>NC_140475.1:31920443-37315443 GCF_051167445.1 Perissodus microlepis
GGAGAACATGCAAATGCCACACAGAAAGGCCCCTGAATTCAAACCCAGGTCTTTCTTGCTTTAAGGCAACAGTGTTAACCACATCACCACACAATGCCACTCCCAGCAGGTGATCAGTTTCATTAAAATGAACACCAGCAGATGATTTATTCATTTATATTATGAATGCATACCTGATTTTCTTTAGGAAAGAGTACTCAGTGTCAAACTGCTGCAGTGATAGCATCTGTAAAACATCTATCTTTATCTGGCTCTGCAGCTGTTGAGTATCTGTTGCAGTGAGCAGCCTGGAAAAGGTTGTAACCTTGAGAATAGAAAAGAACCAAGAATGACAAAATATTAATCTGTTTCTTGTTTGCCAACAGAAAAGTCCAGCCATATTTTTGGGGTGTGTTTTTCACACATCATTGATGTGTCATTTATTATGTGTTCCACAAACAGCTTGGTATTGTTTATATACCTGTCATTACACAAAAGATATTCTCAATTTCTTTTCTTTTCATTTGAAATCCGTTAGGAAACTTTAACAGGCTTTTAATAATGTCAAATAAAAACTATACTAAAACCTAACCTAACCAATATACTGATTAACTCAGCACTTTCCAATGGGATAAAAAAAAGCCAAATCAAACTTATAAGTCTAATTAGAAATTTGTCACACGTTAATAGCATATCTGGTAAACGTTACTTGTAAAATAAAATCTTTTATATAACTATGAAGGCCTGACACCAAAAACCAACACATGCCATTGATGATGGTTAATATTTTCTTTTGAAATTGAAAATTACAGCAATATTATTGGGCCTAGATATTGAAGTATTTTTTACATACCTGGTTTTGATAATAAGGTTATGCAGTTGCTGTATAATACAAAACACAAATACAAAACTAAAAATAATTACCTCAGTGAATAAGAAGTGTGACTGTTCAGGCTGCTGAGTATGATACACAATGTAGTCTCCCAGTGAACTGTGCATTGCTTCTTTAACAAACTCTTGCATTAAATGCTCTCGTTCCTCATCAGGCAGTTTGGATTTTTCTAAACGAACCACTGAGTCCAGAGTGGCACAGCTGAGCAGAATGTCTTTGGCTTTGTTCAGAGTGACCTGAGCATCAGTCTCAGTACTCTCACTCTCTGTTACTTGCATGACCACAGAGGAACAAGTGTCTGAGTGATAGCCGATGAACGCATCACTTGGATCATATTTCTTTTCTGAGGAGTAACTACTTAAGGAGACAAAATCATTAACCCATGCCTCCAGCTGTCTGGCAATAACCTTCTGTTCCTCTGTGAGGACAGTGTTGATGTCAAGGTAGTGTTTCTCCAACCTGTTAATGAGAGGTATTGGAAACTGCTCATAAACTACTTCCTTTTCTTCAATGATGATGAGCCTGAAGTTTTGGTGAACTCTGCATTTCACACGATGCGTTCCCAATCCAAGATCAACATACTTTTGACCTCCGAGGGTCACATAGTACTGATTTAGAGCATCATACAGACTTTCATACAGATTTTGAAGGTTGAGAAGCACAACTGTCTGTCCTGTCTCCATGCACACTTTGACACGGTTTATGTTCCTGCAAATCTGTGTGTATTCCTGATCCTTTGGGAAACTTGACCCAAAGATTATCTCTGGGCGGATTTGATGAGAGAAAATTTTCTCCTGTAGAATCTGAAGAGCAGCAAAGTTTTTTGTGAGTAGCAAAAGATAACGACTTTCCTCCATTTGGGAAGCTGGGCAGATGCTTTGCTTAACCATATTAATAGTTGTGATACTGGCATTGGAAAAGTAATCTCTGAGTTCTTTGCTGAATATGTCAATTACATCAACATCATCTTTTCCACTGAAGTTTCGCAGAACTGCTTCTGTGATTTGATCTGCAGTAGGAGGTTCATTAGACATTTTGGTACTTGAAAATAACATTTTTATCAGACTGTAGAAATCTCGCAGACCAAAAAATCCTTTGCTTTTATTACATACTGTCATATATGCTTTTGCTAAAGGTTGGAACAGGTGACTGATCTTTTCAAGAACATGTTGCTCAGAGGAACAGATTCCTCTGGCACTTTTGATGAGCTCTTGCTTATTTAAATCTCCACGGGACACAAAAATTCCACGATTCATCTTGGCAGGGTCCAGTGCCCAGTTGGAAATTCCAATGAACCCAACCCTTTTATGAGGTTTTGGCTCATCATCAACACAACCCTCTTCCAGTAATGGGTGCAGTGCTTTTAGTGGCATTTTCGGGGAATCCTCAGCCAATCCAATCTCATCAAGAACAACAACTGAAATATATTCATCCAGGTTTTTGCTTTCTTGAAAGCGGGCACATTGCTTGAATGTATTGATGATTCCTTCAGGAGTTGAATGAGGGCTACACTGGAAAGACACCAGATGTATTTGCTTCAGCTTTTTGTAGAGGTCAGAATGTGATGTAGGACCCTGCATTGCATCTGCAACTAGAGTTTTAGATAGTGATTTGGAGCTTCCTGGTTTTCCAACAATAAACAGGGGAATTCTCAGCTCAATGCAGACCACCATCATGAAAAAGTTTTCTTTCAAAGCCTCATTTCTGGCTATTGTCTCAGCCATGGGTACACCACTGAGCAGGAGGTCCTGCATGAGTTGAATTTCCTGCATTATTCTCTGTGGTTTATACTCATCAGGAAGAATTCGGCTGATAGTTTTCTGATATGTGTTTTTGCTCTTCAAACAGGACTGATAGCACACTCCACTAGCCATCAAGAGTGACCAGATTACTCTGTCACTAACAGGTGAAAGTGGTTCGTTGCTTTTTCCCTTCTGAGGTTGCTGTTGAAACAAGGCTTTTAGAGCTTCAGCAAACATTGGGTGATTATTGTGGAACCACAGAAATACTTGCATGCAACGTTCAACATCTCTCAGACTGACGAAGCTGCATTCATCTTTCCTCTCCCTCATGAACTTTTGCGATGCCGATAACACTTTAATTATTGTTCGGATATTGCTCATGTCAATCGCGCTGCCCTTCACCTGTCTTTGTACTATTTGTTCAATGTACATTTGCTCTGTTGTGTCACTGAGTTGTCCAAAATCCCAAACCAGAGGTATCATGCTGGGTGGTAACACATGAACACGATACACAAGCTGGCGGAGAGGGATGGAGCCAAGTCTATCTTCAGTCTCCTCAGCCCGAACCCGGTAGCCCAGTCCTGATGCTTCCAGCTGCTTGATCATTTGGTCTGTATGTTTTCTGTAAGGGTTGCATGCTGCAATTATCTGTAAGCCTGTATTAGAGCCAAGCTCTTCTCCCTGCACTGAATTATCACAAAGGACCTCCTTGATGCTATTAACAGCTTCTGTGGTGTTTGCTTCATCAAAGAAAAGAACTGAGTCAAGCTCATGATTCTCTTTATTGGTCCTTGCTAGAGTTTCAGCTTCCTTCACTTTCTCATAAATCATTTCTGACGTAGTTCCTCCATGAACTTTGACCAGTTTCATGTTTTCTGCTGGTGCTCCACATCTTCTTAGTTCACACATAAATTTTATGAGCCTTGTTTTGCCACATCCTGTCTCCCCCATTATGATGACAGGAATGCTACACCTGAATCTCATATGAACTGCCATCATTTTGAGGATATTGTCAGTGGTCAGTTCATATGTTACATCGGGATCTGTTGGCCACTTGACGCCAAGAACATTGCACAGATGCTCAATCTTGTCAGCTCTAGGAAGCTGATTAAAGTCTATGTTAAAAGGAACTCTCTGAAGTTTTAAGCCATTGTACAGCTGTTGACTCATGATATTCTTCTTTATCACTTCCTCTGTCAAAGGATTTACTGCATCAACCCCTTTCTGGTCATTGGGCCTAAGGTGAAATCCAATGAATGTCATGGACATGTGGTCATCATTAAAAAAGATGTATGGATGTGGCTCTGATTCCCACCTTTTTCTAATGAGGAATGGAGCTAAGTCTTTTTCTTTTAGTCCACTGATGTCAACGTGTTGCCTCCCTGGGCTCTGGTCAGTGATGCATAGTGATGGTGTTGCAAAGTCTTTAGACATCAAGATCATGAACTCAACCACAAAGTTTTTGAATCCACAAAGAGTGTCTCCAACCCACTCAAATTTGCAGAAATCCGAATTCTCACAGTCTTTCAACTGAAGATTAAGAAACCAGACAAAGTTACGTAGCTCTGCCCATGATGGATCAGTTATACCACAATAGCTTAAGAGTATCTGAAGACACTTTGCATGAGTCCCTTCAATGCCTCTGTAAGTAAAGTTGTCAAGACTGCCATTGTTGTGAAAACGTGTGAGGTACTGGTATGGTCTTTGATAAGCTTCACTCCTGAAACATTCATCATCCATGAGGGGGTCATCACAGGCTATGGTTGGATTTTGTTCTTTCTGCATTTCCAAAGCCCAAACCTCTTTTGGTGGACGGCAAAACACCTTTGGGAAAACATCCAAGAATCCAAAGTTTTCCTTTTTTACCTGCAAGTATATAAAATAAAGTTTAGAATAAGCAACTCTATTATAAACTATATCATTCTCTCCTCCAATCATATATTCAGCAAATACCTGTTAAGTTAGGGAAAAATTAATTGAACCCCTAATGTTTTGTAAGTTTGCCCACTAACAAAAACCATAAAATAAGTGCCTGGAGTTCCCTTGGTTTGGAGCTCCATGCAAGATCTCACTTCGTGGACTTTCAATGATAATGATAATGATGTGGAACCAGCCCAGAACTTCTCAGGTGGATCTTGCCAATGATCTCAAGGCAGATGGGACCATAGTCACCAGGAAAAGAGTTGGTAACACACTACGCCATGAAGGACTGAAATCCTGAGGTGCCCACAAGGTCCCCGTGCTCAAGAAACCACATGCAAAGGCCCGTTTGAAGTTTGCTACTGAACATCTCAGTGATTCAGAGGATGGCTGGGTGAAAGTGCTTTTTTTATTTAAAAAAACAAAAAACAAATGCTTTTTTCTGCCAAGGGGATGGGACAACTGCACCACATCAAAGGAAGAATGGATGGGCCCATGTACTATCAAACCTTGGGTGAGAACCTCCTTCCATCAGTCCGGGCATTGAAAATGGGTTGTGGGTGGGTATTACAGCATGACAATGATCCAAAATACATGGCCAAGGCAACAAAGAATTGGCTCAAGAAGAAGCATATTAAGGTCTTGGAGTGACTCTAGACCTTAATTCCATCGAAAATCTGTAGAAGAAACTGCAGGTTCGAGTTGCCAAACAACAGTCATGAAGCGTTAATGACTTGGTGAGGTTCTGCAAAGTGGAGTGTGACAAAATCCCCCCCGAATTGTGTGCAAAATTTGGCCAACTACAAGACATGTCTGACCTCTGTGATTGCCAAAAAAGGTTTTGCCACCAAGTACTAAAGCACGTTTTGTAAAGGAATCAAATACTTATTTCCTTCAAGAAAATGCTAATTAATTCATAACTCTTTTGACATGCATTTTTCTGGAGTTTGTTGTTATTGTTCTGTCTCTCACTGTTGAAATAAACCTAGAATTGAAATAATAGACTGATGAGTTTTTTTTAGTGGGCAAACTTAATTTTTTCCCGGATGTTGGGGTTTAAAATGATTAAATAAAGCTGTTTTTATTATTTTTATATACACAACGCAATGTGCTCATAAACGAGTTGGCGCTCCGTGTTTTGATGGTCAAAATCCTCGTCCAGCGGTATGTCTGGGCTGAAATATTGAGAATTAATGTAGTAGCGCAGAGGGTCTTTTTTGCTGCATGCTTGCACGTCACAGTAGATAATAGAAGGATATTCTCTGGGCCAAAGGGAGTCCCGAACTAGATATATAGGATCAGTAGTAGTAGGGTAATATTAAAATGATCAAGGCTAGGCAGGGGGGTGTTTTTCTTTTCTCAAGCAGATAAAGAGGTCAGGAGTGAGCGGGTGAGTGAAGAAGAGGTCAAATAGAGACACCAGCATGGTTCCAGAAAGAAGAGACTCATAATAATATTGTGTTATTGTTGGGGTATAAAAACCTGTACAGCCCAATCCAGGGTCATCCTGTGAAGATAGATGGCTGTGTTCACAGAAAGTTTCAGTGCTGTAAACTTGTAATTCTAATTGCCGAAGCAAATTAAATCTTTTTAAATGACAGATATTTCTCCTGTACTTCCTTCTGAAGAAATTGAACCTGACACTGACTGTATGTCATAATTTACCAGTTACAATATTTCCTTCCTGCAGCTGAAACTAAATGCTAAAAGTCTGGCATTATGTACTTGAATATTGTGCTAATTATTTAAAAATCTGCTTTATTAAAATTTTTCATTTAAAAGGACACGATAATAAAATCCCTAAGTTAAACCAACAAAATTGTGTAGTAGTATTTCATATGATAAACACTGCTCAAAAAGTAAAATTTCCACATACCAATCTGGTGGTCTGATCATTTGTGGGTTCTAGTAATTCAATGATATACCAGTGGTTCTGGCTGCAGTGCCACATCTGTCCATCTGAATCCATCAGGTACCGCAAAAAGAAAAAGTTGAATATAAATTCATCCAGGCCTTTTTTCACCTGGAAAATCAAAATTAAAATTCTGTTACTGAATAAACAAAATTATGACCAAAATTATTTTATAAGTATATGTGTGCAAATGAATGCAGCTTCACTGTAAATGCATTAGAACAGACATTTTAAGAAATGTGAGTTTGCTAACGGCAAAAGAGGTCAGCTCACGCCACAAGAGAGAAGACTGATGCAAAATGTAGAATTTTTAACAAGACTTGGAAGAAAGAAAACCTCACTGCCCATTTAGCAGGTAACCTTTGTCAAGGTAGGGTAGCAGCTAAAACAACAACCTACAGCTGCTGCAGGCCTACTTTCCACTGTGCAGGTTTGACAGCTAATGGCTGATATCAGCAAACAACGCAAGTTTTGAGCACACATCGCAGAAACATCTTTGCACCCAGATATTGTGATTCTTCAGAGATCTCTAAACAGCTCTTAACACCGGGAGTTTCCCTGGGAAGACCTGTAGAAGTAGACTGCAGTGGCTTCAGTGGCTAGTCTCTCCACAGAGCTTATCTGCTAGGCATGAGTGGACCATTTAGAACAGGGGTCGGCAACCTTTCTGATGATGAGTGCCATCTAAAATTTCCTCAGAAGTCAATGCACCATATGATTGCATTAGCAATAAATTTAATAACGCTCTATATTAACAGTTACACACTTTATAGAACAACTTTATAGAATTATATTTGTTCGCAGATGTTGGCAGCTATCAGCAAATAGTTATCAGCTATTTCGAAACAAAAAAAAAGACCCTTTTTATCCATAACAAGAACTCCATAACAGCAAAGGAACTGTACAACAGAAAATGCAAGTGCTATTTATGGTCTCCTCACAACAATGATAAGAAAAAAAAAACTGGGCCATTATGGCATGTTTGTTAAAACAGAGATACACATTTTAATGTGATCTCTGGTCTCCGAGTGTCCAGCATTCAGACGGCTACGTGAGGACACTCTTCGTGTGAGAGAAAATCTGCTCACATAGAAATGTAGAACCAAATACTGTCTATAAGTCCTCTGCAAAGTTCTGAAGACAGTTAAACTTGTCAGGTAGTGATGTCCAGCACGTGAAAATGCAAGCTCCATGAACACGCACAGCTTTCGATTCCAGCTGCATTCGTAGTTCTGCAAACTTTGACCCCCACAGGGTCGAGCTTTTCAGTTCAATCAGCTGCATTTCGATGTCGCATTAACTGCCATTAACTCAGCCAGTTAATGCGAGACTGCTCATTAAAGCTTTCTGGTTTGATGCTGCGCTGAGCAGGCAGCTCCTGAAGCATTTGAAGTGTCGGAATGTGGAAATTTCAACATCGCTTGAAAAAACTGCCAGCTACCAACGTCCCTCTCACCGGTAGGCTAAGTTATTTTTAGCCAATTACAAGTTGAATCTGGTATTTGGGGTTGTTAGCTAAGATACTTTCATTAAGAAGCGGCACAACTAATGTGTCTATGCGAGCTAATTTCTGATGTGCACCGCTGGCCGGCCATTTATTTTTTAATGCACCTTCTCAGATTAATTCACTGCGTGTTGTGCCCAGGGCTGGACTGGGACAAAAAATAGGCCCGGCATTTTGACTAGAGACCGGCCCACCAGGTATTATAGGAAAAGCCATAAAGCCTTTGAATGAAAACAAACGCTGTTGTGTCAGTGATGTACAGTGGCTTGCAAAAGTATTCGGCCCCCTTGAACTTTTCCACATTTTGTCACATTACAGCTACAAACATGAATCAGTTTTATTGGAATTCCACGTGAAAGACCAAAGTGGTCTACACTTGGGAAGTGGAGCGAAAATCATACATGATTCTAAACATTTTTTACAAATAAATAACTGAAAAGTGGGGTGTGCGTAATTATTCAGCCCCCTTTGGTCTGAGTGCAGTCAGTTGCCCATAGACATTGCCTGATGAGTGCTAATGACTAAAAAGAGTGCACCTGTGTGTAATCTAATGTCAGTGCAAATACAGCTGCTCTGTGACGGCCTCAGAGGCTGTCTAAGAGAATATTGGGAGCAATAACACCATGAAGTCCAAAGAACACACCAGATAGGTGAGGGATAAAGTTATTGAGAAATTTAAAGCAGGCTTAGGCTACAAAAAGATTTCCCAAGCCTTAAACATCCCATGGAGCACTGTTCAAGCGATCATTCAGAAATGGAAGGAGTATGGCACAACTGTAAACCTACCAAGACAAGGCCGTCCACCTAAACTCACAGGCCGAACAAGGAGAGCGCTGATCAGAAATGCAACCAAGAGGCCCATGGTGACTATGGATGAGCTGCAGAGATCTACAGCTCAGGTGGGGGAATCTGTCCATAGGACAACTATTAGTCGTGCACTGCGCAAAGTTGGCCTTTATGGAAGAGTGGCAAGAAGAAAGCCATTGTTAACAGAAAACCATAAGAAGTCCTGTTTGCAGTTCGCCACAAGCCATGTGGGGAACACAGCAAACATGTGGAAGAAGGTGCTCTGGTCAGATAAGACCAAAATGGAACTTTTTGGCCAAAATGCAAAACGCTATGTGTTGCGGAAAACTAACACTGCACATCACTCTGAACACACCATCCCCACTGTCAAATATGGTGGAGGTAGCATCATGCTCTGGGGGTGCTTCTCTTCAGCAGGGGCAGGGAAGCTGGTCAGAGTTGATGGGAAGATGGATGGAGCCAAATACAGGGCAATCTTGGAAGAAAACCTCTTAGAGTCTGCAAAAGACTTGAGACTGGGGCGGAGGTTCACCTTCCAGCAGGACAAAGACCCTAAACATAAAGCCAGGGCAAGAATGGAATGGTTTAAAACAAAACATATCCACGTGTTAGAATGGCCCAGTCAAAGTCCAGATCTAAATCCAATCGAGAATCTGTGGCAAGATCTGAAAACTGCTGTTCACAAACGCTGTCCATCTAATCTGACTGAGCTGGAGCTGTTTTGCAAAGAAGAATGGGCAAGGATTTCAGTCTCTAGATGTGCAAAGCTGGTAGAGACATACCCTAAAAGACTGGCAGCTGTAATTGCAGCAAAAGGTGGTTCAACAAAGTATTGACTCAGGGGGCTGAATAGTTACGCACACCCCACTTTTCAGTTATTTATTTGTAAAAAATATTTGGTATCATGTATGATTTTTGTTCCACTTCTCACGTGTACACCACTTTGTATTGGTCTTTCATGTGGAATTCCAATAAAACTGATTCATGTTTGTGGCTGTAATGTGACAAAATGTGGGAAAGTTCAAGGGGGCCGAATGCTTTTGCAAGCCACTGTACACTGTCTTGTTGGTATATGTATGATTTCTATACATTTTACATCAGATAAAAACTTTGGTTGTAAGATTCAGATAATTATTTAATAAAAGCTAGACATTTTAAATAAGAATAAGAAAGAAAAGTATTTCTTTGTGCCCCCCTTTTCCTGTTAATGCCCTACCTGGCCCCCGACAAAACTTTGCTACACCTGCCCCTGCACAGTTACCAGCTGTCAGCTACGTAAAAAAGGATCCTGGTGTTATTTGTCTCACAGAAACAGTTCATAACTTCCCTTTAACTCATTCATGTCACCTAAAAGGTAAACCTGTTTCTCCATCACCTGTTCAGCTCTGATGATTCAGTAAGGACATCTCCTGGTTTCATCTTCATGTTTCCCTCTCACCAGATATCCAAACCGATATCATGACCAGCAGCTTTTACGGCTGTGGCTCCAACAAAAATCAGCTGATACTAGAAAGTAATATTAAATAAATTCTAACAGCAGCTGATCAAGCTTAAACGTGCTGCTGTTGTTTACCGCGGCATCCGCTGGTTTCCTCTTTCTGGCGCAAAGTGGGCGATAAACAAACAAGAGAGATGGGACTTGCGTCAGAAATGCCGATCAGCTGATCATTGATCAGTTTCATGATTGAAGTAGCAACAGGAGAGGGAGGGGGAGAGATTGAGAGAAGAAGAGGCAGCTCACAGCGTAAAGACGCAGAATTCCAGCCTTGTGTCTTTCTCCATTCTAGCTGAAGTACGGGACTAACTGTGTTCCTTTTCAGCTCGATACGAAACGCGCAATATTTTCTCTGAATACGGGACAATTCCGTTTTTTATGGGACGATAAGCAATTCTACTAACTAACCTTATAAATAAAATAAAGTTCACTATCAGTAACATCATAGCACCCACCGAGCTGCATAGAAACTCTGTCATGCTAGCTAGTACGCAGTACGAGTTATTGTAACTGACTGTAAAAAGTCAGCACAACGAAAATAAACTACACCTAAACTTGGTTTATATCTGACCTAGATAGACTGCAGGTCATAACTTCTTACCTGAAGTTTAGTTCACCTGACACTCGGACCGGCGGCCGCCTCGGATCTCTCCTCCTCCTGCCTCCCCTTTCCCTCATCCACCTGCTGCCCTCTGTGGAAGCTCCGCCATAGCCACCACCAACGAACAAGTTATTTTTATACATCGGCCAGCATCTGGGCGATCCATCACCTTTCATTGTTTATCCCGTTACAAAAAAAAGAAAAAAAAATCATTGGCCCATAAAAATGAAAAATCTCCATCGGCCAGTCCAGCTATGGTCGTGCCATCAGTTAACCCTTCGCGTGTCAGCTGTGGCACACGTGCCCATGGTTGCCAACCCCTGATTTAGAACAACAGCCATCATGACTACAACAGAAGCAGCAGAGACAGCTTCCAGGTGGCTGCTGATCAAGAGGAGCGATCTGTGATCTAATGCTGCTGGATGCAAATAAGGGCCTGATTAAGTCCAGCTGGGTTAACTAGGTGAGGATGTATGATCTTGTGATGTTGTGAGACCCAAAACACCCAGGATACATCACCGATGATGTATCCCAGCCATTCATTGGATGTATCTTTCATCACTGGATCACTGGATTCTAAGTATTTATTTAGTGAAGTCAAAGCTTAGTTTGAGAAGAACAGATTGCTGTGTTTCAGGGTTACAATAAGAATTGCCATGATGGGACTATACAGGGAAAGGGCATCTGGACCCTTGCTACCAAAACTGTAAAAGCAACAAAGACTTTCTGCCCAGCTTTCTGCATCTGGGGATGGAGCAGTCAAGACCACCTTTGTAATTTCCCAAAACATCACAAAAAACCAGTAAGTTTTGCAGTAAGTAATGCGGACTTTGTTTTGTGGACTCTGTCATGCTAATATGCCCTCAGAGAAAAGTAGCATTACAGAATGTACCCCTCGCTAGGTAAGCCTGATCAAAAATATTGCAGGAAACCTGGAGCTTCACTTGCAAAACAAAATTGACATGGCAGCTCTTCTGGAAAAATAGCTGTGATGTCAACGAGAAAAAGGTTACTGCATACTTGGAAAGGCTCTGGATTTTATGGGATACACTCGCAGGTTTTACAGTGGCTTGCCAAGTGCTGAAAATTACCATAACTAAACTAAGTTAACTATAGTAAAAAAAAGAATTTAACTAAAATCGTTAATTTGGGAATTGAGCTGCTTACCCCTGAATTAAGGGATTCTCAGAGAACCACAGCAAAAAAGTAGATATATATCAAGATGGCGCCACAGGAGAGGCTACCAGTTACAGGAGCCCTAACCAACTTCAATTTTTTTAACTTATTTAATCTCTTTTCCTTGCTTTTTTCACTCTTTCTTGTAACCTGTCACAAGAATGCTAGCCAGAAGCAACTTGTGAAGTTAGACAAGGCTGTAGAGCTTGAGTGTCGAGAGCGGAAGAGACGGTACAAACCATCTGTACCCTTGATCATTATGGGAAATGTTAGATCCCTCCCTAATAAGATCGAGGAATTGGTGGCGCTGACCAGACTCCAAAAGGAGGTTAGCATGATGCGCTACAGAGAGCCGTGGCTACAATGTAGCTTGCCATCACCAGTGTGTGAATGTGTGTGTGAATGGGTGGATGACTGGATGTGTAAAGCGCTTTGGGGTCCTTAGGGAATAGTAAAGCGCTATACAAATACAGGCCATTTACGATTTACCATTTACACACCTCACTCCAGACTCTCATGTGACTGTACCGAGATTCTTGTGAGAGCGGATCAGGACGCGAAGAAGACCGGCAAGAGGAAAGGTGGGGCGATCGTGATGTATGTGAACGAGAAATGGTGTAAATCGGGACACATCAGCATTGTTTTTTGGGTTTTTTACACAAGATAGCGCTGAGTATGGCAGCCTCGTCGCGAGCTCCCCCAAGCAACAGCTGGTTTTTGTGTTTAATTTTACTTTATTTTTTCATGAGTAGCACATGTCTCCTTGTGTACGACCGACAAACCTTACTGGTCATAAGAAATTGACTTACTCATCACTTTCCGGAGTTCAAGTTTTGGACCCTCCGTTTACAGACCCCCCATTCATCTCACCTGAGACACCTTTTGTTCTGGGCTCCTGGAGAGCCGACGCAGAGGGAGAAAATCCGGCGTTCTGGTTCGACTGAGACGGCACACTAACAGACAACCGCTACCCAGTTTATTACTTGCTAATGTGCAGTCTCTGGAGAACAAACTGTGCGAGCTTGGGGCACAGGTCTCATTCAAGTGAGAGATGTGGGACTGCTGCGTGATCTGCCTCACAGACACCTGCTTATTGGACAAGGTACCGGACTCCGCCATACAACTACCGGGGTTCTCCATGCACTGCGCGGACAGGTCACAGGAGCTAACTGGGAAAAGCAGAGGCTGTGGTGTGTGTTTCATGATCAACAACAGCTGGTGTGATTATGCAAACGTGCACCCGGTCAAATCCTTCTGATCACCAGACCTAGAGTACCTGATGATTAAGTGCCGACCATTCTGGCTATCAAGGGAATTTACAGCAGTGATCATTATGGCTGTTAACATTCCCCCACAATCCGACACTGACCGAGCACTCAGGGAACTGTACAACGCAATCAGCAGCACGGAAACCGCGCACCCAGAGGCGGCATTTATCATGACCGGGGACTTTAACAAACGAAACCTGAAGAAAGTTTCACCAAAACTCCACCAACACATTCATTTCAACATTCATGGAGACCAGCTACTTGACCACTGTTACACCTCCTTCCGGGATGCGTACAAAGCCCTACCCCGTGCCCCATTCGACCAATCAGATCATCGCTCCATCCTGCTCCTGCGCAGCTACAGGCACAAGCTGAAACAGGAAGCTCCAACCATGAATGCAGTGCACCGCTGGTCGGACCAATCAGAGTCCATGCTGCGGGACTGTTTTGATCACAAGGACTGGGAAATGATTTGCATGGCTGCTGACGACATTGATGAGTACACAGACTCAGTCTGCAGATTTATCAGAAAATGCGTAGAAGATGTCGTCCCATCCAGAATAGTCAAATCCTACCCAAATCAAAAACCGTGGATTAACAGCAATGTTCGCACGGCACTGGCAGCACAGAGCACTACTTTGGGCTCCGCGAACACATCTGACTACAAACACGCACATTACCAACTCTGGAAGATGATCAAAGCAGCCAAACATAAGTACAGGGACAGAGTGGAACAACAATTTGACAACCCTCGGAGTATGTGGCAGGGACTAAACACAATCGCAGACTTTAGAGGGAAAATTAGCACACCACAGACCACGGCCTCTCTGTGCGAGGATCTAAACGTATTCTACGCTAGATTCGACACAGCGAACATCACAAGACCGGACAGTGTGACGCACCGCGGATGACGTCAGTGTGCAAACAGTGTCTGAGGAGGATGTGTGGAAATGCTTCAGGAAGGTGAATGCATGCAGAGCTAATGGTCCGGACAGGATCCCTGGCCGCATCCTCAAGTCATGCAAGGCTCAGCTGGCTGGAGTGTTTACGCACATCTTCAACCTTTCTCTCTCTCTGTCTGTAGCCTGCTTCAAAATGGCCACCATCGTCCCTGTACCCAAATCCTCCACCATCTCATCACTGAATGACTGGCGACTGGTAGCCCTGACCCCCATTGTGAGCAAATGCTTCGAGAGGCTGGTCAGGGACTTCATCTGCTCTGCACTACCCGACTCACTGGACCCTCTACAATTCGCATACCGCCACAACAGGTCCACTGATGACGCCATACACCTGACACTACATACTGCCCTCTCCCACCTGGAGAAGAGAGACACATATGTGAGAATGCTGTTTGTAGACTACAGCTTAGCATTCGATACCATCATTCCCTCGAAGCTGGACAGGAAACTGCAGGATCTAGGACTAAGCAGCTCTCTCTGCAGCTGGATCCTTAACTTCCTGTCTGACAGATACCATGGTCAGTCTGGGCAGCATCACCTTATCCCCCGTCATAATAAACACTGATGCTCCACAGGGGTGTGTACTGAGCACTCTCCTGTACTCACTCTACACCTACGACTGCACGGCCACTAGCAACTCCAACATCATTGTGACAACACTACAGTGGCGGATCTTATCACCAAATGTGATGAGACGGCTTACAGGGAGGAGGTCAGCGCCCTGACCCACTGGTGCAGAGAGAACCATCTCACCCTCAACGTCGCAAAGACAAAGGAGTTAGTGGACTTCCGGAGGTGCAGAGAAGCACACACTCCCATCACCGTCAACGGAGCTGCTGTGGAGAGAGTGAGCTGCTTCCGTTTCCTAGGTGTACATCTGGTGGAGGACCTCACATGGTCAGTACACACAAACAAAACAGTGAAGAAAGCACAGCAGTGCTTCTTCGCTGTTCACTGTCACTGCAGCCTCTCCATCACAACTGACCAGGTGCGAAGTCGGCTGAGGAAGATGAAAACCAGGAAGGCCACAGGTCCTGATAGAATCAGCTCCAGACTATTGAGGGATTGTGTAGATCAGGCTCAGTCTCTGTCTGTGGAAGATCTCCTTTGTGGTACCGGTCCCAAAGACAACGCACCCCAAGGAGCCGTACCACTTCAGACACCTTGCACTGACTTCACACCTGATGAAGACCATGGAGAGGATCATACTACACCACCTTCGCCTATTAGTCGGGACAGACCTAGACCCGATGCAGTTTTCTTACTAGCCGAACATCGGGGTGGATGACGCTGTCATCTACCTGCTGCATTGGGCCTTCTCTCATCTGGAGGGCACCAAGTGCACTGTGAGAGTCAATGCTTTTTGATTTCTCCAGTGAGGGCAGAGAGGGACAGGGGGAAACTCAAACTGGTCAAGAGGGCCAGCTCTGTCCCTGAGCAGTCCATTGAGCAGGTTGGGGAGGAGAGGATGTTGTCTAAGCTAACATCCATCATGGACAACACCTCCCACCACCTGCATGAGACTGTACAAGCACTGAGCAGCTCGTTCAGCAGGAAACTTTTACACCCACAGTGCAGGAAGGAGCGCTACTGCAGGTTATTCCTACCAGCAGCTGTCAGACTCTATAACACAGTTTAACATCCTATTGGTTATCTTACTCATCAGCTTGTTTGTTCACTGTACATTTTATATATATCTCCGTACAATTGTTCTGTACATTGTTAACTCTATATACAAACTTCAGTTGCTTATGTATATAGGACAACTTTGTGTCTTCACTTTTATATTTTATATTCTCCTTGCTATAAGAGCTGTGTCACACCCAAATTTCTCATCTCTGGGATAATAAAGGTTTATTTTATTCTATTCTATAAGGTATTTTCACCGTGGTTAATAAAAACAGCTTACCGAGGATGTGACATCAAAGTGAAAGACCTTAAGATCTTTTTGTTTTGGTGTGTCATACAAAGACTGGATAATCTTGTGGTCATCAACCTCATTTTCTGTTAGCCTGATGCACTTCTTAAATGCAGTTCCTTGTTCGATATTTCTCTCCAAGTTTTCAAACAACCTTTGGATATACAATGACTTGCCTAAAATGACAAAAAAAAAAGGCAATCTATTGTTTGACAGAAATGAGTCCATCAGTAAGTCTACAGTATTAAAGATGCATTTCTAGAAATCAAGACAAAATTCAGCATGCTCTTTTCTACAAAAAAAAAATCTTAAATACTACTATTCAAAAGTTTGGACACACCTTCTCATTTAATGGTTTTTCTTTATTTATACTATTTACTACATTGTAGACACATATTTAAGACATCAAATATATGAAGCAAGATATATAGAATTATGTAGTAAAGAAAAACAATGATAAATAAATCTAAATATGTTTTATATTTTAGATTCCTCAAAGAAGCCACCCTTTGCTTTGTTGACAGTGCTGCAAACCCTTGGCCCTCTCTCGGTGAGCTTCATGACGTAAAAATGGTTTTACTTCACAGGTGTGCTTTGTCAGGGTTCATTTGTGGAATTTCTTGCATTCTTAATGGGGGTTCTAACAACTGTTAGAATGTATATTATGACAAGAACCTATCCAATCAGCTGAGTAAAGAGAAATGACAGTCCATCATTACTTTAAGAACTGGAGGTCAGTCAGTCCGGAAAATTGCAAAAACTCTGAATGTGTCCCCAAGTGCAGTCGTAAAAGCCATCATGATAAAATCAATAGTGAAATCTATATGTAATGTTTTTATCCCATTACTTAGAAATAGTGCAGAAAGAAATTACTCATAAGAAAGTATATTACACATGCAAGACTCACCAACTCCTGCACGACTGGAAGAAACAATACCAAAGGAAAAGCCACCTTTGAACATAGCATTCTTGTAGTCTGAGGTAACAGTGTAATGCCTCAACAAATACTGTTGAATCCTTTCCAGTGGCTCTTGTGGCACCAAGTCTGTTTTGTATTGACTGAATGCAGTAGGAATGTAAGTGTGCTCTCTATCAGAGCTGCAAAAGATCACTAGCCTGTAATCTTTTTTCAAGAAGCACAGTTTCTGAAAACACTTTTCCATTGCACAGCTAACATCATAGGAAAGCTGGTCTGCCCACAGCATTGTGTAAATCTTCTGGCCAATTTCACCTGATGTGAGGCATCTTCTTAGGAAAAGCTCTACTTGTTCATGAGATGTTGAAGGGGTACACAAGAGCACTTCATCATAAGCTGGCAATGGCTCGTAGTAGTTGTTCATGTACAAGCAGATACTTGAAGTCAGGACCTCATCATGTGGGCAGATTATGAGATTAGGTTGTTTTGATCTTAGGCCTTTTGGAAGGTTCCTTTTGAGTGAATGGTCTTTCGTCTCAGAGAGTTCTGGTTCCTCTTCCAACTCATTCTGATTTTGGTTTTCTGTCATCAACTGCAAGAGACATCCTAAACTCCTAATGTCTAATAGGTCATGGAAAAATATTTCCTTGTTCTTCATGTAGCCATTCCACAACTCCTCCAGTTCTTTCAAACCCACAGCCTGGGGTAGCTCATCTGCTGGGTCACTGTCATGTGCAAAATGGCTAACACTGGGTGAAGATAGTTCATTGCATTCTCTATTGCTTACTGCATGAAGTCTACTCCATGTACTCCAGACATCTGATGTTGTGCAGTTTGCTTTGATAAAAGAAAGCATCATCAGCGCTTTGTCTTCGAGTTCTGCATTCATGTTTGTTGGAATCAGAACACTGCACAAGTAGAATATTTGTTCTGCTGTGAAGTAGTTTAAGTAGTAGTGTTTAAATCTCTGTGTGTCCATGAAGTCTTGCCAGTTATCAAGAAACATCTCCATCTTCTTGGATAGAGATGTAAGCTGTTCAACTAAACTTCCATTTACTTGGAAGCTGTGCAGGGTTCTGCAAAACTTTATTCCCATAATGATACATGGGTCACTCTGAGTTTTACAAAAAATCTTAGCTTCCCAACACCTGAAAAGTGGATTCCCTGCAGTGTGAAGGTCTACAAATGCTTTTGCAAGTCTTTGGATGTTTTCAAACACCTGAATATGAAGAAGAAATTAGATTACAGGTGATATAAAAAATATAAGTTATTGTTAAACCATCAATGTAGCAAATGATAAAAAACAAAATTAAAAAAATCATACCTCAGTGAAGCGCTTCACCTCGCTCTGATTTTGTTGTTTTTTTCCAGACATAAGCATAAGTTTATTTTGCAGCTCTTTCAGGTCCTCATAGGTATATGTCATGTTTGTATGTCCATGCTCAATTTGCAAGGTCAGTGAATTCTCTAAAGTAATCTAAAAAGGGAAGAATAAAAAATGATTACCTCAAATGTGTGTCCTTACACCTCCAAAGTTTATATGGTATTATTGTCAAACGGTCTCTTTAAGAGAATTTGGGTTAAAAGGTAACAGTATCTCAGGAAATAACTGTTCATTCCACATATAAACTTTATTCCTCTGAATCTATTTAACAATAGCTAGTATATGATATTATACCTGCAATTCATTCAAATGTAAGTATTACTTTCATGTCAGCTATTTATTGTACCTTTTTCTGTTGTTGTGCTTTGATGATATATAACCCTCTCTCATTCATGGATGTAGCCAGAGACAGCGATGACAGTTCAACAGATCCATGGCTTTCTCTAACAGTTTTTAACCATTCTAGCTGGCGTGAAGTATCCCGCTGAAACAAAACAATGAAAAAACAAAGAAAAAACAAAACAAATGTTGAAGTTTTTTACCTACTGCAAGTCTTATTCACCTGATCACACACATTCCTACAGCACTTTTATGCCTAAACACTTTCTAACATTTACACAAACACTCACACCCCAAAGAATTTGTTGGGGACAACTAAGACATGGTATAAGTGGTCAGTTTATCCCTTCTACTACATCCCCATGCTACAGTATTGTTTGGCAGGTGAAAGAACTTCTTTCTAATGCTGCCCCCACCATCTGGACCCCGACCAGAAAATGGGTGTATGGAAATGGTTTTATCGTACTAGTGACATTAGTTATATTCTTGTGCAGTGGATGGAATCTCACCAGTTTCTCTGGTATCTTTCTGTCATTATCAAATGCATTCCATAACTTTGACAATGCATCTTTGAATTTCTCAAAATCAGAGTCCTGTTTCAGATCATAGAGCATGGGTGAGTAACCAAGGACAGCATCATGGAAACAGGCTACTCGATCGACATCCATGTCATTTTCTCCAGCAGAGATCGATGCCAGGTCAACAAAAACTTTCAGCTCGCTGATTTCTGAAAAAAGAAATTTCCTTTAGCTGTTATGAGAGTGTGTTTAATTTTTGGTTGCAAGGAATGGCATACTGTACCTTCAAGCTCTTTTTTAACCCACTGGACAAACTCTTTACTCTCACTGAGTGCCTTAAGACATTCCTTGTGGTCATTTGTGATGCCTTTTATATTATTTTTTGCTTCTATGAAGGCCTCATCAATGCAATTCAGGTTGTTTCTTTCTTCTGTCTTTCTTGAGTCTTCTTTCTAAAAATATTCATTTACAGTTAAAGAAAAAATTACAGTTACTAATACAGAATCTTACGGAGCCCCGCAGGGGACATGGGAGAAAAAAAAAATTAAGACGGACTTTTGCGAGATCTCGCAAAACTAACTCGGGATCTCGCAAAAGTTTTGCGAGATCCCGAGTTTGTTTTGCGAGATCCCGAGTTAGTTTTGCGAGATCTTGCAAAAGTCCGTCTTAATTTTTTTTTCTCCCATGTCCCCTCCGGGGCTCCGTAGAATCTAAGTATCAAGCATTTAAAGATAATTTTCAGGTAACCAATTGAATTATCATTTCATTAATAATTGACAGCACAAAACTCTAGAATATATTTTCCACAGCTGACCATGACTGTGCATTCTTCTGGAACTTTTTCTTTCTTTTAAAGGACATAAACACAAATCTAGTCTTCTTACATAGTGATAAATTATTAGAAAACATACCATTTGAAGAATTTTCTCCAGCACATTGAAATCACCTCTTGGACATATTATGTTTTTGATATCCATGATGATTGTGGAAGAGTCCACTGCTAGATGAACATCATGGTATTGCTGAATTTGGCCAACCCTTCCTTTGATCCATTTTCTGTCATCAGATAGGTCTACTCTGCACATAATGTCTAAGTCTTTCTGCAAATCTTCATACCTTCCTTTATAGTCTTCAAAGATGCTGTTAATTTCCTGCAGTGGCAGTTCTCCACTTTTTAAACTATCATAAAGACATCTGTACTTGCTGTAGCAGGTTTGAAATAGTTCATAGTAGACCAGATCAAGAGTATAGATTTTTTCATCATCGTCAGTATTTTCAATGTCATCTTCATGAGGCTGGTCTCTTGAAAGGTCCTCCAGCTTGTTTGCCCAAAACCTTTTGAAGATTGAACTGTCTTTAATAGCATGCAGCTCTGAAGCCATTTGATGTGTTATTTCAGAGAGGCTGAAATAAGTAATCTTTGCAGTTGTAGGTGAAGTCTGTCCATCAAGAGTGTAAACCTTCATAAATTCATTCAAATTCACTGTCTCGATGTTCTGTTGAAGTTTTTCGTCTAGCCCATTGAAGTCAACTGCAGATTAAAAAGATGTTAGTTATCATCTCAGTACTAATCATATTAACTCAGACACACAAGTTCTTGGATTCTGAATTTTTTGATAAGTAACTTGATAAAATCGCATTCTTAGACCAATATAACTCATCCTTAACTCAGCACTTTGTGTTTTGCCAACCTTGAATCAGTGAAACTGATCACCTAATATCATTTGATACTGCCTCACATTCATGTTTATAAGGGTGTATGTAATGCAACATAATCTGTAATAGGGAATTTGTATTGCAATGCAAATTCTGTATTACATATTATATTTGTAATATTATTTGGATATATTACACATATATCCATCATGTCCATTTTTTCCCATTATTCTACACTGTATTAATTCACTTGTAGCCTCGGGTGAAATTTTAAAGGTTGCAATGTGTAAAATGAATCACAAAATGCTAAATGAATAGGTCATTAGCACTTTTCTACTGTACATTAGCATTAAAACTGTTTTATACAGCATGCCTCATTCATGCAAGCACTTTTTCTATGTTTAAGTACTCACACTTCCACTTCCACTTAGTAAATCAGAGAGCAACTTGGAGTTATTATCTTAGCAGATATTTGGCATTCAGACTGGAGCAGCCAGAGATCAAACCACCAACCTTCCAACTGAATAGATGAGGTGATCTACCTCCTGAGTTACAGCCACCCAGAAGTTATTCATTCCTTGTTTTACTATGTAGTTTGTCTCTTTAGTCTTACCTCTAGTTTGACTTTCTGACAGTAATTTTCCTTGATTGAGTTCAGTTTTGTGTATATCCCTTTTTTTTTGCATTTTCTTTATTTCTTTCTGCATTTATGTCATCAGACAAAACATTACACAACAGTTAGCATTTAATCTATTTGATATTAGAAGGTGGAAAACAGTTAAGGTATCTGATAGAAAAATTAAAGTTATGCAACAAGTTGAGGAAATGTATCTCTCTCTCTCTCTCTCTCTGCCTGTCCCTCACTCCATGTTATTCTAAGCTATCTTTTATTCAAGTACTATTAGCATTCTGTTCCAGCACGCTGTGTAATTAAACTAATTTCTTTTGACACATATATTTTCCCTGAAAAAGTGTGTGATTATGTATATGTATGTAAAAGTATGTGAAATGTATAAAAAGGCCCAACAACATCGCCCTGATGAGCACTCTAATACACTTTTACATTGTATGCTGTCACTCCCTTGCAAGTAAATAAAACACATTAAACTCACTGTTCTGAGTGTTTCTTTATAAGAAACTTTTTCTGACAGTATTCTTAAATAAATATTTTCGAACTTTGTTTATTTTCAGTTTTTCTATATTTTTTTCCTTTTTTTTAATCCATATTTAACGATCAGTTCCACCTTTGCAAATGGTTGGTCAGAAGATGCCACCATGTCTCTAAAAGACACACTGTCTTATTAATATGTCTTAATGCGACATCTAGTCTTTGTGGTGTTCTTTGTGTAAGTACCAGAGCATACCAATGAGACATGCATGCCCCCTTACAATTGCTAAGTGATTTGTAAGAACTGGTTTTACAGTGGAAAACTTGCATAAGTCAACTATAAGCATGTCATACGTTTTTAGACTGGACGAATAGCGCATAAAATCATCGATTTAGACTGTAGGAAAAACATGATTTACTGTGCTGCTCACAGGCAATCAGCAGCCACTGGCAACTTGAAAAATGCAATATTTTGTTAGAAATTACTCAGTGCATAATTTGATATTGTGAATGAATGAGTATAGCACAATAGCTACAATATGACCATTCAGTTTATATTTATTGGCTCTCTTGCATGTTATACTTCAGTGAACCTCAGGGCCACACCCAACAACCTCCACGAGGGGTAAAAACTTGTGACTCTCCACCATTTACTTTTAGAATTAAAGAAGCCTCTTGGATGAGACGTGAAACTGTTCAAAAACCTAAGGTAGTCCAGTTGTCTTTTTTTCAGTTGTAAAAAGTGGCAAAGCATTGATCTAGTGTGCTCTGATAGCTTTACATTTTATTTTTCCACCATAATTTACCATCCTTAAAAACTCTTAAGCCTTTAAAAGTTCTCTTTACCAATGTTAGCAGTTTTTCACTGGCTGAGATGCTGCAATGTTACCAGTATTTGGTCTAGACTTTAAGAAGACAACTTAAGAATACAACTTCTTAGACAACTTTATCATTCTGGGAATTTTTATAGAAAAATAATGGACAGACTAGAAACAAAAACATTGCTTATACCTTTGAGGTGTTCTGGAAGCGTCTGGCAGATTTGTAGAAGATCTCTGACTAACTCTATCTCATTCTTGACAGCTTGTGATTCCTTTTTTCTTTCTTCAAGTAATGCTGTTATATGTATGTCATCTTTACAACGACCATCATCACAGAGGCCATCTGGGGAAACATAAACAACAATCAGAAATACTACAAAGAACAATTAAAGAGCCTCCATTTTCAGGTCCAGCTGCACAAATGTATTTTTTTTCTCTCTTCTCTAATTGTTTTTTTTTTTTTTTTTTAAATGGCACCTTTTATAGGTAACTCATATGTAAGGGCAATTAAAAACTTGTACATCTGACCATTGAAACTGACAACAGCTGCATTTGTTTGGTTTTTTGCATTTTTAATGTGAATATTTGGGTTGGAAATCAACGCTATAAACAAAACCAGCTGGAAAAAAGATAAAACTTTAATCATTAATTAAGCATCACAAATGATTGATTTGCTCATGAAGCTAATGCGATGAAGAAAAGACATTACATTTAAAAAGACACCCTTGTAGAGTTCCAGCTTCAGCTTCATGTTTCCTTTGTTAGAAAATAAGAAAAGCCCTACTGATTACTCAACAATTTGTGGGATATCCTAATTAGAAAGACCTTAGCTTTTAAAACTTTACATTTTTAAAATTAAAGAACCAGTAATGCAATTTATTTAGTATTTTAGACTTGCCTCAAAGAAGTCAATACTGGAGATCACAAAACCAGATATGCATATCACTTGCCTTGAAGCGACTGTTGTTGTGATTTGGCGCTGTATACATGAAATTCATTTGAATTTGAATCACTAAGTACCACTAAGAGTAGAGAGTTGACCTGCTTATAAATATTTATATACTGCAGTATTGTCATGAACACCTATATTCCATTACTACTGTAAGACTGAAAGCAGAATTTAAAGAATAAACTACACCTAATTTACAAGTAAACAATTTTCATACCTTATAATACTTGTAGAATTTGTAATTTAACTACACCAGCTAAAATGAGTGGACAGACAAAGAAAAACAAATGAGGAATTGAGGACAAATGAGAAATGAAATATTTTTATTCACCTGTCTTGAGCAAATCCACAAATTTCTGTTCCTTCTGAAAAATTAAGTTTAAAGTTTTAATTTGGATATCTCCTCTGAGGAACTGCTCTGACATTGTTTTGAATACTTTAGTTGCCAGAGTAATCCTTTGCTCTGCTTCATCTGAGAGTTTGTTGATCAGTCCCCCTCTCCCTAAACCAGAGTGAGAAGAAAAAAAACAAAACAAAAAAAACAAACAAAAACATCTTGCTATGAGTTTGTACAGGAAAAAAAAATGTTATTCACAAAAAATTCATGTAAAGAGTTAAATAGACAGACTTGAGGTTAGCCCAAAACACTGTATGAAGGCCCCTTTAAAAGACTAACACTAAATTTATACACAGCTACTGTTTGTCGAAAATGAGTCTTTACCCTAACATTAGACAAAAAGAAGTAATATTATACATTACATACTCAAAATACTTTTTGTTAATATTGCAGCATTTACCAGGCGTTTGGAAGACAGTTTTGGCAATGGAAGAGTTTAAAAGGTACTGAAATATCAAGTCTTCATCTTTGATGTAATCTCCGTTGGCATCTGAGGGCCATGATTTTACCACAACAGCAGACATCAGGTTCCCAAACTGTGTGATGTCATGTTTTTCCAAGAGAGCTGAAATACCTTTTCCAGATTTATCCTGAGCAAAAAAAATAAGTAACAGGACAGGAAAAATTCATCATTGATAGCAATTAATATTTTTGCCCATAAGTTAATCTTTGTTTCTCATAGGACTGAGGAAAACATCCAATATTTGTCAAACAGATGATGAAGAACAAAAAAGGAATTACTGATTTAAACAATTCTGTCCTTATAATTGTACTCTGTGGAAATCTTTTTGACCAAGTCCATACTTTTTCTTCTGAGCCAATGTAGCTTCTTTGGGTGTTTAGGGTATTTAGGATACTTAAAGCCAATCAGAAAGAGATTTTAAATAATGGTGTTTAACAACACAAACATGGAACAGACTTCTAGATTTCTGCACCCCATAAAAGTAACAAAAACCAGAAACTGAAAGCTGATAATGTACATAAATTGAAACTATTTTCACTACTTCTTACTGGTGAATTAAATTGTTTGAGGAAAGACAATATATATACACACACACACACATATACACACACACACACACACACACACACACACATATATATATATATATATATATATATATATATATGTATATATATATATATATATATATATATATATATTAGGGGTGCAACGATACACAAAATTCACGGTTCGGTTCGATACTTTGGTGTCACGGTTCGATATTTTTTTGATACAAAAAAAATGTTCATGCCTTTTTAATTTGTCATTTACTAAAATTATAAATATATATTTTAACTCAAAAGTACAGTTTTTAAATTTAATGTTGCTGAAACAAAAAAGTAATAAAAATAATAAATATATCTCAGGGCTCGCAAAATTTCAAAATCCCTGGTAGCCCTTCGGGCAGGGACTCTTCAGTTTTTGGTAGCCCAAAATAAATTTAAGTAGCCCGAATAAAAAAGAGAGCAATTTTTTGATTGATGTTTTGTTTCCTGTTTTGTTTCCTTTACAATATTATACATTAAAGTATACTATTGTAAAGGAAACAAAACATTAATCAAAAAATTGTTGAAAAACAAATTACAACATTGTATAAAAATTACAATCATCAACTCAAATACTTGGTTCTAATTGAACAGAAATTTCTATGAACTTGTAAGAACTGTGTAGAACATGAATCAGTCTGTGTCAGATCCTGAATTTGAAATTTCCACTGAAGTCACGGGTAAGAGGCAAGTGGAACCAAGATCGAGGCCATTTGCTTTTTGAAGTTTGCAAAGACTGCTAAATTTTGCCAGTGGTAGTTCACTCTTTGCAACATAGTACGCTGTTTTAAACTGATTTTCAGGTTTATTTTTAGTATGTTATTTGCAATTGGTGTTTGTTCTGGGAAAGATATTGCAGACTGAGCAATAATGCATTTCTTGCATTTCTCATGGGTTCTAATGGGGGCCTTTCTTAAAATGACTGGTCCCAGTAACAAAGGCGCTTGTCGACTAAGAAATCGAGGGAAAACCAACAACACACCCGGCAGAACATTATGTTATTTACACGGGTGCACATAAGTGGTCTGCATGTGCGCATTCGCTGTCAAAATAAAAGACGCGCACCAGATAAGAAGTTGCAACGCGCGTTTGCGTCCATATAAAAGGCACTGTTTTTGTCCGCTAGAGTGGGATTTTCACGGCACATTCTGCACCACATCTCTGTGCGTTCATCATTTGTTTGAAGCCAGCTCACCTCCTGCAACCACTTTTCCGAGAATACGCGCTTCTTTTGCGGTTCGGACTCCTTCTGACATTTCTTTGGAGGTGGAGGAGGTTCAATTTGCCATGTTGCAAGGAGAGCTTAACTTCTGTCTCGCTAGCTTGCCCTGCGCTCAGTGAATCTGCGTTCGACTACTCCGCCTAGGCTGCACTGTCGAGCGCAGATCCACTGAGCGCTCAACACAGACAGCATCGTCAGAAGGAAAGTTGATAAAATAAATTAAAAATTCTGTATTGTTCGATACATATGCGTACCGAACCGAAAGCACTGTATCGAACGGTTCAATATCGATACGAGTATCGTTGCACCCCTAATATATATATATATATATATATATATATATATATATATATGTACTGGAGGCCAACTCCAAGCCCATAGCATAAGTCACCATCAAGTGCAGGATCTACCAAGGAGATGCTCTGTCCCCACTGCTTTTCTGCATAGGCCTGAACCCCCTCAGTGAGATCATTAACAAGACTGGCTACGGATACCGACTACGGATACCGACTACGGAACGGAGCAGTTGTCAGCCACCTCCTGTACATGGATGGCATCAAGCTGTATGCCAAGAGTGAACGAGACATCGATTCACTGATCCACACTACCAGGCTATACAGCAATGACATTGGAATGTCGTTCGGACTGGAGAAGTGTAGTCGGATGATAACAAAGAGAGGGAAGGTAGTCAGAACTGAGGGGATTGAACTACCAGAAGGCAACATTGCAGACATAGAGGACAGTTACAAGTACCTGGGGATCCCGCAGGCGAATGGGAACCACGAAGAGGCCGCTAGAAAAGCTGCAATCACCAAGTACCTGCAGAGGGTCAGGCAAGTCCTGAGGAGTCAGCTGAACGGTAAGAACAAGATCCAGGCCATCAACACATACGCCCTGCCCGTGATCAGGTACCCTGCTGGGGTAATAGGCTGACCAAAGGAGGAGATAGAAGCCACTGACATAAAGACAAGAAAGCTCCTTACCATGCATGGAGGGTTTCACCCCAAGTCCAGCACCCTGAGGCTGTACGCTAAGCGGAAGGAAGGGGGCCGGGGACTGGTGAGTGTCAGCACCACAGTCCAGGATGAGACAACGAACATCCAAGAATACATTGGGAAGATGGCCCCAACTGACCGAGTGCTCAGTGAATACCTCAGGCAGCAGAAACCCAAGAAAGAGGAGGGAGACGAGGAACCATCATGGAAGGACAGGGCCCTGCACGGTATGTACCACCGGCAGATAGAGGAGGTTGCTGATATCCAGAAATCCTACCAGTGGCTGGACAAAGCTGGACTGAAAGACAGCACAGAGGCACTAATCATGGCAGCACAAGAACAAGCTCTGAGTACAAGATCCATAGAGACTGGGGTCTGTCACACCAGGCAAGACCCCAGGTGCAGGCTGTGTAAAGATGCCCCAGAGACAATCCAGCACATAACAGCAGGGTGCAAGATGCTAGCAGGCAAGGCATACATGGAACGCCATAACCAAGTGGCCGGCATAGTGTACAGGAACATCTGTGCCGAGTATAACCTGGAAGTCCCGAGGTCAAAATGGGAGATGCCCCCAAGGGTGGTGGAGAATGACCGAGCTAAGATCCTGTGGGACTTCCAGATACAGACGGACAAAATGGTGGTGGCTAACCAACCGGACATAGTGGTGGTAGACAAACAGAAGAAGACAGCCGTAGTGATCGATGTAGCGGTTCCGAATGACAGCAATATCAGGAAGAAGGAACACGAGAAGCTGGAGAAATACCAAGGGCTCAGAGAAGAGCTCGAGAGGATGTGGAGGGTGAAGGTGACGGTGGTCCCCGTGGTAATCGGAGCACTAGGTGCGGTGACTCCCAAGCTAGGCGAGTGGCTCCAGCAGATCCCGGGAATAACATCGGAGATCTCTGTCCAGAAGAGCGCAGTCCTGGGAACAGCTAAGATACTGCGCAGGACCCTCAAGCTCCCAGGCCTCTGGTAGAGGACCCGAGCTTGAAGGATAAACCGCCCGCAGGGTGCTGGGTGTTTATATATATATACATATACATATATATATATTAAAATTAAAATTGTCACAGCTTGTGGAGCGAGCCGTGTAGAATTTAACAAAGGACCCAAGATGCGGATATGCAGTAAAGTGAGAGGGCTTTGTTGAAACTGAACATGAGTGATTAACAAAAAAAAGGTGAGAGTGGCGAAAAACAGAACTTAGAAATAAATTATACTGGGAAAACTAAAACCTAAACAACAAACCTGAACGAGAGAAGGCAACTTGCAGGGGGAACAGTGCAGGGAGAATTTACAGGATGACGGAGGGAAAACCGCAGGGAAAGCACACAGGATGACAGAGGGAGATACGCAGACAAACCAGCAACGCACACAAGAAAACACAGGGCTTAAATACACACAGGACAATCAGGGAATGGGAAACAGGAGGGAGACACGGCTGGGATAAATTGGACATGCGAAACTAGAAACACTGATGAGAGACACAGACCTACAAAATAAAACAGGAACTAGTGATGTACGGATCGATCCTGAAATATCGATTCCTCCGATACCAATCATTTATGTTCTAGAATCGATTCTCACATTAAAATATCGATATTATAGTAATTTAGGGTAAATTTGTAGTTTATCATTAACAGGAACACAGTGGAATGAAACTATAACATTTGGATTGTCTACATTCAAAGGAACTACTTCCTCTTCCGCCTTTCATAGTCATGTGCGAAATACGGCTGTATAAATGTCTCGCAGCCCCTTGGCGTGCGCACTCACAACAATGGCTGAGTGTAATTGGAGTCATGTGCGGACTTATTTTACCTCCACAAACAGCTGAGACCTGGTTTGCGATACATGTGGCAAAAAAGTGCCCCAAGAGTGAGGTGTTGTGGCCATACTAGGGAGACATTCAAAAGGGCTGTTGGGGGGGGGGGGGGGGGGGGGGTAAAGACATTTTACAGGGTTTATTTATCGGATAAAATACATTAAATGCAGTGTTGGGTAAGTTACTTTAAAATAGTAACTTAGTTACATTACTAGTTACTTCTATCAAAAGTAACTCAGTTACTTCAAGTTACTCGTTACTTTCAAAGTAACTAGTTACTAGGGAAAGTAACTTTGGTTTTACTCAGAATTCTCTTGTTAATGTGTTGCTTCCATAACTTTGCCAGTCTTCTAGCTTGCTTACTTGCCACAAGTGCACTGTGCCACCTACCAATAGAAAGGAAAAAATAATGTGCATATTTCCACGAGAGAAATCCCACGCCTGAACCGTCATTGACTGCTGCCATGATTCTAGCCTACGTCACAACATCACGTGAGCCTTTTACATCCAACACAAAAACTGCAGTCGTGGTGGTTTCGATTGTACTCAGAACTCTGAAATTCTGCCTTCTGAATAGGAAGATGTAGGTAACACCAGACTGCAGATGAGCTGCATACAGGGCTGGACTGGGACAAAAAATCAGCCCGGGCATTTTGACTAGAGACCGGCCCACCATTATAGGAAAAATCATAAAGCCTTTGAATGAAAACAAACGCTGTTGTGACAGTGATGTACACCGTTTTGATGGTATATATGCATCAATCTATCAATCGTTTGTTGTAAGATTCAGATAATTATTTTTTAAAAGCTAGATATTTTAAATGAGAATAAGAAAGAAAAGTATTTCTTTGTGCCCACGTCTCCCTGTTAATGCCCTACCTGGCCCCCCTGGCAAAACTTTGCTAGATCCGCACCTGCACAGTTACCAGCTGTCAGCTACCTAAAAAAGGATCCTGGTGTTATTTGTCTCTCAGAAACAGTTCATAACTTCCCTTCAACTCATTTATGTCACCTAAAAGGTAAACCTGTTTCTCCATCACCTGTTCAGCTCTCATGATTCAGTAAGGGCATCTCCTGGTTTCATCTTCATGTTTCCCTCTCACCAGATAACCAAACCGACATCATGACCAGCAGCTTTTTTACAGCTGTGGCTCCAGCAAACATCAGCTGATACTAGAAATTAATATTAAATAAATTCTAACAACAGCTGACCAAGCTTAAACGTGCTGCTGTTGTTTAACGCGACATCGGCTGGTTTCCTCTTTCTGGCGCAAAGTGGGCGATAAACAAACAAGAGAGCTGATCAGCTGATCATTGATCAGTTTCATGATTGAAGTAGAAACAGGAGAGGGAGGGGGGAGAATGAAAGAAGAAGAGGCAGCTGTGCAGCAAAGACACAGAATAAATCCAGCTTTATGTCTTTTTCATTGTAGCTGAAGTCCGGGACAAACTGTTCCTTTTCACCTCAATAAGAAACGCGTAATATTTTCTCTGAATACCAGACGGGACGGTTGGCAACTCTAATAACTTATGAACAAAATAAAGTTCAACATCAGTAACATAGCACCCACCCAGCTGTATAGAAACTCCATCATGCTAGCTAGCACGCAGTACGGAAAAAGTCAGAATAACGAAAATAAACTCCACCTAAACTTGGTTTATAGCTGACCCAGATAGACTGCAGGTCATAACTTCTTACCTGAAGTTCAGTTCACACTTGGACCGGCAGCCGGCTCGGGTCTCTTTTCCTTCTGCGTCCCCTTTCTCTCATCCACCTGCTGGCCTCCACCACTTGCTAATGTTACAGAATCTGTGGAAGCTCCGCGATAGCCACCACACGAAGTAACGAGTAACGACCCTATCTAAATCCCAGTAACGACTAACGTGTTCCTGATTTTGGCATAATAACTAGTTACCGTGCTCGTTACCACAATAATAACGTAGTTACTGTAACGTGTTACTTAATAACGCGTTAGTCCCAACACTGATTAAATGTCACCGTTATTATTGGCCGGCCCGGAAACAGCGGGGGTGTCCAAATTCAGAGGCTGCTTCCACCTGAGGACCCGGCCTTCGCGGTCTAAAGAAAGCCAGGTAGTACGTCACAGGCTCCCTCGGTGGAGTGAAACACTGCCATCTGCTACTAGCTATCTAAAATATAACCGGGCACTGACGTAAACTCTCGACCGTCTCACACTTTGTTTAATTAGTTTTCTGTTTGACGTTTATTCAGCTGTGTGAAAACCCCAGAGGAGCCCTCCCGAGGGATTAATAAAGTTAAATTTAATCTAATCTAATCTAATAACTGTAATCTCAGCCAAACCGATTTAGTCACGAACAAATAAAACACTGAAAAAGCCAAACAATAACATTTTCAAGTTAGCAAAGTGACTTATATATCATGTTTAACCCGAGTAGCGAAAGACCGCGGAGGTTTGAAGACGATGTGTCGGTCGGCTCAGATATTTGAAGTTTACACAGCTACATTCTCACCTGAAAATATGTTAAACGTTTTTTTGCGACCCAGAAAGAGAAATAAGAGTAATATTAAAACTAAGTCGCTGTCGTCATTGTTGGAGACTGGAATTGGCTGGGCCGCACTATGAATTCTGCAATATGGTTTCTCAATTTTGTTGTCCGGGTGGAAAATCGGGAGAAATAAGGGAGAATGGTGGCTCCGGGAGATTTTCGGGAGGGGCACTGACATTCGGTATTCTCCCGGAAAAATCGGGAGGGTTGGCATGTATGGTTGTGGCAACATCACTAACCTTGTCAAACACCTCAGAGTAAATCATATCACAGAATATGACAAGCGTATGTTGAGGTGAACTGAAGAGAAGGAGAGGGACAGGTGCTGCTAGGGCGAGACAGACGTCTCTCACGGAGTCCTTTAGTGCTGCAGGCTGGCAAGGTGTTCAAATAGCGCACAACTTCAGTTTTTTTTTTTTTATTTCTATGTGATGAACTCTGCATTATTAAGTGGTAAGAACAAGTAATCCGATGTCCTGTAATCATTATGATGCTATAATTTGAGATACAATAAATAAAATAAGTTTTTGTACAAAGTATCGGTATCGGTATCGGTATCGCCTTGAGGCGACTTTTGTTGTGATTTGGCGCTATATAAATAAAATTGAATTGAATTGAATTGAATCGGATCAGTATCGTCGATACCACCCTGAATTTTACTTGGTATTGGATCGGAAAGAAAACCAGTGGTATCGCACATCACTATCACACATGCAAAGACACAGACTAAGAAACACGGACTTTACACAGAGGAATACACACGCAGAAATGACTATAAGCTAAACTGAGGAAGAACAGAATCCAAAACCAAAGAGCTAGAAAACCAGAACCAAAATACATCACAATAATAGAAAACACAAAACGCTGGGTCAAAAGACCCAGGATCATGACAAAAATAAATGTATAAGCATTCATAAACTATTTATTTAACATTTTCTGAAATCATACCTTGCAAATCTGTGCAACAGCCTCCAACGCACATTTCTCCATTGAGGTGCATAGTAATGTTTCCCTTGGGTCTTTCATTGTATGACAGTATATACCAATTTGATCCATTTTAGATTCCTAGTTCAAAAGCACATATTCAGTTTTGAGTCTCAGATGCTTGGAAAATACGCATACAGCACAAAAATATTTGCCCCCTTCCTGATTTCTCTCTCTCTTTTTTCTTTTTCCATACAGAGATAACCCAAGTAAATACAAAATGCAGTTTGTAGATGAGGATTTTGTTTATTAAGGAAAATGCTATCCAAAACTGCAGATCTAGCCACTTAGAACTGTCAACTCCTTCTCATGTCCACCATGTGCTTGTCCCTTGCACTTGACTACAGAGTGTCACCAAGATATGGTGGTTTCTTTAAAAGTTTGACTTTTATTCTTTCCAAATATTTAGATAACATTTAATGCTAAAATATTTAACATCTTTTCCACTGCAAATGACCCAAGCTATTCCTAGCAAACATTTATTCATTACAGTGTATCTCGTAAAGAAATGGGTAAATCACAAAATTCAAAAAATAGTAATGCTGTGGAAAAATATGACAAATATAGGAAAAAATTCGGAAATCAAGAAGGGAATATTCTTTTGTGACATTGTAAATAAAGTCTTACCTTTTTAAGTTTTGCTTCAAAATCTCTCCTGAATTCCTTCCTCCAGAATGAAGTGTGTTTCTCATGACTAAAGGATGCTTTGAGTAACTTGTTCCATACCTACAAAAAAAGAGTCAATTGTCAATGAAATGTTAGCATGAGTGTGGGAAAATGTAAGAGTCAGTAAAGAATTATTTAATACTTTTTACAGTATTATGAGCAGAGATGGGAATAACGGCGTTACTTTTTTCAGTAACGAGTAATCTAATTAATTACTATTTCTACCGTTACAATGCCGTTACAGTTACTAGCAAGAAAATGCGGTGCGGTCGCATTACTATTTTTCAACAAACAGACGGTTGAAGCTGCCTTCAGCTTACCGTACCTTATATCAGTTGCACGGAAGTAGCTGACTACGTAAGTAATCTGGACGCTACAGCTTCAAGCAGTTGCGCGCGCTCCCGCGGACGGCAGTCACGATCACTTTCTAGCACAACACCTGGAGCTAAGGGGGCAAAACAATCGCATGAGTGCTGCTGTTTGGCTGAGGAAGAATAAAGTAGTCGTGGTAAGCTAATCACATGACCACTTTAAGATGGCAACAAGGTGATATATACCAGTTTTTAAATTGTGTTGATAGGCCACGTAAAACCAGAGTCATGATAAACAATATATTCGCGCCGTTTTTTCCTCAATAGTTTCGTCACGTTTACTAAGGGCAGCGCTAGCAAGCACTCTCTGCATGTCGACCAATCAAAAATGATATGGTAACATGACATTTGGTTGTTTAGGAAGAGGGGGACGTTTTAGGGAGAGAGAGAGAGCAGAAAAAAAGAGAGAGATTTGTGACATTTAGTGTGTTTGGAGTGTGTAGTTAATGTGTTGTCTTTTGTAGTTAGTGTGTAGTGTTGTGGATAGTTTTGTGTTGTGTGTCAGAACAATGAGGTGACTGCTGTCTGCAGGTATCAGGCTGTGATGTTCTCCTTTATAGTGGACAGAAATTTTTGGAGTGGCACAAATAATTTGTGTGGCATCTTATTGAATGCAGAACAGCTAATTGTTCTGTAAATAGTTAGAAATTGTTATTTTAAAAAGGGGTAAAAGGAAAATGGCTGCAAATAACTTTGTTGTTTGCAAAACTTGTGCATACGATTTTAAAATTGACAATATATATTTACATTTAAAGTTATTAAACATGATTCAATAAACATGTTTGTGGTTGTTACAGTAAAAAATATTACTTTTTCTACTCGGATTTTATGTTTTTTGTCTGATTATAGATCAATTGTGTTAATACAGTATGTCAAAATGAAAAAATAACTGTAAATTCAGACACATGAGGTTGTGCTGAAAAGGATGATCCCAAACAAGGCAAAGTAAATAGTTTTTAAAGGTGAAATGTAGACGGAAAATCAAAAGTAGTTAAAAATGGGCAATTATACCCTGGACCCCAGAGTTTTTTGTTTTTTTTAAAGTAACGCAATAGTTACTTTTCAAGTAATTAATTACTTTTAGAATATTGTAACTCAGTTACTAACTCAGTTACTTTTTTGAAGAAGTAACTAGTAACTGTAATTAATTACTTTTTCAAAGTAACTTGCCCAACACTGATTATGAGCGATTTTAGTTTGACATTATTTGCCAAGTCAAACATAATGCCACAGATTATTTCACAGTGCTGTTGATGTTAACTAGCAACAGGGAGAAGATCTAAAATGTTAGGCTGATCGTGCACATAATAAGTGCAGTGTGCACATATTAATTAGCACAGAGCAATTATTAACCAGTAGTTTGAAGGAGAGTCAATAATTGCCAAAATAAGCAAAGAACAGACAGAAAAACAGAAATTCCTTGATGTTTTAGAGAGATGTAATGTATAACAGATGAAATGTTACATAACATGTGCAATCCACTGATGAGGACAACAGTAATTACATTGTCACTGAAAGCAACCTTACCATTCATTTCTGCTTACCATCATTTCATTTGGTGCTGAAAATGTAGGGCGTTCGTTAAGAAGGAGGAGTTTGTTTTTGAAGGTCTGTCTCTGCCACTCTCTCATTGTGGTGAATGTTTCCCCAATGGACTCTTCATGAATCCTCAGTCTTGTCTGTAATCATTTGTAACGATATTACATTTATCTTTATGAAATCAAGTAATTAATTATAAAGGCACTTTAAAATTAACTGTGTTTTATCAAAGAAAGAACAAAAGCTCTTATACACATACAACAGTTGCACTGGTCCAAAGAATTAGAGGAGGACTTTTTAATCAGAGCATTTTATTCAAATCAATCAGTCTAATACATTTAATCAATGTCTATTAATCTTGGTCAATTATGCAGCAGAGGGGGTTGTTAATCAGTTTCAGAACTCGAAGGGCAACAATGAGACAACACCCCAAAACAGGAATTCAGTTCAAGGCGCTAAATATTGTAAGGTAAAGACCATACAAAAATACAAAGAAAACAGAGAAATCCCCAACAATTATATGGCCCCCTTTGAGAAAGTGCTTTAGCCACAGTGGGAAGGAAAAACTCCCTTTTAACGGGAAGAAACCTCTGGCAGAACCAGGCTCAGAAAGGGGTTTAGGGGAGGAAGAAGGGACAAAGATAGGAGGTGGAAGAGACCCAGAGATTAATAATAACTAATGATTAAATGTAGAGTGGTGTACAAACACATAGCTTTCAGTGTATCTTTTTTACTCACTGAGGGCTCTGCCTCCCGTTCTACTTTTAAACACTCTAGGAACCACCAGTAAGCCCATTAGAGCATGCTCTAATGGGGGTGCACGGCATGAATATGTTAAATATAAATACACATCCAGTCATCCACCCATTCACGCACACATTCACACACTGGTGATGGCAAGCTACATTGTAGCCACAGCCACCCTGGGGCGCACTGACAGAGGCAAGAGAGGTGTGTTAGCCACGGCTCTCTGTAGCGCATCATGCTAACCTCCCGGTACTCCTTTTGGAGTCTGGTCAGCGCCACCAATTCCTCGATCTTATTAGGGAGAGATCTAACATTTCCCACTGTGACACTAGCACCACCGGGCCCTCTGACCACCACCAGTAGGCAACAGGTGAATGCTTGGACCCTATTAGCATAATGGACAGTTTTTTTGTTTTTTTTTTTGCGGGGGGGTTGCTTTCTTTTGGTCAATTTGCATGTTTGACACCTCATTTTAATCGTTTGAGCCATTAGGATCACAGTAACGATGCCACGTTCATGTCACTTCAACCAATCAGACGTTGCAAGGCCAAAACCCACGTGGGCCCAAATTACTGCATGTGACGTCTCTCCAGTCACGTGTGTGTAGGTGGGTCTAAAATGAATATTGGTGACGGAAAATGGCTGTGATGCGGCTAGTTAGGCATGGTAACTGCTGATAATCATGTGGCTACCGGCTACCGGTGAAAATAACGGAGAAAATTGGGACGGTAAGCCAATTTCTGTCTTAGCGTATTTGCGTATGTGTTTTTGTTGTCTTCTTTTGCGTCTCATTCAGTGAATTCTGGTCAGAGCGTGGTGAAACTTGGTGTTTCGAGTCAGTAATACCTCTGGAAGATAACTAGCCTTTCTTTAGCCGGTTGCATTACGTTTGAAGAATTTCTTGTTCGGTTTTGTTTGTTTAGCGGACTTGTGCGCATTTACGTAACTGCTCGTTTAATCGTGGCTTGTTTTCGTTGTGTTTGGTGGTTGTAGAAATGGTTTATATGACATTTTACCTGAGATTCAGAGGTTTCTGTAGATACCACACATGTCGGGACTTATATTTCTCACCCCGTGTTATAACCGATTAAATGTGATCTCTTCCTTTTTGCCCCCATGTGGTGGGGCGTGGTCTGTGGTCCTGCACGGCATCTGCAGATCACGCCCGTGGTGTTAAATCACGGGGAAACAGGGTTGAGAGTGTTATTGTGGTGTGATGTACGGCTGGCAGCTTGGGAGCTGCAGCCGATGTAAATAAATGGCTCTAACACTGAATCTGTGGTCCCGCTGTGCCTTATTCACGCCACACTGGTGCTGAAACCCAGAATGCGGCACAATGGGCCCACAACAGAGCCAGGGAAGGGAGGAGCTGTCCCAGATGATGGCTAGCACGGCGGCTGTCCTTTTTTTTTTTGTTTTTGAACAATAAAAATATTGTTAAAAAAAAAAGCATGGCGGCGATGGAGAATGAAAAGGGAGAAAGCGGATCGTTGAATGAAATGGATGAACCAGAATTGGTTTGTAAAAATGCTGAAACTTCACTGGTGTGGAACTGGTTTAGCTTTCGTCCATCAGATACACATCAAAGCATTGTTTTTGGTAGAGCATGCTAGCGGGCCGTCGTTATTACCGTGTTTGTTTGTTTTTTGAAAATACGGCACACTTAAAATCAATCATTTGATTTTGCTGAAAATCTACGATTTTATGTGGTACACGGCACTCGAAAATCTGTCAAATGTTTTAGTACGACTTTGCTAAGCTACAAACCCGCACCGCTTGATGGATTGTTGGAGCATTACGGCTATCGTATGCAGGAGCCTCGTGGAGTGATACCTACTGTGCTTCAACATAATATTACCGTACTGTGTGTGTATAAACTCTTTTTAAGTTTTGTGGATATTATACATGGTTATGCTGAGGATATGTCGGCCAATTTCCACTGTCAGCAAAGAATTTGCACTTGCACTGTTAAATTTTTATATAACTTTAATGCACATAAAAAACAGCTGCTTGTTTAAGTGAAAATACCGTGGCGAGGAGTGGTGACAATACGAACGTCACTTTCTCCTGTAAGACGAGGCAGGGGAAGCAGGCACCGCTGGAGCAGAAGGCGATGTGGCGGAGAACTCCTTATCCTCCTCCCGCAGTCTAGCCCAAAACGAGGATGGGGGGCATAATCCGAGCACGGCAAGTGAGAGTGGACCTGTTGCTGTGGCCAGTAGTGATGTGCGATACCACTGATTTCCTTTCTGATCCGATAGCAAGTAAAATTCAGGGTGGTATCGACGATACTGATCTGATACCGATACTTTGTACAAAAACGTATTTTATTTATTGTATCTCAAATTATAGCATCATAATGATTACAGGACATCGGATTACTTGTTCTTATCACTTAATAATGCAGAGTTCATCACATAGAAATAAAAAAAAAAAAACTGAAGTTGTGCGCTATTTGAACACCTTGCCAGCCTGCAGCAGTAAAGGACTCCGTGAGAGACGTCTGTCTCGCCCTAGCAGCACCTGTCCCTCTCCTCCTCTTCAGTTCACCTCAACATACGCTCGTCATATTTTGTGATATGATTTGGTGTTTGACAAGGTTAGTGATGTTGCCACAACCATACATGCCAACCCTCCTGATTTTTCCCAGGAGAATCACGAATTTCAGTGCCCCTCCCGAAAATCTCCCAGAGCCACCATTCTCCCGAATTTCTCCTGATTTTCCACCCGGACAACAAAACTGAAAAACCATATCGCAGAATTCATAGCGTGGCCCAGCCAATTCCAGTCTCCAACAATGACGGCAGCTACTTAGTTTTAATATTACTCTTATTTCTCTTTCTGGGTCGCAAAAAAACTTTTAACATATTTTCAGGTGAGAATGTAGCTGTGTAAACTTCAAATATCTGAGCCGACCGACACATCGTTTTCAAACCCCCGCGGTCTTTCACTACTCGGGTTAACATGATATATAAGTCACTTTGCTAACTTGAAAATGTTATTGTTTGGCTTTTTCAGTGTTTTATTTGTTCGTGACTAAATCGGTTTGGCTGAGATTAAAGTTATTAGATTAGATTAAATTAAATTTAACTTTATTAATCCCTCTGGGGTTTTCACACAGCCGAATAAACGTCAAACAGAAAACTAATTAAACAAAGTGTGAGACGGTCGAGAGTTTATGCCAGCGCCCGGTTATATTTTAGATAGCAAGTAGCAGACGGCAGTGTTTCACTCCACCGAGGGAGCCTGTGACGTACTACCCGGCTTTCTTTAGACCGTGGTCGGGTCCTCAGGTGGAAGCAGCCTCTGAATTTGGACACCCCCGCTGTTTCCGGGCCGGCCAATAATAACGGTGACATTTAATGTATTTTATCCGATAAATAAACACTGTAAAATGTATTTATCCCCCCCCCCCCAACAGCCCTTTTGAATGTCTCCCTAATTCTGAGGTCTCAAGGTTGGCAAGTATGGCCACAACACCTCACTTTTTTGCCACATGTATCGCAAACCACGTCTCAGCTGTTTGTGGAGGTAAAATACATCCGCACAATTACGCTCAGCCATTGTTGTGAGTGCACACGCCAAGGGGCTGCGAGACATTTATACAGCCATATTTCGCACATGACTATGAAAGGCGGAAGAGGAAGTAGTTCCTTCGAATGTAGATGTGGCCGGATGGGCTACTCGCCTTTCTTTTTCTCTCTCTCACTCTCTCTCCTGCGCTCTCTCTCTCCTGCGCTCGTTCTCTTCACTGCGCAACTAGGCTAATTGGGAACCCACCTGCATATTGATTGCAGGGTGGCGTCAGCCCGTATAAAGCTAAGCCGGTGTTTTTCTGGATCATTCCTCCCGTGCATTCGGCGCAAAGCAGCAGTAAATGCTGGCACACTGTGGCGGACTGATCAGCAAGAGTAGATCATATGACAGCTACAGGTATGCTCTCGCTTAACCTCCGATTCCCTCCAAGTACCGGAATTTGTATTAATATAGTTTTTGCGGCCTGTTGTAGCGCGGCAGTTTCTGTTTTATTTCGGCGTTGCGGAGAGAGGTGCTCGTGTTATCCCCACCAGTGAGAGTATAGCGCCTCCGGTCCTGGGGTAAGCTGTGAAAACTATTTTTATTAGCATTCACAGCTACAAGAGGCTAAGGTTACATTTATCTGTTGTTTTAGGGTTTGATCGCTGCCCTCACCTCTCCGTGGCAACTCGCCCAGCCTTAATTGGAGAATCAAGACGCCTGCCTAGCCGCTGTTGTGAGGGCTCCTCCTCGGTGGAGCCTGCTGTCTTGTCTTGTCTTGTCTATCTTGTCTTATCCTGTTTTATCTTGTCGTGAGACTGCTTTTATTAAGTAGGCCTACCTTTTCCTGGTTCGCCTGGTTTTATTCTATTTTATTCTGTGATCGGGCTGAAGCAATCCTCTGCCCGAGTGTTGTGCCGGGAATTTTAAATCGCCTCCGTTGCTGGTCTCAGCCTGTGGGGAGCCAGACCAGCTTGCGATCGAGGCTTGGACAACTACTACCAGCACGAGTGGTAGTTTGACCCGTGGGGCATAAGCCTTCCAGTGTGGTGTGTGTGTGTGTGCATGTGCGATTTCTTTTATTAAAGTGTGTTTTCGTATTTTTTATGATCTGTAGCGAGCCAGACGCTCAGTGTCTTTTTATTCCTTTAACGTATTTTTCTGTGTTTTATTTCAGTGAACGGAGGACGTGCCAGTGGCCCTGGGACCTCAGGTGGTGGGTTGTTTTCACACTTTCTTTTGTACAGCACCGGGTGGGCTGCAGTGATTTTCTTTTTGTGTGATTTTCTTTTGGGTCCACGGCTGCTGGTAAGTCCAAGTTACATCATTGTTTTATTGTACTTTTAGGACACTGTCAACAAAGACGCTACATTTTGTTCTCCTAATATTTTATTCTTTATTTCTTTTACTATAAATAAAACTGTTTTAATATTGGAGCCAACCTGCCTCAGTGTGCATCCTTGCGGCCTCTTTTTATTCTTTTTATCTATTTTTCTTGAACATATATTTCCTGGGGGTGGAATTCCCCTAGGTGGCGTTGTCATTTTATTATTTCTTTTAGAACCCCGCCGATGGCAAGTATGGTCACATACACTGAGCTTCGGGCCGCCAATGGGCTGGCCATTCCTTACATTGGCTATTTGGAGCTCAGTGTACTCCTGTGTGGCAAGGAAATGCCCTCTTGTGGGATCCTTATAGTGAAGGACCCTCCTGGTGCCACGCCCTCTGTCCCTGGTATTTTAGGAATGAATGTAATCCACCGCTGTTATCAAGAGCTGTTTGGGGCTTTCGGTGGCTCCTTGTTTAATTCTCCTTCTGTGTCACAGGCACCGAGACCAGTTTTGGAGGCCTTACATCAGTGTCACCAGTCTGCAGCCCAAGACCCAGAGGACCCTGTCGGTACCGTCAAGGTACAGGGCCCGCGGGCCGTGCGGATACCTGGTGGCGTCATGCAGCTGGTGGCTACCACCTGTTCTCAGCAGTTGTCAGGTCAGGCTGTGCTTTTTGAGCCTTCTGAGTCCGGGTTGCCAGTTGGGTTGCTGGCCTCTCCATGTTTGGTCCAGGTGGATAAGGGCATTGCCTACATCCCAGTCACCAATGTGGGGACAGCTGAAGCTGTTCTCCACCCGCGGACCTGTTTGGGAGTGATAAGCCAAGCTACTGTTGTTAGCGTCCCTGCTGGTGTTAGCGAGGAACACTCTTCTCCCGTCACAGTTTCCTGCCATACAACCAGCAGCCCTGCTCAAGACATGGTGGATGCGATTGACCTGTCAGCTCTCGCTGAGTCAGAGCAACATGAGGTACGGTTACTTTTGCAGAAGTACCGCTCTGTTTTCTCCACTCATGAGGGAGACTTGGGCTGCACAAACCTCATTTCGCACGACATACCTCTGCTTGATGACGCACCCGTCTGGCAGAGGTACAGGTGAATTCCTCCTTCTGATTATGAGGCTGTCAGGGCCCATATCAATCAGCTATTGGAGGCCCTGGTAATTAGGGAGAGTAGCAGTCCTTATGCCTCTCCCATCGTGTTGGTCCGCAAGAAGGATGGAAGCCTTTGTCTGTGCGTTGACTATCGTTTGCTGAATAGCAAAACAAGGAAGGACGCCTTCCCCTTACCTCGCATCAAGGAAAGTCTGGATGCCCTTGCTGGCACACGCTGGTTTTCTACCATCGACCTGGCCAGCGGGTACAACCAGGTGCCAGTTTCTGAGCAGGATAAGCCCAAGACCGCTTTTTGCACGCCGTTTGGCCTGTTCGAGTGGAATCGTATGCCGTTCGGGCTGTGCAATGCTCCTGGTACCTTCCAGCGCCTAATGCAGAGGATGTTCGGGGATCAGCAGTGCCAGTCGCTACTGCTGTACCTAGACGACATTATGTTCTCCTCGTCTGTCTCTCAGCACCTGCAACGGCTAGAGATGGTGATGGCAAGGCTGCAGCAAGAGGGGCTCAAGGCTAAGCTAGAAAAGTGTGCCTTTTTCTAGCAGAAGGTTAACTACTTGGGCCATGTAATCTCTTGCGAGGGTGTCTCCACCGATCCAGCCAAGGTCGACGCAGTAGCCAAATGGCAGTGTCCTCGCTCCGTGTCAGAGTTGAGATCCTTTTTGGATTTTGCCAGCTATTACCGGCGCTTTGTGGAGGGGTTTGCCATGTTGGCGGCTCCCCTGCATCAAGTGGTGGCTAAATTGGCTGGCACCAAGGCAAAGAAGGGCTCGGGACAGAGTTTGAGTGCTATTTGGACACCTCAGTGTGAGGAGAGCTTTGAGGCCCTGAAAGCAAAGCTTGTGTCTGCCCCTGTGCTGGCGTATGCTGACTTCGCACGCCCATTTATCTTGGAGATTGACGCCAGCCATAGTGGTTTGGGTGCAGTTCTCTCCCAAGACATAGAAGGTGTTGTTAGGCCAGTGGCTTATGCCAGTCGAGGTCTTCGGCCCCATGAGCGCAATATGGACAATTACAGCTCCATGAAGTTGGAGTTTCTTGCGCTCAAATGGGCCATGGCAGAAAAGTTCCGTGAGTACCTGCTGGGGCAGAAGTGTGTGGTTTACACTGACAACAATCCCCTCAGTTACCTCTCCTCAGCTAAGCTGGGTGCCACCGAGCAGAGGTGACCACTAAGTCACATAGACAATCCGAATGTTATAGTTTCTTTCCACTGTGTTCTTGTTAGTGATAAACTACAAATTTACCCTAAATTGCTAAAATATCGATATTTTAATGTGAGAATCGATTCTAGAACATAAATGATTGGCATCGGAGGAATCGATATTTCAAGATCGATCCGCACATCACTAGTGGCCAGCTGACGACTGGAGGTTTGGAGGGTAGTGACGAGGCTGGTGAGCATGACACTGGTGAGAGCCGCAGGAAGCCAACTCTTACCGCCTCAGGACTGCGAGACGGTGAAGGGGACACTGGCTGCTGCTGAAACTGGGAGGTGCTGGAAGCCATTACATGACACGCCAGTTCCTGGGCCCGCAGCGTCTCCTTTATCCTTGTAAAGGCGTTGATTGTGGCAGGCGAGTCTGGGAGCTGGAGGAGGTGGGGATCCTTCTTCATAATAGCCTCAGCGACGTTAACCATTACGGCTTTGCTCTTCACAACGGGTGCTGTGAGGACGCGGTTGAGGATCGCTTGGATCTGAGCTATCCCCTTCATATTGTCATGATCCTGGGTCTTTTGACCCAGCGTTTTAAGTTTGAGTTTATTTTGTTCATTAGGTTATCTAAGTTCATTTGTTTATTAGATTCCCCTTGTGTATCCAACCCCTGTTAAGTCTCCCTTGTCCTTCATGTGCTTCATGTCTGTGTTTCTTATGTTGTCATGTTTGCATTTCATTATGTTTCCCATTTTATTTTGAAAGAGGTCCTGTGTTCCTGCATTTTGTTTTACTCTTCCCCTGTGGTGTGGTTATGTTCATGTTGTGTCTACTGTGCCTTTCTGTTCCATGTTTCAGGTCCCCATGTTCTGTCTCCCCAGTCTGTTAAGTTTACATGTCTTGAGTTCCGTCAGTGTGTTTCCTGTTTTACTTTCACAGTCTGTCCTATGTTAATGTTTCTAGTTTTGCTTCCCTTGTCTCGTCCTGCCTAATTACTCCCAGCTGTGCTCTCCTCCTGTGGCTCATTCCCCCTCATTATCCCTCAGTGTATTTAAGCCCCATGTTTCTCTTTGTCAGTGTTGCGTCCTCCCTCATAGCTGTGTGATTTTTCCCTGTGGCTCCTTGTGCTTTAGTCTTCCCAGTTTAGTTTTGTATTGTTTTTCGTGTCCCACTCCACGCCAGCAATAAAGCTTTTAAAGTTTTTTGAGTTTACTTTTTGTCTCTGCGAGTTTGCGTTTGGGTCCTACTCTTGCCTGCACACAGCCGTATTGTGACACATATGGCGTTATTTTTGTGCCACTTGCAGGTGCAAGTGTTGCATTTTGAGCAAAGAAAAGCTAAATTTGAATGAACAAAATTCATTGATGCGTGCAAAAAATGTATTTCAGTGTTTGCTATTATCCATACACACACACACACACAATAGCAGCCCCTCTCGCTCAGGTTTTGCATTTGCGCTTGCTCGCAATGTGTTGCTTGCGCTGTCAACATTTCTGCCTGTGCGTGCTCAACTCTTTCTGTACAACGTTATATTTGTGCCACAAAACCAGCCAATCACAGACTTGGATGCAAAAAATCTGATTGGCTGTTTTGGTCTCCAATCAGCTTGAAATGACGAAATGCAATATCCCAGAATCCATTTCGTCCAAAACTCAAACGAGGCAGTGGCGGAGGAACACCGAGTGGCGGAGTTTGAAATATTACTTTTTCTGGGTCACAAAATAAACTTTTAAGATATTTTCCTGCATAGCTGGACTGGCCATTGGGCATTTGTCCGTTGGGCCGATGGTGATTTTAAATTTTTATGTTTGTTTGTGATTTGTAACAGTATAAACAATGAAAGGTGGTGGATTAGCCAATTGGTCATGATCAACTCTGGGCTGGACCAATTACAATACATCCGTATTAAGGGGAAAAGGAACGCGATTCGTCCCGGACTTCAGCTACAATGAAAAAAAAGACACAAAGCTGAAGTTATTCTGTGTTTTTGTTGCACAGCTGTTTCTTCTCTCATTCCCTTCCCCTCCCTCTCCTGTTGCTACTTCAATCATGAAACTGATCAATGATCAGCTGATCGTCTCTCTTGTTTGTTTATCGCCTACTTTGCGCCAGAAAGAGGAAACCAGCAGATGTTGTGCTAAACAACTGCAGCACGTTCAAGCTTGATAAGCTGTTGTTAGAATGTATTTAATATTACTTTCTAGTATCAGGTGACATTTGCTGGAGCCACAGCTGTAAAAGCTGCTGGTCATGATATCGGTTTGGATATGTGGTGAGAGGGAAACATGAAGGTGATATACTGTATAAAAATCATACATTTATACCAACAAGACAGTGTACATCACTGTCACAATAGCGTTTGTTTTAGTTCAAAGGCTTTATGGTTTTTCCTATAATACCTGGTGGTGTAGTGGCCGATTTTCTGTCAGTTCAGCCTTATATATTATGTTGAACCCAAGAGACCACCCGGTCAGTGCAAATGCAAAACCTGAGTGAGAGGGGCTGCTATTGTGTGTGTGTATGGATAATAGCAAACACTGAAATACATTTTTTGCACGCATCAATGAATTTTGTTCACTCAAATTTAGCTTTTCTTCGCTCAAAATAAATTTCTCCTCAAAATGCAACACTTGCACCTGCAAATTGTTTTTACGTGCGCTCAAGTTTTTTTTTACGTGCGCTGAGAATAGTGGCACAAAAATAACGCCATACCTTCAAACACTCAGTGAGCGCTGAGTCTGCTGGGTATATGACTGGTCAGATCATTATGTAACTGTCAGGCTATGAAGCTGAATGTATAAATGTGAGGAGTGGACCCAAAATGCAGACACGAAGGAACGTGAGATTAAACTTGAATATTAACAAAAAGCGAGCCCTTTAATATGGCTAATAAAAAAGGTACAAAAACAAAAAGCAGATACAAACTGGGGAAAAACTGACTAGAACTAAACTGGGAGAAATTAAATGCTAAACACAAAAGAAAAGAACAAAACCCTGAATGTGGTAAAAACCTGAACATGAAATGATTATTTCTGTTGTTTAGGACGGAATATCTTTGAATTACTCCTGTCATACATGATGTGAACTTCTCATTGACTTTTCAGTCTGTCTAACCACTGATTTTTTTTTTCTTTTTTTTACTTGTATAGTGTTGCAGTCCCACCGAAGTTGTTTGCATGGATTTTCCCATATGTCATCCCTTGGAGTTGAAATGTATCCATTTTTTATGAGTGCTTCTTTTGAAGCACAGAGGACTTTGTTTGAATTTTGTCCACCACTAATTTCTTTGTCATCTGTTAAGCAAAATTTAAAAATGTGATGTAGTACTGCTATAATCAACTGTAATTCAGCATCCTTAAGTGGACATAAACTTACTTACTTTGATACACTGCTTTGAAGTAGTGAACTGAAGTTTTGATGATGGCTGTTGATCATGAAATCTAGTACATCTTGGCCCTTTCAGGTAACATTGACAGTTACTTAATATTCACAGTTCTAAAGGCTGTTTGGAGCCTTTGAGTGTCGGATTTGCTGAAACACTGTAGCGGATTCCAGCTCCAGAATGGAGTATGTTAATTTTATACAACTTGCTAGTGATAGCCCACATGCTAATGTAATTAATTTAGTTAACGTTAGCATTTTAGCTAACTTTGACTTAAAAGCTACAGTTTACATACTATTTGGTTAATGTTAGTTAACATACTAGTGATAGCCCGCATGCTACCTTTAGTATCTTAGCAATCATTAGCTTTTTAGCTTATACCCCGCTGTTGCCACACTATGTGGAGTAACGAAATGTTATCAAAACTTGTAGTTAGTAATCCACAACCTTTAGCATATCAGCTAACACTTTATCTAATTATAGACTATTCATAAACAGATTACTTTTAACCTACTTTTAATGCGTGAGTGTGTGTGTGTATTTTGGGGGTTGGGTGGGTGACATCTAGAAACTTTTATTAATATCTTTAAAATGCACAAACGAAAGTTTTTGCAGCACAAACCAGCAGAAACGTTTGACACTTCTTTTGTTGGATTTGAAGAAGGTGGGGGCTCAACTTTACTCTGATGTTCTATGGTTTTAGTGGTGTTCACTATCAGGCTGTTTGCTGAGCACCACTCACCACTCACGCTTTTTGCACCACCCACTTGTAAGAAAACTCCGAAGAAGTAAATTATTGAAAGCTTGCAGCCTACAAGCAAGTCCCTGTGCTCCAAATCGCTTGATGCAAAATGGTGAATGACGGACATGACATCCTATTGGTTTTGTACGTGTACTGGTAAGATCAAAGACAAAAGGGAAACTGGCTTTTATGTGTTTGACCACCACTCTCTAAAGGCACTTCACAACAATCAGAGTGAAGGCCACAGGTCTACAATCTACCAGGCTGCTTGTAAATATTTGTTGATGGAAAATGGCAAAGAAATGATAACAGATGACTGAAGAGACGGTGGAATTATGGCTTGTGCAAGAGAAAGACTGAAGACAGCAGAGAGTTTGTCCTGAGTATGAACCGAGGTACACCGTCAGTGCCATTGGCCTTCCCGGGATTCACCTCTCTGAGCACTAGTGCGTTGTTGTACAGTGAGTACAAATGTATCAGTGCCCATTGGAGGTGGAGTGATGTTTTTTTTTTCATTCAAATTTTATTTGTCACATACACAGTACAACATGTAGTGAAATCCTTGTGTTTGAGCTGCTTGTGTCAAATCAGGCAGTCTACACAGAAGTCTTCACCTTTCTGCACTCCTTCATGGCTTAGGAATTGTAAAATTTTATAACTTCTATAGTTACATAAATCTCTACTATTTTACTAAAAAAAAAAGATTTATAATTAGTTGACAGTGATAAATGGTGGAGGAATTTTTCAAACTATTCCTTTTGGGAAAAGAAGCAATAAAGCACAATGAAAACACCTCACTACACATAAAACTGTATTATTCGAAAAATGTAGAAGATCGAGCTCAGTTTAAATACTTTATATTCTGTTTAATATCAAGCATCATATTCTTTAAATCATATGTTTGTAGTGGCTGTCCTGCGAGCATGGTTGGCAGCAGTCCATATGAACTGGATGGGTGACCAATTTTAACAGGGAGGGCGGAGGGATGGCTTAACAAACAAACACAATTCCTTTGAAATTGGTAAGGTTAAAGGACTGGACTGAAAATGAGTGAAAAAGCAGTCAACCTCCAAACTTTAAAAGACCTTCAGAAAGCTGGAAAACAATTACTTAAGACCACTTTAAAAATTACAAGACAGACTGGCTCCTTGGAAGCAAAATATAAAGAAATGAAGGTTGTTTAAAGACTTTTGCACATTTTTGTACACACAAGAAAAAATAAAAAAGATTAAAGCTAAAATTATAGTAATTTCTGTAAATCAGTGCAAACATTTTCAACCTATACTATGACTTAGTAAGGGAACTTAAAAGCATGTCCCGTTCAGCCAGGTAACAGGTAAAGCTCACCTGGGAATCAGTGTGGCCATACGCTTTGTCAATCACACAAATGAGATCGAGGAAAAGAAGAGGAACATCATAGCAGTTTGGATCTTTTATACAGTTGCAGGCACAATGAAGAACCATTACGGCAGTCTTCAGGCAGCACTCTCCATTTTTGTCATCAAAACTGTACGAATGAAATCATAATATTAATACAGAAATTCAGAGATACTTCTTAAAAGATAAAGCATTAGAGTTTTACACTTTACCTTTGTTTGAAACTGTTTTCTCTTCTGATGAGATCACATGCCAAATCTTCCAAAGCCTGTTATTGGTATTACAGAAGATTTTAAAGCTTGGGTATGCAAATTGTTTTTGGCAAACAAAAACAGATCTGTATTTTGGGCATATTTTAACTGAACAAGTCTGAAAACAAGCTGGCATTAGATATTACAGCTTATCAAGATTTCTGCAGCTCACGTAAGTCTGCATAGGCACTGAGCTAGATACTTTTGGCTGCTCCCTTATTTCATAAAGAGGCATGAAAGCAGATGGATCATCATGTTTGGTTTAAGAACAGATGTGCCGAGCTCTTTATCCAGACTTGGGACTGAGAGTGCATTATCTTGCAATCCCATGAAGGTGGGAGGTAGTGAGATGCAAATAGTCAGTATTTTTAGGGAAATAAGTATTTGAGGACCTGCTGAATTTGTAAGGTTGCTCACTTACAAAGATCTAAACAATCCCTAATATTTATTGTAGTGTCATTTAATGGAAAGTGATACCAACCAAAAGTCCATAGGAAAGCCCCACATTACATAAAAATGATAAAAATGTTATAAATTCTCCAGACCGACCCAACATTTGTGTATTATGTGCTTGGCTTAAAAAGAGAGAGGAGCATGGGTGGAGGTCCAGAAGCAGCAGTAGGTATGTATGTCTAGATTTATGCCAACTACTGCTTCCAAAACTGATTAGGGTGTCCAGGGAATGGTATGTAACAGTAAGAAAGAGGCTTTTATTCATTTATTTTCAACCTAGGGGCAGTTGTGAATGAAAGTTGAAAAATGTGAGCCCAATATTTACTTGAGTTTTGAGTTAAAACATCTACAGGCAAAAACAATACTACTAGAGCAGTAAACAAAATAGTAACACTAAGCTTGAAAAAAACCTTCAATAAAGCTGATGAAAAGCATGCTCCTCTCGCAACTCTCAATAGATATGGGGCGATTGTGACTCAAGAGTTGGGAGTTTGCCTTGTAATCGGAAGGTTGCTGGTTCGAGCCCCGGCTTGGACAGTCTTGGTCGTTGTGTCCTTGGGCAAGACACTTCACCTGTTGCCTACTGGTGGTGGTCAGAGGGCCAGTGTCCTCGCCTCTCTCAGTCTGCCCCAGAGTGGCTGTGGCTACAATGTAGCTTGCCATCACCAGTGTGTGAATGGATGGGTGACTGGATGTGTGAAGCGCTTTGGGGGCCTTAGGGACTAGTAAAGCGCTATACAAATACAGGCCATTTACCAGGCCATGTATGTCACTTTGATGCAATGTGAAAATACCTTTCATTTTGTTATTTGATAATTTGTTGATAAATATTTATTGCTGCTTTATGGATACATACCTTGTAGATGGAGTTAGATAATTCAGATTTGATGCTGAACTTCAAGTAATGAAGAATGTCTAGCAGCTCCACACGAACAGTGAATATTAAGCTCATTAGGTCATTTACACGCAGCAGAGACATCCAAGAGTGCACGAGAAGACGGTCAATGTCAGCTAGGTATGCATGGTTCGTCATGATACTGACCAGATTGCTTAAAAAAAACCTGAACTTATTATGCTGATCAGGGAAGTTTAACTTAATGTTAAAATTCTGAACGAAAAAAGCATTTCATGTACTTACTTATAACTGTCCTGGAAACGTGTTCCGTCTTTCCTCAAGCATTCCTTCAAGCCTGTCCAGGATTCAAACTCTGGATTCAAGACTGGGGTAACTGGCTCAAATGGTTTACTTTCTCCTCTCAAGAGATGAATCAGAGGGATGACCAAGACCCATTCATTAATATGTTGTTGTTTAGCATAATTGCAAAGCATCACAACAGCATCTGCAACACTATACAAGTAAAAAAAAAAAAAAACAGTGGTTAGACAGACTGAGAAGTCAATGAGAAGTTCACATCATGTAGGACAGGAGTAATTCAAAGATATTCTGTCCTAAACAACCAAGAAATAATAATTTAGAATAATATAATGTGTAGGAGTGAATTCATATTTCAGTTCATTTGCAAAGATGTAATTTGAAGTGTTTACAGACCTTCACTCCATGTATATTTGGATTTATATTTATTGTTTACATGTTCCAGTATTTACATATTTGCATGTTTAAAATGGCATAAAAGCGCATGCAAACGTGTGCATTTCAAAAAGTGTTGACTCTACCTCTGTGGTTTTCCTACATTTATCTTAGGCTAAGACCTTCTAGCTTCTAATTGGTTGGTTTAATCATGTCACGCATCAGAACAAGGACGTGGTATTTTGAAGTGTAGTAAAAATAAAAGGTGCTGCTAAGAAAGTTATCCTTCTTCATCTTGCCGTTTCTTTCAGCTCAGAGAGAAGCACTACTATACAGCAAATTCTCAGGTCACGATAAGTATTGTAGAGTTATGTGAAGAAAATTAAAAAAAAAAAAAACCATTTGCAGAGTTAATGATTTTTGTTGTTTGTTTGTTTGTTTGGGGGGAGGCTGTATGGTATGTGAATTAGGAAACACAAAATAGCTCTTGGTGCACATTTATGTTGCCTGAAAGCTACGCCATGAGCCCTAAAACAAGGGCCACTTCTCCAGAAGTGAAATCATAACACAAAAGCCAGTGGGTTTCCTAACTGTTGATGAAGTGCTTCTTTCCAAATAAATAATTGTTTTAAACGTTCGTTAAACCTGAATTGATTGTCTTTTTTTCTTCTGTTGTACATTTTAATTATTACTAACTTGGTTTATGTCAAACTTGAAGCACATTTCAGTTACCTATTTTTGTCCAAAGGATTTGCAAATTCTGTCCAGAAAGTGGAGAAATGGTGCTGTGGCATTTTGGGCAGGCAAAGAAGTTTGCATAGACTAGAAAGATGATCTGTTATCCTGTCCATTGGATATGTTTTGTAGATCATCAAACGAACAACTCCAGCATGCAAATGTGATAAGAAGGATGTTTTTTCTATTCCACTGCCAGACATAGGGTTGGTGTTTTCCTCCAGATACTTGTTGATGAGGTCTTGCACCTAGAAAAGGTGAACGGTTATGATTGATGTCAGTACACAGTGTGTTAAGTGGAAAACAGTTTTGATTGTTTCATTCACTTTTGAACAGTAATGTTCTACACATGAATATGATCTGTTGTACTACAGAATTGAATATTTACCTGTTCTGTACTATAAGGTAATTCCCATAGTTTTTCGGTACCATCATGAAGTAGAGGACAGCTGTATGTATCAATGAACTGTTCTAGCAGGACAAAGAAATTTCCCACATTTGGATCATTCCACGTTTTGAGAAGATCAAAGATTGTTTTTAACATTTCCCTGCCTGCTCGGTTTCTCCACTTTATCACAGTTTTTTGGAGAGAATTCCAAGGCTTATTCTTCAGTTTGAGACGGATCGCATCATCATATTGGTGCCACTCACCTTTAAACCAAACAGCAAAAAAAAAAGAAGCATAAAACATATGCACATCAACATACACATTTCTCTCACTCATCTAAATATAAAGAGTCTTGAGCCCCCCCCCCCCCCCCCCCCTTTTTCTTTTTTAGCAAAATGGGAAATAAGAGCAGCAGTTTATTGAAGCATGTAAAATATCAATGGAAACAGAGTATATCAGGTAAAAGGTTTGTACAATTTGAATTACAATTTGAGTTTAAATGTCAATATTTGGCATGACAACCAGAGTCTGAACTACCACCAGCTGCTAGTTGACGAGAGACACCCCTTTCTCAACAAGAAGTCTGGGCTCGGGAGAGCCCGAGTGCCCCGGAGGGACTTTCCCTGCCGGGTACACGATGGACGGGTGGCAGAAATGGAGGGTCGTGTGCCTGGCGGGACTGTCGATCGAGGACGCTGAAGATATCTACCTATTCGGAACCATGATAACAGGGTTCTTGCTGATCGGAGCTGGCTTGGCCCTGGCTTATCTGAGAATTAAGAAAGCGGAACCGGCTGTTCAAACCCCCACAAGGCTGCCCGCTGGGATTGAAACGATGGGACGAGGCGCGACTTCTCAGAAAGGGCTTACTGAATGCAGCATGGTTAAGAGCTTGGAGGCACTTACGGCCGCAGTGAATACTCAGAATCAGACCTCTGAGCGTATATTGGATTACATCAGGGAAGAATCCACTCGGAACAACACCTCTGGGCGGAAGCTGGATTACATCGCGGATCAGTTGGCTGCGGTCGTGAGGTCTCAGAATCTGCTCTGTGAGCAAAAGAGTGAAAAGACCACGGAATTGAAGGTAAATAACATCATGGAGAAACTCGCAGCTATCCAACGGGAGATTGAGAGACCAGTGTCGGTGTCGGAGTGTTAAAAACAGCTTGAAATTCTCATGAGTTGTTTGTAAAATAAAAATCACCATTATAATGCGGCTACCCCTTCGGCGCCAGCTGTGGGCTCAAAGCTGGAGCTGAACAAAAACTCCCTGATAACGACTGTGTTGAGTCTGTTCCTTCCCGTTCCATGCAAGGCCACCTGGGTTGGCTGGTAGATTGTTTACTTAGCCTGATAGGGCGGAGGACACTGTCTCAGCTGAACTATGGACACGCACACACATACATTTACACTGATAAGCACTCACACATCCCCCCTCCCCTTCCAATGCCTTCGATGCTTGTTGCCTCCTGGGAACACGAGGCGGGTCTGGGCCCGCGCTGGAGAGTCGGCGCAGTGGCAGGATGGCTGCTGTGTTGCCTGGGATTACTCCTTATCCCCTACCCAACCCTGTTGCTGGTCACGTACTCTATAATGTTGTACTGTGGACATTTATGTGCTTTCTGTGCAGAGGAGTTTTTTTTGTTTCCTGTTCTCATGCTGTCCTCTATAGCCCAGCATGAGCAGAGGTCTCTTTTTTTCCTCTTGTACTTTCCCATTGCAGTGTACATTTCAGTGTTTTTTTCTATAATGCAACCATTCTCTGACTTGTATCCCCATGTGATGTCTGTGTTGTGTGTGTATGGTCGGGGGGCAGGTTCAATCCACTGCAGGGCAACCTGCTACTGCATGTGGCGAATAAAATTTGAACTTGAACTTGAATGGCTAACCAAAGGCCGGACAGTCCTGATCCTCAAGGACCCCCAGAAGGGACCAGTCCCCTCCAACTACCGACCAATAATCTGCCTCACCAGCACCAGCTACTGGTAGACTGAGCAGTTAGCTGACACTGCAAGACTAAGCTGACCAACCTGTGCACTGCCTGGAATGATTACAAGAAGGCCTATGACTCAATGCCCCACACCTGTATAGTTCTAGGCATTCCACTTGGATCCTGGAATGCCTAGAACTATACAAGATAAACAGGACCCTAAGAGCCTTCATCAGGAACTCAATGGGGATGTGGCGTACAACACTAGAGGCCAACTTCAAGCCCATAGCACAAGTCACCATCAAGTGTGGAATCTACCAAGGAGATGCTCTGTCCCCACTGCTGTTCTGCAGAAACTGGGGACGCCTCCAGACAAGTCGGGAAATCTCCGATCTGTAGGCTCGTCTGATGTGTACCTGGATGCCGGCCCTACAGCCTCTTTTCCTCAATTTCTTCTTGGAATTGCTTAGGGCACATTTTGCAGGTAGGAAGAAGTAATCCAGTGGAGTGGAAGAGTGCACAAATGGTGGGGGGAAAGTTTTTCTATAACTGTCCCAGTCATCATAAAGACGTTCTATAGACTCTTTGATGTGGAGCAAGGAAGAACGGTTGTAAATCACAGCAGCATAGCTCCATATATTAAACATCAGGGCTGATATAAAAGCATAAAATACAATACAACATAGGCAGGTAGAAGTCAAGCCGAGCAAAGGCGCCATCTCCCTGTCACAGTCAGCTGATCCTGTCACAGTCAGCTGATCCTGTCACAGTCAGCTGATCCTGTCACAGTCAGCTCCACAGTCAGGAGGAGATAGAAGTCACTGATATCAAGACAAAGAAGCTCCTGACCATGCATGGAGGGTTTCACCCCAAGTCCAGCACCCTGAAGCTGTACACTAAGCGGAAGGAGGGAGGCCGGTGACTGGTGAGTGTCAGCACCACGGTCCAGGATGAGACAACGAACATCCACGAATACATCACGAAGATGGCCCCAACCGACCGCGTGCTCAGCGAATACCTCAGGCAGCAGAAACCCAAGAATGAGGAGAAAGAGGAGGCACCATCATGGAAGGACAGGCCCCTGCATGGTATGTACCGGCAGATAGCGGAGGTGGCTGATACCCAGAAATACTACCAGTGGCTGGACAAAGCTGGACTGAAAGACAGCACGGAGGCACTAATCATGGCAGCACAGGAACAAGCCCTGAGCACAAGATCCATAGAGGCTGGGGTCTGTCACACCAGGCAAGACCCCAGGTGTAGGTTGTGTAAAGATGCCCCTGAGACAATCCACCACATAACAGCAGGGTGTAAGATTTCACCCATAGATTTTAAGATTTAAGGTATTTCATCTCCGAGCAAGCTAGTGTGTAAGTTCATCTCTAAATGTTTGTAAAGCATTCCCACGTTAAGCTTATCAAACAATATATGGAGCTCGGACGTCTGTGCGTTGTCATTGCTAAGTCTGACTGTGAAACTATGAAACTATGAAAAATATTTTTTTTATACTTGTGTTAAGTGTTGTACGGAATAACACAAAATTCAGTCTCAGGTTAAATGTGATAGAAACAACTTACACTGACATCCATCTTGATAAAAGATGAGTGTCATAACAAGCCATGTTTGCATTTATTTGCACTGCTTTCAACTCTGGATCTCTATTTATGTTTAGCTTTAAGTATAAAAGGGTACATTCTACAACTTGTTAGGTTTTTTTTTAAGTTGTTGAATATAAAGATTATTTTGAGCTCATATTGCACTTCTTTTTTGCAGAACCAAAGAGTTTTTCAAATCTGCATAACATTTCATCTTAAATAACTTTTTGAATATTACTTTAAATACGTAGATTTAAAGTTCTGCTGAAAGTTTAAATAAAAAGATCAGTATTGCTCAACTGTGAAATATTTTGGGTGCAGTGTATTTTTGCATACAGTAGAATAGCTTCAATGATTAGTTTTTTTTTTTTTATTGGAGTATGGACTTATACAAAATGCAGCAAGACATTTAAAAAACTGTTGAAAAATACACTATATCGGGTTTATATCGGTATTGGCAGATATCCAAATTTATTGTATCGGTATCGGACATAAAAAAGTAGTATTGTGGAATCTCTACTGAAAACCCTGAAAAAAACTGAAATTAAGTTAACTTGAGAAAATCAGTGGGTCTTAATAATGTAGCTTGATAATGAATCATGGACCCTTCTTTGCCCTCAGACTATTAGCTAGCCATGTTGCTGCATCCATACTATATAAGCAAGGTTTCAGCTCCTCTTGATTGTTATTCACATCTGTCCAACCTGTCCATTTCAGACTCGAGATAATACGTCCTGAATCTTTTGTTTTGTTTTTTGTTTTTTATGCACAATATCTTCAGTGTTCACTTTTCCTTTTTTTCCCCCTTGAACATTTATTAAAGTAAAACAGATTATTGAAAAGGTGAGACCTTACACAAATTGTGAAGACAGCTAAAGGCCCTGTGATCTGTCACACATGCTTAAATGTGTCTAAAACTACCCCTGTATACTTAATACTAATATTTGCTGAGATGGGACAGGAAGTCATTTTGTTTGTAACCCTCCTCAGAGGAATTAATGTACTTCAACACTAAAACACTCAAATATAAACTTTTTAGGACTGAAATATGAAAACGTATTATAATGCAAACAACATTAGAAATGTTTTTTCACTGTCAGTGCTCCTGTAACAACAGAGACAATATCGCATTTAGGCTACAAAATGATCAGGGTCCATTTTCAAATGCCTTAACACAGGCATGGCTTTTTATTTAGGGGATCTATAAAGCCTGTTTCTCTTTTCCTTTTTTAAATCCTGATTTTCACCTAGAATGTGTATGTTTTTCAGGCCCTGGGTCTGTGACCCAGGGTTTAGATTTTGGACCGTATTTGGGGTTTAAAGGATATTCTAAGTTTAGTTATATTTGCGGGATTGTCTATTGTTCATTGTTTGCTGTTGTCTGCTCCTGGTTCCTTGTTTCCCAGTGTACACAGTGGTGTGTGTGTGCTGTCGTGTTTGTATTTTGCTGCTACACCAGGCCTGGGGAATTTTCCCGCATGGGGGCCCGCCACACCTGGAGTAATTGCACTCACCTGATCAGCTTCATCAAGTGAGCACTACTTAAGAGAGTAGCTGAGCGGCAGTTGGTTAGCATCGTTGTAAAATAAACACAATGCTCCTACTCGTGAGGTGAAAGTGTTTCTGTCAGCCGGTTGTTTGGGAATGTACTTACTGTAGTGTCTCTTGTTTCCAGTAGGATTGCAGAAACATGTGGAGGGAGCTGGTACTAATGTACCAGAGGAGGGAGAAAAATTCACCACAAACCACGGAGGAAAATCACTGCACAGGAATTGGGAACTGACACGCAGAGAACACTATTGGCACTTTTGTCGTGATTTTTGCTGTAAATAAACACATCTGACTTTCATTCAGAAAGTCCTGCCTTTGCGTCCTGCTTGTGCCAAACCCTGAGAATGTTACTGTAAAGGTAATTTTAAATCACTATTTTATCTTTTGTTTTGTCTATGGGAACAAGTGAAAAGGACAAGATGTGAGACCGAAAATACTGCACTAAATCAATTTATAAAACTGATTAAAATATTCTCCCTGTCATGTGTAGCTGTGGTAAGCAGGAAGGAGGTGGACCCAAATGCAGAACTCAGACACAAAAGATGAACTTAAGGTTGCAGCTTTATTGCTGGAAAATTGTTTAAAACATAAACTCACAAAAAACAAACTAAACTTAGAAAAATCGAAACTAGAAACAAAAACACTGGGAAAAGAAAACTCTAACGTTAGGAAACGAGAAACGCAGGGAGATTTACACACATGATTTACACACAAAGGAAAACACAGGGCTTAAATATTCAGAGGAGTAATGAGGGAATGGGAAACAAGAGGGAGACACAGCTATGATTAATTAGACAAGGGGAAGCAAAACTAGTCACACTGACGTAGAACACAGGACTTTCAAAATAAAACAGGAAATGACAAAAAAAACCAACACAAGTCACACAAGGGAGGCACTGAGACAAAACAAAGAAACACAAAGCCAAAACCATGACAAAGCATCAAAACAAAGAATGAGCAAAACCTAACCACGGAGTCATCCGACTCCAGACCCTGACAGCCCCAGAATGTCATGGTACTGGGTCTATGACCCAGTGTTTCTGTGTTTCCTATGTTCTCATTTGGTATTGTTTAGTTTCCTTGTTCTTCCTAGTTAAATCACTTGTATTTCTAGTTCTGAGTTTCATGTTCATTTAGTCTGTTCCCTTTTGTGCCTCCTTGTGTAGTCTGTCATATCTGTTGTGTGTGTTAAGTTGTGTCTAATTCATGTGTGTTCCAGTCGTGTGTCTCTTCCTCTCTTTTGCATGTGTTCAGTCGTTCCATGTCTTAGTGTGGGTCTCATGTTTCCTGTATAATTGTGATAGTTATTGTGTTCAGTGCGTTCAGTTTTGCTTTCTTCCCTGTCTCATTATGTCTTATTAGCGCCAGCTGTTTTTCGCTCCTTTTTCCCATCCCCTTGTTATCCTTTGCGTAGTTAGTCCTCTTTCTTCCTTTGCCTGTTGTCGTGTCATCCCATGTTCCTGTGTGTTTTTTCTTCATGTTCCTGGTTTCCCTAGCTTCTAGTTTCTTAGTTCTCCATTCCTAATTCATATTTCAGGTTTTGTTTTCGTGTTTGTAGTGTTTGAGTAGTTTTTACAGCAATAAAGCTGCTTCCTTTAGATCGCCCCTTTGTGTTTTAAGTGGGCCCTTAAACACAAAGGGCTTGCACACTGGGTTTTAAGTATATTCTTTAGATTATTAAAATACAGCAATCCAGTCTATAAGCATTGGCAAACATAAAGTGATTTACAATACCTTTGTTTGTTAAAAGCTCCTTTCTGATTCTCAAGCATCTGTTGATACGCTCATTTTTCTCTTTCTGGTAGATAGTCTCATAGATGAGCTCATTGTCTTTGAAAATTGCATATCTGTAGGGTATGCACTCCAAAACACTTTCCATAGGAATCATAATACGCCTTTCAACAAGATACCTGTTGCCCCCAAGAGGCCTGTTGAGCAGAGAGTTATTGTTAGGAGTGGGATATGCAGAGAACTAACAAATGCATAATTTAAAGTAGGCTAATTAATTAATTTTAGTGTCTATACTGAAAAAATGGAATATGAGTAAAAGTAATCCCATTCAAATTCGTTATTTATTTAGTTTGCAGTGTGAAATGCATAAAACTCATGAAAACCATTAAGTCATACCTGAGCTGCATTGCCGCATTATGGTCCGGGCTTTGAAACAATGCTTTTGATTTTAAAACAACAACATCTTTCTCTGGATCAAACGGGGACTTTTTAGTAATGATGGCATGGAAGTATACATCAATTTGTCCATGGACTGATGAACTGGTAAAAAAGAAAAAATATCAACGAATGCTACTATAATAGTTCAATATTAAAATGCTGTATACATGAAGTTACATTCTCTCTCTGTGTTATTTACATTTCTGGGATCTCAATTTCAGTGGATGGCAGCATATTTGCTAGCTTGTCAGTTGGAATTTGATGTACATCTGGGCTGTCATCATTGCTAGCATTTAATGGATGCTCTATTTGTTGTGCTGAAAAATTGCCATTGGCAGGTGTTGTGGAAACAGACAGGTTTGTTTCAGGTGCTGCCTTATCATATGACTGAGAGTTACTTTCAGCAGCCACAGCAGTTAGCTTGTCTTTCTCCTGACTAGTCTCTAAAGCTTGTAAGGGCACATCTGTGGTTCTGCTTTCCACTGTTGCTGGGCTTGTAATGATATCTGATGGTGTAGCACTCTCTCTGGGTGGCTGTGATTCATCAGAAGCCAACTGTTCCTGAAAAGAATTGTATAGTTAGCTCAACACATACTCTTTAAATTCTTACATTTTTAAGGGAGAAACTAGAAGCTTTGTTGCTAATGCTGATAATATTTTATCTCATGTAAATACAAAGTTGAGACATTCATAACTAACTTTAACTGATAAGTTAGCATGTTGTCAGTACAAGATAAACAGGTTATTGTTCAAGCTGTACTTGGCCTGCAGAAACCAGTTGATCTAGTTTTAAAAGCGTGTTTACTGCACCTGATAATCTTGGTGCAAAACAAGCAGACAAAATGTTTTCATTATCAGCAAGATGAAGTTTCCATTTCCTATTTACATTAATGTATTTCTTAGCCTTTTTACCTGTAATTTGCCTTCACTTTCTTGGTTTTCTTTAACATCTATTGAATTCTGGTCTTGATCCTCCTTTTGGTTTTTCTCCTCAGCAGTGGCCAAAATTTGACGTGCTGATGTGGCACCATCTGTTTAACAGTTATTGTCATGTAAGTTACAAATATATAATCACAGTGAATATGACTGTTTTAATGTTCAGGGTTTTTTTTAAACATACAAATGTGTATAATACCAGGACAACCATTTACACCTTTACGGTAAATTAGACCGAATTTTCAGACATCAAAGTCTTTGTTTAGTACAAATTATATTACTGATCATGAAGAAGACTATACTTGTCTTTTGAGGACTATCAGTAAATTTTAAGCGCGTTGCTAGGAAACCTACCTTGATCCTTTTTTTCTGTCAAACCTGATAACTTGGAGCCACATTTAGGACAAAAGTTGAATGACCTCTCCACTTCGGTTTCACAATCAGGACAAAACATGATGTGACTGTTTGAAAATAGAACGTTATAGATAACAGATAACATTAAAATGCCTTTATTAATTTTTTTTCCCAAATGAATTTCCATTGTCCAGCCTTATATTTATAGCAATCCTGTAATGTGTAATAACTAATGTGGCTTAACTTTAACCATTTGGCAACAATAGTGGTGAATGCAAAACACTTAACCTCATTTAACCTTATTACCAATGAACAAAATGGAGACAGGATTGTAGTGTTATTTCTCATATTTAACATATTTACTCTACTGACAGGTGTGTCTGTTTGTCTTTGTGTATCTGTGTGTATATCTGTGCCTTTACGTCAATGCTAAAGAGCAAAAGAACTGCCACGTCTCCTAAGAAAACAAGAATGGCCGCTGCCCTTAACTTCAAATAGTTTCAGACCTCACAAGCTACATTACAAACTCTTTTCAAACACAGTAACGGTGTGGGGTAATTTTCAGATCTTGTCACTTTCTTACGTTAGTAGGGTACAGTGAAAAGAGTTGTTTTTTTTTTTTCAGAAAACTTTTTTAAAGCTCATCAAGCTCAGTCTTTTATGGAAATGTTATATATAACTGAGGTCACAGTTACAAGTGTGGTCCTGGATGTCTTGATGTATGCTCAATCATCCAAGTAAGGAAATCCTAAAACATTCATTTGGTTCATCTGGATGTAGCGTTTTCAGTGGCCATTGATCAAGTGGTCTTTGATTAGGCCCATTGTTAGTCAGTGGTACTAGTTCCAGTCATTATGCAAATGTACTGTTTATAAGGTTGGGGAAGCCTTAAGAAGTCACTTGGATGAGTGATGAAACCTTTCTCCCACTGAGAACGCTACGTCCAGATGAACAGAATCAACCTTTTGTTGTCCTGGATTGTTGCAAAAGCAGTAAAAAAAAAGGTTGCTGGAAGAAAGAACACACAACAATGTAGCCACATGACATTAAAACTTTTAAAGTGTACAGGAGGGTGGCACGGATGCCCCCCTCCTTGGGCTCTCGCACGCTGGGGCCTCTGGATGTCTGGGGCCTGGATCTCCTCCGTGCCTGCTTCATGCCCTGGGGGACAGGGCTATGGCTCTCTACATCCTCTAGCAGACCATTACATGGGGAAACCTTTTGAATACAAGCGCGCTGATCCACACAGGTGAGCACACGGGTGTTCACTGTTCATAGACATAAACTACACCTCTATTGGCTGCTATTTCCAAGCACATTGTGCGCTGTCGGTCCTGCTTGCTACACAACAATATTCAATATTTAGTATTTACTGCTGTTTACACTTAGCTAGATTAACGTGATGGTGTTGTGTTTAGTATGTTGCTCTGTTTTTTTTTTTGCTTGTTTTCTCTTCTTTTTCTCTCAACAGGTGATCCAGGAGATTTTTTTTTCTTCTTTCTCTTTTTAAGTGCCCTCTCTCACTGTCCCTCTTCCCTTCTGTTTTTCTTTTCCTTCATCTTTCTTTCTCCCTTTCCTATCCCTCAGTCATGTCTGTCCCGTCTTTAACAACTGAACATAAAATAAAATAAATAATAACAACAAAGGTCGATCAAATGAACCAATACGGCACGGCCGTGATGATTCATTTGGCAAAGTAAATCCATTGGGTATCCTTGTTGGTCTTCAGACAACAATTCTGACGGCTAAAGAACCAAATGGGACAGGCAAAAAAAAAAAACCAACAACTTTGAAAGTGCAGCTGGTTTGTTAATAAATTATGTTACATGGCTTACAGGGATGACACATTTACTTTCATTTACAATAATAATTTTTTTTTCTTTTTCTTTTTCTGCCATGCCTTAGTAGGCAATAAATAATCACACAGAATCAAAAGTGAAATCTTGTCAGTTTGTTTTTTGCAAAGATATTTCATTAACTAATATAGAAAAAGTGTTCACGTTTCAAGGCTGGAAAATGGAAATGTTTCTAAGTACACAATCCAAACATCAAAATCAGATATCAAAGCAGCTTCTGATTGTCACTTTTAATAACGTAGTGTCATAAAACAGTGGAAGAATATTTCAGTAAATCCTACATATGTTTTTCTATTATGTGTTTATCAGAATCAGAATCACATTTATTGGCCAAGTATATGCGCAAACACATACAAGAAATTTGGTTCCAGTAGGTGGTGTCTCTCAAGCACAGAAATGTAAATACAAAAATATGTAAACGACACAATATATATGCGCACGCACACACACGCACACACACACACACACACACACACACACATACACAAATGTGTATAAACCAACCATATAATACCAATTTAAATCTTATATACAGAAAATATAGGGGATTACAGAAATGAAATGAATACCACAGAATGTGCATTTATTACTGAGGTCATGGTTAAAAGTGGTGTTTGCACTGGCTGTTCCCTAATGCTGTTATAGAGGGAGTGAAACCTGAAGAAACCTGTTGTAAAGAATGTGACCAGACAACAATAACACTTTGCAAACCTAGCAGATTCGTCAACAGCAGATGTTATCTAAATAACTGGGTTCACAAACAGTACAGTAACAGGTACGTCTGCATTAAAACTTTTACTTCCCTTTTGTGTACTCAAAAGTTGTTCCAGACTTTTCCCAGAGAAAGATTATTTGCAAATTAGTTTTTATTTATAGTTATATTCTGATGTTATGCAAAATTCTACCAAATCATTTAGGTTATCCTGCGTTATGTGTGTAGTAACACTGTAAATAAAAAAACAAAACAAAACAAAAAAAACCCCAAACAAACAACAAGATTAATTTCAAGTAATTTTATATTACTCTGTTAATTATAACACATTACCAGATATACTGGAGACCCACTCAAATTTACTAGGAAGAGTAAAGTTAGATTATAAATTATATTATCATAAAATATAACTACAAAAACACCTTTGACTATGGCTAACCTCCTTTAACATTACAGAAACAACACTTGAATCTTGCACATAACCTAATGCACTATAGCCTGTAAGAATAATGATGGGATAACCTAGCATTTTTGCTCTTCTCCTTACATTGTTAACACTGTATAGCCAAGGTAATGACTGATTCTATAAAGTTAAGCTGTCACAGTTGAAGTAATAGGTTTGACTGCTTTGGCTTTTTCCACCCTACCTACTGAGCAAACCTATTATTTGCTCACACACAGCAAACAGCAGCTAACATTCTCATTCGAGGAGCTGGGAAAAAGGAGTATTGTCCTTGTTCCTGAAATATTAATTTCATCATTTTAACTGCTAATTTATTGTCACCTGGAATAAAGTAGTAACATAAAAAATGGGATGGAATTCAATTCATGTGTGTGTCACTACATGTTTTTTTTTAGCGCTCTTAATAGAAAATTGAGGCACCAACTCATACAGACATCCTCAGTTGTGGTCATTAGGTGACAATACTGGAACTGACCATACCTGCTTATAGAGCAGGGATAGCCAACTCCCTCATCTTCAAATAATCCTACACCTTATGTTAGCTGTGTTTCAAGCTAAAATGTTCAAAAACAGTATCAAACACAGCGGGACTGTGTTTGTCTTTGGAAAAAATTCCTTTACTCTTATAGAAAAGCAGCAGATATTAGGAACTTCTTGCTGTTCGGCAACAGTGCTCACCACCCTGCCACCGTGCTGTCTTTGAATTATTAATTTATCATCAAAATAGCTTCTGATACATTATCGCCTTTAATACAGTAGTATTAACGGAGGCAGTTTTCTCCCACTCCCTCATCTTATCTTTCCTGCTTGGGTTTTCATGTCCTCATCTAGTCTAATCTAACTTTAACCCTCAGAGAGTCGCTCAGTCTTGTTCTCTAAAACCTAAAGCATATGGATATGATCAACTGGTCCCTCAATTGACACCCTTTTCTTAACAACAAGCCTGGGTTCGAGAGAGCCCGATTGTCCTTATTGAAAGCTATATGGAAATGATCTTGCTGGAAGGCTCCCAAGGCCGAGGCTGGCTGAAAACAACAAATTCCTCTCCTTGATAACGAGACTGTGTTTTGACTCTTTGAGCTACACCCTTCAAGGCCACTTGTGTCGGCTGTAGGACTGTTTACTTTTGCTTAACTGGGTGAAAGGACACTAAGCAAATAAGCACTAAGAATATATATTAAATACATGACATCACTAATCAAAGGTGAGTTTTTGGCAATAAAGGACTGCATATGTAAAGTATATCATAAGTGGAAAGACATGGGTGTAAACCACACCTTAACTGTTTGGCTGAGCCAAAACAACTACAGCAGTGATTCTACCTTAAAGGTACTCTGGATATTGTTAAATGTGCAAATATCCTAAATAGTACAGAGAATATACTGTAAAGCTACAGAATTTTCTATTTTACTATTTACGGAAAGTCTGTCAACATAAAAAAAAAACCCAGAAAATGTACTTGCAGAATTCTTTTTTACACTGTGTTCCATCAAATTCATTAGCTATTTATCTTGTTTATTTACATTTGTATTTTTTTATATTTTACAAATGAATTAAAGTCATTCAACATTTTGTGTGTAGCAACACTGTAACAGTTAACATGACTGATTTATATAAATTTTGCCTCGCTAACATATTCCTGTTTATTTGTCAACTAGAATACAGGACAGGATGAAAGGGAATACATTATGTTTCAGTTACTAGTATAATGTTAAGTTTAATGCTATTAAAGATTTATGAGTAACCTAACATTTAATATTACATACTTAATCTTAAAAGCAGCCTAATGCACTATTATTGTTAGTAAAGATGATTGGTATATAACCTACCTCGTTTGTGCTTCTTCCTTACATAGCTGGCTTTGAATATTTGAACTGGTATGTGTGTTTGTTCTTTACTCAGTCACATATTTACTTTCATTTTCATTTACAGTAAACGGTTGGTTGTTTTCCACAACAGCCTTGTCCAGGCATGCTGCAATTGCATGCCTTAAACCCTAACAAAACACTTTAGAAGGCAGGATATTGTTCAGTTCTTGTTCCTAAACTATTAATCTTTCATTAACATAACTGCTAATTCATTGTCACCTGTAAAATAATCGAAGATTATTTCAGTCAATATTAAGAATTAAAGCAACAACACATGCAGACATTTTCAGTTGTGGGTATTAGGTGGCTAGGTGACGATATTGATTAATCTGGAGTATTTGATCAGCTGTCAGGTTTTTTTTAAATGAAATATATCAAATCAAATAGCGCTACACTTTATGTAAACTGGATTACATCCTAAAAAGTTTTAAGTTTTTAGTTTAGTTGAATTGAAATGAAATATCTCCCTCTGCTGTTACTGCGTCTTACAGCAGCTTCTGTCTGGTGTCTTCATGGTTTGGAGAGGCAAAGCGGGAAATGGACACAGTGAAATCAGTTTGAATGGAGCAGTGTTAGAGTGCTGCAGCTGTAACGCAATTTCTTGTGATTGAATTGTGCTTTACTTTTCTTTCTTTGTCAGGATAAGTAGCATGATGTTGTTATGTTACTGCTGTTGTCATAACTGTTATACTGTTATAAATAATGAATAGATTATTTATAGTACTCCTGATGCTATGTTGGTAGGATTGTGTTTGAGCCTTACTTTTAGCAAACTTGTAAGGCATGTGCTATGGAAGCAAATTTATGGTGTATAGTGACCTCTTGTGCTGATAAGGTGACGTTATTGTGATTGTTTTTATAGTTATCTATGACTCTACTAGTTGAGAATTGCCTGTTTCTGTCTTCCAGAGAATTACACTCATACTTACCTGTATCCTATAACACATGTGTTCAGTCATGGCTGCGCTGAATTTGTATTAAGATTGACAAGCAATTTGATGTAAGCAATGATTCAGTAAGACATTAAACCAACTGCAGGACTGCTGCAGTCTTTCAGACATAAGACTTAGGCCAGACTTGAATAGCCCTGAATTTCAACATAACAAAAACTAACATCATCTCAACTTGTTTTTGTTTAAAACACAAAAATATTTTCCCTCACATACTAGCAGAAAATGATTATACTTGATAGCATATGAAAAGAGAACGTTCTTACATCCATATTCATTTCAGGAAAATAGCTTCAATGTCTATAACAAATCTATCTTTGGAAATAATACTTTTTTGTGTTTACTACTGAAATTAGATGGACATCAATTACAGTAATGGTTTTGTTTCATGCATTTAGAGAAAAATTCTCCAACTATCTGCAGATATTTTCAACTGTGGCCATTAGGTGGCAGTATTGATCAATCTAAAATCCCCCTCAACTATGTAAAACATAAAAGCGTTCATATTCAGGAGTCACGAGAAGTTAAAGTTACATTGCACAAATAGTTGAATATACGTACATACTAACTGCAGCTGATTAAGAACTGCAATTTCAGCTAAACAAAACAAAACAAAACAAAAAAAACCCAGAAATGATCACTTACCTTATCTTCAAACATTTCAACATTTCATTTTTTATTTGAAAGCTAAAACTCTTTTCCAACACAGTACCAAACTACTGCAGAGTATTCTGGAGTGACTCGTTACCTTCTTCGTTATATCAAATGATAAGAATATAAAAACAAAAATGACACATCATTGCAAATGTCACAATGTTCAGCTTTTTGGCAACAGTGTTGATAATTTGTAAATTCAGTTATATGTCTAACACATCAACATTAAAAGCATATTTATATTAGACTGTAATGAAAATTACAAAAAATGAGGCTTTTCTACAAGAAAGGACAGCGAAGAATGTGACACAAAGCTTTGAAAAACTAACCATATTGTCAACAAGGTGTAATTTAGGAGGACTGAAATAGAACATCTGCATAGTTTGAGAGCATTTAATCAGAGTGTGGGGAATATTTCTTCCTAAATGTATGCATGCATAATATCCAGGATGGTGTTTGTGAGGGAGGCAAATAACACAATTTTCCTCTGCCTCTGAAGTCACTGCTCAAGCAGCGTGCTAAATCACATCATCTCATTCCTAGGCTGAATTGTTGACCGTGCTAACAGACTTGGACACTGAGTGTGTGTGTGTGTGTGTGTGTGTGTGTGTGTGTGTGTATGCTAATCTCAATTCTGGGCTACTGAGACCTCCTCCTCTTCTTTACCACCCACACATACATACATAAACACACCACAGCAGTTGCTAGCCAATCACTACCTCTTTTCCTTTCTATTGCCTTTACCTGCGTCACTCTGCATGTGTTGCCATGGTGATCACTAATGCTCCCCCCCCCCCCCCCCACAAATGTGTCTGTGCTGTTCCAGTATGAAGATGAAGCCGACTCGTGGCTGGTGATGCAGGCAGGCTGCAAACGTCATCACTTCCCTTGGGAAGAAGGCCTATTTTTACCAGTGGGCACAAAGTATACCAAGCTGCCCAGCATATTTATGGAAGCGCATCTAATCCCAGCCTGCCAGGAAACATCTCTCCCCACGCTCTCTCTCTCTCACTCCATTCATCTCTCAGAAAAGCTGTTCCTTTCAAGGCACAGTTTTCCCCTTGAGCTGAGGTGACAGTACCTGTGAAGGTTTTGAGTGATCTTGTTAGAATATCTGTTCTTTATCTATGAGACTGAGATGTGATGAAAATCAGGGGTCAGTAGAGCTCCAATCTTCTGTTTTGCTCAAGGTCACTTTAGCTTAATAACTTCCTATTTGCTGTGATAGGAAGGATAACTGTGAAGGAAGCCTAGAAGCCACTGACTCATCATTTTGAAACCAGGAGGCAGTTTATGCGGTTAGTTTTAGTGGAAGAACTGAAATAATGATGTGAGGAGATAAAGGTGAGTGGGATTAGAAAATGTTACAAAAATACCACAAATCAAGGACATGATGGATGCAAAAATGAAAAAAGTCAAAGCAGCCTGTGATGGCATGCCACACATGGTAAGCTCCACACCTCACCACCAGTTGATTCACCTGGTTTAATTTACAGTCACTACTTTAAAATATTCTACTTATTGTTCAATATTGTTTCTTTATTAAATGTATTTATTTTTCCATCACACCTTCCAATGTTTATATGGCGTGCACACATATTAACCTTGCAAGGTCAAAGTTCTGTTTTATGTTATATTAATACATCTTTCTTTGTTTGAGTTACCTGGGGGTTGGCTTCTCCTCCTGTCTGGCAAAAGGTGTGGCAAAGGGCTGGGAGACCTGAAGTACCACTGACAGCCTAATTGGATAGCACCACATGCTTCATTGCCTGGGGGGTGTTTCATGTTTGTTTAATTGTTTTGTATTAGTTGGTTATAAGGCAGCCATCTTGTTTTCCCCCGTGTGTGTCATTTGGTTTAGCTAAACCAGTATTTAAGTTCCCCCTCAGCAGGTCAGTTTATCATATGTTTGTTTGAGGTTTTGTTAATTATTATTATTATTATTTTTTTTTTTTGGTGTGTGTCCCGTTTGGATCTTTAGCCATCAGAATTGTTGTCTTAAGGCCAAGAAAGATGCCAAGCGGATTTATTTTACCAAGTGGATCATCATGGCCTTGCCATATTGGTCCATTTGATTGACCTTTATTATAATTATGAATTTATTTTATTTTCGGTTGCTACAAACGGGACAGACATGACTGGGGGATAGGACAGGGAGAAAGAATGAAAGAAAGAGAGGGAGAGAAAGAAAACCAAAGGGGAGAAGAGACGGTGAGAAGGGGGGGAAGAAAGGAAAAAACAAACAAACAAACAAACAAAACACCTGGATCACCTGTATGGAGAAAAAAAACAGAAGAGAAAGCAAACAACAAAGAGCAACATAATAAAAAAACAGCACCATCACAATAAACTAGCTAGCAGTAGATAACAGTAGATACTAAATAATAAACGATATTGTGCAGCACGCAAGATAGACAGCGCACAATGTGCTTTGAGGCACAGTCCGCGTCTGTGAACACCCGTGTGTACACCTGTGTGCATACCTGTGTGCATACCTGTGTAGATCAGCATGCTTGTATTCCAAAGGTTTCTCCATGTAACGATCTGCTAGGGAGTGTGGGGAGCCATAGCCCCGTCCACCAGGGTATGAAGCAGGTATGGAGGAGATCCAGGCCCCAGATATCCAGAGGCCCCAGAGTACAAGGACCCGAGGAGGACCACCAAAGGGGGGGGGAACCGTGCCACCCTCCTGGGAAGAGCTGAGTAGAGCCCCAAAGGAGAGGTCACCCCGCAGCTACAGAGCAGAGGCCAGAGGGGGTTGCAGTGGCGTGCCCGCGGGCTCTGCCGGCAGCCAGCTGTGCCAGAGAGGACCGAGCTTCAGGCCCAGAGGCCAGAGGCCTGAGGGCATCCCACCCCCCGGAAGGAGCCCAGCCGGGCCACAGGCGCCCGGCCCCGCCAATCGGCCACCAGGAGTGAGCCGGTACATGCATGAGCGCCCAGCCCCAGACGACAAGGACCACCAACACACCAACGTCTGAGGGCATCAGCCATCGGCAGGGAGTGTGGTGAGGGGAGATAGGCCTCCGTACTTTAGAGGGCCTGAGATGTACCCAGAGAGGTTGAGTCTAAGACCCAACCTGACATATAGACACAGACAAACAGGCACACGCGGACACAGACGTGCATTCCCAGCCCCATATGCACAACCAAATACTCGGCACTCACCCAACGTGTAGACAGACACAAATAGACACTGCACAGACAGTCGCACTCCCTAAACATACTCTATATCCCAGGTCCAGGTACCCCCGCCCCCAGAGGGGCAAGCCGCACCTAGACCCAGGAGATGTAACCCTTCTCTCTGGGGTGGAGGCAAGCGGACCACCTCCTTATCTGCAGTAGCAGGGAGGCCCCGCATCCCAGACCCCAGTCTGACGGCCAGCACCTCCTCCCAGCCCCCCAGCCCTGACGGCTAACAGAACTGGGGTGAGTGAAGACCTCAAACCTCCCTACGCCCGCTCATATGTAGTGTTGCTGTGTGCTGTTCTAAAGTGCATTTAAAACTCAGGAGAGCATGGTACTAGCTTCCTCTCAGAGAGCAGCACGGCTCCTCCCGAAAACCCTTAGCGTCTAAATGCATTTAAAATTGAGGGTAGGGCACCAGCGCCAGAGGTGGGTTGGAGTACAACGACCATCCTCTGGATGCTGTAAAACGTGCCCACCCCCACGGCCCTATATGTATGTGTTATGTGAGAGTGTGAGTAATGTGGATGTCTAGGTTGCAGAATAAAATTGAGGCACAGGCGGCCAGAAGGGGACAGAGGGGGAGTGCCTCCCCTGCACCCTGGTGACATACCTGCACCCCAAGCCCTGCGTGTGTGGGTGGGTGTGGTAGAGTGGGAATAGGGAGGCAGCTGAGGATGGGGAGGGAAGAAAGGGAGGGGCCCGTATTTAAGTTCCCCCTCAGCAGGTCAGTTTATCATATGTTTGTTTGAGGTTTGTTAATTATTATCTTGAGTTTAGTCTATTGAGTTGACCTCTTTTATTGGTCTGCCTGTTTAAGTTTTGGCTTTGTTAAATATATTTTCATATTTTTGGGTCAATAAAACCCCTTTTTTGAATTAAAACCACCTGTGTATTTATGCTTTACTGCTTTGTCCCTGACACAGCCACATACCGCATCTTTCTGTTTATCTTATGTAGCAACAATAGCTAGTGTGCACACCCTAAACCCAGGGCGAAGTTAATCATTTAACACTTTTATTTGTTTAGTCTCCCAACAACAGTAACTGGCAAATGTTATCAATTGTGGTCGCTCTGATTATGGTATAGACATGATTCCTGTTATAAAGGACACACCTTGACATTCTTCGCAAATGACAAGTAACGCTTTTATGAGCAATAGTTTCCAAAGAAGTAGGCGAACACCTGAAAGAGGAACCCTAGCATCATGTTTATGCAGAATTCCTTTGATTTTACTACAAAATAATGAGTCTGTATTTGCTCCATTTTCTCCTGTGTGGTTTAATAGTTGAAAAGCTAAGCACTGATTAAACTGAAGAATATACTATACTATACTAGCTTATACTGTTATATACTCACAGCATAATTTAGTTATCGTTATGCTATGCTGGCCAATTTAAGAAGAAAAAAATGAGCAGGTATTGGATGATAAAAAATATGTTACAGAATATTTTAAATTAAGGCGATGTCAAATCTACAAATAACAGAAAAGGAAAATGGAAAGTATTAATGTGTGTATCTTGGGTGTGTATCAGTACAGAGAATATGTATCACCTCAGACTGTCTAATTTATTTGTGTATTGTAATTGTGTCCTTTGATCCTGCTCGCCTGCTGTGGTCTTTCTGTGATAACCTGGTCTTGGTCTGGACAAGATCTACACTGCTTCAAAGGCAATCCACATGTAAGGACTTCATCAGTATTTTTAGATGATTCCTTTAACTCCTTCAAAATGATAAGTTTAAACCAGCATAGGCCCGTGTAAAGTCTTTCTTTCTTTATTTACGTTTTATAGCTAACTACCTACCTACATCAGTGGGTTGCTAACAAATGTTGGTTACAAAATTTAGATAAGGTCAACCCACCCAAGACAAATCAATGCTGCTATCTCTACAGCCTACACAAAAAAATCCAAGTATAAAGAAGCTCATGGGAAACCAAGAGAACCAGTATTCAAATGTACGAAATAATTATAGCAAATTTGTTTTGCAAATTTCAAGTGAAATGCTTTTAAGTCTGCCTCATGAGCTAATGATGACCTTTTTCAGTAGCTAACTTCCCACTCAAGTCCACTGTGCACTAAAATCAGTCATGTTGGTATAATCGGTAAACTATTATTAACTGAATAATTAATACATGCTTGGCTGTTCCTACAGTATCGTTTTGGCTATTTAATATTTTAATTATTAAGTCACGTGACTTAAATTGAATTGATATTTGTAAAAGTACACCAGAAAAATCTGAGGGGGCACTGTAATAATGTATACTTTGTTGATCCCCATGGGGAAATTCCTCACTGGATTTACCCCTTTCACTCAGGGAAGCAGTAGGCAGTCACCAATCTAGTGCCCGGAGTACCTCAAGGTGACCATTCAGTGGATTTGAACCCCCAACCTTCTGATCACGGGGCTTCCACTCTACCTACTGAGCTATCAGTGTCCTATACTGTTGTGACATTTTTGGATGGGCCTGAAGCATCATCTTCTAATCAGAAGGTCGGTGGTTCGATCCCAGGCTGCCTCCTGGCTGCATGCCAAATATCCTTGGGCAAGATACTAACCCCATGTTTGCCTACTGGTGGTGGTCAGAGGCCAGTGTCCGGCAGCCTCGCCTCTGTCAGTGCGCCCCAGGGCAGCTGTGGCTACAATGTAGCTTGCCATCGCCAGTGTGTGAATGTGTGTGTGAATGGGTGAATGACTGAATGTAGTGTGAAGCGCTTTGGGGTCCTTAGGGACTAGAAAAGCGCTATACAAATGCAGGCCATTTACCATTTACAGCCACGATCATCCATACTGCACATGCTGGTCAGGTAAAAGCTATCCTGTGTACATGTTTAGAATTAAAATACAAGAAATAAACAAATTGTAAGCATCTGTAGAATAAACTTTAATAATGTAGTGCTGTATGCCCCACAGATCAGAGCAGTTATGTTCCTCTTTCAATGGTTCTTTCCCTTCTGATATATATACATATTTACACATACAGGGGTCAAAGTCAGCTGGAAAGATCTGGCACAGCATTCAAGTAACTCCAGTTAATAAATTGTTAAATCTGATAGGTAGGTTTTGTACAAATTACTACTGAATGATTTACAGTCCTGATAAAAAGTTTAGTACCACATGCCTTTAAAAGGCCAAATCTGTGCAAAAATGTGAATTCATTGTCATCTTCTGTCAGGTAGTCACACTGTGATGATGTTCTGATGGCAAAGGCAAAAAAATACAACTTTTCCTTGAACATGGTTGGGTTGTTGAAATGCATAAGCATTAACTCCATAACCATCCGACGGCATCTGAGACTGAAGAGCTTCAAAAACAAAAAACGTCTGCAAAGGCCTCGTGTCCTTGAACGCCACAGAACTGACCATTTGGACTTAGCAAGAGAGCACCAAACTTGGGACATTGAAAGGTGGAAGAAAGTTTTATTCTCTGATGAGAAAAACTTTAACCATGATGGTCCTGATGGTTTCCAACGTTACTGGCATGGCAAGCAGATCCCACCTGGGATGTTTTCTACGCGGCACAGTGGACGGGGGCCATAATGGTCTGGGGTGTTTTTTCCTTCATTGGAACAATGGAGCTTCAGGAGGTGCATGGGCATCAAATGGCCGCTGGATATGTCCAGATGTTGCAGAGAGCATCACTCATGACTGAGGGGCCTCATCTTTGTGGTACCGACTGGGTTTGCATGTTGAAGCTCTACTTGGAACCTTGTTAAGATCCAGCCATGCAAAAAGCGGTCTTAAACTTTTGATCTGGGATTTATTTCATAATATGCTCCAGTCTGGTGTTGTTTTCATTATTACTGAACTCTACTTGCTCAATAACAAGAAAATAATGGCATCTCATAGCCAGTGTAGGGACTAACGCGTTACAGAAACTACGTTATTAAGTAACACGTTACAGTAACTACATTATTATTGTGATAACGAGCACGGTAACTAGATATTATGCCAAAATTAGGAACGCGTTAATCGTTACTGGGATTTCAATAGGGTCATTATTCGTTACTTCGTGTGTTTCGTTCGACCTACCTCAGAAATCGCAACACAGACCCTCGAGTAAACGCATTCTGGTTAGCCTCGTCAGAGAAGTCGGGATTCCAATATGGCAATGCCCTCGAAAACGGTTGTTTTGCTAGCCCTCTATAAAAAGAAATTACTACTTACATATGCAGCCATAGCTGGATTCGGTGGGCCGATGGTGGGGAGGAGGAGAGAGCCGAGGCGGCCGCCGGTCCGAGTGTCAGGTGAACTGAACTTCAGGTAAGGGTTATGACCTGCAGTCTATCTGGGTCAGATATAAACTAAGTTTAGGTGGAGTTTATTTTCGTTGTGCTGACTTTTTACAGTCAGTTACAATAACTCGTACTGTGTTCTAGCTAGCATGATGGAGTTTATATTCTGCTGGGCGGGTGCTATGATGTTACTGATGTAGAACTTTATTTTGTTCATAAGGTTAGTTATTAGAGTTGCCAACTGTGCTGTAAAAAACGGAATCGTCTCAGAGAAAATATTACGCATTTCATATTGAGGTGAAAAGGAACCGTACTTCAGCTACAATGAAAAAAAAAAAGACACAAGCTTATCGGCAGTCTGGAGTTACCTACATCTTCCTACTCGAAAGGCAGAATTTCCGAGTTCTGAGTACAATCGAAAGCACCACGACTGCAGTTTTTGTGTTGGATGTAAAAAGCGCACATGATGCTGTGACGTAGGCTAGAATCATGCCGGCAGTCGACGACGGTCCAGGCGTGGGATTTCTCTTGTGGAAATATGCACATTATTTTTTCCTTTCTGTTGGTAGGTGGCACAGTGCACTTGTGGCAGGATAGTGCTAACGTGTAAGTAAGCTAGAAGACTGGCAATCTTGCTGGGTATCCAGTTAGGGAAGCAACACACTAACAAGAGAATTCTGAGTAAAACCAAAGTTACTTTCCCTAGTAACTAGTTACTTTGAAAGTAACAAGTAACTTGAAGTAACTGAGTTACTTTTGATAGAAGTAACTAGTAGTGTAACTAAGTTACTAATTTAAAGTAACTTACCCAACACTGCTCATAGCTGACTTCACCACATTCCTTTGCACTTCTCATCCCTGTGATTTGTTCACAGTGCAGATGTAAAGTTGTGGTTGTTGTAGTACTTAGCGAACTACTTAAAGGGAGGGAGCATAAATGCAGTAAATAAACAGCCTAACAAACATCACCAAGCACAGAAGCTGCTTCTGTGCAGTTTGTCACAAAATGTTAAAAGCAAAATGTACAGCTGCTGTTTTTGACTAATTTTTTTAGTCACACATTTTACTAATGTGGGACTGTAAGCGAGAGGTGGCAGATGCTCGAGAATGTTCACACTACTTCGGAAGAAACTTTTATAAAATGGAAATTAAAATATTAAACCTAAGGTTCACATTCACTTTAGTTTTTTAAATCTGATTTTGGATCTATACATGCCATTTTCCTGTCTGATGTTGTTTTTGTGAAGAAAAAAAAATTAAAGTATACCAAAGTCTCCATGAAGATAGTGGTTAGTGGTTAGTTTACAGTACTGTGATAAAGTTTACAGTCATCCAGTATGTTAGACATACTTAATAGCACACATTAGAATAGAATAGAATAGAATTCAACTTTATTGTCATTGCACATGTCACAGGTACAAGGCAACGAAATGCAGTTTGCATCCATCCAGAAGTGCTTTAGCCATGATATAGATATATTACAATATATATTAGCAATAATATAGATATGTAAGTATATTACAGAAATGGGTCTATAATGGTATGTTATAATGTACACGGTATGAAGGTATGTTATGAATATGCTATAACTATAAGTATGTACAGGCTGTAGTGAGTACAAGCTGTGTACAGGCTATGAACAGGATATAAATATGAAAAACTATGCAGAATATGAAATAAAAAAATCTATACAGAAATATGAGATATACAGCTATACAGAAATGTGAACTATGCAGGTTATAAACAGTTGTAGAATTAATTAATTAATTACACAGAATTATACATTAGTGCAGTTAAGATAAGTGAGATATGTGGATAATTTCTACAGAGGCTATATAAAGTGCTAGTGGTTGTGAGTGGTGGTTCAGTCCATGTTATTATTGTGTGTATGAGGGTACAGTTGACATTACTTAATATTTGTAATGATGCTGATTAGATTCACTCACTGAATCCTGCCAAACATCTGAGCATAAAAACGTGACCTTCAATAACAGAAATAAATACATACAAGTGAACGAAAATATCACTGATAAAAGTTTTGAGGATTTGCTTTTCTGCATTTTTAGATATTTGAGTTAAAGTTAAATTAAATTTACTGTTTGTAACAAATATCAAGGACCTCAAGTCAATTCCAGACCGTTTTATCACAATACTAAAAGGAAAATTTGTCAAAACCACAAACAACATGAAACTAAGATATAATTAATATAAACAGAAAACACATGCAACTTCTGCCAAAGGGAAGCTTTACTGTTATCACTCTCATTTATTGCTGAGAACTTGACTTTAAAATCCAAGAGTTGAAACAACACCCCCTAAATGTCATGATGTTGTCACACCTGATGAACAGCAGTCCACTCCCACTACAGGCTGTTATCATGTCTGGCAGAGCTGGCGTACAGTAATGAGAGAAAACTGATTGACTGATTGATTAAAGCTATTGTCATGCTAATACCACATTATGATTGAACAGAAATGTGCCAAGGCAAGCCTGCAGCCCTATAGCATCACAGCAAATAACTCGTAATATATTGTCAGTTTCAATGAATAACAGTTAGCCAACTGGAGGATGGATGGTGGGCCTTGGGGGGTTTGCTAAACTGCTACAATAGACTCCTATGAAAGGCCTATGCTAAATGGATCGGGCCGGTTATACTGTCTGTAAAGATAACTAAAGGCATAGATAGGCTACATATTGGAAATAATAGGCATTATTTTTAAAAAGCTGTGTATATTGAGGAGTGACATACTGAATCAACAGATTTAAAAAAAAAAAAGAAAAAAAAAAGAAAAACACACACAGCAAATCGTCACTTCAGGTTGAGTTTATTGACAAAAGAAGAACATGGACCGGGAAATTTATTGTAGGCTGATTCTGGCAGCGAGTGGGAGGATGTAACTACTTTTGTGATGCACTGTGATGTGAACCTATATGTGCCAGCCTGTGGGCGACTTAAAGTAGTCATATCACCTGACCTGCATGTCTGTGGATTGTGAAGGAAACCCACATGAGATGCCGAAACACAGAAACCATCTGGACCGATTCTCAAACCCAATGCTTTCTTGTTGTGAGGTGGCAGTATCAACCACTGAGCCACTACCACTGAGCAGTTGAGTTTCTGTTCACACGTGAGAGACAACCTGTTATCGTCCTACTGTTGTTCTCGAGGCTTTAATGATCTTTAAAGGCAATTACGATAAAGACGTGCGGAGCAAAACCTGTGGCTGTTATTTTTAGAAAGCGCTAAATGTCTTTGGGCTGACATTCAGCATAAAAGTTTTGATTAAAAGCCTCAGCCTTAGATTATTTTTTTCACAGAATGCAATTTACATTTTTCAGTTTCAAAGCTGATCTGGAAAATGGATGGAAATCTCTGTCTGAGATCACTGAGACTCTTTGTGAACACCTTACCGCTACTAAGGGAAGCATCATCGAGAAAAACAGTAATGCTGTACCAGAAACATAATGTAATAGGTATCAGATTGGACTGTTAAACTAAAAGGTTGAACCCAATAAGAACTGAAAAATATGACTGGTTTAGGGTTAAATGTTTTGTTCCCTCATAGCAGAAAAAGCATCCAGTGGAAAACAGTAGCATGTAGTGGAAAATAATAATAATCAAATATCAAATGCTACCTTTTTCTTCATCACCTAATGCATAACTATGAAAAGGTGTGGGCCCGTGAGGTTTTGTGGTTACCTGCTTGAAATTGTCAGAGCGTGTTTTTGTGGATGCCGGTGTGTTTTATGCCGAGCAGCGTTACAGACGCACGCACACAGTTCCTACATCCCCCGTGAGTGTGGAACTTCACCTACACTTTGAAACTACGTCAGTAGGTTCAGAGGAGCAGCTTAGTGGAACTTGCATGTGTGTCTGTATTATTAAGGATTGTTACTGAACTCCATCTAATGCTGAATGTAGAATACTAATTAGACACTAAATAGATGAGTTTATTTCAGGAAATACTGGAAGCGAATCTTTAAGATGCTTTTAATCACATTTAAAATCCCAGGCACTTCAGTAGGGAACAGAAAAAAGTCAATATACAATTCTTAACCACTTCTCTAACTTTGGGTCATGGAGCGCTGGAGCTTATCATCGTGTTCATAGGGAAAAACGTGATTTGTATATTGCATACGTAACAGATTATTGGACTGGGGGAGGAAACTAACACGGGTACTGTGAAAACATGCAAACTCCACACAGAAAAGTTCTAGTTAATCTGGAGGTTTATACCAGGAACCTTGGTGTTGTTAAGCATTAGTGCTAACTACTTCCCAACACACTGAACCTTTGTTTCTGTTTAAGTGTAAAATACTTCAAATCTATGATTTAAAAAAATGAAACAAAGCGTATGTGATAAGCTTGAATCCTGCTAACTATTCACCTCCACATGCCTGGCTCACTGCCGTATGAAGGGGAACGGTATATTTGATGGTTGCTGGAAATTAAATTGCCTGCCAATTCTGACATTTATGTAGGAGGAAGGCAAATGCTGTCACAGTACCACAGTATATTTCTATGAAACCAGAATGATTACGCATGAAAGATAAGTGCTACAAAAGGAAATGAGATCTGAGATATGTTTTTTTTTAAACATCTGTTTTATTTTTGAACACAGATGCCCACAGTGTCACATGCAACGCAGGCAGTGTCACACTTACAGAGATCAGCACGAGCAACTACAAATACAAACGTATGCATCGTTTAATAACATTTCAGTTAAGTTTTTCCAGCAGAATCACATATGTTTTAATTTATTCAAACTTTACAGCAGTTAAATGAAGGAGTTGTTGAAAACAGGAGGTCAACACAGATTTCTTGTAAGACCTTCAAAGGGCTCATATCTGTGCTACTCTTCTCCTTTATTCACATTTAATGTTTAAAGTGCAAACCACACATCAATCACATTTTGCTCAACGCACCAATGAGCTCTTTGGAGCACAGAGGAATCATTACAATAAATAATACCAAGCATTCCTGACTGCTCATAGTGGTTTGCCTTAACATGCAGCCTTGAAAATTATTCTTGGAGACCTGAGTTTGCTCCACAGTGTCTTTGTTGACTCATGCTGAAACACTCCAGAGCATTCAGAAATCACATGACAAGCATGTATTACAGTAAAAAGGCTCTTAGCCAAGTTCTGTTTACTGGAATACTTTCCAATGAGATGTGAGGAATCTCTATCAGAATGAGGGTAGTGTGTAAATCAATATGAGATTGGATCCTGTATCTTGCATATTTTTTATCTATTCATTTATGGTTTAGTCGACACTATATTTTTTTTTCTTCTAATTTTTAATTTTTTTTAGATCAATTTCTTACCTACTGACCTCCACATGGCAGAAAGTCGATGCTCCTTATCTGGACGTACTGTTTTCAGCAGGAGAAACCAAGTGACTTTGATCTCAACAATTATTAAACCAGTTTTATCAAACCAGGTAGCCGACGCCAATCCGTATGTCCAGGACAACTTGAGGACAGACGGTGCTCCTCCTATAATACAGGTGAGATTTTAGTAATTATTGCGCACAATGCTGCCCCAAGGATCGGGTCCCCCGACACAAACAGAGTAATATAGTGTATGCAGTTCAGTGCCAGGAGGATTGCCATGATTTATACATCAGCGAAACCAAACAACCTCTGGCGAAGCGGCTGGCACAACACAGAAGAGCTACCTCGTCAGGCCAGGACTCCACAGTCTATTTACACCTACAGGCCAGCGAGGATGAGGATGTACACATCCTGGACAGGGAGGCATGCCGGTTTGAGCAGGGAATCAAGGAGGCCATTTACATGAAAAGGGAAAGACCATCTCTGAATTGAGGAGGGGGCCTAAGGGTACATCTTTCATCATCTTACAATCCTGTGATTGCAGCCATTCCCCAACTCTCTGTGAATGGTACTCATGGCCATTGATCAGTGGTCTTGATCAGTGAGCTTTGATCAGGGGTTGTTGATTTATGGTCATGAGGATTTGCATATTAATGATTAAGGAACTGACGTCCAAGCCCACTGTTCACCAGAGAATAGCTAAACACACTGATGCCCATCCCCATGAGTTTGAAGGCATTTTTGAGACTCAAAATGTGGTTTTAGTGTCAGGGTTACTCCTAGGCTGAGGGTGAGGGTTAGGCATTCATTTTTGTCCTCACTAAGATATGAAAACAAGTGTGTGTGTGTGTGTGTGTGCTAGAGAGAGGTACATCCTTTCCCAGCTAGAGCCTCCAGTCTCAACACCCCCACTCACTTCTTTCATACACAAAAATATCTCTCCTCTGTTGGTTTACTCCCCCCCACCTCCATTTCCGCCAAGTTAAGAGATCTGACATCACAGGGTCCATCATGTGATCCACCCGCACAGAGCGTTGCAGTGATGGATGGGGCCTACCGGTGACGCACATACCCACTTTCTGTAACCCTTTAAAAGCCAGACAACTGCCGATGAGTGAAACCAGGGTTTCTTCATCAGCTGACTAAATCATGGTCGGTTCAGTCGCCCCTCTGTGTTTTTATGTACAAAGCAGAAATAATCACATCTACCACATGAAAAGGAGGGCAAACAATACAGGCTTCTTCAAGCCATAATTACTCAAACTAATTTATTGCGTCGTTTTCAGTTGCTGTTGAAGTGGCAGCTCTGTTGTTTGAAGTGTTGTTGCTGTATACAATATTGATTTTATGGAGATGTTTAAAAACTGTCTGACTTTAAAAATATCTTTACAAATAAAAAAAAAGAAAATTGGGGAATGTGTGTCAGAAAATGGAAACTCCAAAGTAGAGAAGAAATGAACAAAATGCGAGACCAAAACCAAAAGCGGGAAACTGTTCACTGACCAGAGGAAATGTTGAAATTGAACCAGTTTCAGATTCAACTTCCCCTAATTGATATGTCCTAAAATCGCTGACTGAGAGCACAAAACAGAAGTGAATGCTCTTTTCTGAGAAAAGCATTAAGTCTGAGCACACAGATTCACCAATGGGTCACCACAACTCGTATCCAGAATTGTGCAAAGGGACATTTCCATTTTAATGTGCAGTGTTGCTGTTATCATTTTTTTTTTAATATATTTGATAGAAAATGAACCTGGTACAATACGATCTTTAATCATTACTGGATTTGTTTTATATTTGATTAAAGTTTAGATCATATTAAGCCTGAAGTGCAGCTATCGTCAAGTTGCAATATTTGTTATTTACCATGGTACATGTTGTGTTTTTGTTGACTTCGTTTCACATGCAAGAGGAATGACGTGCACTCTGTTATTGCCACTGTTGCTGTGTTTTGGGAAAACCCACTAAACCCCTTTGCTCAGTGAGTGGTTTAAAGGCCTGTCCAGCTTCCTTTCTACAGCAATAAACAGCAACAATTGCAATAACATTTAATCCAAGTGTTAAAAAATAATGTGGCATGATCACTTGTGGACAGCAGGGTTTCTGTAAAACCCCAACAAACTCATGGTCCACATGTTTAATCACATAAGTTGACTTTGTCCCTCGCTGTGACTGGAGTTTGTGGTAGAATGAGAGTAAAAGCACTACATGTTTAACAGCATACAGAAAATCTGGAATATTATATAAGGCTTAACATATTCTACTGTTTCTCTTGAAGACTGAGTTAAAAAACAGAAAACAAAGAAAAGACCAATCAATCAACGTTTACAGTTTGTAGACTTTCAGCTATTTGAGAGGTTTTAGAAAAAAAATACTGTTTTGGAATTAAAGCCATTTTTACACACAGTTCCCTCGTTATCACAGGCTCACCATTCATTCAACAACTTAACATGATTTTAAATATAAGGATTGTTTTCAGTGCTTGGATGAAAATTCTTTCCTCCCTTGAGGTGCTCTGTCAGGCCTTCATTGCAGCCACTTTTTTGCTGATTTGCTGTGGGTTTTTGTGCTTTCAGTTTTGTATTTAATAACTGAAAAACATGTTGGGTTGTGATCAGGTGACTGACTTGGCCATCGAAGCATTTCTTTTCCTTGAGCAACTCTTGGGTTGCTCTTGCAGTATGCTTTGAGGCATTAATCATTTGATATCCTTAATACTATGTCCACAGTGTTTGACAGATAATGTGTTACTCTCCTGATCATGAGCTGTTTCTTTTCTCTTCCCATCATTTTTGTCCAATTTAACTCTGGTTTCATCTGTCATGTTTATAGAACTGTGCAGGCTCTTCGTCTAAAAAGTTTGGTTTGATCTGGCCTTCCTGTTCTTTACAACCGCTGGTTTATATATATATATATATATATATATATATATATATATATATATATATATATATATAAAGCCAGGTTGGTCAGTGCATTCCTTTTTGACAATAATAAACCAAATAGTTTGTTAGTTTATTTGTTTTTCAGCCTCATCCAGACTTTTCTGAATTTGGTCCTCATATCTAAAATTACAGTCAACAAAAAGCTATAAAATCCAGTTAAAGTAAGATTTTTTTAATCCCTCAAGTTAGAGCTGAAAGTCTTCTCTTCAGTCTTATATTGATCATTTGATTTAATAATCCACTGTGGTGGTGGTGGACAAGTGCACAACTATAAAAGAGTGTGCCTTTATCTTATCCATCTAACTGTAATTACAAACTACTTCACTTTTAACAGGGTGACTCAGTCTGTCCACGGCACACATTTCTGAGCCACTTTTGTTAGTGATCTGCTTTTAGGTGTGCGTAATGCTCGATTTAAACTGGATGACTCATAAATCAAAGTGGAGACTAAATAAACAGGGTGGGAGAGAAACTATTGAAAACAGCGCAGAGTGAGACCTCTGTCTGCATCCTCTGCTCGGCTCGTCCTTTTATTCAAATATAAGACTGGAAAACGTAATTTCTACCCAATACGCGCGCTCCGGCGTGACATAATGGAACGTGCCTGGCTAGAAAAGCTCGGGGCGGTGCGCGCGGGCGTGTATTCAGATCCTGTAGGAGAGGAGAAGAGCGGCACGGGGTGTTCACACAAGTGTTGCAAGTGTTGTATTCATTTTAAGAGCAGATCATTCCCGGCGCGGTTCGTCTCTGTGAGGTTATGGGCAGGACACAGTTCTGAGGGAGTGTCGAGCAGCGCCACTTGTCATTGTACCCACGGAAATAATGATGAAGAAGGATATTAACTTGAGCTTGGCGGACGACGCAGACCTGAAACCGCACCTCCGCGACGCTGAGAGCATCCTCAGCTCCCCGGACCTTGGGCTGCTCAAGCTGGCCTCTCCAGAGCTGGAAAGGCTAATCATCCAGTCCAACGGAATGGTCACCACGACTCCGACCAGCTCCCAGTTCCTCTACCCGAAGACGGTGACGGACGAGCAGGAGTTCGCCGAGGGCTTCGTGAAGGCGCTGGAGGATTTACACAAGCAGAACCAGCTGAACGGAGGCGCGCCGCCCAGCAGCACCCTGGATCTCGGGGCTAACATCGCCCCGGTCACCGTGCAGCCGGATCTACCGGTGTACACGAACCTGAACAGTTACGGCAGTGGGCCGCTGGGAACCACTGTCAACTACACCACGGACACGGTCCCTTTCCCGCCTCCTCCGTCACATCATTTAGGGGCAGCCCCGCCGCAGCCAGAGCTGTCTCGGGTCCAGCCGCTGAAGGAGGAGCCTCAGACGGTCCCCGACGTTCAGAGCTTCGGAGAGAGCCCGCCGCTGTCTCCGATCGACATGGACTCTCAGGAGCGCATCAAAGCCGAGAGGAAGAGGCTCAGGAACCGAATCGCAGCCTCCAAGTGTCGGAGGCGCAAACTGGAGCGCATCTCCAGGCTGGAGGACAAGGTCAAATCGCTGAAAACCCAAAACACCGACCTGGCCTCGACAGCTAGCCTGCTGAGGGAGCAAGTGGCCCAGCTGAAGCAGAAGGTGCTCACCCATGTGAACAGCGGTTGCCAGCTGCTGCCACACGAGGTTCAAGTGCACTAGTCGGAGGGACTAACCTGCTGTTGGGCCACTGACCAGCTTATAAGCTCCTTGGACTTTGTTAATGTTGGGGTTTCCGTGTGTGTCGTAGCCCAGATGTGTGCCGTTACGTGCAGGGGATGAATGCCAGGCCACGTAGGCCAAAACTGTACATTCATGTTCGTCTGTTTAACAAAAAAATGAAAAGAAAACTGAACTTTTATGATTGGTCAAACGTAAAACACACCTGGCACAAAATACATCAACACATGGACCTCAGCGCGGATACCAGCCAGCAGCAAGTCAAACTGTGTTTGCGTTCCTCGACCATTTGTTCAAACTCGCCCCCACTTGGCGGATAGAACAAATCAATATGATGTATTTGATTTTTAAGTCAAATTGGTGTATTTATTTTGGTGCCGAAATGAAGGGCATTTGCCTCTAATATATTCTACATAACTAATTCTATGTATGTTTACTGTTGAACAAGGCAGCTTTAAACTGCCAGTATTTTCAATGAAATGATGCCATGGGCTTTCCTAATGGGAGAAAGAGTCGCGTATACGTGTTTACTGACTGCTTATATGCAGTCGTCAGCTGGACCAAACAGACAGACAGTGTTTCTACGATAATATACACATTTATGATTCTGATATTCTTAAAATATGAGGGATTTGGTTGTAAAAAGAAGAAGGGAAAACGCCAACCACACCCATATTTGATACATGAGATCTGATCTACACTTATAGCCTACATGCTGTGTATTTCTGTAGGGAACAATTTGCATGTTGCTGACAAACTCGAATGTCGCCCGCTGCTGGGTTCACATGAGGAATTAGTCAGTGTTTATTATCTGTAACACTTGTGTATTTCTCTTTCTTTCTTTCTTTCTTTCTTTCTTTTTTTTTTAATACTCTACCGAGTCTTTACTGCAAATGTGTTCTTGTTTTAAATGTGAAGAAGAGTGTAATCTTTCTGTTTGCGCTGACTGTTGCGATCACCTCTAGCCTACAGTTATTCGGCTTTATGCGGTTGTGTTTGAAATAAATGCTGCTGGGCAATAAACACTGTTTCCTCCATATTTTAGTCAGCCTCGCTGTTTTTTATTGGGGGTTTTTACCTGCACATTATGAAGGTCACATGTAGTCTACAGTAAACAAGGTGTTAAACAGGTCAGGGTTCATGGTCAGTTTCATGAAGGGCAGTTACATTAAAGCGCCAATGCGGAGCCGAGATTAGTTTTCGAATGATTGTGAAACTACCTGTTGTTTACCTGTTATTTTTTTTCTGCCACTTTATGGAAATGATCCCTTTAAGGAGTGTAATTTTATCTTGCTGTTCAGAATTAGTGATTCAGTGTTGCATTAACACATTTTTGGCAGTATAATTTCATCTGTTGTTTAGATTTCTGTATAAAAGCATCAGGCTGGAGGATTTCCCCCTCTGCTGGTTATTTGTGCAATTACAAATGAAACAAGAGCATTTTAGGACAAAATGTTTTTGACCTTCGTGGCAGTGGACGAGATTCATCCAGCACATCTATTCAGTTCAGTTTAATTCAGTTTTATTTTGATAGCTCCAAATCATGACAGCTGCCTGAATCACTTATTTAGATGTTGTCAACTCCAGGGCTGAGCAGAACTCAACCAGCTGTTTTGTAGATATTTGTACCAATATTTTATTCTGAAATTATAAGAATCTCCCACGCCCACAGGTGCTCCCAGTGACTGTTATGAGACCATGTTCTGTAATGTTCAAGAAACCAGCTTAAGATGATTTGACCTTTGTGACACGATGTGTTATCCTGCTAAAAGCAGCCATCAGAAGATGAGTTCACTGTGGTGATAAGGGGATAGATGGTCAGAAACAATGCTCAGGTAGGCTGTGGTGTTTAAATGAGCCATCAGTATAATCCTCTCAATCTTGCAGCAGAAACTGAGTCTCAGTAGACCAGAGAACATTTTTTGTAATCTTCTGTTGTCCAGTTTTTGTGAGCCTGGGTGAATTATAGCTTCAGTTTAATGTTTCTAGCTGACTGAACTGCGATCTTCTGCTGCTGTAGCCCATCTGCTTCAGGACTCAGTGTGTTGTGCACTCAGAGATGCTCCTCTGCATACCTTGGTTGTGTAAGATGTAATCATTTTAATTGCTGTTGCCCTCTCATCTCAGTTATCATTAAGGCTTTTTGATAAGACAACTGCTGCTCTTTTGGAGACCATTCTCCAAAAGAAGGCTGCATGGCAAAATCTCAATAGCTCAGCAGTCTCTGAAATACATGAGGCCCGCCTATCAGCTGCATTTACAGTGACTTATATTACCTTTCTTCCCCGTTCAGATGTCTGGTTTGAACTGTATGCCTAAAATGCATTGAGTTGGTTCTATGTGACTGGATGATTGCACATATATGTTACCAAACAAATGTACCTAATAAAGTGGCAGGTGAGTTGTTTAAAATTTAAATGCCCTTCTCTCTCTCTCTGGGTCTTTGACGGACACTGACTAGTTTCTGAGATTTTCTTCAAATTTCTTTCAAAAATGAAAAGTGAAAGAGTGACATCCTGAGGATGTTGACGCTACTAGCAGCTAGATATTTGCCACCAAAATGACAATTTCATGCTAAATCCTGGTGACTCAAGCGTCTGTCATATGTTATTATTTTAAACTAATCTGAATCTTAAGTTCAGAGTAAAAACCTCACTGGATGTTGAAGAAGTGCCAGGTAAAAGCATTCACTGAGGGCAGAAACACTTCAAAAACTACAGTAAACTGAATGTTAGCAACTTTTTTTTTAATTATTGTTTTACCACAAAGTACAGATAAAAACATCCACAGCATATTCTCTCACTTTAAATGGCCCAAACTGAGAGGGAACTGAAGAGGCAGTGATACAAGACCAAATCAAGTCACATGTTATTTCTGCGTGCTAGTAGAAGCTCTACAGTCGGCAACCTCTACCAAGCTGGATGGCGTTTGTTTTTGTGTACATACTGTAGTGTGTATTGCTTCGTAGCTGAGTGACACATTCATTCACAAGCAGGCCTAGAAATGAATGCAGGGTACAGTACAACATGGCTCTTTGGGGGATTTCAGGTCTTTTTTTTTTCTTCTTTTTTCAATGCAAGCCTGAGTCAATACAACACAATCCACACATATGACTCAAAGGTAGAGTATTTACAGACAGGGTTTATATGGAGAGGAAGACATATTAGAAAGGAGAACAGTTCAAAGTTTTGGATTTTACCAGAAAGGAAACAGTCACAACCAGTAAGAAGTAAAATGTATGCAGGATCAAAATCATCTCCCCAGTTTATAGTCATATTTACTGGCCAAATCACTTCCTGTTCTAATAACACCACTCTGAATGGAGACTCAGTTTTTTATAGTATTGAAGTTCCTGCCAAACATGAGACACCAGCTTTACAAAGTCATTCATTACTGATTTTCATCCAGTAGCACATTGCCCTCTCAGTCCATAGATGTCATCCCATTCATCAATATGGGTTAACGCTGATATGAAATCCTTTTGATATGAAATCCTTTTGATATGAACAGGACTCACAATATATCCCTGTGAGGAACTTGTTTTATTACCTGTTTAAACGTTTAAAATTGGTTACGCTCCTCGACCTGGCACCCCACAACAAAAACAGCGAGCTGCTTCTTAAGCAATCTTTGGTGAAGTATAAAGAAGGAATACCCAGTAAGCCAGTTTTAACCGCTAAAACTGTAATAAACCCAAAGTGCAAATACTTTCCCAGTACTGAATATTTAACTCCTGCATTGGCTCAAGCCTTCAGCTGCTTTATGCTTGCTTCGTATTTAAACAGTGCGGTCCATAATTTACCTGAAGACTGAGATCAAACGCAAACGCACAAATAAACCGACGCCCACACAAGAGCCCACATTTATCCGTAATACTGAGGTGTTAGTGGTATTAATCGCGTAGTGTTTTTTTATTAAGCAGATAAACACGAGGAGTCAGCATGTTCTTTGATACGCTGTCTCCATCCAGAAAAGAAACGAGTTCTCTTTCAGAATAATGCAATCAAACAAATATAAACGGATATACACCCCACACATGTTGCCATACATGTTTTTCCTGTCTTGAATCTCGCTACGGTGCTGTACCATGTGTCAGCATGATCTCTACTCTCTGTAAGTCTCAACCAGCAAGACAGAAGCTCAGGACTGTAGTTGCTGAATGATTTTGAAAGCAAGCAAGCATACTGTACTCACCTAGAGGTCAAAGATCAGTAGATCTGCCAAGTAACCACAACAAACTCCAATCTGGCCGTTTTGGGAATCATCCTAATCTATCCTGATGTTTCTTTCACTGCCTGCAGGCAAGCTACCAATAGAAAGCAAAATACCCTGGAATATCAAAGAAGCAACATCGCTCTTGTCCTTCAAAGATTGATGAAATGTTTCAGTGTCTTGATATTTGAGGACAGCAATCAAAGAGATGAAAGCCTGAAGTCTGAAGGTTTTCGCTGTTACATGACGTCAACTTCAGTATTTTACAAAAAAAGGTATCTGCAGAATTTTCTCCACCTGATGGAAAATACTTTCAACTGTGTTGCACAAAGATGCTTTTTAGACAGCCTCCTATTTTTCCCTTTATCTTCCAGTGACAAAGACAAAGACACATTAAAACCTTTTCTATTATACAAACACTGAGAACCTAAATGGCTTTAAGACTATTCTGAAAAAGAAATGCATCTCCTTCCTCTAAAATAGAACTTACGCAACGATGCTATGCGTCACAGCAGTGAAAACCACACCAGACGGATTTAGACTTGTTAGTAATTTAGCAGAAAGTTTCGATTTATGATGGTGCATTATTTCTGAAAGTAGCACGAGACATAACCAAGAGGGAAATTCGGCGGCTCGCAGAAGACACGCTTCGACACGACCTCCAAACAAACAGGCCTGTTATACCAGATACTATCCTCACAGAGCTTCGTACCGTCTTCATACCTATCCAGAAATGCATACCTGTAGATGTTATGTATATAGATATATATATTGCACAACATTTATATGTACATTTGAAATAAATATAAGTAAATAAAATGTGTCTCTTCATTTTTTGCTATTTTTCACTTAGTTATAATTTGTTCACATCCCTCTCACCCCCCTAAGTGTTTTGCTGTAGGAAAAAAAAAGGGGGGGGCGCCAAAGTACAAAAAGAAATGTAAAAAATGGAAAAAGGCGAAATAGTCAGATGAACAACGGAAAGACAGAACGCTTGCTATCTGTTCTGAAACTTGGTGAGACAACAAAAGAGACATTTAACGACATATATGAAATGCATTACATTGATACCGAGCAGATCTCAGCTGGATCACCACTCCTACGGAACTGAGCAGTGTGGCCCCTCTTGGTCACCAAATCCAAGGCTGGCATCTTTTCCATGATATTCAACTGACATGAAACAAAGAACTGTAAACATGGGAAGGATTTTAATGGCACTCTGAGGGTGTACGTTACGCCGTCAAATCCTTCTTGTAAAACCACACCAAAGATCAGGGAAACAACATACGACGGGTTGAAAAGCTTCAAGAACCAGGCTGCAAAGAGTCTGAAACTGCAGCTTGATTTAAGGTGCTTTGGCATCATACCAGCACCTGCACTTTTTTGAATGACCTTTTAGCTCATTTGTGCAGAGAAACCAGGAGCAACCACAGTAAAAACACTAATTCAGAAACTCTTTTCAGACACTTTTCAGCTTGATTCTTGTGACCTTTAGCCAATCTTCCTACAGAGACGAGCAGGAAAAGGAGTGAAACGGGTGATGAAGTACAGACCCAAGGACCTGGGGTCTAGCTGAAAGGAGGACAAGGAGAAAGACAGTGGGAAAGGGTTTTGGAAAGGAGTCAGCTTTAACATGCACAGTCCTGGTGAGGAGGAGCGGGCTGCTCTGTCAGCTGGGGCCCCTGTTTGGCCCCTGTGACAGCGGGATCGCCGGCGTCCAGACTCTCAGACATCTTTTCACAGATGATGTCGACCAGGCGCTCAAAGGTCTGCTTCACATTGATGTTGTCCTTGGCACTGGCCTCGAAGAACTCGAAACCTGGAGGAGAAACAGAGCATGAGAGAGGTCGCCGAGCTGTGTTCGGTCTGTCAGTCAACAAGGGATACACCTTGCTATCTGCCGGGCAGATTACATTTGGTGGTGCGGTCGCAGATCATTCCAGTGACTCACAAAGTTAACACACAGAGACAGATAACCTTTTACAACAATTTGACCTAGCGTATTTGCCTTTGGACTGTGGGAGGAAGCCAGAGCAGCCAGAGAAAACCAACACGGGAACAGGGAGTAACATGCAAACTGCACAGAAAAGCAACAGCTGGCCGATAGGTTTGAACCCAAAGGGGCAGATAAAGTGCAAACTGCAAACTCCTTCCTGGCTTATCAGACGGTATCAGCCTCAGAGAAGACTCCACTCATGTTCCTAAAACATCACAAGCACTATTAGTCTGCAAAAGAGCCATTTGAATATAAAAAGTTACATATCTTGTAAACTCGCAAGGTTGAATTTTGTGTGTGTGTGTGTGTTCAGCATGAACTCACCGAGGTGTTCGGACAGCTGACGGCCTCTCTCTGAGTTCACCACTCGCTCATCCTCCATGTCACACTTGTTTCCTACCAGCAGCACCTGGGCATTGTCCCATGAGTACGTCTTAATCTGAGTCGACCTGAGGGCGGGGTCAGAGAGGAAAGTCAAAGGCTGGGACGTCTGAATGCAACATTAAAGGGTTTTTTCCCCCCAAAATTCAGGATCGCACTGATTGAAGAGGTAAAAAAATGAATCTGAATCTAAAAACTCTGAAATTGTGCATGCAAACAATAAAAATCAAAGGATCAGTGTGATTTATTTGATTTTACTGTAAGTCCGTACTGAAACTTAAAGACTGAATTGCCCATAAACACAGGCAATATCAACAACAAGGTATGACCGAGTATGTGGAAAATAAATGGAATGGTCCTCTGTGATGTGCTGGTCAGGTTATATAGCACAACAAAAAGGAAAAGATATCACGATCGCATCTCATTACTCTGCAGAGACAGAAAGCTCATACTGTGGTCTATTAAAATAGACAGAAACCTGAACCGGATCAGTGGCTCTGTTCTTCTATCCCCCTGTATCCCTGCATCTATTTCTAGAGAGATGCTAAATCTCTAGATGCAGTTTCATTCATCATCCGCACAACTCTTTGTCTCACCAGAAAAACAGTGATAGAGGGTGATTTTTGGAGCCTAAACCACACCAAACAGAAACTTAAAAAGAACATAACAGCACTGTTTTACACAGGATACAGCATCCAAATAATAATTTTTTTAGTGGTCTTTATCCTACTCGCTTATATGTTGTAGTCCCCCTTATCATCAGCACTACCCCAGCCAATGACATACCAGTCCTGGACAGCGTTGAAGGAATCCTCGTTGGTAATGTCATACATGAGAATGAAGCCCATGGCTCCTCGGTAGTAAGCTGTGGTAATGGTGCGGTAACGTTCCTGGCCAGCCGTGTCCTGAGGAAAGAAAAGAGCAATTTAATTACAATGATTGTTTTTATCATGTTACTGCAGAGTGGCTCAAACAAAGAGAGTCTGGAGATTAAGATAGATTGGTTTTAGACATGTGGAGAGGACAGATAGTGGACATATTGGGCAATCGGTGTTAAAGACGGAGCTGCTAGACAGGAGAAAAAAGAGGAACGCTACAGAGGAAATTTAGGGATGTACTAAAGGAGGACATGCAGAAGGTTGGTATGACTGAAGAAGATGGCAGAGTAAGATAGATAGGGTACAATGGAGACAGAGGATCCACTGTGGCAGCTGAAAAAAGAAGAATTAAAGAAACAATTTGGTTACCCAGGAGCAGAAACGTGAATTATATTTCCTCATACTTCACACAGCAGTTTAAATCAGGTAATGAAAAGCTGATAACATGCAATACAATTACATCATCTATATTGCTGAATAAGCAGTGCCAGAATCCTGCTGACAATGTGACACAGTGTATCGCTCAGGTGTGTGTTTTAATGTCACAGTGCGCTCCCACAGCACTTTGAGTAGAAGTAGAAAAAGCAGTAGAAAAAGCAAACAGCAGCTCCGTGTGTGTTGGTGTAATTGGGGAGTTTATCTACAACTCTCACTGCTGTTGGAAAGGTGCTGACGATTCAGAGCAGAAAGTATTAGAAAACCTATCTTTACTTACAGCTTTGACACATCAGGCAAGTAGATAACTGTGTTTTAAAGGTTTCATTTAATGTAATCAGTCACTTTTGCAGGTAATACAAGTATTACCCTGATTATTGCTCAGGGAATTAAAGCACAGTGTTACTGCTAGCCAACACCCTGCCTCACCTTGTAAGCTGAGCGGCTTCTGTTCCAACAGCATCCCTCAGCTGTCGGTGCAGAGATTAAAAAAAAGTCTCATGCTGGTTTACACTTCACAGGATGAACTCTTTGTTTGACACTTTGGCATTCAAAACCATTTGGATAGTCATACAGCCAGTGCACACAATCAGAGATGTGTGTGGGTTTTTTTTCTTCTGCAAGCACACATATGACATTTTGGGAAATGTGCTTATTTAGTTTCTTGCCAAGAGTCAGTTAAGGTGACCGATGCCTCTCTCTTGTCTGTTGGGTTATGGTGAAGGGTTATTAGCCAGACAAATGCTGTATTTGGTCAGGTTACAACTTCACTAACTAAACACTGACTTAACCCAAAAATTAAAAGTTCCCTCTGTGAGCTTAACCATTACACGCTTAAATGAAGACATATTTGGCCTATTGACCATGAGTCTGGTTCTACAGGAGATTTCTTCCTGCTAAAAGGGAGTTTTTCTTTCCCCCTGTCGGCTTTGGCCTTTATGGGTAGTTTCTCTCTGGGTAACAGCTGTACTATGGGCACATTTTTTATGGCTCAACCAGAAGTTCAACTTAAGGCTTAAATTCCAGGCTGTCAGTGCAGGCTGTAGCTGGTCACTATCTGCCAGGCGCCACTCCCAGTAAAAATTACCAAACTGTGTTTGTAGTATTGTTCCTTATGGACATCTTTAATTATCACAGTGTCATGGACCCCGAGTTTTTGTACTTACTTATTGGTTTCTCATATTTACAGCGTTCTTTGGGTTTTGTGTTCTATTTAACAAAGTATATATTTGGTTTCTTTATGATTGTATTGTTAGCTTTGCCTACAATCTCTTTTAGTTTTCAGATCCAGTTTTCTTTGCAGTTATAGTTAACGCTGTATTGTCACATACTTAAATTTCTTAGACTTCGGTTTTCCTGCCTCCTGTGTCTCATTGTCAAGTTTCTAAGTGGTTCTTATGTTACTTCCTGTTTTGGTTTGTCTTTTCTTCCTTGTATTTAGTTGTACTTCCTTTGTCTCTGATTATTCCACCTGTGTATTTAATGGCTTCAGCTTGTCTTTGTTGTGATGACTGTTTATCTTCCTGTTGTTCCTCCCTATGTATTTGACAAATTTGGATTTTTTTTCTATATTCTATCTTGAATTGTTGTTTCTTACACCATTAAACATGAGCTGTTTGTTGAACAGCCTGTAGAGTCTGCTTTGAGTCCTTACACCTGTCTGTTAGTTAGTACTGATATTCAGGTACATGTGTTACCTGTGTTAAGTTTGCTAGCTGTAGCTGATAACTCAGCACTCGCCCAATATAAATCATATCTCAAAGGTTTTATAAGTTGAGGGGGTTTGTAGATAGAATGACATAAATCATGCTAACAGGTGAGCTTTTTCCTATTTAAGTGTTTTCTCTCTAACATTAACACACAATCATACTCTGATGGATGCATCAAAGGGTGGAGTTTGGACATTTGGCCAAAGGACATTTGGCATGACTGGAGACGACAGGGCTCAAACCACCAACCTTTCTTCCTGAGCCTCAGCCAATCCAAAAAGAGATCTCAAACCTGCAAGTTACTTTCAAACAAAGCAAAGCTAGCTGTTTTCATCTGTTTTTTCTCACTATGCTAAGCTAACCAGCTGCTACCTGAAGCTTCAGCTAGAGATATGATTGTAGTGTCAGACTTCTCAGCCAAGATTTAATAAGAGAGTGAAAGAAAAAAGTGAATTAATCTTTTACGTAAACCCTTATAATCCTTATTAAGTCATTTTAAGGGTTTACTTGAAGGAAAGACAAAAATAATCTCAACAATCAGCTATGGAAGAAGCTGAAATTGTGTCAAAAGAACTTGTACTTTTAGCTAAATCATTACTGCTATAGGTACATTTTATCACACGCGCTCCTATAAACTAAATGCCTACCTTTCAATAATCTGTTGAAAAATTCCATTTCAAGAACACATTTTTAATAAAAGTCCTGATAACCAGATAAATACACACAAAAAAAGCATCATGTGCACAAAAAACTGATGAGTGCCTGTGTGTGTGTGCGTGACATGAATATATCTATTCGCTCAGTCATACATTATCACTCTCGGGTCACTAGAAAATTGCATTTTCAGAGAGCTGTAGCTTTGATCTATGCTTTCCAAACTGATGGTTACTGTGTAATGTTCTGCAACTGCAGCTTGCACCCTATTTTTGCTCACCCACTAAGTGTGTGCTGCAAGTTGTTCTGGATAAGTGCATCAGCTCTATACCTAAAATGTCAGTGTAGGTAGCACTGAGTGGTGTTATATAATGAACACTGGACTATTCATATTTGAGCTAAGCATCAAATTTAGAGTTAAGGGCTTACTACGGAATATAAAATGATAATGTAGCCTATAGCATTTTAATGGAGAAGAGAACAGATAATTTTTTGTTACTAGCTGCAACATTATCATCTCTACTGTTTTCCCCTTGTGTGTGTGAGCCTAGAGACATCTAATGGAGGAGCTCCAACTAAGGAGGGTCTGAGCACTGGCCGGTGTGTATATGTCTGTCTTACTGGATGTCAGCTAACAGATTATATTAGTGTCATCATAGTTCATCCTATCTGTCTACCTTTATAAATCTGGTAATTCTGAAGCTCTCATTTTTTTTAAATTGGTAACCAGAAGTCTTTACTTTGGACTGCAGCTGTCATGAGCGCTGTGAAAGCAGCAGCATGCTCCACACGGCCTCTCAGGCCTTCAGTTTTATCTGCAACGTGACGCGTTCTCAAACATGGCCGTTTAAATAACATGTATGACATCTAAGTATATGTCACAGGTCTGCACAAATCAACATACACTGGAATAACTGCACACTGTGGCACAAATATACGCACTGTGCGCTCATGCCAACATTTTCATTTTTACTCTGCTAGCTGAGCAGTGGGGAAGGAAGTGTGTGTGTGTCTGTGTGCGTGAGACAGAAACGAAAGGGAGGGGGGCATCTTCTGAGATGTGTAGTAATGGGGGAGGGGAGAGCATCACCCAGTCGTAGGTTTATTCTTCTCCGATTGGCCGATTGTGTCTTTCTTACCAGAGGCAAGACCTGGGAAAGGCTGACAACAGAGGCAGCCTTACACACAAAACAGATCCACGTGTGCACAGCCACACAAATTCAATGCTCTGCTCACCATCACAGCTCTGGTTGCTGCAGAACTTTGGTGTGAAGGTGGAAATGATGTAATTGTCTACAGCATGGCACCTAAACACCAGTTTCCTGCAGCTCAAACCAAAGAGTTTAGAGCAGTTTAGAGCTTCAGCTGTCTTTAACCCTCGCGCCCGTAGAAGCAAACGCACGTCTGAGGAAACACCTTATTGTTTGCTCCTGGGGACGTGTCACCGTAACCGTCTAATGTATTCTGCTCTGTTGGTGTTCATCTGCACGTGCAGGCTGTAGCGAAGGCACCGGTGTGTGCAAATCTGTGTGTTCACTGGAATCTGACTTTGCATAATAAAACAGCACCACGGGGCAGGGTCTTAAAACTCCTGTTTTTTTTTTATTTGCTCAATTATGAGAATCCATCAGAAAACATGAATATCTACATTCCTTAATCTGACAATGACAATATTTTTAAAGGCAAGGTTAAAATCCTGACGTCATAGACAGGGGCGAAATGGTCTGAAAAGTGTGTGCGTGCAGGACGATCCTTCCTTGAAGGTATTTGTGGCATTGCACTTGCTTTCAAAAATAGTTGGAGAATGGAGAAAAAAAAAGACTTACAGGGAACTGAAACCCAGCTTTATTTCTCACATCCACACACCCTGTTTATGTATTTGACATGTCAGTGCAGAGGAAACATTTCATGCTTGTCTGTAAGCCCATCTGGGCATTGCTGTGCAGAAAAGCTAAGCGGAGGAAAGGAAGCATAAATGCTTCGACCAACAAATGTGTGTGAAATGTGTGATGAAGTGCAGTGCTTCTTGCATTAGCTCATTTCTCACCACAAACACACACACTTCAGATGCATTTCCTTGGTGTTGCTAAGTTAACCTCTCATTGGACAGCATCTGTGTGTCCTAGTTTGAAATAACTAAAGGAAGTGATCAAATCAACACCACCAAATATACCAAATACCAAAAGCAAACCAGATGCATTGACTTTCAAAAATTCATATAGTCGTACTAATTATGGGCAGACTTTGAAAACAACGTGAAAGAAATTATCTGTCATCATCCTGGGCTTTGGTGTGTCTGGGCTCTGAATCCTTGTTCGTTATTATATATATAGATATAGATATTTTATATCTTAAAAAAAACTTGATATAGTCTTTAGTTCTTGTTACCTTTGTTATCTGGCTTCTGTCAGTATTTAGCACTGTTTATGTTCTGAGTTCAGTTAATCTAGCCTTCTCTATGGCTTCATCCCCATGATGGCTGCTCCTCCATGAGCCTTGTCCTATAGGAGATTTCTTCCTGCCAAAAGGGAGTTTTTCCTTCCCACTGTCGCCAAGCGCTTGCTGTCAAGGGAACATCTGATTGTTGGGATTTTCTGTGTATCATTGTACGGTCTTTACCTTACAATATAAAGGGCCTCGAGGTGACTGTTTGTGACTGTTTGAATTAAAATGAAGTGAAAATTCCTGTCTGCTAACGATTCCATGTTTAGTTACTTCCTGTTTTATTTTGACAGAAGTTGCTCACTGTGTCTTATGTTAGGTTTAACTTCCTGGTCTCATCACTTACCTCTCCCCATGTTATCTGGGTGCGTATATATTGTCTCCCCGTGTCTGTTGTCTTGTTTTCCCTCATAAGTGTGTATGTGTGAACCTCCGTTTTTTCCTTACACCTGTCAACCAGTATAATATAAACTAACCAGATACTAGTAAGCAAAGTAGGTATACTTTTTGGTTCATAGCACTTTTTTTCTTTTCTTGTCATCTTACCCAGATCTGTAATTTAATCCTCTTGTCATTCCTGTAGATAGTCTTCACCTTGAAGTCGATGCCAACTGTGCTGACAAAGGCCGGCGTGAAGGAGTCGTCGGCGTAGCGGAACAAGAAGGAGGTTTTTCCAACGCTGCTGTTGCCGATGATGAGGATCTTGAACATATAATCAAAGTTTTGGTCAGAGGACTCCTTCTGCCCGTAGGTCGCTGTTGCCGAAGCCATCTGTGGACAAAGACAACAGAGAAAGTCTTTAACCAAACTCCTGCAGTGGCCTCACTGTAAGATCACAGTAAATGTTCTCTGAAATAGAAATGACATTTTTCTGTTTCTTCCATTTCTAAAATACTCTGTAGAGTGACAAACTGAGCTTTCTGAGTAAGAGAGATCCACACTGTTCAGATATGGTGCACAAATCATGAGCAACAGAACAAGAAAGAGCAAAAATTGATATGAAGTAGGTGTAGATATGAAAATAGAAGATGGATATCAGCAGTCAGGATAATACCCAATATAAGATTTTCTTGGGGTTACTAGAAAACCAGCGTAGACGATCTGATAAAGCTTTAGGGAAAACAATGTGTATCGTCTTTGGAGTAGGAAAATGCAGAGATTAGGTAATTAACAAGGAATTAATCAGCTTTAATGACTTTAATAATGTTTCAAGCAAAAATGCTAAAGAGTTATTATTTCCAAAGGATAATGGGCTGCTGGCAAAACCTCAAAAGCCCCAGTTTGAATTTCTCCTTTTACCAGCATTTTAATAAGAAAACCATATATGACACGTTAAAAATAGTTGGATGTAAGATGTGGAACGGGGTGGCCATCCTTCTTGGTGATGGCAGATGGACCCCCAAACTGTGGGGCATCCATCTACACAGTGCAAAGTGCAAAGAACCACAGTGACAATAAGAACAAGGATGGGCACTGCCAATTAGCGAAGGCTCTAAATGCTACATTCTGGGTCCGAAAGATACACAGATTAGTAAATAAAAATGCAGGCATTCATTAAGACGCATTAGCAGCTTCTACTGTCAGCCAGGACATTACGCTAAATTAATGAGCATCGATTTCATTAAACACACACAGAAGAGGCTGCTGAAACAACAGCAGAGGAGCTGTTTAACACAGAAGAGGTCGTACGTTTAATGCATGTTAAGACAAACGACGTTGTCAGCATCTGTTAGACTCAGCATAACAGAGGATAGTGATTAACTGGTATGCTTTACACAATGCACATTTGCTTCATGGGCATTAATCACAACCACATATTGCAATATTCTCATCGGTGGATGGAGGTGTATGAGGATGAACTTCATGCTAGCATAGAGTTTTGTACCCACTAGCTAGCCATGTAGTTTAAAGCCAGTCCCGTCCATAATTTTCTATTTTAATTATTTATGTAAAACATGTTTGATCAAAGTTACACTCTATTAAAAATCCAGCCTAACATTTACACCAACAGCAACACCATTAAGGAGTAAGCATATGACAGCACACTGCACACCGCATACAAGATGGTAAGCCATTTTCCTCAAACAGAAGGTGGCTGTGCAGATTTCTGGGGGACTCTAAGTCTATGTTAACCATGAACTATGTACAGCATGAGACCTTTACGTTCAAAGGGATAAACTTCAGATTGAATTAATTTCTTGAAAAGCTGTAGCAGGGTGTGAGCTCGAGTGAGCACCGAGCTCACTTGTAACGAGTCTTGTTCAGCATCCTGACTTCATTGTAAAGCCAATATAGGATCTGGTATGGTGCATTTGCTAATACTGAAATACCGTGTTTTACTTTAAACGATGGATGAAAAGAATGTAGTCATAATGGTCCTTTGTTCCTTTTGTCTGAAAGAGCCCGTGCGAGCTTCTTTTAAATGACTAACAGAGGCATTATAAAAAAAGTCCACATTAGGATGCAGACAGGCGAAGGATGCAGAGACAGATGTGTGGGAAAACTTTTAGACTTTGATTCACTGTTTGCCTCCTTTTTCACTCAAAGTTTAGTTGGGTTTAGACACAGATATTCCTAATTAAGAAAATAACCTTCTCTAGTCCTTAGATTGGGGTCTAACTATGATTCTGGTTACTATCATAGTTAGATCACAGTTTAAGTTAGCGCCTAACCTAAGGAACTGTAGACACCTCCACTCTCTTGGTTTCCAGTATAAGGTGTTAGGTTCAAACCCATCTAAAGGTATAACATGCCGTTATTAATGAGACCATATTTCTTTTGAGGAACACAATCTCATAAAAATATAAGACTAGCACTCACTTTAAAATCCAAAATTTCCTCAAAGTTCCTTATTATACATTGAACCTTTTTATGAATCTTATGCACTGCATTAGCTAGTTCTACATATTTATTCAGCAAAGTCAAACTACTGCTGTGTTTTAAATTGGGCTGCAGATCTGCTCTAACAGTCAGCCAAAGAACAACAGCAGTTTCACTGAAACTCACACTGCTGTTACGTTACTGCATTAGCTGTCCAGGACTACAAAGATTCAAACCTACGAGACCTAAAAGGATTTAGAAAACAGAGTGAGTGACTCTTCAGAGCACGATGACTGTAGCCCACAGGACTCAGTCCCTTCACCCGCCTCTATATTTAGACTGTTATCTCGACTCGGCTGCAGCGGAACACTAGAACTCAGACAGAATAAAGAACAAAGAAAACAAGTGCACCGTCCTCACAGCTCGGGCCTATCGGCTTACACGCAGGAACACAGAGATGCTTGTTAAATAATGGAGAAGCCCCGACCCTTCCTCAACACATTCTGTTATGCAAACGAGGGCTGAGCAGGTGGGTCGAGATGTGATAAACCTACTGTGAGAACGCTGCACAGAGGATCACAGAAAACATTCATAAACATTCATAAAGCTGTTTCATGTAAATAGGATTTAGTCAGGTTGCTAAATTGAGAGCATCGGAAAATGCAGCAGCCACATGGCTGCCAGTATCTTTTTAGTTAATGGCTTCTGTTCTGCCTGTGACGTCAACAGTTCCTCACAGCTTGGAGGATCTGTGAATACTTCAAGAGTGTGCAAAAATAAGACGTGCATACTCTTCAAAAGAGCCGAACCTAATCAATAATAATTATGGATATGCAGGATTAACTTAGACTTACTGAGTCACAAGTAAAGAAATATAAACTTTTACCTTACAGTATGTATTTTGCAAATACTACTTTAGATATTAAAGGTTTCTTTTAAAAACATACAGTATTGTGCAAAACCATAAAGCAGCCAACCATTTCTTTCTATTTTGCTGGGGAAACAGGAAATGGGTGCAGAGATTTATTGAAACACATGAAAATATAAAACATATGGCAAAAAAGATTTTGTACATTTTCACAAGCTTAATCAGCTTTCTTGTAATTCCCTTAAATAGTCTTCAGGAATAGTTCTCCAGGCTTTTTGAAGACATTCAAAGCTCTACTTTGTATTTTGGCCTCAACAAAATGTTGAGATCTGGGCTCTGGGAAGGCCAATCCATGACTGACGCGGTTCCATTGTGTGTGTTTTTTCTATCTATGTTTGCTTTTACTGCATTTCTAGGTTGACTATCATGGTGAAAAATCAGTACTGGCTGAAACAGCCCCAAACCATAACAGAACCTCCACCGTGTTTTACCTTTCTCCTGATCCTTCTCCATGTTTTTACCGTACAACCATAACCATACTGAACAATGAACTCAAAAAACTCTAACATATAGACTGTGTTTTTAATGTGCAATATTTATCAGTTCTACATTCTTATTATTTACCTCTGCATGCAATTGTTTTCATTTTCTTGTATTTATATTAATATGCATGAGTCCAGGATCCAGACACTCACTGGAAATTGGTCAGGTGCAAGGACTGGACTGAAAATCTGTGAAAAAGCAGCCAGTGTCCAAAGACAGACCTTCAGAAAGCCTGAAGCCCTGTTGCTCAAGACAACTTTAAAAAATGCCAAAATGGTCAGACTTCTCCAGAAATCTTATCCAGACTGACTATATCCAGAAACAGTCACAAAAACATAATAAAGTGAATATTTTTCTTTTCCAAATAACTGACAAGCCCATCATCCGATGAAAGTCCCACTTACTGAACATCAGACAAAAGGCAAAAAGCCGCCAAACAAACAAACACAAAGGTAGCAGTCAGGAAAGACAAGGTGACAATTTAACTGAATAAACAAACTGCAAAGAATATGGAGCAAAAGAGGTAAACACTTCGGTTCACTTGTCAAACTGATTTAAAATTGCTTAAAAAGGTTTGTTTTCAAACTGAAATAGACACATGAGCACATTGAACTCAGAGCCATTTCTTCATTTGGACTCTATTCTGTAAAAGCTCACAGCTAATAAGTAGTTTAGGGTTCACTGATATCATCACTGTTACAGCTTAATCAACCCTGTTCACTCAATCTGGGATCAGTTAGCTGACTTCAGGTGAGATTGATGCTGCGCAGTTGTACCTTACACCGCTCAACTCTGCCCCACTCAGCTGACGGTCAATACTCACTTGCTTGTGATGAGCATAATCTACACAAACATTAGAAAATAAAAAGTAAACGTGCAGCTGAAGAGGATGAACAGCGTGTTGGATTAACTGATCTGCAATCAGTTTGGTTTAGTGTTGCTTTTCCTGCCCCTTCGTGACAAACGGAGGTCCAACCTAAACAACAGGAGACACTTCCATCTCAGAATTCCTTGCAGAGGTATTTAAAGGAAGACACACCTACAACTAACAGCACTTCATTCTACGGAGTGGTGTCGGTGAATTTCTCTGAGCGAGAAAAGCCCCAAAAATATAATTTATTTATCAGTCATACAATTGCATGCTCATATTGTTTGCTATGCGCGCAATTCTGCTTAGCTCTTGAGGAAACTGGGTATTATTTGCAGGCTTAAGTCAAAGCTCCGCCTCAGGATTGGCCCATATGTCACTACTTTGATCTTTTTTGTTATGTGGCCTAGTTTGCATTAAGACCCCACCCTGGACCTGTGTGAGGTTTTCTTCCTGATTCCTGAGTTTTTACTCCCCGGAGACAACAAGTGGACTTTTTTTGGTAGTTTTTGTCTTTACAATCCCGCATATATTTCATCTTACTCTTACCATGGTACAGTAGATGGTATTTATTATGATTTGGCACTGACACTAACCATCCCTGACTAAACTGATTGACTTCCTGGTTTAAAACATTACATTTTACATGTATTTTTTTTTTTATCTCAAAAAAAAAGAAAAGCTGGCTACTAGCATGCTTACCGACACATCCGATCACAGCTGTATGATATCAGCGTCAGGTTGGAAGAGTCTAAGATTTGACACCTATAACTTAACATTTATCTTTAGGCTAAGCTCCGGTGAACCAGCCGGAGGTGAGATGGCACTTGATCACAGTCAGGGTTTGGTGTTTGATTTCCTCTTTGGCGAGCCTTATTAAAAATGTATCTGCTCTTGTTACCGCTGCACCACAGGGTCTGCTCAGCTCTGCAGATATTTCTGCCCACGTGTTCGTTATCGATGAGCTTCTCCGAGCCGAGTCAGCAGTGTTACAGTGACAGCACGTCAGGCAATTACACAAAGTTTTGCTCTTAAAAACATTCGAATCCAGGTCTTGGAGTCAGTTTAGATGCATTACTATATTTCCTTCCACTGGCTGTAATGTAAAAACCCACGTTCGCTCATATTTCTTTTAACCCCCTCTGGAACATTTGCTGCATTTATCCTAATGCTGTGATTCGCAACCTGTTTTATAACCTTTTTATAAAATCCGGGCTCCTAAATTTTTATTGATTCTTTTGCGGTGTTGTTGTTTCCAGTATTCACAGCAAGGATTCCAGGAGTTTAAAAATGACCAACCAATGCTGGAAGTGTAGGTCTTGCCAAACACTGCAGGCTTTTTGCTTCTTTTCTGTGACAGTGCGGTGAGATTATTGCTGCTTTTCCTCTGCGTCTCTGAGATTAGCTGCAGAGAAGAGAGTTGGTTTAACCTTCACTAATTCGATACAGAAGCTTATAGAGAGAGGCCTTTGTGTTTAATCTCAAAGTAATTAACAAATTCTCATTATGCAAATGCCTTTCAGCCTCCAGAATGCCACTGCTTTCTTTTGGCTTTGCTAGCAAACTTCCAAGCAAGTCAGGTGTATGTGCACTATAAGAGCTGCCTGGATATTTGGATGTCAACCCTTGAAGGTTTACAAGCCCATGCCGTGACCCCTGTTGTTATTGCAGCTGTAGTTTCTCCTAATACTGAACCATCAATTATCTGTTGCGCCTGTTTAGGAAATCAATATCTTCTACAGCCCAGAGTGACATCCTCGGATGTCTTGACCAACAATCCAGCAACAGTCTGAAAACTAAAAGAAATAGGAGACGCTGGAGAACCGGGAACTTTTTTTCTGCCACTTTTGATGAAAAAAAACAAAGCTATAAATAATAATCAAACTTCACTTTGACCTTTATGTAGGTTATTGAGATGAAAGATGGTGACAACATCTGTTAAGCACATGCATCCCTTCCCTCTTCCTGTTCCCTTTCCTTTTTTTCTGGTATAATAATATTTCATATTGAATTTTTGAGCATATGTTCTTTGAGCTGCTGATTATGCTGACTCACATCCCTATTTCCCCCCAGGGATCAATCCAGTCTAACATGACAGTCATCATCTGTTAAATAATATAGACATATATATATAATTATCAACAGAAATTTGAAGCTAAATGGCATCAAGTATGATATAATAATATCTGAGCCTAAGTCAAGCATGCCGATCCACACGGTCAGTACATTTGCACATTTAGGGTCCCATCAAAGTGGCTCTGAAATTTCCAAATCTTCCCTCACAATCCGAAAAGTAGCAATGGCATTCGGTCTCGAATAAAAAGGAGATGAGACTGAACGCCAGGAGGAAAAAAGGATTTCAGAGTTCGAAGATAACTCCTTCCATCGTGGAGAGTGCAGGGAAGATGGAGGAAGGGAAGCACGCTTTATCAGGCAGAGATGGCTAATAATAACCAAATCTGTTACCGCAGCGACTTTTGGTTTTAATATTGGATCGGCTGCTCAAGTCTCTGTTTGTATATATATATCCATGTAAGATCAGGATGAGTCACTAAGAAAACTGTGATATAAAGGAAGAGGATAAGCTATCTTTATAAGTCACAGCTCTGGGAAGCTTGGTTTTCTGAGTCTTTCTGCTTTGCTCAATAGCACTTTGTCAATAGTTACACCTTAACGCCACAGGCAAAGTCTTTTCCATTTTTTTTCCACACTAATCCAATCAGGACTAAGAGTTATAGGTTTCACTGCTGGACAATGACATCACTGAGCTCCCCCTCTAAACCTGCCACCTAAAGGAGATTGATGTCCCTGCAGGAGCTAAGTGCTCCTGCAGCCAGCCAGTCAGGTTCATCTAATCAGGATTGGCTGGCTTAGTGCAGACGGACAGCTAATCCACAGCTGATCCCAGATCACCTAAACACATTCCTGCTTTAAGATGGTTACTGAGATGACTCACTCAGAGGTTTTCAACATCTCTTAACAACATCAGAGGACGGTTATGTGAAACTAACATCCCCAGTCGATTTTATTACAAATAACTAAATCAGAAACTTAAGAGCGTCTGTGATTTTTACAGAATAAAAAAGTCGTCCTCCCTGCAGGTCCCTGTATCAGAACAGGTTCTATCTGCTATAAAAACGGCTTCCATTTTTCAAAGGTTGTCAAGCGCTCAATGAAGAAGCCACGTGTCACTGCTCTGACTGATAGCCGCCTGCTTTGTTTTATTTCTGTTCCATCAAACTGAATCAAGCTGCATTTGTTTAGAACATTTTTGTGAGTGTCAGAGTGATTGTTCTTGTAAGGCTGACATTCAGTTTCTGATTTGTGGCTTTGGCAGAAGCATAAATGTCAGTTTTTGTTGGAGTTTTTCCAATCTTAGTCTGGTGTGCAGATGGGGACGAGGAAGTGGATACATGTCACTTCTCCATGAAGCTAAAGGTTTTGACCTTTTTTCATTGAGGACATTTTCTCAGGTGGGTAAAAATATTGTCTCGTTTAAGGGTTCATGGTGCTTTCCTCCATAAATCAGTTATTTGGATCTTTTTGTGTTTGGACTGGTACTTCAATAGTGGGGACGATGTTTAACAAATCTTCAAATCAAACTCTTATCTGCTCTCCTGCTCTGCAGTCCCCACCTTGCAGCATCCTTCTCCTTCTCGTCCTAGTACATTACCTTGAAAAGGTGCCATCAATACTTCTTAATCGAGGGGTCAATGCCACCTTCCTCTTTAACCTGATGAAAGTGGTGAGATCCCCATATCTGCAATACGGCAAGCTAATGCAACTCCTTCCTTCCTTTATTAGAACAAACAGACAGTGATGGAAACTAATGAATTACATTTACTCAAGTGCTGCACTTACTGACTTAGCTACATTTCTCCATTACTTACTTTTCAGATTACAATGCATGACGCATTTATAAACGGACACATTGCTGTGAATCCAACAAACAGTCACGTAATCAGCTCCGTATAGACCCAATAATCAAATCAAGTCAAATCTATAAACTGACTGATAAAAGAAGATCTTGTTTTAATGTAGCATTACTACTTTTAACCATAATCTTCACCCCAGACTCACAACTAGGAGCAGAAGCATTTAATGGCTCCAGTGTTTATCCAGCACTAGACTGAATGCAGTGCGATGGGTGTGTGGACGCTGCAGCAGAACTCTTTCTTTTCACTGACTCGGTTCACACTGGCCAAGAGGCTTGTTAAACTCAAATCTGCGTGATCTGGCTGGATGATCACCATTTAAAAGTGAAGTCAGCAGCCTTTTCACCTCTGACCTCTTTAGCAAAACGCTGCTGTCTGCATCTTTCCTCCTGCACCGCCGTCTTTCTGTGCGGTGCTTTTGATGCAGTGGCAGTTAAAGAAAAATCCAGTGTCTCGTCAGTGTTTCTCAGCCTAGAAACACTGATGTTTACTAAAACCAATGTGATGCAACATTTACAGCTACTAACCAGCCTTATGTGTGAAACAATAACTAACAACCTACTGAAACTGGACAGCAGTGGTGTTACTCCGCTGCTGTGGCTCTCCTAGTTTTCCTGAGACAGCATTTCTCCCCCCTTTTTCCTCCAATCACGTGCCTCCTTTCTCTAGGAAGCGTGGAGATGCAGATGAAAGGAGGGGAAGCTAAAAATATCATCACTTCATTCTCCACCCCACCCCAACCCCCCGTGCACAGAAAACAGAAAGCAGCAATGAGAGCAGCCAGGATGTGAGAGATGCTTTTTTGAGGCTAGAGTCTGCAGGTGAATCCGGGACATTAAAAAGTAGTCATGTGTGTTTGTACACAAGTGCATTGCTTAATTTATAATGTTGATTCAAAATGCTTCTTCCCACTTCATGCTGAAAGATGCTGTATTTGGATACATCTTTGAGAGCTTGTTACAGTCATTAAAATAGTCTCGCCCCTCTAAATCTGCTGAGCTGTACTCTGCTTATGTAGAGCTTTTGTTCTCAGACATTGTGTTTATGTGGGTGTGGGTGTGGGTGTGTGTGCGTGTGTGTGTAATGTTCAAAAGCATCTATAATCATAGTTTAAAGCATCATAATCACGGATTAGCTCAAGAAATCCGATCTTTAAGTCTGTTTTTCTGCACATGTGTTCAGACAGGCACCTCTCAGACTACTGCTGACAAACTGACTGAAATGTAATAAAAAAAGGCATCCACCCTGCATATCAGTGGCATCTCTCCCAGGCAACATTAGTGTGTGTTTTGCCATGTGAAGCAGCAGATGCGTCACTTCTGCCTACAGCCAGTAAGTTTACCATCAGCGAGGACATTCAGATGTGGTCTGCAGGCTGTGAGCTCACTTTGAGACTCTTTAAAAAAAAGCCTAAGAACATGCTTGCAGTCTTATTGTATTATACTTATTGATTAAGCTTAAAAGCCAAAATGCAGGCTGATAGGCTGACACAATGCAACTGCACTGTACAGTTTTCAGTAGGCTCCTGTATAAGATTTGAAACAGCAGCTAAACCAGATGAAACTCTGTGCATTTCATATGTGTGCTTTCATCCATATCCTTCATTAGCTGCACATAATTAAAATATATAAAAACGATATTTATGATTTAGTCTGGGTTTTTTTTTCTTGTGAATGAATGAACAGATCATTCAGTACTTACTCCCAGAGATCTGACTCAGTGTTTTACCTCGGCATTGGAACTCAACAGTCCTCCATATGGCTGCCGCGTTTCACGGATTAAATACTCCTGTAATCCTGGTATTCGGATTGTTGAATGATTCTCTGTGCCGACCTTTAGTTATGTCATGATGCTTATTTGAATATTAACCTATTAAATGTGTAACCTATTAAAAAAAAAGGTTTAAAAACCCCCCACATGTTTCATATGTTTACTCTCGTGCAGTGTGCTCTATACTTGTACTGTATTCCACTGATCCTGCCTCAGATCCATTCAAACCTGTTTTCTTCATTTAACCCATCGGACAGTGTGAAACGCCTTTTCCTGCAGGACAGGCCGTGAGTCAAGCCAGAGATCCAGGACAGCAGCAGCAGCAGCCCTCATCCATCCACACAGATAACAACAATCAGCCTGTTTTTACGGGTTATTCTGACGCCGGTTTATGGTTTTCACAATGGAAACAGCTGTTAAGGCAGGCATCTCACGTCAAGGCTTCTGTCATCTGAAATATTTTGCTGGATGATTAAAATAAACTGCAGCTGAGACACTAAATGCGCTAAATTTAATGTACGATTTTATCTCCATTATCTCCAAATTAATAAAGAAAGAAAACCCACCTTTATATATTTCTATCTGGCTGCTATCCTCCACGTCCAGCACCCGCAGAAACACCACCACTCACTGTCAATTCGGAATGGTTGCGCGACACAACATCCTGTTGGCTTTTTCAAAATAAAAGCAGATTGGTTTAAACGCTTGAAAGATAAAGACGATTCTGATTAACTGATCCGACTGTATTTTTTACTATATATATATATGCATATATGTATATATATATATATGTGTGTGTGTGTGTGTGTGTGTGTGTGTGTGTGTGTGTGTGTGTGTGTGTGTGTGTGTAATACAGAAGTGTTTGTAATGATTAAAATTTACAACAAAATGGACAATTCTTTGTAATGTGAAGAGAAAAAACGTACAGTCCTACATCAGAACCGACATGCTTTTCTTCCTTTGCAAGACCTGGTACCCGGTGAACTTTTTAAACAGGGTTGGAAAGTACTCAGACCCTTTACACAGGCAAATACCTCAGCTTTCTGCCTTAAGACTGTTACATAAGTGTGTATGCGTTATGAGGTACGTGTATTTGTAGTAGTAAAGGTCAGGATGCAGGAAAATAATAATGAAACAACGAAATTAATTGACAGAAATGAGAAGCCACAGCGCTGGTTTTTAAAATCTTTCTTTTTTTTTTATTCCTATACCTCACGTGATTATGAAAATAGTTACTTACTATTTAGTAGAGTGAAATGCCTCAAAAACCAACTCATCTCATTTAACTGCGTCCATCGGTTGAAAAAACTGTTTCATACACGCAGTTGTAATCCCAGCGATTGGTAAACAAATAACGGATATCTCACGGTCTTTTTGAATAAACAACCTCTTTGAGCGTGGCTTTTATTTTGAAAAGGGAAAAAACGAGTTCCAGTCGTTTTGTAACTCGGGTTGTGAAGGCGACATAAATGAATGACAAGTGGGCGGGGTTTAGGGGTACGAGAAGGATTGTCGTCCTGTCTAACGAATCCGGAGCCGTAATCAGCGTCCTGAAATATTCCACCTCAAACACTGAAGCGGTCTTTTATTATTGATGAAAGCTGCCGGAGAGGCTGAATTATTGATTACGGGGTCAGCAGTAACCACTGAGTCCATTCCCACCCAATAAAAGACACCGGTCCCATAATGCACTGCAAAACCATCACACTCATATACGTTTCACACGGATGCGGTGTAAGGTACAACGCCTGTTTCATAAGACAGCTGTAAGCGCTGCAGAGCGGATTTTGTAAAGTAACAAGAAACTGATTTTAAGCACAGCTGGATCTTTTATACTGAAAGCATATCACTGATTATTAAAGAATAGCCTACATTTAGTAAGAAATTGCACGTGATGATGATGTCACTGGAATTAAACAATTGCCATTCAGTATTTTTTTGTTTTGTTTTTTAACTTATTAATCATGCTTAGTATCCACACAGAGAGCAACGTTCTTTATCTTAGTGTTTAACTGTTTACATTTATGAGCCAGTGAGCTGAAATGAGACACAATAACATTTTTAAAAGGATAATAAGGATAAAAAAAATAGAAATGTTGCTTTCCTTTAGTCATGAAAATAGGCCTATGTACATATAGCATGCCACATAGTCACCTAATTGTGTTTTAGTATTAATGCAAACGAAAACATTTTGAATACTTTAAAGGGTTAACGACCAAACAGATTAAAACATTTCATTAAAATAGTTTGTAAGTTAAAATGATGCTTTTGCTTTTCAGCCCAACTAAACTTACTTTCTTAATGACTCAGATAACAAAAATGTAATATAGGCAAAAACGTAGTATCCTTATCTAACAGCGTACATTCACTCAGGGTGGCATTTACATTTCCACCTTCACATGAGATTAGTTCTGTAATAAATAGTCCCAACAGCCCTTTATCTGTGTCCAAGGCAAGAGAAAATACAGTTGTAGGCACCGCGTTAGTATTCTTGCGGCTGTCTGCCACAGTTTCTGCTGTGCTGTTACTATGTCAGGTGACAGCATTTTACTGGGAAAACCTGTTTGCTGGAGAGGAGTAACAGCTTGTATCCACATTCTGTTGAGATGACCTGCTGCCTAAAACATGGTCAGCTGTAAAGTCGATTCAGTGTTATGGTCAGTGTCTCTTTATGAGCATGTATTAATGCACTTATGTTGCTGTTATTTTCTTCCTTATTAAATTCCTGAGCGGACAAAAGCGTCTTTTAAGTGACAGCTGTGCAACAACTGCATAAACGATTTTCAGCAAAGTGAAAATGCAGTTAATCGTCAAGTTTCAATGCTTTATGTATTGTATGTAATTTTCATATTTTTGTATTTAGACACAACCATCAAATCAGTTTTTTCCCAACAAGCTACACGTCCTCATCTAAACCTAACACCTAATGTTCTCATTTATTTTACTGTATTTTGTTGTCAACTGACTGCTTGTCTGTGAAAAATGCTTTGTAAAAAAAACCTGCACTTTACTTACTTATTTATTTACTATTGTATGTATAATAGTAATATCATATATATAGTATGTAGTCTATACAGTAGTAATATCATATATATAATAGTAATATAATAATACAATAGTAATAAGTATTTTACATCAGAGTTCAAAATATGGCTTTCATTTCACAATTTTTATTTATTTATATAAACATAATTGGAGAACTCAAACAGTGACCTGTCCTTGGTAATGACTGAGTGAAATTTTAATGTGTTTTATCGCTACTGTTTGCACCTGCAAGTGTTGAATTATGGCGATTTAAATGTTTGCATAATGGTGTAATAAAAGGCTTTGTTAGTGTTGTGTCTGTACTTAATGGGGCCATTTTCCTGTGTGGAGGCTCACAGACATTTGAATAAGGTGATGCAAGAACCATTCACTGCTGTTTAAAGAACTGGGAGCAGCTTGAGAGACACGTTTTACTCTTCACAGCTTATTCGGCCTGGGCAACAGTAGTATGTTGTAAAGGAGAGGCTGATAAAGTGTTTTACTAACACTATCATACCATATAATAAAATATAAGCTATCTAAAGCAGTGGAGTCCAACATAAGGGCCAGAAGGTTCCCGTTCTCTATGGCTTTGCAAAGTGTGAATATTAACAACACATTTATGTTTTTTTTATTGTGGTGCTTAAACTATTTTTTCACAAGATGTAAAATATGTGGAAAGTTCAAAGCATTTTCAATAAACAAAAACATAAAATACTACTGTTGTTTCTGTATAGGCTTTTCCACTGTTGTCTGTAAATTGTAATGCATGTGTCAGGGCAGTTGCTTTACAGAAAATTGATTTATTTTGGAAGTTGAAACATGTGCAAACATAAATAGAAATACAGTCTATCTATCTATCTATCTATCTATCTATCTATCTATCTATCTATCTATCTATCTATCTATCTATCTAGATAGATACATAGATACATAGATACATAGATAGTGTATACATAGATAGATATCTAGATAGATAGATCTATCTATCTATACATACATATATACATATACAGGGAGTGCAGAATTATTAGGCAAATGAGTATTTTGTCCACATCATCCTCTTCATGCATGTTGTCTTACTCCAAGCTGTATAGGCTCGAAAGCCTACTACCAATTAAGCATATTAGGTGATGTGCATCGCTGTAATGAGAAGGGGTGTGGTCTAATGACATCAACACCCTATATCAGGTGTGCATAATTATTAGGCAACGTCCTTTCCTTTGGCAAAATGGGTCAAAAGAAGGACTTGACGGGCTCAGAAAAGTCAAAAATAGTGAGATATCTTGCAGAGGGATGCAGCAGTCTCAAAATTGCAAAGCTTCTGAAGCGTGATCATCGAACAATCAAGCGTTTCATTCAAAATAGTCAACAGGGTCGCAAAAAGCGTGTGGAAAAACCAAGGCGCAAAATAACTGCCCATGAACTGACAAAAGTCAAGCGTGCAGCTGCCAAGATGCCACTTGCCACCAGTTTGGCCATATTTCAGAGCTGCAACATCACTGGAGTGCCCAAAAGCACAAGGTGTGCAATACTCAGAGACATGGCCAAGGTAAGAAAGGCTGAAAAACGACCACCATTGAACAAGACACACAAGCTGAAACGTCAAGACTGGGCTAAGAAATATCTCAAGACTGATTTTCCTAAGGTTTTATGGACTGATGAAATGAGAGTCTTGATGGGCCAGATGGATGGGCCCGTGGCTGGATTGGTAAAGGGCAGAGAGCTCCAGTCCGACTCAGACGCCAGCAAGGTGGAGGTGGAGTACTAGTTTGGGCTGGTATCATCAAAGATGAGCTTGTGGGGCCTTTTCGGGTTGAGGATGGAGTCAAGCTCAACTCCCAGTCCTACTGCCAGTTTCTGGAAGACACCTTCTTCAAGCAGTGGTACAGGAAGAAGTCTGCATCCTTCAAGAAAAACATGATTTTCATGCAGGACAATGCTCCATCACACGCGTCCAAGTACTCCACAGCGTGGCTGGCAAGAAAGGGTATAAAAGAAGGAAAACTAATGACATGGCCTCCTTGTTCACCTGATCTGAACCCCATTGAGAACCTGTGGTCCATCATCAAATGTGAGATTTACAAGGAGGGAAAACAGTACACCTCTCTGAACAGTGTCTGGGAGGCTGTGGTTGCTGCTGCACGCAATGTTGATGGTGAACAGATCAAAACACTGACAGAATCCATGGATGGCAGGCTTTTGAGTGTCCTTGCAAAGAAAGGTGGCTATATTGGTCGCTGATTTGTTTTTGTTTTGTCTTTGAATGTCAGAAATGTATATTTGTGAATGTGGAGATGTTATATTGGTTTCACTGGTAAAAATAAATAATTGAAATGGGTATATATTTGTTTTTTGTTAAGTTGCCTAATAATTATGCACAGTAATGGTCACCTGCACACACAGATATCCCCCTAAAATAGCTAAAACTAAAAACAAACTAAAAACTACTTCCAAAAACATTCAGCCTTGCTATTAATGGAGTTTTTTGGGTTCATTGAGAACATGGTTGTTGTTCAATAATAAAATTATTCCTCAAAAATACAACTTGCCTAATAATTCTGCACTCCCTGTATATGTATATGTATATATGTATGTATAGATATATGTATATGTATATGTATATATGTATGTATAGATAGATAGATAGATAGACATGTGACTGAAGAAGTCACTTGGATGAGTGACAAAACCCACTGAAATCGCTACGTCCAGTTGAACACAATCAACCTTTTGGGATTTCCTTACCAGGATGATTGAACATGCATCAAGACATCAAGACTTCATAACTGCATATTTTTCTGTCCAGTTATGCTTTCATAGCACTGGCAGTTCTGTAGTGATGTCATTATGGAAAATGATGGCCCAAACTAATGACAATCTTTTGTGCACGTTCAGTGCCCACACATAGCACTGCTGTCACAATGTTTCATATATTTTTTAAGAGCATGACTTTCAGTTGCTGTTTTAATGGATGTAGTTTTAGGCCTGCTGCTTCCTCTTTTGTCCTCCACCTGTCCAGTTTGATCAAAACTGCAGAGCGTGCCAAGATATGCCAACCTTTCAGCTAATCATTATTTGAGAATCATCTTATAGGCATAATAATACTATTTTATGCTATAAAAATGACTTTTTACTTTCGGGGATTCAACTAAAGAAATGGGAATGAATGAATGTTATGCAACTAGATGTTTTTTTCATTTCTTCCATTGTCTCCTTAACCTGTGTTCCCTTTTGAGAGCACAGGTAGGGAGATGGCAGGGACAATATACACAAGGCTAAATTTGACATGTGTCAGGTCACTGTCTTTATTCAAGAATAATTCATGTTAAGTATAAAAACAAGAAATGGGTAATAGCTACATGTGTGTTTGTGTGTGTGCATAATATGCATACTTTGCTTGTTGTATCCAAATCAGGTAATTAGGAAGATGCAACACAGCTGGGCAAAACAAGGCACAGGTGAACTGAGACAAATGACAGGGAAAGCAAAACTGAACATAACACAAGCAGGACAAGAGACTGTCAAAATAAAACAGGAAACTACCGTGGAGACATACAGACTTGATAAACACAAAGCGAGAATAAACAGGCTCAGAGAGAGTCTGTTGTACTTTGTTGTGCATGCCTTCTAACTGCTGATTTCTCCTCTGGATTTCTTGAAGTATACAGGTCTTCCTGTATTTTCTCTTCTTGTTGCTTTTGCGCCTGCATTTCAGTGTATTTGCCAGCCTTCGTTGTGTTTTTCGATGTTCTGATGCTTGCAATCTATTTCTTTCGGTTTTAATTCCTGTCGCTCTTTCTCTTGAAGAAACTCTTCATTTCTGTGCAGTGTTTTATCAAGCCTTATTTGCAGCACTCTGCATTTTGTCTCTGTGTCTTGGAGTTTGCACTGCATGTCTTTCTGTTTTATGTCCTGTTGATTTTCTTTGGGGTTTTTTCCAGGCCTTCATCGGGCTTTCCTTGGAGCTCCTGATTCTTTCTGTACATATTCCTTGGAGATCCAACTGTATCTCCTTAATAAAAGCTTCCCTGTCTTGAAGCTGGTCAGACATTTCTTTTAATCCAGTGCTCTTTTTCCTGTTTTCTTTAATCAGGCACATAATCTGCTCTCGTGCTTGACCAAACGTGATTCCCCAGCCCTCATAAGTAATCTTTATGTTGGGCTGGCGTTGCGTATTGTTAGTTTGTTGATCTTGTCTGTTCATGAGAAATTCGTTGTGCATTTCTTCCAGGCGTTTATATTGTGCTTCCATTTGTCTGCACTTCTCCTCTAGTTGAAGTTTCTCTTCCTCAGTTTGTTTTTTTTCTGTTCTATAGATCGTAATTTTCGTTCCTACTTTCCTGTAATGCCCTTTGGACGGATAAGACGCCATCTGGGAAAATTGGCTGGCCACTCCAGGAAGGAAGCTGGCCGCTGAGGTGGAACAGTTGTAAGTCTAAGTTTGATACTGATTTTCCTTTTTTGGTTAAACAAATGCAAATAAAATGTAATAAACTTCCCATCTCCTCATCATCACTGTTACAAAAGCACCAGTTTAATTAAGAAGAACCTTTTTACTAGGGTTTAACACATTTTCTCTCTCTCTCTCTCTCTCTCTCACACACACACACACACACACACACACACACACACACACACACACACACAGGTCCCCAAAGACAGGGTCCTGCCAAGGTGGCATTTTTTGTTAAAAAAGTAAACTTGACAACAGCACAAAAATTGCTCTATAGTTTTAATTTTTATCTCGAGCATATTCATCTTCCTATTCCATCACCATATTTTCATGACCATATATTTTTGGGACATATGATTATTGATTATTACCGAATTTTGTGATATTCATAAAAAATATAACTGCCATTAACTTTTATTACTTCCTTTATTACTGTCCTAAGTCATAAATGATTTGACAGGGGGCCATAAATCACTGGTTTGACATAAAGTACCAATATTCCTCCTTGTGTGGACACAGCACTCGTTCATCCACTGAATTTGGTAACTTCTATGCCTCAGTGATTTATATGCCAGTGTTAACTGGCTTAACAAACAAACAGCATCCCTCTCAAGATGGTCTGGAACAAGGACTAGACTCAAAATGGGTGAAAACACGGCCAATATCCAAGAAAAGCTTTTAAAGACTATCATAAAGTCAGGAAAACGTTTACTCACAACCACTTTTTAAAAAAAAATTACACGAGAGTCTGGCTCCTTGGAAGCAAAATATAAAGAAATGTGGGGTGTCCAAGAACGTGGGTGGTGGGTGTTCTTTGTACAACGAGTTTTCGTTGTTCCTCCCGACCAGCAGGTGTCGCCATCACATCACTGCGCTAATCAGACATTTGCTCACCCGTCAGGTCGTGGATGCAGTCTGCGGATACAAGCAAAAAACTTCTCTTTCCTGTAAGGTTTTATCGTCGTTTCGCTCTTCATTGCTGGTGGATTAGTGTGTTTGACTGTGGGTTTATTAATGTTGTGTTGTTAAGTCAAGGAAACGCATCATCTACGCGGAAACGCACATACCGGCTCAGGTTTGCCTCATCTGTCTCTCTGTTGCATGTCGCGTTCACTGGTATCATTGTAAAACCGAATGTAAAATTTCATGTAAACGTCAGTGCCGACCGGGACTGGATTGTTTCAAACAGAAAACATAAAGTGTTCGTCTCTGAGCTGTTAGACCAGAAACTAGCTAACGAGCAGCAGCTGGATAGTTGAACTTTGAACTCGGAGCTTTACAGCTTTATCAGCACTTTCGGAGATTAATAAAGTCTGTAGTGGTGTTTAAACTACATATGTGGTATTTTTCTCACAGAGGTTCGCAGTTTGTGTATATATAATATACGCTGTGCACATAAAATTGCTTTTAGGTTTTAAGTGAGAAAACAGTGCGGCGCAAAATCAACAAATAATAGGGACCAAGTAGTGTTCTCGCTAAATCTCACGATATTTTAGTATTTGACAGGTAATTTACACAGGCACGTGCATTTACACTCACAGGTGATCACATATGCCTCCACGTGTCAGCTAGCATTATATTTCCTCTCTCCCTGTGTTGGAAGATCAAGTTGTGTCATTTGTTTTAGTCCTTTTATTACAGTTTGTTTAGTACAATGAATCTACCTATCCGCTGGCTTTCCCTGCATGAACCCTAAATGTTTATTGTCTTTTTCCTTCTTCTCCACAGATGACTGTACTTTCTCCTGTCTGAACATCATGCTTCCCCGTGCGGGTAAAGAGTTTCTGGTCCGGATACGGTTCTCCTGGAGGCCGTTCTTCCAGGGCCGCTACCTGCTGGTCACCAATATCATGAGTGGAGGGGTGATGCTGTCTCTGGGAGACATCCTGCAGCAGACTCGGGAGAAACACAGGGATCCTGGCAAAATCAGAGACTGGAGCCGAACAGGTGACACAGAGTTTTATGCATTTAATGTCATACACCATTTTCTTATTTTGGCTGATATGCAGGAGAGCTCCAGATCTGTACAGTTTCTAAAATAAAAATGTAATGAACTCAAGTAATTTTGGACAAAAGCATCTGCATTGTTGTTAGAATTATCATTTGATTTGGGGATACAGAGGAGAGCATGCCAAAGAACATATGCAAAAACAAATGTAGTTGTCAGCAGTAAAGATTCTGCCAACAGGATTATGCTTAAACACTTTTTAAAAAACAATTCTTACAAAATAAAAAGGAACTCCTACTATTTTGTAATAATCTCATGTTGGGCTATCATGATTTATTTCATGCACGGCTGTTCTCTGTTTGGCTTCAAAGCTCGCATGTTTGCCGTGGGCTGCTCCATGGGTCCTCTCCTGCACTACTGGTACATCTGGCTGGACAGAGTGTACGCGGGCAAAGCTCTCAAAACCTTGGTCAAGAAGGTTGTGGTGGACCAGCTGGTTGCTTCCCCGACCCTGGGCGTGTGGTATTTTTTAGGTGAGAAGGATTTTACTGGTACTAAGTCCTGCTTCTCACACGTTGTTCAGGGTGTGAGCACCTGAACAGTTTGTCAGTGACGTACGCACACTTGAGAGATCATGTACAGAGGCAAAAGTTGCGCATAAAGATGTGGGTAAGGAAAACTCCCGCGTATAAGACATATATGGGGTTCAAAGGGTATCTGTTTCGAGTAGGCTCAAGTTTAGCAGTTCATGTTTATAAGAGCGCTTATCTGAGGGTGGTTTTAATAAAGTGTGGCGCTGACGCACGTCTGACAGAAAACTGTTTATCGCAGGTATGGATCTCATGGAGGGGCGCAGTTTATCCGAAGGATGGGCGGAGTTTAGAGGCAAGTTCTGGGAATTTTACAAGGTAAGTAAACCTGGAGGTTGAACATTAATTGTTCATCATTCATCCCAACTGAAATTCTTCTTTGTCTTTAACAGAAGATGAGAATTTAGCGTTTAAACTGTAACTGAACATTAAGTAATATAAAATATAACTGTGCTCTACACAGCAAACAGAGGAACTTTACGAGTTACGACTATAAGTTACATGTAGTAATTTAGCTCTGTGCTCTTCTGTCTTAAATCTTGAGGTTGTTGTTGTTACTCAGAAGGTAGGAAAAAAAAAAAAAAACCCAACCCAGCAGAGCAGATAAAACCTCCCAGTCTCAGCTGGTAACCTGCCGAGCAGGCGGAGCACACTTCCCCCCCCTCTTGTCTGTTTCTGCAGTGTTTGCTCTGAGTAATTAGTAACTGCTTGTTTATCTTAATGTAAGTTGTTCTTGCTGACAGGCAGACTGCTGTGTTTGGCCCGCTGCTCAGATGATCAACTTCTACTTTCTCTCGCCCAAGTTCCGCGTCGTGTACGTCAACTTTGTCACCTTAGGGTGGGACACCTACCTCTCTTACCTCAAACACAGAGTAAGTCAACCACACAGGAAGTTTTTGGTTTTGTTACCTCTTATTTTACCAATTAACAGCTGTACGGTGCTGTGTGCAGCTCCTCCCAGCTGTGTGTGTTCTGTCTGCATACACATTTCCTCTGGGATGGCGAATGGAGCTGAAACTGTGTGTCGCTGGAAGCAGATGGTATGTTTCTGCTCTATGCTGATTGGCTGACAAGTGGGCTGAAATAGGGAAGAGTGTGACAGTGGAGTTCACCAGGAATGGAAGAACTATGAAGAAAATTTCAAAGATTAAGAAAAGCAGCATGGAAAGCGCAGGCAGCTACAGTGGACACTATTCATTGTTTGTAACAGTTTCACTTCAGCTCTTTGAATGTCAAATGAACTCTCTCTCCACGGCTGGTTGACCAACAACAGCACAAGAGAGAATGATCTACAGACGGGTTGCACCACATACTTTGTATGCTGCCTCCATCACACAGCAGAGCTCCCTGCAGATAGACAGGCCATCCCTGGACTGCCAACGCCATCCCTGCTGAACCATAGGTTCCAGTATACAGGCAGCCAGTCGGAGGAAAGCTGCTTTAAGCAGGAGGCTGACAGTGGGTGAACTGAGGGGCTCTACAAAGGCTCAGAGTTTATAGTTTTATTGTTTTACATTGTTTTATTTACTGTTATATTGTTTTTATATTCCCATTTCCTGTGTTGTAAAGCACTTTGTGATTTTTATCTGTGAAAAGCGCTATATAAATAAATTTTACTTACTTACTTTTACTTCAGTATGAGCTCAAAAGGATTAATACAGTATATTGGGACTCTTACTCACCAGCGCTGCCCATGAGGTTCATTGCATCTCTGACTTTTCTAATCACTTATGTACAAAAGTGAAGTGATGTTGATCATGTCAATGCATCCACTGATTTGTATTGTCTTGACAGAAAGACGACCCCCATGCTGAGCTGGCATTAGACAGCAACGTTGCGGATGTACAGAAGGAAGTGCTGCCACAGTCCGAACCGTTGGAGGAGAAGGCTTAAAGAAGCTCAGTAGAGATGATACGTGTTGCTGTTTTTATGCATTTATACTCTTCCTCCCTTTGGAACTGCTGTCGGACTGTTGTGTGCATGCAACAGTGTGTGTTCCTGTGTTGGTCACTCAGATTTAAACTGATGCGTCTCTGGGAAGTTTGAAGTTAAAGTGCTGGTACACGTCTTCTTAACTCCCAAAGAGTTTAAATGTGTCTGTTTATGTGTGAATGATGTGCGCATGGATGAGAAGCTGTTTCACTGCCCTCAGCACTTACTGTCAGAGTGAATTGAGCGGCTGTTAAGGGGAAGGTTTAAAAAGTCCCAAAAGTCATTGGACCCAAATTTTAAATCTGATTCTAGTAATACTTTTACTTTTTTTTTTTAATATGCTTTATTTAAAAAAAACAAAAAACAAATCAATATTGATGTGAGAGAGCTCTACTAAATAACTGCTTCAACAACAAACCATTTCTTTGAACATTGCCTTAATATATCATCCAGTGCTGCACTTGTTTTAATGTCAATCACTCCATTTAACTTGTCCCTCTGAGGTCAAATGAAGCATGATTATGGATCTATTTGTATTTTGTCATATCACATAGAATAACCGTTGAAAAGAAGTCGTTTTTCACTAGTTACTGTAAAATTGACTGTATATGTCTACCAGTTTAATTTATTGATGATTTTTATTTTTTAGCTTTGGCAGGTCCAGTGATGATTTAGTTTATGTGATGATGGGGGGAGAAAAACCAGTATAAATGGTGTCAGCATAAACACTGTGAGGGTGGGGAGCGACACCATCTTCGGTGCTGCTGCTGTGTTCGTATAATGTATTTATTATATGAAATATTTTCCCAGAGTTCTCCACATAAAATGCATCATTGGTGTACTACCTGTGTAAAAGAACTGAGAAGCCATGTATCAGAAGTCTAAGATTTCTGAATGCTGAAGAATTTATTTTCAAATAAATTAAAATCAAATAAAAAAAATCTTTCTTTTGGCACTTTTGTGGTTCCATCCTAATTATCCATACAGTTTAGTTTGGACACATTATGTTACAACATGTTATCAATATTGAAGCAATTGAGAATTAAATGGAATAAAGCCCCCCCCCCCCCTTATTTTTATAACCCAAAAGTAAATATGGTGATATTTGCCCTCTTTATGATGGAGGAGGCTATTACCGTCACTGTGTTAGTGTCTTGACAGGAAATATTAGGGACAATGTTACAGTTATTCTCATATGAATGACATTTTAAAAATGTATTCTTTAATACTGTGCAAAATTCTTGAGCCACCCCTCATTTTTAAATATTCTCCTTCACAATAACCAGACTTTCTTGGGTTTTTAAAGTGGCTTTAAGCAATAGTTCCCTAGATCTTTCAGTTGTTTCCTTTGGACATTGACTGCCTTTTTACTAATTTTCACTCCAGTCCTTGTTCTGTACCATTTTCAGAGGAAACATCAGCAGGGCATGTTGTTGCTAGCAGCCCATCACAACAATGCATAATTTGTTCCCATTTATTTGGCCGAGTCTGAAATATGCCAATGATAACACCGCGTGTTGTGTTGTACCAGCATGGAGATTCCTAAAGAGCTCTAAGCTGGGAACCTCTGGATGGCAGTGTGACCTAAGAAAAACAAAGAGAAAACTGAATATCTACAGCAGATGAACGATGTCTGAAAGTCACGTCGTTTTGAAAAATGAAAACATCCAGAAAAGACCCGAAACGTGACCTGAGAGACACACCTGACCCTTCAGCTACTGTTCACTACTGTTCACTGAGGCCTCATCAGAAATGGTCTCAGGGGAAGGATGGATGCCAAGAAGTCAAATTTACACAACAACTGGTCTGTATGTATAAAGTTTAAGTGATGTACACAATATCAAAAACCTTAAAACAGCATAAAAATGAAAGAAAGTAAAGAAGATTGGTCTTAAAAAGAATAACATGCGAGGCAGAAATAAGCTCCACTGCACCTGATTCAACAAAAGTGTCAAACGTGCAATGGACAAAATGATTTTCTTGTTGCATCGAAAATAAAGTGTCCAGCTCTGTGCTGCAGCATAAGCAGCCTGCACAGTGCAGAGTAAAAGACCTGGGATAGCATAGGTCATTGCAGCTGGCAGCATGAGACAACTTTCATGTTTAAAATCTATTTTAGAAGTAAAAACTAATCTGCAGCTGCCTGCAGCAGGAATAGAAGCAAAAGCAAACACACACAACCTTGTTTAAATATTGACTGATAGTGTGAAGGGTTTAATGCTTGATATGCAACAGCCTGTGTTTGGAGCACATCCTGCTGTCAAGGATGTAGTTACCGTGTGTGTGTGTGCATGTGCGTTTGTCTGTGAATGTCACTGATATGACTGCCAGCCACTTCCCCTCTCAACATGCCCGCAACGATGCACCTCACTCTGCTGGTGTCCCTGTTAACGGCGACAGTCATCATTGGTAAGTCAGCATTTTTCAACGAGTTTTCACTTCTCAAAATTTTGTGTTCAATATGTTTGAACGTTAGGCTGAAGTCTTGTAGAAGTGCAAATTTATGCAAACAGGAAGCTTCGTGCAGTGAGAGACAGTCGGCCGGTTTGCCTGTGGCAGCGCGGCTCTGGCTCTTGTTTTAAGTGTAATAAGAAGCAACCGTGTGTTGTCACAGAAACATTTGTATTCATTCTGTTGCTGTTCATTACTACAAAATTCATATCATAAGTAAAGCGTGCATCTGTAAAACATAAGGGGAAGTTAAGGTAGATGGGAAGTTCACACCTGGGTGTAGACTGGGGCTAATATTTAATCAGTGATAGTGAGCTGAAGTCGAGCCTCCTGTGGCAAACACTTTACTGAACACACGTTGCAATTGCTTTAATATTACCTGACCCACTGCTACGCGCCAACACAATCTGCTTTTAGACACTTGCAGCATGTCGTAGTTTTCTGAAATTTACTTTGTTTTTGTTCTTTTGTCAAGTTTAAAGCCGTTTCTTGCCTCAGAAAGTTGTCACAGCATTCTTACCTTAAGCTCCTCTGGATCTTTGCCCACATGGCTGCGTACAAGTACAGTTATGTGATTTAAAGCTCCTAAACGCTCATACATGTACCACTTAAAATCTCAGCTTCGTCATAGTTTAAAGGTTTTCCGGTGTGTTTTCTTTGTACACAAAGCGGATTTTAGGGGTAAAACAGTAACAGGTAGAGCAGCTACAGTGTTGATGAGGACCCCAACCTGAACCCTAAAGTGCCTACACTCAAACACCTGCCAAACTTCAATCCCACACGGCTCCGTAAAGAAATCTAAAACCGTCTTCATAAACAGTCCGAGGCCACAAAGATGATGCACATATAGATTGTTATTGTCTCAGAGGTGTGAATCTAACATACGTAGCTTCCATAACATGATTTTATGATAAACGTGGTGTGAGTGGGTGTGGGCGGTGACTAGAAGATGAAACTTACAGAGTTCCATGATGGAAGTGAGCTTTGCGTAATGCATCATTACTATCATGTTAATTATGTGTGACTTAAGTAATAGTGGCAAAACTCCAGAATAGTGAATTTAAAGGTGTAGCATTCAAAATTTCTAATCTGTGATAATAAAGCTTATATTTAGGTTAAGGTAGGGTTACTTGATTAAAATGAATCAAATGTGAAATAAGAGCCTACATGACCACTTCAGAATCACCTGGGATTTATTTTTGTACTATATTTTGCACTCAATAAAACGATTGTTCACCCCTGTCAAGCAATAATTTTGAGTAAAACGCAGCTGAAATATATCCTTATTATAGAGTTTACCAAAAATTTAAGTACCAGCAACGTTCTGTTAGTCTGTGTCAGACATCAGATATGTATTTTGCTATTCAAACTCTGGGATATTCAATGATCTAAAAGTTGGTTATAGAAAAAAATCATACAAAGCAATTATTTTGTGTCAGAACTTTTTGATGATTACAACACCACCATGCTCTGTCAATAGGAAGGGCTAGGGTTAGTGCACAGCATTAAGCCATGCTTGTCTGCATTAGTGCTCTCATGCATTAAAAACATCCAGTGCAAGTATGGAAAAATGTAATTAAAACTTTCTTTGTGGTTTGTTGGCACCTTTAAGATGCCAACAAACCACTTGATCATTATTTCAATAAGGTGTGAATGCAGCATCTTATATTTATGTGCTGTTTGCTGCTCTGCAGAAACCACCACTTCTTCCATCTCATCCACTGCACAAACAACCACTACCAAACCACAGTCACAAACAACAATACTCCAGACTACCACTGAAAGAACAACACATCCAACTACAGCTGAAACGACAACACATCCAACTACAGCTGAAACGACAACACATCCAACTACAGCTGAAACGACAGTGCAGTCCACGACCGTCATCACTTCGGCTTCACCAAAAACGCAGCAGACAGACGACACCACCCCCAGCCCACCTCCTCAAACCACAGCAAACAACCAGACATCAAATGAGACAGCTTTGCCAACTGAAACAACGCTCCCATCTGCATCAGCATCACCAAACATCACTGCAACCACCACTGTGAACACAACCGACACAGGTCAAAAAACATCCAGTCCGCTCTTTTTTGCCATTTTAAAAGAAATTAATGCACTTTTGGGGGTTCAAGGACAGTGAGAAACAATACAGATGGACAAATTTATACATAGCAGTGCCATACTTTATGACCTAAAGCAAACAAAATGCTTTTGCGTGCACAGAAGATTAAATTCATTTGCATGTTATGGTGGATTTCTTCTCAGGTTTCAATGAAATTTTGATGACAAGACCCAGATAGCAAGGAGACATTGACTAAACATTGTTTCAATATCAGGTGCTTCTATTGAATCAACGTTGAAATCTGACGTTGACCCAACGTCACTTTTGCACCCTTTTTTAATATTGAAACAACGTCAGGTTTTGATATTGAATCAATGTTGAACGCTGACATTGATTCAACGTCAAATTTTCAAACACTGTTAATGTTGAAACAATGTCAGATTCTGATATTGAATCACTGTTGAACTCTGATGTTGATTTTCCATCAGTTTTGCACCCTTGGTTACTATTGAAACACTAAAGTCATGATTAAAAATCAGTACTTAAAAGGTATTTGTATTAATAAAAAAAACGCTGCAAATTACCAGCAATACTTTAACCTGCAAAAAAGACAATTGTATATGATCCACAAATAGGAAACCCATAATATGCTGGACATTGTCTTACAATTTGTCATGTCCATAATAATATCCCTATAAAATGAAGCATCTGGCATTATGTAATAAAAATGACAGACATCTCTGTATCAATTACAAAGTAATTTATTATATTTTTAAAAAAGTTTCTTTGTTACATGTATTGGATACAGGTCACTTATTTTTTTTAAGTTTACTCGGGGATCAAACTGGATATCGGGCATCCTGCACCACCCATGTTTTCTGAAGGGTAGCGGAGACATTTCTGCACTGCTTGGGCGAAGGCAAACTCAGAAACAGCGTTTACCCCCACCCGCTGAGTCAGGCCATCTAGGACACAAACAAACACAAAAAGAAGAAAAAAATGCCAAATTAGAGCTTAAATATGAATAACCTCTTGTCTATTGTCTTCAGCAGGGAGAAAGCATCTAAACTACTAGGCTGGTTAATATGAAAGTCACAAGGCAGAAATCAGCAAACTGCTGCCTCACTTTGATTCTCAAAGAGCCATTAGCTAAAAAGCTCAAAGCCTATAAAGATAAAACGAATAAACTAAACTATTTGCAGTGAAATGCATTTCTATTCCTATGTGTTGGCTCTGCCAACGATAGCCTGCTGTTGTCTATTCAAGCAGAACATACAGGAGAAGGCCATTTTTAAGCAGTTTAACCAAATTTGACAATTTCTAAAGTTCAGGGCTACTAAAGCCCCACAATCTTTAAGAACTTACCATTGCTTTATTTGCCTCCGGTCATTGCAGTTCATCTCGTCTATGTTGTTAAATGGCTAATCCAGAGGCAATACCCTAGCATGAACAGGGTCAGTGCTGCAGGATTAACGGAAGGCTCTGAACTTCTCACGGAGGTCACTGACTTCTCTGATCAGCTCTGTTATCATGATTATAAGTTTTTGGAAGGCTGCATCTATTGAAAAGAACAATAACACAAAGAATACTGGCTTGTGATAAACTGGATAAGCATTGTGATGAGAAAAACAACTATATCCATAAGTGACAAACAACTGCCCAGGGGAATTTATTTGTCATGACAAATAAATTCCCCTGGGCAGTTGTTTGTTTAAGTCAATTAATAAATGAGGCATAAAACCAATGGTGTGACTTGTGCAAAGCAAATATGATTTCTTCTTACATTAGTATAATTTCAGCTGTGTCCAGCAAATATTGCATTTGTTTATCTCATCGTTTCTCTGTTTGTCTCCCCCTCAGGTTTTTCACCCGACTGGGAAAAAGATGACCTGGCGTCAAACCCCGGCCTAGTCGCTATCATTTGCATCTTCTGTATCGTCCTCGCCCTGGTTCTCGTGGTACTCACAGTGAAATGTATCCGATCGCCGAGATCCAATTTTGAGAGGCTCGAAGACATGCCTATGGTGAGATAGAAAACGTGACAGATATTCACAGTTCCAGAGGGTGAATCCTAATCTTAATCTTACTGTAGGTCTGGTATACCTCTTAAAAATCAGCACTGAAACACACAAAATGACAAACTTCTTGAATATTGTTTCAAGAATATAATTCATGAGTAACAGTATGAGGCTATGCCTGCTGTAGGTTACTCATCCCAGCAGGGGGAGGCACGTGCTGCTTAACACGTAGAAAACATGGATTTGCCCGTAACATGGATTTGGAGCAAGGCCAACACGTTCCAGGATTTTGCTTCACGGGGATGTTAACTGACAGCCCTGCACCATGAGTAACACGTAAAAGTTTCCCAGCATTAAATGTCGTCTTCTTCTTGTTCCTGTCTCCTTAGTAATGAGGACAGTGGTTTCTCATTTACACGAACAGGAAGTGTGAGTGGATTGTCTGTGTGTGAAAAGTGTGGTGAGGATTTCTCAAGAGAAGCTTATCATTAGAGCCGCATCAGTGCGTCGCCAGATACTTTTAAACTGTTGGCATCTCTCAATCTCAGCAGCAAGGGTCTAATCAAGAATGAGATTTCTGAAAAGCAAGCCTTCTCTCTCACACTTACGGAGCACTTACAAGTTCATGTATGTACTATGGTGTGCAGAGAAAATATCACAAAGACTTTTCAGATGACCCACAATGAGGCTGCCAATATGTGTGAAATAGAATAAAATACTGCTATTCTGGTAACCGCTGCAAAACTAGACCTGCAGCGCTGTACGGACCAGTGTTCTTTATAAGGTGTTCTACGAGTGTAAATCTTTATTGCTGCATGACTGGGCATTGTGCTGGAGTGTACTTTATACCGTACGAGCTACATATCCGACAACATGGGCTGAAAAACAACTGATCCTCCAAAATGAGCAGGTCGGGACTTAATGATAACTTGCAGGGTTAATAAATGACAAACAATCCCCTGTAGAAATCGGATAATATGATCTAGATAATGTCCATGTATGACCACATCCATGACGCTTTTTTTCTTCACACATTCTTAGCAATTTCCTTTTGATTATTCCTGACATTATGAGAAAAGAGAACAAGATAATTATGAAACATTTAAGCTTCCCTTCCCAGGAGTTTCTCAACCTCATCTTCACATGGTAATCCCTTCTGACATTCACTAGTTTAACATTTAAAACGGGTAAAAAGACGATTTTTTTAGACGCTTGTCTCCGTCAGCTGATTGTCAGTCCTTAACGTTAATTACATTAATGTGCCTAAAGCGGGACAGCAAAGACTTCACCTACTGTTAATCTGAACGGGAAAAAAATATGCCTACAGGCAATCACTGTAATCGGATAAAAGAAAAACAACAGAACACATTGTACTGTAAAAGAACCACTTTAGTTCAGATGGTAAAGCAGGTACCACTGGACATTCAGCGCAGGCACTTTATCACCACGCTGACTGCTGGTTAACTGTGAATGGGTTGTTTGTTTTCTGTTAACTCTCAGGGCAAAGTGAATGAGGAGTCTCCGTTCGCCCACTACTCGAAATGACAGAATGCGCTTGTGGACGCCGAAGGCCCGGGACGGGTCCAACCTGCCGAACGACTCTGACATCATCAGGCTCGTCTTTACGTAGCACTTTATTCAATGCCAGTGAAATATTTTGGCCTCAGCGTTAACCTTTGACCTGCTTAATTCATTTTGGTTTTAATTAAGTGTAATCAGCTAACTACAACTGTCGCTTCCTCCATAGTAAAATCTGAAAATCAGCCTGAAAGGTAAACCTTCATACATAACGCTTGCTAAACTGGTGACATGTATAATCTTGTAAGCACTACAACTCAGAATTACACTGGTGATTTAATAAGAGTGCAGATTTCGATTTTACATAACGCTTTAACAAAGTCATAACTGGAATGCACAAGTGTACAAATGTGATCTTATCTGGAGTGGCATAAATGACGTATGAATTGTGGGGTCTGAGGTCGTCTGTGCAAGCAAAGCTCAGACGCAGAAAGTCACAGTGCTGAGCACATGTTTTAGACCACCGGCCAGTGTAAGGTTTATGCCATAGCTGTTATAAATGAACAGTTCTGGTACTTACCAAAATCATTTTTTAATGATTCTGTAATAGTTAAACCACCAGTGTGCTCTTAAATTAAGATCATATTTTTAATGCTAAAATATAAATATTGTTGTCATTATTTTCAAATTTACTGTCATAAAAATAGAATAAAAAGAGTAAAGGCATCATTAGTTTATGATTAAATTAAATTTGATTAAATTAGTTACTTACTTGCATTCCTGAACAGAACAATTACTGCTAGAACGTCATGCTTGATTCATTTCTGACTTCCTACAGACATCCTCAGTGTGGGTATTAAAAACCTGAATACCGTTTTTCCATTCGCTTAAAATACATTTTTTTTTGTTTTGTTTTAAATGAGCTTTTGGCATATTTCAAAAATATTTTTCTTTTGTTTTTCTAATGGCAGGTAGTCTAATAAATGTGTTGTGCACTGGAAATATCAGAAAAACTGTGGGGCCACTGACAGAATCTTTATGGCTAAAAACACTAAACAATAGGCTCATGTTCTTATTACTGATAAAAAAAAAAATACTTGTGTATTTGTATGCACTAAAACAGGTACCGCTAATTATTTCTATGTTCACTCTAAAATTACACATCAGAAATGTTTCCAGGTTCAGGAAAATCTTGGGACTCTTTTCCAACAAAAACACGTGCAATTCTACTTTGTCTTGCTAATCTTGATAAATGTAAACAGATTTGCTTATGCTTATAAACAGATTCAAATATAGAATTGGATCCTTTCTACTTTAAATGCCTTAATAATTAATATCCCTGAGCTAGCCTGCACAAAAATTATAAAAGTCATATTTCTAGACATTTTAATTGTGGCTCAAAGTAACTTTTTTCATGAAATGCTGTCACACTGAGTCTGTGTGGCAAATCTGCTATCCTACACTCAATTTTGCAGTGACTTGAATGCTTTCCTGCCATTTCAACAAAATGATTTAATAAGTCAGTGTTTTGTAAATCGGGACGATCACATGCTGTGTACCAAGTACATAATTGTGATGTTTTAATGAAAATAAAAACATGGATGTGGTGTTTTTCACTTTCCTGTAATGTGTCCCTTGTTGCTACCTCAGGTTAAGATTACGTAAACCTTTTACCCAGCCAGTTATCTGGAAAACCCCACCAGCAACTTCCTTTAACCTACTAACTGTTGTCTTCAGCCATGTACCAACATGCCAGAGCTCCTCAGACACATGACTCACACTCCAAAGATAAAGAGAAACATCTCCAGGGCTCGAAGGTGAGGATTACCCAAAAAGGCCATGACTATTTAAGAGGACTGGAGATTGAGGCTAAACCAAATGAGCGTCTGGATAAGAGTGTGACTGGGACCTCATTACCAAGACATGCTGCCGATGAAAATATAAATGGGCTACATGAAAGTGTGACCACTCAAGCGGTTTTGTTTGTATTAGAACTGTAAATGATTCATATTTTGTGAGGAAACCCTTTAACCCTTTAAGAGAGACACAAAAACAAGCTGTGGGAATCTCAGATGTGAGGCATTAACATGAAAGCCTTGTTTGGTTAAAGCACAAGACCTTTTATGAGTGTAACTGAACTTTTTTTTGGATCTAAAGAGTTGCACAAGCTGACAGTGGAAAGTGAAAGAGAGGTTTAAATTCCAGATAGAAAGACACACTCAGTGAAAAAGACTATGTGTGCGACTCGTGCAAGGAAACAAACAGGGCAAATTAGGACTGGCTAAAAGATCGATCTCGTAAAATTCCTCAGATACCACTGCACTGCTCTTGTTTTATTGTTAATGCTGAGATAAGGACAGGGAAAACAGCACTGCAATCAGGTCAGATGGCATATCAGGGAAAGAACTATTTGAGCATCTCTTAAACTTTGATCTTTTGTTATAATGATCCAAATCTGCTGATGAAGTTACTTTGTGAAAAGCAATTTCCTCTAATATTCTGAGAACGGGCACAATCATTACTCAAAAGGAACGCAAAACAAACTTAGTAGTCTTAACGCAAACAAGTATTTAAAACTTTTTTCTTTTTCTTGTAAAATCTTCCACTTTTTTTTCAATACTGGACTCAAACATAGACAAATTCACAACGATGGCTGATGGTCTGTAGCATACACTCACTGGCCACTTTGTAAGGTACCCCACAAATATCTATTTAGCCAATCACATGGCAGCAACATTTAAGCATGTGTACATGCTCATGACAACCTGCAGAAGTTCAAACTAAGCATAAGAATGAGGTAAAAAAGTGATTTAAGTGACTTTGAACATGGTTGGTGGTGTCAGATGGGCTGGTCCCAGTATTTCAGAAACTGCTGATCTGCAGGGATTTTCCCACGCAGTCATCTCCAGGGTTTGATCGTGCAGCCGACAGTTCTGCAGCAACCGTGTGTGACGCTCTCGTGTCAATACGGACTAAAAATCTCACAGGAATGACTCCATCACATTATTAAATATTCATAAATCTAAATAAATCTATGCCACGTATTAACTGAATTATGAACACGTGTTAATGCAAAAGATAGTCTTATCCAGTACTAGCAAGGTGAGCGCAGACTGACAGAGTCCATAAAACGTAGTTTTAACCAAAAACGTGGAGGAAAAAACAGAACCATATTACCGCCGATAAGTTTAAGTGACCTAAATAAATGACAGATAAACAAAACAAACGGAATCAGGTGTACGTGCCAGATCAATCGAATAGTAAAAAGGTACAAAGGCGCTTCAGCAGCCAGGTGCACTCAGCTGCACCGGGCGTGAAGCTGGCCTGCCACAGACCTCGTGGCCGGCGTAGTGAGCTTGTTTACGTCTCGCGGCTTCGCTTCCTGCCACGTGATCCGCTGGCTGACGTCGCAGTGACGGAAGGGCACGGACCTCTGCATGCAGCAGAGTTTGAAGTCTAAAAGTAAGTGACTAATTTGCAGCAATAAAAATGGATAAGTGCAGTAGTGTTACCTGAGCAAGTTCGAGCAGTACTTCACTGTAAAGGCAGACGAGACGAGAAAAGACGGCGGGTCGCTGCGGTGAGTGTGAAATAAGACTTTAACTTCCAGACTAACTGTAACCTGCACCTCAGATGCGCTCAGATGGCTAACTCCTAAACAGCCTTTTAACGGAGTAACCCGACGTTAAAGACTTCAGCGCTGACAGTTTTCTCATGAGAGAGGACATTTAGAAGAGCACCAGTTTCCTTTTCACACTCTTGCGGTGGCGATCAGAACCCTGCCCAGATACTCAGCATTGATTTCAGAGCGATCATAAAGAAAGTAACGTCACATCTGATCATATATAACACACTCACCTACTTCTAATAATAGTCATTGTGTAAAAAAAGCAAACAAACAAAAGCAAACATAAAAAACCGTCTACTCCATAAATGTTTCCATGGATGTTCTTCCTTGTAATCATGATAAGATTCTGTTGTAGTGGTATAGTTCTGCTCTATTATATGTCAATAATACTTTGAACGGCAGGATTTATTAAGCAGTTCGAGGGGTAGTTTCAACTGTGGGCGTTACACTTTCTGAATAATTCATCTTCCCCAGCAAAGCCACAAGGAATGTTCCCTCTTTCTACCTTTATCTCCTTCCTTCCTCCATATCTGCTTCCTTCACTCTCTCTGTGTGACCCCCGCACAGACACTCAGAGCGTCTTCCTAGTTTTCACGCAGATCTTCCTTTCCTTCTTTCTGTCTCTCTTGCTTTCGCCCAAAAAACTGACAGCAACAACTGAAATACTATCTCGCCTGATCATCACCTCGTCGTTATCTCCCTTTTCTTTCTGACTTGTTTTCTCACAAACAAGCCACAAGTTACAAGGAAAGCGGTCTCGACATCTCCATGTCTCAGCATGCACACTTGTCTTTGCTTTAAGCTTCTAATTGGATCTTGCAAATGTGGGTGATTTGTTATTTCTCTGTTGTATTGCTTGTAGTTTGTTTACCACTTTGCAGCATTTTTGTGCCTTCCTATAAGTACTAATATAATTACATTCCTGAAACAGACTGGGGTTATTGTTATAGAAAATGCTCATACAGATGCATGCAGCTGTTACCGATTAGGAATGACAGATCAGAAATTACTTTTCTAAATATTTGAGTTTTTAGAGAAACTCATGTTTCCCGCGTTTAACTCTACTGGAGTATGTTTTATGTTTCCCTTTTAAACACCATAAAACAAATGCTCTACCTTTACAAAACCGATTTTTAACAATAAAGGCGTGTGCGCTTCCATTTTTCCCCATTTCTGTGAGAATGTTTGAGATGGGATGAGTTTTTGGTGGGTCAGCAGTGATTCTCTCAGCCTCCCTCCATCAACCCATTAACAGGAGTGATAAGGTCTCCCCAGTGTGACATGTGAGAGAGTTTTTCTCTGTCCCAGAGCTTTCATTCACACAAACGGGTTACATAATTCTGCAGTTTTCTTCTTGTTCGGTCAGACCCGTTTTTTTGCCATGGGAAACTTTTGAAATCCTGCAGTGTCATCCGTTTGAGAAACAAAGGTAAACAAGGAAGAAAATGCAGAATGATCCGTGCCACCTGGAGTCATCCAGAGCAGCTTGGAGTTCAGCGTCTTGCCTAAGGACTCCTGAATCACGGACCCTAAAGGTAGGGGGCTGTACGACTGGAGGCACAGCCACCCGAGGGAGACCGTTCTCTCTGCATCCATTAGATGGCAGCCTGCCACACTGCTAATCCTCCTGCCTCCTGCTCTCCTCATCTGAGCAGAATCACAAAGCTTGTGCCTGAAACTGTATGACTCACTCTGTTTGACAGAAAAATGAGATTTGTCTTGTCACTTTATTAGAATTGACAATGGTGAGAAGAAGAAGGGGAGGCTTTGGAGAGAGAAAAAAGTCACCGTGCCATTTATTGACATCTGACTAATTTACAGTCTTAATTTTATCAGCAGCGTTTCTTTCATGTAATTACTATTCTTAGGAATTACGTCGGTCATGACTTGATTCTGACCTATGTCACATTTATTGCGAGGATCTATTTGCGTCATTTTTCAATCATTTTAGATCAACCACTTGATTTGGGTTATAGCGCCGTTTGTAAGTCATGCATGATTGTTGCGCAGACTTTTTCTAAGTCTTATCAGCCTAGATTGAAAGAAGCCTGTCTGCTATCTGCTGTGCGTCACCACAAATACCATCATCAGAAGACGCCTTGGGTGTTCACTTTATGGTAGCAAGATTGGAGGATGTATAAGAAGGTGCCGCCGCTCTTATAGTTAATCATTACATGGTGTGCCGTACAAGAGTGGGGAGTTCAACTAACGTGCAACGTGCGATCTTTCGCAAGGCTGCGTCGCAAAGTAGTGTAAAATGAGAGCTGTTGATGCTGGGTTTACTTAAGCGAACGGAGAAATGTGCGCAATATTTTTATGCATGATTGCACTGGGTAAAAAGCGTAACACTCGATCTTGTTATGCTCACTTTGCCTGATAGCAGACAGAAGTTGCAACTTGTTGCACTTCTACCTTCAGTCTGGCGTCGCTTCCAGTCTAACTGATGTTTGCAGAGAAAGATGATCACCTTACTCCTTGGCTCAACCCCACAGTTTGACAAAAATAGTGACGGGTAATCGTCAGCCGTCACCCAGCTTCCATTGGGTCAGCCATGTGTGGTTTCTATGGGGCGCCGTTTGTAAAGTGAAACATGCTGAAATTAACGGCAACATTTTTCCACATTTAGCTCAAAACCTTACAAAAACATGTTTTTTCGAGTAATTTTTTACAACATTTAGTAAAGTATTTGTAACTTTTCATCAAATGTTAAATATTGAATCTAAATGTTAAATATTAAATCTAAATATTATATTTAAATCTAAATGTTAAAAGTTAAATCTAAATGTTAAATGTTAAATCTAAATATTATATTTAAATCTAAATGTTAAATGTTAAATCTAAATGTTAAATGTTAAATCTAAATCTAAATGTTAAATCTAAATCTAAATGTTAAATGTTAAATCTAAATGTTTAGGCTAATATGCAAATTTATTGTACGGATCAACGGAAATACCAAAATAAAAGCTTCCCGAAAACCTCCGGTGCAAAATTGTGTCTGCTCTCCCCCTCACTTCTCCCCGCCATGACCTGCTTCACTTCTTGCCTACGAGCATGTCCAGCGATTTTGCTGGACATGTGCTGCAGCGATTGTGAAGTGGAGACTGCAGCTGCTAAGAGTGCACTACTGCTGAACCTTTGGATGGCCGACAAAACGGATCTTCCGATGTTTTCAGCTAAATCGCCGGACGTGCTTTCTCATGGTCCGTGCCGGGTTATGGCTGAATTCCAGTGGATGACGGTCCCGCCATAATAGACGTTCCAGCCATGTGTTCCAGCCCTAAACCTAACCTTATCCCTAACTATAACCTTATTCCTAACCTTAACTAGCAGTTAAATGACGTAAAATAGTGTTTTCCAAAGCGATTTTTAGAAAATGAACGAACATGTGTAGATTGAGTCCAAACGGTTCTCATGTGCTCTCCTTTTTCCGATGCCGTCATTTAGGAACGTGTTGGGTACCCGAAAGCATAAAATGTTGACAATTTGTCACCTAGCGAAAATTATTACGCTTAGGGAGTGAGAACGTGTCTGACCACTACCGGTACACTTTTGCACCGAAGGTTTTCGGAAAGCTTTTATTTTGGTATTTCCGCTGATCCGTGCAATAAATTTGCATATTAGCCTAAACGTTTAGATTTAACATTTAACATTTAACATTTAGATTTAGATTTAAATATAATATTTAGATTTAACATTTAACATTTAACATTTAGATTTAACATTTAGATTTAGATTTAAATATAATATTTAGATTTAACATTTAACATTTGGATTTAAATACAATATTTAGATTTAACATTTAACATTTAGATTTAACATTTAGATTTAGATTTAAATATAATATTTAGATTTAACATTTAACATTTAGATTTAAATATAATATTTAGATTTAACATTTAACATTTAGATTGAATATTTAACATTTAGATTTAACATTTAAAATTCTGTTTTAAATATGAAAAGTTACAAATATTTTACTAAATGTTGTAAAAAATGACTTGTTTTGAGCTAAATGTGGAAAAATGTTGCCGTTAATTTCAGCATGTTTCACTTTACAAACGGCGCCCCATAGGTTTCGGCCCAATTTTATGTGGCAATCCTGGACCATCAACTCAGTGGAGTGCACCGATGCAAAGGTCTGGAATCACTTTTCAGCGTCTTTAAGTGGTTTAACCTTTCTACCACGCCTGCATTTAATGAAGCACTTATTAAATAGTCATTAGAGCTCTGATATTCTGCCAGCTATGCTTATAAACAGACCCATCTTCCAGCACACATTATAAATAGCCATTGCAGACAATTTCACACATAACTAAAAATGCTATTCATGGTTCTATTCAGTAGTTTTGTCAGGGAGCCCTGCTTTTTAGAAAGTTGGTAGCTTACACCTTACTTTGGGTCAGGGTGTTCCCAAGTAAGGATTCACAAAGATTTGTGCCTGAGAAACCCATCATCCTCTGAGCTGAAAGTCATCTCCTGTCAAGTAAAAAAGCCACCTGACATTATTTCAAGAAGCGACAGATTGCCACAAATAGACAGACCTTTGAAGAATTGTTTCTGCACTCTACCAAAAAGCATCTTGAAACCAGAACATCAAAAAAAGAAGAAAAAAAACCCCTCCTGTTGGGGTGCGCTTCAAAGGACAGAGGGTTTTCAGGTCTCAAGAGGGTCCTTTTTGCCTTATAGGCAAAAGCAAATAAAGTCACAGTGAGCTATCCAAAGATTTAAAAATTTGGAAAGATCCACTTGCTGTTACAACTTGAGATGAGAATCCTTCTGTCACAGCGTCTATCTTCAATGATTCTCAATAGCAGGCCTTTTTCACAGCACACATATTCATTTGTCATGCAGTTGTAAAGTGGAAGCAGCTATTCTGAGCATGAAACTCCCATTCATTTTTCTTTTTCCAGTAGGTAGGACTTCATGACTCACACAGAGGCACCTCTGCAGCGCTCTTGGTTGAATCATTGGTGCAATTAAAAAATATATTGACTGTATAGGAATCTATACATTGGGGGGGGGCATTTAACGATCTCTTCCAAGATGCATTTTCATTGCAAACTGCTGCCTTTTAAACCTTGAGATGTGCCCTAACGACACGCACACGCTCACTTTATTGTGTTGTGCTATCTCTGGATGATGGCTTCCCCTCTATAGAAATTTTAACTGGATCTCCACACTTTCCTAATCTATCATATTTGTGGTTATGATGGTGTAAAAAATACCCTCAGATACAGCAGGTGGATGCAGGGATGATGAAGGGGTGGATTTAGCAGGCGCACACGTCACAGGGAAAATTTGCAGCTCAAATTGAGAAGTCGTGTTTGGTCTATTGTTTGAGGGTAATGAGGTGTGCTACATGGACGACGCAGCTCAGTTTGATCGGGCCATCTTATTTCTGGTAATAGTGACTCTGTTTTATTCAGTAACGAGGTGGCTACGGTCATATCAGCACCCTAAAACTGATGCGGTTAAATGGGATTCAACCTTTCTTACTGGGATGTGTGAAAAAGGCCCATAAACAAGTTCTGGTGTACATCAAAACGAAGATCACATCCCCAGAACTAGTCCACATGCCCAGACCCCTACTGCCTTGCTCATGTTGCTAATGACCCCAGTGCCTGCCCCTGTGGGTGGTGTCTTTCAGGGAGAGAGGCCTGGCTCCAGGCATGGTCAACCAGCTCCATTTCATTCTGGCTTTCTAAGTTGAGCTTTTTCCGGCATCTGGATGGGATGATTCCTGGTTGCCTGTTTTTGGAGGTGTTCCTGGCACTCTGAGAAGAGACCCTGGGGTAGAACCAGAATGCCTTGTAGTGGTTATATTTCTCATCTGGCCTCCCTCGGGGGGAAGTGGAAGGTGTGGTGGGGAGAGAGATGTCTGGATTTCCCTGCAGCATGACCGTGGATAAGTAGAAAATAATGGATGTATCAGAACAGATAGGGATAGGTCTGAGTTTCACTCACATCAGTGTAGTTGTGCTTTCTCTAGTATAGTAGTGTAGTAGTACTTTCTCATAAACCGCTAAACTGAATACACCTACATTTTGTGTTTTTGTTAACAGTCATACCTGCTGCTTTATTACTTGTAGCTTTACACACAGCACACTTCACAGAATTACTCCCGTCTAACAAACAGAAAAGCCAGCATCACTGAAACTTTAGACATCATGCACTTTCACCTTTTTAATTAAGTTTAAAGTGAAACTATCATACTATTGTCTGTGCAAAACCCACAAACTCTGATAGTACATGTGTGTCTCAGAAGAGTTTCCTGTTTAGATTAATGATTAATATGCTGAGCACAGTTTGTTTTTCTCATTCTGTACATTCCCATCACTCTCATCTATCAGAATTAACTAATTCTAATTAACTAACTATAACTAATTCCACGTCTCTGGCTCAGAAACCTCAGATGTGTATGCATGTTTTATAGGATCGCTAAAGGTGCATACACATCTGAGGAAGGAAAGGACAGCGCCTTGTGGACAGGAGAGCTGTTCACTGAAGCAAAGGTCCAGGTTGGGCTAAAAAGGAACACGCTGGTAGAGCATTTTGTGTGACATTGCTGGAAATGTGAAGTTGGCATGTGTCTTGAATAGCTGCACTGGGAGATGATGGAAAAATTAAAGGCACCCCATGACACAATATTGTCACAGTACTTTAGTCACATTTTTTTTTACTTTTTGCAGTATGCAGAGTATTGCAGTATTGCAATAACACTATCTATCTATCTATCTATCTATCTATCTATCTATCTATCTATCTATCTATCTATCTATCTATCTATCTAGATAGATAGATAGATAGATAGATAGATATTCCCTTAAAGTGAGTTTTAAGGGAATATTTAATACCATTTGAAATACCTTTTACATGAAAGACACCATCAGAGGAGGGGAGAGCTGCAAGAGTGCACATAGATACATAGATAGTGTATACATAGATAGATATCTAGATAGATAGATCTATCTATCTGTCCTGAAAGTTAAACTTTGTCTCTGTTGGTTTGATCCAATAAGATAAAGTTATCTCAATTTAGTCATTTTCCTTTTGTTCTTGCAAAATTGTTGTTGAGCTTGTCAAGCGTACCAAGACTGTCACTAAAACCTGCCATAAATGTTGATATAAGATAGAGTTTATAGCTGCAGGGAGGGTGCTGTCCTATTTTTACAAGCGTGACTGAGCCATTAGCTTGCCAGCTCTGTCAAGCTGTGTCCAGTGTTGGATGGATGGTTTTTCAATTGAGTCAATTTAATGTAAGTCCGCTAACATTATGCATGAGATGAGCACTATTCCCAGAGAATTTTCATTTATTTAATAAAGTAACAACATTTGGCGTCCCTGCATCAATACAATATTTTCAATTCAATTCAATTTATTTTATTTATACAGCTCCAAATCACAGCAACAGTCGCCTCAAGGCGCTTTATATTGTAAGGTAGACCCTACAATAATACATAGAGTGAAAAACCCAACAATCATATGACCCCCTATGAGTAAGCACTTTGGCGACAGTGGGGAGGAAAAACTCCCTTTAATGGGAAGGAACCTCCAGCAGAACCAGGCTTACCACACAAAATATTTGAAAAGTATGTTGTCTCGACTTTTTTTTCCTCCACCCCTGGTAAAAGTAGACCATCTTGGATATAGAAATCTAAAAGTAACATAAAAATAATCAGAATAATTTTTATTGGCAAGTTTGTACCCAAATCAGGAATTTCTGTGGTACAGAAATAGAATATAGACTATACTAAATTTACAGTGCATATGTAATCTATACATCTCTATGTAAATATTAACATAAATGCACACAATAGGAGTATGTACTAACTACTTCAGATATTAGAATGCAAAAGAAATTGTTGGGTGGGGTGCAAAATGTGACAAGACTCTAATGTGCAAAGAGCTCGTACTGAAGTTTAGTAAATGTGTGAAGTAAGTGTGTTGCTTAACGGAGCAGTGAGCGGGGCGATGTTGGGTTCTGGGTTTGAGCCATAGTGTCTTCACAGTCTCCCTCTGTTCATGTGAGCTTTCTCCAGCAATCTGTAGCAGTCCAATGATGTGCATGCTAGGTTCCCTTGTGATGTGAGTATGTGGGTGTGAATCAGCCCCAGTGTTCCTATCAGCCAGTGTAAGCTCTATTCCCACTGTGACCCCAGTTAAACACGCTGTTAAGAAAATGTTGCAGTGTGTTCATGTGAAATGCTGCAGGAACAGTCACCTAAAATGAGCCGCAAGAAGATTGAGCTCAATCTCTGTCGCCTCTCACCTACACACACCTGGCCAGTTACAGTGTGAAGTGAGTGCCAATGTTAGATTGTCAGTTTGGGGGGAAATCATAGAAATAATCAGAAACAATCTGAAAAGCAGCTCAGACTTACTTCCCAAATGTGGGCATGCAAGGGGCTGGAAAATTACAAGAAAACAAAAATTGCAATGCATGCTTAAAGTTTGGCAAGGCTAAAATTTGCAAATACATAGTCTTTAAGCCAGAATTATAGTGCACATGTGCACTGATCAGTTTTATAATTCTATGAAATCAGCACAGGAAGGTTTTCAGTTATGTGGCAAACTGAAACGGAAATGTACAAACTTGAAACAGAGAAAACTCTGGTGTCAGTGAAACAAAGAGTGCAGAAGAAACAATAGTTGTGACTCCAGTTTAATCATAAATTAGTCACATTTACCTGCAGAGATAAACCAGAATTTACTGTCATACTCAGCAAAGGCAATGAGTCAGTTTTTACTTTATAACACTTAAAATAAAAAATGACAATGTTCAGGTAAAATAGGGTAGCAACACACATTTACTTAGTTCAACTCAAAAGAGTAGTATATATATATATATATATATATATATACATATATATATATGGAGCAATACTACAATATATAAATAAACATGTGAAGCTCTTTGATGAAAGCCAGTCCATGTTCGTGAAACACAGTGTTTAAATTATATGTAGACCTGCACTTTCTGGATCTTACAGTCAGCAGAAAATAGGACAAAAGTTAGACTGATGGGCAGAGTTAGCAACACAGAGGAAGGAAATATTCAAAATCTTTGGTATTGATTGGTTCTGACATCAGGGAAAAAAAGTGTTGTTATTAGATCCTGGGTGTCCGCGTGTGCCAACCCCACTTTTTAGGAAGCTAGGTGCTACTAAACATTGGTACTGACAGTTTCTACACATATTGTCTGGACAAACATGAAGCCGAGCGGTAGATTGAATTTTCTATTATGGCCCGGAGGGAAGTTTAATAATCCATGATATAACAGCAGGAATTACAACAGCTCAAACTGATGCTTGAAGCACAGTTTTCCAGTCCAGCTCTCCACATCTTGTCCCCCTGAGCTACTGCAGCTTGTAACTGACAGGCGTAATGGCAAAGCTGAGCGGCAAAGAGTAATAATCCGATGAAGTCTAATGCAGTCAAATGCTGCTCGAGGACGAGATGGCTTGTGCAGCGTGCGACTTTGAAAAGGCAGCAGGATCCTCTGCTGAGGTGATGATTTTACCAATTTTACACATTATGAGGAAGACTTATCCGTCTTATGGGCTCAGAAAGAGATAATGTTACAGTGATGGAGGAGCAGAGTTTAATCAGGAGATTTCTGATTTCATCTTTAACGCCCAGACTGCACTACAAACTGGAGGTTTGAAAGAGGCTCCAGAGGGTGAATGCCATTTATGCTGTGCTAAGTTATGGGGAGTGTAAAGACTCGGGGCTTCGGGAACTTGACCTACACTCACTAGCCACTATACTGGGCCAATACTGACCACAACCTTCTTAGTAGTCAAAAACGGACCACCTGCATAGATTCATCAAGGTGCCAAATACGTTCTTCAGGGAGTTGTGCTGCTGATTTGCCATCTGCAAATCCATGATGTGAATCTCCTGTTCCACCACATCCCAAAGGTGCTCTGTTGGAATGAGTTCTTGTGACTGTGGAGGCCATTTCAGTACAGTGAACTTATCATCACGTTCAATAAACCAGCTTCAGATAGTCTGAGCTTTGTGACACGGTGTGTTATCCAGCTGAAAGCAGCTATCAGACGATGGTTACACTGTCATAAAGAGATGGACAGCAACAATACCCATGTAGGCTGCCAAGTTTAAACAGTGCTCAAGAAGTCCAAAGTGTGCCAAAAACTTTCCCTCTTTACAGATCCCTATCAACCTGAACATTTGACACAAGGAGGATGGATCCATGCTTATATTTTGTTTACGCCAAATGTCGATCCTGCAATCTGTACATCACACCAGAAATCGAGACTAATCAGAGGAGACAACATTTTCCAATCTTCAGTCAGCTGGTGTGGTCTTCTGCTGCTTTAGCATTCAGAGATGCTCGTTTCCATGCCTCGTTGGCAACAAGTGATTATTTAAGTTCCTGTTGCCTTCCTATTACCTTATAGCAGTCTGATGCTTGGTTCAAACTTCTGAGTTCTTAGCCTGTGATTGGTTGATTGGGTGTTTGCATGAACAAGCAGATGAACCAGTGTACCTAATAAAGTGACCGGTGAGTGTGTACCACAGTAGAAAAGTAAAAGCCAAAGTATCTTAACTTTAGCCATTAACTAGAGTTTAGTTCAGTTTGAGGTGCTGGGAGTCACACACACAAAAAAAAACACTGAATCCCAACACCAAATTAATGTTAGCTTTTTTTAAAATCATGTATTTATTTTTTATTACCTCTTTACTTTAAGGCCGCCTGAGTTATTGTAGCTGGTTGTGTATGTCCTCAGAAAATTAAAGCGCATGGCTGGAGGTATTTTCACAAAGTAAATTCAGCAGCAGTTTTGGATCATTACAAGTTTTAAGAGAAGTTTAAAGTGCTCATCTGCCTGATATGCCATCTAACGTGATTGCAGCGCTGTTTCCTCCTGTCCCTATCTCAACATCAACAATAAAACATAAGAGTAGGGCAATGGTGTCTGTTTATGTGGTTTCAAAGCTGATTAGGCCCATGTCACTTGCTAGATGTACTATTTAATCTTAAAGGTAAAAAACACATAAGCTCTTTGTCGTCTCCTGCACAGTGCATGAAAAAAGGAAAAGTATCAGTGGCTTAAGAAGTACAGGAGAGTCATTTAATTGAAAAACATCTGTAAATACACAGTGTGTTCTCTTAACTGCGTAACTGGCAGTAATAAAATAACATTTGTCGGCCTGAATTCCACCCATAAGTTTATGTGTTGAGTCTAAACATTTATTCCTGAATATGAGATATTGAGAAGCACTTTGAGTCAGTTAGAAACTTCACCCCAGCCCATTGCCAATTTTTTGATTTATCATAGTTTATATGAGGCGCTGAGGAATGTCCACGTCTGCTAATTTAATCTGCCTTTGAAGGGGAGACAGCACATTTTGTCCCTGCTGTTGTTTGTGCAATATTTTCTGTTTATTGTGCTAGGTTTTATTTTTATCGCAGCATCCTTGGAACCCACATGGGCTGAACACTCTGCGAGAGAGAGAGTCAAGAATAATAATACAAAAAATCAGCATATCAAAGTAATAAAAGTGCTTTATCATGCTCTTTTCTGGCTAGATAGAAAGGCTCATTAGGCCTTTTGATGCCTCTGGCATTCTCACCGATCATCAGCACGTGGTAATGCCAGGTGGTCTTAATGAGTCGTGTGAAGTTCAATAATATTTTTTTTATGCTTTTATACTTTAAATCTCTTTTTTTATTAATGGGCTACTATATTTGATTTCTCTCATCTCTCTTTGGAGCCGAACCCCTTCTGTTAGTTTAATGACCAACTTGGATTTATGTTGAATGTAATAACAAGTTTGATGAGTGTCACTTTAACACCTCCTCTCTATTGTTTCTTTCTTTCTTCCAGCTACTGTTTGGCTGTTGCAACGTTTAACCAGCATCAATGTCTCGGCTTGAGGTAAATAATTTGGCCCTTTTCTTTGTGCACACACACAAATGCAAACACACCCTTTCTACTTGCCTTATCAAGTCTGTTGACTTTAGCGATAAGTGTATAATATCCAAAAACCTCATTGTGACTGTGCTGCATGCGTGACACAGCACCTTCCTGTCAGATGATGACTGGTTTGGACTGCCCCACAGACATAAATAGGTTTATCTGTGCTTCAGGGCTTTGTTCACAGTTAGTTAATAAAGACACTGAAGAGGGGGCTGCTAACAAACGCATGCACATTTAAAATCAGTTGAGCATAGAGAGAAACACTTCAAAAAGGCTTTTGATAACATCTTAATGTAAAAAATGTGATCTTGCTTCAAAAGCTCTTAAACTGGATTGCAGCCACACAGGAAGGTTTAAAAGTTACACCAGTGAAAATTAAACTCCACAGAGAGGTTGCGTTAATACTGTGAGATTATTGAAAGTCGACTTTCACACTCACTAAAACTTCACAGCAGTTCAAACTGAAACATTTCATATTTCCACCTACTCACCTACCTAACATCCGGAGGATCTGTTGGGTTTGGATTTTATTGCACAGCAATTTTACACCTCAAGAATAAGAACAAGAGTAAAAAGGTTGAAAACTGGTATTTTGTATGTTTTCTGAAGCTTTAGTTGCACCTTTGTCTAAATGACACCTGCAGCAATAGAAGTTAGTTCACAAAGCTGGAAACATGACAGCTAAGCAGTAAATCCTGTTGTAGTCAGTGTATTGTAATGTAAAATGTCCAAGGACGTGTCCACATGTCCACAAAAACAGGCACAGAGATGTCTGCGCGGACCCTCATGCTCACTGTCTGATAATGAAGTTTACTTAGTAACTCAGACCTGAGGTTAGAAAACGTTTGTTTTTTTGTTTTTAGGGGTTTTTGGTCAAGTTGGACGCTTTCAAATGAACAGAACACTTAACGTGTCGGCTCAGACAGGTAAAGTTGATTTCAGGTCATCCCAGCAGTATGCACCATGTGCTTTCTGCAGTTGTCCTCTGCAGGCTTGCAGGAAAGCCACAGCACCTTTTACTTGAGGCTTTACAAGCAGTGTTAAGGTGTTTGCTATGTGTTCATGTATACAAACACACACACACACCCAGCAGGGCAGCACTATGCACTGTGCTTTCCTGCCATCAGTATCAGTATCCTGTCCAAGAATACTTTGGTACACTTTGAACTTGGAATTGAACCAACACCCCTGCAATTAAGCAACTGAGCACAGACTCCTGTGCTCTGTGCTGGACTGCACACAGGTACAGTTAGACACCAAAATCAGAGCTTAGTTGTGATCTGTTACGGAAAGCACTGCAGGTTGTTGCAGAGCTGCACATGGAATAAAACTACTCTCATCAACAAAAACAACAAGTCTTTTTCCAACAGGTGGAGGTGGACATCTGTTACTGGCCTCCTTTTTCAATTCAATTCAATTCAATTCAATTCAATTTTATTTATATAGCGCCAAATCACAACAAAAGTCGCCTCAAGGCGCTTCATAGATACAGAGAAAAACCCAACAATCATATGACCCCCTATGAGCAAGCACTTTGGCGACAGTGGGAAGGAAAAACTCCCTTTTAACAGGAAGAAACCTCCGGCAGAACCAGGCTCAGGGAGGGGCGGCCATCTGCTGCGACCATCTTTTTCCTCCCAACTATCACTAAATCCTTACCAAAGAGTAAATTACTGGGTTTCTTTTGCTAAAATTGTAAGATTTTGACCTCATTATGCAAAGAGCTTTCAGCTAACAGATGGTATCTTACTGTAAAACAAACTGCAGCATCTCCCTGTGTAAGTGTTATTTAACCCTGCGTGTAGCTTGCTGTAATATTTCTAACACTAAGCTTAGAAAAGTAAAATTGCTCTATGTTTGAATCCTGTTTACAGTTGACTGAATTACAGACGAACAAGCTACAAAACACTAATCTCAGAAATGTAACCACCCTACAGCCTTTGGCTGTAGCCGCTGGCTTTCATGTAAGTTAACTTTTGAAGTGACGTCTGGAAAATTCCAGCTTTCATGAAAACATGCTGTTTTTCTATCTGCCTGCAGAGTTAATCATGACATACACGCACCTCCAGAGGCAAAGAGAGGTCTGAGGGGGAGATGTCTGATTGGCTCATTTCTGGAGCGATGCTAATCGCGCTCTTTGCACCTCCAGGTGGCATTAAGCGTACAGGTGAACGTTGCCAGTGCAATGATGCACACATCACACAACGGGAAGGTTTGCTGAGCTCCCCTCCCCTCACCGTTATGATGGTTGGATTCAGTATTCATTTTCCCATTTTGAGAAACAGCATTGGCTGTGATTGCTTTCATAAGTTCAAGAAGGATCAGTGTGTCTTGTTTTCTCTGATTACATCATTGTGCTATTAACAGGATGTGATGTGCGTGTGCTGTGTTTCTTTATGTACCTGTGTTTCACGTGTGAGAGCACAGTGCATAGATGCTTTGCTGTGCAGAGCAGATGGGAGCCCAGTGAATCGTGGGATACCTGTGGTGTTAAGCATCGGATGCTTGTTAGTCTGTGGTCAGAGCAGCAAGGTGTCTGGCCTGCTACAATTAGTACTCTTAACACATGCTAATACACATTCTGAATATCAGGTCCTGCCTCGCTGTATGAAACCCCCCAATGTGAGATTATCTGACACTTCACAACCTTTTTTTTACTTTATTTGACCTGGGCATCTAAATTTGTTCAAATACTGTGGCAAATATACATCCTTCAGTAAGCCATAAACAAAGCCTGCCAGATCCTAAATAATGCACAGCGTCCTCCTGATGAAGAATGACACCCCTGTTTGTTATGAACACCAGGAGATGGATTAGTGGAAGGGGTCCAGAGCCAAATTACAAGGAGCTGTCATGTGACACGCAAGCTTTTGATTGACTGCGGTTGATGCTGATTGCCTCATTTACGCAACAGGCTAATCAAGTCATTTGCCTAATCAAAAGCTAGACAGGCAGAGAGAAACAGAAGGGCCTAGATGTAGTTTCAGTTTATAAAACAAATAATAAGAGCATAAACCCAGAATAAAAGCCCACACAAACTATCACAATGGAAATAAATTTACCAGGAAGACTTGCTCGAAAAGCCACAGCAGATTGCAGACAGTCTTTCTTTGGATCTTTCCACTTGGATCATTTTAACAACAGCACAGAGTGTAATACTGAGAAATTCAAGCTGTCCCAGCTCAGACTGAAAATGTTACTTCGATGTTCTGGGTAGATTCAAATTTATAACGTGTTGTGATATGTGTGAAACACCACATCATGAGCAACCATATGCGTGAGATGATGTCAATGCAGCAGTATGCTTGCTGATGCAGTGGCGCAGCCAGTGGTTCCTCTTTTTTTTTTGAAGTGTAAATGACCAGAAAACTCTTTTTTTTTTAATCTTTGCTGCATTGATCTAGAAGTCTGCCTCTCAGTGTGTCAGATTACCATGACTGCAGCTGGGTGGTAGTTGCATTAAAGCACACTTGTTACTCCAACCAGCACTATGTGGGTCACATTGAGGTTCACAGATTTCAACTCATCACCTGCAGCTGTTTGTATAACCAGTCTGGTTTTAGCTACCAATTTTCATCATTGTTAATAGGCAGGGAGACAAATTATCTTAAAGCGCTAAAAAAAAAAATTCCCCATTTCAAAATGATGGTGGTGAGTCATTTGCCTTCTTGGCCTTACTGTACAGTGGAAGTCTTCAGTGGCTCTTTGAAGGCAATTATTGTGAAGAAGAAGTGGAAAATCTTGAGTTTTCTATAACAGCCCACAGTGACCAAACTTATTCTAGTACATACTGTATTATAGTAGTACCAGAGTATTGTTTGACCACTGTTGGATTCAGTTAAACTGAGAAAAGCGATGCAATTTTTGCAGGTAAAAAATATTCATATACCGTTTATATGCTAAAAAGGAGGTTATTTTAGCCTGTTGCTAGGCAGTTGCTAGGCATGAATCATAAATTTTTTTATGGATAAGATGTTATAGGATGGCGTTGCAGGTGTATTAAGGCTAAATAAAACGTAATTTTTGCCTGTTGCTAGGCGGTTGCCAAGCAACGTGATGACATGATAATATCTGATATAGATGAGAACCTTCAGGGTCCTAATATGTACCCGTGTGCCAAGGTTGGTTGCTGAGTTCCTGAAGGGCTTGGAGGACTTCATGGACAAAGGTGCAAACACACAGATATATAATATTGTTGTATTTTATATGACGCCTAATATTATTATTTTCCAAGCGTTTAGTCATAAATTGAAGTGTAGACGAGTAAAAGGTTAGGTGATTTAACCTCTTAGCACCTTGAATGTCTGTAAAATTTCAACTAATTGAAAAGTTAAAAAGATATTTCAGTGTGGATTAGTGGAGGGAGGGCTGGGTTCAGATTCATATTGGGAGTTTTGCATTGTGGCAGGCTTGGTATTGATCAATCACAGATTTGTAAATCATAAACTATTAAACCAGTAAATGAATACTACTATATGAACTAGCTGATCTCCCTGAAAGATGAATAAGCTTGAGCTACAAACAAATCTGTATGTAACTCAAACTGCAGTTTTAGGCCCAATAATTTTTTCTACACTGGAAGCTTTAATGCATGACTGTTGATTTATCAGTTCTACTGTTCACTACAAATCCATCTGTACTTAACACTGAGCTGTGTTGAAGCAATACTTGAGCACAGATGCAGTTGTGCTTTGGGTTTTGATTCTCGCTGTGTCCTCCCGCACCGCGCCGAGAACACGACAAGCACTTCCAGAGAACGGGTGAGTCATAAGTGTTCATTCGTACCCTTGATTAAAGGGAAAGCGTGCCGCCATTGGGAATCAGCTCATTCGGAATCAGCTCATTGGTTCTTTAGCAGCAGAGGCCTGCTGAGAACCCACCATCCCATCTTATCATGCACGAGGCCTACCGCCACCAACTCATTTTCACTTCCTGTGTGTGGCGTGGCAGGAGATCGGCCAGGTGATAACAGAGCCAGATGCTTCCTCCCCGGTTCCGATTGGCTGCGGGACATGTGTGTCATGTCAAAAAACGTGTTTAGGAAAATCAGAAAAAAACTGCTGTCAGGGGAAATTTCAGCTTTAGAAGAAAAATATTAGATTTGTGTAAAACTGGCAAATGGTTGTGTGCAGGGACCAGAGAGAAATTTTGTTTTTGTTGATCAAAAGTCTCCATTTAGTCAACCAGGTTAATACGAGCAGTTAAATAAGTATTGCATACAGGTGTAGATGTTCCAAATCTCAGTGGTGTGCTCACAGGCCCTTAGATAACCGGGTTACAGTCCACCTTTTTTGAACATGTCAACACGAAACCACAGTAGACTTTATATTACACAGCTGGGCACAGTCTGAACAACACTGAGTGTGCGAACGCTATCAGAAATGTGGGACTTGTTTCTGATGCCTGTGCGAAACAGATTTCCTATAGCTGCTCGAAGAAAGTTAGGAAACAACAGAGTAACTGACAGGGAGGAAACGTGACAGGTATTTCTTTGGTACCCAATCCAATCGTCCGCCCGTTACCAACATCCTGCGTCAGTAAAGGAAGGGAGGCAGTTCTTGAAGTTTGCATTTTTGACCACTGAACTGTGGTTTTAAAAGAGCCAGCAGCTCTTTTAAACAGCAAATGACAAACTGATTTTAATTCCAGGTCTGCACTCGCCAGGCCAGCAGGCACAAAGAGACAAACCAGACTTTAGATGCAGCACCAGGTCCACAGTCAGGAACATTTAAGCTGCCAAGATCTGAACAACATGTCAGATGGTTGGGCAGCTTCAGAATCCCCCACATCTTTACAATCTCTGTATTCTGCCAAAATCAGCTGTTTAACATTCACGCCCGCTGTCTATTGCAATCTCATAAATGTGTGCAGGTGAAAAAGGAGCTGTGGATTTGAACTCCTGGTAAATGACATTTCCAACAGGGTCAGCTAATGCCATGCGGGGTACATTTTGAGTACGAGATGCATCGGTTTCATATCAGTCTGATACAAAGGTTGAAGCTGTTTGTTTGTATTGATTGGGAGAAAATAGGCAAAGGTGAGAGAGGTGGAGAAAATCAGATCACTGGAGGCGAAGCAGTCTGCGACGATAGGTGCACGCTGTAGCCCAAGGTGGGCAGCAGGCCTGACAGTCATGTCATGTTTGATGCTTGACAGCACCGATCAGGGAAAGGAGACTTGCTGGATGGCAGATCAATATCCATCAGCTCCCACCGAACTCCACTCGTGAACTCAGTCGAAGCCCAAATTACAGCAGCAGAGGCTCAGAGCGACCGAAATGGACATGGATTTTTGGAGAATGTATATTTCCCAGGGTGCCTCATTCTCACTTGACCTTTTAATGGGGAGACTTGGTTATGTACTGTTTAAAGAAGACTCACAATCATATGTAGTTGTTTGTCAGGCAGAGTAAGCTGCTGTCTGCCCGCTCGCCTGTTGACTAATCACTTTCCACTCATTGGATATTAAATGGTGAAAAAAAAGTCAAATTAATGCTCGGTCTGAAACCTGGAAAGAGTTCGTGCTGTGCCTGCAGTACCCTCGGGGCAGATTGGGCAGATACCACGTGTCCCTGGAAAAATACACATATATTTATTTTAGTTATTTATTGAACTATTTCTAATTGCGACAGTGAAATAATTTCAGCTTTCAGTCTGTCACGGGTACACGCTTATGAATCCTATTTTCCATCCTAAACTGTGTACATGTCCATGCATCAACTGTGACGTATTGCAAATATATGGTAATTGTAACTGATGAGATGATACTTCAGAACATTTAGGCTATTAAAGTGTCGTCTCTTCTTTTATTAACGAATCTTTGAGTGATTTGTTTGCCTAATTTCATAGAGTTCACTGTGGAGGCTACTCAGCAGGAACCCTGTGTGGCCATTTGTGAAGCAAATTTAAAGCGGTATACAGAAGGCTTTAAAATGTACATTTCAAATGCACTATGGGAGGTTTATCATGAGCAAGAGCAAGCATCACCAGGAAAATGTAGACTTGCACGTAGCTCTGTGAACGCTTTCAGCTGAAGTCCAGGATGCTGATTTTATCTTTGCAAACCATCATGAAACACAAAATACAGCAAAGTCTGATGAGAGTTTGGAAAGGCTACTTTTTGGTTTTGGCCTATTTACAGCTTGTTACAAAGTATTTCTAGGCAGGGCCAATTTCTTGCCAGTCCTCTCGGTGGTTTCACTCAGAATCACAACTGCAGCCTCCAGTGGCTGTGCTCCAGTTAGCTACAGCATTAAAAACAATATAAAAAGTGAGTAAAATGATTATCTCATTATGATGACACTTTTAAAGGTCTCAGAGTTGTTATCCAGCAAGTGCACAGTCAGTTCTTGTAGTTAATCTTTGAGAAATGCAAAGATCTGAGTGGTGAATCACTGAGCCTCAGGCATCCATCAACAGCCCATCCTTGACCATTTTTGGTAGCCTCTGCATAGGCTTCCAGTGAACTGTTGATGGATGCCTGAAGCTCAGTGATACACTTTTTAGCATGTACCCTCTGACACTTTGGTCAGGAATGGATTGAGGAGCGTGACAAAGAGTTAAAAGTCTCAACTTAGTCACCAAATTCTCTTGAGCTTTAGATGATCTGGAAAAGCAGCTCAGCTCTATTGAGTCTTTACCTTTCTGCTGATAGGACTTAAGGGATCTGCTGCTAACATCTTATGCACACTTTCAAAGGGCCAATGCAGTCCATGTTTTGGCAGCACAGTACACCGTAATGGGCGTTTTAATGTTGTGACTGATTTATGAGCAGCTTTCAAATGGCTTAAGTAAAATGGTTTAATCCTTTAAAGAGGCGTTCTGGACTCTTGTGTTGTGCTGCATTAGTTTTACTGGCTGTGAGTGATTAAACTTTCAGATGAGTGCGTATTCTGCTTGTTTCCACACACATCTGCCCCAGGGCAGCTGTGGCTACAACTGTAGCTGCCTCCACCAGTGTGTGAATGTGTGTGTGAATGGGTGGATGACTGGTTGTGTAAAGCGCTTTGGGGTTCCTAGGCGGGACTAGTAAAAGCGCTATACAAATACAGGCCATTTACCATTTACGTCACCTTGACTGGAGAATAATATTACATTAAAACTTACCAATATGTTTTTGCTTTTTCCTTTGGGATGCAGCATTTTCGGGATTCTATACCAGTGGGCAACCATGTGGTGCGGCGGCGTTTCTCAGGCCCACTGCTGCTGCCTCCGCTGTGGAGGAGACACTCCCATCAGGACCACTCATTCGATACCCGGCGAACATCTCAAGGACACATGCTACCGCTAGCCCGGCTAGAAGAGCTGTACAGTCTAGCACTGGCCACCCATGATGAGCACCGGTCAGTGACACACACTGTTTGTTTGTATGTTTGTTTGTTTTGCCTCTGAGGAATTCCTTCAGTGAACTGTGGATGTGGTTAAACAGGGAAAATTGCTGATCTTCCTATTTCTGTGGGGCTTTGTTTATCTGTTAAGCTTCATCAGATGAAGCTTAATGCACAGATGATTCACACAGATGATGAACTCTGTGTGAAATGGAGAATAAGATTAATAATTTTGAGACAACTTCTTTCTCTGTTCTGCAAAAGTTTTAACACACCCATAATTTCATTTTATTTTGCTTCCAAGCAGCCTGACTTTCTTACATTTTTAAGTGCACTTGGGCAACAGCTCTCAAGGCTTTCTGAAGGTCTTTTTCATTCATTTTAAGTCCTTTCCTGTTTAGTTGCTTTTTTTAAGCCACTTAACACTGACTCAAGGAAAGAACATGTTTGGTGTCTAAGCATAAACGACAAATTGGGAAAAACTGTAAATTATATCTTTAGGAACTTGTTACAACCAGCCGGTAACAAAAAACACATCGACAGGCATGGCATAACATTTTTGCACCAACAAGTTAAAAAAGGCCATTTTTAAGGAAGGGAAACAAAGAGAAAGGCTGTCATGGTCTGTGTTGCATTTAGTCTGTGGTGATGGGGATCTTAAAGGACAGAAAAATACAGCGAGATTTTGATCCACCATCCAATACCATCTGGAAAGCAAGTCATTGGCAGCGGGTCATTTTTCAGCATGGCAAAGATCCCAAAAACACTGCCAGTGTATGCAGTAAAAGCATACCTGGATAGAAAAACACACACAGTCATGGACTGGCCCAGACCTCGGACCTCAACATTATTGAAGCAGTGTGGGATCATGTTGACAGAGAATGAAACAAAAGGAAGTGAACATTCAAAGATGTCTTTCAGCATGGAGAACTATTCCTGAGGACTTCTTAAAGAAATGACAAGAAAGCTGCCAAAGAGAGTTCAGCCATACTGAATACTGAATTTCGCGTTCGCGTTAGAATTGCACAAACTCGGTATGTGTCTCTTTGCACGTTTCAGCAAATCACCATAACTTTCCCAGCAAAATATAAAGAAATGAGGAGTGACTCCAGACTTTTGCATAGTACTTTAGTTACGTTTTTTTCATTCTAATTAAAAGTTTTAGGAATCATGTTTTTCTTGTTCACGAAATGAAGTTTTGTGTGTTGGTTTGGAGCAGCTGTTGTTACTGTTTCATTCACACAAATTATGTAAGTCAAGCTCAGCAAATAGACATTTGCCTCGTTCGTCTCTACCACATTCCTGTCACATGGTCATGTTTTGGTGATTGTCTTGGTAGGTCAGTGCTCGTAAGCAGCAGACAGAGGCTGTCTGTGTGACACTGAGACAAAAATAGAAATGTGGACTGTTGTTTTGTGGTTTCTGGTGATAATGAAAGGCATCTCCTGTGTTTAAAAAAAAAAGAAGCCTAGTAATTGGAACAACTGTTAGAAACCTCCCACTGAAAGGTCATGCATGTGCATGTGCATGTGGGTGTGGGTGTGCACTTGTATCTCCCCTGACTCCCTTTTAGACATAAAGGCTGACCATTTTCATGTTTGAACATCTACAAACATTTGTGTGCTGTCCAGGCATTAATGACCAAAAAATAAATAAATAAAACGGCTGATCTTTGTAACGTAATCGTGCTTTTTTCAGACTGAAAATCCTTTTTGGATAAACAGCTCGTTAGCTAATGATACAGCCCCTATTTTTCCTACATAATAAAAATAAGTGGGTTTGGTGACATCAGTAATTTGAACCAGCCCTATGTTGTTTTCCTGTTGTGCCTATAAACCTGAATTTATTCGAATTTATAAAACACAACCCAATCTTCCAGCTGGTAATGAGATGTAGGGTACAAAGTCTGACATATAAAATTTACTGCAACCTTATAGGAAGCTGCACTGCACATTAAACTATAGGCCTTATGATGGCTATATACCAACATGCAACCACTCCTATCTTCAGTTACACACTGGTTTGCCTTTATTTCTTAGTTTGAGGGCTTGTACACTGTGATTTCCTGAGACAGGGTTAATGAAATATGTTAAACCAGTGCTGCTCTGACCAGTAAACATATCTCTACCTTCATTATGTCAAAAATCTGTCTGACTGCTCAATATCTCTTATATGACACAAAAGATAAAAGATGGATTTTTCCAAAAATCAATTACAAATAATGAACAGGCAGTTTTGCTCTACCAGAGCAAATACAATAAAGATAAGGCAATGTTGTGTAATGCTGATGATTGGCGGTTTGACAAATAAGACAGCGACAGACAGGGAAACAGATGGAGATGGCAGGAGGAAGCTGGTCGAGAGAGGCACAGCAAGAGGTGAGGATGGCGACAGAGAGAGAGAGAGAGAGAGAGAGATAAAAGAAGGGAGAAACTGAGAGGGAGAGAGGGAGGGGGAGGAAGCAGAGAGATGGAGAGAGAGAGACGGGGGGAGCTGGTACTGACTGAGAGGCTCACAGTCGTTTCAGCACTCCGCCTCGTGGACAGCAGCGCACCATGACGTCGCGCGCGCCTCTCTGAAGCGCGTGCCTTCCTCCTCACAATCCCTGCAGACGAGCTCTACGCTGTTCTCCGAGACTGTTTGTAGCTCAGAAGTCGCTTTTTTACAAAAACAGACAAAAAAAAGCCAAAAAAAAAAAAACAATCCAGCGAGCACGTAAAAGTAAAAAATGGAGTGCACCACGCTGAGCAGAGAGGGAGCGGGGCTTGCCAAGCCGCCCAAACACCTGTGGCGGCAGCCCAGGACTCACATACGCATCAAACAGCGCTTCAACTCGGACACCGAGCGCTACCTGTGCCGCAACCGGACCCTGGAGAAGCTCCGTCCCGGACTGAGAAAACCCCGAATGTCCTGGCCCTCCTCGCTGAAACGGTAACATTCTTTAATCTCCCGAGTCACTAAAGTAAAAGCAAGTGACTTGTTTTCTACCGCTTCGGGGATGAGAGTCAATTTGAAAAGCCTAAAAGTTCAGAACACCCACTGGAGCATTGCTTTGACTAATTACACGATGAAATAATGGCGTGACGATAGTTTTAATTGTCAAGGTTCAGAAGAACCCGCAAACCAAAGCTCTCTGAAAGTCGATTAAGCTCGACGAGTTGTGTAGCTAAAGTGAAACTGTGTAACTTGTCATAATCTTTACACTTAACAGTGCTCAGTTTGACAGCTGCCTGTTTGTGTAGCTGAGCAGAGGAGTGGAGCGGTGATGGCTAGATGTTAGTGTCTGAGAGATGATGTTAGGCCATTAGTCTTTGCTGCCTGTTGCAGTCATGGGTGGTGGGGCTGGGGTTAGGGGGAGGCTCCCCCCCTCAGTGTTGTTTCCCACCAAAACCTTTAATGCGGCTGACAGGGTGATGACTGTCAGACCCTGAAGCACACAGTGCAAACATATTAAATGGGTTTTAGATTCTATGCCCTAAAAACTCCCTTTAACATCCGAAAAGGTTGATTCAGTTCATTTGGATGTTTTCAGTGGGAGATACGTTTCATCCAGGTGACTTCTGCAGGTTTCCCCAAACTTATAAACAGTATATTTGCACAATAACTGAACCTAGCCCACTGAATGAACAATGGGCTGAGAGGTCAGTTCCTTGATCATCCCTGTAATGTCATTATAGATAATGTTTCATTCACATGTAGAAAATATAAGAGCTGTGAATCAGTAATGGACCTGCAACAGTGTCTGTGTTGTTGAAGAGCTTTTTCTTTTTTCTATAGTGACTTGCATAAATTGTATCCTTGCAAACATTTCAGAGATAAGGCTCATATGACTTTTTAGTTCCAGGCTGTTTCTGACCTGTTACGCATTTCCTTGTACGTAGGAGGGTTTCAGAGGTGATTGCTGGGGTCTTTGATGCTGTATCCTCAGAAAACTTAAAATTCTGCTCTTTATTACAAGTTCATAAAAATATGTAACATACAATTTTTGAATAGTCTTCTCCCTTGATTGCTCATCTTAATCTGATTCTTAACATATAAGAAACTCAAACATAAAGCCTTTTGATCATGCCATGAGAGGCGTTTTGGATTATTCAGCCCACGAAATAATCCCCTGTGACTGCGTGGGTGTCTCCTGCACAGGCTGCCTACCTGTTCTTCGAGCTTGACTTTGTGTTCTGCACCTTTCACTTTTTAGGATGGAGGAGGGAGGATGTAGTTAACGGTGCACTCTGTAAACCTGCTCAGCCAGTCTGGGAAAAGGTTCTGACTTCCTCTCCCTACTTTTGCACCCAGAGATTGCCAGGCGAGAGATTGATGGCTGGTGTTTGTGCCTCACCCTTATTTGTGTGATTTTACTGTACTGAGTTTGAAAAGAGCCTCAAGGATGTGCTTTTAACTCAAGGAGAAGAAATGAAAAAGCACTAAACTTGAGAGCCTTGTAAATTGCATTTTATTTTAAACGAGTTTTGCAAAACTCATTTTTTGTTCATTACTATTTCATTTTCTCTGTCGAGATTTAGTGCCACGATAGTTTAGACCCCAGCTCAGTGTCTTTCCATTGCTAATAAGACTGTAGGGAAACATTGGCGTGTTTATGTAACACGCGCTGACCCTCGGTTTTCGGTATTTCCTATAGGAAAGAAAAAGCTGAATTATAAAGTTCATAAAATATTTTGGTGATTGGATGCAGCAGAGCTGAACAGGCATAAAACCACTGTCAGTTCAGCTCCGTTCCCCAGACGCTGTCAACAAGCAATGTGGCAGCTCGTCTCGCCTCAGAGCTTTCTCACACTACACTGAAGTGCTTTGTTTTTGTCCCCTGGTAGTGCACCAAGAGAATAAGAAGAAGATAATCACCAACAAACAATTGTTTTTGTAACAAGACAGAAAAAGGCCGGGGTAAGATGTGTATGGCATGTGCTGACAATATAGACTTTGTATAAAGATGGCATTAGCAACAACTGGTTATGGACTTAGGTTTTTGAAGTCTCAACTTTAGAGCTTCTTGTTTTCTGAAAGCAGATGTAACAAGAGGGTGGAGTGCTAACTTGGTTGAACCCTTGGTTTGGCACTAATATCTGCCAAATGGTCAATTTTCAAGCATCAGAACTGAAGTATTGAGTCACTGGATAGTCTGAACCGTACAGCAACCCATATTCGTTTAACACCAACAACGCAAATACACTGAGAGGCTCAGTGCAGCCGTGCCCAAAATTCAAACAGGTAAGTATGTATGCCTCCATCTGCATGCATGCTTAGTGCAATATTTGGTCGGCATGTTGACATAATGTAGCTGAACTGAGATTAATTCAGTGTTTAACATGCCTTGGGGTAACACTGGGAAATTTCTCCTGCACTTGCATAATTTCAAACAGACAGTAAACACCTGCCTGGCTAATTATTATATTCTCGTTTCCCTTTTTCATCTCTCATTATCAACTGAACATTTCTCAACAGCTCCTGGCAATAATCATTAATGATTCAGTTTGTTCCAACAGGTCATTTTTCCTTTTCTGAGTAGAAGTGCATGCTCTGCACTTGATGCTTGATGGCACCATTTGATACAAAAATTCTGAAAACATAACAGCACTTTTTTTGCATGTGTGTCTGTTTGGTTTTGGGGGTCTTCACAACCACAGCACCATATGTACTGAGTAGTAGCCTCAAAACAAAGCATGATACTCGACAACTAGCTAGTTTCAGCGGCTTCTTTGTTTAAAGTGGGTCACCACAGCGGGTGGCTCCACATTTGAGTTGGCAGGCTTTTTATATAGAATGCTACTTGATACTGAAAACTACTGTCAGGTTAGATATTTGCAGGTTTGGAGGTTTGATACCAACAGTGTTGTCTTCACCTTCACCTCTAGCTGGCACACAACCTCATTGCTGCTGATAGGTAGCCACACAGCCCCTCCCCTCACTAGTAGCTGAACATGTAAACAGCAACTCAGCAGAGTGAAGCATCTTAAGGACTGATGTCCAAGTCTTTATGAGGAATTCAGGAGGTCAGTAAAGCTCCAGTTTCAACAGCATTGAATAGTTAATAAGTGTTAACATCAGCTGTTAAACTATTAGCAGTTACCCACATTGACTGTTAAGGTACCATTAACCTTCTAAGACCCGAACTCTTCCACAGCATGCATTTTTAATTTCTCTATGATATTTGGGCATATTGGGGCCCGATGAATGTAGAAACAAAGAATTACCAGATTTTTTTTTACCTTATTTTTGTTTTTAAGAAAAATGAGAGCCACATATGAGGGTATTCATTTTAAATTTTGATAGAACAGTAGCAGTATAATGTCCTCGTAAGTGGATATCAGGCCCTTGTAGAGCAAAATTGAGTATTTTGGTCTAAATAACCCAAAATGTGATGTCCACATATGTGGACGCCAGGTCCTAGGAGGTTAAGGTAGTGGGTAGAGGTTAATAGCAAAATGGTAGCATTAATGTGGGAGCTAGGCAGCAAATGTGAGAGCAGCTAAACTGAACGTGATCTATTATGAATCGACGGACAGAAAAATAAGAAAGGCCACAAGCCAGACAGGATTTCTTTTGGGTCACAATCTGACATTAAAGTGAAGAAAATATGACAAAGGTTCAATAAAGACTCATTGTGAAGCAGAATGGGAATTCTTTTCTGACTTTTCTCAGTGAAGCCACATCAATTTGTAAGTGTCAGACCTCAGGTTACCTGAAAAACTAACCTGAAATGAAAAAAGACAATTATAGTAGAATATGTAAGAAGAAGGTAGTATGTGCAGACTGGCAGGGATACCGTATGCCGTATGTGTTTGTGGAGGTTTCTGTGTATATCCGTGTGTCTGTGAAAACAAATTATAAATTAAAATGGATTGTCCAAGTTCACTGCACTGTAGAGTAGAGTCATGGCACAGTGGACTGGACAATGAAGCCTGCTGCCGTCTTACCCTCAAGCTCTTCCGTCACCCTCACTGTAGGCCTGCTGCTTTTACCGTATCCGTTAGTTCCCCATACGATCCTGCCAGTGTGAATGCCAGCTTCTCATCTCTCAATGATGATCGAGAAAATGCAAACAGTTCGAGGTGTAGGTAGGAGTAAGAGCAGTGAGTCAGCCCGCTCTGTAGCCACCAACGACAACACCGCTGGCACTGCCTTTACCCTGCTCTGAGTACGTATTTCCTTTTTTCTTTTTCGTCCCAGAATGCTTCTGATTGTGGATCATTCTGGATGACTCAGATTATTTTTAAATATAAATCATCTACAACACACGTGGGCTAAAATTTTATGTAAGACCCAGTAAAAAACATAATGAGTTATGAAGCCACCTGTTTTGTAAATTTGAGTCTGCAGTTAAAAAAAATTAAAAAAATAAAACAATATTAATAAAAATGAGTCAGTAGACCAAACTTTAATTTTTGGTGACTCTCTCTATGCCAGAATCTCTCTGGAATAATGGCCACTACAGCTGTACCCACATATAATATTAATTGGATCTTTTTTTCATTAGGTATAATGATGTGGAGCTTAATACTGTGCTAGCAGATCTCTCTTGTGGCACGAACAGCTCTTTCTTGGATTGCTGTACTCAGTCAATGACAGATAAGAGTGTTCCTCTAACTTTTTCTCTGCACCATAATTTTGCTTTTAAATACAGCCGACATCGGAGCACAGCTGTTATGCAACCTCTTCATTAGGTACACCTGTTCCACTGCTTGTAATAAGCAAATATCTAATCATCCAGTCATATGACAGTAATTCAGTGCGCTTAGGCATGTAGACATGGTCAAGAGCACCTGCTGGGGTTCAAACCAAGCATCGTCATGGAGGATTTAAATAACTTTGAACAGGATGGTTGTCAGTGTTGAATGGGCGGGTCTCAGTATATCAGAAATTGCTGATCTTCCTCGATCTTCCCACACTCTAGGGTTTACAGAGAATGGCCCAAAACGGAGATGTCAGACCTTGAAGCAGATGGGCTACAGTAGCAGAAGATCATGCTGCCTTGTTGCTGCAACATTTGAATGGTAGGGTCAGAGTTTGGAGTAAACAACATGAAAGCATCAATCCATCCCAGCTTGTATCAGTGGATCTGGTGGTGTTATGATACAGCACACTTTGTATTTTGGATTTGGTGAAAGAGGAGAACATCACTGATGTATAGCCAAAAAATCAGCAGCAACTTTGTCAAAATCCTTCCCTGAGAATTTGGAGTTTCCAGCACCTTGTTGAATCTACGCTAGGAAGATTTAACCTCCTAGGACCTGGTGTCCACATATGTGGACATCACATTTTGGGTTGTCTAAACCAAGATATTACATTTTGCTCTACAAAGGCCTGATAACCACTTACGAGGACATTATACTGCCACTGTTCTATCGAAATTTAAATTGAATGTCCTCATCTGTGGATCTCATTTCTCACAGAAACAAAACTCAGGTAAAAAAAAAAATCAACTCAGGTAAAAAAGAAAAAATCAGGTAATTCTTTGTTTTTACATTCATCAGGTCCCAATCAGCCCGAATAGCAAAGGGAAATTGAAAATGCATGCCATGAAAGAGTTCAGGTCTTCAGGCAATTTTCCTTTTGAAGGCAAAAGGGGGTCCAGCAGGATGATAACTCTGTTTGCCATCATTGTCCTTGGGAGGTTCAATAATCTTCTCTTTATTAATCAAAAGAACAAATGCCTTTCAAGTTTTTAGTCTTTTGGTGAAAGTGACAACTCTGAAATTCACCTAATACTGTTAATAGGTGTAACTGGGGTCCTGCTGACTGGCTCACAAATGGCACAGAAAGACAGAGGCCAGATGGACACGACAGAGTGGATTGTTTGTCAGGCTGAAGGCCGCGCTTCAGGCTGAATTACAATGAATTAACAAATAGGGCTGCACTGTCTTCCTCGGGGGTCTTCAGCAGCACAGTCCTGTTGATGCGAATGTGTCAGCTCCCAGGGGGAACGGATTTTTGGCTTCGTGGCCACAGGATGTTCTCACGTCATTAGGTCGGCAGTGTGTTCATGCATTACCAGTGGCTCCACACTCCAGGCCATGAGTAGTGAGAAAAGAAACTGTGATCTGGAGAATTGGTCAACTTGAATCGGGAACGGGCTGCTTTGAAAGCACTTCTTATGGGGTGATACTGAAAAATTACACTCGTTGCTATGGAGCCCTGCTTTCCAGTGATAATGGCATGAAGGGTTACCCACTAGGTTATCAGAGAGTAAGGGGCAGCTTCGCTGAATGTTATCTAACCAGTCTCATGTTGACAAAAGACCCAAAGAGGACTGGCTCTATCACTACAGCAAAGATTAGTGAAAGCAATGTTGTCATGTTTCATACCTGCTGTGTGAGCTGACCTGCAGGTGCCACTTATTATGTGCATGTTGCATTAATCAGCTTCCATTACTTAATTGACACCATTTAACCACTGCTACCCCTGCAGGGGAGGATTTTCCAGTGAAATTAGAGGGTGCTGATGGGTCGGTGTTTTCACCATCCGATAACAGCTAATGTGTTGTCATTTCAAGGAAGGAAGCTTTGGGAATTTCAGTTTACTGAGCATTTCTCTGCTCGTTGATAATGAATCTACTCTAACAAAAGCTATGATGGGAAGCTAGTTACTGTGTCTCTTTTTGGCGAAGACGTGAATTTGTTAGTGTCTGATTTTTACAGAGTGTCAGTAAATGGTTAATTTATCAGTCAGCAGTGCTCGTGTTGATAGCCCAAGCAGCGTGGTGCTCCTTTTGGAGAGGCTTGGAAAAGATTTGTTATTGTAAAAGGTGAAGATGAGCGTTCAGTGCCAGGAACATCGATTCATTATCGCTGCAGTCTGTTGAAAGGCTGACAGAGGCAATGCGAAGCAGCCTGCATTTTTCCTCTACACTGTCAGCCAAACAATCGGAGTGGTCCATGGAGACACTGTTCAGTCTTTGAGTTTGTTTTTCACCAAATATGTTAGCCAATAACAATTAGGGTCAGGATGCTGGAGCCTTCTTTTAAACAAAAGAGCTAAAAAACTACGTCTAATATTTCTGTATTCTTTGGGTCTCCTGCTGTTATTTGGCTTCAGTAAACTGAAACAATTTTCATAAGTGGATACGAGCAAAATCTGCGAGGTTTTAGAGCCAGTTATTTTAAAAAAAAAATTTAAAATCCCATTAGCCACTTGAATTTTCAACATTTAAAATTCCAATATTATCATTATTTCCATGAAACAGCTCCAGAATTAAATTACCAGATTTTACTCTTAACTTTTTAAATGCTTTTGACTATAGGTAAGTGAAATTAGTCACACAGAATAACTATAATGACACAAATGTTACATGGCGCTCCGATGGTCCAGAGACAAAGAACTGTACAGCCATCCTTTTGATAACATGCATACAGCTAGGTTTAGACATTCAAATTTAAATTCAGTGACTCTTGATGGACTCCTCTATCCTTGGTTCAGCTCTATCATGCTGGCACAAACGTTCATCAGTTTTAGTTGTGACTGGAATAAAGTTCCACTGCTGATAGTTCAATTACATACAGGTGACGTATATTTAACCAGGCACGGTTAGGCAACACGCAAAACACGCAAATGAAGACTGTGACATCGCATTTGTACGGGGGTGATGAAATGAACATAATATTTTAAAAAAATTCTAAAGAACTGAGATTTAAAATAATCTTTTTTAAAAGCTTATAGCTGTTTTTGACTTCTACGTGATGGGGCATACATGATTTCACACTAAAATCATTCAAAAGGGTCGTCTAGGAAATAAAACAACAGATATATATATATATTTTTTTTTTTGGCAGCCATCTTGAAAATTGCTAATAGAATCAAAAGATGAAGCATATGTACCAGTTTTGGCTCTTGGATCCACCCAAAACAAAATGAGCTAACAAATTCAGGCAAATATTGTTAGCAAATGTTTTTTCCTAATGTACCTAGTCATCGTTTGTGACATTCATTCGTTCATTGTTGGATCCGTGTCAAAGTACAGTGCATTGTCTACCTTGTCATATATTTAATGCATTAATCCACTGCACAGAAGACAGACATTAAAAATGTATTTGAAAGGACACTGATGAATTAAAATGCCCTAAGAGGTGGAGGTGTACCTCCGCGCCTGCATTGCTTATTAAGTTTCTTTAAAAAGACTCAGAAGGTATAATGGATTTAATTTATGCTAGCTAGAATAAAGCAAGGCAAAGGCCCCTCCTCTTGCTTTGTCTCTTATGAAAGAGCCTCACATTTAATTGTTTTACCAGCACAACAACCTGCAGCTCACAGAAAATCTGGCACATTTTCTGACATTTCAAAGTTGTCTCTGATTATGAAGACAAACAGTGGACACTGCTTCTGAGGTTTGCGATCCCATCTGTGCTTTTCAAATGTTTACATATCTTGATTCCTGATTATCAGCTTTTATTTTATTCATTTATTTGCTTGGCTGCATTAATATGCTTTTAGCCACATTATATTTATATATTCATTCTTTGACCTCAGTCTTTTTGACCACGCATGGCTTCTTATGTCATAAACCGTAGATCTTCAAAACTGACATCGTGATGATGTGTTTAGTTTGAGAGCAGACACAGAAACATTCATTTTACTGTCTCCCTACAAGGTTTAGATGAAAACTGCTCAGTCACGTTCTCTTCCACAGGCACAGTTAGTATCTGTCAGAAATGGAGCCAGAACATAATCAGACTGCAGAGGTGTTTTAAAAAATTGTGCCCACCGTCGACTTAAAGCTGAACAATTAGCGCATTGTGCTTTGTTTATTTGTGCATAAACATTAAAAAAATGAATATTGTAGACTGTGCACTGACTTTTTGCCATCTTGTTGTCTTGCTATCACAGTCGGGCTGTTAGAACAATGGGTAGACTCAAGTCAAGGCATAATTAAACTTAGCAGCTAACTAAATCTAATTACATATCAGGATGTCTGTTCACTTTCCAGTAATCTAACACTCATATCAAAGGGTGTGGTAGTTCGGGCCAGCATAGCAAACACACCGTTTTACTCTGGGAGATCAAACATGTCGATTTAGATCCTTAAACTTTCTCTGATTTCATGAGAAACACAGTGCAAGCCTTCATTTCTGCCAACAGTTCTGCCAGAATCAAATCTACATGAGATGAATCATGTAGATTTGATTCTGGCAGAACTGTTTGTCCTAAACTCCGATTTATAGCTGTGATGTGAGGCACATCCATTTAACAAACGATTGCTGCCTTCTTGCTTATGGTGCATTTGTTTACAGCTGGTGTCCGGACACACGCAGAGATGACAGTGCTTTTCCGTTTCCCAGTGAGTCGTGTCGCCTGTTTCAGGTGTTTCTCGGAAACCGCTGTTGCTGCCCTCTTGATGAACTTGTTTGTTAGTTTTACTCAGGATGTAATGTTTAATGATGCTCTAATGCTTTCAAAGATAAGTTAATCACTGTCATAATTTCCTGAAAAAGAAAATTAATATTCTGAGTTTTCATTTCAAGTGTCGAAAAATAAATTACCTTGAGGCTATACTTTGTAAAACTGTGGGTAAATATGACTCATACATTGTCAACAGATTGATTCACTGAAGCGTGCACGCTTATACAGACAATTAGGGTGGTTACGTTTTATTTGATTTGGGAAATTAATAAATGCAAAGGAAAGGAGGCAAGGAAGCTTTTATTAAGTTACACAGAGAAAAGATAACATTTTCCTTGAAGCCCTTATTTTCCACTAACAGAGTTTGTTTATTATAAAGTAAAAATTAATCAAACATGCAGATGAATTCATCACCTTCTCCCTCAACCTACAATTGGGTACAGAAAAGGATTAGAGCCATTTAAAGTTTTCCTGACTTTTAAAGTCAGAGTTCTAACTTTGAGAATTCAGATTTTTTTTTTTGTTTTATCTTCATGACAACCCCAAAAATTTTCAGTGGCCTTAATCCTCATTTCCGAGAAAGGAGTCGAAATCATTTTTCATTTTCCCTAATCCTCTTCCTTACTCATGGTCCTGTTTTTAAAAATCTCACCTGAATTTGTAATTTTCTGCTATTTGATCAGACATTCTTTGTAAACCCGGTGACTTCACAATAAAACAACCACATAATGGCCTGAAATTTTAGACAGGGAATAGAAATGAGTGTCAGGCGTGACATTTACACATTTTATCCCTTGTCCTCGTCCTGCTAAAACATAAAGAGCCCTGTCACTGTGGCATATTTGTGATGCAGCATAACATTGAAATAGCGCTTTTATTGAAGGCTCTATCTTGAAATAGCGACTTACCCACGGTGGCTTGCTTCCCAGTCAGCCTGCAACAATTAATTATAATTGCCAGACAAACAGAAAGTGAAAAATTAAATGAGTCAACAGATGCTATCTGTAATGTGAAGAATCTCTTTTATTAGTTCTCCAGTGACAGAAGACGGATCCACAAAACACAATCAGGTGGTGAAATCTTAGAGTCAGCGAGCTCTGTGACCTCACAGCAAGAAGGATACAGCACACATACTGTTTGTTTGCTGATTTCACATTAGAAGCATAACGCCAAGGACTATAAATATTTAGAAATATTATTTGAGTCCTTAAATGACATGGCAAGAAATGGAAGTTACTTTCTCATCGATGTTGATTGTAATTACAAAGAAAACCTAAAGGCTGTTTTTCCCTTTATCTGCAGTAGTGTGGGTTGTGAGGTGACCAAGCATTTCTAAGTAGCTGGCAATCACAGTAGAAAATAGGGTTTCTGATCCATCTGGCAGGAGAGCAGCGATAGCTCAGCGATTGAGCTCTTGAGATGAGTAAAGCGACGCTCGTCTGTGTGCATACAGTGCCCGCTGATTCAGTTGTGGTACAGCAGGTCAGAGAAATGAATGCAGGCACTTGATAAACCTCAATGAATTACCGAACCATCCTCTCGAGCACAGACTTGTATCTTTGCCTTTGTACTGACCTCAAGCTGAAGCACGTCCTGTTTCATTTATTTTACCACCCTTGGCAGTGGTAGAGTAGAAGGAAAATTGCATGTCTCCGTTGTCGTTTTCATCTTTTATACTATCAAAAAAAAAGAAACTGTCAGATGGCGCACAAACCTGTGCCAACAGTTTCTAAACATGCTGTTATGTCACTGCATGACCATGCAACTTTTTTTGTTTTTACATTTAGGAGCCAATCTGTTATGCCAGTTTAATAGCTCAGGCTAATAACTCTCTCATACAGAGAGATTAGACATGATGGTAACAGCTTCCAAAATAATGTGGTCCGTTATGACTTGCAACATTCCTCTCCCAAGAATTATTGGATGGGACTGAGACGATGATGCCACCATTTAATTAATGAGGAACTTCTTTCAAAACGAGTCATGCCATTTGACCTTCGCTTCACTTGAGATCAGCTGAGTTTTTTCTCGAGTTCCAAATGCTGTATTGGGATGGCTTTATTTTGGATGCTGTGGCTTTGGATATCACGCAATTTGAAAAAAATTAAGAAGGAAATCACATAAACCATTTGATTGGGAAATTATTTTATCCCTATGCAAAGTCTAGCCTTGTTTTTACAGACTGTTCCCCACTAAAACAATCTGAAGTTAACGGTTTGAATCGTCACCATACTATGTGGCCATGTTGCCACATAGTAATCACTGCCTCCACCAGCTTGTACGTGGAAACACTAAAGTGTTCCCAGGCCAGGCAAGAGATATTATCTCTCTTGTGTGCCCTGGGTCCGACCCTGGGCCTCCTCCTGATGGGACATGGCCGGAACACCTCACCGAGGAGGCATCCTAGTCAGATACCCGTACCACCTCAACTGGTTCCTTTCGATGTGGAGGAGCAGTGGCTCTACTCTGAGCCCCTCCCGGATGGTCAAACTCCTCACCCTATCTATAAGGGAGAGGCCAGCCACCCTTTGGAGGAAGCTCATTTTAGCCACTTGTATGCGTGAACCTATAGGTGAGAGTAGGGATGTAGATCGACTGCTTTTACGCTCAGCTCTCTCTTCACCACGATTCACAGAGGGGATCTGAACCTGAGTGGTGTTCTGAATTGAAAATTAAATACATATAAATAAACAATGATTTTGCAGCCCTCACACAGAGAGAAAACTATACAAAAGATGTTATAAAAAAAAAATCGAGACTATCTGTATTGGGTTCTGTGACAGCGACGTGTTACTGTGAGCTGTAGCAGCTGTATATTTAAATGAAGTTATTTTGGAGACACTTGCCACTTTGCCTTCTGCTTTCCTGTTAGCAGCTGTAACCTTCCTCTTTCACTCTTTGCCACTTCACACAGAAATAATCTGTCTAAATAATACATCTGTAATATCTGTAATTGTTTTAGTTTGACCGGTAATATGAGAAGCATGGACTACAGATCAGTTCTAGGAGCAAAACAGGAGGCGGTAAGCATAATGACTGTGATTCATCACAGCGATGCAGATCTGTTGGTGTGTTGAGTCAAGGGGAATCACTGTGCTGATTAGTCAGACAAAGCAGAACGGGATGATTTTCTTTGTCCTGTTTTAAGCTGGAAGGTCTGGGCTTCTGGCTGCAGACAGTAGTCCCCCTGCCACTCATAATGTTATGTTAATCATTTTTGTGCTATTGCCAAATTAACAGTGATGCATCCGTTTAATTGTCAGAAACTAAAGAGACCGTGGAGCAGACAATGAGTAGCCTCCAGCTCACGTCTGGTGTGCTCGGTTTTCTTTTTGTCCTGTAAAAATCAGATATGTAATAGAAAATATGAAGAAACAAAAGTTTCAGAGTTATGTCATTAGAAATAAAACATGGAAAGGTTTTTTTTTTTTTTTTTTAAAAAGTAAAACATTGTCAAAATGGTTTGCAATCTGTTCATTTTGGGTTATTGTCTGGCTATTGTACAGAAGCAATATGAAGCTGAAGACTTATTGCAATTATTAATTGGTTTTCCTAATCCAACTTAATGTCTCCTCCACAAGCGTCTGTGTTGTAGGAGGTCTGGGATATTTGCTTTGTGTAGCCAGCAATCAAACTCTTTGCCTTGGGAGATTTTTATTGTTTGATTAAAGTAATAATTTGTGTTTTCATTTATTGCAAACAGAATTAAAGCTGCATTGGAAGACTTGTGTGTTGAAATACACCCACATAAATGGCCTAAATCACAAGCTGTTAAAAAAGAAGGCTGGTTGAGGGGCTGTTGATCAGATGTTATTTAATTCCTGTTTGGCATAAGGAAATTTCTTTTATACACAGAAAGAAACTATGAAGCTGAAGAGCGCAAAACTACAAATAACATGCACTCTGTTATGTGTATACCTTGTCCTGACCCAGCTGCTGAGAGAATTACAAAGATGGCTGAGCTTTTTTGCAAGAAAGAAATTAATTAACACGTACATGTAGACTGTCTCTTAGTTCTAGGAGGGGGTCAGTAAATATCTCTCGCTGTCTTCTTGATTTATTGCCAACCAGTGATAGCAATATTGATAATATTTCACGTCAATAAAATTTCTGTCTTTTTTATGACCTTAACAATAATTGCCCTCCCATAAGCACAGCAGCAGTTGATCTTTAGCATGCTCACACTGATTGTAACCTATGACCATCAGGTTAGGGTAGGTCTGTAATCAACTCTTTCATCTTTTAGGATTTTTCACAGTCGCAGGCCTCTTGAAGGGTTTTCTTTTCTCTTATTTACACTCTCAGGTTTTCAGGAGGAACACTGCGCACACACTTGAGTGTAATCCCCATGACAGACTAACACTGTCAGACAGCCGAACACACGGAGCCTGCACAAAAAAAGCTTTTTAAAGCTCCTTTGTCAGCCACAAAGGAGGGCGGATAGAAGAAAATCTTCACCTTATTTTCAGTTCAATTTATCCATCCTAGATTGCAGCACATTAAATAGCAAGAAAGCAAGAAAAACTGCTTAACTGGAGTGGCAACAGCTGGTATTTTGAAGCCATGATGGAACATCCACGATGGCAGCCGGTGTCGTGGTGATGCTCTTTGTTGAGGAGCAGCTGCAGAAAGCTCTTGTTACCACTGAGAGCTGAGCTGTGTCAAAAAACGTGCATTGCTAAAGAGAGGGATTTATTCATTCCAAGTTAGAAACTGCTCTTTAGAAGAACAACAGGCTGCATACAGAACATTACAATGCACCAGAGGCATGTTTTCTGGTGACATTAATTTCAATGTGATAGTCATGCACGGTGAATGATAAATGAAGTGGCCTGCTGAATAGTATTTAGTGTTGATTCTGATGTTTGCATTTTCTAAAGAATGGCAGCAGGTGAGTCTGTAAAAAGTAAGTGATACTACACCTGTTAGCTTTACTGCTACATGTTTGGTCTGAGCGTAGATGTTTGTTGACATTAGCGAATGTCAGTTTGCTTAGGTGGCCTCTGCTTCATATTTCGGCTCCCGCAGTTACTGGCTATACCATTCTCCTGTTAGTTTTACTTCTGTACGCCATTATTATTGATAAGGCAACCATAGCCACACGGATTTGTCTGTCTTGATTTAATTTGTTTGTAAGAGAAGTGCTTGCGACACCCTAGCATCTTCACTTCTACCTGTACTTACCTACAGGCTATAGTATGTCTCAAGTACTTTGTTTGGTCTAACTGACAGTATACGTGTTACATATGGATTATGGAGGCAGATGAAAATGTTATTCTCCATCCAGTTACATTTAGTTTCTTAGGAGTGTTACATTGTTTCTTGTTGTTCACACACTTTGCATTTTCCAGAAAATAACTACATCAAATTTGAAAGGAAATCCTGCCAGTGCAGCACAAGCAGACACATCGCTGGGTGGGTTTTACATATGAGATTCTCCACGCATCACTGGGTAATCAGGATATGGATTCAAAGCTTTATTTGTTTACTTCTTAGAGCTCCCAAGTAAATCATTCTTTAGCAGTCCCACACTTGCACAGTGTCCCACTCATTTCTATGGTATTTTCTATTGTAATTGTGGCAAGCTTTCTAGGATTCAATACTATGTAACATTTACCTGGATTTACCTGTCATCATTCACTGGGTGCTAAATCATTTTAAATGGCAATATGACGATTGCAGGTTGAGCCACATTTCTTTATATTGTGCTTCCAGGGAGCTAGACTTCTAATTTTTTAAAGTGTCCTTTAGCAGAGTTCTCCAGGATTTCTGAAGGTCTTCCTACCATTACACCTGCCCATTTTCAGATCATTGGCTTTTTTGTTTAAGTTACTTAATACTGACCTATGAATCATTAAAAAAGCACCTGACTCAAGCAATGAACCAGTGTTGTGTCTACACATAACAGGCAACTTAGCAACATGCCAAAGATAACTCAGTTTGACAGGCATGAAATAGGATTTTTCCACCAATGAGCTGATTCCCAAAAAGCTGTTAGTCAAAGACTTGGCATATCTCATACCTAAAAAACTATCTACAGCATGTTCAGATACCAGAAAATTGAATCCTTAAGAAACAAGACCAGGACCTGAAATTCACCCGCCCCTTCAGTTGATTGACCACTGTTCATGAAAGCCTTATCAGAAATGGTCTCAATGAAAGTTTGGCTGCCAAGGCACAATTTTTAAAGAGGATCTTGTTACAATTGATGTAATTGTGAATGCAGAAAAGTACTGTCAGAGTTAGATACATAAGGAAAGCATCTGATTATCTCTGGCTTAATGATGCCAAATACACTCTTAATGCAGTAAAAGCATACTTGAATAGAAAAACACACAATTGAGCACTATCAGTCATGGATTGGCCTCCCCAGAGCCCGGGCCTCAACATTAACAAAGCAGTGTGGGATCATCTTGACAGAGCACGTAATAAAGACAGCCAATGTCCAGAGGGGAACTTTGTAAGTACTCCACAAAACCTGGAGAACTGTTCCTGAAGACTACTTGAAGAAATTTCAAGAAAGCTTGCCTTATTCCTCATATACTGTATTCTCTTTATGTTTGCACATGTTTAATAAATCCATTTCCTAATTTCCTTGCCAAATATGAAGAAATGCGTTGTCATTTTTCCTCTCACCACCACAACATGAAGTGTTTTCACTTTACTTCTCATGTTGTTGGATTGTATCTCAAAACCAGATGAGTTCATTCTTATTAACAATTTATGGATTAAATGGTTCCAGGCACAGCAGATAGGCACAAACTCTGGAAAAAGATGTATGAACATTTGGTCTTTTTAATGCAGTTTTACAGTTAGTACAGTTTGGTAAATGCTACTAAATACTAAAGTTTTGTCACTCCCTTGCAATTACAAAGGACATACTTAGGAGGAAACAAAGTGATGTGGAGTGGGACATCAGCTCATGCAGTCAACCTTTCTCCAGTGTCTTTGATTATTTGCTGCGTTAATTTTAAATATCGCAATTAACCAATAAGGTCAGTGTAGATACCTTTTTCCATTACTTTTACAGGTATGACATAAAGAAAAATGGTACCCTGGGCCTCCAAATATCATGATATTTATTTACTTTCATGGGAGACAAATGGTCTCCCAAACAACCAAGAACCCCTGATGATATTGCTCTCAAAGGCTCTTCATCCAGAAGAAAAGTTTGACCTTCTGTTTGAGACATTATCAATGAGCTGCCCCATTTTGGAAAAGGTTTACTCGTCCGTGGTTTCCCATTGTTTTGGATCAGCTCTCCCTCCCTGTGGAGTCTCATGAATGGATGCTTAACCTTTACAGCAGTTTATTTGCTGTAGAGAGCATATATTACTGTTCACAAAAGAGAATCCTGGCACTGAAAAAATGTCACACATGACTGAAAAAGTGAATCAGACAAATGGGATAAACACATGAAAGATTCTGCCTCAGTAATTTATTGTGCAGTGAGCTGAATATTCCTGTTGGGAAGTACATTGCCACCTTCTGTTCTCAGTCTTGACAGGTACTGCCACACATACTGAAGAAGCTCAGATAAAGCGAAGATTAATTAATTTTGACAATATTAATATCTTTGGAGATTTTCAGAGAGCCGTTGTTTTCCTTTGAAGATTTTCCATTTTAACTGGAAGGTTGACGACATGTCAGACTGTTCTCGCTGCTGCCGATGAACAAACACATCGTGCGCATGAAGTAGTTTAATGGTAACAGAAGCAGATTGGACATGTGTAAATTAACACTCCTCAGCTTTAGTAACACATTCTGGTGCTACTTTCCAGTGTTGAAACAAGCGTTTGTTTTTGTGATGAAAATTCACCTATTCTCAAGTTTTTGTCAGCATTAAAAAAGAGTTTTATGGTCTAAACAAAACGAGCCGTACATAAAAAATAGAGATTTGCACAGTGAACTTTAGGTAGCACAGGACAAACAGTTTTAAAAAAAATACTGTAGACTATAGGGAAATGTTTAAAAGACAGCTAAAGACACTGGAAACATGAATCATGAAAGCTTTATGTACAGTCAGGGAGGAGACAGTTGAGCCTGTGCTGATATAATTAACCCCACAAGATGATGTTCCAAACTCTGAAAAAGCCAAATGCATTGCTTACTTGGTTAGCAAAGCTGTTTTGAGTTTTTCTAAGGATCGCCGGGGTTCTTAACATGATACATACTTCCACTGAATCAGTTTCTGAATAGACATTTGATAAATAACGTGACCGTGTGCAATGATTTTGCATTCTTTAAAATGATTGTTCAAATATCAGGGCCAGGTCTGCAACTACTCACAATTTATTGTCTTCAAAGCAACTTTGGCACATCAAGATAGAACAGCAATCAGGTGGAGTCAATCTGTTGTCAGTGTGGAGTTGATTGGGGTCAATCTGGCAGTTTAATGCAATCTGTTTATTCATTAGCTGTGATATATCAGCGCAAATCTGTTGCCATCTACACGCAGAATAATTCTAATTATACTGAAAGTCATATAAACTACTTACATTCAATGTCCAGCCAGTACCTTGTAGATTCAAAACAGAAATTCAGGGACATATTTGTTGTTGGACGGCAATTTAACAACCTTGCTTTTATAAGGAAATAAAAATGTAATACAACCAGTCGACTCCCCTTGTGCAAAGACATGCGTCATCAGAGCAGAGTGACTCAGATTTATTGTAACGTGTTGGCAATCTGTTTGTGTTTGCACTGTGATTGTTTCCAAGCTTTATCAATCAGTTTGACAGGCCGAGTCAGCTCATGATTGTTTGCAGACAGGTTGTTTCCTGCTGTGCAATCACCTTCTGGTTGAAAGTGGTTGCCACATCTACTTGCAGTGTGTCTCTGACAGTAAATAATTTAATGTAATGACCATGCAACCACTTAGTTTCTTAGTCGTGAGGAAGTTACTGTCTAATTTTCATTCTTGTTAGTCTGAGACATGAAACAAGGCAAGTGAGCTCAAGCATAGTACTGCCCAATTTGATACCTCTGCTCATTTTCCACAGAACCTGCTTTCGTGTCAGACCGAGCAATGAATTTGTGAACATTTTAACAAAGTGTTCAGTGCAGGATGTCCTTGTTCTTTTGGAGGCCTTGCCTGTCTGTTCTCACCAGGTGAAATGTGTTTTGTGGAGTTGTCTAAGTTGCCAGTAAGCTGAGTGTGACTGCAAAGCTACCAGAGGGCTTTTGAGATTGCAGTTAGTGGGATGACGACGCTGCAAATACAGAGTTGATCCTGTCAGCGAGTCAAGGAAAAGCCAAAAAGAGGCTTAATAAGAGAGATAGGTCAAAGGAATCACACCAAACTATTAGCTTACTAAGGCAACAGAGAATCACTTTTACAAGTTGCCTAGTTTAGCTGAAAAAAGAATAATTATTTTTACACTATTAACACTGCTCTTGTAGAGCAGAGCTGCTGACAGGCTGACAGACCACAAGTGTCATTTCATTTCATTACAATAATATCCGACTTTGACATAGATCACACTTTGCTTAACAGGAACAAACATACATTACAATGAAGTAAACAGAAGGGAACATACTGATACTGTTCTGGCCATGGTCAACTTATAAGGATGACACTTAACACAGTTTTTGTGTATTTCTCACAGACGTGGGTGCCAAAAAAAACTTTCAAACTCTTCTACCAACTCGTTAGAGATCACATCTCAACTTCTCTCTCTTCAATTTGTTGTAAAAACCCACATCCAGGCAGTGCGTCGTCCTCAGAGCCACTGTGAGTGCTGACATTTGCCCGTTGGTGGATTCTTATAAATACAAAGCAGTAGCAATTTCTTATAAAAACAAGGCAATATTTGCAGAACAAACTACGTGCCATATGGGCTGTTTTCCTTGTTTACTGCCTTTGCTCTGAACTTTGCCTTCAGCAGCAGATTAAATCTTAAATTCCCTCAGCTGTTTATTTCTCTTCACTCCAAACCTTTTATAAGGTGATCTCTCAAGAAATCCTCTTGAAATCTCCTGAAGGCTTGTCAGTAAGAAACCGCAACAATATCAAGATAAACTCTAACTATATTAATATGTGATATCATCTTAGTAGTTGCTTTACTTGAACTTTGATTATTTTTTATACCTAAATCATTTTTGGATTTGAAGTGCTAAACTACACCATCTCTTTGGCCGTAGGCCCAACTGTGTCCAAGGTCACCGAGCGTAGGTAAAGCCTTAGATAACGAGATGTTTAATAACAAGACAGCGCTTGCCTTTGAGGAGCTCCCGGTTGCCTAGGAGATGCAGCAGACCCTAACAGACAGTTGGATGGGATGCCGTGTGATCAAGGATGCGATGACTGAGTCTGTCATCAACACAGTCACCTGGTCGGTACAAAAGTGAGAAAATCCTACGCTAAAAAGGCTCTGACTGTTTGTGTGAAATAACCTGATGTGGTGTAGAACTGTTGTGTTTTGTTGCTTTGGTGGTTTTGCTTTGTATAGCCTCGACTTTCAGGAACTCGTGGAATTTATTGAACCTTGTGCCAGCGCATAAAAGGAGTGCTGAAACGCTGACAACAAGGTTGTGCTTTGAAAAGACAGGCAGCCACCTTCATAAGTGAGAGTCATACCATGGTGTTGAACATTATGATATATGAATTACTGTCATTCAAATTTACAGCATACTGTAGATCAGAGAAGCTTATGTTATTGCAGGGCATCTGTCACTCTTCACTTTTCTTCTTACTCCAATTTTAGTGAAAGATGACTTACTTGTGCTGGATATAACTAGCCTCCTTGACTTTGTAGTGGATGTTAATTCTCATTAGTTTGTGCAGTGAAGCCAACCAGTGGCAACAGAACTTGTACAATCCTCTTTGTACTTCGTACATTACAAATATGTGAATTGTGATGGATTGTGAGCTGGATACGTTACTATGTCATTGATGTTCTGGTTTTATTACATTAGCATAATCCGTGTCAGATTGGCGCTCTTATTGTCTGCAACCTGCTAGCAGTTGAAAACCTAGAGATTAGAGATATACTGATCAAGACTGACTGATCAAGACAGAGACTGGAATTGGGCGATTACCAGCGTGCATGGCCCAGTCTGGTAATTGACCAGTCAGTCCAGTCTGTGCACAACATGCACCATGCACACAGTGGTGCAATCAAATAGTTGCACGCACACTTTTAGCTTGTGGCTGTGGTTGTTAGTGAGTTCTTCCCTGTGAGTGAGGAAGCTTGCCAAAGTAACCCGTGGCGCAACCACCAGGAAGACGCTCAGAACAACAAACCTAATGAGGCTTGCTTCACCCTCACTCAGCTGAAGAAGCCCAGTAAGAAGAAGGTATCAAAGGAAAAGTGGCTAAAGCTAAGCTAGTCAAAAGTCAGCCACCTTATGAGCAGTGAAAAGATCAAAGCAGCTATGATGAAAGTCATTACAATGAATGAAAAAGCAGAGAGATCTATGTCCTGTTATCTTGTGTACTTGTAAACACACACTGGAAAATGATGTAACTGACATTTGTTTTGTTATGCAAATCTGACGTAAGGAAAAATGTGTTGGGTAAAGGTGGCTGTGCAGCACCTCAGTTCATTATGTGTACCTCTTTCAGAGATGTCCAACTGAGAGAAGATGCTGTAACTTAATACAGTTTTGGGAAAGAGTAAAGTTGAATTTCTGTTATCATGAAGATGACAGAAAATATTATTTTTGCCCTGCCCAGTACAGAGCCATAGCACCAAAATGTGGAAATAAATCTTACGATCATCATAGTGGCCCTGACTCTGCTAAATTGTTGTATAGTTGTATTGAGTGATTTTGTGCTGATCGACTTCTTGTTCCTATATATAATATTGTCTGTATTTGCATTTGTTGTCATGAATGTCATTATGCTTTATTCTGGCTAACTCTGAGGGTTGGCTAAGTCTCATGTTGCTTGGTAAAGTATTGTAATATAAATACTGTAAGATCAATATGTTTGAATTTTACATAAAAGATCCTCAGAGGACAGTCAGCTATTATTAGGAAATATCGTGGCTCATGAGTTGGGAGTTCGCCTTGTAATCGGAAGGTTGCCGGTTCGAGTGAATGTGTGTGTGAATGGGTGGATGACTGGGTGTGTAAAGCGCTTTGGGATCCCTAGGTGGGACTAGTAAAAGCGCTATACAAATACAGACCATTTACCATTTACTCAAAGTAGTATAATCGTTTAATTAGCGCTTCCTAAAATTAAGCATTTATTGTTGGTATTTTATAATCTTTAGTAACATGATTGCCTGTCAGCACTGAACACTGGCTACAAAATATGATGAATGAGTCATTTTGAATGAACAGCAGTCTTAAGCAGCATAAACTGAGAAACCATTAATCCTAAAGATTAAACTGAAACATTGTCACAACGTGGTCTGAGACAATTGTCTCTCTCACACAGGTTGCTGGCTTTGATCTCAACTTGTAGCTTTTTCCAGAGAAATTTCTCCAGACTGAGCCTCTGCATATTCCTGGCAATATAATTCTTATTGAATTACAGGGAGTGCAGAATTATTAGGCAAGTTGTATTTTTGAGGAATAATTTTATTATTGAACAACAACCATGTTCTCAATGAACCCAAAAAACTCATTAATATCAAAGCTGAATGTTTTTGGAAGTAGTTTTTAGTTTGTTTTTAGTTTTAGCTATTTTAGGGGGATATCTGTGTGTGCAGGTGACTATTACTGTGCATAATTATTAGGCAACTTAACAAAAAACAAATATATTTCAATTATTTATTTTTACCAGTGAAACCAATATAACATCTCCACATTCACAAATATACATTTCTGACATTCAAAAACAAAACAAAAACAAATCAGCGACCAATATAGCCACCTTTCTTTGCAAGGACACTCAAAAGCCTGCCATCCATGGATTCTGTCAGTGTTTTGATCTGTTCACCATCAACATTGCGTGCAGCAGCAACCACAGCCTCCCAGACACTGTTCAGAGAGGTGTACTGTTTTCCCTCCTTGTAAATCTCACATTTGATGATGGACCACAGGTTCTCAATGGGGTTCAGATCAGGTGAACAAGGAGGCCATGTCATTAGTTTTCCTTCTTTTATACCCTTTCTTGCCAGCCACGCTGTGGAGTACTTGGACGCTTGTGATGAAGCATTGTCCTGCATGAAAATCATGTTTTTCTTGAAGGATGCAGACTTCTTCCTGTACCACTGCTTGAAGAAGGTGTCTTCCAGAAACTGGCAGTAGGACTGGGAGTTGAGCTTGACTCCATCCTCAACCCGAAAAGGCCCCACAAGCTCATCTTTGATGATACCAGCCCAAACCAGTACTCCACCTCCACCTTGCTGGCGTCTGAGTCGGACTGGAGCTCTCTGCCCTTTACCAATCCAGCCACGGGCCCATCCATCTGGCCCATCAAGACTCACTCTCATTTCATCAGTCCATAAAACCTTAGGAAAATTAGTCTTGAGATATTTCTTGGCCCAGTCTTGACGTTTCAGCTTGTGTGTCTTGTTCAGTGGTGGTCGTCTTTCAGCCTTTCTTACCTTGGCCATGTCTCTGAGTATTGCACACCTTGTGCTTTTGGGCACTCCAGTGATGTTGCAGCTCTGAAATATGGCCAAACTGGTGGCAAGTGGCATCTTGGCAGCTGCACGCTTGACTTTTCTCAGTTCATGGGCAGTTATTTTGCGCCTTGGTTTTTCCACACGCTTCTTGCGACCCTGTTGACTATTTTGAATGAAACGCTTGATTGTTCGATGATCACGCTTCAGAAGCTTTGCAATTTTGAGACTGCTGCATCCCTCTGCAAGATATCTCACTATTTTTGACTTTTCTGAGCCTGTCAAGTCCTTCTTTTGACCCATTTTGCCAAAGGAAAGGACGTTGCCTAATAATTATGCACACCTGATATAGGGTGTTGATGTCATTAGACCACACCCCTTCTCATTACAGAGATGCACATCACCTAATATGCTTAATTGGTAGTAGGCTTTCGAGCCTATACAGCTTGGAGTAAGACAACATGCATGAAGAGGATGATGTGGACAAAATACTCATTTGCCTAATAATTCTGCACTCCCTGTATATCACCGATGATTATAGCACAATAAAAATACACTAAACTGCTAAACCACTGGACTGTTATGGAAAAACAGCAGTGATTACACACACTTAATGCAACATAAGATGATGTTTCATCATTATGTGAAATTCTATGATCTAATCACAGCCTGATGATCTGTAATTTGTATTACACAACCAGAGCCAACGACTAAGCCATCATACAAACAAATGGCTGCAAGCCTCATGGTGAAATTTGTTAGGCAGCCACTGAACATACTGTTTTCACATCTGTGTGGAAAAATGTCCAAGTGAACACCAATGACCGGGCCAATGACCGGCCAGACGATGGCCTCATCTGCCATTGTGAGGTATGTGCGACAGGATGTTGGGCACCTAAATGATGCTGATTGTAAAAAACTTAATGTTGATTATGATCAAAAGTGCTACTGGACCACATGAGCCAGGTCTTCAGTTCCTTTCCTGTCACTGTAAACAGTACGCAATGTTTAGATACCGTATTTTTCGGACCATAAATCGCACCAGATTATAAGGTGCATTAAGCAAAACAAAACAATCAGATAAGTGAGACTTTACTAAACTCATTCTTCTTGCTTCCTCCACTTCCGTACCATTAATTCATTAATGTTGAATTCTCTTACAGCCCTATTCCCATGTTGTTGCAGTATACTAATGACTGACACCGTATTGTGGATGGATTATCTCAGTTGTTCTCCTGACTGATGTTTGGTCTGTTTACAGCATCCTGCCATGCGATTGCATTTGTCCCTAACCATCGGGAACCCTCACGTTAACTTTTATCAAGTGGAAAAAAGTTAGCATTCATCCTCCAGCTTCACTATGTTTATGTTATGCTAACATAGCTGTGTCACTAGCGATCACGTAGCACATCATTATATACCAGCTAGCCCAACTTCAGTAACCCTACAAAAGTCACTGCTGTTTAATTTTCTGTCTTCATTTATGTTGGAAGTGATAGCAGAGCTATACGTTTTAATTTTTTCAGAAATCTCTCAGTCAGAACATGGTGTATCATGTTTAGGTGGAAACTAGCGAGCTAACTTCCTGCTAACTTCTAACTCTGTTAAATTTAATAAATTCTGTTTTCATGGATGCCTGGCTGTTAAACTTAATTGTTACACCTGGTAAAGCAACAACACAGATCATTTTATTAAAGATGAAAGAATTTAGACAGTTTTAACTCTCAGTGATGCCGCAGTGTTCGTTTGACTTTGGGACCTGAGCTTGATGCGTACTTTGAATTAGAACTGTACTTGGTCTCCGACTGATGATGTATCACAAGTCCACGAGAAAGCAAGTACACACAAGTATGCTTATTGAGACATGTCCCTGGATTACTCCGCGAGGCTCATGACTACGGTAGCCATAATGCTCAGACAATCTATGAAGCGGTGCGGCTTTGTAGCTTACCAAAGTCGTACTAAAACATTTTTGACAGATGTCTGAGCGCGGTGTACCACATAAAGGTCAGTAAGCACAACCAGAATTCATACATAAGGCACACTGACGATTTTTGAGAAAATTAAAGGATTTTAAGTTATTACTTATAGTCCGAAAAATACAATAAGTGTTACACTGAAACTTGAGCCCATCTTCATACCGTGGCAGCTTGGCAACCTCTTCACAGTCGATAAAGATTTTCACCACACAAAGTGGGTCACTTCTTTACAACACGGGCCATCAAGAGCGTTGTTTAAAGGGCAGGCTTGCCCTAGCACACTGCTATCACTGTGTGCTATCACAATGCACATTGAGTATGTTTAATTTTTAAGTGCAGAACTGAGATTTTAATACACTTAAGTTTAGTTTTTTTTATGACTGTGTAAGTACAGACTGGTGAGATCACCAATCATGCCCTTTGCACTTCATTTATTATTAGTGTTATTCTTGTTGCTGTTACTAACTTAAGTGTTAACCTGAACGCCTGCCAAACACCACTTGAAAAGAGTGAATATCTAATCGTCTTTAGAGTGGGCATTCATTTCTTTAAGCGTCTGAGTAGAAACATAACTCTTTCCTCCTCACCTTGCCTTTTTTCTTTATGTATGAATATATTATGAAGGTTTATCATTTTCACTTGGAAATACTGTGAAAGACTGTGGGTTTTTTGCATTCAAGGAGAGGAGTTATTGTATGTGTGTTTCAGCCGCAGTTTGTAGTAGGTATAATTCAGTGTTCCAGCTTTTATGGCTTCGTTTTATCCTGCACTTTTTTGAGGTGTCCTATCTTTGCTTTTGCTCACTAATAAATGTTCAGATGTGCTTCTTTGCTTAAATGCCAACCAGTGATGAAATTCTGCCCTGCAGCAAACATGAATAGTTAATATGTAGATAAATCTTCACAGTGAAAAGGCTGAATTTGATGGTTAGGCTGAATAATTCAATTTCTTTGTGTTAGCAACTGCAAGACATTGAAATCAAGTTATTCTTCATTACCAGTTACAAAATAATCTTTTCTCCTTGATGGAGTGAAGTATTATTTATTCAGCCTTCATCCCTTTCAGTTTGTCAAGTTCCTGCATCTCTTGTCAGTCACCTTGATGAACTATCATCTGTCATAATGCTGCCTACACACATAGTACTGTTATTTAGTTTGAGCTTCATGTGCCACCCATCTGAGCAGAATCACTGCAAAGTGCTCAACTCAATGATGCATGCATCCTTTTTTATCCCAGAAGGAAAAAAAGATGACACACATTATTTGAAAAAACAAACAAAGACAAAGACAAGAAATTGTCTCAAGAAACTCATCTGCACTTAATGCGCTTTGAAAAACCTTTAAGGCAAAGAAGTTGAATAATTTGAATACTGAGAACTACATAAAAACTACAGTGATGGATTTGACACCCATCAAATAAATTATGCTAGAATTTGGTAATGGGATAAAGTTTTTTTTTGTTGCTGTCACATGTCGATGCTGGAGAAAGGGACACTGAAGTGCATACAATACTGTTACACATCCGCATATCTTTATATTTTGTTTCTAAGAAACATGACTTTCTTCTTTCTTTTGTTGTGTGTGTAGTCTTGAGCAATAGTTCTCCAGACTTTCTGAAGGTCTTCGGGCATTTGCTGCTTTTTTGCTCATTCTCAGCACAGTCTGACTTATGAGCAGTGTTGGTCAAGTTACTTGAAAAAAGTAATCAGTAACTAATTACTGATTACTTCCCCAAAAAAGTAATCCCGTTACTTTACTGATTACTTATTTTCAAAAGTAATTAATTACTTAGTTACTTAGTTACTTTTTAAAAACACGATTTACAACCTGAATAGGTGATAAAGCGATAGATCTTTCAGCCCAATTCTACTTTTTCTACAATCCATCATACAAAATGTAATCAAATGGAAAAGTCCCTTTTTAAAACTTGTTTTATTAGTTTTAATCTTTTAACTTTATGCATCAAGCAAAAATTTAATTATATGCAACATTCTCTGACTGGAAGAAATTTGTTTTAAACCTATTTAAACCTATTTTCTGCACATTCCAGCACATAAAATATATATTTTTTTTGTGTTTACACTCAGTCTTTCAAATAGATGCAAGTAAAACACAGCAGAAAATAAATAAAGTCAAAGACTAGCGGTCCTTTTGCTCTATTTTCACCTGTAAAGCAGGAGTAGGGTAGGCGGAGGTTTACCCTGGTGCAGGTGTGCCGCAGCAGGTCAGTGGAAGAATCCGCGAGTTTCTCTGTGAATTTCCCATTACGTCGTAGCGCACTCAGTGCTTGCTTGGAAGTTTAGGGGTTTTTTTCGCTGTAAAAAGAAGTTTTCTTCCCACGCACAGCGGATGCTAATGTTTTTGTCACTTTTTATGGAATCAAACTTAAAGTAAGGTCAGTACTTCCACGCTTTAAACGCTGCACGCTCATACTCTCTCCCGCAGTCGATCCATTGTTGATCTGCACACAGCTGTTGTCACGAACGTCGCATTTGCTTACGTCACTGTCATGAGACATTCTCGCAAAAAAATCACGGTTTTAGTAACGCAGTAACGCAGCGTTCCTACGGGAAAGTAACGGTAATCTAATTACCGTTTTTGCAATAGTAATCCCTTACTTTACTCATTACTTGAAAAAAGTAATCGGATTACAGTAACGCATTACTGCCCATCTCTGCTTATGAGTAATTCAAGCATGCCTCAGGGATGAAACTGAAAGAAGGAAGGTGAAGAAGTGGCAGGCCTAAGTAAGTAAGGCCTCTGCAGCAGGCGAACAGTCTGAAAGTCATGTTATTAAGATATCCAGAAAAGACTGAAGCAGTGTGTGATCTTGACAGAGAGAACGTAACAAAAGGCAGCCAACATTTGAAGGAGCTTTGACTCTCCTTCAAAAGCCTGGAGAACTATTCCTATAAACTACCAAAGGCAATTATAAGAAAGTCAATACCAAATATTGACTTTCAAGCTTGTAAGAATTGTGCAGACTCGGTTGTTGCATTATGTACTGTATTTCAATGTATGTTGGCATGTTTCAATAAATCACTGCACCCGTTTCCTTATAAAATATAGAGCAGTGAGGGGTGGCTCAAGACTTTTGCACATTGTCGTATTAAGAGTCAGAGACTGTGTCAGCATGTGAACCTACAGAGTGAACAGGGATTCAGGTGTGTTTATAAAATGTTTCCTTCACCTCCCATTGGATTAAATTAAGGAAATTTAAAAAAAGAACTATGACAGTGCTTTTATGCCAATCTAACTGTCACGGGCTGCGACGGCAGACCGTGGAGTTGTAGAGAAGGTAGGGCCCAAACGCGAGACTCTAGTGAAGGACAGTGGATTTATTTATGGTGAGTGGACAGAAACCACAACTATATACAATTCAAGCACTGTGACTCCTGTGGCGATTCCTCTAAGAATCCCACACAGTGCACGTGTCCATAGCAGTGAAAAGGTGACAACTCCAAAAACCCGATTCCACTCCGTGATTTCCCCTCGTGACGACGTTCCTGACTCCCGACTCCTGGTGACACAAAAACACACACAGCTCAGCAGGCAGCCTTTGGTAGCGAAGCCGATCTCAACACACTAATCTACGGAGGTACTTAACAGGTTCGACTTAGTATAATCCCGCGCCGACTGGGGCTCCGCCACCTTCTTAAATAAGACGCCCCTCATGAAGCTATCAGCTGCAGCTGGTGAGAGCTAATGGGCGGCAGGTGCGGCAGTCCCCAGTGCGGGAACACTTCCGGGTCGCAGTCCCCTCAGCGACCCCAAAACATCCGGGAGCACACAGGGAGAAAGGACAAAAAAGGGAGAGAAAACCACCAAAACATAACATACGGAAAAACATATACAAGAAATACATGAGCTCTGGGTCATCAGACCCAGACCATGACACTAACTTAATAATTCTTCATTTCAGTAATGAGTAATGTCGTTGCTAACCTTTCCAACTAAAAAATGCAATTGTTACACACTGAAGGACGACGGGGTTCATTCAGGTGCACATGAATGTTTATTGCGCTGAAACACAGCAATGGAATTCAGTGTTACTGGCGGCATTACTTTTGTAGCATTGCGTGTAATGGCCCTGTATTAATCAGCCCTTAACACACAGAGAAAATGACCAGTAAACAATAGACAACATAACATGTACTGGCTGGTCTATTTCCTATGACTTTAACTGAAACCAGCTAACAGTTTCCTTTTACATTACTGATGGAACAACACGGTTACAGAGATTAATGCAGGAGGCTAACATGACTTAGCTAACACACAAACGTTACTAGCGTTACTTTTGTGAAGGATTATTTTGCCTGTTACCTGTTTGGCTGGACATCAGGTGGGAGCAAATGAGCTTTTCGCTCTGTGTTATGATGCAAACACATCTGAGACTTGTTCTTAATGCTCAAAATACTCAGGGTGCCACACAATTACTTGGGGAAGTGGAGTGATGGAGACTTGGCCATGGTGACCCTGAATCCTCCCTTAGTTATGCTGCAATAGACGTAGGCTGCCGGGGGATTCCCATGATGCATTGAGTTTTTCCTTTCCAGTCACCTTTCTCACTCACTATGTATTAATAGACCTCTCTGCATTGAATCATATCTGTTATTAACCTCTGTCTCTCTTCCACAGCATGTCTTTTATCCTGTCTTCCTTCTCTCACCCCAACCGGTCGCAGCAGATGGCCGCCCCTCCCTGAGCCTGGTTCTGCCGGAGGTTTCTTCCTGTTAAAAGGGAGTTTTTCCTTCCCACTGTCGCCAAAGTGCTTGCTCATAGGGGGTCATATGATTGTTGGGTTTTTCTCTGTATCTATGAAGCGCCTTGAGGCGACTTTTGTTGTGATTTGGCGCTATATAAATAAAATTGAATTGAAATTGAATTGAACTTGGCCTCAACGAGACAATTTTAGGTCTCACTGTACAGCTCTTCTTTTATGCTGAACACATTAACCCCTTAAAGCCGGCATAACTATTTTTAAATCCCTGTAGAACCAGAACCACGTAAGCTAGCACAAAAATTTTTTTTGCATATGAAACCGGAGGAGTTGTACTTACATCTTATGCCATCAGCTTGTCCTAAGTCACGGTTTCCTTCCACATATGGCAATTTTTCAGAAACATGCTTTGCAGATCCGATCAGCTGTTCATAACACTTCCTATGTTGGAATAGACATCAGCGCGAACTATCGCATGTAAGCCATTACCTGCCCGAAACCGGAAGTGACGTCATTTCGCGGAAAATGTAGGGTTGTGGTTTTTTTGGGGTTTTTTTTTTACCTTCGGGGCCTTATAAGCCTATACTGGTGTTTTTAAAAGTCATGTTTGACTTCATGCTTTTCTGAATAGTTTCTGGGATGCTTGGAACTCAAATTGCACTGCTGGAAATAGTTTATTTTTATGCACTTGTTTTGTTTTTGTTTTTTTGCAAAATTGCATTATAATATTTATTTTTGTTTTTCCTGCAGGACATAAAAATTGGTGTATCTCAAAAATAAAACTATGAAGACGCTCAAAATACATTTCCTGTTGTTGGAAACTATTTTGTATAACTTTTTTGTATTTACAGTTTTGAGGGATAAACTTCTGAAATTTCTCTAACTAGAAATTTATGTAAAAAAACAAAACAAAAACGAGTTTATTGCACTTTTTTTGCAATTTATGTAGTTATTATGGACTTAATGCATACATATTATTAATATTTGGGCTATAACGGTTGTATTGATGTATAACAACTTGAAATGCTCTCAAAAATGGCACTACGGCATGTAAAAATATAAAGATAAGCTCTGGCGGACTTGGTTCTATGGTAGGTCTTAAAGGGTTAATCCAGCAACCCACTGCACACATGTTGTCACAGTCTTGCTTTTTTTAACACAATCCCGCCTCGTATTCCAGCTCTCAAGGGTATGAAAGGTGGGGTAAACCCTGAATAGGCTGCTAGTCCATCACAGGGGTAACACAGACAAAAATACCACTAATAATAATAATAATGGATTGGATTTATATAGCGCTTTTCAAGGCACCCAAAGCGCTTTACAATGCCACTATTCATTCACTCTCGCATTCACACACTGGTGGAGGCAAGCTACGGCAAGCACTATTCATGCTTTGAATTAAAATCACCAGTTAGCTTAACAAGTATGTTATAGACTGATGGGTGAAGCTAGAGAACATGTAAACACATAGGGAGAAGATGGTTTTGAACCCAGAACCTTCTTGCTGTGAGGCAGTAGTACTAACCACTGCATCACTGTTTTGTTTTGTTTTTTATGTGTCTAACAAATCCGTTTTGGTTCTTACAGATACTCGTTGGACTTGTTGTGACTTTGTATTTACAACCAAATCTCCACCAACTGTGAAAGTGTGGATCTGTCACTGTCTTCACACCACAAATGTGATTTTGCTTACACGCATATCTGCTGAGAAAACAGATTAATGAGAAAGTAGTCTCTTTTTATTAAAAACATACAGTAAGTAGCCTTGGGAGTTGCTGCGAGCTTAGAGGGAGTATTTTCTCGATTAAATATAAACTGCAATTGTCTAGTTAGGTTATGTAGTTAGGTTGTTTCCATCGTTTTTATGATTAAAGATCCTTGACTGGGTATGTGATGCACTTATGTATACTGGAGCTTAATTGATAAAGCAGCATGCGTGCTGTCTGTTCCAAGGCTTTTCAGGTGCTGAAACCCAGTTTGTTTGTGTGTTTTTAAAATGAATTCATGTGTCTGTGTGCATGCATGTCTATGTCAGTGTGTGTGTGTGTGTGTGTGTGTGTTTTCTGTTGTCAGCCGTGTGTTTGCATGTGTTTGATCTGGTGTTGCTGGTGGGAGGAGTATGGTTATATGACTCAGTCTAATAAATAGTTCCACATATCCTGGCATTAGTCACTTAAAGAAAAGCCATGGGCTTCATCTCCTTGTCTTTTCTCCCCATTGACTCATAATGATAACCGTATGACTGAGTCGGCCCACGCAGTCTACAGGTTTTTAAATTACCTTTCAGCCAAACCTTCACTTAGTCACAACTGTATCGGTAGACTGTGTTGGCAAATGATGTGGGCCATTTCCAGGGCTAAAAGGATCAAAGTGAATTGGGGTTTGCATTATGTTGCTTTAAAGAAAATGGCAAATAAATGATCCAGAGCTCAGTAGCTACAGCTCAAAACCTTGCAGAATAAACTGACATTTCATAATGCTGAGTTTGTGCATGTGTGTGTGTGTATTCATGGGGATTTGTGTCCTTGTGTTTGTGCATGGGCGCCATCTGCTGGTCACATTTAACAGCACTTCATACAACAGCTGTGTTTTTGTTCATGAGCTCATTGCAGTGACCTCTTGCACTCCCTCCTGAGTTAAATCAGTACTTTGGCAGGCAGCCCCTCAAACTCAAGAGCCCTTCTCCGTCCTTACTTTAATGCATCATTAAAATGGATGCAGAGGCAAAGAGACATTATGGCAGTGGGGATAATTGTGGCTGGATTTTCTGTGAAGGTATTAATCCCATTTAGATGCATTACGGTGCAGTCACAAAAACAGTAACTGTAGGTTTAAGTATTACTCACATACTTTAACTCCAGCCCTCGTGGCACTGTAGCTTAAATAGCTCAAAGGTTTACTGTCATAGTCACTCCATCTGTGCAGGTCTCATGTTTTTATAATGAAACAGATGAAAAGAAAGAAAGAAAAACCCTTTCCACAAAACCCCAGAAACTAATAGTGTTGCATAAAGACTTTGTGGTTCCACTGTTTGATTGACAAGCAATCTGTGATGATTGCAGTGCAGAACCAGCACAGCACTGAACACTTTACATTTGAATAGAGAATCAAACATATGAGTTTTGCTTAATTTGAACTGTTTAACTACTGGGTGAAGCTCCTAATAATGTTTGAGATTCTTCATGTGATTTGCAGTTCCCTTTTCTTGATCTGTTTTTTAATGTGTGGGCTGTAACTCTAGAAAGACGTGTACTGATCAGTGATAAATATGGCAACGATCCCTGACTGCCTGAATGCGAACCTGTCATTTAGATGTTTAATAGATTGGGGCCGAGTATTAACTTAAGCACGACTAAAGCACATGCAGCATGTATTTACAGGATGCTCGTTATCGAGGGGAATGTTTAGGCACAAGCAGTACAGTTCAGTTTTGTTTTGGGCAGCGGAGGGTTGGGTCACGGGCCGTCTGGGGGTCAGAGATGAAACTCGAGCTGATCTCTGTTTTTCCATCACCCCTCAGCCCCAGTGGGAAACGCTACTCAGTCAAGATACCAGTAAAAGTTTAAGTGACATTTCCAGGATTCTCGTTATCTTTTATCTCAAGCAGGCTCTGCTTTTAGACACAGTGTCGCCCCCACCCACCCCCACTACCCCACCCCAGCGACCATCATAGTGAAAATCTACCCAGACTGTGGCCTCTTGACACTGCACAGCTCTGGCATGTGTCTACACAGTCAGAGCTGTAATCACTGTCTAATATTTCTGTACTGATGAGTTGAGGAAGGAAGCCGACGTAAAACGGTTCACTCCTCTGTGAAGTGTGTGCCGGACGCAGCTAGTTCACCCGAGGTACGAGCTAACAACGTTATAATTCAGGCCTGGCCATATTTAGGCAGAGCTCAGTGCTATGTAAACAGAGCTTACTGCCGAGGGGAGGGCACACTCCTGCACTCGTGTCCACGTCCGTCAACAGGGCTTTTAGGTGGCTCCGTAGAGAAAAGCCATGAAGCCGTAGCACAAAAGTGGCTGTGGAGCACTTAGAGCCAACTACGAGCGGCTCCGAATCTGAGCTGCATCATCACAAGACGAGCTTGAGAGCCGTTTACCTAATTCACTTGATAAATGCTGCTGTGCTGAGATGGATGACTTGGACTCCCTGTCAGGGGTTAGAAGGTCGCACCAGAGAGCAGCGTAAGAGGAACATTTTGTTAAACTCCTACACGACAGCATGAGTGAAGCCCTATTGGAAAGCTCAGGGGAGGTTGGCTCCTTCCCACTCAGCAGTCCTCAACCCATCAAGCTGAAGCCGCAGTCACCATCCGGCTCGCCTTATGGATCTCCCAGGATGTCCCCCGGTGACTCTCCTCGGAACTCCCCCCGCCACTCGCCGTTGCTGTTCCGCAAGCTCCTCATGAACCGTAACATTGCCTTGCAACGCCGCTTCACCTTGGCGTACACACCCAGGTAGAGTCAATGACATGGATCTAAGTACTGTCGTTAGCTTATGTGGAAAGCTGTGTGTAAGGGGTGGCTCAGGAGGTAGAGTAGGTTGTCTACTAATTGATCCCTCGCCGCTTCAATCTGATACTGAAGCCGGGGTTGCTCCTGATGCATTCATCGAAGTGTGGCTGTTAGGTAGAAAGCACTAAGACATAGTGGGGTGAATGGGTGAAGGAGACATGTTGTATAAGTTCTTTATAGGTACAACTTTCAGCTGTACGTTGATAAGATAATCAGAAGGTTGGGATTCAGAGGTCATCTTCTCTGAACTCTGCTGAACTCTAATAAACTATAGGCCCAGTGTTTGTTCAGCAGCTCTGAGGTAACATTGCAGAGGCTGCTTTTTCACATCATCACGGTATGTGTCATGGGTTGGCAGTAGCAAAAATGCCTCATTGTCTGATAAGAAGGTAACTGTGGGAAATCACAGTTTTGTTGACGTTGGGACCGGTGTCATCTCAAAGGACCTTATTGTTAAGGCAATGAAAGAGAGGGTCTTGTTTCGTGCCCAAGGTGCTCAGCAATCCTGGCGGAGCCAGAGATGAGAAAGGTTTCCTATACCACCAGATGTGGGGTTTCTGTGTAGCAGAGACAAAGCCTGTAGGGATTCGGGGTGGCTCACCACAGTAAACACAAAGATGACGCTTAATGCTGCATCGTCACTTTGTCAGTCCTTGTGACTGAAAACAGGCAGCCTGTGTCCTGCTTTTTGTTTTTTTTACGTCAGAAAAGATGGAGCTGAGTAAATCTTGTTCAAGCTATGACAGAGCCAAAATGTTCAACGTTTGATGGATGAAGCTGTTTAAATAACAGAGTGATCTATGAAGGCATTTGCTGATTTTTTTTCCAAAGAGAACTCACTATGGTAGTTTAAGAAAAAAAATAGCAGCAGTGCCGGGTAGTGACGTATTTAGATTTTCCACGGACGTAATCGTGACCAGTAGGTCAATTGAGGAAACTCTGAGAAAGCTGTGAAAATTACCCTGGAGTCTAAAGCCCTCATTTTTCTCTCATGTATGTAAACACTCCAGGAAAAAACTATTTTCGGGTCACGGAGATGCAAGTTTACAATCAGTTATATGTAGTAAATAACTGATGTTTTTATCTCTTTTGTAGAGCAGTCACAGTGTTGGAAAATGAGTGGAGTTTTAACAGGGGACGATCACTTTATATGACTTTCTTAACAAGGTTGTCTCTGCCGTCACCACCCTCATGTGGCTGCAGGCTGTTTGCAGCAATATTGGTGGTTTCTTCTTGTGGTTTTCATTTTCACCATTGTTATTGTCAATTTTGCACACAAACGGCATCAGAGCTGCCTGGACATGACCACAGATTCCATACACACCTTTCTTAATTCATTCAATGGTGATAAATGCTGTCTTATGCTTGAGTTTAAAACATAGCATCAAAAAAAGCTGCAATTCACACACAAATATTTAAATTTGTAAAATATGCCATTGTTAAAGATAAATTTGCCAAAGATAATATGTTGTGTAATGATCCCACGTTAGCGTTAAGATGCCAGATTATATAAAGCAACTAACCTTTAAGTTGTCATGGTACTAAAAATTATAATCGTGCTCTCAATAAATACACATTTCACCAATCAGTTTAATTATAGAGGCTGCAAATTGATGTCATACTGAAGAGAAAGCTCCCACATGCAGTCACGAACCATTTAGTCGAAAGTTAAACTGTCTTTATCAGATAAACATGAAACCTGGGTGCTTTTGCACCCCCACCCCCCCCACAGCAGCCCTTCCCGCTCTCCAAACCCCCTGACTGTTTGCCTCCCTGGCAGCCTGCCTGTGACTATGTAGAGGAAGCAGCCTGTAAACACGTTGCGTGTACCTACGTCATCAGTCGTGACATTTTACTGATGTCATTTGATGCCTGCCCGTGTAATGTTTAAACATCCTATTGTTTTAAACTGTGAGCCTCCCCGCCACCCCACCCTGTCAGGTGTGCGAGTCTTAGTGCCAGCATAAATAAAATATGAACCACACCGAGCAGAAACTAAAACCCAAACAAGACTGCAAAAGAAGGACGAGGACAAAAGTGCAGCTTTAAGCCATTTAAAATTCAGAGTATTTCAATCAATTCCTTCTAGTTAAAATGCTTTGGAGGAAGTGGTGAGTTTAATTATTTGTCTAACCTTTTCCTTATCATATTTTAAAGGAAAGGTAGTTACAAGAAATAAGGATAACAAGAGTCACAGCAGGGTGGTTGTAATGACAAAAATAAGCCCACAGGCAATCAGGAAGACGACCTTTATTGCTTATTTAAATGTTTAACAGGAAAAAAAAATAGCATTACGGACAGATATTCATTAGTATTATAAAGCCCATGCACTGTCAGGTACCTTTCAGTAGGATTTAAATGAGCCAGACCATTTTTACTGTTTCTTTGTCTTCATTACATCCTGTTTGGTTTATTTGGTCTGTTTTAACTTATGAGCCTCTATACATACATGCGCTAACAACAAGATAAATGATCTATCAGCACAACGCCCTATTTTAGTTTGCAGTTCATGTAGTGCTTAGGGAAGTGGTTGTGGTGTCTTTGGTTGTTGCTGTGCAACAAGTGTCCGTCAGTCTGAAAGTGAATTGGCATGTCAGTATCTGCATGGGTTTTGCCCTGACAGCTCTCAAAGGCCAGTCCCCTCTGCTGTTAGCAGTGTGGAAATAAAGCCAGGAACGTGTGACTTATGCATCCATATATCTTATATATTTACACTGGCGTGCAATTTATATCACTTATCACTGCCATTGATAAGTTAGTCAGAAAACACACAACTGATGCTCAAAATTTTAGGCTGTTTCACAATGACTGCAAATGATGAAAAGGATCCTGCAGTCTGCATGCAAGATGTGCAACAAATTCCCCTGATCAATAACGTGAATTTTTTATGTGACTCCATCAGTCTCTCAGATCATTGTGGAGGAACTGTGGCCTGCTCTTTTTTATACCTTTGCGTCAGGTATCTTTAAGGTCCTGCCACAGCATTTCAGTCAGCTTGCGTTCTGGACTTTGACCGGGCCATCGCATTACCTTCTTTTCTTTTTCAGCCATTCTGTTGTAAATTTGATGCTTTGCTTGGGATCATTGTCCATTATATGATGCAGGTTCGCCCAGCTTTAGCTGACAGATAGCCTCGTATTTGACTCTAGAATACTTTTGCTATACAGGAGAGTTCATCGTCAACTCAATGACTGCAACATGTTCAGGTCCTGTGGCTACAAAAGCAGCCTAAATTGTCACCCCTCCACCACCATGCTTGACAGCTTTCTCCAAAGACTGCTCCAGAAGTCTTGTGGTTTGTTCAGAGGCAATTGTGAAAACCGAAACTGTGCTGCCTTGTTCTTTCTCCTGGCAACCTTTCCAAATAAGCCATACTTCATTTAGTCCACTTTTTTTCTAATGGTGCTAATATGCTACCTGAGACCTATAGAGTCTGAGATTGTACTAATCTTCTGTCTGATTGCATTGTGCAGTCTGACCTTGGGGTGAATTTGATGGGACATCCACTCCTGCAAAAACGCTTGCATTTATGACGTCTTGACCCAGCATCGCTTACGATCAGTTGAATTTGTTTAGCAGCACCTGTTGAATCACGGGGTGTACTCGGTTTCCACAGCACTGCAAAGACTGGATTTCTCTATTTTTTCATTCCATAAATCAAACAATTGATTGATTGAGCAAAAGCAATAACCTGCAGACGAATCTGTTAGGTGCGGCCCTTCTTTGATTGTCTTTGAATCTGAAACTTGCCGGTGATAAAAACTGCACAAGTTGAAACTCAGGGCTTTCTCCCTATGGTTAGTTTATCCAAGTTTTTTTGCCGTAAATCCTAACATGTGTTTTGTCAGGCCCACCCAGCCCCCGTTGCCACCCTGCCCAGCACCAACTCTAACAATAACCTCTATAATTATGTAGCTGCAGGGCAACAGAAGGAGGGTATTGGGTCAGGCAGCATGTTGATCTCACGTGTCAACGAAGGCTGCGTCAAGCTAGCTCTGCCAGACACAAAAACACCCGCCAGCCACACAGTCGAGTCAGATCTCCCTTTAACAAGTTGGGACACACCGAAATGTTGTGCAGCCCTGTAACTCTCTAAATGTGGGAGCATTTTCTCTCTTTGAGGTTTTTCTTTGGAAAGCTGCAAGTGTGGCTCGAAACACGACCAGTTTGTAACTTGAACATCTTGACATTGGATATCCTGTACTAGACAGATTGGAGCTCGTGGTGGTCTGTCCTCAGCTCCCACAGCGACCTCGGGGGATTCCTCCAGTGTTTGCACTGCCAAAGGAAGAGGTCAAACCCTCACTGACGCTACCCTGCAGTGTCACTGCTCTCAGAAGTGGCTCAACCCTTCCCCTTTCCTGCGAACAGTGAGTGAGTGCCTGACAGAGAAGTAGAGAAACACTACTTTCAAAATTTTCAGACTTCTCTACAGGTCGCCTGTTTTCTCTCTGTTTTGGAGTTGTACTACTGAAAACCCCTTCAGGAATGCTGTCAGTGTCATGTCTGGGATTAGTTTGGGTATTTACAACAACAAATCAATGAGAATGGACAGACAACCGTGAATCCTTCAATTCAGTTGAGTCTACAGTTGCAACAGCTGCATGTGTGCTTCTTGCTTGTGGAGACTAATTGAATATCACACTCCTGTCTGCCTTGTTGGGGCTTGCCTGAAACCTCGGCGCAGAAACTCTGCAGCATTCCACGATTTCTCTTCCCGCATCCTGAAGAACAGAAGATTGGGCAGATCTGCTCTCTATCTGATCCTTTCCATTTTCTTTTTGCCTCTCACCTGGAATCTTCATGTTTTTTGGTTTATCGGCGCGCAAAACCTCATGGAGCCGATCCAGATACCCCCGGAGGTTTACGGGAGAAAAATAACTAAACTGTGAAGAACTGTTGTAAGAGGCTCAGATCAGATGTGCAGTTTATTTTCATTACAGCCCAAAGTGTCTCATATGAGTCAGGCGTTCGAGGGACAATGAACAAAGACCTCCGATTGACAAGAAAAGGAGGGCTGACTGGTTTTGGACATGGTCGGAGACACTCGTGCTTGGGGTATGTTCCTAAACTCTGCATCCTGCATCTCCTTGGCACTCGTATTCATGAGAGGGAGTGTTCAGATAGGCTGCTCAGCGAGATTGGCTCAGAGATCTGCACTTGTAGTGTCACTGCGACAGTAAGAAACATGGAAAATAGATTGTAGATAATCATTTTTTAAACAAACACACATATCCCAGAGAAGGCTGTTGCAGATAAAGTAGGCACTCTGGCATGAGATCTCACTTTTTTTTAAAAACAGCAGCAGAGAGCTGGCGTGTAGCAGCTCATAAATATTCAAATGATTATACAATTTTGGTAATTGGAACTTAGATTCACTTAGACTTCATAGTACCAACTTCTTTGACAATGCCAATGCATTGTTTTTAAAGTTGTGATTTGGTGTTTTTTAAAATGCAATTATTTTGTATTTGCTTGCAAGTTGCGTTTGTGGTAAGTTCCAGCCAACAGACTTCCTGTTTCTGCTGCAAGTCACACACATTTTATTGCACGATGACCCGACACATATGTCGCTGACTGAACACAGACAAGTGTTTTATCATCTGCAGATGAAGTTGCTCAAACAGTCGAATGATTGTGTGCGCTCAGCTTCATGAATAACAAACTTTTCTCACTGATGTTTTCGAGCAGGAGGCAGATGTTTTGGACAGATGTGACGCTAGTTATTCCTAAAGTCACAATGAGGAGCTGACTCTGATGATAATCCCTCACTGGCTTCTGTGCGTCTGCACGTCTCTGAAGTTATAAGCAAGTTTTCTGCACATGTTCTCACTGCATACACGCTTTCTGTAGATCTTATTGTGCTGTGTTTGTGTGTATTCAAACTCAATTGCTCATGCCTGTTTTTGCCCTCCCTGCTGGTAAACTGAGGTGAAATCTGAGGGCTGAAGGTTTCTTCTTTTCTGCCGGTTCAGCAGTTGACTCAGTCGTGCACGCCACATCTCAGCAAAACCACACCTTTACCTCCGTGACCATGATCTGTGAACTAGGAGTATTAATCCAGTTAAATCCTCCTAAACGTCTTTACATTTAATATTACTCCCAGAATTACTTTTAGTGGATTTGTTGGGGCTCCTTATTTTTGAATTACAACTGTTGTCACATAACTCAGTTTTCTTAATTACAAAATAAGAGAAAATCTTTTTTTGGGAAATAGTTTCAGCTTCAAAGCTCTAAGTTGTGTGAAATGCTTTAATTTTTGTGTTTTAAGATGAGGGATATTGGATACTTACTACTTTGTGATTTGGCAGGTTGACAGAGAATATCAGTAACCAGTTACCCATTAGACCCAGTTTGTAACGAGTAAACTAATATTAGGACTGACTTTTGACCTAGTGCCGCCACAGTTGAGTCTAAGCAGGGCAGAGGAGATGTGGGGTGGGGGGTTGATACCACAATAACACACCAGACCCCCAAAATAAACCCCCCGAGCCTAAATTTGTTCCCCCAGCCCCACCAGAGGCTGGCAGCAAATAACACGTGAATGTGACACGTGTTTGTCGTTCCTTGCGTGCACACAGCCATATCCACCAGTCACAAAATCCATACTGATTGTTCCACCAAAGAGTGTTTGAGGTCATCTTGGGTCGGCAGATTGGGCTACAGGGTGTGCGTTAAATCAGTTCTTGAAGTAGAGATGTGATATTTTTTTATTGCTGGATTATTGCTGATGATAGGCTCTTGAGTTTTGTTTTGTTTTTTAATAATTCACTTTTCACATCACGTACTGTTGATGTTTACCTCGCTATCCATCAGTACAAGGAGACTGTAGCTGTCACGATGCTGACTCTTTAAAATGATTGCAATTTCTACTCTCATTTGTGCTAACGTGTGTGTGTGTGTGTGTGTGTGTGTGTGTGTGTGTGTGTGTGTGTGTGTGTGTGTGTGGCTTTCCTCCATTTAGTTTACTGGCAAACAGCAACCTCTGCTGGGCTGTCAGCTCAGCTCGGTCACAACTGTGGCTTTACAAAACTCCTGTTTGCACAATGTCCACATTTCATATTCATTCATCATCTTATGAACTTGCGTTGGACAAGTAAACATAAATGTTAAAAAACTAATGATAAGAGTTGGTATAAATAAGACTGTTGTGTGTGTTATAGGAGATGCAGGACCTGAGTCCATCAAGAGGAGTGTGTGAACTGCTGAATAGCCAAAGATGGTAGTAATAGGTCTAAAAGTATGTTAAGAATTCGTTATAAATGATGTGGTATGAATGCATTTGGAAAATACTGAATTAGAAAATAGTATTTTAAAGTTTGTGCGTGCACTTCACTGTGTCACCACAGATTTCTGCACAAGGTGGCGCAAGAATATCTGTGCTGCTGTCTTACTGTTCGCGTCTTTAACTGTAGAATAGACTCTCCCTGCTTTTCGATGCAGAGCGCACTAAAAGATCCTTAAAGGAGGAGTTAAACAAAACTTCATTGTACTGAAAAGTTCCTCAAACACTTTCTCACACTTTCAGACACACACGCTCATGACACTCTGCCCTCGCAGCTCATTCTCATTAGCAGAGGTAATGTCATAGGAGCCTGCAGCCAGCTGGGCCGTGGAAGTCATTTGGCCAGTTGGATTTGGTTACACAGCGGCCTCACAAACACCTCATTCTCAGCAAGTCTCCACGCTGGCATCTGTTTAGAGGTCCAACACAGGAACATTTCACAAGGACAGATGCCAGCATTGGACGGGAGAAACAACAGGAGTTTTTATTTAGTTTAACTACAAATATTTAAATATGATACCAGAAATCACAGCATGCGGAACAAAATAAGTTTATTCTGTCTTTCCAGATATTACAAATGGCCTTTAAGACAGCGCTGGAAAAAAGCAGGAGTAGGGAGGAATGAATTGTACCTCTGTGCTTTAGTTTTTCACCTTTTTGAAAATATTCTGCATTCTAGTAATGCCACTTTAGCTCTGTGAGGCCTTCCTTTTCAATTTAATCAACTCAACAAAACTATAAACTGGGAATCTGCATTCCGAGATAAACTGGAATGTGGGAAAATGAACAAGAAGCAATTGTGAAAATAAGACTTCCCAGAAAACACCAGGCACTCGCTGACGTTGTGTCCCTGACTGAAAATGGTCTGATGCCAAAAAGTGTAACATGGTTATTAACCAGACGCCCAGAGGAGCTGCTGCTGTTCCAGTTAGACCGTCCTTTAGAAACCAGGAAATATTTGTCATATTATTGTTGCAGACTAAGCAGATGGATTAGTCTTTATTTTGCCAAACCCAACATCTGATCATCTGAATTTGTTGGTTGTGTGTGTGTGTGTGTGTGTGTGTGTAGCGATCAGGCATAACATCATGACCATTGACAAGTGAACTGAAAAACACTGATTATCTCTTCAGCGTGGCACCTGTTATTGGGTGGGACATTTTAGGGAGCAGTGAGCAGTGAGTTGATCTGTTAAAAGCAGGAAACATTGGCAGATGTAAGGATGATAAAGGCCAAACTGTCATGGTTAGACGACTGGATCAGAGCATCTCCAAAAACTGCAGCTCTTGTGGGGTGTTCCAAATCTGGAGTGGTCAGTATCTGTCAAAAATGGTCCAAGGAAGGAACAGCGATGAACCAGCAACAGGATTGTTGGAGGCCAAAGCCCAGTGTTTCATGTGGGGAGCGAAGGCTGGCCTGTGTGGCCCAATCCAACAGACGAGCTACTTTAGTTCAAATTGCAGAAAAATTAAATGCTGGTTCTGATAGAACGGTGTCAACAAGCACGTTCCCTGTATCTCAATCCAGTCGAGCGTCTGTGAGATGTGCTGGACAAACAAGTTTAGAGTGCCCTACTCTGTCTGCATTTACAGGAGAAAACCAAACGTGCTCTTGATTGTTTGATTCCAATAAAACTGTTGCCAGTGATTCTGTTTGCAATTATAATTTCCACGATGAGTGACAGCTGACCAGTTTGATTTATTTATTTTTATTATGCTTTATTCACATGAATGGAGTCACTGACTTAAGTGCAGGGAAAGTTTGCATCTGGCTATAACTGTGAGACAAATAAAGAGTGAAACTGTCAATTCCCCTTGCAGGAAAGTCACCAGAAGATGTGTAGGGTTCCCCATGGTCTTTTTTATGAATGAGGGTAATGCAACAGATTAATTTAACACTATTTTTATAAGTGTGTTGACGTCATTATTAGACTGCTCTGGTTTAGAGGGACCAGCGTCTGACCCAGTTCTTTTGGGAGGCTAGAAGGAGGTCAGTTATGATTACAGTCACACAGGATACAGCATAATGGTATAATAAGCTGGTAAAAAGTGTGGTTCTTATGTGTCCACGGACATGTTCCTGATCACCTTGAATTATTATGTTTTTCATAGATTTGAGCAGCCCATCCAGCAGCAATGTCCCAGACAGAGACAGGTGGTGTTTGGAGGGTTTCTTAGACCTGTTACTTACACTGGAGTAGCACAGAAACTGCGAGCTTACCTGCCATGAATAATGAGCTTTCTTTTTGTTTTAATCTTCACTGATTAAAAAAATTGTTACTGAAGTTAAAGATGATTGCTGTGCTATTAAAGTGTGTCTTTGTGGGAACACCAGCCATTGAGAAATAGCTCCGCACAGAAAGACTTCGTCATAACTAGCCACTTAAAAGTTCGGAGATCAGGGTGAAACATCTGCGTCCCCCCTTTGTGACTACGTCACAACATCTGGCTGCATCGTTAGCCAACCTTTTTTTTTTTTTAAACGGGTTGACATTTAAATCCCCCTCTGCTCCACCTCCTCTCCCGTGTGCCTGCCAACACGTCTGACCCAGGCTCCTGCCCACTGTCTCAAAAGACAAATATTTGCCTGCAGTGTCGACAGCAGCGGGCCAGCCAGTTGGTGAGATCACCGAGTCCAGCAAGTCCACCGCTCTGTGTCGTGAGACTGACTGGTGCTGGTGTGCTCGAGCTGCTGCAGGCTGAAGTATTTCACAAAAAGGGGGAATATCTAATTACACCTGCTAACACACTGCTGTTTGAATGTTGCTCCTCAGATGCACTAAGCGAGTTTGCTCGCTTTTCTTTTGAAAATACTTTAAAAGTACTTGATACTTTCCCACACGAGTCTGGCCATCATGTCGTCAGAGTGTCAATGGTTCCTGTTGCACATAGATGTAGTTTTCTAAATTTGTCTCACATGATCACTTGGACTCGAGGAACTGACTAGATCCTCCTTAAAGGTCAAAGGTTATTGTGACCTTACAATGGCAATAACTGGAAAATTCATACAGTAAATAGGGTGAATTTTCTCATATTCATATGTAACGAATGAAGTGATGACATTTTTGAGGTGTGAGGCAGGAATGCTTCGTGACTCATGTGTGTTTGTTGATGCTGCAAATAAGTAAGATGGGAGACACACCTCTTCTTTTACGCACACATACACTGCTTATACAATACACATACATACACGTCTTTGTGCCAGCATTCATTTACATAATACTTTCCCTCCCTCCTTAACAATCAAACTAAGCTCGCAATCCTGCCCTAAACCAAAACTGAATTCTTTAAAAGGGTCTTAAAAGGCGAACGCTGCCTCACAGTTCTCATTGAAACTCAAACTGGTCCTCGCTGAGATATATGGCAGAAGTATATCCACATGCACACAATGAAGCTACTCCAACTGAAAGCAAACACGCCCCTATCAGTCTCCCTCTCTAACCCACACATACTGTACATGCACATGTACATAGTTCATGTCTTTTTTAAAGCCTCAGTAGTCCATGTGCCTGGAAGGAGGAGACAGAGTGAGACAGAGGGAGGGAGAAAGGAGCGTGTCTCCAGAGGGAGGGAGAGTTCAGCTCTGAACTCCTCAACGTGGATTAGAAAGAAGCCTCCTCACGCTCTGCTCTTGTTTAGTTTTTCTGTGTTTCACCGCATGAAACAGCAGCATGACGCTGAGGAAATGACTCTTTAAAACCCACACGGCTTTGATCCCTTTTCCTTTCTTCGCCCTCTCCAAACGCCGGACTGGAGTCATGTTGCCAAAACACACCGAGGAGGGCTTTCCTCCATCTGCCCGCGTGTCAGTGGAAACCCGGTGTGGCGTGAAGGGAGAGGAGAGAGCGCGCGGGAGCCGAGGAGCAGAGGAGCGCCCGGAGGAGGAGGAAAAGGATAATTAGTGGAGAACAAAAGCAGCTGAGAGACAAACTGTAGACATGAGTTTACCAACTAACTGTGTGTATCTGACGCCCTCGGTCCAGGATCGCTACTTCAAAATGCGGAACGGGAATATCTGCGGGTCGCCGTGCGCCGTCAACCGTCCCATCGACATCGTTCAAAAGCGCAGGCGGTAGGCCAGATGTGGTTTCAATCCAGATGTTGTTGTTGCACAACCCTGAGCACACTGGTGTCTGAACTTTTTTGTTTTTCTTAAGAAAGCTTTTCAGTTCTTTCACACAAAGTAAAGTTCTTTTATGTTAACATATTAACTTAAAATAACTAAAGTTATGGGTTTAACTGTAACTTGGCCCCCACAACATAATGAAGAACTAGAGCATCTTTTTAACCTAAAATAGCATTAATGCATCATATTATTTTATGTGTTCTGATGTTCACACTGTGCAAAAATGTTCTTCATCTCCTGGATCCAAATCATTTTATTCCACGACATTAACGGAATAGAGAGTGACATGTGCATATGAGTGGAAAATATGCAATCACACAGTGGCTTTTAGCTCACAATGACAAAGTCATCAGAGTTTGTCTGTGCAGTTTGCAATTCTAATGGTGAGTCAGATGGACTGATGAGATCTTTGGAATTTATGAATCAGTTTCTTGTAAATCTGTGTGTGTGCGACTTATATAGTCGTCATTTATACATGAATTTCAGCTTAACCCGCTGCTTGACCACCTCAGCTCGTTTCCTCTGATACTTTAAATACTGGCTGTTTAGAGAATGATCATTGTCCATATTTGTAGTGATTTTACAAAACAGATACGTTTTTTTTAAGATGATTGAAGAAGGAACAGCTGACGCCTGAATGTGCAGAATCTGGATAGATGGATGTAGAAGTTGTAGATACAGAAATATGTAACTACATCTCTATATGACATAAAAAAAACCCTGTATAGTTGACACATCCTCATGTGTTACAACACGTATGAGTATACCTGAAAGTGTCCACTGCTTTAAGAGCACAGAAGGAAATATGACTAATTCTGCAGCTGACCTTCCAGAAAAGTAATGACGACATAAGCCGTGTTTGACAGGGAGGGGGATCAAAGTGATTTTATAATGTCAACCCACCAATAAAAACAAAAAACCTTCAAAGGCAGATATCTAATGAATGCTGAGCTGGACGTATTTATAGGCCTGATGGATGAACCGCATAAAGGAGAGCTCAACTTGGAGTGTAATCTGCCAAATCTGTTTAACAGGGAAACCTACTACTTTCACCATGATCGAGGTAGTACTTTTACAGAGAGTCTTCAGAGAGTGCAAATATTTAGCTTTTGCCTTTAGGGTTATGATTAAGGGGGAGTTCGCTGAGCGTGGAAAAGCGTCAGTGACGATGTATCACTCACCTCCCTTCTAATTATGTCCTGATTTATTTATTTTTTCCCCACTGACACTGACGCTGCACGGTGACTCATAGCACAGCGTTACGCCTTGTCTTTTCTTGTTCTGACCTGTACTGTACACATACTATTAGTACTGTACATAGTACTTGACTGTAAGTATTGTGGGAAATACTTGGACCCGGAACAACATTTTAGTTATTGATTAATATTTAATAAAATATTTGTCTGATTAATTGTTAAGTTTACAAATTTTGTTTCTATAGACTAATGACTATGATGCGATAATTTTTCAGTTAAAAAACAGTCCACATACAACCGACTTTTTTTTATTATTATTTGTCGCCTCTTTTCAGTTTCTCCAGTGTAAAGATTTGCTGTTTTTGGCAGCCTGAATATCTTTTTGTTCTGGGCTTGAATATTTTCTCAGTGTCTGCTTCTGTTCTTCAACCATAGCATGTTCACAAGGTTGTCTTTAAGAACTGAGCAGGCATAGTACAATTTAAGTGTATCTTGTGGCAGTGGACATTTTATTTATATAGCACATTTCATTACATGCAAACTAAATGAGGACCAGAAAAAACACATTTACAGTTCCTAAAAGGAAACAAAATATAATGAACAAAAGAAAAAGCTCCTATTTACTGTAGGACTGCGTAGATAAAAATAGATTTTTTTAATGCTTTTGATGCACAATTTAATTGATCAGCTGGGAGCTTGTTTCAAAGAACAGGACCACAGTGACTAAAAGCACCTTCAGCTCACTTAGATCTGATTCTGGGAACAGTTCAAAGATCTGCAGCTGATGAACTGAGGGGGTTGACCGGACTGTGAACAGTAAGCAAACAGGAGGTGTACTGAGGGGCCAAACCACTGAGAGCCTTAGGAACTGTAAGTATTTTAGTGGTAATTCTGCATTGTGACTTCAATACTAGAGCTCAATACCAAGCCCCCGTTTGTCACTGACAATTTAAATTCCAATAAAGTTTTTTTGTTTGTTTGTTTTTTAATGAAGGAGACTGTAAGGCCTGTGGTGGCAAAAAGTAAAAGAGACATCATGACTTCATTCTTACTTTTAGGTTGCAGCCTTGTCAAAGTAAGCATTTTGACCAATTTGGTCATTTTCAGTCATTTATTTAAATTAAATAAAAAAAGCTACATCTTACATTATGTTGTAGCTGTAATCAGAATATAATTAAAATAAAAAATCAAAATCTTGGAAATCTTGCTAGATGTTATATTGTCCTGATTTAATCATAAATGTATATTTTAACCCTTTAAAGCCAAGAATATCATATTTGGTACATGTGCTGTTGTGAGTTTTTGAGACTTCTACCTCATCAGCGTTTTTACCCTTAAAAAATGATATAAATTGCATGACACATTTTTAATGACTAAATTGCAAAATTATGGCTAATGTAGCAAATGTTTGTACAAATTAAAACTGCACATTAAGCAGATTAAGATTTGATATATATAGATAGATATACATATATATAGATATATATAGACAGATATATATATATATATATATATATATATATATATATATATATATATATATATATATATATATGTATATGTATATATATATGTAGATAGATAGATAGATAGATAGATAGATAGATGGAATTGTTTTTTTAGTTTTTTAGTGAATTTCAGTGCGATCTCTGTTGATGGTGAGAGCAGACAGGTTTCAGTGGATGGGCTCGGAAGTGTTTGGTGTTTGCATGAAGATGACAGTGAAATGGTCTTTGCTGCTTGTAAAGCGACATACTTTATAGTGCTGCCTCACAAAGTCAGATCCGTACTACAATGCCGACTGTTGCATTGCCCTGCAGACGGGTTCCCATGTTGTTGTAAAATGCCAGACCACAGTGTTACCTGTGATGTTTCTAAATATGAGCATCTACTATCAGATTCACGTGTAGATGTTCCAGAAAATTAAATGCCAAACCACTGACCTCACAGGCAGTCATTTGTAAGTAGTAAAACTGAGCTGATATCTTTTTATTGTGTCCTAGCTGCAGGTGGTAAGAGTTGAAAAAAACGCAAGACGTCTCCAAAAGTACTCTTATTAGATTCACACATAAAACATATTCATCGACTTAAACATAATGACCAATTAGCTCATTTAAAAGAAACATTTTATCAACATCCGTCGTGTGATTTATTATTTTTTTATTCACAAAGAAAAAAAATAATAATCAATATCAGACGTGGAATCAAACAGCAGCATCGTCTCAGAAAAGGTGTCGTGTGACTTTTCGTGCTTTCTGCGTGTCCCCTCCCAGTAGTTCAGCAATGAGAGCTGACCTTTGGTGGTGTTGCAGCAGCTTGGCCGGCGCCATGGGCCCCAGGCCATGTCAACACACGGCAAAGCGATGCACAGCTCGCTCCCCGTATGGTCACAGGTCACCGTGAGCTGCCAGTATGTATTCCCACATAATGTAAATAGAGAGTAATGTTAGCTGTTGCAGTTGTGGAGTTGTGCTCACAGTGAGAATGAGTCAGCAGTGAGTATCAGCTGACAGTATCAGTGCTCTCATTATGCCCCTGCAGCTGCTTAGGCTTTACTCACCTGCACCAGCTCCATCTGTATAACTCATGCTTGTCACAGGCATATCTCAGCCCGTGTTTGCCATATCACACTGATATGTATATCTGCTCTGTTGGCTCTATTTTTGCAGGGTTTCTTTAAACTGCATGGGTTTGGTGGGTTTTACAAATCTCAACAATAGTAACTACTCTTACAAAAAGTGTAACATGTCTTATATTGTTCTGGTTAAGTATTTCCCCAAGGACCTGGATGTGCTACAAAGCAGAGAGGGGATTTCAGCCAGCTTTACACTTAGACGGAGGTGGCAAGAAAATTGAATTATTTATTTATTTATTTATTTTTAAAAAGTTACTTACTTTCCAAAGGCTGTTTTCAAAGAGTTTTTACCTGAGCTTTCAGGCCTTTTTGAAGCTCTCTAGTTTAGTATGTATGTAACTAAGTTAGATATTGTACTGGAACTTTGGTCTTGTGATAATAGTTGGTTGGCAAACATGGCCTATCTATAGGTAAGGCTTTCAGTGGACCCTATAAATGTTTATCCGCACTGACATTTGACCCCCTCCCAGTTGGTGCTTTAGTCTTCTGATCTTGTGTCTGAATTCACTCAATCTGTCATCGAGATGTAGCTTTTCGTATGTGACACAACGATGATGCCATACATCTTTACAAGTTCTCCTCTCCAGTTGGTTCTTGTCTTACATAGAGGTTTATTTAGCACCTTCAAGACAAATATAACAGGCTCCATCATTAATCTCCCATTTTGTGACAAAGGATGTGCCCTGATGTGAGGACAGGAAATATTGACGTGACAATGGCTGCTCCCTGGACATGATCCCAAATCATTTCCAGTTCACAGATGATGGCTCAGCTCGCTGAACCGCGGGACGCCTCGACTCAGAGTCCCCAGAGTCGCTCCTCTACGTTCCTACAACAAACACGTGTCGACAGAAATCCCACCGCGTCCGCAAGCTCGGCCAGCTGGTTTCTCTTCAGTGTGTTTCATAGCATCCTTTGTGTTTGGTGGAAAACAAAACTGCAGTGAGAGGAGCGTTGGGCTGGGAATAATTGCAGGCCTGCATGCTGGTCGATCGGCATTGCAGCGACAGCTATGAAACCACAACTGACGTCAGCAGTCAAGTGTGACTGTGTTTCTGTGACTGTGTGTGTGTGTGTGTGTGTGTGTGTGTGTGTGTGTGTGTGTGTGTGTGTGTGTGTGTGTGTGTGTGTGTGTGTGTGTGTACTCATGTTGAATATCACTACTAGAATAGTGGACTGAGTGTTATCCTGACATCTGTGTGATTCCAGGAATGATGATCAACTCAGAGCCAGGCAAACACTCAACAAAGAGGCGCTGTCCAATTGTTTTCTCGCAGTAGACAATAGTTTGGTTGATCGGACTTTTAACGAATGAGGAATTAAGGTGTCCACATGCAGCCTGCTTCTGCTCAGTTTGTCACAGGTGAACTCCATCACCTACATAGACTTGAGGGCTCCGCCTACACAGCAGGAGGCCAGGTAGGGAAAGCCCGGGGATCGCACTTCAGTTGGCTTGACAGGTAAAATTAAATAATAATCGAGCTATATGAAAAAAGATGACGCAACCTTTTTTGGGAAGTGGAGTTGCGAGACAACTGGAACAATAAGGTAAAGAAAGAAATACTAACATAGAGGAAAAGTGACTCAGAGTCTGCTTGTCTCTTGTTTTTTGCTTTGTGGAAGTTTAACAAAGACGTTGAATATGTAGGGGAACGGATATCATCTAGGACTGTATTTGTGCCAAAGATATGCATGCAAAATATAAGTAAAATATGGGAATATAAGACTTTCTGTCTAACAACACCAGTGCCTGAACTTAGGGTCCCTGTTAAGCCTAAGAAATAAACTAATCCATGTGCTTGAATGCACTGGGATCATTTAATGAAAAACTACAACAGGCCTGGATTGTGAGTCTGTAGCCCTCAGTGATGGCAACAGACATGGCGTTAACATGAACATGAACACACAATGTTGTGACTGGTACCTCATACACTTGGAAAGGTCAGTATCTTGCCTGTTCCATTTGAGTATATTGCATGAGTGCATGTCTCATCAATAAATACATAGTAAGTAGATTTTGCTCTCTTTTTATTTGTCCTTTTAATGCATTACTACAGTATGTAGTATTCATAGCTGTTAAATTTACTAAGTGTGATTCTCCACCCTTACGGGAAACAAAGGGTTAGAAAAAACACTCTCTATGTGCTGTCTCCATCTTGTTGTGTCCTGCTGATCAGAGATGTGATTGGCTGCTCCTGGGCTGCCCTTGGCTAATTAGAGGAGGAAGTTGCATGCTCCTGCCTCACCACTGGACTCAATCACTGTATACTGAAAGGCGCCAATTACTGGCGTATGAACTTGATTAAAGGGGCACCCAGCACGGCTTGTTGCTGGGCAAAGACGGATGCGTGTCTGTTCGTGCCCCGAACCGGCCTGTCCGGTTGCACACCAGTGTGATTTAAGGCTGTTCGATTTTCAGGTCGATGCTGGAGCCAAATCTGGATCTCTACCGCTGGGGCTGTAATCACACACTGCCTTCGTGTGTATGTGTGTGTGTGTGTGTGTGTGCGTGGAGCTCTGGGTCATTCTGGCCTAGTGTGTTACCCACCTAACCAGTTTCTAATGATGTTAATGCTGATCAGCCACTGTATGGATTTCAGCCTGGCTGGATGGACAGAGATAATCACTGCACATAGACCTCCATGATCAATACCCGTCCGGAGGAGCGAATCAACCTTTGAGGCACCCTGAACTCCAAAAATTTAACCTCTTCAGCTCCACACCAGTAAAAAGTCTGTAAAAAAGCCAAATTTCTTACTGTTACGTTAGACGGCACACACTTTTACAAAATTATCTTTTATTAAAATGAGGTTAAAGCGTTCAGAGTTTCAGCTTTTCAAATGTGGATGGAAGGGTGTGATCCTAGGACAAAAAATGCTATTAGTTCTTATTCTGATGGTCTGATTGGAGTGTTTTATGTCAGTATGTGTGCATTAGGTTTATGTTATAAGATGATTCATGTGTGTGAGATGTGTTGCAGTAGTGGTTAATAGCTGCACCGTTGTACTGGCTGCAAACAGATTTCACAAAACACTGTGTCACACTTTTTTTCTTTTTTTTAATTTATGCACACAGCCCCAGACACCAATTTTTCTCTCACTTTCTTCCTTCCTTTGTTTCTCGTGACAGCAATTAAAACAGAGCTCTGCTGTTTTCAGAGACAAGAGTCCTTCCTCTGCCTGTAGGTCAGAGGTGACAGAAAAATAATAAATACAGCAGCTGGTTTGACTCTCAGCAACCTTCTCCTCCCCTTGGCTATATTTAGAGAGACACGAGCTGCTCTGAGATCAGATGTTGATGTTGGACGCAGAGTGCGTGCTCTGTTTGGACAGTGATCCGCAGTGGCTGGCTGGTCAGGTGAATGGAAAGAGCAACTGGCTCTTAAGGAAGGTGCGGCTCCAGTGCAGTTTTATAAAAGAGAGGAGCTGATAGATTTGTTAGGGTTGTTAGGGTTTCCACTGATGGTACAATATGCTTGCGGTAAAGTGTAAAGTGATATTTTACTGTACAGCGTGTGACCAGTATAAATAGAGAAGAAATTCCACTCATTAAAATCACCTTTTCTGCTGTCTGGAAACTGTGAGCGGGCAGTGCTGAAACTGATTGCAGTTTGGGGTTTCAGTTTAGCTCCAGGATGCTTAATTGGAACGCCACGTTTATTTATTCAGTGCATTTACTGTTAGAAACAACAGAAATTTGGGAGTTTGGAAAGCTTAATTTGATTTATACACCATTATTGATTTTAATACATTCTGTTTATGTCCTGTATGTAAGTTGTAAACACTGTGCATGCTGAGGCAAATCATATAGAGAGCTAAGAGTGAAAAGTGTCCATTCAGCGACCACTCTAAACCTGCTGCTAGCTCCACACACTGATTAACTCTTTTGGACTGTTCCCCTGTGGGAGATGAGCCTGAAGCTGTTGTTTCTATTTCATTTGTTATTGTCAGAATAAATGGAGATCACTTCCAAGATCACCTTGTGCGATCCTGTGACTCTCACAGGATTGCTACTCCCTCGTAAGATAATGGAGGGCTAAGAAAAGCACCGGTGATATCACAAACAACTGGAAGATATCTAGTGTGTTGCGTGTTGCCCGTGTGTGGATAATGTATTTTTCTTTCAGGAAAAAAAAAGCACATTTTTATCAGTACAGAAAAGGATGTTCTGCTCCCTAATGTAGCGCAGCATGTTTATCATTAACTCACTAGAATTCACAGTTTGTGCGGGAGAAGAGTTTGAACACAGGGGCCTCCTTTCTTTTTGCAATGCTCAAATCTGGGTTTGCACAAATACTTTCGCTGCTTGTTCTTCCCGTGCCCTGCCTTGCAGTCGTGATGACGTTCGCACACGCACAGAGCGTGCAAACTGCACAGAGTGACAGTGAGAGGAAAGATCTGTTTGGCAGGCTGCTGGACGAAGGGAAGCAGGCTGTTTTTCTGCTGTGTTCAGATCAAATATACAATAGGCTTGAGGTGTAAAGCAAACAAACCCTCTTTACTCCCTGGACTGTCACACAGACACGCTTCTCTGTCTTTCCTTTCTTAGTGACATAATGCAACGAGAAGACACACACTGTACTCTAATGCTAACCTGAGCCTTGGAGAAAACTCACTATTTGCTAAGACTGAGCCTCAGTGGTATAAAATATTCCCTGGTCTGTTTTCCTCCTCTCCCCCTCACCTCTTGTCTCCTTCCTGGTGTGATGTTTGAGGCCCCTTGGCCAATTCCCACGCTACAAGGGAAGAAAACAGGAGGGAGGGTGTGTGTGCAAGTATGTGTTTTGACCTCCAACCCCCGGCTCTGTGTCATTCAGCCATCAAATAACATCTGGACTCTGGTCACTCTCACACACACAACAGAATGTTTTCTGAAATCCCTCAGCCTTGTTTCCCATGAGCACATCACAAGCAACAACAACAACAAACGAACTGGAATCAGTTCTGCATCTCATTTCATGGCATACGGACAGGTTTTAAACTTTTTGCTCAAGGTCCACTTATACAGAGTATATCTGTATAACTCAAAAGTTGCTCCAAGATTAAGGACACAAATGTACTAAATTATTTTTTAAACAATTTGAAACCAAAATATTTAATTTAGAATTACAAAACTCAGCAAATCCTCACAATTGGGAAACATGAATCTGAAAATGCCTGACATAGCTGCACTTTTCTAGCAAAAGAATAACTGATCATAAAACCAGAAAAGCAGTTTAGTTTACAGACAAAAGATTTTTTTTCCCCTTCTTTGATATAGTGATAAGGGGAAAAACTAAACATCCTGGGAACAAAAGCAGAGCTTAGGATGTGGGTGTCAAGGGATGTGTTTGTGTGTGAGAAAAGTTCAGTCAAAAACACAGTTAAGGACAGAAAAGGGAGCCGTAATGTACGTCAGAGAAAGGAAGAACAATGCTCAAGTCAGGGGACAGACCAAGGTCAGCGTGTTATGTACGCTGTAACTGAGAACAAGACGCCAGTGTGCCTGGCTGAATGTCTGCCTGTCATTCTGTTTAAAGGGTGGATGCCCATTCACTTGTTAACAGTAGCTGTGGTGCAGTGAAAAAAGGGACACTTTCTACATTTTCCGCATTAATATAAATACGTCATTTATGTAATTATTAACAAATTCTACTATTCACCTTAAAAAACTTAAAAAGCACTTCCAGGACTGAGCTGTTTAACTTAACTCTAACATCCATCTGTCCGCTTCCTCGGGAGTGCTGGTGACTATCACAACTGTCATAGGGCAAAGGTCACAAGTCTAACACAGCTCAGTGTAACAGCACATGTAAGTGCGTTTAAGGTGTATCATGGTCAAATCTGGTGAATACCACTCTGCTTTACTGGTGATGGAAGGAAGTATAATCACACTGTATTAAAACTGTGTTACAGAAGACACAGAAACTGCCAGATTACTGGGAGTCGGGTCCATCTATCCATTTTCTTTCCTGCTTTTCCAATTCAGGGAAGCAAGAGGTAGCTGGAGCCTGTTCCAGCTGTCATAGGGAGAGCAGTTCTGAACAGGTCGCCAGTCTCTTGCGTGGAGAGTGTTTTACAAAATTCAGATAGATCCAGATGCATTGTACCTGGATCAGGATGCAAGAGATGAGATATGAGTTGAGTATTAGGATTCTTTTATTTTAAACCATAACTTGTCTGTTGTGCATACCGCAAAAGCAATGGCCATTGCAGTACTTCTTGTTCCTCAGTAGAGGGAGTTGTCTCACTATCAGAAGCCTTCTGAAGTGAGCTGCAGCTGCTGAAAAACTTTGTATAGATCTTTTGTATTATGTTTTTATTTTATGCCACATCAAAATTCTCTTTCACACTTGATTTGTCATATTTTAGGTCTTGCTGTGCAGTTATCTTCATATAAATTCATCAAGTCCACTTTAAGGAGTGTTTGTTAAAAAACATCTGTATCTAGCCTTTGTCATTTACCCCTAAACATTATGGAAAATTTGATGTGAACACAAATAAACTTGTCATTTTCTTGTACATTTCAACAGAAATATTGTATTGCATGAGTTTAAACAGTTTAAACGTATGCTACGAATTGCCGTGTCACCTGCACGATGTCCTTGAGAAATGTGCTTGAATGCCATCGTACTTGCTCACGCCGATATCTAAAAAGAAAACACAGGAAAAGAGCTGTATGGCTACTAGGATTCACCTAGTAAAATTTAAAATATCATCCTTCATAAATATATTCATGCGGACGGGTGAAATCATCTGCACCCTGCATTGGGATGGGGGGTGGGGGGGTGCATCTACGTAAGCACCATCACAAGTCTCCCAGTTCCCCTATTTCCTGTCAGCCAGGTCTATTTTTAGCTTCTGACGTCACCGGTCTCCTCTGATGGAGCCTCGTCACGGCCGATTACACCGAGCCAGGGGTGGAGGAGGTGTGTAGAGTGGGGCTGAACGAGGTGTAGTGGTGGGGTGGCATCATTGAGGTAAGCCCTGCTGCTGCATATCACCCCCACCAACCCACCCTTCGGGAAATTGCACCAATCAGATGCAAGGTGCTGAGCACATCACTGTGCTGGATACAGCCCTCCTCATCACCACCCCCACTTCCCCCACCCCCTCCTGATCTCGCTGTATCTCACTGTTTCTATGAACTGGGCCCATTTCATTCAGCATCGATTGCTTAATGGCCATCTTTCATTTATCACGCAATATTATTGCTGGAGCGCTGGAGGCAGGCTGCACTAAAAATAGACACAGGAGCAAGCTTCCATTGCTCGACTGGTGCTCTGTTTTCAGCTGTTATGAAAGGGGGAGTTTGCATGAATGAGAATGTATCTAATTGATAAAGACGGTCTGTTAATCGTACCCATGCGGCGGCCGCATAATGGAGCTCCGAGGTCTCAGTCAGGTGAATTCCTTAGAAGGAAAGAGGTTTAGCCGAGAGGACGCTGGCTCACGGTGAGCTTCAAATAGTGCAGAGATCAGCAGAAGAAGATGAATTTCCGAGCTGATAAGCTTTGACCCCCCCAGACAATACTCAAAGTCGAGTTCTCCTCCACTTCCTCTCTGCCCACGACGGTTGCAGCGCAGTGCTGGCTCTTGCTTGGACAGCGTGTTATAAAAAAGTGTGGTTTGGTTCAAAGGCATTAGGAGGGAAAGGGAATTTACTGCCATAGTGAAACCTGCAATTGAGAAGAATTCAATCTGATCATTTGTAGCTGTGCTGCTGTTTGCTGACAGAGGCTTTTCTGGAATTGACATAATCCCACTTTTATCATACCAATAAAAAAATCAAAATTTTCCAAATACGGAAAAAAAATACTGTGTGGTTATTTTCAGCAACTCTTTGTTGAACACTTGGGGGCATATTTCGATGTCGCTGCTATGACGGGCAACAGCGCGAGCGGCGGGGCGGGTTATTGGTTGTCGTTGCACCGAGGCAACGTGCCAGTGTTGACGTCAAACAGAGATGGTGAAGGGGAAAGATGTGCGTGAGTGTGTGCTAGATTGTGAAAGCAGTAATCACAAGGTCACCTGTTTAAACTCAGAGGAGACAATCTATCTGAATACATTTTTTTCCCATTGTGCTGCCAATAAAAGTGGCATCCTGTGCATTGTATTACTATAATTTTCAGGTAGTCCGCATGAACCCCGTTCTTGTGTCACTTTATAATTGTAGCTCCTTTGTGTCTGCTGTCAGAGATTCCATTATGATGATTTGGGGGCACTTTGGGAAATTGATTTGGATTTGCAGCCCTCTGCATTACTGTACTTTCAACTTTAGCTGTTCCATAGAGGTGCAATTGTACCCTGTCTCACCACGGTCTTATCCTTTCTGTCTCTACATGCAGATCAGCAGCTGCTGCAGAAACTGTTAGTGCTGTGCATCACAATATTTGTGTTTGTCTGAGATTTATATGTGAAATCTTTGCTGCCTGTCTCATGTTTTCATATATTTCTTGTGCTTTTTTCCTACAGTAGGGCTTCTTTGTTCAAAACTATACATTTACTATGCATTTCTTTGTTATTCTGGCTAGGTTTTATGCCCAATATTATATTATAGCAAGTAGCCAACAATTATAGCAGTTAATAGCAGCTAATACTAATAGAGGTATTAACCTGACCTCTGAGTCACTGCATGCAATTTTAATCATGCCAAAAATTTAAATAAAATAAATAAAAGCAACAGAATTATTTCATTAAAAGTCAGGCTGTGATGCTAGCTTGTGGGTAGGAACAATAGAATACTTATTAATTGTTTCTCTCTTCCTTTTCTCTGTAGTTTTGATGTGGAGAATGGCCTGTCGGTGGGTCGCAGTCCACTGGACTCTCAGACTAGCCCGGGTTCTGGTCTGGTACTTCAGGCCAACTTTCCCCACAGTCAACGCCGCGAGTCCTTCCTCTATCGCTCTGACTCAGACTTCGACCTTTCGCCCAAAACTATGTCTCGCAACTCGTCCACTGCCAGCGACCTGTAAGTATTCTCGGACGCTTTCTGTATTGTTTCAGCAACAATAAGCCAAGAGATGTGGATCTTTTTTTGTTTTCTGTTCTTTTGTTTGTGGGGTTGCACAGCTGGATTTGGAGGAATATATATAGTGTGCTTAAGAGCTCAAAAACTTATCTCATCATTCCAGAGAAATCAAAACGTTTCAGAAAGAGGCTGAAGATATGAAGGCGCCGAATACCACAGATCATCTAATCTCTGAGAAACTGCACAGTAAAACAAACTATTGAATGAAATGAAAATGAAAACTTTAAAGTTAGTTTTAAATATGATTCCAGCAATATGTTTTAAAACTGTTAGTTAGCCATGTTATCCACTTTGTTAGGTACACCAGTTATCTAGTCAGCCAATCACATGGAAGCATGTAGACATGGTCAAGACAAGCTATTGAAGTTCAAACTGAGCATCAGAGGAAGAATGGTGACTTATGTGACTCTTGACATCATGTGAGGCTGGTCTGAGTGTTTGAAAACTGCTGATCTGCTGCGATTTTCCTGCACAAACATCTCTAAGGTTTACAGAGAACGATCTGAAAACAGCAAAATCCAGGGAGCTGTTATTCTCGTTGATGCCATGTCTGGGGGAGAGCGTCCCAGCTTGCAGAAGAGCATCTCTGAACGCACATCAAACAGATGCTCTACAAGAGCAGAAGAGCACAGTGGACCCTAAAAACAGCAAAAGTTTGGACAAGCTTAACAAAATTAGACTATAGAAATTTGGGGGAGAAAAAAAGGTTTGAAAGGGAGAATTGTGTCTCTGGAACAGGAGATCCACATCATGGATCTACAGCTTACAAATATAGAGCTTCTGATGTGACGCTATCATGTCAAAAATGGATCAAAGTCTCAGAGGAATGATTCAAGCACACTGTGGAATCAATGCATGAAGAATTAAAGAGATCTGAAGGCAAACAAGGGTCCAACCCTGTACCATGAAGGTGTACCTAATAAAGTGGCTAGTTGTGTATTTCGTTCAGCATTTTTTAGCACAATGAAATAAAATTTTCATTTAAGTCAAGGTTTGAAATAATTTGCAAATCACTGCCTTTTATTTTACACTAAGCCAGTAAAACTCATTTCACGAGATCACATTGATTGTGTCAGTGTCATAAATACAATAAATTATAATAAATACATTTAAAACTATTTCTAGTAAGCTCACCTAAGGTCCTATTTACACTCGAAGAACTACATGCATTTGGCAACAGGCTTTAAAGACACTTCAGGCAGCACAGCTAGAGTTTAAAAATGAGAGCAACCAGTTGTAGGTGTAAATGCAGTGAAGTCGCCAGCCAGCGGGAAACATGCTGGTAACGCTACGCTAGTTCAGCAACTAGTTTCTGTCTGTTTATACAGCTGAAGATTTCTCTTGTGCAGCTAGCAGTCTGTTTGAAGCCAGAGTGTTAATGGGGCCTCGACCACCAATAGCTGTCGCTCCTTTGTTTTGAAGGGAGGAGGGATTGAAGCATTGGGAAGTCAATTGGCTACCTCGGTGAGACAAAGTGTGAAGATTGCTGTGATTTTTCTGTCTATCTCTTTGGCCTGTGCCACACTGTCATGAGTCACATCTCCCACGCTTTTCCCAAACACGATCCAAACAACTTTATCTTGGATGCTCAAAAGTTTGAGAAACAGTCCCAGCAACCATTTGACAGATGCTGATGTGTTGCCACCCGTGTTTCAGTCACAAACCTGACGACTACAAAGGATTTTGATATTTTACTAAACAAGGTGGCGCTACAGTCATGCATCAAAATGTTTGCTGGACAGTGATGGCCAACTTAGTGTTTTTCACAGTTAGCATGATTTCACCCTGAGGTCTGGAGGTCTATGTGCATGTTGTCACCCTAAAGCTTCCAGAAAGCTTTAGCTGATCTAAAACTGGTTTCCCAAGCATCCAAAGCATGAGCTCTGTTCCTCACCTGCATGTTGTTCTAGTTATACAAATAAGTCTTAGAGGCATTTTTTGTCCCTCATGGATAAACTTAATGTCCCATCATTTCTAACCTTTAGTGGGATTGGTCTTTTTTAACATTTCCCTTGAGATACAGCTTACTCGTAGCTGGGTTTATTTGTGAGACGCAATCTTGTTGTTTAAATTTAAATTTAGAAGTCAATCAAAGTGAATACTAAAACATCACTAAATGCAAGTTTAACTAATTAACTTTAGTCCTTAGATACAATACGAATAGGGTTTTTTTTGCCTAGCAACTAGTGCGAGCCTTTCTAACATTAATCCTGCTCCTCTATTCCTTATTGCCAACTCTTAATTACCACGTAGTCACAAAAACAATATATCTATGAGGTTTAGCACCTTTGCCTCTAAGAAGGATTTTGTGTAACTAATACAATGTGTTGTTCTCCTTTCTTTGTCCAGCGTGATATTCAGACCAGTCACGGTCTCATCCAACTGCGACGTTCCTGCTCAGTCAAATATCCCAGTAACAGCAACCTGACTGTTGTCATGATTTGTGTGTTTGTGGTGTGGAATCACACAATACATCACGAACTGCTCTTTCCCCTCTCACGTGGCCTTTTTTTTTAATTTGCAGGCATGGAGAAGACATGATAGTGACTCCATTTGCACAGGTTAGTCGCATATGCTTGTTGCTGGTCCTTTAAGAGTTTCCGTTGTTTGCTGTCATTGAATCAAAGCCAAACTCAGGATTGAGGGTGCCAGCACTGATATTATGACAGGCGGAAGCCGGCAACCTGTACGGCAACAGGCCAAACACAGCACAGGCTTTACAGTTTAACAGACATGGCATCAAAATGAATGTTTATACACTTATTACTTGAAACAGTTGTTTGAACTGTGTGAAGATCTGCTGATCAATGCATTAAGCCAGCGAGCAGCAAGTTACATGTAAGCAGTTCATAAAGAAACAGCCCACAGTGAAAGCATGGTGTAAACAGCTAAGCAGAGGTGCTTCCATATGGTGCAAATTGATTTAATCATACTACACTATTCTCTGAACTCCTGAAAGCCCTGTTTTCACAGTGAATTTCATTAAAGCTACTATAGATCCACTGATGATGTATTTAAAAAAATATTTGTTTACCGAAGTGTTTGCTATTTATGACAGACCGTCTGTCCCGTGAAGTGAGATGTGAAATATAATTGTTTCCATTCAAAGTAAATCCATCTAATTTGGGGCGTTGCGCTGTCCAGATGCTCTGCGTGGCTCCTTGCTCCTTGCTTACTCATCACTTTGAGAAATAAGACATGGTTCATTTTTCACAGACAACACCCACACACATTCTCTTTGTGCTGAACAGCTTGTTCTTCTGTGTGTGTGTGATCATCAGCGACCTACTAACATGATCTGTGTACATGTGATAATTCCAAACTAAAGTCCAATATTTACTCTATAAAAGTTTATCATCAGTAAACGTTAGATATGAGAGAGAGCAGAGCTTCAGCATGCTTCCTCTCTTACATCAGGCTTTTGGAAGTTAGCTGAGCGCGGATAGTACTATCAGCGACATGAAACCCTTGCATGCTGTGCCTGTAAAGTGTGATGTTTTTAAACCACTTAGCTTTTCTATTCTTACTCAAAGTCCATTTTGCATTTTTATTTAAATGCTAAAAGTTCCTGATAGGGTCTTTAAAAATGGTTTAAAAGTTCCAAAACAAATATCAAAGTCACTATATTCATGGTAACAGGTAAAAAAGGTTCAACCATCTAAAAGAATGGTTCTTTATTTTGAACGAAAATTGGTTCACGTATTTTGTTTATTCATTTTTTTAGGTTCTTGCCAGTCTACGAACGGTGAGAAGTAACTTTGCTGTTCTGACACATCTGCAAGATCGTGTGGGAAACAAGTAAGAGCACAAACACGATGTGGAGCGGATGACTAATTTGCTCTTTTGTTATTCTACCGACACATCATCTGTTTCGTGTTTCAGGCGGCCGTCAAGCAGCAACCAGCCGCCCATGTGTAATCCATGTCTCACAGGTCAGTGTTAATACCCCTGGGTGATGGGACACTGAGAGGTTCTAGTTCCCCTGTGACTAATGGTGCCTTTCTCATAGAAAATGAAAATGTTGTTGTCTTTTTAAATACATAGAAAAAGAATTAAGTGATTGTTGATTCAGGTAAATCTGAAAGATGTGCTTCTTACAGTTAAACAGATGCAAATATAACAGTGCTGGTAAATGAATGGTGAAGACATTAACAGTCAGGACGGGTGCAGCATGACAAGATCAAGTTTTCTCTTACCAAGATCAACAGCAGACCCATGCAACATGTTAAAGATGTGGATGTTTCCACAGCAGTCCCAGGCGTAAACTGCAACGTGTGTTTGTTTGACCTCTGACCTTTCAGAGGAGCCTTACCAGAAGCTGGCGATGGAGACCCTGGAGGAGCTGGACTGGTGTCTGGACCAGCTGGAGACCCTGCAGACGAGACACTCGGTCAGCGAGATGGCATCCAACAAGGTGAGGTGATTCAACTCAGCTGTGTCCATACCGATCATTAATGCTGTGAAGAAGTGCAGGTGGAAAACAAAAGCCTCTGATCTATGCCCATTTGTTTATGTATTTATGTATTTATTCAACTGAGTATCCAATCTGTGCTGTTTGACTGTCTGTTGGCAGTCTAACATCTAGTTTTCAAGATATCATTTTAAAATTTTGTGTGATGGTAGATACCGATAACAGCTCCAGCTGAGATGATTTGGTGCAAATTGGGTCACACAAAACTATAAAAATCTATAAAAAACTAAATATTACTAGTTTTTTTCTGAAATACTACATTGACTAAAATCTTTTAACTTTTTCTTTGTACTTTAGTTTGTAGAGAGAGTACACAGACTGGCTGTGACTGGGCTGTAATAAGGTAGATGGAGGGGGAAAAGTCAGTGTGTCCTAGGAGCTTTGCAATCTAACCTCATGCATCAACTACACATGAGATTTTCAGCTTTTTCATTGTAGTGCAAACTTGCTTTCACTGTTCACAAATTAACTTTGTACAGGAAGAAAATTAGATTTGAGGCGTGTGTAAATAACACTACTGTTCATGAATGGCGCCTCTCTCCACTGAGCGTACGTCCTTGCTGGCTCTTCCTGCTGTCTGGTTGCAAACCTCCTCCTCTCCTCACTCAGCCAATCATATCTCTTTCCTCCACTCAGCCCCTTAAGCTAGACTAACGTGATTGGTCGAAGAAGGGGGACCAGCATGCGGGGCAGGGGGGGCAGGGGATCCTCGCAGACTCTCCCTCACTCTAGCTCCTGCTCTCCCTCTTTATGTTTATCATTGACAGCGTGTGACAGTAGTTGAATGAGAGACTGCAGTCACACCCTGATGGCAGACCTCTTCTCCTGCCTCCTCTACCTCAGCTATACCCCACCCTATCCCTCCAGCACCGCCCCCCCTTCATCTTCAGGATTGCAGCTAGGAACTGTGGGAACTTTAATTTTTAAATGGACTTTTTTTTCATGTCCAGACCATCTCTGCTGAGCATGGAGCAGAACTGAGTGGGGAAATTACAGCCTATTGCTAAGCAAGCAAACTTGGATTTTAGCCTCTACTAACATCAACATGCGTGAGCTGACATGCCTGCGTCGGCTCTCTGGGTTTATCTGTACTGGAGACTCAGACAGGTGAGCGATGGGGAGCCCTGCTGGCTTTCCTTGTTGACAATGGGATCTAGTGATCAGCAGTGCAGGCTTTGCAGTGGGATGAATGCTGAGTGAGCCCGCCTGTCGGATCTGACTCAGGACAAGATCCACAAAGGGGCTGAACGTTGTGTGTGTGTGTGTGTGTGTGTGTGTGTGTGTGTGTGTGTGTGTGTGTGTGTGTGTGTGTGTGTAGGACAGAAATGACAGCAAAAAGGGCCAAAATAGCCATGCGTGTTAGAGGAAACAGTTGTCATGATTGTCAAAAAACAAAACACGAAATCTTAAGAGGAATGATTCATAGGTGTAGGAATGGCTCGCATGTAAACAAGTGTGTATGTGTGTGTGTGTGTGTGTGTGTGTGTGTGTGTGTGTGTGTGTGCGCACACGTGCAGGAAGTACTGAAGCGCAAAGGGGGAAGCCGTGATGAGAAGCTCCAGGAGAAATCAAACAGATGATAAACAGTTATGTAGGCTGATGCATGTGTTTGCGTTGGCCTGTATGTGTGCCACAAAATAGCCGTGCAGCCACTGCAGCATCACACTCTCACCCAGATCCCCTCCTTCCTCCCTCAGCCTCCACCTGCCGAGACTGTTACATAATCAGTGTGGAAACTACCGCTGCCATCAAATTCAACGGGGAAACACTGAACTCTTTTAATTTTGTAAAACTTCATGAAAATTTCACTTGTGGGTTTTTTTTCCTACAAACAGTGCACGTGTTTTTGGTTTTTTTGTGCTTAGAGATATTATAGAGATATGATAGCTTGTTTTGATTTTTGTATAGATATATATATATATGCATATACGGAGGTATATCAAAGGGTATTCATGGACTGTAGGCTGGGAGCATAATCCTATGAGTGCTGCACTGCTGGGGTTTCCCCACATTTCGTTTCACTCTTAATCGAAGCAAAAACAATGAAACATTTGATTTGGCTGTGAAGTCTTTTGGGCTTTAACAGTGAAAATGAATAAGGAAAATACAGATGTGGGTCGTGCCCATTAAGAACTTGCCAACTTTTCTCTACCAATGCAAACAGCAAACAGCTGGACTGAATTATGGAAGTCTGAAGAAATTATGCATACTGACAGTTTAACAAATGGAAGCCTCAGTAGCATGTGGAAGAACACTGCCACAACAGCCTGGCACTTCCTCCTCATGCTGGTCATCATCTTGGTCACACACTGCTGTTGGATGGCATCCCATTCTTCAACCAGCATTTCTCGCAAATGTGGTTGTGTTGGTCGCACAACCTGCATCTCTCTGCATTGAGATAACAAGCCTTATTTTTCAGTGAGGGAGATGCCGCCCCGCCCCATCACACTACCTCCACCAGAAGGTCCACCAGTCAGCATAGTGTTGTCCACGTCCTCTTAAAGCTTTGATCCTACAATCCAATAGTTGTAGGCAGAATCTGGACTCTTCGCTGAACATAATGTACCTCCAAGTGTTCAGGTCCCAGTGCACATGTTGCCAATGCCAGCGTAATGGTGTAGAGTAATCTTCTTGGGACACCCACTTCATGGCCTGTCTCTGACATCCCAGACACCAGCTTGAAGTTGCCCTATGGCACGGGCCCTTTCCAGGTCAGTCAAACGTGGCACTTTTAGAGCAGATAGACACCACATGACTGCTGTAGCAGGGACCTTGCTCACAACTGCTGCTAATCAGGCACCCAATTGTTAGCATCTGGGCTACTGGAAACTCAAAACAAGAGTCAAGAAGAGTTTTAATATTGTCAGAGAAGATTTGCCACATTTTTCATGGGCACAACTCACATACTGAACTATTCTGCTCGACCCACGAATGCATTTTCTTTACAAATGTGGCACCATTTCAGAGGAAACAGGCTCTCCAACAGTATAAGATTTATTCGCAGAAGCATTGTTGCAACAAAGAAGTAATCGACCAAACCCAGATTTCCTTCATTTATGTGCCAAGTTTAGTTCTTGGCACTTAAAAGAGGTTAAATAAACAGAACCAAACTCAGTATAATAAAGTAGATACAAAGAGATTCAATCAGACCAATTTAGATACTCTGAGCAGGGTGAGGAACAAACACTTGTAAATTATCTAATAACAAAGAAAAAAATCAACAGTTTGCTTAGTAGTTAATTGAATCTATTGTAACAGCAATCAAACCCAAAATTACTCAATATCTAACTCACGAAACTAAGATATATAAAGAACAAAGATAAATGATTCTAGCTATCTGCCCTATGGCGTCACAATACTTGGTTTGTTCCGATCAGCACCGCCTGTATTTAATAGGACCGCATGCTGGAGGAACAGCCCAGAGGCCTCAGCAGCCAAACAGACTTCTAAAAATGAGTCAAACCTATAAAAAATAATGGTATGAACACTACATATAAAACAATTTCAGTAAATGCAAAATAAATGAGCGTGGTGTATGAGATCACAGATTGTGTTTCCTCATTTAGGGTTATGTATATGAGCCATGTGTATCAGGTAACTCAAGGTAGCTCAAGTATATTGTGTAAAGCGTGGATGCATGGAGGTTACCACCTTCATCACAGCACCTTGTCTTCTTCCCTCTATTTTGTTACACAAATAATGAGATTTGTTTTTTAGTTATGCGATCTTTCACCTGCCTCTTCACATTTCTCCCACGTTTTTGCAGTTACAAAAATCTAAGCAAATTAGTAATGTGCAATTTAAAAGCTAAAATGTGACATGCATCCATTAGGTTGTCTGTAGTAACATATTAGTCATTTTTTTCCGTTGACCTTTCATGCACTGTGGGTTTGTTTGTTTTTGTTTTTGTTTGTCCTTGGAAACCTTTTTGTTTACCGTTTTGTCTCCGTGTTTAGAACATGAAACAAATTTCATTCAAACGTTGGAAAGTGCTTCAGTGTTTGTTTTGTTTGGTCCTTCTGTTTGTTTGCACCCATATTTTGGTAACGTAGTTTGCTACAGGTTTCCTCTGTTGTTCTAAGAGTCAAGTAAAGGGAAGAAGGCATGTTGTTTTAGTGTTTATAGTTACAGAAAGGATTTTGAAATAAAATGCCTTGCTACACACATGCACACCCATATGCTTGGTGTGTGTTTGCAGAATAACCATGTGTTGTTTATGGTTTTGTCATGTCTACACAGTTTAAGAGGATGCTGAACCGCGAGCTGACACAGCTATCGGAAACAAGCCGCTCAGGGAATCAGGTGTCAGAGTACATCGCCAACACCTTCCTCGGTAAGTTAGAACTTTGAAATCTTGTGAATGCAACGACTGAAGAAGGATTTTCAAATTGATACCACAGGTGTATCTACTACGAGGCTGAGGGGAAACACTGCCAGTAAACTAATTTGCTTCTTTGCATCTCCTGTTTTTCTTTTTTGCTCTTCAACATATTTGAATGTTAGGAGGTCTTCTTGTATTTTGTTGGACTGGATAAAAATGTGGTTTTAGGATGAATAGGGACAAAAAAGAAGACAGAAAGATCAAATGAGGCTTTTTTAAGAAGGGAAGGGAAGGAGAGGATGACTTTCCAAAGGAACAGAGAAAAGGGAATTTTACTATATAGAAGAAGGGAGTCATTGTGAGGGAGAAAGGATGTGGGGGTTTTCTTGTACATGGAAATGAAAAGAGCATGTTTCTGAAAGAAGGTGAGGACTGTGTTAACAGGACAGATGGAGAAGGTGAGGATTTTTCCTTTTTCTGAAAAAGAAGGAGGCGGGGCTGCAGACAGCATTCCCGGACACATTGTGTGGCGTTGTCACGGCAACAGGGTGCACATTATTCAACGGCGTGCCGTATGAATAGGAGGCTCAGTGTTCAACAGCCCTTCCGGCAGGATGGTCCGGCTGAACGAGGATGCCGCTGTCAGTCGGACGCCGTTTTGATATGAGTGCCTCTTCTTCAAGTCTGGCTGCGTTTGGAAATGAGCACCATGGTTTTGGGTGTGAGGAAGAGAAGGCACTGTGAGAGAGGTGAGAAAGGCCAGACAGCGCCTCGTGTGACGCTGCCACTCAGATCGCTGTGCATCCTTAGGTGCCGTGTGCTCGTATCTGGATTTCGTGCCTCTGTGCTAATGAAACACAATGATTGGAAAATACCAAAGAGGATGTGTGGACGTGAGGTAAAGCTGGCTGTCCGTGATGTCACAATGGTATCATTATTCCCTTGGTTTGTACACCCCCAAAAATGGATGAGTCGTCTTCAACACAGCCGTGTCTGCTGGGGCAGTACCTCTGAGTCAATAAATCATGTTGAGATGATGCTGATACCGTCAAAGGAAACCTTTTGGTGTTTTTGTGTTTTTGCCTCAAGGACTACGCTCTCTAATTTGGGTTGAAAAACAAAATCTCCTGCCTTTGATCTTAATCAAGTGTTTCGGAAAACAAAAGCACAAGAGCTTTGTCATCAAACTGCTGGGAAACAGATGGTTTTTAACCATCATCGTTACGTTTTTGCTGCTAGTGTTCTCCACCTGCTGCCGTAAAATCTGTTTTCATGGTGTTTTTGTGCAATACTTACATTAATTGTGTTTAGTTGGCCAGATCTCTCAGCAAGCACTGCAAAACCAGCAATATTGTTGCTCCTTTTAGCCTTGTTTTATTATCTCAGCTACGAACAAATAGATTTCGGGTTTCTGATCAGGTGGTGTGAACTGAGTCTGTGTTATTCATGCTGACCTCACTTATGTGTCATTATACTGCTGATGAAGATGGGTTTACACATGTTTTCCGTACGTTTAAGTTCCTTTGTGCAGGAATTCATGTGTTTAGGAAAATGTCAGGTTGCACAGTGACAGTGAATTTTAGCTCTGTGCACCACTACAGTGGGTTTGAAATGAAGCAAAGGATGCAACTGACATGCATGCTTTAACCATTTAGGATTTGCCACTATTTTTATACAGTCTTTGTAAGTGGAAAACAATATCACAAATATAAATTAATTGCTTAAATTCATGGATATCACCAAAATGTGGATTTCTGCCTTTATGATTATTTACTGCAGGCTTTCTGTTTGTTCAGTAGTCTTAGCTTAGTTTAGCTTAGTTTGTAAAATACTTTACTTCTACATTGCTTTTACACTGATGAACCCTCAGTATTTTCTCGTGAAAATAGTGGAGTGTTTTGCATCCTGCTGCACGCTGTGAAAAAGTTCTTCTTCTTTACCATGGACAGGATCCTTTGAAAATCCTCTGTAGTCTTTCATGGATGTCCAGGCTTTTCTTTTTTTTCTCATGTTAATAGCAGTTGTAGTAACAGCTACTGTTCACAATGTGTCAACTAAAGTCATAGTAAGTGTATAAAGTACACCTAGTGGATATGACTGCAGCAACAATTGAAGAATCACAAGTTCCAGCTGCAGTATTGAGAATTTGCGTGAGCTGTTGCAGTCACACGATCATCTAATACTTACAGAGTTAAGTGTTTCTAGTAGTGCAATGATTACTAAAATATTGACAGTATTAGTAGTAATTGTAGCAGTAGCTAAAAGTATGCAGACACTGACACATCATCATATACTTCCCACTGTCTAGGGCAGATCTACAATAGTTCTACAGTGATAGGAGGCCACAGCAAAAGCAAAATCATTGTGATTTTGTACAATAAACTTGTAATGTCATTGTCTCTGAAATGGTTGTTGCAAAAACAGGGACCAGGTCTGCAGCCACTTAGAGTCAGTTCCTGTCTTGAAAGTAACTTTGGGCTGTTAAGGCGGAGCATTGTGATCGAATGGCAATAAGATGGCGTCAGCCTCCTATGGGTTTGCAAATGAATGGGGTCAAATTAGAAATTACATCCAATATGTAAAATGTTTGTGACAATATGGTGATTAACTATGACAAACTGGCAAATAAATTGCTAGTCGGTTGCAAATCCGTCCACCAATAGTGATGTAGTAGCTGCGCAGTAACACTGGCATTCAGCAGCCAAGCTTTTACTAGGGGTACAACCACTTTGCGATCAATTTAGTTCCCAATTCCAAAGAAGCGCATCACAAATGAGGTACGCTCATCGGTGCATGCTTACTCAGACTGATTGCACCGTGCCGGCTGCGTCTGTCTGCATTTTTAAATCCGACAGTACTTTTTTTAAGAACTTTGCCAATCTCTCTGCGAGTGATTGCAGTGAGGAGGTTGTCGTCCTGTTTTTAGGTTCATGAACAGCTGCTAACAGCAGTGTGTCTAAACGACAGTCAGACCCACATTATGTGGAAACAGGGCTGCTTCATAGAAATGGCTACATTGTGGACAGTTTGGTGAGTCAGTTTAACAGATCTGAGAGAACTTGTGATTTTTTTTGCGTTTGTCAGAGTAAAAAGCTTTGCAAAGATAAGAAAACCAGCGTGATTATCTCCCTCTAAATGTAAGGCAGGTAGAACTGAATAATCAAGTGGCTGTGTATTTTAAATTGGTTGAAGACACAAGTGGGTGCAGTGAGCACTCTGTCATGGTTTTTCTAACACAGATCTAACTACAGATCTAATGAATCACATCTGGCCATAACATTACATGCCTGTTCATGTTGCAGAGAAACAACATGACGTGGAAATCCTTTCTCCTCCTCCGAAGGAGAAGGAGAAGAAAAAGAGGCCGATGTCACAGATCAGCGGTGTGAAAAAGGTCACACAAAGCCCGGGTTTGGCGCCTGCCTCCATCCCTCGCTTTGGAGTCAACACACCACACGAGAACCTGCTAGCCAAGGTGGGTTCGCGCATACGCTGCAAAGACAGAAGACACAAACACACCTACAAATGCGCTGTGTCATTTACATGCTCTCTTTTATTTCTGCAGCAATTTGAGGATATCGATCGTTGGGGTATGGATATATTCAAAGTAGCAGAATATTCTGGAAACCGCCCTCTGACAGTGACCATGTACACCATTTTCCAGGTAGAAATCTGTTCGCTCCACCAAAGACCAGAATCAACCCAATTTGTGTCTCATGTTTATTTTGAATGCTCCTCATCAATGTGACAGGAGCGAGACCTTCTGAAAACCTTCGATATCCCAGTTGACACCTTCATCACCTTCATGATGACCTTAGAGGACCACTACCATGCAGACATAGCTTATCACAACAGCATCCACGCAGCTGATGTGGTGCAGTCCACCCACGTCCTCCTCTCCACCCCGGCTTTAGAGGTGAGCAAATAAGGCATTATTTAACCCTACCAGCTCCAGGGCTCTGATCTCTCAGTGGACCGAGCAGAGCTCCACCTACTTTTTCTTCTGAATAAATTAATTTTCTCTTCCTCGTTCACCTCAGGTGGTTTTCACAGACCTAGAGATCATCGCCGCTCTGTTTGCCAGTGCTATCCACGATGTTGACCACCCAGGAGTCACCAACCAGTTCCTCATAAACACCAGTAGGCTTCTGTCTTTCTATTTAAACAGCACACAGCTTGGGGTAAATAAGGACAGTTTAAAAGTCGACTGTTAAGAAACTGTAGCTAAAAGCTTAGGATTAAAGCCGCCTTTCAAAGAGGTATTCCACCAAAATGTCACTAAGGATCAAAAGGTGGCATTTTTGTATCAAATACCAGATATGAACACTGTTTTCTAAGTATAGTGATAACTGCACCAATCAGGTGTGGCACAATGGCACAAACCATCCCCTGCGTGCATGACAGCGGGTCAAGAAGATACAGTAGTACATATATCAGATCGGAACGCCATATTCCCCGAGACCTCAGGATGATATATTTATCAAACGGTGGAGGCAGACTGATCTGAGTTAACTCACAGACCCAAAACAATATGCATACCTGTGTGTCACTATTCCACTTTCTCATACAAATACACGCCACAGGTTTTCTATTGATTTTTATTGATTTCTGTTATTTTTGTTCCTTTAACCCTTTGATGCATGAATTATGACAACCTCAATCAGTATTTTTATTCATCTTTAGACATGAAAAAAAGATTTTTGAACTTCATTTTTTTTAAAACATGTACTTTTCAAAGAGTTTTTTTACATGTCAACTTAGGTGGACAACATACGTTTTGACTTATGAATTTGGTATGGAGTGACACATCAGTGTCCACTGTAGTGGTTTATGTGCAAGTGTACCATCAACACTGACACAAATACAAGAACACAGCCTTTGAATAGCTGTCCACTGTAGTGACCACTATGCATTAAAGGGTTATTTCCTTTGTTTTAATATGTCTATTTTAATCTATATGGATCTCCATAATCTGCACATTTATTTTAGCAACTTTGTTCAGTCGTTATCATTAATAATAGTTTAGATGCAGCTCAGAAATGTAAAAACAAGAGTCTGAATTGACGATGTAAATACATTAAAGTTGAAAATTAGCTAAAAAGAAAAAAAAAAGACGTACAGATTAAAATCAATAATAATTACAGCCAAAATATTTTAACATGTTTCCTTAACTTTTCCACTCTTTAAAATACATAGTAATACATAGAAATGATGCCAGGTCAGGTTCTTTATTATATTTGCACACTGTGGCACATGATTTAATTCCCAGTGGGTTGCTGTGTGCTCCGATTTACATCAAGCTAAATAAAGTAGAATTATCTTCAAGGTGTTCTGTTTTTTGTTTTTATGGATTTCTACCTCCATTTCTCCAGGTTCAGAGCTGGCGCTGATGTATAATGACGCGTCAGTTTTGGAAAACCACCATCTCGCTGTGGGCTTCAAACTGCTGCAGGAGGAAAACTGTGACATCTTCCAGAACCTCAGCAAGAAACAGAGAGACTCTCTCCGCAAGATGGTGATTGACATGGTGAGAGCGCTGCCCTTTTTATACAATTTATATTATAACATTAGTTATACTGTCCCTTTGAAATGTGATCGTTTCACTTCAGTTTTTTGTTTGTCTTGTGAATGCTTGCTGATACACTGAAAAGTCTTGTTGGTAATATATTTTTCCTGAGAACAAAATTGCAGCTTCCTTTTTTTTGCATCTACAACTGGACGGAACAAAGAAAACCAGAAGGTTGTGAGCTGAACTCAGAAACATAGTTTTTGCTGTTGCACATCACATTGACATAATGCTATCCCTAGCCGCTCACCCTAACCCCCACAAACATAACATTCCAATTTTTGGTCCCCACAAAGATATGTAAACATGGCACACACACACACACACACACACACACACAGGTCAGGTGTTGCTCAGGACTGCTGCAGTGAATCTGATAGATGATAAAACAGCCTGTGTGCATTTGCTTTGTCAGCATTACATTTTGTAACCCAGGCACTGTAAGACAACACTTCACTTCCTGCATCTATCCTTCCTTTTCCTTGTAATCACAAGGAAGTCATCTTTAGGTTGAACATGAGACCCTTACAATTGTAATGCATTGTGTGTGTTTGTGTGGTTGTTGTCCTCTGTAGGTGCTGGCCACAGATATGTCCAAACACATGAACTTTTTGGCAGACATGAAGACAATGGTGGAGACCAAGAAAGTCACAAGTTTGGGAGTCCTTCTACTAGACAACTACTCTGACCGTATCCAGGTTAGAGCAACTCCTGCTGGCATAACACTTTAATAGTATATATATGTTTAAAAATAATTATTATACATATCTCTATACGTTATATTTTTTCAATTATATACATGTGCAAACCATTTGTCCATTCAGTGCAATGAGCAGAAGAGAGTTGTTTCTGTACATTTCACCATTAGGTCTTTAATAAAAAGGATTTTGGTACTAAAATTGCTCAATGTGACAGATGAAAACTATGCAGTGGCTCGAAGACACTGGTGTCAGCGTGTTTCCATTTTGACCTGTACGCTGCTGTACAGCTTGCACTTAAACCAGGCAGTCTGTGTGACGGTGCTGCCACCTACTGGACAGATAAGTCATAACATCTGTACAGTTTTGCTGAGTATTGAGGTTCTGATGGAAGTAAAAGGTTTTGATCATAGTAATAAAGAATAAAGTTGGGTATTTACCCTCTCAGTCCAATATATGAAAATCTGTATTGTTTTGTTCTGTGTTCATCTTGTTTCTAAGTAATAAATTGTGTAATTTCTTTAAAAAAAAAAAAGAGGTAATAAATACCACACCTCCTTGACAGCACTTACAAAATGCAGTTTGTTTGAATAAACAGTAGTTTTTACCGTCAGCAGTGACTGCTGCTCTGAATGGACAGATTTAACCCCCCAAAAAACCAAATGACAGTAACATTGACTTTCTTAGCCTTATGCCGAAGCTCAAAATGTTTTTCAAACTGAATTTTTTTTCTGGATTATTTTTACAGTTGAGATTGCATTGCATCTCTGACATTGCCCAGCATGACACACCACATCTGACTGCGTTTTTCTCTTCCAGGTTCTGCAGAACATGGTCCATTGTGCAGATTTGAGCAATCCAACCAAACCGCTGGAGCTTTACCGCCAGTGGACGGACCGCATCATGAAGGAGCGTTTCACCCAGGGAGACAGGGAGCGGGATAGAGGCATGGAGATCAGCCCCATGTGTGACAAACACAACGCCTCCATAGAAAAGAGTCAGGTGCTGACAGATGGCAAAGTTAACAGATGTTTTAGTCTCATAATAACCTGTCTACATAATGTTTCCATACATAATTGCAATACGATAAGCAATGAGCTAATATATACGCCTTCATAGGTTGAATCTAAAAGTACAGTGCTGTGCATGTCTTTAGCCACCCCTCATTTCCTTGTGTTTTGTTTCCAAGGAGGCAAACTTTATTATAATCCTTTTAAAGTGCTCTTGAGCAAAAGTTCTCCAGGATTTCTGAAAGTCTTTCAAAGTTTTTCTTTAGACATTTGGATGCTTTTTCACTCACTTTCAGTTCAGGCCCTGAACCTGACCTTTTCAGATGGATGTGCTGTGCAATGCATCTGGCTCTAGAGCTGATGCAGAGGAAGAGTGGCTGTCAAGAAGCCATTCTTAAGGTAGGGAAACACAGAGAACAGCTGAGGTATGCCAAACTACATAAGACCAGGACTGAAAATGAGAGAAAGTGCCACAGTGAATATCTGTAAAACACAATGGAGGCTCTTGTAAGCATTGATGGAATTATGACCACAGAAAAGTAAAGTTCGATTTTGATCCATCATGCAGCACCATCTGGAAAGTGTCTAAATGGCACCGGTTTTCTTTTTGAGCATGACAAAGATCCCAAACGCACTGCCAATGCAGTAAAAGCACACCTGGATAAAAAAAAACACATAATCGAACACTATCAGTCATGGATTAGCCTCCAACATTACTGAAACAGCAAGCAATCCTCACTGATTGTTCAGCTGTTTCTGCCTCATATACTTCATTTCTATGTATATTTAAAAATATTTCTATAAATTGCTGCACATATTTCCCATTTTTCTGGGAAAAATATTTAAAAAATGAGGAGTGGCTCAAGACTTTTGCACAGTTTGTTATTCTTCCTACGTGTCCTGAAACCACCTCTCCAGTATTTACTCTGCAAACGTGATCCTGTTTGTCCTTTATGTATCGTACTCCTGTCACGTTTGCTGTTGTATTATTGTTAACATTACTATCATAACCAGGTGAGCTTCATTGACTTCATTGTGCACCCGCTGTGGGAGACCTGGGCCGACTTAGTGCACCCCGACGCTCAGGACATCCTGGACACGCTGGAGGACAACAGGGAGTGGTACCAGAGCATGATCCCCCGCAGCCCCTCGCCTTCCACCCCAGAAGAGCACCAGGCTGAGGTGGGACCAGCAGCTTTGGGAGCAGGAGCACCCATTCCTTCTGGAGGAGGAGGAGGGGACAAGTTCCAGTTTGAATTAACTCTGGAGGAAGAGGAGGAAGAAGAGGAGGAGGCAGATTCTGACCTTGAGAGCCCCATAGAGAATGAGTCTCAGTCTGCTGCGGAGAGGCACCGAGACTCCTCCTCCCCATCTCTTTCTCCAGACCCCCGCAGCAGCAGCAGCGGCAGGTACCGTCCCCCTTCGCCTCATCCATCTCGGACCTTGAACCTGGCTGCCATGTCGGTGCGGAGCCCCAGCCCTCAAAGAGCGCCAGTCTCCCCAGGGCGGGAAGGTGCCGACACGGACAGAGAACTGAGCCAGGAGGGCGACGGAGTGGCCTGCCTGCGTTTGGGCACATAATGACCAGCACAACCTGCCCTGCCTGAGAGACACGGGTGCTGGATGTATGTCGATGGAGGCAGGGCAAGCCTTTACCAATAATGTCTGTAAAATCACCACAGTCCCTTTACACTGGAGACACCCACTCTGGAGAACAGAGGAATGTTCCCCCTCTGTTTTAGGTTTCGTTTTTCAGCAGGGAGAATAGTTTTTGCCTATCTTTGGGTGCCTGATAGGCCATCCTGGTTTGTTATAGCTTCAGTTTGGAGAGTCCCAGACAGAAACAAAGAAAACGAAACTGCTGCGTTTATTCTGGGAAGAAGAACGAAGCTGAGGCCTGTTCTCTAACAAGAGGTAACAAGGTAAAGGAAATGTCTTCCTTCAAAATAACTGTGACATTTGAACGCGAGCAGCGAATGAGGACCGCAGTGGTGTGACAGGGTCTTGGAAATTATTTTGCACCATAGTTTCAGTTTAAGGTATAAAATTATTGAGTCCTCGTTGGATTAAGTGAGTCTGATTTCTTTAAGAATGATGTGAGAGATGAATCATTTTACCAAATACGGGATGTAAATGAGAAAAATCGGTGGACCTTAACCTCAGGGTATGAAGAGAAACATAAATCTAATGTAGCACAGATGTACTGGGTACCCCCTAACCTGACCACCATCCCAAACAGTCTTTCCAGTTTGATTTACCTCCAAGCCGGACAAATGAGACTCATGGTGTGTCTCTACATTTAATCAAAACCCTTTAATATACAATTTGGCAACTTACATACTTAAACCAGCTTGTAGCACCACAGAAACTGAACACTGAAGAAGACTTTACCCCAGTCTCACCTGTTGATACTATAAGACACCACCTGTATAATTAGTTTAAGCTTTATTTTATTTTGTACCTGTAATGACTTTTAATGATGTCATTGTTCTGTTTTGATTTTCGACCTGTTCCTTGTTGTACATTAGCTGATCTCGTCTGTGGTTAAGTGCTTAAAAAGCATTTGTTTTGTTCGGTTTTTTAAATCAGGGTGCCTCCAGTCCGCAGTAGCACTTTACTGTCTCGGCCATTTCAGCTCTTCTGTTCAGTCACAAAAAAAGGGCTTCACCCACTGTAGGCCTGCTGATCACAAAAACACAGTACAAAGCATTTGACTAAAGGTACCAGAAGGCAGGGCGGGAAACTAACCAGCTTTCACAAACTAGCGTCTCAACAAAGGATTTAATGGCGTGCAACAATAATAAAGTTCCTATTCATCTACCGGTCAGATAATATTGGAATTCTAGGACTGCATCTGTTTGTTTTGAGACAGTCCAAGGGTGTGCAAACTCCAACAACTGTAGGTGAAATATAAAACTCAGCCTCCCACCTCAGACCCAAACTGAATCCGATTCTGAATATTTGTTCTTATAAAAGAATAATGCTGGCAAAAAACCTTCTTTTTTTAATAATCAGCAAACAATGAACCACTGCTATAACAAAGTATTGTGTGGCATCTGTTCTATAGATGTTCCATAGATGCACATGCTCCCTAATTATAATTTAGTCCGTTTTCATTCAATCCTATTTCTACCATCCTGATGAAAATGTGTCCAACAAAGAAACTGTTCATTTTTTAAAGGCTCCCACATGTTTGTTGGGAAACACTATTCATGCAGTCACATTGTCACGTACTGCTACAATTAAAATCAGCAGCTACAGCTACTACTGTTTTGAAGCTCTGTGAACTTCTATGCTCATTCAAATGTTTTGTTTTGTTTTTAAAACCAACATTTGTGTAGTTGTTTTTGTGGTTATATTTTATTAAAGTGCTTATAAGAGATTAGAGAGATTATTGAGGAGATCTGTGCTTATGTCCAGGGAAATTTAAGATTTACTGCTTGTTTCTTGTAAAAGTAACAAGTAATCTACTATATTACTTCTGTAACACGTGTATTCATCATGTCTTTCAGATCAGATAGAATTCCCAAAACTCTGCGAGCATCCTGTTAACTTCCATCCAAGGAAGCCACTTGGATGTTTGACAAACTATCAGTGTGTGCATTTATAATGGCTGATAGATGGAAATTTAAAAGCTTCAGCCATGCTATAAGTCTAGATGTTGAGGGCACCTGAGCCATCAACCATCTGATCTGAACAGAGCGGGGAAGACAAACCAGCAGCATAGTTCATCACAGGCTTTGACACCTGTTTGATTAAATCATACTTGAGCTCAGAGCACTTTATAAAAGAGGCCCTTGCTGTTGATTTTGTTTTTGTAGGTATTTTAGAAAATGTAAAAAATGCCAGCCTTATCCTTTAATGGTAAAATGTTGTTTCGACACACAAACCTTCAAACCTCAGTCAAAAGTAAAACATGTTTACACATCTGAACTAAAGATGCTGCTTCTAAATTGTTTTATTTTCCATAAAAAACCCAACGAGGATCTTTGAATTCTAAAATCCCAGCGGTGTGTTTTCCTACCCTGCCGACAGATACCGATGTAGAGATCAGAGAGAGCTCAGGTGGCAGAAACAAGTCACCTGTAGTTCATCCTAAACAGACTGTGCTCCATCAGCTCTTATTTGGTAGATAGTGCTCGACTGGGATAAATGTGTGCCACAAGTGTTGACAACACACAAACACCTGCCAGCCTACAATGCTGTACATTTTTACACTAGAGATTTTAACCTGATGATTGTATCAAAGTCATTAACTTTATAGTGTTAGTTTTTACAAATGATACACGTTAACAGTATTTAAGGCAAACGATTCAATAGATTTTGTGCAGCTTTGGATCCGTCTGTTCAGTTCTTTCCTAATCAGATAGCTGAGACTCGAGGATGTGTGTAGTTTCAGGTGTTTCATGACTTTGTCTTTCTGTACCAAGTACACATTCAGCCTAGAACAGTGTTTGTCGCCGTCACTGAGGTAGAAAGACCGGGAAGTAAGCAAGCACTACGCAACATACGATGCACTTCCCAGTCAGGCAGTAGTAGAAAAACACTAGTCCAACAGTATTTCATTATTTCAGCTAGTAAGCTTTATTGATCAGCCTTACGTGGTTTATAAACGTTTTGAGCCTTGTGCTAAAGGACCACTGTGATGATTTCGAAATGCTGATCCTCAGACTGTTGTTCCATTCACTTTTCCGTGGAGAAAGAGGAAAGTGGGAAAACTGTTGCCAGACTTACATTTTTTGAGAACGTTTACAAAGTGTGCAAAAGAAGATTTTTTTCAAAGGCTCCAGATTTAAAGACAGTTTAGAGGTCTAATAAAAATAATTGTGAGTAGATATGTCATATTAAAAGTGTCTCCCATTAAACCGTTCACATTGTAATCAGAGCAGTTCAGTTTTTACAGTAATTTTTACTCATTAGCATATTTAGATATCAGTATCCAGCTGACCACAGATGCCTTCGTATGACAGAAGTGTCTGCATTTGGCTAGTTTTATTAATTATCTAGAGTGTAACAGGCTGAATGTAAGCCAGTGAACCTCAAAGCCTTTGAGCATCACCCTGAAGAGCAAACATTTTCAAAACACTGCATCTAAACGTCTGTTTTTTGTTACGTCATCAAAAAACATGTATCGTGTCAAAAGTTGGTTTGTCAGCCATTCGTCAAGATCCTTTAGCACTGGTTGGTTTTGATCCAGTCAAACAGCTTTCTATGAGGAGAAAACCTATTTTAGTTACATTTTTGCATAGTGTAGCAATGGTCACATGGCTACATTATCAAAGAGCACAAACAATGGTTTTACCCCCCAAAGAAGTTTATGATATTTGTACTACATTTAATTAAGGAATAATCGTCCAAAAATGTAAAAATACATTCAAAAATTTGGCTTCTGAGATTAAACTGATTTTTCTCAGATGTGCCACAACAAATAATGTGTTTCCAGTTAGTCTTTATTTTCTCTTATTGTAACACACAAATGAACAAATTAAAAGCTCATATTTTTATCCTGTGTGATACTTTAAGTAGATATACAGCAACAGTTTTCTGACAGCAGGTGTAATTTGCTCAGCACTGAGCAGTCTGAGGAGTTACAGCAGGTTAAACTCAGCACCGTGGCTCTTTGCAGGAAGACGTCAGTGCCATACAGCGCCATCTGTGTCGGTGAGCGTTCCCGCTTCTACACAGAGACCGTGTTGCACTGACACCGCCTCCACCCACGTCCATGCAGTCTTGTTCTTTCAGCCTCTGTGTCGTGCAAACTTCTATAGAGATATTTATTCTTCAGATGTGTCTGTCGATACAAAGTACTGTAACATAGGATGTCTAATTTTATGTTCTGGAGCCTAAAAATCAAGTATACTTCACAAGTATGTATCCACCTGCCACTCCGATGTTTTTGTCAGAGAAATTAAATCTATTTTTGTTTCGCATTTTAAGCCAAAAGAGTCTCGGGAGTTCAGGGTGTTTTAAGTGGAAAATGCCAATAAATTATATGGAAATTTTTATCCTGTGTTTGGCTGCATTTGTTATTATAAAACATATTTGAATTAAGAGACAACTTAGTTATCTGCTCTGTTACACAAGAAAGTTATAATACTCTATATGCTTACATTTTCATAGTATTAACGACAACACTGAAACAAACTAAACATTAGTATGGCTAATTTAACGTGTCACATTTGGCTGTTTGCCTGTAGGACTGACATATAACTTTATTTTTCATGTTCAGCAGAAGCTTCTGTCGAGCCGGACCGGAGCTCCAGTGCAGGCTGGAGGTTTCACCCCCTGTAGAGGCAGAAACATGCACAAAAAGTCAGACGCTAGAGTTGTGTGTTTGAATCAAAGCACTTCATTCACAAATACATCTACTCACCTTGTAGCGATGACAAACCAGTTGGAAAAGGGACGACATTGCTTTGTCTTCATTCTCTTCTGTGTATTCCTGTAATAAGGACAGCACTTAGTCCCAGCATTTCCTTCTGTAAATCCCACAAAAGGTATTAAATTCGCTTGGAATATTTTATTATCTAAGTTTTCCTTTTTAAACTTTGAACCCAAATTATGAATTTTAAACTTACAACTCTGTCCACAGTAATAATTTCAGCTTAGTCATATCAGTTAAGAGTTTAAGCAGCTGATAGGGACTACATGATTTTTGTACTTTTAAAAGAAAAAAAAATTAAGATCTTTTCACTTCAGCTCTTACAGATTTGGTGTAATCTGAATAACTCTAGAAACTAGAAGTGCAGAAAGATGCACAAGCCTTGTCTGAAAACATGAGTTAGTTCATATTCTCTGCAGCTCAGAATTAATTTCAAATTCTAGCTTTTTAAAATGAGAAGCAGATAGACCTCTCAGTATGTTAAACAAATCTCAGCTTGCGTTTTACCCCATTGAAGGTGATCCAGGGCACATGTGTGTGTGCAGGGTTCAGGGCTCTGGTCATAAGAGCGTTGGCACGCATCAGCTGGTATCCCAGATCTCCTTTGACACACGAGTCAACTCTGGACCAGGGCACAGAGGGAGCATACAGCCGGAGACACTGAGAAAAGAAAAAAGAAAACAGAAACAGAAAAAGCAGAAGGGCAATGACATAGCGAATGTGATGTCACCTATCGGTCCGTTCAGAATTTGAGCCGAGCATTTGTGATTGCCATTTTTGCTTTTTGATGTCAGGGGCTGTTGCAATCCTCAGTTACAGAGTAGGCCGTCCTTTTCTCCTTTCATTTGTTGTTTTTATTTAATCAGCATCAGAGTAAACATCACACTGTATACAATTAGACTTGAAACCAGGGATTGAGACCATAAACTCATCAAGAAACAAGTTTTCCCGAGGACGTGAATCAGGATAGCAGGGGGGTTATTGTCTTGATGGCCTGTGCTGGCTCCTCAGGACTATGAGCTCAGCTATCACAGTAACAGTTGTGATCACTGGAAATGAAAACGACCCTTATATTAAATAAACATTTTTTTCTGAAGTTACTCACAGACTGTGCAGCGCTCAGAACATCTGCAGATGACTCCATGCAGTAGATGATGTGAAATGCAAGAGAGTGTTCGGTTAAATGGAGGATGCAGGCCTGAGGAAGAGATCAATCAGTCTAGAAGACCCAGCAGAAAAAAAACAAAACAAAAAACACATGCAAAGTTTAAGCTGTTCAAACCTCGATCATGTTTCCTCTGCATTCAGGCTCTCCGTGCTGACAGGTGAAGGGAGAGTTTGCTGAGCGAAGCTCCTACAAGAGAAACAAAGCCCAGGTTTATTCAGGTGAAACATCCTCTTTGTTTGTGAATGCTGCATGCATCAACAGAGGAAGGACTGATGGACCTTAGCATTCCCATAGGGCACCAGTGTGACAGCCATGATGTCCTGCAGCATTGTCCAGGTGGGGAAAAGCTGCTGAGTGATAAATTCTCTGCAGTCTGGACACAGACTCTCATAGTACAGTGTGACAGATACTCCAGGGACAGCCTGGTTTGGCCTGGTAGCATTAACCTCCATACACTGTTTCTCCACCTACAAAACAACAGAGTTGATGTCATCCCATTTCAGTAAGAATTAAGACAAATAAAAAGTGTTTTTCATAACTGCTTACATGATTTACATTTCCAGAAAACACTTTTCTGAAGCTCATCAAACACGCTCACATACAAGTTCAGTGCTGAAGAACATTTCCATGACATGTACAAGGATTAATTTTTAAAAAGTAACAAATGTGACTTGAACCGTTTTGCAAATTTAAGTTTAAAACACAATCATTGGAAAACTGAAAAGAATAGCTCTTTGGTCCTCTGAGCATTTTCTACATTATTGAAATAATAAAGAGGAAGGACAATGATTAAAATTAATAAAAGACACAAAGCTCAAAATGGTCTAAGGAAGCGCCACTGCACATTCATCTCCTCCTCCAGACTCTGTTTTCTCTAAACTGATTAGGTGTTTGCATGATTTGACCTCAAGCTGCTCTGTCAGTCACATGAACAACCTCTGGTGTTGAATTTCTGAGGCATGACTCTTATTAATGTCCAGACCAGGGAAACTTTCAACTCCACAAAAACTGTCCTCTATAGGTACAACAGTGATGAATGATACCATTTGGGTGCACAGTAGCAATATTAAACATTTCCTCTTGTTTTCCTGCTAGTCCTTTGCTTTAAAGTGTTTACATTAAGAAGACGCTTTCATACTGAGAGGACCATTTTACATTCTACTGAGTAAAAGCACACGAATAATGTATAAAAATGTAATAAACTTCTTAAATCTCGTTCAGCTGTGCTTACTTGTGCCTAGCCTATACTAAACTAAATTACTAGTAGGAGCATAGATGACCCCCAATGTGGTCAGACTTACCCTGCATTCTATCGCTATTTCCAGGGACCTACACCACTGGGAGGGAGGGTAGCGACAGGCCGGTTTAGGATGGCACATCCCGAAACCGCTCCGTTCAGTATAGACGAGCAAAAGCACAGACAGGATTCCCGAGAGCTTCATGTTGTCATCTGCAAAGGAATCCACACAAATCTGAGAAAGTAGGACGGAGAATATCGAAGATGCTCCTCACTGGAACCGCCCAATCAGCTGATTGACTACAGGTGCGAATGCTGCCTTCAGTAATCCTCGGACATCACTCTTTCTGGCTCCGGAGTATAAGGGAGTAACAACCAAAATAATGATCTGAAAAGGCTGACAGTTTGATAGGATTTAATATATATTAGTATTTACTTTAAAAAAAAGCCCAAAATTCCAGCTTTAACTAGTTAGCCACTAAACTTTTAAAAAAAGAAACGCAGAGCAAGCGTTGACAGTTTTCTTCTTCTTTTCTTTTCTTTGCAGAAACAGCTAATGAAAGATGAAAGGCGGCATCTTGCGCCATCTTTGATTTTGACCTTGGATTTTGATGTTATTAATTGGTAATGTGTCAAATTCTATGAACTGTTTATGGGCAGATCCACTGTTTGCCTTTTTAAATTCTCACCAATTGCACGAACACAATTTTGAAGCTAACCGTTAGCATCTCTGTGGCTATAAACAAGAAAGTCTGCTATTTTCGCTCTTACTGAGATCAAAGGGTGGCTAACGTTTGCGTTGAAGTGTAAGGCACACCACTGAATCTGTACTGCATTGGAACTTACTAAGAAGCTAAAGGGTGAAGAGAGTTCAAGAGCAGATAAGTAAGACGGTTGCTCATTGTCTCTGTCAATAATTGGCGTTCATGGTGTGACTCATTGACACATGATTATGTAATTCACAGGTGATTATAGGACCAAAGCTTTTGTATGCATAATGGCATACATACAGTGCCTTGCAAACCCCTTTCACATTTAAAAATCTTAATTCAAATGATAACAGTGTTGAAACTGAATATGGGCTGCTGGTGGATGTTGACACTGTAACATGCTTTTGACTTGCTCTCACTGGATCTGTACTGTTAACAAAAACAAACAACAAAAAATAAACAAATATAATAATAAAGTCCACTTTGACCAGAATATAAATAAGATAAAATGATAAAGTACTCTAGCGTGTATGACAGCAGTCTAATGGCTAATAATCTGTAAGCCGTTACAGATCCATTAATATCGGTGACCTAGCCTACAGTAGCTGCTGTCTTGTGACGCCATTTAGAGAGATCCAACAAGGTGCTGAAATGATGGCATTAAATAATACTCCAAACAACCCGTGAAGCTATAATCTTTTATTTGGGATCTGAAAGTGCATACATGAACAGTACAGTTCTGAAGTTGGTAAAGTTGGGGTTTACATTTAAAAAAAAAAAAAAAAAGGAGAAGAAGAACTCCTCAAAGGACGCACAAGCTGATTCTGATTCAAGACAACAAGCTGAATGTTATTGCATAATCAATACAGTAAATAAACAGTTACAAGAACAGTATTTTCTCACAGCAGTAGTCGTACAACTAATGCAGCTAAATCCTTTAGATCAGATACAAAAAAAGAACAAGTGTATACAGACACAATGAAAAGATAAAAATGAAAGATACAGAAACATAATTTTAACAAATACGATAATGCATGTGAGCCAGAGACAGAGGTATCGGATCAAATGCACAGCTCATCGTGAGAAAGAAAACAGATATATATTCTATACTAAGAAGTTCCACATCACGTGACCTGCTAGATCTCATCAGGTTACGGCATGAAAGAAAGGGCAACAGCCAAGAGATTGGGTGAATACAAATCTCTCACCAGCCTCCTTCCACCTAATCCATCCCCACATACCACCTCCAACTGACATACTTACTAACCTCCATCATAATACTGTACCTGAACACATGCCACACCATCTTTCTTGCCCTACATAACTAATACCTCAACATAACTGTTTCTGCTGTTACTTTCCCATAAACTAATTACGGTAGCCCGATTTTCATTTTCATGCCACAAATCTGTGGTATCTAGCATAAATGCCAACAAACTTTTGGAGGTTCCTGAAGGGAAAAAACAAATATTACTGGTACTAAACCTCCTTAATATGATTCGCACATACAAATTCAAGGACTACACAGTTCTAAAGGTCAAACGCTAAATGGCAATCATTTGTTTCTTTTATTTAGTTATAAACCTCAGCAGGCTGGTTAAAGAGCCTATCTTTGATAATTAACATCTGTGTATTTGTAACATATGTGAATATTTGTTAAATTTCTGTAGCTGTGTATATTTCTATTCATATACAGCAGCAGATACAACATGGTAATGGTTGTATCATTAGGTAGCAGATCATGATGACACTTCATGATCCCCTGCTGGGATCATTTCACCATCTCTATTTTGTTTTTGTTTGCACAGTGATAAAACATTAAGATACACGAAGAGACAGAAAAAGACCGAATTGTGCAAATGCTAATTACAAAGAGGCATGACTTTGCTGAAGTACAAATCCTGTTAAGTGGTCAGCTCAATGAAGATGCCACCAACTGAAGATAAATATATATATATTTTAAAAATCAGTGCTACTATGCATCAATCTCATGAGCAACTTGACCATATTTACAAATCCCACATGTCCACCTGCCTTAGTAACAGGGTGAAGACAGTCACAGCATCTCCACCTCAAATGTGGAGTTACGTGTGTGCAAATGCTATGCTTTAAACCTAAACTCCACAGAGCAGTGGTCTTTGTGCACATATAACCTGTGTAAATTGATTTCATATTTTAAATTCTTGCTACAAAATTTACCAATATAGCCAACACTTCATTTTTAGAAGTGTTATATAGTAATATACATATATATATATATATACATATATATATATATATATATATATATATATATATATATATATATATATATATATATATATATATATATATATATATATATATATAGTAATATATATATATATATACACACATATATATATACACACATATATATATACACACATATATATATACACACATATATATATATATATATATATATATACATATATATATATATATATATATATATATATATATATACATATATATATATATATATATATATATATATATACATATATATATATATATATATATATATATATATATATATATATATATATATATATATATATATATATATATATATATATATATATATATATATATATATATATATACATATATATACATATACATATATACATTATATATATATATATATATATATATATATATATATATATATATATATATATATATATATATATATATGTATATATGTATATGTATATATATATATATATATATATATATATATATATATTAAATAAATATATTGCAGTTATAGACTCAATCTATTCAGTGTGCAAAAAATACAAAAAAGACGACGACGACGAGATAACGTGGCGGAGGAACGGGCGCATACATTTTTCTTTCAGTCCTCGCGCTGTCATGTGACGATTGTGGCGCACTCCGTCCGCGACCTGTGCAATGCAGCGATGGACAGTTTACTACTGTGCAACACTATTTCACAGACTGATGTGGTTACGGGCACGACAGACCACGGCCAACACGAAAACATTTCCATTTGCTTTGATAAAGAACTCGTCACAGTTTGACTAATACTGACAGGTGATCGAAAGAGACGCATTAAAGGAAAACTATAGCAATAAGTGCCTAGCACCATTAATGGAGGCTAAACAAAATCGATTTCATAGCTGCTGGTGTCATTCTAATACCAGAACTGGTATCAAAACAGTTTCCAGCCATAATATTCTGATTTAGTAATATGCATTATACCTTTTAAAACCTGTTACACAATAATAGCATGCAAAAATCAAACATATACACCTCTTCACTGCCACAAAGTAGGAACTTGACAGTTTCTCTCCCTTCGTGGCAATAAACAGTCTGACATTTAACTTCAAGTGTACATACGCAATGACAATCAAGAATGTGTGACCATAAAGAGAGAAGTGCATTTTAATGTGACCCGATGACACAAGAAAAAATATATACAGGTCACGATATGTAAAATTAACTCTTCATATCTTTATATATGTTTAATTGTTTCTTAATTCATGGGCAGACCAAGCTAGGTTTATTCACTGCTGTGTTCTCCTCTATAAAAATAGTTTAATTGATGATATCCACAAGCACCACTTCATCTCTGCTCAAAAATTGCACAATCAAAGAAGTCCCTGGGTTACAAACCTGCTACTTATCCAGGGCTGCACATACCTGGATAGATCTGAAATGTAAACAGTTTTAATTTTAAATGATACTTTTATCAATATAGACACAATTTTCTACCGTGTATATATCTCATTTACACTTAAGAGGAAAAAAAAACTTCTCAGGTATGGTCTGCTGGTGTGGTTCAAAAAACTAAAAATCATTACCTATCTAATTTTATTGTAACATACTGTTTTTGGTCCCCATAGTTGGAATCTTTACATTATTAGTTAATACCTAGCTAGCGAATATGCCTGCAAAATTCTAGCAGTAATGATAAAAATTGTTACAGCTGTTTGGTCAGTTGTAAGTCTCTATGTTATGTGCTAGGGGTGTTCATATAACCGAAATTTGTTAGTGGGTACCAATCCCTCTTATTTTTTTATCATTCTCAATCCAAAAAAGTAGAAAATTTAAGATCTAAACTCAATATAAAGCCTTTAAAAAACGCCACAGCACACACACTGCTTTCGCAAACCAATCATACCTGCTTCTTTTTCCTTGTGTCTTTTGTTGACAGTTTGTAGCCACCAGGGTCATGACTAAAATCATTAAAATCATTAACCTTTGTTTTTATAATCAGACGCCATGGATTTAGGGAAGTAGCAACTACCTTGTTATAAGATATTCAACTAGAGATTGGTTTGTCTATCTGTTTGGTTCATCAGACTGTTGTTGTCTGCAAGAGAATCATGTTGGTTGAAAAGAAGCACTTAAAGGCACTATTCTACAGTTTGCTATGAACCTGGAAGTCCTGTAGTATAACCTTGTAAGGTCACCTCACATCAGGCTTCTTAACTTTGTTTTTTATCCCATCTTCCTTCTCTCTCCCCAAACAGTCGCAGCAGATGGCCGGCCCTCCCTGAGCCTGGTTCTGCCGGAGGTTTCTTCCTGTTAAAAGGGAGTTTTTCCTTCCCACTGTCACCAAAGTGCTTGCTCATAGGGAGTCATATGATTGTTGGGTTTTTCTCTGTATGTATTATTGTAGGGTCTACCTTACAATATAAAGCGCCTTGAGGCGACTGTTGTTGTGATTTGGCGCTGTATAAATAAAATAGAATTGAATTGAATTAACAAATCTCCTGGACTCCAACCAAAATCACTTCAAACCAAATGACTGTTAAATTTAGATTTCTCACTGAGCAGGTCCAAATCCTGTCAAATTCCTTACTGACCCTTATTAAGGTTAGTTTTCATAACTATAACTTAATGTAGTTTTGTAATGTCATGTTTGCGCCTAAGAAGCCTCAAATGTGACCAGATCAGTCACCATTAAAGCAGTTAGACTAGCCTTTCAACCTCTTGCTCCATTAGTTCTAACACCCCACACACTTACACCCAACACCTGGTATTTCAAAAACTTTTCGATCCAAATTTGCTGCTCCTTATCAGAAAATGAAAATATCAATATCATCTAAATGTGAAGTTGAACTGGAGAAGTCTTAAAATACAGGAATCCAATCCTCTGTGTGTATTCAGGCTATCTTATTTTGAAAGTGTTTGTGTGGATGCTCTGGCCTTAAAATAACCATAGTCAGCAATGCAGGGTGGTTCTGTCCCATACTGGGCTTTTTTTCTGTTCATATTGTTGTTGCTTCACTGTTTCTATGCATTTGTTAGACGATTACGAAGCTTAAGAAATCAATTTAAGAAATGCACACTGGTTTGTTTTTGTTCAAACAAGTTAAAACAAGTGTGGTAGAGGTCAGGAGTGGCCAACTATAAATACAAAAACTTGATAGCGGTGAAGCTATTTTATATTTGGCTTCTTCATTAAAATAGAATTTCTTGTGCTTGCGTCTAGATAAAAATACAGAAACTTGTGCTGGATTGTTTTAGCTTCAGGACTAAAGAATAATTGAAATCAACATTGCAATGACAAATTTTGTTATTTGTGTTTTCCTAAATATTTTGTGCCTTTGCTTTAGTTACTCTTTTAATGGAAGTGTTGTATTCAGAATCCAATTCACTGCACAGCTTTTTGCAACACTTTGGGGAAACTAGTGAGGCTGAATTCTGTACTAGGACAGTTTAGTTGAATATTTACTGCTGACTTCTGCAAAAGCTTCTGGCAAACTTTAGGTGGTGATGAAAAGTAAATTGGCTTTTTAAACACAGAAATTATAATAATAACAAAAGAGTAATAAAATGACTTTTGTTTGGCATAAAAGCAATGTTTAGATTATTATCCAATTTTAGCACTGAATATTTTAGTGCGGTGATGACACTAACCGGTATGCTGTTTTGAGCCTGGTAATAGTGTCTGTTTGGGTGTGTCCACAGTACTGTTACTGGGTGTGTGCTGGTGTGTCTCAGCTGGGCTGCTGGCTGAGAGCGGGCCAGGCCAGGGTTACATTCAGCTGCTGGTTGTGCTGGATCAAGGATGTGTGACGGTAGTGAAGGACGAGCTCTCTCAGTGATGAGTACAGGTTGTAGGGCTCAGCGAAGCCGTATCCCGTGGACGTCCTGTAAATTACACAGTGTTTCACTTCCCCGTCCACACTGTATGAGAGAGGAAACTGATTATTTAGTATCTACAGGATTTCTCTACAGAGCATCCAAACATTAAGTACCTAAAACACTCACACGACAGAGCAGGCAAAGGAGCCTCTCCGAGTCTGGCTGTCTCTGATTAAGAATGTCCCATCTCTCTTCCCTCTCAGCAGCTCCTCCGCCTCCTTTCGTCTCATAGCACCAACGTACCAGCTCCTCTCCTCCTGGTGGGTATCATCTGCTAGGGTGTATGGGCTAGCCGGTGGAGAGGGAGCGGTATGATGATTTGAAGCAGTTGTGCTCAGTTTTGTTGAGTGTTGGTGTTAGTATCGATCATATGAACCAAAAATAGCAACATGGGTGGCATGATGAGCCACATATACAGTATGTGTGTTGTCAGTAAACATGCCTTTGTGACATTTTACTACAAAAGATTTGACTAATGTGGCCACAGGCCAAGAGAAAAGGGATACTTACTCTTCTTCTTCACTCCTGATACCGAGCCAGTCATTTATCTGGCTCTGCCTGGTGCCTTGTTGAGTTAGCCAACTGAAACATGGACAAAAAACAGTTGGAGTGCTGTTATATGTTTATCAGGGTAATTTCCAGGATTTTTTTTTTTTTTTTTAAAGGAACACCAATGAGTAATCAGGCTATTTGATCAGAAAATCCAAATCAATACAGAGCAGTAAATTGGTGTAGAAAACACCATGATTTTCAGACTCACTGGCATCACTTTCGCCTAATACGGATGGTATTCATAAAAAGTGCCGCTGTAGAACATTGACTTTACTCTTTAAGTGTTCAGTCCCTTTACTTAAAGAAGGATTGTGACCACTGGTTAAGTAATAGTGCAAATCTTTAAGCATCAAAATATACTTAAAGTGCTAAAAGTATAAGCACTTATTACAAAGAAGCACACACATTGTATTAATGGATGATTATTGATTCACTAATGTCACTTTAAAGTTTAAAAAGGAGATTATTTCACCTAAATGCTAGAAATCCAATCCAATCCAGATCAACGACATCGATCAAAGGGTTACACAGTAAAAAGAGAGATACAGTATATACATGTTTGTTTGTTTTTTGTACTGCCCAGTAAATTAAGTACATTTTACTATACTATATTGATACTTGTTCAGGTTTACTTCATGTGAAAGGGCAACAGTTGGTTAGAAAGACACGCACTACCAATCAGGCTTATGATAAAGCTCCATACCAAGCATAGTCGAGCTGCACAGCTGTGACAACATGGAGAACAGCTGATTTATTTTCTATGTTTATAACGCAGCTGTGTTATTGGTATGTGATGAAATGTAAGAATCAGATTGAGATACTCGTTTGACTGTGAAGTCACAACACGCATCTTTCAGTAGCTGTGACGCTGTGCAGGACACACTGTGTTTTGTCTTTCAGTTCTTGCTTCACTGATGCACTGATTGTAAAATCCAGCCCTGACACCAATGTTTAAAGTCATAGTTTGGCCCATGCTGATACCGATCTCTTGTTATTTTGGGACCTAAATTGGAACCACTGTACAACAAGCCTAAACATGGGACAGTGAAGGGTTGAACTTACACCAGGTATTGATCTCTGAGCTTCCGGAGCTCCACAAGGTCAGGCTTCAGTTTGTTCATTTTCCTGTCGACCTCCATGTGAACCAGTGCCTTGTTCCTCAGTTCCTCCTCTAACTTCTTCTTGCTGCTGTGGATCTCTTCCACCCTCGACTGTAGTTCATCTGAATTGTTTTGAATTCTGGAAGTAAAAATGAAGGAATTACTCAACTAAACTAGCAACTATTATTAATTCAACTTGTTTTTAAACAAAAAGTGGAAAACCAGGTGCTTTGTGAACGTACTTGTCGGATTCTGTACTGCTGTCTAATGTGAGGAACATGTCGATGTATTCCTTGCTGTAGCGCTCTTGGGTTTCACATTCCTCCTCAAAGATCCGAATGATTTCACTGAAAGCCTCAATGGCAGTTCGCTTGCTCTGCAGTTCCTAGGAAGAAGAGAAAACAAACTGTTTGTTTTTAAGTCTTTAAAGGAAAGGGCTCTGAAAAGAAAAAAGTACAAATTTACATGGTGAAAAGGATTAAGATCATGTACCTGGGATGTCAGATTCAGCTCCTCGAATAGGCGGTCATACTCTTTGCTTTTTTCTTTGTATTGATCCTGAAATATCCTTAGCTGTTCTCCAGCTGCATCAATGTCAGCTTCCATCACAACCTGCTGCTATATGCACAAAATGGTAAAAAAAGGATGATGGATTTAGTCTGGACATTAGCACGGCGGTTTTGTTCCAATACCAGTAACAGACCATGTGGTAAAAGTCTTCAGTTGATTACATCTTGTTGCAATGTTGTTGTAATGTAAGAAAACAAAAGTTCACAGTTAAATTGCCCCAAAAAGGTTACCTGCTGGTTTCTGGATATTGGATAGAGTAACCGTGTATCCAGTTTAGAGTTGTACTGGGCCAGTGACTTCTTCTGGTAATACTGGATCAGGTCCGCTACAGAGGAAAAAGCCAGTGGCTCAGAGAAGCCGTATTTGCCCCCATTATGGAAGATTTTAATTAGTCTGTTTGAAGCGTCTTTTCTGCAAAAGTCAAAGGATAGTTGTCCCATAAATAACATGGTACTTCTTGTCATTTTAGGCTAGCAAGTAGGGAGCTTTGTTCCCCATTAGAGCCTCTCCTGGTTCTGTTTAGTCACTCTTGCTTTTCCTGACAGGAGACTTTTAGAGCTCTAAAATGTGTGTGTGTGTGTGTGTGTGTGTGTGTGTGTGTGTGTGTGTGTGTGTGTGTGTGTGTGTGTGTGTTCTTTCATCCAAATGTAAGATGGATGACTGGAAAAACACTCGTGAAACACATCTTGTGGGGACAGGGTGTTATGTTGCTGAACATTGGAGTCTACGCCAAACTCTAATCAACAAAGCTTTATATCTGAAACCTGGTCTGTCCCAATTCCGCTAAAATTAGAGCGAAACCACAAAACGTATAAAGTTACACTTTAAAACCAGTAAAACTAAATTTAGACTCCGAGACCAGGAAATAATAACTAACCTTTGACTACAATATATATATTTAATTTGGGGTTAACTTTGTTTTCACATGAGATACAGACTACTGATGACTGGTTGTAATGCAGCAATAAAATTCATAAAACCTGGTACAGTCTTTAACTAGTTGTGTTTGATACACTTTACGAAAGTGTAGCCATATGCATACTTGTCACTAATCTTCTAGTAGTTACCTTAATGTCAGCGTGTATTCTCCTTTAATCCTACTGGAAGCATCTCGAACCAGGAATGTACCATCAGGAGTGTTTCTCATCATCTCGTTTACTTCCTCTCTGAACAAATCAAATGGACATGAAGGTTTCTGTTAATTATAACGGTCTGAGGAAGACAACGTCAATAAAATCGGATATGCTGTAACAGTGGTGTTGGCTGAAAGAAAGAAAAAGTGATAGAAATATAAAGTACCTTGAGATGTTGCCCCAGTACCACTCTGCTTCAAAAAGCTGGTGGTCATCAGCGCCGCAGTCACATTCTGCCATAGCTTTGTATATTTTGTTCTCTGGATAAATTTCTGAAAAGAAAAAAATGCAGTTACATTTTTAAGTAGGATAAAACATTTTACCTTAATTTGAAACAAAACTGCTAAGGAGTCAGTTGCAAATATATTGGAGCACACCTCCTTCCTTGCTGCTGCTGTTGGTTTTTCCTGGAAGAGACGTACCATCATTATGATCATGAGAGGAAAGGTCCTGCAAGAACGCTGCTAGGGTGTCGGACTGCGCCTCACTTTCACTTTGGCCCATTTCACTTTCCAAGAACTCTGAAACATCAACCGTAAAACAACCCAGCGTTACCCTCCCTGCCTGTTCACATCAGTCTGTATGTGGCGATCTGCGCTCTGCGGCCGTTCTGCACACACTGCCGTCCTCCTGACTAGCCGCTGAGAGGTTGATATCGTTGTGTAGCTTATTCTCGCACCACGTGGGAGACCGTGTCTAGACTAGTTCGCTGACAGGTGACAGTGTCTGACTGCCTAAAATACCAGAACTGGCACTCCTCGCTCAGGCACACTCGGCTAGACTCGTCGCTGCTTAGTGCCCGACCTCGCCTTGCCTCGCCTAACAAACAACAGCTGTCTACAGCGAGATGCAATGTTGGCCTGAAGGTCCAGAGCTGATGCTCCACTGTGGCTGCTTGTGATTTTTACCCCTGCGTGTGTGGTTGTGTCAGTGTTACATTAGGATAGCAGGGAAATGTGAGACCCCGTCTGTCAGGCATATTCCGCAATCATTACATTTATGTGGGAATTCTTTGTGTTTCCCAGCATGTAAACACACACACACATGCAACACGAGCACTGAGTGCAATAAGAGGTGTGCTCTAAGCAGTTGACATAAATCGTCCCCTCACCACTTGTGAAGGCATGCCTGGAGATGCTTGAAATCGTTGCTCCAGAAAGAGCTGTGTGTTGGGGGAATCATACTTATACTGTTGTAAAATTAGAAAGGGCGTCAACTCATTAACCCAGGGTCTACACACAGTGAAGCTCTGTCAAAACTTGCCTTGTATAAAAACCTAATAAAAGCTGTTCAACTAAAAAAAAGCTGGATAGTAGATGGTAGATTCATTAACTTTAGGAGGTTTCTTTGCTTTATTTTCCTCCTCAACGTGGTGTAGCTTGTAATGTTTAAAAAAAACTATAGCAACGGTGTTGTGTTATAGCGTGAAAAACTAAGCCCACCTTTACTGCTGCCATAAGAATTAAGAAGGTAATTGGCAGCTGGGTGCTGCTAATCAGATGCACTTGATTAAGTGATCATCAATGAATGCGAGCGCCTCTATAAAAGCAGACGTTTTGATAGCTTGCTGGTTTGGCGCGTTCGAGTGTGTTGACGCAGTACCACAATCTTCTTAGGAGGAGACATCCCAGCAAATTTGCCCAAGGTCAGACTGCTCAGTGCTCGCAGAAAAGGCAAAAACACAAGTTTTTTGGAAGGATTGCCAGGAGAATGCTTCTTCTCTTTACCTGATTCCAGTTAAAAGTCAACTGGTCTTCTGGGCTAAAAGTGCTGCTGGCTTTTTTACACTTCTGAAATGCATGTTTTGTTTTGTTTTTTAAATAAAGGCACTGTAGCATTTCTGCACCTTTGAAGGTCCACTGACCTGGGTGTGCCAACTTCCCTAAACAACTGTGTGTAGAACTTGAAATACTATTTGTAGTATTTTTGGAGTTCAGCAGAAGCAAAACAGAGCACCATGTCACTCGGTCTTAGCACATCAAAGGGTAAATTCTGCCATCTGCTGGTTCCTTTTTAAACCATGCCCTCATGTTTATAAGATTGGGGAAATCTGCAGTCAGCTGGGACTGAATAAGTGATTTGTATGAGTGATGAAACGTTTCTCCTACTGAAAACGCTATATCCAGATGAACAGAATCAACCTTTGGAGACATGCCCCACATGTTGCAAACTAATCTTAACATTTGGTTTGATAGTGTTTCAACAGCCTCCAAGCTTCCTTAAGATGAAAGTGTTTCAGCCTCTGTCCACTGGCTCCTAATGATTATCTTTTATTGTGTAATGTAGCCATGAAAATATTTCCAAGCTAATAAAAGTCCATATGTTTGGGTCAAACATAAGCACTTTTTAATCCCCAACTTTTTTCAGCATCTTTGAGCCCTCATAGCTTCAACATTAGCTAACCGCATGAAAGCCTCAGACCTGACAAAAACATTTAACCTGTCTGTCTTTGTTTGGTTGGTTTTTAAACTTTACATTTGTGTCATAGTTTCATTAGCGAAACTTAGCCAGTATAACCTATCACATAGAGTGATGGTTATACACATTGATACTCTGGTTGTTTAAGCTGTTTTCTGGTAACAGGAGAAAACTTAATGTTGAAGATTTACCTTAAATGCACTTTTTTCACATAACAAAGTGGCCGGTCAACAGAATTGATAGTCCTCGTCTTTTATCCTTCGAGCCTCCTGATTCCTTCTGTGCCAAAATATTTTTTTAATTTGGTCATTTTCACAGAAGTGGTTTTGTTTGTTACCCCAAAAAGAAGAGAACCCAGCATGTCTGTTCTTTTTTGTTGTTGTTGTTTCTTGATCATTCTGTCATATTTTTTGTATAATTGCTACATTCATAAAAATTGATATTACCGTCAAATAGATTTTTGACATTATAAAACATTTTTATGTTTTATGTTTTAATCTTACCTTGATCTGCTGAGTGAGACTCAGGCATGATAGCCATGGATATGTCTCCCTGCTGTTGTGATTGGTTAAACATTGATGACATCACCACAGGACATACTGAACCGGTCTCAGGATTATCCCCGATTTGGTTGGTGTTCTCATTTGTGACGACAGCCTCATCCCTGAGATGGAGCGATGCTAGTGATGACGTTGGGTAATCAGCTGGCTGAAGGTTGTCGTCCTCTGTGCTGTGCTGTAAATTCTGATCTGCCATTTTGAAAGCGCTAACTTAGTATTGTTGTTGTGCAGCTAGGATTTATTGAGAAGGTGAAGCAGCAGGATGTCGGCCCCACAGTGTGGTTGATCACATACTATCAGCTTACAGTTATAGTCATGGCTGAGAAGAGAGAGGGTGGCAGTGCAGAGTTCATGGCTGCCCAGTGTTGTGGAGGTAGAGCGTGTTCCTCACCTTGAGTCTTGGTTTTAAGCATATCATATAGTAGATTGATGGCACTGCCAATAGATCCAGTTTTCACTTCCTTATAATCAGTGGAGTTTTCCTTATTCAGGTGCTCTTGTGCTTTGTCACTGTTTGCTCAAGGGGGTTCATATCTGGGCGCGATGGAGAACAATCACACTCTACCAATACGAGTGCTTCTTATATACCTCAACACTAGTAGCTAAGCTGTAAACTGCTAAAGAATGGCAGGCTGAGGAAAAACTGCCCAATTTGTGCTTCGAGGACCCGTGCATCATCTCATCTCAGGAAACCTAAATTAGAAAAGGCACAAATTTTCAGTTATTCTGACCAAAATCCTTATACACATTACTTCATAACTATCCTGCAAGCTATACACCTGTATAGCTTACATTTTTTCTATGGATCGGTAAGAGGGAAACTTTCCAGATTTCCTGGGCCAGTGTGCATTAAACTAAGAACTTGTTTCTGCAACCAACAGCAGTGCAACAACAAGTAATTTGTACTGTGCATGGCAGGGAAAGGAGACTTATTTAACTTTTTGTGAATGATCAAATTCAGATTTATTAACTGGATCTGGGACATCACCTCCCAGGTCACTGGGAGTCACTATGGCAGTGACACAGTGAATAGTCAAACAGACAGCCTTAGATGTTCATTGGAAGGTTTGCAGTTTTCAAAATTTGAGATTTGTACACATTTGCAGAAGATGCTTCAGTCAAAATCGTTGCTATCTTAAATTTGTTGCAGTATTTAGTTTTTGTGGGGTTTGTTTGCTGCCTTATATCTTTTTTTTGTTTGTTTGTTTTTTGCTTGGTTTGTTTTCAAGAAATTCGTAAGAAGAAGGAATACTGTGATTTTGCTCCGTCTCACACTTTCGTTGTCGCTTGCTCCGCTCTGCTCAGGTCTGGACAGCAAGTATCAAGGCTTTGGTGAGAGTAGCATTGCTTCAAATGTGGTGTGAGCAGGTAGAAAAATAAGCGTCATCAATTATTTTACTGGTAAATGCAGTCAAAAGTGTGGCAATTACTGCAACTATTGGCAAAGCCAGTGGTTATTTGACCTGTTATTAATACAACTGGCTGAATTTCACTGGCATGAAATGATATTTGGTAGCCTTTTGTCACTGCTAGACCTCTCAGTGTAAACACGTCCTGCACATTGTTGAGAGAAATTAGAGGTGTGTTTGGCAGTACTGCGAAACTGTGCTCTTAAAAAATAATGCCACTAATTCTTTTAACGTTAGGAAAAACCCATTACTTACATATGAAGTGTTCAGTGCGTCATCTGATGAGTCAGATGTACACATATCAGCTGTGAGGGTTTGAAATGTGATGCAGCATGTGAAAACCAGGCTAAATGTTCATCTCTTACATTTTTATGTGCAGATTTATCGTTTTTAACTCGCAGATGTTAACTTACAACATCTGTCCCTTAAATTATTGTGTGTTAGAAACAATGTAAGTAGAAATACTCAATCTTAACACATTCATCAATAATGAAACTTCTGATTTAAAAAAGAAAATGGTAAATTGACCACGAATCGCATAACATTATTTCCACAGACCAAATGCTGAAAAGCTGCCTACATTACTGAGGGCAAATTCCCCAGGTTGACGTTTGGGGCTGTACTTGTTAGGACTTGGGTAAAAACGATGCGTTATTTGCAGATTTTTGCTACGCGTTCATTGAATTAAATGAATGCAAATGTAATGTATCAGTCAACACTAGTGTGTTTCTCTCATGCACAGAGACACATACACAGACCAGTGGAATCGAGAAAAGTAAGTAAAATCATAAATAACCATAAAATAAGGGGCAGGGGTCCCGTTGGGTTATAAAGTATATCTTGCATTTTTTTAAATTTATTAATTTTTTTCATTGTGATGAAGTATTTTGACTTGAAAAGCTCGTTAGACAATTGCAACAATTTCTGACACACTCGTTTTTACAGACGTACTATCATATAAAAACACCAGCGTGTATTTAAAAAAATAGTTTTGAATTTTTTTTATTGCTAAAATACAAGGCAGCGTGAAATCCTCAGCACTAAATGGTCTCACCCTGAATTATTCAAGAGATACCTGGTGAGATTTAAAAATACATCCAATTAAAAAACATTAATATTATATCAAATATTCAACCATTTATGTAACAGATCTTCATATGTAAAAGTAGATCATTTGTGAAAATACTGATAAGGCTGCCTACAGTTGTGTTCTTTTACAAGACCTTATTTAAGGGAACTAATGTGACAATATCACATAGTTGACCTCTTGTGTTTATCTTTGAATTAAGAATTGAATTTGTTTGCAAATGTGGCACATCGTGTTGTGATGAATAACGTCTTTGACAATGAAGAGATTGCAGTTGCTGTCATTGTACGCTGCAACTGAAAAACAAATCAGCTTCATTTAATTTATTATACTAACAAAACCTTAGTAGTTATGAATGTGGTAAAATGAGAAGAGTGATACTTCTCATTTGACCAGATTTATTTGACCAAATTTAGTTTTTGAGATTACTTAGAACAGGAAAAAAAGCATATGTAGTTACTAAATTGTCAAATGTAATGTGTCCAAGTTATGCAACATTACAGACATTACAGATTTTCAGACCATTGAAAATGGCGTTTTACACGGTACGCAACCATCATGGATTGATGTTCACCGTACATTTTGTCGATTTCCAGTTGAGATGAGATACTAAACATGATTTTCCCCAAACTTACAAAAGTGTCATTATTGCATCCAGCCAGTTTTGTCATGTTTTAGTACTTTCTGGACCCAATCCATCTGGAATGGCACAGCTGTACCATAACCATTTTTTTGGTTCGCAAGTCAGAAAAATGTCCTGTCTGAAAAACTAGCAATCTTTCAGTCGTGACCTTATCACTTACGCCACTTGAAACGCCACTGACAGTGGCCAGTTTGGTCTCACAAATATGTTGCATTACACAACGTCTCATACTTTCACGTAGTCTGCGACAGTTGGTAATCAGTCCAACGTCTCTCAGATAGTACTGGAGAAACTGATCATATGTTACTGGTTTGGTTTTGGTAGTTTTTTGGTTTTATTTTAATTTGGGGGAGGGGTCATTTTGCAGCTTAGCTTGTGTTTTTAGTGTCTTATCAATGAATGTTGAACCCCACAACAAAAACGAAACGGCTAATATACGCCATTTTTTTCTTCAACGCCTTCAAGCTTCTCATCCTGTACCAGAGCTTCGACAACGAAGAGACGTGAAGGCTAAACGTTAACAGAACTTTCAAAATGGCAGCTTCTGGTAGAACTAACATCCAGAGAACCTGAAAAAATGAAAGATCATTATCAAACTTGGATGTACAGGAGAGTACGCACCTACCTGGGCTCAGACAGAAGGGACCGGGCGACATGGGAAACCAGCGTTTCATCGGTATCCACGAAGCAGCGAAGAGACGTGGCTGGACGCACACGTGGCTCAGATCAAACCAACCACTGTCCTCGGTCCTCACGCCATTCTCTGTCCCTCCATCCCCCTCCAACCGCAACTCATCCTATCCCGTACAGCTTCTCCTCCTATGTCCTCCATCTTTTAAAGATCCTCTCCATTTGGTAGTTAATGGTCCCCTCTGAGTGCCATCTTTTTCCCACGCTGTCATTCCTCTGCGTTTTTCCTCTCCTCTTCACTAAAACATGTCCTCTTAAAAAATGAAGCCTTCTTGAGACATTCCCCCAGTTTGATTTTACTTTCACGTGCAGAGCGCAGGAAAAACTCCACTGATCAGTGGGGTGCAGTGAGGAAAGAGAGGGGGGAAAAGTGTCTATAAAAATATAAACAAATATGAAAAGCCTAAATGTACAATGTACATTTCAGAGCTTATGCTGCTAACAGAAAAACCAAAACTAAAAGAGCAGCACTGTAACTCTTTTGCACAGTTTGACAGCGCGGTGTGGCTGCACACTGGGGGGACAGAAGCATGAGAATGAGTCGGTGGGAGAAAAAACTCATATATAAATAAATAAAGGAAGGATGCCACTGTTGCTACACAGAGCGAGGGGCTTAGTATTCTCCTGAAATCCAATTGGTCGGCTTGTTGCCATGTGCTCAGCAGACAACAGAGATGCTGCTAACAAATCAAGGAAATGTTCTAATATTAGACTGTATGTATCTAGGCAGCAGGAGTCCCTGACCTCTCAACTCCGCCAGCGTTACTTTCCACTTCACGGATCAGCATAATGAAAGAAGTGGTGTGGAAGTAACTGGTTATAAAAAAAAAAAAAAAATGTTACGGCACTGTAGACAAAACAACCCCCCTCACCTCACCTCCACCACCCAAGCGCCTTCGTGATGTCCCAGCCAGCACAGTTATAGTAATGGGGAAAACAGATTCATGTTCTCTCTAGAATTTTTGTATTTACCTTTTAAAGCATTTTGCTTCTACCTACAGTTTGCACATGGTGTTGATGAAACTTATATATAAGCAGCAATGCAGCAAATCAGGTCCATGCATTAAAAATTAAACAAATTGAGTGCTGAGGGGAAAAAAATAAAATAAAGATCATCTGCAATTGTGCCCTATTTACATTTGTGGTATGGCTGATGCTCAGTCATCTCTCTAATATGTCTTAAATTACACTACTACTGCATTTCTAGCACATTCAACAGAGTTGGGACAGTTCCTTGTTCTAGATGAATTTGTGCTCATTATTAAAAGCAGGAAACAGAAATATTCATATCATAAATATTATTATTTAGACTTCATAAACTCAAACATTGTTTGGTAGTTAGAAAGGGGTGTGATGTATTTGCCTTTTTTCTGTTTATTTAGAAAATATGATTTCCTTAATAATATCAACCATTTTTAAAGATGCATTTATCTAATATGTTCATTATTTATCTTGCTTATCGCCCTTTTATGCAGTCAGTAATAGGCATCAGATTCGATGCATGCAAAAGGTCTGAAAAGCATTTTCCTCTTTACACATGGCAGGTATTATTTACTGTGATGTGCTCTGGTCTGCCTGTGCAGGGTTGTATTCATTTCAGTTGTGAAGTCTTATCCAACTTTAAAAGTGGGATGAGGACAGATAAAAAAGAAAGACAGACAGAAGAGTAATCTGAAGAAGTAAAAGGAAGTTGAAGAAAGAGGTAATAAAGAGGGGTAAGGGGAGTGAAGGACATGCAAGGCTGAGAAAGAGGGAGTAAGCATAAAAGGGAGATGAGTAGCACTGGACTGAAGTTTGAAGGGTGAGGGGGAAGATTATTAAGGCTTGCTGTTTTTAGTTGTGACAGGCGATTGCTTACACAGCTGGCTATCTAGATGAGAGGGAAAATTAGGCATTTGTTAGAAAAAGGAAAAATTGGAAAATAGGCAGTGAAATAACCCGGTGTTTAGACGGAAAGAGTTAACAGGTATTCATGAATATTTATCTGCAGCCTCCGGCAGCTCCAGTGACCTGGTTAGACTCAACGTCTGGCCACAGCCCTCATGGCGCCTACATGGAAAGTGAGAGAGCGGTCTGAAATGAAAGACGATTAAACACAAGATTAAACCTCACTCAGCTGACTGCCTTGTGCTGCGGAAGAGGCGTAACTGCTGATTGTCCGGGTATGTAGACTCAATCTTACAAATCAATGAGCAAGACTGCTTAAGAGTGAAATATACAGTTGTGAAAAAGAAAGTACACAGTCTTTATCTCCTCAGGTGCTTTTATTGCTAGGCCTCATTATTAAATAATGCTGATCACAACATTTTAATACAGAGACTAGAATACACCTTTGACATAATCATCACACTATAATGATCTTAGCTTATGTATGTTCCCCATCTTCTCCTAGACAACTGGAGCAATCGTGATGAAACATTGCTTAGGGCACTGTGAATGCCAACATCTATACTGTGTATACAAATACTTTATACAGATCCCACAAAAAGTTCAGTTGAGCACTGAACCAACATGTGTGCATACTGCATGAGTTTGCTAGTTAAAGGAAATACACTGAATGAATTTGAATCATCGTCTATCTCATAGATTCCAATTTTTCCATATAAATGAGAAATCTCACACAGAAGTTAGTCATGGAGTTCCACAGGGTTCTGCACTAGGACCAAGACTTTTTAGGCTATGCGTGCTTCCCTTTGGTAATGTTATCAGAAAGCACTGTATGTTTTTATCTATGAAGTCAGATGAGACAATCAGGAGTACTAACAAGGATTACAGAGAGAGACCCTAATCCTCAAATATTATCTTCTCTTTATTGGCTCTATATTATACCAAGAATTGAAATTAAAATCCTTCTCCCCGCATACAGAACTATCGTGTTCCATCATATCTTAAATACCTCAAAGTACCACATTATCACAGTGGAACGCGTCACACTCAGACTGGAGGGTAACTTGTGGTTCCCAGAATTTCTAAATGTAGAATGGGAGGCAGGGTTATCAGTTACCAGACCCCTTTCCCAAGCTCCCAGTTTGGATTCCTTGACCTCAAGGTCCAGGTCAGAAGTCAAGTTTTTCCAAAAAAAATCTTGCAAACTCAACTCAAAAAGGATGTCACCTAGAATTTTTAAATTGATACCATCTAATATCAGCTTTTTTAAAAACTGTGTTCAAACGGATTAGTCCTGTTTATCCCCACTCAAATGTAACCGTGTAGCTCCATAGTTCAGTGGTTTACCTGTTTGTCTAATTAGCAAAAGAGCTCTCATTCAATTCTTCTGGTATTAAAAACAAAAAGATTATAGCTGCCAACTCAAACATGTGGCAATCCTTGCTTTGAAACACCAACACCCACAAACTTTTATGTAAATATGTTTATTTTAGACAATAATATATATATATATATATATATATATATATATATATATATATATATCTCAACATAATGCACAGACAGTTAGTGCAGACTATGACAGTTAAGGTTTACACATCAGTTAGCCAGGAAAGGAAGACTACAGACCAACATTCATTCAGTTCAGTCACGCTGGACGATGTGACGTCCATGTGATGATTTTTGATGACATTGGGGTATAACTGTACACTGCGCCACTGTGTGCGCATGTGTATGGAAAACCAATAGATGTATTTTTTGGATGTACATTATGTGGTAATGATGTGTTGCCCTTAATAGTAAAATATTAGTGGTGTGCAAATGATAAATGTAACATCTCAAGGCATGTCATAGAGAATATAAACATATCTTAGAGACCTAAAGTAAATAATAACCATTGAAGAATCTTATGGAAATATAATATTCTCTTAACAATATTTTGTACACTGATCAGCAACAGCATTAGTATCCCGGCTCTGACTCGTCGGAGCCTGAAAAGGGATTTCTGGCAACAGGTTTTTTTGGTTCTGCGGGTTTGTGGAGGCTGAGTCCACATGTTCTTGAGCTGTGCCTCAGCAGTTTTTGTGGTGTGAGAGTCTAAATTTTGTCTATCAAGTGACATAAGCCAAATCAAAGCTGACCAGCTAAACAAAGTATATTAACAAAATAATCCAATTATTTTTCACTTCACCCGTCGGTGTTTATGTTGTGGCTGATCAGTGTAAATGGAGGACATGGCAAACTATAAATATGCGTTTAAGTAAATTCCAGTGGAGCTTTTCACAGCTCATATCCAGTTATGTTTGCTGGTGTGTCCGCCCCAGTTAGCGGCTTTGATCGTGTCAGTCTGCAGGCCAGCACTTGTGTGGGCTCGTGGGGCTCCGTGGCTGGGCCTTTGGACTCCCCTGAAAGACAACATAAAGGACAGGGTTACATTTTAAATGCTTGATGGTAACGATTGTATGCATTCACTTCATCGCCTTCCCAAGAAGACCATAGCTTGCATGACTGTGGTGACACCTAAAGGGGGCAGCGGTGCACCTTCATTTAGTGCAGCCCACACCCTAACTATAGCTTGGAGCACTGCAGCGGAACTGATCCTACCACCTTTAAATACAAGAGGCATCATTCACTCCAAGTTGTTTATAAGTGTGACCTAACTTTAACTAACTCGCACGCTTTATTCATTAGATTCAAAGGTGATCTTACAACCCTAAATTTAAACTTGGCCAGCTACAATGTGAAATCTTGCAATATGTACATTAGGGACACTGTAAGTTGCATAATATAAAAATAGCTGGGAGATGGGAGCTGATAACCAAAAAGTCTCAAAGTTACAAGGCGAACACGGGGGATTGGGGTCGGCTTTGTTTTGTAAAGGAACCGCCTGGCTTCTCTTTGAAGTGCTGAATCGGTTCTGCTGATGTTGGATGACTTAATCAAATTGTACTGTACTTTACAATCAGATTTGGCAAAAGGGAAATTCTCGTGATGTTGGGCCCAAATCACTGTATTATAGCGCTCCAAACATTTTGAAGAGACTTTCTTTGAAGCGGGCCCGCTCAGAAGAAATAAACATGCTGATTTGGTTAAAAATGATAGCTTTTGTCATCAGATGTAGCCGTGATGTCGCATAGCCTCATTCAAAGTGTGTAATGTTGAATTTTCTGTTTACTGCTGGTGTGATTATTAGAAAAGTGAAGCTCAGTGTTTCCCTGATGGAAAAAGAGAAACTGTTTTAAAAACTATTATAAATTTGATTCTTGAAAGTGGTCCTTCTTAGCTGATAAACTTAAGCAACAATGCAAAAACAATGCGAGCATCACAACTAATTCTAACCACCCTGTTCATATAAGATGGGCCAGACTTTGTGAAGAAGGCTTGTGGCATTTTATTAGATTTTAATGCAGAAGGGCATTATTCTTGTCACAGGGTGGCATGTGACCTTTATACAAAACACACAGTGCTTGTAACTACGCTGTGTTTCTTGTGTATTGTTGCCAAGTCATTCATGAAATCGTTAAGATTTGTGAGTGAATCCTGACTTTGAAACTGCTAGTTTGGATACCTCTCCTCTAGACTAAACTTGGCCTCTGTCTGGTTTGATCCCAGGAATTGCCAAACCAGTTCAGTCCAGGCCCTTTTGGGCTCCTTTTATGGTGAACTTCCTAGGGAAATGTGTCAAATGTGGTATTAAGGAGGGGAAGTTTGGTCTGATGTTTGAAATATCTTTCCATTTTAAGTAGTTAGAGAGCAGGTACATTCTCTTAATAGAACAACATTTGTTTTTCCACTGCTAACTTATTACAGCTTTCTGCCCTATTAAAATTAGGTATAGAGCACAACAGTGACCAAACTTTTTTTTTTCTACTCATGTTCTCCAGTGAAGTCTGAGAAAGTCCTTAAGTAATGAATTTTACGCCTTGAATCGAGCCAACCAGCTACGAGGTGAATTGTGACCAAAAAAAAAAAAAAAAAGATTTGATTTGGATAAAAAGAGAGTCAAAGATACTAAGACTGTGCACCTAATTAACATTGGAGGGACTACTCATCCCATAAAAATTACAAATCCCAGTTTCCACAGCAAATTACTTCCAACAATCCATTCATACTCTTTCACCTACCCTTATCAAGGTTGCGGGGGGGCTGGAGCCTATCCCAGCTACCATAGGGCAAGAGGCAAGGTACACCCTGGACAGGTCGCCAGTCTGACGCAGGGCTAACACAGAGATGGACCATTCACACTCACATTCACACCTTTGGACCAATTTAGAATCATCAATTAACCTAACCCTACTAACGGCATGTCTTTGGACTGTGGGAGGAAGCTGGAGTACCCAGGAAGAAACCACACAAACACAGGGAAAACATGCGAACAGTGTTGTATGTGTGGTGAGTTTTATGGCTCATAATTCTTATGGAGAATATGAATGGGACTTTTACTTCCTGATCATCACTGTTGCACTCTATAGCAGTGTGCAGAAGTGTTTCCTTAAATGTTACATTTACTTTGGATGTTGAGCCAGCCTTACTTTTTGTTCTCCATTATTTTTCTTCGTTTGCGTTCCACTTTAGTTTGGCCATGAACATACGGTGCACTAATCTACTACTGTGAAGGAGGCAAAAAAAGAAATAAAAATATTGTTCAACTGTTTAAACACCTTTGAGTTCTGCCTCCAATACTCACCTGTCCCTAACAATTCTTACAGGTTTAATTATTCACACAGTGTGACAAGATTATGTGGAGATTATGCGGATTTTTCCCTTTAGCCTAAAATAAATTGTCTGTATTTGAGAAAGTGGAGAAGAAGGAGTCGGGAATAAACCAAAGTCCATCTTTGATAATATGAACTCACCGCAGCAGTCTGGGTCTTGGCATAGTTCATATGAGCGTAGAGTAGCACAGCTGTGTCGTTGTGGGATGCCTCCAGTGCGATGGACAGGGCATTGCTTCCATCCTGCAGACAGACAGCAAAGATGGAGAGAGACACATGAGTATCCAGGAGAGCTTTTCAACTAGAGCAGAAAGCTTTACAGTGTGAGAGCAACCATGTGATACATGTTACACACAGTTGCTCTGTTTTCCAGTTGTTTGGACAGTTTTGTTATTTCTTTTACCATCATGCACCTTTGCTTAACCAGTTAACTATGGGACTTTTATTGCTTTATGATACGTTTGACTGTTTATAATACAGGAAGACAAAATGGTCAGTTTGGAGTTGTTTTGTTGGCCAAATAATTTAAAGTACAGTGTCTTGCTACCTTCAGTCTGTGTCTGTTTGGTTTTACGATCCTTTTTAAAAACCAGTCACACTGCTGTCAGTATACTTATCCTTATTTGTGATCGGTCAGATGCTGGCAGCGCCACCGTTTTCTTTTGAACGAAGAGGGGAAAGTTGATAACTAGCTTCATGTGACCGTTTATCCTGACTGCTGATTTTGGGGTAAGTGAATCCAGATTTCGGAAGTTACCCTGGGTATGTTGAACTCGCTTCATCTCCTCAGTTCCCAGACATGTGCAGACTGGGGGTTGCTGCACAGCGGTCAACGTGGCCAGGTCCCAGCTTTCATGAAATGTGCCAAGAAATTCAAAGTGAGCCAATATATTTTCTCATTTTAGACATTTGATATGTTTTCTAATATGAGCTTGTTAGATTTGAAAATCGTTGCTTTCCCTGTACATTTTAAACATGGTCCCAACATTTGAAAATGGGGTTTGTAGTAATAGTACTGCTTAATATAACAAGTGAACTGAAAGTAAAAATGGTTCTGCAGTCATTACTGTATCCACTCAGCCTTGCAGTCAAACTTTGTCACGCAGTTTTGTGTTTTCAGCGGAGAGGGGAGGTGGGGGCTTTTCCTTCCACCCCCTCAGTCCAGCTGTGCTGTACTGAAACACAGACCAGGAGCTGCTTGCACCAAATGGCCAACTCATTCTGGCACAGATGTTAATGCTCAAATATCTGTCTGTCTGGCTTCTCTTCAAGCATCTACAGAAATCCACTGTAAAATCACTTTAAAACATACAAGTGGGGAGAAAAGCAGGAGTGTTGAGCAGCAAAGACCTTTGCTAGCATTAGCATTTAATGCTGCCAGATTTTTGTATTTCTTTATGGGTTAAGTGGTGAAAAATGCAGAGGACCAGTGTAATGCCTGCAGGACATTGTGTCTGAAATCTGCAAGTGTGTTTAAATTTTTTTCCTCTGGGGTCCAGTCACTGTGTTTCCTCTGTACAGCATACGTTTTAGTCTAATCTGATTGTGACACCTCAGCTTTCTAAGACGAAATAGAGAAAAAAGATAGCAAGAAAAGGAAACTACTTAGACGAGCAGTTTCCTGAGAAGAGATTAAGCCAAATCCCAGAGAAGAAAGCTCCTGGATGTTTTTTGGCAGCCATCAAACAGCTGGCTTCAGTGTTAGGCTCATGTTTCTGTCATTGCATGAGCTAGTTCAAATGCTTAAATTGTAGAAGTCTTACGTTATCCACAATGGATATGTCGCACCCGGGCTGTTCCAGGAGCAGTTTGACGATCTCAGTTCGGCCGTGCTCACTGGCACACATCAGAGCCGTCGATCCCTCATCGTCCTGCACGTTGACATCGGCTCCACACTCGAGCAGCGCCCGCACCATCTCCTGACGCCCGTGGCTGACTGCTAACATTAATGCCGTCTGGCCTGCCTGCAGAGGTACAGAATTTTAAATGATTTGGATTAATGAGGAAGCTTCTGCCATTTAAAGCTTGAGTGTTCAGAAGACTTCAGACTGCTTTATTTTTGGATAAATGGCATTCCTGCATGGTGCACTTTTTCCTTTTACTGCTACTGCCCAAAAACAACGCTCACATTTGAGCATCGTGCACTCTTGGTCATTCACTTATTTACTACTCCTCATATAACAGACAGCTGTTTACTCAGTAGCAGGCAGTAAATTAAATTCTAGACACATAATTTGATTTTGCATCGTCACTTGCAGGTGCAGTTACACAATGCTAATTTTTGCCATCTATGAGATGATTCGATCTTGCCAAAAAGAATCAGAGAAATGGACACTTATGCTAAAATCTGATTTTTTTTTTTTTTAAAGGGAGGATGTCTCCCTAAAGTCCAGCTACAAGGAAAGCTGGCACAACTGAATACACACCGTACTTGAGAATCAAGACGGCAGCTTTGCAAGAAGTATACAAAACGTGTCTTCTGGCTGTCTGATTAAGCACAAAACTGATCCAAAATGTAAATATAGCAAAAAAATATAGTCTGAAGTCCTTACCCGAAAACTGCATTGCGTGACTTGTGCTTAATTACCCACAGCAACAATAACAAGCAGCAGTAATTGGTTTTATAGACAGTGATGCTATAAATTCGGTCCTATGACTTGGCAGTGGAAAAACCCATCAGGCGCTGTGTCAAAACACATACACTACTCAGCCTGATTAGATCAGCCGGGGAATGAAGAACACTTCAAGTCAACAGGTTCTCGTGAGTGGCTTCTGTGTCATGTTAGGCTCCACATTTGCTAAATCTAATCTGAGATATGCCCAATCACACCTCAGGTTTCCAGATTTAAATGCAGTATAGTAGTTTATTACAATAACGCAGCTCCACCTCGAAATAAACAGGAAATAAAGAAATTACAGTAGTCTAAAAACAAATTCACTCATAACATTATTTTTTAATAACACAGAAGCTCTTTGTGTGCATTTCTAGACATGTTGCTCATTCGCATTTCTCCAGGGCTGAGGTTGTTTTTATTATAAAAATAACTAGTATTGGCATGTTAAAGTCACATGAGTACTAAAACTTTTTGTTCCCATCAAATCTTGTGGAATTTCAAAATAAAACGAACAAAATAAATGAGAAATACAGGATATAAACTACTAGCATACGAAAGAAATGGCTGCTTCCAAATATCTGCACATTCATGTGGCATGTTTGTCCACTTTAAGAGCTGGATGATGAACTGCTGATGACTTGCCTGGCTGGCCTTGGCGTTGACATTGCCCTGACTGAAGAGCTTCTTGACCACAACCATGTCCTCCTCCTTCTTCACAGTTGACAGAGCAGCCAACATGATGGCTGTGTAGCCCGCCTTGTTCTGCTTATCCACAGAGCACACACCTGTAGGAGATATGCTTATCACTTATTGAAGCGTTAGGACAGGACCGTCAGCAGGTATTAGGTTAGTTGACCAGTAAATAACACTGAAATGCCAATGAAATGCTGTCACTATGTAAATAGTGTATAAAAAGTAACAATATATTCCAAAGATGGCGCTTTAAATACATTTGTTGCTCGTGACTGAGTAAAAATGAGTTTTGTTGTGGTGGTATTCTGATTACCATTTCTTTAAAAAGATATCATCAGATTAAGAAAAGCATAATATGTTCAATTTATATCAGCACTTTGGCTGAGACTTGATGTCTTTTATATGTGCTATATAAATAAAGATGACTTGACTATATACACATGGCGAAAGTCTTTAAAAAAATTAGGTGTGTGCAAGTAACCAACTTTGTGATCACAATAACTCAGAACGAGACAACATAGGATTTTCAAGATACCACAGGTCCATCTATTAGGAGGCTGTCAACTGTCAGTATTATTTATTTATTGATACTCTTGGCTCTGCATGATTATGTAGAGATGGTATATTCTTAAGAGGGTCAACTCTGGCTGTGCGCACAGCAGACCCACCCTCTTGCTGTTTAATTCAGTTCTGTTTTATTTATACAGCGCCAAATCACAACAACAGTCGCCTCAAGGTGCTTTATATTGTAAGGTAGACCCTACAATAATACATACAGAGAAAACCCAAAAATCATATGACCCCCTGAGCAATCACTTTGGCGACAGTTGGAAAAACTCCCTTTTAACAGGAAGAAACCTCCGGCAGAACCAGGCTCAGGGAGGGGCCAGTTGGAGTCGCAGCAGATGGCTGCCCCTCCCTGAGCCTGGGAGGCCGTCACTTTCAGGCTCAGGGGCGGCCAGATGGCTGCAGCCAGATGGCTCCAGATGTTCAAGGCTGCTCCAGATGATTGGCTGGTCCTTGCAAACAGAAGGTTTGCAAGGACCCGCCAATCATAAGCAAGCGCGTTGTAAAGGAAGCTCGCCTTCAAGCGAGAAGAGTTAAACACTTGCAGTGCACACGCCATCAGTTTGAGTTATACATTGGATGATCTGAAGGGCTGTCCCTGAGGTCCAATATAATATTTACAACTATTTTAAGATATGAATTATGCAAAGCTACTCTAGCACAATAAACACAAGGAGCTAGAAATGAGCGTTACCGTCCATTTTAAATTCCCCTTTATATCTGCCTCAAACATTCATTATTTTAAATGTATACACAGTCCCACAGTGCAAACAAGAAAGTTCTCCTTGACTGTTAGTTTATTAAACAAAAGGATAGTGCTACACTCACTGAAAAAGCAGGTTTCATTTCATTGTTTACTTCCTTTGGCTGCACATTAAGTGTGTGCTGTTTTTTGTTTGTCTTCCCATGAGGCATGGTGATAAGGTCGACAGGAATTATAAACTCCAAAAACCGAAAACGGCTGATCCTTCCTAGCATAAAGTGGACACAGAACCACATGTTGCCTGATCTTATCAAACCTCAAATCAAGATAGTAACAGTGCGCAAACATTAAATTCAAGTCAGGATTATCCTTCTCTGAAAGCTACTGCTAACCTGTGTCCAGCAGCAGCTCCACCACACCAAAGTTAGAGTGAGAGACGCTGTAGTGAAGAGCTGTATTCCCATTGCCATCTGTCATGTTGACTACGTGCTCCAGCAGCATTGATGACACCTCGGAGAACGCCATCAGGTAGTCGGAGACCCGCGGCGGCTGAGCCATCTTCGCGCTGGAGATACGAAACCACTCTAGTTGGACAGTGTGTGTGCTGGAGAGCTGGAGGTGAGGACGGGAAGTGATATATACTTATAAACTGCAGACAAGTGCCTGAAGTAGATCGGCATACAGTATAGACACAAGTAAAACTGCTTTTGTCTCAAGTTTTTAGTAGCCAGTTAGACCCAGTGAATGAGTTTTTCTTTACATGATGGCTGTTTTTCTACAAGGCACACTTTAGCAGTGATGAGGTTAACAGTTTACCCCCCAGAGTTCCTACCAGGCAGTCATGAATCACTAATTCAAGACACATTTGGCACTTTCTCAGAATATTTTTGTATATAATCAAGAGAAGGAGCAAAAAGTTTGATTTTAAACACTTTTGCATGATTAAATATTGCCTCACTGCAGGGGAAAGCATTACGCATGTCCCCTGGAGGTAAAATTAAAAAAGAGGAAAGCAGGGACGCACCACTTCCTTACTCTTCAGTGTTTTGAGGTCATCGTTTAGGTGGTTCTTCAGAATGAGACAGGCTTCTCGCATTTTTGAGCTCAACTCAAATCTGTGACAAAGCAGAGAAACGTGTGAAGTTGAAACACAGAAATAAAATCACATTTAGAGGATAAGGCCTTTTGTTCCCTCCATACATTACACTCTAAGTCAACAAAACTACATTTACTTTCATTTTCATAACAACCCACTTTTCTTTCACACCATCAGATGAATAATTTGCAGCTCTCAGCGTTTCCTCATCAGTGTCACTCTCATCCAGGTTAACGTTTCTCTCCTCCTCTGACGTTTCTTCCTCCAAAGCTGCCTCATCTTCTTCAGTGCTGTCCAAGCACTCGCCTTCGACACTTTCTCCAGAAGAGCTCCCATCTTCCTCCTCTTCTTCCTCCTCTTCTTCACTGGATGTTGATTCATACCTGGAAGAGCCAAATATCTCAAATATCTCATCTCTGGCTCTTTATTTCTCATTTGTTAAACCTGTCACCTGGTCAAAGTGTCATTTCCCTCCTTGAGACTACTTGTCGCCACTTATTTTATTTTTGCAGAGGTAAAAATAAAAATTTGGTTTCACATTACAGTAACTCACCCTCCATTTAGAATACCAACAAACTGCAGGCTCTTCTTGCTGCTGCTGCGATTCTCCTCTGCGTTATTCCCGTCTTTCCTCTTCATGATTGATTTCAGCAAACCTGTTGCCATAAAAGAGGGAAAAAAATAGTGAAAATGCTTGTGCATGAGCAGAACGTGTCTCACACACAAGCAGAAGGTTCAATGAGAGATGCAGGCAGCACAGTTAGGCTGCAGTCAATCAGCATTAGTGATGACAACCAATCCACAGATGAGCCATTCAGTTCAGTACTACATCTCCCACTAGCAGCACACTCGCTAAGCTAGCATAGCCTGAAAGAGGCTAGCAGAAAAGCAACAAGTGCTTGAAGCCAACTGACTCAAGCCATCCAAACAACCTTTATTTGTATGTTTGCAGGAGTTTTTAAATTTAACTGCAAATTGTGATCAAGTGAGCTGAAAAACTGAGCATTGACAACAGAGCGCCTTCTCTCGCTCTCACTATTGGTATGTTGCATGTAGCAAGTGTGTCCTATGATCTTGTGTCGACTTTCAACTAAAAGAATTTAGATGCCTAAATTATGACTTAAAATAAAATCAAAATTAATACTGCTAATGGGAATTTATTATTTTTGTTACTTATTATCTTACTAAATAATTCGTGATGCTGAGCCTGACATTGCCTTGCACATAAATGATTCAGCCTCGTTCTAACAGTGATAATTACAGGCCATTACTGCATCACTGGGTTTAAGTTAGGATGTCTGGATCGAATCAGAACTGGGCAAAGTTGGATCCATGCATCCTTAATGTTAACTGCAAGCCAATATTTCACCCCAGCTCATAAAATCAGCAGCAAAGCCAAACAGTACTTACCTGTCTTGGTACTGCTGGCTGCAGTCTTCTCTTTTTCATCTCCTCCTTCATTCTTAACCTTTCCAACTACTTCTTCTTCTTCTGGTGAGACCTTGTATTCAGCAATAGTCAGCTGTCTCCTCTTTGGTACAGTAACCTTTTGCTCTTCAGTCTTTTCCTCGCTTAAGTTCTCCCATTGACACCCGGTGCTAACGAGTACAACCGGAGCAGCCGGAGCTCGTTCTTCTAGTGTCTCTAATGCATCGGTCTGGGTGCTTTGTTCACTTTGATCTGACTCTGCGTCTTCACCTACACATGCATCGGCCACCTCCGGATGACAAGAAACTGCAGTGTGCTTTAATGCAGAAGTTAGCGTTTCTACTTGGGCATTTGTCATGACAGGTTTGGCAAGAACCCCCTTCTCAAATGTGATTTTGGAGATGTTTTCCTCCATCTTCGCTCTAAGAACTCCAAGGTCTTTGTCTGCAACATTCAACCGATCCTCTAGAGCCACAATGGACTCCTGTTGGAATTTAATGGTGTCCTGTAAGGTGTCTATCTCCCGCTGTGCTTCTGTGGTCAGGCCAAGTAGTGACTCCATGACCCAAACCTCAGCCTCTTCTGTCTCCACTCTGGTTTGTATTCCCTCCTCCTGAACCAGGGGGGGTTCTGTTTCTGTGCATTTCTCACAAACATTCACTCTGGTGCCCTCACATGCATCTTTTACACCATCTCTGTAGTATAAAACAACTGAGGCCATCGGCATGTCGTCCCCTACAGCCACTGACTTCTTCTGAATGACTGTTTTTTCAGGGGCATTTACTAAAGTCTTACTTGACAGTTTGAGGGGTTTCTCCTCTTTCCCTTCAAACTTTTCTGTCAGCCTTTTCAGCTCACCAGATTTTACAAAGCCTTTGTGTCCAGTCGAGGTCGGCGAAGTCAATCGACTGTGTTCAGTTTGGAGGATCTCTACGGTTTGGGTGGATGTCTCTGTAAACTGTTGCTTCTGTTGGGCCAAGTCCATGGCTGCCTTCTTCTCCTGCAGGGCTAACAAGAGCATATCTTTCTCTGCACGAAGCTTGGCCACTTCTTTCTCAAGTGCAGGAACACCTTTTACCCTTTCTTCCATCTCCTTCAGCTGCTTCAAGGCTGTTGCCATTTGCTCTCTAACTGTTTGCAGTTGGCTGGGTGGGATTGGGGTCACAGTGGTGCCAGCAGCTGGAGTGCTGCGCCCAGAGGTCTGAGGACTGGGTTTGGTCCAACTACTTTGCAGAGGCTGCATGGCTGGAGAGGGTAAGAGCGGTTTGGGAGGATCTGCAAGCTGGAAGCGGGCGCCATTTTGGGTCTGGTGGGTTTGTTCCTGCTGTAGCCTCCGGCTGGTTTCCAGGAGAGTCCGCTCAACTCTGGGGTTACGTTGTGGTGGAGGCGGTGGCACTTTTGCCCCAGCAGATAGTGGAGGAACGTTGAGAAAAGTTACAGGGGAAAGGGAGACTGTCTCGCAGGGAGCTGACCCAAGCCGGTTACGAGGCGGTGGTGGCGGTGGAGCTCTGCCATCTTCGCTGACCGGGGATGAGAGCGACTCAGTGGACGTCCAGCCACTGGTACGCCCCCCCACACCCGGACTCCTCTGGGAGAGTTTTAGCCCCCGACCAGAGCGCCGAGAACTGATGGGTGCGCGACGGAGGTTGTGCCCACTTTCTATCTCTTCTACATATTTAAGAAAGTCTAGATCCAGCTGAAATCCATACGGAGTCTGGACAGAGTAAGAAGCTTGCTGATCTGCCTCCTCTTGACTGGGGTAATGGAAAGGCGAGCCTAGATCTGAAAGGGGAAAGACATGTTATGGACAACACGTGATCGGTACTTAAGAAATTCCAGAGGGCATCTCTATAAACAGAAATTACATTTGATTTCAGTGAGACCTGGCAATGAGTTGAATTGCGTTTCCTTTTTAAACATGTGCATGTGTTTATTTCCTTTGTCTATATCCGTCTTTGCCAGCTGCTTCCTCACCGACTTCCTTATCATCCTGGTATGCATGATCAACAGTTATATAAACAAACCAGGAGTGTGATTGTAAAGCACTGTGTCATCATATAACTAACAGATTTAAAACCCCTCAGGCTACCATCAAAAATATTACACCTTTACAGGAAACAAAAAGCACTCCTGTTGTATTCGCCAAAAAAAAAAAAAAAGAAAGAAAGAAAGAAAAGGAGAAAAAAAAGCCATGTCTAATTTTTTGGCTTCAGCATTGGCGAAGGTTAACACTTTCAGCGTTATTTCATTATCAACTGTAGTTGATTTAGATGTCTTAAAGATGCATCAAACTCAGATACTCTGATATCATCTTAATTATCTAAATGTGGTTAGTTCATCACCGTCCTGTCAGGTCAAAACAAATTACTTGATATATTTCTAAAACTACATGTTGCAAACCCCAAACCTCATCTCTAGGCGTAACAAACAGAAATATTCACATCTTCAGGACACACAATTACATTTGACAGTAAGCTTTAATTTCAATAACAGAGACTTCTTTATGGAGTTTCTTACCAGGCAGCTTTGGGTTAACTTGCACAGACTGAGTCATTTTTCAGGACGAGGACCTTTCAGCACGCACACAGCTTTGAATCAACACCTGGCTTAAAGAAAAAACAGATCAACATGAATGCATTTGTTATAGATGATAATATAGATGTTATAGCTATAAAGTATTGCACAGAAGTAAGTTTCTGCAAGTAGAATTTAAACTTTCCCATGTTTTGTTTTTTTTTCTTAATTGGTAAAATTTTTAGACCAAGCGCAGAGGATCGTCTTTTATGGGTTGTAAGAACATGTAACAACCTGTGACTGAATTCAAAAGATTGCAAATCCCCATCTTTCACTTTAACTAATTCAGTTAAACCCATCTCGTAGTTAGTTGCTGTTAGTCAGCCTTTTTAAGAGAGGTTTCTTTGTTTGGCCACAGTAGCTGTCTCTGCTGTTACTAACTGATTCTTCTTCAGGAAATATAAAATGCTTCCTGTGCTGCAGAAAAGCTCCTAGGTCCAAACAGCATGTGGAAAACTCTGAATTTTGGACACCAATTACAAAGGAAAAACGTAAAAGTGAAGCTTAAAACAGTGTGTTAAAGAGGTTCATCTCTGTCAGCCACTCACTGATTAATTCATGCAGCTGGAGCTCAGGTCGTTCGTCCTCCCTGCTTCACACAGCCCTGTGAAACAGACATCAATTATCATCATAAATAACTTCTGTCACAACAGAGGAGAACTGAATAAACTGATGAGTCAACATTTCTGTATCAGTTTGCTGAAGATGAAAATGATGTGAATCATCACATCTGGTTTTTACAGTGACCAAATGCCACACACAACCTTCAGTGAGAGCCTACTGGGAAAAATGGTGGGTCAATACCGAGGAAGCTGTTCTACAGCTTTGTCTTTTTTCCTGTTAATCTACCACACACACCGCTATGATACAGATCAGAATGCACTCTCTCGCAGGTATTTTCTTTTTGGTTTGTTTTTGGGCATTTCAACCTTTCTTGCTGAATAGGACAGTGAAGCAGGCAGGAAAGGAGACAGAAAGAGCAGGAATGCCATACAGGAAGTGGATTTTTTGTTTTCAAGCCTCGAGTTGTTTGGCTCACTCTCTGTCACTACAATACTACAGGATGTTGCTACTTCCCACCAATAAATAGTCAAGGCAAAAAGAAAAACTAGTTTTAAACATTCATTTCAAACAAAGAGATAATTAGTGATGCAATAAGAATTTGCATTGCAGAAAGAGTTCGCTTTTAGACTAGAAACCGGCTAAGCTCACCACCAACTGATGCGCACAGAAATTAGAGATTTTACACGAAACAATAAACTATTATAAAATTCAAAAGTTGTTCTGTGGAGAAAGCCAACTCTGATTACAGTCTGATGAGTTAATGTCAAACAGTTGAGGATGGCTTTGAGTCCATGTCTACGATTGTTTTTTAGTATACCAACATGTCCCCTCACTTCCTTCACTTGCATCTCTTTGTTCGTTCGTGCATTTTATTTATCCATCCATTTCGGGGGGTTTTCATTGTTGATCAGTTAGCAGTGTTTCTGCCATATAAATGAAATGAAATTTCATTAAAGCCTTCACACTGGTATGAAAATGTCAAAAATTTTGTTGCCCATCATTCATACATAGATGGATTACAATCACTAATAGTCTGGTGAAAGTTTTACATATAACACTGTTAGATTAGTAAGTTAATAATTACCAATAGCTGTATTACTGTTATTACTTTTAATATTTACTATTATTTTTTTAAACCTAATGCATGTATGCATCAGTGTATACGTTACTTCTCAGACCATTTACCTACTTGCATCGTTATTACCTACAACATGTTGCACTAAATTGGCCTGCACAATCTACAGTGTTAAATTTACACCAATCAGATTATCCATTATATTGCATCTCACTGTGCTACTGCATGAATAAACTATGACATGTTGAGGCGCAGCATATACATAAAAACACAGCAAAAGACGTGCACATTGGATACACCTTTGCTTCCTCGCTCTTAGAGAAGTGAGAAGTAAGTCATGTAATCCCACTTTGTCCCAGTGTTTATGTCTACCGGCACTGAAGCACATGCCACTATCACAAGTGATAGTGGCTGGTGTCTGAGTGGGTCAGTGTTACTGGCACAAACCTTGTTTTGGTGTGTTTCAGATTTAAAGCAAAGAAGGGATACAGGAAGTTGAATACAGCAACCTGACCCACATACACACAATCAAAACTTTAGAATACACGTAGTCATTCATTTAGTTTACAACACACACTGTTGTAGCCATGCACAACACACACACACGCATGTTTTCCCATAGCCTCAAGCACATTCCTAACACACGCTGTTGAAGCACGCCAGTCGTCCTTCTAGCTGGCTGACTGCTGATAACCTATAAACACACACACACATCATCTGACAGCTCAGACTATAACACACACACACACACACACTTTTTACTGTCACAGAAAAGCCCGTAAACATTCGTACAGGCTGCTGACTAATTATTCCAAATCTTGTCAGAGGTTGTTGTCTCTGACTTGATAGTAAGAACCTTTAGTGCAAAGAAAAGAAAGAATGCAGTACTGATAAACGTTTCATATCACCCACTGCTTTGGGTCCTGTACTACAAAGCAAGATCAACATACCCGGGATATCTTTTTTTTCCTTATCAGGCTTCACTTTCCCCAACATCCGCAATCAGGCTAAGCAGTCACACGAAAGCGGTTATCAATAGTTAATCCAGGGTTTGTTAATCTAGCTACAAGCTCATTGCCATGAAAGAAATTTGGCATTGGCATCTGAGCAGTCGCAAACATGGACAGGTCTACCAGCAGCACGTCAGCATTGGCTCAACACAGCCCGCCACTCCTGTAATTGGCCTGTTCAGCACCGCCAATTCCTCCTGTGAATTCCTGGAAACCCGCAGTTTTTGAATCCGTCAGTGAGATCATTTATCAGCAAACATCGCCTCAGTGTAAGGCATATAATGCATTTAAACTGACCGCATGGTTATGAACATGTATAATATACGTGGGCAATGACGCTGGTCACTTACGAAGGTTAGTTCATAGACTGTACAGAGGTTACAGAGGTAACCCGCCTTAGACAAGTATGAACAAATTTCCTGTTTGAGGTTCATAAATACAACAGAGTACATATTGACAATAAACACCACTGCACTCTACACTCTGTTTTCTGAAGCGGCTGACGTCTTAACATCTGTCAGACAATGTTCAAGATTCTCTGTGAGTCTGTTGTGGCAGGTTGAGGATCGCAGATGCCAACAGACTCAAACTGATCCACAAGGCCAGTAATGCTGTGGCGATGGAGCTGGACTCCCTTGAGGTGATGTCAGAGAGGCTGATGTTGTCCAAAATAAGGACAATGCTGGACAACACCTCCCACCCACACCATGACGTGCTGGCCAATCACAGGAGCGCGTTCAGTGAGAGACCAAGATTACCCAAATGCATCACTGAACGACACAGGAAATCATTCCTGCCCGTAGAACGCCGCCATATAATGCACAAGTATACACATCCTCTACAGAAAAAATAAAGTACCACATGATAAGAGGGGCACCTCAGTGTTAACCACATATATATCCAATTTGTGCAATATACTGGGATATTTACAAGCAGAGCCATTTGAGCTATTTTGTTATACATTATTAACTAACTCTGTAATATGTTAGAATATTTAGTCTAGAAAGAAAAAAGTTAGGAAAAAACAAAAGACTTTAGAGAGACTTTAATGTATGAACTTCTTAAGTTACCTGGCTAAGTAGTACGGGCTTCAGGTTCCCCTCAGTGTTTCAGCCACATTTGACTCTCAGACCACAGCAAACACAACGCTGCAGTGTCTGTGCCAATCGGACAAAAGCCACACAAAAGCTTTTTAAAGATGTGGCCTCGACCAAAGCAGAGAGCAGTACTTTGAGTTTTGAGTCACAGAAATCTCGATTCAGCGGTCACTTTTAGAAACATGTAATCCTACCTACAGTTTTTGTCTGAGCACTTGTCTGCAGTTCACAAATTGAGTCTCAGTGTTGTTTGCTTTAGTAAGGTTCAGTTAGCCTGTGGTTATTGAATCCAGTTAGGTATGAGTCACAGTGCTGTGTGTTGTATATTTTCCTCCTCCTTGCAGACAGTGGTATTATGTCCATATTTACTAATGTGAAGCTGTTGGATTACAGTTTCAGTAGGGCCGTTTTAACTTGCTGAATAGAAGAAAGGACACTCCTTGAAAATAGTGCATTTTCCATGATTAAATTGTTGGCTTAACAGCTCAAGGCTGACGCTAGTGACGCAACCATGTTAATACAATTCCTTCAGAAATGCTTCCACTTCAGATAATTTGTTTACCATACAGAGCAACACAGAAAACAAACTGAAGAAAATACTGTAAACAAGCAGCTGCTGTAAGAGGCGCCATTCAGAAAGAAAAACAAAAAAAGGAGGCTTTTACTCCCGAAAATCAACACCACATTGAATGCTGAGACATGCTGAGGCATTACTCATTAAAGAGAGTCACCCATCGCGCTGCAAGTTCATTAGATTGTTAAAAGAGTCAACGGGCGAGTCTCCTCTTTCTCATTTCTCACTTCTTCCTCCACAGCTCCCTTCATTTCCTCCCTGCTCCTCTTCATTTCCCAGCTCTTGTCTTCCTCATCTTAACCCTTCTCACATGACTTTTCCCTTCTTCTCACCCCCAGCTACCCACAAGACACACACACACACACACACACACACACACACACATTTCCCTCAGCTCCTCTCATGTGTTGCTGTTTTTCTCTCTGATTTGATGACAGCAAATTACAGACTGCGGAAAGAAGCTGCATTCCTTCCCTCTACACCCCGAGCCCTAACCAGCTGAGAGCCCCGCTGTCAAGTCTTTCACACTCTCAAACACACACGCAGAGTCTGAGGCTGGCACAAAACACACCGTATACACAAAGATATACAGCTGTGACACTGTTTTAAACAGCTCAAAAGTGATTGTTTTCACACCACTGATAGCTTTTAGGGTTTTTTTTGTTGTTGTTGTTGTTTGTGCAGTTTAGTGCATTGCTTTTGTTCTTTTGTCTTCTTCGAATTTCACATCTGCCAATGAAATTGGTGCCCACTGCTCTGAAACCGGAGTCTGAGAACGTGGCCAGCTGGTCACGAGCACGGCAGACAAGAATGTGTTTCAGTGCAGGAAATTCAGCAGTATTTTGTTTATGAAATGGTTTTGTTTTAACATTTGAAACTACAACCGAGAGAGGAACTTCCTGTTTAAATAAGGCATTACTTAAACAAGTGATCAAATGTATTAGCTGTTAATTACTCCAAAATAATTAAATCCATTTTCACAGGGGATTATTAATCTAATCTATTCAATTCAATTTTATTTATACAGCGCCAAATCACAACAAATATATGCTTTATATTGTAAGGTAGACCCTACAATAATACATACAGAGAAAAACCCAACAATCGTATGAGCAAGCACTTTGGCGACAGTGGGAAGGAAAAACTCCCTTTTAACAGGAAGAAACCGCCGACAGAACCAGGCTCAGGGAGGGGCGGCTGTCTGCTACGACAGGTTGTGGTGTGAGAAGAAAGACAGGATAAAGACAGGCTGTGGAAATGATCTATTAGCTTATCTAAAGTAATCTATTACTTTCCAAAAGTAACCTTCTCAACACATGCAATGCAGCATCCTAGGTCCTACCATTAATTTATTTTAGATAAATGTTTTTTGTTGTTGTTGGTTTGGTTAATTTTTGATTATTGCTTGTCTGAATGTAAAAGTTTTAAAACAATACAACACATCTCAAATGTCACACTACAAGTTTCAGTGAACAAACTTGTCAATTCATTCACAAAACATCACAAACTGAGGGTCACATCCTTCAATCTCTGAATTCAGGTTTATAAAATCAAGCACCACGCAGTCTGCTTTTACACACATTCCTGAAACAATGAGTCATTCTAGAGAATTCACTGAATTAAATCATGGTACTGTAATGACATGCCTTGCAACAAAGTCAGCTTTGTTGCAAGGCATAAGGAGTATTACTACAAAATGGAATTGTTTAGGATTTACAGCAACTCAGCCGCAAAGTGTCAGACTACATCAAGTTACAGCACATCGCCAAGAGCTGAGGCACATACTTTGTAACCAACGCTCTGAAAACTCAATAACTGCAGCGCTCCAAACCTCCTCTGGTATTAACATCAGCACAGAAACTGCACACTGGGAGCTTCAGTGGAATGGGTTTCTGTGGCTGAGCAGCTCCAGTACTTCCCATGTCAACAAACTGTGTTTTTAACAAATTCTTAAAATTTGGTGCTGAACTGCAGTCATAGCTACTGGAGCTCTATTCTGGTGCACAGAAACTAAACGCTTAAAAAGTAAAACACCTGTAAGCGGAAATTAATTAAATGCTCCAACTGCCTGTATTTGTGGGTGCTTTTGACAAATTTTGACTCGTGTATCTTTAACCAAAGAGTCTAATACTTTTGGTAAGTATGAACATTGTGTGCTGTAATTTGGAAGAGGCTGGCTCAGGTAATGGTAGCATCGGTGGGTACACTAGCAGTGCAGTTCATGAGCTTTTGATTTCAGGATTGTGTTTTGTCTCCTGGTTTGAATCCAGATCAGCACTAGTAAACTACAGGGTTTTTTGGCCAGCTTTGTGCAACAGCTACAGAACACAGTCATGTAATGTGTCCAAGTAGCCACCAGCTGGTGCTACAATATATGTATTATGTTACTTTTACTGAATATATTTGAAACATAAAGACCTGTTCAGCTGCTGTTGTCTGCTGGCACAAGCTACACTTTGGTATCATTACAGCTTGTTGTGCATTTCTTGATTTTTGTAATGCTGACATGACTGAGTGGAAGACACCAGCATCATGATTGATATATGAGTACAGGCTCCAAGAGATGGAGATGGTCCACTCTCTTGGACCACTCAGACAAAACCTCTACATCACCACCTGTATTTTCTGAGTGGGGACGGCCATTATCCAGAACACTACTGCAGCGAGTCTGGGACACCCTCAGAGCCAGCCAGTGTAAACGATGAAAGACTCAAAATCATCAGAATATCCACTGTACATCCATAGGATGTGGTACAAAATATGTCTATATGTTAGAACAACAACAGCTTGATTCTAAGACATTCAAAAGTAAAAATAAACATCCATCATACAGTCATACCACTAAACACACCTGAAATCTATCACCTGCAAAAATGTATGCACAAAGTTGCAAGCATAAGCATATACCCCCAAACAGTCATGACAGATGGTTGCCCCTCCCCGAGTTTGGTTTGATTGTTTCTTCCTGCTAAAAAGGACGTTTTCCTTCCCACTGTCGTCAACTACTTGCTCATAGGGAGTTGTTTGATTTTAGGGGTTTTCTCTGTGTTACAAATCTTTAGCTTACAATATAAAGCGCATATTTGGAGCTATATAAATCAAATGTAATTGAATTTAACTGAATGAAAAAACTAGCACTCAAGTTGTAACCACTTAGCAAAGTAATGATTAAAATCGTATACTTTCCCAAAATTGCTTTATTGCATCAGTCAGAGCTTCTTTGCACTGGATACACAACCCAGCATGTTAGTTACCTTTAAGCTACAACAAAAATGGAAAATACAGAATAATATTGCTGCATTTTTTCCCCCTCAAAAAACATGGAACATGAGAGGAGAGGTATCCTGTAATCCCAGCACACACTCATAGATGTGTTATTAACGAGGACTGGAACACTGGTCAGTCCAGATCATGGAGGAGGAAACATGTTGGTTGGAGAATCGGGGCCATGTTTTGAAAGAATGACCTCATCCCCAACGCCACCCTTTTCCTGAGAAGGGAGGCCTGTGAGAGAAAAAGGGAGAGAGACGAGGAGACACGACTAGACTGATGATGAGGGGGAGAGGGGGACGAAAGCCAACATCCTCTCCCTGACAGTAGCTTGTACAGTCTGACTGATTTGCATGAGAAAAAAAAAACTCATTCAGAAATGTGAACACGTACAGACTAATAGAAGCAAAGATACAAACCAGACACACACTCATCCACCCCAGAATGGATACCATACACTTATCATTATATAATTTAACTTTCATGAGGTTTGGATTAAGTTTTGATCCAATAATCTGTGCATTTTTACACTGCATTACAGGCATTTGTAGATTCAAAAGAACTTGCATTTCCAGACGCACAGCTAGAATAGTCTAGAGTAAAAGAGCTGCTTAGAATTTATTTACCTTCTTGTTTGAAGGTAACTAATACACTTTCTGTACATCCATGAATATAATAATTGAATCATCCTGCATGATTTTGTCAGCAATCTTCATTAGTCTATTTTTAGCACCAAATAACAACAACGGTCACCTCACGCTGCTTTATATTGTAAGGTACAGGCTCTACAATAATAAAGAGAAAACCCCAACAAACAGACAAGCGCCTAAGAGCCAACACTTGGCAACAGTGGGAAGGAAAATATCCCTTTTAACAGGTAGAAACCACCAGCAGACCAGGTTCGAGGAGGGGCAGCCATCTTCCAGGGCTCATTATTTTTCCCTCCTCCTCCACTCTCATCAACACCTCATCCTTTTTCTCCTCACTTTAAGCCTTATCTCATGAACTGAAGTCAGGGCTTTAAAACGTGAGAAACTTGCAGAAATTACTTGACAAATTGTTATCAGATTAGACATCACTGGACAGCTGACAACAAGCCAGTTAAACAACAATAGCAGGTTTTAAGCTAACATTAGCTTAAAACCTGCTAATGTTATGTTTGAATATCCTATAATCACACTTTCCCTCTGAAAAACATTTTGATTACATTCTCACATCATATAATTTATTTACTAAGCATCTAACAATGTTAGAGCCATTTCAAACAAACAAAAACAAAACAATCACTAACAGCAGCTAAGAGTGGCTAACAGCAACTTCCAATCTACTGACATCTAGCGATGAGATTTTACACACCATGTCTTTAAACAAAGCTCATGGGACATTAATAAAAACTTAAGCTTCTGAAATAGAGGTGAGAGTTTCTGTAATTACCATTTAAGAATCAACTCTGCATTTAGAGAGTTTACAGGTCAGTTTTCAGAATCTTTACTTCCAATCTGATAATCTGAAACTTAAAGCCAGTTGCTAATCCTGAGCTTAATCTCTTTCACAGGAGTCCTCATCCTCATGAGGACATTTAGGCTGAACAGAAACTAAAATGAAGCTCAACACATCCACACACAAGAGGCCTCTCTGCTGCTTGGATAAGTCTACAGTTTCCTGAAGGGAAGCCCACTACTCCCCCAATAAATTCCCACCACCGCACACCTCCATGCCCTGTGAGACCTCCTATTGTCTCCCAGTAGGAACTGGGAGGGGGGTAGAGGGTCCTGCCAGGAAACCCATCAGGCCGTCCTGAAAGCTGCTTCCTGAAGGCAGCAGGAAAGCATGAAGCATATGACAAGCAAAAGCTGAGAGCTGAACAAACACATACACACAAAGAGGTATCCTGCCGCCAACACCAGCACTGAATCCGCCATCACATGATGCATCACACTGAGGTTAGGTAACATGTTATCACATTTGGCAAGAACTCAAGCGTTTAAGTGTTTGTGCGCGCTCTCACTCACGGTGACACACAGTCACCTCTGTGCAGGGTTTTTGCCGCCAGATGCCACTTCCTGTGTCATAAATAACAAAATTCACCTCAATCGCATCTTGTTGTGTACAGAAAAAAAAAAAGTTTTATTTTTTGAAAATTCACAATCAGGTTGAATTCAAACATCACATGCGTCCCGCCTCCCCCTCCCTCTTCCTTCCAGATTCTCCAGCAAACACACACAATCATGCACATTCAGCCTCCACAATGAGGCATTATGCCTCTTTGGTTGTGACGCTGTTTTCCAAAAGTTTTCTGAGGCCTGGTTGTTTTCTTCAAACCATCCCACCCCCTCACCCTCCACTCCCTTTCGTGCTCCTTGCCTTTTTTTTCCTCCCCCATGTCCAGGTTCAAAAAGCCACAAAGTGAATTTAGCAAAGTCGTGGGGGAACTGCGGCACTTGAGTTTTGAACATGGAGAGCCGAAGCCGCTCCAACGGTGGATCTGAAGCTGAAGAGATCCTGCTGAATAAAGGAGAGAGGGCAGACGCTGTCCACAGATGGTGGCATCAAATAATGACTTCTTCCCACTGACTCCACTTCTGTCAGATCTCATCCATCTGTGATCTCTTAAATACCTCACCGTGTCCTGCTTCCTTAGGTTTCCTTAAGAGCGTTAACATTATGGTTTGTTGGACGTTGCCACTCCAAATGCAAGGTCAAAATACAGACTGTTTACCGACTCTCAAACTCGTCAGGACTATTACTTCATGAAGTTTATACAAGATGACTTGATTACGACTTTGTACAGGTTCTTATTACACGCCCTCAACTTCTCATTTCCTTCGGCTAAACCCAGTTACCTCAGAAGCTGAGATTGAACACAGGAAATCTGTGTCCGTATAACTTATATTCACCAAAGTACTGGGCCACCTGCAGGAGCTGCTTCCAGTTTCTGTGCTGATGTTAATAGCAGAGGTGGTTTGGAGCGCTGCAGTTCCCGAGTCTGCAGAGTGTTGGAAACTGTTACACACCCCACTCTGTAACTTTATGTAGTTGCTGAGAATTCCTGAACACATCCAGTTTGCAGTAGTACTACTTACTGCCGATCACTGAATATGTAGGATGGAAGAAATTTCACCAACTGGCTTACTGCAGCATCCTGAAAAAAATTATGATACTTTTCGCATCCGCAAGTCCACTAGGGCGTGCTCAGGTCCAAGTGATGTACATTTCTGTTGGTACAATACACCAACTATGTATATGCCGCAAATGGTGGATTTTAAGCAGAGTTCAGATAAGTAAGAGGAATGACTACTGACTACTCGGTCATCGTGCCTGCAGCCCTTTGGGATGACCCATTCTTTCCGAAATGTTTGTAAAGGCAGAGTGCATATTAATAGGGACTTTTTCTTCAGTAATAAAGGGCACGAGTACTGATTTTTCTCTCTTGGCAAAAGTTGCACAAGGGTTTCTTGATTTTGGATTTCTTTGAAATTCCAATATAATTGAAGTGAAAAAGCAAATAGATTACTTTATTAGCTTAGGGGGTGATTCTGACTGCGAAACAACTTCACAATGGTCCCAGCACTTCATGAGACCTGCAAGAGTGATGGAAGGGTCAGCTCCAGTAGGGCACCTACAGAAACCCTGTTAAGACTTTCACTTCTTTTAGATGCATCCTGTTGACCAAAGGCTCTCCTTCCGTCATGTCGGCTACAACTAAACCAATCTGTGAGAGAGTCTGGGCCGTTTGGACGGACCTACCACAGATTGCTATCGTTGTTTTATGTTGGTCATCCTGCTGATTTCCTCTTCCAAAGATTTAAAACCCCATCTCTTATTAATAAATGTTGCATGTTTATTTCTGAAACAATGATGGTATTGGCACAACTAGATACACTTCCTGCACCGCACCCATTTTGTATCCCAGCAGCAGCAGCAGCATCCAGTCAGCCCCTCTTTAAAACAAAGCAGCGTTCATAAGTCAAGTTTCCCTCAATCAGCCAGTTTCCAGCTCTGACGTCACGTTGCCTTTCAGACCGAACACGCCTTGTTCTCCCTCTGTGGTGACACAAACTCTTCCCACCATAACAGACTGAATCCTTGTATCTGGGTCAATAATCAGCATATTATTTCCATGTAAACTGCAGGTCTGTCGCTCTCTCATTTCTCTTTTTTGTAATCCATTCAGCTCTTTGCTATTCTAGCCAAGTGAACAGTGAAAGTAAAGCAGCTCTTGACATCTCTAAAAGCCTTTTTGCAGTTGACCCAGACATCTGGTCCACAGATTTGAGTTTAAGAGGAGACTGTGACCCATTTGTCTCCTTCACAACAGTAGCTACTGGAGCCTCCAGATGTTTGATTGTCGTAACTACAGAACAAGACCAGATGTCAAGTGTTTGTTGCTTCATGCCCAGAATCTACTAAAACACACTCCATACTGTTATCATTTCCTTCACTGGATGAAATTATGATAGTTCTGCATGTCGTTGATGGAGCTGGTCGGTATAATGACAAGGCAGAGGATGCACCGCCTACGAGATGTCTCTCTACACACACCTTCATCTGCTTTGGGCTGCTCCTCTGGAAAATACATGTTTGTGGGCTCTAATTCAGTTTTCCGTAAGGCAGTGATTCAGTTAGCTCCTTCTTTATGGTTGTAGTCACACTAAGATGCAATTGGACATCGTGCAGGGATCATGACTGCACCGAACATATTGATGGCCTGCGGCTGACCCTGAGGCAATCTGCCAGGTGATTTTAGGCAAGGAAAGTCTGTTTTTTTACTTACTGAATTTATGCCATCCTTTTGGTACAAGACCAGATTATTAAAACTCTATAAATTGGCTATAAACCACTTGTGACAGCATGAGAAAACCACCAAACATTTTTGCATCCAAAAGTATTAAAACCTCTAGACTGACAAAGATAGATCATTGAAATCTGTTTATGTTCTATGAATTTTTCATTTGAAGACGTCAAACTGTGTCCGCCCTTTGAATTATTGTGGTTTAGTAACAATGCTTTTTTTTTTTTTTTTTTTAAAAGAGCCACCAAAAAGGCATATTCATAAGTGATGACGATTCTGATAAAAATGCTGCAACATTTACTAGAAATCATCAATCGATCCCAATCCCCACAATGTTTTTACCACAGGCTAAAGACGGAAATGTCACCAGCATCACATCACTCGTTGGTTGTGTAGCCAGGTTGCACGGATTGAGGTTTTGCAGACACATGATCATTAACCACATGATTTTAACTTGGATGTGTAACAATGGTGCTGACAGTGTAGGTTGAAGTGAATAAGACCCCAGACACACAGGGCTAGAAAATGGTTCACAACATCTGGCAACCATTGGCTGTGAAGGCAAAACTAGGCTGGTGGAGGTTGATGGCAGTCACTAAGAAAATGACTGCTGAAGATCCAGTCACACAGACATACAGACCAGTGAGTGCCCAGATGGCAATCACCTGTCACTAGAGAAAAATGTGCATTCCATTCCTTTGGCTCAATCCTCCTTGTGATTGCTTTGATCGTTAGCTTATTGCTGCGATTATAGGTTGAATGAAAGTGACAGACTTGTCTACAAACAGTAACCAGCTGTTCCCTGAGCTATAGTGAAACTGTGAAAAGTGCAACACAAACCTAAAATGGAGATTTGCCTCCAAAGTAAAAGTTATGTCTTAGTGCTACAGCCAAAAGGAAGAACTTTACTTTGAAGGCGAACCTTCTCCATATCACTTTTTCAAGTTTTGCCACTGCTCAGCTAATAGCTAGCGAGCATTTGCAGACACACATGAAAAACTTCCGGCAACCATGAAAATCTAGACATAACTATTTAAATCAGGTGAGGTTTTAGGCGCGGTACCTTCTTCCAGCAGGGGCCAGCAGCCTCCAGGAACCCCTTCCAACTGCTCGGAGAATACGCATTTCCCGTGCAACAACTGGTTGTATCACATCCAATATGATGGACAACTCCTAAGCAATGTGTGAGTGACATCACGTGAGAAATCTCAATAAACATGTGTGACTGAATGTGAGGATTGTGTGTTTATTTCCAGCGTATGCTTCAGAAACTGTCCAATTAAGCTACATTTTCAAACATAGCTTTGTGAGATATTTGCAGACAGTGAACCTAAAATACGATATGTTGAAAATATTGGAAAATGCTCTTGTTCTTGATTGCTTGGCTGTTTCTGTGCACAGCTGGGATTGTTGATCTGCATCTTTGGCCAGTTTTTCCCATCCAGATGTGAGCTGCATTCACATCTGGAGACCCATTTGTCACCAAGCAACTTAAAACTTAGGATTAAGTCTTTAAGTGTTTCCAGCAAGTTTAAAGTTGGCAGAATGTTTCCACCATGTGTCTTCTTTTCTTGTCACAGTTTTGTTCAAGAAAACAACATTTTGTTTTGTCATCTATATGAAAGAATTTCTACAAAGCGCAGTCTGGGGATGACTCAGTGAGTGCCATATTACCACAATCCTGCTGAGTCCAGCAAGATATGGTTTGCTTATATTGCCCTCCTTGTTTACTCCATATTTGCCGTTTGCCTCTTCATTGTAAAAAAAAATATGCTAAAGAGTAGTTTCCACAATGCACTAGCAAGAAAGGGTTTCAGATTTCCACACTTCACCAGAAAACAGATTTTCTCCATCTAACAATATTCTTCTGCTTATCAACTTCAGGTTCACAGGGGGAGGGGGCACTGGAGCTCATCCAGTGGGGTACATGCCCTAGACAGGTCATCAGTCTATCACACAGTTAACAAACCAACCACTCATGCTCTCAATCATACCTGTGGCCAGTTTAGAATCAGTAATTAACCTAACCCCAAGCATGACACTGTGTTTAACCTTGGGAGGAAGCCAGAGTACCTGCAGAGAACCCATGCAAGCACAGGGAGAACATGTAAACTCCACAAAGAGATTTTCTGGGGGAGAAAAATGCTACAATACCTGGGACAAAAGCCAGATCAGAGGAGTAAAAGATGGTTTTATCCACCTTAGTGCAGGGATGTTGGGTTTGTCAGGAAGGTGAAGTTATGGATGGTCAGACTGTAGAGGTGGATGATAGCTTAGGGTGCCCACACTAGTGTAATTTTTAGGGTTTTGGGATAAATCTTGCTGCTGGATATGGCCAGATCAGATTCCAGGAAGCGAACAATATGCTTAAAAAGATCAAAATAAAGAAGACTAATCTGTAAATGGTTGAATACATCCATCAGTTATAACCTGTAAATTATTTTAAAGAACAAAGTGGCACTGGTATTATTAGACGTCATTTTATAAGTCTTTTTTATTTTAACGATGGGACATACAATACTTGGCAGCAAGAGTGAGTTTGTCTCAGGACTGAAATGTATTAAGGGATTAAATAGACCATAAAGTCCAGTTATATCTCTTGTAACAGCATGAGGAAGGGAACATTGAGTTTTGGAGCCTTGTTAAATCTTTTTATATGATTTAGTGGCTTCACAGGGCAGGAGTACATTTTCACAGTCACCTTAATACTAAACACAACATTTGTTCCACTATGGACCACTGAACAGAGGTGACCTCGCTCCCACTTCACACTTAGAGACGCTTGTCAGGCAGAATTGGGGAGATGGCGTCAGAGAAAGTACCAACATATTTTTTCCTGTCGAACGGGGCGTTTATTGTTCGGTCCAAAAATTGAAAGTTGTGTCTAAATTTCCAAAAGCAGTTGTGGTTTGGTTCTTTGAGAGATCTGATATTTTAGATGTTCAGTCCACAAGCATTAAATCCATTCTCACTCTACCAACCAGTTAAGTGAAAAAAAACCCTGAATGATGGCCAGTGCGTGGCTGAGTAAAGACTTTACAAATTTGCAGCCAGTCTTCAGTAAATTTGGAGTTTTCCCACCCTGGTGTTAGTGGACAGAGTCTGATGACTTTCCCAGTGCTGCCCTGCTAGTACTTGAGCTGATGTTGGTATTTTTAGCCTGTTTTTCATTGAGTGTTTCTCAGACTGCAGAGATAGCAGAGGGAGGAGCGTCTGATTGGACCACAGTGGTAGACCTCACTGGCATTTCTATGACACGACTTTCACATTTGTTCAGATGGCAGAATCAGATCTTTGCAGGCAAACATTACCTTAATTGTGAACAAGTGGATGGACTATAAGGACTATATCTATATATACACATATTAGCTGAGGTTTTTTATAGTACATAGATTTACCTCATACTTGACCTTTTTTTAAGATTTCTTTTATGGAAACCGACAGGCCTGAGGATCAGAGGCCTATCAGAGCCACATATAAGCTGGAAGGTCAAAAAACAACATTCATTTTATCTTTATATCCATTTTTCTGAATAAGAGAGGACATACATTACATTGTCTGATACTCCGGGCATTTACCCTCACTACAGATACAATCTGTTATCTTGAGATTTTCTTCTGAGCCATACCTAGCTCAATTATCTTGTCTTCATCACGTACAAATCATTATTACAAGATGTCCTGAATTATCAAACCGCCTTCCCTTGTGATCAGAACTTCATAATTTTTTCAAGATAATTGAGTTTTAGTGGTTACATCATATCATTCATGAGCCTGTGCGTACCTAATAGCTGGGCAGCATTATACAGTATCAAAAGGAAAGATCACAAATATTTGATTTCATTTAACTAGGAATGAAGATAATGAAAATATGCAGACATGGACTGTCGACAAGTTTCAACATGATTAAGTTAAGCTGATCAAGTTAAATTTCTGCAAAGCCATGATTTTAAAACTGTCTGACATCTCGAGATAACAATATAATGCAAACTCAATCTCAGTACAATTAGCTCAAAAACTGGACATGAGCTCCCGAAATTGTTTTAAGTAAATGACTCATGATCCCGAGACTATTGAGGCAAATACAATTATGAGAAACAGAGCTGCTCTTGATTCCTGTAAATATCTGAGCGTCACAGAAAGACACTTCAGACTTCCTCAATAACACCATTACTGCTACGATATGCGTTTTTACCTTTTAAAATCTAGATCTGAATGCAGAAATCCAATGTTCTTTAGAAGACCTACCGTTTCCTTTAGCATAAAGTGTTCATTTCCATTTTAAAAGCCTGGATGCATGCTAATTGTTATGGAAATTCCATGCAGGTCTCGCACTTAAAGCTAATTGCTCCAGAGGAAAAAATGCTTCAGCTTTTAAACTTTCAGAAACCTTTGAAATGTTTCTTACGACTGCACTTGATGGAAATAAATAAAAACAGAAACTCTTCACTCACTTCCATTTTCCTCTAATAACGTACCACCTACCAAGGAGAAAATGGGAGTAAGGGTAAGACTACCAAATATTTCCAAGTACATCTTTGATATGCACTCACTGAACACTTCATTAGATGTTAAACTGCTTGTTAATGCAAATATCTAACCAGTCAATCACATGACAGCAAATCAATGCATCTAGGCACACATAACATCTCTATGGTTTATTGAGAACAGTCTGAAAAAGAGATCAGGTGAAAAAGTTTTGTTGATGCCAGAGGTAAGAGGCAACAGTAACTCAAATAACTACTTGTTACAACCAGATGAGCTACAGCAGCAGAAGACAACACTGGGTGCCACTCCTGCCAGCTACAATCAGGAAACAGAGACTTCAATTCTCCAAAATTGGACAACAGGACATTGGAAAAATGTTGTCTGGTCTGCTGAGAATTGCTGTGACAGTCAGGATCAGAATTTGGTGTAAACAAATTGAAATTGAGGCTCAATCCCTCCTTGTATTGTTCAGTGCCTCAGGCAGGTGGTGCTGGTGTAACGGTGTAAGGAATATATTTTTTTGGCACACTTTGGGCCCCTTAGTACTACATTAGCAGTTCTATGGTCTGATGAAACAAAGATTGAACTCTTTGGCCTGAACGCCAAGCATCACACCTAGAGGTAAACAGACACTGCTCATCACCTGGCCTATAAAACATGTTGAAGGCACGGTGGTGGCAGCATCATGCTATGGGGATGGATTTTTAGCAGCAGGAACTGGGAAAATGGAGCAATTAACAGATATTTTTGATGATAACCTGCTCCAGAGTGCCTTGGACCTCAATCTAGGGTTTAAACTTACAACAGGACAACATCCTACTTCCGGCGCAGCTCCGAGCTGGCAGCCAGTATTAGCAATTCTATCAAATCTTCCCTTGTGTGACAATTAAAGGATTATTCTATTCTATTCTGTCCCTAAGCACCACACAACCAAGATAACAAAGAAGTGCCTCTGGGACCACTCTGTGAGGAGCCCAGACTTAAACCATAATGAACATCTATGGAGAGATCTGGGAATGGCTGTGCACCAACGCTCTCCATCCAACCTGATGGTGCTTCAGAGATTCTGCACAGAAGAAAGGAAGAAACTGCCCAAAAGCAGGCGTGCCTAGCTTGTAGCATCATACTCAGGAAGACTTGAGACAGCAAGGGGTGTTGTGTGTAGAATTTTAATGGGAAAATAAATTTAATCCATTTTGGAATAAGGCTGTAACAGGACTAAAAATGGAACAAGTGAAGCGCTTTGAATACTTTCCGGACACACTGTAGCTCTTAGAGGTGGGAATCACCATACATCCCACGATACGATATTATCACAATACTTAACGCACGATACGATATTATTGCAATTTTTTTAAATATTTTGCGATATTCAGATTCTGTACATAAAGGTAAACTTTATCAATATTCATTTTATCTAATATCAAAGTCTCACTCTCAGTCTTTCTCTCATTTCAGTCAGTTTTATTGTTGACAAACTTGAACGGTTTGTATTACAGTCTAGTCCAACTTAACTGAATGCAACCATCTGGTACAATTATAGCTATTCTGAACTATGCAATTTATGAAAACTATGCAGCCCATTCAGCAACTGAAGAACTTGAAAGTAAATTAAAACAAAATATAATTTTACATTAAATAAAAAAGTTTTAAACTTAATTAAAATAAAACATGTCTTAAATTAAAATAAGTAAACTCTAATGTTTATTGCTGCCAAAAAACAAGTTAAACACATTTGGACAGTGAAGGAATGTCAGGATTCTTGCTCAGAAAAAGGAGCTGATCAACATGCTCTGAAGTCAGTTCCAGTCCACAAAAACTTTTTTTTGTAACAAAATATCGATTTCTGCTGTCCCTGTATCGATACGTTATTAGCAAACAAAATATCACGATACTACACAGTATCGATTTTTTCCCCCACTCCTAGTAGCTCTACTGCTGGAGCACTCCCAGTCCCTCACAAGCAGCCAATCTTTTTTTGTTGTTTTTGCTCTTTATGGGCATTGTTCTGGATCTTTTCTATCAAAAACGTTAAGCAGCAATACTCCCAAAAACCTGCAGAGAGACTCTGATGATGACTGAATTTCACTTTAACTGAATCAATGCTACTTAAAAAAATGGATGCAAGAGGAAACTACTTAAATAGGCCTACATAAAAATCAGAAATTCAATACCAAGTTCAGCGAGGCACACAGCGGTCTCTTGTTTACTAACCTAGTTTGTTTAGAGCTCCGTGATCTGGGCAGACCAATACAAAAATTTAATTCTTCACATATGGGCGATGGGGTCAGTCTATTCAGAGGGATAGAAGAAAACGTATTTCGTTGAGTTGTGCGATTACAGTTTCTGGAGCTTAAAAATACCTCACTGATGAAACTATCTCAGCACCAAGTTGGGTACATATAAACAAAGACGTCAGAAAAGTCTGCGTTTCCCAGTCATAATTATTACTTTAGAAGTCTAGATCTCATAATTACCATTACCAAAATCTGACCTGAATGTGGCACAAAATGCGAAGGAAAACAACAGCGAATGAAGTATTGATTTATAGCCCGGTCTCGCTGCGGCATTTGTATCTCAGTACGTGGCCCGGTCAGAATATGTCAGTTTTATTTTTTACTTCTCCTGACACGGCTGCGTCCAGCTTTCTTTTTCCTGCCTGCATCATGTCACCGCAGTGCACTGGCCTGCTAAAATTAAAGCCACTTGTAATAAAGCTAAAAATACGACCACATGTACTTTATCAAGCAGCAGGACTCATGAGCACACACTCAAATGCAATTTAGTTCTAATTTAATAAACTGTTCTCCATCAGCTCCGAGGTGTAAATCAGGCAGGAATGCATTAATTAGGAAGGCAGTGTTTATTAAAATATATATATATATTATATATATATATAATACTGTCACTGAGTATCAAGAGTGTTACAGTGACCTCTTGACTCCTCCAAGTAGACTTACTGCCAAGCTATTTTTGAGGTGGCAGCAGTAAGTCAAACCCCAGGGTCCTGTTGCAGAAAGGCAGCTTCCCCTGAGAGAGCGCCACAAAGTTATTAGGAGCTTAACACAAATTCTGAGGAGCTTCTCCTCATCGCCCCCATCAATTTCTCACTCTTACCCTTCATCCAGAGACTTAAGGATGTATTTACTGCAACTGCCTCTTTGATTTCAGTTTTCTGGAGCCCTGATATTTAGTCTGTTAATCCATACGGCTGCTATATTTCACTCCCAAACCAATAAATGAGCTCACACTTTTTTTTTCTTCCTACTCCCACATCAGTTAATTAAGGAAGAGCTGACGGGTGGACAAGAAATCCAAAAAGGTTACATTATCCAGAATTGCTGACAATAGCGAGGTAACGACGAGCCACCGAGCACCAGCCGCTGCACTGCTTCACCTACTCATCTCATGATTCCTGTTCTGCTGAGCTCATCGTTCCCAGACAGGCAACAAATTGTTTTATCCCATGACGCGCAACATAACGACAACATCCTGACCGAAAGAACGTCCATGACATTCATGAGGGGGGGGGGGTGTGTGTGTGTGTGTGTGTGTGTGTGCGCATGTGAGATGGTGAGTGATGGCAGCACAAAACACTCTTCACTGCAAAACAACAGGCCAGAAAATCAAAACATGTCTCTTGGGTTTGAGCCACAGATGGATCTGCAGAGGTTTCTTATTTAATATACAAACAAAGGTCACAAGACAATGGCCACACATTAGAGCTCTGAAACTTTAAACTGGATCCATTTAAACATCAAGGTTACCGTCCCACAGCCTAATAAAGGAGACGTGGAGATCACTTTAGTTTGTCGGCAAATCAAAGTGAAATTAATTTTACTGACCGAACAGCTATTCTCGGTGTGTGTTCTGTCTTCTAGTAGCTGCACATCCAGCAGTGCAAAAGAGACTTAGCAGAGTAGAACTACGTTATGTGTTCGGCATAAGTTGCATGGTGATTCAGCCAGGTAAGGACGGACACTTTGATGAAACACAAAACTCGGACTTCAAGCTCACATAGCTCGAAAACTTCCAATCTTGCTTTATAGTACTTATGCACATCTAATTATAGATTCAGTTGAAAAACAACTGATCAGATTATAAAGACAGAGCATTAATACCACAGTCAGCACTTTATTAATATAGCAGAACCACTGAGCTAAGATATCTTTTACAACAGAGACTTTGTCAAGATAGCAATCATATAAACTCAAAACATCTCAAAAGTATCAAAAATCCAACGTTACATACAGGACCTACAACATAATATGCAGCATTGCCACACTGACTGCCAGTGTTAGGGTAAATGAAGCTGTGGGTATGCTGACCTTGTTTTTTAATAGTAGTGGCGTTAATCACTTTAACCAAAAGCTTAAATACGCACTTCCTGTTTCATTAATACAGGTGAGACAGCAACACAATTCTTTAGCCGCTGAATAACTTCATAACATAAAGTGCACTTCTTCTGTTGGGATGAAGGATCAAAGTCGAGTTGTAAAAACTTGTGTCTTTGTATCGAAAAGAAATGCAGCAAAAGTTTTTATTGTCTTATAAACCTTCAAATTCATGGATGTGTGAATAAAAAAGGGAAAAAAAGCCTCTGAGGGTAATATTTCATCACCTCACTGGTATTTAATGTAACACGCCCCCAACAGCGCTGCCACTTATTTTATTTTTTTTAAAGCAGTGCTGTTTTCAAGCTAAACATCCGGAGCTGTGGCTGCAGGCCGTCCATCATTCCAAGTGATTCATAGTGAGAGGCTGATGAAGCCAGCAAAGCTACAGAGCAAACCAGACACTGGAATCACAGCACTTTATTATACGACAGGAAAGCAGCCAGGGGGTCAGATATTGGGGGTGCTGACTTGGGATAGAGGGGGATTTCCGTCCTATAAAGCAGCCTCACCCCTCCCACAACAATGTCTGGCACAGAAAGATGTTCCCTTCTTTACTGAAGCTACATTTAGTTTGCTTCACATGTGAAGAAGCTGCAGTGTGTCCTGCAGGAAGAGGTGTAAAAGGAGATGCGCACTGAAGTGGCTCGTCTGAGGTTTGACAAGTCAAAGCAACAGCAATAACAACAACAACAACACAACAAGAAAACCACAAAAGATATCAGCTGTTGGAAAAACACTGACCTAAATCCTGTCATTTCTAATGTGAGACAGCCGCAGGCAATAAAACACAGCTTTAAAGTGAATGGTTCTCATAGCAAATGCAATGGTGGGAGAAAAAGCCCTGTTTGGGAAACAAAAACTATTTTCAATTTGCCAAATTAGTGGCGAGGGAGCCAGTACAAACCACATCCACTCAGACAGTTCAGTAAAACCTAAATAGAGTCTGAGTAGACTCTAAATTTAAAAAAGGGAGCATTTAAAATAATTTAAAAATGTATATATTATATATAAGGTTCCAGAGGCAAACACAAAATCAGACATTATCAATAATCCACTGGAACAGTTTGCAGCAGCCTCTGTTTAATAAAACACAACTACTTTGGCCAGAGGCTCGATGAGTAATAATCAGCTAATCAATACAGCCATGGACCCCCTCGGGCACTGCTGTCTTACCTTGTGGCTGCCCTCCGTCCAGTCACACTGAGGCTTGTCATAACTTCAGGAGAGGTAAGAAAAGTTTGGGAGGAGAAGGAGGGAGGGAAAAAAAACTCCTACCCCCTGACTTCAGCCTTTGGGTCAAGTTACCGAAAAAGTTTAAAATGTGTTTCCGATTTAGAATTTCAAAATAAAACGACCACGTTGCACTGAAGGGGTTTGTTTTATCTCTTGTATACATTTCCATCTCTAATCTCGTTTTCTTAAATCCCGTTCTATCACAGCTCTTGTGTATACACTGATGACAGACCTGTCAGCTTCAGTTATCTAATGTTTTGTCTGATATTATAAATACATTTAGAGCATTGAACTTTTAATTTATTTATTGATTCATTCATGCTTTTGTATCGTAAAATTTATTTTCTAAAACATGCATTTTATTATTTTATTTCGCAGTAGTGATACAGTAATAATACAGTAGGTTTAACATTTGCATGGTTTTTAGTAAAGATCATTGTCGATCAGTAAATAAGTCCAACAAACAGGTTTTCTTTCAACACGGCAGAGCATACACAAACATAATTCAAATTCACGACTGCTTATATCATGACTGATGCGTTGCTTTCTACCAGTCTACTTGTGTGTTTGTCGGATGCACAGAGTGATGAGGATTTGGAAAAGCATCATTGGTGTTTATACATATTTCTTGTCTTACAGGGTTTTGTTTTGTTTTTTAACCTATGAAAATCATCTATTCAATTCAATTCAATTTTATTTATATAGCGCCAAATCACAACAAAAGTCGCCTCAAGGCGCTTCATAGATACAGAGAAAAACCCAACAATCATATGACCCCCTATGAGGAAGCACTTTGGCGACAGTGGGAAGGAAAAACTCCCTTTTAACAGGAAGAAACCTCCGGCAGAACCAGGCTCAGTGAGCATGCTGTGTATCTATTAGTGTGAGTGAATATCAGGGGGGTTAATGTCAGCTGAAGCTTAAAAACAATTGAAGCGCTGATTTGTCTATGTTGTAGCAGGTTATCGGCTGCAAATCTTTTAACTGTTCCCAAAGCAGATCTCAGAAAATTAGTGCTCAGGATGCATTCAGGTACTTTTAAAACAAGCCACCTGCTGACCTCAGAGCAATTACAACTATGCTTACATTCAAAAGCAGACTTAAAAGTGTATATTTAACTTTTATATATTATTTATAAGAATTTGTAACTTTTTATTTTGTCTTTAATTGCTTTTTATGTTTTTATATTTTATGATAAGTATGTTGGTTTAACGTCCAATGAAATGTTGCTTTAACTGGCTTTTATTTTGAATGCAGAGGCCTTCTTTTCCGTCATTTCCTGTTTAGCTGCGACGACAGATTATATTTTGACGTAGGTTTTGGAGAGTTTGCCGCTAATTCCATCTTGAAGGAACACTGACAAACAGCTGAATGCTCCAATCAGGAACCCTGTGTGGAGCCCCCAGGGACCGACGACACATAGGCGGGGCTTGTTTGTCAGTTTGGTCAAATGGCGCCAAATCTGGCTTGTAATCATAAATCATTTTTAAATATTTCTTTTGTTTCTTGCATGTAAGGTCAATTGTGCCATTGTAAAAAAAAAAAAAAAAAAAAAAAAAAAAAAAAAAAAAGCCCAACACAAGTTAAAATTTCTGGTTTTGAGATCAAAGTTTTTCCTTAACTCAAAAGGTTTGGTTGGTAAATTAACAGGAAGAAACCTCCAACAGATGCAGGGTCAAGGAGGGTTGGCCATCTACTGTGACTGGTTAGGGGCTATGGGAGGAAGACAGACAAAAGATACGCTGTGGAAGAGAACCAGAGATGAATAATAACTAATGATCAAGGAGGCCAGTGAAGAAGAAGCACTCAGTGCATCATGGGAAGCTCCTTGCAGCCTGGGCTTATTGCAGGGTAACTATGGGAAGATTCAGGGTCACCTGATCCAACCCTAACTATGAGCTTTGTCAAAAAGGAAAGTTTAAAGCCTAATCTTTAAAGAAGAGAGGGTGTCTGTCTTTTGAGTCCAAACTGGGAGCTGAAAGGTTAAAAATAAAGTTTCTTGAGACGCCTTTGTGGCCGATTTATTCTAGACTGTCTGCCTGAGGGATGAAAAACCATGATTCCAAGAGATTTTCCCACATTTGGTGCTTTGACAGTTGTAGTGAAGGATTAATGACAAATAACAGCGTCACCAACCACAGGGCAGGGGACGCTGTTATTTGTCAAATCTAACTGAACTCCTACTGGGTATTTTGGGTCCTACTTTGATGTATTTTCTCAGAATTTTGAGTTAATAAGTTGAGATTTTGACATCCCTAATTCGAAATTTCAAGATATGAAATCGACAAAACCGTCCAAGGATTGTGTGTCTCTTCCTGGCCTCAAAAAGGGGATGATTGACTTATTATTCGAAAGTACCTTCATAAAGCACTGTAAACTGCATCACCTGCCATCCAACAGCTGAGGGCGCTGTAGTCTTTCCAGTATGAAGGTACTCACAGGGATTCTCTACATACAACAAACAGGACGCCTGAAAAAAAAAAGATTCCTAAAGTGGCTGTGACAAAGAAGCTTCCAAATGTTTTATACTGAATTAAAAATTTAAAAGAAACCTTACTGAGCCAAAATATTTGAAACCAAACAAAGAAACTGTAAAGGGTCATTTCAGTGAAATAAAGAATGAAAATATTGGCTTTAATACAATAAAAAGACATCAGCCACACACAAAGACATCAGTCTGAATGAAGTGTAACAAAGACTAACTAGGGAGAAGAGCCCTGCACCATAACAAAATGTTAAAATATCTCAAATTGATTCCCAAAATTCTTTTTCTGCTGTAAGTTTTGGTTATTTCTCACCATTTTGATCACCGTCAAAGCAAAGACTCTATAAAAAAAACTAAAAACTTAAGGATTATCATGTTGCATCATTCTCCTGACATGCTTGTTGAGTTCATCCAGTATTTTGGGGTGTGTACAGCTGCATTTAGCTCTTGTGTATCTTCAGTCATTTCTAATTCATCGCCTTGCTCCATGTTCATTACTGCAGTGGTCCACTGGTCTGAGCTATGAAGCAAGTTCAACATAAAGAGCATTTGTTTTTGCTGTTTGCTTGAAATTTAGGACAGCGTGCAGAACAGAGTCACAACGGGGGTTATAGGAGTATTCACGCATGAGTCAAACATAAGCGTGCAATTAGGACTAAGTTTGGGTCCAAACCTAAGAGCTCTTTCATGCTGGTAATCAAACTGATGGCCCCAAAGATGAAACTACTGCTGTCAGTGGTTATGGGAGGGTTTAATCCAAGAACTTTTATGGATGACTGGTCTGTCCACAGGGATTTTCTTCCCACAGAAATGACCTCAAATGAACGCTACATTACTCTGTACTTTCAGCTCTCAAATGTGTCTCTGAGGGTTCACGGGTTTTTTAAAAACCTTGTTAATGGTGAATTGTAACCATTGTTAAGCTTACACGGCAATTAATTGTGAAATCTGTTTTTATGGTCTTGAGGCTCAAAGTTTGGGCCTACATTTTTGTTGGAGTCTACTCAACCAGTTTCTTATTTGTGCATCAGCTTAAACAATCAACATATTAAAATTCAAACAATACACTCATTCTTAACCATTTAATATCTTTTTCATATCACACAGAGCTGTTGTTTGCTTTCTCAAAAAGTGTAATATAAATTGTTATTACTGGGTTTAACCATTCATCCATCCATTGTTTTAGGTCACTGAGCAGCAGTCTAAGCAATGATACCCAGACCCTCATCTGCTACCTCCTCCAGCTATTCTGGGGGTGGATGCTTTCCATATCAGCCAAAAGATATAATGCCCTGGGTTGGCTCCCAGTCGGGCCTGCCCGAAACATCTCACCTTGTCCAGGAGAAATTTGCCCCAGATAGTGTCTTCCAAGACAAATTGGTCCTTGGTGACAGGCCAGACCAAGACCAAGATAGAAGATCAGTGGTCCATATTACCTTGCACAGATCGTTACTAGGGCCCCACCCTGGACCCACGACCAAGCAAAGGGCCTTGGCCCATGAAGCCCAGCTAGGCTCAGCCTGAGGGAGCCACTGGCTCACCCTCCTGTGGACCCAACATCTTGTAAAGGTCCAGTATCATGTGAATCAGGCTGCAGTAAAAGCAGGGCCCTTGGCAAAAATGATAAATGATTGCTAAATCTGAATAATTTTTTATCCCTTTTATTTTTTATGCCCAGCAGTTAACACTAGTTTACCTTTAGTTTATTCTGCCTTCCTTTTCCTCACTCTTTCTCACTTGCTTTCATTTCTTTTTGAAATAAAAGGTGTTTAAATATGCCAGTATTAGAAATTGCCATCCTTCATCCAAATCTGTAAACAATAGGGGAACAATGCCACTCCTTCTCTGCTTCTGGGAAGCCAGACCATCCAGCATCTGGTTTGTTTTTGCTGCCATAACAAACCCTAAACTATGAGAGAAAAAGGAACATTTGACTTAGTTACAGTTCCCCTCTCCCTCTCCTGAAGCAGTTTCGTTTTTGCTTATAAGCCTGTTTTATGGGGAACTTACACAGTTCACAGTGATGACATGACCATTTCTTCACCTCACACAGTCTTTATGGGATGAGGGTGAGAGAACAGAGTTATAACAATGAAAGAAAAAAACTTCTTCTTTTTTTCTTTTTAGGAAGAGCTTTGAGAGTACACGCAAGAGTCACAATCATCAAAATCTCAGCTCATGGTTTTCTTATAGAACACATATTGTATCACTTATTACTGACTGACACACAAAAATATGATTTAAAAAAAGTGTTTAAACAACCTGGAAACAGAGAGAAATGTTTGAGATTATAATGTCAAACTGCCTTTAAATGTGGTTATAATGAAACCTGTTATCATTAGTTCTGAGAAGCACATGAGATGTTGAAACCTGGGGAAAGCTGGCAAGATAGTTTGTTTGATTTTGTTAGTTTGATTTTGGGTTAGAGGCAAGCAGTTTGTGAACTGTAACACTGCAGAGGTGACACATTGTTGAACCTTGGTTTGGATCTGACTGATATAAGATGGAGTGTGAGCTGCTGGACAGGAAGGCTGAAGCAACAATGCTTTCAGGTCAGTGTGACCCAGCAGGGTCGACATGACACTGTGTCAATACATTAATGAGCAACACGACACTGAAAACACAGCAGGCTCTGGACGGGAAGAGCAGTGCAGTTCAACAGTTCATATCTCTGGAGCCAAACTATCCCACCCTGGAGGAACAGATACTTAGAAGTACCAAAGCTGCTGCTTCTGTGATCTTGTTAGAAAGACCTGTGACCTGGTCCACTTCTTAAGAAACACTCATACACAGATAACCCTTTCCCCCACTTGGATCAAAACATAAAACCTTTGGTCTCTACAATGAAACAAGGCAAAAACAAACAATGACTTCAAGTGAATATATTCAGTTAAAAAAGAAGTTACACCTTGCCAGTGTTGAACTCCCTTTTGCCTTTAAAACTGCCTTTTCTTTCAAAGCACAGATTCAACAAGCTGCTGGAAAAGCTCTCAGAGATTCGGGTCTATATTGACATGATATTTTCCATCCCAAAGAAACCAGGAGTGTTAGCTTGGTGGAACCAGCCAGTAGAAGATGGGTACACTGTGGTTATAAAGGGATAGAGATAGTCAGCAACAATACTCGGGCAGGCTGTGGCATTTAAATAATGCTCAGTTGGTACTAAGGGGCTCAAAGTGTGATAAGAAAACAGTACAGTATTACTACAGTATTACTTCACACTACAAGTCTGCACCATTAATATGAGTCAGGATAGATCCATGTTGTTTATGCCAAATATTGACCCTACAGCAGAATTTAAGACCCATCACAACAAACATTTTAAATTTTTCCAATCTTACATGTTACACAAGGTTACATTTTTCCCAACCGGTCACAGCAGATGGCCCCGCCCCTGTCTGAGCCTGGTTCTGCAGGAGGTTTCTTCCTGTTAAAAGGGAGTTTTTCCTTCCCACTGTCACCAAAGTGCTTGCTCATAGGGGGTCATATGATGGTTGGGTTTTCTCTGTATGTATTATGTATTATTATTAGGGTCTACCTTACAATATAAAGCTCCTTGAGGCGACTGTTGTTGTGATTAATATAAATATGGTATATTTATATATGGTAAGTATAAATAAAATTGAATTGAATTGTTCAGTTTTGGGGAGCCTGTGCAAATTGTAGCCTCAGTTTATTGTTCATAGCTGACAGGGAATGAAGCTGGTGTGCTCTGCGGTAGCCCGTCAGCTTAAATGTTTAATATGTTGTGCATCCAGAGATGCTCTTCTGAGGCACCAGTACATCTCGCCTGGTTGAGCAAGAGATGTGCTGCGAGACACAATTCCAACCCAGGGCCCTTTGTCTTTCCTCATTCACTCCTTTTTTTTTAAGAAACGCTCTTCTCCTTAACTGGGCTTCATCAATTGGTTATTTGAGTTACTCTTGCCTTCCTATCTGCAAAGCAGTTTTGGCCACTCTCCTCTCACATCAACATTTTCACCCAGAGAAACCCAGAGCTGTATATTTTTCTCTTTTTCTGACCATTTTCTGTAAACCTGGTTGTGTGGGAAAGTCACAGCAGACCAGCAGTTTCTGAATTACTCAAACCAGCCTGTCTGGCACCTTAGTCACTTAGTCACTCATTCACTTATTTCTTTGTTGTGTGTGGTCATGACCCACCCAGCTGTAACCTCTGTAAACTGCAGAAATGGTCTGAAATTTATAAAATTATTTCAGTATACCAGTGCATTTTCCTGCTAATGGTTCTGCACGTCTCCTACAGGTTGCTGCTGTTTTTCTTCTTACAGCCACAGTTACAGACGTGCAGAAGTTCGCATGAGGAGATGTTCTGATGGATCGTACAGATGGAGGAAGCTGCAGCAATTTGGAAGCACTGAAAGGTTTTATGGCTTCTTTTTCCTCCAGGTAAGCATGACTTCCGGTTCAGAAGGTCACACTCACAGTGACTTGGATCATGCCTAAAAAAGATGGACACACCCTCATCCTCCTAAAAGAAGAGGAGACTGCCATCAGCTCAAGTCAACCTTTTAACCTTTCATTTTTTTAAAACACAGATGTATGGGAGAAAAAAATCTGGAGTTCCATTATGCCCAAGAAAGAGCTTTGATTTTAGTGGGCAAAGTCTCTCTCTTTCCATGTCTCTCTCAAGGTCCTTTTGAAGCTTTTAAGCTGTTCACAGGACATGTGGTAATATATCATAATGTTTTTGTTTGTTAATATTGCCACAAATCAAAGGTTTTCTGTTATCACGGATGGCGTCAACACCCAGTTCATCCCACCAGAAACATAGGGCGGTTGCTGGTTGTTTGTGCGTTGGCAAGGTTTCTCTCAGTGAGTCATTACTTCCAGGAGTGCGATGGTTTGTCTTCAAGAGCAAATGTGCAATGTGCATTAAACACGACAAAGCCAGGAAGTTATCATTCGGATCACTCTGAGCTTTAGCTCCACGCCTGCTCTGTGCAACACCAGAGGAGACTCTCCTGGTAGATTTTCACTGATCTTACTAAAACAGAAGTTCATCAGGAAATTATTTGTAATTTTTGAGTAAAACACCAGAACCAGTTCATGGATGATGGATGAAAAAAAAATGTGGCCACTTGGGGGCAGAGAAACCACCTGTAAACACAAACCTGAGATCACAGCACATTCCAATCGTTCCCAACTGAGAAATGATTAAAATGCTGACAAACACTGCAATAAAAACTGCTGCACGTTCTGTACCATCAGTGGTACCACTCCTCTCTGCTGTTTCTCTCACTGCCGCATTTCATGGTAACATTGTAGAAACCTTTGTACGCTATTACCGGCCAGGGAGGAAAAACAAAGCTGGAGGCCAAGCAGCAGCGGCTCTTTATCAGAACAATAACCTGTAAAATAATTTCCCTGCTGAGCAGTTAGTTGTACGTACAGGATGGAGGTAGGAGTATACCTGTCTATCAGCTCAGAGTATGCATCAAAGTCCAAGAAAACGCTGGCAGCAAAATGTGTTTTCTTCACTTCGGGTCTCAAGTAGAGTCAGAATGAGGCCACACAGGAAAGAGTCATAAACACGTTTACATTGGTCTCAAGGCCTCTGCGCACATAAATGCTCAGAATTTCCAAGAAAAACAAGCTTACAAAATAAATAACTGATGCAGTCTTCTAGTTTAAGTGGCTATAGATTCCTATTTCTACATCATAGTAATGATTATTTTGTCATTGGCCATTTTTCCTTTAAAACTTGATCAGAGAAGAGTCGGAATCACAGGTGACCTTTATATCAAGAATTACATCATTTTAGCTTCTTGAAGTTTGTTAATCTTCCCTAAAAGAAAGTCAGATTCATTAAATGCCTCACCTGTCGAGGCTCTCTGAGCCACTGGCTTAAGGTGTTGAGGGTGCTCAGGAGGCAGAATGGGTCATCTGCTAATCTGAAGGTTGGTGGTTCAATCCCTGGCTGCTCCAGTCAAAAGATCACTGGGCATAATGCTGAACCTCGAGTTGCTCTGCAGTGTGTTCAATAGCGTGTGAGTGTGAATCTTCAATCTCAGAATATGTGTGTGTGAATGAGGCATGTTATATAAACCAGAGCAGAAAAGTGCCACATAAGAACGAGCCTGTTTAAAAGAATGACTGATTTCTACTTTATTTATAAGTTATTATCTTTCAAATGTTTCAGCATTTCACTGACAAGAAAATTCACATTTAACAGAAAAGGGAACTCCCATAACCAAAAGAGTTTCCGTCACTCACAGCCTCCTTACGTGTTTTCTCGTTATGGGTTAAATTGGGGTTAAAAAAAATTTTAGTCCAACAATTTAGGAAACTCTCCATCACACACGCTTTATGAAGATGAGTCATTTAAACTTGCCTCACAACAGATTCATTTTTTTATTGTGAAAATACACTTTAGCAGCTCTGGATGTTGCAATGGAAAAAAGTCCTGTTCAAACAAGTACTGGAGCTCCCTGATATGATAGTTGTGCTACAAGAACAGCCTGGAGCTCTCCTGAGTCAGTACAAGTCATCTTGATGGGAATATTGCTATTCATAGATTTCACAGAAATGCTTCAAACAGTTGGAAGACAGAAGACTGAAGACAGAAACATCCAAAACCGTGCAGTTTGTGAATATTTGCAGGAAAAGTAGGAAAATTACAGCCTCAACAAAGTCAGGTGAATTAATCCTCTGGTTGGTGATGACTCCTGGATCAACATTACAAAAAGAAATATTAACAGTTACAAAAACTAGAACAATTTAGGTATTTGAGGTCAAACTCATAAATTAACAACAGTTTGTTTCAGGAAACAAACTGTTGTTTCACAGTACTCACTCACAAAACATTACATAATCAAATTAAAATGATAAAAGTTACATAAATTAAATCAATTTTATTAGCAGTTTTAATGTTAGTGTTTTACTAAACTTATCCATTACTAACATTTCAGTCATTTTTTCTGGATTAGAAACCACTAAGATTACATTTTTAAAAACTGAAAAACTTTATTGATTTCTTCTGAGCTGCTCACAAACAGAGCTTTGCAGGATATCATATGAATCCCATGAAATTTGAATATTCAGACAAAATGCAAACACTTACCAGAGGGCTGATTTTGCCCATGCCCCTAATCTCTACACATGCGGTAACCAACACTTATTATTTGTTTTCTGTTCATTTTCGCACATGTGAGGGCTTTCCTCCCAGTTTCTGGGTAAAAGGTGAGCTGTGTAAAAACAGCAGCATGGCCTGCCAGGAGCAGTCACGACCAATCAGAGTGCAGAGTAACAGGATAGAGGGTGCAGTGAGCCCCTGAATCAGAGCTTAATACCTGGTTATTAACAAAAAATATACCTGCTTCTTTTTATTGAGTGTGAGTATGCTGAAACATGTGCGATCAGTATCAGACTATTAAACAGGGTGGAGAACTCAAACTTGTGGGTTTTAGTAATCTGGCAACCACAAATCAGAGTGGAAAGTCCCACAGAGTTTTGGTAAAGGGAATCTTTTTAATGGGAATGTGGTCCTATCGCTTACAGAAGAACAACAAGCATACTGTGCACCACACCCACAGCAGATTACTTTAGTGATGAAATTCAGATGAAAACAGCCTAAGATGCATTTGTTTTAGGTGAAAGGGTGTAACTGCTGCACCAAACAATGACTGAAGTGTGCTTCGTGTCAATTATTCATGTTTTTCACAAACTTATAAAACATTCACTTCTCCACTGAGTCTCATTAAGCCTTAAATGAGTCATTAGGATCTAGAAGGCGGGCCATGGCCTGTGCTGATTAATGACATTTTCAGACTGACTGAAAACTCATGGAAATGATGCTAAATGAAGCTTAGACAAATGTTTGATAAAGAACATCTGTCCCTCATTCCTTTTGTTTCTCTGTCACTTCTCCTGCCCACATTCTTTTTAAGCTCAGTGCTTTAAACCACTTATTTTTTCCCCACTGTGCCACTTCCTCCTCCTCCTCCTCCTCCTCCTCCTCCTCCTCCTCTTGGATGTCCAGTGACTTTCAAAATTTCCATCAGCTATTCCAAAACAACCTTCACCACCACCAGCACCACCAGCATTTGGACTACACACATGGTCCTATTCTGTGTTTTACCTTCATCTGATGTGACCTTTCCCCCCTCTTGTCATTTTAGTGTTTACTGGTTGAACTGCTGAATGCAACGCAGGTCGAGACACAGCATTGTGCGATTTTCCTTTCTTATAAAAAACAAAGTGGGAATCAAAACAACATATCAAAGAACATTTTCAGATCGTATCTGTGATCTCATCCACAATTATGCAAAAGTAACATCTGCACAGGGAAGTTTGTTTGGGTTGGAAGCAGAAATGAAGATAAGTCATAAGGTCAGTAATGTTGTTTTGCACACAGATGCAGGTTTATACTTGCAACACAATGCCAACAAATCCTGGATGCAAATGTCTAAAGAAGATATTTGCTTTTACACCAGGATAAGGATCCAAGTGAACTTCAAAATCTGCATGAATACAAGCAGAAGCTTTTGAAGAGGCGCCTGGAAACCAGTGGGGGGGATCTTAAATATCCTGAAAGGGGTAAAAATGAACTTTTATAGTTCAAGGAAAAAAAACTAATCATAATACTATTTAAAAACATCTGTTTGCTTTAACTTAAAAAAATAAAGTAATGGTTCCAGTAAAGTGTAAAACTTCTCTCTTGTCCCTTCCTACGAGTGTGGATGCTTGGAAAGTGTTTAAATTTACACATTGATGCTTTTACACAGAGTTAAGAAAACTGGGTAATAGTCAAAGTGCTACTTTACTATGCTCGGGCATTTACAGCAGCCATAAAATTCAATTAACACACTCACATCAACACGAAAAGTCAGCATGTTTTTGCAGTCAACACAAATCTAACCTCTGACTTACATGTCTTTGGCTCTGCTCCTCTGTTTGATCAGAGGGAGGACGCCCTGAGGAAACGGTGCTGCATTCTGGGTTAAAGTACATTCAGAAAGTGTAAAAGAAAAAACGCCACCAGTCCCAAAGTGAGTCGTAAAGCAGGGATGCTGCGAGCGTGTGGAAACTAGGTAAAAGGTCAGTGTGAAGAAAGTCAGCGAATGGAGCAGCAGCCTTGCAATTGTGAATAACAGCTGTTTTTAATGAATCCCACATGACATCAACACATGAAGCTGTGCGCGAGCTGCGTACGAGCTGTGCGCGAGCATTACCTTTCACCCACTTTTCTTCTCTGCCAAAAGTTGACATGAAAAACAGGAGCCAGGCTAACATGAAGGCTCTCTAAATGAATCAATAATATAATGAAAATAGAACAAAAAGTGAAATCAGACTTGATTTTTATGATGGAGATTTATCTTCTTCAGAAACAAATCGACATTTTAATAAAGAGAGGTGCAGGTGAATAGACTGTTCTTGTACGTCTCGGTTTAACAGCATTATCTACGTCTCCTCATCTGCCACTCTGTCCTATGGTGTACCTCAAGGTTCTGGTTTGGGGCCCGTACTGTTTGAACTGTATTTATTATCTTCTGCACCTTTCATATCAACGTTAAGTGGATGATATCTAATTGTAAATGTCTTTTCTAAATATATCTATCCTTAAGAACTGGATGGCTGCTAATTATCTTTTACTTAACACTGGGAAACTGACTGGTCCAACTTATTGTTGAACTATTGTAATTCACTGTATCTTGGCCTCAGGATTTCATTGTTGGATCGGTTACAAAATCCAGCTGCGAAGGTACCTACCAAGTCCTCCAAGTGGTCTCAGGTGACACCTAATTTGTCGTCTTTGCGCTGGCTCCCCATAAAGTTCAGACTTCACTTTAAGATCTTGGTGATCACTGTTCAAATGTCTGAAGACTCCTATGAAAATGCAGGTAACTGATGCCTTCTCACAGAAACCTGTATACATTTTGTATTATTTGTATAGGCTTGGCTTTAACTAGTGGATATTAATGTTGGCATCAGTTTAACTCCCTGCATATATATCAAATTTCAAGCTATTTCAGTAAAGTAAATTCATTGTGTAGGTCAGCATCAAGGTAAGGATAATAAAGCTGGGGGGACTTCTGGTTACAGCCAAGTAAGAAAGACCTCTTAACACATTTGACATGAAAATGGAAGAAACAGACCATATCCAGGAGTGGAGGAGAATACCTTGAAATCTCTGAGCTTCATGGAATGATGGCAGCCATAGCACAATATATGATAAAGAAAATAAAGGACTGGGTTTACCCAGCTGCAAATGGACAGCGCTTATTTAGCCTTCTTGTCTCATCTTTATGCCACTTACCCAACACCTGACCAGGGATTAAGACCCTTGTAATTAGCCACCACGACCAGATTCCTTTAAAGTCTGAAAACTTCCTTTCAGAGTTCTATGAATAACACTTTGCTGAGGTTGGTTGTTCGAGAATTTCCTTGTTTGAGTTTCCTGATAATTACTAAACAAGATCATGGTTACATGCTGATCCAGCTGCTGTGCCTCTGCCTGTTTTTAGAGGCTTGGGTTCAGAGTCCCGGCTCTTCCTCTGGGTCTCCCGCTGTGCGTGTCTGGGCTCAAACAGAGCTCAGGGGGAATAGTATGGGAATAGTTCATGCCCGCTAGAGGCTGATGCAACATACCAGACATGTAGCAACATCCTCACCTTTCACACACTAACCCACTGGTGCCTGAGGACACCGTCTCCCTGCGATCCCCCACTCTGGAAACTCATGCACTGTACATGTGCAGATCTGACAGGACATGCTGTGTGGCTGTAATCTGCACAGTTACCGTGCCCTCGTGGGTAATAAACAAAGGAAGGAGGTTTCAGGGCTTTTTTTAGACAACAGAAGCTGTTTTGACTTCCTACAAGTTTGAGATTTTAAAACGACAGATGAACAGAGCCTGATGTTTGTGTTTTTTTGTAATCAGACAGACAGCGCTATCCAACCCTGTGATGATGGAGGTCCTTTCAAAGATAGACACAGTAAATTACACATCATGTAACACTTTTATCTTTACACAGCATTGATTTTTATGGGGGTGTCGTCATATAAAAGCCTAAAAAGAAATACGCAGGGACTCGATTACACTCTAGATTTGAACTTTGCCACAGTACCAAATTAAATACATGACGAAAGTGAAGTGTGCTATATTTAGTAATGATTGTAGCATTAAAATATAAGATTTAAACCAAATATCTGTGCTAAACTTACAAGCTCATAAACAATGCATTGTGCAATCATTTTTAATTAAATAGAAGTGAAATATAAAAAATCAAAGTTTTACTTGTTTAAATTATTATTCATTAAGGAAAAAATGTTTGGTATAAACTGAATATAGAGCAATCAAGAAAATTTAATTTCACCAGAGTCCATTAAATTTAACATTTTACATTCTACTTATGTAAATTTAAAAGAATTACATCAAATTCCAGCATTTTTCACATAAATATGTTTTTGAGTCTAGATTGAGATTGTCCTTCAAAACAAATAACTTGGTAACTTTGACCCAAAGTAGTCTGTGATCAGCAGTGTGCTGTGTTTCATCTCATCATTTCTTGGTCACAATAATTTCTAGAACTCACACTAAAGCTCAGCTCAATAAAACCTACAAATCAAAAATAAATAACAAATCAAAGAATTTCATTTTATTTTGAAAAATCAAACTTGAGAAGTAGTGATACTATAAGTGTAATTACAGTTTTTATTATGAATGGTGATTTTTGAACATAAAAACAAAACTGTTTGACATGAAGGGAACACAACATGAGCCTTAAATCGAGGTGCAGCCTTTGAACTGCATTTCAAAGCGAGTCATCCCCATAATCTCCCGTGTTGAAATATTAAATGTAACAGCACTAAAAAGCACATTTACCTCCTGGTACAATACACAGTTTTGGCCTCTGTGGTTATATCTATTATTTTATAACTCATCCACCTGGAAAACAAAGTCAGGGGCGTAGCCATGATGACTGTCAGGCGTCTGCTACTGGAGCCTTCTGGAGCATTTGAATGGATTATCTGACTGATATCAGGAGTCGCTGTGTGGTACAGAAGCTTGTTCTTGAGTTTGGGTGAGTGAGTAGCTTAGTAGTCCGTTACTTGTAACTTCTGGCTTCAAGAAACTAACGTGGTGGTGGTGGCCAAAATACAAATGTGCGAGGCTTCAAGTACTTTCATTTTTACAGATGATTGCCTGCTAACTAACATAAGTCGGAAAGTTTGGCCTCTTTTGTATACAGTCTGTTTTAGTTCCCAAAACGCTGAGTGAGTCATTCCAAAGTGAAGCACAGACTGACTGGAAAAACTGGTTCCCAGTTTACGCAGGTCCTCCTCCTGTGTCTGCTGGCTGTGCTGACCCTCCTGCAGCTCCCTGCATCACGCAGGGCCACATTTATCACCTCACGGGACATGAGCTACATGCAAGCAGCACAGCCTCGTGTTTAATGCGAACATAGTGTTCGGATAGAGCTGAGTAAGGACGGAGACCCGCCTGTGCAGCCGACTGAGGACAATGGTCTGGTTCACGTAAGCTGAGTGCAGCGGGTTCGGAGGATACGTGCAGAACAGCAGCCTGCAGCGGGAGGGAGGCCTACGTGCACCGGGTGTCCAGCATTCAGGAAGTACCCTGCTCCCTGCAGAGGTTCATCATGTAAAAACTCAAATCCTGCTGGTACGAGAAGTGCACCTCTGCATAATGACAAATGTGGATAAACAACAATTTTAAGGGTTTAAAAGAGGCTGAAGGAGAAACGCGTCTTTTTTATGATTGGACAAAATGTACAGTGGAAATGCAAGTTTGCTCTTCTGAGTCAGAGCGAGGGTTTCTTTCACTTTTACTTGCAAGTAATTTTTTTCAGTATTAATTTTCCACCATAACAACATATTGTTACTTAGTGACTCCAGTCAAACATTAACCACACTGACCTTTTAGTTAAACATGTAGTTGTTTGTTGTTGGCTGCCTCTCTCATCCCTCTACAATACTCGCTGTCAATGTTCCCTCTAAGCGAACACACAAACTCCCTGAGCGGTCCCTTGGACCACTGTGAGCGACATCAGACGTGTGCACTGTGGTCACGCCGGCATCTAATCCATCCAAGTTACATGGTTTATTAAAATAATCAAATTACAGCATTTACATTTATGTTAGACTACTTTTAATTAACTGCTTTAGCCCACTTACAATGAAAATGTAAAAAATTCTAGTCATTGACCTGTGCAGTATGTTAACACTATTGGAAGTAAAAATAACTTGAACTCCAATTTCGAAAACACAACTTATTTATTTATTTTTTTTATAAAGCTCTGACTTGTATTATGAGTCTGTGGTCTGGGAGAGAGTCCTGTAACTCTCTGTCTGCAAAATATAGTATATAATGACCAATGCTGGGCAATTAACTATATAGTTACTTCTTCAAAAAAGTTACTCAGTTTGGCAAACAACAAAGTTTTTTGCAGCTATTTTTTTTTTAAATGCAGCCAAGGCATTTTTAAATAAACATTTCAAACTATTTACAGAACAATCAGCTGTTCTGCATCAAATTTGATGCCACACAAATTATTTGTGCCACTCCAAAAAATAATTTCTGTCCACTATGAGATAAAGGAGAACAACAGCCTGATACCTGCAGGCCTGAAAACAGGAGATGTGTCACTCCTGTATCACCTGTAACATTCAGCAGTCGCCTCATTGTTCTGACACACACAACAAAACTATTGACTACACTACACACTAACTACACAAGATTTGCGCTAAACGTCTCAAATCTCTCACATCTCAAAACACCGCCGTCACTCCTAAAACTTCCCCCCGTTTCTTAATAACTAGATGCCACGTTGCCATATCATTTTTTGATTGGTCGAATGGTACTTTTTTGGACCAATGGGAAAGGTGGGGGGTGGAGTTTGTTTTTGCTCTCAGGCTTTCAAGCCTTTTTTCTTATAAAACGCCGTTTTTAACGTTTCTTCCCGCAGTAAATATAAACAAAGATAGTATTCAACAAGGAAACCAAACATTGCAGATGTTTTTTTAATCGTAACTCTGGTTTTACGTGGCCTATCAACACGATTTAAAAACTGGTATAAAGTCCACGCTTTTCTGTCAATTGTTCCGTCTGTCCTGCTCACGTCTCCAATGGTTGTACACGTTGTCATTAACGTGGCTTCACTTCACATCAGCCACGCCGCTTTGCTAGCTAAAACACGGTGTCGGCACATAAGGACGCTGTCATAGCCTGTCAACGACGTTGATTAGCTGCGTATATAAAAATGTAAATCGCATTATTGGCTGGACTATGGGATAAGGTGGCATCGTTCTAATCCCATAAGGGAGCAGCCAGTCACTCACTGACTAACACTGCAAAACAGAATTGTTAAAGTATTAATTTTAATTTCAATTCAGGTTAGATTTTTTTTGTGCGCAACGCAGATTTTCTGTGCGCAGAGACCGTGCCAGTAGTGCGCAATTGCGCACGTGCGCAGTTTAGAGGGAACATTGCTCGCTGTCCTTACAATTTCCAACCTTTCTCTTCCCCGCAGCATTAAACCTCCCAAGTTTACTCTAATCCAGTGATACCTTAACATACAGTGGGTATAGAAACATTTGGACATGTGCATTTCATCATATTCCTCGGATGGCTGCTTAGCGCTTTGAGAGAAGTACAGTATCTGAGCCTAATGTGTGATTAAATGTGAAACAGGAGCCGTGACCCGCTGACACGTGTGTGAGTCTGAGCGCCTGGCAGGACATCAGCATCACGTTCCTCATGTCTGCGTGAGTGCGTGAGCGGGGTTTCTGTTGTCAGGAACGAGTGTGTAAAAGGGCCCGAAGGCTTGAACTTTCCCCTACTTCTCACAGTGACTCCTCAGCCTCTGTTGTTCACCAGCATTCCTGATTCAGCAACTGGTTGTCTTCACCCACTGAGATCATTAACGGCATTCAGCCATCAGGGCTTTAGTCTTAAACGTTAAAAAATCCAAAAGGAGTCATTGGTTTTTGGGTGAAACTGTTTTAGGGACGGCTTAAAAGCCAATCAGATGTGAAAATAGGGACTTTTAAGATTTAATAAAAGAGCCATCAAAAGAAAAAGAAATAACTGCTTTTAATGGCACATGCATCTGTGGGTCATTTCAAGGGAACATTTTATAGCCCTGAGCTGTTGGAAATTATCTGCATTTATTCAGATGTTACAGAAATAATAAAACAAATAGTTGATTTGTAAATGAATCAGCAGTGAGAACAGCGGGAAGTCAAAGTGTTTTTGTAGCAAATGAAACCAACAGAGTGGGAATAAGAGGCAAAAATATGACATCATCAGCATAAAAAGACTAAACTAAGCCTCAAAACTAAAACTGTAAACATGTCATGTTTCTGCATCAGTGAGTGTATAACCAGAAATTCAGGCACTGTGAGACTTTCCCCGCCCCCTCTTCCTCCTCCTCTCCTACCAGAGCTATAAAAAGCCTCAGTGCCTCTCAGTGAGCAGCACACACAACAGACAGAGACAGATTTCAGACGCAGCACTGACACCAGATCGGACCTACAAAGATGAAGATGCCTCAACTTCTCATCCTCCTCGTGACCATTTTGGTGCACGCAGCAGTTGGTTTCCCCACTGACAGGAGGGGCCGGGAGAAACAGGCCTCGTGGGACGATGTGAACGTGGTGGCCCACGGCCTCCTCCAGCTCGGCCTGGGGCTCAAGGAGCACGTGGACAAGGCCAAAGCCCAGATGAGCGACATCAACAACAAACTGAAGGCCTTCAACGGCACGGTGGCCGAGCTGGAGAGGAAACAGCGGGAGCAAGATGAAGCTCTGAAGGCCAGAAGTGAGGGGCCGGAGGAGAGTCAGAGGCTGGCGGAGCTGGCTGAGGAGGTGAAGAAGCAGACAGCGGATTTAAACTCCAGGATGGACTGGCTGCAGGGAGCGCTTACAGAGAGGATGCTGGACAGCAACGACAGCGGTCACTCAGGAGTCCCAGTGATCCAGGTGAGAGGGGGGAAAGAGGGCTTTTGTGGCTGCTCTTTAACCAGGTAGACACATGAGAGCAGTGCACGCCCATTTTAATAGACCTGAATAGCCCCTTTAAACCTTTTAGCGGCAGCCACTAAGAGTTCTCTCTTTAAATAATAGTTTATTCCAAATTTAAGCACCTCCCATCCCAGACCGGTGGATGTTGTACGTTGCATAAAGCTGATGATGTTTCTCCCTGTTGTCTCCAGCTGCTGCTGGCTCAGAACAAACGCGTGGACCAGCTGGAGGAGAAACTCAAGCTGCAGCAAGACAAACTGGAGAAGCAGAGTCTGCAACTACAAGCACTGCAGAACAAGGTGAGCCGCACCACATCCACAAATCCACGCGTTCCCCAGCACCTGAGACGTTAAAGCAAAAAAACTTTAACGAGAAGTTTCTGTGTCCTGCAGATTTCGCATAAGAGAGTAAAGGCGCACAGGAGGAAACACGAAGAGATGGCACTGAGGGGCGAGGCTCAGCAGATCCACACAGAATCAGGTAAGATTTGTGCTATTGAAGTTTAAAGCCGTGCATGTGTGTGTGCTGCTTTCAGAAGAGTTTAGACCCTCAGAGCACTTTCAGACATCAAGTCTCTTTTTACAAAACTGGCAGCCTTGAGTGCAGACACGCATGAACTACATATGAATCATAACAAGTGACATAAGAGGTTCACCTTTGCGCCTGAGTTTATAGCGCTGACTTGTTGGCAGATCTGTGCGAGCACAGTCCAAAGATCACGGAAAAGGAGGGCAGCAGCTTTAAAAACATGTTGACTGCACATACTTTTATTTCCAAGGCAGAGAAAGTTTCCCAAAGATTAATAACAAACGCCAAACTGTGAGCAGAAATGCAAAGTGCAGCCTCAAACTCATCACTCTTCTCTTCCTCTCAGGTTTGACCAGAGACGGTGATGATCTCCTCCTACGTGGGCAGCGAGCCAGCAGAGACAGGAGAAGCAGGAGGGTGCAGCTCAAGAAGCAGGCGGCATCCTTCTCCACGGCCACAGAGCGAGAGAGCAACTCTCTGAACGCCGGTCATCTAAAAATGACACCGCCATCCCCGAACCATTAAAGCAGAGCGCTAAAGAGAGAATGACTTTAACTTAAACGCTGAACTACTGAAGGACTGAAACCAGACTGAGTGTTTACACGCACATCATTGCTCTCTGCTGATTCACTGCAGGGTCAGACACATGGATGCTATGCCATGCTATAACTCATTGTCTCATTGGACATGTTCAGTCATATTGACGGGTGTAACTTTATTCCCTTTGTAAGGGATTTATCCATTTGTTTTGTTTTGTACTTAAATAATGTGCAGTTTCTTATTTTATGGATTTGTACAAAACTTTGAATATTTTATATGAAGCGGATGGAAATAAAACTTTTAAGTTTACCTTACCAGGACGTCCTGGCTCTTTGTTTGTGGTTGAAGAGGCTGAATGACATGACTCCAGGAAGACAGTCTAGACTTTGCTCTTTATTTTATATTTCAGTGTGATAAACAAATAGAATTATTCACTTATGAGGCATTCATTTCTGTCATTGTGTGGGTCTATATGCAGTGAAACTTGGCTCCACAAATGAGCAGCTATTAAACTGCATTTAAACCCGACTATAAAAGTGAAGTTGAAGCCAAATTGAATTGAGGCCAAACGATTGGAAATCATGAGAGCTACACAAGTTTTGATGCCACCTAGAGGTGGGAGCAAAGAACTTTGCTAGAAGCAGGTTGGACACCAGTTTTCCTTCAGAACGGCTCAAATTCAACAAGCTGCTGAAACCATTCCTCAGAGATTTGATCCATGTTGACCTGGCAGCATCACACAGTTACTGCTTGTTTGTTGCACATCCATGGTGTAAAATTTCTAGTTCAGCAACATCGCAACAGATGTGGGATTGGAATGAGATCTGGGGACTGTTGAGGTTATTTGAGTACAGCGAATTTAGTGTCATGATCAAGAAACAAGTTTGCGATGACCTCAGCTTTGTGTCACAATGTGTTATCCTGCTGGAAGCAGTGTGGTCATAAAGGGACATGATCGGAAACAAGACTCAGGTAGGCTGTGGTGTTTAAACAGGGCCCAGTTGATACTAAGGAAGAATATTCCCCTCACCATTACAGCAGCAGCAGCCTGAACCGCTGATACAAGTTGGGATGGATCCATGTTTTCATGCTGTTTAGTGCAAACTGTGACCACCACCCAAATGTCAGACCGGGCAACATTTCATCAATCCTTGGTTGTCCAGTTTGTGTGAGCTGGTGTGACCCATAGCCCCAGTTTCCTGTAGCCCATCAGCTTCAGCACGTGTCAGACACGTGCATCCAGAGGTGCTCATCTGTATACCTTCCCAGTAACAAGTGGTTATCTGGAGTCACTGTTGCCTTCACATCAGCTCGCAGCAGTCTGGCTATTCTCCTCGTACCTCTGATATCAAAGCAACAAGATATTTTCACCCAGAGAACTGCTGCTCACTCGATATTTTGCTCCTTTTCAGGCCATTTTCTGTAAACCCCAGAGAAGGTTGAGTAATACTCAGACCAAGCACCAACAATCATGTGCAAAATCACTTAAAGTCACCGTTCTCATGCTCACTTTGAACATCACTGGGTCGCCTTGACCATGCCTACATGGATTAGGTTGATGCCATGTGATTGGCTGATTAGATATTTGCAGTAATAGGTGTCCCTAATAAAGTGGCCAGAGAGTTAATATTGACAATCCTGTCACCTGGGGGACTGAACAATGAACTTTTAAAGGTTTATTTTTCTTATCAGAGTATTATCTAATTATTACAGAATTGGAAAGTAATCTAAATCACTCTGCAGCTCTGAAATAATAAAGCTGTCCTGCATTAGGTCTTCATGAACACATTTAAATTCAGTTTACTTAAAAATACCCAATGCACTGTTTAAGTTACTGTGTTAAGTGTTTTTAGTCCATTTTAATAATTGCATCCTAAGTTTAATAATAAACTGTCTTAAATAATATTCACTCTGCTTTGTGTGATGACTTTTTTTAATACAATATGGTTAAAATGGTGCTATGGCGTGCCAAGGTGGTGCTCTGGTTGAAAGCAACAGTCCTAACGTAGGTGTGGATATGAGTTGACAGCTGTTAGCCACACTGATCACAGTATAATAGGATGACTGAGGCAGCTCCTGTGTCTGTGTGTAACTGTGGGAGTGTTGAGGTTCTGCCCGTGTACCTGATGAAAGCTGGGCAGATCTCGTAATCACTCAGTCAGCAAAAATTATTTCAGCAGCACTTTAAGTGGCGAGTGCTGGAGCTGTTTTTAACAGAGACTTTTACACGAGTATATTCTATAAATTCAATTTTGCACTAAACGATCAACGAAACTCCTTTAAAAACACATTTAATCCGGTGAGAAGAGTTTGGAAAAGATTGTTCACTTCTGTTTATTTCTTCAATATCTGAGAGTACATTTAACCATGTACAGATACCATGTCATGGCAGCTCATCTTACAGATGTTCATCAGACACTTGAGGTACTCTAACAGGTTCCCTGATATGGGTGATGTGAGCGGGCGCTCTTAAACTCTTGCAAGGCACCTCAGATTGCCAACGGCTCTGCCAGACATCATGCAGGTCAGCTTGTCGGCACCAAGGCAAACATGTACTGTGCAAAAGTCCTCAGCAGCAGAAGAAAAAGAAGCTCCCGAGAAAAGTTAAAGCACGTGACTGAGGGAAGCAGTGACGGGTTGCTACGCATTCCCATTATGAATGATTAGATAACAATAAAAGTATAAATTTTATTAATACACAATAAAAATGTGGCATTTGGCTTGGCATGCCACATAAAAATCATCTCTGACAGCACATGAGAAAGAAATCTCAAAGCACAAAAAGACTACAAAGTGTGTGACAAGGAGGGTTAAGCGCTGTTTTGTTTGCTCTTTCAGAGCTTTACATTTACTAGCTTCACATCAGTGTTTATTCACATGGGGGGAAAAGTGATATCTCTGTCAGTTGATACCCAGAAAAGCAGAACTTTAAAAAAAAAAAAAAAAAAAAAAAATGGCACCAAAAAGAAAAAAAAATAGACAAACCAGGTTCAAAAACTGGGCACTGCAGGTCCATTTATGCACTTTTTGCATTGCTGATGAATTGATTGTGTTGGTGCAGCATGTTCAGCATCAATCATCATTACTGTGACACTCTCTCACTCCACTGTGACTACAAACCCGAAAGCTACAGTTCTTTCTGGCGAATAGCGCCCCCTGCTTGTTTTGTGGCTCAAAGCAACCGATCGGTTCTCTCCCCAAAGCCTCCGTCAGCCTGAAGGCTACAAGAGGTCTCCTGCAGATGTCAGTGTACTGACATCTGCATATGATCCCTGTAATGATTTATTGATGCTAAAATGCTGAAGTGCCTTTAAGACAGATATCTGTCAAGGTGTGATGAGATTTGGCATAGCTTGCATTCAACAGATTATAAAAATCTAGGAGGCGACGCGGAGTTGGACAAATGGAGGAATGTGAAAGAGGAGAAAAGGGGAGGAAGGACAGGAAGCGAGGAGGGAAGGTTGCTGCGTCAAAAGGCGTTATCAGAGGTTCTGCTGGAGGAAGTGCAGCAGTGTAATCTCATAATGCTCTCCAGACTCTGGACATCTGATGCTGTGTCGCTCGTTGGGGTAAACCTGGAAAAAACAGAAACCACAAACAAGCGTTTCAAAGCTGCTGCTTCTTCAAACGTGCCGGTCTCATCGTTAAACAGTGCGCAGGTTTGAACCCCGCGAGACATCAGTCAGCGGCCATACCTGCAGGCTGTACGGTTTCCCTGCTCGGATGAGTTGAGACACGAGGAAGTTAGTGTGGAAAAAGTGCACGTTCTCGTCTAAGAATCCATGCAGGATCAGCAACCTGTTGGGCCTGTATTAATCACAAAGAGGGCATATAAAACACTGATGTGTTGCACCACTCGGAGAAAACAAACACCGAATAGCGAGTCTCTTCCTGTGCTGCTTCATACAGAATTTTATGAATAACTCAAAGTATAATATAGTACTGCCAGAGGTAATAGTGCATTATAGTGTCAGCTGCCTGATGGATGCAGCAACATACAATAACTGAATAATAATGTGTCATAAATGCACTAAAGCAGTAACTGTTTCTCACTCATTGGGAAGCTTGTCGACGTGCAGAGCGACAGAACAAGCTTCGTATCCCCTCTGGTTTTTTTCGGGGGTGTCCAAATATCGCTCCGTGTAGCCGGTGTCATAAGCCATCCACAACGTCACCGGAGCGCCCGCGATAGCAACCTAACCAACAAAGAGATCACACGGGAGACGGCGTCATCATTTCTGCCTTTCACTGAAAGTGAAGTTCCAGGTCTGTTCTCTAACAGAGGCGGCAATCACTCTGCATGAAATGTAATTATAGAAACTGCCTAAAGCACCAGGATTATCAACATCCAAACAGCTTTTTTATTTTTGTAACGCTCACATCCTTAGAAAAGATACGGTAAATGTATCTGATCGAAAAAATAATTTACTCCTAGGGCTTCAAAGAGTCATTTATCAGGTGATGGAGACCTATTTTTTTAATTAAACAACAAAGAGAGATTATTACAAATGTGTGTTTAGATTTTTTAATGGGTATTTCTGTTTCCCGGAGCAAAGAGGAAAAACTGAACTGACTCATCAAACTTCTAGTTTTTGGCTTGTTGGCTGATCTAAATCTGACAGTAAGTAAGTAAGTAAATGTTTTTTCACCTTAAAGATGTCGGGTCTGTGGATGAGGCCCATGAGGGACAGGAAGCCGCCGTACGACCAGCCGTGGATGGCGACGCGACTCAGGTCTACAAACTTGTACTTGTCTGCGATGTAGTGCAAACCCTCCACCTGGTCTTCAATCTCCACCTGACCCTGGACAGAGGAGAAAAGATTGAACTTGGCTGCTTTGTTTCTACAGAAGAAAACTAAGAAAAGAGGCTAATGTGTTCCTGAATTTTAGGAAACCTAGGAGAGTTTGGAGGGAGCATCTTCATCTTTAACCCGTACATGTTTGTCTCGAGACATTTACCATTCTGTCCTTCACAGCTCCTTCAAACTTGAGGCCTCGCTGGCAGGAGCCCCGCCCATCGATAACAAGCACAACGTAGCCCAAAGAGGCCAGCGTGCTCAGCCGCAGGTACTTCACCCCTTTATAAGAATTGTTCACTAATTGCACCTGGAAGAAAATAAACGTATGTTTATGTCACTGTGACATGACAAAATGTGGAACAAATGAAGTGCTGTGAATACTTTCTGGATACGTTGTGAGCATTTTTGTGGAGTTCCTTTGTTAACGTTGAAAAGAAATTAAGGATCAGGTCATAAATGAAGCGTGCAAACTGATTTACTAGCATCTGCAACAGGCAGTTTATTGCTAACTGCACTCACACACCATTTTGACTCGTTTAGTAAATCTGGCCCTATGAATGGGGTGGGAGTTGGAGGGCGAACCTGAGGACCACCATAGACAAAGACGACGGTGGGGTGCTTCCTCCCGGGGACTAGCTTCTCCGGTTTGTACAGCATGCCGTACAGCTCGAAACCCGACTTGCCCGTGAAGCTAAAGATCTCTGGAGGTGTGCCGTCAAGTGGGAAAGCTGGAGACGACAAAAAAACCCAAAACAAAATCTTTAAGTTGTTGTCCATCTTTAATGAGCAGAACAGGAAAACTAAACAAACAGGGAGGCAAGGGTGTCAAACCATCTGATAAAAGTGTAAAAATCTGTTTGATTTTAAGGGGAATTCAGTACCAGAAGATTCCATCATGCTCGCCCAAAACTGGGGCTCTTTGTGCAGAGGGTCGCTGTCTGAGCCATTCAGCTTGTAAATGTGGACACACGGTGCAGTGGTCAGGCTGCTGTAATGGCTGATAAACATGTCAAAGGTCTGTGCGAAAGAAAACAGATGAGGCAGAGTTAGAAAGCATCGCCAAGGTGTACACAAACACTTCAAACACATATCTGAATGTGAAGTTTACTGCATTGGGTCATGCTCTCTCATGTGCATTAAACTATTGAATACTGTTAAAGCCTCGCTCACTTAAGAGAGCTATTCAAATGATAAAACAGGAAAAAGCAGGCGATACATAATTTGTGAAAATTTCTACAGGAAACAGCAAAAAAGGAACGATGAGACAGTAACTGCTTGTACTCTTAGATTTTAAAAAAGTAAAATCAGTTGACAGGTGTAGAAAGGTCAGAGGAGATTTGGCGAGGAACACGAATGTGTATTCAGGTACCTGGCTCACAGAGCAGCTGTGGGAGAAGCCAGGTTTGGTGAGTCGGACGATTTCACCCGGCGAGTCGTAGCTCACCACGTAGAGGTGATGCTCCAGAGGAGAGTCTTTGGTTCCCTGAAAGTAAACCAGCTTGGCTGCCTCATCCACCCAAATCTGAGGGCTGGATGAACGCTGCACAAACAAGACAAAACACTGTTGGAACATTTTGTTTACACACAAACAAAAAGACAGCTGAGCTATGACACCAAACAGTAAGTAAGTATCTCCTTTATTAGGTTGTTCTAATCTGCATGAGAGTCTGTGTGTTATTAGTCTTTTTTAAGCAAAATGTAGAAATATTATTCTCATATTCAGATACATGCTGATGCAACAGTACAAGAGAGGTGAGGAAGAGAGCACAGGCAGGGTGGAGCAGGCCCGAGTGTCGAGGTGACAGAAGGAAGAGCAAGAGTGAAAGGGAAGGTTTACGAGGTTTGGAGACTGTGCTGCTGACAAGACGACAAGAGGATTTGTGTTCGGAGTGACCAGGATGGACAAGATTAGAAATGAGTAAATCGGCTCAGCTCGATCAGGGGGTGATTTTGGAGACAAGTATGAGAGGCGAGGCTGGGATGGCTTTGTATGTGTGCAGAGAGAGTGGATCAATTAGACAGAAGATGCTGAATATGGAGCTGCCAGGCTGGAGGAAAAGAGGAAGAACAGACAGACAGAGGTTTGGTGTATCAGTGGTGCGATGGAGGAGAATGCTAGGGATAGGATGAGATGGAGGAAGATGATCCACTCTGGCGACCCTGAAACAGAGCAGAGAGCAGCAGCAGCAGTAGAAGAAGATGCGACATAACAGTTACAGGAGCAAAAAAACATAAAGACGACCAACTCTGCTCACAGCACTTAATTAACCGACTACTTATGTGCTTACATGTGACGTATGCTGTGTCACTACTGTTACACTAATGCTGCTGGTACCTTGTTTCAAATTAGGCTGTGTGTCGTCAATGACAGCAGCTCATTGTAAAAGAAGGAAAATGCCCTTCATTTACTTGCACTTATAAATCCTTCTGCCTGCGAGCGCCAATAAAACCTTCAGTATTTTTATTCTATATCATTGATTATATATCACATTAATATATAATAGTGACACTACATTGCCTACCTCTACTCTATGTACTCAGGAGAAGTTATTTTGTATAAAACTATAGTTTTAAGTGGCTGCTGTGAATGTGGGAACCCATGTACAGGGGTTGGGCTTTACCTTTGCGCCATGATTGGCCAGCACCTCCCACTCCCCGCTGGTCACCATCACCTCCTCTTTGACTGGACACTTGAAATCATCTGATGACAGAGGAGCAAATGTGTCACATAGGTCGTGTGAGTGGCACAGTAAGAACAACACAGTAAAACTATGTTACAAACCCAGAAACATCCCAGGAATACAGAATTGTTCATAAAATAAATAAATCTCACTTAAAACCATGTCAAAGATGTTCTGCATGAACAGTACAGATGAGCTAGTGTGTGTCTGCACGTGGTGCTACCTTCAGAGTGCGTGTAGCCTTTGGCCCAGTGATGGCTGCCCCGCTGTAACACTGAGGTGATCTTATACAGGTGGCAGAAGCCAGTTTTGGACTCGTTTACTGTGATGAAAGTGATCTCGTCCTCACTGGTTTGGATGAAAGGATGGAAGATGTCATGGACCTGTGTAGGAAAGGCAAACAAAATGTTTTTGATCCAAGTCCAGAGTAGGATTATATTGTATATTGTAAACTTCACAGCAAACATCTGCCTCTGTGCCACTCGGGCTGATTGAAACATGAGGGGAAACTAATCTGAGAAACAACCAGGCTCGCTAAAGATGTGCTGCTGGTGCTCACATTGATCCAGATGTCACTGGTCTCTTGGTAAACGATGAAAGGGTGGACCGAGTCTCCGAGGACCTCCAGGCTCTCCCGTCTTTTGGCTTCGTCCTGATGCGCTGGGATGAAGAGTTCGGGAGGCAGCAGGACCAGCTGGAGATTCTGCTGCCGTCGGTCCATCATCACTGCCCACGCGCTGTCACACAAACACAGGAGAGCTGTGATGCAACGAGAACATGTGCCCTCTACTGACAAGTTTACTTCTGGGCTTCCTGTTTTTAACTATTTATCATTTTCTGGCTTACTATCGGCCGTCTTTGGTCCATCCGGCTCTGGTAATGTACTCTGCACGTGGGAACAGGCTGGTGAAGGGAACAGGTAGCTCCTTTTCCTGTGTGCTGACAATCTGAAGAGAGAAAAACACCAATCAGACCAGCTCACATCAGTGCTGCGTTCACTGTGGAGGGGAAACCCACTGAACTCTGAATGAGCACTTACTCTGCCTTGACTGTCTGTTCGTATTTCTGCTATTTTGAGGGTGATATCAGGATTTTTGCTGCCTGAAAAAGAAAGTAAGCTGATTTATGGACCAAAATATAAGCAAACATTTTACAGGAGCACATGTATAAACACAGGCTACACCCAGCATTAGGAGTTAAGCCATGTAGAAGTATATGTAGAACTTTTGTGTAGGTTTCTGCTGATTTGATACCTGCGTGTGGGTATCTGTACACATCTGTCTTGCGCTCTTCCAGAGCCGGAGACGGGACGTGGATGATCTCTACCTCAGACTCATCCACCTCCTCATAGAGAATCTGTAGAGTTTTCCCACCGTCTGCCTCTAAACCAATGAGAACAGCCAGAAAAGTAAGCAGCTGTGAGGATTATTTAAAGGTCTTTGGAAGAAACCGAACATGAAAGCTTGTAGAAATAATTTCATGAAGAAGCGACCAGTCTCACAAAAACTGTATTAATAAATATTGTGAGTCATTTTCTAATGAATGATAACTACAAAATCAATGTACTCACCTTCTTGAGCAGCCGGACACCACCAGTATCCAGTGAAGCGATCAAACTCTTCCTGGGTGACAAAAGTGGCTACGCCGGCAGATTTAGGATCCTCTTTGGGGTTATCGATACCTACAATAAAAACACCCAAGAGACAAAACACGAGAGTGAGCTTACATTAAGCAACCTGTGCCATCCCTACCAGGGTTTGACCTCCAATTTAAGTTTACGGTGCTGTGGCTGACTTGAACAGCCGCTGTTATGCTTCTGTAAATATCTGGTGCCATCACTGGCTTCATGCACCACAACTAACAACGACTTATTTAATAACTAATATAAACGACTGTCTCACAGTCCCAAACATACCATAAACAAAGAAAGAGAGAAAAGGATGAATTAAAGATGCTTTTGAGTCTATTTAGTTGGTTTAAGGGAACCATTTCAACTACAAGAAAGGAAAAAGTTGAAGGGAACTTGATAAATGTCACAGTCGCAGTTCACACCTTTGTGGCAGAAGGTGAGTCTCTTCTCTTCCCCCGTCTCAATACTAGTCACCCAAATGTCATTGTTGTTGATGAACCCGATGAAGCTGGGGTCACCGGGGCAGATCTTGGGGTCCATACGTGTGCCTGAATTCTGGCTCGTAATCTCTGTGGGATTCATCGGAGAAGTCTGGGGAAGAAAAAAAGAAAAAGAAAACATTAATTATAAGATGCAGAGCCGCCTCTTCTTCCTGCGGCAGCTGAGGTCATTTGGTGTGTGTGTGAGGAGATGCTGCATATATTTTAATCACACTGTGGCGGCCAGTGCTTTCTTTTATGCTGCTGTGTGTCGGGGGTAAAGCCGGAGGTTGGACTTAAGACTGTGGTGGAGAAGGGCACATCTCAACTTGTCCCCACTGGAATAGGACTTTTTTCCTGTTTATATTGTATTTTTATCACTATTACTAACATTATTTAATTAGATGATTTTGTATTTTTGGCCAGAGGGATGTTTTTTGTTTTTTTTTTTTTAAATAAAGATGCTGGATATTTGAATTTCCGCTTGGGGAAAAGTAAAGTATCGATCTGTCTATTATCATGGATTTATTCTGATCCCTGCTGATGCTTTGCAGGGTTGAGGGGGATGGAGAAAACTTCAAGATACATGGAGTGAAGGGAGACTGCAACTTTTTATATTTAGTGATGCACAAAAATCAGATGTCCTTCCCAACTAGCCTCATCGGGTCTGTAATTTTCAGCCTGTGCTCTGCAGCAGTGAGAGTCTTACTTAACTGGCCTTTAACTCACAATGAAGCTGCTGTTCCCACCATCACGGCAGTAGTACAGGCTGCTGTTGGCCTGGAACAGGAAGAGGCCGCTGGGTCGGTGGTAGTCATAGGAGGTGATGCCAGACACCCCCAAACGCTTCCTCTCTCGCAGCAGCTCTTCTTCCCGAGAGAAGCCTCCGTGGTGAGGGCTGGCCTGAGGTCAGGAGTGACAAGAGAACGCACAACGTGACGGTGACCAGAGTCAAAGTCAAAGACAGTTCGTTCACACCGTGGAAAAACAAAAACATACAAACAAAACATGACCAAATTCCTAAATTACAGAGAGCATCTCTGCGGACCAGGAAATAAAAGCTGTTCTCTCGCTTCAGCAGGAGCACGTTTTGTTTGTGAAATCAGCGCAGACCAGCTGGATAGCAATTAACATCAATCATGTGGTCTCATGTGACCTGAGTGTTCGAGTTAATTTGTCTTCAGGAGAAGATTTACAACAGCAGTTTTAAGCTCCATAAGGAGAGGTGCAATTATTTAGGAAATGGCTCACAATAAACCTCTAAATAATTAAATAGTCCTAAAGGGGAAATATCAAACACATTTCCAGGTCTATAGTTTTATTCAGGGGAAATTAAAAACACATCACATTAATATTTCACAGGTCCTTTACACAGCCTCTCAGACCAGACGCCGTCTGATAAAGAGACCGTTTCATCCAGCATTCCCTCAGCTGACAACAGCAACATACAGCTGTAGTCAGACTCATTCATTATATTATGACCGTTTTTTAATCAAATGTAAATTCCGCTGCACATTCCCTCAGTTGTAGCTGGCCCTGTGACACCAGTGACCATCCCTCTGCTTTCTGGCTGCACTCGCTGCTAACTGAGAAGGTGCACGGTCAAACCCAGCGGATCAGTGGATTCACCTGGTTGGTGCTTGACTTGAGCCTGACATGAAGCTTCCATGCATTCACACTGTAAAGTTTTATGCAAGTTAATGGTGTTTATGATGTCAGACAGTCTTTGCTCTCAACTTTCAAGAAATATTTTTATATAAATTCACTTGTAATTCTTAAACGTTTTACCAAGTACAAACTTTAAAATCATCACTGTAAATAAAGGGCAAAAAAATCAGTAAGCCCCTTTAACCTCCTGCGACCCTGCATCCTCATTTGGGGACATTACCTTTTGGCTCTTTTGCACCTTCTACTTCATTCTGCTCAACAGTGTTTTATATTTTGTTAAAGAATGCCAACGTTATTAAATAAATGCACTGTTCAAATGACGATGCACAAAAACACGTCTGAAACGAATGTCAAAACATCCGATTGGACAGCAAGATGAGGACTAAAAATTCTTCCTCACCTGAAAGTGATCCAACATTGGTTTCCAAGACAAAACCAACAGGGCATCTTTGCGGATCTTCTTGGGAATGTCTGAGTAGAGTAACGCATTTTCCCTGCTGGCGTAAGGCATTCCTGTGAGGAAACATACCACAGAAGGCATCAGACGAAGCAAGGCGAGCTGGTCTTGTTGTAGGCGCGCTCTGGTTCGACCGGCATTCGCAGCAGTAGTGTTGGCTTACACAAGCTTCTTACTGAGGAACATACCGCGCACGAGTGCCAAGATGAGTAGGAAACCCTTGGGCCATAGGGCTAATGCAAAGGCCCAGGTTCAATTCCGCCCTGAGGCAATTCACAGCACGTCTTCCCCTGTGCCTCTTTCCCGTTTTCTCTCCACTGCCCCTTCAAAATAAAGGCTAGAAAGCCCAAAAAATATAATAGAAGAAAACCCAAAGTCCATAATCAGGGGTTTCCATGGGGTTTTAGACCTGATTGCGTTGTCTCCCATCTAATCAGTGTGTTCACGTACACGTCACCAGCTTACAGTGAAAATCCTGCAGTAAGGTCTTAAACAGAGAAAGGTTTAAGACTCAATTCAATTCAGTTTTATTTAAACCTCCAGCATGGCAAGGCTAAGGGAGGGTCCACCATCTGCTGCGACCGGTTGAAGGTGAGGGGAGGGAGACAGGATAATGATAACAACAACTAATGACAAGACAAGACCCTTACTGTCTTGTCTTACATGATCACTCTTCAAAAAGGTTTGTCCATGTAAGTGTACAGTTCGCTTTTTGTGTGCAGCTGTCTTGTGGCTGCATAAAAAAAAAAGAAAAATGGCAGCTGATGTTTGTCATCATAGATGTTTGACAAAGACAACACATTTGTGTGCTATAAAATGTTCTAATAATCCAACTATGCAGTTCACAGAAAGGAAAGAATAAAACTTGGGTAAGAAGCTATTTTAAAAGCATGAAGTAGGTGTTTTTGGTTTGTTTTTTGCGCAGCTAGCTATATTTGAGACTGAACAACAAATCTATTAAATCAGTTTGGGAAGGCTCTACAGCAAAACTATGTAACTTCAGCTAAATGTCAGTCGGGGAGGCAAACAGCAATTAAAGGATGATGGCTAATGCAGCATAAATACACCACAAAGATAAAAAAAAAAAAAACAGGCATGAGATCAACATCTACCACACACTTCTGGTCACAGTGAAGGTCTAAATATAAAAAGAGCATTCAGACCAGGCGGTAACTGTTAAGGTCTGACTGGTTATAACGGACAAAATAACCAAACCATCAGCTATGGTTAGCAGTTATAGCTGACTAAATTAGTCAACATTACACAGCTTACTATAGCCAGGTATCAAAATGTAAAACTCAGAGCAACAAAAACTAGCAGCCATTTTACAAGAATCCTGTGTGCTACAGCTGCAAGACGAGGGGGGGGGAAAAAAGCAGAAATATGTCCACAATGCAAAATGTTGTTCCACATTTTTTTCCAGCACACACTAAAGCCAGTGCAGCTCTGTGGAAATCAAATGAGCTCGAAAACAGGTGCAGGCTGGCAGCTCTGACTCACCAGCTGCAGCCACAGATTTTTCACAGACGTGTGCTACCTTTCAAAGAGACTGAACGGAAGCCACTGAATCTGCAAGCCAACAAGTCACGGCCGCTAAAAAATGCCTCTGTGAGCTCGGGCTTCTTACAGCGCTTGTGGAAAATGACATGTTATTTCAGCCATTCATGTGTCAGATCTCAGGTTTCAGTTACCGCCGCTCACCAAGGTAGTAGATGCGGTGAGAGTGCGGGCTGCTCTCGTCTTTCTGGATGAACTGGAAGTCGTGCGGTGCCTTGTTGATAACCACGCCGGTGTTTTTGCGGCTGTTGTGGATGATCTTCCGCAGGCCGTCCCACGTATGTTTCTCCACCTGGAACTGGGTGGAACTCACGTCCTCCATCTCCACCACCTCTGTGCTGTCTGAGAGCTCGTCCACCCCGGTCATGCCTGCCAGTGCTGCTCTCACACTGTCAACAGACATTTATAACGATTAGCGTGACCTGCCTACGCTCAGCCCACAAATAAAACAAAACCATTAGACTTCTAAATATATGAAACACTCTAAACCACAGATGTGAAATTCACCTTACATCATGGGCCCTACACAGACCCCTTTGATTGTAAGTGGGCCAGATCACTAAAACTCCCCTTTCTAAAGATATTAAACTAAGCATTTAATCCCTGAATAATCTTAATGTAAGAAAAATAAATGTAATTTCTACGTGCCCGTTCTTTAAACGACCGTAACTCTGCTACCGCTTCTACTAGAGACAAAATTCAGGAGAAGAAGAGAGTATCGGGGTTATTTGGGAAATCATGGTGGAGTAAAACATTCACAAGGCACTGCTGCCTGAACAGACAGAAAATTTGGCTCCTCCTAGATTTTATCATGTATGCTTCCCAACTTCTCCTGAATGATTTGAATAATTTTGTAATTTTACAGCCCAAATTACATAAGTCCAAGCAGCCTGTGTGATACTTGGGTGATAATGATTACATGAATGAAAGTCCTAATCAGCTGCAAAACCTACAGTAAGTAAGTTAAAAAACTACGGACTGCTTCAACGTCTTCCAAAGCTAACCAGGGGGCTGGACTGGATCGCTTTGCCAGGCCGATTTTAGCCCCCGGGCCTTATGTTTGACACCCATGGTTTAAGCAGTTGAAATAAATCCTCTAAGAGATCTTTTAAAGTCAACAAATGCTGCTATTAATTGGCATGAAATTCAGCACCGATGTTAAAGACTTTGGTGTTTACTGGTCCATTTACCCCACCAGCAGGTCAGTATTTTAGCTTGTGAGATACTTCAGTCTGTGATCAAATATCTACAAAGCTAATTAAATTAGTCAGAAAATACTTCTATTCTAATGATGAACATGTTAATCTTAATACTAGCTTTAAGCTTTTCTAAACTTTTTGTTCATTAAACCTGTGAAAATGGTTACAAAATGATTTGATTGAGCTGAAAATTCAAACCAAATGACAGTCAGATAGCTTCACCTACCTTACCTCGCCGTCTTCTGTTTTGTCTTCAATTTTCGGCCTCTTTACTCTGTGCATTAACTGTTCAACCAGACTGAACCAGACCTGACACCCTGTAAAACACCAGGCAACCACATAAAAACTGGGAAACTTTCTTTCCAGATCACAGAAATTCAACAGCATGGCGACAGCTCGTCTAACTCGGTCTAATAACAGAAGCAAACAGAAACTACAGCAATCCATAAGCTAAGCTAAGCTCACAGGCTATGAACAGTGAAACTGTTACTGGGGTTGAGGCCCCGCTCTTCTCCCACATCTCTGCACTTCTTCATGGAGAAGCTGCTGTTCTTCAGCTTGCCATATTCCAGCTGAGCATTTCTCATGTGAAGCCTCACCGAGTGTGACTCAGCTGCATGAGTCGAACACTACAGCGTCTGTGTCATAAGTGTGGCAAATTTCACACTGCAACTCCGCATTTTACTGCAGCACTGTAGGCTGTTCTGCTGCCTGGATCCTTAACATAGTGTACAGCACACACGGCAGTATTTTTCCAGAAGTTAGCCAACTTCAGGGATTTTGCCACACTGGGAATAGTAAGAATGATATACAGTCACCGTACACCTTTTCAGGTACACCTGTTAAACTGCTTGTTGACACTAATCAGCCAATAACATGGCAGCAACTCAGACCATCAGAATGTGGAAAAAAGGGGATTTAAGTGACTCTGAACATAGCATGGTTACTGGTGTCAAACAGGCTGGTGTGACGATTTCAGATATTGGTGATCTACTGGGATTTTCCTCCTGTGTGGAAAATCCCCACACAACCTCAACTGGGGGTTACCAGAGAATGATCTAAAAAAAAGAGAAGATATCCAGTGAGCAGCAGAGGAGAAGGACCAGACTGTTTCATAAACGAAGGCAACGGGAACTCAAAAAACAAACAAAAAAAAAAAAAAAACAACACTAAGGTTATAGTGCAGTAGAGCATTTCTGGATTCACAACCCCTTGAAGCAGAAGGACTACAGCAGTAGAAGACCACACATTTACCACTCCTGACAGCTAAGAATAGGAAACTGAGGCTTGAATTTAAACGAGCGCAACAAAATTGCACAACATAATATTGGAAAAACATTGCCTGGTCCGATGATTCTTGACTGTGGATGAAAGCATCGATCCTTCATGCCTTGTAGCAACGCCTCTTGCTGGTGGCAGCCTAATGGTGTGGCAGATTTTTCCTTGGCACATTTAGGGCCAATTTGGTACTATTTGACCATTGTTTAAACACCACAGCCTACCTCAGTGCTGTCGCTGAGCATGTCCATCAGTGTACCTGCTCTACCAGGATAACGCACTGTGTCACAAACTTCTAATTATCTCATATTGGTTTCTTGAACATGAGTTCACTGTACTCAAATGGCCTCCACAGTCACAGATCTCCAATAGAGTGCTTTTGGGATGTGGTGAAAGACTTGCATCATGGATGTTCAGCTGACAATTTCAGTCATGTCAATATGGACCAATAATATCTGAGAAGTATTTCCAACACCTTGTTGAGTCTATGCCATAAAGATTTTAGGCAGTCTTGAAGGCAAAAGGGAGACCAACTAGCCCGGTGTACCTAAATAAATGTCCAGTGAGAGTATACAAGTCAAGAAAAAATAACATAGCTTGATGATGTAAACATGTATTACATATGGTTAAAAAAAAACTTTAGTGCCTGATAAATGGAGACAATGAGCTGCTTAAAATACAGTCCTCAGGCTAAAATGTTACTGAATATTCCCCAACACCTGTCAGGGCATCAACAAAGTGTTGTGTCACTGTATTTAACTTCTACTGACTGCTAGCTTAAATGTAGATTAGACTCATTTGACTCCACAAAAGACACCGTGAGAACCTCGCGTTTCATTTTTGACATCCGTGTCCTCTACATCTGTACATTTTTATGTTTCACTGACACCATAAAAACGCAGATTCGCGTTAGAAACAGCGACTCAGTTTCACTATTTCTGCCCAGGCTGACACTTATGCTAGTAAACTTAAAGGTCTAAGCTACTAAGAGGCTAACAGAAAACTTCTGGCAGAGTGTGTCCTAAGCGCCAAACTTTGCAAAGCCTAACCATCCAATAATTATATGCATATATATTATATCCAATAATAAAACTCCCTGTGGCTGTGATACGCTGCTGGGAGCTAACATGTTAGCCACCCATTAAACAGAACAGAAACGAGCAAGCTAGCTATTGGGTAAACCAGAAGAGCACAAAACAGAAAACGTAAGAAACAAAGCAAAACAAAAAATAACCACTCGCTTCCATCTTACACTTTCTGCCCGGAGACCTTGAAGCTGTATCTCCTTTTGTCGAATAGACGTCTGTGTTGAAAAGTCGTGATTAATTAGAGTTAACTACTTTTCAGAGACCAGGTAGCTTGATGCTAAAACGATAGCAACGCGGAAATAGACTGTGAATCAAACCCGAGCAACGTTAGAAAATTACTACCTTTAACCCGGATATACTCGATCCGTTTGTTTTTCGTGTCTTTCAGCGTGTATTTTTCCTTTTTTACTGGGTGATATTTCAAACTTGAACCTGCTATTTTAATTTCGAAGAACCCAAAATGATTTGCTTCCTTGTCAATGTGACAATAGCCAAATGTGACCCCTTCATTTAAAAACAATCAAAAGATACTTACATCAGTCCTTTTTCAATTGTTTTACCCCCCCCCCCACCACCACCTTTTTTATAAAAAAAAAAACAAAACAAAACAGCAAATAGAAACACAACTGAGATCAGCGAGAATCATTTTATCCTTAAAACGTTTATTTTTGTAATAATTTTTCATCTTTACTTTTTGCATAAGTGCAAAAATGCACCCAAAACAGCCACCTGAGGGAAGTCTACATCTTTAAATAAAAAAACAAGCAAAGTGTACATTTATAGTACAAAATTTTTTTTCCTTTTTAAAAAATTGCACAGTTTGTGTATAATATATATATTCATAATCTCCATTTTAAACAAACTTTAAAGGCTCAGAAAGTAAACAAAATTCACCAAATGAAAAATAAAAACATTTTCCCTATAATTTAAAGCTGAGGAAACTTGAGACCCTGTTTTCATTTGTGTCCACCATAAATATACATATTCATAGGCAAGTCTCTTTACATATAGTCTCTGTGCTAGTGTTTGACCAGACAAAATTATTGCAAAGTAGTTTATTTCTACTATAAAACATGGGTTGGGGGTGGGGAATAAAAGCTTCTTTCTGCTGAATGTTTTTTTTTTTTAATTTATGCAAAACGAAAAAATAAAATAAGATAATTTTAAAAAAAGACAAAAAATACCCTTTTAAATTTACTGGAATCCCTGTTTCACAAACTGTGTGCATTCAACATTCCTAAAGAACATCCAGAACTCCAGTTTTGCGTTTTAGCAAGAACACAGATTTCCCTGACTTCTTATTTTTTGTTTATTTTTGAACTTTACACAGCGGTCCTGCCTGGGAAGGGGTGATGGTGGTGGTGGTCAGCGTCGATACGGGTGGAAGCCCTGTACGTTGTGGTTCTGCCCTCTGCCGAATGCGCTGGCGGCAGGCTGGGGAGCAGCGGCGGGCTGTGCTGTCGGTGCACCATACGAGGCTGTCGGCTGGCTGGGGTCTGCGAAGCTGTGGCCGAAGGCTGTCAGGTCCTGACCGTACCCTGAGGTGAACAACACACAGGAAAGTGCAGACAGGACAGAGGGGGTGACGTTAATGTCAGATTCACCGGACGTTGTTTCGATAGAAGGCTCATGTCTTAAATCCTTTTACTGAATAAATTTAATGTAAAATATTCACAGTTTCTACTTTAAGGAAAAATCCAACACCAACTGCTTCTTATTGTACTCACACTGCTCCCATATTCCAAATATTACAGGACACACTGCTGTGCGTGTTGCTTGGTGCAGGTGCTACATTTGCAGCTTTGAAGTAGTTTTGTGCAGCTCTAACCAAGCAACAACAGGGGTTTAGAAACAGAGTAAGCACTGCCTGACAGTAAATTTAAGTTTTCTCAGTGTTTCATGGTGGATTTTTCCAACTAGTTGTGTAATCCTTCAATGAGCCTTTTTATGTCAAAACCTGTGTGCATTCAAACAAACAGTAAAAGGAAAATTTCAGCTGAATTTAAGGGACATTTTTAAATGGCTTCATTGAGGATGTTCTCATACAAACACGCGCGCGCGCACGCACACACACACGCTCGCACACGCGCACACGGTGGCACCATCTCCCTGCAAACACACGAGGGAACCACAGTGACTCCCAGGGAAGGAAACCAATCTTATCAAAAAACAGAAGCACTGCTCACACTGCTGAAACCTGCTCATGGCGACTGATTATTTTCCAACCCTGGTAAAACCCAGTCAACAAAAGAGTGAAGGTATCAATGTGTCACCAAAAAAAAAAAAAAAAACAGAAAACAAAGCATTTCAGAGATAGTTCTGAATAACTGAATTGAAAAGAGAGAAAGAAAATGGTGAAAATTAGAAAATACAACAAAATTTCATAGGAAAAGAACTAAAACGAGGAGTGATCCCAACAGGACCATGAGACAGAACAATCTGAGAGAAATTGAAATTTACTGGTTTCGTGGCCTTCTTTAAATCTTCTTTCCTTTCTCACCCCTTTAGCTAAAATGTGGAGACAGTACATGGGGAAAAGAAACAATGGGTGAATGGACTGCTGATGCATAGAGATAACTGAACCATGAACACATTTTCTGACAATTAGATCATCCTTTAACAACCAGCAAAGCAATGCAGACTGAGAAAGTGAACAAAAAAGGAGGATGTGGTCGGTCTTGGTATAGTAAAGCTACAGCTGCTGAGGGAAACGGCAGGCCTACGGCTAAGCTTGCCAAATTTAAATTTCTTTCAAATCCACTCAGCTTTGGGGCTTGCAATAGCTTGATTTTACTATACAAGAATACACATAGTAATTTGTATGTACATGCAAAATGTACATGCAAAATACTCAACACAGAGCAAAAGAAAAGAGGCACAGAACCAAGTTGCAGCTCTAAATACTGTATTACTGAACAAATGCTGCTTTTGTGGTTGGAGAAGACGATGCTGGCACCTACCTGAACTATATCCTCCCTGCTCATCCTGACCATAACTGTGAGAAGGACGCGTTGGTCCGTAGGCAGAGGGGTCCTGAGGGTAGTTACCCAAGCCTATCAGGGAGATGAGGAGACCAGGTTGACTGAACCCACATACGGCTGGCCGACTACTTTACATAGTTCCCCCTCTTACTGAGCTAACAGAGCTGTACATTTATACTTATTTAATGGGTCTGCACTATGCTCCGCGATGCATTTCTTTTCAGCTTCGCCTACAAGTCAAAACACATGTGTGAGCTAGCTGCTAGCACGCCTGACTTTATCGTGCCAGCCTGGTCTCGCAAAATTTTGTGAAATGTGCATTGTTCTAAAAAAAACAACAACAAAAAAAACCAAACACCAAAACAAGTAAGAAGTCTGAAAATACGGGAAGGAAGCAGCTAGAAACAAGAAAGAGAACCATTGGTCTACCATGGTACACATTTCTAGGCTTGTTTCCCATCTTTCAACACACCACTTGGAGTCTTTGAGTCACTGCTGTGTGCACTTTTCATCTCTTTGTTTGGTTACTTGAATAACCCCAGTTCTCTTAGAAATCGAATGCACCTTGGCAGTGCACTCAAGGGCATTTCGACAACTGCTGCTTTTAAGACAAGCATCACTTTAATAAAAGCCAAACTAACCATTTGCTAGTTTTACACACAAACTTATCCAGTATCTAAATCTTGCGTCACTTTTAAGCTCCGTGTTTTATGCTCATTTCACAAAACCTTCGCAAAGCTCTGCTGTTTCTACCAACTGATAAGCAGACAAAGTGCCTGAACAGTAAAAGCAAAAAAGCTGGATGGAGGATAAGCACAGGCACAAAACACTGAACAAGATGGGCACCTGTCATGACTGGCAGCAATCGCAGGACTGCTGTAGATGTGGGATTAAGCAGTTGGAAGCAGCTGGAAGCCAAGTCAGAATAATAATAATGATAATAAAAAAAAAAATAACACCAGTCAGCCAAGAAACTGGATGGAAGCTATGAATGAGCATCTGACTGTTATCTGCCTGTGTGCTTATGTAAGTGAATGGCTCGGTGTTGAACAAAGACAAAGACTGCTCCTTTTCCATGGACGCTGGTTAGTTTTTATCTCGGCCTTTTGTTTCACATCTGAAAATTTCCGGCCTCCATTTGTGCTCTCAGCGTGATCACCGTTTCTCCATCGTGCGTTTACAACATGTGATTCAGGCCCCGAACAGTCTTAAAATCATACAAACTAAAAATCATTGTTTTCTACTAAAGTGGATTGACGAACTGTCTCATTTTCAAGGCACTGAATGCTGACTGAAATGTGGCAGCAGTTTCAGAGCTCAGTCGAGATCCAGGACGAATATTTATTGTGGTCCGACACGATCTAAAGGTTTTGTTAGACTGGTCGACAGCACTGTTCAAAGACCACAAAGACAGAAACCACAAAGTACAACCTACAGACACATTAGTCAAAAATGACTAATCCAGTACTCCAATATCTCTATGCATTTACAACACAGAGTGGAAAAAGGTCACATTCTGCAGACAAGCATGCAAAGCTCCAGTGTAATAACAATGATGAACATGGTGAAATAAATCTGATAGGTGGCTTGGCAGACTGGACACGGCATTTTCCAGAAACAGTGTTTCATAAGATAATATTGTCATGCTGGTGCTCTTCTATGGGAATCGTGCCAAGTCTGGGAAAAGAAGCCAGCAAAGTCATTAACATGGAAGAGGAAGGGTAGAAGGGATTAACTGAAAAGTAGGAGTGCCTGAACCAAATCAAATCAAATGGTTTGCACGTTCAGGCCAAGTTTGGAATCCTTTTAAAATAAAAAACAAAACAAAACAGGAAAAACAAACATCGCAAGGCAGGATGATCTAATTCAAACCTACCAAGACCTACCAATCCTTTATCAATCCAGGGCCTGCCGGAAACACTCAACTGAAATGACTGCTGAGGATTCCTGGGTATGGCGAAACTTCAGCAGTGATCTTCTTGGCGGAGCCAGAAGGGTTCATGTATGCAGAAAGCATGTATGCATGTGTAGCCGTTCAAGCTAAATGGTACCATCAGCAAGCTCCTGCTCGTCTAAGGGGAATACTCATGAACCTAAAAAGGCTGTAGCTGCACCCAGTAAAATAACCAGGGAGACGGGCAGGACCGAGAGGTGAAGAAAAACTACCGGGAGAGAAAAGAGGCGGCATTCTTTATGCACAAAGCCCGTCTTACCATACTGGCTATAAGTGAAGTCAGGCTGCCCGGTGGGAGCTTTGCTCAAATCCTGAGTCGGTGTGGTGGCTGGTGCAAAGCCCAGCGGTGCAGTTCCCGGAGTCGTGGGTGGAGGAGGAACCTGTGGAGCATACTGGTCTGCTTGTGGTGTGCCGAAACTGTAACCTGTTGGAAAGACATATCATGATTTGTATTTGTTTTTCACCCCAAAGAAAGTTTTCTAGCGTTGCTTTAGCATTTTATACCATTTGTGTGCAAAATCTCAAAGGAGAAAAAAAAGTGGATGATTTCTGACACCATTACCACCTCACAAAAAGCACTTCTAGTCAAGGTACTAACTACCATTTATTCACCTAATATCACTGTCTAACAGTCTAAACCTAGACCACATAAGGGGTATAAGAACCAAAGCTCTGTGTGGCCAATACATGTCTTTCATAAATATAAACTGACAGATCAAACTGTGATTGTTACAAAAATTTCAAATTTTCACAATCTCCATTTTAAACAAACAAAGAAAGTATACAAAGAAGAAGTTTATTTCTACAGTAAAACATGGGATTTGGTTGGAAAATAAAAGCTGCTGAATGTTCCTTAACAGTAAAGTAAATGTACCAGAATCCCTGCATCTCTGCGTGCATTCAACATTCCTAAAGAACATCCAGAACTCCAGCTCTGAGTTTTACCAAGAACACACACTTTCTTGACTTCTTATTTTTTGTTTGTTTTTGAACTGTGAATACAACGCTGCCAAAACTGATAGTTTTTTCCTCTGTGGTTTACACAATGTCAGCTCATTTCATCTGTCAGTTTTAACTGACTGAAGGGAAAACATGAAACAAAAACCCACAAGCCTATAAAAAATGTTGGATGTCTGTAAGTCATGACTATATCTGATAACATGATATTTCTTCAGTGAAGCTGCACTAAACATGTTTTTTTCAAATGCTTTAAAAATAAATACAAGTCACCGTCTACTGGCCTTCAAACTATTAACTTATTTATATACACAGCATTACCAATCAACAGTAGTAAAATGTGACTGAGTTAGTACGACTGACCAAACTGAGGTGCGGTGCTGTAGCCCTGCTGAGGGTAGCCCTGAGGTGCAGCAAAGCCACCCGCCGGGGTCGTGACCAGGAATGCGTTGAAAGGCGACGGAGGCTGGGCGGGGGTTCCCCGGCCTGTTGGCAACGGAGGTCCATACCCGCCTACCCCAACACAGAATAACAAAGACTAATGAGACTTGAGCACAGTTGACAATAATAGGATATATATGAACTGCATCAAACAGATTCTCTGATTAAAAGTGTGTACAGAGAAGTTGTTTAGAGACTGAAGCAGACGACTATCTGAAACTGAAGGATCTTGCGAGCGAGCACAGAGTCGACACTGCAGCGAGCGCTGCAGGTTGACCCGGAGGTGGTGATATGAAGCCGAGCCTGACCAATAGCAGAGGGAGGCCCGGAATCCATTCAATGCTGCCATCTGTCTCGAGCAGCAAATTATCAGCAGCCTCAGCCTTTATGAATCAGTGATAACATGTACTGTTAACTGTCATCGGTCCATGGGCCACACCGTGTGCGAGCCCTGTGCTGTCACACAAGCGTTTTGAGATAAGCACACGATCACATGGCAAAAACACATGTATCTGCAGTCTAACAGTTACACAACATGCAAGAAAACCACAAAAATAACAAAAAGAAGACAGTTTTTGTGTTGTCAAGTGGAGGACTAACACCTACCTATGGGCTGGCCGGTAGTTGACACCCACACTCCTTTAGGAAGGAGAAGGAAAAAAAAAAAAAGATTAGACTGAAAACATAAAATGTTCACATAACAGTTAAGTATTCAAACTGTCACACATACATACAAACCTAATGTTTAAGCAGAGGATTAAACATTGGATTTTCCTCTGAACAGTGAGCTTCTCTTGCTCTGCTCTGGGACTTGTTCCCACTCACCCTGTGGCCCATAAGGCTGTTGCCAGCCCTGGGCAGGCTGTGCTGTCCAACCATTAGCTGCACTCAAGATGCCCCTGGGCGCCCACTGGCCAGGGCCAAGCTGGCCAGGAGCTTTGCTGTCACGAGGTTCGGCCTTCTTTACTTCCACCTGGACAAAGGACAAGTAGGGCACATTTGGCAACACCAGTAAAAAGTCCATGAAGCCCCTCACCTAGACAGACCTGTCCTAGCTCTGATACTTAATCTCAGCAATTTGGGCCAGTTTGAAATATTTTACTTTATGTTTATTTAATTTATGTGGGCCAGCTATATATAAATTAATATTACTGTGTAGCCAGAAGGGCTGTATGGCTATGTGTCTCAGGTACTCTGTGTTAATCGGGAATTTCACTGGCCAGGAAAAAAAAAAAAAAAAAAATCAAAGAGCCAATCAATGATCCAAGATCTGAAAGGTACCTGAGAAACATAGATGTCTGTCTTTTTCTTTGTCATTAACTACCCTATATAAAAGATAAAGACATCTAATGGAAGGTCATGACTTACCTTTCTCCAGCTAACGCTTACAGAGAATTTCATTTGTATTTTGTTTTGGTATAAGTTTTAAGGGGGAATGGATGTAGATCGGTATCTCAGCTCTAACAGAATATAAGGTAAACATGCAGAAACTACAAATGAACAGTCTTTTTTTTTTTTTTTTTATTCACTCTAAATCTGAATCTTCATACTGTGTCAAAAGTGAGAAAACAGTTTTCAAACTGGATCCCAACAATTGTCCATAAATTTGACAAGTTGTTTCTTCATTTTTGATAAAGACGATGTTAATTAAATGCCACATTTGATTTAATTTTAATTATATATAAATATATATAAAAAAATTGGGTGACCTTGAGTCAAGTATGAATGTGTTGACCCAATAACAAAACTTCCCTGTCTATAACTAGGCAAAGCTGCCAGCACTTAACCAGAGCAAAGAAACAGGCTGAGACTAAGGGGGAGCCAACCATAAATAGACTGAGAGGTTGAGTTATTGGGGTCACCTTGCGGGAGGAAAACGAATTGCAAATTCCTCCCTGCTTTAAGGTGTTACCACCTTCCCCAGCCTCCCCTCTTCCTTCTCTGTCGACCTAATTACATGCACATGTTTCCGGGAGTGGCCTCGCCGCCGGTTACCTGAGTACTTTCTCCCTTGGGCATCTCAGCTACGAGTGATGGATACCGTGACTTCTGTACAGTCCCCAACAGCAGAATTGGGATTTGTTCCACAGTTTGATGTGCTCCAATTTCTAATTTTGTAACTCATATCTCCCAGCCTCCCTCAAGTCCCAGCGTAAGGTAATGTCAAGTCAAGAACAATGGATTAAGTTGAGCCCCCAATCCTACAAGAAATGAGGGCAAAGTCAAGGGGAGCGGGTACCAGCAGAGAGTATACAGGTCGGGCTGGCAAAATTGGATTCAGCTAATCTTTTTCATGTAATAATAATAATAATAATAATAATAATAATAATAATCAGTGAAATCTGAATGAAAATCTGTTGCCGTTCTAAATTGGCAAATAATAAAATCCAGTTCAGGGAAGCTTTCAAATTTCCTGGCCTTAGGTATTTTCTGGAGAAAATTAACTGGTAGTTAATAATATCATTTAATTTGTGGTTTGGACTGAGGACTCCAGTTGAGGTCTTTATTGAATGTCACATTCAATTCAGAGTGGCGATCGGTTTGTTTTACAGCCATCTCGTCACTGTTCGTTCTCCCTCGAGTACTTACTCCAACTCAAGTTTGACAGAGAAAAACATCTAAGAAGGGAGACACAGAGAGGTGTGCCTCTCCAAAATCATTTTAACATACGTTACGAAAGATGCACAAAGGTCTTCTACGTGTCAGCTACTATGGACTGACCTTGAAACACTAAAACCACATGTGCAGTAACAGGATATGCATAAGAGTGGATGTAACTGTACTGCGATCATTTTCTCATGCCCACAACTCATTACTATTTGCATGGAGGGCAAGGAGGAGGCTGTCTTCATTTACTGCCTCTCCGGGGTGGTTTTCCTAGGGAGCGGATAAAGTCCCATTTTAACCCAAGTCAATGTCTTTTTGCTTGGTTGTAACTCAGGTGAGGTGTCAGCTGGATTGTCCGTACAATGGTACAATCAGAGGTGTGGCAGCGGGTTAAGAGCTGTGCTTAAATATTACAACACAGCAGACTTACTGTTACTTTACCGGACGGACGGCCTACCTGACACTATCTGAACTGACTCTGTGCACTAAACCTCATCCATCTGCTACACGCACCGAGTTAAAGCAAACACTGTGAAGTGGCAGACTTTCATTTGGTAGATTTAAAGAACTGACAGACACAGTATGGAGATTCTTCAACTGAGGTCACTGAGTTGAGCTTTTCTTTAACTTTTCAAAAAGAAAAACAAAGAAAATAAAACATGTTGACGTGTAAGTGACCTGCCAACAAAACATTAGAAAAGAAAACAACAACAACAACAAAGAAAAAAAAAAAGAAACAAAGAAACAAAAATAGAAGTGACTCGACCAATCCTTTAGGTGAGTTAAAATCTCAAGAAGACTGCTGGATTTAAAGCCTTGCATTTCATTCATTTGGTTTCCATTTTAGCACATCAAGAGCCAGAAAATTACTGTAATTGAAATTCGTAGAATACAATTTAACTTGTTTAGACATCCTAAAGGAGTGGTCAGTTTAAACAAAGCCTTGGGCGACAATTTAAACTGTAATAGCAGCAAGAGAAGGATGAGGGCTTTTAGAAACTATGAAAGCATAAGTGGGAGATAGGCATGTAATGTGATGAAAAAAATATTACGTACACCAATTTAAGATATTAGACACTTAATTTTGAGCCGTATGATGCTGCGTTCACAAATAGGAAGCCACTAGAAAATTAGCTCTGAGCAATAAAGCAGCATCACAGTACAGTTCCTGCTCTGTCGCCCAAGCCTCAGTTTGATCTTAAGGGTAAAATAAAACTACAACTACACACTTTTTTGCCCATGATGTCGTGAAAATGCATGTTGACAGCCTGGTCCACTGATTGTTCGGCCTCGAAAGTAATAAATCCAAAACCTAGCCAACGACCAAGAGTGAATCAAGGTAGCAGGGGGGTTGTGACAACACAAGATGAAGAACAGTATTGGGCTTCAGCAGAGTGAGGATCCGTCAAGACTGAGCAAGAGGCTCCTGGGGTTCGGATGACATCGCAGACAATACAAATCCAAGACTAACGCCTGGGGAATTAAAGGAAACTTTACTGTGCAGAGAAACTTTTGGTGAAGATTAATAATGGAGTGCTTAAATGTTAAACATGAAGGGTGACAGGTTTGATTTAAAGTGAAATGTCACATAAAAAGGTCAAACGTGTAGCTGATGAATTCCAATTGAGCCAATATTACAATTAATTACTTCATGCTGTTTCATCCAAACCCCACCTTGATCTGTCCCATGGTATATTGCTGTGGAGCACACACTCGCAACAGCCATTGTTAATGCATCACAAAAAATATGGAGAAACACAAACTGTAGAATGCCTAAAGCTTTCTCCAAGCTTTCCCAAATTCAGTATTTTACTTTTGAGTCAGCCAGGATAAGCCTAAAATGGACAATTAAAATATTGCTCACAACGGTAACACAAAGATATAGGCCACAACTGATCGTCCACACTGATGAGCAGGGTGTGTTTTGTTTCATCAAGGGAATACACAAAGTGCATCAACAAGTTCGACAACTTTTTGACCACGCCGGCTGTTCGGAAAATTATTTCATCTGATGATCTGAGGCAAAACCCTGCAGAGCCAACAAGCTGCTGCGTGCTGCAGTGATCTACTTTCAATCTGATTAACTTTCCGCTGTGGCAGAACTGGGTTGGGTGTGCATCTCTACTTGGGGACCTAACCTGAATCCAATTAAATGTCCTACAAGACAACTGAGATTTTCAGAGACCTCTAGTACCCTGCCAAACATTCCCAAGACTCGTGATCTACTGCTATTATTAACATCTGTCGATGACCCGTTCCCCAACCTAAATGTAAAACCAAGTTGGCCCATTAAAGATTTTGACATATGGTGTCATTGGTAAGGATTTTACCCAGCCTAAAATATCAGCTAACAAACTACAGACCATCTGGATGGAGAACTAGAAAATAATTTGACATTTTCAAATTATTGGCTTACTAATTACCAAGATTTGTTATATTCAAGTGATAGTTTAAGTATTTTTAATGCAGAAATGACACAAATTTACTGAAATCAAGTATTTTTTATCAGAGTAAACTTTATATTACAAATTTGTATTATTGAAAATATTTAATAATAAATTATTACTGAAGTTGTAATTAGTTAGACTTTTTTCCCAAGGCAATATTGACCTTTTGGGGTCACAATTAAGCAAGATTGGTCCACACAGAGTCTGTGTTACATCTTATATATATAAATCTTTACATCTAAAATTCATTATATGTAGGGGGAAAAGGTTATTATTTATAATAATTATGCTGCAGCATCATGTGATCACAACTGTGAGACACTGTTGTGACAGGACTTTCCTTAAATTGCTCTTAAGCTTAATAGAGTGTAACCATCAGTCAAGTCCAGGTAAGCACAGATGCAGCTTTGTGTACACCTCATTTTTTACCAAGTTAAAAAGAAAAAAAATAAAACAAACGGATAAAATAAAATAAATTGGCTGCATTTACGTTTGGCCTGTACCTCTGTGCTACCCATCAATACACAGTAACCTAAAGGAGAAAAGACAAATCTTAAGAGACACCGTTAATCACATTCAAACCATTCACAAGAAGAAGGGGGACAGAAGAAAGAAAAAATAGAAAGGGCTTACTTACAAAAATACTTAACTTTCTACATATGGGAAAACACATACTATGCCATTTAAGATACATGTATCAGTTACTTCTAAATCAAGGTAAAGAAAACTTATTCCAATGATCAGCATCTAACGGTTTTAGTAAAAGAAGGTTTACACTATTAAAGATTATGTAATGGTTGTTACTTGTGCAATAGATCATGTTAAAATCCAATGGCAAACTATTCTGGGTTTTTCCCAACAGAGAGTGAACAGAGAGTGGGTTCTGAAGGGAGAGGAGGGGTGCATGTTGTGGATCAGTGACCGCTTCATCGTTTCTATGTAGGACAAATGCAGATGAAGCAGCTGTGACTGTAACTCGGTGGGCAGGGCCTGACACCATCGCGTCCGGTGGCACGGGTCTGATTCCCAGCGAGGCCATCCGTGCTAAAAGTGTCGGCACATGTCACATACTCATGATACATTTATGACTTAAGTGGGTAAACATAAAAGGTCCTTTCTGAAGTTCAAAATTAGGTCTCTGAAAGTTTTGAGGAGTCCAAGGGAAATAAAAGGGTTTAAAATGATTCCATTGTTCTCCAGACAACAGGCTGCAACCAGCCTCTTTGAAGGACAAACCCCCCCTTTCACAAGCTCAAAGTGTTCTCAATACGCCAGTTGCACAGTGTGATTAAGTACTGTGTTTTTTTGAGCACCTATTTTTCCTGCAAAATGTCTCTTTTTCAGTTAGTTAGTCTTAGCTTGTTTCCGAGATCATTTTTAATAACTAGTGGAAACAGTTTTAGTAAATAAAAAAGATAAAATAAGTAGTTTTACTTCATGGTGATTAATTGTGGTTTTCAAGACAAATTTGCATCCTTAGTATGCGTTGTTTTCTTCTTCTTTTTTTAAGAATATGTTTTTATACCTTTTATTTCAGCTATTTGTAAAGAAAATGACAAAATGCACTAGGAATGGAATATTTTGACTAAGCTGTATTAAAACTGCACAATATATTTTTTCAATGTCATTTTGAAGGCCAAATAATGCTGGGGAGGTTAACTGGTAATTAAATATCACGTTACATTTGATTGGTTATGGACAGCGACAGCCACAAAACAAACAAAACGTTTGATACGTAAAAATCTAGTGTCAATATTTGTTTTAAGGTGTATTTGTTTTTCTTTTTTAAAAACTGAAATATTCAGCAGTTCTTAAGTGTCTTTAGTCCTCCTGGTTACACTCACTATGAAGAGATCTCTGCTTAAGCGGTTCCAGTTTAAAGGTCACTGCAGTGTCAGATTTTGAAAGATACCAACTTTGTTTGACTTTTTTAGACTCAAGTTAGCTCCAAATAAACAAGGACTGTGGACTTTGCTTCCATCTCTCACACTGAAAGTGAACTGAATACGAGCAAGAAGAAAAATTACACCAAAAAGTAGTTTCCTAATTTTACTTCTTCATTTTACCCAACTATTGTTTACATACTTGAAAAAGTGAAGCCATCACTTACACTAAATGCTAATGAACTAGTTACGCTCATGATAGCCAGTTAATTTGCTCTTATGACACCAGTTTGCTAGACAACCTATGCAAAATTCACATATTCCCACTGTGATAATGTACAACACAGGTTGAGCTAAAGTTTTGCATTATTATGTTATAAAAATACATATACGAATGCACAATTATTGCCTTCATTTATCTTGAGGAATTTAATGCAGCCTCAGCGGGCAGTGTTTTTTTCCACAGCAATAATAAAAACTGGTTGATGTTGACTGTAGTAACCTAGTATGGGTTCCAGTTAATGCTTGTATTTACCATGAACAAAATTCCCGTTCCAGTGCATTAACTAAATGAGATCGCTGGGGCTGAATGGGATTTTTTTGGGGGGGGCAGAATAGTTTGTCATTAGATTTAATATGGTAAGGTATGGAGAGGGGAGGGAAAGGACAGGATCAGCTTTTACCTCGGGGCCTCTGCTTCTCCGCATCATAGATCATTACCACCTCTGTGACCTTGAATGGGACAAAGGGAAACAGTGGCTCAGCTTTAGAAATCTGGTAAGGGTCCGTTCTTATTCCAGTTAAATATTCTTGCTCAGTTTGGAAAAATAATGAATCGTCCTATCGCATCTCGCCCCATATATTTTTATGCTGTAGTACTGACCCTGTTCAATGTCACATCCATTCAAGCACTCTTAATGACAATAATGAACTGACTTGTATTATGCACTTGGCAATACTCACCACTCCGAATCTATTGAAATAGTCCCTGAGTTCAGGCTCGCCGCAGTTATGGGGGATTCCACCTACAAATATCTTCTTTGATTTATTGCTATCAGCTTTGCTGCCCTTCTGAAAAAAAACAGGGAGTGTATGGATTTCAATGTCTCTTACAGGATCACTCTGGGAAGGGGCCAGTTAGCCATCATCTATTCAGACAGTGCAGAAGAAATTAGGTTCTCCTCTTGCCCTGGGGTATAATTCTTAACATGTCATGTCAATGCAAAGACTAGTCTCCACAGATCAGAGAACACGGCTTCTTCCACTTATTCTCAACCACCAAACATTTCGCCGTTGCTGTACACTGCACTCATGCCGTAAGGGCTAGAGGCTGTTTACAACAATGATTTCTAACAATTACATCTTGTGTTTACTTAGTAAAACATTCAGTACCAGCTGCATGACTTAAAGCCAGTGAAAGGGGCTCCAGCAGCAGCAGCAAGCAAAGAGCCGCATTTCTAAAAGCTTCTGACATACAGTCTGTTTACAGCCAAATAAGCAACTTATGAAAACCTTATATTGACAGCAAAGATGCAAAACTAAAGTCCCCGCTGCCCAAAGGGACAAAATGGCTATAATAGGTCTGCAGGGGTTTGATAAGCATCGTTGATCGACCCACAAATTATCCGAGCAAGAGCGGAGATTTCTGCCTTTCAGAAAATTTGTTGCTGAGAGCGATGCACCACATTAGCCAACTCATGTTCAAACCCTCCTTAATAATACCTTGATGTGTGAGGGCAATTACAAGAACATCACATTTCAGATAAGACTGCTAGAAAAAAAAAAGTTAATGCAATCATGCAGCTGTATTTTAATTTAGTGTCGTTATACAGGAACATTTTAAAATGTCACAATGCTATACTTCAATTTCAAATAAGTGGAAGCTGTACCAGAAAGTGGCTGATATTGCTGCAGTCCCTGCAGTAAGAGATCGAAGCTGACAGAAGTCACAGATTGTTTAATGATTCTGTGAGTTATCCAGACCTCAAAGTAATAAAGGCTGTGTTTTTGTCACGATGGGGGAAAAAAAGAAAATTATTATACTTTAAAGAAAAAAAATATAATTTACACTTAAAAGCTCAAGGTCGCCTCATTAAAACAAGCTATAGCCTAACCTCCAGAAGAGGAGGGGACGGAGAGGCTGGGGTCTATTCCAGGTTTATTCCAGTAGAAACAGCTAGCCTAGCATCCCCAGAAGAAATCAGATTCCTCTTACCCAGCCCTCCTTGGTTCGAGACTTTTCAGGCTGCATTCCTCTGGGAGTACATGGCTTCGGGTCAATCTAACAACAGAGAGAGTTTTCCATTAGCCTAAAATAAAGGCACCTTCAAATGTTCCTCACCCCCTGCACTGTTTCTATCAGCACAGCAAACCAAGCAAAATCTCACATGAATGAAACTGATTTGATGCACGTGGGAGAAACCCATCCCTATTCCAATTTCACTCATTTAAACAGGTAAATCTTGTCGGGCAAACTAATGTCAGTCTTTCCAAAGTGCATCATCTGTACTAATGGTTCCAGGCATGTATGGCCTAAAGAAAACCTGTCCTCTCCCTTAAATAACTTCTAACTGGTGGATGATGAAATACAATATGAAGGTTTTTTTCACAGTTTTCTCACAGAAAGCGCCGGCAGATTACTGCGTTTGATTCAACCATCTGCTCTTCTGTTGTTAAAATACTTACATTTCTTCCATCGAGATTATGTGGCTTTGTCTCCAGCACTGTCCGTACACAATTGGGGTCTTTGAACTTAACAAAGCCGAAGCCTCGCGACTGATTTGTAGTTTTGTCCTTCATGATGACACAATCTACTACTTCCCCATACTGTGAGAAGTAGTTTCTCAGTGTCTCTGAGAAGAGAAGAGAAGATAACAAAGCAAAAGCATTGAGCCACAGCAATTTTCCTCATGAAGAGAAGGAAGTGCAGTCATTGTTTAAATACTAGATGACTTCTTTATGCTGAAGGACACCATAAAAATATCTGTGACACTCCAACTTGGACCAAAACCTGAGAGGAAAAGTATGTGTGGATTATACTGGCAACACCAAAAGGTATTAAGGAACCTTTATTGTTATGGAAGAATATCTGGTATTGTGCTATCCATGCGAAAACATAATATTACAGTAAGTGACACACTGAAACTCCTCAAGAGCAAATGAAGCATTGACCCACTGTCATCTTGCATTGCACTAAATATACAACCAACAAATGTAAGGGCCGCACACACCCACGGAGGCAGGACAAGCAAGGCGTGCAAGTTTGAACAAATGAGGAGTCACATTGGAGAGCATTACCGTAATTGCTTTTTCTCATTGCTGAGAAGCCCTGAGGCATCACCGTAGAAACAAGCTCAGAGTTACGTAGCCCTGTGGTTCAGTGCTGGTAGCACAGACAAGCACCCGTGCAATGTTACACAATGGCCAATCTAGCATGAGACAGTGCAGGGCTTTCAACAAGCAAGACAATCTCCGGCTCGGACTGAATGAGAGGACAGTGTAAACACACACCCAACAGAGACGTTCATATATATACGTGGATATATCAGTTATATTGCGATGTGAAAAGCACATCAAAAGTCACTACAGCATATCAAAAAATTCAATAATACCGAGAGACACTTGCTACAAGCAAACCATCAGGGACACTTACACTATCTGCTTGGAAATATGAAAATTAAAGGCTCATAAATGACAGTTTGAATGAAATCATAGTAAAGCGTGAGGCGTTACTATGCCTACTTTTTATATTCCTGTTCTTTATAACAGACAAAGCACATTAATGACCACGGAGATTTCAATGACATGATTTAATATCTAATAAATGCTGCTACTAACTATACGTTCCTAGTATGCTGTCAAGCCTATGCATATTACAAAGTCACTACACCAATAATATCATGCAAAACTTGTTATTATCTGTAATTACGGTTACTGTGAGAGTGTTACATAGCCTTGAGTATCTAGAAGCAGACTAAGGACTAATTAAAATGATACACATGCTTTGGTACACAACAAAACAGTGCTCATAATAACAAACAGGAATGAGCAATTCCACCTTGGCAGGTTATGTTTTACAAAACCTCGCTTTCAGGTGCTCATTAGATAAAAATTAGATGATATTGAGTTTTGAAGGGTTTGACATTAAAGGGTCAAAAATGTGTAATTAATATTAACTACATACTCTTAGCAATCATAAGGATAAATTTACTGAAACCTCAAGAGAAACTACTTCTCTACAGGTCTTCACATGACTCAGTGACAGGTTATCAATTAAATGCAAGCCCCATTAGTCACTGTCGGTATATCATCAAAATACTGATATTAAAGCAAGATTTTATTTCATTATTATCTCTGGAAATCACCTCTGCATTGCTACTGACTTGACCTGACCTGATCTATATGCTACATTCACAACTAATTTCTGATACACAACCAGGCAGCGTGAACAGTGCAATGCAGAAAGGGTTGAATAAATAAATAAGCCTTCATGGGTGAAACCGTGTGACATACCTTGTGTGGTACTCCAGTCCAATCCACCCACAAAAAGTTTCCTGAAAGGAGATGTGACCATTAAGTGAGCACTGATCATCACTCTGAGCCAGACTAAATGATAATCTGGAAATCGTCAGAACAGAGTCACATATGAAAGGCATGATTTTAAAAAAAAAAGAAAGCTCTCCTGCACAGGCTGAAAGCACAGCTGATTAAACAGCCAGGAACACAGCTATTACACAACATCAGGCAAGCCTGCTACCAATGCAGCATCTGGTTATATCCACAGTACAGCTACAGTTAAAATGTCCGTGTTTAGTGTGACTCATGTTGAGGTCTAGTCCTTGCTATGGATGTCACTTTGGTCTTCTAACATTCAAGGCAATGGCCTCGACAATAAAGGGCTTTTTATGAACCTCCTGCCACGTAAGTTACCCGGGACAGAGCCCTGGCGTCTAGCCGGCTAACACAAACTGAGTTCCGAAACCACGACAGCCCGTGTCTATCACCTTTCAACGCTGAGATCCGTATTTCCATCTGTCAGCGGAGCAACGAGCGGTTGCTCGGCTCTCCGCATGCGGACCAGTGAACTCGGATGATGCCTGCATAACTGGAAGTTTAGCGGCAGTTCAAACGGTACTACTGTCAAATGCGCTAGCGAGTTCGTTAATGTGTGCCTCGGATCACTGCTGAAACACACAAATGACAATTGTAACGACCGTGGGGAAAGTGAAGACTGGCTACACAAGAGGATGCTCCATCCTCCAGCAGTGCCCGCTAAATGTCCTCGCACCGACGAAGTCAGGAACGGAGACTTTCGCTTCGCTGGCAAGCGTTAGCTCAACTAGCTCAGTTGCTTGGAGCTAACCGAAAACAACACAGAAATAACTAACTACAATTCCGTGTACTCGTCTGACAAGTGGTAGCACTTCACACAAACATGGTAAATTTCTCCATGAGCTGTGGCACCAAAGGCTGAGCCACTCTGAAGACTACTTTCACTTTTTTGGCCGCCTTTCCTCAGGCTAGCGACTTCGCTAAGTTACTCAGGCTAGCTTAGCCTGCTAGCTAATGTTAGCTGTCAAATGACAGCTTGACAACACAGCGCTCTAACAGAAAGTCACAAACAGATTCACGGTTCCGCATGGATGCCGTGCACGGCTCTGTTAAACCGATCTTACCCGACTTCATCTCCGACTAAGTTGTTGTTCATTTCTGAAGCTAAAGCGGGGGGACTGCGGGAGCTGTGACCGGCTTATTGCTTCAGTGCTGCCCCTCTCAGACTGAGAGCGGAGGAAGGTCACTCCGCTTTTTGGTTCAAACTGCTCTGCGCAATGACGACGCTGCGGGGGGCAGCGCTCTTTAAAGGAACATTACACCCAGCAGCACCCACTCACCCGTCAATTCTAATGAGCCCCGAGGGGGCAGCTAAACGCTTTAAACAACGATTCTTATTTCACAGTTAGTTTACTCAGCCTTAAAATGCTCTGATAAGGGCAACATTAGCAAGACACAGCACCGAATGATAATCAAACACAAAGACAGTCAAAGAGAGCCAAAAAAAATTCCATCTCAAAGTCAACTTTACGATTGATACCCCAGTGTTATGTCATGTTTTTTCTTAAATTTATTTATTTATGCTCATTCAAATGTAAAAGCTCCACCAAAAGATCCGTATGTAATAATATAATAATAATAATTATTATTATTATTATATTATCCACGAATGACAGTGTTTTTCTATCGAGGTATGCTTTTACGGCATTGGCAGTCTGTTTGTGACTATTGTCATGCTGAAAAATTGAGCATTTGCCAATCACACAGATGTTATTGCATATTGGATCAAAATCTGATGCCGTCATTATTTCATCACTTTTGACAAAATCACCAACATCACTGGCTGAAATGCAGTTCAAGCCATGAGAGCATCCACCATGTTTTAAAGATAGCTATAGACAATCACCTCCTGAACTCCTGCGTACACAAAAACGTAAGACTTGTTGTTACTGATTTTCAGTCCAGTTCTTTAATCATTACCTTAGCCTCAGACAAAAAAAAATTATGCCCATCAAACTGTATGTATTTATTTATTTATTTATTTATTTATTTTTTGCTAGATTTAACTAAAGCAATTGAAACAAATTGTGTTTTTATGATAGGTTGCTAATTACAAGTGCCTAAAGATAGTTGTCTATTATGTGTAGACACAACACCAGTTCTCTGAGTTAAGTGCCCATTACACTTCAATGATCCATAGAACAGTGTTGAGTGGTTCAAAAAAAAAATGGTCAGATATGAGAACTGGACTGAAATAAGTGATAAAGTGACCAATGTCCAAAGAAAAACTTTGAACCCTCAGAAATCCTATTACTTATGACCACATTAAAGTCTGACTCCTTGGAAGTTGGCTCGAGACATTTACATACAGTGCTTTATTTTTTAAAAACTGTAAGCTCAGCCTCCAGCAATGTTACAGCAAAGAAGAGGCCCAAAATCAACTTTCCTCCTTGCAGACAACAAATTTTATGCAAATTCAGACCTTACTTCAATATTTGTGCCTGATAACCAGATGGTGACGTGACAACGGCTCTTTAAATAAAACCACACACAAGTGACAGCAGGGACAGTTTAAACATGGAATGCAAATCCAAGTGTCAGGGGTGACACATGATGTGTGATTACATAACACTTTACATGCACAATGCCCATTAATTTTTTTTTTTTAAAATGATTGAAGTCTTCTGTGTTCTGAACAGAGTGTGCTTATGCTGCCAATAGTACTCTGGCAAATTAGACTTATTCTACCCTCAGTAATGTATTATGTGCGCCTGTGTGTGGTTGTAAATAAACTAACTCTCTGTATTTATATCCTCGTTGTATTTAGACATGCTGATATTATTCAGTGCTGTAATAACACCATTTTCCCACTACAATCATTAACCACCAATCAGACAAATCAGGTTTTTGTTGAACATATTATTTTGAACCTCATTATTTTTCTGGGCATCATTACAGAAAAATATGCTTTATGAGAACGCCAGACTGTATATCGTATAACTCCCCATCGCACATTTATTCTAACACTCTCTGAAGGATCAACAAAATCCAAGTCATATCAGATTAAATGGAAAAACTGTCAGGAGAGAAAAAACTTCACTATAAAACATAAAAGTACTTCATGTACATCTCATAATTTATACACATGCTGCCTCCTTTACTCTCATTGAAGGCATTAAATTGTGTAACTTGTAACATTCAATAATTGAAGAACTAATTAACAATGAAAATAGAGACACAGAGGTGTGCAGATACCCCCATGTGGTTGTGTTCCCTGAACTTTCCTAAATATTCTTGTAGGAACTGTGAATGTCAGAGAGATTCACCTTCTCACTCAGTCCTTGGAAGATCCTCTCTCTCTCTCTCTCTCTCTCTCTCTTTCCTTTTTGGAGGACAAAGTGAGGTTACAAATCAGCATGTCAAGATTTATAACACACTCTCCGCTGGGATTGAAGCCAATTTTTCTTTCAAATTGCTTTGCATGTGGGGGGGAAAACAGCTGATCATGTTTCTCAGAGGAAATTGGCTCGCTTGAAATGGGTACTGTTATGTTAACAGGGAGTTATAAAAGACCAGGAGCGGGAGATGGTGATATGCAGCAAGCATACTCACCCTGTACTCACTAATTATTAGTCGTCAGTAATCTCAGAGTTACTTTAACAATGTTCAGCTACATTCTGCATGTGCATTTATGAATAGTTTGTGTTTTTTCTCATTTGAAGAGGATCTTAAATGGGGAAAATGATGATAATACAACACATCATGTCATCATCACGAGTTTTGTTAGACAAATTAAAAGTCTATTTGTACACAAAGCAGTGCCAATAAAATGCAAAGTCAGTGGTCTCTTGTGTAACTGCAGCCCTTATCTTTCAATCCTAAAAGGTCCAATATTTCCTGGTCTGTAGTGTGGCTACATTTTTGTTAATACTGATCTCTAGTAGTAGCTATAACCACTTCTACTACTGCTACTATGAATCTGATGCTGTTTAAAACTGATGCTGTTTAAAACAGATCCAATGGTCAGCAGGCAGCTTTGCAGCACTGCAGTCTTTGTGGAAAGGCTGTCATGAAAGTCAGTCTTGCATCATTCATTTCTGACAGTTGCCATAATACCGTAAAGCCCTGCACTGCTGTTGCCTCTTTCTCACAATAAAAAACAAGACAAAACAAAGCAAAAGATTCACAGTCATTCCTGCTGTGTGCTGCAAAAACAAGAAGGGGTAAATGTTTTTGTTGGTTACCACTGGCTGTGAAGTTGTGCCTCTAACCTGCTTTTGACTGCTGCCACTGGGACACTGGTTGACCATGAGTTATTACAGCGTTACTATGGAGATATTATTTATGAGATACTATCATGATAGATGTAAGCATATATATACATATATATTTATTTATTTATTTTTTGTCCTGTCGCCTTCCCCTCACCTCCAACTGGTCCTGATCCTGCCCAGGGAGGGGCAGGATCAGGACCAGTTGGGGGCCAAAACCAGGCAGGTTTCTTCCTGTTAAAAGGGAGATTCTCCTCCCCTCTGTTTCCAAGTATTTTGCTCACAGGAGGTCGCCTGATTGTTTGGGTTCTCTCTGTGATATTGTAGAGTCTTTAACTTACAGAGCATCTCCCTATTTCGACAGGAACAAAGCACAAACTGCTTGACAGAGTAGAAAAACTTCAACGGCACGCTGTAGTGACATTTGAAAACATGGAGAGAGAAAACAGGTGAGTTTATAAGAAACGCTCAGTGCATCATGCAAAGTCCCCCAGCACACCAAGCCTATAGCAGTATAATACAAAGCTTGTAGGATTTTGTTAATTAATGTATTTATTCATTTTTGCATTTATTAAAATAAGGCACATTCTGATCAGTCCTGCTGCCAATAGTCAAATACCTGTCACTAACTGTCACTTCCACTAGAGGGGCGGTTTCCACAGTTTGTTACAGCTGGAAAACTATTAAAATGCACATAATCATTTTAAATAATATCTTGTAGTTAATTTCTACTTTTTGCTTTCATATGTTTGGTTGGAAAAACTGTAATTTATGTCCATATCGATTTTAAATTTATAGCACAATTTTTAAAGCAACAATAGATTTAATAGAAAAGTTTAAAACGTAAGTTTACTCTTATAAGTAAGACCTATAAGATTAGATTTCATAAGATTTATGTTTTTATTAAAGAATAATAAAGGATGTAAGACAGAAACGTGTTAATAAAAGTTTGTTACATAAAGAGCAACACCAGCCTGATTCTTGAGATGCTTTTTAAACTTTCAGCTGTGATTTAATCTGACCTAGCATCAGAGCTACCTTCCCCTTTAGGTTCTATTTTAAAACGCTGGACCAGTTAGAAATTTCTCATCTGAAGATATGAACGTGTTTGTATTGACTGTGAAAAGTATGACCTTTTAAAACAACCTTAACTGACATCCGCTCTTCACTGCAATTCAGTACCTACACCGCCCAACCAGAGTGGGACATTTTGGAGGTAAATCTCCTGAAAATATCTCTGGTGTGTCCATGACATGACTGCATTTTAGTGCTGCAGAATAAGAGTAATGTTTTATTGTTTCACATATCAAAGGCAGAACAAATCAAGTGCCTCGTGTGAGAAAGAGAGGTAGGTGGATGAAAACATGATGTGGTGAGGACTCTTACCAAGGAGCCAGCCCCTCTCTGCCTCACCTAATGGGAGTGAAGTGGATGATGAGCAACCTGGGCAGAGGGGCCTGACCAAAAGAAGACCATCTGCCTGTAGTGACGCTGGCTAACACAGGGTTTATAAGCTTGAAGTTAAATGGAAGTCCTTGGTGGGAAACAAATGAATGAAGATCCTGAAGTTATTCCCATTGTGCTAATCAGGAGTTTTATGATAAATCCATTGCTATTACAGCTGCAACCTATCTTCAGATTGCTCTGCTCTTCACACTCCCCAAAAACATCTTTGCTTGACCAAAGGTGCAAAATCCAAAGATTAAGACTCACTCAGATGGAAAACACTCACATTACAGGAACTGCATGAAGCTGCTGAATTCCCACATTTATCCAAAAAATTGTTATTACTGTTATTATTGTTGTTACTGTAATACTCCTTCACAGCATGATGTGTCACTGTTAGTTAGCTCAATAACACCATCGTACTCCTATAATATAATTTACAATGTATATAACACATACATAACGTATATGGAGTTGTGTTGTGTACACAATATTCTGTCAGTCATAACATCAAAGCTCCAGTGGAATGGTAAATGGCCTGTATTTGTAAAGCGCTTTACTAGTCCCTAAGGACCCCAAAGCGCTTTACACATTCAGTCATCCACCCGTTCACACACACATTCACACACTGGTGATGGCAAGCTACACAGCCACCCTGGGGCGCACTGACAGAGGCGAGGCTGCCGGACACTGGCGCCACCAGGCCCTCTGACCACCACCAGTAGGCAACGGGTGAAGTGTCTTGCCCAAGGACACAACAACCGAAACTGTCCAAGTAGGGGCTCGAACCAGCAACCTTACGATTACAAGGCGAACTCCCAACTCTTGAGCCACGATCGCCCCACAACGGCAACATGTGAGTACTATTTGTAAAGAGTTCCTGCAGTGTTTGAGTTTGTGAGCAGAGCTGGCAAAACATCTGGGGAAGTGTATTTACTTGATCATTTGAAGGATGTGAAACAAATATTAAGCTCACATTTATAATAGTACACTGTTTGCAATGCAGGAGTAAAGGCCTAACTACTTCTTAGAGTAGTGGCTTTTAATCTGCTTATCCCTTTGACTGAACTGTTCCAATGTTGTGCAACAGGAGCCAATGTGCAGCATTTGTGATTAAGAGCAAATGGCAATGGTTAACTTCAGCATGTCCATTTAGAGAGCAGAGCAAAACAAACACCTCTCACTCTGCTGATAATTCTAGATCCTACACTCAACTCAAAACAGGACATTTCTATACCAGTTATTGAGGCTAATTTTCTCCTGGATATGTAATGTTTAGTATCACTTTATACTGCTGATCTTGAATAATTAACCAGACAGTGCACACAGCTACCAAGGGATCCCACAGGTTTATCGCTGCTTTTGGAAATTAGATTTAATGTTAAGTGTGTGCTGCTGAATAACAACATCACAATATCTGCCTGGCTGAGTGTGGTGGAAAAGCACTGCATCAAAACCTTGTTTTATGACATTTATTATTTCTATTTCCTTTCCTCAAATGGTGCGTGTCAATGCTGCTGTCAATTTTATTGTAAAAAAAACTAAACAAAAAAAAACCCCAATCGTACTGTAATTTCTGGTAACTTACATTACTATAAAATTTATAGTAACCTGTTTACAGAGTAGGGATTGCACTTCCATGTATTAGTCATTATTTACATGTACAGAAAAAAACTGTGACTACAAACTAAATAATCCCCAGATTATGGGGGAAGGTTTCGAGATTGTATTTCTACAAGTGCTTTTCCCCTCAGCATGGACTGTTAACTTGCATTCAACCAAAGCCTGTTCAACCCCGAACACTACTCAGTACCACTTGAATTACAAACTGAAACCAAAAAGCTTCCAGTATGTGTATATAAATCTGTATATTCAAACTGAGACATGCTGAGGTTTCAGAAAAGGAAATCCGGTTCTAGGGGTTAGTTTAACTACACATTTAGATAGACATGTTAATATGAGAAAACAAAGACGAGTTTCAGTAGTACGTCTCAGTTTTTCTACAATGCTGCTGTAGTAAATAAAAAATAAATCCATCAGCATGGCTCTTTGAACTTAAATTCTAAGAAATTCATGTGTCAAATTACAGAAAAATTTCTGCTAGCTTATTGTCTAGACCAGGATGTCCAACTCAAGGCCTCAAAGGCCGGTGTCCTGCAGGTTTTTGATGTATCCTTGATCCAACAGAGCTGATTTAAATGGCCAAATAACCTCCTCAACATGTCTTGGTGTTCTACAGAGGCCTGGTAATAAACTAACCATTTGATTCAGGTGTGTTGACCCAGGGTGACATCTAAAACCCGCAGGACACCGGCCCTCGAGTTGGACACCCTTGGTCCTGACTGTAATTGTAAAACAGAAGGGTTTTCTTGATTTGCAGATAAAGTGCTATTTTTTCCATTTTGGATCCACTGTGAAAAACATGCATTTCTAAAATGATAAAGAAAAACAAAAAATATCTCTATCATTTGTTTATCTATGACTTAATTACTTTAGTGTGGTATGGATACCCTGGTGCAGGTGTCCCCAACTGCAGGCCTTGAGGGCAGTTTTTAGATGTGTCCTTGATCCAACACAGCTGATTCAAATGGCTAAATAACCTCCTCAACATGTCTTGCAGTTCTCCAGAGGCCTAGTAATGATTCAGGTGTGTAGACCCAGGGTGAGATCTAAAACCTGCAGGACACCGGCCCTGGAGGCCTGGAGTTGGACACCCCTACCCTGGTGGATCTTGATCAGCAGAAAAAGCTGTAAAAGTTATAAGAAAAAAAAGAAGTCCAAAATATATGTCCTCATTTGCAGTTTCCAACGCCGGTGGCCAAAGGGAGTCCCTGTTGGACCGATTCTGGCCCCCAGGCCTTAGGTTTGACACACAGGTTATTTCCCAGTGAGTGAAACATCTTCTTGTCAGAGGATCTTGGGAGCTCTTGTGTGTGCGCACTCCAAACTCTCAAACTCCCGTCGAGTCAGCACTTTAACCCAGATATAAACCGCGACCTCCCGCCTTCCCCTCCTTCTGTGTGGAGACCCGGCCTGTCAAACCGTTCACCAGAGCCGAACTGCATCAAAACAAAATGACCACCTCCGCTCAGCCCATATTCTCAAAGGGAGAGGACTGCAAGGCCACCTGGCACGACGCTAGCGCGGGCTACAATGAGGCCGACACGCACCTGGAGATCATGGGAAAGCCTGTAATGGAGCGCTGGGAGACGCCGTATATGCACTCCCTGGCCACTGTTGCTGCCTCAAAAGGTAAAAGCGGTTACTTGTATGAAGTGGCTTGTCCTTTGTCGGACACTGTACTCTGCGTCATGCGGTTTGTCCGATAATGGAGTCAAAAGGCACCGTATGGAGTCGGCGCAGCAGGCACACACGTACTATTTGTAAACACTTAGATGCCATCCAAAGGATACTATATAAAAACAAACTGTGGTCAGATGAATGAAAAATCATGACATCACGTGGGAGAAAACCAAACAGGGGAAATGTATGTTGATATTATTTTTCAACTATACATACATGTTATTTAGTTTGAATGGAGTTTTCACACATATTAGAGCTTTTCTCTTCATTTACGGTTACTGATCTTGTGAGCACATGTGGCAGTGTGGTCAGTACTGGTGAGTACTACAACAGCTGTTACTTCACTCCAGGGACAGAGCCAAGAAATCAGTCTGGGGGGGGTCATCCGCTTTTAGCTATATGTGAAAATAGACTGATCCACATGACCTCACAGACAGCATGTGCACACAGCAGTCTGCAGAATTTTGCAAAATTGCACAACTTTCTCACACTTGAAAGTGTTATTATTTGTTTAGGTGATTCAAATTGTTCTTCTAATGAATGCATGCTTTAATCAGTGTGACTTCCATTGCACATTGCACAGCGTTGTTAGACTGGGGTCGTTTTACATTTACACTGTAATTTTACCACTTGTTTTACAAAATGACTTCACCTTTATGTGGAACAGTAGCGCTTCTTATGTTTTCACCTGTCAATACAAGTAAAAATCTTATTTTGCACAGCCCAGATACTTTTCATTCACTTTCACTAAGTTTTATTAGTATTTTTTAGATATTTTTACCTCATCTGCACACATTGTTCTGGGACTACACAAAAATGAATACATTGAAAAGTGTGAAAATAACACTCAGCTCCTCTGATAGATCTTCAAAAATACAAAAAAAAATCTCCTATGAAAGGGTCAGGCAACAACTAAAAGGCTTCAGCCCACATCTATTTATATTCCACTCTGAAAGGAAATTAAACCCTTTGGCCTTTCTGTTCAGCCACAAGTCTGAGTGTTATCATGAAAATCAGCTCCAGTACTAGAATTATCACAGACGTGTCCTGTAAAGATACCACATGTAAGAAAAACGGTAATATGATAATGGCCTCCCCCTAACCTAGTTTAGCTGGAAAAGACATTTTGACAGCACATCTGTGCAGTTATGCAGAAATACTTTGACAGCCAAGTTGCTGAATCTTTAGCAACATATTTTGTTTCTGTTTTGAATGTTCGGGTAGGCGGTCGGGTGCTGGAGATTGGTTTCGGCATGGCCATCGCTGCCACCAAACTCGAGTCTTTCCCCATTGAGGAGCACTGGATCATTGAGTGCAACGATGGAGTCTTTGCCCGCCTGGAGAACTGGGCAAAGGCTCAGCCACACAAGGTCAGTAGGTCTGATGAATCAATAGGACACTAAGATATCAGCTGATCTACCTGCATGCAGGACTAGCTTATGGTAAATTTTACTGTTCCTGGCCTTAAATGCTGATTAATGTTGCTGCAGGTCGTCCCTCTGAAGGGCCTCTGGGAAAATGTTGTCCCCACTTTGCCAGATAACCACTTTGATGGTGAGACAGATGAAGCTTAAGCTGTTTTCATATTTAAGAGTTATATTTTGTTTTTTTCAAGGATAAAAATGCATTAAAAAGTGTGATTGACCTGCTGCTAACACACTGTCCTCCTCTCTCAGGTATCCTGTATGACACATACCCTCTGTCAGAGGAGACGTGGCACACTCACCAGTTTGATTTCATCAAGGTAGGTAGTTGAACCTACCTTGTACTTGTGTGTACTTGTAAATACTTACAGTAAGTTACACACAAGGAATAAAGTAAAGAAAGTAGAACAATTTGAATGACCTATGTTTGAAGAGATCAGTTCATCTGTAGTGTGGAGAGGCCTTTGGTCATATAGCCTCGTATGCTTACACACAAGGAAGGGCTGAGGGTTTTTTTTTGTGTGTGTCTTCTATAGGGTCATGCTCACAGGCTGCTGAAACCCGGTGGCGTCCTCACCTACTGCAACCTGACCTCCTGGGGCGAGCTGCTCAAGACTAAATACGACAACATTGAGAAAATGTTTGAGGTTGGTGCAGTTGCTAATAGACATACTGACATTTAATGAGATGTAATTGCGTTGCTTATGAGTTTCTAATGCGTTATATGCTTAAAACGAGCAGTGCAGAACCGGGAACGTTGTTGCTGTCGTTAAAGTATCTGCAAGCGCTATGTTGCAAAAGGAGGACGAGCACATAAAAAACAAAGATGCGTGTAATTTCAACACGATTTACAAATGATAAATTATTGATTCATAAAATGTGATTTTAATTTTAAATGCACATCAGCTGAAGATTGAACCGGTTGGACCACTCATAAACACGTCTCAGGCCTGTGAGTCTAGGACTCGATTAATTCGTCAGTGTAGCACAGCACCTGGATTGGTTGAGGCAATCTCTGGAAGGTTGATGATAAACAGGAGCGTTCTGTAGAGGCCGATAATGCCGTGAGACGCCTCACGCTGACCGTCTCTCTCCCCTCCCGTTAATGATTTCCAGGAGACCCAGGTGCCTCATCTGGTCGAAGCAGGCTTCAAGAAGGAGAAGATTAGCACCACCACCATGGACATTGAACCACCCAGTGAATGCAAATACTATTCCTTCCGCAAGATGATCACTCCCACTGTTGTAAAAGAATAAAGTATAAAGACACCAGTGTAGCTTTTTTTTTTTTTCCTCTAATGTGCCTGTTCCTCTGACCTCTGATTTATTTTTTTTTATATATATATATATATATATATATATATATATATATATATATATATATATATATATATATATATATATATATATATATATATTCAATAAACTCCATCCAACTCCACTCCTTTACACATCCTTGTAATTACTTTGTCATGAGTTGGTCTCCCTGTTTGCTTTTAATATAACATTTCAAACGACTTCTGGACTACAGCGTAGTTTTTAGCTCCAGTTTTGGGGGTCTGCACAATCACCTAGCTACAAATATATTTCCGTAACAAACGTGAGACAACAGCAGAGTTGCATTTACACCCCACTGAGACTCACCTGTTTCAGGTCTTTAATCACACAGCATCTCACACCATGCGTAGCCCAGTTTCAGACCAGCGAATATATCACTGCATGTTCAAAGACATGCTTTGTAATGAGTTTCACAAAAGTGTCCACCATGAAAAGTCTGTAAACTTATATTTATGTGAAATCTGTCTTTATAATGCCAAATCGGTGCAAAAGTTTCCAGTAGTATTTCAGAAGTTATACTGTATGCATGGACTCATTGGCCACCTGGTCACTTGCTCGTTAATGCTGATATCTAATCACTACTGACATGGCAGCTGCTCTGGTGCACTTAGACATATAGACATGGTCAAGACAACATGCTGAAGTTCAAACTGAGCATCAGAATGAGGGAGAAAGGTGACTGAACATTTCAGAGTGTTTCAGGAACTGCTGAGATTTTCCCCATGCAGCCATCTCTATGGTTGCCTTGTTGGAGTGAGCGCTCAAAGGAGAAAGGTCAGACTGCTTTGAGCTGATAGGAAGACAACAGTAAATCAAGTAACCATGAGTTACAAACTAAGATATGCAAGACCACCTCTGAGACTTTTGGATGGTAGGGTGAGACCCTGGTGTAAACGGTCCATGAAACCATGAATCCATCTTGCCTCGTATCCACAGTTCAGGCTGCTGGTGGTGTTTTGGTGTGTGTGTGTCGGGGGGGATATGTTCTTGGCATGCTTTGGGCACCATAGTACCAACTTAGCATTGTTTAAACACAGCCTGCCTGAGCATTGTTGCTGACTGTGTCAGCACAGTGTACTAATCGTCTGATGGCTGCTTGCAGTAAGATAACACACCGTGTCACAAACTAGATCATCTCAAACTGCTTTCTTGAACATGATGAGTTCACTATAATCAAGTGGCTTCCACAGTCACCAGATCTCAATAAACGGAGCACCTTTGGGATGTGGTGGAACAGGAGATTCACCTGCAGCACCCGCGCGATGCTGTCATGTCACTATGGACCAGAATCTCTGAGGGATGTTTCCAGGACCTTGTTTAATCTATGCCACGAAGAATAAAAGCAGTTCTGCAAGCAAAAAAGGAGTCCAACCTGACACTAACAACATGTAAGCAATAACACGACCCGTTGTTGAATATCATGCATGTTCACAAGAAAAGGCAAAAAGACTGAAACAATGAAAATCCCATAAAAATCACCTGCTTAAAAGTGACATATTTCTAATAACTGCGCGTGTTAACATCCGTCTACATAATGAAAGACAATCGTTAAAAACAAGGCATCAGCAGTCAAAAAGTTCATCGAGGTTACCACAGAGTACACTGCACACTATGTTTTCATTTATGGTCTCAGATAACGGTGCACGTTATCTGAACATGTGGAAATAAGTTACCACCTGGCGCAGACTCATTAATCATTAGACGGATGTGATGATGCAACACCAAGCGGCAGTCAGGTGGGAAACTACAGCAGCTGGCAGATCTGAATCAGGACTCGTATTTTTGCAAGTGTGCTCGTGTGCAAAATGGAGAAGCAAAAAAAAACAGACCTTACACCCAAGAGGGCACGAACTACACATGAGGACTGAAACTTAAGTGATATATAAGAAATGAATCAGTGCACATGCACTAAAGCAAATCTGCTTATTATAGTTGCCAGTAGTTAAAGGGGAGCAAACAAATGCTAGTTACATGCATGCATTTGTGGTACAATGCTGTGCAAAAGTCTTGAACCACCTCTTCTTTCTTTCTATTTTGTTTGGAAAATGGGAAATATGTGCCATAGTCCAAAGGACATTCAAAGCTCTTCTCTGGATGTTAGCGGCTCGTAGTTCTGTTCTCTGTCAAGATGATCCCATAATGCTTCAGTAACGATGAGGGTTATTTTTAAGCCAATCCATGACGGATTGGGTTCTTCGTGCATTTTTCTATCCAGGCATGCTTTTATTGCATTGGCAGTGTGTTTGGGATCTTTGGCATGCTGAAAACTGAAGCTGTAGCTAAACTACACTAAACGAACCTCTCGCAGTGAGAAGGAATTGAACCAGATATTTGAAATGTACATTAATCACTCCATCAGCCGTGTTGACACTGATCTTCACTCTTGTGTAACTTGGCAGGTGTCAGCCTTTTCTCCCTTTTCCCTTCCTTAAAAACAGCTTCCTGACAGCCACCCTCCCACTGAGACCATTTCTGAAGAGACTTGATCGAACAGTAGCTGGATCAACTGAAGGTCCAGATGCATCCCTCAGCTCTTGTGTCAGGTCTTTTCTGGGTTTTTTCCCCCCATTTCTTAAGAAGATGACTTTCAGATGCTGTTTTTTCGGCCCGTCACTTCTTTCATTTTCCACTCGTCCAGTTTCCTCAAAATATTCAAGGATACGTGTTTCAAGATTTAATAATAATAATAATAATACATTTTATTTATAGGCGCCTTTCAGACCCTCAAGGTCACCTTACAAATCATTTCTTTGCTGTTTTGTTTAGACACAATGTGGGTTCATCCCTTGAGTTAGGTGCCTTTTTTATGTTTGAATCATTCATAGGTCAGTGTTAAGAGGCTTAATCGATAACAAAAAACATTCCTGAAAAGAGTTGGCTACAAGGACTGAACTGGAGATGAATAAAAAAGCCAAAGTCCAAAGAAAATATTTAAAAGACCTTTGGAAACCTTTGGAAAGCTATTGCTCAAGACCACTTTAAAAATGACAAAAAGTCTGGCTCCCTGGAAGCAAAATAAGTAAACTGCTCAAGAGCTTTACACATGATCACTCCCTGTAATATATCAAGGCTAGTATAGCAATTCAACTGTTGAGGATATTTATTTCAGAGCTTCTTGAAATTTTAGTTTTGTTTTGTGCTGCTGTAACTTTTGATGACTTAATAACTAAATATCAGATGAACCTGTGGACTACAAGGTGTTTCAGCTCAGTGAGACTAAACAACCCAACCTGCAGCAATGTTTTTAAATGGTTGATTCCTCTAGCATCCTGCTGCCTTTTATTGAGCTTCATTATTTTGGTATACATTATATAGATACACACACACACACACACACACACACAAAAACCCACTGCTCATAAACATGTAACCTGTTTTATTTTACTTTTGTGGAATTGAAACAATCAGATTAATGGAAGAACATAAAACAAAGACCCTGAAGTCACAGTAAAGAAAAACTTGTGTTTTGATTGCACAGTGATAGAGCGGTCTCAACAACCAGGTTGTTGGGTTTCCTCCCAGAGTTTAAAAACATGCATTTCAGGTTATATTGTGACTCACACGTGGCTGTCATGGCTGCACGGTAGATAACCATAAAGCGAATTCATGTTTGAATTTTTAGGGAAAAAAAAAACCTTCTACATTAACTGTAGGACACCTATGATAGGCGATTTTCACCCACGTAATTCTCTTTGTTTTTGCTTTAGAGCCATTTTATAGGTTACCTTTCTTCAGTTTATGAGATGTTGTAGAGGCAAAATAAAATAAGAGTAATTCAGCTTGCCATGTCTTTTAATATATTTTGATGGGCAGCACATAAGGGTTAAAAGGGTTATAAGGGTTCAAATATACCTGATATTAGTGCTCTAGCGTTGTCAGCCTATTCCATTATAGCAGTACATGCAAACATACACTAACCTTTTTACTCCTTTGTGTGTGTTTTAAAAGACCAAACTCAGAGCGAAACAATCAGCACACAATAAAAGTGCATTTTGCTTCCAACCACTGCAGAGCATCCACAAACACCAGTGAAGGTCAGGGCTGGCGATCACAGGAGCCCCCTGGTGGCCGAGACTCGGCTCTGGCGTTCACAGCATCAGAAATGACAACAGCTGGCACGGGACTTCACGTAAGCTCAGTTTATTGAAAATAACACTTAAGATTCTGAAATATGCCACTCATATTCTATCTTCATGAATGACTGATGAGATATGCAGTTTTTCTGATGGCTACTTGAAGACGTGAATTCAATTTAAAGCTATAATTTAAATACGCAGCGTGTGCCTTCTGTAAATTACAACAAAGACTTTAATGAAGTTCGTTCCTGCAGCTCTACATTGAGGAGGAGCAGCGCTCCAAATGCAACCAGAAATACAGTGTTTACAAACAGACGCACACACATATACAGATTGTTCACTTCCTGTACCAGATCTTTAATTTCTTCTCACGCTTGATTTTCTTCTGCAGCTGTAAAGTCCCGTAGAGAAGAGCCTCTGCAGTGGGCGGGCAACCTGCAAGACATAAGTACTGATAATGCATGTTTCAACAGAAACACGAGGCCACATTACTGCACAATGACATTAGCACTGCGCAGTCATCTCCTATTTAAAACAATCAAACGATCTATATTTGATTACTGCTGATGACACAATTACTAGTTTTCATACTGCAGCTACAGATCAAGTACGAGTGCTTCTCTCCCTTCCCCAGCCAGCAGACTCCAGGCTGCCGTGTTTATAAATTATTACTATGAAAAAGATGTTGATCTGGACTAGTGTGGATGGGGAACACAAGACCACAGACTGTGAACACACCAACAAATGTGAGAACAACATCTCTTTGCAAAATCTTAATCTATCATTCAGCAGCAGAAGCACGAGTGAGGTCAGCCACTTGAGGCCTACAGGCGTTTTCATAAAGGTTGACTTGGTTTATTGGCTCAAATCTAACTGGTTGCCAGTTCAGCTCCACTCCAGCAGAAAATATATGAAGATGGAAAAGGTCACAGATCGAAGAGGCTTGCAATATGGTAGCAGAAACCCTTAATTTGGTAATTCTTAATAACCAGACTACAGAAATGGCAATCCACAAATATCTCTCCACTAACTGGGTGTCTAGACTACATTCTCCACTTTCATTAATAAGAAAATGTGCAAATTTTATCCTTTCTCTGTAATAAACTCTACCTGGAACATAAATGTCCACCGGTACGATTCGGTCACAGCCTCTGACGACAGCGTAAGAATAGTGGTAGTAGCCTCCTCCGTTAGCACAGCTGGAAAAGAAAAAAAAAATCCAATCAGCTCTCTTTAAACGTGACACCACAGCAGCAACATTTCACGTCAACGTCACAGCAGTAATAAAGACACTGCCGAGTTTCATGTTCAGCTAAATTATGGGTTCCTAATGACACGGATGTGTTGTGTCCTAAAACCCAGCATTGCTTTGATTGTGCTCGACCTTTTCCTCTGCAATCTCTGATTGTGTGATTGGCTGAGCCTCAGACTGCAGCTCAGTCTGTTTCCCAGCTGCTGTCTGAACACTAAGTGGAGAGAAGCCCACTCCAGCTTTTCCACCACACTCATGTTTGCTTTATTTACATGAAGCAGAGATGATGTGATTTCACGCGAACAGCTTAAAATCATCTCTCTCCTTTGATTATAGCGATAATCCTGTTGTTGTAATTAGTGTTTGTACTTACACGAAGCACTCATTTCACTACCTGGGACAGGCTTAGTTTTACCTGGTTGACAAAGTGTTGTTAGGTGGTTAATTTTATTTCTTTTCAATCACTTCTTCAGTTCTTTAGTGCTTTGTTAGTCTTTTGACTTCCTTTACTCTGATGTTGCTGCACCTTTTTTGCCTCTTTCTTTGCAATTAAAATAAAACCTCTGCTAAGACAGCTGCTTTTATGCTGCTTCTCTCATTCCTAGCAGAGCTGATCATTAAAAAGCTCATTGTGATGATCCGAAGGTGTCGGGATCCTCAAATCTTTTTTTCCCCCCACCGACCTCAGCCTGCTAGTGTTGCAGTGAGGGTCTGACTCTACGACGTCACAATTTAAGAGTGTGCAAGAGTAAAAATTACAAACGTGCCAGATTATTTGTCTTTGTAAGACTGAAAAGACGGGTGCACACACCAGCTTCTAAACATCGTTTATCGTTAAATCAAAAGTGAATAAGTTGCAACTCAAAATTTCATAGGTTGGAACGAGCAGCTTCAGCACTTTGATCCTGTCTCTTTATCACAGAAGCCTAATATTTCTTTAACTGCCCCCCCTACCAAAAAAAAAAAAAAAAGGAACGACTTGATCAGTGGATCAGTGGTTGGAATAAAAAGATTAGAGGAGATCTCTTCAGGACTTACCTTCCCATGGAAATGACATATCTGGGCTCAGGCATCTGGTCATACACCTGTTGGGAAGAAGAAGCGGTTCAGACACTCTTATATAATGTCTAACTAAGTCTAATCTGTAGATTCAGCTGGAGGCGGCTTCATGCCAGTCACTCAATCCACCGGCAGGCTGCTCATAATCCAGCCAGCGTTTGCTCAGCTATCCTGCAAACAGACAGCACTGACTATGTCTACAAGCTGTGAGTGAAAACACATTTTTTTGTTTCTCCTTCAATTCCCAAACCCAAGTCAAACCTCACACTTCAGCTAATCAGTTAAACTGCAGTTAGGTGGAAGTGATGATGATGATGATTAGTGGAGGCCCTTTTCTCACCTTGCGCAGGGCTGGAGCCATCTTATTGGTTAACGTTCCTGCCACGATCATGACATCTGCCTGCCGGGGACTGGCTCTGAATACGACTCCAAAACGGTCCATGTCGTAACGGGGAGCCGCCATGTGCATCATTTCCACCGCACAGCAAGCCAGGCCAAAGGTCATGGGCCACAGAGAGCTCTGAGGAGGAAACAGCAGTCATCATTTGTGCAGTTTCTGGGCAATAGGCCGCAACGTTCACAGGGTTATCAAGGACGAGGACGTTTACCGTCTCAATGTGTACTTAGCTCTGTATGTGCATTATGTTAACGTGAAAGCAACAAGTCTGCAAGTTACTTTTGGCCCTTTAACCCCCTGTAGTCACGCTGTAGTGTCTAAATCACGTAACTGATTTAAGATGATGTAGCAGCAAGATGCAGCCTCGCTGAGTCCCTGTTTCAACTCGTTTTGAAAGCCTGGACTTCAAACTGTATACTAGTTTTTAAACTCTGTTGATAAGCCAGAAAAAAAACAACAGAGTTATGATAAACAACTTGCACCATACTTTCTCCTGAATACTGTTGTAACAGATGTTGCATCAAGAAAAAAGGACAGCCCTCGAACAAAGACCAAAAAAAAAAAGAAAAAAAAAAGGAAAAAAGAAAAAAGAAACAAAAAGGACACCCCTTTCCTATTGGTGGGAAAATGCACCACGTCAACCAAAATAAATTATATGACAACACGTGGCATTCGGTTGCTTAGAAAGAGGGGAAAGTTTGGGGAGTGACGGCAGAAAGCAAGAGCAATATCGATAGTGAGTTTTGAGTGTGTTTGGAGTGAATGGTTAGTGTGTAGTATTGTAGTCATTTGTTTGATTTTGTGTGGCAAAACAATAAGGTCACTGAAAATAAGAAAATAACTGAACAGAGAAAAGCGAGGTTGTACTGAGACGAATGATATCAAACAAGACAAGCTCAATAGTTTTTAAAGGTGAAATATAAACAGAAAATCAGAAGTAGTCGACCCCAGGGGGTTAAGATCCATAATACCCCAGTTACAGTGTCACATTTACAACGTTCTTCAGGTGATGGTGGGGTCACATCACATGCTGACAGAGAACTTGGTTTTATTTCTAGATGTGTACTTTATATCAGACTGCTTTGTTCTCCATTTGGCATGTAATGAAAACACAGCGCACATACTCATGAGTCTAACAGCATGTTAACACAGCTCACGGTTTCTCATCTACTCACCCTGCGAGCCCAGTTAACCAGGTCGTCCAGCTTGGTGATCACATACTCGCCCTTGCTGCTGGCTGCAGACGTCGGTTTGGCTGCAGCCACCGCCGTGCTTTTCTCTCTAGCTGGCACCACGCTGCAGCAGCAGGAGGAGGAGGGAATGAGAGAGAGTAGAGTTTTACCATGCGCATTAGTTTGAATGTATCTGTTACCACAGAATCTCTCTCATAAACTCACCTTGTGCTGTTGTTATCATTTTTAGCAGTGCTGTGCAGGCTCTTGTGCTGAAGAGCAAAAACAGAAATGGGCCTGCGGGGACAGAAGTAACAGTTAGACATAGCGGGATGTTAAATGTTAAAGCCACTCCTAACAATAAAATAATGCACCACAAAAGCTCTCAGCTTCACAAAAAGACAGCATTTGAAATGCTATCATCATTTGATGGTACCGGGTGACGGACAGATGGGGGGGATTTCTTTGACGGCGATGCGATGGCAATTTTGCCTGAGCCTTCAAAACCTGGTGGTGCTTTAAAGGATTAACTCACAGGCTGGGTGCTGCTGCTTGCCAGTGTGGAGGAATAAAACCTAACAGCAAATGTTTCAGTCTTTGTTTTTTTCTGGAGGTTGCTTCATCTTGTTATTTTCTCCAATAACAAATTCAGAAGGTTGAGAAGTAAAATCGGGTCTACTCTATATGTGTGACTACCTTTTGTTATTTGTTTTTAAGATGACCGCATACAGAATGCATTTGTACACAAGTATAAAGAGAACCTCTTATGAAGTGTGATGCTGTAACAGCTGTAAGCAGGACAAGGCCGGATTAGCATCGGTTTCAATACAAGGAACCAGATTAGAAGGTTCTTACCTTGTTGAAAAAGAGCCAAATATGGCCAGGCGAGGTGCTGCAAAATAAATACAGAACGCATTATTACACAAGGTGAAGAAACTTTAACAACTAGAGAGAGTGCAAGAGCTAGAGGTGTATAAATGGGGCCTTTGTTCAAACTATGCAAAGAAGGATTTTTGCAAGCTATAGGAGCAGCACCATGTCTGCACACGAAAAACACTTTCTCTGCATGCCAAACTACACTGCAACATCTGTTCACTTAAAGTAATGTCAGCACCCAGTTGTTGACAATCCACCAGAAATAAAGTGTAACACTTAAATGTTATTATAACCTTATGGTTGGGGGGGGGGGAATCTAGGAATAGAAATGTATTAGTTTTCTTGCTGTCTGTAACATATCAAATCAAAGCCGAAAAGTAGAAAATTTCTGCCTCGTTTCAAAAAGTCTTTAACTTGTGCTTCTCAAGCTGTGGTGATCGCAAACTCGGTTTTTGCACCAAGTTTGGTTCCATGATCAGCACTTCGAACCTGTCGTCTTGCACTGGGAGGCACCAGCTTTAATCCAGTATGGATGCAGTCGTTAGTAAACTAAAATAACAGCAGTCTGGGTGGTTTAAACACGACATTTGTCAAAGCCTGTTTTAATATCTGTTTAATGTGACTGCTGCATGCTAACATGGCTAGCCGCTATGCTAACACAGACAGAGCAAGGTCAGCGGCGCTTTCCTTAAAAGTTACAAACCAGCCGTCAAACGCAGCCAAGCCGCCGCGCAGTTCACTCCCCTGGGCTCATTTTTAAAATACTCAGAGCAGCATGAGTATAAAAAGACACCAACGACTACAGAAAAGCGTGTAGTTTCAGTCAAAACATCACTCACCTACCAACGCCGCCATCTTTGGAGGTTCTGGTTACGTCAAACGGGCTCTTGTCGTGTCAGAGCGCGAGCTGCTGAGGGCGCTGCTGCCACGTGACAACAACCACATATTCGAGCTGCGCACTTTAAACCAGCTCAAAACCCCAGAGACTCATAATCAAAAACCAAAAAAACAGACAAACAATAATCCCTAAAAGTACTAATACAATACTGGGGGAACATTTTTGGACTCTGACTTTTAGAAATACTGAATTTTCAAAAAGATCGGAAATCTGTGTCACAGTGCAACTCTCAGCATTTAACCAGCAACCAAACAGGTCTGATGCTTCAGAAGGCCATGTTGGGGTCACATTTTACCTGTCAAATACAAGAATAACAGCATATCATAATAAAATATATTCTGTAGCCTAAAATAATGTTTTTTTCATTAGCATATTATTATAACTCTTAAATAATCATAAAATCAGTGCATACGTGTCTAGATGTCTATATATTATTAAATAGACTGATCACAGTTATTGAGTCTTTAGGTAGCTGTTTGGCGCCTCCAGTGGAGGCACATTGCTACTGACAGACTTGAACGTCTCCAAGGGTGATTTATGACTGTGGTTTCTCATGTATATGTGTATGTATGCATTTGTAAAAACCTCTGCGATGCTAAAGAGTATCCACAGATACTGTCACCGTGACACATTCAGACTGAGGTTAACTCACTGAGCCTCACACGTTTTCTGAAATGCCCCACATTTGATGCATGATTTTATCAGTTACATCCCACCCACAGTGGCTCCATGTCCCATCACTGGGGCCCACCCCACAGTTTGAGGTGCAACTTAAGTTTCTGTGCAGAGGAAACAAAAAGTAAACCGTTTGAGGGACATAATTTATGTCATTAGTCAATAAAACATTTCCATTTAATTTAATTTATTTATTATTTTATCTATTTTTAGAGCAAAACCACACAACACATTTCTGTTTCATTACTGGCCAACTACACTGTACTTCAGAAATCGTGAAAAACACCAGTGGGGTTGTGGCTACTCTTACTTTGGAGATTATTAGAGTGCATTAACAGAGCTTTGACTTTCACTTACATGTCAGGTAATCAGAGCAACAGTAGGAACAGCCTGGCTCTACTGGTTGAGCTGCATTCAGGAGCATGTTGTCATAACAAATACATTTATTAAATCAAATTTATCACACTCAAATAACGCTGTCATGTTACCCAGGGCTGATTTATATCTGCTGCACTAACACGTATGATCGTGTGTGTGCTTGATCATATTTAAAATATGTCCGTGTTGACTCTTTTATTACTTTACTATCACAGATGAAGTTAAACTTATTGTCTCCATTCATGTGAGTGTTGCACCATGAAAACAGAGCACAGCCACGCCAAAGGTTCGCACCAGCATGAGAGCACAATAACATCAAACACTGCAGGAGCGCCTGACTTATTATTGGAGCTGCTCAACGACTGAAAGCAGCAGTCTCTGGTTTCAGTTTGATAGCAGAGAGCGAGAGGTCCTGCACGGTCTAACCTGTGTCTCATTAATCTCCTGATCCATCTCTGTAAACAGATTTAAATGTCTAAAAGTGTTTAAATGGTTAATTTTCTGTTCATTTGCTGACCTAGAGTGATGGTTTGTTTCCTCTTGGTTCCATCAGGAGGAGGATGGAGATGATGAATGGGAAGCTAATCTAACATCTTTATGTGCAGATTTAAAATAATTTATCTCAAATGAAATGAAAGCAGAACAGACGAGAAGCAGCGCAGCAAGCAGATCGTCGATTAATCTCCAATTTATTTTACGATGAGTGTGAAAAAAGAAGCTCAAACTTGAATTACTTTGCTTGCCAAAAAAATCCAGAACTTCAGCTGACTCTGAAAGCAGCTTACAGGAAGTTTGTAACAGATGAAGTTTATTCAAAGTTGTTTGGAAACATGTTGAGGAAATCCCCAAATTTGATGTTACATACAGTCCTGTGCAAAAGTCTTGAGCTCATTTCTTTATATTTTGTTAGGAAAATGGGAAATAGGTGAAACATCTGCAAACATGCATGGAAATACAGAAGACAAAAACAGTTTGTACAATTCTAACAAGCTTAAGAAAGTTAATATTTGGTGTTGTCTCATTTCACTCTGTACTGTACCACTGTACATGGTTGACTTGACTTATTATTCAACACAGTCTGAACTCTCAGGCAAACTTTCTTTCTTCTGGAATATTTCTCCAGACTTCTCAAAGCTCTTCTTTGGATGTCGACTTTCTTTCGTTCTGTTTTCTGATTCCATAGAGTTGACATACTTTGACATACCACTGCCTTTTCTTCCCGTTTCCCTTTCTTAAGAATGGTTTCTGACATCCATCCATCCTCCCACTGAGACCACATCTGATGGTCAGTAGATGGACATGACTTCTTCTTTAGTCCCCCATTTGTCCTGTTTCTGCTCACCATGCCCAGTTTCTGGCTCGTGGCTCTTTGGGATTCACTTTGTTATGGCAAAAATGTTACTTTCTTTGGATTTTTTTTGTAGATTCAACTAAAGAAACTGCAACAAATTATGAGTTATTGTGACATTCTGCTACTAAGATACAATTTCTTTGCCAAGTGTTACATTTAAACAATGCAGGTACATCTGCTGAGTTAGGTGCCTTTTTATCACTTTTAAAAATGACCAGACAGTCTGGCTGCTTGGAAGCAAAATATTTTGAAGAAAAACAAAAGAGTGGTGGCTCAAGACTTTTGCACATTAATGTATAAGAAAGGAAATTAAAGGTCTTTTAATAAACAGTCATTTGTAAAGTAATTTCAGGCATTCACTCTGAAACGCATCAAAACGTCTGTGTTCCCCTCTCACTGTGCTCCGTGCTCAGATACCTTTAGAGCCGGTTATTTAGTCTGACGCTGACACACCTGTGTGCTGGTTGTTTGTAACGTCCGTGAGTGTGGTTCAATCTTTACTGCTATTTGGAAAACTCAAATAAATCTCTGGATTTGACGGTGAAAAATATGCATTCAGATTCAGTGAATACCTCGGGTCAACACTGCTGTAATTATAGTAATCTGGATCCCTGGGTATTCTTCAGTCGAGTGTCAGTTGTCAGACGAAACGCACTGCGTCTCATCTCGTTTTTGTTTTGGCCCCGTTTTGGTGCCACAAACCGAGCAAGTTCATCAGCAGCAGCAGCGAGGACGCCAGCAGGGTGGAGATGGAGCACGTTATTATCACATAATGACAGTCCCAGCTCTGAAAACGCTCGCCGCCGTCTCTCCAGGAATAGATGCTCAGCCAAGGCAAAAGCAAAGAGCGGTCAATGGAAAACCAACAACGGCAAGACATTTTTTCATTTGGTTTTTTTTTTTGTTTTGTTTTTTACAAAATGGCTTTTATTCTGTCTTCATCATGTACAAACTTTGTCAAATAATAATAAAGTCTGACAACTGCAGCTGCTTTGCTCGTGTTTCGGTCAAACCAAATCCAGCCATATATATGTATGTATATATAGCAGAGCTTTTAAGTATTTAGAGTTCAAAACATTAAATGTAGGCACAGGAATAGCTTAAAAGGACAAATGTTTTATGACTACAGCATTGTTCAAAGGCGTCCCCAGCCACTAGCAGGCGGAGCTCTTGCATTTCAGATAATAAGCATGAATCCACATAAAAGGTTGTGTATAGGGAGGAGCAAGAAAACACAAGTCAAGCCGTCACAGAGATGGAGGTTGCAGTGGCAGCACGGGTAGCTGTGCTGAACTGCAGACCACAGGAATGGGCTATTTTTGGAAAGATCTCCTCCTCTCGGAGAAGGAAGCAGGCAGCTTGCCTCTTCACTGAGCGTCCAGGATGTCTGGTGTGGCACTCGGGCTCTGTGATGACCAGGAAGAGGGGGTGACCTGATTATAGAGGACGTCCTGAGAGCCAAAAAGTGGCTCTCTGAGATGGAGCATGTACACAAGGAACAGATTAAGAGCCACCATGGCGAGGAGCGGGAAGACGCTCAGGCCGGAGCCGAAGCCTCGCCAGGAGACGCACGTGTTCAGGGCGACCCAGTAAACAAGCCTGAGGAGCACGAAAAGAAAACATCAAACAGGAAATCAGACACTCACAGCTTCCCCACCAGCGTTACCTCCAATCGGCTAAGCTCAGTCTGCCAGACATGTTTAATAACTCCATATTTTTAAATAAAGTCTCCCAAAATACATATACGCCTTTCAATGCACTGCAATAAATGTTGCTACAATCGATTTGTAGGGTCATAAATTGACCTTTTTTTGGGAGTGGGTGCAATAACACAAACAGCTCTCAGCAGTTTATAGCAACTTTCGAAACCACAGTTTTACTGGGGTTTTTTGTACTCTAGTTTTTTACTGGCCACAGCAGACAGCTGCTCAGCTTTAAAAACCAACTGAGTAATACCCGTCCAGCATCAAACAGCAGTGCAGACGCAGTCAGCGACGGGCTGTTTAAATGAGCAGGTTAAGAGACAGATGCTGCATTTCACTTAGATCTTAGAGACCAAAGTAAAGGAGACAAAACTTCAAGAGGTCACAAATGAGGCCTAACTAATATCTAATAAGAGGGTTGATAAATCAGATGCACAAACCAACTTCACTTTGTAAAACTGGCAAATTTTGAGGCTCGCAGTCTGAGCTCTGCACCGCTCTGTGACGCAGAGCCAGAGCTTCTCTTTGGGTTTGTTAATGACAGTGGTTGTGTTCATTTTTAGCCCTGTCAGTGGCGTGGCTCTACAAACGGCAGTGTCAGCCTGTCAGTGCATCGCTTTGGACTAAAATAACTATCTCAACGCCATCGCCGTCATTTATGGTGCACAGAGGATAAACTCCGTGGCTTTTGGAGAAAACGTGTGGTTGTCACACTTTTGTGTGACAACCACACTGATCACTGAAACATCTTTCAATAACCTTTCCTTAAAGTGCTGGCTCAAAATGGGTTTCCTTTTTATTTTTGCAACTGTAACAAAAAGTCATTAACCTTTTGGCAACTGGTCTTGGTCCCCTTTACCTCTGTCTAGTTTCAACATGGGGTTGGCATTTTGCACTCTTCCTATTCAGTGTACTAACTCTGGACTTTTCTCAATTCTGGTCTGTGAAGCAGAAAAAAGTGTCACTAATTAGCACGTTTGCACACTGATGACAACACTGGGCTCACAGGAAAGCCTGGCTGCCAACATGGCTATAAACTCTTAGGTTGTTGCAGGTGTAATATTTAATAAAGCCTGTCTTTATCACCTTTTCTGCCAAATAAAAAAATAAGATATTAAATATTAATCTGCATATATGGGTTTTAATTTATATCGTATTTGCCAAATCCACTATTTATTACTTAAAAATGTGTTACTGGTGATGTAGAGGTCTCAAAAAGTCAAATATGATACACGTGGCGTTACAGGGTTAACTCTCCGTGGGGACATCACGGTCTCATCTTAAAATGTCAGAGTTCTTTGCTGGGAACAAAGTGATCTGTGTGTAACAGTGTGGAGTTATTCTAGACCTGACTTTCAGGCGGATTTATTGGTCCTTATTTGTGTAGCACTCCGGCTACGCAGATAGAAGAATTATGGAAATTCAGCTGACGCGGAGGCTGCTGAGACGTTTATGTAAAGTCCTCCAACAAGCCAGCAGCTAGCAGACCCATCCACAGTGGGTAATTCAAATAGCTAGAATGGGGAAGAGAGTGACCACAGAAGGGGAAGAAAGGAAAAACAAATCGTGCATCCGGTAAGGTCGGACCAACCCCACTGGCTCACAGGAGCTTTCCACCTTTCTCGCTTTTGAGCCTCACCTTCCAAAGATGAACATTATGACCAGGATAGGCACCAACTTCAGCTGGTCTTGAGGCAGTAACGCAGCCATAACAACAAGGTTCAGGACATAGAGGAGTAACTGCTCCAGGGATGTGGTGACGAAAAGCTGCTGAACCGCACCTCTTCTGGGAAACGACTCCTGCAGATCGAAGGAGCCGTTGCAGAACTGGCAGGCTGCACCCATGAGCATCGCTGCGAGGGATAAAGGAGCAATAAGTCAGTTAGCATCTTGAATCTGGGCCATCTTTCCGCAAACAGCGCGCTCATCCTGACAGCACACTTTGTTTTTGCAATTCCATCATTTGAATGTGAAGCAAACGCCAGCAGACTGGCCCACATGCAAATGCTCCTCACAGCTACCAGCCTGACCTTTTTTTTTTTTTTTTACCACCTGCCCTCTTATTCCGAGTCACTCTCGGTTGGGAAGTGATTAAAATGTTCTCGAACAATTAGGCCACAGCCTGGGAGATGAAGGACACAGCCAGCCTCTTATTGTAGTTTCCATTTAAAGCTATGTGAAGGAGAAGGAAATTATGCTTCTCCCCAGAGGCCTGGGAGACGTCTGCTGCTACTGAGGCTGAAAGCGCATGAAATTAAAGAGGACAGGAGACACTGAAGCATTCCAAGACAAAGCAGCCAGACAAACCAAATCCTTTCTTAATCATTATCTTTCATTCAAGGCTCTCACATGGCTGTTTTTGAATGTTAGCGGGCAGGTGTGTGTGTTTGTGAGACGCATACCGAGCAGGATGGGGACAGCGGCCACCACACAGCAGCACAAGGTGAAAACGATGCGGCTGGTTACGTCAGGGAAGTCAGGGGGTTTGATGGGCACGTAGAAATAGAGTGCATAGAGGATCCCGGATGCACACAGAAGCGAGGCCAGCACCGAGAAGAAAGCGGGGACTCGGCTGCTCTGACAGCATGTGCACTGGCAGCAGCGGCATTGCCCCCGATCCGAAGCCTCCCGCGCAGCCACGCAAGTCTCTCCCCGGCCCTCGGAGCTCCACACAGCCAGCTCCACGCTCTCCGGCGGCGGCCCTATCAGAGGCCGACCCTCGTCCACAGTGCAGTCCAGATTGGTGGATTCTGGACTCCATCTCGGTGCGTCTGTGCCGTTGGGAATGTCTCCCTGAGAGGCTGGGGTTGGAGGGCCGACGCAGTTTTCCGTGGCGGCGTCCAAATTGCGCGCCGTGATGATAGGACTGGAAAGAGTTTGATCCAGCTCCCCCTCCTCCCCACGATGCGCTCGAGGCTCTTGTGGGAGACTGACGCCAGACTGCTGGTGGCAAGGAGCAGAGCCTGTTCGAATCAGAGCACATTTAAAAAAAAAAAACATCAAAAGCAATCAGCTGCAGACTTACTCCAATCAATCATTCACTTTCTTACTTTCAAAATACAAAGCAGAGTCGAAATACTCATATAAACTGTTCTTACAAGATTACTCTGATGATGGTTAGGCCTGCCCACTAATTGTCCAGCATACACTGATCAGTGAAAAGAAGCTAGTGTCACAAAGTTTGGATTAGTGGGGGGGGGGGGGAGCAATTAGTGGCACCTCTAGTTTACGTGGTTGAACTGCGGTGCTTACACACTAATTACATTTACTATAAGGCTGGATTTCTGCAGGCTGATGGCCTGCTCATAAATGACTGTTCATAGTTTAGTATTCGAAGCATGTAAACAGTAGGTAATATTAGCCTAATACACAGTGTCCTTAACAGGCTGGCTTTGTGTACACATTTGTGAAATCTATATTTGAAAGGTTTGTTATTATGTTTTATTTATTTCTCTAGTCATTTCAATGCTACTGAAAATATGTGTGGAAAAAAAGATATATCAAAACATTTAAATGAACCAATAAAGAGTCTAATAATTGCTTTGAACTTTAATTCATCTTTGGTTGAGCTGTAGTAATGATATATGCATTCACGGGCCATTTTATTAGGTCAATCACATGGCAGCAGCTCAGTGCATTTAGGTGTGAAGACATGATCAAAACCACCTGCTGAGGTTCAAACTGAACACTAGGATGAAGAAAAGGTGATTTAAGTGACTTTGCATGCGGCAGGATCGTCGGTGTCAGACAGGCTGATCTGAATATTTCAGAAACTGCTCATCTGCTGGGATTTTCTTGCACAACACAATGGTTTTGACGAAGGGAAGCAATCCAGTGAGCAGCAGCACTCTGGATGGAAATGCCTTGTTGATGTCAGAGGTGACCTTTTAGAGCGCTCCGAGCTGATAGATAATCAGTTCACTGCACTCAAACGGCCTCCAGAGTCACCAGATCTCAATCCAATAGAGCACCTTTGGGATGTGGTGGAACGGGAGAGTGATGTCATGGATATGCAGCCAACAAATCTCAGTCAAACTTCAGCACCTTGTTAAATCAATGCCCTAAAAGAACCAGAAGACAAAAAAGGGCCCCACCCGGTACTAGCAAGGTGTCCCTAATGAACTGGCCTGTCTGACACCGGAGCCAAAGAGATCTGAAGGTCCAGATCCAGGAAGGAGGAGAAGGAGAGCCTGGACAGGTCGATGTGAGTGTATTTGCATTACTGTCAAATAATCTAATGAAAAGGACCAAAACAACCAACAACCAGTGAAAGGAATTAAATTTTCTATATACTAAAAGTGTGACATAGTTTAACCAAAGGGTTGTGTTTTAATACACAGAAAATAGTCCTGTACAGATACTTCTTTAAAAATCTATCTATCTAAAGTGTAGACGGTCGCACCAACTCGCTGTTGGTTTTGGTCTTTAAATGGGATTTGTTTATAAAAAGTAAAGTCGTACATCATGAGGTGCATCCCGACTGCCACAAAAACCACGTGTCATCTTTAATTTTCATTACATTTCATTCACTTCTAATTAAGCATCTGACGGGTGCGATATGCAGAAGAGAACCCAAAGACCAACAGACACAAATTAAAGCTCTAGAAAAAGGGTTTGGACCGAAACGTAAAAACATCCAGACCGCCGCTGCTGCAAGGACACAAAACAGCACACATTAAACACCAGAAGCTGTTGAGAAGGGTTACAAACATCTGGACACTTCACATTACAGATGGGAGTCACCCACCAACACCAACTTTAACTGTTTCCCTCACAGCTTGGACTTGGTTCTCTCACACAAATATTAAATCTAATTATAAGAATGTTTGTCTTGTTTACAAAAAAAAGCTCCATTTCCTAAAACACAACTGAAGTTTTTATGATATTTTACCCAGAATTCAAAGCTGATTTTTCCAAAATCTGACTAAAGTCAAGGATTTTAAAAGTTTTTTCTCTTCTGGAAAATGACTTAACTTGTTTTTTCTTAATGTTTTTGTGATATAATTGCTCTTAGCTTATTCCATTCAACACAAACAATGCTTTTTTTCCTCTGCAGACTCTGTCCTAATTCTATTTGGATCCAGCCTGGACTCAATCCGACTTTAGCTTTTGCTAATTTGCTCTGGCCTCCCTTCAAATCCTACAGCTCCGACGAGGAGACAGTAAAAAGCAGCGGCAATAACTCACTCCTTGGCTGATCCGTCGCTGGTGGCGGTTCCAGCGAGCGCTGGGAGCCGGAGACAGAGTGGGAGGACGAGTGCAGCTCCTCCACCGACGACTCGGGGCTGTCTGACACCGGAGCCAAAGAGATCTGAGTGTCCAGATCCAGGAAGGGGGAGAAGGAGAGCCTGGCCGGGTCGATGTCCTGGAGCTGGTTGATGATATCGCTGATGGATTCCTTCATGCTGTCGAGCTCCTTCGCATTCTGCCGGTTAGTGGCCTGAAGCCCCGAGGTGCTCATAGTCACAGAGCCTGAGAGGAGCAGGAAGAGGTCCAGGTGGAAATCAGGCCAAGATCAGTTTAAAACATCAGACTGCGGAAAGAGACAAGAGTGAGGGAGAAAATCACCTTAATTCCCCAAAGTGTCAGAAAAGCTTGATTAATACACACGTCTGAAAAAATATCCCAGAGAAAACACAGTGATTCATCTTTATTTTCCCTTAAATATCGTCAGTAATCCGCTTTCTTTCAAGCCTCTGCTGTCTTTGCGCTTTTCTTCTACCTGTAAGGCCCAATTTATATCCTGCTTCAGGAATCTGTTTGTCTTGACCAGAACAGCCCTGACCTCAGGGGAAAGGTCAGCGCTGAGGGAGACGCTTACACTCAAAAACTTCACTGGGACTTTATGCAGGCTTTTTTGGGGGGAGGATAGAGGAAATTATGGGTTTATGCACATGGTTATACAATAATCATCACTGACAGGATGTCAAAGTTTATCTTCCCCTGTTTCTGTTGGGAACACTTTCTCATCAGGTTTGAATCCCTGTCAGTAGAGAAACTCAGGAAATCAGCACACGAATGTGTCACACTCTCGTGCACACCGAAGGACGTCACAATAATCACAGACTCCAGCTTTATGATCTACAGCGGGAAGTCCAGAAGGTGGCTGGCGTGCACCGTGCTGTTGCCCTGCATCCTTTAAACGTATCACACATGAGACTGTGTGAATCTGCAGGTTTCAACACTTTGGAGGGAGCTTATTATTAGTTAAAAGCTTCCTTTTGGCTCGTATTTCGCAGCAGGATGACTCAAATATCTATGTAGTAAAATGGAAAGCACTGCAGAGGTGTAATAAATATGCTTTGACCGTTTTCACCTAAAAGGAGCAAATCGATATTTTGGGAGATAAGAAGCCCAAAACCATGAAGCTACAGCAAACAGCTGACCTGCTGAGCAAAACTGAAACAGGGAGAAATGTTAAATGTGTATTTACTCACATACTGATTAAACAAATGAGACATAATGTGTTTATTAACAAGATTTAAAGGCACTGGAAGGATTCACATAACGTCCCCCCTGTTTCTAATCTTTCTTGAGCAAAGTGCTCCGACTGCTAAGTGTGTCACCATCAGGAATCTCTAAAGTTATATTTTGAAGTGTGGATGTCACTACACGTCCCTTCAGTACTGATAATCAGTTCTCGGCATCTTGTGAAAAGTATTTCCTGTCCTGGCAGCTTTGACCAAAGTTTTAGAAGCTACAAATTTTAAAAACACATATTTCAAATCCAAAAAACACAGGATTATAACACTGATGAGATTTCAATTCAGAAACTCGTGGATTCATGGAAAATCTTGTGTTACATTGCTACTGTGAGGTCAGACTTTAGCTTTCTTCTAAGAGAACTCTGGAGGATGAAACAGGGCAACGTTTCACCTGTTCCCATCTCATGATGTGAAACTGAACCAGAGATGTTCAAGTTAGTTAAAAAGGTCTAAAAAAGCACAGAAGCAGCTTACTGGAACATCTCCTTTATGGCTCTTCATGGACTACTTCAACTCCACTATTGATATCACAAATAATCCTAAGCAGTTATTGTAACACTGTACCTTTTCCTGTATTACAACAGTAAATACAATCTATAAATACATATTCATTTATGACTGTTTTCTACACATATGCATACACACGGACGAATGTTTCCAGCACTTATGAACTCTAAAGCACATAAAATGCACTTACTGGACAAAAGCGTCTGCCAGGTGTGCGTAAAATAACATCAGTCACGCGCCTTTGTCTTCAAAGGCTTCATTAACATCTGCAGATTGAATCTGGAGCATTTTTCTGTGGGTTTTCTTGGCGCACAACCAACTGTGGCGCAGAGCGGGAGCGCACGGCGACGTTTCTCCAAACAAGCGAGGACCTTACCATGTATAGAGATCAATTAGGAGCCGCGGGGCTTGAAGGTCTGGAGGAATAAATGTCGGTGGCGGTTATCGGAGCTGGCCTGGATGTGGCGCGTAGGGGGCGGAGAGGGGTATGTGGCTTTAAAACCCGCTGAAAAATAACTTTCCCTTCAGTGTTGAGCCACTCTCTGAAAACAAAAACTTTATACGATGCCTCCTCCACGAAGCTTCTCGGGCTCAGTGTAGCAGCTGCAGGAAACACCTCATTTATTGATAAATAAATCAAATGAGGGGAAAACGCACGCGTGAAAGCTACGCGTAAAGGACAGGTCATTCACAAATCACGAATCGTGTATTTTGTGGCATCCAGCAGCAATTAAAGCGATTCATTTCATTTCACAGACAAACCTGCCTCACTTTGGCGAAACGAAATGCCCAAATGTGCTGATCAGCGGAACAAGAAGCGTTACTCTTATAAATGAACTTACTTTAGTCGGAGGTTGCGGAGTATTTGGGTGAGTTTACTCTCCTCGCAGTTTAAAAAAAACCCTCCGTCCTCGTCTGCCTTTCTTCCCTCCCCCTCCGTTTGCTTTTTGTCTTCCAGGATCCCGAACTTCTGAATCAAATTTCAGGACGGACAAAATACTAGGCTTTTTCCTCCGCCCACACAAGTTTTTTTTTTCTCCTTCCTGGGTACCATGTCAAACACCATATGGAGCAAATAAAGGCAGAGGAGCGGCAGCAGCAGCAGCAGGAGGAGGAGGAGGCACTTACTTTTAGTTTACCTTCAAATTCAACATGAACAATCACATCCATCACGAACACGAGTGCATCTAAACAGGGCAGTAAATATTTACAATGAAACCAAACCTCGGCGCGCCTCTGATATTCATACACAGGATGAGCGCGTGAACTCCAAGTATATTAATGCTCACTCAGACAGCATCAGCTACTACAGACAACCCGTTTATAGAAAGTCTTTTCACTCAATAATAAGTGATGAACTTTTCAAAAATAAGGTTATAGAGACGTCATTGTGTTTTTTCTGATTTTGTTGGGCTTTTCATTATCAGTCACTCCAACTTCCAACAGTCCACTGATAACTCCTCGGTGGCCTCGGGCGCGACGAACAGACGCCAAACATTTTCGGATTGTGTGTAACTTTACTGCGCATGCCCCATTTTCTCTAAACATCTGATTCCTGGAATTTCTCACCAAATAGATAAAGAAAAGCGTTTAACATCTTTGCCCACAAACAATACATAAAAGCCACTGGTGAATGAAGTCTGTGACTCTCACATGGATCCTGGGATGCTTAATGTGCTGTCAGTGAATATCAGATTACCAATGGTAATAAAGGAGTGATCTAGGAAAGGTGTGCGCATGCGTTACCATCTTTCCACTTGCCCTTGTGACACTTCCATTTCCTCCTTAACAGGAAGTGATGAGCAGGGTTTGCGCATTAAGTTATTGTGAATAGAAACAAGTTTAAAGCTCTGCTGCAGCGGTGCAGATGTTGAAAGGGTTACAGATACCTGCAGAGGCAGTGCAGAGAGCAGCTGAGATTTTTGAAAATCTATTTATTTCATGCCTGAGAAACAAAGCAGACCTTTTGAAAATCCTATTACAGGATGTTTCCTTAGAGGAAATTCTCACATCGCTGCTTTTCGCTATGTTGAGGAGCGTTTCCTGGAAACATAAGACTTTCACCCTTGAAAAATAGGGAGACCTGAACGTGGAATGATTGGAATTCAATTTCCATTCAATCACCTCAACTTTATTAATATTTCTTTTTGTCTGACTCTCTTTTAGTTCAGCCTCCCTGAGCCCATGTGTTCTCCAAACATGTAGCTTCCTCCTCTTCCTCACAGTCATCTGTATGCTCAATGAAAAATTTCAACAACTGAAGAAAAGGGGATCATATAAAATAACATAATCTAAATATGAAAATCAAATGACAGCTAGGCAGGAATGCTTTATTTTCCCCAGTTATTATCAGGGATATTTTATTGCATAAGAAAACATTTTAAAATATACAGATAACAGCTGTAGATTTGCAATATAATCAATAAATTTAAAAAAAAAATCATGACTATAAACAACATATTTTGGATTCTGAGCTGTAAAAAAAAAAAAAAAAAAAAAAAAAAAAATTATATATATATATATATATATATATATATATATATATATATATACATACACACACACAGATATGAGTTTATTGCTTGTGTAATCTGTTGAGCGACCAGCAGCATGTCTGAAACACCGCTCTGCTGTCATTTCAAGCCAACGGGAGGACGGGGGAGGATGGAGGAGGGCGCACAGGTCCACCACAAACCAACAGTCTGCAGGTTACCTAGGTCCAACTGGCTTCTGCCTTTTCGCCAAAGCAAACATGGGCTGTGAAAGTCACATTAAGCAGTCAAAGTGGGGGGTTTGTCAGTCCTCTGACAGCAGCCTGTGGAAGTGATCCTTCCTCTTCTTCAGCACCTCCCGAAAATCCTCCTGAAAAAACACCAGCGAGAGATATTCAGATATTCAGAGTCAATCATGAAACCGGGGGAGGAAAGACATCAGGCAGATGCTTCTGCAGATAACCAGCTGTTTCACTCACAGCTCACTGACCGGGGAATCAGCAACAACCCTAAAAGAAAAGGAAAATCCATTTTCTCTATGACAATCTGAGTCTGTAGCACTTAGCCTGCCCGGCATGCCCAGAATATCTTTTCACTATCTGTCCTCACCAAACCACAAGCACGGTGACGCTGAGCAGCTACACGACAAGGTTATCAACTCAGCGAGCCAGCCCGGGCCTCCCCGCTCCAGCCATCAGCATGTTCACATAAAACAGGAAGCGAGCGCAGCATGCGACTCATCCCAAACATGGACAGGTTTATGCAGCAAAGTTTTCAAACAGGGGGCCAAATTATAACGCTGACAATAAAAAACACTAAACCCAGTGTGGATCCGCCCAATATTACAACATGTATCTCACCATATTCACGTGTCCAGTCTGTGAGGCACAAATGAATGTGAAGCATAAATGAGACTTGTACTAGGGCTAAGTAGAAATGTGCTGTAAGAGAACCACACCAGTTACCATGCATTCTTACAGCCTCAACTATTAATATAAATCAATCATTGTATTAAATGGTGAAGATTTTCTAGTTTATCGAATGCGAGCATGTGAGAACTCTTTAATAGTTCATGACAATTATTAACTGCAGCTACATAACATACATCAGAAAAAACACACTAGCATGTTTGAATCTCGTGAGATTAAAGACAGACAAACGCTTGCATCTTATCACAGGCACCATCACACAGACACGATTAATTTGTTTAACAAAACCGATGCAAATGAGCTCTGAGTCGATTAAGTGTCCGCCTGCCACACATCTAAACGTCTGTATAGATCGCAGGAAGCAGGCTCACGGACGAGAGGCATTCACTAAAGCTGACGATCAAAGCTACTTATCTGAATTTTATATTCATTTTAAAATCTTTTTTGTTAACTGTAACTCACGTAACAACGTGAGTGGCCACTTGGCGGCAGCCGAAACAACACTAGCATACAGTTCGACTTGATGCGAACCTTAAAGCTCAATCCTTTAATTTGGTTGGCGCTTGTGTCCAGCTGACTACTGTAACTCACAGTTTTACTCTCAAAGATCTGCTCTCGTTCTCTCATAATCTCTAAAGTAAACGTGAGGCACTGATAAATGTCATCTGTATGGGTTTGCTGTCCGGTGCAGAGCAGCACCTGCAGAGCAGCGGGGTTTTTCTCTGAAAACAGCCGCCTGCCGGGACCAAAAACAATGATGCTGGTGCAGTGAGAGTGGAAGCGGTGAAGGAGGAAGCACATGTTGTTGCCTCTGAATCCATTTTAAACAAGTGCACAGTAAACACAGAAGATGTAAGCACACTTACAGCTGCAGACAGTTTCTCCATGTAGGGGATGAGCTTCTGCAGCTCTCTGTCATCAGACTCCCCAGACCAGCTCTTGATGGGAATCGTGTTCAACAACTACAAAAAACAAACAAACATGTTATTAAAAGTCAGTAACAGCAACAAAGTGCTGACAGAGCAAAACAAAGTAATTAATTAAGGATGTGTGCGAATAGTCAACAAGATGAATAATCGTCACTACTGTCAGTCGATGCCAGACGTAGTCATTTAGTCTAATTATTAACATTTTAATTGATGCCCAGTTACCATAAGTTGTTGTGCCATAAATGTTATGCAGCCATCTGCCACCAGATGGAGCTAAAATCCCAGTATCTAAGCCTGGTCTCATTCTTTATACTGTTACTGTTAGCTCGAAGAATGAGATAGTGGATACAATCGGTGCAATGAGCTTTCTCCGAAGGGTGGACGGGTCTCTGTTAGCACAAGGTGAGAAGTTCAGTCATTCAAGTGGGGCTCAGAGAAAATCAAAGAACACAGCCTTTAAACTTACATTATATGGATATGTGTGGGGTGCATTATCCAGAACCACCGTCTTCTTCAGATCCCTCCCGAGGATGCTGAGATCTTTGATGTAGTGGCCAAGAACACAGGCACAGTCGTCCTGATACAGCCGGTGTCTACCAGAGAAATCACAAGTGAAATTCACATTTACCGTCCTCATTGTATGGCACGGGCAGAATGTTAAAGGGAACATTTGAAGCAGGCCATGTCGAATTTCTGAGCACGCAACACAGCAGCAGTGCGAATCCGCACGTCTCTGCACTCAAGCACCGAGTTTACAAAACACAAGTGGAAGCAGCTCATACCGAAACAGCTTTCTCTGCGGGTCCAGGATGTCCAGGATCTTCTCGGCATATTCCTTCTTCGCACACGTGTAAACGAACAGCTGGAACAGAGCACGCACAGTAGTTGGTACAAGTCCACACTTTTAACTGCTCCACGTTAAAGCAGTGAGAGAAAAATAATTTGTTTAACGTGTGAATGAGGCTCAAAATAACCAAACTATTTGCTAATCTACACACTGACACACACCTCGTAGATTTTTGCCATGGCCTGCAGGAACTCCTTCACATGTGGTCGCAGCACCATGTATACCTGTTGAGAACAGGGGAAGAATAAGTGGTCAAGTCAGTAACCTCAGGTCTGCTCTGCTGACTGAAGCTCATCTTTTAACTCTGTTCCCCATCAAGACATCTGACAACCTTCCAGGTACCCTTTATGACTAGCTTTGACACCTTGGTATATACACACCAATAAAAACGGTTTGACCACCTCTAGAATGGTTTGTCTGCATCAACAGAGGCCACCCTCACCAACTGCTGATGCACACTCAGTCATTTTGTTCTATAAGCCTGAGAAATAACAGAAACCACTCAGTTCATAAAAGAGCTTTGAGGGTTACACGTAGTAGGCTTTAAGGGGTAAAGAGTTAAGTGCAGTTGTAGAGTCAGCTCCTGGACTCACAGCGTCCCAGATACCAAAATTTGTAGTTTCAGTAAAGATCCAACTGCCTGGTGTAGTCAGATGATTAAGGTTAGGATCATAACTTTTGGCAATTAACTCAAAACCACCAAACATTTCAACTAACTGCACAGCGTTGTGAAATGTGTTGTCTCAGACGCTCTTGGCTCCTACGTTATCTGCGCCCCAGTGTGTGCTTATTAAAACCCATTTCACCCTCACCTTTAAACCTCTGCCAGTGTTATGTCCGTGTAATGACAGCTGTGTAGCCTGCCTTGGAATGACATATCATTATTTATAACTAGGCTGACTTCACTGACCCTCCGCAGCATATCATTTTCAGATCCCAGCTAGATAACAAGCTTACAGACAATTTCTAAGTCTGCTCAACCTCGTGAATCCTTTTTTCCACAAAGATGCCTTGATGCTGCACTCGATTACAACACTTTGCAGAATAATTTCTTTGTGGGAACAGAAAGAATTTAGACCATTTTAGCCCTCGATGGAAGCTCCCCAGTTGCTCACAAAACAGAAGAGAGGTCAAAGAAATCAAATGCATATTTCAAAATTCATAAAAATGTGTGTATCTTTTCAGTTTTCCAAAGTGGGTTTTTGCACTTCATCAACTGCAGTTTTTAATTTTTAGAGTGAATGAAAAATGGTTTCACAGATGCTCGCATGCAACACTTTCTACTAGTTTCCTAATTCATGCATCTTGTACGTAAATGAGCCACCAAGGAAGTATGAAATAGAGAAGTGCACAATTTCCAAATACAGAAACCCAACCGCATCAAGTTATTAAAAACAAAATCCAATAGGTTATGTGACTTTCAACTGAAATATACATTTCCTTTTGTTTTTAACGACGTTAGGAAAGATAACATAATGTAGAGGTCCCCTGAAAATATTGGCTGTTTGACGATCTGCTGGTATCAGCATTTATAAAAGCCGATTAAAGAGTAAAGACACGAGAAATTATCCATGACTTGTGACAATGCAGTTAAAAAAAAAATCAATATTTTTTTTATTATTGCCACATCATGTTAATAAGGACTCCAATAAGCAGGGGTAACAAATGTTAGGGAAGCTTCTGTTTCATGTCTCTGAAAGAAAAATAAACCTGCTGATATATCAGTAACATCATCACCAGCTCTGTGATATAATGCACCAACATGTGAGGCACATGTTAAGTTCTCAACAGTGAATCAAAATGAAAGATCTTGTTTGTTGTTAAATAAGTTGCTGTGGTAAACATCTGGTCTGCAGAAGAGACTACCACAGAGGGTTGTGAAGAGTGGCTTTCAGTGAGTGGTCACCTTGTACTGATGGTCCTGGAAAGCTGCATGGAAGGTGTACTCTGCGTCTTCGATCACATTCAGAGAGCTCAACATCAGGGTCTCCTCCTGGAAATAAACATGACCACATGCCTCAGATTACTTAATATTTTAAATATATAACTGACTGCTTTCACAAGGGAGCAAGGTGAAAGTGTCCAGTTTATGATTTTAACCATGTTAAAGCCACAGAAAGTCAATCTTTAACAATAAAATGTAGACCATACTCTATTCTTGCTAAATACAACATCCAAAAGGAATTGCAGATACTTAAAAATCAACTAGAAAATGCATTTTCTGAAGAAATTGCTGTGTGAATGCTGATAGCTGAATGTTTTGAGCTGAAATGAAATAATTGCTTCACTTTATTGGTACAATAAGGTCAAAGACATTATGCTCAAAACTGGTGGTAAAATATCACAGGTTGATCCCACAATGTTCTATTGGCAGAATGAACAATCTGAGATTACAGGAGTGCTTGCATGTCACGTTGATGATTTCCTTTGGGCTGGTTCAAGTCACTTTGCAACTCATATCATTCCTGTACTGAAATCTACCTTCCTTGTGGGCCGTGAAGAACATGACAGTTTTTTTATGTTGGTATGGACATTTGTACAGTTAATGTAATAGAGGTGCATCAATAACTTTACATTGACAACCTACAACCTGTTCAGTTACAAGCAGCACGGGCTGTACAGAGGGATGCTTCCTTAAGTGAAACAGAACAGGAGCAACTCAGGTCAAAAATAGGACAGATTTTGTGGGTTGCCAAACAAACGAGACCAGATGTTATGTTTGACACATGCAGCCTGGGATCTAATATCAAAGGTGCAATTGTGCAGTCCATTCATGAAGTGAACAAAGTTATCCGTAAACTTAAAGTAGAGAAAGTGACTCTTAAGTTTCAACACTTGGGTAACAGTGAGGATTTGGCATTGGTTGTTTTCAGTGACGCTTCATTTGGCAACCTTCCCGCTGGCGGTACTCAAGGAGGGGCATTAATCATCCTTATGGGTAAAGGAAGAAAGTTTTGTCCTCTCTTTTGGCAGTCTAAAAAATAAAAAAATATCAGGCGTGTGGTCAGAAGTACACTGGCAGGAGAAACTCTTGCCATGTCAGATGGAATAGACAGTGCTGTCTTCCTGGCAACACTTTTTTCTGAGCTTAAAACTGGTAACACTGGTCTGAATGCTCTAATGTTGATCTGTGTGCCTGACAATCATTCCTTGTTTGATGCACTCAAGTCCACTAAGCAGGTTACAGAGAAGAGACTGGGGCTGGAAATGAGCAGCATTAAAGAGCTCATACAATCCATTAAAATCAGACAGATTGGTTGGTCAGATTTCAAATCCCAACTTGCTGATTGTCTGAAAAAAAAAAAAAAATAAATAAAATAAAAGGGAGTTTCACCTTTAACCATTCTAAAAGCGCTAGATGAAAGACTCTGGATACTGTGATCCTTTGTTTACGAAGTTTTCTTTGCATTAAAATGCACTCTTGTTTATTGTGTGCAGTGATAGTATGCTTTAAGCAAAGCAAAGCACATTGAAATGTTTCCTGAATGTTCTATAATGTTGACAACATTTTTTTGTTTTGTTTACATATATGTGTATACAAATGTTTAAAAGGGGTGTTTATACTTTTATTTTTAAAAAAGAAAGAGGGAGATTGTTAACTTGTTATTTTCTGTTACATCGCGAGAGTACTGTTGCCTGCGGTGGGTTGTTCTTATTGTGGGTGAGCGGAAAAACATGACGTAAGGAATAAAGTGCTTGAAGTGAGACTACGACGTTGTGTATTTTGACTTTACAATATTCTTTTATTCACCATATCACTGAAATGTGGGAGAATCCACTGCAGAAAGATCAATGCTTTAAGTTTTAATGATCCAGTCAGAAAAGATGATTCTAAAAGTCATCAACTGACTCCAAAAGCCCAGATCTGAACCACCTGGCTGCTGAAAACAAATGCACCAATCAAACAGAAGCCTGAATTTCATGGGCCAATCGGAATGCTTGATCTAGTTGTCCAGGACTAACTACTGACATACTATTACTCTGTGGCAAAACCCTGTCAAATCTGCCTCGGTGCACCTGTTGAACAACTGCTTCTAAATCCAAGACCCTAACTCCCATCAAAATCATTTTCAAACGGTGACGATCCCGAGGACCTGTTCTATACAACAGTGTGTTCTTCATGTTCCTGCTGTCAAAACTTTGGCCGCAGGAGCAATTTAAAAAGTGGGGTCTTTCCTGCTGTTGAGACAAACTCCTGTCTGAAAATATAATGTATTTCTATGGGTCGGTTAGAGGATTATCCCTCCACTTGGATCCACACAGTTTAAAAACGTTTACATCTCTGAGCTTTGAAAGACATGCTGTTGGAAAGACAACAACGATGGCTACGTGAGGGTAAAATGATGGCTGTAGAGCAAACACTGTGCACACAGCAGCAGTTGAAACACACACACACACACGCTTACCAGCATTCACACTAGGGCTGCCACGATTAGTCGACTAGTCACGATTACGTCGACTATCAAAATCGTCGACGACTGATTTAATAGTCGACGCGTCGTTTGAAGCTTTGTAAGATCCCAAAAGATGCAGGAATAAGTAGTAGGATTTAAGAGTGTAATAACGGACTGAAACAGAAGATGGCAGCACTGCATGTACAAGGATGCCAGCTGCCGTTAAACCCCGAAGAAGAAGTAGCTCTGTCGCAGAATTCATAGCGCAGCCCAGCTCAGTTTCCAACAATGGCAGCAGCTAGTTAGTTTTAATATTACTCTTATTATTCTTTCTGGGTCACAAAATAAACGTTTAACATATTTTCAGGCGAGAATGTAGCTGCGTAAACTTCAAATATCTGCTCAGTTTATCAAGACACCACATATTTTCAAAAGCGCTCCGACGTTTTCGGAGACGTCTGTTACCCACCAGCTCGATAGCTAGCCGGGGGCAAGGCTCACTAGAGCCCGTGAGAGCACCGGACTCCCGGCAAATCGTTTTCAAACCCACCACCGTCTTTCGCTACTCAGGTTAAACATGATATACAAGTCACTTAGATAACTTAAAAATGTTATTGTTTGGCTTTTTTTTTAGTATTTTATTTGTTCCTGAGTAAATCGGTTTGGCTGAGATTAAAGTTATAGTTTTTACACAGCTGAATAAACGTCAAGCAGACAGCTGATTATCAGAAGTGCCAGATGCTCGAGAATATACTCCAGTGTCCTGTTATATTTTAGATAGCAAGGAGTTTATTAAACTTCACCGAAACAATCTGCAAATTTCATTAAAATTTAATAAACTATCATCTTGCCTTTATTTTTAGTTAGCACATACCTTAAACACTTAAAGCTCTAAGCTAATGATAGTTATATAAGAGCAGATGCTGCTGGTGCAATAAGCTGTACGTCCAATGGATGATGATCTGATTAGTCGACTAATCGCAAAAATAATCGGTGACTAGTCGACTATCAAAATAATCGTTTGTGGCAGCCCTAATTCACACTAATAAAGAATAACAGTGTTGTCATTGTTGATTTTGTGTCTTCACCCTGAGTCCATCTCCTGCCAAGCTGCACCTGTGATTCTGCGGCTGCTCACTGATGAGCTGACCGATAAGCAAATCTTATCCTGGATCTTATCCACTGCATCCTTACCCTATCACCTCTGCGTCCCATAGGGCGCCAGCCTGCCCTGTTGAAACACTATTTTTTTTCAGTGTTTCAACTGAAAAAAATAGAATGCCTTTGATCCAGAATAGAATGCCTTTGATCCTTTGTTATGTCATAATCTTGCTGAGAGGCAGAACCCACAAATAGGGGCTTTGCTCTGTTAAACTTTAGTGCTTAACGGACGTAGACCTGACAGCAACCAAAAACCTTTTGGAAAGTTTTGAGAGAATTTCACGTTTCTCAGCAATTCACCGATCAAGCCGACACATTCCACCATGTCAGCTAACCCATCCTTCAGCTCAGATGAGCTTGAAATAGTTAAAGGGAGCATTTTAGGAAACCACTACAAGGTAGAGGCTTTCCTTGGAGAAGGGGGCTTTGGTATTGTAGCCAAATGCCGCGATACCAAAACCAACCGTGCTGTGGCTATTAAAGTCAACAGGAACCACCCTGATACTCTGCAACAGGCAAAACTGGAAATTTTCATCCTGGAGCAGCTGAGAAGGTTGGATCCAGATGCCGCCAACATTGTTAAATGGAACGGCTTTTTCCATGACGGAGAGCGGGTCTGCTTAAACTTTGAAATCCTTGATCAGTGCCTGTGGGACTACATACGGGACCGGAAAAACCAGGGTCTCCCCATAAGCGAAGTCAGGCCAATTTTACATCAACTCACAAATGCCCTGTCACACCTGGGCTCTGTGGGAATAGTGCACGCTGACCTCAAATCTAGAAACATCATGGTTGTTAACCGCCATGAGTCTCCCATCAAAGTCAAACTTATAGACTTTGGCCTCGCATGTCCTGCGTCTGCAGTAATGCCTGGTGACCGTGTGGGGACGGTTGGTTATAGTGCACCTGAGGTTATGCTTGGCCTTCCTTATAATGAAGCAGCTGACATGTGGTCTCTGGGGCTGGTAGCTGTGGAACTTGGTACAGGGGTGCCACTCTACCCTGGGAGAAATTATTATGATGTTTTGAAATTCATCATACAGACCCAGGGACAGCCACCAGATCATGTTCTGGACTCTGGCGTGTACACTGAAGACTATTTCATTGAAGACAACTACAACCAACAGCGCTGGACATTTAAGACTGACAAACAATTTCAGTGCGAGACAGGATATGAGTCCCTGGAGACTCGATACATAAAACTTACGCGTCTTGATGACCTCGAACAAGTCATGGTGTTTGGACGAGGACCTGAAAATGGCCAACGTTTATTTGTCGGCTTAATTAAAGGGATGTTGGCCTTGGATGCAAACCAACGGATAACACCCTCGGAGGTTCTCCGGCATCCCTTTTTCAACCGTAAGAGTTCCCCTTGCACTAACATGAGTGTTGAAAGACCACAAAACCCTGTGGTCTTTCAGCACCCTTCAAACTTGGAAAGCAAGAGATCACAGAAAATCAACTGCAGTTTCCAAAACTCGGTTGAATTTTCTCAGCAAGTATGCGTCCACGCGTCAGCCAGCACATCCTTCAACTCAGGTGAGCTTGAAATAGTGGAAGGGAACATTTTGGGAAACCGCTACAAGGTAGAGGCTTTCCTCGGAGAAGGGGGCTTTGGTATTGTAGCCAAATGTCGCGATACCAAAACCAACCGTGCTGTGGCTATTAAAGTCAACAGGAACCGTCCTGATATTCTGCAACAGGCAAAACTGGAACTTTTCATCCTGGAGCAGCTGAGAAGGTTGGATCCAGATGCCGCCAACATAGTTAAATGGAACGGCTTTTTCCACGACGGAGAGCGGGTCTGCTTAAACTTTGAACTCCTTGATCAATGCCTGTGGGACTACATACGGGACCGGAAAACCCAGGGTCTCCCCATAAGCGAAGTCAGGCCAATTTTACATCAACTCACAAATGCCCTGTCACACCTAGGTTCTGTGGGAATAGTGCACGCTGACCTCAAACCTGGAAACATCATGGTTGTTAACCGCCATGAGTCTCCAGTCAAAGTCAGACTTATAGACTTTGGCCTCGCATGTCCTGTGTCTGCAGTGAATCCTAGTGATTGTGTGGGGACGGTTGGTTATAGCGCACCTGAGGTTATGCTTGGCCTTCCTTATAATGAAGCAGCTGACATGTGGTCTTTGGGGCTGGTAGCTGTGGAACTTGGTACAGGGGTGCCACTCTACCCTGGAAATGGAGAATATGATGTTTTGAAATTCATCATAGAGACTCAAGGACAGCCACCAGATCATGTTCTGGACTCTGGCGTGTACACTGAAGACTATTTCATTGAAGACAACTACAACCAACAGCGCTGGACATTTAAGACTGACCAACAATTTCAGTGCGAGACAGGATATGAGTCCCTGGAGACTCGATACATAAAACTTACGCGTCTTGATGACCTCGAACAAGCAATGGTGTTTAGACGAGGACCTGAAAATGGCCAACGTTTATTTGTCGGCTTAATTAAAGGGATGTTGGCCTTGGATGCACACCAGCGGATAACACCCTCGGAGGTTCTCCGGCATCCCTTTTTCAACCCTGGCCTCTCTAAGAGGTTCCCTTGTATTGACATTGAAAGACCATACAGAATCAATCTACAGCATGGCTTCCTCCACCTTGGGCAAAAGTGACAAAAACACAAACTGGGGTTGGAAAAGGATATTAACAGCACTGGAAAAATTCATTAAGCTGCTCCAATAATGATCACTTTGGCTTTTTTTTTTTTTTTAATTTTCACTCCCCCCACCCCAACCAGTCGCGGCAGATGGCTGTCCCTTCCTGAGCCTGGTTCTGTCGAAGGTTTCTTCCTTTTAGAGGGAGTTTTTCCTTCCCACTGTTGCTAAATGCTTGCTCATAGGGAATCGTCTGATTGTTGGGGTGGCCAAAACTCTAGGGGAACTAGCAATTCTTGTGAAAATTAAAAAAAAAAAAAGCCTACCAATATTCAAAGCGGAGCAGCGGACACCTTACCATCACATCAGTCCTTCAATCGGACCAAAAACACCATGTTAACAGAAATAAATTCAATACAAATTGGAAATAAATAAATTGCCTAATAATTGTTTTTTTTTGATTGTTTATAAATATATAGTGCTACCCTTCAGCCTCCTAGTAGACATACCTGTGTTATAAATGTGAAACTCCTCTGATTTTCAAAAAAGTTGGCCTCTGACCTTGAAGTCAAGGTCACTGAGATTTAAGCTTCACAGAGATTTTCAGCAGATGCAACCATGGTATTGATTTGAAAATTCTACACAATCACAAACTTGGGTGTCCACAGCGCCTCGCCATATACCAAAGATTAAGAGGTGGGGTTTTTTTTTTAGGTTTTTTATAAAGATTACAACACACAAATAACAATTTTTAAATTGTTATTTGTGTGTGTTTTAAAAAAGAAAGAGGGAGATTGTTAACTTGTTATTTTCTGTTACATCGCGAGAGTACTGTTGCCTGCGGTGGGTTGTTCTTATTGTGGGTGAGCGGAAAAACATGACGTAAGGAATAAAGTGCTTGAAGTGAGACTACGACGTTGTGTATTTTGACTTTACAATATTCTTTTATTCACCATATCACTGAAATGTGGGAGAATCCACTGCAGAAAGATCAATGCTTTAAGTTTTAATGATCCAGTCAGAAAAGATGATTCTAAAAGTCATCAACTGACTCCAAAAGCCCAGATCTGAACCACCTGGCTGCTGAAAACAAATGCACCAATCAAACAGAAGCCTGAATTTCATGGGCCAATCGGAATGCTTGATCTAGTTGTCCAGGACTAACTACTGACATACTATTACTCTGTGGCAAAACCCTGTCAAATCTGCCTCGGTGCACCTGTTGAACAACTGCTTCTAAATCCAAGACCCTAACTCCCATCAAAATCATTTTCAAACGGTGACGATCCCGAGGACCTGTTCTATACAACAGTGTGTTCTTCATGTTCCTGCTGTCAAAACTTTGGCCGCAGGAGCAATTTAAAAAGTGGGGTCTTTCCTGCTGTTGAGACAAACTCCTGTCTGAAAATATAATGTATTTCTATGGGTCGGTTAGAGGATTATCCCTCCACTTGGATCCACACAGTTTAAAAACGTTTACATCTCTGAGCTTTGAAAGACATGCTGTTGGAAAGACAACAACGATGGCTACGTGAGGGTAAAATGATGGCTGTAGAGCAAACACTGTGCACACAGCAGCAGTTGAAACACACACACACACACGCTTACCAGCATTCACACTAGGGCTGCCACGATTAGTCGACTAGTCACGATTACGTCGACTATCAAAATCGTCGACGACTGATTTAATAGTCGACGCGTCGTTTGAAGCTTTGTAAGATCCCAAAAGATGCAGGAATAAGTAGTAGGATTTAAGAGTGTAATAACGGACTGAAACAGAAGATGGCAGCACTGCATGTACAAGGATGCCAGCTGCCGTTAAACCCCGAAGAAGAAGTAGCTCTGTCGCAGAATTCATAGCGCAGCCCAGCTCAGTTTCCAACAATGGCAGCAGCTAGTTAGTTTTAATATTACTCTTATTATTCTTTCTGGGTCACAAAATAAACGTTTAACATATTTTCAGGCGAGAATGTAGCTGCGTAAACTTCAAATATCTGCTCAGTTTATCAAGACACCACATATTTTCAAAAGCGCTCCGACGTTTTCGGAGACGTCTGTTACCCACCAGCTCGATAGCTAGCCGGGGGCAAGGCTCACTAGAGCCCGTGAGAGCACCGGACTCCCGGCAAATCGTTTTCAAACCCACCACCGTCTTTCGCTACTCAGGTTAAACATGATATACAAGTCACTTAGATAACTTAAAAATGTTATTGTTTGGCTTTTTTTTTAGTATTTTATTTGTTCCTGAGTAAATCGGTTTGGCTGAGATTAAAGTTATAGTTTTTACACAGCTGAATAAACGTCAAGCAGACAGCTGATTATCAGAAGTGCCAGATGCTCGAGAATATACTCCAGTGTCCTGTTATATTTTAGATAGCAAGGAGTTTATTAAACTTCACCGAAACAATCTGCAAATTTCATTAAAATTTAATAAACTATCATCTTGCCTTTATTTTTAGTTAGCACATACCTTAAACACTTAAAGCTCTAAGCTAATGATAGTTATATAAGAGCAGATGCTGCTGGTGCAATAAGCTGTACGTCCAATGGATGATGATCTGATTAGTCGACTAATCGCAAAAATAATCGGTGACTAGTCGACTATCAAAATAATCGTTTGTGGCAGCCCTAATTCACACTAATAAAGAATAACAGTGTTGTCATTGTTGATTTTGTGTCTTCACCCTGAGTCCATCTCCTGCCAAGCTGCACCTGTGATTCTGCGGCTGCTCACTGATGAGCTGACCGATAAGCAAATCTTATCCTGGATCTTATCCACTGCATCCTTACCCTATCACCTCTGCGTCCCATAGGGCGCCAGCCTGCCCTGTTGAAACACTATTTTTTTTCAGTGTTTCAACTGAAAAAAATAGAATGCCTTTGATCCAGAATAGAATGCCTTTGATCCTTTGTTATGTCATAATCTTGCTGAGAGGCAGAACCCACAAATAGGGGCTTTGCTCTGTTAAACTTTAGTGCTTAACGGACGTAGACCTGACAGCAACCAAAAACCTTTTGGAAAGTTTTGAGAGAATTTCACGTTTCTCAGCAATTCACCGATCAAGCCGACACATTCCACCATGTCAGCTAACCCATCCTTCAGCTCAGATGAGCTTGAAATAGTTAAAGGGAGCATTTTAGGAAACCACTACAAGGTAGAGGCTTTCCTTGGAGAAGGGGGCTTTGGTATTGTAGCCAAATGCCGCGATACCAAAACCAACCGTGCTGTGGCTATTAAAGTCAACAGGAACCACCCTGATACTCTGCAACAGGCAAAACTGGAAATTTTCATCCTGGAGCAGCTGAGAAGGTTGGATCCAGATGCCGCCAACATTGTTAAATGGAACGGCTTTTTCCATGACGGAGAGCGGGTCTGCTTAAACTTTGAAATCCTTGATCAGTGCCTGTGGGACTACATACGGGACCGGAAAAACCAGGGTCTCCCCATAAGCGAAGTCAGGCCAATTTTACATCAACTCACAAATGCCCTGTCACACCTGGGCTCTGTGGGAATAGTGCACGCTGACCTCAAATCTAGAAACATCATGGTTGTTAACCGCCATGAGTCTCCCATCAAAGTCAAACTTATAGACTTTGGCCTCGCATGTCCTGCGTCTGCAGTAATGCCTGGTGACCGTGTGGGGACGGTTGGTTATAGTGCACCTGAGGTTATGCTTGGCCTTCCTTATAATGAAGCAGCTGACATGTGGTCTCTGGGGCTGGTAGCTGTGGAACTTGGTACAGGGGTGCCACTCTACCCTGGGAGAAATTATTATGATGTTTTGAAATTCATCATACAGACCCAGGGACAGCCACCAGATCATGTTCTGGACTCTGGCGTGTACACTGAAGACTATTTCATTGAAGACAACTACAACCAACAGCGCTGGACATTTAAGACTGACAAACAATTTCAGTGCGAGACAGGATATGAGTCCCTGGAGACTCGATACATAAAACTTACGCGTCTTGATGACCTCGAACAAGTCATGGTGTTTGGACGAGGACCTGAAAATGGCCAACGTTTATTTGTCGGCTTAATTAAAGGGATGTTGGCCTTGGATGCAAACCAACGGATAACACCCTCGGAGGTTCTCCGGCATCCCTTTTTCAACCGTAAGAGTTCCCCTTGCACTAACATGAGTGTTGAAAGACCACAAAACCCTGTGGTCTTTCAGCACCCTTCAAACTTGGAAAGCAAGAGATCACAGAAAATCAACTGCAGTTTCCAAAACTCGGTTGAATTTTCTCAGCAAGTATGCGTCCACGCGTCAGCCAGCACATCCTTCAACTCAGGTGAGCTTGAAATAGTGGAAGGGAACATTTTGGGAAACCGCTACAAGGTAGAGGCTTTCCTCGGAGAAGGGGGCTTTGGTATTGTAGCCAAATGTCGCGATACCAAAACCAACCGTGCTGTGGCTATTAAAGTCAACAGGAACCGTCCTGATATTCTGCAACAGGCAAAACTGGAACTTTTCATCCTGGAGCAGCTGAGAAGGTTGGATCCAGATGCCGCCAACATAGTTAAATGGAACGGCTTTTTCCACGACGGAGAGCGGGTCTGCTTAAACTTTGAACTCCTTGATCAATGCCTGTGGGACTACATACGGGACCGGAAAACCCAGGGTCTCCCCATAAGCGAAGTCAGGCCAATTTTACATCAACTCACAAATGCCCTGTCACACCTAGGTTCTGTGGGAATAGTGCACGCTGACCTCAAACCTGGAAACATCATGGTTGTTAACCGCCATGAGTCTCCAGTCAAAGTCAGACTTATAGACTTTGGCCTCGCATGTCCTGTGTCTGCAGTGAATCCTAGTGATTGTGTGGGGACGGTTGGTTATAGCGCACCTGAGGTTATGCTTGGCCTTCCTTATAATGAAGCAGCTGACATGTGGTCTTTGGGGCTGGTAGCTGTGGAACTTGGTACAGGGGTGCCACTCTACCCTGGAAATGGAGAATATGATGTTTTGAAATTCATCATAGAGACTCAAGGACAGCCACCAGATCATGTTCTGGACTCTGGCGTGTACACTGAAGACTATTTCATTGAAGACAACTACAACCAACAGCGCTGGACATTTAAGACTGACCAACAATTTCAGTGCGAGACAGGATATGAGTCCCTGGAGACTCGATACATAAAACTTACGCGTCTTGATGACCTCGAACAAGCAATGGTGTTTAGACGAGGACCTGAAAATGGCCAACGTTTATTTGTCGGCTTAATTAAAGGGATGTTGGCCTTGGATGCACACCAGCGGATAACACCCTCGGAGGTTCTCCGGCATCCCTTTTTCAACCCTGGCCTCTCTAAGAGGTTCCCTTGTATTGACATTGAAAGACCATACAGAATCAATCTACAGCATGGCTTCCTCCACCTTGGGCAAAAGTGACAAAAACACAAACTGGGGTTGGAAAAGGATATTAACAGCACTGGAAAAATTCATTAAGCTGCTCCAATAATGATCACTTTGGCTTTTTTTTTTTTTTTAATTTTCACTCCCCCCACCCCAACCAGTCGCGGCAGATGGCTGTCCCTTCCTGAGCCTGGTTCTGTCGAAGGTTTCTTCCTTTTAGAGGGAGTTTTTCCTTCCCACTGTTGCTAAATGCTTGCTCATAGGGAATCGTCTGATTGTTGGGGTGGCCAAAACTCTAGGGGAACTAGCAATTCTTGTGAAAATTAAAAAAAAAAAAAGCCTACCAATATTCAAAGCGGAGCAGCGGACACCTTACCATCACATCAGTCCTTCAATCGGACCAAAAACACCATGTTAACAGAAATAAATTCAATACAAATTGGAAATAAATAAATTGCCTAATAATTGTTTTTTTTTGATTGTTTATAAATATATAGTGCTACCCTTCAGCCTCCTAGTAGACATACCTGTGTTATAAATGTGAAACTCCTCTGATTTTCAAAAAAGTTGGCCTCTGACCTTGAAGTCAAGGTCACTGAGATTTAAGCTTCACAGAGATTTTCAGCAGATGCAACCATGGTATTGATTTGAAAATTCTACACAATCACAAACTTGGGTGTCCACAGCGCCTCGCCATATACCAAAGATTAAGAGGTGGGGTTTTTTTTTTAGGTTTTTTATAAAGATTACAACACACAAATAACAATTTTTAAATTGTTATTTGTGTGTGTTTTAAAAAAGAAAGAGGGAGATTGTTAACTTGTTATTTTCTGTTACATCGCGAGAGTACTGTTGCCTGCGGTGGGTTGTTCTTATTGTGGGTGAGCGGAAAAACATGACGTAAGGAATAAAGTGCTTGAAGTGAGACTACGACGTTGTGTATTTTGACTTTACAATATTCTTTTATTCACCATATCACTGAAATGTGGGAGAATCCACTGCAGAAAGATCAATGCTTTAAGTTTTAATGATCCAGTCAGAAAAGATGATTCTAAAAGTCATCAACTGACTCCAAAAGCCCAGATCTGAACCACCTGGCTGCTGAAAACAAATGCACCAATCAAACAGAAGCCTGAATTTCATGGGCCAATCGGAATGCTTGATCTAGTTGTCCAGGACTAACTACTGACATACTATTACTCTGTGGCAAAACCCTGTCAAATCTGCCTCGGTGCACCTGTTGAACAACTGCTTCTAAATCCAAGACCCTAACTCCCATCAAAATCATTTTCAAACGGTGACGATCCCGAGGACCTGTTCTATACAACAGTGTGTTCTTCATGTTCCTGCTGTCAAAACTTTGGCCGCAGGAGCAATTTAAAAAGTGGGGTCTTTCCTGCTGTTGAGACAAACTCCTGTCTGAAAATATAATGTATTTCTATGGGTCGGTTAGAGGATTATCCCTCCACTTGGATCCACACAGTTTAAAAACGTTTACATCTCTGAGCTTTGAAAGACATGCTGTTGGAAAGACAACAACGATGGCTACGTGAGGGTAAAATGATGGCTGTAGAGCAAACACTGTGCACACAGCAGCAGTTGAAACACACACACACACACGCTTACCAGCATTCACACTAGGGCTGCCACGATTAGTCGACTAGTCACGATTACGTCGACTATCAAAATCGTCGACGACTGATTTAATAGTCGACGCGTCGTTTGAAGCTTTGTAAGATCCCAAAAGATGCAGGAATAAGTAGTAGGATTTAAGAGTGTAATAACGGACTGAAACAGAAGATGGCAGCACTGCATGTACAAGGATGCCAGCTGCCGTTAAACCCCGAAGAAGAAGTAGCTCTGTCGCAGAATTCATAGCGCAGCCCAGCTCAGTTTCCAACAATGGCAGCAGCTAGTTAGTTTTAATATTACTCTTATTATTCTTTCTGGGTCACAAAATAAACGTTTAACATATTTTCAGGCGAGAATGTAGCTGCGTAAACTTCAAATATCTGCTCAGTTTATCAAGACACCACATATTTTCAAAAGCGCTCCGACGTTTTCGGAGACGTCTGTTACCCACCAGCTCGATAGCTAGCCGGGGGCAAGGCTCACTAGAGCCCGTGAGAGCACCGGACTCCCGGCAAATCGTTTTCAAACCCACCACCGTCTTTCGCTACTCAGGTTAAACATGATATACAAGTCACTTAGATAACTTAAAAATGTTATTGTTTGGCTTTTTTTTTAGTATTTTATTTGTTCCTGAGTAAATCGGTTTGGCTGAGATTAAAGTTATAGTTTTTACACAGCTGAATAAACGTCAAGCAGACAGCTGATTATCAGAAGTGCCAGATGCTCGAGAATATACTCCAGTGTCCTGTTATATTTTAGATAGCAAGGAGTTTATTAAACTTCACCGAAACAATCTGCAAATTTCATTAAAATTTAATAAACTATCATCTTGCCTTTATTTTTAGTTAGCACATACCTTAAACACTTAAAGCTCTAAGCTAATGATAGTTATATAAGAGCAGATGCTGCTGGTGCAATAAGCTGTACGTCCAATGGATGATGATCTGATTAGTCGACTAATCGCAAAAATAATCGGTGACTAGTCGACTATCAAAATAATCGTTTGTGGCAGCCCTAATTCACACTAATAAAGAATAACAGTGTTGTCATTGTTGATTTTGTGTCTTCACCCTGAGTCCATCTCCTGCCAAGCTGCACCTGTGATTCTGCGGCTGCTCACTGATGAGCTGACCGATAAGCAAATCTTATCCTGGATCTTATCCACTGCATCCTTACCCTATCACCTCTGCGTCCCATAGGGCGCCAGCCTGCCCTGTTGAAACACTATTTTTTTTCAGTGTTTCAACTGAAAAAAATAGAATGCCTTTGATCCAGAATAGAATGCCTTTGATCCTTTGTTATGTCATAATCTTGCTGAGAGGCAGAACCCACAAATAGGGGCTTTGCTCTGTTAAACTTTAGTGCTTAACGGACGTAGACCTGACAGCAACCAAAAACCTTTTGGAAAGTTTTGAGAGAATTTCACGTTTCTCAGCAATTCACCGATCAAGCCGACACATTCCACCATGTCAGCTAACCCATCCTTCAGCTCAGATGAGCTTGAAATAGTTAAAGGGAGCATTTTAGGAAACCACTACAAGGTAGAGGCTTTCCTTGGAGAAGGGGGCTTTGGTATTGTAGCCAAATGCCGCGATACCAAAACCAACCGTGCTGTGGCTATTAAAGTCAACAGGAACCACCCTGATACTCTGCAACAGGCAAAACTGGAAATTTTCATCCTGGAGCAGCTGAGAAGGTTGGATCCAGATGCCGCCAACATAGTTAAATGGAACGGCTTTTTCCACGACGGAGAGCGGGTCTGCTTAAACTTTGAACTCCTTGATCAATGCCTGTGGGACTACATACGGGACCGGAAAACCCAGGGTCTCCCCATAAGCGAAGTCAGGCCAATTTTACATCAACTCACAAATGCCCTGTCACACCTAGGTTCTGTGGGAATAGTGCACGCTGACCTCAAACCTGGAAACATCATGGTTGTTAACCGCCATGAGTCTCCAGTCAAAGTCAGACTTATAGACTTTGGCCTCGCATGTCCTGTGTCTGCAGTGAATCCTAGTGATTGTGTGGGGACGGTTGGTTATAGCGCACCTGAGGTTATGCTTGGCCTTCCTTATAATGAAGCAGCTGACATGTGGTCTTTGGGGCTGGTAGCTGTGGAACTTGGTACAGGGGTGCCACTCTACCCTGGAAATGGAGAATATGATGTTTTGAAATTCATCATAGAGACTCAAGGACAGCCACCAGATCATGTTCTGGACTCTGGCGTGTACACTGAAGACTATTTCATTGAAGACAACTACAACCAACAGCGCTGGACATTTAAGACTGACCAACAATTTCAGTGCGAGACAGGATATGAGTCCCTGGAGACTCGATACATAAAACTTGCGCGTCTTGATGACCTCGAACAAGCAATGGTGTTTAGACGAGGACCTGAAAATGGCCAACGTTTATTTGTCGGCTTAATTAAAGGGATGTTGGCCTTGGATGCACACCAGCGGATAACACCCTCGGAGGTTCTCCGGCATCCCTTTTTCAACCCTGGCCTCTCTAAGAGGTTCCCTTGTATTGACATTGAAAGACCATACAGAATCAATCTACAGCATGGCTTCCTCCACCTTGGGCAAAAGTGACAAAAACACAAACTGGGGTTGGAAAAGGATATTAACAGCACTGGAAAAATTCATTAAGCTGCTCCAATAATGATCACTTTGGCTTTTTTTTTTTTTTTAATTTTCACTCCCCCCACCCCAACCAGTCGCGGCAGATGGCTGTCCCTTCCTGAGCCTGGTTCTGTCGAAGGTTTCTTCCTTTTAGAGGGAGTTTTTCCTTCCCACTGTTGCTAAATGCTTGCTCATAGGGAATCGTCTGATTGTTGGGGTGGCCAAAACTCTAGGGGAACTAGCAATTCTTGTGAAAATTAAAAAAAAAAAAGCCTACCAATATTCAAAGCGGAGCAGCGGACACCTTACCATCACATCAGTCCTTCAATCGGACCAAAAACACCATGTTAACAGAAATAAATTCAATACAAATTGGAAATAAATAAATTGCCTAATAATTGTTTTTTTTTGATTGTTTATAAATATATAGTGCTACCCTTCAGCCTCCTAGTAGACATACCTGTGTTATAAATGTGAAACTCCTCTGATTTTCAAAAAAGTTGGCCTCTGACCTTGAAGTCAAGGTCACTGAGATTTAAGCTTCACAGAGATTTTCAGCAGATGCAACCATGGTATTGATTTGAAAATTCTACACAATCACAAACTTGGGTGTCCACAGCGCCTCGCCATATACCAAAGATTAAGAGGTGGGTTTTTTTTTTTTAGGTTTTTTATAAAGATTACAACACACAAATAACAATTTTTAAATTGTTATTTGTGTGTGTTTTAAAAAAGAAAGAGGGAGATTGTTAACTTGTTATTTTCTGTTACATCGCGAGAGTACTGTTGCCTGCGGTGGGTTGTTCTTATTGTGGGTGAGCGGAAAAACATGACGTAAGGAATAAAGTGCTTGAAGTGAGACTACGACGTTGTGTATTTTGACTTTACAATATTCTTTTATTCACCATATCACTGAAATGTGGGAGAATCCACTGCAGAAAGATCAATGCTTTAAGTTTTAATGATCCAGTCAGAAAAGATGATTCTAAAAGTCATCAACTGACTCCAAAAGCCCAGATCTGAACCACCTGGCTGCTGAAAACAAATGCACCAATCAAACAGAAGCCTGAATTTCATGGGCCAATCGGAATGCTTGATCTAGTTGTCCAGGACTAACTACTGACATACTATTACTCTGTGGCAAAACCCTGTCAAATCTGCCTCGGTGCACCTGTTGAACAACTGCTTCTAAATCCAAGACCCTAACTCCCATCAAAATCATTTTCAAACGGTGACGATCCCGAGGACCTGTTCTATACAACAGTGTGTTCTTCATGTTCCTGCTGTCAAAACTTTGGCCGCAGGAGCAATTTAAAAAGTGGGGTCTTTCCTGCTGTTGAGACAAACTCCTGTCTGAAAATATAATGTATTTCTATGGGTCGGTTAGAGGATTATCCCTCCACTTGGATCCACACAGTTTAAAAACGTTTACATCTCTGAGCTTTGAAAGACATGCTGTTGGAAAGACAACAACGATGGCTACGTGAGGGTAAAATGATGGCTGTAGAGCAAACACTGTGCACACAGCAGCAGTTGAAACACACACACACACACACACACGCTTACCAGCATTCACACTAGGGCTGCCACGATTAGTCGACTAGTCACGATTACGTCGACTATCAAAATCGTCGACGACTGATTTAATAGTCGACGCGTCGTTTGAAGCTTTGTAAGATCCCAAAAGATGCAGGAATAAGTAGTAGGATTTAAGAGTGTAATAACGGACTGAAACAGAAGATGGCAGCACTGCATGTACAAGGATGCCAGCTGCCGTTAAACCCCGAAGAAGAAGTAGCTCTGTCGCAGAATTCATAGCGCAGCCCAGCTCAGTTTCCAACAATGGCAGCAGCTAGTTAGTTTTAATATTACTCTTATTATTCTTTCTGGGTCACAAAATAAACGTTTAACATATTTTCAGGCGAGAATGTAGCTGCGTAAACTTCAAATATCTGCTCAGTTTATCAAGACACCACATATTTTCAAAAGCGCTCCGACGTTTTCGGAGACGTCTGTTACCCACCAGCTCGATAGCTAGCCGGGGGCAAGGCTCACTAGAGCCCGTGAGAGCACCGGACTCCCGGCAAATCGTTTTCAAACCCACCACCGTCTTTCGCTACTCAGGTTAAACATGATATATAAGTCACTTAGATAACTTAAAAATGTTATTGTTTGGCTTTTTTTTTAGTATTTTATTTGTTCCTGAGTAAATCGGTTTGGCTGAGATTAAAGTTATAGTTTTTACACAGCTGAATAAACGTCAAGCAGACAGCTGATTATCAGAAGTGCCAGATGCTCGAGAATATACTCCAGTGTCCTGTTATATTTTAGATAGCAAGGAGTTTATTAAACTTCACCGAAACAATCTGCAAATTTCATTAAAATTTAATAAACTATCATCTTGCCTTTATTTTTAGTTAGCACATACCTTAAACACTTAAAGCTCTAAGCTAATGATAGTTATATAAGAGCAGATGCTGCTGGTGCAATAAGCTGTACGTCCAATGGATGATGATCTGATTAGTCGACTAATCGCAAAAATAATCGGTGACTAGTCGACTATCAAAATAATCGTTTGTGGCAGCCCTAATTCACACTAATAAAGAATAACAGTGTTGTCATTGTTGATTTTGTGTCTTCACCCTGAGTCCATCTCCTGCCAAGCTGCACCTGTGATTCTGCGGCTGCTCACTGATGAGCTGACCGATAAGCAAATCTTATCCTGGATCTTATCCACTGCATCCTTACCCTATCACCTCTGCGTCCCATAGGGCGCCAGCCTGCCCTGTTGAAACACTATTTTTTTTCAGTGTTTCAACTGAAAAAAATAGAATGCCTTTGATCCAGAATAGAATGCCTTTGATCCTTTGTTATGTCATAATCTTGCTGAGAGGCAGAACCCACAAATAGGGGCTTTGCTCTGTTAAACTTTAGTGCTTAACGGACGTAGACCTGACAGCAACCAAAAACCTTTTGGAAAGTTTTGAGAGAATTTCACGTTTCTCAGCAATTCACCGATCAAGCCGACACATTCCACCATGTCAGCTAACCCATCCTTCAGCTCAGATGAGCTTGAAATAGTTAAAGGGAGCATTTTAGGAAACCACTACAAGGTAGAGGCTTTCCTTGGAGAAGGGGGCTTTGGTATTGTAGCCAAATGCCGCGATACCAAAACCAACCGTGCTGTGGCTATTAAAGTCAACAGGAACCACCCTGATACTCTGCAACAGGCAAAACTGGAAATTTTCATCCTGGAGCAGCTGAGAAGGTTGGATCCAGATGCCGCCAACATTGTTAAATGGAATGGCTTTTTCCATGACGGAGAGCGGGTCTGCTTAAACTTTGAAATCCTTGATCAGTGCCTGTGGGACTACATACGGGACCGGAAGAACCAGGGTCTCCCCATAAGCGAAGTCAGGCCAATTTTACATCAACTCACAAATGCCCTGTCACACCTGGGCTCTGTGGGAATAGTGCACGCTGACCTCAAATCTAGAAACATCATGGTTGTTAACCGCCATGAGTCTCCCATCAAAGTCAAACTTATAGACTTTGGCCTCGCATGTCCTGCGTCTGCAGTAATGCCTGGTGACCGTGTGGGGACGGTTGGTTATAGTGCACCTGAGGTTATGCTTGGCCTTCCTTATAATGAAGCAGCTGACATGTGGTCTCTGGGGCTGGTAGCTGTGGAACTTGGTACAGGGGTGCCACTCTACCCTGGGAGAAATTATTATGATGTTTTGAAATTCATCATACAGACCCAGGGACAGCCACCAGATCATGTTCTGGACTCTGGCGTGTACACTGAAGACTATTTCATTGAAGACAACTACAACCAACAGCGCTGGACATTTAAGACTGACAAACAATTTCAGTGCGAGACAGGATATGAGTCCCTGGAGACTCGATACATAAAACTTACGCGTCTTGATGACCTCGAACAAGTCATGGTGTTTGGACGAGGACCTGAAAATGGCCAACGTTTATTTGTCGGCTTAATTAAAGGGATGTTGGCCTTGGATGCAAACCAACGGATAACACCCTCGGAGGTTCTCCGGCATCCCTTTTTCAACCGTAAGAGTTCCCCTTGCACTAACATGAGTGTTGAAAGACCACAAAACCCTGTGGTCTTTCAGCACCCTTCAAACTTGGAAAGCAAGAGATCACAGAAAATCAACTGCAGTTTCCAAAACTCGGTTGAATTTTCTCAGCAAGTATGCGTCCACGCGTCAGCCAGCTCATCCTTCAACTCAGGTGAGCTTGAAATAGTGGAAGGGAACATTTTGGGAAACCGCTACAAGGTAGAGGCTTTCCTCGGAGAAGGGGGCTTTGGTATTGTAGCCAAATGTCGCGATACCAAAACCAACCGTGCTGTGGCTATTAAAGTCAACAGGAACCGTCCTGATATTCTGCAACAGGCAAAACTGGAACTTTTCATCCTGGAGCAGCTGAGAAGGTTGGATCCAGATGCCGCCAACATAGTTAAATGGAACGGCTTTTTCCACGACGGAGAGCGGGTCTGCTTAAACTTTGAACTCCTTGATCAATGCCTGTGGGACTACATACGGGACCGGAAAACCCAGGGTCTCCCCATAAGCGAAGTCAGGCCAATTTTACATCAACTCACAAATGCCCTGTCACACCTAGGTTCTGTGGGAATAGTGCACGCTGACCTCAAACCTGGAAACATCATGGTTGTTAACCGCCATGAGTCTCCAGTCAAAGTCAGACTTATAGACTTTGGCCTCGCATGTCCTGTGTCTGCAGTGAATCCTAGTGATTGTGTGGGGACGGTTGGTTATAGCGCACCTGAGGTTATGCTTGGCCTTCCTTATAATGAAGCAGCTGACATGTGGTCTTTGGGGCTGGTAGCTGTGGAACTTGGTACAGGGGTGCCACTCTACCCTGGAAATGGAGAATATGATGTTTTGAAATTCATCATAGAGACTCAAGGACAGCCACCAGATCATGTTCTGGACTCTGGCGTGTACACTGAAGACTATTTCATTGAAGACAACTACAACCAACAGCGCTGGACATTTAAGACTGACCAACAATTTCAGTGCGAGACAGGATATGAGTCCCTGGAGACTCGATACATAAAACTTACACGTCTTGATGACCTCGAACAAGCAATGGTGTTTAGACGAGGACCTGAAAATGGCCAACGTTTATTTGTCGGCTTAATTAAAGGGATGTTGGCCTTGGATGCACACCAGCGGATAACACCCTCGGAGGTTCTCCGGCATCCCTTTTTCAACCCTGGCCTCTCTAAGAGGTTCCCTTGTATTGACATTGAAAGACCATACAGAATCAATCTACAGCATGGCTTCCTCCACCTTGGGCAAAAGTGACAAAAACACAAACTGGGGTTGGAAAAGGATATTAACAGCACTGGAAAAATTCATTAAGCTGCTCCAATAATGATCACTTTGGCTTTTTTTTTTTTTTTAATTTTCACTCCCCCCACCCCAACCAGTCGCGGCAGATGGCTGTCCCTTCCTGAGCCTGGTTCTGTCGAAGGTTTCTTCCTTTTAGAGGGAGTTTTTCCTTCCCACTGTTGCTAAATGCTTGCTCATAGGGAATCGTCTGATTGTTGGGGTGGCCAAAACTCTAGGGGAACTAGCAATTCTTGTGAAAATTAAAAAAAAAAAAGCCTACCAATATTCAAAGCGGAGCAGCGGACACCTTACCATCACATCAGTCCTTCAATCGGACCAAAAACACCATGTTAACAGAAATAAATTCAATACAAATTGGAAATAAATAAATTGCCTAATAATTGTTTTTTTTTGATTGTTTATAAATATATAGTGCTACCCTTCAGCCTCCTAGTAGACATACCTGTGTTATAAATGTGAAACTCCTCTGATTTTCAAAAAAGTTGGCCTCTGACCTTGAAGTCAAGGTCACTGAGATTTAAGCTTCACAGAGATTTTCAGCAGATGCAACCATGGTATTGATTTGAAAATTCTACACAATCACAAACTTGGGTGTCCACAGCGCCTCGCCATATACCAAAGATTAAGAGGTGGGTTTTTTTTTTTAGGTTTTTTATAAAGATTACAACACACAAATAACAATTTTTAAATTGTTATTTGTGTGTGTTTTAAAAAAGAAAGAGGGAGATTGTTAACTTGTTATTTTCTGTTACATCGCGAGAGTACTGTTGCCTGCGGTGGGTTGTTCTTATTGTGGGTGAGCGGAAAAACATGACGTAAGGAATAAAGTGCTTGAAGTGAGACTACGACGTTGTGTATTTTGACTTTACAATATTCTTTTATTCACCATATCACTGAAATGTGGGAGAATCCACTGCAGAAAGATCAATGCTTTAAGTTTTAATGATCCAGTCAGAAAAGATGATTCTAAAAGTCATCAACTGACTCCAAAAGCCCAGATCTGAACCACCTGGCTGCTGAAAACAAATGCACCAATCAAACAGAAGCCTGAATTTCATGGGCCAATCGGAATGCTTGATCTAGTTGTCCAGGACTAACTACTGACATACTATTACTCTGTGGCAAAACCCTGTCAAATCTGCCTCGGTGCACCTGTTGAACAACTGCTTCTAAATCCAAGACCCTAACTCCCATCAAAATCATTTTCAAACGGTGACGATCCCGAGGACCTGTTCTATACAACAGTGTGTTCTTCATGTTCCTGCTGTCAAAACTTTGGCCGCAGGAGCAATTTAAAAAGTGGGGTCTTTCCTGCTGTTGAGACAAACTCCTGTCTGAAAATATAATGTATTTCTATGGGTCGGTTAGAGGATTATCCCTCCACTTGGATCCACACAGTTTAAAAACGTTTACATCTCTGAGCTTTGAAAGACATGCTGTTGGAAAGACAACAACGATGGCTACGTGAGGGTAAAATGATGGCTGTAGAGCAAACACTGTGCACACAGCAGCAGTTGAAACACACACACACACACACACACGCTTACCAGCATTCACACTAGGGCTGCCACGATTAGTCGACTAGTCACGATTACGTCGACTATCAAAATCGTCGACGACTGATTTAATAGTCGACGCGTCGTTTGAAGCTTTGTAAGATCCCAAAAGATGCAGGAATAAGTAGTAGGATTTAAGAGTGTAATAACGGACTGAAACAGAAGATGGCAGCACTGCATGTACAAGGATGCCAGCTGCCGTTAAACCCCGAAGAAGAAGTAGCTCTGTCGCAGAATTCATAGCGCAGCCCAGCTCAGTTTCCAACAATGGCAGCAGCTAGTTAGTTTTAATATTACTCTTATTATTCTTTCTGGGTCACAAAATAAACGTTTAACATATTTTCAGGCGAGAATGTAGCTGCGTAAACTTCAAATATCTGCTCAGTTTATCAAGACACCACATATTTTCAAAAGCGCTCCGACGTTTTCGGAGACGTCTGTTACCCACCAGCTCGATAGCTAGCCGGGGGCAAGGCTCACTAGAGCCCGTGAGAGCACCGGACTCCCGGCAAATCGTTTTCAAACCCACCACCGTCTTTCGCTACTCAGGTTAAACATGATATATAAGTCACTTAGATAACTTAAAAATGTTATTGTTTGGCTTTTTTTTTAGTATTTTATTTGTTCCTGAGTAAATCGGTTTGGCTGAGATTAAAGTTATAGTTTTTACACAGCTGAATAAACGTCAAGCAGACAGCTGATTATCAGAAGTGCCAGATGCTCGAGAATATACTCCAGTGTCCTGTTATATTTTAGATAGCAAGGAGTTTATTAAACTTCACCGAAACAATCTGCAAATTTCATTAAAATTTAATAAACTATCATCTTGCCTTTATTTTTAGTTAGCACATACCTTAAACACTTAAAGCTCTAAGCTAATGATAGTTATATAAGAGCAGATGCTGCTGGTGCAATAAGCTGTACGTCCAATGGATGATGATCTGATTAGTCGACTAATCGCAAAAATAATCGGTGACTAGTCGACTATCAAAATAATCGTTTGTGGCAGCCCTAATTCACACTAATAAAGAATAACAGTGTTGTCATTGTTGATTTTGTGTCTTCACCCTGAGTCCATCTCCTGCCAAGCTGCACCTGTGATTCTGCGGCTGCTCACTGATGAGCTGACCGATAAGCAAATCTTATCCTGGATCTTATCCACTGCATCCTTACCCTATCACCTCTGCGTCCCATAGGGCGCCAGCCTGCCCTGTTGAAACACTATTTTTTTTCAGTGTTTCAACTGAAAAAAATAGAATGCCTTTGATCCAGAATAGAATGCCTTTGATCCTTTGTTATGTCATAATCTTGCTGAGAGGCAGAACCCACAAATAGGGGCTTTGCTCTGTTAAACTTTAGTGCTTAACGGACGTAGACCTGACAGCAACCAAAAACCTTTTGGAAAGTTTTGAGAGAATTTCACGTTTCTCAGCAATTCACCGATCAAGCCGACACATTCCACCATGTCAGCTAACCCATCCTTCAGCTCAGATGAGCTTGAAATAGTTAAAGGGAGCATTTTAGGAAACCACTACAAGGTAGAGGCTTTCCTTGGAGAAGGGGGCTTTGGTATTGTAGCCAAATGCCGCGATACCAAAACCAACCGTGCTGTGGCTATTAAAGTCAACAGGAACCACCCTGATACTCTGCAACAGGCAAAACTGGAAATTTTCATCCTGGAGCAGCTGAGAAGGTTGGATCCAGATGCCGCCAACATTGTTAAATGGAATGGCTTTTTCCATGACGGAGAGCGGGTCTGCTTAAACTTTGAAATCCTTGATCAGTGCCTGTGGGACTACATACGGGACCGGAAGAACCAGGGTCTCCCCATAAGCGAAGTCAGGCCAATTTTACATCAACTCACAAATGCCCTGTCACACCTGGGCTCTGTGGGAATAGTGCACGCTGACCTCAAATCTAGAAACATCATGGTTGTTAACCGCCATGAGTCTCCCATCAAAGTCAAACTTATAGACTTTGGCCTCGCATGTCCTGCGTCTGCAGTAATGCCTGGTGACCGTGTGGGGACGGTTGGTTATAGTGCACCTGAGGTTATGCTTGGCCTTCCTTATAATGAAGCAGCTGACATGTGGTCTCTGGGGCTGGTAGCTGTGGAACTTGGTACAGGGGTGCCACTCTACCCTGGGAGAAATTATTATGATGTTTTGAAATTCATCATACAGACCCAGGGACAGCCACCAGATCATGTTCTGGACTCTGGCGTGTACACTGAAGACTATTTCATTGAAGACAACTACAACCAACAGCGCTGGACATTTAAGACTGACAAACAATTTCAGTGCGAGACAGGATATGAGTCCCTGGAGACTCGATACATAAAACTTACGCGTCTTGATGACCTCGAACAAGTCATGGTGTTTGGACGAGGACCTGAAAATGGCCAACGTTTATTTGTCGGCTTAATTAAAGGGATGTTGGCCTTGGATGCAAACCAACGGATAACACCCTCGGAGGTTCTCCGGCATCCCTTTTTCAACCGTAAGAGTTCCCCTTGCACTAACATGAGTGTTGAAAGACCACAAAACCCTGTGGTCTTTCAGCACCCTTCAAACTTGGAAAGCAAGAGATCACAGAAAATCAACTGCAGTTTCCAAAACTCGGTTGAATTTTCTCAGCAAGTATGCGTCCACGCGTCAGCCAGCTCATCCTTCAACTCAGGTGAGCTTGAAATAGTGGAAGGGAACATTTTGGGAAACCGCTACAAGGTAGAGGCTTTCCTCGGAGAAGGGGGCTTTGGTATTGTAGCCAAATGTCGCGATACCAAAACCAACCGTGCTGTGGCTATTAAAGTCAACAGGAACCGTCCTGATATTCTGCAACAGGCAAAACTGGAACTTTTCATCCTGGAGCAGCTGAGAAGGTTGGATCCAGATGCCGCCAACATAGTTAAATGGAACGGCTTTTTCCACGACGGAGAGCGGGTCTGCTTAAACTTTGAACTCCTTGATCAATGCCTGTGGGACTACATACGGGACCGGAAAACCCAGGGTCTCCCCATAAGCGAAGTCAGGCCAATTTTACATCAACTCACAAATGCCCTGTCACACCTAGGTTCTGTGGGAATAGTGCACGCTGACCTCAAACCTGGAAACATCATGGTTGTTAACCGCCATGAGTCTCCAGTCAAAGTCAGACTTATAGACTTTGGCCTCGCATGTCCTGTGTCTGCAGTGAATCCTAGTGATTGTGTGGGGACGGTTGGTTATAGCGCACCTGAGGTTATGCTTGGCCTTCCTTATAATGAAGCAGCTGACATGTGGTCTTTGGGGCTGGTAGCTGTGGAACTTGGTACAGGGGTGCCACTCTACCCTGGAAATGGAGAATATGATGTTTTGAAATTCATCATAGAGACTCAAGGACAGCCACCAGATCATGTTCTGGACTCTGGCGTGTACACTGAAGACTATTTCATTGAAGACAACTACAACCAACAGCGCTGGACATTTAAGACTGACCAACAATTTCAGTGCGAGACAGGATATGAGTCCCTGGAGACTCGATACATAAAACTTACGCGTCTTGATGACCTCGAACAAGCAATGGTGTTTAGACGAGGACCTGAAAATGGCCAACGTTTATTTGTCGGCTTAATTAAAGGGATGTTGGCCTTGGATGCACACCAGCGGATAACACCCTCGGAGGTTCTCCGGCATCCCTTTTTCAACCCTGGCCTCTCTAAGAGGTTCCCTTGTATTGACATTGAAAGACCATACAGAATCAATCTACAGCATGGCTTCCTCCACCTTGGGCAAAAGTGACAAAAACACAAACTGGGGTTGGAAAAGGATATTAACAGCACTGGAAAAATTCATTAAGCTGCTCCAATAATGATCACTTTGGCTTTTTTTTTTTTTTAAATTTTCACTCCCCCCACCCCAACCAGTCGCGGCAGATGGCTGTCCCTTCCTGAGCCTGGTTCTGTCGAAGGTTTCTTCCTTTTAGAGGGAGTTTTTCCTTCCCACTGTTGCTAAATGCTTGCTCATAGGGAATCGTCTGATTGTTGGGGTGGCCAAAACTCTAGGGGAACTAGCAATTCTTGTGAAAATTAAAAAAAAAAAAGCCTACCAATATTCAAAGCGGAGCAGCGGACACCTTACCATCACATCAGTCCTTCAATCGGACCAAAAACACCATGTTAACAGAAATAAATTCAATACAAATTGGAAATAAATAAATTGCCTAATAATTGTTTTTTTTTGATTGTTTATAAATATATAGTGCTACCCTTCAGCCTCCTAGTAGACATACCTGTGTTATAAATGTGAAACTCCTCTGATTTTCAAAAAAGTTGGCCTCTGACCTTGAAGTCAAGGTCACTGAGATTTAAGCTTCACAGAGATTTTCAGCAGATGCAACCATGGTATTGATTTGAAAATTCTACACAATCACAAACTTGGGTGTCCACAGCGCCTCGCCATATACCAAAGATTAAGAGGTGGGGTTTTTTTTTTAGGTTTTTTATAAAGATTACAACACACAAATAACAATTTTTAAATTGTTATTTGTGTGTGTTTTAAAAAAGAAAGAGGGAGATTGTTAACTTGTTATTTTCTGTTACATCGCGAGAGTACTGTTGCCTGCGGTGGGTTGTTCTTATTGTGGGTGAGCGGAAAAACATGACGTAAGGAATAAAGTGCTTGAAGTGAGACTACGACGTTGTGTATTTTGACTTTACAATATTCTTTTATTCACCATATCACTGAAATGTGGGAGAATCCACTGCAGAAAGATCAATGCTTTAAGTTTTAATGATCCAGTCAGAAAAGATGATTCTAAAAGTCATCAACTGACTCCAAAAGCCCAGATCTGAACCACCTGGCTGCTGAAAACAAATGCACCAATCAAACAGAAGCCTGAATTTCATGGGCCAATCGGAATGCTTGATCTAGTTGTCCAGGACTAACTACTGACATACTATTACTCTGTGGCAAAACCCTGTCAAATCTGCCTCGGTGCACCTGTTGAACAACTGCTTCTAAATCCAAGACCCTAACTCCCATCAAAATCATTTTCAAACGGTGACGATCCCGAGGACCTGTTCTATACAACAGTGTGTTCTTCATGTTCCTGCTGTCAAAACTTTGGCCGCAGGAGCAATTTAAAAAGTGGGGTCTTTCCTGCTGTTGAGACAAACTCCTGTCTGAAAATATAATGTATTTCTATGGGTCGGTTAGAGGATTATCCCTCCACTTGGATCCACACAGTTTAAAAACGTTTACATCTCTGAGCTTTGAAAGACATGCTGTTGGAAAGACAACAACGATGGCTACGTGAGGGTAAAATGATGGCTGTAGAGCAAACACTGTGCACACAGCAGCAGTTGAAACACACACACACACACACACACGCTTACCAGCATTCACACTAGGGCTGCCACGATTAGTCGACTAGTCACGATTACGTCGACTATCAAAATCGTCGACGACTGATTTAATAGTCGACGCGTCGTTTGAAGCTTTGTAAGATCCCAAAAGATGCAGGAATAAGTAGTAGGATTTAAGAGTGTAATAACGGACTGAAACAGAAGATGGCAGCACTGCATGTACAAGGATGCCAGCTGCCGTTAAACCCCGAAGAAGAAGTAGCTCTGTCGCAGAATTCATAGCGCAGCCCAGCTCAGTTTCCAACAATGGCAGCAGCTAGTTAGTTTTAATATTACTCTTATTATTCTTTCTGGGTCACAAAATAAACGTTTAACATATTTTCAGGCGAGAATGTAGCTGCGTAAACTTCAAATATCTGCTCAGTTTATCAAGACACCACATATTTTCAAAAGCGCTCCGACGTTTTCGGAGACGTCTGTTACCCACCAGCTCGATAGCTAGCCGGGGGCAAGGCTCACTAGAGCCCGTGAGAGCACCGGACTCCCGGCAAATCGTTTTCAAACCCACCACCGTCTTTCGCTACTCAGGTTAAACATGATATATAAGTCACTTAGATAACTTAAAAATGTTATTGTTTGGCTTTTTTTTTAGTATTTTATTTGTTCCTGAGTAAATCGGTTTGGCTGAGATTAAAGTTATAGTTTTTACACAGCTGAATAAACGTCAAGCAGACAGCTGATTATCAGAAGTGCCAGATGCTCGAGAATATACTCCAGTGTCCTGTTATATTTTAGATAGCAAGGAGTTTATTAAACTTCACCGAAACAATCTGCAAATTCCATTAAAATTTAATAAACTATCATCTTGCCTTTATTTTTAGTTAGCACATACCTTAAACACTTAAAGCTCTAAGCTAATGATAGTTATATAAGAGCAGATGCTGCTGGTGCAATAAGCTGTACGTCCAATGGATGATGATCTGATTAGTCGACTAATCGCAAAAATAATCGGTGACTAGTCGACTATCAAAATAATCGTTTGTGGCAGCCCTAATTCACACTAATAAAGAATAACAGTGTTGTCATTGTTGATTTTGTGTCTTCACCCTGAGTCCATCTCCTGCCAAGCTGCACCTGTGATTCTGCGGCTGCTCACTGATGAGCTGACCGATAAGCAAATCTTATCCTGGATCTTATCCACTGCATCCTTACCCTATCACCTCTGCGTCCCATAGGGCGCCAGCCTGCCCTGTTGAAACACTATTTTTTTTCAGTGTTTCAACTGAAAAAAATAGAATGCCTTTGATCCAGAATAGAATGCCTTTGATCCTTTGTTATGTCATAATCTTGCTGAGAGGCAGAACCCACAAATAGGGGCTTTGCTCTGTTAAACTTTAGTGCTTAACGGACGTAGACCTGACAGCAACCAAAAACCTTTTGGAAAGTTTTGAGAGAATTTCACGTTTCTCAGCAATTCACCGATCAAGCCGACACATTCCACCATGTCAGCTAACCCATCCTTCAGCTCAGATGAGCTTGAAATAGTTAAAGGGAGCATTTTAGGAAACCACTACAAGGTAGAGGCTTTCCTTGGAGAAGGGGGCTTTGGTATTGTAGCCAAATGCCGCGATACCAAAACCAACCGTGCTGTGGCTATTAAAGTCAACAGGAACCGTCCTGATATTCTGCAACAGGCAAAACTGGAACTTTTCATCCTGGAGCAGCTGAGAAGGTTGGATCCAGATGCCGCCAACATAGTTAAATGGAACGGCTTTTTCCACGACGGAGAGTGGGTCTGCTTAAACTTTGAACTCCTTGATCAATGCCTGTGGGACTACATACGGGACCGGAAAACCCAGGGTCTCCCCATAAGCGAAGTCAGGCCAATTTTACATCAACTCACAAATGCCCTGTCACACCTAGGTTCTGTGGGAATAGTGCACGCTGACCTCAAACCTGGAAACATCATGGTTGTTAACCGCCATGAGTCTCCAGTCAAAGTCAGACTTATAGACTTTGGCCTCGCATGTCCTGTGTCTGCAGTGAATCCTAGTGATTGTGTGGGGACGGTTGGTTATAGCGCACCTGAGGTTATGCTTGGCCTTCCTTATAATGAAGCAGCTGACATGTGGTCTTTGGGGCTGGTAGCTGTGGAACTTGGTACAGGGGTGCCACTCTACCCTGGAAATGGAGAATATGATGTTTTGAAATTCATCATAGAGACTCAAGGACAGCCACCAGATCATGTTCTGGACTCTGGCGTGTACACTGAAGACTATTTCATTGAAGACAACTACAACCAACAGCGCTGGACATTTAAGACTGACCAACAATTTCAGTGCGAGACAGGATATGAGTCCCTGGAGACTCGATACATAAAACTTACGCGTCTTGATGACCTCGAACAAGTCATGGTGTTTAGACGAGGACCTGAAAATGGCCAACGTTTATTTGTCGGCTTAATTAAAGGGATGTTGGCCTTGGATGCACACCAGCGGATAACACCCTCGGAGGTTCTCCGGCATCCCTTTTTCAACCCTGGCCTCTCTAAGAGGTTCCCTTGTATTGACATTGAAAGACCATACAGAATCAATCTACAGCATGGCTTCCTCCACCTTGGGCAAAAGTGACAAAAACACAAACTGGGGTTGGAAAAGGATATTAACAGCACTGGAAAAATTCATTAAGCTGCTCCAATAATGATCACTTTGGCTTTTTTTTTTTTTTTTAATTTTCACTCCCCCCACCCCAACCAGTCGCGGCAGATGGCTGTCCCTTCCTGAGCCTGGTTCTGTCGAAGGTTTCTTCCTTTTAGAGGGAGTTTTTCCTTCCCACTGTTGCTAAATGCTTGCTCATAGGGAATCGTCTGATTGTTGGGGTGGCCAAAACTCTAGGGGAACTAGCAATTCTTGTGAAAATTAAAAAAAAAAAAAGCCTACCAATATTCAAAGCGGAGCAGCGGACACCTTACCATCACATCAGTCCTTCAATCGGACCAAAAACACCATGTTAACAGAAATAAATTCAATACAAATTGGAAATAAATAAATTGCCTAATAATTGTTTTTTTTTGATTGTTTATAAATATATAGTGCTACCCTTCAGCCTCCTAGTAGACATACCTGTGTTATAAATGTGAAACTCCTCTGATTTTCAAAAAAGTTGGCCTCTGACCTTGAAGTCAAGGTCACTGAGATTTAAGCTTCACAGAGATTTTCAGCAGATGCAACCATGGTATTGATTTGAAAATTCTACACAATCACAAACTTGGGTGTCCACAGCGCCTCGCCATATACCAAAGATTAAGAGGTGGGGTTTTTTTTTTAGGTTTTTTATAAAGATTACAACACACAAATAACAATTTTTTAATTGTTATTTGTGTGTGTTTTAAAAAAGAAAGAGGGAGATTGTTAACTTGTTATTTTCTGTTACATCGCGAGAGTACTGTTGCCTGCGGTGGGTTGTTCTTATTGTGGGTGAGCGGAAAAACATGACGTAAGGAATAAAGTGCTTGAAGTGAGACTACGACGTTGTGTATTTTGACTTTACAATATTCTTTTATTCACCATATCACTGAAATGTGGGAGAATCCACTGCAGAAAGATCAATGCTTTAAGTTTTAATGATCCAGTCAGAAAAGATGATTCTAAAAGTCATCAACTGACTCCAAAAGCCCAGATCTGAACCACCTGGCTGCTGAAAACAAATGCACCAATCAAACAGAAGCCTGAATTTCATGGGCCAATCGGAATGCTTGATCTAGTTGTCCAGGACTAACTACTGACATACTATTACTCTGTGGCAAAACCCTGTCAAATCTGCCTCGGTGCACCTGTTGAACAACTGCTTCTAAATCCAAGACCCTAACTCCCATCAAAATCATTTTCAAACGGTGACGATCCCGAGGACCTGTTCTATACAACAGTGTGTTCTTCATGTTCCTGCTGTCAAAACTTTGGCCGCAGGAGCAATTTAAAAAGTGGGGTCTTTCCTGCTGTTGAGACAAACTCCTGTCTGAAAATATAATGTATTTCTATGGGTCGGTTAGAGGATTATCCCTCCACTTGGATCCACACAGTTTAAAAACGTTTACATCTCTGAGCTTTGAAAGACATGCTGTTGGAAAGACAACAACGATGGCTACGTGAGGGTAAAATGATGGCTGTAGAGCAAACACTGTGCACACAGCAGCAGTTGAAACACACACACACACACGCTTACCAGCATTCACACTAGGGCTGCCACGATTAGTCGACTAGTCACGATTACGTCGACTATCAAAATCGTCGACGACTGATTTAATAGTCGACGCGTCGTTTGAAGCTTTGTAAGATCCCAAAAGATGCAGGAATAAGTAGTAGGATTTAAGAGTGTAATAACGGACTGAAACAGAAGATGGCAGCACTGCATGTACAAGGATGCCAGCTGCCGTTAAACCCCGAAGAAGAAGTAGCTCTGTCGCAGAATTCATAGCGCAGCCCAGCTCAGTTTCCAACAATGGCAGCAGCTAGTTAGTTTTAATATTACTCTTATTATTCTTTCTGGGTCACAAAATAAACGTTTAACATATTTTCAGGCGAGAATGTAGCTGCGTAAACTTCAAATATCTGCTCAGTTTATCAAGACACCACATATTTTCAAAAGCGCTCCGACGTTTTCGGAGACGTCTGTTACCCACCAGCTCGATAGCTAGCCGGGGGCAAGGCTCACTAGAGCCCGTGAGAGCACCGGACTCCCGGCAAATCGTTTTCAAACCCACCACCGTCTTTCGCTACTCAGGTTAAACATGATATACAAGTCACTTAGATAACTTAAAAATGTTATTGTTTGGCTTTTTTTTTAGTATTTTATTTGTTCCTGAGTAAATCGGTTTGGCTGAGATTAAAGTTATAGTTTTTACACAGCTGAATAAACGTCAAGCAGACAGCTGATTATCAGAAGTGCCAGATGCTCGAGAATATACTCCAGTGTCCTGTTATATTTTAGATAGCAAGGAGTTTATTAAACTTCACCGAAACAATCTGCAAATTTCATTAAAATTTAATAAACTATCATCTTGCCTTTATTTTTAGTTAGCACATACCTTAAACACTTAAAGCTCTAAGCTAATGATAGTTATATAAGAGCAGATGCTGCTGGTGCAATAAGCTGTACGTCCAATGGATGATGATCTGATTAGTCGACTAATCGCAAAAATAATCGGTGACTAGTCGACTATCAAAATAATCGTTTGTGGCAGCCCTAATTCACACTAATAAAGAATAACAGTGTTGTCATTGTTGATTTTGTGTCTTCACCCTGAGTCCATCTCCTGCCAAGCTGCACCTGTGATTCTGCGGCTGCTCACTGATGAGCTGACCGATAAGCAAATCTTATCCTGGATCTTATCCACTGCATCCTTACCCTATCACCTCTGCGTCCCATAGGGCGCCAGCCTGCCCTGTTGAAACACTATTTTTTTTCAGTGTTTCAACTGAAAAAAATAGAATGCCTTTGATCCAGAATAGAATGCCTTTGATCCTTTGTTATGTCATAATCTTGCTGAGAGGCAGAACCCACAAATAGGGGCTTTGCTCTGTTAAACTTTAGTGCTTAACGGACGTAGACCTGACAGCAACCAAAAACCTTTTGGAAAGTTTTGAGAGAATTTCACGTTTCTCAGCAATTCACCGATCAAGCCGACACATTCCACCATGTCAGCTAACCCATCCTTCAGCTCAGATGAGCTTGAAATAGTTAAAGGGAGCATTTTAGGAAACCACTACAAGGTAGAGGCTTTCCTTGGAGAAGGGGGCTTTGGTATTGTAGCCAAATGCCGCGATACCAAAACCAACCGTGCTGTGGCTATTAAAGTCAACAGGAACCACCCTGATACTCTGCAACAGGCAAAACTGGAAATTTTCATCCTGGAGCAGCTGAGAAGGTTGGATCCAGATGCCGCCAACATTGTTAAATGGAACGGCTTTTTCCATGACGGAGAGCGGGTCTGCTTAAACTTTGAAATCCTTGATCAGTGCCTGTGGGACTACATACGGGACCGGAAGAACCAGGGTCTCCCCATAAGCGAAGTCAGGCCAATTTTACATCAACTCACAAATGCCCTGTCACACCTGGGCTCTGTGGGAATAGTGCACGCTGACCTCAAATCTAGAAACATCATGGTTGTTAACCGCCATGAGTCTCCCATCAAAGTCAAACTTATAGACTTTGGCCTCGCATGTCCTGCGTCTGCAGTAATGCCTGGTGACCGTGTGGGGACGGTTGGTTATAGTGCACCTGAGGTTATGCTTGGCCTTCCTTATAATGAAGCAGCTGACATGTGGTCTCTGGGGCTGGTAGCTGTGGAACTTGGTACAGGGGTGCCACTCTACCCTGGGAGAAATTATTATGATGTTTTGAAATTCATCATACAGACCCAGGGACAGCCACCAGATCATGTTCTGGACTCTGGCGTGTACACTGAAGACTATTTCATTGAAGACAACTACAACCAACAGCGCTGGACATTTAAGACTGACAAACAATTTCAGTGCGAGACAGGATATGAGTCCCTGGAGACTCGATACATAAAACTTACGCGTCTTGATGACCTCGAACAAGTCATGGTGTTTGGACGAGGACCTGAAAATGGCCAACGTTTATTTGTCGGCTTAATTAAAGGGATGTTGGCCTTGGATGCAAACCAACGGATAACACCCTCGGAGGTTCTCCGGCATCCCTTTTTCAACCGTAAGAGTTCCCCTTGCACTAACATGAGTGTTGAAAGACCACAAAACCCTGTGGTCTTTCAGCACCCTTCAAACTTGGAAAGCAAGAGATCACAGAAAATCAACTGCAGTTTCCAAAACTCGGTTGAATTTTCTCAGCAAGTATGCGTCCACGCGTCAGCCAGCTCATCCTTCAACTCAGGTGAGCTTGAAATAGTGGAAGGGAACATTTTGGGAAACCGCTACAAGGTAGAGGCTTTCCTCGGAGAAGGGGGCTTTGGTATTGTAGCCAAATGTCGCGATACCAAAACCAACTGTGCTGTGGCTATTAAAGTCAACAGGAACCGTCCTGATATTCTGCAACAGGCAAAACTGGAACTTTTCATCCTGGAGCAGCTGAGAAGGTTGGATCCAGATGCCGCCAACATAGTTAAATGGAACGGCTTTTTCCACGACGGAGAGCGGGTCTGCTTAAACTTTGAACTCCTTGATCAATGCCTGTGGGACTACATACGGGACCGGAAAACCCAGGGTCTCCCCATAAGCGAAGTCAGGCCAATTTTACATCAACTCACAAATGCCCTGTCACACCTAGGTTCTGTGGGAATAGTGCACGCTGACCTCAAACCTGGAAACATCATGGTTGTTAACCGCCATGAGTCTCCAGTCAAAGTCAGACTTATAGACTTTGGCCTCGCATGTCCTGTGTCTGCAGTGAATCCTAGTGATTGTGTGGGGACGGTTGGTTATAGCGCACCTGAGGTTATGCTTGGCCTTCCTTATAATGAAGCAGCTGACATGTGGTCTTTGGGGCTGGTAGCTGTGGAACTTGGTACAGGGGTGCCACTCTACCCTGGAAATGGAGAATATGATGTTTTGAAATTCATCATAGAGACTCAAGGACAGCCACCAGATCATGTTCTGGACTCTGGCGTGTACACTGAAGACTATTTCATTGAAGACAACTACAACCAACAGCGCTGGACATTTAAGACTGACCAACAATTTCAGTGCGAGACAGGATATGAGTCCCTGGAGACTCGATACATAAAACTTGCGCGTCTTGATGACCTCGAACAAGCAATGGTGTTTAGACGAGGACCTGAAAATGGCCAACGTTTATTTGTCGGCTTAATTAAAGGGATGTTGGCCTTGGATGCACACCAGCGGATAACACCCTCGGAGGTTCTCCGGCATCCCTTTTTCAACCCTGGCCTCTCTAAGAGGTTCCCTTGTATTGACATTGAAAGACCATACAGAATCAATCTACAGCATGGCTTCCTCCACCTTGGGCAAAAGTGACAAAAACACAAACTGGGGTTGGAAAAGGATATTAACAGCACTGGAAAAATTCATTAAGCTGCTCCAATAATGATCACTTTGGCTTTTTTTTTTTTTTTAATTTTCACTCCCCCCACCCCAACCAGTCGCGGCAGATGGCTGTCCCTTCCTGAGCCTGGTTCTGTCGAAGGTTTCTTCCTTTTAGAGGGAGTTTTTCCTTCCCACTGTTGCTAAATGCTTGCTCATAGGGAATCGTCTGATTGTTGGGGTGGCCAAAACTCTAGGGGAACTAGCAATTCTTGTGAAAATTAAAAAAAAAAAAGCCTACCAATATTCAAAGCGGAGCAGCGGACACCTTACCATCACATCAGTCCTTCAATCGGACCAAAAACACCATGTTAACAGAAATAAATTCAATACAAATTGGAAATAAATAAATTGCCTAATAATTGTTTTTTTTTGATTGTTTATAAATATATAGTGCTACCCTTCAGCCTCCTAGTAGACATACCTGTGTTATAAATGTGAAACTCCTCTGATTTTCAAAAAAGTTGGCCTCTGACCTTGAAGTCAAGGTCACTGAGATTTAAGCTTCACAGAGATTTTCAGCAGATGCAACCATGGTATTGATTTGAAAATTCTACACAATCACAAACTTGGGTGTCCACAGCGCCTCGCCATATACCAAAGATTAAGAGGTGGGTTTTTTTTTTTTAGGTTTTTTATAAAGATTACAACACACAAATAACAATTTTTAAATTGTTATTTGTGTGTGTTTTAAAAAAGAAAGAGGGAGATTGTTAACTTGTTATTTTCTGTTACATCGCGAGAGTACTGTTGCCTGCGGTGGGTTGTTCTTATTGTGGGTGAGCGGAAAAACATGACGTAAGGAATAAAGTGCTTGAAGTGAGACTACGACGTTGTGTATTTTGACTTTACAATATTCTTTTATTCACCATATCACTGAAATGTGGGAGAATCCACTGCAGAAAGATCAATGCTTTAAGTTTTAATGATCCAGTCAGAAAAGATGATTCTAAAAGTCATCAACTGACTCCAAAAGCCCAGATCTGAACCACCTGGCTGCTGAAAACAAATGCACCAATCAAACAGAAGCCTGAATTTCATGGGCCAATCGGAATGCTTGATCTAGTTGTCCAGGACTAACTACTGACATACTATTACTCTGTGGCAAAACCCTGTCAAATCTGCCTCGGTGCACCTGTTGAACAACTGCTTCTAAATCCAAGACCCTAACTCCCATCAAAATCATTTTCAAACGGTGACGATCCCGAGGACCTGTTCTATACAACAGTGTGTTCTTCATGTTCCTGCTGTCAAAACTTTGGCCGCAGGAGCAATTTAAAAAGTGGGGTCTTTCCTGCTGTTGAGACAAACTCCTGTCTGAAAATATAATGTATTTCTATGGGTCGGTTAGAGGATTATCCCTCCACTTGGATCCACACAGTTTAAAAACGTTTACATCTCTGAGCTTTGAAAGACATGCTGTTGGAAAGACAACAACGATGGCTACGTGAGGGTAAAATGATGGCTGTAGAGCAAACACTGTGCACACAGCAGCAGTTGAAACACACACACACACACACACACGCTTACCAGCATTCACACTAGGGCTGCCACGATTAGTCGACTAGTCACGATTACGTCGACTATCAAAATCGTCGACGACTGATTTAATAGTCGACGCGTCGTTTGAAGCTTTGTAAGATCCCAAAAGATGCAGGAATAAGTAGTAGGATTTAAGAGTGTAATAACGGACTGAAACAGAAGATGGCAGCACTGCATGTACAAGGATGCCAGCTGCCGTTAAACCCCGAAGAAGAAGTAGCTCTGTCGCAGAATTCATAGCGCAGCCCAGCTCAGTTTCCAACAATGGCAGCAGCTAGTTAGTTTTAATATTACTCTTATTATTCTTTCTGGGTCACAAAATAAACGTTTAACATATTTTCAGGCGAGAATGTAGCTGCGTAAACTTCAAATATCTGCTCAGTTTATCAAGACACCACATATTTTCAAAAGCGCTCCGACGTTTTCGGAGACGTCTGTTACCCACCAGCTCGATAGCTAGCCGGGGGCAAGGCTCACTAGAGCCCGTGAGAGCACCGGACTCCCGGCAAATCGTTTTCAAACCCACCACCGTCTTTCGCTACTCAGGTTAAACATGATATATAAGTCACTTAGATAACTTAAAAATGTTATTGTTTGGCTTTTTTTTTAGTATTTTATTTGTTCCTGAGTAAATCGGTTTGGCTGAGATTAAAGTTATAGTTTTTACACAGCTGAATAAACGTCAAGCAGACAGCTGATTATCAGAAGTGCCAGATGCTCGAGAATATACTCCAGTGTCCTGTTATATTTTAGATAGCAAGGAGTTTATTAAACTTCACCGAAACAATCTGCAAATTTCATTAAAATTTAATAAACTATCATCTTGCCTTTATTTTTAGTTAGCACATACCTTAAACACTTAAAGCTCTAAGCTAATGATAGTTATATAAGAGCAGATGCTGCTGGTGCAATAAGCTGTACGTCCAATGGATGATGATCTGATTAGTCGACTAATCGCAAAAATAATCGGTGACTAGTCGACTATCAAAATAATCGTTTGTGGCAGCCCTAATTCACACTAATAAAGAATAACAGTGTTGTCATTGTTGATTTTGTGTCTTCACCCTGAGTCCATCTCCTGCCAAGCTGCACCTGTGATTCTGCGGCTGCTCACTGATGAGCTGACCGATAAGCAAATCTTATCCTGGATCTTATCCACTGCATCCTTACCCTATCACCTCTGCGTCCCATAGGGCGCCAGCCTGCCCTGTTGAAACACTATTTTTTTTCAGTGTTTCAACTGAAAAAAATAGAATGCCTTTGATCCAGAATAGAATGCCTTTGATCCTTTGTTATGTCATAATCTTGCTGAGAGGCAGAACCCACAAATAGGGGCTTTGCTCTGTTAAACTTTAGTGCTTAACGGACGTAGACCTGACAGCAACCAAAAACCTTTTGGAAAGTTTTGAGAGAATTTCACGTTTCTCAGCAATTCACCGATCAAGCCGACACATTCCACCATGTCAGCTAACCCATCCTTCAGCTCAGATGAGCTTGAAATAGTTAAAGGGAGCATTTTAGGAAACCACTACAAGGTAGAGGCTTTCCTTGGAGAAGGGGGCTTTGGTATTGTAGCCAAATGCCGCGATACCAAAACCAACCGTGCTGTGGCTATTAAAGTCAACAGGAACCACCCTGATACTCTGCAACAGGCAAAACTGGAAATTTTCATCCTGGAGCAGCTGAGAAGGTTGGATCCAGATGCCGCCAACATTGTTAAATGGAATGGCTTTTTCCATGACGGAGAGCGGGTCTGCTTAAACTTTGAAATCCTTGATCAGTGCCTGTGGGACTACATACGGGACCGGAAGAACCAGGGTCTCCCCATAAGCGAAGTCAGGCCAATTTTACATCAACTCACAAATGCCCTGTCACACCTGGGCTCTGTGGGAATAGTGCACGCTGACCTCAAATCTAGAAACATCATGGTTGTTAACCGCCATGAGTCTCCCATCAAAGTCAAACTTATAGACTTTGGCCTCGCATGTCCTGCGTCTGCAGTAATGCCTGGTGACCGTGTGGGGACGGTTGGTTATAGTGCACCTGAGGTTATGCTTGGCCTTCCTTATAATGAAGCAGCTGACATGTGGTCTCTGGGGCTGGTAGCTGTGGAACTTGGTACAGGGGTGCCACTCTACCCTGGGAGAAATTATTATGATGTTTTGAAATTCATCATACAGACCCAGGGACAGCCACCAGATCATGTTCTGGACTCTGGCGTGTACACTGAAGACTATTTCATTGAAGACAACTACAACCAACAGCGCTGGACATTTAAGACTGACAAACAATTTCAGTGCGAGACAGGATATGAGTCCCTGGAGACTCGATACATAAAACTTACGCGTCTTGATGACCTCGAACAAGTCATGGTGTTTGGACGAGGACCTGAAAATGGCCAACGTTTATTTGTCGGCTTAATTAAAGGGATGTTGGCCTTGGATGCAAACCAACGGATAACACCCTCGGAGGTTCTCCGGCATCCCTTTTTCAACCGTAAGAGTTCCCCTTGCACTAACATGAGTGTTGAAAGACCACAAAACCCTGTGGTCTTTCAGCACCCTTCAAACTTGGAAAGCAAGAGATCACAGAAAATCAACTGCAGTTTCCAAAACTCGGTTGAATTTTCTCAGCAAGTATGCGTCCACGCGTCAGCCAGCTCATCCTTCAACTCAGGTGAGCTTGAAATAGTGGAAGGGAACATTTTGGGAAACCGCTACAAGGTAGAGGCTTTCCTCGGAGAAGGGGGCTTTGGTATTGTAGCCAAATGTCGCGATACCAAAACCAACCGTGCTGTGGCTATTAAAGTCAACAGGAACCGTCCTGATATTCTGCAACAGGCAAAACTGGAACTTTTCATCCTGGAGCAGCTGAGAAGGTTGGATCCAGATGCCGCCAACATAGTTAAATGGAACGGCTTTTTCCACGACGGAGAGCGGGTCTGCTTAAACTTTGAACTCCTTGATCAATGCCTGTGGGACTACATACGGGACCGGAAAACCCAGGGTCTCCCCATAAGCGAAGTCAGGCCAATTTTACATCAACTCACAAATGCCCTGTCACACCTAGGTTCTGTGGGAATAGTGCACGCTGACCTCAAACCTGGAAACATCATGGTTGTTAACCGCCATGAGTCTCCAGTCAAAGTCAGACTTATAGACTTTGGCCTCGCATGTCCTGTGTCTGCAGTGAATCCTAGTGATTGTGTGGGGACGGTTGGTTATAGCGCACCTGAGGTTATGCTTGGCCTTCCTTATAATGAAGCAGCTGACATGTGGTCTTTGGGGCTGGTAGCTGTGGAACTTGGTACAGGGGTGCCACTCTACCCTGGAAATGGAGAATATGATGTTTTGAAATTCATCATAGAGACTCAAGGACAGCCACCAGATCATGTTCTGGACTCTGGCGTGTACACTGAAGACTATTTCATTGAAGACAACTACAACCAACAGCGCTGGACATTTAAGACTGACCAACAATTTCAGTGCGAGACAGGATATGAGTCCCTGGAGACTCGATACATAAAACTTACACGTCTTGATGACCTCGAACAAGCAATGGTGTTTAGACGAGGACCTGAAAATGGCCAACGTTTATTTGTCGGCTTAATTAAAGGGATGTTGGCCTTGGATGCACACCAGCGGATAACACCCTCGGAGGTTCTCCGGCATCCCTTTTTCAACCCTGGCCTCTCTAAGAGGTTCCCTTGTATTGACATTGAAAGACCATACAGAATCAATCTACAGCATGGCTTCCTCCACCTTGGGCAAAAGTGACAAAAACACAAACTGGGGTTGGAAAAGGATATTAACAGCACTGGAAAAATTCATTAAGCTGCTCCAATAATGATCACTTTGGCTTTTTTTTTTTTTTAAATTTTCACTCCCCCCACCCCAACCAGTCGCGGCAGATGGCTGTCCCTTCCTGAGCCTGGTTCTGTCGAAGGTTTCTTCCTTTTAGAGGGAGTTTTTCCTTCCCACTGTTGCTAAATGCTTGCTCATAGGGAATCGTCTGATTGTTGGGGTGGCCAAAACTCTAGGGGAACTAGCAATTCTTGTGAAAATTAAAAAAAAAAAAGCCTACCAATATTCAAAGCGGAGCAGCGGACACCTTACCATCACATCAGTCCTTCAATCGGACCAAAAACACCATGTTAACAGAAATAAATTCAATACAAATTGGAAATAAATAAATTGCCTAATAATTGTTTTTTTTTGATTGTTTATAAATATATAGTGCTACCCTTCAGCCTCCTAGTAGACATACCTGTGTTATAAATGTGAAACTCCTCTGATTTTCAAAAAAGTTGGCCTCTGACCTTGAAGTCAAGGTCACTGAGATTTAAGCTTCACAGAGATTTTCAGCAGATGCAACCATGGTATTGATTTGAAAATTCTACACAATCACAAACTTGGGTGTCCACAGCGCCTCGCCATATACCAAAGATTAAGAGGTGGGTTTTTTTTTTTAGGTTTTTTATAAAGATTACAACACACAAATAACAATTTTTAAATTGTTATTTGTGTGTGTTTTAAAAAAGAAAGAGGGAGATTGTTAACTTGTTATTTTCTGTTACATCGCGAGAGTACTGTTGCCTGCGGTGGGTTGTTCTTATTGTGGGTGAGCGGAAAAACATGACGTAAGGAATAAAGTGCTTGAAGTGAGACTACGACGTTGTGTATTTTGACTTTACAATATTCTTTTATTCACCATATCACTGAAATGTGGGAGAATCCACTGCAGAAAGATCAATGCTTTAAGTTTTAATGATCCAGTCAGAAAAGATGATTCTAAAAGTCATCAACTGACTCCAAAAGCCCAGATCTGAACCACCTGGCTGCTGAAAACAAATGCACCAATCAAACAGAAGCCTGAATTTCATGGGCCAATCGGAATGCTTGATCTAGTTGTCCAGGACTAACTACTGACATACTATTACTCTGTGGCAAAACCCTGTCAAATCTGCCTCGGTGCACCTGTTGAACAACTGCTTCTAAATCCAAGACCCTAACTCCCATCAAAATCATTTTCAAACGGTGACGATCCCGAGGACCTGTTCTATACAACAGTGTGTTCTTCATGTTCCTGCTGTCAAAACTTTGGCCGCAGGAGCAATTTAAAAAGTGGGGTCTTTCCTGCTGTTGAGACAAACTCCTGTCTGAAAATATAATGTATTTCTATGGGTCGGTTAGAGGATTATCCCTCCACTTGGATCCACACAGTTTAAAAACGTTTACATCTCTGAGCTTTGAAAGACATGCTGTTGGAAAGACAACAACGATGGCTACGTGAGGGTAAAATGATGGCTGTAGAGCAAACACTGTGCACACAGCAGCAGTTGAAACACACACACACACACACACACGCTTACCAGCATTCACACTAGGGCTGCCACGATTAGTCGACTAGTCACGATTACGTCGACTATCAAAATCGTCGACGACTGATTTAATAGTCGACGCGTCGTTTGAAGCTTTGTAAGATCCCAAAAGATGCAGGAATAAGTAGTAGGATTTAAGAGTGTAATAACGGACTGAAACAGAAGATGGCAGCACTGCATGTACAAGGATGCCAGCTGCCGTTAAACCCCGAAGAAGAAGTAGCTCTGTCGCAGAATTCATAGCGCAGCCCAGCTCAGTTTCCAACAATGGCAGCAGCTAGTTAGTTTTAATATTACTCTTATTATTCTTTCTGGGTCACAAAATAAACGTTTAACATATTTTCAGGCGAGAATGTAGCTGCGTAAACTTCAAATATCTGCTCAGTTTATCAAGACACCACATATTTTCAAAAGCGCTCCGACGTTTTCGGAGACGTCTGTTACCCACCAGCTCGATAGCTAGCCGGGGGCAAGGCTCACTAGAGCCCGTGAGAGCACCGGACTCCCGGCAAATCGTTTTCAAACCCACCACCGTCTTTCGCTACTCAGGTTAAACATGATATATAAGTCACTTAGATAACTTAAAAATGTTATTGTTTGGCTTTTTTTTTAGTATTTTATTTGTTCCTGAGTAAATCGGTTTGGCTGAGATTAAAGTTATAGTTTTTACACAGCTGAATAAACGTCAAGCAGACAGCTGATTATCAGAAGTGCCAGATGCTCGAGAATATACTCCAGTGTCCTGTTATATTTTAGATAGCAAGGAGTTTATTAAACTTCACCGAAACAATCTGCAAATTTCATTAAAATTTAATAAACTATCATCTTGCCTTTATTTTTAGTTAGCACATACCTTAAACACTTAAAGCTCTAAGCTAATGATAGTTATATAAGAGCAGATGCTGCTGGTGCAATAAGCTGTACGTCCAATGGATGATGATCTGATTAGTCGACTAATCGCAAAAATAATCGGTGACTAGTCGACTATCAAAATAATCGTTTGTGGCAGCCCTAATTCACACTAATAAAGAATAACAGTGTTGTCATTGTTGATTTTGTGTCTTCACCCTGAGTCCATCTCCTGCCAAGCTGCACCTGTGATTCTGCGGCTGCTCACTGATGAGCTGACCGATAAGCAAATCTTATCCTGGATCTTATCCACTGCATCCTTACCCTATCACCTCTGCGTCCCATAGGGCGCCAGCCTGCCCTGTTGAAACACTATTTTTTTTCAGTGTTTCAACTGAAAAAAATAGAATGCCTTTGATCCAGAATAGAATGCCTTTGATCCTTTGTTATGTCATAATCTTGCTGAGAGGCAGAACCCACAAATAGGGGCTTTGCTCTGTTAAACTTTAGTGCTTAACGGACGTAGACCTGACAGCAACCAAAAACCTTTTGGAAAGTTTTGAGAGAATTTCACGTTTCTCAGCAATTCACCGATCAAGCCGACACATTCCACCATGTCAGCTAACCCATCCTTCAGCTCAGATGAGCTTGAAATAGTTAAAGGGAGCATTTTAGGAAACCACTACAAGGTAGAGGCTTTCCTTGGAGAAGGGGGCTTTGGTATTGTAGCCAAATGCCGCGATACCAAAACCAACCGTGCTGTGGCTATTAAAGTCAACAGGAACCACCCTGATACTCTGCAACAGGCAAAACTGGAAATTTTCATCCTGGAGCAGCTGAGAAGGTTGGATCCAGATGCCGCCAACATTGTTAAATGGAATGGCTTTTTCCATGACGGAGAGCGGGTCTGCTTAAACTTTGAAATCCTTGATCAGTGCCTGTGGGACTACATACGGGACCGGAAGAACCAGGGTCTCCCCATAAGCGAAGTCAGGCCAATTTTACATCAACTCACAAATGCCCTGTCACACCTGGGCTCTGTGGGAATAGTGCACGCTGACCTCAAATCTAGAAACATCATGGTTGTTAACCGCCATGAGTCTCCCATCAAAGTCAAACTTATAGACTTTGGCCTCGCATGTCCTGCGTCTGCAGTAATGCCTGGTGACCGTGTGGGGACGGTTGGTTATAGTGCACCTGAGGTTATGCTTGGCCTTCCTTATAATGAAGCAGCTGACATGTGGTCTCTGGGGCTGGTAGCTGTGGAACTTGGTACAGGGGTGCCACTCTACCCTGGGAGAAATTATTATGATGTTTTGAAATTCATCATACAGACCCAGGGACAGCCACCAGATCATGTTCTGGACTCTGGCGTGTACACTGAAGACTATTTCATTGAAGACAACTACAACCAACAGCGCTGGACATTTAAGACTGACAAACAATTTCAGTGCGAGACAGGATATGAGTCCCTGGAGACTCGATACATAAAACTTACGCGTCTTGATGACCTCGAACAAGTCATGGTGTTTGGACGAGGACCTGAAAATGGCCAACGTTTATTTGTCGGCTTAATTAAAGGGATGTTGGCCTTGGATGCAAACCAACGGATAACACCCTCGGAGGTTCTCCGGCATCCCTTTTTCAACCGTAAGAGTTCCCCTTGCACTAACATGAGTGTTGAAAGACCACAAAACCCTGTGGTCTTTCAGCACCCTTCAAACTTGGAAAGCAAGAGATCACAGAAAATCAACTGCAGTTTCCAAAACTCGGTTGAATTTTCTCAGCAAGTATGCGTCCACGCGTCAGCCAGCTCATCCTTCAACTCAGGTGAGCTTGAAATAGTGGAAGGGAACATTTTGGGAAACCGCTACAAGGTAGAGGCTTTCCTCGGAGAAGGGGGCTTTGGTATTGTAGCCAAATGTCGCGATACCAAAACCAACCGTGCTGTGGCTATTAAAGTCAACAGGAACCGTCCTGATATTCTGCAACAGGCAAAACTGGAACTTTTCATCCTGGAGCAGCTGAGAAGGTTGGATCCAGATGCCGCCAACATAGTTAAATGGAACGGCTTTTTCCACGACGGAGAGCGGGTCTGCTTAAACTTTGAACTCCTTGATCAATGCCTGTGGGACTACATACGGGACCGGAAAACCCAGGGTCTCCCCATAAGCGAAGTCAGGCCAATTTTACATCAACTCACAAATGCCCTGTCACACCTAGGTTCTGTGGGAATAGTGCACGCTGACCTCAAACCTGGAAACATCATGGTTGTTAACCGCCATGAGTCTCCAGTCAAAGTCAGACTTATAGACTTTGGCCTCGCATGTCCTGTGTCTGCAGTGAATCCTAGTGATTGTGTGGGGACGGTTGGTTATAGCGCACCTGAGGTTATGCTTGGCCTTCCTTATAATGAAGCAGCTGACATGTGGTCTTTGGGGCTGGTAGCTGTGGAACTTGGTACAGGGGTGCCACTCTACCCTGGAAATGGAGAATATGATGTTTTGAAATTCATCATAGAGACTCAAGGACAGCCACCAGATCATGTTCTGGACTCTGGCGTGTACACTGAAGACTATTTCATTGAAGACAACTACAACCAACAGCGCTGGACATTTAAGACTGACCAACAATTTCAGTGCGAGACAGGATATGAGTCCCTGGAGACTCGATACATAAAACTTACGCGTCTTGATGACCTCGAACAAGCAATGGTGTTTAGACGAGGACCTGAAAATGGCCAACGTTTATTTGTCGGCTTAATTAAAGGGATGTTGGCCTTGGATGCACACCAGCGGATAACACCCTCGGAGGTTCTCCGGCATCCCTTTTTCAACCCTGGCCTCTCTAAGAGGTTCCCTTGTATTGACATTGAAAGACCATACAGAATCAATCTACAGCATGGCTTCCTCCACCTTGGGCAAAAGTGACAAAAACACAAACTGGGGTTGGAAAAGGATATTAACAGCACTGGAAAAATTCATTAAGCTGCTCCAATAATGATCACTTTGGCTTTTTTTTTTTTTTAAATTTTCACTCCCCCCACCCCAACCAGTCGCGGCAGATGGCTGTCCCTTCCTGAGCCTGGTTCTGTCGAAGGTTTCTTCCTTTTAGAGGGAGTTTTTCCTTCCCACTGTTGCTAAATGCTTGCTCATAGGGAATCGTCTGATTGTTGGGGTGGCCAAAACTCTAGGGGAACTAGCAATTCTTGTGAAAATTAAAAAAAAAAAAGCCTACCAATATTCAAAGCGGAGCAGCGGACACCTTACCATCACATCAGTCCTTCAATCGGACCAAAAACACCATGTTAACAGAAATAAATTCAATACAAATTGGAAATAAATAAATTGCCTAATAATTGTTTTTTTTTGATTGTTTATAAATATATAGTGCTACCCTTCAGCCTCCTAGTAGACATACCTGTGTTATAAATGTGAAACTCCTCTGATTTTCAAAAAAGTTGGCCTCTGACCTTGAAGTCAAGGTCACTGAGATTTAAGCTTCACAGAGATTTTCAGCAGATGCAACCATGGTATTGATTTGAAAATTCTACACAATCACAAACTTGGGTGTCCACAGCGCCTCGCCATATACCAAAGATTAAGAGGTGGGGTTTTTTTTTTAGGTTTTTTATAAAGATTACAACACACAAATAACAATTTTTAAATTGTTATTTGTGTGTGTTTTAAAAAAGAAAGAGGGAGATTGTTAACTTGTTATTTTCTGTTACATCGCGAGAGTACTGTTGCCTGCGGTGGGTTGTTCTTATTGTGGGTGAGCGGAAAAACATGACGTAAGGAATAAAGTGCTTGAAGTGAGACTACGACGTTGTGTATTTTGACTTTACAATATTCTTTTATTCACCATATCACTGAAATGTGGGAGAATCCACTGCAGAAAGATCAATGCTTTAAGTTTTAATGATCCAGTCAGAAAAGATGATTCTAAAAGTCATCAACTGACTCCAAAAGCCCAGATCTGAACCACCTGGCTGCTGAAAACAAATGCACCAATCAAACAGAAGCCTGAATTTCATGGGCCAATCGGAATGCTTGATCTAGTTGTCCAGGACTAACTACTGACATACTATTACTCTGTGGCAAAACCCTGTCAAATCTGCCTCGGTGCACCTGTTGAACAACTGCTTCTAAATCCAAGACCCTAACTCCCATCAAAATCATTTTCAAACGGTGACGATCCCGAGGACCTGTTCTATACAACAGTGTGTTCTTCATGTTCCTGCTGTCAAAACTTTGGCCGCAGGAGCAATTTAAAAAGTGGGGTCTTTCCTGCTGTTGAGACAAACTCCTGTCTGAAAATATAATGTATTTCTATGGGTCGGTTAGAGGATTATCCCTCCACTTGGATCCACACAGTTTAAAAACGTTTACATCTCTGAGCTTTGAAAGACATGCTGTTGGAAAGACAACAACGATGGCTACGTGAGGGTAAAATGATGGCTGTAGAGCAAACACTGTGCACACAGCAGCAGTTGAAACACACACACACACACACACACACGCTTACCAGCATTCACACTAGGGCTGCCACGATTAGTCGACTAGTCACGATTACGTCGACTATCAAAATCGTCGACGACTGATTTAATAGTCGACGCGTCGTTTGAAGCTTTGTAAGATCCCAAAAGATGCAGGAATAAGTAGTAGGATTTAAGAGTGTAATAACGGACTGAAACAGAAGATGGCAGCACTGCATGTACAAGGATGCCAGCTGCCGTTAAACCCCGAAGAAGAAGTAGCTCTGTCGCAGAATTCATAGCGCAGCCCAGCTCAGTTTCCAACAATGGCAGCAGCTAGTTAGTTTTAATATTACTCTTATTATTCTTTCTGGGTCACAAAATAAACGTTTAACATATTTTCAGGCGAGAATGTAGCTGCGTAAACTTCAAATATCTGCTCAGTTTATCAAGACACCACATATTTTCAAAAGCGCTCCGACGTTTTCGGAGACGTCTGTTACCCACCAGCTCGATAGCTAGCCGGGGGCAAGGCTCACTAGAGCCCGTGAGAGCACCGGACTCCCGGCAAATCGTTTTCAAACCCACCACCGTCTTTCGCTACTCAGGTTAAACATGATATATAAGTCACTTAGATAACTTAAAAATGTTATTGTTTGGCTTTTTTTTTAGTATTTTATTTGTTCCTGAGTAAATCGGTTTGGCTGAGATTAAAGTTATAGTTTTTACACAGCTGAATAAACGTCAAGCAGACAGCTGATTATCAGAAGTGCCAGATGCTCGAGAATATACTCCAGTGTCCTGTTATATTTTAGATAGCAAGGAGTTTATTAAACTTCACCGAAACAATCTGCAAATTCCATTAAAATTTAATAAACTATCATCTTGCCTTTATTTTTAGTTAGCACATACCTTAAACACTTAAAGCTCTAAGCTAATGATAGTTATATAAGAGCAGATGCTGCTGGTGCAATAAGCTGTACGTCCAATGGATGATGATCTGATTAGTCGACTAATCGCAAAAATAATCGGTGACTAGTCGACTATCAAAATAATCGTTTGTGGCAGCCCTAATTCACACTAATAAAGAATAACAGTGTTGTCATTGTTGATTTTGTGTCTTCACCCTGAGTCCATCTCCTGCCAAGCTGCACCTGTGATTCTGCGGCTGCTCACTGATGAGCTGACCGATAAGCAAATCTTATCCTGGATCTTATCCACTGCATCCTTACCCTATCACCTCTGCGTCCCATAGGGCGCCAGCCTGCCCTGTTGAAACACTATTTTTTTTCAGTGTTTCAACTGAAAAAAATAGAATGCCTTTGATCCAGAATAGAATGCCTTTGATCCTTTGTTATGTCATAATCTTGCTGAGAGGCAGAACCCACAAATAGGGGCTTTGCTCTGTTAAACTTTAGTGCTTAACGGACGTAGACCTGACAGCAACCAAAAACCTTTTGGAAAGTTTTGAGAGAATTTCACGTTTCTCAGCAATTCACCGATCAAGCCGACACATTCCACCATGTCAGCTAACCCATCCTTCAGCTCAGATGAGCTTGAAATAGTTAAAGGGAGCATTTTAGGAAACCACTACAAGGTAGAGGCTTTCCTTGGAGAAGGGGGCTTTGGTATTGTAGCCAAATGCCGCGATACCAAAACCAACCGTGCTGTGGCTATTAAAGTCAACAGGAACCGTCCTGATATTCTGCAACAGGCAAAACTGGAACTTTTCATCCTGGAGCAGCTGAGAAGGTTGGATCCAGATGCCGCCAACATAGTTAAATGGAACGGCTTTTTCCACGACGGAGAGTGGGTCTGCTTAAACTTTGAACTCCTTGATCAATGCCTGTGGGACTACATACGGGACCGGAAAACCCAGGGTCTCCCCATAAGCGAAGTCAGGCCAATTTTACATCAACTCACAAATGCCCTGTCACACCTAGGTTCTGTGGGAATAGTGCACGCTGACCTCAAACCTGGAAACATCATGGTTGTTAACCGCCATGAGTCTCCAGTCAAAGTCAGACTTATAGACTTTGGCCTCGCATGTCCTGTGTCTGCAGTGAATCCTAGTGATTGTGTGGGGACGGTTGGTTATAGCGCACCTGAGGTTATGCTTGGCCTTCCTTATAATGAAGCAGCTGACATGTGGTCTTTGGGGCTGGTAGCTGTGGAACTTGGTACAGGGGTGCCACTCTACCCTGGAAATGGAGAATATGATGTTTTGAAATTCATCATAGAGACTCAAGGACAGCCACCAGATCATGTTCTGGACTCTGGCGTGTACACTGAAGACTATTTCATTGAAGACAACTACAACCAACAGCGCTGGACATTTAAGACTGACCAACAATTTCAGTGCGAGACAGGATATGAGTCCCTGGAGACTCGATACATAAAACTTACGCGTCTTGATGACCTCGAACAAGTCATGGTGTTTAGACGAGGACCTGAAAATGGCCAACGTTTATTTGTCGGCTTAATTAAAGGGATGTTGGCCTTGGATGCACACCAGCGGATAACACCCTCGGAGGTTCTCCGGCATCCCTTTTTCAACCCTGGCCTCTCTAAGAGGTTCCCTTGTATTGACATTGAAAGACCATACAGAATCAATCTACAGCATGGCTTCCTCCACCTTGGGCAAAAGTGACAAAAACACAAACTGGGGTTGGAAAAGGATATTAACAGCACTGGAAAAATTCATTAAGCTGCTCCAATAATGATCACTTTGGCTTTTTTTTTTTTTTTAATTTTCACTCCCCCCACCCCAACCAGTCGCGGCAGATGGCTGTCCCTTCCTGAGCCTGGTTCTGTCGAAGGTTTCTTCCTTTTAGAGGGAGTTTTTCCTTCCCACTGTTGCTAAATGCTTGCTCATAGGGAATCGTCTGATTGTTGGGGTGGCCAAAACTCTAGGGGAACTAGCAATTCTTGTGAAAATTAAAAAAAAAAAAAGCCTACCAATATTCAAAGCGGAGCAGCGGACACCTTACCATCACATCAGTCCTTCAATCGGACCAAAAACACCATGTTAACAGAAATAAATTCAATACAAATTGGAAATAAATAAATTGCCTAATAATTGTTTTTTTTTGATTGTTTATAAATATATAGTGCTACCCTTCAGCCTCCTAGTAGACATACCTGTGTTATAAATGTGAAACTCCTCTGATTTTCAAAAAAGTTGGCCTCTGACCTTGAAGTCAAGGTCACTGAGATTTAAGCTTCACAGAGATTTTCAGCAGATGCAACCATGGTATTGATTTGAAAATTCTACACAATCACAAACTTGGGTGTCCACAGCGCCTCGCCATATACCAAAGATTAAGAGGTGGGGTTTTTTTTTTAGGTTTTTTATAAAGATTACAACACACAAATAACAATTTTTTAATTGTTATTTGTGTGTGTTTTAAAAAAGAAAGAGGGAGATTGTTAACTTGTTATTTTCTGTTACATCGCGAGAGTACTGTTGCCTGCGGTGGGTTGTTCTTATTGTGGGTGAGCGGAAAAACATGACGTAAGGAATAAAGTGCTTGAAGTGAGACTACGACGTTGTGTATTTTGACTTTACAATATTCTTTTATTCACCATATCACTGAAATGTGGGAGAATCCACTGCAGAAAGATCAATGCTTTAAGTTTTAATGATCCAGTCAGAAAAGATGATTCTAAAAGTCATCAACTGACTCCAAAAGCCCAGATCTGAACCACCTGGCTGCTGAAAACAAATGCACCAATCAAACAGAAGCCTGAATTTCATGGGCCAATCGGAATGCTTGATCTAGTTGTCCAGGACTAACTACTGACATACTATTACTCTGTGGCAAAACCCTGTCAAATCTGCCTCGGTGCACCTGTTGAACAACTGCTTCTAAATCCAAGACCCTAACTCCCATCAAAATCATTTTCAAACGGTGACGATCCCGAGGACCTGTTCTATACAACAGTGTGTTCTTCATGTTCCTGCTGTCAAAACTTTGGCCGCAGGAGCAATTTAAAAAGTGGGGTCTTTCCTGCTGTTGAGACAAACTCCTGTCTGAAAATATAATGTATTTCTATGGGTCGGTTAGAGGATTATCCCTCCACTTGGATCCACACAGTTTAAAAACGTTTACATCTCTGAGCTTTGAAAGACATGCTGTTGGAAAGACAACAACGATGGCTACGTGAGGGTAAAATGATGGCTGTAGAGCAAACACTGTGCACACAGCAGCAGTTGAAACACACACACACACACGCTTACCAGCATTCACACTAGGGCTGCCACGATTAGTCGACTAGTCACGATTACGTCGACTATCAAAATCGTCGACGACTGATTTAATAGTCGACGCGTCGTTTGAAGCTTTGTAAGATCCCAAAAGATGCAGGAATAAGTAGTAGGATTTAAGAGTGTAATAACGGACTGAAACAGAAGATGGCAGCACTGCATGTACAAGGATGCCAGCTGCCGTTAAACCCCGAAGAAGAAGTAGCTCTGTCGCAGAATTCATAGCGCAGCCCAGCTCAGTTTCCAACAATGGCAGCAGCTAGTTAGTTTTAATATTACTCTTATTATTCTTTCTGGGTCACAAAATAAACGTTTAACATATTTTCAGGCGAGAATGTAGCTGCGTAAACTTCAAATATCTGCTCAGTTTATCAAGACACCACATATTTTCAAAAGCGCTCCGACGTTTTCGGAGACGTCTGTTACCCACCAGCTCGATAGCTAGCCGGGGGCAAGGCTCACTAGAGCCCGTGAGAGCACCGGACTCCCGGCAAATCGTTTTCAAACCCACCACCGTCTTTCGCTACTCAGGTTAAACATGATATACAAGTCACTTAGATAACTTAAAAATGTTATTGTTTGGCTTTTTTTTTAGTATTTTATTTGTTCCTGAGTAAATCGGTTTGGCTGAGATTAAAGTTATAGTTTTTACACAGCTGAATAAACGTCAAGCAGACAGCTGATTATCAGAAGTGCCAGATGCTCGAGAATATACTCCAGTGTCCTGTTATATTTTAGATAGCAAGGAGTTTATTAAACTTCACCGAAACAATCTGCAAATTTCATTAAAATTTAATAAACTATCATCTTGCCTTTATTTTTAGTTAGCACATACCTTAAACACTTAAAGCTCTAAGCTAATGATAGTTATATAAGAGCAGATGCTGCTGGTGCAATAAGCTGTACGTCCAATGGATGATGATCTGATTAGTCGACTAATCGCAAAAATAATCGGTGACTAGTCGACTATCAAAATAATCGTTTGTGGCAGCCCTAATTCACACTAATAAAGAATAACAGTGTTGTCATTGTTGATTTTGTGTCTTCACCCTGAGTCCATCTCCTGCCAAGCTGCACCTGTGATTCTGCGGCTGCTCACTGATGAGCTGACCGATAAGCAAATCTTATCCTGGATCTTATCCACTGCATCCTTACCCTATCACCTCTGCGTCCCATAGGGCGCCAGCCTGCCCTGTTGAAACACTATTTTTTTTCAGTGTTTCAACTGAAAAAAATAGAATGCCTTTGATCCAGAATAGAATGCCTTTGATCCTTTGTTATGTCATAATCTTGCTGAGAGGCAGAACCCACAAATAGGGGCTTTGCTCTGTTAAACTTTAGTGCTTAACGGACGTAGACCTGACAGCAACCAAAAACCTTTTGGAAAGTTTTGAGAGAATTTCACGTTTCTCAGCAATTCACCGATCAAGCCGACACATTCCACCATGTCAGCTAACCCATCCTTCAGCTCAGATGAGCTTGAAATAGTTAAAGGGAGCATTTTAGGAAACCACTACAAGGTAGAGGCTTTCCTTGGAGAAGGGGGCTTTGGTATTGTAGCCAAATGCCGCGATACCAAAACCAACCGTGCTGTGGCTATTAAAGTCAACAGGAACCACCCTGATACTCTGCAACAGGCAAAACTGGAAATTTTCATCCTGGAGCAGCTGAGAAGGTTGGATCCAGATGCCGCCAACATTGTTAAATGGAACGGCTTTTTCCATGACGGAGAGCGGGTCTGCTTAAACTTTGAAATCCTTGATCAGTGCCTGTGGGACTACATACGGGACCGGAAGAACCAGGGTCTCCCCATAAGCGAAGTCAGGCCAATTTTACATCAACTCACAAATGCCCTGTCACACCTGGGCTCTGTGGGAATAGTGCACGCTGACCTCAAATCTAGAAACATCATGGTTGTTAACCGCCATGAGTCTCCCATCAAAGTCAAACTTATAGACTTTGGCCTCGCATGTCCTGCGTCTGCAGTAATGCCTGGTGACCGTGTGGGGACGGTTGGTTATAGTGCACCTGAGGTTATGCTTGGCCTTCCTTATAATGAAGCAGCTGACATGTGGTCTCTGGGGCTGGTAGCTGTGGAACTTGGTACAGGGGTGCCACTCTACCCTGGGAGAAATTATTATGATGTTTTGAAATTCATCATACAGACCCAGGGACAGCCACCAGATCATGTTCTGGACTCTGGCGTGTACACTGAAGACTATTTCATTGAAGACAACTACAACCAACAGCGCTGGACATTTAAGACTGACAAACAATTTCAGTGCGAGACAGGATATGAGTCCCTGGAGACTCGATACATAAAACTTACGCGTCTTGATGACCTCGAACAAGTCATGGTGTTTGGACGAGGACCTGAAAATGGCCAACGTTTATTTGTCGGCTTAATTAAAGGGATGTTGGCCTTGGATGCAAACCAACGGATAACACCCTCGGAGGTTCTCCGGCATCCCTTTTTCAACCGTAAGAGTTCCCCTTGCACTAACATGAGTGTTGAAAGACCACAAAACCCTGTGGTCTTTCAGCACCCTTCAAACTTGGAAAGCAAGAGATCACAGAAAATCAACTGCAGTTTCCAAAACTCGGTTGAATTTTCTCAGCAAGTATGCGTCCACGCGTCAGCCAGCTCATCCTTCAACTCAGGTGAGCTTGAAATAGTGGAAGGGAACATTTTGGGAAACCGCTACAAGGTAGAGGCTTTCCTCGGAGAAGGGGGCTTTGGTATTGTAGCCAAATGTCGCGATACCAAAACCAACCGTGCTGTGGCTATTAAAGTCAACAGGAACCGTCCTGATATTCTGCAACAGGCAAAACTGGAACTTTTCATCCTGGAGCAGCTGAGAAGGTTGGATCCAGATGCCGCCAACATAGTTAAATGGAACGGCTTTTTCCACGACGGAGAGCGGGTCTGCTTAAACTTTGAACTCCTTGATCAATGCCTGTGGGACTACATACGGGACCGGAAAACCCAGGGTCTCCCCATAAGCGAAGTCAGGCCAATTTTACATCAACTCACAAATGCCCTGTCACACCTAGGTTCTGTGGGAATAGTGCACGCTGACCTCAAACCTGGAAACATCATGGTTGTTAACCGCCATGAGTCTCCAGTCAAAGTCAGACTTATAGACTTTGGCCTCGCATGTCCTGTGTCTGCAGTGAATCCTAGTGATTGTGTGGGGACGGTTGGTTATAGCGCACCTGAGGTTATGCTTGGCCTTCCTTATAATGAAGCAGCTGACATGTGGTCTTTGGGGCTGGTAGCTGTGGAACTTGGTACAGGGGTGCCACTCTACCCTGGAAATGGAGAATATGATGTTTTGAAATTCATCATAGAGACTCAAGGACAGCCACCAGATCATGTTCTGGACTCTGGCGTGTACACTGAAGACTATTTCATTGAAGACAACTACAACCAACAGCGCTGGACATTTAAGACTGACCAACAATTTCAGTGCGAGACAGGATATGAGTCCCTGGAGACTCGATACATAAAACTTACGCGTCTTGATGACCTCGAACAAGCAATGGTGTTTAGACGAGGACCTGAAAATGGCCAACGTTTATTTGTCGGCTTAATTAAAGGGATGTTGGCCTTGGATGCACACCAGCGGATAACACCCTCGGAGGTTCTCCGGCATCCCTTTTTCAACCCTGGCCTCTCTAAGAGGTTCCCTTGTATTGACATTGAAAGACCATACAGAATCAATCTACAGCATGGCTTCCTCCACCTTGGGCAAAAGTGACAAAAACACAAACTGGGGTTGGAAAAGGATATTAACAGCACTGGAAAAATTCATTAAGCTGCTCCAATAATGATCACTTTGGCTTTTTTTTTTTTTTTAATTTTCACTCCCCCCACCCCAACCAGTCGCGGCAGATGGCTGTCCCTTCCTGAGCCTGGTTCTGTCGAAGGTTTCTTCCTTTTAGAGGGAGTTTTTCCTTCCCACTGTTGCTAAATGCTTGCTCATAGGGAATCGTCTGATTGTTGGGGTGGCCAAAACTCTAGGGGAACTAGCAATTCTTGTGAAAATTAAAAAAAAAAAAAGCCTACCAATATTCAAAGCGGAGCAGCGGACACCTTACCATCACATCAGTCCTTCAATCGGACCAAAAACACCATGTTAACAGAAATAAATTCAATACAAATTGGAAATAAATAAATTGCCTAATAATTGTTTTTTTTTGATTGTTTATAAATATATAGTGCTACCCTTCAGCCTCCTAGTAGACATACCTGTGTTATAAATGTGAAACTCCTCTGATTTTCAAAAAAGTTGGCCTCTGACCTTGAAGTCAAGGTCACTGAGATTTAAGCTTCACAGAGATTTTCAGCAGATGCAACCATGGTATTGATTTGAAAATTCTACACAATCACAAACTTGGGTGTCCACAGCGCCTCGCCATATACCAAAGATTAAGAGGTGGGGTTTTTTTTTTAGGTTTTTTATAAAGATTACAACACACAAATAACAATTTTTAAATTGTTATTTGTGTGTGTTTTAAAAAAGAAAGAGGGAGATTGTTAACTTGTTATTTTCTGTTACATCGCGAGAGTACTGTTGCCTGCGGTGGGTTGTTCTTATTGTGGGTGAGCGGAAAAACATGACGTAAGGAATAAAGTGCTTGAAGTGAGACTACGACGTTGTGTATTTTGACTTTACAATATTCTTTTATTCACCATATCACTGAAATGTGGGAGAATCCACTGCAGAAAGATCAATGCTTTAAGTTTTAATGATCCAGTCAGAAAAGATGATTCTAAAAGTCATCAACTGACTCCAAAAGCCCAGATCTGAACCACCTGGCTGCTGAAAACAAATGCACCAATCAAACAGAAGCCTGAATTTCATGGGCCAATCGGAATGCTTGATCTAGTTGTCCAGGACTAACTACTGACATACTATTACTCTGTGGCAAAACCCTGTCAAATCTGCCTCGGTGCACCTGTTGAACAACTGCTTCTAAATCCAAGACCCTAACTCCCATCAAAATCATTTTCAAACGGTGACGATCCCGAGGACCTGTTCTATACAACAGTGTGTTCTTCATGTTCCTGCTGTCAAAACTTTGGCCGCAGGAGCAATTTAAAAAGTGGGGTCTTTCCTGCTGTTGAGACAAACTCCTGTCTGAAAATATAATGTATTTCTATGGGTCGGTTAGAGGATTATCCCTCCACTTGGATCCACACAGTTTAAAAACGTTTACATCTCTGAGCTTTGAAAGACATGCTGTTGGAAAGACAACAACGATGGCTACGTGAGGGTAAAATGATGGCTGTAGAGCAAACACTGTGCACACAGCAGCAGTTGAAACACACACACACACACGCTTACCAGCATTCACACTAGGGCTGCCACGATTAGTCGACTAGTCACGATTACGTCGACTATCAAAATCGTCGACGACTGATTTAATAGTCGACGCGTCGTTTGAAGCTTTGTAAGATCCCAAAAGATGCAGGAATAAGTAGTAGGATTTAAGAGTGTAATAACGGACTGAAACAGAAGATGGCAGCACTGCATGTACAAGGATGCCAGCTGCCGTTAAACCCCGAAGAAGAAGTAGCTCTGTCGCAGAATTCATAGCGCAGCCCAGCTCAGTTTCCAACAATGGCAGCAGCTAGTTAGTTTTAATATTACTCTTATTATTCTTTCTGGGTCACAAAATAAACGTTTAACATATTTTCAGGCGAGAATGTAGCTGTGTAAACTTCAAATATCTGCTCAGTTTATCAAGACACCACATATTTTCAAAAGCGCTCCGACGTTTTCGGAGACATCTGTTACCCACCAGCTCGATAGCTAGCCGGGGGCAAGGCTCACTAGAGCCCGTGAGAGCACCGGACTCCCGGCAAATCGTTTTCAAACCCACCACCGTCTTTCGCTACTCAGGTTAAACATGATATATAAGTCACTTAGATAACTTAAAAATGTTATTGTTTGGCTTTTTTTTTAGTATTTTATTTGTTCCTGAGTAAATCGGTTTGGCTGAGATTAAAGTTAAAGTTTTTACACAGCTGAATAAACGTCAAGCAGACAGCTGATTATCAGAAGTGCCAGATGCTCGAGAATATACTCCAGTGTCCTGTTATATTTTAGATAGCAAGGAGTTTATTAAACTTCACCGAAACAATCTGCAAATTTCATTAAAATTTAATAAACTATCATCTTGCCTTTATTTTTAGTTAGCACATACCTTAAACACTTAAAGCTCTAAGCTAATGATAGTTATATAAGAGCAGATGCTGCTGGTGCAATAAGCTGTACGTCCAATGGATGATGATCTGATTAGTCGACTAATCGCAAAAATAATCGGTGACTAGTCGACTATCAAAATAATCGTTTGTGGCAGCCCTAATTCACACTAATAAAGAATAACAGTGTTGTCATTGTTGATTTTGTGTCTTCACCCTGAGTCCATCTCCTGCCAAGCTGCACCTGTGATTCTGCGGCTGCTCACTGATGAGCTGACCGATAAGCAAATCTTATCCTGGATCTTATCCACTGCATCCTTACCCTATCACCTCTGCGTCCCATAGGGCGCCAGCCTGCCCTGTTGAAACACTATTTTTTTTCAGTGTTTCAACTGAAAAAAATAGAATGCCTTTGATCCAGAATAGAATGCCTTTGATCCTTTGTTATGTCATAATCTTGCTGAGAGGCAGAACCCACAAATAGGGGCTTTGCTCTGTTAAACTTTAGTGCTTAACGGACGTAGACCTGACAGCAACCAAAAACCTTTTGGAAAGTTTTGAGAGAATTTCACGTTTCTCAGCAATTCACCGATCAAGCCGACACATTCCACCATGTCAGCTAACCCATCCTTCAGCTCAGATGAGCTTGAAATAGTTAAAGGGAGCATTTTAGGAAACCACTACAAGGTAGAGGCTTTCCTTGGAGAAGGGGGCTTTGGTATTGTAGCCAAATGCCGCGATACCAAAACCAACCGTGCTGTGGCTATTAAAGTCAACAGGAACCACCCTGATACTCTGCAACAGGCAAAACTGGAAATTTTCATCCTGGAGCAGCTGAGAAGGTTGGATCCAGATGCCGCCAACATTGTTAAATGGAACGGCTTTTTCCATGACGGAGAGCGGGTCTGCTTAAACTTTGAAATCCTTGATCAGTGCCTGTGGGACTACATACGGGACCGGAAAAACCAGGGTCTCCCCATAAGCGAAGTCAGGCCAATTTTACATCAACTCACAAATGCCCTGTCACACCTGGGCTCTGTGGGAATAGTGCACGCTGACCTCAAATCTAGAAACATCATGGTTGTTAACCGCCATGAGTCTCCCATCAAAGTCAAACTTATAGACTTTGGCCTCGCATGTCCTGCGTCTGCAGTAATGCCTGGTGACCGTGTGGGGACGGTTGGTTATAGTGCACCTGAGGTTATGCTTGGCCTTCCTTATAATGAAGCAGCTGACATGTGGTCTCTGGGGCTGGTAGCTGTGGAACTTGGTACAGGGGTGCCACTCTACCCTGGGAGAAATTATTATGATGTTTTGAAATTCATCATACAGACCCAGGGACAGCCACCAGATCATGTTCTGGACTCTGGCGTGTACACTGAAGACTATTTCATTGAAGACAACTACAACCAACAGCGCTGGACATTTAAGACTGACAAACAATTTCAGTGCGAGACAGGATATGAGTCCCTGGAGACTCGATACATAAAACTTACGCGTCTTGATGACCTCGAACAAGTCATGGTGTTTGGACGAGGACCTGAAAATGGCCAACGTTTATTTGTCAGCTTAATTAAAGGGATGTTGGCCTTGGATGCAAACCAACGGATAACACCCTCGGAGGTTCTCCGGCATCCCTTTTTCAACCGTAAGAGTTCCCCTTGCACTAACATGAGTGTTGAAAGCCCACAAAACCCTGTGGTCTTTCAGCACCCTTCAAACTTGGAAAGCAAGAGATCACAGAAAATCAACTGCAGTTTCCAAAACTCGGTTGAATTTTCTCAGCAAGTATGCGTCCACGCGTCAGCCAGCTCATCCTTCAACTCAGGTGAGCTTGAAATAGTGGAAGGGAACATTTTGGGAAACCGCTACAAGGTAGAGGCTTTCCTCGGAGAAGGGGGCTTTGGTATTGTAGCCAAATGTCGCGATACCAAAACCAACCGTGCTGTGGCTATTAAAGTCAACAGGAACCGTCCTGATATTCTGCAACAGGCAAAACTGGAACTTTTCATCCTGGAGCAGCTGAGAAGGTTGGATCCAGATGCCGCCAACATAGTTAAATGGAACGGCTTTTTCCACGACGGAGAGCGGGTCTGCTTAAACTTTGAACTCCTTGATCAATGCCTGTGGGACTACATACGGGACCGGAAAACCCAGGGTCTCCCCATAAGCGAAGTCAGGCCAATTTTACATCAACTCACAAATGCCCTGTCACACCTAGGTTCTGTGGGAATAGTGCACGCTGACCTCAAACCTGGAAACATCATGGTTGTTAACCGCCATGAGTCTCCAGTCAAAGTCAGACTTATAGACTTTGGCCTCGCATGTCCTGTGTCTGCAGTGAATCCTAGTGATTGTGTGGGGACGGTTGGTTATAGCGCACCTGAGGTTATGCTTGGCCTTCCTTATAATGAAGCAGCTGACATGTGGTCTTTGGGGCTGGTAGCTGTGGAACTTGGTACAGGGGTGCCACTCTACCCTGGAAATGGAGAATATGATGTTTTGAAATTCATCATAGAGACTCAAGGACAGCCACCAGATCATGTTCTGGACTCTGGCGTGTACACTGAAGACTATTTCATTGAAGACAACTACAACCAACAGCGCTGGACATTTAAGACTGACCAACAATTTCAGTGCGAGACAGGATATGAGTCCCTGGAGACTCGATACATAAAACTTACGCGTCTTGATGACCTCGAACAAGCAATGGTGTTTAGACGAGGACCTGAAAATGGCCAACGTTTATTTGTCGGCTTAATTAAAGGGATGTTGGCCTTGGATGCACACCAGCGGATAACACCCTCGGAGGTTCTCCGGCATCCCTTTTTCAACCCTGGCCTCTCTAAGAGGTTCCCTTGTATTGACATTGAAAGACCATACAGAATCAATCTACAGCATGGCTTCCTCCACCTTGGGCAAAAGTGACAAAAACACAAACTGGGGTTGGAAAAGGATATTAACAGCACTGGAAAAATTCATTAAGCTGCTCCAATAATGATCACTTTGGCTTTTTTTTTTTTTTAAATTTTCACTCCCCCCACCCCAACCAGTCGCGGCAGATGGCTGTCCCTTCCTGAGCCTGGTTCTGTCGAAGGTTTCTTCCTTTTAGAGGGAGTTTTTCCTTCCCACTGTTGCTAAATGCTTGCTCATAGGGAATCGTCTGATTGTTGGGGTGGCCAAAACTCTAGGGGAACTAGCAATTCTTGTGAAAATTTAAAAAAAAAAAAAAAAGCCTACCAATATTCAAAGCGGAGCAGCGGACACCTTACCATCACATCAGTCCTTCAATCGGACCAAAAACACCATGTTAACAGAAATAAATTCAATACAAATTGGAAATAAATAAATTGCCTAATAATTGGTTTTTTTTGATTGTTTATAAATATATAGTGCTACCCTTCAGCCTCCTAGTAGACATACCTGTGTTATAAATGTGAAACTCCTCTGATTTTCAAAAAAGTTGGCCTCTGACCTTGAAGTCAAGGTCACTGAGATTTAAGCTTCACAGAGATTTTCAGCAGATGCAACCATGGTATTGATTTGAAAATTCTACACAATCACAAACTTGGGTGTCCACAGCGCCTCGCCATATACCAAAGATTAAGAGGTGGGGTTTTTTTTTTAGGTTTTTTATAAAGATTACAACACACAAATAACAATTTAAAAATTGTTATTTGTGTGTGTTTTAAAAAAGAAAGAGGGAGATTGTTAACTTGTTATTTTCTGTTACATCGCGAGAGTACTGTTGCCTGCGGTGGGTTGTTCTTATTGTGGGTGAGCGGAAAAACATGACGTAAGGAATAAAGTGCTTGAAGTGAGACTACGACGTTGTGTATTTTGACTTTACAATATTCTTTTATTCACCATATCACTGAAATGTGGGAGAATCCACTGCAGAAAGATCAATGCTTTAAGTTTTAATGATCCAGTCAGAAAAGATGATTCTAAAAGTCATCAACTGACTCCAAAAGCCCAGATCTGAACCACCTGGCTGCTGAAAACAAATGCACCAATCAAACAGAAGCCTGAATTTCATGGGCCAATCGGAATGCTTGATCTAGTTGTCCAGGACTAACTACTGACATACTATTACTCTGTGGCAAAACCCTGTCAAATCTGCCTCGGTGCACCTGTTGAACAACTGCTTCTAAATCCAAGACCCTAACTCCCATCAAAATCATTTTCAAACGGTGACGATCCCGAGGACCTGTTCTATACAACAGTGTGTTCTTCATGTTCCTGCTGTCAAAACTTTGGCCGCAGGAGCAATTTAAAAAGTGGGGTCTTTCCTGCTGTTGAGACAAACTCCTGTCTGAAAATATAATGTATTTCTATGGGTCGGTTAGAGGATTATCCCTCCACTTGGATCCACACAGTTTAAAAACGTTTACATCTCTGAGCTTTGAAAGACATGCTGTTGGAAAGACAACAACGATGGCTACGTGAGGGTAAAATGATGGCTGTAGAGCAAACACTGTGCACACAGCAGCAGTTGAAACACACACACACACACACACGCTTACCAGCATTCACACTAGGGCTGCCACGATTAGTCGACTAGTCACGATTACGTCGACTATCAAAATCGTCGACGACTGATTTAATAGTCGACGCGTCGTTTGAAGCTTTGTAAGATCCCAAAAGATGCAGGAATAAGTAGTAGGATTTAAGAGTGTAATAACGGACTGAAACAGAAGATGGCAGCACTGCATGTACAAGGATGCCAGCTGCCGTTAAACCCCGAAGAAGAAGTAGCTCTGTCGCAGAATTCATAGCGCAGCCCAGCTCAGTTTCCAACAATGGCAGCAGCTAGTTAGTTTTAATATTACTCTTATTATTCTTTCTGGGTCACAAAATAAACGTTTAACATATTTTCAGGCGAGAATGTAGCTGTGTAAACTTCAAATATCTGCTCAGTTTATCAAGACACCACATATTTTCAAAAGCGCTCCGACGTTTTCGGAGACGTCTGTTACCCACCAGCTCGATAGCTAGCCGGGGGCAAGGCTCACTAGAGCCCGTGAGAGCACCGGACTCCCGGCAAATCGTTTTCAAACCCACCACCGTCTTTCGCTACTCAGGTTAAACATGATATATAAGTCACTTAGATAACTTAAAAATGTTATTGTTTGGCTTTTTTTTTAGTATTTTATTTGTTCCTGAGTAAATCGGTTTGGCTGAGATTAAAGTTAAAGTTTTTACACAGCTGAATAAACGTCAAGCAGACAGCTGATTATCAGAAGTGCCAGATGCTCGAGAATATACTCCAGTGTCCTGTTATATTTTAGATAGCAAGGAGTTTATTAAACTTCACCGAAACAATCTGCAAATTTCATTAAAATTTAATAAACTATCATCTTGCCTTTATTTTTAGTTAGCACATACCTTAAACACTTAAAGCTCTAAGCTAATGATAGTTATATAAGAGCAGATGCTGCTGGTGCAATAAGCTGTACGTCCAATGGATGATGATCTGATTAGTCGACTAATCGCAAAAATAATCGGTGACTAGTCGACTATCAAAATAATCGTTTGTGGCAGCCCTAATTCACACTAATAAAGAATAACAGTGTTGTCATTGTTGATTTTGTGTCTTCACCCTGAGTCCATCTCCTGCCAAGCTGCACCTGTGATTCTGCGGCTGCTCACTGATGAGCTGACCGATAAGCAAATCTTATCCTGGATCTTATCCACTGCATCCTTACCCTATCACCTCTGCGTCCCATAGGGCGCCAGCCTGCCCTGTTGAAACACTATTTTTTTTCAGTGTTTCAACTGAAAAAAATAGAATGCCTTTGATCCAGAATAGAATGCCTTTGATCCTTTGTTATGTCATAATCTTGCTGAGAGGCAGAACCCACAAATAGGGGCTTTGCTCTGTTAAACTTTAGTGCTTAACGGACGTAGACCTGACAGCAACCAAAAACCTTTTGGAACGTTTTGAGAGAATTTCACGTTTCTCAGCAATTCACCGATCAAGCCGACACATTCCACCATGTCAGCTAACCCATCCTTCAGCTCAGATGAGCTTGAAATAGTTAAAGGGAGCATTTTAGGAAACCACTACAAGGTAGAGGCTTTCCTTGGAGAAGGGGGCTTTGGTATTGTAGCCAAATGCCGCGATACCAAAACCAACCGTGCTGTGGCTATTAAAGTCAACAGGAACCACCCTGATACTCTGCAACAGGCAAAACTGGAAATTTTCATCCTGGAGCAGCTGAGAAGGTTGGATCCAGATGCCGCCAACATTGTTAAATGGAACGGCTTTTTCCATGACGGAGAGCGGGTCTGCTTAAACTTTGAAATCCTTGATCAGTGCCTGTGGGACTACATACGGGACCGGAAAAACCAGGGTCTCCCCATAAGCGAAGTCAGGCCAATTTTACATCAACTCACAAATGCCCTGTCACACCTGGGCTCTGTGGGAATAGTGCACGCTGACCTCAAATCTAGAAACATCATGGTTGTTAACCGCCATGAGTCTCCCATCAAAGTCAAACTTATAGACTTTGGCCTCGCATGTCCTGCGTCTGCAGTAATGCCTGGTGACCGTGTGGGGACGGTTGGTTATAGTGCACCTGAGGTTATGCTTGGCCTTCCTTATAATGAAGCAGCTGACATGTGGTCTCTGGGGCTGGTAGCTGTGGAACTTGGTACAGGGGTGCCACTCTACCCTGGGAGAAATTATTATGATGTTTTGAAATTCATCATACAGACCCAGGGACAGCCACCAGATCATGTTCTGGACTCTGGCGTGTACACTGAAGACTATTTCATTGAAGACAACTACAACCAACAGCGCTGGACATTTAAGACTGACAAACAATTTCAGTGCGAGACAGGATATGAGTCCCTGGAGACTCGATACATAAAACTTACGCGTCTTGATGACCTCGAACAAGTCATGGTGTTTGGACGAGGACCTGAAAATGGCCAACGTTTATTTGTCAGCTTAATTAAAGGGATGTTGGCCTTGGATGCAAACCAACGGATAACACCCTCGGAGGTTCTCCGGCATCCCTTTTTCAACCGTAAGAGTTCCCCTTGCACTAACATGAGTGTTGAAAGCCCACAAAACCCTGTGGTCTTTCAGCACCCTTCAAACTTGGAAAGCAAGAGATCACAGAAAATCAACTGCAGTTTCCAAAACTCGGTTGAATTTTCTCAGCAAGTATGCGTCCACGCGTCAGCCAGCTCATCCTTCAACTCAGGTGAGCTTGAAATAGTGGAAGGGAACATTTTGGGAAACCGCTACAAGGTAGAGGCTTTCCTCGGAGAAGGGGGCTTTGGTATTGTAGCCAAATGTCGCGATACCAAAACCAACCGTGCTGTGGCTATTAAAGTCAACAGGAACCGTCCTGATATTCTGCAACAGGCAAAACTGGAACTTTTCATCCTGGAGCAGCTGAGAAGGTTGGATCCAGATGCCGCCAACATAGTTAAATGGAACGGCTTTTTCCACGACGGAGAGCGGGTCTGCTTAAACTTTGAACTCCTTGATCAATGCCTGTGGGACTACATACGGGACCGGAAAACCCAGGGTCTCCCCATAAGCGAAGTCAGGCCAATTTTACATCAACTCACAAATGCCCTGTCACACCTAGGTTCTGTGGGAATAGTGCACGCTGACCTCAAACCTGGAAACATCATGGTTGTTAACCGCCATGAGTCTCCAGTCAAAGTCAGACTTATAGACTTTGGCCTCGCATGTCCTGTGTCTGCAGTGAATCCTAGTGATTGTGTGGGGACGGTTGGTTATAGCGCACCTGAGGTTATGCTTGGCCTTCCTTATAATGAAGCAGCTGACATGTGGTCTTTGGGGCTGGTAGCTGTGGAACTTGGTACAGGGGTGCCACTCTACCCTGGAAATGGAGAATATGATGTTTTGAAATTCATCATAGAGACTCAAGGACAGCCACCAGATCATGTTCTGGACTCTGGCGTGTACACTGAAGACTATTTCATTGAAGACAACTACAACCAACAGCGCTGGACATTTAAGACTGACCAACAATTTCAGTGCGAGACAGGATATGAGTCCCTGGAGACTCGATACATAAAACTTACGCGTCTTGATGACCTCGAACAAGCAATGGTGTTTAGACGAGGACCTGAAAATGGCCAACGTTTATTTGTCGGCTTAATTAAAGGGATGTTGGCCTTGGATGCACACCAGCGGATAACACCCTCGGAGGTTCTCCGGCATCCCTTTTTCAACCCTGGCCTCTCTAAGAGGTTCCCTTGTATTGACATTGAAAGACCATACAGAATCAATCTACAGCATGGCTTCCTCCACCTTGGGCAAAAGTGACAAAAACACAAACTGGGGTTGGAAAAGGATATTAACAGCACTGGAAAAATTCATTAAGCTGCTCCAATAATGATCACTTTGGCTTTTTTTTTTTTTTAAATTTTCACTCCCCCCACCCCAACCAGTCGCGGCAGATGGCTGTCCCTTCCTGAGCCTGGTTCTGTCGAAGGTTTCTTCCTTTTAGAGGGAGTTTTTCCTTCCCACTGTTGCTAAATGCTTGCTCATAGGGAATCGTCTGATTGTTGGGGTGGCCAAAACTCTAGGGGAACTAGCAATTCTTGTGAAAATTTAAAAAAAAAAAAAAAAGCCTACCAATATTCAAAGCGGAGCAGCGGACACCTTACCATCACATCAGTCCTTCAATCGGACCAAAAACACCATGTTAACAGAAATAAATTCAATACAAATTGGAAATAAATAAATTGCCTAATAATTGTTTTTTTTTGATTGTTTATAAATATATAGTGCTACCCTTCAGCCTCCTAGTAGACATACCTGTGTTATAAATGTGAAACTCCTCTGATTTTCAAAAAAGTTGGCCTCTGACCTTGAAGTCAAGGTCACTGAGATTTAAGCTTCACAGAGATTTTCAGCAGATGCAACCATGGTATTGATTTGAAAATTCTACACAATCACAAACTTGGGTGTCCACAGCGCCTCGCCATATACCAAAGATTAAGAGGTGGGGTTTTTTTTTTAGGTTTTTTATAAAGATTACAACACACAAATAACAATTTAAAAATTGTTATTTGTGTGTGTTTTAAAAAAGAAAGAGGGAGATTGTTAACTTGTTATTTTCTGTTACATCGCGAGAGTACTGTTGCCTGCGGTGGGTTGTTCTTATTGTGGGTGAGCGGAAAAACATGACGTAAGGAATAAAGTGCTTGAAGTGAGACTACGACGTTGTGTATTTTGACTTTACAATATTCTTTTATTCACCATATCACTGAAATGTGGGAGAATCCACTGCAGAAAGATCAATGCTTTAAGTTTTAATGATCCAGTCAGAAAAGATGATTCTAAAAGTCATCAACTGACTCCAAAAGCCCAGATCTGAACCACCTGGCTGCTGAAAACAAATGCACCAATCAAACAGAAGCCTGAATTTCATGGGCCAATCGGAATGCTTGATCTAGTTGTCCAGGACTAACTACTGACATACTATTACTCTGTGGCAAAACCCTGTCAAATCTGCCTCGGTGCACCTGTTGAACAACTGCTTCTAAATCCAAGACCCTAACTCCCATCAAAATCATTTTCAAACGGTGACGATCCCGAGGACCTGTTCTATACAACAGTGTGTTCTTCATGTTCCTGCTGTCAAAACTTTGGCCGCAGGAGCAATTTAAAAAGTGGGGTCTTTCCTGCTGTTGAGACAAACTCCTGTCTGAAAATATAATGTATTTCTATGGGTCGGTTAGAGGATTATCCCTCCACTTGGATCCACACAGTTTAAAAACGTTTACATCTCTGAGCTTTGAAAGACATGCTGTTGGAAAGACAACAACGATGGCTACGTGAGGGTAAAATGATGGCTGTAGAGCAAACACTGTGCACACAGCAGCAGTTGAAACACACACACACACACACACGCTTACCAGCATTCACACTAGGGCTGCCACGATTAGTCGACTAGTCACGATTACGTCGACTATCAAAATCGTCGACGACTGATTTAATAGTCGACGCGTCGTTTGAAGCTTTGTAAGATCCCAAAAGATGCAGGAATAAGTAGTAGGATTTAAGAGTGTAATAACGGACTGAAACAGAAGATGGCAGCACTGCATGTACAAGGATGCCAGCTGCCGTTAAACCCCGAAGAAGAAGTAGCTCTGTCGCAGAATTCATAGCGCAGCCCAGCTCAGTTTCCAACAATGGCAGCAGCTAGTTAGTTTTAATATTACTCTTATTATTCTTTCTGGGTCACAAAATAAACGTTTAACATATTTTCAGGCGAGAATGTAGCTGTGTAAACTTCAAATATCTGCTCAGTTTATCAAGACACCACATATTTTCAAAAGCGCTCCGACGTTTTCGGAGACGTCTGTTACCCACCAGCTCGATAGCTAGCCGGGGGCAAGGCTCACTAGAGCCCGTGAGAGCACCGGACTCCCGGCAAATCGTTTTCAAACCCACCACCGTCTTTCGCTACTCAGGTTAAACATGATATATAAGTCACTTAGATAACTTAAAAATGTTATTGTTTGGCTTTTTTTTTAGTATTTTATTTGTTCCTGAGTAAATCGGTTTGGCTGAGATTAAAGTTAAAGTTTTTACACAGCTGAATAAACGTCAAGCAGACAGCTGATTATCAGAAGTGCCAGATGCTCGAGAATATACTCCAGTGTCCTGTTATATTTTAGATAGCAAGGAGTTTATTAAACTTCACCGAAACAATCTGCAAATTTCATTAAAATTTAATAAACTATCATCTTGCCTTTATTTTTAGTTAGCACATACCTTAAACACTTAAAGCTCTAAGCTAATGATAGTTATATAAGAGCAGATGCTGCTGGTGCAATAAGCTGTACGTCCAATGGATGATGATCTGATTAGTCGACTAATCGCAAAAATAATCGGTGACTAGTCGACTATCAAAATAATCGTTTGTGGCAGCCCTAATTCACACTAATAAAGAATAACAGTGTTGTCATTGTTGATTTTGTGTCTTCACCCTGAGTCCATCTCCTGCCAAGCTGCACCTGTGATTCTGCGGCTGCTCACTGATGAGCTGACCGATAAGCAAATCTTATCCTGGATCTTATCCACTGCATCCTTACCCTATCACCTCTGCGTCCCATAGGGCGCCAGCCTGCCCTGTTGAAACACTATTTTTTTTCAGTGTTTCAACTGAAAAAAATAGAATGCCTTTGATCCAGAATAGAATGCCTTTGATCCTTTGTTATGTCATAATCTTGCTGAGAGGCAGAACCCACAAATAGGGGCTTTGCTCTGTTAAACTTTAGTGCTTAACGGACGTAGACCTGACAGCAACCAAAAACCTTTTGGAACGTTTTGAGAGAATTTCACGTTTCTCAGCAATTCACCGATCAAGCCGACACATTCCACCATGTCAGCTAACCCATCCTTCAGCTCAGATGAGCTTGAAATAGTTAAAGGGAGCATTTTAGGAAACCACTACAAGGTAGAGGCTTTCCTTGGAGAAGGGGGCTTTGGTATTGTAGCCAAATGCCGCGATACCAAAACCAACCGTGCTGTGGCTATTAAAGTCAACAGGAACCACCCTGATACTCTGCAACAGGCAAAACTGGAAATTTTCATCCTGGAGCAGCTGAGAAGGTTGGATCCAGATGCCGCCAACATTGTTAAATGGAACGGCTTTTTCCATGACGGAGAGCGGGTCTGCTTAAACTTTGAAATCCTTGATCAGTGCCTGTGGGACTACATACGGGACCGGAAAAACCAGGGTCTCCCCATAAGCGAAGTCAGGCCAATTTTACATCAACTCACAAATGCCCTGTCACACCTGGGCTCTGTGGGAATAGTGCACGCTGACCTCAAATCTAGAAACATCATGGTTGTTAACCGCCATGAGTCTCCCATCAAAGTCAAACTTATAGACTTTGGCCTCGCATGTCCTGCGTCTGCAGTAATGCCTGGTGACCGTGTGGGGACGGTTGGTTATAGTGCACCTGAGGTTATGCTTGGCCTTCCTTATAATGAAGCAGCTGACATGTGGTCTCTGGGGCTGGTAGCTGTGGAACTTGGTACAGGGGTGCCACTCTACCCTGGGAGAAATTATTATGATGTTTTGAAATTCATCATACAGACCCAGGGACAGCCACCAGATCATGTTCTGGACTCTGGCGTGTACACTGAAGACTATTTCATTGAAGACAACTACAACCAACAGCGCTGGACATTTAAGACTGACAAACAATTTCAGTGCGAGACAGGATATGAGTCCCTGGAGACTCGATACATAAAACTTACACGTCTTGATGACCTCGAACAAGTCATGGTGTTTGGACGAGGACCTGAAAATGGCCAACGTTTATTTGTCAGCTTAATTAAAGGGATGTTGGCCTTGGATGCAAACCAACGGATAACACCCTCGGAGGTTCTCCGGCATCCCTTTTTCAACCGTAAGAGTTCCCCTTGCACTAACATGAGTGTTGAAAGACCACAAAACCCTGTGGTCTTTCAGCACCCTTCAAACTTGGAAAGCAAGAGATCACAGAAAATCAACTGCAGTTTCCAAAACTCGGTTGAATTTTCTCAGCAAGTATGCGTCCACGCGTCAGCCAGCTCATCCTTCAACTCAGGTGAGCTTGAAATAGTGGAAGGGAACATTTTGGGAAACCGCTACAAGGTAGAGGCTTTCCTCGGAGAAGGGGGCTTTGGTATTGTAGCCAAATGTCGCGATACCAAAACCAACCGTGCTGTGGCTATTAAAGTCAACAGGAACCGTCCTGATATTCTGCAACAGGCAAAACTGGAACTTTTCATCCTGGAGCAGCTGAGAAGGTTGGATCCAGATGCCGCCAACATAGTTAAATGGAACGGCTTTTTCCACGACGGAGAGCGGGTCTGCTTAAACTTTGAACTCCTTGATCAATGCCTGTGGGACTACATACGGGACCGGAAAACCCAGGGTCTCCCCATAAGCGAAGTCAGGCCAATTTTACATCAACTCACAAATGCCCTGTCACACCTAGGTTCTGTGGGAATAGTGCATGCTGACCTCAAACCTGGAAACATCATGGTTGTTAACCGCCATGAGTCTCCAGTCAAAGTCAGACTTATAGACTTTGGCCTCGCATGTCCTGTGTCTGCAGTGAATCCTAGTGATTGTGTGGGGACGGTTGGTTATAGTGCACCTGAGGTTATGCTTGGCCTTCCTTATAATGAAGCAGCTGACATGTGGTCTTTGGGGCTGGTAGCTGTGGAACTTGGTACAGGGGTGCCACTCTACCCTGGAAATGGAGAATATGATGTTTTGAAATTCATCATAGAGACTCAAGGACAGCCACCAGATCATGTTCTGGACTCTGGCGTGTACACTGAAGACTATTTCATTGAAGACAACTACAACCAACAGCGCTGGACATTTAAGACTGACCAACAATTTCAGTGCGAGACAGGATATGAGTCCCTGGAGACTCGATACATAAAACTTACGCGTCTTGATGACCTCGAACAAGCAATGGTGTTTAGACGAGGACCTGAAAATGGCCAACGTTTATTTGTCGGCTTAATTAAAGGGATGTTGGCCTTGGATGCACACCAGCGGATAACACCCTCGGAGGTTCTCCGGCATCCCTTTTTCAACCCTGGCCTCTCTAAGAGGTTCCCTTGTATTGACATTGAAAGACCATACAGAATCAATCTACAGCATGGCTTCCTCCACCTTGGGCAAAAGTGACAAAAACACAAACTGGGGTTGGAAAAGGATATTAACAGCACTGGAAAAATTCATTAAGCTGCTCCAATAATGATCACTTTGGCTTTTTTTTTTTTTTTTAATTTTCACTCCCCCCACCCCAACCAGTCGCGGCAGATGGCTGTCCCTTCCTGAGCCTGGTTCTGTCGAAGGTTTCTTCCTTTTAGAGGGAGTTTTTCCTTCCCACTGTTGCTAAATGCTTGCTCATAGGGAATCGTCTGATTGTTGGGGTGGCCAAAACTCTAGGGGAACTAGCAATTCTTGTGAAAATTAAAAAAAAAAAAAAGCCTACCAATATTCAAAGCGGAGCAGCGGACACCTTACCATCACATCAGTCCTTCAATCGGACCAAAAACACCATGTTAACAGAAATAAATTCAATACAAATTGGAAATAAATAAATTGCCTAATAATTGTTTTTTTTTTATTGTTTATAAATATATAGTGCTACCCTTCAGCCTCCTAGTAGACATACCTGTGTTATAAATGTGAAACTCCTCTGATTTTCAAAAAAGTTGGCCTCTGACCTTGAAGTCAAGGTCACTGAGATTTAAGCTTCACAGAGATTTTCAGCAGATGCAACCATGGTATTGATTTGAAAATTCTACACAATCACAAACTTGGGTGTCCACAGCGCCTCGCCATATACCAAAGATTAAGAGGTGGGGTTTTTTTTTTAGGTTTTTTATAAAGATTACAACACACAAATAACAATTTAAAAATTGTTATTTGTGTGTGTTTTAAAAAAGAAAGAGGGAGATTGTTAACTTGTTATTTTCTGTTACATCGCGAGAGTACTGTTGCCTGCGGTGGGTTGTTCTTATTGTGGGTGAGCGGAAAAACATGACGTAAGGAATAAAGTGCTTGAAGTGAGACTACGACGTTGTGTATTTTGACTTTACAATATTCTTTTATTCACCATATCACTGAAATGTGGGAGAATCCACTGCAGAAAGATCAATGCTTTAAGTTTTAATGATCCAGTCAGAAAAGATGATTCTAAAAGTCATCAACTGACTCCAAAAGCCCAGATCTGAACCACCTGGCTGCTGAAAACAAATGCACCAATCAAACAGAAGCCTGAATTTCATGGGCCAATCGGAATGCTTGATCTAGTTGTCCAGGACTAACTACTGACATACTATTACTCTGTGGCAAAACCCTGTCAAATCTGCCTCGGTGCACCTGTTGAACAACTGCTTCTAAATCCAAGACCCTAACTCCCATCAAAATCATTTTCAAACGGTGACGATCCCGAGGACCTGTTCTATACAACAGTGTGTTCTTCATGTTCCTGCTGTCAAAACTTTGGCCGCAGGAGCAATTTAAAAAGTGGGGTCTTTCCTGCTGTTGAGACAAACTCCTGTCTGAAAATATAATGTATTTCTATGGGTCGGTTAGAGGATTATCCCTCCACTTGGATCCACACAGTTTAAAAACGTTTACATCTCTGAGCTTTGAAAGACATGCTGTTGGAAAGACAACAACGATGGCTACGTGAGGGTAAAATGATGGCTGTAGAGCAAACACTGTGCACACAGCAGCAGTTGAAACACACACACACACACACACGCTTACCAGCATTCACACTAGGGCTGCCACGATTAGTCGACTAGTCACGATTACGTCGACTATCAAAATCGTCGACGACTGATTTAATAGTCGACGCGTCGTTTGAAGCTTTGTAAGATCCCAAAAGATGCAGGAATAAGTAGTAGGATTTAAGAGTGTAATAACGGACTGAAACAGAAGATGGCAGCACTGCATGTACAAGGATGCCAGCTGCCGTTAAACCCCGAAGAAGAAGTAGCTCTGTCGCAGAATTCATAGCGCAGCCCAGCTCAGTTTCCAACAATGGCAGCAGCTAGTTAGTTTTAATATTACTCTTATTATTCTTTCTGGGTCACAAAATAAACGTTTAACATATTTTCAGGCGAGAATGTAGCTGTGTAAACTTCAAATATCTGCTCAGTTTATCAAGACACCACATATTTTCAAAAGCGCTCCGACGTTTTCGGAGACGTCTGTTACCCACCAGCTCGATAGCTAGCCGGGGGCAAGGCTCACTAGAGCCCGTGAGAGCACCGGACTCCCGGCAAATCGTTTTCAAACCCACCACCGTCTTTCGCTACTCAGGTTAAACATGATATATAAGTCACTTAGATAACTTAAAAATGTTATTGTTTGGCTTTTTTTTTAGTATTTTATTTGTTCCTGAGTAAATCGGTTTGGCTGAGATTAAAGTTAAAGTTTTTACACAGCTGAATAAACGTCAAGCAGACAGCTGATTATCAGAAGTGCCAGATGCTCGAGAATATACTCCAGTGTCCTGTTATATTTTAGATAGCAAGGAGTTTATTAAACTTCACCGAAACAATCTGCAAATTTCATTAAAATTTAATAAACTATCATCTTGCCTTTATTTTTAGTTAGCACATACCTTAAACACTTAAAGCTCTAAGCTAATGATAGTTATATAAGAGCAGATGCTGCTGGTGCAATAAGCTGTACGTCCAATGGATGATGATCTGATTAGTCGACTAATCGCAAAAATAATCGGTGACTAGTCGACTATCAAAATAATCGTTTGTGGCAGCCCTAATTCACACTAATAAAGAATAACAGTGTTGTCATTGTTGATTTTGTGTCTTCACCCTGAGTCCATCTCCTGCCAAGCTGCACCTGTGATTCTGCGGCTGCTCACTGATGAGCTGACCGATAAGCAAATCTTATCCTGGATCTTATCCACTGCATCCTTACCCTATCACCTCTGCGTCCCATAGGGCGCCAGCCTGCCCTGTTGAAACACTATTTTTTTTCAGTGTTTCAACTGAAAAAAATAGAATGCCTTTGATCCAGAATAGAATGCCTTTGATCCTTTGTTATGTCATAATCTTGCTGAGAGGCAGAACCCACAAATAGGGGCTTTGCTCTGTTAAACTTTAGTGCTTAACGGACGTAGACCTGACAGCAACCAAAAACCTTTTGGAACGTTTTGAGAGAATTTCACGTTTCTCAGCAATTCACCGATCAAGCCGACACATTCCACCATGTCAGCTAACCCATCCTTCAGCTCAGATGAGCTTGAAATAGTTAAAGGGAGCATTTTAGGAAACCACTACAAGGTAGAGGCTTTCCTTGGAGAAGGGGGCTTTGGTATTGTAGCCAAATGCCGCGATACCAAAACCAACCGTGCTGTGGCTATTAAAGTCAACAGGAACCACCCTGATACTCTGCAACAGGCAAAACTGGAAATTTTCATCCTGGAGCAGCTGAGAAGGTTGGATCCAGATGCCGCCAACATTGTTAAATGGAACGGCTTTTTCCATGACGGAGAGCGGGTCTGCTTAAACTTTGAAATCCTTGATCAGTGCCTGTGGGACTACATACGGGACCGGAAAAACCAGGGTCTCCCCATAAGCGAAGTCAGGCCAATTTTACATCAACTCACAAATGCCCTGTCACACCTGGGCTCTGTGGGAATAGTGCACGCTGACCTCAAATCTAGAAACATCATGGTTGTTAACCGCCATGAGTCTCCCATCAAAGTCAAACTTATAGACTTTGGCCTCGCATGTCCTGCGTCTGCAGTAATGCCTGGTGACCGTGTGGGGACGGTTGGTTATAGTGCACCTGAGGTTATGCTTGGCCTTCCTTATAATGAAGCAGCTGACATGTGGTCTCTGGGGCTGGTAGCTGTGGAACTTGGTACAGGGGTGCCACTCTACCCTGGGAGAAATTATTATGATGTTTTGAAATTCATCATACAGACCCAGGGACAGCCACCAGATCATGTTCTGGACTCTGGCGTGTACACTGAAGACTATTTCATTGAAGACAACTACAACCAACAGCGCTGGACATTTAAGACTGACAAACAATTTCAGTGCGAGACAGGATATGAGTCCCTGGAGACTCGATACATAAAACTTACGCGTCTTGATGACCTCGAACAAGTCATGGTGTTTGGACGAGGACCTGAAAATGGCCAACGTTTATTTGTCAGCTTAATTAAAGGGATGTTGGCCTTGGATGCAAACCAACGGATAACACCCTCGGAGGTTCTCCGGCATCCCTTTTTCAACCGTAAGAGTTCCCCTTGCACTAACATGAGTGTTGAAAGCCCACAAAACCCTGTGGTCTTTCAGCACCCTTCAAACTTGGAAAGCAAGAGATCACAGAAAATCAACTGCAGTTTCCAAAACTCGGTTGAATTTTCTCAGCAAGTATGCGTCCACGCGTCAGCCAGCTCATCCTTCAACTCAGGTGAGCTTGAAATAGTGGAAGGGAACATTTTGGGAAACCGCTACAAGGTAGAGGCTTTCCTCGGAGAAGGGGGCTTTGGTATTGTAGCCAAATGTCGCGATACCAAAACCAACCGTGCTGTGGCTATTAAAGTCAACAGGAACCGTCCTGATATTCTGCAACAGGCAAAACTGGAACTTTTCATCCTGGAGCAGCTGAGAAGGTTGGATCCAGATGCCGCCAACATAGTTAAATGGAACGGCTTTTTCCACGACGGAGAGCGGGTCTGCTTAAACTTTGAACTCCTTGATCAATGCCTGTGGGACTACATACGGGACCGGAAAACCCAGGGTCTCCCCATAAGCGAAGTCAGGCCAATTTTACATCAACTCACAAATGCCCTGTCACACCTAGGTTCTGTGGGAATAGTGCACGCTGACCTCAAACCTGGAAACATCATGGTTGTTAACCGCCATGAGTCTCCAGTCAAAGTCAGACTTATAGACTTTGGCCTCGCATGTCCTGTGTCTGCAGTGAATCCTAGTGATTGTGTGGGGACGGTTGGTTATAGCGCACCTGAGGTTATGCTTGGCCTTCCTTATAATGAAGCAGCTGACATGTGGTCTTTGGGGCTGGTAGCTGTGGAACTTGGTACAGGGGTGCCACTCTACCCTGGAAATGGAGAATATGATGTTTTGAAATTCATCATAGAGACTCAAGGACAGCCACCAGATCATGTTCTGGACTCTGGCGTGTACACTGAAGACTATTTCATTGAAGACAACTACAACCAACAGCGCTGGACATTTAAGACTGACCAACAATTTCAGTGCGAGACAGGATATGAGTCCCTGGAGACTCGATACATAAAACTTACGCGTCTTGATGACCTCGAACAAGCAATGGTGTTTAGACGAGGACCTGAAAATGGCCAACGTTTATTTGTCGGCTTAATTAAAGGGATGTTGGCCTTGGATGCACACCAGCGGATAACACCCTCGGAGGTTCTCCGGCATCCCTTTTTCAACCCTGGCCTCTCTAAGAGGTTCCCTTGTATTGACATTGAAAGACCATACAGAATCAATCTACAGCATGGCTTCCTCCACCTTGGGCAAAAGTGACAAAAACACAAACTGGGGTTGGAAAAGGATATTAACAGCACTGGAAAAATTCATTAAGCTGCTCCAATAATGATCACTTTGGCTTTTTTTTTTTTTTTAATTTTCACTCCCCCCACCCCAACCAGTCGCGGCAGATGGCTGTCCCTTCCTGAGCCTGGTTCTGTCGAAGGTTTCTTCCTTTTAGAGGGAGTTTTTCCTTCCCACTGTTGCTAAATGCTTGCTCATAGGGAATCGTCTGATTGTTGGGGTGGCCAAAACTCTAGGGGAACTAGCAATTCTTGTGAAAATTTAAAAAAAAAAAAAAAAGCCTACCAATATTCAAAGCGGAGCAGCGGACACCTTACCATCACATCAGTCCTTCAATCGGACCAAAAACACCATGTTAACAGAAATAAATTCAATACAAATTGGAAATAAATAAATTGCCTAATAATTGTTTTTTTTTGATTGTTTATAAATATATAGTGCTACCCTTCAGCCTCCTAGTAGACATACCTGTGTTATAAATGTGAAACTCCTCTGATTTTCAAAAAAGTTGGCCTCTGACCTTGAAGTCAAGGTCACTGAGATTTAAGCTTCACAGAGATTTTCAGCAGATGCAACCATGGTATTGATTTGAAAATTCTACACAATCACAAACTTGGGTGTCCACAGCGCCTCGCCATATACCAAAGATTAAGAGGTGGGGTTTTTTTTTTAGGTTTTTTATAAAGATTACAACACACAAATAACAATTTAAAAATTGTTATTTGTGTGTGTTTTAAAAAAGAAAGAGGGAGATTGTTAACTTGTTATTTTCTGTTACATCGCGAGAGTACTGTTGCCTGCGGTGGGTTGTTCTTATTGTGGGTGAGCGGAAAAACATGACGTAAGGAATAAAGTGCTTGAAGTGAGACTACGACGTTGTGTATTTTGACTTTACAATATTCTTTTATTCACCATATCACTGAAATGTGGGAGAATCCACTGCAGAAAGATCAATGCTTTAAGTTTTAATGATCCAGTCAGAAAAGATGATTCTAAAAGTCATCAACTGACTCCAAAAGCCCAGATCTGAACCACCTGGCTGCTGAAAACAAATGCACCAATCAAACAGAAGCCTGAATTTCATGGGCCAATCGGAATGCTTGATCTAGTTGTCCAGGACTAACTACTGACATACTATTACTCTGTGGCAAAACCCTGTCAAATCTGCCTCGGTGCACCTGTTGAACAACTGCTTCTAAATCCAAGACCCTAACTCCCATCAAAATCATTTTCAAACGGTGACGATCCCGAGGACCTGTTCTATACAACAGTGTGTTCTTCATGTTCCTGCTGTCAAAACTTTGGCCGCAGGAGCAATTTAAAAAGTGGGGTCTTTCCTGCTGTTGAGACAAACTCCTGTCTGAAAATATAATGTATTTCTATGGGTCGGTTAGAGGATTATCCCTCCACTTGGATCCACACAGTTTAAAAACGTTTACATCTCTGAGCTTTGAAAGACATGCTGTTGGAAAGACAACAACGATGGCTACGTGAGGGTAAAATGATGGCTGTAGAGCAAACACTGTGCACACAGCAGCAGTTGAAACACACACACACACACACACGCTTACCAGCATTCACACTAGGGCTGCCACGATTAGTCGACTAGTCACGATTACGTCGACTATCAAAATCGTCGACGACTGATTTAATAGTCGACGCGTCGTTTGAAGCTTTGTAAGATCCCAAAAGATGCAGGAATAAGTAGTAGGATTTAAGAGTGTAATAACGGACTGAAACAGAAGATGGCAGCACTGCATGTACAAGGATGCCAGCTGCCGTTAAACCCCGAAGAAGAAGTAGCTCTGTCGCAGAATTCATAGCGCAGCCCAGCTCAGTTTCCAACAATGGCAGCAGCTAGTTAGTTTTAATATTACTCTTATTATTCTTTCTGGGTCACAAAATAAACGTTTAACATATTTTCAGGCGAGAATGTAGCTGTGTAAACTTCAAATATCTGCTCAGTTTATCAAGACACCACATATTTTCAAAAGCGCTCCGACGTTTTCGGAGACGTCTGTTACCCACCAGCTCGATAGCTAGCCGGGGGCAAGGCTCACTAGAGCCCGTGAGAGCACCGGACTCCCGGCAAATCGTTTTCAAACCCACCACCGTCTTTCGCTACTCAGGTTAAACATGATATATAAGTCACTTAGATAACTTAAAAATGTTATTGTTTGGCTTTTTTTTTAGTATTTTATTTGTTCCTGAGTAAATCGGTTTGGCTGAGATTAAAGTTAAAGTTTTTACACAGCTGAATAAACGTCAAGCAGACAGCTGATTATCAGAAGTGCCAGATGCTCGAGAATATACTCCAGTGTCCTGTTATATTTTAGATAGCAAGGAGTTTATTAAACTTCACCGAAACAATCTGCAAATTTCATTAAAATTTAATAAACTATCATCTTGCCTTTATTTTTAGTTAGCACATACCTTAAACACTTAAAGCTCTAAGCTAATGATAGTTATATAAGAGCAGATGCTGCTGGTGCAATAAGCTGTACGTCCAATGGATGATGATCTGATTAGTCGACTAATCGCAAAAATAATCGGTGACTAGTCGACTATCAAAATAATCGTTTGTGGCAGCCCTAATTCACACTAATAAAGAATAACAGTGTTGTCATTGTTGATTTTGTGTCTTCACCCTGAGTCCATCTCCTGCCAAGCTGCACCTGTGATTCTGCGGCTGCTCACTGATGAGCTGACCGATAAGCAAATCTTATCCTGGATCTTATCCACTGCATCCTTACCCTATCACCTCTGCGTCCCATAGGGCGCCAGCCTGCCCTGTTGAAACACTATTTTTTTTCAGTGTTTCAACTGAAAAAAATAGAATGCCTTTGATCCAGAATAGAATGCCTTTGATCCTTTGTTATGTCATAATCTTGCTGAGAGGCAGAACCCACAAATAGGGGCTTTGCTCTGTTAAACTTTAGTGCTTAACGGACGTAGACCTGACAGCAACCAAAAACCTTTTGGAACGTTTTGAGAGAATTTCACGTTTCTCAGCAATTCACCGATCAAGCCGACACATTCCACCATGTCAGCTAACCCATCCTTCAGCTCAGATGAGCTTGAAATAGTTAAAGGGAGCATTTTAGGAAACCACTACAAGGTAGAGGCTTTCCTTGGAGAAGGGGGCTTTGGTATTGTAGCCAAATGCCGCGATACCAAAACCAACCGTGCTGTGGCTATTAAAGTCAACAGGAACCACCCTGATACTCTGCAACAGGCAAAACTGGAAATTTTCATCCTGGAGCAGCTGAGAAGGTTGGATCCAGATGCCGCCAACATTGTTAAATGGAACGGCTTTTTCCATGACGGAGAGCGGGTCTGCTTAAACTTTGAAATCCTTGATCAGTGCCTGTGGGACTACATACGGGACCGGAAAAACCAGGGTCTCCCCATAAGCGAAGTCAGGCCAATTTTACATCAACTCACAAATGCCCTGTCACACCTGGGCTCTGTGGGAATAGTGCACGCTGACCTCAAATCTAGAAACATCATGGTTGTTAACCGCCATGAGTCTCCCATCAAAGTCAAACTTATAGACTTTGGCCTCGCATGTCCTGCGTCTGCAGTAATGCCTGGTGACCGTGTGGGGACGGTTGGTTATAGTGCACCTGAGGTTATGCTTGGCCTTCCTTATAATGAAGCAGCTGACATGTGGTCTCTGGGGCTGGTAGCTGTGGAACTTGGTACAGGGGTGCCACTCTACCCTGGGAGAAATTATTATGATGTTTTGAAATTCATCATACAGACCCAGGGACAGCCACCAGATCATGTTCTGGACTCTGGCGTGTACACTGAAGACTATTTCATTGAAGACAACTACAACCAACAGCGCTGGACATTTAAGACTGACAAACAATTTCAGTGCGAGACAGGATATGAGTCCCTGGAGACTCGATACATAAAACTTACGCGTCTTGATGACCTCGAACAAGTCATGGTGTTTGGACGAGGACCTGAAAATGGCCAACGTTTATTTGTCAGCTTAATTAAAGGGATGTTGGCCTTGGATGCAAACCAACGGATAACACCCTCGGAGGTTCTCCGGCATCCCTTTTTCAACCGTAAGAGTTCCCCTTGCACTAACATGAGTGTTGAAAGACCACAAAACCCTGTGGTCTTTCAGCACCCTTCAAACTTGGAAAGCAAGAGATCACAGAAAATCAACTGCAGTTTCCAAAACTCGGTTGAATTTTCTCAGCAAGTATGCGTCCACGCGTCAGCCAGCTCATCCTTCAACTCAGGTGAGCTTGAAATAGTGGAAGGGAACATTTTGGGAAACCGCTACAAGGTAGAGGCTTTCCTCGGAGAAGGGGGCTTTGGTATTGTAGCCAAATGTCGCGATACCAAAACCAACCGTGCTGTGGCTATTAAAGTCAACAGGAACCGTCCTGATATTCTGCAACAGGCAAAACTGGAACTTTTCATCCTGGAGCAGCTGAGAAGGTTGGATCCAGATGCCGCCAACATAGTTAAATGGAACGGCTTTTTCCACGACGGAGAGCGGGTCTGCTTAAACTTTGAACTCCTTGATCAATGCCTGTGGGACTACATACGGGACCGGAAAACCCAGGGTCTCCCCATAAGCGAAGTCAGGCCAATTTTACATCAACTCACAAATGCCCTGTCACACCTAGGTTCTGTGGGAATAGTGCACGCTGACCTCAAACCTGGAAACATCATGGTTGTTAACCGCCATGAGTCTCCAGTCAAAGTCAGACTTATAGACTTTGGCCTCGCATGTCCTGTGTCTGCAGTGAATCCTAGTGATTGTGTGGGGACGGTTGGTTATAGTGCACCTGAGGTTATGCTTGGCCTTCCTTATAATGAAGCAGCTGACATGTGGTCTTTGGGGCTGGTAGCTGTGGAACTTGGTACAGGGGTGCCACTCTACCCTGGAAATGGAGAATATGATGTTTTGAAATTCATCATAGAGACTCAAGGACAGCCACCAGATCATGTTCTGGACTCTGGCGTGTACACTGAAGACTATTTCATTGAAGACAACTACAACCAACAGCGCTGGACATTTAAGACTGACCAACAATTTCAGTGCGAGACAGGATATGAGTCCCTGGAGACTCGATACATAAAACTTACGCGTCTTGATGACCTCGAACAAGCAATGGTGTTTAGACGAGGACCTGAAAATGGCCAACGTTTATTTGTCGGCTTAATTAAAGGGATGTTGGCCTTGGATGCACACCAGCGGATAACACCCTCGGAGGTTCTCCGGCATCCCTTTTTCAACCCTGGCCTCTCTAAGAGGTTCCCTTGTATTGACATTGAAAGACCATACAGAATCAATCTACAGCATGGCTTCCTCCACCTTGGGCAAAAGTGACAAAAACACAAACTGGGGTTGGAAAAGGATATTAACAGCACTGGAAAAATTCATTAAGCTGCTCCAATAATGATCACTTTGGCTTTTTTTTTTTTTTTAAATTTTCACTCCCCCCACCCCAACCAGTCGCGGCAGATGGCTGTCCCTTCCTGAGCCTGGTTCTGTCGAAGGTTTCTTCCTTTTAGAGGGAGTTTTTCCTTCCCACTGTTGCTAAATGCTTGCTCATAGGGAATCGTCTGATTGTTGGGGTGGCCAAAACTCTAGGGGAACTAGCAATTCTTGTGAAAATTTAAAAAAAAAAAAAAAGCCTACCAATATTCAAAGCGGAGCAGCGGACACCTTACCATCACATCAGTCCTTCAATCGGACCAAAAACACCATGTTAACAGAAATAAATTCAATACAAATTGGAAATAAATAAATTGCCTAATAATTGTTTTTTTTTGATTGTTTATAAATATATAGTGCTACCCTTCAGCCTCCTAGTAGACATACCTGTGTTATAAATGTGAAACTCCTCTGATTTTCAAAAAAGTTGGCCTCTGACCTTGAAGTCAAGGTCACTGAGATTTAAGCTTCACAGAGATTTTCAGCAGATGCAACCATGGTATTGATTTGAAAATTCTACACAATCACAAACTTGGGTGTCCACAGCGCCTCGCCATATACCAAAGATTAAGAGGTGGGTTTTTTTAGGTTTTTTATAAAGATTACAACATACAAATAACAAAAAATGCCAACGCTATTGTCATTTTTGACAACGCTATTTTGATGTTGTCTAATGTAGTGCAAAAAAGCGAATAAATAAAATAAATATATATTACCTACATACACATATATATATGTATGTATGTATGTATATATATATATATATATATATATATATATATATATATATATACATACATACATATATACATACACACATACATACATTTATTAAAGAATGGAGAACACAAAATTGGTCCAAAAACCTGTCATGTTCAGCTGTTTTTTTGTAAAAAGATAACAATGTTAGCCTTTTCTGCAGCTATGGGGCATATATGGTATCACTCTTGGCTGGAAGCAGTGCTTAAACGATGGAAAAAAACACAAACTTTGTCCAAAAACCTCTTATGTTTAACTGTTTTCCACTTTTTCTTTGGTCATTTTAGCCTTTTTGGCCAGGGTGCCATCAAACAAGAAGACAGCCGCATGTAACTACGACGGTGTTTGCTAGTTCACCTTACATGCATTAATGTAATAACGTGGTTAGCCTACTCAACGTAAATTACACACGAACAACATTAAGCTACTCATGCAGAGAAGAACGGCTGCTGCTGCCATCATCATCCGTCATCATTTCTGCTACACTGGCAGGGCTAGGGGCCAGGACTCTCCTCTTCGGGTTTTTGGGGGATGTTGCTAACTCCGGGTCCGATAACAGGCACCACACCCACAGTAGATGTGCTCGGTGTGAGGTCTCGCAGCAAGCTATCAAATATGGTGCATTTTTCGGCTTTTAAAAGAACGCTATGCGTCGCCAGGTGTTTCATCGGATTTGAGGTATTACATCCTTTGCACAGTATCACCTTAAAGCACTTGTTGCAGGCTGCTGAGTTTGCATCTTTTGCTGTGAAGTACAGCCAGACTTTTGACCGCTTCGCCCTGGGCATTTTTAATCTGTAGCTCTGCTCTAAAAGAACGTATGTACCTGGACCCGCCTACTATCCTCGGAAACGTAAAATGATTGGCTAGAATCCAAAGTGTATCACAGCTCAGGAAAAAAAAGCACCGAAATAAAGCACCGAAATGTGCGCTGCTTTTCGGGCTGGTTACTACCGTTTATGTCAGAACCGGTACCCATCCCTACATATGTGTGCAGCGAGCAGGAGGCCAGGGAGGATAAAACTCACCAGATCGACCACCAGCGTTCCCTCTGGGGTGCTTCTGGTCTTCGGGGGAATATCTAGAAGAGCAGGTCTAGAATGCTGGGACCGCGACGGCATGTTCTTGATGAACGTAAAGCTGCAGATGAAAATGATGCTCAGCAACAGAAACTTTCAAACAAAACTTTGTGTTGTTTCTCAAATAGCTAAGTTACCAAACCCATATCCACTGCCGGAGGTTTCTTCCTGTTAAAAGGGAGTTTTTCCTTCCCACTGTCGCCAAAATGCTTGCTCATACGGGGGTCATATGATTGTTGTGTTTTTCTCTGTATCTATTATTGTACGATCTACTGTACAATATAAAGCGCCTGGAGGTGACTGTTGTTGTGATTTGGCGCTATATAAATAAAATTGAATTGCCGACATGATGTTACTGAAGAACTAGAAAAAGATATTTTTGGATTTTGTAAACTGATTTTGAATACTTCCTTTAAAATAATGTATGAGATGAAGTTACATCATGGTCTTCTCCTGTGACTGTATGTAGAAAAACAACTTACGGATCAAAGATGTCATCGTCCTCGTCTCCACCCAGAAGGTCAATGGAGCCACAACCGAACACACCGTGTTCTGGGCTCATCAGTACACTGGTCCCCGTTCCTGCGTACTTCAAATCTGAATAGAAAACACACACACACACACACACACACACACACAGACTGTAAGTAACAAGTCTGACTTTATGACATCACATAAGACTTATATAGTTGACTCCCGACCAAGTAGTTTAAGCAGGTCAGCTTGTTCAAGGTGGAGTTTATCACATGGATCACAAAGCTGCATTCAGTTGTATGGTGATGTCTCTCAATGAGAGACTTTTGTTACATGTAAACAAGTTTCAAATGGATGACTGGTACTCACTTTCTTTGCTGGGTGTGAGGAAACGCACAATGGGTGAGTAGATGTTTCTAGCTGTTGTCGCGTTACGCGGAGTCACAGGGTCGATCTCTGACAGTATGCGCTCGTGGTGCATGATGGGACGGACTGGAGTCTTGAAGGTCAAATCTAGACAGTAAAATGAGAGTCATTCAGAAAACACAACAGAAAACGATGAGCATTTCAACTAACAACTAACAGGTAGTGTAACTGTGCTTTAAAGCAGAATCAGCCGATGGCGCTAAAATACCTGATTCTTGGTCATTCACAGCAATAGCCCTCTTTCTCGCCCGGCCACGAGGCAGTGGTCGCCTCACCATAGCGGGAACTTCATCCTCTGAGTCTTTATTCACAGTCTCTTCATCCTACACAATAAAAACAAGAAGAAGAAAAAACTGTTCAGTGAAGCAACACCTTCATTATTACCCCTAAAGGTCCATTTAAAACAGCGTAATAGTGCATTACTTCAGGATGTCTCAATCAGTATCCCACGTTTATAAAAAAAATTCTGTTAGAGAAGACCCAAAAGCAGCTGCACTTCCAGAATAACCTGGACCAGAAGCTGCTCCTGACCTTCTACCGCTCCTCGATGGAGAGCAAGCTTTCCTACTGCCTGGGTGTTTGGTACGCAGGGGCCACGACTGAGAACAGGAAGGCCTGCTGACCTCTGGTCAGCACTTCAGCACCATCCCCCCACCAATCTGTGCCACGGTCTGAGTAATCCCCATCACTCAGGCCTCACATACGGACTCTATACTCAGACCAACCCCTTTGCACTTCTTCCAAGCACTTTGTTCTTCAATGTGTCCCCTTCTCTTGTTTTGCTGACATGCCTCTAGCTTGTATATATATATATCTCCTGTATGCCATTTATTCCTGTTGTTTTACTATTTATATTTCATTCCTGTAGAGCACCCATAGTTTCGTTGTACACGTACAATGACAATAAAGGATTATTCTATTCTACACTATAGTGTTCACTTACTCATCCAAATCATTGAATTCAGGTGTTCCAATTACTTCCACGGGAACACCTAGGCATGCAGATTGTTTCAACAAACGCATAGTGCACAGAGGTCGCTAATTTTCAGCAGAGTCAATCATTACAGACCTCCAAACTGTGGAATTTACATTAGTTCAAAAACAGCGTGTAGAGAGCTCCATAGAATGGGTTTCCATGGCCAGCAGCTGCATCCAAGTCTTACATCACCAAGGACAATGGGGCTTTGGAGTTCACGCCGCAGTGCATTGTGGGAGCGCGGCACCATTTTAGTAGGCCACGAATCAAAACAAACACACTGTGTTGGAAGGATGATTGCTATGAACCATACTTAAAAGCAGCTCAAAAGAAAAAGGACGTTATAGAGACAGATTGTGTCCAGATGCAAAGAGACGGTACTTGCAAAAAATTGCGCGCATTGGAAATGTGGACCCGTATGAAATACGGCAGTGGAGTAGAAACCCTGAAAACCAACCGCTATTTATTCTCGTACCTTGTCTGAGGAGTCAGCACATATAGGGCGAACCAATTTCGCAATTATAAATCTCTGGAGGCACACACCCAATTCACCAAGGATGGGTACAAGATTTGGCTATTTTTAAGCCTTCACGTAGTGAATACGCCATCATTCAAACAAAGGTAAGTCAGCTTGTATTTTGGTGACCACACAGTTTCACAGCTATTTACAGTACAATTGTAATATGGTTATAAACCTTTCTTCAAGCAGCAGTTTGCCCCATATTTCAACCTGAGTATCAAGTTGATTTAACCAACAACCAAAGTCACCACATATGTTGCCCTGAATGGGATTCTGTTCTGCGTGGCCTCTATCCACACTAGTCTAATGGGTCTACACAGAAAGACGTGTCCTGGTGACCTACTTTACTGCGACCCTCTTCCACATGCAACTGGGATCTTTAATCCTTGTTGGCATCAATCCTCTTGGAATCCAGTGTTGTGATGTGATTAACGCTGCCTAGTATGTATGCTTCTTCTTTGAGATGTTCTCAAGTTTCTCTTATGAGTGAAAAGACCCTCAATTTTAAGGTAAAGGATTAAACTTGAAATCAAAGTTAACTCACTGTTTCATTTTAGTAATTTAAAGCAACACACAACAATGCGACTCGGTGTAGAGGTTAAAAGAAAAGAACACAAAAAAATAATACTAATGATAGTTTCATTGATTGATTGACTGATTTACTTAAAGACAGCAGCTACTAAGAATGAATTGGATCTGTATGAACAACATTGTTTTCCTTTGTTCTTTTCGACACCCAGTGAATGATCTACAGTTTAAATCTACAATGCAAACAGTGGTTAGTCACAGTCATGTCTGCCAATCCAACACGTTTAAAAATCTAAACTTAAAGTCATAAAGCTTAATCAGTAGCTCGAAGTTTTAACAGTAGCTTATATTTACAACCACGATAGTTTATTTTCACGTCTAAATTGGAAACTATATCCCTACCAACCCTCCTTGCTGTATTTAACCTACCAATTAAAATTAACCAAAAAAAATTACTTAAATAGGTCCAGACAGATCCAGATAAAACTAGTGAACGGTGGCAAAAGCCACCTACCATCGAGAAGGTGCTAATGTTAGCAACTCTGTTAGCTGTTTTGTTATGAGAACGCTAGTAGCTAGCTAACTAGCCTAGCATCCTAACAAAGGGACGATATTCAACATCCAGCTCTGTATGCTACCATAATGTTTACCTGTTCCACCAACATTAATAACAGCACTATCACCATAGAGAAATAACCCGGCAAACAATAAATTACCTTGCTTTGAAGCGGACTTTCAATCTCCGACCCGGACAGGCGCGATCGACTCCTTTTTCCGTTAGACCGTCGACGGGAGCGCCTCGGTGTCTCTGGACAAGCAGCAACAGTTTTCTGAGACCTAAGTCTCATTTTTTTTCTTTACGTGGGGGTTTGTTAACATCTAAACGTAACACTTGCCACCGTAACGAAGATAATCGCTCTCAATCCGACGCTTCGCTGTTCAAGCACCAAACAGAACCTAGAAGTAGCTCCGCCCCCACTCGCTGAATCAGCGCGTTCGTTTGAATCTACCGGGCTCCGATAGGTTTAGCACCGCGGAGACGCTTATTGGGCGGTGCTTTGTAAAAAAGCCAGCGTCAACGTGATACGCCCGTCACGTTGCCCTCACTCCCACCCCCCTTTGAATTTTATATGCAAAGGACCTCTGGGTGAGCACGATTATTAAAGAGCAAAGAGGCAATTTCTGCAACAGCATACCTTACTTTTTAAAAAACTGCATAATTCAATATACACGGTGAACTTAAAATGAAGCATTTAAGGTGTAGAATTCAGACTTTAATTCAATTTTATTTACATAAATGGCAACAACAGTGGCCTCAAGATGCTTTAGGGCAAAGACCCTTCAAAAGAAAACCCCAACAACCATACCCCATGTTTCTAAGACTCTTAGGGCCCAGTAAGAAATTAAAGGCCACAATGATACAGTCAATGGGAAGCATGTGTAATGTGAATATAAATGGTTCTAGCACAGAACCCTGTGGAACTCCATGATGAAACTTTGTTAGGCAGACTCCCCATTCACACAAACAAAGTGGAGTCTGTTACAACCCCTGCAGCACAGTACCTTTAAGTCCTATTGCAAGATTCTCTGCCACCTATTCTATGCCACATCAACATCTCCTCCTTCACTACATCCATTAATCTTCTCTATGTTCTTCCTCTTTTCTTCCTTGCTGTGCCATCTTCAACATCCATTGTCCAGTATATCCACTATCCCTCCTCTGGACATATCCAAACCATCTCAGCCTCTCTAACTTTATTTCCAAACTGCTTGTTCAATCTGTCTTCCTGATCTACTCATTTCTGTGTCCAATCTGATCACTCCACATGAAAATCTGAACATCTCCATCTCTGCTGTCTGTGCTTTTTGACAGTGCCATCATCTCCAAACCTTGTACCTCCCCTTTCACTTTTACTGCTCTTCTGTCACAAATCACCCCTTACACCCGTCTCCACCCTGCCTGCACTCTCCCCTTCATTTCCTATGTGCTTGAGTCTGTTACTTTTGATAAGTAACTGCAATGATTATTTTAAATTTGGATGCAAATCTTGTGCATCCATGCACGTCAGATCATTCTGACTTTCCTCCCTTGGGATGCTTGGCCAGGCTTTTCCTACAGCTGCCTTCAGTTGCTGCTTGTTTGTAGGACTTTTCTCCTCACACCCTCAGACCAGCTGACTTCAGGAGACAAAGCATTTGCCTATCAGTACTGCAAGACATACCGGTTTGGCTGCATCCAATGCAGTTTAAGCATACACTGTAGTTGTAATTCATTCTGCTGCATCTTCAGTCACAAGAAATAGCACATGGTAAAGCCATTCCATGTCCAGCATCTCTGGGAGATGATATTTGAATCCTTTTTACATACCTATCTATCCATCATTCTTGCAGAAAAACCTCTTAGCTTTTTTTTTTTAAAGATCCACTGAATTTGTGTACAGAGGAGAAAAAGCTTTTCAAATCCTTGTGGATCAGCATGGCACTTTAAAATACTCCCACAACCACCTTTGTTAATACAAATCTTGTTGCTTATCAAGATATTTCAAATAATAAAAAAAATATAACATTTAAGGGAAAAAATAAAAAACTTTTTTTTTATGCTAAATTGTTTTCACTAATGTAGAAATAATTTCCAAAGACTATACTGTGAACAGGTGGTAGGCTCATAACCATTAGTATTTGTTTATTTTAGGTTGCAAGTTTCCATAAGATGTGTAAAGTGAGAAGCTTCAGTAAATGGATTTTAACAACTCGATGCAGTCAAGGTCAAAGACACAAGTGCTGCAGCAGCGTAAATGTACAAAGACAACTCAGAATGAGACAATCAAGTTCAAGTTCAAAGTTTATTCGCCACATGCAGTGGCAGGTTGCCCTGCAGTGGAATGAACCCGCCCCCGACCTTACACATACAACACAGACATCACATGGGGATACAAGTCAGAGAATGGTTGCATTACAGAAAAAACACTGAAATGTACACTACAATGGGAAAGGTACAAGAGGAACATTATTACTGATCTACTCATTTTAAGCATTATCTTAATATTTCAAGTAATAACCCTGGAGTTGCTTTTACAGACTTTATATTCTGTTAGATATTTTGCAACAGTTTCTTGAGTAAAATTAATCTAAAAATAAAGGAAAACCTTTTAACCTTTTCTAATTAGCGGATAACATCATCAGTTAAACATCTGGGACAGCAGAGGGGGTTGTTAATCAGTTCCAGCTGTTTTGGTGTTAATGAAATTAACAACAAGTACACTAGACAACAATGAAAACACAAAACAGAAAAGGTTTTACAGGTGGAGGCCACTGACATTCTTTCCAACTCCTTCAGGTGTCTGCCAACCCAGTCTCAAGAGCATGGGGCAATTCCAGCAGACATGCAGTTAGTCTAGGAGAGCTGGGCAGGGCTGCAGAAGGACCCTAATCCATGAGCAGGACCAGAATCTGCTCTTTTGTGCAAAGAACAGGATGGGCACTGCCAGAGCTACAAAATGACCTCTAACAGGCCACTGGTGTGAATACCCACTCAGAAACAGACTTTCATGAGGGTGGCCTGAGGGCTCCATGTCCTTTAGTGGGCTCTGCCCTCACTGACTGGCACCATAGAGCCCAAGAATACCAGAATTGGCAGGTCCACTACAGGCACCCTGTGCTTTTCACAGATGAGAGCAGGTTCACCCTGAGTACATGTGACAGACGTGAAAGGGTTTGAAGAAGCTGTGGAGAACATTATGCTTCCTGTAACATTGTTTAGCATGAACCGTTTGGTGGTGTGTCAGTGATGGTCTGGTGAGGCATATCCATAGACGGACAGACAAACGGCCTACAGGCTACACAATGGTACCTTGGCTGATTTCTAACACATATTACACTCTGTCATTATTTAGTTAACGTGAAATTAGACTAAATGCAGAAGCGGTGTGTGGAAAACTAAAGTACACCCCACAACTCTTTAGCTTGTAAAACCACCTTTAGCAGCAATAACCTGAAGTAATCATTTACCATAGATTTCAGTATTTCACATCATTGTGGAGGAATTTTGTCTCTCTTCTTTGCAACATTGCTTCAGTCCACAGAGGTTTGTGGGATTTCGTTTATGCACAGATATCTTAAGGTCTGACCACAGCATTTCACTCTGGTTGAGGTCTGGACTCTGACTGGGCCATTGCATCACCTTGATGCTTCCTGTTTTTTTTGCCTTTTTGTTGCAGATTTTGCTGCAGTGCTTGCGATCATTGTCCTGTTTCATTTCAGCCAAGCTTTTGCTGGACAGATGGCCTCATCTTTAACTCTAGAATCCATTGCTCTACAGAGTACACGGTGGGTTTGCCCGGAACCTCGGCTGTTTGTGACCCACACCCGTTTCCACACCTTGGCTCGCATGATTAGGTAGAGGATCAATAGGGGGTCCATGTCCCTCTTGGTGGACACTCCCATAGGGCTCAAATCTACTACCGAGTAGTTCATGGTTGACTAAGTGATTGCAAGATGCCTGGCTCTAAACTTCTGCTTTTACTGAGCTCCTCACACCTGAAGATGATCAATTAATCTGGTTGGCAGCAACTGGCTCTGCTATCTCTTAATTCCTGTGAAACCATTAGTACTTAGTGGTCTAATTTTTGTTAAATAAATACTGACACAGTCTAATATTTCCCCTGAGGCTGTATAATTCAGGATAACTGGCTGTTAAATCTTAGGCCCAAATACTTAAAATAACATCCAAAACACGTCTGACATTTAACAAAGGTGATATTTTATTAATTTCAGATTCAAAATAAAAGTATTCACACTAACATATATTGAGTAAATAGGCAAGAATAGATCTTCACCCTTCAAAATAAACAGTTGCATTGCCCCGCTGCCACATCACTGATGTGGTGGCCATTGGGGAAACATCCCACTTGTGAAAAAATGTGATCATTGATAGAAAAAAAAGAAGGAATAAGCACAGATTAATAGAGCAGACTGCAAAACTCTGAACTGACAGTGGTGCGAGAAGCAGTACTTGTCCGAGTACTGGTAGTAGTTAGCTGTTGAGCTGGAGGTTCCCTGTTGTTGGTACTCAAATAAGCTAAACAGCAGAAGTGTTACGAAAGTGTAACGACAAACAAGAGGGCGGCGGACGCCCCGGCGTCAGAAATGAACCTCTCAACCAAGAATGTCTTGTTTGTATCTAACACAAGCACGGCGTTCATATCAATCGAGGTCGGCTGAAGTTCACTTCAAACGCCGGCGCCCGTTCTCGTGTCCTCTTCCTGCCAAACTGTAACTTGAGCCCTCACTGGGTTAAATGCATCAAACTGGAGGTAGAGGTAGATTTTCCTGAGAGGTTGTAAGAGACAAGAGACAAGAGTCCTGTTTCTGTTCTGAGGATACACATGAAGCTCTCTCACACACGCACACACTCTCACTTGCTCTCTCACACACACACACACACACACACACACACACACACACACACACACACACACACACACACGCTTCCCTATAATAATCACATTACCATTATAAGTATCATCACTGTATTCAAAAATCTGCTCTATAAGTAATCTCTGTGTCTCCGTTGCTACAGCATGTCCAAAACAAGGAAAAAAGAAGCAGGGAAATAGCAAAAAAAAAAAAAAAAATTTAAAAAAAAAAATTATATATCCATAGCCCTAAAAGCCATTTTCAGAAATAATCTACTTAATGAGTCTTAGTAATACATGTTAATTCATACAATTGTCACAGCAGAAGGCATCTTGTTATTTTATCATCATCATCATCATCTTCCCTATCCACAGTCCCCCTGATTGAGGTAAGGTGAGTGGTGAAGTCCAGTCAAAAGTCCTCGAGCCCCACATGCGCCTTAACCTGTAAATGTTCTAGCAAAGTGTCCATGTCGGCAGCAGGTGGGAGCAGGAGTCACGCTCCAAGCAAGACCCTCAGAACCATGTTTTTCAAGCAGTTATTTTATCTACAGCTCTGGTTGGGATCAAAAACAGCTGAGATTCAGACACTTAAAAGTTACGAATGAGACAGAGAGCGAGCGAGCCGATCGCGATAGACTCTGAGGGTTTGTGCTGATATTAACATACTGTTATCAAAATTGGACTCCAAGACAGGCAAAATAGACGAGTTATGTTGCTGTTCAAGTCTGTACAACAGTGTCAAACGAAGCAGGCTTCTGAAAACAGTCCAGGGCCATTAAAGACGAATAAAATAATAAAAAAGCCAAACATGTTGCGCAGGCATTGTCTAATCTAATGATGGAAAACATCTGCAGGCTATAGGAGTCAAACTTCCTACCATACAACAAAAAACAAAAGCTCCAGCCTGAACAAAAGTCTGGTTTTCACAACTCTACAGGCTACAGAGTTAAGACTGATGCAGTTTTCTTAGCTACACTGTGCCTTAAAATATCAGAGATGAACTACCTCTGACCAGAGGATCCTACATGATTGCACTGATACAGGCCAGACTGCATTTTCCCTGTCTGAACCACTTCCCTGTTTGAGTGCCTTGCTGAGCTAATGATTCTAAAAGCCTGTGAAGTTTGGTTTTAGTGTTCCGTGATCTGAATGCTGATTCTGAAGCTTTTACATCCCCCACAAACATTAAACTCTGGAAACACCACAAGGAAGTAAAGAAAGGAAAAGAAAGTAAATGGAATAGTTGAAGCCTTCATATCCTTCCATGTTTTTTTCCCCCCCATACAGGAAACTTTGACTGATTGTGCGCTGTAACAAAAACCTTCCACTGAGGGGAGCTCTTGCCAAAGAGCTGCCTCTAAAACGGTCATCGTTAAAGGTGAGAATTGCATTTTCAGCTGATTGTCTGTGGTCACTACAATCTCTTTTAAAATCCTTATGAACCGGCACCACCATCACTTGAGTGGGGTTTTTTGGCCTGAGCGCAGCAGGATTCTCCCAGGTGTGGCCCTGCAGGAGAAATCTGCCAAAGCTTTTAGTCCTTGAGGTAGAAACGGGGTTTGATTGTGGTTGAAGGGATGTCGAGAGTGTTTGGAGGTATACAGCGTTGTCTTTACGTCTCATGATTGTTGCTACCGCGCATGTTAAGAACATGTTCCTTGAAAATGCTGCCATCCACAGAGAGAGCGAGTACAGTCGAGTGGCGGTACCTTTGTTGTTCATGTGCAAATATCACACACAAGCAGTCGATAGTTATACGATAAACATGGATTCACCGAAGGGGGGGCGGGTGCTTTAAAAGCTGCCTTGGGGGCCAAAAGGTCACAGGGTCAAATGTGAAAAAGCAGTGTTGATCCTTTAGATTGGGATTGATTGAATTTAGCTTCTCTCCAGCCATCCTCCCCCAACATGCTTCCAGCCGCAGTACGTCTCTATTTGATTGTCAGCCATTACTGCCAACTGTGACACCTGCTACTCCTGATACAAAGAAAAACAGCCCTCGCATCCACTCATACTGCAGATACAAGGAAGGAGGAATACATGAGGGCTGTCATTTTCCCCTTTTGTTTTGTTTTGGTTAAGGCCTACGCAGTACTCCAACATACCAACCCATTACTGTAAGGGCATGAAAAAAAGACAGATGACATTCATGGAGCTGAGCCTTTGAATCTCACATTCACAAAGTGTTTACTGTGTTTCTAAGAGATGCACTTATCAAACATTTAAATCAGCTGTACGTCTGAGTTAATGAAGAGCAACACATTCTACACGTAGACACTCTCTGAGCCTGACGGCGTCCTAACACATCAGCCTCATGTCTGACTGCGCAATCTCAGTCACTTTTTTCAGAAAGGTGTCCTGCACGTGCTCATGGGTTCACTGGAGAATTCGCCAAATAGCTGAATGTTTTATCATCGTGTCTCAGCAACCGTGTGTTCGGTTTACGGCGTCTGTGTGGAACGGCCTCCTCGAGCCCCCGTGTGAGAACCAGGAGCAGCTACTGCTTGATGTTGCACCATGCACCAAACGCAGACACACACTTGCTACTCTAAATGTTCAAAAGTGTGGTTTAACCTCATCATAGTTGACATTGGCAATCGATGCCACAAATGCAACACTTCTTGCATGTGTCTGGCAATTATTGCAAGGTTAGTGTGGCTGTTGCTGCCTCAGCCATGGGCTCATCTTTGAGAAGGAGGAGGAACTTTACGGTAAACAGATAAAGCCGGCAATGTTTTGTATTCCGCATCTAAAGGGCGCTTAAGCGTTTTGTGGAGAGAAACGAATTTAGTTATTCGATTTGCAAATCAAATGGTTTCTGAAGTCTCGAGCAGGGTTTTACATAAACCTGAAGTCCGCCTTTGCTTTCCTGTGCCTGAGGATGGACAGTTCAATCCTTTGTGGACATTGCACTGAAATTCAAGAACGCCACTGTGATGACTGTGAGGTCCGTTACAAAAAACATAAAAGTAATGACCAGTTGCTCTGTAGCAGCTGGTGGTAATTTCCCACCGAGAAGTGAGTCCAGAATCAAAGCCACGACAGCCATCTGGTGATATTTGACTTGAACAGTAAAAACTGATTAAACTGAGGTACCGCGCGCTCTCTGGTCAGCTCATGCTGTGTGAAGGTCTCTGAACAGAACCCACGTACAAAGCCTGATTTACTTCCAACGTCAGTAGGAATGAGGCTGCTTTGTGAAGTGGGGTGACTGTGTGTGTGTGTGCGCGCGTGTGTGTGTCGGGGCTGTGGGGAACAATCTTTAACAGTTAACAGTTCAGAGAGGTAACAGGTTAAAGTTCAAAAAAGCTGAATTGATTGACTGACTTCAAAAAGCACAGACACAAATGACACAGATTCTCCTCTGTGTTTTGTAAAGCTAACAGAGTTTGTACAAAGACGCGAGGCCGCGAGCAAACGCCGCAGCTGCGATCGCCTCTCAGCCATCGCAGGATCCCGGACAGGTTGCAAGCTAGCCTTAATGAGACCCTGTTCGTCTCAAGGCGCGGGATAAGAAGCACTTGGATCAGAAGACGCACAAATTCATCAAAAACACAAAGCTGAAAACGCTAAAATAAAAATAAAAAGCATCTGAAATCTATAATACAAAGCCAAAAAAGAAAACACAACACAATGTCACATACGAGCTGAAAAAAGCACTCGTCCGAAGCCCAGATAAGCATCTCCTGACACCTGATTGTCCATTTGAGCAGCTCTGCAATAATAAAGATTCAGTATACGCTCGACTCCTGCGAACCTAAGATGGGAAATCACTTCATATCTCATTAAGGGGGCTTTTTATCTATAAATACATGCATGCATCTTTTCTTTTTTTGAAAGACAATCACTCCACTAAAGGCCAAGTTAGAAAGAAGATAAAGCAGATTTCAACACGTGAAAAAGCAGTGCTCTGTCAAGTGGGATATTTGTTTAAGAGCGAGAAACACCTGAGAACATTCACCTAAAACCTGTGTTTTCCACATAAATCTGAACCCTAAACAGGAAAAGGAACACTTGGTGTGGACAGCACTGAGAAAGTCCATCCTGTGATGAGGTGCAGGGAGGTGGAAAAAAAAACAAAACAAAAAGAAACAACTTAATTTTACCGTCTGTACAAACTGACCTTACTCTTACAAAAACAGCCATTTTGAAAACTCTACCAGCATAATGGAGAGAGAGAAAAAAAAAAGGTAAAAGGTGTATTTAACAAGCCTCGTGTCAACAAACAGGAGTGGATTTTCTAGCTAAATTAGCCGAGCGTCACAGGAAGAACAACTATGCCCGCCTCCAATACGTGCTCCTTTGCATTAGTCTGAGTCGGGACGCCGACGTCACTCTGTCTATTCACAGGAGAATCTGTGATGTAATGCATACGTCCCCACACGACAGGAGCACAGACCTGCGCTGTTATCTCACACAGACACTCAAAACGGCTGCCGTGTGTATAAGGTTTCACCCAAAATGAGGTCACAATGGTACAATTTATATATATTTATATATATTTATATATGCCCTGAAGAAACAACACTTATCCTTAAAGTTATTCTGATTAAAAATAGATGATATTCTTTTTTTTTTTGTATAGAATTCTTAATATAGATTTTTTCCTGCAGTGAAAAGATTGTTAAAGATTTAAATGATAAAAAAAACAATAAAGAGAATAAAATAATGACAATAATGACAATGAAAACTTAAAATAAAATCTCTCCCCTGAAGGATAAAACATCATTGTCAGTCAGTAGCTGTGTTTGTGTGTGTAAACAATGCTTTCCTAGTTTTTAATCTTCTCTTTTGTTCTCCAAATAATCTGTACATTGATGCAGAAATAAATAATTCACAGGCTGTGCATATGTCTTTGTTTAGCATATACTGGCTCTCAGTTGGGAGATTTTGCTTTTTCAAGATCATTTTGGCGATGAAGAACAAAAGAGTTTGTGAGAGGAAACCTGAGATAGTGTACTTCAAGTGAACAGAGTTCCAGTTTGTGTCTTTCTGTATGGTTTATGGTTCTTCTCTTTTCTTTTCTTTTCTTTTCTATTTTTGGCATTGGTGAGATAGAAAATGAGGTTGATTTTTGGCTTCACTTAGCGTGGTAAATAAAAAAAATATGAATGAAGGAAACGCTGGGAGTTTGTTAAGACAATGAGTTGCTGGAGTTTGAGGTAGGTGTGTTCTGCAGCAGCTGCTGCTGCTGCGGAGCGACGCGACTGCTGGGAGCCTTGTTGGTGACGGACGATGCAGATGCACCAGACGAGGCTGACCCTGGTGCTGCCTGAGCAAAAAGAACGCCTGGATAGAAAATGACAAGAGGGAAAACAAAAAGGAGTCAGAGTACAAAACATCTGTCAAATGCTTTGAATTACAGTCTGTATATACTGATCTGCAACCGCTTGGCGACCACTTTTTGCTAGGAAAAAAACTGCCTTTCCTGACCAACTGGCGAGTGGTTGCTCGAGGGGGAAGGTGCTTCAACAAAAACCTCCTTGCAACTGCTATAGTTGCATGCAGTTTGTATGGAAGAAGCTGACTTGTCTGCAGACACAGGTGCCAACTGCTCACCTGTTAGTAGTCAAACGGTGAAAAGCGAACATTCACTTTCAAAGAAAAAGTTGTGCCATTTGAAACGTGTTGTTTAAGCTGCACCAGAAGAGATTTGCTCTTCACGCATCAATCTGAAGCTGACGGCTGGTCACTAACAACATTCAGGCTCTAGTTACCTAGGTAACCCTCTATTCTATTTACTACCGGATTGTTTGGCTATCAACACTTGATAAATACTTCAATCACATTGCCAACTTTGTCTTCGCCCCGTTTTTATTCTCTTAACGCAATTCAATGCCTCTGGTTACTGAGAATCACTTCATGTGTGAACACAGCTTCAGGTACAAATTTTTAGTTTAGTTTTTAGTTTCAAGGCAAACATGCTCAGTTTCCCATTTGAGTCACACTGACGTTTCACTGCAGCTCTGCAAATAGTCAGTGAGAATGTGCAGACAAGCCGGCACCTGCCATTTAAACTACAGGAGACAGCAGCGTTCTGCTAGTGACTAAAGTAGCCCCAAAGAGCTCTTTGGTGCACAACTGTACACCTATTTCTGACCAATTTCACCTAACGACATTAAGCAATCTCCAACAGCCAGATTATCCAAGGGGTCTAGGCCCACGAGACTGAGGTCTTACCAAACTTGGTAATCTTCCTCCAACAACAACACTCTACGATGTTACTGCACGACTCTGCTTTGCCACAAAACAGGAATAATCTGCTCTGTGTAACATCTCTTACAGCTATAATCATTTCTCCATTTCTTCACAAATCAAATAAGCAACGAAACAACATATGAAACAGAAACAAAAGAGGTGCTGATAGGAACATTCGGAGGAAGAAAGGGGGCTGGTCTCTATACCAATCTGATGCTTCTCCAGATCTGTAAGTCAGCCAAGAGTCTTAGTGGAAATACTTAACTTTTCATGACTAACTGCGAAGCAGTGAGCTCATATCTGACATTTTGTTGTGTCACTTTAAGTTACAGAGGAGCTGCTCACCAGTGTATACCACGCCATTGAGCTCCACGGACATGCTGATGCTCCCTGTGCCGTTGGTGGTGAGGTTCAGAGCTGAGTCTTGTCTGCCATCTGGAAGAAAGCAGTTTTCATCCTTATTCATTTTTGGATCCAGATTTGACTTAAGAATACTCAAACCAAATGGAGAAACAAAACCGTCCCACAGTAGGAGCAAAACTGAATTTTTCAAAAATGTCCCAATGAACATTTCTCTGAAGTCACTTACCGAGAAATGGTTCATGTGCACGATCAGATAGACAGTAACCGAGACAAATCCTTCTATAAGATCAAGGTGCGTGCTTACAGAAGGGAATCCCCACACAGATAATCATGCATGTATGTATGCACGCACGCTGCTTCTATAAGCTAAGCAGGTCAACCTATAGCCCTGCTAGGTGTTACTTTCTCGCAGTTGGGTGCTGTGGTTTGTGGTGAGATTACAAGAATGCATTGAGATACTAACTGTCATGAAAAGGGAAATGTGTCAAACCTAGCTCGCACTGGCAACAATGAAATGTAAAAACCTGTGATGCCAAGAGTAACTGTGATGTCGTAATAACTCCAGATTTTTATTTTTAGTTCATTTTGATTTGCAGTAAAGACAAAAATAAACTTCAACTCTGGAATAGTTAAAAAACAAACAAACGAATGTCCCTAAAAATGCACTCTAATTACCGACCGTTACCATTTGAAATACATTAATTCATCTTCTTCTTTTACTGTTCATTTACATGTTAACCACTACCAGAGGTGACATTTTCATTTTCACGTGGGTGTTTGCATACACAGATCACTGCTGCTAGCACTCACGCTGACATTATCGACTTAATATTTCCCAGCAACCTTAATATTTGCTAGACAATTATAATATCTGCTTTTATCTGGACTTGGCCATTTGCTTTTTCTTGACAATCGAGAATAATTGAGAAATTACAGTTTCATTTCACATCAGCAAAATCAGTGTTCTTGCATCTTTGAGCTTTTGAAACCAGGGAGATGTAAAAAAGGTGGTGTACTCTTTTATCTCATGTTGATTAGATAAAGGAGGAATTTCCTCAAACGACAGTGTAGAACAGCCTGCAGCTACTGTGCAAAACATGAAAGTCATGTCTGACTGGTTGTTTTGTTCCTCTCTCTCTACCCGAATATGTCAGAGCTCCACTGTTCAGTACCTTGGTTGTTGATGCGAATGTTCATAGGTATCTGAGCAGTCATGGCTAGCAGGTTCTGCTGCAGCGCTCTCTGCAGCAGTCGCTGGTGTTCCTCGGCAGACAGCGCCATCTTCTTCTCTGGCGGCTCGCCTGCTTCCAGTTTGTCCCTCAGCTGCTCCAGAGCGGCCACCTGAGCAGCCATGGCGGCATGGGCTGCTGCTGCCTGCACAGCAGCCACTGAGTGACCTGCCAAGCCCCCCGCTGGCAAACGAGCCATGCTGACGCCTGCCAGAGGCTGGCCTCCCTCTTCTTCACAGCAGCACAAAGAGAAAGGGGAACTCAAAGTCAAGCAAACTCATATGATGCATTATAGTCCCCAGACATAAATTTCAGCGTGACCACAGAAAACAGATAATAAATAAGATGCAGTGTGTTACAGGAAGGTCCCAGGGTTAAGCTCTTTTAAAGAGAGAGATGACAGCAAATCAGATTTGATGCTATTTCTTTATTTGAAGATCAGAGCTTCCGTTTAAGAGATAAATTTGGCAGAAATGATCTCTGATCATAAATGTGCTATCAGTAAAATTCTCAAGATTTCACAGTGGATCCGCATTTTAACTTAAATTTTCAAAACTTTGATCCAACACAGTCAAGAGTAAATCGTTATACTGTCACGTTATACTGACAAACCGTATACTTGACGTGAATTTGTCGTTTTGACCTGAGAGTAGACAAAGTTACTGCCATATCCATGTATTTTAACCTGATTCAAAACAATCAACATCAAAGAACATGTCCCTCAAACAGTAAATTTTCTTCGATGTGCATGCAGCGCAATAAACAAATCTCACCTTTCTTGATCTTGTGGATGTGACCCAAGCAGGTCCCGTTGGTGCCCACTGTTAAGCCCATGCTGGGCGTGGGGAGCTTCGGCGAGGACAGCATGGTGGGAGTCCCATTGGGAGAGTAGGTGAAGAGAGAGCTGCCAAAGCTCTGTCGCCGGCCCTCCCGTCGATTGCTGTCGATGGCTGCTTGAAGCTCGTTGGGGTTGCTCAGTGCCCTCTTTTCACATTCATATGGGTACAGGTACTTCATGTATCTGAAATCAACAAAGTGCACAACAGGTGTGCCCTTCTGAGTTTTCGAAGACAAAGTTTGGCCCAACTTCAGCTAACTAGGAGTGATCGGTCTTAATATAGGGATTAATTTCTACAGCAACAAGTATGGAACAATTTAACTTTAGCTAACTCTTGCTTAATTGCTTAATTAATAAAGGGTGCTATTAAGGGTATTTTCACACGGTATTTAGTCAGTTTAAATCGGACACTGGTTCTGTTTCCCCACTTGGTGTGTCTGGTTGTGAACACAGTAATCACACTTGGGTGTGGACCAAAACAACAGCACTGAGACCCTTTGGAGAAGGTGTGAACATGATGCGAACCAACTATCAGGTGTACGTTAAACGTTTCAGGTAAAAAAAAAAGTCCCGTAGCCATGTATGCTTTGTATTCTTAATGCGGAAAGGTACTATGGATGTGCTAACAACTAACCGTGAAATGAAAAGAAATTCTCCATGTTCTCCAGTAGACCAGAACACGGCACCTTCTTCCTGTATTTATTTTTCTTGCTCCCGCCTCAGACACATCCGGCAAATGAGTGGACTGAACATTCTTACATGTTTTGTAGTAACGGATGCATTTTGGACTTCTGCATGTGAAGTCAAACCAAACCAAAGGAAAAACTACAAGTTTACAAACTCATGACCAAAGTCGGGCCAGAGTAAACAAACTACAGGTGTGAAAACGCCCTGAGTAACCTTTAAGCACCAGTTAAACGAGTGTTTGTATACTGACTGTGTGCGAAGAGTGAAGGCTGCACTGGTGATTGAGGTAGGCAGGTTGAGTCCTTTGGTGATCTCCCTCCACAGTTTCTTGTTAATAACCTCCACCAGGCCACCCTTCTCTGTTACCAGCTTGTACAGCATGTACAGATCCAGGACCTGTTTGGCCATGATGGGAATACGATTCACTGGGGTTCCTGCAGCAACAGGAAACAGGAAAAAAATACAGTCATGCTCCACCAATAAAATACATATGAAATAACATCAAAGACAAACAACAGTACCTGAAATAACAGTTGTCTCCCTTTAGCCAATAAAGGTGGTGCGCGGTCACACCCATTCATTTTACATGTTTAAGACAGTGCTGTAGCTCACAACTTAATTGTAGCAAAACCTTCTTTGGCTCTTTTGTCACGATTAAAAGACCACACTTTTACCATTCAGTATTAGCAAACAGTAATTTGCCAGTGCAAGGTGTTGTTTAAGTGCTCAGAGTGACGGTGCTGCGGTCGAGTGGCGGAGCTCACCAACGCGCAGATCTAAAAGATGCTTCGCCCGTGCTAGGAAACTACACTAGGTTTGCTTTTACCCTTGAGCTGAACCAACAAACTTGGCATCCAGGCAACCCACAAATAATCAACCAGATTCAGAACAATTTACTGTCTTTTGGCCAGATGTTAAAATACAAAACAATGGGCAGAGTAAGACCACTTATGACATTAACGGCTTTACATAGAAACGAACAAGCATCAAATATATCAAACTCCTGTGAGCGTCAGTGGTTTGTGTCCTTGTATGACCACGCTTTTTTCCAGTCCACTCCTGATGGGGTTCAGAGGTCAGCCCTCACTTTTTAACTTTGAATTCTTACATTTCAAAACCTGGAACTATTTTTCCACCAAAAACTGTCATTTTTACAAGTATTTACCTTAAATATCAAATATTTCAATTACATTCTAAAAATCACAACAACACGTTATTATCATTAGATACTTTTCAGCTTATTCACAAGGGCACGCCACTGCGGGCAACTCCACGTGTTTAGCTTTTACACTTGCTGCCCTCCCTGACACAACCCCAGAGAGATTTGTGGTTCCTCTCAGAACTGAAAAGGGGATCTTTATCTAATTAGGGGAATTAGAAACTCTACTACTGCACAATAAACTTTGTCTTTTCCAAATCCACATTTAAAATACTACTTGGAAATCTTCTTTAAAAGAACTTTTCTTTTAAACCAGAGGGCGGGGTTAAGGGGGTTCAGGGGATGTCCAAAGAAACAGGTTTTTATACCCAAAGGGCAGTTTATCAAAACTTAGGCGTGTGACTCATTTACGGCTAGTAAAGATAATTGGAAACAAGTTAAGACAAACTCTGATGAGGAAGAAGTTGCTCTAAAAATGTCTGGAAAAAAAGGGAGAGTAATTGTGACAGCTATTTTGACTTTATTTGAGAAAATTATTAGAATTTAGTTATTGCTCAAGGTCAAAGTACGGAATAAAACGCTTTCATTTACATTACTAATATGCTGTATTATTGCTATTATTATATTGGCTGAAAAACCAAACCAATCAAAGCCTTTTTTTAAATCAATTTGTCTTCTCAGTGATTATAATTCTCACGTCATATTTCTTATAATGGCCTAGAGATGGCGCTTTCAGAATCTAGGAGCACACTACCAGAGGCTGTGTGAACATCTACTACTGTTTGGCTTTTTGTTTTTTCAGTCATGAGCAAACTTTTCTTTTCTCCCATGTAAGTCGTCCGCCCACTGATCTGATCACATCAGCCATTAGCATTCTGTGAAATCAACACGGCTTCAAGAAAATAATTATCTCAAGTTGGCAGTCTGGCGTTAGAACACTAAGCACAAGAAAATACAAACAATTCACTTTTCTTGTTAGGTGTTTAGATAAGGAGAGTGAAAACTGGTTATGCGTGTAGTGTTAGAAGTGGGGGTCGAGCTATGCGGACAGCCTGCAGGATGGGAAGGTAAACTAATCCATCCTCAAGCATCGATACAGTGTGTCCCTTCTAGTTATAGCCTGGGAACGCCAACTTGCTGTGTGACCATAAAGCAATCATCTCTGAAATGAATAAAGACCCCACCCATGCCAGTGAAAGATGAGTAGACAGTGCTGTGTCATATATCAGAGAAAGAAGGGGGTGGGTGATCATCCTCTCTCCTCATCACATTAAGAAGCTGCTTACGACAGTGGCCAGAGATAAGGCGGGGATATGTGATACAGCAAGATAAGAAATGGAATAAATAGGACGTCCTATAGTTAGTGAAATCAAATTTGACACAGGGGGACAAGGATATGAAAACATACCTCGTTTTTGCATGAAGCTGAAGAGGTCATCCAGAAACTCTTTCCTCTTTGGGTCTCCATCCAGTTCATAGAGCTGTGAAGAGACAGTGGATAGATGGTGTTTTTAAATTCTGAGACTACAATAAAAGTATTTTTAAAATATGGAGAATGATTAGTCAGTGCTGTAATATGCAACAACAAGACGGGAGGTGGGGGTCTCCGTCTGATAATAAGAAGATCTGAGAGACACTGTAGACCTTGTGGCCTGAAGAGGACTTGATTAGGTACAGCTGTTAGCGGGGCCTGGGGCCTCGGAAACATCAGTGAAAGTTGGCAGTAAAAGTGAAGCGGGTTACTCGAGGGGGTGACAATGAGGCCACCGAGCCTGTGGATGTTTTTTTCCTGCCTAGTTTCTTCAACGTGACTGTGAAACATCCTCTTAGAGTTCTGTTTACTACACGCTCGCATTTATTCGAAAGCGAGAAAGCAGCAGGCACACATTCGCCATCTTCAAACTTCAGCGGCGTCCGCAGTTATATTTACAAGGCTCGATAAAGCGCTCGAGTATCGACAACTGTACATCACACCGTGCATAAGTGAGGTCACGAAGTTTCATAATGTGTTATTGAAAATAGAAGGTTGTGAAACACAATGTACAACTGAGCACCACCAAACAAAACCACAGAAAATAGCACCAAGGCGTATTGTTACTACACAGCCACCAAAACAGCAGCCAAGCCACGAACCCTGATGTTGCAGACGCCCGTGAAGCGCGTTTGATATCACGTCAGGAAATCACTCGGCTCAGCACAAAGCTGACGCAAATAACCATTGTGAACATTTTGTCTGATAGCAAATTGCAGCTCTTTGGATTTTGGTGTGTTGGTGGACAAAACAAGCAGCCGGCAGACGCCTCCACATAGTTAATACGCAAAACAAAAAAGCACAAAACAAAAAAACCCACCATTGCAGAAAAGTAACAAGTCATGAAAGCAGCATTCCCATAGGAATGCAACACAAAGCATCTAGGGTGTGTACAATAGGATACGTGCCATTAGACAAAATGAAAGCAACGCATGATTGACTTGGGAAATTCTCATGACCTTCCTGCACCGGGTCAAAGAGTAATATGCAACAAAGAATTTATCAAACGAGTTAGTAAAAAGATGTAAAATAATCCTCCATATTGTCCTGTAACCTGTGCTTGCTACATGAAGAAGAAAAGATAAAAGGAAAGCCTTTATCGCACAATGTTACTGTATCTTGCTACCAAATTTGCCCCTCTCTGTGGCATTCAGCTCTAATTAGTGACGCCAAGCAGTCGTGAGATCTTATTATCTAGTGGGTAAGGGTTAACAGAGGGCCGGAGAGGGCTGTGGGGGATGCCAACTAATGTAGACGCCTGCTGGAGGCAAAGGGGGAGTTTTAATTACAGGATGCATGCATTTTGTGAAGTGCCGCGCCATAAATCTTAGAAATTACCCTCTCCCCAGCTACCACCCCTCCCCATGTTGCTTTATTTGCTCTCTCTCCTGCCTAATCACACCAATAAATATTTCTCTAGAGGGGAGCATTCAGATCCCATTCCCCATTTAATGCTCACGATGTGGTAACAAAGCAGGACAATGGAAATCGCTACTGTAGATTTAAATACGCCACACATGATAAATGAAAAAACTGAAAGGTCTCACCTGGTGTAATAGTTAAAGGTATCATTTTCATGTGTTAGTGTTACAGCACTCAAAGACCGTGGCGTGCTTATTTTTGGCGGTCTTTCTGCAAACTAATCAAGTGAGTAATCTTTAGTGAAGTCTGAAACGTGTTAACAAAGTATGCTTGTGCATATCCAGGTTCAGGTTTCATCCAGGTTTCACTGATGATAGATGTGGGTGAGGTAGTCTGTCCTGCTTAGCAACAACGAACAATTTAACTATACTTTAACAATATTGTTATAAAGCCAAATAACTGATCCAGTTAGTTTAAAACTGCATAAATGTCTACTTGAACTGCAATACTCTTAATCTAATAGACGCAATAATCCACATTTTAAGATATGAGTTATTTTTTAGTTCTAGTTCACTCACATCATAAATCGTGATTGTAGTTTTGCTGTACTCTATCTACTGACTTGGTATGAGTGAGTATGGAAACAATGCGATTGATAGTAAACCTATGGGAGTGTTTGCTCCACCGTGCTACATCTAAACACCAAATGAAAGAACGGCAGTAAAGTTGCACAGACTTGAAAAAACAACTCTGTGCTGCACTGAAGTTACTGTGAAACATATGTGGTTGCAAAGCAACTCATTAACTCTTTCTGTTGGCTTTTTCCCACTTTGATTCAGCTTCTGTATAATTTTCCATTTTTGCTGGCCTGTGTCTTACTTCCTTAACACTCTTCTGTTTCTGGTCATCTCACGGTTTTATGTATATATAACCCTTGTGCAGATTTATCACCCTACCTACTTACATATGTAGAGTATCTATCAGGCTGAGCTGGGTGTGGATGTTTTAGGCTTGTATAGACTTTCATGTCTATAGTATGCACACCGGGGCAGGGGCCTCTCCTGGATTAAAGCGCTGTTACTAGAAACTAGATAAACGACTAGAAACTGGGCCAACTGGTAGCACAGGGTTCATGCCCCTTGTTCCAATCCTCTAGAAAAAACAAAAAAAGACAACTGGGATTGCAGAGATGACTATTGTGTTTTGAAACTTGCACTAGCTCTTTGAAGCTCTTTTAAGTGGGAATTCATATAACTGTACTTATAGCAGTAAACTCATAATTACAGCTAAAGACAGGAGTGTTATGGGGGTAAATTGCGACAGTAGAAAGGTCACCAAATGTACTCTACTCTGTTAGTGATTTATTGTTTTACTGCTGTCTTGATAGTTTCCCACCCTGACACCCTGTGTATGTAGGTCAGTGACAGCCGGCTACATATGAATTGAAACTAGGGTCGGAACAAAAACAAAGTGGTTTTATACTACAAATAATCAGTAACCAAAGAGCAGCCTTTGCAGCCCTCGCTGAAGTGACAATAACAGTGCAGTCGGAGTGCATGTGTGTGTGTTTTTAGAGGGGCTGGCCGCACCACTGTTAATGCAAATGGCAGGTGTGCTGGCACACAAGTGTCACATAGCAGATAATAGAGGCTTGCAACTGAAAACCAAAAACTGAGAGAAGTCAAGGGTATCACCTACATGCTTCCTTACACCTGCTCATCACCTTGGGGTGAGGCTGACACACAAACACATGCACGCTAACCTACACACCTGTAACACACAGTAGGTCAGAGCAAGACAGAAGAAAATAGTAACGTTTCGTGCTCGTGGTGGCTTTCCATTCTTCTCATCTAACCTAAATTGCATCACTTTGACAGTATTTTTTTTCCAGGGGTGCAGCAGGTAACTTAACAATACAAGGAAATAATTCACATAATTTTGGAAATAATTCAAAAATGGGCACATACACTTTTTTTTAAATAAAGCCCAATAGCCATTTGATTTTCCTTTTTTGAATGATCCTACTGTCAAATCATACAAGATAAATTTTGACGTTTGAAATGGACAAGGTGGGGTGTGGTAGTACATAAGGCCATTTGTTTCAGTCACATCTTCTGTATGGTCCCAATACAGTCCTCACTGGTTACCCAGTTATCACGTATAGCCACCAAGAAGCTTGTTGCTTATGTTAAAGCACTTTACTATTCAGAAGGTTGTTGTCAGTTCTTGTCTTTACATATCTGAAATGTCCTTGGGCACTATAAATCCTACCATCAGTCTGTGTGAGACGATGTTAAAGTGTGTCTCCGGATGCAGACTGGAGTGCTAAACATGCTTTAAGTGCTAGGTAAGATTAAAAACACGATCTAGAAAAAGGTAGAACACTTGGATGGAAAAAAAGTAACAATTTTCATACCCAGTGAGATTAGTTACATGGGGTAATTCTAAAGTAGCTGTTAGTGCGAAGGCAGTGGTCTATGCTGTCCAGGGTGTACCCCACTTCTCAGCTAATGTCTGGGAAAAGTTCCCAAAGGTGTCAGCAGGAGAGCGCTGAGTGTTGAAGGGAATAAATTGGCAGCGGGTGAATGTCTGAACCTAGCTGAATGCATCACAATGTTATTAAAGAGGTAAAAGGCTAATTGGTCCAAAACAAAGAGCCTCTATAAAAGTCATAAATTTGACTTAAGACAGAAATAACAGACAGGTTATCATCAAATTCTTCAGCTTTCCAAACAAAAAACATTCCATGTTAAAAATGCAAACGTTACTGTGTTAACTAAGTCTCACAATACATTTCATTTTCCTTCTTTAACTTAACTTCATGTGCAATAGGTCAGAGACGACGTGAGGGTTGAACTTTAGGCCATGATATAGGCCTATTATATTGTTTAAACTAACAAATATATTGTATACTTCATGACAGCTGAGGGTTGAATGCATGTTCTCATTATATTATGCAAAGGAGCTTAATAAAGTGAATGGGCTTGTTTGATTTTGTGCAGCACGGCACTATAGAAGCTCATAATTCACTTTAAATGCACAGACTGATAACCTTGTTGTGTGTGTTATAACGTTCCCTTTGTATGCATTTTATTCAACAGGAATCTTTGTTTTTCAGCAGCTATGGATGGCAGTACTAACCCCTTCAGCTAGTGTCAAATGAGCAGTTTTACAACATCATATTAATCTTTGTCTTTGCATTGTCCCACCTAATCTGAATGGAAGGTCTTGTATGGCGTAATTTCTAGAAGGCTGTGTTAAAAGGAGTATACTGTATATGTAACCGTGGTTGAAGTGCTCAGTCAGCATGCATGTGTTAACACTGGTTTGCTTTATTTAGCTCCCTTTATATTGATAAACTGCCTCTGTGAAGCACAACCTCTGGTTATCATCTGTTTAACTGGGTTATGTGTGTATTATACTTCTATCTATGGAGAGCCTATAACATAAGTTATTCAAGTGGCTGTTCTATAATTTTACCGCCAAAAAAACAAACAAAGAAAACACCAATTTTTACACTTCCAGTTGGTTAAAAAAAATTCAGTACCAGAAGTAGTAGCTGGAATGTAAAAGGAGGAAATGACAGTAGTGGACAGGCCAGGCGGCGTCAACGTACTGTGTGAATATATTTTAAAAGATTTTTACAGATGGTCAGATTAGGGCTTTAGTTTTAAGGTAAGGTTTTGGTCACAAAGTACCTGTGGAATAGATTCAGTGTAGATCTTTAGTCTGATGTAGCCATAAGAAGTTTCATGTAAGCACTATATTTTCTTTTTTAATATTCAAGTGCGCTGATTAATCCCAGCTTATGTTGTCTAATTTTTTGTCCAGTTGCAGGCTGCCCAGATCTCTGATGTGGTGTCTATGGCAGCTGTAGTCAAGGGTGGTGGAGCTGGAGATTGTTTTTGAGAAGATAAACTCATTGGAGAGGCAGCTGACTGACAACAAGGACTGCTAAAACAGTGACCTGAGCGGACTGCATGTAGGGAAACACAATGTTGCTGACTGAAGTGACTGAATTTTCAAGCTATTTCATTCTGTTGGGAAACCTCAGGTCCTGGCATTCATGTGGATCTCACTTGGCATACACCCACATGGCCCATTCACAGCAGCCATACCACATAAAAGCCCAAAAGTTCAACAGAATCTCATGAAACGGAATAAGGCATTTTGAGCACAAGGCACTAACCTGGCCTTCAAACTCCTTAAATCCAAATCTAATGAGTGTGTGCAAGATGCCCCTGAATAAGCCTGTCGGCAATCAACAATAATCCAAGGACCCACTGCAGACTCCCAGTGTCAGATACCACAGGACAGCACTTAAAAAGTCCTGTTTTGACAGCACAGGGAAGACCTATACAACATTAGGTGCTGGTATCTAAAATTGGCAGTTGGGTTGACAGAGAAAACAAAAATAAATGATGTGCTATACTCAAATTAGGGATGTTCCCGGCAGCTAGTTTACAATATGCTTAAATGAGAAAGGCAGAAAAACTGAGTTCAACATTAACTATACACTGTTTTTGCTTTAATTACTTTGCTATACCAGATGATATTTTTTAACAAGATGACTAGAACTGAAAATAACTGTTTTCAGTTATTTGACAAGGCTTTAGACGAGATGAAGTGTTTCCTCTTGGTTTTTGGTTTGTCACTTGCAAAGATGACAATGCGTGAGTACTAAAGTTGTCATCACAGCAAGATCATTAAAAAAAAAAAAGAGCGGCCTGAGACATTCACACATTCAGGATACTGCTGAGTCTTCATCACCATTACAGGCGACCAAATGCCTCCCCCCTACCACCCATAACAAAAGAAGCACACGCAGTAACACCTAACGCCTGATTCAGAAAACACAACATCATTTACTTACGTTTGGATTATACTCTCTGTTATTTTCTGTATCACTGTGTTCAGCTTGGACAGGAATTTTATTTTAAGATGGCCAGCTTACAGGTTTCAGTGGGGTATGGAGGTGGAGGTGGATCACTATTTTTATAGGCTGAAACGTGTTAGAGCAGAAGTCAGAACACTATGTACAGTCAACCTTCATTTCCTTATAGAGCAAGACTGGAAGACTGAGGCATCTTCCAACTTAATAAGCACAATACTGCTACAAAACACAATACTCTGCATTGCATTTGATCAGCAGTAACACCTTTACGGTAATGTTAATGTTCACTGACGCTGGTTAAAAAACACAAAACAAAAGAAAGGAATTCTGTTTTTACTGTGTGACATTTGAAAGAAAAGGAATCAGATTCCAGTCGCGTTCTTGTTTACGATGACACATCCAGCATTCATCTGCTAATCAAACAATGTCAGCACAACTGAAATTATAGTTTCCGTGTGCAGAGTTCACAGACGTCGGCCGTCGGTGCTTATCATGATAAAATACTTTTGAAGAGGGAGGATTAAAAAAAATAAATAAACTTTAGTGCATTCACACTATTGCTTTAAACCTCGACTCCAAATATTAAAAAAGCAATGTACGTGCTCTGCATTTAGCAAATCTAATATATTTTGACATAAAGCACCCAGACCTAGTCTGGGATAGAGGGAGCCACCCCTTGTGTCTTCATAATTTGACTTTGACTTCATATTTCATGCTATCTTGGAATTTTTGCACTTAAATTATATTATTATTAAATTATATTATTATTAAATTATATTATTATTAAATTATATTATTATTAAATTATATTATTATTAGGCCCTTTGATACTAGCAGCCTGTCAGAAAATATAACCCCGCCTCCCCTTTTTTTTTGGTTTCTTTAGTTGAATCTAAATCAAAAATGCAAAAGATAGCACAGTTTGACAGATGTAAAATGGTATTTTGGCACCAACAAGGTGACTCCCAATGAGCTATTATCAGAAAACTGAACATATCTTAGCATGGTGTGCATTGTGTACTTAAAAAAGAGAGGAAACTGGACAAGCGTAGGATAAAGGAATACGAAGACTAAAACTATACAGCAGTATCTGAAAATCATGGCTTTAATAATACTGACCCTTTAGTTGGACTATATATACTGTGCACCAGAGCCTCGTCAGAAATGGTCTCTGTGGAGGGCTCGAGAAGCCATTCACAAGGAAGGGAAACAAGGAGAAAAGGCTGGGATATGCCATATGGCATACCATTACATACAAAGCATACAGGAATACCTTTATTGAAGCAGTGTGGGATCATCTTGACAGAGAACATGACTAAAGGCAGCCAACATCCAAAGAAGAGTAGCTTGAAAACTAGTCCTGAAAATGTAAAAACTACAAGTCAACTGGCTTCTGGCTGCGCTGAAGGATAAATGTAATCATACCAAATATTGACTTTCAAACCCATTAGAATTGTACAAACCAATATAGTATATTTCCATGTGTGTTTGCACGTTTCGATAAATTGCTGCACCTATTTTCCATTTTCCCAGGTTGATATGAAGAAATGGGGTGTGGCTCAAGACCTTTCAACAATACTACAGAGGCAAAGATATTTATACTTTTGCAGTGGCTGAAAACGTACAACAGGTAAACAAAGTAAACCAACTGCTGTAATACATACACACCTTTCTTTTATCAAAAATGAACACATGTGATATTCCTTTTTCAAAAGGCTTTCACAACCTATTCTAGCAAAATTGCAAAACAGATGACGACATGTGCTTAAAACAAGGTAAATGTATAAAACTTCTTTGCATAGTAATTCCAGGAACCTATTTAGACTGGCTGTCTGCCCATCAGTGGGTAGTTTCCTCAAATACATGGATGCAAATAAAACAGCTTTTAGAAGCGTTCAATTATTTTGTGCAGCAGAGGCCAAAGCCAATGCCCCATGGCACAACTATAATCAAAGTGATCTTGGTCCTTTGCTCCAGCCCTACACTTTTAAGATATTCAGTTGAGTACGACACCATCGCGACTCTTACTTTGGGGGCTCTAACCACCACTCCTTATTTCCCCCCACTGTTCCTCAGTCTGACATCCAATTGCCTCCTCATCTGAAAAATGACTTAATCGACTGAGGTGACAGCACCACAAACCGGTGTGCTGTATGCACTGACATGCCCCCATGGACTGACATCTTAAACGAATCCATCTTTGCCTGCTCTGCCCTCCGCCCTGCCTTTCTCCATCCCCCCACAAGCACACAATTTACAGCAACAATAGAGCTGTCGCCCTGCTGATGCTCGCAACGCTGTTTTATTGACAGACTGGATCAAAGGAGATCATAATCCGAACTGACCTCATAAATTCAGCTCCATCGATTGAGGACGAGGAGCTGACAGCCTGCGTGAAAACACCAGCGCTGTGGCTGACTGTAACTGTTGTTGCTTTATCTGCAACAGTCACATGTGGCCCAAAAATGGCAGACAGCGATAAGAGAGTTAGAAAAAGAAACCAAGAATGGGACATGAGTAGTTTGCATAGCTACTGAATAAAACCCACGTTTTTTGAATGTGCCAACTGTGGTACAACACCAGCAATATTTAACTCCTATTTCTTCTGGACCCTTAATACATGGGAACGATTTAAGATTAAGGGCATATTTCAAAGCTTTCCATGGCTGAACTATATCAGGTTTGGAAATGCAGTAAAAAACTAAATAAATATTTGAAAAACAAAACTAGGTAAAGGTGTTTTACTACAAAGAACAAAAATGATTCCACTTCATTTCCATGAAACCACCACAAGCTTTCCTTTTGCTGGGAAACACCTGTAGAAATTCAGCAAACAGTGAGGACATAGTTTCTTTATGGTGTGAAAGGCTGTAAGCGAGACCACATCTTCAGGGCTTTGCCAAAGGATTTAATGCTCAGCTTCTGTTGGTCGTTATTGGAGACACACTATCCCCTGCTGACATGAGAAAAAGGTGAAAGGCAGTTGATGAAGACAAGACATTAAACCAGAATGAGCACCCTCCCGCGATTACACAAACTAAATTCCTTCCTGCTACTATCAGGTCAGCTGCCGTGGCTTAGGGATTTGGATAAGAATCAGAAATAGCAGCCAGGTTTCTCGTGGCCCTCCAGAGCCTGATGTGTAGTATGTAGCTGTAAGCAATCCTTTGTAACCGCACTGCTAATGAGTAGCATTACGTTGATGGATGCTCGAAACTGAGGAAGGCAAAGCTGCATGGGTGGAAAAGCAGGGGAAGTGGGTGTAGCAGCAATTTAAGCTCATAAATTGACTTCTTAGCAAACAGTAGCTAAGTAACTGACACAGAGCATTCGGTCTTTTCAATTTGGCTCAAACTATTATTTTCCTATTAAGTCTCCATAAGTGAACACGCAAACCAGCCTTGCCTTAAAAAAAGAAAAGAAAAAAAGAGCAAAAGCGTGACCTAGATAGTCTTCTAATGAGTGCCTTACGAAAGATGAAGGTATTTATTCAGCGCCAGAGCAGATGCCATGATAATGCTCGCGTCTGAAGGCAGCAAGATAAGGACAAAGATGGTAAGCAGGATGTCTCAGAGGAGGGTTTATACCTTTGTTACAACACACTGAGACAAAGACATAAAAGACACATCATCAGGAAACAGAACTGGACTAAAAATAGCTCAGTGTGGAGCACCTTGCTGTGGGGAGGGATGGACACTTGGCTGGGTGCTTGGGCTGTCAATCAGTATGATTGATAGGCAAGGCAAAGGGTTTAATGGTTAACAACAGTGGCCTTAAAAACTAATATGGGCCACTGTGCCCACATGGAGAGCAGATAGCTGTGCGTGTGGCTCTTAAGAGATGGAGTAAACCCACTCTAGTCAACATGGGGCTGGGCTGTGGCCTGAACAGGAGCAAGCCTCTCTTTCTTTCTCTTTAGACACTGACTGATGTCACTTTTGGAAAAATCTGAAGCATCCATGTTTTCATGTGAAGATATCATCACATGAAAAAAAGAAAAAAATCTTGTCATGGCAAGTTAAACACAAAGACTAACAGCTTCAACGGCACTTCTATCACCACGGTAAACATCATATTTTTTTATTTGACGTGGCATCAGACTGCCTTAAATACAAGGCCAAACTGTGTAAGATTTATGTTACATGGCCTACCTAAAGCATCACTGCCTTGTAATTACTGCCCAAGATTGCTGACTAAGGTGACCGTGAAGCATAACAGGCAATAGCTCATGAGCTCTCAGCTGGTCTTTGCTGATTTTAAAAAAAGTCCATTTTAACTATAAAGAGCCAATTCACAATAGCTGTGCTTTATATTGTATATTATACAATATTAAAGAGAAATCCCAAGGATCAGACGGCCCCCTTTCAGCAAGCACTTGCAAATAGTGGCAAGTGAGAAAATCCATCCTCCCCCTTATTACTAAATATGAATACAACTGTGTAGTGTTCTGTGTATGTGCACCACAATCGCCTAAAACTTGAGATTTGCTCTTTGACTTTCTTGATTTGAGAGGTGATCTAAATATGAATCTGACCATTTCCTGCTACATGTGAGCCGGAGCAACCTCATTCTTCCAAAACGGTCCAAAGTTCATGTGTGAAAATGACTTATTTTCTTGCCTTGACATGTCAAAGTATCCGCAGTGGAAAAGGGTTTATTATCACGTCGTAGTGGTGTAAAATAAACATCGTGAATGACCATTTATATCTGTGGTGTGAACAGGCAACCCCGGCTTCTTTTCATACACATATAATGATTAAAGGTCGGCTATTATCATACAGACAAGACAGGGCAGCTTGAGTGCTCTTGCTTGAGCCTAATGTGATGATGACGGATCAAGGAACTAACAGAGTCTTTTATGAAACTATGTCTGAGATGGGGGTTCTGCTTTGCAGCATGCCTGGCCTATTGATTGCATAGACCATTTAAGCCACATTTCAAAGCACGCAGATCTCTGTTCCAGTGCGTTCCTGTACAGTTTCATTTCGCACTGAGACAAAGAGCAATCTCAGACCTTGAAAATGTACAGCTGCGCACATCTTATTTCTCTTTGACCTATTTCTTAATTGAGTATTCTACAAATGAAAGCTTTCAATATCCACATAGTGCTTTTTCTCACATGAATGCCTATCAGTGTCCTTGTAGGTAAAGAAGCCACTTTGGTTTTGTTGAGTGCTTATCGAAGACACAAAATATTCAGCACATATCTATTTCTGTATGAATGCAGGAAAAAAACAGTTTCTAATGGAGGGACAAAGAGCAAAGAAAGAAAGAATGAAGCAGCATCCATATAATCCTTTCTAAAGGAAAAACAGGGTTTAAAAAGTTAAAAATATGAAGAATGTGGAGCATCTTGGGTCTTCCCAGCTTAGAAAAGCAATTTCCTCATTCTTGACAAAGGCTTACATGTTTGATACATTTGAGAAAGACAATACATGTCATGAGGGAAGCTGCCCACACAAAAATAGCAACGTTTAGCAACCAGAGAAAAAAGAAGGGATGAAAGAGCTAGCCTCAGCCTTTACACGATCTTTGTTTACATTCCTGCTGCAGCCCCCACCTCTCCTCCCCCATATTGAGTTCCTGCCAATTTCCAGAATCCCCATGGCTGTACACTTTCTGACATCAGCTCCATGAAGCACACTAGGAGTTGGACACAATTCAAATGCTCTGCAGGGCTTCGCAGTCAAAACGAGCATTTACTACATGCTCTACTTGGCAGCGGTTCAAAGACCAGCGCCAACTGACGGTCTTTTTCCTGTCACACCTACCCCCTTTGCTGCTCCTCCTCCCTTCAACAGGAAGACTGAGAGGTCTTCCCGTGCTGCTGTGGCCTTATTCCTTTGCCTTTTGTTTTCATGACATAAGCAGAGCCCATTAACCCTGTGTTGTCACTTTGTTAAACACAGATGGCAAACAGAGGTGTCTCAGAGCATAGTGAAACATGCCTGAGCTGATTCATTTTGAACCCTGCAGACTAGAGTAGGAATGAGTCTGCAGAATATCTGGCTTAGGTCTGAAAATCCAAATGATGCGCTTGATAAAAGTAATCACTCGCTGCGCTTCTTAATGATAAAACCAAGCAGATGGATCGGATAAAAGCTCAATAGCATGTGAAATATTGATCAAACACAGACGCATAGTCTGACATTAGTCAGTCATTAACAGTAAAAGGGTCAGCTGATTATGGAATCCAAGAAGGGCAGTAAGATGTGGTTTAAGTTCCATTTCATTGCATTTTTTTTACAAACCCTTCAACAGGAGCTTGTGGGCTATACAGAAGCAGAAGGAATAAACAGAATTGTGATAAATAAATGAAACTCACTTACGTCAAATCAGAACAAACGGCTTTGCTAAAGTAGAACATAAACCCACTGAGCACCTTTCAGACAGCTGTATCAGCAGAAACCTGATGGGCAATCCCAATAAGTGTCGCTCCCAATTGGCTCTCTTTGGAGCTACGCTTCCTGTAGTCACTAACAGACAGCCCCTCGCCCCCATACCTCCTAATATATATGTGTGTGTTAGCAATTTAATGTTTAATGCCAGTCCCTCTTCCCCCTCTCTCCATTTGCCCTGATCACTGTGAGTGCCATGAATTTTTAAAGACATCCCTTCTTTACTGTCCATCTGGGCTCCATCTGCCCAGCTGCTGGTGTTTAAAGCAGACAGAGACACAGGACAGGATACTTCAAAGGCTTTGCATGGCCTCTGGCCCGAGGAGGATAGTGTTCATAAAAAAGGTAGCCTTTTATGCTGGCATGTGCACCACAAAGAGACAACATAATAACTGAAACCTGATTGTTATTGTACATCAACTTTGTTTTGAAAAGCTCAGTATTTCTAAAAGGTGATCAGGTCAACACCAGAATGCATGAAATAATAAATGAAGCTGCTATAAATAGTTATCCTTCATTTTATGTAAGAATTTCGATTCCTAATTTGATTTGGATTTTTAACTCTCTCTCAAAGCTTTCCAAGTTTTTATCAATAATTATGCCATAACAAAGCCTCCACTCAAATCGCCCAGTATTTCAGTGGAGATTGATGGAAACAAATGCATGCAGGTCTCCTAGCTATAGGCTTAATTTAATAACTAGCTGGGAATAAAAATGGAATGTGATACTGATACAGATAATTCCAAGAGTCAGACATATCGGGGACGCTCATACATGTGTTCTGTTTGCGGCGGTATCACTGAAATAGCTTCACCAGACATACAAATCAAATAATCCAACAACCCTGGCATTATTTGATATCTGTGTAAATCCTCGCTCTTTTATTTCATTTGGCACCGCTCTGCCTCGGCCAGATATGAGGCAGCTGGCAAAATGCCTTGAATAGTCTGATTAATTAATTTAAAACCACAGCGTAATCAGACGTCCGACCAGGGCAGACCTCTCGGCTTCATTTAGTCTGACCTTTCAGGCGAAAGAGGCGAGATAGAAGGAAGGTGGCTGGGTGATCCACCAGGAATGCAGGTTTGCTGATATATCTTTCCACCACAGCCTGGGGCAAACCTTGACTAAAAGCTGGGTGTGGGCTGGTTATTTATTGGATTTATATTGTGCACTAGAGCTTTTATGATCCTGTTGTTGTCTTGTAAAGTGATTAAGGATGCATTTTTTTGTAACTGTTTCTGTACAATGTTCTTATACATTCTCTCCTGTCCCCTGTGTTTGTAACCACTGCTATGGACCTGTGGTGCCACACTGAGACATTATTTGTGCTGTACAAACATAAAGAAGAAAAAAGGGCAGTTTTCAGTTTGGAAGTGCTCCAACTGCTCTGCACTGATAGAGGCACACAAAGTTTCTGCTGAGGATCTGAGCTTCCTAGTGGCCACATTATCACCCTCCATCAGGCACATTCCAACAGCCTCCACCCACCTGCCCAAAATAAACTGTACAGTCTTAACCCCTTCCTCTCCACCCAGTGCCCTCCAAAGCACCCTACCAGCATATGACATGTCTGAACACGTGTAATTGTAAGCTAGGAGGTTAGTGCTACCCATCAGACCCTCTTTTCTCCCCCTTCTGTGATAGAGATATTAAGTCTACACCCAAAAACTTTTCATGATATCTTGATAAAAACGGACCATCAGCTCAGGGTTGCTCTGATGCAGCACTAGTTGCCCGTTTTGCGCAGTGATGACAAGTGCAATATTTTAACCAACATAAATTACAGCCTCACGTGTCTTTTAATTGCCACGAGGGCTTGGTGGTATGGACAGGTGGTGACAGGGATTTTTTGTGGGTGTAGCTTTCCTGGCCTTGATAGCTGCATCATACAGTATTTTTATATGTTTCAGATGATTGCACAAATACTCAGCAGTACATATAATCCCATGAAGCCCTTAATAAGCAGGTTTTATTGGGTTTTTTTATTTTTGCACAGGGGCATCTATGACTGTGCTATGCGCATGTCTATGCGCTCAGAGCGCGTCAAGTCAAGTTTGCGCTGAAGCCGTTTGCAGATTTTACCGTTTTCCACATGACGGGGAGAAACCACAAACATTAGGTTCCGAACAAAAAAAGAAGAAGCAAAATAAAATTGGTGCACGCCACATACAAATTAAGGCTGAGGTCAACAATTTTGATTTGCTTGAGGTTAGAATTATCAGGGGACAGACTGTCTTCGTCGTGCCAGGCCACGGCTGCAATTATTTCCATCGACTGTAATTATCTGAGGGCAAAATAAGTGGATGTTCAAGACTGGAAAAACCTGGTTTTACAACGTTACAGACTGTCGAGGAACACCGTGAGCTCGACACAGATTTTACTGTTGTTACTCAATTCCCTATATCATGCCACAATGCTGAGTTCCCTCTTCTCAGGCTTTAAGTTGTGTAGGCGTGACACAGTGTTACCCAATCTATTGGGTATTTGACCAGTCATGGTGCTGACTGTCTTGATTATATAACGGTCTGCTGCACTAACACAGCCCTGTCTGATCCTCTGCTGACTGAGGTGCCATGATAAAAATAAAATAATAATAATAATAAAAACCCAAAAGTATCCATTCAAGTCGTTCACACAACATTTACAGAGGGAGGGGTGGACTATTTAGAGAAGCAGACTATAGGTTTTAGAGAGTTTGAGTCCACATGCTCTGTAATTACAAGAAATGCGCCTTAAATGACATAATCTATAGTTTGGCTTAAAACTGGAGCACATGTCAGCTAGGAGCAACGTGGCAAAGACGTTTGACTTAAAAACAAATAAAAACTAAAGTTAATTGTATTAAAAGCTTTTTCTCTTTTCCTCTGAAGCAGTTTAGCAGCTTGTCTGTTATCTGTCCTGATAAAATATGTTTTATGGTTAGAATTGTGCGACAGGACGTGAGGTTGCACTTTAATGGTGGCTTTCATTATGTAATAAACTGCTGAATGTGATGGCGGGTTAGTGTATATTACATTTTTAAACTGGCAAAACAACATTTAGTTGTCACACCATGCAGAAGTAGTTTTGTTGGTTTTTTTTATTTAAGGAGGCTAAAAATACTTCTCTGTGAGCAGTTTTGCAATTTGCATAATTGCACATTTTAGAAATAATAAAGCTTATTTTGCTACTAATCTAAGTATTAGGGTTTGTATTTTGCTTTTCTTGTAGGAAAACCGCATTATCTGTGTGTCCTGTTTGTGTCAAATTTAAAAATAAATACAGTAAAGAATTCAGTTTTATATCATCTGAAATAAACTTTTAACCAACCGTCTTCCCGCTTGCGTTCCCCTTTTATCGACAGCTGCCCTCTATCCAAACTTAGCTGTTGACAGTCTTAAATCTCTTCACGTAAACAGCCCGTCTTTATTCCACCAGGGCCTCCCTCATAATATCCAGCCCACTAGCATGTTTACAGTAAACGCCAGCATGGCAAAGCTGTTAACATGCACTCTAACCCACCCACAGCCCTTCCTGATCCCTCTGAGCTCCTCTTCCTCAGCTTCCAGTCCTTCAAGACTGTTCCAAGGAACAACTTTCTTTCATTCTTAGTCCATATTAGTTGGAAAATCAAAAATCTCACCAGGCACCAAGCTGCCACCAGAAGAAATTGTCTCTTCAATCATCTGCCTTGACCAGACTGTGAAGTGGCAAAGGCAAACTGAAAACCCTCACCTTAGCCTTTATCAACATTTTGCCCGGTGGCTAGTGCTAATTTCCCACCCTGGTCAGATTACATCACATGCCGCTGAGAAAGTGCAATAGAGTTTTAATGTGAATGGCTTGAGGGCCAGATGTGGCCCACTGGTAAACAACAAATATTTTAGACTAATCTGCTTCTTTGGCCAGAGTCCCTCCAGTCTACAGCCCTTAATACCATCAATCAGCAGTAATGACAGCAATAGTTAAAGCTGCGGACCTTCAAAAGACTTAAATGGCAACTACAGCTGGGGCAAAGATATAAGAAATAAGTGTTTATGCACGGCAGATTATTATAATTTACAATGCTATTACTGAATTGGTCACATTTTAATAGTAAGACAACCTCTACTCTGATTCACTTGTATCATATCGCACCAGTTTGTTTAACCATTTTACCCAGCTCGGACTGAATCTGAAATATGTACATCCAGTTGCATTCACATAATTGCCTGGTATCTGGGAGATTGTTGTCAGCGGGGGGGTTAAAGTGGGCCAGAATGATCCAGAATGGTGCTCAGACACTTTCAGTTAATGAGCAATTAAATCTGATTGGCACATTTCCATTTTCACAAACTGCAATGGCTCATTTTAGCCAGTGTCACAGAGTCAGTGAGGTCACTCCAAGATCCTGCCTGCACGCTTCCTTTTTTTGTCTCATTTCTGTGATTTGTTCATGGTGTAGATATAAAGGTGTGTTCGAGGTACAGAAGTGGACTGAGTGATTCAAATAGCTCGATTAATAAGACAGAAAAAAAAACATATGTTAGTGTGTGATCATTTTGCTCCCCAAGCTGGAGAAAAATGCAAGCCACAATGGCAAATGTAACACGGCATTATATAATGCACAACGTAGCTGTTCCTCCCCACACACACACATCTGACCTTAGGGTTCCCCCACCTGCCAAATCCCACTTTAACCTCTAATTGTCGGTGCAGACCTCCACACAGTAATGGACCAGAAAGTGATGGTACCTGTCTGAACTGCTCCTCGTAGGTCCAGTCTCCGTGGTCCTGCCCACTCAAATGGCTATGCGTGGTATGTGAATGCAGATGTGCTCCCACTGCTGAGCGGGACTCCTGCTCAACACTGGGACGGACCTTCAGGAGCTGGGAATGGGGGTTAAGCTGGCGGTGAGGCAGCAGGAGGATGCCCTTGCCAGGGGCCACTGCATCATGACCCGTAGGCAGACCTTCCTCTTCAAGGTCATCCTCAAAGTCTTCTTCCATCTCACCTTCAAAGTCCTCCTCGTCCCATTTCTGTTTGCTGTGTGCGTCACAAATACATTTATATATTGAAAAACTACACTACACACAGAAACTAATCACTGAAATTTTCAGAAAGGTCCAGCAAAGAAATTCACTTACATCTGTTCCTCTTCATCTGACCCCATCATGTCCTTGTATTGCTCCTCTCCTTCATCGTTGTCCTCATTATCGCCTTCCTCGTCACCACCACTGCTGCGCTCCGACATGGGGCTGTCCGACACCCTCTGCAGCCCGGCCGCCGCGGCACGCATGGCTGCAAGAGCCGCTATCTGAGTCTGCTCTGTCTCAGGTGCCGGGCTCCCTATCAGCTCATCCCCTCCGGCCATACGGACCTGAGTCTGTTGGGAGGCGGCTTGCTGCTGTAGCTGCTGCTCCATCAGTAGCTTGGCCCGCTGCTGCCTGTGCAGATTTTCCATGACGGCCTGCAACTTCATCTCCAGGGAAAGTGGCAAAGCGTTCAGAGGCCTTCTTTCCCCTCCCTCCCCTGCTGAAGGAGCACCAGTCGAAGGCCAGTCAGGGGTCAACAATAGGGGAGCAATAGCCAACTGAACCTGCGAGGAGGCAGCTAGCAGCTCGCTGTAGGTCTGGAGGTTACGGTTATGATGAAATGTGGGTCTCTGAGGGGGAGTGAAAGGTGAAAAAAAGAGGAGCTCGCTGACATGCAGTCAGAGGTTGGCTGCAGTTCTGAAGACAGAGGCCTCTCTCTTGTCTCAGTGGTTTTTCCTACAGTTGGGGAGAAACCGAAGCCGGTAGCAGAGGTGGCTGGTTCAGAGAGGCACAAGACGTGGAAGTAAAGGAGGGAGTACAAGTCTTTGCTGACAGCCTACAAAGACCTGAGGAAGAGAAAGAACAGAGCGTCAGATTGCCACTTCCCACTCTCTGTAAAGATCATTACCTGTTCAGATCACCCGTGATACTCATCTAGTAGTTTCTCCATTTTTGATTTTCTGGTTTCAATAATCCTGCATTTATTTATGAATAAACAAAAGTTCTGTAAAATCTCAGCGCTACCCTGTCTACTCAAAAAAGGAAAACACAAAGGAGAACAAAATGTTTAATATTACTAACAAAAATGCAAATTGTAATTTGAGATTCCTGTGAAACACAAAATACACAGTCTTTAAAGGCAACATACATTGTGAAGGATTAGTCAAACAAAACAAAACACGCGAGGAACAGGACAAACTGTTTCAACCTCAACAACAAGAGGAAGTGAAATCACAGGAAGAACCATCACTTTTTTTACCTGGTTGGCTAGGAGTCAAGATGAATTTCAGCCTACTGGCAAAAGATTTTAGAAAACGCTGTCTCAGGTTGAATTAATATTCACACAAGTGTCACATCACTGAGGCTTCACTGCTGTGTTTTCCCCTTTAAGAGTGAGACACACAGTGGGGAGTTTTCTGAAAGTCACGTAGGTTGCAGTTGTTCTCCTACACACCTGCTCCATAACTGCCCAGGTATGCAAAGCAGGCTGTACTATAAGCAGTGACCTTCAACCTATCGACAGTAACGACGCCTCAAAGATCCCCTGCTAAACCCCGCTAACCTAGAATCTGGTCAAAATGCTAAGAGGCGTGGGTTTGGGGAGGCCGTGTTTAGATCAGTTACATACAGATAAGAGCAGAGTCGACAGCACGAGGGGAAATGAAATTCAAGTGCAGGTGCTGGACATGCCAAGCTCCAGTCATGACAAGAAGCAGCAGTGACTGTACGCCAGTACTCATTCGGCTATGCTGACTAATATATGAAAGAAACTGATCTTGATAACCACCATCTGGCACGATCTTTGTCTTTCACAAACTTCAGATTTTGCGTTGCGTCTACTCATTGAGTATCCTTTAAATGAAAGCATGAATGATCGTCTTTTCGAGGTTAGCTCAATCTGTATCACAACTACATGCAACGCAGCGGCACACAAACACAGTTCTTTAATTGTTTTTTCAGCTGATATCTCAGGCTTGCATTTGCTTTTCTTACAGATGACAACATCTATGAATCCCCTTTGACAATGTGACCAGCACAGCAAACCTGGGCACAGCATACCTCATCATTACAGGTATTTTCTTGAGCACAGAGGTTGTTTTTCTCCAGCGTGCGGCTAACTGGAATTACACAGGAAATCTCACCAGAGTTTCACGGGTTTGGTAGTATAATTACATGTAGGCACGAGAGGGTAAACAGTGTATCCACTTTTCAGGCCCGCAGTTTCGCGAGGCTTCCAACTGAAAGCCATGGTGCCACTCACAGGAAAATTAACCTTTTTCCATATCTTGTGTTTACATAGCTGCGAATACTTGATAAGAACACATACAAGAATCCTGGCAATTGCCAAGAGATGTGTTTTTCCAATCAGCCAGTTTCTCAACAAGACATTCAAATGGAAAACAACAGCTTCTGCAACATTATACCTGTGTGACTCATGCGAAAGATCAACTTACATTTGCACAACATTAGTAATCTACAGAGAATTAATTGTGCACGACACAAATGACACACCAGACCGATGAATGAAAATTTGCACATGACACTATAAATTTAGGTGCCGTTTATGTTCCTGTACCTCCAAAATAAGTATACACTTCTTATACACCGAGTATTACAGAGTCACAGTCTGGAGTTAGGTGCAGCAAGAAGTCAAATTCAGCAGCAGAGCTGAAACCTTGCAGCTCATTCTGAGAAAATGCACTTCAGAAGCACAAACTTCTTCCACTACTAAGACTCGAAAAGCTTCAGAGGTGTTTGATAAAGTGCAAGTTACATCCCCTCACCCCGACATTATCATGCACCAATAAAAACCACAATAGAAATATTTCAGCCACTCTATACCATGGTGTTAAGAGAAATGTTGCGCAAGGAAACAAGAGCTGTGAAACTTTGTTTCCACATAGGGCGAAGGAAGTGACAACTGACGGAGCAGATGTAGTAAGGCAGCTGACAGATATTCAATATTGATTCAGTGCATTCTTTAGGGGCAATCGAGACGCAATTGAACGCCTGCAGTTGTCAGATGGAAAATAAAGCAGGATTACGGCGCCTCAATGAGCTGGATCTGGTTCGACTGAAACAACTTGTGCACGTTGTATTTACAGAGGGATCCAAGGGGAAAGACGCCGAGAATGACAGGAAGCAAACTCTCGACTATCCAGTAGCAATAAAGCACTAAATGACAAACAAATTCAACAACGCACTCGCACACGTTATCTTGATAGCGCATTTTGCTTAAAGTGTTTTTTTAAGAAGTCACACATCACAGTCACGCAATTTCTGGTGTTCACTTCATGTTTGTGCCATGAGCATTACAGCTCCGGATACTGCGCCCCTCTCTCTCTCTCTCCCTGTCATCTTGTCATATATGTAATTTCAAAGACAGAAGTGATTACAACAAAGCTCGTCTGTTGACTCTTCCTGTGCAGGGGGAAGCAGAAGTGGTCTCTTTGTTTCATGCCACTGATGATCAGTAACATGATTTCCTTCATGCTAGATGGTGCAAATTACATTGCACCACTACATATGTTCTCTCCACTTCCCCAAATGAGGAGGTGTGCTTACTTCTAAAGACTTTCTATATGCATTGCAAACGACTACATTGCTGTTGTTGTTGTATACTGCCTGAACTAAAAGAAAATCTGAATATCGTCGAATTTTTCTCATTTTATGTCTGGTCCTAACCAGAGATTCAGCTTTTCAGATTTTAGGTTTTCAGTTATGAGATAAGATATTTCTTTTTAATGTGAAACAACAAATCAGCTTCAGTTTTCCTTGGTTTCCCTGCTATCTGCCAAAACCTCAAATATTTGCTCAAAAAAAAAAAAAAAAAAAAAAAAAAAAAAAAAAAAAGATGTGTGGGAAACCTTAAAAAAAAAAAAAAGTAATAAGCGAGTAAGATGTTAACACTTATACATCTGTGCAGTAGAACTATATAAGCTTCTCACTTTTTGCATGAGCATCACATATTTTTGCCTGTGCGCCAAATGTTTTTTTAATTCGTCTTTGCTGTCTGTCAGCAAAAAACAACAACATTTTCATGCTTCCATGGATCATTTCAGATGCTATTATTTCAAGAACACCTTGATTTGTTTTGGAGCTCTGACTTGTGAAGAGTAGCTAGATGACTAGTTTTTAAATCCCGGTCAGAGGGGGTGGGGGTGGTGGGGGGGGACCTTCTGGTTTATATTAGAATCATAAAGCCGGGTACTTATTAACAACAGGATTTGGGGAGTTAAGAGCGCTTAAAAGAACTGATGCACTGCCACTACTCCTTTTTAACTGCAGCAAAATGGCCAGAGGTTGACTCTTGAGTGAGTGATAAGGAATTTAGTATCTAGACCACAGCTTGCTGTGAAATTTGCAGCGAAGCTGTCTGAGTGGCAATGGGTGATTTCCCTTAAAACCCCCTTCTGGGTCTTCTTTGTACTGTACTACACGTGAGAAATCAGCGTTCATGGGGGAAATGTCTCCACATCTTCGACTAGTTACATGAGTAATATTTAGAATATTTAGAAGCTGCTGCTCCACTAAGAAATTCTGTGTGTACAAGATCCTGTGGCAAGAAAACAAACAGGTTTCACGCCCTGTCTGTCTTCCTTTTTTGACAGTCAAAATGCTTTACAAACTCATTTACACCAAACAAATTATACCATGGTGTTGCTCCTTCTCTGGGAAACATTTCCATATCTCAGTATGTCGGGAAAAGGGGTTAACTCAGGAGTTTCTGAGAACTTGACAACAGCAGACAACTTCCTCTGCAGTTTTACTGCCACCTTTACGAGGGCTTACTGGACAACAACCCCACCAACATCTGGCTTTTGTAGTCGGTGGGAACAGGCACAATGGCCATTTATTCCTGTGTAAGTAGTCATGAGTATTTATCGCATCCAGCAACCTCTGTCACCTGCCTCCCACAGTGCTTCAAAACCAGAAACATGGCTCCAATATTTATTTATAAGGCATACGAGCTACACACCGCTAACCCCTCAGGTTTAGTCTTCCATTCGGACTAAACTGCAACAGTCTGCCTCCAAGTCTGTATTTACAACAAATGGATCAATTATATAGAACAGCACTTTATATGTACAACCAAATTATGAAGAATAGATCTCACAGGGACCACCGATAAAACCTCTGGAAGAAAGTCCACTTATTTTTTTTTTTTAAAAAAAGACTCTGGCATTTGTGTGGATATATTCCTTGGGTTCATTTAACAGCTAAGTCTAAGTAGACACTACCTGCTGGGATAGATAGCAGGAAACCATGAGTGGGTGAGAGGAATTGAGGAACCACTGGCACAGAAACGTAAGCAGCTGGATGAATGGGGTATAAAAAAAAGAACACTAGCAGCTAATGGGTTAACCCTGTTTTTTTAAACCCACATTTGGGAAGTTGAAGACTGCAAGGTCTGAGCAAACAGGACAGAGTGATAAGAATGGGAGCTAAGGGTCTAATTCCAACAAGATAAAGTGACCCAGGCTGGCTCAACATACAAGCACATACAGACTCTTGATAAATGAAAGGAAAACCCTGAACCCTTAACCCCATACACAGAGGAAGGATCTGGTGGCTCTGTTATGCCATGCTGGCTATTTTCCTGCCAGGTTTTGGCCACATCTGTCCTCTTGGGGAGCGTGGAAGGTGAGGGTGTCACAGCAAATACATACAAAGCTGTTCAATTGATCATCTTTAACTTGAGATGAAACATTTCGAAGCTGATGTGAGAACTCTCTTCCAAGATGGCATCGCCCCCATCTACAAGGAGCCACAAAATGGCTTGGTTACACCTGTGACTCTCTCCACCACCTTTTGATTTAGGACAAATCAAAATCGTCCTCCTACAAAGGCAGACTGAAACCTTTCTGATGAAACCTTTAAGACTCTTTAAGTTGAGATTTTCTTTTAATTTGATTCCTGTCTGTTTATGTTCAAGAATGGCTGCCTGCGATTTTCACTCTTGAACCAAAACCATTCATTTGAGCAGGATTCATCTTTGCAGACTTTGTTCATAAACCCATCAACATACAAAAAAGCACTGGGCTCACACACGCCCGTATGATGCTTTCGGCATGCGTGCCACAATGAGCAATGAAAGAAAGAAAGAAAGAAAAAAATTCTCAGAGAGAAAGAGGAGTATTAAAACCCAAGGGTTTTTCCTCAGCGGGTACGTTCATGTGCCAGCAAGATTGCAGATTGTTTATCTTGCATTTCACATTTGGAATAAAAGTGTTAATTTCCTTTCATGTACTGAAACAACAAACCACCTTGTTCCTGATAAAACATCTGCGGTTTGAGATGAGCCGTGTGAGGTCTCTGCAGGTCTTGAAACTAGATATTAAAATGAATGTCTGTCTGTTCTGCTTGACTAAAAATCTGAGAATTAGATTTTTTTAAAGCTGTAATCTGCTTTTTGTGCCTCGTCTCGGCGTATTGCTCGCTGACGTGAGTGGGTGGGTGACATTGTAAAAGTTGTTTCGGTTTAGTTTCCGTAGATGGTTCGTGGTGTACGTTCTTTCTTTACATCTAGTTTAAATAAAAAAAACAAAAGACAAAAAAACAAGCTCAATCCAAATGGACGTGCAGACAGACTTAAATGGCATCGATGTTTTAACGCGATGCGGGTTAACTGAAATCCTGCAAGTTGTTATATCATTCAGCATGCTGTCATGCATCGATAGTTTGTACCATACTGTTACGTTAGTAGAGAAACAGGCTTTGTACTGATGTTATCAACAACATTCCCGGGCAAACATACGTCTGCCTGCCCCTCCTGAATATTTCTGTCTGTCTTTACTTTTAATATCAACGCTCCGTCGACTCAATCATCACACCTGAATTTATCAGATTATTACATAACGGTTCTCTCTGCAGCAAAGTTTACACACTTTTCTCAACAAATAAAGTAACACAAATTATTTAAATACTACACACTGGAGGTCACAGAAGAAGAAAAAAAAAAATGCAACCACACCCATTCTACTTATGTATACAAGCTGCTTTCTGTGTACACTAATTTACATATGATCCTTTTAAATAAAATAAATATGTACTTGAACAGCCAAAATACTTAGCTCGCACACAATTACCTGCAGCAACTAAGAAAGAGGCAGAAATCGTTGCTTTAATTAACAAGTTGCGTTCTCCTCCTGAGGCAAAACATTAACCGGAAAGGCTGTTAACCTGAAACTGAAATGAACAACACGCCTATAATTTCAGGTAAGCAAATATTTTAGTCGGAACACAACAACTATTGCAATAAAGAAAGAGAATCAACTGAGTTAGTCACAATAAAGTGTACTTTTCAGTCTTCATTTATGTCCACTGTGTGCATTCAAATAGTTAACATGCTGCTTGGATATTAACTGAGGATAGAATTTAAAATGACAGATGTTTGCAGCAAAGGATTCACGATTACTTCTGAATCTAGACAAAAAGGGAAAAAAAGGAACGGGGTGGGGATAACAGCAAAAAGTCGGTTAGTGCTGCTGGTCTTGATTATGCCTCACTCTTGCATTCCTTGCAGTATTACCTCGTAAGGCAATAACACAGGCTCCATTGAACCCCAGTGGAGCAACAACAAGATCATTGAGGAAGTGTCGCACAGGCCGGTCACGTATTTTCCACTGAACCCTACCAGCAAGTCTAGGCCAAATCTGATTAGCGCCAGCTATGCTATAAATTAAGTGGGCATATAGCAGCAATAATCCAGCGATCCACTTCTCAGCAGTGAAATCTGTGGCCATCAAGCAACAGGATTAAGCTGTGGACGCAAGCGAGGCTAATAGTGTTTTGCATGCTAAAACCACCGTATGATCTACAGTATTCTGATTTCACTTGAAGGAAATGTAAAAAGCCTCTGCATGTCAATTGGAAACAGAGGAAAGTCACTGCTCCTTGCTCACATGTCTGAAACACTCTGAAACAATATGAGTAGTATTATTATTAATAAGCAACTGTAAGCAGTGCGAAAGGAAAACTGCTGAGGTTCAATACTTCTAGGAAAATGGAAGGAAATCCTAAAAATCATAAAAAGATTCAATTATAAGGCTGGATACTGATATATGTAAGTCAGGTAAACAAAAAAAACCAATACGAGCTGCTTAAAAGAGGTCATAGAATAACCACAGGAACAACATGTTACCATGTGTGTGGAAAGGTTTGCATTTCTGCATGTCAGACACATGTAACTTCAAGGCCAAACAACTGACAAGGAAAATGTTTCTCTGTTAGACAGAAGACCGTCCCTAACTGCCTGAAAAGTTATCAGCTGAACATTCAAATTAAAAAAAAAGAGGTCTCTGCTGATTCAGCTGAAACGTTTGCTGCTGATAATGCCTCGCTGGTGGATATTGACTTTGCCATGTTACAACCCTACGAGAGCTTCGAGCAGACACTGTATTATTACAGGAGCAGACATAAATCTCATGTGACGACAGCTCTGGTGGGGAGACGCAGACCATTCTTAAGGAGGCTAACGCAGTCTGTGCTGCAGTGAAAACAACAGATGACATCAGTATTTTTATGGTTAACTCTCTCATGGCTCGACAGTTTCATTTATACCAGCTGGTACCCGTTCTTTGTTGTTCTGTTTTGCTTTTCTTTTTTCATTTTTCTTTTGTGCAGCTAAACCGCAACCTGAAAAAAACAAACAAAAAAACAACAACAACAAAAAAAACACAAAAAAGAAACAGTTTTCTGAAACAACTTCCAGAGAAAGTGAACAAACAAGTCACATCAACAGATCAGTGCTTTCATTTTAGGCAGCTGTTTTGTGTCCACTGATCCATGTTCATTTCTGCTTAAGCTTTCACTACTTTACTCTGTGTCTATTCCCTTTATGGTTTAAAAAAACAAAACAAAAATAACCCCACTACTTTTTTAAATACAATTAGTGCATTTAATCAAGCCACCTGTACTGCTAATATTAATATTAACTACTTTAGTACCTCCAGTGATTACTATAAAGGCAGTTACCAGGTCAGAACTTTGCCATGAAAAACAGAAGCTCAGGAGACAGGCTGCGTGTTGCAGCTCGCAGGTTTCAGTGCACTGCCATTGTGGCTCCAGAGTGATGATATGACGCCGCTTCGTCTAGCATGGGAAAGGTGGAGGGGGGGGGGGGGGGCATTTTTCATTGAATGGCATGAAAACTGGATTAACTTGTCGGTTTATATAGAGACTACATGGTCACGTCACTACATTGTGATCTTTTACAATCCATCTTTTTGTGTGTACACGGTTGATGGATGATTGGAAACCTAAGATAAAGACTTCTTTGCACACAGAGAAAAGAAAAAAACCCACTGCTGGTGGTCAGTTCTGTATTAGATGTGGATTAAACATCTCTGCCTAATAAATACCAGCAGCTTGATTTGCTAGCAAAGGATTTATATTTGATTAAATTAGTTTTTGATTACTCGGGTGGGTTGTTAGTGCCAGCTGACACAAACGTAATGCTAAATGTAACAGAAATGCTTCAGGTCTGATGGACACGTCAACATGTTGCAGCTGTGGCCTGGTATCCGGGCAGATGAGCACGGGGCACCTGTCTGGCGCCGAACCCACTGCGTTCACAAAGCTTACATCTGTCTGAGCAGGTTGGCTCAGGACCAAAGGTCCTGAGCCTCCCAAAGCCTTAGTCCTTTCCTTTTGCCTACGTCACTGTCAGGCCTGCTGGGATTCCCTCTTGACTCCAGCCCACGTAATGAAGTAACTGTATGGTTTTTTTTCCCCTGCACTTTTTGGCTACAGTTAAAGGCCCACGTGCTGAACAGTGCCTTCAGAAAAGCAGCTTTTGGCACAAGAACAGCTGAAAGGCAGCCAAGCCGCGCTGCCTCCCACTACTTTAATGGCAGGAAGGCTTGTGGTGTGCAGACAGCACTCAACATTCACAGTAATACAATCTCTGCTGATACAGAAGCGTTCAAGTAGTCAATGCAGTCCTTGAGCCAAAGCCTACACCCCTTGGGAGTTGCAGGAAGGGTGACAAATTAAAGCAAGAAAATAGCCCTGAACACAGTAAAAGGTTTATAGTTTGATAAGAAAACAAGTAGACTTGTCTGTCCTGTCTGATCATGTCTTCCTGTCATTAACTCGCAGCCACTAACCAGTTTAGTGGCCAACTGCCAGTGTCTGCCATTCACTCAGCCGTGATGCTTGGAGGCAAACTGAACAAGCTATTTGCATGTGACACTTACTACTTCCAAATGATCTTCAAATACACTTGGGCTGAGATCAGGCACCGCTGACGACAGGAAGCTATGTGGATTTTTGCTTGTAAATGACAACGTGACACTGCCTCATGCTGATATGTGCATTTGGCAAGCTGAGAAACAGTGAGGTGTGAACCTACCAGCGGCACAAACTCCTTAAGACAAAAAGAAGAAGAAAAAGTGAATTAAAAGAAAAGCAGAAGTCTGGCTCTACATGGAACACACATGACTAATATATAAGGTGTTACATGAACCTGAGATGGTTTCAATACAGATAATCCCAAACGGCAGATTAAAGAAGAGGCCAGAAGGGACTATGTTAAACAGCAGGAGAAAGAAAACAGAAAACACACTCCGGGGAACCAAGAACAAATGATACCAGCAACAGAAAGCATGCATATCAGTAGAAGCCAATGCAATGAGAAGACAGACGTGGCCATCGGCCAACCCACAATACATGTGTCAGCAGGACTGATATCTAGATGATAGCAGGCTCAATCGCCTACGATAATAAATGGAACAAAAAAAAAAACAAAAAAAAAAACAAGCAATGAGTGAGAAACACATTACATTTTGCTTTGAATGCCAGTCATTTCATTTCTAATCTACAATGAGCCAATCACAATGTAAAATAAAAGCCTGGCTTGGTTCAGCTGCCTTTCCCTATGCCGCTGGTCAAAGGATACCATATGGAGAGGGGACCAAACAGATTAGCGGTGCAGTTTTTCTAAGGTGATTGAGGAATGGTGGGGCGTGGGTGCCATGATCAGGACCTGGAAATCTCTGTTAAGATGATGCCAAGTTCTGCGACTCAGCAGCTCACACTTTCTTTGTGTCTGTCAGCAACAACTTAAGAAGTAATTATGCCCACTCAGATGCGGGACGGCTCTCAACCTTCCTGGCGGCGTCTTCTCCTGGTTCACCTTTTTGGGTTTCAAAAACACCCGTCCTCCTCATCAATTTGTGTGCGTGCTGAAAACTTTTGCAAAATTGATGACCACACAAAGAACATTTCAAAACCGTGCCTGTGACCTCAAACCACACAATGGACCACTTTGTTGCATTTTTGCAACAGAGAATCATGAATCTGAATCTAATCCTTTGATTAATAGCACAAAGATATTAGCCTTTTTTTTTTAACTTTTACAAAGAATCACTCATCCTGATGGAAGGGAAAAGCATCTAAAACCACCTTTAAATAAGACAGTGAAACCAGACTTGACTGTTTTTTCGTGTCATAAATGTTTAATGTCATCCAGACAAATGTACTCTACGGGGCATTTCCTGTGCCTGTACTCCACTGTCCCCTTTACTTGGGGAGAAACTTTAACAGTAACCACAAACCAAATGTTAGTCAGTTTTGGTTGTGGCTGCGAGGTTCCTCGTGAGACAAAACAGGCTATTATGAGAGAAATACAGTTTGAGGGCCTCTCGACTCTTTTGGATGAAACGTTAGCCGTCCCCCTTTTTCACAACTGCGGACGTCACATGAAAACAGTCTGCAAGGCTCATACTGTGGACTTTCCCACTACCATGCTGTAGCACTCAAGATGGCACATTGTGTCCAAGCCACCACTGTGACGCGACTTTTCTTTGGAATATTTTTGACTGGACTTGATTTTATCTAGCTGCGTCAGAGTTGCACTTACACAGAAATGTCAGCAACTTACGGGATTTTATTTTTTTTACGTGTAAGAAACTGAAAAAACCCTTGAACTCTAGTGAAGATCATCTCATTCAGACATCTCGTGTAGGGTTATTTTCACATCTTTAAGTACATCTATTTTCTTACATTTTTATGTTTTTGGTTGGGTTTTTGGTTTTTTTACATCAGAGTAGTCCATACTCCCAAGAAAGATTTGAGGTTTTCAGAAGTAATTTCAGGTTTAACACAGTTTTATTTTCAGTGTAAGTATTTAACTTCTTTCCTAGGTACAATTCTTAACCTGGAAACCTGACAGTCTGTGCTTTGACTGTCAGGCTTTGAAAAGCATGTCACCCCTGAACGAATAGAACTTCCTTGATGAGAGGCTTCATTCATTCATCCTTCTTTTTTTTAGTGCAGGCTGTAGGCAATTTCACAGCCATCAAATTGTCCTAGAGGCCTTTATATAAACATAATCCAGAGAGAGGGAGCACTTAAGCCATGAACTTACTTGTTGATAAGATTTGCAAAGTCTACTTACTTTTTGATAGGTCTTTATTTGTTCATCTATTTGCTCCCTATACTACCAAGACTTCTTTAGCCTGAAGCATTGTGATTACAGGTAGTCAGATAATTTAAGAAAAAAAGCTGGCATTGACGCAGGAATTCACACAGTCAACATTCATCTCCTCTTTTCCGCTCTAATATGAATTATGAATATGACGCTTAAATTCCGCCAAATTACGTTGGTTTGGTTTTCTTCTTCGGAGGAAAAATGCAGCACTGACCCTGTCCATGTCTGCTATTGGTCATCTGGTTCCAGCTCCGCCTCTTTTATGTGAAAGGACAGAGCTAGATTAGGAAAACCTGGTTTTACGTCCAGTGTCGCGTGACTGTGGTTTAGAGTCTTATGGAGCTACATATGTTAACCTTGCTTCTTAGCACAGGCCTTTGGGGCTGCCTGCTCTTACTAAAGTGAGTGGCATGAAGCAGTCTTAAAAACCTGCTTCAAAGTAGTCCATAAAGCCACCTTTTGGTCTCCGGTGACTCCCCCCTGCAAAAACACCACCTCTCTCTCGTCCCCTCCCAGCTAATGCAGAACATGGCAGCCAGACCTCCAGTGAAGGCCCCAGCTGTACTTGCAGTCACATGCGGTGGCTTTTATATCTAACTTAAAGGGCAATGGGATGTACTTATGTAACACAATCATACAGTGGATGTGTAATGGCGGTGTAAAACAGTGGGTTCGAGCTCTACGGGACGCGGCGTCAGACGTCGTTCAAAATGTATATATGCATATATTTATATACGTTTATTTAAAACCCCCCACACACATATTTTAATTTGCACTTTTAGCCGCCAAGATTTAACAGCAAGAAAAAAGCGCTTTGTCTGTTATTGGCACTTAACGAAGCCGGTGTGTAGTGTGACTAATCCTCCTGCAGTGTGAACTTGCGGCTTTACGTTTGGGACGTAGTCAGAAATCGACTGATAGCCCTTATTATTACGGTGACACGGTTACCAGGTAACACCAGAGACGAACTCTGCTAGTTATTAAAATGACAACCTTTTCTATTTTTACCCTTCATAGTATCAATAAATATATACACATATATATATATAAATATTTGAGGGGTGTTGGGGGAATAGTTTACAAAAAAGTGCCCTTTCAATCAGCGTATGGTTAATATCTAACCGTTGTGAGTGATTCACGGTCCTTGAGTCCATCCGCTACCTTTGCAATAGGCAATTAATCAGACATTTGAAAGCGTATCGATAAAAAAAACTGCGTCCTTTCTAATAAATGACGAGACAAACACAAGGAGGAAGCCACGGAAAAGTGAACGGAGTGTAAAGGGTGGTTCGGGCACAGCGAGACAGAGAGAGAAAATAAACTTACCACATCGGCTTCCGTTCGGTATTCTCACTCCTCAGAACCGGAAGAAACATTCCTTGTTTTCTCCGACTCTGAATCCTGACTGCTCTCGCTCTCACCGGTTACGCGCAGAGGAAAAAGCCCCAGAACGAGGTCGAAGAGAGGTGATTAGCATGTATATCGACTAGAAATGAAGTGGCTTCATGTGACTGCATGATACCCACTCGATCGGCTCGCGCATGTAATTGTGTTTTTTAGAATTTGCGTGGCGCTAGACAGACACGGAGACAGAGAGAGAGAGAGAGGCGTGGAGAGACTCTCCGGTTTGCACACTCACATCATTGGTTGACAAACAGCAATCAGATGCAAATTCCTAACCTCTGAATCAGCAGGGGCCAGCCCTCCCACCGTCCCCCAACCTCCCCCCAACCTCCCCTCCTCTTCCTCCCGGACGCCCCCAACCCCCGCGGCAGGGTAAGTGCAGGGCTATAAAGTTGGAGTGGGACAGAAAGCTGGGGACGTTAGAGCAGATGATGCAAACTTCAGGCACACTTTGCATTTGGTGTCCCTGCGGTATTTAACAGATGGACAGCAGCAGGTGAATTAAAGTAAACGTAGCAGTGTCAACAGACGTCAGAAGTAGCGGCGCAGAAAGAGAAGGGGAAAAGGTGTGGTTTAATGTGCGGCATTTCGTGGGCCTATTACAGGGGTTTAAAATGTGAATAAATAAAAATAAAACGTAGCGTAGAGCAGAAACAGCCACTTGCGTAAGGACACAGTGAAGCTGTTTACAGTCAAACTACAACAGAAAATGGTTATTTAATCTGCCAAACTGACTGAATTCAATTTCCCAGATAAAAATATTTCTATAAAATATTATAAAATAGAAAATATTTTATATTTTTAAATTCTGTTGGTCTAGCTTCCTTCGTTAAAGGAAAAATAAACCCAGTAGCCAGTAATAAGTAATTATATGGCCAGTATCACAGATACCAATGCGGATACAGATATTTATAAATTTTAAAGTTGGTTTATGAGATGAATCAACATTAATTTGCTAAATTTAGAACATATTTTAATTACCATATACTTTTTTTAATTTAAAAAATTGGTTAACAGTAGGCAACATACTGAACTATGATCTGATACAATACCAAAGTTGGTATCGATATGATCGATATTTGATCATCTCTGTAGCCCACAATGAAACACTGTTTTACTGTTTTGCTGGTACTTGGGATCTAAAATGCCAACGATGTGCATATGATATTTCTTCTACCTTGTATAGTATGCATTTTTGTTGCTAGGTTATGCTGCATCTGTTTATTCCCGCTGTGTCCACTCTGCTTCTGTAAAATTGTGAATTCCCCTTTAATAATTATGGGGCTAATAAGGGATATCTTATCTTACCTTTTATTAATCACTTTTCACAGCGTTTGTCATACTGCAAGGCTTTAATAGATCAGGCTGGAAAAATATCCTGCATTAGTTATTAGAGTCAGTGTTTGTTTGTTTTTTGCACCTTCAGGCCTCTAAAAAAGGTATCTGACTAGAATAAATGATTAATAAAATGGTAATAAAAAAATACAATTGCTCCCAAACAGAGAAAAACAATGAAAATCTTTCTCCAAACACTTTATATAAAGTTTGCAATCAAAAAATTATAATGCTCAGTAAAAAAATAAGTTGTGTAAACCTCATTTGTGTTTCCTGTGCTCATTTTTAGGGAGTATCCCAATTCAAAGTACCCAAAGTGAGCTTCGTTTCATTTAGGGTTAATCGAGTCTAATTTGGCTCTATCTTAATCGTTGATGGTTTCATTTTACATCATGTCGCAACATTCATTTTGAAAATATGAAGGTGGCAAAGTGGTTGAACGTTTTACTTTCACAACACGTGTAGCTCTGTAATCTGAATTAGCAAGTTAGACTGAGATAAAAATCGATAATTAGCCCCAAACAGGAGATTGTGCAATACTGTACAACCGCTATTTCGTGTTTTTGTTTTTTTGATAAGCTTACGCCTCTTTGTCAGCTGAAACTCTATTTAACTGCATTATTTTAAATGTCTTATATGTCGTCGCATTTAAACGAGGAGATCTGTTTCCAAACAAACTTTTCTGTCTCAAAATCCCACACTTTAGGTGTTACATATCAGTGTGCAGTGTGTAAAAACACGGGAACAGCCTCTAATGTTACAGTTGGGAATGGAGAAATTACAAACCATAATGCCTTCACACAGATTAAACTTGCAAAAAGTGCACAGAAAATAATCCCTTTAGCCACAGGTAAATAATCTGGAGGTCATTTCTGCCCTTTATCTCTGATAGTTTCCAAAAAAAAGCTCCTGGTTACATCTTTGCTTAAAAAAATCATGTGGGAATCAGACAGGTGAATGCTGACTGGCTGATAGCCCGCTGCAGCTGTTAGCTGAAATGTACAGCTCGAGATATTTAAAACAGAAAAGTGATCCCGTGTCTGCCTCATCAGGTGAAATGGGATCCAGGAAAGCAGTTTGCTCATTGCACCGGTCCCAGAGAGACGTGTAATTAAAATCAAATGGGCCCCTGTCGCGATGACAGCTCTAATTTCACACTTGATACCAAAATAATTAAAGAGCCCGAAGCGTTTTCAGTACAAATGAACTGCTGCAGGGGTGTGGTTGGCATGAGGAGCGACGCCTTTAACAGCAAAATACAAAACAGTCATTTTGCTTTTAGATATAAATAAACAGCTAGACAAAAGCTTCAGTGACAACAATGGAAGGATTACTTAATGAGAACATGGACACACAGTTCTCACCCTTATATTCTTACATAAACAGAAAATAAGTATTCCTGTTTTCATGTAAATACTGAGTGCTAGGCCTGTGCGCTACTCAGTGTTTGGCATGCAAATATGACAATCGGTTTGGGCTTGTATTTAGATTTAAAGGGTTTAGCCTGGAGGGATCTTATCTCTGACCCGTGCTCCCATGATAAACAGTAATAAACTGTGTTTCAGCGTTTTTACGGAAGGCTGCGAAATAAAAAGATGCCCATATTCACTTGCATTTTTTACCCTGTTGTTATCTTCATGTCGGTTACCTTCACGTGCTGCTCTTTGGCAGTTTTACAGATTTTATTCTGAACATCTTTCTGAAGTGACTGGTTTTTGCTTGTCTTCAGCAGAAACTGGAAACTAATCCAACTTGCTGAATGTATTTACACAGTCTTGTTTGCCTCCAATGCAGTCTCTTTGTCACAAATGTGAGAAACAAATTAAAAGGTGATCATGCCAAAGGTAGTGAAAAAAATACAAAATTGTGAAAGCAAAGTGCCAGAAGAGTAAATAAATGGTCACAAACTGTGTATCAGGTTAAATTGTCTAAATGAGGGTCATGCTTGTGTTTTACTATAACACCATCTAGTGGAAATTTAGTGCTCATTGCTCTTTGACAAATACTTTTCCAGAAAGGCATCACTGAAAAGAGATCAAGTTGTTATTCTTTGATCTTTTATGTTTTTAAGTTACTATTTTCTCTGGTGGTTGTTCCTAGTTTTGTTGTGGTTACTGCACTTGTGGGAAGTATTAGAACCCAACTTTGCTGTTCAATTATTTAGTTGTAAAAGGTAAATGATCATAAAATACATTACTGTAGGCCAAAATGCTCCTTCATTAGCTGAAGCTTCTGCACAACACGAAAACACATGCAGTCAGGCCCTTAAATACTCAAGGTATGAAAATATCTTGAGGAGACTGGCATGTCATTGTGATAGACTACAATCAAGGGACAGAGAGGCTTCACGACAATTCAGTCTGTCAGTTAGGGTGGGGACAGCTTATGACTTGGGGAACAGCTGGATGAATTTTGAGTTGCACAGGGCTGTAGTCTTCGCTCAGATTCAGCAAAATGCTGCAAAAATGACCAGATAGAGCTTCACAGTGCAAAGCAACCAGAACTGAAGGCAGATACAGTAAAGGCCTCGCAAGGGAGGAAACAACATTTGATATCTATGAGTTCTACACTCCAAACGGTCAATTATTAACAAAAAAACTTGCTTGTTCAATTCAATTTGAGCCTTTGAAAATGGGGGGATTGTATGAAAAAGGCCTAAATCCTGAACGAGCATTTTCAAGGATTTCAAGCACCTGTACAAACCCTGTTCAATGTTCACTTGAAAGACCACCTTATAAAGTACTTCTAGCTGAAATGATGAGGACAAAATCTGTGCTGCTTGTTATGTGAAAAATCTGAAAGTTGTGGCTGAATAGACAAACACAGTGAAAATCTTCTGAAGTCTCAGTGTCTCCCTGTGTGTTGATGCAGACTGTGTGCACACAGAAGACTCAGTGCCAGTTATCAATTTAGTTATTTATTTTTTGCACTGCATTAGATAACATCAAAATAGTGTTTTCAAAAATGACAATAATATTCCCAATTGTGTTATTTTTATGTTGTAATCTTTATGAAAAAACTTAAAAAAAAACAAAAACAAAACACCTACCTCATAATCTTTTGAGTCTGGTATATGGCGGGGCGCTGTGGACACCCAAGTTTGTGAATGCAATAACTCAAGAACGAGACAATGTAGAATTTTAAAATTAATACCATGGTTGCATTTACTGAAAATCTCTGTAAGGTTTAAATCTCAGGGACCTTGACTTCAAGGTCAGAGCTTAACTTTTCTAAAGAAAAGAGGATTTTCCCATTTATAAAACATGTATGTCTACTAGGAGGCTAAAGGTTAGCACTATATTTAAAAAGAGTTACAAACAACAATTAGATGATGCTTAAAGCTGGTTTATTTAATAAACATCCAGTTTATTTCTAATTTGGATCAAATTAGGTCTGATTGAAGGACTGATGTAATGGTAAGTTGTCCGCTGCTCCGCTTTGAATATTGGTAAGAACTTGACACAGAGATTACTTAATGGATTTTAAGAAAAATTGTGCCTTAGTTCAAGAACATATTCATCAGTTGTTTTTATGTTTTTAGGCTTTTTTTCCCTTTTAAATTTTCACAAGAATTGCTAGTTCCCCTAGAGTTTTGGCCACCCCAACAATCAAGTGATTCCCTATGAGCAAGCAATGAGCGACAGTGGGAAGGAAAAACTCCCTTCTAAACGGAAGAAACCTTCGACAGAACCAGGCTCTTAAAGGGACAGCCATCTGTCGCGACTGGTTGGGGTGGGGGGAGTGAAAATTAAAAAAGAAAAAAAAGCCAAAGTGATCATTATTGGAGCAGCTTAATTAATTCTTGCATTGTAATCTGTTGTTAATGGCTTTTTCCAATCCCTGTTTGTGTTTTTGTCATTTTTGTCCGTGGTTGAAGCAATGCTGGAGATTGATTCTCTATGATCTTTCTGTTTTGAAGGCTGCTGAGAGACCACAAGGTTTTGTCCCCCTGTGCTACTCATGTCAGTGCAGGGAGAACTCTTGAAGAGAGGCCAGGAATGAAAAAGGGATGGAGGACAACCTCCAAGGGTGTTATGCGCTGGATTGGATCCAAAGCCAACATCTCTTTGATTAGGCTGAAAAATAAATGTTGCCTATTTTCAGTTCTTCGGCAACCCCTCAGTATTCGTTCAAGGTCATCGAGGCACTTAAGTCTTATGCATCGAGTGTCCTTGGACTGATAACATGTCTCATCTTGAAATTGTCTTTCGGTCTTAAATGTCCAGCGTTGTCCGTTGTAGTTGTCTTTTATGAAATAGTTATCAGTGTATAAGCCAGAGTCTAAAACATGATCTGGTGGCTGTCCCTGGGTCTGTATGATGAATTTCAAAACATCATAATCATTTCTCCCAGGGTAGAAAGGAAACCCTGTAGCAAGCTCCACAGCTACCAGCCCCAGGGACCACATGTCTATTGCTTCATTAAATAGACTACCAATCATAACCTCAGGTGCTCTATAACCAACCGTCCCCACACAGTCACCAGGAATCACTGTAGATGCGGGACATGCAAAGCCAAAGTCTATAAGTTTGACTTTGATGGGACACTCATAGCGGTCCACAACCATTATGTTTCCAGGTTTGAGGTCAGCATGCACTATTCCCACAGAACCCAGGTGGAACAGGGCATTTACAAGCTGAAAAAACACTGGCCTGATTGCGCCTATTGGGAGACCCTGGTTATTCCGGTCCCGCATGTACTGCCACAGGCTTTGATCGAGGAGTTCAAAATTTAAGCAAATGCTGTGACCTTCAACGAAAAAGTCGTTCCATTTAATAATGTTGCATCTATCAGCATCCAAGCCTCGTAGCTGCTCCAGGATGAGAATTTCCATTTTTGCCTGTTGCAGAATTTCAGGGTTTCTCTTGTTGACTTTGATAGCAACAACTTTGTTGGTTTTTGTATTGCGACATTTGGTTACAATACCAAAGCGCCCTTCTCCAAGGAAACCCTCAACCTCGTAGTGATCTCCCAAAAGGGTCCCTTTAGATATTTTAAGATCATCTATAGAGGAGGATGTGTTGGCTGATGCGTTGACGTATTCTTGTTGAGAAAATTCTTCTGAGTTTTGGGAACTGCAGCTGATTTTCTGCGTTCTTTCTCTTTTGCAACTTGAAGGCTGCTGAGAGACCACAAGGTTTTGTCCCCCTGTGCTACTCATGTCAGTGCAGGGAGAACTCTTAGAGAGGCCAGGATTGAAAAAGGGGTGGTGGAGAACCTCCGAGAGTGTTATGAGCTGGTTTGGATCCAATGCTAACATCTGTTTGATTAGGCTGACAAATACATGTTGGATTTTTTCCCAGCACCCCCTTATCTTCAGTAGTTGTTCAAAGTCATCGAGGCACTTAAGTCTTATGCATCGAGTGTCCTTGGACTGACAACCTGTCTCATCTTGAAATTGTCTTTCGGTCTTAAATGTCCAGCGTTGTCCGTTGTAGTTGTCTTTTATGAAATAGTTATCAGTGTATAAGCCAGAGTCTAAAACATGATCTGGTGGCTGTCCCTGGGTCTGTATGATGAATTTCAAAACATCATAATCATTTCTCCCAGGGTAGAAAGGAAACCCTGTAGCAAGCTCCACAGCTACCAGCCCCAGGGACCACATGTCTATTGCTTCATTAAATAGACTACCAATCATAACCTCAGGTGCTCTATAACCAACCGTCCCCACACAGTCACCAGGAATCACTGTAGATGCGGGACATGCAAGGCCAAAGTCTATAAGTTTGACTTTGATGGGACACTCATAGCGGTCCACAACCATTATGTTTCCAGGTTTGAGGTCAGCATGCACTATTCCCAAAGAACCCAGGTGGAACAGAGCATTTGCGAGCTGAAATAACACTGGCCTGATTTCTCTTACTGGGAGAACCCGGTTCCTCCGGTACCGCATGTACCGCCACAGGCTTTCATCGAGGAGTTCAAAATTTAAGCAGATGCTGTCACCGTTGATGAAAAAGTCGTTCCATTTAACAATGTTGCATCTATCTGCATCCAAGCCTTGCAGCTTCTCCAGTATGTAAATTTCCATTTTTGCCTGTTGCAGAATTTCAGGGTCGCTCTTGTTGACTTTAATAGCAACGACTTTGTTGGTTTTTGTATTGCGACATTTGGTTACAATACCAAAGCCCCCTTTTCCAAGGAAACCCTTGACCTCGTAGTGATCTCCCAAAAGGGTCCCTTTACATATTTCAAGATGATTTGAGGTGAAAGTCATCTTGACTGACTGAAATGTGTTTGTTTGCTCAGTGAATTGGTGAGAACGTTTAAAAAAAATTTGGTTTCTGTCGTAAAACTCTCGCAAAATTTTTCAAAAGGGTTTTGGTTGCCGTCAGGTCAACGTCAGTTAAGCAGTGAAGTTTAACAGTTTAAAGCTCCTATTTAATATGAGTGAATAAAAAAAAATTTTAGTTTTGGAGAATTTTGAAATTAAGAAACTGAGTCATAAAAATTTCTGTGTATTTGTTTATCTTTTCCTTACATACCACGTCAAGCTTTTCTTTGTATATGTTATGTTGTAGGTTTGGGTGCAAACAAGAAATCGATTAAAATGTTTTATTTCAACCACCATCAATCTTATATATTCATATTTATTCAAGCAGTGTTTTTAGAGCTTTTCAACCCTGGCCTCTCTTCTCGCTGGGCTATGGAACATGCAGATATGTTTATGTTTAAATTATAACACCACACTCTAATTTGACATGTTATTCTATACTCAGCTGACCTGTTAAATGTACAAATATATATTTGTATAAAATCTTTTTATATGTGATTTACGTATTTAATTTTCTTTATACAAAGTTTCATCAAGATTACGCTTCTCATCCAGGAGGAATTAAGGAACACATACATAAAAGTTTTATACTACGATGATTACCCTTAGAAAAGTGGTCCAAAGGCATAATGTTGCATGATGATATTTCAGTTTAAACATGGATAAAAAAAGGATATTGATCTCACACAGATTTGGTTGTTGAACTGGAGCAATGATGCTGGAGAAGAGCTGTTAGCCTTTGCGTATACCTGTGCTGTTAGGCCAGCAGAAGGAGAACAATCTCAAGAATAAAACTAGGTCTGATTTTAAGTCAATATTACAAATGTGAATGAACACTTTAACTTCCATTTATTTAAAGCACTCACACAGATTTTGTTTTCAGCATGCTGACGATAATAAAATGAGAAAATGGAAAAAAAACTTAAATCATTTAATAGTTGCAGTGATACTTATAAGTATGCACACATACACAAAGATTTTTCAGTTTATTGTATAAAGCTCTCAAACTTTTTGGGCATTTTCAATTGAAATGTTGGCACAAGTCAATTAAATGTAACATGATTGGCACAATTATGTGTACATGTAATGGAAAATTTGACAGGGCCCCGAGGTGAACAGAATTCAAAAACAGGCTGGGCTCTACACAGTACACAGAAATGAGCACTACATGACATTCAGAGTGACAAGTCAAAAGCCTGAGAAGTTGGATTTTCACACGCACACTTTGGTTGTTGACAAAATGCACCAACAGGTCAAGTTTCGTTACTCTGCTGCCGTCATTATAAAAAGAAAACAGAAATAAAGTCTCTTTTTCCTTAAATAACCTGGATACATGTTTCCAAAACCCAAGTACAGTACAAAGTAGAAAATTGTACAGAGAAAACATAGAAACTGTGTTCATAAGGCAGAAGTATTTTCCAGGGATGCAAATACTGAGATTTAACATACCTGAGAGTCAAAGCTCAGCAGGTTTTATCCCCCATTTACTGTAGGTACAGTATACATTGAATCCGTGTTAGCAGTTAAAAGCTGTGTGTTCATGTAAACCGAGAGAGCACTCTGTACGTTGATGCACCAAAACATAGAATAATATAGTTTCTTATCCTAAATATTGGCTATTACTGACATAACACTGACAGTGTGCAGTGACAGCAGCAGTCTGTCAGCATCTATGCTCGATCTGCTGCACATTCAGAAAACTGAACCTAATGCCCACATGGCACACACATGCACTGGAAGCAGAACTCATAAAGCCGCTACTCAGCTGTCACAAAAGATGCCTCTGACTGAACTGTAAGGGTTTCTCAGACCCACCTCAAAGCCTCAATCTGCCTCTAAATAATACACACAATAGAAAGAGAGTAACTATAATTTGCAAGTAGCAATGAAAGAGATGTACTTTCTTGTGAGTAATAAAGAGATTAAAATTTATGCTTCATGCAGGCTACTGTTTCAGGCGGTGATGCATTTCATTTAAGAACGGTCCTAAAACCTTCACACACACAGCGCTGCAGACTCCTCACAGACCTTACACAGTATGCTTTCTATTACTTTCAGGACTTGCTGCTGTAATTTACTGTGCCTGTTTTGTCAAGTGTTAAGTCCACTGTTAGTAAAATTCAGCAGCTGGATTTCCTGTGCTGCTTGTACACACACCGTGGGGTAGAAAATGTAACGGTGTGACAGGAGAGGTCAAGTTACCAACCTCAAACAGGTATCAGTTTGTAAGCCTCAGATGGGACTTTGTGTCCAGACCCTGCTTTGCTGAGCTGTATACTCACTACATATTACCCAACCTACAGTTTAAAATTCAACTTTAAGCACGAACTAACCTAGCTAACGCTCCAGTGATCGATTCTGTTGCGTTTTTGGATCTAGTTAATGGAAAATTGACAGAGAGAAAGAGAAGCAGACATTTTAGCTGGGTGGTTATTACAAACAATGTGTGAAGACTGCACATCATATCTACATTTCAGAGCTCCTGTCTGCAGCAGGAAGAACCAGAAACGGGCGTGGTCCAGTCCTCAACTCATCTGCTCCAGGTAGGCAGACAGCAGGAGTCCAGGAGGCAGGAACTCTTCTTGTTTGTTCACCACTTCAGTCTGACGTAAGCCATTGTAGTCGCTGCCTGGAGGCCCAACAAGCGAGAAATAGACTTTGATCACTGTGATGTGACTGAAACAAACTAAACTGGCTTAGCAGGCGCAGCCAGGATTGGATAAGTAGGATTATGTAAAGACAGAAGCATTTATAATGATAAAAACTCAAAATCTTCCAATTTTAATGAGATGAAAAGATGATACAAGCCAGTAAGTTTTGGGGTTTTTTTTGTAAAAAATACATTGCGTTTTCTTTTGTTGGTATTTTTTATTTCGTGAAGACGCTGTTCCAAAATTCTGTACATTTAAGAACACACGAAGTGGCTTTAAACTTGAAGTACGAGTGTAAATACTTGCAACTGTAACACTCCCAACAACAAGGAAATTTGCTGTTAAATTCCATGTCTGTTCAGACTCAGATCACACATATGTAGTGAAGACTCAAGGATTTTAACAGGCAGACACCAGACTAGTGTCACCAACTCTGTAATATAGTCTCCTTTTTGGCATTAACGTCAGAAACGTGTTAGCGCTGAGTGTTTAGTTTCACCGTATTGTCTAAATCAGCATATGAATTCTTGAGTTATAATTATAGCTTAAATCTGCATAAACAGGAATTCATATTCACCACTTATATTCAGTACATCTGACTATGAGCAGCAGATTAAGTAAAAAAAAACAAAAAAAACGATTGGCTCCAGGTGTCCATGAGTTATTCCAGCTGAGTACAACTAATTATGAATTAAGAATATTTCTTTTTCAAAACCCCGACTTACTTGTTTGCTTAAAAACAAATTACCCCCCCCAAAAAGAAAATTCAAATATTAACATGTTTTGTTTGTTTAAAACTAATATCATTATGAAACACTGTTTTCTGCTGTACTGTCACTTTGTGGTTGGTTAAATATTGTATTCAACATGAGGAATAGGGGCCCGGTATGCCTACACCATCTCTCTTAGAAATATATATATATATATATATATATATATATATATATATATATTTTTTTTTTTTTAAATATTGTTTGCTTTGTTGCAATCAGACAGAAATAAAAATGAGTGAATGAGAAGCTCATAGGTTGACACAGGCGCTCAGCGACCTTCCCTTTACACAGTAATATAACGAGCTGAAATAACCAATCGGCTGAGTCGAACCTTTACTGCAAAGAGACACGCCACAGAAGAGTTGTGCTCATCGACACAGACAGACTCAGACTGCAACATGTTGGCAATCTACCATCCTAACTTTACCCTAGTGTGACTGAGCCATTATGTATTATTGCCACTCACTTGCAGAGACGAGGTCCATATACTGGCAGATGGCGTGAAGCAGCAGCCTCTCAAAGCTGATTGACGAACACAAACAACAGAAATGTGACAGTTATTAACCCACTTGATTCAAACTGACTACGTTTGTGTAGTGTACAAATTTCCCCGCACATCTCGACAAAGGGAGACTGTGTATTCACCACCGGCTGTAAGCTATTTTCTCCTGTTCCTGTTGTGTTCCTGTCGCTATGGTGACAGACGATAAAGACTTGATGTAATCTAATACAGCAGGTTTACCTGCATGTTTTCAACCTGCATGTTTGTCAGAACAATCCAAACAGCAGCATTGTGGAGATGAGATTAATTAAGACATTAATGAGGTGCCAAAGCAATGCACTGAGGATCACTAGGTTGTAATTTGCTCAGATTTTACTTGACAAATGACATTCCACTGAGCTCTCCAGACCACTTCCCACAGGTGTAATTCCACTGTCCATTATCAAAGTCTAACCAATTAAAGACTAAAGTGAATGAAAAGCTTTTGAAGAAGCACAGACACACCAACTGAAAGAAGAGGATTTCTACCTGCTGCTGAGGTTGGTTGTGTAAACTGAGTGAGGTTGAGCGTTGAAGAAGCTCAGAAGGTTTTCCTCCAGAACTTCCAGCGTTCCCTGAGAGAAGCAGAAACCACAGATCTCACAAAATTCATAGTTTGTGTATGGGAAAAATACTAAACTTCAGCAGGCGATCTCAGGGAGTCCTGCTCTCATGTCCCTGCGCATCATCTTCGTCCCTGATAATGATTAGGAGTATCTTATAATTTCTGATTTTCTTCAGTGTTTCATTGGGCACATTCATACAACAGAAGGCTAATGAACATCCTCTTTTTCACAAATTTCAAACATGATATAAAACATAAAAAATAGGAAGATTAATCAATGAGGAAATAACTCTTGCAGCACGAAGCCACAAGCAGATGGGTCTATTAAGAGGACCCGCCAGTGGTGGTTAAGAGATAACTGGCTCTGCATAAAACTAACATGAGTTGAACTTACTATTGGGGCTGGGCGATATGGCCTAAAATCCATATCACGGTATAATTTGAAGCATGTGCGGTAATGATATATATCACGATATATTATTTTCTTCTGTATAACGTATTTTACACACTATAGGGCACACTTAAAATCCTTTAATTTTCTCAAAAATCGACAGTGTGCCTTATGTATGAATTCTGGTTGTGCTTACTGACCTCAAACAGATTTTATGTGGTACAGGACGCGCAGAAATCTGTCAAAAATGTTTTAGTACGACTTTGGTAAGCTATAAAGCCGCACCGCCTGATGGATTGTCAGAGCGTTACGGCTACCGTAATCAGGAGCCTCGCGGAGTAATCTGGGTCCAAAACTCCGTCTGGTTCAGGTCCCAAAGTCAAACGATCACTGCGGCATCACTGAGACTTAAAAACTGTCTAAATTCTTTCATCTTTAATAAAATGATCAGCGTTGCTGCTTTACCAGGTGTAACAATTAAGTTTAATATCCAGGCATCCATGAAAACAGAATTTATTAAATTCAACGGAGTTGGAAGTTAGCTCGCTAGTTTTCACCTAAACATGATATAGCATGTTCTGACTGAGAGATTTCTGAAAGAATTAAAACGTACAGCTCTGCTATCACTTCCAACATAAATCAAGACAGAAAACTAAACAGCAGTGACGTTTGTAGGGTTACTGAAGTTGGGCTAGCTGGTATATAATGATGTGCTACGTGATCGCTAGCAAAACAGCTACGTTAGCATATCATTAGCACAGTGAAGCTAAAGGATAATCCATCCACAATATGAGGTTAGTCATTAATATACTGCAACAACATGGGAATAGAGCAGCTGCGAGAGAATTCAGCATTAATGAATCAATGGTACGGAAGTGGAGGAAGCGCAGTTTTTGGCTTTCCTCATATTCCAAAAGTGTTTCGTCTCTTTGCTATTACTGTCGCCCGGCATAATTTGCAGATGATGTTGTTTGCAGCCGCTGCAATGCTTTTGACCAAAACAGGCACAGCTTGTTGACATCATCAACATGTGCTATCGCGGTAGAGCGATATAGTCAAAATCTCTACCGTTGGCCAAATTAATATCGTTTCTACCGTATACCGTTTATACCGCCCACCCCTACTTACTATAAAGACAACGACTTCAAATACATGAGTGATGCAATCACTGACCAAACAGTGAGAGATTTGAAGCAGAGAAGACACTCACCATGGGGATTTGTTTCCGCCTCAGAGTTGCTCGCAACCTGCGATCGATTCTCTGGAAGCAGTCCTGAGCAGTGAAGGCAGGATTTACTGCAGAGAGAGACGACAAAGTCAGACAAACAGCTTCACTTTAAAGGCTCAAAGGGTGAGACTCACTATTCCTCTGGTCTTTGAGGAGCTGGTTGGTGTTTTTCTTCTTGGCCTCCTCCAGCTCCAACAGAGAGAGCAGCCTCTCCTGCTCCTCACCAGAGCAATTCATGAAGTCGTTCCACGGCTAAAACAACAACAAGACAAGAAATGACATTAGTCAGCGTCCCTGATCTTTCTAGGTGGTCTTCAAAACCCCGTGCCCTGTGAGACCCCGCACAAGCCAAACCACACAGTTTACATTTCTTTGGACACGCAAACACGGTTTTTGAGCGGCAGTTTCTGTGGGACCTCTCAGGTAAATATTTGCGCACACAGTACATAAAATTTGAGAACATGACACGGTGAAATTATAAATCTTTTCTTAAGCCGTTCACACTTCTGCAACAAATGCCACTAATTTGTGTACCTGTACATAGTTTCCATTGGTGCAGACTTCATAGAAGATGGATGGGATGGCTGGGTTGCTGCAAACCTCCAGATCGTCTTTGGAGCACTCATCTTCCTCAAGGAGATTAGCAAGGTAGCGTGCTAATTTTCAAAGGAGAAGATTAGAGAGAGATAAATGAGCAAAGCAATGACAGGTTTATGACTTTATACTAATGTAAAAGTTTTTCTCATCCTCTAAGGTACTGAAGCCACTAACGTCAGAATTCTTTGTAAAAATGTTGCCCAGCAGCCTCGGGAGCCTCAAATACATCTTATAAAACATTTTGAACTTGCACACAGAGACTCTTCCCCAAAGTAATCCTTTCAATGCTTTCCCAGCATTGCTCCGCCTGCAGTCTCTGACGTCGTCTTTTAATTTACGTAAAATGAGAGCTTACTGTTCTCCTGTCGGCGGAGGCTCTTCTTGCCTTTGGCCCTGGGTGTGAGGTCAGAGTTGCGGATGGCTTGGTTGATATAGAACTGTTTCTTTTTGGTGGGTGACACTCGCTTGGCAGGAGAGCTAGGCAATGAGGTGCATTTACGCTCCTCTACCAGGCTGGAAAAACAGAGCACAGTGGATCAGTTTAGTGATATATCTTTCAGAAGAATTTCCAGCTTCCAATCTCAAAATCTGATTGAGTTGTTGGAATTTCGAGGGAATCAAGTCAGCTTACTTGTTCCTCAAGCTGCTTTATTTAAACCTATCCAACTGCTCAGATGTGAAGGTAAAAGCAAGGTGTACCCTGTAACAGGCCCGGTTCACAGAAGCCCTTAGCAGGATAAACGCATATAACTGACTATTTACTTATTTATTGTGTTACAGCCTTTCCTGCACAACACCTGCTACAGGTGCACAATAATAATTTCACCCTGAAACGACATGTAATAACAGCTGTAGTAAAAATCTATTGAAATACGCATATTTACATGGATGGCCATGTAATCACCTTATCTGAGGAATAAATAAGACGAAAGCATATAGATGACATTTATCCTACTAAAACTGAAAATACACCCATGAAAGCTGCAGATTTTTTCCTCCTCTGGTTTCTCTGTGTAACTGGGTCAGACCAGAGCAGAGCATCCCACAGCAGCTTCAGATGTAGGTCAGTGGGTGTCTGTGTGGACCGCCTCTGCTGGAGCTTCTTCCTGTGAGCTCAGTTGTCAACATGCTGATGCCGTTTTTAGCCTGAGCCCACAGGTTATTAGCAGCATAATATGATGTAATCTGTGCCTGGACTATTTAGGTTCGCCCATACTCTCCCTCTGGCATCCAAACCTTAGTTTAATAAGTAAGACCTAACGAAACATGTTTCAATGCAACCTTAAAAACGCGTATTAGTTATTATGGTCGGTGTTGCGATTTCTGGCTTAAAACAGGATTTTGAACATTAGAACCGCCTCTCACCTTTAGACTCCGCTACAGGAAGGCTAGTTAGGCGCTAACAAGGACAAGTGTTTAAATTGCCCTTTAACTCTTAAATAACCAAAACAAACTACAGAGTGTATTGAAATTTTTATGTGCAGGAAACGTTGCAGGATTTCAGCTGTACTAAAACAAGCAACGACTCCTGAAAATAAACCTAGCTATTTATGTTAATATGACTTATTTTACCGGCTAATAGCTAGCCAGCCAGCTAACGAAACAGACTCGTATTTTTGTTGTTTTACTCACATATAATCCTGTTCTTCATTGCTATTTGTCAAAACGACCATCTTATTCCAGCAAAAATAGGCGGAAAGATCCCACTGTCGTTATCTTTACAGATCGAGAACAAAATAAATCAATACAGTTGACACAAGAAATATAAAAACCGGACAGATTATCAGGTGAGCAGCTAGCTGCTAACTGCTAGCTTGACAGTAGGCTGTTGTCTTTTCCACAAACAAAGAGAGGAAAACACCGCGAGCACTCACTCCGTTCATAGTTTGTAGTCTCACATGACTATAAATGAATACAATACATTTGGAGGACAAATCCTTCATAACACAAGACTTCAGGATGAATGATAAAACATGGACCATGAATTTGTTTGGAAACATTTGATTTTTGACTATTACTAAAATATTTGTTGATGCAATAGGGTGTAGAAATAAGCAAAATTTATCATTGTCCAGTGAGTGTCTGTTTAAAACTGAAGCATTCACTTTAACCTAAAGGTTATAATTTTAAGTGCATATGATTCTTAACAAAGACATTTGAAAGCAGCTGAAAAAAAGCTTTCAGATTTATTTCTAAGAAAATGGTTTGATGTTGTTGTTGTTTTTAAACGTCTCCTTTGTGGGTCATCTTGCATCTTTCTCATAGACGATCTTTGCTCCACCTCAGCAAACAAGAATTCCTGTCATAATTTCTGTAAGCGCCTCCATCATCTGTAAAACCCTCCATGTTGGAGAGCTTTGAGCTCAGGCATTATTCCTGCTTTGACTTTGGTTTCTTTCTTCTTAAAGTTCAGGTGACAGCAGTTTGTGTGCTCGTTACCATAACAGCAGATTTAATGGGCCAGCCACAGAGACCTCCAATTGTTCTCAGTATTTCCCACTGCTGCTGGAGAGAGAGGAGTTCAGCCTGACAGATCCGAGAGGGGAGCTTTTTATGCAATAAAGTTTTGCGGGATATGTCTGAATAATTTCATAGGAGGTGGTCAAAGGTGTTTTTATGTATATTTATTAAGTGAGATGGGGAAAGAGAACAACACAGTGATAGTAAAACTAGAACCAGGTTCCCCACTAAATATAGAAGCAAAGAAGCAATTTCCCAGGATGAGCACAGTGAAGTCAAAGAAGAGGATAAAGAATATCACATCAGACAGCAGGTCCACCACAGATAAGGACGGGACTACATGGGAGATATCAGGGAACATAATGAGGCTTTGTGTCAACTTAATGCCGGTTTTAACCTTGGCTAAGGAGACTGAGCAGGAGGAGGAAGACGAGAAAGAAGAAAGCAACACCTCCATGAGTCGACAGGAAACAGAAACCAGCAGCAGAGACCCATCTGTCAGCAAACTAGTGGAACAGAAACAAAACGCAATTGACCTCCAGTCAGGATTAACCTCAGAGAGAACAACCAAACCAAGACTCTCACTGACTTCTCCATTTCTGCCGCCGCCTATAAGCGAACCAAAACCATTTGATAAGAGCTCAGGCTGTCTCACTCCTCTGCCTGCCATCACTGTGCATCAACAAGCAACAACCAGCTCTGCAAAGCTTGGAGCAGAAGGCTTTGGAGTCAGTGGAGCAGTTACAGCGCAGGCTTCAGACATCAGGCCCTGGATAGACAATCCCCTGTTCTCCAAGAGTGTGAGTTAGTTTCAGATCCATTCACTGGGACATTTTCTGAACATAGTGGTTCCTGTCCTTGCTGGAAGTGTATTAAACATTAAAGAGGCAGTCTACTGATTTAGCACAGGTGAAGGGTTGAGGGGGAGCACCTCTCAGCCTGTAGAAATAGTAGATGTTGAGCATCAGAAAAGAAACGCAGCATGTAGCAAGCTGGGACAATGTCTAAAAGAAGTTGGCAGTTTAAAGATTGGATTGTGGGAAATGTAGGCTTCCAGTCAGGGCTTATTTAGCATGAGCATATGCCCATCTTTATATGGGACTGCACAGCATTTTTATTCTTTGTCCCCCCCGCCCCACAGCTTCAGATATTGTCCCATATTTTGAGTTTGTTCTTTTCTGTGCAGAGATCGGCTGAGGTTCAGCTTCCTGACATCACCTTGTCCAGCCTGAATGCACTGCTGCAAACTGTCACATACAGACTGAGGAAGAAGAGGAGAGGGGCCAAGGAAGGACTATGGAGACAAGACCGGACTGATCAGCTCCTCGTGGCCTTTACAGATCAGAGCAGTGTTGGGCAGCAGGATGGGAAGCGGGGCAGTGTGTACGTTTGATGGATGTTACAGTTTCCGTTAATCTTCAGGGACAGCAGTCTGCCCAGTTAGATAGCAGCAACAATAAGACAATAAGGGGATGTGTTTGTAGGGGATTTTCTCTAGTTTTTCCTCTACTTTATAATTTCATGTCCTTGTCACTAGTGGTAGCATGAGACAGTACCTACACATGTAGTCAAACTCCTTCAAGATGTGGTCAGAGGAGGTTTTGCTGTCTCTCTCAATACAGTTTCAAGACTGAAGGAAATACCAGGAGATGGGCCTTCGCACAAGGAGAGCTGGACAGGGCAGTAGAAGGGCAGACTGTTGTCTGAAGTGGGACAGCACTGCCACAGCCCCACAGAATGACCTCCAGTGGGGCTGTTCACGGGCAGATTTTTCATCAAACTGCCAGAAATGCAGTCCACGGGGCCCTGATGTCCTGTTCTCACGGTCTAGCACCCTGCAGCTTGACTGGCCTTCATCAACGATATGCCTGCTCAGGCCATTACTGACCCACTGTAAACCCGGGACTGCTGGATGATGTTCCTTCAGGTCCCGCTGAAGGACATCAGGAGGTCACAGCATCCTCGTGGAGTCGCTTTCATTTGTACCAAACCAGGAGGATTCACAGTGGTTTCTGCTTCCTAACTGGACACACTGGTATCCCTGAAGTTTAACTGATTCTGTGTCACACTGTGATGATCGAGCATTCCCTTAATTTTTTTAAATATACTTTATTTACCCCAAGAAGTATAGGAATGTCTTCTAAATGCTGATATTTATTTGTGTCGATTATTTCTTTAAGAAAATTATTATTTTTTTATTGACTTCAGTAGTACGTAATCCACAGGAGCTGTTGACAGTCAGTGACACATAAAATCATGTCAGTTAGTTAAATTTAGTGTTAATACTCCAAGCTGAACTGAACAAATATTAACACAAGAGCAAGTTTTATGCAGGTTTCGTGTGTGTACACGTAAATATCTACACCAAATAAACGGTAAAATTTGATTCTACATTTTTTTCTCCTTTAAAACAGACGAGCTGGAAAAGACAGATCACCTGGTGCCTGCAGGGTAAACAGACAGATGAGCCTCCCTCCACTTCATCCTGCACCCAAAGCGCCTCTCATCTTCCTCAGGATGGTGCAGCCAAACCACCTGACTGCTCAGACGCCGCAGTGACTCAACAACCACACATAACTTGCAGTGTTTGAAAATTGTGCTGCAAGTCAAATATTTTTAATTTTTTCAGAACAACAGACATTCTTTTAAGCTACCATACTTCAAGGAAATAACGTACATCTTACAGCTGATATTCAAGTAGAACAGCATATTCATTCCAAAATGAGACATCCAGCTTACAGTTTCAGTTCTGCAGTATTTCAGGGCATTTTAGTATAATTGTTGATCTTTTATTAAACATTTTCTGCCTTTTTTCCAGAGTTAGACAGGAAATATAAGAGAGGGAGCTGGGAAATTACAGCACGCAGCTGTAGAAGCCTTTAAGGTTACACTACATGGACAAAAGTATTGGGAGTACGTCTGTACTGTTGAATTAAAGCAGCTAGCCATGCCGTCTGTCTTTACAAAGATTCCCGAAAGAATGTGCTGTTGGAGAGAGCTCACTGAAATTGAGCTTGGTGCAGTAACAGGACGCCACAGCCGCAGTTTGTGACATTTCTTCTCTCATAGATATCCCACAATCAGCTGTAAGTGGAGGAAGTGTTTGAGAATGACAGAAGGTCAAACTCCAAACATGGCTTTGGTTTCCCTGGCTGCTCCACTACTTTTATCCATGTAGTGCACGTGTGCTAACCACTCACCCGTCCAGCTGCCCCACATTGTTAAAAACAGGTTGCATTTTGGAATTAAATCCTTCTGATATGTCAAGTTTGTCTCATGCATGTATATATATATATATAAATAAAATGCCATTACAGTACGGTAACATTCAGCAGCCAGTGTGTCGTTTGTTAGAAAGAAACAAACACATAGTTCAGAATAAAAACAGTTGTTGACTGAAGGCAATGTTTTTGTCTCACTGATTGCTCTGTTTTGTTAAATATTACTTCTTTGATTGAACGTGGAATTTTTGGCATGTTAGACATGAATTTAACGTCTACAGTGACACCTGTGTATCTCATTTATCACAAGGTTTCCAGCTCTTTTAAGGAAAAGCAAGAAAAGTTAAGAACCTCCCCAATTCATAAATAATAAGATTAGTCTGCATAATAAAAATTTGGATAAATAAAAAACATTCAGATAAAAGATATAATAAAGTTGTTTTTTACAAAACAATAAGAGGTAAATTCTCTCCTCAAAAGAGATACTGTATAGTCCTGAAACAACCCGCCACTCAAATGCCCTCTAACCTATAAAACCACCTTAAGAATTAACATAAAACATACAGTCTGAATATTTCAGTATTCAGACTGAAAGAATGCTTTTTGTAAAACAAAGATGAGGTTGTAATAGGTCTAATGACTGAATCCTGAGCTACACTGCTCACTGGTTTAGCAGCGACCCCTGCATAACATTCATTCAGGACAAATAAACCAATGAGTGATGACACTGACACAGAAAGAGAAAACACAGTGTAAGACTAATCAACCCATATACAGCTGGTAAAATAAGTTCTGAACGTGTCGCCAATTTTTGAAGTAAATCTATTTCTAAAGGTGCTATCGGCATGAAATCCTCACCAGATGTCAGTAACAACCCATCCAATCCACACATGCAAATAAATCAAACCACAGATGACAATAAATCAAGTTAATAATAAATTAAGTGTAATAATGAGAAATGACACAGGGAAAAAGTAGACGCAAAAGGCAAAAGTCATGACATCAGCTGAAATCAGTCATTAGTAATTTGCCACTTAGTGCAAATGAATATCAGCTGGTTCAGTTCTAACTGATTGCCTATAAAATGTGTCTCATTACCAAGCTGTCATACAAGAAACGTCTCATGATGGGTAAAACCAATGAGATCTGTCAAGACCTTCACATGCTTGTTGTTGCTAAACATACTGATGGGATTGTTACAGAAGAATTTTTAAACTACTGACGGTTCCAGTGAGCACTGTTGGGGCCATAATCGTGAAGTGGAAAGGACATAATTTCACCACAAACCAGTCACAACCAGTGGCTCTTTGCAAGACTTCAGATAGAGGAGCGAAAAGGATGATCAGAAGAGTTCCCAAGATCTGCAAGAAGACCTAAAATCAGCAGGTACAATGTGGATGCACTCATCCATGCATCCTTTTTTTTTTTTTTTTTAACAAAGTATTAAATCCATTTCAGTAACCGTGTTCAGCACTTTTTCCCTGTGTAATTTCTCATTATCACACAAAACATAATTTGTGGACATCTATTGTTTGATATGGTATGGTATAGTTTTACTGTCATCTGGTGAGGATTTCAGCAGCACCTTTAGAAATATATTTACTCAGAAAACTGATGCTTTCTGTACTTATTTTACTTGCTGTGGAGGGTAAAGAGTTACAGATGAAAGAGCTGAGCAAGGCACCGAAGTCATTACCACAAAGGACCTTCGGTTGTTTCTTTTAAAGCTTCTACTCTGTTTTTCTCAGACAGTAACATTTCAGTCCACTTGTCCACTGCCGTTTTCTTACTGATGGACTTTAAAGTGCTCATTTGTTCAAGTCCCTGTGAAGACTTTGTATCGTCATTTGAATGCTGCAGAGGAGAAGATGAAGCTTTTGTTTGTCTTTGGTCCGCTCGTTTAGTGCCAGTCCGCTTCATAGCGTGCTCTCCTCCGAGTTGCCGCCGACTATAAAGAGAACAGAGGGATCTTTGCTGGAACTCTCTGCTCTGCGTTTCGACCCACGAGATTTGCGTGATTCTCCCTGAACACCGCTGTTACTGCCGTCTGATTCAGTGCTGGCCCTGCTGCTCACCTTAGCCACCTCCCGGGCCATTTCCTCTGGCTGTGGTAGTGCCACAGAGCCAGATTTGCTTTTGCTAGATTTTTCTTTTTTCGGCTTACCCGCCTTTGACTTGCTGTCAGATGATTTCCCAGGCAGGTGTGGACTTTTGCTTGGTTGAGGAGGAACGATTGGTGGTTGTGGTTTACTGACGGGAGGATTAACTCTGTGCTCGGGTGCGTTTGGCTGTACTGTCCCGTTACTGACGACCACATCTGTGAGGCAGTCGTCATCAGTCTGATCCTTGGCAAAGTTGACAAACACCTACAAAAGGTAAGGGGCTTTAGTGTCACTGAGACTTATTCTTTCTTTACTGACCCAAGTCTTGTTTAATTATGACCAAGCTTTAAAGTGGGATTTGGCAGATCGGGTATCGCAGCTCCACATGTGGAGAAAATCACTAAGAAAGAATCACTTGGCTCCACTTACATGGGATCACAGGCCATGAGACTTACCACCCATTTTGCAGAAATGGTCATTTTCCAAAACACTAAAGAGGTTTTAAACCTTCATCACAGCCCTCACCTGGTCCAGCGTGGTCTGTGAAATGGAGAAATCAACGATGCCCAGCTCCTCATAGTTGTTTGCCAGCACGTCGAAGACGCGAGCGAGGCAGCAGGCGTGCGAAGGTAGCTGGTACTGCAGCACATTCTGGTGCCGCTCCTTCAGCTCAATACTAGGAAAACACTCCTTCATGTAGGCGCTGACGGGACACGAGTCAGGGTCAGATTTGGTGTCTGCCAAACGAAGGATGATGGTGTATCCATCACCAAACCTGAAAGACGGGAAGGAACGAAGCACGTGATTCACGACTGTTACATGAGAAGATACTTCTCAGATCCTGACCTCTTCACGAATTTGTTCGCCTTCCGTTTGGAAAGGGTCAAGGCTATTTGCGGTACTTTTTTCAGTATTAAGTCAGAATTGGGGGTAAAATGCAAAACACTACAGGATGCACTTTCAGCCTGTCTAATGTAGACAACACACCAGACATTAAATCAGGGAGAAGTGCAGCGTTTCGTAGAGGTCAGTGGATATTGTTTAGCTGGTATCGGATCGTATGCCTATATTTGCTGTATCGCACAGCACTAGCGTTTGGTTACCTGTTCTTCAGGTGCTGCACAGACCCAAGACACCGAAACCTGCCGTTGACCATGATTGCCATCCTGGTGCAAAGTGCCTCGCACTCCTCCATGCTGACAATACAAACATTTAGAGACAGCAGTAAATATTTTGCCTTTACAATACAAAACTCCATCGGGAATGAAATAAAGCTGAACCGATTGGTACCTGTGTGAGGTTAGCACTACAGCTCTTCCCTCTTTGGTGACACTGAGAATGCAGTTCCACAAAAATCTTTTGGCTTTTGGGTCCATGCCAGTGGTGGGCTCATCCTGACAAAAGGTGGTGGGGGAGCATAGAGGAGATATGGAGTGAGATGTAAGTTAGGAATATTTTAAGGATGAAGGTCTTTCAATAATAACCGCATAATCTTTTCTATTAAGCTGAATCATCACCAGGAATATGACAGGTGGAGACCCGATGAGGGAGATGGCTGTGGAGAGTTTCCTCTTGTTGCCCCCGCTGTAGCCTCCAGCCTCCTGATCTGCATACTGAGTAAGCCCCAGCTTCTTCACACCCCACTGTGCCACCTAGAGAACAGCAGAGAAACCGCTGACTGTAGCCAAACTTGATACTTCGCCTCTTGAAATAACATTTAAAGATGACAAAACCTAGATTTTTACGATGGCCACATATTTAGCTAAATAAAAACACCAACTCTTCAGCATATCTTCCTTCATAAAACTGTAGCTTGGGAATTTTACACCACCTTAGAGACGAACTCCTCTGGCACCCCCCGCAGGCGGGCGTACAGCTCCAGATGTTCCCGACCTGTGAGCAGGTCGCTGATGGCATCGAACTGTGGGCAGTAACCCATCAGCTGGTGGACCCGCTCCATTTCTGTCAGCACACTGAGAGCAGAGAAATAGCTGATGCAATGTCTGTGGTTTGGTACAATAGTAGTTCTGTAGGGGCTGAAGTCACTGCAGCAGACACGCTTTGTACCTGTGCTGGCTGAGGAAAGCCTCTCCATGAGTGACAGGTGTATCTCCAGTCAGCATCCGAAATGTTGACGTCTTCCCAGCTCCGTTGACCCCAAGCAGCCCAAAACACTGGACGGCAGAGACATAAGAGCAGCATGCTACAAACATCTCTATTTATATACACACAGCTCAGTTATTAAGTCATAAGATAACAGAAGCTTTTACTAGCAGAAGCAACTATAGAAAAAGTAGAAGGTCCATTGCTAGTAACGATGGTATTTTTAGATACTGCAGCACTACATGTGAAAGTATAAATAGCAGTTACAGTGGTGAAAAGTAGTACCTCAAGTTGCATTTACAATATCATAAAACAGTCCCTGTGATAATGTGGCTGTAACTACATGGATAAAGAACACAGAGCTGATAGCCAAAGGTGGTGTGTGTGTGTGTCTTCACAATCACTGGTGCGCAGATCCCTCACCTCGCCGCGAGGAATCCCGAGGCAAAGACGGTCTACGGCAGGCTTTCTGCCGGCTTTATAAACCTGAACAACAAGAAGCTTATTTGTTACACTTTTAAGCTGAAATTCACAACTCAGTGTCAGTGTAGGAGGAGGACAGCTCATCAGTGAGAGTCTCTTGAATGAGAAACATTTAGCTGCAGTAGAGTTAATTAGTGACCTAAACAAGTTCAGCGTTTACATTTTCCTGCACGTTGTACCTTGCTCAGGTCGATCATGGTGAGGATGTCTGAGTGTGCTTTCCCACTTTTGACCCTCTCTCGCTCTCTTGCAACATCCTCATCCTCTGGACCAAGAGGAGGCAACTCAGGCTTAGTCCACCAAGGCCTGAACAAACACACAAGCAACCAACTCACAGATCCCACTTTTATTTGATTTCAGAATTTCTATCCATTAAACTGACACACTTGCACGGCAGCAATAAGAGGAAGGAAAAGGGAAACAACCTGAGAAACAAGAGTGCAGAGAAGGTTAAAAATAGAGATTTTTTTTTTTTACCTGTAGCGGATGAAGAATTTGTACTGAAGGAGTATGGTAAAGATGAAGAAGACGACACCTTCTACTGCCATTGCAAAAAGGTTCTTTCCTACAAAGTCCCACTGAAGGGGGTCCAGGCTTGGTTTGGTACCTGGAGGAGAGACATTACATATGTGTTTCTATACCTTTTTATACTTATGCATCTATATTTAATCTTTGTAAGAGCAAATAACTCTTTTGAGGCTGACTAATATGTACCCAGTCTTTTGAAGGCGTCCACCATGGCCTGGTTTTTGGCCATGTCGATAAGTCCTCGTCCCAAACAGAAATGAGGGAAGATTAAAAACACCTTCTTCAGGATTCTGTTCACCTCGTTCAGATACTGGAAAGACAAAATCATTCGCATATGATGGATTAGTTAAAGGTGCATTAAACAAAATTATGTTTCTACTGCAGAGAAATATTTTAAGGAACATTTCCTTAGTTAAGAAAATATAAAACAAGAGGGTTAAAAGCATAGTTACTGTTGTTTACATATATTTATGCCTTACTTATTCCTAGAACACAGGTGAAGAAGTAATTGAACTTCACGCCTGCGTAAAATTTACCTCATCTACAAACAGCTCCAGGACGAAGGTGGCGATGCTGCCGTTGATTCCAATGAAGAGGTTGATGGAGGTCAAAAATACATAAGCTGTGCTTGGGACAGTGAACACAAAGGATGCTGGGTACATAAGAGGGGTTATGGACCACCCGTAGAACAGGAGGAGCAGGATAAGAGCGGGGAGGTTGGTCTCAGAAACGTATGACTGCTGCTGGAAACTGATGAAAATCAGCACCACCATGATAGCAGGAATGGTGTAGTTTAACTGGAAACAAAGAAAAAAGGGAAAACTATCCTAAGCCTGGATTTTTATCTAGTCAAGTATGTGATGATAGTCTAAAGGCCTTTACACACCTGATATGTAAAATCTGTACAAATATTTCGTGTTAAAAATGTTTCTGGGACGATTCTCAATGCAACTATTCATGCTCAGTAATTTCCCTGGACATTTATTATTATTTTTTTTTTTAATACTGAGCTTGAATTTTCTGATTTCTTTGGGTCTGAATAAACGGCATTGATCAATCTGACCACTGCATTTGGCAACAAGAGCGTTCGTAGCTCAAAACATGCACCGGTATTGGATCCACAAACAGTAAAATAATACTATTTTACTTCAGACACACAGCTAGACTCTTCTCCAGGTCAATCAGGTCTCTGAACTTATGTCTCTGCTTCCTCAGATGTGGAAGCCAACGAGAGCTCAAACTGTCCCACCGACATCCTGAAATGTGTGCGAAAGCACCGTGATACAGCTGCAACTCCTGGATCAAACCGTGAAATCTCAGTTTCTTCCTTGTCTTGTTCAGAAACATCAGGACCAGCTCATCATCGCTCAATGCTGTGTGTAATGGTCTTTACAGTGACAGTACACTTTACAGTAGTAAATGGATTGATGAAACTTCCTGACTTACACTGATGCATACAAATCTGAGTGACTACAGTTAACTTCTTCTATCTCGAGCTGTACTGACCATGTCCCAGGTAAAATTGGCCAGCCAGTAGAGAATCGGTTTGACCCCGCTGACAAACTGCAGGTGTTTAGCTTTGCTGACTCGCTCCTCGATCAGAAAAAGGACGAAACTGGCCGGCACGAAAGACATGGCAAAGATCACACAGATGGAAACCAGGACATCCACCGATGTAGTCATCCTGAAGGAGAAAGCAGAGAAAAACACATCAGAGGACTGTGGACCTCTTTATTTAAAAAATAAACTTTTTTTTTTTTTTTTTTTTACAACAGTGCACAGAGTTTAAGTCCACTCTAATCTTCCCCCTCATATAAACAGAACTAATACAACGAGCACAAGAGCCAAACTGGTGAACTTGAACTCTCCACAGCAGTGAACTAACATGGCTACTTCGGTGAGCTGCTCCTTGGTGAGGTTGAGTGGGTGATTGTAGGCAGTGATGCCGTGCTTCCTCCTCTCAGGACCTGGCGGCAGACTCGCTCTCAGCAGGCCGTTGTTCATCACATTGACAAATGACACCATGGCGTGCCAGCCTTTGTTGTTGTACCACACCTGAGCACAGAAAAGAGAGTGTTTGAGCTGACACAAATATCTGGACTCATCACCTACATCGCTTTCTTTAAAGTCTGGGGAAAAACAAACAGAAGACACAAAGACAGATAAAAAGACGCTCATTTACCTTCACATTGTTTTCACTGTTCAGCCCTCCTAAGACCTCTGGGAGTCTGTGCAGCAGGTTTCCCAGTGAACTGTTCTGTGATGAAGCAAAAAGCACACTCTCAGTGTTGACTGCTTTAATGGGGAATCATGTGGTGTGGGGGATGGTGGGTGAGGCTTTTTATTGTTATTAGCCGGTGCTCTGGTCAGGACTAGCTTTTCCTGGCACCAGCAGTAGAACTTCCAGCCCTTTTAAATATTTTACTTCCATTTTCCCTGCTATTCTCTCTGTAAAGGTTGAAAAAGGAATTGGTCTTATTAAAGCACTCATCTTAAGGCTCTCTGTACCTGTGGGACTCGGAAACGAGTCCTGATGGCCATGACCGAGTCTTGGAGATATTGGGTTTGAGATACAGCTCTTCCTCCGAGGGAGAAGCCTCCGTATCTGTGATACATTTTAGAAATAATACAAAGGTGGTTCAACCGAGTTCATTTAAAACAGCTCAAAGCATTTAAAGAAATATCACAGTTAAATAGAGCAGATATTTTGTATATAAGTGTAATTTAACAGCTTACCTGAATTCATTCACCCACTTCTTGGTTTTTAGGCTATTAAAGGCAGAGAGAGACAAGCGATCACAGAGTTACAATCATGATGGAAAAATGCAAGTCAATCAAAGTTTATGAAGACATTTATGAATACTGTGAAGTGTTCGGTCAATTGGGATCAAAATAAATGATAGCTATATGTATATTTTTATTGTATTGAGTTAATGAAGTACCTTTTCTTAAGGATTTGTGAGTAGGTCTTCACCAGGTAATCTGAGATGTTATAACTTGTCAGATTTTGCAGGATGTCTCCAGTCGGCCTTTTAATCTGAAAAATAAAAAACTGCAATGGGTCAGTTGAAAGCACTGGGGTCCAGTACAGTATAGACATAGTCTACAGTATTTAACGAAAACAAACATTTCATGACAAAAATTCAGATAATGTTGGTTCTGTTATGAGTTAACTGGTGATATTTTCTGATGGTGCAGAGATTGGATCACTGATCACTGTGTTACAGTAAATCAGTCCTGATTGGATCCCGTGCTGACCTGTGGAGGCGGAAGCCCTCCAGCACCCTCAGGACACTCGGGGAGCATTCGGTAGACGTCTTCTGTGCTGCACTGACATTCAGGTGAGGGTCTGTCTCTGCTCCAGTTGCCTCTGCTGAACATGTCCCAGGTAGAGTAAGATAACTGTGGCCTCATGAATAAACCACCCCGCCCAGCTTCACACTGAGGATCCCTGCAGGGAGAAGACAGTTTTGGTGTCATAGTCATCGATGTGCAGTGAAAATATTAAAAAAAGTATGCAGATTTACTCAAATCTATATGTTTACTTATAGAGAGATGCAATTTCAGCTGAATGCCACTGGAGGTTTTATATTGTCTAACCACTCTGTAACCAAACTAAAACCGACACTTTCTGAAAACCTGAGGAAAACGTGCATAGATTTAAGCCACAGCAGTAATATCTGTGTAAGGAAAATAAATATTTTCTGGTGCCTAATACACTGTATTTAACATCATGATGTCTCAGCACCACAAGTCCTTCTATCTTTACTACTGTCTCCATAAATTCCACTGAAACCAGTTCAATGGGATGATCTTACGTCATATTGTCCTCCTTTTCCATGCACTTGGTACCAAATCCAGGCTGGTCAAGGAGAGCTTCAAGCAGATTCTCCACTGCTGGGTTTCCAGGATCATCGTTGCTGTGAATATAAAAACAGAGATGAAAGAATTCCTCAATAATATGCTCAATAACAGAAACAAAATGCCAAGAGAGGAAAACAAAAGGGAGCTTTTGTAGGCAGTTACGACTCATTGTGGGGTACCTGAAGAAGGTGTACTGCTCGCCGTACATCCAGGGATGCAACTGCAGGGCAGGGTACTTCCCAAAAGGAGGAACAATAAGGCTGAAGAGCAGGGCGATCAGCACAAATACAGCAGGGAGAACGATCTGAGGCACAAATCGAGACGTCCTTAAAGATATCCGTCTATATTTCAGAATAACTATCATTCTGCAACATATAGCTAATGACAAGCAGCTAATTTCAAAGAAAAAGGCATAGCGGTAGAAGTGGGTGGATATTTTAGTCAGCTGCTGACAGATAGTCTAACCTGGGCAAAGATTCCCCGACGGCTCCTCCGAGCGTAAAGCCAGCGTTTGATGAAGAGCGCTCTCAGCTGCTGCCATGTCAGCCACCAGCCGGTTGCAGGCACCCCACCGTGGCCATCGCCATTCAGCAGGTCTGTCTCCTGAGGTTCTGCTGACAAGAAAAACACAATGTGAGAACCTGGACTGTTAATGTACATTTAACTGATAAATACTTGGACCTAGACACGTCCAAATAAACCAGAGAAAAAAAACTGAAATGTCATAATTTACATCTACTTTTTTTGCATTTCACTTATATTCTACTGAAAAAAATCTATCTCATCTAATAATTATTTTCAGCCAGTTGTGAGCTGAGAGTACCTTTTCTATGAGGCTTTTTCCTTCCTGGCAGCATTTTGGAAACAAACAGTCACAAGGGGAAACAGAACACTTGCATGTGCATGATATGTGTGTGATTGTGTGCATGTACACACACACCTGTTTCTGCTTCATCTAGAGGATGGCCATCAGTTCCCTGTCCTGACGGCTGCTGGCTGTGGGGTGATTCAGGCTGCACCTCTGCTTCAGTGTCCACACCTGTCTCCTCGGCCACCCGCAGAAAGATCTGGAAAATACTTTATATTTAAATCCTCCGTACATGCACAACAAGGCACTCTTTCAAAGAGTGTGAAAACAAAAACAAAGAAACAATAAATAAACCCCACAACATTTTATTTGTGGAAACAGTGGAAATCTACAATGTCTTAAAGGACATTTGATACTCTACTCTGTTGCAGGAGTTTCTTATAAAAACTCAGCCAAAGCAATTTTAAGTTCAAACTGAGGCATTTCCTTAACGGTGTAAGCTGCATACAGCAGGTGGCAGGTGCCAGAAACCTTGCAAAGGAGCAGAGAGTGAGAAGGTAAATCATGAAAATGTGACTTATCAGGCGCCACAAATCTGCTATCAGTGCTAATCGAAGGCTAATGTTAAGCCTGTTACTGGCACGGCAGCTCCACAAATATCCAGCCTTCCTGAAGTGACAGATAATACGCCATTCAATCCGTTTACTTTTACGTCACCCTTGTGGACTGTGCATTCACTATATTGATTACTGTGTAATAGGAGATTTTTATACTAGTTTTATCACAACCAAGCACTCACTGACCTAGTTTCATATTTTCCAGTGATGTAACTGGGAAATGTAACGGTAACATTGTCTCACCTCCTCCAGCGTGCTGTCTGACAGCCCGTAGCTGCTGATTCCCAGTTCAGTCAGTCTCTGGTCCAGTGCGATCAGTAGGATGGCCAGGCTGCTGTCTTTGGCGGCCGTCTGTGGCAGGTTGATCACCGCCTCACGTCTAGACTCCTGCACCAGTCTGGCACCAGGGATGTGGTGTTGAACCAGCGACAGCAAAGCTGCCAAATCTGCCATGAAGATGATGATGAATGTGATTTTAAATTGCTTCTGAAGATGTTTTCAAACATGCACTCAACACTTTCAGTCTCTCCTATTGTAAGCTACATATTCAAAGCTACACATAAACCCGACAAAATGCAACTTCAGACGTTTAATGCAAAACAGGAGGAAGTCCACGGACACAGCCCACGACTAAATAGTTTGTAGAACCAGCTTAACAGCAAGAAATGGAAATAACCATTTTCTATAAGACTTTATCAGTCTCTCAAATTGTTGTGGGTGAATTTTAAACCCACTTTTATTACAAAATTGCTTTAGTTCATTGATGTTTGTGTGCATTCATTTATGCACAGGTCACAGCATTTCAATCAGGTTGAGGTCTGGACTTGGCGAGTGCAAAGCCTCGATTCTTCAGTTTTTCAGCTGTTCTGTTGTCCTGAGATCATTGTCTTGTTTTGACCAAGCTTTTGGTGTGATGGCCACATCCTGTGGCTTCAAAATAAGCTCAAATCATCACCCCTCCACCAATGTGCTGACAGTTGATATGAGGTGTTTGTACTGAAATGTTGTGCTTTGTTTTCGCCAAATGTGGCGCTAATATCTTTGTTTCGGCCTCATCTGCAAATGATAATTGCAGTTTCTTTGCTCCAGACCAACAAACCACCAAAACGTCTGCTTTTACATTGGTGCTCAACCTTGCTAATGATCAATTAATGTAGTTTACACTCACATGAGCTGCTATCCTCACTTCCCAGCCCGGTGTCTTCACTCAGTGACGAGTCGCTGTCCTGAAACATAGAGCAGAGAACGGTTCTTTCAGTACTCCACATTTCTGTGCTTTCTTTAAACTTATGTACAAATTATAAAAACTATATAATAGCAAGGTAATAGATAAACAATTAAAACTTTAAATTTGCTTTCATTTTTATGATGAACATAAATGAAAACAAACCTTGATGAGAGGAGGGAGCTTGTTGGAGCTGGTACTGGTGGAAATACTGAAATTACTGGGAGTGCTGGTGTCCAGTCCTTCCCTCTTCACCACAGTGAGGTAGTAGCCAGACCCCAGCTGGGATTTAAGGAAGAGCGGTGAGCCACAGCAGCACAGCTTCCCCTGAGAGATGATGGCGATCCGGTCACCTAACAACTCTGCCTCGTCCATGTAGTGGGTGGACAGGATGATGGTCCGGTCTGAGGGGGAAAGAGAGCACGTTAGTGGGATTTATTTTCTTAAGTCTCAGAATAAAGATCTCCAAAGAAATAAAAGCACATCCAGGCTTTACAGAGATGTGGATCAAGGTTCCTTTGCTCACTTACTTTCTGTTTTGTGTGTGTTGTATTAGTTTTGCTTCCTTTGTCTTTTTTCCCCCTGATTAGTTTTTGATTTGTCCCTGGTGTCTTCCATTGCTGCCAACCACCCTATTGTGCACTTAAATCCCATCTTTACTGGCTCATTGTCGTGTCGTACTGTTTGCCTGCCCGTGTTTTTCCACCCCACTTGCATCAATGGCCTTTGTGTTTCTGCTACTTGTTGGATTTTTCTGTCTCGCCTGAATAAAGGTTAGTTTTACTGTTTATTGAGTTTGCCTGCTAGTCTGCATTTTGGGTCCACATTTCCCATTAAACATGACAAACGCATGTTATCTTTAGATAAGGAACCAGCAAACAATCTTTTAGTCTCCTGGCTAAAATGTGCTTTCTTCTCACCCTCAAACCCTGATCAGAAAACACTGTTCACAGCACCTTTGCGGTATTTGAGCAGCAGGTCCCAGATCCCTCTGCGGGAGTACGGATCAACCCCAGCTGTAGGTTCATCCAGGACGACCACCTTTGAGCCTCCGACAAACGCTATCGCCACAGACAGCTTCCTCTGCATGCCGCCTGACAAATGGAAAACTTCAAGCTTGAAAAGAAAACTGACTGAAAAACAAACCTGTTGTTTTTCATGCATAAAGTCTCAACACACTGGAGTTAAACTAGTAACTTTACCTGAAAGGTTTTTGGTCTGTTCGTGTCGCTTGTGCAGGAGGCCGACATCCTCCAGCAAAGTGTCCAGCTCCGCCTTCACCTCTGCTTCAGACAGACCCTTCATACAGCCATAAAACCACACATGCTCCTCTACCGTCAGCCTGAAAGAAGGAGAAAATATGAAAATATCTCTTTAATAGAAATCTGATCAAAACAGTCTACACTATAAAAAAAAAAGGTATTCTGAACGTTGTTTCAACACGTTGCAGCTCGGGCCTTGCATGTCTCAATAAAGGCTGTTTATTCTTCTTCCTGGCAGATGTCTTCAAGCATCTGTTAACTGCCATCTTCTGGTCTCGCCATCAATGTGTATAGGGATTAAGTCTTTGGCTGGGCCACCCGAAGATAATCAGAGGCCACTTCAGCATGATGTTAGCCGTTTACTTTGGTTTACAATTGTGACGTGATGAAAGGCGACGCGTGTCACAAACATAGCCCTTGGAGTTCTGCCCGAACAGTTATTTAAAAATGATGCTTTTTCACATGCTCTCAAAGTCTTGTAAATGCAGTTTGACAAGCTTTATGTGCATCTACAGAGAGCTGTGAGGATTTTCACAGCTCAGTTTCTTCCCAAGTGAAGTGTACGTTGTTGTCTCTTTCTAAATTATGTTCAACCACAAGTGAAAAAACAAGTTCTAAAATGCACCCGAGTGCAAATGATGTAAAACAAGTTTCATTAAATTTCAATTTTTTGACTTTCAGCTAACATGAAACGATTTATAAGCTAAAGAATTAGCCAAAACAGATAATCGGGCAGTTTTCTTTCCTAATTAAAGTGTTTCATTTCATTAAACAATCAGGAAAATAAATGTAATAAATTACAATAACCACTTAAGAAGCTACATGCAAGCTACATAAAATCATTTGCAATCAGAGCTTTTGAGCAGGCCTTACATGTCAAACAGGACGTTGTGCTGGGGACAAACTCCCAGCGTCCTCCTGATGAGGTCCATGTCATGGCGGATGTCCATCCCTTTGATGTACACGGTCCCAGAGGTGGGTGGGAACAGACCGGTCAGGACAGATCTATCAAACATCAGACACATTAAAAAAACCATACTGACCCAACGTGCCATCTACATGAAACTACAATCACATCTCTCATTAACCATTTATTCTAATGTGATTTTAAAATTTGAAGCCGCACAGCCACAGCTTTGTTTGTAAAACCACATTGCAGTTAATGAAGCTCCAAAAATTCTGCATGTAAATTATGTTTGTGATCCACAGTCTAACTTTCAGCTAGCTGCTCTTACATGGTGGTGGTTTTGCCGGCTCCATTGTGGCCCAGGAAAGAAGTGATCTGCCCCTCATAGAACTTCAGGTTCAGGTGGTTTACGGCCAGTTTCCCCCCCTTCTTGTAGATTTTCACCAGATTTCTGATGCTTACGCCCAGAATCATGTTACTGGGTTCTGGTTCAATGTGATCTAATTACAGGTATAAAGAGGCAATATTAAATCTGTGAATATGCGAAGGGAAAACAGCACATTATTATGCCTTAAAACAACAAAACAAATGCAAGAACACAAAAAACAAATTGAAAAGGATTATGGGCAGCTTGAAGTCATGAAGTCTAGGCTCAACTTCAGTCTCCTTGTTTTCTAAAATCTTTTTAATTAATTGGCTTATAGTCTCATCTCATTACCTTGATTTGTACTTAATGGTCTTAAGACTGCAAATTTGCCAGGAATCTCTTTAAACTGGTATAAAGAGCCGAGCTCAAAAGTCATCACGGTGCAGGATGACAGGTTACTAAAACTGTCCACTAAAAAAGCACCTTATGTAAACGATAAGTGACAGTAACGAGCCTTCCTTTGGGAACCTGCAGTGGAAAATGAAACAGTACCTTCATTCTGTTCTGTAGGTGCAGGGGGGATCGGCATGCCTGCTTCAAGGGGAACACCTCCCCAGTAGTTGAGCTGAAAGATGAAGTACCATGGCCTGGGGATCCCATACTCACCTGGTGTATAAAACACAAACTTATGCACACATTCATCCAAAGGATAACATTACAGTGTTTAAAAAAATAGCCAGTGGTGGCTACAATGTTATGCCACTGAAGAACTTTAGTTTGTCTCTGAACTAAACACATAAAGTGAAACACAAACAAAAGTTTCCAGTTTGAAACACAGGACAGAAGACCGTGGTTGTCTCGCACTTTTTAACAGATAAACAGATGTAAAATATCTACAGCATAGCTAAGATAAAGCAGGAACCATCATACCAGGAAACACTGCTTCGATGTACCAGGCAGCAATGGCATAGATGAAGGCATCCACATACAGCATAACTATGGAGACAGTGAAGCTGTATCGGTCTCCCTCCACAGGGCTGGAGTGCAGGTTGTACCACTGAATGCCCACGCCTTGCTCTTCATACTGAGAGAAATACTCACAGCCAAAGCCAAAGGCCACAGGAGAAAGGAAACTCTGAGAGAAACAGACAGTCACATTACACCCTGTTAAATCATTGACTGACATTCATAAATAAAACTAAGCACTCTCATATAAGGCCCATGCTCATATTTAACAATTAAGGGATTCCTTTTCCCTATAAAATGTTCCCTGATGACTGCACCCTATCATTTTTTTTACTTACAGCTAAGATTCGGTGTGTGCTGTTGAGGTGGTCTCTCCAGGCGACACACAGGACGTAAGGCAGGTAGAGTCCGAAGTAGATGAGTCCCCCGCAGGCAGCTGACAGGTTGGCCTTTGAAAAGAAGGTGCTGATGAGGAAACACTGCATGATGGTGGCGGTGGCAAAAGCTGTGAGGAAGAAAAAAATGACGGCTGGGTTGCTGTACGGCAAGATGTCGCCCCACTGCAAAAAAAATAAAAAAAATAAGACATGTTAGTCATCACAAGAAACTATAAAACACTTTAATGCACAAATCATTTCCACTAGAAAAATTCTCTCATTACTTAAAAAAATATGACTGCAGACTTTGTGATGTTCACATTTTCCTGTTCAGCCTACAGGGTTGTGTGTGTGATGACGGATCATCATCTTGCCTTGAGCAGAGCGATGAGCAGTGCTGCAGAAACCAGGAATGGCACTATGCTGCTGATGAACCAGCTGAACCAAAGTGTCCCAGTTCCTAGACCCATGATCCTCATGGTTTCCTTCAGCCTCGCCTCCTTCTCGTACACCACACCTTTGATGATCATGGCCACAGAGTAGATCCACGCCAGTGTCATGAAAAGCGGCAGAGAGCGGTTAAGCACTCGAAGAAAACTGTGGGAAAAATAACCAAAGACGAAATGTTTGTGCTGATGTTAAACCAGTGATACACGGAAGGCTACGGCAGCAAGTGTTAAACACAAAAATGTGACAATTATGAAGGTTTTCCTGAACTGCACTCCAACAGGAAACTCCCAGACACTCAACTTGTTATTACAAGAAGCTAATCTTGTTGCACTCTGATATTATACTCAGGTTCCAAAAACGGGGCCACACTCACTGTAAAATGTTAAGTTGGGTTTTTTCTATAAATTGTTTAACTCTGTTTGGATCGTGCCTATAATTATTTTTTGTCCATGTTTATTCTCCATCTTCTCTCTTCAGCAGGTTTCTTTTGTAAAGGTACTACTAGTAGTACTACTACTAATGATTTTTCTAATACATTTAGAGTTAGTTTATAAGTTAACTTTAGTTAGTTTATAAAAGCAGAATTAGAAAAACTTGGAACAAGTGTGGCTTGTTTGGAAGGGACGATAGGACAGAGCTGGTTTGCAAAGTTACAAGACTTCTGGAACAATGTCCTTTGGAAAGACCAAATCGGAAATGTTTGGCCATGATGCACAGGACCACATCTGGCAAAAACCAAACACAGCACATCAGCACTAACACCTTAAACCAACTGGTCAAGGTGGTGGTGGAGTAGTGGTTTACACTTGTTTGGCAGCCACGGTGCCTGTCCACCTTGCAATCACCGAGTCGACCATGAACTCATCTCTCCACCAAAGTATTCTAGGGTCAGATGTGAAGCCATTTGCTGACAGCTAAAGCTTGGCCAAAATTGTGTTACGAGTTTATGATCCCAAGCAAAAATCTACAGAATGACTGACAAAGAAGAGAATAAAAGTGAGATATGAAAGAGATTTTCCTCGTTATCATGGCTTAATGTTTCCCCTCAAGGACAGCAGATTCAGCTATCTCAGAAACACAGAGACAGGGGCTGACAGGTTAAACAGAGACCTCTCAGTTCTGTTCGGATCCAGCGTAACTCTCTCTCCTCACCTACAGCTGCTCTAGAAGAAAAACTCGACTATAGATCAAGAAAGTTCACAACATCCATTTACAACTGCACGCCACTCACACATCGTCCACATAGCAGGGGTAGGGCATCTGCTGGACGTAGATGCCGGTAGTCTGTCGAACTCCGGTAAGCACTCGGCTCACCGCTCTCTCCACCAGGTCCTGAACATACACGAAACCACCCCAAATATAACGCATGTCACTGAAGGGGTCAGCAGCTGGACCCGGATCCCAAAACCTGAAGTTAAAAGAAATCATGAAATCAAGAATTAAAGTGCTAGAGAAACCTTCCAAGGTCTACCTTGTTTTCATGATGAGGCTGTCTCAGTATGGTTAGTTTAATTACACATTAGTTATTAGTTACAGCATTATCCAGAACAAACAAGAACAGCAGGAGCAGCCCTGTGTTTAACTGCTGTAAAGTGTTGGTTAAAAGGAATATGCTACTGCTGATAGTAATGAACTATAACAGGAACAGTACTTCTCAGTACCGGTCTTTGAGCTTGCTGGTGCGGGTCACATCATCAATGTCCATTCGGATCTTGTATGTGACATGTGGGGGCAGCTCAGACGAGGAAGTGTTGGGCAGCAGGAAAACCACACCTGCCCAGAACTGCCTGTCCTCTAGTAGTTCCAGCGCTCTTTCAATCAGCTGACCCTCAGTTTCCAGCCCCTCCAGTTTGTTTAGAGAGAAGCACTGCAGGAGACGAAGGAAAACGTGCGGAAGATATAAACAGACAATCACAAGGAAGGTGGAATTAGGCTTTAAGCAAACTTCACTTTTCTATTTTATTAATATTTAAAAATAAATAACAGCAAAGGAGGAGAACCTCTGTGACTTGTGCAAGAGTGGAGATAGTTTGGTTTATGTCATTGTAGATGTCCAGCCAGGTCAGCGGTGCTCCGGGCCTCCGTGGGATATCTGGAGAGGGTGTCGATAGGAAGCGTGCGATGCGTGAAGCTGTCCAGGGTGTGTCTTCCAAACGCAGGTTAACCAGTACTGCAATCTCTGGCTGCCTTAACAAATCCTGTCTCAAACACATACACAGACAAATTATTATGACTGACAAATGCTGAAAAATGCTATATATTTCACTCTTTCCTCTTGTAGTGAGAGAAAGTCTGACCTGTAGTATCTTAACCTCCACACTGGTCTCCATGTAGCTCTTGATTTGTGGTCCCACCTCAAGCCAGGCTTCATTTAGCTCCTGGATAATCTGCAGGTCTTCAAATGTTTTGTTCACCTTCAGCGGAACCGAACTTAAAGTTAGCTTAAGAAGTCACGTCTGACACATCTTACAGAAGGTAATATTAGTCAAGGGTTCCTTTTTAATTTAATTTTTTTTCATATAATGTCATATTGTAAGATAATGACCTTAAAATAACACAAGGAAAACCCCAACTATCAGACAGTCCTCTATGAGCAAACACTTGGCAAGCGTGGAGAGGAAAAACTCCTTTTTAACAGGAAGAGACCTCCAGGGAGGGGCAACCACGTGCCCTGAGTAGTTGGTGTTGGGGGGAGGAAGACAGGAACAAAAAAAACACTGTGGAAATTGTTTGAATTTTGTGGATAAAAACCTAAAACATCCTGGTCTGAAGACACCTTCTGTTTGTAAAACAGTGAGTATAAGATTGCTGTACCTCTTTCATAACTTGCTGGACTGCAGGAGTGTTGGGTGTGTAGAGGAGTTTTCCTATGAACAAAGGTTTGATTCCTCTCCACACAATGCGAGACAGAGGGTTGGACTCCAGCGCCTGGATCAGATTTTTACAGAAGGGAGCTGCAGGAAGCAAAAAACCCGCCAAGCAGGACAATCGTTAAACAACACAGGTGTTTCTCAGTGGGGCTGTGTTGATTTAAGTGGTGCAAGTGCACCCTGAAGTACAGAAGGATCAAGGCCTCAAGCCAGGTCTTGTCTGCACATATTGCCATTAACATCCTGCCACAGAAACTGCACAGCGTCTTACTTGTATTGTTGTTGTGTTCCACATTCACATCCTCTGTGCCATTTTTGCCCAAAAAGGACTTGATGTCATTGTCTTCATACCAGTTAAGGGACGGGATGCGTTCACCGTCAAGTTCATGGTGACCGCACACAATCTTTGAAAAAGCTCTGAAACTTTCTCTGGGCATCGCTGTGCGATTTTCTGGAGACAGGACACGAAGAGCTGCACTCATGTCTGCAAAACTGGAGAGGGAGGAGATCTGAAAGAAGTGAAGGAGGAACAAAGAAGCATAGAAGAGGCAGAAATGAAGGGCGAAAACGGGTGAGAAAGAAGGACTGTAATACGACAAAAAATGATGAAGGTCTGATGGTCTTAGGTCCTGAAGCACCTCGAACTGATCATGTCCAATGTGATTAAAATAGAGATATAGACTGAATCTAATGTGCTCTTACATCATCCAGGAGGGCAGTGAGCTCCTGGGAAACTGAGGTGACAGCCTGACTGATGGCCCTGAGTTCTCCAGTGTTGGCCATTAGACGGTCTCTCTGACAGGGACAAGAGGTGGCCCGTGTTACTCGTGCTGCTTTGAATTCACTAAATTTCGCGCTGGTTTCTCCATCAGCAGATGCTTACCGTCAAGAACTTGGTCAAGTCGAGCTGAGACAGGAAAAGGCGCTCGGTCTCCTGCAGCACATCAGCTGGTAAGTCACACATCTGGGTCTGAAGATCAGTCATGGCGGCTTCTCCTCCATCCACCGTCAGCAGCTGTTCTAGGACACTTCTATTACACACCATGTCCTTTAGCTGCATCTCCGCTACAGCCAGTGTAGTCTGGAGTGGACAAAAACGTACTTTTAAGGATGTTTGGCCATCAGACAAAAACAATACAAAGGTAATATGCTTGCTACTGACCCAACAAAAAAAAAAATTCAGTGATGCCTTAAAGGGAAAACTAACAGTTTACATTAAAATGTCATCACAAATTACATGACTTTCCTGTAACAAGTTACAGTAACTGCTTTTCAGCACATAATGTAACTTTGGTGGCAGCAAACACCTCAAAGACTTGTTAGTGACAGAAATCTTATTTTCATTTTGGATTATATCTTTCTTCTTCTTCTTCTCTCTGTAATAAATGTTATTTATTCTGTGTAAAATTTTACATTAGATTGGTTTATAGCTTTAATCCTAAAAGGGATTAACCACTTAGGCCAAAAGAGTTTTAGTTCTACAGAGCAGATAATGGGTTTATTTGTGATTTAAGCCGGTAACCAACCTGAAAATTAAGTCTAGCATTCAGCAGTGTGTCCACAGTCACAGGTGACACGCTGGCATTGGTCAGGAGGAAGGTGGAAAATGTCTCATTTGGTCTCAGGTATTGTTTTACTGGGAGATCTGCAGTGGAAATACACAGATTAAGATTACAGCCAAAACCCCACAAAGCCCCACAAATCAAAGTCCAAGCTAGAATCAACACTTAACATCTAGAATAGAGCTTGCAGCTGAGTTTGCAGTATCAACACTTTAAACTTAACGTTAGCACAGTTAATTTGTAGTTTTTTCAGGTAACACATGACGTCCGATAGTTTCTTCCTTTTCATACTGACGTGTTTGACAGATTTTAGCCTTATTTTCTATTTTATCAGCTTTATCATAATTTAAAAAAAACGATTTTTCCTGCTGCTGAGAGTAAAAAAACACAATTACAAACTCATAAAGTTAAAATGCGACCAGCTACAGGGAGGCAGAATAGAATCAGCCCGGTTCCAGTCACTGGTTCATTATTAATGACTTTCAGGTCACAGAACAGTGCAGCAGCTTTCTCCATGTGTTTGCTTGTATGATTTCTGCTCACATAAACTCATCGATACAGGCTTCATCATTTGAACTTCCTTCCTTATATTTTTGTTTTTCTTATCTAGAAATCTAAAACTGGTTCACCAAGAATAACCTTCTTTTTCTCTTCTACTTGTCTCCTGTGAGGTTTAACTAAATAAATTTCATCCTTCCAAACAGTTACCCAGATGAAACAGTGCAGCAGGTTCTTTAAACTAAGACCTGAGCACATGTTAATGTTTGCCTTGCTGTAGAAAAACAAAACACTGACAACCTGCTTTCATTCAGTCTCTTGTTCAACAGGGGAAGTAACTCAATATGACCGAGGCAGGGCAAGCTAAGCAATCACTATGTCCTGCTTTCACAACAGCAATAAGACACAATCATTCAGCTATGCTTAAACCACACGTACACATACTGAGTAAGGCCTGTTCAGATACATCAAAGTTAATCCAATATTCCTTTCTTTGTATAAATTCTTGTTTTTTTCCCCCCTATTTCTTTTAAAAACAAAGAAGGTTTTTGCATTTGTGTGAAAAGCGGGAATAAAGTGCAGCTACATGGCAACTAAACTTAAAGAAACAACCCCCAGCTAAACATTGACTTTATGTAAAGCTTCATGTTCTGCCACAATGACTGTACTTATTCATGACTCTTTCCGGCTAATGGTGCCCATTTAAGAAAGAAATTTTAAACTGCCCCTCTTCAAAGTTTGCCCTCAGTTTAATATGTATTCCTTGGATCAATGCTTCAACAGATTTAAACAAGCTGCAGTACTTGGCAGAGCTCCACTTCTTTGTCCCAGCTTCCGGACGCTCTCCATTAGCTTCTGAAAGCCGGCGAAGCTCTGATTACCACTGTAGGCCAGAACGGCCTGGACATCCACTAGAAGCCGAGACAGTCTGGAGGAAAACAACAGTGAGATTGAGAGTGTGTGTGATACTTAATGACAGCAAACACTGACTTCATGTTTGTATACAGACCAAGTCTATTCAATCATATTGCCTGCTAATCCTAAATTTGCCTTCCAATGATTTCTGTTGTGTACAGTAAAATAATGCAAAACTGTGAGCTTTTACGTCATATTGCCTGAAGACAAGTGTTCTGATTTCCTTCAGAAATATTTTAAAACTATTCCTATAGGATGTGTTTATATAAAGTTGTGCAATGTATGCACATTTTTGCAAATTAGCTGAAAGATGCAGGTGAGGTTTTTCCATCTGCTTTATTTCTAAAATATACTTTTACTTACAGTTTTTCTTGTTTCAGAACACTTGTAATCAGAATACTAGTACTGTACCGTTAAAGCAATGATCCTACTCTAAACTGCACCACTCTAGGCGGTTGGCCATGTTTCTAATCTCCGATCTACCTACATGGAGTTGTTAAAGTTGCCAACTTGGCTGGGTGTCTCTCCTGGTGTCTGGCTGTGGAAGCAAGGGTTGTTGATGTTGCAGATAATGCCCTGAATCCAGGGCAAGGTCCCTGCTGATGGCAGGGCTTTGTTTGGAAAGTGACCTACAAGGAAAGAAAAGGAGATCAGCCTGAGCCACAAAACAATGAAAATACTGTAGAAGTGACCTAAAATACATCCACCAGGTACTAGACTGAGCAATAATCCTAACATCCTATCCTAGGATTCAGCTGTGTGTTAAAACAGTGCCACAATCTTCCCATTAGTGGACATCCCAGCAAATCCACCTGTTTCTTCCTGTTAAAAGTGAGTTTTTCCTTGCCACTGTCGCCAAAGTGCTTTCTCATAGGGGGTCATGTGATTGTTGGGTTTTTCTCTGTATGTATTATTGTAGGGTCTACCTTACAATATAAAGAGCATTGACGCGACTGTTGCTGTGATTTAGTGCTATATAAATAAAATTGAATGGAAGGTCTGACTATGCAATGTTCAGAGAAACTGCAAAAACCCAAGAGCTACATCTCATACTGTACAGGTCTCAGTTAGCGTGTTAAATGCTAACGTTCATGCTAGTGCAATTTAAAAAAGACTGAAACAGTTTGTCTTGTTTTGTTTTGTTTCTATAAAAAGAAGATGGTGAAACAACTTAGGTTTGTAAAGTTTCATCTGAACAAACTTCAACTTCATAGGTGGTGATTTGTTCAGTTCTCCACCTTTATTGACACTAAAGGTGATGAACAGCAATGCTGTGAAGAGTGTGACAAAATCTCTCCACAACCATAAGAGAGATTAATAAATGATTACTTCAAGTTATTGCTGCTAAATGTGGACCTACAAGCTAAGGAGTCATGGGTGGGCTTAGTTTTTTACCGAACTGCATAAAGTCCTGTGACGACCTTTCTCACATGGCTGTATATATATGTAAAACTTTAACTTTGTTCAGCCTTATTGATTGTGGTCCAGTGGAGGCACTTGGAAACATTTCGTGTAGGTTTTGTGTTTGATACAGAACGTTTATTGATCCTTTGAACGAAGTTACCATAAATGCCTCTGTATATTGTTCTAGTAAAATTGAAGTTCACCTGTCTATCAGGTAAAACTTGGTCTAGTTTACATCTTCTTAAACTCAAAGTTAGTGAGATGTAACTTTATCATGCACAGACTAACTGCCCATTACACTCTGACCTGGCATGCTGTATTTTCTTAGGTTACCAGTTATGTCACTATATGTTTATAGAGAACTAATCAAAGCAGGTCAAGAACACAAATGTGCGTGTGTGGCACAAGACTCACTCTGAGTGAGTTAATCCTCTTTAACCAGTTGGCAAAAGGCCATTTTTAAGACATGTAAGCGTGTTTGTGAAGAGACACAAATATCCCAGCATCACTCACATTGGCTCTGTTTGTAAGGAGGGTGCGAATGACGGACAGAGATAAGGATGACAAAGAGGAAGAGCGGCCAGAGGAGCTCGATAATCAGCTGGATCTGCACAAGAGGAGAGCATAAGAGGTGTTAACAGTAGGTCAAATGATCAGTGACCTTTACGGGCCAGGATTATAGCCAGCAATGAAACTGACAAATAAGTGCTGTGATACTTCAGATGGCGATGTATACACAGGAAAACTGAAGAATGATCTCATGTATTGTGCAGTCTGTGTCTCGTTCATTATGCTTCTTTATAGAATCAAACAATCTCTTGCTTTTTATCCTAAGTAGTGAAGATGTGATCACCTTGTTCCTTCTGCGGTACGTGATGTTCTTCCAGAGCAGGAGGAACAGTTGTCTGAAAAAACCCATCGCTCCTACCTGACCATGACGTGATCCTGGAAAAACGGTGGGGAGAAGAGGACAAGTTCATCAGGGCAACTGTGAAATGTAAGCAAAGGAGAAAAGACAGACAGAGCCAATACTGCAATCATTGACAATCAAAAATACAGCAGGTAAAATAAGTCCTGAATACTTCACTAATGTTCTAAGTAACCTGACCAGACCGTATTCTCCTTTTATTTCACAGGCTTGTCTAAACTTTGCAGGAGCACCTGGTCATGCCCTGTTTCTGGTGAAATTATGTACCTTCCACTTCCAAATTATGGCCCCTGATATTAATTATCACTAAGTGGCAAATTACTAATGACTGATTTCAGCTGGTGTCAGGACTTTCCATGCCTTTTTGTATTTTCCCTTTTGGGTGATATAGAAAATTCTAGGAAAAAGAAGTGTCATTATTAATGTTAACTATGGTAAATGGTCTGTATTTGTATAGTGCTTTACTTAGTCCCTAAGGACCCCAAAGCGCTTTACACTACATTCAGTCATTCACTCATTCACACACTGGTGATGGCAAGCTACATTGTAGCCACAGCTGCCCTGGGGTGCACTGACAGAGGCGATGATAAATCGATAAATTGAGGTGATGATAAATCAATAGGTATCATGATAAAAAATTATAACTATGATAAATGTTATTAGTGAAGACAGACCATACAAGGTATTGAATAATCAGCCCCGATCTTATCTTAAAGACCTCATAGTACCGTATGACCTAAATGGTGCACTTCACTCTGATGGCTTACTTGTGGTTCCTAGGACATTTAAAAGTAGAACGTGAGACAGAGCCTAAGCCTTTTAAGATTAAAAGTTTTAAATATGTAATTCCTGATAAACCTTAAAGTTTGTACAGGATCAGTCGACAATAAACCCTCCCTTAGTTCTGCTGCAATAGGTCTAGGCTAGTGGGGACTTAAATTATGTAGAAAAAAGTTACAGACCTGCCAGCCTTACTATGTGTGTTTAGAGTAAAGGTTTTCTTCTCTGCTCACTCTGATCTGCTCAAGTCAGACAATCCCATGCTTGATCCTGAAATCCTCCTGATCCAAACAGCTTACCTGTCTCACTGTAAGGCATTCACTTTTGCTCAACCATTCGTCCAGAATATGGTCTCTTCTAGATTTAGAAAACAACATAAAGCTGTTTAAGTAAAGCTAGAACTGCTCTGACTAATTCCATTTGCAAACCTTACAAAACAGTCTGCATCTCTGCGCATGTCAGTGCAGGTGTAGGATGTAGTTTTTATAACCAGTTAGCCGGCTTTTTTTTTTAAATATATTTTTCTTTATTTTGACCGCCAGGTTTCTCACGGGGTTGTTATTTCCTGTTTCAGAACAGGAAAACATTAGCAGGTAGCTAATGCAGTGTTGATGTAACAAGGTACAGTAACGATTCATGCTCTCATAACACAGAAACTACGCATCCACATAAGTTACAACTTTGCACTGCTTGAATGAAATTAGGTTATTCAATCAGGTATTCTTTTCTTAAATTAGACATGTAAAAGAAATAAAATAAAATCAAAAGTACACTGTAACTACAAGTTTATCAACAACAATATTTAGCGGTTAAGCGTAAACTTATAATATAAGGGCAATAGCTTAAAAAAGCTTGAAGAAACATTAGCTTCCTTGTCTTAGCATCCTATACAGTGATGTTGCTATTGTGTACATCAGCTCATTTACGAAAACAGTGAAAAGAAACCAATTTGATTATCTCAGTGTAAAACAGATGTTAATGATTACCTCTGTGTAATAAAGCTGATTTTAAAGCTCCTCTCCAGCGGCCGACAGCTTGACATTGACTTCCCAGTGTTTGCGATAGCAGCTGTAAGCAGCGTAAAGTTCCGCCCACACATGAAGCGGATTGGTCAAACACATTTAAAGGGGCGGGGCCGTAAAAGCCGGTTAGGAATCCGATTGGTTACTGTTATAATTTCGTAACTGAAGAAAAATGGATTGGCTCATGGAAAAAAGAGAACTGACAGGTTCACAGCGCTTTAAGTAATATGAACCGTTCCCTTGTGTTCAAGAAGAAATTCATAAAGAAGGATATTTTTATCAATACAAGCAACAAAGCATTATAACTTTAGTCTGACACTATTAAAAAAATTACAATTACAATTAATAATTCATAAACGGCACCAGTTCATTTTCACTAGACATTGCACTGCTGACATTTTTAAAGTGGCATACCAGTGTATAAGCATCCAATTTGTTTTATATGGAATCAGTTGCTGTTTGTGAGTCTGTAGGTGTGAGACCTGATTGACCTGACATGCCGACCAGAGTTCAACAGGTGAAACACCCAGTAGGAGAGCATGCTCTCTACTGATGAGCGGCAGAAGACCAGCAGCAGCAGCAGCTTCCGGTCCAGGTTATTCTTTCTCACATGGAGGAAGTGAAGCTACTGCTGGGCCTTCTTTACCAGGGCGTTGGTGTTATGGGTCCAGATGCGATTGGCGGACGTGTGGATGCCCAAAAATCGGAAGATGGAGAAATATCTCCACTTATGTTTAGAGGGGAGTGACCCTGTTTGTGCCTCCTGCAGTCCATTATGAGTTCTTTAGTTCGGAGGGCTGTGCCACTGCATATGTCTGTATGTGCCGACTTCTTGAAAGAGTTGCACCTTGACCAGACGGTTCTGGTAGCCATAAAAACAACTTGTGGCATACTTATCACTCCTCCTAGCAGAATTGGTAGAGGTCGTTTAAAACGGTTGGTTTTCTGGCAATAACCTGGCTATAAGCATAATTGTCCTCCTGGAACGCCAAGCTGTGTCCAAGTTTCAACAGTCTAGCTGGTGATTTGAGTTGAAGTTGATGAATTTATTCCATCCACTTTCTGCAATGTACCAGTACCACTGGCAGCAAAACATGATGTTACCACCACTACGGTTGACAACTGGTAGTAGTCTTAGGTTTGAAAGCCTCACCTTTGCTCCTCCAAACAGCTCAATCTTTGTCTCATCTCACCTAAGATTTTCTCCAGAAGGCATTTGGCTCGTCCATGTGGGCAACTTCAAATTTAAGTTGAGCTTGAACCGTCCATGGTGATATAAAACTTATGTCACTGTGGACACTGGCGTTCCAACCATTTCTAATTCATAGCAGGCTTTGTGTCCTTTCATCTTAAGGTGGCAATTTGGGTCTTCTTCCAGACCTCTGCAAAGCCATGACACAGCCAAACAACCTGTACTTACAGTTGTTTAAACTGATGATCAAACCAGAGTATTGTCAAACAAATCCTTAGGCTAGCAAAGAGAAACTCCAAATTGTATTTAATCACAATTCTAACAAGAATAGGTATTGACCTTCTCAATTTATTAGACATTGTAGAACCCTACACTGCACTTCTTAAAAGATTTAAGTGGGTATGTTTATATTTGACCCTTGTGGATCAGAGAAAATTCAAAATTCAATAAGTCATTAGAGATATAAGCTGTACAATCATTCTACTCTGGAAAAAGAACACTGCAAAGAATTAATTCAAAGCCCAAAATTACCACAACATTTATACCTGTGATGAGTTTATGTAAACTTCTGACCATCAATGATTCAATAAAGCATATCAAGATATTTTCTTACAGATCATTTTAATGAATGTCGAGAACAGTAAAATCTTAAAAATATATGCATCTCTCTATCAAATAAGGCAGTCTCTTAATGTTGCATATCTGCTTCATGTTTGACACAGTCAGAGAAGCTAGTGTATGTGCATGTGAGGGGCTGGAAGTACATCACAATGACAGCCACAGACGCTTTGTCCTGATTCAGCGAGGTCCCCCTCTTCAAGCAAATTTACCTCAGGCACACTGGTGCCACACGACAGGCTGGAAGACTAATGAAGTACAGTGTTTCTGACGCTGCTCACCACTAAGTACGTAAGCAAAGTAAAAAAAGCATTGCTGCATCTCAGCTACTGCCTGAAATGTAAATATGTGATAAATACAAATGAAGAGCTATTATCTATCCCTGTCATTTTAAAATCGCACTTTCATATTCAGATGTTCTTATTGTCCTAAAAACATGCAAAACTGATCCGGTTTGCAGCTTTCAGTGGTGTCACAACAGCCTGTAACACACTTGCATAATATTTTCAGTTTGGCAAAAGCTCATGAAGTTTGAATACTGAAGAATTTTTGTCCAGGTGAAACAGGAAGTGCTCAGAGAAACACTGGCTGCTCTTGTCCTGTTAACAGTCGATACGTTGAAGCTGGCATCGTCTTCAGGTGGATCTGCACAGACAGAGAGAAGTCTCATTTTAAAGTGTAATGAACTTGATTATGTAATTGTGAATGTAAGCATTAGATTACGTCTCACCTCCCCTACAGCGTTTGTCAGAATCTGGATGATCTTATCATGGGGCGTTGCAACAACGCTCTGCCCGTTGATTTCAATGATGCGGTGCCCGACGCGGATTCCTCCTCTCTCTGCTATACCACCCCGCATCAGACTGCAAATCTGCAACCCAAGGACAGAAAACTGCATGTTTATAGTTCAGAATAATTTACTTGTACCGAGTGCTACCGACCTTTTAATCCAAACACGTTAATCTCTTAAAGCTATCTGGTAAAAACACTGTTGTTCTATTGCTGGTTGCTGCAGGCTCAGCGCCAAGCTGAAGGGGTACGTCTCATAATGACAGATGTGAAATATGAATGCGGACGTACAATGCCATCTTCCACGCTGAAGCCCAGCTGAAATTTCGGATCTGGTCTCCTGATAATTGCCATGGTGACGGGAGGACAGTGGACGATGCTGAGCCTCACATACTTCTTGCTTTTCTGATCCTAAGTGGGGAAAAAAAGGTGAAACAACAAAAAGGGAGGCTCGATCCAGAGTTAGAGCAGTAAAACTTTACTGAGGAAAATATGCAAACTATTCACCCAAGTGTACCTTTTCACCAAAAGTTATTTCTTTTTGTAATAACTTTTGTGAATGTTTACGACATGTTTTCATCATTACAAGCCTAACATTGGACATTTTATTGGGGTCAAATTGAAGGAAAAGTATGTGCAGAAAGGTGAAACCAGGGAATGCAGCACAATAAGGGTTTTATCTTCATTACTTTAGTTTAATGATCAGTGGAGGCCAAAATTATAAATGAAACTAAAGTTGATAAACTGCACAGCATTAAGTAACTATCGTATTGTGTCTTTGATTAAGTGTTTCAAAGGTATAAACTTCTGTCAATTCGAAACAACGAAAATGTTTGAAACACTGAATATCAGCAGCAAGTTTTGCTTTAACAGTTTAAGTTGACAGATGCTAATGTTGGTCCTGTGTGGACCCACAGTGCCACCTGGTGATCCTAACTTGCATACATAGCACAGTAAAGGCATTTAATCTGCAGCACAATATGTTTCTTTTGTTGTTGTTGATGCCTTTCTTCTCATCTTTATTATGACCACTGAAATTTGAAGTTTGTGTCATTGTGTGTCCTACTTACGCGGATGATGTTCTGGCAGGTGGTGATGGGCAGACCCACGAGGCTTGTCCCGTTGATGGACATGATGCGGTCCCCGATGCTGAGCTCACCACAGCGTTCAGCCGGGCCTCCGTGGAGGAGGTTGGCCACCACCACTGTGGGGAGGATAGAGCCCCAGCCCGACTCCACCACCGCCAGTCCCAAGATCTCCCCCGGAGCCTTGGTCATGATTACCTGATCCACAGACACAGAGAGACTTGTAATATATCAGTGGTTATTTTAATCCGAGCTCATTTTTTTTTTGGCTTGTTTTTTTTCCTCTCCTGCAACACCTTCTATTAATACTTAGAACCACTAAAGGAAAGCCCCTGCACACTTCTAAACAACATGACGAGATAAGGAAATAATGGATGAGGTGCAGATAATATAAATAACAAACAGCTGTGCATATATAAAACACACACTTTGAAGTGTGAAGTCTGAAGCAAACTGCAGACCATCTTGTGATGGGATCATCACAAGCTGTCAGACCATAATCACCTACAAACCCAGTCTTTGCTTTAAAACTCTGCTGCACACCTTTAAAGATTTGTGAATGCATCTTGCACGGTTCTGACTCTTGTGTTGAAAATACCTGTTCAAACAGGTATTTGCAAATTTGCCAAATCTACCTTTGTGCTACTTTAGGACCACATGATGACACATTTGGGCATTTTGATACATGATTTGCAGTAAAAAGGGGGCCTGCTTTGGAATAAATTGAACACGTTGGCTAATTAGTCACTGGTCTATCTCAGTGAAACTCTGAGCACCTTCAGCTCCACCTTTTAGTCAGTGCCACCATCTCTAAACCATACACCATAGCAGGTCTCACTTGTAAACGTTCCCTTTCACTCTTGCTGCTATCCTCCTGTCAAAAATTGGCCCTGACACTCGTCTCCACCTGCTCCACCCTGCCTGCACCTTTAATTTGCTCTGTGTGTTGCCTTGGTTAGTCCTTTAACTACACAAGCCAAAATTATAGGTCAGCTGTATTTTGTGTGGGTGGCCTTGCAACCACAATCCCTCCTGCTTACTTCTCTGAGGTTTTGAGAGTCAGAGAAGTGGGCCAAGTCTCCGTTGTAGAGTTCCTGACTTTCCAGGTAGTCGCTGTACTCGCCGGGCCTCAGATCGCTGGCCTTGATGCCGTTGGCCTGGAGGAACTGCTGGTAAGCCACTCCAAACGCCTGCCCGATAGCCTGGGCTATGATCTGAGCCTGCAAACAGGAGGAGACACAGACAAAACTGAATCAGGGTTCAGCACTGTTGTTACAGTCGTGTCTACTCTACATTTAAATGCTAGGGGCATTTGTTAAACAAATTTTTTCCCTAGACTTTTCCTTAATCCTCCATTTAAATACTAACAAATCAAAGCAAATGTGTTCGTTTGTAAAGACAAGCAGCCAAAGGGTCATAAAACTTGATACCAGAGCATCAACACAAAACACTCTCTTTAATGCATTTTATCTGAATTTCTCTGTGAAGTTCTTGCTACACACACATATAGCATCTGCTGTAAACATCAGTTAATGAAAGTATTTTGAAATGATCTTAAACACGTTAAATGAGCTCAGTTTGAAAAAGCTCTGAGCAGACGCGGTCACAGCCTTTAGCATCCCAGAGCTAATTAGCTTCTAAAGGAAGCTCTTCCTCCCATTCAGTGTTGCCAACTGTGGGAAACTGGGACGAGAGCCAGACGGTTTTGACATTGAGGAGAACTCAGTGGTTGTCTGAGGAAGGAAACCAGGCCAGCCAAGCTGAAGCTGAAACTGCTGTCAGCAACCGACTTGGCAATTTAATAAGAGATGCAAGAGCGTGCAGGGTGGGAGATGCCAAGATACTGAACGCTACATCTATTTACATTATACTGCACTGCCGTTTGAGTGAGGGTGTTCCGCAAGGACATGCGGTAACCAGTCTGTGGGCAAAAGTATGTGACTAGGAAATCTGGAAGAGTTCAAAGGGGCTCTGGGAGAGTCCAATGTCAATTTTAGCGATCTTAGACACATTTTAATGCCATATATTTCACCATGTACCTTATTTACTGCATGCTTAATGAGTTTAAACATGCAGTAACCATGCAGCAAAACTGTGTAATTAGAAATGAAAGACCAATATAACAATGAGGCCTGGCTGGACTTGTAAATGAGCTGTTTGGCCAGCAACCAAGCTTCCTGAAAAGCTCTGCTTGGAATCCAGAAATCAAAATATGAGTGCTAAGAAGGAAAGCATCATGCTGATTGCACACTTCTAGTATATGAACACCATATAAAACCCTCCAGTTGACTGACTCACATCCTCAGAGGAGAACACATGGCAGATCATCAAGCACTTCTTTGCAGATGATGACGAAGAGTTTGAGTCGGTGTCACCATCTTGCCCTTTACGTTTCCTTCGTGCCATCAAGACCACGATGTTGTCGATGTCAGCGATGTAAGAGATCATCTGCAGAGCGTGATCCATCATGGCTTCCTGCAAACAGGACATGACAGTGGTTAAGATAAGAAACAAAGACAGGGAGAGCGAGCACGAAGGTCTGGTTTGGAACCAGCATAGAGTTTAAACCTCCTGCAGATAGGTATTACTTAACATTTTTCCTCTTAGAAGCCTCTCTTGTTAAAGACATTTTTACAAGAACTACAGGAATTATATGATAAAGATTGGTGTGTTTGAGAGAGCATATCCCAAAGGGAAGCCCAGGCCTTTATCAAAGTAAATTTGAAATTAAGGAAGTTCCTCATTCTGTGTCTTCAAGCAAAGCAGGATTGTCTGTGCACCCTCACCTCATCAAAACCATTTCTCCAGGCCAAATATGGTTTGTATCAAGTTAATGTACCAAACCACTGACCTAGCAGACAAACATACAGACCGAAGGCAAACCACAAACCAGGCGCATAAGATTAATTCAGAACCTAAACTAACTTGGATGAGAATTCTGAAAAAAATGAAAGTAAAGACTGTTGTTTGTTAACATGGAAGCTGGTGGAGCGTTCTTTACGTGAATCAGAACCACAAATATTTGTCTTTGTTTTACATCAAAGTAATTTATAAATGCAATTTTCATTTTACTTTTTATGCTTCATCTGTGTCCTAAATGACAACTTTGGATAATAAACATATATCGCTTGGAAGTAAAAACACTGAATAAGAAAACCATTCATCTTCACATCCATCACTGCAGAAAGGAGCAAATGCAAATGGAGCAATGACAGTAGATGACCTACTTCTACTCTCCTAACAATTCAGTAAAAAAAAAAAAAAAAGCTTCTACTAGAGGCCTCATATTAAATCACCACCCAATTCTATATTAAGGATTCCTGCAGCGAGAGCTCAGCTTGAATATGAACATCAAGGAGTGCAATCCTGCTTTGTGTAATAAAAAGTCACCAGCTGTGTTGGGTATGTTTTCAGATGTTTACAGATCTAACCTCGAGTCTGACAACTTTTTAACACATTTAGCTAAAGTTCATCCTCTCAGAGTACATTTAGGTTTTTGTCTTCATGTTCCATGAAGCCAAGAATCAACTGAGCTTTCGCTGAAATCCATCATCGGATTTTAGTGCTACCAGAGACATTTCTTGCATGATACGTACAATATATAAAACTATTACTTAATTATTGTGTAAAATGTCAAGTGCCACTATTTTTCCCTAAATGCTTTATGCTATAAGTTAAAGACTGTGTAGATTTATGGTGGAACCCCAACAATCTGATGACCCCCTTGGCGACACTGGGAATGAAAAAATCCCTTTTACCAGGAAGAGACCTCCTCCGACAGAACAATGCTCAAGAAGGGGCGGCCAAACCAGAACGAAACAGAGAGACAGAAGACAGAACTAATGGCATGCAGTAGTGATGTATAAACAGGAGTGACAGGAGGCGAGAGGAAAATGCTCAGTGCATCAGCAGCGTTAACTAAGGGATGGTTCGGGGGTCACCTGATCCATCATCAAACTATGAGCTTTAACAGCTTAAAGCCTGTTTCTGTCTCTCGAATCCAAACTGGGTGCTAATTCCACAGGACAGGAGCCTGGTGGGCCCCAGGTAGGTCTACAGTCTTAGAGAGAGAAGTGAGGTCTTATGATATGAGGAGATACAAGAGAGGAAAATGAATGTATGTGGTCAGATGAGTGCAGTACCTGCGTGTCAGTAGTGAGCACTTTGATTCTTTGAGTAGAAATGAACAGATCCACTTCTGTCATTGGTTGGGACTCTCCTTCTGGAGCCTAAAAGAACCACAGAAAACACTCTCATATTTAACCTTAGAGGACAGGTACACCACATGTCTATCCTTAACTTAATAATGACATCCCACCTACTTTAAAACAGGTATGTTTAATAAGAAAAAAAAAATCCTTCACTGCAACTATAAAACCAGATTTAACATCATCAACCAATGCATTGCACAGCCAGATCATGATAAAAGGCGCATATTTGGTTATTTTGTTTTTAAAGCACCTTTATTCGGTCCACAGCCTCCTGAGCCTGGGCCATACGAGCGTTTGTAGACGGGTTCCTCTCTGATTTGATCTGAGTGGAGCCAAGATACTTGGCACCAAAAATCACTCCATCCAAAAGGTCTTCAGGATCACAAGGACCAGGCACTAAAACATTAGCACATATTACATTAGATATTTGACAAATGTCAAATTTCAGTGAATAATAATAATAATAATAAAAAAGAAGCACACTGAAGTGACTCACCATCTTTATATGAAGGCTGGTCATCAGCACTCTGCAAAGAAGGCACGCACAGCAAATTAGTGAATTTAAGTCCATGAAAAACTGAAAGTGCTTCAGATAAGTTCAGTGATGGGTTAGCTGGTGGTAGGAAAAAAAAAAAAAGTATTCTGATTATCGTTTTAGTGTTGCTAAGAGACCAAAGACAGCTGAAGTCAGGACAGATGTGTGGTAGCTCTGGAAACCAGTGATGACTGTGTTATTTTTGACATTATATAACTTCATTAATCAGCTGAAAAAAAAGAAGCAAATATTGGATTAGTTAACAAAAACGATGGATGACCAAACGTCTCCACCCTTATTATTAATTTTAGTAACAGCACCAACCTGCTCGCTCTCTGCAGTAGCTTCTTCCTCTGGAGGCTGCTCTCCCAGCTTCATCCACACTGGCTCGGGATACTCATCATCAGGCAGTGAAGTGAGGGAGTCATCCCTGTGCCATTGTTGCTGACCATTCCCGTGATGCCTCCAGAACCTCTGTGCATCCTCCTGGCTGTAGGAAACTGACACCACAGCGTCCACGTCCCCTCTGTGCGGCAGAGAGGTAGGACGGGGTGTTGCGCCTATCTCTGTGCACTGTAGCATCCCCAGCAGGTCTCTCTGGTGGCTTTCAGAGAAGAGCAGCCCTTTGGTTTCAGCGCTGTCCTCTTTTATTGAAGAAGGAGCACATGCTTCCAGCTCAGACCGCCTGGAGTAATGATGATTTGATGGCATCCGATGACTGGGATGCGGCTCTTCCTCCATTAGTTGGAGCTGACTGAGCAGGGTGTGGATATGCATATGGTCTTCATCATTTGATCTCCTTTCAGCAGCCTCCTCTTCACCTCTCTTGTTCTCAACATCCCCCAATGTCACCACTGCTTGATCTTCCTCCGCGTCCTTAAAGCCCTCAGCCGTCAATACTCCCGCACCTGCTTCAGCCTTGTCTGTCGATTTCGCCTCGACATCCTCAGCAGGCTGTTTAACGTTTCCCACAAAATCCAGCTGGTTCACGTCGACTGGAGTCAAAATGTCTCTCTCAATCAAAGGAAGCGATACTGACTCACCCAGACCTGCCTTGTCGAGACAGTCAGCTGAGGTGGGAAGGCTGGCATCATCCAGATCGTCTGCTGAACCAGCTTCGCTAGAGGTGTCTGACCTCCAGTCTAAGGGTGGAGGCTCGATCAGGTTGTACGAATCCAGATCCTCTGCCTCTGAACCTGGCAGAGCTGCTGCAGCCAGACTGCTGACCTCAACCCCCGAGGCTCCATGAACAGGAACCGGATCAAACAGCAGGGAGTCTGCGGATGCAGGGAGGCAGTCTGAGTCCATTCTGTAAGAAAGCCTGTCAGAGAAAAACTGGCATTACTGAGCTGAACAACTGGTGAAGACAGAGATTTTAAGCCAAACTGAGCAAGCGCCTATCCCCATGCAGTTTTCCACATGCAGAAGTGGATAATGGCACGTTGTTGAACCTGGTTATTAAACAGCTGGAGGGAAAAGATGCTCATGCACGATTACTGCTTGTTGATTTTTCTTCAGCCTTCAATACAATTGAGCCTCATATTTGAATCAGAAAGCTTTTAGAACAGTTTGATTACAATAAAAATCTGAATTATTGATTTTTTTTTTACTTAAAGAGTCTGGCTGGCTCCATATTTATCTTTTTATCCTGTACACAAATATTGATCAAAGCAGATCTGAGATCAGGGTCATTTTAGAGAGTGCAGACGACTCAGTTATTGTCAGTCCGCTCCAGGATGATGACGAGTCGCACCTTTAATTAAACATATCTAAGATATGTCACTGACTCTAAGAAATGCACTCCTGTACAAGAGGTCACATCCATTAAGGGTCAGATGGTGGAACATGTTCAGTGTTATAAATATCTTGGAACAATAGCTGAATTTCAAAGCAAACTAAGAAAGCTTTATCATTTCTACACTGATAGAATCATTATGACTTTATTTTAATGCGCTCTTATTGCAATCTGCTTTATCCTTTTCTTGGCTCGAGGTTTGTAAAGGACAGAAGTGGTCCAACATGCTGACTGGTGAACCACAGCATCCCTGAACACCAGACACTTACAGTGGTTCGCCGATTTAATTTTTCTTGACGAATCGTACCCTTTCCATTGTAAGTTTCAGTTTCTTCCTTCTTGATGATGGTTTTGTGTAAAACAACAATGTTTAAAAATAGCTTTGTTCCAGAAGCCATCACTCAGAAGAACAAATCATAACGTTGTTACTTTGTGGGGTACATGATGCTCAAAATTATTATTAGCTCTTGCTTTCTGTATTTTGTACCTTGCTTATCTGTTGCTTCTCTCCATTAAAATACCTCATGACTGCAGAGCGACTCTGCCTAACAATACAAATAAATTATGCCGAGCCTCAACCAGACTCACAATTCACATGAGCTACCTCCAAAACACTGTTATTAAATATCAGATCTACACAGTGTGTTTATAGTTTCCAGGCTGCATCAGCATGACTGCCTTAGCGAAAAAGTAGCAAAATTTGAAGGACATCTATGCACCCTCTTGTCCTCATTTACCCACAAACACCGAAATAGAAAAATCCGCCTCAGGCTTATAGAAAACATCATGTACTCAAAGAGCATGCAGGCCTATAGTGCAACATCCAACAGGCTCAGGGAGCACAGTCCTTCACATCCCTGTATCTTAGAAATAAAAACTATCAAACAACTATAAATAACAACCATGTAATCATGTAATTTATTACACCATAAAGATTAGCACCATGGTAATATCAAAACACACCAAACCTAATTTAATAAATGCCATATTTAAGTCTATGGTCCTTACTGGTAAAATGTTTTTAATAAACAAGACTCGGGACTCGTCAGCTACTATATTTAAGTCTTTTACTATATTTAACATATACGTGATCCATCTGGCAGTGCCGTGCATTAAAGAAAAGTTTATGATCCCTCCTTCTTTTACAGATAAGCACACAGACCAGATCTTTTCGACGACGCATCTTTCATGGCGTGAATAATCCACCGTTAGATCAGATGATCACGGCATGTTATTAAAAACACTGGCGCGGTAGTGCAAACAACTGACAGCAGGGTAAAACACACAAACAAGCGAAAATAATTTTCAGGGTGCGAGAAAGACGTGAGTTTGGCTAACCGAAGTTAGCAGTTTAAGCAGCCTCAGGCTAACAGCAAAGCTAGCGTTTGCTTAACAGCACCAGTACTAATATTTCAATAATTCACTCAAAATATGAGAGTACAAGCGGCTAAAAGAGAAGTTTTCACCTGATATTTTAAATCTCTGTCGCTCTCTTTGTGTCCACACTCAGACTCCCGTAGGTGCCACGACAGATGAGTTGACGTGGTTTGGAATTTGAACGTTTTCCAAAACTCTGGCTTCGTTTTATTCTTCATACTAATAATACCGACACTGTTAAATTCAGCAATGTCACATACTCCGAAGATGAGACACTTTTAGTGTTTAAAGCAGAGTTTCCCACTCATTGTTGCTGCTGTTGCCGACTGACAGCTTTTATTTATCGGCTGACTCTGTAGTCTTGCTGCGTTCACGTGCTACCGCAGCGTCTCACATCGCCACGAGCTAGTTTGTTCTTCTTTTAGTTTCTTCTTCCTCTTCTGCAAATTGTGCAAGTCTACACAAATGACTGGACCACGAAGGGCTACAGTCAAATTTCTAAACAACTGATCACAAACAAACCGTGTACTTTAACCAAATTAAACACACGACACTTACAAAAACCTAACGACATAGAAGTAATTGGAATATTGTATTAATGTGTTTATAAATACAGTTTATGGCGATGGAATTGCAGTATTGGGGTCTAATGTGGCAGAATAAAATATTAATCTTATATGTAGGAGTGTAGTAGTAGTTACAAACTCATTTATTTTATTGTTCTTTAGCACTTGAAAGCAACGCTCACCTACGCTGACGTCAACGGGATTTACGTTCAAGTCCCGCTCAATCAAACGTCGAATTTTTGATCGCGAAAGAAGGAAACTTACAATTATTTTACGTGCATCTGAGTTTATATTTCAAACGGATTTTACTTAAAACGGTCACATTTTGTTTTAGAATCTATTTCTCAAAGAGACATGATGAAAAGCTATTGAATTCTAGTGCTTATCTAGTGCTTATCTCTCCGGGGGGGGGAGTGCCTGGCCTTTTGGGGTTAGACTGCTGCCACTTCTCAGATCCTGGTTAAGTGGCACAAAATAAAGGGATGGAAACTTCGCCCAAAATCTACCCCCACGAGAACTTGTGTACTTTATTAAATGATCTGAGAAGACAAACAATTTAACATTTTATTTTATTTCTTGAAAAACAGATAATTTTGTTCCCATGATATAAAATTATATTACATTTAAATTAGCACACATTTCAGACACATTCTGTTTCATTTCACCAGTCATACAAACATCATCGTTAGCGGACAAAACCACATTCAAACATTTGGACTTTGAGTGGTAACTGTGTGGTAATGGTTTTTTTTTTTTTTTTTTTTTTAAATGAAACTGAGATATTTCTCCAGTTCTGTGACAGCTCTTCAATGCCTGGGAAACTCATTAACCAACCTGGTTGATACAGTGTGAACTCGAGGACGTAACGCGTTGGAAAAAACCTGATTTTAAAAATGACTGACTGCGCGACTGAAGTTGAAACAGCTCAGTCACCACATTCATAACACGCAATACTATATTCACAGTTTGTATGATTCTATGCTATATTTAAAGCCAGGTGCGTGGAGTGTGTCTTAAAGGCAATCATTTACAATCCCATTCCAGAGTGCAGACTGGGAGAGGCTCCAGCCTCCTGGTGAAACTGAGCTGGATAAGCAATTAAGAAGCTGGGTGGACGTATTCCAGAGTGAAGCTGACCATTAAACAGGAACTTTAAGGCTATGTTACCACTGGTGTTTCCTCAAGAATCAAACTGTGACCTGCCTGACCTTTCTTCTCTTTTGATGATTCTTTAGACAAAATCATTAAAAACAAAAGACAAAGAAAAAAGTTTTACAGCAGAAGTTCCCTCTTGTTGACCTCAGGGTCGTTAGGGCTTGAATTTACTGCTGAACATGTTTAGTGTAGTGAAATGAACAGTAGAGCTTAATGATAATTCTCATGATTAAAATGTCCAAGTGTAAATCAAAAGCTACTAAATTGAATACGGGTTGGCAAATTCATCAAGAGATATTTAATTACTCCTAATTAAGCACAAGTGCAATGACTTTGCTTTTAAAGCAGTAATAGGCCACAATTTAATTTATGTGCTTGTTGCTACAAGCTACAGGACTGCAGTTAATCTCCACAGACAGTCTGACTGGAGTCTAATCATTTTCCACTATTATCCATACATCCGTCAGTCGTTTAGTGTTGCCATCTCTTCCTCACTCTGGTGAAGATTGTGTAGTGTCTGACTGATCACCGCTACCGGTATTCATCTGGATCAAACCAATCAGAGAGGACGTGGTGCCCATCAGCCCCACCAGCCAGTTAGGGAAACGTCCTGCCCACAGGAAGCCGGGCGGCATCCAGTGAATGGCGTTACTGAGGTCAGCCATGCTGCTGAGGATGGACAGCAGCTCCCCTCGCATCTGCCGGCGGAGCTGAGAGGGACTGCAGGAGAAAACGTGCGGTTTAACCTTTCATAACCGGTCAGTCCCTCTCTATGTTACTGTAACTGTGCTTAGAAACACACGAGACAACAAAAAGAAAACTGAATCAAATACCTGTTTCTGCCTTCGTGCCTCTTCTTCAGCTTCTTCCTCAGCAGCAGAAGAACTCGGAGCGATCTAGAGGACAAATGATTCACATCGTACATCAAATCACACTGCAAGGGTTTGATCTCTGCTTCAGTGCTCAGACTTAAAACATGCTTCACAGGTTTCTCTAAAAACTGCATGAAATAACAGATGAGATAAAAAAGAAAGAGGGTCTGGAAAATAAACAAAGCTCTAAGCTGAGGAAAAAAAGAGATGGGATAATGAAATTAACCCGGCATCATTATTGATTTTCCATAATGTAATTCAATTTAACCTGACGCACCCCCCCCCTGAGAAATGCTACAGAAACTACATGTTGGGTTGACGCATATCACAATGACTGTGCTGTGGAAGGTTGTGGTTGTAGGGACAGAAGGAGTTTCTGGTCATTATGTAAGTAGGACGTAGAAGTGCTTGACTTAATCTCTCTCTGACTTTCCTCTCACATCCCCCTCCCCTTTCAGTTCCCACTGAAGATTTATGGATTTGAAAAAGGCACAAATTCACCAGAAAAAGGGCTAACACAGAGAGACAGATACGGGCTGTTTGTCTATGCATGTTCTTTAAAGGAGCTCTGGCCAGCAGATGTCCTGCATATGTTACATTTACAGCTGCAGAAAAACTACATAAGACTCCTTCTTTCTGGCCTTTAAAAAACAAAAATAAGAAAAGTATGCCATAAAGGCAGCATTAGTAAAGTAATGTATGGATGTGAACAGGTGATCTCACCTGAGGATTCCCAGCAGCAGTGAGGTTCCCCACAGCACTGTGCTGAACAGCCACCACTTATCGGACTTCACTCTGATGAGCTCGGCGTCGGCGGCCCAGGCGATGTGTTCACAGGGGTAGTACAGCTGGTCCGCCACGTTGTTCAGCACGGATATCCAGCGCACGGCCGCGTCCTCCTCCTTGGAAAGACGTGCAACAAGCGTTACAGTGGGATTTACAGGCTAGCACAGAGTGATGCAGTGCATACGCTGTGTGAATCACCCCATTTCCAAACCCGTAGCTGTGGGAGTAGGCCAGCATGGAGAGGTCATCGAACAACCTGAGCACCGTCCTGCAGTGACTGAGCTGAGCAGAAAACAGCAGCAGGCTTTTCCCGAGCCGCTGGGACCGGACATCTGCCTCTGCTCTCCGGGAAAGAACTCCTCCAACCAGCTGGGATCCATAACACACTGTCCTGATCTGCAAAGAAGACAAACAGAGACTTGTGGGTAGCTTTTTATTATTATTATTATTTAAAATCAGAAAGGACATTTTATTGTCAGAGATTTAGTGAATGTGTGGACTTCAGGCAGACATACATTACTAGGCTGATGCTTTAATTTTAACTAACGCAGAGCATGTTTGCTCATTGCTCTTAAGTAATGTAACAACACCAAATATGAGCAGTTTCTATAGAACCACAGTCTAGTACTTACATATCAGTCTCCACTTGGCATCCACTTCGTAAGCGTGTAACCACTGTTTTTATTAATGGTTTATACCGAGTGAAACACTTTAAACAGATACAATGTGACCGAGTGAATACTCACGACTTTATCTCTGCCTCTGTAGGACTCCAGCAGCTGCACCAGAGACTCCAGAGACCGCTGCATGTCTGCTCCGCTCTGTCGAAGCGCTGCTAGATTTATAAGAAAGTCTATTAGGCCAACACCATCTCCAGTTAGATTTGCTGTTTTTGCTCAGGATCTGTTCCCTCAGCTGGACTTTGAAACAGGAAGCACCCAAAGCAGACTCAAGTAGAAGATCGTCGATTCAATCGAGCGTCTCCTTCGTCCGGCCAAGAGCTGGAATTGATTAAAAATAAATAAATAAATAAATAAATAGTGTGTGTGTGTGTGTGTGTGTGTGTGTGTGTGTGTGTGTGTGTGTGTGTGTGGTGGTGGGGCTGACACAATATTATGCTGTGGATTAATGTCAAATGTAAATATACTAAATGTCTGCAAATATGCAAATCAAATTAAAATCATTTTCTTTAAAGTAGCACACTTAAGTAAAAGCAAGTACAACCACCACGAAACATTTAAACATATCTATCTATCTATCTATCTATCTATCTATCTATCTATCTATCTATCTATCTATCTATCTATCTATCTATCTATCTATCTATCTATCTATATGTGATATATTACAGTACTGTAATTATATTTTTGTTTCTGCGATGGTTAATCCACTTGCACGTGCAAGCTCTAATTGAAATTATATTTTTAACGATAAAATATTATTATAGTTATTATCCATGAATTTTCAAATTTACAGTTTTACAAAAACCAACCAAACCAAAAAAAACAAAACAAAACGAAGAAGCGTGAAATAAAGTAAAGCACAACATTATTGTTGTTTTGATGAAGAAATTAAAGTTACTTACTTTCATTGCTGACCATTGTTAGGATGCCTGGGTCGTTGACCCAGGGTTTTGAGTTTATTGTATTATTTATCATTTCTATTCTTTGGTTTCTTCGTTAGAGTTATGTCTTATGGTTTATGTCTCTGTGTAATCCTTAGTTGCTATATCCCCGTGTCCAGTCAGTGTCTGTCTGCCCTGGTATCATGTCTTTGCTCCCTTTGTTGCAGTGCCTGCATGTGAGTCTGTGTCTTTAGTTCAGTCTGTGTTATGTTTCCTGTTTTATTTTGAAGGTCCATGTCTGATGTTAATGTATCTGGTTTTGCTTCCCCTTGTCTTGTTAGGCCTGATTTGCCCCAGCTGTGTTCCCTCCTGTTACCTATTCCCTGATTGCTCCCTCTGTGTATTTAAGCCCTGTGTTTCTCTGTGTCTGTGTCGTGATCTACCCTTATCTAGCTGTGTGTTCTGTCTGTGTAAGTGTATTTTGTATTCCTAGTTTTGATAGCCTTTTGAGTTCAGCATTAAAGCTGTGTTTTGAGTTACTTTCTGTCTCTGGAGTCTGCACTTGGAGTCCTTCTCCTGCCTGCACACAGCCGTCACATAACAAACAAAATTAGTAGTCGGATATCATGGTTGTCTTAAAGTCCAGCGGGCTGGCTTAGGGGATGAAAACGTAAATTCAGTTTGTTATTAACTTCATAAATAGTGGTATCATTTTTACTTTAAGTTTTCTAAAGATTTCCAAAATATGGCTGTATTTTTATTTTATTAGCATGAGGAGGGATTTGTTTGTATGTTTATTGTGACTGGGCTTTCCACATTTCTCTGTCTCAACCAGCACCAACAAAATGATAATAAAAATAAGAATAAATAAGAGCCACAGGTAGAAGCATTTGGACAGAAACTAAAAACTAAATAACAAATATTCAGCCCAGACTGTGAGTATTTGGACATTTTGAATATTTTTGTTGTTCTTCAGTGTCTCTGCTTAAACACATGCATTGTTGACATAAATGATGAGCTTTAAATCAGTTTTGGAAGAACTTGAACGACTTCAAATATAGTTTAATATTTGTTAGTTTTTTTTCAGCATTATGAATATTGTTGCATTAAGAGGGTTTAATTTAAAGAATAAATAAGTATCAGTACAAGCTAAGCATTTCTTAATAAAAAGCAAACATCTATAAATATTTATGGTTTATGACTGTGGATGAAAGGAAAATAATTTTAGACGAGATGGACATAAACCTCGTTCTGTCTGCAAAGCGCTTCTCGAGTGTTCTGCAGGATGCAGGTGAGAGGTTTCACCACAAGATGGAAACAGAAACAAAGGCCTGTGTGTTGTTCCTGGAGTATTTAAAAGTAGAATGGGAGGCAGAGCCTTCAGTGTTCAGGCCCCTCCTCTATGGAACCAGCTTCCAGTTTGGATTCAGGAGACAGACACTATCTCTACTTTTAAGATTAGGCTTAAAACTTTCCTTTTTGCTAAGTTATATAGTTAGGGCTGGATCTGGTGACCCTGAATCCTCCCTTAGTTATGCTGCAATAGGTGTAGGCTGCTGGGGGATTCCCATGATGCACTGGGCGCTTCTTCTTCACTCACTATGTGTTAATAGACCTCTCTGCATTGAATCATACTTGTTACTAATCTCTGGCTCTCTTTCACAGCATGTTTTTTATCCTGTCTTTCTTCTCTCACCCCAACCGGTCGCGGGAGATGGCCGCCCCTCCCTGAGCCTGGTTCTGCTGGAGGTTTCTTCCTGTTAAAAGGGAGTTTTTCCTTCCCACTGTCGCCAAAGTGCTTGCTCATAGGGGGTCATTTGATTTTGGGGTTTTTCTCTGTATGTATTATTGTAGGGTCTACCTTACAATATAAAGCACCTTGAGACTGTTGTTGTGATTTGGAGCTGTATAAATGAAATTGAATTGAATTGAACTGCTGAGTTATTTCAGCTTTGATGTAAACCTATCCAGACAGATAATGTGTAGCTGTCCTCACCTTAGTGATGGCAAACCTCTCAGTCTTTCTAGAAAATCAACTTTACCACAGCAGGAAAGGACTTTAACTCCCATTTGACTAAACATAATCAAACATTTTCACTAGTTGAGCTCTGTTTTTATTTTTATTAAGGAACAAACAAAACAAAACAATCAATCATCAGATAAAAACTATTTTATTTAAATTATCTCAGAGGGTGAAAAATACACACATCAACAGTAATAGTGTATTTATTTTCTATACAAGCACTTTGACAAACACTGATGAGTTTGTTGACCCTCGACAATCTGTGTGCACTTACACTCACCAGCCACTTTATTAGCTATACATTACTAATATAAGGTTCCAGCCCACATTTTTTTTTAAAACCACTTTAATTCTTTATGGCAGAGATTCAAGTGTCACTGCAGATTTTGTTGGCTGCACATCCATGTTGTGAATCTGTGAGTCCATGAACAGGACCAAGATCTGGTGACTGTGGAGGCCATTTGAGTAGAGTGAGCTCTGTGACATCACGTGTTGATACAAGGAAGGAGGATCCATGCTTTCATGTTGTTTACTCCAACGTCTGAATGTCACAGTGGAAGACAACACCCATTGGACCAAACAATCATTTTGCCAGCTGCTCACTGGATATTTTCCTCAATTTTGGATTCTTGTCTGTAAACCCTAGAGATGGTTGGAATGGGAAAATCCCAGCAGTTATCTGTTAGCAGTTTCTGAAATACTCAGACCAGCCCAAGTAACACCAACAACAATGATGCTACTTTGAAAGTCTCTTAAAGCACCTTTGTCCCCCATTCTGATGCTCAGTTCGATCAGTTATACACATCTTGACCATGTCTCAATGCCCAAATGCATTAAACTGCTGCCATGTGATTGAATATTTACATTAAAGAGCCGTTGAGCAGGTAATAAAGTGGCAGGTGAGTGAAGGTTTACAGTAAGTTTGTTTACACAGTCTTATTATGAGTGACCTTTTGTGGACAAAAAACCCCAAGTCCTTATAAATTATTATATTTATATTTAAGTTTGATATATCGTTTGATTTTGTCAGTTTGAATTATTACACAGTTGAATTAAGTTTGAACTTTTATACAGCTTAGCACAAACAAATCTACAGAAACTCTACAAACCTGTGACTTTTCAACACATTTCTGCAGTTTGTGCAATTAAATAAAGCATCTGTATCCAGACAGATTGTGTCTTTACTTGATTTTCTAGCATCCAGTTTTTGGTTATAGTTCGATAAAGCTAAAAAATGTTTGGTTTGTTTGTTTCCTTTTCTCTCTTGTATGTTTAGTTTGATACGCTTTAATAATCATTTTACAGAGAATCGTTGTCGTAGACATCTGAAACAAAACAGAAAGAAAATGCAAGAGTGAGCCTTTATACTTGCACTTCAATTACAAATGACAAAAGCTCAGTCTGACCGGATTTTACTGCAGAGTATAAAAACGGAAACTTACCATCTGCATAGTCGACGTCATCATAAATGTCTTGTTCCCTGCAAAAGAATATTTGGAACTTGTGATATTCCATAAGCTTCATCAACAAGGTTTAAACTAAACTAGTTAAAAGCAGAAAAGATGGTTATATACGAGCCATTGCTGTGACGTGCATATTTTGTGTAACTGAGTGGATAATTTCAGTTTTAATGTTAGTTTATGAATACATGAATAGATTTTCAATAATAATATATGCTTCTGAGGCCCAGACGAAAACAAGGTTTGGATATTTAGATAAGATTTGTAAAAGACAGTTTCACTAAGACTACATGTGAAAAAAAACATTTTATTCAACTAAAATAAAAACTAGACTTTCAGAAAAAAGACAAAGCTAAAAGAAAACAAAAACATAAAGCGAGTATCTTTAGTTTTAGCACTTGTACATTTTGTAAAATGTATTATTAGCATTTGGCTGATGAGGATTTGATGGACAGTTTGTGTGTATTGGATTTTTGTGTTTTACTGAGTTTCCTGTCCCTTGCTCTCCTGTTCTCCAGAAACACTAAATAAAGGATTAAAACGAACACTGAAACTAATAAAAACTGAAGCAAAACTAAACATTTTAAGCAACTGAAACTAAACTGAAACAAGCAAACTGGCTCCTGAAATGAACTGAAGCTAGACTGAATTTTTTTTAAGTTAAAATTAAAAAATAAATAAACGATTTAATGTGATAAAATGATCCTCATTCGTATGTACTCTTATTTCATAAACTCAGAAACAGTCTGAAGAATAGAAGAAAAGTGAAAGCTCAGAGGACCGGAGTCAGGGCAAAGTCTACTGTGGATAATAAGCATTGTGGAAGCTGCTGAAGCTGTGGGAAGGGAAACATCAGCTCATCTAGACGGGCACTCTACACTTTAAGTGAGGTTTCCCCTTCCAGAGGATATTATTCTTTCCCCCATTATCAATCTTATTTGTTACTGTGATCGACTGCCAATGTTGAAGAATCTGTCTCAACCTATTAATAGGACCCAGAATAATATAAAGATAAAGAAAGGAGAGGTACAGTTTAATGCACTTTTAGCAATACATTAATAATTATATAAATCAGTAAATAGTTGAAGAAATCAAACAATCAAAGACAACCAATGTAAAACTAGGAATATGTTTAGTTATAAAATCTCTAATCTCTTGTGTCCTTCAATACAGGTGTTCAAGTAACAGCCTGTATAAAATGAAAATATTTGCAAAACTCAGGAGGCAAACGCTATATGTCACGAAAAAATTTAATTATTATTATTATTATTATTAATAAATTAAATTAATGTTATTTAAACCTCTAACACTGTCTACTACATTAGTATTAGTTTTAATTTCAAAGATCGGGATTTATATAATAAATTCCTAGATGCAATGATCGGATTAAATTGGTTTCAACAGATCTTTTTAAACAGTATCATGCACTCGGACACAGATGTGCACATCAATGACCCTTATATTATACATTTCATACACTAAGCTTTATCTTTGACAATCTTCAAAAAACACACATTTAGCGTGATTTATTACTTCTTTACACTTTAAGGAAGTACATTGATATAGTCAGTCACATATGAAGTCAGGAGGATTCACTTACATTGGAAGAAGAAGAGATCTGGACACATAACCATCTGTGAAACAGGAGACAGCACAGAAATTATCACTATTTATTATCATCATTTGAAATATTGAAATACTTTTTGAATTATTGTCTGATAATTATCAATTACTACACAAAAATGATCTGTGTTGTGTTTTTATTACTCCATAAAGACTTAAAAGGCCGATGGGTATTGTTGTTGCCCTGCTGGGCTGGCAGGCGATGTGAATGTGATAGCTTGAGACCGAGCCGACATAGGAGTTTCAAATTTATATAGCGTAGGTGTAGCTACTAAAAATCTCAAACGAGTTCGAATCCCAGTGACGTGACATCAAAATCAAGGTGAAGTCCACCGGTACATCTTTACTTAGGTTAGAGGGATTGTTCTCTGTGGAGTTCATTCATGTATTGGCATATGTTAGTTCATCCTCACTAGTACTGTATCTTCTTGTATCCTGTCAAATCTTCATCTTCTTGTGTCATGTTGTCAAGTCCTTGTCTCTGTGTAATAACGCTTCCTCTTTTATTTTGGTAGGCATTTGTCTCCCGTGTCTTATATTTCATTTTTCTTTCTTTGTCATTACCTTGATTAGCTTCAGCTGTGTTTTGTTACTCTAGTGTTTCCATTCTCCCTGTTTACCTCATTAGTGCATATATATCACTAGTCTCCCTACAGTCATTGTCAGTGTCTTTTCTTTTGTTGTTGTTGTTATAATTGTGTGCTTCATGTGTTTGTTTAAGAGTTTGCTGTTTTTATGTGTTACTGTGAATTTTGCTTCTTTTGTCCATAGACTTCTACCGTCAGTCTAATTAACAGTTATTTTTTATATACTTTGTCTGCATATCCTGCATTTGGATCCCTCTTTGCTGTAACTGTGACACTATGTTTTAAAGACTTTCATTGAACACCAGTGCTTATAAAGGAGTAAATTCTTGTAACTTTGTTGTTCTCTTGGCTTTATCTTTCTGTGGCACAAATTTGTGTTTTATTGAAATATCTTAAGTTTTATGGTAATATTTGTGTCAGGTTTAACCAACAAGAAAGGATATAGGAAGAAATGTCAATGGCCTAATTTTTCATCAAGCAGCAGCAGATCAACATATTCAGCAAATACTGTGCTGTAGAGAGAGAAGATGTAATTTTATAATAATTATAAATAATAAAGAAATAAACTAAAACTGTGTGACATCCCCTTTTATTATTACTAGAAATAATGTTTTATTTGGCTTTCATTTGGGGTAATTTTTTATTTAGTTAATTAATATTTTTGGGAATATGATTGCACTGTTTTGTTTTGTTTTTCAGCATGCTCTTATTATTATTATTATTATAATCTTCACAGCAGTTTCTTGTCTAATCTTTGTTTTTAATATTGTCTTTAAGTCACCATTGACTCCATCTGGGCCATGTTCAAACACATAAACATACAAATGGCTGAAATGTTTTAATTATAACGCCTCTTCTGCGAAAGGTTCAGAAGATGCATACATCTTTTACAGGAATTTTTTTTCTTTTTCCAGAGGCCGTAATGAACGACATATGAAAAGAACAGTAAGAAAAGCTTATGACATCATATATTTGAAAAAGGACAAACAAACAAAATCCCAGAGTACTTCATGTTTTCTTAAACCAATGAACTGCAAATTCTACAAATTAAAATAACAAAAGTGAATGAGATGCTGATTGTTTTACATACATTTCCCAAACCTGTTGCGACACAGAGCTTTCTTGCTGCTGGTGAGCTGGATGACATCCACAATCTCTCCCTGTGTTACAGGCAGATCTTTTGCTCCTGGTTTCTTTATGATGGAGTTAGGATCCACTAACATGGTGTGCAACACCCTGAGTGTTCCATCATACTGGAAAACAGTCACAGTGGTTGCATTTAAAAAAAAATGAAAAGAGCGATTCCCGTTGCATGAGTAAAAAACAAACAAACATCTGAATTGATTGCTATGCAGATGGCACTCTGCTTTATCCACTAAACTAAATCATCTGATGTAAAGTTTTTTAAAAAGGTTTACCTTAAATTTCTTTTTCAAATCCTTCTCCACTTTGGGGTCTATGCTGAAAAATATAATATGGTATAACAGTTAATCACAAATGAATTCATTAACAATTTCCTCATTGTTAAATTTTGTTTTTCATTAACACCATCTGATGTCACCATTGACTAGATCCGCACACGTAAAAGTTATTTTTATGATGAAAATTCACTAATACTTAGTCATCAATATCTCAGCCTTCTTCAAATTAATTGGGGGTTAACTGATACCTGATTTCAGGTGGCGGAGGTGGGAAATCTTCAGGTAGTGGTTGGACATCATCATAGTCATCTGAGAACCAAAAAAAAAAAAAGTCCATAAAACAGATGCTAAAAGGAATAAATAATAGTAAATAATAAACGCTACATAATAAGAAATAATAATAAATATTATCTGATGAAAGAAACTGTTTCAAATATCTGTCATTAAAACTAAAATTTTTAAAAGTACATAGCTATCACTTGCATACTGCAAGATTGCCAAGTAGCTCATAGAAATGTTGTAGAAAAGACAAATTAGGCACCAAATATATCCCTATACATTTTTCCACTAGAGAAAAATACAAGAGAAAAATCCTTTTGTATTTTTATATCATCTTAACTTGGTATAGATTGTTATTTGCACTTCACTGTGGTCTGCAGTCACTTACCCTCATCTTGAATCAGGCTGCAAGTTAGAGGAAACATACAAACAAGGGTTTAGTTGGAAGAGATGTGAGTAAAACTGAAAATGAAATTCAACTGAACAGATGTGAAGCTGCAGCAGAATTAGCAATCTCTTATCCTGCACCTGTCTCTGTTGTTGGAGTCCATATTAAAGATCTGTGGTGGGTCCGGGGGTGGTGGAGGTAACGCTTGTGAGTTTGATTTTTTGTACCCGTGTTTGATCTTCACTGCTTCATAGTCAATATCCACACACGAGTTGTTGATGTATCCATCTGCAGAGAAGTGCGACAACAAAATGAAGCACTGTGACTTGATTGTGACATTTCACGATTATGCGATACGTATTAGCCACACATAATCATCTAATACCCAGAATCTGATCTGTATATTAGATCATTATTACTTATTTTATTACTTAATAAAACTAGATTTATGCTAAATAGCCACAGCACAGAATCCTAGAAGAAAGATGAATTAAGTGACTTTGAACATGGCATGGTTGTTGGTGCCAGGATTTTCCCAGATAGTGGTCCAAAAAAGAGAAAATATCCAGTGAATGGCAGTCCTCTGGGTGAGAATGCCTTATTGAGGTCAGAGGGGAATAGCCAGACTGCTTTGAGCTGATAGAAACACAACAGTCACAGAAATAACCACTTATTACAATCAGAGGATGCAGAAGAGCATCTTTCAACACAACGTGTTAAACCTTGAAGCACATGGGGTGCAGTAGCAGAAGACCACACTGGTTGATACTCCAGTCAGCTAAGAAAAGGAAACTGTGGCCACAATTAACACGAGCTCACCAAAACTGAACAACAGAAGATTGGATAAAAGTCTAGTCTGATGATGAGTCCTGATCTCTGCTGCCACGTTATCGTGGTAGAATCAGAATTTGGGATAAACACCATGAAAGCATGGATCGATTGTATCAGTGGCTCAGGCTTCTCTTTGTGGTGGGGGCACAGTTTGGGATCTTGAGTACCAACTGAGTTTTCTTTGGTGCTTCCAGCAGGAACAAGTCACAAAGCTCAAATCTCCAAATATGACAATTAGTTCATTGTATTCAGATAAACTCCACAGTCAGTAGATGTCAATCCAGTAGAGCACCTTTGGGATGTGATTGAATGGGAGACATTACGGATGCACAGCTACAAATCTGGATCAGCTGCACCAAAATCTCCAAGGAGTCGTGTTGAATTTCTGCTCAATTTTACAAAGAATTAAAGATATTCTAAGATCACAGGCACATCCAAAGGGGTAGCTAACAAAGTGAGCAGTGAATGTATATTTATATCCAGAGTCTGCATTTCTAACATTAACACAGGAAGCAGTTGTTTCTCAGTTCCATATGAGAGTTCAACTATTGTTAAATGAATCCGTGCAGAGGGAGCAACAGCATCACTCTCCTGCTACATAATCATGCTTACACAATAATGTGCTAAAGTTCTGTCACACTAACTGCATTTTGTTTACATTGTAACTTTGTGATACTTTAGACATTATGGTCTCAAATGCTCAGTTGCAGATACTTTATATTTTTGAGGACATAGTAAAATAAATAAATAAAGTGAAAAGTTGTTGCCAGAGCCCTTTGAGGAAGTAAGGAACAGAAAAAAATATCTTACAGAAGGAAGTACCGTAATTAACGACTTTCGGGGGGAAAAGTGCGAAAGCTGCATTATTTGAGTTTTCATTTGTCAGTTACTGGCATTACTTTGCTTTTTTGATGAACAAATGAAAAAAATAAAATAAAATCAGTAGGAAGAAACTGAAGAAATCTGACATGAAAGAGGGACCTTGTGCTAAAATACGATGCCAAGAGGTCCTCACCAAGCAACTCATTTACCCAGTCACACACACCTTCATACAGTCCTTCACTCTAAGCCTAACTATTGCCACACACACACTCTGGTGGATTCATTAGAGTACAGTATCTTGCACCAGGATACTTTGATATGCAGACTGGAGGAGCCGGAGATTAAACCATCAAGCCTTCCGATTGGTAGACGCCCTGCTTCATCTCCTGAACCACAGCTACGATAATATCACCACCGACGACAATAACCAGTGTTTCAGATGGAAAACTTTGATGCAGAAGTCTCTACTTTGTTTGCTTTCTTTTTTCTTTTGATATTTTGGTACAAGTCAAGTTATTCAAAGGCTTTCTTTATGTGATTGACTGAAATGTAAACTTACAGTTTCCATTCATAGTGCGTGCCAACCATCTGCCTCCTGGGTTACGCGTCACACGGAGGATCTCCACGCTGTCCCCCTGGTGCACGCTCAGGTCCAGTTTCCCTTCCCCATTCCAGTCGTACCGGACTTTGGCGGTGTGAATAACCTCTATCTCTCCTTGTAACTGCACAGGGGAAAGATATAACGTTTACACCAAAGGGATGAGGCGGAGCAGGATAACTTAACCATTAACCATTCAGGCTAACTTAAAAGTCATCTTTTCTCTCTCCGTGTCTTTACCTGAAATTTCTTCTTGAGCTCACTCATTTTTTTCTGAATCTCTTTCATGTCCTTCTCCTGTTTCTTCTTAACTTCTTTCATGGTGGCTTTCTCTTGCTCCCTATAAGAGAAGAATCAAATAAACAAACGAAGACCAGCCACCTTTTAATAGAATTCCCCCTTCACAGATTTTGATTTAGATGCCTTTATTTTTCGTTTTCTGGGCAGATAAATGTTTCACACATAAGCGTTTTACACAAAAAGTTTTTCAAGTTCTCCAGTCTTCCCACATTTTGACAGATGTTGCCTGAATTCTGTCACAATGTTTTGCTTTAACGGGAAATTGTTGAATCACAGGAAATGAGTGTGACTTACTCTTTATAGTAAACGATAAATAAAGATGTAGATAACGACCAAGGTACCATTTGTTGCACTGTAACTTAAATACTGCACCACAGATCACTTATGAGGTGCAAAAATAACAGAAGCAGCAACAGAAACAATAGAAACTGTAGACTGCTTTCTGTTCATGCAGCTGCAGCCACATTTCTATTAAATAGAGACTCAGTGGTTTGATGGGGAAGGCAGAACATTCATACTTACTCATCAATCATCTCATACACCTCGTCATCATCATCCTGCAAGAGAAAAGCTTTTATTTGTACCCATAAAGAGCAAAGACAAGTCATCTTGTACGGGATTATTAGATAAAAGCGGCACTTCTGATTACTTCTGATAAAAGAATGCCTTTTTCTAGATTTTCAAAGCTTAAATCAAAAAATGATCAGAGCTGTTTATTTTTTGTGCCTTATTATTTTCTAAGAGTGCAATGTGGGTTTTAAACCTAGTCTATTAACAGATTCAGGGAAATGTGCACTATGTTCTTGCAAAGCGAGACTTCCACGCTGGTAAATTTTTCGTTTTCGCTTTTCTTTACTCACCCCATCAACACACTGTGAACTGTGATCGCTGCAGTTCTCTGTAAAGTAACGCAAAATATAAATTATAAACCGATATGTGAAAACAGGGCGTGTCCTCTAATAGAAAACACAATGTTAAAAATACCAAGCAGTGACTATAGCTCAGACAATGTAGTGTGTCAGAGAAGCTTCAAGAACAAAACAAGTCTTCACCATTTTTGTCAATGTCGATATCGTCATAGGGATCCTGTTCGTCTTCGTCCAGGTCCCTGAAATCGACAATCAGACAGGTTTCTCTGATCACTGGTCAGCAAGTGCTTTGTTACATCTGTATTCACTCAGTAGGAAAAAGCTTAATTTGACTGTTAAAACCATCATCCGGTCAATAAGGTAAGTATACTTAGGTGTGTTCAAAATGCATTTTGAGAAACAGTGTTGCTGTGCAACAAGCGAATCCTCGCACATATTTTCTAATCTCTGGTCACGACTGCAGCAGCGGTAAACCCTCTGCTTCGTAATTCTTCAGCATCTCTTGCCCGCACTAGATGTAAATGAAGTCATTTGAAAGCTGAAACTAAGGTGTCCTATAATACTTGGTTTAAAACACTAAGAGTTTCACACAGTTTCCTTTGCATCAGTTCAGCAGCACTGGGCCTCTTACATAAGAGGCTCAAAACCAGACATAACAGGGCTTCACATCATCGTTGTGTTAACCCAAATACTTACGCAGAGGCAATCTGCCGCTGTAGTCTGTTGGGTTTGTCAGAGCGTTGTGGAGGTTTTGGAGGACTGACCACTGCCGGTAAAGACATCCTTCTGCTTCCTGAGCCTACAAAGAGTAGCAGAGAAAAAAATCTTTGCACAATGACGTTACGACAAAATGAAATGGATGAAAGAAGTGTAATCCCACAAAAAGCAATCACACAAAGAGCAGAAATTACTGCTTTACACATGCTCTGTTTGGTGTTCTGTTTGAGTGTTCTGCTTTTTCCTTTAAAGTGGTTGAACAAATCAAGTTTTTAGCACATTTTTGTCACTGACAAAGCACACTGAGGACTGTCAGTGTCAGAATCTGTCTCATTACAAGATTTAAAAACAGATTCTTTTTAAAAGGCTCTCCTCCTTTTAAGAGTCTGATTTATTTTCCAATAAATCAGACTTAATGCTTGATTTACGTTCGGAGCTGAACCTCACCGCAGATTGCTGTTGTCACTTTTAGATTTGATTTGGACAATTCTGACATTTTGAGCCATCGTAGCAAGAAAATTAAAGACACGGTTATGTTTCTGTCCATCTCCGTGACAGGACATGACAGCGTGACAGGAAGGCAGCATGAAGAACATCAGGTCCACTTAACTGAGCAGCTCAAAGGAAGTTAGTCATCATTCATTTTATTATTTGTATTCTGGGAGTTCAGTCAGGAGCGCCCCAGGGCAGCTGTGGCTACAATGTAGCTTGCCATCACCAGTGTGTGAATGTGTGTGTGAATGGGTGAATGACTGAATGTAGTGTAAAGCGCTATACAAATGCAGGCCATTTACCATTTTACCATAAACTATACACCAGCCACTGTCACAGTACAGCAGACACAAACAAGTCAAGATGGTCTCACTTACTGTGTTAACTTAATATCGTGGCGTACCTTATTAAGGGACTTGAACACCTGAACCAGACAGACTTACCATCACTCGTCCTAGGGGCAGGAAGAGCAGGAGGAAGCCCTCTCCTGTTCCTCCGAAACGGCTCCAAGTTGACAGTCGGAGGTCTTTTAGGTTTCACGGGCATCGGTCCTTCAGGGGGCAGAGGCCTCCTCAGTGGGGTCACTTCCCCCGCGCTCCTCTGTCGAGGCTGCTGTCTGAGTGGAAGAGGGGTAGAGGTGGGAGGTGGAACAGGAGCTGGGCTTCCAGCTCCTAGTCGGGGTACCTGGGGTACCTGGGGGACCAGGGGCTTCTGATGCCTCAGCATCATGTTCTGTAGCATCTCCCCCGTCTGCTTGACTTTGGTAGCATCTGTTGGCTGAATGGGGGCTCTGAGTCCAGCATAGGCAGGCGGTCGAGGGAACGAACCTGGTCTGGGAGGGATCGAAGCCGCCATCGGCTCAATTCTCGGGAGTCTCACCGGGCCTGGGCCAGCCAGATGAGGAGGAATCGTGGGTGAAAGTCTCTGTGTCAGCTCGCTCTCTGCCACTGGAAGAATGGCTCTCCCAAACCCAGGTCGAGGAGATTTCGGCGAGCCGCTGTCCCGGCTGCTGGTATCCGAGGTGCTGGATTTGCTGTTGAACTTGGCTCTCAGAGCCTTGACATCAACGCTGTCCCCCTGAAAACAACACAAGAGCAGAATCTCAACTGCAGCAGCTCTGCTTGTAAAGCAGGAAGTTAGCAGCACAGCACAGAGCAAGGCATGCCCCCCACGCACACAAACACACACACATCAAACCCCTACGCTATCTTTACAAAGTGAGAATGCAGCGTGCAACAACGCTGTTTCCTGGTTTGTTTTGATGTTCACAGAACTGATAGCTCTCTTTGCAGCACTTGAAACTTCTTGGTGAACTCTGAACACCAAAGAACCAAATGATGTGAGAAGTAATTATTATTAGATGTTAGTCAAGAATAATAATAATAATAAAAAAAGTAGATCAGCACAAATGCATTTTTAAAAAGCATGTGAGCTAAAGTCCTGTTTGCCGAGATTTTTGGTGAAAGTAAACACAGGGTGAAAACAAAAATATTGTCACTCTTGAGAAATACGCTAAATGAAAGCATCTTCTAATGAAACATAATGTTATGCACTGAGGGCTCAACCCTGGGACCAGCTGTTTTTCTTCTTACCCTCGGGTCATCTTAACAGGCTCATTAATTCGTACTTCAGCTATATTGAAGATAAACAGTAGTGCATCAGCGCTTCACCATTAATAATTCTCAGTTTTACCATCTCAGCTGAACTTGTTGTGTTTGGCCGTGTTTAGCTTCTCCGGCGACCTCAAATCACCTCCTTGAAATCTTTGACAAGAATTTAAATTTTGAACGTCATCTCCGAGCTCACCCAGTCTTGTTTACTTCATCTAAGAAGCACAAATCAAACATCTGCTGTCATTTAACAAGTTGGAACTTTTATTTTCTCCCATCTCGATTATTTGAACTCACTGTTCATGCGTATTTCTAAGTCCTCTGGTTGGTTTAGATGCAGCAGCCAAACGCCACATCACCCATATTCTTGCTTCCCTGCATGAACTAGAGGTCGTTTTAAAATGTTGTTCATCACGTATAAATCCTGCTGAGACCTCGTTCGGTCTGTTTCTTTGATCAGGACTTTTTATTTTTTGAAATCCATTTTTCCAAAGCTTAAACTTTGGAATCAGGTCGACTGAATCTGTGATGTGTTTTAAACGACTGCTAAAAGCTTTCATTTGCAAGATTTTCCGTAATCTTTCACACATTAAACCTCTGGCTTTGGTTGATACCAAATGGTTTTGCGGATGACTGAAGATAGGATAGGACTGGTTCACATCAAAACTGTGGACCAATTTGCAACTGTGCATTTTAAAATAAAGTTATCAGTGCCAAAACCAAGTCTGATACCAGCGCTTTGTTTTGTCCATATTTGTAATCTGTTTGTTTCCCTGCAGTGCTGCAAAATAACCTATTATGACAATCATGGCAGCATAATCAGAGCAGATTTGTTTGGATCAACACTTCCTCAAACACATTACTGGTTAAAGTCATTTTAATGGTGATGTATTGAGACCTAAACTGCACACCTTGCAGCTATTCTAAGTAAGTAAGTACAAATGAAATTATGACTTAAGATGACTGAAGATAAATATTACAAAGTGCTTCACAACAACAAAGTTTTTAGTGGGAGTTCAATGGGAGCGAGTCCACCGTTACTCTAAAAGCTTTAGTTCTCAGCCTCGTTTGCTCCACATGCAGCGGGCCACATGACCTCATATAACCTGCTGGGGATGTATCAATGTAAACGTTTATTTATGTGTGCTGGTGAATGTCCATTTTTAAAAGGAAGAGTTGGAAATCGTAAATTACTCTGCTGCATCACTTCATTCAGTTCAGTTTAGAGTATTTCACACGTTCTCTAGCAAGCTGGCAGTAGACTATTTATAAAGGTGGATGACCTCACTGCTCCCTAAAAGTAAAGCCAAGACATATCAAGACACTGCTGACTCCAGTGAGGGCTTCCGCTGAGTGAGAAAAAACTCCGTAGACTTCAGAATATCTTTCTCCAAAGTTGTTTTTCAATCATTTTTAGTAGATCTTGTGAGTGTGAGTAGATCTCACTGATGTACTATCAAGCATTAATCAGACATTTAGTGTTACAAACACGGGATGTGATGTCATGCGTGACACCTGCACTGAAAAAGGCAGTCACGAAGGGAGCTGCTTACTTCTTCTTGGAAACTGTACCTCAAGATCTGCAGAACAGAGTTGTCTGTTCTGCAGATCTGAGGGAACTTATGCAAGTTAAACGTGTGCTGTGTAAACTATTCGTTAAACTAATGTTGTTAATCGCTCTGACAACAATAAGAAAAGCAAAATTAAAAAGTAAATTGCTCATAGCCTGATCACTGCAACGTCACTCACTGATTAATGCCCCATCTTGAAGCTGTTAGCCAAGGCTTTCATTTTGTCTTTGTATTTTAAAAGTCAGCATGGCGAGTGAGGAAGGGACCAGACTGAGAACTAGGAGGACGGCGCTCTCCGTGACATTTGGGACGAAGACACATTTTATTGTAGTTGTAGCTTCTGTACACCACTGCAGTGGATTATAAATCAAAGAACAAAGATGTCACTGAACTGATGACTGAACACAAATTTAGCATGAGCTGTTTGAGACTGACAGTCACTTTTATGCACAGCCTTCACATTTTAGTGAACTAACATCAATTTAAACATATATAAAAAAATACTCCTTTGAATGCTTGCATGAAAGAGCAACTCACCAAATGCTGTTTTTTCCATTGAGTTGCTCTACTAGTCCTTTACTGCACCTGCCTTTAGCTGCTGCTTGTTTGAGGGTCTCTCTGCTTTCAGTTTTGTATTCAATAATAGAAAAGCATGCACTATTCGGTGGAGATCATGTGACTTACTCGGCCATTGAAGAATATTCTTTAATTGGCCTCAAGAAACTCTTGTTGCTTGGTTTGGGTCGATATCTATTTTCACAGTGAGGTGCTTTCTGATTGCTTCTGCAGCATTTGGCTGAAGCTGAGCAGAGAGTATGGTTCTGTTTGACACATAATGCTTTGGATCATGATCTGTTTCTCCCTTTCTTCATACTTTTCTCATCATTCTGGTACAAGTTCATCTTGGTTACAACTGTCCAAAGAGTTATTTATTTATTTACTCATTTTTTACAGAACTGTTTAAGGTGGAGCTGCTTTTTTATGCTTTGCACCATTATGCTACACATGCCATTGAAGAGCCATTGAAACATTCATCACATGTGTGTTCATGTTAACCTTGCACAAGTTCGTTTTTATTGATACCTCTGTAAAGCACTTTGGGATATACGTTGTACTTACTGTTGTCTCTTTCTATGTGAACAGAACACTCACACCAAGGCAGACAGTCTTCAACATGTGACATGTTGTTGCTCACCTTTTGTGTAAGATGTTTATGAGCCAAGTAGGGGTGCAAAAAGGCTTAGGCCAAGGGACAGAGGAGGAAGGTACTGGCACGTTTTCCAAGGGCTTGCCAGACCAAACCAGAGCTCACAAAAACAATCATATGACTTGCAGGAAAGCACCTTGATGACAGAGAGGTTTGCACCTGTGACCCTGGTGCACGAGTTTCTAGAAGTTACTGGCATGCGCTTCATCTGTGTACGACAGGGTGTTTTGCTTTGCTTTGCTGGTGACTGAGCACGGATCTCCCAACGCTTAATCAGCTTTTCAGAGGTCATTTCCCGTCTGATCGCTCTGTGAACCACAACGCACTGCTGCTAGCTGGTTGCTATCATACCGGCAGTTTTAACTAGCCATCCACTGCATTTGAATATTTCCAAATGGCTGAAAATGAAAATGGAGAGAACTGCAAACTAATATTAATTATTTAATTAATATTTCTAAGTAAACAAATGAGAAAATTAAAATAAATATATTATTTTCCCCTATAACCTCAAGATTTTTATGCATTTTAGGCATTTTTATGTTTAGTCATGTTATTCTTAAAAAATATTTCGTATGGATGAAACGACAGATAATAATTAGCATCTCTGTGAAGCTTATATTTAAAATATTTTGTAGACATTGGGGTTTTTAAATTAATCCTTATGAAGTAAATCAAGAGAGGTTGCATAGTGCTGGATGGTAGAAGTGGAAATAGAGAGAGAAACGTTTTAGAGATTATTATTATTATTATCATCCTTTATTTATTCAGGTGAAAAGTCACATTGAGATTTAAATCTTATTTCCCAGAGACCCGGCCTTTCAAAATGCTCACAGCATCAAAAGAACCGTGAGGGAGATACAATCGAAACGGAAGCTGTGAAACATGAGGAATGAATATCTCAGCTGTTGACAAAATAAAAACAATATACGAATCACACCATCGCTCAGTGTCACTCGTTCAGGCTGTGAGCTGTGCAAAGTCAAAAAGTAGCTGAAGAGCAGGAAGTTCTTGCAACCACACACCTCCATACCTCAGCTAGCATCCTGCACCCGGTTACCATAGAAACGCATGCTGCTGTCACTCCTGCACCAATAAGCTGCAAGCTCCGTTCGCAGTTCGGGGCGGCAGCATCGCCTTTGTTACAGGGAACAAAGGAAGCAGACAAAAAACTTTCCCTCCAAACCACAAAAAAAAACAAAACACTCACATGCTCGCACACTTTCAGTCAGCGCGCGCCTGCTGCAGAGCAAACACAGGCTGACACAGTTAACTAGATTATTTTAAAAACCACAGACTGCTTGTGCAGGTGTGCTGCACTCAGGTCCTAATGAGAAAACAGTACTACTGTAACTCTACTGTAACAAACAAGACAGTTAAAAAACATATACGACTGCAAATTTCATTCTTATGGTCAGTGTTAAAACCAAGTTGTTTTTTTTTTTTTTTTCAAATAATTACCAATTGTCTGCAATGACGTCCAGTTTTAGGGCCACACCATTCATAAGTAAAATGTCTTGATTTATTTTATCCCCAGTTCAGCCTTTCAGTCACCCATGAAGCCCAAGAATTATACTAACCTGTAAAATCAGAGTGGCCAGGGTTAATACGCCCTGCTGATGAGTAAAAAAGAAACAAGAAAAGTGATGGAAGAATAAAATCCTTTCCTAAAAGAGTTCATAACCTATGACTATGACTCTTTTTTTTGTCTAACAAAAAGCCTTAGGGTGCTTAACATTCGGATACATTAGAAAATAGGTAGCCATAAAGTTTAGTGTGAATCATTAACCAGCAACAGCCTTGTAATAAAACTTGCTTTCATCCGCTTGACCATGAACATTTCTTTTTTTTCTCTTCAACTTCCCCTTTTTTTCCCTGTGAAACTGATCCAATAAACGCTGTTTAGAAAAACTGTGCCAAACTGTACTTGTCATGTTGTGTGGATATTGTGTTACAAAATTTGAACGTTTTAAAGATGGTTCAGTTATAAAAGTACATTTGTTCTAAGTGGAGGATACATAGAAACTGAGGTTAGACCTGTAGTGTTACAATAATACCTGCTGAGGTTCCTTCTACAAAAGTCTAGTTATTCATAAACCTCTTGGTGGTCAGGAGGAAATGGTCAGAGTTAAACACACAGCGCCTGAAGAGGATTGTGTAAGCTTCAGTGGAGGACTTCCTAATTAGTCCATCATTGGTACATTCAAAAAAAGAATAAATAAGAATGCCTTACCATCTTTTCCTTCAGTGATAGTTTATTAGTGGTCAAAACGTTCCATGTCTAGTAGTAACACCAGTATCCAGGCCGATGTAGCTGTGTGTGCTGCTGCACGCACAACCACACTGAACTTACTGCGAATGAGGAAATGCTCTGCAATTCAGTGTGGGCAAGAGGGTGACTGATAGTGACACAACATAAAAATAAGAGCAGAAAATAATAGGCGCACCACTTTGTTTCATTTCACCCTGAAAGGTCAGCCTTATCATAATGTGCACAACAACATCCAACCGGGCCTTACAAAGTGTGGCATTAATCTCACTGTGTGCTTTTGTTGATCAACTCTTTGTGTTTGATTATGTGCGAGTGCATGAAGTGAAGAAAAGCAAATTAATTAAGGCAGGAAAGAATAAAATAACCTTATTTAGACGAGGAGACGTTGAAAAATACATGAAAGGACGAGAATTTTAGTGAAGTAAGAGTGGGGGTTTCCTCGTATGTTATGTAATTTATTCATCATGTACATGTCATGTAGTCAGCCGTCTTTTCATAGCCAAAATCTGAGGAAGTCACAAGTTTCTTAAAAAGATTTTATATTGTGTAAATTAGACTTCCTCAAACTCTGATTTAGAAGGAGAAAAAACTTCCCCAAAATCCCTTTTAACAAGACAGAAAGTTGGAATTTATTTGATATCAGCAAATTTCACAAATCAAATGGTTAAACAGTCCATTTCAAAAAGTCCTGTTTAAAAAACTGAACATAGTAAGTGATCAACATCAAGTCCTCATAAATTTACAGACTACAGGATTTGTATGAAAAAATAAAGTTGGAAGTTCTGAGCATTTATTGACAGATTTCACTGTTCAGCACAAACATTTTATTACATATTCATTAGAAATAAAAATTGTACAGTTTGTTTGTTAGTCTGTTTAAGCTTTTATTAATGTTAGTAATAGTATTGTAATATTTATTTCTTTATTTGCTGTTGCCATGTTGAGCTACAAGAGTTCAAAGATCTGGATTTTAAGAGTAGTCCATAACTTTTCAAGAAGTTTAAAGTTGGGGCTTTCTGGAGGCTATTCCAGACTTTTAATGGGGCATTTCTAACTTGAGATTCCAGGATCATCCCTTTGTGAAGGTCTAACGAAGACCCAAACTGTCACCCTCAGATGAAAGGAAAAGGCTCAAGCCTGCCATGAACTGCAAACGTCTGGAACAGCAGCATCACTGTCCACAGTAAAGTGAGTATTGCTGTCTGAGAGGGTATTGATCAAGAAAGAAGCTAATGCTCCAAAACTGGCAACTTCAACCTCAACTGAAATTTGCAGTTGCCCATATGGACAAGCCAAACAGCTTCTGGAGAAAAGTTTTATGGTCAAATGAGACAAAGATTGAGCTTTTTTGCCAAATGACAAGAGGCATGTTTGTGAGGCTTTCATGCCTAATAACACTGTACCAGCTGTCAAGCATGGTGGTGGTAGCATCATGCTCTGGGGCTGTTTTGCTGCAAATGGTACTGGTACATTACACAAAGTGGATTGAATAATGAAGGAGAAGTACTACCTCTGAGCTCATCAAATTAATCTCTAATCAACAGTTAGATGCTTGAAACTTGGACACAACTGGATGTTCCAACAGGACAATGATCCTAATGGATAAAGCAGGCTAACTAAAGCCTCTGGAATGACCTTCCCAAAGCCCTGACCTCAACCCTATTGAAAATATGCGGACGACACTCAACAGGTGGATCCATGCCAGGAAACGAACAAAATTAACTGAACTCTGAAGTCTATGAATTCTGCCAAGAAGAATGGTTAAATGTCCAGGCAGAATTATGCCAAATGCTTGATGATGGCTACCAAAAGGGTCTGATTGAGGTGCAACCTGCTAAGGAACGTTTCACCAAATATTAATGGTTGTGTATGTATATTTTTGAAACCCACCCCCAAAATAAATTCAAACTTGTGCACGCAATTCTTGTTCAAATAAATGATTAAAACCTCCAAATTACCACAATATTCATGCCCATGCTGAGTGGATGTGAACTTTGTACCATAACTGTACTTCAGTTTACAATATTGGTGGATGAGTCAACACTGTTGGCTCACAGCAAGAGGATTCAGGCTCAGTCTGGGGGCTTTCTGAGTGGCGTTTGCGTGCTCACGGTCGTGCCTGTGTGGTTCTCTATGGGTTCTCTGGCTTCTAGAGTCGGTTTAGGTTTACAGGTGACTCTAAATCAGCTGTAGGTGTGGATATGAGCATGAACTGTTGTCTGTCTATCTCTGTTAGCCCCTGTGAAGGACATGAAACCTGTCCACCTCTCATCTCATGGCAGCCCATGAAGTAGTTAAATATATAAGAAAATTAATGATATAAGAATATTGGTGCTATAATTTAGAGCTTCATTGTAGGTGTGTGGTGGTGTTTTCTTTTACTAAAAATTCTAAAAACAAAACATGAACTCAATAAATTCATATTTCTACACTCATTTCAAAGGCGGGGGGGGTTCTCCAAGGGTGAGGACACTGACAGTGGCGCTGCTGTTGTTCCTGTAGGGGTGGAGTTTAAGGAGTTTAAAGGGGTGGAGTAGCTGTTAACACCAGAGGGCGTAGGGGCTGCGTTTCCTCCCATCATGAAACCCGGCAGAGGGTTGGCCATGCTGGGAGCCTGGCTTAATGTAGGGGATACTGTGACACCTGGTGGTGCCCATGGTGAAATGTTGCCAGGCGCAGTGGGCCATGGGGCCGCCCACTGGTTTCCTGGAAGCGCCTGCTGGCCCCAAGGCATGCTGGCTGGAGGGTATGTGGGGGATGAGTATGGAGAGCCACCTACAGGATGTGTGGGGAACATAGAGAGAATCTGCGAGCTGGAGAGCACTTGCTGTTGCTGTGGAGGCTCTGACGGAGAAGAAAAATAGTTTTTGTTTTTCAAAAAGCGCTACACTATGAGGTGTACTGTTATTACAAATCTGCTGTTTTTAAGAGGAAAGCGTCCTTATGTTTACTGATACCTGGGATCTGAGTTTGTGCCAGAGGCTCCTCCAGTGGGGTCAAAAACACTTCCATCAGCTCAATGGTGGACGAGGGCTGCTGGCAGAAACAAGGAGAGAATAAAATATAAATTCTCACCTACATGTTACCTAAAAGTCAGGAGACAGAAGTGTAGTTGTATTACAATCGTCTTATTTTGCGAGATTCCATAATGCTGCACCAAAGCTATTATAATGAGCTACAACTAAACTAATAAGTGACACTGGGGGTGAAAAAAATTATTAATTAGGATAAAAGCTAGACTTTAGTTAAAAAGTTAAACTTAAACACACTGAGCACCTGTAAAAATATAACATACAAATAATATCATATACAAGTATACAAGAAAGATGTATACATATAGCACTATAAAATCACAATTTATTAAAGAAACTAACTGTGAAAATAATATAAACTAAACTAAAAATAGTCACGAATAACCAAAAGAGTAAGGTCATGAACCCAAGTGTCTAAAATGACTTTCCTCCTCAGGCAGGCTGCGCTCAGCCTGAGAGAGGGGACGAGGAGTTCGGACAAGCCTCCCTTTGGAGGTTTGGAGACCCCAGGGTAAAACCACAACCAACTGGAGAGATCGCATATCTAATCTGGGACAACTTCAGGATCCCCCGGGAAAAATCGGAAACTGGGAGACACTGCTGCTTAGCCTCCTACCATTTCAACCCAACTTTGGACACTTGCTTTTGTCAGCTATTTCATGTGAAATATGGCTGTTATCTCACATAAAAACTTGTATTGTTGTTTTATACCTGCTTTGTCTGCTGTGATGAAACATCTGGCCGTGGGCTGAACAGATCTTCAAGAGCTGGTTCCTGTAAAGTAAGCAAGTCCATGTATAAAAACACAGAAATGTTTTCTTTAAATTTGGGATCACCTTCATTTAGAAAAAAGTGAAGATGATTAAAAATAATGAACCTCTGCTGCTGAGCTCTTGTGTAGAACCAGTAAAGAAGCGCCCTGAAACAGAAAAAAACCCAACAGTGGTGAGTGAAAGCTAACAAATAAACCAACCAAAAGCACAGGGACAAAAAAAAACTTCTTTCTGACTTGTGTTGGTGTCTCTGCAGGCTGCTGCAAGATCTCTTGGTCCACATGCTGACAAACTTCCTGGATGTCGAGGAACACTGGATGTGCCTGAGAGACACAGATAAAACATCTTTCTGCTGTGCAAACTCTTAACAGGCCAATGCAGCCACATGCAAAACAAACTATAGTGACAACCATTCACGTTCACGATGAGCTGGCTTTTTAAAGTTTGCTTTCCTTGCCTGTTTTTTTAGGAGAATGTAAGTAAGTAAGTAAAATGTATTTATATAGCGCTTTTCACAGATAAAAATCACAAAGTGCTTTACAACACAAGAAATGGAAATATAAAACAATGTAACAGTAAATAAAACAGCAATGTAAAACAATAAAACAATAAAAACAACATAGGAGGAAATTATTCAAATGCTTTTCTAAATAAAAATATCTTCAGCAGTTTTTTTTAAAAGAATCAATGGAGTCCGTGCAGCGTAGAGACAGTGGAAGAGAATTCCACAACCGTGGTGCCACAGTCTGAAAGGCACGATCACCATGAGTTTTAAAACGAGTGCGCGGTACCACCAGCAGTCTCTGATCTAATGAGCTTAACCCTCTCAGGCTCAAATTAAACTTTTTGTTGCTAATGCACAACCAAGTCCTGCAGTGGTACTTCTGAGTAAAAAAAACCTCATAAAATACGTATGTGGGGTAATCAGGTTGTTAGTTTTTAACTGTTGCAAATCGGCAACGCCTGCCTTGAGAGGGTTAAAGCTCGAGAAGATGAATGTGGTTTCAGCAGGTCAGATAAATATTGGGGAGCTTGACCATGTAGGGCCCTAAAGGTTAGAACTAAAATTTTAAAATGAAACCTAAAACTTACAGGCAACCAGTGAAGGGAGGCTAAAACTGGAGTAATATGAGATCTTCTCTTGGTGCCTGTTAAGAGACGGGCTGCAGCATTCTGCACAGTCTGAAGACGATTTAAGGCTGATTTGTTAAAACAAGTAAAAAGACACAACTACAGTAGTCTAAACAGGAGGAAATAAAAGCATGAATAATCATCTCAAGTTCAGGCTTTGACATCATTAGTCTGAATTTTGAAATATTCCGTAAATGATAAAAACAGTTTCGGACCAGCTGTTTAGAATGCTGCTCGAGCAAGCTAACTGTATTTATTTAGAATGAACTTTAATGCTACACAGATAAATACACTGCACAGAAATTGAGGTTTCTCTCCTCCGTCCAGACTGAATCTGTCAAACATGCACTGCTATTGTGAGCAGTAAATTGCACAAAAATGCCTCCTGCATGAAAATGTATATTTTCATTGAGCCTGGCTCTGCTGGAGGTTTCTTCCTGTTTAAAGGGAGTTTTTCCTTCCCACTGTCGCCAAAGCGCTTGCTCATAGGAGTCATATGATTCTTGGGTTTTTCTCTGTATGTATTATTGTAGGGTCTACCTTACAATATAAAGCACCTTGAGGCGACTGTTGTTGTGATTTGGCGCTGTATAAATAAAATTGAATTCATTTGAATTTCATTAAATTTTTTTAATATATCAGAAGGTTACTGGTCCATTCTGTACCCCGCCTCTCACTATTGACAGCTGGGATAGGGTCCAGCCCCCCTGTGACCCTGATAAGCTGAAGAGAATGGATGGTTTGATGGTTAAATGAAGTTAAATAATGCTGATAAATCATGTCAGCATTAAATTGCATTGCGGTGGCTCAGTATTTTTTTTATGTGCTTAAACAACTATACTTGCTATATGTGCCCACTGGAGGAGTTATGGTAAACACTTTTGCTTATAAATGACTTATTAAATAATTCATTTTTATATAATAATCTATTAAATGTTTATATGTTATGTGGCAGTATTAGCAGTATTAGCATCAGTATTAGCAGTATTTAATAACACCACCTGTTTCTGCTTTAGTACTGTGTTTTGTTACCAGGTTAGCCATCTTGATGTAGAAGAGGATGTAGTTGTCTTGATGCTGGTAGATGTAAGCCAGAGCTCTGGGGTCAGACTCATCTTTGGTCAAAGAGCTGATCCTGCTCCTCTCATGGTCGTGAAGAACAGCCTGAAATGAGGATTTATCTTTTATTTATTATACAAGAAACTCTAACCACCAAAATAAGAACAGCTTTATGATACTGATCCTCAGCAGTTGTGTAAATATCATCTCCACCTCTTAAGATTTTCCAGTTTTGGAAAAAAAACTGCAGTGTAATAAAATACTTTTATTATGCAATCCAAGCATGAACTGTCCACTGAAGAATCACAGTCATTTTAAGACTAACTATCAACCTAAAGGGGGCGCTACAATTTGAGGACAACACAACACATGTTGGGAAATCCCTTGCTTGACTCACCCCGGTCCTTTCATCCAGAATTTTCAAGCCACTGGAGGAAATTTTCAACCAAATTCTCCTCTTGTGGATTCCCTGTTTCCTTCCTGCTACCTCAAAGCCCTTTAGCACACACACATTCACACAACAGCACAGCACAGGTGAGCTGAATAAGAAGTAAACATGAAATGACAGACATATATTCCAATGAGATAAGTCAGAGCACACATAAAAAGCGAGATGAATCTCACATTAAGGAGTAAAGCTAAACTAATTAACCGACAGAGCAGTTCTGACGTATTTCACAGTCATTGTGTCTACGATTGATGTAACACCACCAGTAAGCATGCCGGGACAGCCGGAGGGAACATTGTATCTGCAGCCAGAAGTGGTCCGCTGAAAGGACCTCTTACAAACCAGGATGTACAGATTATTGCTGCTAACAAAAAAGCAAGTGCTTTCTTTGATGGTTTACTTTGTGAAATTGTTTTAATCCATGATTTACAGCCACAAAAACATTGGCAGTGGATCTGTTTCAGTCCCAATCGATCTGGGTAGGTTTTCTAAGCACTTTTTCCTACTGGAAGCTGCTATTGTGCTATTGCTGAGTGTGTGGTTTGGGTGGTTTTCGCAGGTTTCACAGCAGAACGTTGCTTTTTATATTATATTTCATAAAGGTGTCCTCTTCTCAACATTATACACATTTTATTGATAAATTATTATATTTAAATTGTATAAAATATATAGGTCTCAAAACATGCAACAAGTATACTGTGCAAAAGTCTTCAGTCACACTTCCAAGCAGCCAGATATTTCTCACGGTTTTTTAAAACTGGTCTTGACAAACATCAGGCATGGCTCGAGACCTTTGCACAGTACTGTACACAGCTTACAGTATTCAAATGCAAAGCTGCTCTTCTGCAGTTGCCCTCAAACAATGACCCAGAAACCCTGAATTGGCCTTCACAGCAGTCAGATCTGTGTCAAACACATCCTGAGCTACTCCACAGTTACCTGCACAAAGTTCAGTCTTTGATTCTATTTGCTGAGTGATTTGTGGTTTGGCTCCTGCCGTCTGTATTTTTATACTTGTTACTGTGATGTCCTTCCTGTGACTGCGATCGGTGACTCACACCACTGCTGTAGTGTGTTTCTTCTAACTGTGTTGTAATGTATTGTGTATGGTATAAACATTTATATTCAAAGCAGTGTGTGTGTGATCGCTGATTGCAGTTTAAAGTTATTCACACTACATTAGATGCATGCTGACACTGACGGTCTTGACAGGTTGCACAAGTGTGATTACAATTTTGAGTGATTGTGACCTCGCTCTGTCCGTTCCCCGTGGACCGTGTCTGTTTAACGTTTATTATTGTTTCCCCCCTTTTTTGACTTTTTAAAAAAGCTGTGGCGCGCTCCTCCAAACAAACTCTCACTGCATCATGCAAAGTCCTTTGAGATTAGAAGAACACGTCAGGAGTCAACAGGATGTCAGAGGCATTACAAGCCATTTTTCCCCAGCAGGAATGTTCCCACAACTCATTTTTTTTCTGAAAAAACAAAGACACTGCTCATTCATCAAACATAGGGTTAACTGTGTTAAGGAAGAGTTTCTTTTTAAAAATATTTAATAATAATGCTTTGTCAAATTCAAATGCCATCAGAAAGGTCTACAAAGGTCCAAAAACTACACATCGAGTCTGTTTCTGACAGTTTTCAGTCTGCAGTCTGTGAGTATTTAAAACCTTGTAGTTAGCAAATAAACTCGAACACAAAGAAAAACTTTAAGATCTGAACTCACTGATGCATGCTCTTCCACTGAAACAAACAGCAATCAGGAGCTTTTCCTACGTATGACTCATCATAGACTGTGCATAAAAAATGTGCATGAAACAATACGTGTTAACTTACATCACAGAGGCTTCCTCTAAAAATAACCATAGATTTAACACTCTGCATGGAGCTGGATTTAAGTGGTTAAAGTTAGTTTTTAGAGCCTGTGCAGCACCGTCACATGCCAGTACAGATGTGTTGCTGCTAAAAGACTTACATTTAGCTAACTAATAACACTGATATCTCAGTGGAAAACAAGGAAACTGAAACTAAAAAGCAGTCTAAGGGAGTCCTTTCTGTACTGCCCCCGGCTTCACAGATGGGTTTTATGTTAAAAAACAAAAAAATGGATACACTGTCCACTTTCACTCTCTGTCTCTGAAGCACTGAGTGGCTCTTCTTTGTTGGCTAGCTGCCTTTGTTAGCTGTAATGTTATATGTAATGTAATGTAATGTTTGAGTTGTAATTGAACCGCCAGTTGAATGTCTTTTCTTTCGCTGTGACAGTTTTTTAGAGTAGGGCTCTGAGGTGTAAATTAACCTTAACACATGTGGTGTTTTGTTTTCACTTTAAAAGCAAGGCAGATCTTTATAATGACCTGCAGAGCTCAAGTCAAAAACGGAGTCAGTAAACCAAACGGTGTAGTGGCTTTGGCCTTCTTTTATATACAGTCTATGGTTAAAAAACTAAAACAGAAGAAAGAAAGTAAGTTCTAACTGTCAACACTACTGAATCTGAATACTTAAGATTGGGATTTAGATTGGGATCTTTAAGTACAGTATAGCACATGGTTTTCTTTTCTGTTGCTTGTCACCTAACTTACTTTAAAGATTTATTATTTTCTTTTTAGATGGAAGGGTCACCACAAGACAACAAGGACTTTCTTATTTTTCATTTTTATCTTGGAACCAAAAATGTCTGTGATAACTTTCATGCAAATCCTCCATTAGATATTGAGACATCTGAGCACTGACCGAAATGGACAGAAGGACAGAAAAAATATATCCTCCCAGATCTTGACGTAGCTTTTAAATACATTTGCTGTGATGCTTAAAAAAATATTGGTCTGTGAAATACAAGTACCTCCAAATGATAACATTAATCTCAGCAGTCATGAAATCTTAAACGTCTGGTGTTTATCTTTGATTTTTTTCTCTGATAAAGTGAAAAAATGAAGATTGATCTTACAGGAAATCAACCAGTTTAATCAAGAGCAGACAGAAGTCAGTTTACTACCTTTAGTTTCATCATGGAGTCTCTGCACATCTTTTCTCCGAGGGCGTCAGGTACTGGGTCCATGCCAATCAGCTTGGCTTTGTAGCGAACTCCTTCCCCGTGGAAACGAGACATAGTATCCATGGATACCATGGTAGCCCCTGGGAACCACGAAGAGAGGACATAAAGGGTCAAATTATTATGAGGATGAATTTGTGTGAGAGCACGGAAATTCTTACATGTGTATATTTTGGTTAATTAACGGATTTAGGATAATGTTTGTGTATCACAATTTCACTAAAACCTATGTGTATTTGTGTATTTGATGTCTGCACGCCTTTAAATCATGTGTTTACAAAGATTGCAGTATTTGTGGTTTATATGAGTAAATATTTGTGTGTATGTATCTAAAAGCATGAGTATGTTTACACAGGGCGTTCCTTGTGTGTAAGCAAACTGCAGAGCAAGCATCTAACTGATGCCGAGTCAGTGTTTCAATCCATTTCCCAACATGAAACAGGTAATTTAGCAATAATGCAAAAGTGTGACTGTAGCAAAGGTCGACTCCTAAACGGCTTCATTTGCGTCACGTAACAGTTTTACGGGATTTTAGTCACTGTTTAGTTCGAAGGTGAACACAAACAGACCGACACAAAGCTACAGACTGGCAACAAATTAAAGGGAAATCAACACAATTCAGCTCAATTCAGTTTTATTTCTATAGTTCCAAATCACAACAACAGTTGCCTCAAGGTGTTTTATATGTTAAAGTAAACAATCGACAATAATACAGAGAAAACCCAAAGCAGCTGATGACCCTTCTAACAAGCCCTTGGCGACAGTGGGAAGGAAAAACTTCCTTTTAACCTCTGGCAGAACCAGGCTTAGGGAGCCGCAGCTATCTGATGGCTTGATTTGATGCTGGACTGCAGGATATTTTTCTCAAGAGATCAGCCCAGAAACCTGCCCAGTGTCTAGCTGGGCTGACATTTGGTGACCGTGAAGCCCATAGCACATGACTGACTCTCCACTCAGTCTCCACTCATGCCCTATGGGTGACATAAATTAAGCAATATAAGTAAGTAAAATTTTATTTCTATATGACCTTTTGAGACAAAGATCACAAAGTGCATCACAACAAAACAGGAAGCATGTTAGCAGAATTGTCCAGGTAGCTTTCACTGCCGTTGGTATAGAAATGCCTCACCTCTCTGTTGTTGTCAATGGACTATTTCTGCTGACACGGTCAGATCAACCCCTGCACTGACATGCTCAGGCCTCTAGGAAAGGTGCGTTGGGTTTCTTTACATATCAAATCAATAAGGAGCTTTCACTTCACCAGCTTGTGTGCAAGTCTTCTATATTCATTTTTTATTTCTATGTGTTCATTTGAAGACACACATTCCAGCTATAAACGGCTACAGTGGATGACATTTAGAACTTATAGCTACACTGGCAAATAAAAGTTGAACTACCAATCTGTGTCACACTTCATGAACTCATCAGTTCTGATTTATAGTTTTCTTGTGAGAATTTGGTAGTTTTGGTCCTCTAAAGAAGTCGAAGCTCCTGCAACACTCGTGGTATAAACTTTGCTGCTTGACCAGCCCGTTTCAACTTGTAGCCTTCATCGGGGTGCTTGGTAACAATTTCCCAGCTAACACAGGCTATCGTACTTTGATTTACACCGTAGGAAAATACCAGTGCTGAGTAGTCATAGCATCATTAAAAAAAGAGAACTGGATAAGATCAGAACTTATAAATATGTTGCTTCTGTTGGCTCAGATAACAGACATCTGTGAATGTTATGTACTTTACAGCCCATGAAATCCAATATTCACTTCAGGGTCCGACATCTTTTTAATCACACTTGCTCTTCTGCTCTTAGCAGCTTCTGACTTAAGCGGTGTTTGATAACGTAGACCGGAATCTTTTCCCAAGAGCTTTGAATCACGCTTCGAATGAGTGAAAGTCTTGGAATATTTCGCAACTTGGCAGATACTTTAATTTAAGACATAGTTTTCTTCTGATTAAAGTCAGAATCACTGAGACATTGCATTTCTCGAAAATCTTAATTGCAAATTTATTCATAAATTGCTTTTGTTCCAGATCAGATGCAACTCACATGGCTTTAAAACCTTTGTGATTTGCTGTGCCTTGTGTTTTATTTGAAACTGTAAAGCACTTTGTCTAGAAAATATTAACTACAAAAGGTGCAGAGCTGCTTTAGGTCAGTTGTAGCAATGTTGTGCTGACTGTGGAGCCCATTTGAGTACCAAGAACTCATTGTCGTGTTCAGGAAACCAGTTTAAGATCATAAATCCATCATTGTACCCTGCAGTTATAAAGGGATGGACATGCAATACTCAGGTAAGCTGTGGCTGTTTAACGATGCTCAGTTGGTAATAAGGGGCCCAAAGTGTGCCAAGAAAATATCCCCCCACACCATCACATCAACGAGCTGTTCAGCAGCCTGAACTGTTGATATAAGGCAGGGTTGCTCCATGTTTTCATGTTGTTTATGCAAAATGTTGACCCTATCATGTGAACAACAGAAACTGACACTCATCAAACCAGGCAATGCTTTTCCAGTCTTGTGTTGTCTGTTTTTGGTGAACCTGTGTGAACTGTGGTTCAGTTTCCTGCTCTTGGCTCCAAGGTGTGGTCTGCTACTGTAAGTTCAGAGCTCTTCTGCATACAGTAGCTTGGTTGTAACAAGCTACTGTACGCAACAATGTAACAAGCTTTCTTTATTTGAGTTTTTTCCAATGTTGTGATTATTTAGAAGATTTGTTAGTTATTTTCATGCTCTTAGTTAAAAAAAAAAAGAGTTTCTATTGTGCTGCCTTCCTTTTGCTTTTTGTCTTTGAGTCTCTGTTGTCTTCTCCCATTTATTCCCAGTAAGTTGGATTACATTTGTTTTTCTTTCACAGATTTTAATTTTGGTTCGCAAACTAGCCGTCATTCAAGTGCTTTGTGTTTTATTCCCGCCTGCCTTTGGAGTCTGCTTTTGGCTCCCTTTGCATCTGACCAGTCTCCTCTGACCTCTGTCATCAGCAAGGCCCTTTTGCTCAGAACTGCCGCTCTATAGATATTTTCTCCTTTCCAGAGAAAGCCATATGGGAAAAATCCCAGTAGATAAGCAGTTTCTGAATTATTCAGACTATCTGGCGCCAACATTCAAAGTCGCATAGGTCACCTTTCTGCTTGATTCTAATGCTCGGTTTGAGTCTCAGCAGTTCATTTTGATCATGTCTACTTGCCAAAATGCACCGAGCTGCTGCCGTGTGATTGGCTGAATAGATATGTGTTAATGAACAGTTAAAGAGGTGTACCTTATAAAGTGGCTGTGGGTTTTATTTGAGAGCTACAGTCTAAAGTGATCATATTCTCATAAAATCATGATTGCTCTTGATGGCAGTTAATGTGTCAAAGACGTCTCTAAAAGGATTATGTAATATCTACTGTCGGAGATTAAAGTTCCTCTGACGGTCCGTCATTTTGCTGACCACACAGCTGCTTTGCAAATGCCTAAACTGTTGAAATTTACACCTCATAAACAGACATTTATCCGCTTCACATGAAAGCTTCTTGCAGCTGGAAATGTGCCACATGATTTACAGCCACTGTGTAAGCTCATATGTGTCTCCCACAGCTGGAACAGGACATAACAGAAGAACAAAACAAAGCGTTACCTGCAAAAGCTTTCAGTTCCCATCAAATCTCAACAAACTCACTGTGCTAGGACTAACTGCCAAACATACTGTGATATTGTCAGCGCTGTTTATATTATGCATGGAAAGTGCAATTTAGAACCACTAACTTAAAGTAAATAGTGGCTCTTTGGCAGAACTGTTAGTCTGTTTTTAAAAGCTCATAAGATTTTCATTTTACTTAAAGGTTCATTCCTGGTGTTTAGTTTTAAAATCCCATAAAGATCAGAATCTTGGCAGCTGAGCCCAAAATAGCCCAGCTGGAAATGAGCTCTGTGTGCCACAACATGCAATGCCAGTGGAAAAATAAGCAAGCAGAAGGGAGTTCACCTGGGCAGCTGATGTGACTTCTGAGAACTGAGTTAGTCTCTGAGGCTTTATGTATCTGCTTCAAATGTGCAGCGATTAGAGGAAACAGTTTGAAGAGCCTGGATGAAAATAGATCCAGAGCCAGACTCAGTCAGAGGCGTTTAGTACACACTGGAACTGAACAGCAGTAAAATATGCCTTCGCTTACAGTCTAAGCACATCCACGCTTTGCATTGTTAGCCTTTCATGTAGCTTTGCGTCATTCTGGAGGGAGCACTCTTTACTGACATTATTAACTTTGAACCTTACGGTCAGCTGAGACCAAACACTTGTACCTGTTATACTTGCTGTGACAGTGGTTTGGCTCAGCGCAGGAAAACTTCCAGCCGTTCGCTGTGTTTCCATCACGATGACGTCTGCTTAGAAAATCAAGGCAAGCAGGACAGAGGATCCCGTGAAAACAGTGAGCCCGTCACAATTGCTGGCTGCAAAACAGAATTTGAAAACCAAGGGTATTTTGTAAAACAATCCCACTAGTATTTCTGGTAGTATTGTAGATTTTTTGAATCTAAAAGCAGAAGACTAAAACCTTTGATCCACCTCACCTGCTCAGAGTGTGTTTCTGCTCTCTCCCTGCTGCTTGGCTTGTCTGCAATATCTCAGAGTCAAAGGTCAGGCTGCAGATTCACTGGTGATATATTAACATCCGCTGGGAGGCCCAATTACATGGGAATCCTTGTAGACTGAAGAAGGTCTAATAGGAAGGACAGACAGTTCATGGTAATTTCCCTCTCAGGGGATGAATGTGAGGTCATGCTTTTCCCTCAAGGACAGATTTGGGTGGTATTTTCTTAAAATAACAGCTGAGGTTCTCTGAAAAACTCTGCAGGAAGGGTGGTTGAGAGAAGCCAGAAAAGAGCAAATGCTGAAAACAAAGGAAAGATTAGGATAAAAGTTTACAAACATATCAGACAGATATGTTTTCAGAAATAAGTAGATGAAATATTAATTGCGATGTTATGTAATCCCTCATAATTCCACAAAAGGATTCCCTTCGTTTAAAATTGTTATTCTGTTTGTACTCATCGCAATGCAAAAACTACCAACATGAACTTCATGAAAGTCGGTCAACAAAAAGATGGACACATTCAGTTATGCCAAGTGTCTGGACCCCTCATTAAAATGCTTTAATTACAATGTTGGGCTTGGCAGATTAAAGCTTTGTGGTTTAAATGTAGCTTTAATGTGATACCTGGTATCTCAGCGTCCATCCATCTTCATCCGCTTTATCCGAGGCCGGGTCGCAGGGGCAGCAGCCTAAGCAGAGAGGCCCAGACCTCCCTCTCCCCAGCCACCTCCTCCAGCTTATCCGGGGGAACACCAAGGCGTTCCCAGGCCAGCCGAGCGATATAATCTCTCCAGCGTGTCCTGGGTCTGCCCCGGGGCCTCCTCCCGGTGGGACATGCCCGGAACACCTCACCCAGGAGGCGCCCAGGAGGCATCCTTGTCAGATGCCCGAACCACCTCAGCTGGCTCCTTTCAATGTGGAGCAGCAGCGGCTCTACTCTGAGCCCCTCCCGGATGGCCGAACGTCTCACCCTATCTCTAAGGGAGAGGCCAGCCACCCTTCGGAGGAAGCTCATTTCTGCCGCTTGTATCCGCGATCTCGTTCTTTCGGTCACTACCCACAGCTCGTGGCCATAGGTGAGGGTAGGGACGTAGATCGACCGGTAAAATGAGAGCTTCGCGTGCATTTTTTAATTTTAAAGGGGCACTCTGAGCATTTTTATTAGTTTGGGGGAACAGACTACTCACACACGTTCACAAGAGCAATACTAACATGCTGATATTTGTTGTGTTTTTCTATGTTTACCATATGCACAACATTAAGCTAGTGTTTGCTATTTGGGAGGATGCGGGTAGATTTGCAATGATCATTACAACCTTACTGAAGGAGGCATGACAATGTGTACTAGATTTCAACAATATAGAAACAGTATGACTAGGACAAGGAGGCAGACAGGACTATTTATACACACTGGGGTGATTATGGGACGATCAGCAGGAGGGTAGCAGGTGAAGGAAATATTTCTCCAGACTCCTTGGAGGACATTCAAAGCTCTTCTTTCCATGTTGGCTGCCTTTTGCTCAAGATGGATTTTGACAAGATCCCCAACAGCTCCGGCTGAAATGTAGCCCTAAACCAAACAGTCTCACCGTGTCATCGTCCCTCAGTCCTCCTGAGCTGCCTGCTGCAGGCTTTGTTTACTCTCTGTCTCCCTCTCCTCTCTCTGTGCTTGTGTGTCTGTGTTCATGGGTGGGACTCATCACGGGTTCCCACCTCTGGCTGAACACACCTGCAACAGTCAATCACCTGCTCCAGATGAGCTCATCAGGAGGCGAGTGGCTGAGCTTTGTTCTTTGCTAGACTGTTCAACTATGCTGTTAGTAAAGCCTCAGCTCTTTAGTGTGGCGTGTGCTCTTTGCCTGCCCCCTGTTCTTTCCTTTGTATACAGACATTCCCTGGAATTCCCCCTCACTGGATTGCTTGGAGAGAGTGCCTGAGCTGAGTGAGGAGAGTTTGGATTATTTGGATGCCCCTGATCCTTGCATCCCAGGAGCCCCTGTTTCCCCATCACAACTTGTAACATCACCTGGGTGTTTCACTGTAAATAAATGCACTTAAGTTGACCTCTCCGAGCTCTGCCATTGAGTCCTCTTCGCCCACTGCTCTTGACCATATTTTACAGATACCTGCTGTACCTCTCACCTTACCTTTGCCATACATATTAAAAACCATTCAAATCATAAAATTTCAAATTTGGAGTCGGTGACCTGTTAGCATTAATTTTCAGTCCAGTTCTTGTGTAATTATTTGCTAAGTTGTCTATTATAAGTAGACATAGCACAGATTCATCTCTTGAGCTAGGAGCACTTTTTTCTTCTTCTTCTTCTTCTTCTTCTTTTTGCTTGAATGATTGATGATTTCCACAAATTCCTCTGAAAAAGGTCAGATAGATGGAGTAGACAGAAAATGTATGAAAAAGTGGCCAATGTCCTTCAGAAAGCACAGAGAGCTGTTCCTAAAGACCGCTTTAAAAGAGAAGAGGAAGTCTGGCTTCCTGGAAGCCAAATATAACCCAGCGAGGGGTGACAGTACTATGTAACGTACACTGTGGCCCCTCAACTCATTCATTAAGCATTCAGTCTGAAATGTGATGACATCACAATGACATCATCATCATGTTTATTTTGTCAGACTGAGGACCTCCCTTCAGTCACACTCATTACCCAAATGTTGCTAAAGCTGAGTACCGCTCCTGATGAGTAACCTGAACATCCTGTGTCCTACGTTAAAGCCCCTCTGACTGCAGACTCCCTCGTGGGCGAGTTTATCAGGAGATGACACACCGACTTTCACACATGCTTCTGAAATTAAATTTATAAAGAGGAAAATAGTCTGAAAGACTACGGGAATGCGAGTCAGCAGTTCTGGGTATTCTAGTTTTCATTTCATTTTAAAAAGAAACAGGTGCTGACCTGCGAAGGGCGGGGATCATTCCTCAAAATGAAAACATTCCCTCAGTACTAAACATTAATTTGATTTTACTTCAATGCTTTAACAATTCTGTGTCATCCTGTCAGTTTCATTCTTTAAAAATCATGATGCTTTTTCTTCTAGCGACAGCTCTGCCTCTTACAAGGGTTCAAAATGCAAGTGATGCACTTTCTTGAATAAATATTTATGAACTAGTGCACTTTTATTATTATATTTAGGTTAGCAAAGAGGTTTTAATCCAACTACAGACATTTTCTCAGGGAGCAAGACTGATTTGTTGAAAACCGCCCAAAACAGGATGAGTTTTATATCAGATTAGACATGTCTTTCCCAAGATCTCTTCTAAATGAGAGGGGTTTATTTAAAGCCGAAATCATAAACAAAGGCCAGAATATTCAGGTCGGACTGGCAGATCTGGCATCATGTTAGAGACTTTAGTAACCGGAGGATATTCAGTGCCCGATTTAATCAGATTTAGGCTTTCTGCAGAAAGCACCAAAAGCAGGAAAAAGGTCACGCGGACTGCTGTCATCAAAGCACCGAGGGGGTTTCAAGTTTCCTTTTAATAAGAACAAGTGTGGGATAACATATGCTGACATTTCTCAACATTTGTACACACACACATACAAACATGCTGGGCTGGGCTCTGCCAAATTCTCAACCCTGGGGTGGGACGGTTTTATTAATGTGTTGGTTTTTTTTGGCCTGATTTGAAGTTAATTTCCTATTTTGCTCTTTATACTCACCTAAACAGAGGAACTTGTTTTAAAGAAGAAGTAGCAATATTTAAACATACCCAATCTAAAAAAAAATACCTAGCAAATTAGTTGATTAAATGTATCATTACTTTAGCTTCCAAAAGTCACATAAAACAGCTAAAATAAAATAAAGAGGACATGATTTCAGTGGCTACCAAAATGCCAAGGTGTTGATGTCATGCCAGACCTGTGAGTCATTAATTTAGGCTAAGTGCTGCTAACTGGAGCTGATTCTCATCCAAACTGAGACCACATGTGATTGTAACTTTATATATAGGCCAAAGTTTCTTGCAGTTGATATTGCTGTGCTAAAAGTGCATCAAACCTCAACAACAGTCACAGGGGTTAAGCAAGTCAGCTGGGACTTACGTCCTCTTTATTCAGCTTGTCCTCTGAGGTGATGGTCATATGAACAGTGCAAATTCAGGAACATTCCGATTAATGGAGAGTGACGTCATAAGCCAGCAATGATGGTGCAAATACATCAGCAGCTTTGATATCTTGATCTGAATAAGTCTCCATCATATTACTGCGATCAATGCGATCAAGTGTTTCCCACATCCCACAAATCAGCTGTAGTTGTGCGTTTCATGCTTAAACTTTGAAGGATTACATGTTCTTCTGTGTCTTGTGGAAACAGTGTGACCCTTTGAGCAGATAAAATGGATTCAAAACCTCACTGGATGAACTAAAAAAACATGTCAAGTAATTAGATTAGAGCTTTTTTAGTGGATTATCAGAGGTTTGGTGAAGTTTTAGCCCATACAAGCACAACAAGTATCACAACCTCAATCTGAAAAAAACAGCTGGGACGCTGTGTAAAACGTAAATAAAATCAAAATGGAATGATTAGAAAACTCATATTTTATTTGCAATATAACTCTGCAAACAGATTGTATGTTTAAATGTACCATTTTAAGAATAGTATTAGCCCACTTTGAACTTGATGTCAGCAACATGTCTCAAAAATGTTGGGAAAGCACATTCTCTCTTCTTGTAGCAACAGTCTGGGAACTGAGGACACCAGCTGCTGAACTTCTAGGAGAGGAATGTTGCCTTATACAGAATTCCAGCTGTTCGACAGTGCTGTGTCTTCTTTCTTGTATTTTTCATGTCACGATCCACCAAGGGTTTCAATTTGTCGAAGGTCTGGACTGCAGGAAGTTCACTTCAGCACCTGGACTCTTCCACTATGGAGCCATGCTGCTGTGATTAGGGATGAGTATCGTTTAGGTTTTATCCGATACCAGTACCAAACCGGTACTTTTGAAACGGTGCCGGTGCTTAAACGATGCTCGAACCGGTGCTTAAAGAATGTTGAACACAAAATTGGTCCAAAAACCTCTTATGTTCAGCTGTTTTTTTGTGAAAAGATAACAATGTTAGCCTTTTCTGCAGCTACAGGGGATTTATGGTATCACTCTTGGCTGGAAGCAGTGCTTAATCAATGGAAAAAACACAAACTTTGTCCAAAAACCTCTCATGTTTAGCTGTTTTCCACTTTTTCTTTGGTCATTTTAGCCTTTTTGGCCAGGTGAAGGGAGTATCTGCCATCAAACAAGAAGACAGCCGCATGTAACTACGACGGTGTTTGCTAGTTCACCTTACGTGCATTAATTGAATAACGTGGTTAGCCTACTCAACGTAAATTACACACGAACAACATTAAGCTACTCACGCAGAGAAGAACGGCTGCTGCTGCCATCATCATCCGTCATCATTTCTGCTACACTGGCAGGGCTAGGGGCCAGGACTCTCCTCTTCGGGTTTTTGGGGATGTTGCTAACTCCGGGTCCGATAACAGGCACCACACCCGCAGTAGATGTGCTCGGTGTGAGGTCTCGCAGCTAGCTATCAAATACGGCACATTTCTTGGCTTTTAAAAAAATGCTATACGTCGCCAGGTGTTTCATCAGATTCGAGGACTTACCTCCTTTGCACAGTATCACCTTAAAGCACTTGTTGCATGATGGTGAGTTTGCATCTTTTGCTGTGAAGTACAGCCAGACTTTGACCGCTTCGCCTTGGGCATTTTTAATCTGTAGCTTGCAAAGGTAAAATGATTGGCTGGAATCCAAAGTGTATGACATTTCAGGGAAAAAAAAGCACCGAAATAAAGCACAGAAATGTGCGCTGCTTTTCGGTCTGGTTACTACCGTTTATGTCAGAACCGGTACCATAATGGCACCAGATACCGGTACCCATCCCTAGCTGTGATAGCTAAATTCTGTGGTTTAGGAGTGTCTTGCTGAAATATGTCAGGTCTTCAATGAAAAAGATTTAATCTAGATGGGACTATATGTTGCTCTAAAACCTGATTATGTGTTTCCAGATGTGTAACGGGTATTACTGCACACCCATACTATCAGAGATGCAGGAATTTGAACTCTCCAAAATCTCAGTTAACAACCCGTGTTTGTCCCTTTCCTTTTATAGTCCAGAGGGCAGGGTGTTCATGTTTTTCACAAAGAATTTCAGATTTCAACTTATCTGACCACAGAAAACTTTTCCTCTTTGCTTCAGTCCATTTTAAATGAACTTTGGTCCAGAGACTATAGTGGTGGAATATAGAGCTTTAACCTGTGATCTGTGTTCACAGAAAGGGACTTCTGGAAGTGTTTCTGGTCCTACGAATGACAGAATCATGCCTGTTTAAATGCAGTGCTGCCAGAGGGCCTGAAGGTCACGGACATCCAGTATTGCACAGATTTCTCCAGATTCTCTTAATATCATCAGGTATTATTGTAGATGAGGAGATATTCAGAGTCTTTGCTATTTTACATTTAGGAACATTATTCTGAAATTGCTCCACAATTTGCAGTTTTTGCAGATCGTTGAACCCCTGCCAATCTTTATTTCAGAGAAACTGCCTCTCAAAGATGCTCTTTTATACCCAGTCATGTTACTGCCCTGTTGACAATTAACCTAAAAAGTTACAAAAATGTTCCTCCAGCTGTTTCTTTTTAGTATTAATCACTGAACTAAACGAGATTTGCAGCCTTTTGTTGCCTCCATTCCAGCTTTTTTGAGGTGTTTTGCTGCCATCAATCTCAAAATTAGCTGATATTTTTTATGAGAAGGTGCATATTCTCATTTTAAACATTTGATATGTTTTCTGTTTTCTATCATGACCAAAATATGGGTTTATGAAATTTGTAAATCATGTATATTTATTTATTTTCATAACTATTTACATTGTAGATTCTCACTGAATGAATCAAAACCATTAATCAACACATTTGGAAATATGTAGTAAACAAAAAAGTGAACATGTTTAATGTTTTAGGTTCTTCAAAATAGCCATCCTTTGCTTTGATTACTGCTTTGCACACTCTTGGCATTCTCTCTCTGAGCTTCATGAGGTTGTCACCTGAAATGGTTTTCCAACAGTCTTGAAGGAGTTCCCAGAGTTCCTGAGCACTTGTTGGACCTTTTGCCTTCACTCTGTGGTCCATCTCATCTCAAACCATCTCCATTGGGTTTAGGTCAGGTGACTGTGGAGGCCAGGCCATGGTACAGCAGTCCATCGTTCTCCTTCTTGGTCAACGAGCCCTTACACAGCCTGGTGGTGTGTTTGGGGTCATTGTCCTGTTGAAAAATAAGTGATGTTCCAACTAAACGCAAACAGAATGGGATTACATATTACTGGAGGATGCTGTGATAGCCATGCTGATTCAGTGTGCCTTCAATTCTGAAGAAATCCCCAACAGTGTCAACAGTAAATCACCCCCACACCATCACACCTCCTCCTCCATGCTTCACGGTGGGAACCATGCACTGAGAGACCATCCGTTCACCTTTTCTGCATTGCACAAAGACACATTGGGTGGAACCAAAGATCTCAAATTTGGACTCATCAGACCAAAGCACAGATTTCCACTGGTCTAATGTCCATTCCTTGTGTTTCTTGGCCCAAACAAATCTTCTCCGGTTGTTTCTTTTCCTTAGTAATGGCTTCTTAGCATCTATTTGACCATAAATGCCTGATCAGTCTCCTCTAAACAGTTGATGTAGAGATGTGTCTGCTACTGGAACTCTGTGTGGCATTTGTCTGGGCTCTAATCTGAGGTGCGATTTCTGAGGCTGGTGACTCGGATGAATTTATCCTCAGCAGCAGAGGGGACTCTTGGTGTTCCTTTCCTGGGGTGGCCCTCATGTGAGCCAGCTCAGTGGTTGATGGTTTTTGTGCCTGAACTTGGGAACACATTCAAAGCAATTATCCAGACTGACTGACCTTCAGTTCTTTTTTTTTTTTTTTTTGACTGACTGACCGTCAGTACTTAAAGTAATGATGGACTGTCATTTCTCTTTACTTAGCTGGTTGGTTCTTGCTATAACATGAATTCTAACAGTTGTCTAATTGGGCTGTCAGGTGTGTGCCAACCTGACTTCTGTACAGCACAACTTATGGTCCCAACCCCATTAAGAAGGCAAGAAATTCCCCAAATGAACCCTGACGAGGCACACCTGTGAAGAGAAAACTACTTTCAATTGACTACATCATGAAGCTCACTGAGAGAAAGCCAAGGGTTTGCAGCGCTGTCACCAAAGCAAAGAGTGGCTACTTTGAGGAATCTAAAATATAAAACATATTTAGATTTATTCATCATTTTTTTCTTTGCTACATAATTCCATACCTCTTGCTTCATATATTTGATGTCTTCAGTTTGTATCTAGAATATAGACAGCAGAAAAATTAAGACAATCCATTAAATGAGAAGGTGTGACCAAATTGGTAGTGCATGCAATTCAAAAAGATTTACACCTCCTGCTGGCTCGCAGGCATGGTCTCTCCCAGATTAAGGGTCAGCGGCTGGACTGATGAATATAGGTTAAGGTCCCTTAAACCTTCTATTTTTCCATTCTTACCTGGTTTACTTAAGGCATGCACAGAAATATGTCATAATACTGCAGGAGTGTTGCTATTCACAACCATGGCAGCCCTATTAAAGTCAGTGTTATTTCCCCAACACTTAATCTTGTTATCACAAAAGTCAGAATAATGAATTCCTGACACAGCACAGTGTTACTCTGTCAGGGAACGGAAAAACAGCAGTTCCAGCATTTCTTCTCCCAACCGATTTGCAAAAATCCAATGAGTTGGGTCTGTATTTTAATAATGGAGTCTTTGATAAAATAACAAAATGAAAATGATGCCATATGACTGAGATTTAGCAAAACATCTGTTTAACACCTGTTTGATGTGGTGAAATTTTATGCAGCTGTAGTGGAGTCTCTAAAAGCTCCACTTGGGGGGGGTCCCAGAATTCTTATCAAGCGAATTTTAAATGTTTCAGTGCTTTAGTGTATGACCAAGTGGCAACCCTGTGGGGAAAAACATTTAAGGCAACACAATGGTGCCAAAAGCAACAGGCCACTTGAGACTGCCTCCAGAAAGCAAGCCAGTCTCTACAGATGCCATATTAAAAGTTCTCTAACTATAAATGGACTGGTTCTTGTATAGCATGTTTTTACTCTACTTGAGCACTCAAACCATTTTACACAACATGCCTCCTTCACCTAAGCACTTTTTCTCCCCCTAAGTGCTTTTAAATAAAAAAAGAAACATTCACACTGAGATGAACACATTGGAGTGCAACATGAGTTTCAATTGGCATACAGACTTGAGCAGCCAGTAATGGAACAGCGCACCTTCCCATTTATAGATGACTTATTACCTTACAGCACCAGGCAGTCCCAAGCGGGCTTTGATTCAAGTACCAGGTCCGACCCTGCTTAGCTCTCGATATTTGTCACGGACCCGGTTCCGGGGACTCGGGTCCGTGAACAGTGTGGACCATTATTATTGTTATTATTGTTATTATTGTTATTGTATTGGATGTATGTTTGCTGCACTGTGCTCTTGTGTTCCTTGCTGGTGTGTGTACGTATGGGTGTCTGCGGGTGTGGCTGAAGGATGAAGGACAGCCACCTGCAGACGTGATGGGCGTGGCCCTGCCGGCTGCTGGTCATGCCTAGGTTCTCACACACCTGCTTCTGATCAGGCTCGTCGGGGGAGCTACTTAACAGAGCGATGGAGCTTCCTCCGGCGCAGGATCGTTGAGTTAGACTCCATGAGGACAGCGGAACACAGGACTGCAAGACACACGGGGTGTGCGAAGGCACAGGGGCAGAGAGCACGAAATACCAGCACTTAGGAGAAGACACGTCACGGGAGTCGAGGGAGCACTTTGGAGATTTATTGTGTGGTGTACATTTACCTCACTGTAAATAAACCCACTGCTTATTCCACTAAGTCCAGCGTTTGGGTCCTTTCTCCAACATTCCCCACGGCTTGCCCTGGCAAACCGTGACAATATTAGACGAGATCGGACTTGCTGAGGGTGATATGACCGCAAGCCGTGGTTGTAGCCATGGTTGCATATTGTTAGAAAAATGGTTTTAGTCTCTGTAGGCACTTACGCAAAATTATATTTAGGCATAAAGTTTTCAGGGGAGTGGCTGCTTCAGGGAACCAGTGTACTAACACAGGATGCCGATACCTGCACGCTGTGCAGAATTTACACTATACAGTCGTGCTTGTAGTTCTCCAAAAATACAACAGCACGTTAAACATCGGTGACACTGTGCATACGAGAAATGATGATAGTTTGAGGGAAATGGCTAACCCTCCTCTGAGCCTGGTTCTGCTGGAGGTTTCCTGTTAAAAAGGAGGTTTTCCTTCCCACTGTCGCCAAGTGTTTGCTCATAGGGAGTTTTCTCCCTATGAGCTGACTGACAACAACACAAACGAGAGTCGTCCGCGAAGTGGTTGTTTGTGACACTACAACCATGGGTGACAGTGAATAGTTACAACATGGAGACAGCGGTCTTTATAGCCATCCCGAGGCTCGCTGTATGCTAACAGCCCATCTCAGAGGTTTTTACTCCATTTTTGGGGAGTTAAGTTCTGGTTTTGCTGTTTGGGTTCCAGAAAATTGACATGAGGATGAACTTCAGAATCAAGTCTATACCATGGGTACTAATACAGTGGCTACTGCCACTTTTTATCTACAGTCTATTTCTTGACCAAACGTACTAAGCCGATGTGGAGAACAAGACAAATTCATAACTGCTGAAAGCCAAAGTGTTGCCATGTTGACTTTACCAAGCAGTGCTCTGCTTAACAGCACACTTAGTAGTCTGACAGCACAAAAGTTTCTCTAAGTAATTATGTCTTGCAGACTGCATCACTTCATGTTTGTTCGCTACTGGATCACAGTTTTTAATCTCATATATTAAAAGAAGACGTCTAAATTTTCCAACAGACGTAGGAGCTGCCCTCTATTGACAAACGTGTGTTGGCGCCTAAATTACAAGCCACAGTTACGCATTACATAGCTACAATGGCCAACTGAGCACTGTATGACTTATACACTCTGAATTGTGTCTTGACCTTTATATATAAAAAAAAACAAAAAACATTTGTTTGGCTCATTGCTGGGAAGTTACACAGTAAAACCTCTGTGGTATTCTTTAAAGTTGATCACATCAGTAGAAATGTGCTGGAAAACTGGCTGGGGTTTTCTGGAGATTGAAAGACAACAGGGATTTGCTTTTTTGATTAAGCTATCATCTCAAAAAATATCTTTCAAACAGCCCAACAAGAATTAAATAGAACCACATTTATGGATTCAGCGGATGTTCTCATCCTCATCTGCTGCTCTATGGTGGATGTTTCCTAACTACATTGTTCATCATGAATGTCTTCATGTGGTGTCGCTCTCATCGGAGCATGCAAAGATTAAGGAAGAAATTAATCATGTTCATTAAATACATCATAGTGGTTATAACTGGATGATGTGTCACAGAGAGGCTGACAGAAATATGAGTTGCAGAGAGATTAAAGGGGAGTTTTCTTTGTTATATAAATGTAGGCAAGATGGAGTAAAGCTACAGAAACAACATGTGGTTTTGCAAAAGTTGTTTTTTTTCAGTTGAAATTGCTTCACATGTGGGTCAAGGTGGTATTTCATTGGAATTGATGAATAGAGGAGTAATGTTTGCGGTCAGTTTGGTGTCATAAGTCTTTATTTAATGAATAAATAAAGAATTATATGTATATGTCATTAAGTATGTATACTTAATGACTATAATACATTAAGTATGTATACTTAATGACTAGCTGTGATAGACTCCATGTCACGGCAAGGTTACGCCGGTGTGTTTCTGAAACGGACCCAAAAAGGACACACAGGAGAAATGAACTGGTGTTTTTAACAAAAAGCGAGTCTGATACAAAAAACCCAGAAAAACAAGGTGAGGTGAAACTAAACTGAAATCTACACTGGGAAAAACCATGACTATCTATGAAGACAATGAAAAGAGACAAGAACATGAAACTGAACAGGAACATGCAACAACGTAAAATGAAATAATTCAAACTTGAACAGTGGGAATCAAAAATGCGGACTTGACATGAAAACAAACAGACGACCCGACAAGGAACAGAAGGAGACACAGGACTTAAATACACATCTGAACAAGCCCATAAAAAAGTCAGTGATCACTCTCAAGCTCTCTTGGTTTTTATTACCACTATTCATCTGCAGCAAGTTTTAAAGCTTAGTTTTTAAAACCTTATGCTGTAACTACAGCCCAGCCCATGCAGCAGTATATTAATGACTAACCTCATATTGATTGATTGATTGATTGTACATTTACAGTATCCTGCCACGGCGATTGCATTTGTTCCTAACCTCCTAACCATCGGGAACCCTCACGTTAACTTTTTTCAAGTGGAAAAAAGTTGTTGTTCACCCTCTAGCTTCACTTTGGTTATATTATGGTAACCATAGCTGTGTAGCTAGCCACCACGTAGCACATCATTATATACCAGCTAGCCCAACTGCAGTAACCCGACACTGCTGTTTAGTTTTATGTGTTCATTTATGTCAGAAGTGATAGCAGAGCTGTAGTTAATTTTTATTTATTTTTTTTTAGAAATCCCTCAGTCAGAACATGGTATATTTTATTTAAATAAAAACTAGCGAGCTAACTCCCTGCTAATTAAACTTCATAAACTCTTTTTCGTGGATGCCTGGATGTTAGACTTAATTGTTACACCTGGTAGAGCAGCAACGCTGATCATTTTATTAAAAATGAAAGAATTTATTCTAGGCATGGCCAAGTGGCAGAAGGCTTTCACTTGGGTGGTCTCAGAATGTCATCTCTGCTTTTTGAGGATGAAGTGGTTCTGTTGGCTTCATCGGATGATGAAGCTCGCACTGGAACGGTTCGCAGCCGAGTGTGAAGCCGAGTGTGAAGCTACCCGGCCCCAGATAAGCGGAAGAAGATGGATGGATGGAAGGAATTTAGAGAGTTTGTAACTCTCAGTGATGCTGCAGTGTTCGTTTGAATTTGGGACCTGAAGCCTAGTTTGGACCCGGAAACGGCTAATGATGGAACTCATGACAGACTGGGGAGACACGAAACACAAGGAGGGACACATGAGAACAGATAAGGGACGGCACGGGCATAACTAAAAGAAAAAACTCTGAGGACAAGACAAACTACATAGAGGACGGGGAAAAGACTCATAAATCAGGAGACACGGGTGAAAGAAAACTAAAACAAAACTCAACTAAATCCTAACTACTAATAACAACACAAGAACTTAACATATTTTCAATATAATATAAGAAATCACAAATCTAAAATAAACTCAAAAAGCTGGGTCACAGACCCAGCCCCTGTCACTGCAGCAACCATGTACGTTAAGGGGATGAGCTGAATAGATTTGGTGTGCACATATCAGGATTAAAAAGTACACGTTTGGTTGCAATGTTATAGTATTGTGCAAAAGTTCTGAGTTTGCCCTCATTTCTGTGTATTTTGCTTTCAAAGAGTCAGACTTTGTAGTATTTTTCAAAAATTGGTCTTTGGAAATAAATAATTAAATTAATTAATAATTAATTAATAATTAAGTACATTCTCCGGGATTTCTGAAGATCTGTTTCTGCTTATTTAATCATTTCAGTCCAGTTCTTGTACCTGACCATTCAAGCCACGTAACACTTCTACACTACTATTCAAAGAGCCCATTTTAAGTTATATTTTTAAGCACTTTGTTACTAGCACCTTGTCACAATAGCACATCATGTATGAAGAAGAAATGATGGACTAAATCTTTCTTAATAATAGGGAGAAATTCAGCAAAGACCTGACACAGGAGTTAAGACCTTCATCTGGACCCTCAGTTGATCCATCCAGTGTTCACTGTCGCCAAGAGAGGTGCAACGGTGTCCTTACAAGGTAAGGACGTCAAGAGAGGTACAACAGCAGTGTTTACATCCATCTGTAAAACATGGTGGAGGTTTGGAGCTGTATTTCAGGCACTGATGTTTCAGAGCTTGTCAAAATTATAAATGCAGAAAAGTACCTTCAGATTTTGATCTGCGATGCAATACCATCTGGAAAACAAGTGATTGGCAACAGCTTCATTTTTCAACATGACAAAGATCTCAAACACACTGCCAGTGCAGTGGATTGGCCTCCCCAGACCTCAAACTTCCCCATTGTTGAAGAAGTCTGGAATCATCCTGACAGAGAATGAAACAAAAGACTATATATCCCAGAAACACGATGCCCCTATTCTTCTTCTGAAGATTTTTTTTTTTTTTAAATCTTCTAAAAGTGTTCTTTTTTTTCTTTGAATCTTCACACTAACAAGCAAACAAGTAATAATATAATAGTATAATTTATTAATTGATTAAAACAAAAACAGAAAAAACTCCAGTTTCAGGTTTTGTGGGATTTAGCTAAAAAGTAAAAGTGAAGTTAGTTTCAAACAAACTGTAAAGGTAAAACTGACATTGTGTAAGAGAACAGTGCAAACTGCATTAATACAAAGTGTGTACACTATAAAGCTAGGAAATAACCTGAAGTAACTGTTTTCTGTATGACTTGAGCAGTCTCTTACATCTATGTGGAGGAATTTTCACCGACTTTATAAAGCCGCTCCAGTTCATGAGAATTGGGGACGTTCATTTATGCACAGCATTTCATTTGAATAGGTTATTACAACATCTTGATTTGTTTTCCCCCCTCTCCGCTCTGGTGCACTTGTATTGTTGGGATTGTTATCCTATTGCGAGGTCTGATTTCAGCTCAGCTTCCGCTCTCAGGCAGATGGGCTCACAGTTGGGTCTAGAGTACTTTGGTGTACAGAGGGGTAATCATCACCCCTCGACCACCGTGCTGATATGCTATGTTTGGTCTTTGCAAGTCAAGACTGTGGCATTGTCTGGTCTGAATGCTACAGACGTGCAAAGTGACATCATCAGCAAGGGTATTCACACTTGTCGATGATCAGTTAATCAATGTAATCAGTTTGAGTTTGGCTTAAATCAGGACCAGAAGGGGGGTAGAAAAAAGAAAGAAAAAAGGGTCCCAGACTATTTTTTTTACCCACTCAAGCCAATGGACATTCCAGCACCATCACCCCAGTGAATTACATAGAAAACCACTGTTTATAAGGATAACAGATGGACACTCAAAGCTTCTTTAGTTATTCTAGTGGGTATTCTAGGTCTATAAATCTTGTTAAAATAAAGAAAGAATACAACGGAAAGTGAGCATAGTAAATCTTTAAACGGGTGCTATTAACATTTTTGGTGAAGTTTAGGTCCAGACATGTTTTAGTAAGTTGTAGCCTAGAAGGTTAGCTTAATACGTTTTTGGAAAATGACTTTTTTTTTTATATTTTCCGCACCACAGGGTGTTTAACTAACGGTTTAGCAGCTACAACCATTCTTATACAAAGTCTGACGTTTTCAGAGGATGAAACATAATAAGCCAAGATCATTTAAAATATAATGACTGTTCTTAATACTTTGATGAAAATCCTTTGCAGTCAGTGACTCTGCACATGACATCACCCCTGGACAAGCTCTGCGAGTCCTTCACTGGAGCTGGTTTCAGTTGCCGCTTGTTTGTGGGTCTCTCTGCCTCCAGCTTTGTATTTAATAACTGAAAATCTGCTCCATTGGATTCAGATCAGGTGACTGACTATTTCTTTGCCCAGAGAAACTCTTATCAGTACTCTTCGGGTCAACATCAGTTTACGGTGTGAAGCGCTGTCTGATCGGACGAATCTGCTCGGGGATGTTCCACCATTGTGCACTCATCTCAGATTGCTGAGGCTCTCCTAAAGTGTTTTCTGTTTCTCTGATACGTTTATTTTGTTTTTCCAGCCTAATCTTATCACCATCCTTCAAAATCTCTGTGGACCTTACTTTTTGCAATTTCAGTAAAATGCTATCAAATTCAAGTTCAACACAATGCCAGACCCTCCTTTTTACTCCTTAACTTGTCAGGAAATAACAAAGGAACATGTTTCATGTAGCTGGTCAACAGTCGAATTTACTTCTGAGCCTCTGAAAACAGGAAAGCGTGTATATAAACTGGATGTAATGTTCCTAAAAAGTTATTGCAATGCTTTTATTAAACCCCTTGAATTAAAGCTGAAAGTCTGCACTTCAGTCACATCTGTATTATTTTTTCTAATTCATTGAAAATGCACTGCAGCGGTGTACGAAGATGAAAATGAAAAAACTAACTGTAACTATCTGGATAACCACTCTGTCCACGTTATGGGCAGCTTTCCCCCAGTTACAGTCACAGAATTTTATATTATATTAATAAATGCTCTCCTTTTTACATCCTGTAGAGACTGACAGCCATACCTCGGCGGTCGCTTAAACATCACCACTGCATGAGCTCATATTAGGAGTATGAATGCCTTTGCTTTCCTGTTATTCTTCCATCGTTTATTTAGAACACAATACTTCAGCTAACTTCATATGTCCGTGGGGGCTGTGATTTTGTTTTCCTTGATTCCCTGATATTTATTTTATTTTTTATTTTTTGTTACCGTGGCTAACTTAATCTAATGCTTATGTTATGCTCATGCTTATGCAAGGCTTGACCTTAACTCTGAATTCCTTTGTGCTTTCGGGGACCCAGGAGATAATCTTGACTCACTTCCAGGAAACAGCAGAGTCCAATTCTCCTCAGTTTCCCTCCCCTCTAAAATCCCCAAACGCCTTTTACGCCAAATACTTTGTGGGGCTTGATGAAACTATCACTTGGAATTCATTTGTTGCTGTTAGTGAGTTTACCAGCCACAATGTCCTGTGGGTCGTGTTTAGACTTGCTGGCATCTCAAATAATCAGCTGTAACTTTTGCCTTAAATCTACATATTTATAACTGTGGCACAGTGGGGTGAGTGCTGTGTTCTCATGCCTGTTAAACTCCACAAAGGAGTAGGAGTGAGGAGGGTCCAGATTTAGAAAGGGTCAGACTAAACAGATATAAGACAACAACAATTTGAAGCTAGATGCACACTTCCTGTCTGCTCCTAAAGTGAGAAAAAAAGAAAAAAAAAAACATATATATTTTTTTAATAAAGAAAACCTTGGGATAAAACCTTTCTTATGTAAAAAAAAAAAAAAAAAGTTAGTTAGAAGTTAGTTTTGAATCCAACACACAGATTCCGGTAACAGGAAGATCCAAAGAACTCAAAGACGCCTAATTCTGGATTATTCTTTAGTCCGTTGAGTGGACTGAATAAAATTTCAAGACTTTAATACAGACTGTGGGACATGTTCATACTAAAATGTAATTATTTTGGATATTCAAGGGAGTATTTATTAAAAAAGAAAACACCTGTCCTGTGTGTCTGTGTACGTCATCTGTCATAGGTAATCTTAGAAGGTGACTGGGCTTCTTTAAGTTTGTCCTCGGTGCATCAACACTTGTATTGCTGTAGATGTGCAGACGTCACCAACATGGCAACAAATGACCACCACACAAGTTCAGTGTTTGATAAACTGCTAAAAATCTCATGAAAATGTCTCCATAATGACTTTTATGTACAGTGCAAGTCTTGAACCAACCCTCATTTCTTTATATTTTGCTAGCAAGAATCAATGCAGCGATTTAATGAAACGTGCAAACATACATGAAATTACAGCACCACCTCTATTCTTCAGCACAGCCTGAACTCTCTCAGACAAGCTTTCTTGCAGTTTCTTGTGTCTTCAGGAATAGTTCTTTACTTTCAAAGCTGTTCTTTAGATGTTGGCTGCCTTTTGTTCTGTTTGATTGCGTTTGGGGTGTGTTTTTAATCTGGCATACCTGATGAAGTCAAATCTGATGAAGCTTCAGTGAACAGTAGGTGGATCCACTCTCTCAGCTCCCGTGTCAGGTCTTTGCAAGATTCTTTCCCTATTTTTTAAGAAGATAACTTTAAGATACTGTTCATCTGTTCTAGCTTTTCGGCATTCTTTTATGGACACACTCCAAAGCTTGCTGAAATATTCCTGAACAACACTGTAGAAATAAAAGTACCATTTTCATTCCTGTCACACTTATCTTTTCTTTTGTAGATTCAACAAAAGAAACAGGCATACGTGACGGACTATTAATAACAAAATGCCTAAAGATATAATTTCAACTAGTTCTTTGTTAAGTTGTCTGTTATTGTAGACACAACACTGCCTCATGCCAGTGTTGTGTGTAGTGTAGGTGACTTTTTATGCTGGAATGATTCATAGGTCAGTATTAAGTGGCTTAAAAAAACACAATGATTCCTCTGAAATGGTCATGCTTACCAACTGGACTGAAAATGAGTGAAAAAGCAGCCAATGTCTAAAGAAAAAGCTTGAAGACCCTTCAGAAAGTCTTATTTTTTCTTAAATACAAGAAGCAAAATATGAACAAATGTGTGGTGGCTCAAGACTTTTGCACAAGGCTGATTTTTTTTGTGCTGTTTCCTTACACGGTGAAGTCACAGACACTTTTATAGCGCCAGACCACAGCTGAGACCACAGACAGAGATAATACATTTTAAGTGCATTTACAATAAATGCATTAACTTTACAGCATTCGAGAAGTCTATAAACCACTGACGTCTTAAATATCCCGTGATTCACTGTAGACTGAGCAACATTGCATCTGCTCTTGGAGTTTCCAGGCTTTGGCATCTCTTAAGTGTCTTTGTTTTTCCAGTCTGCCAGCTCCTTTCTGTCTGCATGAGCAGGCATGAGCAGCAGCAGTTTACCTCTCAGAGAGGTGTTTTGTTTCGTCTTTTAAGGTCGCCTGCTGACAGAGACCCCCTCTCCGCTGCTCCTCACTGTAAACATAAGTCACACTGTAATGAATGTGTGATGGCTGGAGAGTCGGAGCAGGCTAAGTGCAATGACGTCCCGGGTGTTCTTGCTGTCTGTCGGGGCTCTGCTCTTCCTCACTACCATTTACAATAACTTCTGTTTGGGACAGAGGTGCGTGCTGCACCCAGAGGTTCATCACTGGGAAAACAGCACCCTCAGAAACCCTATGGAACAAATGATAGACAAAAGCTTTTCCACTTGATGTAATGTTCCCGCTCATATAATTTCTTCCACTGCTGAGCAAAGAAAGAGCATCACACACAAACAGAAACGTTATTAATTTGTTCGAGTTAAAAAACAAATAAGAAAAATAGGAAGTAGTACAGATGTGTAGTTAATTTGCTTGGGATTTGTAAGTTCTGAAGTTGTTTATTACATCTGCAATTTCTGGAATGAATTAGACCACATGTGAAAATCCAAGCCACCCATTTCTAGTTAAGAAATACTCCTCAGAAAAAGATGATGACATTTCATGGAAAACAATTGCAGTCAACGTGCTCTTATTTTAATAGCTTTCTGTGGCTGATAGTAGTTGGTGTCCAAAATGTATGGGACTTTAATCATTACTGAATATGAACCAACAAAATGGTAATGCATTTGTACAGAGTACAGTATTTATGCTTACACTCATGCACTGGACTGTTTTATGTGGCTGGCCACATACGACGCACTTTGATGTTAAGTGAGCCAGACCTGTGAAACTCCCCTTCCTGTCACTCTAAAGACAGTTAACTACACATTTACGATCCCTGAGATATTTTTTATATAAGAAACAAAAAGTGCATTTTCAACAGTAAATCTTTTTCTAAATTACTTATACAGCATGAAGAAATAAATGTGTAAAATTACAGAGAACATATTTATTTTTTCCACGCTGCCACAATTTCTTTCATTTACTACAGAATAACAGAAAAGGGCAACATGGTGCTGCAGCACTATGGCCTCACGGCAACAAGGTCCTGTGTTCGACTCCACCATCTGGCTCGATGGCTCTCCACCATGTTTGAGTGGGTAGTCTGGTTTCCTCCAACAGTCCAAAGACATGCAGTTAGTGGGGTTTGGTTTAGTGGATATGATAAAAATTGCCCATAGGAGGGAATGTGAGTGTCTCTGTGTTGATCTGTCCAGGGTGTACTCCGCTTCTTGCCCTGTAAAAGTCCTGATAGGCTCCAGCCAACCTGTGACCCTGATAAGGATAAGTGGAACAAAAAAAGTTCTGTAAAAGAAAGACAAAACAGAAATTTCTATAGTAAATAAAAAGTAAAGTAAAGAAATAATAGAAACGTTTCTGTCATTTAATTATTGATTCGTTACTTTATTACTTTAGTGTATTATGATTGTCAGTGGGAGAGATATTTATTAGTAGGAAAAGCTGTCAAACGTATGAAAATACTGACAAAAGTTCAAAACTTAAGCCCATCATTCACTATTAAAAGCCATTAAAGCCATCACATTTAAAGCCATCCATGGGGCCAAATTGGAGTCCTTGCTGGGCCAATTCTGGCCACCAGGCCTCATATTTGACACCCCCACTATAAACAATTTTTAGTATTAAGTTACTTTAGCAAAAGGTTTACAGTAATATGTGTGGATTATTAAAGATAAAAGGTTTGGAGCACCATGCTCGTAAACATATGTTGCATTTCTTTCATTTAAATATCCATCATCCATCCATCCATTATCAATTAACCTCACATTCATAAAAACAAACGTACAGTGTTTGGGTGGGGCAAACTTTAAACGAGTAATTGGCATTTAAATTTTATTTTATTAACAGTGTTATTGGAAGCGGCTATAGGCGCAGTTATCACATTTAACTTTACTGTTTGTTTTTGCGCGCATCGAACGCACATCACTTAATCTAGCAGTTGCCTCAAACGTTTAGATCTTTGTTTGTAACCAAATGTGACTCATATCTAACACAGAAAATTCCGCTGAAGTCTCATCTGTGACACTGTCGTCTCTTTACCCACATCGTTCAGTTCACTTCCTGACAGAATCACTGACGGCTCACTGACAAATGAGAAAGGGAACGGAAATCCTATCCATCAATTCTGTCAGACTGCTGGATGTTTCAGTATATTAGAGACAACCCACCACTTAGCCCACAACTGTGCGCCACGACCTCTCGGTAACTTCTGGATTACTGGAAAGCAGAGGGGATGAGACTACCAGAGAACATGCCCCTGCTGAGTCCTTATCGTCTCTTGCAGTAGGCTGAAGAGGAACTGCGTTTCCAAACCCACAACACACCACAGGTAGCGTCTCTAACTAAGGCTATCTCGTGGATAGAAATGGAAAGCTCAAACTCTACGCACGGACCTTATTCAATAAACGAGACCACGACTCAGAATTCACAAACAGACCGTGTCGAGAAATCAATCAATTTACCGATTTTTATGTTTGCTGGAGGTGCCGTTGGGAATTTAATTGCAATAATCGTTCTTTCGGTATCAAGACAGCAGCGCAAATCTTCAGCTTTCTACACGCTGGTGTGCGGGCTGGCGGTGACGGACCTGCTGGGCACCTGCCTGGCCAGTCCGATAACTATAGCCAACTACCTTAACCCCAATGTGCTGTTGGACCAACATGTCTGCGAGTTTCAGTCCTTTTTGTTGCTGTTTTTCGGTTTGACCGGACTCAGCATCATATGCACCATGGCAGCAGAGCGATACCTGGCCATATGCTGCCCGTACACCTACCAGCGGTGGGGAGTGGACCGACGCTTTGCGCAAAAGCTTCTGCTCTTCATCTACATCAGTCACATCTTCTTTTGCTGCCTCCCAATGATGGGCATGGCGAATAGCACACTGCAGCCGTCCGAAACCTGGTGCTTCATCGACTGGAGGAAACACGACCCCGTGTCCACCACCTACTTCGTCCTGTACAGCGTCGTTAGCCTGCTGCTGATCCTCGGCACCATCCTGCTGAACCTGGCGGTGTGCGGCGCGCTGCTGATGATGCGCCAGAGGGTCGTGCAGCTGCCCGTCACCAGAGGCAGCGTCCGCGAAAGGTGGAGAGCTCTGTCCTCGGCCGCAGAGACTCAAATGATCGCGGTGCTGGTGATGACTTCTGTGGTGGTCCTGGCCTGCTCAGCCCCACTAGTGGTAAGAGAAGTCTTTAATTAACGAGTGGTGCGCAGAGAAACGTTGGTGTAACACTGCCTGGCACTTATAAACACGAGGAATTACCAGTATTGTACTGATTAGTATCGAGACAGCAGTGCGAAACATGCATTTTAATTAAAACTGGCCAAAATAATTTTACCCACTTTCCAGCTTATCCTGGTATTTTTCCTCTAAAGCGATGCACGCAGTTAGCCTGAATTTCACAGGCAACAACTGCCTGTGAAATAACGAGGAACTACTTAAATCTGTAAAAGGACCTAAAAGTGGACGAACGTAGTGCTTGATTTGCTCAGTTTGCTTGATTCCAGCAAATATTTTCAGTACGTTCAGCATCAGATACTCCAGAAGTTCAACTTAATATAATTGGATAAATATATATCCTACACACACACACAACAATATGTATCATTAAAATGACTACAACTGAAAACTTCTGGTGACAGTTTAGTAGGGCTACCTTCACATTTTAGGCATTTTACTTGCATGCCAGTTCATCAAATATTCTTGTATATTTGATGAATATATTCTATATTGTTTTCTGAAGTCCAGTCATTATCTGGTCACAGTGGTTAGCACTGTTCCCTCACACCAATAAATTCCCGAGTTTGAAGCCTTTCAGTGTGGAGTTTGCTTATTTTGCCTGTGTACTGTGGTACTAAGGCTTCCTCCCACAGTCCAAAGACAGGAGGTTAGGTTCATTCTAAACTGCCTATAGGTGTGATTGTGAATGGTTGTCTGCAACAGGCTGGTTACTGGTGCAGGGTGTAATCTGCCTTTAATTGGATAAAATTTGATCATTTCTCTTCACCTCATACAGAGACTTTATATTTTGGCTTTTCAGAAAAGCCATGAAGTGTTTACACTGTGTTAAACAATGTGGATTTTATTGTGTTAGAAAATAAAGTCCCTGTCTCCAGAACAGACTTTATTAGTCATTTTCTGCTCAAAGCTAACGTTTATTTTTTATACTTACAATGTCCAGCTAAACCCAAATAGCAGAAATTAATAATGCAACTCAAACAGCTTGCAAAATATTTGTAACCAGAGGTGTAGTCTACATGAGGACACCGCCTTAATGTTGAGTTTGCTCATTCAATCCAGGAATCCAGGAATTTGATTTGACAGACTTTTCTTTGTTAAGATGACAAAACAGGAAATCTTCCTGCTTATGAGCTGTTAACAGTCTAAAGAAATATATTATAACAGCTCCTTTCTTCTGTTTTAAGGTTCGTGTGTTTGCAAACTGCTTCAGTGATGAAAAAAACTTCAAAGCAGACCTGGCTGCCATCAGGATAGCCTCAGTTAACCCCATCCTTGACCCCTGGATCTACATCCTCCTCAGGAAGTCCCTGTTCCGCCGGTTCCTCGGTTTATCCAGGCGAGGCAGCAGCAGCCGCAGCAGCTCCCCTCCTTTAACGCAAACCACCCTGTTTACTACCAGCATTGTGAAGGACAGCAGCGTGTTCACCCAGCTGATGTGCAACGCCAGCATCATCACTCAGCTGCCCGCTACTGTCACATTCACTCCGCGTGACACGGAGAGAGCCTCCAGCAGACTTGACTCTGCTGAGTGAGCACATATTTGACACCGATGAATGTTTACTGCGTTATGGTGGCGTGAAGAGCTTCACATGCGGCCACAGACTGTCTCTCAGAGCCGCTGATGATGAAGATGTGGTGGGCCCACAGCACGGAGGGATCCCCAGAGCTCCTGGAGGATTATTTATTGACTGAAAGAGTTGTGTGTCACGGGGCTGACAAGAAAAGAGAAACAATGTTTGATTGAGTTGTTGTTACTGAAGTGCAATGATAGATCGAGCCTTTCCATTCTGTCCAACCTCCCCTTGTGGCTTCCGCCTAGCTGAGACACTCTTTCACTAGATGAATGTCGTCTCTCATGGGGCTCACCTCCACCTTTCCCCTTCCACCTTCCTCTAGATGTCTCTGACAGTGCCATAGAGCCATCAGATGGTTCTTGTGATGGACAGGATCCTCCCTCAGCTCCAACCGTGTTTATGGAAAACTCCCCGATGGTTTGTGTAGGTTTCGTTATTTCTTTTTCATCAGGAGAAACATATGAAATTAATAAAGCACTGACCAAAATATGCTGATGGTTGTTTGTAATAAAGACTCATGTTTGCACTAGAAAATCAGTCAACTGTCTTTGTCCTGAAATGAACTCATGTGCGCAATAAGAGCCAAGTGAAAATGATGAGAGGTCACATCAACAAAGAAAAAGTACATAGGATGAAAGAGAAGCAAAAAACCACATCCACTTTGTCTCTTTCTTTATGACAAATACATTGAAAACAAAACAAAAAAAACCCCACCACGCCAAAAAACAGATGCAGGGAAATCAGGTCATTAGTCATTATGTGTAGGCAGGTAAGCACTAAAACACTTTCGCCTTAATGCTAACAGTCTGCACTCCTGTTTAGAGGAACACTAAAGAGCTGTCACTGGTGGCTAACTGAGGCTGCCAGCATCCATCATAACATGGAAAGAGGAGAAAGTGAGCTCCGTGTGCCCAACAAAGACACGCTGCAGATGTGCGTCCTCCTCTGAAAGATCACGTGGAGCCACATAAAAGAAACTTGTGCCTGTTGTTACCATACCGACTTCTTGTAAACACAGTCTGGTGTAAACAAACATGACACCGTACACTCAGAGCTTCAAGTAAATCATTCAGTTCTACTTAAAAGTGCTGACATTTGTGCTGCATTATTAATTTGTGCCCACTAGGGGGAACTAACTGACATTTTTTAAAATATATCATCAACATGTGGTTTTGCCTTTGGGAAACTGGGAGATAAATAAGGTTTTAGCTCCTAATCAAATACCAAATTGCCATTTTATTCATCACCACTTTGTATATTATCTGCACAACAGTGGCAGAGATACTGGAAAGTTTTTAAGTGAAGAAGCACACATTTGAGGCCAGGAAGAAACATACATGACAGAACAGAGCAACTGAAATGTCATGTTAGATTTATACACGCTCTCCTGAAATTAAACGCTGCACACACATAATCAAGATACTTGGACCTGATACTTGAAACTGTGCATCAACAGGGAAGAAAGGTGATTTAAGGGACGTTAATCGTGTTTCAGAAACTGCTGATCCGCTGGGATTTTCCTGCACAAAGATTTAAAACATCCAGTCAAGGGAGTTTCTCTGAGTGTAAATGGCTTGTCAAAAACAGAGGTCAAAGGAGAACAGATGTTTTGAGATGACCAAGGTGTGTAGAAGAACATGTCTGAATGAAACTTGCTGAACAGATTTATACAGCAGCAGGACAACAGGAGACTGGAAATACATTACCTGGTCTGATGAATCCCAATTTCTGCTGCAGTATTTGGATGGACGGGTCAGATTTAGGCAGGCTGCTGGTGGTCTAATGATCTCAGTGCACTTTGACCCCAGGAAAACCCACTGAGCATCGCTTAAACGCCACTCCCTATCCGAGTATCGTTGCCGACAGTGTCCATCCCTTCACGAGCACAGTGTACGCTTCAGAGGATAAAAATCTCAAATCGTCTCATACTGGTCTCTTGAACATGACAGCGAGTTCACGGACTCACCAGATCTCAATCCAACAGAGCATCTTTGGGATGCGGTTTCATATCATGAATAATTTATTTCCCTTTAACACTTTAAGCAATAGATGGTAATCCTTAACTGCAAGACACATTATCAATATTTAAACCTTATTAGAAAGAAACCTTTTTACTGCAGAGGTCTTTTAAGAATATTTGGCTGCTAACACTTTTACTATACTGGGATTTTTATTCATACTATTCATTATTCATACTTCTTCATCAAACATTTATCAGTTAAGAGAACACGCAAACATTTTCAGTCTTCAATTGTGTATTTATTTAAGCAGACAAGACTGTGCACCCCCTGTACAACATTTCTGTACACAGACACCATAAATAAAAATCTAAAAACATCAGTTAAGTAAAAATTCTTTCTAGAGATCCATTGAAGAGACACAAAAATAATTATACAAGTTTTACAAAGTATTCTCCCCCTTTCTCGTCAACATTTACATCCCATTAAAAAGCTTTATGACAGACAGAGAGAGGAAATTTAAAATAATTCGCCTTTCAAACTTTCTCCCACTTTCAGAAACAGAGAGCCGGCATGAACCGTCCACGTGTCCTACGCGTTATCGTTTAGGAATTCCACGTCTTGTGGCCGAGCTGACAGAAGGCCTCTCTCTGGTGGCGCGTCAGCATCAGAAGGATTACACCCTTTCTTTTGGCAACAGGAAGAAATAAGTGAGGATGAAAAGAAAGAAAAAAAACACGTAGAAAAGGCGAGATGGTCTGAAACCGTTAGCTGCACTCTGCATGTGACTGGAAGCAAAATATTCTTGAGCCGTGACGCGATCGTGTCAATTTCTTTGTAAATCACACTTCTAAAATTTTCTTGGCTCTTCATCTAATACGATACTTCCCATCTGAGATCTGTGAATTACTGCACCAGTCTAGTAAGAAGAAGATGAGTCATTTTCTTAATGGGTGAAGAGTTCCCTCCTGCTGTCTGCAAAAACAATTTACACTTGTATTATTGTAGATTTAAAATCATGCCCGTGCATCTTGCAAGACTGAAACATTTCAGATTTGTCAATGTTCACATTAGCAGTGGCATAAACTGCAAAGACATTGCAGTGAAATAATAAATAAAACCGCACGTTTCTTTATCTTTAAGCTCCGTTTTGGGCTCCAACTCATTAAAACATATCTGGATCTTTATTATAAACAAAATCTCCCCTCCTTACAAACTGATTTTTATTAAAACTACTTTTTAAACATCTGCAAAACCACTGAGCGCTTCCACAGAAGTAAAGAAATGGGCTCTTTAATTTGCTGCCGTCACTCCACTATGAGTGACACAATCACATTTTTCCCATCGGATGCAAAACTGAAACTATGCTGTTCAGTAGATAAAGGCTGAGATGATTAAATCTAACATTTGAAATGGATGCTGAAGTCATAGAAGTTTGAATTCATCACTTTGTTTGTTTTTATTTATGGTTACCGTTTGCGGTGGGGAAAATGTCACGAAGGCCAACACAAACAACAGACAGCCTCAAAGTGAACCACAGACAACAACACACAAACTATATTTCAAAACAATGGACAGCGAGTTTGGTTGTATTGCAATGTTTCTGATTACTCAGTGTAAGAATTATTTTAGAGGACTTAAATTTCAGTATGTAATTTAATAAAAAATAAAATAACATGGTGGCAGTTAATAGCTAGTTTTCTCCATGAATCTAGAAAGGAGTAAACAGACACGTTTTGGAGACACTGGTTTGTGGTGGGGAAAAACCCACCAATCACTGAATACTGTGACAGCATTTAATTAATAACCCTCCCCAAAAACCAAAAAAGAAAACAAGCTCACAACCGGCGCTCGATTCGAAAGCAACAGAGTCAAAAAAAAGAAAAACTGTCTTCCTGCACTTTACAGAGATGCTCAGTAATGCAATCAGTAGTGACGATAGAAAGCCCACCTGAAATTACAGGTGAATCTTTCATTGCACAATCCAAACCTCTGTCCAGTGACTATGACGCCAGTGTTGACAAATTAAAAGAAAACGCATCAAGTGGTTTGAAGACGTGCAAACTCGACACGGCGTTCTGTTTTTAAAAACTGAAACATGACAGAGGAGCTTTTGGTTCAGGCTGACAGAGCAGACTGATAAATACAAATAAACCAAAAAAAAAAAAAAAAGTCTCCATGACAACAAAAACACCTCCATTATATTTTATGTGGTGGGATACAGAAGAAACAAATACATCCTTCATGTATGAAGCTGCACATCTTTTGTTATGCAAATCTAATTTTAGGCCTTATTCATTCATTCAAAGACATAATCATACAAGAGCTTTTTCTAAGCTAACATCCACGCACACACAAACTAGAGTGTCGGTGTGTTCAGGATACTTTGACGAGCAGCCGGGAATTGAAACACCAACCTGATTAGTAGACGACCCGCTCAACCTCCTGAGCCACATTTATACCAACAAATAATACAGTAAACTATTTTCTGTTTCACCAGGGAGAAGCACAGATCTGTATGAGGTCACTGACCTTTCTAGATAACAGAAATGGTCTCGCTCTTCGTTCAACGATGTGGTTTTCATAAGTGTTTGGCTTTATTAAACATTTATGAACATCAATGGAGTTATCCGCTTTTAATTTGGAGCATTTTTCCTAATTGGGCACTTTTATTAGTGGGAGTGTGGATATCGATTGAATGTATACAGTCTGTGGCTATGCTAGAGGCTCTGTGAGGTTTTTAACTATATAGAATATCATTACAACCCATCTTGATTGTTGATATGTTTCAATCTGGACAGAAAGAATGAACGACTAACACTTGGTGCTGAAAACATTGCCAATCACAATATCAGATCAAACCTACAAAACCCACTATATTCCCAAGAACTCCCATCAGCGTTAAGGCTATAATTTATTCACTGATGACTAACTCAACAGTTTGTATCTCCCCACATTGTCTCAAGTAAATTTTAAAGAGAGAGAGAGAAAAAAAAGACATGAAATGCCAAAACCTAAAAATTTTAAGGACCTTGACTGAACTAAAAGACACGACAGACTCGTAATTCGGTGCACGTCAACATTCACAGTGATGGTTACACATGACGTCCTTTCCTCTCAAAGTAAACAAACTAGAATGTTATGGCTGGTAGTGAAAACAAAAATCAAGCAGTTGTGTGGAGATCCTTTTCCAGCTACCTTCCTGGCCGATACAAACAGATTCTAACCGTCGCGTTCAGTCAGTACCAAAGAAATAAATAAAGACCTACACCAAAGCTGACTCAAAATGAAGATTAGACACGGAGAGAGAAGGGGTGGGAGGTCACATGACTGGCCCGTGATGTCAGACACCTCATTCTTCAACACAAACAGCCCTCAGTCTCCAGGTGATTGAGACCTGCCTCTGAGCTGCCGGGCTACACGCAGCAATGTCTATGACAGCTACCAGAGTGAGGACGAGTCCTCCTTTACACCACATATTGGTGGTTGCTGCTGTAGTTTGTCGTGTAGGTCTGCTGGCTGTACTGGAAGTGGTCAGTCAGGACGTGGTTCCAGCTGTGCTGCTGCTGCTGCTGCTCCGGGCTGTGGGGGAAAGGCACTGACCCGTTGGCCTGGATCTTCTCCAGCGCCGGGTTGTCAAAGGACATCAGGTCCTGTTTGGAGCCCGGCAGCAGCTTCTTCTCCTTGTTAGCGTCATACTTGGCCTGTTGGCAAAGGACAAGAGCAAAAAGATTTGAAATCAACCAGGTTTTAAATGTTGGATCACCTGAACTGACCACATAGGTCAAAATGTTCAAATATGATAAATGAGTGCAAAAAAGGAAAGCAGCTCAAGTTGGATTGATGGTAAAACTACTGGAAGAAGTCCTTTAAGGGTGAAAGCAAAGCAGTCTGTGGACTGAAAATAAACAAGGACAGGAGTGTAAGTGGACTTGGGGGCTGGTAGAGAAGCAGATCACTTAGAGACAGTAAGTTCCAGACCCTGAACTCTAAGTGCAACGTTTGTATGTTTCTCTTACACCACGACGTAAGAAAGGTGAAATTATTTATAGCGTGTGTGTTTTGACAACAATGACATAAAACAGGCTTGCATCACATCCACTTTAAACAACAGAAGCAAGTGCATGTTGCATCGTGCCTTAATGGATTAAATGCACATCTTTATAATGAACTTTCGCTTGGGCTGACTGACCTTGTTGTAAAGGAAGACTCCGACAATAGCCGTCATCATTCCCAGGACGTTTGTCAAACTGACGGGATTTCGCAGCATTAGCAGCGAGATGCTGATGACCATGATCCTCTTGGTGGCGTTGGCGACGGCGTAGCTGAGCGGGCTGACGATGTTGAGTATACTGAAGGCGATGACGTTCTGAGCGAAATTGCAGAACCCGCTGATGAGCAGCAGGATAATGGTACTCATGGACCCCGAAACATCCGTCTGAGACGAAAGGAGTTACGTCAGATAAAGCTCACGGTCACCGAGGCGGCTCTAGTTCACGCCAGACTCTTACTGCTACTCACCAAGTCTCCATTCACCAGAAACACAGAGAGGTCCACCAGAACCCAGGTGGGCAGCATGAAGATCACAGCGTTAAAGCCCAAAATGTTCAGCAGCCTCAGGTGGTGGACCCGCGTGTCACGCAACACCTGTAAAAACACAATAAAACCTTAGGCTGCAACTCTGTTAATGCGTCTTTAATAGGGCTGCCACAAACGATTATTTTGATAGTCGACTAGTCACCGATTATTTTTGCGATTAGTCGACTAATCAAATCCATTAGATGTAAAACGTACAGCTTATTGCACCAGCACCCATCTGCTCTCATATAACTATAATTAGCTTGCAGCTTTAAGTGTTTAAGGTATGTGCTAACTAAAAATGAAGACAAAATGATAGTTTATTAAATTTTAATGAAATTTGCAGATTGTTTCGGTGAAGTTTAATAAACTCCTTGCTATCTAAAATATAACAGGACACCGGAGTAAATTCTCGAGCATCTCACACTTCTGATGATCAGTTGTCTGCTTGATGTTTATGTAAAAACTATAACTTTAATCTCAGCCAAACCGATTCACTCAGGAACAAATAAAATACTAAAAAAAGCCAAACAATAACATTTTTAAGTTATCTAAGTGACTTATATATCATGTTTAACCTGAGTAGCGAAAGACGGCGGTGGGTTTGAAAACGATTTGCCAGGAGTCCGGTGTTCTCACGGGCTCTAGTGAGCCTTTCCCCCAGCTAGCTATCGTGCTAGTGGGTAACAGACGTCTCCGAAAACGTCGGGGCGCTTTTGAAAGTATGTGGTGTCTTGACAAACTGAGCAGATATTTGAAGTTTACACAGCTACATTCTCGCCTGAAAATATGTTAAACTTTATTTTGTGATCCAGAAAGAATAATAAGAGTAATATTAAAACTAACTAGCTGCCGCCATTGTTGGAAACTGAGCTGGGCTGCGCTATGAATTCTGGGGCACAGCTTCTTCTTCTTCGGGGTTTAACGGCAGCTGGCATCCTTGTACATGCAGTGCTGCCATCTTCTGTTTCAGTGCGTTATTACACTCTTAAATCCTACTACTTATTCCTGCGTCTTTTGGGATCTTACAAAGCTTCAAACGACGCGTCGACTATTAAATTAGTCGTCGACGATTTTAATAGTCGACGTAATCGTGACTAGTCGACTAATCGTGGCAGCCCTAGTCTTTAAACTGATATAAAGAACTCTGTAAGCATTTCAGCACACTTTCAGAAATCTCCATTTCTTTATTATACACTCAAGAGATTTAATAACGCACCACTCTATTTTTTGGCCCAATCTGGGAAGACCTTTCATCTGTTAAGAAAACTATAGCTGCCTTTTTGATAACATGTGAGACTTGGTCACACCCGACTGATTATTGTGAGCAATCCTGTGTCGTCACAAAACCTTTATCCGGCTAACGCACCCAAGCCTATTAAAAAAAAAGGCACCACAGGTTTGGAAAAAATGACGTGTGAGATTTCCAAGACTGGGGCAACCTGAGTGGGATCGTGCCACTGGGATGCTGGAGGAAAAACCTGTGAAGTTGTTTGAATGCAACAGGACAATCCTCCTCATCAGGAGGATTGTCCTGTCCTCCTCAAAGTAATACTGCGTTATTAAATCCCTTGAGTGCATATTCATTTCCTCTCTGTTAATGTGTCATATGATCCATCACAGTAGGAAACCACAGCTAAGAGAAGGAGATCCTACATTGACTTTTTTCCACCCTTTGAGACTCAAAAAGTGGCAGTTAAACTGTGGCTATGATTGAATGAAAAAACAGGAAGTCTCCAACAATGTCTGCTGGTTCATTTGGACATTTTTCAGAGAAGAGAAAAAAAACGAAATCAGCAGATCAGCACACGTGTCACATAACAACATGAGGGTGGATTACCTTTTTGGAGAAGATGTTCTGCAGTGAGAAGCAGAGCGTGGCAGCCAGAGCGCTGATTAGTCCCGTCATATTAAAGGACAGCTCGGTCACTGTGGCCAGCAGCACCCCACCAATGATGGGAATGAGCGATACGTACACCTAAGACCACACAAAGCACAAACTGTTTCATCACTTACATCTAAAGCAACACATTTAGGAAATTTCATTTCCAGCGCAGGAAATATTTTGCACTCTCTAGCAAAGATGGCAGGTTTATAAAAATAAATTAGCAACCATGTTTGTAATCAATGAACTGCTTTAATTCATTCATAAATATGCATCCAATCAATATAATGGTCTAACAGACAGTAACAGTAACATAGAGAGAGAAGTATTTCCCATGACAAACTGTGCTGATGTACTGCTGGCAGTAACACCTGTAGCTTATCAGGAACAAACTCAAAGTCTACAGATGACATGTGTTTATAAATATCTGTTTTGGCTGAACAGCTGGTGAAACTTTGTCTTGAAAATAGTAAAATTTACTTTTAAGATAAACAAGTAGAGAGTTTCTGTTGTCTCACAACATCCAGATGATTCACTGATTGAGCTATTAGTGAATACATTTTGTAGATCAGCGGTCCCCAACCTTTTTTGCGCCATGGACCGGTTTATGCCCGACAATATTTTCACGGACCGGCCTTTAAGGTGTCGCGGATAAATACAACAAAATAAAACTAGTACCGGTACCGAAAAAAAGAAGATTTATTCATAACACACATGAAAAGACCCAGGAAAACCGAGTTAACGATAAAAACGATAACAAAATAACGCTGAAAACCGATAAAAACCCTGAAAACCATACATTTCACACCTGAGCTTCAACTCTCGCGGCCCGGTACCAAACGAGTCACGGACCGATACCGGTCCGAGGCCCGGGGGTTGGGGACCGCTGTTGTAGATGAACTGAAAAAAGAAAGTAGTAATTGTAGCCAAATGAGTAAGAATGTGAGCAGCTTGGTGCCTCCTAATGATACAGTGATGTGAAAGAAACGTTTCACAGGCCTCTATACTCCGTGATTTAATCGCTTATAGAACCACCTTTAATAGCAATAATTAAAAGTAACTGTTTTCTGTATGACTAGGGCTGTTCGATATAACGATATATATCGGATGACGATATGAAAACGTCTATCGTTTCATTTTACGCTATCGTTTGTTTCGTGGTGTCGCAAAATAAACTGTTTACGGCAATATTTTTTTCATCGTTTTGATGATCACTGTAGTGGCTATATTAATTTCTTAAAGTTCTCTCTTAATCTTATATTTAATATAACCACACTACCGAAGGACAAGCGCCTGTTTTTATGAGTTGTCGTTAGCAACAACGACGGTAACAGCATCGCATGTCCGCTTGTTTATTTTCCACATAAACCTTTCACAATAAAGCTCAAGATCCTGTTGAGACTTTTCAAAATAAACGGAATCACGTGAAAAAGTATTATTGACGGATGAGAAGCAAAAAAAATGGTTGTCAGGTGCTAAAAAATAAACCTTAGACTCAAACGTTAGAACAGGCTTTTCCCCGCAGCACGCCGTGTAAGAAATACAAAGAAAACGGCGGCCGTTACAACTTATGTCTAAAAATGTGTAGTTTCATGCATCGGTTAGAACACTCGACTCCAGGTACACGACGCCCAGCTGGAAACGCTTCACCTACCCGAGAGTCACAGAATTTACAGAAAATATTACATTTTTTGTGATTTATATCGTTATCGGATGATAGATGTTTTATATCGGGATATGAAATTTTTGTCATATCGCACAGCCCTATGTATGACTATCATTGTGGATGAATTTCTTCTTCACAACATTGCTTCACTTCATTGAGGTGTGTGGTTTTTTTGTTTATGCACAGCTCTCTTTATGCCCTGCCACAGCACTTCAGTCAGGTTGAGGTCTCGACTTTGACTTGCGTGATGCAATAACTTGATTGTTTTCTTTTTCAGCCATTCTGCCTGTTAACTCAGTTTGGGACTGGCTTTACTGTCAGACAGGTGGCCTTGGTTCATGGTTATTGTTGCCCTCCTGTTGCTGTAAAACAAGCCTAAACCATCACTGCTCCACCACCGTGCTTGACAGCAGGTATGAGGTGTTGGTGTGATATGTTGTGTTTGGTTTTCGCCGATTGTGGCGTTGTGCATTATGGCCCAACATCTCCACTCTGGGCTCGTCTTTCCAAAGGACACTGTTCCAGAAGCCTTGCAGTTTTTTTAGATGTAACCTTTTAAGTTGGGCCTTAAATTTCTTTCTCCTGGGAACCCTTCCAAACAAGTCATACTTGTTCAGTGTTTTGCTAACATTACTATCATGAACTGGGGTGAATCTGATGGGAAGCCTTTGCACTGTATTAACAAACACCAGACCAGCAAATTGCCAAAATGACTGCTTTTATAGAGGCGGTCACACTTGCTGATGATCAGTTATTCAAGGGCATTTAATTAGTAGCTCCTGGCTGCTACTTATCCTCTTAACTCCTATGAAAGCAGTAAGCGTGTAGTGCATGGAGTCGTGTAAAAACTCTTTCATATGACTGGATAAACATTGGTTCGTGTTAATTTGGTCAGCACCTCAGAGAAAATGTGAAGCAACATTTCCAACACTGAATTAATAAAACCCAAACATGACCACATTTTCACCCACTGAAAAATAAAGAGATAACGAGAAGTGAAAAATTTCCAAAAATGGTTGCTAAACTGCACAAGAAGACATAATTTCACGTTAATGTGTGTTCGTGTATTTCTAATCTTCAGCACAGCGATTAGTCCAGAGTGTGCAGCTGGACCTGGTAACTCTACTTAGACATACACTTGAGGAGAACAGCTAATCTACAGATTCATTTGCATCCTGAAATACAGCGTCCAGCACTTGTTATGAAACCCACTTGTGCACCTACACACTCACCCACTCAGCCCCCAACAAACCACTCTGAAACTTAAAAAAAAACCAAACTAAACAAAAAACAAACTAAACACTGAACAGCAAATAAATGCTCTCAAGCTATCAAACCACTCTTTATCTCACATGAGCAAAACGCACAAGACCAATAAGACAGCCTCCAACTGAGCTAAACCCCCCAAAATTTCCATTAGTATCATTGTGACCCAAACTGAACTGCTGCAGCACAACATACTTAAACTAGCTCCATTAATGTGTTGTTTAATAATTAACCAGTCTCTTAACTGGATGCACTACAAGGAAACAGTTCCCAGTAAAAACTTGTTCACACACCCTCATGTTAAAAGTTAACTTCTGATAACACATCAAAAGTGCAGGTGCATCCAAAAAAAAAAAAGAAAAAGATGCAGGTCTACTTACTGGCATCACAAAAATATACAGTGGGGACAACGTTGAACCTTTAGGGAGGAGTTTTCTATTTTGGTAAAGGCCCAGATTTGTGTCCTAATTCAGGTGCTCCAAATTATTTTGGAGATTTAGACTAAAGCTTAAATTACACTCCGCAGTGGTGTTGCAGTGGACTGCATTGCATTGTGCTGACAAGGTGCTCTCCACATAAAACCCATCCAATATCATGTAGTCTACCAATTTTACCTAAAATATAACCATAAGCATAATTAAAGTCCATGTTTTAAACATTATACATTGATAAAGTGTTTTATGAGACATATTATAATAAGTCTCATACAACTTCAGTTCTCACACATAGTAAGAGGTCATCAGAGCCATGTTGCCTCCCGTTTCAACACTGAACTGGAAGATAAACATTACGTGCTAATCTCAGACTCTGAAGACATTCACATGACGCAAGCTCTGTGTAAACATTTTGTTGCCATGGATCCAGTTAGGTTTTGAACACTGCATCTATGTTTAAGTTTAGACTTAAAACTTCCCTTTTTGATAAAACATATAGTTGGGCCTGAACAAGGTCAACCTGAATCCTGCCATAGGCCCCTGCTGCTGGGAGCTTCTCATGATGCACTTAGTGTGTCTTATTTACTCACTGTGTGTTTACACATCACTTTGCATTTTAATAACTATTAAATAACTGTTTTAATAACTATTAAAATGCAAAGTGATGCATTCTGGCTCTATACCACAGACCCGTCTTCCCCTTCTCCTTTCCATTGTCGCCAAGAGCTTCCTGGTTGTTGGGAGTTTCTATATATTATTGTATGTTCTTGCAGTATAAAGGTCACTGTTGTTGTCATTTGGTGCTATAGAAATAACATTGGATTGAAATGAACTGAAACTAAACTGACAGCTCAGTCTAAAGCCAGTAAATGGATGCTACACATGAAAGGAATTCTGGGATTTGTGATACTGGGCAATACAGATCCCACTATCAGTAGTTAGAACCTAACTACTAGAGTTAGGTTTTTTAGATGTTATAGGGTAAAAATCTGGTACTACAGGGCTAGGAATATAGACTCTCAGGAGTGTCTGATCTCAGACAGCAGATATGGAAACCAGTAGAAACATGTTTTCCAGGTAGGGGACTGATAGTATATTTATTCTCATATATACAAGGCATACAACATTCATTAAAATTATTACAATTAAGCGCCTGGTTTCTATATTAAAGCCTGAATATAGAATGAAACACACACACTTTTATATCCAAGTTCAATGTGATATTGAAATTAATATTTTTCAAAAGCTGACTTCTGTTGTTATTACATCCAAAAGTTTCAAGGTATTATCTCTAATGTTCCCAATATGAATTTTTGAAATACTCATATTTATGTACGGCAGGCAGAGCACAAGGTTTTAGTTTGATTTATGTACCTTCACATGCCTGCAGGAAGTTTATCTTTTACCAATAAGAAGACAGGATATGTGCTGGGTGCCATTACAATGTGTATTATAATGGTTTCTACAGACCTTCAAATCTGCTGCCAGAGATAACAGATCCAAATATTCGAAGATTTCAAGCATCCATTATTCTATGTCTGCAAGCTGCACTCCAGAGAGTCCGCAATCACATTTAAAACACTTGAAGGACAGAGCTCAAGTAGTTTTATTGATAATGGAATTTAAAATAGTCTTAAAGTGGATCGTTTCTTTTGAATAAAAAAGACATTTTATTTGGTGAAGGAATATAAGAAACTTGATCGGTGTTTCAGGAAGGGAGTTTTCTCATTTAACTCTAATTTAATACAAGTCTGATCAAAGTCAATGCAGCTTTCTCTTTTTCTAAGGAAATATGAGCTCAGCACTAATGTGTTTATATGACACATGAACCAAATAACTAATTACTTAAAAACGTCATGACATTAAGGACACCAGAATAACTCCCACATTATAATCAACAGTTGGACAGCTTACTGTACTCCTACATTCCCATCATGCTTTGTTTATTATTAAGAGCTGTGTATACTTCGTCATGAGCGAGGGGCGATTCCTGCACCAAACTATTTTAATCATTGCTGTGTGTCTGTCAGTGAGACTTTGTGGGAAGGTGGAGCACAAAAACAATGGAAAGAGCAGTTACAATTTGGAGGGGATTCAGCTCCTTTTATTTGGAGGATGCACTCTACATGCACCCTACTAGTTTGTTCTTTGCCTTCCACAACCAGTGCAAAAGATGAACCAGGCATCACTCGTGCTCAAACGCTAACCAGTCGATTCTGAATTTATGCTTTGGATTTAAAAAAAGAAAAAGAAAAATTAAAGCTAAACTAAATGCTGAACAGAAACTGCGTCCAGCATCTTCATTTTGACTCACCACTAGGGCTGGGCCATATCATACCGTTCACGGTAATACCGGTATAATGTTGGGCAATGATAAGAAAATGAAATATGACGACAGAATATGGGTAAAACGTGCATGCACCACTTGATGGATTGTCAGAGCATTACGGCTATCGTAGGCAGGAGCCTCGCGGAGTGATACGTACTGTGCTTCAACATAATATCACCGTATTGTGTGTGTATAACCTCTTTTTAAGTTTTGTGGATATTATACATGGTTATGCTGAGGATATGTCGGCCAATTTCCACTGTCAGCAAGGAATTTGCATTTGCACTGTTAAATTTTTATATAACTTTACTGCACATAAAAAACAGTTGCTTGTTTAAGTGAAAATACATTGATGAGGTTTTTTTTGCACTAATAAAGTTGTGGAGTTGTAAAGTATTTTGTCTAGTGTCAGTTATATCGTCAGTTATATCGTTATCACAAATTTTCAAATGTATATCGTGATAAATATTTTTGGTCATATCACCGTGCTCTACTCACCACTACTGTCTCACGTTTCAAAGCGCACTCGATGAATGGCAACAATTACCAATGCAGATAATCTTTAGTTGCAGTGCAGTTCAATCATTTTAATTGTGATATTAAAGTGCGACAATTTGTTGTTGCACAGACTGAGACAAAAAACTAACAAAAAGCCTTAATGCAACCTTGCAGTGAAATGCACTCCACGATATATTTAATTGATATTAGTTGAACTACCAATTGATGTACTGCTAATGCACAGTGTTGTGGTATGCATGGCCCCAAACACAACTGTCTAAATAACAGAAGAAGTGGGGGGTTAAATAGGAATTTATTAGGCGAGTGTGGTCACCTGGTGTAAGAAAAAAAGCCCCTCTTCCTCTCTCACCTCCACCCTCCCTCAGAAGGTTTCATCAACTTTGTGGACAAAAGCCCCTACAGATGGCTGTAATATGAGATCCAGGACAGACACAGCAGCACTGTGCCACATCACCACTGCTGAGTCTCAGACAGAGCAGGCCTTGTCGTTAGCTGTGCTCAACCTACTCACCTTTGTGGTCTGCTTCTCTCTCATGATAATTCTCGACAGCAGCACAACCCATATCGGCATTGTAGCTTTGACTGTAAAAGACATGACAAGGAACGACGTCAGTTTCTTTTTTCTTGAACAAACATGAACTATTAACAGCAGCAAGTAGGCACGGTACGTCAGAGCTAGGCCCACACCTCTGTCAAACATCCAACCTGTCACAAACCTGGGGTTTGCACACCTCCCTCGACTGCACTTGTTTCATTTAAACACAGACTAAAGCGCAACTCAGTTTATCATTATGTTTTTTTTTTTCTGAAGAACAATGCCAGAGTAGGTGCTCAGTACTGGCGTCACACAAAGTAGATAGAATGATCATTGTGTAGGTTCACAAGGTTAGAAGCTCATTCCTAAAGTAAAAACACTGATGCAACTGCTGTGGCTCCAAAACTCAGGTCAGAGGCGACAAAGATATTTTACAGTGACATTTTATTTACAGACTTGCTCTAAATCAGTTGTTATCTGGTCAGTTCAGTTGGTCTGGTCAATCAGTTGGTACCTGCTAGACTTAATACAGAAATAAGTAAATAAAATTGAGACTTTTAGAGTTGTTTCAAGTTGGAACTTGTAGCTACATTACAGTGCCGTGGAGTTTGAAGGTGCAATTAATGAGAAATTCAACATGTGTTGCTAACTTGCAGAATCTGCAGGTAATAAAAGAGAGAGTGGAGAAATCAGAGCTGATGAAATTCATCTGCCACAACAAGTTCCAGGAGTCAGCGGAAACTAAATTAATGGAATAATCTTTAAATGACACAATAGATACAAAAGGTGAAAGTAGTTCAAAAAGGTGCAGTTGATACATACCACGGGAAATATTTGAATTGAACTTGAGGAGGGTTTAATATGTGTATTTCCATCTTTCACAGGATAAGAGGCACATGCTTCCTGCTTTTTTTCTTAAAAATGCAGATCAACTATATAGTTCTTTTGGGGGCTGTAATTTGCGGTCCTATTAAATGAGAAGGTTCACCTTTTATTTGCAAAAACAGAAAAAGAAATAGGGTGGGGAAAAAAGACAAAAGTTCCATACAGGGTTTTTAAATTTACAACATTTGTTTGATAGCTGTCTGTAAAGATTACCCCTGTGATTCAGATTAGTATTAATACTTTAATTTATGCATCTTGCACTATATTTTTCTTACATGTGCATTTACTTTAGTTTTGCATGTAGAGTATATTGTGGTTCTATACAGTTAGATGCTGTAAATCCATTGTGCTTGTATATGTGGTTGTAAAAGTCCAACCAGAAACAAGGGTTGAGTTAGCAACAGATAATAACTGTTTTTCATGCTTTGTACTGGAAGTGCCAAATGGCCCTGTCCCTTAAGACAGGGACTAAGAAAACATTCAGATTAGTGACATGACAGTATTATTATGATACATTTTTATAGATTAAGCAGCCTGGTGTACATTTCCTGGGTGCAACATAATCACAGCCGGATCTTAATATTTCCTTTACGTTACCAACAGTATTCCTACACTATTATATGGTGGCTTTCGCTTCTTTCAGCTCAATAACAATGTTTAAAGGACTATGTGAAGTATTAGCCGTTTTTTTTTTTTAACATTTATAAGCAGGTAGCCTCACAAAAATGTCACTTCAGCTTGTTAAAGGAGAAAAAATCAGTTGCAGAGGCTCGCATGTTACATGGTGGTTTAACATCTAAGTTAGGGAAGCGCGGCGGCTCATTAATGGACCCTCCCCCTTAGCTATGAAGCTAGCAAACAGCAGCTCATTAGTAATTCTTTGGAGAGTCTAAAGCTAATTAGTTTATATTAAGAGGACACGAAGCGAGATTAATTAGTCTCATTAAAACAAGACCTACAGTACACAGATTCTACGTGGGGCCCACAGCCTGGTTAAATGCCGTGCCACCCTGCGTTAGCCGCGATGCTAACATCGGCTGACAGGACGGACACATCATCAAGTTACCCCGGCTGACAGGCTCCAGGTGGCGGCGCATTAAAATGAACACAAAGCCGCTGTACTCACCGGTATGCGCGTACGACACGGGCACTTTCCATATGCTGAAGTGAGCCGACACGGAGGCAAAGTATTTTCCGAAAGCTAAAGGCAGGATGTACCACCAGTAGTACCTGCTCGGCAGTTCTGTTTTGGGGACTCCCCAAGCCCGCAACAGCGGGGGGAGGAAGACGACGATAGAGATGATATGAAAGAGAGAGACCGTGACCGGGTACGGGAATCCATTGAGGATGATTTTGTTGACAACATTTCCCCCCGAGCTGACCGTGTACCAGCACACACACAGCGAAACTATCCGGATCCCTTCCCTGACCGGGGTCCGCTGCACCGCAGCCATCTTCCAGCGCGGAGTGACGAGTCACCGGTGGTGTGGATGCACCGGAGAAGCTCATCCGTCACACTCACAGCCGCGAACGCTTCCGGGCGTACCCTTCAAAATAAAAGACAACAGTGTTCGTCGACAGATATTCACCGTGGGCGGAAGTGTACAGCTCACATCAGTAAATACGCGTTAAAACCAAGGTTTTTATAGTAAGTTTTATACTATAGTTTTAACTTTTGTATTATTTAAATTAATTTAGTGTTAGTTTGGTTTAAAAAAAATCTTTCTTACAACTTGCTTGATTGATTGTCGTGTTTATTGAGATTCTGGATAAGACTGTGAGTTAAGTGCTTTCAAAAAGTTCAATGTTTTTATTGCAATACCTGGATTGATTTTTCTAAACCTTGCCTCTGACATATGGCCTCCATACATAAAAATTAAAAAGACTGAACATTTTCAAACAATAAAAACTAAACTGAAACAAACGTAACTCTGGAAACTAACTGAATTAAAACCAAGAAGTCAAAATGAAATAAAAATAAAAGCTAATTTAAAAAATACAAAACTACGATAACTCTAGTGAAAACTTTAAAACAAACACAGCTCTGTGCCTTTATCAAAAAGTACTGTCACGCTGAGTATAGACATTTTAAACATAGCCCATTATTGTACATGTTTATTGTAAAAAGCCAGTATAACTGTCAGTCTCAGCCTTTTCTCTTTTATTGTCACAAGGTTAATGACCATCATTGACACTATCAGTTTGTAAACATATAAAATTCATTGTGAGGAGATCTGAGTTCAGGAAAAATTACCTGCCCAGCCCTGATGTAGATGTTAAGCCTTGGTAGAAATATGCAGTCTCAGACTGCTCGTGTTTAAAAAGGGAACTGAACATTCAGATTTTTGAAGACTCATACAAAGTCATTGTCAGGCCATCTAACACAATGGTATGGTAATTTCACACGATTTTTAAAGGCTGTATTTAGAGCTGCGACTAAGTACAGTACACGTATATTACTTATACGATACATAAGTATTATACTTATACAATATTCTTAGTTAGTGTATTGTCTGTCTTGTTTATGCTGGTTTATAATGGAGCACTGTAACAAAAAAAGAATTTCCCCCAGGGATCAATAAAGTATTCTGATTCTGATTTAGTGTAAGAAAATGTCTAAAAAAATCTGGTGCCAAACTGAAAACGTAGCAAATTCTTGTAACCAAGATTTTTTTGACATTACATGTAAAAAAAATAAGAGAGAGAGAATTATTCAATCAGTTGCCAGTTTTTTTTTTTTAACTAAATGATGAATCAGATCAGTTCCTTTCCATTTATAGAGGACAGTATCAGTTAATTTGATTAGGAACTGTCCAGTTATATTATGAAAATATCATGGAAATCGTTTCTCTTAGTGATGAATGGAAATGTACATAAGTGATTTACATGCAGAGACAGTACTGAACTTGTTCTGGATTTAATTGGTCAGGAACATCAGTAACTGCAGAGCCCTTAAAAAAAGGAAAAAAAGGGAGTGAGTGTGGGTGTGAGTGGGGGGGTTAAAGAGATGACATAATAACAATTCCTTCATTTTCTTTTTATTAACACATTACATGTCCATTGAAAAGGACTAGGTAGCAAATATATTGTCTTTTGCATTCAAATGAACACAAAAGGATCATACCTGTACATTCACTAAGGCTCTGTCTTTAGGGAAAACACGGGTTTCCATAAGGCAAATAATATTTAAAGGAATGCTATTAAGTATTATCCAGCATGTCAATTTATTTCTCACTTCTTCCTGACAGTACAAGGATGCAAGCTGGTAGCACAATCTGCTCTGCCGTGCTGATTCATATTTTACAACCTTAATACACAGTAAAGGGAAAAGGCAAGCCCAAAAAATAAAAAGTACACAGTATCAGGATGTGTTATTTGAGTGTGTAAAGTACAGCATGTTGATGGATCAGTAGGTAAAGTCTGGAATGTCACTTAGTGAACTGATTCCTAACCCTATTATGACACTGCAACAAATGAGATGCCAAAGTGTTGTCAAATCACAAACCATCATTGAATCTGGCCCCTCATTTTAATGTCAGCTACACATCTGTAAAATCTTGCACTACTGTGACGTTGCCGCTTTGACAGCATTTGCCTACAGATTGATAAACGCCCGCCAAAACAGCCAAAGCCACATTTGTGTTAGTTCCTGTGACGGTAAGTGTCTTCGAGATCACACAACACCGTAGCAGCCTCACTGTTGTTGCTTGCAAAAAAAAAAAAAAAACTAACAAGATGATTCAATACAGTTTAAACATGTATGCAAATCTCAATATGTAAATAAATATACATAACAGCCAAATTTCTCTATCAGCTCGTATGCAAGCTTTCTCCCCCTCTCACCACAAACAGTGGTCACATCTGGAAGTTTCACATCACATTAAAGAGCAGACAAGAAAAATATTCAAATGTTTTAAAACCGATCCGTCGGTTCAGTCTGCTAAAAGTTACAACGAGAGGCAGGCGTGCGGCTGCAGGAAGCAGCAGTTTTAATTTTAAGAGCTCAAACGCTTTGTTCAAAAAGCATGAACAAACGTTCCAATGATGTATCGTGCTACTGCCTGCTGACAAAAGCAACAACCCTGATTTAGTCGGTTAATGCATAAAAATTACATAATAACAATAAAAAAAAAAAAAACTATGAATGACTGCATGAAATGCAATAAAGTCACATTCTGTGAGGCATGTGGATAGAATAAGATAACTTAAGATGGATAAAATACATCTGTATATTTAATCTCCTCTCCAGTATATAAACTCGTGGGTATCAGAGCCGCTTGTCTCCCTGCTTTGTAAACTCACTCTGTACACTTATTAAACATTGACATCTAAACAGTCAAAGATGCATAGCCTTTCCCCTTCACACTGTCTTCACGTTTTGTTCAGACTTTTTCAAAATAAAAACACTGATTACACCTCCTGTGCTCCAACAAACACTCGAGCAGGCAGCGTATTTACTCCAACAGCAGCATACACGGTGAAGAAGAGTCTTCACGCATCCCGGCCCGCTCTGCCGCGCAGGGAAGGCAAGGATCGACGTCTCATTTACCGACCCGACTTCAGTTTCAATCCAGGCAGACGTAGGGCAGTATGTTCAGCCTGCTCTCATCTCCGTGCGGGTCCAAGGAGATGCACTCGGTCCAGTCGTACCATTTATCCATTGTGTCATAGCAACCATTTACCCCGGACCAGTGCTGTGTGTGTAACCTGCTCAGGTCTTTGCCATTCACCTCTCTGCTGACTCCAGGGATCTCTCCAGGTGGCGAGTCTGAAACCAGCGTGTGTGTTTTCTTAGCATCTTTGCTCCGGTGCTCCTCCTTCTTCAGGAACTCTGACATGAAAAAGTGTGCACCGGGGGTGTGCGCGCCCGATGACGTCAGCACATTGCTTTGCTGGCTAAGGTACGACTGGATGATTTCGCTCCTCGACAGCTCTTTCCAGTCCGTCTGCTGGAAAGGACTGGGAGGAACTGGCGGATTTTGCTTCGGCTGTTCTGAACAGTTATTCTCTGGTTTGTGATTCGGTCTGTCCTCGCCCTCTGGGAAAGAATCCTTCTGGAAGGAGGTTTTGATCTGCCCCGTTACAGGATCGAATGTCAGCCTCCTGTCTTTTAACCTCACTGGTTTTGTTCTGTCTTCTACAGTCAACCCTTCTAAATTAACAGAGTAATCCTTAGGTCTGTATTTCTGTCTTTTTCTTTTCCCTGTATTAAAAGAAGGACCCTCATCTTCCAGACTCTCCACGCCACTGCACGGGGTGACAGTGGAGCCGTGGAGAGACATACTAGGAGGCAGGTGGTGAGAGTCCAAATCAGCAGACCCTGAACCGTCAGTGTGAAAACCCTGAACAGATGCGCTGAAAGGCTGAGGAGGCAGTCCGAGCCCAGAGTTATCTACAGTCCCAGGTCTCACGCTGGGGGTAGGAATACTCTGTGCTTGGGGTGCAGTTTGTTTCACAACAGCTTCCTGTTTTAGAGTCTGAGGACTGTGCAAGGAACAGCGTGGGCTTCTGGGTCGACACTTTCCCCCAGAGGCAGCTTGCTCCTGTCTGGCTTGCTGCTGCAGAACTGATGCTTTTAGCAAAGAGGAAGTGCTAGGAGGCTTGCTGCATCCTGGGAAATTTGAGTGAGGTTTTACAGCATGAACAGGGATTTTATTTAGCTTGTCGTTGTCCAAAGCCTCAGGAATGTCCCTGTCCAAAGACTGATGTGCACGAATATCTGCAAAAATTTCTGTGCCGGTACCAATTCCATTGGTTTGCAGCTGCTTTGAGTTTTGGATTTTATCATTAAGAGTTGTTTTGGGTATCTTTGCTGGTAAAATCGGTCCTTCCTTCTGCTCGCCCTTGCGTTTTTTGTTGCTCGGTTTTTCCACTCTCAGGGAGCAGTTGTTGAAATCATTTCTGTTCTTCAACTCTGGGCCCGTTTTACCCGACGGTGGGTTGGCGGCTGGAGCAGAGATGCAAGGATGAGCACCGCCAATGGAAGACCATGACGCACCGGTGCCGCCTTTTGACAACACCTCAACCTTCCCTGGTTCGATTAGCTTCTGCCAGTTCCGCAGAAGCTTCTTGGCTCTCTTTGCGAGGTCCTCGTTTTTGGTTTTCTTCCGGACGTCGTTGATGAGCTTGCCCAGGCGGGTTTCCTTTAAGAGGAGATAAGATTGATGATTGTTTAACAGCGGATGAAACTTGACTGCTAAAAAGCTGCATTTGATTGCTTTATTTGCTGATGGCACATGTTGTAACTTACCTCCAGTGCCTCTTTGGTGATAGGATATTTCTCCAAAAAGGAGATCACCTCCACGACGACCACCATGTTGCATATCTGCTGGAAAAGAAAGACCAATTATATACAAAAATACTGAGAGATAAGGGTGGGCGGTAAAAACGGTATACGGTAGAAACGATATAAATTTGGCCAACGGTAGAGATTTTGACTATACCGCTCTACCGCGATAGCGCATGTTGATGGTGTCATCAAGCTGCGCCTGTTTTGGTCGAAAGCATTGCAACGGCTGCAGACAAAATCATCTGCAAATTATGCCTGGCGACAGTAACAGCAAAGAGATGAAACACTTTTGGAATATGGGGAAAGCCAAAAACTGCGCTTCCTCCACTTACCTACCATTGATTCATCAATGCTGAATTCTCTTGCAGCTGCTCTATTCCCATGTTGTTGCAGTATTAACCTCAGTTGTTCTCCTGACTGAAGTTTGGTCCGTTTATAGCATCCTGCCATGCAATTGCATTTGTCCCTAACCACCAGAAACCCTCACGTTAACTTTTATCGAGTGGGAAAAAGTTTGCGTTCATCCCTCAGCTTCACTGTGCTAATGTTATGCTAATGTGGCTGTTTTGCTAGCGATCACATAGGACATCTTTATATACCAGCTAGTCCAACTTCAGTAACCCTATAAAAGTCACTGCTGTTTAGTTTTCTGTCTTCATTTATGTTGGAAGTGATAGCAGAGCTGTACGTTTTAATTTTTTCAGAAATCTCTCAGTCAGAACATGCTATATCATGTTTAGGTGGAAGCTAGCGAGCTAACTTCCTGCTCCGTTAAATTTAATAAATTCTGTTTTCATGGATGCCTGGATGTTAAACTTAATTGTTACACCTGTTAAAGCAGCAACGCTGATCATTTTATTGAAGATGAAAGAATTTAGACAGTTTTTAACTCTCAGTGATGCTGCAGTGATCGTAAGCACATGGAGTTTAGGACCCAGATTATTCCGTGAGGCTCCTGACTACGATAGCCGTAATGTTCCAACAATCCGTCAAGCCGTGCAGCTTCATAGCTGACCAAAGTCGTACTAAAACATTTTTTGACAGATTTCTGAGCGCTGTGTACTACATAAAATTGGTTCGAGGTCCAACCAGAATTCATACATAAGGCACACTGTCGATTTTTGAGATAATTAAAGGATTTTAAGTGTGCCTTACAGTGTATAAAATACGTTATACAGAAGAAAAATATATCGCGATATATATCGTTACCGCACATGCTTCAAATTATATCATGATATGGATTTTAGGCCATATTGCCCAGCCCTACTGAGAGATCACAAAAACAGCATTAAAGGAAGACATGTCTGTATCTAGATGTTGCCACTCTACCTAACACATTCCTCAGAAGGGGAAAAAATAACTTATCAAAAGGTCGAGAAATCATTTGAATAAACTTTCAAATGTGCACCTGTACGTTTAGAAAACATTTACTAGTTTCGGGCTCAGTTTGTCAAAACGAGAAAGCATGCAAATGTGCCGTTTTAGTCCACCAAAATAGTAGAAAGCCCACGTATTCAGATGATTGTTGTCTTTAATCTGCAGCCACTTCTGCAATGATCAACAATTCAATTCAATTCAATTCAATTTTATTTATATAGCGCCAAATCACAACAAAAGTCGCCTCAAGGCGCTTCATAGATACAGAGAAAACCCAACAATCATATGACCCCCTATGAGCAAGCACTTTGGCGACAGTGGGAAGGAAAAACTCCCTTTTAACAGGAAGAAACCTCCGGCAGAACCAGGCTCAGGGAGGGGCGGCCATCTGCTGCGACCGGTTGGGGTGAGAGAAGGCAAACGCAAGAGCAGACCTGACCGTGATTCACTGCATCAATCAGAAGTCAGGGCTTGTGGTCCACAGTGATGTAAAGCATTTTATTTCAACAATGTGGTTATTGGTTAACATATGTCGCAGCGGAGGATTTCATTTGCAAAGCCAAAGCCCAACTCTAGCTGTAGTGTGCCTGCGATCAAACTTATGACATTAAAAAAACCCCGATCGAAAAACATTGAGTGAGGAGTCATTGGCAAAAATGTAACAAGCAGATGCTTCTGGAATAAAATGCTTTACATCACTGTGGACCACAAGCCCTGACTTCTGATTGATGCAGTGAATCACGGTCAGGTCTGCTCTTGCGTTTGCATTACGTGTTATTTACCGCGTGGTCGTCTCCCGGTGTTTTATATTTGGTGCCAGCCGATAGAAACTAATTTTCCGTCCTAGTGGAAAATTCTCTTTGTTGTGGTCAGTTTTATTTGGTGGCAAGCTTTTCTTTGTACATTCTCTCACATCCATCCAAGCAGTTTCAGCAGTCTGCCAACATTTGTGAATCTTTATACTGAACCTATGATTATTATTCTTCATACTATGGCGACGCATCTAAACAGGCCAATGGCAATAGTTGCGTCAGCCGACGTGTAGTTACATTTCTTGCGAGGTGCACATCAGGTTACATCATTGATATCCTGCTGAAGCATAAATCAGGTGTAAACTGTGTGTGGGATGCTGGGCATTTCAAGGCTTTCTGGCAGGATGTCACAGAGAGCACCCCCAGTGCATGACTGCAGGTAAGCATGTTGAAATAAGAAATTGTAGATAGGGATGTCAAACTTATTTTACATTGTGGGCCACACGCAGCCCAGTTTGATCTAAAGCGGGCCAAACCAGTGAAACCTCTCTTTCTGTCAGTGTAAAGAAGTTTAGCTAAACATTTAATCCCATTTAATAAAGAAATGCTGCTGCAGTATATGAAAGGCACCTATCAGCATGTCTAAAATTACAGAAAAAGATCGTTCACCCTCCACCAGGCAACCACCTTAATTATTTTAGGTGTAGTATGAATGACAACAGGGGAGGTGCTTTATCAGTAGGACAAGCTGTAAAACTCATGAAAACACAGTTAAAAGCCCTCCTTCACATTTTCCAAAACCATCCAGTTTGGCCGGATTGGAATCTTTGCTGACCGATTCTGCTCCCTGGGCCTTATTTTGACACCCCAGGCATGTGGATAATCAGGCATGTGTTGGACACTCAGCAGTAACACACTAGGAGTACATAAATGACACTGTAAACAACAACAGCTCTGAATCCATTTGTTTGTAATGGTCGCTGGTGCTGGGTAGCTCACTGAGAAGCCATACATGTTTGTAGGTTGCTGCCTAACTCGGCTTGGCTGTTTATACTGCTGTAACACACCTAAAGTAATCCCGGGGTCATCTTAGATAAAGGCGTTACAAACCTCTGAGCCCTGCTGGAGGTCTCCTCTCTGCAGAGCCTCTGTGTCTAAAGGAAACTTGCACTACATTCAGCACGTCCCCCTCTCTTGCCCTGATGAACTCTACTGTAAGTGCACACAATTGTCGCCAGCATCAACTTAACCGGGCTCTGGCATGCCTGCTTCATCACTCACTTTCGCTAACTAGACGTTAGCCAGCTAATTAGCAAGCAAATACTAAGTGTCCAGACGCTGAATGCCTCCACTCTGTCAGTTCCCCTATAGCGACTCGAGGCCACCAGCTCGACCACCATTGTCTGCTCTTCTCCACCCAGTTAATTCCGCTTAAAACCAGTGGACATACTCACATTGCTCTGGCCGTCGATGGCCTGTAGCAGCCGGTCTCTCATCACCTGCGGAGTGGCTGTAGCCGCTGTCATCGCCTGGCGGTGTCGCGGGTCGGGACGGAGACAGACAGAAGAATCCCCCGAAGAGCCGGCGATGGGAAACCCGCCGACACTCACAACTCCGACGGAAGCTCCCCCGAAGCAGCGGGCATCATGCTTTATGATGCTTCTGTCTTTGTTTCCAATCGCCACCCTCACCTGTTTGGTACCGCTAACTGCAGGAGACAGAACACCCTCTCCGGGAATCGGCTACCCCCTCGGCTGGTAGCCGCCTCCTTCTCGGCCTTCTCACCGAGCTTTTTGTGAGGCAGCAGAGCATTGTGGGAAATCTTTACGTAACCGGCTTCGACCCGCGTCAAGTCCACGTGCTCGCAGCAAGCTGTAAATTTAACAAGAAAAAGAAAGACAATAAAACCGGAAAGGTGGTGTTGTCCATAAAACCCATCCTAAGAAATCGATTAGAGCAGCTGTCGTTAAAACAAGGATATATACATATTCTGGAAATCTATCAAATGAGTTTAAAAGAAAAAACTGTATTATTTATTACAATCATAAGAAACTGAATTCATGTCAATCCAATGAGGAATGCAAGTAAATATCTGTATTTTGTATCTTAAGTAACTGCTGCTACTACTACTAATAATGACAATAATATTGTGCTTTTACTGTTTCAATAAATTTGGAAATTTATGTAAAACAATAATTATATTTTAGCATTAAATACATTCTGTTAGATTAATCATGACAGAAGCATAACAAATGGAAATGACAAATACTTTTAGAGCATCTGTGTAATAAACCTTATACTAGGCGGTGGTCTAATAAATTTAAAGATAGAAAGTAAGACTATGCTGCATATAAAAGGACTCCATAGTTAAAATTTGTATACACAAAAATATCCTTTAATGATACCAAGTTCATATTTTTGTCTCATCTGAACGTCCTCCACATCTCACTAATAAATCAAGGTGCCTTCCAGTTCACTTGAAACTGAAGCTTGACGTTGGAGCCACCTTTGATGATTTCTCTTCTGTTAGGGACGGTCTTGTCATCAAAATCTCACCATACAAAACAAGTCTTATTCACTAAAAAATGATTATGGAAAATACGTATGGATATTTCAACTGAAAAATACACTAAATTTCAAGAATCTTGTGCATAAACTGTTTATAAATGAGAAACAGTGTATGCCACATGATGTTGCCATAGTTGATAACCAAAAAAAACCCTCCTCATCAAATCTCTTCAGTTCTCTGCTAATAGACAGGCCAGGTTTGCAGTTGATTAAATCAGCATTGTTGAGAAAGGCAAAGAACAGAAAGAGTCATGAACACACCCTTAAAGAGATTTCTTAATTTTATAAACACATGATTGCTTCAGTTTTCCTCAGATTAAGGTTGATACATGTTTGCTTTGTTAAACTAAATCTTTTCCCCAAAACATCTAATCTCTTTAAGCTGGGATAAGCTTTGTTATAGTTATATTTTAGCATTTAAAAATGCACAACTCTCTGTTTTCCAAAACAGATACAGTCCTATTAAAACTAACTCCACCCTTACTGCTTCCACTGGAATTAAAAAGGCAATTAGCAGCAAACTGCTGATAATCAAACACACTTGATTATCTGATCATCAGCAAATGTGAGCACCTATGTAAAAGCAGACGGCTCTGGAGCAGTCAGGTGTGTTAACACAATGCCAAGGAGGAATGACATAAAACCCTGATTGTTGCTGGCTGTGTCAAGCCTGCTCAGAGGCGATAACAACCACTTGTCTTCTCACACGTCTGGTTAGTTACTTGTGGATTAGATGCGAATCTCACCAACAGTTTGAGTCACTACAAGTACACAGAGACGATGGATTCTTCGGGTAGTAATTTTCTATTTCCCCTAAGATGAGGAGCTGCTGCATGAGGACAGTTTGCTGGTTTTTGGTCACCATAACATCTCCAGAAACTGGATTTCTAGCCTGGATAAATATCTCTTCAGACATGCTGTAGCATGACACTGAGACATGTTATGGTTTAAGATGTTTTGAGTTTTGTGACATGGTTGTTATCCTGCTGGATGGGCACGGTCAGCAACAATACTCAGGTAGGCTGTAGGCTGTGGCATTTGATGATGTTCAGCAGGTACTACGGGGTCCAAAATGGCAAAAAATGTCCCCCCACACCATCAAACCACATCTACTCTGAACTGTTCATACAAGGCAGAATGGGTCTGTGCTTTCTGAGCCCACAGCTTGGATGTTGCAGCAGAACTTAAAACTCATCAGACCAGGCAACACTTTTATAATTTTCTATTGTTTAAATTTGATTTGGTGAGCTGCTGTGAACTGTGGCCTCAGTTTCCTATTACTGGCTGACAGGAGTGTGGTCTTGTGTTCCTGTAGCCCATCTGCTTCAAGGTTTGACGTGTGTTCAGGGATGCTCCTCTTCTATATATCTTGGTTGTAACGACAGATTATTTGCGCTGCATTGATTGCATTATGTTTCTGCAATGTGACTGGCTGCTTTAACAAGCCTCTTAGTTGTGTCTAATGAAGATGCCAGTGAATGAATATTATGCTGCTCTGTTTTGTAGCTGAAACCGGAGTCCACAGGCCCACTCCAGATGTCGTGTAGAATCGCAAATTAACATGTTAGCAGCAGGTTTCAAGGGGCCTCCATGAGTCTGACTTGTATTTCCCATACCCTTACAGATGCTCAAACTGAGATATGGGCGGGTTTGAAGGCCAGGACAAGACCTTGAACTCTTTATCTGTGTTAAACTGCTCATGAACAAATTCTGCAGTGCAGCAGGGCACATGATCCTGCTGAGAGAGGCCGCTGCAATCAGGGAATACTGCAGGTGGTCTGGAACAATGTTTAGGCAGGTGCAGCATGTTAAAGTAACCCACATGTACACCAAGACCCAAGGCTTCCCAGAATATAGCCCAGAAAAATCACATTGCCTTTTATTTTTTGACTTGCCTTCTTTCAAAAGACAGAATATATTTGATAATAAAACTTTATTTTTTATTAAGAACAAGGTCACATTTACAGTGAATATACATTTAATTACAGCACATGTGCTGCAGAATAAAGAAAATAGCACAATTTTTCCCCCTAAGAAGTTGAAAACAAACACATAAGTGAGTAAAATAATCCTATTTATAACTCACAAATCAGATGCAGATTTTTCTGTGGAATCTGGATGAACTGAGCCTGTGCAGGAAAAAGGAATAAAATGATGTTTCTGGCGTTTCTTTACCACTAACTACAAAACCACAAGTTTCCAGCAAAGGTGTTACAGTTAAAGAAAAATCAATAAAAATAAAAATGTAACAAGAGAAGAATAAATACAGCCATTCATAAATTCCTGTACAGCACAAAGGGTTGTAAACCAAAAGGAGTATAATTACTAGTAAAAGGGTCAAAGAAAGAGAAAAAGGACATTAAGGAGAAGCTGACAGCATCCATCTGGAAAGGGAAGCATCTTGGAGGAAGTCCACTGGCCACACACGATCATGATCCAAACAATCTGTGCAGATTGAAGACATTTGGCTAGTTAGAACAACAGCACACTTCTACTAATTTCAGGAGAAGCAGTGCACATCTAAAGGGCATAAAAACTTTTGATTTACACACACACAAAAAAGACAGGACAGCACAATCATCAAGCACTTTATAGGTTTAACCTCAGTAATACTGAGTTGGGACTTCATTCACTCTCAGATGGACTCATGGATTATACAAGTTGTTACAAAAGGACTCCTGGTCCATGTCTACATGACTGCATCACATATTCTGTGTTGATTTATCAGCTGTGCAATCACGGTGTTATCCTCCTGATTGACCACATCCTAAAGGTGCACCACTGGATTTAGATCTGGGGATTGGGGAACCCATCATCAGGTTTATGAAAGCATTTTGAGGCAATTTGTTTGGTATGTTGGCACATAAGACAAAACCGTGGTAATAACAAAGTTAGACGTGGTCAGCAGAGATCCCAGAAACACTGACTGATATAAACAAGTGTCTGAAGTGTTCTCAGATTGGGTCCACGGCTTCATCCTTTAAACACCAAATTCAAGTTTCTTCACACCAAGCTCTGGTTGTTCAGTGTTTGTCCAGACTGCAGACTCAGACTAATAATGTGAATTGTAAGAAGTTTCTTCTGCTCCCAGTTGTAAAGAATTGGCTTCTGGATTACTTTACCCCCCTTCAAAGCAGTAAGACTTCATTGGCAGCAACAGTCACATTTTTTTCTTGTTATAATGTTTAACTTGAAAAACATGTGAAGGTGCTGACTCATGTCTGCAGCCTACTGCTACCCCACGACTGTATTTTACCTTTAAAAGCAAACATGGCGTAATCCTTAAATATCCTCCCCAAGTATAATGCATTTATATGTGTCAGTGAAAACTAATACGGTATCCCAGAAAGTTGAATTTGTTCACATGGACTTGCATTTTCAGAAGGAGAAACGTTCTCAGTAATTCAGGTCACAGTAGTCTTAACTGGTTGAAAAACAAGGCAACCGGACTTTAAGTTTGTGAAGATGTTACACCTCTCATCGAAGAGGGTTCTTCATTTCTAAAAACAAAAGGTTAAGACCTAAGTATATAATCTATGCATGGCACACCATAGAAGAGTCACCTCAACAGGACAGGACTCAGCTGTAAATCTACACCGAAAGAACAAAGGTCACTCTATCCTCTATCGAGGATGCCAATGTTCACACTTTGGACAAAGAAGACAACTGGTACACATCCTGGACAGGGAGGAACGTTGGTTTGAGCGCAGGGTCAAGGAGGCCATTTACGTGAATAGTGAAAGACCATCTCTGGAGGAGGAGGTGGCCTAAGGGTACATCTTTCACCATCTTACAATGCTGTGATTGCAGCCATTCCCCAACTCTCCATAGTGAATGGTGAATGGTACTCTCATGGCCATTGATCAGTGGTCTTTGATCAGGGGTTGTTGATCAGTGGCATAATCGTGATGGTAAATGGTAAAATGGCCTGTATTTATACAGCGCTTTACTAGTCCCTAAGGACCCCAAAGCGCTTTTCATCCACCCATTCACACACTGGTGATGGAAAGCTACATTGTAGCCACAGCCTCCCTGGGGCGCACTGACAGAGGCGAGGCTGCCGGACTCTGACCACCACCAATCGGCAACGGGTGAAGTGTCTTGCCCAAGGACACAACGACCGAGACTGTCGGAGCCGGGGCTCGAACCGGCAACCTTCTGATTACAAGGCGAACTCCCAACTCTTGAGCCACGATCGCCCCACGATCACGATGAAGAAACCGACCTTCCAGTCCATTGTTCCTTCAGTGGGCTGGCTTCAGTCATTATGCAAATGTACTGTTTATAAGATTGGGGAAACCTGCAGTCAGCTGAGACTGAAGAAGTCACTTGGATGAGTGACGAAACGTTTCTCCCACTGAAAACGCTACGTCCAGATGAACAGAAACAACTTTTGGAGAGGCCATGCATGTCCACTGTGAACGACCATCACTTAACAGAGGTGATGACAATGACAGCAGCTATCAGCCACCTACAATTCAGTTTTGATTATCCTTCCCAGGTGCATCTACCCCCGTTCACACCTCGTCTCAGTTGACCTCAATAGCTTTCATGGTAGGGCAGGGCGAGGTGTCACAGTGGTTTCACCCAGCCTTTTCTTTCTCAAACCTTGTGATGTGATGACGCACATGATCAATAGTGTCAACGGCCACCTCCTAAGGGACAATCTAGGGGTTTAAATATCTGCGACTCCTCCACCTTTTGTTTTTAGAACTGAAGTGCCCTCTTGACTCATAGGGGAAAAGTCTTGACAAACTTCAGCTGCCTTCTTTTGTTAAGCTTTTAGGAGTAGCACCATTGCCTAACAATAGCTCACGAGATCAGTCTCATGCTCATTGCATGATCATATGCAAATTGTCATGACCACTGATTAATGGCCAGAGAGTTGGGGAGTAGCTGCAACATACTATTAGAGCTACAGCACTGGTAAAATGCTGTAGCTGTAACAGTAACAGCTCCAGAGTGGTGAAAGATGTACCCCTGGGCCTCCTCCTGGATTCAGAGATGGTCTCTACCTTTCCATGTAAAGGTTTTTGCTTAGGTAGTGACTGTCCTTCTCCCCTGAATTGCCTGCAGCTATTTTTAGGTGCCTTCCCAGCTTTGACAAATGTCCAGCTGGGACAACCACATTCCCTCAGGGCCATTTTTCATACGATGACCTTCAGCTTCCCAAGCCGGTCTGTGTGGTGATGGTGTTCGCTCTGTGTTGTAGTGTCCTGATGACACCCAGTTTGTGTTTTAATGGAGAACGAGAGTCAAGAATGAAATACTGATCCGTGTGCATTGATTTAAAGTACACGTCGACTTTTAAATGTCCCCAATTACTAATGGCAATTTGACAGTCTAAGAAAGCTAGCCTGCCATTTTTCATTTCCTCCCTGGTGAACTTGATAATGTGAGAAATGCTTTGTGGTACATCGTGAAATTTGATTTTTCACCCACGTATAATCCACATACCTGAACCAATTGCTCAACAGTGTTCCAGGATACAATAACAGAGCCCTTTATTTCTCCACTTTGTTCTTTTGGCTACAAATTAGCCAAAGTGGGTGAAACTGGGGATTTCACTGCAGACTTGTGTTTCTGCCTCTTCTATGTGAAATATGTGGAATGAGAACAGAGTTCCAAGAGCAGACACTTTGGCTTGGTGCTTAGAGTTCTTCCTGTTGCTGAGAAAATGTACTGTTTACAAAGTTCAGAAAGAGTGAAAAAAATTACTTTGATGAGCAACTAAACTGTTTGTCCCACTGAAAAAGCAACGTCCAGATGAACGAAATGAACTTTCTGGGATTTCTTTTTGATGTGTGAAATGGTGTCAAAAAACCTCAATTAACAAAAAAAAAAAAAAAAAAAAAATCTAATCCCACAAGAAGACCAAACTCAAAACTTCTGACTTTTTTGTCGTGACAACCATTATTGTCACTGGTCTAGGTTTCTGGCAACAATTGGAATCTGTGTCACAAAGAAAGCTTATGTGGCTCAACATCAGTCTTCAGCACCTTCTCATATTTGGAGCACGACATATGAAACAAATATCTATGCATCTTCCTATGCTTATCCAAGTCAGTGCCCAATTCAGCAGCTGGAGCCTATCAAAGCTGCCATAAGGTTGGCAGGGTACACCCCGGAAAGGTTGCTAATCTATTGCAAGGCTAAGGCTGAGAGACAGACATTCGCACTGGTGTTCACCTTTTAGGCCGATTTAAAGTAAACCAATTCACCAAACCCATGCATGTCTTTGTGCAGCTATGGTGGTGGTTGTCTAGTACATGAGTAAGATACTGAATCGTGAGCTGCTAACGATGTGAGAGTGTCAGAATTTTAGAAAGCCTCTAGTCGTAGATAAAAGTATAAATTTGTGAGTGACTAGGTGAATAAGACTTACAAGAGAAAGGACTTGAGCTCTGAGTCCCTAGCTGAGTAGAAGGGTGTTATGTAACTACAAGTCCATTTCCTGTGGGGGAAAAGCTGAAGTACACAGTGGGAACCCATGCAAGCATGGAGAGAACGTGCAAACTCTAAGTTCTCCACAATTTGAACCATCATGCTGCCCTATGAAACAAACACTAGGATAAAAATAGCTAAAGCCCACAGCACAAGTAATTGAGTGCCTCTCAATAAACTGCATCTGGTTCATCAGCATCGACTGACACAGTCTTACTCACAGGATCATGCAGAACATGATGAAGATGTTCCACAATGCGATGAAGATCCGGAAGTACCGCAGGCTGAGCAGAAACTCTCTGATGTTGTCCCCTGAAAGATAGACTGTGAATCTTTGTGGCAATACTACTCTCTCTCGCTCTCTCTCTCTCTCTCACACTCTCACACACACACACCTGTTGTTGGTGATCCAGAGTCATCTCCAAATCCCTGCGACTCCTTCCTTTTGCTGAAAAAAAGACACCCACAGTTAACCTTCAACATTCTGCTAACACACAAACCTAAAATAATGACTGAGTACAATACTCACAGCTTGAAGTTCAGCACAGCCCCTGCGTTCACCAGTAAAGTCCTGCAGAGCACAAACACGGAGAGTTTGGTTGTCAGCTCAGCAGCGTATTAGCTGCTGAGCTGGCATTAGCACCAAGCTAGTTAGCTTGTCATTTTACGCCACACACGGCTGACTGACTAACACAAAATTACACAGCGACACATAAAGACACATAGAGAACTGATTATCTCAATACAAGATGTGATTCCGTGTGACATCTGCCACACGACTCGATAAATTACCCGAATATCAACAGATCCCCGATCATCTTGATCAAATCACATCAGAAGCGCCTCACTTCCGCGTTCGGCACGTAATCAGAAATGTGACCAATACAAATCCGGTATCCAGAGAAATACAAAGTGTTGTTATTCCCTGGGTTTAGACTGTAAGGTGCAACCTTACCAAACACTGATCGTCTGCCAAAATTGATTTTCAATGTTTCAGTGTATTTTTTATGTGTAACGTCTTATGTGTAAATAGACTTTGGTGAACAGGATTTATAAAGAGGTTATAAAGAGATTTATAAGCACTCAAGCACTTTAAAAACGACCACACACAGTTAGCCAATTAAAATATGTTTATAGAACTGTTGTTGTATTTGTTGACATTTTTCTGCTGCCCTCTACGTCAGATCTCTCTTTAAAAAGACATTTTTGACGTCATTGTGACCTTTTATCTGGGCAAGTAAGAGATATATAAAAGCCACTTTGCCAAAAACTGATTGCAGCTTCTACCTTGTGACAGGTATGTATGTTATTGTTTTTTCTGTTCCTTCCTAGTAGGATAAATCATTTCTTTGGTAGCTCTCGAACTTCGTAGGTTCTTTTGGGTGTTTTTGTTTTGGTGAAAGGAGCTTTTTTTCGCATGTCTTTGGCTCCCCTTTTTGGAGAGAGTAAGCACTACATCTATTATCGTGTGAATTTAAAGCAAATACAGAGAATAATAAATTAAAAACCATTAAAAAATACATACTTGAAATCTTGATTTACTTATTAGTGTTATTACGTTTACCTCGACATCTCTGCACTCCCAATGAGTGTGAACAATGTTGGGATTAATTAAAGCATCATCTGGCCGTGAGTCAGAACGGCTCCAGGATCAGATCAGGATTGTGGGTGTTTTCATGAACGAGTGAATAAATATTTGTTGATATGAAGCCTCATATTTATTTTCCCTCCTGCTGTGTCTCAGAGCTGCAGTAAACCCCCAGCAGCGTCTTATGGCTCTGCTGAGCGACGATCTCGACGAAGACAGCAGAGCGAGCCTTTTGTTTTTCAGCCGAAGCCCCTGAAAGGTCGCCTGAAAAAGCGGAGCAGCTGGCACTGAGCGCAGATGATGATGACGATATGCAGAGGCCGTGGAGATGAGTGGTATTAATAGGAGGGCTTGAGTGTCACAGGCTTTCACAGTCGAGACCAGGGGGGCTCTCTGTGGCGGACAGTCGGCGGACCGTGTTTTGGGGGGTCTTCCAGACTGCGCAGTCGGAATAAAACAGAAACGCAGCTCAGACCGGCAACATGGACGTGCTGACAGTTCTTAATTTGGGCGATATTGCCCAAGCTTTCTCCAAAATGGGAATGTTTCCTGTGTTTGATCTCGCTTACTACATCGTGTCCATCCTCTACCTCAAATATGAGCCAGGTGAGTGTGCTTGACACTTTTCTGCTTATTATTCATGTCATAAATATGTTAGAATATAAGTCTGCGTGCTGTTTGTGCAACAGTCCACAGGCTGTTACGTAAAATATATCCAGAATAGTACGTTTTATACACCTGTGACTGGAATTTAACCAGGAAGTAACGAATGAGGCGAGAAAGTCTATGACTTGCATGATGTGTAATTTCATTGTGAACTGAAGGCTTTATTTGTATTACATTTAGCTCACACTTTGCCTAAATACCCTTACAAGGACTTTCTCATGCAGTTATCTGTATAGTCCTTATAAAGAATGACCTGTTACATAAACTCCAGCAGCAGCTCTGCAGCTCTGCTTTGCTTTATGTGAGGGAATGTGTGTTGCTGCAGCAGCCTGACCTCCTTTAGGAAATCACTGGAGTAGATTAAACCCCCCAGCTTTGGTTAAAGCCCATTTTTTTCCATTAAGATTTAACTCCTTTGAGTAACAGAGCCCGAGGAGGATGAAACCTGAGGCCTGTGCATACCAGTGACTTAAGCAATAAATAGAAGGGCCTGAAATAGACGGTCAGTAGGACCTCCAGAGCCAACTCCCCCGCCACCTTTGCTGCACACTTGTCCCTGGGAATGTGTGCGTGTATTCTTTGAAATAACAAATTTGCCTCTCCACAGAGTAAAACACGCACTGTGATATTGATATGATGGTTTGGTCTTGTTGGCAGGTTTCAGCCTTGATGAAAGGAGCACAAAATGCATCTCACCCTCATAATAAGTTTAAAAAGAAGCCCGCCATGCCCATCGAGCCCATTTAAAACTGTTTGCACAGCATGATCAGAACAAATGCATCATCTCTCACATTTTCCTCAGCTGGAGGAGTCACTCGTCACATAAGCACAGCTGTAGGCCACTTGGAAGCCTGTTTTAGACCAACAACTTGGAAAAAGTTAATCGATATAAATGCTTTTATCAAGTTTAGTGAAGTCAGCATGTTGTTAAGTCTGTTGTTGAGGGACCAAAGTTTTATATGTATGCTGTATAAGGTAGATCAGGGAATCTCCCAGCTGGCACAGGGTCGAGATGTACTGGCCAAAAGACTACAATGTGTGGAGTAAAGAAACATACTGCAAAAACGTAAAAGGCAGCCAAAACAGAGGGACTGCAGTTTGTGTGCATTTTAAAGTTAGAAAGTACCAGCCAGCACGAATCAGGCCGACTTCAACTGTAAAGCTTGCCTTATTTTCATGCATGCAATTTCACAGTCAAATGAGTCCTGCTGTGGCTCCCACAATATCACATTGCGGCCACAATTATCCTGCACACGGCTGTGCCTAAAATTGCACCAGAACTTTGAGCTTTTTTCTTTTTTTGGTTTATGTGACAGGAGAGAGAAGTGTAGGGTCAAAGGTCATGAGTGGCCTGTCAAAGTTGCATACAGGAGAGGCCAGTGAGCAGGATGTATTTATAGGGCAGTATTTCTCAGGATCAGGTTGCCTTCAAATTGAGGAACGGTTGAACCGCTACACCCCCACCCACCTGTTAGTGGAGATTTGCACTCTCATCTCGACTTACTGTAACAATGCTGTAACGCCGTCGAGGCTCTGTCCCGCACAAAATGTGCGTACAGTCTCAAAACATGTAACCTTTTGTGTGGTCACACATTTGCAATTTTTCCACTTTTGTATTTCTTACTTATAACTGCATCTGTTTTCTTGTTGCACTTCCTGCGTGCATGCCATGTCTAACTTCCTTTTCTTCTTTGAAATCATTTGGGCACCTAGTTGTAGCACAACATGAAGCAGAAACATTTTTAGCTGCAGCGTCCTGAACACTGGACACTGATTTAGAAAATGTGTAAAACTTATGACGGTGTCAGTTCGCAGAGTTTTAAAGTTTAATTGGCGCCTGCCTTGCTGTTACTCACATGGATACACCACGTGAGTCCACAACATGACTGTTTGTCATGCAGGCTTTCTTTGTAGGATCTTTTAAGATATATGCATCCAGTATATTACAAAGAGCCGCTCGAGTCTGTATCCTTAAGCAAAGCAGCCATATGTCAACTCAAAAGTGACTGTAGTCATCCTGAGTCAACATTGACTGATGATAAAGATGTGTACTATCAGGGCGTGACCTGGAATGATAAACTGGGTGTGCACAAAGATACAGCACACACGGGATCCACTGATATTAGCATTTGCAGGCTGCTGGTAACAGTTAGGTCTGCAGGAGCTGGCAGAAATTATCAAAGATTAATATAGTTAATAAGTTAACATTCTGCCCAAAGTGCTGACTTTAATTAATTTAATTATATGCACATTTTACATAAGGAATCAGGAATCTGCTCACATGACATTTATTTGACTGGTATGCATTCGGTTTATACTAAGCACATTTTCCTTTATTTGAATAAATAAACCTTTGATTTTATACCTTTCAGTGGTATTTTACTCAAAGTTATTGTTTCATATTGACTGAGGGTAAAAACTCTTTGAGTGTTTCAGAGGAGCAGGGGGTGGTCCAACACAGCCGCCACGTTTTTCTCACTTGACAATTATAACAAGTATTATTGTCAAGGACTTTTTGCAAAGCATTCGATAGATTAATCAACTGATCAATCAACATCATTTTATTACATTTACAAACAGATAAAAAAGGATAAATAATGACTGTATTATTTTTTTTTACCACCACCAGGAGTCGCCAAAGTTGAATAATTTTCCTCTTTCTCTAAAGAAAACTATCGACTTCCAATCAAATATATAAACTGTTTGTAGATAAATCACCTGACTGATCCTATAGTTACTTTAGTTGGTGAGTTGCTTAAGTTTTGGAGGATTTTGTTAAGTTTTTCTGTTTGTAGAATCTTGGAGAAACAGAAGAATGCGCAGCATCTGACTCTTTAATAAAAGCACAGAACACATCATCATCATCATCATCATCAGCTTCATGCACACTGAGAGCACTCATTGACCAGCTGCTGTGATGTTTTGATCTTCACACCCTTCTGACAGCTCGTCCTCTGTGTTGCAGGCTCGGTGGAAGTTTCTCGCAGGAGTCCCGTGGCCTCCTGGCTCTGCGCCATGCTCTACTGCTTTGGTAGTTACATCCTGGCAGACATCATGCTTGGAAGCAGCCCCGTCGACTATTTCCAGCACAACAGCCACATCCTGCTGGCCTCAGCTGTCTGGTGAGAAAACTCCCAGAACCAGTTTGCTCATCACTCGTGTTTTTATTTAACTTTCAAGGTGACATTTATGATACAAAGATCTGTCTCTTCCATTAGACATCAAGGATAATGAGTTAAAGTTGCAGCGTGGTCAGGAAACCAAACGCACACAGTGGATTTATCCATTTATTTTATTCACAGGGAGGAGATTTATATGTAACAGGAATAAAAAAGTAATGTTTTATATTTGTTGAGGAATAAACTCACAAAGGTTGTCAATCTCAATTGCAGGTACCTCATCTTTTACTGCCCGCTGAACCTCTTCTACAAATGTGTGAGTTTCTTGCCCATCAAGCTGGTGTTGGTCGCCCTGAAGGAAGTTGTGCGCACTCGTAAGATCGCCGCAGGGGTTCACCACGCCCACCACGCCTACCACCACGGCTTCTTCATCATGGTGATTGTTGGATATGTCAAAGGTCGGTGTGACTGGGCTTTTGGTGCGTGTATAGTCCCTAAATCACCAATGTTTACATTGTGATGGAAAGGTGATTATGCTTGTGAGGAACAAACTAGTCTGTAAGTGAGTCGTGGCAATTGCCAACTCTTTGGTACTAATTTAGTGACGCATACATAGATACACATACTCGATGCAGCTACAGTCTTTGTTACTGTGGCTGTTGGATCATCAGTCGCTTGATTTAAACATGCATTAGTTGTACTTGTGCTTGCCTCTGTGGATGGATTACCACCAAGGCAACTGTGCCTTGAAAACTCCAGGCTCAAGTGGTTTTCACTAATGTGATAAATAATTCACTCAGGAGTAAATGTCCAGTGTAACAGGATCATAGCTATGGTTGTGTTTTGTGGTTAACCATAATGTGGGCCATGCTTTCCGAGCCAACCTTTGGATCCTGTGTGGAAACAGAGATTTATTATGTGTTTAAAAAGGGTCGGGAAACTATTTTAGTAGATAAACTGTGCACAGTCTGAAGAAGAGGTTCCAGCAACTCCTTTTTTTTTTGTATTTTTTGTAATATCCAATCACAGCTGCCCAATAGCTAGAAAAGCTGCGTATCAAATGTTAGGTGTGGGTTCATTCTGGTCTAACTTCTTTTCCAGACATGAACCTGCCAAAGAAAGAAAGAAGCAAAGCCTGACAGATGAGGTTGTGCAAAACGTTAAACCGCATTTCTACTTTGGCTCTTTATCGTGAAAGCCTCCTGTCCCAGTTACAATAAGGGTTAGGGTGACTCACAACATAGACTTTTTTTAAATCCTCCTTTCTATTTTTATCCTCACAGGATCTGGAGTGGCTCTCGTGTCCAATTTTGAGCAGCTGCTGCGTGGTGTGTGGAGACCCGAGACCAACGAGATCCTCAACATGTCATTGTAAGTCTGGGGGGGAAATACAATGATCAGTGTCTCCTCAAACACAAAACCTAAAGCTGAACTGCACATAACGCTGAGTTTGCTAAAGTCATTCATGTGCTCTAAACATATTCTGACTTCTGGTGCCCTCTGGTGGTGGGACCTAAAAAGGACACTCTAAACACCATGGTTCCATGGTGAGTGGGTAACCTGTTTGCTTTACATGTGAAATATCCCCCACTTTAGACACAAACTGAGACTTAGGGTCACAAGGTAGTGTAGTCCTAGTGACTTCCCCAAGCCTGGATGAAAACGCAGTCAGGGCGTAAAACCTGTGCCAAATCAAAAATGTGCTCCAATCTGCTGAGGTGACCCCTCGTGAAATAACGTAACAGCAGAAAGCACCCACTTACACAGTGTCAAATAAGAGTTGAATTCAAATTAAATAGCAGGCTTTGCGCCAGCCTCCACTCCAGCCCTTTTTGCTCTCTGTTTTTGCTGCCAGCGTTCGTTTTACCACCAGTTTGTGTTTTTTTTTTTTCTACAGCCCAACCAAAGCCAGCCTCTACGGTGCCATCCTCTTCACCATGCAGGAGGCCCACTGGCTGCCAGTGTCCAAGAGCACCCTTATCCTCATCTTCACCCTCTTCATGGCCACAAGCAAGGTACGATCAGCAATTCAATGACTGAACTCAGAACCATCCACCTCTGTGAACACATCTGCACTGTGTCAAAACACTCACTTTTGCTTTGTTGGACTGATGAAACATGTTTTGTACTACACAAATCAGGATTTATGGGAAATACACAACTAACCTGTTGGTTTTAATGTGAAATACATTGAATGTAAGTGTTATTGATCACAGGAGATCTTTTACCTGTAACATCAAGTGTATCATATTTGAAACACTTAACCTTTGGCACACTTAATCAGTGTGATAAATTGCGCAATACATTTTTAACCAGCAAAAGTAATACAAATTAAATGTAAAATTAACATTTTTTCGAATTATGTGGTTAGTTTTTTCTGTTGGAACTTTTCACTTAATAATTTTGAAACATGTGGGATAAACTCTAAGGCTGCTTTATTGCTGAACTTAAAGAAACAAAATAACACCCACTAGGCACAATGAAGGAACACAAAGCAAGAGGGAGAACCTGACAAAGAACAGATGCAAACTGAGGGTTTAAATAAACAACATAGATTACTGAAGAGCGGAAACACCGGGGGAACGCTGAACAGAATTTCATCAGACTGTTCTCTCCTCTCAGGTGGTGATGACCGCCCGGCACTCTCACGGCTCCCCCTTTGCTCTCATTGAGTCCTGGATCTGCCACCTGCTGTTCGGCTCTCCTCTGGCTGGTGGTGAGGAGGACCACCATCATCCTCCTCCTGCAGGTGCTCCATCTTCACCTCTCAAGACCAAGGAGGATCTGAGCGAAGGTGCTCGCAAGAGGAAGGTCAAGAAAGCTGAGTAGAGCGCCGTGCTGCACTGCCGAAACGATCGGACTTCCCATTCCTTTCTAAGACGAGGGGCAGTTTGATGATGTTTGATGTTTTGCCAAGTGAGAGCCTTTCTATTAGAGCAACATGGTGCTTTCGACATTTGACATCACCCGAGGACTCTGTAAATACCACAGCAAAAGCTTCACACCCAACCTGGACCTTTGAAACCTATTTATTTATGTGTCTGTGAACATCTGCATCCGTGCAACACTATGTGGCGATCCACGGTCAGGGGCTGCAGCGTGCCCTTAGGACAGCTTTCGTTCCTCATCAGTAGTTGTTACCAGGAGCAAGTGGTTTTTATTTAGTTCACCAATTCTTATTTTCATGAAGGAAACAGCAGAAAATGTTAATTTGACTCTTAATCTGAAATTCTAATGTGAATAAAGCATTATGTGAAAGAACACGGATGATTTTTACACTGAAATGAAAGCAAATTAATATCTTTCAATAAAATCAGGAGAAACATGGTGTCTGTTTCGTGTCTGTGCCATTCGTATGTTGTCTATTCTCTTTGCCAGTTTTTCTTCAACCAGAAGAGTCACCCCTGCTGGCCATTGAATGTAAAGCTGATTTTGTCTCCTCTTAATGCACAAGTGGATCTGCATGTTCTGACTCTAATAATGACCATGAAATCCATCTATCTTATCCAGGTCTGGTGGCAGGTGGAGACACCATCACATCACATCACACACAAAACCATAACCGTAACCCAAACTGTAGCCCAGTAACCCTAACCTTAACCACAATCACAACCTAACCCCAAACCCTAACCAATCCCTTTTTGTATTTTTTTCCTAAATGGCCATCAGCAGGATTTTTTTTCCAAGTTGTAAAGCTACGACAAAATAACAATGAACTTGGTCAGATGCAATGTTGATCCACGAACAACACAAGGACATCAGCTGTATCATCCTGGGTCTATCACAGTCCTCCGCTTGGAAGGACACACCCAGATCACCCTGGAGACATCCTAGGTGTTCAGGTGATCCCTCTGAAAAAAAGAAAACCAAAGGACCAGGGTTACTGGGATTGATCCCAGAGCCAGGCCCGTGGAGGGAGCCTGAAGGAGAGTCTCTGGTAGAAGAGGCCTCAGCCCATGTGGCCTGCCCTGGGGGTCTGATCCCTGGCTGTTGAAGCTAGCTTGAGGGACAAAATGTACTTCACAGTTTATTTAATGGGACAAGAAACTAAGGACTGAGCCCATAAAACTGTCCGTGAAGTGTTTACTGAGGTCAGACAGCAAGGGTTTTAGATGTAGATATATTTTACTGCCAGCAGATGAGGCACTTAGACATCGGCTTCACTTTTCTGGAAGCTACATCCATCTTTTTACCCGGTCTTTAGGAGGTAACAAGAAGCATTTTAGGCTTTCGATGTTACATATGTAAGGATGTGACACAGTCAGGCTTCAAGTAAACTGTCCTCAGCATATATTTTGAAATAACACAGTATACAATGAAATGGTCTTTTTACTATGAAAGTGAATTTCCTCTCTGGTGGCAAAGCCCCATAGACCAGCGGTCCCCAACCCCCGAGCCTCGGACCGGTACCGGTCCGTGAGTCGTTTGGTACCGGGCCGCGAGAGTTGAGGCTCAGGTGTGAAATGTATAGTTTTCAGGGTTTTTATCGGTCTTTTCACGTGTGTTATGAATAAATTTTCTTTTTTTCGGTACCGGTACTAGTTTTATTTTGTTGTATTTATCCGCGACACCTTAAAGGCCGGTCCATGAAAAATATTGTAGGGCATAAACCGGTCAGTGGCGCAAAAAAGGTTGGGGACCGCTGCCATAGACAACTGTACAAGTGATCAACTCCCAGATCAACTCGAGCTTTAAGACTGCAATTGACTCGACTCTAGAAGGTTTCAGAAGCTCTGCTCTAAGCAGGGGCCGGTCCATGTCGAATTTTGGGAATTCTAATTCAGAGGTACACCCTGTTTCTCCATGTGAAGCTTTTTTATGCTACAGCGTGGTGCAAAAGCCAGTTTTCATTACTATTATTCCTTACCCTAAAAATTTGATTCTCATCATTTAAAGACATGTCCAGGGCCAAAATATAATTCTTTTTACATGCAGCATTGGCACTCAGTTGATATTATGTAACCCTGAAGCTGCTGGAAGGTTAAAAAAAGAAACAAACAAACCCAAAAAAACAAGAAAGAGAAAACAGAAAAGGGCAGAGGTGAACCTCGAGTCATGTCCTCAGAAACTGAGAAGCCCCCTGATGTGTTCACAAACTGTTGTAGCATAGGCAGCAAACCATCACTAATGAAGTTTGCAGGAGGTTGTTCCACTTGGCTTTTAACCCTAACATTCCTCACAGCAGTAAAGATCAGAGACGTAAAATATCTGCTCGATGCATTTTCTATCTATCTATCTATCTATCTATCTATCTATCTATCTATCTATCTATCTATCTATCTATCTATCTGATTTCTCACACATACAGACTAGAACAAGCAAGCATTCATATTGTGCTTTGACTGTATGAATGTAACTTTGACTGCTGTCAGCTTTTTAAGTTGATCTGGAGCAAAACATCCAACATCTGCTGATCTCATTACTGACAACTAACCCTACTGCAGGAGTAAAACAACTCTGACCATCATCAGTGAAAATAATACAGTTCCTGTAGACGTAGCTGATGTCATTGCTCGTAATTATTAATGATGAAAGTGTTGGTGTTTTATTCTGCACGTGCTTCCATGTATTAGGATTGATTGCTAGCTTTAAATCTCATCTGCAGACCATTAGAGGTGTCTGTGTAAATGCTACAGATTAAAATGGTACTGTGAGTAAATGTGCTGATATGGTGACAGGCCTGGGGTGTTCTGTGGGGAGATTACATGTTTGATCACCGAACTGAAAATATGAAAATGGATGGAATTTTTAATTTCCTAATAATTTAACTGATCTTGGTGTTTTTTTCTTTGGAAAGTTTCTTTCATTTTGTTCTAATCACAGTTTAAACAAAGCTTGAAAAAACATTCTTGACCTTTTTTTGTAATGGAGCAATCCACAAAAGTGTTTGGACCAGCTTCAGTACATCTGCTCATTTCTTTTCATTGTACTCATTACGTGGTTAGTTGAACCTTGGATCCTTGGATATTCTAGAAACAAACAGCCATTTAAAGAATAATCAACACAGAAATCCAAAAGCAGCAGCCAAACAACCCTCGAAACACTTTCTTCAGCATCAGTGTAAAACAACAAGTGAACAGATTTCTTTACTTGTGTCGTTTTGGAGTGACGTGACCAAAAAACACAGCAAGCAATGCTGCTGTTACACCGCATTGTGGGGGTGTATTTTGTTGTGTAACCAGACGCCTTCTTCTTCCTTTTTCTTGGAGCTTTAAGGGAAGGGATGGAGATGTAAACCACAGGAGGGGGGGTAGAAGTGGCGTATAAAACCTAAAGTAGAGAAGGAAATACCCCAGAACCTTTGTTGGGTTAAGGATCGCAGGAGGAGCAGAGGGAAGGAAGAGAGTAACCTGCTGTACCTGAACTGTTGCTTTTTGCAGAGGTGAAGACATGCTGTGGTTTCTGGGGCTGACCTGTGTGCTCTGCATAGAAGGGAGCGCTGTTGCAGGACAGAGAGGTGAGAAATACGTTTGATATCGGAAGATTAAAGAGCATTAGCAGTAAATAAGAGTAAAGGGTAAAGTTTCAGAGTTTTAATTTGAAAGAAACACGAACAATATATGACGACTGATGCGGAGACGCAGCAGAGAAAGAAGGCATAATTTAAAACATTAGAAAATATAAACTGATTTATCCATCTGGGGAAAATGTTACAGCTTTCGGTAGTTTCTGGTGACAGGTTAGTGTTTTCTTAAGTAATTAATCTGATAAATGAAATGTTATTAATGGAAACTGCTATGCAGAACAAGAGAAAGGGGTGTTACATAAGAAAAATGACAAAAAGCTGCAAATGAAATGAATTCAAAGCCAGATTTTATTAATTATTTCAATATGATTTTTTTAAATTAATTATTATATTTATTTTTAGGGGAGGTAGAGCTTTTTGTTATGAAAAATTGTCAGGCAGGAACACAAATTGACTTAAAGGAGCTCAAAGCTCACGAGGGCTGGAAAGTTCTGTGCACACAACGAGGGAAAACAATCATAGTGAGATTCCTGTCGTCCAGGACTCAGCCTCCTTTCCATTAGCAGAGACAGTGATTTATGTCGAGTATCTCTTCTCTCTGCTGTGGAATTCATTCGGTAAACACAGTTGCCGCTAACGAGAAGAACACATTTCCTGCTCTACACGCTCAGGAGATTTCTGCTTTTGGTGCCCGGTACATGCGGCTGAACTGACCTGCAAATGGTATTTTTAAAACAACAATAAACGTATGGATACAGTGCGTCGTCGCCTGCATTATTATTCAGACTTATTATCAGGTCTTTTTGCCTTTTAGTCGCACTTTAATGTTTTGCTTCACTCTCACGGCTCTCATTGTGTTATTTATGGCCCCAGCAGGAGGTTGTTTTGAGAGGAAAGCCTCCAAAAAACAAACAAACATTATAGAATTTGTTCAAGACAGATGCTGTTAGCAGATGAATGTTGTGAAGAATCTCAAAAGCTGGATATATGAAGAATCAACTGCTGATCAAAGGTTTGAAAGATCAAATTTAACTAAAAGTTATAAACTGAATTGCTTTCACTGAGTGAAAGTATTTGATCCCCAAGCAAGCAGGGTGTCCAACTCCAGGGCTCAAGGGCTGGTGTCCTGCACGTTTTTTGTGTCCTTAATCCAACACAGCTGATTTTAATGGCTAAATTACCTCCTCAACATGTCTTGAAGTTCTCCAGAGACCTGCTAACTAATCATTTGATTCAGGTGTGTTGACCCAGGGTGAGATCTAAAACCTGCAGGACACTGGCCCTTGAGGCCTGGAGTTGGACACCCCTGACTTAGTACTTAGTGGAGAAACACCTGCTGGTAACCACAGCTTTCAGATGTTTCTTGCAGTTGGTCACCAGGTTTGCAGGAGCGATTGTGGCCCACTCTTCTTTACAAAAACTCTCTAAATCCTTTAGGTTCCTTGACTTTCTGTAGGACTGAGGTCTCTAGTCCTTCATGACCTTAATCTACTTTTTCTTTAGCCCCTCCTTTGTTGCCTTGGCAAGGTGTTTTAGGTCACTGGCATGATGGAAGATCCATTCACAAACTCTCTTCAGTGTTCCCAGAAAGTTGATTCTGTTCATGTGGATATATGGTTACCTGGATTACTAAGCATGCATTAAGACATCTTCAGTGAGTTTCTCATCCCGGATTTTATGCTTCATGGCCCCGCCTATTGTCCCCTCAATGCGCTGAAGTCGTCCTGGACCCCCAGCAGACAAACAGCCTCAAAGCGTAATGTTTCCACCTCCACGCTGGACTGTGGGAATGCTCTTCTTTCACCAAATACAGCGGGTCAAGTTGATGCCAAAGACTTTGGTTTGGTCTGAGCACAGCACTTTCTCCCGAGCCTCCTCTGAATCGTTTACATGTTCACTGATGTAGATGTTAAGACAGGCCTGTACATGTGTCTTTCTGAGCTGGGGGAACATGGAGGTTTTGCAAGTTTCAGCCGATCATGGTGTGGTGTATCATCAATGATGTTCGTAGTGTCTGTGGTCCAAGCTTCTCTTGTGTAGTTTTGAGCTGATATGACACCTTTATCATGATCACTGTCAGTCCATGAGGTAGAATCATGCATGCATGCATTAAGGGCAATTTATAGCCATTTTATATTTCTTCCATGTCCAAATGATCCCACCAACAGTTAGCGCCTTCTCAACAAGCTTCCTGCTGATGGAGTTGTAGCTCCTTCCAGCCTTGTGCAGATCTACAATCTTGTCCCTGATATTCCGTCTTTCTCCAATAAATGAAAAATTATATATATATATATATATATATATATATATATATATATATATATATATATATATATATGCCACTGAGTTTCAGTTTGATAGACATATTAGACTTTGATATAATTATTCCACAAACATAAAAGTAATTCAGAAACCTATAACTTCTTATTCCTGCAGTTAAAGTCCTGTGATTATATCTATAAATTAAACTTCCCACTCGATAGTTGATTTGTGGTTAAATGAAGGCAATTTGCACCAAAACTACAGATCATACTGAAACCAAGCATCCCAGGATACCCATAAGCTTAATTCCAGAAAGCATGTGAGCAGGAAAAATGTCCCATATCTTCCGGATAATCTTGTGTCATTCTATTTCTGGGAATTTTTTTTTTTTTTTGACTTCTGACTCTAGTTAATGTGTGGGCTGTGGATTCGAATGAGTCCTGTGGTGGTGGAGGAATGCCAGGCATTAGACTTTGGCATTAAACATGCAGTGGATCATGTTGTACAGGACCCTCCACACACATATCAAAACACTGCTCCCTAGCTAGCTGCCAGTCCCAAATTTTCATCCAACAAAACAATTCCACAGAAAAAGTGAAGCAGTGCAGCAATAAACCAAACCTGCTCCGTGTAGTTATAACTTGAGTTCTTGTTTTTACTGCAAAGTTCTTATTAACTGTTTCTTCAAATTTGTTCTGTATATAAAATTACATTGTCTAAACTTTTATGTTTTCATTATTTTTAAAGGTTTTCTGCTTGTATTTGTTCGTGATTATTTATTCTTATTTTTTTCTTTTGTTTTTAATTTCAGAGAATCAGCTTGTACATTTAAGGTCACACTTTTTTTTCCTAGATCATGCTCCGAATGATCAAAATCATATTTTTACTTAAATACAATACTTCAGTAGGTAAATTTTAACACTAGTTATTTCTAGCTAACTGATCTGACTAAAGGTTAGACGAGAGAAAAATGGGTAATTGAAAACAAATTATTCCTGTGAATAGGTGAAACAAGAGAAACTTTGAAGCACTGTTGACAATGTTCGGCAAGTTACTTTGAAAAAGTAATTAGTTATAGTTACTAGTTACTTCCTCAAATTACTAGGAAAAGTAACTATCTAAAATAAGACAAAAACATAAAATCTGAGTAGAAAAGTTATATTTTTTACTGTAACAACCACAAACATGTTTAATGAATCATTTTCATAACTTCAAATGCAAATATAAATTATAAATTTTAAAAACCTTGCATGGGGAATATAAAAGATTTCCTTTACTAATTGGTTTGTTCTCTCTTCAAACCCAGATGGAGAAATTATCAGTCAGATTAAAATGACTAATCTCGTCTTGGGTGAGATTAAAGAGCTTTTGAAGCAGCAGGTAATGCTCTGTCATAAAAATATATTTAACTACCTTTACTTGCATTTGATAACAGTTTGACTCAGGGTGCTGAGGAAATGCAAAAAGGTATTTAATCTGTTGGTTGTACTTTCCAGATTAAGGAGATTGTATTCTTAAAGAACACAGTGATGGAGTGTGAAGCCTGTGGTGAGTTCACAAGCTCCCTTATCAATGATGGAATTATGTTTATGTCTGAGAATACACACATTATTACATCATTATTGAAATTTAATTATCTTTATCGAACTTGAGCCATTATCCATAATTTTCCACTATGAATATTATGATTATGTAGTCCATTAGAATAAACGGGAGAGAGATTTGAAGACAAAAGGAAACAACTAATAATTTGCTTTGATATCCTCTTTTCTCAGCAATGGGGGGTATGCAACCTCAACCCACCTGTGTGCCCAACTCCTGCCACCCTGGGGTGAGCTTTGTGGAAACACCAGAGGGTGTAAAATGTGGACCCTGTCCTCACGGCATGGAAGGAAACGGTACCCACTGCACTGACGTGGATGAGGTACGAGCAGAGATTTGATAAACTGTTGCTGACAGTACAGTGTTACAGGTATAACCATTGTAAGGTCAGAAAACTCTCTTCCTGACTTCGTCAACTAGAAGGTGACGAAATGGCTAAAATTTAGACTTTACCAGAAACCCAGTAAAGGGCTCATCTAAATGAATGCAGGTCCTCATCCTAAAAACATCCTGATGTGTGTGTGTCTCCTTATTACGAACAGTGCACTGTGAAACCGTGCCACATGGGTGTTCGCTGCATCAACACATCCCCAGGTTTCCGCTGCGGCTCCTGCCCCGCTGGATACACTGGCCCGCAGGTCCAGGGCGTCAGTCTTGCCTACGCCACTGCCAACAAACAGGTCGGCACATTGCAGCAGTTTATGGATCCATTCAACATGAGATCAATTTGGACTTTACGTGGCCGCCCAAAACAAACTTCCTTCTCTCTGCGACTTATTTTTCTTTTTGCCTCCTTTTTCAGTCTTAATGGTAAAGACCATTCAAGTGACTTTGCATTTGTCTTTAAATCTCTGTCCTTTTTAAGGTATGCAGAGATATTAATGAGTGTGATGGTCCCAACAATGGAGGCTGCGTGGCGAACTCCGTGTGTCTGAACACCCCCGTAAGTATGAACAAAGTGAATTTCCATGAAATTGCTGATTAGATCTAAGCCTCAGAGTCATTCTTTGTGTTGGCTGAATATTTTATTTATTTTCATCCTTAATCACTTTTGGCTGTAGTAGCAGCAGTCCTACCTTACAGCCAATACAGTATTGGAAACACAATCCTCTGGGTTAACTGCATGTAACTGTGTCCAAGACGAATTGCAACAGAATGTTTTTGAGCAATCTCTTAATGGTTTAAACTTTATTCCTAAAATGGTAATTTTAATGGAAACAATTTCCATCCATCTATTTTCTTAACTGCCTACTCAGTTCACGGTTGCAGGGGTGCTGGAGCCTAGAAACAGGGTACAGCTTTGGCAGGTCACCAGGACTAATTTGTGGTTGTGCATGTGCTTCAGCTTGAACGGAGAGCGGCGAGGGGTTTTTACTCACTGCAAACATCCTTCTAAAATTCCCAATGCACATCGCAGGATAGTGATAGCTGATAAGTGGTCCCATGGAGAAGGTGTACACTCCACATAGAAAGGCCCTAACCTGTCATTAGTGGATATGCATCAAACTTCAGTCTAGGGTTATCAGTTAGGGTTAAAGATTGCATAGTGAAGCCCACGGTGAACTCAGTGTTTTGTATAAATGCAGTATATCCCATGCCAAATGTATGTGTAATCTTAGGACTAATATTTCTCCTTCGTTTGCTGTCTGAAGCACTGTGTTTTAAGTTCCATGCTAACACTACCAATGTGGGCACCTGTGACATGGTGGGATGGTTCTACTAGGGCTCTTTCAGATGTGGTCCCTGTAAGACAGGCTACACTGGGGATCAGCAACAAGGCTGTAAGCCTGAAAGAGCCTGTGGCAATGGCCAACCCAACCCCTGCCACGCCAGTGCAGAGTGCATCGTCCATCGAGAGGGGACCATCGAGTGCCAGGTGAGAAAATAAAACTTTTATGTTTTAGCTCCTTGGATTTAGCTTTGATGGGTTATCAAAGCTATTACAACATTCCTTCCTCATCATGTTATAACAATAATAGCAGCTATTGGGAAATAGCTGTTTGAGCACTTATGCTCATGTTGTGCAGACCACAAAACAGAGCCAATAAAAGCATTATGTACAGCTTCTAAAACATTTTCCATCCTTATAGTGTGGAGTCGGATGGGCTGGCAATGGCTACGTGTGTGGTCCTGACACCGACATCGATGGTTTCCCAGATGAAAAACTGGACTGTCCTGATAGTAATTGTAACAAGGTAAATCTCCTTCATATCTAAGAGAACTCTCTGAAAGTTACCCATATAAAAACAGTTTATTTAGCTGTGAAGAAGATCAAAGATCTTATAAAAATGTGACATAAAAGAAGATGTTGTCATACTTTAAATTCAAACCTCAATCCCAGATCAAAGAAGGTCTTTATCACTTTATACAAAACAAAAGTATTAATTAAAACTTACCCATCTGCTTATGTTTCTTCCAGGATAACTGTCTCACTGTTCCAAACTCTGGTCAAGAAGATGCTGACAGTGATGGAATTGGAGATGCCTGCGATGAAGACGCAGATGGGGATGGGATCTTAAATACACAGGTTCATACACAAAGGATACTGAGGTTGAAAGAAAATATAGTAAAATCGTGTAACTTTGCTCTCAGGGACTAAAACATCTTTTTCCCAGGATAACTGTGTGTTGGTGCCCAATGTGGACCAGAGGAACATCGATGAAGATGACTTTGGCGATGCCTGCGACAACTGTCCTGCCATCAAAAACAATGACCAGAAAGACACAGACGTGGACAAATATGGAGATGAATGCGATGAGGATATCGATGGCGATGGTAAAGACTTAAATCTATATTAATTACAAGACCTATTTACTCTGGCTGTTAATTAGAAACACTGACATGTATTGATATGCCTTTAATTTGAGATGTGATTTGAATGTGAATTTGATACATTCTGAGATTTTTTACAACCTATCAACTGGAATCATTTTCATGTTATGACAGAGTGTGTGTGTGTGTGTGTGTGTGTGTGTGTGTGTATGCACACGCACTTGTTTAACCATCTTAGTGAGAACTATTTTGAACTTTAGACAACTAGATTAGTGATATTTTGGAAAATAAGGACCTGTGGGCCACACACACTCCTGTAAAGGCCTGGTTGAGATTTGCTTTAGGTTTAAAATTAGAATGAGGTTTTAATTTATGGTTATGCATGTAGATGGGATGGTTAAGATTACGATAATGGGTCAGACAAAGATTTTGTATTTATTTATTTATTGGGTCTGTCATAGTCAAATGTGTGGAAATGTCTTCGTGTAGGTAGGTGGATTTGGTTTCCTTTAAACATACTTTATCAGCATAGTAGTGCTACAGGTGTGTAGTTGAGAATGAGTATGGTCTGACCAACCAGACTGAGTAATCATGAGCATTAGAGATGCCAGCAGGGTCAACAAATTAATCCACAAGGCTGGAACCATCACTGGCCAGAATCTGGAGACATCTGAGTCAATGGTGGACAAGAGGACAGTGAACAAACTGCTGTCCATCACTGACAACACATTAAAGCTATGTGCCTGTCTTCGGGTTACTATAATATTTTCTAACATTCCCAATGTTAACCCCAGGAATTCCCAATCACCTTGACAACTGCAAAAGGGTCCCAAATGCTGACCAGAAAGATCGAGACGGTGACAAAGTGGGAGATGCCTGCGACAGTTGTCCCTATGATCCCAACCCTGACCAGGTGAGAAATGTCTTCACACGTTACATCAATATCTTGCAAAAAGGCACAAGAAGTTAAGCAGTTAATCTTAAGTAGAAAATCTTGCTTTTAATGACCTCTAGTGGTTTAACTTGTTAGTCTGCAACAGTAATTTGGTATAGCGTGTACTCCAGGATGTAGCATCACACTCATGGTGCATTTTATTTGAAACACCCTAAAATAACCGATAAAGCTGCCAGTGTCTGTGGTATTATTCAGTCCACATTGTCTTTCCTAGCTGGGATTATCATTGCCATTGTCTGCTTGTTATTCTTTGGAAAATTTCATATCTGAAATTCAACTCAACTTATGTTTCTCAGATGGATGCGGACAATGATTTGATTGGCGACCCCTGTGACACTAACAAGGACAGGTATTGTGTGAGCTCATCAGTCAAGTCACTTGTATTTATCTGGATCTGTTTTCATACTCCAAGTCAAATTTGCACCTGCTATAACATCTGTCTCTTGTCCAGTGATGGCGATGGTCATCAAGACTCTCGGGACAACTGCCCAGCTGTCATCAACAGCTCTCAGTTGGATACTGACAAAGATGGAAAGGGAGACGAGTGTGATGATGACGATGACAACGATGGGATCCCAGACCTGCTGCCACCTGGTCCTGATAACTGCCGTCTGATCCCCAACCCTCTACAGGAGGACTCTGACGGTGTGTGACACTGTTGACATATTAAAATAAAAGTTTGTGCTTTACTTACGCCTAATATCTACCTATTCTCCCAGGTGACGGCGTGGGTAATATATGTGAGAAGGATTTCGACAACGACACCATAATTGACCCAATAGACGTCTGTCCAGAAAACGCAGAGGTCACCCTCACTGACTTCAGGGAGTACCAGACAGTCGTTTTAGATCCAGAAGGAGACGCACAAATCGATCCTAACTGGGTGGTGCTGAACCAGGTCAAGCGATTATGGCTTCTTTGATTTTTGCTGTTCTATTTTTTATTTTTTTGTCAGAATAACTTGTCATGAAATAACATTTCTCTATAATCCACTGTTCTGTTTGTACAGGGAAGAGAGATCGTCCAGACTATGAACAGCGATCCTGGATTGGCTGTTGGTAAAAAACTGTTTGACATTTCAAGAAAATATAAAATATAAATATTAAACTGCCATCTGAAATGACCGAAAATGGCATGGATTTGTTTAAAGGAAACCAAATTCACCTACTAACAGGCCCGTGGCTGTTGCTTTAATTTACTGCACATAGAGCTAAACGTCTATTCTACATTTTAAAAACAAAATCTGATGTGAAATAATTTGTCCTGCAGGTTACACGGCTTTCAGCGGAGTAGATTTTGAAGGAACATTTCATGTTAATACGGTAACGGACGACGACTATGCAGGTTTTATATTTGCATACCAGGACAGCTCCAGCTTCTACGTGGTGATGTGGAAGCAAGTGGAGCAGATCTACTGGCAGGCAAACCCGTTCAGAGCTGTGGCAGAACCAGGAATCCAACTGAAGGTATGTCACTGCCGTACTGTTTGCAAGAAATTCCAGCTCCACTTCAGGATAACGGATTAGTCGTAAAGAGACTATGAGCTGTAACTAGTAGTTGTATTAATATTTAATCTATGGTTTAAATGCTTTATAGGGTCAAGGTTTTGCAGCACAGTCCATTTGAAGAAGTGTCCATAATGAAATAATGAGCTAAAAGACGATTATTTTCACTGCCTTGTGGCTTACAACCAACCAGTTAAACCTTGAAAACAATTTTAGTTGCCATGGTCAGAAAATGGTAGTAAATTTGTTGATAATCTGTAGATTTAGTAGAGGCATACAAACATATGAGTTGTGAAATAATCTATAATAAAAAAACAAAAACAAAATGTGATCGCAAACACGTTATCCCTTTTTTACTCTTCTTAAGGCAGTGAAATCAAACACAGGTCCAGGTGAAAACTTGCGGAACGCTTTGTGGCACACGGGCGACACCACCGATCAGGTGAAGCTCCTGTGGAAAGACGCTCGCAATGTTGGCTGGAAAGATAAGACCTCGTACCGCTGGTTCCTCCAGCACCGGCCTGCTGACGGCTACATCAGGTACCGTGACACAATTAACGCTGATGTTTTGTATGAGCCACAGGCTGGAAAATAACATTCATCTTATGATAGAGAGTGTGTGTGTATATTTGTTTAATCATCTTAGTGAGGACCAGTTCGAGCATTGGACCATTAGATTGGGGACATTTTGAAAAACTGAGGACCTTGAGATTTTCTTTAGGTTTAACATTAGAATAAGGTTTTAATTTATGGTTATGCATATAGATGGGATGGTTAAGAGTACGATAAGGGGCTAGACAAAGGTTTTGTATTTATTTATCTATTGGGTGTGTCATAGTCAAATATGTGGAAATGTCTCTGTGCCTGTGAAAATACTTTCTCAGCATGAAAGTGTCACAGGTGTGCGTGTGTGTGTGAGATGGGTGCGGTCTGATCAACAAAACTGAGTAAGCATGAGTATCAGTGCCAGAGATGCCAGCAGGATCAACAAATTAATCCCCAATGCTGGAACCATCACTGGCCAGAACCTGGAGACATCTGAGCCAATGAGGAACAAGAGGTCACTGAACAAACAGCTGTCTTGCCCAAGGATACAACGACTGAGACTGTCTGAGCTGGGGCTTGGACCGTCAACCTTCCGGTTACAAGACAAACTGCCAACTCTTTGAGCCACGATCGCCCGGCTTATAGATGTAGCCGGGATGGTTACGGTTACTATAAGGGGCCTTCCAAAGATATCCATGCAAACTCGTGTGTATTTATGTACGGGTGTCATAGTCAAATGTGTGGAAACATCTTTGTGTCTGTGGAAACATTTTCTCAACATGATAGTGCCAGAGGCATGTAGTCGAGAATAGATGAACATGTACAGTGAATACATGCAACAGTTTTATAAATGTTTCAATAAAAGTAAAAATTTGAATACATTGGTGGTGCTAGAGAAAAAGAATCAGCCATAAAATGTAATTCTGCAAGTGTTATTAACACTTTGTTAATGCAATGTTGCTTGCTGCGCTTTGTCGGTTTGCAGAGTTCGTTTCTACGAGGGCACTCAAATGGTAGCGGACACGGGCGTCATCATAGACGCGACCATGAGAGGAGGCCGACTGGGAGTCTTCTGCTTCTCCCAGGAGAACATTATCTGGGCCAACCTGCGTTATCGCTGCAACGGTGAGTGAAACATTCAGAAGAGATGAAAAGCTGGACTGCAGCCACGAAGCGCTTTTTATTTATTCAACAATGTTCCTCTGCCAAGGAAAGAACTAGTGCCATTTGTTTCTTTGTCAGCAGGAAATACCGAGCCAAATTTCACAAAGCAATCAAACATAAGCCATTTCAGTTATATTTAGAACACTTTCCTAAATATGAAAAATATTGCTTTTACCTTGCAGAGGATTTGCTCTCCAAGTGCCCTGCTAGCTTTTGAAGTCAGTCATGTCTGATGTTGGCTAACTTGGTTATTTGGTGTTTTTGTTAACCAGTTATGCACTGACTGGAAGTATGCTACTATTAGCAGAGCCATGAATGCTGCCACAAATGTGTGATTTTTCAAACTGAATTGTGAACTGGCTTTCCACTGTGTTTCTTCAGACACTCTTCCAGAGGATTTTGATGCCTACAGAGCCCAGCAGGTCCAGCTGGTAGCCTGATGACAACAAACAGGCCCAAAGAGAATGCTTTCCAATGCACAGCTGGATCTCAGATGGAAGATCATCACGGCGATAAAAGTTTAATTAAAAATCCAGCAGAAGTGTTGGAAATGTCTCCAGTGAAAATTGATTGATTGTGCTGCAGAGCAACGGTAACATGTGTTCAAAGGGAAGTGGTATAATGTTAGATTAAAAATTATATAACATTTTCCACTTCAGAAAAACCACTTGAAAAGATTGGACTGTCACTAATGAATAAATGTTGTTGTGTGGGAATCTGATGTCTGTGCATACTGAAACCATGGATATCAAACATGCATCTAATATCCCTGTTTAGATGCATCCACTTGGGGTTTATAGTGCTTACCATCTTGTTTTCTTGTTTTTTGTTTTAAACTAGATGTCATTAAGACACTGGACATTCACCATAAAGGATCTGTATATGACAATGTAGTCACTCCCCAAAGCAGGCTATGCTTTTCTCTCAATTTTACTCTAAATGGGTAAATAATTTACAAAATAAAAATTAAATTGTATTAAAGAGAACCTGAAGCTAGCAACTGAAACAATACATTTATGAGTAAACTGTTTACTGTGGGCATAAATCGAGTGAGCAGTAGGGTCATTTTTCTTATAGACTTCTATACAAATTGGCTAATTTTAGCATTGAGCCCCCTGCTGGTCATTAGAAATAATGCAAGTTTAAAGCACTTAAGAATCAGCTCGACTTCTCAGACCGAGAAGTTTTATAGCACAGTCTATAACAGAGGAAGGTAAATTACATTTCCTTTAATAAAATTACGTTAATGATCATTCAATTTAAAATTGGCTTTATAGGTATTATATGTTATTAAACAGGAACAAGCCGAACATGTGATTTTAAGTAACAGACTTGACTTGCTTTTTGTTTTCAAACTCAACAGCTTTTAGTGGAAATTAACATTCTGAACAAGTCACAAGCATGCACATATCCAAAATAATCTTTTAAATTTGCATTTGGAAATACAGATTACAAAATAGAAACAATAGCAAAGACAATATACAACAGGGTCGAAACATCATGCATGTCCACAGCAACACGCTGTGATGCGATACTGGACAGTTTCTTTTTAATCGGCATATTCTGCAAATCAAGACTATGTGCAGAGAAAAATCTGTCTTCCACATTCAATTTAATTTGACTTTTTTTTCTTATAAACAAATGGTCACGTAAAGAGAATCACATGGCAACAAATAAATAACTACAGTTCTGTTACTACGACTTACAGGACAACAGTGATATAATGCTATTCTCACTAGAAGCTTTAAGTGGAACTTAAACTCTGTTTTTTTTTTATTTTTGTTTACACATTTTAATTAACTGTAGAGTCATTTATAAAACCCCATATTATTAAAGGGACATTTGAGTCAAACCTAAAGTCTCTGGGAACAAGCAGTACAGACCAAGCAGCAACTCTTTCCTTGTATTCTGGGACTGAGGGCACACCTTTAATCGCACGCTCCTGTTTGAGCATCACTCATCAAACTTTTTTCAGTTTGTGACAAAAATGCCGTTTGTGCCTTTTTATGGCAAAAAAAGGGAACGGGCTGTGCTGAGAAGTACCTCAAGTAAGTGACGTCTCAGACTAAAATAAGCAAAAGTCTCAAAACTAAACAGTGTATCAGACATAAAAAGACATTTTCAGATGACCTGTGCATCTTATATTTGAAATAAATGGACCTCCAGCTCTCTGCATTTCACCATGTCGTCTCAGGATCGGCCTATTTTGTGAAATTACTTCAAATCTGATCAACAAACCTGACATTTTTAGTCTCTTTTACTAGTTTTAAACTAAAGTGTTAGCTGCCTTGCATGAAGTCAAGTCTATTACCAGAGTTATAATTACTTTTAGATAAAACCACGAAGAAGGCGTTAACACACCTCATCAGCAGTTTCTAAGTAGTGTGAGTTCAGCACGAGCTCCTCTCTAGTACATGTTCTTGTTTTAACTGTTGGGCTTGTGGGTGGATATTTTAGACAGGAAAAAATATGACAAACCTGTAGTTTCGAGTTTTAGCTACTAGAGTAAAGTCAGACTGTGTTGCAGAACTGTTACTGGCAGCATATGTATTTAATGGCTCAGTCACAGTAGAGTAAAAACAGGATGGAACCTCCTTGCGCCTAGAAAAGGAAAATTGGTGGTTGCCCCATGAATGCATTGACTTATTTATTTATTTTCTGTCGGAGACCAACCGTAATTAGTTGCACCCGAGGCTGACCGCGCACCACCTCTGCACAGATTGCCTTGTGGGGGGCAATCGGTCTCTAATTTTCAAATGCAGCCAAAACTGCCACCACAGTGCAATCAATCTGAGTCGGTCTGCGGCGATGAGCACAACTCATCTGTGAGTTGCCACAGTGGGCTCGACTCAGCTGGTTGCAAACTGTTTGTATTCTGTTCATATCGCTGAGGTTCTCACTGGACTCTAAATGCCTAATGTGAAGTTTTATATGTAGCCAAGTCTCATTATCACCAACAGACTGCATGTAATAGTCCTTTTGACCCTATTCAATCGCAAAGTCATACCAGCCTGTAGCCATCTTAACAGTAATAAGTTCCTGTGAAGATGGCAACGCACTCTGAGTGCTTGCATACCACTTTCAAACCACTGTTTACTCTAGTGTGACTGTGACATATGTAGCTAATTAGTGTTTGAATCAGTGTGTGTGTGTGTGTGTGTGTGTGTGTGGTGTGACCAACAAAGAAACACATTCGGAATGCCTATCCTTTCCAACACAAGCACACAAGCTGCACTGGAGTAAGCCCTTTCTAGTTTTGCATCCCCTAAGATCTTCACAGATTAAAAAACAAGACAAGCTAAAATATAGTTTACAAAGGAAAATAGAGAATTCATCTTTTCTTTGACATGAAAATATTTCCGGAGTATACATCTGGTGTGAAACAGTCAGCATTCACGTCAGGCAGAACAGTCTCTGCTCAAAAGCCAGGAAATCACAAATAAAGTGCGAAGCAACCAGTGGACTAAACATTGCACACACATACACAAAAAAACAAAAGAAAGAAAGAAACCAAGAAAATAAAAAAAACCCCAACACACACACAGTTGCATTTTACCCAGTCCAGAACGTGACATGATAGGCAACAACAACAAAAACTATCATATCCGGTGTCTTGAAAAGCAATCCACTTCAGCATAGCGAGATCAAAGTCCTGCACATAACATTTTATAATAATCTGCTCGACGTGTCTATCATGTCATGCGGCTGACTGCGTAACACAGAAGCGTCAGAAGAGTCAAGTTCACATATGCAAATGATCAGCGCACGTGCCAATCTGCAACTTCCACGGGACGGATCCCGCATCAACAAAGCCAAGGAGAGGGCCGGAACGACCGCAAGGTCTTTCTATACAAGAAGGGACCGCTTTACACTCGTACGCAGAGAGATGCTACAGTAGTAGGAGAAAGCGTGGAACAAGCAACAGTCTGATTCCTTAAAAGGAGAAAAGGGGCAAATGAAAGAGTGCAGAGAGAAATGGAAGCCTGGTCGCCTTCTGTGACGGACCAAACGCACCAAACATCGTCGGGTTCATTTGGCAAAGGGTTAAAACTAGGACACTGCCACTTAAAATACATTCTTTTATCATTCATCAAGTAGCATTGTACAGAGATGGAGGTAACAGAGTCACTGAACAGGAGAAACCCTTACATGCATCCCTTTAGACTTTGTGGTAGTGTTACGTTACACAAATCAAACCTGCAGAGCTATAGAAGGCCTTCATTTAGAGGTTTTGACTGTCAGGTAAGTCATGCATTTTGTTTCAGCTGTAGCATATGTACAAGGTCAGTGAATCAATGACTTCAGCAGGACGAAAGAAAGATGGCAGGAAAGCTCAAATCACTGGCGTTATTGGCAGCACGACAGTGCACGTGACGCTTAATATCTTTTAGGTACACAAACCTTTGGAAATGTAATCCGTAGAGTGTGTTTTCTACACGTTTGTTTCGGAGGCTTGAAGGAAAAATCCAACGTTAGCTGCTTTACACGAAGCAGAATTAGTGTGTGTCGCATTTTTCTTCGTCCTGTGGGTAATGCAAAAGTTTGACACGGGTTCATTTAGGGTCAGGGGCAAAGGGTGTCTTTCTAGAGCAGCAATTTTGCACCATGTTCAACAGTCGCACAGGACGAAGAGGGAGATTCAGGTAATTAAATAAATCACGATTTACAGTTTTTGAGGCCAAAACTTCAAAATTAAGCTGGATTTATGCTTCTCTGGTATCGAAATGAATTTGTATTCCACTTGTTGATTGTCATTAGCACCACCACGACACACTACAACATCCTACACGCGCACACTCCCAATAGTGTCCGTTTTCTAGCGTAGAGCCACGATGTTTAGTCTTTAAAAGAGATGCCACCCAATTCCAGTTTTTAAGTGAGATGATTTTTAATTCTGTTATAAACTACAAAGCCCTTAAAGTCTTAAAATATTATACGGCCTGCACGACATTTACCATGTTTGACATTTTAGGTTCCATTTTAATCTGCAATAATGTTTCTCTTTAAAATAAAACTGACATCTCCAAAGTCTACCGTCTGTAATATAAGAGTCACACTGCTTGCTTGCCTGCAAAAAGAAGAATAAATCCAGCTTAACGTGCAAACTCTGTTAGCTAATAAAACACCAGAGGTGGATTTTTCCTTCAAGCATCTTATTTGTCTCATTTTGCATAGGAATCACAGGCCCGTTGAAGGCAAACAAAAACCGTTGATGGAGGTTTACAGCAGACAAGAAAACACTTCAACTGAGACGAACCGTCCAGCTGTAGAGGTAAACCAAACGTGATTCCTTTTTCTCTTTTTTCAGCAAGGGGGATTTGGGAACTCTTCCCATCAGCGCTGTGAGTAAAAATATTAGCACATCTGTACACAAACGTTACAATATAACAAACATGATCCCACAGACTGCACGTGACTCTCAGGGAAACTCTGACAAAAGATTTAGGCGTGCTGACTGACCCCTTAAAGTCTGTCTGCGTATTCAAACGATGTGACTCTGCTACACCGCCGATTTGTGTGGTGTTCATTTGGTTGCCGAAAAATCAGATTGCGCACAATACTTAGTATATAAATAGATTTATAGAGCCATATTCTACTTTGTCTACTTTATCCCATCCTCTCATAAACTAGAAGCGTGGAGCTTATGAAAACCAGTAGTTCAGTAAGAAATACCCACGCGTCGAGTCAGCTGCGTTTTTGTTAGAGCTTCCCTGTAAAGGAGCAAAAAGCCTCCCCACAATTGCGCTCCATCTCGAACACTTCAAACCCGCCTTTGACTTTTTTTTTCTCGTTTTTGCCCCACTTTAGAAAACATCCAACAATTTGGCTATAAAGTGTACCGCTACAAAATACAGTACATTGATTTGTCAAACCTTACACAACATAACCACAAACATCACTGACCAAAAGTTTCTCTCAAATACGAGAAAACGTTACAGTAAGTTACGAAAATACGCTGTCACGTTAGACACTTAAGTAGAACAGTAGAATACTCCCGTAAGGCAAAATCAGGTGATTTCACAGTGACAACTTTAAAAGATTTCAGTGATCTCTGGTTTAAAAACAGACACCTTCCTTCACTGAGAAGAGGGTCGGCCTGAACGTGTGTATATATGTATGTATTCTGGCTTTTCATCAGGAGAAAATAAATTTAGATGCTTCTGTTTTTCTTCCTGATGATTTTTCTCAGTAAAAGATCACATGTGTGGCTTTAAGCCAACGCATTTCCGGAGCACGCAGCATTTTTTGGAGCGGTGCTAAAAAAAAAAAAACTGTCGTATTTGGATTGGACTGTTGGGCTGCAGCATGGTTAACGGTCGCCACATCTTACATCAGAAAATGGCACACTGAACACCGAAGGGCAACTATGGGGAGGTTTTGCACTCCTCGATAAACCAAAAATAGCTTAATAAACACATTTATAAATATGTTAGTAATCAATAAATAGACACAAATTACATCAGTGCAATATTACACGATGCCTACAGAAAACATTTTGGCATCAAATTGAAATTATGAAATGGAATATAAAATCTTTAACCAAATAAATAAATAGAACATATAAATAGATGAAGCATAAAAACATACAAGTACACAATGAAAATAACATTTGGTTGTCAAAAATAAAGCTTTGAGTGTGAAATAGAAAGCCGTTATGGCATGATGGGGAAACCGTTCTATTTCATTGCACGGTATGAGCAAAGCGACCATGTTTTTTTTCAGTTTCTTTTTCCTCGCTCTCTTTTTTCTTAAAAACACGGCCGCTTATATCGGGTGCAGTTTCGCCCAATGTCCTAGCAGCTTCCTGCTACAAGCAAATATCAACAAAATAAATAATAAAGCGGATATGAAAAGAAAAGAAAACCGCCAAATGTGCGTTTTTGGAATATATGTGGCATGTAATGGTACACTGTAAACACAGTAGGCTAGCAAAAGCGCTGAGCGACCAATCTCATTGAAAACGACAGCGAGGCAATCCCCCTGGCGAGCTGCTGGATGTCTTTTTTCCCCCCTGTTGTCTTTTGGTGCCGCATTGTTTCAAAGGGCAAAGTCGGACAGCTGGATGGCCATGCAACGAGGAAGAGGGATCATCCTGCCCTTTGGTTCTCTCCATTAACGAGTTTTCTTTTTCTTCACGTCACAGCCTGTCCATTCTAAACGTGTCCTCGGTGGCGGGGTCGGCAAGCACCATGTCGGGGTCGTTGAGCATGTGCAGTCCGTCCAGGGTGAGCGGGTCGATCTTCAGCTCATCCAGAGGGAATTGAGAATCTGCGTCGAAGCTGACGTCGCCAACTCCCGCAAGAGAGTTGGTCAGCTCTTTGGACAGGCTTGGCGGAGACTCACCTGTGACTGAGAAATACAAGCGCTGAGAAAAATGTGCACGCCTGGCAAGAATCGGGTTAGCATTTTTACTGATTCAAGCTAAATTGGAACAAGTATTTCTACATGTTTCCCTACCACAGAGATCCTATTTTAGAACTACTGCACAAGTGGATTGCAAAGTACCTTTAAAGTCACTGGAAGGTTTACTTTGATGATAGTACACCAACTCTGCACAGACGTACAGTTTATTCTGCTATCGACTCTTATTTGGTGTTGTTTATTAGACTGGATGATAGAAGTGTATAAAAAAAGAAATTTTGGCAATTTAGTAAAATGTGGAAGTGTCTAAAAGAAGTTGTTCCCTCGTATGGTCTCTGGAGAATTCTGCAAAAAGCGAAGGTGCTGTTATTTTCGGCTCAGTTGCCTTTAGACTTCTTTACCTTATCCCAGATAGAGCGTATATTGACTGAAATCTCAGTCATGTGCAACACACCAGCACAGGGGGACCTCGTTTATTGCTCATCACCGATGTTTTGACGGATGCTTGGCATTTACGCAAAGAACCTTTAATGTATCAAAGGGCAAACACACAGAGGTGCTGTGGCTACCTGTCAGGATGATGTTGGGGATGTTGCCGTGGCTGCTGTAGCCGAGCTGCTGAGAGTCGGGTAGGCTACTCCCAGTGAGCCCCATCATGGCTGCCTGCGTGTAGTTGAGGGTGGAGCACTGGTTGTAAAGGCTGGTGGAGCTGATGGGGTTTTCGATCATGTTGAACTGCTCGAGCTAAAAAGCACAATTGTACACGTTACACACATTGAAGTCAGAGAGAATCTAAAGAAAACCTTTTACTTAACGTTATGTGTCACCTGATGAGAGAGAGCGTTGGTCTGCCTCGATGCCAGCTGTTGATCATAAAAGGAGTCGCCGAATATGCTGCCCACCACGGGGATGTGCTGGAGGAACACAAACAACCCCCAAAAATATATATGAGAAATACACCATTGCAGTGGCTACAATAATAACACAAATCTTTACAGAGAGAGGAAAATATCTGAGTTCACAAGCAGACACTTTCAGCGATGGAGTAACAAAATACACAAGCAGCACACAAAGTCACAGCTGTCAGAGTGAGCAGCGAGCAAAGCAAATGGACCTCGTGACCACGACTGTCATGGTTAAACACAAAAAGAGGAGGCTAACAGAAGATGTAATAGCGCCACTCTTTAATGATTAGTTTATTATTAAAATTGAAAGCACACTTTACAGTTTTATTATAAATGACAAACAACCAGGGTGCTTCAGTTTGTCCCATCCTCGTAGATAGGACCACGACAGCCCAGATCAAGACAAAAACTAATTCAGATGGGTTGTTGTCATCATATTACCGTGGCAACACTCAACTCACCACCACTGTAGGGACTCCAGTGCAAAAAAGGTAAAGTTATTTATTTTTTTAAATAATATTTATTATATTCTGGTATATTTGGAAAGTTGTCTGGGCTCATTGAGTATACAAACCTACCTAGGATTTACCTTACAGTAGAAAGTGCCTTGAGGTTGGTTGTTGTAATTTGGCACTATATAAATAAAGTTGAACTGAACACAGCTATGTAGTTAGCAGGGGTAGTGAATAAAATGCTACTGATACTACAAGTGGCATCCATGAATTACTGTCTCCACATAGTAAGTGAGCTGTTGAGAATATGCTGAACTGTTAGTAGCAATGCTGTTTTTGCCTCATTTAGCTACGGTTAGCCTCTGTTACCTGATGTTAGCCTCTGTTAGCCCCTGTGAGCTTTACATCTAGTCTTTGTCTTCATATAAAGTCCAAAACAGAGGCAAACAACATAAGATCCCCTTCCACGGTTTCAAATAAAAAAAACAAAAAACAATAAAGATGAAACAAGGATGCATGTTCTGGAAACTAACTGTAATTAAACTGCCTTTTAAAAAAACTACACTGACACTGTGTTACAGTGTAAATGTCCAAATCACTGGGATGGAACGGCTAGGCCAGGGGTAGGCAACTCCAGGCCTCGAGTGCTGGTGTCCTGCAGGTTTTAGATCTCACCCTGGGTCAACACACCTGAATCAAATGATTAGTTCATTACCAGGCCTCTGGAGAACTTCAAGACATGGTGAGGAGGTCATTTAGCAATTTGGATCAGCTGTGTTGGATCAAGGATACATCTAAAACCGGCACTCGAGGCCTGGAGTTGCCTACCCCTGGGCTAGGCCAACAAGGTTATCTCCCTAGCATAAAGTTTGCATGATGATGACCTGACTATGTGACAACAAAGCAGATATTTTTTCCTGCACGTACGTATCTTGCCACCTACATACTCCAGCCTGGCATGTCCCCCCACCCATGAAAAAACAAACAAACCAAGACTTTCCTCAGAATATATCTGACACAGAGAATATAGTTTGGGTGAATTACATGTGAGAAACTGTAATGAATATTTTAAGGCTACAAAGTGTCAGAGCCTCCATCAATAGGCTATCAATATGTTGCCATGCACGCTGTGAACGATGGCAGTGCTGATGAAGAAATGAGCTATGCAGCTGTTGACAGCATGAGTGATTAAGTGTGGATACAGTGAATGAAAAGCAGCCTAACTCTCTACAATTAGCTTTCCCCCAGGAGCAAAGCCCTTCCCCAAACAGCAGGTAGCTCGGTGGGTGGGCCCTTACTTGAGGTGAGCCTCCAGGGGAGAAGCCTTGATTGGAGACTGGGGAGGTTGGAGACTGAGTGGCTGGTGAGCCAGTCTGATTGCGGTACTGTTGGAGGGAAGAGGGTTAGCTAGCACTAAGCTTCATGCCTGTCACACACAAGTCTAAAAACGATGACATGTGAGAAGGCATCAACTTAAGGTCTGCTCAAAACATATGAGGTAGGACTAAAAAGCTCAGGAAGCTAGTCCATGGAAATCAAAGACCTTAGCTGATTAAACTTTGATCTATTAAGCATTTAAAATCATATCTGAGTGCATCTCTGGATCACTTTCAGCAATGCTGCAATTTTTACATCGGTCTCTGGAAATGTTGTTCTGACCTTTTCATCAACTTCTATTTCAAGCTCAAATGTGTGGATGTTTTGTTTGTGGATGATTATCGGTGTTGAAGAGAACTAGGTACTAGGTAGGTTTCCACAACATATATGTTTTCAGCTGTTTACACCTAAAGCCACATTTTCCAAGAAGGAAATTTTCAAAAGTCGCCACTGTGGAATATGTGTGGGAGCCTGCATGGAAATGTACATTTGCATGTGCAAATGTGGTATAAGCTAGAATAGACTATAGTGAAGTCCGGGATGTTTGGGATCACTTCCTCCTGTTAAATTTGACTCCTTAAAAAATCAAGTTAAAGAAACACAAGTTTGATGCACTGTTCAGGCACAAAGCTCAAAGTCTGTGCTTTGAGCACTCAACAGTGAAAAACAAAACACCTAGTCTAGTGCAGTCCATCTAGTCCAACCATTTACAAATGAAAGGGAGGCAGAAAAAGAGTTCCAGGTAAACCAACTAAATAAAATACCAGCTGGGCTTAAAGTGATCCAGGTTGTTCTTGAAGAGACTGGGCAATGTTCAGTTAGGTTAGGGTAAAGGTTTTTGCCTACTTCAATAAAAACAGTTGTGTTTTAAAGAATGGCCAAATGCACATTTCTTTTTTCATAAACCATCATTTACAAAGATGTTAACATCAAACAACTTTACAGTGACATCTTGTAGCAAAGAGTAATATGTGTTTATGCTTCTTAGCTAAGTTAATCTATATAATTAGAAATAAATTAGCATAGAAAGGATGTGCAGATATTTACTGCGATGTATTTAGGGTAGCATCATCAAAGTGGTAAAATGAACAGCAGCTTAAAAATAAGCAAAATTATCTCAATCATGTCATCAGATTTTTATCTATGCTTCCACGTTCTTGTTAAACTGCATCTTACCGAGCTGATGCTCATGCTGCCAGTGGTCTGGCTGTCTGGTGAGGGACTGCTGGCAGTGGCAGACGCTGTACCAGCGGAGGCCAGAGTTGGCAAGGTAATGAGCTGGATGCCTTGTGGCAGGGCCTGCTGCTTCTGGAGGTCACTGATCAGCTGAGCCTGAGCCTGAGCTGTCAGCTGGTTGAACAGAGGGTACTGAGAAAGCTGCTGTTCCAGGGTCAATGACTCTGTTGGCATGACCTGCAGAACGATGGGGATAAATTAGTCCAAGTAGCAGTGATTTCTGCTGCATGAACTGGAGGGTAGGGGTGTGGTGTTTAAATGTTTTATCTTATCTTTAACCACCTAGTATGTGTTGAATACTCATTAGTATACAGCTTGATATTTCAAAAGCACTACAATTTATGGATCTGTACTAAAAGTACAAGGACAAAGACACAGATATCATTAAGAGCCTGTTCTCAGCATCCAACAGTGCTATTTACACATAGGAACACATTACTGCAGATGATTTCAGTCACTTAGGGCCTGGCGACCCCCCTGGCAACCTCTAGCTGATAAGGAAACGTATGTATTCTCGAACCAGTTGAAAGTACCAGGTGAAATTATCTGCAAAGAATTGTACAGTGCTGCACCAACAACCTCCTTGTGATTGCTTTGGTCTTCGGCACATGCCTGCAATTTGCCGACTTGATTGCAAAGACTCAACTGGAACTGTGAAAAGTCTCCTTCAAAGTAAAAGTTTTATCTTCCTGCTAAAATCAACATAGCCAGTCTTTAACATAACCAGACTGCAAATGAAGACTGGAAAAAAAAAAGAAAGATCAGCTAAGCTGATAAATATGTAAATGTGTCACGCTCATCCACCACGGCCTCCCTACAATACCGACTCTGTTGCTCTCTCATGCCTGACTTTGTAAAGCCACACTCTTCCTTTCTACTGATGACTATCTGGACATAAACAAATACTGAACCAATGAGAGTTTGACCATAATGTAGCATATCCTAAAATGCAGTATTTTATTCTGTAATTTATTCTGTGCACAAAACCTACAAAATATAATTAATCATTAATGGAAAAAGACTTGAAACGGCACCATAAACTAATGTGAAAAATCCTTAAGGGTCAATATAATGTGACCTCTTTTTGCAGTAAGTGATGACACTCATTTGTTTCAAATTCAACACATCGGGATGCAAGTGCAATAACTATTTTTAAATTTCTGACTTCATCCATTTTTGGTCCAAATACCTTGGATATACAAATACATTGTTCCTGAAAGAGAATGAAACTAATTTTAATTAATCCTTACCTGTGTAATGCTAACTGGTGAGGAAAGGGTGGGTGAGAGCTGCTGAGGAGATTGTTGGAGATGGAGGTCAGAGGTTAGGGTGAGCGGCACCACCGGTGGCTGCCGGCACTGTGCAGTCACGGTCATGGTGGGCTGAGAGGAAGTGGGGATCCCTGGGAAGTTAAAAAAAAAACAAAAAAAAAAAACTATGGATGTACATGTACCTGTTTTTTGTCTCCAACTTAGCTTTAATGCACCAACTGGTGTAAATAAGAAACATCAGAAAAAGTAAAACAGCAAAAACCACCAACTTTAAATGCCTGCACGGTAGGGACTGATACTGAGTGCAGAAGAGTGAGTCTAAGTCAAAGTAAAAGTCTGTAAAAGTGCATAAATGTGATAAAGCACAAGCCCCTACATTTGGTATTTTACACATTAGGTGTTACAACATAAGAGACAGTTACAAACTGATGCTGAACCAGATCCTGTTGGCCACACTGCGTGCCGCCTGCAGAGCTAGACTCAACACTTGTGGAGCATCAAATTAAATCCTGCTGTTTTGTTGTCAGTTGTATGAAAACTACCGTTTTTATGTTTTCTTTCAGCTGCATAAGTGTTTAGTGGTTCTCCTTTGTAAACAAACACATTCCACTTAAAGCTAAATTTCTGTGCTACAACACTGGTCGGTACAATCCCTTTGCTTTGTTAAATTTACCCGTTTTACCCCTTTAATGAACACGAAATGTTGCTTATTACCGTGGCTGGCGGCGCTTATACCCAGGTGGGTGAGGTTGGTGGTGAGGCTGCCCGTGCTGTTGGCTGCGCTGAGGGAGGGGAAGGCCACGGTGTCCTCGGGGTCCAGCGGGGTAGAAAGCGGTGGGGGGAACTGAATGTTAGTCAGATCGGGCAGCGAACCGCCGGTGTTATGTGCGGCTGGGAGCACAGATGGGTTCAACTCCTGGTCTGGTGAAGGGAATATGCTGAAAAGAGCACATTTTCTATCAGACATAAGAACAGCTTGTGTGAAACAAGACTGTGACCAAGCATATGAGCATTTTTAATAAAAGGCAACAACAGCTAAGTGACGGTGGGTAACGTGTTTGCTTTAAATGCTATTTTAATCACTTCTTATAACCCACCTACAGTGGGTGGGTGCCACGGTATGACAGACGATTTTCATTTTTCAGTATAATTTGCATTATATTACTCAGATTGTGCTTCCTATGCAATTTTTCTGTTTTTAAATATATATTTTTATGTATTGTTCTTGTTAATATTATTATTATTATTTATTTTTGTATTTTTAGTTCTGTCCTTAGCATAAAGCGCTCTACAAACAAGCTTGGCTAAACTGAAGCTTGTTGTGCTTTCACTCAGTGATGCCCACAGATAAATAATTCCCAGCCGTGCTAGAATTTTCCATCAGCTGACAATCTTTTCTCAGTGTGTATTCTGTGTCTCGTAAGTTCACTTTCTTGAAAATGTTTTCAGTTTCTAGCAAGGAGAAATCATTGCAAGACCTGTTTCATGCTTTGCTTTGGCCAGTTTGAACCAAATACAGCAAACACAAGCAGATTTCGTTTAGAGAGAAGCAGGAACGATAACCTATAACTAATAATAGGAAATCTAAAAAAGGATACTTTTGGCTGATTCTTTGGTCACAAAGGAAGCTCATCTGGCAGATTTTGATGCCACATATTGTTTCTGGTGCAACCACCAAGGGATTTGTGTCTCCTGGGAACGAGTATGTGTAAGCCACTCCTGTTACATCACAACATAATGATCTTGTAATAACTTTTCTTCTAGATTAATTACCTAATGGGTATTGTGTCCTACCGAAAAGTTGCTTTTAGCAATTTTTCCAGTTTTTTTTCTAGCACATAATTGTAAACTTGTAATATGGAGGCTTAACACGAGTTACACAGAAGTGCACAGCAGGAGTGACAGGGTTTCATAATAGTTTGCTTCATTTTTGACTAACCAAATGAGCGTGCATTTAGTTTTTTTGTTTATTTTCTTGTATAACCTTTAAACGTGGATATTATTTGAATTTAGAAGCAAAAAAGATGCAAATTCTTTCGTGACGTCTCTGAGAACTGACAGCACATTTCGTGTTTCTTTTTATGTACAGCTGTCAAAACATAATTTGTGATTTGTGAGCCTATAACAGAAAATATTACAATACTGTGCAAAGTCTTAAATTTGTTCTACTTTGCTTCCAAGGAGCCAGATTTTCTTTGAATTTGTTGAAAGTGTTCTTGAGCAATAGTTCTGCAAAGTTCTTATTTGGACATTTGCTGCTTTTTCACTCATTTTCAGTCCAGTACTTGAACCTGACCATCTTCAGACACTGACCTTTGAATCATTCAAATAAAAAAGGGCACCCAAGTCAAGGGTTTTTTTTTGCAAAGAAGCAGTTTTAAAATATCTTGATGCATGCTCAATCATCCAGGTAAGTAAATCCCAAGAAGTTTCAGAAGATTCTGTTCATCTGGATGTAGCGTTTTCAGTGAGAGAAACATTTTAATGACCATGAAACTGACATCACAGCTGCAGTGGGCTAGTTTCAGTCATTGTGCAAAGGTAATGTTTATAAGGTTGGGGAAACCTGCAGGCAGCGGAGACTGAAGAAGTCACTTGGATGACTGACGAAATCTTTCTCCCACTGAGAACACTACGTCCAGATGAACAGAATCATCTTTCTGGGAACCAGTTTTAAACTTTATCTCTTTAGGTGCTTTGTTAACTAGCAGCCTGTCACGAAAACAAAAGGCAGCAAACACTCAAAGAAGAGCTTCTTAGAAAGTCCTTGAAGAAGCTTCAAGGACTATTCCTGAAGACCACTTAAAGAAATGATAAGAAAGCTTCCGTATTAGAGCTCAGTCTGTGTTTAAGAATAAACGTGTTCATACAAAAAACTGAATGTTGACTGTTTTTGCTCTACCTAATCACACGAGCCAAGATGTGAAAACGGGTGTAGGTCACTATCAGCCAAGGTTTCGGGTGAACTCATTGTGAAACTCCACCCTATCATGTGATTTCCGGAGATCAGAAGGCCCAGGATGTGAGTGGGCATTAAGGCGTCTGGGAAGGATCTCAAAACTGGTTTATAGATGGCAGATAGTTGGTGTCGTAAGCCACCACCTCTATTCAAAGATGGTCATTCACAGTGGACATAGATGGCTTCTTTTACTCGTCTTTCAAACCATCAAACCATGTGAACATTGGCATCCTCAAAGGAGTGACCTTTGTCCTTTAGATGCAGATGGACCGCCAGTTGGCTGTTCTATGTTATGCCATGTGTTATATTTTGCTATTTTTTCATTCCTGTCTCTTATGTATACATTTGCATATCTAAAGATACATCAACGTATGCCTGCAACCCCCCCCCAAAAAAAGAAACAAAAAACAAAAACACATCCAAGCTTCACCAGTACATTTAATCACATAAACCCCCCCAGTAGCTTAAATAAACCATCCACCTGTTAACTGTTTACTTAAATGCTGTGCCGAAAAACAAACAAAAAGATAGATATAGATTGGTAGCTACCTATATATATCTATATCTATATAAATATAGATATCGCTATATAGTTATATAGATAGATATAAAAATCACATATACGTCACATCATGTTGTTGATACTGGCAAGAAAAGATGGTCAACCAGTTTTACAAGCTGTGTCTCTGTTCAGCACCTGATGTCATCGTATCGACATTGTGCAGGTATAAAAGCTGCAGACCGTCAGAGATTAAACAACAAACAGCTGGAGTTGGTGAGCATCGGCACGACTGAAGACAACTCAGAACGATTAAACTGTAAGTTTTCAAATCTAGAATATCTGACTAAACTTTAGAGTCAGGGAAAGATTTACTGAAGACTTTACTTTGTTACAATATGGAAAATAAAATATGACAAATTAGTTCATGACCATCTTTTCTGTCAAGCCAATGTGGTTTTTCCTGAAAAAAGAAAAAAAAATTGTGTTTTTCTTTAAAGCAAAACTATGGAAGTGATTTTTTTTTAATTTAAAAGTTACATTATTATAGAAAGAGCTGTATAATGATTACAGTAATTTAAAAAAAAACAAACGTTTATGCTGTTCTAAATTAAAGATGATGTTATTGCATTATGAATTAGAAACATATAGAAAAAAGACACTTCTGTCATTTAGAAAATTACACTAATAAGACAATAACTGAATGTATTTGGTTTAGATTTTTATCAAGTGAGTTTTTATTGTATTTATTTCACTTTTCATACTTGATTTACTTTATTGAGCTATTGTTATATTATACTTTATTTATTTAAACTATGTCATTATAGATTATATTTAATGCTATTTCCAAATTTTTGGGAAACACAAATGTGAATTTAAAATGAAACAATAATCAATCATTTTATTTTTGAAGGTTCAAGGACTTTTCCACAATGATTCTCAAGATCTGTTTCATTCTGCTTCTGCTTGTCGGTAAGTGTTAGCAAATAACAACAAATTATATTATAAGCAGTTGAAGAATTTGTAGCAATGAGTCTGAAGTTAATCCATCAATTTCAATGTCAGCCATTTCACAGATACCAGAAGTGAATGCAACTTCAACCACCCCAACCCAAAGTGCAACCACCCCAACCCAAAGTGCAACCACCCCAACCCAAAGTGCAACCACCCCAACCCAAAGTGCAACCACCACAGCGCAAAACACAACAAAAAGCACAGCAGCCATTAACAAAATCAGCCTGACTTCTGTCACAATGGCCGTCGTAGCTGCTGTGCTTCCATAACATAGTTACAGTTGTAACTATGTTGTTACAACTAGCTTTTTTAACCATGCATTTGTCTGTGTATTTTTCATATCCTATCAAAGTAGGGAAGTTTCAATAAGGGGAGGGATGATAAATAAAAGGGGATCTAAACTGTCTTTTGAACACATGTAAATGATCCATTTTACTGTATGCTTTCACAAGATTGTGACTTTCTTTGTGGCAAAGGTCAACAAATAAAATGTTTACCAATCAGAGGAAATTGATTCAATCACACATATTAAGATTTATTGTGATGACCATCTATTGTGAAAATAATTGTACCTAACCTGATTTATGAGAGAATATGTTAACTTCCTAACCAATAAATGACAATAATCACTTAAGTTTTGCTCTAATTTGTGTAATTCTGTCCGTTAACCAGCCTTTTTATTTATTCAGCATCTTTGCACTCCACTACTTTGCACAATAAATATGACTGTGGCTGTTATATCTGTCATGTTATCAACTTTATTATGGACACTGAGAGCAAAGAAAAAGCCCAAGGTTAATTCCTTGTACTTGGTCAATAAAGCTGAACCTGATTCTATTAAACAGGTCTCACGTCTTTCCATTAAATTGGATTGAACATATTAAGGCGGTTTGTCGGGAGTTCCTAACCCACTCCAAACTATTTCAAGAAGCAAGTCCTGCTTTTGCTCTGTTATTTTGACAGATCATCTAAATTAACTTTGAACTGGGACATGGGAAACTACATGGACTTTCTCACCAGAGACATCAGATAATAAAATGGTTAGAAATTGCTGACTTTGCCCCCCATTTTTTTTTGGTCCATCCATGTTTGGTCTTGCAAAATTCTCCCATTTATTTCCAATTCTTTCAGTGCCATTTTTCTAAAATCCAAGGTTAACGCGAAAAAGGATTTTTGCTTTAAATGTCATTATGAAGCATTTTATGTTTGTACTTTATAGTGCTCGTAGAAAAATGGCACCTGATTGCCCATCACTGCAGGACTTTTCCCCAGCCATATCTGATCTGTTCTACTGGGGAAAAAAAGGAAGCGCACCAGCAAAACAATCCTGAAAGGCGACACTAACAGCATCTGTGATTTTCCTCACAGATGCTGGAGGATTTCCTTAGTTACCTGACACATGGGGAATGCACAAAAAAACTTCAATCAACCATCCGAAAGAAAAAGAAAAAAGGAGTTATAGAAAAATAAAAGAGTAGCAGATTAATACTGAGCTGGTGTTTACTTAGTCCAGAGCGCTACAAAACACACCAGTAATAAAACCTGCCTACTTATTAATCTAACTGCATTGTCATGTATCCTTATTTTACAATGGAGATGTAGGACTGTAGTTAAAAATGGCATTAACATTTTTTGTTTTGGCAGCAGCGAGGCTGTAAATGTTAACCAAGCAGCTAACTTTGTCAGTGATCGACAGTAGCAGCCAAAAAAAAAGATCCATGATCTAAAAGTAATCAAAAAACCCGACAAACAAACAGTGACGTTCTCTGTTCCTGGAATAAATAAACATTTGCCTGTTAGCATTAGGCACACCAGTAATCTCAGTATGTAAAACATCAAATTGTTAATATCAGATTAGCACGTAATCATTAAATGTGATCTTATGCAGTGCTTATTTCTTTGTACAGGTTCAGGCTCTAATAGATTGCCCTAGATAAGCCTGATGAAGGAGGTCAGGAAGTTTGTTATTCACAGTTTTCTGAAATAATTATAGATGAGATTTAAAGGATTATATCTGGTTGATGATTATTCTTCCAACTAAAGGAAAAAAAACGTGCCAAAGTTTTCTTGTCAATTCTTAGGTCACAGAAATTCAAACTCCAAAGCAATCACTAGGAGCACAAATTATTTGCAACTCTTTCACCCAGCGAGAGCCAACAACTTCCAGGAACGACCGCCAACCAGTTGGGGAACGCACATTTCTCCCTAGCAACCTAGCTGTATCACGCCCAATATGGCAGACAACTAATGTCCACATATTGCTTCATGCACAATACTCGAGTGGCATTGCTCTTTGAAGAATAATAAAACAAGCAACGTAAACAACTCACTTGATTCCTGGGACATCACACGTGTTGGGCTTTGATGAATCATCCTGAGAAGAAAATGCAATCATGAGACACAAGTCTTGCGTCACTGGTGTACACTCTGCAGCCCTTCCCTGTCCCATTGGTACCTTCTTGTCATCCCACAACTGTTTCTGCACATCCTTGTCTGCACTTGTCTCCGAGTTCTCCGTTCCAGGCACTGTTAGCAGCAGTACTAATTAGTGAAACAGCAAGACACAGTTGCTTGCCATGACAAAAATACATAACAAACCAAAAAAATGAGTCATCAATATCGGAGCCAGTCATGCAGAATATAGTGCTGTGCACCAGATTCTAGAGTCTAAAAATAGAAGGTGACCACCAGACAGACTGAAAGGATGCCAGCTAATCTTGGCTTCGCTTTATCAGAGCTTCACACATAAAAAGACATAATCAATGCATAATCAGTTAATTATTGATTTTCCTCTCTAGAAACTTTGCTAGAGATCCATTTACTTTATAAATATTTCACCAAGAACTACTACTGTGTGACACCAGCCCCTTTATGTCTTTTGAGGTTTCCTGTCTGCATTAGTAAATTCCACATTAATAAATAAAAGCAGCTCTGTGTCTTTTTAACGGGATCTTCCTCTACCTCGTTTAGGCTGCAGCTCCTGTGATCCCCCGGCAAAGACCTCCTGGGGCTTTGGATTCATGGCGCTCTGGTGTAAGGCAGAGTCTGAATTTGTCCTGTACGTGAGAGACAGATGAAATTCGAGCAAAACCAATGCCAGCTCATGAATACTGGCAGAATTCAAGCTCTGCAGCATCAAATCTATCAGAAATCTGTTCTAGACCTTCTGGTTTACTTTAGAAGTTGTGCATCAACTAGGCTGCACCGAGTCATGTCATTTAATCTTTGGAAGAGCGCTGTATCTGGCTGTGTGTCCTAGTTCTTATTTTGGCAAATGGACAAAAGGAGGTGCCTTACCTTCTCCAGCTAGTGTCTGGCGGTGGGGAGAGGTAAACTGAGCTGTAAGGACAGCTGTCAATGTGAATTTAGTCAAGGGAAATAAATTTGTTTTCTTGCCCTAATCAGCCCAAAAGACCTGCTAAATAATAAATAACCACACACAAGTGTTACTTGGATACATTTACTTTGATATCTTGTTATCTAATAGATGAATATATTGACCGTCTTGTCAACTGTCTACAACGCATCGCGTTACATAGTTCAATATCAGGCTGTCAGTACATGCAGCATAACAAACACTCACTCTCTTAAAATCCACTCAGCACCATTACTGACAGATGATATCTTAACACATCTCATATGATGAATAGTAATTGCGTTTCCTTAAACAGCAATCATTGTTAACCAGTCTGGTAGCAATCTCTGGTCCATATGACAATATAAAAACACGGATGACCAAATAACCTTAACCCCTGGTTAACCCCTTTCCAGGCAAACTACAGGCAACCACTGCTCCTGGAGGTTTCTGGTGTGGGGCCCTCTTTCCCATCCATTTTATCTGGTCATTGCAACCTCCAGGAACCAACGCCCAACTAGTTGGGAAATACACATCTTTCCCTAGCAACAAAGAAGTTGCTAGGGGATCTCAAAACAGTCTCTAGGCCTGTGCAACTGAGGCCTTACATTCAAAACTATTCATCCCACAAAATTTAGCCCCTATCTCAAGTCTGCATATTGGCATTTTGGCCTCTCGACAAGTAAGAGGACATTTCCCAACATCAGTGGCTGATGTCTATCTGTTGTATTTCTGTTTATCATCAATGGCACTGGCTAAATGTTTAGGAATAACATGACGACAAGCTAAAACACTTTAAAATAGTCCTGATAGTGTCAGCAATGAAGACTGTCATTAGGACAAAAGGCTATTGTTTCAGAATTTCAGTCATTCATTCTTCTAACTATATGTATATATTAGGGGTGCAACAATACTCGTATCGATATTGAACCGTTCGATACAGTGCTTTCGGTTCGGTACGCATATGTATCGAACAATACAAAATTTTTAATTTATTTTATCAACTTTCCTTCTGACGATGCTGTCTGTGTTGAGCGCTCAGTGGATCTGCGCTCGACAGTGCAGCCTAGGCGGAGTAGTCGAACGCAGATCCACTGAGCGCAGCGCAAGCTAGCAAGACAGAAGCCTCCCCCACCCTCATTCAGATCTGGCGTTTGAAACTGTCTTGGTTTTCATGTGACGTATGACCCTGAAGGTAAGCGCGTCATGGACAAAAGTAAAACAGTATGTTGGATGTGCCACGCAATGCTCAATTACATTGGTGGGAACTAGTGTGTTAGCGCAGTTTGCTCGTTAACGTGTTGGCCGTCCAGCCCCACGCACGGGGCGATCCACGGTAGCTCGTTAACGGAGATTACAGAGCCATTTCTCTGTAATAAACTCTCTTTTCCAAAGATGAGTGATTTCTCTATAAGATAGATTTTTTTATTACTTTGTTGTTTCAGCAACATTAAATTTAAAAACTGTACTTTTGAGTAAAAATATATATTTATAATTTTAATAAATGACAAATTAAAAAGGCATGAACATTTTTTTATATCGAAAAAATATCGAACCGTGACACCAAAGTATCGAACCGAACCGTGAATTTTGTGTATCGTTGCACCCCTAATATATATATATATATATATATATATTATATATATTAGGGGTGGGGGAAAAAATCGATACTGTGTAGTATCGTGATATTTTGTTTGCTAATAATGTATCGATACAGGGACAGCAGAAATCGATATTTTGTTACAAAAAAAGTTTTTGTGCTCTGACTTCAGAGCATGTTGATCCTTTTCTGAGCGAGAATCCTGACACTGTCCAAATGTGTTTAACTTTTTTTGGCAGCAATAAACATGACAGTTTACTTATTTTAATTTAAGACATGTTTTATTTTAATTAAGTTTAAAACTTTTTTATTTAATGTAAAATTATATTTTGTTTTAATTTACTTTCAAATTCTTCAGTTGCTGAATGGGCTGCATAGTTTTCATAAATTGCATAGTTCAGAATAGCTATAATTGTACCAGATGGTTGCATTCAGTTAAGTTGGACTAGACTGTAATACAAACCGTTCAGTTTGTCAACAATAAAACTGACTGAAATGAGAGACTGAGTGTGAGACTTTGTTATTAGATTAAATGAATATTGATAAAGTTTACCTTTATGTACAGAATCTGAAAATATTTTAAAAAATTGCAATAATATCGTATCGTGCGTTAAGTATTGTGATAATATCGTATCGTGGGATGTATGGTGATTCCCACCTCTAATATATATATATATATATATATATATATATATATATATATATATATATACACACACACACACACACACACACACACACATACACACATACATACATACACACACACAAAACGTATCACACAAATACATGAAGACTAATGAAAGCTGATCAATTAAACAGCTAAAAGCTTAAATTTAAAGCAGCCTGCTACGCTGAAGTAGCTTGTCTCCAGACACAAATCAGAATTTTGACTTAAAATGAGACCAAAACAATAACACATTCCTCATCACAGTGCGCTTGAAATGAAAGGATATCTGGCGTCCATGTTTGTCGACTGTCAGCGGCCGGCGGTGAGGCGAAGTGATGCGGTTCCGGTCACGGTAAACACGGTCCACCAGGCCGTGGTGCCTGGTTGTCCGACTGGTATCCAGCACTGAGTTCTGGAGGTGGATACATCAGGTGAATGAGGCCCCGCCCACAAAAAAAAACAAAAACAAAAATTGCTTACACTATAAAACTGTGTCTTAGGATAATGTCTGAGGATAAATGGTGCACATGTGTTTGTTTCAAAATGAGTCAAGCCATGGGCCCCCCATACTGATGCTTGAGTTGGCAAATGTATTAAAAATGGAAAGCCATGACAAGCAATGGTCTATTTAAAATTTAGGAACCAAATTATGCATCAGGGTGAAAAAAACCCAAACAAAACAAAAAGAAACAAACAAACAAAAAAAAACCCAGCTGTAGTGCACGTCTTCTCCTTCACTCTTGGACCCTGATAAAACCTGATGCTTTTGCAGCTTTGACGACAAGGTAATGTCTAAACACTTTACTGTCAGCACAGCCATACATAAGCCTGCAGACTTTCTTTAATGGCTTTAGAGGAATTTTCTGGGTTCTTTCACCAACACCACAGACACCTGCAACCTTTGTATGTCCAATAGTATCACCAACAGCTGAGAAGGGCACACTGGTCTACAACAAACCATTGATTTACCAGCCGAGAGAGGCCAGGGGCTCACCTGAAAAGGCAGGTCAATGTTGCCATTTCCAATCTGATTGACATTGGGCAGTGAGCCTCCATAGTACTGTCCACGATTCTGCCCTAGTTGCAAATACTGGGTCTTCTGTAACTGCAACTGTGCAAAGTAAAATTGCATGAAAGCATGAGTGAATGACTGATCCGATACACAAAAAAGAGATGCTAAAAACAAATGGTGCATGCCAGACCACAGTGTGGGATATGAAAGACTGATGAATTCATTAACTGACAGATGAAACGTGATGAGCCAGGCAGATGTGGCGGTACCACGAATAATCAGGAGGCAGAGAACATATTTTAATAGCAAATAAAAAGAAAAGAAAAATCACATCAGCTGATGTGAATGACACCTGACTGACAGCTGGTGTAATTACAGTCACACTTTCCATGTAACACACCTGGCTACTACATTAACCACACAACAGTAGTCAAAACAAAAGTCATATATGTAATTAAAAAACAAAAAAAAACACTGTGATGGAAGGCCTCGAATATGAAATGAAATGCGTGAGGATAAATGATCAGAACTGATGCCATGGATGGATGTTTGGATGGCAACACAAAGAAATCAGGCAGAGACCATAAAACTGAGTAGTAAATTCAATCCCCCCCTCCCCCTTTGCAGTAAATAACAGTACAGCTCAGGTTTACACTGACGCACCGTGGTAAGTGGGCATCATTTCCAGCAACTAGACCAACAATTAGCCCCAACATTTCCTGGCAACAAGATGGTTTATATGTTTTGAGACGAACAGCCCTGAAACAATTAGTTAATCATCAAAAATTGCGAGAAATCGCCAACAATTATGACAAGTCATTCTGGAAGTTATTTTAAAACTTTTTAAAAAAAATCCCATTTCAGCTCCATTTTACTGTTTTTTTTTTTACATGATTATCATCTGCTATATCTAAACCAGAGCTTTTCATCCACAGTTATAGTCACTTCTGTAAAATGACAACAACAACAAAAAAGACCGACAGTAAAACGAACATCATGTCTCAGCGTTAGAAAACCCCCCCACATTTTATTCATCACCAGTGGACTTGCAGCTTCAGTTAAAGCCAATTGAATTGGCATAATAAACAGCAGCCTAATGAAAACATCTGCTCCACTTGTAGTGGTTGAGGCAACCAGTGCTGAACGCTGCCATTGTAGTGAGAAAGCTGCCATTCACACTTTGCTAAAGATAGAGCGAGTAAAACGAGACATGTGGATCATTTAGTCAGAGCTGACTTTGCTCTCCGTAAGTGTATGCTATGAAAATAATGTTACGGGTAATGTGGGGGTTACCCTCTTTCCCCTTAATAAATAAGAAACACACACACACACACACACACACACACACACAGCTGGTTAACATCTGTTTGGCTAATCTCTCTGTCAACCAACATTGCTTCCCATTCCGTTTCTAAATCGCAGCTAACTTTTCCCAACATGCTCTAATGCGGTCACTACCATGCCAGACGATTTGTCTATTAGCTAACGAAATGTCAGCAGCCACAGGCAGGGGAGAACAGGTGCACATTATCCACAGCTCCAGCAGGCGAGGCTAAGCTGGTTATTGCTGCTGGAAGTCAAATAATGCTGGCTTGTTTTAACAGGCGCGGGGGAAACGTCGCTCCGCAGCATTGCACTGATGCAGCAAAGGACGCTAATATGAACTTTAGCTTACTTAGCATCCCAACCTTTCCGATACATCTCCGCAGTGTTCGTTAGCTGCCAAACAGCGATGCAACGAGAGGTAAACATCCCCTCTGTGGGGGTCTTACCCGCGCAGCTCTGGTGATGTTCAGGTCTTTCATCACTTCTTCAAACGCGGCGGTCTCTTCCGCCTGCTTCTGATTATGCAAAGCGATTTTTTCGCTAAATTTGCGAGGATTGTTAGAGGACGCCATCTTTCCCCTCTTCTTCTCAATGGAATGTTACGCTGCGCACCACTCCGGGCTCTCCCGGTCGTCATCACGCACAGTCAACGTGTCTGTTGATGTTTTTCTTTTTCTTTTTTGCTTCAGTTATTGCCAGAGTTTGCGGCAGGGTGAGTTGCAGATAAAATACACACTGCCACAAGGGAAATCGTGTGCCCCAGATGCATGCTATAAATAGTTAAGTAAATAAATAAGTTCACATAAAAGAGAACAGAATTTTCAAACAGAATAAAAACAGCATGGAATGAAGCATTAATGAATGCAATGGATACAACAGAAAAAACAGCGCATGAACTATCCAGAATGGAAGGAAAGTCTACATATATCGCATGAAGCTCTAGTTTATGACGAGAAAGTTGGATCATATTGAATTAAACTAGAAGATATGCAATGGAAGTCTGAATATACTGACTGAAACTTGCATATATGCAATGAAAGTCTGAATGTATTGAATTAAACTTCACTATGTGAGAGAGATTGTGAGCTGTTGTGTGGTATATTTTAATTGTTTTTTGTAGATTTTCTGGCCATCGGCCATCAAGGACAATGGTCTAATTGTTTGAAACTTTTGGTATGACCCTGTCTGGAATGCAACCCTGATACTGGATATTGGACTAAAAGAGTTGAAGAGGTAATTGCAGGCTAGCCAACGAGCTATTAGGCTAACACTGAAGGGTACCATGGGGCCAAGTGGACTCTGACAGCTGTCGAGGACATTAAAAAGTCTCTTGACTTTCTAATGGAGGAAATTTCTACTATCAGGTTGCAGTAGAACAGCATCCTTAACATTGTGGAGGAGGTAAAGCTCCTCTGCATCTAAAACATAGAGTAAGAGAAAAGGATTGCAGACCTGCAACAGTATTCCAGGATAAATGACCGGGGCTTCATATTAAACCCCGCTCATACGCTCAGGCAGGGACTGTCAATAGCAGTGAGGAACCAGGGGAGCTGGACGTTAGCTCCATGGTACAACAGGTTGCTGCTTTCCTGCAGTCCAAAGGGATTGATCTGGACTGTGACAACATCGACGCATGCCACCCTGTGCCCAGAATAAACACCAGCAACAAACCAGCTATTATCTTAAGTGTAAATCAGAAGCACGAGAATGCGCTGCTGGGACAAGGGAGAAAATTAAAAGCATATAAAGTATTTATCAATGAACATCTAACCAAAGAGCCAAGCAAGCACTGTACCTTAAGAAACTGGGAAAAATTCAAAGTACTTGGATAACAAACTGTAAAAATCAAACTAAAAGGATCACCGGAGGAAGCTAAACTGCTGGTCATCAAAAATATGGTAGATCTCAAAAAATATACAAAACTAAACAAGGTAACAACTATACACTCACTTATCACACACTGAAGGGAAAGGAAAAGCTATTTTCTATTAATATGTGGAATGAAACCTGAATATATGAATCAATGAGTGATCCACCTGCTCCCCATCTTTGTTTGCTGATCAAGCTTGGGTGCTTTACCAGCCCGAGGATCTGCCTGCACAGAATCTTAGCTTGTCCTAGGCCTGTGCCTCTGGACAGACACTGGAGAGGCATATATAATGCATGAGTGTGTGTGTGTGTGTGTGTGTGTGTGTGTGTGTTTTCAGTTTGTACTGCAACAGTAGCTTTTCTGGTAAAATTAGTGTAAAAACAAAAAACATTGCACACCCTTGAATATTTAATTATCCTTTCTGGAAAAATGGATCAAATTATTCAATGGAGAGCCTGGAATATTACTGTAGGCCAGTATGAAGGAAGTTACAGCTAACCAACACATTAATTAAAGTCAGAAAACTATTTGCTGTTATGGAACCTTAAATATTAATTTTAAATAATTTAATCAGCCTGGCTTATTATTTAGAAAGCTGCCAATCTTGTTGGCAATAGCACTTCTCAGAAGATCCCTGGGTTTGCAACACCACTAGCATGAGAAATAAAGAAATAGTGGATTAGTTGGGGGAAAAAAAACAAAACAAACAAACAAACAAACTGACTTTTCTTTATGAATTCATTAATACTTTGCACACCCACAACAGAAAAAAATGAATTATATTGGCTGAAACATTAATGTTCCTGTATGTGGGCGTGTACAAAATAATAATAATAAACAAAAAAACAAAAACAAAAAACCCCAACAACAGTTCCTTTTTTAAAGCATGATTCACCTTTAATAAAGAATGCACATAAAGCTACACGTGTACATTCCCCTTTGACTACAGCAATTTCCTGTATATTGCACTTTAAAGATGTAATGTGCTGTTACTGGTACAGGTAAGAACAGGACAAAGACACACTAAGGCAGACAGTTGATAGTTTAAAAAAAATTTTAAAAAGAAAAGAAAAAAAATGAGGCTTCTCACCATCACACGGCCAGTTCCTGGAAAAAAACAAAACAAAAACAGGAAGTTTGTCTCTTTGCACACACACACACACACAAAAACCTGGTATAATCTGAGGTTATACACTCACACATTTGCTGAGAAATCGTAGAAAGACAGGAATTTACTGAGGTTAAAATTGGATATATACAAGCAAGAAAACACTCAGGAAAAAGGGGTAAGGAACCACAACACTTCACTTTGCATGGCTTGATGAACCTTGGACCATCTGCCTACAGCATAAGTCTCAATTAAATAATAACCTAAATACTTGATACACGATTTTAGCCTACAGTGACAATGACATCTAGCCATGGTTATTTAGAAGAACACGTGTGTGAATGAGGTGATAACTGGATCGGGAACAGACTGAGAGATGCTCGTTCACCCTGCTACAAATGCAAAGTGAAGTAGTTCCTTGACAAATAAGATTTTTTAGAGTTGATTCTTGTGCATTTCTGACTTTAACACTAAAAATAATCCTCATTCACCAATTCAACATCCATTTTTTTTAAACCTACAACAGCCTTCATAATATGCATTTGTAGATATAAAGTGCAAAAATAGTAAGAATAGGACGTGAACATTTTCTGTATAAATTGTACTTTGAGGATTTGTGCAAAAATGTTGCTTGTCACATTTTAACAGACAATTACAGTCAGAAAATTTAAATGTCACTGTTGTTTAAGGACAAACCTTTTATGGTAAGCAAGCTGTAGTGGCTGTTTTACATAAAGAGAGCAGCAACAGATCAACAGACACACATGCACACATTAAGTATTGATGTAGCTGCCATAAGAGGTCCATACTGGTTTGTTATGTTGTCTGAGTCATTAGCAAGAACTGAAACAAATGAGGGCAGTAGTAGTTTCAAAAGGAGGGAAAAAAAGACTAACGTGGAATAACTAATAAAAATTCACAGTTTAAACACATACAATACTCGTTTGTGTGCCATCATTGATACGAGGTTTGCTGATTAGTAAATAGACTTTAAAACACTAACGGTTGTTAAATAATTACAACATAGCACAAAAAAATAAATTAAATAAAAAACAAATGTACAATCAAGCTGTCCAACATTATAAAGGTTGAGTTTAAATGTTGTCACTGGAAAAATTGTAGCATACTCTAAATGATAATTATGTCTAGAGACATATGTGCTGTGTGTAACTGAAGCCCTTGATCAATAAAACTTGGGGTAGTTAGTGCTACTATTACCGTTTACGCTTCGTTAAAGTATCTGCTCTTCTATTTTCCAAATGGTACAAATGTTTGAAAAAAAAAAATCCTTTGCAGTTTATGTATTAAACACATCTCAGACAACTACAACTGTAATTTATAACTTTAGTTCATAAATTCAGAATAACTCAAAATAAAGACCCTTCATGTGGAATAAATATGAACGAACCCTCTGAAGCTACAGAGTAATACCCAAATAACAGTACTGTGGCTTTTTAGGTCAATTTCTTCATATGAACATATAAATACACACACACACACTCACGCACACAAAATGATCACACCTTGTGTTGACTCAACAGTCGGCAGAAAGAGCACATGGAATAAATCTTCACAGTCGTAGGTCTTCTGCTTAGCGCTGTGTGATGTTTTGTGGAAGTATAATTGGTGTGCAAGCAATCCCAGCAAAGGATTCTGGAAAATGCAAATCCCTCTCCCACTCATCTGTCTCCGTGTTGTACACCTGAACGATACTTGTGACATTGTTCAGGTGCCAGTTGTAACCTCCGACGATGTAAATCTTCCCGTCCAGAAGGCAGCAGCCCGCTTCAGACTGGCCGGCCCTCATAGGACTGGCCGTGGTCCACTGGTCGTTCTCTGGAATGTAATACTCGACTGCTAGCACATCAAAACAACGGTCAACATGGTCCATGCGGCCGCCCAGGGCGTAAACCCGATCCCTGGTGCTGATCATGGTGTGCAGCACTCTGGGTTCATTCATGGGAGCTCTGAAGTCCCATTGGTCTGTCGCCGGATCGTAGCAGTGAAGAGTTTTCTTGTCATCCAATGAGACGCCGTATCCTCCTGAGATATACAGCTTCTCTTGACAAGAAGTCCCCGCATGACCCCAAATCCGGCGTTTTAATGGTTCCACATATGACCACTCATTCTTCTTTGGGCAGTAACACTCTACAGATGACAGGCTGCCAGATCGATTGCGCCCTCCAGTGGCGTACAGCAGTCCGTTCAGCACATTTAGCTGAAACTGGATACGAGCCTCCTGCATGAGTGGAATGCGCAGCCATTGGTTCAGATGTGGATCGTAGCGGAAACAGCTGTCCACCGCCCCCTCGCCACTACGGTACTGTAAGTGCTGTCCGCCAACGACATAGACAAAGTTGTCTAGTACGGCAACACAAGCATGGCTGCACCCCGTCTCCATCTCCGTAAGCTCTTTGAACTGACGGGATGCGACATCTGGAAGATAGTACACCTTTGTGGTGACTGTGCGATCGTTGTCGGTGTAGGGCGTCCCACCAAAGGTGATGAGTGACATGACGTCAGAGCGAATCAGTGTCCGTGAGGACTGCATTTCATGCTGTCGGAAGGGAAGGATCTGGTAATTGAAGGCCTCGAGGAGATACTGGCGACACTGAACATCCTCCACCATGATGTCCACTCTCTGAATGCTGTCCACCAACTCTGAAGAGCGCATGAGGGGGAACCGCACGTGGCAGAGGACGCTGCTGGCTTGAGCCCGGCGAGACTCATCGTACTGGAGCCACCTGATGGCGGCGTGGAAGAGGTCGATCTCACTGCAGTTCTTCAGTTTGTTGCTTTGAAGGAAGAAGGTGAGGCGCTCCATGGGAATGTGCAGGAAATCATCCTCCTCTGCAATCTGGAGGAAGTGGCGAAAGGTGAAGGCATCCACCGACTCCTTCAAGGAAGACAAGCTGAACGTGGTGGCCATCTGGCCGATGTGCAGGCAGGTCTCAACGCTCATCGCTGACTTGAGGAACTCCTCGCAGAGCTCCACGACAGGAACCATTTGGAGGAAGACAGCAGCTCCGAGGACATCCTGAATGCAGTCCAAGTCTAAAGTGACTTCTGCACTGTAGGCAAAGTCGATGATGTGTTTCAGCCCACGGGCAGACAAACCCTTCAGCTCAATGGTATCTTGGTTCGACTCCCTCATGCCTCCCGTGAACATAGCTCTGAAACACAAGGACGTGTAAGTAAACTACGTGATATTTTACGGTCCCTTGGAATTCAAAACTGCATACATTTACTTTACTGTTGAATGGCAATGGAGTCAGAGTCATTGCTCTACGTAAAATAAAATGAATAAATAAATTAAAAAAAGGCCCTTTTTTCCTGAGTCGTTGATTGTTTCAGGTCTGGTGCAGATGAACCAAAAACTAGTGTGCAAAGCAGTAAGCTTACCTTTTCCTGCATTTTTATGTTATTGTACAATTATCTAAATATTAAAATGTTTTAATATGTTTTAAAACTTTCTCAATTTCTGCTTCTCAAATATACGATATCTTTATATCATTTGGCAAATATGAATTCACTGACATACAGGAGACTGAGAATGTATTTTTACATTACCGAGATGTGTATTTAACTTTAAATGGATGTAACTGTTTTTTTTCCCTCCATTCCAGCTAAAAGCTTCCAGTTATGAATACAAATCGGGCAGTGTGAAGTCTCATGCCTTAGACTAACCTGAAGTAATCACTACAGGCGGCCAGCACTGCTTTATGGACCTGGAAGCGCTCCTCGTTGATGGCCAGCACGACGTCAAGTAGCTGGCCCTGAGCCCGTAAAACAGACAAGCCCTGAAGGAGGGTGGAACTGTGGCTCGGGGCTGAGAAAGTACAGCGAAGGGTGCTATTCTTGTTTGCCATACTGTAAAGAGAAAAAGGCCTCAAGTCACTCAAGTGATTGTTCCTTTTTTCACATCTCCCCTGATCTTAGTTTCTGTACTCAGCTTAATTTTTCAGTTACTAAAAGCTATTACCGCCTTTTCAAACATGCTGCATAGTCCAAGAGATCGATAAGTTGCGTCTGGTGAAAGCATTGCTGTGATGAAAATTTAATCTAATCTGCTAGAGTCGGCCAGGGAGAAATGCATTCTGTTCGGTGTCTTTGCATTAGCGAGAATGTGTCTGTACACTGGAGTCATGGTGAGGGGAAGAGATAGTGCTGTGCACTTTACTGCTAGACATAAAAAACTGAAATCTATCTGCCACAATTACAGTGGCTTACTGAGAGCAAGTAAGTATATCTGGTGGACACACCATCATAGGTACATGAAAAAGCATCACTTTGTCAGCACTCAAGGAAAAGGAAGTTCTCCCTGACATCACTGCAAACACATTTATTCAAAGTACATATATAACCTCAGACGAGCGACAAGCTTACATACGTTTTTGCTTGCACTTTTCCCCCCTGATATGCTTCATTTAACAAGATTCAAAAATGGCATCCAAGCACAGCAAGAAGGTTAAAAATGACCAAACGGGGCTAAACGATACGATAGGATTTTTTCAAATCCAACAATTATCCTATATTACGTCAAAAAATTAAAATGGAGTCAAAGACAAGCGATGAGAATCGAGAGCAGGTTCAACCTGACAACCAGCTCAACACATTCCTTTTTTCCCTACTCTTTCAATACCCCCCCCTTAGAGTGGACACAATGATCCAGGCCTTCTCGTCCAACATCAGTATTTTGTTCAGAAATCAGTTCTCTTGCCCTAATAGGAGAAATTATAATCACCCTGGTGTAAATAAAATCTGTTCAATCCTGAAAAAGTAATTGAGAACTGAGAACTGTGTGTATAAAAATAACCAGTCTTGCAATTTTCATACCCCAGTATTGATCTTGAATATCAAGTGATGCTGGTACGATCAAAAAGATTCGTTCCTCTGACTCTCACCTTTATTTTGTCAAAAGCTAACAAATACAATGTAGCCCAAATAGGCATTTTCTTGCTTTGGAGGTTGTATTAGCTCATCTCACAAGAGCCAACAAATTAATTTAGAGAATGTAAACACTGCTGGTTGGTACTGGAAAAAAATAATAAAACGGCAAAAAAAAGTGCAGGTCTGGAATAAACAGCTTAAAACAGTGCGAGGATCCCTGCAGTAGTTGTATGACTGATCCTGTGTATGTGCATGGGAAAATTAATTCCTGACAAATTTCCTCTTTGTTTGGAGAAAAGCTCGAGTACCTGGGTATCTGCTGAGCAAATAATATTCATCTCTGTCTGTGCATGTCAAAATAAAAGGAAAACAAAGTGGAAATTGCGCACCTGCGCGCACACAAAGCAGGTGAAGGGAAGAAAACGGAGAGTCTTCTTTTATATATCTGGACCAACGTGGTTGTTTGCCCGTGTAAAATAATAAAAAATGCAAACGTGTTCCATTTAGCTTTGGCAGTGTTACTCTTAATACTTAATGATGGCGTGTCCTACGGTTATCACGTTGACGTAATTAAATGCACCTGCATGTCTCCAGTGGGGAAACCTCCTCATTAAAATAAACGAAATGCTTACGGTCTACATTATGTTTTTGTTTTGTTTTTTTAAATATCAGAATTTTTAAAAACATGCCTAATCTGATTTTGAAGAAGATATTTGAGCCATAACAAAAAAACAGACTTTCCGCGGATGTGCTCGCAGTTTTGTGGTGACATTTAAAGCAAACTAGCATCGCTTCAAAGTTGTGACCTATTTATTAGTCTATCATAAAAAATATTAATAAAACTGTTAAAATATAGCAGGTTGTGTTACGGTTGTCTAGCCTCCATTCTGAACTTCTTTTTTCTTTGCTGTATCGATAAAAAGGAGCAGGTAGTCTTGGTGCCTGGAGGCCCGGACACCGCCTCGGTGTTTCCTTGATTTAAGCCGCGGCGCTTCGAACCGTTCGGACGGACTCGGATCGAGCTCGAGTCCCGGAGCAGTGGGAACTCCCATCAGGGAAACACCGGACACCCAAGACAACACCGTGGACTCCCCACGTCCTCACCCACCTGTTCTGCGTATCTTTTGGAGCAAATTCCCCACCATCTGACTCCGCCATCTTCTAGCACATAGCAACACGCATAGGGCATTTTCAGCAGAGTTAACAGGATGCCAATGGCACGACAGGCCCGGTCATGGCTTCACAACTCTGGATAAAGTCGATTGTTCCAGGATGGATGGCAAACAGCTGCCTGTCTGTGGTCCTGTGCCGAACACGGTGGTGACCTCACCTACCGGCTGCTTGCTGTACCTCCTTCCTTTGTGCCGACCACTAGAGGGCGCCACAGTCACGTGCACAGGTGTTTCAGTTGAGATGTCCCGTGTGAAGCATTGATCCTATAGGAGACAAGACTAGATTGTAACAGTAAATATCCATAAAATGTGTCTGTCATTCTATTCATACGGTAGGCCTGTATTAAAGTAGCACTTCTTGGTTGCCAGTTAAGTCTATATGTGTAAAATGTTGCGAATATAAAAAAAAAAAGTATCAATTGCAAAGCCTGTATGTAAACAATACAATAGTATATGAGCTGGGGCCTCCTTTATCAAATTTTTCTGTGCAGTAAATGTGATAGGACTGGAATGCAGAGAGGCCAGTTCTGCACACAGACTGTGCTAATATGCAGAGAATGTGGTTTGACATTGTTGAGTTGAAATGAATGAGGCTTTCCAGTGAAAAAGTCTAGCTCATTAAAAGGATGTCAAAGCAAAAGACTGTAACTTGTCTAAGACCATATGAAACTAATTCAAGTCATTTTTATTTATATAGCGCCAAATCACAGGCAGCACGGTGGCACGGTGGTTAGCACTGTTGCCGCACAGCAAGAAGGTCCTGAGTTCAATTCCACCATCAGGCTGGGGTCTTTCTGTGTGGAGTTTGCATGTTCTCCCCGTGTTTGCGTGGGTTCCCTCCGGGTACTCCGGCTTCCTCCCACCGTCCAAACACATGCAGCTTGTGGGGATAGGTTGATTGGATAATCCAAATTGCCACTAGGTGTGAATGTGCGAGTGAATGTGAGTGCAAATGGTTGTCTGTCCCTGTGTGTTAGCCCTGCGACAGACTGGCGACCTGTCCAGGGTGTACCCCGCCTCTCGCCCTATGACAGCTGGGATAGGCTCCAGCGCCCCCTGCGACCCTGAAAAGGAGAAGTGGAAGCGAATGGATGGATGGATAGCGCCAAATCACACCGCAAGGCACTTTATATGATAAGGTAAAGACCCTACAATAATACAGAGAAAACCTGAACTTTCAGAAAGCAAGGTAGCAGTGGGAAAGAAAAACTCCCTTTCAACAGGAAGAAACATCCAGCGTAACCAGGCTCAGAACATCTTTGTTCATGCAGTCATCAGAGTTTGAGTCTGTGTGTGTGTGAATGTTAGACAAGGTGCTTAAGCACTTTTTTCTATCTAAAATTCAAATGTGTTCTCTGGAGTGACGAATCACAATTCACCATCTGGCAATCCGATGGATGAGTCAGGGTTTGGCAAGGAGAACTGTACCAAGTGTAAAGTTTGGTGGAGGGGGGGATTATGGTGTAGAGTTGTCTTTCGCGAGGTGGGCTCAGCTCCTTAGTTCCAGTGAGAAGAACTCTTAATACTTCAGCATACCAAGACATTTTTATACCAAGCTTGTGGGAACAGTTTGGGCATGGCCCCTTCTGGATTAGAACATGACTGTGCACGAGCGCACAAAGCAAGGTCCATAAAGATGTAGAAGAACTCAATTGGCCTGCACAGAGTCCTGACCTCAACCTGAGAGAACGCAGCCTGGTCATCCAGCATCAGTCTGACCTCACAAATGTGTTTCTGGAAGAATGGTCCAAAAATTCCCATAAATACTCCTAAACCTTGTGGAAAACCTTCCCAGAAGAGCTGAAGATGTTATATCTGCAAAGGTTGGGCTAACATCATATTAAACCCTATAGACTAACAATGGTATGTCACTCAAGTCCATATGTGTGTGAAAGCAGAGGAGTGAATGCTTGTGTGCATAACTACAAGAACAAGTGCAGAGGTATTGGATGCCTGACGTCACCAAAGCAAAAACTGACTGAACCTGCAACATCAAATGTAAGAATAGTTGTGTTGATAAAAACTGAAACTTCAGTTAAACTATGAGCATGACTGTACTTTATTTATACATACACTATGGTATCCTGTGATAGTATTTTAACCACAGGCATTGCTTATCAGATGCTTTTTTTTCTTACCACAGAGATTAAAATCTTCTGCTCTGACCAGACGATTTTAATCTCTGTGGTAAGAAATGAACACACAACAGAACAGAGTGATCATCTTGCTTCTTTCATTCTTAAAATCTGAAGTAGGAAAATCTTTTCTTCTTCCAGTTCTGGGAATGCAAATTGCAGCAGGGTGGGAAACGCTAGTAGGTTGTCATCACTTTTTGAGAATTAAACAGGACACGCTCTACTCTGAACAATGTAACTTTCGATCTGAATGCCACAGAAGTCTCTTTAGTAATGAGTAATGTGGTCTTTGATGAGCTGCCTTTTTTAAGGTCACTGGGTTTTCTTTTTTGCGACCACTTCCTGTCATACCATTACCTCTCAACAGGCTCACATTTGTACTGCTCAGCGATCATAAACACAGCTTCTCTGTCTTTCCTGTTACATTACACTGGCCAACATGAGTTGTTTTTGTTTTATTTTCTTGTCATTGCAAAAACATACTGCAAAAAGTGAATTAACTTTTGCTTTGAATAATAATAATACAAATCTGCTTTGTTTCACAGCAAGTGTATGATGGATAATTAAAGTCAGCACTTAAAGCAAATTGCAACTGACTGAATTATCCTTTGGTAGCTTATGTGTCTGAAAGTTTCACATTGTTGCCTCAAGATAATGGCAATGAACTAAAACCACTGAGGCAAATTTGCTTTTTAGAAAGTTTGAAAAAGTCAAACAAGTATTAACAAAGATTTCTTTATTCCACAAATAAAAAACAAACAAACATTTATTGACACTGTAAAGTGATAAAGTATGAGAATGTTTAACCCTCCTTCTTTCATGTACTGGCCTCCTTACAGTGGGGAACACTAATTATTTGATCCCTTGCTGAATTTGCACATGTCGTCCCTTACAAAGAAAATAATTAAAGTCTCTCATTTCTATGGAAGTTTCATTTTAGTGGAGAAAGATGAAAAAAAAACACATTACATGAACGTTATAAATTCATTTGTATGTCATTGAGTGAAGTATTTGATACTGTGACGGAGGTGTGGTCCCTGGCTTAGCTGCAGGGGAGGAGTGGTGCAGTGAGCTCAACGGGGCGGTGCTGGGGAGGCAGGTGAGAGCACAGCTGGTGGCTTTTGGACTGATGACAGTCTTTTTCCCTTTTTAGTGAGGTGGAAGACCAGAGAGGAGGGTTGGAAAAGCTGAGACCAGTGCTGACCAGACTGTGGGTTGTTGCATAAAACCCTAAATAAACTTGTGAGCATAACCAGTGTGTGTGGAGTGCATTCTACAGATACCCTATAACCTAGCCGGAATTCTGACTCCCATGGATTGATTAATTGATTAAATGACAGTAAATCAATCAAGTACAGATACTCCTGATCTCAACTCACTATGTGTATAAACCACACCCAAAGAGCCTTCAGAGGACGTCAGAGACAAGTGTGGGAAATCGAGGAAATAAAATATAAAATGACCATCAATCACCCTTCATCTGGAGCTCCGTGCAAGAGCTTGTCTCATGGGGTGAGGATGATCAGGAGAAAGGTGACGAATTGGCCCAAAACTACACAGGAGGAGCTTGTTAACCATCATTGGTAATGCACTACACCACAATGGATTGAAATCTTACAATGCCTGCAAGTTCCCCCTTCTTAAGAAGGCACATGTACATGCCTGTTTTAAAGTTAATATCTGTGAACATCTAAATGATTCAGAGGAGGCCTGGCAGAAAGTGCAGTGCTCACATGAAACTAAAGAGAAATGCTGAGTATGACTCAAATATCACCATCCCGACAGTGAAGCACGGAGGCTGAAACATTATGCTTTGGTGCTGTTTTTCTGCTAAGGGTGCAGGACGGCTTCAGGTCATTAAGGGACCAATGGGCAGGGCCATATACCATAAAATCTTGGATGAGGACCTCCTTCCCTCTGACAAAACACTGAAGATTGGTCATGGATGGGTCTTCCAGCATGGCACCGACCCAAAACATACTGCCAGAGAAGTGGCTAAAGAAGAAGCACATTAAGGTCAGGAAGTGGCCTAGCCGGTCTCCAGACCTGAGTGGAAGGAGCTGAGGCGTCTGTGCCAAGAGGCAGCAAAAAGACCTAAAGCATTTAGAGAGTGTCCATAAAGAGGAGTGGGCCAAAACCTTTCCTGGGATGTGTTTAAACCTAAGAAAAGTCTTAGCGCTGTGCTTCCCAACAAGGGTTTCTTCACTAAGTACTAAGTTATGATCAAATACCTATTTCACTCAGTTGCATACAAAATGAAACTACCATAAAAATGTCTTTGCAAAGTGAGCAAACTTACACATTCACAGTGGATCAAATAGTCATTTCCCCTACTGTATGTCAATGAACAAACAAGATAGTCCATTAATGTCAAATAAAAAAAACAGCAAAATACTTTTGCTGATTAATATATTATTGCTAAGATCCTTCATTCGGTCAGCAAGTGCTTAGGTTCTTTTGTGCTGTGATGCTGAAAAGTCTTTAGTTAAATCCATTTAAGGTAATTCTGTCTTCATGTCAAACACCAAGCCGTTCTTGTATATCAGCATGGCAAGCTCATTGTCCACTTGCTCAAGGTCCGTAATTTCTCCTTTGGAATTCCTCTGCTCCTCATCTGTAGAGCCGGGGCTCGAACAGTCGTCGCTGCATTCTTCCAAGGTACTCCTGTCGTGGTCTACGTCCTCATCAGTCCCATCGTCCCACTCGTCCCTGAGAACGCGGACATCTTCTGCTTCCTCTGAGACAGACTTTCCCTCTGGATAAAGTTTGAGCAGCGTCAGCTCATCGTGCACCTCCTCTTTCTTCTCTAGGATTTCCTGTTTTATCACATTATCAGAGAACAGATTTAGTAAGTATTTGTAATTACATGGGATAAAGGGTTTTATCAGTTGTAGATATGAAAATGTGGGTTAAAGCTCATTGAAAATATTCTGTGGTCAGACAAATTAAAATTTGAAACTCTTTTTGGAAAACATCGAAGCGGTGTCCTAAAAAAGGAGGGGGACCAGTGTGCACATCTGATAAAAGGACCATCAGTGTTGAAAGGTACGTACAGGTTTTATACATACACACCCTTTGTGTACTGTTTTCACTGACGCAATGAGTTGAGCTCATTTTTGTCTCAGTTGCTTGTGTTTTGTCTTTTTCAATAGGGCACATGTCACATTCGGCAAAAAAAAAATTGACAATGGTCAAAACAGTGGTCCACCCATCACTGGTCATGGTACTGTGGCTGCATACTTCTCTTGCACACAGTCGACAGTTCTGCTTTTTGGTCAAATGAAAAGTCTGTGGTTCTGCCACATTGGCTTTCAATAGATCGGTCAGAGTATTTGCTGGAAAAATATTTGGCCAAAGCATCCAGTCATTCCAGCAATGCCCACGTAGCAACCACAGACATTCAACTTTCCATCATTTGCAGTTTTACTTCTTGTTACTGTTTCCCAGACATAGTGCTTTGAGTTCTGCCCTCATAGTTATGTTTTTGACCTAGATGATCTTTTTTCTCATGCGTTTTGAGAACTTTACATGCAGTTTACCAAACTCCACATGGACTGTCTCATGCCTTTTATTCAAGAATGGCCTCCGTCCCTATGATTTCAAACTTATTCCATTTAGCAGTTACAAAGGTCAGTGGGGAATCGATTTTATAGTCCAGATCTTGAGAGCATAATATCTCATCACAGTCAGGTCTGCGGTTTCCTGGACCTCTTTGCTTGTTCTTTGTTTAAAATTCAGTAAATTATATATACAGGTGTTTGCCTTTCCAATGTATGTGCAATGATTTTCTTGGCCTAAGAACACTGTGATCAATATTAACCTCCTAAGACCCGAACTCTTCCACGGCATGCATTTTTAATTTCTCTTTGATATTTGGGGTGATTGGGACCTGATGAGTGTAAAAACAAAGAATTACCAGATTTTTATTTATTTTTTTACCTATTTTTTGTTTCTAAGAAAAATTAGAGCCACATATGAGGATATTTGTTTAAAATTTCAATAGAACAGTAGCAGTATGATGTCCTCGTAAGCGGATATCAGGCCCTTGAGTATTTTGGTCTAAATAACCCAAAATGTGATGTCCACATATGTGGACGCCAGGTCCTAGGAGGTTAAAGGCTAATTAAAGCAAACTGGATGCATCGGGCAACAATTTGGAGTTCAGCCCGGCCTCACAAGAGAAAACAACAATAGCTTTTTAAGCAGGTCAAAAACACTAGTATTTACGTAAGCAACCTGCTGTGGTCATGTAAATGAGAACAGCTGCCTTCACAGTACCTGGGGTGGTTTGGACTAGTCATGCTGGTAACTGAGAAAACAGAAGAGGAACTTGTTGCACTTGAGAGAAATCTGCCTCAGGGCTTTCTGACAGAAAGTCCAGCCAAACAGTAAAGAAAAAAGAAAACAATGAAAAATAGAAGTCAGTGAATGATGGTCCCATGGAGTGAAAGCCCCAAGACTAACAGACAGTCTATGCTAACTGGTAACACCGTTGTGAATGGAAGCACGTGGGAAAAAAATGAGACTCCAAATGCTATACTGTGTGTTTTGGTGTCACTTTGGTTTTTGTCATGCATAAATTTGAGAATCTGAGAAGGCAAAGAGTTGAAACTGCAGTAAAAATAATGACACATTCTGCAGAAAAACTTGGAAAGTTGCATCCTGTTTTCACTTCTTCTGTTTCTATTACAAAACTGAAGCGGGAACCATCGTTTTGGAGACTACAGCATGCAAAGTGTCCCATAAACGTGAGTATAAAATGGACCAACACATCAACCATATTGCATGGAATATTTTTGTACATTGGTGTTGCGCAGAGCTTTACAGACACCCGTCTACATGTGCTGTGCAGTGGGGGGTAAGTGTGCTTGTCTTTGTGCTTTTGCTGTTACATTTGCTTCGCCTCTCCCATGAAGAGCACAGAAGTATTAACTGATATATTTCTTTGCCGAGTACTGAAAACAATGAAAGCTCTCCAGTGCTTCGAGTGCTGCGGGAGAGTAGAAAAGCACTATATAAAAATCAGTCCATACCCTTCTTCTCATCTTCTTCTTATCTTTTTAAATTTCTAATTTTTTCCATGCTTGTTGTGAAATCAAAATTTCTTTCCTGTTCAAGCCCAGCTTTAAGCTAGTTTGCGTTGCACCTACATGTAGTTGGGCTACATGCTTTTGGCTTTTGAGGGTTGCATGCAAGCATGCCTGCTTTAGTTACTTTGGTCTTTCACTGTGTAGCCAAAGTCCTGTGCATGATGGAAACACTGTAGGACTGTAAGTCCTGCACAAGGCTCACCATGAGTTCAGTACTATTATACTTTTACAACTCCACTTGACTGAAGGGCCCCTGCACTGTATTTTAATGTCTACATGGACAGAGTCTCATGCTCACCATCTGATGATGATATCTGCATCAAGTGGACCTTCACAAGTGTGTAAATTTGGAAACCATTCATCCATTTTCTTCACTGCAGCAGACTGTCACAGCATTCAGTTCACTGCAGACGCTGCAGAAATCTATCTACCAGTGTCCCCTCATGAACAATACCACAAGATACTTAAATTTCTCCCCTTGTGGCAGAAACTCATTCCTAACCCAGAGTGGACCCTTTTCCAGCTGCCGTGGCTTAGCCAAGGAGTGTCACTGTGAATTCTCATCCCAGTTGCTTCACACTCGGCCTCAAACAGTCCCAGTGTGAGTGAGAGGACATACCTGATTAAACCATAACAAACCACATCATCTGCAAAGAGCAGAGAAGAGATCCCGAGACCACCAAAACAAACACCCTTAACCTCCCCATAAACAGAATCAGTGACATCTGGAGATGCAGACCGACCTCTCACAGTGATTATACAGGGACTGATACCCCATACTCCGACGGACCTCAAAGTGCGCAGTTGAATGCCTTCTCATTAAGATTGCAGGACAAACTCTCACACACACTCAAATATCCCTGAGAGGATGATATTTCAGTAATCAGGGATCAAAAAAGCCAAGCTCTCCACCTCCAATCCACAGAACCACCAAAACACCAACCAATTAGCAAAACTGTTTAAACCCCCAAATTTCTTTGACTATAACTACCTAAATAACCACACTGGGAACGAACATCAAATCCTTAACAGCTGCAAATCCAAGCAACAGCCTTTTACCTGAGTCTTTGATTGATGGGGGATGAAATCTGTAATAACAGGCTTTGGCACAGGAGGAAAAATCTTGACTTTGATCCTAAAGATGAGAAAAACAGATAAACAAGAACTTCATGAGAAACGTTTACTTTCTTAGACAATTAAGAGACACGTCTGATGATCAGAAGTTACATTGACAGTGGCTGCTGACCATGTTTCACTTGTTTTCCACAAGTACTAAACAAACATACTGTATGCATATTGTAGTCTGCAGGTTTGTTTTTAAAATGGGAAAAAAAGTTTACTTACTTCTTCAAGACAACGGTGCACGTTGTTGAGAATAAAAAGAAGACAAACAGCAAGCCGAAACTCAACCACACTAATACGGGGAGGAGAGGAGAAAATTAGTAATTCTGCTAGACCATATCTGATTTTTACAAAAAAATAGCTCCAAGGTTTGAACTAATATAATGAGTTCACTCTTGAACTCAACTTTATACCACAGCTCTGTGAAAAACTGTTTTACTTTATTACTTCTTGAGATATTCATGTTCAAGCGTGGAGCGTGAATATCTTGAAGGTATCAATGACAATTTTTCAAAAACTATATATTGAAACGTATTTGATAAATGAAGCTAAAATCTCACAGCAATCATTACATATGGGAAGTTTGTACCATAAAATATTTATGCAAATCAAAGCCGGTTAGAGACCCTAAGGAGAAAACCTTGCTGACATATATTAGCTTTACTAAAAACAAATTATTTTAATGTGAGAGTTCGCTCTGATACCATTCATAGGTTTTCCTGGCTTGGTGTTGATGATTGCTGTGGCTTCAGGCCCTTCTCCCACTTGTGTCACCCCAGCTAGGGTGATGTTATATTTGCTTCCAGCTTTCAAGTTTTCCAGGTGGTATTTAGTCTCTGAAGCTGGTATGTTGTCGCACACTAACAGCCCCCCCCAAAAAAAAAGCAGGGAAAAAAAAGACAAACAATTTCGTTATTACAGTTTGGAAATTTATGTTTCTCAATGTCAGTTAGTGTTTCCTTTTACAGAACTTAGAAGCAGTTAGAGTTCAAAGAAGTGATTTTCACACCTTTGGGCTCATCCTGTGAACTGATTTTTACCCAGCACAGGCGGTAATGTGTCAGGAAGCCTTGCTGGTACGCAAGAGGAATCGCTTTCCAGGACAGGTCAGCAGAAATGTCTGTTTCGTCAAATGTGGCGACCTCCTGAGGTTCCTTCAGCGGTACTAAAATTTAAAAAAAGAATTAAAATAATAATCCTTTTGCAGCAGGAGACAAAATGTGTTGTGCTCAGTGATTTTGATTTGCACTCGATGAGTGTGTGGTGCACGTCGTTTTTTTTTGTTCAGCTTAATGTTAACTGCCTAGAGAACTGGTCTAAACTTGGATTCAGTAATATATCATAATTAGCATGTTAGCTTCTCACTTTAGCAAATCTTGGGAACTAAATTTTACGCATGCTAACTGGCCCACAACTCACAATTAATATGTACTTGAGCAGGTAAAGGGCACTACTTAAAGTTGCAGAACCTAGTCCAGACCAACTGAAACACCCACAGATCACAACACTGGCCCCACAGGTTGGTGCATCATTACATTTTATTACCTAATCGCCCATCAGACCACATGACCTTTACTTCAATCTTTCTGCTGCAAACTAAAGCACTGTCTCACTAATAAGTGGTTTTCTTAAGATTGCACAGCTGTTTAGTACACCTCCCTTTACCCCATTTACACTGTGTGTTAATGTTCTTACTTTCACTGCTAATCTTAGCCTTGTGTTCTACTGTTGATTGTTTATGATTTAAAGTGATATCTGATCACAGTCATCACGATAGTTTACCTTTGCTAGCTAAAACATATTAATCATTGCAGTAATTATTCTACTGAAAGGCTTTTACCTATTTGCTTAATTAAATCAGTCAATTCAATACTTAAATGATGTTGTTGTTCAAACTGACCAAGGTCTGTATCTGCTGCAGTAATTATGATGGCTAGGAGCTGAGAGCTTGCTGAAGGTCGCACAATTTTGAGAAGAGTCCAACTTTTCAATTTTGCAATGTGAACACAAAACAATCAAAAGCCCCCTCCCTCTAAATACCTTTTCTACCCACAGCGATATAGAAAATGTATTATTATTATTATTAGTGATCATTCCTGGCGATGATGGGTGATTCCCTTTGCTTTTGAACTATGTGTCTCTGTTCTTCTTTAATCCCTAGTGGGAATAAAAATGTATCCTCCCCTCTGTTTTTGAGTACTGCATCTTGAAAGAGTTTACAGCCCAAACAACAGCTGAATTCTCTACAAACGTGAGATCTTAGAAAGCCTCACTATCTGGGGCATCTCTGACGAAATGCTATATGCATGGTTTGTTGGCATTGCAGCTGAAGGTGCAGCTGCCTTGACAGGCTGATAGAGAAGAGCAGCCATTGAGTCTTTCACTGCATCAACCAGAATAATTAAAAACATTCATGTCACTGTCAAACACATTACGGAGTTGAGATATTTTTACGTAGTCATTGACTCTCAGTCTCCAAAAGTTTGCAGATTATCTCAGTAAAGTGAGCGGGGTCATCTCCCTGCCTATCCTGAGGTTTGTGGGTAATCTTTTAGTTTGCAGTCTGTCTTCAAAGAAGACTGACTCTACTGCAGCACAATATTTATTTATGCTTTTATGCTGAGAGCTTTTTGTGCTGTTGCATTTTATGCATGACTTCATTATTTCATATTAAATACTGAGATTAAATAGCAAATAGCGTTAAGATTTAAAAAATTAGGATTTAATTGTGGTATTAATGTTGTGTTTGAATAAATCACCGATGCCTGAAGAGGTCATTTTGAGCTGGAGAATGATGGGTGTATTCATTTAATGAAAACATTTTATCATTCTTACAAGTTGTGCCCATCCAACGGCCACCTGGAGGCTTTCTGTGTGCCGTTTGCATGCTCACACTGTGTGGGTACTCAGACGTGCGTTAGGTTAACTAGTGTGTAATCAGTGCAAACTGATTGTCTGTTTCTTGGTCCAGCGATATACTGGCAACCTGAGTAGGGTGTACCCTGCACCCAGCCCTAACAACCCTGAACTGGCTAAGAAAATAAACTGATGGATGGATGAATGAATGGAAAAATATTGCAATATTTTTTCTGTTCACTGATGTTTAAGGTCTGACATGTGTAGCTGAAAACAAGCTGTGTTTTTCACAAATCCTGCCGTGACTGAGTAATTTTATTCATGAATCCCCCTTTCAGCAGTCATCGTTGAATATTTCTTTCTTTCTGAGATGTTTATCATTTAGTCGATATTGGTTTGACCATTTTATCTCACCACATGACAGAGAAATATCACACAGTAAAAAATGTGCCAGCCGGCCTCGTTCTCCCCTTTAGTTAATCTATACGTGCATGCATGTGCTCTTTAATGTGGTCGACTTGTTGCAGTCCTCCTAGCTGGAAGGGAAAGTCTGTAGAAACCTTGCACATGTATGCTTTCATGAAAGCACTTACCACCTTGTTTTTGATAATAGAAGCACATTTTAACTGTCTGTGGTCTCCCATGTTGACATCTGTGTTCAAAGTAGAGGTAACGGATGTAGTCCTTCAGGTCTGTAACAGAAACACAAAGGCTACTTTGGTCTACGGTGTTTTTAATGCCATCATTTTGAAAACAAGGTGGCATAAACATAAGATGATGAGAGTAAAATCTTTTACTTGTTGGTCTTAATCATTTCATGAACAAAGGGAACAAACTTAAACATACTTAATAGACAACTTACTCTTTCTTACTTCTTTTTTCTTCTTTTTACCCATCTTTCCTGTTAAGGTTATCACATTTTTTGGCACTGGACTTGAATCTTGAAGCTCGTACCACTCAAGACAAGTTCTCCTGTTTATTTCTTTATCTGCCAAAGTTTTGCTGCAAGCTGCCAGAGAGAAATTCAGCTTTGTGGTCTACTTGAACATAAATATACACAATATTGATATCTATGCATTTTACACGCCTACCTTCTAAATCTGATGCAGGTTCAGCTGGTACTTGCAGGATTGCCGGAGGAGACACGCTCACATCATTTTTGGCAATAACGGAGATGTTGGCAGCCGAGTACGACACAAATGTGTAAATAGTATGGTCGTTGTGATATACGGTCTTGGTGCAAATACACTGCGAAGAATTCGATGTCACATTTTTCACTGCTGCTCCTACTGGCATTGGCTGAAGAACAAGAGGGCGCTTTGTTGAGACAAATGCAGCTTGACCGACTAGACAAGAAAATACTGTATTCAACTGTTTCAACACTGTCCAGGGAGTAGTGGATGAAAATGAAAATGTAAAAAAAAAGTGGTAGAAACTGATGGATGAAGTGCCGTTTACAGCCAAGTATTTTCACAAATTCAGTTCCATCCACCGCTCCTGGTCTTTTTGGGGTGATCGTGGCTCAAGAGTTGGGAGTTCGCCTTGTAATCGGAAGGTTGCCGGTTCGAGCCCCGGCTTGGACAACTTCGGTTGTTGTGTCCTTGGGCAAGACACTTCACCCGTTGCCTACTGGTGGTGGTCAGAGGGCCCGGTGGCGCCAGTGTCCGGCAGCCTCGCCTCTGTCAGTGCACCCCAGGGTGGTTACAATGTAGCTTGCCATCACATGTGTGTGAATCGGTGAATGACTGGACGTGTAAAGCGCTTTGGGGTCCATAGGGACTAGTAAAGCGCTATATAAATACAGGCCATTTATCGTGAGTTGACTTACCATCCACGTTAGTGTCACCTTTCGAGTGCCATTGAAATGTGTTATTGTCATGGTAACATTAGGCTCATGTACAAGTTCTGTAATGAAAACAAAAAGACTTTTTTGAGATGCATGAATTTACCATCCTATAAGAAGAATGCTAGAGTGGATTGAACAGGGCAGAAGTTACTTGGCATCATTGCTCTGTTTTATGACACAATTTTAAAAAAGAAAGCTATCAAACAGATGGCCTCACATTCCTGACTACAGTACGTTGGTACACACGGAAGTTTATGGTTGACTCAGTGAGTGCAAGACGGCAAGGCCCTGTGGTTTCTGAACAAGCCCAAATCATCACCCTCCCACCGCCGTGCTCAACAGTTGATGTGTTATGTTTGGTTTTCACCATATGTGTTGCTGTGCATTAGAGGCAAACATCTGTGCCATGCTGTCTGTACTTCTGGTACTCCAGAAGTCTTGTGGTTTGTGATGCAACTTGATGCAACTTTCAAAACCCAAGTTGTGCTGCCCTGTTCTTTTTTGAACATGTAGAAGATGCTTACTCCTGGTAGCACTTCAAAACAAGCCATACTTGTCTAGTCTTTTTCTACTTGTACTGTCATGGACTTTAACATTTAATATGCTAACTGAGGGCTATGGGTTTTTGACGATTTCTGGGACGTTCACTGGGAAGACAGTGGCAAACACTGGCTGTTGATCTGAGATTACATTTACCAACTTTTGTTTTTTTAGACCTGTTAATGTCAGAATGATTATTTTTATATCCTGAAACCATCAATTTGAAAGAGGATGTAGTTTTTTTTTCTCCATGTGATAAAAGGCAAACATTTCAATTGCATCCTGTGCAGCATCATTACACATTCAATTGTAGTATGCATTTCATTCACATTGAGATTCACTTTTTCTATTAAAATCATCACTTCGGTTGTGTATATAACACTAGCTCACCTGCAGGAACCACATCCTGAGACCAGGCACTCCACAGTGGTTTCTTGACCATAGTGGATCGGTGTCTGATCTGAACCTGGTACGCTGAACTCTTCCGAAGGTTTACAACAAAGACCTTGTCTGTTCAGATTGAAGAAAAAGAGAGTTTAGCTCATTCAACCAAGTTTCACTTTGCCAAATGTTGCCCAGAAATACTTGTTGCTGTGCTCATAAATGCATTATTTTGTCCTTAAACAGATGACTGTCTCTGTGGGGGATTTTTAGGGTCTAGGAGGGCTTCACACACACACTAACAGGTGTTACACATTTTAAGTTATAAGCTTCTATAAACAAATGCCTCACTTGCAATCGTCTTCAGACATTTTAACTCCTATAAGACATATTTGTACTCACGCTGATCTTTATTGTTGTTCATGGTGGTGCTTATTATTCTCTGTAACAGCAAATGAAATTAGGTTAAATAGTGATTTGTTTAAAAAAGGCCAAAAATTTACATCTGGTGACAAAACACTGACTCACTTTTCCCCACGGTTCTGTGGGGTGCTCGTCTCGTCTGAACCAAACTTCTGCTACAGCTGGATACTTCTCTGTAGCTATCCAGCTCAAGCTGAGGTTGTTTTTCAACCAGGATGCTGAAATATTTTGTGGTGCTTCATATTTTACTGTTGAATGAAAGCGAAACTTTGCTTAATGCACATTTCAACTGCAAAGCAAAATGAAAATGTGGGCTGTGTCAGTTTGGTGAATCAAAATGGATAATCGTGTAATTAAACAAAGGGTGTCCATTACCTACGTCCTGGAGTACGACAGACGTCTTTGGTGATTTGCAGGTGGAGTTTCCTATGTGAGCTTCCACCCAAATCATAACGCTGCGCGACTGAATGAGTTGTTCCTCAACAACATTATGGAAAGTTTCCTTAATGTTCCCAAATTTTGTCTCACTACATAGAAAAACATAAAAGCATTACTGCCACAGGAGCAGCGGAGAAAGAAACACTTAAACTCAGCATTAAACTCGTGAGTATATTAACACTTTCTCGTCCAGTTTCACTCGTTTGTTTTCCATTGTCTGTTTTCATAGCTTCTTATTTTAGAAAGTACACCTCTTTACATTCTTGCTTGAACTTTAATGAGATGATTGACACCTGTATCACCTGTATCTCTCAGGTAAATATGACTTTAATAGTCAGTTCATTGAGGTTTGCAGGCATGTTTCTGCGCAGCTCTCTTAAGGTCCCTGAGGTTAGGTCATCGACTGGGTCATTGAAAACCCTTAACTCCCTTCAGTCATTCTGTTGTAGATCTGCTGCTGTGCTTGAGATCATTGTCCTGTCGCATTACACAGTTCAGCCAGGCTTTAGCTGTCAGACAGATGGCCTCACATTTGACCAGAGATGGGCAGTTACAAGTAATGTGTTACTGTAATCTGATTACTTTTTTCAAGAAACAAGTAAGTAAGGGATTACTATTGCAAAAAATTAATTCGATTACTGTTACTTTCCTGTAAGCACACTGCATTACTAAAATGTGATTTTGTTTGTGAGAGTGTCTCATGACACTGACGTACGAGTGTGCGACATCTGTGGTAACAGATGTGTGTAGATCAGTGGTTCTTAACCTTGTTGGAGGTACCGAACCCCACCAGTTTCATATGCGCATTCACTGAACCCCTCTTTAGTGAAAAATAAAATATGATTTTTTTCAAATTCAAGACATAGATATGTTTTTTTACTGGTGCACAAAATGTGCCATGCATGTCATGGCGGAGGCTCTGCCGAACCCCTGAGACCGACTCACCGAACCCCTAGGGTTCGATCGAACCCAGATTAAGAACCACTGGTGTAGATTAACAATGGATAATATGGAGTGCGGGAGAGAGAACGACCATGCGGCGTTTAAAGCTTGGAAGTATGACATGACTTTGAGTTTGATTCTGTAAAAAGTGACAAAAACATTAGCGTCTGCTGTACACTCTGCGTGGGAAGAAAACTCCTTCCCATGCAGCATAAAACTAACTTCAAATCTGAACAAGCACCTAGCACGCTGCCATTGGAATGTGAAATTCACAGAGAAACCCCCGGTGTTCTGGGAATCCATCCTACCTCAAAAACCATCCTACTGGTTGTTTCTGTGCATGTGCTGCACATGCGCACAATACAAAATTAAGTGGCCGTCTTATCTTTATGAATATGAGCTAGCAGCATACTCTGATTGGTAGTTAATTTATGTGGCAAACCGTCCTACATACTTAAATTTTTGCTGGAATTATTGTGTGACAGCAGAAATGTGCATATACTATGTACGGTAGGACGGTTTGCCAAAGTAAGATGTTTTGTCAGAACACCGGATCCCTCCACTGACACGACTGCTGCAGCACCAAATGTCCACCGGCCCCACTCCTGCTAAAACAGGTGAAAATAGATTTAGGAGTGACATGACTCAGTGCCCATGACTTTTTGATTTTATTTATTTTTTGCTGTGTTTTACTTGCATCTTTACTTGTAAACACAAAAAATTATTTTATTTTATATGATGGAATATGCAGAAAATAGGTTTAAATGTTAAAGAATTTATTCAAGTCAAAGACTGCTGCATATCATTTAATTTTTGCTTGATTCAATGTGCATAAAGTTAAAAGATTAAAACTAATAAAACAAGTTCTAAAAAGAGACTTTTTCATTTGATTCAATTTCATATGATGGATTATGCAGAAAAAAATAGAATTGGGCTAAAGTGTCTATTGCTTTATTGTGTATTCAGGTTGTGTATCATGTTGTTTAAAAGTAATTAAGTAATAAAGTAACTAATTACTTTTGAAAATAAGTAATCAGTGAAGTAATAGGATTACTTTCTTGGAGAAGTAATCAGTAATTGGTAGCTAATTACCATTTTCACATAACTTGACCAACACTGCATTTGACTCTAGGATACTTTGGTAAACCGAGGAGTTTGTGGTCAATTGCCAGGTGTCCAGGTCCTATGGCTGCAAAACAAGTGCAAGGCATCATCAGTCCTGCACTGGGCTCTACAGCTGGTTTGGTTTTCAGGTGGCACATTATGGCCAAACAACTCTACTTTGGTGTGGTCTGTCCAAAGAACATGGTCACAGAAGTCTTGTGGTTTGTTGCAGCTTTAAAAGCCTAAGCTTTACTGAACCTGGTACGCTAAACTCTTCCGAAGAGCCACAACAATGACCTGGTCTGTTCAAAATGAAAGAGTGTTTAGTACGTGGCTAAATGTTGTGTGTTCAATACTGTGTAAAGTATCTCTGATCATCTGACATTTTTTTGTTGCTGTGCTCATTAATGCGTTATTTTGTTCTTAAACAGTTGACTAGGTCTCGACAGTCTCTGTGGGGAATTTTTAGGGTCATGGACAGCTTTAAACAGGTGGTACACATTATAAGTTATAAGCTTCCATAAGTAAATGCCTCACTTGCAATCATCTTCACACATTTTAACTTCTAGTTTCAGAACAAACGATAATTTAGCTCACCTGGTGACCTGGTCACCCTGGTGACCCTTCCAAACAAGCGACACGTGCATACATTTCTAACGCGGGACAACTTGTGCAGTTTCTCAAAGCATTGCATGGACTGAACTTGGGGGGAATTTGTTGGGACGTTCATGCCTAAAAGACTAGTGTGTATCAATACTAATACTAGCTACCCTCTTATTTCCAATGGAAGCAGTAAGTATTTGGTATTTAACAGGACTGTGAAAACCTTCTCTTTCACATGACAGTATCCCCTCTCTATGCTAATCCTGAAATCTGGTATTCTCCCAGTTCCAAAGCCATTTATCAGATTTTTCTCTTTTTCATAACTCTGATCATGAAAAGACTTAATCGGTCATGTAGGCTCTCCTTCCATTTCAGTAGAAGTAACTTTTCTTGAAGATCTATCAATATGTAGTTTGGCAGTGCAGTTTCACTCATGATGACAGAACAATGCAAACACACAAAATTTCCTATGTTGCAAAAGTGCTTTTGTGCATTTTTTTTCTAATCTGAGGCGTAAAATAAAAGTTGCATAATACTTCTATTCCTCTCACATCCGCACACTTGCTTGTTCTGAGGTGAATGCAAATGGGAGAGCAAACTGTGCTACTAACGTTAAACGTCTCAGCTGCCAGCAGTGCACACCTCTTTGTTTTTTTGGTTGCAAGAGTGAAGGCATGAGTCTCCCAGGGTAACTGGTTTTCATTGTTGCTGTTGCAGTTTGTGCATGATGCACAGAAGCCAAGCAATGCACTGCAAGTATTTAAGTCACTAATAAAGTGTCAATGGAAAGTTGTACTTAAGTAGTCAGTATAAGCTTTTAATGATATAAGTTTACATGTGATAGAATACTGCATGATGACCTTTTTATGACTTAGACTGTTGTCCACTACAAGACTTGTTCTGCTTTATAAATTCTTTCCCACAGCGATAATAGCTGAACAAGCAGTTTCACTGGAGAGCTGGACACTTTTATCTGTGCTCCCTAACAAGAAGAGGGGCCGCGTCCTTCAGAATCACACACACATACGCTTGCATACGCACATACATACGCACTAACATTCCTCTGTCTATGAATAGACGTATTCACTGTTGCATTATTTTTGTATATAAATAAAGACAAGTGCAAGAACAGCGCGCACATCACAGGGCCCCCACTCTGGTGTGAGTGCTCTGTGACCGCCCTTGCAAGTAAAAACTGCAGCGTGTGTCTTTCTGTTCTCTGACTCTCAGCTGAAGACGTGTCTTTTAGAATAAATCTCTTGACATAAAGTAAAATGTAAAAACTGAATACAGGTGTTTCTAATGTTTGCAGTCATGAAAACACCAGCTAACAGTGTGTAAACACAGGCTGTCAGACTTAAAATGACAAATTAAGTTTGCTATATTTAAAATGCGCTCATCATAAAATAGAAGTTGAATCTGTGACCTTAAATTGTTTTCTCTGGGCTTTGCTGTTGTGGAAATAAAAAATGAAAAACAAAGAGGACATAGCACTGACATGACCTCATTTGCTTTATTTTGATTACATGTTATGAAAGCTGCCCTACATAGCTGACCTAAACTGTTTGAAGGAGTACAGCCTCTCAGATCATAAATTCATTTTGTTCCACTGTCACGTGAAAATCTCACGATTTCTGGGCTGGCTGAAACCCTCACGGTTTCTCACATCCTAACATAACACCTCTGGCTTGCAGCACAGTCGCAGGTGTTGCAGAGTGGTATCAAGATCCCACCTATCCCCTGGCTTTCACTATGAAACATCAAACGACCCAACCAGTTGTTCACTGTAAGAAGCTGGATGTCCAGAAAGCAAATGTCAGAAATATACAAGATTGTGGCAACTGGGCTTCATGGGCCCATTTTTAAAAAATATCACACAAAGGTTTAGAGTTTATGTGTAGAATCAAGTATTTTTCACAGACTGAACATCTTTATGGACACATCAGTAACAAAAAGCTGAAACTGAGCAATACTCACTTAAAGTAAAGCTCAAACGTCATGTCGCTCTGAGTCGTGTTCAGGCTCCACTCGCACGTGTAAACAGTAGCTTCAGCTTTTCGTCTGAAGCACTGAGGACTCGAGGGAGCCTCGCATGCAAAACCTAAGAAGAAACATATTTGAAAATGATGTAAACTGATGTCATCGGGTGGACCTTTGATTTGTCTGGGTTATCTTTCCCAGGTTACCCCAGAAACCACACATCACTTTAGAGAAAACAGCTTCAAATGTCCCATTTCAAGCTGGAATTTTCTTGTACTATTTACATTTTTTGAAATACACCTGTAAGTGAACAATTTCTTTCACTCTTCTCACTGTTTTATTGTCCTACATCTAACGTCTAAATCATTATTTGTCACTTTACCTCACCCTTACAAGTGCAAAATTTACACTTACATTCTATTTGAATGAGTTAATTTGTCAAATATATTTTAAACCTAAAAGCCAACACTTCAGAAACGCTGCACACTGCGGATGTGAACTGCAAAGTGTGGAAACCACACACTGCTGATAAGATAACCAAAATTTTGTGGCTGATGTTTTTACTAAGTTGAGCTATCACTTTCATGCATGTAATTAGCATTCTTGAAGGTGATTTGATATAATCAGAATGAAGTTAATCTCAAATCCAAAGCACAAAGCCACTTAAATGAAGGTAAACTTCAAAGGTCATCAAAGAAGAAAGGTTTTCATAGTTGTATCTACCTTTGCTGAGAGTCGTGAGGAACATAAACATAACGTATCCATGTAGTGAGCTCCTGTTCTTAAAAAGTTCCATGAGGTATCGTGGAAAGTCTAGAAAGGTGATCGTTCTACAGTTTGTGAGAGTCCATGTAGATAACCTGCCTTCACTTGTATTTCTCCGAAATGTCACAGAATGTCTCGGCTTGTTTCACTTCATATGAAGAGCAACAAAACCACAAGCGTCAGGGGTGGGGGAAGGTTGTGCTTGTCACAATGGCAGTCATACACAAAATACTGTATACTGTATGACTCACTGAAATCATTTGTTGATTTTTACATTTTTTATTTTCCTGCCAACGTTTTCTGCTGTCTCCAGACTGCACATCAAAGAAAAACTAGTGGAAAGTCTAGAAACTAGAGCAACTGATTCACCACACCTACATTCAGTGTCTTGAATCAGGTGAGAGGGAACCTTTCTGAATTTTACGTGTGAGGTCTAAACCCACGTCGACGTGTAGAAGTGTGCAGTCATTAAAACCTCCTTATATCTAACGCTATCTAACCTTCCTGCTGTGTGTGTCTGTGTTTGTGTGTGTGTGAGACTTTTGAATCTTTAAAAACAAGCTCCAGACAAACAACTTCCTGTCTGTTTCCTAAAAATAGTGCAGGCTTTTGCACAGGTGTAAACGGTGCATCTATTTTATTTGAAAAAGCAAAATAAATTTGATAAAGACTGAAAGACTTCCTTTGAAAGGAGCGTGTGACACCGTCAGCTTAACTGCACATGTATGTGCGTTAATAATAAAATTAAAATGTAAAGTTTCACTTTGTGAATCCTGTAGTTGCACCCATACTGTAACAGTATAAGAAGCTGAATCATTTTATTTACAGTCAGCAAAGCAACAGATTTCCACTCAAATTAAAAAAAATCATACGGTAAAGTCCAAGGATTAGAAATATGTCTATAAATAAAGATTTAATAATAATATTAAAGATTGGTGAAGACGATGACATACTGAGTGATATAAAGAGAAGCTCTGTGGGTTGCAGGGTCCTGCATTTTTTCCTGTAAGAAATAATCTGGAAATTCCAGATTATATGATTCCAGTCTGGACAAATTTTAACCATTTCAGCAGTAAGACTCTATAGTAATACACTCTCTCATAGGTATGGTATATAATAACGTACATTAAGCCTCCCCATCTTATATCCTCATTACTTTAACTGTTTCCCATTTATCCAGTTTCATAACGAGTTCACTTTCATTTTGAAATGGTGATTCACGGTCACACGTACAGCACCGTGAAAATAATTTGGCCCCTTCTTGTCACGCTTCTATGTTTCAGATCATCAAAGAAATGTTAATATTAGACAAAGATAATCTGACAATCTGATAATCTTACTTATAGAAACATTGTGCTCAGCTTTGAGAGACAAACACAACCTGACACAATATGCCTTTCACAGATACCTACAGCTGAGATCATATATTGATCATGAGTGCAAATTGTCCTACTTTACAGATGCTGAGTCGTATTTTCCCCCCATCCTGAAGAATGCTACAACCATGACCCCTACTAAATCTATTTCCGACCTATACAAAGCTCTCTCTAGTGCCAGCGAGGATAACACTTTATACATTAAAGATAAATGGGAAAGGGAATCAGGGATTGATATTTCTGTGGGGGAGTGGAAAAATATTTGGTCCTGCCAGTGGTCCACATCCAGTTCCATGAGCTGGAGGGAACATGGCTGGAAGAACATTATTAGATACTTCAAGACACCATATCAGGAGAGATATAAAAGTGCTCATATGCATTCTGGAGACAATGCGGCTCGACTGTTGCTAATCATTTTCATGTCTTTTGGGACTGTCCCAGGTTAAAAAATTTCTGGATGGGTGTCCGGGCCTCCTTAAGCACAGTCTTTAACGCTCAAATACCTCTAGATTTTAAGGTTCTATACGTGGGTCTGGTCCCTTTTCTGGAATGTAGGAGTGAGATTAAGCTGGTGCAATTATTCTTGGTGGCAAGTAAGAAAACAATTACAAGGAGATGGTTAAGCCCAGTCCAGCCTACCCTGGATGATTGGTTTGGGATCATTTTAGAGATATTTAGGATAGAAAAACTGACATATCTGTTAAGAAATCAAAACATAAATTCTACCAAATTTGGAACAATTGGATCCTATTAATGACCCCGACAAGAGCTAACTTTATTTGATCTCACTGTTACTTGTACTTTTGTAACCTACTTATCTAATTTCTGACCATTGTTAATCTGGACGATCAGTGGAGACAGATGAGGCTTGCGACTCCAGTTCCAGCTTACGCAGCCTCACTGCTTTATCTGCCTCTATCTCCAACCTTCTGATCTTGAGCTCTAATTAAGCTCGCCTGACCTGAGCCTTCTCCTCGGCCTCCAAATGGAGCCATGCCAGTTGCACTTTTAGCCGGGCCCCGTCCCGTGCTTCTGAACTTCCAGAGTAGAGGGAATCATAGCGAGGGAGCGTGCGCAGTGTCTTCCCCCCCTCATCTCCCACACAGTCATGACCAGAACCATCTTTATGGTCCCCCTCAAATGAGAAAGTTTGACTAGGCTCACCAGAGACCACAGGCATTTCTGGCAGATCAGGGACTTGCATTAGACCAGCTTGTCTACTACCCGCGCTTTCAGGTCACTCTTACGGAGTGTTTTAGGGACCTGGAGCTTAAGGTGTTCTGCAATTCACAGCAATTCACACTTGCGGCAGCTATCAAGGAGCACAACAGATGGAGCTTCTAAGAAATGCTCTAAGCAAAATGCAGCCGACATGGTGCTTACACAGGGAAGAGGGCAGAAGGAAAAAATAAATGTAGCAAAACACACGTTCTTATGGGGAAAAGGAGATCCTGGACGAGCCCCCCCTCTGCTAGGTGACAAGAGGGGAGTAACATACACAAGCTCCCACACGAAACTTGAGTAAAATAAAGGGTTTTTTGCCTTACCTTCTCTGACTGATTTATGGTATAGGAGGACACCTACTCTGTATCTGTTTTAGTATAAGAGCCCTTTGTTTAGGCGGACCGCTGGGCTCCTAGCACCAGCTTTGGGGAGTCGTTCACAGGGTCACATCTTGACCACACACACACACCTGCGCACACATACATACACACACACACACACACACACGCACACCTACACATATACACAGACTGGTACTCTTTGTTCATATGTATGCCTGTGTAAGACGTCATATGTTAATGAACCTATACATATTCATATAACCACAATAAAGAGCAGTGCTACGGGGGAGCTAACTGAGAGCGACTGGGGTTCGAGCGGAAGGAGTGGCGCTCGTCACAGTTCTCTCTATCGTGTCCGAGCAACACAAAGAGCTCTGGTGACTTGCGTCTTGCTTTTGTAGTAGAACTGTCTTGGCGTTCCAGCAGTAGGCCTTTGCTACACAGACCTATCAGTCACAAAACTCAAAACACCAATCAGGCAAAGTTCAAGCATGAACCGAGGTTAACACACAAAGTTCAGCATTATGAACAAGTTGAACAAAGTTCGAAGAGGGTGGCACGAAGGGCAAACTGCATGTTCAGTCCTAAGCAGCAGCCACTGAGTGAAGGCCCTCCAGCGTTTTGTAGCTGCAGGTGAGAGCGATCAGCCACTGATTGCCTCTTGGAGTATCATGGGATCCCCGTGCAGCCAATAATCTGCGTGGACTGTCACCCTGCAATCTGCATAGAAGAGGGCTGGCACAGGTCTCCAAGTAACCAATCATCCAATGTATTTTATTGACTTTTTTTTCTACATTTTTCCCTCCATGACAGCAGCATGGGCAACCCCCCAGTTCATGTTTATAGCTCCATATAATGTGTCCTACCTTTATGTAATATGGGTCCCCTTCTGGAGAACATATGAACCTCGTAGAACTTTGTTATCAGGCAACTCTCCTAGTGATATCCATTAGAGCATAGGTGTCAAACTCTGGCCCGCGGGCCAAATTTGGCCCGCAGCCTAATTACATTTGGCTCGCGAAGCCATACCAAATTACTATTAGAGCTGGCCTACTGGTATTATATAGCTAATATATATATATTGTTTAGTATTAAACTTTGCTTGTTCCATATTCAGTTTTTCAGCAAAACTTGTTTGAGTCCATAAGAAAAGATTCATTCTTATATCTGGAGGAAGATTTTTTTTTTTTTCAATAAATATTAATGTTAGCCCGTGACTTTGTTCCAGTTTTGAATTTTGGCCCACTGTGTATTTGAGTTTGACACCCCTGCATGCACTTGCCGATCACTGTGTTTATCATTTGCTCTCCTGGACTTTACTCTAAAAACCTGGAAGAAGGACTCTGTTTTCATCTTATTCATATATTGCTATGTTGATGGATTTTTCCTGTCCATTCCAAATAAAGATAAAAAATTTTTTTTAAAGATAATCTGAGTAAATACAAAATGCAGTTTTTAAATGATAATTTCATTTATTAAGTGCTTATTAAGTGCGGAACTCGAACCTTCCAAAGAGTTCAGCTTTTGTCTCGTCATATCCACAGAACATTTCCCCAAAAGTCTAAAGGTCAAGGTGTTTTTTGACATGTCTCGGTATTAAGGAGCCTTGTGTCTTTCTTATTGTTGAATCATGAAGTCTGACCTTAACTGAGGCACATGAAGCCTGCAGTTGTGGTAGACCGGTCACTCCTGTGAAGCTTCACCACTCAGCCCCCTGTGGCTTCTGCTCCGTGGCTGCTGAGTGACCCCTCGTCCTGGGTTCTCCTCAGCTCTTCCCAGGAGGATGGCATGGTTCCCCCTCTGATGGTCCCCCTCATTATGAAAGGACGGTACAGCCTCGGTGTAATGTCAGCTGTTTTTGGAGAAGTAAATATGAGAATATAAGAAATGTATGACTAAAAGAGACAAATATATGCATTGGATTTCAAAGGTTTTGTCACTCTTCCCATAAAAGCAAAAAAAAAGTTTAATTAGCTGTCATTTGAAGTTGGTATCCTCGTCCCTGGTTTTTAGTCCCTGTCCTGAGTTCTTGTAATCATGGTTTGTATTTGGTTTCACAGTTGATCCTGTGCTCTTGTTTCCTGTTTGGAATTTCTCTGTTATTTCAGTATTTTATTAGTTTTACTTCTCGTAACATTTCAAATCTTTGGTTTCTATTTTATGAATATTCTTGTGCTTAGTTTCAATTTTGCAGTCATGTCTTGTTACTCATCCTCTGTGCTTAGATCCAGTGTGGACCTTACCTTAGTGTACACTGTTTTGCCTTTGGACTTCCTGTTTTACTTTGAAGGACAGTTTTCTTTAATGCCCTGCATTAATATTACTTTGTGCCTCTGCTTTCACCGATTCCCTGAGTCACCCGTATCTCCTTTTCCTAACCCCTTTTCCTTAAAATTGATGATGTTTTAATGAAGGTTACCTTTCGTTTCCATAAGCCTGGCTTTGGTCCTCTCCATATCCACACTGTAACAGATCTGCTCTCAGCACTCCTGCTATTTTTGGAAGACTCCCTGATGGACCTACCAGTGGGTGAAAACTAGAAACTGTGGCCCGTCATTCACAGGCAGCAGGGAGACTTGCAAAGGCTGCTAAAATGAGACACCAGGATAACAGGTATATGGATTCTGCTGAAGCCCAGAAGAAGCTCAGGAACTTTGTACCCAGATTGTTCTGAAGATGTTAAATGAATCGATGATTGAGGGAGCACCGACTTCCTCTACACTGTTTCCATTAGACTGATGGATGCTTGCTTCTTGTTAAAGGAGGTTGAAGTGCTTCTCTGTGACCCATCAGTTTGTTGGGTACCTCACAGCTTCACTCAGCATCTTTCTCTCACAGACCGTCTTTTTTATTACATGTTGTAACACAACTTGACCAGCAGATGGCAGGTTAGAGGCAGTTTCTGATGTGCTTCAATTGTGGGCATGGTTATATTTTGGAACAATCAGAGTTATATTGTTTTAGTTTGTAAATGATAAGTTTAGAACACTATGTGATATTAATTTGTCACTGCACTTGAAAACATGCTTCTCAATCATTATATTTAAAAATCATGAAAACAGTGCTACCCTTTTCCTTTTTTCTTTTTTTAAAGGAAGCTGATTGTTAGATTAATTTAGTCAGTCCCTTTTGTGTTTTCAGTCTGATCCTCTGGTCTTGTCTTTGTATTTTTGTCTTTCATGCTCCCTGGTTTTGTTACGCCAAGTTAATCTTGTCTCGCAGTCAGTCGTGTCTCTCTTCCTGTTTTATTTTGGTGATTCTTTGTCTCCGTGTCTTGTGTGTAGTTTAACTTCCTCCACAGTCATCGTGTGTTTTATCCTAAACTGAGTTCCCACCTATTATTATCCCGTGTGTGTGTATACTGTGCGAGTCTTTCCCTGTTCTTTTTTTTGGTCTTGTCCAGGTCCCTGTGTTTTCCTAAAAATTCCTTCTTCTTAGATTTGCTGCTCTAAAAATGCAATTCTTATGAGTTGATAGCATTAAAACTGTTTAACCTTGTCCTTCATTTGGGTCCTATATCTACTCACCAGCACAGCTGCGTTAGGCATGTAGATGTAGATTCAAATATATTCAAAGTGAGAATCAGAATGGGGAAGTGTGAAGGGCTGGGTCTCTGTGTCACGGCCTGGGGGGTCAGCGGGACGCTGATCAGCCTTTTCTACCTTTTCTACCTTTTCTTGTCTCTCTCTCGCTCTCTCTTTCCACCTTTCTGTCGCCGGGGCGGAACTCAATGTGGGTTCACGCCCTTGGCCCACGCCCACGGAGGAGGAACACACCTGATGCCCATTAAGGCGATCGGCATTTAAGCCAGGAGGAGCCTGCTGGTCTTCGCTGGATCGTTGTCTGCCACGCGTCAGTGAGAGTCAAAGCTACAGCACAGCTAAGTTGAGAATCTATTGAGAATTTTGTAATTAAGCCCTGTTTCCTGTCTACAGACCTCCTTGATACCTCCCCTGTGTGAATCTTTGTGTCGAGTGTGAAGAGTGGACCCACGGTCATGTACCTGTATATACACCCGGTGACTTCTGTAAATAAATTCTTGTATGCAGTCGATCCCGGAGTCCTGCGCTTGAGTCCCCCACGTTGCACCGTAACACTCTGACCCAGTATTTTGTATTTTTTTTTTTTTTTTTATTGTTTTCTTATTTTTACATTGTGTTCTATCAATGTGCTATTCTTAAGTTAAGGGTTAATGAGTTATTTTATATTATTGGATTATTTATGGAATTATGTTAAGTCTTAGTATTATTATTGTTAGCTTGAGTTGCAGTATAGTTTAGCTTCTTTCATGTCTCTATAGTTACGAGTCTCTTCATGTCCCCTGGTGTAAGTCTGTCCCAGTCTTCTGCGTCATGTATTTTCTGTCTGTGTGTTTTCATGTTGCTCATGTCATGTCCACATGTTTCCTGCTTTATTTTGAACGAGCCTTGAGTTCTTGGTTCCTTATGTTTAGTTTTAGTTTTTGTTATTATGTCTCATTCTAGTCAGCTGTGTCCTCCTGTGTCTCCACTTCCCCTGATCACCTCATGTGTGTGTTTAAGTCCTCTGTCTAGTAGTCCGTGTTACCTTCCCCGTGTCCAGTCGTAGACGTCATCGTGTTCTTAGTACTCACAGTTTTCATAGCATTCATTGTCGTCATAATCTAGTCACAGTGTCACAGTTTATTCATAGATTCCTTAGTTTTGTCATTGCCTTCAGTTTAGTTGCTTGCTCAAGTTTGTTTCGTGCTTTGTTTTATGTTTCACGTCACATCAGCCCTAATAAAAACTTGCTTTTTGTTTAAAGTTAATTCTGCCTCCTCTTCTGTGCCTGACCAACCACCTGTAAGATGTGCAGAGCATGGTCTAAAAAAAACATAAAATATCCAGTGAGTGGCTGTTTTTTGGTAGAAATGCTTTGCTGGAGATCAGAGGAGGATTTCTAGACTGCTTTGAGCTGATAGGAAAGCAACACTAACTCAAACTACACTCGTTACATCCAAAGCATGCAGAAGAGCATCTCTGAATGCACAATGGAAGCTTGCAGCAGAAGACCCACAGCATCAAGCACCCAGTCAGCAGAAATCTTCCTGTTCTTAGCCGAGCACTCCTGTCCTCTATGGACGGGAAACTGAGGCTCACACAGGCTCATCAAAACTGGGCAACGGATGATTGGAAAAATGTTTCCTGATCCAGTGACTGTTAATTTCTGCTGTGACATTCAGACAGTGGGATCAGAATAACATGAAGGCATGGATCCACCAATGGTTCTGGTGGTGGTGTAATTGTATGTGGTATTTTCTTGGTTGGTAACTGTGTGATGCTGTCATGCCAATGTGGACCAAAAGCTCTGAGAAACATTTCTAGCACTTTATTAAATCTATGCCATGAAGAATTAAAGCAGGTCTGAAGGCAAAAGTTGGTCCATAGCATTAGGAAGGTGTAACTAATAAAGTGTCCAGTAAGGGAATGATGCAACACTTTCATAACATATTCATAATACTAATCTATTACCAGGTTTTCTACACAGTTTCATCTGTTTTGCTTACGACTGCTTGTATTTCATGATCTGCAGCTGCTATTGTTCCTCTGCAACAACCTAGTTTCCTCGCCTAGGTCCTGTTTTTTTGTCTGCATATTAGCACATATTAGCATACTGGCTTGTTTCTCGAGAGCGCAGACTCACAAAATAATTGAAATGAGGTTGAAGGGTAGATAAAAAGCTGTGTTGTTGTCACTCACAGCCACAGGAGGGCAGTGTCTTCTTAAAGTTTGGACAAAAGAGCGAAACCTCTTAGTCTCTTTTTGCTTCTACAGTGAAGATTTACTGCTCACTGGAAAATGTTTAGAGTTTAGAGTTAGAGTTGTTTACTTAAACTGACATGGTTGCTCTGAGATGTCAAAGACTTTTTTGCTTCCCATTAGAGCGCGAGAGGAACAAAAGCTGCAGTCGTGATATGGAAACTGACAAGTAGACCAATATTGACTGGTTTGTGGAAAGGGTGATGGAAATAAACTAAAATAGTTCACCTTTACTGAGGTGAGTATTTCAGGAAAAAAATAATACAGTGTTAGAGGCTATGCCAACAAGAAGGTAAATCTCAAGTGAACAAAACAAAAAACAAACAGAAGCTCGGTCAGGAACAAGAAGGCTAAGGAGCAGCAGGTACAGGAAAGGGGGGTGGCAGCATCCGAAGCAACTGACAGAAAACTCAGTGGTTGTGGCAAAAACAGGCAGGAAAGACATGAAGAGAAATGTATTTTTTTAACTTTCATTTTATACTCCCATTTTATCAGATTTAAGGCATATCTTGTAAAGCTGTAATCATAAATCTGGAGGTTTGCATGTTGGCTTGCATTCAAAACCACCAATATTAGTAGATAAACTCATTTAATTCAAGAACACAGCTAAGAGAAACTTGCAGTAAACTGTCTCTGGCAGTATAATCCAGCAGCAGAAAATAATCTGAAATCTGGCTTTCAGTATGAATTCTACTGGCAATGATTTATAGGTAGAAAAAGGTTATCTTGAGGCCGTAAATGAATTTCCCCTTTTTTGTGTGAGATTCACTTTTCTGTTTGACTTACTGGGGGAAAAAAAAAAAAATCAAAGGTGTAGGCAGTATTTCAGAGGTGTGAAAACCAAACCTAATACTGGATGAAGGAAAATGTTTTTATGAAAAGGAAAGTTACGCCTTATCAACAAAAGAAGATTTGATTAGAGATAAAAGAATCGGTTTCTCAGGAAAGCAAAACACTTGATCAGCTGTTGCCCTTTGTTTGAATGGTAAACACTGAGTTTTTCCGTAATTGTTCAAGCAAATGCTTGGTTTTTTAAAACCAGGTCAGGCGCATGTAACAACTATGCACAACGATCGCACAGTCAATCCATCCACTCCATCCATTTTCTTAATTGCTTATACGGTTCAGGGTCACAGACAGGCTGGAGCATAATCTCAGCTGTCATTGGCTGAAAAACAGGGCAGGATACACCAACTGCACACTCTCTAACTCACATCCATGGCATCAATTTCAGCCGACAGTGGGAAAACATGCAGAATCCATGTAAAAGGGCACCAGCCAGCTGAGAGTTGAACTCTGAGCCTATTTGTTGTGAGGCATCAGCATACACCACCCAAATACAACTGCACTTGCATATCCATAAACTTAGAAGTAAGAGTTTCCACTTTAGATAGCAAAGCAGTTAGCTAGAGCTAGAGCTAAAAAACAAAATTACGTCTACTCTAACGGCCACAAGAGTCAGTCCCAATGTACCCCAGTTTATCAGGTAAACCTTTCTAGTACTTAGTTGGACAGCATTTGCCTTCAGAACTGCCTTAACTCTTCATGGCACAGATTCAACAGGATGTTTGGTCCATATAGAGACGATATCATCTTGTTCTTCCGTTCCACTGCATCTCTATGGAGGCCATGTGAGTACAAAGAAATCACTGTGATGTTCAGCAGTTGATTTTTACTTAATGACATGGCACATTATCCTACTGGAAGCAGCCATCAAATGTTTGGTACAATGTTGAAAAAGGTATGGGCAAAATCAGTAACAAGCTGGTTTGTGCTGAGAAAATATCCCCACCCCACTGCACCACCACCACTAGTCTGAACCAGCGGGGATGCAGCCACGTTTCATGCTGTTTAACCCCAAATTCTGACCCTGCTGTCTTTGGCAGGAGAAAGTAAGATTCAGATGAGTCTCAGTGTCGAATGAGACAACAAGTGATCAAACTGCTCTCCATCATGGACAACCCATCACATTACGATTAAATCTCAATGCCATAAAGAACACTTCAGGAAATCATTCCTACTGTCCTCTCTAAAACTGAATAATGACTCTTCATTCAGAGTCAGGCACACAAAAGACCCCTTATTTTTGTATTATACCATCATGTAGTTGTTTTTCTTACATTTATAGTGTGCATATTTTTTGTAATGCACTTTGCATCTATCTATCTATCTATCTATCTATCTATCTATCTATCTATCTATCTATCTATCTATCTATCTATCTATCTATCTATCTATCTATCTATCTATCTATCTATCTATCTATCTATCTATCTATCTATCTATCTGTCAGTTATATGAAAATGATGACACACAAGTTTAAATCAAATGTTGCACTTTCTGCGTTCTTGATGCACTGGGTTAGAAAATGCAATGTCTCACTTGTGAAAATGCAATGTAGGGTTGTTGTTTTTTTATGAGAAACCTTGATACAGTAGAGGTGGGTGTTAAGAAGTACAAAGTGCAGACACATTATTTGCTCAGGCCACTGCTTGAGTGCAGCAGCAAACATGCACACAAACAGAAAACAATGAAGCCTTTACCTCAAGCACGTGGGAGGCAGAAACTCACTCACCGAGTGATCAGCTTAAGTGTTTACTCCAAACACACTGAGCTCAGTTACTGTGGCTGTACCACCGGATAGACCAAGTGTTCTCCTTTTGATCAAACTTTAGATGTGCTTGTTACTTCATCTGGATTTTAGATTGACAGTGTGCAAAATATTTTTGTTGTAGAGTTAACTTTAACTGATGCACTTTTGCAAAATGTATTATAACCAAAACCTGAAATTTATCATTTGAAACTGCATGTTTACAGTTAGGTCCACAAGGATCTGGACAATAAGACAACTTTTCTTTTATATACAGCACACCAACTTCAGAGGCTCACTACCACAGACTGACAGTTATTCCACATCTGCAGTGGAACTTGTATTTAGTAGCTGTTTGCTTGAACTCTCATTATTCTGAGGTCAAAAGAGATGCTGATGCAGGTGAAGGAGCACTCAATGCTCACATTCACAAATGCCGCAAACAGTGCAGATGGATAAAGACCCAAAGCACTGCAAACTGCAAAAGCAACCCAAAGGTTTCTCAAGGCGATGAAAAAGTCAAATCAACCACCTAATCGGAACCCAAGAGAGCTGCTTATCAGTTAATACATACACAAATAAGCACTAAGTGAAGGCGGCTGCAGGAAAGGCCTGCCAGAGCATCAAAGAGGAGGAAACAAAGCAACTGGTGATATCCATGGGCTCCAGACTTCAGGCGGTCATTGAGGGTGGGGGGCGTGATGCTTAATATCTCAAATAAAAGATAAAGTCTGCAGTTCAGTCACATACTGATGGTTGATGGTCACATACTGGTTTCAGCAGATGGCATCACATCACCTCTATTGACTGCGCTTCGCTCATCTTTTAGAATTTATTTTAAGATCTTCTTATGATTGATTTGTATGATTTCATTATACTTGTTCGTATGAGACTGCACTGTGCTGCATTATCAGAAATGCAGACTCCCATATGTCACTTCAAAGCCTTAGATTTTCAGTTGGGGCCCTTCTGGGTTTCCAAAGAATGAGGCTTAAATTCAAAGATGTCTGTGGATTTGCCATCAGGGTCCCTTGGCTTCGGAACAATCTGTATGAGTGGAATATGCAACCTAAGACCTGCGCGTCGCTCTGCTTTTCTTCAAACACCTCTCTGTATTTTGCTGCTTTCATTTCCTTGTGTGCTCTAACCAGTCTCACTGTCCCTGCTGATGAGAAGTGTGAACAGTGTGATGCTGTCAAGATAATATTTCATCTCAGTCATCTCGGGGTTAAGCAGAAGGGTGTTTACCAGACGCAGTGCTTCAGGTTCTACCCAAAGAATTTATTTTTGTCTCATCAGTCATTTGAGTGGTTTCCATTCAGCCTCCTACTCCAATCAGCCAATACAGGTAGCAAAAGCCTTGCAGGGCTGATGCCGTACGCCTGTTTGGGGCATCACTAAAAACGAAAGTCTTTTAGCACACTAAAAGACACTTTGCAATGTTTCGGTGTAGGTTTCAGTTTATTCTAAGGTGAAAAAGCATCCACGTCTGTGTATAACCTGAGATCACGCTTTATTACGTGGTCTTGACAGAAAAATAAAGTTGGCGTTATAGGTGATTTACTTGGGTAAGTCCCTGCAACGTGCTAAAATACTGCTTCATTTTTACATGCCAAAGACTCCACAACCTACTGTAACACAGACTAGAAGATAAAACAGTGCATTCTTTAAATACACAACTGTGTGTGTTGAGCTTCAACTTTAGTTACTAAAACCATAAAGAAAACCAGAATCTCAGGTAAACTTTTTTTTATTTTAGAGGTGTTTTTACAGGATAAGAATTCAGAAATATTTGATTTTTTAAAAACAAAACAACACTCTGAAGACTTATTTTACACATCCCCCAGCATGCACCGCTGCTATCAAAATAAAGAGCAGTTTCTGTTCCTTCTGTGACACAGATCCAGTACAGTACATTCAGGAACTGAAGACAGTATTTACACACACATACACACACACAATAAAGTTGATAATTTTACATCCATTTACATCTTAAAAACTGCGTATTTCAATTAGAAACAGTTCAGCAGTATGTAATAAAGTAGCACGTGACAGGACGGTACATTTTGAAAGCTTGCTGGATTTCAAAATGAACTTGCTCTTTCTCTGAGTAGCTGGTGAATAATAAACCAGAGAATACATTTTTAACATATGATAAAGATGTATGAGAACTGAGTAAATCAAAGACATCAATAAGCTTTCAAAAAGAGAACTTTAGAGGCCATGCATGCAGTTATTGCACATAGTGTCAGATTGTTGTTGTCAGATTTGCATGATAGTGGCGAGCTGTCGCAGCAGCTCATGGGAAAATCACCAGTGACCTTTGAATATACAGTACTGATAAGCTGAAAGGTCTATAACTGATCTATAAGCACGTATGGACGGTGTCCCTGAAACTTTTTCCTCCGTGTTGTGATAAATACCCCGATGCAAAAGAAGTCACTAAACCTGAAAGTCAAAAGTGAGCTTGTTAAGCTCTCACGCGATTATCAGCATGGGAGTGAAGATGAATTCTGGAGATGAGGTGAAGCGGAAAATGAAAGGTTTTCATGTTGGAAATGTCATCAAAGTGTAAAACCTTTCAGCCTGGGATTGCATGATGATGCATTCTCAGTCAAAACTTTCCACTCAAACAAAATAAAAACCCCTAGTTTCTGTGTGCAGCCACTTATTGGGACCCATTTTAAAAGTGACCTCTAGCAGCTGTTTGATTGTGCAAATTGTATCTGAAATTATCAACTTGGTAATTTAGAAATTTGAGCTTACTGGCATGTGTCACGCTCTTCATCACACTAACCAAGTGGTTTTGGTTCTTAAATTATAGAAACAGCGAGTGAAAGTTTTGCATTATGTTCTCTCCTTCAACCAGACTCCAAGTGAACTCGGAGGTGTAATCACGGCCACATGTGGATTTAGGCATTCTTTTAAAGTGGAAACACTCCCATTCTTCCACTTACAAGGTCATTTATGGTTCAATAGCAGGGGCATCAAACATAAGGTCTGGGGTCCAGATTTGGCCTAGCAAAGACTCCAATATGGCCCACAGGACAGCTTTGGAAGATTTTGTAGTTTTAACTGAAAAGTTACAAAACTACAAAGTGTGAGTTTTGTAGCTTTTCCAACTGATAAATAGGAACTGACATTCATACCACACCAGAGTGATTAAGTGTAGATATTAGTAATTGATTCTAGTCTACATATTTATCATGTAGTTTCACTGGTGGGCTGTCTGTGGCCCATGATGTAAAATTAATTTGGCATCCCTGTTTTACAGGAACTAACAAAGGATACCATGCTTTAGTTATTTCTGTCATTTGGGATACTTTTATAACTTAAGACAGTGTCATCTGCAGAGTTTTGGTAACATATCCCATTCAAACAGGTTTGGATATCCACATTTCCAAAGCTGTCTCTAAATTCATGTGCTTAGTTGGCAGGTTTTTAAAGATTTTTAAATATTAAAAGCATCAGAATTGTTCAGTGTAGTTTTTAGTCAACAGAAGTGAGGCTATTTCAGTGGTAGAACAACCTAAATTTGGTGCTCTACAGAAGGAGTAAAGTTTGTAGGGGTCACTACATCTCCTGTGTTGTCACCTAGTGCATCAGTGTGGTTCACTGAAGCTATTAAACACAGTGAGACCCAGAGCAGTGATGTACAGTAGACTCTGGGTACACAGGAAGTGCTTGCTTTGTGTTTCTGGTCTGAAGAAAATCTAAAATCTAATTTATCGCCTGTTAAGTATTCCTTAGCAGCCGGATACCCCCGACACAAATTAACGGCAAAGAAAAATTGAAAGCTAACTGCGAGGCTGGGTTGTCACTGTAACTGTATTATGTTCTGGCTTGAGGTTTGCCGCAGCAGCAGCATGCATCTCAATTTCAAGACCACCAAACACAAAGTGACACCTACATACACACTACCCATGCAGACTCTTCCTCTCCCAACTCTTTTGTTTGAGATATAGTGCAATAAGACATCCCTGTATAACAAAAGCAGGATTTTTAACACTTGCAAGAAATTTATATTTATATATATTTAGATTTATGTTATGTACACTAGTCGAACAGTGAGCTGTGCATCACATGTGTCTCTTTTCTGTGAGATAGCTGACGGCAGCATACTCTGTATCTCTTGGGTTGATCTCAACAATTGTCGGAGGTCTTTTGGGGAAGTCCAAGACGCTGTAGATCACCGAGGGTGCAGACACGCTGCTCAACGACGCCACTGATTCCTGCGAAGGCAACTCGAGTCAGGCTGAAGAATTTCCAGGCTTATTTTTTTCTCTAACAGCAGATCAAAATCTTTCTTACCTGCACTGTGGGAGTGGAGCTTTGCGGCCTTTGTTGTTGTTGCTGTTGTTTGTCTGTATGAGAAGAAAAGCAGGTGAAATGTTACAAACTAGGTGAAAACGGTCATGTATACTTTATTTTGAGTTTTGCAGAAGAAGCATTCGTGGGACGTTCGAATAAAAAATTTCTTATCAAATTTATTGTTACAGCCCGTCAACCACGTCAGTTTATCCCCGATTTACATATTTTCCATTGTCATACTTTTAAAAAAGTGTGAAAATAGTCAAATCTCAATGTTAAAGACATAAATGCCGCATGTTTTGGAATTTTTTAGCTCATAGGAAGTAGGGAGTAGGAGTATGCCACAGCACCCAGGAGTATAAAGGAAATAACATCCAAGATAAGTTTCTGATTCATCAGATAAGGAAAAAAAATGTTAAGACGTTCATAAAAAAAAAAAAAAAAGCAATTAACCGTCAAATACATCAAAAGCATGAATCCACGTCAAATACGTCGTAACCACATAGAGTGTTCGTGCTGTTGCGCAGGAGACCGGGTTTCGCTTTGCCGGTTTAGTAAACATTATCATTGCAATGATAATGTTAATGTTCAGTTACTGAGCTCAATGATGAGATTGCATGTTTGTTCCTGAGCTTTTTTTACGCTAATATCAGCATTTTGTTACCTTTACACAGAGTTAATTAAACAAACTAGCATTCAGATTAAGTGATAGCAAGCCAAAATTATGGACGACGAAAAATTTTATGCTTAACAATATTTTTTCAACGAATAATGATCATAATAAGCTGTGCTAAAGTAAAATGTTTTAATTTTGTTTTAGTTTAACTACAGTTTGTGACTAAATGTTTTAGTCAAGCCTGACTTTTAAAATATAGTTTTAGGTCTAATCTTTTTGTAAGTTTATGCCGAACAAGTCACGTTGTCTTTATCTTCTAGCGGTGCAAATGCACCAGGACAAGTTGCCAAAGAAAGAGAGCAGTTTCTCTCCAGCATCTGTCAGTTTTGTGCAAAACCTCTACTCGTGGACAGCGGCCGGGCCCGATTAGCACGGCACGATGCAGGAGTGCGCAGTCAGCAATTGCTTGCATTTGTATACATGTACGGGAACTCTTCTAGTGCGGTTTCTGAGGTCACGGGGGCTGTCAGATTATTTCAGCGCGGCAGCGTTCCTACTCAAAGTAGGCCAGAGGGGTTTGTCTTTGAAGTGAAAGCGCACTCGTATTAGTGAACAAATAATGCAAGCTCTTTCTTTCCACCCATCTCTCAGTGATAGTAGGCACAATTAGATTTACATGCACTGAAGGAGGACTTATTTTCAAAAGAGATGAATCATCGCATCTATCAGAAGGATGTGAAACTGCAATCTGGTTTGCATTTTTGAGCATCTAACCACACAACTGCAAATTTTTTCCACAGAATAACAAGTGTTTCCTTACCATTACTTTGTTTGCTTGAAAAACTAGAAAATACTACTGACTGCAGCCCCGCACACGCAATTTGGCTTCATACCCCTTTACTATTTATATGCGGAGAATATTGAATTAAAGGTTCCAGATGTGTTTTATTCCAACTCAGCTGACACTACGTTCAGACTACAGCATGGAAATGAAATAAAATCCTACGTCTCCAAAAAATAATAAAGTTTTGGCCACACCCTGATAACAGACACAACATATCAGTGAAAAGTGAAGGTGAAGATTGTTTTTGGACTGTATATTTGCTTACCTTTGGGTCTCACGAGACTACAGATCAACCATGGGAGTACTGTTGCTAACAGGACCACAGGTAAAACCGCGAAGATGATGATGATCTTATTGTGGGAAAGGGAACTGGGATGTCCATTGACACTAACTGTGGGTTTAGTCGACGGCGGTGGAGCTGTAGGAGTTAAAAGAAAGTCATGAAAATATGTGAGCTTCACTCATATTTTCGCACCGCGTTTATGAAAAGAAATGAAACAAAAAATAAAAATGATTAAAGATACTGAATAAGTTTAGATCCCAATGGATCTATGCATATTTCCCCAGTACATATAGACTAATGCAGTATAATGCATATTTATAACATACATCAGCAACAGAAATAAAGCATGGTAGGCAGTAAAATTACACACTTCGACTCTTTCTTATGGGCTGTAAGCTGACACTGTAAACCAATGAGAATGTGAAACAGTGATCAGTATTCAGTTTTTCTGTAATCAATAACAAATAACATACTGAATCTGTGAATAGTAACCAAGCAGTTACAAAAGGCTCATTATTTTATCTATAATGGGACTGTACATCAGTCAATCTCATATCAGCTGCTTTACGCTCAAACATCTCAGCAGCTCCACGAATGACGCAAATTGCGATTCTGTGAGGATAAATGTAACTGACACTGCTGTTTGTGTCCCCCTGTGAATGCACTGCAAACCCTTTGATGTGCCTGATTTTCAAGCTGGCTTCCTTGTCAGGTAGAGAGGTAAATTTGCTCAGTAGCCCAGTTCTGACCAAATATTTGCAAACATAATTTATATTTAACGCTAGAACATGTTGACACGCTAGATAGCTTTGATTGCCTAGATTGTAAAGCTGGTTAATGTACGCCTGCTGGATAGCAAGATGCTAGCATGGTGACATCAGTATTTAGCATTTAGGTCAAAGCATCAGAGTGCTTTTTATTCAACCAGGCTAGGAAAGGAAGGCAGTATTATTGCCCTACTGCTCTGGTAAGTATCTACAGCAGATGGGACTGACTGAATGTCAGCTATCCTTTAAAGGCTCAGCAATATGATCTGAGAACGAGGAGCTATTTTTGTTTGTTTATTTAAATATTTCTGTTCTAACTGAGCCTTTATCAACAATGTAGCAAAAACATAACCTGCAGGACTCTGTGACAATCATATTTAATTTGTTCTACTGTTTTAATAGTGTGTTAGTGACTTATTTTCATATGGGCTTTAAACTTTTCACTAACTGGTTAACAACAACCTTGGATCCATGACACTTATACACACTATATGGATTTTATATTTAATGCAGTCAATACTAGCAGACACAATTAATTAAAGTGATCATTTTAATTTGGAATAGTATTTTAAAAGATATTAGGAATGATGATGTCATTTATTACAGGATCTATAATAAAGAGGCAAACATTGAGGAAGTAAAGGTGGTGAGGAATTAGTGTATACTATATATGGCTGCTCTGTTTGTATGAATATAATGGAAACATACTTCACTTTAGTCTGCTCTTGATATTGCTCTACTGTGTGTTAAAGTCGTTTTCATTATGTGCAGCTTATAATCATAACAAATGTCCTTACCTGTACAGCTTATGTTCCTTTCTTCAACAGTCAGCTTCACTTCATTACTTTTTCTTAGGTTGCCCCCAAATAAACTGGCCCAGTAGGTGTTAGTGTGGTTTAGAGTGAGATTTATGATGTGGTAAAATACAGAATTGTTTTGGGGGTAAATAACAAAGGAAACTTTCCCACTTTTAAAATCGTCAATCTTTTTCTCGCCTGTTATATAAATTCCAATTTGACTGTTTTCATTAATGCTAACATTAAATGTAAATTGAAGGGTGATGTTGCTGCCAAAGATCCCGATGACTTGTGCATGGCTGGGGTCTGTATGGAGACAGAAGAGGAGATTTGCATTATAAACACTGATTAGTGGAGAAATTAGTTTGATGTTTTTAATGCTTTCTAATGCTTTTACTGTTATTCAATTTAAATTTAATAAATCCATAATGATGCATCAGTCTCCACTCATCAACACATGATCATACCCCGCTTTGTGTTCCTATAGTATTTTAAACTGATGCTCTTCAGTATACAGTGTAAGCTGTGGGTAGCTGGAAGAAAGCAGTAGTGAAAACAGAATAGTCCATGTGACATATTCTGTATTAGAGACGTCAGTTGGGTTAATCCTCAAAAACCTAAAAGCCACAGAAGCAGCACAGGACGACTGATCCTCTCCACAAAGGAAACAGGCGGGTCACTTTTCCCTTCTGCTCACTACCTTAGTGCAAGTTCCACAGTTACTTTCCATCACTGACAGTAAAACTACAGGGTAGTGTTTAAACTAGGCTAAGCCGCCACAGTAAAATGGCAGCAGTGCTGGATCAGTCTACACAGCCATATAGCCACCAGCAACAGCACCAAGGCGAAGTTCAGACTGATTTACCTGATTTATCTAGCTGCCATCTGTGTCTAAAGTTCAGTGTTAGCTCACATATAGAAAGGAGATAAGTAACTTTTCTTAGATGTGTCATCTCCTCTGTTTGAAAGTCTCTCTTCTGTAGAAACTATGTGATTTGGTGATTAGAAACCTTTAAATAGCAAGTACTTATATTTAAACAGGAGTCCAGGTGTTTGGACACCTACTAAAAACAGTAACGGAAACAAATAAAGTTCAAATATATTCTATTATACGCTAAAAGGTGAAGACACTATCCTTCTATTCTCTTCTGTTTATTAAGTTCAGAATGGCGGGGGGACTGGAGCTACTGCGTTGTCTTTTTCCAAATTAATCAGCCCAAATCAGCGTTTTCTATCTGTGTATCTATGTTATATATCTATTTTAAGTTAAGTTTTTTCTCTAAACATGTGTGAAGCACCTGCGGATGTCTCCATAAGGATTTGAGGGCTTGTGGTATTAGTACGATCGCTTGTTTTTGGCATCATAAAAGTGTGATTGCTATATTTGTTTAACATCAGAACGTACACATTATGAGCCAGGGCTAAATTCACAATGCCTCAGACTAGCTTTAATTTGCTGCAATGCCTTTTTCACCTCAGACACAAGCACACAGTGTTTTATCCAGAATGTGTCAGTGTTTTCAACATCTATGAAACACCCAGTTCCCTGTTTTAATATCGCTCGTCTGTGAGAAAACTCTAACAGATACCGCAGCAAAACTTAGAACAAACCACTTGTGGAAACAGGGTTACCGACAAATAAAGTTGAGTCACAAAACCAGAGCTTTGTGGAACTCCCCAATTATGATTCAGTAATGGTAATTGAGTGGGGGAAACTGAGTTGTCATTAGAGACCTACTACAACGAGTTACATACAAAATATTCAGTGCATTAACTAACTGTCAGAGGAATCAGAGAGCAATAAATGTAACAGACAGTCAAGTTCATCATGTGCTGCCAGGACACAAAACCTCTCACGCGTCACGGAGTAAAACAGTTACAAATGAGACGGCTTACCGTTGAACACCATGTGAGCTGTGATGATAAAAACTAGCCCGAGAGGCTTCGTGATGGTGTTTTCACCCATGATGGAAGCGTTAGGCTGCTCGGAGCCCTCTTGCGACGGCGCTTGGGCTTTGACCTTTCTGTGTGTGCGTTTTTTTCAGCTGCCCCTGTGATGTAAAGCCTAAACTCTACACTTCTACACAAGTGACAGCTTCTGCGCCTGCCTGGAGGAAACTGTAGACAGGAACTTACACCAACACCAATTTATCTAGCTTCAGTATCATAAGCGCCTCCCGTAACGGAAGACTTCAAAGGGGTTCATGGACATGTGGTGCAGACTGTGAGGAGGATGTCACTCACATGATGTGGGTAAAGTCAGGAAGAGTAAATAGTTTCCTTCAAATTCTGGGGGAGAACATAGACTCTTACATCCTGTTTCTCTTAGAGGACAAAATAAAGTTTAAATTTAGAACACGGAAAAACAAACAGCACTCTTTTTTCACTTTTCATTACACATAAATGTATTTTTCTTGTTTTCTGCTGTTTTGCAACATTCATCTTGTATGAACAGGTTCAGGAGTGCTCAACACGACATCAAAAAACATCTGAACTTCTAAGAATTCCAGCAGCAACTTTTCTTCTAAGAAACAACACTCAGTATCCTGCATGTCCACAGACATCTGCAGATTAGAAGATAAATGCACATTTGCATGTTTCTTACCAACTACAGGTATTCACGATTGAATAAACACAATGTTATTTCAAATAAAAGGAGCCATCGTTTTAGGTCCACGTGCATGCCAGCTTCCCTGTGCGTGACTGTGATTGTGAATTATCGCACATTACCACTAACAGACTGCAAAGAATGGCCTAATAAAACATATTTCAAGAAGCAAACAATAGTTTACAATAGTTCACCGTGAGCAGCTGGAGCTCAAACACCAACCGCTGTAACCACAGCTGTCTGCAGGTTTGATCTTTATTGAACACCAGACTTGTTTTTTTGAAAGTTCATCTGATTAGAGTGAATTTACCAAGAAGTGTCTGTGATTGAACGACCTGCCGGCTGTACACAGACACCAACTGCACATTTTTAAACGCTCATGTTAATGAATGTGTGTTGTTGAATAAAAATGACGATATAGAGAATGTTCCACCACTAACGAAACTTACTGTAAAGTTGATATTACACGATTAACTCGTATTAGTTTCCTCATTACTGTAGGTGTTAAAAATCTGGCCTTGATACATTACACACACACACACACACACACACTGTAACACTTTAACCACAGAAGAGGAAGTTGGGGGCTTTGAAGTAACAATTTGAAGACTGCAAGGGGGGATTTTGTTTGTTGGATGTTTCAGTGGTTGATGGAGTTGGGCGTCTACTTGCAGCTCCTGTTCGCTCTTCATGTGGCATCTCCACAGGCAAAGACAGACCTTGTGGATTAGTCTCCAAGCTGATGACTCAGTTGTGAGGGGCGCAAATTTTAATGCATTTTCTGTCGGATAGCTGCAGCACTTCGCCAAATCTCTTAATAGCTGAGTGTGTTTTGGAATGTAGCCATAAGCCTGTCCTTAAAAGAACTCAAGTGAGGTACATTTTTATTGCTTTTGATCCTTTTATTTATGGCCTACACACATAGTTTTTCGGTGCAGATGTGACTTGCGTGTGATGACTGTTGTTTTTCACCATTTCACAGGTGTGCATGTTTGTGTGTGTCTCTGTGTTAACCCTGCCACAGACTGGCAGCCTGTCTAGACTGCACCCTGCTTCTGTCCTATGGCAGCTGCTTTTTCTTTTTTAATAAAATAACTCCCCAGACCTAATCTCAGAGTGAAATAAGGAAAACATTTGCTTTGTTCCTCATTTGCAATAAAAGTTTTTCAGTGGTTTGCTTTAAAAAAAAAAAGGACAATAGTATAATGTGATAAGGGGCAGTTTGAGTATCATTTCCATAAAATCACTGTGTGTATTTTTACAAGTACAATAGGCTAACACACTGGAGCCCCTAGTGGTGATAACTGTTCATTAAAAACCTAAAAATAAATACAATTCTACCTGCGACAGAGCGTAACGCTCCTGTAGAGAGTTTTACTTCGTGGTAAAGTTGTCCTGTATCTGCTTAGTGGTGGATTTTTACATTAAGATTATGCAAAAAACTTTATTCTCCAATTGTACTGCAGTGAACTGTACTGTTCACATTTCTTTTCATTTGCATAAAATTCTGTTTGTTAGGTTTAAATATCACCACATACTTCTGTTGGAGATGCTCCATCACTAGTGGGAAACTGAACTCACCCTTCATTGCTTTCTGCTGGAAAAAAACAAATTTACATATGTAAATATATCACTGTTATAGGTGCATATTACTGAAATAACTCTTCTCTTAGGCATTTAGGAAGCTTAGATGCCCCAAACCAACTCTAGTTCTATAGAGGAACTTATTCATTAATTTATTCATGCAGCAACTTTCCAGCAAAACTTTTCTATAAAATCCTGTACAACACAGACAAATGTATGTTTGTGGATAATTCAGGTCCAGTTTAATTTGGGTTTATTTATGTAGTGTTAAATCAAAACAATAGTCAACTGACAATGCTTTATACTGTAAGATAAAACCTTGAAGCATTCTGGAGAAAGACGTGCTGCAGTGCTGTATGATCATGTGGGGAATGAATGAGGTGAGTGGAGAAGTCCTCAGTGCATCATGTTGTCATGAAACTAGATAAAATCTAGTTTACGTATGATTGTTTTGCTGAAGGAGTTTGCTGATTTGATTCTTATATCAATCATCTCCATCAGGGGTCAGTGAGAGCAATCACAACAACGACTTCCAGCCTCAAAGAGAGCGTGCAATACTGACTACAGTTGCAGACACTAATGTAGTTATTTCACCCTCATTATTGCATTTATGCGCCATCTTGTGGACTCAATAGTCCAAAAAATTTGCTTGACACGTGATAACCCACTGCTCTTTCTCCCCCGCTCCTCACATACACTTTCACAGAAACACTCAAGACACACACCTCGCCAATCCCCTGTGGTATTACTTCCTGCATCACAGCATTTTGAAAATGTTTCCTCTTACACGCATCTGTTGCTGTCACCCAGCAATAGGAATGCAAGTTTATTTGTTTATATTGCATGGCCTCAATTACGGTAATGGTACATTTTAACATATCATTAGTGTGTGCAAATTGACTTGCAGTGCACTAAACCATGGCTCACTTTGTATCTGCAGTGCTTGAGGGGCTTTGTAATAGAGTCAGTGAGGAAATAAATGAAGACCTCAGGTTTTGCTGGAGCCTTTATTAGGTCATCATGGGAATCCTCTTCAGATAACTGAGTCCAAGTCTGGCCACAATAAGACATTTACTCCTGTGGAAGCTCTAATTTTCCAATCAAATGTATGAGGGTAAACACTAACCACCTGTTTCAGTTCTATATTTTGAGAAACAGGTTGCTTGTCGTCCCTGCTTCATGCCTTTGTTATCCTTTGATCCACAAGAAATGTCTGCATAATGTATTTAACCAAATAATATTTGCATTAATCATCTTATTTAAGGTATTTTTGTTTTTGTTTCGTGCAGTTAAACAGCCCCGTCTTCTTTGCTCCTCCCATGCAGTTTTGCTGACTGAAGCAAAGCCTTGCCTCATGTTTCACTGGTTCGGGTGCACAGCGAGTCCTCGCTCTTGTTAGTGAAGCCTTCAATATATGTGGGTGAGATTCTGGATGAGAGCTACAACAAAAAGCCTCAGTGGGGGTCTGTGGAAAGATGTGCTCGTATGTGTTTGAAGAAACAGCCGTATCTGCTTTAATATTAACAAATAATGACCTTGAAAGTTTACTGCATTGCTCCGCATGTGTGTGAATGACATAAGAATATGTATTAAGTGGCACTTCGCAATCATTTACGGCATTAATTTTGCTAAGCTGAATCTCACACAGCAGTGATGGGAGGAGGCGCACAGAATGGAAGAGCAGGAAAGCCCTCATCTCCATGGTAACTGACTCTGATGGAAACTGACTCTGTTATTAAACGCTGCTTTAACAAAACAATTACCAAGCAATCGAGAACGGGAACCCCACCACCACCACTACACGCACGCCACAGGCTCTCCAAAGTGTCAACAATGGTACATTTCCACCTTTCCACACAATAGCTCCAAAACTCACCAACATCCACCTTTCTAGTTTGGATTTGCATCATCCATACGCCACATTTAAAGTCCCTTGCAGGGCTTGAAGATGATGTCACAGACCATGCACAATGCTAAATAGGTGAAATAATAAACCCATCATTTTTTGAGTCATTTTGGGAGATAGGAGGTAATCTGTTAATTTATGACTGGAGAGATGTTTGTTTTTAAATTGAGCTGCTGGATATTTGATTTCTGCTTGGGGATAAATACATTATCTATCGATCTATCTATGAAGAGTCATCATCAAGGTGTGGGAGATTTACAGGTGAGTGCTTTCCTTGCTTTTTGCTATCCCACAAGCGAACTACTGCCTGAATCCGTGAGCTTCCTGAGCTGTAGTGAGCTCATCTCGTTGATTTGCTGCAGTTTTACTGTTACTGAACACTGCTGGCCAAACACCAAACAGTAGACACACACTGTTACCAACAAAATGAACGATGAACTGAACGATACCTTGATTTACCATAAAAAATATACAACATAATTTCTTGTGTTTTCTTCAAAAAAAAAAAAAAAGGCCAAACATCAAACAAATCAACCAGAATCACTATCAACTGCAAAGTTTCAAAAACACGTGCATGCTTGTCTTATGGTAATCGAACAGTAAACAGGCAGCACACTGCTCAGTCTAACAAGTGCTGTGTGGAAATGTGAGTGATGATGGTGGAGCTGGTGTGGATTGGACTCTGATTTTGATGGCATCACTGATGGAGCTGAGGTGTGACCAGTTGAAGCAGCTAAACCTCCACCTTTAGATGTTCTTACTGGACGGCACTTCGTACATCCACCTACAGCAGCAGGAGAATCGATTTTTAAGCACACACTAGCACACAAACACTACCCGTGGTAGGAAATTCTACCTTTAGTCAGGCTGTAAAACTACCCCCCGCCTCCTCTCCACTTAAGCCCGCACGTGCGCGCATACACGAGGAGCCAATTAGAGACGCTCAACACTGTGATTTATGTGGACGGTCTCGACGTGGCCACGTGCTCACAGAGCCAGTAGGCTATATCCCCTCTGTGTAAATGCGCCGTGTCTGTGAAAGTGAACATAAAAGCAGAGTGAAGCTGACCCCCCACCCACTTGAAACGTAAAGGCAAATAGGCGGAAACCCAGGGGTAGGTCTGCACCCAGGGACAGAGAGGCTGTTCATTTACTGACAGAGGATCTTTGCCTAGTAGACATTTGGAGGTTAGTTAATCCTAGTTCAAGGGAATATACATTTTACTCTAATTGTCATAAAACATATTTGAGGATAGATTTCGCCTTAATATCAAAGTCTTCGGTCGATTCAGTTGTCGACTGTGAGATTGGTGCCATTGCCATTAGTGATCATGCCACGGTAGAGTTGCAAATTGATTTAAACACAGATAGAACAAAGAGGGGTCGCTGGAGGCTTAACACGATGTTGTTGCAGAACAAAAGTTTTAGTGAGGAGTTAACAAAGGATCTTAAAATTTTGGTTCTTAAAATATGGGTTCCACAGATAAAGTAGCCACAGTTTGGGAAGCGTCTAAAGCATATATAAGAGGAAAGATAATTGCATATGCAACAAAAGTTAAGAAAAGTGATCTAGAACGGGAAAAAACCTTAGATAAAGAAATACGAGAATTGGAGAAGGATTTAGCGAGACAATACTCAAATTATAAATACCAGACTATATGTAAATTAAAATACCAGCTGAATGACATTTATAACAAAAAGGCAGAATATGCCTTATTTAGGCTTAAAACAAAATTTTATGAAGGTGGCGAAAAGAATGGTAGACTATTGGCAAGGCAACTGAAGCAGCAAGATAATTTAAATAATATATCTATGATTAAGAATATATCTATGATTAAGTGGTAACCTCATCAAAAGAAATAAATTCAATTTTCAAATCATTTTATCAAGATTTGCATACCTCTGCTGGTGCACTTAATGAGGGGGAGGTGAAGACATTTTTTTTAGGTCTACAATTACCTACTCTTTCTGAGGAACAGAAAACAAGGCTGGATGAGCCTATAACTGAAGAAGAGGTCAGAGCTGCGATCTCATCAATGAAAAATGGGAAATCGCCAGGCTTGGATGGCTTCCCGATTGAGTATTATAAGAAATATATTGATATTTTAGCTCCAGTCTTGCATAAAGTTTACCTTGAGGCATTAGAAATAGGTTCCTTACTGAGTACATTTAATGAGGCACTAATCTCCCTTATTCCTAAAAAGGATAGGGATCTATCGGACCCATCAAATTACCGGCCAGTAAGCCTTTTGGGCGTCGATTGCAAAATTTAGACGAAGGTTTTGGCCTTCCACCTGGATCAAATATTACCAGATATCATCAATGGTGATCAGGTTGGCTTTATTAAGAATAGGTCCTCAGGTGATAACATTAGAAGACTTCTTCATCTCATGCACAAAAGCAAATCTAGTCTAGCCCCGGTTGCGGCCTTCTCGCTGGATGCTGAGAAGGCTTTTGATCGGGTAGAATGGGGCTTCCTTATGACAACCCTTGCAAGGTTCGGGTTTGGGCCTGGATTTTGTAATTGGGTCAAAACTGTATATGCAAGTCCAAGGGCAGAAGTTTTGACAAATGGATTGGTGTCAGAGTTTTTCCATCTCACTCGCGGGACCCGGCAGGGGTGTTCTTTGTCCCCGCTGCTTTTCACAATATTTCTGGAACCACTGGCCTTGGCTATTCGAGCTAACAGGGATGTCAGAGGTGTTCATGCAGGGGGTATGGAGCACAAGTTATTTCTATATGCTGATGACATCTTAGCAGTATTAACGGATCCCATGCAGTCTCTACCAGCGCTACTCACATGTGTTGAGTCATTTTCAAGGTTGTCAGGTTATAAGATAAACTGGTACAAATCGGAAGGCATGCCACTCTCAGCATCATGTCATTCTAGATGCATTACTCCATTCAATTTTAAGTACTTACCTTCAGGTATGAAGTATTTAGGAATATTATTAAAACCCAAACTGGAGGATATTATGCTTTCAAATATGGAACCTCTCCTCCTAAAGATAAAAACAAATCTGGATAAATGGGGTAAATTGAATCTTACACTATGGGGTAAAATTAATGTGATTACCTGTAAGAATTCCTTTACACATATTTAGTCAATTTGAGAAGTTAATTAAAGATTTTTTGTGGAATAACAAGCCAAGAGTGAATATAAAGAAAATGTGGGCCTCTAAAGACATTGGGGGAATGGCCCTCCCAAATGTGAAGTTGTATAATTTAGCTTTTGAAATGTCAAGACTGGCCAAGCACTGGACAGGTTCAGACTCTGAGCTGAGCTGGATGAAGATCGAACAGGAACTAGTGAGCCCTTTTACACCCTTGGATGTTCTCTCACAGGGCTCGGCAATTAATGGACAAGACTTTCATAATAACCCAGTGCTCGGGTATTCTAAAACTGTCTGGGTAGAGGTGCACAAGATGTGTGGAGCATCTCATTTAAGACAACCTTATACCTCGCTATGGAACAACACCGCTGTACAGATTGGGCGAAAAACAGTGTTCTGGAAGGAATGGCTTGTCAAAGGCATACACAGGATAAGTGATCTTTACTCAGGGGGAGTGTTTATGTCATTCGCTGAAATAACCCAAAAATATGGTTTGATAAGAGAAAATAATTTTTGGAAATATTTACAAATAAGGGATTGTATTACCAAAGGAAAATTTACTCAAAGCTCAAATATGGTGGTGGAGTTTTTAGAATTGTCCAGTACAGCACATAGAGCAGCTGTTTTCTACAAACTGTTTAACAATCCAAAAAAAAAAGAGATATGTGAAAACTTGAGGATTATATGGCAGAGAGATTTGAGTTGTGCAATTTCTAAAGAAGATTGGGGTAGAATTTTGTCATTCTCTGATAAATATATAAGAGAGGCCAGGGGTAAATTTACTCAGTATAAATTAATACACAGATGGTACTTCACTCTGTCCAAACTTTATAGAATGGGAATCAGTCCCAGTAATATATGCTGGAAATGTAGTTCAGATCCAGGGACATTTATGCATGCTATTTGGGAATGTGGGAAAGTTTATCCCTTTTGGCAAAAAGCATTATCATCATCATCATCATCATATTATTATCATTATTATTCCTGGAATGAGAGTTTAAAAGTGAACTGAGAGCATCTAGGATTTGAACTGCTGTCTGGTTTTTATGGTGCACTATATCTTTAAGTTAAGTCCGGTTACATAACTACGGTGGCCCCTAGAGACAAAGCATGTACAAACTCCAAAACACGTACAAAATCCAAAACACATGCAAAATCCAAAACACATGCAAAATCCAAAACACATGCAAACTTCAAAACACGTACAAAATTCAAAACACGTACAAACTCCAAAACACGTACAAAATCCAAAACACATGCAAAATCCAAAACACGTACAAACTCCAAAACACGTGCAAACTCCAAAACACGTGCAAACTCCAAAACACGTGCAAACTCCAAAACACATGCAAATTCCAAAACACGTACAAAATCCAAAACACATGCAAACTCCAAAACACTTACAAAATCCAAAACACATGCAAAATCCAAAACACGTACAAAATCCAAAACACATGCAAACTCCAAAACATGTACAAAATCCAAAACACGTACAAAATCCAAAACACGTACAAAATCCAAAACACGTACAAAATCTAAAACACGTGAAAACTCCAAAACACATGCAAACTCCAAAACACGTACAAAATCCAAAACACATACAAAATCCAAAACACATGCAAACTCCAAATCATAACGGAAGTGCTCCAGGACGTTAGGGGCAGTGTTGAGCTCGATTTGCAAAATAAACGGCAAGTTTGTTGCAAACACATGGGCTAGTCTAGTCTCCGTTGCGCTTCCCAGGTTGCCTAGCAACCATGATACTAACCGCTGGAAACTTTGTTTGACAGAAATGAAGGAGAACATATTTTGTTCATTTGTTTGTTTGTTTCTACAAGAGCTTTGTGTGATTTGATAAGTATCTGAGGCTGAGACCATAGGACAGTAAAACATGATTTTTGGGCTTCATTTCTGTACTGAACAGTCATTTAAGATTAGTTAGTAAATAACAATTAGCTAATGTTGTTCATGAGACTAAAGTCATATCACTTTGGTAATGTAAATATAATATGGCCAATATTATAGTTATTATATTAATCATTATTAGCTATTACAGCAGTGAACATGAACTCTGTGTCAAATACTGAGCCTCAGTACAGATTCAAGTTGCAGTTATTTACATGTCTTATCACCTTAAATCTTCACTCAAAGACAAGTATATAGGAATGACTGCCAAATTTATTTGCCACTGAAGCAGAAGAATGGCATCTGAATAAAACCTCTCTTGACATGCCTAGATAACATTAAAGCTTGGTTGGCTCTAAACTTTTTAAATTTGAATGAAAAGTAAACAGATTTGTTGGTGTTTGGACCGAGTAGCCCCTGTGAGTCCTCTTCTTTTGATTTGGAAGGCTATTTTAAACCTGTTGTTACTGCCCTTGGTTTTAAGTTGGACCAGTCCAGTTTTTATCATTTAAGGCGACTGGCAAGAGTGAAATCTTTTCTTTCTAGGCAGCACTTTGAAACCGTGATCCATGCTTTTATTTCTTCCCCTGTGGACTACTGTAACACACTTTATGTGGGGGTCAGTCAGTTGTTACTCTGACGTCTGCAGCTGATTCAAAATGGATATTGACAGTGCATATATAGGTGTGTCATATATAAGAGACAAATGTTGTTCCTTCAGTATGTTGGCATTACTAAATTTGGCTCATTGCTTACATATATTTATAAAAAGAAAATGTACAAGCTGTGATAACTGTTTCTGATAAAATGAAGAGTAGACTGATATATTGAATATTCCTTTATGGGGTGAGAAAATCACACCATGTCATAACTGCTTTTAGTCATACAGAATAGATGTCAGAGCCTTAAACAGGCTGACTTCTGCTAAATGGGTCAAACTGGGCAGAAAGTATACAAACACATAACATCCTTATAGAATATGATGTAACACTATTGTGGCAGGATGAATGTTATTCTTTGGTTCAACCCACTTTCAGCCTGGCGCATTAGGGGGCGCTAGTATAAATAGTGGCCATTTGAGCATTCCTGGATCGCTTACCTGTGATCTCCTTTTTGGTCACCTGACTTCCCTTTGGTGTTGCAGAGATCATTCTGAAGCCTCAATCCAGCGTTGCCAACTTAGCGACTTTGTCGCTATATTTAGCGAGTTTTCAGACCCCTTAGCTTTTTAAAAAAAGACGTGAAAGCGCGTATCGCTTTTACTCTCAACAAGCAGCGGGTGCTGTAACGCAGTCAGTTCTTCTTTTACTCTTATGCTGTTTTGTGGATCACAAGGTTTAAAACTACTTATAAACACACACACACACACACAAAGTAACTCCACCAGAGTGCCTATTTCGGGTCACTTTTGCCGGTCCAAGCCCGGGTAAAGGAGCAGGGTTGGAATTGTGACATAAAAAAAAACAATAATTGCTAAAAGAAATTTAATTTGTAGTTCTAAATAAACTCTAAATGCATTTAGGACGTTTTTTACTCACTTTATGTCTCTTCCACGATGTTATTTCTCTCTCCAACAACATAGGTTACAATTAGATTAGCATGACCAATTATGCAAATTAGGCGATGACGTCATTTAGCGACTTTTAGGACAACCAATAGCGATTTTCCCTACTGAGGAGTTGGCAACACTGCCTCAATCGTGGCTGGTCATAGCTGTAGAAGCCTCCTATGAGCCACTCTGCTCATGTTTCATGACGCGGTTTACTCGGAAGTGTGGGCCTTAGTTTTACGCAATGCCACGCTAACTGAAGTGCTGCTGCTTTGCTTTGCTTTTACCATCTGTTCCCGTTGCGAGGTTCCTTTTCCTGCTGCTGCCAGCTTTTTAAAGTGGATGTCGGCGTGGACAGCGGCCATATGCATGCCGGTTATGGGAGTCAGCTGGCGTACATATTGATTGACCAGATGATTAACTTATAGTCGGGCAGACGGCAAGTTGGAGCAACACGGCGATTCCGTTTGCTCCAGATTTTAAAGTTTTATCCAGATTGTATGTTGTTTTTCTGTTGTTTTGATCTGTTGTTTGGATTTTTGTTACGCCACTGGTGGGAGGCCCTTTTTCTAGCTGCAGATCACCAGTGTGGTCCTGCAGTTGGGTTATCCCCCAGCGCTACATATTATTTTTGTTGTAATATATTAACATTTCTTTGTTTCTTTTATTCAGATGCGGAGTGCCGACGTGGAGGAGACTAGGGTGCCTTGGTGGTGGGATCCTTTGAGTGTACACACCTGCCTTGTTTAGTTTATTAGTGTGAGTGTGTGATTTTGTGTTGCACTTGTGTCTTGGTGTGTTTTCTTTTTTTGAGTTTGTGCGTGGCATCCCTGCCCCTCCACTGGTAAGCCTCAGCTCTGAATACCTTTTTAAGCATATTTGTACATGGATGTTTATGATTGTGCTTTTATACGGTGTTTTAAATAATTATTAATAAATTGTCAACTTGTTTTATCATTGAACCTCGTCTCTGTACTGAGTATAACAAACCTAACTGCCTTCTTGGTGATTAGTGTTACTTCCAGTATTCTCTGGGTGAAATTCCCAGAGTGGCGTTGTCTTTTAAACTGTGAAGAGTATTTACTTTATTCTCACCTCGTGCTGCCACACTATAGATCAACTTACCTCAGAATATATAAAGCATATAAACAATTACAGCAATATGATGCAACAAACACAGCAGTACTACTAATCCAAAATACTCAAAGCTTCATAGAACTGAAACAAACATTTATTTTTAGGTCCATTCTGCTGCTGATACATACTTTATTTTTCTGAACATTAAACTTGTTTCTGCCTTTCATAGTGTTTAACCTGAAGGCCCTGAGTACTTTCTCCCACACTGAAAACACTGGAATGATAAAATTATTTGAACATTACCTAATAAGACTGATTCAGGACAGACAATTAGTTATTTTAAACTTTCCTAGCAGTCCTTCACAAACAGGGAACAGTCTGTCTATTCTCTCCATCTGTCAGCTGCTGCTGGCTCCTCCTCTTCCTCACACACTGCTGAGTTTGTCCTGGTGGATCATCAGGGGTGCAAAGCCTCACAGATGATGTGCAGCAGTGGGTCCCTCAGTCTGTCCTCACTCTGGACACTTGCAGTTGTCACACACGGAAATCAAATGTGTGATAAGCTGCAGGATTCAAACACAAGTGTAACTTATAAATACATGTTCATACTTTTATTCCACAATCAGAGAGAAAGAAACAGAGAGAGAGTGCAGGACAGACAGACAGGTGACAGTCTCAGGTGTATACACTGCTACAAAACAGCACAAGACAAGGAGGATTTAGTGTTTGTGTTATTACGAGTGCTAAACAAGAAGAGTTCCCAGCTGGTACAGTGGACACATGTGTGACTCCTGTGATTAAAGCATCTTTCTTTCAGCTTAACGAGTGAACCGTCAGTTCGTTCAAACACACGTTAAAGTCCGTTTGGCTCGACACCACCGAACAGAGGCAGCAATATAACATAGCTAACATTAACAGTGCAGTGAATCCTGCTTGTGCCTGATAATCAGGACTGCAAACCGAGCAGCATCACTGACTTTCAGCTTGTTGTGTTTGTGGATATATGACTGACTTTAATTATCCATAAAATCATCACATTCTCTGTAAGATTAAGGTCAACTATTGAACGGCGTATATTTTGAAGTAAAGGCTTTAAAACCAAGTTAGTACAAACATCGCTAATATCACATAACTTTCCCGACATTTGGCCAACAGTAATTTTTTTAATGTTCTTCATTATAAAAACATAATATTCAGTACTTACTTCTGAAAGTTTACTCTTCGCCCGCTCCGCTTCCGCTGTTTTTTTTGGCAAAATTATCCACACCACCGCCGCGCTATGAAGTCTGGGATATGTTGGGCCATGAAGGCTACACCGACCCATCCTTAAAATTCAGGGAAATTAAGGACGCATTTGAGGGCCGCATTTCGAGCAGCCTTTGAATTGGGACAGCCTTCGTCGTGTCGCTGTGACGTAATCGGCCTTAAAATGCGGCCTTTATGGCTGCAGACCCCAAATCCGGTCATTGGTACTTCCTGGCTTGTGTAGTTACTAGGTAACAAACACAGCTCAACACTGCCCCTAGCGTCTTGGAGCACTTCCGTTGTGATTTGTAGTTTGCATGTGTTTTGGAGTTTGCACGTGTTTTGGATTTTGCTGTGTTTTGGCGTTTGCATGTGTTTTGGATTTTGTACATGTTTTGGATTTTGCATGTGTTTTGGAGTTTGCACGTTTTGGATTTTGCATGTGTTTTGGATTTTGCATGTGTTTTGGATTTTGTAAGTGTTTTGGAGTTTGTAAGTGTTTTGGATTTTGTAAGTGTTTTGGAGTTTGTACGTGCTTTGTCTCTAGGAGCCACCGTACGTAACTGGCTTATTATTATGTATGATTTTTTTATTTTTTTTTAAGTCTATGTGCACTCAAAAACTGTTATAACCGGCAGCAGGGGCATCAGATCTGTGCATAGTAGCAACTAGGTGTGGGCTTTGCATGTCCACCTCAGTGACCGGTGTGGCCACAGCTGCCACACATCCGCACAACATAAAGGCTCGTAACAGCAAGACAGTCCTCACATGCGCGTGCACGGCGCTTCCACGAATAGAAGCGCGCATGTTGGTGTGCGGCAGCTGTTACGGTCTCCGGCAGAGGTATTCCCCAGTTCCATCACGACCAGCAGCCTGCCAGTGTTCGTGGTTCCAGAGTTGACAGTAAAAAAAAAGAAACGCTTGTATTAGGTTGTTTTTTTTAATGCCATATGATGCATAGAAATGTGAAAAAACGCGTAACGCACCTAAATAAATACAAAGATACACGAAATGACCAAACCTCGGGGCGCATTCAGACTCATCGGGTTTGTGAATAAAACCTCCTTCTCGACATGAATTTCTCGTCCTCACCCAACCTCGACTCTGCCATGGCTGTCACCCACCGCCCAAATTGATTTGGCCACCCCCCTTCCCCCTCGCTTTCCTCCCTTCCCTCCCTTCCCACCAGTCACATGGAGGTTAGCGGTGACCCATCGTTCCCTCGGTTTTGTGGCAGTCGCTCGCTCTCCGGTGCTCTTGAAAGACGCACGGGGGGAACAAACAAACAAAAAGCGCAAAACTGGCAGTAACTGTCTTTTTTTTAAGTTCTTTTATTGTATCTGTTGCTAAGGAGAATCAACCCGGAATCCGCTGAAGCCGCCGGGAAACGATACTTGGTTAAAGGGGTTATTTTTAGTCCCCCACGGCGGCGATGAGTGGCTGGAAGCCGGCTGCGAGACCAAGCGCTGCTGCGCTGTGGTAAGTGAAGCCCCAGCTCGGTGCTCAGGAAGAATGAAGTCGAGACGAGATAAACTGAAGATCCCCTCTCTGACTCTGGAGTAAGTTCTGCTTTTTTTCAAACAAACAAACAAAATGTTTTCGTGCTGCGCTGCAGATGAGAAACCACTAGCTGTCCTGTGTGGCTGCTGAATTTGAAGTTGCAGTAGGTGAGAAATAGGAGCGTTCACGCACTCGTGTACAACGCGCTCGTGGTGTCAACAGAGTTTTAGATGCGCCGTGGCTTTAGTTCAAACCTTCAGCTATCTGCTGCGCAGTGAAGTTAAACAGCCACCTGAGCACGAAAGATGTAAAAAATAATCTCTCTCTGGGTGATAGCATTCTCATTGTCTTGGTAACGGCTTCGGTTTATTCTCATATTTTGAAGACGATGCGCTTTGGAGACTTCAGGAGTCAACAGGTGTCTCACCAGCAGCCTTTATGTCTTTAGAAACATCATCAGTGCTCTCAGGAAGACCCAGGCTTAAAATTGGCAGATCCCCCACCCTGCGCGTTAATCTTTAAACTGAGCTGAAGTGGAGAAATCAAGCTGTCCAACCTTGAACTGGATCCGTGTTTGCTCAATTTACGCCTGGTTAAATGTGTAAAGTCAAACTAGTGAAAACAATACTAAACTTGTGATGGCGTTGACATATTTTGTCCGTGAAATGACTTCATCCAGGTTCCCAATCCTTTAATCTCACCAAATGTTTAATTTCATATGACTTTCTGTTTTTTTCCTTCTCTATTGTCTCTTTTTTTAAAGCTCAGTCCACAAGTCCTGCATGAATCACATCGTGGCCTTTCCACAGGACCAACACACACTGACAGTGTTTTATTTAGCAGGACAGACGCTGGCTTTTCTTACAATTGCTAACCTGTAATTTTTGTCTCTATCAAAGCCCATGACTGCAGTCTTATGTCCACCCACCCTTCCTTCTGAGTGAATATAGCCTTTTTTTTTGCATTGAGAAAAGGGAGGGGGTTAGGGAGCGGGAGGGGTGGGGGTTCCTGCTGCTGCTGCCCACTGGGATGCTGATCCATAAGGCGTAGGAGCTCCCTTCTCGCATCCTCATCATCCTCTGATCCATGCATCCATCTGCCTCCTCTGTGGACCATCTCGGCTGAGCATGCGTTGGTTTCATTTCATTTTTAGGCACTCCTTAGCTTCTGAGATACAGAGGAGGTTTCACGCTTTGCAAGCAGGGAGGGTCTCAGGGTCTTAATGATGGCACCCGCTGAATCAAACCACTACTGGAAGTGCAAATGTGAAAAGTAACACTTTCCTGGCATTCAGATAGACTTTGTTATGGTGAATTGTGCTCTTCGAGTATTTAGCCAGATTTGTAGTCGTAGTGACACTTTGGATCTTATGAGGTAAAATATGACTAACGTGGAATAATAAGAAGCCATTAGGTCTGAGCACAGTTGTAATTGGATTGTAGTTTTTAAGGACAGCCAATGGATGTTATCTGATGATTTGTAGCTACCGCCGGTCTGAATATCAGAGCCTCCCTGAACATTTAGGAAAATCTGAAATGAGTCAGTCTGAGATTTTCCACTCTGTTTTCCACTCTGGACAAGATTGGAGATAAAATTGAAATGCAGTATGGAATTGACAGATTATTCACTCAAGCACCACTCGGGGCTTTTCTTTAAAGGGTCTTAAGGAGAAGACGTGTCAAAATGAAATGCAGTGGAACGACTCACATATGTTGCTTAATTATGAGGAGGCACTACAGAATGATCAGTCTTTGTGCGAGGAGTTGTTTTTCCTACCGTCCGCCCTGCATTACTATGACAACATGTTCATTAGTGCTGTGGTAGCCAGGGCCGTGTTTAGCACTGAGAAGCTTCTGCAGAACTGAGACAATAGCAGCTTTGTGGAACCCCGAAGGCAGAGCTTAAATCTGAGAGAGAATTACTTCACGCACTATGTCAGTGTTAGACAGATGCAGATTTTGGAGCAAGCTCGGCCTGCTTATCTCGACCGTGCATTAAGATGTGAAGTAGTAGCTGAGATTCATTAGAGACAATGCTGTGCAGGTTTGGGTGTGCAAGAACTACAAGTGCATTGTTGTTTTTGATTTCAGGAAGTCAAACCTCGATTTATCTGATCTTAGGCATCTCCTAACACTGTTAAAGATTGCGCTACATGTTCAATAAATGTGTGTTGGATGCTGAAATTTCCTGTCTGGTGTGTTGACAAGCAGCTGCTGACTTCCTGTTGTGTAAGAGCTCACACGAGATCAGTAGCCGGCTAATCAGATGCATCCAGGGATGCACCCAGCGAGCCTGTAAATAAACAGCGCTATCAGATGGGCATCGGCTTTGGCAGCCCCAGTGGTGATGTCAGCCGGAGAGAGGCGGGCATCGGCCTCTAACCTTGCGCCAAAGCTCCAGCACTGACTGATGATGACAGACACCTGACGGGCCAAGTTGCTGAGCCAGCTCACTAATGCACGTGACCATGTCTTGCTCTTACAGTTTGTCACCCACATGCCAGAGCCCCACCCTCCTGAGCCCATGCAGCCCCTGCAGCCCCTGCAGCCCCTTACAAACCCTTCATCCCTGGAGGTAAGAGAGCCAGGTCACACGCAAACTCTTCCTAAGGACTAAACCTATCCATTTTTAAATTAAATTAAAAAACAAAGAAACAAAAAAAACCCTGACAATTTGCTGAACAGGTAATGTTAACGTTACTGTTAACATGGGCCAGCAAGTGTAATTAAATTTCATTTATTTCAGAATGATACAGCTCTTATTATTTGGTTGCTTTTGATCCTTTTATGCGCTATTATTTCAGAATAGTGCATAAAAATGCACCAAATCATTCCTGACTGGATCGATATGACATAAAAAAATCATAATTTGCTCATTTATATACATGACAATAACACAATCTGGGTGTGTTTTTTTCTGTTGCTTTTCCTATTTGAGAAAAAAAACGAGATCAGAAAAAGTCAGAAATATCAGTTGAGTCGTGTGCTCTTTGTTGTCTTGTTGTTGTTTTTTGGCATGTGAAGGTGCTTCTGTTTCACCAGTGAAGACGTGTCGTTTATTAGTTGTCTCTAAGTCTTAGTGGGTTGCTTGGCAACGGTGCTGGGTGCTGTGGAGGAAGGCAACACTGCAAACAGAGGCGGCTGCATCCAGCATGTTTCTGGATGTGTGAGCACCGCTAGGCTGTCACACCACACACTGAGCAGTAATGAATCTCATTTGCTCTCCTGAAAAATGAGCACAGTTTTTCTAGGGATGCAAAAAAACATGCATTCATTTGCACATGGACATAGTCTGATTCCACAGCATGACCGGCTCCATATTTGCTGGCTTCGTGTTTTTAACACCGTTTTGCATTTGTTTCACCACCCAGGCACATGCTCATTCACTTGCATCAGATTCTGTATTTGTATGCAAATTTCTTATTTCCCAACATCAACCCTTGGATCAGATACTGTGATTGTGCTGCAGTTTGGCTTGAAGGAAAAAAATGTGACAAGACAACATGCCTTTTGCCTGGCATAGGATTCATTTTCAGTATTACCCATTCTAATCTTTTGGCAGCATAGCCAAATCCTAAACCTAAACTACAGACAAGAACAAATTATGTTAAGCTGCCACACCCTAAGTAGCCACCTGGTATGAGCTGTATATCCAATAAAACCTGTTTGATGACTCAAAAAAAGTAAATCACTTCAGAGTTTCTTTGTGTCAGGGTAGATGGAAGTTTATTTAAAATTTGACTGGAAACCAGTTCAAATTAGATTAAATAACATAAGGTGCCAAAGGTTTGGAAACAGGACCGAAAAATTCCAGCTATCTGGTAGAGTCACGTGAAAGAGAGAGTTTTTCATGTGAAAATTATTCATTAGCTTTAGCAGCAATAACTTGAAGCAATCATGATTTCATCAGTCTCTCACATCATCGTGGAGGAATTTTGGTCTACCTTTCTTTACAGCGTGGCTTCAGCTCACTGAAGTTTGCAGGCGTTTTAGCGTAGCTCTCTTAAGGTCTGTGCATAAATAGCCAGCATATAACCAAATCGTTAACGCCTCGATTCTTTTCTTTTTCAGCCATTCTGTTATAGATTTGTTGCTGTGCTTGGCTCGCCCCGTTGAATTATCCAATTCTGGCCATAGCTCTCATCCACATGGCCTCACATTTGATTCTAGAATACTTTGGTATACGGTGACTGCAATGTGCCCAGGCCCTGTGGCTGCAAAACAAGCCCAGATCATCACTCCTCCTCCACCATGCTTGATAATTGATGTGAGGTGTTTGTGCTGATGTGCTGTGTTTGATTTTTGCCAAACAGGATGCCGCGCATTGGGACCAAGCTTCTCTACTTTGGTCTTGTCTCTAGGACATCATCCTGGAAGTCGTGTGGTTTATTTAGAGGCAGCTTTGTAAACCCTAAGCTGTACTGCCATGTTCTTTTGATAGAGAAAAGGCTTTCTCCTGGCAACCATCACAAACAAGTTATACTTGTTTTGTGTTTTGCTAATTGCACTGTTATTGACTTTAACGTCTAACACACTAACTAAGGCCTGTAGAGTTTGAGTTGTAGCTTTTGAGTTTTTTGCAGTTTGCATTGCATAGTCTGACCTTGGGGTGAATTTGCTGGGTAGACTTGCAGATATCTTGAATGTTTTCACTTGTAAATACTTACTGTAACCTGATCGGCTGTGAGTTTTTCGAAAATGACCCTATAGACATTCTGTTTGCAGTGGTGACCCCTTGTGAGTAAGGGAGCAAGTGAAAGCAGCTTCTTCCGAGCATTTCACTGTCTTACCCTGAGGTGAATTTGCCTGGACGCCCACTCCTGGAAGAATGTGGCACTTTGTCAATACACACCTAAATGCTCCAGACCGGCAAACTGACAAATGTCTGCTTTTATAGAGGTGATGTTTACATTTGCTGATGATCGGTTGTCCTTACCCTTTTAATTCCTATCACAGCACATGAAGGTATGCTTAGACACGACTGCTCAGAATCCTGTAAAAACTCTGTTTTTCACATGACTTTATGTTAAAGCCTTTAATGAAAAATGGCCCGACTGTATGGGAAATAATGTGCATAGAGACACTAACAGTCATGAATGGTATGTCAGTGGTAACAAAGTCATTTCACTGAAAATATCTATAAAATTCCACTTAAAGCTGCTGTGATGGAAAGTGCAGAAATGACCAAGCCTGAAAATATGCAATATTCTATCTTTGTTATCAGATAGCTTCAGACACAGACATGCCTCTTTTTGTCAAGGTAAGGTGCTTGGTTACAGTTAGCTTGAAATAAAAGAAAGATTTCAGTTAGTTTTTGGGTCATGGAGATGACGAGATTACGTTTTAAAGAGTAACGTTATTATTATGTGCAGAGGTGTAAGAAGGTTTTATTTTTAGGCCTGGTTGGTCTGAGACTCTAACTTGACACTTCTAATCTTATACATAATGAAGTTTTAAGGTCAGGTAAAAAATAACTAACTACAAAAACACTCGGGAAATAACTGTTGTACATGCAGACTTCTAATGATGCCTTTAAATAGATGTGCTGCAGTATAATTAGAGAAACAAAAAGTTGCAGATCTATCTATCTATCTGTGTGTGTGTGTGTGTGTGTGTGTGTGTGTGTACGTGCGTGTACTAAGCCAAGAGTAAGTGCACAAGTACTGGATGTAGTTTGTGCAGTGGAATGTACCACTATTCAATAAGTTTATCTGGAACTTCCCTCTACCAGGCTCCTAATGGTATACCCCAGCAACATCTTATGCTGCTTTCACGTTTTGTAGGAAATTATCCCCAAGGTATGAATGCAAGCGGCATCTGTAAGTTTACTCGTATTACATCATAACAGGATAGTTTGCAGGTTTGCAGCACAACTAATCATAAAACATACAAAGGCTGCTCTCTCTATATATTACACGTTTTAATTATTCTTGGTCTATTTGGACAAGATTTTCTATGGAAACTTAAAAATGTAACAATGATCTTGCACTGTTGTTATTGTTTACATGGCAGTACACCAGGTTATTAAAGAAATACAGAAAAAATGAACTCTTTTAAACAGGAGAACAAAAAAAAATTAGATTCATTTTCCAGTTCATTGCTAATTATTATGATTAAATGATTTTAAAAGGGGGATTGTTGATATCTGCATATTGTCCTGTCTCGTTTACACACAGGTTTACGCGACTATTTTTTTCAAAATTATGTTAATTTCGCAGTTATATGATTATAACCCTTCCACACAGAGAGGTATAATCATACATACTAAAAGAATTCAAGCTACGTTTTGACCTATCTGAAGCCTATATGAAAAGAGTGGCTGTCTCAGGCTAATGTAGGTTATAAATAGTCAAGATAGAAAGTAGAGAAAAACAGCTTTTAGCAGGTTTCTAGCACGTTTGCGTGGTAGGAGTCAGCGTGGTTTGGATTTGTACTCCCAGTCTTCAGTGGTGTCAGTTTTTTTTCTTTGCTCTGCTTTTGTAATCTGAGCTGCAGCACCGTCTGTTAGAGTCTTTAGCTGCAGTTATGGCAAACCAACAATTCTCCCCCACCTCCGTTTCAAAATCCCAGGGTCATTAATCATACAGAAAACAGCATGACTGAAAGCTTTATTTTATTAATCTGCTACAGGAATGTTGTATTTATTTGGTATCTTTACATGACTCACACTTTCAGTCTTACAAATAATATTACTTTTGCATTTTTAGCAAAGACAGATAGACAGAAACCGCCTTACAGGCCAGCAAGTCTCATTTGTAGTCAGCACTGGGACCAACAAATCGGGGCTGGGTTTCTGACTATAACTGAAATGAATACCTTTGTTTCCACTCTGGGAAATTACTTAGCCAGATCCAGTGCACACTAAAATATTGCCATCAATGTTATCTTTTATGTTATCTTTTTGTGCATGTCCTGGCTAAAGTGAAGTGTTATTATTGGTACGGAATTAGAATAATTAGGACATTAACAGATCCCAAGTTTAGGCAAAGCTGCTTCTATTCTAGTTGTCTATTGTCCAATACACGTGAAAGCACTGAAACTGAAAGACAGCTCTGTTGATACTGATGACAGTATACCTGCCCCACAACGGCCTAACTACAGTACACACAAATACAAATATATATACCCACAGCGCACATAAATGAAGTATTATTATTCATCAGGAGGTACAGTATGGTTGCATATTTGAATGTGGGGCTCATTGAGGATTATCTATTAAACTAAAATCAAACACTACACCACGTGCTCTCACAGTTTTTGATACCCAGTCACATTTATTGGGCAGAAATAGCAATCAGTTGTGCAAATACCAAAACAACTATTTGTGTAGCTGGATTTAAGTGCTTAAAGTTGAACCTTTTAGAACATGATTAACGCCACCTTGTGCCGGGACAGAAGCCAATAGATTTACATTTATTTATGTTAGCTAATTACTAACAGAACCAATAACTCAGGGGGAAATAAAGACACTAAAACTAAAAATCAGTGTGTTGTGTGGTCTTTGGCTCCAACAATGAGTTTCATGTTAAGTAATCAAGGCTATACTGTCCACTTTAACTGTATCTTTAGCAGCAATTGGCTCTTGTTTGGCTAGCTGCACTGACACTAGAAGATCCAGCTGTTAGCCATAATGTTCAGGTTTTAAAGCACTTTATGGATGAGAACAGAGTGGAGATATGGAAAAGAGCTGTTAAATCTAGTGCTGCACACAAAAATTAATATGAATACAGATACATACATTTTTAAACCATTGCAAATGGGAATATAACTGGACTCAGAACTGTTTGTCAGGCTTTTAGGGGATTGCCACTGTCCATTTTAAACTGTTTTGTAAGAATTAGCTAACAAAAGAGAAGCGACAAAAACACAGGTCAGTTAAAAAAAGCCCCAAAACTTGAGCAGACTTTTGCGGCAGTGCGTAGCGAACGTAACGAGCGGCGCTTGAACGCAGCACGGGTCTCCAGCTTCCTCACGCGCAGAGACACGCAGCGAGCGGACACGGTGTGGACAAAGTACCGCGGGCTGAGAGGCTGTTTTCAGCGGTATCGCTTAACCGACAAGCCACGAAGGACGTGATGTCCCGGGTGTAGCGCTTTCCGTCAGACCGGAGGATGTAACGGCTGCTCCGGAGATGTTGGGACTGCACGAGGCAGTCTGACTTCGGCTTGAATACAAACGGAACCGCCGAAAAGAAGAAGAAGACGAAGAAGAAGCAGAGACGATGGTGGGGAGAGAAGCAGTCTTAGCAGCAGCAGGAGCAGCTGGAGGGGGAGCGGATTTCACATCAAGTCGAGCTTATGTTTTTTGAAACCAGCATAAACTTTAAACGAGGGGTTATGCAAGAAAATCCTCCAGCATGTCGGATCCGATTCACTGGTCTGCGGTGCCGAGCCAGAGCAAGTCCCCTTTTGTTTCGGTGTCGCTACTGAAGCGCTCGAAGAGGTACTTATCAGAAGTTGACATACCGGAGGCTGAAACTAGCCCACATAGCTATTTAGTCTTTAAAAGCTACCACATACGATTACATTGGGCTTCCCTAACTCACTCAAACGTCTCCGTTTACGTTTAACAACACGAGCTAGCTGCTGCTTCAGAGCAGCAACCCGATCGCTTGAACGTTAATCCAGTGTTTGCCCTCTGTTACTCTTTTGTTTTTGTGGTTATGAAGAAAACATCGTATCTGAAGCTGTTTGCAGATAATATTTGCTATAAAGCCAATATTCTCAGAGGCAGGATCTTAAAATAATAGGCGCGGTGTGCAGTTTCCTTTGTTGAAATTGGATGTAGCATGACAGCAGGTCTGCATGTGTTTGTCAGTGGATGCACTTTGCAGCTGGCACATAAAGCTGTGTGGATAGACTAAATAATAAAATTATATGTGCGGATCCCTGTTTAGATTGATGTGCTGCACGTTGGATTTGGGATTAGGGTTATAATGACTGCCTGGAAGTCATATTTAGGTGTAATGTATTGTGTTTACTGTTGGCTGACTGGAGATAAGGTCTGCACCTGTTAACTTCCTTGTGCAGGATGTCACACAGGATCACTAGTGATTAGTGTCATTCAGTGATTGATATGCTCTCCAGAACGTGCCGGGCACAGTCTGAAAAAGCCCCTCTGGCTATCAAATACTTTAAATGTGCAGCTGGACATCTTAGATATTGAGATTTTTTTTATCAGTGCAGCCAGAAGTTATTTAATCAGGTGACTTTTCTCAATTCATCTTGTGGGCTCTAAAACATCAGAAGGTATTTGCTTCATTTTATCTGCATCATAAATTTGGAATGGAGTGCTTGGACCAGCAACTTTGAAATGTCGAATTTCCTCCTTTTAGGGGATTATTTAGCATTCCCTCCTTTTCCCTTCTCAAACACACACACAGTGGTGGACATCTGTTGACCAAGCTGGGCCGGCGGCTGCGGTCAGCGTGCACACACCCCCCTTCAGGCTTGAGTCCGGTGACAGAAGGGCATCCTTTTTGGATTGTGGCTCTCATGAGTTTTCTCTCTTGATCTGTCATGCTGGTGTGTCATGCATTTGCCTGCAGATTACAGTTGTAGTTACGTAAACGCGTCTCAAGGCAGAGGTGCTCTGAAGGCGGAAATTATCTCACTGGTTGAGTTTAATTCCAGTGGGCAGAGAAAAGAAACAAAACACATAAAAAACGCAAGCTGTGGTTCTTAACGCTTATCTGTACTGGGCTATGAATGCTGTATTTTTGGTAAGTGTTAAAAAAGGAAAGAGGAAAAAAATAACAAAGTAAAGAAAGAATTAGCTCATCAATAGTATTAGGTTAACACGAGCTAGGTGGAGATATTGAGCTTGAAAGGATGTGCAGCAGGTTAGGGTGATTAAAGGACCGGAATGGAAATGTAATAACGAGTGAATGGAGTGTGCAGAGAAGTTAGGAGTACTTAGAGGTCCTAATGAATGAAGGAACTGAGAGATTGAGGACAGATCAAGGAAAGCAAGTGAATAAGGAAGTGAAGAAGATTAGTGAGGAGAAGTGAGGGCAGCGGTGAAGGAAGATTAAGAGTGACAAGGTGGTTATGTAAGCATGTCCAGCTGGCATACCTGTAGAGGTATGCAGATGTCCAGGAGAGAGGGCAGTGGCATTTTTAACCAGGCTGGTAATTACAATCTTGGAGAGCAAGAGGATGCCTGGGTAACTGAGAAGAAGTGTACTGATACCAATTTTCTAGAATGATGTGCAGGACTGTAGTAATACTATCAGCCATACTATCAAGATGTAGTGAAAGAGTCGTTAAAGGTAGATAAGAAGAGAAGCAGCACTATGGCTTCATGCTGAAAAAGAGCACATTTGCTCTGAGGGTGCTGATGGAGAAGTGTAGAGGTCAGATAGATGCTCTCTAATGCATCCATCGGAGTATGAATTTGAATTTGAGGACTGTTTGAAGATGGTGGCACTGACAGGAAGATAAGCAGAGCTAAAGATGGAGAAGATTGGTATCAGAGGGACAGTTCAGGTTGACAGACAGAGAGGCAAGGTTGAGACGGTTTTGGACATCTGCAGAGGAGGGCTAGTGGAATTATTTGACTAAGGATGCTGGAGATGGAGCTGCCAGGAAGAAGGAAAAAAGGAAGACCTCAGAGGAGGCTCATGGATGTAGGGATGGAGGACATGCAGAGGGTTGGTGCGACAGAAGAGGATGCTAAGGATCGGGTGAGAGGGAGGCAGATGATCCGCTGTGGTGACCTCTGAAGGGAGCAGCCGAAAGAAAAAAATGATAATAGGTCATTCAGCTGAAGAACTGTGGAGCTAATTTCATTGCAAGGCGTCAATCGTCCGTCTACAATTTTCAAGACTTGCTAGTTCTCCTACAGCATTGGTCACAATTGATCATCAAACGGGTCTTCTATCAAACTGTGGTATAGATCAAGGCCACATTTGTTATTTTCTGTGCAGTAACCTGTGAATTGTGGTGATACATTGGTATTCTGTTTATTATTTACTTGCCTGACAGCATTGCTACTAGTATTAGCATTTAAATATTGGAAACGTATTGTTTAAAAAGGGATCTACTTTCTTTAGTTTCTTTCTCTCATATAATCTCGAGAAATACTAATAAAACGAACAGATGCAACATATGACTAAACAGAATGCTGAACACCCTTCTAATCTTGCACAAAAGACAGTACAGTAGATCATTTTCAGACCCATTTGGTCAAGAATCGCCAAACACAGTGTTGTTTATTGGTTGTGTTTAAACCAGTAAAAAATTAAGCCTTAGGCTGAAGGTATATGGGTCCAGAAAATTAATGATCTTCAGATGACCTAAAGTGCAGGTCTTTCTGTGTGGAGTTTGCATGTTGGTCCCATGTCGACATGGTTTTACTCGGGCTTCCCACCACAGTCACAAGCCACGCATGTTAGGTCAGCTGATGATCCTAAATTAGGCGTGGGTGTGATGGTGAGCGTGAATGTTGCTCTGAGTTAGCCCTGTGATAGGCTGGCACCCTGCAGTAGATTTACAGCAATGTCTGAAAAAGGTCTTTTTGCTAATTAACGATGGAAATTCCTGCCTTTAAAACAAACAGGCGATTGCAAGAAACAGTAAAAAAATACTGAAATGAAATTAATAATGTAAGGACATCCTAAAGATGGTGAACACCAACAACAAATTTTGACGTGTTTTTCAGGAATATCGCTATTTTTGTTTTGTTTAATAATATGTAGTTATATGAGGATTGCGCACTGGACATCCATGTCCTATCTCCACAGCACCATTTACCCCCATTTCTCCTTCCAGTGTGCACACAAAACAGAGTAACACCAAAACTGCTTTGGTGTTACTCTGTGTTTTTTCAACCGTCACAGCTTGGAGGATAACGGTCTGCTACGATAGAGGTCAAGTGTCTGCTTAATCTCCTCAGAGTTACACTGTCATGAGCCTTTTGTGTCGACAAGCTGCTGCTCAACACACATACTTAAAGCCAATCCGAAACACTGGAAGACTCAGATGACTCAGACCTGTAATTATAGGTGGAAGAAGTCAGGGCAGCAGCGATTACGCTCACTTTGAAGGAAACCAACAGGTTATTATTTTCTGGCATTGCCATATCGTTCTTCCCGTCAGTTAAAAGAGCTGCTGGTATTATCAGTGTGTTTCATGCAGTGCTCTGTGTTAAGGTGTGGAGCTGCTGTCATTATTTTAAAAGTGAGAATGTTGCAGGTTTTAAAGGGACCTTGTTGAGGACATAATGAGAAGAAATAAAGCTTTGTTATTCACTGATCATGAACGTAACACTGCAACTAATTTGTCAGCATGTTACTACACCTGCAGGGCACAGATTACCCTACTGAGGCCAATGTTAGGTTATTTTCATCTGCAGAATACAGCAGTCACTTAGTATTCAAACTACTACAGAAACACTTGTATATAAATTGTGATGGCAGATGCAGATAAGTGATATGTTTTGACTGTGACAGGCTGTTGAGGTTTCTCTTTTTGCTGTTTGTGCTCCAGCTGTCGCAGCAGCAACAGGAAGAGCCTCGGTGTCGGGACGCCGTCGCCTACGCTTTCCCGGCCGCTCTCCCCACTTTCACTCCAAACTGGTAAGACCTGTTTCAGTGTTTTCCAAAATCTCGGCACTGCACCGGCCAGTCAAACCGATGAAAGAATGAACTGTTGCTATAGAAGCGTTTGCTTTGCTTGTTTCCATCTCACCTTACCAGCGTTGAGAAGAAGGATGTTCAGAGTTGTACGACCCCAATCCCAAAAAAGTGCTGCGTAAAATGTACATAAATTCATAATGCAATGATCTGCATATCTCAAAAACACAGTAGAACATAGAAAATATCAGATTTTTAGAGTGAGACATTTTACTGTTTCATGACAAAAAATGAGAGCTTATTTTGAATTTGATGGCAGTGACGTATTTTAAAAGAGCTGGGACAGCAGCAAGATAAGGCTGGAAAAGTAAGTGGTACTAATATGAAGCAGCTGCAGGAACATTTTGTAACTAATTAGGGTAATTGGCAAGTAACACGACTGGGTATAAAAAGAGCATCTTAAAGTTTCCCTGAAACAAAGATGGGCAGAGGTTCATCATTTGGCAAAAACCACATCTAGAAATTGTGAAAGAATTTCTTAATAATGTTCCTCAACCTAAAATTACATAGACTTTCAAAGACTTTCAAATATATCATCATCTACAGTACAAAATATCGTCAAAAGAGTCAAAGAATCTGGAGAAATTTCTGTGTGTAAGGCAAAGGTAAAAAAAAATCAATATTAGATTCCTGCGATCTTCTGGCCCTGAGCCAGCACTGCTTTAAAAACAGGCATGATTCTGTCATGGAAATCACTACATGGGCAAAGCCAACACAATTGAGAAACAACACTGTTTCTGGGACAAAGCTCATTTAAAATGGTTTGGGCCAAAGTGGAAAGCTGTTTTGTCATCAGATAAATCATAATTTGAAATTATTTTAGAAATCCATGGAACTTGCACATCTGGAAAGGCACCATCAGTCTTAAAAGGTATTAACAAGTTTTAAATCAACATTTGCTTTCATCCAGAGTACATCTTTCTCCTACAACCACTTGCTTTTCATAGTACAAGAGCTGGGTGCTGAACCGACCCGCCTGCAGTCCAGACCTTTCATCACTGGAAAATATTTTGTGCATCATGACATGAAAAATACACTGAACAAGAGTCAAGACTGTTGAGCAAACATAATCCTGTATCAGACAAGAACTGGACAACATTGCTCTCCCAAAAGTCCAACAGCTGGTGTCCTCAGTTCCCAGACGGTTTCACACTGTTGTTAAAAGAAGAGCAGATGCTACTGTTACGTTCTTAGTCTAGGCGTGTATTGAACGCAACAAGAAATTGGCCCCACTCACGCACCGCCCAAGAAAGAACACAAACAGTAGTATCTTTTAAAGTGCTAAGCAACCATTTATTTGCTTCAGCAGTGAGCAGTGCCAAAAATAACAAACAAAACTCCCTAACGGTCCCTATGCTTTTCTACACAAATGAAAAGCAACCAAAAGTGGTAAATATGGCCCCCTCCCAACTTTTGGTGATGTGTTGCTGCTCAAATTTAAAATGACCTCGTATTTTTCTTCGATATGTTCCATATCGGCGTGTTTTCTAAGTTCTGTCGTGAAAGACTGCCGACCACTTATTTGTTTGTATTTCAGACTAGTCGACTAGTCTACAAGTCTGAAAAATACTGACTACAACCGTTAATTTTCAACATCAAGTACTGCAGAACAGCATTTGTTCACCCAGCTGGCATCTGTATTGCTTCCCACCTTAATTATTTTCAGCCTAACATCACAGATAGACAGATGGGGGCTGCTGTTTGCCAGGGTTGAATTCTCGTCTTGTCTTCTAAAAAAGAAAAAAAGAAGAATCACTGTTGAGTCTACAAATAACAGAGAACTTAGTGAAGAACTAGTTTTAAGTTGTATCTTTAACACTTTGTTACGAGCTGCCTTGTAACAAACACAATATGTTCTAATTTCTTTAGATGAATTTATGAAAAATACCAAAGATAACTCAGTTTGAAGGCCATAAAATAGCAATTTTCATGAAATTGTAACATAGTTAAGGGACAGGAGATACTGAGATGCTTGATGTTGCCCTCCTGCTTTTGAAATCAGCGGCAGATGCTCTTAAGCCCCTGAATGCAATGAAGCAGCAGGAAAAAATAACATTCGTTTCCTCATAACAGCAGTATGTAGCTGTGCTTCCTTTTGAACTCAATCACGCTAAGGATGAGCTAATAATGAAGTGCAGTTGCACTCTAATTGGGCACTCAACACTCGCATGTAAACACACTATGGTCTCTAGTGTACCCAAATCTGCAGACTCAAACAAAGCCATGCAGGATGAGGCTTCTCCATGAATTGAGAGCGTTAGTAGACTGGAAGCAACATTTGAAAAAGTAATATCAAAATGATATGTTGGACCATTCGTGCTAGCTTTGCACTGATGATAGGTTACTGCACAGACGTGATGTTATCTGTTTTCCGTTTCATTTTCTCGTATGTTATTACAGTACTAACTTTTATTTATTTATGTTTTTATGTCTTTCAGCCGCCAGCAGTCCTTTAGACAGTCCACGAAATGTGTCGACCAGTGCCTTCCTCAACTTTCCATTCGCCCGAAGGTATGTCGGCAATGCTTCTTAAAAATTGTTCCCCTGGAGTTTAGTGTTTGCCTTATTGCTGTTTTTAATCATGCTTGTATTCTGTTGGATGATGGACATTAATCAGCATCACTGCTGTTAAGAAAAAGCCACATGTTGAATGTGGCATAAATACTACAATGAAACTTAAAAGTAAAAAGCTTATGTGTCATTCGATTAAAAGTTTGAACCATAAAATCCATCATATTACACTTGTATACAAAGTAAAATCAGCACAACAACAAGTGAGTATTTTTAAAGATATAATTAATATCGCTTTATGATGTGTTTTTGAAGTTCCTGGAACTGGCAACTCTTACAGTGAAGGTTGTTGGGATTGTGCTGGTAGAGGATGATGTCAAGGGTCAACAGTGGTCGAAGTTAATGGTGCTAGCACATCAGTCAAGTCAACTTTAGTCTGGTTTTCCCCTTTAAAGAAGAAGAAACCACCTGTCAAAGGTTTCTTCTTGTTAAAAGAAAGCTTTTCTTTCCCACTACACGTAGGGGGTCATGTAGTTGTTGGGGTTTCTTACTAATATTTGAGGGTCTTTACATTGTCTCCCCTGATGATATGTCCTCTGAGGCAGCTGTTGATTTGAATTGGTACTACATAAATAAAACTGAATTGAGTTAGGTAGTCGTTTTTAGATCTCTGAATCACTTGGGCCATTGTTTAGCCTTACGTCTTTGTGATTTATTACTGTGAATCCAAATCAGAAAAGTACACACTTAAAAAAACGACTTTAAAAAAAAAAAAAAAAAAGCTAACACAGGATCATGCTCTGAGGGTTTCCTGAGAGATTAGTATCCTGGAGTAGAGGCAGACGGTCTTCATAAAAGCAGCGAGAGGGAAACAGCAGAAAGGTGACTGAGGCTGACTCAGCCGGGAGCGCTCCCCACCATCCTTAACGCTGCAGACTCCTCGGCAGGATGAGTGAAGTCAGATGGAGGGTACCCCCCCTTACTCACGCATCATTCAGCCCGGTTCCCATGGCAACATGCTTGTCTCGCTCCAGGCGTGCGTAGCCGACAAGTGAGGCAGTACCGTAAAGACACCCGAGAACAGTCATTAAAAACTTATAAGCAGGTTCAGGTGCTGAGGACTGCTCTGAGAACACATCATAGCTTACCAACAAAATAACAGGCGCTAGGTAAATATTTATTCATTAAATATTTAGATTTCCTCCTGTTGTATAATAAGCCAGTCAAATTAAAGGTCAGTTAATGTCTTGTTTTTTTTTTTTAATTTCATATACACAGGAATGGCCCTCGACTTATCTTGATAAGCTGAACTTAGACTTGACTCTAAATTCATGCCGACGACAGAAATAAATTGTTGTGCGATCCTTTTCTTATTATCTCATCCTGTGTCATATATCTACTCCTAACCGTCACTGTGCTGCAATAAAATAGACTCACAGCCATGAAGAGAACTCTGTTTGTTACTGCGTGAAGCTCTGGTTGTCCTGTTGTCACCGTTTAATGAGACCCTTTAGTGGAAGAAGAGATGTCATGAGTATAATCCGTCTGCTGTTGTTGTTTTTGTGGCAGTCAAAGCTTTTTATTAATTTACTAAATCTGTCCCGATCTATTTAACACTATTTGTCAGGGTTGTATGCTTTTTTCTTAAGGGGGGAAAAAGGCAACGAGTTTCTGCTACGTTATATGACAGACGCCTTTGCAGTATTTTTGTGTGATTTGATAAACTAAAGCGTGTTGATGCTGGTGATTTTCCTTTGGCTCAGGCTAAAACTCTCTGCCTAAGCAGGAAAAGCCCTGCTCTTGAAGTTTGCCACTCAGCCTATGCAGCTGCACTTGATTCTCCATACAATCTGTGTGAAAGTTTAGTGCAGTCCTTGCATCATTTCTCTGCGTGCAAATGCCAAATAACATAAACATACTCCCACCGCCACCCTTTTTTTGCAGCTGTACAGTCCAATCTGCAGGTTCGTTCTTTCCAGCTTTGAAGTGAAGGGCTCTTCCTGTTATGTAACACACATCCTCAAATTAATTTAGTTTGCTCTCCACTCTTTGTATCTGGACAAATGAAAAGTGGCAAGGAAGGCAACATTGTCAGTACTAATCCCTCAGCCGAATGCCAGAGGTCACAGGTTCATTTGTGCAAGACTCTTAAAACTCACTGAAACTCACTTCTCTGCTTTTCTCTATCTTGTTTTTTTTTTCTTCTTGTCCTTCTTTCCGTTGCTGTCGTGATCACAGCCACTTGGCTCGCGCGGACAGGTAGCTTCTTTTCCAATTCTTGCACCCTGTCTTTTCGTCTAAACTTGTCTTTTCTGTTGTGTGTTTTACACAAAAAATATTCGTCCTTCATAAATTCTTATTGCTTGATTATTGAAATCAAGTGATGAGAGAAAGTGAGGGAGGGAGGGAGAAATGGGCATTTATATTTTTAGATATATATATATGTGGGGGGAAAAAGACATAAATTTCATGCTCATGTAGTCACAGGACACCTCCGTTGTCTGTTATGCAACAGGTTTCACATATGAAATGTTATGAAATGCTAACTAATGCCTATGCCGCTGAGGCTTATGTAACGTGCATGTCTGCTTCCCTCAGAGCCGAGGGCCGACGATGGTCCCTGGCGTCCCTCCCTTCGTCTGGCTATGGAACCAATCCGCCGAGCTCCACCGTCTCGGTAAGACACCCAGAAAAATGGCGCCATCGTCCCCCGGTCACAACATGGCAGCCAGGCGATTCTAACACTTCACTCAGCCCAAATAGCACATTGGTTTATGCAATAAGGGACAGTGAATGCCAAGACTGATGATGACAAACCGCTAATTGTTTTCCTCCATCGTCTGCTTCAGTGAGTCATTCTCCAAGTCTGTGGAACTCGGTGTAAGAAGTAACACACACACACAGTCTGCGTGGATGCATATTAATGAGGAGATGAGGGGAAGGAAATTTAAATAATTTCAGGAACTTTTTATTTTTTTTGACAGCCTTTATTAAAAACACAAAACATCATAACATCACATTAACAGTACGCTGAGACATTAGTGTTTGGTAGCTTTAAACACCATTTTTGAGCAACAAGATGTCACAGTGATTCAACCAGATGTTTTTAAAAGACTGCGAATTGTCTTATTGCAGAATAAAGCCGTAATTGTATTTACTGGATGATGTCACCAGACGGCAGTCAGATGAACAGTTTGTAATGGCGGCAGTCTGCCAAGTCTTTGAAAGTCTGCTGTGTGAAGCTCTAATAGGGAGGTTTATTGGGCCGACCCGGGCATAGCCCCAGAGGTCAGTGGGGACAAAAGGGCTCTTCAGTGGCCCCCGCTGCCCTCTTTATACTGAGGCTTTAGAAAGAGACTTCGCAGATGCTGTCCCTCTGGCCCCGTTCTGTTCACGACACATGGACCGCAAAATGAAACAGATTGCCGGCAACAGACACCGTCCCCTATTTTGCTTGAAAAGATGTTACTCTCTGCCTCGGTAGACATGGAAGATGACTGCAAATAATAATAATGCCTCTGTAGGCTTTTGGTTTTTCGGTCACCTAAATTCATATACATTGTGAATTTGGATTTAGGGCAAATCTTCACAGGTTTCTTCAGGATCTTCACAGATCTTTCCAGATTCAGTTACTCTCACTGAAGTAGTGCATCCATCCATCCATCAGTATCCAGTTCAGGGTTGCAGGTGGCCTGGAGCCTATTTTAGCTATCATAGTGCAAGAGGCAGGGTACACCTCGGACAGGTCGTCAGTCTGTTGTAGAGCCAGTAAAATACAAAGAATAAAGATTGTCCAAGAAGACGAGCTTAGCTTTAATTTTATTTTTTCCCCTTCGATGATCCTTTAAGTCAGGCTCACAATGCAGAACCAATTTCAGTTTGCTGTTGTCCTTTGCTTTGCCCGACTTGCCTGAACCCGTTTGTGATCTTCAGTCTTAACAGCCTACCTTGTTGAGTGATGCCACCCGAAAAGCAGACCGGCAAATTGCAACATTAGTTGTTTTTCTTCTTTTGCGAAAGCAGCCCGCAGTGGTTACAGGGCCGATACTGCGTATAGCAACATGTAAAGCTGGCTTAGCTTGCTCTTACTAATCGTGAACACAGCAGCAAATCTTTGTCAGTTTGGGAAGCTGTTGGGCTTTTGTAGTGTTGAGGTGAAGATCCTTTCTCAAGGATTTTCAGTCTTAAGTCATTTTTGAGTTCATTTAAATATTTTCCCACTCTTTAGAAGCACTGCACAAGATCATGGGTCGGAAGTAAAGATTTGGATACTTTAACATTTATTCAAATGTCAAAACAAGTAGCTCAGAAGGGCTGAAGAGATACTGCTCGTTGTTTTGGTTAAATCAGCCTCAAAAGAAGCTCAGTATTAAATGTGAAAATAGATGTATTTTTCTTATTTGATGGATTCCAAGAAACTTGATTCTTTTCATCTGAACGCAGAGTTTTCAGCGGGAGAAACTTCAGCTCATGACAATTTGCATATTAATGATAATGAAACTGACCTCACGACCCATTGTTAGTCAATGGTGCCAGTTTCGGTCACTATGTAGTGTTTATAAGGTTGGGGAAACCTGCAGTCAGCTGCAAGTCACTTGGCTGAGTGATAAAACGCTTCTCCCACTGAAACCGCAACATGCAGATGAACAGAATCAACTTTCTGGGGTTTGTTTACCTTGATGATTGAACATCCTTCAAGACATTTGATTAATTTCCTTCTGTGTGCGCAGTCCTCCTCCTCGTCCCAGGAGCGTCTCCACCAGCTTCCCTACCAGCCGACACAAGACGAGCCTCACTTCATCTTCAAGCACTTCCGCAGCACAGACAGCATAACAGACGAGGACGGACGGCCCTCGCCGGTGGTACGACCGCGGTCTCGGAGCCTCAGGTGGATAATTGACACAGAACTGAACAAACTAAAAAAACGTGCAATTAAACTTTGTTTAGGGTAGCCATTTTTAGTTATTTATTCAGTTACTGAAAACATAAAGTGTAAAGTAAGGACAGGATTGCTATTTTAAGACGACCTTCTGACACCGACGGAAGGATCCACACGGAGATGGGAGAACCTCTCACAGCCTCCTGTCTGTTTTGTTCAGATTGTTTCTTGTTCTACCATCAAATTAAAAACATGTAATGTTTCACACAGATTAAATGCTGTAATCCGTCCGAAAGGATTAACTACCTACATTTCAGATTAACTTTGGACAGCGACTACAGAACACGAGCGCCGTTGTATCATTTATAGACTGTCAGATTTGAAGACGCCTTCAAGTGCCAGTTTTGGCACCTCAGCTGCCTCCGATTGATCGCACATGCCCGTTGGCCGGCAGGCAGGTGGAGATCTGACTGCAGAGCTGTGCGTTTTTGACAACTTTTGTCTGTTGGCTCTGCTCCGTGCTGTTTGTGCAGTGCCTGAGTGCTCTGTGTTCTGGCACCATGGTGTGCCGCGCGTGGGCGTGCTAGCTAACAGAGCGCCTCGGGGATCATCGTCTCATAGCTGCTGAACTGTAGTCGAGGGTGGTGGGTGTCTGATGCGGCGAACTGCAGCGAGCTTTGCAGCAGTGTGTGTTGGGCAGAAGCCATCCAGTAAAACAGAGGCGTCTTTTATGACAAGAAAAAAAAAAAAGACTCTGGGAGTCTGTTTGCAAGTGATAGGTTTTCCCTCCATCTGTTCTGTTTGAAGCTTCATCAAGCAAGATTTCTCTGTAAAAATACACCTTCCCTTTGGCCTCAATGCTGGAGTGGTGCTGCAGCGAGTGACTAATTATTTGATGTCGATGATTCACACAGTTTTGGCTAGAAGAAACCTCTGCTGCTGCCGGTACGGAAGCATCTTAAAGTGAAACATCAAAACCTGACAGTGAAATCCACCTTGATTGGAGCTTAAGCAGCTTAAGAGCCACCAAACCTGAATGTTGTCTCGCAGGCTGACATCAAAAGTATCGTTGATGCTGACCTCAAAACCCTCATTCAGTCACACTCAGGCTATTAGTTAAGAGCCGACGTGTGTGTGTTGGTTGGATTGAACTAAACTGACTGCTGGCCATTTCGAGGGAACTGCGATGGCCTCGATGACATAACCACTCTTCATCGCCATTTAATAGCTTAGAAGAGAAATGCAATGAACTGTGTAGTAGTAATAATAATAATAATAATAATAAATGTCTCTGTGTTGATCAGTTGCAATGTACTAATTTGTTGTGTTTTGCTTTTTCGTAGCCCGGGCCGATCAAGTGTTTCCTTCGATAATGAGATAGTCATGATGAACCATGTTTACAGAGAACGTTTTCCAAAGGTACGTACAGGATATCTGTAACTTTGCATTCTCAATGAAGACATATTCAAACCAGAAACACACTTTGCATTTCTCCTGTCGTTGTGTGGAGCGTCCTGAAGCCTTTTTGGGTTTTGGTTTTGTTTCAATAAGGAGAAATGCTTTTAAACAAGCTTTTAAAGCCCACTTTTCAACATTTGGAGAAATTATTTTTAATTTGCTGTAGAGAGGGGTTAAAAAATGATTATCAGTGCTCGTTTAATTGTTCTAACTCTGTGTTTGTGTGCTCCCTGCAGGCCACAGCCCAGATGGAGGAGCGCTTGTTGGAGATTGTCACACATTACTCTCCAGACAGCTCCCTCCGGCTGGCTGACGGGGTGTTGGGCTTCATCCAGCACCAGTTGGTGGAGCTGGTCAGAGACTGTCTGGATAAGTCCCAGAACGGCCTGGTTACCTCTCGTTACTTTGTTGAGCTGCAGGAGAAGCTAGACAAGCTGCTACACGAGGTGAGAATCCCTCGATCTGACATAGGGTGCATCCGAAAGGCATCCACACTGCTGAGGTGTATCTTCTAGGAAGCTGAGGGGTAACTGGCCACCACCAGTATTTTGTCATTAATTAACTGAATCCATTTTGGAACAAAGCTGTCACATGACAAAATGTGAAACAAGTAAAGACCTGTAAATGCTTTTCAGTTACACTGGAGGTTTTGCAGGACTGATGAGAGAAGTGGTGCAGGCCAAATGCTCTCTCTGGTTTTAAGCAGCAGCTGATGAACTGATGCTGAACTCTTTAATTTGGGTGTGATGACGTTATGAAAGAGGATTGATCGAGCCCCGGTGAAATGTGCAATCAGGCATGCCTCTCCAGTGATAGCCAACGGCACACACAATAGATCTCTTAGTGGAAATTTTCAGTGATGCTGAGAGGCACTTTTGTCACAGGTCTTATGCATGTTGTGTTAGTTTCTATAGCAACCTCTTCCCGTGTTTCTCTGCGTGCTTTCAGACAGCAGGCACGGCTAACTCTCTGTACTTCCAGCTGAACTGATAAGTCTGTTCCCGCGCAGTGGAGCAAATGTCATATATATACACACACACGCACGACTTGATTTGTGTGCCAAGGCCACTTTGTTAAAAAGGGCAACAATTTTTTCCAGAAAGTTTTCTCTGGGTCTTTGTCATGCAGTATATGCAGGGAGCCCCGTGACAGACTGGGGACATGTCCAGGGGGTGTCCTGCGTCTCACCTTGTGACAGCTGCGCAGGCTCCAGCCCTCCACGTGGATACACGGCTGCGGTGTTGCCTGAAAAGTGACACATTTTTTTATTAATTTGTTATAAAAATCTTGTACATTACAGGAAGCAATGCACAAAGAGTAGCTTTGTGAAAGAAACACCTGAACAGTGCTCTGGACTAGATTAGAGGTTAGAGATTAGATGAAACTTTATTAATCCCTCGGGTGTGTTCCTCCGGGAAATTCAGTTTCCAGTAGCACAGCACCGACAGAAGTTGCATGTTACAGATATAATAAAGGGGAATGAGAGCAAGGATATAAACATAAACATAAAGACTATAGCCTATTTTAGTAACAATTATTAATAATCATTCACTGCTCTCTATTTCCCATATCTGGACTTCTTCGGGTTTGTGATTGTGCACTGGTCCCATCATAGCAATTACAAACGATGCTTAAATTGCATTTAATGCTTTATTGGCTGTGGGGTACACAATGTTTTTCTAGTCTATTTGTCGTTGATTTTATTATCTTGCCTGATGGGAGCACTTTACACTAATTATAATTTGGGTGTGATGAGTCATGCAAAATTTTGGGGGCTTTTCTGAGTCAGCGGGTGTTTGAAGTTCCTGCAGTAAGGAAGCGATTTCCTGGACGACCTTTTTGAACCACCCGGAGAGCTTTCCAGTTTGGAAAAAAAAAAACCGTGTTGTAGCAGTAGCAATTTTATTGATTACATTTGATTACATGTAAATTCAAGAAGAAGATAAAAACATAAAAATGATACCTTAAGGCAGTGAAAACAAAATAAAAACAAACAAATCAACAACACCTGTAAGGCTGGGTGAATGAAAAGGTTTTAAGTCTGTTTTTGAATTTGTACACAGTTGTAATTGATCTCAGGTCAGCAGGCAGCTTGTTCCAAAGAACAGGACCACAGTAGCTGAAAGCACCTTCAGCACATTTACATCTGATTCTGGGAACAGTTAAAGGATCCTGAGAGGGCTGACCAGGTGCTAGACAGTAGGATTTCTGTCCGGCATAGAAGGAGGTCATAGGGCACAGTAACAAAAACACTTTTCAATAGCATCATTAATTATCTGATGAAGATATTCCTCTTCATTCCGGGAAATACGTAAAACTTTTACCATTTACCCCCATTTAGGCCTGTTCTGGGCTAACTGTTGATCCTCTGATTCTGTGTCAGAGCCTCCTCTTTCAGCTCAGCTGTTAAGTAGCAAAAATAATGTCTGTTTATTGGCTAAATATTTTTGTGTACATTTGTCTTAAAATCCACTTTTCTTTGTCTTCTCATCGATCTGTTCTTTTGTTCGTCAGTGTTGATCACGAGGAACTGTGGGGATACTGCACTTTGTAGGGTATAGCAGTACTCACTGTAAATATGGATAGCACTAGGCAGTGATTTCAGGCACAGACATGGCCTGTATCACAGTTACGTACAACAGAAAAGCTTTAACAATAGTTTAGAGCAGGCAGGAGAAAGCCTGTGACCGTAAGGTTTGAGTAACTGCTGTCTTTCTTAACTTACACATTACTACACTCACCACCAGAAGGTTAAAATATAATCCACACAAACCTAAGTGTAGACAGAGATGACGATCACAGCCACAGGAAGCCTCCCAGATTGTGAAAGAGTATCTCATGTTTCAGAAATGCTGGTAGACGGGTGTAGTAGCAACATTTCCTTTAGGGCCACTTTCTTGAGTCTGTATCCTCATATTTGACAGGTGGCTGAGATTAGTAATGATCTTCACTTAGCTCTCATATGACTGGATCACAAATACATAGTGTGCTGTGCTGCTGTATCGTCACCAGAACAGGGTGTTTCTCTGTTATTATAGAAGAAACCGAAAATGACTCACGAAGACTCCGCCCACCCACCGCGGATTATTCTGATAATTGCTCTTCGTTTGAAGCGGCGTCATTTCTGATGTAATTCTATCAGGCGGCGTCTGTGTTCATGTTTTTGTTAAAGCCCTATCCACTTCCTTAGAATTTTATATTTATTTTTATTTCACTGTTTCCCCATAAAGCAGTGCTCTTGTATTTCTCTTTTTTTTTTTATATCTTTTTTTTCAGGGGTGGATGAAATGGTGCTAATAGTGATAAACTGTGCTTGCCTGTTGGATCAGTTAGGGTTCCCTTAGACATATAATCCCTGATGATCCTTTTGGCACATGCAGTTTCTCGATATTAAATGACAGTGACACAGTTTTTGCTTTTGTGCACCTCCACGGTGGATTAAAAGCACAGAGATCAAGTTGTGACTAAAATGTAGACACTCGTTCAGCGATTTTAACATTTTTAAATTAAAGCCATTTTAATCACAGTCGCCTCATGTTCACACAAATAACTGGTCAAACTTTATCGTAAATGTAAGCCATATTTTTGCCACTCAGACCCAAACCGACTGCAGTCCCTCTCTGAAACTGGAAATCTGTTGAGTTGAGTCTCCTGATGGCTCCTTGTGTTTTCCAGGCCTACGAGCGCTCTGAAAGTGAAGAGGTAACCGTCATCACCCAGCTAGTCAGAAAGATCCTCATCATAATCTCTCGACCGGCTCGGCTCCTCGAATGTCTGGTAAGCTACCTAAATTTGTCAATCGAATAGCAAGTTTCTCAACTCCAACAATCAGCCGTTTATTAACACAAATCTGATCTGAGTCGGCAACCTTACCCCGACAGCTCTGTGCATAGCTTTGTTTAGGATTTTTAGTAGTAAATCAAATGGCATCTTGGATGCCTTTCAGTTTCCCGACACTCTGCATTAATTACACTGCTGCTGGATGCTGGTGACAGGAGTTTGATCCAGAAGAGTTTTACCACCTACTCGAAGCGGCAGAAGGCCACGCCAAAGTCGGCCAGGGAATCAAGACAGACATCCCGCGGTACATCATCAGCCAGCTGGGCCTCACACGCGACCCGTTAGAAGGTAAATTTAATCAGTTATCGAGCGAAGCCTGTGATGTGGCTCATATGTGATGTTTTTTTTTTAAAGCCTGTTTCAGACATGGGTTAAGTAACATGCTGCCCCGAGTAGGTGATTATTATTATTATGCTTTATGATACTGCAACAAATACAAAGTCCTGACTTAGATGAAGAGCAGACTGCATTTTTAAGTGATCGGTGCAGAAATGTTGGAAACCCAAATTAAAGCCTCTTCTTCTTTTATTTCTAGACATGGTACAGCTTGAACAGTATGATGCCAGTCCCTCGCCCTCAGCGTCAGTGTCAGTGGAAACAGATGCTACTGTGGAGGTGAACTGACTAATTCAACAAGTTCAAATAATATTACAGACTCAGGCTGAGCTTTATTCAACCATTTGACATGTTAGAAATTAAACACAGCATCTTAGGTCTCAGTATATGCAGCGTGCTACTAAACAATAGCTAAAACAGTATAAATAACTAGAATAAATACAAAAACCAAGTACTGAAATATGCTAAAATACAAATAATGGATCTTAATAAATGTACAATATTGGACAGTATGTGGCAGGGAAGAGTTCACACTGCCGCTGTTCCCTGCTGTACATTTATTAGGAGCCGTTATTTATATTTTAGTGTGTTTATACTGGGAGAGGAGATGATTTAATGTTGAGTGCTCAGGTAAAGTAGAATCAGTCCATTTACCAAAGATGAAAAGTGCACACGCTTCTTCAGATCTGCCCTCCGTGCTGTGCTGAATGTGTTTAAAGAGGATCAGGAAACGGTGACTCTTTTTATTGTGAAAGGATGCCAAAAATATTTAAAATCAATGTTATTTTGGTTAAGTAGATTGCAGGTGTAATTAGTATTTGGAGTAGTAGTTGGCTTTTAATCTGCAATCAGCATTAATCACAGCATTGCTTCTGTCTGCTTATTTAATTTTTCACATGGGCATAAACAGCCACAGAATAAGAGCCCACAGACGCTGACTCCAACTCGAAGGAAACCTCTTGAGAGTGATTTTGAGACCATCAAACTCATAAGTAACGGAGCTTATGGGTAAGAGCACAAGTCTTTTTAACTGCATTTCACTGCTTCATCTTAGAAATGATGTTTGTTTGTTTGCGACACTTTGTTTATTTGCAAAGTGTCGCAAAGCTAAGATGAAAGATTAAATGGTGTCAGGAAGCGGAAAATACATTTAGTTGGAAGTAGTTTTTATTGTTGTTATTCTGATACAGTTTGCCTCAATTTCAACCTTTTTTGTGCACGTTTCCACTGTGCCTGTGCCTTTTACCCGTTTCCAGGTAATCGAGCTAATGAGGTTTGTTTGGTTTTTGGCAGGGCGGTGTATCTGGTTCGCCACAAGGAGACCCGTCAGCGCTTTGCCATGAAAAAGATAAACCGTCAGAACCTGGTGCTGAGGAACCAGATCCAGCAGGCGTTTGTGGAGCGGGACATCCTAACTTTTGCTGAGAACCCCTTCGTTGTCTCCATGTTCTGCTCGTTTGAGACACGACGTCACCTCTGCATGGTCATGGAGTATGTAGAAGGTAAAGAAGGGAGAGGCTGCGGGGGCTGTTACAGTTTTATGTCTCTAACATTTTAGCTTAGCTTAAACAAGACCCGGTTTCAGTGAGTGCCAATACAGAGAGTCTGAGAATAAGAGTCTGTGCATTACTGCCTTGGACAGTTGGTGTGTTAGGATCACTGCTGTTACTGTGATTTTGGTTGTTTTTTAAGGTGTTCTGTTCTTTTAAGGTGGAGATTGTGCCAACCTGCTGAAAAACATGGGCCCACTGCCTGTGGAAATGTCCAGGATGTATTTTGCCGAGACGGTCCTGGCTCTGGAGTACCTTCACAACTACGGCATCGTGCATCGGGATCTTAAACCTGACAAGTAAGGACATCTCCAACATCACCTTCACTCAGCTCTTCCATCTTGCTTTTCTTGCTTTCATTAGGATCGGTTGACATAGTTGGGTCTGTGAGCGGGCACATGTAGAGTCTTGATTTTTCTGTAATTCAGCCCTTATCCTCATTTTCTTGACAAATTGTTAAATGCGCCGCTTACACTGACGTCTTCTTTCCCCCAACAGTTTGTTGATTACATCTATGGGCCACATCAAGCTGACTGACTTTGGTCTCTCTAAAATCGGCCTGATGAACATGACGACCAACCTGTATGAAGGTCACATAGAGAAAGACACAAGAGAGTTTGTTGACAAGCAGGTGAGACAACTTCAGGTGTAAGAGATAAATCACCTGTCACTTTTGGACAGCAGTGATTGTAGAGGCACTTGATCCAAACTGATGTTTGCTGGTTTACTTCCTCAGGTGTGTGGGACTCCAGAGTACATTGCCCCAGAGGTGATCCTCAGACAGGGCTATGGGAAGCCAGTGGACTGGTGGGCGATGGGGATCATCCTTTATGAATTTCTGGTCGGCTGCGTCCCGTTTTTTGGAGACACTCCCGAAGAGCTTTTTGGACAAGTTGTCAGTGGTACGTCTTGAAATGAATGAATTCTCTACTTAAAAATCGAGCATCAGGTCTAAAAAATAGAATCACAGCATAGAATAGCCACTGAGATCAAATCTTTATGTTAAACTAGTTTCTTTTTCCTTTTATTTGAATTGAAAACACATCATATGAAAACAAGCAGTGACGTAGGCTATAACAGAAGTCTACAACTTTGTTTCACTCTCAGAATCTTAACCACATCAGTCCTGGGCAAGCTTATGCTTTGGCAAACACAAACATTCTGACTTGCTGTTTAATGTCTTTGTAAGACTGTAAATTTGGTTTTAATTTATATTTAATTTTTTACTTTTATTTATTATCTTCTCTGATTGTCAGATGAAATCATTTGGCCTGAAGGAGAGGATGCCTTACCTGTTGATGCACAGGATTTGATCACCCGCCTGCTGAGGCAGAACCCTTTGGACCGGCTGGGAACAGGTAATGCTGATAAATTACAGCAGGGATCTTTTATACAGGTCTGTACAGCTAAATCAGAAAAACAAGGTTTATAGCAAGGGGGACATTACATTTTAATAATTTAAAAAAAGTGAAACTAAGAATGAAGTAAACATGTTTGCAAGAGGAGTTTCACCCTGATCCTAATCCAGTGTTTAACTGAATGTTTTTAGGTGGAGCCTCAGAGGTGAAGCAGCACCCCTTCTTCTTGGGGCTGGACTGGAACGGACTCCTCCGACAGAAAGCCGAGTTCATCCCTCAGCTGGAGGCCGAGGATGATACCAGCTACTTTGACAGTGAGTTCCTGCTGAGTCTCTTTGTGGTTTATTTTTCTGTGTAATCTTGACTTCACATGGTAGCGAGAGCAAAACGTTGTCCATAATTGTGGGTGTTGGAGATGGGATGCAGGTTAAATTTAGCTGGAATATAATACGGGCGAGCTAAGATAAAACTGCAGAGTGATGAATTTTTCTCGGGATTATACCATGAAGTTTGAATTTCTCTTAAATGAGAGCATCTTCCCTTTTTGCCATATTCAGCTCGTTTGGATCGCTATCATCATTTGGCCTCTGACGAAGACGACGAAACTAACGACGAAGAGTCTTCCTTGGAAATCCGACAGTTTGCTTCCTGGTCTCATCGCTTCAGCAAGGTAAAGACCGCTGCAGTAAGAATCTGCTGTAAGAGTGCCAAATATTTTTGAAAAGTCAGATCTTAACTGACACCTTTTCACCTGTTTGTCATCAAGGTTTACAGCAGCACAGAACACCTGGCAACACCGTCCAACCTGAGTTTCTCCTCCGACCGCAGCCACAGCGAGGACAAAGAGGACCACGGGGATGCGCCAAGCCCAGCAGATGGCAGTGCTGAGCACAGGCAGTCTGGACGCATGGCCAGGTAAACAGAAGATGTGGACACCTGCTATTCCTCTTTATTCTTGTTTCTTTTTCGTATTTTTGCACGTTTCATAGTATTCATAATATAATAAACAGGTGGTTGAGTTTGTGGGTCTGCATGAAAACAGATCCTCAATCAGCTGATCTATGAGTTCAACATTTTTTTGTGTGCTTTTACTGTTTTTAGCCTTCGCCCCCGGGCCTCCTCCAGTTCCTCCCAGTCTGACAGAAGCACCAGTCCTCTGGTAATGAGCAGCACTCACAGCCTGGAGACGATGCCCCGGTTTGCCCTCTCCACTGATGATGAAGGTAAATCCACATTTTTTTTTATTTTAACACATCTCTTCATAACACGTCCAGGTGCTTCTGCCAGAAACATTCACACTTAACACCTTCTGTCCGCAGCAGAGGTGATGGTGTCAAATCTTCGGCGGATCAGGATTCGCAGCAACAGTACCGGCGGGAAGCAGTCATCCCCTAAGGACACGGCAGGCCCTCGGCGCTTCGGTAACCAGCTGGAGACGCCAGACAGGCAGAGGGTTCCCTGCGGAGGAAAGGTTCCCAAGTCTGCCTCTGTCTCAGCCCTGTCTCTCATCATCACTACAGGTGCAGAAGGTTATCATAACTACTTTAAATCCAGCAGAATCAGTTTGGTTTTTATTGCTCCGCTTTGACAGAGAGCCTCTGCAGATATAGTCTAAACATGTAATCCATAGACAGCAGTTTTTGTTTCTAATTGTGGAATTAAAACTGGCCTGCTAATTTGAGTCATAAAATGTGAGATTATGAGTCTGTTTATCTCTAAACTGTGTGTTTGTTTCAGACGATTCACCCAGTGGCCTCCACCCCGGTCCCATCTCCCCACGCTCACTGTCTTCCAACCCCTCATCCCGCGACTCGTCCCCAAACCGGGATCTGTCATTCAGCCCCGGCAGCCTGAGGCCACCAATCATCATCCACACCTCAGGGAAGAAGTTCGGCTTCACCCTGCAGGCCATCCGTGTGTACATGGGCGACAGCGACGTCTACACGGTGCATCACGTGGTGTCGGTAGGTTTTAACCACAAGCCTTAAAAAAGATCAAAGATCTGAAACCTGTGTTTGTAAACTGTAGCATGTTCCAAATATTTTGCTTTGCTTTGGTGATCCAAAACTAGAAGGTAGTGATATAAAAAGGTTGTTATGTAATGCTCAGTTTGAAACTCACTCACTTCATCGCAACAGAGTGTGGAGGAGGGCAGCCCGGCTCACCAGGCAGGCCTCTGCACTGGAGACCTCATCACCCACGTGAACGGAGAGTCTGTCCAAGGCCTGGTCCACACAGAGATGATCGAACTGCTGCTGAAGGTACAGCTCGGAGCTGCGTGGCACTTGAACTTTGCTTTTTAAGTTGCTTCTGTGTTGAAAGGTCTGTAAAAATTCTTTCATTCTCACGAAACGTGCAGAGCGGCAACAAGGTGGCCCTTCAGACCATAGCGCTCGAGAACACTTCTATTAAAGTCGGTCCTGCACGAAAGACCAAACACAAAGGGAAGATGGCTCGCCGCAGCAAGAAGAGCAAGAGGAGAGATAATTATGACAGGTGAGCATCTGACTGGGTTCTGGGTTTCTTTTTTTTCTCTCTCTCTGTCTTTGCAGCTCTGCTGTGTTACTCATCATCTGTTTACTCTGGGAGGCTCTTTCTCCTTCAAGTGTAAGCTACAACAGTGAATTATATATCGTCCCTTCTAGGCGACGGACCATCTTTAAGAAGCTGTCCAAGCAGAGCACAGTGATGCACTGCAGTCGCAGCTTCTCCTCAGGTCTTCATCACTCTGTTTCCTCCAGTGAGAGTCTTCCAGGCTCCCCGACTCACAGCCTCTCCCCGGGGCCCTCCACACCCTGCCGGAGCCCCGCACCTGACCATCAGGGCCACGGTAATTCAGGAAATGTAGTCATTTGAGATTCTGCAGGTACACTGAAGGTCTTATAATACCCAGATGGCCGCACCTCCCTCAGCCTAAAGGATTCTTCCTGTTAAAAGGGAGTTTTTCCTTCCCACTGTTGCCAAAGTGCTTTGTGATAGGCAGTCGTCTGATTGTTGAGGTTTCTCTGTATTTTTGTGGGGTCTTTACCTTACAATATTAAACACCTTGAGGTGACTGTTATTGTGATTTGGTGCTACACAAATAAAACTGAACTGAAATAGTATTGAAATTTAAAAGTGTTGTTTGCCCTGCTGCAAACTGCAGCTTGTAGTGTGAGTATTTCAACAGTCCTGCCTCTACTTTCCAGAGAATAACTCACCACAGAGTACATCGCCTTGCTCCAGCTCTCCAAGCTCTCCCGCCACACACAGCCGGCCCATCACGCTCGGCCTGGGCTCTAAACTCAGCCCACAACGCTACAGCAAAGTGGGCCGCCGCAAATCCACCAGCAACATCCCCCCCTCGCCTCTGGCCTGCAGCAGCTCCTCATCCTCTAATCAGCCGCTTTCCCCACAGCGCTCGCCCTCTCCTCTGCCAGGCTTCGCCAAAAACCTTCACACGTACCACGGAAAAACCCTGTCTCCCCCCACCATCGTTAGGCATGTCGTCCGGCCACGCAGTGCAGAGCCGCCTCGTTCACCGTTGCTTAAGAGGGTGCAGTCAGCGGAGAAACTGTCTGGAGTATATCACGCTGACAAGAAGTCAAAAGCTCCCCGCAGGCACACGCTGGAAGTGCCGTTTTACGGTGAGGCTGACCTGCTGGGCGACTCAGAGGTGGACGCAGCCTGTGGCATCGCTTACATTGGGGTTGACCACAGCAGACTTGGGCCGTACATTAGCAGCCAAAGGATTGAACGATCAGAGCAGCTGGTTGTGATGCGGAAGCTGAACCTGTCAGAGCGGAGAGACTCCTTTAAGAAGCAGGAGGCAGTGCAGGAAGTGAGCTTCGACGAGCCAGAGGAGAAAAGCAGCAGTAATGCGGCGGGGAGCAGCACACCTCCAGGGGCTCAAACGCAGCAGCAGCACAGGGCGGCCTGGACTGTGACACGACCCCAAAGCAGTCAGGACATCGAGATGGACGTCCCCGTGGTGAGGAGGTTCACGCTTGTGCCGCAGATAGCTGTGCAGGGCTCGACGGAGAGCGAGGAGCAAGACGAGTGGGAGCCGTGTTCAGATGGAGAGGACTCTGGTGAGAAGCCCGAGGTGGAGGTGGACGTCACAGCATCTCCGCGGGAACAAACAGGATGTCTTCTCACCAACATGAGCTGCAGGCAGGGAGCAGAAACCACTTCCACGGGTCCTAAAATTGCACCAGAGAAGACACCAGAGTGCAGAGAGCAAACACAAAAAGGGCACCTGAGAAAGTGACAGCTCGCCGTTGTACTCATAAAACCTGCTCTTGTCTTTCAAGGGTGACGAAGATGTTAAGTCATTCTCAAAGTTGTCGGGTCTGAAAGAGCGGGAGAAACTTTTACTTGAATTTTGTTTTGTAAAAAAAAACAGTTGCCTTCAGGCATCGCTGACCTTTCTGGTCTTATTTATTACATTTGATGATGCGTTTGTAACAGGGGAAAAGAAAGAAGTTCTCATGGGTTGACCAGCCAAGGCTCAACATTTTTGTATCCATAAAATGTGGTTTTATGTCTTCTGAATGGATTATTTTCTAAAAAAAAACAAAACAAAAGTTGTCTATTTTTTAAATAAATTCTGGTACAGAGTAGAAGTGTTAATGCTGCGTAAAACTGTTGGACCAAAAGGTACGAGGAGTCAAGGTCGCTTTTTTTTCTTCAGTGTCTGTGTGTGTTTGTAGTACTGCTGTAGGTCTTCCTGAACCTAAAACGATCTCTGGTTCACACTGTGAGCAACATGACTGACACGTCATTGGATCTGTCTCTGCAGCTGATGGCTACAGTACTGCATGGATTTGTATTTATGCATCCTTTAGGAGTAAAACAGAAGCTAATAAGCTCAAACTAGAATGCAGGGGGGAAAACAGAACTGTTAATAAAATGGTCGTATCAAAGAAGAGGCTTTGAAGATGTTTGGTCCATGTTTCCTTGATGGCTTTAGCCCTTCATGTACTTTAATCTTGCACAGCTTGTTGTGTTGGTCATGTTCCTCACAGTGTGAATTCACGGGAACGGCATTGTTTTTTTATTCTTGCTGAGAATAATGTTGCAAACGCGGTGAGACACTACCCACCTTTGTCTTCTCTTATGAAGATACGGAGCCGAAGGGTTTTTATGTGCCATGGCATCTTGTGCAATGTCCTCTAAGCCATATCGTTGAAGGCAGAAATGTTACTTGTAATTTTCAGTCAATATGAAGATTTGTTTGGGGTTTTTGTTTGATTGTTTCCACTGCTATCGTGGAAAAAGACGCCGAGGCTGAAGCTCCGGATGATCCACGTCCACCTTTCTGTGTGCTGTGAGTTTATCAGTCGAACTCTTTGATCGGGCGCGTTCATCTCACAGCATGCCGTTTTACTTCAGAACATGGAAGGGAGCGTTTAAAACACTTATTTTATTTGATTTTCGTTTTTTGGGCAGGTTTCCTTACTTACTCTGACACGTGTTGGACTTTTGCAAACACAAGTACGTACAAGTGCGTTATGGGGTTGTTTTTTTTTTTTTCACCTTTTCCAGAAGCTGTAGCGTTTTTCCATTTTAATCATTATTTTTTTTCCCACATGTGCATGTGAAAGAGACCATCCGTAAACACCCTGGTCCTACTTCATGTGCTGTGCAGTGCTGTTTACATCCAAAGGGGAAAAGTGCACTAATGACATTTAGACATAAGTTTTTTGTAACCGAATGTGAAAGGTAAACTGAGATAAACATATTTACAGTGAAATCAGGGCTTCTTTGAACAAGTGTTTTTGGTTTTTTGTCTTTGTATTGTGCAAATTTCGATGTATATTTTGGTAACAAGAGTGTGTATAATTCCAAGTGTACTGAAGGACATAATGTGCACGAAGACAATTTCTGGCAAGAGGGAGTTTTTGGGAATTCTGTCTTTTAAATTCAGGCAGTATTTGACAGCTGCACAGACTGGCTGCACATCACATTTTCTCCACAACAGACATGACGTTTGGAGAGTTGTTGTCCTCTTTGTAAGTGGCTGTTCCTGGCTTTTGTACTAACTTTACTCTGAGTCTTCTCTTTCTAAACAGCTGTTGTGTTACTTCAACCCCTCTTCTTCCTTAAAAACGATAGAAGGAAAAAAAAAAAAACCTTAAATCTTGTGATGAAAACCTTACGGGATGATGTTGTTGTGTTAGTGACGCAAACAGACGGACCACTCAGTTATTTTTGCAGTCTGACAGAATTGTTTACAATGAACAAACATGCTGTGTACTGTACAAACATTTTATATTCTGTGGCTGTATACGATGAAACTATCCTCTTTGATACTCGCAAAGGAAACGACATTCATAGAAGCTGCATATCCGTTTGTTTTTTATGTTTAGTTTTAAAGACACTGTTCTTAATGAGTAGTTTGGCACCAAGCTCAGAAGCATTTTCGATATTTGCATGTACCTGCGGAACGAGATCATTGGGACTTGTTGTTCAGACTTCAAAAGGAAGCTTTAAATATTAATTAATTGGAGGTGGGGGGGAAAGGGATGGATGGAAACATGCATATTTGTTCTTATGTGCATGAGAAAAATGCTTTACACCAAAAGTAAAAGTGTTAAAGATGAGTAATAAAATATATATTTACATTAGAGGTTTCTTTTTGCATACAGGAAAAGCCAATTTAAATATGTAAACATGATGAGGGATAATGTTTTGGTTGCTTTTTAATAACCTTGTATGTGTTAAAAAAAAATGCTTTGCTGAAGTCCACCACAGGGATTTTTCAGCCTCTGTTGAGCGTACTCTTAAAGAACAAGTTTGGCAGGTCAAAGTGTCGTACAAGTGCATTTGTTCTCCTGTGGACTCTTCTGTCCAGTGCATGCTGCATGAGACAAGCACACAGCTGTAATACTTGACTGCATGGTATACCGGCGATGTCGCCCTCTACTGTGTTTTCTTGTGCAACAAATAAACTTTGTATTTCCCTTTGATTCTTCTCTGAGTGTTGTGTACAGTTATCTGCCTTATTGTTACATCGATGTACAATATCAGACCGTTCAAATCCTTTTCATCAGTATAGGTGTTGTAATCCTACAAGCAACCATTCCACTATATCACTATATAAATACTTCATCAATAGACAAATGTGATGAAGCAAAATTACACTGTGAAGGTTATTAAGGCTTCCCTTTAAGGCAGGTGTCTCAAACATAAGGGCCAGGGTCTAGAATCGGACTCTGATCCAGCTCACAGATCACTTTGGAAAATCTGAAGGAGGCCATAAATTCTGGACTTTGAATTTTTTCACAAGTTTTACAACTTTACCTATTGATAATAGATCAAGCTGTGTATTGTATGCATACCAATGAAAATGTATGCATGTCTGTCCAAGACAGACCAATCACTTGTAGGATAAGGGGTCCAGAGGTTAACCTAGTAACAAAAATGTTTTACTTTAAAATCCGTAGGAGTTCTGCAGTTGCAAGCAGGTAATACCTGAATTCGGTCACAATTTACTACTGTCCATACTGGCATAGCAATAGTTAGGGCCATAATTTGTTGAACAAAGACACCAATGTTTGTAGTTGGGGATTTGTACACCATCACAGTGGACTGTAAATCAAGATGTAATCAATATGCAGATTATCATCTTTAAATACAGGGATTTGAAAATTGCAGTAACTGTTTAGGAATTACAGTCATTTTTATACACACGTCCTGTTTTTAAAGGCTCAAAAGTAATTGGACAAAATACTGTAATTTAAAATAAACGTTATGAGCTGCTCTGCCAGGCCTTTACTAAAGAAGATAAAGATTAGTTGTACAGAGTGTCTGTGTTCATCTACTTTATCTAAGTTAATTTGGCCCTCGGAGTACATAAATAAATTGTAAGACAACAAGTCTCTAAAATACACGTTTTTACGCTGCAGTTTCCCCTGCTGGTCGGCAGGTGTCAGCAATGTGTTGAGAAACCTGGGAAAAGGAACGAAGAAGACCCGTGTCCTTCACAACAGCTAACATGGCTACTGCTACTAAATTCATTCAGAGGCTGCGAAATTTTTTATCAGGGGTAAGCAACAACATTCGTCACACTTTAAAACGGAGTAGTTTTCTGCTCTAAATATGATGTAATAGCCCTCCGGACGATTTGTCGCAATAAACTTTATCAAAGGAAACGTTTAACAGCCAGCTAACCCTTACTGACGTTAGCTAGCAGTAGTGTTGTGGGGTAGCGAAACACTACGAAGGAGGTGAAGTTCACCAGTGTGGGATTTGCACTCGTCGAAAATTGACTTTCCTTTTCCTTTTCAGCATGACCTGCAAGCCAAACTGCAGCTGCGATATGAGGAGATTGCAAAGAGGTAAGACCACAGGCGCTACCCTCGTACCGCTCACGAATGAAAGTGTTCACATATTAGAAACAACCACTAAAACCCCGTTAACAGAGAGATGCAATGACTCTGTGGGTTGCCAGACTTGCTTTTTGTTTTTGTTTGTATTTTGTTTGTTAAACCACTTAAAACTGACGAAGAATTCAAATTTGTTGTATAAATCGCTGTCAATGTATATGGACGAGAGGAGTACCACAGTGAATGTCTACAGCCATCTGTAAAAGAAAAATCAAAGCTTTGTGCTGGTTTGGGGCTGTATTTTGAGATTTTCTCAAAAATGCTAGAGTTATGATTGCACAAAAAGCATCATCACTGACAGTGTCTGGCTGGCAACAGCTTCATTTTTCAGCTTCACAATGATCCCAAACACATTACCAATATAGTATTAACAAATCTGGTTAGAAAAACGCACAATGTAACACTATCAGGCTTGGATTGGCCTCCCTGAAGCCCGAACCACAATATTATTTAGATGGTGTGGAATCATGTTGACAGAGAACAGAACAAAAGCCAGCCGACATCCAAAGAAGAGTTCTCCAGAGCTTCAAGAAGCCTGGAGAACTATTCCTGAGGACTACATAAAGAAATGACAAGAAAGCTTGACTAAGAGTTTCTTGATGTGTGGAGGAATAAAGGTGGTCATACAAAATACTGACTTTAAAGCAAACTGTCCAAACTCTGTTTTTGTTTTAAATTCTATATTTCCAGGTATCTTTGCGCGTTTCAGTAAACTGCACCTATTTTCCATTTTGCCTGCAAATGTGGAAGTCACCAACATTGTTAAAGTCTGTTAAAATATACCTTTTTTTTTTCTTCATCCCAACAGGACACAACCACCACCCAAACTGCCAGTAGGCCCGAGCCACAAGTATGCCAACAACTACTACTACAGCAGAGATGGACGGAGAGAATCAGCCCCTCCCACACTCGTGATGTCCTCACAGAAAGCTCTTACTGCTGGCAGGTTTGTTAATGATCACTGCATTTTCATGTATTTCAAGTTCAGGTGTTTGTTTTTTGCGCCATATACATAATAATATAGTAATCCATCTATTTGATGTCACCTGTCAAAACATCTTCTTGTGACTGACAACGGAAGTTTGCTATTTGTAGTTTTTAGCTGAAATATTGTTGTCTTTTTTTCCCTTCTTTCTCTGTTGTTCTTTTTTTTTTTTTTTTTTTTAGTCAAGTTGCTGAGACCTCAAAGCTTCCAGTGACTCCCGGCACTGTATATAAAGAGCCACCAATCTCCACAGACCAGCCCTACCTCTGAGCAGCAAGACAAGACTCTGCAGTGTCAACATCATGTCTCCATCCTGCCCTGACTACAGCAATGTTGCTTGTATCTTGTACAATAGAAGATGTGAATAAAATATTATGTTTATCTGTTTCTGCTCATTGTTTTGGTCAATCGTGTACTGAACAGATGTGAGAGTAAGTGGGAGAAGCTAAACATCCAGCTGAAGCTCTGCTCATCCTCTCCAAGTGACCACTCAATGTCCCTCAAAATGAAAACTCGTACACAGGCGAGCCATTTGCAATAGTCTAAATATTGGAAATCACATTTCGGCACTCCACTACCTGGAAATGGGTAAAAGGCACAGGCCTGTCCCTACCAGTCGCGGCAGAATGCTGTCTCTTTCTGAGCCTGGTTCTTTTGAGGTTTCTTCCTCTTAGAAGGGAATTTTTCCTTCCCAGTGTCGCTAATTGCTTGCTCATAGGGAATCACTTGATTGTTGGGGTGGCCAAAACTCTAGGAGAACTAGCAATTCTTGTGAAAATCAAAAAACAAAAAAAAAAAACAGCTGCCAAAATATGTCATTGAATTTAGGCACAATTTTTCTTAAAATCCATTAAGTAATCTCTGTGTCAAGTTCTTAACAATATTCAAAGCGGAGCAGCGGACAGCTTACCATCACATCAGTCCTTTAATCAGACCTAATTTGATACAAATTGGAAATAAATTGATTTTATTAAATAATTGGTTGGGTTTTTTTTTTTTGTTTTTAGAAAAGTTGAGCTCTAGCCTTGAAGTCAAGGCCCCTAAGATTTAAACCTTACAGAGAGTTTCAGTAAATGCAACCATGGTATTGATTTGAAAATTCTACGTTGCCTCGTTCTTGAGTTATTGCATTCACAAATCCATATACCAATTTTTATTTTTACATTTTTACATTACTTTTTCATAAAGATTATAACACACAAATAACACAAATGGGAACATTATTGTCATTTTTGAAACCCCTACTTTGACCTTACCTAATGCAGTGCAAAAAACAAATAAATAAATTGATAACTGACACTGAGTCTTTTGTGTGCGCGCAGTCTGCGTCAACACAGGGAAACACTGAGAATTCAGAAGATTTTCACTGTGTCCAATTCAGCCACAACTTTCAGATTTTTCACATAACAAGCAGCACGGATTTTGTCATCATTTCAGCTGGAAGCACTTTATAAGGTGTTATTTCACGTGAACATCGAGGAGAGATCTCAACAAATATCACAGCTGCATAAAGATACTGTAAATGTCCACAAAGACGTGGACTGATTATAATGTAGACACATTAATCAGAGTCATATATGTAATTTCTTTATTTTCTATATAACCAACCTTTAAACAAATTCTATTAAAGTTTGTTTATCAATATAATCAAACATGTTGAATATACAGAAAAAGGCAGAGAAGCTTGGAAAAGCAAAGTGGACCGTTTGAGGCATTTCCATGTTAAAACCTGCGGCGATATAAAGATAAACAAGTACAAAACATGCAGCAGTTTCTACTCAACACGAGCCAGTTCACGACCATAAAAGTAACAGAACTAGACGAAGAAACGAAGTATGAACGGCGGAGAAAACAAGTACCAACTCGGAGACCTGACAGGTTGACAGGCTCGGCTCTTGCGTCATATTTGCGCGCCATCTGCCTCGTTTCTGTGGAGGACGTTGGACATGGGACACCTTGGAGCTGTATTTCTTCTGGTCGTGGGTCTCTCCTTCTATATTTGGGGTATGTTGTGGAAAGAAAAAGTTGCTTCTGCGTGTGTGTGAAATGAACCGGCTTGTCGTTTTCGGGGCGCGTGCAGAGCGCCTGTTACTTTGAATGAAGCGTGCTTGCAGCGCGAGCGGGGTTGTTCTTGGTCTGTTACTCATGACGTGTTTATGCTTTTACTGTTACTAAACCATAGACAAACAGTGCTTCAGAAGCCGAGGCGTTTTATGTTCGGGTTGTTGTGTGTGCGAGTCTGTCAACATAAAACAATAAAAACAAAATTATATTATGAGATGTTTGCACAGTCACAGTCTGTTAGGGCAGAATGAATCATTATGATGCATTTGCATGAAACAAACCTGGTACGAGAGCCTGTCACATTGTGATTGATTTAATGTGATTTTTGGGGGGAAGCTTTTTGGAAAATGTGCGTGTTGCCGGTTGATTTTAGCAGGTTAATGAATGGGTTTTTAAAAATTAAATATAGTACTCTTGGATATTATTAAAATACCTCTTTTGTCAGCAATGTAATGAACAAGTCCTTTCTTATCTTTAATAATTCATTAATTTATCAGCTCTTTCCCACAACAGTAAAACACTCAATGTGCCTCGTTTCCAGGCGCTGCAGGTCACTTTGTGCCCGCCTGTCACCAGCAGCGAGAATTCACGTGCAGCGATGGCGCATGCATCTCCACCCTGAAGGTGTGTGATGGACATGCAGACTGTGAGGACCGATCGGACGAACTCCACTGCAGTGAGTGCACACATGCGCTTCATCACACACATGCTCATTGCTTTGTGTTTAGCAACACAGATGGTGGAATCTGTTTGGCCTATTACAACATTAGGACAACTTTCTCAGCAACTTAGAAAAAAAAGTAAATTCTGCATAAATATGATTTTTTTTTTAAATAAAATTGAACATTTTATCCATTTATTTATTTTAATTTTAATAAGGCAGCATAGTTGAGATGTTATGTTCCATGCATGACTGATACTTTAATAATGTTAATAAATCTAAATCTGCACTGTTAATAATTGTCCTACTCAAGATTAATGGCATACTGTACACTGTTGCACCTTTTGCAGAACAGATTATCTTCTGTTCTCTTGCTGCGTGGGAATATGCCATTTGAGATTCTGTTTTTCTAATCCTGCTGAAGTCATGAGAGTCTTTGATATCGAATTCCAGAGAGATTTAGTGTTCATCACGTACATCAGCCTGCGGGTTTGCCAAACAGAACCCTGCAGGAGGGAGTACTTCTGAAAGGATTAGGTGTGATTTTAGGTTAAACATAAACTTTGCTGACGTGAATGAAGCCAGCAGGTTGGAATATTTGCAGAGTTGTTTAGAGCTTGGGGATGTGTGACTCAAACCTGAAAGGTTTTGGTTTGACTGCTGGCCAAGAAAACTAAAAAGTGAATAATTTATACTGACTGTCCCACTAAGAAATGCAGGGTTCATCAGTTAGGCCAGGAGACTTTAAAGAGACTAATCCAGTCCAGGTTAATCCAGTATAACTAGGAGCATTAGACACATTTACTATGTCGGATCATACTCTTGTTTTCTTGTCTGTTTCAGATAAATTACACACGCACAATAGACATGCATGCTTGAATTTTAGTTTTAACTTTTAGCTGTGACTCTTCACAGGCCATGTGTGGTGCGCCAAAGGTGAGTTTGCCTGCCAGAGCAGAAGGTGCATATCAATGGATTTCTTATGCAATGGTGTGGATGACTGTGCCGATGGGAGCGACGAGGCTTCCTGCATGAGCTGCACTGCTGGTTTCTTTTCCTGTGGGCCGTCTGATGCCTGCCTGCCCAGAAACAGGGTCTGCGACAGGCGGACTGATTGCAGAGGTGGACGTGATGAGACCGGGGAGTTGTGTGGTTTAGCTCAAACCCTCCCGCAGGCGTCACCGAGATGTGCTGCGTCAGAGTTTCCGTGCAAGAACGGCCACTGCATCCGTCACACCTGGAGGTGTGACCACTCGAAAGACTGCTCTGACGGCAGCGACGAGGAAAACTGCGGTGAGTGATGTGATGTGCAGCTCCACTTCCTTGGATAAAATGTTGAAGTTGTCAGTAGCAAAGCTGCAGTGGCTCTGTTGAACTTGTTATTTTTTATTTCTTTATTTTAAGGTGTAGAGCAGAATAGAAAAATGCGATTCTGTCTACCTTTTTGTTAGGAACACTTAGACCCAGTTTTGCCTTCAGAACAACCCTAATTGTTTGTAGATCAGATTTTGGTCCATATTGACTTGATAGCATCACATAATTGCAGCGTATCCATGATGTGATATTAAAGTAAAACGTTGCTCTATTGGATTGAATTCTGGTGACTGCTGGGGGCATATTAAGGGGAAACTTGTTTGAGAGGATGTGAGCTTTGTGACGTGGCACAATATCCTCCTGGGTAATGCACTGTGGTCATAAAGGATTGAACATGGTCAGCAACAATACTGTAATAGCTGATCATGACCATGAGGTAGGCCCAAAGTGGACCAAGAAAATAGTGTCTACACCATTACACCAAAACCACCAGCCTAAACTGTTGATGCAAGGCTGATGCAGTAAAGCGCTATACAAATACAGGCCATTTACCATTTACCATTCTTTCATGTTTCACATTTTCACTGAATTTTGCAGCAGAAATCAAACCTCTTAAGACCAATTCCACATCCAGGTGCTGGTGGCACCTGGATGTGGAATAGCCATAAACCCACAAGAATGCTTAAATGATAGGTTAACACACACGTTAACAACCTTCCCAGCAGCTTGAAGCAGTCTGATTATTTGTCTCCAAACAGCAAGACATTTTCTCCTAAAGAACTGCTGCTCTCTGGATATTTTCTGTCTTTCATAGCAGCAGGTTCATGTCCTTGTGCATAGATGCACTGAAGTATCTAATCAGCCATGTGATTGGCTGATTACATATTTGCATTAGCTAACAATATAGCTGGTAAGTGTATAAAGTTTGTACTTTTAAAAGTTAACCAACGCGTTTGACCTCTAGTGTTCCAGCTGCCACCCAGAATGAAGCCATATTGGATGCTGCTGCTCACTGATGATGATAATGGGAAGTAGAATAAATATTGTATGGTGATACTCGAGTTCTACAAGCCAAAAAGAATACAGGCTAATCCAATTTGTGCAGGCCTGCAGCAATCACGTCTGATTCATTTTTAATAATGTGCATGTTAACACTACTGTAATACAAGATAATGTTCTTGTAACTGGTGATGTTTGATGCCTGAAGTTGAAGGTGGGTAGAATGATGGTAGCTGGGAAGAGCTTTTACACAGATGTCCAGAAAGTGGGTGTAATTTTTGAAATGTTGGTGTCACAGAAAGAAAAATTGTCACACAGACGATCTCTCTACTCCCTGAGGGGTTTTCAGAATTTCCCAACTTTCAAACAGATAGACAGGTCTCACAGTTTTGAGTCACAAAACTGTGACATGTCACAGCGTCATCCAGCAGAGGGCAGCATTGTACTGCTCTGTATTGCAGAGTACTGAAGTTAGAACAGCCAAACATTTTAGCTGAAGGCTCTGTTCAGACTAGAGTTGATAAAGATTGCTGCACCTTCATCAGTGTCTGAGTTGTTGGTCACCTGTACAGTTAGGAGACTAAACACAACGCAAGCGTCTTACTAATGCGTTTGTGGGAAAGCTGAGTTAATCAGCAGAATTGCGCTTTCCGTTTGTTATCGAACATAATAACAAGGTGGTAAAATTTCTCAGCTTCTGTGATGGGATAAAATATGGCGTGCTGATGAATTATTGCACCTCCTTAAGTGTACAAAAAAATTCCACAAAAGTTGGGATGTTTCCAGTAGAACATTGAAATGTCGGAACTGAGGAAATGTGCTGGAAGCTATCCCAGCTGTCATGGGGTAGAAGCCGGGGAACACCCTGGATACTAAGATGAGGCTTAAAACAAAGAGCAAACCAGTAGTGACAGATGTGCTCAGTAGTGGAGTACAGGCCCCAAAGATGATTGAAAAGAATAAGAATTCTGTGCCAAGATGTCTCGGTGGGGTTTTCGTCATTTATCCGAGACATAAAAATGTTTTTCCTTGCAACATATGCAAGGATATGATAAAGTTTGTTCAAGCTGGCATCAATAACATTATCCCGACACAGCTGTCCCAACAGGAGGGATACAGGGTCCATATATCCTGTGAAACGTCAATGATTGTTGGTCACGTTCAACACAGATCAATTCAGCACATTATAAAAACATGATATGTCTTAAAAAGTACTTTTTTTCTGTGTTTTTTTTTTTTTTTGTTTTGTTTATGAAGTCCTAAACCTGACGGTATCTGAAGGAGTGACGTGCAGGGAGATGAAATTTCTTTTGTATTTGATCAGTGTGCTAGAGATTTAGTCTATCATACTGTGAGATATGTTCATAGAAGGTGACTTCTGGAAGTGTTCCTGAGCTCATGTAGTAATTTCCTTTGAAGAATCATGGCACATTGTTTTTTTTTGTGTGTGTGTGTGTGTGTGTGTGTGTGTGTGTGTGTGTGTGTGTGTTTTTGGGGTTTTTTTTTTTTTTTAAATGCACAAAGATCACAGCCATCCGGTGTTGATTTCCAGCCTTGTACCTTGCGCACAGAAATTTCTCCAGAGAGTCTTTTGATGATATGTTATGAGTCTTTGTAGCTGGACATTGAGGAACATTATTCAAAGTCCACAGTTTTGCAGACTGGTTGAACCTCTGCCCATCTTTATTTCTGAGAAACTCTCCAAGATGCTCTTTTTATACCTGCTCATGTTACTCTTTACATTACTCTTTACACACCAGTGGCGCTGGGTAACGATTCACACAGGATCTGTTACAGCAACGACTTGTGAAAAAGTCAGAAAAAGATAATGAGAAAAATGTAACTGTTTATTTTTTTTACTGGGTTGAACTCAGAGAGGTGTTTGGGGGTTTTTAATTTTAATTTTTAGAGGATGGCATGCCCAATAATTGGACACCAAGGGTGTTGTAGTTTCAAGAGAAGGGGGGGTGAGTTTGTCTTGGAAAACTTCCAGAAGGTTGACGATATGCTTCTTTGAAATTAGAGTTGCAAATGCATTCAGTAAACTTCATTTCACTGCCTCGTGGTAGAAGCACTTCAGCTCAGTTAAGCTGGTGCAGTCCATAGCCTCACATATTAATGTTTGGAGGAAGTTTGAGAGTTGTGGCTTCTGAATGTTTTTCATAATTGTTGCTCATCATCTGCATGAACAGCTGGGTAGAGGCTCAGTGGGTCATTGTGTTTTGGTGTGGTTACTTTACATTTTAACCACAGTGCAGCTCGAGTGATATCCACCCCTGTGGTTGACACACCCGTTTGGATTATCATGTTGTCGTTGCTGACTCTCATGTTTTACTTTTTCTCAAGTTCAGCTGCCGAGATAAAATGTCGAGCGTCTCATTTTCATTAATGACTCCTTCAAATTGCTCGGTTAGCTTCAGTTATGTTTAGAAATAGTAAGCGAATGTTGGCATATGAAGACACTAAAGCAAAATGAATGTGCTAAACATTGTGCTGATTTTAAGCAAGTTTAATCATGCTGGCATTACCCGACTATTATTAGTCATATCTAGATAAAAGGGTGGTTTTTGGTGTGAAACCACTGCTGATGTGCTCTTTTTTTTTTTTTGTGTTTTCTTCTTGTTGCAGATCAGGACGAGTGTCTGGTCAATAATGGCGGCTGTTCTCATCATTGTGTGGATCAGCCGATGGGTTTCTTTTGCAGCTGCCCCGACAACATGAAGCTGGTCAGTGACAGCCAGTGTGAGGGTGAGTGGCAGCCTGATGGAGCAGCTGCAAAAACAACCCCACCCCAAGATTTATTTATTTTGTATTCATAAGTCAGGGTTGTACCATTCGTCTTACATACATATTATAATACAATGCAAGCTATGAATATTTACTCTAGTAAATTATCTCTTTGATTCTTTAGAGGTGGATGTGTGCCTAGAGAGGGACATATGTGATCAGCTGTGTGTTCACAATAACGGCAGCCTCACCTGTGAGTGCCAGGAGGGCTACAGGATGAATGCAACAACTGGAGAGTGCAAAGCTGAAGGTGAACAACAAATTATCTCACAACAATTTCAGATGTGTGCCATCAGTGGAGTTGCTAGATTATTAAACAGTTTTTATTAGACATTTTGTTCCCCCTTCCACCTTAAATTTACCATCATATCTTAAAGTTGTCGCAGTTGCAATTCGTAAAAGTGAAAACTCTTCTGCCCTGTTTCAGTGCTGTTTTCACAGAAGGGCTCACAAAGATGACCGTGGAAGACGTGACCACTTAGTGGTCACGTCTTCCATTTGGTTTCACACTAACACGTAGAGCAGATCATGTCAGAGCAGAGTTTCCAGTGTTTGATACCAACTTAAAGAATGCCAGCAGCAAGTATTTGCAAATAATCTGCGATTTATGATGTTTTGAGCAGCTGAAGATGGTTTTCCAACACGATTTGACTGTAGGCTGAGAATAGTGTGGAATAGCCACAGACACATTCACTGAGTTAGTCTGTAAAAAGTCTATTTGTTTTTATATTTGTTCCTTTTTATCTGAGATAAGGTGTTTGGGGTTTGTTTTGTTCTGTTTTTTATGAAGTCTGGCTCAGATCCCACTAATAGGCAAACCCCAAGTGGATGACTGAATTCATCTTTTGCACAAAGACTTGTTTGTGATGTGGTCCACATGCATAAATTCAGTTGTTTTCTTTTTCTTCTTGCCCATTTGGTGCCACCGGTTAAACGTGATGTTATTGTTTTAGATTTAAAATACTTGGCGTAACGCAGCAGACTAATCTAAAATGTCTAAACTGTTCCTGTTTTTTACCCCTCAGCTGTAAAAAGCTGATGGGTGTTGTTGTGTTTGGCAGAGTGGACTCCCAAGTTTGTGAATGCGATAACCTGAGAACGACGCAACGTAGGAGCTTCAAATTGATACCATAAATGGATCGACTAACAATCTGACAAATTTAAATATTAGTTACCTTGATCTAAAGCTCAGAGGTCAAGTTTTCTTAAAATCTTGTGAAGGACTAAACTAAAGAAGGAAGTCAGCTAGGATTTTCAAATAGATACCACAGGCGTGTCTACTGGAAAGGTGAGGGGTAGCGTTGGCTGTTGCCAGTATTTCTCTATTATCAACACTATCTGTAAGTACAATCAAACTATTGTGTCATGTTCACAAAGGTTACACCTTAACAAACATCGACTCAGTCACACTATATAGGTTGACACAACTGTACAAACATATTGCTCAAATCCGTAACTTTAGCATAGATGCACTTACCGTAGTCAATGGCATTTTCCATTCCATTTTGTTATTATGTGACTTGCAATGTTCCTGTTGTGCAAACTATTGTAAAATGACCCTGAAACTTAATTCGCTGCCACTGAAAAAAAAAAAAACAAGGTCAAAGAGTTCAAAGCAGGCCCGCTGACATTGTCACTTTTTCCACACGTCTTCAAGGACATTTAGAAAAGTCATTAAAAAATAAATAGTGATGGCACATCTGGTTTAAATGAATGAGTAAATTGAAGATAAGTAGACATAGACTGGGGAAATTCACTTGTTACAGCAGCACAATGAAAATGGAGATGAATACAGAGTAATTTCTACTGTTTATAAGTGGTTGCTGTACACAGTAAATAATGTGTGTCTTTTCAGGAGATGAAGCTCAGCTGGTCTTCACCAGTTCCAAAGGGATCCAGCTGAAAAACATTAGCAGGTCTGAGTACATGGAACTGGCACCGCATGTGCCGGGTCCCCTGGCTGTCATGATTTCTAATCGCACACTGTACTGGGCCCAACAAGGAAGAGGCTCCATTTACAGGTAACCAGCATGTTTCTATATGACCTGCTTTCCAAAGTCACATGTGACAGTTGCAAGAAAATCTGAGGTCCAAAAAATATAAACACATGGATGTTTACCTGTTGTTGTTTTTTTTAAATTTATTATTAATACATTTTTTCCCCTAACGCTGATGTGGATCTATGTGGCAGCAGGATAAGTGAGATAGCCCATACCCATTTTCAGAGTATCAGTTTTAGTTTTGTAAGTATTATTAGCAACTTCCTTATTATTAAAGATATACAAAATATGATCTGATCAGATAAAAAAGGGCACTTTGATAATCTGGGAATTGTTTCCTGTCTGTGGACCAAAACTGATTAGCTGCAGAGCAGAGAGACTGGATTTTAATATTCCTATCTGTATGCAAACCTGACTGGTCTCCTTTCATAAACACACATTCACTGGACTACAGTAATGTGTCAGGTAGTTGTTTCAAACTCATGGCCGGGGACAACTTGCGGGCCATGTCATCCCTACTTGCGGCCTGTATACCGACGTGAAGAAGTATAATGCAATTTGGCCCTTGAAGTAACTTTTTTTTTTGTTAGGGAGGATTTGTTTATTGTTGAGCGCAATGTTAAAATAAGTTCTTTAAAAAGCCAAAAATGATTTAATATGGGCAGAGAGCACAAACATGCTGAGTGATTGGCTGTGTTAGTTCAGTGAGAGAGTCAAAAACTAACATGTACAATTATGTCTGCAGTTTTATTTTGTTAAATACAAACAAAATGATAGCAGAAGTGCTGCCATGTATTTGTAAACCCCCCCCCGCATTTTAGGACATATTTCTGGGTGTTTTCTTGTTTAGTTTTTTGCAATAAAATGGCCCTCAAGTGAGATGACAGTGTCAGCAGTGGCCCATAGCTCATTTTGGTTAGGTGTTAAAATAAACTCTGTGCTCACACACTCTTACTTGCATCATGGTCTGAAACGTGACCCAAACACAAAAACGCTATGGGACGGTGAAAACAGCCACATGCTGCGGCGCCACTATATCAGTGTGACTACCGCCGTCACTGAACTCCAGGTTCAAACCAAACAATATATGTTCTGATTCTCAAAAAGTGTTTCTTAGACAGCTTTGACTCAGATTAGGGCAACAGAGACCTAATAACCTTCACCTGTCCAGATTATTTGTGTAATAGGTAATTTAGTTGTGTCAGTATCAAATATCTTCTCTCTCTCATGGCACACAGTGATAATCTGCATACAAGTGTGTCGGTGTTGTTGATATAAGGAAATGCTATTTATGGGGAAATGTTTCTAGTTCAACAGCCTTCATTATGCAAAGCATTTCAGAATAAAAGTGATTCTGAGAAGCATCAAAGAGTGACATGAGTCTGCTGATATGGCTATAAGGGAAGTTTTACCTTCCGCTGATTCATTTAAATGACTGATCACAGGCAAACAAGAGAGTCAAATTCCACATCTCAAACAAGCTCTTCAAGTTATGGACAGAAGATCAGATATCACCTATGTCATGTACTTAGTGCTAAGTTTTGAGAAACTACTGTTGTATAAGTGAAGACTTTATCTTGCAGATTGCTTTCTCCTATAAAGCGATTAGTGCTCGGATGCTTCTTAAAAAATAAATGGTTGCCCATGTGTGACTGATATAATACATCAGTCACACAAGGGAAACAATGCTTCGTACCACATTTAGGCTACGTCCACACGTACCCGGGTATTTTTGAAAACGCAGATTTTTCCATGCGTTTGTACCTTTCGTCCACACGTAAATGCCTGCCAGGGTGGATATTTTCGTGTGGACGAGAAAAACGGAGAAAACGCAGTGTCAAAGTTGTGCGCCTTTTTTGACGTCACACTGTGCGCCACGTTATTGTTTCGGTGAAATGAATTTCTACAATACTGTTACTGTTAATTGTACTCTCTGCAGTGTTTAAATGCTTACATATACACAGTTACTGTCCCTCCACACATACGACTCGGTTCTGCTTCTATGCCCCATCATTGTTTACTATTTCCCACCCAGGCTTCTAGACTTCTGATTGGCCAACATTTCTACACGGTTAGGAATATATCACCACATGTTGCTTTGGCATGTTCCTAGCAGCGTTTTCCTTCATTTCTGCGTTTATGTGTGGATGGGATTATTTTTTTAAAACGATAATACAAAAAAATACCCGTGGACGTAGCCTTAGCCACACATGAAAACAAAGGGAAACAAAGCCATTATTTGACCTCACACATGCACTCTTGAAAGCAGTGCAGAGACAGAGCGGAATCATCAGCTAGTTCAAAGTAGATCTGTGTATCATCAGCATAACATAACAGAAGTGATACTGTATTTCGCAAAGGTTAGTCACAGTTCCCACGATTTTAGCCTGTTGTTCCTGTTGAAGTTATTGACTGTAGAGATCAAACAAAGAGTATACGTATGTTTTCACCTTACGGTGCAACCTATGCAGTGATGCTGTATAGCTTGTGTGCTAGCTAGTTTAAAAAACTTGATACAATGACATATATCGTTTACCATAGAGGGTTTTTTTTTTTTGTTTTTTTGTTTTTAGTGGAGTAATGAATAGTTATGTCTATAACTTCTGTTCCCTGAAGGAGAGGAACGAGGTACAACATGATATCACGACCTCGCGTGCCCTGGCTGAAGAAACCTTTATTCACCGCTGTCATCACAGTCATCCCTCAGTTTGATAGCTGCGCTTCACCAAGCCAAACTGCTCAGTGGGGCCACCTTGTGTTGTACCTCGTTCCTCTCCTTCAGGGAACAGAAGTTATAGACATAACTATTCGTTCTCTTTCAGTTGATTCACTCGGTACAGCACATAGGTATGGGACATATATACATGCCCCGCAGAGCAGCCACCAAACCGGAATCGGACCACCACCACCTTAGTGAGCGGTAGACCTAGCAGAAAGGACAGTATGAGCCACCGATGGGGCTGTAACGTCCAACCGATAAAACCGCACAAAAGTGTGCGGTGATGCCCAACTAGCTGCCTCACAAATATCACCTACAGGCACCCCTTTGAAAAGAGCCCATGAGGTTGCCATCCCCCTGGTGGAATGAGCTCTCACCCCATGGGGCAAAGCAAGACCTCTGGTGCTGTATGCCAGTGAGATAGCTTCTATAATCCAGTGGGACAGCCTCTGTTTAGACAGAGCTCTACCTCTATTTGGATTTAGATGTGCATTTCCCCCCAGTGGAAATGATACAGGAGCACGTCTGGCCATTGGTGCGCATTAAAACCCGATTCTTTGATCCCCATAATAGAACAGAGAAAACCCGACTCAGAGTGGTCAAAACATTTTTATATTTAATTCTTTATTCAATCACCTGGAAGAGAGAGCCCTGCACAGCCCAACGCCAGTTGCAGGATATCTAACATTAGAATCATAAAATGTGTCTCATATAGGTGTTATTTTGGTACTTTACATGTCACACATAGTTTCAACTACTCCTTATATATGGTACAAGTTCCTCTTTTCTGTCTGGCTTCCCGTATTCATTTATTTATTTATTTATTTTTTAAAATATTTATTAATATGCTTGTATAGCACTACACTAACTTCCTGTTTTTCAGTCTGGCTGAGCACTTGGTTTGTGAGTCAAAAGTGGCCTTGCTTTACAAACCTTCATTACTAAAGTACATAAAACAATATAATCAGCGCCTCCATGCCCAAGGGTGCATCGTGGTCGATTATGGAGAAGAACAGGGGGCAGTGAGTATTTACCTTGGAGGGAAAAAGATCTATTTGCGCATTGCTAAATAGATCCCAAATCTGAGCCACTAGATTTAAGATGGCGCGGCCACGTCCAGACGCCTTCCTGACCGCTCCGCTCCGACTATCCACTTTTCTTGTTTTTTACTTATTTTTTGCTCTGGTTTACATTCCAAAATCCTCTAGTTTTATAGTATACGACAGCAGATCACTTGCAAACATCGGTGACAAGGTTGCACATCTAATCTTGGACACTTTTAAACCCGACCCATCCTGGCCGCCAGAGATTCTACGCGGCGCGGAGAACAACAAAGGATGGGCCGCTCATCCGAGGCGTAGAACAAAGAAGCGCCGGGGGAAACGCGCTGGCATTAGGAACAGACTGAGACAGCAGGCGCATCGCGTACCACTGCCCAGTATCCTACTGGCCAATGTACAATCCATGGAGAACAAGCTCAATGACCTAAGAGCAAGAGTCACCTTCCAACGTGACATGAGGGACTGCAACATTCTGTGCTTCACGGAGACATGGCTGACCCCCACCGTGCCGGGCCAGGCCGTAACTCCGTCGGATTCATTCTTTGTGCTCCGCGCGGACAGAACAGCAGAGTCGAACAAAACCAAAGGTGGAGGAGTGTGTTTCATGGTAAACAGAAAGTGGTGTGATGCCAGGAGCATTTCTACTCTTTCCAGCGGCTGCTCGCCACATCTGGAATTCCTGAGCATTAAGTGCCGCCCTTTCTATCTGCCCTGTGAGTTCACCTCGGTCATCGCCACGGTGGTCTACATCCCACCCCAAGCGGACACAGGTATGGCTTTGTCCGAATTACATGATGTGCTGAGTTCGCTTCAAAACAAGGACCCGGGCGCAGCCTCATTGTAGCAGGAGACTTTAATAAAGCGAACCTCGGACAAGTCAATGACAATGCCAAACTTTTACCAGCATGTCTCGTGTCCAATGAGGGGGGATCGAATTTTGGATCACTGCTACACGCCATACAAGCAGGGCTACAAAGCTGTCTCACACCCAGCTTTTGGGAAGTCTGACCCCATGCCATCTTCCTCATTCCCCAGTATAAACAAAACATACGGAGGGAAGAAGTAACCACGAGGGAGGCGAAACGGTGGTCTGCCCAATCAGAAGCTATGGTACAGGACGCACTCAACGACGTCAACTGGGACATGTTCAGAGCATGCGCAGTCGACATCAACAAGTTTACGGAAGTAGCAGTATGCTTCGTCAATATGCTAGCGGAGGAGATTATCCCCACTGCGAGAGTCACCACATTCCCAAACCAGAAACCGTGGATGGACAGATCGGTCCGCACTGCAGTGAACGCCAGGACCGCCACCTACAACGCGGGTCTCGCCACTGGCGATATGAGCGCCTACTAAGCGGCCTCATACGGCGTGTGGCACGCGGTGAGAGATGCCAAACGCCGGCACCGGGAGCGTGTGGAGTCCCGCTTCCACCAGGGCGACACACGGAGTATGTGGCACGTACTACGCAACATTACGGACTACAAAGCCAGGGACACTGCGCCAATCAACGCCAACTCTGCATTCACCAACGAGCTGAGTCAGTTCTACGCCCGTTTTGAGGTTAGCCAGGCGGCTAATGCTATCTACCGCCTGACTACCGAGGACAGTGACGTCATCAGCGAGAGACCGGTGACCAGCATCGCGGAGCATGACGTCCGAGCGGCATTGAGGAGAGTGAACACAAGGAAAGCGGCGGGGCCAGACGGCATCACCAGCCGTCTGCTGCGCCGCTGTGCTGACCAGCTAGCAGGTGTGTTCACTTCCATCTTCAACGAGTCCCTGGCGAAGTCTATGGTCCCCACATGCTTCAAAAGATCCACCATCATCCCTGTGCCCAAGAACAGCAAACCCTCATCCCTGAACGATTACCGGCCAGTTGCACTGACCTCCGTAGTAATGAAGGTGTTTGAGAGGCTGCTGAAGAACATCATCATCTCCTCCTCCACCCCAGACACCACAGATCCGCTCCAGTTCGCCTACCGACCCAACAGATCCACTGAGGACGGCATCGCCCACGTCCTGCACACCACCCTCAGCCACGTGGACAAGAAACAGGGTAACTATGCGAGAATGCTGTTTGTTGATTACAGTTCAGCGTTTAACACAATAGTGCCCTGCAGACTGTTCACAAAGCTCAGGGATCTGGGACTCAACAGCCGTCTGTGTGCATGGGTGCTGGACTTCCTCACTGGCAGAACTCAGGTGGTGAGTGTGGGTAGATGCGTCTCTAACAGCATCACCATCAACACAGGAGCACTACAGGGATGTGTCCTCTCGCCACTGCTCTACTCTCTCTACACTTCAGACTGTGTGGCTTCCCACGGCTCCAACACCATTGTGAAGTTTGCTGACGACACAGTGGTGTTGGGTGCCATGTCCAACAACAATGAGGCGGCCTACATGGACGAAGTGAAGAATCTGGCATCAACAGACAGCTTCAACAGGAGAAGAGCGTGTTCCCCCCTGCCTGTTTATGTAAGACACCACTGTTGAATTGTCCGTCCTAACTAAGACATGCTGGCCCTCCAGGACAGTGTCTCCCTGCTGCTGGCCCCCTGTTCCACTCAGAACCACAGCTAGGAGGGCTGAGGCTTCTTTCTCCTGGGCATCGGGTGGGCCTTTGCTCCAGGCCGATTGGTGTGGAGCTCGGGCTGTAGGATGTGTTTTTGCTAGCGGCACACACACTGCAGCAGTGGGCGCTGGTCTTTTGCCAGTTGGCAGAGGAGCGGCGGGCCTGTGAGAGCTAGCTGCGAGCTTGGGCTTCGCCTGACGTCTGGGGATGATGGCGCGCAGAGCTTCTGTCTGCTTCTTCCTCAGACCGAATCTAACCTGAATGGCTTCAAGTGAATGTCCGAAAAACCCAGCCGCAGACACTGGTGCATCCAAATATACAGCCCTGTCTCTATCCGGGACATCTGAGAGGGTCAGCCACAGGTGCCTCTGCGCCACTACTGTCAAAGCCATTCCTCTGCCCAGGGAGAGCGCTGCACAGTGGAACACACAGAGGATGTAATCTGTGGCGACTCTGACCTCGTTAGGAAGCGGTACCAGCGGGCTGTCATCAGGAACCAGCAATTCGAGCTCCACCACATAGCCTGGTACGTCTGGAGCATGGTGACGGAGCTCATTGCGCAAGCAGTGCCGGCCTGAGCCTGATAAATCTTCTCCAGCTGCGAAGCCGAGAATCTGCAGTGTTTGGACAGCAGAGTTGCGGGGCCGCCAACACCATTGTTATGGGATGGGGCCAGATAAGCAGCCAGAGACTGCGTTAACTAAGCCAGCTTCCTCGGCGCCGTCCAACTCCATGTACTTTCCATAGCCAGGCACAGTGATGCGGCTAGACAGAGGTTTGTCCCATGATGCCGTTAGCTCGCAGACAAGGTCTGGGAACATGGGAAGCCGCTTTTTGACCGATGCGGGCTCTGGTAGGAGGAAAAAACTAGCGAACCACGACGGCTTCTGAGCTGGCGGAGGAGAGGACCAGTCCATCTGCAGCTTCTCATCAGCACGGCGAAACAGAAAAGAAAGGTGTCATTGTGGCTGACCAGCGCAGCAGTGGCGGCACATTGGGCCAACATTGAGCTCTCTTGCTCATCCACCAACAAACCATGGATGTCCAGGCCGATGTCCAGCACGTCATCGTCTTCCTGGGGAGCGCTGGCGGGCTTCGCTCCTGCATGGTTCCGGCTTGTCACTGGCTAACCCGTCAACATATTCCATGTTGTCAGCCCAGTTAATTAGGGAGGACATCGACCGGATCATCCTCGTTTTCGGACTTGGACAAAGCCGGGGCTCCAGACTCAGAAAGGAGAGGGTCATGCTGTGTGACAGCTGAGCATCCCAGCACTTTTTCCACAAACATCACCCATCTTTCCAGGGTCGAGCGCCAGAGCTGGCGACAAAACGCACAGGCTTCGGGCTCCGTCAACGCTCTCCTAGCATGGACGATCCCCAGGCAGACAGAGCAGGCATCGTGCTGGTCGCTATCATGCAAAGAGGAGGACGGGAGAACAGAAGATTTGCTCGCTTCAGTTTGGAGTCCATTTTAAAACGCAAAGCAAAACGCTGCACAGTTAAAACTCAAAATTAGTGCTCTGTGGGCAGCCTACGCACCAACTGCGCAGTGGAGGCTAACACCAACAGGGGCAGTTAAGCTAAGTTCAAGTCAGCAGACAACGGAGCTAACTAGCAGCGGCTAGCTAGCCCAACTCAGCAGAGGTGTTCTCAGCGAGGTGAAGAGCGTAAGAACTGAGGGATGACTGTGTCCCCATTCGCGATGTTGAGAACCAAAACAAAATACCAGAGGCCCAGAAGGATGCAATCAAACAGATGAGTTTATTGAACACACGCGTGGGAAGATGTACACTGCACAACATCAGATGTAGTTCTTCGCCCAAAAATACACTTCAGATTGCTTTTATAACGTCAGGGTTAACGCCCCTTCTCGCGTTTTACAAGAACATAATTTGCATCTTTTACAGACGATGATCAATTTTAAGAGATAAATGCAGACACCGAAATTCCCCTCTCTAGCATCTTCTTTCAAATATGGCGATGAATTCAGGCCCTGAAGGTCCCCAGGGACTTGTCCTATTCTTTGGCCCATCTTCTGTCACCTGTTACTAGGCAAACTCAAATGCAACAAGAAGCTGAATACATTCAGGCCTTCACTCAAGCCTGTTTCTAGATTATATGTATTATATGTGTTTTGTAGGCGTGTATGCAGTTTTAACCTTCTATAGCTCCAAGTCACTTACACAATAGATTGTCTGGACATCGTGCCAAACAAAGCTTACAACCTTTAATTGACTGAGCTTCAACTCTTTAACAAGCACAAAATGCAATGTGTATAAAATGGTTATAGCTGTACCTGTAATAAAAATGTCAATGTAATGCCAACAGCTTCAACAAATGCAAAGTTAATTAATGCAATGGTAATAATGATAAGTATGAGTAGCAGTAAAATATTTCCCTTATTCCACAACTGTGATGACAGCGGCTATAAGTGCAGGCAGGGCCGTGCGTGTGTCATCACACGTCATCTGCCTTAAAGGCGTGAATAAAGGTCTCTTCAGCCAGGACACGCGAGGGCATGATATCCCATACTTATGTGTTGTACCGAGTGAAGCGACTGAAAGGGAACTTATTACACGGTCTCCACCCCCTGGCTAATAAACTGCCCCTCTGTCTCCCAGGAGGTATAGGGACAGTTTCTTTCCTACAGCTCTGAAATCTAACACCCCCTGCACACACACCTAAAGACATGCACAAGGCCACTGCACTTTACAATACCACTTTTTAATAGTATTCCCTTTTTTATGTGTGTGTGCCATTTCCATATTGTGAATATTTGTTTGTTTGTCTATATTTTTTGTTCTTGTTTTTTGTTTTTTTTGTTTTTTTTGTTTTTTTTTTCTTCATTATGTGACTCCAAAATCACAACACAGAATCTTTGAATGCTAAATTATGCCAGTTGCTCCTATGTAGAAAGTACAGCTAAGGCTTTTAAAGTGCACAAGTACTGGCTTCTAGTAGTGGATTAAAAAGTAAAATAAAAAATTTGACTTGAAAAAAATAAAATGTGTGTATATATAATATAAGATGATAATAATAATAATAAAAAAAGTGTTTTGAGTAACTGCTAAAATATTTCACTGAGACAGAATTGGAAACATCAGCCTGATAGTGGAAGGGAAGGAAATGTTGGTCATGAATTGTTCTGTGGTGGGGGTGACTGTGGTGATGTATCAGTCTGAGATGGTACTAACACTAACATTACTGTTGCTAATGTGGCTAAAATAATGCTTAGGCCGAGTTTTGATGAATTAGCCTGTTGTGGGATGGAGCCAGTGGCATGGATGGAGTCTGATTGGATTTGTTAGAGCTTTTTTTTTTGTTTTGTTTTTTAATGTATTGTCTGGGCTTCTTATTTTCACTCTTGCATTGTTTTTTTTTTTAGGATCTCCTTGGATAGAAAGCCACAGGAAGCTGTGTTGGTGCTGAAAGTTCAAGATTCGGTAACCAGCATGGCGGTGGATTGGATCCACCAACTTCTCTACTGGACCAGTATAGAGATGGGGTGGGTTAGCGTAGCCTTTCTGGATGGGTCAGCTCATCGTCGGCTCATCGCAGGGCTCGACAAGCCCTCCGCAGTGGCCGTGGATCCTCTCAGAGGGTACGAGGCTCTGGGATTTTGCATTTCATTTTAATGGTTAACAGCACAAGATAAGGAAAAAAAATGCTTCACCTGTGATAAGGGGCTGTTGCATCATGGTTGTTAAATAACAATGATTACATTTCGAAGCAAAGAAGCTAAAAGCCAGCACGTCACACTGGAGCTGGTAAACATTTACACCTTTACTTGTCCAGGGAAGGGCAGCACATTACAAAACCCTACATTAATACAGTTTATATGGTGTTTAAGCATGACTGTGTCCATGTCATGCTTGATTGAAGGCTTTGAATTATTCAAATAATACATTCTCTTCCTTGCTTTATGCTAGTAGGTCCAACCACTTCCTTTAGTTTTGCATATTTCTTTTTGCTTGTTTCATCTTTATTGAAGTATTATTTGTTGGCAAATAGCTTGTCTCCTAAATTAAAAAAAGACATCACCAAAAGGTAAAATAAGTCTTAAAAATCAAAGCTACAGAAGATCAAAACATGCGTGCTTTTATTTTCTCAGGCTGCTTTTCTGGGCAGATTGTGGTGTCTCCCCAAAGATCGAAAGTGCCGGTTTGGACGGCTGCGACAGAAAAGCTCTGGTCACTTCCTCAATACGCCAGCCTGTAGCCCTCTCTCTAGGTACGTTCTGACATTCAAATTAATTGCTGTCAAACTGGCATTATTTAGAGAAGTCAGAGGAGAGGAAAAACATCTTCGTCCTTAAATCAGGAACAACATGAGTTCATTTTTCTGTACTTCAGGCAGAAGTCAGACCTTCAGTTCGGAGCATTTGAATATATTTATGTTGAGTCACTTAGTGCTGGTATTGATGTCGCATGTTCCCTTAGATATGCCTCGGCAGCTGCTGTACTGGTTTGATGAGGGAATGAGAAGAATCTCAAGAGTAAATCTAGACGGTCGTCAGCGTAAAACGGTGGTGGAGTCTAACGGCTATCTGGACCGAGCATTTGGACTGTCTGTGTTCGAGGTACAAGAATTACATTATGGTCTGTGCTGCCTGACATCCTGTGTCAGACCCGGGGGGCAACAACAAATGCATTTTAATACTGAAGGCAGCTATATGCAAGGAAACTAAATGCAGTGCACCCAGAAAGGATTTACAGTGCTTCAGTTCTTCCACTTTTTGTTATTTTGCAGGCTTACTCAAAGTGCATTCAATTAATTTATCACCTTAAAACCCAACACACAATACCCCTAACACAACACGCATGCGACAAAAGTGCCTAAATTTCCACTAAAAGATCTATTACTTGTGCCATTGGCTATCACTGAGAAGACATGCTGCTTGCACATTTCACCGGTGCTTGATCAGTCCCCTTTTATAATTTCATCACAGCTGAGTTAAAGAGTTCAGCTGCAGCTTAAAACGAAAGAGAATATTTGGCCTGCACCACTTGCTGAATTGAAGTGTGAATACTTCCTGGATATACTGTATACAAGAAAATCACTTCATGATGAGATATGGAGCTTTCTTCTTGCATGCAAAGCCCGATTTCTGCTGTGTGCTGCTAAAGCTTTCCCTCACTGGGTTTCAGGGATTTGTATATTGGAGTGACGAAGTTACGCGGTCCATTTGCCGAGCAAACAAACACAACGGCAGAGACCTCCAAGCACTTCTGTCTAACGTCACCTCGCCAGGTGGTGTGCTCATCATACAGCCTGTTCTCCAACCAAAAGGTTTGCCCAATCAAAAAGGGACTTCTTCACACTGTAGGTCCCAGACTGATAACTGTTGCTGATTTCTTCTAAGGACCCTCTGTTTGTGGACGTCCAAGGGCAGTTTGCCATCACAAGTGTGTCATTGACTTGCTGACTCAGGGTCCAAAGTTCAGCTGTGTTTCTCCAGAAATAGGAAGAAACAAAACAGAGGAAATTCCTGCAGTCTCCCGTTCAGTTCCTGCAACAGCTTTATCGGATCCTACATTTTTGGGAATCCTTTCTCTGATTGGTAAGAATCTGTCAAAGTCTCAAAACATTTAAACAAATCAGATCCACACTGCACATGAAAGGTCGTCTTTCATTAGTAGTGGCACAAAATTTTCCACCAGAGTCAAAATGAATGGATCATTGATTTCCTTTCAGTTACAGTTTACCAGAGTGATTAGTAATGCAATAAACATGCAACAGGTCTCCATCGGTCATCACAGGGAGATGCACCGATCAGGCCTAACATTATGACCACCTGCCTAATATTGTGTTGGTCCCCGTTTTGCTGCCAAAACAGCCCTGACCCATCGAGGAATGGACTCTACGGTCCCCAACCCCTGCGCCACAGACCGGTACCAGGCCGCGAGAGTTGAGGCCCGGGTGTGAAATTTATGGTTTTCAGGGTTTGTTGTTTGTTTTGTTTTTTGTTATTGTTAACTCTCTTTCCCTGGGTCTTTTCCCGTGTTGTAGTTGTGTGTCTTATTTTTGAAAGAAATATTTACGCGTTACCATAGCGACCAAAGAGCATTAAGGGGCAGAGAGCTACTCTCGATGTTGTTGATGCATTTCAGGAGGACACTGCTAATAAAGTTACACAATTACAGAGTGATTTGGCATTTATTATTATATTTACAAAATACCACAGTTTTTGTCTTGGTCGTGTCATTTTGTTTTGTTGTATTTATCCTGTAAGCTGCGAGGTGTGACCTCCATCTGTTGGTTTGGACGACACAGGGAAGCCTTTGCTTCCTACGTGCATTGATGGGGCTTGGCCGCCCATGACCCTGTCACTGGTTTTACCATTGTTCCTTGCTTGGACCACTTTTGATAGATACTGACCACAGCAGACCCGGGCCACCATGACAAAATGTTCACTTGTTCCCTGATAATATCCCACCTCTACCAGGTGCCATAATAAAGAGATAATCAGTGTTATTCACATCGCCTGTGTGGTCATAATATAATGCTTGATTACATGTATGAAGTCAAGCTTGCAAATGAATATCTTTGCAAAAAATGCTTATATGAATGTGCGTGAACGAGACCTGTTTTATAAAAATGCCCAAATTTAGTAGAAAAGCAAAATAAGAAGCATTTCATTTACCACACATAAGTAAATGTTTTCAAGTTTTTATGAAGCGTTGTTAATCCAAAGGGCTTTTTCCACAAGTGTTTTTCCATTCATGCAGCCACCCATTTGTCCACTCAGTGGAGGTAATAGAAGTGACATCATGCATGACTTCAGCTTCTATGTCATGTCTGGAACTCCAAAAAACTGATGAATTTCCTGTGTGTGTTTCCAAGTGTTCCTCAGTGTCCTGCTGGTGGGAATGGCTGCGTGGTGGTGGAGGAAAGAATTCCAACCTTACAGATCTCTCACTGTGCAGAGCTTCTCCCTGAAGGAATCCCAGGACCCCCTCGTCATTCAAGAGCCACCGATGGGTTCAGACACACGTATAGTCAAGGTGAGAGGAGTTTGAAGGTAAAACCAGGAGTTTGTGTTTGTGCAGAGAAGAGATTTTGTAAGCTTGTGTGCACATGTGAGAGATACAGCTAACTGCTTTACATGTTGTTTTTCCACTTCAGGGCTATCTTACAGGCTCTGTTTTATCTTTTTTAGGATAATAAGATGCAACCCTCACAGGCAAAACTGTTTTAAAATTTCTTTTTCACTGCTCCCAGGGATTTAATAATCCTGCAAAAACACATCCAAGAAGAAAACTACATAATATGGTCGCAGGTCTGGTGATACGATTACAAAATCGATCATCGACCTGCGGCCTAGAGCGTCCTGGTGCCACGTGCACTTATGGACACGCTTATGTTTGAACAAGGTGTTTGTTATGGCCAAACTGTGATTTGCACAGAAGTCCAATAACAAAGCACCGTTCCTCCCAATCACGCCCCTCTAGGTCTCGCTGTCGTTACCCACGTGAGCATTGAAGTCTCCCAGTAGGACAACAGAGCCTCCAGGTGGAGCACCTTCCAGCACCCCACCCAGGGACTCTAAGAAGGCTGGTTACTCTGAACTGCCACTCGCCGCACCCAGCCACCAGACGCTCGCCCTCGGGCACCCTCCCCGGGTCTGGCTCCAGGGCGGGGACCCAGTAACCCTATCCCGGGCAGGGTGAACTGTTCCCTCGATGGTCTTTTCATAGGGTGCTTCTGAATCGCTCTTTGTCTGGTCCCTCACCCAGGACCAATTTGCCATGGGAGACCCTACCAGGGGGCAAAAGCCCCTGGACAGCATAGCCCCTGGGATCCCTGGGACACACAAACCCCTCCACCACGATAAGGTAGCGATTCACAGAGGGGTGCTATCTAATCTAGCAGTTCAATTGAAGTTTAGCTATATAGCCCCGTATCACAACGACAGTCCCCTCAAGGCGCTTTACATTGTAAGGTCAAGACTACAATGTTACAGAGAAGACCGAAAATCAGATGACCTCCTATAAGCAAGCACTTTGTGACAGTGGGACGGAAAAACTCCCTTTTAACAGGAAGAAACCTCCAACAGAGTCACTTAATCCAGCCCTAACTATGTGCTTTATCAAAGAGAGAGCTGGTTCCACAGGAGAGGGGGCCTGAAAGCTACTTTTAAATGCCCTGAGAACCACAAGCAAGCCTGCAGTCTGGGAGCAAAGAAGTAGAGCTTAGGCTTGCATTAACCTCTAAAGAGGCCTGCTTTGCATGCTCGAAGGAGCGAATTAGTAGATGTGAGGGAGTATATTGTGGCTAATGTGCAGGCTTCTCTTATTAGAGGACACAGGATTGTCAAACAGCACGATGTGTTATCATAAGGTCCCTGACTCAGCCTTTAGTAGCCCTGAACAATGTTTTCACTATAAGGAGGATGGCTAAGATCATCCCATTTATTGGAGTCCTGACATGTGACACTTCCCCCCCCCCCCCCCCCCCCCCTCCCTCCCATTAAACATTTATGCATTTGTTTGTTTTTGGCTGGGCTCTGCTTGCTGCTTTGACTCGAGCCGCGTTCAGTAGTGATACACAGATCAGGGGTTGGGTTAATGTGGATTAAAACCTGGTGATTCTTCTTGAGTTATTTCATTACAGTCAGTCAAATCTTATCAAGCCACTGTAAGCAGTTCTGGTGAAGAAGAGTGGATTTCTTTGAGGGTAAAATTGGGACGGATGACAAAAAAACCTAGTGCTTCTAAATATTGCTCCTTGCTCCTAAATGTTTCATGTGTGTGTTGTCCTTGAATTAAGCTGTGGTAAGTGCAGCAACTTTCTCTTTTGGTAGGTAAAAAACCAGCCTCGTGCTTCTGAAGCGACACAATCAACAGGTGTTTCCTCCTCAGGAAAAACACGCACACACGCACGACTTACTATTAAGATTTGAAGAAAGAACTGCAAATGTGGGCTGTTTGAAAGGCATACAGAATACATCCGTTAAGCTACAGTTTCTTCCTCCTGTCTAGACTTTAAACTGACACAATCACAATATAAACAAACAGGCTGTCCCATCAATGAGTTTCTTTTGTTTGTTTATGTGGAATTTATCCTATAATATATAGAAACACAGTTTGACTCACAAGTTAGAGGCTTATCCCATGCAGCAGGTTGACTAAGTCGTGTTTTCTTTGCTGCCAGGAAACTTTGCTTAAGCGGGACTTGGACGGTGAGTGAAGGTTTGACACAAGTGATCAGCTGACTGGGTTTCTCCCGGTGAACCTGGTGGTGTCTTAACCCCTGGCAAAGACCTCAGAGCTGGCAGGACATCAAGGCAGCAAGCAGGCCCGGCTGAGAGTTCCAACTCCCCTGGAAGTTTAAATCTGTGATCTGGGATAAATATCTGCATTTGAAGAGGAGGAAAGTCCTTCACTTTTCAGGATATTTTTCACATAGGTCTCGCAACTCACTTTGTTTTTGTTAAAGTCATAGTTTATTTACTTAATGGTGAACAAGCACATCCAGTTTCTTTTTCTTTATGTCTAAGAAATGTTCATCAGGTTAACTTTTAAGGTCTTCACATTTCCATGTGAACTGAAGACGAGGTGAAAATATGTGTATGAAGGACACTGGCAGTGAGATCGTTCTGATAATTGACAACACAGTTTGCTGGTTTCTTTGATATGTTTTGCACTTTTGATCAAAGAGAATGAGCAAACTGTAGGATGAGGTTTCACAGATGAAATTATTTAGTCACTAATATTTGTTCATATTTGTATTTTAGTTTAGTTGCATCGTTTTACTGAATGTTTTGAATACTTTTTGCCTCGTGTTCAATTCACCAAACTTAACTCCAGCAGTATTACAAGTTTTACTTCCTCACATCAAGCAGGAATCAAGCGAACAAAGACATTTAGTTTGGCACATTTTAAAGAGCATCACCAAATGTATGCATGGTCCTGTTTACACACTTGGTGTGAATCCTGCAGGGTACAAAGTGCAGGTCACTCGTGTGTGTTTTCACAGACTGGATTAAAGCTGAAAGTTAAATATTGATCTAAAAAATCCATCCCCTACCAGGATGTTTGTTTTTTGTTTTTAAATGGTCACCTTTTTTTTTTTTCTTCGTCTTAGTTCGATAAACTTTTGAGAGCTTTCATCAGTGTTAGACCGCTTTCCTATTTTCTACAATATAACATCAACTATCTAGCAGCCACTTTTGTGCAGCACACGTTTTATTACCAGTTCAGAAGCTGGCTGAGTTAAACATTTCAACATTCCTAACCCAGCTTATGGCATCATTTGGAATCTCAATTCAGTTTAAAGTGACCTTAAATAAATACATAAAGGGCTTTTTTCTTAGTCCATTACCAAGAAGCAATGCCAACTGTTAGAAAACACATAACTGGTTTGGGGGTTTCTTCATGTTTTTGTTTGTGCGTTGATGCGGTTGTGGTTGATGCTGTTGAATGGTTGACATGCCTTATCTGATTTCAGTCTCTTGATTTGTTTTTTCTGTTGGACCTTAAAAAAAAGATCTGTTGGTACAAACTGCTGACTTGTATGGTTAGTATTTATTTTGGTGGGTTTATTTATTTTGCAGTAGTATTGTAGCTGCTTTAGTGCTGGCTCTGTACTTTACATAATTCTGTTAATTGCTGTAAATGAGTCAAATAAAGAATTTTATGTTTTCCTACATTTGATGTTTTTGCATTTTGACTTCATTGCTCTCTGCATGGAAAATATGAAAATTTTAGCTAATCCAATTGTGACAAAGCACCAGTTGTACCATATGTCAGGAGCCTCCTGCACCTCTGTCTGCACTGCAATGATCTGTTTTAATTAATAACTCCAAACAGACCTGAGTTCACTGTATTTGTGCATTTATGTTTGCCTCTTTTAACTATACACTCGCTGGCCACTTCATTAGTTACACCTAGCTAGTACCGACTTGGACCACTTTTTGCTTTCAGAACTGCTTTAATTCTTCATGGCACAGATTCAACAAGGTGCTGGAAACTTTCCTCAGATTTTGATCCATGTTGATACAACAGCATCACACAGTTTGTGCACATCCCAAGAAGCTACAACATAAGAAGCAACAATACTCGGGTAGGCTTTGGTGTTGTAAATGATGCTCAGTTGGGACTAAGGTGTCCAATGTGTGCCAGGAAGGTCTGCCTCACACCATTACACCAAAACCACCAGCCTAAACTGGTGATACAGAGCAGGATGGATCTATGCTTTTGTTTTGTTCACACTAAAGTGACTCTACCAACTGCATTTTGCAGCAGAAATAGAAACTATAGATAAAGCACAATAGCCTCAATTTCCTGTTATTGACTCATAGGAGTGGCATCCTGGATGACTGTTTCCATCCCAGCAGCTTGAAGCAGTCTGATTATTTTCCCCTGACCTCTGGCATTAGCAAACATTCTCAGAGAACTGCCGCTCAATGGACGTTTTCTCTTTATTTGGGCCATCCTCTGTAAACCCTAGAGCTGATTTTGTGGGAAAACCACAGCAGATCAGCATCTTCCCCGTTCTCACGCTCAGTCTGAACTTCGGCAGCTCATCTTTAGCATGCCAAACATGAGTGGAAATGGCTGCTGTCTTAAATGTCGCTCTTACCGTTCACTCATGCAGCATGCAGCATGTTCTGCCTTATTAACTGGCAGTAACTGAAAATATAATAATTGTTGGTGTCTAATGTCCGTAACATTACAACAAGGTGCATTTTAGCAAAATGAGGCTTGTGATGTCACAGACATTATGTATAAATTAGAGATGGAATCAACACTTCACAATCATTCATAAAATCTCGTTGTAGTTTCTTATTACACACTTGAAAAAAACTGATTTTTGCCTCCAGCTTTAAGAGTTTTTCTCGATTTTAATGAGGTCAGATGTTGAGTTGCTCTTTCAGTAATTCCAGCATGTATCAAGACTGTAAAACATGACTTGACTTAAATTGTATTTATAAAGAATATCTATATAAAAAAGAAAGAAATGCTGTACAAAAATTAGAATGAATAGAGAAAAACAAAGCAAGGGAATAGATAAGAAATAAGTAAAGCACATGTTAGTAGGTGCTAAACAGAAAAAGGCACCGAGGCTAGGATGAGCAAAAATGTGAGTGAGTCATCTTTAGTTTTAGGTCTACAGGACCACATTCTGTAGACATACATCCTGTAGTGGTATACAAACAGGAGGACCTTGAAATCAATTTTAAACCTCTCTGGAAACCAGTGGAGAGAAGCTAAAACAGATACGATATGATCTCTTTATTCGGGCGCATGTGAGAGGCCTAGCAGTAATATTTTGAGATGGGGGACAGAGACTGACAGGAACCAGTGTAAAATGAACTGAGCGTGAGTCATTCTGAAATCTTAAGGCTTAATTATGTAAATAAAAAAAACCCTTTGATGGAACTGTTTCTATTTTATCTTCATCCAGCTGAAGAGGCTCACGCCATTCCAGGTCTTGCAGAAAGTATTGTGAAGTGATGTCGCTTATGAAACATTGTTACCTTAGTGAAATTGTATGTTTCAAGCTTCTGGTTGGCCAGCACATCAAACACACCTGTCAGTACGTTTAGAAACATCATCACTCACGGCACCACTACCAACTCCATGTTTCCAGTTTGTGTTATGTTTGCAGTATTCCGATAAAGCTGCCCAATCCCCCTCTGTCCCTCGCAGATTTCATCTTATGATCAGTTCACTGAAGTGAGATAAGTAGGTTAGCAGGAGAAGATCACGCTTAGTTAATTAAGCTGAGAGATTACTCTGTGTCACAGTGAGTGGTAGAGAGTGCAGAGGCAAAACAGAATAGCTTGGTAGTGTCTCTTTAATATGAGGGATTTATTAGAAGTCAGTATTTTAAAACTATTCTTTAAGTGTCTGTGAAGTGAGGACAGCAGTTCCTGCAGCTCTGATGTAGGATTTCAGGTCCTCAGCAGTTTGTGTAATCTCATTTTTATAGCCACCTCAACACAACACAGCACATAAGCCATCAATCTAGGGCAACACCCAGCTGTTTTTTTGTGTGTGTGTGGTTTAGCACAGGTATAAAACAGCTGGGTGTGTTTTTTCAGATAGCCAAGTGAACTATTCACCAATGGATTACATTTTACACAATCTGTCTCACACAGATACAGGATTTACACACCCTTTTTTATCTAACCAACGAGTGTGTGTTGGTAGCAACACAGCTGTCTCATGACAAATGTAGAAGAGACTTATTCCTAGTGTAGTCAAAGCATGTTTTAAGTTTCACATCCACTTACATTCATAAATAATTTACTAAGTCAGTGAACTAGTTTAAACCTCATCAGTGTAGCATGCAGAGGATGTAACCACCCACAGTCTGTCCTGATAACCGTGCTGCATTGTGTGGCTCCTCACAGGGGGTCATTGAATTGTTGGGTTTTCTCTGTATTTTTGTAGGGTCTTTACTTTACAATATAAAGCACCCTGAGTCAACCGTAGTTGTGCTTTGGTGCCATACAAATAGAACTGATAGCTTCTTCTTTGCATTATAGAGCTTTAACCTGTATCTGAATGGCACTATGAACTGTGTTCACAGACAGTAATCTCTCTCTTTTAATGCAATGCCACCTGAGGGCCCAAAGATCACAAGTATTAGCCTTGTCCTTTGTGGAGAGAGATTTCTCCAGATTCTCTGGACTTATTGACAAGAGTACGCATGCACTGTAAAAGAGATATTCTCTCTTAATCTGAAATTGCTCTCTGATTTGTTGTTGTTCTTTTTTGCAGATTGGTGAGCCTCTGCTGATATTTGTTTCTGATAAACTCTGCATCTCTAAGATGCTCCTTTTATACCCAGTCATGTTACTGACGTGTTTTTGATTAACCTAATTAGTTACAAAAACTCATCTTTTTAAACTTGCTTTTGGTTGATTTTTATTTTTGTTTTAGCTTCTGTGAAGCACTTTGTGATTTTTGTCTTGAAGGGTGCTATATAAATACAACTTTACTTACTTGTTTTGCAGAAATTGAAGAATTGGACTGTATTTTATTTAGGCTGATAAACCTTGTTGGGTTCAAGACAAAGATACTGAAGTTTTGATGTCAGGGTTAACTCTAAGGTATTTATGTAAAACTCCACATTTCTGCCATCTGTGCTGAAGACTGTAGAGATGACAGTGGACTTCAGGAGACATCCTTCAACACTGCTCCCCCTAACCATATCAGACAGCCCGGTGTCAATTGTGGCGATCTTCAAGTTCTTGGGTACCACCATCTCCCAGGACCTGAAATGGGAGACCAACATCTCCTCCATCCTCAAAAACATCCAGCAGAGGATGTACGTCCTGATACAACTGGGGAAGTACAGTCTTCCACAGGAGCTGCTGATCCAGTTCTACACTGCAGTCATTGAGTCTGTCTTGTGCTCCTCCAACACAGTCTGGTATGGTGCAGCCACTAAACAGGACAGGTGCTGACTGCAGTGGACTGTGCGGGCAGCAGAAAAGATAATCGGCGCCCCCCTGCCCTACATCCAGGATCTGTACCTCTCAAGAACCAGGAAACGGGGAAAATCATCACAGACCCCTCACACCCTGGCCACAGACTTTCTCTACCTGCTGCCCTCTGGCAGACGGTATAGAAGCCTGCAGACCAGGACCACCCGACATAGGAACAGTTTCTTTCCCCTCACCATCTCCCTCTTAAACAGTTGAACTGTCACACTGCTCACACTGCCAGACTGCAACTGCACCTTATGTACATTCTGTAGTATTCATTCCATTTCATTTTATCCTGTATTTTATGTGTATAAAATTTAGATGCTGTGATTTCAATATTAATTTAAAAAAATGACCATTGAGGGTGGCACAGTGGTGCAGTGTTTAGTATTGTTGTCTCACGTCAAGGAGGTTCTGGTTTTACACTTCCTGGTTGGCTGAGGCCTTACTGCGTGGGGTTTGCTTGTTTTCCCCGTACCTGCGTAGGTTCAAAATCCTTAAAGCAACTTTGTTTACTAATCCTGCCCTCCATGCCCCTCCCTCCTAAATATACAACTACTTAAGGGAACTTGGAAGGGTCCCAATGAGATTAAATGGATAAAATCCCTGCTGCTTGTCCTGATCTTCTGGTCGTAAAGTCCAATGTGTTGTCTTTGCTGTAACAGACACACAGAGGAAATTCCTTCTGTCCCCTGACTTCCAGGAGTCACCATATCAGCCACAGCTGAGCCATCAAACAGGAAAACCCCGTTTTCCCTGGGATGTCAGAAGTGGCTGCAGGATCAGATATTCGTGGATTTACCATGTGTTGATTACATCCCTTTCTCAGAGTCTTTCTTTTAATGGTTGTTTTCCTCTTTTTGTTCTGTTGCATTTCCTGTCTTGGACCACAGCTGATATGGCTTGCTCAGAGAACGCTCAGCTGCAAACATGTTTGCAGAGCTCCTGCTATAGTGTCAGCTCTCTCTCAAAGTGCACAAAGGATAATAAAACATTCCCATTTTCTCAGGAAAAAACAGCCAAAGCGTGGAGCTCACTGAAGAATCTGGACTATCCTGGGATTAAAGATGACTGCCCTAAAGGTGAGAAGACACCCAAACCCCAGCAAAACATGAACTTAAATGTAGGAGGGAAAGTGTTTTACATTCCAAGAATGTGTGCAGTTAGGTATCCTAACACTCGAATAGGCTCCTTAGCTCTCTGCCGGGACCTGGCAAAACTCCTCACCCTCTGTGATGACTACTCTGTGTGCAGCAACGAGTTCTTCTTTGACCGGGATCCTGCCTTCTTTCACCACATCTGCCATTTCTATGCAACCGGAGTGCTTTGGATCATAGTGGAAATGTGTCCCATCAGCTTTGAGGAAGAAATTGCATACTGGGGCCTGAGCCTGAAGGACACACAGCTCTGCTGTTGGATGGTGTTTCAGGAGAAGGTAGATGAGCTGAAGGAGAACCTGAAGGTGGAAAGAGAACTAATGGCTGAGGTCGAGGTAAAGTACAATGATGAGTATTTCAAGGACATGATGTTTGGGGACGTTCGGATGACTATGTGGAACATTGTGGAGAATCCGTACTCGTCAACTCTTGCGAAGACTTTCACTCTGCTCTCTAACCTTTTCGTGCTCTTGTCCATCGCTTCAATGTGTCTCAACACTGTGGAAGAACTACAGTCGTACAGAATCGATGACAAAACCTACATGGAGTGGGGAGAGATCGTCACCATTGTGTTCTTCACCTTTGAGTATTTGATTCGTCTCATCACCACTCCTGACATTGTATTATTTTTGAAGGGCGGACTTAACTTTGTGGACATGGTTTCAGTCATGCCTTGTTTTGTCCAGATCATCTTTGAAGCCTTTACTGACTCCGAGGATGTGAGTGCACAGGAAGACCTCAGGGCCATGGCCCGGGTCAGTAAGCTCAGCCACGTCCTCAAAATTGTCAAGTTGCTGCGGATCTTTCGGATTTTGAAGCTAGCCCGCCACTCGACCGGCATGAGGGCCTTTGCATTTACTCTGCGGAGGTGCTACCAGGAGGCCTATTGCATTTTTCTCTTTATCGCCTTGGGAATCTTCACATTCTCTGCTCTCCTGCATTCAGCAGAAAGGGAAACCGAGGGCTCTCCCATCAGCAGTATCCCGTACGCCTGGTGGTGGGCAGCAGTAAGTATCACTGTCTGTAGCTATAAACTCCACATCTCCACGTCTGCCTTTGACTTTTTCTTTCTAAGCAAACATCTGCCTATTATGTGCGCTAATAAAAGAAAGGTTCAAAGAAATGTGTACTACAGCATCTAAGCCCTAACCCAAACCAGCAGCTTATTTCCTTTTGCAGTCTTTTTTCACCTTTTAGCTTTTGCGTCAAACACCTACCTACTCTTCCCCTGAGCAATAAGTTGAACGTTCTAACACCTACAAGTGTGACTTTCACCTGTTTAGAAATGTAAATACTCTCTAGATCAAGGGTTATTATTCCACTACTTATTAGTCAAACACAGAAATTAATTGATTTTCACAAATGTAACATGCAGTGATCTGTACTTATGTTTGGCTTAAAAAACTAAATTCTTCTCAGCATTTTTTTTAGTCTATTTGCATAAATTTCTTAAATGTCATTTCATGAAAGGCAAACCCTGCCCAAACTGTTTTCTCATAAAGAATTACAAGATGGCGATCCTAACACTGGTCAACGGAAGTGGTCTGCTTTCTGTGCTTTTTCTTAAGTATTTTGACACCTGCTAGAGCCACAAAGAGCCACAAAGAGGCTAGGGTGTAGGTTTTGATGGAAGCAGCAGCCTGATTGTACAGAACTGTCCAATAAAGTTACACATTTTAATGTTTATACTTGCACTGCAGACTTCAGATAATATCTTTGTGTTGCTTTTGAAGTGAAATTAAACAAGTAAGTGTCGATTCAGCAGATATTTTCAAGGCCAGCTGTACTACTTGTTAGTTTAAACTTTTAATTCATTCTTAGAATCAAAAATAACTCTGATTAAAGGAAACATTCCTGGAAACTGAACATAGGATTTTGTTTCCCCTTTTCTCTCTCAGGTCAGTATCTCCACTGTGGGCTACGGGGATGTGGTTCCTGTAACTATCCTGGGCCGCATCGTGGCCTTTGGATGCATTACTTTTGGGATAATCCTCAACGGCATGCCGATTTCTTTCCTGTTTAACAAGTTCTCTGATTACTACAGCAAACTAAAGACCCAAGCTTACAATTCTACCTCAGTCCAGCGCCACTTTCAGCTTAAGAAGAGACTCAAGCGTAAAATGGATGCATGGTTCCATCCCTTTGAAGAAGATGACACCACAGCCCAATCCCCACGCTAAGTGCATCTCATACATGACCACTGTGTACTGTGAACGTGCTGCAGCCTCAAGCTGCCTTCAAAAGTTAAAATGTGGTGCAAAAACCTAGCACATGTAAATGAGGGCAGGAAGAGGAAGTGGAAAGTTTCTTTTTACTGATGCAATTTCTGGCCTGGTAGTTTCACAACTACCACATGCACCACTGTTTCTTTTTCATTGTGTATGCATCTTGTATGTAAGTAATTCATGCGATTGAAAAGGAGCCTGGATGTCCAACCCAGGTTTTTAACCTCAGGTGAATCCATCATGATGCTTATCTTCCACCTGACACCTGTGAATTATAAATAATGAATGCCTGCCAATGACACCTTCTTTTTTAAGTATGTGTCACATGCGACTGCAACATACCAAACAGGGCTAAAAGGGGTTTCTGGTTACCATATAGGTTACACTGTAGATTTCCCGCTAAAGCAAAATTATACTAAGGAATAACGACCCTGACACGATGTTTTGGTGAAGGTCAAATTAAACGTTTCTGGATAAAATGTGAGCAGGTTTTGACATGTGCCAAGAGGAAAATGTATTCTCTTTGTTCCCAAATGACTTGGGATTAATAAAAACAAATGAATACAACAAAACTTGCATCTATTTAGGTTGCAGTATGTTAGCCTCAAAGGTTAAGTAATAAATTACCAACAATTTTTAAAAACTGTCCTTAAAATAGATGTTTATTGAAAGAGAGTTGCATTTTCTATGCAGTTTCTTTACACTCATGTCACTGCTGGCTGCCTGATAAAAGAAAATGTTTATAAAAATAATCTTTTATAAACACTCCACTGTAAAACCTTTTACTCATGAGTCTTCAATGACTCAAAGTCTTTTGTACAAACACATATCTCATGCAAATAATTTAATCAGAGGGGGGGAACGTGTGTATGCATATAATATTTCTATATGGCCTTATCTGAGCTCTGTTCCACGAAATAAAAGGTCATTTTCACATTTAATGTCTGGGGGGAGGACTTCACAACAGTTCCTGTCATTAGACTGGTGCTCCCAGTTCTTCACAGTGTTTACTGTAAACATTTCTATATGTCACTTTTATTTTGCCTTGTGCGTCCTGTGGAAATTCCTTTTTTTTTTTAAGTCTTGATGCATGCTCAATCATAGTAAGTAAAATAGTAAAAGATATAACAACAATGGGCTGTGAGATCAGTTTCAAATGCGTCCTAGCTGTTCCCATACTCCTGACACACAAGGGATCACTAAAGTGCTTAGGCAGCAGTTGTCCTTCTCTCCTGGATACCTTGGAGCTTTCTTTTTGCCAAAGCTGGGAAGGCTTTGAGAAATGTTCAGCTGGGATAACTACATTTACTCAGGGCCTTCTTGATGTGATGTTCTTCTGCTTTCCTGGCCACTCGGTCTGTGGGGATGTAATTTGCTCCGTGTTGTAGTGTCCTGATGACACCCAGTTTGTGCTCCAATGGATGATGAGAGTCAGACTGATTACACTGATCCATGTGTGTTTACAGAACACATCACCTTCTCAACAAAATCCAAGGTGTTCTGGATATGGTGTTTAGAGCTGCCTGCTAACGGATTGAGGATTGAAGCCAGAAACTTTGACATGTTATAGGCAGAGATGGGCAGTAACGCGTTACTGTAATCTGATTACTTTTTTCAAGTAACGAGTAAAGTAAGGGATTACTATTGCAAAAACGGTAATTAGATTACCGTTACTTTCCCGTAGGAACGCTGCATTACTGCGTTACTAAAACCGTGATTTTTTTGCGAGAATGTCTCATGACAGTGACGTAAGCGAGTGCGACGTTAGTGACAACAGCTGTCTGCAGATCAACAATGGATCATATATCGAGTGCAGGAGAGAGTATGAGCGTGCAGCGTTTAAAGCGTGGAAGTACTGACCTTACTTTGAATTTGATTCCATAAAAAGTGACAAAAACATTAGTGTCCGTTGTGCGTGGGAAGAAAACTTCTTTTTACACCGAAAAAAACCCCTAAACAAGCTCCAAGTGCGCAACGTCGTAATGGGAAATTCACAGAGAAACTCGCGGATTCTTCCACTGACCGCTGCGCCACACCTGCACCAGGGTAAACCTCCGCCTACCCTACTCCTGCTTTACAGGTGAAAATAGAGCAACAGGACTGCTAGTCTTTGATTTTATTTACTTTCTGCTGTGTTTTACTTGCATCTATTTGAAAGACTGAGTGTAAACACAAAAAATATTTTATTTTATGTGCTGGAATGTGCAGAAAATAGGTTTAAATGTTAAACTAATTTCTTCAAGTCAGAGAATGGTGCATATAATTTAATTTTTGCTTGATGCATAAAGTTAAAAGATTAAACTGATAAAACAAGTTTAAAAAAGAGACTTTTCCATTTGATTACATTTTGTATGATGGATTATGCAGAAAAAGTAGAATTGGGTTGACAGATCTATCGCTTTATCACCTATTCAGGTTGTAAATCGTGTTTTTAAAAAGTAACTAACTAACTAAGTAACTAAGTAATTAATTACTTTTGAAAATAAGTAATCAGTAAAGTAACGGGATTACTTTTTTGGGGAAGTAATCAGTAATTAGTTACTGATTACTTTTTTCAAGTAACTTGACCAACACTGGTTATAGGTGACCGAGTTGATGATACAGACAATTGGTCTGTATGTAATTGGGGAGATTTAAAGTTGATACTTGCCCATTATATTTAAATGACTTTGATAGTCTGCTGTAGGGGTAAACCCCACTATTCCATAAGATATCACTTCATTTGGTGGAGTGCGCTGTTTAGTATACAGGTCCGAATTCTCCAGCACGTATTCACCCGAGTTGAGATCTGGTGACTAAAAAGCTGCATATCACCTTACAGCCACATATTTTTCCAGATTCGTAGTCAACTGAGCTGTGCATGGTTTCAGTCTTTAAAAGAGATTACACAGCATATTACATCAGGTATTGCAAACTCACACAGAGCATAATACATTCAGTCCTAGCACTGGTGAGTTTTTAATCCATATTTCACAGTGAAATGCAGTTAGTCTAGTAAAATTAAGCTTTAGATTCTTCCCCTTCCCTGTCTTTCGCTTTCATTTCTCCAAATTGCTTTAGTGTCATGACAGCAGAAACTATAACCGCATTTATATTTCCATATACTACAGCAGTATTTTTATGCTATGCTTAACTCAGCACTTTTCACCCTCGACTAAAAAAATGCCAATGCCGATGGCAACTAAACCTTGAGGTTCACGTTCTATGTTTAGTTGTTATGCCTCATGTAAACATGTACATTTCAGTGTAAATATGAACTGAAATATTTGTAATTTTTTCACCCAAGTGCTAAAGGTTGAACACGCGAGGCAAACATGCTCGATCAATTCAAAATTGCAAAATCATTCAATTAAAAATCGTTCAACGTGTGGGGACAGCAAAGTAGGACAGCCTCTGGGATTAAACATAAACTTGAAGGGGAACTTGGGATCAGGTGTTTTCTGTCAGGAATCAGCAGGGAGTGCGAACACTTTTAGTATTCAACTCTTGAAGATGTTTGACTTATCATTGTTGATGCTTGGCAGCGTGGAAAATGAGTTTTAAAATGTACAAAAGGTCTTTGAAAGCATTTGGAGTCCTTCTAGCCCCGGTCAAAAAACTGTGTGCAAAATAGAGGAAATTTAAGACCATGAGCGCTTAAACAACGAAGGTCACTGGAAGAGTAATAATGGTCATGGCAGCACTCCAACGAGGAAGAACAGGCTTTCAGAAAGAACTTCCTTTTATTTTGGTTGAAATTTACACAGAAGCATGCCTGAAAAGTGTTGTATAGACAGCAAAAACCAAAATGGAAAGATGAAGAAATATTTTCACGATAAATCTGAAAGGGATTAAAAAGCTTTTGAAGACAAAGTGCAGGGAAATATTTAAATCTCAAGGCCAAGCCCAACCATACACAGTATGACATGGGGGGTGAAATGCTTGTAGCTGTGCAATGCCCGACCATTTGGTTGAAAAGGAAGCTCAAATCTTTAACTGGATAATGTGATCTTTCGTAAATTCTGCTAAAGGATTTCCTTAGACTGCGTTGTGTAAAATGCTACTAGTGGATATATAAATGGTGAATACCTCAATCACCCAAGCACTTTTTCTAAGTACTTTCTATCAAACATCCACAGGCATTCACAAACCAGTGGATTCAGTATCTTATCCAAGGATACTTTAACATGCAGACCAGAGCAGCCAGGAATTAAACCACCAACCTTCTGATTAGTTGATGACGTGCTCCACCTCCTACAGCTACAGCTACCCTAATAGGGAATAACCTTTACTTTTAAGATTTTATTATTAGGTAATCATCAGTAGTACATTTTATTTAAGCAGCGTCTTAATGATATTGTAATACTTATAATACTTCATTTAAAGTATTATAATATCACATATCCTATAATAATCACAAGTAATATTATTTCTATAGATATTTGTTATTAATCAACAGTCAAAGTAATTGAAATTGTGAAAGAAAATTGTCATAGCGGGATGATCGCAGATCGTTACCGACAGGCAATAGATGAGGAGATGACGCACGGGGCGGACAGAACAACGCCCTGCAGTGCAGGGACCTGAGCTTTTCAGCTACCGGATTCTGGATTTACTATTAGTCTGACTTCACTACAGACACGGGAGAGGGGCGATCTTCTTAAACTTGTAAGTACTGTACACAGCAGCTTCGCGAAGTGCTGTCTCTGTGCCCGTGCGCGTCCTGGAAATTATAACTCTCGAATAAAGTTTCCGTAAAGTAACCGGATCTGGCATAGGGAGCATCACATGTTTAGTTTGTACTCTATATTACTGGCTATAATAACACAGTTTCCTGAGAAATTACGCATAGACGACAAATGCTGTTTAAAAAAATTTTCTTTTGGAGTGTCGCTTTTTAAAATCTCTTATTTTATGAATCTTAACTGTCCCCTAGATTAGTTTACAATACTTTAGGCATGACTCGCTATATGAGAACTCGACGAAAGCTAAATATAAATGTCTTCTGATGCTTCAGCCATGCGCTGCGTGTAACTCTGCTTACTCTGCTTATATTCAACAATATGACACTATTTAAAAAAAAAAAAAAAAAAAAAAAAAATCAAAAAATGGACTTAAATGTTCACCAATGCTTCTTTTAATCTCCTGATGGTTTAGAAAAATTACATTTGTTTAATACGCCTTCTGTGTGATGGAGCTGGCAGATATTAACCCACTAAATGGCACCATCTTAAAACAAACTGGAGAACAGAGACAACAAAGACCAAACAACAAAAATAAAATATAATATTTGGCAAAAAAATTACAGCCTGTGGCTACTGATGCTTGGATGACAATACACTATGAAAGGATTTAATAAGAAATATATATATAATAACCATTGGACTTGCAGATTAAAAAGTAAATAGGCATATCCTCTAAATCTCTTCAAATGACTGTTGTACCTGAGAATAGTCTGGACATGTTCAAGACTGAAAGGAACTCTTATTGTCTGAAAGTAGAAACACCACAAAGTAAAAACCACATTACAAGTGAAAGTCTTAACCAGAAAAGTGTACTTAAAACCTGTGCAATCATGCTCTACCTTGTCCAGAAGACTCTAATTTGAATGCTGTTTATCATTTTGCTTTTTACAAAACTAGCCTTCTGTATTCGTGAGTCTGCACAGTATGTAACTGGTTAACAATTGTCCTTTGTATTGTAACAGGAAATGAGGATATTTGTTTAAAATTTTGATAGAACAGTAGCAGTATAATGTCCTCGTAAGTAGAAATCAGGCCCATGTTGAGCAAAATTGAGTATTTTGGTCTAAATAACCCAAAATGTGATGTCCACATACGTGGACGCCAGGTCCTAGGAGGTTAATAACAACATAAAGCAATCTGCCGCAGCTGTCCTACCGCACTAACATGCTTAAGGATTGCTGAACACTGTTACACTGCACATTTTGAGTTTTATTGCTGTCAGATTTGCATTTAAAAAACACACAAAAGCCTGTGTGGACCGGGAACTTCCTTTTCTTTCTTTCTTTTTCCCCCCTTAATGCTTCTTTCGAAATGACTGTGTGGTTTTATTACTCAATGTCAGACACAGCCTATGTAACATATTCCATCCATTCTGAGGACACAAAACAACATTTGATTTATTTTTATTTTGTGTGACAGCATCCCGTGTGTGGATTTTTCAGGCACATGTCCAGCTGCCTCATGTCTGCTCTGAAGCTCAGTCTCCTCACTCCTGCTGGCTTGTCACTCTGAGAGTCATGTCGTGGTACAGGTGAGTTTGCATTCCTGTTGCCCAAGTGTTTTTGTATGTTTTTTCGTGGGAGGGTGTTGCCTTCATTTCAAATTAAAACCAAAATGTTAGTTTTGCATAAGTGTAAAGCCACATCCCATGAGGTGTCAGGGCTACAGCAAAGAATTTGGTAATTAAAATGATGCTTCAGTCTTTTGCAAAACAAACATCACCTGTACTGTAAAAAGGATGTGTGAAAAACATATGCTGTTACATGCGTGTCGCATTTTGTGTGCATGCACAAAAATTTTCAACGCAACACATGTTCTGTTTAATTTAAAACAGGAAGATGAATGCTTTGAATGGTCAACCCATGTGCACCACACAGTCTACCATTAAGGCACCAGCATTAGCTCTGTTGGAAGGAATATAACACCCATTGCTGCGTTTTAAGCTGTTTGAGGATTGATTTTAACAGGTGAAACCTCAGTGGAGATCTCAGCCTGCAAACACGATCACACCAAAGTGACACAACCCTTACTGATACAGTATCACATTACAAGACAAGACAAAGGCAACATTATAATAAGGCCCATTGTAACGATCACTGAGCTAACACTGGTACGTGATCATTCTAGAGTTAAAGTGCACTCTGTCCTCATGTTTCAGGAAATCACAAGTTTACTCTTAAAACCACATTCAGAGCGAAGGATCATATTCTGAAAAATAATTTCACCTTATGCCTATGCCACAGATATAGAGAGCAATTGTAACATACACACAAGTCAACAAGTGTTTAAAAACCACCGTATTGTTAGCTAATAAAGGGAACATAGGTCTTAAAGTGGCCAGCAATACTCTGACAAAACAAATTGCAAGTTCCCTGCAAGTTATGCCCTTGTCAGTACAATGTATGCTACAGTTGCGGGTTTAACTACATCACTCTAAAGGAACTTTCAAGAAGAATGCGAGGGTCTTATGCACTGCACAAGTAGTACGTAAATCTATAAGGCTTTGGCTCACATCTTTGTGTTCACTGCATGCTTGTACTTGCTTCTACTCAATAACTTCCATGGTTAGTCTAGTTTCATTCTGATCTTAATCAATCTCTGTCTTTTGTCTTGTCGCTACAGAGTTTTGAAGATGAAAACCATCAGGGCAAGAAATGTATTGATGGTGGTAGCACTCGGGCTTTTGCTCCTTCACCTTTGCAAAGATTTTGTTGACCATAAAACTATAAGTTTCCACGTAGATGTTAGAGAGGACCACAGCCGACTGACGCAAAACACCAAAAACAGCACATATGTATTCTCATGGCCAAAATGTCAACAAAACACATCTGCTGCCAACATCACTGAGTTCAACTCTTTGCCTAATTCTATCAAGGATTTCCTCTACTATCGCCACTGTCGCCACTTCCCCATGCTACTGGACGTTCCGGACAAATGTGGAGGAGCTGATAAATCTGGAGAAGTCTTTCTTCTTCTGGTCATTAAAAGCTCTCCGGGGAACTACGAACGCAGAGAGGTGCTGCGCAAAACGTGGGGTGAAGAGAGGTTACACAACGGTGTGTGGATTCGACGGATCTTCATCTCAGGAACGACAGAGAACGGGTTTGAGAAGGAAAGGCTGAACAAGCTCCTGGAGCTGGAGCAACAGGAGCACAACGACATCCTCCAATGGGATTTCAGTGACACGTTTTACAACCTTACATTGAAACAGATACTCTTCCTTGAATGGATGGAAAGGAACTGTCCCAATGCTCACTTCCTGTTGAATGGTGATGACGACGTCTTTGCCAACACAGACAACATGGTCGAGTATCTGCAAAGCCTCAAGGACAATGACGGAAGCCAGCACCTCTTTACTGGCCATCTGATCCAAAATGTGGGCCCTATTAGATCACCAAACAGCAAGTACTATATTCCTGTTCAGGTGCAGGAGTCAAACTCGTACCCTCCTTATTGTGGTGGCGGGGGCTTCCTCCTCTCTGGCTATACAGCTTCAGTCATTTACAATATGTCCCAGTCTATTACCATTCTTCCCATTGATGATGTTTACATGGGGATGTGTCTGGCCAAGGCAGGACTTGGCCCCACTTCCCACATGGGCGTCAAGACAGCAGGACAACACGTTCCATCCCACAGTATAGACCAATACCATCCTTGCTTTTATAAAGAGGTTTTACTTGTGCACAGATTCCTTCCAGCTCAGATGTATCTAATGTGGCACAGAGTACACGATCCAAATCTAAGATGTGGTCTCTCCAGCCAAAAACATTTGTAGCACCAAACTTTAACTTCTAGGCAATAATAGAGCTTAGTGATGTTCCAGTTCCTCCTGCTTCCAGCTCAAATGAACATGTAAGTGTTTGTTTCACATACTGTAAGGAGAAAAAACTTTTGCTGGACAGAAGGGACTAAATGAGTTGACAACATTTGAACAGGCAGGACTGGCTGTTGCGTTACAATACAATACATTATATTTTGTCTTTGTCTCACCAAATCTTGTACCTTTCTGTACCAGATTGTCTAATGTTACTTAGTAGGTACTATACTGGTTGAATTGCTAGATTTTGCTTTTGCTTGAAATGCCCACTTACTGCACAGAAAGAATGAATGTGAATTTTAAGTAGCCATCAAGTGTAAAGTTACGCCTCATTTTGAGAATTCTCATTGGAAAATGAGTCCACATTTAAAGTCATTGGGTCTGATTTTCTATATTTTAGTATCACATAAAGTTCAGCATAGCTACAGCTGATACAGACTAATAAAGGCTACCTTGTCCTGAGATTAAGGACATGAAAAATGGCCAAGAATTGAAAAGTTGGCTCTATATTGCATAATTTACTGAATTTCTATCACGTAGAAAATGAGCCAGGTGTAAGGAGAGTTACCAAGTTAATGTTAGCTACCTGTAAATCAAACGTGAATTTTAAGAGCTGATTGTAATATTTAATTCATACTTTCTGTTGGATTTTTTCTGTATGTCGCGTGCCAGCCTGTGTGAAAATCATGAACAGATGATTTTTGTTCTGGTTGATGACATATAATCAACCAATTCAAATGTAAAGCATTGCGGAGTACTATGGTTCATCTGTATGGGTCTTTTCATGCTACGATTGTATGTAGGAAAGTACATTTTGCGGGTTAAATTGGTTATAAGAGCTGGGTATTTATTTACAATAAAATACAGCAATGATATGAAAACATTTTATTTATGTATTATTTTTCTGCACAAAGTTTCAAAGTGCTTGAAATATACTGAGACTTCTCCAAAAATAAATAAATAATTTAAATAAAACAGGACAAATAACAATGCAATTCATCACCTAAAAAGAACGATTGAACTCATGTTTGAGTTGGTTTGATATTTTAAGTACTACATTTGGTAAATTTTACACTGCAGTTTAATTGTACCTGTAAACTTCTGAACAATGCCCAGCTCTAGATCTGATGCTTGTGTTGCCGCAGATATCATCCAAAATAATTTCTCAGGGTTTCTTAAGAATAAAAGGTGTAATATATATATTTTTTTTTTATCTTCTTAATCCTCTTTGTTCTGTTAAGCTTTCTTTATTTTGTTTGTTTCTACTACTGGGTGTCGGTAAAAGCCGTTACAAGTAGTTCCCAGTAGGCAATCCAATGCAGGATCACTGTTTCATTAAGAATCAATATCTGTTGTTGCAGATTCAGTATGTTGAATTGAGTATATGGACAAATGTTCAAATCTGTTTGGGTTTAATGCTGCTAAGTAAGGGGCTATATGTTGTACAGTTAAACAGCTTTAAATGGTAACTGTGAACTGCATACACTGGCAGTACACAATCTTCTTCTTTTAAATAAGATGTACGCATAATGTCCTTGGACCTTTTTTGTTTGGGTGTACCTGCGCAAGACATTTTGGAGGATTATTTTGTAATAAACATTGGGATAAATATTTATAAGCTGCCTTGGATTTTGTTCATGTCTGTAAAAATTTTTTTTATATAATTCTAACCTTACTTAACACCAGGTGGAGGAATGTGAGGAGACTGTTTGGGTCCGTTTTAAATTTTTTAGGTTTTTTAAAAGATGTTAAGAATTAAATTAAGGGAGGATGAAAGCCAACATAACAGACAAAGCAACGCTAACTGAACGCAACGCCTACAAGGCTTGTTTTTTTTCCCTCTCAGGGGAAGAGGTGGGCTGGCAGTTACTGTGCCCTTTTTTCAGTCTTTAACTCAGCACCTGCTTTGCATTGCCCAATCAGTGTTTAGTATTTAAGGACCAGCAGGTTCTCACACTGCTGGCATGTCTTTAATGGCAAATAGGCTACTTTAATAACTGTTCAAATAGTTACTTGCATTTTCTCGGGTAGACTGAAGAGGATAGCTGGTATTGCTAATCTGATTCAAACACTCTATGGAAATGACAGCATGGACAAGGACTTCCTTGTTGGATAACTGCCTGCCTGTTTGCTGCCCCTCCAAATCTCATGTACCAGAAAATAGCAAGTTGTATAAAAGTCAGTCGTCTGGAAAAAGTGTTAAAGTGTGTATCATTAACAAGAACTCTTTAGCATGTTCCAAAGGCAAAAAAGCACCACATCAGCCATTTTTGAATGCCCAAACAGCCATACTTGCTAAGAAGCAAAACAAACCCTTTTTTAAAATTATTTTTCAACTTCCGTCACTTCCGAGATCTAACATTTGAATTGCGAGGTACGAAGAAACCACAATTTGTCACACAGCACTCCAGTCACATGCTGTGTCCCATCAGCATCTTTTCAGACTTGTATTTTATCAGTTCTGCTATGATCTGAATGTGTGCATTTGAACTTCTTCCTGCAGAAAGTAAGAACATGAGCAGCATTTCCCAACTGTTTCATGCATAGAAGTAAAACTTGCATCAGCTGTCTGTGCAACAGCGAGAGCTTCACTTGCCACAGGCAGTGTTGATGAGGGTTTGCTAGGTGACTCCACCTCCAGGACATCTTTTCCTATTTAAATATGGGGTGGCTCCTTTATTAGTCAGTGTTGAAGTCACTGTATCAGATAAATTTGTTTGCTCTGAGAAAATGGAGAGGTAGCATTTTGAAAATTCATTTGATTCCAGGTTATCTGTGGCTTCGAGTGCAGGACACACTGTACAATAATCAAAACATCAAAAGGCAACTGGAACATAAACCATTTCAACTCCTTGAATTGGAGTGTTTGTATGTCAGGAGGAAGCCTCACTCATCATCGGTACTAAACCCACGAGGGGGCCCTGGCAACTGACCCCGCCCCGCCACACATACTCCTTTGTACAATGTTTTTTTTCTATCGCCACTATACTTGCACGTTGGGGTTCATTATCTTGCTCTTTGAGACAATGATATGTAGTCAGGAAAAGCTGGTCTGATAAGTATAACACCAGTCTACTTCCTGAAACACAGTCCTCCTGCGTACATAGTACATATTGTGCTTCTGTAGATTAGTAGACTGGTTGTTGGTTCAGTGTATAACTAAGTGCCTCGTGTAAAAGTCAGATAAGTCACCCACACACAGAATAAAGTGCGTCATGAAAATGTTTGTGATTAGATAAATGAGGTCTCTAGTAAAATTAGATTGCATTTTCTATTTCCTTCTATTATCTTCTTCCTCGTTTACCTTTAAAGAATAAAGATAAAAGGGCCTCTTTATTCTTTGCAAGATAATATGATTTTACAAAAGCTTGAGATTTGCAGCATTTGTTAAGTTCCCGCCACAACAATTCAGTCAACTTGAAGTGCATGGTGTTGCAATGGTTCAGCTAGACTTTGACTGAATCATTGCAATGCCTTGATTTTTGTTTTTCAGACATGTGGTTATGGATTTGCTTAGGATCATTGTGATGTTGCACGACACAATTTCAATCAAGCTCTTGTTATCAGACAGTGGCCTCACATTTGACTCTAAAATAACTTGGTATAAAAGGAGTTCATGTTCACCTCAGTGTCTGCAAGGTGCCCAGGTCCTGTGGCTGGAAAGCAAGCCCTAATCATCACCTCCCCACCCCTGTGCTGACAGGTGGTAAGAGGTGTTTGTGTTGATGTGCTGGTTTTGTCCAAAGTGGTGTTGTCCATTATGTCCAAACATTTCCACTTTGGCCTCGTCTCTCCAAAGGACACTGCTCCAGAAGTCTTTGTGTAATATGTCTTACACTGTTGTTCATTTGAGGAGGAGAATCTGGTTGGAACCAGGTGTGTTGTACTGAGTTTTATTATCATATTTAAAACCTTAAATTAAAGAAACAATGTAGTTTCTTTATCTTACGATCGCACAAGCAATGTCACACCTATTCTGCCATACTGGATCTTGATCTATATATTCTTCTCTAATGCTCATGAAATAACTAAAATGTGGAAATGGATTAATCAAACCGTCATGGTCCTGGGCCTCTGAACCAGTATTTTCAGTTTGTTCCATTTTTCTTGGATTTAAGAAATTATATTCTCTTTCCTAGAGCTTCTCAGTTCATTAGTTTCTTTATCTGTTCCCTGTGTCTGGGTCTCCCTCCCTGCGTTTGTTTCCTTCTTTTAATTTTATAGTCCCTTATCCCCTGTGTGTTATGCTATGCTTTGCCTTCCTCGGTTCATTGGTGGATTTAGTTCACTTGTGTGTTTTCCATCTCACTGATTACCCAGGGTATATTTTAGCTCTCTGTCTCCTCTTGTCATTTGTCGCAAACTCCATCATGTTGAATGTCTGCCTCGTGTTTCAGTCTCCTAGTTGATTATTACTTCCGTTCCCAGTTTCCTCCTTGTCTCCTAGTCTGTAGTTTTCCTTTAAGCAATAAAGCTGCTCTTGAGTTCAGTTCTGCCTCCGAGTCCTGCATACTCGCTCCACAAACAGTTTTAAATGACACAAATGTGAAAACATTAGAAACATTTTTTTTTATTACGGTGGAAAAACAGTCCATATAAACGTAACGCAAAAAGTAAGGAAATCTGCTATTCAGTCTTGTTTGGTGTCCTAATTTCACACACGATTTTTACAAATCAACCATTTCAGAGTATTGAGCAAAAAGAATGGTATAAAGGAAACACCAACATGGCAACAAAACAAGCTCTGAAAGTCATTTTAATTTGAACCAAAAACAACTGTCAGGGCTCTGTGTGCGGGCAGGTGGAAATGTGGATCCAAATGCAGGACTCCGAGACAAAATGTAACTGAAAACCACAGACAGCTTTTATTGCTGGCATGAAACAAAAACAGGAACACACAGGCAGGATCTGAGGGTACAACGCGACACTGAGCACAGGAAAACACAGGGCTAATATACACAGGGTGGTAATCAGGGAATGGACAACAGGAGGGAGACACAGCTGGGAGAAATGGGACTAACGAGACAGGGGAGCAGTAGAACTAAACACACTCACATGAGACACAGACCTTCACAATAAAACAGGAAACAAGAATCGACTAAACAAAGACGCAGACAGAATACAACGCATGGAACTCAAACAACACATGAAACAACAAATCCTTAAACACGGATAAACAGAAACATGAAACTCTAATAATAATCATCACCACCACCACCACAAACACTACAAGAGAATAAAAAAACAAAAAACAATCCATAATGCAAAACATAACAACTCAAAATACTGGGTCAAACCGCCCCAGAACCGTGACAACCACAGCACTTTGGACAGTATGTGAATGAAAAAACAAACAAATAAATACAAAATTTTTATACAAAATGTCTCAACTTTTATTTTCATTAACAATTACAGCACTGACAGTTTGGTTTAATGTGGCTTTTTCCTGCATCTAAGTGGGCACCTGCCTGTGCTGGTTCAGCTTGTTTGAGCTTTCCTTATTTAAAAACAGCCAAATACTTTATACATAAACTTTCAAGTTTAATTTCAGTATTTCAATATTTTCATCTTTTACAAATCAAACAATCAGCTAAACTTGAAAACCATCAGCAAAACAAGCAGAAGATTAGTACAAAAAAATAAATAAATAAAAATCAGTGCAGTCCCAAACAGTCATTAACCCTCTAAGACCCAGCATATCAAAAAATAGCGAGAAAACTAAGATTTTTTGGAACTGAGATGTTTATTAACCCTGATGACAAAATCCATAACAATTCTTTTGCTATATTGTGTTGTGTTTGATATATTTTTATTATTACATGTATTATATTATTTTTGTATTGCATATGATACACTGGTCATTTTTGGCAACTTTTTGTTAACAACAATGTTCATTTTAGACAAAAAAACATAACATTTTGAAATTATGGCAAGTATTGATCATGTTAATGAGATAGAGGTCTCAGAAACTCATGAATCAAATATGATACAAAGGGCATTATAGGTTTGTTTTTTTTTTTTAAAAGCCAAGTACTTTATATGTAAACTTTCAAGTTTAATATTAATATTTAATCTTTTAGTAGTAGTACACTCGAAGGCCATCAGAAGGTAGCATTGGAATCGTTTTATGATTTTCATCTTTTAGAAATCAAACAATCAGCTAAGCTTGAAAATCGTCAACAAAACAGTCTAGTACAAAAATTAAATAAAAATGAGGTCAGTCCCAAACAGTCATTAAGTGAAACAGGGTTGTTTTGGTGTGTTGTCAGCTAATCACATTTACCCAAGTGCAGTTTGTAAGTGCGGAGGGTGGAGAGAATTAAGAGGCCTGGGTAAGAAAAATAAAAACTAGAGAGAAGAGTACTGAGGCGATGCTGAAGAGAAAGAGCGAATAGCATGGAGAGTGTGCTTTTCTGTCTGTTTATCAGAACCTTAAAACCTGTAAATCTAGCCCTTTTTTAAATACATATATTATTAAATGTGGGAGTGCACGGTCTATCCCATTAAAATATTTGAAAACGTCAGAGCAGATATATTTCTTTATCATCCTGTCTACGTTAATGCAAGAACCGCCTAGTCGGCTTGGTGCAACCTTCATATCTTTGGGCGCAAGCACAAACATCTGTTCTTGCAGCTATGAGGTTTAAGGTGTGGCAGCAGACAGAATAAAATCTTTTTTAGGAAGTGACTAACTTACATTTAAACTATACAGAAACTGCAAAACTAAACTGTGAATTTTGGATTCTCAAGTGATCAACATGCTCAGCCTGTCCTGGGAAATTGAAACTTGGATTAAATCTGGATTTTGATGAAGCTAATCAGACAATTATCACATTTCACCACATCTCACTGCATTAAGGTTTGTATGAGTTAATGTGGTTATTATTTTAAAAATATAAATATATGTGTCACCTGTTGATATTATAGCAAAAGATGAATCCATTTTCATCAGCCTGACAGTTAGAGAAAACTGAAATGAGGTCGGTGAGTCAGTAACTGATTTGTTCCTCTGCTGTGCCTTAGTAATTACTTGTCCTAATGGTTTTGATGCGTACCTTTTTTGCTGTTATTGTTGTTAGAGTTCTTCCTTGTTTTGGTTTGCAGAGTTTAAAGGATGAGAATAAGAAAGTCAAAAAATCTCCCGATAGCTGGAGTTCTTTTTTTTATTGATTTTCCTTCTTTGGAAGGTTGGATTTTTCCACCATGGGTTTGACTTTGTACCTGTGACTACCAGAAGCAAAGGCGTTCAAAAGAAGACACCTATGAAAAACTCTCATATATCCTCGTGGCCAAAATGTCAACAAAACACATCTACTGCCAACATCCCAGGATTCCAAACACTTCCTCAGCATATCAAAGATTTCCTCTACTATCGCCACTGTCGCCACTTCCCCATGCTACTGGACATTCCGGACAAATGTGGAGGAGCTGATAAATCTGGAGAAGTCTTTCTTCTTTTGGTCATTAAAAGCTCTCCGGGGAACTACGAACACAGAGAGGTGCTGCGCAAAACGTGGGGTGAAGAGAGGTTACACAACAGTGCGTGGATTCGATGGATCTTCATCTCAGGAACGACAGAGAGCGGGTTTGAGAAGGAAAGGCTGAACAAACTGCTGGAGCTGGAGCAACAGGAGCACAACGACATCCTCCAATGGGATTTCAGTGACACATTTTACAACCTTACATTGAAGCAGATACTCTTTCTTGAATGGATGGAAAGGAACTGTCCCAATGCTCACTTCCTGTTAAATGGTGATGACGACGTCTTTGCCAACACAGACAACATGGTCGAGTATCTGCAAAGCCTCAAGGACAATGACGGAAGCCAGCACCTCTTTACTGGCCATCTTATCCAGGGAAAAGGGCCTATTAGAGGGAATAACAGCAAGTACTACAGGGAGTGCAGAATTATTAGGCAAATGAGTATTTTGTCCACATCATCCTCTTCATGCATGTTGTCTTACTCCAAGCTGTATAGGCTCGAAAGCCTACTACCAATTAAGCATATTAGGTGATGTGCATCTCTGTAATGAGAAGGGGTGTGGTCTAATGACATCAACACCCTATATCAGGTGTGCATAATTATTAGGCAACGTCCTTTCCTTTGGCAAAATGGGTCAAAAGAAGGACTTGACAGGCTCAGAAAAGTCAAAAATAGTGAGATATCTTGCAGAGGGATGCAGCAATCTCAAAATTGCAAAGCTTCTGAAGCGTGATCATCGAACAATCAAGCGTTTCATTCAAAATAGTCAACAGGGTCGCAAGAAGCGTGTGGAAAAACCAAGGTGCAAAATAACTGCCCATGAACTAAGAAAAGTCAAGCGTGCAGCTGCCAAGATGCCACTTGCCACCAGTTTGGCCATATTTCAGAGCTGCAACATCACTGGAGTGCCCAAAAGCACAAGGTGTGCAATACTCAGAGACATGGCCAAGGTAAGAAAGGCTGAAAGACGACCACCACTGAACAAGACACACAAGCTGAAACGTCAAGACTGGGCCAAGAAATATCTCAAGACTGGTTTTTCTAAGGTTTTATGGACTGATGAAATGAGAGTGAGTCTTGATGGGCCAGATGGATGGGCCCGTGGCTGGATTGGTAAAGGGCAGAGAGCTCCAGTCCGACTCAGACGCCAGCAAGGTGGAGGTGGAGTACTGGTTTGGGCTGGTATCATCAAAGATGAGCTTGTGGGGCCTTTTCGGGTTGAGGATGGAGTCAAGCTCAACTCCCAGTCCCACTGCCAGTTTCTGGAAGACACCTTCTTCAAGCAGTGGTACAGGAAGAAGTCTGCATCCTTCAAGAAAAACATGATTTTCATGCAGGACAATGCTCCATCACACGCGTCCAAGTACTCCACAGCGTGGCTGGCAAGAAAGGGTATAAAAGGAGAAAAACTAATGACATGGCCACCTTGTTCACCTGATCTGAACCCCATTGAGAACCTGTGGTCCATCATCAAATGTGAGATTTACAAGGAGGGAAAACAGTACACCTCTCTGAACAGTGTCTGGGAGGCTGTGGTTGCTGCTGCACGCAATGTTGATGGTGAACAGATCAAAACACTGACAGAATCCATGGATGGCAGGCTTTTGAGTGTCCTTGCAAAGAAAGGTGGCTATATTGGTCGCTGATTTGTTTTTGTTTTGTTTTTGAATGTCAGAAATGTATATTTGTGAATGTGGAGATGTTATATTGGTTTCACTGGTAAAAATAAATAATTGAAATGGGTATATATTTGTTTTTTGTTAAGTTGCCTAATAATTATGCACAGTAATAGTCACAAGCACACACAGATATCCCCCTAAAATAGCTAAAACTAAAAACAAACTAAAAACTACTTCCAAAAACATTCAGCTTTGATATTAATGAGTTTTTTGGGTTCATTGAGAACATGGTTGTTGTTCAATAATAACATTATTCCTCAAAAATACAACTTGCCTAATAATTCTGCACTCCCTGTATATTCCTGTTCAGGTGCATGAGTCCAACTCATACCCTCCTTACTGTGTGTCTGGCCAAAGCAGGACTTGGTCCTGTGTCCCACATGGGCTTCAAGACTGCTGGACTGCACATCCCATCAAATAAAGTGGATCTTTATGACCCCTGTTATTACAAAGACTTTTTACTAGTACACAGATTTCTCCCGGCTAGGATGTATTTTATGTGGCATAAAATACACGATCCTAATCTAAAATGTGGCGATAGTTGCAATCGCTGAAGATTCAGATTTTCTTTGACTTTTGTCAATACTGTATTTGTTATAGCATCTCAGAAAAACTGTAGTGCTTTACTTAAGTGAAAACTTCAAAGACATTTTAAGTAGCAAGTAAATGGCCTGCATTTGTATAGCACTTTACTTAGTCCCGAAGGACCCCAAAGCGCTTTACACTACATTCAGTCATCCACCCATTCACACATAAGTAAACGCAGTTTTATCACAATTATGGTTGAGTAACAGCACAGAAGAATTATTACCCACTATTATTCTGTCAAAGGCTTGGTAAGATAAAACTATGGGGTCAAAGGTAATGAGAGAGAGAGAGAACACTGTAAAAAACAAATTTGTATGTACTTTTTGGTACTTCTCTCTAGTCTTTGTTGTGGTTTATTTCTAATATGAAAATAATAATACATGTTTTAAAGAGAGAGTCACTTTTAAGAATAAAGTCTAACAGCTGACATCTGTGTAAGTCGACCCATGTCAAAATGGTTTGAATGTATTGGGTTAATCATTATATCAGTCAGTCATAAATGTATTGGGGTGAAATTAAGATAAAATCAAAATACTGACAAAAAAACAAGCATGCCTTGAAATTCTGAATTATATTAAATATACTTATATGTAAATATACTTACTTTATTTCTACCACTGTGTGTAACTGGACTATAAGCTTTAAGAATTTCATACAAGTCAGGAATGCAAAACACAGTGTATTACAGTGTACATTGAAGAAAATACAATATTGCATTAAAAAATCTGCACATTTTTAAGCTTAAGTTTCTGTAATATTTCAAACCCGTTCAGACACAGCTAAAACTTAAACAAGCTGCTTTTCAACCTTACATTCTCCTTCAGTCACTGGCAAAAGAAAAAAGTGCAAATTATTCTGAAATAATACTTAATACATACTAGAGATGGCACGATACCACTTTTTTATGTCCGATACCGATATCATAAATTTGGATATCGGCCGATACCGATGTGAATCCGATATAGTGTGTTTTTTAATCAATAAAACTGTTTTTTTAATATCTTGCTGCTTTTTGTATAAGTTCATACTCAAGTTAAAAAAAACCAAACAAACACTAAAGCTATTCTGTTATACCTGTATGCAAAAAATACACTGCACCCAAAATATTTAATAGTTCAGCAAAACTGATCAATCTAAAAAAACTTAAACCTACTCCATCCTCCCTGTTCTGGTATTTTATAGAGTAAGCAACTTAACTAATAGGGTTCGAAAACTCCCAGCAAAAAAAAATAAAAAATAGGGAACCACCCCCACCTCATGATGCTTAATCAAAATAATCAACTTTAATTTGATGCAGTATGAAAACAAAAGCACAGAAATCAATTATTTTTCAAGAGTAATTAAATAGATTCAACATCTTTCTTCAACAGAATTGCAGACTGCACAGATGGTATCTTCCCAAAGGAAAAAGTACTACAGCTTACTAGGGTATGTTAGACTTAATAGTTACTATATACAGTAATGGACTTCTATACATTTTACATCAGATTAAAACTTTGGGTGTAAGATTCAGATAATTATTTATTAAAAGCGAGACATTTTAAATGAGAATAAGAACGTATTTCTTTGTGCCCCCTTTTCCCTGTTAATGCCCTACCTGGCCCCCTGGCAAAACTTTGCTAGATCCGCCCCTGCACAGTTACCAGCTGTCAGCGTAAAAAAGGATCCTGGTGTTATTTGTCTCTCAGAAACAGTTCATAACTTCCCTTTAACTCATTCAAGTCACCTAAAAGGTAAACCTGTTTGTCCATCACCTGTTCAGCTCTGATGATTCAGTAAGGACATCTCCTGGTTTCATCTTCATGTTTCCCCCTCACCACATATCCAAACCGATATCATGACCAGCAGCTTAACAGCTGTGGCTCCAGCAAACATCAGCTGATACTTGAAATTAATATTAAATAAACTCTAACAACAGCTGATCAAGCTTAAACTTGCAGCTGTTGTTTAACACAACATCCGCTGGTTTCCTCTTTCTGGCGCAAAGTGGGCGATAAATAAACAAGAGAGAAAAGCTGATCAGCTGATCATTGATCAGTTTCATGATCATGTTCATTGAAGTAGAAACAGGAGAGGGAGGGGAAAGAATGAGCGAAGAAGAGGCAGCTGACAGCATAAAGACAGAATAACTCCAGCTTTGTGTCTTTTTCCATTCTAGCTAAAGTACGGGACAAACTGTGCTCCTTTTCAGCTCAATAGGAAAGGCGTAATATTTTCTCTGAATGCGGGACGATTCCGTCTTTTTATGGGACGGTTGGCAACTCTACTAAAGAACCTTATGAATAAAATAAAGTTCACTATCAGTAACATCATAGCACCCACCCAGCTGTATAGAAACTCTGTCATGCTAGCTAGTACGCAGTACGGGTTATTGTAACTGACTGTAAAAAGTCAGCACAACGAAACTAAACTCCACCTAAACTTGGTTTATATCTGACCCAGATAGACTGCAGGTCATAACTTCTTACCTGAAGTTCAGTTCACCTGACACTCAGACCGGCGGCCGCCTCGGGTCTCTCCTCCTCCTGCCTCCCCTTTCCCTCATCCACCTGCTGTCCTCCACCACTTGCTAATGTTACTGAATCTGTGGAAGCTCCGCGATAGCCACCACCAAACAACTGAGTTATTTTTACACACCGGCCAGCATCTGACCAATCCACCACCTTTCATTATTTATACTGTTACCAGAAAAAAAAAAAAAATCATTGTCCCATAAAAACGAAAAATCACCATCGGCCCACCGGGCAAATCCCCGGTATGCCCGATGGCCAGTCCAGCTATGAGCAGAGGGAGAGAGAGAGGCAGTCGCTCCATATATCCGTTGTTAAGCTTAACGCTGGAATGCTTTATAAACATTCAGAGATGAACTTACACACTTGCTTTACTTCTCTCTGGGATCACTTCCTCGGAGATGAAATGCTGGATTGGTAGCGAGGCTACAAATACACACAGCCGCTCTATCACGCCACGCATACTGCTCCGATGTGCTACGGTTATGAGCCAAGTTACGCCGTGTCGCAAGTTTTGTGAGGTGCTTTTTTGATATTTAATGGATCGGATTACATTTTTCATTTCTCTCCTATATCCGATCCAGTAATTTACGTCAGTATCGGACCGATACCGATACGTAATATCGGATCGGTCCATCTCTAATACATACATACATATATATATTTTTTTTACCACATAAACTTATTAGCTTTATATAAGCTTGTCCAGCTTGTCTTTCTCCCGCTCATCTCAAAAAACACATTTTAATTTAGGAAAAGAGCTTTATTTATGCTTTGCTGCATCTTTCGTAAGTGCGATCAACGCACGAACACAGAGAACTAAAGTTACATCCAGGTAACATATATTTTTCATCTACTTTTAAAACGTTGTGAGCCTAGGTTGGGTTTAAACACTACTGTTAGGATTATGAATATTACTGAGCTATGAAACACTTACAACCCCCCCCCCCCCAAAAAAAAAAAAAAAAACTAGCAATCTCTAGCAACCATTAAATCTCTGCAAAAAGTTCAGAGTGAAAACTGTTCTTGCTCAAGCTGCTGGAAAAATATAAAATATAAAAATATAATAACCTAGCCTTTGCTGTGATATCAACTTGAAAGAGCCTAAGTAGAGCTTATCAGAACCAGTGTACCCTGAGATCTATCATAAATAAGTCAGCCTGCACATACTCCCATAATTGGATGTTCACTCCTGAGAGCTTGAACATGTACTCATTTAAACTTGATTTCCTTTTGAACAAAGAGTAAGTATCTTGTATCCTCGTCAGCCTTTAGAGTTCTCTCTTTCATCCTGGATCATAGTTTCAATTTCGTTTCCAAGGTTGGAGAAACATGGACGCTCATCAAAGTCATGTGCCCAGCACTGCCTCATCAAAAGGTACACCTGGCACATTACAATGAAAGTAATATGAGCAAGGATAAACATTGTGGAATAAAAGGATAGAAGGGAAATTACTTTATTGCTGATGTAAGACAGATAAGAAAGTTGTTTCTCCAAAGGTCTGATTGACTTACAATAGCAAAGATCAAAAAGTATTCCAAAAAAACTACAGTTTCGACCGCACAGAGCAAACGTACCTTGGGCGGGCAGTTTAAAGGTGGTGGTAACCTCCAGTTACCCTTCAGTAGATTTGCCAGATGCACTGAAATGGATGTACCCAGCACGTTGTGCCCAATCTCCTGCATATAAAGCTGAAACAAAACAGTAAGCCATGGGAATCCATATTTAAGCTGAAGCATTTTCCAGACACATTTGTAACAATTGTACATTTTCTTACTCTTTTCGGATTGACACTTATATCACAGTAAGAGAAGATTTCATGAAGAACAACCCCGAAACTCCAGACATCTGATTTTTGAGAGAATCTGGACTCAGTGATGGACTCTGGGGCATACCTGCAGTAAATGCATGACCATTAGAGCACAAAATAATCCTGAGTAATGGGGCAACTGTGATCTTCAAGCAGAGGAAATCTCATAGCTTATGCTTCACTTTTCAACATTACATATTCTTTTCTGAGAAGCATTTCTTTTAAAAATAAGCACTGTCTCATGTTTGGTTTTATTCGTGTCTTTCATTTAGTCATATTAGGAAGTATTAACAGCTAGTAACCACACCATCGACACAAGAAAGTAGCTGATTCATTGAAAAGCAGTTATTAGATTTTTATTGGTGAAACTAGTGGAAATCTACCAGAAGATGGGGCTCTCTCCTGGTTGGGTGACACGGTAGTAGTCCTTATTATGTGGAATAACCTTGGTCAGCCCAAAATCAGCGATTTTTACCAGCGTCTCACTGGCTACAAGGATATTTCGGGCTGCAAGGTCTCGGTGCACATAACGCAGGCTCTGCAGGTACTCCATCCCCTGACAGGATTAGAAACAAACGAAAGACACTTTTATTTTTAGCTCTGTCAATCTCCCTCTGTGTTTTAAGTTTTTTTTTTGCAACACGTAGAACTGTGGAAAGTCTATGTATTTGTGTGTGTCTGTGGGGGAAATATAATAAGCTATATTGTATTAGAAGGTAAATATTTTTAGCTATTAATTCTTCTTGTCACCTTCTGATACAACTCTAAAACGTGCGTCATCGTTACACAGCAGATAAGAATAAACTGCCAAAACTGAACCGGTCCACACAGCAGAGAGAAATATTCTGCATTACACACACACACACACACACACACACACACACACACACACACACGTCAGGTGCACATACAGGTGAGTAAAATCTTTATGACTTGAGTCTTGTGACTGCCACATGTGCAATAAGCTTAATAAGCTTACATCCAAATATGAGCGTTTTACCTAAATATATTTATTATTTGTATGTAGAAAATATACATGGGGTAACTCAGTTCCCTTTTGCAACAAAGGTAGAGTGAAATTACTGTTTAATACTAATGTCTAACTGCTACAGCTAGCAATAAGCCAAAGAGCCTCCATCTGCTGTTGGAATAATATGACTGCACGCTCAGATGTTTGACCAACCACGATGAGGGGCAACAATATCCAAAGTGTTCAAAATGTATGAGGACATTTGTGAGAATGATCACTCTGATGAGGCCGAAAGGTTTTATCTACCCATCCATTTGTGCTCTTTTTATTAGCTGGTAGATTTTTTATTTTAATGCTAGCATGTTTTCTTGTTATTGGGATACGTATGTGCTCACAGCTCATTTTGAAAAATGCACCATTTATAGTGACTGGTGAGTACTATGTAAGATTATTTGACCACAATACCTGGCTTATTTAAAGAAAAAATCATAACGATTTGTTATTTGAAGTGTTTGAGCGCCTTTATTTATCTATTTTTGTGCATTTGGCAGGGGATGTCTGCCTTTTGTAACACGGTTTGCTGCAACCCCCCTAAGTCCCGTGGCCTTGTCCACACACACATACAAAAGTCTTTTAGACATTACTGACAGACGTCTTTGATGTAAATTAAACAGCAATGAAACATCCATTCTATAACATCTTACAACTTATTTGGGGTGATCGTGGCTCAAGAGTTGGGAGTTCGCCTTCTAATTGGAAGGTTGCCGGTTCGAGCCCCGGCTTGGACAGTTTCGGTTGTTGTGTCCTTGGGCAAGACACTTCACCCGTTGCCTACTGGTGGTGGTCAGAGGGCCCGGTGGCGCTAGTGTCCGGCAGCCTCCCCTCTGTCAGTGCACCCCAGGGTAGCTGTGGCTACAATGTAGCTTGTCATCACCAGTGTGTGAATGTGTGCGTGGATGACTGGATGTGTAAAGTGCTTTGTGGTCCTTAGGGACTAGTAAAGTGCTATACAAATACAGGCCATTTACCATTGTTTTCTTGTGTATTTAGTAAAACGTGAGCACTGGTTCAGGAATGGCCTCACATATGTCACGTCAATTTTCAGATCCTGCCCAATCAGATCTGTAATCCTGCTGCATCACAGGCAGCTTTAAATCCTGCTGGTTTACACTTGCTTGGGAAGACATGTTTATCATCTTTATCAAAAGCAGCAGGTCAAGCACACGTTAAAGCAAAAGACTTGCAAGTCATAGAATGTGCAGTCGATACTCATTTATGATTGTGTGGGCAAGCAATTAATTCCTGTCCATATAGCAGAGGTCATATTTTTAACATTTTGCAAGCTCACGCACCTTACAAATCTGAGAAGCAAATAGTAACATCCGCCTGGTGTTGATGTTGTGTTTGTTCTTCTCTAAGTAGCCAATAAGGCTGCCATAGGGCAGGTACTCCATCACTAGACTCATGCTGAGGCGACCTGTGAACAGACAAGCCATAACGTTGTTCATCAGATAATGTCCTTTCAAATCTTTGTCACTGAAACACAGAGACGTGTGAGTTTCATGCTTTAAGAGGAAATGAGTAAGTGCAACGAGCTCTTTTGCTTGGTTCACTTACATCTACACCTTTTACAAAAAAGTCATACAAGTCACCATAAACATGTTTTTGAAGTGGCACAGCAATCCTTAATGAGTTCACATTAACACATTTATAAAACAGGAAAGGGAGAGCTAAGGGTTTTACAGTCTAAGCAGGGGGCAGATATTTTATTATTGTTTGGGGTTTTTTTTACCCATGCTGTAGCAGACTCCCTTGTATTTGACGATGTAGTCGCAGTGTAAGACGTGGAGGGTGTTGACCTCCTTTTGGAAGTCCTCCAGGTTTGACTGCTTGTTGGACTGCAGCTTCTTCACAGCCACCAGCTCACCAGTGTTATCACCCAGCGGGTCATAACGGCAAAGCTCCACGCTACCAAAGTTCCCCTGCAAATGTGTTAAGTCACAGGTAAAAACTGAAGTTAAAGTAGATGCAGGAAAGAGACGGATAAAGAATAAGCACAAATAGTAGGTCCTGCTTGTGTAGCATAACATCAGCTTGACATATTTATTTAGTTTAAAGCTTCTGTCCATTACATGTCGCTTCACACTTACTTTTCCCAGAGGGGAGATGTAGCGCAAGTATCTCTCCTCAAACAATGTCTGGTCGTGCTGAGGGTGGCTGTAAGATCTGCACACGGGGCTCTGTGTGACAGGTTCGGTAGCGTGAAGTATCACATAGTCTGGCAAAAAACAAGGCAAAATTAGCAATCAGCAGCATTTTCACTTCAGTGAATCTCAGCGTAATACCTAAAACATCATCCATTTGGAAAACAGCTATTGGTAGCAACAGTACTCTGTTTAACAGCTACCCCTGGACGAATCACACAGGCACACAAACACAAGGACAAACAAAGATTTCTCTTTGCAATTTTATAATTTACATTTAAAAGGTTCACTGTACTACTGTATATTAGAGCATTTTTTGAAATGCACTTACTTATATTGTGTTATCTCAGAGCTTCCCAAAGTGTGGTATGAAAAGGAAAAAAACCCCACAAAAAACACTTGGACACTGCTAGCATAATGGACAGGTTTTTGACGGGGCGCCCACACAAACGCAAGGCAGGAGATGAAGCATCACTGAATATGTTTCCAAACCAACTTCATTCTAAGCCAAAGACTAGAAAATATGGTGACGCATGTCTTCCCTTTGGTTTCACCTGCACAAGTGCCAAGGTAGGTCTCCCCTGCAGAATTGGTTTTCCCTGCGTTTGGAGCAGTGCTGGGCTCTCCAAATCACGGACAAACAGTATCCCACATTCTTGATTTTTAGTTCACAAACACTTGTTGTAATGAGTAACTACTCCTGACATTTTGGAGATGTTAGCTCTTTATACAGTAAAGTTACAGTGGGATACAAATAATATCAGGCTGATCCTGCCACAATTTGTTCCCCCGGTTCAAATCACGGACAAACATTATCCCACAATTGTTTATGTTTTTGAACCCACTTTGCACAGAGACGCATTTTTGAAAAATGTATTGACAGCTATGTTGAATATTATTACACAGGAACAAAACAACTACACGTAAAATAATCACACCGTGAGTCTCTGCCTTTCTAAATGGAGGGACAGTAACTGCGTGTGTATATGTAAGTGTGTAAAAACTGAAGATAGTCAGATTAACAGTATTTTGTCTCTATCTGCCATTCTGCAATTCATCTCATGTAAACAATAACGTGTGCACAGCGTGACGTGAAAAAAGGCACATACCTTTGACGTTGCGGGGCAAACTCTGTATTCCTCGTCCACACGTAAACGCAAAAAAGGAGTTTTAAAAAAATCTCCATTTTTGGTGATTTGAAACGCCGTTTACGTGCAGACGAAAGGCCCAAACACATGGAAACAGCTGCGTTTTCAAAAATACCCGTGTAGGTGTGGACATAGCGTAAAAGAGTTAGTAGTTTATTTTATTACTACCTGTAATTTATTGCAGATTACTTGTATTTGTTTAATTGTTTAATAAATGTTTGAGGTGTGAAATAAACCGCAATGGAGTTTGAAAACAAAATATGGGTGTGTGTGGTTGGAGGATGTGTTTGTGCGCGGGTGGGGGGGACGAACATTTTTCTTGTAAAACAAAGGGGGGCCTAGCAAAAAAAGTTTGGGAACCACTGTGTTATCTGGAGTGAATACACCTGTGTGTTCTTGTTCCTTTAAATGATTCATACTTGCTCTTTATAGAACTCATCAGAATGTTCACACTGAACATATGTGAATGTGTGTGAACCGGTCCCTCTCCTCTTTAGTACAAAGGTTAGGGTGTGCGTGTTTTGCGAAAAGAATTTCAAAGTCTGTTTTAAATGATCTCTGATCCAGAGAAGACGATGATCCGGGGTCATGTTCACGTATGACTTTCTTTTTTATAGAGATTTCTGGAGATGTCCCTGAGCCCGTGCAGTTATTTCAATGAAAGAATCATGCCTGTTCTTATGCAGTGCCACGTGATCATTGGCATCCAATATTCATTTTAGGCCTTGTCACTTGCACACAGAGATTTCTCCAGATTCTCTGAATCTTCTGATGGCATCATGTGATGATATATTCAAAGTCTTTGCAATTCTATATTGAGGAACATTATTCTGAAATTGACCCATAATTTGTAGAGGTATTTTTTTGCAGAATTGTTGAACCTCCGCCCAACTTTTCTTCAGAGAAACGTTACCTCTTTAGGGTGCTCTTCTTTATTAGCACTGACTTTTGTCACTTGCATTCCAAATTGTTTGAGATTTTTGGCTGCCATCAAACTCTAAATCAGCTCATATCTTTCATGAAGTAATACAATGTCTCACTTTAAACATCAGTTATGTTTTCTATGTTCTATTCTGAATAAAATACGGGTTTATAAGATTTGCAAATCATGGATTCTGTTTTTATTTACATTTCATAAAACACCATCATTTGTTATCTATGTCTGCTTTTCTAAGGATTATATCTGATACAAAAAGTTAGTCAAAGTATTCTGGTATTAACTGAATTAATTTTATTTATCTAATTAATTTATGTTTTAAAGGACAGTTTTAACATGTATGTGTCAGCTGATTACCAGAACAGTATGATATGCATCTTTACCTGAAGTGATGAGACTGTTGAGTTGACGGATAATACTGCGACATGAAGGTCTGAAGTCTGCCTGGTAATCCATACACTGACTGATCAGATCTGCAAGCTCTGTCCACTGAGAGGGAGGCAGCTGCTGGAAACTCTCATAAAACTGCTTCTTCTGCAAAAAACAAAACAAAACAAAAAAAACCACAACACATTTAGCACCACATAGCACCATTTAATGTTTGTACAACAATTTTTCTAACGACTGAAAATTCACAGAAAAGGAAGTGCAATTTTCATTTAATCTACACAGTATTCTCAGTAGTCTTTTCACAGTGTTGCATTTTATTTACATCAAATTGAAAAGTTAATATAATATTCTGAACTGCATCAGTTTTTCTGCATGCTGAACTTTATAAACCAAAACCAGAGCTACAACTCACACACAGAGTCCTCTAGTTTAGGCATTTTCTGCAATTGTTGCATAACAGCAATGAGCTTTGAGTGATCATGTAACACTGACCCAGACAGCTAAAAAGTTTAGAGTGTTTAAAGCCTTCCAAAACCACAAACTGCAGATCAGGGAATACGATGATCTACCTGATCTAGGTTCCAGCCTCGTAGCAGGGAGTTTCCATTGTTAAAGATTTCCCACACTGTGGCGCCAAAGCTCCATTTATCACACTCGAGGGTCAGTTTTTCTGGAGCGTCCAACACCTCGGGGGCCACCCAGGGGATCCTGTCCAGAATGACTGGAGAAACGACAACTCTATTAATTAAGTTTCTTCATCTATTTGTTTGTTTGGCTATAAGGAAGCAGCTAAAAGTATCCTTTATTTTGTAAGGCATGTTAATGTGTATAAAATAAAATGAATAAAGCTAGAATTGGTTACCATTGCATAAAAAAAATGCTGATACATATATTACAGTATCAGTCAATTTAAATTAAAAAAAGGCTTTACCATCTTTGCCCACCATGGCCATACTGATGCCCGGATCACTCAGCTTAATGAAAGGAGAGCTCCCCTGAGAGGGGTCACCTTCTCTGGCCAGCAGCAGATTTTTGGCACAGATATTTCCATGGACAATGTTCTTCTCTTCCTGTACGAGGGTTACATGGGATTTTAGCAACTACATTTCAAAGTAAGCAGGACAGAAAAACACCTGTTTGCTTGTTTAGTGTTATTAGGAAACACTTCATCCTTTGCATTAATTCTACTGTTCACAGCAGTTATGTATTTTAAAATACCTGGTAAAACATGACATTTTAAATAACATTTATTTCCACATCATGCATTCTACAGTCAGGCCTGCTCTAGGCTGCCTTCTTCTCATTTCCACATCGGTAAATCTTCCTTACCAGGAAGTTGAGGGCTGATGCGAGCTGTTTGGCTACGTCAAGTTTCCAGCTCACTGATACAGATCTCCCCCTTTTCAAGTAAAGGTCAAGGGCCCCGTACTTGACATACTCCTGCACCATGATGTCTGAAAGGCACAACAAGGTTTGTTTCAACAGCTGTACTTCAAACCAAAACACAGAGCGCTCACTCGCAGAGCAGCGCCTGAGCTAGGGCCACATGATATGAGACAAAGTTAACCAAATAACTGTCAGCTTTGAAATTACAACTACTTGTGTCAGTCGAAACACTGATTGCACAACATTCAGCTTTACCGGGCTTACTAGCAAACAACAAAACACAAAACAACAAAAACAGTCAATGCAATCATGGAACTTAGTTTTAACTCACTCTTTGCTCCGTGAACACTAACACCGTATACAAGGAGCAGGTGTCTGTGTGCAATCTGACTCATCAGGCTGGCAGCTTCAAAGAATGACTGAAATGGTCAAAAAGCATGTGTTAATCATAAGAAACAAATACATTTAAAAAAATACTTAGGTATGTATAAAGTCACCTCCCAGCAGTTCTTGTGAGTCGCATCGAGCTCTTTCAGCAGAATTTCGGTCACACGTTTCTCCCCGTCATGAATGTCGATTTTTTTGCCTTTAAAGATTCGAGTGAAAGAGCCCTTTCCGAGGCTTTCGTCCTGATCGGGAAAGTATCCATCATAAATAACATTATAGCTCAGCGATTCTTTTTAGATTACCGTGGCTATAGCGTCACAGTAGCAGCATTAGCAGTATTTGTTAGTGCCACAGCGTTATTCATTTAAAAAGACACAACTGTAGCTGTAATGGAGGTATGAGCAGTTGTAGAAGAAGCAGGGGCAGACATTTACACTTTCAGGTCTCGGCTCAAACCAAGAAAGTGTGAATAGATACGTTGCATATTGTTGAGATAAAGAATAAACATTTTAATCACAATACTCAAGATGTGTCTCCTTAGAATAATAGATTTGCAACAAATCTCTGCTAAAGAAGACTGTTCCTGTTGAGAACCCCTTGATGTGACTGTGTCAGCTGACAGAATATTGGGACTGTCCCATATAGTGTAACTATTTTCGTATGAAATTCAGCTAATGATTATACTGTTGTTAAAAAGCACAACTCTGAATCAGTCTTCCAGAAATCACGATAAAGGGTGCCAGCTCTTGTTCTTCATTCAGCTACTTAAGGGTCACTACAGCAGATCATCTGCTTTTATTTCACCCTATCCTCAGCATCCTCTTCTGTCACGCCAACCCTCTTCATGTCCTCCTTCACTACATCCATGAGCCTCCTCTGAGGTCTTCCTCTTTTCCACCTGCCTGGCAGCTCCATTTCAACATAATTTCTCCAATATAACAACGATCTGTCCTCTGATGCCCAAACCATCTAAACCTGAGTTGTCCTTCTAAAATACCAGTTTCTAATCTTATCCATCTTGGTCACTCCAAGCAGAAATCTTAGCATCTTACACTCAAGCACCTTTAGCTCCACGTCCTGTCTTATGTCCGTGCCACTGTCTGTATTGAAACTCTTCTAGCGTCACTACCTCTGCTCCTCAGAGCTTCACTGTTACACCTGCCCTGTTCTCATTCACACACATGTATTCTGTCTTACTTCTATTGACTTTCATTCCTCTTCTCTCCATTGTACACCCCAATGTCTCCAGACTCTTTTCCACCTCTCCCCACTCTCACTACAGATCACAATATCATCTGCAAACATCATAATTTATAGAGACTCCTGCCTGATCTCATCTGTCAAGCTGTATATCACCATAGCAAACAATAAGGGGGTCTGAGCCGATCCCTTATATAATCTCACCCTCACCATGAACCCATCTATCACCCCAACTGCACAATTCACCACTGTCTCACAGTCCTAATACACCATCCTTACATATTTCTGACTTCCTTGTGCACTATCACAATTACTCTTTTGGCACCCTATCACATGCTTTCTCTCTCTATAGATAGATATCTGAAATTCAGGACAGTTTCACAGGGTACATAGGTGCTATGCAAATCTTTGCAAATCTTGTTGCAGTTATGAAATATCAAAAACACATGGAAGCTGTAATACAGGGTGCTACTGTTCATGTCAGAAAGAAATAAGTTAAGGTAATAAACAATTAAAAATTACAATTCAAAGAAAAATAACCAACAACTATTCCATATCCATGTTCATCTAGTTTGTTGTTTGTGAAAGGTGCAGGAGGAACCACTGGAGATGTGGTTGACATTATAGCCATAGCATTGTTTGGATTCCCAGAATCCCTCTCTCTATATGGGGCTGAAGAGCTACCCCAATAGAACAATGCAGGAAAATAAATCCAAAAATGAAGGATAGCAGCTGGGGGAAGTGGGCTGCTGTTGCCTACCTCTGAGTTAACATTAATTTTTCAATAGAAATTTAATGATACAGATAGTTTATAAATACTTCCCGTTTACTGTTTAAAAAATTAGTTCACCACTATAGGTATGCACCACTTCTCGTCCAAAGCTAGCAAGCAAGAAATGCCTGTTATGTTAGGATAAAGATATATTTTTCATTAATGCTCCTGCTCTGCTTTCACTAAAAAAGGAGTAGATGGAAAAAGAAGAAAACAAGTAGAAGAAGTTTTGTACTGACAGTCATCAGAGGTACCAACTGGCCTGATTGGCACAACATGCAGATCAACTTACGCAGCTCAGGTCCTCATATTTGATCATATGAAACTGGATGTGACTGAATTTGTTTCTTTCGGTTGTTGGAGAGCCTGGAGCTTCTACAGAACTGCAGTTGCGTATGATGATCAAATTTGTGAGCTCTTTAAAAACAGCAGAAAACGTAATATTTGTTATAAAATCTTCAGTCTTTCAGACATATATTACCTCAAACAAGAATTGAATGTTGATGAGTGCACAGAAAACTGTAGATTTGACAGTAGATGTGTCCTAGTAATGTTTTTTTCTATATCCTTGATGTAGTTCAAAATACTGAATGTGACAGTTACACATTGTAACCATGTGGATGTTCATTTGTTTCTACTGCTACAATTGATAGCTTTGAGTAGAAATGCACAGATTAATTGAAACAATAAAACTTAGATTATAAGACAACTGTAATATGACAATTTCATATTTAAAAAAAAAATCAGAACAGTATGTACTCTATTGCGAAAATTGGCATGCAGTTGATGCAAATATGTAATCACACTTTGATTTTCCTGTAACAGACCCGTCAAAAAATATGGACATAACCTGCTGCTCTTAACAGCAAAGTCTTACAGTGCCATTAATCTGCACTGTTTCTAATGGCCAGCAGGTGGCAGCTCCTCTGTGAAAGAAGTTGTACTAAAGGATACTCTTGGTAGTTGGCTCTGAACTTATTTTGGCAAGTACTTTTTATGTCTCTTTTTCACTAGTGAAAACAAACATCCCAGTTGTCACAGTGTTTACTCACTGCACCTAGCTAACTAGATAAGCTAGCTTATTAATTTAGCCTCTTGGTAGTCATGGTGCTGAATTTCAGGAACTAGATGGCCAAAATGGAGTATCAGGGTCACATCTCTCTGTGTGTTTGCCCTTGTATTTTTGGCGATCAAGGCAGATAATGTCATCTGTAGCTTGAGGAAACATACCTTTGGGTCGGGGTGGACAGCAGCAGGTTAACTTGACAGGTACTTCAGCCAGCAGGAGCTTATTGTGTTGATAGTGGCTGGTAAGCTCTCTCAAGCTAGAAAATGATTTCTGGACACCAAAGAGACTGTAGTGCTCATTTTTATTAATGAGACAGTCTTTATAATCAAGTCCAAGTGGAGTCTGCAAAAATAAGAGGGTGATTTTTGATCAGAAGGAAGAATCCAAACACTTGAGTCAAAATGTAAGCCATGGGAAACACTCTTGCACATCGGATTGAGCAGATGCTTCTTTAACATGAAGTGGGTGACAAAAAACATTTAAACAAAGGTTTTTGTCTATATCTGTACCTGAACACAAACAGTGAGGAAAAAGTTGTCATAGTTCTTCGGACTCTGCCGCAGAAGGAAGGTACCACCTTTGTATCCTGACTTTTTCAATTTGTTGACTGCAAACTCTGATCTGCTCAAACAGCATAAAAACAAATCAGAATATATCTATCTATCTATCTATCTATGTGTGTGTGTGTGTGTGTGTGTGTGTGTGTGTGTGTATAAAAGCTGGCGTCTGATTAAGTAATGATTAAATTGACGCACGTTATTGGGCCATGACAATGGTTTTTGATTCCCTCCAGAATACTTGGCGGAGCAATGTCTTGGCAGAAGAAGTGGCTTGAGTCTGTGGTCAGTCTGAAGTAGCCATCAACAAGTGACACAAACGAAAGTGCCTCTTTGAGACTCTGGAACTTGACTTCCTGTAATGAAAGTAGTCACAAAAAAAAAAGTTAGTCTCCTGTTAGTCTCCTGTTGCATTACTGGACCACTTAGGGGACTAAGTTAGGTTTTCAAACTCCCGTTCTGACCGATGCCACGTGTACCGTGGAGTCTTACCATGGACTTCCCACATCACATTATGGATCAAACCTAGCCAACATTTATCCTGAGGACCATCAGTAGTCACAGGAGTTGGGCCTCTGGCTATGAACCATTTGTAGGCAGACATTTATTACTCACTGCACACCCTGCTTGCCGCATTTGGCCCTCTGTGTTCTTGTCCTCTTCTCTAGTTTTAGTTTTAAGTTAAAGGACCATTGTTTGACAGCGTCAGCAAGCATTACAACACTGAATAACCACCAAGTGTTTGCTTAGTCATGGTAGAAAAATACTTCCAAACTAAAAGTTGAACCAATGTCTGGGGTGTTACAATGATGCTCAGTCAAGTTACTCCTGAAATGGACACCGTTGTTAGACTTTCTAGAAAGACAAACTGCTCTCTGCTATCTCTGTATTAATTAATTTCAACTAAGCAAAATTTGAAAGCCTTCTTGAAAAAAGAATGAGGAGGGAAAAAGCATTTTTCAGTGGTGATGGAAACTTGATGTCTCATACTTTTGGGTCCACCACTTGTCCTAACTCGTTAACTGACTTCCTATAGATATAACAGCTTTCCTGACATCACAGAAAGAATGGGGATAATTGTAAGACTCCAACACATTAACTTCACCATGCCACAAATGACATTATCTGATGAATATTTCTCACTTCTGGTCCAGAGATGGTCTGGGTAGAATTCTATTCAACATACAAACATCACCAACATCGGTCCATCTACGATTAAAGGTTTGGTGTTATGCCATGACCAGTTTTGGCCAAATGGTACAAATTTGCAACTTTTCCACCCCAGCAAGCCAAATGTCATCCACGTAGCCAGAACAGGGAGCTTTGGAGAAGCAATACAAAAGTAGAAGGGATACAGTTGCCTGAGGACACTAATTTGATGCGAATAGCTTTTAAATTGTTCATATTTACATCCAAACAGTAAAATAGTTACTAGAACAATATATATATATATATATATATATATATATATACATATATATATTGCAATGGTTTAAGTGTAAAATATGTTGTTTTTTTACCAAGCAGCTGTCATCCTTTCGTGTTATAGTCACCATCCTGCTGTCTTGGGGAACCTGCTCATGGCATACCCGCTGTATACTGATGTCAATGATTTCTTGGAAATCACAGAAGGTCTGCCACTCAACTCTTGACAAAACCTATCAACCAAATAGCATTTTGATCTGTTTAGTAGCGTAGTAGAGATATTAAAACAGGAAAATGATAGCAGTTAACCAACTACAAACTAAACTCGATCTTCTTCAGTCATCTTACCTGGCTGTTATTGATACTTCCAGCGGTTTGGATTCCTGTTTCCCCTGTGACCCGCACAAGAGAGAAGTCTGACTTTGGATGGGAGGAAGAATGATTCACTTGGAAGGTTTCCGTTCCAACAGAAGGCTCAATGCCAGACAGCTCAATCAGGTACTTGAGTTTCAGGCTGCACTCATCTACGGAGCAGTTGCCAAGCTTCTTTAAGAAACGCTTGAGGGTATTTCTAATTCGGTAGCGGTCCAGCCGGTTTCGTTTCTGGATGTCATGGCGATGTGACATGGGAAGGCAGGATTTGTAGCTAAAGAGGAATAATATTTGGTGTAATGACTGCAAACTAGAATGGATTGTTGTATAAGCAATGATACAGTCTCAACTGTAAATACCTGACAGTCTTGCAGAGCTCTCTAACACTCTGGTTGCGCTCCTTGGCCATTCTCCACAAGTCGAGCACTGCAAGGCCAAGGCATTCCTCCTGAAGAGTCAATGGTGGGGCTATGCCTGCCTTACTTTCAATGAAGTCATTTCGAAGCTAAACACCAAAAGAAATCAATTGGAATTATTATCGTCACATCTACTAGTATAACAAGCATGCAGTTTTTTTGTGGCCACAACTTGTGTTACATTGTGCAGTAGTACATTAATCTATCAGTTTTACAAAAAGCAAAACTGATAGACACCTCAAAGCAACAAAGACAGTACATGGTTGGATAAACTTTTGCTAATGAATTAAATTGAAGAATCTCATGGAATCTCACCATTTTCAATAATAGAAATTGTAAATATTTCATATTACTGGAAATCGGTACTTAAAATAGAAAAACATTTATCTAATCACTTTCTATCAGTCTCGACTTGATTCTTAAAATTAAAATAAAATAAAGAATTTCATAAAGTATAACATAATTTAAATGAATTATGTTAATTAATTAAAATCTTTACTTAATATGTTTGAAAATAATATCATTATTTAGTACTTTACCTGGGCAAAAAGATAGTCAATGACACTGTAGTCGAGTACTGGACTGATTCTGTCTCTAGTCAAACTGTAGCGGTATGAAGATCTTGGTTCTTGCCCAAACCAATTTCCAAAGAAGAACCTTCAAACACAAAAGAACTCCATTACATATCAAATCATATAAAACTAACCTTTACATCAGGATCCATTAAAAACCTTTCAACTAGTACTCCAAACTCGAATTATTTATAGCAACATTCTAAGTATAAGGAGTTGATGCACTAAAAATTCATCAAATGAAAGAATATTCAATAGCCACGTTATCTGTCTGTCACTTTATCTTCTGTTGTCAAACTTTGGTGAGCTCTTGTGAGCTGTGGCATCAGTTTCCTGTTCTTAGCTAACAGGAGTGGCACCCGGTTCAGAGATTTTCTTCTGTGTCTTGGTTGTAATGCAGTTGCTTGAGTTATCATTGTCTTTCTATCAGCTCAAAGCACTTTGGCCATTCTTCTCCGACCTCTGACATCAAGAAGTCCTTTTCACCCAGAGAACTTTGACTCATTGGTTATTTATTTCTTTTTCAGACCATTCTTTGCAAACACTAGCAATGACTGTGTGGTGTAGATCCCAGTAGAGCAGTTTCATAAATACTCAGATCAGTCCGTCTGGTACAAACAGCTATATTGTGTTCAAAGTCACTTAAATCACATTTCTTCCCCATTCTGATGTTCGGGTTGAACTTCAGCAAGTTGTTTTAACCGTGTCTACATGCCAAACTGCGCATTAACAAGCATTTGAAAAGTTGAATTTGAATCTTAAATATACATATATATTTTTTCTCATCAAATAAGGCATTTTGACACCCACCTGACTCTGAAATGGACTTTTAAGTTTTCATCAGTGTCAAACATGTGAGAAGGAGGATACCAAAATGAGAGGTCTTCAGATGCCAAACCAAATAGACTTAGGTATACCGGCAAGATTCCTGGAGGAAAAAAACCCACAATAATGAATATGGCTGACAAAAATTAGTGACTTACATAATACATAATGCATTACAGTCTTACCACATTTCTTCCCTGCTTGGATGCAGACATTTTCAGCAGATATTTGTCCAGATGTGATCTGTAATGTTGTTGCTTCCTTTTTGACAGGGAAGAGGTTGACTTGTAAATTAGGAACAGTGCTTGAACTGGACCTCTGGCTGCCTCCGCGGTCTCTGATCACCAGAGGAGTTGACTCTTCCTCGCTGAGATCCATGGTTACTTCAGAAAATAAAGCCAACAGATAAACATCAGAAAATGTATTTAGAGGCAGTCAAGTGACCCTTTTTATATTAACTTACACTGAAAATCAGAAATCCTTGGCTTAACTTGAACATTTTATGTTCTGACATGGAAGGTTCAATTTTGACTTGATTGGCTGAAGTGTTGACATAAATGTAAAAAAAATGGAGAGTTAAATAACTAATGCTGAATAACTGAGTTGTTTTCCAACTGTTTTTTGTTGTACGTGTACAGTGACAATAAAAGGCTATTCTGTTCTTGTGACTTCCACAAAGCTTGACTTCATCCATTTTAGATTAGTAATGTCATTGTTCCTGAGTCATTGAGTCAGGAACTGTTTCATTGAATTGTTTTTCACAGGTCTAGCTTCTTATTTAGTCTGTTCTTGGTTTCCTGTCTGTTCTTGTCTCATCTGTGTTTTGTCCTTTGTCTCATGTGTGTATCAGCCTTACCTTTCAGCATCTTATATGCTTTACTGTTTCCCTGTTAGGTTCATTTATTGGCCTGTCACCTGGTATTTCCTGTGGTCTTTTGTCCTCCTGTCCTCTAGGTCTAGTTTTACTCTCTCTGTCTCATCTTCCCTGATTTGTTCGCTGTTTGTCTCCCTATGTCCCCTGTCACTTCCTCCTGTTCTCCTCTGTTAAGTTAACCAAGGTTTCTCGTTCAGTTGTGTCTCCCTGTTTTGCTATATTTCGTTCCCCTTTCTGTTCCTAGTCAGACATTTGTTTTCCTCTTTGGTCAGTGTCAAGGTTGCATGTCTCAGTCTCCGTCTCATTGTTAGTTTGGTGTGTTATTTTTATAGCCCCTTGTCAAATATGTGCTACGTTCAGTTTAACTTTTCTTGTCTCTTCCCCTGTAATCAGTGTTTCCTTTTCCCTTGTTACTCGGTGTGTATATATTATCTCAGTCTCCCTTTATTGCATCGTTCCTCATACCTACATGCTGTGTGGTTCAGGTTCAGAGGGATTTTTTTCTGTTTCTAAAGTCCTGCATTGTGGGTTCCAAATCTGGCTGCTCGCACAGCACGTACATGACAAGGGAGTGATTCAGCTCTATAAAACCCCATTGACTCAGGAAAAAAAACCTAGATTATTGTTACAAGGTGTTATTGTATCACAGTAGTGTTTACAGTATAGGCTTATGACTCATCAGTGTCATGGCTCAAATCGGGTTTTAAGGTACCTTGGTGCATTACGACATGGTTTCAGACGCCTGGAAAAGCCCCAAATGCTTAATAATTAAAATCTTGGACAAAAACCAAAGAAATGTTTCATATCCTATTTCCCAAATGTATGTATATAAATGCTGACTGGGATGTGTTGGAAAGACTGTTTACAAAGATAACTACCACTGGATTTTCTTGCTAACTGTATAGGAATTTGTGACCTTAAACAACATAAATTAGGAGAAAAGTCACAGGAGGGTGTAGTCCTAAGTAGTTTTCTTGATTAGTCAGGTCCTTCATAGATTCATTAGTGCTGAGGAATAATGGGTGTGTTAGTGGGAGACTGTGAGGTAACAAAAAGCCATGCATCAGGCAGTACCCATGTATACATTAATGTCAAAGGTCTTCTTTTGACAAAACCGACCTGTACCTACCTGGTCTGTGTCAACAAAAGACATAGCATACTTTTATATTTGTTATACTTATGTTACCTGTGAATCTAACTGTCTTTTTCTCTTTTGAATTCCAATTAAGCTCCAATTATTATCTAATAGTATCTTAATTGTCCTTCTAATTCTAATACATTGCTTGTTTTGTTTCTATTGGTGATTAATGGTATTATGGTAGTGATTTTAACACTGGTTCTTATGTCAACCAGTGTGCACACTTGGGGCAGAGTGATTTATGATGGCACCTGACTTTATTGTGGAATGATGTGCATCACTATTGAGGTGCTGCACCCTTTGGCTGTCTTCTCTTTTCTTAATGTTATCTTTACCAAGATCAGTGGATGCTTTTTTAAATTAACTTTTTAGCTTGTAACACTAATAGTGCTTTTACCAGACAATTTCAGTGAAGTGTTTATGCAGTTTACTGTAGCAGTGAACTCTCTGGTGGTCTACGTAAACAATGCTTGATAAAATTACAGTGTACTATTCTGTTAGGATCAAGAACCTGTTATTTTGGTGTTTCTTAAAAATAACAAAAAATGTTTAATGTTTTGTAAAATGCTGGGAATAAACTTAAATATTGCTTTGGGCTGCAAGAAATGTCTGTATGGGAAATAATTGCAAGGATGAAAAAGAGAATAATAAAATAAAAAGAGAAAATAACATAATCTTGGAGCTGAAAAAATATTGTCCACATGCAAATATATTGCGTGATTATATATACACAGATAAATTAGACCACCATCATGTAAGGTTTATGTCATAGATTTACATTATTGATAATAACCAACATTATTTTTTATGTTTTTCCACCAAGCTCTTTAATATAATTAATATTTTTGATCATATTTAAATTTTTGCTTAATACTTTTGCTAAAAGAGATCAAATACTGATCTGTGACAGAGAGCTCACAGGAAACATTTACCAGATATTAACAGGAAAACTATTCCTTTCAGTAGCACTCAAATTAATTAAAGGTAAGTCCTTAAATGTCAATTTGTGTTTGTAAACCTTAATGCAGGCTCCTGCTTGTATAGGATGAAGTCATATGCTATACAGTAATATGCATAACCCTGCATTCTAGATAAACATCATATACCGAATATGATGTAAACCTGGACAGACCCCATATTCAGTATTCACATCCATATAAAAGCATTCAGAAAGCTTTTGAAAAGTCAATTGTAGTTTTGTGGGGATTCCCGCCCTCAAGTGAAACTGGTTGCCACGCTTTGCCGTAGCCCAAATTAACACTATGTGAGAACATGTGACTTACGTTTCGATGTAATAAGTACATTTATTTGACTTTTTCATGAATGTCTTTCAAATATCGTATATTAGGATCAATTTTAGGAAGGTTTTTTTTTTTTTTAAGATCACCATAACAACTTAAGAAGGAGTCACTGTTATAGAAAAATATCCCACAATATGGACATGCTGTAAAAGCTTCTTTGAATAGCCATTTATAAAGAGCTAAAGACAGAGATTAATCCATAGATCAAACACATTCTTCATAATGTGACATAATACTTGTCGATATACAGTGGAAGTGGATGTTTCTTAGTAGGAAGTATGTAAAAATATCTTTTATACTTACAGGAATATGTGCAATCACTCGTCGGGTCGTGTATCGTCACATGCGACCATCAGAAGTCCTCATTTTGTTACTTTGTAGCCACAAACACAGAGTTACTTTTCTGACTTTTGCGCTGCGTGTCTGTCTGTGTGAGACAGGAAGTTTAAAAGGATTTCCTGATTTTCAGAAAACTCATCAACTGTTTGTCACCAGGCTGTTGTCACCCCACACATACAAACCCATACAACTTTTAAAACTGAAATACTGATGTCAGAACTTGTGCAACTTCTCGTTAGAATTCACTTTTCACCATAAGGACCTATGATGCACATTGCACGAGAATTAGCATAATGCTAAATGAATAATCATTGGTTCAAATAGTGTTCAAAAAACGCCTTGTAATGCATTTCTTTTAATAAGGACCGTCACCGTTGGATGAACTTAATACATTTTGGTTACCCCAGAGTAGTGTGGCTGTTTCTCTTGGTTACCAGCAAATGAAACATACAGAATGCAATAAAATATACTGAACACATTTATGCTTCCTAGAGGATGTTGACCAAATTTATTTTCCTTCAGTCATAAGCCTATATTATTGTATTATAATGGACCCATGTTCCTCTTTCCAACCTCAACCAGCAGGAAAAGTTTAGCAGAATTGCAAATACTTGATTACTTCCTCCAAAATTATGATAATCCACAGGCCTCTTTCTGTAAGTATAACCATTGTCTCATCGACAGACTTTAAAACTGCTCATCCCGAGTAGTGGAAATGTCAAGATTTTGTGTATGTAAATGTGATCCATCATTAGCCTTTTATATTCTTGTCTCGGACCAAGGAGATAAGAACTATGTCTCTGATCCCTGTTATACTTTTGAACAAGAGAAATCTTGTTAAATGTTGTAATGGTTGAGCACAGAAGACTCAGACTTTTTAATAATCAAAACAAATTTCCTGTACAGGGGTTGTGGGCCCTGCAGATCGACAACAGAAGAAAATCAACTGATCTAACATTACAGGAAAAGAGAAACAGCTGAAAACTGTGGTTTCCTTGTTCAGCTCTTGGGTTTCTGAGCAGTTTCCTGTTATAGCTCTGAGAAAACCATCTGGTCACAACGGCAAACATTTTAGTGTTTTAGGCAATTCTTTTAATTTCTTGTTCTTTGAAACTTTTGAAACATTTAGTATTCTTTTTTTTTCTATAGCTGTCAATTTTCAGGTTACAGTTAACATTTAAATTAAATAAAACACCTTTGTTAAGACTGATAAATCCAACATAAAACCCTTTCAAACCTCAGCTCCAGTAAACTGAAGCCATTGAGCCATTCCTTGGTTTGTCATCATTTCTGGAAAAAAGGTGATTCATGGGTGTTAAGCTCTGATGCATGCAGCATTCATACTGACCAGGTGGTGTTTACTGTTAGTGTAGAGGTAAGTTCTTCTAGTGTGTGCTATCAAGAGTAGTTGGGCAGGTAAGTTACGTCAAGTAAGAGTTTATTCTTCTTAACAGGAATCCACAGAGAAGCAGGATAAAGAGAGGACTGATTGCATAACTAGGTACAATAATGTAGTGGAGGCTGATGTAACAGCCTGGTCCTTAAATTCCCAGCAGGATTTGAGGAAATGAAGACTCTTGTCACACACTGCCAGGAAGCAAGAGAGGAACGGCTGGAACAGCCAAGTCATGACAAAATAACAATCCAAAGCACTTTATTAACGGACTGACAGACTAGCATTAATATCCACAACAATGCCAGCAGGGCTGAAAGGATGAGTCTATAAAGTCCAGTATTACCTTCATTGGCTTTTACTCCCTACATTTTTACACAAATATTTTTACTTTCTCCTGCTTGAATGTTCAAAACAGCATCCTTTATAGCTTTTATACTATAAGGCTAAAGTGGCACCAGAGCAAGTGCAGGTATCAGCATCAAGCTAGCCCTACAGAAGGGAGCAACATTTTTTAAGTAGCAGTTGGTTTCAAATGCCACATTTCTGTAACCTCACTGAACATTAACAAACACAATAAAAGCATTAAGAAAGTTGATACTGATGATGGTTTAAAGTGGAGCGTTTTCAGTCCGGTGTGCTCAGCTCTTTTTAAAAACTCCCCGTTCCTGCATCTCTGTCTCTCTGAGGGGAGTTTGCTTGTGTCTGTTACAGCATGATCTCTAAGTTTCTTTTTCATTCTACAATACACTGTGTCCTGATTCTTTAATATTGAGGATAAGAACAAACCAACACTGGCCCAGATGAGTTCAGTCAAACAATGATTTTATTAAACACAATGAAATAAATGCTAAATGCAAGCCATGTTAGCAACGATATATTTTCTTTTAATTCCACAACTGCCATACATCCTTTTACACGACAGACTCACTGATGGATCAATCTATGACACCCATAAAATTAAATTTTCATTATTTCACTGGGTGTGTTTTGTAAAGAAGTCTGATTATTTTGGATGGACAGAGACAACAAATCAAACATCCAACAGATAATACTGATCTTTTTTTAATGCTTTAAAGTTGAAGAGAAATGCTGGAGTCTGAAGAAAATGATCTTCTGTGTGAAGTTAGACTGGGCAACAGAGAGTTCACCCAGTCCAAAAGATGTGGGGAACAAGTCCAGGAGGGAATTAGGGTTCGGCAGAGGTGTAGTACACTCCATGATCATTAAATTATTTTATTTTTTTATGATTTATAGTTCCATAGGCTAGTGGTGTGAATGTTTACCTAGCAAGCAAAAGATCCCAGGGGCCAGAGACAGAAAATGCATTTGCATTTCTGTCCCTAGACAAGACACAATTGAGGACATAACTCTCCGTAAAACTGTTAAGTATCACTTCATGTTACATGCACAGATTAAACATATAAAGATAGAAATTAATTAGTGAGCGTTCATTAAGTCTTTATGCTAAATGGAAATAATATTCTGGTATTCTGTGTTTTAACTGCTCTGTGGGCCAGGATCAGAAACTGCACAAGAAGTATATGTGAAAACTGATAGAGGACATCAAGTACTGGAGTGTTTAAAACACATATCAAGGAGCAAAGACTAATCAAGACAAGTGAATAAAAATGTGACATTATTATTTTGACTAGATAGTTTTAGCAGTAAAAGGTTAACGTCTCAAAAACATGTGTAAACATGGTGACTGCTTTGTAAGGTTAGCTCTAACATCTTAGCCATAGATTAAGTGCAGTCCAGATATTAAACAGTAAAAATGTTGTTGTTTTTTTTCTGAACCTTTCAGTTTATTCCTTTTATGTCATTAAAGCATTTGATTTAGTATTTCCCAAAAGGTCATGATGACATAAGTCATTTGGCACAGATTTTATAAGGTGATGGGGGTAAATCCTGGCCAGGTTCGTCAGTCTTTCTTTACAGACTACTAACCAAACATATTTGTAGTTGCAGCACTAATCATATCAGTATCGCCCTGATACTCAGTCAGTCCAGTCAGGACACTGTGGAAAAAAATCCAATATTGTAGATCCTGAAGCCCCAGGTCTTCATCCTATTCTAAGTTAAACAGGATCTCAAGCACAGTTAGTGCATTCCCAGACATTCAAGTACATTCACAATTGTGTGTTTATCCTATTAGGTCGTCTTCTTTCTAGGATAAAGGTGTTGCAGACACTTTTATTCAGACAACATTTCAACATTTATACCTTTATTTAAGATCAGCTTTCACAGCAGAACAAATGAACTGCTGGTTTTAAGGCCACACCCTAGTAACACATTTGATGATCACATTTCACTATTGTCTGTTGTATTACCATTAATGCAGACAAGTATATATTTTTTCTAATGCACAACATCTCTGTCTGTTTTTTGAAACCAGGTACTCAAACACAGTTAAGCAGCATATGATGTTTCCTCCTACACCAACAAAATACCAACTGGCTGAAATTATCCATTTGTAGCATTTATGCACCCTTAACACCATACAAAAGCTGGTGCATGAATGTAGATATATACACACCTATACATACTTCAAAGCAATTTTATTCAAAATAATCTAGTTACAAAATAATCCCATCACTAGTAAGATGAAAAATACATCTGTATTAAATATGTTGGCATATACTGTTTACGTTTTAGACATCCCCAAATGGTGATGTTTACAGTATAAATGTTACATTGCATCATTTGATGGACTGAAGTCAGGTTTACTGTAATTAGGAACAATATCATAAGTTTAATTTCAGATAAATAAATATATAAATGTGCTGGGTTTTAAAGCAAGGTGCATTCATCCACAATACAAAGTTACCTTCCATATCAAAAAGCATGCATGTTATTGTCAGGTGCACGCTGCTGACAGATAGATAAAAATGTGTGTGATTTGTTATTCAGGTAGTGGATGGTCAATTTCATCCCTTTATCTTGCATAGATGTAAACAAATATTGCTGTATAGAAATATACAGTGAGTCCCATATTTCCCTTCGATTCATTTACAATAACAACATCTTCGACTCCTTTATTTTAAGAATACTACTGCAGGGCAGTTACTACATATTAGATGCTTAATTGTGTGCATTGTTCCTTGTGCCCACAGTTTGGGCAATATTAACCCATGATGGAGGAACAAAACTTGGCAAAGATAAATGAAAGAAAAAATAAACTTCTTTCAGCTGTTCCATATTCACCAAGGGTCACCACAGCAGGTAGCTCCACATGTTTGATTTGGCAGACTTTTACACCGGCTGTCCTTCCTTTTTTTTTTTATTCATGTTTTGGATGGACAGAAACATTAACAGATATACAACAAGGAATAATCATATTGTCAGTTCTCTGTCCGTTTCTTAACAACAACAAACAAATAAGGGCTAACAATAACTAAAGAAAACCAAAAGGAAGACAAACAAAACAAACAAACAAACAAACAAACAAAAAAACACCAGGAGAAACAAAATAAGAAACCGCCTCCTGGGAAACACTGGCAAAAACAAAAGCAAAAGGGGCAAAACACCCAGGTGCCTAAAAACAAAACATAACCTTGACCACTGATAACATTAAACAATTTCTTCCCTCTACTGGCTTTCAAAGAAAAAGAACAACAACAAAGATACCAACGACACATGAAAAACAACCCCCCCCCCCAAAAAAAACCCACTTATCACAATATCTAGGAGACATTGTCGATGTACAACAAAAAAGGACCCCAGACCTGCTCAAAAATATCTTCTCTTCCCTTAATTCTGTACATAACCCGTTCATATAATGCCATCTTAGACATTTGTTCAGTCCACTCCCTGAAACAACAGGGGCTGGATGACTTCCAGTGCCTCAGTATTATCCTGCATCCTGTTATGAAAGCCAGAGGCATCCATAGTCTCTGTCTTCTGGAGAGGATACTGTTGTCAGGTAACAGACCCAGGACATACACAGCTGGAGACTTGGAAAGATTACGTTTAAAAATATCATTCACCAAGTTAATGATCCCGTCCCACAAATAATCATTTTTCCGGCATGTGTATAACATATGAACTAGGGTCCCGGCTTCCTCCTGACATTTCCAACAGGTGTCATTATCCACAAGCTTCAGCCTGATTAATGTACTGGGAGTCCAGTAATTTCTGTGAAGCAACTTGTATTGGATAAGTTGAGACTGTGTTTCAGGTGAGCAAACATAGCATGATAAAACCAGTTTCTTCCAACTGTCCTCTAAAATCTGAATTCCTAGATCCTTCTCCCAGCACTGCCTCAGCCTCCCCAAATTGGGAGAGTGCGCCTCTCTGAAGATCCCATAGAATTTGGATGCCCTGATTCTATTAATGCCAGGAGCTGCAAACATCTCCTGAATACTAGATGGAGGGTCTGGGTTATTATTCAAAATGGTTTTAATACAGTGTATAAGTTGAAAAAACCTCCAAATTTCCCTTGGATCCAGATTAAATTCTCTGATTTCTGCAAACGATTTCATGCCAGTCTGCCCAAATAAATCCCCCACCCGATTGATACCTGCCCTAGCCCAAGCCTCCCACCTGACCGGTTTCTTACCAATTAATATTTTCTTATTATACCAGATAGAGGTTCTAGAGGTAAGATAGGGGCTAATGTTGGTAAATTGGTGAGCTCTAAACCAGGTCTCTTGTATGAAAGCCAATACTGGATCTTTAGATGGTACTGGTCTTCACCTCTGAGTGAGGAAGGCCTCTAAAGACGAGGGAGCCACAAGACTTTCCTCAATCGCAACCCATGATGGCGTCTCCATAAGGGATTTATGTATCTTAACTAACTGAGAGAGGGAGAAAGCATAGTGATACCAGACCATCTTGGGCATTGCCAACCCGTCTCTATCTTTAGCAGCATATAGTTTGGACCGATTAAAAGATGGCTTTTTGCCTGCCCACACAAAACCCTACACACATGTATTATAAAGCTTTAGCAAATTATATGGGACTGCTATAGGTAACATGTGAAGAAAGTACTGAAGTTTAGGAGCAATAATCATCTTCACCAGATTAATTCTGCCCAAAAGGGACAGATTTATTTTAACCCAATTCTGCAACAGCGGACGAATGTTTTGAATCACTGGGGAGATATTTACTTGCATTATGTTATCTAGACCAGGGGTCAAACCCTCGGGCATCCACTTGAACTGCCATGAGCTCCTAATGACTGGAGGACACAATTTAGAAATGGGCATAACTTCCGACTTAGACCAATTTATGGTGTAGCCAGAGATTACAGAAAAGGAATCAATAATTGAGGAAATTGCAGGAATGGCCTGTTCTGGGTTACTTGAAATCAATAAAATGTCATCTGCATACAAAAAAGTTTTATGTTCTTCTTGACCCATATCCACCCCTCTGATTTGCTTACATTCAGGTAGTGCAATAGCCAAAGGCTCCAAAAACAGGGCGAAAATGAGAGGTGATAAGGGTGAACCTTGTCTAGTGCCCCGACTTAACGAAAAGGAGGGTGACATTATCCCATTGGTAGTAACTGTAGCCATTGGATCTGTGTATACCACCTGAATCCACTGCCTGAAAATGGGACCAAAACCGAATCTCTTCAACGTATAAAACAGAAAAGGATACTCAACTTTATCGAAGGCCTTCTCTGCATCTAAGGAGAAGGCGGCGAAGGATCTAAATTATTCCTGCTCTTCCAGAATATATGCAATAACCTACGTAAGTTATCTGCAGAACTTCTGTTTTTCACAAAACCGACCTGATCCCTATGCACCAAACAAGGAAGGACCTTCTCAAGCCTAAAAGCTAGTATCTTGGAAATAATCTCTTCGTCCACATTAATTAATGAAATTGGGCGGTAATTCCCACAATGCTGTGGGTCTTTCCCTTTTTTATGTAATAACGTGAACACTGCCGATCGCATACTAAGTGGTAATCTCCCCCTTTGAAACGCATCTTGATATACCAACAGTAGTCTTGGAGCTAATTCGCCCACAAACACCTTATAAAAATCTGATGGAAATCCATCGTTGCCTGGAGATTTGCCCAATCTAAAACTACCAATTGCCTGCTTAACTTCAATTAGTGTGATCTTACCTTCTAATACAGTTCTTTGGTCTTCGGACAGGCTGGGAATTTTAATAGAAGAAAAGAAATCTGACAGCCTCTGTTCCTCCACCAATCCATTGGAGGTGTAAAGCTCCTGATAGAATTTAGTAAAAGCATCATTCATTTCTTTTTTTACTGGTGGTCAACTTATTATTATTACTAGGAACAAAAATAGATTGCAGAATAAAATTGAGGCACAGGCGGCCAGAAGGGGACAGAGGGGGAGTGCCTCCCCTGCACCCTGGTGACATACCTGCACCCCAAGCCCTGCGTGTGTGGGTGGGTGTGGTAGAGTGGGAATAGGGAGGCAGCTGAGGATGGGGAGGGAAGAAAGGGAGGGGCAAGCGGCCCCTCCCTGGGGCCAGCTCCCCCGCTGACCCCAGTAGGCACCCCCACGCTCTGGAACCCACCAGGGCAAGGAGGCCCAGGCCCATCCGGACCGGGGCCCGCAGCAGCAGCACTGCCCAGCCCCACAGAGTCCGGGGCAGCCCACCCGACTCCACCCCAGAGAAAACTGCACCCACCCCATCATCCAATCATCTCCCAAACTACACAAGACAATAGACACCCAGGTTGAGTTCATTCTCCCCCTCTCCTATATCTCTCCCCCCACCTGCAGAGTGAGCTCCTGTAGTGAGGAGACCACCTGCAAAGATGTAACAACCTCCCCACCAGTTAGAGAGCCCCCTAGTTGGGCCGATGCACCAGAGGTCCCCTGCACTGGGGCTGAGCCCCCCTGCACCCACCCGCCCACTGCTCCGGCGACACAACAGCCAGGACCCAAGCCCCCAAGGCCCGGCCAGCACCCCAGACCGGGGGGCGGAGCACCCCCAGACCCCCAAGCCTCCACGCCCGTCCCAGACCCCCCCAGGGGCAGCCAGGCTACCGGGCCAGTAACCAACGTCCGCAGCACAGACCCTCCCCCATCTCCGCTGTACGCAGCCACAAGGAAAACACCATCCAAGAGCCCCAGAGCTTCTAACCAGGTCATGGCCACAGCCCCCAGGTTAGGCCCTCCAGGGAAACGTCCCTAGGGACTCCCCAGACGCCCTAAGGCCGTCCCTACCCCCACATCAACCACAATAGCGAAGGCAGGACCAAACCATGACCCCCCACCCCCACTAGGTGATGAAGCCGATCAAAGGAGCCCAAAGGGATTGATCAAATGTGATGGCAGAGGTTGTATCAAGACTAATGTGATCTATTAGATGGTTTTTATATTGGTTAGAATAAAGATTATTTTTATTTTTCCAGTTAATGAGGACCATTTTCTTGGCAATGCATAGGGCCGTAAAAACAACGTGGGCTGTGTTTATTTCTGCAGTGACCTCATCCAAGTTGCCCAGCAAGCATACTAAAGGGGAGGCTGGAATGTTACATTTCAGACACTTTGATAAGTCTTCACATATCTCACGCCAAAATTTCTGAACTGGTGGACAGAACCAAAGAGCGTGGATGTAATTGTCCGGTGTATTTGCTGTGCAGTGTGAGCAGTTGTTGGAAGGCGTATAGCCCGTCTTGAACATCCTATGACCAGTATAGTGCACTCTGTGTAATATTTTGTATTGTATTAATTGCAAACTGGGATTTCTGATCCATTGAAAGGTTTTTAAGCATATCTGAGACCAAAGGTTTGGGTCTAAGTTGATTGATAAATCTGCTTCCCATTTTGCAATAGGAAGGGATATTGATTCATCTATTTTAGAAAGTGTTCTGTATATTTTAGACAATAATTTGGGGGGTTTTAGACTAAGAAATTGTACCACACTTGGTGGTGTTTGTAATTCAGCTTCACTGGGATTAAATTTCTTTTTTACTATGGATTTAATTTGTTGATATTCCAAAAATCGTTTCTTGTTGATCCCATATTGTATAACTAGTCTGTCAAACGAAATAAAGTCTGCTCCTTCGAATATATGTTCCAAGTATTTAATTCCTTTGCAACTCCAATCTGAAAAGTTTATCATATTATTGTTTTGTAATATGTCCGGGTTGTTCCAGATAGGTGTACGTTTGCATGGGATTAATGAAGACTCTGTCATTTTTAGAAACTCCCACCATGCTGTCAGAGAAGAGCTAATATTGATACTTTTAAAGCATTCATGTCGTTTGATGTTTGAGCTGATAAATGGTAGGTCTGAAATTTCTAGGTTATTACATAGTGCCTGTTCTACATCTATCCAAGGTTCATCTAAGAAGGTGTGTTTAAACCATCTAGAGATGAACTGAAGCCTGTTGGCTAAAAAATAGTGATTAAAGTTAGGCAGATCTAATCCTCCTTTATCCTTGGTCCTTTGTAGTGTTTTTAAGCTGATACGTGGGGGTTTATCTTTCCAAAGGAATTTAGAAATGTACGAGTCTAGAGATCTGAACCAATCTTGTGATGGCTTATTTGGGATCATTGAAAATAAATAGTTTATTTTTGGCAAGATCATCATTTTTATAGCGGCGACCCTTCCCATGAGTGATATGGGTAAAGATTTCCATCTAGCCAGGTCGCCTTCTACTGTCTTTAAAAGTGGGATGTGGTTTAATTTAGTTAATTCTGAAAGTTTAGGAGAGACATTGATACCTAAATATTTTATATTTCCACATTGCAGTGGGGAAGGAGAAGAATTATGGAAGGAGCAATTAATCGGAAGAACTGTTGATTTCGACCAGTTAATTGAATAATCTGAGACACTTGAGAAGGAATTTATCAATGCAATTACCCCAGAGATATTGGTTTGTGAGTTTTGGAGAAAAAGTAACACATCATCTGCATAAAGGCTGATTTTATGTTCTATATTCTTACATTTTATGCCCTTAATTGTTGTAGCCTGTCTAATTGCTGCTGCTAATGGCTCAATAAAAATTGCAAACAGTGAAGGGGAGAGTGGGCATCCCTGTCTGGTGCCCCTCAGAAGAGAGAAGCGGGAGGATGTTTGGTCATTTGTTCTGACACAAGCTGTTGGGGAGTTATATAATATTTTTAACCAGTTTATGAAACAGGATCCAAAACCAAATTTATGTAAAGTTGCAAATAGAAATTTCCAGTTAACTCTGTCAAATGCTTTTTCTGCATCTAAAGAAAATATTATGGTTTCAGTGTTTTTACTGCATGAGTAGTCTATTAAATTAAGTAATCTACGTGTATTTGTTGATGAGTGCCTACCTTTTATAAAACCAGTTTGGTCAGGATGAATTAAAAGGGGGGTTATTTTCTCTAATCTCTTTGAGAGAGCTTTGCAGATTATTTTAAGGTCTACATTAATAAGGGATATTGGACGATAGCTTGAGGGATATACAGGGTCTTTGCCTGGTTTTTGTAAGAGACTGATATTTGCAGAGTTCATATTTGGTGGTAGTCTACCATTTTCTTTGATTTCCTGCAACATCCTGTGAAAAACTGGTGCCAGAATTGTCCAGAATTCTTTGTAAAAATCTGTTGGAAAACCATCTGGACCTGGAGCCTTATTATTGGGCATACTTATCAGAGCTTCCTGGAGTTCACCTGGCGTCAGTGGCGAATCCAGTGCTATTGCTTGGGTGTCTAATAATTTTGGAAGAGTTATGTTGTCGAGAAATTGATCAATTTCGTTTTTAGATGGGTTTATTTGTGGTGTATATAAAGTTTCATAGAAATCCCTAAAAATGTTATTTATTTTTTTAGGATCATATATTGTATTCCCAGATAAATCTTTAACAGCACATATAGTTGTTTTTTCTTTATTGATTTTTAACTGGTTAGCAAGAAATTGTCCGGATTTGTTACCGTGTTCATAATTTTGCAGGCGAAGTCTTTGTACTAAGAATTTAGTCTTTTTATTAATAATTTCATTTAATTCTAGTTTTGTCTTGCGTATTTTGTTTAATATTTCTTGATCTTGGTGTGACACATAGGCTTTTTCTAAGGATTTGATGTTTTTCTCTAGTTCCTGAATTTTTTTGTTTTCTTCTTTCTTCTTATGTGATGAGAAAGAGATTATTTTACCTCTCATCACGGCTTTCCCTGCTTCCCAGAGGACAGATGCTGATGTTCCAGGAATGTTATTAAAGCCTAAATATAGAGTCCATTCTTTTTTAAAGTATTTGATAAACTCTTCGTCTTTGAGCAGTGATGTATTAAATCTCCAGTTTTTTCTTGGTGTAGTATTATTCATCTGTATTAGTGTTAAAGATACAGGAGCATGATCGCTGACAGCTATAGGATGAATCTCAGTGTCTGTAATGTTACTCAGCAGTGAGCTGCTGACCAGAAAATAATCCAGACGAGAGTAGGAGTGATGGACATGTGAGAAGAAAGTATATTCCTTACTATTGGGGTGAAGGGAGCGCCATGCATCGCAAAGACCAAAGTCGCTCATATACTGTTTGATTATATTTGTGGACTGCCAGTTACGCTGAGTTCCTGCTGTATTGAGCCTATCCATTTCTTCATTTAGTCCCAGGTTGAGGTCTCCCCCCAGAACAATTGTGCAGTCTAGGTGTTCGGAGAGTGTACTAAAAAAACCGTGGAAGAATGAGGGGTCATCAACATTTGGACCATATATACTTACAATACCTAGCTTTTGGTTAAGTATAGATAGTTTGATGATTAGGAATCTGCCCTCTGGATCTATAACTGTATCGAGTACTGTGAAATTAATATTTTTATGTATTAGAATTGCTACTCCTCTTTGTCTAGAATTATAACAGGCTGAGAACACATTAGGAAACTCAGGTGTTTTAAGTTTATTCAAACCTGTGACAGGCATGTGGGTTTCTTGTAATAAAACAACGTCTGCCTGTAATTTTTTAAGTTGGTTAAGTATTTTTAACCTTTTTTTCCCTAGAGCCAGCTCCATGCACATTCCATGTGACAAATCTTAGCATGCCCATAGTTGTGTGTTTGTGGCTAATGATGTACGCTGTGTGTCTCGCTTAGACGGGTGAGGAAAATGGAAACACATCATTTTTTTTTTTTTTTTTTTGGTAAGTAAAGAGAAGAAAATGCGCGGCAAGAAGCTCCATAGGTCTGACTATGTGTGTGCATAATAACTAATATGAGCAAATGTGTGCATGTGTCCTATATCTGTGTGCGCTGTGTGGCTGTTGTAAATGTGTTGCCTTTAAACGCATGTGTGTGCGTGATCGTGCAGAGTAAGCATGTAGAAATAGACAGTGTCGTTTGTGAATGGATAGGGAAACAGGTGATCGACATAGTGATAGAAAAGAGAAGCAAATAAACCAAAGAGCAAGGTGCGCGACAAGAGAGAGAGAGGAAAAAAGAAATAAAAACAGAAACATTCCAATTAAAGCATTGGCGGAGAGTGACGGTGACGTTATACTAAATTAGCAAACTGAAATTACATAGTTAAGCAAAAGTTAATACAAGAGAGTGTGAGTGAAGAGAATAGTGTAGCGGATTCTTATCTGGTGTGCGGTCAATACAGCCATGGAGTGGTGCCAGGGTCGCGGTAGAGTTGTCCGTCCACGAAGAGCCGGTCCACGGCGATGACAGCCCGGGAGCCTTTCTGGATAAAACTACGTCGGACTGGCAAGAGGACCCTGCGTCGTTCCAGGATCTCTCTGGGGAACTGATCGTTCACGCTGAAATCCGTTCCTTTCAGCTCTCTGCCGCGACTCTTCACCTGCTCCTTCTGCTTGAAGTGGCCGAATTTGGCTACAATAGGATGTGGTCTCCCACTTCCTGTCTTCGGAGCCCCTATGCGATGCACTCTATCGAACCCTATGTTTTTCACCGTGTCCTCCGGCAGCTTCAGGTGGATTTTAATGAAGCTTCTCACGGTCGTTTCCGGGTCCTCTCCGGCAGACTCTGGAATACCAGAAAACACCAGATTATCTCTCATGCTACGGGCTTGTAAATCTATAACGGTCTCTTTTATTTTTTTATTTTCTATGTTTAATTGGGTCACATTATCGGTTAGAGATTTGACCGAGTCCCGTAGCGTGGCGTTTTCCGCAGCAAGTGTTTCCACCTGCCGCTGGCTGAACTCCAGGGATTCTTTTAGAGATTTAAATTCCCGGTGTAAGATCTCCACCAGGGACAGCCTTGCATCGAAACTGGACAATCGCTTATCGATTGACTCCAGGATGTCGACGATATCTTTGCCAGCAGGCGATGTTGTGCCGGGGGAGTCTGCCGGGCGATATCTTTTAGATGACGGCGTCTCAGCTTTGGCCGGGGAAGACGCGCTCTGGGCCTTCTTCATTACTAAATCTTCAAAGCACCGGTCGATGTATTCTTGGAGAGCGTCTAAACTCTCCTCGTTGTCCTCCAGGGTGTTAGAGATGATAGGACAGCTGTTGTTAGTTATATGACAGTTGGTTAGTTTATTTGGCAATACTGAAGTTTAAAGAAACTTTGTTAAATTCTATGCTACCATTCGCTTTTTTTTTTTTTTCCGCCAAATCTCCGGCGTCTGACGTCACCTACAACATGGGTCGCTTACCTTTCCCCGTCACTTCCGTCACTTACCTCTCCTCCGTCACTTCTTGTTCACAACCTAGACATCCACATTACTCACACTCTCACATAACACATACATATAGGGCCTTGGGGGTGGGCACGTTTTACAGCATCCAGAGGATGGTCGTTGTACTCCAACCCACCTCTGGCGCTGGTGCCCTACCCTCAATTTTAAATGCATTTAGACATTGAGGGTTTTCGGGAGGAGCCGTGCTGCTCTCTGAGAGGAAGCTAGTACCATGCTCTCCTGAGTTTTAAATGCACTTTAGAACAGCACACAACAACATTACATATGAGCGGGCGTAGGGAGGTTTGAGGTCTTCACTCACCCCGGTTCTGTTAGCCGTCAGGGCTGGGGGGCTGGGAGGAGGTGCTGGCCGTCAGACTGGGGTCTGGGATGCGGGGCCTCCCTGCTACTGCAGATAAGGAGGTGGTCCGCTTGCCTCCACCCCAGAGAGAAGGGTTACATCTCCTGGGTCTAGGTGCGGCTTGCCCCTCTGGGGGCGGGGGTACCTGGACCTGGGATATAGAGTATGTTTGGGGAGTGCGACTGTCTGTGCAGTGTCTATTTGTGTCTGTCTACACGTTGGGTGAGTGCCGAGTATTTGGTTGTGCATATGGGGGTGGGAATGCACGTCTGTGTCCGCGTGTGCCTGTTTGTCTGTGTCTATATGTCAGGTTGGGTCTTAGACTCAACCTCTCTGGGTACATCTCAGGCCCTCTAAAGTACGGAGGCCTATCTCCCCTCACCACACTCCCTGCCGGTGGCTGATGCCCTTAGACGTTGGTGTGTTGGTGGTCCTTGTCATCTGGGGCTGGGCGCTCATGCATGTACCGGCTCACTCCTGGTGGCCGATTGGCGGGGCCGGGCGCCTGTGGCCCGGCTGGGCTCCTTCCGGGGGGTGGGATGCCCTCAGGCCTCTGGCCTCTGGGCCTGAAGCTCGGTCTTCTCTGGCACAGCTGGCTGCCGGCGGAGCCCGCGGGCACGCCACTGCAACCCCCTCTGGCCTCTGCTCCGTAGCTGCGGGGTGACCTCTCGTTTGGGGCTCTACTCAGCTCTTCCCAGGAGGGTGGCACGGTTCCCCCCCCCTTTGGTGGTCCTCCTCGGGTCCTTGTACTCTGGGGCCTCTGGATATCTGGGGCCTGGATCTCCTCCATACCTGCTTCATACCCTGGTGGACGGGGCTATGGCTCCCCACACTCCCTAGCAGATCGTTACATGGAGAAACCTTTGGAATACAAGCATGCTGATCCACACAGGTATGCACACAGGTGTACACACGGGTGTTCACAGACGCGGACTACACCTTTCTTGGCTGCTGCCTCAAAGCACATTGTGCGCTGTCTATCTTGCGTGCTGCACAATATCGTTTATTATTTAGTATCTACTGCTAGCTAGTTTATTGTGATGGTGCTGTTTTTATTATGTTGTTCTTTGTTGTTTGCTTTCTCTTCTGTTTTTTTTCTCCATACAGGTGATCCAGGCGTTTTGTTTGTTTGTTTGTTTGTTTTTTCCTTTCTTCCCCCCCTTCTCACCGTCTCTTCTCCCCTTTGGTTTTCTTTCTCTCCCTCTCTTTCTTTCATTCTTTCTCCCTGTCCTATCCCCCAGTCACGTCTGTCCCGTTTGTAGCAACCGAAAATAAAATTAATACATAATTATAATAAAGGTCAATCAAATGGACCAATATGGCAAGGCCATGATGATCCACTTGGTAAAATAAATCCGCTTGGCATCTTTCTTGGCCTTAAGACAACAATTCTGATGGCTAAAGATCCAAACGGGACACAAAAAAAAAAAAAAAAAAAAAAAGGAACAAAAATAGATGGTATAAGGTTGCTAGATTTTATCTGCTTAACCCTGTGTGCCAACATTTTACCTGTTCTCTCCCCTTGTTAAAAATACTTTTGATTTAGGCAAAACATTGCATATTCCGCTTTTTTCTGCAGTATACTATTCATCTCAAATTTAAATTTAATTAATTTGTTCCACACTTCCCTCTCTGGGTGCAGCATGTGCTGTTTTTCGAGCTCCTTGATATCCTGCTCCAGCTTCATCAGCTTGTCCCTCTCAGCTTTTTTAATCAAGAAAACGGCCTTGTTTTACACACACCAAGGAGTCAACAACCCTTCTAATTAATATTAGTATTTCTTAATGCTTATAACCTAGCAAATAATTTCATACAGGTCTCAACTCCTTGTACGTGTAAAGTAACCCTTAGCAAAAAAAAAAAGCGCCGTGCCCGTACTGAGAAATCGGCGCTAAATAATTTTATTAAAACACCCTTGGATGAGGTATTGTGCGGGAAAGACTCTTTTTTTTAGATTCACTTTTACAACAGGTTTTCTCATTAGCAGAAAACTCTCAACAGACAGAAACTCTAAAAGAAAACTGTCCTGTACTACGCACATCAAGGAGGAGTCAACAACCCATCTAATCGTTATTAGTAGGGGTGCAACGATACACAAAATCCACGGTTCGGTTCGCAGCATATTAAACATATCAGGTCCCCATAAGGAGAATCATGTGCTAACGGCTGTCTAAATGACTCAGGTAAAGTTTGTAGCATGCGTGCTTGTTGTTTTTGTCTGCTTCCACTTGTCTTTGCACTAAGATGATGTCGGCGTAAATGTGCAGTCATATTCGTTGTGTTCCCACTAGTGCTGTCAGCATTAATCTGAAATGACGTTAACGCCACAACATGGCAAATCTCCGTTAACGAGCTACCACGGATTGCCCCGTGCATGGGGCTGGACAGCGTCAGCACGTTAATGAGCAAACTGCGCTAACGCAGTAGTTCCCACCCATGTAATTGAGCATTGCGTGGCACATCCAACATACTGTTTTACTTTTGTCCATGACGTGCTTACCTTCACGGTCATACTTCACATGAAGACCAAAATACTTCCAAAGGCCAGATCTGAATGAGGGTGGGGGAGGTTCAATTTGCCATGTTGCAACGAGCTTAGCTTCTGTCTTGCTAGCTTGCGCTGTGCTCAGTGGATCTGTGTACCGAACCGAAAGCACTGTATCGAACGGTTCAATATCGATATGAGTATCGTTGCACCCCTAGTTATTAGTATTTCTTAATGCCTCGGAGCAAAGAATTTCATAAAGGCCTCAACTCCTTATACGTGCAAAATAACCCAGAGTAAAAAAAAAAAAGAAAAGAAAAAAAAAAGCACATATTCAGAACTCTATCCCAAATAATTTTATTACATCACCCCGATGAAGTATTTTGGTTTTGTGCAGCCACTCCTTATCAGACCGAAAGTAAAGAGTTTTTCTTCATTTTTTGAGCTACTTTTACAATGGGTTTTTCTCATTAACAGAAAATAGACAGAATCCCTAAAAGAAAACGGCCTTGTTTTACGCACATCAAGAAGGAATCAGACGACCGTCGGTTCATCCCAGTCAATTACCTCCGAGAGATCGGGATGCTTCCTCCATCGGGTACCATAAGCGTGTAAGAAAAAAAAAAAACCACAGAATTTATTATTTTTGTAAGAGTGAGAGAGAGCGAATCGATCAAACTTTTCTACAACACGTTATACCACTCCGGGTCAGGAGGGGCGATATAGCACGGACCGGCTGGATGACTACGCCGGATGGAAGCATAACCGGAAGCATGGCAGGGACTTTCCCTTTGACCTTCATTCAGCTCCATGATCAACCCTTAAATCTTTCCTCAATATTGCTGTAATGTAACAACAAAGTTAGTTTTTTAAGATCAGACAGGTCCACAAAACATTCCTTACACATTCCTACAGTCACTGAATAAGCATCTGTGGCACAAATAAGCTCCAGGGACTGACTTGTTTTTTAGAACCGACCTTTGACACTTGGATGTTGGCTTAATTTTTTACCCAAAGAGAAATTTGACCCTAATAAGTAAAAAAAAACACGATACTGTGGTGAATACTTACCTCAACTTTGATGGGTTTTTTCACAGCTATTTATTTTGGAAAAAAAGTAAACATGTCACAAGGACACATTGCACATTGCAGAGTACATGAATGGGAAGTAGGAATTCCTCCTCTCTATACTTACACTCCTCCCTAACAAATGCCAAGTCATCATCTCCATATTGTGTGTCCCACTTTTCGAGTTTCATTGAAGTGTACTCAAGTGCACGAGATGTAAAAAAAAAAACCCCAATGTATTAGTTTTTTAAGCCTCTTACCAAGTCCCCGTCAAGATGCCTTTCATTTAAGAGACTAATAATTTTTTGAACTTAAATTGTGCTAACTTCAACACAGTAACATTACAAATAAAACATATTAGAACTCATTTTTTGTTGGACGCAAGAACAACTCGAGCATCTTTCTTTCGGGAGCCGAACTAGGGCTTACCACTATGCCGTGCCCCTGGGGACCAGTGCGAGGTTGTGCGGCAGATCCCAGCGTGGAGGGTCCAGACACTCCCACAGCGCAGACTTTGCTATCCGCACAGAGCGTTTCTGGTGTGGCTTATGCAAAAGAGACAATACAGCGTGTTTCTCTGCTCCCGGTAAGCCTGCCCTTTAAAAACATCTCTTTGATTATTCAAACAGTGTTTAAATTGTGACTCGTTTGTTATCCAAAAACATTTTATCTATGTTACTGATTTAAAATATACATACATATATTTCAAGTTTTTAGCTTAAACAGACTCTTGAGCAAAATCCGTAATGGCATAACCAGTGTGCACCCTAATGTACATCTTTTAAGTGTATGTTAATCAGTACATGAAGCGTACCTCTGAAAAGAGTCCATCATTTGTGAATTTACTGATTTGTTTTTAGCTGCAGTTTTCACAAACTGCGGATGATGAAATCCTCTGTATTGTAGAAAATGTCTTTAAACTATCGCTGTTCCTACTTACTGAGTTCCCGAGCTACTTCTTTACTATGTGAATAAACTATTTGAACAAGGAAGGATTTAAAGACACATTAAAGCAAAGGCGAAAAATGTGTAATGAAATTTATGTGACCGTTCTTCTGAAATCCGACAGAGTGAAAATCCAAGAGCTGCTGCAATCCTCTGCATTAATGATCTTTCTGTTTCTCTCCTTCTGTGTGTGTGTGTGTGTGTGTGTGTGTGTGTGTGTGTGTGTGTGTGTGTGTGTGTGCTCACAGAGGGGAGGTCACGGCAGGAGTTCCCTGAGTTGACACGTATGAACCATAAAGTCAGTTTGGACTGAGGAGCAGTTGGTAAACTACATTCAGTCTTGACAAAATTACTTTTTTATCCAATGCATGCACAAGAATCCAAATCTCTGTATCACAATGATTTCATTAAAGCCTTATTATTTTATGGGGGCAATATCACAAATTACCGTAGATCATTAATAGGGAACAAAAAAGGAGGATCACATCAGCAATGGGAGACAGAAGTCTTGACATGTGCTTATAACTTAAAACACAAAAAAAACCCAGTGACAGCTGGTAAGATTTATGGTATAAACCACAGTCTGCATCTTTACAGGGTTTTTTTCTGCTTTTGTTCACTCCTAGTGTGATTTAAAAAACAACAACCGCAAACACAGAGCCCACTATTAGCTGCTTTTTCACCTAAACAGTCAGTTGACTGAGAGAAATGCAATCCATTATTGTGAACGCTGAAGGAGATGTGCTCCATAGTCAAACTTATATTTCCTTAACTTACATCCTATGTTCTGTTTATTCCCTTTGAGGGAAAATTGGTTAAACCATTGCTCAACTTATGTCTGAATGACTCCTGTATACTAAACAGAAGAAAAGTATTGTGTAGTGCTTCTTTTTTTTTAAATAAAAGATTCCAGGGCTCATGCTTATATGGTTTTCTTTTATCCAAAAACAGGTTAGTTTAGCAATCGTGTAACTGTGTCCTTGACCTTTTTAGCGGTTTGAGGAGTTGGATCCCTGGTCCAGATATTTGGGATGGTTCAAATGCCGAGTCTCCAAATGCAAACAAAAGGATATTTTCCACTTTATATCTTGAATGTGTAACGCTTTAAAACAGTTCAAGTATCTTTGTGTTTACGGGGAGAAGGGAATAACTGCGGCCGAGGCTCTGAAAAGAGACGGTCACTTCACCGATGACCTGGGCTACTTTGAGCTGGTTAACGAACGTAATACTGAGTGCACAGACATAATCGATTGTCTGGACAATAAGAAATTCCAGATATGTTTTCCACAGGGAGCAGATACGGAAATAAAAGATGTAGCCATCCCAGGGCAGCAGAAACCTCCACACGCATCAAATAATGCAAAGCGCAGCGGTGGAATGACATCAGTCTTAGATGTAGCATGGCAGAACGGATTGAGTCTAAAAATGGCAAACAAAGAAATGGCAGCAGCATTGACCGTAAGGAGGTTTACGATCTACTTTGTCAGCAGTAGCCGCGTCTGACACGATGGATGGAGAGTAGATTCCCTAAAAATTATTTTCTGGAAGCACTGAAATACAGGAAGGAGACCTTTGGAAAGAGCCGACAGTCTTTTACCGAAATTCGCAGTGTTATGTTGCTGCTCCGACTGAGCGAGTCAGTTTGTCTCATAACTGGTTCCTTCATAAAGCAAGGCACAGGCTTTGTGCTATTTGACAACTTTGTCTTGACCTACGCCCACTTATTCGACTACTGGGTTAAATCTAACACACCTAACTGGCATGAATTTGTAAACGTTACCATGGTCTTTAACTTTGAAGACCAAGAATCAGACAGGAACAACCTTAGCGCTAAGGTGTTTGTCGGCAACGATTAGTTAGATTATGTCATACTTAAGCTGGAAACAGAGAAAATGCCGCCAGGGCTCCTTAAGAGATTTGGGCCTGTACCTTCAGACAGCGAGGCCTGTGTCGTCGGAGGAGGAGTGAAAAAAATGAGTCCTACGTGCGTCATCGAGAAAGAGAGGCGATCTCAGCACTGACTCAACAGAAATCTGCTGCGTCACCCCCCTGAACTCTCCATGCCCAGGAACCCTCCCTCTTTGATGTTTGCTGGAGCCACAGCTGTAAAAGCTGCTGGTCATGATATCGGTTTGGATATCTGGTGAGAGGGAAACATGAAGATGAATCATCAGAGCTGAACAGGTGATGGAGAAACAGGTTTACCTTTTAGGTGACATGAATGAGTTGAAGGAAAGTTATGAACTGTTTCTGAGAGACAAATAACACCAGGATCCTTTTCTAAGTAGCTGACAGCTGGTAACTGTGCAGGGGCGGCTCTAGCAAAGTTTTGCCAGGAGGCCAGGTAGGGCATTAACAGGGAAAGGGGGGAAAAAGAAATACTTTTCTTTCTTATTCTCATTTAAAATGTCTAGCTTTTATTAAATAATTATCGGAATCTTACAACCAAAGTTTTTATCTGATGTACAACGTATAGAAATCATACATATACCAACAAGACAGTGAACATCACTGTCAAAACAACGTTTGTTTTCATTCAAAGGCTTTATGGCTTTTCCTATAATACCTGGTGGGCCGGTCTCTAGTCAAAATGCCTGGGCCGATTTTTTGTCCCAGTCCAGCCCTGGGTACAACACAGTGAATTAATCTGAGAGGGTGCATTAAAAAATAAATGGCCGGGCCAGCGGTGCACATCGCAAATTAGCTCACATAGACACATTTGTTGTACCGCTTCTTAATGACAGTATCTTAGCTAATACCCCCAACTACCAGATTCAGCTTGTAATTGGCTAAAAATCACTTAGCCTACTGGTGAGAGGGATGTTGCTAGCTGTCAGTTTTTTCAAGCGATATTGAAATTTCCACATTCCGACACTTCAAATGCTTCAGGAGCTCTCCGCTCAGCGCAGCAACTGTTAATATAGAGCATTACTAAATTTATTGCTAATGCAATTATATGGCACATTGACTTCTGAGGAAATTTTAGATGGCACTCGTCATCAAAAAGGTTGCCTACCCCTGCTCTACATGTATGTTCATGTAAAAGGAATGTCCCATATATAGGGCTGGGTATCGTCTGACACTCGCAAGACTTTATCAAAGGTGTAAGCATCACAGCAGATGCCTTTGTGTCAAAGTAGCTGAAGATAAAACACAGAAAAACATGAAGGTGATTTTCCTAGCCTGGGATTTTATAAAAATATTCTGCAGTAGATCAAAAACGAAAGAAAACCATTAATCAACATATGAACATTGCCTCTGAGGTTACAGCGGTTTCAGTAGAGACACAGCTAAGCATTTTGCATAATTTTAAAAAGTTTCAATTTGTTCAGTAGCCCATTGAACAGCAGAAATTATGTTTTCTTTTCGGAAGTAAGTAAAAGGAAAAAACAGCATCCGACAGCGCTGTAAACAACGGTAGACTTGTGCGTAACAAGCAAGCGAATAAAACAGATTTTTAGACTGGAAGCTGTTCTTGAAGTACAGAGAGAGCAAGAGGGAGAGAGCTGTGCATGACGTGTGATTTTATCGTGTTGGAAGCAAAACAGTAAAAGTCAGAGGGAATCCATGACGATGTTTATGTAAAGCGTAGTTTGGATCTTCTTTTGCTGCTGGTTCGGTCAATATTGTTTGGAGAGAGATAAAATTATCAGCTTTAGAATCAGCGCAAAAAGGGCGTAAACACAAAGCGCGGACCTGCCAAAACATCAGAATCAGCGAGCTGTCGGATTTCAGCCCCGACCGTGTCGGTGCCATCGGGTGAGAAAGCCACATCTCACTGATTCTGATCCGTCGGCGGGTCTGCGCTTTGTGTTTACATTTATGTGCAGAATCCGTGTTCCTGCTCTCATTCACTGTTTTAGCTGTTTGGTGGTTGTTGAAATTTTGTGAGGTTTCACCTGAGATTCTGGCATTTCGGGCAAAATAAATTTATATTAAAAAATCGATTCAGGATTTTAATGAATGGCTATCACGTTATCCAAGCCAGAATCGATTTTAAGCAATAAATCGATTATCAAAACCCACCCCTACCCATATATGAACGACATCTATCCTATATATATATATATATATATATATATATATATATATATATATATAATATTTAAATATTGTAGAATTGGCATATACTAGTGTAAAAGTCAGTAAATTTAGTTATTGTATCCAAATTGTGCTGTTTAGCACAGCTGCTCATCTTATTTAATCTCTAGATTTCCACAGCAGTAACTCTGAAGCTCATTCACTCACTTACTCAAGATTAACTTCATGCAAATTAATGTATTGCACAATAATTGCAGGTTACTAAAGACCAGAAGTATGCTATGTGATTTCGTAGCTGTGATTTCTGAGCCAGTTCCTTACATGAAGTCCTTTATCTTAAGTTTACTTTTTGTCCCCTTTAACCTATACTCCAGTCTATCTATGTACTTAAAATCTTTCCATGTCAGGTAAAGCTGTTGGTGATAAATACCCAGAAATAAACAGACAAATCAGCCAAATTATTAACTGAGAAATTGAAAGTCACATTAACAAATACCAAATTCCACACTGCCCATCAGTTTGACTCCATCTCTCATAAGCACACACACAAATGCAAACATTTATAACCACACATCCATGGACACAGGTACACACACACACACACCTGAGCACAAACGTGCATGGAGCTTCTTGTGATGTGTTCAGGCGTCACACACACTTACACACGTGCTTGCAGCTGCAGAGGACTTAAGAAGGCAGACAGTGCATTCCTCCTTCAGTGACTGGACACAGCTGAACTGCATGGAGTAACAGTGGTGAGTGATTACATTTTTTTAGTCAGACTTTCCAATAAAAAGCTGCCTCATTGCCAGCCACGAGTACTTTTAAGTAATTTGCATTTGCCTATCAAAATATTCTTAGTAATTTGCTGCAAATGGGGGGGAAATACATTTATAGATTAGGTGTAAATACCCCAGATCCAGATTTGCAAGTATAATAGATAATTGGCAATACTACACTTAGTTAAATGAAAAGATATGTTTCTATTTTTTTAAGTCAACATTCAATCTTTTGGAAAAATGAGTCCTAAATAGTGATGTGTGATACCACTGATTTCCTTTCCGATCCGATACCAAGTAATATCCAGGGTGGTATCGACGATACTGATCCGATACCGATACTTTGTACAAAAACTTATTTTATTTATTGTATCTCAAATTATAGCGTCATAATGATTACAGGACATCAGATTACTTGTTCTTATCACTTAATAATGCAGGATTCGTCATATAGAAATAAAAAACCTGAAGTTGTGCGCTATTTGAACACCTTGCCTTCCTGTATCACTAAAGGACTCCGTGAGAGATGTCTGTCTCGCCCTAGCAGCACCTGTCCCTGTCCTCCTCTTTGGTTCGCCTCAACATACGCTCGTCATATTCTGTGATATGATTTACTCTGAGGTGTTTGACAAGGTTAGTGATGTTTCCACAACCATACATGCCAACCCTGCTGATTTTTCCGGGAGAATCCCGAATTTCAGTGCCCCTCCCGAAAATCTCCCGGAGCCACCATTCTCCCGAATTTCTCCCGATTTTCCACCCGGACAACAAAATTGAAAAACCATATTCATAGCATGGCTCAGCCAATTCCAGTTTCCAACAATGGCGGCAGCGCCTTAGTTTTAATATTACTCTTATTTCTCTTTCTGGGTCGCAAAAAAACTTTTAACATATTTTCAGGTGAGAATGTGGCTGTGTAAACTTCAAATATCTGAGCCGACCGACACGTCGTTTTCAAACCCCCGCGGTCTTTCGCTACTCGGGTTAAACATGATATATAAGTCACTTTGATAACTTAAAAATGCTATTGTTTGGCTTTTTCAGTGTTTTATTTGTTCGTGAGTAAATCAGTTTGGCTGAGATTAAAGTTATTAGATTAGATTAAATTAAACTTTATTAATCCCTCTGGAGGGTTCCTCCGGGGTTTTGACAGAAAACTGATTAAACAGAAGAGTTTACGTCAGCGCCCGGTTATATTTTAGATAGCAAGGAGCAGACGGCAGTTTCACTCCACTGAGGGAGCTCATGACGTACTACCCGGCTTTCTTTAGACCGCGAAGGCCGGGTCCTCAGGTGGAAGCAGCCTCTGAATTTGGAGACCCCCGCTGTTTCTGGGCCGGCCAATAATAACGGTGACATTTAACGTATTTTACCCGATAAATAAACACTGTAAAATGTATTTATCACCCCCCCCAACAGCCCTTTTGAATGTCTCCCTAATTCTGATGTCTCAAGGTTGGCAAGTATGGCCACAACACCTCACTTTTTTGCCACATGTATCGCAAACCACGTCTCAGCTGTTTGTGGAGGTAAAATACATTCACACATGACTCCAGTTACGCTCAGCCATTGTTGTGAGTGCGCACGCCAAGGGGCTGCAAGACATTTATACAGCCGTATTTCGCACATGACTATGAAAGGCGGAAGAGGAAGTAGTTCCTTTGAATGTAGACAATCTGAATGTTATAGTTTCTTTCCACTGTGTTCCTGTTAATGATAAACTACAAATTTACCCTAAATTACTAAAATATCGATATTTTAATGTGAGAATCGATTCTAGAACATAAATGACTGGTATCGGAGGAATCGATATTTCAGGATCGATCCGCACATCACTAGTCCTAAAGGAGTATACTCAGTCAATTTTAGGGACTACATCCTTATAGCTAGACATCCATCATTTGTTACCAAGCACTACGAGCATCTTTTAGATCCATTTGAGCTCTCAGCATGGTTTAAGGAAAGTTTGTAGTCTAAGCAATAAGTTACTGTATGTCCAGTTTTAGGAAAACAATATTGTTTGCCTTTAATACTGATAAAGATTGCTTGTAGTTAAAATCAAGCGTTGATGAGATTTGTTTAACAGTATTTATTTTATTTGATTGTTTGTTAAGGATTAATGCATGTCCTAACCTTTATTATAAGGAGTGCTTTGCATACCCATTGCTGTAGATTAAATTACACTAGTATAAGAACATAGTGTTGCCCTTATGTAGTTCTGCAAAATAACAAAGGTCATTTTCAAACCAAGAAAGCTTTTCATTGTGACATGGAACCAACATGGTTCAAAGGTCATTTTTCATCTGCCTGCAGTTAACGATCATGCCGTTTTCTCAGTAGTTGTGTATCTGTGTGTGAGTGTGTGCATATATATATATATATATATATATATATATATATATATATATGTAAGATATATAAGATACGATAACATAAGAAACACAAGACTTTATTGATCTCACGGTGGGAAAAATTGTTCGTTACCACAGCTCAGGTATAGATAGCAAAAGAATACAAAGAGTATACTAGAATATAAAGTCAAGAAATACAAAACAAATAAGATAATAAAATATACACAACGGTAGCGGAGGTTCTATGTATACGCATGCCTAGAGCGTGTTATGGATAGAGGGTTGTGGAAATTTGCAAGTAATAAATTTCAACTAAGATAAGATAAAACTTTATTAATCACTCGGGTGGGTTCCTCTGGGAAATTGGGTTTCCAATAGCACAGCACCGACAGGAGTTACAGAACGTGAGCAGAATATTATATATATACACATATATAAATACAGAGACATATATAAATAAAATATACGAAAGGGATAAATAGAATAAATAGAAATAAGAATACAAGGGAATTGCACATTTCAAGTATTGAAGTCTATTGCACCGCTGACTATTAACAAAAAGTATTGCACTAAAAGTATTGCACTAAAAGTATTGCACAGTGAAGTGAAGAGGCACTACAGCTCAGTTGGTTTGTGTGACTCCATGTGATGTAGTTCCTCACCAGACTTCTGTACTCCTCTTCCTGATTATCCCAGATACACCCCATGATGGCTGTGTCATCTGCAAACTTCTGAATATGACATAATTCAGAGTTGTAGCAGAAGTCAGAGGTGTACAGGGTGAAGAGAAGAGGGAAAGCACAGTTCCCTGTGGTGCTCCTGTGCTGCTGACCACAGTGTCAGACGTGATGTCCTTCAGCCTGACGTACTGTGGTCTGTCAGTGAGGTAGTCAGAGATCCAAGCGACCAGGCAGGGGTCCACCTGCATCCTGTTCAGTTTTTCCTGGAGCAGACAGGGCTGGATGGTATTAAAGGCACTGGAAAAGTCAAGAAACAGGATCCTGACCATGCCTTTTCCCTTGTCCAGGTGTGAGTGGGCTCTATGTAGGAGGTACAGCCGCTCTAGAGTCTTCATAAGATGTGACGTCAGTGCCACTGGTCGGAAGTCATTCAGCTCATTGGGCCGGTTCCTTTTGGGGACCGGGACGATGCAGGATGTCTTCCATAGGGCGGGAACTCTCCCCAGTCGCAGACTGAGATTGAAGACTCGTTGTAGCGGCTCCCCAAGTTCAGCAGCACACGCCTTTAGCATCCTAGGACACACCTTGTCTGGGCCTGCTGCCTTTCTGGGGCGAAGCTTCCTCAGTTGTCTTCTGATCTGATCCACTGTGACACTGGGAGATGATTGGAAGGGGGGGGGGGGGGGGGGGAAGAGATGTCCTGCTGTTGAGAGAGGGGTTGGAGGAGGGGGGTGTCATAGTGTCAGGATGGGGGGGAAGCGAGGGAGGTAGGAGAGTGGGGAGAGGGCGCTGTAGTAAAGGTGAGGGGGGGGGGGGTTGTGGGCTGGTCAAACCTGTTGAAGAAGTTATTGAGTTCGTTTGCCTTCTCCACAGTCCCCCCCACTGTGCTGTTCTTGGTGTTGTGGCCCGTGATGGTTTTCACACCATTCCAGACCTCGCTCATATTGTTCCTCTCCAACTTCTGCTCCGCCTTCCTGCTGTAGGTGTCCTTTGCTTCCCTCAGGCAGCGTTTCACCTCCCGCTGTGCTCCTTCACTTTGCTCCTGAAAGCCTTCTTCTTCATGTTGAGGACAGCTTTGACTTACTGTGTTACCCATGGTTTGTTATTAGAATAACATCGTACCGTCTTAGCAGGGGCGACCGTGTCCACACAAAAGTTGAGGTAGTCTGTCAGACAGTGTGTCGCCCCCTCTATGTCCTCACCATGTGGGCTCAGAAGCACATCCCAGTCTGTGGTGTCATAGCAGTCTCTCAGAGCATCCTCCTTTTCTGGGGTCCATCTCCTGATGGAGCGTGTTGTGACAGGCTGCCTTTGGATGAGGGGTGTGTATTGTGGCTGTAGGTAAACCAGGTTGTGGTCTGACTTCCCTAGTGGGGGGAGGGGGGTGGCTCTGTATGCATCTCTCACATTAGCATACAGTAGGTCAATTGTCCTGTTGCTCCTTGTGGGACAATTTACAAACTGGTGAAAAGCAGCCGGAGTAGAATCCAGTGTGGCATGATTGAAGTCTCCAGATATAATAATGAAAGCCTCAGGGTGTTGTGTCTGCAGTCTTGCTGTAACTGTGTGTATTTCCTCACAGGCAGCTGCTGCGTTGGCCCTCGGAGGGATGTAAACACACACACAGATCACATGACTGAACTCTCGAGGTAGATAATATGGCCACAAGCTAACGGCTAGCAGCTCCAGGTCCGGACGGCATACTGATAATTTAACGGAGACGTGTCCAGGGTTACAGTATCTGTTGTTAACGTAGACAATGAGTCCCCCACCTCTGCTTTTTCTGCTGGCTATACTATTCTACTACTACACTTACTATGTAAGTAATAGATATCTATAAGTATAGACATGTACATGTACACACACATGTACAAACACACATACACTATACTCACTAAATATACATATATATATACACGTATGCATACACATATACATGCACACGTCCATACATATATATGGTGCATTATGCATGAAGTGGCAACTGTGGATGTCCACAATGTCCAAGTGACTCGTGACATCATGATTGAGGAGTTATAGAGTCTAACTGCTGTCGGGATGAATGATCTGCGAAAGTGCTCCTTCCTGCAGCGAGGGTGTTTCAGTCTCTGACTAAAGGAGCTGCTCAGTGCACTCACAGACTCATACAGAGGGTGATGTGGGATGCTCATGATGGATGTCTGCTTGACTAACATCCTCCTCTCGCCCACTACCACCACAGATTCCAGAGCACATCCCAGCACAGAGGCTAGACCTCTGCACCAGTTTGTCAATCCTGCTCCTGTCCCTGTCTGTGCATCTGCTCCCCCAGCAGGCCACTGCATAGAAAACGGCACTGTCATAGAATGTCCTTAACAGAGTCCTGCAGACTCTGAAGGACCTCAGTCTCCTCAGCAGGTGGAGTCGACTCTGGCCCTTCTTATACAGGACGTATGTATTTGTACTCCAGTCCAGTATATTGGACTGGCCTAGTCTATTGTGACCTTTGTAGGTGGTAATGGTCTGAATTATAACAGAAGTCAGGAGTATACAGGCTGAACAAGAAGGGTGAGAGGACAGTGCCCTGTGGCGCCCCCATGCTGCAGATTACCACCTCGGACACATAGCCATGGAAAGTCACATGCAATGATCTGTTTGCCCACTCCAGCTCCCTCCAGCTTCCCTCTCAGTAGTGCAGACTGGATGGTGTCGAGAAGACAAAAACGTGATCCTCAAAGTGCTCCCTGCCTGCTCTAGGTGAGAGAGGGAACGGTGGTGGCGCAGGATGAGCCTTTCCATGGTCTTCATCAGGTGAGAAGTCAAAGCCACAGACTTGAAGTGGTTGGGCTCCCTGGGGTGTGCGATCTTTGGCACCAGAACCACACAAGAAGTCTTCCACAGTTCAGGAAACCTTTCCAGACTCATGTTCAGGCTAAAGATGTGCATATGGAGGGGGGCTGAGGGAACCTCAGGGGTGGGGGAGGTGGTAAGTGGTCCAGAGTCAAATCTGTTGAAAAACAGATTCAAGTCGTTGCCCCACCACTGGTCAATAGACACTGTGGCTCCTCTATTGTCCTAGAAGTGTCCAGAGATTTCTTTCAGCAGGGCCTTCAGTTCTTCTTCTACCTTCTTGGTAGAAACTAGTGGTGCAACGGATCAAAAGTCTCACGGTTCGGATCGGATCACGTTTTTTTCGTCACAGATTGGATCAATTTTCGGATCAGCAGAAAAAAAAGAAGACAAAAATTTAACTCGCCATTTATTTATTTAAGTATTTTTTGCCTATTAAAAAACATTCAACTCAAGACTCATTCCACGCAATTATATAAAAACAAATTAAGATGCAATAAAGGGCAGTACAGGACTTTCTTATGGGCTCAAATTGTGGTCATAAATATTTTGTACTTGTAAATCAGGATTTGTATGTGTAAAAAGAATTTGTGTGTGCGTAAAAAAGATTTGTGTGTGGACTTAGCCAAAAAAATACGTGTGAAACTGCACTCAAGTTTCAAGTTACAAGTACAAATTTTGACCCTATTTTTCTCGAGGTCCACCCATTTGTACTGAGGGCAACAGAAGATGGCTGAGCCTGGGACAGCTGAGCCATAACTTTAAACTTTTCCTGCTCATACATGCTTGGAGCGATCTTGTCACGCGCGACGGAATGTCATAGCGTGGCTCAACCATGTTCATCATAGTTTAAACTAGTGCTGTCAGCGTAAATCTCGTTAAAATGGCGTTAATGCCATAACTGCATTAACGCGGCAAATCTCCGTTAACTAGTTACCGCGGATCGCCCCGTGCGTGGGGCTGCACGGCGTCAATGCGTCAACTAACTAACTAACTAGTTTAAACCCCTTGTTTTGCACAACAGAATACGGCCTCCCGTCTGCAGCTAAACACCCCAATAGCTTTTGTAATAGCTTCAGCCCGGTCAGATTGGGCAGCAAAGGGCTGCTTAAATACCACAAACTCCTCTGCTCCTCCACTTGGACCGCTAGCACTGACCATAGCTATCGCTTGACAGACTGACCACACGCAACATACACATACTTTTTTCTTCTTTTTTGAATCTTCGGATCACGTGCGTGCCGAACCGTGGAGTGGGATCGGTTCGGATTACGGATCAACCGTGATCCGTTGCACCACTAGCAGAAACAGTGTTCTCAACACAGAAGCTTGTGTAGTCTCTGATGCAGTGTGGCTTGCATAGCTCCTTAGTGCAGGGCCTCACTGCAGTCCTCAGACCACACTCTTATCACCTTCTTCCTCTTCACCATGGGGGTGTAAGTGGAGTGAAGAATTACCAGGTTATGGTCGATGCCGTAATTGCTCGGCTGGGAGTACCCTCCCGTTGCACAGTGCTGCTCCCTGCTTTAAACAACGTGGTGACTTACAGGTGTGTGTGTGTGTGTGTGTAGGGGGGATGCTGTCGCATTGTAAACACTGTAAAAACTTAAGACTGGTTAAAATGATTTCACAACATGTTAAACACAAGTCTAAGCACAGCAAACTGCATGTGGTTTCCTGTTTTATTTCACATTCATGCAAGAGGGTGACACATGAAACACTTATCTGACTTTGATCATCCTATACTCTGCTACGACAGGGGCCAGGTCCTGCACAGCTTGCATTTCTGTTAGGACTAATAGAGAATTCACACCTGTGGCCAATTTAGAATTACCAATTATGCCCGGCCCACTAACTGCAAGTGTTAGACTGTAGGAGGAAACCAGACTACCTGGAGAAATCCCAAGCAGACACACAGAAACACATGACAAACACAAAAGCTCTACAGTGAAAGGCAGCAGCCAGATTATGAATTTGAACGTAGGAAACTTCTTGCTGTGAGGTAACAGCGCTGCCACCATGCCGCCCAAATCAGTTTTCAAAAATGTTGCATTTAGTTGACTTTAAGAATTCTCACAGTGTTTATATTTAAAATACATTAATATGAATTTAAAATGACTATTTCAAACTTCAGGAGTTGTTTGGTTACTAATTGGATGTAATTCCCGCTGACAGATCCACCAAACATCCTGACTGTGGAGAAATCTAGAGGGCTGAGATTATCAAACTCAATAATGGAAGGCCAGTCTGCTAGTGAGCCATCCGGACCAGGTTTTGTCTTGGCTGACTATGCAGTCTTTGCTGCCATGTTATTGGTTTCTGTGGCAATAGGACTTTTCCAGGCCCTGAAGAAAAGGCCAAGAGAAGCAACTGCTGACGACTTCTTCACTGGGGGCCGGAGCATGCCAGCGATTCCTGTTGGCTTGTCTCTCTGTGCCAGCTTCATGTCAGCAGTCCAGGTTCTGGGTGTTCCTTCTGAAGGTTTTCGCTATGGCTTCAAATTCCTCTACATGTGCCTCGGACAAAGCATCAACTCCTTGCTGACAGCTTACCTGTTCCTGCCGGTTTTCTTTCGACTGGGCATCACCAGCACCAATCAGGTTCTAATGACCTCCCGGTCATTGCCTCATTTATTTTATGAAGGAAATGAGTATATTTCAGTCTTCTGAATTGTTTTAATTCATTCATGATACACATAATTATATTTAGATGATTCTATGTATCTTAGTGTGAAACCCTTTCACACTAAGATAAATTGCTATGGAAATATCCCTGGCATGTCACATGTCTATATAACAAACTTTCATTGTGAATTGCAAATTTTGTATGTTTTTTTTTTTTTTTAATTAAATCACATATTTCTTATATTTCATATGATCTCATTGCAATGATTAACAAATAAAAATTAAGAAATTCAAAAGTTTAGAAATATGCATTACATTGTGCAATTATCAAAGTAACAGGAGCAATAATTGTATTTGCCACTGATGATTGAGTGGCTGCTAATTTTAGAACAATATAATAAAAATAGTTTGATTTGAGGATTTTAATTAACGAAACATGACAATGTATTTATAAACAGCGAAGTAATAGAAATTATCTGACCAAGTGTTGAAAGGTGCCTGTAGTCCTTCAAACATGGTGAATATAGGGGGTGAAGAAGGATGAGGTTATAACACCGACCATCTGCCTGTCACAGTATCTGAGGATGAGATTTGGCAGAGGGATGCAGCTGCTGGGGAGCATTCAGTTTCTCGTTGCCACGGTAAGACAGACAATGTAATGTTCTCTGTTGGATTGAAGAATTTGGAGCTCACAAAGACATTTTTTATTTTCAAATTCTTCTCATATTTATTCATCTTCAGGCAAACCTAGTGGCTTCAATCCTTTAACCCAGTGTTTATCACCTTTTTGCTGCTTTGCTTGAATTTCCTCTCTCACAGCTGCTTTACACAGGGATTGTCATCTACGCGCCAGCTTTAATTCTGAATCAAGGTAGGTGAGGTCTAAACATGGTCCTCTGTTTTCATAGGATATTTTCATTTATTTGACACTTTGTCATACTGGAGAACACGTGTGTATTTATAGCACCAGACGTTTTGCTCCTTATCAGTGTTGACTCAGCTAAACCGTTTATTTCTGAGAAGAGGATGTGTGAAATAAATTTAAGGGAAATATGTGTTACAAAAATGAATGTTTAAACAGTGATAAGAAATTTCTGAACAGTGATAGGAAAGGGTGACATTAAACCTGACACTAAGACCTGCTGCACTGACTTTTTATGAAACTTTTTAATTAAGTATCTTTGCTCAAAACTCAAGAAGGCAAATTTAATTACTGTATGTATGATATTTAGTACCGTCTTTTAGTACTTTAGTTCTTTAGTACTGTCTTCTTTCTCTCTCCCCGGTCGTGGCAGATGGCCCCGCCCCTCCCTGAGCCTGGTTTTGCCGGAGGTTTCTTCCTGTTAAAAGGGAGTTTTTCCTTCCCACTGTTGCCAAAGTGCTTGCTCATATGATTGTTGGGTTTTTCTCTGTATGTATTATTGTAGGGTCTACCTTACAATATAAAGCGCCTTGAGGCAACTGTTGTTGTGATTTGGCACTGTATAAATAAAATAACTTGAATTGAATTAGTACCAGAAATAATTTTTACTTTTTTACCATAAATTTGTGGATGGTTTTCACACATTATTAATGACTGGTTCTTGTAGTTTACAAATAAAGCTGTTGTTTCATTCACTGTTTTTGTAGCTACTGGACTCAACATATGGGCATCCCTATTTTCTACTGGGCTCATCTGCACCTTGTACACCACACTGGTAAGAAGACTGCTTTAATATTCTCATCAAACAAGTAAGCATGCAGCATCAGACCACCACCTGTTTCAGAGTTCAGTGTTCATTTAAAAATGCCTTGTTGGCTCATTTGTGCATGATGTATTTCAAAATAAGATGCCTAAACAAAAATAAAATGTAAAGTAAGTTGTCTAGATAAAACTAGCAGATTATTTTGGTTTTGGGGGATGTTTTTTCTCGTGGTAGATGTCTTTTAACCTCAGACTTCTCTGAGAATAAAAATGTTGTTACTGTATATCTAACACAGAGCAGTAAACTTAAATCAGAGATTAAAACACAAACATTCAGCTGACATCGTGTTTCAGGTTTTGTATTAAGTTTTAACTCCGTACATAAAGTTATTAAGGTGCAAACATTTGTCTCACGCTCTGTTTCTGTCTCCTCTCATCTCTGTATAGGGTGGAATAAAAGCTGTGATCTGGACTGATGTATTCCAGATCATTGTCATGTTGTTGGGCTTTGTGGCCATTTACATCCATGGCACAGTCCTGGTTGGTGGTCCGGCACAAGTACTGAGGATTGCAAACAATGGATCACGCATTAATTTTAATGAGTAAAAAACATTTTTAATTATGAATGTCTTTATAAATGTACATTAGTGTGCAACTACATCTTGATACAAAAAGACTGAACAAGTCACTGCAAATGCTACTTGGATCTTCCACAGTTTTAGCTTTGACCCACGGCATCGCTACACATTCTGGAGCCTCTCTGTTGGGGGTGCATTGGTTTGGCTGTCCATGTACGGAGTGAACCAAGCACAAGTCCAGCGATACATCTCCTGTCGATCAGAGAGAGCGGCCCAGTGGTGAGTGAACACCTACATGCTGAAACAGACAGACTATGACACAAGCATAGTATCCATGAAATCTGATTATGTTTCAGTTATAATAACTGAAACGTAACCAACCACTGAAAAGCCATGCGACAAGACAAGGAAGAGGTCAGTCAGAGTTTCAAATAATAAGGTCAGCATGTGTTTAACTAAACCCATGAGCCAAGAGCTCAGGCTTCAGACTGGCTCTGCATGACGTCAGTCAGAGGGGATGTCCCCAACATGGTTGTCTCACACACCTGTAGCCTAAAAGTTGCCAGTCTGTGGCCAGTTTGCTGTTGGTGCTATGGGCTGACCATAGATGCTATTGTAGCCATGTATACATTGTCTCAAAATATATTGCATCAAACATTGTTGTGGCTCTTCAGTTTGCATCATTACTCTGCTGTCGTTCATCTTTTTAAATGTGCTATTCTCTGACTGCTTTTGTGCCATTTCCCTGTTTCTGATTTTTCAAAACTCTCCAACTTTGGACTGAATAGCCTCGTCTTCTAAAATCCTCATGAAAGCTCTGACATCTTTGTTTATCTAATGGTTTAAAATAGCTTTAATAAGAAGACTTGTTCTTTTGTCATTTAATTATGGATGCAAGGTAGATTGTTTCACAGTGACTCCATCAGGACAGTATCATTATTTACCAGGTGTCTGCTATTGTGGTCCTCATTCATGTTTTCTCAAAGTGAGAGGACTATCCAGGTCTGATAGTTCAGGCACTAGTTCTTCTTAATAGGCACTGGACATTATAAAGCATTGTTGTCCTACAGACATTTCATATCCATCGATTTGGGTTTTTTAATTATGATATTTGCATGTACATATTTGAATATACTGATTACACTTAAGAAGGAATGTGTTATTATGACAATGAACATCTCCATATATTAACCAGCAATTCTTTGTAATGTAAATTTACTTCCAAGCATAGATGGATATCTAATTCAAGTTTTAGATTAAAATTTAGAATAACAGTTTTTCACTTTTCCCACACCAGTAAGTAGGAAGTGGAAACAGTCATGTTTGGTTTCATTTTCAGGGCACTGTTTGTGAACCAAGTGGGTCTGTGCCTCATTGTGAGCAGTGCAGCAACCTGTGGCATCGTCATGTTTGCTTTTTACAACACGTGTGATCCACTGAAGTCTGGGAGGATTTCTAAACCTGACCTAGTAATCAGATTACTTTCATTTTGTACTGAGCAACGAAATATTTAATGAGTCAGTTTTAAGATGTTTCTTGAGATGCAGACATTTGTTCTTAGCTAAACTCATTTTATTGTTAAATTAGGCTAATGGCTAAATGGAATATTTTACTTAGTTGCATATTGAGGTATACAGTAAATATCCATATTGTACAAGGAAAAAAACAAACAAACAAATATGGACATTTCTATTAGCTCAGCAGGGCCTTTATGTGGCCAAGACTGAATACCACTAATAACTAGTGTGTTTTGGTATGCTTGTATGTTACATGCCAGTATGTACCTGTTTATTGTTGGGGTTTTTTTGGTTTTTTTACTCTTTATTCATCTGATGAAGCTTATGCCGTACTTTGTGCTGGACATATTCCAAAATTACCCGGGCTTCCCAGGTCTTTTCCTCGCCTGTGCATACAGCGGGACTTTGAGGTATCCAAATCTAAGTTTCTTTAAACCTTACCTGAAGCAGGTATGTCCCTCACATTACAAGGAGCCAGCATAAATAACTTCGCTTGAGACATTTCGTAACTTGTGTGATGGTTTAAGGCTATTTGAGGTTTAAAGACAGAAAACTCTTCAGTCTTCAAGTGAATGTGAGGAAATATCAGACTAAACTACATATCCTCTGTTAACATATAACTTTCATCATATGCATGTTACATCTTTTACATACTGTATACATATATATTACACATTTTTATGCACAAGAAAGAATCATCAAATAACCTGTGAGCTGCCGTTATGAGATTAATGTTAATCAAGGCTCTTTTTAACAGTACGGCTTCCACAAGCATCAATGCCATGGCTGCGGTGACGATGGAGGATATCCTGCACCCCTATCTGCTTCACATGACACAGAAGAAACTGATGCTGGTTTCCAGAGGACTGTGTAGGCTGACTATACCACTTACTGCTGTAATGTTTTAGTCCCAGATTCTTAGAATAAGTCATATTCGGCAATAATGCATTTTGAACCTTTTCTCTAAGCACTCCTGTATGGCGGTGGTTGTATCTCGGTGGCTGCGCTCTCCTCCCTAGTGAACTGGGGAGTTCTTCAGGTAATAATATCATAATCAATCATTTTACCAAAGATTTTTGTCATTTTTAACAAAAATGATAATACAATAGTTGTTGTTATACAACTATTGTTGTTGTCATACATGAAACCCAGATAATGTTGGAAGACTGTGTAAAAGTTGCAGTTTCAGATGTGCCACACACAGCAGGAGGTATTTTGAAACTTCAGAAATGTTAGATGCGCTTTTCTCACATGGGCACCGTAATTCAGGCATGCAGTGCATATGTAAGAGATGTAAGACAGTTACATTTTTGACCTGAGTAACTAATTACAGATAAGATTTATACTGTACTCTGTAACAAAGTTTTTTGGGTTGATTTTCGAACGTACCATTTATCTTCTCTCTTTAGGGATCATTTACTGTCATGGGTGTGGTCAGCGGCCCATTACTTGGAGTGTTTATTTTGGGAATATTTTTCCCAGCAGCAAACAGACTGGTGAGTGACTGGTAAAGAAATGATCTAGAAATACTTCCAAGAAGCACATGTACTTAGATTAAATTCACAGGTAAAAGCCAAACGACTTAAACAATGGCCTGAATTGTATTCTCTTTAATCTAAAAATATCAGGAGAATGTCTCAAACTAAATTGCATAATACTCGATGGAAATTTTGAAACGTATTTCTTGAAAATGTAACAATTATTAACTTGAATGTTTGCCATGTATTAATGTAGACATCTATCTTATCTATTAAGGAAGACTTGGGTGTTAGTCACAGATCCATGATGAATCTGTGTTACTGTTAACACCACTCCTTTGTTCGGAGACGTCACATAAAACATTTTAAAGCAGTAACTTTGTGAGCTCTCGTTTAATAGTGAAACAGTTAAAAAGCAGTTCACACTTATCGCTCTTGACACAGCAACTTGATATTGTTCTGTTAGCCAGACAAGTTTCCCTGGAAATTTATCAGTGCACATATTTACTTTCTGAATTCCTTACATTTAAGGCGGTCCCACTGACGTGGAGTGTGTGCTACCTCACATGGGCCATTACTGTTTTTCACAGCGACACTGTGCTACAGGTAAACATTTTAGAAACCAGCTGGCCATGGATGCTCATTTGCTTTATCTGTGTTTCAGGGGGCATTCACGGGGATATTAGCTGGCTTCCTTGTCTCTATGTGGCTAGCTGTAGGTTCAACTCTGTATCCACCCAGTGAGGAGACCATGGGTGTCCTGCCCAGCTTAGCAGGTTCCTGTGAATCCATAAACACCACCCAGAGTAGCATACCTATCGAGGACCAGCACTCTGTCTCCACCCGGCTTCACCCTAATAACCAGGGGTCAGTGAGTTCAGTGAGGCTTAAACGTACATGCTAGTTTATAATAATAATAATAATAGTAATAATAATAATAATAATAGTAATAATAATAGTTGTTACCCTGTTTTTCCCAAAACTAGGGGCCTGTTAAACTTCTACTCCATGTCCTACCTCTACTTCGGTGCCATGGCAACTAGTTCAGTTGTACTTGTCGGTGTAATTGTGAGCTACGCAACAGGTAAAAAGCTGTTATTGTGTTTGGAAAACTGCTGATTCACAGTGCTTTTATTTGATTTCAAGATAATAAAAGTGCACACGCTTCAGATATGCCAAAGCAATCAAACAGTGCATTTAAAACATATTACGCCATTCTTTTTCTCTCAACACAGGCCCAACAAAGAGGGAGAACATTAAAGAAGGTTTGTTATGGTGGGACCTGAAAAAGAAGAAAGTGGAGGGTTCCCCTAAAAACAGAGTAAGTCCTGTATGACTGTCCTGCACAGTCAGTGACTGTACTTTCCATAGTCCTTGTGCACAACCAGGACCAGGACTGTGCACAGCAGCCCTAAATACTGTTAGAACACATGAAGGGGGTTCAAAGGACATTTTTTTCCCACTCAGATGTCAGTTATATTTACATTTAATACATTTGTGTTATTTCCATGGGAAAATGTACAAAAGAAAATGAATTTATTAATTAATCTGTTTTAAAAGGTAATTATTGCTTTATAACTCAACACGTGACTTCAAAGTGGAATATGGAATATGGTGTTAGTGTAAACACAGAAATTATGATCAGTCTGTTAAAGATTTCTTGTCCAAGAAGTTTTCACTTTTCCTTATTTTAAGTGTGTACTCATCAGCCATTTTGTTAGCTACAACTTGGAGGTACTAGGTCAGTTTTTTTTTTTTTTTATCACAGTAGCCTTAATTCTTTATGACAGCGGTCCCCAACCCCCGGGCCTCGGACCGGTACCGGTCCGTGAGTCGTTTGGTACCGGGCCGCGAGAGTTGAGGCTCAGGTGTGAAATGTATAGTTTTCAGGGTTTTTATCGGTTTTCAGCGTTATTTTGTTATCGTTTTTATCGTTTACTCGGTTTTCCTTGGTCTTTTCACGTGTGTTATGAATAAATTTTCTTTTTTTTCATTACCGGTACTAATTTTATTTTGTTGTATTTATCCGCGACACCTTAAAGGCCGGTCCATGAAAATATTGTCGGGCAAAAACCGGTCCGTGGCGCAAAAAAGGTTGGGGACCGCTGCTTTATGACACAGATTCAATAAAGTGTTGGAAACATTCCTCAGAAATTTTGGTCCATATTGATGTGACAGCATCACACAGCTGCTGCAGATTATTCGCTGCAAATCTTCCCTTCCACCACATCCCAAAGGTTCTTTATTCTATGTTTATAACAGTAGAGGCCATTGGAGTACAGTGAACTCACTGTCACATTCAAGAAGTCAGTTTGATCAGCAACGATACTCTGGCTGGCTGTGGGGATTAGACGTTGCTCTGTTGGTAATAAGTGGCCCAAAACATGACAAGAATATTCTTGTCCTTACACCATTACACGCCAAGTCTGAACTGTCAGTACAAAGCAGGATGAATCCATTCTTTCATGTTGTTTACATCAAATTCTGACCCTAAAATCTGAATGTTGCAGAATGTTGTTCTTAATCTTCTATTGCCTAAGCTTGGTGGGCAAATTTACAGGCTGTTTCCTGTTCTATGCTGACAGGAATAGAGGTATTCATTGTGGTCTTCTCCTGCTGTAGTCCATCTGCTGTGTTGTGCTTTGAAAGATGCTCTTCTGCAAACCTTAGTTGTAGCAACTGATATTTGCATTGCTGTCACTTTCCTATCAACTGAAAGCAGCCAGCCATTCTCCTTTGACCTCTGACATCATCAAAGCATTTTCCCCCAGGGAACTGGGGGAACTCTTTCTCAGACCATTGTCTGTAAACTTTGGAGCTTCTTGTGTGGGAAAATCCCAGCAAATCAGTAGTTTCTGAAATACACCACCTGACACAACATTTTTTTTCCTATTCTGATGCTTGTTTTGAATTTTAGCAGGTCGTCTTAACTGTTCTTACATTCCTAAATGCATTGAGCTGCTGCTACCTGATTGACTGATTATACATTAGTTAAAAGCAGTTGAATAGGTGTAACAAAGTTAGTGCATAAAGAAGGCATTATTGTAGATTGTGTCAGTCTCTTGCTTTATTTTTAAACTTTTTCTCTAACTGTGGTTCTGTTTTGTTTTCAGGAGGGAGACAAAGTCTCAGAAGAACTACAGTGTGTGTCTTTGATGACAATGGACAAGCAGGATGCATGAAGGGGAAGGAGACCAAAGAGACAGCAGAAAATAAAGTCACTGCACAGTCTATAGCTGTTAGAAGACTACTTATCCCACTGGAACACATCACGGTGCTATCTTCTCTCTATCAGCACTAATAAATTTAGGTGTTGTTTTCATTTTCAAAGTGTTTCTCTCTATATATTTTGGTTCTAAGTCTGCCTCATATTTTAAGTTACACCTGTGCCAAGAAACTATAAGTGCAGACTATCAGAGGTGATGAAAGGCTCTTTCATGGGAACTCTCATTCTGGTATGTTCCATATTCCTAACAATGCACACCTGCACTTCAACCAGCATTAACCGACATGTGGGCAGGTACACGGGATATGCTTAAACTGTAATTCAACCCTTGCTTCCTCATTCAGCAATCATTTAACATCTGCTCGAATGAGTCTAAAACTTCCTCCTAAAGAATGAGGGGATTTTTCCCTTTAATAATGTACCAGTTATGACTTTCTACTTAACTGTGGACCGCAGTACGGTGTACATTTTAGGACATCGTCAGGTCTCAAGAAAAAAGTTGTCAGGTATCAGACAAAAAAATGTCAGGTCTCAGTTCTCAAGAAAAAAAGTTGTCAGGTATCAGACAAAAAATTGTCAGGTCTCAGTTCTCAAAAAAAAAAAGTTGTCAGGTATCAGAACACAAGGTACCAGAGAGAAAATCTTCCTGCAGGTGGCGGTGTTGTCATGTCCCACCCGAATTGATTTCCAAATACGTCATCAACGTGTGACAGTGGGAGAGCGTAAGGTCATTGACCTCACCGGAGTTTTACCGCGGTTCAGGCACCTAACGACACAAGGTAAGTTTAACGTTTGTTCATATTTTTGCCACAGTTGTGTTATATTAAGTTGCGGTTATGTTGTGAAAGTTACATATCAGAGAAGGAAAGCTAGTTTTGTACGAAACCAAATCAGTACTATTTTTGTCTGGCTAATTCATTCTAGCTAGCGACAGTGGTGAAATGTGATTTTTTTTGTTTTTTATTCGGAGATGTTTCTGTTTTATTAGGAGACTGTCTCACCCCAACATCGTCAGACTCATGGCAGTTGCCCGCACTGAGTCCTGCTTTTTGTTGGCAGCTGAATACATTCATGGCGCAACCCTGCAGCAAGTGCTTCACACAGACAGCTGCTACCCTAATAGTCTGTGTTGTTGAAGGATTCAGCACTTCTTATGTTTTTTTTAATCCATTTTTAGACAGCGATGAGATTGGCTACACACTCCACAGAAGCCCAAAGTTACTGTTAATATCAAAAATATAATGCTGTCCTTTGAGATTTTAACATTTAAGACTGTGAGTTTAATGGATCTAAAACTGTTTAAATCTCTTCAGCCTGGTAACATGGAAACTTTAAAAACAGCAGCAGAAGGTTTCAGTAGTGTAGTCTAATTTGTTCTTTTTATTTAATAATAATCCATATTATGTATAACAGCTACATTCACCCTGGAGAGAAACTAGTGAGGGAGACCATCAGGACCAAGCTGGGTTTCCTGGGTCCAGAGGTTTGGAGAAACTTCTTCCCTTTCTTTCATCACAGCTGTCCTGTGCCAGAAGTTCTGTTGACCCACTGAAAGAGGCATCATTTAAGAAACACCAGGAACACTGAAGCTCATCGCATTGATCAAGCAGGACTCACGATCTTCACCAGCAGCTCCCTCACAGGGAAATCTTCAGCACTCCTCCGTAGGCCCTCCCCAGAAGATGGATAAACCCAGCATATCATGAACACTGTGATGGAGACCTTTGGTTTGTGTAATGTTATAAATACTCGGATACTCCCCAGAGGCTCCGGACTTTTACATAAAGATATTATATTCAGTCCTGTAGAAAGTTATATATTTAAAAAGATATGATCCTCTCTGGTTACTCTGGTATGAATAACTCTGAATCACTTTATGGTAAATAACACACTATCTGCAAAAAACTGTGACCTTTGACCTTCATCAGGTTTTATTTAATTGTGTTAGAGAAACTCAAACGTGCTCTTTATACAGCTGAGTACATCAAGTGTTTAAAACGGAAGCTGTGCAGGTCTGAGATAAAAACTGAGGTCCTGTTAATGCTGATATATAGTGACACAGTTACAAGGGTGATTAATCCTTTTGTTTTTTTGTCTTTAACTTTATCAATAAAACAGCTGCAGCTTTCACTACAGCACATGTGGTACTTTAACCTTTGTATTGTTTTCATCAGTTCATTTTGCAGTTAACATGTGAACATGTTGGATGATCTGTCTGCTGTCACTGGGTGGTGCTGAGGTCTGAATCTGAGGGCAGCTCCTGTAATCACAAAGAGAACAGAACCATCAAACTCAAATATAAATTTTATCCCTCAAAATTGAAATAAAGCTGATTCTTCTGTCCTCACACACTCAGGATCTGAAGTTGTTCTCTTACATTTTTTTCAGTATTACAGTACACTACAGTACTTTAATCCATAGTTCCTGATTAATGAGGAGCTACAAGGTACAAGCTTTTTTTTTTTTTTAAAGTTATTGTCTTTACAGATGTGGCAAGAGACTGAAAACATGCTGTTGTTTGCACATATTTAATATTCAGCTCTCCACAGGAGCTGAAGCAGGGTGCAGCCTGTTGCTTTTACAGTATAATACTTGTAATAAAAGTACAGTAATTAGTGACTGAGTAGCCCGGAGCGTTTCTCTTGATTTCTTTAGTCGGTGTAAATTCATTCACCTGCACAGATTAGCTAAACGAACCCTGACAGCCGAGTCCTCATCTTAGCTAGCTAGGTCTCAGGACCGAGCTAAGGACGGTAGTTACGGATTAGCTTACAAACACGTTTAACTTACCGAAAAAGTGCAGCAGGGCCTCGGGTCCTTCTGTCGGGTAGTCCAGTTTACTGAAGAACACCTCAGGCTGTCAGGTTAAAACACTCGGTCGTGTTTTCGTAGCGTAAACGCTGGCCCTCCTCTCAGAGCCTACGTTCTATCTGCTATTCCCGAACAGAGATACGCAAGTTTCTCCGTGACTGCAGCTGCCAGTCAAAGCTGTTATGATGACGTTTCACCCCAATTTAACATCACCGCGGTAGGAATTAGAATCAAACTTATGGGAGAGGAGACCCCTTGAACATCAATCAGCGTGATGAGAACTATTGATAACAAAAGAAAGAATCTTTGGAAAAAAATTATCTGAGGAGAATAAATTTATTTTAGTCTGACCCCAGTCCCATCCGCTAACATGGAGGAGGCGGGGTTTATGAAGTATATACTGCAGCCAGACACCAGGGGGCGATAGAGACGTTTTGGCTTCATTTTTGGGGAGCTGTCGTGTCGTCCATCTTTTATACAGTCATTGGGTGGGACATGACAACACCGCCACCTGCAGGAAGATTTTCTCTCTGTCTGGTACCTTGTGTTCTGATACCTGACAACTTTTTTTTTTGAGAACTGAGACCTGACAATTTTTTGTCTGATACCTGACAACTTTTTTCTGGAGAACTGAGACCTGACATTTTTTTGTCTGATACCTGACAACTTTTTTTTTTTGAGAACTGAGACCTGACATTTTTTTGTCTGATACCAGACAACTTTTTTTTTGAGAACTGAGACCTGACATTTTTTTGTCTGATACCTGACAACTTTTTTTTTTGAGAACTGAGACCTGACAATTTTTTGTCTGATACCTGACAACTTTTTTTTTGAGAACTGAGACCTGACATTTTTTTGTCTGATACCTGACAACTTTTTTTTTTGAGAACTGAGACCTGACATTTTTTTGTCTGATACCTGACAACTTTTTTTTGAGAACTGAGACCTGACAACTTTTTTCTTGAGACCTGACGATGTCCTAAAATGTACACCGTACTGCAGGTGTACCTCTAAATAAACAAAGATCAATGGCTCAGTGGCTAAGATCAATTTTACACAATTATACAAAAAGACATCTGAGACATAAAAAGAAAACCTTCGAAGCAAAAGTAACCCCATGTGTGTAAACAAGAAAAATAAAGAGGTAAAACAAGCTATTCCTCAGTTCAATCCCCTCAGAGGTCAGAGCTCAGCTTTATTTCATTATGCTGCACTTGTTTTCTGCTGCCATGCAACATTACGAACACACCCCTTTAGCACGACACAGAACACCCTCTTTGTACTGTCAGTTTCACACTTCACCCTAAATACACAGCAGATAAAACAAAATTCCACACCACAACACCTGTGACTGCATTCACACCTAAAGTCTCCTGACAAAAAGTGAACTGTTATTGCTGGGTATTTATTGGGTCGTGGTATTGACACGAACAGTGATATTTATTGTGAGATGTGTCCCTCTGGAATCTTGTGTGCAATAAATATACAACTAAATGAATAAACTTTATTCTCAAAAATGAGAAGAATGTAAGAAACAGGCTGAAGAGGATTGTTTTGTGTATGATGACCCCTATTGATCATTTACAGTCACTAAAAAAATGCAGAAAAGAAAAAACACCCACACACACACACGGATGACTGCATCCATCATGGCTGCCAACTACACACAAATCAATGAGAACGAAAGTGCTTATAACACAGTAATTTCATTTATTGCATTTTAAATCAACCTTTCATCCATGGTGGCCTTACAAAAGTAAACATATTTCGTCACACTCCATTTTCACTCCGATAAGCTGGCAGGAATGACTGCAGTTCAGTCTTTAAAGCGGTGAGGTTGTGCTTCCGTGCACGTTTGTCCTGAATCCCTCAAACGCCTCCATGTTGTCGCATGAGCTACTGGGTTTCTTCACCACTCATCGGCGGCCCTGTTAGAGTCCTCGTCGGCTACAGCACAGTCCAGGCGCTGCACACCGGGAAGCGCCAGGTCCCGTTCGTTAAGCTTTTCCAGAAACGACGAAAGGAGTCGTTTATTCAAATGGTCCGTCAGCGTCCTTTCCTCTTCGACCCGCTCCTTGGCCACGTTTCTATCCGGCTCCGCTTCCTCGGTTTCGGTATCCGCGCCAGGCTGCTGCGGAGGGCCGGACCGGTGGTTCAAGGACAAGACGTTCGACTGCTCGCCTTCCCCGGGCTCCTGCTCTGTCCAGCTCCCGCCGTCCGCCCCCGATTCGGTCTCCATCCGTGATATTAAAGTGGTCTGCAGGGCGGCATTCTCCAGCTCTTTCAGGCGCTTACTGTGGAGGCCGCAGGCTGGAAGTTCATTGCCAGACGAGTTGTTCTTGTTATGACGGGCCTCGCCGGTCTGCTCCATCACGCTCTGCGTCTCTTTCTTCTTCTGGGGGTTTGGCGGCCAGCTAGCGTCTTTGAATCTCACCACTGCCCTCTTCTGGAAGAGGCTTGCTCTAATCTCAGATTGGTTCCCTGCACTGCACTATCCTGAATGCCCTTGCTGATACACGTTTTCTATCTTTTTTGGTGTTTCACTAAAGACTAAAGTGATGTTTGATTAGATTTTCAGCATGTTAAACTTTAGTCAGAAGAAGAAAAATATTACACATCCACAGATAATGATAACGCACCCTGCAGAAAAAACGAACAATCCGTCAAATCAAAAATATTGGTTCACAGAGAGATTTCCTCTACATCAGGGGCGTCAAACACAGGGCTTGGGGGGTCAGAATCGGAGCGTCAAAGTCTGCCTGACCAGAATGCTTTGGAAAAATGTGAAGGAGGGCATAGATTTTGGATTGTATTTTCACAAGTTTTACAGCTTTTTTAATTGATAAACTCCTCACTCATACCCATCCATACTACACTTTTGTCATAGATAAATGACAGAAAAGTTCCTGCTTTTCCAGTAACTACTATATGTACTATAGAAATCTATATCGAATAAAAGAACTTTTCAAGGACGGTGTATTTACTATTTTACACCTTTTATCATGGACGAAACATAGGAAATTCTTTTCCTATATAAAGATAAGTCAGGGTTTAGATGTTTACCTAAATGTCTTTACAATGACAGAAAGGGGAGTTTTGCTGGTTTCACTTGGTTCAATCAAAGTTAGCTGCACATGTCCCACAATGTAAAATCAGTTTGACATCCCTGCTCTACACACTTCACACAAATGCAGGAAAAATGCACTCTTCCACATTTCAATAAGACTTTTTATTCAAATGATAATTCTGAAGCATTTTATTTGACTTTTTCCATCTTGTGCTGCTTTACGTTCAACTAAAGACGCAAATACTGTGCTTTCCACTTTATATTTGAAAGTTTAGTTTAGGTTTCTACAGATATGATGTAAAAATCCAATGACTACAGTTATGTAGCCTAAACTATGGGGGGGGGGGGGGCTTCCCAGTCCAATGTGTCGTTTTTACTAACCACAATGTTCTTTTCTTTGCCAAATGATTAACACTTCTCTCCAGTGCCTGTTTCCATTTACCTTTTATTCAAAAACTTTTAATTGGGTATTAATAGTCGCTTTTAACCAAAGTATTTATTTGATATATTTTTAATACACCCACCTTTTTATGTTTTTGGCAAATGATTTGGTATTAACATGCAAATTATCTGCTTTGTTTTATGTTTTGGGACAGTGTGTAAAATGTAGAATTCAATGATTTTGGAAATCTCATAAGCCCACATTTTATTCGCAATAGAACATAGAAAGTTTCCATTTATTTCTTTATTTTTTACAGTTGTGCCACAATGGCACACAACTCCACTGTATAGAGTGGAATTGTGGATTTGACATCAACCTGAAATGCACACCTCAGATGTCCCTACAGTTCTTGGACATAATATCAAGGATTAGGGTTGAATGGCAACAGCATATAATAAATATAGCCCCTTGAAAGTAACGCATCCTCTCTTGGTTTCTCCCATCTACTCTAATGTTTCTAACCCATGAACAGCAAAATCCTGAAACGTTTCAATGATGATTTTGGTTTCTTTGCATTATTGTAGAACACTCTTAAAATCCTGCTCACTGGTAACAATCCTATTGCCCACAGAGCAGAGTATAAATATAAAACTTCTTCACATTTTAAACCAATAATCTATGTGAATATTTTTTCTAATACCCTGTGATTGTTTCTTGTTTATACATTCCTCTTTTGGTTTTGGTTTGGTTTTTTTCGTTTTCTTCCCAGTCACTGTGTTGGTTAGTTCCTGTGCAACCTTTGCAAACAGCGAGGGAAACATAGATTTTATAAGTGTTAAAAAAAAAAAAGATAACTATAAAAGTATAGAAAACATAGTCATAAAAGGTGTAAACTAAAAACTTTTTAAAAAAAACTTATTGTAGTGTAAAACAAGTGTACACTACTCCTACTTATATATACAGCACAGTCTTGGCGATGCACACCGAGAAGTATCCCCCCGCCCACAGTATGCGTAGGCTATTTGATCGCAGATAGTATTTTTGAGTGTATTGAGCTTCCGTAGAAGATTTTGGTTTCCATAGAGACCGTCTCTCATAGCGGCCACCGATCACTTAGCTTGGAACAACTAGAACAGGTAATGATGCCTGAAACACGACGTGTTTCAGACATGAAGTTGAAAATATATATTTTCAACTTCATCGTTGAAAATATATATACTGTCTTTTCACTGATTAACCTAAGGTTAGCCAAAAACGACAAAAAGCGATAGCTTTCTACTCACTTAAATCCTGCTACGAGCTAGCTATGCTTTGTAGTCATAAGCATGCTCCTTAAACTACACCAAGATTAGGGTTCACATATAACATACGGTGTCCTGTGCGGGAATACAAATCAGCGGGGAAATCGTCGGTGATTCTATCACAGTTGGTATTACAGTTTTTTAAAATAGTGACTGAAGTCTGTATTTTAGCATCTGCTGATATGCACAAAGTTTCATGTCGTGAATGATAATCACGTCAGCTCTAATTTAATAAACCCCAAACACTAAATTCTCACTGAAAACCTGCCAGTCTCGAAGAGAAACCTACGTGCACAGTCGGTAGCTCGTCTGCTGTTAACACATGCTCTTTCTTTTTTCCTGCTAGAGGACAAAGTGGTCTAAGCTTTGGCGCACAGTGCAATCGGCTGAAAATGTCTTTCCGAGATTTAAGAAGTAAGTGATGTTTACTGTCTGCTCTTCGCTGTTTGTAGTGACCACTTTTTTGGTTTGTTTATTTGTTTTAAGAAGATAACTGAGTGAGAAGTTAATTGGAGTTTTATGTTATGTGTCAGATTTCACAGAAATGATGAGGGCCTTGGGATATCCTCGCTTGATCTCTATGGAGAACTTCAGGACTCCAAATTTCTCTCTTGTGGCAGAAATCCTGAAATGGCTTGTGAAGAGGTATGCTTGAGCCTAAAAAAAGTCAAATTGTTTACCTAAATAATACTGCCACTGTTCTGTCCTCCACATTTTTCTGTCTGTATTTGGACACGGCCATGTTAAAGCATCATGATTCTAGTGGAGGATACTGTGATATATTTTTGCTTTTCTTTGCCTTTTGCCCCCTTTCATTCTTTTCATCCTTATAGATATGAACCTCAGAGTGATGTTCCTACTGATGTGGACACAGAAGCTGACAGGATATTCTTCATCAAGGCTGTGGCCCAGTTCATGGTGACGTATTCTTGAAAGTTTTTTATAGACTGTAGAGTTTATTCTTGGCAAATGAACGTCTGTTATTACTGCATCTTAAACAGTGTCTCCTTGTGTTCCAGGCAACAAAGGCTCACATCAAGCTGAACACTAAGCGTCTCTACCAGGCTGACGGCTATGCAGTGAAAGAGATGCTGAAGATCACCTCAGTCCTGTACAGTGCTATGAAAACCAAGCAGATGGCTCTGGGAGACAAAGTTGAGCAGGACAACAGCAAGTTCAAGTTTGACCTTGGCTCTCGGGTGAGGTGCAAACTACGCTGTGTGTAATGTTATGCCAGTTTTACTAAATCCTCAGTCACATACTTTATTTACATTATGAGACTCTCATTCCTGTGGAATTTAAAAAAGAAAATTGGCACTGGGTGACATTTAATTTGGGGAAGTGTTTGAAACCAAGATAAATTAAAGCAAACACCATATATGCAGTGTTTCAGAATGAAACAGCCATTCTTATTTCCTCACCAGAGCCACTTCTGCTAACTGCAGCTGTAAAATGTCTCAGCGATGAGCAAAGTCTGCTAAATGTTCTGAGGATGCTGTGTATTCAGGTCCCAACAACAAGTATAAAATTGTCAGTGTTAGCACGTTGTCTAATTAATGTGGCTAACACTAATTAAATGGCTTTAATCTTATGAACAGCACAGGGCTGTAGGTTGTGTTTTTACATTACCTTTTGTGCTTCAGTGCAGGATAAATTCAGCTTTTTGCATTTACTTGCGTTTATGTTTCTGTTATTATACAATGGAACAACTGTGAATTGGTGACACAGACATGGCTGGTTAAGACTCTATTCACCAGCAGTCACTTCAAAACATTTTCCAAGCTGTTCATCTGCAAAGTATTGTGATAGAATCACCATGCACACAAATGTAAGACAATAGATACTTAGGTTTTGACTTTAACTGAATAATTAATGTTAGAAGCAACAGATTGTCTTAATTTTCCTTAAGATTGAGTCTTAGTACTAAATTGTATCCAGCTCTGACATACAGTGCTGTGCAAAAATCTTTTTTGTACAATTCTAACAAGCTTAATTTTGTGTGACCACCTTTTATTCTTCAACACAGCCTGAACTCCGTTAGCCAAGTTTTCTTCTAATTTCTGAGTAATTCTCAGCAATAGTTCTCCAGGCTTCTTGAAGGACATTCAGTGTTTTTCTTTGAATGTTCACTGTCTTTTGTTCGGTTTTCTGTCCAGACGATCCCACACTGCTTCAATAATGTTGAGGTCCGGGCTCTGGGGGGGCCAATCCATGGCTAATAAGTGTAATTTGTAGTCCTGTAAATGTGCCTGTCTTTTTCCACATTTCTGTTCTGACTGAGAGTGATTTTTGTCTACTGTAGATGTGCTCCTATGCAGTCCAAGATCGAATGACCTATGTATCTGTCGAATGCTGATTGGCTGACAAGTTGGCCAGAAAAGGGAAGGAAGCAACAGGAGGGTTCAAAGGGAATGTGAGAACCGCAAAAAAAACCTTTCAAATATTAAAAAAAAATATATAGTATGAGAAGTACAGACAGCGGCTGTAGTGGACACGTTTCATTGTTTTCAACACTCGGTTTCACTTCAGATTTTTTTATGTTACAACTTCACTCTTCTCCACTGCTGATGGACCAACAACAGGACAAACAAGAATTGCCTACAGACTAGTTGCACCACATACTTTGTAGGCTGTCTCCATCAACAACAAAGCTCTCTACAGGTAGACGGGCCATCCTGGGACTGCAAATACGCGCTCCCTGCTGAACCATAAATTCAAGAATAGTTCTCCAAGCTCCTCAAAAGACATTCAAAGCTCTGCTTTGGATGCTGGCTGTCTTTTGTTTAGTTTTTCTGGCAAGATGATTCCACACTGCTTCAATAATGTTGAGATACAGGATCTGGGAAGGTCAGTTCATGTCTGATAGTGCTCCTCTGTTTTTCTTCTACACTGGCAGTGTGTTTGAAATCATTGCCATGCTAAAAAGGAAGGCGCTGACAATCAAACGCTTTCCAGATGGTATTGCATGGCAGATCAAAAACTGATGGTTCTTTTCTGTTCCCATTTTACTATAAATATTGACAAGATCCACATCACCACTGGCTGAAATGCAGCCTCCAACCATGACAGAGCCTCTACAGTGTTTTACACATGGCTGTAGACACTGCTGTACCTCTCTCATAACCCCTGAACATATTGGCAGTGATTCGCTTCATAAGACGTGTTGTCACTAATTTTTAGTGCAGTTCTTGTGTAATTTGTTATGCTTCAGCCTTTTCTTACTGAAGCTTTGGTAAACAATAGCTGCATTACTGAAGGGTCAGATGTATTTCTCAGGTCTTGCATCATGTCTTTGCTGAATTTTCTTTTGTTTTATTCCTTAAGGACATAACTTTCAGACACTGTTCACCTTTTTTGGCCTAAATTATTTTTTTAGGCCTGTTGGCCTGGTTTCCTTAGATATGGCACATTTTCAACTAATAGTTCTTTTGTTGTTGCAAAAATCCTTTTTATGCCTGTCAAACAGTGTTTTTGTCTTTGACATTTTTTGTATTATATTTTGTGACAGACTTAGTTATAAAGGTCTCAAGACCACTTTTGAAAATCCTAACAAGGGCTGGCTTCTTGGTAATAAAGCATATTTTTAAATGAAGGGTGGCTTTTGCACAGCTCTGTATACGGATGTATATCCAACACTTTAACCTGTGCTTTTCGTCCCACATCCTATGCACCGTCCCGCAAAAATAACAAGAGTACAAGTATAAATAGAAACAAGGATGTTTCTGCAGTGTGTGCTCTACAAGACTATAATCAAGCTGTACAATAACCAGGTGGTATCTTTAATCTACACAAACCATATTATTTACTTTTTAATCTTTGCTTTATATAATTTAAAACATTGTTTTTACATGGAGATAGCTTTTTCTACGTGTTTGTTATTTTTTATTTTTAAAAATCAATATTATAGTAAATCTTTGGTAGAGGAAAAAACTTTCTGATTAGCTCTCACATTGTCTTTATTCTAGATTTCAGATCTTAAAGCAGCTCGGCAGCTGGCGTCCGAGGTCACGTCCAAAGGAGCATCCTTGTATGACTTACTGGGGAAGGAGGTGGACTTAAGGGTGAGGGGAAAACATGGATATGATTTTAAGAAACGTTGACTAACTTAACTAACATTTTAATGTTCAGCTGTTCAAATCTGAGTGCTGGTGAGCTCAGTAACATTTTTTTTTTTTTTTACAGTAAATATAATTTCAGATGAACATAGTTCTACAATTATAGGGCTGTCTCTTTGAAAGACATCATTCAGTAGCACAGGGGTTTACTTTGCTGTCTTTATTTTCACTTTGCTCACAGGAAATGAGAAGTGCAGCCATTGCCAGACCTCTGGAGATCATTGAGACTGAAAAGGCCCTGAGAGCTGCCATCAAGGAGGTTTTGGTCTGTAATTTTGGTGGCAGATTTCAAAATTCACAGGGGACATGCTCATACCTCCCAAGTACCGTAATGCTGACTTTGTTGCTATGTCTTTGTGTTAAAGAAAAGTGTGGATAAGACCAATGACATGCTGAATAACGTTGTTTCCGATGAGGCCACTCTGGATGGGAAGATAGAAAAGAAGAAGCAGGAGTTGGAGAGGAATCGGAAAAGGCTCCAGACCCTGCAGAGTGTCAGGTGGGTATGAAGTTTTCTCTCCTCAACTAAAAACAAGTCTTTAAACAAAACTTAGACAAACAGGTTATTGTTCTTCCTTAACCTCTTAGACCAGCGTTCATGGATGAATACGAGAAGATCGAGGAAGATCTGCAGAAACACTATGAGACCTACGTGGAGAAGTTCAGAAACCTCTCGTTTCTGGAGTCTCAGCTTAATGAGTACCACAGACTGGAACAGGAGAGGTTTGAGGTGCGTGAATATACAATATGCAAAAGATTTTTTCTCAAATGTTCTACAAATGAATGTCCCATAAAATTCCTTATATATGACTAACATTCCTACATCTGCTTTAACAGGTTGTTAATTTGTCCCAGTCATGCACATGCAAACTTTATGTCTGTGTTATTTTCTTTCTCCGCTGCAGGAAGCTGAAAACACTCTGAGGTTAATGCAGAGCAAACTGAGAGAAGAGGAAAGGGAGCTCATGAAGAGTTCCTGTAAGATAAACAAACACACAGAGTTAAAGGCAAAAACCTGTCGCACAATCCCATCCAAACCTTTCTATAACTTTTTACACTACTTTCACACGATATGTCGTCTACAGTGAAAGACGAGGACTCGGACATAGACGTTCCCGAGGATGAAGGTTCAGGCAGTGACATGGAGGAATTGCGTCCCGCTAAGCCACATCTCACACGAAATGGCCTCATGACAGGTATGCAGACTGGGGATAGCCACATCCATGTTATGATCAATTCTCACCTGCATAAAGTGAAGCCATTATTTAAGTAGATGGTCTGGTTGTTTACTGTGTCTAAGTGCTTTCTATCAAACATTCACACACATTCATGCTGCAGTGTTTAATGTAGACACTGATTGGTTCTCAAAAAACCAAAGAACATCAAGCCATGCAATAACAACACCTTTCACGTTCCTTGAACATTGCCTCCTTGTGTCCCTCCTTTAGGCAGAGGAGCACGCTTCATCGGGAACATGCAGGGTGGTGACAGTGATGAGGTTAGTAATCTTTTAACTTCCTCGGTTTCTTTTTCTCCTCTTTTGCTGAGCTATACTTGAGTTCTTTTGTGTTGATTTTGGCTTGCAGGTGTCCCAGATGGTGCTCACTGCTCATGACTTGCACTTTAACCTTTATCTGTCATTTCTAGCTGATTCTCCTGTTCAATCTCTGATCAGTTTCTTCCCCGTTTTCGGTTTCCAACTTGTTATCTAAGGCCCTTTTAGCTGTTTCCAGAACATCATTCCCCCATAAGAAAAAACACCGGAAAGGAAAGGTTTGTGCCGGACCAAGATCTAGTTCACTCCCCTTTTCCTCTTCGTGCATCTAAAAGAAAAATCCATTCTCAAATCCTCATACAGTAGGGAATATCCCACATGACATAGCCTGATGATTATGTTCAAGCTACTCCAGATAGAAAAGCAGAAGTGGGTCCAAAGCCAGGCAGACCAAAGAAGGGAAATAAATCATTGTTTCATTGCACACTGATGTAGCTACAGGCATAGAACTGTTTCTCATCCAGTGAAGATTTTAACCATTTCATTTTTTAACTATGATGGTGTTTCTGAGTTGGATTACAGGGTGGATTTTTCATGTACTGCAGGAGCTCCCTTTAAACGAGTCATGGACGTGGTTATGCCCCCCACACCCAAATCCCCTTTCTGATGAACATAGCGATTTCTGTTGTGGTTTCACGTTTTGTGTTGGAAATATTTTCAGTCGTGCATTGGACTGGACTCTGATTGTTGTGGTCATTATTCACTGCTGTTCCCAGACTGAAGATAGTGAGATTGATGTGGACGAGGATGATGAGGAAGATGACGAAGGTGAGGAGGAGGAGAGCAAGGATTTGGAGGACGAGAGCTTGGAGGACCCCATATCCAGGGGTCCTCGACCCTCAAGAGGGGGTATGAGGCCCCCCCTGCTTGAGGAAAGCGACAATGACTTCTGAATAAAGAACACTCACACATGATGAGCTCCAGCTAGTTTTTATTCCAGCTCTAGTTAGACCTAGTTAGAAATATGCATTATTGTTTCACAGCGTGCTGTTTTTGAAACTTAATTGTCAATATAGTTCATGTTCTTTGATATTTGAGTAAAATATTTGTCATAATAAAATATTAAATATTTTATTTTAACATGTCCTCTGTGTGTTGTGACATTTTATTGTTCTCTGGGGGAGTCAACCATATTTTGAAATTTTATACTTTATATGGCACAACATTTGAGTAGTTTTCACACCGCTGTAGCCATTAAATAAATGACTGACTAGTGGTGAAGAATCTGTTAGGTTTTTTTTAGTTTATGTGCTCAAAATATGACAAAAAAATAGACATATAGGGATAAATGAAAGGTGGAGAAAAAAAGAAACTGTTGCAATTCTGAAGATTTGCAGCAGTCAGTGCTTGATATAAGTATGTAAGGTTCATTGATTACCTACAGTGATACAAAGTGTGGTGAGGTGGATTAAAAACAAACCTCATTAACCCTGGACATTAAAGACAAAGCTAAGATGGCCACAGTCAAATGATAAAACTGGGTTTACCTGTATAAGCCAACTGGCTGATCTACACCATGGCTGCAGTGATCATGGAGATGCTTGGCTACAAGATGAACAGCCACAAAGAGTAGTATCCTCCATAGAGAAGGAGACTAAAGGCTAAGATCAAGGTAGCACAGAGGGAAGTTAACCAACTATCAGAGCTGAAGAAAGGGGTGTCTAAGACGTGGCTGCACAAATAAACCAGCTGCTAGTAGATGAGACGCACCCGGAATGGCTAACTGAAGGCCAGACAGTCCTGATCCCCGAGCATCCCTAGAAGAGGCCGGTTTCATCCAACTACTGGTAAAAACCTGCCTCAGTATGACATGGAAGCTCCTGTCAGGCATCATAACAGCTGAGAAGAACACTCTTGTGGATCAATACATGAGCAGGGCACAGAAAGGAACTGGCAGTAATACCAGAGAGGCAAAACAGACAGATACAGAACAGCCGCTTGAGACTGCAAGACCAGACTGACCCACCTGTGCACTGTATGGATTAACTACAAGAAGGCCTATGACTCAGTGCCCCACACATGGATCACAAGCTATGTGACTGGCCCCAGCAGATCCCAGGTACAACATCAGAGATCTCTGTCCAGAGGAGTGCAGTCCTAGGAACAGCTAAGATACTGTGTAGGACCCTCAAGCTCCCAGAGGACCCAAGCTTGAAGGATTGAGACCACCAGCAGGGGCCAGAGGGGGATTGTTTTGTTTTGGTTTTTTGCTGGGGTTTTTTGTTTTTTTTGATAAATATAAATTCAGTATTTCCAGGTGTTAGCGTAAATTTCGAGTTAGCTTCTCAAAATGTAAACATACTAGATTTCTTTTTAGATAATAACAAGAATTTTTAAGTTACAAACTGTAGTTATTTATTTATTGTGGTGGAAACAAGCTTCCATATATTCCCGCCACTGGAAAAAACAAATGAATGTATAAAATAAAATAATTTAAAAAAAATCTAGTAATTGGGTTATTTCTCATAATTAGTATCTTGAAATTTCAATTTATATAATTAAAAAAAACTTGCTTCCATACTCATGACCATACTGAAATGTGTGTTTAATCATTTTGAAGTATAGAATTAACAAAAACACATGTTTACTATTTTCTACAGTCCTAGCTGTTTACAGTATAATTGTGCTGCGTGACGTCATCAGTGAGCGCGCTGGTTTTCGGAGAGGAGGTGGCGGATGCCGCTTCGAAATAACAGTAAACTGTCGTCTACCTACGACCTGGTTCTTCTTTCATTACTGGTATGAAACCACGTTTATTATTAACTTAACGTATGCCATTGGGAATGTCATATCAGCTAAATTTTGGCTAAGTAACAGAGGAAACGGGAACGTAGTTGATAGCCAAACAAGTCTGGCGCATTCTCAAGCCAACTGCAGCTAGCTAATGCTAACTAGCTGTACTGACAGGCAAACTGCAACCATTTGAATGATTGTGGAGATTAAAGTATGCATTGCCGTTTTCAGGCCAAAGTATAGCTAATTAAGTTAACTATTTACACGAAGTGTGTGTTATGTAACCTACGATCCAGCTGAAGATAAATGTTAAGGTCCTGAAAGAGCTCCTGCGCATTGCCTATCATGTAAACGTTCTATAAATGAACAATATATCCGTTGATAAATGCCTCAGCGAGAATGTGTTTTTATTGTGTTGCATTCAAAATAAAAAGTCTGGCTCAATATTGTGCGTCAGTATTGAAACGTTTCTTAGTCTTATCTTGGCCCTCTTGTCTTGCCTTGTCCCTCAGTTGAAAACCAGCTGTTGGGATGCCAAAGAAATTCCAGGGTGAGAACTCCAAGGCGGCCACGGCCAGAGCCCGAAAAGCTGAGGCTCAGGCGGTGGCAGACGCCTGCAAGAAGCAGAAAGAAGAAGATGCTCTCTGGCAGGAAACTGACAAACATGTACTCAAAAAAGAGCAAAGGAAGGTAAGCTCTCTCTTTAGCCTGGTGTGATGTACAATTTCATCTTCAATCTCATTATAAGTAAGTTGAACCATAGCAAAAGCTGGCTAAATAAATATAAAATACTATCTTTAGTGCTGACAATGTAAAGGAACAACCTAACTGATCCCAACCAGTATTTGTTTAACTGTCCCATAGCACCTTGACTAGATGCTTTTGACAGCCATCCATTACCTTCTGGCATAATTCTGGTTGGATATTTGATTACTCTTCTTGAAAAAGTGGTAGAATAAGACTCTACCAAGACTTCATTTAAATCGGATGGGTTCCTGGCAACCACCCTACCTACTTCTAAGCATACTTTGCAAATTTTCAGTAAATTTGTAGTTCACATATTTACTGAAAATGTGCTTAATGATAGCCTGCGTTACCAATTCCAAAACCAGCATTGATGTGTGTTTAGGATCATTGTGCTTTTGGAAGACTCAACTGTGTCCAGGTTTGAACCATCTAGTTGATGATTTGACATGAAGTTAAAGAATTTTTTAGTCACTGTGCAGTGTACCAGTACCACTAGCAACAAAATAGCCCCAGAGCATTATGCTACCACCACCATTCTTGATAGTTGTTACAATGTTCTTAGGTTTGAAAGCCTCACCTTTACTCATCCAAACACACTTCTTGTCACTGTGGCCAAATAATTCCATCTTTGTCTCAGCTGACTTTTCTCCAGAGGGCTTTGGCTTGTCCTTGTGGGCAGCTTCAGTCAAATTTGAGGGTGATGATTTTGTAACCTGGGCTTCTTTCTTTGTTGATACCTTCTCAGTCCATGGTGATATAAAACTTGCTTCACTGTGGACAGTGACACTGTGGCGCTTCAGCAGTTTACAGGCTTAGTTTCTGAGTTGTTCCTGAACATCCTAAACCAATTCACTGTCATCCCAGGGTGACACTTTGGGTGTTCTTCCAGACTTTGCTAAAGAAGTGACAAATCCGAATAACTTGTACATAACTTGTACAGCTGTGTAAACCGGTGATCCTGGAATCTGTAGTTGTTTGGAAATGTCTCCAAGTGAACTTTCCAACTTGTGTTAATATACAGCTCTCCTTCTTAGATCTTCACGGAGTTCTTTGGATTTTCCATTTGTTCTGAGTATTGGTCAATCCAGTTAGTTCTGTCAAACAAATCCTTTTTATGCTGGTAAAAAGAGACTAGCAGTTGTAGTCAAAGATTATCTAGTTAATAGGCCTTGATTGGGTGGATATAAAACAGCTAGTGCATCTGCATGTGTTCAGGCAGTGGTACTTTATTTACTATGTGAAAAAAAGCTGTGTGTTATGTTTGCTTTAGTAGAGATTATCAGGCATTACTCTGCACTGCTTCACATCATGTCATACATAGACATGTACTGACTAGACTGGAGAGACATGTGTCCGGGGATTTAGTTAGTCATTTCTTTTTCAAACTCATTGTGCTCTGTACAGACAGTACATGTATGGTTGTGATCTAATCTCATGCGCCTTAATACATGTAGTGACCAAAATAACCAAATCTTTAAGCACAGAAGAGCAGTGAGTCTTTTCTCTCAGATACTTTTTCTGACGTTGCAGGATGACAAGGAGAAAAGGAGGCTGGAACTCCTTGAGAGGAAAAAGGAAAATCAGCGACTTCTCGATGAGGAGAATGCTAGACTGAAAGGCAGGTCCCAGCAGGGCGCTGGATCTGGTGGGAAAGTGACTCGTGCACAGATCGAGGAGACGCTTTGCAATGAGCAGCAGCAGCAAGAGCAGGACCAGCTCAAACCGAAAGGTTGAGCACATTTTGAAGACAAGCATGTGCTTGTAGAGTAATAAAATTGTCATGAAATTCACAGATGATCTAGATTTGTAATTGTGCCATGTTTAAATTTCTTCCCACAGAGAAAAGCCACCTGGAAACTCCATTGGAGGAGAATGTGAACAGAGTTATCCCTGAAGAAGGAACCGTGGAAGCCAGAACAATAGAAGATGCCATCGCTGTTCTCAGGTATTAATTATGTCCAGAGGTGGGAAAAGTACAGATATTCTGTAATTAAGTAGAAGTACAGATACTAGTATTAAAAAATACTCCAGTAAAAGTTGAAGTACCGGTTAAACTTCTTTACTCAAGTAAAAGTAAAAAAGTACAGGCTTTAAAATGTACTCAAAGTAAAAAAAGTAAAAGTAGCTCCTTAAAGAACGTTTCTACCATCTACTTTTATACAAAGCTAACTGAACCTTGTTCTGCATTAATGTGACAATAAAATAATATTAGTATGTAGGAAAACAAACTTAATTTTAGTCTAAATTTTAGTCCTAATAAAGGTATTCCACTCAAATCAGTTAAGTAGAACATCAGGGGAGAAAAAGAGGGAAAATTTTAGAGGGTGACTTTGCTTCAAACAGGAAGAGCAGGGAGAGGTTAAAGTAGATTCAGCAGGTTGGGGAACCCTGAAATTGGTTATAGAAAAATCATTTCTACACACCTGATGTTTCATGAGTTGTCCTGACTGATTCTCATCCTCTACACTGACAGTATTCTGTTTATGCTGTCGTTATATTAGACGCAACTTACGGACACCTGCAGTCACTCTGGTGTTGTGGCAAAAAAGAAATAAAAACACAACCCACTTTAATCCCGGACTACTGAACACAGTTTTGCCTCTTTCGTCTCTTTTTATGTGACATCCTTTGGTGATTAATAAACGAACTAGTGCTGTCAGCGTTAATCTCGTTAAAATGACATTAACGCCATAACCGCATTAACGCAGCAAATCTCCGTTAGCGCGGATCGCACCGTGCGTGGGGCTGCACGGCGTCAGCGCAGTTAGCTCGTTAACGCATTAGGGCCGTGCAGCCCCACGCATGGGGCCATCTGCGCTAACTCGCTAACGGAGATTTGCTGCGTTAATGCGGTTATGGCGTTAACGTCATTTTAACGAGATTAACGCTGACAGCACTAAAACGAACACGACTGCCTTTCACGTGTTTAGGTTCAAATCGGTTTGATTTTTCGAGGCTTGCAGTGATGTGTAATAATAACTCGCCTCAAATGCTTTAAAGCAAAAGTAATGAGCCTGTTTTAAAAATGTAAGGAGTAGAAAGTACAGGTACCTGAAAATTCAACTTAAGTACAGTAACAACGTATATGTACTTCGTTACTTCCAACCTCTGATTATGCGTGAGGCTTCCTGTTGTACTTGTGCAAATGTTAACAATACACAATCACTCAGTGTGTCTTCCTGTGTTTTAGCGTGGGGCCCGAGGACCTGGACCGTCACCCGGAGCGCAGGATGAAAGCGGCATTTGCCGCTTATGAGCAAGAAAACATGCCTCGTCTAAAACAGGAGAATCCCAACATGAGATTGTCACAACTGAAACAGCAATTGAAGAAAGAATGGGCAAAAGCACCAGAAAACCCCCTCAACCAGCGCTTTTCCACCTACAACACAAAGTGAAATCGTGTTCACTAACTGTCTGCCTGTACACACTGGGGACTTCCATTGAAAAATTAAATAATTTCTTTGGGGAAAAAAAATTAGTTCTGCTGACGAGAGCTTCACCGTTATCAGTCTCTCCAGTGCCACAGGACCTGACTTATTTTTTCATTCACTAACGAGGAGAGACTCATCATGACCCATCAAATAAAAACTGATCCTCATGTTTGTGCACACAGCCTCTAATGAGGCATCTCAGCATCTAATAAACGTAACTGCTTTTCTCTCTCTCTCTTTTTTTTTCCCCCCCCTAGCACTCCTGGCAAGGTGGGAAGCCAGATGTTTTGAGAATAACTTATTAAAGTTCACTGCTCAATCATCAATATCTGTCATTCTTTGTAAATGCAGTTCATACTGTTAGGAGGCACATACGTTGTTCCATATGCTGAAGTTGAATGCTTTTTGGCAAGTGCTGTTGTGCAATACATATAAACGTCAGAGAGCTGATATTTGACCTCACTGAGATGTCGAGTTCTAGTTTTGTACTCGCCAATGAGGAGTACATTCTTTGGGAATTAGATTTTTTTTCTTTCTTTGCTTTGGAAAGTGACTCACCAGATTCTTCAGAATCTAGTGTATCAAAGTTTCCACGTTTGTGGGTATGACGAGGTCTCACTGCTGTAAATTTTATAATCGGTTGGAATGTCCATGTTCCCTCCAGCATTTTGTGACCACATGAGCTTGTTTGGCCATGAATCCTTCAGGTGGACTTTAAGCAGGAATTGGAGGGTGGAGTATCAAAAAATGTCTTATCTGTACTGTCCGCAGCTGTCACCAAGTGGGTATAATCTCAGCCTTAGTATTGAGGTGTCTACAGATTAAGAGACCCCTGAATACAAGATAAGATAATGCAGTGAAAAGTACTTTATCCCAAAGATGGGAAATTCCGGCGTTAGAGCAGCTGAACTATCAAAGGTGCACAGACAGGAAGTGAGATTTCTACCACAATATCCCCACTGTGGTTCAGATGTGTAAGAACACGGCCTGACTTTGCATTTGCTAAAAAACTACAGGATGGTGAAGTGGTTACAGAGATCAACTGTAATAACGCCCGCTTACTCCACATGCTATCTTTTTTTGGCTCTGTGATACACGACCAGAATGAGGAGTGGCTATTGCACCATCACATACAGCACCAATCTAATGGCAAAATGTTGAAACATTGTTATGTTGACACAAGGATGGTGTCTTCACTGGCTATTCAGCTTTACCGCATGTAATGTTTAACTGGTTGTTGCTTTTATTTTCAGGTGTCCATCGCATTGCTTCGATTGTAACTGCTGAGAGTCAGACTGCTAAGTTTTTTTAAAAAAAAATCTAGGTTGGAGCAGTGTCAGACAAAAAATAAAGGAGAGACATTAGAGGAGTGACATGCATTAAAGTTTCAACCAGCTGGGAATCAAATGGGAGTAAGTGTTCAATGTGTACCCATTTGGTATGTAGCCTAAACACTCACTTGGAGTAGCTCCTTATGCCCCTCCAGGTGAGCTAATAGAAGGAAAAGAACATTAGTCAGTTGTCTACCAGGCTGAAAATTGCTCAAAAAAATTATTGGTACTTTTAATATTGTCTAATAAGACTGAGATATAGAATTTAGTCATTTTTTTAAACCTCCTCAGACTTTGGTCAACAGCGGGTGCATCCCTTATCTATTCTGCCAGACCTGTTGGCTGGAAGCCAGCAATGACTTATTCTTTCTTTTATAGAAGAGAGTCCGTTGTGACCCCTGAAAGCAGAAGCCTCAAGTTATCATCAAACATGTAGAGCTGTGTTGGTGCGAATATTGTGGCCTCATGCTCATGTGTGTATGTAACTGATGCAGTTTTGCTTTTAGTCATCATTTACAAACCTTCTTTTCAAATAAGTCGTTTAAAATGCAGAACAGCAATGGCGTGTGCAGAGGGGCCTCTGGTAGTGCCAATACAGCTTCAATTTATTATTAATTAATTCCCAGAGGAGTTTCTCCTGTCCAAGTTTTCTCCACTTTAGGCCTTTAATCTCGTGAAAAAGTATTTATCTCCTTCATAATTTCTCAGTTTTTTGCATATTTGTCACATTTCTTCTTAACCGGAGAAAATACAAAATGTTTTTAATCCTGGCCTGATTTCTGTCAGACCTGTTAAATTAAGAACTAACTTAAATAGAACCTGTCTGACAAAGTGAAGCAGGCTAAAAAAGGTCAAAAATCAACACATCATGCCATGAGATCTAATGCAGGGGTGGCGAAACTCTCAAGGGCCGGTGTCCTGCAGGTTTCAGATGTGTTCTTGATCCAACACAGCAGATTTAAATGGCTAAGTTACCTCCTCAACATGTCTTGAAGTTCTCCAGAGGCCTAGTAATGAACTAATCATTTGATTCAGGTGTGGTGACCCAGGGTGATATCTAAAACCTGCAGGACACCAGCCCTTGAGGCCTGGAGTTCACCACCTCTGATCTAAGGAAACCCCTGAGAAACAAAGTCACTGTCATCTATCAGTCTGGAAAGAATTGCAAAGACTTAGTTAAGGTCGGAGTTCATGATTCAACAATAAGAAACAGACTGGGCAAACATGACATCCACGGGAGAGTTCAAGGAGAAAACCACTGCTGACCGAAAAGAACACAAAGTTTCATCTCACATTTGCCAGAAAACATCTGGATCATCCCCGAGACTTTTGGGAAAATGTTGTGTGGACTGACGAGACAAAAGTTGAACTTTTTGGAAGGTTAGAGTCCCGCTACATCTGACATAAAGCTAACACAGCATTTTCTAAAAAGAACATAAAACCACCATGGTGGTGGTGACTTAAATCAGACGGAAGCGCTTTGGCAAGACCTTAAAAGACCATGGAGGATTTTCATGGTTGGAAATCGTCCAATGTGCCTGAATTTAAACAATTCTGCAAAGACGAGTGGGCCAAAATTCCTCCACAGTGATGTGAATGGTTCATTGCCAATCACTTGATTGGAGTTCTTGCTGCTGAAGATGGCACAACCAGTTATTAAGTTTAGGGGAAATTACCTTAGGTAGGTTTGGATAACCTTTTTACCCTTAAATGAAATCGTCATTTAAAGACTGCACTTTGAATGTATTCAGGTTATCTTTGTCTAATATTAAAATCTTAAGTTTGACAAATATGGAAAAAAATAAGAACTCGGGAAGGGAGAAAATACTTTTCATGCGACTGTGTCCATGTATCAGTTGTTGCTTTCAGATGACTGTGGCGGCCATTTATTTGGCCTGTGAAAGCAAGCAGCGCTCCTGCGGTCACAAAGGTTTTCTCCAGCACAGCAACATTCACGCTGAGCTGCTGAGGCAGCAGGCCAGAGTTCGTCTGATGCCAGGTGGATGGACAGTAAGCGCAGATAAAACAGAGCTGAAGCTACCTAAATATAAGTATTATATAAACTATAATGCGTATTTACATTGGGGGAATGGGATTTTCGCACATAGCTCTCCCACAGACTGTAATAAATAAATTTTTTGGGCAATGTTGTGTGTGCTTATAAATGGCAAATTCTTCACATTGAGAATTATCAAAACTTTGCAGGTTTTCATTTCTAAATACAAACATAATAGGCTACATACAAATACAATATCAATGTCTATAAGCAACACCGGAGAGGAACAAGGTCAGAAAGCAACACCACTCCTGCCAAGTAAATTTGGACGTTACACATCTCCACATGTACATAAATATACTTTTATTATAAAATTGCTCGCGCAGTTTCATTTCTTAGATCTTTTCGTGCCCTATTGATGAGACGTCGCCCTCGCTAGCTCGATTGATTCAGAACCAGATTTAAAAATGGGCACTTTTGTTCTGCAGGCTCTTCTGGTGGACGAGATAAGAGAACGTGCGAAGGCCTTCGAACCAAAGAGCTTCAATGACAACTTCAACTGACCTTTTATATTCCGCTCTACATTGAAAGCTACAATTTCCTTTTTGTTTTCCCCTGTCAACCCAGCAGCCCACTCCCATTTAATGTCTTTGAGCTATATGTGTGATGTTCCGCCTTAACACGCCAGTCTGATGTTCCAGATTTTTTTCTCTAACCTGTTGCTGCACCCTCCCACTCTGTGTCTTTGCTTGGCAACCCTTTACCAGGCCAGCTGCTGCTGCCCTTTCCTTTCTTCTTGTTGAATTCTAATCATTACTTTCAAAGGAAAGCGTCTCTAAAGCTCCTTTATCGAGTGTTTGTACCGGGAGGAGGGAAGCCGTGTCCAACACCCACTCTGACTGCTCCTTTTCTTCTTAACACTTGTGTTCTGCAAATCAGGAGCACTTTCCGTCTGTAACCTGCTTCTTCAAGTCTGGAAAAAAGTAACGTATGGAAGAAGACGGTAAGGAGCACTTGTGCACTAAGTGCTCTCCTGGAAATGACTGGCTGAAGTCATAAAGGAGGTAAAGGTAAGCTGTTGCAGATGCCTTTTGTTTATAAGTGACTATTTATTATATATTCAGAGGTTTATATAAGGGTCTATCATTTGATTGAGTCTGTTGATGGATAGTTGGCTGGATGGATATGCACATTTTTGTATTGTGAATTTAGATTTTATTCAATTAATCAACAAAATCATATCCTTAAAAATTTGAAATGGTCTAACTTCTTCTACAACTAAAATTCAACCCTGTAAAAGGAGGAAAAAGGAGAAAACCAAACCTTTAAAGATACTAATGTAACTCCGAATCTATATCTGTAGTTATATAGCTATAGTGTAATGTAGTGTGTGAGTCTGCTCAGTATTATTATCTGAGGCTTTCTGATTTTGATGCGCAGTAAATAAACATGAGCGGGGGTTCACATCTGCTCGTGACAGAACACAACCCTGTGACTGAACATGTTTTTTTTTTAATCTAGTGTCAGATTGCCTTGAATAATTATTTTAAAAAGCAATAAGTTTTAAAAAAAATCTATTAGACTGAATTTGAAGATTTATTTTTGATGAACTTTTTTTCCTTTCATGCTGAACAAATGGCCTCATTAAAGCTAAAGATTCCTAAATGACAGAAGAGTTGTGAAAAATCGTATTTCTGGAGTCAGTCGGTATCGATTTCTTTGTTTGTGGAAAGTTCATCTACTTAAGTAGCCTATGGTACTTCAGGATTGATTATTTACACCTTGCTCTAGTATTACTATGCTGTAATTTTTCACAACCACTCAGTTGTATACAATGTGAAACTTGCCACATTAATTTGACAGCTTTAGTTATTTCTCCGTGGTTGTATACTTTGTAGTGCAGAACCACCTTCAGCTGAAATAATTTGAAGTAATCATTTATGAGTCTCTCACATCGCTGTGGAGGAATTGTAAACCCATAATTCTTTACATTGTTGAGTCACTTCATTGAGGTTTGCCTTCATTTGTTTTCACGGTGTTCTCTTAAGCATTTCAGTTGGGTTGAGGTCTGGATATTGACCGATGCATTGCAAAATCTTGATTCTTTTATTTTTTGTAGATTTGCTGCTGTGCTTGTGATCACCGTCCTCTGAACGATGCTGTTTGTGTGAGACAGAATTTGTCACGTTTGCCACCCCTCCACCAGCATGTTTGACAGTTGGTGTGAGGTGTTTGTGTTGGTATGCTGTATTTGTTTGTCTCCAATTGTGGTGCCGTACATTATGGCTAAACATGTCTACTTTGGTCTCGTCTGTCCAAAAGACATTTCTCCAGAAGTCTGAAACTTTCAAAAAAGCTACGCTTGTTCAGTTTTTTCTAATTGTGCACTCTAACGCAGGGAAACTGTCAAACTCATTTTACACTGAGGCCCACATACAGCCCACTTTGATCTTAAGTGGGCCGGATGTGAGAAACTTTCACTTTCTGTTGGTGTAAAGACGTTTAACTACACATCTTATCCCTGACATGTTTAATATAAGATAAAGAAGTGCATTTTCAACAGTACATCTCAGTTTTCCTACATGATAAAATTGTAAAATAACAAAAATATTTTTAGTACATCCCTACCCAGACTGTCCTGTATTTATAAAACGTACATTTTTGATTTTCCAAAGCCATCCAGTGGACCAGATTGAAGTCATTGCAAGGCTGATTCTAGCCCCCAAGCATGATGTTTGACACCTCTGCTGTAACATTTAACATGCTAACTGAGGCCTGTAGAGTCTGAGATGTTAGCACTTGGGGTTTTGTGCAGTTCCTCTGAGCATTGCACAGTCTGACCTTTGGCACAAGACTGTAGATTATAATGTTCTGTCAACACACACCTGAATACTCCAGACCAACAACCTGCCAAAACATCTGCTTTTATAGAGGTGCTCACACTTACTGATGAGTTAATTAACTGGATTTGATTAAAAGCATCTTTCTGTGACTTACTTTCCAATTGCTATGCAAGCAGTAAGGGGGTAATTAGTTAACATGACTGTATAAGTAAGTCTGACCACTTGCAACATTCAAATCATGTTCACATTGAAATATCCCTGTTCATCTGTCCATCCACCCATACATCCATCATATCTGTCTTCCTGCATAATCAATAATGAATGTATGTATGGCCCTAGCACAGTATTTCTACACAGCAAAGCAAATATGTGCAAACTCCTTCTGCAATTGAGTCTTTTCACCACTTCTTGAACTTTGTGGGGGAAAATAAATAAATAAAGCAAAGTGATCAGTGTAAATGTTTTCAGTTATATTTCAGGATCTTTGTTTCATTTCTTGGTGACATTTCAAAAATGATCAGTGTATGGTGTCATTTCAGCCCTGCATTGATGCCATGAGGCTGATTCTGGTTAAACCCACCAATGCAACGCGGCGCCTTGACTCAACAGATGAAGTCTTCCACGAAGGTGACCATGAGCATTGTACCTCAAGATGCCCATCCCCTCCCATAAAGACCCCTGAGGGGAAGTATGATCCATACAGAGGAACCTCGGTTGAGACACTGTGAAGAGAAAAGTTATTAGAAAGGCAAATGAAGTCACACTCAGATATCTAATTTTTACATGCGCATGGGCAGTCAGTCCGATCTGCTCTGCTGTCAAAGTGCGCACAACAGATGTGACAGAAAAACCGCGCAGGGCTCTCAGCGCATTCTTTATTTATACTCCAAGTGAGCTTTAAAGGAAGTAGGAGTGGTATGTTCAGTATACAAAAACGTTTCCATAATAGGAGAAACCTTTAGCTTGTCTGTTGAAATAGGAGATAGCTTGGTATGTATAGAAACTTAAACATTTCCTTAAAAGGAGAGTGAGAGAGGGGGGTGACCGTTAACTCAGGATGTAGTATGTATGTCACCGCATTCCTCTACACATCTGGTTCCACTTTCCTTTCCTGTGGTGGTTCCAACTCACAAGCTCTCCTATCTTAAATGAAGCTACAACTAAACAATAATCACAAAACTAAAAAATCTCTTATCAGACACCTTTGACCCCACAGGAGAAAAGTCAGTGCTGTGTCTCATCGTCACCCCATGAAACATGCAAGGGACTCGGCCCTCCAAGAGGTTCAGCCCAGATGTCGCCACTCAAAACTCGAAACCTAACCTTATCGCAGCTAAGCGATGAGGACTGGCTGCTCCTTTGTGGCCATGTTGGCAACGCAGGAGATGAGTCGCCCTCAGCAGAAAGAGCAGGCACCAGTGTGGGACATCCAAACCACAATGACAGATGTGGATGTCCCGGTCCTGATGCCTCTAGTTTTCAGCCACAGTCAAAACAGGACATGGTCCAAGACTGCCTTCCCAGGGTAACAGCTAAGAGAAGCCTTTTGTGCTCACCACATGTTCAGCCTTTCTCTCCCAGCAGCCACATTTCAACTACTTGCCAGGTTTTACCACAGCAAACAAACCAAAGTGAGCTTTTGAATCCTGCAACAAACCGTCTCAAAGATCATTTCATGCCTCAGTGCACTAACCAAGAAGGTCGAAAAGAACAGCCCTGCAATCATTATAAACTGAAAGACAGCAGCCAAGCAACAAATTTGTTCAACATTCCTCTAGACTCAGTCGAGTGTAAACAAAAACTCCAAAAGCAGCCTCATCCTGCTGCTGGTGCAGATGTCAGCTGGAGAGACCTTTTCGGTAAAGAGCCGCTGTTAGTTCAGCAACAGCGAAAGCAAGAGTTCCACTGCCTGATCGCAGGCGATCAAACATCTGGAGATCCGTCCACCATCTTCAAGTGCCACCACCTCCCTCACGACCCCCTGACAAGCCAGATAAAAAGATCGTCTACACCAGTCGGCAACAAAAGTGTCACATCTTTCTCCATCAGTCAGTATAGTTCCCTAGAGATTCAAGATTTAATGGATGAGAAAACAAGACAGCAACAAAGTCAGGTGCATGTTTTGATTCGGCTGCTTTAAACGTTTAGTTTTCATACTTAAATTGGAACCATCAAAAGTAGGTTTAGGTAACCTGTGTGTTTCCATACCATGCCAATTCTAACTGAACCATACACTGTAACATGCTTTCAGATATATTACATGCTTGTTGTTGACAGTCTTATTTTATTTTGCAGACAGTCTCTCAGGGGTCTAAAGTCTCCCTTCCTAAACACACTCCTCCGCCTCCCGAAGCCTTACAAAGCAGTGGCATACTTAACGGGGATGCAGTCCGACCCCTGAGCAGCCACGGCACTTTGAGATCTAGTTTTTCAGATCTTCCTTCAGGCCAGCAGCCAATCCAGCTTCTTCACAATGCCATCCTGGAGGACGCCTTTTCCAAAGTCATCCGAGAAGACTCCAGTAAGACCAACAGCGAGGAAGGTAGCTGTTGAGACATTTTTGAGTTTTGTGTTATGTTTATTTGTAGCTTCATTTAAAGGAAGAAGAGCTTGTGAATTAGAAACACCACAGGAAAAGGGAGTGAGACCATATGTGCAGAAAAAATGCTGTGACATACCAAGCTACCTCCTGTGTCAACAGACAAGCTAACGGTCTCTCCTTTTAAGGAAATGTTATTGAGATCTATACATACCAAGCTATCTCCTGTTTCAACAGATAAGCTAAAGGTCTCTCCTTTTAGGGAGATGTTATTGAATTCTGAACATGCCACACCTACTGCTGTGGAAGCTTACTTGAAGTATAAATAAAGAATGTGCTGGGAGCCCCGCGCGATTCCTCTGTGACACACACACAGTGCACACTTTGGTGCAGTGTCGGGGCATCGTCCATGCGCATGTAAAAAGATATCTGAGTCTGAGTTTCTTTGCCTTCTAACAATTTTCTCCTCAAATTTTCTTGGTCCTCCGAGCCGGAGAGGAAGCATCGTACACTGTATCCTGCCGTCGTGGAAAGCCCGCACTGAAGTCTGTCGACAGCCTCTTCTAGGAAGGAGTGAAAGTCCAGGGACGTTAAAATTCGGGTCCTGGCCAGTGTTCTGATCAAGTGGTCCACGACGCTGGGATCCAGTGGCTGACCTTCAACATAGCCAGAGAATCTTGGGGAGGTAAAGAAACCACTCACTTACACTCGCGTAAAAGGAACTTAGGTCTAATCCGCCGAAAGGATTTAATTAGTCTGATCCACTGCACGGATCTGTAAAATAGGACTAATCCGCCGAAAGGATTTCAAATTAGGAGTTTTTAGGACTGATCCGCCGAAAGGATCCACGTGTAAAATAGGAGTAATCCGCCGAAAGGATTTCAAATTAGGGCTCACCCACCGCACGGGTCTTTTAGGACTGATCCGCCGAAAGGATCTGCGCGATTGTGTAATAAATGTTTGTGTTTTCTGTGTGTTGAGAGTGAATTGATTTAAACAGCACAATACGCTGCTGAATCACTCTCACTGTTATTGTTATTTTATTTCCTGTCAGTAGCCAAAGTACTGGTGACAAAGGAGAACGGTTGAGTTTCATCTCATAAAATTGACACCACTCCAGAATAGCTGGAGTTGAAGGGCGTGTCAATAACCACTCTTATTCGTCTAATACCAGAGAAGGCTCTGCAGTTTCTGTCATAATGGGTAATCAGCCCACTAAGTTTACTGTTGACGAACAGTGGTTAGAAAAAAAAAATGTCCAAGCGCCGGACAAATTAGTGTGCAAAGATGGAGAAATCCTAAAAAGACCAAATGTCCCACCTGGGAAGGAAAATGTAGCCCATCTGCACTATTACAACTTAAAGAAGCACTACTAAAAGAAGTAGGAGAAACAAAAGATTTAAAGAAAAAAAAAAAAAAAGGAAAACGCACGCAAGAATTAGAATATTTCCAAGTGTGGAAGTGAGACGTAACAGACAGGGACAGAGGAGAGGAAATAGAGGAAGAGGAGGATTTAGAGGAAAAGGGCCAGAGATACGTAGGACAGATAGACTTACGCGAAAAAAGTGAAGAAAGAGATAATACGTGCTGGAACTGTGGCAAGGAAGGGCATTTCACCAGAGATTGCAGACATAAAACAGACAAACGACAATATTCAAATGAATGACTAAATGAGAAAAAGCCAAATGAAAATGACAAAAGTGACGCAGAAGTATTTAATGTCCATCAATTAGTTTCTGAAGTAGAAGGCAAACCTACACTGACAGTGTATGTTAATGGCAAACCAGTGCAGATGTTATGTGACACAGGAGTATGTAAAACCGTTTTGAACAGAAAACCACAGGAAGTACAATTCTCAGAAGATACTTTAATAGTAAAATCAGCATCAGGTCACACTACAGTGCAGTGACTGACAAAACCCTTATTAAGTGAAAACTAGAGATCAAAGTAGTTTAAAGTAGTTTAAAAAGGTTGGAAACAGACCCCACCGAATAGATATAAATATAAGAAGTACAAAAATAAAATAAACAAAGACAAAATTACATTAGAACTTATTTTTACCGTATTGAAACTAATAATAGGAAGGATAACAACCTGTAAACTGATATTAACAATGAAACATAGTTGGCATGACGACCATGCCCAGAATGTATAAAATGAATAAAAGGAAATAATTCACACGAAAACCTATTAAATAAAATAGAGAGATGCATAAGGTACATTAAGGCTGTGTCATTGTTCAGCCAAGGAAAGTGTGTGAAAAGGTAAATGTCTCCAGCTTGGGAAAGGGTGAAACTGCAGATCACCCGAAGCCCTTGATGGATACAAAATAAAATATAAATAATATATATTATAATAAACTGCTTGGTTCGCCATGCAACAGAGAGAATGAATGTGACCGAAGGTTGGATCTGAGATGAGACAAACAGAAGACCAGTCTAGAAAGTAGGCACAAACCTGTTCAGAGAAAAAGCAAATTTGTACAGATTGGATGAATTCTAAATTATCTGTTTGCTGAGTAAGATGATCCTAACTATTAAATTGGCTCAGTAGTAGTATAGTGGTATACACTAATAAAATATTGTAATATACTATTGTTATTATATAGAAAGAAAAAGATGATAATATTAATAATGACATAATATTAATAATAAGAAGCATCTTAGTCAGTAATGATGTGAGGTGGACGATTGTTATGAAGTAGTCTGCATCAAGCTTAAGGTTTGCTCAAACTCAGTATAATGACATATGAGATGAAGAAAATAAAGAAAATATCTAAACTAATTAAGTGCATAGAGGCACTTGACCTGCTTGACAACCTGTCATTTATCCTAGATAAAACATTACTGAAATATAGAGCACACCTATAATAACAACTAATAAGCCAAACCCTGTAGACAACAGCTAAAGCTACAGGATTGAGAAGCTGAATTAAATATGTGGACACTGCTAAGTTGATGAGCATGTTACACATTTTCTTTTATTTTTCTTTATTTGTTTTTTAGAACAGAAGCTGCATGCTATTAAAAGCCAACACATGCAGCTGTCTGTGAGCTCAGTTTTTTCCCCTCACACTTCTGCTCTGTTTCAGTAGCAGCATTTTTTATTTTTATTTTTGTGTCCTGACTCATGTATGTTTTTTGTTTTTGTTTGATTATTTTATTTTGTTGATTTGGAAACAAATTTGTGACCATACTTGTGGATCACAGTGACACATAGTGATTAGGCATATGATTTACAAATGCCTAGTTTTAGAGCTGTGAGCTATGAATTGTGAGCAATGCAAAGTTTAAAGATATATATATATAAAAAACCCTAACTTCAAAGTTTGAAATATGTAAGATGTGTGAGATGGGTGAATTCTTTGAAAAACTAGAAATTATCTAAAAATGCCTTAAGTGAAAATGTAATGTTGCATCTATAGAGAAGAAAAAAGAAGAAGAAGCATTCAGTTATTTAAAAATAGGCATTACAGACAGATACAGTTTTAGCATTGCCTGACTATGATAAGCCTTTCTACTTACATGTAGATAGAGGAGCAGGTTATATGAAAGCTGTGATAACACAGGCATTTGGAGAAAAACAACGCTCGTTAGCATCCCTGGTGAAATTTAGACTCGTGTAAATTAGACTCTGTTGCGTCAGGCCTGCCTGCATATGCAAGCCTGTGCAGCCGCAGCAGAGGCAGTAAAAAAGTCAGCTGCACGTATGCAGTCATACGTGCATATGAATTGCACGCAGGCCAAAATATAAATATATACACTGACAGCCAGTTTGTTTTTTCAGCAGTGCACCACTTTGCAAAAATTTGGCATAACAGAGGTATGGTCACCTCTACAGGTAACCCCGTGCAACACGGCAGCTTATTAAAAATCTTATTGGAAGTGATCACCTTGCCAAAACAATTGGCACTTTGCAAAGGTGCAGCACATCAAAAAGACAAGTTTATTGTCACAAAAGGAAATAATTTTGCAGATCAAGCAGCAAAACAGGCTGCACAACAATCGGCAGAGCTACTAGTATCTGACTACTGCCCACAAATACCACTTGACGTACTAAAAACCGAACAAAAAGCTGCAACAATCACTGAACAGAACAAGTGGCTGAAATGTGGAGCACAACTGAAAGATGACTTAATGGTCTGTGATGGAAAACCAATATTACCAGAGTCGTTACACAGGACAGCGGCTGTAGTGACACATGGAGTAACACATGTGTCAACAGGAGGGAAATATAGTATAGATAAACAATACACACTTTTACACTATAAATTTTGAAACTTCAGCGAAAAATTTGTAAGAACATGCCTATTCTGGCAAAAACACAACTCACAAGGAAACTTAAGACCTAAGAGAGGCCAGTTCTCCACACCATCCACATGGATTTTATTGAATTGAATGAATGTCAAGGATCAAAATATGCCTTGGTGATCATAGATGTGTTTTCAAACTGACCAGAGATATATCCAGTAAAAAGGAATGATGCAATCTCCATTGCAAAATGTTTATGTAATCATTTTATTCCAACATATGGTATCCCTTCTCTGATAAGATCAGACAATGGGACACATTTTGTCAATGATGTGATCAGTAAGGTCTCTGAAGCACTAGGATTCAGCATAAGAAATCATTGTGCTTATCATCTATGGAGTGCAGGGTTAGTAGAGAGAACTAACGGCACCATAAAACAGAGACTTAGAAAATGCCTGAAATAGATAAAAATGCAAAGAGTTTAGTTTATTTAAAAGGCAGTGTGTGTGAGAGGATTATGAAATTATTTTGTGAATGACGCTACATTTTAGATTAAAAGTTAGTAGAATTACAGAGGGTTTGTAGATTGTAAATACAAAATGAGTTTGATTAGCCTGTAGAAACACAAAAGAGAGTAACAGGAAGTGTGTGTGTGACAGGAACTTTGCATGCCCATAAAAGGAGTGAGCACCCAGAGAGAAAAACAGAAGAGACAGACTCTAGCCAGATGAAGCAAATGGAGGTTATAAGAAAAGAAATGAAAATGATATTAATGGTATGGTTTAGTGTGTCAATGTAGGTCACAAATAAATAAAGGTGGACTTTTCTCAACCTAGAATTTTGAGCACAGCAGCAAAACCATAGATTAACATAATTGGGAGAAAAAAGGCCAAAGTTTGGCTTAAAATTTTACAGCTTGACCTCCCACTTGTCCCGATTCTGAGAAGAAGCTCAAAGGACAGTCAATCTCCTGATGAAGACCAACAGAACATCGTGGACTTGAAGAATTAACAGCAGGCTGGTAAGAACAGTGTGACATAACTGTTTAAAGGCACTGAATGTGATATTTTGCCTGGCTGGGACTTAATCTAAAAGGAAAATACTGAAAAGAAACAGAGAAGAAACAGATTGTGTTTGCTGGAGATTTAAGACAACAAAGGACACTTTGAGAAGGGTACAGGGGCCAGTGGGAAGGTGAAGCCCAGAGGAGTATAATTGGGTTGAAATTGAAGCCTGAACTCATGATGGTGTTTAGAGATGTCCACCAGATCACAACAAAGAGGTAAACAAAAATAGAAAACACACATATATAAATTGTTACATGTGAAATTATTTTTGGAAAGAATCAGAAGATAGTTTGAATCAGACCTCAGTGAAAAGATGCATGAATTGATGCAAGTGAACCAATAGATAAATCTGTTAGAAAGACAACTTTAGTAGAATGGATGGCAAAACTAGTAGAAAATAGGGATATTGTTTTGAACTGCCGTGCGACGCTTCTCAAGTCTCTTGCAGATTAAAACCAGGCGATTGGGTCCTTATACGAGTACTCCAGAGAAAGAATTCGAACTCACCCCGGTGGGAAGGTCCATACCAAGTACTCCAAACGACACCAACAGCTTGCAAAATCGCTGAGAGGCCCTCTTGGATGCACTAGAGTCACTGCAAAAAAGTGGAAGTGAGTGACAGCACAACCTAAAGACACCACCACCCCGACTCTTTGGTGATCTACAGGTGAAGGGAGGGCTGATTGGGTATATCCCGCCTTCTACTTCTCGCCTGTAGTCTACTCACCAGAGCAAATCGGTGTGTCTGGTTATCATGAAGATTATTCTGCTTACCACCTTGGCCCTGCTGCTTACAGCATGGACCCTGATGCACTTAATGGATCAAGAAGTCAACTTGCATAGGAGGGCATGGACATATGACAATTCACACCTGGTCGAAGTAACACAGGACCACATCCATCCCTGGATGAACAACGCCTGGTATAGATACATATATAATCGCACAGAAGGCAAAGATTGTTATATATGCTTACACATGCCTGCTACAAGACAGCATGCTACATTATATGGCAGACCTATGAACATGACTCAAGTGACATGCGCAGCAAGCTTTGCCAGTCTAGGTTATCAATATTCAGGAATTGTCCTAAATCACAGCACTCACAATGTAGGGTCTGTGTCTGAAACACATTTATGTATATTGTTAAATGCAGCTACAAACAGGAGGGAATGTTGAGAGATTTTTGAGTTTTGTGTTATGTTTATTTGTAGCTTCATTTAAAGGAAGAAGAGCTTGTGAATTGGAAACACCACAGGAAAAGGAAGTGAGACCATATGTGCAGAAAAAATGCTGTGACATACCAAGCTACCTCCTGTGTCAACAGACAAGCTAACGGTCTCTCCTTTTAAGGAAATGTTATTGAGATCTATACATACCAAGCTATCTCCTGTTTCAACAGACAAGCTAAAGGTCTCTCCTTTTAGGGAGATGTTATTGAATTCTGAACATGCCACACCTACTGCTGTGGAAGCTTACTTGAAGTATAAATAAAGAATGTGCTGGGAGCCCCGCGCGATTCCTCTGTGACACACACACAGTGCACACGTTGGTGCAGTGTCGGGGCATTGTCCATGCGCATGTAAAAAGATATCTGAGTCTGAGTTTCTTTGCCTTCTAACAATTTTCTCCTCACAGTAGCACACCACCAAAGAAGACCAAGGACATCAGCTACAGGCTGGGTCAGAGGAGAGCTCTGTTTGGGAAGCGCAAACAACTGAGCGACTATGCCTTGGTCTGTGGGATGTTTGGCATTATTGTCATGGTCATCGAGACGGAGCTGTCAAGGGGATTTTACACCAAGGTACACTCAGAGCAGAAACACTAGTGTCTCCAAATAAGTGTGTTTCAACAAACAAATGAAAGCGGCGTCAACATAGTGCCATTAAAAGTTTTAACTTTGAGGGCCCCCTAAACAGTTTTATTCACAGATGGTCTTCTTTTTATTAGTTTAATAGTTTTGTGTCATTGTCTCTACCATTTACAGGAATCCATGTATTCATACGTTCTAAAAGGCCTGATCAGCCTTTCTACTGCTATTCTGCTGGGACTCATTGTGATGTACCATGCAAGGGAAATCCAGGTATGAAGAAACAAACCATGACTTTGCCAACATGAGCTGCTTAATCATTTGGATCAGATAATTCACATGAAGTAAACTAGTCTTAAAAACCCTGAATTGGAGCATTGGTTTAACTCAAGGGGTTGTGCAGACAACCCACATACCTGAAATCTGCCCTGAGGCCATTTACTACGTGTCTTTATCCAAGCTCTTCTCTCCACTATCCTATAACGATAAAGGTTAAAATACCCCCAAAAATATATTTAAAATTGTCTCTTTGAGAAACACCAGAAGATAAAACATTCATTTTCATCTCTTCAGAATTATCCAAATTAAGAAAGCAAAACAAACATCACTCATTATTCTTTCATATTCACGGTCTAGAAATGTTGCTACTTTTCTTCAACAGCTCTTCATGGTGGACAACGGGGCAGACGATTGGAGGATAGCAATGACTTTTGAGCGACTTGTCTTCATTGTGTTGGAGCTCCTCATCTGTGCCATTCATCCAATCCCAGGGAAATACGTGTTCACCTGGACGACTCGACTGGCCTTCAGCTATGCAGCATCGGTGGCGTACGCCGACGTAGACATCATCCTCTCTGTGCCGATGTTCCTTCGCCTCTACCTGATTGGCCGGGTCATGCTGCTCCACAGCAAGCTGTTCACAGACGCTTCCTCTCGCAGCATCGGTGCGCTCAATAAGATCAACTTTGACACTCGTTTTGTCATGAAGACCCTAATGACCATCTGTCCTGGCACAGTGCTGCTAGTCTTCAGTGTGTCCTGTTGGATCATTGCTGCGTGGACAGTGCGTGTTTGTGAAAGGTATCTTAAAGGTTTTTGAAAAAAATAAATGTGTTACTTAAAAATCATCAAGAAGATTTTCAGCGTTAAACAAATGCTGGATAAAAATGAAAGAAACTTAAGTCAAGGGTAGTCTCTCCAGCTTTAACATAAACTGCTTTTACAGACAGGTGTCATGTTTAAATAGGTATCACGATGCACAGGAAGTAACCAGCACTTTCCTTGGAGCAATGTGGCTCATCTCCATTACCTTCCTGTCCATCGGCTATGGGGACATGGTCCCTCACACCTACTGTGGAAAAGGGGTTTGCCTGTTAACTGGAATTATGGTGAGTTTTATACCAACACAGTGCACATGTAGAGAAGAGGCAGATATGCAAATCACTCACAGTGATTTTTTTTTCTGAATAACCCCAATTAAATATCTGTTTAAAAATCCTTTAAAATCCTGGCCTACGTGAATGATTGGTGTGGTTTTTATACTAGCTAACTAATAACTAATAACACAGTCATGCTAACACTGCTCTTCTTCTCATCAGGGAGCAGTTTGTACAGCCTTAGTCGTAGCCGTTGTCGCAAGAAAATCAGAACTCACCAGAGCTGAGAAACATGTCCACAACTTTATGATGGATACCCAAATCTACAAAAAGGTGTGTTCTTACACATGCAGTGATTGGACTTTATTTTTAATATTAAGACTACATGATCAGTCTTAAAAGTAACAGCACTTTCTCTTTTTTAACCATATACACTACTGCGCAAAAGTCTTGAGCCACCCTCAATTTCTTCCAATTTGATTTTTTTTTTTTTAAAGTTGCTCCAACGAGGGGATTCCCAACAATCCCAACAAGGTGATTACTGAAAATTTGTCATGTCTTAGCATGGTATGAAGTGTGAACTTAAGTTTTTGGGGTAACAAAAGAACAAGTGGTAGGCCTAAAAAACAAAACTAGCAGATGAAATGTATCTCAAAGCAATGTCCTTAAGAAATAGGGCAAAAATCTAGGAAAGAGCTCAGGTGATATTCATCTAGCCTTTCAGCTAATCATCTACTTTTAAGTGAAGCCTCATCAGAAATGATCTCAGTAGAAGGAGGGTTAATTGCAGCTACCCGTAGAAGTCTTTCTTGAGGAAGAGAAATGAGGAGAAAAGACTGAAGTGTAACAAATTGTCACGGTTCTGGGTCAGTTTCGACCCAGTATTTTGAGTGTTGATCGATTAGTTTATTTTTGAATGTTTGTTGTGGTTTTGGGCACTATGAGTATTATTATAATGATTGTTATTATTAGAATTCTATGTTTCTGTTTATTCATGTTTAAGGATTTGTTCTTGGTTGTAGCTCACGTTTGGTTTAGTTCAGGCTCCGTGTGTCATTCCGTCTGTCTCTCAGTGTCAGGTCTGCGTCTTGGTGTAGTGTTCTCGTTTCCTGTTTTATTGTGAAGGTCTGCGTCTCATGTGAGTGTGTTCAGTTTTACCTCTGTCTCGTCTTGTTGATTATTCCCAGCTGTGTCCACCACCTGTATGTAATCCCCCTGTGTTTCCCTGTGTATTTAAGTCGTGTCCTCGGTCATTGTAGTTGCTGGTCCGTCTGTGTTTCCACCCTGCTTCATCTGTGTGTTTCCCTGCAGTCAACCATCATTCTGTTTCCGCCCGCTCTCATTCATCTTCAGGTTCGTGTTCTGTAGTTAGTTTGTTCCCAGTTTAGTTTAGTCTTTGCTCCGTTCGCCGTTTGTCCATTTCCTTTTTGTGTTTAATAAACCACCCTCACACCTGTACAAGTGCCTGCGTTTGGATCCTCCTTTATTTTCCACACGGCTCATCTCACTCGTCGTGACAGTACGGACCAGCCAGATATGGATCCAGCGGCATTCACCCCACCCACGGAGCTTCGGGACCTCATAACGAACTCTGCTTCAAAATTAATCAACCTGTGGCTAGAGCATGAGGGAGAAGCATTTCTCTACCTTCTGGAAGCCAGGCTACAACAGCTTATTTCCGATTATCCCTGGCTATTGGACTCACTGCACCCTCTGGTACAAAACTTCATTCTCCACGAACTCCACCTTCACCCCCCCGCTGCTACCGCTCGCCCGCTCGCTTCAACGGAGGACGTGCCGTCCGTACCGCCGGATGAGGAGTTACCCGGCCCGTCGGAGCCGTCTCCACGGAGGAAGCGACGTTCGCGCCGCCGGCGCGGCACCCCACAGCCGGGGTTCAGAATGTCAGAGCAGCCGGCTGTGGTGAGTGAAAGGGACACTTTTGTTGACTCTGTTGCTTCGGTGACTGTTGTTTCTGGGGCAATTTTTTGTGTTTCTTCTGAGGATAACAATGATCTCTCACCCATGGCCATAGCTCCTAAGACTGCCTGTTCTGAACCCTCGTTCCATGTTTATGACCGTGTCCGCTCCATTGTCCCATCCTCACTTCCATCCCAGTCAAATGCCAGGCCTGTAACGCTGCCCCCAGTTCAGTCAGCAGCCGCGCTGCCCTCAGTTCAGTCAGCAGCCGCGCTGCCCTCAGTTCAGTCAGCAGCCGCGCTGCCCTCCATTCAGTCAGCCACTCCACCACTTATTACGACTCCACTACAATCGTCTCCGCTACCTGTAGGTCAGTCTGTAGCCGCTTCGCTGCCTAATGCACTGTCGCCACCAGTTCAGCTGTCTGTCCGCTCGTTTACTCAGCCACCATCCTCACTGTCTCATTCAAAGCAGGGAACACACTTCACCACGATATCTGCTGGTTCTCTTAAGCTGGCCATGTCAGAGACAGTTGCTCCCTCTAGGGCCTCCCCAGAGGCTGGGTGTCAGTCACCAGCCAACTCTGGACCCCTAGAGGTCAAGACGCCAGCGCCAGAAGCCTCACCGGAGAACTCACCAGAACAGTCTCAGCTCTCAGCACCCCCTGAGAGTTCAAGTGAGTTCACCCGTCCGCCTCCGTCCTCTGCTGAGTGTATTGGGGAACACTTTCAGCCCTCTGAGGACTGCATCCCACTGTTGCTGCCTGAGTTTAGCCACTGTGCTGCTCAGTCCCAGCCAGTGTCCACACTGGCAGAGGTCTCCGTACCTGCTGCTTCAGTGTCTGTTTCCACTGGAGGGCCAGAGGAGCCCGTCCAGTCTCAAGCCATGTTAGCTGGGGGTTCAGGTGAACCCAGCCAGCCCCGAGTGTCATCAGCTGGGGGTTCGGGAGAACCCAGCCAGCCTCAAGTGTCGTCAGCTGGGAGTTCGGGAGAACCCAGCCAGCCTCAAGTGTCGTCAGCTGGGAGTTCGGGAGAACCCAGCCAGCCTCAAGTGTCGTCTGCTGGAGGGCCCGAGTCACCCGTCCAGCCTCAAGTGTCGTCTGCTGGAGGGCTCGAGTCGCCCGTCCAGCCTCAGGTTTCGTCTGCTGGGGATTCGGGAGAACCCAGCCAGCCTCAAGTGTCGTCAGCTGGAGGGTCCGAGGGGCCCGTTCAGCCTCAAGTGTCATCAGCTGGAGGGTCCGAGGGGCCCGTTCAGCCTCCTGTCTCCGCTGGAGGGTCCGAGGGGCCCGTCCAGCCTCATGCCACGTCAGCTGGTGGGTCCGAGGAGCCCGTCCAGCTTCAAGCCAAGTCAGCTGGGGGTCCTGGAGGACCCAGCAAGCACATCCTCACGTCTGCTGACGGTCCGGGGAAGTCTGTTCAGCCGTCATCTGCTGAATCATCCCCCGCGACTTCTACATCACCGCCTGCAGCATCACCGCCTGCAGCATCGCCGCCGTCAGGTTCCGCAGCCGTCCCGCCGCCGTCAGGTTCCGCAGCCGTCCCGCCGCCGTCAGGTTCCGCAGCCGTCCCGCCGCCGTCAGGTTCGGCCTCCGTGTCTTCATCCACGCCTGGTCCGGCCTCCGTGTCTTCGTCCACGCCTGGTCCGGCCTCCGTGTCTTCGTCCACGCCTGGTCCTGCCTCCGTGTCTTCGTCCACGCCTGGTCCTGCCTCCGTGTCTTCGTCCACGCCTGGTCCTGCCTCCGTGTCTTCGTCCACGCCTGGTCCTGCCTCGTCTGGTCCTGCCTCGTCTGGTCCTGCCTCGTCTGGTCCTGCCTCGTCTGGTCCTGCGGTTGCCACACCGCCGTCAGAGCCAGCTCGACCTGTTCCGCCTCGCCTCTGCCGGCCGTTTTCCAGGCCTCTAAGTTGGCATCATGGCCTTCGGGGACGGCCTCCGGAAAGAGTTCGTCACCGCCGCTGGCATCGCGGCCGACCTCCGGACCTGCTCAGTGGCCGCCACTGCCTTCCAAGTGGTCGGCCTCCTGATTGGTTTTGCCTGCGCCGCCGCCGTATGCACGGTCGGCCTCCAGAACTGTTCGCCCGCCGTTGCCGTGTGCACGGTCGGCCTCCAGAACTGTTTGCCCGTCGCCGCCGTTGCAGTGTGCACGGTCGGCCTCCAGAACTGTCTTGGTCTTTGTGTTGTCGACCCCCGGGTCGGCCCCCCGACCTTGTCTTGGACTCTTGTTGAGCTCTGGTTTGGTTTTGTTTTTGATCTGTTTTCCTGTGTTTTTGGACTGTTTTCTTGTGTATTTGGACTCTTGCGCTCCTTGTTTTTTTTTGTTTCGGACCCTCCTTCCTTGACCCCCTCCGCCTGCACTGGTCTGGTGCTCTGTTTTGTTGCGCTGTTTTTGTTTCGGGGTGTCAGGAGCCAGCCCTTGGAGGGGGGGTACTGTCACGGTTCTGGGTCAGTTTCGACCCAGTATTTTGAGTGTTGATTGATTAGTTTATTTTTGAATGTTTGTTGTGGTTTTGGGCACTATGAGTATTATTATAATGATTGTTATTATTAGAATTCTATGTTTCTGTTTATTCATGTTTAAGGATTTGTTCTTGGTTGTATCTCACGTTTGGTTTAGTTCAGGCTCCGTGTGTCATTCCGTCTGTCTCTCAGTGTCAGGTCTGCGTCTTGGTGTAGTGTTCTCGTTTCCTGTTTTATTGTGAAGGTCTGCGTCTCATGTGAGTGTGTTCAGTTTTACCTCTGTCTCGTCTTGTTGATTATTCCCAGCTGTGTCCACCACCTGTGTGTAATCCCCCTGTGTTTCCCTGTGTATTTAAGTCGTGTCCTCGGTCATTGTAGTTGCTGGTCCGTCTGTGTTTCCACCCTGCTTCATCTGTGTGTTTCCCTGCAGTCAACCATCATTCTGTTTCCGCCCGCTCTCATTCATCTCCAGGTTCGTGTTCTGTAGTTAGTTTGTTCCCAGTTTAGTTTAGTCTTTGCTCCGTTCGCCGTTTGTCCATTTCCTTTTTGTGTTTAATAAACCACCCTCACACCTGTACAAGTGCCTGCGTTTGGATCCTCCTTTATTTTCCACACGGCTCATCTCACTCGCCGTGACACAAATTTAACAAGAACTGGACTGAAAATAAGGGGAAACAGATTTTATGGAGTGATTAACCCAAATTTGAAATTTTTGATTTAAAGTGTCATCGATATATTCAGCAGAGGTCAGTAGAGTGGTACAACAGTGAGTGTCCACAGCCATCTGTTAAGCATGGTTGAGGCTCTGTCATGGCTTGTGGCTGCAATTCAGCCAGCAGTCTTGTTAAAACTGATTGAATTATGAAAGGCAGAAAAGTACCATCTGATTTTAATACTATCTGGAAAGCATCTGATTCATTTTTCAGCATGACAATGATCCCAAACACAATACAAATGCACTAAAAAAAAGTGAACAATAGAAGTGGAACAATATCATACTTTGGCCTCCTCAGAGCCTGGACCTCAACATTATTGAAACAGTGTGGGATCATCTTGATAACAAAAAGCAGCCAACATCTAAAGGAGAGGTTTAAAAGTCTGTCAAGAGGCCTGGAGAAATATTGCTAAAAGACTCTCAAAGAAGATGTGAGAAAGTTTGCCTAAAGCCAGTTTAATCTCTGTTGTAGAATTAGCATTGTCATACTAAATGTTGACTTTTCAGGTCATTAGAAATGTACAAACTCTGTTTATTCTTTATACACTGCATTTCCGTGCAGGTTTTCACAGAAAAACATAAAGAAATGAGGGATTGCTCAAGACTTTCCTATAGTACTCAGGCTCATTTTAGTTTCTGTTTGACTTAAGCTTCATCTATGTCTCTACATTTCTGTTTTGCCTTTCCATTGACATACTTTGTCTTCCACAGATTAAGAACACAGCAGCAAATGTGTTGAGAGAGACATGGCTCATTTACAAAAACACAAAGCTGGTCAAGAAGATTGACCATGCCAGAGTACGCCACCATCAGCGTAAATTCTTGCAAGCCATCCACCAGTAGGTATCGTTATGCCACCATCAGGGGTTTCAGTAAATGCTGTTACAGTTTAATTTGTGACTCTGGATTATGTGAATTAGGATTTACTGCACGTTGCATTTATATTATTATAGCACAAATGTGACTATGGTTTTGGTTTACAACTTTAGACTGCGACGAGTGAAAATGGAGCAAAGGAAATTAACTGACCAGGCCAATACAGTTGCTGATCTTGCAAAGGCTTGTGCAGTATTTTTGTTATTTTCTAATAAAAATGTTTTTATTTGCCTCAGTTTTACTAGTATATAATAGGAAATTTTACCCTCTGACTGATGCTGAGAGTAATTTGACACAAGGAATTGTAATTTTTATCCAGTATGAACCAAATTTTGCCTCTTTTTCATTATCTTTTCTGCATTTTATGACTTTTATAATAAGCTAAACAGTGAGAAACCCTGACTTGCATATCTCCTGATACTTGAAAGTGACCTCAGCATGTCGGTGATGATTTCAGACTCAGAACATGATGTACGATCTGGTATCAGAGCTGCAGCATCGAAGTGGTGAGCTGGACAGTAGGATTGTGGCTCTGGAAGAGAAACTGGACTCCATCCTTCAATGTGTGCAGTCGCTGCCCGTTGTGCTTTCTCAAGCAATAGCAAAGTTACAAAAGGATTTCCTGGATGACTTGGCTTGCCGTGTACACTTCCTATCATCCTCCCTGAGCTCCTAGTGCTGCTCAGTGCCGGCCAAGCAGCTTTGTCCAGGATCCACTGCACCGGAGACACCATACAACTGAATGGCTGTTCCTCAGTGCTTTTCCTCTTAGTGTGCAACCGTTTACAATACTGGGATGGACTTTCTCAACATGAACTCTGCTACGTGTTTATGGAGTCATACACATTCACTCCTGGGAGTTGCAGCTGCACCACCAGTGTAAGGGGAAGACCCTTTGTAAGGGGACTTTAGAGGAAAAGGAAAAAACATTATTCCTTCATTTCCCCTCCCAAGAGTGGGGACTGTGCAGAAGACAGAGAGATGTTCATGAACGATTAAGAAGTGAAAAAAAAGTTTTTAAAAAAATGCTCATTTTGTTTATTAAAATTAAATTCTAAGACACTCAAATAATCTGAAAGAAAAAAAAGCCCTGCATTTCATGGGACACTGTGGTAGTCTCTCTGTGCTTCTCATACGTGATATAGTAAACAGCTTCTGAAGATTTTTAAGTGATTATTTTCAAAAGTTGCTCAGCATGGGTTTATTTAATGAACTAAACATTTGTAAAATTGAAATTATTACAATGAAAAACGATCAAATACCATGAATAATATTTACTTTAAAACGAATCTAATGACCTGGTTCACAAAATCTTTCTAGAAGCATGTTTGTCACACTTAAATGTTTCAGATCATCAAATTTAAACACAAATAGAGACAAAATGAAGTTCCTAAATCGAGGTTTTTATTATTCAGGGGAATAAGTGTGGTGTATCTTAACTTTGAAAAGCTGAGTTCAATTTCTCCTGCCAAACCCAGGCTTGATTTCTGCCACACCTGTTCTCAATCAGAAAACCACTTAAATAGGATCGCCATTAGTGGGAGTGGGTGGCCAACCAAAATTACCCCAAGAGCTCATCTGTTGGATTGAGTGACGACTCGTCCAAGAGTTGACAAAAGACCACAGAACAACATCCAGAGAACATCAGGCCTCGCTTACCTCAGTTATGGTCAGAGTTCATGGCTCCACCATAAGAAAGAGACTGGGCAAAAATGGCCTGCATGGCAAAGTTCCAAGAAGATACCTCTGCAGAGCAAAAGGAACTTTTGCCAGAAAATATCTCGATGATCCCCAAGACTTTTGGGAAAATACTCTGTGGACTGATGAGGCAAAAGTTAAAGATTTTGGAAGGTCTGTGTCCCATTACATCTGTCTAAAAGCAACACCGCATTTATGAAAAGGAATATCATAGCAACAGTAAAATATGGTTTTAGGCCTTTTTGCTGCCTCAGGGTCTGGAAGATTTGCTGTGATAAATGAAACCAAGAACTCTGCCATCTACTAAATCATCCTGAAGCAGAATGTCCAGCCATCTTTTTGTGACCTCAAGCCTAAGCACACTTGGGTTCTGAAGCAGGACAATTATCCAAAACGCACCAGCAAGTCCACCTCTATATGGCTTTGGAGTGGCCTAGGCAAAGTCCTGACTTGAATCTGATTGAGATGCTGTGGCACGACCTTAAAAAGGCAGTTCCTGCTCCAGTATGGTTGAATTACAACAATTTCGCAAAGATTAGTGGGCCAAAATCCCTCTATAGCACTGTAAAAGTCTCATTGCCAATTACTGCAAACACTTGATGCAGTTGTTGCTACTAAGGGTGGCCCAACCAGTTACTAGGTTTAGGGGACAATCACTTTTTCACACAGGCCCATGTAGATTTGGTTTCGCTCCCTAATAATAAACACCATCTTTTAGAAACTGCATTTTGTGTTTACTCATGTTATCTTTGTCTAATATTTAAATGTTTCAAGATCTGAAACATGACAAACATACAAAAACTATTAAATCAGGAAGGGGGAAAACACTTTTGACACCACTGTAGGTATATAGACTAAATTTGATTTAAAAAGGGTAGAAAAGTTTGTTGACATTATTTTAAAATATTATTTAAAAAAAAAGATTTTTCCTCCCTGTAATCATACTGATCCATTCCATAGATTCTCAAACTGTGTCAATATATTGCTATAGTTGCTATAGCAGTGCAACATCCCACTGAAACCAGCAGCTGGTGGCAGCGCAATGTTGCTGAAGAGGGAATGGGTGCAAATGCAGAACAGAAATGAGCTATAAGAGAAAGTTTAAAACACCTGTGACTACAGTACAATTCAAGAACTAGGGTAGTAAGTAGGGTAACATTCTGACCTCTTAAATGAAAGATTTTATCTGCTTCTTTTAGAGCAGTTGGCTTTTAACTGACTGTCGTTATCACAAAGTGCAAGTAAAACTTTCACCAAAAATTCAGCTTTATATGCTGGTGTATATCTAACACTTTTCACATTTCTGGCTCTTGTGGCAGCGCATCTTAGATTTTTAAAACATCTGTCAAAATAAAGAATCTTCAAAGTAGTCAATTTTCTTGTTTTTATCACATTCAAAGGAGGAACTGGTTCCAGTTGTGTTAACTTCTGCTTTCTGTTTTTTTCCATATATACTTTCAGTTGCTTTGCTCATGTTGTTTACTTGTTCTGCTGGTTGTATTGTGTTTTCCTTATGGTTTGCTTCACTTACCACCCTTTGTTTTTTAAAAAAATCCCCCCCTTTCCCCCTCCCCCCCTTTCCCCTAGCATAGTGGGCCCTTCTCTGTGTGAAGTTTGAGTGTGGTTGCGTAGGTTCTCACCAAGTACTCTGGTTTCCTCCCACAGTCCAAAAACGCGTGGGTTGGGCTTTATGATTCTAAATTGTCTGTATGTATAAATGTAAGACTCTGTGTCAGACTGGCAGCCTGTCCAGGATGTACCCAGCCTCTGCCTTGTGATAGCCTCATCCCCCTACAACCCTGAACTCGTTAAGTAGAAGAAACTTGATGGACAGAAATAATTACGCCCGCTACTGACTGGAATTTATTTATATTTCACATGTATTGTAGTTTATTTTGCAACCTGCACATAGTGCTTATTTTTTTTAATAGAAATATCTAATATGTGGTAATAAAGATATTTGTCAGCACTGCATTTTTTTCATCTCATTTATTTAAAGTGATTAAAAGAGATTTGGGTTAGGCAATAAATCGTGCCTTAACGGGAACTAGGAAAAATAAATAATCTTAAAACATTAAAATAAATACTTTTAATTGACTATTAAAGATTGACGTCATGGCCATATACACAGATCAGTTGGTCAGAAGGTGACCTCAAACGCATTACTCCATACTGAACAAACATAAACCGCGCTTTAGGACGGAGTTTATTGCACAGTGGAGGCTATTTACGTGTCAAGTTCAAAGGCAAACAAACAGCATGCCTCAAGTGTGCGCAAAAGCACATATTCCTCCCACATACACTTGTCATTTTCCATGCTTTCAGGCGCTTGAACTGAGTTGGTCTCATTAACTTTCGGCTCCCGCCAAAATGAGGGGGAGGTATCTTAATTGCACATCATTAATTAAGCTGAATCATAAGAGTCTAACAGGTGGTCTGCTTATTAAAGTCCACCAAAAGGTTCAATGCATTTAGTTGATTAGTTTGAAGACTGGAAACTCTTTCTAAACACAAATACGAAGCCGTGATAGTTCAGACACAATCAAAAAGCTCTATCAGTGAAGTTGTTTACCAGAAGCACCATCTGTCTCTCCGGGATACCGGTTTTACATGGCGCCGAATAATCTCGCGATAAATACTCGGAGGGCAGTTGTACTCACGAGATTGTCGTTTCGCGCGCTGATGATAAGCTCCAGTCACATTCCAGATTGACAGCTCTGTTACCCAATGGACACGATGTGGTTAGAGGAAAGTAGCCAATGGTGAACCTGAAGTGCGAGAGCAGGCGGGATATCAAAGTCTTGAAGAATAACTCATTGATCAATCTCCACCAAGGCATAGAATTGGTCGTGCCATCCCTTCTAAGGAGTTAATTGGGGAAAACGTGCACGTTTTTCCTCAAAAGTAAATTTCTTGTTTTTGCTTGGACGGACAAACAGGTAAAGTGAATTTCAGCGTCTTTTAATTACTTTTTAAAAATTGTTCTCATTGATATAGTCACCCAGTTGCTAGCAAACTGAGGTTAGCTAACTTGGCAAAGTCCTACCTCCTTTCTTTTTGGCTTATTGCACCAAGTTACTCAACCAGTCAAGTGTAAACGTCAAAATTAGTCAAATCTGATAATCTTCGGGACAGTATTAGAGCTATTGACTGTACTCTGGCTTCCTTTTGCTAATATAGTATTTAAAAGCTCTGTAAAATAAATTGTAACGTGGTTTGCTTTAAGCACTGATGTGGGTGGGCGATGAACTTGTGAACTTTTAACTTGTTATCCTTCGGAACGTCCACATAATCTGCAAAAAAATGTGTAAACTGAGTTAGCTTTGCAACTTCACTGCTTCTCTTTAAGAAAAACAAATAAGCTAACGTCGGGCTGTTTATTTTCCTGTGTGGCTGGATTGGTGTGGCGTGACGTGAATCTCATTTTCGTCAGCATCGTTTAAACGTATTAATTTGCGCAGGCAAAATGGTACCCCTTGGATGGGAACAAGTAGTTTGTTTTCGAGGTTTTGACTTATGTTTTGTTGACTGCGGCTGGTTTATTTCGAGCCAGCAGAGCGAACAGGATCTCAGCTGAGAGCGCTGAAGTAAACGCGCAACCCCCGCTTAGCTGGCCCCTTGCTGTTTTGTAACAACAAAGGACGACATATGCGGGTAAAAAGCCACTGTAGTATTATAATAATCGGTTTAAAAGTACATGCGAGTTGGTATTTAGGTATGTTTCATTGTCAAGGAGCGAAGGCACATTGTTGGCTAGCGCTCCCTCGCGTCCGGATGTGCTTTTAAAAGAACTGGGAGTGGCCTACAGCTCAGTTTCCCGCACTGTATTTAAATCAGCCCGTTCCCTCCCTTTTCTCATATTCTGTTGAAGTGACAGTGCTGACAGCAGTACAATGCACTGAGTAGGGAGGGGAAACGGTCATATTTCTGCTGCTGGAGACCATTTCGCCTTAACTTGTTGTGATCACTAAACAAAAACAGCCAATCCTAGGGATGGATTTTGCAGATGTAGTGTTTTGACAATCTTCCACACAGAGCTTTTTAAGATGCAAATTCTGAATCACTGCAACTTTCTCAGTTAGATGAGAATTTGATTATCATATAAACTCATGAAAAAAATATTCAGCAATGCGAAAGCAAACAAAAACGTAACATACAGTGAGAAAATCAATTAATATTTAGAAATAATTATAAAACAAATTTTTATATGACTTGCGTAATCTAAAGCACAAGTGATACTGCATATATATATGTGTGCGCGTATTTATTTATTTTAGGGGGCAATGGTCCTGATAAGGAAATACTGAATGGTAATTTCCATATATGCACAGAACATGATAGTTATATTTAAAAGGGGAAATGGTGGGGTTATTGTTTAACTTTACAGCAATGTATTTAGCAAATGAATAAGGTCCTTACTATGTAGAAAATGCCAAATTTAACAGCACCATCTGCTCCACTGTTTGTATTCTGCTACATGTGCTGCAGACAGAGTTGTGATCAATGTAAATAGTCTCCGGGCGCTCTCTGCTGGATAAATGAAGGTCACGAAAATGAGCCCTATCATATTTTTGGTTCCTTATCTTATAACATATTTCTTGATATAATATATCTGTTATATGCTGATATCAGTCTGGCTGTTGTCTGAATAAAGCTCAAGTTGATGATAATTGTCTGTCTTCAGATATGTTATACAAATGCACATATCAACAATTTGGTTTAGAGCAAACACATTCTTTATTAATGAATGCAGCTAGCAGAGAAAATGACTGTCATAATTTTTTTTTTCTCCAGTGAATGGTGAAACCGAAAGTTTGGTTCACACCTTCAGATCTTTCTAGATTGTCAAAGGATTTTTGCTTTTAAAGGTTTTATTATTCATATAATAATCAGCTAAGAGTGTTTATATTTCTGTTTGTACTCAACCAGCTGCACAATTAACCGCTGGCTCTTTGCTCTATAACGGAAACTGTTTGCCGTCACATTATCTGTCAGCAACAGGAAACCGCCACCCAAGAATAAGAAACGACCTTGTAGAGAACACAACGTTTTGAAAAGTCACACCTGCCTGCTTGACTAGATAAGCATGTTATTTCCTTTTTTGTATGCTTCATTCTGTGTATAAATAAAGGCAGAGAGCTGCTGCAGGGTGTGAGTCTCCGTTGAGCTCTCACCCGTGCACGTTAAACTGCTGAAGTGTCTGAGTGTTATTTCATTATATCTGAGTGCTTGATAAAAGAATATCTCTAACATTTAATTGGTCCTTCGAGCCGGATTGGACATTGATATTTTTCATGCTCCAATAGGAAACCTTCATCAAGTCCTGACGTCGTGAGAAGCCCGCGCTGAAGTCTGTCGACAGCTCCTCTCTAGGCAGAGGATAAAAGTCCAGAGACGTGAAATTCGGGTTCTGGCCAGCGTTCTTATAAGAGGTCCACGACTTTGGGGGTTGATGGAGGAGACCTAAACAACCACACAATAACTCAGGTGAATATTTAACACTCACCCACATTTTGCGAAAAAACGAATAAGAGTTGACACTGTTCCTACATGTAAACGCTCGTCCTAAGAGAGGACTGGTAGCTATTATAGGAAGTTCCTACATGTAAACGCTCATCCTAAGAGAGGACTGGTAGCTATTATAGGAAAAACTCTAAAAGTAAATGCTCGCCTGAAAGAGGGCTGGTAGCTATTTTGGAGGGAAAGTGTCATAATAATAACCATTAGAGCGCGCAATATTTGTCTTTTTACTGTTTTGTCAGTGGAGTAAGTTGATTTCACAGCACATTAAGAAGGCTGAACTACTCTACTGAATTGTTTACCGTTGGTTGCTCAAGTACTGGTGGAACGAGAAAAAGGTTGTGCTTCATCACATAAAATTAACACCGCTTTCAAGAATAGCTTGAAAGTAGAAGGCTGTGTTAATAACCTCTCTCATTCCTCGTGCCAGAGAAAGCACCACGGGTGTGTGTGTGTAAACGTAAATATATCTATAAGTTGAGAGAAAATGGGTAACAAATCAACAAAACTCACTGCTGATGAGCAGTGGTTAGAGAAAAGATGTCCAGGCGCCGGACAAATCAGTATGAATAGATGGAGAAACCCAAAGAAATTAAATTGCCCTGCGTGGGAGGGAAAATGTAATCCCTCTGCAGTGACCATTTTAAAAGAGACCCTCCAAACAGAACTAAACAATGAAAAAAGCCCTAAAAAGAAAGCTAAACGTGTCACAGAGTGGCAACATTTCAAAGCATGGAAAGCAGAAGATGACAGACGTAGCGAAAATAGGCAAAAGAAAAAACAAGAGAAAACAGAAGCAGCCTCACAAAACTCGCAGCCTCCACCATATGTGCCGACATCGTCAGCGCCAGAACCTCAGTCAAAAAACCCGTTCACTAGCGTATCTAACCCTTATGCACAAGCCCAAAGCGCACTAAATCACATGACAGGGAACCCACAGAAGGAACAGGAAGACATAGGGAAAGACCCGTCAGGTAGGGATATGGGAGGACAGGTTGACCCCCCAGGACCTTCGGGTCTGTTTCCAATGATAGCCACGCCCAACCCAAGATATGGCCAACCAACGGGTGGCGATAATAACGAGAGAGATGACAACCCTTTTCTGTACGTTTTTAGGGCGTGGTCCCAAACAGACAGACTAAATGTATTAAAAGACGTTCCACCATTAAATGAAGGTTTCGAACCATGGAGGGAAGCAGTTGAGTTAATTAGAACACACTGGCATCTAAACGGCCATGAAATGCTCCAAGTAATCCAGGACTTGTTAGGGTTCAATTCAATTCAATTCAATTTTATTTATATAGCGCCAAATCACAACAAAAGTCGCCTCAAGGCGCTTCATAGATACAGAGAAAAACCCAACAATCATATGACCCCCTATGAGCAAGCACTTTGGCGACAGTGGGAAGGAAAAACTCCCTTTTAACAGGAAGAAACCTCCGGCAGAACCAGGCTCAGGGAGGGGCGGCCATCTGCTGCGACCGGTTGGGGTGAGAGAAGGAAGACAGGATAAAAGACATGCTGTGGAAGAGAGACAGAGGTTAATAACAGATATGATTCAATGCAGAGAGGTCTATTAATACATAGTGAGTGAGAAAGGTGACTGGAAAGGAAAAACTCAATGCATCTTGGGAATCCCCCGGCAGCCTACGTCTATTGCAGCATAACTAAGGGAGGATTCAGGGTCACCTGGTCCAGCCCTAACTATATGCTTTAGCAAAAAGGAAAGTTTTAAGCCTAATCTTAAAAGTAGAGATAGTTTCTGTCTCCCGAATCCAAACTGGAAGCTGGTTCCACAGAAGAGGGGCCTGAAAACTGAAGGCTCTGCCTCCCATTCTACTTTTAAATACTCTAGGAACAACAAGTAGGCCTGCAGAGCGAGAGCGAAGTGCTCTAATAGGGTGATATGGTACTACAAGGTCATTAAGATAAGATGGGGCCTGATTATTTAAGACCTTGTATGTGAGGAGCAGGATTTTGAATTCAATTCTGGACTTAACAGGAAGCCAATGAAGGGAAGCCAAAACAGGAGAAATATGCTCTCTCCTTCTAGTCCCTGTCAGTACTCTTGCTGCAGCATTTTGGATTAGCTGAAGGCTTTTCAGTGAGTTTTTTGGACATCCTGATAATAATGAATTACAGTAGTCCAGCCTGGAAGTAATAAATGCATGAACTAGTTTTTCAGCGTCACTCTGAGACAGGATATTTCTAATTTTAGAGATGTTGCGCAAATGGAAGAAAGCAGTCTTACATATTTGTTTAATATGTGCGTTGAAGGACATGTCCTGGTCAAAAATGACTCCAAGGTTCCTCACAGCGTTACTGGAGGCCAAGGTAATGCCATCCAGAGTATGACTCTGGTTAGATACCATATTTCTAAGATTTTCAGGGCCGAGTACAATAACCTCAGTTTTATCTGAATTAAGAAGCAGAAAGTTAGCGGCCATCCAGGTCTTTATGTCTTTAAGACATTCCTGCAGTTTAACTAATTGGTGTGTGTTATCTGGCTTCATGGACAGATAGAGCTGGGTGTCATCTGCATAGCAGTGAAAATGTATGCTATGTCTTCTAATGATGCTGCCTAAGGGAAGCATGTATAATGTAAACAGAATTGGTCCTAGCACTGAACCCTGTGGAACTCCATAATTAACCTCAGTGTGTGAAGAGGACTCTCCATTTACATGCACAAATTGGAGTCTATTAGATAGATATGATACAAACCACTGCAGTGCAGTACCTGTAATACCTACAGCATGTTCTAATCGCTCTAATAGGATATTATGGTCAACAGTATCGAACGCTGCACTGAGGTCTAGCAGGACAAGCACAGAGATGAGTCCACTGTCAGAGGCCATAAGAAGATCATTTGTAACCTTCACTAAAGCTGTTTCTGTGCTGTGATGAGCTCTGAAACCTGACTGAAACTCTTCAAATAAACCATTCCTCTGCAGATGATCTGTTAGCTGTTTGACAACTACTCTTTCAAGGATTTTTGATATGAAAGGAAGGTTGGAGATTGGCCTATAATTAGCTAAGACTGCTGGGTCTAGAGATGGCTTTTTGAGTAAAGGTTTAACCACAGCCAGCTTGAAGGCCTGTGGTACATAGCCGACCATTAGAGATAGGTTGATCATATTTAAGATCGAAGAATTAATCAATGGCAGGACTTCTTTGAGCAGTTTTGTAGGAATGGGGTCTAAAAGACACGTTGATGGTTTGGAGGAAGTAATTATTGAAGTTAACTCAGAAAGATCAATTGGAGAAAAAGAGTCTAACTTAACATCAATGGTACTAAGAGTAGCTGTAGATAATATTACATCTGTGGGATGATTACTGGTAATTTTTTCTCTAATGATAAAAATTGTATTTGTGAAGAAGTTCATGAAGTCATTACTAGTTAATGTTAAAGGGATGGTTGGCTCAACAGAGCTCTGACTGTTTGTCAGCCTGGCTACAGTGCTGAAGAGAAACCTGGGGTTGTTCTTATTTTCTTCAATCAGTGATGAATAGTAAGATGTTCTGGCTTTGCGGAGGGCTTTCTTATAAAGCAGCAAACTATTTCTCCAGGCTAAATGATGATCCTCTAAATTTGTGACACGCCATTTCCTCTCCAGATTACGAGTCATCTGCTTTAGGGTACGTGTTTGAGAATTATACCACGGAGTCAGGTACTTCTGATTAGAGACCTTAGTTTTCACTGGAGCTACAGTATCCAGAGTCGTACGTAGTGAGGAGGTGAAATTATTAACAAGATAATCGACCTCTGTTGGGGTAGCGTTCAGATAGCTGCTCTGTTCTGTGTTGGTACAGGGCATTGAAGATGATAACAGTGGGTGGATTATATTCTTAAACTTAGTTACAGCGCTTTCAGAAAGACATCTACTTTGATAAAATCTACTCTCCACCGCTGTGTAATCAATTATTGTAAATGTAAATGTTATCAGGAAATGATCAGACAGGAGAGGGTTTTCAGGAAACACTGTTAAATGTTCAGTTTCTATGCCATATGTTAAAACAAGATCTAGAGTGTGATTAAAGTGGTGGGTGGGTTCTTTTACATTTTGAGAGAAGCCAATTGAGTCTAATAACAGACTAAATGCCATGTTGAGGCTGTCATTTTTAGCATCTACATGGATGTTAAAATCACCCACAATAATTATTTTATTTGAGCTCAGAACTAAATTAGATATAAAGTCTGAGAAATCAGACAGAAACTCTGTGTAAGGCCCAGGTGGACGATAGATGATAACAAGTAAGACTGGTTTCTGAGTTTCACAGCTGGGGTGGACAATGTTAAGCATCAGGCTTTCAAATGAATTAAAAGTCTGTCTTGGTCTTTCATTAGTTAATAGGCTGGTGTGAAAAATTGCTGCCACACCGCCCCCTCGGCCTGTGCTTCGAGGTTTCTGGTAGTTAGAATGACTCGGGGGTGTTGATTCATTTAAACTAACATAATCATCCTGCTGCAACCAGGTTTCTGTAAGGCAGAGTAAATCAATTTGTTGATCAATTATTAAGTCATGTACTAACAGAGACTTGGAGGAGAGAGACCTAATATTTAATAATCCACATTTCACTGTTTTACTCTTTGGTTCAGATGTGGATACTGTACTGTTCTTTCTTTGTAATTGTTTATGTTTAAGTTGTTTGTTGCTGGTTTTTAGTTTGTTTTTTGTCTTTTTGGAAGCTGACACAGTCTCTGTGGAGATGGGTTTTTGGGGGGGTAGCAGGAGGAGAGAAGCTGCAGAGAGGCGTGTAAGACTGCAACTCTGCTTCCTGGTCCCAACTCTGGATAGTCATATTTTGGGGGGTTTAATAAATTTGTCCATATTTCTAGAAATGAGAGCTGCTCCATCCAAAGTGGGATGGATGCCGTCTCTCCTAACAAGACCAGGTTTCCTCCAGAAGGTTTGCCAATTATCTATGAAGCCCACATCGTTTCTGGGACACCACTCAGACAGCCAGCAATTTAAGGAGAACATGCGGCTAAACATGTCACTCCTGGTCTGATTGGGGAGGGGACCAGAGAAAACTACAGAGTCCGACATTGTTTTAGCAAAGTTGCACATCGATTCAATATTGATTTTAGTGACCTCCGATTGGCGTAACCGGGTGTCATTACTGCCGACGTGAATTATGATTTTACTGAATTTACGTTTACCCTTAGCCAGCAGTTTTAAATTTCCTTCAATGTCGCCTGCTCTGGCCCCTGGAAGACAATTGACTATGGTTGCCGGTGTCTCTAGCTTCACATGTCTGAGAACAGAATCACCAATTACCAGAGTTTGACCCCGGCGGGTGTGTCACCGAGTGGGGAAAAACGGTTAGACACATGAACGGGTTGGTGGTGTACCTGGGGCTTCTGTTTAGGACTATGCTTCCTCCTCACCGTGACCCAGCCGCCCTCTTTCCCCAGCTGCTTGGGGTCTGCCGGGGAACAGCTAGCGGGGCCTACGCTATCTTCGGCTGCACCAGCTACAGGGGCCTGGCTAGCTACGGGTGAATGAAGGGTGCGAAGCCGAGTCTCCAATTCAGTAATCCTGGCCTCCAGAGCTGCAAATATGCTACATTTGTTACACATATCATTACTGCTAAAGGAGGCCGAGGAGTAACTAAACATCTGACACAATGAGCAAGAAAGTGCAGGAGGGACAGGTGAAGTAGCCATGGTGCTAACGAGTCGGCTACGAGCTAAGCTAAGCTAGCGAAACAGTACAGAGACAGTGAGTGAATACTTTGGCTATAAATTAGGTAGTGAGTACACAGAAAGTGTGCTTCGGATGAAGCACGTGAAGATTATACTATGAAAGAAGAATGTATTTAAAAGTTGTTAATTAAATTTCTAAGCAAATAAGCTACTCAGAAACACCACTGTGTTTGAGCAGGAACAGGAAGTGATACTCTACCGCAGAGCGAGCGAACACCAAGTGACAGCGCCAGCGCGTTAAAGATGGGGACAGTAAAAGATGATTTCACAGGGACAGATCACCAAGGGAGAGCTCTCGGTCCTACATCAGACGCCCTACGAAACCAACTAACGCCTTTATATGATAGAATTAGAACCCGTTTAGCTCCAAGAGCTGACTATGGAAAAATAGGCGAAGTAAAGCAGAAGGAAGCTTAGACAGCATCTGACTTCCTTGATCGTTTACGCCCAGTTTTCAGACAACATTCAGGTTTAAATTACCAGGAAGGGCCACAAACACCGTTTCAGCAACAATTAAAGAACGCATTCTTAAACGGCCTCCTTCCAAAAGTCAGAGCTCATGTTGAGAAACACTGGGTAACACAGAACACTGGAAGTTTACCAGATGCCCTGCAATATGCAGAACATGCTGTCAAAGTTCAAAAACAAAAAGAAAAAGGAGGTGTTTTCACCGTCGATCCTGCAACAGGATTTGTAGCATTCTCTGGTGAATACAAAGGACAAAAACAAGGTCAGTACAGAGGGAAGGAAAAGAGAAATGGAGGTTATAAGGGAGATAGAAGGCCAAGAAATAACCGTTGTTATAACTGCGGAAAAGAAGGACATTTTGCACGAGACTGTAAAAGCAAAAGAGACAATGACAGCGAAAGACAGAGTAAATGACTAGAACAGGATACTGAGGATGAGGATGACACAGAAATCTACAACATAGAACAATTACTTTTGGGCTCCGAGCATAAACCTACAGTAACTGTCCATGTGAACGGACAACCTATGACCATGCTCTGTGACACCAGGGCATGTAAAACAGTATTGACTGAAAAACCACCAAAAATGAAATTCTCCAGTGATACCTTGATAGTTAAATCAGCGTCAGGGCATGTCAGTACCAAATCCCTGACAGAACCTTTACTTTTAGCTCATGAAGACAGCGGCCGCAGCTGTAAAAACCGATGTATATATGACCCATCTTGCCCAGTTAACCTTCTAGGGAGAGATGCACTAGAAAGGCTGGAAATAGGAGTACTGCCAGGGCCAGAGGGCATGTATGCTAAGCTCATGTTAAACGAGAAACAAAGCCCAGCAGATTATCAGATTAATGTGTGCAAAGGACTCGGAGAGCCCCACTACTACTGGACATTAGACCTGCCCCCACTAGAGCCCTTACAACACATAGCAAATCGATATCTGCCAACTCACTCAACACGACAGGACTACACTGAGTATCACAACACATTGAGGTTCAAACAGAGTCCAGGTCCTAATCCCGTGTATGACCAAGAAGTACACAAGCTAGGCCCACAAATGCTGACATTACAGCACCTATATGTCACCCAAAGTGGTAACGCAGTGTGCTCTGTGCTGCAGCCTGAGGCAGTACAACGAGTAAACAGGATGCCAAAACCACATGTGTCAGTAGCACACAATGACAGCACTGAGTGGAAAGATTTAGGCCGCGTTCTCGCCCAAGTTGAAAGAGACAGATATGAAAAGACTGAAGAAACACATGAGGGATGGCTACAAGGTCGCAGAACAGGATGCATGAGATACACATTAGGGTGGGTACTCACTACCCACCCAGCCACCCACATGACTGACAGCACTGATGTACACGTGCAGGAAGATAGTGAGAACTGACATATACTCTCATTGGAGCTACACCCAGAACTACAACAACTGCCCACAACGCTGTGGTCCACAGGATCGACAGATGTAGGATTAATTAAAGGAGCAGATCCCGTTGTAGTAAAAACCACCACAACCTACAGGCCAGTTAAACCACAATATCCCTTGACGACAGAAGCAAAAGCAGGGATCAGGCCAGTAATTGCAGATATGGAAAAAGCAGGCATTTTAGTGAAAACAACCGAAGTAACCTGTAACACTCCAATCTTTCCAGTGAAAAAAGCAAACACGGGAAAATATCGCCTAGTACATGACCTCAGAGCAATAAATGAAGTAACAGAGCAAATCCCACCTGTGGTAGCAAATCCACACACAATCCTAAATCAAGTGACACCAAAAGAACAATGGTTTTCGGTTATAGACCTGTCAAATGCATTCTTCTCTGTACCGCTACACCCTGACTCACAAAACCTGTTTGGGTTCACTTTTGACGATCAGAAGTACACATACACAAGGTTACCTCAGGGTTTCCAGAATAGCCCCACCCTGTATGCAGAAGCTTTAAGGAAATCCATGTCACTTTGCACGCTCCCTGCCCCAGGACAGTTTCTCCTGTATGTAGATGACATACTGATCACGGGAAACACGCAGGAAGACTGCAAAGCGAACACAATGACAGTGTTACAACATTTAGTCGAGCAAGGCCATAAAGTCTCACAGCACAAATTACAACTGTGGAGCCCAGAGGTCATATACCTCGGACACAAGCTCACAGGGGAAGGGAGAACACTGTTAGACAGCAGAAAACTAGCAGTACAGAATGCTCCAAAACCGCTCACAAAACAACAAATGATGAGTTATTTAGGTCTCTGCAACTTTTGCAGATGCTGGATACCTGAATATGCTCTGTTAGCTCAACCTTTGCAAAACTTAATTTATGGAAAAAATCTAGCACTGAAAGATGAAATAGAATGGACACCAGAAGCAGAAAAAGCATTTAATGATCTAAAACTTGCATTGCAGACGCGCACAGTTTTAGCATTACCAGATTATGACAAACCTTTCTACTTGCATGTAGACGGAGGTGCAGGCTATATGAAGGCCGTTCTAACACAAGCCTTTGGGGAAAAGCAACGCCCACTTGCATTTTACTCAGGTAAACTAGACTCAGTGGCATCAGGCTTACCGTCGTGTGTGCAGGCCTGTGCAGCCGCAGCAGAGGCAGTTAAAAAGTCCGCTGACATTGTCCTAGGACACACATTGATTGTCAAAGTTCCCCATGCTGTAACCTCCATCTTACTGCAAGCAAACTTGTCTTATCTCACACATGCAAGACAGCTCTCATATGTAGGCATTCTGCTATCACAGTCACACATTACAATCGAGAAGTGTGGACAGCTAAACCCAAGCACACTTCTCCCCACATCAGAAGACGGTGAAAAATACTGCTGTATGCAAAAGCTAGATGAGGAAACGAAACCACGAGCTGACATCTACAGCACACCCCAACCCAGTTTCACTGACATTTTCGTAGATGGCTCAGCATCAAAAAATAGGCTAGGTCGAAACTGTGTCGGTTATGCAGTAACCACAGTAGACACAGTTCTAGAAGCAAGACCTTTAACTTCCTCAAACTCTGCACAAAGTGCAGAACTTACAGCTGTTGTGCGAGCGTGTCAGCTGCATGAAGGGAAAAGCATAAACATACACACAGACAGTCAGTATGTTTTTGCAGCAGTACATCATTTTGCAAAGATTTGGCAAAACAGAGGTATGGTTACTTCTACGGGCAATCCAGTGCAACATAGATACCTTTTAAAAGAACTGCTAGAAGTCATAACATTGCCGAAACAATTAGCATTATGCAAATGTGCTGCACACCAAAAAGATAACTCAGAAGTTACTAAAGGCAATAACTTTGCAGACCAAGCCGCAAAGACGGCAGCACAGCAACCTGTACAGACCTTAATGTCTGAAACCTCAAAGTTAATACCACTCGATGTACTTAAAGATGAACAGAAAGCCGCATCTATCGCAGAACAGAAGAAATGGCTAAAATGTGGCGCACAACTACAAAATGACTTAATGACCTGTAATGGCAAACCAATATTGCCGAAATCTCTACACAAGACAGCAGCATTAGTGACACATGGCTTAACGCATGTGTCAAAGGGGGGAATGTTGGATATTCTCTCTAAACACTTCTACACTCAAAATTTCGAAAATTCAGCAAAAGAACTCATCAGAACATGCATGATTTGCCAAAAACACAATGCACAGGGAAACCTCAGACCAAAAAGAGGTCATTTTCCCACACCACCTCACCCTTTCCATACAATCCACATGGATTTTATTGAACTTAACGAATGCCAAGCATCAAGATATGCTCTAGTAATTATAGATGTATTTTCAAAATGGCCAGAAATCTATCCAGTAAAAAGAGCAGACGCAATTTCAGTAGCAAAGTGCTTATGCAATCATTTCATCCCCACATACGGCATTCCCAGTCTGATAAGGTCAGACAATGGAACACATTTTGTTAATGACATAATCAGCAAAGTCTCTGAAGCTCTAGGATTTAGCATCAAACATCACTGTGCATACCACCCACAAAGTGCCGGACTAGTGGAGAGAACTAACGGCCCGATAAAACAGAGATTAAGAAAATGCATGGAAGAAACAGGAAGGCCATGGCCCGAGTGTATAGGCCTAGTAAAAATGTGGATGAGACTAACACAAAGTTCTCAGAAACTCACACCTTTTGAAATCATCCACGGTAGACCATTCCCATTACCAATCACAAGTGAGCCCATTAACAAATCAATAAGGGAAACTACCCTAGCAGAATGGATGACTAAACTGTTTGAAAATAAAGAGATTGTGCTAAACAACCAACTGCCGAGTGATATCTCTCCAGTGTCTTGCAGGTTGAAACCAGGTGATTGGATCCTGATCAAAGTACTCCAGAGAAAGAATTGGAGTTCACCAAGGTGGGAGGGCCCATACCAAGTCTTACTCACCACACCAACTGCCTGCAAAATAGCAGAAAGACCATCTTGGATCCACCAAAGCCACTATAAAAAAGTGAGTGACAATCCAAACGTTTAGACGCCGGCTCCCCTAGCTTCCAGGTGATCTATTGGTGAAGGAAGGGCTGATTGGGTATATCCCGCCTTTTTTCTTCTCGCCAATGGTCTACTCACCAGAGGTCTAGGTGTGCCTGGTCATCATGAAGACACTTGTCCTCCTAGTGGCCTGCATTGCGCTCCTGGTGAGCCTACTAACACTCACCCGGATGAGAGGAAATAAACAACACCACCTGCAAAAAAGATGGACACATGACAACTCGCACCTGCGCGACCTGAACCAAGACCATAACCACCCATGGATGAACAACGCGTGGTATAGGTATGTGTACGATAGAACACACACCGACAACAGCACGGAGTGCTATGTGTGTTCACATATGCCAACAACGGCCATACACGCAACAATATATGGAATGGCACCTGAACTCGACGAAGCGGTGTGTGTGTTCAACAAGGCAATAACTGGCAATTGCTCACGCAGAGATTTGATGGCAACAGGACTGGCCCTAAAAGGTCAAAGCATAAAGAAGGAAGACCGAATTCCATGGTGTAATGCCACAGACGTTAAACGTGTCACGAAACCACTTTCACAGCGATGGGTCCTAATCGAACAGGCAACCCCCTGTGCCTACAATCTCACGAACTGGAACTACACCTGCAACGAAGAACATTGGGTAAACGTCAAGGCCAACAACACAAAAAGCAAATCATTCGCCATAGTTCTGCCGCCTGACATACAGCACCCAATGTGTTTTAACTTCTCAGACGGAAGCAGACAAGTTGGACGTAACCGCAACTGCACACACACACTTGACCTGACCCAATCCACAGGAACACACACCTTCAAAAATGGAACTTTCTGGGTCCAGGGAGCCGCTTGGGCCTGCGGGCCTAAAACCTACTTCATGCTCCCACTGAACTCCACCGGTCTGTGTGCACCAGTACTAATTTCAGACCACACCTTCAAGATCACAGCAGAGACACACACACGCACATCAAGAGCAAAGCGTGAAGTCGCTAAAAGTATTGCCACATGACCCAATCTACGGATCAGATGTGCCTAAGAACTTCAAACTATGGACTGATGGTCAGAAAGTCCTCCACTCCTTGTTCCCTTGGGTGGGAGCTGGAAAAAACATGCTCAGGATCGAGACACTTGACTACCGATTTGGATTGTTCCTAAATGCCTCAATGAAAATCAACAAGGCGCAAAATGAAGAAATCGACGCAATACGCATTGTAGTGATGCAACACAGAGTTGCACTGGACATGATTCTAGCTGAAAAAGGAGGTTTGTGCGTATTGTTTAACACCACATGCTGTACATACATCCCAGACAATGTGCATTCACAAAACATGACCGACGCTCTGAACGCCTTGAGAAAGATTAAGGACGCTCAACAACAAGACTATGTCACAAGCACTGAAGATTGGTTGACATGGTTGCTAGGTGGTTCATGGAAGTCCCTACTGATTAAAGGACTTGTTTGTATTGGATTTTTGCTTTTACTATTATGTGTTTTCACAACATGTGTAATACCCTGTCTGAAGAAAATGGTGTCAAACATGGTGACGACCTCTATCAACGCTTATGTAACACTGTCTCAAATGGAAGAAGTTTTGAAAGATGATTCATATAGTGATGTCTAGTCTAATTGAACACAGGACTGTTTCATGACGTTCAAACCGAAAATGTTCAGACAAGAGGTTATGAACTGAAAAATATAACAGTACTGTCATAAAAGAAATCTAAACAACAGGAGGGAATGTCAAAGGATTTTTGCTTTTAAAGGTTTTATTATTCATATAATAATCAGCTAAGAGTGTTTATATTTCTGTTTGTACTCAACCAGCTGCACAATTAACCGCTGGCTCTTTGCTCTATAACGGAAACTGTTTGCCGTCACATTATCTGTCAGCAACAGGAAACCGCCACCCAAGAATAAGAAACGACCTTGTAGAGAACACAACGTTTTGAAAAGTCACACCTGCCTGCTTGACTAGATAAGCATGTTATTTCCTTTTTTGTATGCTTCATGCTGTGTATAAATAAAGGCAGAGAGCTGCTGCAGGGTGTGAGTCTCCGTTGAGCTCTCACCCGTGCACGTTAAACTGCTGAAGTGTCTGAGTGTTATTTCATTATATCTGAGTGCTTGATAAAAGAATATCTCTAACATAGATAAAGCTCAAATATGTACCATGTAGTACTATTCACTATGAAATGCATTTAAATACAAATGATTAGCAGATATTTTGGTTTTTCATTTAAACTTCAACTTATCACTGCAGAAAAAACAAGCATGGCACTCCTCTCACATTTCTATTTGTACTATGATAGAGTGTGTACTACTGCTGGATTAAAAGATTAAATGAAATCTTTCAGGAAAGACTTGTTATTAGTGTGCTATTGAAAATAACTAGCTATAATGGGAGTGGTGTTTGATTGTTGACACAGGGCAGCTGCAATGTGGATTCAAGTGCGCACAATGGATGGGAAGGAAACCCATCGGGTGGATTCCCTGTCCAAACTCACCAAGGTGGACGAGCTGCGTCTCAAAATCATGGAGATCTTCAAGGTGGAGCCAGAGAGACAGAGACTCTTCTACCGGGGTAAGCAGGTGAGCCAGCATTGTTGGTGTTAATAAATGACTTTATTACATTTTAGTGCAGTAGATGAAATGATCTCAGTGATGGTTGTAGCTCAGTTGTCAGCGCTGCTTTAGCATTTAGTCACAGACAAAATGTAAAATGCTATAAATGATATCTACAATTTTTTTTTTCCTGTTTATATCAGATGGAAGATGGCCATACTATATTTGATTACAACGTAGGCCTAAATGACATAGTGCAGCTGCTTGTTAGGCAGCAGTTGCCCCCTGTTGATGTCGTCAAGAGCAAGGACAAAGAGGCAGAGCTCTCAGACTCTGATTCTGGCTGCAGCTCAACCCAGAGCGAGTGTGACAAGAGTTCGACTCATGGCGAGACAGAAGGTCAGACTGCGGGAACCTCTGCACAGACAAACGCCCCAGAACTCATCGACCCTGGATTTGGACTTTACAGGGTATGCGCTAAAGACTGTGGTCACATTGAATGTGATGTGTATGACTTCCTGTTTAAGCCAGCTGTGGTAGGGTGGCGATACAATGTAGAACTGCTACCACTGTGATGTTGACGTTTCTGGCTACAATCTTAAAAAAAAAAGTGATAGGGATTAAGAAAAAACAAACTCAAAACACAATGCAAAGAGAAATTGGATAAGAGAAATTGGGAATATGTAGCCCGAAAAAGTCGTGTAAGCAATGACTACTCCAGATGTTTGTTTAAAATACATAAAGCTCAACAACAGATACTAAAAAGACAATACAGAACAAACATGGCTAGAAATGCCTACATTAAAAAAAAAACCCACACAGACCTGGACAAAACAATTAAAAAAAAAAAGAAAAAAAAAAAAAAAAAAGACATGCAGGAAACATACCAAGGTTGCCACCATATTTCTTCACAACTACTTGCCATTGGCTCAGATAGTCTCAGGAACTGCCATTACCCCAAAGCTTTTCATCGGGAGGTTGTGATGGGCTGTGCCCGATAAGCTCTGTATGTCGCGTTCATGCCATTATGTGGTGAGCTGTGCACATGTAGAAAACATGTTTATTTGAACTCTTAGTTCTCTTTATGTTTTGCAAAGTAATTGATTTTTTTTTAACACTTTGTGTACAGTTGATGCTGTGTGCGTGTGTATGCATTATGTGCTGCATATAAAGTTACACTTTGTATAGCTGTTTTAACGAATGAATGTGGGGAAAATCTGGCAGGCGTTGATTGAAGTCACCTTTTCTCACAGGCAGGACACAGTGGGTGACAGACATGCATGTTGTTACTTGAGATTCTCATCTGATTTAAAATTGACCTGAGAGAGCAGGCAGGAGGCAAGATGCATGCTCCCTGACTAGGACACTGAGGCTAAATTTAGTATTGGGGTCACACTGTTTCAGACATTGCTTCCCTTCTGGTAATATCTAGAAAAGTTTGGCGCTAAGAAAACTGCTTTTGTTTTTTCTTTACGTTAGTGTTCGAGCTGTTTATTTTTTATATATTTTTTATTTTTTAATTAAATATATATATTTTTGAAATGCATTCTGTGCATTTATGCAATATTATATTTTACTTTATCTTATCAGTAAGAGACTTCTGGATGCAGTTTAGGATTTGCTGTCTTCACTTTCCCTCTGATGTGATTGTGATGGTCTTCCAAATTGTCTACAAAAGTAGGCAGTTTGGATGACATGTGCATGGAGTGGATGGAATGAGTTCTGTTGACCAAGCTTCAAAAAGGGCAGCGTGCAAAGGTTTCATTTTTACAAGACATCAAATGAGCCACTTTGTACTGAACTTTTTTTGGGTGGGGAATAGTCAAAAGACATTTTATGAATTATGCTGAAAAAGTGACTGCAGTTCCCTTTCAGTCGATTCACTCGGTACAACACATAAGTATGGGATATCACGCCCTCGCGTGTCCTGGCTGAAGAAACCTTTAATCGCGCCTTTAAGGCAGATGACGTGTGATGACACGCGCACGGCCCCGCCTGCGCATATAGCCGCTGTCATCACAGTCATCCCTCAGTTCTTACGCTCTTCACCTCGCTGAGAACACCTCTGCTGAGTTGGGCTAGCTAGCTGCTGCTAGTTAGCTCCGTTGTCTGCCGACTTGAACTTAGCTTAACGGCCCCTGTTGGTGTTAGCCTCCACCGCGCAGTTGGTGTGTAGGCTGCCCGCGGAGCGCTAATTTCAAGTTTTCCCGTGCAGCGTTTTGCTTGGTGTTTTGGAATGTACTCCAAACCGAAGCAAGCAAAGCAGAAATCTTCTGTTCGCCCCTGTCCTCAGGGATGCGGTTTCTCTTTGCACGACAGCGACCAGCACGATGCCTGCCCTGTCTGCCTGGGGATCGTCCACGCTAGGAGAGCGTTGACGGAGCCCGAAGCCTGTGCGTTTTGTCGCCAGCTCCGGCGCTCGACCCTGGAAAGACGGGTGACGTTTGTGGAAAAAGTGCTGGGACGCTCGGCTGTCGCACGGCATGACCCTCTCCTTTCCGAGTCTGGAGCCCCGTCTTCGTCCGAGTCCGAAGACGAGGATTTTCCGGTCGATGTCCCCGCAATTAGCTGGGCTGAACACATGGAATATGTGGACGGGTTAGCCGATGACGAGCCGGAACCATGCAGTTGAAGCGCTGGCGGGCTTCAACCCAGGCTGAAGCCCGTCAGCGCTCCCTAGGACGATGATGACGTGCTGGACATCGGCCTGGACATCCATGGTTTTTCGGAGGATGAGCAGGAGAGCTCATTGTCGACCCAATGTACCGCCGCTGCTGCGCCGGTTGGCCACGGTGACACCTCTCTTTTCTCCCTGTTTCGCCGTGCTGCTAAAAAGCTGCAGGTGGACTGGCCCTCTCCTCCGCCAGCTCAGAAGCCGTCACGGTTTGCGGGGTTTTTCCTCCCACCGGAGCCTGCAACGGCCAAAAACTGCCTTCCCATGTTCTCAGACTTTCTCTGCGAGCTAACAGCATCATGGGACAAACCTCTGTCTACCCGCGTCACTGAGCCCGGCTATGGACAGTACATGGAATAGGACGGCGCCGAGGGGGCTGGCTTAGCTAACCCACCCCCTATGGAGCCGTCTCTGGCTGCTTATCTGGCCCCGTCCCATAACCATGGTGTCGGTGGCCCCGCAACTCTGCCGTCCAAGCACTGCAGATTCTCTGCTTCACAGCTGGAGAAGATTTATCGAGCTCAGGCCGGCACTGCTCGCGCCATGAGCTCTGTCACCATGCTCCAGACGTACCAGGCACTGTACCTGACGGAGCTCGGATCGCTGGTTCCTGATGACAGCCCGCTGGCACCTCTTCTTAACGAGGTCAGAGTCGCCACAGATTATATCCTCCGTGCGTCTCGCTGTGCAGCGCTCTCCCTGGGCAGAGGGATGGCTTCGACAGTAGTGGCGCAGAGGCACCTGTGGCTGACCCTCTCTGACGTCCCGGATAGGGACAGGGCTGTATATCTGGATGCACCAGTGTCTGCGGCTGGGTTATTCGGACATTCACTTGAAGCCATTCAGGCTAGATTCGATCTGAGGAAGAAGCAGACAGAAGCTCTGCGCGACATCATCCCCAGACGTCAGCCCAAGCCCGCAGCTAGCTCTCACAGGCCCGCCGCTCCTCTGCCGACTGGCAAGAGACTGGCGCCCACTGCTGAAGTGGGTGTGCCGCCAGCGAGAGCACATCCTCCGGCCCGAGCTCCACGCCAGTCGGCCTGGAGCAAAGGCCCACCCTCGGGTCCCCGGCGGGACCCGACGCCCAGGAGGAAGAAGCCTCAGCCCTCTTAGCTGTGGTTTTGAGTGGAGAGGGGGTCCAGCAGCAGGGAGACGCTGTTTTTACCCCTCTGTTGCCGCACAAGAGGTGCCGCTTAAGTTCTGTTCAGGTTGTCAGCCCCAGAAGGCGCTGCACTTTCCTAACACTGTCTCCCAAGCACAAAACCCCTGCACACAAAATGCCCCAGGTAACTCCCTGTTCAGGTGTGTTAAATGTTCAGGTGACCACATCGAGTGTTCCCGCTGTTTTTCATTGTTGTGCCCCAGAAAAGGTGCCTCCAACAAAATGTATAAATGTACATGTTTCCATGTTACAATCAATAAAGAGTGTTGTTTATTCTCAAACAATCAAATGCCCAGCCTGCAGGCAGAATGAGCCAGGTCAGGCAGGTGATGCAGTCCCCCGCAGACACACTGGGGGGCGACAACGCCCCATCGACGGTGCTGCAGGTCAGCCGGCTGGCTGCTCACTTCCCTCAGTGGCGCGCTTGCGCCCCCTCTCCGTGGGTGCTGCGAACCGTTGCCATGGGTTACCGGTTGCAGTTCCGGGTCAAGCCGCCTCGTTTCCAAAGAGTCGGGGGGAGGGCTTCGTCCCATCCTCGACCTGCGAGTCTTGAACACGTATCTACGAACGTACAGGTTCAAGATGCTAACACTCAGACAGCTCTTGAATGCGGTCGGCCCGGGAGATTGGTTTGCAACAATCGATCTAACAGATGCTTATTTTCATGTGGTTATACACCCGAAACACAGGCAGTTTCTGAGGTTTGCATTCGAGGGCGTAGCCTACGAATACCTAGTGCTGCCGTTCGGGCTGTCGCTCGCTCCTCGCACCTTTACGAAATGTGCCGAGGCAGCGCTAGCGCCCCTCAGAGAGAGAGGAATCCGCATCTTAGCCTACCTAGACGACTGGGCTCTCGTAGCTTGCTCCAGAGAGCAGGTGGAGACACAGCTGTCGCTGGTTCTGTCACACATTCAGACACTGGGGTTCTCTGTGAACTTTCAAAAGAGCTCGCTAATCCCGAGTCAGCAGATTACTTTTCTCGGTTTGGAAATATGCTCGCTTTCCAGCCGCGCACAGAGTGGCCGCGTTTCATCGCTGCCTCGCTCAGTTTCAGTTGGGACGCAGACTGCGTTTCCAGACGATATTAAGCTTGTTGGGCATGATGGCATCTATGATCGCCGTAGTGCCACTTGGACTGTTAAAAATGAGAGCGTTTCAACGCTGGACTCTCTCTCACCGTTTGTGTGCATCGCGTCACCTCCAGAGGAGGCTGGCGGTAACCGCGTCTTGCATGCTAGCTCTCAGTCCTTGGAGGGAGCCCGGGCTGCTCCTGTCTCGCTCTCTGCTGTTATGGTGCAGTGTTCATTTTCTGTCTCTAAGAGCCACCCATGTCCCGGGCCACCTGAACCTGGGGCCGGACCTTCTCTCCGGGGGGGTCCTCTGGTGAGAGAATGGAGGTTGCACCCTTTAATAGTGGCTCAGATTTGGGACCTATTTGGCAAGGCGCAAATAGATCTTTTTGCTTCCAGGGTAGATACTCACTGCCCCCTGTTCTTCTCCATAATCGACCACGATGCACCCTTGGGCTTGGACGCGCTAGCGCACCAATGACCAAACGTGCTCCTGTATGCATTTCCCCCAGTGGAAATGATATCTCCAGTTCTAGAGAGAGTGCGTCGGCATTCCCCCTCTCTCTAATTCTAGTGGCCCCTTGGTGGCCCACAAGGTCATGGTATGCAGAGATAATCAGCCTGCTAGCAGCGAGTCCTTGGCAGCTTCCTCTCTGCAGGGATCTCCTCTCTCAGGCGGGAGGAGAAGTGTTTCATCCGCGCCCAGATCTGTGGCGCCTTCATGCTTACCTGCTGAGAGGTTAAACTTGATTGCTAAGGGTTTGCCACCTAGTGTGATAGTGACAATTCAGAGCGCTAGGGCCTCATCTACTAGAGGCTTGTACGCTTACGAATGGCGAGCCTTCAAGCAATGGTGCCAGGACCGCCACATTCTCCCATTTCAGTGCTCTATTGTGGATGTTTTGACATTCCTGCAGGAGCTGCTGGATAAGGGCCTTTCATTTTCGACAATCAAGGTTTATTTAGCAGCTATATCTGCTTGTCATATTGGCTTTGACGGGGTGACACTAGGTGCACATCCCCTCGCCATACGTTTTCTGAAAGGAGTTTGCCGGCTGAGGCCCGTGCTTAAGTCCAGTGTCCCTGCTTTGGACTTGTCTTTGGTGCTGGAGGCCCTTTGTAGCCCCCCGTTTGAACCCATTGAGTCTGTGGATATGAAATTTCTTTCATATAAGACTGCATTACTTCTCGCTTTGGCTTCGGCAAAGCGAGTGGGTGACCTTCATGCGCTCTCTGTGCATCCCTCCTGCACACACTTCTCTTCTGATGGCCACAAGGTCGTATGGCATCCAAATGCTGCCTATTTTCCCAAGATCATGCCTGCATCTTCTAGCTCAATGGAGTTTGAGTTGCTGAGCTTTTGCTCCCCTCCTTTTGCATCTGAGGAGCAGAGGAGGATGCATTCTCTTTGTCCAGTGCGTGTGCTACGCACCTACATTGAGCGCACTCAGAATGTGCGTTTATGTGACCAGCTGTTTGTCTGCTTCGCTAATCCGAATAGAGGTAGAGCTGTGTCCAAACGGAGGCTGTCCCACTGGATTATAGAAGCTATCTCACTGGCATACGGCACCGGTGGTCTTGCTTTGCCCCACGGGGTGAGAGCTCATTCCACCAGGGGGATGGCAACCTCAAGGGGTGCCTGTAGCTGATATTTGTGCGGCAGCTAGTTTGGCATCAACGCACACTTTTGTGCGGTTTTATCGGTTGGACGTTACAGCCCCTTCGGTGGCTCATGCTGTCCTTTCTGCTGGGTCTACCACTCACTAAGGATGTGGTGGTCCGATTCCGGTTCGGTGGCTGCTCTGTGGGGCGTGTATATATGTCCCATACTTATGTGTTGTACCGAGTGAATCGACTGAAAGGGAACGAATAGTTATGTCTATAACTTCTGTTCCCTGAAGGTTACCAAGACTACAAAGACGCCCAAAGAAGAGGCTGCAGAGGCAGAGCCAGCTGAGGATATACTGTACCATGTCAAATATGAAGAGTAAGAATCATTTTTCGTACTAATGACAAATTTTTTTTTTTTCCCCCATCACATCACTGTATCAACGCAGTATTTGTCATGTAGCAGCACAGAGCAGAGTTTCTGTACTAATGGTCAACATTCAGCAGTTTGAGCTCTGATTTTGGTTTTAGTGGGTCAGGTGTTGTAATTCTACAAACCAACTTGTTGCAGCAGTGAAAATGTTAATTGAAAGATCTAAGAAGATGCAGCTAAATATCCTAACAAATACATTGACACGATGTAAGCTACTTTAAAAGCTCTTCTCAAACACACTGGAGATGAAAACTGATGGTCCTGTTTAAATTTGATACTGCGAGCAATGCAGTTGTTACATTGAAGAATGTTTTAAAAAAAAAATTTTTTACGGACTCTGAACTTTAAGTTCTCATTTTGCTCAGTGAGACTGTACAATGAAACAGGTTTTCCCATTTGTTAAATAAGTACAATGTATATAAAGGGGAGACATTGCTCTGTTGATATGTGCCCTCATTGAAAGGTGCTCTTGTTTATTAGATGGCAAGCACATTAGTGTTGGAGGGAACATTCATGTAAGTGGTGTATTGGTTCAAACCTGCTGCATTGACTACTGGTCCTTACTATTCAGATGTGTTTTTTATGTTTTGGCCATGCTGCAGCACTGCTTGTCTTTGAATTGCAAAAACATTCATCGTTTTTACTTTCACAGCTATGCAGAGAATGGTGTGATTCAGCTGCTGGCTAAGGACGTTCGGCCACGTGCTCGTACTGTGTACCAGTGGCACCAGCTGGAGCCAGGAATGGTTGTCATGCTTAACTACAACCCAGATGAGCCCAAGGAACGTGGCTACTGGTATGATGCTGAGATCCAGAGGAAGCGGGAGACGCGCACCCAGCGAGAGATCTATGCTAAGATTATCCTTGGGTAAGGCCATCGTTGCATACAAGTTGGAGTTGTTGTGCTTTGTAGCATCTGTTACGACTTGTCACATATAAGAACATTTCACTGGCTGTGGTAGATGATAAACATTTTCTTTAAGGTCTGTTGTAACAGTATCTCATAGTTTGGTTTTTGAATGCCACAGCAGCAGGTGTGTAGAAGCTAATTTCCTGCTGTGGTATCAGTGGATGCCACTGAAACAATTTTTGACAGTTTAACCAACTGTGTGTATGGTTGTTTGGAGGATAAATGGCTTTCATTAACATTACGTCTGATTATTGTATCTGATATCAAACGGGTTTAGTTTTGTGTTGATGACGACCTAAAATATAACTAACCTTTTTGTACATGCATCGGGAGCTTCCTGTTATCCTCATGTTTGTCATTTCTTTTACCTTCTGTTTAAGCTTGGACAACATGGAAAGCAGGAGGAAGTTAGATTATATTGTTTGACTATTCTAACAGGTTCCTTTATGTTTTTTGTTTAAAATGTAGCGATGCTGGTGACTCTCTTAATGACTGCCGCACCATGTTCGTCACTGAAATCTACAAAATTGAGGAGCCTGGCTCGTTGGGTGACGCCCCTGCTGGATCTGAGAGTCCACTAAAAAGTGGGTTTAAAAACTGCATTTAAAATTGCAAAGATGTGTAGCAGTAGTCATAATCTAGAAATCTGAACTTAACCTTTCACTAAGGAATGTTGCAGAATGAAATGAAATGCATAATCAAAATGAATGCAATCTTCAGGATCAAATGGACCTGAGTGCAAGCACTGTAAAGATGATCCCAAAAAGAACTGTCGCTGGTGTAACTGCCACATCTGCGGCATCAAGCAGGATCCCGACAAACAGCTGCTGTGCGATGAATGCGACATGGCCTATCACACCTACTGTTTGAATCCTCCACTCACCACCATCCCTGAGGATGAGGACTGGTAGGTAGATTCAGAAATCCAGCATTCATTTAAAATTGAACAGAGCCACAAAATCATCAAATGTTAGAATGGAAGACTTGAAAAATTATCATCAGTGTGTCAGGCTCGGGTTTACCTTTTACTTTACATTTTGCAGGTATTGCCCAGGTTGTCGTAATGATGTCAGTGAGGTTGTGCTGGCTGGAGAGAAGCTGAAGGAGAGCAAGTAGAAAGCTAAGATGGCTTCTGCTAGCTCCTCGAGCCAAAGGGACTGGGGCAAGGTGAGTGCTAACACAATATGAATCTTAAACTTATCAGCTTTTTTTTTTTTTTTTCTCATTATGGGAATGACAATTACACATCATAAATGATTTGCCTTATCTTCTATTTTAGGGTATGGCCTGTGTCGGTCGAACCAAACAGTGCACCATTGTTCCATCCAATCACTACGGCCCAATCCCTGGCATTCCTGTCGGTTCCCTATGGAAGTTCAGAGTCCAGGTCTGTTTTGTTTTTTTGTTGTTGTTTTTGTTTGTTTTTTCTTTTCCTTCCTCACTTCATGGCTTATCATCGTTTGTGATGACTTATTCCTGTACCCTGGAATAATAATGGTATAATAATAATAATAACTGTTTAATTTCCCACCCTTAGGTCAGTGAATCTGGTGTTCATAGGCCTCACGTAGCTGGAATTCATGGCAGGAGCAATGATGGTGCCTATTCTCTGGTCCTGGCAGGAGGCTATGAGGATGATGTGGTATGTTTTTGTATGTTCTAGGGCTGCCACAAACGATTATTTTGATAGTCGACTAGTCACTGATTATTTTTGCGATTAGTCGACTAATCAGATCATGCATCCATTGGACGTAAAACGTACAGCTTACTGCACAAGAATGCATCTGCTCTTATATAACTATCATTAGCTTACAGCTTTAAGTGTTTAAGGTATGTGCTAACTAAAAATAAAGACAAGATGATAGTTTATTAAATTTTAATGAAATTTGCAGATTGTTTTGGTGAAGTTAAATAAACTCCTTGCTATCTAAAATATAACAGGACACCTGAGTATATTCTCGAGCATCTCACACTTCTGATAATCAGTTGTCTGCTTGACGTTTATTCAGCTGTGTAAAAACTATAACTTTAATCTCAGCCAAACCGATTTACTCAGGAACAAATAAAATACTAAAAAAAAAGCCAAACAATAACATTTTGAAGTTATCTATGTGACTCATATATATTTAACCTGAGTAGCGAGATTTGCCGGGAGTCCGGTGTTCTCACCAGCTCTAGTGAGCCTTGCCCCCGGCTAGCTATCGAGCTAGTGGGTAACAGACATTGGAGCGCTTTTGAAAATATGTGGTGTCTTGATAAACTGAGCAGATATTTGAGGTTTATACAGTTACATTCTCACCTGAAAATATGTTAAATGTTTATTTTGTGACCCAGAAAGAATAATAAGAGCAATATTAAAACTAACTAGCTGCCGCCGTTTATGTAAACTGAGCTGGGCTGCGCTATGAATTCTGGGACACAGCTTCTTCTTCTTCTTCTTCTTGGTTTAATGGCAGCTGGCATCCTTGTACATGCAGTGCTGCCATCTTCTGTTTCAGTCCGTTATTACACTCTTAAATCCTACTACTTATCCCTGCGTCTTTTGTGATCTTACAAAGCTTCAAACGAGGCGTCGACTATTAAATCAGTCGTCGACGATTTTGATAGTCGACGTAATCGTGACTAGTCGACTAATCGTGGCAGCCCTAGTATGTTCTTTAAAGAAAAGCAAAGTAGTGAGAACATGTTACGGGGGGGGAAGCTTGCTGTTTGTTTTGATCAAAATGGTGTCAAATAATACTGCTTTTCAAGTGTTAGCAGTCATATTTTAAAACACTGTATTTATTTTATGCAATAGCCTGATGAGAAACTTTGTGAAGTTTAGTGCTTTTAATATCTTTGGTGCTTCTTAAACTATAGGATGATGGTAATGAGTTCACCTACACTGGCTCTGGTGGGCGAGATCTGTCTGGAAACAAGAGGACTGCGGAGCAATCATGCGATCAGACACTTACACACATGAACCGGTATGACAAGGCTATAAAAACTTACTGGTGTTAATTTTCAAGTTGTCTGCTTAGATCTTCCTTTGCATATGTAAATCATCTGTTTTTGGGCCTCATCAGGGCGCTGGCTCTCAACTGCAACGTCCCTGTCAATGACAAAAATGGAGCAGAAGCCAAAAACTGGAAGGCAGGCAAACCAGTTAGAGTAGTACGCAGCTGCAAGGGACGCAAGCACAGTAAATACTGCCCCGAGGAAGGGAACAGATACGATGGAATATATAAGGTATGAAGGAAAACTAGAATTTCTTTTTTGCCTTCGGTAAAAAATCTGCAGTGATTTCACAATATTGCAACTATTTTAATTTTACTTGAGATCTTTGTCTTACTTTAGGTGGTGAAGTACTGGCCAGACAAAGGAAAATCAGGCTTCTTGGTCTGGCGGTATCTGCTGAAGCGTGATGATGACAAGCCAGCACCATGGACCAGAGAAGGCAAGGAACGTATCAAGAAGCTGGGTCTCACCATGCAGGTAGAGATCATTAGATTATATTGTCCATACAATTTTTTTTTTATATATATTTTTTATTTTATTTTGTTTTTTTATTTTTATTTTTTTTTGTTGGTTTCTTTTCAGCAATGGTGGATATTTTTTAGTACTTGGTATGGTGCTGGATAAAATAAACATTGTGTTCTTCTGTATTTTGTTGCGAAAATGAACTTCTGCATTACTAAAAATATTAAGTATAATGTAATACACTTAATGTAGCCTTGTAAATAAATACATTACATCTTAGATGTTTTCAATTCATTAATTACCTGCTGACTGTTACATATTGTTGTAGTGTAAGCTAATAAACTACTTACTTCTACAAGCTATTCCTCAGTTCAATCCCCTCAGAGGTTGGAGCTCAGCTTTATTTCATTATGCTGCACTTGTTTTCTGCTGCCATGCAACATTACGAACACACCCCTTTAGCACGACACAGAACACCCTCTTTGTACTGTCAGTTTCACACTTCACCCTAAATACACAGCAGATAAAACAAAATTCCACACCACAACACCTGTGACTGCATTCACACCTAAAGTCTCCTGACAGAAAGTGAACTGTTATTGCTGGGTATTTATTGGGTCGTGGTATTGACACGAACAGTGATATTTATTGTGAGATGTGTCCCTCTGGAATCTTGTGTGCAATAAATATACAACTAAATGACTAAACTTTATTCTCAAAAATGAGACGAATGTAAGAAACAGGCTGAAGAGGATTGTTTTGTGTATGATGACCCCTATTGATCATTTACAGTCACTAAAAAAATGCAGAAAAGAAAAAACACCCACACACACACACGCATGACTGCATCCATCATGGCTGCCAACTATGGCGTTATTTTTGTGCCACTATTCTGAGCGCACGTAAAAAAAAATTGCAGGTGCAAGTGTTGCATTTTGAGGAGAAATTTATTTTGAGCGTAGAAAAGCTGAATTTGAGTGAACAAAATTCATTGCTGCGTGCAAAAAACGTATTTCAGTGTTTTCGCTTATCCATATACACACACAATAGCACCCCCTCTCGCTCAGTTTTTGCATTTGCGCTTGCTCGCAATGTGTTGCTTGCGCTCACAAAATTCTCTGCTTCGTACGCTCAACTCTCTGTACACCGTTATAAGTGTGCCACAAAACCAACCAATCACAGACTTGGTTTCAAAAATTCTGATTGGCTCTTACGGTCTCCAATCAGCTCGCTAGCTACTGCCTTCCGGACACTGGAAACACTGTCCACTCAGCCTCGCTTCTTGCAGATAGAGGGATTTTTGATTTACTCTGCAGCTAAAGAAGAGATGGCAGAATCAAACAATGGCTCCAATAATACTACACCACAGTATCAGGTGAGTTAAAAAAATTTTTTGTGAAGTTAGTAATTTGCTGTCCTTTCTGTTTAATATGCTGTGAAATTGTAGTTACAGATGCAGCTGTAGAGTTTAAGCTAGCCTTATGGGTAATTACCAGCGTAGTTGTCTTACTGAGGCAGTGTATCCTAATCATGTTTTTTAGGGTAATGGTGCAGTTGAGTCAGCAGTAAGAAATCTGGTGTCTTTGCTGCTTAACAACATATCCACAAATCCTTCAGGGAGGCCAACAGAGAGTGGGCAGCCGGAGCCTAGAAATCTGACTATCCAGCAAGAGATGACAAGGTTTTTGCTTTTTTTGTGTTTTTTTTTTTTTTATTTTAACCTTTTGCAATCTTTTCTGTTAAAGTTATTTGGTTTGTGGATTTATCAACATTGATTTTTAAATTAAAATGTGCTATTAAGGACTGATGTCATATTTAATAACTTTATTAAACAATAACCCTTATGTTATGCAACACTGCATTTTTTAAACTCATGCATTTTCATCCCACATATCATTTCCAGGATATTTCAAATCACACTTGAGCCGTGGTAAAAAGAGATGTTGAACATCTACTAAGCAGCTTGTTAAGGCAGGCAGTAAGACCACAGGCCTCAGTTTTTATTTGCTGTCAAAAAACACATCCTACATACCTTTGCCAGCTGAGGAGCTTGAACTCCTACAAGCTGGCATGGGGAGACAAACAGTGTCTCTTCCAGAAGATGGTGACCATGCAGAGGTAAGTTTGTGTAGTCAGTATTAAAATCAGTCATTGGCAGACGCATTTAGCCTGAATCATATGCCACAGTCCATTTAGTGTTCCATTCTGCTTAACTGTGTTTTTAACTAAGATTTCTAGACTTCTGGAAGAAACCTTTCCAAAAATGGAATATCTTTGTGGAGGATGGCTCTTGCATAAGGCAACAGGTTTGTTGTTAATTCAGTTTTTATGTGTTTTTTTTGGCATTCTTGCGTGCTCATACTGCATTATGATTATGTAGTTGATACTTTTGCTGCTTGATTGTTTATGCTATCTTTCTGTCAATAAAGGTGGCGGTGGTCTACGAAAGCTCACTGTAATTCCACCTGAAACAGAAGGATATTCTGTCAAAACACTGAAAGCTGTGTCAGGAGGTGGCAAATCCACTTTTTACATAGTACCTCTTCAGGAAACATTAGACAGATCTCCTCTACCTCCCGACTCACAGCACTTTTCAAAGATGCCAAAGAAGATATGTTACCAGTGTAATGAAGTTATGCCTCTGCAGATGCTTGCAGTACACATCAATACGTGCAAAGGAAAATTCTCTCCTGATGAGACTGATGATGAGGTGAGACAATTTTGATGAAATCAAAATGAGCAATTTTGATTAAATAATATAGTATCACAATTACTGTTTTTTGATTCAGCAGGAATCGGAGTTATGCATTGTGAAAAGCAAATGCAAGGTAAACCTAGCACATTAGTAAAAACCATAGTAATTACAATGAATTTTGTATCGGTAATGATCTTTCTCCCACTATGCATAACATGTACCCCTTTTTTGAAATTGTAGGTTATTTGTCCAATATGCACTAGGATTTTCCTGAAGATGAGATCACAGTCCATGCGAGTCTGTGTGGGGATAGGTAATCTTTTTTCAGCCTTTTATGAAAAAATGTTAATCAGTAACAGTCCACGCAAACATATGTAGTTTTTTTTTTGTTTGTTTTTTTAACTTTGTTTTGTCAACAGCTTTCAATGCATGGTGCCTGAAGAAAATGACCAAACTACAGGGACACCAGCTCAAACTTCAGTATGCACAACAGACAGGTACTTTTTGCTCTATTATAGTTCATATACACACTATTATGCAGAACCATTTGTTAAAATTATGTGTAAGATCTTTTACACAATAACTGGGGTTTAATTTCATATAAAACATTTTATGATCACGCTACTTTAAATTATTGTTAAAGGTTGTTGCACAGAACATGCTGCAATAATTTCTAATCACGTTTAATGTGGTAGCCTCTTTTAATCTAAAGATGATTATTTTTCTTTGAGAACTTAGGATGTTTTCTACCCTGTTTTTGTTAAGCGTGGAAGATGTATTGCGTTGCCTTGAACAACAAGTCGACACCACAACAGAATTTAAGTTGTGTGTGGACAGAGAAGACCTTCCAGACAGAGGCATTCTCCAGTGGCAGAGAAAAAAAGCTGCATCTCCCACCAGTGTTCTTAGGGTGGTTTTCATTGGAGAGGCAGGCGTGGATACAGGAGCACTTAGGAAAGAGTTTTTGAGTGGTGAGTTGCCTATTACCTGTTTTGTCCTAGTGTCAATAAATAATGGATAACTTAAAAATGCGGATATTTTTTGCATGAAAGACATGATTTCAGGTATTGAAAGCAGATTCTTTGAAGGACCTGAGAACAAGGGCAAAAACCCCAAGTATTCTCTGACCGATCTTGATAATGAAAACTTCAGGTTGGTTACATACGAGCTTTGTGTATTACATTTAATACGCATCCGATATTTTTGTAAATGTTACCTGAAAATGAATTATAATCATTTGTCTACACAGAACTGTTGGTGAAATAATTGCAGTCAGCCTCGCCCAAGGAGGCCCATCTCCTGCCTTTTTCAAAGAATGGTGCTACAATTTCCTCTGCTCAGGAGAGGTTGATTTCAGCTGTCTGTCTAAGGAGGACGTTGCAGATGTGGAATCTTCCCTGCTCATCTGCAAAGTGAGCACCTGGTTTAGCTCTGGCACATGATATATTATGAGTATGGTGTTTTTAAACACTTTTAACCTTCTGTATTTCCTCTTTCACATTATACATTTCCAGGTTGAAGATGCAGCAGACATACAGTCTCTGATGATGTGGGTTGATGAAATTGTCAGCTGTGGATACACAAACCAGATAAAGATGGATAGTAAGGAAAGCATGATCCGGTAAGGGAGAAAAAATCAGAGAGATCATTAACCCACCCCCTCATCCCCAACTAGTTTTTCATTTTGTTTTTTTTGTTTGTTTTTTTAAGTGCCATTGTCTTACACTCTACAACAAGACTGATTCCAATGCTACAGCAGCTCCGAAAGGGCATGGAACTGTATGGTCTTGTGAACCTGATGGCTGTAAATCCTGAAGCTTGCCACAGTTTGTTTGTTCCTGGGAAAATCCTCAAAGTAAGTATTAACATAGCAGCTTCAGTCTGATCCAAAGACAGTCCACTTATCTGTACTGTAGTTATCCTGTATTTATTTTAGTTTTGAATGAACAATATATCTATAATATAATCTACTTTATTTCCTTATTTACAGCCAGACGCTGATTTCATTATGATGAGCTGCCAACCACATTTCAGTGAAAAGGGGACATCTAGGGAGAGAACTGAGAGGAAGATCATAAATTTTTTTGCAAGATTTCTTGCAGGAGATTGAAGTATCAGGTACTATATAGTATTAGCTGTATATACCTATAGTATTGTATATATACCGTATGCATCTGTTAAATATTTTTGCTTTAACATGCAGGGCACTAGAAAGTATTCTTAGTTGTTAATTTAAAACATTGTAATCCAGATTGCTTTTTATTTAGAAAAGACTTCAGAAACATTTTCAAACATCACAGATGGAAACACAGGCGGTGCAGGTGGTGAAAATCAGAGTCTCTTGCTGTCCACCATGTGCTCCAGTGGATGACCGGCCAGTCCCATGTTCCCATCCTTCCTGATGAAAAGAGACATTTCAAAATAACATGCAAGTTTGACCACGAATGTAAGGAGCGGCTGGGAGATCACTCCATTTGTTACCCAGTTGTGAGTGCATGCACTTGTACTGTGACTTTTCCAGTGCAGCATCTGGACACTTACACAGTGTTTAAAACCATAATGAGTGCCGCAGTTGAATATGGTGGTGGATTCCAGAGTTTAACACATTGTTGTCTTGTAATTTGGAAACTAAATGAGTAAAAATGTTTCTAAACATTAGCTGTTAAGATGTTCGTAGCCGTTTCATGAAAATGACAAGACTTCAAAACTTTGTGTAGGGTCCTACGTTGATAGATAATAAGCAAGTGCTTTGTTTGCTTGTCTACTTGTAATCTGAATGTTTTAGCAAAGAAATCCAGTATTTGAGAACTTAAAAGAACGTTGACTTTCACGTCCATGTTAAGTGTCACTGTTGGTTTGACACCTGTAGCAAGAATTGTATGTACAGGTCACGACCGTGTGACTCAGAATGTTCCAAGGGATTAATAGTTCTCTGAAGTCCCTCCAGGGTTTCCTCATCCAGTGGGCATTCAACTTCAGGAACCACAACTGTGCTGTTAGATTCTTCTTGCAGTACAGCACTCTCCCAGTCAATGCCTGGATCCTGAAGCTCCTTCAAATCCACAAACATATATAATGGTCATTATTCCAGAATAGGTACTTTTGGGAGGAATGTTATTTTGTGTAAGCGTTTTTTCCATTAAATACAACAATTTAAAAAGAATGCCTGAGGGGGCAAACTCCTCAAGATGGGTGGTGACCATGGGGGCCATTTAGAAGTCGGCCATCTTGGATACAACTTTTGTTTTTTTAATAGGAAGAGGGCCATGTGACACATCAAACTTATTGCCGTTGACATGTCGAAGAGGTTAACACGTGAGGAGCGGATTGAAATTGTGTTGATATCTGGTGAACGCAGTAACCGGGTCATTGCAGCAGATTTCAATGCAAGACACCCTACGAGACCACCCATCTCCCATGCTACAGTTAGCAAACTGCTTGCTAAGTTTCGTGAAACTGGTTCAGTGTTGGATTTGCCAAAATGTGGACGCAAGAAAACTGTCACTAATGAAGAAACATCAGTGGCTGTCCTAGCTTCATTCAGCAAGAGCCCACAGCGTAGCACTCGCCGCATGTCACTGGAGAGTGGCATTAGTCGAACATCCCTTCGGCAGATATTAGCTACTCACAAATGGCACCCTTACAAACTCCAGCTACTGCAGCATCTCAACGAGGATGACCCAGATCAGCGCACAGAATTTGCAGAATGGGCAAAACAAAAATTGGAACAGGACCCTCAGCTCACGCAGAAGATTTTGTTCAGTGATGAAACTTTTATGTGAATGGTGAAGTTAACAAACAAAACCACCGCTATTGGTCTGACACTATCCCACATTGGATGGATCCCTCCAAGACTGTTGGGACAACAAAAGTGATCGTTTGGTGTGGTATATGGGGTACAACGATAGTGGGTCCATTCTTCATCAATGGAAACCTCAAGGCCACTGGATATTTGAAATTGCTACATGATGATGTGTTGCCCTCTTTATGCACTGAAAGAAAGAAAAAAAAAAAAAGAATGCCTTTGTTTTCATGTTCTTCTTACTGTAATTTAGATTAGTGGTAATTGATAAGCAAGAATGTATAAAATCACCAGAAGCATCTCCCAGATGTGCTACAAGTGTTTAATTTGTTAATTTCAGAAGAGCAGAGTTAACTGCTAACTAAAATTTTGAAATTCAACATTTAAATAAATACATTAAAAAAAAAAAAAATCAGATTATGATCTGGTACCTCAAGTCTCTCGCCCTTGTCCAGCTCTTGTAAATGTCCCATACACCAGAGCTGTTCAGGAGTGAGACCACCTTCTGTCCTGAGGGTATGATTATTCCATCCTCCAACAAAGGTGACAAGATCTGCTCGGAGTCGAGGGACAAAGATGTAGTGGACACCAAAGAGATGAATGACATCTGAAATGTCAAGCAGGCCATCCTCCTCGAGTTAGTGAAGAATATCATGGTACTTGCTAGTGACTGCAATCCAGACATCACGCCAAAGTCGTTCTACTCTGTAAATATGTCTGTGAAGGTTCTCAGTCATCCAGGTCATCGTAGTCAAAGGAGCTTGCAAAGAAAAGCGTCTGGACTTCTTTAAGTTTACTTGAAGACGTTTCACCTCTCATCCGAGAAGCTTCTTCAGTTCTAAGGTCAAATGGTGGAGAGTCCCAGATATAAACCTAGTGGGATTATCCCCCCACAGAGGGACAAAAGGACCCCCTGATGATCTTCTAATCGCCTGAGCCAAGGTGTGAAACTGGGTGTGGGTCCCAATCAGCCAGAGTTTCGGGTGTGTTCATTGTGAAACCTGGCCCCACCTTATCATGCGAATTCCTGAGGTCAGATGGCCCAGGATGTGAGTGGGCGTTAAGGCGTCTGGGAAGGGATCTCAAAACTGGATTATAGATGGCAGAGAGTTGGTGTCGTAAACCCCCGCCTCTGTTCAAAGATGGTCGCTCACAGTGGACATAGATGGCTTCTTTCACTCCTCTTTCAAACCATCTGTCCTCTCTGTCCAAAATGTGAACATTGGCATCCTCGAAAGAGTGTCCTTTATCCTTAAGATGCAGATGGACTGCTGAGTCTTGTCCTGTGGAGGTGGCTCTTCTGTGTTGTGCCATTTACTCTGTAAATACATTTGAATTTGGATTTCAGGTATTTCACGCTTCAAATCAATATCAGAACTGCTACAACAATCTACCCATGCAGTCAATAATAATATAAAAAACATCAAAAGACTAACCTCTGATTGTGGACGCTCTTTCCAGATATGAAACTCGCTCTCCCTGTTCCTCTTGTGGCAAACATGAAATGTGCAATGTCCAGGTTTTCTACTCCTTGATCTGCCCTAACCCTATGATAAAAATACATTTTTAAGGAATTTTTAAAGTTTTCTTTAATGAAACTTGTTGCTAGCATATAAATTAAATCAGGGCATAAAACCTTGATGGCAAGCCGTGAAGCTGGGCTGATCTCAGGAAAAATGAGAATGCAGTTTTTGCCCTGTTGTTAGTTGCTGCATCCAAGTACAGGACCTGCAGTAAAAACAAATGGAAAATTAAAGATCTGGTTTCAGATCATGTATAGTTTTTCAGTTAATAATGCAGTTTCATAATAAGTGTTCAAGGAATATTGTACGGTTCTATGTTCATAACCATAATTCAAAGCTTGAGTAGTCTATACATCAATATTGGTAGTACTTATCAAAAAATGAAAATGGCCTTTTAGTTGAACCTTTTTTTGTAAAGAACTGATTATAAATTTAAAAAAAAAAAATTGCAAATCGTCCACTATGTTGGCTTGCTGAATAATTGATGTTCATAAAAAAATAACCTAATAAAGCTCTCATTTCAAAACTACCAAATATTCTACATAACAGTTAAAATTTTACCTTCCTTGAGTAGCCATCCACTCCACCAAAGATCACAACATTGTACCTGTTTCAGAGGGAAAACAATCTCACTAAGGCTTGATTTGCAGAACATGTAAGACATTGAAAATACATTTTTCAGTATGCACACTTGCCACTGACTTAAACTGGACACTTGTCAGGTGTGCTGAAAATAATACCAACATTTTTATATGTTTATAAGTTCAATGAGACTAAATATTTTAGTTCTCTTGTCATGATTTTTTTTTTAAGTTTTCTGGAGCACTTAACATATTATGTGTTGATAGGCTTGTTATCATGGAAAATATCGATATACAAAGTGTAAATAATTGCTCAAGAAAATTTACAATTAACAATATTACTGGTTTTGTTACACATCCTGTATTCCTTTTACTTAATATTACTCTATCAAGTGCTTTTTAAAATATTATAAATACACTGAAAGACCTATCAGATAAGGTTGATTAAAGCAGATTTAAAGTATAACGTGCATCTTTCTGCCCAACTTGTGTTAGAGCTATATAAGTGGGTATTTTACCTTATTAGCTTGTGATTTGTGTCTATGTGGACCAGGGAGAGAGGGCCTCGCACCAAGTAGCTTCTTCGCACAACACAGCCTAGTTCTGTGATCTGTTTGAAGATCCCTACAGCATCAAGTCGATGCATGGAGGCCATCATTCTCCACCACTGTACACGGAGACCCATAGAAACCAAATGTCCTTGAACCATTCGATAGCCAGCATTTGGCATCTGATTTTTGATAGCCGATATGATGTTGTCCAGCTCTTGGTCATTCATTGTGCTGTATGTTCCTCTCACAGACAAGTCAAATTCTTGCATCCTCCTGTAGATTGTTCTTCTTGAAACACCAAGACATTTAGCAATGCAGCTGACTGGCAGCTGAATGTCCAACAAATTCTTGAGTTTTTCTCTCTCTAGTACGATTTTGGGGTGGCCAGGTCCCAGACCAACTTCTGTTTCCAGTTCAATAATGGCCACAGAGCTGATGTTAATTTCACACTGAACCAGATGATGAACGTTTTGTAGAGTCTCTGTAATCTCTGACAGACCGCCTATTTGCTGAGAGAAAGATTCAAACAGAACAAGCTCATGACGAGTCAAGAACTCCAAATAATCCAGATTTAGTGGTTGTTGGTTTAAAGCAGCTTCCAGTTTAGAGAGGAGTCTATGCATCATTTGCTGTCTCAGTATGTCCTGTTAAAAGCAGCAAAGAACATGGACAAGTAGTTAGAAAAATACAATGAAATGATGTACCTCAGACAAAAATAAACAACCCATAAAACAAACTACACGAGGTACATCATTTTTCAAGTTTGCAAATTAGCTAACGTCAGTTATCAAGCGAATAATAATTAACAAAATGATTTTATATTACTTACATGTGGCCACCACATGCTGTTTTCGTGCTGCTGTTCAGTATTCAACGACATAAAAGAGAGCTACTCAAATATAATTTGGAAAAATGAGTCAATTGGCATGGTTGTATGATGCAACTACATTATACTACACCAACAATAGTCTTAAAAAAATAATATATTTTAAAATAAAATAATTAAAGATATTATCCGCAAATTGGGGTTTAATAGAGTTTAGCTGGATTTAGCTACATTTCGGACAGTGTTTCCGGAATGCAGTAGCTAGCGAGCTGATTGGAGACCGTAAGAGCCAATCAGAATTTTTGAAACCAAGTCTGTGATTGGTTGGTTTTGTGGCACACTTATAACGGTGTACAGAGAGTTGAGCGTACGAAGCAGAGAATTTTGTGAGCGCAAGTAACACATTGCGAGCAAGCGCAAATGCAAAAACTGAGCGAGAGGGGGTGCTATTGTGTGTGTATATGGATAAGCGAAAACACTGAAATACGTTTTTTGCACGCAGCAATGAATTTTGTTCACTCAAATTCAGCTTTTGTACGCTCAAAATAAATTTCTCCTCAAAATGCAACACTTGCACCTGCAATTTTTTTTTACGTGCGCTCAGAATAGTGGCACAAAAATAACGCCATAGCCAACTACACACAAATCAATGAGAACGAAAGTGCTTATAACACAGTAATTTCATTTATTGCATTTTAAATCAACCTTTCATCCATGGTGGCCTTACAAAAGTAAACATATTTCGTCACACTCCATTTTCACTCCGATAAGCTGGCAGGAATGACTGCAGTTCAGTCTTTAAAGCGGTGAGGTTGTGCTTCCGTGCACGTTTGTCCTGAATCCCTCAAACGCCTCCATGTTGTCGCATGAGCTACTGGGTTTCTTCACCACTCATCGGCGGCCCTGTTAGAGTCCTCGTCGGCTACAGCACAGTCCAGGCGCTGCACACCGGGAAGCGCCAGGTCCCGTTCGTTAAGCTTTTCCAGAAACGACGAAAGGAGTCGTTTATTCAAATGGTCCGTCAGCGTCCTTTCCTCTTCGACCCGCTCCTTGGCCACGTTTCTATCCGGCTCCGCTTCCTCGGTTTCGGTATCCGCGCCAGGCTGCTGCGGAGGGCCGGACCGGTGGTTCAAGGACAAGACGTTCGACTGCTCGCCTTCCCCGGGCTCCTGCTCTGTCCAGCTCCCGCCGTCCGCCCCCGATTCGGTCTCCATCCGTGATATTAAAGTGGTCTGCAGGGCGGCATTCTCCAGCTCTTTCAGGCGCTTACTGTGGAGGCCGCAGGCTGGAAGTTCATTGCCAGACGAGTTGTTCTTGTTATGATGGGCCTCGCCGGTCTGCTCCATCATGCTCTGCGTCTCTTTCTTCTTCTGGGGGTTTAGCGGCCAGCTAGCGTCTTTGAATCTCACTACTGCCCTCTTCTGGAAGAGGCTTGCTCTAATCTCAGATTGGTTCCCTGCACTGCACTATCCTGAATGCCCTTGCTGATACACGTTTTCTATCTTTTTTGGTGTTTCACTAAAGACTAAAGTGATGTTTGATTAGATTTTCAGCATGTTAAACTTTAGTCAGAAGAAGAAAAATATTACACATCCACAGATAATGATAACGCACCCTGCAGAAAAAACGAACAATCCGTCAAATCAAAAATATTGGTTCACAGAGAGATTTCCTCTACATCAGGGGCGTCAAACACAGGGCTTGGGGGGTCAGAATCGGAGCGTCAAAGTCTGCCTGACCAGAATGCTTTGGAAAAATGTGAAGGAGGGCATAGATTTTGGATTGTATTTTCACAAGTTTTACAGCTTTTTTAATTGATAAACTCCTCACTCATACCCATCCATACTACACTTTTGTCATAGATAAATGACAGAAAAGTTCCTGCTTTTCCAGTAACTACTATATGTACTATAGAAATCTATATCGAATAAAAGAACTTTTCAAGGACGGTGTATTTACTATTTTACACCTTTTATCATGGACGAAACATAGGAAATTCTTTTCCTATATAAAGATAAGTCAGGGTTTAGATGTTTACCTAAATGTCTTTACAATGACAGAAAGGGGAGTTTTGCTGGTTTCACTTGGTTCAATCAAAGTTAGCTGCACATGTCCCACAATGTAAAATCAGTTTGACATCCCTGCTCTACACACTTCACACAAATGCAGGAAAAATGCACTCTTCCACATTTCAATAAGACTTTTTATTCAAATGATAATTCTGAAGCATTTTATTTGACTTTTTCCATCTTGTGCTGCTTTACGTTCAACTAAAGACGCAAATACTGTGCTTTCCACTTTATATTTGAAAGTTTAGTTTAGGTTTCTACAGATATGATGTAAAAATCCAATGACTACAGTTATGTAGCCTAAACTATGGGGGGGGGGGCTTCCCAGTCCAATGTGTCGTTTTTACTAACCACAATGTTCTTTTCTTTGCCAAATGATTAACACTTCTCTCCAGTGCCTGTTTCCATTTACCTTTTATTCAAAAACTTTTAATTGGGTATTAATAGTCGTTTTTAACCAAAGTATTTATTTGATATATTTTTAATACACCCACCTTTTTATGTTTTTGGCAAATGATTTGGTATTAACATGCAAATTATCTGCTTTGTTTTATGTTTTGGGACAGTGTGTAAAATGTAGAATTCAATGATTTTGGAAATCTCATAAGCCCACATTTTATTCGCAATAGAACATAGAAAGTTTCCATTTATTTCTTTATTTTTTACAGTTGTGCCACAATGGCACACAACTCCACTGTATAGAGTGGAATTGTGGATTTGACATCAACCTGAAATGCACACCTCAGATGTCCCTACAGTTCTTGGACATAATATCAAGGATTAGGGTTGAATGGCAACAGCATATAATAAATATAGCCCCTTGAAAGTAACGCATCCTCTCTTGGTTTCTCCCATCTACTCTAATGTTTCTAACCCATGAACAGCAAAATCCTGAAACGTTTCAATGATGATTTTGGTTTCTTTGCATTATTGTAGAACACTCTTAAAATCCTGCTCACTGGTAACAATCCTATTGCCCACAGAGCAGAGTATAAATATAAAACTTCTTCACATTTTAAACCAATAATCTATGTGAATATTTTTTCTAATACCCTGTGATTGTTTCTTGTTTATACATTCCTCTTTTGGTTTTGGTTTGGTTTTTTTCGTTTTCTTCCCAGTCACTGTGTTGGTTAGTTCCTGTGCAACCTTTGCAAACAGCGAGGGAAACATAGATTTTATAAGTGTTAAAAAAAAAAAAAAGATAACTATAAAAGTATAGAAAACATAGTCATAAAAGGTGTAAACTAAAAACTTTTTAAAAAAAACTTATTGTAGTGTAAAACAAGTGTACACTACTCCTACTTATATATACAGCACAGTCTTGGCGATGCACACCGAGAAGTATCCCCCCGCCCACAGTATGCGTAGGCTATTTGATCGCAGATAGTATTTTTGAGTGTATTGAGCTTCTGTAGAAGATTTTGGTTTCTATAGAGACCGTCTCTCATAGCGGCCACCGATCACTTAGCTTGGAACAACTAGAACAGGTAATGATGCCTGAAACACGACGTGTTTCAGACATGAAGTTGAAAATATATATACTGTCTTTTCACTGATTAACCTAAGGTTAGCCAAAAACGACAAAAAGCGATAGCTTTCTACTCACTTAAATCCTGCTACGAGCTAGCTATGCTTTGTAGTCATAAGCATGCTCCTTAAACTACACCAAGATTAGGGTTCACATATAACATACGGTGTCCTGTGCGGGAATACAAATCAGCGGGGAAATCGTCGGTGATTCTATCACAGTTGGTATTACAGTTTTTTAAAATAGTGACTGAAGTCTGTATTTTAGCATCTGCTGATATGCACAAAGTTTCATGTCGTGAATGATAATCACGTCAGCTCTAATTTAATAAACCCCAAACACTAAATTCTCACTGAAAACCTGCCAGTCTCGAAGAGAAACCTACGTGCACAGTCGGTAGCTCGTCTGCTGTTAACACATGCTCTTTCTTTTTTCCTGCTAGAGGACAAAGTGGTCTAAGCTTTGGCGCACAGTGCAATCGGCTGAAAATGTCTTTCCGAGATTTAAGAAGTAAGTGATGTTTACTGTCTGCTCTTCGCTGTTTGTAGTGACCACTTTTTTGGTTTGTTTATTTGTTTTAAGAAGATAACTGAGTGAGAAGTTAATTGGAGTTTTATGTTATGTGTCAGATTTCACAGAAATGATGAGGGCCTTGGGATATCCTCGCTTGATCTCTATGGAGAACTTCAGGACTCCAAATTTCTCTCTTGTGGCAGAAATCCTGAAATGGCTTGTGAAGAGGTATGCTTGAGCCTAAAAAAGTCAAATTGTTTACCTAAATAATACTGCCACTGTTCTGTCCTCCACATTTTTCTGTCTGTATTTGGACACGGCCATGTTAAAGCATCATGATTCTAGTGGAGGATACTGTGATATATTTTTGCTTTTCTTTGCCTTTTGCCCCCTTTCATTCTTTTCATCCTTATAGATATGAACCTCAGAGTGATGTTCCTACTGATGTGGACACAGAAGCTGACAGGATATTCTTCATCAAGGCTGTGGCCCAGTTCATGGTGACGTATTCTTGAAAGTTTTTTATAGACTGTAGAGTTTATTCTTGGCAAATGAACGTCTGTTATTACTGCATCTTAAACAGTGTCTCCTTGTGTTCCAGGCAACAAAGGCTCACATCAAGCTGAACACTAAGCGTCTCTACCAGGCTGACGGCTATGCAGTGAAAGAGATGCTGAAGATCACCTCAGTCCAGTACAGTGCTATGAAAACCAAGCAGATGGCTCTGGGAGACAAAGTTGAGCAGGACAACAGCAAGTTCAAGTTTGACCTTGGCTCTCGGGTGAGGTGCAAACTACGCTGTGTGTAATGTTATGCCAGTTTTACTAAATCCTCAGTCACATACTTTATTTACATTATGAGACTCTCATTCCTGTGGAATTTAAAAAAGAAAATGGGCACTGGGTGACATTTAATTTGGGGAAGTGTTTGAAACCAAGATAAATTAAAGCAAACACCATATATGCAGTGTTTCAGAATGAAACAGCCATTCTTATTTCCTCACCAGAGCCACTTCTGCTAACTGCAGCTGTAAAATGTCTCAGCGATGAGCAAAGTCTGCTAAATGTTCTGAGGATGCTGTGTATTCAGGTCCCAACAACAAGTATAAAATTGTCAGTGTTAGCACGTTGTCTAATTAATGTGGCTAACACTAATTAAATGGCTTTAATCTTATGAACAGCACAGGGCTGTAGGTTGTGTTTTTACATTACCTTTTGTGCTTCAGTGCAGGATAAATTCAGCTTTTTGCATTTACTTGCGTTTATGTTTCTGTTATTATACAATGGAACAACTGTGAATTGGTGACACAGACATGGCTGGTTAAGACTCTATTCACCAGCAGTCACTTCAAAACATTTTCCAAGCTGTTCATCTGCAAAGTATTGTGATAGAATCACCATGCACACAAATGTAAGACAATAGATACTTAGGTTTTGACTTTAACTGAATAATTAATGTTAGAAGCAACAGATTGTCTTAATTTTCCTTAAGATTGAGTCTTAGTACTAAATTGTATCCAGCTCTGACATACAGTGCTGTGCAAAAATCTTTTTTGTACAATTCTAACAAGCTTAATTTTGTGTGACCACCTTTTATTCTTCAACACAGCCTGAACTCCGTTAGCCAAGTTTTCTTCTAATTTCTGAGTAATTCTCAGCAATAGTTCTCCAGGCTTCTTGAAGGACATTCAGTGTTTTTCTTTGAATGTTCACTGTCTTTTGTTTGGTTTTCTGTCCAGACGATCCCACACTGCTTCAATAATGTTGAGGTCCGGGCTCTGGGGGGGCCAATCCATGGCTAATAAGTGTAATTTGTAGTCCTGTAAATGTGCCTGTCTTTTTCCACATTTCTGTTCTGACAGAGAGTGATTTTTGTCTACTGTAGATGTGCTCCTATGCAGTCCAAGATCGAATGACCTATGTATCTGTCGAATGCTGATTGGCTGACAAGTTGGCCAGAAAAGGGAAGGAAGCAACAGGAGGGTTCAAAGGGAATGTGAGAACCGCAAAAAAAACCTTTCAAATATTAAAAAAAAATATATAGTATGAGAAGTACAGACAGCGGCTGTAGTGGACACGTTTCATTGTTTTCAACACTCGGTTTCACTTCAGATTTTTTTATGTTACAACTTCACTCTTCTCCACTGCTGATGGACCAACAACAGGACAAACAAGAATTGCCTACAGACTAGTTGCACCACATACTTTGTAGGCTGTCTCCATCAACAACAAAGCTCTCTACAGGTAGACGGGCCATCCTGGGACTGCAAATACGCGCTCCCTGCTGAACCATAAATTCAAGAATAGTTCTCCAAGCTCCTCAAAAGACATTCAAAGCTCTGCTTTGGATGCTGGCTGTCTTTTGTTTAGTTTTTCTGGCAAGATGATTCCACACTGCTTCAATAATGTTGAGATACAGGATCTGGGAAGGTCAGTTCATGTCTGATAGTGCTCCTCTGTTTTTCTTCTACACTGGCAGTGTGTTTGAAATCATTGCCATGCTAAAAAGGAAGGCGCTGACAATCAAACGCTTTCCAGATGGTATTGCATGGCAGATCAAAAACTGATGGTTCTTTTCTGTTCCCATTTTACTATAAATATTGACAAGATCCACATCACCACTGGCTGAAATGCAGCCTCCAACCATGACAGAGCCTCTACAGTGTTTTACACATGGCTGTAGACACTGCTGTACCTCTCTCATAACCCCTGAACATATTGGCAGTGATTCGCTTCATAAGACGTGTTGTCACTAATTTTTAGTGCAGTTCTTGTGTAATTTGTTATGCTTCAGCCTTTTCTTACTGAAGCTTTGGTAAACAATAGCTGCATTACTGAAGGGTCAGATGTATTTCTCAGGTCTTGCATCATGTCTTTGCTGAATTTTCTTTTGTTTTATTCCTTAAGGACATAACTTTCAGACACTGTTCACCTTTTTTGGCCTAAATTATTTTTTTAGGCCTGTTGGCCTGGTTTCCTTAGATATGGCACATTTTCAACTAATAGTTCTTTTGTTGTTGCAAAAATCCTTTTTATGCCTGTCAAACAGTGTTTTTGTCTTTGACATTTTTTGTATTATATTTTGTGACAGACTTAGTTATAAAGGTCTCAAGACCACTTTTGAAAATCCTAACAAGGGCTGGCTTCTTGGTAATAAAGCATATTTTTAAATGAAGGGTGGCTTTTGCACAGCTCTGTATACGGATGTATATCCAACACTTTAACCTGTGCTTTTCGTCCCACATCCTATGCACCGTCCCGCAAAAATAACAAGAGTACAAGTATAAATAGAAACAAGGATGTTTCTGCAGTGTGTGCTCTACAAGACTATAATCAAGCTGTACAATAACCAGGTGGTATCTTTAATCTACACAAACCATATTATTTACTTTTTAATCTTTGCTTTATATAATTTAAAACATTGTTTTTACATGGAGATAGCTTTTTCTACGTGTTTGTTATTTTTTATTTTTAAAAATCAATATTATAGTAAATCTTTGGTAGAGGAAAAAACTTTCTGATTAGCTCTCACATTGTCTTTATTCTAGATTTCAGATCTTAAAGCAGCTCGGCAGCTGGCGTCCGAGGTCACGTCCAAAGGAGCATCCTTGTATGACTTACTGGGGAAGGAGGTGGACTTAAGGGTGAGGGGAAAACATGGATATGATTTTAAGAAACGTTGACTAACTTAACTAACATTTTAATGTTCAGCTGTTCAAATCTGAGTGCTGGTGAGCTCAGTAACATTTTTTTTTTTTTTTACAGTAAATATAATTTCAGATGAACATAGTTCTACAATTATAGGGCTGTCTCTTTGAAAGACATCATTCAGTAGCACAGGGGTTTACTTTGCTGTCTTTATTTTCACTTTGCTCACAGGAAATGAGAAGTGCAGCCATTGCCAGACCTCTGGAGATCATTGAGACTGAAAAGGCCCTGAGAGCTGCCATCAAGGAGGTTTTGGTCTGTAATTTTGGTGGCAGATTTCAAAATTCACAGGGGACATGCTCATACCTCCCAAGTACCGTAATGCTGACTTTGTTGCTATGTCTTTGTGTTAAAGAAAAGTGTGGATAAGACCAATGACATGCTGAATAACGTTGTTTCCGATGAGGCCACTCTGGATGGGAAGATAGAAAAGAAGAAGCAGGAGTTGGAGAGGAATCGGAAAAGGCTCCAGACCCTGCAGAGTGTCAGGTGGGTATGAAGTTTTCTCTCCTCAACTAAAAACAAGTCTTTAAACAAAACTTAGACAAACAGGTTATTGTTCTTCCTTAACCTCTTAGACCAGCGTTCATGGATGAATACGAGAAGATCGAGGAAGATCTGCAGAAACACTATGAGACCTACGTGGAGAAGTTCAGAAACCTCTCGTTTCTGGAGTCTCAGCTTAATGAGTACCACAGACTGGAACAGGAGAGGTTTGAGGTGCGTGAATATACAATATGCAAAAGATTTTTTCTCAAATGTTCTACAAATGAATGTCCCATAAAATTCCTTATATATGACTAACATTCCTACATCTGCTTTAACAGGTTGTTAATTTGTCCCAGTCATGCACATGCAAACTTTATGTCTGTGTTATTTTCTTTCTCCGCTGCAGGAAGCTGAAAACACTCTGAGGTTAATGCAGAGCAAACTGAGAGAAGAGGAAAGGGAGCTCATGAAGAGTTCCTGTAAGATAAACAAACACACAGAGTTAAAGGCAAAAACCTGTCGCACAATCCCATCCAAACCTTTCTATAACTTTTTACACTACTTTCACACGATATGTCGTCTACAGTGAAAGACGAGGACTCGGACATAGACGTTCCCGAGGATGAAGGTTCAGGCAGTGACATGGAGGAATTGCGTCCCGCTAAGCCACATCTCACACGAAATGGCCTCATGACAGGTATGCAGACTGGGGATAGCCACATCCATGTTATGATCAATTCTCACCTGCATAAAGTGAAGCCATTATTTAAGTAGATGGTCTGGTTGTTTACTGTGTCTAAGTGCTTTCTATCAAACATTCACACACATTCATGCTGCAGTGTTTAATGTAGACACTGATTGGTTCTCAAAAAACCAAAGAACATCAAGCCATGCAATAACAACACCTTTCACGTTCCTTGAACATTGCCTCCTTGTGTCCCTCCTTTAGGCAGAGGAGCACGCTTCATCGGGAACATGCAGGGTGGTGACAGTGATGAGGTTAGTAATCTTTTAACTTCCTCGGTTTCTTTTTCTCCTCTTTTGCTGAGCTATACTTGAGTTCTTTTGTGTTGATTTTGGCTTGCAGGTGTCCCAGATGGTGCTCACTGCTCATGACTTGCACTTTAACCTTTATCTGTCATTTCTAGCTGATTCTCCTGTTCAATCTCTGATCAGTTTCTTCCCCGTTTTCGGTTTCCAACTTGTTATCTAAGGCCCTTTTAGCTGTTTCCAGAACATCATTCCCCCATAAGAAAAAACACCGGAAAGGAAAGGTTTGTGCCGGACCAAGATCTAGTTCACTCCCCTTTTCCTCTTCGTGCATCTAAAAGAAAAATCCATTCTCAAATCCTCATACAGTAGGGAATATCCCACATGACATAGCCTGATGATTATGTTCAAGCTACTCCAGATAGAAAAGCAGAAGTGGGTCCAAAGCCAGGCAGACCAAAGAAGGGAAATAAATCATTGTTTCATTGCACACTGATGTAGCTACAGGCATAGAACTGTTTCTCATCCAGTGAAGATTTTAACCATTTCATTTTTTAACTATGATGGTGTTTCTGAGTTGGATTACAGGGTGGATTTTTCATGTACTGCAGGAGCTCCCTTTAAACGAGTCATGGACGTGGTTATGCCCCCCACACCCAAATCCCCTTTCTGATGAACATAGCGATTTCTGTTGTGGTTTCACGTTTTGTGTTGGAAATATTTTCAGTCGTGCATTGGACTGGACTCTGATTGTTGTGGTCATTATTCACTGCTGTTCCCAGACTGAAGATAGTGAGATTGATGTGGACGAGGATGATGAGGAAGATGACGAAGGTGAGGAGGAGGAGAGCAAGGATTTGGAGGACGAGAGCTTGGAGGACCCCATATCCAGGGGTCCTCGACCCTCAAGAGGGGGTATGAGGCCCCCCCTGCTTGAGGAAAGCGACAATGACTTCTGAATAAAGAACACTCACACATGATGAGCTCCAGCTAGTTTTTATTCCAGCTCTAGTTAGACCTAGTTAGAAATATGCATTATTGTTTCACAGCGTGCTGTTTTTGAAACTTAATTGTCAATATAGTTCATGTTCTTTGATATTTGAGTAAAATATTTGTCATAATAAAATATTAAATATTTTATTTTAACATGTCCTCTGTGTGTTGTGACATTTTATTGTTCTCTGGGGGAGTCAACCATATTTTGAAATTTTATACTTTATATGGCACAACATTTGAGTAGTTTTCACACCGCTGTAGCCATTAAATAAATGACTGACTAGTGGTGAAGAATCTGTTAGGTTTTTTTTAGTTTATGTGCTCAAAATATGACAAAAAAATAGACATATAGGGATAAATGAAAGGTGGAGAAAAAAAGAAACTGTTGCAATTCTGAAGATTTGCAGCAGTCAGTGCTTGATATAAGTATGTAAGGTTCATTGATTACCTACAGTGATACAAAGTGTGGTGAGGTGGATTAAAAACAAACCTCATTAACCCTGGACATTAAAGACAAAGCTAAGATGGCCACAGTCAAATGATAAAACTGGGTTTACCTGTATAAGCCAACTGGCTGATCTACACCATGGCTGCAGTGATCATGGAGATGCTTGGCTACAAGATGAACAGCCACAAAGAGTAGTATCCTCCATAGAGAAGGAGACTAAAGGCTAAGATCAAGGTAGCACAGAGGTGAAGAAAGGGGTGTCTAAGACGTGGCTGCACAAATAAACCAGCTGCTAGTAGATGAGACGCACCCGGAATGGCTAACTGAAGGCCAGACAGTCCTGATCCCCGAGCATCCCTAGAAGAGGCCGGTTTCATCCAACTACTGGTAAAAACCTGCCTCAGTATGACATGGAAGCTCCTGTCAGGCATCATAACAGCTGAGAAGAACACTCTTGTGGATCAATACATGAGCAGGGCACAGAAAGGAACTGGCAGTAATACCAGAGAGGCAAAACAGACAGATACAGAACAGCCGCTTGAGACTGCAAGACCAGACTGACCCACCTGTGCACTGTATGGATTAACTACAAGAAGGCCTATGACTCAGTGCCCCACACATGGATCACAAGCTATGTGACTGGCCCCAGCAGATCCCAGGTACAACATCAGAGATCTCTGTCCAGAGGAGTGCAGTCCTAGGAACAGCTAAGATACTGTGTAGGACCCTCAAGCTCCCAGAGGACCCAAGCTTGAAGGATTGAGACCACCAGCAGGGGCCAGAGGGGGATTGTTTTGTTTTGGTTTTTTGCTGGGGTTTTTTGTTTTTTTTGATAAATATAAATTCAGTATTTCCAGGTGTTAGCGTAAATTTCGAGTTAGCTTCTCAAAATGTAAACATACTAGATTTCTTTTTAGATAATAACAAGAATTTTTAAGTTACAAACTGTAGTTATTTATTTATTGTGGTGGAAACAAGCTTCCATATATTCCCGCCACTGGAAAAAACAAATGAATGTATAAAATAAAATAATTTAAAAAAAATCTAGTAATTGGGTTATTTCTCATAATTAGTATCTTGAAATTTCAATTTATATAATTAAAAAAAACTTGCTTCCATACTCATGACCATACTGAAATGTGTGTTTAATCATTTTGAAGTATAGAATTAACAAAAACACATGTTTACTATTTTCTACAGTCCTAGCTGTTTACAGTATAATTGTGCTGCGTGACGTCATCAGTGAGCGCGCTGGTTTTCGGAGAGGAGGTGGCGGATGCCGCTTCGAAATAACAGTAAACTGTCGTCTACCTACGACCTGGTTCTTCTTTCATTACTGGTATGAAACCACGTTTATTATTAACTTAACGTATGCCATTGGGAATGTCATATCAGCTAAATTTTGGCTAAGTAACAGAGGAAACGGGAACGTAGTTGATAGCCAAACAAGTCTGGCGCATTCTCAAGCCAACTGCAGCTAGCTAATGCTAACTAGCTGTACTGACAGGCAAACTGCAACCATTTGAATGATTGTGGAGATTAAAGTATGCATTGCCGTTTTCAGGCCAAAGTATAGCTAATTAAGTTAACTATTTACACGAAGTGTGTGTTATGTAACCTACGATCCAGCTGAAGATAAATGTTAAGGTCCTGAAAGAGCTCCTGCGCATTGCCTATCATGTAAACGTTCTATAAATGAACAATATATCCGTTGATAAATGCCTCAGCGAGAATGTGTTTTTATTGTGTTGCATTCAAAATAAAAAGTCTGGCTCAATATTGTGCGTCAGTATTGAAACGTTTCTTAGTCTTATCTTGGCCCTCTTGTCTTGCCTTGTCCCTCAGTTGAAAACCAGCTGTTGGGATGCCAAAGAAATTCCAGGGTGAGAACTCCAAGGCGGCCACGGCCAGAGCCCGAAAAGCTGAGGCTCAGGCGGTGGCAGACGCCTGCAAGAAGCAGAAAGAAGAAGATGCTCTCTGGCAGGAAACTGACAAACATGTACTCAAAAAAGAGCAAAGGAAGGTAAGCTCTCTCTTTAGCCTGGTGTGATGTACAATTTCATCTTCAATCTCATTATAAGTAAGTTGAACCATAGCAAAAGCTGGCTAAATAAATATAAAATACTATCTTTAGTGCTGACAATGTAAAGGAACAACCTAACTGATCCCAACCAGTATTTGTTTAACTGTCCCATAGCACCTTGACTAGATGCTTTTGACAGCCATCCATTACCTTCTGGCATAATTCTGGTTGGATATTTGATTACTCTTCTTGAAAAAGTGGTAGAATAAGACTCTACCAAGACTTCATTTAAATCGGATGGGTTCCTGGCAACCACCCTACCTACTTCTAAGCATACTTTGCAAATTTTCAGTAAATTTGTAGTTCACATATTTACTGAAAATGTGCTTAATGATAGCCTGCGTTACCAATTCCAAAACCAGCATTGATGTGTGTTTAGGATCATTGTGCTTTTGGAAGACTCAACTGTGTCCAGGTTTGAACCATCTAGTTGATGATTTGACATGAAGTTAAAGAATTTTTTAGTCACTGTGCAGTGTACCAGTACCACTAGCAACAAAATAGCCCCAGAGCATTATGCTACCACCACCATTCTTGATAGTTGTTACAATGTTCTTAGGTTTGAAAGCCTCACCTTTACTCATCCAAACACACTTCTTGTCACTGTGGCCAAATAATTCCATCTTTGTCTCAGCTGACTTTTCTCCAGAGGGCTTTGGCTTGTCCTTGTGGGCAGCTTCAGTCAAATTTGAGGGTGATGATTTTGTAACCTGGGCTTCTTTCTTTGTTGATACCTTCTCAGTCCATGGTGATATAAAACTTGCTTCACTGTGGACAGTGACACTGTGGCGCTTCAGCAGTTTACAGGCTTAGTTTCTGAGTTGTTCCTGAACATCCTAAACCAATTCACTGTCATCCCAGGGTGACACTTTGGGTGTTCTTCCAGACTTTGCTAAAGAAGTGACAAATCCGAATAACTTGTACATAACTTGTACAGCTGTGTAAACCGGTGATCCTGGAATCTGTAGTTGTTTGGAAATGTCTCCAAGTGAACTTTCCAACTTGTGTTAATATACAGCTCTCCTTCTTAGATCTTCACGGAGTTCTTTGGATTTTCCATTTGTTCTGAGTATTGGTCAATCCAGTTAGTTCTGTCAAACAAATCCTTTTTATGCTGGTAAAAAGAGACTAGCAGTTGTAGTCAAAGATTATCTAGTTAATAGGCCTTGATTGGGTGGATATAAAACAGCTAGTGCATCTGCATGTGTTCAGGCAGTGGTACTTTATTTACTATGTGAAAAAAAGCTGTGTGTTATGTTTGCTTTAGTAGAGATTATCAGGCATTACTCTGCACTGCTTCACATCATGTCATACATAGACATGTACTGACTAGACTGGAGAGACATGTGTCCGGGGATTTAGTTAGTCATTTCTTTTTCAAACTCATTGTGCTCTGTACAGACAGTACATGTATGGTTGTGATCTAATCTCATGCGCCTTAATACATGTAGTGACCAAAATAACCAAATCTTTAAGCACAGAAGAGCAGTGAGTCTTTTCTCTCAGATACTTTTTCTGACGTTGCAGGATGACAAGGAGAAAAAGAGGCTGGAACTCCTTGAGAGGAAAAAGGAAAATCAGCGACTTCTCGATGAGGAGAATGCTAGACTGAAAGGCAGGTCCCAGCAGGGCGCTGGATCTGGTGGGAAAGTGACTCGTGCACAGATCGAGGAGACGCTTTGCAATGAGCAGCAGCAGCAAGAGCAGGACCAGCTCAAACCGAAAGGTTGAGCACATTTTGAAGACAAGCATGTGCTTGTAGAGTAATAAAATCGTCATGAAATTCACAGATGATCTAGATTTGTAATTGTGCCATGTTTAAATTTCTTCCCACAGAGAAAAGCCACCTGGAAACTCCATTGGAGGAGAATGTGAACAGAGTTATCCCTGAAGAAGGAACCGTGGAAGCCAGAACAATAGAAGATGCCATCGCTGTTCTCAGGTATTAATTATGTCCAGAGGTGGGAAAAGTACAGATATTCTGTAATTAAGTAGAAGTACAGATACTAGTATTAAAAAATACTCCAGTAAAAGTTGAAGTACCGGTTAAACTTCTTTACTCAAGTAAAAGTAAAAAAGTACAGGCTTTAAAATGTACTCAAAGTAAAAAAAGTAAAAGTAGCTCCTTAAAGAACGTTTCTACCATCTACTTTTATACAAAGCTAACTGAACCTTGTTCTGCATTAATGTGACAATAAAATAATATTAGTATGTAGGAAAACAAACTTAATTTTAGTCTAAATTTTAGTCCTAATAAAGGTATTCCACTCAAATCAGTTAAGTAGAACATCAGGGGAGAAAAAGAGGGAAAATTTTAGAGGGTGACTTTGCTTCAAACAGGAAGAGCAGGGAGAGGTTAAAGTAGATTCAGCAGGTTGGGGAACCCTGAAATTGGTTATAGAAAAATCATTTCTACACACCTGATGTTTCATGAGTTGTCCTGACTGATTCTCATCCTCTACACTGACAGTATTCTGTTTATGCTGTCATTATATTAGACGCAACTTACGGACACCTGCAGTCACTCTGGTGTTGTGGCAAAAAAGAAATAAAAACACAACCCACTTTAATCCCGGACTACTGAACACAGTTTTGCCTCTTTCGTCTCTTTTTATGTGACATCCTTTGGTGATTAATAAACGAACTAGTGCTGTCAGCGTTAATCTCGTTAAAATGACGTTAACGCCATAACCGCATTAACGCAGCAAATCTCCGTTAGCGCGGATCGCACCGTGCGTGGGGCTGCACGGCGTCAGCGCAGTTAGCTCGTTAACGCATTAGGGCCGTGCAGCCCCACGCATGGGGCCATCTGCGCTAACTCGCTAACGGAGATTTGCTGCATTAATGCGGTTATGGCGTTAACGTCATTTTAACGAGATTAACGCTGACAGCACTAAAACGAACACGACTGCCTTTCACGTGTTTAGGTTCAAATCGGTTTGATTTTTCGAGGCTTGCAGTGATGTGTAATAATAACTCGCCTCAAATGCTTTAAAGCAAAAGTAATGAGCCTGTTTTAAAAATGTAAGGAGTAGAAAGTACAGGTACCTGAAAATTCAACTTAAGTACAGTAACAACGTATATGTACTTCGTTACTTCCAACCTCTGATTATGCGTGAGGCTTCCTGTTGTACTTGTGCAAATGTTAACAATACACAATCACTCAGTGTGTCTTCCTGTGTTTTAGCGTGGGGCCCGAGGACCTGGACCGTCACCCGGAGCGCAGGATGAAAGCGGCATTTGCCGCTTATGAGCAAGAAAACATGCCTCGTCTAAAACAGGAGAATCCCAACATGAGATTGTCACAACTGAAACAGCAATTGAAGAAAGAATGGGCAAAAGCACCAGAAAACCCCCTCAACCAGCGCTTTTCCACCTACAACACAAAGTGAAATCGTGTTCACTAACTGTCTGCCTGTACACACTGGGGACTTCCATTGAAAAATTAAATAATTTCTTTGGGGAAAAAAAATTAGTTCTGCTGACGAGAGCTTCACCGTTATCAGTCTCTCCAGTGCCACAGGACCTGACTTATTTTTTCATTCACTAACGAGGAGAGACTCATCATGACCCATCAAATAAAAACTGATCCTCATGTTTGTGCACACAGCCTCTAATGAGGCATCTCAGCATCTAATAAATGTAACTGCTTTTCTCTCTCTCTCTTTTTTTTTCCCCCCCCTAGCACTCCTGGCAAGGTGGGAAGCCAGATGTTTTGAGAATAACTTATTAAAGTTCACTGCTCAATCATCAATATCTGTCATTCTTTGTAAATGCAGTTCATACTGTTAGGAGGCACATACGTTGTTCCATATGCTGAAGTTGAATGCTTTTTGGCAAGTGCTGTTGTGCAATACATATAAACGTCAGAGAGCTGATATTTGACCTCACTGAGATGTCGAGTTCTAGTTTTGTACTCGCCAATGAGGAGTACATTCTTTGGGAATTAGATTTTTTTTCTTTCTTTGCTTTGGAAAGTGACTCACCAGATTCTTCAGAATCTAGTGTATCAAAGTTTCCACGTTTGTGGGTATGACGAGGTCTCACTGCTGTAAATTTTATAATCGGTTGGAATGTCCATGTTCCCTCCAGCATTTTGTGACCACATGAGCTTGTTTGGCCATGAATCCTTCAGGTGGACTTTAAGCAGGAATTGGAGGGTGGAGTATCAAAAAATGTCTTATCTGTACTGTCCGCAGCTGTCACCAAGTGGGTATAATCTCAGCCTTAGTATTGAGGTGTCTACAGATTAAGAGACCCCTGAATACAAGATAAGATAATGCAGTGAAAAGTACTTTATCCCAAAGATGGGAAATTCCGGCGTTAGAGCAGCTGAACTATCAAAGGTGCACAGACAGGAAGTGAGATTTCTACCACAATATCCCCACTGTGGTTCAGATGTGTAAGAACACGGCCTGACTTTGCATTTGCTAAAAACCTACAGGATGGTGAAGTGGTTACAGAGATCAACTGTAATAACGCCCGCTTACTCCACATGCTATCTTTTTTTGGCTCTGTGATACACGACCAGAATGAGGAGTGGCTATTGCACCATCACATACAGCACCAATCTAATGGCAAAATGTTGAAACATTGTTATGTTGACACAAGGATGGTGTCTTCACTGGCTATTCAGCTTTACCGCATGTAATGTTTAACTGGTTGTTGCTTTTATTTTCAGGTGTCCATCGCATTGCTTCGATTGTAACTGCTGAGAGTCAGACTGCTAAGTTTTTTTTTTAAAAAATCTAGGTTGGAGCAGTGTCAGACAAAAAATAAGGGAGAGACATTAGAGGAGTGACATGCATTAAAGTTTCAACCAGCTGGGAATCAAATGGGAGTAAGTGTTCAATGTGTACCCATTTGGTATGTAGCCTAAACACTCACTTGGAGTAGCTCCTTATGCCCCTCCAGGTGAGCTAATAGAAGGAAAAGAACATTAGTCAGTTGTCTACCAGGCTGAAAATTGCTCAAAAAAATTATTGGTACTTTTAATATTGTCTAATAAGACTGAGATATAGAATTTAGTCATTTTTTTAAACCTCCTCAGACTTTGGTCAACAGCGGGTGCATCCCTTATCTATTCTGCCAGACCTGTTGGCTGGAAGCCAGCAATGACTTATTCTTTCTTTTATAGAAGAGAGTCCGTTGTGACCCCTGAAAGCAGAAGCCTCAAGTTATCATCAAACATGTAGAGCTGTGTTGGTGCGAATATTGTGGCCTCATGCTCATGTGTGTATGTAACTGATGCAGTTTTGCTTTTAGTCATCATTTACAAACCTTCTTTTCAAATAAGTCGTTTAAAATGCAGAACAGCAATGGCGTGTGCAGAGGGGCCTCTGGTAGTGCCAATACAGCTTCAATTTATTATTAATTAATTCCCAGAGGAGTTTCTCCTGTCCAAGTTTTCTCCACTTTAGGCCTTTAATCTCGTGAAAAAGTATTTATCTCCTTCATAATTTCTCAGTTTTTTGCATATTTGTCACATTTCTTCTTAACCGGAGAAAATACAAAATGTTTTTAATCCTGGCCTGATTTCTGTCAGACCTGTTAAATTAAGAACTAACTTAAATAGAACCTGTCTGACAAAGTGAAGCAGGCTAAAAAAGGTCAAAAATCAACACATCATGCCATGAGATCTAATGCAGGGGTGGCGAAACTCTCAAGGGCCGGTGTCCTGCAGGTTTCAGATGTGTTCTTGATCCAACACAGCAGATTTAAATGGCTAAGTTACCTCCTCAACATGTCTTGAAGTTCTCCAGAGGCCTAGTAATGAACTAATCATTTGATTCAGGTGTGGTGACCCAGGGTGATATCTAAAACCTGCAGGACACCAGCCCTTGAGGCCTGGAGTTCACCACCTCTGATCTAAGGAAACCCCTGAGAAACAAAGTCACTGTCATCTATCAGTCTGGAAAGAATTGCAAAGACTTAGTTAAGGTCGGAGTTCATGATTCAACAATAAGAAACAGACTGGGCAAACATGACATCCACGGGAGAGTTCAAGGAGAAAACCACTGCTGACCGAAAAGAACACAAAGTTTCATCTCACATTTGCCAGAAAACATCTGGATCATCCCCGAGACTTTTGGGAAAATGTTGTGTGGACTGACGAGACAAAAGTTGAACTTTTTGGAAGGTTAGAGTCCCGCTACATCTGACATAAAGTTAACACAGCATTTTCTAAAAAGAACATAAAACCACCATGGTGGTGGTGACTTAAATCAGACGGAAGCGCTTTGGCAAGACCTTAAAAGACCATGGAGGATTTTCATGGTTGGAAATCGTCCAATGTGCCTGAATTTAAACAATTCTGCAAAGACGAGTGGGCCAAAATTCCTCCACAGTGATGTGAATGGTTCATTGCCAATCACTTGATTGGAGTTCTTGCTGCTGAAGATGGCACAACCAGTTATTAAGTTTAGGGGAAATTACCTTAGGTAGGTTTGGATAACCTTTTTACCCTTAAATGAAATCGTCATTTAAAGACTGCACTTTGAATGTATTCAGGTTATCTTTGTCTAATATTAAAATCTTAAGTTTGACAAATATGGAAAAAAATAAGAACTCGGGAAGGGAGAAAATACTTTTCATGCGACTGTGTCCATGTATCAGTTGTTGCTTTCAGATGACTGTGGCGGCCATTTATTTGGCCTGTGAAAGCAAGCAGTGCTCCTGCGGTCACAAAGGTTTTCTCCAGCACAGCAACATTCACGCTGAGCTGCTGAGGCAGCAGGCCAGAGTTCGTCTGATGCCAGGTGGATGGACAGTAAGCGCAGATAAAACAGAGCTGAAGCTACCTAAATATAAGTATTATATAAACTATAATGCGTATTTACATTGGGGGAATGGGATTTTCGCACATAGCTCTCCCACAGACTGTAATAAATAAATTTTTTGGGCAATGTTGTGTGTGCTTATAAATGGCAAATTCTTCACATTGAGAATTATCAAAACTTTGCAGGTTTTCATTTCTAAATACAAACATAATAGGCTACATACAAATACAATATCAATGTCTATAAGCAACACCGGAGAGGAACAAGGTCAGAAAGCAACACCACTCCTGCCAAGTAAATTTGGACGTTACACATCTCCACATGTACATAAATATACTTTTATTATAAAATTGCTCGCGCAGTTTCATTTCTTAGATCTTTTCGTGCCCTATTGATGAGACGTCGCCCTCGCTAGCTCGATTGATTCAGAACCAGATTTAAAAATGGGCACTTTTGTTCTGCAGGCTCTTCTGGTGGACGAGATACGAGAACGTGCGAAGGCCTTTGAACCAAAGAGCTTCAATGACAACTTCAACTGACCTTTTATATTCCGCTCTGCATTGAAAGCTACAATTTCCTTTTTGTTTTCCCCTGTCAACCCAGCAGCCCACTCCCATTTAATGTCTTTGAGCTATATGTGTGATGTTCCGCCTTAACACGCCAGTCTGATGTTCCAGATTTTTTTCTCTAACCTGTTGCTGCACCCTCCCACTCTGTGTCTTTGCTTGGCAACCCTTTACCAGGCCAGCTGCTGCTGCCCTTTCCTTTCTTCTTGTTGAATTCTAATCATTACTTTCAAAGGAAAGCGTCTCTAAAGCTCCTTTATCGAGTGTTTGTACCGGGAGGAGGGAAGCCGTGTCCAACACCCACTCTGACTGCTCCTTTTCTTCTTAACACTTGTGTTCTGCAAATCAGGAGCACTTTCCGTCTGTAACCTGCTTCTTCAAGTCTGGAAAAAAGTAACGTATGGAAGAAGACGGTAAGGAGCACTTGTGCACTAAGTGCTCTCCTGGAAATGACTGGCTGAAGTCATAAAGGAGGTAAAGGTAAGCTGTTGCAGATGCCTTTTGTTTATAAGTGACTATTTATTATATATTCAGAGGTTTATTTAAGGGTCTACCATTTGATTGAGTCTGTTGATGGATAGTTGGCTGGATGGATATGCACATTTTTGTATTGTGAATTTAGATTTTGTTCAATTAATCAACAAAATCATATCCTTAAAAATTTGAAATGGTCTAACTTCTTCTACAACTAAAATTCAACCCTGTAAAAGGAGGAAAAAGGAGAAAACCAAACCTTTAAAGATACTAATGTAACTCCGAATCTATATCTGTAGTTATATAGCTATAGTGTAATGTAGTGTGTGAGTCTGCTCAGTATTATTATCTGAGGCTTTCTGATTTTGATGTGCAGTAAATAAACATGAGCGGGGGTTCACATCTGCTCGTGACAGAACACAACCCTGTGACTGAACATGTTTTTTTTTAATCTAGTGTCAGATTGCCTTGAATAATTATTTTAAAAAGCAATAAGTTTTAAAAAAAATCTATTAGACTGAATTTGAAGATTTATTTTTGATGAACTTTTTTTCCTTTCATGCTGAACAAATGGCCTCATTAAAGCTAAAGATTCCTAAATGACAGAAGAGTTGTGAAACATCTTATTTCTGGAGTCAGTCGGTATCGATTTCTTTGTTTGTGGAAAGTTCATCTACTTAAGTAGCCTATGGTACTTCAGGATTGATTATTTACACCTTACTCTAATATTACTATGCTGTAATTTTTCACAACCACTCAGTTGTATACAATGTGAAACTTGCCACATTAATTTGACAGCTTTAGTTATTTCTCCGTGGTTGTATACTTTGTAGTGCAGAACCACCTTCAGCTGAAATAATTTGAAGTAATCATTTATGAGTCTCTCACATCGCTGTGGAGGAATTGTAAACCCATAATTCTTTACATTGTTGAGTCACTTCATTGAGGTTTGCCTTCATTTGTTTTCACAGTGTTCTCTTAAGATCCCTTGACAGCATTTCAGTTGGGTTGAGGTCTGGATATTGACCGATGCATTGCAAAATCTTGATTCTTTTATTTTTTGTAGATTTGCTGCTGTGCTTGTGATCACCGTCCTCTGAACGATGCTGTTTCTGTGAGACAGAATTTGTCACGTTTGTCACCCCTCCACCAGCATGTTTGACAGTTGGTGTGAGGTGTTTGTGTTGGTATGCTGTATTTGTTTGTCTCCAATTGTGGTGCCGTACATTATGGCTAAACATGTCTACTTTGGTCTCGTCTGTCCAAAAGACATTTCTCCAGAAGTCTGAAACTTTCAAAAAAGCTACGCTTGTTCAGTTTTTTCTAATTGTGCACTCTAACGCAGGGAAACTGTCAAACTCATTTTACACTGAGGCCCACATACAGCCCACTTTGATCTTAAGTGGGCCGGATGAGAGAAACTTTCACTTTCTGTTGGTGTAAAGACGTTTAACTACACATCTTATCCCTGACATGTTTAATATAAGATAAAGAAGTGCATTTTCAACAGTACATCTCAGTTTTCCTACATGATAAAATTGTAAAATAACAAAAATATTTTTAGTACATCCCTACCCAGACTATCCTGTATTTATAAAATGCGCATTTTTGATTTTCCAAAGCCATCCAGTGGACCAGATTGAAGTCATTGCAAGGCTGATTCTAGCCCCCAAGCATGATGTTTGACACCTCTGCTGTAACATTTAACATGCTAACTGAGGCCTGTAGAGTCTGAGATGTTAGCACTTGGGGTTTTGTGCAGTTCCTCTGAGCATTGCGCAGTCTGACCTTTGGCACAAGACTGTAGATTATAATGTTCTGTCAACACACACCTGAATACTCCAGACCAACAACCTGCCAAAACATCTGCTTTTATAGAGGTGCTCACACTTACTGATGAGTTAATTAACTGGATTTGATTAAAAGCATCTTTCTGTGACTTACTTTCCAATTGCTATGCAAGCAGTAAGGGGGTAATTAGTTAACATGACTGTATAAGTAAGTCTGACCACTTGCAACATTCAAATCATGTTCACATTGAAATATCCCTGTTCATCTGTCCATCCACCCATACATCCATCATATCTGTCTTCCTGCATAATCAATAATGAATGTATGTATGGCCCTAGCACAGTATTTCTACACAGCAAAGCAAATATGTGCAAACTCCTTCTGCAATTGAGTCTTTTCACCACTTCTTGAACTTTGTGGGGGAAAATAAATAAATAAAGCAAAGTGATCAGTGTAAATGTTTTCAGTTATATTTCAGGATCTTTGTTTCATTTCTTGGTGACATTTCAAAAATGATCAGTGTATGGTGTCATTTCAGCCCTGCATTGATGCCATGAGGCTGATTCTGGTTAAACCCACCAATGCAACGCGGCGCCTTGACTCAACAGGTGAAGTCTTCCACGAAGGTGACCATGAGCATTGTACCTCAGGATGCCCATCCCCTCCCATAAAGACCCCTGAGGGGAAGCATGATCCATACAGAGGAACCTCGGTTGAGACACCTTTGACCCCACAGGAGAAAAGTCAGTGCTGTGTCTCATCTTCACCCCATGAAACATGCAATGGACTCGGCCCTCCAAGAGGTTCAGCCCAGATGTCGCCACTCAAAACTCGAAACCTAACCTTATCGCAGCTAAGCGATGAGGACTGGCTGCTCCTTTGTGGCCATGTTGGCAACGCAGGAGATGAGTCGCCCTCAGCAGAAAGAGCAGGCACCAGTGTGGGACATCCAAACGGCAATGACAGATGTGGATGTCCCGGTCCTGATGCCTCTAGTTTTCAGCCACAGTCAAAACAGGACATGGTCCAAGGCTGCCTTCCCAGGGTAACAGCTAAGAGAAGCCTTTTGTGCTCACCACATGTTCAGCCTTTCTCTCCCAGCAGCCACATTTCAACTACTTGCCAGTTTTTACCACAGCAAACAAACCAAAGTGAGCTTTTGAATCCTGCAACAAACCGTCTCAAAGATCATTTCATGCCTCAGTGCACTAACCAAGAAGGTCGAAAAGAACAGCCCTGCAATCATTATAAACTGAAAGACAGCAGCCAAGCAACAAATTTGTTCAACATTCCTCTAGACTCAGTCGAGTGTAAACAAAAACTCCAAAAGCAGCCTCATCCTGCTGCTGGTGCAGATGTCAGCTGGAGAGACCTTTTCGGTAAAGAGCCGCTGTTAGTTCAGCAACAGCGAAAGCAAGAGTTCCACTGCCTGATCGCAGGCGATCAAACATCTGGAGATCCGTCCACCATCTTCAAGTGCCACCACCTCCCTCACGACCCCCTGATAAGCCAGATAAAAAGATCGTCTACACCAGTTGGCAACAAAAGTGTCACATCTTTCTCCATCAGTCAGTATAGTTCCCTAGAGATTCAAGATTTAATGGATGAGAAAACAAGACAGCGACAAAGTCAGGTGCATGTTTTGATTCGGTGGTTTAAACGTTTAGTTTTCATACTTAAATTGGAACCATCAAAAGTAGGTTTAGGTAACCTGTGTGTTTCCATACCATGCCAATTCTAACTGAACCATACACTGTAACATGCTTTCAGATATATTACATGCTTGTTGTTGACAGTCTTATTTTATTTTGCAGACAGTCTCTCAGGGGTCTAAAGTCTCCCTTCCTAAACACACTCCTCCGCCTCCCGAAGCCTTACAAAGCAGTGGCATACTTAACGGGGATGCAGTCCGACCCCTGAGCAGCCACGGCACTTTGAGATCTAGTTTTTCAGATCTTCCTTCAGGCCAGCAGCCAATCCAGCTTCTTCACAATGCCATCCTGGAGGACGCCTTTTCCAAAGTCATCCGAGAAGACTCCAGTAAGACCAACAGCGAGGAAGGTAGCACACCACCGAAGAAGACCAAGGACATCAGCTACAGGCTGGGTCAGAGGAGAGCTCTGTTTGGGAAGCGCAAACAACTGAGCGACTACGCCTTGGTCTGTGGGATGTTTGGCATTATTGTCATGGTCATCGAGACGGAGCTGTCAAGGGGATTTTACACCAAGGTACACTCAGAGCAGAAACACTAGTGTCTCCAAATAAGTGTGTTTCAACAAACAAATGAAAGCGGCGTCAACATAGTGCCATTAAAAGTTTTAACTTTGAGGGCCCCCTAAACAGTTTTATTCACAGATGGTCTTCTTTTTATTAGTTTAATAGTTTTGTGTCATTGTCTCTACCATTTACAGGAATCCATGTATTCATACGTTCTAAAAGGCCTGATCAGCCTTTCTACTGCTATTCTGCTGGGACTCATTGTGATGTACCATGCAAGGGAAATCCAGGTATGAAGAAACAAACCATGACTTTGCCAACATGAGCTGCTTAATCATTTGGATCAGATAATTCACGTGAAGTAAACTAGTCTTAAAAAACCCTGAATTGGAGCATTGGTTTAACTCAAGGGGTTGTGCAGACAACCCACATACCTGAAATCTGCCCTGAGGCCATTTACTACGTGTCTTTATCCAAGCTCTTCTCTCCACTATCCTATAACGATAAAGGTTAAAATACCCCCAAAAATATATTTAAAATTGTCTCTTTGAGAAACACCAGAAGATAAAACATTCATTTTCATCTCTTCAGAATTATCCAAATTAAGAAAACAAAACAAAAAACTCTAATCCCAACAAAACGAGTTCATCACTCATTATTCTTTCATATTCACGGTCTAGAAATGTTGCTACTTTTCTTCAACAGCTCTTCATGGTGGACAACGGGGCAGACGATTGGAGGATAGCAATGACTTTTGAGCGACTTGTCTTCATTGTGTTGGAGCTCCTCATCTGTGTCATTCATCCAATCCCAGGGAAATACGTGTTCACCTGGACGACTCGACTGGCCTTCAGCTATGCAGCATCGGTGGCGTACGCCGACGTAGACATCATCCTCTCTGTGCCGATGTTCCTTCGCCTTTACCTGATTGGCCGGGTCATGCTGCTCCACAGCAAGCTGTTCACAGACGCTTCCTCTCGCAGCATCGGTGCGCTCAATAAGATCAACTTTGACACTCGTTTTGTCATGAAGACCCTAATGACCATCTGTCCTGGCACAGTGCTGCTAGTCTTCAGTGTGTCCTGTTGGATCATTGCTGCGTGGACAGTGCGTGTTTGTGAAAGGTATCTTAAAGGTTTTTGAAAAAAATAAATGTGTTACTTAAAAATCATCAAGAAGATTTTCAGCGTTAAACAAATGCTGGATAAAAATGAAAGAAACTTAAGTCAACGGTAGTCTCTCCAGCTTTAACATAAACTGCTTTTACAGACAGGTGTCATGTTTAAATAGGTATCACGATGCACAGGAAGTAACCAGCACTTTCCTTGGAGCAATGTGGCTCATCTCCATTACCTTCCTGTCCATCGGCTATGGGGACATGGTCCCTCACACCTACTGTGGAAAAGGGGTTTGCCTGTTAACTGGAATTATGGTGAGTTTTATACCAACACAGTGCACATGTAGAGAAGAGGCAGATATGCAAATCACTCACAGTGATTTTTTTTTCTGAATAACCCCAATTAAATATCTGTTTAAAAATCCTTTAAAATCCTGGCCTACGTGAATGATTGGTGTGGTTTTTATACTAGCTAACTAATAACTAATAACACAGTCATGCTAACACTGCTCTTCTTCTCATCAGGGAGCAGGTTGTACAGCCTTAGTCGTAGCCGTTGTCGCAAGAAAATCAGAACTCACCAGAGCTGAGAAACATGTCCACAACTTTATGATGGATACCCAAATCTACAAAAAGGTGTGTTCTTACACATGCAGTGATTGGACTTTATTTTTAATATTAAGACTACATGATCAGTCTTAAAAGTAACAGCACTTTCTCTTTTTTAACCATATACACTACTGCGCAAAAGTCTTGAGCCACCCTCAATTTCTTCCAATTTGATTTTTTTTTTTAAAGTTGCTCCAACGAGGGGATTCCCAACAATCCCAACAAGGTGATTACTGAAAATTTGTCATGTCTTAGCATGGTATGAAGTGTGAACTTAAGTTTTTGGGGTAACAAAAGAACAAGTGGTAGGCCTAAAAAACAAAACTAGCAGATGAAATGTATCTCAAAGCAATGTCCTTAAGAAATAGGGCAAAAATCTAGGAAAGAGCTCAGGTGATATTCATCTAGCCTTTCAGCTAATCATCTACTTTTAAGTGAAGCCTCATCAGAAATGATCTCAGTAGAAGGAGGGTTAATTGCAGCTACCTGTAGAAGTCTTTCTTGAGGAAGAGAAATGAGGAGAAAAGACTGAAGTGTAACAAATTTAACAAGAACTGGACTGAAAATCAGTGGTAACAGATTTTATGGAGTGATTAACCCAAATTTGAAATTTTTGATTTAAAGTGTCATCGATATATTCAGCAGAGGTCAGTAGAGAGGTACAACAGTGAGTGTCCACAGCCATCTGTTAAGCATGGTTGAGGCTCTGTCATGGCTTGTGGCTGCAATTCAGCCAGCAGTCTTGTTAAAACTGATTGAATTATGAAAGGCAGAAAAGTACCATCTGATTTTAATACTATCTGGAAAGCATCTGATTCATTTTTCAGCATGACAATGATCCCAAACACAATACAAATGCACTAAAAAAAGTGAACAATAGAAGTGGAACAATATCATACTTTGGCCTCCTCAGAGCCTGGACCTCAACATTATTGAAACAGTGTGGGATCATCTTGATAACAAAAAGCAGCCAACATCTAAAGGAGAGGTTTAAAAGTCTGTCAAGAGGCCTGGAGAAATATTTCTAAAAGACTCTCAAAGAAGATGTGAGAAAGTTTGCCTAAAGCCAGTTTAATCTCTGTTGTAGAATTAGCATTGTCATACTAAATGTTGACTTTTCAGGTCATTAGAAATGTACAAACTCTGTTTATTCTTTATACACTGCATTTCCGTGCAGGTTTTCACAGAAAAACATAAAGAAATGAGGGATTGCTCAAGACTTTCCTATAGTACTCAGGCTCATTTTAGTTTCTGTTTGACTTAAGCTTCATTTATGTCTCTACATTTCTGTTTTGCCTTTCCATTGACATACTTTTTCTTCCACAGATTAAGAACACAGCAGCAAATGTGTTGAGAGAGACATGGCTCATTTACAAAAACACAAAGCTGGTCAAGAAGATTGACCATGCCAGAGTACGCCACCATCAGCGTAAATTCTTGCAAGCCATCCACCAGTAGGTATCGTTATGCCACCATCAGGGGTTTCAGTAAATGCTGTTACAGTTTAATTTGTGACTCTGGATTATGTGAATTAGGATTTACTGCACGTTGCATTTATATTATTGTAGCACAAATGTGACTATGGTTTTGGTTTACAACTTTAGACTGCGACGAGTGAAAATGGAGCAAAGGAAATTAACTGACCAGGCCAATACAGTTGCTGATCTTGCAAAGGTTTGTGCAGTATTTTTGTTATTTTCTAATAAAAATGTTTTTATTTGCCTCAGTTTTACTAATATATAATAGGAAATTTTACCCTCTGACTGATGCTGAGAGTAATTTGACACAAGGAATTGTAATTTTTATCCAGTATGAACCAAATTTTGCCTCTTTTTCATTATCTTTTCTGCATTTTATGACTTTTATAATAAGCTAAACAGTGAGAAACCCTGACTTGCATATCTCCTGGTACTTGAAAGTGACCTCAGCATGTCGGTGATGATTTCAGACTCAGAACATGATGTACGATCTGGTATCAGAGCTGCAGCATCGAAGTGGTGAGCTGGACAGTAGGATTGTGGCTCTGGAAGAGAAACTGGACTCCATCCTTCAATGTGTGCAGTCGCTGCCCGTTGTGCTTTCTCAAGCAATAGCAAAGTTACAAAAGGATTTCCTGGATGACTTGGCTTGCCGTGTACACTTCCTATCATCTTCCCTGAGTTCTGAGTGCTGCTCAGTGCCGGCCAAGGAGCTTTGTCCAGGATCCACTGCACCGGAGACACCATACAACTGAATGGCTGTTCCTCAGTTCTTTTCCTCTTAGTGTGCAACCGTTTACAATACTGGGATGGACTTTCTCAACATGAACTCTGCTACGTGTTTATGGAGTCATACACATTCACTCCTGGGAGTTGCAGCTGCACCACCAGTGTAAGGGGAAGACCCTTTGTAAGGGGACTTTAGAGGAAAAGGAAAAAACATTATTCCTTCATTTCCTCTCCCAAGAGTGGGGACTGTGCAGAAGACAGAGAGATGTTCATGAACGATTAAGAAGTGAAAAAAAGTTTTTAAAAAAATGCTCATTTTGTTTATTAAAATTAAATTCTAAGACACTCAAATAATCTGAAAGAAAAAAAAGCCCTGCATTTCATGGGACACTGTGGTAGTCTCTCTGTGCTTCTCATACGTGATATAGTAAACAGCTTCTGAAGATTTTTAAGTGATTATTTTCAAAAGTTGCTCAGCATGGGTTTATTTAATGAACTAAACATTTGTAAAATTGAAATTATTACAATGAAAAATGATCAAATACCATGAATAATATTTACTTTAAAACGAATCTAATGACCTGGTTCACAAAGTCTTTCTAGAAGCATGTTTGTCACACTTAAATGTTTCAGATCATCAAATTTAAACACAAATAGAGACAAAATGAAGTTCCTAAATCGAGGTTTTTATTATTCAGGGGAATAAGTGTGGTGTATCTTAACTTTGAAAAGCTGAGTTCAATTTCTCCTGCCAAACCCAGGCTTGATTTCTGCCACACCTGTTCTCAATCAGAAAACCACTTAAATAGGATCGCCATTAGTGGGAGTGGGTGGCCAACCAAAATTACCCCAAGAGCGCAGCTGTTGGATTGAGTGACGACTTGTCCAAGAGTTGACAAAAGACCACAGAACAACATCCAGAGAACATCAGGCCTCGCTTACCTCAGTTATGGTCAGAGTTCATGGCTCCACCATAAGAAAGAGACTGGGCAAAAATGGCCTGCATGGCAAAGTTCCAAGAAGATACCTCTGCAGAGCAAAAGGAACTTTTGCCAGAAAATATCTCGATGATCCCCAAGACTTTTGGGAAAATACTCTGTGGACTGATGAGGCAAAAGTTAAAGATTTTGGAAGGTCTGTGTCCCATTACATCTGTCTAAAAGCAACACCGCATTTATGAAAAGGAATATCATAGCAACAGTAAAATATGGTTTTAGGCCTTTTTGCTGCCTCAGGGTCTGGAAGATTTGCTGTGATAAATGAAACCAAGAATTCTGCCATCTACTAAATCATCCTGAAGCAGAATGTCCAGCCATCTTTTTGTGACCTCAAGCCTAAGCACACTTGGGTTCTGAAGCAGGACAATTATCCAAAACGCACCAGCAAGTCCACCTCTATATGGCTTTGGAGTGGCCTAGGCAAAGTCCTGACTTGAATCTGATTGAGATGCTGTGGCACGACCTTAAAAAGGCAGTTCCTGCTCCAGTATGGTTGAATTACAACAATTTCGCAAAGATTAGTGGGCCAAAATCCCTCTATAGCACTGTAAAAGTCTCATTGCCAATTACTGCAAACACTTGATGCAGTTGTTGCTACTAAGGGTGGCCCAACCAGTTACTAGGTTTAGGGGACAATCACTTTTTCACACAGGCCCATGTAGATTTGGTTTCGCTCCCTAATAATAAACACCATCTTTTAGAAACTGCATTTTGTGTTTACTCATGTTATCTTTGTCTAATATTTAAATGTTTCAAGATCTGAAACATGACAAACATACAAAAACTATTAAATCAGGAAGGGGGAAAACACTTTTGACACCACTGTAGGTATATAGACTAAATTTGATTTAAAAAGGGTAGAAAAGTTTGTTGACATTATTTTAAAATATTATTTAAAAAAAAAAAGATTTTTCCTCCCTGTAATCATACTGATCCATTCCATAGATTCTCAAACTGTGTCAGTAGTGGTTGCTATAGCAGTGCAACATCCCACTGAAACCAGCAGCTGGTGGCAGCGCAATGTTGCTGAAGAGGGAATGGGTGCAAATGCAGAACAGAAATGAGCTATAAGAGAAAGTTTAAAACACCTGTGACTACAGTACAATTCAAGAACTAGGGTAGTAAGTAGGGTAACATTCTGACCTCTTAAATTAAAGATTTTATCTGCTTCTTTTAGAGCAGTTGGCTTTTAACTGACTGTCGTTATCACTTTCACCAAAAATTCAGCTTTATATGCTGGTGTATATCTAACACTTTTCACATTTCTGGCTCTTGTGGCAGCGCATCTTAGATTTTTAAAACATCCGTCAAAATAAAGAATCTTCAAAGTAGTCAATTTTCTTGTTTTTATCACATTCAAAGGAGGAACTGGTTCCAGTTGTGTTAACTTCTGCTTTCTGTTTTTTTCCATATATACTTTCAGTTGCTTTGCTCATGTTGTTTACTTGTTCTGCTGGTTGTATTGTGTTTTCCTTATGGTTTGCTTCACTTACCACCCTTTGTTTTTAAAAAAAATCCCCCCCTCCCCCCCTTTCCCCTAGCATAGTGGGCCCTTCTCTGTGTGAAGTTTGAGTGTGGTTGCGTAGGTTCTCACCAAGTACTCTGGTTTCCTCCCACAGTCCAAAAACGCGTGGGTTGGGCTTTATGATTCTAAATTGTCTGTATGTATAAATGTAAGACTCTGTGTCAGACTGGCAGCCTGTCCAGGATGTACCCAGCCTCTGCCTTGTGATAGCCTCATCCCCCTACAACCCTGAACTCGTTAAGTAGAAGAAACTTGATGGACAGAAATAATTACGCCTGCTACTGACTGGAATTTATTTATATTTCACATGTATTGTAGTTTATTTTGCAACCTGCACATAGTACTTATTTTTTTTAATAGAAATATCTAATATGTGGTAATAAAGATATTTGTCAGCACTGCATTTTTTCCATCTCATTTATTTAAAGTGATTAAAAGAGATTTGGGTTAGGCAATAAATCGTGCCTTAACGGGAACTAGGAAAAATAAATAATTTTAAAAGATTAAAATAAATACTTTTAATTGACTATTAAAGATTGACGTCATGGCCATATACACAGATCAGTTGGTCAGAAGGTGACCTCAAATGCATTACTCCATACTGAACAAACATAAACCGCGCTTTAGGACGGAGTTTATTGCACAGTGGAGGCTATTTACGTGTCAAGTTCAAAGGCAAACAAAGAGCATGCCTCAAGTGTGCGCAAAAGCACATATTCCTCCCACATACACTTGTCATTTTCCATGCTTTCAGGCGCTTGAACTGAGTTGGTCTCATTAACTTTCGGCTCCCGCCAAAATGAGGGGGAGGTATCTTAATTGCACATCATTAATTAAGCTGAATCATAAGAGTCTAACGGGTGGTCTGCTTATTAAAGTCCACCAAAAGGTTCAATGCATTTAGTTGATTAGTTTGAAGACTGGGAACTCTTTCTAAACACAAATACGAAGCCGTGATAGTTCAGACACAATCAAAAAGCTCTATCAGTGAAGTTGTTTACCAGAAGCACCATCTGTCTCTCCGGGATACCGGTTTTACATGGCGCCGAATAATCTCGCGATAAATACTCGGAGGGCAGTTGTACTCACGAGATTGTTGTTTCGCGCGCTGATGATAAGCTCCAGTCACATTCCAGATTGACAGCTCTGTTACCCAATGGACACGATGTGGTTAGAGGAAAGTAGCCAATGGTGAACCTGAAGTGCGAGAGCAGGCGGGATATCAAAGTCTTGAAGAATAACTCATTGATCAATCTCCACCAAGGCATAGAATTGGTCGTGCCATCCCTTCTAAGGAGTTAATTGGGGAAAACGTGCACGTTTTTCCTCAAAAGTAAATTTCTTGTTTTTGCTTGGACGGACAAACAGGTAAAGTGAATTTCAGCGTCTTTTAATTACTTTTTAAAAATTGTTCTCATTGATATAGTCACCCAGTTGCTAGCAAACTGAGGTTAGCTAACTTGGCAAAGTCCTACCTCCTTTCTTTTTGGCTTATTGCACCAAGTTACTCAACCAGTCAAGTGTAAACGTCAAAATTAGTCAAATCTGATAATCTTCGGGACAGTATTAGAGCTATTGACTGTACTCTGGCTTCCTTTTGCTAATATAGTATTTAAAAGCTCTGTAAAATAAATTGTAACGTGGTTTGCTTTAAGCACTGATATGGGTGGGCGATGAACTTGTGAACTTTTAACTTGTTATCCTTCGGAACGTCCACATAATCTGCAAAAAAATGTGTAAACTGAGTTAGCTTTGCAACTTCACTGCTTCTCTTTAAGAAAAACAAATAAGCTAACGTCGGGCTGTTTATTTTCTTGTGTGGCTGGATTGGTGTGGCGTGACGTGAATCTCATTTTCGTCAGCATCGTTTAAACGTATTAATTTGCGCAGGCAAAATGGTACCCCTTGGATGGGAACAAGTAGTTTGTTTTCGAGGTTTTGACTTATGTTTTGTTGACTGCGGCTGGTTTATTTCGAGCCAGCAGAGCGAACAGGATCTCAGCTGAGAGCGCTGAAGTAAACGCGCAACCCCCGCTTAGCTGGCCCCTTGCTGTTTTGTAACAACAAAGGACGACATATGCGGGTAAAAAGCCACTGTAGTATTATAATAATCGGTTTAAAAGTACATGCGAGTTGGTATTTAGGTATGTTTCATTGTCAAGGAGCGAAGGCACATTGTTGGCTAGCGCTCCCTCGCGTCCGGATGTGCTTTTAAAAGAACTGGGAGTGGCCTACAGCTCAGTTTCCCGCACTGTATTTAAATCAGCCCGTTCCCTCCCTTTTCTCATATTCTGTTGAAGTGACAGTGCTGACAGCAGTACAATGCACTGAGTAGGGAGGGGAAACGGTCATATTTCTGCTGCTGGAGACCGTTTCGCCTTAACTTGTTGTGATCACTAAACAAAAACAGCCAATCCTAGGGATGGATTTTGCAGATGTAGTGTTTTGACAATCTTCCACACAGAGCTTTTTAAGATGCAAATTCTGAATCACTGCAACTTTCTCAGTTAGATGAGAATTTGATTATCATATAAACTCGTGAAAAAAATATTCAGCAATGCGAAAGCAAACAAAAACGTAACATACAGTAAGAAAATCAATTAATATTTAGAAATAATTATAAAACAAATTTTTATATGACTTGCGTAATCTAAAGCACAAGTGATACTGCATATATATATGTGTGCGCGTATTTATTTATTTTAGGGGGCAATGGTCCTGATAAGGAAATACTGAATGGTAATTTCCATATATGCACAGAACATGATAGTTATATTTAAAAGGGGAAATGGTGGGGTTATTGTTTAACTTTACAGCAATGTATTTAGCAAATGAATAAGGTCCTTACTATGTAGAAAATGCCAAATTTAACAGCACCATCTGCTCCACTGTTTGTATTCTGCTACATGTGCTGCAGACAGAGTTGTGATCAATGTAAATAGTCTCCGGGCGCTCTCTGCTGGATAAACGAAGTAGTTGCGTTGATTCCAAAAATGAGCCCTATCATATTTTTGGTTCCTTATCTTATAACATATTTCTTGATATAATATATCTGTTATATGCTGATATCAGTCTGGCTGTTGTCTGAATAAAGCTCAAGTTGATGATAATTGTCTGTCTTCAGATATGTTATACAAATGCACATATCAACAATTTGGTTTAGAGCAAACACATTCTTTATTAATGAATGCAGCTAGCAGAGAAAATGACTGTCATAATTTTTTTTTTCTCCAGTGAATGGTGAAACTGAAAGTTTGGTTCACACCTTCAGATCTTTCTAGATAAAGCTCAAATATGTACCCTGTAGTACTATTCACTATGAAATGCATTTAAATACAAATGATTAGCAGATATGTTTTGGTTTTTCATTTAAACTTCAACTTATCACTGCAGAAAAAACAAGCATGGCACTCCTCTCACATTTCACATTTCTATTTGTACTATGATAGAGTGTGTACTACTGCTGGATTAAAAGGTGAAATGAAATCTTTCAGTAAAGACTTGTTATTAGTGTGCTATTGAAAATAACTAGCTATAATGGGAGTGGTGTTTGATTGTTGACACAGGGCAGCTGCAATGTGGATTCAAGTGCGCACAATGGATGGGAAGGAAACCCATCGGGTGGATTCCCTGTCCAAACTCACCAAGGTGGACGAGCTGCGTCTCAAAATCATGGAGATCTTCAAGGTGGAGCCAGAGAGACAGAGACTCTTCTACCGGGGCAAGCAGGTGAGCCAGCATTGTTGTGTTAATAAATGACTTTATTACATTTTAGTGCAGTAGCTGAAATGATCTCAGTGATGGTTGTAGCTCAGTTGTCAGCGCTGCTTTAGCATTTAGTCACAGACAAAATGTAAAATGCTATAAATGATATCTGCAATTTTTTTTTTTCCTGTTTATATCAGATGGAAGATGGCCATACTATATTTGATTACAACGTAGGCCTAAATGACATAGTGCAGCTGCTTGTTAGGCAGCAGTTGCCCCCTGTTGATGTCGTCAAGAGCAAGGACAAAGAGGCAGAGCTCTCAGACTCTGATTCTGGCTGCGGCTCAACCCAGAGCGAGTGTGACAAGAGTTCGACTCATGGCGAGACAGAAGGTCAGACTGCGGGAACCTCTGCACAGACAAACGCCCCAGAACTCATCGACCCTGGATTTGGACTTTACAAGGTATGCGCTAAAGACTGTGGTCACATTGAATGTGATGTGTATGACTTCCTGTTTAAGCCAGCTGTGGTAGGGTGGCGATACAATGTAGAACTGCTACCACTGTGATGTTGATGTTTCTGGCTACAATCTTAAAAAAAAAAGTGATAGGGATTAAGAAAAAACAAACTCAAAACACAATGCAAAGAGAAATTGGATAAGATAAATTGGGAATATGTAGCCCGAAAAAGTTGTGTAAGCAATGACTACTCCAGATGTTTGTTTAAAATACATAAAGCTCAACAACAGATACTAAAAAGACAATACAGAACAAACATGGCTAGAAATGCCTACATTAAAAAAAAAAACCCACACAGACCTGGACAAAACAATTTAAAAAAAAAAAAAAAAAAAAAAAGACATGCAGGAAACATACCAAGGTTGCCACTATATTTCTTCACAACTACTTGACATTGGCTCAGATAGTTTCAGGAACTGCCATTACCCCAAAGCTTTTCATCGGGAGGTTGTGATGGGCTGTGCCCGATAAGCTCTGTATGTCGCGTTCATGCCATTATGTGGTGAGCTGTGCACATGTAGAAAACATGTTTATTTGAACTCTTAGTTCTCTTTATGTTTTGCAAAGTAATTGATTTTTTTTTTTTTAACACTTTGTGTACAGTTGATGCTGTGTGCGTGTGTATGCGTTATGTGCTGCATATAAAGTTACACTTTGTATAGCTGTTTTAACGAATGAATGTGGGGAAAATCTGGCAGGCGTTGATTGAAGTCACCTTTTCTCACAGGCAGGACACAGTGGGTGACAGACATGCATGTTGCTACTTGAGATTCTCATCTGATTTAAAATTGACCTGAGAGAGCAGGCAGGAGGCAAGATGCATGCTCCCTGACTAGGACACTGAGGCTAAATTTAGTATTGGGGTCACACTGTTTCAGACATTGTTTCCCTTCTGGTAATATCTAGAAAAGTTTGGCGCTAAGAAAACTGCTTTTGTTTTTTCTTTACGTTAGTGTTTGAGCTGTTTATTTTTTATATTTTTTTATTTTTTAATTAAATATATATATATTTGAAATGCATTCTGTGCATTTATGCAATATTATATTTTACTTTATCTTATCAGTAAGAGACTTCTGGATGCAGTTTAGGATTTGCTGTCTTCACTTTCCCTCTGATGTGATTGTGATGGTCTTCCAAATTGTCTACAAAAGTAGGCAGTTTGGATGACATGTGCATGGAGTGGATGGAATGAGTTCTGTTGACCAAGCTTCAAAAAGGGCAGCGTGCAAAGGTTTCATTTTTACAAGACATCAAATGAGCCACTTTGTACTGAACTTAAACCATTTTTGGGTGGGGAATAGTCAAAAGACATTTTATGAATTATGCTGAAAAAGTGACTGCAGTTTTAAAGTGTCAAAAGTTTGCTAACTCTTGTTTTGTGTGTGTGTGTGTGTGTGTGTGTGTGTGTGAGAGAAGATCAATGAGCTGGTGGATGCAAGAGACTTGAACATGGGAGCATGGTTTGAGGCCCAGATTGTAAACGTTACCAAGACTACAAAGACGCCCAAAGAAGAGGCTGCAGAGGCAGAGCCAGCTGAGGATATACTGTACCATGTCAAATATGAAGAGTAAGAATCATTTTTCGTACTAATGACTGATTTTTTTTTTTCCCCCCATCACATCACTGTATCAACGCAGTATTTGTCATGTAGCAGCACAGAGCAGAGTTTCTGTACTAATGGTCAACATTCAGCAGTTTGAGCTCTGATTTTGGTTTTAGTGGGTCAGGTGTTGTAATTCTACAAACCAACTTGTTGCAGCAGTGAAAATGTTAATTGAAAGATCTAAGAAGATGCAGCTAAATATCCTAACAAATACATTGACACGATGTAAGCTACTTTAAAAGCTCTTCTCAAACACACTGGAGATGAAAACTGATGGACCTGTTTAAATTTGATACTGCGAGCAATGCAGTTGTTACATTGAAGAATGTTTTTAAAAAAAAAATTTTTTTACGAACTCTGAACTTTAAGTTCTCATTTTGCTCAGTGAGACTGTACAATGAAACAGGTTTTCCCATTTGTTAAATAAGTACAATGTATATAAAGGGGCGGCATTGCTCTGTTGATATGTGCCCTCATTGAAAGGTGCTCTTGTTTATTAGATGGCAAGCACATTAGTGTTGGAGGGAACATTCATGTAAGTGGTGTATTGGTTCAAACCTGCTGCATTGACTACTGGTCCTTACTATTCAGATGTGTTTTTTATGTTTTGGCCATGCTGCAGCACTGCTTGTCTTTGAATTGCAAAAACATTCATCGTTTTTACTTTCACAGCTATGCAGAGAATGGTGTGATTCAGCTGCTGGCAAAGGACGTTCGGCCACGTGCTCGTACTGTGTACCAGTGGCACCAGCTGGAGCCAGGAATGGTTGTCATGCTTAACTACAACCCAGATGAGCCCAAGGAACGTGGCTACTGGTATGATGCTGAGATCCAGAGGAAGCGGGAGACGCGCACCCAGCGAGAGATCTATGCTAAGATTATCCTTGGGTAAGGCCATCGTTGCATACAAGTTGGAGTTGTTGTGCTTTGTAGCATCTGTTACGACTTGTCACATATAAGAACATTTCACTGGCTGTGGTAGATGATAAACATTTTCTTTAAGGTCTGTTGTAACAGTATCTCATAGTTTGGTTTTTGAATGCCACAGCAGCAGGTGTGTAGAAGCTAATTTCCTGCTGTGGTATCAGTGGATGCCACTGAAACAATTTTTGACAGTTTAACCAACTGTGTGTATGGTTGTTTGGAGGATAAATGGCTTTCATTAACATTACGTCTGATTATTGTATCTGATATCAAACGGGTTTAGTTTTGTGTTGATGACGACCTAAAATATAACTAACCTTTTTGTACATGCACCGGGAGCTTTCTGTTATCCTCATGTTTGTCATTTCTTTTACCTTCTGTTTAAGCTTGGACAACATGGAAAGCAGGAGGAAGTTAGATTATATTGTTTGACTATTCTAACAGGTTCCTTTATGTTTTTTGTTTAAAATGTAGCGATGCTGGTGACTCTCTTAATGACTGCCGCATCATGTTCGTCACTGAAATCTACAAAATTGAGGAGCCTGGCTCGTTGGGTGACGCCCCTGCTGGATCTGAGAGTCCACTAAAAAGTGGGTTTAAAAACTGCATTTAAAATTGCAAAGATGTGTAGCAGTAGTCATAATTTAGAAATCTGAACTTAACCTTTCACTAAGGAATGTTGCAGAATGAAATGAAATGCATAATCAAAATGAATGCAATCTTCAGGATCAAATGGACCTGAGTGCAAGCACTGTAAAGATGATCCCAAAAAGAACTGTCGCTGGTGTAACTGCCACATCTGCGGCATCAAGCAGGATCCCGACAAACAGCTGCTGTGCGATGAATGCGACATGGCCTATCACACCTACTGTTTGAATCCTCCACTCACCACCATCCCTGAGGATGAGGACTGGTAGGTAGATTCAGAAATCCAGCATTCATTTAAAATTGAACAGAGCCACAAAATCATCAAATGTTAGAATGGAAGACTTGAAAAATTATCATCAGTGTGTCAGGCTCGGGTTTACCTTTTACTTTACATTTTGCAGGTATTGCCCAGGTTGTCGTAATGATGTCAGTGAGGTTGTGCTGGCTGGAGAGAAGCTGAAGGAGAGCAAGAAGAAAGCTAAGATGGCTTCTGCTAGCTCCTCGAGCCAAAGGGACTGGGGCAAGGTGAGTGCTAACACAATATGAATCTTAAACTTATCAGCTTTTTTTTTTTTTTTTTTTTTTTTTCTTCTCATTATGGGAATGACAATTACACATCATAAATGATTTGCCTTATCTCCTATTTTAGGGTATGGCCTGTGTCGGTCGAACCAAACAGTGCACCATTGTTCCATCCAATCACTACGGCCCAATCCCTGGCATTCCTGTCGGTTCCCTATGGAAGTTCAGAGTCCAGGTCTGTTTTGTTTTTTTGTTGTTGTTTTTGTTTGTTTTCTTTTCCTTCCTCACTTCATGGCTTATCATCGTTTGTGATGACTTATTCCTGTACCCTGGAATAATAATAATAATAATAATAATAATAATAATAATAATAATAATAATAATAATAATAATAATAATAATAACTGTTTAATTTCCCACCCTTAGGTCAGTGAATCTGGTGTTCATAGGCCTCACGTAGCTGGAATTCATGGCAGGAGCAATGATGGTGCCTATTCTCTGGTCCTGGCAGGAGGCTATGAGGATGATGTGGTATGTTCTTTTCTTTAACCCTTTAAAGCTGGTCGGAGCGGACACGCTCCATTTTGCGTAACTATTTTTAAATCCCGGTAGCACTGCAACCACGTAAGCTAGCGCAATAATTTTTTTTTGCATATGAAACCGGAGGAGTTGTACTTACATCTTATGCCATCAGCTTGTCCTAGGTCACAGTTTCCTTCCACATATAGCTTTGCAAAAACTGCATAAAAAGCACTTGCAGCAACAAAAACATAATATTCCAGAAACACGCTTTGCCATCTGATCAGCTGTTTGTAACACTTCCTACGTCCATCAGCGTGAACTATCGCATGTCCGGCATGACCTGCCCGAAACCGGAAGTGACGTCATTTTGCGGAAATGTAGTTTTTTACCATCGTGGCCTTATGAGCCTATACTTGTGTTTTTAAAAGTTATGTTTGACTTCATGACTTTCTGTGTCGTTTCTGGGATGCTGAGGACTCATATTGCACTGCTGGAAATATTTTATTTTGATGAATATGCTGTTATTTTGCAAATTTGCACTATAATATATTTTTTCGTTTTTCCTGCAGTATATGAAAATTGGTGTATTTCAAAAATAAAACTATGAAGACACTTAAAATAAATTTCCTTTGGTGGGAAACTAGTTTGTGCAACTTTTTTGTATTTACAGTTTTGAGGGATAAGCCTCTTAAATTTCTCTAACTAGAAATATATGTTAAAAAAACAAAAACGATTTTAAATTTTTTTTGTAGTTTATTGCACTTTTTTGCAATTTATGTAATTACTATGCACTTAATGCAGACATATTATTAAAATTTGGGCTATAATGGTTGTATTGATGTATAGCAACTTGAAATGCTCCAAAAAATGGCTCCACAGCATGTAAAAATATACTATAAGCTCTGGCGGACTTGGTTCTATGGTAGGTCTTAAAGGGTTAAAGAACATACAAAATGTTCTTTAAAGAAAAGCAAAGTAGTGAGAACATGTTACTGGGGGGGGGGGGGAGGAAAGCTTGCTGTTTGTTTTGATCAAAATGGTGTCAAATAATACTGCTTTTCAAGTGTTAGCAGTCATATTTGAAAACACTGTATTTATTTTATGCAATAGCCTGATGAGAAACTTTGTGAAGTTTAGTGTTTTTAATATCTTTGGTGCTTCTTAAACTATAGGATGATGGTAATGAGTTCACCTACACCGGCTCTGGTGGGCGAGATCTGTCTGGAAACAAGAGGACTGCGGAGCAATCATGCGATCAGACACTTACACACATGAACCGGTATGACAGGGCTATAAAAACTTACTGGTGTTAATTTTCAAGTTGTCTGCTTAGATCTTCCTTTGCATATGTAAATCATCTGTTTTTGGGCCTCATCAGGGCGCTGGCTCTCAACTGCAACGTCCCTGTCAATGACAAAAATGGAGCAGAAGCCAAAAACTGGAAGGCAGGCAAACCAGTTAGAGTAGTACGCAGCTGCAAGGGACGCAAGCACAGTAAATACTGCCCCGAGGAAGGGAACAGATACGATGGAATATATAAGGTATGAAGGAAAACTAGAATTTCTTTTTTGCCTTTGGTAAAAAATCTGCAGTGATTTCACAATATTGCAACTATTTTAGTTTTACTTGAGATCTTTGTCTTACTTTAGGTGGTGAAGTACTGGCCAGACAAGGGAAAATCAGGCTTCTTGGTCTGGCGGTATCTGCTGAAGCGTGATGATGACGAGCCAGCACCATGGACCAGAGAAGGCAAGGAACGTATCAAGAAGCTGGGTCTCACCATGCAGGTAGAGATCATTAGATTATATTGTCCATACAATTTTTTTTTTTTTGATTTATTTGTTTATGTATTTGTTTGTTTCTTTTCAGCAATGGTGGATATTTTTTAGTCCTGGTGCTGGATAAAATAAACATTGTGTTTTTCTGTATTTTGTTGAGAAAATGAGCTTCTGCATTACTAAAAATATTAAGTATAATGTAATACACTTAATGTAGCCTTGTAAATAAATACATTACATCTTAGATGTTTTCAATTCATTAATTACCTGCTGACTGTTACAAATTGTTGTAGTGTAAACTAATAAACTACTTTTATTGTTCCAGTATCCTGCAGGCTATCAGAAAGAGAAAGAGAACAAAAATGAAGTGGAAGAGGAGGCAACACCCAGCAAGGCTAAAAGGAAGAGAAAATCTCAGGGCAGCGGTATGTTGTTTGTCTATGTGGAAGTTGGTAATATCATAACTGTGCTTTCTGTTTTTGGAAAATATAAAAAACATGATATTGCTCAAAGGGATCGGCATGATATTGCTCATGTATTTGACATTGTTTTTATGTAGCAGCTTAACTAAAATTGCATCCTAGAAGCTGCTTATTAATGGAAAATGTCTTTGTTTCTCTTAGAATCCTCAAAGACCTCACCAGCCAAAACTCCTAAGAAAGTCAAGGTAGAGATGTACAAGCTGTCCCAGGAACAAAAGGCACTCATCAAAAATGACAAGCTAAACAAGAAGCTGTGGGATGAAGCCATGGAGTCACTGTCACTTGGACCGGTAAGAATATCTGTACATTTGTTCAAATTACCACAATGTTTTAATAGTGTTTTGTTGGGGTTTTTTGTAAACATTTACTGAAGTTACTATTTGGGAAAGTGCTTGTATGAATGGGTGAATGTGCTTTGATGCTCAAAGTAGAAAAGTGCTTTATAAAAACCATTCACTTTACCAATATTATTGGTTTGTGTGACAGTTGGCTGCTGGGTGGAACCTCTTAGTGCAACATTTTAAAACCACACTGTGCTTTTGCAAGTGTAATCACTTGCAAATTTCAAACCTATGTGCATAGTAAATGCAACTTGAAATAAGAAGCCTGTGTTCCTCCGTAATACAAAAACCACTGAAACTGTCTATAAAACTGATCTGATTTTTTTTTTCTGCAGAAATTCTTGAACAAAGTTGAAGAAGTTTTCCTCTGCATTTGCTGCCAAGAAGTGGTCTATCAGCCCGTCACCACAGAGTGCCAACACAATGTCTGCAGGGTAAGAAACTACTAATGTCCCAAATCTAGAGTTGTTGCTCTAATAAATTTACCACTTGGTAATATTTATTCTGTAGTATGTTGTAGAGATCATGTTTAAATTTTGTGTGATAGTAAGGCAAGGCAAGTTTATTTGTATAGCACAATTCAACAACAAGGTGATTCAAAGTGCTTTACAGAGACATTAGAAACAAAAACAAATAAAAAGCATGATTTAAAATTGATTAAAACAAGCAAACAAACAAACTAACTAATTAACAAACAAACAAACAAAACAGTATATAAAATCAAAACAGATAAAATCAGAACAGTAGATAAAATCAGTAGTTAAATGTAAGTTTTGAAATTTAAGCTTAAAAGTGTGGATTTGGTGCTTTATTCAAATGCAGCTGAGAATAGGTGAGTCTTCAACCTGGATTTAAATAAACTGAGTGTTTCAGCTGATCTGAGGCTTTCTGGGAGTTTGTTCCAGATATAAGGAGCATAAAAGCTGAATGCAGCTTCTCCGTGTCTGGTTCTGACTCTGGGAACTGATAAAAGACCGGATCCAGATGACCTGAGGGATCTGGAACGTTCATACTGGGTCAGGAGGTCACTGATGTATTTTGGTCCTAAACCATTCAGAGCTTTATAGACCAGCATCAGGACTTTAAAGTCTATCCTCTGACGGACAGGCAGCCAGTGTAAAGACCTCAGAGCTGGACTGATGTGGTCCACTTCTTTGGTCTTAGTGAGGACTCGAGCAGCAGAGTTCTGAATGAGCTGTAGTTGTCTGACTGATTTTTTTTTTTTTTTTTTAGGTAGACCTGTAAAGATGCTGTTACAGTAGTCAAGCCTACTAAAGATGAATGCATGGACTAGTTTTTCCAGGTCCTGTTGAGACATCAGATCTTTTATCCTTGAAATATTCTTGAGGTGATAGTAAGCTGATTTTGTTATTGTCTTAATGTGTTTTTCTAAGTTTAGGTCCGCATCCATCACTACACCCAAGTTTCTCGCCTGGTTTGTGGTTTTTAGATTGAAGTTCTCTGGTGACCTGTAATTGTTTTTCTTTGGCGCCAAAGACTATTACTTCAGTTTTGTTTTTGTTTAGCTGGAGAAAATTGTGGCACAACCAGTCATTAATTTCCTCAATGCATTTACCAAGAGCCTGTACAGGGCCTCGGTCTCCTGGTGACATTGTGATATATATTTGTGTGTCATGTGCATAGCTATGATAGTTTATTTTGTTGTTCTTTATAATCTGTGCCAGTGGGAGCATGTAAATGTTAAACAGAAAGGGTCCCAAGATGGAACCTTGGGGAACTCCACATGTGATACTTGTCTGCTCAGATGTGAAGTTACCTATTGATACAAAGTATTTCCTGTTTTCTAAGTATGTTTTGAACCAGTTTAGTACAGTTCCTGAAAGACCTGTCCAGTTCTCCAGTCGTTTGAGTAATATGTTGTGGTCAACTGTATCAAATGCTGCACTGAGATCCAGTTAAACTAAGACTGACATTTTTCCACTGTCTGTATTCAGACATATGTCATTAAACACTTTGGTCAGAGCGGTTTCAGTGCTGTGGTTCAGTCTAAAACCTGACTGGAAGGCATCATAGCAGTTATTCTGTTTTAAGAAGTAATTGAGCTGTTGAGAAACTGCTTTTTCAATGATCTTACTTAAAAATGGGAGATTTGAGATCGGCCTGTAGTTGTTCATTTGTGTCTTGTCAAGATTGTCCTTTTTCAGTATAGGTTTTATTACAGCAGTTCTTAGTGATTCTGGAAACACACCTGATATTAAAGAAAAGTTGACGATCTGTAACAGGTCTGACTCCAAAGTCTTTGAGACCTTTTTGAAAAAACGTGTTGGCAGGACATCTAAACAGCAAGAGGAGGAGTTCAGTTGACCTAAGATGTCCTCCAGGTCTTTGCTGTTAATAGGGTGAAACTGTTTCATGGTGTTTAAACAGTTTTTCGGTGGACACAGTACATATTCTGGATCAGCTGTTGATGTACCAATTGCTTGTCTAATCTTTTGGATTTTTTCTGTGAAGAATTTGGCAAAGTCATTGCAGGCCATGGTTGAATGAAGTTCAGCTGCCACTGACACAGGAGGGTTTGTTAGCCTGTCAACTGTAGAAAATAAGACCCGAGCATTATGGCTGTTTTTAGTGATGATGTCAGAGAAGTAGGACCTTCTTGCACTCCTCAGCTGTAAATTATAATTGTGAAGTTTCTCTTTATAGATGTCATAATGAACCTGGAGGTTTTTCTCCATCTGCGCTCAGCTTTCCTACACTCTCTTTTTTTCATTTTTCACTAGTGTGGAGTTTCTCCATGGAGACTTTTTCCTTCCAGAGATAACCTTCACCTTAATGGGAGCAATAGTGTCCATTACATTTAACATGTTAGCATTGAAGCTATTGATGAGCTCATTGACTGACCCTCTGGACAGGTCAGGTGTTAATGGGAAGACCTGGTTAAAAATCGCACTACTGTGTTCAGTTATACACCGTTTTGTGATCACTGCTGTTGATATATTTATGTGGGCTGAGATTTTACTTTCAAAGAAAACACAGTAATGATAGTAGATACCAGTAACAGCTAAAACTGGTTTAATTTAGCTAGAAATTGGGTCAAGGTCATTTTTAAATGTGAAATATTCATCTCAATTTTCTGTCACAGTAATACACAATCTTCAAGCTTCACAACAATATACTAGGCCTTTTAGGAGACATGAGTAACTAGGTTGGTTAATCATTTGACCTTAACCTTTATTGTTAGCGTCCAAGGTCAAAGTTGACCTTGGAAAAAATTCCAAGAAATCATGTAGAGTAATATATCAACTGCTTTACTACACACTTTATTTTTGCAATTTGATGCCCAACGATATCAGTGACTCCATAACAGGCCGACATCATCACCTTGTAATGGGGGGAAAAAAACAGACTGACTGAAGTATGTTAGCCCTTGCCTTTCAGGGGTGCTCTTGTTACTTTAGCTTTAAACCTTTACATATTAACTTTTGTAGTCCTCATAGTTGTCAAGTAGTAAGCTACTTAACAGAATAATGTTGTGTCATAAAGCAGAATACAAAGCATTTATTAGTAATGGAGTTCACAAAGTTTTGTTGCACCTAGTTGTGATATTTTATGGATTCATTCACTAATGGTACCTCCTGTAGCACCATTGCAGGTTGAATTTCTTCAGCTGCTACAGGAGGTACATCCTCTGCTGCTTTCCTGATAAGGGAGCTGATTAGGTCGTGTGTTTAGGTCCTGAGAGATAATTGTTCCCAGAATAGGAAAGTGTCCACTGGCAGCGATGCATGATGATGGGGTCTAATGGGCTGGATTCTTCCTGAAGTCCCGTTATTGCCACAGTTACTTTGAGCTCCTGGTTGTTTTCTCTGCACCAGGTCACTAGATTGTCAGGCTCCTCCTTATCAGAGCCTGATTAGGGTGGTGTCGTCTTTGAACATTAGAAATTTGGCAGACTGGCTGGAGGTGTAGCTGTTTGCCGTATGGAGCGAGGTATTATAATGGGGTTTGCTGAGAATGTTGAAAGGCTCTATATGGATGTTTTTAATGAGTGATGTTGTGAAAACTTATTGTATTGCAGTGATAGCATTGATTGCTTTGGTGCTTAGAGTATCTTTTTGATCTACTAACACCTCTGATAAATGCATCACAAATTGTTATTTAACAAAACCTGCTATTGTTTAACAAAAACTTGTTCTACTTTTTTCCTTCAGGAATGCCTTCAGCGGTCCTTCAAAGCAGAGGTGTACACCTGCCCGGCCTGCAGGCACGACCTGGGCAAGAACTACTCCATGTCGGTCAACAAATCCCTGCAAGACATTCTAAATCAGTTTTTCCCAGGGTACAGCAACGGGCGATGATCATTGGTGCTACTTACTCAGCCCTCGAGGAAATGAGACGTAAACTGTAAGGGCCGTTTTCAGTAGAGGCAATAAAGAATCAGTTTCTTTTAATATATTCTATGATTATAAAACTGCAATATTTGTGGACTTCAATAATATCATTTTCACCTTGGATCTGCAATGATGTGGTGTTAAAAGATAAATTTAAAAATCCCTTTAACTGGCTGTACCGTTACTCCATTAATACCTTCAACCTCGACTTTTTTTCTTTTTTTTTTTTTTTAAATTCCAAGTGCTTCAGTCTATTTCATTAACTAATGCTAATGTTATCCATGATGTAAATTGTATCATTTTAAACTAAATATCTGTGTTTAGCTCTTTTAAAAGAGGATGTTAAGTGGTTAAGCCGTTCTGCCCAACTTGTTTGAAGATTTTTTTTTTATTTTTATTTTTTTTTTTTGTAATTATTCGAGGATTTTATTATCATCCAGTCTGTTCTGCTTTGCTGTGAGGTCGGCCCTCATTTTGGTGCAATTTGTCTTAATTCTGATCATGCAGTTGAGATGTTAAAAAGTTTGTTTGTTTTTCCTGGCTTGATTACATGATTAAAATCTCACTGTTTCTCTTGGATATAGATGATATCCAACATTCAAGAGCAAACTGACCCAGATCAGTTTTGTGTTCCTGCACTTGAAGAGTCTGAGGCCAAGTAGCCTAGTCATCAGATGTTGGATTTTCTAGCTATACTAGTTCCCTGAATGTTTTGATACAGGAATGTTTCTAGCTGTATATTAAGTTTGTAAAAGTTGTTATGAATTTGATAAAACATTCAGATGCCAAACGTGATAGATTACTAAAGAAATTTTATCCTCTGGCATAGATTTGGATATCCCTTGTTTTGAAAAGATTCACTTTATTAAAGTCCAAAGAAAAAGCAGTGCTTAACCAAGAGTGTAATGTAGAACTCCCATCTATCAAGCTCTCTAGATGTCCCTGACACGTAAATGTAATTGTCTAGAAAATTGTATTTTTCTTAAAGTTTAAAAGTGTACTTTTCATCTTTTTATAATCTTATTTCTGCCATCTATGTAGGGGGTGTTCAGTCAGCCTTTTGTGTCTCCAGTGGTCACCTGTGTTATCTGACCTCATTTAAGGAAAAAAACAAACAAAAACAAAACAAAACAGAAAATGCTTGATTTACATGTTAAGGAAATTCCACATGCTGATCCTGAAATTCAACTAAACTGAATTTTACTGCCTTTTGTCTTTTTTATAAATGCAGTTCAGTGAGTTTCAGCAGCAGTGTGTTATTTATCCACGTGCCAGCACTTCGGGTTTTGATGGAGATACAAATATTTGCATAGACTGGGAAATGTATATTTTCTGAAATTGTATAATTTTTTTTTTAGTCTGTAGTTTTGATATGTAGTTTTAGAATTGCACATGTTTTGTGCAGAATTTTTGTCAATGCATTTTCAGTGTTATTCAATAAAGTAAAAAATTTGACACGTGTGTTTTTTGGGGGAAAATGTTTTGGGGGGGAGGCACATATTACCCTTTTCACAGTTTTTAGTTAAAGTAGGAATTTAAATGAAAAACAATGTTCGAAATTGATGTGACTTTACATTTAATTATAATGTCATGGTGGGAAGCTGTCCTAACACTAACATTTACAATTTAGATATGAAACTTGAAAAGTCATATAAGTGTAGTCAGGACGGCTGAACGTGTTTACCCCTGCTCTGAGGGTATTTTATTTTTCTCTTGGCCAACGGAGCATAGCAACCTTGAGCAAACCCGGCAGTGTGTACGTGCGTGACGTGCACATTGGTTGCGTGAGAGCCACAGAAACCATGGAATAGAAAACGTCTGATTTAATTGGTTACTCTGTGTGTCGGTAACCGAGTAAACCAATCATACGTTTCCTAGTAACCGTCCGTCACGTGTTTAAACCATTCAGAAGGCAGTTGGTGAAAGTAGGCGCGTCCTCAACGACAAGCCCAGCAAGCTAATGCTAGAAGAAAATCGATCCAGGGAATCTGTTCTAAACGAAACTAAAACGACTGAACGAAACAGGGACAGGGCTATAGTTTGCCGCAGGAGGTAATATTTCCTTACTTATATTTATTTTAGTAAATTGCAGAGACCATACTCTCGTCTATTCACGGAGTGTGTTCCGTCGTTGTTGTTTTGTTTTTTTTCCCTTCTAAATGCAGATATGGAAGTAGCTAAGCAGAAGCTAGCCAGCGTTGGCTAGGAATACATTTAAGTCAGGACACGATGATATGTAGCTCCTTAAAATGAAATGGTTGATATATGCCTATGTGCTGCTGTTGCATTAAGCGATTATACGGGCAGTGCAATTTACTGACCTTAAAGAGCTTCGGCTGGCTTTCTTTTGTTCACTATGTGGGTTAAAATGCTAATAGTTATTGGCAGTTGTGCAGGGCTATGGTCGCCTTTAGCAGTAGCTGCCAATAATAAGTTGACACTATGCAACCGAGCAGCGTCGTTTTACACTTACAAAGCCGAGAAAGAACCACCTGGGTAACTGATATATTTTACGAGTTTTACCCTCTCGAGGGGGCTGCTTGCTGAACAGTTGAATTAAGTTTTAGGCCTAAATGGAGTTAAAGGCCCCTGTTTGTTGTGATGAGCCAGCTGGGGGTCATGTGGCCTCCATTCACTTTAGTAGGTCAGTCCCAGTTAGGAAGAGGGTCCCGGCGTCTAAAGCAGTTAGTCATTGGAAAGAGGTAATAAATCCCTTTCCAATCAGTCAGAATTAATTTTAAAGGTAAAACTAGTTTGAAATTGTTGCTCTGGGCTTTGAAGAAATTAATGCTTTGAAATGTGTTATGAAATGTCTCGGTCACTGAGTAGTTGTATTTACGAGGATTATATGTCAGTTTCAGCAAAGCAAACTTAGTTAGCTCTTATCTTTTTTTCGTTAATTTCAAACTTGGCTGCGCTTAAGGTTACAACACATTTCTTCATATGCACTGTGGGCTTTTGTGCTTCATGCAAACGAAGCGCAATTTGCATTATCTCGTGTCAGAAAGTCGGAGTGGGAAGTACACTACTGCTGTTTTAACCTCGTGGGCGTAAGATCTGTTTGAAGTTGTGAATGAGGATAATGCAAGGCACATTTAGCAATGCAGCAGTGTGTATCTTTTAGTGCATGTGCAGCGCTGAAAATGGTTACTGTTCCTTGACCCACCAAACATAAAGCTAAAACGCTTCTATAACTGTGATTGAACAGTGAACATGCTGTCTGTAGCGCAGATGGGGACAGTCACTGCAAAGTTGTGAAGTGAACTGCACACGTATTGTTCACAGTGCCACAGTTGATCTTTCAGCAGATATTAACTTCCTATCAACAGGGTGTTTGTTGATAGCCTTATTAGGTAGTTGTTTGGAGAAAAAGAAAAATGTTTGATTTATGCACCTTTTAAGGAACATGGATGCATTGATCACTGATATTGTCTTATGTTAATATGTACAACATGATTAGATTAATGAATACGGAGTCACATAAGTGATGGATCAATTAGGATCAGGTTATTGTTATTCTAAATGCAAAAACTCAAATTCTTTATTTGTATTTCTTTATTTTGATCCTAAAACGTCACACTTGCACAATTACTGGCTGGATACAATTTTCTGCCATGAGGCAGTGATGATATTGCATTATGAAGGCTCAACCAACCAATGAAAATATTACTTAAAGGTTTAGTTAGTCCAACAAAAGTCACAATGTCCCGTCAATTTATCCAAAGTCTCACCCGTTAATGTTGTCTAGCCCTGCGGCAGCGACTTGCAAATTGGAGAGGTGGTTGGGGGAGGCACTGTCCACCAATACAAACTGCTTAGGTACTTTAGGCTCTGTCTATTTATCCACTGCTGCTGATGAGAGGGCAGTGAATGATTTTTATCTTATTAAAACAAGTGAATCTAAGTGGACTGCTGGCAGCTTAATAGGTGAAGCTTTTAAATGATGTTTTAAAATGGTTATAACATTAAGTTAATTAGCTAAACTGAAGGCTGTAGGTTTTGTCTTACACAGAACAAAAAAAAAAAACAACCCTAAATCATGGTATTAAAACTTAGCTTGAAAATGTAAACAGTGGTAATTAAAAATGCTTCTGAATATTCAAAAACACTGATATAAAGTGAAAGTGCTGATGAGAGAAGATGGTTTAGAGTGAGTTTTTTTGTAGTTTGAATGAAGTTTAGTGCTTGCTACTTTCTGGTGTTTATGTTCACATTTGGATTTGAAAAAGTCTGTGGTAAGCCTTAAATTTGTTTGTTTAAATTTAAATTTGTTTAAATTTGAATTTGTTTGACACAAAATTTGACAAGATGCAGAAGTGACACTTCTAAAATGTAGGTTAGGAAGTGCCTTCAGTAATGTTATGATCAAGGACACCCCTATTTGGTGAAGGAAGTGGACCGGTCTGCTTTTTTTTTTTTTTTTTGTGTTAACAGCTGTGTAGATTGCACTGAGATTGATTTTAAAAATAAACAAGACCAAACAACTCAATCTTTTAATTTTCCATATTTTTTTTCAGTATTTAATTTTTTGTTTTTATTTAAATGTACAAAAATAATCACACATTGTAGTCAGAAAGTTGGATTTTTCCTTTTTAGAAAAATATTTTTAAAACAGATTCCTTTTCTTTCACTTGCAGTTTTGTCTAATTTGCCTTTGCAAAGTTCTCAGTAATTTGAATATATTTGAGGCAGACTGTGTGTGCCCTGAACACCACTGATTTCCTCCTCAGGTTTACCTGCAATCTTTCCAAGAGCCAATGGCTACCGACATGCCCATGGAAGATGTGTTGGGTCCTCACCCCGCCCCAGCCTCTTCCACTCCTCCTGACCCAGTGTCTCCCCCTACTCTCAGCTCAAATGAAGCCCAAAACCAGATTCCCACTCTGGAGCCAGCAATAGCTGAAAACCTGAATAAAGTGGTAATCTCTGAACACAATGCTGCTCCACACCCCAATCCAGTTCAGCCTGCAGACCCAAATGTGGCCCCAGAACTTGTTCCAGGTGCGGAGGTGTCTCCCGTACCTTTGCCGGCCCCCCTGCCGCCAGCTGCTGCCAAGAACCCCAGCTGCAAGATCATGACTTTCAGGCCCACAATGGAGGAGTTCAAAGACTTTGCCAAATACATCGCCTACATGGAGAGTCAAGGAGCTCATCGCGCTGGCCTGGCAAAGGTGATTTCAGGACACAGGCACACACACATATATGTACCCACATATCCACTTCAGTCTTCTTACTAGATGTTTTTTGTTTTGTTTTAGTGAAGTATTGCTGTAACATTTTGAATCCTGTGCATCTCTTTTAGTTTCCTACCTGTTTTTGCATAGCCAAGATTCAATCTAACATCATTACTAATGTTTAAAATGATCAAAGCATGTTAGAAAATGCTTGTAAGAACCATTTATAGTTTTAAGCTGATATCAGCAGAATCCACCATCTAAATTTCCAAAGGTTTAATCTGCATACTTTGAATTTGAATAGATTTTGAATCTGCTGACCTTGTAAAGGTTAAGCGTCTTTTTTTTCTCTCCAGGTGATTCCCCCTGCGGGATGGAAGCCACGCAAGTCCTATGACACAATCGAGGACATGGTGATTCCAGCTCCCATCAGCCAAGTGGTGACGGGTCAGTCGGGTCTGTTCACCCAGTACAACATTCAGAAGAAATCTATGACTGTGGGTGAATACCGCAAGCTGGCCAATAGCAAGAAGTAAGTCGGTCCCAATCTCAGGGGCTTCATTCGTAAATGATTGCATACAAATGCAGTGTCTGACGTGATGTTTTGCACGATAGTGTCCTTGTAAGCTTTGATGGTGCAATTATTGCTCTTACTCAGCATGGTTTAAAACATGAACGTTACTAAATATAGTGCAACTACGATGATGGAGAACATAAATAAACAATAAAAGTGCATTGTAATATTTTACACTAAATCAGGAATTGTGTTATTTGTACCTACAATTGGCATCAGGGTGCCAGAAAGAACAGACAGGTTTTCTGTTTTAAACTAATACTGTTTAACACCAGTGCACAGTATTTTAAAAAGCTGAAGGTTTTGTTTGTCCTGATAAACATGAGTTTGAAAATAATACTGTCTTAAAATAAGTGAAATGGGTCATGGTGGGTAGTGGTAGCTGTGGTGCTAGTGACGGTAAAAAGCCAGTTCAAACTATATTATGTTGCTGTGTTGTTGTTTTTTTTAATTTTATAAACATTTTCTTTATAAATTGTCGTGTAGATGCTATAACTATTAAAGCAGAAGAATAATGTAACAAATGAAAACCTTGGCACTGTAGCAGAACTACTACAAAAGCTCAAACTCTTGTATACATTGGACTTAAATTATTTTATTAGAGTTCTATTTGATGATTGTAAATGTTTGCACAGTGCTTGTTTGAGGGTTTAGTTGAAGGGCACCACACTGTTTACAATACAACCTGTCCTGTTCTGTTTGCAGGTACTGCACGCCACGACACAAAGACTTTGATGACCTCGAGAGGAAGTATTGGAAGAACCTGACGTTTGTGTCACCTCTTTATGGTGCTGATGTGAGCGGCTCCATCTATGATGAGGTGGGTGAAGTTTGTCTGGATAATGACAATTTTTATTAAGTTTTTAAAATATTCTTGATGTTGTTTTTGTTTGTTTGTTTGTTTTTAAATAAAAATAAACCACTTCTGGCCTAATAGGTTTATAGTGGTTTATTTTCCATGAATGGGCAATTTTCAGGGTTGTTTTTTCACCATTAGTAGTATTATTATTAGAACTTAATTAAAATGCACCATGTAATTGTGATAGAAAGCTGCTTTAGGAGTTTACAACTTTATATTTCAAGATTTTTGCTGCTGTTGGTGTAACTTTCAAAATCGTGCTCAGTGAGTAATATGACTACAGCACCATCTGGTGGTCATTGATGGAGATTGATGGACTGATGAAAGTGTAGCGTGCAGGTTCCCTTGTACTTGATATTCATAATTGCATGCTCTCCAGAACATTGAAGAATGGAACATCGGCCGTCTAAACACACTGCTGGACATGGTGGAGCAGGAATGTGGGATCGTCATTGAGGGTGTCAACACTCCATACTTGTATTTTGGCATGTGGAAGACAACCTTTGCTTGGCACACTGAAGACATGGACCTCTACAGCATCAATTACTTGCACTTCGGGCAGTCCAAGTCCTGGTAAGTCACTTTGTTTTCCTGTGACACAAATTGCCGTTTTGAAAAAAGAAGTCAGATTATAGTCCTTTTAGGATCAATTCTCATTTAACCTTAAGCAGAAAAGAACATAAAAAGCACAATTAGAATAAATTTTTTTTTTTAAAGAAAATTGGAAATTAAAACAAGCTGCCGTAATAAGTGACCCCATCAGCGGCCATCAGCCCTTCTCTGTTAACTGTTTGTACCATCTGTCATTCTTTTTTGTTTTCTTAATCTTTAATATTGCAGCAGTTTTATTGGCCATCAAAAACAATGGCTTGTGCGTCTGTTTCACTTAATGCAGGATGAGAGGGACACATTTGTCATGCAGAAGTTTGCATTTGAAGCTACTGCTGTTTCAGATGGCTTCACTGCCAGCCAGTTAGCCTTGGCTGTATGTCACTGAGTGCACTGTTTCAGTGTAACTGGGAAACTTGCCTCCAAACCACAGCTCCTCTACCTCAGTTAAGCTGCTGCAGGCTGTGAATGTGCTAATAGTTCTGTAGCCAGGATCACACTGTGATGGAAGCAGGGACTGAGAACATTTGTGTATTTTTATCAGGAAATGGTTAAACATAAATTAATAATAATAAAAATACAGATAACAGGAAATGCTGGATAAAAACAGAACATTTAATCGTCAAAGCAAAATTTATGGCAGTGATCAGAATCAGAAATACTTTATTTATCCCCAAGGGGCAATTAAGATTACTATTCAGCATCACCATTGAGTGATGCTTACTAAACAGTATTTAGAGTTCAAAGTGTGTGTATAATTTCTTACAGTTTGTGTGGGGACTACAGAATCACTTTACTTCTTTGTGAGTGTACCGCCACATTACAGAGTGATGCTTCCCTCCCCCCATGAATGATCTTTAAGTGCAGAATGTGCTCAGCCAAAGTCTTGTCAAAGCCCATTTGACCACTGGCTTTCTAAAAGGCGGTGACACAGCGAGTTTCGTTTAAGGCTTGTCACGAAATGAACATTGTATAGCGACAGCTTGTTCTTATTTAAAGTGACAACAGTGACAGCATAGGCTGAAAGTTGGATTCTGCTACCTGACTGCCTGAATTGTTTGCAGTGAGCTTTGCGAAGGACAGAGTGAGAGGGTGCTTTGCACATTTGCAGTCATTTGCACGCTAATTTTCACCTGATTATGTAAATGGAATGCTTGTCCTGTATAGCCCAAATGTGTCTATATTTACACATGGATGCCTTATAACTTGAAATTTGTTTCAAAGTCTTCACTACATCCTGTTTATTATAAGTGTGGACAGTAATGATTGGCAAAATTTTCAACTCGTTTCACTCCTTAATCATTCTTTAGAGACACAACGTGTCTGCCTTTATCTGACCTGATTTTGGGTCCAAACTGATGTCTATGTACTAAGTTTCCAAAGCAGAACATGGCAGTAAAAACTGATGCTGGGGAGTGATTAGAATATATAGGGTAGTTTAGTTTTTTAGCTGTCCTTCCTCCCTCTTCCTCTTTGGTTCTGGTATCAGGTTAGCTGTGTGTAAGGTTAATCACAACTGCCGATGCGCTCGTTGCAAACCATTAGCCACGACCCCTAACTGGTCCCGGCAGATGGCTGCCCCTCTCTGAGCCCGGTTCTGCTGGATGTTTCTTCCTGTAAAAATGAAGTTTTTCCTTCCCACTGTTGCCAATTACAGTGTTGGGTCTTTAAGTTCCTTAAGGTGACTGCTGTTTTGATTTGTTGCTATATAAGTAAAACTGAAATGAATTAAACTATGTTTTCATTTAAACATTTTTTTGCCAAATCATTCATCTCGATGAAATTGACTAATTATGTGGTTTGGACTCAAGCAAATACAAATTGAAACTGAAGCTTGACTGATTGGTAATGCCAAACAATAACAAAGTAGTGTTTCTTTCTGTTCAATGCCGGGTAAAAAAATGTTAGTTGTTACAGTTTGTGTCAACAACGGGCACAAAAGTTCTTTCTCTTTATAATTGCTAGTTGTCACTTTATCTTATTCACATGATTTATTTTTCAATTTCTAGTCTGATGCGGTACTTTGAAGAATGGTAAATTAAAAACAAAGATTTTAATTTTTGTCTCATCGTACTTTGACATTTGAGAGTTGCTTAAACTCTTTATAGAGCCTGTTGTACAGGAGAGGTAGTGCTGTGATTCAGATTTATATTTTTCTTGCCTGCTGTCTGTATTTCCTTCTGTCACATGGTTCCTGAGGGGAAAATATGTTTTTCTTCTTACCTTTTCTGCTCCATGATTGTGTGTGTGTGTGTGTGTGTGCCGTCTTTCCCTCCACATTGTTTTCCATCCATATCACTGCAGGAGGGGAGCAGTGTCATCTCAGCTTTCAGAAATACAGTATTGCTTCTGTGTATGTGTGTGTTTGTGGGTTTTTATTGTTGTTTTAAAGATTTCCTTCTCTGTTTTCTTTCTCACCTGTCTTCCTTCTTTTCACAGTATGCTTCCCCGCCACCTTTTCCCCTCTCTTGCTTGCCTCCTGAAGTGGTATACCATGTGTCTATGTGTTATAGCTCCCCCTCTCTGTGATGTCACCTCATTAAAATCATCTGTCTTGTTTTCACACCTCCGAGTGAGCATGAGTATATTTCACTACGACTCAGTGTCAAAGTGCGTGTGGTCTGACAGATGAAATTACATTCATCGAGCTGCAGTGTTCAGTCTGGTGTTACATGTTCTGGACCTCTGGCACTGCTGCATTACTTATGGAGGTCTGTGTATGCAGTATTCCTTTGTTTGAATACACCTCCACGGTGTTTATTAAATTGCTAAGAAGGTGTGGTGTTTCTGTCTTTCTCTTGTATCCGTTTTTAAAGATTATTATGGAAACAATTGTTGGTTATATATTTAGGGCTGTTTCATAGATTTTTTTTTTTTAACACACCAAAGTGGTATAAATCCCTTTACAGCCACTTGAGGGCAGTGTTATTACTGTTGTCGTCTCCCTATCTGAATTTATTGAATTTCAGTAATGTTCTTTGTGTAGCCAGAGAGGTATGCAAATCATAGCCAATGTGAGACCAGTTTTGCTCACTATAACAGAAATGACCTGGTTTTAATGTACAAGACAGATTTTAGCAGAAAGAAGTTTTTTGTTTTGTTTTGTTTTTAAAAAGACTGCTTCTTCCTTTTGTGGTTTTTTAAAATATGCTTTCTGTAACTGTTCATTATGAATCCAGCATCGGGTTGGGGTCTATTCCACCTGTCATTGGCCAAAAAGGTTACAGTCTATTACAGAGCTAACACAGAGAGACAGGCAACCTTTCACTCTCACATTCACACCTATAGCCAATTTAGAACTACCAGTTGACCTAACCTAAATGTCTTTGGACTCTGGAGGAAGCTGGAGTAACCAGAGAGAACATACATAGGCACGGGGAGAACATGCAAACTCCACAGAGTCTGATGGTGGATTCAAACCCAGGACCTTCGTGCTGTGACGGATTCTGTTTTTTTTTTTGTTTTTTTTTTTTGTTTTTTTAACCATTATCAAATTGGGCAATCGAGAATCTTGTAATAAAAAAAACAACAACATTATTTTAACATCAGTCTGACTAATTGATGCCCAACTAAACAGATGTACGAGTTTTATTTCCTCTCTCTTTTTCTTTTTCTTCCCCCAGACTTTTTATGCTTTTGTTGAATTCTCTTGTCTAATTCTCACCAAGCCCACCCACCCGCACTCTCCCCCCACTGAAACTGAATCATTTTCACTTTTATACTTGTGTGTGGTGGGGTAATTACAGGCTGTTAAACAGAGCACGGTCCTTTAAAACACACGCTCTCTTTGTCTTTCACTTCCTCTCCTCTCATAGTGCAGCCGATTGTGAAATTAACTCCGTTTCCCCATGCAACTCTGCTCCCATCAAAGTCAGACCCTACCAAAACTACTAGTGCCAATCGCACACATTCTAGTGGATGTGTGGAAGATCTCACCCTTAGCTGCCAGTCACTTTCTTCCCATCTTTATCCCTCCATCATTCTCTTTTCTCTTTTCAGTGCTGAAACCCTGTCAATCATCCATCTACCCCAACACACAACAATAGATCTGCTGTCAGTTAAAAGATTAGCCTCTGAGCATGCAACTAGAAGATAGGGAAAGGCTGACGAAAGAGAATTGAAAGGGATATTTTGAAGTGTAGCCCAGCTGCAACTTCCCAGGAAGGGTGGAGTTCATTATGAATCCATCAGTTTTCAACCTCCTCTGTAGTCCGATGGTTTTGAAGCATTGTCGTTTGACAGTTCCCAGAGGAGAGGAACGGGGAGCTGAAAATCTGCATAGAAGTTGAAATGTAGCTGTAGTTCGGATGTTGAGTGGGGTGTTCTCAGCGTTGACTTGATGTTTTTAGTAGCTGAAAGTTCCTTTTTAACGGTGCCATAGTTGTTTACAGATTTTTAAAGAAGTGTGTGTGCAACATGTCTGCAGTGGCGCACTAACACATGCATTGGCACTTCTCGTGCTGTCAAGGCTCCCCCCTCTATCTCTACCTGCCTGGAAAGCTGTCCCACCTTGGGTAAATAACACTCTTCCCCAGAGAGGTGTAAAAGTTCAAGCCTTCATTTGCCGTGTGTTGTTTTGTGCGTTTCTCACCGTGCCGGCAGAGTGACATACGTGTTGTTGCCATGGAAACCTCAGCCTTCGGACGGAGGGGAACAGGAGGACTCACGCTGATCGGTTGATTTGTTTAGTTTGTCTCTGGGATGGAGTTCTCTGAAAAATGTACATATTTGCACAGAAAGCTCTGATGTGATTTTACCTCACGCAGCAAAAAAAAAAAAAAACCCAAACAGCTTTTAGAGGTGGACTCCAAAACTTCGGTTTAGATGTAGTTGTTTTCTGTGTTCCTGAGTTGGAGGAAAAGATCGATATCAATTTAATCTTCAGCTGAGAGGTCTGGGGATATATTTAGCCTAGCTGAACACAGATGCTGGAATTACTCGAAGCTCATTTTGTTTTCTTTTTGCTGTTCGTTTTACAGTTTGTTTGTTTTTTTTATTGTTTTTTTTTTTTTTTCTTCTATTTTTTTTTTTTTATTTTGAGCTGCAACTAAACTGCGTTACAATGCTGCACTCAGTTGTATCCGTGTGTATACCGTGCTCGCTATATGACCCAAAACCCGAGTGATATATCTGGTCATAACCAAACTCATAAGAATGCCTGCAGAGCTTTGTGACAACATTAGCCCATAACCCAATGTCAGGTTGGAGCTAAAATCTATGCATAGGTTTTAGTGTTTACAATAAAACACTGAAGGAGGCTGCAGCTCCAGCGACGGTCTAATCTTTTGTCTACAGGTGGCAGTGTGGCGCCATGTTTCATGGCGTCTCTGACTGGAATGGACTTTCTCTTTATGCTTCCTTTTATTAATTATTTTCATTCCTGAGTCTTATTCTCTTGTCCATTCTTGTCTCTCATTAGGTGCGCTGGCCTCTCACAGTCTCTCTCTTTGTTACTTCTTTCTCAGTTTGTTTCAAACATCTCTCTGGTTGTTAAGGCTTCTGTAAGAAAGCAGAGATGTAGGCTTTTTTTTCTCCTCCCCCCACACATCTTCATTCTCAAGGTCTATGGAGGGTTAAACAATACCGAGGATTTAATTGCTGTAATAAAGAGTATGTAATAACTTCACAAATGAGCAGATTATAGTTTAGCTCTGCTCCCTTCCTCCCACTCTGTTTTAGAAAGAAATTTGCTTTCTAAGTTTAGCATATGACAACTGGTGTAATGCCACGTACTTTGCAGTGCCTACCTCATGTACATGAGGTAGGCACTGCAAAGTGCCTACCTCATGTACCTGCAAAGCACTGCAGTTGTCATTTTTTCAGCACGAACACTATGCCAATAGTAATACCTCGCTCTAGCACAAACACCAAGGCCAAAGGGTTACTGTTACAAAAGGATGTAAAATATTGAGATGATTTAAGAAAAACAAAGAAACAAAAAGAAGGGCTTTTGCCAAATGCACAGATATGTCAGTTACAAAAACAAGAATTTGTTTTAGGGAGGAATAGTGAAGGTTATGTCATGGGCAGTTTCATCAAACCAGTAATTGCTGAGAGGTCAGAAATAACCTAGCACTCCCAAAACACTAATTTCTCCTGGTCCTGCCCTTCACCGCTCATTTGATCTTTTCCACTAACCTCTCCTTCCCTCCCAGTCTCACTATAAATATTTTTAATGATAATTGTTTTCTTTCGCTGCTACAGTGTTTAGATATTGACATTTTTTGTTCAAAGTTTTCTTCTTAATTGCACCAAGTCAATCACTAGAGTAATGCACATACAACCATGAGCCTCCGTGGTGTGTTTCTGACAGCTCTGACTCTAAATCATATTAAAACCGGAACAGGTTGTGTGTTTTGTTGTTTCCCTCTAGCATCTTACCCTGTGTGCTCATCTGTTTGCTTTTAATACTATGGTGAATCTCAAGTCAAATTGTCACATGGCCACATGCTTGCTGTTTGACGTATATTTAATGCTAAGAATGCAACCCAGCTTTATCCACACATCTGCTTTATGACAAGACCTCCTGAAGTTGCAGATTCACCTCAGCAAAACTGCAGATTCCTTTTAAGCTGTTAGTATAAGCAAAGTGTTCACACTAGAGATTTAAAAATATTCTGTACAGCTTGATTTATTTGAAGATAATTGGAAGAAAGAGAAGGTGAAAATTAGGTTAAAAAAAGTTCAACACAAGTCAGAGGTGTCTGACTTTTTGTCATCTTTTCCTCTTGTCTCCACAGGTACAGTGTCCCTCCTGAGCATGGCAAAAGACTAGAGAGGCTGGCACAAGGTGAGGAGCTAATTTCAATTAAAATCCATTTAAGTTTGTTTATTCACCACTTCCGCACGCTTTCCTGCCTTTATCTCTTTCACTCACATGCGTTAAGTGACAGAGCAAGTGCATCCGCCTGTAGAGCACACGCCATTAAAATCATACACGCGCTGCACACTTAACACATGCCCTGAATACACACAAGCACACATTCAAAGCACGCTTATTGCCCCCTCTTGCATCGTTTAATAGAAAACAAAGCGGCACTTTTGAGCTACATCTCACCTTCTCCTCTCCCAACCGCAGCATGGACATCATTGTTTAGCACTCACAATAAACAACCTTCCTGCAGCTTTTCCTCTGACAAGCACAGTGGTCCTTACCATCAACAGTGTGGCGCATATGCACTAAGTTAGTGAAAAACTTTGATAATGCCACTTTGCCACAATATATAAAATTATATATTTTTGTTTTTTGGTCACTTGGTTGTGCTAAAATGGAGCAGCAGATGAAAGAGCAGCTTGAAGCACTTAACGTGTGCAGTCACTCATGCTAAAAAGATGAGGATGGATGCTGAATTTTATAGTAGAAGCTGTCTGAAGTGACACCAGCAGCACCTGTTTGTTCTGCAGAAGTAATGACGGAAAACTTGAAAAACTCACACAATCAAGGCCAGTTGTTCTGGACTATGTTTTGATGAATGTTTATTATCCCGAGGAGGAAGTGTTGGCTGTAGATGATTCATGAACGGTCTTAACGCCTGTCAGAAATCTGTGGAAAAGTGAAAACGTCAAACATATTTCAACTAGGGTGAAAAAACAAAAAGTAGAACAATTTCTCAGCATTATATTCTTTGTTGACTTTTATAGTCAGTGCTTTGACATGAGGATTTCATCTGAAATCTAGAAATCTTGTCTAAGGTGGATAAAAGAGGCAGTGAAGTGATACCATTCTGCCATCTTTCTTTGACACAAGATGTTTCCTTTTGTTCCCCATTCTTTTCCAGCACCCATGTTCTCCTTTTACTCTTATTCTCTGTTTTGATCAGTGAGGATTAACCTTAGTATCGAATGTTTCTTAGAGTGAGGGAAAAGATATCAAGGTGAGAAGAGAGACTTGCTTTAAATAGACACATTCTCCCAGTTATATGCTAGTTATCTCTCCTGGGTGGAATTTGACTATGCACCATTGATCTATGTGCAATATATGGAGTTTGTCTCTATGCACAAAGGAAACAAAAGCATTCAGACAGTATTTCACTTCCTGTGCTTATAAGGAAAAACTGTTGTTGATGAACTAAACTCAAAAAGGTTCGGTCACATAATAGGGAGGGGCTGAAAGACAGCTCGAGGAAGCTGGTTTTGCATTTCCAGGTCTAAAACCTTTTCCTGTGGGCTACACACACATGAAGTTAAATAGGTTTCCTTATAAATATGCAGAATCTGTAGGGCAAGGAGTGAGATGCTTTGGGCTTTAGAGTCGTATTGACCAGTCACATTTGAGCAGCCTGTGGAAGGAAGTCCATGTGGAGGGATAAGAGGAGCACATTTGGCAGCTGTAATTTTGAAAGCATCAGCTGTCACGCTCCAGTAATTTAGCTTTTTTTTTTTTTTTTTAAAATAAGTGTATCTATATTCATATTGTAATCAGTGACTGACACACAGGGAAATGGACAGTCTTGGCCCAGATGTCCTTTATCCATACATCTGCTGGTTACACTGGTAAAATGTTAAAAATGACATTAAATGCTACTTTTAAAACCACCCGCAGAGTAGTCTGGCTTTGGACATTAAACTGAGATCCCATTAGCACCAGCTTTTATAGCAGGGTGTTCAGTCATACATTGCAGCTTAGCTGGCTTATCCAGCACCTGCCTCATTTGTAAAATACAGCTGCCGAGGGTGAGAGGAGAGCTCACTCCTGGAAGTCAAAAACATATCAGTGTTTATGTTCTACTTGTTCAGCAGTTTGCTAAATTGCTCTGAGGCACTTTTTGGAGAAGATTTTAATTCTTATGTTTTTATTCTCATTTCTTATCATTTCACCAGTGGATTTTCTTGTGGTGTTGGCCTTTAAGCCTCGCCAAATATTCCTCTGTGGAGGAACTCCCTGGCTATCTGCACAGTGCTGTGCCAGCGATGGATAGGGGTTTGGTTGTAGCCGTTACTGCGCTGGTATAAAGGGAAAACACTTCATTACTCAATGTGTTTATGGAGCGTTTGCATTAAAATTTCTCCACAAAAGAAAGCTGCAAAAATAACCCAACATGTTTGACTTTGTGATGTAAAATTGTAAATTGAATCCTATCTTTTAGAAACTATGTGAATTTTCTCTCTAGCCCAAAATGGTTGAGGAGTTACGTTAATGTGAAGCGCACATGGTAAAATCTAGCCAGAGCTGATTTTTCTGTCTGCGTTCAGACCGTAGTACCTGAATTTTCTTTTGCTACCATGATACATATCCCTGTAAAGCTTTTGTTCTCCTCTCTCCAAAACCACTTGAATTTTTTCTCTAGCACAGTTTGTAACGGAGTTACGGTCATTTAAAGAGTGTTTGTCAAATGGGCCCACCACTGGGCTTCATTCATGCAAAAACTTGCTCTTGTGGTTTGAAAACGACATGAAAAATCCACAGAAGAATCTAAGATTATAAAACACCTTGTAATTATTCCAAATCCTAAGTACAAATCAAAGAGAGCCTCATTCTTAAACACCCTAGTTCTGTAATCTCTCAAGTAATATTTTTACAATTAAGTATTAAAAACTAAATAAAGGGGGAAACCCTACAAACCCTACCAGTACTAAACACAACTGCAGCTTTGGCATCATTTTATTCAGTTGTTTCAGTTTCACAGCCCTGGTGTTCACATTGACTTACTGGCCCACCTAAATAGAATGGAGCCCTAATTACTGTTATTACTTCCATCTGTGCCTTTTCTAAAACTCCAGTCAAAAAGTCTGCTGTGAGATGGGCCCATTGTATTGACGGCTTTACTCACAGAGCATGTTGAAGTCTTTGCTGATAATAAAAACGCTTGTTGTAAGGTGACAATAAATATTGCATTATACTGCAAAATGGGCGTTTTGTCTTACTTTTATCTGCCTGGTTTGGCAGTTTTAGGACAATACTTGGGAATTATGCATTTCAATGTATGCAGAATTGTTTAATGTTTTATTTAAATAACCTCGACATCTCTGATCTCAAGAAACATGCTTTCTAATTACATTGTATATGTTGATGCTCTTTCCTGTCTTCCTCTCTTCTTATCTAACCAGCTGGCAGTAGGAGGACACCACTGCCACCGTTATTTAACAGGCTCTCACTGACCTATCAAAGCCATCCTCTGCACAGGCAGCCAACTGTTTATGGGGTCCTAAAAAGACAGTTATGAGTGTTGCAGGGATGCTAAATGGGACTGGGACAATGGTTACTTAAAAGCTCCTCTCCAGACATTTGACAGGGTAACAGACGTCACTCCTATCTCTCCTCATCTCTGCATTATTTCTGCCACGGCGGGAGACTTTTCGGTTAAGGTGAAGAGGAGGGGAGGGTGTAGGGTTCGAAGCAGGAACTTAATTTTCAAACTCGAAAGGACAGAATGAAGCCTTTAAGTTAATATTACCCCATGGAGAGCTCAGAAAGCCAGCTGCATTTTAATGGGGATTAATACGCAGGCTCTGTCGGCACATTATTCACCTTTATCAGCTCCAACGGGCAGGCAGGCACTGGGAGAGTAGAGAGTCCCCCTCTCCCTCTTTTGCTTTGTAGGGTGGAACAGAGGCTGAAACAATGCAGTGAAAATGAAGGATGAAATGGGTGCTGATTATACTGTCAGTCACATTAAAGTTTAACTGGGTGGAGGCATGGATGGACCCCCCTTTGAGGCACTGGTGGGTACATGCAGTAAAGGGGGTGGAGAGTGAGCGATGGAGGAGAAATTCATTCTTTTGATTATGCAGAGTCTGTCTTTCTGTCTCCAAGAGCAGAAGTGAGCCTTTGTTTTAGAGAGTGAGTCGGGGCTTTGAGAGCCCAAAATGTCAGAGGTATATTATGATCTCAAAGCGGGCGGCGTTTTTAAGGAATTGAGTTTGTTTTATAATACAAGATGGGTATGATTGGTAAATTACTCCAGCTGGAAAAGTCCACATCGATACAATAGCAAATGCAGTTTCACATTTCCTTTAGTGCAGTTTGAATCCTCTCATAAAGTACACTGACTTGCGGTAACTTTTATTAGTGACGGAAACATCGGTAATTAATGCACAGCTCATTGTATTGTTTTCGGATTAATTACATTGCAGTAAACAGACGAGACCATGGTTTAAATAATCAGTAGTGTCTGACTGTCACTGTTGTTAGTGCTGCTGCTTCTGCAAATTAGTAACATGTTTTAAATAACCCCACAGGTTTTCCTTGTTTCTGTTTGCATTGGTTGCACTGAACTGGATCACAATTTTACAGAGAGACAGCACCCAGCTTCACTTTTATGCTGTTGCATCCCTTTACACACAGTGACATCCATCAGATCTCCCCAGAAATCCAACCTGGAGGCCCACAATCAGTGAATTTTCATGCACTGTGGTAATGTGATTATTCCACACTTTGGGCAGTGAATTAATTTCTGCCCATGTCAAGGGGAAACCGGATTTCCTTTTCCAGGTTGTGGGATTAACAATAACAAGATAAATGGTTGCATTTCAACTGGAGATGGCTGTTTATTTGTCAGTGTCGAAATACACTTATGGGATTATATTACACATATGAAGGGAGCATAGAAATCTATTCTCCGATCACTGTTGTATAGTAATCAGGCTAATGCAGTACATTCAAATGTGTTGATTTTCTCCTTTAATTACTCTGTAATCTGTTTTTTGTACTTTACACAAAGCAGTTTGTGCAAATTAATATATTCAATCTAAATTCCAGTAAAGGCTGACAAGCTTCTTGGTAATGGTTTATGCTAGATTGTGGTCGTAATACTACTGCAACATACTGTTAGTTTCTAATTCAGACAGAGTGTGATGAAAATATTGCATCATGATCGGAGAGTGATTCCATTCATGTCTCGGACACCCGCATGCTTCACAGCATAACCTAATTTTAGGCATGCTATTAGGGTGCTGTAGTGATTGAGAACAGAATAAGAGAAATAATTAGTTTTTTTTCCTCCTAAAACTCAGAGTAAGCAATGATGCTATCAGTGTACAGTAGCTTCATCTGTAAATTTTGTCACCCATTTCCATGCAGTAGTTGATGTATTCAGTTGCCGTGTCATTTTAAGTTTTCTTCTCAAAAAAGTTCACTTGTGCCAGCTGACAGGCAGGGGACCACAGGGGCATCATGATGACATCTGGGGATTGTTGGCCCAGGAAATGATTATGATAATTAATGGCTTTCAGGAACAAGTGCTGCATTGGTGTCAGCTCTTAACCGATGTCCTTGAAATTACTGTTCATGCTCAACACTTCATTGCTAGACAGTTTCTCTCATAGTCACCGCATAATTGCTTCCGTTCGTAAAATCTGTGACTCGATGATTCAGGCTTATTAAGTGGATTTAAAAGAAGTTTCTGGTGAGAACAAAATCCATTTTTAACGTGTACCTGATGGCTTATGAGTGCGGTTGACATATTGTCTTTGGTGTTGGTGTACTTCAGTAGGCCGATGTTTTGGCTGATCCACCACACCAGATACCTGACGATAAACAAAACAACCAGCTGATCTAAGCAGAGTTGAGTCTAAATGAATGAAACTACACATAATGAGGTTTTTTTTCTGAGCATTTATTGTTTCCTATGTATGAAAGAAAAAAGTTGCCAATCACCAAATATTGGTATATGGGTTTCGGCTTTGCTTATTAATCTTCTCTCACTAACTCTGAGTTTAAATCCAGTTATTCTCCTGTTGCTACAATATACAGATTAATCGTTTACATGCAGGCAGTTAGTAGTTGTGAAAGTGTAAAAGATAACTTTTAGCCAAAACACACAAATTGCTTATCTAAATGACTTGGATCATTTGGATTCCCAGTTATACCCTTGCTAAGAAAACAGACAAGCAGATGCACAGCGATTCCTCACTCCATTAGATAAACTAGCAAGAGTAAAAAAAAAAAACTAAAAAAAAAAAACGTGGGCTGTTTTTGCCAGGCCTGCAGCACTTTCTCAAAGTCTTTAATCTGTCTTTTGTGGTGATTGAACAAAACTCTGTCATGGATACAGATTTTGCTGAATGTGGCTCATGAAAGAAACACAAAAAGACAACATAACATTGCCTTCAGAGGTTTATGATAACATGAACATATGTACATATACATATATACCCTACAATTGTTGTAGTAAGATGATGTTGTGGTTGTCAGTAAAATGCCCTATGCTCACTCTCACCCTCTGCAGGCTTCTTTCCCGGCAGCTCCCAAGGCTGCGATGCCTTCCTTCGCCACAAAATGACACTGATATCACCATCCATCCTGAAGAAGTATGGCATTCCCTTTGACAGGGTGAGTAGCCGCTGTTTCCCTACACACACAGTATAAGGTATCCATGAGGTAATAAAGTAATGTTAACAATTTCTGTTTTAACTGTCATACAAGCTTCTTTACCAGTGCTGGCTGAAGTAGCAACAGAGTCCCTCCCACCCACTTACCTTAAACTGGCTGACACTGTTTCACCCTTTAACACCATATAGAAGAAAGCTGTTTGCCCTTTGTTTCTCTGCTTACATGACTCTAACATCTATCTAAAGTAGGCAACCATTATAAAATGGAATAAAGCTGTACCCCAATGCTTAAGCACACACGCATCTTCAGCTTCATAATGATCAGAGTGGAAATTGTGATGCAGATATTGACATTAAAACAATGAGGAGATTTGAAATATTTAGTATCAGATGATGGGAAGTGGTGCATTTATTCCCCCAGTTCTCCAAGTGTGTCTTGCGTCAGCTGGAGAAGAAGTGGGCTTTTATTTCTAATGACTCAGCTTTGATGCAAACATTGCAACTTATACTGGCTCTGAAAAATTAGTTTGAGTCAAGATATTGTGTCTGTCGTAGCAAATTGTTGGGGATCATTTCACCTATCAGTTATTGTTCTGTTCAGCAGTTCAGTCTTCAAATTATGGCAGATTGAGGAAGGGGGAAAAAACGCTGACATGGAGCAGGCATCTGATGTTCTCCAGAGTCAGCATAAGGGTTCCCCTCTACCCCATTTATCTCATTTCTCACCCCTTAGGACATCATTATCACAGTGAACGTTTGACTTGTTACACACCTACAGTGTCTTTCCTGATTTGAGTGTAAAAATAAAACTTGTGTTCTTGCAGTAGCAAAAAGGGACTTTTGATATCTGAACCACTGCCTTTAGTTGAAGAAGTTTATCTCCCACTTTCAGCCCCCTACTTCCGTTTCTCCTTCTTATGCCTGTCACCTTATCTGGCTTGATGTGTCTCTTGATTGCCAAGATCCATGCTTTGTAAAGAAGTTGAGATCCGCAGTCAGATATATAGGGCTTGGATTTTGGGGCAGCACGCACACGCACACGCACACAAAAGTGGTTAAAAATGTGAGGACAAGTAGAGCACATTTGCAGAATAACACTGAGCTCATGGGAAGGAATTCAGCACTCGGAGCAGCAGCCATGTTTAGTCGAATTAAGTCAGAAAAACATGGACAAGATGTTTCTAAGGATTCAAACTCAATGTTTATCCCTCAAACCTTAAGTCAGCGGTAGCCTTTGTGCAACTGTTGGTAATAATAAAATATAGCTGTAAGAAATAACTGGTAAATAGATTAATGCCTTCCTTGTGCACAGAGACAACTGATAAATTCAGCCTTCAGACATTTAAAAAAATGTGTTTTCTTGTCTGTGTGAACAGATAACTCAGAATGAAGGGGAGTTCATGGTCACCTTTCCTTATGGCTACCACGCCGGCTTCAACCATGGCTTCAACTGTGCAGAGTCCACAAACTTTGCCACGCTGCGCTGGGTGGACTACGGCAAGATGGCTACACTGGTAAGATGAGACTGATTGCAGAGAGGTTAAGTCACCGTAACAGAGAAATTTCAGTCTGCTGTGTTAACGTGTCAGCAGTGATGAGAAAAAGTGATTTGGGGGATTTTGAAAACGTTTGAAATGATCTCACAAAAACATCCAAAACAAAACACTGATCTGGCTAAAAGAAAAGCAGTGATGCTCATTAATGATCATGTTTACTTTGCAAACTGGGCACTCCATCTATATAACATGTCTATCCATTTAGAAAATGGGTTTTTATCTAAATTTTGTCAGCACTTGTTTGAAACGAGGTCTGAAGGCCAGTGTAGACACTCCACTTGAATAGTTTTGATCGGATGTGTGATTCAGAGGCAGCTTTGCAGCCTTCCTGCTCTGGGTGTTTGCTTCTTTGAAGGGATGAAGTAATAGATCATATCGAAATATAAAAGCAGCGTCTGGTTCTCTGCTGCACACCATCTGTTACGACACTAACTGTACCCTCGCATCCTTGCACTGACGCAAACTGCCACTTTGCCCGTGGGCTGTTGAGCATGAAATTGACAGGGCATGGGTTGGTTGTGGAAGGGAGCCCAACGACAATGTCCTCTGGAAGAAACTCCCCTCTTTTCTCTTCTCTATACATTCCATTTCATGTTCAGTCCTCTGTCTCTGTCTTTGTGTGTGTGCATGTCCCTTTTCCCTGCTTTCTCTCTACTTGGCTGCATGTCAGATTTATGAGGTGCCAGTTTGCAAAAGCACATCACCCTCCCTTCTCGCTCTTTCTCATTTTCGGCCTTCCTACTGTACCCATGTGGCCACTTGTAATTTAAGAACCAGTAGTCGAGGCTCCAGCAGTCTTCCCTTCACCAGTGCTCAAGGGAGCATCTCCACTGCGCTTGTCTCAGTTTGTTAAAGAAGAGTTTTCCATTCTGCACGACTAATCCGAGTCGACAAATCGACAGCACAGCTCGGCACGCGGAGCTGGAGGAACGTGGAAAAATACAACAGCTCGACCAACGAGCAGGGCTCTTTCTTTCTAGCCAGATTTCTCTTTCACTCAGGCGTCTGTACTCTTTGGGTGTTATGGTTATAAAGATTGTCCCAGAACTTGTGCTGTGTAATTTACAGCTCAGTAGCAGACACCTCATAGTGAATCATTTGGACCAAGCAGATGAGCCTTTGGCTAAAATGAACCAGAGACCAGGACCTGCTGAAGGCGTTTCTTTGCCTTTTTGCTCACTGCACAGATCTTGCGCTGAGCCTTGTTAATAAGTGGATCCTAAATGCCTGAAAAAGTTGAAAGGTTTTTCTATATTTGGGTTGTCCCTCTGTATATAGAGGCATACATCCACAGGGCCGTAATTATTTGAGTTTCTTTTCCTTTTATTCCCCAAATATCCTAAAAAAAAATTCAATTCTTATATTCTCTATATTCTGTATCTTGATATAGATAGTAGTTTTAGATGGCTTACCTACGCCACCTTCTTCCTGAGCAATAATAAAGTCTCATTTTCTCTTAATCTTTCTCTTAACTCCGCCATCTTTCTCTGTCTTTGGCTTAAGCAGTCATCCATTAACTCATCTCCCCTCCCCTCCCCGCCTTCCCCCTGCTGAGCCCTAGTCTGTCAGCATCAAACAGGACAGTGAACGATGGGGCTCTGTATCGAATCTGTCACTGTTTTCAGGCTGGTGGCACACGACAGAGACTGAGAGAGAATTTGGGCGTGCTTCATGTCTCAGTCCTTTTTAAAGACAAGCTCTTTAACTGCTGACCCATCTGTTTGGCTTCCTAAGTGAACACATCTGCGGTCAGAGCAGGTCTATTGTCAGCATTCCTTGCATGTTCTGTGTGGGGTTGTACTTCTATTGTTTAAGACGTGACAGTTCTAATTAACCTTCTTCTCCACCTCTGGCTGTGCGTTAGGTGTTGGCCATTTAATTTTCTTTCATTTTTTTTTGCCTTTCATGGATTTAGTACCTCATTCATAGCATATCAGAAAAGCATTGTAACTCAAACAATTTCATTTGAACCATAGATCTGAGTGTGGAAATGGCTAGCTTTCTTTGAAATGACAAGAATAATAACAGCAGAAATCAAAAAGAAAGGTGTTGCATGACTAGCTACAGTAGGATTTTTCTTTTTTTCTCCTTTTTTTGCACATTTAAGGGAAGACAGCAAAATGTAGACTCCACTGACGAATTGAAGTCGGTGAAAAAGATTCTTCATATTGTTATACTTACATTTTCTGCAGCATTATTTTTCTGAATGTTAAAAGTTTATGTCTTCTGGGGTTGTTGTATTCTTGGTGAAAGCCTCTCTCTGCTCGTTTGGTGCTCAGTCACACTTTGCTAATGTTCCTCCAGGCTTCCAGGATTTTTTTTTTTTTTCCTGTCTGGGAAATGAACAAAAATCATCCTCCCAGGTTCCGGGCTAAATCACATCACTTTTTCATCTAAAGATTCTACTACAGATGACTCGCTTCATCTTTTCTGTATTTGTTTGCAGGCTCATCTGTTTTTTTTTTTTCTATGAGACCAGAGAATATGTTTTTATTAGTCGTATTCATCAACTTTGTCCATGATATAGTTCAACATTTAGCATTTTTTGCTACATTTATGAAAGAAAGGACTGTGTCAGTGTTAATGTAGCAAACACTGCCTGAAACAAAAGAAGAAAAGAAGTGTTCATTAAGATGCAGACTAGATTCTTGACACTGAGCAACATAATTAGGCCAGTCATTAACAAAACCAATCAGAATTTGTCCACAGAGTTTCCAAAATCTAAATTTAGCTCATATGTAAAACACAGACATGTTACTGAGATTTTCAGTATAACATTAGGAAGCTGTGTCAGTGTGGGCAAGGTGAATTAAGATGCTATAACTACAATTACCCTAATGCTGCTCATGAGAAACAACAAAAATCTTTTTGCCACTTTGCAACGCTGTGCTAAAGTAATTTAAAATTACAGTTTAATTTTTTTCACTCTGAACAGCTTAATGAACCTTCCTGCTGCTGAGATTTCTTTCTGCCCAGATGTTGAGGAAATTTGATTAATTTAACCATAGAAAGATCATCTATTTCTAAAACTACAGTCATATTTGACTTTATATTTTTGCTACTTTATATAAACCTAAAAAATGCACAGCAGCCCGAGCTTCGACACTCATGCTGAATGTATATTTGCTGCAATGGCAGTTAGTACACTGCAGAAGCAACTGCATGCAGGAGGACATACAAATGATTGTTTTGTTTTGTTTATTTTTTCTGACTTTAAGGACAGTTTTTACTCTGGAGGATAATAAACCCCTGACTTACAGCCACACAGATTAGTGAAGACCGTTAAATATCGCTGAGAAATACAAGAACTTGCAATGTAATCATAAACCTGGCTCGTGCCACTTTACAGTTGTTTTACCACAGTTCCTAATCAACGTTTGTACTGTTTTGTTTTAAATCTTCTCGTTTTGTTCAGCATGTTAAGCAGCTGATCTCATCTGAGGATGTATGTGAGGAGATAAAGAAGGAAAGGAGGGGAAAACTGTGGGAGTGGGAGAAAAATTGGAGCAGTTTAGTCTTTATTTAAATGTGTTCAGCATTTTTATTTCCTGCTAACTGAAAAATAAGCAAACAAACAAAAGAAAACACAAAAAAACACCAAAGTAGTGGTTTAGTTTTGTGTTGCCTTACTCTGTTTTCTCAGCAGGTGGGTGATCTGCAGCCCTGTTGTACAGCACATTCAGAATTTTCCATTAAAACTGTTTTTAAATACCTTTGAAATTATTCTCCATTCCTATTAGCATCTTGATGGTTAGTTTTGTTTCATCAGAAGAATGAACAAAATAACTGGATGCTTACATTTTCATGCAATCTCATTTTGTTTTATACTACTGGATATACTGAGAAGTATCCCTACACTGAAGAACTTTGAAAAATAAAGGAAGACTGAAGCAAGTGCTGTGCATCCACAGTGAGTCCCCGGGCTTCAGGTTTTCTGTGGCTCCTATAATTAAGCTTCATTAGGAGCCCAAGTATACTTCAGGGCTCATTGCCTCCCTGCCTCAGAGTGGGTTTTTGTTTTCTGAGATCTTGTGCATCTCCAACTGAGTTTCATCTAATTAAGTTTTTAGATGATAATAAAGTGTAACTCATCCTGGCCCTTGAGGATGGCAATGATGTCCATAACCTCTTAACACCTTCCTAAAAATAAAACAAGGCGCTGAATCTCTTTAGCAGTGAAGAATGCACATTTTGCCAGGTACAATCAGGGTAAGAGCAATATTTATCTCGGTGGCTGTTTTTTGATGGGGTTTTTTGTTAGTCACGTCCTGTTCCCAGTAAAAGTTTCATTGTGGTAAAAATCAGGCGTTCCCATGCTTGCACTTGCACCCCCCTCTTTTTTGCCCTCCCATTCCCCATTCCATCACCAACACAGTATTTTAATGTCTCTGTCTGTCAAGTGGTGTCTAGATGAGATGTAGGCTGGAAATTGTTTTGCTGTGGAGGTGTGGGCTGTTGTGTTTCTAGTAATTGAGCACAAGGCTGTCAATACAGATCAGGAAATAAAAGGATTTGAAAGAAACACAGCAAGCGAGGCACAAAAAATATCTTCATGTCTCCTTCCTCTTCTTTTTTTCCTTTCATTACACCACCCTCCATTTGTTTCCTGTATTTCAAAACTTCATTTTGATGTCCATGCCATTTTTCACTCCTGCACCACTGCAGTTTTTTATGCAACAGTTCCCCTCTCTAGTAAGCTCAATGATTCAATAGTTCTGATGACTCAATGGTTGTGTCTCGTGCCGTATTTTAGTCATTATCACGTTTTAAGGTATCTCGGGTCAGTGGTTTATGTACAACACCATAGTGGAACAGCTGGTTGTTTACTGTATATTTAAAGCCTGTTTGTCAGGTGTGGCCTTTGTCACACAGGCCTAGAGACCTGCCGGCAACTGTCTGGCAACCACTGGTCGACAGGGAAAAGTGTGGATCCTGTAACTGGTGAGTGGCTGCTGGAGGTTGCTCGTAGTCCCTAAGGCATTGTCCTGTACTGAAAACCTCCTGACAACTACTTTGATTGCTATCATTGTGCTCACTAGAGTGCATGGGAGATATGTCTGCAAACAAAGTTGTGAAAAGTGAGGAAATGCCATTGTTTGCAGACAAATTGGCATCTTTCATGGAAATTATGAGTGCTATTAACCAAAGTTTTTTGGTACAGCACCATCTTTGTGACCGATCCTCTACACGACCACTTGCTAACAGGTTGGGGTCTATACATTCTTCCATAGAAAATAAAGGTTGCCGGGAGATCGCCACCTGCAGATCTCTAGGCCTGTGTACCTGTGACCATTTAAAGCAAGTTAGGTCATTTTGTAGCTGTATTGGTAATTCTGATGTCCCTTTTTGATGCTCGTGTGTGTAAATTAACTTTGTTTGTGGTCACCGTGACATAAAATATGCATGCCTTTTGAGTCAACAGTCAAATTGGATATAATGTACTTAAAAGGTTTGCCGACTTCTCCCCAAAAAAAGGTTTTAACAAACTTTTTTTCCTCCAGAAGCTAAAATTTTACAACCATCTTTGCTCTTACAGATTAGATTCAATTCAGCATTGTTTGGGTGCCTTCTCTCTCTCTTAGACTGTCTCTGGTTTTAGTAACTTATAGAGATGGAAGTAAGAGATTTTTATTATCTAGATAGACTAGTCCCCTTTGTAAAGTTTGATTTGTTTACTCTGAATGGTTACCTCTGCTTTTGATCACTCCTCACTTACTCTTTTGAGTTTTCAGAAATTGGATGTGTAATATAATCTGTAGTCCTACGGCTGTGGGGTAGTGGGTTCTGAAAGACCTGAATAGAGATGCTTATCTAGAATTTCACCCCCCTTTATCACACAGAAGTCCCATCTTTACAAAAGGTATTCCCTACTCTAATGTAGAGCCTTGTCTTTTCTCTCCAGTGTTCCTGCCGGAAGGACATGGTGAAAATCTCCATGGATGTGTTTGTGCGCTGCCTGCAACCCGAGCGCTATGACCTGTGGAAGCAGGGCAAAGACACAACAGTGCTGGACCACCTGAAGCCCACAGAGCTCACCAGCCCTGAGCTGGAGAGCTGGAGGGAGCATCGCGTCGCCCAACGGGCAAACCTCCTGCGAAGGTTTGTATTGTGAAATTCTTCATGTGTTCAAAAGTAAATATGAGGGTTTTACTTAGCTGTCTATCTAACTATGACAGGGCCATGCAGAAGATGAAGCAATTCCGTCGTCTGAAGCTCGAGGAGGTGAAAGTCCTGGCAGAGGAAGGCATTGAGCTGAATGCTGCTGAGTATCAGCGTCAGGTTGAGGAGCGTGAGGCTCAGCGTAAGAAGGAGAAGGAAGCACGTCTTGCCCGAGAGGCCATGATAACTCTGGAAGCCCTGGAGCGCGAGGAGCAGCAGGCTGCTGAGGCCGCTGCTAAAGTAGTAGAGACTCCAGCTGCAGAGGGTGAGGCAGATATGAAAGCATTTCTTTCAGTTCTATCCTCAGTGATAGAATCTTCCACTTTAAAAAGTCATTACTCAGTCCACATGGTAGTTTTAACCTCATTGCCTCATACAGACATTTTTAATGAGCCAGTAGCACTTCTGACTTTATCTCCTCATCTGTTATTTTCCAGGACAAGAACAAGAAACCAAACCACAGAACTTGACAGACGACATTGAGAAAAAGAAGCAGAGAAAGCCGAAGAAGATCTCCAGTGGCCAAAATGCCATCACTGGATTCGAGGAAGCGTTTAAGCAGTTTGCTACATCTGACGACAAGAATTCAAAGAGGGACACGGCTCGTCATCTAGACACTTTGTCCCCGAGACACAGCGACATCTTAGCAGACAACAAGATGGATGTGAGTGCCACCCAGGTGAGTCCGATCTTGACTGAAAGTCAATAGATTTGTCCTTTACTCTGTCAGACAGGTTAGCTCTTTAAGCGTTTGTAATCCCCACTTGGTGGCAGTTTAATACTTTATTTGCTGTGAGCTTACATCACAATAGAGTAGACTCTGAATTGGCTAATAAAACACAAGCTAATTAAATCTAAAAAAAAATCCACAAATATTTGCTGTAATAATCCACAAATGTAGGAAAAAATGTTTTTGCAGCTGTAGTCATTACTTGTTTTTCCATTTACTTTTTATCCATTCTGAAAAACAGCAGTTTATTAAATTAATATCAAGTTTGAACATGTTCAAATTACTTTTTATTTGGAGATAAATATTTTAAGGTTAGACACATTGAACAAAAATAAGACACACTTTTTAAAATTAATTTATTTTAGGCAACCTATCCCAAGAGGAAAATACCTACAGAAATAAAAAAGAGTCGCCGCCACCCCCTCAGCAAGCCACCCACGCGCTCCCCTCTGTCCATTGTCAAACAAGATCCAGCTAGCGACAAAGGTATGTGGATATCCGTCCTTCACTTCAGTTATTTATTGTAAATATTCTGCTATTAAAGTCTCAAACACTTGTTCAGAAACTTGTCTCGCAAGCTGCTAGTATATCTACAATTTGATCTTCCTGGATGTCAGTTGAAACCTGTGCTGTGCTGTAATTGCTGTTTTCATGTAGACATGAATAAATTATGGAGGGAAAAACAGCAAATAATACAATAATATGTTTGATACAAAGACCAGAGGGAGCCACGGAAGAAAAGAACAAAAACTGGATTTTCAGGAAACAGATTTGTTGTAGTTACTTCAGATTTGGCACAGGTGTCATCTCTACGGCGTCCTGCTTTACACATTCTAGTGAAAGCTCCACAGTTTGATCCCGGGAGGAGGCACATATCCCCTGCGTCAGGAAGGGCATCCGGCATAAAAATCTGCCAAATCGAACACGCAGAGCTACCTGCTGTGGTGACCCACTGTGAATAAGGGAGCAGCCCAAAGTAGTTAGCACTTCAGCTTTGCGACAGATTTGTTTACTTGGACTCAGAGATGAACCAATTAGAATTTGAAGGGTGCCGCAAACCCACAAATTTAGACAGCATCATGAAATTTCACAAATATGTCAAGCATCACAAAGAGACGTGGCATGATGTTTATATATATTTTTATCTAAATGGTAATTGGCCATCGTCACTATAATGGCGTAGTGTTCTACAAAAACACCTTTTTGGCCATAACACGGGAAGCAGGGAAGGAGAAATCTGAAATATTGTGATCATTTTCAATGTTTGAATTGAAGTTGCTAGTCTTTGGAACCCATCTAATAAATTCCTTTAGAGTAGTCACTACATAAAAAGCATTATGAGTCTGGATAGACTGCACAGCCAAAAGTTCATCCAGCTCATGGTTTTCTTGTACATAAAACGAATAAGATACTATTGTTGTTGTTTTGTTGTTTGTTTTTCTTATTGATTCGGGGGAAGAAAAACAAGCAGGTCTGAAGCTCCCCATGGAGATAATGAAATCAAGACTACTCTCTCTTCAGTGTTTTTCTTTTCATTTTCTGACTGACACTTATTGATCAGGGGATCATGACTTCCAATTACCTGCTTTCAAAGTCACTTTGAGTTAGCAGCAGGGGACCCGACTTGGGGTATGTTCTTTAAAAGGGTGGGTGGGGTGACAAGGAGAAAAAGAAGACTTGTGGTGGAGGAGGGGAAGGGGAGGAAAAAAACCACTTAAATGGGAAGCTTGTGAAAATATCTTCCTGCCTTCGGTCCAGGTCTGACAAAGTGTTTGGATCAGTAGCTTCAAGGCATCACTTTAAAATTGATTCCTGACTCTGCACAGCATATTATTGATGTCAGTGCTGTTTGTGTTCATCAGCCAATTATATCAGGAGTGGTGTTGTTATTGTGCATGACCAGAATGTGCTGTTCCCGTCTCTTGGCGAGAGCTCTCTTATGAAAAACATTCTGGAGCTTCTCTCAAAATGCTTGACGTGCATTTTAGAGAAAAATAAAAATCATTAGCGGTAACAAATCTCTCAACACGACTGCAGTATGTGTTATCCTCCCCAGCTCTGTCTAACAAGCACACTCATGCATTTGAATTCTTTACCCACAGATCTGGCCTCCCCCATGCCAATGGATAGCGACATGAAGAAGCAGGAGCACCTGTGGCAGAATCACTCACCTAACTTCCTGGCAGAGAAAGCCTTCAATGCTGCAGTAGCTGCGCTCAAACCACACTGTGCTGTCTGCTCACTCTTCTGTCCGTACACAAAGGTAGGTACACGCCAGGCACATAGGAGTGGTTCATATAACAATGGCAGGTCAGACCCATTAGAACAGACATAAATAGTGGGCAACAAACTAACATTTAACTTGTCTTTTTTCCTGATCTTTCCAACCACAGAAAGATGTCTCCACTGATAACGAAACCCTGGGCGCTTCATTTCCCCGTCATGGCAGTTTGACTCGTCCACTGGTCCCAGAGATGTGCTTCAGCGTCGGAGCAGGAAACACGGAGCCACCACCCACCAACTATCACATTGGGGAGGATGGAACCAGCCTCCTGATCTGCTGTTCATCTTGCCAAATGCAGGTTCATGCCAGTAAGTATAAAACTGAAAAGATTTTGGCTGTGTTGGTTTAACATTGGGACACGAGCTCATTTGTTGTACCCTCTGTGTGATAGAGAGCTTACTAGTACACCTGGGGACATCTGTACTAGTTGATGTTTTATTAGATGAGCAATAAAAATAAATCTGATGGCAACACACTGCCTCTGTGCTAGTAATGAAATTTAACACTGTTGTTGCAACAGAAAGCTTTCCAGCAAAGACAATTTTAATATGGCTTTTGATTAGAGCCAGTTAGCATTTGTATGCCCGCTGACACATCGGGTATCTAATGGACACAAGAATTTGGTCTTTTGACTTGATTTTCCACCTGCACATTCAATCAGTGGGTAAAACACAAATCTGAAACTGTATAATAGATGTTAATCGTTGTAAAGTAAGAATCTGTAAGTGTGGAGACTTCTTTTCCCCCCCAATACTTTGTAGATTTCAAATTCTTTTTCCTCTCTGTGTTGTCAAAGAGCTGAATTTGATCCAGTTCAACAGCATTTAATTCATAATGCGGAGAATGTCTGTTTTATAAATTAATGCCAACACGGACCAGCAAGTTTTACACATAAACTTCAGTCTATCTAGTGCTCACAACATTTTCTCACACCTGAGACCCCTGAGAATAGTTTCAGGAAAATGGGCAGAGGCACAGAGGATGAGACTTCAATACAGCGGTGCAATAGACTGCTCAATTCCCTGTTGCCAGACTCAGTGAAGCTTTCTAGTGTAACTCTTCTCAGCTCTGGTTAAACTGGCTAAGAGGCTGACAAAGGTCATGCAAAGGTGTCTCTAAAAACCAACACACCATACACTTCCCCAGCTCATATTTACCCTGCCTTTCCATTATATAGTTGACTTTTAACGGCATGTTGCTTCTGTCGAAGCGAAGCGTGAAAAGACAGGCAGCTTGTTAAGATTCTGTAAGACTGAGTCATCCCAGGAATCTCTCTGTGCGTGGCTCTTCTTTTTATTGCCAAATGTAAGGACGTCTATCTAGACTGAACATTTTTAGTAAAGTTTTATGCTGTAAACGATGCAGATGAACGCATTGACTCATCAAGTGTGTCGGTAATCAGCCCTTCCTGGAAATGTATGCATAAATGGATGTTTTGTGCCACATCACAACTTCGACCCTCCTCTCCTCGGTTCTTATTATCCAGTTCATTAGTTATCCAGGGACGAGTTTGACTCAGTCTGGGGAAACGGCGCAGATGTTCGTAAGAGACCACGAAGCAGAACGAAATCCTGTCAAAACACCTTTGCTCCTCATTGTGCTGGAGTAGACCTCTGCCTAAGAATCATTCACACATGTACAGGTGTTACATAAACCTGCATGCCCTTTTCTTCAGAAGCTTAAGCTGGAGATGGTGATGGGCTGAAAGTGTGAACAGAATGCTTAAAAACATGTTTGGTGAGAAGTAATTTGCAGAAATGTGTACAAAATCTTTTTAAAGAAATAGAAAAAAGGCGGTAATGTTGCCATGCGCTGTCCTCACTGAATATCGATGCATTGAAATGATGAAATAGATGAGCACAGTCAGTAGCATCTCTTCTCTAACAGGTTGTTATGGCGTGAAGCCTGACTCTGTTGGTGATTCCTGGATGTGCTCTAGGTGTGCAGCAGGAGCCTGGACAGTGGTGAGTAGTGGCTGCAAATGATCCAATCCCATCCCACCCCCACATAAAATAAAACCACTTCAGGAATAACAGTTATTCTCCAGAACTGCAGGTTTAGTTGAAAATGTTTATTAGATTTGACTTGAATTAGAGCCTCTGAGGACACGTTGACCCTACATCTCTTCTTCTAATGATTGCTGCTAGGCAACATGACATCAATCACAAGTCCAAACCAAGCTTTTAGAAAAGACTGATTTGGCTAAGGTGTGGGAGGAACGGTGTCAATGTGTTCTCCGTTTCTATACTTAATCCTCTTTTTCTCTGTTCTCGTATTATCTTTTCTTAAGGAGTGCTGTCTTTGTAACTTGAGAGGGGGAGCTTTGAAGACTACCACAGACAACCGGTTAGTGCCACGTGTTTGAGCTGATGCAAATTCACAAATTACAAAAATAACAAAAATAATGGTTCATCAAGCTTATACTCAGAGCAAAATAAAGATTTTCATATTAAAAAAAAATCTTACGGTGAATCTATATTTCCCTGTTTTGAATTTGTTCTCACCAAACTATTCATTGCTTCACCAGGTGGGTTCATGTCATCTGTGCTATCGCCGTGGCTGAAGCTCGTTTCATTGATGCCATTGAGAGGGGGCCAGTGGACGTCAGTGCCGTCCCAGAAACCCGCAAGAATCTAGTAAGATCAGACGGTGACAAATAAGAGAGTTACATGTCTGTTTGTGTTGTTATGTAAAGTGAAACAGGCAGAGAGCTACTTTGAAATACAACCAAGATTGTTACCTAGTTTCTTTTTGGTGAAAGTTTATGCTTCTTAGTGTAAATTGTGCACTGTAGCTGTTTTGCTTATACTGTTTAGGTGAATTTCAGGCTTTTTTTGTTTGAATGGATAGATTTTTTTTCCTCCTCCTTCTTCTTTTTTGGAAGCCAGGGATGATATAGGGTAAAAACAGATGTGCTGAGGGGCATGGCTGAATAATCAGCTGTCATTTCTCGCTGTGCCAAATGAACTGCATCGATCTCGTGGGTAGCTCCCCTTCTCCATTCACTCGATCCCACTTCACAGGCAGTAGCAGTGCTTGCTGGTGCATTATCACAAATCTGCAAATAATGTCACCTCTTTCCCTCCCCGTCTCTCTGAATAATCTATCAAAGGACAAGCTGGGTGACATTTGCATCTGAGTGCTGTCTAAGCACGTTTCCTCAGTCTCTTCTTAAAAGACTGTGAGCGGAGAAGCTCTGCGGTCTAATGATTTGGATGACTGCGCTGATCAAATGTGAATACACATGCTAGGAACCAGTTTATATTGCACTGTGATCAGCAATCAGTGTTTTCCCTCCCATCTTTGAACACCGAGTTTCCAGTGATGGAGAGATTTAAAACACATTACTTTTGTCTTAGTTATTTTGGAATTTCTCAGGTGTTGTAATACTGTTCAATTCCTCAGCTGATGCATCTTTTGCATATTGTGTGTAGAGGAACTGCGATTTTTGCTCTTGTGAGAAAACTGTTTCAAGCTTAGAGCTGCAAGTCGCTTAAATAAAATGTATAAGCATCTTTAAAGCTATCTTTCCTCCTAACTTTTCTGGTCCATTCTCCTACTGCATGCAAAAACACAGACCAGAACAGTGACTGTAAAGTAAAACGTATTTTTTCATCACCTATCAGTTGGGTGAATATTCTTTTCGGATGTGGAGGTTGGCAGGCTGTCCAAGAGTAGTCTTGGAAACGAGTGGTGTGGATTTGTGTGAGGATGAACCAGACAAGATTTACTTTGAAACCACTTTTGGTCTAAAGGCATTTCTACAATTTCTATAGGCGCTCTCATAAGTCATAATGTGCCTATAGACTGATTGGCCACTTTATTAGGTAAATGTGTTCAACTGCTCGCTAACGCAAGTATCTATTCATCCAATGACATAGCAGCCACTCAGTGTATTAAAGCACACATGATCAACGATGACCTGCTAAACTTTAAACCAGACATCGGCAACCAGGCTGGGATTTTTTCACACACAACTATCACAAAGGTTTACAAAAACATGGCCTGAAAAAATTCTTTGCAATTCTTTGTGACAATGCCTTATTGATGCAAGGGGTTGGGGGAAGAATGGCAGCAGTCGCATTGGTCGCCACTCCTGTTGGCTAAGAATGGGAAACAGAGACTACACTTTGCAGTAGGTCACTGGACAGAAGATCTGAAAAATGTTACCTGGTCTGGTGAGCCTTTATTTGTGCTGCCAACATTCAGATGGCAGGGTCAGAATTTGGTGCAAAGATGAAAGCATGGGTCCGTCCTCCCTTGTATCAATGGATCAGGCTGGTGGTAGTGTTGTAATGTTCGTGTGGGGCCCTTAGTCCCAGCTGAGCAGTTTAAACCCCACAGTCTGCCTGAGTATTGCCCCTTTATTACCACAGTGTACCCATCTTCTGATGGCTGCTTCTAGCAGAATAAAATACTATGTGGCAAAGCTGAGATCATCTCAAACTGGTTTCTTGAACATGACGGTGACCACTGTACTCAAATGTCCTCCACAGTCACAGATCTCACTCCAGGTGAGCATTTTTTGAATGTGACAGCAGATTCACATCATGGATGTGCAGCTGACAAATCTGCAGCAACTGTGTGATGCTGTCATTTCAGCAGGGACCAAAATCTGCAAGGATTGTTTCCAGCACCTTGTTGTATAATTATAATTTGCAAGCACCAATTTGTTCTAAAACACTGTGTGCAAAGATAATTTTGCTATGACCACATCAGAAATAAATAAATACAGTTAACAATGAGTTCATATAATTTGATCCCAAAGTCAGCTCAAAGATGGTTTTTCTTCAAAATTAATCTTCTCAATATTAATCTGCAATGCACTTTACATATAAATAAATCAAGCAGCTAATGTTTCTTGAGCTGCTGAGTTTCATCCTGTCCTCTGCTCTGGTGCCTACCTGCCTGGGGAAAACCTCACCAGCTGGCAAAGTAGCTGCCCTGCACCAGTAAAAATTGAAGTTTGACTTTTTAAATTTACTTTTTTATTGATTGGCCACGCACCACATTACAGCTGCACATAAAGGAGGAGAAATAGAAAAAAAAGATTTATTTATTTATTTTTTTTAAACTAGGGATTTCTTCTCTGCTGTTTGAACGATGCACGCATAAGAGCAGTCAGCACTGAGAGTTGTAAGACTTTAATTAAAATAATGGTTGTGGGTTTGCAGGGATCATTTGTTATATTAAATTGTCACAGAAAAGGCAAAGAGTTTGCAGACTGCTGGGAATTTCAGACCAGAATTAAGAGATCTGGAAGGAGAGAAGAGCAATGAGGCTAAACAAGTTATGGAAGATGCCAAAAGGGATAGAGGGAGGAAAAAATGAATTGGCATAAATGAACTGAGTGTCAGAGTGACAGTTCAGTTTTAAGACACAATTGTCACCACTGTACAGACACTCAGCCCAAAAGCGTGATAACGGGAAGACTGAAAACAGCCATTCTCTTAATGAGTGAAAACCTGTAAGAACACCAAACAGAATCAAAGATCAGACAGAAGAGAGTTCATGGTTTCATTGCTGGTTTCTCCACCATCTTTATTTCATGAGATGTCCTACAATTACTGCAATTTCATGGCGTGCCAGGTTGTTCTGGAGGACTGGAGTAGTTGTTGCAGATGAATTGTTTTAATTGTTTTAACCTTGTTGGAATTGTGAGGGTGAAATGTTAGGAGTTCACATTTAGTTTACTTTACTTAAGTTCAAACTTTTGGACAACTCTTTCCTCTGTCAGCATCAAAGGAGGCTTATATATAAATAAGCGGAGGAAGTTATAGGGGAATGGAGACGTAACAGAAGCTTTTTATTTGCTTTCGTTGCAGAAGTGTGTGTTCTGCCATGGAAAGGTTGCTAGTCAGAACCGCGGCGCCTGCATCCAGTGCACGTATGAGAACTGTGCAACGTCCTTCCACGTCACCTGTGCCCAAATCGCCGGAGTAGTCATGACACCCGCTGACTGGCCCTACGTGGTGTCTGTCAACTGCCACAGGCATAAAAAGGTCACTCCAAAGGTAAGTGCAAAACCAGGAAAATTGGTCAGTTATTAAAGCTGCAGATTTTAAAAAAGGTTTTGTAAAATTACTGTCAAAAGTCATATATTGAAATATTTTTCTGTTAATCATTCTTCAGGAATAGCTGTTTGATTTAAAAAGGGAAAAAAAACTGTATATCTTTTTGTGTTTTTCTATAAACTGAATATAACAAGTGTTAGGCTTTGTTTTTTGCTTAAAAAATGTGTCGTGGAATTTTTTTGTTTTGGGGGGTAAAAAGAAATCACACTGATGACGTGTAGAAGTCTCAAAAACGTTCAAAGCACATGTATCAAATATGATATTATTGGCTTTTGAGGGTTAATGAGTGTAAGGGCCACACTGACTAGCATGTTGCACCATGTGGCACAGTGGGTTTTAAATGCACTGTCTGTATTTCTAAAGCACTGTTGGCATGTTTATTTCTGGAAATTCTTTGTTCAAAGGGCAAAATATATACGGAGACGTTTGCTGCCCTTTATTGCATCGATATTTAATGCTAAAAAAATTTAGCATGTCTTATTTTTTGTGCTTGGTATTGAAATATGTTTAGAAAACAGTGTAATGATTGTGAAACTAACCCCAGGTGTGAGCGCTGTTTGGGTATTGCACGTCACTATACCCCGTTTCATAAATCTGACCCTAAGTGGTTTGAAGTGACACACGAGGAGAAAAAGTCATAAAGGCGACGCTCTAATTATAAGAGCTCCATAATGACAGACGAATAGGCCTCTGTTTGTAGAAATGTTCTCATGAAAAAGTTATGTATGAACTTGACTCGGAGTGATTTTAACAAACACTTCGGTTTTACACTAAATACACTTTAAGCAAAAGGTTTCACTTTTTGGAATAATGACAGAACACACAGTGTGTTCCTGCTGAATGGAGCCACATATTTCCAATTAAACCCCCCCTTTTTCTTTCTTTTCTTAAGCCTCGACCAACACCCAAAGGCCCACAAGAGCCAACCCTTGGGCAAAGGGTGATAGGTCGCAACGCCGACTCCTGGTATTACCACTGCACCGTCATTGGCATGGCCAGACAGACGTTCTACGAGGTCAACTTCGACGACGGCTCATACTGTGACAACTTGTACCCGGAAAACATAATAGTGAGTTCTCTCTGAGTCAAGGCAGACACCTACATACGTGCAATCGACACGGGTTAAAAATAATCTCCTTTTTAAATAGCTGAAAGAAATATCCTAGCAACTGTTACATGCTTTTGTAACTTGAGAATCTGAACAAATGAAAATGTAATGACTGAATGTAAACTCGCATAACCTTTATTGAGTCAGTGCTGTAAGTTATGAACAAACATGACTTTTAATAACGTGAAATCTGCTGAGAAACTTGATCAAATTTAACTTTAAAATCAATTGTGTGTAACCTACCAGAACAAGCTGTTTGAATTGCAGAGAAATGAAAAAGTCAACCCACATTTAATAACAGCAACCAGATGAAAATTTTAGCCTCAGACTTTATTAACTAAATTCTTGTTTGTAAAATGTAACACGAAGATGTTTTGAGCACTTTTTTTTTTTTTCTTCTTTCGCTCATCCTTTCCACTTCTTCAGAGTCATGACTGCCTGCGCAGTGGCCCTCCTGAAGTGGGAGAGCTTGTTGTGGTCGGCACACACGAAGGCAAAATCCTCAACGCTTCCTTTGTCAAATCACATATCCACAAACTCTACCAGGTAAGAGAAACACAACACGAGCCCTCACATCTGCTAGAGTTTGGAGCGTGTGTGGCTGTAGTTTGCATCATTCATAGATAAACTTGTGATGTTGTTTCTTAATAACTGAGTGCACAAGAAAATAAGTCGGATTTCTGAGATGCTGCTGTTCAAACACCTGCATTTAATCTCCTGTGTGTGTGTTTGTGTGTGTGTACATGTTTAGACATTTATGAGGACAGAAAGTTGGCATGCTACTATACTTGCAAGGACCAGCAGTCACTCATGCACAGTGCCGGTCCCCATGAGTTTGAAGGCATTTTTGACACTCAAAATGTGGTTTAAGTGTCAGGGTTACAATTAGGTTATGGTTAGGATTAGGCATTCATTTTTTTATGGTTAGGGTACATGGCTAGGGGAAAGCATTATGTCAATGAGATGCCCTCACTAAGATATGAAAACGTGTGTGTGTGTGTGTGTGTGAATAAATGTATGTGTAAATGTATAAACCTTTCCAAGTCAAACCAGACCGTGAAAATCATCTCTAAATAAAACTTTAAAGCTTGGCTGCAGCGCAAAAAAAAATAGAAATCGACTGTTAGGTGAGGACTGTGAGCATGGGCATCGTTTTCCATATTTTATCTGATGCTCTTCTGCAGCATGACTCAAAAGTGAGTGAACCTGTGAACTTTGGGATGTTCTGTGTAATTGCTTTGCCACCCTCTGCTTTGGCTCTCGATTCTTGGAGATTCAGTGTGCAAGAAGCCAGACGGCCCTTCTAGATTATGGTGGAGCGTTTTGACTCAGGCATTAAAACATAAAAGTGGAGAGATCTCAAATTACTGCTACTTTAAGGGAAATTTGTAGGGCAAAGCTGCAGAGCGCTTACAAAGTGGAAAATGTGGGATCGAAGACGATTGTTGGGACAAGAGCGAGCGCATCCTGAAATGTACTTGGACACAAACACATGGGAAAGTGAGGTTGTTTGATTTGAGCCATGATGCTGATTTTGGGAGTGCATCCATGAGAGCTCATCTGAGTGACTTGCAAATAAACAGTGTTTATGGGGAATGCATCCAGTCGCTTCACTTTCTGAGTTTAAGGAACTCTTAAATGGCTGATCTAGGGTGGTTTATATTTACTGCAGATGTTTGCATCAGACACATGTTTACAGGGTTATAACATCTGTTAATACACCACCACAGACATCACATCATTTATCGCCACTTTTCCAAATCCCTCTTGACAGAATCATTCAGTTTTGTATCTTTCCACGCTCTTTTCACGTCTCCATGTTAACCCACTGGCTGCAGCACCGAGAGCCCTCTCAGAGATGAGAGTACAGCTGTGATTAGCTAAAATCACGCCTCCACTTGATCACAGAGTCGGTGCCACAACCCTGACCTTGCTGCGCCTCCCCCTCGCTCCATATAAATATATATAATTTTTTAAAAATCTACATTTACATTTAAAGTGGTTAACTGAAGCTCTTATCCAGTCAGTGAGCAGCTTTAGGGGTCAGAGTCATGGTCAAGGACATTTTGACTGAAGCACATGGTTGTTGATGGAACCATTTGTTATGCCTGAGATCCAACCGGTGACTGTCTGGGTGCAAGTTTTGAATTTTCAGTGTGTTTTATCAGTGATTTGTCCTTTTTTTGCCTCCTGGTTTAGCCTCTAATAATTTGATATATTTTATTCATTTTTTAAAATCTGCCTGTGTGTCCTCTGCACTTACAGGTACAAATATTCAAAGGGTGGGTTGGTTAATCCATTGTGGGTGTTATCTGTCCAGGTTGAGTTTCAGGACCAGAGTCAGTTGATGGTCAAGCACTCGGAGATCTTTCAGCTGAACCAGGAATTACCCAAAAGGGTCAGAGCTCGACTGGTGAGTGTTTTACTCAAACTTTAAAATAAAACTAAATTAGCTGTAGATGAAACAACTGGTACTTGAAAAGTGATTTCTGTGTTCCCCGTCTAAGTCTGTACCGGTCTGTTCTCAGGCGTTACCTGGAACTCAGGAAGAGGTTCCCTCAGTGGACGAAGCCCAAGCAGCCAAACGGCGCCGCCTGTCTGCGACTTTGCCCCCTCCAGGCCCCGCCCCTGCCAATATCCCCATGGAGACAACCAACGCAACCCCTTGCCCTCAAACTAAAGCTCCAGTAACAAAGCCAGCACCAGAAAATCACAGTATTGGTACACAGCCAACCTCACAACCTCTGTCCCAGCCCCCAATGACCCAGCAGGATGCTCCTGCCCCAGCTAGCGGTATTCAAATGGATGCTGAGACCCCAATGGACATCGGCGTTGCCCTCACCGATCCTTTAACAGGGTCACCTCTCACATCGGATCCCCTCTTGAGTTCAGAGTCTGTCCCTTTTCAGTCCACCTTAAACTCTAATCCCCTGCTGTCTGCCCCGTCCCTGCCTTCCCTTCCGGCTCAGCACATGTCCGACAGCTACACGCCCAGCAGCGGCTACGTCTCCTATATGAAGACACTCCTCCATTCTCATTTTCCTCAGGAAGATGGCCCCGAACCCTTGTATTAAAACTCCACTATATTATTACTCAGCCGGTGGAGGCTGAGCCAATAGGAAGTAAGCTAATGGTGTTGGATTTTACTGAGTGCTGTATTAATGGACAACTTATATCCTCCACTGGCTCTGAGAGCTCAGAGTAGGAGCAGGAAAAGACACGGACATACGAGCACTCTTTTAATGCATGTTACTTTTCTATTTTTGAGTTAATGTGTCTGCAGTGGTGCTTTAGCCTGCTCTGAAGCAGCAGCTAAAGAGGACAAGGCTTTTTTTAACGTTTTCTTTTTAAATACAGATTTCCTTTTTGTTCTCAGTCAGCTGCTGTGCTTTATTTTCCTCCATAATGGGATAAGTCTCTGGGTGGCATCAACCTCCATACCTCGTTGCATTAAATCAATAACAGCACACTCCCATTTTCTTTCTACAGGAAGCTAATTATTACGAGGGCCTCTCAGCTTTGGGGCCCCCGATGGACTTTAAACTCTCACTTCTTTTTAAAAAAAAAATAATGAAAAAAAAATCAAATAACCAGCAACAAGATATCTATTTTTCAATCCAGCCACTCATGGCTTTGAAACTGTGTGGCGGAACAAAAGTATCACACTATCCATCTGCAGGATCTTTTCACGAGGGTGTTTTCTTGTTGGATCACAAGAGGTAAATGGAGAAATGGGGTTTAAAACACAAAAAACACACAAAAAAAGAAGTGTATTGTAGCGGGAACTCAGTATTTAAATGTCTTAGTCAAATATTGAAAGAATTATTTGTAATAGAACAAACATGTTGAATGCAAACACTAGTAGACTTGTCTGCAGGATGCATTAAAATTTTGTGAAGATGTGTCACAGTAGTTAACAGATGTGAACTTTATGTATTGACGTCATTTGGCGGCTCCTCTTTTTACACCAAAACGTTCTCAGGGTTCCTACATGTGGGAAATAAATGATGTTTCAACATCCAAGTCTTCACGTTAAGAGCATACCCGATACACCTGCTTATTGTTATCTTCGCATTTGCTCCCGTTAAAGGTTCGTCTACTATACAGAGTGAGATCTGTTTACTGTCACACTATCGCCTTTCGGCACACCAACTAGGCAGAAGAGTTCAGTCAGTTTTAAAGAAGGAAGGTTTGAAAAAAAGCACGTTATGTAGGAACCCTAAAATCAGGAAATATTCTACACTTCTTGGTTTAAACTGTGTATGTATATATACAAATTAATATGGTAAAATGTTATCTGTTTTTCTATTACTGTACTGTATCTTTTCTGTGTTCATTTGCCGAACTGCATTCACGAACTTGGCCGATCTCAAATATTAATACTTTTAATTTTGGCAGGTTTATGCCAGCATATTACATGAGTTTGTACTGATAACTACGTGTGTTTTCTTTTGTTTGTTTTTGTTACTGTTTGTGCAACAGAGGTGCTACATATATAAAACTACTGATGAACTGACCCCCCTCCCTCCACAACACTGTCACCTTGTATATACCACAGGCCTTGTATTGTGAATCATATTTGTAAATGGCACGCTTTCCTTTTTCCCTTTTTCCTGTCACACGAAACAGATGTTTCTGTATCCAAATTAACTCCATGAAGAAAATTTGAATTCCTTGGGATTAAAGTTGGTTGTGAGTCGCCAGCTCTTTGTGATTTGTGCATTTGTAGAGAATTAAAAAGTATATTGTGGGTTAGACCAACTATTAAGATTAAACTGACGAGCTGCTAACACCTTCCAGTTATCAATTGTACTGTTTAAATACTGGGGGGTCAATGTATATGCAAATATATTCACTGGTCACTTTATTAGTTACACTTGTAAATGCAAATATTTAATGAGCCAGTAAGTTCAAACTGAGCATCAGAATGTGGCAGAAATGTGTCACAAAGAATGAAAGCGTTCTGAAGATGAGTCCAACCCAGGACTAGGAGGGTGTACCTAATAAAACGTCCAGTGAGTGCAGTTATTAGTCGTTTTATATAATATTGGCCCTTCATATACATGCAAATATATATTTCATTGAGTATATTTATATTAGGGGGAAGTCCAAATTGACAGTAGTGCAGAGTAATAAGAATACCTCTATTATAACTCTTGTATGAGAAATGAAAAGCCTGATGGCTGTGGGTGAGAATGATTTTTGGTATCTCTGTTTTACAAGTTTAACATACAAAAAAAAATGGCACTCAGAAAGGGAACCAAGCATAACAAGCAAATACAATTAATTAAACATACAAGATCCAGATACTTGAAGTAAACCAATAAAGACAAAAACAAGCGAGCTCAGTGCTTGGTAATGTTGTGTATTGCACTGCTGAGAGAGATATATTTAATTTTCTGGAAACTCAAGTCTTGGACAGATTAGGATGTGAGCAATTTAAATAATTTATGTTACTTCACTTCACTTTCACCCCCAGTTATACAACAAACTCCAATATTTGCAATGCTGACTACAATGGCCTAATACAAGCTAAGATATGAAGGTACTGGCTTCTTCGGATTAATCTGCATCACTGTGCAGATCCAGTAATATTTTTTTGCCATATTACACCAACTGTCAGCGCCTCCAACATTTGCCAATTCACTAGCTGGGACCACATCCTCATTTTAGGCTTGACAGCATTTCTAGTAGGTAGTGGCATATGGCTTGAACATGAATTGAGGCTCCGGTTTGAGGAAGGCCTCAGAGATGACTGATGGCGGCACCCGGGCCGTGAAGATCCCCAAAGGCTTCCCCTCCAGTAATAAGTGTACGTGTTGCAAAAATATAACTTGTAGGCAGGCTTGCAATGATAAGTGACCTGTGACCTCGATTGAGTATTCAGGGATTTCACTGAGTGGAGTGGATGCGTTGGCAAGGAATAGCTGAAGAGGAGATCAGAAGAAATTCCAGATGGCAAAAGACCTTGATAGAGGAATGAGGGGAACCTCAGTCAGGTAGTGACGTAGCTTGACTGTGAACAAAAGCTCTGGTGGTGAAGCATGCTGGGATTTTTGAAGCTCGAGATAATGGCACGATGGCTCACAAAGGCTTAAGTGTGAATTTGTCTCGAAGTAGAAGATGGAGAGGCGGCTGCCTGGCTGGGTAAGGTAGCGATAACTACTGTGTAGATTTCAGAAACAAACAAAGGTTTCTTTGGAAGCAAACATCAATTTGGAAGAACGAATAGAAGGGAACCACCTTCCACTATGATAACCCCCAAAATCAGCAGGGTGTAGAACTTCAGGCCATCGAGCGGGATGGCTGAACCTCATAGAAGATGATGCCATTTGGGATGGCGAGGAGATGTTGCCAGAACCTCATTTCAGCTTGGAAGAGCTGTACTGAAGGAGAGAGTTTAGGTGATGGTAGCGAGAGCATGTGAGAAGTGAAGGTATGCCTTGGGGAATTATGCACACGGCGGAGTTCAGATGTCCTAAAAGGAGGCACAGCTGTTATTTGTGTGAGAGAGCAAAAAACAGAGAAACCTGTAACTGGAAAATGTTGATGGTTTGTGGAGGCATGCTGGACATATTCTTAAAGAAAGAATATTTTCGGAGACTCTGCTTGAGCTGTTTGTTTTGCTTCTTGTCCAGTTGTTGCTGACACCGATGGTCTTGTTGCTCCCAGTGACAAAGATATGTGTGAATATCCTGGTTGGACATTGCTAAGTGCATTTGTTCTGGGTGGGTGAGCTGGGTCATGTGTGTTCTGAACCAGCTGATTGTGTTATACTGGCCGCATTAATGATTGACTCATTAATGCGGACTGTTCCTGAACCAGTCCCTCCAAAGACTCTGTTTAGCTGCCCAGAGCCTGCTTTGTCTTAAATTAAGTCTTGTACCAATGTGCAGGCAACTTTGAGGGACTGTTACTCTCTCTTGGACTGCTAAAGACTGTTGTGCCCCCGTGCCTGCACCTGTAAAGACTGTTTCTTCTCCTGTAATAATCCCTGAGCCTGCTTCGTCTGTTCCGGCTCTCAGGATGACGTGGACCCACGTGGTCTTTCCCTGCACCTGTTCCAGTTAAGCAGGTGAGGGTGGCTAGGGTCCAGCTGCTCCCTGCCTCTGACCTAGCAATCTCTTTCTGTGTGGTTTAACATGGCGTGTCAAACTATTTCTTGGCTAGGAAACCAGTTCAGAGATCTCGTCTTCACTAGTTCTGCTAAGAGCTGCAGTGTCATATTTGTTGGAGACATCTGGTGCAGTGGTATAATTTGTCCTACACAGCTTTCAGCAAAAAGTGAGTTTTGCCAAACTGTATTTGTATTTGGCGTATTTGTAAGCTCAACACTGTCCCCTCTTATGAGTTCGCTCTGGTGTTTCAGCAGTGGATTACTTTGTGCAAACTTTGACTGTAAAGAGAAAAAAAGCTGATGCAAGATGTGACAGAGCATCAGTAAATGTAAGAAACAGGATGAGAGGGAGAAATAAAAACAGTCTGGTAAAAAGTTCATTAATTGAAAAGGGTAATTTCTCAACGTCCAGTATCTCATGTAAGTAGAGAAATGAAACCCTTAAATGAACAAAGCTTTTTGCACAGATTTGCACAAATGTTATCTCGGAAGTTTGTAATTATTTAATGTAAATTAGAATTTTACAATTATTTATTCCAGCCTTCAGAGAGTCCTCATTTAACATGACTGGAAGCCAACTAAAGAAATGCACAGTGTAGACTGTAAGACTACGGGCTGAGATAGTGCCAGATTTGGCATGGCATTGGCCTTACAGCTGTGATGCGTTCCCCCCCTTACAACCTCAAGAAACCCAAGTTTTTCCTGTCGATTCAATCAGTAATGGTGAAAATTAATTAAAGCCATTGGGGTTGCCCCGGGTCTGTGGTCTCCTTAATCCATGACCTTCTGCCACCTCCTCAGATGACGAGATTTTAAAAGTTCCAATAATTGGCAGTGCAAACACCAGCGCTGTTTATTCCTCACTGCAGCAGCTTGCTGGCAGGAATCCTAGCTCCTCACATTAAGCACACAGCAGGGAAACATGTTTTTGCCGCTTCCTCGCTGGGTTATTTTTAGATGGTATTTGTAATTAGCAGGAATAAACATCCAGACCAGCTGAATCTACCTCTGAATAAGAATTTTGCTATTTCCCCCTTCCTTTCCTTTCTTTTCTTTTTTATAAAGAAGAATATATTACTCTGTCAGGGAGCCTGAGTCATGGATAAGGCGCACTAGCTTTGTGCTTTCTTGTATTTTGGTGTGGCTGTTCATGTCTCCCTGCAGGCAGTTTTCCACCAGAAGGATGCATGCGATGGTTTGCATGTAGCGGTGTTCAATATTGAGACTTTTTTCTGCTTTTTTGCAACATCAACACGTGAAGGTCAAAAGGTAAGTCAGGTAATCCTGTTTAACACGAGCTGTCCCATGCAGCTATGCAAAAAAATGGTGAGCAAGATGGAAAAAAACAAAAACAAGCTAAGACTCGGAGTAGAGAGGCCTCTGCACAAAGTGTCCTTTAATGTCAGGGGCACAAGCAGCCACTTATCAGGGAGGCTGAATGAGGCATACACATGCTCTCAAATCCAAAATTTGTGCTTTCTTTGTGAACAGACTAGCCTTAGAAGCACTCTCAGCTTGTTATGGGTTAGGTGCTAAATCTTTCCATTCCTTTTACCTGCAGATCTTTAAATCTGTTTCCAAGAGGCAGAACATTTTTTCAATCGATTAGTGAATGAGCAAAACGAAGTGGCAGGTGGTATCTTGAAAATTTAGTAAACTGCTTCTCGTCAGTGTGTAATTTCCAAATCCATCACAGCAGAAGTGCAGAGCGGGGCTCTTACTTGTTGATTGTGCAGACCTGAAAGTTTTTTTTCTTCTCACATTGACGTCAGCATAGCTTTTGTAAAAGAAAATGACATCACGCCACAAGGATAAAAATACCCCTATGACACAACGGGATCAGCACAACCTGTTTTTAAAACACTGTTGGTGCACTAACAAGATTCCCTTTGACTCTTCAGTGTTAAAAGCTTCTGAATTTCAAAGAAGCCCAAATGGTGAGAGGATAGAAGTGGGGAGAGGGAGAAGGTCACCGAAAAACAAGAAATCTGTGTCTCATGGACAAATCGTTAATGTGGGCACAAGCTCTCTCCCTTTCTTGCACACACACACAGACAGACATGCAAACTTGCTTTACCCCTGCTCGCTGTGCGAATGCCAAGTCTGCATTGCCCTCGCTGGATCAGGGTGGCCATTAACATTCTGAAGTGCCTGCCGTGTCTTTGCAGAGGAGCTGGGGATGTGCCAGCTTGGCAATTACTTTAACAACTCTAGAGTTTGATTTCTTTATTCAGTTGAACCCAGCCAGGGGTAAAACTGAGGAGAACAAAAAAAAAGAGGAAGAGGACTCTAAAGGACAAAAGTTTATGCCGACCCATCTGTAGTTTAGCACAAAACTTTTGGTCTTTTAACGTCGTCTAACGCTGTAACTACAAGGGTCTCGGGGACAATATGTATTGTTGAGGTGGAAAAGCCACACGTCCCTGAAAAGCTGTTTTAGTGTCCTTCAGGATGACATCGAAACCTCTAACCTGCTCAGTGACTATCAGACAGCTGAATGGCTTACATGGAAATTAAAATCCGTGAATGCACTGGGATCTAATTGCAGGTGGAAGTGGAAATTATGTTGACAAGCTGGTTGATATGACAGGCTCCATTATAGCCTTAAGCTTTTATTACATCTCTGCCTAGTAAATCACATCACTGAAGCAGTATTACCATAATGACTTAGTGGAGCTCAATCTGTCAGCTTTGCCCCTTGTTTAAGGGGATATGACTGAATTATTGCAGGTGAGGTATATTTATGCACTCCTCCAGTCGCCAGAGACTTTACAGTAACATAACTGTTACTAACCCTAACCCTGTCTTGTAAACATCAAAAACTACACATCCTTCCAAATAATCTGCCTGGCAAGAAAGCGCTGTTTTAAAACAATCGGCTGAATTTAAAGGGTTAATTTCCCTGCTGTTCATGTTTAAGCATCTCTAATGCTCCACTGTTATTGACACAGTAGGTTTGCCTGCTGTGCTTCATTTATCAACAAGGAATAGCAGAAAAGCATTAACGTGTTTCAGCCTTGTAGAGAGTGATCATCAAGGCGGCTGCGCTCATGAAAGGATGGAGCAAGATTTACTATTGCTTCAGATTACAGCTCACGACTTACAGCGTAATTACTCCAGAGATATGGTGTAATATTTTGCACTAATGGCTTAGAAGTACAACACATACTGTTACATATACAGATGGGCCAGTGGCTATTTAGCAGAGAGCCCAACTGGTGAAACTGCATCCCCTGTGCTCCTCCCCATCCCACTCTGAAACCAGTGGAAAAGACCTCATAATGGTTTGTGAACACAGTGACAAGTAAAATAGGTCTTTGGTAGGAGTTGGGGTGTTTAAAAGAGACAAAACCCAGCCAGATATTGAATCAGTGTAGTTACACCATGCTATCTTTCACACATTGTGCCGTAATTTTTTATGGTGACATTTAACAGGACTGAATGAGTTGGCGCAGGAATCTCTGATCACAGTGACATGCTTTTGTTCGGTTATTGTGCAAGGTATAACAGCTTTGCAGTTGTGTTTGAATAAATAGGGTTTTTGTTGTTGTTGTTGTTTTTTTAATAGTTGAAGCCGATTCTCTAATTGTGACCACAGGAGTTAAAAAGTGATCATTTTTGGAGGGTGCACGCTGTAAATCTGGGATTGGACTCCTAAGTGTAGTTCTTCAGGTCAAGTATGATTGGCCAAAGTTGAGGGGACTGTCTCCATATTTGGGTCAATTACTTAACCTGAAGCACATTAACAATAACAGAGAGATGATTGCCTCCTTTTAATTTAACATGGCATGCACATATGTTACAGGTAAATGACAGTCCTGATGCTGCACTCTTCTGTACAGTGTAGAAATGAAACAGCCAGTTGCAGAATGCATTCAGTTTTCTATAAGTCATGTTATATTTTATATATATATCTTTTTTGACATATGCCAAACCACAAAATGGGAATAGTCACAAATGTTGTGGCTTACACAGAAGTGATAGTGGAGATATATCCAGATTCTGCATTTTTTATTTAGTTGTTGAAATGAATGATGCCCATGCAATGAAAGACAAGTGAAGTGAAGACAGGTTAGTAAGTCAAGACTAAGCAAATTAAATATTTCTAAATAAACAAAGCCAGACTGAATTATAAATGACAATAAAATCTCTGCCAGATCTGTCAAACAGATGTATTGTGTTATAAAGATTTAACAGTATGAAAGATTACCAGTGTGTGAGAGCAGGTCCTCTGGTGTTTGTCCTGTAAGTGGTGCACAGGGTAGTCAGGATTATCCATGATGGATAACAGTGTGTTCAGTGACCTCCTCTCCATTACAGCTTCAAGTTTGCAGGTGTTTACAGAGCCAGCCTTCCTTTATTCAGTCTGTCAGAGCATCACCAGCTCTGATGCTGCTTCCTCCAGCAGACCAGCAATGCACACTAGGCTCGCTGTAGCTGAGCAATGGAAAATTTTTGTGCACATGTTAAAAGATCTTAGCTTTCTTCACTTTGTGCATACATCCTCTGTGTTGGTCCATTAGTTCACAACTTGTACTCTTCCAACAAGACAACATCCCGTCCTGGGATAGCCACGTGCCCTGCAGTTGCCCTTGTTCTTCTGAAGTCACCACCTCACTGGTCTTATTCACATACAAACCTCTTCACAAAAACATCCACTACATTCATTGCACTTCTCCTCCTGAACATCACCCACACTTTCAGCTACTGTACAAGTACTGTACAGAGTATTTCTGTTACTTTCTATTATTTATATTATCATATTTCTGTTAAATCAGCACCTAAGGAAACAACACTCTTTACCACCTTTCTTTTTTTTTTTTTTAGGAGAAATAGGGATCCATCACTCCACATTAAAATCATTGCCATTGCTCAGTGAAACTTTTCAGGCACCATGTAAATGACTCAACACCTAAAGTGCTTTACTTTGGTTTTTCCGTTAATTTATTTCTCATCTGTGCATATCTGTGTAGGTGCCATAATGTATAAAGTATACATTTCATTAAAATCCAAAGTGCCACAATTTTTTTTTTATTTGATAAATGATCGTGGGGGTCTCGTTTGTCTCTGCCCTCTACAACATAAACCAACATCAGTTTACTGTATAATGGCACTTCAAACACACTTTAAAAAGTGTTGAAGATTTATGTATCACAGTGCAGGACTCAGGGTTTAATAGGTTTGACTTGAAAGAGAGTAAGAGAAATGGAGACCACCAATAGAAACACGCCAGGGTTCAAATAGTGTTCACACAGGAAAGGGTTGTCCAACAATATCAATACTTCACTGCCTTTAACGGGCACATTAAAGTCAATGTTTTTAAAGTTGTGTAGTTTACTAAAATAAACAAAAAAAGAAGTGATGTCTGCAAAATATTTGTCTTTTTGTAACTGGTACACAGAGAAGTGACCATTGTCACGTTCTGGTGTGTGGTGAATGGAAAGAGAGGACTCAAATGCCAGACTGCTGAGAAAGTGCATGGGGTTTATTGACTGAACTGATCATAAATGACTGAATGACGGGAAAAACACACAAGAAGTTGTCGACGACTGACAGAAACTGACGGCTTAAGTAGACTAGATAATAAGGATTGGAAACAGGTGAGAATACAGCTGGAATTAATCCAACTAGTGGAACAGTGGAAGTAAAACTATACATAATGCATACAGACTAAAGGTTCACAATAAAACAGGAACCATACAAGGGAAAATAAACAGTGAGTGTATCTACTTTGGTCAAAAAATCCACGCTTCGTACTGATGCCCACAATTCCCTTTTATTCCTCGCACAAACATGGAGCTCCGTGAAAACTAGAAGAAAGTAAAATAATATCAATAGTAGATATGACATCCATCTCAGACACTTATTTCTTTTAACAAAGTGCACAAATATCTAGTGATGTGTTGGTCGTGAACGAAACGGCTCTTAGAGCCGACTCTTTGAAGTGAACAACGCCAGCCGGCTCCTCATTGGGAGCCTGCACTTTGAGCCTTGTACTTGCACTAAGCAGAGGGGGGAGGGGCGGTAGTTACACTCGCAGTAGCACAGGAACAGAGCGGGAGTAAAAGAGAGAGAAAAGCGAGCCAGGGACAACAACAAGAAACAACATCACATTAGAAAGGTATAGTAATCATCCACAATTATTTTCAGTTGCAGACGATAAAGGATTCAGAAAGTTTATTCATGTAGAGAATCCTATTTATGCAATTCCAAGCAGGAAAACACTCTCCCAAAAAACCATCCCAGGTGTATATGACAGAGAATGTGCATCTTCTTTTTGTTTTGCATATTTTAATTTATATTTTATTGTGTTGTGGTTTGCAGTGTTTTGTGTTGTTTCACTTTAAATTGGCTTAAAAGGAGAAAGCTGAAAATTGAAATAGTTTTTGTATTTTAAAATTTATTTATTACATTTTATGTGGAGTGAATAAACAAAAGTATATTTATGGTGGCCCCTAGAGACAAAGCACGTACAAACTCCAAAACACATTCTTTGTGTTTATTCTGCATGTACTTCATTATTTTGCGTAAATTTCAGTTACAAGCATAAATATAAGGTGGGGAAAAAAAGTAATTGCAACCAGGCTATTGATCAAGTAATTGCGATTAATTACCAAAGAATTGTGAGATTAATTCGTTAATTTTTTAATTTATTGACAGCACTAATATATATATTAGGGGTGCAACGATACACAAAATTCACGGTTCGGTTCGATACTTTGGTGTCACGGTTCGATATTTTTTCGATACAAAAAAATGTTCATGCCTTTTTAATTTGTCATTTATTAAAATTATAAATACATATTTTAACTCAAAAGTACAGTTTTTAAATGTAATGTTGCTGAAACGACAAAATAATTAAAAAACCCCAAACTGTTTTACTTTTGTCCATGACGTGCTTACCATCAGGGTCATACTTCACATGAAAACCAAGATAGTTCCAAACGCCAGATCTGAATGAGGGTGGGGGAGATTCAATTTCGGCTATCGTTGAGGCAGTTGCCATGTTGCAACGAGCTTAACTTCTTCTTGCGCTGCGCTCAGTGGATCTGCGCTCGACAGTGCAGCCTAGGCAGAATAGTCGAACGCAGATCCACTGAGCTCTCAACACAGACATCGTCAGAAGAAAAGTTGATAAAATAAATTACAAATTTTGTATTGTTCGATACATATGCGTACCGAACAGAAAGCACTGTATCGAACGGTTCAATACCGATACGAGTATTGTTGCACCCCTAATATATATATACATATATATATATATATATATATTAGAGATGTGCAAAGCAGCTGGTATTTGTATCTGTATTTGTATTTGTTGAGGGGGGAAAAGTATTTGTATTAAAGTAAAATTCAAAATAGGCATAAAAATCAATTTTTTTGCATTACACTTCTAATTAACGTTATAGTGTAAGTATTATTTAGTTATATCCATTATAATAATTATGGATATGCAATATTAGTTGTTTTTGCATAAATCCAGCAATGAACATGTAACAAGGAACATCACTGAACAGAAAATAACAACAGCCATTGCCTCAAAGCACGCACAAACTCCAAAACTCGTAAAAACTCCAAAACACGTAAAAACTCAGAAGCACGTACAAGCCCCAAAGCACGTAGAAACTTCAAAACACGTAAAAACTACAAAACACGTAGAAACTACAAAACACAACAGAAGTGCTCCAGAATGCTAGGCGCAGTGTTGAGCTTTTGTTACCTAGTGGCTACACAAGCAAGGAAGTACCAACGATCGGATTTGGTGTGTGGTAGTAACAGGTAAATTAACATTTTTTTTAAAATTATTTGAATATATATGAGTGCTTGTTTATAAATACACAAACAATACACATATGCTTTCAATTGTGTAATTTAAGTGATCTAGGTAGCTCTGTTTTGGAAGTTCAGTTAATGCTAGAAATGTGTTTTGGAATTTGTACCTGTTTTGGAATTTGTATGTGTCATGGTCCTGGGTCGGTGACTGTACTTTTACTTTTGATAGTTTTTGTATTATGACTGTTGTTTTGGGTTTCCTAGGGTTTAGTTGTGTTCCCTCTGTTTGGTGTCTTCCCTGCTTGTGTATCCCCTTAGTGTAGTAGGTCTCTGTGTTTAGTTCGGGTCTCTGAGTCTGTGTCATTACGTGTATGTGTTTCCTGTTTTACTTTGAAGGTCTCTGTCTTATGTCAGTCTGTTCTAGTTATGTTTGCCCTGCCTCGTCAGCTGTGATGTTTTCCAGGTGTGTTCCCCTCCTGTTTCCCATCCCTTGATTCCTGGTGTGTGTATTTATAGTGCGTGTTACCTCGTCCTCGTTGCTGGTTCGTCTGCGTTTCTCCCCCCCGTCATCCTTTGTGGTTTTTCCCTATGTTCTCTTCATCTCCCTGCATCTCGGTATCTTATCTCAGATTTCAGGTTTGTTTTCCTTAGTTGTTTAGGTTTTCTTAGTTTTAAGCTCACCCTCGCCATCTCTGTTTGTATTTACTTTGTTAAATAATCTCACTTGCACCAGAGCTGCCGCATTTTGGGTCCTAATATATTCTCACACGGCTTGCCCCGGCAACCCGTGACAGTACGTGCTTTGGAATTTGTACGTGCTTTTTGGAGTTTAAACGTGCTTTGTCTCTATGGGCCACTGCATATACTTATATATAAACATATATAAATAAAACCACGTTATTTTACATTAGTAATTCCTTTTGTGCATAATTTTATATTATTGTTAATAATAAATTAAGTAAAGCAACAAAAACAACCTGAAGAGCCGGTTGGGAGCCGAAAGAGTAGTCTCTTTTTAGTGAGCCGAGCCGAAAGAGCCAGTTCACTAAAAAGAGCCGGAATTCCCATCACTACAAGTGTCAACTACAGAGCCCCGCAAAGGACAGTGGAGAAAAAAAAAAATATGAACTTTGGCAAGATGTCGGGAGTTCTCGCCAAAGTTCATCTTCATTTTTTTCCCAGTGTGCTCCTTAGTTAACAAATTAACCAGCATCATTAATCTTTTTTTTTTTTTTTTTTTTTTTTTTTCCCCGCGTCCGCCTTGTAAACCAGCAGTAGAAAAGTTGAAGAGCCCTAAAACTTATGGTTCCCGCGACTCACAGAAGAGGTGACTGCTCCACAGTCACTTTAACAGACACATTCTTTGTAAGAAAAATGTATCAAGCGACTCATAGATTATCGTTTACACTGTACACAAACATGAATAGTAAATAAAGGAAAACAATTAGAAAACAATATAACGATCTCAGACGCTGGGTTCTGGTGTGGTCATGGCAACCCACGCAAACATTTCGGCATCAGCTACAGTGACAAAAGTCCAAACTGAGAGCACTGAGTCAACGACCCAGGTACTCTGACAAGTATATTATTCCCGTTTTATCCTCGCTATACTGGCTGCCTGTTAACTTTAGAGTTAATTTTAAAATTCTTTTATTTGTTTTTAAAACATTAAATGGTCTCGCCCCACACTTCCTCTCTGAGATTCGAAATTATTTTATGCACTTCCATTATAAATTAGAAAGGCCTCCTGAGTCGGCTTGGCTAGAGCTGGTCTACAATGTGACATCATAGAGGTGCAGACTGCTTGCTTTTTCCATAGAATGATGAAACATCCAAGGAATTCCACATGACAGAACTAAGTGTATATCAGATATCTGTCGCCCAGAAAACAGAAGAAGCACAAATAGAAATGACAGAGAATTAGCAGTGAAAGCAAGCACATCAAGAGGTGCCTCTTCCACTGTCAAGTTAAGACCTCAAGATCGTGGCAGAACATTCAAAACCACACAGAGACGAAACCAGAGGAAGACACAGCAGAGGGTACCCAAGAAAGTACCTCAGATATGGATCATTGGATCAAGTTACATAAAGCAAGGAGAATGGGTAGCACGCCAGATGTTTGGAGAAAAGTTTGGACTTGATACAAATGTTCACTGGTATGGAAAAGGAGGGATGCGCTGGAATGGCGTCCTTCCTTGTTTTTATGCAGAGATTTCCACACAGAGTCCACCTGATATTTTGGTGATTCATGCCGGCAACGACTTGGGACTTACATACCCCCTGGAACTTTCCTCTGCAATGAAAAAAGAACTGATTGAACTGCATGCAAAGTTCCCCTCCATGACTATCATATATTCCTGCATCAATGAACGCCAAGTGTGGAGGTACGGAAATCCAAAATACACCAATATGGACAGGAAAACTTTAAACTCAGGTATGAGAAAGGCAGTTCATTCCTTTGGAGGCTTCATCATTGAACATCCCTCCCTGAGATATTATGATGACACCATATTTGTACCGGACGGAGTTCACTTCAGCAAGAAGGGAAATGAAGTGTTTCTGACCAACATCCACTATGCCATCAAGAAGATCCTTCAGAATCCGTCTCACAGAAAACAAACTTGAGAAAACACAAATTTCAAATAAATGAAAGCTTAAGTTTTAAGCTTAAGTGAGCAGCGGCCACAGCTGGACTGGCCATCGATCATACTGGGCATTTGCCAGTATGCCCAATGGTAATTTTTTGTTTTTATGGGCTGATGTTTTTTTTTTGTTTGTTTGTTTTTTTGTAACAGTATAAACAATAAAAGGTGGTGGATTGGCCTGAAAATTGGTCATGACCGACTCTGGGCTGGACCAATTTATAATACATCCGTATTGAGGTGAAAAGGAACGCGATTTGTCCCGTACTTCAGCTAGAATGAAAAAAAGACACAAAGCTGGAGTTATTCGGTGTCTTTAGGCCGCGCAGCTGCCTGTTCTTCTCTCATTCTCTCCCCCTCCCTCTCCTGTTGCTAATTAAATCATGAAACTGATCAGTGATCAGCTGATCTGCTTTTTTGTCGCAAGTCCCGCCTCTGTTGTTTGTTTATCACCCACTTTGCACCAGAAAAAGGAAACCCATGCTAAACAACAGCAGCACATTTAAATTTGATCAGCTGTTATTAGAATTTATTTAATATGACTTTCAGTATCAGCTGATGTTTGCTGGAGCCACAGCTGTAAAAGCTGCTGGCCATGATATCGGTTTGGATATGTGGTAAGGGGGAAACATGAAGATGAAACCAGGAGATGTCCTTACTGAATCATCAGAGCTGAACAGGTGATGGAGAAACAGTTTTACCTTTTAGGTGACATGAATGAGTTGAAGGGAGTTATGAACTGTTTCTGAGAGACAAATAACACCAGGATCCTTTTCTGAGTAGCTGACAGCTGGTAACTGTGCAGGGAAGGATCTAGCAAAGTTTTGCCAGGGGGGCCAGGTAGGGCATTAACAGGGAAAGGGGGGCACAAAGAAATACTTTCTTATTCTCATTTAAAATGTCTACCTTTTAATAAATAATTATCTGAATCTTACAACCAAAATGGTCATCTGATGTACAAGGAATAGAAATCATACATCTATACCAACAAGACAGTGTACATCACTGTCACAACACCATTTGTTTTCATTCAAACGCTTTTCCTATAATACCTGGTGGGCCAGTCTCGACCCCTGACAGTGACATCTGCAAACACACGAAACAAGGTTGAAAGTCAGTATTTGGTATGACCATCTTTATTCTCCAACACATCCTCAACTCTCGTAGGAAAGCTTTCTTTAAGTAATCTTCAGGAAAAGGAACAATCAAAGCTCTTCTTTGGATGTTGGCTGCCTTTTGTTCCATTCTTTGCCCACACTGCTTTAATAATTTTGAGGTCGAGGCTCTGGGGAGGCCTATCCATGACTGATGGTGTTTATTTGTGTGTTTTTGTCCAATCTATGACAATCAGATGCTTTCCATGGTGCATCAGAGTTTTTAAGAACATACTACACATCATACTAAGATAAGTTTTTTTGATTAGTTGCTCTTTGGGAATCACCTTCTTGGTGCAAAAATACTAAACAATACTAATAATGCATAATAATAATAATAATAATAATACAAAAATACTAATGCCTTCAGACTGTTATTTTTGGTTTTCTCTTTCTTCTTTTCTTTTTTGTAGACTCAACTAAAGAAATAGGAACAAATGATGTGTTTTTGAGAACAAAGGTCAGCATTAAGTAGCTTAACAAACAAGCTACAGAATTACAAATTATGAGTCTGAACTCATGGAAACTAAATATAAAGAAATACGGGTTAACTCAAAATGTTTGCACAGTGTTGTAAGAAAAATATTCCTCAAATGTGTGAACCAGGGGATAACATTTGACTTGAACCCAAGATGCCAAAAGATGCTGTGCTCATGTTCTTTTCTACTAGTACCATGTTCTAGTACTAGTTAAATTGCGATGTTAGCATTAAAGGTTTCTTTTACTGTCTGCATACATGCAGTCTATGGATCCACTTTACTAACACAGACAGCATAATAAATCAGTGGAGCCCCCACGTTTGTCCATGTCCACCTTTATTAGAGCCTTGACTTGTGAATTTGGGCCACAAAAGGAAAAGGGTGGCTCTGACTGCGACCCAGCCTAAAGAGAACCCTGCTTTATTATCCTATTTGAACTGGACCGAGGAGCATAATTCACCAAACAAAGTTATATTCTGAAAGCATTAAAACAAGCAGTTGATATAATAAACTAAGGAAAGTGCTTCCGCGGTCTGAGGCGTGTGACACAATTGTTTAGGTCTTCGGCTGCATCTCTGTCACACAAGTGTGCATTTTATTTCTTACTCTAGACACAATTAACTGAAAAGGAGAAGGAGGTTTGTTGGAGAGCAAGAGGGGGAAAAAAAAAAACAATGTTCGTGAGTGCCGGGCCTTATTAATGAAGCGAATCTTCATCTAGTCACACACAACAAATAAATGGCCGCCCCTCGAAGCTCTTAATCGGCCCATTAGTCTTCGAGCGACCACAGCCTCGTCTTCCCTCCACCCTCGCTGGCTCGTTCCCTTTAGACCTGAGCAGATACATCCATCATCTCATATTTGCATGCCGACCACACGCGCTGACAGAGCTGAGTGCGCAGCTGGAGATGCTACATCATATTTACTCCCTTACTTGAGCAATAAACACTGTTCTCCACATCTCAGGCCTGCCTTCCTCCTCTCCTTCCACATCTGACCTGAAAACTCATTTGTTCAAGAATCCGTTACATCTCCTTCACTTTCACCTCTTGCGCTTGTACAACTTGAGACTTCTCGTATCTTCTCTTTTGCACTCCTTCACCCTAAATGCCAGTTTCTAGGGAACCTTTTGTTTCACCCGCTGCATCAGGTTGCGGTGACTTTTATTTGCAGACGCATGAATTCAATCGTGAGCTTCTCGGCAGAAGAGAATGACTAAATGAATGAAATGAAAGATGAATACGCCGCGTAATGACAGGGTTTGCTCTTCTAAGTCAGCCTAATTAATCACCAGACGGCATCCTGTGTGGCTTAAAGAGCTGCACAAACACAGAGTCAGACTCTCGGAGAGTTGACGTGCTTATCTGTATGTGACCTGCGCTTATTTTCCCTCCATTTCACAGCTGCCGTGCGCTGCACCCTCTGCTAATTCAAATGCTTAAAATCTCATTTCAGACACAATTAGCCTTTAGCCCATCCAAGTGCCGTCGCCTGTGGCGTTTTTTCCCCCTCCCTTTCATCCTTTGTGAACATTTTCTCTTTCATTGCCTGATAAAGATCATTATTGAGGTTACTGAAAAAGGAGTTTTGATCATTTACAGGAGAAAACATATTAAAGGGCCTTTAAGCAGGCCCATTAGGAGACTGTTAAAACCCTTGCTTGTTGCCATGCTGGGGTTATCAGTGCTACTGGGCGGCTTTAATTCATTCCTTTGCCAGAAGTTTTTTTTTTTTTTTTAATTACACTTGAAGGGGGAGACTTTCACTACGGCAGAGCCTGGCCCTGCTGCTGTTATTTACTTTTTGTGAAACTCTTAACTGCAGAGCCTGCTAAACGAAGCTCATCAATTTTACTTTGCGGGTAAGTCACAACAGATTTTACTCTGGCTGCTCCGAAGCTGCCTCTAAATTGTTTTATTTTTGTCGCACATTTGGTAATTTTTTGTTTGGCTAAGTGCTTAAAATGCATGTGCCTCCTCAGATTTGTTTCAAAAGTTTGTTAGAAGAGACTCGTGCAGATAGGAGATGTACTGTGTTTTATACCTTTCAGCAGAGCACTTTGCATCGAGACTGCCATTTTGTTTCAGTGATAAGATGATTCCAACTTCAGCTGAGGCTAAAAGTGAGTTTCAAAAAAGACTCTTTACTGAGTTGCTTAATAGTCCATCAAATTCAATGCAATTATTTATTTAGCCCCAAGGTGCTTTATAATGTAAGTTAAAGGCTCTTCATAATTAGAAGGAAACCCCACCAGTCCGATGACATCCTATGAGCAAGTACTTGGTGACTGTGGGAAAGAAAAACTCCCATTTAACAGGAAGAAAGAAGTGTGAGTGGAAAGAGAAGGGACAGAAGGCACTCTGTGGGGGAAATGACAATAACAACAATTTAATGATTAAATGAAATACCTGCATAGTGAAAATGGTTGAAACTAGAAAAAAAAAAAAAAAAAAAAAGGCTCTGTGTATTATGGGAAGATCCCCTCCCCCCAACCAGCAGCTTTATGAATAAGATTAATTACACCTCTTTGTCGTCCTTTCAAACGTAACAACAACATTAATAGTATTTCTCGAAAGGAGCGCTGCAACTCACCAGTATTTTATGCTAATCCAACCTTTTAAATTAGCATATAATTACACTAAAGCACATCTGTGGGTCACATTTCTTTTTACGCTTTTTACACAAGTTTGTAATTGAAAACGTGTGAAGCAAAGTGTAGATACCTCAAAATGCAAGAATTTGCTCAGTGCATGCTGATTTCTTTATGAATTACTGCAGAAAGCCACAGGGTTTGTCATACATTGCTAAGGGAGAAGTAAACTAAATAACTGTTGAAGGTTATAAAGAAAAATCCTAGAGGAAGAGTTAAAAGTCAATCAACTCAAGGTGTGAGGACTCTGAAAGTTGCTGCGTTGTGTGTCCTACCTCCTCCACCCTTCTAATGACTGCCATTTCCCGTTGCAACTGGCAATGTCAGGTGTTGAGCACACCGGGAGAATCCCTGTACGCTGCAGGGAGGAGACAGGGAGGCGCGTGATTGCAATGCTGAGGGTAATTATACACTGAGAGCTCAGCTGCCTAGAAGCTGAGCCATCAGGAATCCACCATGAAAGACAAAGAGAAAGGAGAAGGTTGTGTAGGTGCACGAAAGTGAGAAAGGAGCTTTTGAAAAAGAAGAAGGAAACAGAAACAGCACTGCAGTGAGTTTGGTTGTTTCTGTTAGTGGTGACACATATCATGGAAAAATAATAGAGTTTTTACTATATTATACTCAGTTATACATTGAGGTCAGATTTTATCATTTTATCCTCACCGGTTTTAGTAGTCCTTCAATATTGTCATGAACTAGCTGTGTGGAGGCAGATGAGGACCCAAACGCAAAACTCACAGAGACAGGAACTGAACTCAAAATCACTGCTTTATTGCAGGCATTATAACGAAACAGCACTAAACCTGGAATGCTAACTGAGGACCGAGGGAACACAGAGAAGCACACAGGTTCGGGGAGGAGACATTGACGACGCGACACTGAACTGAGGGAGACATGCACATAAATACACAGAGGGTTAACGAGGGAAGTGGGAGCACACGGGGAACACAGCTGACACAGATAATCGTGACGAGACAGGGCAGGAGTAAACACAACATGACGCATACTGACGAGAGACTGTCAAAGTAAAACAGGAAGTACACAGAGGTGCAGACAGGAGGAGAGAGAGAGCGCGGGCATAGTGGGCTGGGGAAACATGGAATGAAACACGAGGGGGGACGAGGGCTCACAGATACATAGAGGGGCACACAGGGGATAAAAGTCACAAGGAGAAATCAAATAAGGAACAAAATACAAAAAGACATGAATACTAAGACTGCTGGGCCAACATGGCCCAGGATCATGACAAATATAAAAAAAGGAGCTACAATATCGTCACATTTTGGTTTGTGAAAGAAACTAATTGATCAAAGGGTTAGTTCTGGCAGGACAATCGCATATAAGACATGCCATTTAAGCTTGTTTAGCCTACCTATAGTTACTTTGGGTCTTCAAGACTCTTTGCAATCCCTCTTCACCCAGTTGCTCTCTTTTTTGCCTCTGAGTTTCCATTTATGGATATTACAGAGTAGGGAGGTCCCAGTATAGATTGTGCCAAGATCTTATGTCAGTGTTTCCCACAACTTCATGTACAGTACACGGACATTCCCTAACAACACTTCATATTTCTGCAATCAAATCCACAGACGGATCACTGTGTTGGTAAAGTGGGCACCTGCCCAGTGGACTGGAGCCAATGGCAACCCTGTGTGACCTGGATGTTAAAGCTGTTAGTCTAAATACACAGGAGGACTGAAAATTTGAGATATGTTATAGTTGCGGTGCAGGAGTGTGAAGAGACTTCCTGACAGCTACTGACAATGAGATAATCTTATTTGCTAGTGCTTGTGAAAATAACTAGGGATGACATAGAAATAAACAAACATCCTGTCATGTTTGGGTAATCAATCGAAACAGTCTGGCACCTTGACTTTAACAATTTCAAATACTTTCCTGCAAAGAATGACACAGAAAAGTCAGTAATGTAGGTAGGATGTCTTTCACTGTTATTGGCTTGTATATACTTTCCTGTATGTGGGATATACATATAGAACTTGGCACAATAATAGAACACTTAAAAATGTAGCTCCTGATTGCTTGACCTGTCTCTCTTCCTTTTTAGCCTAATGTTTCTTCTTCTGTCTTCATCTGTTCACCTGCCTGCATTCCTGCCTCACTCATCATGCATTTTCTTTATTTTTCCCCTTTGGAGTAATCTGTTTTCTTTCCCACTATTGGGCTATTTTTGTCTGACCAGAACTGGACTTTATCTGTCTAAGCCTGCAGCACCTTTTGTGATTCATCCCCTCACTAAATTTAATTAGAAATTTCACCTTGTTTTGCCTTAATTCCCTGTTTCAGTGTTTGCTTTTGAGGCTACACATCACGGTTGCCTTGTCTTCCTCATGAATTGGATGCGCTGTTGCACTTGCCTTGGGTTAAATTCTTATTTTAATATCCTTGTTTCACAGCTGCTGGAATCTTTATTACACAAACATTCTCGCACATCAGCTAACTCATGCTGTTGATGTCTAATGTGTCAAAGGTTCCCAAAGGAGACACCGTTCTGTGCGGGAGTGCAATGGTTTTCTAGAATGGAGACCTGCATGTGTGTTGCTGTTATAGCACGTCTCTCTGTGTGTTTTATGTCTGTGCTTCTGTATATCTGAGCTTATTCGTGCAGGTGCATAAGCCTTCATTTGTGCATTGGTGGCTTTACTATGGCGTCCACCCCTTTGGGAATGCATAGTGAATGTGTGAATGACTGCATGATTCTGTGCACATTTACGAAAGAGGCTGCATTTTTCTCATAATGCAAGAAAGGAAGAATTTGAAGCTTTTAATTACACTCTTCCATCACTTGCTACACGTGCACCTTCATTGTAGGAATTTCACATGTGAAAAAACTGGATAAAATCAGGGAAATCTTAAATGTGGTTTGCATTTGTGCTTTTTGTCAATGCTTCTTGGGGCCAACTAGGGAATGAATGCAGGGTAAGTTAATGCAATATATACAGAGAAGCAAGAAAATATCACAGGGGGAAAAATTAGATGACTCCAAAGGGGAAACTAAAAGAAAATGCTGTCCAGCAGTGAATGAGTCTGGAATGCAGGGAGGTGAAGTGTTCATTTGATTAATTAATAAGGGAAAATTTGCCTTCACACAGGCTGCCAAACCAGTGGAGGTCACCTGAGCATGAGCTTGTGCTCTGGGGAAAACATTTATATGATCACAATAAATAAATGGATCTGGCCAGCTTAAAAACGAATGGTTATGTCTATAACTTCTGTTCCCCGAAGGAGAGGAACGAGGTACAACACATAAGTACGGGATATCACGCCCTCGCGTGTCCTGGCTGAAGAAACCTTTATTCACACCTTTAAGGCAGATGACGTGTGATGACACGCACACAGCCCCGCCTGCACATATAGCCGCTGTCATCACAGTCATCCCTCAGTTCGATAGCCGCTCTTCACCGAGCCAAACTGCTCAGTGGGGTCGCCTTGTGTTGTACGTCGTTCCTCTCCTTCAGGGAACAGAAGTTATAGACATTACTATTCGTTCCCTTTGGGACATGGGACATATATACACACCCCACAGAGCAACCACCCAACCGGAATCGGACCACCACATCCTTAGTGAGCGGTAGACCCAGCAGAAAGGACAGTATGAGCCACCGAAAGGGCTGTAATGTCCAACCGATAAAACCGCACAAAAGTGTGCGGTGATGCCCAACTAGGTGCCGCACAAATATCAGCTACAGGCACCCCTTTAAAAAGAGCCCATGAGGTTGCCATCCCCCTGGTGGAATGAGCTCTCACCCCCTGGGGCAAAGCAAGACCTTGGTGCCGTATGCCAGTGAGATAGCTTCTATAATCCAGTGGGACAGCCTCTGTTTGGACAGAGCTCTACCTCTATTTGGATTAGCGAAGCAGACGGAACAGCTGGTCACATAAACGCACATTCTGAGTACACTGGACAAAGAGAATGCATCCTCCTCTGCTCCTCAGATGCAAAAGGAGGGGAGCAAAAGCTCAGCAACTCAAACTCCATTGAGCTATAAGATGCAGGCATGATCTTGGGAAAATAGGCAGCATTTGGACGCAGTACGACCTTGTGGCCATCAGGAGAGAACTGTGTGCAGGAGGGATGCACAGACAGCACATGAAGGTCACCCACTCGCTAGCCAAAGCGAGAGGTAATGCAGTCTTATATGAAAGAAATTTCATATCCACAGACTCAATGGGTTCAAACAGGGGGCTACAAAGGGCCTCCAGCACCAAAGACAAGTCCCAAGCAGGGACACTGGACTTAAGCACGGGTCTCAGCCCGCGAACCCCTTTCAGAAAACGTATGGCGAGGGGATGTGCACCTAGTGTCACCCCGTCAAAGCCAATATGACAAGCAGATATAGCTGCTAAATAAACCTTGATTGTCGAAAATGAAAGGCCCTTATCCAGCAGCTCTGCAGGAATGTCAAAACATCCACAATAGAGCACTGAAATGGGAGAGTGTGGCAGTCCTGGCACCATTACTCAAAGGCTCGCCATTTGCAAGCGTACAAGCCTCTAGTAGATGAGGCCCTAGCGCTCTGAATTGTCGCTATCACACTTGGTGGCAAACCCTTAGCAATCAAGTTTAACCTCTGAGCAGGTAAGCATGAAGGCGCCACAGATCTGGGCACGGATGAACCACTTCTCTTCCTCCCTGAGAGAGGGGGTCCCTGCGTAGAGGAAGCTGCCAAGGACTCGCTGCTAGCAGGCTGATTATCTCTGCATACCACGACCTCGTGGGCCACCAAGGGGCCACTAGAATCAGAGAGAGGGAATACCGACGCACTCTCTCTAGAACTGGAGATATCATTGGTGCGCTAGCGCGTCCATTCCCAAGGGTGCATCGTGGTCGATTATGGAGAAGAACAGGGGGCAGTGAGTATTTACCCTGGAAGAAAAAAGATCTATTTGAGCCTTGCCAAATAGATCCCAAATCTGAGCCACTATTAAAGGGTGTAACCTCCATTCTCTCACCAGAAGACCCCCCCTGGAGAGAAGGTCCAGCCCCAGGTTCAGGTGGCCCGGGACATGGGTGGCTCTTAGAGACAGAAAATGAACACTGCACCATAACAGCAGAGAGTGAGACAGCTTCAACAGGGGAAGAGAGCGTGTTCCTCCCTGCCTGTTTATGTAAGACACCACTGTTGAATTGTCCGTCTTGACTAAGACATGCTGGCCTTCCAGGACTGGATGGAAATGTCTGAGAGCTAAGAACACTGCTAACAGCTCTAAGTGGTTGATGTGCAGCTGTCGCTGGGCTGCGGACCAGATCCCTCTCACTGATGCACTCTCGCACAGCGCTCCCCACCCTCTTAGGGAATTATCTGTGGACACCACCTTGCGAAACAACACTCTCCCAATCCGAGAGCCCTGATGAAGCAGCCTGGGCTCCCGCCAAGGACGGAGAGCTAGCATGCAAGACGCGGTTACCGCCAGCCTCCTCCGGAGGTGACGCGATGCACACAGGCGGTGAGAGAGAGTCCAGCATTGAAACGCTCTTATTTTTAACAGTCCAAGTGGCACTACGGCGATCATAGATGCCATCATGCCCAACAAACATAATATCGTCTGGAAACGCAGTCTGCGTCCCAGCTGAAACTGAGCGAGGCAGTGATGAAACATGGCCACTCTGTCCTCCGACAAACGTGTGTGGCTGGAAAGCGAGCATATTTCCAAACCGAGGAAAGAAATCTGCTGACTCTGGATTAGCGAGCTCTTTTGAAAGTTCACAGAGAACCCCAGTGTCTGAATGTGTGACAGAACCAGTGACAGCTGTGTCTCCGCCTGCTCTCTGGAGCAAGCTACGAGAGCCCAGTCGTCTTAGTCTAGGTAGGCTAAGATGCGGATGCCTCTCTCTCTGAGGGGCACTAGCGCTTTCTCGGCACATTTCGGAAAGGTGCGAGGAGCGAGCGACAGCCCGAAACGGCAGCACCAGGTATTCATTGGCTACGCCCTCGAATGCAAACCTCAGAAACTGTCTGTTTTTCAGGTGTATAGCCACATGAAAATAAGCATCTGTTAGATCAATTGTTGCAAACCAATCTCCCGGGCTGACTGCATTCAAGAGCTCTCTGAGTGTTAGCATCTTGAACTTGTACATTCAAAGGTACGTGTTCAAGACTCGCAGGTCAAGGATGGCACGAAGCCCTCCCCCTTTTTCGGAACAACACAATAACCGTTGTACCAACCTTTGTCTGTCTCCGAAGCGGGGACCACTCGTATTGCTCTTTTCTGCAATAGCGCCTTTATTTCCTCTCTGAGTATCATGGCCGCCTCGGTGCCGATAGTCGTGTTTACGACTCTTTGGAAACGAGGTGGCTTGACCCGGAACTGCAACCGGTAACCCATGGCAACGGTTCGTAGCACCCACGGAGAGGGGGCGCAAGCGCGCCACTGAGGGAAGTAAACAGCCAGCCGGCTGACCTGCAGCACCGTCTGCAGGGCGTTGTCGCCCCCCAGTGTGTCTGTAGGGGAATGCATCACCTGCCTGACCTGGCTCATTCTGCCTGCAGGATGAGCATTTGTGATTGTTTGAGAATAAACAACACTCTTTATTGATTGTAACATGGGAACATGTACATTCATACATTTTGTTGGAGGCACCTTTCCTGGGGCACAACAATGAAAAACAGGGAGTTACAACCTGAGGCATTTTGTGTGCAGGGGGTTTGTGCTTGGGAGACGGTGTTAGGAGAGTTCAGCGCCTTCTGGGGCTGACAACCTGAACAGAACTTAAGCGACTTGTGCGGCAACAGAGGGGTAAAAGCAGCGTCTTCCGTCGGGTCCCGCCAGGGGCCTGAGGGTGGGCCTTTGCTCCAGGCCGATTGGTGTGGAGCTCGGGCTGTAGGATGTGCTTTCGCTGGCGGCACACCCACTTCAACAGTGGGCGCCGGTCTCTTGCCAGTCAGCAGAGGAGCGGCGGGCCTGTGAGAGCTAGCTGCGGGCTTGGGCTTCGCCTGACGTCTGGGGATGATGCTTCTTCTTCAGATCGAATCTAGAATGGCTTCAAGTGAATGTCCGAATAACCCAGCCGCAGACACCGGTGCGTCCAGATATACAGCTCTGTCCCTATCCGGGACGTCAGAGAGGGTCAGCCACAGGTGCCTCTGCGCCACTACTGTCGAAGCCATCCCTCTGCCCAGGGAGAGCGCTGCACAGCGAGACGCACGGAGGATGTAATCTGTGGCGACTCTGACCTCGTTAAGAAGAGGTGCCAGCGGGCTGTCATCAGGAACCAGCAATCTGAGCTCCGCCAGGCACATCGCCTGGTACGTCTGGAGCATGGTGATGGAGCTCATGGCGCGAGCAGTGCCGGCCTGAGCCCGATAAATCTTCTCCAGCTGCGAAGCTGAGAATCTGCAGTGCTTGGACGGCAGGGTTGCGGGGCTGCCGACACCATGGTTATGGGACGGGGCCAGATAAGCAGCCAGAGACGGCTCCATAGGGGGTGAGTTAGCTAAGCCAGCCTTCTCGGCGCCGTCCATTTCCATGTACTGTACATAGCTGGGCACAGTGACGTGGGTAGACAGAGGTTTGTCCCATGATGAAGTCTGGGAACATGGGAAGGCAGTTTTTGGCCGTTGCGGGCTCCGGTGGGAGGAAAAAACCCGCGAACTGCGACGGCTTCTGAGCTGGCAGAGAAGAGGGCCAGTCCACCTGCAGCTTCTCAGCAGCACGGTGAAACAGGGAGAAAAGAGAGGTGTCATCGTGGCTGACCGGCGCTGCAACAGCGGCACATTGGGCCGACAATGAGCTCTCCTGCTCATCCTCCGACAAACCATGGATGTCCAGGCCAATGTCCAACACGTCATTTTCTTCCTGGGGAGTGCTGGCGGGCTTCAACCCAGGCTGAAGCCCGACAGCGCTCCTGCATGGTTCCGGCTCGTCATTGGCTAACCCGTCAACATATTCCATGTGGTCAGTCCAGTTAATTAGGGAGGACATCGACCGGATCATCCTCGTCTTCGGACTCGGGGCTCCAGACTCAGAAAGGAGAGGGTCATGCACTTTTTCCACAAATGTTACCCGTCTTTCCAGGGTCGAGCGCCGGAGCTGGCGACAAAACGCACAGGCTTCGGGCTGCGTCAATGCTCTCCTAGCGTAGATGATCCCCAGGCAGACAGGGCAGGTATCGTGCTGGTCGCTGTCATGCAAAGAGAGACCGGAACCCTGAGGACAGGGGCGAACAGAAGATTTCTGCTTTGCTTGTTTCGGTTTGGAGTCCATTCCAAAACGCAAAGCAAAACACTGCACAGGAAAACTTGAAATTAGCGCTCTGTGGGCAGCCTACGCACCAACTGCGCGGTGGAGGCTAACACCAGCAGGGGCAGTTAAGCTAAGTTCAAGTTGGCAGACAACGGAGCTAACTAGCAGCAGCAGAGGTGTTCTCAGCGAGGTGAAGACCGTAAGAACTGAGGCCGTGCGCGTGTCATCACACATCATCTGCCTTAAAGGCGTGAATAAAGGTTTCTTCAGCCAGGACATGCCAGGGCGTGATATCCCATACTTATGTTTTGTACTGAGTGAATCGACCGAAAGGGAACTTTAATGTTATAGTCCCTTACTAGGTTTATGCAGTACCCCGAGAAAATACTTCACCCCTTCCCTTTCCCCCCCGATTCACTTGACACACTTAAATATTTCAAATCATCAAACAAATTTTAATATTAGATAAAAACAACCAAAGTAAATAAAAAAAATCCACATTTAAAAATGCTATCCAAACCTGAATCTGAATCTATGTGAAAAGTAACCAATTAACCATATTTGTTGGAAAGCTGTCCAATTTCAGTAGCCACAGCCAGGCCTGATTACTAGCAGACCTGTTGAATCAATTAAACAGAACTTGTCTGACAAAGTAGGCTAACAGATCTCAAAATGCAACACGATCTAATGTAATCTAGGAAGAGCTGAGAAACAAAATCAATAACATCTGTCAGTTTGGAAAGGGTTATAAAGCTATTCCTAAAGCTTTGATACTCCGTGAACTATGTCAGAGCCATTATCCACAAATGGAGAAAACTCAGAACAGTGGTGAACCTTCACAGAAGTGAAGATCTCACTTGCCTCAGTTAAAGTCAGAGTTTATGATTCAACAATAAGAAAGAGACTGGGAAAAATAGCATCAATGGGAGAATTTAAGGAGAAAAGCATGGCTGACATCTGGTGTGAACCTGTCACAGCATCTTACCAACAGTCAAACACGGTGGTGGCAGTGAGGTGGTCTGGGGCTGCTTTGCTGCTTCTGGACCTGGACGACTTCTTGATCGAACCATGAATTCTATGCTCTACCAAAAAAATTCCTAAAGAGATTATCCGGCCATGAGATCGGGCCCGTGAAATTAAACGCACTTGGGTTTTGCAGCAGGACAATGATCCAAAACACACCGGCAATTCCGCCTCTGAATGACTCAACAAAAACAACGTGAAGGTTTTGGAGTTTGGCCAATTCAAAGTCTAGACTTAAATCAGACTATTTTGACAAAACCTTAAACCAACTGTTTAAACAATTAGAGTACTAAATTTCATAGTAATATCAATTTTACACCCAGTCTGTTTACAGGACTACTGTTGTACATTTAAAGAACACCACCACCAGTAAAAGTTAAGCGGTAACGCTTTGGGTAACCTTGTAACAGTTACCAGAAACATGTTCCTTATTAAAGAAATGCATCATCTTGCACTTGATCAAGAGTTATCTCTTTGATTTTATCCATTAATACCTGCCAGCCTTGTTTCATAGACATTCACTCTATATTCAAAATGAGCAGCTTTCTTATTTACGATTTGGATATTCTACCAGACAATAAAAATGACTACTGGCTAATTGAGTATTTCAGAAAAGTTAAAGATTTTCCTCCCATTATGTCTTATTATGCTCGCCTCTGTCAGTGCTCCCCAGGGTGGCTGTGGCTACAATGTAGCTTGCCATCACCAGTGTGTGAATGTGTGTGTGAATGGGTGGATGACTGGTTGTGTAAAGCGCTTTGGGGTCCTTAGGGACTAGAAAAGCGCTATACAAATACAGGTCATTTACCATTTACCATATTTGTTAGAGCAGGTGCCCCATTTTCAGAAAGACAAATTACCATTTATTTTCCTTTAATGTGCACACAGACACAAAAACAATAGGTCTAACATCATGTCTGATGTATTAACAGCATAAAATGGGCCCAAATCGATTATTTTGAAAGCATAGCTGACATCTTAGTCAAATAGCAGATCTCATTTTACAGAGAGAAACATCTGATCCATACACAAATCGATTTACAATTTGACTCCAGCTGTTATCAGAGCCGCCCCGTTCATCAATCTGCTCAGAGAGCTGCATCTGCAGCGTTGATGCAACAGATGATGTGCCTGTGGCAGGAAAATGAGAACGGAGACATCAAACTTAATCATATCTGATTGGCTGTCCCACCTTAAATATCTGACAGACTGCACCCTGCCAGAAACCGCCTCTTGCTGCGCTGACATTTCCTTGATGGCCCCCCTTCCCGTCTCATCCCACGTCAAACCCCAGATCATTATCACATCCAACACTCCGACCTCCGCCCCCTTCAGTGAGGAGCCTTGTGTTTTTCTTGTTAATTGAAAGCAACAAAAACACTTCCTCTTCTGTGTTTCAAACTCACTTCACACCGTGTGTGAAGAGTTCCTTGGGTGGGTTCTTCTAACGCTCCAAACTGAAACACGACGCTTTGTCCTGTCTTCCATCTCGTCTCCAGTAAGGAACTCTGAAGTTTAAGAGAGATTTATGTGCAGTAAGCAACACAGGACTTCATTATTCTTTTATGTGAAGGAACTTCAAGAGACTGTTATCATCTCTGTGGAAATTGAGGACTGTCGCACACGATTCACTCTTTCAGTTGGATTCCTATTAGTTTTCAGCCCCCTCAGATTGAGTTTTATAAATAGACAGCCATTAGTCACAATCCCAATTTCTGCCAACAAAGCCAGAAGATAAAACTGAAACACTGAGCAAAAACGGAGAACTATAACTACAATAACCCAAATATCCAATCGTTTCTATAAGTTCCTAGTAATTACCAGCTTTGACATTAGTCTTGAGGCAAACCTCAAAATACAACAGTGAAGCACTTCATCATTAAAAAAACACCACCTGTATGATGAGTAAAATCAGTAGCACATTAGTTCAGAGGTTTCATATTAAATCAGTAGTATAATAACAAAGTACAGCTGTTATCAGAGTGACATACTTTAAATCCATTATGTGTACAACACCGTCTTTCTGTGTCACAGTCTTTTACTTTTTGCTGCATTAGACCAAAGGTAGAAAAATCACCAGGCCCTTGTGATTAATGGTTGAAATATTGTTTTCAAAAGGATGTGATGAAAAGGTTTCAGTTTGAACCAGAACAAAATCTTTTCTATGACCTCCAATTTATATGACACAAAAACCTCAACTACTTTGCCAAAAACTAACAAAGTTATAAATTTTTTGAGTAAACATCAAATGCAGGAATTACAAAAAATGATCTGACCCAAAATTATGGACCCAAATTTTTATTACTCTTTGTGGTATATTTTGTATTCAGCCATCACTCATTTCTTTACATTTTGCTTCCAAGGAGTTCACTTTCCATTTTCTTCTAGTTTAAAAAACAAAACAAAAAATCAACTCGAGAGATGAACCAGTGTAGTGACAAACAACTTACCAGAAAACCTATTTTAAAGTGTGTCTTTAGACAGGTACCTTTCACAAAAACACATCATTTCTCCCTATTTTTTAGTTGAATTTATGAAAAATACCAAAGATAACACAGTTTGACAGACATAAAACACCATTTTTGCAATAACAAGGTGATTCCCAAAGAGCTATTGAAAATTTGGCATATCTCAGCATGGTGTGCAGTGTGTTGTTAACATTTTGAGGAAACTGGATAAGTGGAGGACAAAAGAAGAAGTGGCAACAGTAAGCCATGTCCTTAAGAAATAGGAAAAAAAGACAGCAAAGACAGCTCTATCTAGCCTTCAATTTGATCCGTCTACTGTTCACTGAAGCCTCATCATGGATTGGCCTCCCTGGACTTCAGCATATTAAGCAGTGCGGATCATCTTGACAGAGAGGCAGCCAACATTCAAGGACAAGCTTTGAATTCATTCAAGAAGCCTGGAGAAGTATTCCTGGAGAGTAAATGACAAAAAAAGCCTGCCCATGAGAGTTCAGGCTGTGTTGTATAATAAAGGTGGTCATACGAATTCAGTTCAATTCAATTTTATTTATACAGCACCAAATCACAACAACAGTCGCCTAAAGGTCCTTTATATTGCAAGGTAGACCCTACAATAATGCATACAGAGAAAACCCCAGCAATCATATGGCCCCCTATGAGCCAGCACTTTGGCGACAGTGGGAAGGAAAAACTCCTTTTTAACAGGAAGAAACCTTTGGCAGAACCAGGCTCAGGGAGGGGCGGCCAAATGCCAAATATTTCAAGCTAGTTTCATGTGTGTTTGCACATTCAAACCTTAAATTCAAGATTTTGAATCACCAATTAACCTAACCCCTCTCACTTAAACACAATGTTTAGATTTGAGTAAAATATACTTTTAACGTTATCCAGCCATTATTTGTCCTTTGTTCACAAAGAGGCAAGAAGAGGAACTGCTCTCATTGGACCACAACTGTAAACTGTAATTCTGTAAAAACTGAAGAAGTTATTTGTCAGCTTATTGATGCTGCTTTATCCCTGTCTTCACTCACAGTCAGTATTTATTTGAGTTTGTGTTGCATGGGAAACAAATATCAGTAGGAGGAGTTAAAGGGCTAAACTCTACTAACAAAGACACAGAAGCCTCATCAGCTCCTCTGTGAATAACGGCGCTTATCCTCCTCCTTTCAAAACAAACACACTGAAGCAGCGACCAACATCCTCTTTGCAGCAATCCTTTTATCATGTTGATAGAATCGCAGCTCCCACTCGCGGATCTGCATTCAACTTTGGTCTTGTGAGTGACGTGCACGCTTTACAGCTCCCTTTTACTTTTGAGTGCATCAGTGTTCACTCTTTTAAATAAGCCGACATTGCCTGGAGGCTCTGTTTCTTCACCATTAAAACTAAATTCATTACTTCCGCAAAAGGCCACAGCCTGTTTTCCCTCCGTGTCTTTCCTGCAGTGGTTGCTGCTGCTGCATGTCACCACACAGTTACTTTACAAATGGAGCCAGGCATTCACATAATTAAAACCTAGATGCTCGGACATAATTCTTAATTAAGCACTAATGTGATAAAGTGTGATAGAAGGACAAAACTCTCCTTTAAGGGAAGAGAGGCCTTTGTAATGAGGTGATTAATGGACTTAAGAGGGGAAGAAGCTGTAATTGGCTGGTTGTCCCTCCCAGCTGAAAAGGAGGATACTGCTCCCCGTCTGCTGCAGAGGGCTGCTTAAAGTGATGTCGTCTGGCTATAACGGAAAGCTTCTTTCCATTCTATTGGTTTGCACAAGACATAACTTTAATATCAGAGGAGATTATAGTTCTTTTAGTCATCTTCTTGTCTGTTTAATCAGACTTGAGGTCTTCAGGGGTTCAGCAGCTTGTTTGAGGACACAATGTGCGGCACGGCAGGGTAACCCATTCAATATAGTCTCAAACAGCAAAGAAGGATGTTTAAAACCCACATTCATTGTGTTCACGAACGTAGCAAAGATTTGAACAAATGGTATGTTCTCCACCACCAGAGTATACTTTTGCATCATTACAGAAACAGCTGAAGTGGGGGGGAAGCCCCCAGCAGATGCATCTTTATGAAAAAAAAAAAAAAGAAACCTTAACCATCCTTTTTCAGTTTCCAAAACCTTCTGGCCGTCATTCATGGTAATCTTGTTTGTGAAGGTAGAATTGGTTACACATTTGGAAAAAATTGCTTCACAGCACCTACTGGTCCAAAACTCCACAGGGTGCCACTGAATTTCGAGCCTTAGGGAGATCTGTGTTACTTAACCTGATGAACCAGATGGTTTGTTACATGGAACCATCTGGGAAGCTTTCCTTGGGAAGTGTTGGTAAATGTGCAGGCACTTTCAAAAAATACTTGGCAGATAACTGGATGAACCATCTGTCTGTCACTGTGTATCACGGGTGAGCTTCAATCTGGTCAGTAGACGACTCAATACCACCAAAGCCACTTTGGGTAAAGAGCAGAAAGCATTTTCCACAGGGAAAAGCCCTCAGTGCTCTCTTCATATTGTTTTCTATTATTTCCATATCTAAAGCACACCTACACTTACTTGTGTAGCACCATGACTACAGCTTATAAAGTCTGGGAAGATGTACTCAGTAAAACTTAGTGTTAACACTAATTTACACAATTTGCTAAACTGTCATAGTTTTAATACCACACATGAAGCTGGATTTAAGAAAAAAAGTATTTGAAGGTTCAGTTTTTAGAGCATGTGTTGCACCATGGTACCGATTAACACAATCAGAATCAATAACTTAGTCTTCTGGATTCTGTCACTAGTCATCTAACATAGAGTCTATTACCAGCAACCAACCAAACCAGTGACATCACACTCTGCACTCCCACAAGATGGCGCTAGACATGCTCTAAAATGAACTTCAAACAGTTATTTATTAAATATAGCTTACTATACAGCATTAAATCTAAGACAGTTTTTTAAAGTACAGTAAATACATGCACTGTTTCATTTGCACTTTAATCAGCAAATTCTCATGTAGAGTCAAACCTCCAGACAAGAGGCAACATGATGTATTTTATCTTTAATGTGCACAGTACGCTTGTTAACTTTCCTTCCTCACACCACGGTGCTTTCAGTGTCATTGTTGAAGGTGAGAGAGTGCTTTTAAAAACGTGTCACCAAAATCAATATCAAGTTAGTTATTATTGTCATACAATGTATTAAATACACTCAGGAAGCAGCTGCACAACTACAGGACTCAGCTACAAATATGTAAAGATGGTGGGCGGCCATAAGTGTTACCTCTTCCCACTCCTTTTCGAGCACCCGTTGTACTAAAGGACAGTATTTTCCTTCCTGTATATATGCTTTATTTTGTATACATGTATACATATGCTTGAAATAAATGATCAATCAATCAATCAAAGTTCTATGAAACGGAGACCAACGAGCATAATCTGACGCTCACACAGGGTTTTGAATTGGGAAATAAAAATGCTGGTTTTCTAAAGCCATCAGTCGATCTATTTTAAAACCAACCACTTCCCTTGTCACATAATAACTACACAGTAACTAATCACCTCACACGCAAATGTGGCCTGAGAGAAAAATCTGACTCCTCGTTATTTGGCTTTTCAGATGTGGTGAAAGACATCTCGTTTGACTTCAGTCTTTCTGGCTCTTTTATTCGTCTTGAAGAATCTAATGAGCCAAAGCTGCAGGAACACATTGTCACCATAAGGCAGAAAGTGCATTAATACCTCCTCTTGCTCACTCCAGCTGCAATGTTCTCACCCACTTTTCACTTATTTTGTGCCATCCCGAGGCTGTGTGTCTTAACAGGCATCTTGGAAGTCTCCTAATGGCAGCTGATCAAAAAAAAGAAGAAGTTTCTTTTGGTCCTAATTTCACATTGAGAATAATCAACTGTTTACACTTACATAGTGTGGCATTAGATGTAATTCCTCACTGGTTCATGCAGAGAGCTTGACTATACAATCCTAATTACCATCTTCATTAGGGTTGTAAATAATGCAGGGATGGAATCAGGAAGCGCATCTCTTTAACTGCATACAACAGCTGCTGCTTTAATTGCAAGATGTAGACTTGTTCGAGAAGTATCTGAACTGTTTTATCAAGCATCATATCAGAAGCAGATTCATAACCGTGACTGAACTGGAGAAAATCTGGGGGAAAATGAGGAACACCTTATGAGCTGTTAAAACTACACAGGTGATTTTTATAATGTAATTACCCACCACTGGAGCAGTATACACGGACTGAACTTCTAATTAGTGCTGACATCACATTACTTGATTGGTAAATAATTGATTGCAGGAACTGGAAAAGTCATTGGTTTGATTTGGTGATATGTTGCTGCTTCTGTCAGTTTCAGTGTTGGGTTTTGCATTGTTGGGCAGATATTTTGAAGACGCCACCATGGCCCATCGCCAGTGATGAAAGCTAATTAGTCAACAGCCGAAAGCTCTGTGGTGGAGTCAGACAAGTGAAATACATGACACCACATCAGCGAAACAATCAAAATTCCACTAATGAGATGAATTTCTTTAGCATTTAAATCGTTAAATAACCCATCCTTGTAATGCCCCTTTGGACATTATACTGTAAAACAAAACCAACAGGCGCAGTACTGTGCAAAAGTCTTGTGCCAACCTTCATGTATTTATATTTTGCTAGTAAAATGGCAACTACGTTCAGCGATTTGTTGAAACATATAAACACAGGGTACATAAGTATATAAAAAGCAGGGGCTGTACAATTCTAATAGAAAGCCAATATTGGTATCTATTAAAAACAGCCTGAACTCTGTAAGACAAGCTTTCATTTAATTTCTTTAAGTTGTTTTCAGCAATAGTTTTCCAAGATGCTTAAAGGACATTTAAAGCTCTTCTTTTGTTCCATTATCTGTCAAAATGATCCCACACTGCTTCAGTAAAGTTGAGGTTCAGGCTCCGTGGAGGCCAATCCATGACTGATAGTGCTCCATTTTGTGTTTTTACAGCATTAGCATAGTGGTTTAGGTAAAAAAGCCTTTACCACTCAGATGCATCTAATCCAGTGGTACTTTCTGTGTTTATCATTCCATCAATTGGCTGAAATGCATCCCCAAACCAAGACAGAGTCTCCACTGCTTTTTACAGATGGCTGTAGAGACTCACTGTTGCAGCGCTCTCCTGACCTCTGTATATACTGGTGACGATTTGAACCAGAAATTTCAAATTGGGATCACTGTTGTCACTGATTCTTGTGTAGTTTGGCATACCTCACCCTTTTCCTCCCAGTTTCCCTTCCTTATAAATGGCTTCATCCAACCAACCTTCCACCTTTCCACTGAGTCTTCAGTAAACAGTGTATGGATCAAATGAAGGACCAGGCAGCTCTCTCAGTTCCTGTGTGAAGTCTTTGTTCTTTGTAGGATTCTTTTCACTATTTTATAAGGACATTACTTCAGGTACTGTTGTAGATTCTTCTTCGTATTTTTTTTTTTTTTGCTTGACTTGTCCAGCTTCCTCAAATTTTTAAGAACTCACTGCACATTGTGCTGAGATATGCCAAGTATTCAATAGGTCATTGGGAACGAGCTTATTGCTGCAAAAAATTATTATGTCAAACAAATTCTGCTCGTAATAATAAAGACACAATTACATTTTTTCTTTGTGCTACATTGTCTGTTATGTGTCGACAAAATACTGACTTTGGTGCTTTCATGGCTTAATTCAATTCAATTCAATTCAATTTTATTTTATTTATACAGCACCAAATCACAACAACAATCGCCTCAAGGCGCTTTATATTGTAAGGTAGACCCTACAATAATACATACAGAGAAAAACCCAGCAATCATGACCCTCTATGAGCAAGCACTTTGTGGAGACAGTGGGAAGGAAAAACTCCCTTTTAACAGGAAGAAACCTCCAGCAGAATCAGGCCCAGGGAGGGGCGGCCATCTGCTGCAACTGGTTGGGGAGAGAAAAGGAAGACACGCTGTAGAAGAGACACAGAGATTAATAATAGTGAGTGAGAATGGTGACTGAAGAAGAAGTACTCAATGCATCATGGGAATCTCTCAGCAGATTACACCTATTGTAGCATAACTAAGGGAGGATTCAGGGTCACCTGATCCAGCCCTAACTATATGCTTTAGCAAAAAGGAAAGTTTGAAGCCGAATCTTAAAAGTAGAGATAGTGTCTGTCTCCCGAATCCAAACTGGAAGCTGGTTCCGTAAAAGAGGGGCCTGAAAACTGAAGGCTCTGCCTACTTTTAAATAATTATAGATAAAAAATAAAAATAAAAAAAAAAGCTTAGCTCAAGGCTTCTGTTTTCAGTCCCTGGTGATGACTGTATAACTTTCATGTTCCGGATCAATACGTATGGTGTTGTTTTAGATGTGTAGAATACAAGACACAGCACTTTTGTAAAAGCGGTGCACCTGCCTGAACGACCATGCATTTTTCTGGAGTTCAATACAGCATGAGCACTCTGGTCACAGAAGCCCCACCGTTTCCAACAGTTTAGAAATGCCAGTCACACCTCTTGTCCTCTCTGCTCTAATGAAAATGTTATTTAACATCCCACAGGAAAGGAATTTATAGCTTTCATAGAAAATCCAACAGCAACCCTCCCAAATCCAGTCTTACGAAAGAACAAAGCAGCTTAATGTTGCTGCTGTTTCTTCCCAAATATTCTGATGTTTAAAAGAAAAAAAAGGAGCCACACAATAGCTGTGATAAGCTACAGGATTTGCTGAATTTCTGCTTGCCTTCAGAGCTGCTTTGATAGGGTTATATCTGAAAAGAACTCTCACCTGTAAGCATCTTTAAAGTGAACCAGCAGAGGCCAATGTTAAGGCAAAACTCAACATTTCTGTCTAAATATTCTACCAGTGCACCAAAATATCTCTGATACTGTTTGATCTCAATAATGTACGAAAAGGGCAAATAACAGCTAACCAATCCTATTGTGGACTGTGATCTTTAAATTAAATTTTCACTGTAGGAACAGCAGGGAAATCCACCTACAGCAGAGTTAGATTGGTGTCAGTAGTAACTTTACAGATGCTTGAAGCTTTAGACTAAGTTTCAAGTGAGTTCAAGTATGTGTGACAGGCTGGTAGGTTGGATGCATTATTGTCTATCTATGACTGATTGCTGAAGTTTTTTGTATGCAGGCATCCATCCTCTTAACCACTTATCCAATTCAGGACTGGAACCTTACCAGCTGACTTTAGGTGAGAAGCGGGCTAAATTGCCAGTCTCCATCAGAGCCAATGCTTTCATATAGCTACAGCCAATTTAAAATCTCCAATTAACTGTCTTTGAACTGCGAGAGCAACTCTGAGTACCCAGAACAGGCACAGGAAGTTCAAACCAGGAGACTTCCTGCTGTGAAGTGACTGTGCTAAACACTGCAACACTTTGCCATCCTTGTTATATGTAATTTTTGTTAAATTACATTTACGTCCACTGCACTGTAAAGACAGCACAACTTAGAGAGACTTGGAATAGAAAATGTTTATGAGATTTTGCACATCAAAGAGTTTCTATGTTACTTCTCAGTGATGCTCATCAAGCTGAACAAGTTCAGTTACATTTGAAATGACAGGTATTCATGCATAATTTGCAAATTAATTCTTTTTTTTTACATTTGCAAAAAAAAAAAAGTAGGAAAGAAAGAAAAAAAGGAAAAAGTGAAACTCCTATTTGCCTGTGTGAGGCTAACTGGACTGCAGACATATTCATATATGCAGATCATGGGCACTCTAGAGCAGTAGCTGCTCTTTATATTTGACCTGCAAACCTCAGCATTGAATCAGGTACCATGCCACCCGGTCCCACCTAGAGGGAGGGACTGAGAAATGGCAGAAATCCCCGATGGAAAGAAAGGGTTAGGTTAACACAACAGCGGATGCCTTGCATGCTTATGTAAAAGGAATTTGTGTTTGTAGTGGCGTTGAAAAACGAACAGTACCTAAAAAGATCCTACATGTGAGGTCAGTAATTTACTACTGAGCATACACATTAGTCTTTAATCAACATTAATTTTTTATTTGATCTGAAATAAAGTATTTGATCATGTTTGTACTGGTGACACCCAACAGCTTAAAAACATTACCTGGAAACACCTCCTGAGCACATCACACCTTAAAGGAGACATCATTAAATTAACATTGTTCTAAATAAATTAGCATTTAGTGAAATAAGTCAGCAAACGCTCATGATGTAGCATGAATGCATAACAAAGGTTACTTTTACCACTCACTGATATATTATGTTGACACACTACTTTGCACCATTTAATGACCAAAAAAAGAGAATGGCAAAACTATCAGTTACACTTGCAGTTACATCACAACTTGGTTTTAAGCCACCACGAATCCCATGAATCAGAGAACTTGCCTCATTTAATTGCTCTAATGCACTAATGTCTTTGCAGCTATGCAGAAAGGCATCCTGTCAGGTTACACATGTTAGATTTAACTTAGAGTTCTCAGGCAGAAATGTTCCATGGACTCACATCAGTCAAGTGGACACTCGCTACTGTATCTGTGTAATTGCTGCAGACTCTCCAAATTTGCATAAAGATGAGTTCAGCTCCTCTTTTGGCACCTCGCCACTTCACTTGGAATTTTTTGACCCCCCCCCCCTTCACCTTACCATAAGCCCCTGCAAAACATTTGCACCTGCTCTCATTTAGTTAACAAGTGTGAGTAGAGCTGATGAATGAATTTCACACAACAGTAAATACAAATAACCAGTGTAAAAGAATAAATGAATGAATGAACTGAAGAAATGGCTGAATTATTGTGTGAGTGTATATGCAGCTCAGCCTCATCTGAGTTAATCCCTTAAGTGTAAAGTCTACATGGCATCCCTGTTCATGTGCTCAGTCAAAAAATAAAGAGTATATATTTGCATGGTCTCACATCACATTTTTGTATTTCCTTTTCTTGTTCCATTAACAAAAAAAGGGAAAAATTTAGCCATTTGGGGCTCAACCTGTCTTGTTCTACCACTCTTATTTTTTCCTCTTGGTCAGAAACTATTTATAGCAGCTGCACAAAAAGAAAGAAAGCTGGCAGGGAAGGAGCTAACAAGGGTGGAGAACATAATACACTTTACAAATCATTTTCATTGTCTATCATCTCTCTGATGCTGTATGGGCGCTCACGTCCACCCATACAGCGGCTCTTTTACCTTTTTCAGTTATATAAAGAAAATTAACAATCAGTGCAGGATCACGATCTGTAATTCTGTTCTGCATCTTCAACACTCATTCACACACACATTGCCGCTCCTTATTTTGCATGCCCTGTTTCTATATGTTGTCGCTAGGGGGCAGTAAAACTCCACATGTTTCCACATGATAGCTCTGTGAGTTGTCTGCCCACCTTCTGTCTCTCTCTCTCTCTCACACACACACACGTGCACGCACATGCATGCATTTATTATAGCGCCCAATTATTTACAAATTTCTATGTCAAAAGCAATGAAGTTATTTTCAACATATCAGTCTTTCATGGTGTTTCCAATGTAGGTGATGTTATTTTAATTTACAAACTGATTTGAATCAGCTTATCCCAGCTGTCATTGGGGGAGAACAATACAAACAGGAATATGTGGGGAAATTATATTACAAGAAAAATATGAGTCGAGCCTAAATTTGAAAGAAAAAAATCAAAATTTCTTCGGTTCTTTATACTCGCTGTTGGATCTAAAACATATTCATATTCATACGGGAGAGATTCTTGGTTTGTGTGTGTGTGTTTGTGAGGGCAGTAAGCAGCCTTCTCTTTGGCTACGGCATGGATCTCATTTCAGGAGGTGGAATTAAAGCCGGCTGAGACCTAATCCCAGCGTAATACCACCCACCCACCCCCCGCCCCATTTTATAAAGCAGGAAAAGAGTGTCGAGGAGTGTGAGAGAAATTAGAAAAGGAAGAGGTGATTTGAGGGGTAGAGGTGAGTAAAGACACAGGGTAGGGAGAGATGAAACGGAGATGAGAAAAGCTACACAAGGTTCATGGAGTGCAGTACTACCAGAGATGGGATTTTCAAAAATGGTCAAGTGTGCAGCTGGAAAATATTCGGTATCTCTAATAATGTTTGAATTGTAACTAAATAAAGTGTATTTATGTGTCAAGAGGATAACAACAGGAGAGGTCATTTATAAATCCTGTAAAATTTAACGTGTCCATTTCAAACAACCGAGGCAGGCAGGACAGACAAGCAGGAGAGGTGGATAACAAAACATCTTTATTGACCAGAAAGCAAATCCAGAAAACACAGAGTGAGTTTGGGGCAGAAGGGAGAAATTGGGGACAACAATGAAGCACAAGAAGCTGGAACAAGGGAAAGTGGGAGCATAAACAGATGCCTTAACAAAGGAAAAGATAGGACAAAAAATACACAGTGGATTGATTACATAGTGAGACACAGGTGAAGACAATAAGGCGAGAACAATGAGGGTGGGGCAGACGATCACAAAGGACGTAGAGAAACTGAAAACGTGAGGTGGGACGACAGTATAAATTGCCAAAAAATTTCTTGGTTAATATGAAAAGGGTCAATTAAGGTCACCTGGTGGTGGAGATAATCTCTTGTCTTGATGATCACAAATTCAACTTTACCCTAAAAAGTAATGCACTAATAGGACTGCTGTGATACGCTTGTGTGTGTCTGAGCGCACTGCAGCAGGATTGATGTCACATTCAACGTTTTTATCCAATGGCTGTGCAGCGTTTTTTGTTTTTTTTTTGTTTTTTTTTTGCAAAAGCCTCTTGCACTGAGGCCCCTTTTCCAAACCAAGGGACGCGAGTTTGTCTGAAACAGACCTGAGGATCGTTAATCGTCATCCAAAATATGTGTGACCTGAACAGATCCAATTAGAGAGAGAGAGAATACCAACATAGCAACAGCTTGATGCACCGCCAATTACTGTAATGAGCAGCTGCAGTGCAAGCAGTAGCAACACTGTTTTGCGTCAGTAAGTAGTCCCCCCCCCGACTTCTATGACGATTACACCCCACCTCAGTCCGTGATGCGATTGCGAGTTCGTGCTGGACGTTTGACGGTACAGTTGGAGCCTGATGTCGGTTCAGGTGATATTGTGGAGTAATGCACATAGTAGAGTAACAAAATTGGCTTTTTCCAGGGAGTAACTGTTCTATTATTGTATGTTCCTTCATGTAAAAAGCCATCGTCACAAAGGCCAGGCAAAAGAATGTCAATGTCTGTGGGTGTTTTAGATGACAGAGAGGTGCTTTGTGAAGGTCACCGATGTTGCGCTCCTCTGTTATTTAGGCTTTCGTGGACGAGATCCAATCAGATCGCTCTAAAGCCGTTTCCCCCCCGAAATCCTCATCACATTATGTCGCAGCATAAGCCCTGTTGAATCAGCGGCTATTGGACTAGCAGTAATCAGCTTAGCTTAGCCCCACTGTAAATATGCAAATAGTATTTGATGATTAATTGACCCCAGTTGGCGGTGCAGCCAAGCAGATGGAGGAAGGGAGAGCGCGTATGAGGGCGAGGGAGAGGCAGACAGTCAGTTTAGAAGAAGAGTACACGCGGCAATATAGAGGGATATCCGAGAAATCCGTGTCACTTAATTGATTTTTCTGAGCATGCCAGGGACTCAAGTTGTTTTCTTGATCGCATCAGTGTAATTATATCAAGTCACATTTTCGATGTAAATCAGCGTTTGCTGCTTTACAGCGTTTTCTCTGACTAACCTCCCACTTGTCACATTTTTCTGCATTCAAAAATACATTTGGTGTTGCGCTCGATAATTGCTGTTCTGCAACCAAGCCACTTGGAATTAAAAATAGGGATGTCACCCCACCAACTCCCCCCGTGCCACAGCAACAGTAATGGCAACATGGATCAGTGCAGCCATACAGACTGTCGCACAAATAATCCTTCTCGATCACCCCTCTGAACCGCACGGGCAAATAGTAACTGTTCTTAGCAAATGCTGAATAAAAATGATGTCAGCGGAGAGGACAGTACGGTACAGAGTGACAGCCTCTCTTCTGCAGGCTTACTTGTTGTTCCTAGAGTATTTAAAAGTAGAATGGGAGGCAGAGCCTTCAGTTTTCAGGCCCCTCTTCTATAGCACCAACTTCCAGTTTGGATTCAGGAGACAGACACTATCTCTACTTTTAAGATTTGGCTTCCAACTTTCCTTTTTGCTAAAGCATATAGTTAGGGCTGGACCAGGTGACCCTGAATCCTGCCTTAGTTATGCTACAATTGGTGTAGGCTGCTGGGAGATTCCCATGATGCATTGAGTATTTCTTCTTCAGTCACCATTCTCACTCACTATGTGTAATTAGACCTCTCTGCACTGAATCCTACTTGTTATTAATCTCGTTCTCTCTTCCACAGCATGTCTTTTATCCCATCTTCCTTCTCTCGCCCCAACCGGTTGCAGCAGATGGCCCCGCCCCTCCCTGAGCCTGGTTCTGCTGGAGGTTTCTTCCTGTTAAAAGGGAGTTTTTCCTTCCCACTGTCGCCAAAGTGCTTGCTGATAGGGGGTCATATGATTGTTGGGTTTTTCTCTGTATGTATTATTGCAGGGTCTACCTTAAATATAAAGTGCCTTGAGGTGATTGCTGTTTTGATTTGGTATTGTTTAAATAAAATAGAACAGAATTGAATTGAAAGACAGTTAACATGACTCAAAACTGAAGATACAGTTCAGTCTCGTTATAAAGTTAGCAAAAAGACTGTAACGGCAAGTGAAAAACAAATGAAAAATACCAGCTGAGTCTGGCCAGTGTATGAATTTACCTTCTTATTTTCATGTGATTTGTTGGGTCTGAAGTGAGAATGAAAACACATTTCTCACTCTGACTGGAAAAGAAGAATATTTTGGCAATGCACACATGCATACATTCCTGTTCTTTTCTTTTAAAATTTTAAATATCAGCCCTTAAGAAAAAAGGCCACTTGCAAAAAACCCAACAAAACTAGATCAAGTTAAATCTTAAAGTTGAAGCCCTAGTTTGAAGTTGGTGCAAAGCTGAGGTTCTGTCATGGCTTTTGATTGTTTTGCATCGTCTGCACTGGAGCCAAACCACACTGATGCTGCTGTGTAGTGGATTACAGTGGACAAAGAAAGGGAAAGACGAAATGTGTTGTAGAAGAAATGATGGGATATCTCAGAGGGAGTAAGTAGGGGGAAGAAACACTGTGGGGCAATAGTCACACACCAACCTCCCTGCTGACACACACACACACACACACACACACACACACACACACACACACACACACACACACACACACACACACACATACATCCAAGAAAACAAACAGTGCCCCCACCCCTGCGGCTCAAATGTCAACAAGGAAAATTGGAAATGAGTAATTCTTTCAGAGTGTGAAATAGATTGCTTCTCATATACGTACGTCCCTGAATATGACAAATTGATTCTTGGGGAGAGGCGAGCGGCAAATCCACCAGACAACTTTTATTGTATATTTTTTTGAATTATGATTATTTATTTATTTTGCTTTTTGCCAAACACAACTCTGCATTGTAATTGAAGTCCCCTCGCCCGCAGGGGATGTGTTCCTTCCCCAACCCTCTAATTTGTTCTTTTAGCAGCCTTGATTTTCATTCCGTCGATAAATCTGGGAGTTGGAGAGAGGGAGAGTCGGGAGAGAGCAGCAAAGAGAGAAATGAGGGAGTGATTATTCAATATTAACATGCTCGAGCCATCTGAGATGTTTCCTTCGATTACAGTATTCATAATGTACCCTGCTGTCATTCCCATGGTGTGTGTGTGTGTGTATGTGAGGTGAATCAAATCGATTAGACGTCTGTACAACCCTCTGAAATTGTCTGCTTTCTGGTTGTGCGTATGTGTTTGATTGCCCAATTTTCCATCTTCTCATTTTCTGTCATGTTTCCATACACCCAACCTCCTCCCGGACACGCGATCAATTCCTTCTGTTATTCCTTCTGCTGTCGGCCTCCACCTCTCCTCTGCTCTGTCTCTGGAGGATCAGTGTTTTATGAAGTTGGAAGCTTGTTGCTCTGTGGATAGAAAATTGGTTTGCTAAAATTGCTGCTCACACACACATCAATTGTTTAGTCTTCTTATGCATAGTTTCTTATACCTACTGGTTATTCTCCAAGGTGATCAAAATGTGTTAAAGAACAAACACTATTGATTAACCTGGCACTTTTCACTCTTTTCTGTCAGAAAGTGCCCCTGAGGAAACCCAGCAACTCCCCACATAAGCTCACATTTTCTTTCATTTCATATACACTGTCTTTAAGTAACTATATATATATCACTGTAAAGGTCTGAACTGATGGCATGCAGCTACAGATGGAGCAGAAACCTTAGGATGTTTTCACTAATACATAATTCTTTGGCTTAACAGTAATCTGATAAAAAGGAGTCAAAAATAATAAATGTTTCGCTCAACAAAAATGCAAACAAATCAGGCAGCAGATTTTAGATTAGATGTCCTATTCAGCTTTTAGAAAACGCATTAATCAACAGCAATAAACAATAACAACACACCGAATTAAGTGAGCGTATGGAAGCATTAAGTGGAGTTCAATAAATCCTTAATTGAGCTTTATAGAGAGAGGACAACAAAACACTTAGGTAAAAGGTTAAACTCTTAACAAGAGAACGGCAAGAATAAAAACACTAATAGCAAATGAGATGCAGCGTAGGAACATTAAATATAATTCACATGGAGCTGCTGAGCAAAACGAGGCGTACCAGACAACAAGGCAGCTGTAATTAAAACGTTGATCGCAGAGAATGAAGGCTTTAAGAAGGCCTGGAGACATGATGGGGGAATGGAGTGGAAGCTTACTATTGTTGGAGTTCATGAGCTTTTTGTGTAGGTGCCAAGAAATGGTGAAAGTTTGATTAAAAAAAATGACAGATGTAATGTGGATGAAAGATGAAAAAAGTTGTGACCACCTCCAATTAACTAAAATGCTTTGTTTTAGGACTTTGATCTTACTAGAAGCTTTTACAGTACCCATCAGATTTTACTCTGTCTGGAATTAATTTACAATTTAAAGTTATATTTTGAGTTGAATAGTTAGTTTGAAGAATCTTACTGTACACAAAATCTCTGACTGTGTGTGCGTGTGTGCTTCTGTGACCACCACTTCCTGCTGTACAATCAGGAATAGAGCATACAAACTTAGCCAAATCTTTGGCCCCTGAAGGTTTTCATCTACATCAGATTTTTTTATGTTGTCGTGTTGCATAGCAGTCATCTAACAATGGGCTAAAATGATCTGCTTTTAGCATTTATGCACCTATGGTACTGTTTAAAAACATAATTTTTCAAAATCACATATAATATATATCTATAAAACTATGATATACAATGATACTTCAGGTTGCCTGGCAACAAACTAGCAATAGGCTACATGATCTGTTTATAGCACAAATAACACCTTATGAAAGCCCTCAATTTTTTTGCTTTTCTCAATATGATTAAGTCTATGAGTTTGCCAGCAGCATAAACAGAAGGCAAACAGTACTGTAGCATAGGTATATAGTGGTACAATGTAACAAAGTATACAAAACATTTAGACTTTAATCCTACCAAACATTATAGACATACCTCACAGCCACCTGCTACTACACATCCTTACTTACTGTATCACTGAGGAGCTTTTTCTCAGTTGGAGCACTTATCCTTTTACTACCCAACAATTGTTATCGCTTAAATTTTGAGTTGATTTGCAGCATCACAACAAACATTTTTTTCTCTGCTGTCTGCATTTTATAGTTTTATTTTTCACACAATTTATTCTCCGGTCCATCTGCATGATGAACCAGACATAGTTGAGATTTGTGTCGCAGCTGCACAGCCTCAGTTTCTGACTGAACAAAGCTAATGAAAGTCCTGAAAGTACAAATTAGCAGCATAAGACAAAGGACAACAGCAGAATAAATGTTTGCGAACATCGTGTCCAACTGTGTTTGCTACAGCACGTGCAATGAAAACAAAATATGGCAGGCATGTTGCATTCTTGTTGTCTACTGTACAAGCCTAGTTGTGCATTCTGGTGAAAATACACCAGTATCAGAAAAAATACATTGAGTAAAATATGTATATAGCATAAAATGAGGGATAATTATATATTAGTGTTATTTTTATTGCTAGATTAATTTCCTCTGGGATTAATAAAGTATTTTGGCTTCTGATTGTGAAAACCCTTGAAAAGTGCTTTTTGTCACTTTTCTGTAAACCTGAAATGTAGCCTATTTATAAGCAAGCTTCTATAAAAACTTGCAACTCAAACAAAACATAATAATAATAATGCAGTTTGCACCCACATTTTCGAAGCAGCTGCACACACAGATGTGTTTTTGCATTTTAAGTAAGGACAGGACCGTCAGTGAGATGCCTTAAATGTAAAGGGAACAGGCATAAAAATAAAACCACAGGTGCATGTTTACTGCCAACCACGCATGCATTCATTTCATACAAATCACTATCTTGACACCCCACTCTTTTCACAGTTCTTCTTGCCAGAGTTCCAGATGGTGACAGGGTCGTATTTGGAGCTAAAACATTATCTTTCTGCTCATTAACCTTCGACAGGGCTTCCATTCCGCCCGACTGATTCCCCCTCCTTAGCCACCTCTGTCTTCACCTCCATCTCTTTCCCCTGTCGTTCCTCTCCTCCCTATTTGTCGAGGCACTCACCCGAATGAGACGGGAGCCTTTTAAAATGTCTGGCAATGCTTCATGGTACCTCTCCTCGGCATTGGGGATCGACTTATCTGGACAATTTGTCCCACGAGTTGCCAAGACACTAATGAGATCATCTGCAGCAAAGTTTTAGGGGGCTGAAGTTACAGCCGGAGAAAAAGGCTTTCTCTTACCATTTTGGTGCTCTGAGCAGTGGTGAGCCCCTCTGCCTGAAATAATGAGGCAGAGCCCCCCCCCCCAACTTTAATTATTAACTATTATTAACAATTCAATCAAATCAAAGCGAAGGTTAGAAACAACTCGTGAAACACCAAAATGGACCATGCAAGTTAATCTTTATATTTCAGTCCCCTTTTCCTCCTCTGCAGAGCTTTTATTGTTTAAATATTTTCATGCCTAAATAATGTATTCAGGAATATTTTAAAGGCCCAAAAGTCACACCAGGTAATGCACTCTGACAATGCCAAACCAGAGTGACCCAACTATACAGGTGTCGTCCACTACCTGTCAGCTTCACAGGTCACCAGGCAACCAAAAGTTCACACCGGTTTTCTGGTATTTTGTTTCATGTAAGAAGAGGTTTCAAATTTTCAGCTCAACCTGCTTCGACCCACTGTGAACCTTGCATTTTCTGATAAGAAAATAAATTCTTTTCTTCTGCTCCCAAAATACACCACTACTTACACCCTCATTGCATGTTACTGCAAACACACACAGCACAAATCTTCACAGTTTTAACTGCTTTCCCACCAGACAAATTCTGGTTCTTGAGCCGGTTGTGCCCGTAGAATCGGGGGAAAATTCAGCCAGCATTTCCACCAGTTTTTGTGAACTTAAATGAGCCCCAGCGTGGCTAATGCTCCAAGATAAGTATGTGCAAGATTATGTAAAACGTAAAAATATTATTTTCAGGTCCGACTACTGCCAAATCAAACAACCTTCTCTGGTTCCTTTTTTTCTTTTGATAGAAACGTAACTGTTCAATTTTAGATTCACGAACCAGGGCTGAATCTGTCCTGTGCAGCTGAAGAGGTCCCTTTTATGCCAGCATTACCTGACTCATACTTTCAAATGTAACCCCCGAAGTCTTGCATAAAAGGTCTTAAAATGATGCAAAAAAGAGGATAAAACTGTTAGTTTGAAATTGCAGAAGGTAAAAATGTGGGTAGATGTGGGAAATGAAAGAAATGTGCAAAAACTCTGAATTTCTCTTTTGGAAGAAATATAAGAGAATAAAATGTTCCCCATTTTTCCATGTGAGGACAGTCAAAGGGCACGAACACACACAATAGTTTTTGCAGCAGTTGAGGACATTGAATACACTGGATGAAAAACTCATACAACAAGCAAACACCATTAATGGCTGTCCACGCTGCTTTGGCATGATGTGAACATTATCCTCAGTTTACCTTGTACTGAATGTGTTTGTGTCACCACAAGTTTGTTCTCATCTGCGTCTTCTGCGGGTTACTCAACAGCAGAGACCAGCTCCTTTTCCATCTCTCCACAAACAACATCATTACACTAATACCTGAGGGTGATCTAATGTAGGCGCTTTGGTGTCACGTTGGGTCAAATCTGGACCTACACTGGGAAAATTATTCCTTTTAACACATAATGAGTTATTACTTGATAATGAAAGCTTGAATTATTTAGGGAAACAAAGTCTGTCATTAGGCTTAGCAGTGTGAGATGGCGAGATGAGGGACCAACTGTTTTATATAAATTTGGGGTATTATCTCCACAACGGTGACGGTCATTTCTTTATTTTTATTGTAACTGTGTATAGCAAAATGTCAGAACACTAAAATGTGTTTGCATATGCACCACCATACATTTTCTTTTCTACTTATGTCCATTGAGTTTGGATTTCAGTATCAACTCTGAAAGTCTGGCCTTGTTTTTCTGTACCTTGATGTTCATAGTTGTAGATGTGGACGTCAAAATGTTGCACAACCTACCTTTTCCCCCCATATTATGTTGGTAATATTTTTTCCCCAACTGTTACATATTTAATACAGCTCCAGTAGGAGGCATGACCAATCCATCCACATTTAACTGCACAGCAAGCCACATTACCTGTCAATGCTCCAACAGGTACCAAGACCACGAGTCTTGTGAGTTACATTTACTTTATTACGGTAAATGTAATTATTCATCATCAAATACTCGACACTCTGGACAGTTTCACTGTTAAATCTTTTATTGGAGATTATGTATCAGAATTTCAGGAGCAGGACCACGCCTCCAAACACGCTCCTTCCTGTTGTCATCTATATAGGTTCCCCCCGTTCTGCAAGCTGTTGATTCTCGTTTACGTGCCCCACCCTCCCTCCCTCCTTGTTCTCAATTCTTTAACTTCTTCACTCCTATTTAGTACGCGGGCATCTGCCAGGCCCGGGAGCCGTCGCCAGTCCCCTTCGAGGCCTTCCCCAAACCGCAGCTCAGTTCATGTTCAAGCATTCACCGTTACCCACTGAAACGCAGTCAAACCTAAAATGAGGTTGTGGGCCCAGCTAGTGAACTGCAGTCACATATGTAAAATGACTTAATCACGCTTGATGTATTTTTGAAATACCTACAGACAGCTTCTTGTTTTTTCTCACCGTCAGTCCTGAAATAGCACCTGGTGTCAGTGCCTGCAGCTCTTACCTTAATCCTGGATGTGTTGAAAACTTGCAAAGAGATATGAGTTTGTACATCTAAGCTTCTTCACAACAATGGGAAGTTATTTTAAATAACAAGTCTTCCAGCGTGAGAAAATGTTTTGCTTCTCCCTACAGTACCCTCTGAATATACACAAAAGTATTTTCCTCTATTAGTACTCTATTAGTACCTTCAAGTGATTGATATGGCTGCAAGTAGATTGCCATGGTTGCATGCAGGTTTTTATGCTTGTAAGCAAATATTTGCTAACTACTAGCCAACCTGAAAAACTGCAAAGCAAACCAGAAATGGAGAAAGTTCGCTTTCAAAATAAGAGCATCGTGTTTCACTTTTGTGTCACAATTTTCAGTTTCTCTGCAGCTCAGAGTTAGCTGGGCAGTGTTTAGTGGCTAGTCATTATCTCCATTGAAACTACAACCAAAATAATAATAAGGAGTTTTTTCCCAACCATTCCTTTTGGGGAATAGACATTTTTCCATAGCAACAAATGGTTGCCATGGGGTCTCTGACTCGTCTCTATACCAGTGTGACTGGAGTTGGGGTATAATCTTTTTTCTCTCATTGTCACCATGATTGTCATACATCCAAAATATGGACAAGTAAAAAACCTGAATAGGCTAATATAAACCGTTTATAAAGGATGCTTATAATCAACATGATGGTTATTCAGAGTATATAGGCGCAAGTTACACACAAACGACTGTTAGTTGCAAATTAATGCTGAGTAACAAAAGAAGAAAAAAATATTAGACTTTAATGCTCTATATATGCTGAGATTGATGAACTAACTAGATAAGCACAAAGTTGAGAAATGATCACTAATTCTTCGGCTGAGAAAAGACCACTCTAAGCACAGTTTTGACCCACTTGAATTGCTCATGATATTATTATGCTTTTGATTATTTTTTGATCATTTTAATATGAAAAATTAATCTGCCTGCGATATGACCTCAAGAAAATTAGACATATTGTTCTAAGTCTCAACCATCCAGAGGAAATATGATCCAATATCTCATTTAGGAAGCTGTGGTACTCTGGTGAAACGCTGATTTGTGATTTATACCAAAGCAGAGTCTCTCAATCAGCTGATTAATGAATTAATCTATCCCTTCATGTTGAAATAGTTTAAACTTCTTTCACTCGAGGCACAAGCTGCTGGAGAAGAGGAGCGTATTGACAACCTGGAGGATGCGGTATTGATGTGTGATCACTCCCACTTAGTGAGGGGAGCCAGTGAAGTGTGACTGTGAATAATCAGCCTTAGCAGTACATCACCACCACATTTTCCACCAGCGGGGCACACATGCCCTCTGGGATGGTTGTAAGCAAAACAAGAAACGGTAATGTTTTATCTGCTGGCCACAGCGACTGGTGGAGTTCAGGCTTAAAATCCTACCAGAGAAACAGCAAAATGGACTCTGATTCACTTGTAATCATGTAGTAAAAAGCTTTGACTGCAAATCAAAGGGGAAAAAGGAGCCTGCATGGAATATTTTAGCAATTAAAGAATAAAAAAATGTATAAACTGTGTGTAATAAGTACTACAGTAAAAAAACCAAAAAACTACTGTAGCAGGAAGACGGATTTTAGGGTCAGACCATAATGTGTATCTGTAAGGTAGGTTTCTTTTGCCACATTCAGTACTTGTGCTGTTCTTAATGGAAAGGATTTTACATTTGATTTAACAACAGGCTGAGTCATATTTCTTAACCTTGACTGACACGTTGCTCATGTGAATGCACTGACACGTACAGATCCACGTGCATCACCTGTGAAAAAGCATTTCACTTTTCTATCATCCTTTTCTTCTTGTTTTCGAGCGGCGTCAGAAACTATGTTGCCGAATAAAGATTTTGCTTTAAAAAAAGGCATCTTTTTTAATACTTGTCTGCTGTTACTTTGGGAAATACATTCAATTTTATGCCTTTGACAAGGTGGGTGTTGACGAGCAACTCAAACGAACAAACAAAACACAGCCCTTTTTAAAAAAAACTGCTTTCGTTCTTATTAGTTTTATAATATGCCATCACGGCTGCTATTTGTCACAGTCTTATCTTCGTGACTGTTGAGAAAAAGTGCTGTGTAACTCTAAAATGTATTACTTTTACTCATATTTTTGTGTTTGCCGAGTTTCCCCTCAGCTTTGCTCCCATTGTCACATTTAATGAGAAGATTGCAAAGCTCAATAAACTATTAAATCCCTTGTAACTCAGACATTATTGCTGTTGGCTAAATAAAGGGAACACTGCTGGAGTCAATTTATATTTCAAGTGTTTCTCCTATTGTGAGGTGAGAGCTGTAATAGTGGAAAGCGAGAGCTATATCAGTGCCTACTTGTGATACTGAGTTGTAATTCTCGTCTCAGTGGGGATCTCTCTTTACTGTTTGGATCATTATTTTCTTCATAAGTGTTTGCATTATACTGATTTGTATTTTCACGGTTCCCATTTTCACATGTCAAGTAACGGTTTGCTCAGAAAAGTGCATACTGGTGCATTTCTGGAATGCAGATATTCTTTATACCGGGTTCATATCTCTATGTGCATGCCTTCTTTCTGTCAAGAATACATGGATGTTTTGTTTTTTAATCTACTGCCCTACCCGACACTCATGCAATTCAGCTGATTTGAATGGGCAATGCTCCCTCTTCCCATTTAATAATGTGCTTGTATGTCTCTGAAAGCTTATGAAAAACAAAACTTTCAGCAAAACGCTAACGGGCTCACAATAATTGAGGTTTTGCAAGCATAATTATTATAATAGTTGGTCTCTTAGTTTAGCTAATGTTACCACTAATTGCCACTGATATCATTAGTTAATTTCACACCCCTTTCCAAAAAAAGTTGGGGTGCTGTGTAATGGCAGAGAGTGTTGTTGCATTTCTGGATCTTTCTGTGTTTTATTTTATTTCTTCTATTCTGGCATATTTTCACTTTTTGGGAACAGCAACAAACTGTGTTCACTGACAGTAGTTTTCAGCAGTGTTCCTGAGGCCATGCAGTGTTTTTTACTGCAGAAATGTGTCATTTCCACATTCAGTGGTGGAGTTTGCCCTTTTAACTAGCATTCACTCAGTCATTTAATTGTTTTATTTATTGTAGATGATAAAATCCCCCAATTTTTTCCAACTTCTTGTAAAGAAACATTTTTCCTAAATTGCCAAGGAATTCATTCACAAGCTGAACAACCAATTTTTTGCTAGTTAACATAATAAGTTGTGAGATATTCCACCAAAAACAGCTGCACAACCTTTTTGGCCTTTTGTTGCCCCCTCCCTGGGACAAACCATTTTTTCTAAACATGTTGCTAGAATTAAAAAGAATTTAAAAAAGCAATATTTTGTTGGGAAAGCTTGGCTCTTTCATGTGGTTCTTTTTTTTTCTTTTTTTTTTTTTTTTTAGCCTGTCCCGTTTGGATCTTTAGCCATCAGAATTGTTGTCTGAAGGCCAAAAAAGATGCCTAGCGGATTTACTTTACCAAGTGGATCATCATGGCCCATTTGATTGACATTTATCATAATTATGTATTTATTTTATTTTATTTTCAGTTGTTACAGACGGGACAGACATTACTGGGGGATAGGACAGGGAGAAAGAATGAATGAAAGAAAGAGAGGGAAAAAAAGACAAAATAGAAGGGGGAGAGAAAAAAAGAAAGCAAATGTGGCAAAACAAAGCAAGCAAACAAACAAATAAACAAAAAAACACCTGGATCACCTGTCGAGAGAAGAAAAAAACAGAAGAGAAAACAAACAAAAAAGAGCAACGTAATAAATACAACATCATCACGATAAACTAGCTAACAGTAGATAACAGTAGATACTAGATATTAAATGTTATTGTGCAGCACGCAAGATTGACAGCGCACAATGTGGTTTGAGGTAGCAGCCAAGAGAGGTGTAGTTTGTGTCTGTGAACACATGTGTGTACACCTGTGTGCACAACTGTGTGGATCAGTATGCTTGTATTCAAAAGGTTTCTCCATGCAACGATCTGCTAGGGAGTGTGGAGAGCCATAGCCCCGTCGGGCCACAGGCGCCAGGCCCCGCCAAGCTGCAACCAGGAGTGAGCTGCATACATGAGCTCCCAGCCCCAGACACCAAGAACCACCAACGCACCGATGTCTGAGGGCATCAGCCACCGGCAGGGAGTGTGGTGAGGGTTCAGGTACCCTCGCCCCAGAGGGGCAAACCATACCTAGACCCAGGAGATGTGGTTCTTGACAAAGAGGCCAAAGGACTGAACTTGCCTCCAAATTAACAAGATTCCAGTAAACATCATCCCACATTCAACCCACAGGACCCAAATTATCCTGGTTCCAGATACAACAATATACCCTCACAGTTCTGGTGTCCTTGCATTGGATGGTCATTGATATATAAGCAGCATGAAAAGTGCATTTTAATGTTGTTGTTGAGAAATTTCACTTAAAAAACCCTGAAATATCTAAAGGAAAAGTCAGAAAGCCATTAATTTTGAACCATTTTTTTTTTATGTGTGAACATGAAAAAAATAAAATAAAAAGTAAGTGACAAATGTGATGTCCTGGTGGCACTAGATCAAAATCAGGACAATTCATTCATATTTTGAATAGACTTTATTGCACATCATCCTAATGGAGACATTTCACTATAAACAATACAAACATCCTATGAGGGACCATAAGTATCTGTAGAAACAAAACAAAACAAAGAAACACTGAAATGCTTGGTGACTGACGTTGCTTTCTATTGCCCCAAACCATTTTTCTATCTTTAACAATTCTCTCTATGTTGTCTCGTTTTCTTGTTTCAGCAGACGCATGAGTCATAGGAGGTTGGCACCACAATCAAGGGAACAACCAAGGCTATGGCTGTGGCAGACACAAATTACCCCAGCAATAGAGCTCAGTCGCCCCGTGTGTGCAAGGAAATGGAGGGCAGCAGCCTCAGAGTTAAAGGAGCAGAGGGAAGACATGAACTTCCCAGAGGTCTATTTCTCTCCTTTTTTCTCTTTTACTCTTTCCACCACTGCTCAGAGAAGTAACCAGTCAGCAGAAAGTGAGTGCTTTGTGGCACTGCAAGGTGATGTGAACAAAGAAAAGGAGGCATCTTGTCAGGCATGGCTTCCTGTTCTTTGATTGTGGTGACAAATAGATGGTAGACACGGAGCGAACGGGGCCTATATCTTGAGACGGTGAGGTACAAGCAGTATGTCTGCACTTAAAGCAGAAACAGTAGCAAGCACATGTGCTAGAAATATGCTTATGTTAATAACAGTAGCACAGTGTGGCCACAACACATGAATACGCTCCTTACAATGCCTTGTAAGTGGAAGGCAATTGATTTTTACCCCCTAGGTATTTCAAAAGGAGTTTGTGAGTAGCTGTTTTTCTGTGAACCAGAAGAAAATTGGAGGGAAAAAAACCACGCAATTAAAACAGCTTTTGATGGAGGCCACGGCCTTGCATTATTCAGGGCTCAGCTGCTGGTCTTAAGGATGCTGTCCAAGTTTTACTGACAAGCTCCTTTTTTTAGGCTTTACTCAGCTTTAATTGGTTTGAAGGAGTTTCTTGGAAGAAGAAACGTCCATAGCTGACCTCTGCTAAGCAGATTCCACTGGCAAAAATAAATACAAAATAAAAGCAAAAGCATTTCTTTTTAGCACTTTTGTTCTCCTGGAACCTTTGGAGAAGCACTACGCAGTAATGTATGTATATAATCATGGTTTATGCTGTGAAGAATTTTTTCCAACCAATGTGAAAGCAAGAGGAAGAAGAATGACATTAAAAATTCAGCACGAAATTGGCTTTTATAACAGTAAGCCAAATGCAAAATTGCTACTGATTTCTCAAGGTTATTCAATAATGTATAATACATGTTAAATATTACATGTCAATGTTACAATGTTATAAAAATGACTACAAATATGTGGTCTTTATTTAAATTATTTATCGCAATGTTGCGTATGAAATACGATAAGACTTTTATCAAAATGTTCCAGGAAAACCTCAAAAGAATAACACACACCCACACTTATCAGACTAACACTCTGACTGCACCACCTAATCCAGAACCTTTTACACGGAGCTAAATGTTTACTATCAACATTATCCTTGTCTTGTTTGCAAAATTTATAAAAAAGCTTTTATTTGCAGTGGCTGTAAAAAGCCATTTTCTCGATTGATGAGGTTTTGTTTGTGAGCCTACTTGCTGAAATTGAACCCCCCACCTCCATTTTTGCGGTTCAGTATGTCGGCTGCTCTGACACCTCAGCAAATGTTAGAAAAATTACTTCAATGTGACACTTCACTTACCTTTGGATCTAATGTCAAAAATATTATCTACAATTGGTTTGAAATGTATTAAAGGGGCTAAGTGTGCAGACCTGATTCTGCCCGGTGCTCTGTAATATGTGGAGGTCCGTGCTGTCATCCCAAAAGCCACAACTTTTATGTGGGTATTCCAGCCAGCAGCAGTCCATAAGTGGAGGGTTTATAGAGACAAAAACAAAGGGATGTTTTTGTAGGTGGACCTATGAAGCAATCAGATGATTCTGATTTATATTTTCTCATAAAGTGCTGCACAATAAACATTAGAAATATCATGACAGGCTGAAAAATAATCAGTGGATAATCATTTGATCTGTCACTGTACTCTGTAGAAATGCTGCATTCTTATTACAAAGAAATATACAGCCAGTGTGTGACTATATAGTGCTAAAACAGTCTTTTCTTGACATACATTGTGTAACTTAAAAAAACACCCAAATTTTTGAGAGGCAGTATCTCCCAGGATGTATTTTAAAAAAGTCAATATTTTGCTTGAATGACACCTGGGCTCCAACCAGGGCGTTACCAGATCAAACATTGGAAACTGTAAAACTGTACCAGTGGTGGTTTCTACCAGCGAGGGAACACTTGCAGAATAAAGATTTACAGTTTGGTCTGTAATTTGCTGGATAAAGACACAATTTGTAGTTTTTGTCCTCTCTACACTACCACAGTGCATTTTTAATCCAACAATCAATATGATTAAAGTAAAGACTTTTAATTTTAATTCAAGGGTTTTTTAAATGTGCTAATTACAGTCATTTTTATAAATATTCTCATTTTTCTGTGGCTTGACATTAATCGTCACCTTGCTATTTCATGACAAATTAAGCAGACAACACGAAGTTGATTCAAAGTGTTGGGTTGGTATTTTAGAGCTTTTCACTATTACTTTTACATATGAGGTCCAAAGAGATGTGAAGGGGGGTATTATCCATCCATTCGTCCTTGATCCTTTTCAGGGTTGTGGGGGGTGCTGGAGTCTATCCCAGCTGTCTTAGGGCAAGAGGCAGGGTACACCCTGGAGAGGTCGCCAGTCTGTCACAGGGCTAACACATAGACAGAGTCAACTATTCGCATCGTATTGTTTCCAATTAACCCCACTAAATGCATATCTTTGGACTGTGGGAGTAAGCCGGAGTAACCGGAGAGAACCCATGCAACACAGGGAGAACATGCAAACTCCACATAGAAAGACCCTGGCCTGATGGTGGAATTGAACTCAGGACCTTCTTGCTGTGAGGCAACAGTGCTAACCACCGTGCCACCGTGTAGAAAAAGAACATGCTTATCGGCTCAGTAACACTAAAAGGCCAAAAACTACAACAACCATTAAAGTGGATGATCACAGAATTATTTCTATGGTTAAGAAAAATAAGTTCACAACATCTAGATAAATAAAGAACTGTTAAAGAAAAAGGTAGGTCATTGTCATGGTCTACAATCAAGAGAAGCCTTCTAGAATAGAAATACAGAGGACTGGTGCAAACCTCTGGTTGCACGCAACAACAGGAAGGGGAGAATAGACATTGCTAGAAAAGATCTAAACGAGCCTGCACAGTTCTGACAATCATGTCTGTCAAGTCTTTTTGGACTGATGAACTTGTAACCAGGATGATAGGAAGACAAAAGTAACAGTGAATCAGAAACATACCAAACTATCTGTCAAACATGCTGCAGAGATAGTGTTTAGAAATGATGTGACTGCTGATGGAGGCAGCAGGTGGTGCACAAAATCTACATTCAAAAAAATTGTGGTTTCATCTAATGCAGTGGTTCTTAACCTTGTTGGAGGTACCGAACCCCACCAGTTTCATATGCGCATTCACTGAACCCCTCTTTACTGAAAAATAAAATGTGATTTTTTTCAAATTCAAGACATAGATCTGTTTTTTACTGGTGCACAAAATGAGCTGTGCATGTCACGGTGGAGGCTCTGCCGAACCCCCGAGACCGACTCACCGAACCCCTAGGGTTCGATCGAACCCAGGTTAAGAACCACTGATCTAATGAATCATGGAGCAAACTGTACCTGCCAAATTACTGAACACCAAGTACTGTTACCTTTTAACTCGTGGAATACTGAATGCTGCTTTAGAGCTACAGCAATTAGCTGTACTTCCTTTATACTTAAGACTGTATCACTTATATGAGATCTTATATGAAGTAAAGTACTTGTGGAAAGTACCAAAGTACTAGATTTTGACTCACATTTATTGTGATTAAAAACGTAATCATGTCACAGGTATTGGTATCTGCTGCAAATTGATATATGTATGAATTCCATGTATTTTGAATAAAACATGATGCAAAATCTTTTCAGCAGGTAATATTGGTCAAAGGCTAAAAACCTGTTTTTTTCTATTTATATGTGATGATGTGCTCTGTTCTCACATGCTAACACACTGATTATAAGAAGAGCTTCTTGAATACATTTTTTTACAAAGCCTGAGTTAGAGTAACCATCAATGACACTTCTACATTCCCTTTTATGAGCCTTCATAAATAGTTGATATTGTGTTGCATGACACACAGATCTGTTACATCACTCTGACATGCAGCCAAGGCCCCAGGAAAACATGTCTCATAAGTAAGCTCGTATTTTATGCCACTGAGTTCCACACTAAGCGAATATTCATCTGTGCAAGTCTTATTTTGAATCGTTGCACAAGGTAGAAAAGGTTTTCCAGCGGGACCTAATAACATGTCGGGGTAAATCAAATCATGTTTTAAAATACGGTAGAACACTTTAATGTAATTTAAATAATATTGCTTATGAAAAGTTTTACAAATATGAAACATCACATTCAGGCTAAATCTAATAAAGAATGATTTAGCTCGCTTGTTCTGGTCAAGTCCAGTCCCACGGGCTCATTTAAGCTATAGTAATGTGATAGTTTATTGATCACTGCAGGGAAATAATTTTATACACCCACAAACCCCACACTCTCCAGGGAAAACGGAGGCTGGGTTCAGCTCCACAACCGCATTCCTCAGCAGACCGGGATTAATTACATACTTGAAGGTTATCCGGTGTTGATTGCAATGATTTTACACAAAATAATTTATCTTAGCAGCAACACTCACAGATATGTTTGAGCCAAATTTATATCATATCCTGTGCAGCTGAATGGATACATTTTTAAAAAGTGTGCACTCGTGCTACCATGGGACATTTGGAATTAAACTGTCTAGCAAATGGCAGCTTCAGCAGTGCAGTGCAGCTTGACACTGGAGAAAGATACCACACAACATGATGTGGCCTAAATGCAATAATGATGAGACTGAACATTTTTTAAACATGGATCCACCATGCATAATTAATACTTGATGTTGTGAAATCCATTTTCTTGCCTCAACTGAATTGATCAAATTCAGAAATAACAACTTCCCTCTACGGAGCTGATGCTGGACTCATCTGCATTTTCTGTTTTTACTTAAGCGTCTATCGGAACAGCTAATATGCTAAGTCATGATATACTGTAATAAAGTACATTTTTATAAAAATCACCTTTTTTATTCATTGTGTCTTTAACTTACATAAACTTTGAAACTATCTCTATCTCTACTTTTAATATTAGGCTTCAAACTTTCTTTTCTGCTAAAGAATATAGTTAGGGTTAGGTCAGGTGACCCTAAATCCTCCCTTAGTTATGCTGCAATAGGTGTAGGCTGCTGGGGGATTCCCATGATGCACTGAGTATTTCTTCTTCAGTCACCTTTCTCACTCACTATGTGGTAATAGACCTCTCTGCACTGAATCATACTTATTATTAATCTCTGGCTCTCTTCCACAGCATGTCTTTTATCCTCTCTACCTTCTCTCTCCCCAACCAGTCGCAGCAGATGGCCGCCCCTCCCTAAGCCTGGTTCTGCTGGAGGTTTCTTCCTGTTAAAAGGGAGTTTTTCCTTCCCACTGTCTCCACAAAGTGCTTGCTGATAGGGGGTCATATGATTCTTGGGTTTTTCTCTGTATGTATTATTATAGGGTCTACCTTAAATATAAAGCACCTTGAAGCGACTGTTGTTGTGATTTGGTGCTGTATAAATAAATTGAATTGAAATGAATTGAAATATTAATCATCAGAACCTGGTGCTGAAGTGACTTATCTAATTCAGGGAGACAAAGCGGGTGGAGGTATCCTGGTGTCACGGGGGTAGAGACAAAGTAAACCCTGGACAACTATCTATTCACATTACATCCACAGTCATTTAGAATCACCACCTAGTGTAACACACATGTCTTTGGACTGTAGGAGAAAGCTGGAGTACATGGAGGACATGCAAACTCCTTTTCTAAAAATATTTTCCATTCACCCTTTGCTTTTCATACAGGCCACCTGGACTTGTTTTGTAATTTTTTGTTGTAAAATTACAAAATAATTCTGATCTTCGAGGAACCCTTTAGATTCATGCTACCAAACATTCTCGTAAACCTTGTTGTCTCTTTTTTCTGAAACCATCTGAATTTTATCTCTAGCACAAAACGTAACATAATTACTGTCATTTGAAGGGCGCTTGTAAAATGGTAAACGGCCTGTATTTGTATAGCACTTCCCTAAGGATCCCAAAGCGCTTTACACAAACAGTCATCTACCCATTCACACATAGGTGGTGGCAAGCTGCATTGTAGCCACAGCCACCCTGGGGCGGACACTGGCACCACCGGGCCCTCTGACCACCACCAGTAGGCAACGGGTGAAGTGTCTTGCCCAAGGACACAACGACCGAGACTGTCCAAGCTGGGGCTCGAACCGGCAACCTTCCTATTACAAGGCGAACTCCCAACTCTTGAGCCACGATCGCCCGCTGCCAGGCCAGTTAAGGAAACTATGAAGGTATAGAGGATTTCTCCATGACTGACTATTAATCAAAGTAAGAATAGACCTCACAGTAACTCCTGTGCTGTGAATACGGAAGACCTGACTTATGACATTAGGCTGATAAGAACCAAAAGTACTGCCAGTATTAATTAAAGTAAGAAAGACTGACTTGGAATAAGTGTTGAGTACAGCACCACCACACCAACACTCATTCCCAGCCTTCACTGTTTACATGACTAGAATCATTACTGTTCATTAATCAATTACTTAACTTTAGCTTTCTGTAAATATTTGGGAAGCATTTGTGTTGAAAACTGCCATCACAGTATGCTGTAGGAGCAAATAACAGAGCCTGCATCTAGTATTTTTCTACATATATTAGTGGTGTGGACTGGGATTGCCTATTCCTATTAGTTCCATTCATTACCCATTGGAGGGAGGCCTAATGTATCTTCTCCCCTGCTACCGTCATAAGCCTCAGATTGGTTCTAGGTGGTTGGTGGACTGCAGCCTGCTGCAGAGGAAACATATTGAGCTTCTCCACAACTTTACTTGGGGTCATTTCATCAAAGGAGAGGCCTTCTGATTAACTTTCTCTCAGCCTCATTGCTTTGAGTGCCCAACAGATAGTTTTCACGCGGGCCCTACTGTCCCCTGATTCTGTACATTAACATTACTCTGCTTGATGAGACGTTCACTGAAGTTCCAGCCAAAGCAAATTACGTGAGCAGTCATCATGGATGTTTTTTCTAAAAGTGGCTTTACTGAAAAGCATCACAAAATACAGTTAAAGTCTAAAAGTTGATCAATGTAATGTGACATCCTACTTGTGCGCAATAGGTTTTAGAGTGGTTTTATTTTTGTTTTTTATATGTCAAACTTTCTGAGGGGCAACCTTGTCTAATGCAAATTATATTTCTACGCAACAAAAAGTCCTTTTACACATGCAAGTACATCGGTTCAGTGCAGGATCTGTTGCTATATTTTATGTTTTTGGAGCAGCGAAAAGTACAAAAGGGTTAGTGAGTGTTAAATTGCCTCTTAGCTGGAAAAACAACACCTTTCCATCTGAAACAGGTGCGCCAATCACAGTTATGATAACAACACTGTATTACTGTCTTATTCATGCTCCTCAAATCTGCAGCCAGAGGCAGATGGCATGGATTTTTGTAAACTTGTACAGTGATGACGGAAATAAATAATACAAGCCAGGAAGCGCACAGATGTGCAAAGTTAATTTCAAGGTCAGGAGACTGCCAAACTGTCGGAGCTCTGTTTGTGCGAGTTGCTGCTGAATCATAAATATTGGGCCCGTACCCTGCAACGGCAAATGCATCCTGCAGGAAATGTACACGCGACACAGTAATGTTTGCTGTAAGAGGACGCTGTTAATTAACATTGTTGGCAATTAAAAAATGTGAACTCGAGTATATTTATTAATAATACAAATAATAATAATACAAATTGGTCATGCCAAGAAACATGCTAATGTTTCAGCCTTGTAGCATTATGAAGTGGTTGCACAGGCAGCCATTATATAAATAATTAATTTATATAGAAACCTTATTGTGTCGAAAGATTTGCATATCATAAAGAGAATTGATGGGTTCATTATGTTAAAAAAAATCACTTTCTGTTATAGTTCTTTAATAATGTTGTAATAGTTGGGTAGTAAAAATGAAACAAGAATGTAAATGCAGAAACGGTATGTTATTACAAAGTATTAAAAAAGTAACATCTTGTATCAATAATGTGGTTAGCTCAATCTTGTAAGTTAGAAGAAAGGAATATTGATTAAGTGTGTTTTGAAGGCATAAGAACATCATTAAATTAAAACATGCTTCAGTTCAGCGAGTTAAAACTGTATGAAACCCTTAATGTATGTTTTATTAGTTCCTCTTAAGTTAAACAGATTTCCCAGTAATGCTTAACCAAAGATCACCATTACTAACTTTATTAAAGCAGTGTTGAAATCTACATAAGTCATTTTTAGATAAATTGTTTTGTTAGTAAAAGAAAACCCAGCTGAAGTGACTTATGGCCAAAATGTGACAGTACGGTAATGTTTTTTGTTTCCCTTCATAGGTCATATGGGGTGATCACAGTGTGTTTCCAGAACCAGTATTTCTCTTATGAACTACAATTTGAAGAATTCCAACAATCATTTCCAAAGTCAAGAGTGCTTCCACCACATAAAAAACAGAACATCCCATGGGGTGTCTATACATATATATGTACAAAAAAACACCCATCTCGCCCCTGCGGGCGGTTTATCCTTCAAGCTCGGGTCCTCTACCAGAGGCCTGGGAGCTTGAGGGTCCTGCGCAGTATCTTAGCTGTTCCTAGGACTGCGCTCTTCTGGACAGAGATCTCCGATGTTGTTCCCGGGATCTGCTGGAGCCACTCGCCTAGCTTGGGAGTCACCGCACCTAGTGCTCCGATTACCACGGGGACCACCGTCACCTTCACCCTCCACATCCTCTTGAGCTCTTCTCTGAGCCCTTGGTATTTCTCCAGCTTCTCGTGTTCCTTCTTCCTGATATTGCTGTCATTCGGAACCGCTACATCGATCACTACGGCCGTCTTCTTCTGTTTGTCTACCACCACTATGTCCGGTTGGTTAGCCACTACCATTTTGTCCGTCTGTATCTGGAAGTCCCACAGGATCTTAGCTCGGTCATTCTCCACCACCCTTGGGGGCATCTCCCATTTTGACCTCGGGACTTCCAGGTTATACTCGGCACAGATGTTCCTGTACACTATGCCGGCCACTTGGTTATGGCGTTCCATGTATGCCTTGCCTGCTAGCATCTTGCACCCTGCTGTTATGTGCTGGATTGTCTCTGGAGCATCTTTACACAGCCTGCACCTGGGGTCTTGCCTGGTGTGATAGACCCCAGCCTCTATGGATCTTGTACTCAGAGCTTGTTCTTGTGCTGCCATGATTAGTGCCTCTGTGCTGTCTTTCAGTCCAGCTTTGTCCAGCCACTGGTAGGATTTCTGGATGTCAGCCACCTCCTCTATCTGCCGGTGGTACATACCGTGCAGGGCCCTGTCCTTCCATGATGGTTCCTCGTCTCCCTCCTCTTTCTTGGGTTTCTGCTGCCTGAGGTATTCACTGAGCACTTGGTCAGTTGGGGCCATCTTCCCAATGTATTCTTGGATGTTCGTTGTCTCATCCTGGACTGTGGTGCTGACACTCACCAGTCCCCGGCCCCCTTCCTTCCGCTTAGCGTACAGCCTCAGGGTGCTGGACTTGGGGTGAAACCCTCCATGCATGGTAAGGAGCTTTCTTGTCTTTATGTCAGTGGCTTCTATCTCCTCCTTTGGCCAGCCTATTACCCCAGCAGGGTACCTGATCACGGGCAGGGCGTAGGTGTTGATGGCCCGGATCTTGTTCTTACCGTTCAGCTGACTCCTCAGGACTTGCCTGACCCTCTGCAGGTACTTGGTGGTTGCAGCCTTTCTAGCGGCCTCTTCATGGTTCCCATTCGCCTGCGGGATCCCCAGGTGAAGCGCCTTGAGGCGACTTTTGTTGTGATTTGGCGCTATATAAATAAAATTGAATTGAATTGAATTGAATTGATACTTGTAACTGTCCTCTATGTCTGCAATGTTGCCTTCTGGTAGTTCAATCCCCTCAGTTCTGACTACCGTCCCTCTCTTCGTTACCATTCGACTACACTTCTCCAGTCCGAACGACATTCCAATGTCATTGCTGTATAGCCTGGTAGTGTGGATCAGTGAATCGATGTCTCGTTCACTCTTGGCATACAGTTTGATGTCATCCATGTACAGGAGGTGGCTGACAACTGCTCCGTTCCGTAGTCGGTATCCGTAGCCAGTCTTGTTAATGATCTCACTGAGGGGGTTCAGGCCTATGCAGAACAGCAGTGGGGACAGAGCATCTCCTTGGTAGATCCCGCACTTGATGGTGACTTGTGCTATGGGCTTGGAGTTGGCCTCTAGTGTTGTACGCCACATCCCCATTGAGTTCCTGATGAAGGCTCTTAGGGTCCTGTTGATCTTGTACAATTCTAAGCATTCCAGGATCCAGCTGTGGGGCATTGAGTCATAGGCCTTCTTGTAATCAATCCAGGCAGTGCACAGGTTGGTCAGTCTGGTCTTGCAGTCTCAGCTGACTGTTCTGTCTACCAGTAGCTGGTGTTTTGCACCTCTGGTATTCTTGCCAATCCCTTTCTGTGCCCCACTCATGTATTGACCCATGTGCCTGTTCATCTTAGCCGATATGATGCCTGACAGGAGCTTCCATGTAGTACCGAGGCAGGTTATTGGTCGGTAGTTGGATGGGACCGGTCCCTTCTTGGGGTCCTTGGGGATCAGGACCGTTCGACCTTCGGTTAGCCATTCCGGGTGTCTCTCGTTAACTAGCAGCTGGTTCATTTGTGCTGCCAGACGCTCGTGGAGTGCAGTCAGCTTCTTCAGCCAGTAGGCGTGAACCATGTCGGGCCCTGGTGCTGTTTTGTGCTGTTTTAAAGAGAGATATACATATACATACATATATATACATATATATATATATATATATATACATATACATACATATATATATATATATATATATATATATATATATATATATATATATATATATATATATATACACATATATATATATATATATATATATATATATATATATATATATTTCAAATTGAACTTCTGTTATCACTGCGGCCCACCTGCAGTACCATCACAGCCCGCCAGGGAGTCAGTGAGTTAGACAAGCATTTTGCCTACATAGCTACATAAAAAAATCACCATAACTCTGATGCTTGAGTCATGACTGACGATTTACACTACATACATGTTTTTCTGGTCCCACATTGTCGGACATACTGATGTGAAATTTAATAGAAATGTGTAGTTTTACATTTTGCAGTTTTTCACAACATATTTCTTGGTTATTTGATATTAAAGTGGTAATCACTTTCAATTTCTAAAGTATTACCATCGTTTTTTCTCATTATAACCCCAATATTACCACCTTTTTACCTTTCGATAATAGAAAGCACAACCAGCATTACGAAGGGTGATATCAGTTTTCTTTAAATTAGTATCTTAAAATGACAACGTTGTGGTGCAATGTAACAAAAGCTGACCTTTTGTCTAACAGCTAACTAAGAAAGAAAAAAAGCTTCAAATTGTAGAACACTATATTCATGTTCAGGGCATCATGTGGGAGGAAAGCTAGTGAGGGTTCGATGCAAATGGTAAGGGCCATTCCAGGTTTAGAGAAAAATCCCTTGATGGATGCTGGTATTTCTGGCTTTCGCTGAAAAGCAAGTTCAGTTTCTTTTATCTTTAATTGACTGTGGGCTGAAATTCTTATAATTCATTTTAATGAAATGGTTTAGCAGAAAATGGTATCACCCACACTTTTCCACTCATATTTTTTGCAGTATGTGGCCTTTTAATGGTTGCTCACTTTTTGACTAAAACTTGCCGTGCATGCGTTATCTGGCAGAGTGAACTTTGGACATTCAACTTTTGGACAGCCGTCTGACAATACAGATCTTCTTGTAATAACATAATATACATCGAGAAACAGTGAAACCCCCCGGGGAAGTGGGTGCAGTAGGGTTGGGTTACCTTTCTGCAGGGTATCACTATGCTCCTGACAGCAAATGGTGTCAGGTTTAATTGGAACAAGCATAAAGTAATGGAGCGTGTCAGATGGCTTCCACTGAGCCTGAGAGGAGGTATGGCTTCTAGGTTTCTCCATGGTTGGAAGGTCAGCGAGAGAGGGAGAAACACAAGCGTCAGATGCGAGCAGACATAAAATGGAGAAGAAGAAAAAGAAATCATAATATTTGTTTTACTTTATTTAGTGCAAATCAAAGATGACAAGTGGAACATTTGTATTCCTCTAAAGGATTATGAAAAATTTCCACGCATTCACCAGCTTGCAACAACTGTGAAAAATGTAAAAGGTAAGGGTGAAAATTATTTTTTTGATATTTTATATTATCCAATGAAACAACTGTGGACAGCAGCACCTAAGTACTAAATAATTATGACAAATAATAACCATACAAAAGGCACAGCTGTGGGTCAAGAGATGCACAAACATGTAAGGAATCAAGGAGGTGAGGGAAAACACAATGAAACACAAAGGTGTTGTAGGGCGAAAGGCTTGTGTTACCGTGGCAAAAATCAATTTAAATGGAAAAAAAACAATGTGGGGTAGCCTAACAGAGTAAGCCAGCAATCATATAAATAAAGAGGGGATATGTGAAGGCAAAAAGTTGAAATAAATCTCTCTTTAAAATCGAATTGAAGACACTGTAGTACCTGTAACTGCTCCAAAGGTGCATGGGCAGTGTTAGTGTAAAGCTGTGCTCCAGGTGTCACATTGTTATTTGCCTTCACCTAATTCACAAAATGCTCCTGAAGTAACGACAGTTGATGCATATTGAGCAAGGGTGTCAAATATGAGGCTCTGGGGACAGAATCAGCCAGCCAAGGACTCCAATCCGGCCCAATGGATATCTTTGGAAAATATGAAGGAGGGTATACATTTTGGAAAAACTGTATTTTCATTTATAGTCTTTTATAATACACACAATAAAAGTAATAGATGACATAAAAATTCCTGGTACTGCTAATTTCAATTTTTTTTTGTCCCTCAAAACCTTTAATTACTGGACAGTTTGGGAAATTCTACACATCTATTTACACATCTATTTGTTTTTTAATTATTATTATTATTATTATTATTATTATTTTTTTTTTTTATTTTATTATTTTTTTTATAATTTAAACCCAAAGAGTCATGCTGACAGATTTATTTCATTAAATAGAGCAGCATTTCTTTATCATGAAGTAAAACTAAGACATGCTGTTGAAATCACAGAGATTAAACGTGCAGCTAAACTTATTTAGGGGGATGTTTACTGGTCCGGCCAGGCCATAAGTGCTATATGTGGCCCCCAATTTATAATGTGTTTGACATCCCTGACATAGAGAAATAAGCAATTAGAAATGTAAGTGTGTAAGTAAAATGCTCAATACAGTGTAAGTTTAGACAAAGATGAGTAGAGTATTACAGCCAATGTTGTCCAACCTCAAGCTCACTACGCAAATTAAAATGAACGAGCATTTCCTTAGACATTTTTTATAAACGTACTGCTCTAAGCTATTCTTTTGTTTCAGCCCAACCTCCTCCCACCATCCATGCAGCCCCGAGACACAGCCGCCTCCCACATTAAATGAATTATTGTATGCTTCTATAGAATGACAGACAGATTACTTTCAAAATGCCAAATAAAAACAATTCAAGCATTGTTTTACCACTTAATCAGAGTGTCACAAAGCAGGGCGACACAAAACAGATGTGTTCACAAATGAGAAAAAGAAAAACAGTGCAGTTGTTAGCTCACGGTCTTACCTTTTGTAAATGATTTCTTGATATCAGTCACTCCCAGATATTTCCCCCGACAGACTGGATCCTTCAATTGATTTTGGGTTTATTGCTGAACAGTTAGCAGCCCAGCGGAAACATGAAACAGGTTTCTGTTAAATCAGTTCTCATATTGTTGACAAAACTTCTTTAAATGTGGATACATACTGTGGGAGTAGCCACGCCACCATCAGGTGCTGTACACCATCATTAGCCACAGTGCTAATAGTATTTGCTGTGATTAAGCTCCTCTTAGCACAGTCGCACTCATCTTGCTATTGTTGCTTCCTTTTTTTCTCCTTATCTGTGTCTTCCGTTACTTGAAAACCAGATTGCTGCCGTTCTGTCATCTTTCTGGCAGCTGGTAAACCCGCTATAAATAAAGCTCAAAGTTCTCCACTGCTTTAACAGCTGTTTAGGTTTTATTCCAATTTGATATACATTTACTGATACAAAAAGTCTGGCTCCCTCATCTTTTTAAATATAGCGTGCACTTTCAACCACTTAAGTTAAGATTCCCCCCACATGCAACATATATAAATGATCTTAAGTAATGTGAGCTCGACTTAAGGATAGAAATAATAGATCAAAGCAAGAAATTTGACTGCATCGATTTTGATCCGTGTGTTACTTGTGATGGTAATATCTGATGAGACGGATGCTGTGCTGTTGCATCAGAGGGGTAGTGATGAAAATAGATGGCAAACAGCAGAATGAGCAAAGAGGGATTCTAGCATGACTAAATCATAAAAAACACGAGGGCACAGATAGTTTCCAGAGCTGCTGCCGGAATGATCAGACTTTGAAAATAATCTCACTTATTAATGCATCTCTGAACAATCGCTCTACCTTGACATATGCAAACCTTCGGGGGCAGAGAGTTCTATAGCTCTCCACTGGGTGTTGCTCGTCAGTCTGAGTTTGAGAGCACTGAGACCCCCTCTTAGATGTATGGGGATTTCGTGTAGCTGTACCTACAGCATCTCCATTATGGACTTCTTTCCTGTAAAGCACGGGCAGTCTGCTGACAGCTACTTGCACATCAAGAACATTGTTCTACAAATGTTACACTTGCAGGGAGTCCCTGTTTTTAATAAAGCTGAAATAGTACTTTCACACTTTGCACAAGGTGAGGAAACAAATCACAGGAATAATTAGTTTTCTCTGAATTTGGAAGGGAGAGCAGTGAACCAACAGAGCAGCTGACACTGACGGCAATTTAGTCCTAAGCATAAAAATATTTAAATAAATCAGCTAAAGCATTTATACTGCGCCGATGATGGCGATGTGCTGTGTACACTATTGAGGCAGGACACGTTTCTTAAAGCAGAGTACTACAAAGCTCCTTTTTCCCTGCTTGAACTTCAATAGAAGCTGTTTGCTCTCATCCATTGTTCCTCCTCTCCGCTTCTTGCTCCCTTGGCAGGAACAGGCATTTAGCCTCTGTGCCTCCTGTTTGCTGAGCCAGTGACAGTTTGCACCGCAGCACTGCTGTGGGAATAACTCTCTGCCTTCACCTTAACACCCTAGGGACCTTCCACTGCAGGGCACAGTCAGTTAAATCAAAGAGCAACAGGAAGATGCTGTACATATAGCGGATATACTGTGTTTTCAGTGGTTCGTGCAGACACATGTTACAAATGGACTGATGAATGGAATTTTTTCGTTCAGCGTGAGCCTTTGGCAGGAGAAAGCATTTAGCCACTTTTCCACTAGTACCTACTAGGCTTGGCTCGGTTTGACTCCAGCCGTTTTTCCATTTCGACTGAGTACCATCTCAGTGTGCGTGGAGTCGTCATAGCAACGTGTCCGAAAGTCCATGACGTCATTTGTATTCGACACAAATACAACACAACAATGGAGGACATCAAGGTGATGGTATACCTGCTGCTTGGTTTATGCATTTTTGTCAGACTCTGGGAGTATGGTGTTGGTTTTTGCACTGTCATTTCCCTTGTTGCTAGGTTGTAGGTGCTTGTGGAAAAGGACTATTTGTTGTAAGAAACCTGGAAAAAATAGCTGAGGGTCTCAGACTTGGAGACGTTGTGCTAACAGAAGTCTGCTAATATTATGCAATCCGAAGCAGTGTTGGCCTGTTGTGAGACTGCTCGGTAACATGACTGAAAGATGCTTAATTAAACAGGCCAGCTTTGAAAAGAACAACTGTAGTTGGAAAGTGTGTAGCCCAACTTGTTTTAGTAAAAAACAAAAGGGAAACCACTTGAGATGTAATTTACTTGTCAAGGAACTGGAACTGAGATACTGAAAGCAGAAGTGCACACACTCATTAAGGTTCATAAAGGTTGTTTTCTAACAGTGCTGATGACATTAGTGTGAGCACTTCAGGCTTAAGAGTCATGTGCTTGGCTGCCTTGAAGCTCAGCCACAAAAAAAACTTTGTGTGTGTGTGTGTACGCGCGTTTGTGTGTGAGTGTCTGAGTAATTCTTTATGACCATGTCTGAGTAGGTGCTCAGATAAGTCAGGGGTATTTAACCAGTCAAGCTGCTGAAGGCAGAAGATGTAAAGATATGTTAAGAGGGAAGGTCTCCTCTCTCTTGCAGGCAGGCAGGCAGGCAGGCACACACACATTGAGTGTGCTTCCTCACTGTGTGCAATACTGTGCAGTGAGAAAGAGCAAAGAGGGAACACACAAGTGTGACTGGCAACAACACCCCCTAAACATCTTGTTTATGCTGACCTCCTACAATTCATAATCTCGATAAAGAGATATAGGTGTACTCACATGATGACGACATCGCTGATTGTATGATTACAGGCACAGGACCGCTGGCCTGCACCACTAGAACGACCAATGGCAGGCTTCATCACAGGAAACAGAAACTACTCCAACAAACAAACAAATCTAAATACAATTTTTGGGAAAGTAGGTAGTTTACAGACCAGATTAGAGTGTGAGGGATATATTTATGTAGAAATTAATAACAGGTGTAAATAGGGATGGGTATCGAAAACCGGTTCTTGTTGAGAACCGGTTCCCACTGTTTCAATTCCTTGGAATTGTTTGCCATTTTTGCAAATGATTCCCTTATCAATTCCAGTCGCCCCGAATGACGTCACCACGTTGCGGAGCATCATTTACCTGGCAGGAAACACGGTGCCTAAGTGGCTCAAACGCTCAAAAGTTTGATTATACTTTACGAGAACGGATGACAACAGGTCAACTTGCAATACTTGAAAAGTAGATATTTCATTTAAGGGAGGAAACACTACGAATATGCAAAAGCATTTGCTCACAAAACACGCGATGACCTTAAATGAATGTCGTGTTTTTAATTCCGCTCTGGACTCGTGAATCTCAACCCAGCAGCAGCGGTAACGTTTGTACGTCCTCTCCCGTTAATGCGGCAGGTAAATAATCAACTAACAGTGCATATTATGTTAGCGCGATCTGCCTTATTACAAAACCTGCCATTACTGTGCATTTAGGTGACCATGATGAGAGAGACAGACAGAGTCTGGCTGGCTCCGATGCTGGCAGTTCTCGCTGCAGTCTGCCGGTAGCGTCTCCTTTCAGGCCAGGATAGACGAATGTTACCGAGCAGTGACTAAGTTTGTGGTAAAAGCCTTGCACCCATTTGCCACAGCAGACGCCCCCGATTTTCGGTAAGTGAATGTGTTTAATTGTAGGCAGGGACATTACTGGATATTCTTGTGTAATTGCTACAGAATAATTTATGTTATACTTTGTTATTGCTACAGAAGAATATTTATTTTATTATTTTACATTTACAATTTTTTTCCCTGGGGACTCTGTGACACCCCGTTAAAGAGCCGTAGGCTGGATCTCTTAAGATCTCACTGTTGGGTTTGTAAGGCCATGTTACTCCTAAATTTCTATCTTGTTCAAAGAGAAGATATAAAACAAAGTTCTAAGCTAATCGACCTTAGTGTTCTCCTTTTTTAAAAAGAATCGATAAAGAATCGAATCGTTAAACAGAATCAAAAATGGAATCGGAATCGTGAAAATCTTATCAATACCCATCCCTAGGTGTAAAGGGAGGGGCAGGGCCGGCTGCATAGGAAAAGGATGGAAGAAAAGTTTTGTGGATAGATCAGGATGAATGAAGTTCAATGAAAAAGCAGGAGTGAACGGAACAAAGAGAAGAACAAAGAAGGATGAAGAGGGGCAGTGACGATACTTTGATATTCGAGAACAATGCCTTGCTGTGTGCAAGTGAAAAAAGAGCATGGGCGGGAACAATGTGGCTCTTTGCTAGTCTACCTTTTACCAGTCTTTTATCCAACTTGGTTAATTGCCTCAATCATCGGAAACACAAATATACAACATTGTTAAGCATGCCAATATCATACACATCTGGAAGTACTAAAGAATACCATGGACGTGCAATTTAAACACACGCCACAGTGAGCTTTCAATATGGTAGTGCCCTCTAGTGGCTGTGCAGGATAGAGCTGTGGGTGGATGGATGGGTAGGTTAAAAAAAGGACTTCTGCAGCAAAGGCCACAGTTCAAAGTGATTTACCAACAGCCTTTGCATAGCCCTAAATATTTTTAGTGTCACCATGGTGACAGCGGGTCATCTATTTTAATCAAAACTAAAAAATTCGATGATTCCCTCTAAGCAAGCACTTAGATGCCATGGAAAAGACAAAGACCCCTTTTATGGTATAAGCCCTCTGAAATAAGCAGGCTCAGGGCCGCCATTTACGGTGACTTGTCTGATCATTTTTTTTACTACTAAGACTTGCAGGCACTCTTACAATCTGCTAAAACCAAACCTGTGAATATATTTTTCTGTCCACTATAGACAGACATCTGTTAATTTTTTGCTATATTTAGAAGTAATCGGCTGATTTATAAATTTTCTTTATGACTTTATACTCCAAGATATCTGGTCTGGTTTTAATTTAAGCATCATGCTTTTCAGTAGAAACTTGTATTCTTTTTTTCTTCAGGGCCCAAAACAACCGTCTTTTCTGATTTCAGTTGCAGGAACCTTTGATACATTCACTCATTAACTTCTTCAGTGCAATTTTTGACTGAATGTAGGGCAACGCAGTCTTGAGGTGACAGCTCATACGCCAAAGCTCTTTAAAATGTTTGTTGACAACAAGCATATTCACATGAATGGGAGCACAGCTACAATGCAAGAATGAAGGTTGATTCATCGATACGAATGCTGGTATCGGTGTGTCAATTTCAATAGCAGTCTGATAGGATCCATTACTTAGCAGACAAGTCTGTACAAACCCAAGTACAAACACCACTCCTGTCATGCAATCACACCTCGCTCCACCCTATCCTCCCTGTTCTGCTGTGTTTATGCTGCATTCCAGTAAGAAGTCGAAATTTCCAGGTTCCCAGTTGGACTTTTAATCTGGAATGCACCCTCAACTTGGTGTTTATGTGAGATGTTTAAACAACAGAAGTTGACTGAAAGTGCTTTAAAGACAGACACATTTACATCACATTCGAAAACACCCCGTTTCAAAATACATGGAAAGCTGAAAGATGTTTTTATTGTGATGTCATGGCTGTGTGAAGGTGGGCAGGAATGGTGGACCCAAAAGCTGGACTCGCGGAGGCAGAGTGAACTCAAAACATGCGGCTTTATTGTGGGGTAGCAGACAGAACAGAAAACTAGCTAAACTGGGAAAGAAAAACTAACAGGCAGTCAAGTTGGCAAACAGAACACACAGTGAAGTATGAGCGACGACGCAACAACGAGCAGGGGCAGACGCAGACACTAAATGCAAGAGGTGATCAGGACTGAGAGGAAACAGCTGGGAGACACGGCTGACGCTGATTACAGAGACGAGACAGGGAGAGCACAAAGCTGAACACATTGACGTAAGGCACAGACCTACAAAGTAAAACAGGAAGTACACGACAGACAGACTCATGAGCAGACAAAATAAAAACAGGAGCACCAATAGTCCAAAAAGTCAAAAAGTACAGGAGTTTGGACAAACAGAGTCCAGAAAGAAACCAGAACAGAGTGCAAAGCAAAAGATGGTGGAGTCCAGGAAAAACAATACACAAAATCAAAATCCCAGCGGGAGTCAGAACAAAACAGAAAGGCCGGGTCAAACATGCATCCAGAAACACGGAATCCAAAACAGTTCAGCGGGCTGACCCAGAGGCTGATGGCACCACTCAGTAGCGGTTTTAGATACGGGCGACACGGCGGGTTGCCCGGGGCGGCATCGTGATGGGGGGCGGCATCATGGGCATCGGCAAAAAAAAAAATGCTCGTACTCATGCTGCCCCGACGGCAGCCAGCGCATATTGGGAATGGCATAGGCACCGATCGGTTTTCTATCGCCCATTTGCTGGGAGTAAGGGCGCCCTCCGTTTGCGAGGTGCGCCTGCTGCTTGCGGCGCAGAGAGGAGAGGGCGGGGCGGCGGGGGATTAACTGGTGGCTGGAGCAGCATTTAATAACCAACTCGCAAAATAAAACAAAATAAAAACAAACCAACAAACACGAAAACACCAGACATTATGATACAGACTTATAATTTGCACCGATGTTTTTTCGAAATTCTATATACGACAAGTGAGTGCGAGAGCCCTCGGTGCATGCTGGCTGCTGCTGCTGTGCTGAAGTCTTACACACAAGGAGAGGGGAGCGGGGGTGCTTCCAAATAGAGCACATTTCATTAATAATATTGTCAATCCAAACCCATTATGTCACAATTAATTTTCCTGGGTTGTGCGAAATCGCAGAAAAAAAAACATATACAAACTGAATCTGCGCACTAACGTGTAGGGCTGTTAGTTTACGTTGTGATTCTCAGGTTGGGGGATGGGTCTTGATACTGGAGGGCAAAATAAACACGGCTATGGACAAGAAAAGGTCAAAGCCATCAGGTGCTCACTTTAAAAAAAAAAGAAAAGAAGAGGAGGAGAAACGAGCAAAAGATACAGGTAAGCAGATGTGTCATTGGATAATGGCAGGTATTATGTATGACATGTATCCTGAACAAAGATAACATAATTAGTAGGGATTGGGTAAACGTCTGTTTATGTTTGCTAGCCACTTGCCTATGAAAGTAAACAGTAGACAGAAAGTAAACACTGATGTGGTTCATTGACTATTTTAGACTGTGTTCAGCACAATATTAATTACCCATTAATTGGAAGAGCTGTTTTGTTGATTTGTCTACTATTCTCAATGTATGACAAATTATAATGACTGTTTGTTAGCCGCTTGCATACTATGCTATGCTAAAATCTGACGATAGTATTCTGTTGTAGTCTAGCTGACGTAGGAAAAAAGAAAAATCCTTACACTATTAAGCTACATTTCTTTTTAGGAAAGTTACTTACTGTAATGTATCTCACTGTAATTACAGAGTAATTAATGACTTCCAAACACTGATAGTGTGGTAGCCTATTCAATAAAATGCTTGTTATACATATAATTCTAAATATTTCATAAATTAGCCAAATTATATTCTTGTTTTAATTATGAAAATGATGCAGGCATGTATCAGAGTTTTATATTGGTTTTCTCTTCAGGGGCACTTCTGAAATATTTTGGAGTGCCCTCTGCAACTGCCACTGCCCAAGATGAGCAGCCATCCACCTCCTCAGCCACATATGTTGATCCTGAGGATGAGGACCCAATTGCGTCCACTTCAGGTGTGATTAAGTGCAGCCTGAGTATCTGTGTGTGTTGCATAATATTTTGCAAAGAGTGTTCCGCCACTATGAATGCTGTTTATTCCAAATAACTTGTATATACTAATGGAAATGTATGCTCATAGAAATGCCTGGAGCTAAACCCCCTGAGGAAGAGCCCCTGCCTACGGACCCTGGAAACTGGCCTTCAGCTATCACTGACAGCATTCGAATACAGCTGGTTTCCAAAGGACCGAGGAAGGTAGCACCTGACTTTGTTTTCCCTAGAAACGAGGGTGACGGAAAAAGTTGCCACCACCAATATTTTAAGAAAACACTAGTCAGTGGAGAAAAGATGCCTAGAAGTTGGCTAGTATATTCTGAGAAAAACAACAGCCCTTTTTGCTTCTGCTGCAAGCTGTTTTCTAAAAGAAACATGAAGTTGGAAAGTGGAAAGAACTGGTAGTGAGGATTAAAAAAGGTGAAACAATTGACAAACAAGAGATGTCACTTCAGCAGGCAGAGAAAATAAGATGGAGAGCAGTGCTGGCTCGTCTCATTGCTATCATTCAATCGCTCGCAATTAGATATTTAGCACTAAGGGGACACACAGAAACACTGTTTTCGCCATCAAATGGAAATTTTCTAAAAGAAGTTGAACTCATGGCAAGGTGTGATCCCATAATGCAAGAGCACATTAACCGTGTCCAGAAAGGCACTTACAGTCACACTAGCTATCTCGGTCACCATGTACAAAACGAACTCATCAATTTGTTGAGTAGCAAGATCCCTTCAACAATCGTTGATGATATCAAGCTGGCAAAGTTTTTCTCCATAATTCTAGATTGCACTCCAGATATTAGCCACACTAACCAGCTGTCAGTTGTGATTCGGATTGTGTCATTACAAGAGAAGCCCCATATTGAGGAGTATTTCATGGGTTTTTTGGAAACTGATGAATCCACAGGGAAGTATCTCACATCCATGATTTTAAACAGGCTAGAAGAGCGGAAAATTCCCTTTGAGGACTGCAGAGGTCAGTCATATGACAATGGGGCCAACATGAGGGGAAAAAACAAGGGCATTCAAGCCAGGCTCCTGGAACTGAATCATAGAGCTCTTTTTGTTCCCTGTGGAGCTCATACACTGAATTTGGTTGTGGCTGATGTTGCAAAGGGATCTATTCATGCCACAAGTTACTTTGGGATTTTGCAAAAACTTTACAATTTGTTTTCAGCCTCCACTCAGAGGTGGGCCATCCTGAAAAAACATGCTCACATTACACTGAAGATGTGGTCTGAAACAAGGTGGGAAAGTAAGATCAACAGTGTTGAGCCCCTGAGGTACCAAGCATCTGCAGTGAGGGAGGCTTTGATTAAGGTGAGAGACCACACCAAAGACTCAGTCATAAAGATTGAGGCCCAGTCTTCTTCTGAGGAGGTGGGATCATACAGATTCAGCATTTGTACAGTGGTGTGGTATGACATCCTGAACCAAATCCACCATGTGAGCAAGCTCATACAGTCTCCCAACATGCATGTGGATGTAGCAGTCAATCTCCTCAAAAACACAGAAAGAGTTCTCCACAACTACAGAGCAACAGGCTTTTCAGCTGCACAAATGTCAGCCAAGGATATGTGTGAGGACATGAACATAGAGGCTGTTCTGCAACAGAAAAGACTGAGATCTACAAAGCGGCACTTTTCTTACGAGTCATTTGATGAGCCATTGAGTGATGCCCTAAAGAAGCTGGAGGTGACCTTTTTTAATGTTGTTGTTGATGCTGCAGTGTCTTCCATCCAAGAGAGATTCATCACTTTGGAAAATGTGGGAGAGAAATTTGGAGTACTGACACATTTTCCAAATCTCTCAAATGATGAGATCACTGAACAGTGTAAAGCCCTCAGCGCTGCTTTGCTTTTTCAGGACCAAGCAGACGTGAATGCCAGAGAGCTTGCACAGGAGATTAAGAATTTGCCTGACTTACCGTCAAAATCTATGACCTCTTTTGAGCTCCTGAACTTTGTGCATGGCAATGATCTTTCAGAAATTTACCCAAATTTGTGGACTGCTCTGAGAATTGCAGTTACTCTACCTGTAACTGTGGCTTCAGCAGAGAGGAGCTTTTCAAAGCTGAAACTTATAAAAACATATCTCAGGTCCACTATGGCTCAGGAACGCCTCATTGGCCTTGCCATCATCAGCATCAATCATGCAATTGCTGACCAGATTTCGTATGATGACATTATTGAGGACTTTGCATCAAGGAAGTCAAGAAAGCTTCAGATTTAGATGACAATTATCTCATATCAGTGTGTGTTGTGTGAAGTGCAAACATGATAAATGTGCAATTTAGGAATGCCTTATTTGAATCTCCCTTTTACACTTAATATAATAACTGTGATAATCATGTCTTATTTTGACTTCTGTGTGTGGGTTTTTTTTATATTTAAAGTGCTTTTTTCCCAATATATGTAAATTTTTATGTTTGTTTATGTGTGAGATAAATATTGGTTAAATTCAGCATGGTTCCAACAAAAGTTTTTACAATAAAATATGTTAACCTAAAATCCTTAACAGGTTTTGTTTGTGTTGGGGGCAGGGCCGGGGGCGGCGCCATGGGGCTGTACCAGGGGCGGCGCCGGGGGCGGGGCCTTGGGGCGGCAGAGGGGGGATTTGCCCAGGGCACCAAATGGGCTAGGACCGCCACTGGTACCACTGTCCAACACAAAACAGTTCAGAAAGCCGACCGTGCGGGAGACTACGGTGGCGCGGATAAGGCAAATCCGGGGGGTGGCCACACAGAAGGCAGTGGCGACGTGAAAACAGTTCGTGGGGCCGACCGTTGAACCAGCGGCGGCAACGGGGCAGATCAGGAGGCCGACAGCAGAGCCAGTGGCGGCGTAGGTGACGCAGATCCGGACGCCAACCGTGCGGAAGGCAGTGGTGGTGACGCCGTTCAGAAGGCCGCCCACGACGGCGATGATGTCCAGCCAGCGGCCCGGAAAGTGGCCAGCAATGTCGAGGTAGTGAACATAGATGAGCGGGCCGGGCTAGATGTGGACGTGCCGTCCGAACAGGTTGTGGACCAGACAGCGGTGTGGCAGCCACAGGACCAGATGAGGCAAGACCAGATGAGGCAAGACCAGCAGGTGGTGACAATGCAGGCGGTTGTGTAGGACCCATAGGTGGTGGCACTGCAAGCAATGGTGTGGAAGCTGCATGCGGTGGAGCAGGTAGTGGCACTGCAGGCGACGGTGTGGAAGCTGCGTGCGGTGGAGCAGGCGGTGGCACTGCAGGCAATGATGTGGAAGCCGTGGGCGATGGAGCAGGCAGTGGCACTGCAGGCGACGGTGGGGAAGCCGCAGGTGAAGACACAGGAGGTGGCTGAGTGGACTCAGGGCCATCAGCGGACACAAGGTGCTGAAGCAATCCTCTGACCCTTCAGCGATGATGGACGGCTAAAGCGGCTCCTCGGGCTCCTCAGCGATGACGGATGGCTGAAGCTGCTCCTCGGGCCCCTCAGTGGAGAGAGGAAACAACTGAAGCGGCCCCTCGGACCCTCCAGCGGAGACGGGCTGCTGAGCAGGCCTCTTGGACCCTCCAGTGGAGACGGGCTGCTGAACGGGCCCCTGGGACCCTCCAGCGGAGACTGACACAGAACTAGCAGGCGCCTCTGGCAGAGACGGATCAGAACCAGCAGGCGGGGAAACCTCTGGCAGAGACAGAACAGACTCAGCAGGTGTGGAAACCTCTGGCAGAGACAGAACAGAACCAGCAGGCACGGAAACCTCTGGCAGTGGCAACGCTGGCTGGAACTGTGTAGGGCTCTGCTCAGGCAGCGACAACAGAGTGCAGTCCTCAGCTGGCTCTTCAGCCTCCAGGGGTCCAGAGTCAGCTGAGAGCTGAATGTTAGTCTCTGGGGAGGCAATGAAGGGAGTGGCCGACTCAAAAAGTGCCAGCTTTTTAGGGAACAAAACAGACTTAAAGAGTGTGTCCTTCTGCTTAACATGAGCAGGTGAAGAGGGTGGCTCAATTGATGGCTGACCAGATGACTGAGTTGGTGACCAAACAAGTGTCTACCAAACAGAAGGCTGAACTGGAAACTGAACCAATGGCTGGGCAGCTGACTGAGCTGAAGGCTGAGTGAGTGATTGAGTAGGAGCCTGAGTGGCTGACTGAAGTGACGAGCAAAAAATACTAGCTCCCAAGCTTGAAGCACCTCCTGGGCTTCGTGCAGCTTGTCCATTAAACCCATAAATCCCCTGAGTTGGCGAAAATGTGGATTCTTGTCGAGGATTGCTTCGATAGCATTTATTGGTATCCTCTGTGTGGGCAATCTGTCTAACCAAGCTCATAATGTGGGTGAGATCGCTCTCCCGGGAGGAGCCCGCTGGGTCCAGGTTCTGGTCGCATCTTTCTGTCATGGCTGTGTGAAGGTAGGCAGGAATGCTGGACCCAAAAGCTTGACTCGAGGAGGCAGAGTGAACTCAAAACATGCGGCTTTATTGTGGGGTAGCAGACAGACGAGAAAACTAGCTAAACTGGGAAAGAAAAACTAACAGGCAGGCAAGTTGGCAAACAGAACACACAGTGAAGTATGAGGGACTGAGAGGAAACAGCTGGGAGACACAGCTGACACTGATTACACAGACAAGACAGGGAGAGCACAAAGCTGAACGCACTGACATAAGGCACAGTAGTGATGTGTCGGTCGCAAACAAAACGGCTCTTAAGGTGTGTTCACACCGAATGCGATAGACGCGAGCGAAAACGCCCCAAACGCTCCTAATTTGACGCGTGCACATTCGCACCTCAACGCGTGTCCAAGAAAAATCCATCGCGCGTCAAAATATCATATTTTGACGCGCGTGAACCGGAAATGTGGGAGGAATGTGGGAGGAAGTTGTGCCAGCACGTACAAACTCCAAAACACGTAAAAACTCCATAGCACGTACAAACTCCGAAGCACGTACAAACCCCGAAGCACGTGCAAACACAAAAACACGTAAAAACTCCAAAACACGCAAAAACTCCGAAGCACGTACAAAACCCAACAGAAGTGCTCCAGGATGCACAGTGTTGAGCTTTTGCTACCTAGTGGCTACACAAGACAGGAAGTACCAACAACCGGATTTGGTGTGTGGTAGTAACAGGTAAATGAAATTTTTTTTGAGTTATTTGAATATATATGAGTGCTTGTGTATAAATACTCAAACAATACACATATGCTTTCAATTGTGTAATTTAAGTAATCTAGGTAGCTCTGTTTTGGAAGTTCAGTTAACGCTAGAAATGTGCTTTGGAATTTGTCACTAAGGCACAGACCTACAAAGTAAAAGAGGAAGTACACGACAGACACAGAGATCCAGACGAGACACAGAACTTAACAGATACAGACTCATGAGCAGACATAATAGCATCATGGGCAGACAGAGGGAACACAGAGAAGTGGGACCAGGGCAGGCACAAAACAGAAACCTAACAAATGACAAATCTTAATGGAATACAAAATCAGAATAAACAACAACATAAAATATTACAAAAGAAACACAAAACACTGAGTCGTCACACTCAGGACCACGACATGTGGTCACTAATTTTTGTGTACAACAGTGATTTAGTTGTCATTAAAATGTTTTCATTTAAAACCAATGATTAATCATAGATCACGACACACTTCTTTCCCACACATAAGTGAACAGTAATAAGGGAACAACAATGGTATTGTTATTGGTATCTTAATACTGGCCCTGCATTTACTCGGTGTTGGATTGATACGAAAAATTCCAGCATTGTACACCATTTTCAAAATGTTAGTGGAAAACATGCTGTACGACCTGAGCCATAGGTTCCTCTGATAAAAAAGGAATTCTCTATACATATTGAATCAATTGGATTTGATGGTCCAGGTCCCGCTCTTATATCTAAAATTCCAAACTAAAACCTATACTGGACAACGCTTCCATGTAGTCATATTTGAGTTATCTTAATGCAAGTCTATGAAAATGAAAATAGAAGATGGGAAGTGACAGCTCTCATAACTGCATGTCCCAATATTTCAGGGCACATCTTTTATTTCTAATTGAATTTAAAAAATCATGTTGGACACTGACCATCCGTTTTCACTGGTGTTGTTTAAATTAAATTGTGGCACTGATCTGCAGCAATGATCTGCATGGAAAACACGACATTGTATGCTCCACAAACTACAACTCAACCTGAGTGTGTGTGCGTCAGTGTATACCCATACGTGCTGTTTGAACATGGATGGACAAGTCCCTCTGCCTGTGTGTCAGACTGAACAGACCACCATGTGTTCTGTGTTATAAAAGCAGGAGCTGTCAGAAGGATCGTGCAGTATTAAGTACACTCACTCCTCTCACTTCTCTAGTTTCCTTTTACACTTTTCTTTTTCGCTCCTTCATTTTATCTATCACCTCTTGTTGTTTCCTCACCCTAATACTGTATGCCGTTCTGTGTTTGTCTCTCCAGTCACTTTCTTCTCCGTCTTTTTAGCACGGGTCAAAAAGTATCATCAAATACTCACTTACTTGTTGGATAGTTAAAGTAGCTAGTTATTTTTAACTACTCTTTGCTACTCAGTTTCCTTCAGTGATATGAAAGTTGTCCCAACATGCTGTCTTATTAAAGGACTAGCTACACACTGACAAAATAGTTTTGCACAGATTTTTCTCAGCTTGTGCAACAGTGACACTACAGTACCAGCAGATATCAATTAGATGTGATGCTGGACAATATACAAATACACATAGAAACAGATACCTGCATATACATGCAGACATACACATGGTCAAGTAAAGTAAATAACATCCCATTAAATAACCGCTCAACCATCAGGTCCGAAATGGAGTAGGAATAAGTATGCACATATTTATTAGTCCCTACCACATGCTCATGGGTGTTGTAAAGACATTTATAGACTATAAATTTGGGTTCACAGAGGTTCAGCCTGTTTAAAATCTGGAGGTCATCAAAATCTGGTGAAGGTAGGGCTCCAGGACTCTCGTCTGCTGAGATCTCCAAATCTGAAAAACACAGTCCCATCCATCCATTTTCTTCCGCTTGTCCGGGGTCGGGTCGCGGGGGCAGCAGCCTAAGCAGAGAAGCCCAGACCTCCCTCTCCCCAGCCACCTCCTCCAGCTTATCCGGGGGAACACCAAGGCGTTCCCAGGCCAGCTGAGAGATATAATCTCTCCAGCTTGTCCTGGGTCTGCCCCGGGGCCTCATCCCGGTGCGACATGCCCGGAAAACCTCACCCAGGAGGCACCCATGGGGCATCCTTGTCAGATGCCCGAACCACCTCAACTGGCTCCTTTCGATGTGGAGGTGCCCCTCCCGAATGGCCAAACTTCTCACCCTATCTCTAAGGGAGAGGCCAGCCACCCTTCGGAGGAAACCCATATCCGCTGCTTGTATTCGCAATCTCGTTCTTTCGGTCACTACCCACAGCTTGTGATGGAACAAGACGCTGAGATACTTAAACTCCTCCTGTCACGGTTCTGGGTCATTCTGATCCAGCATTTTCAGTTTCTTATGTTTTTGGTATTCTTCTGTATTATTATTCATGTTCTGATTCTTGAGTTATCCTGTATTGATTATTATTATTCTATGTTCCAGCTTATTCTGGTTTAGGGTTTAGTTCTTAGGTTTTGTTCTTATGCCCTCATGTTTAGTTTAGGTTTACTTCTGTGCTTAGTCTTTTCTGCCCGTGTGTTCCCTCTGTTTAAGTCCGCGCTTCTTAGTCTTTGTGTATAGTTTCCTGTTTTATTTTGAAGGGTTACGTCTTATGTCAGTGTGTCTAACTTCGCTCCCCCTGTCTCGTTTGCCCTATCTCTCCCAGCTGTGCTTCCCTCCTGTTTTCCATTCCCTGATTACTCCCCTGTGTATATAAGCCCTGTGTATGCCTTTGCTCTCTGTCGCGTCGTACCCTTAGATTGTGCCTGTGTGTTTTGGTTCTCAGTTTTCATTGTTCACTTCATGTTTTGTTTTCGTGCCAGCAATAAAGCTGAGGTTTTTGAGTTGCATTCTGTTTCCAAGTCCTGCATTTGGATCCTCATCTCCGCCTGCCCGCACACAGAGCCCTGACACCTCCACTTGGGGCAGGGTCTTGTCCCTGACCCGGAGTGGACACTCCACCCTTTTCCGGCTGAGGATCATGGCCTCAGATTTGGAGGTGCTGATTCTCATTCCCACCGCTTCACACTCGGCTGCAAACCGTTCCAAGGCGAGCTGGAGGCCATCACCTGATGAAGCCCACAGGACCACATCATCTGTGAAAAGCAGAGATGATATCCTGAGACCTCCGAAGTGAAAGCCTATGCTATGCCTAGAAATTCTGTCCATAAAAATTATGAACAGAATAGCTGACAAAGGGCAGCCCTGGCGGAGCCCATCACCCACCAGGAACGAGACCGACTTATTGCCGGCTATGCGGACCAAGCTCTTGCAATGGTCGTATAAGGACTGAATGGCCCGTAGCAATGGGCCAGACACCCCATACTCCCGGAACACCCCCCAAGGGACCCCCCGAGGAACACGGTCGAATGCCTTCTCCAAGTCCACAAAACACATGTAGACTGGTTGGGCAAACTCCCACGCGCCCTCGAGTATCCTCGAGAGGATAAAGAGCTGCTCCAGTGTTCCACGACCAGGATGAAAACCGCATTGTTCCTCCTGTATACGAGGTTCGACTAACGGACGAACTCTCCTCTCCAGCACCCTGGCATAGACTTTCCCAGGGGGGCTGAGGAGTGTGATTCCCCTGTAGTTGGAACACACCCTCCGGTCCCCTTTCTTAAAGATGGAGACCACCACCCCTGTTTGCCAGTCCAGGAGTACTGCCCCTGATCCCCACCCAACATTGCAGAGATGTGTCAACCAAGACAGCCCTACAACATCCAGAGCCTTCAGGAACCTGGGGCGGACCTCGTCCACACCAGGGGCTCTGCCACCAAAGAGTTATTTAACTGCCTCAGTGACCACGCCCCCAGAGATTGGGGGGGTCATCTCCTTCGTCCCCAGACTCTGCTTCTGCCACGGAAGACGTGCCAGTGGGATTGAGGAGGTCCTCGAAGTATTCCTTCCACCGCCTGACGATTTTCTCAGTCGAAGTCAGCAGCACTCCACCCGCACTATACACAGTGCAGGTAGAACACCGCTTTCCCCTCCTGAGTCGCCTGACGGTTTGCCAGAATCTCTTAGAGGCAGTCCGAAAGTCTTTTTCCATGGCCTCTCCGAACTCCTCCCACACCCGAGTTTTTGCTTCCGCCACCGCCGCATTCCGCTTGGCCTGTCGGTACCTATCAGCTGCCTCTGGAGTCCCACAGGCTAACCAAGCCCGGTAGGACTCCTTCTTCAGCTTGTTGGCTCCCCTCACCTCAGGTGTCCACCATTTGGTTCGGGGGTTACCACCACGACAGGCACCAACTACCTTGCAGCCGCAGCTCCGTGCAGTGGCTTCGGCAATGGAGGTGCTGAACATGGTCCATTCGGACTCAATGTCCCCAGTCTCCCTCGGAATGCTGTTGAAACTCTGCCGGAGGTGTGCGTTGAAGATCTCGTGAACCGGGGCCTCTGCTAGACGTTCCCAGCACACCCTCACTGTACGTTTGGGTGCGCCAGGTCTGTCCAGCGTCCTCCCTCACCACCTGATCCAACTCACCACCAGGTGGTGATCAGTTGACAGCTCAGCCCCTCTCTTTACCCAAGTGTTCAAAACATATGGTCGCAGGTCTGGTGATACGATTACAAAATCGATCATCGACCTGTGGCCTAGAGTGTCCTGGTGCCACGTGCACTTATGGACAGTCTTATGTTCGAACATGGTGTTTATTATGGCCAATCTGTGGTTTGCACAGAAGTCCAATAACAAAACACCGCTCAGATCCGGGAGGCCGTTCCTCCCAATCACGCCCTTCCCTGTCTCACTGTTGTTGCCCACGTGAGCAATGAAGTCTCCCAGTAGGACAACAGAGTCCCCAGGAGGAGCACCCTCCAGTGCCCCACAGGGACTCCAAGAAGGCTGGGTACTCTGAACTGCCGCTCGGCGCATAAGCACAGACGACAGTCAGGACCCGTTCCCTGACCCGAAGGCGAAGGGAACAAACCCTCTCGTCCACTGGGAGAAACCCCAACATACCAGCAGCAAGCCGAGGGGATACCAAGATACTCACCCCAGCCCGACGCCTCTCACCAGGGGCAACTCCAGACTGAGACAGAGTCCAGCCCCTCTCCAGGAGACTGGTTCTTTTTCGGGCTGTGCCCGGCTGGGCCCCATGGACTAAGGCCCGGCCACCAGACGCTTGCCCTCGGGCACCTTCCCCGGGCCTGGCTCCAGGGCGGGGCCCCGGTAACACTATCCCGGGCAGAGTGAACTGTTCCCTTGATGGTCTTTTCTGGTCCTTCACCCAGGACTAATTTGCCATGGGAAACTCTACCAGGGGGCAAAAGCCCCCAGACAACATAGCCCCTGGGATCCCTGGGACACACAAAACCCTCCACCACGATAAGGTAGCGATTCGCAGAGGAGTGAAAAACACAGTGAGCTCTGCATGCCTACCAGTGCCTAAATAGTTAAAAAGGTCCAACATGAAACAAGGCAGCCATGGCATTAAATAAAGACTTTGCTCGAGGCTAGCTGCTTTCTGCTTCTTTTACCCACTACACCAACCTAACAGGCCCCACAGCAGTCTCTCCCTGAACACAGTGATTAAATGAATGTCGGCCCTCCCATATAATTCCTAGTAAAAGGGAAAACAAGCTGACCACCAAAATTCCCAAACTTTAGGGGGTATTAGTGTGATTACTGACAGTGATGCAGTAAGTGAATTGTTACAGCTTCTGATTGTCATTACCGGAAAAGTAATCACATTACTCTAACATGCTATTTTTTACCACACAGTACTATTGTTTCTCAATTTCCCCAATTGTCTCTCTCACACAGCTTCTGCCTCTCTATTGTCTATCTTCTACATTTGTTCTCTCTCATTCTCCTCCCACTCTCCACTCCTGTCTCAGTTCCTTTCTCAGCTCATCGTCACGATCTGTCTCTCGTTTTCATTCTCACCCCTTCACTCCATCTGCCGTCCCCCTCTCTTTCCCTCCCTCTCTCTTCTCTCTCTCTCGGTCTTCACCTCTTTTTAACTCTTCCTCTCTCCACTCTCTTCTCACAGACAGTCCTCATTAACAGCAGCAGCAGCCTCTTTTTGCTCCCTGTTTGCAGCCAATGGGCCATTAGTCTGTTGTGTGCAGGGCAATAAATCGCATCAGGCAGGAACCCTAGTGCCTCGACTTCCTCTCGATGCTGGCCAGTCAGGACAATTTGCAATGGTTTGATGAGCAGTGTGGATTTGGGAAGCCCAGTCATGATGCTCAATCCAGTAAGGATAAATGTAGTGGTCTAGCCTCAGCAATGCAATAGCATTTTAAGAGGAACCCTGTCTGTGAACACCGCTCTCAGGTATATAAATGATGCAAAAACAGAGAAGATGCCTCGGTTATTAGAAAATTAGCTGCCGAAATGCACTGCAGTCTGACGTCAAATGGATCGCTCCAACTCGTTCTGGCGCTGCACACCCATAAAACACCACGCAAACGGCACTCTGCCAGCCGTGGTGGTAAAAGCATAACAACCTTAATTCAGCATTACCCAGTCTACACTCTGAGTATGTGTGACAAACTAAAACTTAATTTTAGCAGCGTGGGTGTTGACATGTGTTTTTCTCTTGGGGCCTGCCGTAGACTGCACAGCACAGAAACTGCATAACACTACCATACAACCTGCATAGTGGAAGCTGAGTCGTGTACATGCAAGTTTCCAAAAAGATACATTTCTGGCAAAGACCGCTGCCCACGAACACACTGTGTGCTTACAAGATATTTCATAAAAAAAGCAAAAAAAAAAAATTCAAACATGTTTCCCTTTCATTCGGGGCTGCCAGTGTGTGAAGTTATGTAGCTTTAATGATCCCTGTGGGGAAACCGCTGTTGCAGCAGCGAGTAGTAACAAGAAAGAACAGCAAAGAAGAGCATTAGATATGAAAAGAGAAAACGGATGTTATGAACACAGCACTTTTGACATTTTCAACACTCACGCACATAAAGTTGAAGATGTGTAAATGAAAATCCTTAAAACTGGGTTAGAGTATTCACAGGAAGCGCAGACAGCATTATACCAAAACAGAGATGATATAGGGACGCTGTCTTATTGGACACACGGACAATTATAAAATACTGAAAATATTAATAGTCGGCAATTTACGAGAGTATAAGGACGGAAAATCGCAGCATATGTTAAAGACGGAAACATGTAGCATGTTATTAAGTCATGTGCCAAAAGAAACCAACGTTATGTGATTCATTTATACTGCTGATGATTAATTTCATATTGAAAAAGACAGTTTACATGCAGACATGCACCGGTACACCTCAGGGGAGATAATTAGAAGTCTTCGGCTGCATGAGTTGGAGCATTATAAAAATTCAGCACCCTGAATGCACACAAAATACTGAAACATTATAGAAAAGGTGAAAGACTGACACACTAATTCATGTATTGATGCGCTAGTTTGGTTTGAACCATTATACTGATTTATTTAATGTTTAGTGGCCAACCATCTCCAGTCCTAGTGTATTAGAATATCAGCATAATGAATGTACAATGATCCTGTTTGTTAATCTAATCAATCTGATAAAATATCTGGAATACAAGGCAGATTTTTTTAAGGATGAGGATAAACATGCAAGTATTTTGCTTCCCTGATCATATTGCTGTAAAGGACTGAGGTGACCTTTATGGATTGGGTAAAACAGCAACTGAATGTAGAGACCTTGCTACAGCTCTTGCTTCATTTCCATTCAGACTGTGAATGTTGAATGATGGCATAATTATGACACTGCACTGCAAATTGTGGGAAATGATTAATTAATGGAGTGTGTACAGTATGTGTATATAAATGTGTATAAATACGATCACTGTGTCTGCATGTTGTAGAAATCCCACATGTTTGATTAGTATGCTGGGAAATTATGATGTGTTTTAGTGAATGTAATGTCTACATTTGAATTTTATGTGTCAGTTAGGATATATTCTTAGGTATATGAACGTGATAGTGCTACAAAGCTGCATGCTGTAGGGCTAAATTAGGCAAATCTCACCTTCAAGGTCAGCCTCTTTTGCACCTCTAGAGTCGCTGCTAGTTTTTAGATCTTTAACAGGAGGAGGAATACTTTGCAGGGAGGAAAATCTGGTGAGTGGCCAAGATGTTGTGTAAAGATTATTTGGTGGCCAAAATACCTCCTCGATGAGCTTGGATGAAATTACATTCAATGCAGTTCAAATCTTTTTCCCAGCAAGTTCTCTAACACATGGCTCTGGGTGTTACAGCTGAACTTTGTGTGGATAATTTTAGCTTAGGCGACCCAACCAGATGAAAGTTAAAAAAGTAAAAACTGTGGGCTGTGGACCGACTGCACTGTTGTAGCTGGAGACCCATCAGTCATTACCAAGAACAGCACAGTTCAAATCTTGAGCCACTCCTCATTTCTTCATGTTTTGTTTCCAAGCAGCCGGACTTTAATGTGTTTTTTTTTTTTAAAGGCGGTCTTGAGGAATGGTTCTCCAGACTTTCAAAGGTCTTTCAAAGTTTTTGTTTTTGGACATTAACTGCTTTCTTGTGCATTTTCACTTCAGTACTTGTGACTATTGTCGGAAAAGTAAATTTTTGTTTCTTAATCCATTTTACACTGAAATGAAGCTTATGCGTAAGTTCAATAAGGACGACCTGCAGTCACACATTTGTCTGCTTCCCAGGTGTTGGCAGCTAATCCAAGTGACAGTGTGACATCACTGGTCTAGTCCAATCATCTTTCTGATGATACTTTAAATCTCACTATGCAGCTGTCATTCTCCTGTGCAGACGCCTTCAGGCAACCCATCTCCTCCCCATCTTCTCCTCTACTTCCTCACTCAGGCTCCATTCAAGGCTCCATCTTCATATCCCCCACCATCATCCACACTCAGGGGGTCCTGCCCCTATCACTACCTGTCTAAGCACCAAATACCTCAAACTGAATTCTGTAAAATAAAAAAAAATCAAAGAAATCATGTTCAGCTCCTTATCATGATATCGCCTTATTGAATTTATGAATCATTCAAACATAAAAAAGGCACTTAGCTAAAAAAATAATCAGTGCTGTGTCTACACATAACATAACAACTGACCAAAGAACCAACTTTGTTACTTCGCTCCCTGTACATAAATTGCATTTTTGTGACAGGCTGCTGTCACAAAAATGTCTTTAGTTGAATATGAGTAAAATTCCCATTTCAGAAAAATGCCAAAGATTACACAGTCTGACACCCATATTATACAGGGTGGGGCATTTATATGGATACACCGTAATAACATGGGAATGGTTGGTGATATTAAAGTCCTGTTTGTGGCACATTAGTATATGTGAGGGGACAAACTCCTCAAGATGGGTGGTGACCATGGTGGCCATTTAGAAGTCGGCCATCTTGGATACAACTTTTGTTTTTTCAATAGGAAGAGGGCCATGTGACACATCAAACTTATTGGTAATGTCACAAGAAAAACAATGGTGTGCTTGGTTTCAACGTAACTTTATTCTTTCATGAGTTATTTACAAGTTTCTCTTTGTTCACAGCCATTGACATGTCGAAGAGGTTAACACGTGAACGCAGTAACCGGGTCACTGCAGCAGATTTCAATGCAAGACACCCTACGAGACCACCCATCTCCCATGCTACAGTTAGCAAACTGCTTGCTAAGTTTCGTGAAACTGGTTCAGTGTTGGATTTGCCAAAATGTGGATGCAAGAAAACTGTCACTAATGAAGAAACATCAGTGGCTGTCCTAGCTTCATTCAGCAAGAGCCCACAGCGTAGCACTCGCCGCATGTCACTGGAGAGTGGCATTAGTCGAACATCCCTTCGACGGATATTAGCTACTCACAAATGGCACCCTTACAAACTCCAGCTACTGCAGCATCTCAACGAGGATGACCCAGATCGGCGCACAGAATTTGCAGAATGGGCAAAACAAAAATTGGAACAGAACCCTCAGTTCACGCAGAAGATTTTGTTCATTGATGAGGCAAACTTTTATGTGAATGGTGAAGTTAACAAACAAAACCACCGCTATTGGTCTGACACTAACCCACATTGAATGGATCCCTCCAAGACTGTTGGAACAACAAAAGTGATGGTTTGGTGTGGTATATGGGGTACAACGATAGTGGCTCCATTCTTCAACAATGGAAACCTCAAGGCCACTGGATATTTGAAATTGCTACATGATGATGTGTTTCCCTCTTTGTGCATTGAAGCCGCACGTTCCCTGAGTTTTTCCAGCAAGATGGTGCACCACCACATTATGGGTGCCAGGTCCGAGCATTCCTAGATGAACAGTTTCCTGGAAAGTGGATTGGTCGTCGTGGGCCAGTTGAATGGCCCCCAAGGTCTCCCGATCTGACCCCCTTAGACTTTTATCTTTGGCGTCATCTGAAGGCAATTGTCTATGGTATGAAGATATGAGATGTGCAGCACCTGAAACTACGGATACTGGATGCCTGTGCTGGCATTTCTCCTGCGGTGTTGCTGTCAGTGTGTGAAGAGTGGGAGAAGAGGGTTGCATTGACAATCCAACACAATGGGCAGCACATTGAACACATTTTATAAGTGGTCAGAAACTTGTAAATAACTCATGAAAGAATAAAGTTACGTTGAAACCAAGCACACCATTGTTTTTCTTGTGACATTACCAATAAGTTTGATGTGTCACATGGCCCTCTTCCTATTGAAAAAACAAAAGTTGTATCCAAGATGGCCGACTTCTAAATGGCCACCATGGTCACCACCCATCTTGAGGAGTTTGCCCCCTCACATATACTAATGTGCCACAAACAGGACTTTAATATCACCAACCATTCCTATGTTATTACGGTGTATCCATATAAATGGCCCACCCTGTAGTTTTTTGCACCAACAAGGTTATTCCCAGCTGAAAACTTGACATAGTGTGCATAATATCCTTTAACAAAACTGAGAAAACTGGACAAAATAAGCACAAGAGAAGATGTGGCAGCCCCCCAAAAGTGTCTACAACAGATGAACATTATCTGAAATTCATGATCTGACATTTGACCTGAGATTTGCAGATTGCACCCTTCAGTTGATCCATCTATTGTTTGCTGAAGCCTTACCAGAAATGGAAGAATAGGAGGGTGGCAGTCAAAAAGCTTCGTAAGGAATGGAAACAAGGAAAAAGACAAATTACACAAGAAGTGGGCTGAAAATAAGAAGTGGTAGCGAAAGGTCTTCATTTGAATATGTCATCAATATGCATGGAGGAAGTAAGAAAAAAGACAACACTGAGTGCCCACAGCCATCTGTAAGACACGGTGGGGGCTCTGTCATGGTTCAGGCTGCATTTCAGCCTGTGGTGTTTGGGATCTTGTCAAAATCGATGGAAATATGAACACAGAAATGTACCATCACCATATGGGAATCATCTGGTCTCACTTGTCAGCATGACAATAATCCCAAACACACTGACAATGCATCAAAAGCAGACCTGGATAGATAAATAAAGTTGCGTATGGAAAGATATTCATATACGCTTCTGCAGGACAACTAATTTTTACTGAACAATTATTCTTATCATTGAGGAATAAGAATAATAATAAGAATTTGAATTTTTCTTGGTAGCGGTCTGCAGTTTAATGTACTGTTGTCTAACTCTGTTCCTCACCCACGCTACACAAAGCTCAGATAATGAGAACTTGTAGCAGCTTAGAAGCTAAACGGTGAATCATTTCCCAACGAAATGGCATCTTACCTCCTAATTTAATTTATTTCCCATTGATATGGGATGTCACACAAGGACATAACCTTGGCTGTGTAAAGTAATGGGAAATTGGCTAGGTTGAGAAGGACAGTTTTAACTGAACTGCATGACATAGAGGGCAGCTGAGTTCAGATGCTGGAAATCTGGCAGTTCTGTGTAATATACAAACACATCATATACCGTTCAGAACCACAAGAGACTAGATCTTCTACATTTGATCTTTAATATGTGGCGTCACTTGTTATTTTCTTCAGTATACACAGTCCTGGAAGCAATATTTCACTGTAAAAGGTGGGTAGACACAGGGAGTGAGATCTAAAGAATTTGAGATTTGGAGGTCTTGTATTTTGCTCCCTGTGCCTTGTAAAAGGTTATGTGCTACCCAGTAAGCCATTGTTACAAAAATCCAAGCTTTTGTGTAAAGCCATCATACTGTTTACAAGTAGGTGTATGTACAAAGAATGGAGCAGGGGGAACGGAAATGTCAGAGAAATGTCAAATGCCTGCTGGCTCTGTCCGCTGTATTTCTCCAGCTGAAATGCTCTCTCCAGGGAAGAGGGTCCTGGGCAGGGTGGCTGCAGTGGTCCAAGGTCACGCTTGGTGGTGACTTTAAACAGAACCAGTACAAACATGGAACAAATTATTCAAAAAATTGATGAATAAGTAAATAAAAGACTGAATAAAGACATTAAGTACACAACTAACTGTTATGTAGGATAAATAATGAAAAGATTGGTAGCGAAGGGGACAATAACTGATGAAAGACGAATGACTCACAGACTAAAACCTCTAAAGAGCAACACATATAAATGCGCAGATACGTGCATGGATGCAAACTATGTTGTGTGGGGCCAGTTTTAGAAAAAATGGACAATTGAAGAATGAATAGCTGGGGATGGTAGACTGATGGAGGAATCAGTGGATGAAAGAATTATTGGAAATGAACAGGAATGTGTGTGTGTGTGTGTGAGAGAGAGGCAATTATAACTAATGAGAAACTGATTCATATTTCACATTGTAGAAGTGACTAACTGATGGATAGCAGGATTATTTTAAATTCATGTAAAAACCTTAAAACTGAGAATGTGTCGTCAGGATGAGCCTGAATAAAATGATCATTAGTTCAGGAAAGGATGGACAAATGGAAGGACAGCTGGAGATGAACCAGTGAATACACAAAATGATGACATTTTTGTCCATACACTCATACTGTATGTGCACACTCTCGCACACACACACACAAAATATCACACCCCTCTCATTGCCCCCTCCCTTTTCACTGAGAAATTGCCTGTCTTCACTCTTTTGATTTGCTTGTTTGTGGGGTGCTAATTTATGGCTTAATCAATTATCCATTAAAGCCTCTTTCACATAAAGACTAGTGATGGTAGTTGCCAGTAATACCGTTGTGCTTAATATGCATTAGCGTGCCTATCAACCCCCACTTTCCCCTTTATCGTTAATGGGCCGAGGCACCATTCCAGCTTTTAAAATGTGTCATGCATCTGTGAATTTTTCTCCCCTTCTTTTTCCTTAATGCCTTTACTAAAACACAATAAACACTAAACGCTGTGTAGGAGATCTCCATTGTAGTGACATTTATTGCTGCAGTATCACAACCCCTTAAAATGCCACAAACAAATTCAGTGATTTCTACACAGGATTCTTTTCCATGTTGCCGGGTAACATGCTAGCTGGTGGTCTCTGCCTTTAGCTCAAAATGTCAAAACATTTGCAGGTGAATAAAACAACCACAAGGCCAGCTATGAGAAAGCTGTTCCGCCTCAAATATACCTATGGAGTGTTCCAGTAAACAGTTATATAATGTTTACGTTCACTGTTTAGTACTGTGTAAAGCACCTTCAACACTTTTTAAAATTGCCTTCAAACTTGCAGCCGATTTCCTACACAAATGAACACATGAGCACAAAAATAAACACAACAAAGACCACTTTGTGATTTGACATCACTACCCGAGCTCCAAAATCGGATCCAGTTCATGTTTAGGTGACTAATGACAGCCCAAAGTACTGGTCTAAGCAGCTACTGCAGACTTTCATATCTAAATCCGCTTTGCTAAAAATCTATTAAACTATTTATTTTGTTATTTATTGTATTATTAGCCATATAGCTGGGATAGGCTCTAGCCCAGTGGAGATATTCAACTGGATAAACACTGAAGACAATGGATGGGTGAAAGGAGTTTTCCACTCAATGTAATTATATGAATCAGAGTGAGAAAAACTCAAAAAGACCTCAGAGATGACTAGGACTATTTGAAAAAAGTTTAAAGTATTTACTGGGCTCTCTTTACATTTATTCATGTGCACGAATAAAGGTGTTTTTTGAATGTAGTGTTTGTGATTACGATTATGTGTGTGTGTGTCTTTGAAAAACTACGCGTTGAAAAGTTGATGTTGCAGAAATAATGCACAGTGAGGTTTCTTGAAACATGATACTTTAAAAAGAAAGTGTTATTTTAAGCAGCGCAAATTTTGTTAACGTTTCAGAAGAAAAAGACAAATATATGTTTGCAAACTCTACACCCAGTTATTTTTTCTGTCTGATCTCTACTATGAATTTTTCAATACATTTTGTAATCAAATGAAAATGAAAACAGAAAAACAAAGCAAAATAAACAAAAACAATAAACATCCATTCACAAGAGTTATAAGCCTAGGCTGTCTGAAATCCACAGAGGTACAGAAATCTTAGTTACACAAATGTAAGATGCAAATGCATTTGAAATGCAGAAATACAACAAGTAGCTGTTTTGTAAATTTTAAACCCAACAGAGAATACTTCTCAGTTACTGAAGTCGTGATTCTTGCAGTAAAGGCCTGGCTGGCTGTCTCAAGGGAGGAAACAACATTTGTTGATGTCCACGTATTCTAGACTTCAGGCAGTCGTTAACTGACTTCATCTAAGTATTAAAAACAATCCTTATACTTCAAACTATGTTAGTTCATCTAATCAAGCTTTAGCATGTGTAAAAGATTGCTAAACAGTTTATGTAATATATTAGTTAAACTCCTTGAATTAAATCAGACAGTCTCATCTGTACTGGATTACATCTCCGAAACCACAGACAGTGTCACCACCCAGAAACGGATCACCATGTACCCCAACCAGAAGCCTTGGATGAACCGGGATGTTCGTCTCCTCCTGAAGGCCCGCAACATCGCCTTTAGGTCAGGAGATGCACACGCCTACAGTACAGCCAGGGCTAATGTAGCCCAGTGGCAAACAGATGCAATTAGAGACTGTTTATTGTAATTATTATTAAAGGTGTTTTATTCTGTTCAGTTAAAAACACTCATGATTGGAGAGAGACTCTAAAGAAAAAAATCCAAATTATTTTGTATGGAATTGCATTATTTGTGTTATTTATTTTTGTTTCTCAAAGGTTATTTTTTGACCTGGACACAAATGCAGTCCAACCAATGGGATTGTTTGTCCCGCCTTGTGTTTTCATGTTTGGTTGCGCCGCTAAGGCTGCTTAGACCACACGCGCCATAGCTGTACCTGTGGGGAAAACGTGGTAGCTGTTGAAACAGCGAAGCTGTTGGTGTCTGCTTGATTAGCCGCCAGATTTGGATAGCCGAAGCTAGTTTTATGACTACGAAGTGCTTTGCACTGGTCAGGTTTTTTGAGTTGGAGAAAGGAGCCGAGACTCCCCGGAGAACATTGGATTACAGACTTTGTGGAAATCTGCAGAAGAGGAATAATTTTCCATTGCAATGGATGGCGAGCCACAGCCCATTTGGAATTGAATCTTGAAGTCTGGTTGCCTGAACTGTGGTAGGACAAAACAGTGCAAACCATACATCGATCGTGGACTGAACTCACACCAATAACTCACCAGATCACCAAACAGGCCTGATCTGGATCCTATTGACACTTTAAAAGACCTGGGTCTAACATTCTTTTCTTTTTTTATTTTGGGTATCTGTGCGCGCACACACAATTTTGGTTATTATTGTAAATGCCATACAGTGCACAAATTTCAAATACAGTTGAACCATTGCTTCATCATTTGCAGTTGTGTTTTCATTGTGGTTACCCATCCTCTGGGCTCCTGTCGTTCCTGAAGTCTTCTGATTTGCCCATTGTTTATATATTTTGTTACATACTGGTTACACTAATCTAAAGAAGGGCATCAAAAAAGCCAAACACCATTACAAAAAGAAGGTAGAAGAACACTTCTCCAACTCCAACCCCCGACGCATGTGGCAAGGACTCCAGACCATTACAGACTACAGGACCACCAAACCCTCCCCCGCATCCTCTGATGTCTCCTTCCTCAACGAGCTCAACAACTTTTTATGCTCGTTTTGAGCGAGGGAACCCCACAACCACAACCAAAGCAGACGTGACGCCAGACCACCAACCTCTGACTCTCTCCCCCACCGATGTAGGAGCGGTGCTGAGCAGGATCAATGTCCACAAGGCTGCAGGTCCTGATGGCATCCCCGGGCGTGTTCTCAGAGCGTGTTCTGGGGAGCTTGCAGGAGTGCTCACAGACATATTCAATCTGTCCTTGGCCCACGCTGTGGTACCGGCCTGCTTCAAATCCACCTCCATCGTCCCGATACCCAAAAACTCCAACCCATCCTGCCTCAATGACTACTGCCCAGTAGCACTCACCCCCATCATCACTAAGTGCTTAGAGCAGCTGGTCCTAGCACACTTCAAATCCTGTCTCCCCCCCACCAATTCGCATACCGCCAGAACAGGACCACAGAGGATGCAGTCTCCATCGCACTGCACTCTGTCCTTTCACACCTGGACAACAACAACACCTACGCCAGAATGCTGTTTATAGACTTCAGTTCAGCATTCAATACAATCCACCCCTCACAACTCATCAGGAAACTGACAGACCTGGGCATCAGTTCCCTCATCTGCAAATGGTTACTGGACTTCCTGACCAACCGCCCCCAACATGTCCGGCTGGATAACCGCTGCTCATCTACAATCACAATGAACACCGGTGTACCACAAGGCTGTGTGATGAGCCCTTTCCTCTACTCCCTCTTCACCCACGACTGCAGACCTGCTGATGGTTCCAACACCATCATTAAGTTTGCAGATGACACCACGGTGATTGGCCTCATCAGTGACAACGATGAGGCCGCCTACAGGGAGGAGGTGGATCGTCTGGCTGAGTGGTGCGACAGAAACAACCTGCTACTTAACACCGAGAAGACCAAGGAGCTCATCGTGGACTACAGGAGGAATGCTGACCCACATCCACCCATCCACATTAAGGGGACGGCTGTGGAGCGTGTGAGCAGCTTCAAGTTCCTGGGAGTCCACATCTCCGAGGATCTCATCTGGACGACCAACTGCTCCAAGCTGGTCAAGAAGGCTCATCAGCGCCTCTTCTTCTTGAGGACTCTGAGGAAGAACCACCTGTCCTCAGACATCCTGGTGAACTTCTATCGCTGCACCATCGAGAGCATCCTGACCAACTGTATAACAGTCTGGTACGGGAACTGCTCTGCCTCGGACCGGAAGGCGTTGCAGAGGGTCGTGAAAACTGCCCAGCGCATCGCCGGAGCACCACTTCCTGCCATAAAAGACATCTACAGGAAGCGGTGTCTGAAAAGGGCTGGGAAAATCATCAAAGACCCCAGTCACTCATCACATGGACTCTTCACCCTCCTGCCCTCTGGGAGGCGCTATAGGAGCCTCCGGACTAAGACCACCAGGTACCGGAACAGCTTTTTCCCCACAGCTGTCAGACTCCTGAACTCTGCCTCCTGACATCTGACCCACACTAAACTCATGGACTGGACATACACACACCCACAACCACCTACACACACACACAATGGACAACCGTACCCTCAAACACACAATAATAACATGGACTGAACCACCACTCACAACCACTAGCACTTTATATAGCCTCTGTACAAACTATCCACATATCTCACTTATCTTAACTGCACTACTGTATAGCTCTGTGTAAATAATCATTCTGTACATACGATAATTTTTAATCCTACAACTGTTTATAACTTGCATAGTTCACATTTCTGTATATCTCAGATTTCTGTTTAGTTTTTTATTTCATATTCTGTATAGTTTTTTTTATTTCATATTTATATCCTGTTCATAGCCTGTACATAGCTTGTACTCACTACAGCCTGTACATACTTATAGTTATAGAATATTCACAACATACTTCATACCGTGTACATTATAACATACCATAATAGACCCATTTCTGTAATATACTTACATATCTATATTATTGCTAATATATATTGTAATATATCTATATCACTAAAGCACTTCTGGATGGATGCAAACTGTATTTCGTTGCCCTGTACCTGTGCATGTGCAATGACAATAAAGTTGAATTCTATTCTATTCTATTCTATCTTGATTATCTGATTGAAAATCTACTGTGGTGACACACAGAGGCAAAATTACAAAAAATAAAGACCAGTGCTGAGTCCAGTGAGTAACTAAGCAACATACTGCTGCTAATTTCAAGAAAAGTAATGTGTGGTACTTGTTTGAGTAACAGCCCCAACACTGTTAAACACCCAGCTGTATATTTCCTGCTAAGATTTAGTCAACTGTAACAACACTGACTGCTAAAGAACAAGGAAGATACACTGTTAAAGCAGCCAGGACATGTTTCACAGCACAAATTTAAAATATTTTATAATAGCCAGCGTAATAACTTGAGCTCAATTAAATCAACCAGCTCAATTTTACTTAGGGAAGACAAAAGAAAAAACCCAAATCTGTCTACAACAACTCAATATATATTAAAAGTGTAAAATTAATGTTGAAATTAACAGTAAAAGCATTAGTTTAGAACACTACTACTTCAACTGTCATTTGACATTTTGCTCATGTCAGATCTGCTGTGGTGGCACACACAGCCGAAGTGTAAAAACTGTTCTGAATGCTTGTAGCTTCCTGGTAAGATATAATAAAACTAGTCCTGAGGGCCAAAACTGACATCCGCTGTTGTATAACATGCTATTTAAATGCATTTTAAAGAATGCACTGATGTGCTGGGTATTGTGAGCTTTGATTTTCCCTGTGACAATGTGCTTAATGTGTTTTACATTCAGATTAATTAATTGCAAACTGAATGGAGCGTCAGTGAGACGCTGACACATCAGCCCGTACTTATAAAAGAAGCATTTTGAAAGAGTAAATGAGTAAAATGTCTGAAAAAAGGATGTGTACTGCCTCTGCTATGGTTGGGCAGTCAGCTAAACTCCTTCCCCACATCAAGACTCTGATGACACGATTCCCGGTTCACAGGTTTATTGACACAGGGAAAGGTGAAACTGTAACAAACAGTACAAGGCATAATCACTGTACTTATTCACCATGTACATATATAACGATGAAAATATATTAACCCAGTTTTTTTAATATGTCAACATGCAATGTTCATATGAATTACTTCCCTTTTTAAGTCAAATACAAACATCAAATTATGATTTTAACAAGTCTTGCTATAATGAATGCCTCCAATTCGTTTGTCGTTCCCCTTTAACTAGCTCCATAAGCGATTGCTAGCGTAAACTGCATAAGATTGGTTTTATCATTAAACTTACAGAAAAATGAACTTACTTGAAAGAAAGTGGTCTATACATGCACATAAAATATAAAACAAGTCTATACATACCCACAATGCTACCAAAGGCATAGGATGTATGTGGATGCCACTGGATTTATCTGGCTAAGGCCACCATGCTGCACATGCCTTCTCCTTAATACACAGACTTACTTCCTGTTTACCGACGACATCATGTCCTATTACAGACTACAGGTTTTAAGGTGGCACCAGAGAGTTACAATTGCATATTTAAACATTTACCAAATCCAAGAAAACAGTCTACCTTAAAAACTTTTGATATCAGAACAGGATGTTTACAGGAATATATGAATATATGCTTCTCTGTGTGCACAGCAGCCATCAACAAGGTGAGTATTTCAGCACAAAGCTGCCATCAATATTTACACTGGTGGGAATGGACTAATCACTAAAATGTGCCCATTGTTAACTGCAGTGTACATAAAGAGGCATTAAATCATGCATTTTCAAGTGCAAATATCCTCTATAATATCCATGAGTCTGCACCTTTTTCATATTTATTAGGTTTAGAGTTGAGAGTGCCAGGCTTTTGTGTAACATGTTAATGAGAAAATATTAGCTATGACTCACAGCAAGTCTGTAAGTTAGCATACGACTGCATTAGCCGAAGAGCTGCTGGATTCAGTTAAACGCTGTTTTCTGTTGTTAAACACAGAGTTGCATCATTTTTGAAGGAAGAGCTTCAGTAACACGGGTAAACTAGAGTATTTATTACAAATGCTTACTTAAGGGACGTTTTTTTAGACCCGACAGCTTTTTTCTAAGACTTGAGACCTGATGTTTTTTTTTTTCTGAGACCCGACAGCTTTTTTTCTGAGACCTGACGGCTTGAGGATGTTCTAAAATATACATCTAGCAGATTTTAAAATATTTTTCCTATTTTCTTCAGCAAACAGTAAAATAAAACATAAAAAAATAATTTTTTGAATGGTGATGTTGGTTGCCATGCCAGCCTGGTGCTGGTTACACACCTGGGGCCAAAGTGACACAAAGTTAAATATTTGAAAACACCATGAAATTTGGTTCAGGAATTCACAGATGTTAAGGATTATGCACAGACGTTTTTGAGTAAAAGGTCAATTACATTCCAATGAAGAAATAACCATGGAGGAAGAGAAAACCTCAAATTTTGGACTGTTTGAAAAACATAGCAAGCAAACCTAAAAAAAATTAAATTTTCCAAATGACGAAAAAGCATAAAAACCTGTACTGTTTTTTCATAGAAATAAATGCAAAACTGACCCAAATATAACAAGATCCAATCAAAACAAATAACAGTGGGAGTAACATAACAAGAGAGCAACACATGTCACCAAGAGTGAGTTTCAGTTCAATCAGGTACTTGTCTGTTTCCACTCCTGGGAACCAAGTTCAGAACTAGGAACCAGAGTGAACTTATGAAGACTTCTATTGCATATTCAAACATTTAACAGCATGGACTCAAACATGATGAACTCACACAAGCACCCTCTAGAATTAATATTACTGGTAGGAGGTCAATAACCTTTTACCCCAAACCTCTCAGCCCCCATCCACTTGTCACATTTGTTACAGATGACCTAATATTCACAGGATTACCACTCACAACTTAAAAAATGTCTGGCAGACAGAGGAGGTGTAAGGACAGTGGGCACAGTGTGTGAAAGGGCTGGCAGGAAGCAAAGCACAGAAAACATGACATGACAGCATTCCCAAAACTCCAAAGGAGATGCTAATTTGAAGAGGCAGTACAGTAACCTTTGACTCTACAGCTTCCTTCAGATAGATGTAATCGTATGCACAGCATTAGCGTTGTATTATCACTGTGTGCTGGAGGGTTTTATAAAAAGAGAAACCAATTACAAAAACAGTGTGAACACTTTAATACATAAATTCAAACATACACAATGTCAGAAAGAGTGTGGAGCGCAGAGGTGAGGACCCAAATGCAGTATGCTGGAGGCTGAATGGCTTAAATAAAAAGCAAAAATCCAGAATCGAAAAAGTTCAAATGAGGAAAATAAATCCACGAGGAGTCGAGAGAAATCAGGACAGAACAAAGGATTAATCAGCACGACAGAACCTACGCAAACAACTCAACAAAGAGGGAAGCAAGACACAAGAAAAATCTATTGAAGTAAATTAGGAAATGAAAAAATAACCAATAGTGAAACAAGAAGACAGTAAGACATCAAAAACAAATACTAAACATGAAATCCAGTGGGGGAAACAGTGGGACAACATTATAAAAATTTTGCGAAAACAAAGGGGCAGGAAAATAGGAAAACAGTGAAGAGATTAATCATAACAAAATCAAAACAGAAACCAAGAACACAATAAAAAAAATGAAGGTAAAAATAGCAATAAAGTTAAAAAATAAGCAGAAACTAAATCACTGAATCAAAAAAAAAAAAAAAAAAAATAGAAACATTACACTGAGCCTTACACTCCCAGTCTCATTTATTGCATGTCTTTGTTCAATGTTCTGTCCAGAGGATTTGAAAAATATATAAGTAAGCTCTTTGGAAATGGATACATAAAATACCATGGTAATATACCACCAGTGTAAAAATGGGTCTGAAAGTTCAACAGAATTTAAATTAGACCATTAAAGGCACCAAGCACCAAGAAAATGTTAACACACCACTGTGGATGTGAAAGACTATGCAACTCAAGTCGTTTCTATATGTTACTAAACTACTGACAGCTACTGCCAGTGAGTGACTATATAACCTTAAACAGTGCTAAAAACTAATTGGAATATTGTGTTATAAATTTCTCTCCTTCAAGCAGTGCAGCTGTTGGCTGTATGACATTCATGCTAACATTGCTCAGTACTACCTACCTCTATAAACCTGTATCCTCCACTCAATACACTCTGCTGAGCTGATGCTGATTCCTGCTTCTATCCAGATTAATTGCCCTTGACACTTCCTGTACACGCTGAACTGCAGCCAAGGATACCAATTGGACCACTTGGGAACTTGTAGGTTTTCCTGATTTATTCATGTACCAGAGTCATGCATATTAGCTTTTCTTGCTTTCCAGTTAGCTAGGTCTTCTTAGCTTGGTGGCTATATGTTTAGTTCTGTTCATTTCAGGTTTATTTATAGCACCAAACCACAATAACAGTCACCTCAATGAGCATTATACTGTAAGGTATGAAATCTCAATAATCAAGCAACCTTGTAGGAACACTGGTAGAATCACTGCCGCACTGCAGCAGGTAACAAAACGTTTAATACCTGTTAAGTCAATTTGTAGTTTGTCCCCTTGTAATTTCATATGCAGTCTACTGTCATGATACAACATCCATATGAGTTAGCATATTTGTATTTACATACTGTTAAAGCAGTTTATTAAAAACACTTGATTTCCAATATTTATATGTCTCATGTAGTCTATAGTCCAATGCTTTGTGAAAATACTGGCATATTCTATACATTAGTGCAACCTGCACTTTAGCCTGAAATACTTAAATGTACATAGATTTAAAGGTCCAGACAAACTGAACACACTTGTACCCAGTGTCCCACCTCTAAGGAACACCGCACACACAAACACCCAAGCATCAGCACTCTATGCAATATGATAACCTTAGCATCTTCCATCTATCATCCTAGGTGAGACAGAGAGGCTGCTGTCTTCTCCCCAGTGCCAGTAGTGTCACCAGCTATTAAGATCCAGCGATGGTTTAAGAAAGAACAGGAAAAGATAAGTGAAGTGGTTTTATGAGAGAATCTTTTGATGGATGGGTGGGTTACTACTACTATGGGGAGCCCCCAGATCCACACATTTTCAGCACTTTTCATGGATGATAAGGCTCGGGAGATAAATAAAAGAAGGGCTGGCCAGGCCCTGTACCTGTTTAATACTGCTGATGTGGTGCTGGCTGTTGCAGGCAGGGGAATGACCAGTGTAACCATAGATGTGAACTAGTGTGGGATGATGGGCATGGAAACATAAACTGTTATTTATCCAGGTGCAGCATTATGTCGAGGGGCAGTGAGTCCCAGCCATGTGTCACAGAGGCCCAGGAGCCAGCAGATTTTCACCGGCAATAAATACTGTAGCCGGGATCGCTCCGTGGATTACATCAACCCTGCATCAAGCCAAGAACCCTGGAAATGTATCTTTATTTCTTCTTATTCTGCAAGAAATAATACGTGGTCCTTATTTATTTGTTTGGTTTTGTGGCTCTTTGTTAACAATATTTAGCAAAACTACAAGCATAGAGCATAGGCGCAAGATTAGCCATTAAATTATGAATACACAACACTTCAAAACTGCAAAGGACTGCATTAGGCCTTGGCAGACGGTAGCTCTCTGAGTGGCCTTGTCATTTGTCTGTATGTGATTTGGGGGGGCACTAAACAAGACTAAAGCAAGACTTTATTAAAAGGTAAGCAAAAATATAGACCCTGGTTCTTTGAAGACCCCCTTGCTTAAAGCATTTGCTACTACTCCTACTCAAGAACATATTGCTATCAGCTCATCTTCATGGTGCTCTTTGCTGCTAGGAAAAATGGACCTTCTTACACAAAGCAAATTCAACAAACTCTGTCTTTAAACTCAAAGTTTAAGTGTTTGCAAGTGGAAAACACTCCACTCCAGAAAGCCTGATAACAGTTAGTTCAATCAGTTCTTAGTATGTTCACCCAGAGTTAAGCATGTGCGTGAGCAACGACAGATCACCATCATCAGTGGAGCTCACATACCTTGATTCACCATGGCAACGAGCAAAGAGCAGAGCCTCCGTTTTAATCCAGTGGACCAAGGAATATGACTGGGGCACGACTTTTGTTATAAGAGCAGGAGGAGAGAACAGCATAATGCTTATCAGCGTCGTCCATTCAATCAACCTGAATTTTCATAACAGATAAAAGATGGATCTAACAAATTTCACATTTGATCTTTTATTATTCAGCTGTAACTTGACAGTGGACAGCAACTGAGATAAATAGTTTACTTATAAACCTTTCAGTGGAAACAGTGTTGCGGTTCAGACATTTTACAGCATTATTTAATGACTGTATTTCAACATGTCAGCATACGGAATACAATAAGACTGTCTGAAGTCTGCATTCAAAATTTCTCTTTAAAATGCATTAAGTCTAGTTTTAAAATCATTAAGTCATTTCAGCCTCATCTTCACACAAATATGCACGTGATCTCCATCGAAGATGTCATCTCTGAAAGGCATATTTCCATCAGTGCAGCTGATTACAACAGCAGATATCACATCATTGATCAGTGTGTATTGTGCATTTGAATTTCATATGGATCAGCTTTATTTAAACTGTGGTTAGTACGGTAATGTAGAATAAGTGTTGTAGTGCAGGAGAGCCGACCGACAACCTGACACTGATACTGATGACTGATTATCAAGGCTTTCATGTTAAGTATGACAAACTGTCATCTAACTAACGTTTATGAAAATAGAAAGTTGGGCAAATTAACGTCCTCTGCTGTGTGCTTTGACATCAAGTGTATGAATGAGGTAATAAAACCGAGTGTCAGCTGTAGCAGGAGGGGAGGAGTCAGACTCTGACGTTGAAGAAAACCTGCCAACAAGCAGTTTCAGCGGATCTGTTGCCACGGTAACTGACTTAGAGTTTAAGTGAGCTCTCTTTCTGACAGAGCAAGACTTGAGTGTCCCTCAAATATATGTACTACTACGAGTACTACTGTGTGTCAACTGGATTGCAATTGGATTTTCAAAGTACCTACAGTATGCTAACACTATTTCTGGCAACATGTAGAAAGCAATTCTTGGCTTCTGGTGGCTCTTCACACATCTTCTTCGCCCCAGTTGGTTGCTGACTGCTCAGCTGGCAGCAGGTGCACTGCCACGCTCAAAATGTATTTAGAAATTTTCCATTGCTTTCCATTACTATTTCAAAAAAAGCAATATGATTACAGTAATTTATTAATTCCCTCAACACTCGTTAATTGTAAGTGTTTTAACTTGTTGATGAAACTAATTTGTACTAATTTGTATATTAATTTTAGTGTAGCCTGAAATTAAAATAACCCACCCTATTGGATTATATTTTCATTATGGTCTTTTCTAACATTTTCATTACATCCGCAATGAAACAGAAAAGGACTGAAGCATGCGCACCTCTTAGATTTCAGCCTATATCTGTTTTAGAAGACCAGCTTTCAAAGAATTTGGCCATCATATGTGCACTTAGTCCCTGAGCCAAAATCCCACTGACTCCAGACTGCTCTAAACACTTGATTTCCAACAGTTTTTTCTGCTCTTGGCGCTGCATGATGTCAGCCATACTGATACTGAATATGGTCATCTTAGGCATACAGTTCTGGCTGTGAGCTCAAAAGCACCACCCACATACTTTTTAATCCCGCTGTTTAAACCTAATGCCAATCAGAAAAAAGCCAAACTTGACTTAAAGGAAGGAAATGAAACAGCTCATTTTAGAGCATAAACTAAGAGGTTACACAAGGCCCAGCATAAAATAAAGATTATTTTGACATGTGGCTTGTGAAAAGCTACTCAAATAGAGTCTAACAATAAAAAAATGTAGCTGGGAGTGAACATAATAGGTTTCCTTTAAATAAATTCATGTTATCCAATTTATGTGTGTCCTTGTGTGTTTGCAAGTGTCCCTGCAGGGTACGAGTGTTAAACAGTGGGGGTGAATGCTGCTGAGGCCTTCACACAACAGGGCAAAATGGCTCCTATTATCCTCACTGTGACTTCCCTGATACTGTGTGTATGTACTTCACTGCTGGATGCATACTCCAAGAAATCCTCTTTACAATGAAGACAGAGTCCCACCAAGCCACAGCAAGGTCCAGTGATCACCTTGAATGATATAAGAGGAGCTCATTCCTGTTGTTTCGGAGGCAGAAACCAGCACCACTTCCTATTTTCCCATTTTTATTTCCTATGAACCAACTCCTTTAAGAAACGTCATAATTACAGAAAAAACTGCATAGCCATTGTGCACAGTTTGCTTTACTGCTAGTGTGTATTATGTGTGTATATGTAAACTCATGTAAATATATGTGCCACTTTGTTAGGTACACTTGTTCAGTTTCTGGTTTACAAAAATATCTACTTGGACAGTTACATGGTGTATGTACAAATGCAAACATAGTCATGATCACCTGCTGAAGTTCAAAATGAGCATCAGAATGGGAATAGAGATGATTATTAAATATCCAATAACCTAAACTGCTGATCTTGTGTGATTTCTCTAGAGTTTACAGTGAATTGTCTGTAAAAGAGAAAATATCGAGTTGTCTTTGGCATAAACAACATGAAAGCATCAATCCCCCCTTATATCAAGGTTTCAGCCTGCCTCTGGTGGTGTAAATATCTGGGTGATATTTCCTCTGCACAATTTGGGCCCCGCAGTACCAAGTGAGCGTCATTTAAACACCACTGTGTACCTGAGTGTTGTTGCTGACCATCTCCATCCCTCCTGGCTGCTCCTAGGAGGATAATGCTCCATGTCACAAAGCTCACATCATCTCAAGCTGGTGTCTTAAACATGAAATTGAGTTCACTATAGTGAAATGGCCCCCATAGTCACTGGATCTTTTGGGATGTAATGGAATAAAGGAGTCACATCATGTAACTACAGAAGACAAATCTGCAGGAACTGTGTGATGCTGTCATGTCAGCATGGACCAAAATATGGAAACTAATGTGATGCTGGAAAGTGAAGAGTGCTTCCTTTGTTGAGTCTGTTTGTTGAATGCCATGAAGAATTAAAGGACTTCTGAAGGCAAAAGTGGGATCCTAAGGAAGTTTGTTAAGTTCAGAGGGTCTGTTACCATGGTAACTGACATGGTAACAGTTTAAGCTAGCTCTCTCTGGTGGAGCAAAACCAGAGTGTCCCTTATATAGAAACCTCAGTGAAGGTATGTTACTTCATTTTTGTACTATGAATGCTACAGCTAAGCTAGCAGTGCTACAGCTGCTGTTTATGAACGACCAGACTGCTAAATCATTTCAGAGTGGTTTTACAGATGATGAAATCCTTGTGTTACTAGCTGAATCACATGGTGTTATAACAGTACAATAGCAATTTGTGTATGTTTACAACACACTGGTAGCTCAGTGATGCTTTTTACTAGCTGACATTGAGTGTGCCATTGACTGAGGCATCTGTTTCCACATAACAAGGAATTTATGTCATTCACAGAGCTTGGTGATTGGCAGCACTGACTCGAAATTTCAACTTAATAACTCAAAATTTCAACAAAATTAACTCGAAATTTCAAATTATTGGTGTTAGAATTGAGCTTCCATAGGATACAGCCCAGCACTACCAGGGGGTACATAATACAGTGGTTAATGAGTATAAGCTAGTGCTAAACTTCCAGAAAGATGTGACATATGAAATGTTAAAGGTCTCTTTTTTAAATGTCATTCCTTAATGCTGAAAAAGGCAATACTGACCTACTGACTTTCTTCTTTAAATGAATGAGAAGATTATATAAACCCCAGATGCTTCTGCAAGGAAAAGTTGTTACAATTAAAAACCGTCTCTGACAGATCCTGTCTGTAAAATCCTTACATATTGGATTCCAGATGAACAGAAATCCAAATCAATATATTTGTTCTCTCATTTCACTAAATGTCTCTCTCCGACTTATGCTTTGGTTACAGGTTATTATTCTGTATTTTTGTATTATTGCCAAGCTTCAAGAAGGAGAGTCTTTCTTAATATGAAGTGGCTGAGGTCAGACAGTGGGGACTGGGATGGATGAGAGTGACTCAGAAAATGTGGTTGAGTCATTTGATTTTATTACAAACATTTTCTCTATTATGTTCTAGCCAGCTAACATATTGTAGCTTTCTTTGCCTCATACTCAGCAATTGCCAGGTAGGACGTTATATGTACATGTTTTACCTTTTACTAATATTATACTCGTTTGAATAGGCAGATCCTGAGTTCAATTCCACCATCAGGCCAGGGTCTTTCTGGTTCAAGGTTCAAGGTTCTTTATTTGTCACATGCATAGTTATACAAGTATAACACAGTGAAATGTAACCTGGCACGCTCCTCGACTTGTGCAAAAATGGGGGGTAGAGGAAGAACATTATATTTTTATATTTTTCTTTTTTAGGGCCTGGATAGCTTGGGGATAGAAGCTCCTCTTGAGTCTCTCCGTCCTTGCCCGGATGGTGCGGAACCTACTACCAGATTGCAGAAGTTGGAACAGTTTGTTGCCAGGATGGGACGGGTCCTTCAGTATCTGCGCTGCTCTAGTCCGGCATCTCCTAGTGTAGGTGTCCTGAAGCGGGGGGAGAGCAATCCTGCAGCAGCGTTCTGCTGTACGGATCACTCTCTGGAGAGTTTTTTGGTCCTTAACACAGCTGTTCCCAAACCACGATGTGATGTTCTGTGTGAGGATGCTCTCCACAGCGCCTGTATAGAAAATCCTGAGGATCTTTGGAGAGACCCTGAACTTCCTCAGTTGTCGTAGGTGGTACAGGCGCTGCCTAGCCTTTTTGATCTGGACCTGACTGTGGGCAGACCATGTCAGGTCTGAGGAGATGTGGACACCAAGATACTTGAAGGACTGCACCCTCTCCACTGGAGCTCCATTGATGATAATGGGCTTGTAGTCTCTGTGCTGACTCCTTCTGAAGTCCACCACCAGCTCCTTGGTCTTGCCGACGTTCAGCTGGAGGTGGTTGTCCTGGCACCATGATGCCAGATTCTTCACTTCGTCCATGTAGGCCGCCTCATTGTTGTTGGAGATGGCACCCAACACCACTGTGTCGTCAGCAAACTTCACAATGGTGTTGGAGCCGTGGGTGGCCACACAGTCTGAAGTGTAGAGGGAGTAGAGCAGTGGCGAGAGGACACATCCCTGTGGTGCTCCTGTGTTGATGGTGATGCTGTTAGAGATGCATCCACCCACCCTCACCACCTGAGTTCTGCCAGTGAGGAAGTCCAACACCCATGCACACAGACGGCTGTTGAGTCCCAGATCCCTGAGCTTTGTGAACAGTCTGCTGGGTGGAGTTTGCGTGTTCTCCCCGTGTTTGTGTGGGTTCTCCCTGGGTACTCTGGCTTCCTCCCACAGTCCAAAGACATGCACTTACTGGGGAAGGTTGATTGGAAACTCTAAATTGCCCATGTGTGAATGTGGCAGAGCGTGAATGGTTGTCTCTGTCTTTGTGTTAGCCCTGCGACAGACTGGCGACCTGTCCAGGGTGTCCCCCGCCTCTAGCCCTAAGGCTACGTCCATACTAATGCGTTTTCATTTGAAAATGCATCGTTTTGAAAGCGCTCTTGAAAACGCATGCTTGGTGCTTTCACGTCGCAGTGTGGACAGCAAAAACCGAGACTGTTTAAAAACAATGACACATTTTAGTCATGTGATGCAGTCACTTAAACTAAGATAGCGGAGGGCATTATACAGCAGTTGTTTTGTTTGCTCTCTATTTTGACAGTCCTATTAAAAATTAATAATTAATATCAATTTGTACATGCTACAGATAGTTTTTCTTCAAATTCTTTAACTCTCACTCGCTTTTGCAACTTTGTGTTACTCGCAGCAACAACTCCACCTCATTGTTAGTCCATTTAAAAAACTCAGTGCTTTTCCTCAACATTTTGCCGCGACGTTTCAAAGAGCCGGAAAGTAAATAAATGTCTTCTTCCATTTCACGCATGTGCAGTGCGGAAACGTAAGCGTTTTTGGCCGTTTCAATGTGGACGCACAACTCTGTGAAAATGACTGAAAACGCTGGTGTGGACGCGATGCATTTTCAGATGAAAACGCCGTTTTCAAATTCAAATCTATCCGGGCTAGTGTGGACTAGTGCGGGGGGGCTGGAGCTTATCCCAACTATCTTAGGCTATGATAGTTGGGATAAGCTCCAGTCCCCCTGCGACCCTGAAAAGGATAAGAGGTAGCGAATGGATACTCGTTTGAATACTTATACTTTCATTAGAAATGACGAAAAATGATGTTAATGCCTTCACCAGGACAATATACAGGAATATGACATGGTGGAGATGTGCACCTACATGTGACAACAGAAAGAGGAAAAAAAATAATGGGAACAAAAAGGGGGGGGGGGGGTTAAAAGATTAAGACAGAAAGACTGCCAGGCAATGATAAAGCTAGTCCTCCTCCCTGACACATAGTGAGAAGTTATTACTCAGTAGGGTCAGATGCAATCTTTTAATGCCGCTCCCTCTGTGTACGCCACAGGTGGACGCGTAAACACTGACTCTCACACACGCGTAAACACACAGAAAAGAAGGACAAGAAAGGTTACAGGTACAAGACTTCACACGGAACAATACTCAGTCCCTCGGGTCTTTGGTCGGTGACCCTGAAAACAGTTACTATGTATGCGACACACACACACACACACACACACACACACACACACACACACACACACACACACACACACACACACACGCCTGTCATCACAAACCCTAGTAATAAGAGGTCAGTGAAAAAAATCACTCAGCTGTGATCAGATGCTCTTCCACAGAACAAAAACCTCTCACAGGTAATTTTTTATTAATGTTTTTAAAAGTCCAAGTACGCCGATAACACACAGCGTGGCTTTTAAAAAGTCGATAAAGCTCCTATCCTCCCTTTCCCGTGTGTGTATTCTAGTCAGAGACGTTTCTGCGTTGCCATGGGAACTATGTGGGCATCTATATCACACAAAATAATAGGAACAAAAATAACGACATGACAGAGAAAGGTGTTTATAGAGAGACAGGTGTGTGTCTGTGTCAGATATAGTGCGCGTGAGGTGGGGGAGAGAGCAAAAGTCTCGAGAAGAAAATCAACCTGCTGAAGTGGCTCGTAGTATATATGCAAACACTGAGGCGGGCTGACTCACCACATGCTGCCCTGCAATTGTTTTGTGCATACCTTACATTATTAGTTTGGATGTGTGTAGTTATTCTGACACTTCAAGTAAAACTATCTGTGGTGACGTTGCTGGGCTGTTCTGTTACATGCTAGTTTCTGCATGGGCAAATTGTTATTAGCTTCTGTTTCGCCTAATAGACTGCAATACGTCACACAGTAATTCAGTTACATGAGCTAGTCTGATGCTGTTCACTGAAATAAATGTATAGATACCTTTGATCAATTTGAAATTGTTCCAAGTAAATTCCAAGAGTTTATGCTTGAAAACAATGCTAGATAAGGTTTGATATTTTACTGAAAGATGAAACGAAATGCTGTTAAATGAATAGTATCTGCACGACTATGCAAAAGGAAAACAATATGATACTTATAAATCACAAAACATTAAAGGAAAGTTTTGATTTTGCAAACAGATCAAAAAAAGAAAATTACAAAATTACGACACTGATGCAGCCATATAATTCTATTTCTCTTCTCCCAGTGGGAATTTTCACTGTCAGTGACGAAGATGGAACAAGTTAGGAATGAGTATGTATTAGAAGGACAGTTCAGGCTGAGAAGTTTGGTGAATAAGTCAGAGAGGAAAGGCTGAGAAGGTTTGGACATGTGCTGAGGAGGCATATATTGAGTAAAGGATGATGAATATGGAGGGAAAAAAAGGAAGAGCACAAGGATGTGGAAAAAGGAGGACATTCAGAAATGATCAAATTTATCATTACAGCCCGTTCACCCCATCAGTTTATCCCCGATTTACATATTTTCCATTGTCATACTTAAAAAAAAAGAGTGAAAATAATCAAATCTAAATGTTACAGACATACATGCCGTGTGTTTTGGAATATTTTAGCTGCAAGGAAGTAGGGAGTAGGAATATACCACAGCACCCATAACATACAAAGTAAGTTTCTGATTCACCAGATAAGGCAAAAAACCCCAAAACATTAGACGTTCATAAACAAAGCAATTAACCGTCAAATACGTTGTAACCACACAGAGTGTTCATGCACTTAAGCAGGAGACCGGGTTTCGCTTTGAGGGTTTAAAGTAAAAACAAACTGGGTTGGTGTAACCCAGTGGTGGATGCCAGGAATATGGTGAGATGGAGACAGATTTGCTGTGGTGACCCCTAAAGGGAGCAACTGAAAGAAGAAGCAGAAGTAGGAAAGGGGTGAAATTGCAGAATACACTGCACTTTTTCACAAAGTACTGGATCAGTGAGAATATTAAGAACATGACAGGTGCAAGTCTTATAATCCAAAAGTGTTAAAAGTATTAAATCATGAATGCATACTCTGGCCAGCTCTTGATGAGCTTAAGGAAAGAGCATTAATATAAAAGGTTATAATAATAGCACCCTTGTGGTCTGTGTGTGCAGGGTGGCCTGAAGCAGACCTTCATTCTCAGCTTGAATGATTTCCCTAATGGAAACGCAGCTCCGAATTCAGTGACACAAGTCAATACATGATAGGTGCTCAGCAACACTACAGTGTTCCAGCAGCTTTGAATTGCAGAAGAATAAATGTTTTTTATGAGTGCTGCCTAATACTGGTCGAGGATTGGACCATTTCTCTGCCTTGTAAAAGCTCTGAATGCAGGCTTCTCTTACTATTGGTGTGTCACCCATGTGTCTTTGAAGTGCTTTATTGATTACAGTTATCACCCACCTAATGGTTTGGGATTCCCGAATCCACCATTAGGTCAGAGGAACAAAAGGTAAAAGTGTGGACACTGCCACTGATTTTTGAAGACATATGAGAGATTGTGTGCATAAAGGTTAATGGATTGAAAGGACAGCAAAAAGGGACCTAAGAGCCAAACCTCCCCGCATAGAGAGAAAGTTTACAGCTCCCATCGATACGATCGGATATCCCTCTTGGACAACGAATGTCGTTATCGTGATTTAAACAGGCCTGATTAGATCTGGTCAGCAGGTTGTTTTCTGCTGAACGGGGTGATGCTGGCTGGCTGACAGGTCATTCTTTCTCACACAACCATTCTGGGCTATCCTTTGCATTATTAAGTCAGGGAAAAATGGCTCTCCCTTGTTTTGTGAAACCTGACTTATAAGAATAAGTGTTTGATGCTAATGCTTGATTGACACATCTCATGTCATATTTTGGATCTGTTTTAATCTGTCATCTTAAAAAAATAATCTTTAAAAAACCCTTCTGTTTATTTTATTATAAGTACATAAAGATAAAATAGAATGATAATAAATAAAATGTAATACAATAACAATAATAAAAAATTAATTTGGATTTTTTTCTACATTTGCAAATTTCATTCATCAATATTTTAAACTATATATTAATTTCGATTGATCGGCTATATATGAAATCAGACAGTTTCACACAGTTTTCATAACTTTCATATTGTGGCATAAAACATTTTCTTTATATTGTCACCAATACTCTGTAGTATCAAGGTAATTCACAAAAGCCCAGAACATTGTTTTTTTACTTTAATTCACATTTTCATAATCATGACTGTAATATTTAGGACACAGAATTTGCCCCTGCAGTGTGACAGATAAAGCTTTTGCCTTTGATTAAATTAATTCTAAAGACAATGAACTTTGGTTAATTAGTAATTTGCTCTTTTTGAGGTTTTGAGTGAACTGGAAATTAACCTCTTAGTTTCTAAGGGAATTTACAGCAGAAAAAAACATACACAGAGAGGTCTTAGATTTTCAAACCAGGGTGTCTTGTCTAAGTTGCTGCTATCTCTGAGATACTTAGAAGGTATCTTAGACTGGCCACAGCATTCACAGTCAGGATCTAAGGTGGACATCGGTACCCTTGAGAATGAATTTTTAACGCACTAAAGTCCCCCATAAAACTAAACAAGAAGCTAGGTAAACACAAAGTTGACAGTACTGTGTGTTCACACTAGGGCTGTGCGATATGACCAAAATCTCATATCCCGATATAAGAATTCTATCGTCCGATAACGATATAAATCACAAAAATGTAACATTTTCTGTAAACTCTGTGAATCTCGGGCAGCTCGACTTGCGGGAAGTGTTTCCAGCTGCGCGTCATGTAGCTGGAGTCAAGTGTTTTAACAGATGCATGAAACTATACATTTTTAGACATAAGTAACGGCCGCCGTTTTCTTTGTGAGTATTTATTACACAGCGTGCTGCGGGAAAATATCGAACAGCCCTAGTTCACACAACCTGCACCCCGACGGAGTTCCTGTCCTTTTCACATAGGTGTATTTACCAGTGCACCAAGGGCCCAACACCAAAGCAGAACACCATCAAAGTGATGTGAATGAGTTGCATTTTGAAATCCAAGATGAGAGATGTTTTATTGATGGATTTATTGATTGAGCTCTAATTCTGATTAGTACATCAGTAATTATTTCCTATAGAAATGTTCTTGAGTGTGCTGCAGTAGAGTAAGAATAGACTGCATTAGAGTAAAGAAGTATGAACAGTAAAGTTTCTTTACTTTTCTTGAAGAAAACACAACTCGATTACAGATCAAAGGAAGACACTGACTGTTTAATAGTCACGCTTACATTAACAACTTTGATCATAATGAAATATAAGGACTTTAAAACCTTGAACTAATGTAGGTGTAGCTTAGAAAGGCGGAGCAAGTGAATAATGAGATGTGTTTCATGTGTGTTGTAAACTCGATGTATTCCACATTCCAGGCTTGAGTGTAATATTTCACCAGCTTGCTGCTTGTCACATCTCTCACCTAGACTTGAAGCGATATCATGACTTCCTTTTAGTTGCTTGTGACACATTATAAATTGAAGAGAAACATGTCGCATTGAAAGGCCTCTACCTTGTCGGACTGGTTTTCTACTTTATCTGAACAGCAGATGCTGGGCTGGGGCTGCTGTGTGGCATCACTGTGACAGGCAGCCTTGCCAATGAGCTAGTGCCATCCAGACTCATTATTTCCCACCTCAACCTACTTTACTGCCTTGACAAATATATGTGTCTTGCACTGTCCATTTTTAAAGGAGGCCCTGAGTTGTCTAACCTGTTGGCCAATATGCATACAGACCAGTTGCAAAACCCTGTCTTTCTGATGGATTGGCTGGTGTTCTTGTGTCTTGGATGATAATTATCAACCAAGCATGCCAAAGTTACCACAGTATCTGCAGAGATACTAAAATCAGCAGTTCATTATGGAATTTTCTCATATTTTGTCAATCATATCAGACAAAACTTGAGGATAACCACAGCCATCTTTAAAAAAAAGTGCATTTTTAAAAGTACAAGCGAGACACGATGTGATTAGTTAAATAAACCTCTGCCAGATTTCTTTGTAATGTGTGCATTTCATGACATTCCTGCAAAGTTGATGTATTTGCAAATGTCACGATGTTGTGATATTAGCTTTGTGCCACACTTATGGCCCTGTCAGTGATCTTGTTTCCATGGTAACAGACTTGATTTTCTCTTGATAAAGATAACTAAGAAGAACAGGGCATTTGAAACATGAGATTTACTTTCTGTTTTACAATTTACAGTCTCATTTGTTCAAAATGTCAAAATGTACCTGCATTTACCAAACAGACTGTTTAAATGTTTTAAAGCTGTGCACGTTGGTGAATGTGTTTTTTTTGGTAGTTCGATATACTACAACTGGTAGTTGCACACAGGAACTACATGCTGTTTGACAACCAATAAGGCAAGATTTAATTGAAGATAAAATGGCAAATTTATAATTGATTTACTTAGGAAATTAGTACTTGTATGTGTTATATGTGGAGGAAAAGTGTTTGCTTACACAGTGCTCACACACTGTCCGCGTGCGCAGCAGTCTCCCAGTTGCATGAAAAATACTTTTGATTAAGGAAAAGGCAACATTTTTTCTGACAGCAAAACCTCAAACATCAACTGTATCCCTGTGGAAGAGCTTCACTCTCAGTGCTTCACACAAAAACTTTGCCTCATTTTCTGCACTCTCTCAGTTTTACTGCCACTTCTTCTTCTTCTTTTTTTTTTAAAGTACAATCCGATCGGATGAACTCTCCTCCTCTCCTCTTTCTTCTGCTTTCTTCTTAGGTGAAGGTTGATAGTTACTTTCTATTTTTAGCTTGAGCTGCATTGCTTTTAAATTTTTGATTCTTTCACTCAGATGCATTTTTTTTTTTGCTCATGCACAATGATTCTTTAGCTTTTTAATGTTCACTGGCATCCCTCAGGGGATGAATATACGACAGTTGGAATAGTTTAGCAGAAGTTTTCTTAACTACAGCTAACTGTGTTCTGAAAGTTACAGCAAAGGATCAGAACTCAGAGCTGGGATATCTCACGAGGGTGTCTGTCACATATGCAAGGATTGGTGTTACACACTTGCTGAGTCGCTCAGTGTGCCTGAGTGCCATGTGCTGTGTGTTATGCTTGAGAGGGTTTTGAGAACATGCCCAGATGGTGCCGTCTTCCATTTGCTTCTAAAAGCAACTAGTGGCTTCATGATGGCTTCAAGCAACGAAGTACTGACCACATTTGCTTTTAACGAAAACCCGAGACTGACAGCTGAGTAGACGTCGGTTATGGAGACTGTCTCGTATTTTTCCTGCTACGGATAGTATACAACAAACAACTTACTTTCAGTTTAAAAAACAAAGAAATTAATAACAATTAAACTAATTCCAAGTCAAAAATATTTATCTTTAATATTTATTAATATTTAATATGTACCCTTCAGGATTCTGAAGGTTAGGGGTGAGTCAGCTGCATTTGATCAATCGGATAAAAGGTGTGAAAGACAATGGACTCATCAAAGTTTGATTTTCAAAAGCAAACTTTGGGGAAGTGTGCCGAAGACAATGGATGATTGTGAAAGGTTGAAGTAAAGGTGTATATTCATTTTCACACATTTGTTACAACCTCTGCATTTTTTGTAGTTCTCTTTTAACTTCAGAGTTCAATCTCTATTAAGGAAAAAGAGGAGAAAAAAAATGAAACCCTCTCTGTAACATGACCCTCAGAGCACTGAGTACATCAACAAGTGGCTACTGAGAGAGAAAGAAGACACTTATGGATCCCTCCTTCTGGCAACAGCTTCATTAATCACACTGCCCGATCGATGGCTGCACAGGAAACGGGCTGCTCAGTGCTTCCCACCAACAAACAACACAATAGATTTTTCCCTATTCCATCTCTCACTTGTTGTATCTTTGACCCATCTTTGTCTTTTTGTGTTTCCTTTCTGTTCATCTCCAACTGTGAGTGCCCTGATGTTTCAGATGAAATATTTAAGATGATAATACTGACTGTGCTCTTTATTCTAGAGTGGAAAGTTGTACTTCACAGTATGTAGTGCACATTAGAGTATTAACTGAGGAGCAGGTCTTTTCCCGATCTTTTACTGCATGCCACCACCGCTGTCAGCACCTTTGTTGAAGATGCTTTGAATCCAGGACACTGTGCTTAAAAATAGAGAAAGATACAGTATCACAAGCATCGTAATTAAACTTGTGGATGCTTGTCAACAAAAATTACGCCCATGTACTCATGAATTCAATGCCGTGGTTTCATGGTTTTAGTTTCATAACCCTCATAAATGTGCCATTGTGCCATAACACTGATAATAGTGCCTCTTGTCTGCTGATTCTATCTTATCCTTTCCTGGTGTTGTGGATTGTCTCTTTCCTTCAACTCAGATAAATGTTCTGGGTCCTACAGCTGCCTGTTGAGCCATGAAGTATGCCTGATTAATTGAAAAACCTAAAGAGATAAAGACCATACGGCTGCTAAACCAATGATCGCAAAAGGTAATGCAGAGATACATGCAGCAGTGCTGAGGTAAAAATAGGGGTGACACAACATGTTTCAAAGTGAAGGTGAAGGCTGAATATTTCAGGAGTGTCCAAATAATTCTACACTACAACATATCACTGACTATAATACTGGACATAGCACACCAATAGTAACTGACAGGATTGGCCATGGGTGTTAGAGACAGACTCAAAGCGAGGAGGAAACAAAGACAAATCTTAGAAAAGCTACTGTTTCTCTCTGAAGTACTGTACATTTGGACAAAAACGAGCAAAACATACGTCTTCCGTCAATAAGACAGTACAATGTTAACAGATAATGATGTTGGTATTCAGTTTCACACAAGCAAGCAGAGAAGACTCACTCAAAAGTACCAGAAAAACAGAAGATATGTACACAGTAGTGAGTGTGTCCTTCCATTGTGCCACTAACAAACACTGACATGATGGCTGCACAATTCTCTGTCAGCACTTTGCCTGCAAGTTTTCAGTGGTATTTAGGCACATCGGGCAGCCAGAGAAAATATTCTTTACTTCAAGATACTCCAGCAGATCTGAGACCCATATGGTCAGACATCGTCTTGTTAGAGAAAAACGCCTTATCTCATCAGGTAACCGAAAGTATGTTTGACAATGCTCCCCTTGTCTGCAGTTCTCTTCTAGGTACTAGGGCTTCCTCCTAGAGTCTGTCATGCATGCTAGGTGAATTAGTAACTCTAAACTGGCCAGATGCATATGAATGTGAAAGGCTGCCTGTCCCTTTGGTATAGTCTTGTTATAGATTAGTCACTCTGCTTCTTGCCCTTTGACGGCTAGGACAGCTTCAGTCAAGCTAACACCCTGAATTAGATAAGCAGCAGAAAAGGTATGGATGGATAGTTGGATGGATTTTGAAGATCAGTGAATAATATCATAATACATCATAATCAAATACATGGAGAAATGTTTGTACATTCTTGTTTTGGTGTGACATAGGCCCACCACCCGCAGGAGGCGCCGTAGGGGTCAGGTGCATTGTATGCTGGGCGGCGGCCAGAAGTGGAGGCCCTGGCGGACTAATCCTCGTCTACCAAGACTGGCAATTGGGACATGGAACTTCTTACCCTTAGAGGTAGGGCGCGAAGTTCAGCTCTCAGAGTAGAGCCGCTGCTCCTCCACATTGAAAGGAGCTAGTGGAGATGGTTCGGGCATCTTACAAGGATGCCTCCTGGGCACCTCCTGGGTGAGGTGTTCCAGGCATGTATCATCGGGAGGAGGCCCCAGAGCAGACCTAGGACACGCTGGAAAGTTTTATCTCTCAGCTAGCCTGGGAACGCCTTGGTGTGCTGGAGGAGGTGGTTGGGGAGAAGGAGGTCTGGGCTTCCCTGCTTAGACCCGCTGCCCCCGCGACCCGGCCCCAGATAAGCGGAAGAAGATGGATGGATGGATGGATGGCTGGATGGACAGAGTAATATCATTTCTGATTTTGTCTTATACATCATATCATGAGTCAATATTATTTAAAGTAGTTTCCTTAATTACTCAGTGTAATTTTGGTGGCCACACTACTTGTTTAATTTGAATATTTCACTTCGTCTTTCTTCTTCTTGGTATTTGTGTTCTTAGTTTTTATTATACTGTCACAAAATAATGAAAGATTGTGCAGCAAATAAAGTGGATTTGTTCTGTTTAATTAATTATATTTATCTTAATAAACTAGATCTATGTACCCCTAAACATTAAAGCAATACTTAAAATTTTATAATGTTTAAATATTAATATATGTAATAAAACTGTCTACTTTGCTTTGCTGTTTAAAAGACAGCCTGGAGGTGACTCTACTGAAATTAATTTTTAGGCAAAAGATTCATAATCTTATTATAAAGGTCAAAAATGACCTTCCAATGGTCTTGCTATCGTGCTACCTTTATGTAATTTAAGCTCCCTCAGAAGCTCTGCAAACCCCTGCAGATGTGAAAAGAATGAGCCAATAATGTGAAGATACTGAAACAATTCAAAGAGACATGGGAAAGGGTTGATCAAAATAAAAAAAGTGGGCTGGAATGGAAATATGTTCAAAGCAGCAACCTCCTGCTGAGACACCTGCGTGCTGACAATGATCTGGGCAATCTGCAGTTTAAAACGTTAGCTGGATCTTTTGGATAAAAGATGGAGGATTTGACAAGCCTTTTATCTTCCCTGGTTTAGAGTTTCTACCAAAGCAATGTAGCAGCTCATCTGTGACACGGATTTTAAGATGGGACAAAGGCAAAATCACCAGGGTGTCCACTTGTGATCTGGCATCCACTTCCCTTCCCTCATCTCCCTGTACTTTACTACTCTCATTAGTCTGCAACCCAGGAGGATTCTTTAAGGTAACACACATGCAGATACATGCTCCTGTCACGGCTGCTTCCTGTTGTTTATAGACGACTAAAAAAAAAAAAAATCCATCCTCTATGTGGTATACCTGGAGCTATGGCCACATGAGGCACAGTGTGGCTTACATGCAAACTCAGTAAAGCTGGAATATTTCAAATGGGTTACGTCGAAGAAAAGCCGAAAGGTTTTAAACAAAGACTTTTTCCCATGCCCCAAAGTGATACTTGAAACTTCTCTGAGGAGAATGTGCCCCTTCTACTTATATTCAAACACAACAAAACACCGGGGGACCAGAGTTAAGAAGCTGTGTACAGAGCAGGGGTTTGACAGCAGGAACTGTCAGATGGCATCTTTATTATGTTACATGAGGAGTCCTGGAGGACTGCACAAGCATCTGTTTCCCATCTTTGCTGCCACTATAAGCATCTAGAAATCAACCAACTTTACCCTTTTGACAGAATATGACATAGTTTAGGGAAGCAATTGTGCATTGCAGGAAAATGCATTGGAATTGTATTGCCTTGGCTATATTATTGAATCATAGTTGCACCTCAAATCCAAGCTCCAGGCTTGAAGGCACAAAGAGGTGGTTATACAACAACATATATTCCCACGCAAAGCACATATGGTATCAAAGCTAACTGTTTGTAATGACTAAATCCTGGTCATTACACATGGGGAGGTTAAAATTAACCAGCTTACACAGTTAGATTTTTGCATTTGACTGCACTTTGGTTAAATGTTGGAAAACTGACCTGGCAACCTGGCTGACCATTTAGCATGCATGGCGTGTTGTGTTAACAATAATGCAGTAATGTGAATCAACCATTTTCTGTGTGACTTTATCAGTCTGTCACATCGTGGTGGAGGAATTTCGACCCACTCTTCAGCTCACTCAGGTTTGAAGGGATTCATTTAAGCTTAAGGTCCCACCACAGCATTCCAATCAGCTTGAGGTCTGGACTTTGACTGGGTCATTGCAACACCTCGGTTATTTTCCTTTTCAGACATTTAGTTATAGATTTGCTGGTGTGCTTGGGATCATTGTCATGTTTCATCACCCAACTTTGGCCAAGCTTTTGGTGTTGGACAGATATCCTTATAGTTGGCTTTTATAAACATTGTGTTCATGGTCTCCTTACTGCACAATGCCCAAGGATTGTGCAAAATCATGTCCACCGCCTGCACCATGCTGCACAGTTGTTTTGAGCTGTCCATTATGGCCAAGCATCTCTACTGTCTATCGAAAAGAAATTGTTTGTTTTGATGCAACCTTTTCAGCTTCTTAGTTCTTATCAATCATTTCAAAATCCATATTTGTTTGGTCTTTTTCTAATTGTACTGTCATGAATATTTAACATGTTAATTCATGCATTTCATATTGTCAAATGCAGTTTTGCCGGTGCCTTATTCCATTTGTCATAGAAAAGTGGAGTACACCCTGGACAGGTCATCAAAAATGCTAGAGAGTCAAATGGAGAAAGTATGTCTTTGTAGAGAATGAAATTACATTTTTAAGGTTTGCAAAAAAAGCTTCTCTAAGAATAGCCTCAAAATTCAAGTTTAACACAGATAAGATGTGGGATTTCAGGTTTCAAATGGATAGAAATAATATCCATACATGCGACTCATAAAAGGCACCTGTGCTTGGGCTCCTGCTGCGAGTGTTTTCCCTGCAGCTGGCTGAAGATCAGGGCAGAAAATGGAGCAGGGGGCCACTGGGGTCCACATCTGGAGTGGATATAATGTATATCTTGACAAGCAACTTTTTTTTTTTTAATTTAACACATTTTAAAAATTAACAAAAATTCCTCATTAACTAAATAAACAAATAGATAAAACAAATATTTAAAAAGACAAACGATGGCAAAATCTGGTGAGGTTTGCTGCTACTGATAATGATACATATTCTATCCAGCACTGAAATATGCATAAATTGTGGATGCTCGGATAAACAACTATGCCAGTCAGCTAGGCATCACCTTAAGCTTGATTTTGAAAAACTGAACTGAACCTCTCTGTGAAGCACTTTCTGTGCAGCTATCTGACACATAATATTGCTTCCTGCACGGTTAACTGTAACAACAGGCTGTCCAATAAACCCCTTCTCCATCTGTCCGTGCGATGCACTCATTGACTGTATAAAAAATATAGACTTCACCACAGTGAGGCTGAAGTATCATCCTCAGGTCACAAAGTGAATATTTTGGCTTTCACCACCTTGGTGCTTTGAAACCTGACATGATGACTGAACTAACCAAACAATTATCTCACTAGTATTATCAAATATTTTCATTCATTCCAATCACAAATTATGTATTATTGTTTTGAAAAATAAAATAATAATATTTTTTAAGTGCCTTTAATATCGTAACCCTTTTAGTGACTGAGATATAACATTTGTGGCATAAACACATATAAAACCCCAAACTCATAATCACCGGGAACAAGATTACACAAAAAAGTTAAATGAGACCCAGGGACGCACACATGCATACTTTTATTGCTTAACTCCCTCCCAAATATTCTCATTATTTGAGCTAAATTCCAGATAGAGATAAGGTAAAGCGTCATACCTTAGTTTAGATCGGTACCTTTTGTACAAAACGAAATTCCTTTTGCTCTTTGTAAGAAATTGTGAAGGTAGCTGTGTCTGAAACTGAATTTCTTTATATTTTCTGGGTGTTGTGACTTGCCTGCTCTACAGGGGAGAAAAAAAACGTTATAGATTTTTCTCATGTTGTGCTTATGGACAAATAGTGACAACATCAAAACAAACAAATACAACTTGGAGCCACTTACTGCCAGACAAGTATTTCAGAATTGATTTGGAGTTCTGTGCACTGTAGAAGACTCTAACTCAACAAAATACATTTTTGTTTTTCAGTTTCATGAAGTTCAACAAAAATAAACTGCACTGCCAGTCCTTCTGTTTTGTTGTTTAAAGCTATGTATGTGTATTGAGTATACATTGTTGATGTGCAAATGACTGACTGAGAAATATCGAATTTTGTGACCCATTTAAGGCTCTAGTAACAAATTATTCACCAGGAATAGCAAAATATAGACTATGGATGGTAGATTGCACTGCTCTGCTGTCATGAACAAATCAATAAATGATTCACCAATAAAAAAAAAACAATCTTTATAAAATTTTTAATGAATAAATATTAAGTTATGATTATATTGGGAAAAAAGGCAATGCATTAGAAATGACAATTCCTCTACTGGTGACATTTGAGTGCAACACTACAATCATATTAAAAAATATTTCTAGGCTTTGGGCGTCCTTTTTTATGACTTTTCTTATTATTGGACTGATTAATATTTAACTATCTATGGTAGAAGTAAAACTTTTTTTTACTGACAGCAAAATATATTTGCAGTCATTCAATTTAACCCTGAAACTGACCATGTAAAATATTTTACAAAATATTAGCGCTGTCAGCATTAAACACGTTAATGCCTCATCACGATTAACGCAATTAAAATTTTTTAACGCAATTCTTAATAATTGTTAAACTGTCTTTTATTAGTTCCACCAACCAATTCCAGTTTAGTCAATATTTGCATGATGGAGTCCAGAATCCAGAAAAACCTCTTCTTGTTGTGGGAACTCTTTTTGGTTTATGTGGTTCTGTTTCTGAAAAACTGACAGACTGCTTGAGCACCAGCGGTTTTCAGAATTGTATCTTTTTCTAGAGTCTAAAACATCTGAACGACGTCTCTTATTTAAAGAATAAACTTTTGTCTTCTGGCTGGTTAGAGCGTGGACAAGGAAAAATACTTTGGATTTTTAGCAAGTGGGTTGAGGCAGATGAGGTGACTACTTGAAACTTCCTCATCACCCTTAACATATCTTTGGGTCATTCAGAACACATAGCATTCATGTACTTTACTTTATGGATGAGTTAAATAGTAAACATTTGGAGAGCTGTTACTATTAAAACCCTGCAATACTATTGAAAATATGGTTTTACACTAAACGTGTAACTAAATGCGTGATCTTGCTGTATCAGTGTGCCAGATAATCAGTCTGTCTAAATGTGCCTGGCTTTGGGCACTATAAATGGAAGTTACAACACATTCTCTATAATTTTGATCCAACACACCCTGATTGGGAAAAAAAAATTGTTGTATTCTGTTGAAGTTACCACAGCAGGAGGAAGATCAGACAGCTTAAATGTTGGCTTTCAGTTAATCATGGCTGATGAAATAGGTATTCTTAGTCTTATAGCTCTCTGCATCTAGCTCATCAAAATGGAAATGGCTGATTGAAGTGCAGCAAGCATACATTTCTCCTCTGCTTATGTTTATAGCCAGGTGCCTTTTATTGTATTCTACAAGCATTTCAGCAAATTGTATGCTTTTCTACTGGCCCAAAATCTGTTTATGTCTCTTCCAGTCTCCCATACTTTCACCCCACTAGTTCATATATATTGCATCATTACAGAACAAGGTTGATCATATTCAAAGATTTCTGTTCCTGCTCCCACTTCATTATTTCTTGGTTTAAGCTCAAATATCTCTGTTAACTGTCTGTAATCTTATAGTATAGGATCACATAAACTTTTAAGTGAATTTCTTGACGTGAGTAAGTGAGTGCTGTAGCTCCATGTTTAAAAAAAGGAATCCAGCATTTCAAATTATTAGACTACGATTATTAAATCTCTCAATACATGCAACAGAGATGACTGCAGCATGTCATTTATCTTGTCTTCCTTCTCTCACCCCAACTGGTCGCAGCAGATGGCCCCGCCCCTCCCTGAGCCTGGTTCTGCCGGAGGTTTCTTCCTGTTAAAAGGGAGTTTTTCCCTCCCACTGTCGCCAAAGTGCTTGCTCATAGGGGGTCATATGATTGTTGGGTTTTTCTCTGTATGTGTTCTTGTAGGGTGTACCTTACAATGTTAAGTGCCTTGAGAAGACTGTTGTGATTTGGCGCTGTATAAATAAAATTGAATTAAACTGAACTGAATTGAATTGAACTGCAGCCTTGAAAGGACTGTCAATGAAAGTTGATTCAAGAATTCAGAAGATCTTCACAAGGACCGGACTAAGACTTGTGTTAGTACACCAAGCGTCATTGGGAAAGGAGCTACAACTGTCACATTCCTACTATCAAGCCATTCTTGAACCAGAGACAACATTAGCTGCATCTTAGTAGAGTTATCGAGAGCAAGAACTGAATTGTTGGTCAGTGGTACAAATTCTTTTCAGGTGAAAGTTTTTATTTAATTTGGAAATCAAGGACCTAAAGTTTAGGGGAAGATGGGAGAGCCACATGATCCAAGGTCTTTTGAAGTCCAGTGTGAAGCATTCGGGAGTCTGTCATGATCTGGAGTACCATGTTATCTGCTGGTGTTGGTAGTGTGTTTTAATCAGGAAATATTCAGATAATTTAGCACTTTGCTCACTGTAAATGTAAAATATCTGAAAGTTTATCTTTTTAAGTGTCTTTGTGATATTCTAGTTTTTTTTTTTAGATGCATTCATACTGCTATTACTACCGCACATATATTGATGCTACTATTATAATTATCTACCGATGCTACTATGGGGAACTCATTATTATTCTCTGTTCACTGGTTGCTATTTATCATTCCACAGTTTAGGAGGTCAATGTTTATTTGCAGTGGTGTCTTTGGTACACTTAAACTAATCCTAGTGGGATTCATGCCTCATGAGAGCTGTATAAGTTAAACTGATAATAAATCCTTAGCAACTAAAAAGTTGCTCTGATGGCCTGTTGCTAAGCTTCTCCAAGGCTTGATATTGCTTTCTCTATAAATAGGTTGATGTCTGCTGAGGTCAAACAGCTTCATTCAGCTCACTGAATACAAAGTCAGAAGCCCATTTATTGCCAGTAAAGCAGTAAATTTACAAGATTTACATTTCAGTCATTTAGCTGGCAGTTTTTTTCCACAGTGACTAAATGAGCCAACCAGGATTTACTTTCGGAACGATAAATGGATAGATTTCACAAAGACTTTGTTTGCATTTGTCTAACCTCTTTTTTCCCCTCAAAGTAAACACAAACCAAACTTATTTGATCTATCAACCTAATGTTCATCTATTCCAAAATCATACTCCACTGTCATGGTCCCAGGGTTTTCAGGACTGTTTGTTGTGGTCTCTTCTTTGCTCCTCATCGCCAGGGCAGAGTCTGGCCCTGGTCCTCGCCTCATTGTTCATCTGTCAGCCTCCTCACCTGTCACCTGACATGGATGATTGCTCACCTGCCATCCATCATCATTGACTGATCCCCCGCTACTTAAGGCCTCAGTGTAGTCTGATTCCTTGCTGGATTCTTGTGCTACTTCCGTCAGTGTAACCCATCTTTCCTAATGATTTCCTTGTGTTCTCCTAGTGCTCTTTGCTAACTTCAGCCTCTCTTTGTGTATAGATTCCCTGGACCTTGGCCTGTTTTTCTCCGCTGTGGACCCTGAGTGGATGAGCGTGAGTGAGAGTGAGTTTGAACTGGATTATTGTGAGGATTGTCGTGAGTCACTGAGTGTGTGAAGAGGAGTTTGGACCTTCCCCTGGCTGCCCTGGAACCCGTTTCCTCTCCCCCAGCACTGTATATATGTATATATCACCTGGTGACACCTGTTTAAACAAACCACCTTTTGACTTTTCATTCAGAGCGAGTCCTGTGTTTGACTCCTGCACTTGTAATTGTGACCCTCCAGTAATCCTCTGTTCTGATATACTTACTCTGAAGGCCTGATGTGCAAATATTGTAGCTTGGTAGGATGTGACAATTAAAAAAAAAAAAAAGAACAGATATAGTACCTTATTTTGGGTAAAACTCAGCTTAAATCACTGAAGTTTATCAATCCCGTTAGTGGGAAAATGCCAATTTAGTTGGATGGTCTTCACAGTAATATTATGGGCAACTTTGTTGCTTTCACCAGTCAGTTATGTTACCAGGCTTCTCTGTCATCTTGAGCTGTGAGTCCTTCATCTATAAATAGGCTTATTTACTCCAGGGTCAGGAAACTATCTTCTCTTTTGCTTTCCAAGCAGCAGTTTATTTTATAATTGGATTTCTCTCTCTTTTTTTCTTTTCACATGAAATCAGCTTTATTTCACACTGTGTGTACCCTTGCAGCATCACACCAGTAACCCTTACAGCAGTTTTGATTGGCTCTTTATAAAATCAGACAAACATCTGGTAGCTTCCTAATGGACTTTACTATAGCTTTGTGTTGCTTTTCCATTTGCACAATAGTGAGTGACTTCATGTTAACATATATATATAGATACAGTCCATGCAAACACACACAGATGTTAACATACTTGATTAAAAATACATGGATTACATTTAGCTCTAATATATAATTTTTATACGTGCATTTTTTATAAGATATACAAGAAATATGTATGTAAATATGTATATGTATGTATAACGTGGGCTGCTTCACTATGTCATCTATGTAAAACTGTATCGCACAGATATTGAATTACAGCATTAGCTGATCCAAATGATCGATCGGGGTGTCCTGTTACAAGTGCAGAGAGTCCTGTCCTTCAGAGGCTTTAGCCAAGGAAAAGGACATGCCTCAGATCCAACTCCAAGGATCTGAGGTGGAGCCCAGAAATAATCATCTCTGTGGCCTTTTGTGCACTCAGCAAAACAAGATGGGGAGTTCATTTGCCGTGAAAATTTATATCTCCCTTTTCCTTGGCTTCTGGTGTTCTCCCTCCCCTTGCCACACACAGTGTGGGTATTCTTCTTTCTTTGGGCAGCAGCCGCCATCCCTGACACACCACATGTTTTATTGCCCACTAAAGCATAATGCTCCACTCCTTTTTGATATTGAATTATTTATTTATTTTTATGTGCCGCCTGTAAGCCCCCATGAACGATTGGCCGCCTCGGGCCTGCTGCGACATGATCTCGGGGGGTATTAAATATATTGCCGGCATTTGTTTCCCACCTCTAAGTGGATCGGATGATACTGCAGACAAATACTCATCCTCCAAAGTAGAAGAGCCTCGACAACAGAACAAGTGTGTGCTCTGCTCTATAATCCTTATTGCATCCTGCTGTCTGGTGAGGGTAAAATAGAAGGTTGTTATGATCAGACTGTTTTGTGTTTGCACATTGTGGATTTTGTGTTAGACCTGTGACTTTCCTCTGCATCCAAGTGTTTGTGATTCTGCTTGTGCGCATGGTTATTATTCTAGAATAAATTTGACATTTTCATATTAGGTTTTACAACCCCAATTCCAAAAAAAAAAAACTGTGACACTGTGTAAAATGTAAATAAAATCAGAATGCAATGATCTGCAAATCTCATAAACCCATATTACATTCACAGTGGGACACAGAAAACATATTAAATGTTTAAAATGGAACATTTTACTATTTCATGAAAAATACTGCCTTATTTTGAATTTCATGGCAGCAAAATAGCTCAAAAAAGTTAGCAGGAGGCAACAAAAGGCTGGGAAAGTCAGCAGTACTGGAAAGAAAAAGCAGGGGGATTATTTGGCAGGATAATTGGCAACAGGTCAGTAACATGACTGGATATACAGAGAACGTCTCAGAGCAGCAGAGATTCTTAGAAGTAAAAAGAAAAACCGTGTCTACAAATTCTGGAGCAATTGCAGAAAAATCTTTTGAATAAGAGAGAAAACAAAACAGACTATGAATATCTCGCCATCTACAATACATAATGTCAAAGATTAAAGGAATCTGCAGAAATCTCTATGCGCAAGGGACAAGGCCAAAAGTAGTGGACACCCATGATTTGCCGTCAGGCAGCAATGCATTAAAAAGAGGGATCATTCTGCAAGTGAACATAGTGCGGTTCACAAATGCTAGTTGAAGCGCCGTCGTGCAAAGAACAAGCCAGTCATTTAAAATGTACTGAAGCAAAGTGCACGTGAGGCGAATCATAATCATATATCTATTTTCGAAAACATGGACGCCGCATCCTCCAGACTAAAGAGGAGTGGGACCATCCAGCTTGTTATTAGCACTCAGTTCAAAATCTTGCATCTCTGCAGTTATGTGTGTGCATTAGTGCATATGGAACTGGCAGCTTGCACATTTGAAAAGGGAGCAGCAGTGCTGAAAGGTGTATACAGGTTTTAGAGCAACATATGCTCCCGTCCAGATGACGGCTTTTTCAGTGTTTAATAACTGAAAACATTTTGGAGCGTCGTAAAATAGAGAATATGACAAATAAGAGCAGCTAGAATGCCGTATCACACAAAAACGGGATAACATTCCTCACCCCAAAGTCCAGCCAGCGATCTCATTGGTTCTCAGGCATCTAAGGGCTATCATTAAAAGAAAAGATGAGGGTAAACAGCGGTAAACAACATGGCCTTGTTCCAATTTGTTTGAGACGTATTGCTTCCATCAAAATCAAAATAAGCCAATATTGTTTCTTAAAATTTTACATGTTGGGAGTTTAAACATTCAGTGTGTTTTCTGTGTTTGAGTTTATTTGCAAATTATTGCATTTTATTTTGATCTACACTTTACTCTGATTAAATTATTAGTTTTATGTGGAAGGCTGTGATATGTAAACCTAAGAAGGTTTAGTTTGTGACCCTTTACTAAAGATTACCACCAGTTAGAGCAACACATAGATACAACTACCAGGAGTTAATCACCAAGTCTTTGGTTGAGAAAATTGCAAGATTAAAATGGAAATCATAACTGACAAAACCCCGTAGCGCTGTAGAACAGAAATACTGGATGACTGCAGTGTCTCTCTCATTCACTTCATCTCCACATCTCTGACTTTCTTACTACTAATTCAGCTTCGTCTTACTCTCTCATTTGCTCCTTGAAGCTACAACAAAAGAGAAAAATTGAGAGCGTTATCACCGTTTTTGCATAACCAGCCCATCAGTCTCATACAGAATCATGTTTATTCATTTAGCCCTCAGGGGAAAGAGGGTAAAAGGGAGATGATTAAATTCTAATTTGACCTCTATCATAATTTAGCTGAGCCTATTATGATGTCAATCATTTGAACTCGGCACTGCAGTGACAAGAGACTGACTGTATGGCAAAGGGGATTATAGATAGTTTGAGGACCACACAGTCATTGTATCAAATTGGTTTTATCTAGCCGCTTGTAATTTTGTCCCCCCTGAGAGAACAGAACTTGCTTGGAAGTTGAAGTTCATAGTATGAAGTGAAAATAGTGAAGCACAATTACTGAAAGTCTGCTTTTTTTAAACATGTAAAATTGTGTTACATGTATTTAATTATTTGTTTACAATGAGGGTGAATTGCAAATGTGAAAATTGCCATTTTCTTTGAAAAGGTGTTTTCTAGTTCTGTGTTTTATTCTCTGTTATATCCTCCTGAGAACCAGCCTGTTCATCTATGTCCTCTGTAATGGACATTTGTTTTTGGTCTATATCTTTTGAGTAATTTGAGCTACCCTACTACCCTGGGCTTTCCATTGATATCTCATGTATTTGGGTGGCCTCTATAAGCTCTAAAGAGGAAGGAAATCACAAAAAACGTTCAATGGGTAGATTTCTTTCCTCGCTTCTCAGGAGGATATTGTTCATACTAATATCATTTTGTTTTGTGCCATTTCTGTAACTGATGTCATAATACTCCTGTCGCATTTGCTGAAAAAAACATGTAGCAAAGACATTACTGTAGGAAAATGTAAATTAATGTGACAAATAAACAAGACGAGAAGCTACCTTTCTTCAGGCCATAAACATGCATGTAGGAGAATTTACCTACAATATCTTGAGTGGGTCAAATTTCACTAGATGCTGAGATCTTTACTAAACTATTTGCTACTATGTACTCTGGACCTTTTAAACTTTCAGTCACTCAAAGGGTCATAAAAGCGTGGAACGTAACTGTACATTTGGAAAATTTCAGTAAATGGTAATCTTTACTGTCATTAGTAGAGGTGCACTTCTTTTTACTTTATATTCATGCTAAGTAGTTGGCACAGAGGTGTCCAAAGTTTTGCTTTTTTGCATTTAAGAGAGCCGATGAATACCGATATTTAAACTCTGTTTATTTATCTTTAGATGTCAGCTGTCTTTGTTGGATACCATTTTGCCAGCTTCTGTTGCATACCTGCTCATCTGTACATCATTTGCTTTTGCTTATTGATGGCTCAGGACCCCGGTTGTTGCTAACGTGTTTATGGCTCACTGACAGGAAAAATCACTCTGCGTATTTGTGTTGAACAACGGGATGCTGTTTTTTTTTCTGTGTTGAGTGGTATAATATTCCCTGTGTCTGCTTGTCATGCTGCTTCCCCTTGCAGAGAATTAACTGTGTGCGTGAGTGGTTGTGTGAATGTTTGATTGTACTTAAACACACAATACCGAGGGCATGTATTTTTTCTTAATGCATACCTTACATATTGTGTGTTATTCTATGTAGGTCTGGTCTGGTCTGATGTGTGTGTGTTTCCCCCAAGCTGTATGTATGTCTTATTTTCACGAGTTTAAAAGCTATTTGACTCAGCAGGAAAAATCAGAAGGTGCGGGAGGCCAGCTTATTTCTCCTGGAACTACTGGATCACACTATTGAAAATTGTATTTCAAAACTTCTGCTTTTTCTTGGTGTTATTTTCTGTTTTTCTTTTGTGACTATTTTTCTGAGCTTTGTGCTTTATGGGATTATTTTCCCCCTTCTTCCTTATTTGATAATATGAAGTGTTAGTTTAAAGACAGCTGGGTAACCTGACCAAAGGGTAGAAAAGGGAGAGCCTGAAAACCTGGGGCAAGCCTTGACTATTACCCTGGTAAAGGTAATGTGGCGTGGATAAGAATCCCTCTGAGACAGTAAAGGCTCTGAACATTATGTTGTAGCTGACATTATGCTGGCATCAACAAGGGGGACCAGAGGGTGTTTTACAATTAATAGAGTGTTTCTCTACTCATTTTACGTTGCTTTTAGGCCTCAGTCACCCAAGCCTAGAGATCGTTCAGCAACCTCCACTTACTAGGTAATCTTTAGTTATTGTGGTTGTCAAACAACTTACCATTTATGTGCGTAACTGTAGTGAAAATTTAAAAAATTGTGCCTTCAACTTGCCTTCAGAGTAAAGGTTGTCTGCATGTGTACATCTCAGGGAATATTTTCCCTCTCAACCAGCGGTTGCCAGGTAGTTCCTGACCACTATGGTCTGACTGCAGTCTCAGGTGGAGGTAGTGTGATCTAAATCAGTAGCAAATATGACTAAACATGCCCTTATGGATAAAACATTTTCAAGATGAAATTCATGATTGATTAGTTTAAGGCGGGCAGACAGTAAAACGCACACTAAATAAAATACATAAAAAGTGGAAAAGCAGCGTTTACTACTAGGTTTGACAATATAGTGCTAAAGGTATACTCTTTTTCATTTTCCTTTTACAACTCACAGTACGGTCTCCAAGGAGACCGGAGTCCATGCCCTGTGCTGAGCCATTATTTTCTTAGAGTTTCTATTTAAACTTTTCATTTCACTCACTGTTAGGTTTAGGAAAAGATTATAGTTTGGATGAAATTTGTCAGACAAGCTTTTTTTTTCTCCCCCCTGTGTGAGTTTGTTTGGCAAAGCACAGCACTGACACAACATCCTGTGGTGCACTGGTGAATCACCTACATGTAGAGGTTTTGGAAGCAAGAACAGTCCTTTATTGTGAGGCCACGGGAGTGAGGGACTTTGAGACCAATTGCAAAACCTTTAGTTGTAATGCGCATGCCAAGTCTAAATATCATACTTTCATGTTTTATCCTATTATTACATCAAGTTAATGAATGCATTTAATAATGTATTATTGTAATTATAACTACTTATGAAAAATAATTAATTAAAAAAGTAATACTGCTGCAGACAATTTTTAATAAGGTTGCTAATTTGAGTCCATTTTTAATTTATTTATTGTTACACAAGTTTTCTTTTCATTTATTTGTGTGTGTTGTCAACAGTGACCATGAAGCTTACTATTTCAGAAGCAGGTCCTTTGACAGAAAAAAAAACAACAACACATGAATTCTCAATGATCCAGGGAAGATCTGTGGGGGGACATCCACAGAGACATTAAATTAAAACACTGACAAATGCAGTAAGGAAAAAAAACAGCAGAAAGATGAAATTAGGAATCTTTGAGATTTGACTTGCGCTTATGTTTTCCAACTTAAGCCACATAAAAAGTCACCAAAACTATTCTTCCCACTGATCACTCAGATCCTCAGCAGCAGAGTTAAGCTGACCGTTCTCTCCAGTATCCCACAAGGTCTCATTAATCAGCATCCACTAAGACCACAAAGACTGTGTGGTTAGACTCATCTCACTTTATGGACTCTTGGATGGTCAGACGAGTTAAGACGAATGCTGTGGACCACTTACTGTATAGCGGGTAAGCAGAGAGGATGATCAGGGGACCACAGCGTAGCACAGCTCAATGATTGAGTGCTTACCCATATCTCCACCTCATTACCCTGTTATTCCAATTTCTAGATACATTTCTCAGAAAAGCGTTGTCCCGAATCATAAGAGAATGGCTTTTTTCTCTCTCCTGGTAATGTGGAAGGAATAATAATTTTAAAGAGAAGCTTTCTCAGATGCCGCAAAACATAAAACTTACAAAAACAAAAACAACCCCAAACAAAACTACAGTATATCTAGAGAGAAGGTGAAATGTTTTAACTTGGAAACATCTTGGAGTCAATGATCAGTCTGAGCTAGAATCTAAATGCTGGAGTCACTAAACTTCAAAGCATTTTTTGTGATATTTGCAGCCTTTAGTTAAAACACTTGAGTCTTGGATAGCAATAAATAACTGCAATGAAACATTTTACAAGTAAAACTTTGTACAGTTGTGAATGTGGGAGGTAAATGACAACTCACAAATCTGCAACATTAACTAAAAGCTTTATTGGACACCATTCTAGCCACTGCTGGCGTGTAATTGTGCCCTAAAAAATGATGAACTGCACACAAAGAGGCTTATGTTCTACAAGCCAATCACATGAACCCAACAGCTTCCTGTTCTGTATATTATTATTTTTAAGGAAAAACAAGATTGTGGAATCCACAATGTACTTTGCTGATGGTAATCAGGAGTAATATTAATCCAGAGAAGCCAGCACTGTGGGCTGCGGATACTTGCCTTGCACATTGCCTTATATTTCATTTGTTGTTTTCTGCCCCACAGTTTTCACCGCTGATATGCATTCCTCCTTTGAGTGAAATCACTATTATTTCTGAAGAAACTATCAGGGATGGAGGTAAGCAGGTCTCTGATTAGATTACGTTCCTTGTCTTTTAAGGCTAGGGGGATTTATACCTCATCGTTATTAAGGAGAAAGCATTTAATCAATAATTGTTGGGTGGGTGAATTTATGGCAGGCACAGTCAGTTAAAAATCTTTTTGGGGCAATGTTATTAACTGTGACGAGGCTCGTGGCTGCCGAGGGCTTGGCTACGAGCCGGCCATGTGAAGACAGGCGGTGGCAAAGCAATCACTCTGTCTGCCTGGGTGGATGGAGGCTTACAATCTCTGCCAGTGGCTGACAAGAAAGACAGAAGATGCTGCTGCCACCTTAAATCTCAAACAAAATTCAAGCAGGGAAGAAGCCTCTGTGTTTTATGAAAAGACAAACATGCAATATCTGCTCGAACACACACAAACACACACGTGCTTCCTCTTACATGTCTCACTGCCTGTTGCCTCACTCAGGAGCAAAAAGCTGTGATACTGCCAAATGCAAGCTGTGTACTTGTCCCTAAAATGATCACAGGCAGCCAGAAACTCCCTTAAGAAACAAGTTAGTAAAATTCAAAGCGAACAAGTTCACTCATCAGAGCCAACTCCCTATCCGCTACCTTGTGCGTATTTTCCTCGGCTGCACAGCTTGCTTGTTTGATGTTTATTTTTTATTTCTAACATACAATTATGTTTGAGCATACTCAAGGGCCCCCTTACTTCCCCTCCTCTACCCCTGTAAAATGTTATTTGATTGATTTTCAGCAATTTCGTCTTGTAAATCCACTATCTCTATCATGCTTGGCTTACTTTGTTGATGTGTACCCTTGCTGTCGACACTGTCTCAGCTAACAGATGGATGAATGAAGAAGGAGCTGAGGGGAGAGAGAAAGAAAAATGAAAAGTTGGATAGGGAAGGGAGGAAAGCCAGTCCTGTAAGAGGCTTAAGAGCCTCCTGGAAGTTGCCGTTTGGCTTGGGACCAAACGCTGTTGTGCAATTGAGTTGCTCCTTTATCTGTTTTTTGCTTTGTGATTCCAGGCAGAAGTCTGACCGCAGCTGCTCTGCCTAGTTGACTTAGCACGTACACACAAACACAGGCTTAAGAACCTCTCACACACGAGTGACTCCATCTTTAATTTCTCAGTTTGAACTTTTTAGTTGCTGTTTGGAGGTAACAACGGCAGTGGGGTGCATCAATCCAACTGGATTTGTTCATTTCAAAAGTTTGCGGATGCTTTTTGTACATCACAAACCAGTTTTCTACAACTTTTCCTTGTTTATTAGCTCACTGTTTCACTAAAGCAATGAGTATACAGGTTTGATATGTGCAAATAGAAATTTATTTAAAAAATATTCAAGTAAAGAAACAATCATATCATATGTATTTCATATACATTTTTGAGGGGATTTAAAATATCAGTAAAGGCACGTTCTAGTTCAGATAAAAACAGTATACTGTCATGTAGGTTGTGACAGAGAGACACTAAATAAAAGTTTAAAAAAACCCACCAAAAGAACAAAGTCTATAAAAATAAAAACTAAATGAAGCACAAGGAAAGCATATGGGGAAACACTACAACAGAGCAGGAACTGAGGAAGCAGAAACAGGACTCTACTGCTAGATAAAGACAAGACTACTATGGTATGTCACTGTACCTTCACTGTGATTGAAAACATCATGAAAAAGGGCCAATTTGCCTGGAGAATCTGACTGCATTTATACTGGTCTCCTTAGTTATATGAGTGTGGATGCTGTGGATCTGGCTCTGCTGTGGTGAAACTATAGAGTTCCAGGATGGACTACTTTGCTGTTCATGGTCTTATCAGGTTGTTTCATGTAGGTCACACTGGCTGCTTTGTTGGGTCGACCTGTTCAGAGGCACCTTAACACAAATATCTAAACAGTCATTTCAACCACATGGCAGCTACTCAGCGTGTAAAGAATGGGGAGGGGTGATTTAAGTGACTTTGAATGACATGGTTATTGATGCCAGACAGGGTGGCCTCTGTATTTCAGGAACTATTGATCTATTGTAATTTTTTCCAAAATGTACCTCTAGGGTACAGAATGATCCTAAAACGTGAAAATGTCCAGTGAGTGGCAGTTCCAGTTGTTTTGAGCTGAAAGGAAAGCCCCGGTAACTAAACTAGCAACTGATAAAAAAAACAAAAACAAGAATGAAGAGCATCTGAACACACAGCCTTGAAACAACTGGGATACAGCAGCAGAAGACCACACTGGGTGCCACTCATGTCAGCTAAGAAGAGGAAACAGTTTCTACAAATTGGACAAAAGAAGACTGGAAAAATGTTGGCCTGGTCTGATGTGTCTCGATTTCTGCTGTTAGATTTGGGCGGTAGGATTATAGTTTGTCATAAACAACATGAATGCATTGTGAAAGACTATGTTTGACAGATAATCACAAAGGAGCGAAGACAAAACTGGGAATAAAAACAAAAATAAGACTCAAACTAAAACAGGACCTAACCACGCAACAACTAGTTAACACTAACAAACTATCAGAGCCATGACACATGAGCCAGATATCACCAACTATGGTGCATGAAATATCAATATAAAGCAATATATGTTATAATAAATTATTATAAGAAAAAAAAACTGGCATTGTCATCACTGAAAAGCCTAAAAGCCAGTCTTCTGTTATGAGCCTTGTCTGTTTTATTGCTGGGTGAATAGGTTCGCTGTTAGATATTCAAAATTATTTCTTATACACAAAAGAACTGATGACAAAAAGCATTAAATCGAACACTGGAAATGTTGCCACGACTTTCATAACAGCATTGAGGGGAATCTGCTTCTTGTGAAACTACTCAGGATGTCAATCTTTTACACTGAGATCTTAGTATCATTACTTTTTAACCTAAAATTGTGTCATAATGCAGTAACAAGAAATGAAATGTAAAGAGCATCAACAGTAATATATATTTTTTAAATGCTCAAGATCACTCCTCAGTAACACAGATGGCAGGCTAAGTGTCTTTCCAGAATGAGATAAAATAGCCATCTACTGTAACAGGTGCTGGAAGGATCTGAAATGACGACACTGCATTCAGCACAAGGCTTTTTTGGGTTGAGTCATCCATTTGTTATTTCAGTCAATGACAGTGGAGCGAAAAACACACGTCTGTCTAACTGTTTTTTCTTTTTAGAGATGAGAAAATAATCAACGTTTTTATATTCTTACAGGACTTGTATTTTGAATATTTTGTCACAAAAGATAAACACTCATTAACACACATTCAAGCACACACACACAGAGACAAAATTTAACTGTCAATATTCCTGCGTCTGTACCTGAGTGCTAAACAAATCAGCTTTCAGGTAAAACCATTTTATAGTAATTAAACTTTCAATATTGTAACCACAGGTGAGGTGAGGCAATTTGGCTAAAAGAAGTGTGAACATCAACGCAAACTAACTCGGGATCTTTGCGAGATCCCGAGTTAGTTTTGCGAGATCTCGCAAAAGTCCGTCTTAATTTTTTTTTCTCCCATGTCCCCTCCGGGGCTCCGTAACTCCAGAATTACTTCAGCCGTGTTGTTAAATCGTCACTCAAAAGAAATTTGCCACTATGCCTGTGTTCCCTCAGGTCAAACGTCAGTACGCACACAGCGAGCTTCCCCGCCACACTACACTTTTTTCTCTCACAACTCCATCAAACATTTGTGTTTAATCAACCAGTGCAGAACAAAGACGCCTTAGCTTAAGTTCAAAGCTCTGCTTCTTCTTCAGATCCTTACTGATAAAACTAGATCCAGTTTTCATGGTGTCAGCCTCTGTTTATATAGTTTTTCTCGATAAATGTCAACCCATGACCTTTTTTGAAGTAATTTAGTCTCTACAAAAGGCCAATGCAGCTCCTGCCTGTGTGTGGTTATGTTCACTTGTGTGGTGGTCTTTTACTGCTATAATCCTTTACATTTCCACTCCTCACGGGAGCGTGCACGGATGCGTCGACAAACGCGCAATACATCGAGACAATAAACATAAAGCGAGATACAAATGTTAACATGTTAATTAGTAATCTAGTGCAAGAAACACTTTCTCTGCTTCATTAAAAGTCACTGCAGCTTAAACCTTTAAAAAAGAAATCAGCTGTAGGTGAGCGTGTCACGAAAATGTCAGAGAAGATCAGTCAAGATGAGCATCCACGTGTTTGCATTTGGAGTTGGGATTTGAAAAAAAAATGAATAGGTACATTACAGATATTCAATATACCACTCACTGTGTCTTTTTCACTTTTGCCTATTCTTAATCACACAGCTCTTCATGGTGATGACGTTAAATAAGCCTTCATGCAGACCACCTACAGAGCATTCAGAGTGCAGGTAATATGGGTTAAGCTTATGGACATACACCAACAGTGGCCAGATTGTGCTGTGTGTGTGTGTGTGTTTTAATAACCGCCCCCCCTCATTAATTTTTAGACAGGAAGATGGACTGCACCACTTTATATTTATTGCCTGCACTGCACTGTGTAACAGCAGGATAATGTAACAAAATACTTTAGCATACCTGTACAGTAATATAAACCATTTATATTTTGTAGGAATTACTTTTTTAAGTTAATTTTCTTCTCCTTACATCCACAGACTGCTGGATGCTGAAAGGCCTGTGCAGGGGCAACTTAACAATGCTTCTGTGACAATACTGTTCATTTTACCACACGCAACACTAAACCCGCTTTGCTTACAATAATTTACAATTATTTCTACAGTATTTTTCCATGTTGTGATTAAAATAACATTTTGAAAATCATTTTTAAAACTAATAATATTTTTTAATTGAAATTGGGCTTTAAAATCAGTAAGGCAACAAATGATCAGTGCACGAATCAGAAAGGATGCAACAGCCTGGATGAACTGCTGACAAATCATCTATAAGTAAAGAATATCACAGCAGGCTGTAGACGGGGCACGCGTTCAAGTGCGCTTTTCACATCATATCTCATTTTAAAGCCTGCTTCTCTGATTGCTAGGCTAACACACGGCATCGTAGTACAGCACATCCTCCATGTGATCCTGTAGAAGCATGGTGGGAGGCCCAGTGGAGAGTTACATGGTTGGTTTGGCTCTCGATGTCGCCACCTGTTCAGGCAGCCAAGCGTTCAGTCAAATGAGGCTCCGAGTGAGCTGAGCATTGGGAATGAGCAGCAGTTGACTGAAGCACCCTTCACGCTAAAAATCACACAGGTGAGAGGTACTCAAACACATACTCACTTGTGTAGACACTTGTGGACAAATGGGCTTATGCAGTAAAGCATTATTGCCTCTTCACCAGTGGATGTGTGGTTCTTTTCTAATTGATGGAAAAGAGCCCTTTTAGTTCAATTATCATCTCTACCCACAATACGTGTGGGGACTATTTGGTGATTTTGCACATTACATTAGAATACACTGATGCTGATGAACACACTGTGCATTCATCATTTTACCAAATGTCACTGGAAGATCATAAATGCTAAACTCGACTGCTAACCACGGACATACGCGTGTTCCTTTACTTCTCTTTTTTGTTTTGTTTTGTTTTTTTTGTTTTTTTTTTTGGGGGGGGGGGGGGGGGGGGGGTGCAGGGTGCTCAATGACATTGCACTGCAACTTTAGCAGTGCCCTATTTCAGAAAAAAGGCCTTTACATACCAGACAAGTAAAGTTTTTGCTTATATTTCACGCATTTAAACAATTTTTGGACTCACCTATGACACCATTTGTATCCAACTACGTGATTTAGCAGCATCAGCTTTTTCCAATTAAGCTTAATTTTTCCGATTTTTTTAGCAAGCGAATAAACAGATCTGAAAATTTCTCTGCCTCCCCAGATGTGGTCCCAATTCTGCCAACATGAGCCACTGCACCACTGACATCCTGAAATACATACAGAAGTGGTCATGATGCAACTTCGACTCCTGGTTGAAACCATGAATTTCTCCCTGCTGCTACCTTCTTTTGAGAATTGGATGAATCCATTATCTCTGTTTCTTCCTTTTCTTGTTTAGAAACATCAGGACCAGCTCATCCTTGCTTAATGCCGACTTCGCTATTTTATTGAGTTATTTGAGGATGAATTTTTTGGGCTTTCGGTGTGTATGTTACAAGAGATGTTTGCAATTGTAAAATTCGTTTCGCAGTGCGCTCAGTGCGTAAAGGTCTTTAAACAAAGATTTTCTCACAGAGTCCCAGTGTTAGACAGATGTAGCCTACAGAGTTTATCCTGAGGTAATAATGAATCTGCAATGTCTGCGATTGTTGTCTCGGTCCTTCCATCGATGAAAGTGATCATGCTAAATGCGTAAAATGATTAACCAACATATAATTTTTCATATGTAAATTTGTGCAAATGAATGTGTTCTAACATGAACTGCTTCAGGTGCAGCAGGAGGATGGAGTCAAAAAGAAACTCCAAGTCTGTTTCCCAGGTTGCTTATTCAGACTTTAACTCAGCTCTTTTTGAGGAACATAAAACCCTGAGCTCCTCTAGTCGCAGGGTTAAGAGTTTTCACTAGACCTGGGTGCTGCTCCGGAAAGCAGGTTTTGTGAAAACTGTGTTTTGCAATACAATGAAATATTGCTAAGAGCACACTGAATGATAAATTAAATACAGTAACAGACTTAACAAGACTGTATTCTTTTCATATCTTTATCTGTTCCTCTGGCAATGTCTCTGAAGTAGGCGGCACTTTTGTGCAGTAGAAGAGAGAAAAGACATGTCAAATGCCCTCTTTTATGGGAGCCCACACAGAACATGGAGCAGAAAGCCTGGGTGAACAGAATGCTGTTAACCACCGTAGTGGTACTTGATATCTCTGACTGGGATTTTAGCTTTTTTCAAGCCAGCAAACACAAAGAAAGCCTGGCTATGTTGAACTTTTTGTAGTACCTCTCTCATTTCTAGAAAAGGGCCCAGGAGAGGAGACAACTTGAAAGTATGTCATACAAAAAGCATTTGGGAGTGTTAGTTTTAAAATGTGTAAATTGAAAATGAACATGAATGAATGCTAAGACTAAACGCTTACCCACTATCTTTCACAAGCTGCAAGACATGGTTTAGTCCAACATTATGAGATCAATAATCATAAAACTTTAACCAATGATCACAGGCAGAAAAGCCAAATATAAAGAGTGGTCAAAGTATTATGAATACTTTTTGACACGCAAATACGAAAACTGATATAAGACAATACAATGAAATGCTCAGCTGAGGGGGGGTGGACCTCGTATCTGTAACTCAAATGACCAGAGTGTGCACTTTTCTCTTTTCAGACCTGCCAGTAATAACTGTACTGCAAGGACCTTTAGTGCAAAGAACCACAAATTTTGCCAAGCATCCCATTTCACTGCCTTCTTTTATTAGTTACTGTTTCTTTTCTCCAGCTTACATTGTAAAACTCCTTCGTGATGTTTCTAAGGATTCAGTATATGTACAATTCAAATGATTTAATGATCGGCACACTGTGATAAACTGTATCTGACCTCATATCACCTATACTCTGGCGACCTTCTCATTGACGGTGGTTCTCCTCGGATTGCAATTGGAATTGGAATTTATGGCCCCTCGGCTCCGCCGCCACCTCCGGGGGACCCCATTAAATCAGGAAGGTCAGAGGTCAAAAGGTCATCATTGTCTTTCTGATGCTCATAGAGATTGCTGACATCAATGGTAAGGGACTCCCCAAACACCTTTTGTCCCCTTAGTTCGTTAAAAATGACACTGTGCCTTTTCAACTCTTCTAAGGGAAGGGAAATTGATGTGTTGGCCTGTTTAATATGTTTTAGTTAATGTGATTTGAAAGGGAAAGTGAGCTCAAGAAAGATAAATGAAAAGCCTTCAGTCGCAAATGAGTTAAACACCATTTGAAAAATGTAACAGCTGCTTTCAAAATGACTTTGAAATGAAGGCAAACCTTGATGATTATTTGTTCCATCAAGGTCTCCTTTTCTAAAATAGAAACATGTACAGTGAAATATTCAAGAGTAGATATAATGAAGCAATATTTCATTTAATTTTGCTGCGATATGTAATATAAAACTAGATAATTTGCTATTTGGGTTTTGCTTGGCTTGACGCTGGAGTGATGTCTTAACTTTAATGCAACCTTAAAAAATATTCTCTTGTTGAATACTAAGTTACAGAAAATGTGCCAAATGTTCAGAAAATGAGGAGAAGCAAATGAGGAAGGCAGCCAAGGAGATGGGATGATTTTAATAAAAATTTAGAGAGGCGGCACACCTGCTTTTTCCAAGAAGAGCTGTGATGGTCTTAAGAAAAGATAAAAGAGCAAAGCCAGTCATACTTTTAAACACAGACCAAACGCTGTCAAGACAATAGCCCGCTGGCACCAGTATCTCCCCTAGGGTTATGTATCTGTGATGGTGATTGCTGAGTGGAGTCAGCTGCTCACAAACCACTGGCTCTACAGAAGACAGGGAGGCACCTGAGACAGGAAGGAGGGAAACATACACTCACCCAGCAACCTACAGTTCTGCTGTAGGTTAGTCATGCATTTTGGCTAAAACCTCTACAGCTGGTAGTTACACATGTTCATATGAAGAACAGAGAAAAAGCACCATGATAGGCATGAGCAGCAATACCCACCGTGGCTGAGCAAAGACTTTCCTTTTTTTCAGCATGGGATGGCATAAAATCCCTATGCTGGAAATGGACGGGTGACAGATGGCTCTGGGAACAACAAAACCATGTTTAAAAGAGATCTTTTCTTGAGATCAACTATTTTATAATCATCCAGTACAGTTTAAGCTTGGTGCTATTACTTAAAGATCTTGTATATATTACAAAAAGTTTAACACTTAAGCTTTCAAATACAGTGGAAGAAAAAAAATAGGTGGAGGAGAGAGCAAAGATTGCTCTAACAGGAAAATTTTACTGTCAGCCATCAGTAGAGGGCACTGTGAGCTTTTTGGTCAGTCCGCTCCACACACCCCGCCTTCCCCAGCCCAATCCTGCAAGTGGACCAGCCCACTGCCTGGCAAACTGTCTGCTGGTGTAGAAGATTTAAACAAAGAGGTTTAATATCAATCAGCGTGTGTGTAAACACACTCATAGCTCACCTGAGTAATGAAGTGGTGATGAGTCAGCCTTTTTCCTGTATGGGGATGTAAGTGTGTAAGAGAGTGGGCAGGGGAGGAATCTAAGAGACGAGGGTAGCCTACGATAAAAGTGTAGGCATGCTGTGTGTAGTACAAAGAAGTGACCTCACACACAGTTGCTGGATTTAAGTGTTTATGCAGTTTTTAAAGTAAAATGGATTAATAAACAGATAAATTAATCACTGTTTCTCATAAAATAAATGAGTGGATATAAAAGCAATAAAGAGTAACCCTCCCGTGCCATTTTTGAACCTTAAATAGAGAGAAAAAAAAGACTTGCATTTCAAATTAGAAAAGCTGAAATTGTTAGGTATATATTTTTATAACCGGCTATCTCGTGCTCACTTTTATTACAGGATTTTAGAGGCTAAGAATTTATTTGACATGCATTGGTAGAGGAGCTTTCAACATTTTAGACACTATTTATATTTTATAATGAAGCAACACTAAAAAATTTTAGTGATTACACAATATTTGTGCCCATGAATTTGAACTGTGGTCAATTAATGATTAAATGGTGGTTTTGCTCATGCGGACAAGCTTTTCTGAATAAAAATGACTCATTTTCAGTGGATAGAAATGTCATAGGCAGACATGGTGAAATATAGAAGGAAATGTGTGATGTTCAGGGCCACACAGGGCCTGTCAGACAATAACTTTCACTTTCAAACACCTAAACAACAAACATTTGAGGTGCTGAGGAGAAAAAAGAAAAGAAAAAAGGAGAAAATATCTGCATTTGTCTGACTCACAAATAAGTGAAACCATAGCAGCCAAGACAGAACTGGCAGTGATCATTGAATTTAATCATTTTGCTCTCCTTCTACCTGCTGTCTCTTTGGCATAAATGGGGAACAGATTATCGGTTTTGTAAAAACGAGCAAAAGGTTTTGACATAGAACAAAAGAAAAAGTCTGATTTATTTGATACAGAATCAATGAATCTGTCAGTTAGCACATTTTCAACTAAACTGCTTTTTCTTCAGAATGTTTTTTAAGATCATTTCATGATGGAAATAAAACAACTTAAACTTAATGAAAATGGCCCATTAGCAACAGCAGACTTGAGCTATGAGCTCGTGATACAACCACACACGTCATGTTCCTGTAGCAGCCATTAGTCATTAGAACTCCAATTTGATGTTATTTAAGAGTTTGTTTGTGAAACACTGTGCTACCCACAAGCTTTAGTGAGTTTTCGTCAATTAGGGATAATGCTGTTGCCATAGAAACGCTCAAGTTGGCATCTACAACGTTAAAAGGTGGCATCAGTGAGCGAACAGCTTTTACAGGAGACTACACTTCACTGTGGCTTGAAGAAGAAGAGGTAGAAGCTGATTAATGTGAGCAATAGATGTGATTAATAGTTTATTCTAACTCATATTTATAATTTCATTTTAGAACCGAGGATTATGAACGTGAGCACATCTCAGCTCTGTCACCGGAATTTGAATTCATCTCCTTAAATATGTGATCCTTCAGGGGGGTAGAGTTTCAGCTGGAACAGATTACCCACAGCACAGCATATATCTGTACTCTGTAAATTCAGCTTGTCAGCAGCAAGATCATCCCACTGAATATTAGTCTTATCTTATTACATTAGGTAAATGGCACAAACATTTTAGCTCGAAAAGCCCACCATAAAGATGTCAAGCACTATGAATCAAAGTCATACCAGCTCTGAGACAACATTTGTAGGGCAATAAAACATAAAAAATGAGCGAAAGAGAGATACAGATATCAGATTTCTACACAAAGACAGAAGTGTATTTTGCAATTTAGCACATAATTGCACTGCTGATTAGGAAAATGCACATTAGATGCACGCATCCAGCACACACGCCACCGGCGTATCTGACTTCTGGCTTGTGTGGGTAGGCGGATTTGCTGGGCATCCTGTTCATCTCACTGTACATTCAATTACAGTCGCCCACAAATTACTTCAAGAATACAAGCCAGCATGAGCCGCCTGCCGCCTCCGCATGTGAATGCACTCCTCCTCCTCCTCGTGCCCCCATCTCGCTTTCTTTCCTTTCCTCTTCTCTTTCTCTTTTGGCATTTCCGCAGACAAATGCCGGACTGTTAGTAGTCTGAGAGCAACTAGCTTTTTGGTTTCCACGGCAATACTTTTTGATCTCTCCAACAGAGTCATGGTGGAAATACATAAGCAGAGAAAATACCCTAAAACAAGCGGCCTCACGTCTTTAAACACCCACTGCTGACGCGTGCTGATGAATCCTGGTTTTTCTTTTTTCCATCTGTGGGCTGTACACTTTGTACAATGCTCACATGTGTGATGCAAACACACATGCATGCATTCATTTTCAACCCAGAAGAATGCACGTAAACACAAGCTCCACGGCAAACATTACACACACCTCCTCTGCTGGTCTGTCAAACACACACAAGCGCACACACTCTCACGGAATCTCTCGCTTTCTCTCCCCAACGCACAACAAGGTTGTACTCAGCGTGTGTTCTCTCCATCTTTCTTGTTCCTTCTGTCTCTCTCCAGGGTACACATGATAGCGACTGATGTAGGCAGCAATTTATATCGCTGAAGGAGGCTATGAGAAATACAGATGATATCCCACAAAGGGGGTTTCAAGAGTGGAGGAACGACGTCAATGAAGAAGAGTTGGGTAGAATGAGGTGAGGGGGTGGGGGTCCTGAGAGCTTGATATAAGACTGTAGTGTCATTCCAGTGGTGACTCAAGAGACATCTGCAATCCACTTTAGAGCACTTTGCCCTATTTTCTTCCTCTTTGCTTTTTCCAGCCTTCTGGTGAAAGGGCTCAGCCAGGCACTGCATTATATTGTACTCAAAGCAAAATTTAACCATATATTGGCAAGAAATCTGACATTTTTTGTGTGTTGCCAAGAATTTATTCTCTATAAAAGAGTCAGCGAGTTGACAAGACAAAGAAATTTGTACTTAATTGTGGCATTTTAAAAGGTAATAAAAAGAAATGGAACTAATGAGCGACGACCTCTGACGGCCCACTGCAGTCTAAGGCTAAGAAGAGATGGCTTGATGGGCTTAAATGTTGAAGCAGTTAAGTAATGGTGAACAAGCATTGTCTTAGTCTCCTCCTGCCTATAATATATCTATTCCCCTGCACTCTGCTGTGGTCAGTCATTAGCACTGTCCCAGCCATTGATGAAACATTCCAGCAATCAGTGTTCTCATGTTGCACAATAATATATATATATGTTATTTTCAGCTTTTTCTTTTGTATATATATTAGTAGAACAAATGAATTCTTGAATATATCTTGAATTATCACTGAATTTACGTTTAAAACATTAGTCAGTGAAAGTATGAAGATAAAACAAATATAATGATCGTGTGTGTTCGCTGGCTATACTTCCCCTTTGATTATTAAAAAATAAGACAACTGGATAAGTGCTTTCGATCTATAGAGTCAACTGTAGTGAAAATTCACAATCACTGTAGACAGATTGTCCCAGAGTCCACAGTCACCTTAGAGTCTTACTGCAGACTCCCAGTAGGATTGTAGACTGCCAGTCATCTGTCAGTGTGGCCACCACAATAACATAGTAAGTTTAAAGGAGAAGCAGCTGGTAGCCAGGCAATATTTCCATAAAACTGGATTTCGTTAAAGCAAAGTTTAAAGTAAAAGATCATCTTTGACAATTTTTTCTGTGGATCTTAATATTTCTTCAATCTTTTAATATATTTCATAAAAAAGTTGTTCAGTAACTCTTTTCTTTAATGTCAGGTGTGTTTCCAGAACCACTAAAAAACTGCTTTACCTAAACCTATATTGAAAAAGGACAATCTTGACAAGACACAAATGAACAACTACAGGCCGATCTCAAATCTCCCATTTTTAAGTAAGATCATTGAAAAAGCAGTTTCTCAGCAGCTCAATTACTTCTTAAAACAGAATAACTGCTATGACGCCTTCCAGTCAGGTTTTAGACTGAACCACAGCACTGAAACCGCTCTGACCAAAGTGTTTAATGACATATGTCTGAATACAGACAGTGGAAAAATGTCAGTCTTAGTTGTACTGGATCTCAGTGCAGCATTTGATACAGTTGACCACAACATATTACTCAAACGACTGGAGAACTGGACAGGTCTTTCAGGAATTGTACTAAACTGGTTCAAAACATACTTAGAAAACAGGAAATACTTTGTATCAATAGGTAACTTCACATCTGAGCAGACAAGTATCACATGTGGAGTTCCCCAAGGTTCCATCTTGGGACCTCTTCTGTTTAACATTTACATGTTCCCCCTGGCACAGATTATAAAGAACAACAAAATAAACTATCATAGCTATGCAGATGACACACAAATATATATCACAATGTCACCAGGAGACCGAGGTCCTGTACAGGCTCTTGGTAAATGCATTGAGGAAATTAATGACTGGTTGTGCCACAATTTTCTCCAGCTAAACAAAAACAAAACTGAAGTAATAGTATTTGGAGCCAAAGAAAAACGATTACAGGTCACCAGAGAACTTCAAGCTATACATCTAAAAACCACAAACCAGGCGTTTTGGGTGTAGTGATGGATGCAGACCTAAACTTAGAAAAAAAAAAAATATATATATATATATTGTAAGTGCCCAGTTTGTTCATTATCAGTGACTTCCATCTCTCTCATGGAAGTCACTCTCTACATTATTCATTAATTTAATCTTACATCCCTTACTGGTCTATGCTGTCATCACAGCATCAAACATTAGCTGTAGATTTGTCCGCAATATCCACAATACAAAACTCCTGTCCCAAAATGTCCATTGCATTTTACTCATTTTAAAAATACACAAAGAAAACAACTGAAAGCATATAAAGTAAACTTTACTCTTATTCTATCATCATCAATGCAATTAATGGAGATTATTTTTCTTTTCTAGAAGCCATTTTTGCACAAAAATAAAAAGAGGTCTCGCCAGAACCAAAGGAAAATAATTTTTTAAAAATCGAATTCAATTTATTTTAGCATAAAAGACATTTTTTGTTCATGTAATGTTGATAAATACGGGGAAAATACATAGATTTCTGTCAAATAATGTCTCATTTCCTTTACTGTACATGGACTTATAATGTCTACTATCATGTTCCCTTGCTAAGGCACCTTATGAACCAGGGAATACCTGATTTTCCTAAATTTGCACAACCTGATACAATGACTTTAATTACACTTTCCTGACTACACACAGGTATACATGCATATATCATATAGTGATGTGAAGAAATTGCAGGAATTATGTGATGTTCACTTTAAAAAATGAGCCGGGTTGTGTTGTTAAAGCAGCATTCTTGTGTGGCTTCAAGAGGTATCATAATAGATGACTGATTCAAACATGAAGTGGGAAAACATCACACATACAGATGAATCCAGAAGATGTAAACAGCCTCTGAACCCTTTGTGAGGTCTTGAACATCTTAGTCCATGCATAGCGTCTGATGCCTCAGATGGGATGAAAATAGCTGAAAACACCACCTGACAAGTAACAAGACAAAACATCTTATGAGAAACTGAAGTTTCCTACATTGTCGACTTTTGACCAATCGCATTTAAGATAAATGATACTGCAGCTTACCACCCTCTCTGAGTTACATATCCAACAGTATGTCTTAAATAATATTGGATATCGCCATGTATGCTAAATAGCAATGGTGCCAAGGCTCATTAAATTTAAAAACTGCTATACCAGTTAACAGACAAAAAAATCCACTGTGGCTTTTCTAAGTTATTAAATATAATACATTATTAGCCACCTGTAGCAGTGTGAAGCTTACTAAGAGGGCGCCTGTATTCACAGTGTACCATTCTTACTCACCGATACAAAAAATAATATAAGACAAAATTTAATACTTAACAACAACAGGGCAGACATCCTGACAGCGAAAATGTGTGAAACACTGACAAACAACTATTCAAAATTGTACCACCAAACAGCATGGTGGATAACACGAACTAGCCAGGTAGCTTAAGACTCTGGTGACATTCAAGGAGATTAAAGAGAGATGGAAGAAAAAAAATACGAAAGATTTACCAAATTAACATGTGATGAAGAGAGGAGCTGTCTGTTTCTCATTTTTGACCGTGCTCATTCAGGATCAGTCTGTGTTCCACATACACAGCAACAGGAGCCCAGGTGAAGGAAGGATAAGGTGTTACTCAAGGCTAACAGATGTTTTTTTATTTGGGGAAACAATCATTTGTGTTGCAAAGTTTGGACGAGAAAAGTCCAAACAGAGGTTTCAATGCCAAACTTAATAGCTCTGCTGTGAAAACATGCTAATGAGCCATATGTTGACTTTGTTTAAAAAGTATGGGCAACAAAACGTAGAATTACATCTAACATCAAAGCTGAACAGGCAGTCTGTTTATGACTTATTTTAGGGCCTCGTGCCAAATATCAGATTTGCTAAAAGAGCTTAAGAGTAGATTATGGTTCTATGGTTTTATTCTATTCTATTCTGCATTTTACTGTTTTTTTCTTCTTTTGTGATACAATTTTTTCAATCTTCATATAGATCAATGAAGTATTTAATGCAAATACTTCATTGTGCAAACGTCTAAAGGCATGTGGTGTCAATACTACTACTACAAAAAAACAATAATAACTGTGAGAAATACTATGAAACTATAAAAAAAACCCAGTTATACTGATGGATGAAAAATAGGGGTAACTTCTGCATCTTAAAAGTGAAGACAGCACTAAGTTTCTGTAAATGCAAAAGATTTTGGTTTGTATAAAAATGTATAGGAAACTGGCCCCTCACTTCCTTACTCTGTCACTTTAATAAACATTTTTCTCACAGTTTTCCTTCACAGCATGTCTTTTGTCCCGTCTTCCTCCCTTCACCCCCAACCGGTTGTGGCAGATGGCTGCCCCTCTCTGAACTATATAAATAAAACTGAATAGAAAATTTTAATTGAATTGATTTTATGAGCTAAGTTGTAGTGATTATTAGAGTCAGAAAGCAGGAGTATATATATCCTGTTGTTATTGTTTGAATACTCTGCAGGTTGTGTTTAGCTGCACATGCTTTGAACATGGTAGCAACCAGTGTTGCAGAAATTACCAGGACTAAACTCTTTAACAATATAGCTTATATTAAAAATATTAAATGTAATATTTTGACAAGTTTGTTGCCTTTTATTGTTGATAATGGAATAATTGAAGTAAGAAACTAGTCTGATTGATGTAAATGTCATCAAGTAAGTCATGAATGTGAAACTGAAAACAAGTTGGATTCTACAACAGTGCAGTGATACAGAAGTACAGAAAAAACTGTGTTCAAGTATACTTTATTTTTACAATGCGAACCACAGCCATTAGCGAAGGTAAATCTGTTCTTGGAAAAATGCTACAGTACCCTCTTGTTTGCAATCAATACGCAATTACCACTCAAGCAGAGGTAATATCTTTCTTACGCCCATTATTATTATTTTTTGGTTATGTTCTGGTTGACCTGTGGCCCCACAGGTCAATGGAGAATGTCAAGACTCTTATAGACAAATTCACAGTGGACTTGAAAGGCAGTGGTAGATTTTAGGGACATAGTAGGTAATCTTCTCTGTCTCTTTTTCCAGTGGAAGTGTTGATGGATATATTTTTTTCTTTTAGATCTGTTGCTTTAGATTCAAGGACTTAACTTCTGACATGCACCGATGTCAGTTGGTTCATAATGCTACCACAAGACTACTTACTGGAAGACAACTAGAAGACAACCCCAGTATTTCCCCTCTACTCGACTGTCTCACTGTCAGTGAAATTGATTTTAAAATAATTGGCTTAGGATCCTTTCATGGCTGGCACCAGGTCTATACGTCTCTGAACTCATATCCACTTAGAGCTGCACTGGCGGACCAATGTGCTCTTCATTCACCTCTCTACACACACACACACACACACACACACACACCTATATATATATATATATATATATATATATATATATATATATATATAATATAAGATTTAATGCATATCTCTGTATACTGTATCAGGCTTAATATGATGTCTTTGTGCTTTTAATTAGTGTCATGATTTTCACTAGAAACTCAGTTTGCCTTTAAGGGAATATCTGAGCACAGGCTTCAACAACAAGGGAGATTTTTCATGCAAATGTGTGTCTTTTCAGTCTTGTTGTCCATGACTATGAAGACTGTGAAACTTTTCTGATGATCATTTCTTTAGCCAGTGTGGAATAAGGTCGACCTGTTGGATATAGGGGTCCTAGTGATCGATTGATACGTTTCATGTTTGGGTGGATCTGCATTTCCTAATCCCTCTCTGGATAGTGCAGTGGTAAGTTATCCAATATTCCCATATGGCTTCAGCTCTTTAATGGTTGCTTCCAGTAGGGAAGAACCCCCACCTCCCTTTATTCACTTTCTCTCTGATTGGCTCCTGATCTAAAAAAAGGTCCTCTCACTTTACTCTATCGATCTAAATACTCTGGGGAGGACGAGCTGTATACCAGATAGCAGAGGTCAGGTTGTGGATTGTGTCTGCCTGTCAACACGTAAAATTACCACTGAGGCCAAACTAGCAACATTTGAGCTATTCAATATGTCAGATGCAGTTAAAGGGAGTGGGCGGGATTATCAATGAGAGGGTGAGTAACCACAGAGGCGCCCCATGTTGGGGAGACACAAACAGGCAGTAGAGCAATTTGATTTACATATTGATAGTTTTCGAAATGAGAAAGTGGGGATGGAAACTTATGCTGTGCACCATGTTGAGCTAAGGCTTGTTGGCAACTTCAGTGAAAGGCAGGAGTGGAGAATAAAAACAACAACAATTGTTATTTTTATTTTATATTGCACCAGCAGTCTTCTTACTAGCCAAGGCATTCACAATGTTCCACATCTCCTCTGTGAATAACTGACTGGAAAGAAAAACGCTCTTCCTTGATCATGTCATTTGACACAGGAATAATGACACATTGTTACAGGTGCAGCAGCATTACAGTTTCTCTGATGTTAGGTGACTTAGTCTGTGGTCTGAAACAAAGCAAGGGCAGAGTCAAACAAATGTAACCAGGAGCTAATATGAAGTGGGGCTGACAGGAGGAAAATTATGAAACAAGATTACATTCTTCTAATGTGGGCAGACAAAAGGGTGAGGGACAAGAATAAATGGAATTTCAGCTGAGTCAGAGGAAAGCAGATAAATGCCAATGAACCAACGCAAAGACTTTTACTTTAATGAGGTATGGGAAGTGGTGATAGGGTGAAATGAGAGATCAGTGTGATCAAGAAATAAATGATTACACACCATCTCAAAAATTATAAAGTACCACATTTAAAAAAGAAAAGTTTTGCAGCAGTCCCCATGGTTCAGATGTTAAATGAAACACAGAACACCAAAGAAGATCAATTATTGGAATGAAAGGTTTTAAAAGTCAAATAGATGTAAAAACGTGTGAATTGTAGATGAAAAGCTAACATACTTAGTTTCCTCCATTAATAACTGCAGTCATAGTGTACCCTGTCTTCACAGCATTGCAAAATTAAAAAAAATGAATTTATTTCTTGTGGGCCCGGTAAATCCTACTGACGTTATTTTGAAGCAATTTCTCCTCTTCACAAACAAACCTTTGTATTAAGACTCTCGGGTGTAACGTGCGTCTGCATCACCTTTTTTTTCTCTCAGTTAAATATGTATTCACAGTGTTCGCTTCAAAGAAGAAACATAAAGCGTAAAGGGCCCATTAGTGATTAGGCTGGTGCCTCAATGCTGCCCATGCAACAACAAATATTTACCTAGAGTTTCTATTTTTTCATACTTTTCTTTCCTCAAACTCAGCTGAAAAAAAAGAAAAGAAAATGATGCATACATCATAGGCTTTTTTAATGTTGTTTTGAACTACCTATCTACCTAAGCACAAAACTATATGAAGTACTGATCTTCATAAGAGCAATATCAGTTGAGGCACCGTTTGAGCGGATCTGTTTTATCTTAAATAATGTATAAAAGTGTGGGCCATCCACACTTTTATCCCTTACTCACATAGCAAAGTTGTATCAGTGTGGTGACTTTTGATAAATGTCCATGTCACATGAAGTGAAAGTGGCTCCTTGTGCTGCATTGTGTAGAAAAACACAGGCCGATATATGTACGTGGCTGCCTCACTAGACCAAGAGTCCAAGCCCCCGGATCCTTCTGTGTCTGACCCTCACAAGTCAGCGTAAGCCCTCTCATCTGGGATTATTCATGTTTTCCACATACAGGGTTGAAGCTTTAATCAAATGCCTGCCGCCCTTCATGGTGCTGACCTCTCTCACGCACAGCTTTCACAGCAGAGACGGCAGGTCAATCGCTTCTGCCACCGCTGTTTCCGCTGAGGAGCATTTCCACCGCATGGGATGGCCATTAAAGCGATTTAAATCAGTACTGGCAGAGAGGATCGGGCTTGCAGCTCTCCTTGGTAACTGACAATGTAATGATTAATGTGAGAGGGTTGTGGCTGTCTTAGTGTTGGGACAAACACAAGTGACTGGAAGGTCCAAAGGTTGGTTCAACAATTCAACTAGGGAAAATTGGGAGGAGAAGAGATCAGTAACAGTCACACAGTCAATTCTGTCTTGACCAAAAAATAAAAAAACAAAAATAAATAATGGAGATGCCCTAAAGCAGAGCATCTGCTTCACTAGAGCTGTTTAGTGGCCAGCAGTAGAGGACTGCACCAGCGAGCAATATTGTGTTATTGAGAGAATGAAACCGCTAGAATGTGCTTGATAATGTTTTTGAACATTTAGAAAATTGATAAGAGCAAACATGCATTTGCTGTGTAAAGATATAGTACTGTAATGGGTACTGCTTTCCCTTGCTGAGACTGAAGTCCCACTCCCACTGTATGTGCTGCAATCCAAGTTCCACTGCTGTATGACTCGGTAGCTGGTCCAACCCGATGTGCATGTAAATCCCTTCCTTTGAAATGATTTGCCCTCCCTGCATTTACAAAGAGACTAGAAATTGACCTCCCAGCATTGTGAAAGCAAAATGACGGCGTGCAGCCTGGAGCATTCAGCTGGAGGCGACCCATCACATGTTCCTTCAAAGCAGTCACTTTCTTTGACTGAAAAGACCTCTGACAAAGGGAAAAAAACAACACACGGCTGTTTTGAGACAGAAAGTTCTGCAAACCGCTCAGTAACTTCAAGTTGACATGAGTTTTAGTTTTGGCTTCATTTATTTGGGTCTGAGATCCCAGTGAAGTTATGTTTCAATAAATTGCTGGTCCTGTTTATCTTTTTTCTACTAACATATAAATAAGTAGGCGTGGTCCAGTATTGTATATCTAATGAGTATGATTGACCTTGATTGCTTGCATATAACTGGTTAATATGTTTTTGTTGTGCATCACCAATATTTGCTAGCTTGTAAGTAGAAACAAAGCTCCACTAAAGTAAAAAAGCCAACTGATTCAACATGACATTGTGCTAATATTTATGTCTTATTATTATTGATGTGTAGCTGGGTTTTCATATACTTTAAATCCAGAGTCTTAAAAAATCATTTTTAAAAACGACATGTCCTGCTAATAATCTTATTCTAATCATCCATATTTCTCCATTCTACATTTGTCTTAGGCACGAGCATTTAAAGTTTAAAACAAAAGATGATATACACTGGCCTTGTTAAGTTTGAAATGAAACTAGAAACTTTTCAGTTCTAAGATGGGCCTTTTATACATTCATTCAGTTCTTTTGTGACATCCCTAAGTATGGCATCAGAAGTGCCTCACTCATCTCAGAGGTATTTTTATAGGATGACTTGCTGTGAAACAGCAGCGTCATTTCATTTCACGACTGAATAGATGCTGATACTGACTCTTAAGCTGCCACAATATAGTCTTGTAGATCCAGATAAGAGTTTGCCACATGATGCAGTGCAGTTTTATACCACACTGATGCTTGCTAATCCCACCTGTCACTGTTGAGGTTCCTTTTATTATCACACCTTCCAGCTCCTCTTTTCTCAACTGCTGAAGTGAAGGATCTAAATCTTGTTCATGTCTTTTCACACCCAATTAACTCATGGAGGTAGAATGTGCCCTTTTGACCACACTATGCTACCCTGAGATACTTCCTTTCTGCAGCATGACGAGAATAGAACTGTTGCCAACTGCAGTTACCCTGGCAATCTTTGCCAACACACAGTAAACACTGACACTACTGCATCTGTGCATAATATAATCAGTTACAATGCATTTATCTCATTTGTTTTAACATTTTTCATAAATCAAAGCACAATAATGAAAATGTGAAATAAGTCATCACATTATTGTAAATATTCACGGAATGTCCAAACATGTAAATAATTAGATTTTAATTATGCTGAAGTTATATGAAATCTAACACACTGCATTTGCCATATTTCTGTTCTTTGCTTACACTTTGCTGCAAACATACAGGAAACCATGGGTTTACTTTGTGCCTTCAAACCCCATAATTGTAAACATAACATGCACTCGTTAACACAGATGGTACATCTGTGTATAATTTATCACTGACAAGGCAAGCACGGTCTGTTTCCATCATCTATTCTTCCATTACATGTTTACATTTAAACCAAAACTAATGTTGTTCACAATTATTTCCATATTGATTGAACATTAATACACGGTACATAATTGACTCAGAGCAAATAGTGGATTTACTTTTGTGGAGTTGTCCAACAATATGTCCCCAAACACGCACACATGCACACTTCCCCTCCTGTGTCACTTTTTATCATTAGACTACTTACAGTGGGATATTTCAGATGAATGGGGCTGAATTCTTAGATCTGTGTAGCTTATCTCCTCTTAATTAATATTGACATGGCTGACTGACTGTATTATACCTGCAGTATTTAGTATGTGCTGCATGGTGGATCCTCCAGGATCATGGATCATTGTACCAGCTGAATATGGTTTACTTGATAAAACTACAATGAGAAAACAGAACCATCTGTATTCTACTTGTGCCTCGCATACAGTAACATTCAGATGTTCACAGGATGGGAAAGCAATGCCTTTACCCATTGCTTTTATTGCTTTTTGTTTAGCTGTCGTGTGTGTGGACAATCATGTGTGGACAATCAAGGCAGATTAACTAAAGCTGGTTTTAGTTTTATTACTAAGACAGACTAAATCATGGTATGTCTGATGACAAGCCACACATGGTAAGACCACACCACTAGTTTGCTTCACCTTAGTTTACTTTGCACTCACTACTTGAAATATCTTTTACTTATTGTCCAATATATTATTTCTTTATTAATTTTTTTTTTTTTACATCACACCTTCCAATGTCTATATGGAGTGCACACATATCAACGCTGCAAGGTCAAAGTTTTGTTTTATGTTGTAACAATGCATCTTTCTTTGAGTTACCTGGGGGTTTGGCTTCTCCTTCCTGGTTGGCAAAAGGTGTGGCAAAGCTGAAGTACTGCTGACAGCTTCATTGGAGTAAACCACATGCTGGTCTGTGGGGTGTTTGGGAGTTTGTTTAATTGTTTTGTGTTAGTTGGTTATATGGCAACCGTTTTGTTTTCCCCTTGAGTGTCATATGGTTTAGGTAAGCCGGTATTTAAATTTCCTCATCAGAATCAGTAAGACTTTATTTATGCCCAAGGGGCAATCATGTGTCATTTCAGCAGGTCAGTTTGGCTTATGTCTGTTTGAGGTGCTGTTAGTTGTTATTTTGAGTTTAGTTTATTGAGATGACCTCTTTTATTGGTCTGCCTGTTTAAATTTTTGGCTTTGTTAGTTATCTTTCATATTTTGGGGTCAATAAAACACCATTTTTGAATTAAACACCTGTGTCCTCTATGCCTTACTACTTGGTCCCTGACGTGGTATATTGATAGTTTGTCAAAAAGTTTTTCAAAGAATTCAAAAGTAAATTATATAAATGTAAACAAAGGACATAAATAAAATACAGGTGAAATGGTAAGTTTTATAACTGTAAATTCTGATTATGCCACTTACCCCCTTTTCACATTATTCTTCTAATATTTTTTTTATTTAGCTTTTAATTTATTTCAGTGTTTCATCATTTTTAAAAAAAAAAAAAAAAACACATAGTAGGCCCCACAACACAAATAGCTGTAGTACTCTCCTCTTTTATTGAATCATTTTACAGTCTATGCGGTATCTACATTAGATCACAAACTAATAAATACTTGGCTCTTCAAAATGTTTTAAAAGGGTGCAATCAATGTGGGATTTAAACACAAACATAGGAATTAATCTGTGGTCTAACTCCACCCATCTCATTGAAAAAATACGTTAAAGTTGAGACTAAATCTATATGTCGAGTCTTTACCTATTTTCCATGGTATCTTCACAAATAAAAGCTAAGATATAATCAGTGAATCGAAGGATCAATTCCTCACATTTTGCAGTGAAGCAATAACAAAACAGAACTCATCAATTTCATTGATGTTGGAACCAAAGAAGGATCTTAATTTAGCTACAGCTGAATTGTTTGCCAAGGTGTGACTAAATCGACTGACACTAATACCAGATAGATGTGTAACAGAAAATTTTCCAGCCTGAAAATTTCAATCCATTGATACAACAGCACTAGGTAATGAGAGAATTAAATGAGCAGGAACAGAGTGGCCTCTCAGAGCAGTACTCCTGATGACAGTGACCATTCAACTTCATTAGGCGGTATCGACATATTTATTCCAAACTTAATCTCCGAGCAGCAGCGGTGCCACTTGGCCTTTTAGACAGTGTCAATGGGATTCCATGCCTGGTCACCTCAACCAACAGCACGGCAAACCACAAAGAACTAACACGCAGATGTACCTCAGTCAATGGTTTTTGAAGTGTACTTTCTCTCTATGGGTCATGACAACCTGTTCAGAAGAAAATAAATAGTCCTTCTTTCATGAAGAATAAACACGCAGAGCTCAGCTTTGGAGCAGCAGAGCAGGTTTTTATTCTGGCACAGAGAGCCGGGGTGCCAGATTTCTTTAGCGATTGACTGTAATCCTAATTGCACATGTTGCAGTTAGCATGTCTTTATTGCTGAACTCATACTTTATGGTTTGATGAAAATAAATTGCCAATATGTTGCTATGAAATGAAGGCAAAATTCTTGCTCAACAGAAAATGTTGACAACTAGCTGATTACTTGTAAATAAAGACTGGCTTTTTTTGTGGTTTTTTTTTTTTTTTGTGAGTCCAAAGTCAAAATAACAACACTATACAGCAGGGATGTCAAAAGCATACAGCCCGCTTTGAACTTGAGTGGGCCGGTTAAGTGAAACGCCACTTTCTGTGGGTGTAAAGACTACAATACACATAAAACTACACATTTTGATATATCTTAATATAAGTTAAAGAAGTGCAACTTCAACATCACATCTCAGTTTTTCTACATGATAATTGTGTAAAAGGTTCTGGTAGCTCACTGCCCAGAGTTTCCCATATTTATAAAATACAGGACACTCTTTAGCAAGTTTCTATAGTAGACAGTGAAAAAAGCGCAGGAAAAACTGTAAAAACTATACAAATACAATTAAGCCTAAAAATGTATGCACTCTATCAGATTTTCCAAAGCTGTTTAGCAGGTCGGATGGGATTCTTTGCCGGGCTAATTCTGGGCTCCAGGCCTTATGTTTAACATGTCTGCAATAGATTACATAAGACGAATGTACACTATATTATGGAGGTTTTCATTTAAAAAAAGAAAGAAAAAAAGACATTTGTATCTAATTGAAACACACTTTTTCATTGAGCTCAATCCATAAAAATTGCTTAAGAATCTAAAATAACTCCTGAAAAGATTCTGAAAACGGTGACCATGTTGTGGCCTTTGAGAAATCACTGCGCTGTGAGGTAATTGCCCAACTGTGCCAATTTACCACCTCCAGACTAGAAACCTCAGACTTTATGGCAGGATGATCAAAGCTGCCACACTCTCCAGTGTTTCCTCCACATACAGCTTTTCCAGAGAGAATTGTTTTTTGTCTTTCATCTTTCAATTCAAATTTCCTTCCTTTCTCTTCAATCGACTGTCTGCTCGTCTTCTCTTGGATCAAACATGAATAAGAAGATACATATAACATTGTACGGTACACTGGAGGAGCCTTCATTGCATAAATAATGATGTTACTATGGCAATAATACCGTATCATCTGCAACATCTGCATCTACAACAGAATGTAACCGCTTTAGTTATTTATCTATTTATTTTTAGAGAGACAGGCTTATATTTATTACACAGATGTAATATTATCTACAGCTACTTACAGTATCATTGATATTCATTTAGACTCTTTTTCTCCAATTGATCTTTCTGAGTTAACTTCAGTAATGACTTCCTCCAAACCATCAACATGTCTTTTAGACCCCATTCCTACAAACTGCTCAAATAAGTCCTGCCATTAATTAATGCTTCAATCTGAAATATGATCAACCTATCTCTAATAATCGGTTATGTACCACAGGCCTTCAAGCTGGCTGTAGTTAAACCTTTACTTAAAAAGCCATCCCTAGACCCAACTGTCTTAGCTAATTATAGGCTCTATAATTAGATCTATAGGATCTCCAACCTTCCTTTCATTTCAAAAATCCTTGAAAGAGTAGTTGTCAAACAGCTAACAGGTTATCTGCAGAGGAATGGCTTATTTGAAGAGTTTCAGTCAGGTTTCAGAGCTCATCACAGCACAGAAACAGCTTTAGTGAAGGTGTTACATCCTGTGAGGCTGTGGGAGTGTGTGGGCGTGGTGTTGTCCTCTCCCTCTCCTCCTCCTTCTTTATTGCCCCTCCCCTGTCTCTCTCTGCCCCTGCCTTCTCCTTTTAGGACACACCTGCTGCTCATCTGCCCTCGTTTACCACCAATTACCCTCAGAGGTGATATATGATGGAGAAGAGCAGTGTAGAGGTGGGAGAGGCTTCTGGTGGATTTCCTCTGTGCTGGTCAGTGTGTGAGTCTGGTCTAGGTGTGGAAAAGGCCTGCTGTGTGTGTGACGAGCCCCACTGTGCGTGGCTCTTTGTGAGTAGCTCTTAACTGAGCAGTGGTTTTGCTTCAGCGGCGGCCTCCATTATTTATTTTTTTGGCCTGCCTGGTTATTGCTAAGAGCAGCGTTGCTGTCTTTTTTTCGTTGTTACTGTTTGTATGAATATTGAGTTAATTGATTATAATAAAGATATATTTTGTGTTAACTACCTCTGCCTGGCGTTCTTTTCATTTCAACCCAGATCCAACTGTTACTGTCCCCCGCCCTCTTCGCCTAGCTTTCATGTGGGGACGTAACAGAAGGTTACAAATGATCTTCTCATGGCCTCTGACAGTGGACTCATCTCTGTGCTTGTCCTGCTAGTGCAATGTCCTTAGTGTAGCCTTCGATACTGTTGACCATAATATCCTATTAGAGCGATTAGAACATGCTGTAGGTATTACAGGTACTGCGTTGCAGTGGTTTGTATCATATCTATCTAATAGACTCCAATTTGTGCATTAAAATGGAGAGTCCTCTTCACACACTAAGGTCAATTATGGTGTTCCACAGGGTTCAGTGCTAGGACCAATTCTGTTTACATTATACATGCTTCCCCTAGGCAGTATCATCAGAAGGCATAGTATACATTTTCACTGTTATGCAGATGACACCCAGCTCTGTCCATGAAGCCAGATAACACACACCAATTAGTTAAACTGCAGGAATGTCTTAAAGACATACAGACCTGGATGGCCGCTAACTTTCTGCTTCTTAATTCAGATAAAACTGAGGTTATTTTACTCGGCCGTGAAAATTTTAGAAATATGGTATCTAACCAGATTCTTACTCTGGATGGCATTACCTTGGCCTCCAGTAACACTCTGAGGAACCTTGGAGTCATTTTTGACCAAGACATGTCCTTCAATGCACATATTAAACAAATATGTAAGACTGCTTTCTTCCATTTGTGCAACATCTCTAAAATTAGAAATATCCTGTCTCAGAGTGATGCTGAAAAACTAGTTCACGCATTTATTACTTCCAGGCTGGACTACTGTAATTCATTATTATCAGGATGTCCTAAAAACTCCCTGAAAAGCCTTCAGTTAATCCAAAATGCTGCAGCAAGAGTACTGACAGGCAATGTTCCCTCTAATTTTTCATGTGTCTGAGCGAACACACAAACTCCCTGAGTGGTCCCTTGGACCACTGTGAGCAATAGCAGACGTGTGCACTGTGGTCACGCCAGCATCAAATCCATCCAAGTTACACGGTTTATTAAAATAATCAAATTACAGCATTTACATTTATGTTAGACCACTTTTAATTAACTGCTTTAGCCCACTTACAATGAAAATTAAAAAAAGAATCTTGTTCATGACCTGTGTAGTATGTTAACACTGTTCTAACTCCTAAAACTTCCTTCCTTCCTTCCCCCCTTCCTAAACAACTAAATGCCTTGTTGCCATATAATTTTTTGATTGGTTGACATGGTACATTTTTTGACCAATAGGAAAGGGTGGGTTTGTTTTGGTTCTGTTTTTGCTCTCCGGCGGAGAGTGCTTTTGAGCGTTTTCCTTATAAAACGCAGTTTTTACTGTTTCTTCCCGCAGTAAATATAAACAACGATAGTATTCAGGAAGAAAAACAAACATTGCATATATTTTTATCATAACTCTGGTTTTACGTGGCCTATCAACACAATTTAAAAACTGGTATAAAGTCCACACTTATTCCGTCAATTGTTCCATCTGTCCTGCTCACATTTCCAATGGTTGTACACGTTGTCATTAACGTGGCTTCACTCCACATCAGCCACGCAGCTGTGCTAGCTAAAACACCGGTGTCGGCACATAAGGACGTTGTCATAGCCTGTCGACGACGTTGATTAGCTGCGTATATGCGAATATGAATCGCATTATTGGCTGGACTATGAGATAAAGTGGCATCGTTCTAATCCCATACAGGAGCAGCCAGTCACTTACTGACTAACACTGCAAAACAGGATTGTTAAAGTATTAATTTTAATTTCAATTCAGGTTAGATTTTTTTTTGTGCGCAATGCAGATTTTCTGTGTGCAGAGACCGTGCCAGCAGTGCGCAATTGTGCGCGCAGCTTAGAGGGAACATTGCTGACAGGGACTAGAAAGAGAGAGCATATTTCTCCTGTTTTGGCTTCCCTTCATTGGCTTCCTGTTAAATCCAGAATTGAATTCAAAATCCTGCTCCTCACATACAAGGTCTTAAATAATCAGGCCCCATCTTATCTTAATGACCTTGTAGTACCATATCACCCTATTAGAGCACTTCGCTCTCACACTGCAGGCCTACTTGTTGTTCCTAGAGTATTTAAAAATAGAATGGGAGGGAGAGCCTTCAGTTTTCAGGCCCCTCTTCTGTGGAACCAGCTTCCAGTTTGGATTCGGGAGACAGACACTATCTCTACTTTTAGGATTAGGCTTAAAACTTTCCTTTTTGCTAAAGCATATAATTAGGGCTGGACCAGGTGACCCTGAATCCTCCCTTAGTTATGCTGCAAATCTCAATGCACCAGGGGATTCCCATGATGCATTGAGTTTTTCCTTTCCAATCCCCTTTTTCACTCACTATGTGTTTAGAGACCTCTCTGCATTGAAACATATCTGTTATTAATCTCTTTCTCTCTTCCACAGCATGTCTTTCATCCTGTTTTCTTTCTGTCACCCCAACCAGTCACAGCAGATGGCTCCGCCCCTACCTGAGCCTGGTTCTGCCAGAGGTTTCTTCCTGTTAAAAGGGAGTTTTTCCTTCCCACTGTCACCAAAGTGCTTGCTGATCAGAATCAGAATCGTGTTTATTGGCCAAGTATATGTGCAGACACATACAAGGAATTTGGTTCCGGTAGATGGTGGCTCTCAAGCACAGCAATGTAAATCACACACACACACACACACACACACACACACACACACACACACACACACACACACACACACACACACACACACGTGTCTATATATACATTACACATGCATACACATACATACACAAAGCTGTGTAAACCAACTATAAATAACTAATCTAAACTTATATACATAAAATATAGAAATGAATGAGGTGGAATGAATACAGAATGTACACAAGGGGCAGTTGCAGTCTGGCAGTGGGGAGGGTGGTGGTGGTCGTTGGGTCTGGATTGGGGAGGGTGGGGGTGGTCGTTGAGACTGGATTGGGGAGGGTGAGGGTGAAGGGGGGAGAGGTGGAAGATGTGTTGGGGGTCAATGTCTGAAGTAATGTCTCTGGGGAGGGGAGGGTGAGGCGTGGGAGTCTGTCCGTCTCAAACCTGCAGTAGAATGTGTTTAACTCGTTGGCCAGGTCTTTGTTTGCTTCAACAGTGGGTGGGGGCCATCTGTAGCTGGTGATTTCCTGCAGGCCCCTCCACACTGACGCAGGGTCGTTGGCTGAGAGCCGTTCTTCCAGCTTCTGGGAGTAGATCCTTTTGGCTGCTTTGATCTCCTTGGTCAGTGTGTTCCTGGCTTGCTTGTACAGGGCCCTGTCACCACTTCTGTAGGCGTCCTCCTTGGCCTTACGAAGATGTTGGAGTTTAGGAGTGAACCATGGTTTATTGTTGTTGTATGTGCAAAAGGTCTTTGTTGGCACACAAACGTCTTCACAAAAACTGATGTATGATGTCACAGTGTCCGTGAGCTCATCCAGATTCTCAGATGCAGCTTCAAAAACAGTCCAATCAGTGCAGTCGAAACAGTCCTGCAGTTTCTGCTTTGCTGCGTTAGTCCACTTCTTCACAGTTTTGACTACAGGCTTGGCACGTTTGAGTTTTTGCCTATAAACTGGAATAAGATGGACCAAGCAGTGATCAGAATGTCCCAAAGCTGCCCGGGGCACAGAGCGATAGGCATCTTTTAGAGTGGTGTAACAGTGATCCAGTATGATGTTGTCCCTGTTGGGGCAGTCTATATACTGTCTGTATTTAGGGAGTCATATGATTGTTGGGTTTTTCTCTGTATCTATTATTGTACGATCTACTGTACAATATAAAGCGCCTTGAGGAGACTGTTGTTGTGATTTGGTGCTATATAAATAAAATTGAATTGAATTGAATATGGAAAAAATAGACTCATACAGCAGTGTTAAATATTGTACACACACTTTTATTACCATATGTGGAACTACAATGGCGGAAACAAACTTTATCAGTGTTCTATAGTGATATTATATGAAAATAACACACCAATAAAATAACATGATACTGATAAAAGTATCATGTTATTTTCATTCAGTTCACAAATATTAACTTTGTGTTCCCATTTTTCTAAAGAGAACATTTTGACTCATTAGTTTTTTGTGAAGTACAGCTTTGAAACAAATTCATTTGGAGTCATTCTGCCAAACTTTGTTGCGCAACTTAATTAGTCATCAGAAAAAAAAGAAAAAACACTTGTTAGCCTTAAGTTATCTTTGCTTCACCTGTTTTCCTACCACTGCTTGTGGAGGAGCTGACTGAGACCCTCCTGCAGTATATGTCCCAATGGAAAAGAGTACTGTTTGAAGCAGCTCATTTAGAAAAGACAACAAAATCAGAATCTTTTGAAACAGCCGTCACAGCTCCTCTGCTTGCTGTAAGTTACTTTGAAGCACCTCTGTTTTCTTTTTTTCATCCTCCATCTGTTTTTACAGTTACAGATAGTAACTGTCAAGCAATGGATCCCTCCTAGCTGTTCAGTAGGATTACCCAAATGCCATTTAGCGGTGTGATTAAAGAAAACTGTGGCTATTAGTGTTAGGGATATTTTGTGCTTCATAATTCTTGGGTGCCATGATGCTGACCGGAGTAGTTGTGGATTAGTAGATGCTGTCTTATGTGAATATATATCACTCATATGATTAGAACTGTGATTGAAGTGTTGCTCAATTAATTTGGGCTAGGCATTTTAAAATGTTTTTGTTTGCAATTTGGCCATAGATAAGTTTGGTTTTTGGAGCTAAAATGGATGAAAGGGTGAAGTGCTATGGTAGCAAGTTTCCTTAGTAAGCTGCATTTATAAACTCTTTAGGATCAATGCACAGGCACACGTTTCACTAATTAAATGCCAAGTAAGGGACTAAAAGTACTAAAATTTGACTCTCCAAAACCAGGTCTGTACCACACTGGTAATTAAAAATACTCCAACAAGCACCAAAAGTATACCCACAGTGAAGATGTCCAGTTTAATAATTACAAATAGTACCAGCACCAGTAGACTATGATTGTCTCCAGAGGTACATCCCTGACTTTAGGTTGGCTGTGGGACCCAAAGGCAGGACTTGGGGGTGAGGGTACTTTATTGCAAAATAAAACAGGAAGTAACAAACACTTTGACCAAGACTAAGATATGTGAACGTGACACAGGGATAGGCGATAAACAAACATGGAGATATGACTGACTGTGGAGACAGAAAGGGATCACAAAAGATGATAACTAAAGATTATGTAACCTAATGAGGAACACAGATTGGAAACTGAGAGAGGCTAAGCAGTTCAAGGAAACAATATGCTAAAAGGACTTTTTACAGAACATAAACCACATTTTAAAAATCCAAAAGGACAAATACTGAGGTCACAGAAAACTCAAAACATCTGAAAACTAAAAACCATGGGTCAAAGACTGAAGACTAGTCTTATAAAATAAAGTTCTTATGAGGGGGAGAAATATCCAAACCAAATAATGATTTCTGTTTGTAGCCTGCCTCAAATGGCACCTTGAGGAACTGCAGTTCCATGTTGGCTTCATTTTGCAACTCTGGGGATTGCTCCATTGTAATATTCATATATATGAAAATAGAATAGAAATAGAGTATACCATCCAGCACTACATATATGCAGAGGATTCAGAGCAGATGCTTGATCAACACATTTCCAACATAATCAATGAAACTGGCCACACCAGGGATGAAAGCAGAGTATAAGTGATGCATATGAATAGCTGCTATGATTAGCTCTGCAAATGTAAAAATAGACCTGTGCTTATCTCAACACTGTTTGCTGAAAAACAGCAAATTCAGAAATAATGTGCTTCCATGATGACTCGTCTGAGTATTATCCAGTAATTTTAAGAATGAATGTTGTAGCTCCTCTGCCGTAGCACTCAGATGTGTACATAAACATGGCACACACTTGTCAAAGAACTTAGCAAATAAAGGTCCCTATTCAAGTGCAACACACAGCCTTGTTTGTCAGTAATGCTGAGTTGTGCTAATCCTACCCTTCTACTTGGTACTTGGCAAATGAATTTTTATTTGTAGTAAATGCAGTATGATGCAATGTACGGACCACATGTAATAAATAACCTTCAGCCTTTCAGTGTCTTACTCTGCCATTAGGTTGGAAATGCTGGCATCATACTTAAGGGATCTTTACATAATGTATGCTTTTGGTATTGTGTTTTATCTAATATTTACACATTAAGAAATTTATAGATGATGTATAAAACATAATTTAAGTTGATTAATAATGAAAGACCTCAGTCCACATGTTTGAATATACCAGGTGATCAAAAAACTTTTCGAGTACTTCTAGACAGTATTTAGTATAGCATCTCTTCTAAGTTCTCTCAGTAGAAGTGCCTTTGCAGCTGGTGTTGGATCTCCTTCAGTGAAAAAAGCTGATCTTCTACTTGATTTTCATTTCATTTCATTTTTGGGAAGTGGACAAAGTTTCAGGAAGGAAAATCCGTCGAGCAGGATGAGTACTGTTTTAGCACAGCCAAAAAAAAAAGTATTTTCAATGTGCTTTGAGCCTGTGCATCATGGCACTCTGGCAGGCAGCAGACTTCGGCTCATTTGCTCTGAATGTTTTCTCCCCCAATCTCTCAGGACTTTAGAGTAGACATTCTCCCCTTATTCAGACCTACTGTATCCATGTTGCACAACCCATACTCATATTCACATTCATTTCAAGTCAGTTTGGAACCAAATTTCCTTCCTGCACAAGTCTGGGGTCCATGATGAAATTGCAGAGCTCACAGCACAAGCGATCAGAAAGCATCTTCCAGGGAGTGGTCTGGAAACAGCAGCTGTGCTTCTAGAGAACATGCTCCATACTATTTTTGATCATACCTTGTATGTTCATGGACAATACACTGGAAGGAAAAAAAAAATGTGTGTCACATGCTTCCTTTTTCTTAGCCCTCCTCTCTCTGACATCTTTTCTCCCTAAAAGACTGAAAGACCCACCAAGCAGGATGAAGAGCTATTATCACCACCCTTTCTTCATCTTAACTACGATGCTTAGGCAAGCATCAACATTAATCAGAGAGAGAAGGAGGGTGGGAGACGACAAAGCAACAAAGAAATCAGACCTGAGAATACACAGAAAAGGCCACCAAGTGGACTACAAATCACCCTCTTATCTCTGAGATGAAAGACTTGTTTTCCCTCAGCCAGTAAACACAATTATGCATCTGAACATACTCTCAGAAGATCATTCAACAACAAATCTTCACCATCTCTAATTACTGTATGGGCAATATAAGCAGATAAAACCAATGCCCAAGCAGTTTGGTAGTCTACTACATTCATAGTAAACACAGACAAAATATGACTCACCTTTTGTAACAAGTGGCAACCAACATGCTAGAATTTGCTGATGCATAGATACAGATGACAGCATACGATCAGTCACGTGGTGGAATGATGTTGTCACCGCAGCTGAATTTAACATGAGTTCAAAACACAGTTTTCTAAGTACCCAAAAAGGTGATTCTGTTAAGCCTAAACAATATGGAAAAGAAGTAGAAAAAATATGTTTCTTAGGTTTGTTTCTTGGTCTAATGAGGAAATAAGTCTTATAAGATGTGCACTGCACAATACATAAAGCATTTGTCTGCCATTGGCACTCAAACTGTTGGGGTATATGCATTCTCGCTACTACTGTGCTCACAAACTGACACAGTAAAGGCATCATTTCTTGGAAAACAAAATTTGTAGTTAGTAATTACTTGTTATTTCATTTTGCAGCTAAGCCCAGCATTATCAAGTGTGCGATTAAACACTTAAATCCTTCATACAAATCTCTCGTGCTGTCTCACATATTTAAGTAAAAAGCCAGACACTCTGGTTAATAAAGCAGGCAGCCCTCCAATTTCAAGAGATTTACTAAGAGCTGTGTGAGTAACTTTGCACTGCTCCCCAGAAGCCCCAAACTTAGCTGCGCTGTTCAACTGTTCAAAAAAAGTAGGTCACTCCTTAACATACAAATATCCGTGACAACTGTCAGGATATGTATGGCAAGGCATTCTAATATTTATTAGCTGAGTTTCTACTATCTAGAATTAACTTTACAGACACATTATAAATTAAATGTCTCTTGAACTGGAATTATAGAGATTCCACACAAAACTTTAAACAGCCGTAATTTCAGTTGCCACTTGCCATAATTCAGTAAGAGATACCTGCAATGTGAAGTGTAAACATATGCAGATGAATTGCAGATACCTGTTATGAGAAGCTCCATGCATAAAAATAGCAGATGTGACATCATTTGTTGCTCAGTAAATGTTAGTCTTCATATGTAATGGGAGTTGTGGATGAAAAAATTAAATTTCCATTGTGGATATGCAAAATATGTTATGTGAGCATTCAAAAGAGGAATCAAATTAAGGACACAGAGGATGCTGCAATTAAAAAAGAAAAAATATGAATTTAGAAGATCACAATAATCAAGTTAAAACACTGACAGTGTTTTAAGGGGTACTTTTGCAAATTCAACGATTGATGTGTTTTCTTCTAATCTTTCCAAAAAAGCCACTTTGTTCTTCATTTGTACATTCACTCTGCTTCTTCTCTCAGGCAAATGCAAATGTGTTTGGTTTGGGCCTCGAATTATCACTAAACACCCGTCCCATCTCAGCTTCTTCAGCTGGGTGACACCCTCCATGACACTCCTATCCAGCATGGACTAAGCTCACCATTTGAGCTTCCATTAACATTGCAGTGTGAAGAAACCGGGGGCCGACTAAAAATCACAGGCATCTAATTCATCCTCTCTACATGTGCCATTGAAAAACCAAGCCTCTAGAGAGAGCAGACGGCTTCTTCTTCACAGTGTAAGCTCTCTCATATGCGAGAGCAGGCAAGCTACCCACTTCTCCAACTGCACATCCCCTCGAGTGAACAAACCGAAATGTAGGAGGTGTGCTTGACTCGCAGCGTGCGCTTTAAAGAAAAATGCTTCTTGTTAGTAAAGTGGTCAATGAACTGACAGAGGAAGGGTAGAGGTGAAAAAACTGGCTCTCGTACACTTCTAATATAACGCTCTGGTTCAGTGACAAATGGGCATTAAACAAAAGCTCCATAAATTCTTACACAAGGCAAGTACTACTAAGATCGTACAATCGTTCTTAGTCTTGGTCTTTCTTGTGTACTTACTTTTCTTGAGATATTTCTGTAATTAACAAACAGTGACATATCTGTCTTTCTTTGTGCAACAGGCATCTGTGGAGAGCCATGATGATTATTCATAAGCATGTGTATGAGAGTATAGGTGTAGAAGAGTTATGTGAATGTGGGAATGTGAGTCATTCAGTGTAAGTACTGAAAGTAATGGCTAAAGGACAGTAGAGTTTAAAATTAGAACAAGTAGAGATACGTCTGGACCTCTAAATGACCTCTAGACAATAATGCGTATATGTACCGCTTGTTCTTTGCAGTTTTCTATTTGATGAAAGGTTTGATCACAGTTAAAGCTTACTGTGTCTCTTAGGGTTAGCGTCTGGCTGCAATCCCCGACTTTCAAGTAGGAATGTTAATGGTTAGCTGTACTTTACATTATTTTTTCTTTGCCTCATTTCATGTAAAGTGATACGGTTCTTCTATACACTTAGCCATTCCTGGTTTTCCTGTTCTGGGTCTCTTGAGATTTAATGAGGTTTGCTGCATGAGGCAGCTTCACTGAGCCTTCAGTTTGGTTAACTTTATCCACTATTCAGTGATATATGGAATAGGTTACTGCTTGAAATCAATGAGTGATATATATATATATATATATATATATATATATATATATATATATATATATATATATATATATATATATAGGGTGGGGCCCTTTATATGGATACACCGGAATAAAATGGGCACATTAGTATATGGGTGGGGTGCCCTCGGCCTCTTGGCCTGGGGCTCGGTCACTCTGGCACAGCTGGCTCACGGGCACGTCACTGCAACCCCCCCTGGCTTCTGCTCCGCAGCTGCTGAGTGACCCCTCTTCTGGGACTCTCCTCAGCTCTTTCTGGGATAGTGGCGCGGCTGCCCCTCTGTTGGTCTTCCTTGGTCTCTTGTGTTCTGAGGGCCTCTGGATGTCTGGAGTTTTGATCTCTTCCATACCTGCTTCATGCCCTGGAGGACGGGGCTGTGGCTCCCCACACCCTCTAGCAGATCATTACATGAAGGAACCTTTTAAAAACAAGCGCGTTCATGCTTGTACACACGGGTGCTCACACACACAAACTACACTCTTTTTGGCTCCTACCTCAAAGCACACTGTGCGCTGTCGATCTTGCATGCTGCACAATAATGTTTAAGATTTAGTATTTACTGTTATATTCCCATATATCATCGTGATGTTGTTTATTCTATTGCTCTCATTTTCTTCTGCTTTCTTTCTCAACAGGTGATCCAGGTGATTGATATATGTATTTTTTTTGTCTGCTTATTTTGTTGTTTTTTGTTTTTTTGCCCTTTATCTCCGTCCCTCTTCTCTGCTGTTTTTCTTTCCCTCTTTCTTTCTCCCTTTTCTTTTCCTCATTCAAGTCTGTCCCATATCTAACAAGTGAAAATAAAAAATAAAATAAACAATAAAAGGTGAATCAGATAGACCATTACGGCAAGGCTGGGATGGTCCATTTGGTAAAGTAAATCCGTTGGGCATCTTTCTTCGCCTTTATACAATAATTCTAGTGGCAAAAGAGCCAAACGGGACAGGCAAAAAAAAAAAAAAAAAGTGAGTGAGTATATGTGAGGGGGCAAACTCCTCAAGATGGGTGGTGACCATGGTGGCCATTTAGAAGTCGGCCATCTTGGATACAAAGAATAAAGTTATGTTGAAGCCAAGCACACCATTGTTTTTCTTGTGACATTACCAATAAGTTTGATGTGTCACATGGCCCTCTTCCTATTGAAAAAACAAAAGTTGTATCCAAGATGGCCGACTTCTAAATGGCCACCATGGTCACCACCCATCTTGAGGAGTTTGCCCCCTCACATATACTAATGTGCCAACCATATCTCCAACCATTCCCATTTTATTACGGTGTATCCATATAAATGGCCCACCCTGTATATATATATATATAAAAATATATATATATATAAATATATATATATTTATATATATAAATAAATATATATATATATATATATATATATATATATTTATATATATATATATATATATATATATATATATTGCATGGAGCAAAGGGCACAAGAACACTTGGTTCCCTGTGGGAGTCTATCCACCTGCACTCAAAAAAATTAAATTGGGTGGTTGTTAAATTCACAAAATTCAAACTTGTAATGTGAACAAAATAATTTCATGTTTTTGTGGTGAACGTAATTAAATCATGTAGGATCTGCATGAAATCCAGCAACTTAATTTATTCTTGTTGAGATGACATGATACAATCTAGTAAGAGTGGTTAGTTGCCTGGATTCACAAAATTCACAAGATCACACAAGAGTTCAAATCACAAGAAAATCACTGAGGTTGGAAGAGACAGAGAACCATACACACACTATGTATATGCCTCAGCTATTTATTGTGGTTTTTAAAATTCTATATAAAGCCTTGTAATCATAGTTTCCCTATTTTTTTGAAGTCTAGATTGACAGCTCGGTGGCACAGTGGTTAACACTGTTGCCTCGCAGCAAGAAGGTCTTGGGTTAAAATCTGCAATCTGGCCAAGTTTGCAGTGGGTTCTCTCTGGGTACTCTCGTTTCCTGCCACAGTTAAAGTCATGCAGTAATTAGGGTTAAGTTAATTGGTGTTTCTAAAATATCTGCGAACATGAGGGCAAATGGTTGTCTGTCTCTCTGTGATAGACTGGTGACCTGTCCAGTATTCTGACTCCCACCCTATCAAAGAGTTATTTTTTTGAGTGTGTTTCTCTAATATTACTCAATATGTTACCTGCTCTCTTATAATTTGGCAATGAGACAAATGCATCTTTTTTGTTAAGCAGGTGTCTTCAGCTGACTAACGAGCACTGTGATGTGACACTCTGTATGGGTATTAAATATTAAAAATAAAATAAATGTGCACTTTAATTTAAAGCATTGTGCAATGTAATGAGTGAAAACACTTAAATCATTAGAGAACCAAACCAATAAAAGTATGAGTATCACACTTTCCCCACTGTGCAGCAGATGTTCAGTGCACAGCAGCACACTTTACAGGGGATAATTGAAGTAGGTAAAGTTTTTATAACAATAATAATGCAGAGAGCTTTCAGCTGATTCAACACATCTGTTGGTAGCTAGATAGACGCTGTAGGTGACAAACAAAGGAGGCCACACATAGTCTTCAATGATGGGAAGTATTTTATGAATATAAACCAGACATTTTACTTATTTAACCTTTATTTAACCAAGGGGTACCCTTAAATTAACATTTCTTTTTCAAGAAAAGAAGGCACAATATTATAAAGTCACATCTTGACAATAAATATCAGATCAAAACTCATAAAACAAAGCAAAACAAGTCATAGTCAACATTATAAAAATACAAGGTCTAGCTTATGGATAACAGTTGCACTCTTTACTTACAGAAGTCTCTCAGAGAGCTCTGAACCCTCCAAGGGAGACACAAGCATACAGCTTTAGTGTGCTCTGAAGGTTATTCTATGACCAAGGTGCAAAATAATAAAATTGTATTCTATTGAGTTCAGAAAAATCCTGAGTACTCTACAGAGAGGGTTGCAAAACATAGGTGCTTTTTGAAGGATATAAGAGTTTACACAAATAAAAGGGAGTCTCTCCAGTACGGCTCGGTAACCGCATCCCTTTTTACTCCCTGTGAATTTAGACACCACTTTTTATTTAGTCATTCGTTATTATTTATCTCTGCATCTCCTCCACAATGTGTGTGGCTTTTTTGTCCTGTTTCCCTCACCCCCACCCAGTCATGGCATCCCAGAGGTTTCTTCCTTTCAAAATGAAGTTTTTCCTTCTCACTCTTGCCAAGTGTAGGGTCTTTACCTGACAATATAAGGTACCTTGAAGTGACTGTTGCTATATAAATAAAACTGAACTGAATTACATAAACATATACCAGTGCCATTGTCTCCTTAGACCTAATAAAGGCCAAGAAACCAGATTATATGCACAGTTATGTGTACTGGACAAACAAAGCTGAATTCATACAATTTCAAAATGAATGAACAAGTGTCTGAGTGAATGCATGAATGTTAAGTGCAAAAAAACCCTTAAACAAAACAAAGTGCACTCCGCCTCCCACTCCCAAAAAACAGTGAAACAAACAAGCAAACAAACAGTCCAGAAACAAGCAGGACTGTCAATCAGCCAGTTGAGGAAAGACCAAGAAATTATTTTTGCAGAAGTGTTTCATAGTCTCCAGAGCCCAGCTTGTTCAGGTGTGCTTCATGTCTAACCAGGTCAGTTCCACCCACACATTTCTTGGAAGAAGTGGAAGCACAGTTAATGAGGCAAACAAGAAAACAAGAGCCCAAGTGTCACAACACACATACACACACAGCTACTCTTAGGATTAGACTCTTATGGACAGATGCTTTTTTGTGCTGACCTAATTAAGTACCTTAAATATTTTGACTCCTGAGTTAGATAGTTAGTCATTTTAAATTTTCTTTTTGGATTTTTATTACATTTAAGTTAAAGTAACTCCTTACTGCTTCTCCGGCAGATGCAGTCCAGCATTCACGCATCTTAACAGTTTACTGTGTGTAGCTATCTCGAGAGGTTCGCTAAATGTTCTCATGTTTTGTTCTTCTTAAAGGCCTAAGATACTGTCCAAATTCATATTTAGTGTTGAAACTATTAAAGGCGTTTCTAGGCATTTTTTGATCATATCCGAAATTCACAGATTTTCACAATTCGGGTGCCCTAGGAATTTCAGGGGTTGAGTGTAATATGTCACTAATGAATGCACACATGTGTCTGCTTATGGAGACAGCTTAGCTCCACCCTCTGTTCCAAATATGGAAATTTATGGTTACTAAAAACAATTTATTAAAAAAATTATAATTGTAATTATGATAATAACATCTGGGTTATTTTTGTTACTAGCAATTCGGCTGCCCTCCTTGCCAAATTACTAGTAACACTAACATCAACAATAACGATGTCTTAAATTGCAGAGGTCAAAATCTTATGATTATAAGCTGTTGACATATTGACATCGCTCCAGGTATTTGATAGATAGTATTTGACTATGATGAAAGGTAATTTGTGAGCATTATTGTTATTATTATTATTATTATTATTATTATTATTATTATTATTATTATTATTATTATTATTATTATTATTATTATTTATTTATTTATTTATTTTGTGCTGAGAGCTGTCTGGAAGACACAACCTTCAAAAGGTTCTCTCTCACAGCCAGGGGTGTGTGGATTGGTGAGAAAGGGGCACCTTTGCTGATGCAAGTTGGCGTCAGTGTTTCAGCCCCTTTATTCATGGGAGCTGGAGACAGAGGAGCTCCCTCAGCTCCTCTGTTTCCATTAATCGCCCATTCTCCTCAAGGAGTGGAACAGGTGAATATTTCACGCTGACTGCCCAGAGAGAGGGATGAGGCATACGGCTGACGTTGGAGTCCATTTATAATGGATGGATAGAGAGGGCTGAGCTTGTCTCATAGAGGGTAAAGAATGGTCTCAAGGGGGCTCCTCCTCAAATGTACATTTGTATGCCACATGTTTGCTTTGACAGGAATTCTGGACACTTATGTTTTTGGGGGGGGCATCATACTTGGTCATTTCTTTGGTTCAGGCTGCTCTGCTGGATTTTGCTTGAGTGGAGAATTAACTCTTACCACCGGCTGGTTCTTAGAAGTGCGTCAGTAATTTTCTGTTTATTTATTTCTTCCCTCTTTGGCAGTTAGCCTAGTTAAATTTGAAGGACCTGCTTTGTTTTTAAAATGTAGTTTTAACACTTTCTTACTTGAATTAATTAGCCACCATTTCTGACATTAAAGTGGCTTTGTTACATAGACAAACTTGATGAGTTTGACAAAATCTCCTTTGTTGCTTTTTTACTTAATGTAATTTTTTGGACTACTGCCACATTTTTGGGACAAACTGGTGTGAACAAGAGTCTATTTTGTCTTACTTTGAATCATTATTTGGTGTCTTTCATAGAGGATAGGTGCCACGATTGTTTTCATGTTACGAATAAGAATTCACCGCTAGAGGATTCCCCTTAGCTATCTTGTCTTTGGGCTCATAAATTATTGAAGTATCACTGAAAGTGAAGCACTGCAGTTATTGTGGCTTCACACTGAGACATTTTTTGTGTGTATTTTGTGTATCTGTGTGTTTCGCATCTCAGTATGATGTGTGTCCATGAAAATGTTTGCAAGTGTGTCCTGGCTACACGTGTATGTGCGGGAGCAAGGATAACGGTGGGAGGGGGGTGTCTTTTATTGGTGGAAGTTTAAATATATTCAGGCTTTGGTCTGAGTGCCAACATGCCAGTGTACAATGTCACAAAGGAGTTTTTGATGGAAAGGAAAGGGAGAAGAAAAAGAAACGAGTGGTTTTGGGTCAAAGCATTGGATATCCTTTCAAGCCTGAACACTCCACTGGGTGTTTCAGCAAATGTCAAAGTCACTTCTGGCTGTGGACAGACAGCCTAATGGACCACAGCACATAGGGTGTGGGAGGGCGATAGAGGAGGAGGAGGAGGAGGAGGAAACAGAAACCAAAGACAAACATAAATGAAAAATTGTATATGCAACTTTTTCTTTTTTCTCGCCATGTCCAAGAGACCCTCAGTTTGGAACGACTAAACAAATTCTTGAGCTGGAGCTTGAGCTTGCCAAGACACTTCTCACCACCTTTCACTCTCCGCTTTGGCAGCTCCTGTGGTTTATTTTCCCTTTTTTATGCTCTGCTTTGTTGTTGAGACATGGGAGAAACGACTCATGAATAGGAGTACAGCCTTAGCCATTTCTGACAAACACTGGAGACACTCAGAAATGCACAAAAGCTTGAAGGATGATGGTGATGAGCGGAAAGCTTCCTTTTGGCTCATATTTCTAACACGTAATGTTTTGACATGACAGAAATTGAAACATTTTAGAATGTAAGCCATGGAGGAAACATTCTTTAAATACTTTTTTAAAACAAACATCTGACATTTATACTGTTGGAATAAGTTCACAGGCAGTACAATAAGTTCATTCCCTTATTTACTTCCCATACTGCTGCTATATTAGGTGTACTTGTTTAATCCAAATATGTAATCAGCTAATCACATGCAACCAATTCACTGCATTTAGGCATGTAGACATGGTCAAGTTGACTTGCTAGAAGAAAGAGTCAGAATGGTTGTTGCTGATGATTTAAAAAACGACTGGGATTTTCCCACACAACTATCTCAAGAGTTTACAGAGAATGGTTTGAACACTAAAATAAATATCTCGTGAGCGATAGATCTCTACCAATAGATAAGAATGACTTGTTGATGGGCTCCACAGTAACCAGACCTCTATCCAACATGTGGTGGAGGCTACACATCTCATCACAGACGTTTAGCCAACAAATATGCAGCATCTGCATGATTCTATGATGTCAGTGTGGAACAAAATATTCTGGAAATGTTTCCAACAGTTTGCTGCTGTGAGAATTATGACAGAAGGTTGGGGCAACCTGGTACTGGTGGCCAGTGAATGCATAGGCATTATGTGCACTATGTGCTTTAATCACCTTGGACTGACTGGAATTCACTGGAATGAGTTAAACAAGATACTTGATATCCTTGTTCGTTATAATGAGAGCAATGCTGCCCTCATCATTTTTATTATAAATGCTACACAATGTGATTACACATAAAGCTGCAAATTTAGTGTTTGAGCCTTCACTGTCACATTAATTAAATTGAGACTGCAAGTGTTTTTGCAAATGGTCATAATATTTTTGGTTGTACAGCGGTCTCCAGCCACTATTAGCTTTGGTTTCTTTTCTCTTTTATTTTAACAAGGTGAGATCAATTGGAAGAACTGAACACAATTTACTGAGACAGAGACATTAATGTATTTGGTGATTAGACTTTGATGACCCCTCTTGGCAGAACGGAATCCCGGCAGTGATGGGATTAGGACACGGCCCCCTGGAGTTTGGACAGTGGTGGTGGTGAGCTCTGGCTGAGGTGTTTAAGGTGGAGATGGGGAGGTGGTGGGTTGCACGAATGAGAGAGAATCTGATAGAATGACGCTGAGCACAGATTTAAACCCTGCAAAGTTGAGGCTGTCTGGCTCAAAAAGATGGGCCAGATGATGATTGGACCAGAGTAATGATGTCAGTATTGAGATTTACAGCATAAAGCAGTAGACATGTAAACAGAAAAGCAGCCAAACACCCAGGAAAGTGGGCAGATGAGTGATTACAGATCTTCCTTAAACTTATGCATAAATTCATTTTATTCTGTCATTTAAGATAACCTGTATCACCCAGTGGTTAAACAATACACACTGATCGATGCCAGATACATTGTGTCATTGTATCGTAATGGGTGATAGCATGTGGTTAAAAGGACTTCCCATATCTGTTTCTGTGGCAACAAAGCTGAATTCATGTGCTAGAGAAGATGCATATCTGCCTTTCTAGTAAGTGGTGCAGAGGGCACTCAGGATTCTCCGTGATGGAGATGTTTGCTGAGTGACCTCCTCACCACCACAGGATTGGAAGTATCCAGTTTTTAGTCAGTCACAGAGTTGGCCTTTCTAATTGGTTTATTCAGTCTATTGGTGTTGCCAGCTCCAATGATGCTCCTCCAGGAGACATCTATACCAACATATATGGAAGATATAGTAAAGCTAAAGTTGAACTGAACAAGACATGTCACAGTTGAAATTATACATCTCTAGCTTCACTGATATAAGTATGCGCTGTGTAAAAGCAAATTTAGGACACCTGGAAAAAGAAACCAAATGCAGATAAATCTTACCTCAAACTATCAACCTAAGAGGCCAACTTTGAAAAAGAAAAGAGATAAGACTGTTTGCACAACTTCCAATTACCTCAGCCTGTCTAATCTGTAATTATATCTTCACTCAACAAAGAGGTGTAGCAGCCATAAACTGCGCCCATCTGTTTATGAGAAAAGCAGTCGCTTGAAAAGCACTGTTCCACCTGGTCGCTGTTTACAGTGCTGTCAACAATACTCTGCGCACATCGTCTCAATTTACCCTGACGTCACTGCAGTTGCCCTTCACTTCCCCTCAACAGTCACACACACACACGTACTTGGTTCTCGCTAATTGTGGTGTTCTCTGTGCGCTGTAAGGGACTGTTAGGCATTGTGCTGACTGTGTATATCTGGCCTGGAATATGTTCCTTTTTCTCTGAGCCAGTGGCAAAGAAATGCACCAGGGATCTCTTTTCCCCTTATTTTCCAGAGAGGTAATGAAGTCAAGCTTAGTATGCAATGTCTTCACTATTAATGGGAATAATTTAGTATAGTTACAATCTTAAAATGTTATATAACTTACACAGTGATCTTTTCATTTAGAGACATTTTTTTAAAACCTTACACTTATTTAGCATTATGCATAGACACACTCAAATGCCAAAAAAGGGATGGAGACATAAACATTTCCAAGGAGACTAAACATGTTAAAATTAACTCTGAGGAAATATATTAAAAATGATGCAGAGGACATATTGAATATTATCAATTAATGAAAGAAATCTCCAACAAGCAAACAGTACTCAATATAAATGTCCTATAATTTTATGAAAAGGTGTAAAGAGGTCATGTAAAGGAACTTGGTTCTCTCAATCTCTCAAACAAACTTAAACTACAGCACAAAAAAAAAAAAAGGTCTCCTAGTTGAAGGTCATTTAAAGTAGCTGCTTTTTCACTCATTTTTAGTCCAATCCTTGTACCCGACCATTTCTGGAGGAATATTTTTTGGGGTTTTTCTGTTTGTTACGCCACTGAACAATGATCTATGAATCATAAAATGAAACCAGATTTGTCTAAACATAACAGACAGCTTAAAAAAGAAGCTATTTTAAATTGCATCTTTAGGCATTCTGTTAATAGCAGGCTGTCACAAAAACCTATATTGTGCTCCCATTTCTTTATATGAAAAAATGCAAAAACTAACACAGTCTGACAGGTATAAAACTGTATTTTGCAGCAACAAAGTTATTCCCATAGAGCTATAAGCTGCAAATTCTGCATATCTCAGCACAATGTGCAGTGTGCTCTTAAACATTCTGGACGAATAGAGGACAAAAATGAAGTGTCAAGCCTAAAAAAAAATATCTACATTGGATCAACAGTGTCTGAAAGTCATGTCCTTAAGAAACAGGAAAAAGCAAAGACCTGACACAGGATCTAATAGATGTATCTGGCACTTCAGTTGGTCCATCTAATGTTTGCCTCATCAGAAATTGTTTCTGTGGAAAGAGTTGCTGTCAAGAAGTCATTGTAAAAGAAAGAAAACAGCGAGAAACAGTTAAGAACTGAATTGAAGATCAGTGTGTGGTGGGGTGTGGCTTGTGGCTCAGCTGCAGGGGAGGGGTGGAGCAGTGGGTTCAAGGTGCAGTGTGAAGGGAGGCTGACACACACCCAGGGGTGGACTGGGACAAAAAATCGGCCCGGGCATTTTGACTAGAGACCGGCCCACCAAAAATGTGACGTGATTCAGGGGTAAAACCGCAAAGGATTCTGGGAACTTGTGGCAAGAGGTACTAGCGCATGCAGGCTTTCAATTGAACTCAGTTACACAGCGATAAAAAGAAACACAAAAAATGCAATAGCCGGTGTTGTGCCAAAAACTGATTTCCGGTATTTGCCAAAAACAGATTGCTCGTATTTAAATTGCTATAAGTAACTTGTTGGGCTATAATATGTGAAACATGTCAAATGCATCCCTCATGGATGACATAAAGTCATCTCTCCATCTCCATCTCTCTCTGCTGCTCTTTTATTTCTCTCTCTTGCTCCATCTCTCTCTGCTGCTCTTCTGTCTCCTCTGTCACAGACTTCTCCACTTTTGATGATAAATCAGCCTGGTGCAACATGTAAGGATTGGCACAATTTGTTAAGATTTTGAGGAGTTTGAGAAACTAACCTTAAGCATAAAATAAAATTTACTATCAGTAACTTCATAGCACCCGCCCAGCAGTATATAAACTCCATCATGCTAGCTAGTACGCAGTACCAGTTATTCTAAGCGACAGTAAAAAGTCAGCACAATGAAAACAAACTACAACTAAACTTGGTTTATATCTGACACAGATAGACAGCAGGTCATAACTTCTTACCTGAAGTTCAGTTCCTCTGCCACTATGACCGGCGGCCGCCTCGGGTCTCTCCTCCTCTTGCCTCCCCTTTCCCTTATCCACCTGCTGGCCTCCACCACTTGCTAATGTTGCTAAATCTGTGGAAGCTATGCCATAGCTACCGCCAAACAATTCAGTTATTTTTACACATTTGGCAGCGTCTGCCTGAAGGGCTTGTTTCTTTTTGGCCCTAATTTTTTCTGCACCTCCTTTCCTTTTTTTGTTCTCCATTTTCTTTAGTTCGTCTATAAGATTGCTAAACAAGGGGGAGGGTGCATCCGACCTCCTCGGCTGTAATTGGTCCAGCCCAGAGTCGATCATGACCAATTGGTCAATCCAACACCTTTCATTATTTATACCCTTCCAAAAAATAAAAAATAAAAAAATCGATCGGCCCATAAAAACAAAAAATCGCCAGCGGCCCACCGGGCAAATGCCCGGTATGCCCGATGGCCAGTCCAGCTATGCACACACCTGAGCTCCATCAGCTGATCATGTCTCCTCTGTAAAAGATTTGAGGGACCTGAGGTGGTGTGTTGTGTGTGAATGACAGCTGGAAAGCTGCGACAAAAAATTCCAAACGATAAAACCTGCAGCAATGTGCAAGCTGTGTGTGTGGGTCCTCATTCGTGTCACACAGTGGAAACAGGTCTTATGGAGTAATGAATCCAAATTTTAAATTTGAGCATTATTGGGAAAAGTGGGATCATGCTGACGGAGTACAGAACCAAAACATCCAAAGACGAGCTTTGATTGTCCTCTAAGAAGTCCGAAGAACTATTCCTGAAGAAGAAATGACTAGAAAGCTTGCACAAGAGAGTTCAGGCTGTGTTGATGAATAAAGATTCATACAAAATATTGACTTCCCAGTTCATTAGAACTGTGCAACTTTTGCAACCTTATATACTGTAATACACTGTTACACCTGTTTTTCATTATCCTAACAAAACACATTTAAATGAGGGATGGCTCAGGACTTTTGGACAGTATGGTACATAAATGATACATTAGTGTACACAGGAAGGGGATCGATACTGCTCTGATAGAAAAAATGAGATTGCACTGGGTCTTTTATACTGGATGTTTGTGGGATTATGTTGTTGGGCCCTTTTGGAGCATTTTTACTACAATAATCTGACGAGTAGTACAGCCTGCTGTGTGCTTAACTGTACTTACAGCTCTTCCAAGGAGAGTCTGCCTTCCATGCTTTAGAATGCAGCATGTTATGTAGCACTAATTAGTGGGTATCTGTGACTGTGTGATAAATCTGTGGTTGCACATTACTAACCAAACTTGCTAGTGTCAGCTGATCCACTCTCTGATGTGAATATAGTGTAAATATGGTCACTTATAAATAAATAAATACTAACTGAATAAATAAATAAAATTAATAAAAATACAGTTAATACTTCAAAGGGCTTCACAAGCCAGTAGATGATTTCACAGTGGGTGCTCTTATATGGGCAGTCTCTGATATACATGTAATGGTGTTTTTTTTACTCCCCATCACACACACACGCACACACACACACACACGCACACACACACACAAACACACACACACACACACACACAAAGAGAGAAAGAGAGAGAGCTCTGACCTTGCTGCACTGCCTTATAAAGTCTCCGAAATGTACAGTAAGCTTATGGTCAATGATGCAGCGCAGTTTTTAATGACTTAAGGTGTAAACCGTCACACCTTGTTTTAGCTGAACACAGTCAAGCCAGTGTGTAGATAAGGGATCTATCCTTCAGATACACAGTGATGACTTTGTCTGCTTGTCTGATTGTTGTGCAGAGACCCAGGCTTTGATGGCTATGGCTGGGGGGGATAAGAAAAGGCCAGAGTGATGGAAATCTAGATTCTGTTTTTGCCAACACTCTCTCCGGATATCGATTTTGTCTGGAGACCTTCAAAGAGGAAGCATTTATGTCTGAAGCACGAGACAGTAGAGAGGTGTAGAGAGGATATTGAGACAGCTGGAGTGCAACTAATGCAGATTTGGCTCAGTCAGAGGGCTTGCCATTGGAAGGAATGTGTTGCCAGGTCAGGAATCACTCTTATGGACAAGCAAGGTGATAGACTGATTTATTGATCTGGCACACTGGCACACTTCCACACATAAGCTGGTAGACACACCTGGTTTCACTGAGAAGGTGATATGACTTTGTACTTCTTTTTAAATTTAAAGATGATAGCTATGTAAATTTTAGTTATTGCTTAGTTATTATTTAGTTATTTTTTTTTTTTTTTGCTTAAAAGTTACACTTTATCTGTTTTGTAGCAAATTTGCATTTACTAATCCATGATCTGTCCGTGACCATTTCTCCAAAAGTCATCTGTTCATCTAAAGTTGGAACCACAGTAACAGTGTTTGTATTTATTAGCTCAAGAATGACTGGGGTACAACATACTAAAAATCACATTTAATTGTTTTATTACTGACAATAAAAGCATCATTTTTTTGCTATGAAAGGACTTGTTGCTTTTACTACATGTCATATTGCTAGTGTAAGAAGATTCTCATGACATTAGAATATGTTGTTATTACCATGCTGCCTAACATGACCTGAATGATTCTTATCACATATAAAACCCTCCCATCTGTTAGTCAAAACTGGTTTAAGAAAAAAACAAACAATACACAGCCATTTATTCCTGCACAAAGGGTGTCACTCTCTTTTCAAAATGATACTGGCAGCAGCAACACCTCCACACCAACCAGATCGTGCTTTTAGATTTCATACAGAATCTGTGAGAAAAGATGAAAGTCAGGTTCATTTATCATGTATCTGAGTGGTTCTGTCTTTGCGGGGGACAGGAAATGTGTCCTGTGACATTTGGCCACATCATCTTGAATTATTAGCGCCTTCTGAGAGGACACAGGATTTATCACCACTTCTGTCCCAACACCCTCTGATGCCACACCAAGCAGGACTTGTGAGTCTCCTCCAGGCGAGCTGTGACAGGCAGCCTGTTCGGGGCAAAATAACTAACAATTAAAATTTCACTGCAGATTGGATTATGATAAATCTATATTTGACTAGATTTAGCTGATCTATAATCAACAGTAAATCATTTTCAGTCCAGTTACTTTAATCCATCTCAGTATATATGTTCTGATGGGAATAGCAGAAGATTTTGGATAATCAGAAGTGAATTCTGGTTCCTTAGAGTAGAAGTATAAAAACATGGTGACAGTATCAGTTCACCCCAGAATCACACTCAATCAAGTTTAGAGAGCCAACTAATCACAACCTTGCTGAAAGTAGGCTTTGACAAATCATATTATTATGGCATAAATGAGAGATTTCCAATACTCTTCAAAGTTTCACTTTAGATGTGCTAACTACAACAAAAGTTGTCAGTATGTGATCTTGTCCTGATCACAGTGATCTTCCACTTTTGGGAGTATAAATGTATAGTAAAATAGTAGTTATAATTGTCAAACTTTTGGCTAAAATGCTACTTTTACCTAAATTATGGGGGAAAAAAGACAAAAGTTGCGTGTCCCCATGTTTGAAGTAAAAAGGTTAGCATGTAGAGTGAAGATATTTTTATTAACTCCTTTGTCACGTTGGCAAAGAAAGCTTAGATCGGGATGTCAGTTTCTACAATGTCCTGTTTAAAAGAACAAACAAAACAGGCGAGTTGAACCGTTCAGATTAGCATCCCTGAGAAATCACTTGGTTGAATGTACAAAGTGTAACCAACTGTTCCAAGTAACTAATTCTTTCAATCCCCCTATAGATGCTATATAAAGGTTAAACATGTCACACATTGCTCAAGCTGTTTAATTCAGCTGTGATTCTATTAACACATCAAATGTACTTTTTAAAAATATAATTTAGGCATCATTCATTAAAACCAGCTCATTAACAGTATTTTCCTCTCAGATATGTGGTTGACACTAAAAACATATGATTTTAGAGAATATGATGCATTATTAGATATTAACCAGAATATAAAATATTTAGTGTTAAACATTTTCACTAGTAATATGAATCCACATAACACAGATGAGGAACATCTTTTCTGTAGATGAATTACTTTTACCTTTCATACTTTATTTACAACTTGCCAATAATGTAGTTTTATGTGTAATGAGGTGCTTTTAGCGTTTTATTGCTCCTTTTGTTAAAGGAATGGTTCTAAAAAAACGCCTTCACCAGTCATTATTGTTAGACAATAGCAAATATTTATCAAGACACAATGTAATAATATTTTACAATTTTTCAATTACAATTTTGAGTGCAGAGAGGGGAAGAGATCCAGGAGTCTGTCAGCATACATGAAATAACAAAAGACAGGCAGCACAAAACAGTATCATGGTCTTTGCTTACCTTTCTGCAAAAGTCACTGCATGGCACTGGTTCTCAGGAGGTTAACATTGGTTCTGAATAGGTTACTGCAAAGCTGCAGATCACAAAAAGTTGTCTTGCTTTGGATACTTTAACAGTATAAACGGGCTGTAATTGTACCTTAACTAATAATGTATTTATCTTATCACTTTGTGCTGTCAAAGCTTTTAGTTGCCCAACCTTTTATCATTGAAACCTAATTCTTTTGCTGCGTTTGGTTATCAGCAACGCTTTTTTTGTCTTCACTTTTTCTCGGTGCTCTTTATTGATCCAGATGTGTGTCTGTACTTAACCGATCCTTCTTAATATGTCTTTGGTAATCACGCTAGCTAAATCAACAAGGGAATCACAGTGAATCTTTAAAATGAGAACTTCTCTTTGCTGGATGTAATCTGCTGAGATAAACCTGCAGAGGCCATTATACAGTAACAGTCTGAGGATAGATAATCCTGCCTGGTGTCACATCAGAGGATGGGAAGGCTGTCGAGGTTATCTCTGCAATAATGATCGCCCCTGGGACTCCCTACACCTGAGACGCTGCAGCCTGATAGCCTGGTCAACTGTACTCTGTCACTGTGTAGTCAAAAAATAACCTTTGCTATTTCTTTCCTTTCTCCAATTCCTAGCTACTGTTTCAGTGAGTTACTTTCTTAATGCTTGTAGCTGCTCATCATGTTTTTAGTAAAGTGTTTTGTGTGTATGCACACTTTTTATGCCCATATCCTTTATATGCGTACATTATATAATTTACAATTTGTCAAGTCAATATTTGGTACGACAACCTTTATTCTTCACCACAATCTAAACTTTTTTGCTGTTTTTTCTTCTGTTCTTATCAAGGTGATCCCACAGTGCTTCAGTAATGTTGAGGTTTGGGGGGTGGCCAATCCAGTGTTCTGGTATCCTTTAACTGCAGCGGTGATGTGTTTGGGATCATTTTCATGCTGAAATTTTTAACTGTTGCCAATCAGATGCTTTCCAGATGGTATTGCATGGTGGATCTGATGGGACTTTTCTGTGTTCATGACTGTATCGATTTTGACAAGAAGCCCTACACCACTGGCTAAAATTCAGCCTCACACTATGACAGAGTCTTCAGCGTGTTTTACAGATGGCTGTAGACACACACCATTGTAACTCTCTCATGACCTCCTTTGTATATATTGATGATGAGTTGAGCCAAAAGTTCGTCTACATCAACCCATTCGACCCGTTCTTGTGTAATCTTGCACATCACAGTCTTCTCTCCCTATTTTCTTTCCATAAGAATGACTGCTTCACAACCAGATTTAATTCCACATCCTTTTTGTTAACTGTCTGGTTGAATTTAATTCAATTTGTTATTTATTCTTTACTTTTTCTTTCTGAATGTTCACTACCTTTTAAAATTGGTTAAAAGATTTACTGACTATATTATTATAGATTATAGGCTTTTAATTTTCAGTGTATTATATTAATTGTGACATTCTACTATAACACTATTCTTTTCACAAGTTTAAATAAAATAAAGCACACTGTTGCTACAGTACCTGCTCTGCTCTCCTTGGCTGCCCTTCTCCTTCTTCTGTACTGTTGCATGGTGACAAGTTGGACCAGAGTGCTGGCTGACGCCGAGAGAAGTAATGAAAACAAATGGTTGTCATTACAAGCACTTCACATCATATTGCACACGCTCCATAACAAAGCCAGACAAGGAGTTTTCATCATTGCCAGCATAGTATAGAGGACAGACACTCAATTTCTGCTTTTTTATATTATAAGACTGTGATGTTGTGACTTACAATTTAACTGTTCCCGAAGGAAAAAAAAATGTGTCAGACGTGGTACTATATAGCTGGGTACAGCATCATAGTAGCACTGCCACAGTTAGAAAGTTATTTCCCACTGGGCCTACTGCTGCTTACAATGAGTGCGGTCACATTACTAATGATTCTTAAATAAAAGTTATGAAGTGTCAGTAGTTCCTTTTATATTGGTGCAACAGTCATGTTCATATAAATAACATAATGACATAAACTTCCTGTGCTGCTATATACTAGACTAGTAACTACAACATCATTGAGTGTGAAACATTTATTATAAAACTCATCATTGTGTCAAAAAACATCCTTAAAAAACTATTATTTATCTTGTGACTGTTTCGCCTTGTTTTTAACATCTATGAACAATACATAACAGGACATAAACAACAAATCCAATCACAAAGACTCAAAGTCACTCATCTGAAGCCAAACTGCCTCGCAGTTGCAGTTCAAGACAGAAATTAAAGTCGACTAAAACAATCCGGAAAACGTTCTGGCAACTTTGGTTTATCATCAATTAAATCTAAAAGTCAATTTCATTCAAAATAATGTCAAGCAAATTAAATTTTCATGCGCTGCATTTCTTTGAACTGTTCTTTCTGCAGTGTATAGCATATCTATTATCTTTAATGACTTTAAAAAACAAGAATTGAGTGCAAAAAATTTAGTTTATTTCGGATTTTACCAAACCACACACCATGAAAAGTACACATACAGGCTTAAATATATGCAGGAAATTGGTCTCGAGTTTTAGGAACAAACTAAGAAAGGCTTAAGCCTGGAACACCAGGATCACTGTGCACAATGAAGCCAGTTTTACATCATCACAGACTGACAGAGTTTCAACCAAGAAAGAAATCAATCAAATGAAAAATCAACCCCTTCAAGTTCCATTGAAATTTCAGCTGCCCACATGGACACTCCAAATGCCTTGTGAAGAAACATTTTATGGTCAGATGAGACAAAGATGAGAGAACACGGTGCTAACAGTCAAGCATGGTGGTGGTGTCATGCTCTGGCACGGTTTTGCTGCAAGATGAGCCACAAAGGGTCATGTAACATGGACCCCTTATTTTTCAATTTATAGTTTAGTAAATTCATAAAGAACAAGAAAAAACAACCTTAAAACAGCACATGTCAACTGATCACAACCTAAAAAGATCTACAACAAAAATTATTATGTGGTTTATTTTACTCAGTTGTATATAGCATTTGTATTTTATTTTTATCTTATTGTATATTTTATTCTATTTTATTCTACTGTATATAGTATTTTATTTTATTCTATTCTGTACAGTTGTGTACTGTATTTATTCTTATTGTATTCTAATTTTTGCTTCATAACTTTTGCACTGTCCACTTCCTGCTGTGACAAAACAAATTTCCCACGTGTGGGACTAATAAAGGTTATCTTATCTTATCTTATCTTATCTTATTTCAAATTAATTAATTTGCTCCCACTACCCCACTACACTGGAGTGTAGATTCCCCTGACAAATCCCACTTATTACCTCTTGCTAGCATATTTAGAGTGTTTAGCAATTTAAAATACAACTCTAGTGTCAGTCTCATGTTTCTGCTCACTCAGCCTAAACTCTCACACTTAACACATATTATATTTGGAAATATTTTCCTTGTGTTGAAATTGTTAATCCCGTTAAGCTCCTTGCATGTAAATGCTGCCATTGTATGTCCAAAACTGGTAGCTCTCATTGGTTTAGGTGTAACTGAAGTTTCACTACTGATCGTTTGATTGTGTGTCTAGCGGTAAGACACATACATACAGATGTCATATCTGACTACAGATATCACATCCTTTAAGTCAGACACAATATAAAAAGAGGAGATGGGGAAGAGGTGTGTTGCATAGTATTTAGCAAATTTTTCAACAACTATAGGGACTTCAGTTTACATTATTCTATAACATTTTAGAATTCAACGAGAATTATAAGAGTATTTAAATTTATCTGGGTAAAAATATTGATTATATAACACTATTTCCTCCCATTCTTGATAATATACAAAGTGATTAGATATTAATTCTTCACATACCACTTCTTTGTGTACACACACAAGTTCTCCAGCACGCTTTTTAGTATCTCAACATCTTTAAGTTATGCAGTTGTTCTTCTCTTGGAGCTTTGCTGCCACTTCCTACACGGAAGAAGTCATGTTTGTTCACCCTTTGATGTGGGAGTGTTGACTCATGTTTCACCTCCTCTTCTGCTGGTGTATATCTATAACATCAAACGTCCACGTGTACTTTAACTGTACTCTTTCCATCCTTGTCTAATGCCCCAGCTTGGACAAGAAGTTGTGAACTATCATTTTGCTTTGCTAATAAAGAGGTGGATCCGTTTGGGGTGGTTTAGCAACCAGCAACAATATAGGGCATCTCGTATTCAAGGAAAAACTCAGATATCCCTTTGTCAGCTTTACTTAACAACAATATTTAAATCTTATTGTACTTTCCAGGTGCCTTGTGAGCAGCACTGTTACTGCATCCAGTATGTTAAAGGAAGAGAGGAGGATTATAACAAACAGCAAGGTAAATTACTCACTAATGAGGATGAATTGTCCATTTCCTTCCCACATATTTCCTATCTTTTATTTTCTTTCCTGTCTTCCAGTGATACAGGGAAGAATCAGTGTTTGTGCTTTCTTTCGATGCAGGTTCCACAAGCAATAGAAATATGTTTTTTTCCCTTTAGGCTCATGGGCTGACATGGGCATCATGTCTGTCTTTATACCCATATCCAGTAGCAATACTTCAACCAATTGTGTGTACACAGTGAACTCCAGCTAAATTTAAACAACTCTCCACAGCACTTGTATTATCCATGTTGTGCTCTGTCACTGGGGGAGGAATCGTCAACTGTTGTACTGTAAGTTTTTCTAAAGTCCCCCCCCCCCCCCCAACCCAACTTCCCTGTTCCAAACATACTACCTCATTTGATTGTTTACTTTGACACACTCTTGGCTCTCCCACCTCTGCCCCCCCCAAAAAAGAACAAAAAAAACCATTAGTGGTCCCCACCGTTAACCTTGTTATTTCTTACCCTGTCCTTTTATATCTCTCTCACACAGGCACACACACACATATATACACACATGCTTTTTACTAACAGGCTACTAGGGGGAAAAAAAAAAAAATTCCTTTGTACTGAGCTGTGGCCATGTTGGATGTCTGTGGATGGGAATGTATGATAAGAGGAAGAAAGGTTTCACTGGGGAGACTCTGGGGAGCAAAACCCACTCTTACTTTCACAGGAAATGGCACTTTCAGATTTCCTCTGAGCTGCAGGACACGGCTGTATGCCTAGAGAAAGTGACCCTGCTGTAACGGTTTGTACTGAATGTTACATCAAAGGGAGCTGTAATGTCACAATCAACGGATCTGAAAAGTCAATAACAAGCCATTCGAACACATACCACACAGTCACACTGGAAAGCAAATAATAACTCACTGCTTAGATGTTTTACAGAATAACTTAGCAACTGACTGAGCAACTTGATACAGTTACTATAGCAGCAGAAAATAAGAAAGCTGAACAGCATCAGATTCTAATAGCTAAAATCGAGAATGTTTAATGACTTACACAAAGAATGAAAACGTATAATGTGACTGAGATCTCGAAACATAAAAAATAATCAAATGATAGATAGAATAAAACCAAAGTGACAATCATCTAAACGCAGTCATCTTTGGTCCTGGGCGAAAATACTTGGACCATCGAATACAGACAAAGTATTGCTTTTGATCACGGACATATCAACTCATGAAGGCATCTGCATCACCACAAGGAAGCAAAAAATCACTCAAAGGGGTTCTAGGCAGCTTTACTACAGGAACTCTATGTAGCCTTGTAAAGTTTTACACGCTGAGTTCATACTGTAGTCAGAGTTGATATCTGACTGCAGATATAAGGCTATATACGTATAAGGCTGAAATTTTAACTTCTAACCACTGGATTTCCTGAACTTTCCTGATTTCTCTCCACTTTTAAGAACTTTTTGTTTAATTTAGTTGTTGTCTAAAAATGTTAAGTTTTATTAGCTTCAGTTGTTTTAATTATTATTTTAATTATTAGATGTTATTATTATATGGAGGGCATATGCTAGTGGTGTGTGGTGGTTGTCACTGTTGCCCGCTATGACCCTGATAAGGATAAGCAGAAGAGAACCGATGTAACAGGTAAGATTTGGGGAAGTCAGTACAGGTATTGCAATAAAAACACAGAACTTTTTGAAAGCACTCGACTCACAGTCTTGTGCAGTCTCAGTAAGCATGTCCATCAATGCCTCATAAGCCAAATTGTAATAGAACTTTAACCAAACTAGCAAATACTAAAACTAAGGATATTTTTTACAAGTTCAAAAAACATTTTCAGTTTATTTTATTTTATTTTTTTCAGAAATCGACTTTTTATTTTAGCTAACTAAAATGGGTTTAGACTTTAAAGTCCAGACCTCCGTCTGACTGAAGTGTTATAGTTCGACCTTAAGATGGCTGTGCATAAACTGATGCCCACAAATCTCAATGATCTGTCTCAAAGCTGTAGGGGCCAGTGGGCCAAAATACCTCCACAATTATGTGGGAGAATGTTGATGCTAAATGTGGCTCAACATTTAGCAGCTATATACTCATGGGGAGTATATAGATTTTGACAGAAAAGCATAGAGGCCTGTAAAAACTCTTTTTACATGACTTGTGTTTTATTTATTTTATATATTCATTTATTCTAGAGTAAAGGTTGGTTTTTAGTCTTTGTTCGACTTCTGAATTCTCTCTCAATTCCTTTTGTATTCTTTACAAGCAAGTATTCTTCTTATTTTTAGACTTTTTTACTTTTCTTTTTTTTTTTTTTTTTTTTTAATTTTTACTTGTTAAATACGGGACAGACTGGGGAAAAGAAAGGGGAGAAAGAAAGAGGGAAAGAAAAACAGTGGGGAAGAGGGACGGGGATAAAGGGCAAAAAACAAAAAAACAACAAAATAAGTAGACAAAAAATACATATATCAATCACCTGGATCACCTGTTGAGAAAGAAAAAAAGAGAAAACAAGCAGAAGAAAGAAAAAAAAGAGCAACATAATAAACAACATCACGATGATCTACTGGAATGTAACAGTAAATACTAAATATTAAAGATTATTTTGCAGCACGTAAGATCGACAGCGCACAGTGTGCTTTGAGGTAGGAGCCAAAAAGGGTGTAGTTTGTATGTGTGAGTCCCCGTGTGTACACCTGTGAGCATGAGCGCGCTTGTATTCAAAAGGTTCCTTCATGTAATGATCTGCTAGAGGGTGTGGGGAGCCACAGCCCCGTCCTCCAGGGCATGAAGCAGGTATGGAGGAGATCAAGACTCCAGACACCCAGAGGCCCTCAGAACACAAGAGACCAAGGAAGACCAACAGAGGGGCAACCGTGCCACTATCCCGGAAAGAGCTGAGGAGAGCCCCAGATGAGGGGTCACTCAGTAGCCGCGGAACAGAGGCCAGGGAGCGTTGCAGTGATGTGCCCGTGAGCTCCGCCGGCAGCCAGCTGTGCCAGAGTGACCGAGCCCCAGGCCGAGAGGCCGAGGGCACCCCACCCCCGAAGTGGCCCGAGCGAGCCCCAGGCTCCAGGCCTCGACAAGCAGCCACCAAGGAGTGAGCCGGTGGGTACCCAGACGCCCATCCCCAGACACAAAGAACCACCAACGCACCGATGTCTGAGGGCGTCTGCCACTGGCAGGGGAAGTGGTGGGGGAGATAGGCCTCTTTTTTACTTTTGATTCCAAGAATCCTGAGTTTACTTTTGATTATTATGGTGATGGGTGTCAGTTTTGCAAATCAGTGTTTTGGTGTATTTTATTGGTAGTAGTTTTAGTTTCCTGCTTTCCTGTCTGTTCCTCCCTCTGTTTTGTCTTTCATTTCAGGCCTGTTCTAGTTTTTCTGTCCAGTCTAGTCTCCTTTTTGGTATTTTTCTTTAGTTTTTCTTCCTGTTTTACTTTGAAGGTTTGTTCTCTTCAAAGCCTTGTGTCAATTTTACTTCCTCCTTTGGGATCCTCTTGATTAGTCGTGTCCAAATTCATGGGCTGCATCCTCCTGAGGACCCTCGCGGTCTACGTGGGCCGGGTCCTCAGAAGGTCGGGTAGGCCGGAAGTAAACGGCTGTGGAATTGGACGGTCTAGCCTTCTGATTAGCGTCACCGCTGTCTCGGTGGACTTTAATAAACTCGGCCTTCTGCTCCTTGCTATCTAAAATATAACAGGACACTGTCGTAAATTCTCGACTATCTCACACTTGTGTTAAATCAGTTTTCTGTTTGACGTTTATTCAGCTGTGTGAAAACCAAGGAGGAACCCACCCGGGGGATTAATAAAGTTTTATTTTATTTAATCTAATCTAATAACTTTAATCTCAGCCAAACCGATTTACTCACGAACAAATAAAACACTGAAAAAAGACAAACAATAACATTTTTAGGTTGTCTAAGTGACTTATATATAACGTTTAACCTGAGTAGCAAAAGTCCGCAGTGATCTGAAAACGATGTGCCGGGAGTTGTGCCGTTCTCGGCGGCTTCAGTGACCCTCAAGCTCCCGGCTAGCTATCGAGCTCATGGATAACAGACATCTCCGAAAACGTCGAAGCGCTTTTGAAAATATGCGATGTCTTAATAAACCAAGCAGATATTTGAAGTTTACACACCCACATTCTCGCCTGAAAATATGTTAAAAGTTCATTTTGTGAACCAGAAAGATTAATAAGAGTAATTTTAAAACTTAGTAGTGGCCGCCATTCCGGAAACTGGAGTTTGGCTGGGCCCCGCTATGAATTCTGGGATATGGTGGGCCACGAAGGACACACCCAACCCATCCTTCAAATTCGGGGAAAAGGAGGACGCATTTGTTGGCTGCATTCGGAGGAATCTACGAATTTGGACAGCCTTCGGCGCATCGCTGTGACGTAATCGGTCTACAAATGCGCCCTCAGGAGGATGCAGCCCATGAATTTGGACACGACCATTGTCTTGACCGGTTAGTAATTACTTTCACCTGTGTCTCATTCACTATCTGTTTCAGCCAGCCCTCTGTATATAAATACTGCTGTCTCCCTTTTTGCCCTTGTCAAATCATTTGTCTGTGCTTCTCATGGTACCTTGTATATTCTCTTGATTTCTCTGTGTGTTTTGCTGGATTCTGTTATGATTTGGGAGGCTTTGGTTAAGCAGGCAAACAAAGCCTTGTCTTTAGTTCTGCCTTTGTGTCCTAAATTCAGTTTCAATACCTCAGTTTAGCCATTTTCCAGACCCCTTATTTATCATGCATACCCTGGCTATTTTGAGCAGCTTTTTTTGTTGTGTCCATTCATAGCTGATTTTCAGCCATAAAAAAGAGACAAGTCAAACCAGTACATATGCCTAAGTATATAGCCAACTAGCTATCCAGCCACAGTAATAAAAGCAGGGATAGAAAAACATGTCAAAAGATTGCACTGACACAGGATTTAAATGGTCCTGGAGAACTACAATACATATGATTGTGTTTTACATGTCAGAAAGGTACTGCATTGTTATCTAGGCCAAGATTGCTCCAGCCAAACAGATTATATTCCTCTCACTTAGTAGTGAGAGTATAAATTGTTTTGTTATAGTTTTGCTGTACATTTTTCTTTTGGTAGCACAAATGTCCTCACAGTACCACTTGACTTCTTCTCAAAATAACAAAAAAAATTACACTGTACATATGATATATACAGCTTTTAGTTTACACTTGAATGTATTGCTTTGCAATTATAAATTAGGAAAATCAAAACAAAAAATATGTTTTTTTCATTGCTTTTGGGAGACAGTTTGCTCCCATCTCGGAGAAATAAAGTATAGTAAAGAAATCAAAGGTTTTTGAAGCTGTTCTTGCAGGGCTGTCTTATTCTACTTTCACAGCAGTAAAGAGATGAGTACTGTGCTTGTACATCAAAGAAGGCTTGATTTGCCTTATACAACCTTTACCCTAAAACCTAACTCACTTGTTGTTACCATGACAGGCAAAGTGATAAAGTTACAATCTATTCTATTAAAAATGCTTTTAGAAGGAGAAAGCAGACAAATACAGCAAAGCAGAAGAAAATAAAAAGGAAAAATTACAATTTGCAGTGTGTGTGTGTGTGTGTGTGTGTGTGTGTGTGTTGTTTGTATATGAATCTGGGGCCAAAGAACAACAAAGCAGTTTACATGAGACAGAAGCGAAGCAGACCGATACAAAATAGCCTTAAGCTGATAGTTATGACTTCACTGCTCAAATTCTTTTATTATAACAATGAATTTGTTCAAAGGCTCAGCTCAGTAAATAGGACTGCAACCCTTTACAACATCCAAACCCACCAAATACATTGAGTAATGCAATGTGCAGTAGTTTAGAAGAACAACAAACACAGAGATTCACACACCCTCTGACAATAAAATTTAAGTCAATTACAGCAGTAGACCATAGTGTATTGTTAGAAGTGGAAAATACAACACTGGACTAAGGCTAACGACATTTTTTTAAGAAACTGGGGAGTACATAGAAACTACACAGAGGGGTAGTGAGGGGATTTGAACAAAGGCCATTCTTCTTGTGAGGCAACAGAGATAACCACTGTTCCACCATGCTGGTGCCAGTAGTGTTGCAGTAATCTGGAAATAAAGTGGCCAGCAAATAATTCAGTCATTCTTTGTGCTGTCCCTTAGTGTTTCTTTTTTTTTTACTCATGATGTCCCTAACAGCATTAAAGCAGCATCTGATTTTTAATCCTCATATAGTGGGACAGCATCTCATTTCATGCTGCTTTAATGCAGTGTGGGTTTAAAAGTTTGTACTCAAACAAGTGCTTTTTTTAAATGCTTGGACAGCATTGAGTGTTCCTGAGCTGAATATTTTTCTTCTCCTTACTGTGCACTCACATAATCCTATTGTCTATTAGCAGCAATACCATTAGCACTTCAGTGAACAGCCAATAAGGAAGCAGCATATAACCCTGACCCAAGGTTCAGCTGATTGCTTGTTCTTGAACAGTGGCTAAGCTGCAACTGAGAGTAAGAAGGTGGGGTCAATAAAGATTGGAAAAGATAATAAAAAATGAGGGTAAGCATCCATGTAGCCTTGAAGAATAACTTGCTGAAGACAGAAGAGTGAACAGCAAGGCACTATTCACAGTTTTGTAAAACTCAACGTTTTTAGAATTTCTACAAGTTAGCATGACCCAAAGAGCTCCAACAGGAATATAAATGACAAATATTCCAGGTTAAACTAAACCAGCATTATACTTTTACTGCATGTTAGGAAAAGAAATCCCCCTATATCGCCTCTTGTTTCCTTTTAATGCCGTGTGAGTACTTCATGTGCTTTTGTTTGGACAGAGGATCGTTGCAAATACAGTTTATCAGAACACGCCTCTTGTATTTAGACATTTCAGTACCAATTCCCCACAGAGCACTAAGCATTACCTTGCAGGAACAAATTCAAGTGCTTTGCCCACTCACTGTAAAAGCACAAATTTATGGCTTAACATCTGTCTGACTCCCACTAAAACATTTTGCACAGCCTCTCCTTTGCCCTGATTACATCTATCTAAAAGTGATGCATGCATCAACCAGTTGCTGACAATACGGCCGGCGTTTGACATTTGACAGAAATGTTTTGGATCATAGTTTGACATGTTGTCATGCCCATTCTGGATGAAGCTTCTGACTGATCTGTTCCTTAATCACACCTCCTTCTCCCTCCGATTGCTTTCCAGATTTTCCTTCTCTCCCCTTCCTCAACCATTCTTGCTTCACTCCCTTCCTATCTTACTCCAGTGCTCCATCACCTTAGCTCCTCATTTATTCTGTCTTCCTTCTATCTCCTCTAGCCCGTCTACACGATTCACACTCTCCTGTCCTCGTTTCTTCCCCACAGCCTGTGGTGCTCATTTCAGAGAAGAATCATCCAGCCCCCTGGAGTTCCAATACTTTGTGTGCAGAATCGTAAATCAAGAAACCTAGAAGACAGATTCCTCTCCAAACTCTGCCACTTGTAAACAGCTGACTGTAAGTGATGCAGTGCACCAACAGGCTGAAACTAACACAAAACTGAGAGTTAAACACAGGTTAGAGGATGTAGATGATCAGTCGCGAGGGACTGCACGGATGTTCCCGGCCTCAGAGTTAACAAGGCGTGACAAGATGCTTTTCAGAAACTGGTTCGATATGTGCTGTGAGTTTCCCCTGGTACTCAGCTGAAGTTTATTTATAAAATGTTTTTTTTAAAAATATGGTTTAGCACAAAATGCTTTATTGAGAGCAAGGGACATAAAATAATAATGATATAAAAGAAAGAATGATCTCATCACTCAGCTCCAGATGTAGGGCAGAGCTTATGCGTGTTCTCGTCTCTGCACACACATACCACGGTGGAAACTAAATACTGGATCACTGCAGGGCCCACCAAGTAAACTTTGAAACACATGATCTCGCACAGCTTTGTCTTCCCTTATGTTCTGTGCTAGTTTGTTGCATTTACCATGAGATACAGAAAAATTAATGGTTTAGTGTCATTTGATCAAACGTTACTTCGATCAAAAGTCAGATCACTGTGTAAAGTCCTATGAAGTATTTATGGCTGTAAATGCTGTATAGACATAAAATGCTAAATTCAAGGAAATAAAATATAATCTGGTTTAAGGGATTTGTACCGAATGTCGTGTCAATCATGGATACCTTTCATGTCTCTTTGCAGTTTGAATGCGTGGTGAGCATTAAACTGGATTTGGTTTAGCAGTTTATTGACATCTATGATCTCAAATGTTGGGGATCATTTCAAACATGAGGGATATCAAAGGCAGAACTTCCAACTGGGGAGCCTCAGGGCCCAGAAGGCAGGAAAAAGCACAATCAACGTGACTATCAAGTAGGCCCTCTGCTATACACAGGATACATATAGTTGGTGAGCTTAAGTTCCACTATTAGTTTGTTTCTTTATTTTACCTTGTGAAAACAAAAGATTTAATTTATTTAGGAAGTATGCATTTTCCTTATAAATTGCTGCAAATATTTACTTAATCACTTACACACCACTGATTAACAATAAGCACATTATAGGAAATGTTTTCATGTTGGAAGGGAATGCTGGGAAATTACTTATACTGAAACTGAAACACATGCAGGGTCAAGAGATGATTAGAAATGGATGGAAACACAGTTGATAACAATAAAGGGAGACAAGACACAGCAAGGAAAACTAAGCAAAGTACAAATGAGAAGACAACTAACAACATAAAGCAGGACGTCACAGAACACCAGACACTGTGACATCAGATACAGGGGAGGCAGGATGACACAGGGGAAATTAATACAAAATACAGACAAATAACTAAAACTAAGAAAACCTTCCATCCATCCATCCATTTTCTTCCGCTTATCCAGGGCCGGCTCGTGGGGGGAGCAGCCCAAGCAGAGAAGCCCAGACCTCCCTCTCCCCAGCCATCTCCTCCAGCTTATCTGGGGGAACGCCAAGGCGTTCCCAGGCCAGCCGAGAGATATAGGCTGTATCCCAATTCAGGGTCTGCAGCCTTAAAGGCTGCATTTTAAGGCCGATTACGTCACAGTGGCGCGCCGAAGGCTGTCCCAATTCAAAGGCTGCTCGAAATGCAGCCCTCAAATGCGTCCTTAATTTCCCTGAATTTTAAGGCTGTGGCAGTGTAGACTCCGTGGCCCAACATATCCCACAATTCATAGCGCGGCAGTCGGTGTGGATAATTTTGCCGCAGACGGCAGAAGCGGAGCGGCCGAAGAGTAAACTGTGAAAAGTAAGTACTGAATATGATGTCACTTATTTATGTGCAAATGTTTAATAATGAGGAACATTAAAACATTACTGTTGGCCACATGTCGGCAAAGTTATTTGCTATTAGCGATGTTTGTACGTTCAACTTTTACTTGCTTTTAAAGCCTTTAAAATATAATAATACAATAATACAATAGTTGACTTTAATCTTACAGAGAATGTGATGATTTTATGGATAATTAAAGTCAGTCATATATCCACAAACACAACAAGCTGAAAGTCAGTGATGCTGCTCGGTTTGCAGTCCTGAATATCACAGCACAAGCAGGATTCACTGCACTGTTAATGTTAGCTATGTTATATTGCTGCCTCTGTTCGGTGGTGTCGAGCCAAACGGACTTTAACGTGTGTTTGAACGAGCTGACGGTTCACTCGTAAAGCTGAAAGAAAGATGCTTTAATCACAGGAGTCACACATGTGTCCACTGTACCATCTGGGAACTCTTCTTGTTTAGCACTCGTAATAACACAAACACTAAATCCTCCTGTTTGTAGCAGTGTATACACCTGAGACTGTCACCTGTCTGTCTGTCCTGCACTGTCTGTCCTGTTTCTTTCTCTCTGATTGTGGAATAAAAGTATGAACATGTATTTATAAGTTACACTTGTGTTTGAATCCTGCAGCTTATCACACATTTGATTTCCATGTGTGACAACTGCAAGTGTCCAGAGTGAGGACAGACTGAGGGACCCACTGCTGCACATCATCTGTGAGGCTTTGCACCCCTGATGATCCACCAGGACAAACTCAGCAGTGTGTGAGCAAGAGGAGGAGGAAGAACCAGCAGCAGCTGACAGATGGAGAGAATAGACAGACTGTTCCCTGTTTGTGAAGGACTGCTAGGAAAGTTTAAAATAACTAATTGTCTGTCCTGAATCAGTCTTATTAGGTAATGTTCAAATAATTTTATCATTCCAGTGTTTTCAGTGTGGGAGAAAGTACTCAGGGCCTTCAGGTTAAACACTATGAAAGGCAGCAACAAGTTTAATATTCAGAAACCTAAAGTATGTATCAGCAGCAGAATGGACCTAAAAATAAATGTTTGTTTCAGTTCTATGAAGCTTTGAGTATTTTGGATTAGTAGCACTGCTGTGTTTGTTGCATCATATTGCTGTAATTGTTTATATGCTTTATATATCCTGAGGTAAGTTGATCTATAGTGTTACATCATATTCTATAAGGATGTGTTTGGATACCTTCTGCCCAGTTTGACCCATTTAGCAGAAGTCAGCCTGATTAAGGCTCTGATATCTATTCTGTATGACTTAAAGCAGTTATGACATGGTCTGATTTTCTCACCCAATAAAGGAATATTTCATATATCAGTCTACTCTTCATTTTATTAGACACAGTTATCACAGCTCGTACATTTGCTTTTTACACATATATGTAAGCATTGAGCCAAATTTAGTAATGCCAACATACTGAAGGAACAACATTTGTTTCTTATATATAATACATCTATATATACACTGTCAAAGATACTTGAGTGTCTTTGAGTAAAGATTTAAGGTGATATGTCATATAAATAACTGCAACTTGAATCTTTACTGAAGCTCAGTATTTGACACAGAATTCACTCACATGTGCTGTACCAGTGTACCTGCACATGTGATGTGACAATAGAAGTGATTTGATTTGAGAGTTCAAACTCACTGCTGTAATAACTAATAATGATTAATATAATAACTATAATATTGGCCATATCATATTTACACTGACTTTAGTCTCATGAACAACATCAACTATTTGTTATTTACTAGCTAATCTTATATGACTGTTCAGTGCAATTATGAAGCCCAATAATCATGTTTTACAGTCCCGTGGTCTCAGCCTCAGATACTTATTAAATCACACAGAGCTCATGTAGAAACAAACAAACGAACAAAATATGTTCTCCTTCATTTCTGTCAACCACGCATTTCCAGCTATCATGGTTGCTAGGCAACCTGGGCAGCGCGACGGAGGCTAGACCGTCCCATTTCACAAGCCTCACACTTCCGGCCTTAGCGGTCTTTGAGTACGCGGCCCTTGAGGACCGTTGAGGCTGCGTACTTTAAGGCTGCAGACCCTGAATTGGGATACAGCCATAATCTCTCCAGCGTGTCCTGGGTCTGCCCTGGGGCCTCCTCCCGGTGGGAGGACAAGAATGCACTCAGGGGGCATTCTTGTCAGATGCCCGAACCACCTCAACTGGCTCCTTTCGATGTGGAGGAGCAGAAGCTCTACTTTGAGCCCCTCCTGAATGGCCGAACTTCTCACCCTATCTCTAAGGGAGAGGCCAGCCACCCTTCGGAGGAAGCTCATTTCCACCGCTTGTATTCGCGATCTCATTCTTTCGGTTACTACCCACAGCTCGTGACCATAGGTGAGGGTAGGAGCGTAGATCGACCGGTAAATTGAGAGCTTTGCTTTTACACTAAGAAAACCTGAGAATACGAAAACCAGATACAAACAAGATGACAAGAACAAAGAACAGCACTGAGGTATTTTGATGTAAAAGACAAATGAGGAACCTAAACACAAGTGAAAAGAACTCAGATTTTACCAAGAAATTAGAACTGACAACTCGGATGCAAGGATATAAAAATAACACGAATACAAAAGCACAAAATACTGGAGGAGGTTGGATTCAAGCTGTGTTGTTAATGACTTTGCTAAACCCAGGTCAGTATGTTTTGTAAAAGTTTGACACATTTTTACCTCTTATGTTGAAAATATGCACTCTTATGCATCTCTTTTTTGTTCCATGTTTGTCGGCACATTACAGAACACTTTACGTTAGCTTAGCAAGGCTAAACTACTTTGGGTTTATGGTAACCTACTTCAGCACTATGTTATGAGTTTATACGATAAGCTTGGATATATATGTATATATGTACTGTGTATGAAGTTGTATACATTTAAAACTTGTAAAAGGTGTAAAAACACGTAACAATTCCTTTTAGTTAACTTCTCATTTACTATGTTTTCTGGGCTTTTCGAGAGACAGAGAGAGTAGTGCTGGTGATACGTGGTCATCCACAACAGTTACTGCATAATATTACATAGTGATGCATAATGCTGGATTCTGACATTTAACAAAGCTGCCACCCTACTGCTGCATCTGTCAGTGGAAGCCTTTTGGTGATTAAAGTGTAACGTATCACTGAATATTTATATAGTGATTCACATGTGTGAAGAAAAATACCAGAAAATTCCTTTCTTTTAAAATATAACACACACAAAAACACCCATAAAACATACTGCACAGAATATTCTCCTTTTTATAAAGGGGCAAATGTTTAATGCTAGTCTGTTCCTCATACATGGTGTTAAACACTTTCTAGACATTCTGTCGGGTTTAGTCATATTGTTGATTGCTGTGCACTTAGTCAGGAGTGGGTCCTCAGCAGATGTGATATGTGGGCCTTGGTGGGAAGCAGCAACTCCCTCTCTGTGTGAAAATATCCAAACGGCAGGTCCTGATCGAGTGCCAGAATCTCCTGCCAGTCGATCACCAAGCTTCTCTCACTCACAGGATTGAAATGTGCCTGTCATTTTTCAGGTGGGAGGGGATGGGGCGTTTGGGCTTGAACATGCTGTTCTTTTTTCCCTCAGTGTTGGATCCAAATCCAGCACTGAGGGACTGCGATAAATAAAAAGGCAAAAGGAATGAGTACTCCAACTGAGTTTGTTTGGAGCTGTTTGGTCATATTTGTGATGTGAACAAAATTATAACCAATGAGACTAAAGAGCTACGTAGTTACATTTTTATGGGTCTCAAAGAAGTACACGTGTCTGGAAACAAGTCCAAGCTGCTTAGGAGGCCAAAGTTAATGGCACGAAAGAAGAGCAAGCATCACTCTGGACTGATTGCAAACCTTTTCAGTAGTTAATGGGTACTTTTCAGGCATCTAAGCTTGAATCATGCTACAAGACCCACAAATATAACCCTCATATCATCTTCATGGAACAATAGTTTTCAAAATTGCTATCAAGACACACATTAGGAGATGTGAAAATAGCCATTGATGCCCCATTATCTTACAATAAAAGCTTAACAAGCTCTTTGGGTGCTTTATTGTGTCCAGTGTTATGGGCACTTAACCCTGGCATAGAATAAAATGTCATACTTGGCACACCTTTTCTGCAACAATCACAGGTTAGGATCTGATCATGAAGAAATAGTCATTCTCTTATTTATTCATTTTCTCTTATTGAGTTGTTGGTGTTATGCAACCATAAGATAATGTCCCAGATGCAGAAGTGCACAAACAAATCAGGAAAGAAATGATTACTGAAAGCATTACAGTGCTTCCAAAACAAAGAGCTGATCAGCCATTCTATACACAGAAAAGCAAATGGCACAATAAGTATCAGTCATTTATTGTGGGGCCTACCGACACTGACAAAAATAACCGTAAATATATTCCCACTACGGATAATACTGCATTCAGACAGTGTTTCTCACTCAGAAAAGACCTCTAAATGACTACCGCCATCAATGGCACCACATAGTATCCTCTACTTTGTAATAAAGGGTTTCTCTTTTGAGTACTTCACTTTGGAAAATGGTTGCTTTATGGCAACCTTCACTTTTCTGTGGCCTCCTGCAGCTCCATGAATCCAAGAATGTGTTTTAATTCTCCTCAACACTCTGCCTTTGACTCTAACAGTGAAGGGGCTGTGGCAATGCTGGTGAGGGAGAGGTGACTGCAAATTCCTTGTAATGAATAAGAATGCATTCAAAGGCATATTCAGCCTTTTTTTTTTTTTTATCTCAGCTTGGAGCTAAATTGCTCTCTTTTTCCAGCCCTCTGGATGCTCAAGTGCCACTGTATTATATGAGATGTCCCCCTAACAGGTGAAGGGGCATTCCATTACTTATTCATTCACTTAGCTTTTTATTTCTATTTGTGGAATAAAAGAGGCTGAAAGGGAAGATACAAGCCTGTTTCTCCACCTCTTCTTCTTGTAGCCAAGCAAAAGCAAAAACATCATGGATAGTAAGATGTGTTTGGGCTCACACAATGTGGCTATGATTAACATTTAACAGGACATAATCAAGCCGCAGAGAATAAGAGACATCATGTTGCCTGACTCATTGTTTTTCAAAATGAGACTTCGGTGTAAACATTTTGTTGGTCAGGATCTGTTGAGATGGCAATTAAGAACACTTGCTACCCTTAACATTTTTTGTTCACTGCCTATTGTTAATATTAGGTGTTAAAATTGTGAAGGGTTGCAATGGCCTGTATGTCAAAGGAACGCCATCACAAATAAGTATTTGTAATCACAAGGCCATCCAGTCTTCAGAAAATTCTTTGAGTTTATCAGGATTATTGTTTATTTAATGATTCTCAGCACTTACAAAGGATATATTGTATAAACACTGCATATGCCTTCTGGGTGTTTTCCAGTTATACATTTTAATCTTCGAACATCTATGATTGTGACCTTTGTGCATTTTGAACAGCCACTAACTGATTACATCATTTAAATGTACCAATGCGTACAGTTACCCAGCCAATGCGCACACATTTGCATGTGTGCATCAATCCTCTCTTGGATCTTTTATTTTGCTTGAACAGCATGAAGACTGGGGGCATCCTTGCCCTTCAACTCTCACTCCCACCGAGGTGGTATGTGGCTTCCCAGTGCTCCACTATGCCATACTGATGTAGTTCACTGGGGGGGAATTGTGGAGCAGAGAGAGTTGACTTTTAAAATACTTTTTTTTCTAAGAGATGCCCCCCTTCTTTTTCTACTCTATGCATCACTCTACTCCTCAGCTGCTTTGAGAGAGAACCTCAGACTATTATAGATGTCTGGTTGATGTACATGAAAGAGTGGGAAAGTTTCTGTGATTAAGAGGCCACAAAGTAACTCTTTATTGGTGGGCCTTTAAGGTGCATTCTAACAGTGAAGGACAACTTAAAATGCAATATTCTGTTTTAGGAGTGATGCTTTTCAAGCTCAGGGAAAAGTGCCACATTTTTTTGGCCATTAAACAACAAATCTTGGGAATTTAATAAGTCACACTTGCCACGTTCTAGTCAGACTGATATTTGCTCCTGGCCTTATAGACTTATAGATATACAACAACTATTGGAGGTCAGAGTAACTTAATATTTTAGCAACATAGCGTTTCTCAGGTTTTTCTTCTAGCACCAATCCTCCTTTCAAAATCACGCTCCTTTTTAAGAGTGAATCATTTATCAAGAGGGTGTCTCTCCACCACCTCAAAAGAAGTAAAAAGGCGTTAATAGAAATTACAGTTAAATCCTCATCCTTAAACCCCCAGCATTAAACAGCAGAAATTATTCTGAACACAGTTGTTGACAAATGGTAATTAAAAGATTTGTTAATGTCGAGTGATTAAAAACACTGCGAGCATTTCACAGGGAAATTCAGCGTGCAAATTGCTTTCTCTGCTACTGCTGGGGCTGCTTGGTTTGTTGAATGAAAAGCCCTTTTTCCACTGTTATCATAATATTAAAGAGCTGTCACTTCTCCTGCAATGGAATGCACAATGTGAAGAATTAGCATTTTTCAACAGCTATCTTGTTGGTGCCAGGATGTGCAATTATTGGCTAGATACTTATTTTCTCCAAATGGTAAGATAATTCTCATTCCTCCAAGCAAGATGTGGTCAGTCAAAGCCTTGGTGTGTGTGTGTCTGTGTGTCTCTGTGTGTGTTTCTTTTTTCTTTCTGTTTGTGATATTTGCAAGAAATAAAATGATTCTTGTGGAAAGCTTTACTCATTGAATCTCCTCATTCTTGCATCTTAGCTTTTAGCTGTTGAACGCCAAAGTCAAACTCTATAGAATAAATCATTTTGCTTTAGAACATCTGTGTGATGAAGTATTACACTACTTAAGCCTCATTGGTGTTGTTTTCACTGAGTACTTCAGGATTAATTCTCTCCTTAATACAAGTTAATACCTGGTTGAGCTACATTATGTAATGCAAATATTTAACACTACATTATGAACTCTATGTTGACTGTGACTGATTAATCATTACATATAATTTTGAAATCACACTGTTTTCTTAAATATCTACAAATAATATGGTATAACTAATAGCTCTCAGTTGACAAAATGTATTATATTTTCTACTCAACACTGAAATATATTATTAGCAATGTTAGTAGAATATGACATGTTACCTTATGTTATGATGTCCACTTTGTTATGCACACACACACACACACACAATGTAATAACCTGTTTTCCATCCAGGACATGGGCAGTGAGCCAGGCTTGATTGTCCAGTTGGACATGGTATACTATGAACAAAAGAATCCATCCAACCAGGATTTGTCCTTTCACAAATAATGTGTAATGATGGAATATAGTGTACAGTCAAATAGTGTGAGACAATGATATGCAGTAATTGTTGCTCGATAATCTGAAATAACGCATTCATCTTCCGATGATATAGGTTAAATATCCGTTATAAGCACCAACAGCAGGTAGTCACTTTATATAAGTTTTGTTTTGTTGGTGTTCAAAAACATGAGCCAAAGACTAGATGAGTTGGTGACCATTTTAATTCTTTTTATCAACATTTTTAACTACTGGGAAATTTAGATAATTGTTGGGGTTTTATGGTAACAAAAAAGTAATGAAAAGCAATCATCTGAATATATGAGCACCTATATCCTAAAGACACAACTGTGGTTGGTTATAATATTTACAATTACATACTATTTAGGAGGTTTGGATGGAAATAATCCATCTGTGACTTAAAATTCCTTAGATATAACACTACACCATTATAAAATTTAATGTGGCTGGATCTTTGAAAATTCAAATTAGCCCCCATCTCACTCCTCTGCTGATTGCTTGCAGTCTGCCCCCACTCTCCCGCAACATCTGCAAGCCCCACTGACTCTCATGTTTTGCTGTTTCAGCTAGATGGGCTAAAGTGTTTCAGTGCTTTTAAAGAATTACAGGAAAACCCAACACATAATTTGGAAACCTGAAGGTTCTGGGGCATAGAGAGGGTACTCTCTGGCAAGGAGAGGAAAAAAGTTTCAAAGGACATTGATGGTGATGGAGAGAATTATTCTTTTTTTTTTTTGGAATACAGTTTGTTTATTGTTCAGCTCGAATATTAATTCTGATTCATTCACCAACTCATCCACTTCCTGTTTGAATACATTATTAACCAGTAAGGTCTTTATCACCTCTAAGTCATTTTACTGCTGACTCACTCACTCACTCACTCACTCACTCAGTTCTGGCATACATCACTGGCAACATTCATTCCCAATTAGTTACCAGCTAATGGCTTTAGAGCATTCTCACATGTCTCACTGGATCTCAACTGAACAGGGTACAAATTCACTGGCTTGATGTGGTTTATTTTATTTGTGTAAAATCATGTGAATATACTTAGAACAATATTTCAAATATTAAAGTTTATTTATATAGCACCAATTCACAACAACAGTTTTTTCAAGGTCTATACTGTAAGGTAAAGAACATGTAGTATCAGAGAAAAACCTCATCAAGCAAGCAACCACTTTGAGCAAGCACTTATGGTGGTACGGCAAAACTTTGTTTGAACGGGAAGAAACCTCAGGCAGAACAAGGTTAAGGGAGGGGCTTAAAAGAGTCGTTCTTTTGTCTAAAGCTCGATTGGATTGAAAAGATACAGAAATCCTATGCCTCTGACTGCTGCACAGGCCATAAAGCATCAGACTTGCATGGTCAATGGGATGGAAGACTCCTGTAGTTTTTTCAGGCTTTCTGTTAGATTTGCAAGCCAGCTAGGCTTTATGGTTTAAGGTTAATGACTGGAGAAAAAGGGAAGTTATTTTGCTTCCCTAGTGGACCTTCATAACATTTCAAGGAGGTTGAGGACAGTGCCAGTGGACTGACAACCTGAAGTGGTCGTATGCCTTTTTTTAGGGGGACCAGAGGTTGTGTTCTGACTTAACAGGGATTGCACTCATTGTCATAGACTAGATCTACATTGGGATACTGTAAAGGAGGGTCCATCAGTTAACATTGGACCAGCTCAAGTATACTTGAGGGTCCTCAGGAGATTGCACAACTGGTTTAAATGTGGGCAGGGCATTAAATTATGGCCCTCAGAGTGTCCTGTGTGATGCTCCATAAAAAGGTGCTATTGCCACTTGTGCCATGTAAAACCATAGTAAAAGCTCAAACTCATTTCCAGTGGACGTTGAGCATCGGGATTGCTCGTTGCCATCAATTCTGTTCACAAATTTTATGGAGAGAATTCCTTGGTACAGCCATGGGGTGGAAGGTCTCAGAGTATTTAAAAGTAGAATGGGAGGCAGAGTCTTCAGTTTTCAGGCCCCTCTTCTATGGAACCAGCTTCCAGTTTGGATTTGGGAGACAGGCACTATCTCTACTTTTAAGATTAGGCTTAAAACTTTCCTTTTTGCTAAAGCATATAGTTAAGGCTGGATCAGGTGACCCTGAATCCTCCCTTATTTATGCTGCAATTGGTGTAGGCTGCTGGGGGATTCCCATGATGCATTGAGTATTTCTTCTTCTGTCACCTTTCTCACTCACTATGTGTTAATAGACCTCTCTGCATTGAATCATACTTGTCATTAATCTCTGTCTATCTTCCACAGCATGTCTTTTGTCCTGTCTTCCTTCTCTCACCCCAACCGGTCACAGCAGATGGCCGCCCCTCCCTGAGCCTGGTTCTGCCGGAGGTTTCTTCCTGTTAAAAGGGAGTTTTTCCTTCCCACTGTCACCAAAGTACTTGCTGATAGGTGGTCATATGATTGTTGGGTTTTTCTCTGTATCTATTATTGTAGGGTCTTTAACTTACCATATAAAGTGCCTTGAGGTGACTGTTTTTGTGATTTCATGCTGTATAAATAAAATTGAAATGAAAATAAAATGATCTCGTCTTTCCTTTTTGTGGATTATTTGATCCTGTTTTCTTCATCAGAAAGGACTCCTACTGGAACCGCAGCTAAATGTTAAGTAGGTGAGATAAGAATAAGCACTTCCTAGTGTGGGACAATGGTCCTTGGCTGGAAAAGGATGGATTGCCCACTCTGCATTAGGAGATTTGCTTCAGTTGGCAGAATTTATGTATCTTGGAGTATTGTTCAGTGGAAGAAAAGAGGAGCAGAAGATTGACAGGTGTCTGCAATCATTACTGGAGAGAGCTGAACGTGAAGGAAAAGCTGTCAATACAAAAGTCAATCTACATTCATCGCATATGGTCACACGCTGCTGATAGCGACCAAAAAAATAATAAATAAATAAAGTAATTTTGCACTTAAAAATGGCAGAAATGAGTTCCCTCGAAAGGAATGGTTCTGAATTGAATTGATGCCCCTCAGTGCATGTTGGATGTGAAATGACATAAAATTGTGGGCCAGACACAGGGCATGATAGTGACATGTACGTAGCTGGGTTGGACTGCATAGTGTCCATGAATGGATGGACTCTTATCTTTGTTTGATGTGGTGTTAAATCAACTGTGCTAAGTGCTAGAAATGAAATAATGTTTTTGCTCAGTTTTTTTCCCATAACAATACAGCTTGGACTGCCACTTTTGAAAGCGAGAAATCCCTGAATCTGATGTTTCATTCGCTGCCACTTATATTGAATGATATCCTGTTCCTCCATTGCAGATACACATTAGCTCGCCTGAAAGGGCCTTATGAAGCTCAGTCATGTACATATACACTTAAACAGTGTATATGTACTTTTTTTTCTAATCGCTTTAATGACAAAGTAGTGAGATGAGCAAAGATGGCCTTGCTTCCTCCACACATCTTTTGTTAACTACAAATAGAGGGGGAAAGGTCTGAAAGAACACATTAAAAACAGAATCATCGGTCCCATATGGTCACGAATGTTCAGAGGACATTGATTGCAACAGAGACACAGTCTGTAGTGTCTGCAGGCTTTTTCCGATGGGAAGATGCCATCGTGATGTACCGTAGTTTTCGGGTCATAAGCCGCTACTTTTTTCCGACACTGTGAGCACTACGGCTTATACTGACGTGCGGCTAATGCATTTTTTTTTTTCATGCAGCCAAAAACATTTTGCCTGGTAACAGTCCACATTATAATACAGTCCATAAACAAAATGCGCTTCTATTTCTAAAACAGATAGCTAAAGTTGCACTTGTGAACAGAAGCTTTAGGAAAGGTATTGGGTGGGACTTAGTTGAAGGCATTGTTATGAAAGGTTTTATTATATTAGCGTTTAACTAAACGCTAATATAATAAGTTTTATTGGACATTAACAAACACCAGTCCCCATCAGTGTAGATAAAATGATCAGTGAGTTTTATGGATGTTTCAAAAGGACAGATGCTAGTGTGATTCTGCTTTCTATTTTATCTAAAACTGACACATTGAAGTTTAAGCTGAGGTTTGTCTAAAGGTAGTTTCAAAAATTACAATACTTTTCTTTTTTTCCTGTTAAAATCTTTAAACGGCTAAATAATAGCGAGGAAAGGAATGAATATCAACCCTACATTCAATGAGGCATTGAGGAGTAAATGAAATGGTAAAGAATGCCATATGACGGGACATCTGCCAGGGAAGATGCTGTTTTCTTTTATTCCTTTTTTAAGGGTTGCAGGAGGCCTCTAGGAAATAATGTAATGGTTTAAAGGCATATTTGGCCTAGAAAGTCAATTAAATTAACATATGAATAATTATGACAAAAAACTGATAGCAAAACACTAATTCTCGAGCTGCACCACCATATTGCCACTATTTGGTCTTTTGTCAGTACTTCAGAATGATGAAGTAGTGGATGTCTATAATGGCATTAATGCATAAAATATTCTGTATGTCTTACAAGGTATTTAGGTTGCACTTTCTATTACAGCTCGATAATAAAGTGGTAAATGTAGGGTAACAAGGCAGAAAGAAGAACGTAATAATGTGGTAATTTATTACTAAAGTAATAACCAGTTAATATCCAAATAATATCATGACATCAACAGTGGTTACAGTTAAGTAATATTACGTGGAATTTTATGTAATATTCTGAGTATACCACACCTCCAACCTCCTCACTTAAACCGCTGATTACTCTTATTTAAAAGTATAACTAACATTAGCCAGTAAGCTACTGTTAGCTACTCTCTAAGTGGTGTAAGTTAATAACTACACAAGACACAGTCCTAAATATAACTTAAGGAATAATACAAGGTGTTACTTACCTTGCAGTCCTACAGCAGTAGCTAAAATGTGGGTTTGACTGAAAATATATTGTTATAATCTATTGGTTTATATAAGCATCAATCTAAGAGGCAAGCCAAAAAGGTGGCAAATGGTGGCTAAAGTTAGGAGTTCGTGCATTATGTCTTCTTTGTCTTTATTCAGAGATAAAAAACAAAAGGGATTGCAGACTCCCAGTAGGTAGCAGTCTGCCACCTACTGGCAGCCAACTATTTGCAGGCTGTTTCTATTTATGGTTATTATACAAACGTGTACATAAACAAACATGCAAAACATTACAAGTCACAGCAGGGAGACTTGATAATAAACCAAATCCAAGCAACAAACTCCAAAACCACCAGCAATCATAATATTAAATATCATAAACTCTAAATAATCAAATAATAATAAGAATGAACAAGAAATTGAACCTCATATAAACCAGAAAAATGAATAATTATGAAACCAAACTGCAAACACATGCACAAAAAAAATCTCAAAAAGTCTCAACTCACTCCTTAACTCTCTGAACCTTTTGAGGGAAGTTTAAGATATATCCTTGTCCAACAGGATTCACATAAAAGACCTACAAACAATGTTCCCTCTAATTTTTCATGTGTCTGAGCGAACACACAAACTCCCTGAGCGGTCCCTTGGACCACTGTGAGCAACAGTAGACGTGTGCACTGTGGTCACGCCAGCATCGAATCCATCCAAGTTACACGGTTTATTAAAATCTTGTTCATGACCTGTGTAGTATGTTAACACTATTGGAAGTAAAAATAACTTGAACTCCAATTTTGAAAACACAACTTTTTTAAATTTTTTATAAAGCTCTGACTTGTATTATGAGTATGAGTCTGTGATCTGGGAGAGAGTCCTGTAAAGCTGGGCATACACTGTGCGATTTTTTCAGTCGCGCGATTCAGCTCCTGCTCAAACTGTACGATTGACTCGCAGGGGTTAGAAGTTTGTAGGTCACGATGCAGGGTCTCACACTATACAGCCCAATTCTCTAATGCGACCAGAGTGCTCACACTGTGCGTCCATAAAATGAAGGTTATAACAAAAAATCTGTCGCTCGCTCTCCCTCTCTGTCTTTCACTCACACAGACACGCACACCACCACCATCAATTTTGCTAAATTGCTAATGAAAAACATTGATCAAGCAGCTGTAAATCCAACTATTTTCACGGTTGTTGTGGTTGTGATAATTTTGTGAGGCCACATTGAAAAGGCTCAGATGAGCTTTCCAAAGTTCTACAAGTTGTGCCTCCATCGCTTGTGTCCAGATCAAACGCTACACTGCTGTGCTGCTCCGTCTTTTTCACCGACGTTTATGTGTTTGCGTGTGCGCAGTGTGAGCGGCTGCGGCGACACCCTCACGACGGTCTTGAAATCCTCACGACCAAGCGATTGATGATCGGGAGCTGGTGCTAATCGCTTCTCGTTACCCCACGTATACTACACGATGCACGGCGCACGATGAAGGCCAAACTCGGGCCGATCACAAACTATTTACAGAACAGTCAGGTGTTCTGCATCAAATCTGATGCCACACAAAAAATAATTTCTGTCCACTATGAGATAAAGGAGAACAACAGCCTGACACCTGCAGGCCTGACAAAAGGAGATGCATCACTCCTGTAACACCTGTAACATTCAGCAGTCGCCTCATTGCTCTGACACACACAACAAAACTATTGACTACACTAAACACTAACTACACAAAATTTGTGCTAAATGTCGCAAATCTCTCACATCTCAAAACACCGCCGTCACTCCTAAAACTTCCTTCCTTCCTTCCCCCCTTCCTAAGCAACTAAATGCAATGTTGCCATATCATTTTTTGATTGGTTGACATGGTACATTTTTCAACCAATAGGAAAGGGTGGGTGTTTTTTTGGTTCTGTTTTTGCTCACAGGCGGAGAGTGCTTTCGAGCGTTTTCCTTATAAAACACAGTTTTTACCACTTCTTCCCGCAGTAAATATAAATAACGATAGTATTCAGGAAGAAAACCAAACATTGCAGATATTTTTGTCATAACTCTGGTTTTACGTGGCCTATCAACACAATTTAAAAACTGGTATAAAGTCCACACTTTTTCCGTCAGTTGTTCCGTCTGTCCTGCTCACGTCTCCAATGGTTGTACACGTTGTCATTAACATGGCTTCACTCCACATCAGCCACGCAGCTGTGCTAGCTAAAACACTGGTGTCGGCACATAAGGACGCTGTCATAGCCTGTCGACCACGTTGATTAGCTGCGTATATATTAATTTGAATCGCATTATAGGCTGGACTATGGGATAAGGTGGCATTGTTCTAATCCCATATGGGAGCAGCCAGTCACTTACTGACTAACACTGCAAAACAGAATTGTTAAAGTATTAATTTTAATTTCAATTCAGGTTAGATTTTTTTTTTTTTGTGCGCAACGCAGATTTTCTGTGTGCAGAGACCGTGCCAGCAGTGCGCAATTGCGCACACGCGCAGTTTAGAGGGAACATTGCCTACAAATGAATTTGTTGGCCCCTTTTGTGAGTCTTTGTCATCTCAGCTACGAATTCCATCCATTCTATTCACCCAAGCAGTAGTCAAACAACGTTTAGTATCAAATAAAACCCTGTAACCACTACAACATTGCCATTTTACAAAATTCTGCTTTACTGTCTTCTATCACCATCAGTATGTGACACACACACACACACACACACACACACACACACACACACACACACACACACACACACTAATTATTATTATAAAATATTTAATTGGTATTAAAGCAACCTGCAAATATCAAACAATTATTGTCTGCAGTTTATAAGATAGATGAGAAAAAACACTTAAAAGTGCAATACTCCTTTATTTGTAAGGGGTCACCACAGTGGATGGATCTGCATATTTGATGTGGCATGGATTTTTATGCATTTCCATTTGTGTCTGCCAACAAGAGGGAAAAAATGAGTCCTGGACTACAAAAATAAGGAGAATAGTTTGTGAGAATTTACTTTAGCCCCACAGCCACATCCAATAATCATAGTGGCTATAATGTAACCAGTTAGCGAGTCTTTACTTTCTGGAATGACAAACCTAATTTTAAATGTACAAACCTATTTTCTTGGGATGCTGTTTCAAAAACAGACACACGAACAAACAAACAAAACACCTAGCAAACAAAAACTAATAAACAAAAACAATGACCCTAACCCTATAATGTCATATTTCAGTGATAGCAGAACACAGAAAACATCAAATGCTCAAATGTCTGATGGCAGTAACTTGTTCTTAAAAAAAGTTGGAACACTGAGTAGCGTCCCCTCTATAAATGAATGTTCTACATTATTTCATTGCATCTGATGAAAGTCTCCTGGACTGAAACGTTGCAATTTGTATTGTAATAAAAATAAAAAAAATAAAAAAACAACGGTTGCCGAAATTGAAATTTACTTGCACCTGATAAAATCATTTTTTTTTTATTAAAACCTGAATTTCTTTATTTATTACTGAATAAAATTAGTGTCACTGTTATTTCACAACATATTACTGCAAATAATTGTACTATTGATTTATGTTTATTTAGTAATTTATTATTTATAATATTTCTTTCTTTTTTTAATGGTCTAAAATTTCAGATGGATATAAAACTGAAAGGAAAATTAGAAAGCAGCTCTGGTCTTTGTCAGCATTCAAAATGTTGTTCTTGGTCATTTTCTAGCCAGCTAAAAACAATTAGAAGTAATTGGATTGGTTCATTGAGGCCTAAAGTGGCACTCTGGGGCCATGTTAACCAGGGCAATGTCCGATTAAGAAAACAACACCCCCATTACATCCTGGGCTGTGGTAACGAAATAGGAAGGATGTACTAACTAGGCAGCTGAAATTAGTGTGTATGGACTGCTCCTTGTCTGTTTCTTTCATTGATTTATTAATTCATTTGTTGAAATTGTATTCATTGATTCAACATTTATTTTTAACTCAAAATCCATGAGAGACAACATTTTGTAATTAAAATGTAGTCAAAATTTCAAAAAAGAATATCCAACAAAAATGAATGAAAATGTTTCTAATTTGTTAAAAATGAAAAGGGTCAAACTAAAAATAAAGATCTTTTGTAAGACAAGGAAAAGATAATGAACCTAACATATGAACTATAACTCATAAATAAAATACATTTAGTAGGAAATTGTAATGTAGTACTTCGGTTGAGGAGTATAACAATTGCATATTTTGAATGTTAAGATTGTGGTATTTATTGGTTTACTGATTATTGATCTAGATTCTATATTTGGACTCAGGAATAAGTTGCAATAATATTAAAAAATCTCTTTTTAAGGTGCAGTGGTGGTACCATCATTAAAGCAAGTAAACCTACATTCAACACAGCACCATAAAATGACTAACAGTCAATATAGAAGAACAAAAAAGAAATTTATGTCTTTGATTATTTTCATTTTTAATTTAGTGACTTCTTCTATTTTTCTTCTGAAATGTCACATAATAATACTTCAGCAAGGACTTTAAGATTTGCGTATATATCTTAACTCTCTTGGGAGGAAAGCTATTCAACCTCGTAGCATGTAAGATACCAGTTTCTGTACCTTTAAACATCACGTAGTAAACCGTCAAGCACAGTGACAGACAGGGTCCTACATTAAAACGTATACATGCTTATCACATTACCATAGTCCAAGGCTGACTTAAAAACTACATCCACAGCCCATTTCCTAAAGAAAATATGATAATTTTGTTTCTCTATGTATACCAAATCTTTTACCAGAATTGGCAAATTCATTTATTTACGGAATATGAATGTCGATTTTTCATTAAGCCAAATGCCAAAATATTTATAGTCTGTGACTCTCTCGACCTTAAATAAATACCAAGATCATTATAATCTCTGAATCTGGAAAATAGCATAGTCTTCCATCGTTAAAAGAGTCTTGCATAATGTTGGAGGGAGAATGTGAGTTTTGGTCCAACAGAATCAGGAATATAATAGAACAATGTGCCATCTCCATGTATAGCTTGCCAGAGATTAAATAATATTGCCACATAAAACTGAACCAAATGGAATATATTTTTGTTCAAACGCAGTGAGAGAGTACATATGATTCATTATCAATATCTTTGCAAGAGCAACAAATTCTTTATATTACAAAAGTCTTTGAAGAACTGCTGCACAGCAAGCACAGCATATCACTTTCAAAACTTAGACAACAACTTCCAGGTCACAACATCAGAGAAGATGGTTTACTATGTAACAATCTCAACCTAAGAATGACATTTGAAATTTAAAAAAAAAAGTCAGTACCTTTTCCTCAATTTGGTTTATAATTCTCTGTCTTAAAATTGGGTATAATGTTATAGCTGGGACAGCAATCTGGGCACATTCTATGCTGACATGTCTGATCCCTGGGAGCCATCAGCTGGCTTAAAGCGGGCATTTAGCTTCCTTTTGATGCCAAAAGTAAAATAATTCATTGTTTCAAGATCGTCTTGATTCAAAAAAATCATAAGATGAAACATATTTGTACTTTTTACTTTTAAAATTACACAATAAAATTAAAATACACTGTTGTCTGAAGTACAGGCTGAGTGAAAGCTGTCTCCCCACAAGAGCAATGAAGTCATCCATTATGATTTAGGTGACAGTGGAGGGGGGGGGGGGGGGGGGGGGGGGGTTCTGCCTTCACAAACCATATGCTCAGACCTTTTTAGAGCCTTGACTGATGGGGTCATGAGGATCCTCAAGCATGATGTGCACTGCAGATTCAGCCAACTGTTGGTAGAGTCCTGCACCATCTGTCTCACTTTTCTTTGTTGACATAGCAGCACCTGAATGATGCAACAGTGAGAAATCTCAACATATGTCATCCACAGGTGAAATTAGTGAGATATCTTTGGTCTGTCACAGACTGATTACTTGCAATATTTCGATTAAATACACAAGAGGAAAGCAGAACACTGGTTCATGGAAATATGCATTTTTCTTTAAAAGACAAACAAACAAACAAACAAACAAAGAACTGCAAAACTCAGTTGATTATAGCACAGCATGTTCACTTACTAAGAGTCAAACAGACTCTTGTGCACATTTCCATAACAATCATTACTATTAACAAAATTCTAAGTAGTTTTGCTTGAGTCCATTACATTTGATGTTTGAGGGATATATAAAGGGGCACTGAGGACTTTTTATGATGTATTATTGAATGGAAAATTAATAGCAGCTTGTTTTGTCAGCTATTATTGGCTATCTCATCCACCATCTGCTGTCATTTACAGAAAGAGAGACCTTTATTTTTCTGCCTTTCTTTTTCTCTTAGTCAATCAGAAGAACAGATTGAGGCAGAGGCTCTCAATCAAGGATTGTGGATTTACTTTTAAAAAAATGTTTCATGTGCAAGGACCTTTTATCAAAAGTATAAAAAATGCAACATTGATATAGTAAAGTAGTAAGCTTTTTCTTCTGAGTTGCAGACACTATTCTCTCTACCAAACAATGATTCAACTAATAAAAAGTCCAGGAACTCACCTGCTTTCAAGATTGGAAAAGAAGAGAAAACAATTGGTTCATCCTCATTTTTTAAAATTTCTTTTGGAAACATCATCATTGGCCTACAAAGAGTGCCATGAAAGGAAGGAACCACCCACACCAGTATGACCAATGTTTTCCAAAACATTCTGCACATGGTGTCATTGCTGCCTGAGCTTTACCATGGGTAACCTTGATTTTTCTCTCATGATCTCTTTTAAACTCTCAGATGTTACCTTTTTCATCCCCGCTTTGACCAAAAATACAGTTCACGGTGCCTAACCGTTAAAAATCCACCACAGCAATTTATGAAAGATACCTCAAATTGTAGACCATGGTGGAGAGAATTGATTTTTCACTAGTCTCTAGCCCCAGTAGTCATAGCATTGCTCCACACACAAAAGGGCCTGCTGGGAATCGGAGAGAAGCAAGGAGTAGAGTGAAAATACCATGGATTTAAATACCTGATAATCAAATTAAGTTTCCCAGAGTGCCATGGAACAACTGCACAGTGCCGATAAGATAAAGAACATAAGGGAAATAGGAGAAAGAATAATCACGAGAGAAAGGAAACCCATAAAAGCTCAAACAAGGTGGTGGATAAGCAATGAATAATGTAATGAACTTGTAAAAAGCTCAGAAATAATCTCCCTTCTAGTCTCTTGTTTTAGTTCCTTGTTTCTTTTTCCCCCCTTCCCTTGCTCTCAATCTTTCTTTAGAAAATTCTTCATGAACTCATTATATATAACATCACAGGAGACCACTCTTCAAAAGGATTTAACACTGAACAAAATTAATGCTATTTCCTCAATACCCAACTTCTACAAGGTCACAGAGAAGGAGTGAAACCTGTGATTGGCAATTTAAACTTAACTTTTAAGTATTTCCTCACAAAGCTACTCTTTATACAGTATTTGCAACATAAAAAAGCCTTGTCTGCAGCTCTTAACAGAACTGTTTCTCTTATTAGTAAGGTGTCAGCACGTTAGTAGTTGCAACAATGTCAGCTGTTTAACTTTTGTATGTATTAACTGAAAAGCATGCTTGTCGATATCAGAATATCCCTTTTCTTTGCCTTGAGAAACTCTTGTCTCGTGGGTTGCTTTTGCAGTATTATGTATTTCCACTCTGAAGCATTTTTCAATCAGATCTGCAGCATTTGGCTGAATCTGAGCACAGAGTATGGCTCTGTAAACTTCAGAATTCATTCTACCACTTATATAAGTAGTCACATCATCAATAAACACTAATGACTGGTTCCATTGCCCGTGCCATAACACTGGCCCCACATGGTTGAGAAATAATGACAGGTGCTTTCCTTTCCTTTCCTTCTGCATACATTTCTCGCCCCATCATTCAGGTACAAGTTAATCTTATTTTCACCTTTGTGGACCTGTGTATATACATAATAAAAACTTATTTTTAATGTCAGCTTAAAAGACTCAGTATTGACAACCTTGGTTACTATGGAGTGCAATACTGTATGATTTGCTGGCAGCACCAAGTTAACTGTGTGTCTGGTTGTTAGTGAATTAGGGTAAACAAACCTGGTAAAACTATCCAGGGGCCTGTATTATGAATAAAGTTCAACAAAACCCTGAGTATCTTTTCTTTTCTGACATTGTTTACTCTAACAAGGCTTAATATTTTAAACAGTCAAAGATTGGCATGCAAATGTTTTAACTGATAAATTATTTGATTACTCTGTGAAAACGTTATTTGACTTTTTTTCATTTTTTAATAATTGTATGTGCAATGTGTTGTTTTTGTCCAGGTTACCCTTGTAACTGAGATTTTAAATCTCAATGTTTTTTTTCCTGGTTAAATGAAGTTACTAGAAATAAGGCTACGCAGAGTGTGTTCAAATGAAAAGGCATAGGGAGCATATGACTAGTCACGAATAAGGATAGGTCTATTAAAAAGGTGCTGATTTTCCAAATAAATCTAAAATTAGTTTAGAAAAGTATGAAGAGATCAAACATGTAATAGAGGCAGAAAGCAACACATCTGCTGCAGCTGAAGCAATTGTGTTTGTGTGTGTTTGTGAGATGAAAAATGCACTAAATGCTACGTGTGAATGCTTGGTCAGTAGAACTGGAAAGGCCCCTGCCAGGAAGGAAATCCTGCAACAACATCAACTGTTTAAGCAAAGTCAGCATTTTTTGACTTAGTAGTTCAAAAATACAGTGCAACAACACAAAATGAGCATTATACCTCACCTCCAAGTGAGTATTGAACCTCATTCATTAAAATAATTCAGCAAACAACTATTGCATATTCGATTAAATTAACTTGCAAAAACCTGCCCTACAGGTGGTTTTTGCCAGGCCTGCGGCACTTGTTTGCTTTGCTCGTGTATAAAAACACAGACACGTATGTTAAGTTATCATGTAGTTCTTATTATCTTGATTTTATTACTGCATATACTGAGTTGACATAAACAGCAAAAAAGTATGTTCTTCTGCTCTTATTCATTGTTTGATGAATGGTTATTTAAAAATATTCAATACAAAGCATTCTAGTGATTCTTAAATTGCCACTGCAGTAAAAATTGTTTATCAAAATATATTTACAAAGAACAATGTACATATACAACGTAAACGCAATTTCAACAGTGGAACACGAGGAATGCAGGACAAATTCAGAGATTATAACATGAATAAAGCTGGCATAAAGGAAAAAATAGGTCAAATTTTAACAGTGTGGGAAACGGGATTAGCTGGTATAGTTGGGAAACCTCTTTTTAAATTTAAGGTAAGACTTACATAAACAAAAGAGGGGAGGGGTTGAAACAAAACCATAAACAGGAACCATGGGGGAACTGTGCGTTTTTGTCTCTAATCGAGATGTGAGGCCCAAGTTTAAGTCTGACGACTTGAAAGCTTAAGTGTGTCATGGTGTGTGCTGCGTGGCAGGCAGGAAGGATGACCCAAATCCAGGACTCACAGATGGAAGGTCAACTTAAGGCGCAGCTTTATTCGCTGGGAAAAACCAACTCATCAAAGAAACAAACTTCACAAAACAAACCAAAACCTCAAACATGAAACCTAAACTAAACTGACACTGGAAACTAGACACTATTAAACACGGTCTTGAAACAAGACGGGAGAAAACAGCACAAAGAGAGTGTACGACGTGACAACAAGCAGAGGATGACAGAGGACTAAAATACGTAGCAGAGTAATCAGGAAACGAGAGACAGAAGGGAAACACAGCTGGGACTAATTGGGCAGGATGACACAAGGGAAGCAAAACTGAATACATTGATATAAGACACGGACCTTCAAAGTAAAACGGGAAACGCACGACTGAACTTACAGACACAGACTCAGAGACACGAGCTGACACGATACAGAGGGAACGTAAAGACTGGGATGACCAGACAGGGGACGGGGGACCCAGACAGGCACAGAAACATGAGGATAGAGACTGAACGCAGAACGGGGGATGGTAAAATAAAACAAGGAGCACATGACAGGCACAGAGACACAGAACAGAGGAAGCACGGGAACCAAAACCTAGAAATTCTCCAGAAACACAACAAGAATAAAAAAGAAACAAATATGAACAATAATACTGAGTCACCAGACTCAGGACATGACAAAGTGTCCATTTGCTCTGTGTTTTTATAAAGTCATTCAAATGTGATTTGTCAAACTAAAAATTAAAAAAAAAATCCTTAACAGCTTGGCTAAACCATTTGGATGAGTGAAACAAGGTAGCAGTATAGAGTGGTTTAGTAGCTGAGGAGGAAGATCCCTCAAATTTTGCCAAATCACACATATTATCGCTACACTTTGGATGCATTTCTTTTTCAGCAGCAGCTTGTTTATTAAAATCCTAAAATTAATATTGTGCAGTTATTCAAAACTTCAAAGCAAACTCTGGTTTGGACTGTAAACTGAATGTCTGAGTGAAACATTTTCCCAAATTATACTTTCCTATGTATCATCACCACTTCTCTCTTGAACATTCTCCTTTGGTATTAAGCCACAGCACTGCAGGCACTACAGCTCCAGCCATCTGGTCAGCCTGTCTGCTCCTCTTCTCTGCTGTCACTCACTCCTGCCCCCTCAAGTGTCACTCAGCAGCCTGGTGGGCGCTGTGGTTGTGAAGCAGCAAGAGAACATTAGCATCATAAACTCTAATTACTGAGGTTAATAGTTGACAGTTGCAGCACAAATACTTCAAGGGTCCTCAATTAAACCTTTACTCAGTAAAGCAGCCTTACTGACTGTAATGCTGCACCAGGAAACTGCTGGGAATGCCAGAGAAACTAGAGAGACTCAAGAATGAACTTTTCAGAAAGCCTGAAAACCACACACAGCGCATTCATGTTTAAACAACCCAGCCTGATTTTAAAATACATTTGAAGTCTCTGTATCTTAACCAGTGGAAGAGCTGAAACTTAGTTCTAAAAAACAAGAAATAAAGATAAAAAAATCTAATAACTCACTTAATCAAAAAGTCCAGTTAATTCCCTACTGTAACCAGTGTTGGTCAAGTTACTTGAAAAAAGTAATCAGTAACTAATTACCGATTACTTCCCCCAAAAAGTAATCCCATTACTTTACTGATTACTTATTTTGAAAGGTAATTAATTACTTAGTTACTTAGTTACTTTACTTAGTAATAAAGCGATAGATCTTTCAGCCCAATTCTACTTTTTCTGCATAATCCATCATACAAAATGTAATCAAATGGAAAAGTCTCTTTTTAAAACTTGTTTTATTAGTTTTAACCTTTTAACTTTATGTATCAAGCAAAAATTTAATTATATGCAACATTCTCTGACTGGAAGAAATTTGTTTAACATTTAAACTTATTTTCTGCACATTCCAGCACATAAAATATTTTTTTTTCGTGTTTACACTCACTCTTTCAAATAGATGCAAGTAAAACACAGCAGAAAATAAATAACATCAAAGACTAGCGGTCCTGTTGCTCTATTTTCACCTCTAAAGCAGGAGTGGCGTAGGCGGAGGTTTGCCCTGGTGCAGGTGTGCCGCAGCAGTCAGTTGAAGAATCCGCGAGTTTCTCTGTGAGTTTGCCATTACGTAGTAGCGCACTCGGTGCTTGCTTGGAAGTTTAGGGGGGGGGGTTTCGCTTTAAAAAGAAGTTTTCTTCCTACGCACAATGGACACTAATGTTTTTGTCACTTTTTATGGAATCAAACTCAAAATAAGGTCAGTACTTCCAAGCTTTAAACGCTGCACGCTCATACTCTCTCCCGCACTCGATATATGATCCACTGTTGATCTGCACACAGATGTTGTCACGAACGTCGCACTCGCTTACGTCACTGTCATGAGACATTCTCCCAAAAAAAAATCACGGTTTTAGTAACGCAGTAACGCAGTGTTCCTACGGGAAAGTAACGGTAATCAAATTACCGTTTTTGCAATAGTAATCCCTTACTTTACTCGTTACCTGAAAAAAGTAATCAGATTACGCGTTACTGCCCATCTCTGACTGTAACATATCAATTTATTCAATTCAGTTATTAAAATCTATTTCAGAAAAGTGATTCTAGATGTACAGAATGAAATTGTTGTAATACTTTCAACCCTAACAGAGGATTTAAGTTCTAATTAATTATGAAAAATTAAGGAGGAAAACAATTTTGTTTGAATGTGTCATTGGCAGAGTGTATAGATGTTTTAGGACACACAGTAACACAAACACTGAGAGGAACCCTTAAATGTGACCGTTATCTCTTAATAAAGCACCTACTGAGTTCTCTCTATTGAAGTCTTCATGTCAATGAAATTTAACACAACAAATTCACAAGTCACACTGTTTTCAAGTCTTCCAGGCAAATTCCACACCATCTTTCTCTTTTACCTACAGTACAGTAGCATGCTTTGAATACTTGTAAACAAAGTCTGTATGTGCAGTCACGTGCATCTTTTCTGAAACACTAGCAGCCATCTGTACTGTACAGGATAGGTACTCATGCATGGGAATCCTCACAAAATGCACAAGTATATTTTACACAGTCATCAGATTCATTGGTCTCCTTTATCTGATGATTTTTCACGTCTCAATTTTTCTTCCCGATTTCATCTCGGCACCATCTTCCTCTGTCTGTCCTATCTCTCAGTGCGTTCACATCCTCACCCACCTTTCTCTATCTACACTACCGTTTCACTTTCATGAGTAACATATATAGAAAATAAGACTGAGAGTTAGTGTATTTGTGTATTTCAGTGCATGCACCCATCTGCGTACAGTTCTGCATGTGTGTCCAGTTTCTACTTCCCCCATCTGTCCCTTCTGCCTTGACGACCAAACACTCTTCTAATGTGCTGTCCAATAAGCCGGTGATTATCATATCGGTGCAATATTAGCTTCTATCACTGCCTGGCTGAGGATCAGTAATTGCTGTCCGTGCAGAGGAAATGGGAAAGGAAATTACATCTGCCTATACAAAGAGATCGTTTCCTTGTTAGTCCTAAGAGACTACGATGACCCTCTGTCTATGTGTTCATGCACTTGTTTGAACTTGAAAATGTGTGTGTTTGTATATGGGCTGTGTAAGCCAAAGTGTTTTTATGTATAATACACATTCTCAGTATGCAATACATGGCATCAGTATCAAAGCTGTATAAGATAGAAGATTAGGAGAAGGGTATCAGTGATGTATAGGTGTCACCTGCCATCTGAGAGTGAGGTCTTTAAAGGTCAATAAACACTAAAACAAATGCTAAAAAAATAAATTCCATATCAGGTGAGAATGTTTAGGTGGATTTATGGATGTGTACTTCATAAAGAAAGGAACTCGGATTGTGAAAAACAACTAGGGAGCATCCATACTCTTATTATATTGTATGTTGCACACTTGAGTCATATATCTGAAAGTGATGTTAAACTCAAACATGAGCTAAAATTGACTTCACTGTGTCCATATCTTCCCACATGGAGTGTAAGCTTAAGGATTTGAGCAACTTTAACTTGGGCGAAGTTGCGATGGCTAGACAACCGGGTCAGAGCAGCTGGGGGTAAGGTGTGTTCCCGAAACAGGAACACCCACGAAGGAACAGCTGTCTAGCTCCAGGGTTCCTTTGCAGATACTTTAAATACTTTAAACAAAAAATAAATAAACCTTTGATTTGTAGCACCAAAATGTCTCATGATTCTGCATAACTGGAAATGCATTTTGACAGCACAGCAAATGTTGTTTATTATTAACAAATACCGTAAAAAATAGTCAGACCAATGTAGATAGAGATGTGCTTGTGTATTTTGGCAGAGAGGTGGATACATTGATAGGATTAAATTAAAGCCCAGTTTGGCTACCATGTTATTACCACTATAAAACTATGTGGGTGTTATATTAACACTGATCATACTTGAGTAGGATGAAGCAGAGAAGTGACTTTCTCCTCCATTGTAAAATCATTCCAGCAGCATCAACTAACCCTCTACCAAAGTGGATGAACAACATGAAAATGTATGTATATATCTGTTAAAAGTACCCACACATTATTATTCTCTGTATTTTCCTCTCACATTTACTTTGAAAGTGACTTTTTTTTTTCCTTCAAACCACATAAAATCTAATTTAACATGTTCACATATTAAATCACACTAAAAGCAGGTTGAGCTACAGTAAAGAACTTTGTCGTCTTTTATCCATATAGATGTCATCATTAACTTCTTGTACTCCGTATGCTTGACAATGATACCCAGAATAGTGATAATTATATCTAATAATATTTAATTTGACTATGTTACAACAAAAAGTTTTTCAGTTATCGTCAGATGCATCTTTATTTCCTCTCCTCTTTTACACCCTCTTCTTTTGCATTCTCTGTTTTTCTTTAGTTTTTTTCCTCCCACCTACTGCTTCTTCTCAAAGATGGCACTACAAACTGTTTTATTACCAGTGTGTTTAATCTTGAAGTTTCTTCCTCTGCTGGATTCCAGAACAGATGTCAAACTAAGTGTAAAGCGATTATTGTATTTAAAAAGAAACATTTAAAAACATGCACTGAAAGTCTTATGATAGACCCGCACTGTAGCATCATCCTAAAGAAAGGGTTTCTAACCTTTAACACCATACAGGCAGGATAATAGTTGTCATATTTCAGGTGATGATATAAGAAAGACGGGGAACAGCATTACAGATCTGCTAGTAATCTACTACTACTGTTATGTTAAGATATATAAAGCCCAGTAGAAGCAAAATTCTTCCTTAAACAGTGCACAGCCCACATGAAAATCAATACTAACTCACCAACGATGCAAGCCCTCGGCCCTGATTCCTGTTTTCCTATCGAGGAGGTGGTCATGGCATGGTACTATGTTTGTGAGTGACAAGTGCAGTGTGCTTTTAACATCCACTTTGCTGCAAAGGCTTGTTTTGGTCGCTGTCAAAGCAAAAAAGAATTGTATGTGTCTAAGTATGTGGATGGACAATGCAGTTAGTGGATTTGTGGTATTTCATTTTAAGTTTAATCCAGAAGGATTGGATAGCTTGAGCATCTGTGGTCCTCTATTATTTTTTTAAACTCCGGTATTGTTTCAACATGTATGAGAGATGATTCAATTCATAATTTAGGGGAAAACAAGGATCACATATCCACTCCTTTCTAATTCTCATGTCGTCTGCATGGAGAAAACATCTTTTAAACACAGCTGATAATGAGTACAGGTGATGGATGATACAGCAGGTTAAGTGCTCAAATGCCTCCTATTCCATCTACTTTGTGTATGTCTCAAACAGTCTTTTTGTGTATAAATTCAACTTTGCTTTAAAAGCAACAGTTTTATTTTATTTATTAGTCACAAAAATACAACAGTTTTGCTACACAGTCACAGTTTTTGAAGCACTTGGTCAATGGGGCATGTTTCTCAGAGAAAAACACTGATAGCGGCTGACAGAGCTCAAATACACCTGTCCAGCTGAATGGCACACCACTTGGAGTCTTTCAAACACCTGGCTCATTTCTTTTCTTAACTGTGTTATCATAAAGAGGAATGCACCCAAAATGTTCTAAACAAATGTTCTTTTGTCTCTGGAAGAACCAGCTGCTCTCCAAAGAAGCCTTTGCAAGCTCCACTTCCACCTTTGGAGCTTTAGCACTTTTTTTCTGACTGTCTTGTTCAAATTTTTCTCTAAATAATCTACAGGCTTGTCCTTTAGACTATGTTTATTCTCTAGGTGCCAAAGTAATTTTGAAGCATTGCAGTACCCTCCCCCAAAGCACCGAAACCATATTTTCTGTAGCTGTTGTTGTAATTTCAGTTGAATTCTTCTTCTAATTCTTAATTTCTTCTTCTTTGTCTCTGTATGACCTTTTTTTTTTCAGCAGCCCTGGTTTAAAGTTTTTTTTAAGAAAAGCTTCTTTAAAATTTATACTAAATTAAATCAGTTTATTAAACATTTTAGTTATAAATTCCTTTGGGATATGTAATTTAGTTTGATATTTCCAGAAAAATAAATAACACAATACACTGCAGTAGACCTGCATTTATCTTGCCCTTGTTTCCTATGGGTTTTCACAGTGCCAGGTTGGGACCCCTGCCCTTTGCCATTGAGTTATGGTGACACTGATTTAATATTGATTTGAAAAAACGGTCAGTCACACATAGAATTACATTAAAAAAATATTACATAGAAAAACATTACATAGAATCAGAAACATTATAAAGGAGAGACTCTCCATTTAAGGTATCCTGAATATAAAGAATGTTGAAAACACTGAAAAATAACTGCCTACTGACATTACCAAGACTTGAACTTATGAGGACGTGCAAGACTTTCCTTGAAGGACTTAAATAAAGTATGGCATTATATTTAATCATATAATATTATAGTACTATAAAATATGACATGATTTAAACTCAAAATGATCAAAATACATAGATTTCAACCCAGATGTAAACATGTACAAATTATTCACAATAACAACAAGCTCCTATATGTTTTTGAAATGGCTCTTGGTGTTGTTACAGCTTTGCAATTTTAAAGTTAGGTTAAAAAAAAATGTATTCACGAGGAAAAGCAGCCATTAAAACAATAGCTTTTAAACCTTGGAAATAGATTCATGCAAAACTTAATATAGTCCACATGCTGTCCACATGACCTTCGTTCCACTTTCTGTCTTCTCTTTCTCCAACATTTCAGTGAAGACACCCAGCAGAACAGTTCAGACTGTATGACCTGAGGAACCACAGGGTAGAGAAGGTGGTGAGAAGAGCTGAGAACCAAGTGAAGAGATACTGAGCCACACTAATCCTGCTGGCAGCTAAACATATAGTGTATCCACCACTCTGTCTGTTCCTGGCTCTCTTTCGTCTATTGCCTCAGTTTCCACTCACCTGCGGTTTGCACTGCAGCTGGGTCACTGCAGATATCACATTGTGTCACAACACCAAAACGTTCACATCAAATTGTTCTCTCTTCCTAGAAAGACATAGGTACAGTTTTATTCGTATCCACACACACACTCACGGATGAACATACACACACACAATGATCCGGGTCCTACTTATAAAGCTTTTTCCTTTCTCTGTTTCTGATTTTTTTTGGCGACAGACAGTCTGAATCTGTGTATCATCTGGAGTTGAGTGTGAATGGTAAAGGACAGAGGGTCGGTGAATGTGCAGAACAGTGCTTGGCAAAAAAAGCACTTTTGGGAGGTTCATGTGAATATCTGTACTTCATTCATTCTCATGAATTATGAGAATAAATTAATTATCTTAAAAGTTAAGCACTTTTTTATTTACTATTCAGTAAATGCAAAAGGAACTGTCACGGATGACACGTAATTAAAGTTACAGAGCTAATTAACCTGAAGAATCCAAATTCTTAGATTATCATAAAGCAACAATAAAAGAAAATATGAAATATTTATTCAATTGTTTGCCTATTTTATGATTCTGTGTACTCAAAATAGTCACAGGAACAGAGGACAAGTGAAATGGTGGAAAGATAAGTGGAACAAGGGCTGTAAACTATGCAAAAAGCAATAAAAAGAAAATGTAGAAAGTGAGCTGCACTCAAACAGAATAAACTGCATTATGAAATAAATTTAATTCACAGCACTCAAATCGATTTTAACTTTAAAGCAACAGTAAAATAAACAAACATTTACTCATATATGCTTCATTTTGTGCAAAATACTAACACTAAATGCCATCTAACAAAAACATCTTCCAGCAGGAATACTATCACAGGGATAAAGGACTTTAGAGTATCATAAGGAATATACTTTCTTCTTCTGGTACATGAGCAAACTTTATTGGTTTCAAAATCCTCCACTGAGCTCTATAGTATTGTGTACATGAAATGTGGAAGGCAGCAGGTAGATTATGGTCTTGGGTGCGGTTAGTTGCATTACAATACGTCAGCAGTAAACACCTATACAGCTGTGGTACACAACCAGTAGAAAAACCTGTGTTCATCAGCCACCATCTGTACTGCTAGCTAAACTAAACTTTGTCACACTGCTTAAATTTTAATGGTATTTTTAAGTCACAAAGTATTTTGTTAATATAAAGCAGAGTTGGCAGGAGCAGGACTGACTTACTAAATAGGCTAACTAGAAGGTCACCCAGGTTGTCAGTATCTGGTGGCAGCCAAAGGAGGAAGAGGAAAAACATTTTTTTGTCATTGCTTCTGATCTGCTACTAATGAGCCCCATACATTTCGGAAAAAAAAAAAAACTGCTCACAGTGCAGTAAATGACTGATACAATGAAGAGACTATAGAAGAGAGTCTCATTGTTTCTGACCCTGTGCCAACTGAAACTTAAATATATTTAATCAGCTTATAGATGCTGTTTGCAAACATTAGTATGATATGAATTACACTGTGATATGGGATATATTGTATGTGTACAGGTGTGTCTGTAAGGTAGGACTTGGCTTTTAATGAGGGAAAATAATATATATAATCTTTCAGCTTTCTGCTTAAATTTGAAGGCAGAGTAATGTAAATATTTTGTCTGCAATAATATTTGCTTTATTTATAGATAACATACTGCATATATATATGCAGCATGGATATGAAGATGGGACACAAAGGGAACATAATAGACAAGAGAAAATAAAAGAAATAAACAACAAACTCTCAATCAAAAAGACTAAACTTAATGCTAAATTGTAGAAAACTAAATCATTACAACACCAAGAATCACAAAAATATAATAAACTCAAAAAGCTGGGTCAAATAGAACCATGACAGCATGGGTTAGGGTTATTCTTCAACACAGTCTTTCTTGTAATTTCATGTAACGAAATGTGCTATGTGCTAACTTGTCATTGTCATTAAATAGTCTTCAGGAATAGTTTTTCGGGCTTCCTGAATGATATTCAAAGCTTTATATTGCATGTTGACTGTCTTTTGTTCTGTCAAGATGATCCCAGGATCTGAAAATCTGGGATCTGGGGAAGCCAGTCCATGACTGAGCGTGTTCTATCCAGGTATATTTTTACTGAATTGGCTGTATGTTTGGAGTCATAGTCACATTGAACAATGAAGCTGTTGCCAATCAAACTTTTTTTTGCATGGTGGATCAAAATCTGACTGCCCTTTTCTGTAATAATAATTCCAACATTTTTGACAAGATCCCAAACACCACTAAACACCAAACCATGACAGAACCTCCACAGAGTTGTACAGATAACTGTACTGACTTTATCACTGCTCTCCTGACCTTTTCTGTACATATTGACTATCGGAACCAAAACATTTCACATTTGGAATCATTACTCCACACGATCTGTTGTCAGTTTTCAGTCCAGGTCTTGTGTAATTTGACATATCTCAGCCTTTTCTCCCCCTTTGCCGTTCTTAATAATCACTTCTTGACTGCCATCTTTCCACTGAGACCATCTGATTCTTGCTCGCACTCACTTAGCCCCTTAAATCCTAGCGTGTCAAGTTGGATACATGAGTTTTTGAGACTTCTACAGCATCAGTAGGATTTTTTTTTCCAGCCAAATAAACCCCAAATTAAATACATTTGTAAGCAATAAATAAAGAACATTAGAATCTTCTGGAAATTATTTCATTGTTCTTGCTTTAACAGGTTAAAAATGACAAGAAAGTCTGGATCCTATACTATATTTTATATGTGTTAAAATAAAGTATAAGCTAATAAAGTAACACAGGCAACCAGTAATTCAGACATGTTTAGTGTATTATTGTTGGATGTAGGCTTAATGTGTTGTAGGTAAACAGTTTTCTTCTCTCAAATACACCATGGCACTTTTCTTCTGGACGTATAAGGGGTAATTTATTTAGATGACTAAAAATAACTATTTTGCTAAAAAAAAAAACACTGTGATATTAGACTATATATCCATTTACCTGTGTGGGTGGGCACCAAAATGGCTGGAGCTAGCCCCGGGCTAGTCGAGATGAAAGGCTTTTTTTTGATGTACACTAATCCGTGGTGCTACATTTCATTCCAGAGCAGCCTCATGTATTGCACCCCTGAAAGCATCATCAGAAATATTCTCTTCATTTTCGTCTTTTTCAATCATTATTTAACAGAGAAAGAGACTCCCTATTGCCCAAATCAAACAACTTTACAAAATTAAGGATAATCACACAGTGTATGTTGTGTTTACTGGTCTGTAAGGGACCAGTGACACGACTGTCTCGGTGCCAAAATGTATTTCTTTTTTTAAATCTCTCACCACACTCTACACTCTTGTGTGAAAATGTCAGTGGGCTAGAGACTTCTACTCAGTTTACAAAGGAACAGGGCAAGAGGGTCCAGTGTTATCCATCTCTTGATTCATACACTTGGATTCTCTTTCCCTTGAGTGATTGAATGCACTTAGGTGCGTCTTTGGCAAAGAAAAAGTGCTTTAGAAGAGTTAATACAATAATTAAATATTTAGCAGTAGCTTTATTGCAGCTTTATTACAACATGTCTATCACCACCTGAACTTTTGACCTTACTTATCTTTTTATTTGCAGCTTGTAGTGTGAGTACTTATCTGTATTTGTTGTCAGCCTTTGTCTTTTTCTGTATCCTAAAAGAAATGTAACAAATATTTTCATGCCAGTGATTGGTTTTTTTCCCCCACTGTTGCTAAAGGAGTGTTTTCTTCTTGTCACCTTCTCTTTTTTGTATTTTTTTTTCTCAGCTTTATCCTCAACACAGACAGACATTCCCTAGCATCCCTTACTTTTGTCCTACAAACACCACTCACTGTCACACCCTCAGAGAGCTTCATCGAATCACTATTGACTGATCCTGGGGATAATCGAAGGTCCCGGCGGCCTTTTTGTCTCGTTGGTTAATGGTGACCCAGCTACCCTCCTCTCTAAGTCTACTATCACCCGACCCCTGTTCTATCTCTCTGTTTCACCGCTCCTTCTCGCTCATGCTCTAGGATGATTCAGTGGCATTGATTCCTTCCACCTTTCGACCTCCTCTGAGAAGAAGATTTACTGATGCAACTGTCCCACTTTGAACACAAGCTTGAATCAGAATAAGGCTTGAGGTGTGTATATAAAAAAATTCAGTTTGTTTCTGCTTTGGACCAATTATAGGATGTGTGAAAAACATGGTTACGAAAATGGTTACAACCAATTTATTTTTGTGTATGCGCTTATGTGCTTTTATCCAACATTTGCAAATGAAGTGCCTGAAATTAAAAGAAAATGTAGTTCTAAATGCATAAATAAAGCTTTGCCATTAACTTAGGTTAACATATTGACAATTTGCAGAAAAATGTAATAAAAGTCAGAGTTTGTAGTTCACAACAAAAACTAAATAACAACAACAACAACATAGCATTGCTTTAAGGCAAAAAAGACCACAGTGAAACATGGGGTGTGGGCGGCAGAAAAAAAAAGTAATTTCAGATTATTATTCTCTCAGACCTGATTATTATTTAATGTATTTGTTTCTAACAGGAAATAAAGTGCTTTTCACAATAAAGTTCATATATCTGGATTGGCTGAGCTGAACGCGGAGCTACAAAAGATTTGTTTAAACAAGCAATCATGAAAATAATAATAATTCCAATTCTTTTGAGAAGTTTATTCCCAATCAACAGGAGGTGAAGCTTGGTAACGGAAAAACTAACAGAGATGATACTAACTTAGAACTAAAGAAATACACAAAGGCAGTTTAGTAGATCCAAAACATAGGGTAGAACACATTACTAACGCAATAGATCATTTATTTCACACATTTAGTTGAAGGGGATTTACAACCTCTTCGGCACATGGCTTTCTACACTTTCCCTCATTTGATTGTTTGACTCATTTGAGCCAAGGTTTACCTTCAGACTCTCACTTGGCCAGTTGATGGAGCAACAGTGGTGTGTTAGAAGAGCTTATTTGATGTTAGTTTATTCAGCGTCAAGCTTGGAAACAAACCAACAGAGGAGACTGTGAAAGACCATTTGTTCATTAATTCATAGTACATGTCGTATTCTGAATCCTATTTATGTCATTACTTGGATGCTACTTCCATGTTTTTTTTTCCTTCCAAGCCTTGGAACAATTGCATGAGCTGGAAGCCAAGCAATCTGTTAGTGTTCTTCAGTTATGGATGGCTGCATAATGACATTCTCCTGCAATCGAAACAACTTTTTAATCAAGTTGATCTGTATTCCAAATCATTTTTACTTTTGCTAAGCTGTTTTCCCTGTTACTTACTCTTCTTCTCCCTTGTCACCACACATGCAGACACACTGAACATGGCTCATCTGATTTTTTTGGGGGTATATTACCGAGTCTCCGCTAGAACAGTTCAGTTGTTTTAGCTGAAGACAGGGGCCATAAAGTGCCATTAAAGATGTATCACCATAGTAGCTAATGTTTCCTTATCCATTGTCAAAGAACCTGCAGGACCGCGGCACTAACATATTCTTTTCCAGGTCATTTGCCGTCCTCTCGTCTATCCGAGTCTGCTGGAAATGACAGTAAATGGCAGATAGGACAGTTTCAATTCTGTCTTCATTCCCTGACTCTTTAGGTTTGAAAATGGTATAGGTACTCTCAAATGTACAGTGCTTCATCTCTAGGACACATGTGACTAATGCTCAGAGTCCATTGTCATCCTATCTTGTTCGCTTCAGTGAGCTCTATAATGTTTTGGGCTGCACATTTCATCCTCAATTATATTTCACAGAACAAAATGAAATCAGTTATTGAAGAGTGATTGCAGCAGTTACGTGTTATCACTCACGAGTGTGGTTAATGGCTTTAAAAACTTACAGTAGAGATAGTTAAAACAAAGTAGACTTCAAAAACTTTTTGAGCCGTTTGCATGATTTATGCTGCCACGATTTTTCAACTTTCTTCTAACCTTTCTAATCTAGTAGACTACACGCTGTAGCATGGGGCATAGTTGATGCATCAATTACATCAATAAATAAAGATGTCTGAAAATAGTAAAAAAAATATTCTTTAAATACCATACCTCTGAACATCCTCACACTGTTTTTTTTTTTTTTCATTTTGCCACTAAACATATTTTAGCATATCAGGCAGATTAATTACTTTATTACCACCCCCCAAGCCCACGACCCCATGATGATCCCCAGTATTCTACTGTAATGGCAATTAGGGTGGCTGTAGCGCAGGAGGTAGAGCAGGTCATCTACTAATCGGAAGATTGGTAGTTCAGTCACTAGCTGCTTGCAGTGTGAATGTGTGTGAATAGTAGACAGAAAGCACATAGACAGAAAAAAGTGCTTGTGTAAATGAGACATGAGGTATGTTATATAAAGTGTTCTGCCTGCTCAAGTGAAACAGAAAAGCATTATATAAGGTCCAGTTCATTAGAAACATGTACAGTACTAGCCTGATGGCCTTAGTTATCTGCTGAAGATCAGGCTCTGCGCGGTGTGCTCAGCATTCACTCAGCTTTAACGTCGCCTGCTAGCTTTGTGATAGCATGCCATGTAAGCCATGTTTTCAAAGAGACATTTTCTGGACACAGTTTTCACTTTACCATGAAGCTCTTGTCCTTTTTGTGCAATAGAAACAAAAGCAATATCCATATGACTATCTTTCCACCCTTCACACAAACTGAAATCAGCTGATTTTAGCACAGTAGCAGAAGGATAAAGATACGTTTGATGTTCATTTATTTTCCATATAGAAATGATGCAGATAATGCAAGAACTTTAATTATAACCAGAATATGATTAATGCACATTAATGTGTATGTGTATGTGTATTTTTGATTATTGCACTACTAGAAATGGAATATGGTCACAGCAGTGGGGTAACAAGTTACACTTAACATCGATCCTGAAGCACTGTAGACAGTGATGAATCACTGCAGAAGATGGTTCTATAAACTGTTGCTACCTTAAGCCTATGTAGCTATATTGGCTGATGCCAGAATAATGTTACAGCTGTGAGCAAGTCAAACAGTAATAAACTAGTAGTGATCAGTTTTGTATCAATGCTGTTATTGGTATTGGATCGGTACTTTAATTCTGTGCTCTACGTTCAGTAAGTAGTCCACTGAATTCTTTTATTTAATTATTTATTTTATTTATTTATTTTATGAACAAGAAATATATCTCAAAGATTAACTTAAAACAAAGACAGGAGCATTTACATTCCAGGTCTCAGAAAAAGACAGACTTTCAAAAGATATGCTGTGTTAAGTAATTACTGTGGAAAGTAAAAATCACTGACGTTGTGTTTTTTAAAACATGTTTAAAATTTGCAAATTGATGATGATCCATTTCACAAATCAGGTTTTTCCTACATAAACGGTCTTTATAGGGAAAAAGTATCTGTAGATATCTGTAATACTGAAGCTGTATTAATACCAAAATCTGCAGTATTGCATGGCACTACTACAAAGACCAAACTCCTCTTTAATCACAAACAAAAGCACACATCAGTTGGAGTTCTTCATCAAGAAATGCTTGAAACAAAACTGTTGAATGTTGTTTTGCTTTTTAATGCTGAGTTAATAGCCATAGTGCTAAAACGCTGAAGTACTTACTGAAAAGACACTTGAGTTTGAATAAATAAATCACTGAATGTTTACAGATATACAAAAAAAGCCCACAAAAGATAATTAGTGACTTAGTTGTCATCAAAAAACAAACAAACAAAAAAAGATCACAAGCTCAACCCATTTTGTGAAATATTTGCCTTCCCCCTTATACAGTAAGACAGCACAACTTCCAAAAATGATATGTGTTAGTGTGCATTTTGTTACACCTTTCCCATGAGACTTTGGGATTTATCTCCATGGGATTTCCTTCAAGCCCACTTTAATAGCTCTATTCTCTATCAAACTGCCCCTTAATTATAAAGGCTATGCAAACAGAACCTTAACAAGATGCTCAGATCCGATCAATCAACTCTCCATCACGCAGCCACGCTGAGTGATACCTGATGTGTGACAACTCTGTAAGCCCACTGAGAATTTTTGTCTTTAAAGGACAGAATTATAACTGAGGTCTGTCGGGATGCTTTGTCCTACCCCTGTCTATCTAATGCTGTTATTCCCTATAGTCTATACCGATGCTTCCACTTTTCCTCTCATCCTCTCTGTTGTCTTGTTCTAACTCTTCAGGTTTTTCCCCCCCATTGGCTGTCATAGCTCCTTACTCTGCCTGACTCTGTATTAATGCACTTTTTTTCTATTTGTCTCAGTTTTATTTAGTGTTCATACAAGTCTGGCATATTTGGAAGATTTAGACAACATTAACAGATGAGTTCAGAATATTCTCATGGGCGTTTCTCTCTTCTTCAGTTCCTTATATATAAATACATGCATATATATATATATATATATATATATATATATATATATATATATATATATATATATATATGTGTGTATATATACATGTATATCTGTATATATCTGTATATATATGTATATATATATATGCTAAAACAGCGTCCACAACTGCATTCCTATCAATGTACAATCCCAGACAGGCGAGTCACCATAGACTGTAAAAATAATTGTAATATAAAAGTATTTTACTGTGTATTTTACAGTTTTGAATATCATTAAATTTACATACATAGACTGTTAATTTACATCTCAAATGTAAATTAACGTAAAATCACTGTAAATGTAATAAAACATAATTTTCTTGTTTTTTAAATGTATTTGTCTGTCCATATGCATATTTAGATTGTTAAAATACATTCACAAATGTATCATAATTTCCCAAATATTTGTCCGTTATTTGAAAGATTGAACTGTTAAATTCAAATTTAATTCTATGGAAAAATATATTAAATTATTCTTATAAACTTTTGTTACATCAAATAATAATAATTATTGTTATTGTTATTTAGGGCGATCGTGGCTCAACAGTTGGCAGTTCACCTTGTAATCAGAAGGTTGCTGGTTCGAGCCCCGGCTCGGACACTCTCGGTCGTTGTGTCCTTGGGCAAGACACTTCACCTACCACCTACTGGTGATGGCCAGAGGGGAATTATAAAGTGGAATTGTAAAGCGCTTTGAGGGTCTCAAAGAGCGCTATGTGAATGCATTCCATTATTATTTAAACCAACTGTTAACTGTATATTTCTTTATATTTCTGTTATATTTCATTGACCTTGTTTATAGGTAATTTCATTGTTTAATCACATTAAAATGTTCCTAATTTAATGTTTAAAAGCACTTGAAAAAGGCAAAATCCCATGTAAAATTAGGGCAACAAACTGTATTGTCATTACTGAAAATAACCGTATTTTCATGAGAAAGTTATTTTCTGTTATTTTATGGTATTAATTTGGTGCCCCAGCTGCCGGAATATTACTGTTTTTTTAGGATTTGTACATAATGTCACGCTTCAGATATAATATACAGTGGCAAGAAACCTCTTATGCTTGTCAGTCCTTATAGACATGTGAGCCATGTTCTTCACCCTTCATCTAGATGAGACAAGGCATGGTTTGGTGCGGTTAATAGGTCAGTGGTCATCTGTATAAACAAGTCAATAGATAAACAAGCCGGGAGGACAGGATAAAGGAGGGGAGAGATGAAAGCCAGAGTCAAGAGAGAAGAGAGACGAGGGGTTGGAAGGCCTTGAGATGGAAGATGATGAACCACTACAAAGGCAAAGAGAAATCAAAATGGAAATGAGGCGCCACCAAAGAGCACTCCAGCCTCCCTCTAGACCAGTTGAAAGCCAGGCCAGAGCGAAGAGAGGGAAGAAGGAGAACATGATGACAAGTTGTCATCTACGTTTGATGAAAATCAATATAGTTATCAATAGCATTTGCATAAGTTACTGTAGTATAATAAAGATAAATAACTATACCAATAACTAATTAAGATCCACTAAAAACAGACATTTAGTTTTTAACATTAAGTAGATTACATAAATAATATGATGCATAGAAGCAAGATGTAACTTTTTGTAGATATGAAAACAGAAAGCAGGTCTGTGTTGAAGAAGGTAACGCTCAACAGATTAGGTAGTACAGTATGTTTCCCTTTGCATTTACAGGTCTCGTCTATTTTACTGGGATTTATTATTTACTTATTTCAATGTATGCAGGTTATTGAATATTTGTAGCCATTTTATGGCATCCATGCCATCCATGGCAATTCAGACCAAGGAAGAGGAAGCACAAAAATAAATTATATGTTCTACAAACCCATAAAGGTCCAATAAGTTGGGAAATTGTGTAAAATGTAAATAAAATAGAATGACTAGTCATGTGCAAATCTCCCATGAAACATATCAAATGTTGAACTGAGAAAAAATTTAAGATGGATGTTAGCTCAATTTGAATTTGATGGAATTAGACACATCTTTAAAAAAAAAAGAAAAAAAGATGGGACCAGGGCAACAAAAGGATGAAAAAGTAATTGGAGTTAATTTCTCGGATCCTGACAAATCCAGTGTTAATGTGTTACTGCATCTGTCCTGTGTATGTATGCACGCATGTGAGATGTTTGAAGTGTTTATTTAAATAATCTTCCCCATTGGTTTTATTCTGGATAAGTCAGTGGATACATCATTTATGTTGTTATTGTCAGATGATCTGTTTTTTATCCTTAGTATTTTATTGTATTTCCCACCTTTGTCATTTTTTAAAATAAACCTTCAACAAGGTATGACATGTAGACAGAAAACAAGGAGACTCAAAGCCGAAGATGGACACAAACGCAAGAACGGCTACAGATAATGTAACACTTATGAACTAATGTCTAGTATAAATTAAAAATAAATTCCAGTGTTTTCAGTTTGATTGGTTTAAACCAATGCATTTGTGTCAATAAACTTAAAGAAAAACATAATTTAACTTAATAAAGCTTTATTACAATCAAATGAACAGTGAAATATTAAATAAATCAAACAGTTATAATTTCAGGACCATGGACAATTTTTGCCATCCTCTAATGAGCTGTGAGCTGTTTCTAGTGTTGGACCCACACAAATTCATATTGAGCATGTCATATTGAAATGAACTGACTGCTCATGTATTTACAAAACAGTTAAACTTTTGTAAATCACCGAAAAAACATCACCACACTCATCAGCGCTATTTAGGGATTGTGCTCTTGGTAAAAAAATAATTTAAAAACATTGCATCGTAAGGAGCTTTATGATCAAAAACTAAAAAAAAAAAAGCATGAATCACTGTGTTGCAGCAATATTCCCAGTTGCTATGGACATGTGTGTCCATGTGCGTACATGAGCACATCATAAAATATCATAATTTAACACAAATTATCTAAAAACTGTAATTAGGAAGATTCACTTGTATTATCTTCTATCATTATTTTATTTTTGTCTAGAAACAATAGGACAAAGAACACAGATGCTCTATAAGCAAAGAATTATCAGGACTGAGCCAGCCAGGTTCATCTGAGGTGCTCTGACAGCTGACAGCATGAAATCAAAGTGCTAAGCACGTATTAAATGTGACGATACATAGTGCATATGAAAAAGGCTTGGGGTTTAAGTGCAACGAATGTACTTAGAATTTGTGCTGGTGACAATGGTGCACAGACATATCGATAGCATATAAGGGCAAAAGACAGTCACATAAGCCAGTTGTAAATTTGCATGCTTGGTTTCCTAAAAATAGCCTTTATATCTTCACAACTATACGTGACCTTGAAGATGAAAATTACCATTAATACTTTTTTTTTTTTTTTGGGGGGGGGGGGAGAATAGAATTTTAGTGCTTTAAGAGAGAAAAGTGTGGCTGAGAACAGGAACTGCTATGCCCAGTATAACTAAAATAACAGAGACTAAAAGCATCTTTACATTTTTGTGAAATTGACTCTATAGAGAGTTATATTACTCTATTTAATAAATTAACTCATTTGGTTTCTTTTGTTTGTTTTTTTAATCTATTTTGTTAGATATGTGTTAATGTTTTGCAAGCAAATCATTTGTTAGCTAATACTAATGGCATGACAATATTAACTCTCTTAAAATTGTTAATTTAACACCTCTATAGTGGTTCCTGTGTAAACTATGAATGAGTGGTAATTTTAGCACCATGACTGATAATTAACACTTTTATATTTTGCTGTGGTTTAATTTGGGTCCTCTAAAAATGCACACAGAGTGCTACTGAGGTTACCAGGCTTTGAGGCTTTAAATTCTCTAACTTAATTTCTATATTGACATGTCTGTCGTGGGCCAAGGACACAAAACTGAGCCAGTTCTTCATGAAAAGTGCAATAAAATCCTTTGTAAGGCAATTATTCCAAATTTCATTATTGCCATGCACTATGCTGTATAACACTGAAGTGTTCACAGTTCCAACACTGATAAAAGCCTGTTACATGTTCGCCTTTAGGCCATGTCTAACAGCCTAGCAGAGTCTTGGGGCAATGATGACAGTGTTTTTAGGACAGAAAAAAAGAACATGGACTGAAAATGAAGAAAGTACCAGCACACATTATGGAAATATATAACTTAGAGTGATGTATATCTCATCTTCTCACAGGGATTTGTGTGTAATGTATACAAAATTAGTAGCAAACACCCCAATTACATCAATTACAACACATTCCACTGTATGTATTGTTGCCATGACAAACATTCCAAAGTATTACATGACTGAGATATATATATTTAGTGTATGTTTTTATGTGTTTGTGTGTATTTGGGAGAAATGGGAGATATTTACTGTAACGGCACCAATATTAGTGTGCTGGCTGAGTGATACAGATGCCCTAAAGGAAGTGTTCTTCTCACTTTCCAAGCCTCTTCTACAAAAAGATGGCGAGGATATGAATGCCTCGCTCAAGTACACATTTGCATAGTGATCCTAATAATCAGATTGTCCTCTGGCTGCTATTGTGTTTCCTTTTCTAAAAGTGGTTATAAAATGTTTATTCCAAAAGTCCCCGGGGCCAGGCTTAGTCTTCTCAAGATTCTGACAGAGCCACTTGAACCTATTGCCAGTCCTTTATTCTTTCAGAATCTCTTTCTAGTATTTTTTCAAGACACGGTGATGTGAAAGGAAGACATTTATATATATAATATATAATATATAATATTATATATTATAGAATTACCAACACTCAAGCTATATCCTTACATCTATCTCTTTGTTACAGTAGAGGGAAGGAATTTGTTAAACATTATATTAATAAGGTGTATTTACTATTAGTGAGATACTGTTAAATTATTAAGGAGCACCAGTTGCAGATAGGATGCGTTTATATGCATTCAGTTTCCCTTTACTGGTTTTAATTTGAGACCCATGTTGAAAGTACAATTAAATAGTCTGGTGTAAGTGACAGTATAAAGTTATGTATATGGGTATCCACTGGCAACAGAGATTGGAGCACTCTGCTTTGAAGTAGGTGGTGGATGGAGGAGGGAAAAAAAGGGACATCAAAGAGAAATACACACACAATTGTCAGTTATCATGGCACGCACACACACCCATTAAAACACATTCAAGGTTTTCTCATTGTTACTGCACAGACAAAAAACATGCACACACTAGTCCTCTTATCGTGAATGATTGACACACACACACACCTCCACCAGTACTATACCAATCCCCCCAAAAAACTCCTTCATGGTCTTGTCTTTCCATCCACTTCTCACACACATAAAAAGGTGCACTGTCCACAATGAAGACACGTGCATGTACAAATCTGTGTTGTACATGCAAGATTTAAATGTAATAGATAAAAAAATGTCTAAAATTGGGATAACATTTCTGAAATTGTGAGCAAAAATACTATGCTTCATGTAGTAAAGTAATTATATAAAAGCTGTCAACTGGAAAGGTTGTCAGGCTCAGTAACTGCTGCTTGGCTCAGCTGGGGGTGTGCAATTAAATGGGTAAGGAGTTTATAAATATGTTACACTAGACTAAATATCAATCAAACTCTGGATTATTGTCGGACAAATGATTTATCATGATAGGGAATATTTGATGAGTTTAGCTAGCATTTAGCAAGAACACAGAACCAGTCTCCACCACATTCTCCCATTGTCAAGCTGTTCCCTTGGCTCCCTGTCTGTCTCACTGTCTGTATGTGCACAGCAACCTATCTGCATCCCCGATTCCTCTTGTTCTAACCGTAAACACCATTTTTAAAACAAAAATAAACAAAAAAATATTTGCATGCATTTAATTTGTATTTTGAGATGTTTAGTTTCACCGTTATGTAGACAATTGTGTTAACGTGCAGCTTTTTATTTTAAGCAGATTTTAATCTATTCCTATGACGCATAGTTTTGACTACAAATTTTGTGTTTTCAGAGCCTCCCCCTCCCCTCCCCAAATCTTTCCCTATGTTTCAGCAAACTTGGAGCACTCACACCGAATTTCTTTTAGAAACAGATTTACAAAGTTACTGGTAAGGAAAGAAGTCAGAAGATGAAAGTTCCCTCTACCCTCATGAACTTGAAATGTAGCTAAAGTTATGTAAAAAAGAAAGTTTTCACAGGACTACATATGGCCCTGTGAAAACTTTCTTTTTCAAAGTGCACCCCGTGATTCAGCAGATTCTAGAATCACCTTTCGGAAGAATGAGTTGAAGTAGTAATTTTAGAGGAATTTTGGCTCATTTTTCTATACAACAATGCTTCAGTTTTATATAGAAAGCTCTCTTAAGGTCCTGGCACAGCTTTTCAGCTGGGAGAGGTCTGGACTTTGGACCATTGCATCACCTTAATTCTTTTATTTCTCAACCATTCAGAGACATATGGCCTCACGTTTTACTCCAAAATGCTTTGGTATGGCTCATAATTGACTCTGTGACTGCAAGGTGTTGTCCTGTGGTTCTGTGGCTGTAGAACAAACTCAAATCAATACCCTCTCTGTCTTACATTAATGTTGATATACTGTGTTAGGTTTTCTCCAAAAATGGCACTTTGCATTTTGGCTTAAGATCTCCCCTTTGGTCTTATCTGTCCAAAGGACAGGAGTTTCAGAACTCTTGTGTTTTGTTCATATGCAAGTTTGCAAACCCAACCGATGTCGCCCTGTTTTGGAAACCTGTCCAAACAAGCTGTATTATTCTAATTAAACTTTAACATGTACCACAGGCCTGCAAATTATGAGATATATTTTATGCACAGGGTTGGGGTGAATTTGAGGGGCCTGCAAAGTTATTGCACTGTGTTTACACAGACCTGAATGCTCCAGACTAGCAACTTTTTAAAACGTCTGCTTTTATAGAGGGGCTCACACTTGCTGACAATCAGTCAATCAGTCGCATTTGATTAGCAGCACCTTGCTTGTCCTATGGAAACCATACGTTTTTTTTTGTTTTTTTTTGTTTTTTTTTGTTTTTGTTTTTTTTTAAACAATATTGGATTGAGTTGTGTGAAAACTTTCTTTTAACTTGTTACGACCCGTCTAGGGCCAGGCAATAACATGAGGGAGGCACTTGCTTCCCCCCCAAGACCCAAGCAGCCACAGGAAACAAATTCGTTCTTTATAATGTGATTTATTTACAAAGTGAAAAAAAAAGACGAACAACAAAACGGGAGTGTCAACACTTCAGGGTGAGCCAAGGCCAAAATAATAAACAAAAACAAATCTACACAAATCCCTGACCTTACCAAAACAAAGTCCAAAAATAAAGACAGAGTCTGACCTCCCTAACTAATTCAAAACAGGAAAAAACGGGTGATCAAAAGCAACGGCAGCTCACCCCTACCCACTCCACTTCCACAACTTTTAAGCCGCACTGCAGCCAGCAGCTGCCACAGGTACACTGCTGGGTCATGAGGAGAAATGCGAGGACCTCTCCCGCCGTAGCACTCCAGCCTCCTTTTAATGGGCGGGTCGTCCAGCTGGGACCAGTCACGTCGGGGCGGTGTATCCACGCACCAATCGGAGCAGGGCCCTGGCACAGCTGAATTAACATAAAAAGATACATCACCCGCACAAAACAAAACACATGAACATGCAAGTTCGTAACAAACTAATCTTCACACATTATAAAACCAAGTTTAAATTCTAACGTAATACCAAGCAACCTTCCCTCTTCATGGGAACTATTTTAGCTTGCTAACATTTAGAATATTGCTTTGTTGATTCCAGGAGTTGTTTCTAGTTGTGGAATTAGTGAAAACACCAATGCAGCATACTACTGCTGTAGGCAATAGCTGTTTTTAAAATTCAAAGTGCTTTAAATGTTAAACAAAGCCACGTATTTTGTCTCTCCAAATTTCATAAAGGCACAGTATCTTTTCCTGCATCGCAACCTCATTCTGCCTTTCCATACATGTCAGTATCAAACAATGTCATGCTACAGAATAAAAAAGCTCTACCACAGAGCGCAAAAGATACAGCGTGATTTAGTATCCTCACTAAGGACTGGGGATGTTTTACAAAGAAGTGGTAGAATTACAATGTTTTACACACCAGATGCTGTGTGCTCCAAATTGCAGCACACAACACCACTGCTGTGGTATAGAGACTAGTGGTGTCAAAGCTTTGGCAGGAAGCTTAGTGTTGCACACGATCCTCTAAGCAACAGTAGATGGAGAATGCTGTTAATTGTGCCTTTTTAAAATAAAAAAAAAGGCATTCAGCTATTATTGTCAAATGCCTAATGAGATAAACTTATGAGAGGTCATGAAAAACTTGCAATACAGTTACTTCAATCCATATGAAGAGTCATTTGTTTGCTACATATTGTATCACTCTCACCCAGGTCACAGCAACAGTTCTCGTGCCTTAAACCAATACACATTTTCTATCAAGTGTAATGTTCAAGTATGTGAAAAAGACAAGGGAACATTCTCAGAATCAGGGCATAAATAGTTATATTTTGATATCAAGCATTACAAATCATGTGTCATAGACTTTAAACTTGTTCACGCCATTACATTGAAGTCATCCCATAATGCAGCCTACACACATAAGAATATGTCACTGTCCCAAGCCTGCTTACTTGGAACTGCTCAGGGATGTTCACAGGCTCTGTGTGCTTATGTGCACAAACTGACTGTGCTTTGTTCACAGATTCCTGTGTATGCATATGGATGACACCACCACCTGGCTGTGTCCGTGCGTCACAGTCGTGTAGTGCCGTTTTCCAGAAAAACACATATGCCAGGGTGTTCAGTCCACTGGCCAGAGTGGCAGCTCCGAGTTTTGGGCTGAGCAGCCGGCATTGTGCCCTTCATGGTCACGGCAGATGGAGCCAATAGAGACGAAAGGCTATTACAGGGAACAGGGAGGGAACAGGAGGAGGAATGAAGGAAGCAGAAATAAGTCGGGGGTTCAGGACAAATACAAGTAAGAGGAAAAGTGGAGAAAGAGTATGATTGAAAGGAAAGAGGCAAATAGAAGGGCGTGGGCAACAGGGAGAGGAAAAGTAAAAACTGAATGCCGACTTGCAAGCAAAGGCTAAAGGCAAATGAACAAAAGGGAATTTTAAAGATGCCTATTAAAAATGACTTGCTGGAGCTTTGCCTCATGAAATTCATGTAGTATTGGCAAGTTGCATCCAGGACATCCACAAGCACTTGTTTGTAGCAGGGGCCACCTCTGCTGTGAGCCGATTAGTCTGCACATGTGGTTTGCCTCCAGTCTGCCTCCCGCTGCCTAGTGAATGGAATGACTGAAAAATAATTACTTTCTGCTTAGTCTAATAAGCAAAAAAAGGAATACAGATGGAGGTAGAGGCAGGTAATATGGGCCTCAAGTCAAGGACACAGACAGGCACCGAGGCCAATAAATCTGGATCTCACAGTGTTCAGCCCAGTCAAATCCTATTATGAACAATAGCCAGTTGGGCCCATTACCAAGATGGCATATCATTATGATGGCTGCCCATTAGGAGCAAATTGGAAAAATTGCCAAATCACTGTCAATGACGAAACCGTACAGCAGGTAAAGAAATGTATATTTAAATCAGGAAAACTTAATTAAAACTGGAACAGGAAAAGATCCTTTGATGCTGTTCTTTTATGTATACGCTGTATTCAGTATAGTACTGGGGGCAGGATTTGTGGTTTTGTAAGTATAAAGGACCAGAAAAATATTCTTAACCTTCAGCAGTAATCAAATAGCTACAGGTACCTAACTAGAATATTTTCCCTGTGTATTCTGCATTTTGAAATGTGATTCCAACTACTGTATTCTATAACTATATTTTTTCATGTCACATGAAGTTGTTAAACTATAATATTCATTATTCTCAGGTACCAAGCTAAGATGCCTCCTGTGTAATAAGTCCAGTGTTGAAAGTGGAAAAGTGACTGGAAATGGCAGCAACTCAGCCCCAAAGTGGTAGACATGAAAATATCACAGAGAGGGCTCAGCACATTCTGAGACACATAGTATAAAGATGTCACTAACTTTCTGCAGAGTCTATCAATACAGACCTCCAAACTTCATGTGGCCTTCATATTAGTTCAAAAACAATGCATTTCAATGGACGAGCGGCTTCATCCAAGCCTTACGTCACCAAAGTGTCGGCTGTAGTGGCGTAAAGCACACCTCCACTGGACTCCAGAGCAGCTTTTTGGAAAATTTCATGCGTCCAACTTTGTGGGAATAGTTTGGGAATGGCTCCTTCCTGTTCCAACATGACAGTGCACCAGTGCACAAAGCCAGGCCCACAGAGACATGGATGAGCAAGTTTGGTGTGGAAGGACTTGATTGGCCTGCACAGAGTCCTGACCTCAACCTGATATAACACCGTTGGGCTGAATTAGAGTGAGGACTGCGAGCCAGGCCTTCTCGTCCAACATCAGTGTCTGACCTCACCAATGTACAGATTAAGAGTGGGCTGTCACTGAAGTTTGTATGAGTCTGACGGCAGACTTGCAAGTGCTTTTGGCAGTATAGTGTATGTCCACAAGGCGACTGATGGAGGACATACACATCAGAGGTTATTGTTTATGTTGGGGTTTGTTTTACATACGTGGTAAACTTGCAATTTCTCATTTTTTTTGTTTTTCCAAATCAAATTTCAAACATTTTGGCAATAAAGTTTTTTTGTTTATAAGGTCTTTTGGGGCATTCCAGATAAGTGAATTTCTATAAAACAGCTGGGCATTCTTCAAATTCAAAACCCTGTCCTCACCCCTGAGCCTACAGAGCTCACCAATGACCTGGTGGATTTTATGTTAGTGAGAGTCAAGCGATGCAGTGTAGTGAATAACATATAGCTATGGGAATCATGATACACGCACACACAAAACTGTCTTACAACTACATCAGAGTAGATTTCCACTGTTCTTTTCCTGTCCTTGTTTGCTCACACCGAGCCCCAAGCTTCATTCGTCTTTGCCCTTTGTACTTCCTATACAAATGCGGCATGCACAACCTCATGCTCTCCCCTCACTGCTTCAGACAACATCAGTGTTCCTGTGTCATGACCTATTTACTCTCGATGTCTCTCAACCCTGCTGCAGCTCATGTGCTTGGGGTGAAATGCCACTGAAACCCGATGCCCCAAGCTTTGGTCATCACTCAGCAGTTCAGCTAGGATTAATGTCACAGTCAGAGCAACAATTTGTAAACCAGAAATAGCGGCATAATGGAGCAGGATGTTTTATTTATTATATTTTAAATCTTCTTTTTTTGGTCACATGACAGCAGTCAGAGGTTAGTGAGAGAGCTTTTCAATTTGCCATATTCCTTCAGTGTTAGGCAATTATGCAACAGCTGTCACAGCAGTAAACACCTTTTGTGACATTTTGCCTTAGATGAAATCAATTACATTTCATGTTTACAGCATCACAAGTTGCGCTATGGAAAACCTTTCAACCCCACGCTATTAAAGCTACTGACCCCCGGCCCTATTAAAGAAAGAGAACCAATACACAGGTAATGATATAGGCAGAAAATTGCATGTGGCTTTGATGTGTTGTCATATATATAATATTAAGTGTGCAGAAATATGAAAAGATTGCTTTATTTGCCCTTCGTCAGACTATTTTTTGTATTGCCTAGTTTGTTACTACAGTCCAGTGATTTATTATAGATAATCCAGGTGTCATTACTTATATAAACTACTGCACCTACTGTACTTATATAAATTAGTGTAAGACCTGTGTTGACCTATATTTCACACTAAAATGGGCTGCTATAAAACAAAATACAGCAAAAATAACCAGAATAAGAAATACTTCATGCATCCCAAAAGCTGTAGAGTACAGTTATTTCAGTGCGTATGAACATCAATTACTGACTCTCATCCAGCTCGCACCAATAATTCTTATGTCCCACACAAATGTCCCATTTGCCAGTCTTTGCAGACAGGGATTGGTCCACAAGGGCCTCCTCTCCTGGCCGCCGCCCGGCACACAGTGCACCCGACCCCTACGATGTCTCCTGCGGGTGGTAGGCCTGCTGGTGGATGGGCCCATCTCCATTTTTCGGGCTGTGCCCAGCCGGGACCCATGGGCTAAGGCCCGGCCACCAGATGCCCCGGTAGCCCTATCCCGGGCAGATTGAACTGTTCCCTTGGTGTTCCGCTCATATGGGTCTTCTGAATCCTTCTTTGACTTGTCCCTTACCCAGGACCAATTTGCCATGGGAGACCCTGCCAGGGGGCAGAAGCCCCCGGACAAGATAGCCCATGGGATCCCTGGAACGCACAAACCCCTCCACCACGATAAGGTAGTGATTTGCAGAGGGTATCTGAGACCAGCCAGAGGGAGACCTGGGTGGTCTCAGAATCTCATCTCTGCTTTTCACGGATGATGTGGTTCTGTTGGCTTCATCAGTCGGGTGATGGCCTCGCACTGGAACGTTCGCATGCCGAGTGTGAAGCGGTGGAAATGAGAATCAGCACCTCCACATCTGAGTCAATGGTCCTCAGCTGGAAAAGTGTGGAGTGCCCACTCCGGGTCAGGTTTCTATTGTTCTATTCTTGTAAGCCCTTTTGAATTGTAGCTCCAGTTTCTGGTTTTTAGCTAACAGGACTCGCGCCTTGCGCGGTCTTCAGCTTCTGTAGAACAGTTTCCGTTAATGTTCCACCTGCCATGCATTCAGAGATGCTCTTCTGCAAACTGTAATGAGTGCTTATTTGAGTTAATATTGCCTTCCTCTTTTCTTGGAGCAGCCTGGCCAGTCGAGGTAACCGGATATTTTCTCTTTTTTGGACAGTTCTCAGAACACCCTAGAGATGGTTGTGTGGGAAAGTCCAAGCAGACCAGAAACTCCTTAAATATTCAGAACAATCTGTCTGACACCAGGAACTTTCTTCCCCCTTCTGATGCTCAATTTGACCTTCAGCAGGTTGTCTTCAACATGACTATATGCATACATGCACTGAGTTGCTACCATGTCACTGAATAGATTTTTATATTAATAAGCATTTGAATGGGTGTACCTAAAGTGGCCAGTGATTGTATCTACATTAGGTATACACAGCAGGTGCACAATGGAAAACTTATTTTAGAGCTAATTTACTTTTTGTCATTAGCACTAATATTGCATAGGCTTTATATTTTCCTGTGTTTCATATGTTTATAACGATCATAACACAAATTGCATTCTATTATGGCATTTTGTTTTTTTTTTACATGAAGTAAAGATTTAATTACAGGCATAAGCACATATTATGCCCACAATTAAAGCTGTTGTATTCATTTTGTAGTACTGAATTTGGATTATAGTAAAATAATATTTTTATCACAATAATTACAAAAAAAACTGTGTTATGTTTAACTGCTTGACGTTTTTTGTATCATCTGTCAACATGTCAGCCACAGTGCAACAATTCCTGTCAGTGTGGTGTAACAACTCTTTTATCTGCTTATCTTTTCATTTATTTATGATGATGACAGTGTACTGGCATGCACTCAGCATGCTCGAATGTAGTAAGGGGACTAATTAGTTGGCGTTCCTGTAGGGGGTGGAGACCATTATACAGCCTCCAGTTTGCTTTAAATTCAGGTAATGACTACCAGAGTGCATGTGTGTGTGTGGTACTGGTGAGGGCTGAGCACTGACGCCCGTCTGCCAGGCACTGCTGTGATGGGGGCATGTTTAAAACCTGGCAAACGAGCCTTGTCACCTGGCACCCCAGTCCCTCGCCAGGCTCAAGGTCATCAAGCTTGGCATGCTGCATCGAAAAGCTGGAGGGGAGAGTGTGAGAGGCATCCCTGAACAGTCGTGATGGGCTGCCATGTTGTAGCAAAGGGTCCCTCTTCGCCTGCAGCAATCTAAATCTTGCCACACACGTAGCCTCGGCATCCTTCTCCAACAGGCCGATGTTGCTCGCTAGCCGAGAAACCGAGAGATAGCCGTTTGAATAAGCAGCGAGATGTGATCTGATATACACGGACTATGAATTCCTGTGAAGTGTGTCATTGTCAGACACTTCTGTTTTATCAGACAATGTGATTTGAAGGTGGTTGGAACAAGGACATAGACTGGTTCAGAATTAAAGCTCAGCAAAGTCCACCTGGGATTGCTCATAATGCACTTTAATCACCGCAGATTTCCATAAGCTTAATGAAGTGGATGTATGCACTACTGCATCCTCCACCAACCACAGCATCCACCCAAATTCCCTTCTCACATCTGGTATTAGCTTCTCGTTTAGCTCATTAGTGAACATTTCTCTGATATTAAGTTAGTGGATCAGCTTAGGGTGTCTTATAGTTCCTTTCACTCTAAAAAACTGACTAAATACATAAAAAACCCCAGTCCTGGATCTTGCATTATTTTAACCGTATTCGAAATATTGTATAGATGACAAAAACAGCCAATAGTGAAGAAGTGCTCAACGGCTCAATTTAACTTCTGCATGATGATCCATTGATCATATTCACACACAGGGGTGTAACACTTCAAATTAGAGAAAGATTCCATTTTTTTAAAAGTTCAGTTTATTTTTACCAATGTAGGCTTCTCTTCCATTATTGGTGACAATTGATTGATTCACCAGAAATTTAGCCTAAAATACAAGCATTACATGCACATTAAATGTTTCTCTGCGAGAAAATGCAGAGACTGTTGTGATGCAGTAGGAAGGTTAGCAGGAAAGTATTTTGGCACACTTTCCAACAGGATTCCTGAGAAGATGGAGGAGACTGAAAAGTAAGTACAAAGCTATGAAAGCAACCACGAAAGTAGTAGCAGAGTAACAAGTGGCCCGAGTTACACTACCACAAGTGTAGGGTGAGGAGAGAAGGTGGAAGCTGAGCTTAAGTACTGTAATAATTGAAGATGGAAGACCAGTGCTCCGGCTGGATCTCCTGAGACCACACCCACCACTGCAAAAGAGCTGTTAGTGACACCAATGTCCACATTCACACAGACAGAGGAAGGAGTGATAGAGAGCAACAAGAGGGAGAAAAAGAGAGAAGCCACCTGGAAGACAACAGAGACCATAACATGCGGTATTAGAGATTGTTTATTTGCATGTAAATTCTCACTTTAAACCTGCTCTATTTGTTTCTTTTGCTGTTCCACACAGAGGACTGGCATGCTTCCGGTGTTTTAGGTTGCCGTAGCGAGCAAACTTCCTGTTAACACATATTTGTATTTCTGTAAACCTAGCAAATGCTCTAATAACTCTAATTCTACTTCTGTTTCACTCACCATTAAATACAGATTTGACTGTCGGCTAATGAGCAATAAAATGTGCTCAGTTATGAGCTGTAGTTATTAGTGTGGTTTAAATTAATAAATAAATAGCCTAAATAAATACAAGGTTTTGTTTATGAAATAATTAAACACCAAATCTAAAACGGCAGATTTTCAAAAGTGGAAAGTGCCAGTACTCTTATCTGCATATATAGCTTTGGTGCAGAAACACAGGTACATCCTGTGCCTTGTCAGTGGATTTCAGTACAGTCTGACACATAAAGCACAAGACCAACAGGACCTCACAGTGGGCACAATCTGACAAGATATACACTGGTTAAAAAAAAAAAAAAAAGTATTCCCAAGAATTAGGTGCTAAAAAGATTTTTTTGGCTACACGCAGTAGTGGTTCTTGAAGATATGAGGGGGTTAAATTGCTTCAATTATCTCGTACTTGTAGGATCAACAAACTATTAAAAGATAATACCAGCTGAATGCTTTTCAGAAAACAAAGTGTGCAACATTTGAAATAGCAGTTTCTTATGTATGTACAATACATTTTTTTTTAACCACTGCCTTATGTTGCGCTTAATGGAAATGTTATTTTCCACTTCAGAAAATTAAAAACATAATGGCTATGTTGTTGTCAACAGGGAGATGTCCAGAAACCCAGAGTCTGTGGAATTAAAAAAAAAAATACAGGAAGAAATTGCAATGCACAATAATTTAACCAACTTGTTTATATTTTTTCTTGTTTTTCTTCTTTCCCCTGTCATTTCAAAATCAATCTTCATGTTTACTGGGTTGGAATTAAACCCTTCCTCAAAATCACAATAGATGTTATGTTTGTATGACTCTTTAATTTATTGTTTGTCTGGTGGCGGAGACTTGAATGATTATAGGGTCCGAGAATGCCTGCATTCCTAAACACAGAGCTGGTGAGGTAGAAAAGAGAATAATACAGGATGGTTAAATTATTGATATGACAGGACTACCGTCCCTCTGGGCGCACTTCATCAATACTTTCCATACAATTTAACACAAGGCTTACTGGGACGTGCTTACACATAAGTGGCCTCTGAATGATGCCCTACATTCGGTCATTCGCACATGCACATTTTAAAACATGAAATCCAGCTGCTCCCCCTCACACTAAAATGAATTATTTAAGACTGGACATCACTCTGCTTCTTGCAGCTAAGGAGGCCTCTATTTAAAATCACTGGTTCCTCTTTTTGCAGAGCTGGACTGAATTACTGGTGTTAGTAAGACTGAGAGTTTCCTTTTAGGAAACAAAAAAATGAGCTGGACTGATACTGTCTTCACTGTTGGTGAATGTAGAAGGGACATAGCAGTTTATTCAACTCCGAGGAGGCTGTCAATGAGTCCTCCAGCTCATGCGTATGTATTCCCTCCATTAGGTTCCCTGCCAGCTGAAAAAGAATAAGAAGGCAAATCCCAAATGTAATCAGTAAGCAACAAAGGGGAGGCTATATTGTTTGGAATCATGTGATGCTGAGGCTTCTGTGCTGGCTCTGTGGATTGCGGGTATGAGGTTGGCCCCCAGGTGCTTCCTGTCGCCAGGTTATGCCTTGTGCTTGCTGGCTGAAATATTGGACAGGCTCCTGGACATTTTTATGTCTCCACAGGCATATATGCAGGGCTTAGCACCGTGTAATGCCAGTCTAATGTCAATCTATCAAAAGCTGAGATAAGAGCTTTTTGCTCATGCTTCTTGTTTGTTGCACAACATGAGCCATTGTAAAAATCCATCCGCCCTGCATTAGAAAAACAGCACCCACTGTGTTGCTGCCAGTGCTTTATAACCACTTCCTAGGTCATTTGTGGAAGCCATGATTACAAGCTGTAGTTACATGAATGAGTTCCAATGATAAACTGAGTAAAAGCAAAACTTCAAATGGCTTCTATCAGTATCTTTCAGATGGTAGTATTGGTGGTATTTCAATGAAACACCTTCTAAAAAATGTTTAGACAGTCACCTGGAGCAACCTAGGCCACACGTTGCAGGAAATTGGTATTACTGGGATGCACTTCTGGGATGCACTTCTGTCTGATGTGTAACACTGCTTTAAATCAGTGTTATTGTGGTGACAAAATCTGGGACATTTAGTTAGTTTGTTTTCATTTTGGACATCATAGTGCGACGAATGCTATGGCTCCATTTTTATTCTGGTCAGTAATTCTTGTTGCATGCCCTTTTTCCTTCCCCTCTCTATGTTAACTATGAAAGCTATCAAATGTCCAGCAAGTGCAAAATAATCTTTAAAAAAACATCTAGGAGATTTCTAAAAGAATCTGAGAGATTACTTTAGGCTAAACTGAGCATCCTCAAACTTCAGATGATGCAAATACATACTGATGGTGTCATGAAATAATGATTAGCCTGCAAAGCTAATATTGGTAAAATGCAGCACTTGTGTTATGTGTTCCCTGAGGGTAGAATATTTAACAGAACCCACCCAGACAGTTACCCTTAGGGGTGGGATGACCTCAATACACTTCTAGAGATGCTTGAAGGCTGTAGTGCTGTCCGTGTATTTGTACAATTTAACAAAAACAGATGAACAAAAGGACTCAACATGTTGCACAAAACAGGTCATTTGTCATTTGTCACTTGATGTTTTGGAAAATCACAGGTTTCATCTAAACTGCAATGAATGTGTCCATCCCAGATCTTGTTCTGTCAGTGTCCTTGGGCCAATATTAAATGCCTATTTGCGTGTGGTAAACTCTTGTCAGTGACAAAGCATAGATTGCCACCATTGCCATTTGTAATAAAACACACTGTAGTAAATTATAACTTTGTTAAAACCCAATTCTTTCCCACATTTAAATGAGATGTTTCACACCATTAACATAAGCAGTTGGACACACACATAATGTAAATGGTTGGTGTTCTTATTTGCTCGCTTCCTGGCAAAACCCAGTCCAGTAAAACCACCACATGTGTTTCAGCGATAGCTGTTTCAAGGTTACTTAACTAGTAAATTGCTGTATGTTGCCTGTCTAGCTGGGCAGTTATTTGTCCACAGTGCACTTCTGCTCTCTTATCCTGTTTCATGCTTCCAAAATAGCACACATATTCAAATGGCTGTATGGCTGTGGAGATGAATGAGCCGACGAAAAAAATAACATCAACAAGAGGAAGAAAGGTAAAAGATATCAATTATTTTTCAGTCTTTTTACAATTTAATCCACCTGATTTATTCTGATCAAAGGTCTTATGGGATCGAGATTTGGATACTTGCTTATTAAACTGTAACAGCAAATGGAGAGTCATCACTCTAATGCGGCATCTGTGCCTGAGAGTTCGTAAGGTTGACATTCCACTTTAAGGTTTCCATCTAGACATGAAATAGGCCTGCATAAGTGGATAGAAAGGCATCTGAAAATTCTTGAAATATTTTTTAAGCAAAGAAATTTAGACATGACATGAACAGGACTGTTGTTGTTTTGAAGACCACTATTATCCCCATACCAATTCATTCTCTTACCTCTATGGCATCATATGCTGAGTTCAGGAAGTGTAGACTTCATGTTTATATACATATTGACACACTTCCAGGTGCACTTTTGAATGTCCAGACTAGTCTAACAGAGTTCAACAGGACATGAAAATAAAAATATAAAGCGAGTCAGAAGCAGGTATTAATGCTGCCCCTGTATTTCACCCTGCAGTTTTGTGCTATGTAAACAGTGAAAGAGAGGTAAAGTCAAAAGTAAAATGAAAATAAAGTTTTCAAAACAGTAATAAATAAATAAATACAAACTGCACCATTCATGTGCATAAAAACTGTTTTTGGCTTTGTAGGTGTGCTGAAGCAGTGTGATCCAGTATAGTTTGGTCTGATTTCTTTAACCAGTATATACAATACACAACCTTATCAGCTGAGTGCATGTTAATGCAAATAGTGCAACCTGATCTAATCAGAAGCTTGAATCCTCTGGGATAACGATGACATTCTATTTAACATCCCTGAAGTGAAAAAAAGGGAAAATTTCTTCTGAAGGGTTACTTGAAATAGACAAACCAAACCAAACAAACTGTGTAAGTGCCACACGGTGCAATGAGGGGGGGAGGACGGTCAAAACAGTACTGGTCTTCGAACAACACAGCATGTGTGGCTCCATCAAGTTGACACTAATTAGAGAAAGTGGTTGGTAACTCAAGCCATGGTTGGCATGCTGTTCCTCAAGCCTTCCTTTTGCCTTTAAAAATAACTCTAACTTACTACTACATACACTGATCTGATCTTATTTATTTGATCACAAATAATGGATTTTTTTTTTTATTATAGAATAGGCATAATGGCAAATGAAACATGTGCTTAGGGACGATAAAATGTTTAAGAAGAGTCTCAAGTTCTCATCCCTCATTGGATGCTGAGGGACAGCAGTGATGATATTTCACAATATAAATTCCTCTGCTGCTTTAAACCATATAACCATATAACTATAACAATAACTTGCTATGAAATAATGTTTGTCGAAATCTGCCTGTTAATCAATAATTAAGTCAATAAATACTAACAATCACATTACTTAGGTTTGCTTTACATCTGTTTTTTTCTTTATTTTGAGAAAAACAGGACAGGTGTGTGTGCCTTTTATATGTAAACAAAACCAAAATGTCCAAATAAATAATGCAAATAACTCCAAGACATCACAGACATCACAAAAAAATGTGCATGGTTTTGGTTGCTAGGCAACAGTGGCCGGTAAGCCAGTGTGCACATATACACTTTAGGCCCGAATACCTCAACATGACATGTAGGTTTTGTTTTGCGAAGTGTGGGTGATGCTGATGGAGCATGAATGCACACTGGAAATGGAACGGGCTTTACATTAGAGTATGCTAAATCGATTGAGTGTAACAACCCATCAAAGAATAGAATACAATTAAGTATGTTTTGTGGCATGTGTGTCTCTACATGTTTGAGCGTCGGAGACAGACGTGATACTTCATGTCAGCTGTTTGAACACTGCTACCTGAAACTATGATTAATAGGAAAAAAGGTCTTAGAATTTCAGGTAAGTTCATGTTCAAATGCAATCTTCACATGCAGATGTGGTTCCCAGTATTTTCACCCCTTAAAAAAAAGCCATCCAACATCTTCATGTTCACATTTTTCATTCACCCATTTTCTAGCGCTTGTCCCAGCTGAGATGGAGGGTAAACTTCTGACAGATCACCACTCACTGATACACTGACAACCAATCATCCTTATATACACACCTTGATACGCACAGAGTATAGAATGATCAATCTAAATATGAATAAGTAATGCTTATGTCAAAAAACTAAAGACAATAACAGAACAGAAGGAAACCTGCACAATACTGTGAAAGCTATTTCAACACTTCCTGATTTCTTACTCTTTTTTGTGATACTGACATCTTTCAAATCATCCAACAAATGTTATTCTTAGGGAGATAACCTGAGTAAATGCAAAATGTAATTTTTAAATTATGATTTTGTTTGTTAAGGGGGAAAAAGCTGCCTGGTGCTGTCTGAAATAGCAGTTGCCCTAATCACTGGTTGTGCCACCCTTGGCAGCAAGAACTGCAGTCAAGATATTTGCAATAACTGGAAATGACTCGTCACATCACTGTGGAGGAATTTTGGCCCACTCTTCTTTGCAGAATAGTTTAATTCAGCCACATTGTGTGAAATTCAGACATGAGCGGCCTATTTAAGGTCATGCCAAAACATCTAGATCTAATTTAAAACCTTCATTTTGTTTATGTTATTTTCAGCAAGGTAGCCTTACTGGTGTGTTTACGATCATTGTCCTCCCACACAGCTCAAGAGCAGTTGAGCTTCAGTGGACAAATTGACGGCAGGCGATTCTCCTTCAGGATCTAATCCAGAATTCGTGGTTACATCAGTTACAGGAAGTCATCCAGGTCCTGAAGCAGCAAAGCAGTCCCAAACCATCATAATACCACCACCATGCTTGACTGTTGCTATAATGTTCTTCTTACGAAATCCTGTGTTGGTTCTCTTAGTTCTGTTAGTGTGTCTCAGAGTGATGCTGAAAAATTAGTTAATGCATTTATTTACTCCCATATTAGCATCTCTTCATTTGCTCTTCAGAATTTAATTTAAAGCCATTCTCCTCACATACAAAATACTGAATAATCAGGTCTTGTCATATCTATTTTATTTACCTAACAGATAACAGATCTTTTCTTTCAATCCTCATTAAAGACAGCTGACACACTTTAGCTTTCAGTCAATAAACAATACTTAACTGTCACTAAAACCAAACAGAGTGCAGATTAAGGGATAGTACTTTCTTATTTAGGCATTTAGTTGATGCATTGATTCAGATTACACTATTAGAAAGTAATGAAAGATTTCATCAGGATAAAAAGCGTGTTTACCTGGTGATACTTTTTTGGTCATGTTCAGAAAAACTCATTGATAGTATTTTTTTATATTAGCAATATTATTATATTATTTGTAACCAGCATATTATATTAAGTGAGAAAAAAATGTGTTGCATCCTTTATAGAGTCCTCTCCCATTGAAACAGCATTTACTTTGAAAGCCAACCAGCCAGCTGTTAGCAGTTACTATAATAAAATACAGAAAAAGGAAAACGTTAACAATGTTTATTATGTTATGTCGTCAATTTTAACAAAGACTGAACAACATACAGAAATTTAAAAATATAGTTAAAGCTCAACTTTTTTATTATTTTGAATTTTAATATTTTTAAATTCTGCCTGTGCCATTTAGAATCAACTCTTATCTTTGTGATTATCCATCCATCCATTTTCTGCCACTTATTGAGGTCCGGTTTGGAGCGGCAACACTCTAAGCAGCGTGGCCATACCTCCCTATCCCCAAATAACTCCACCAGCTCTCCTCGGGGACACAGAGGGGTTCCCAAGCCAGCTGCAGAGTATCCTCACAGCTGGACATGCCAGCCACCTCAGTGTAGAGGTGTAGCAGCACTACTCTGAATCCCTATTCTGTCCTAGTTGACAGACTTCAATTATGATTATAATATTGTAAAAAAAAAGAAAAGAAAAGAAAAAAAAAGAAGTAATAATGCTCAGGAAATTCTTCTTCCCAACCTTATGTTAATTTTTTTTACATGACAAATAAATAGAGAATGAAAAGACTTATTGCAAACTGTTTTTGTCCTACCCATCCTCAGCTTCCCTTTCATCCCTCACTAAGAGATGAGCTAAAGGAGTCTTTCTGCTGCAGACACACCGGCTTCCCACTCACATAGCCTCCACTGTAATTACCGAGGCTTTTCACAGAGCTGCTTTTGAACGTCAGGCGCCAACACTGTATGATCACACCTCACCAAGCTAACACCCTGGGATATGAGATTGTGGTCACAGCAGCCACCAGCCTAGTGCCTGTTGTGTTACTTCCTTGGCATGGTACTCCTGCACATCAGGAGTTACATGGCACTGACCCTGTAAATACAGCATGACTAAATGAGCGAGTAATGAAATCCCTGTCTGGTGTCTGTACAAACAGCTTATCCCTCAACCTGGGCTTACGCTCTAACATGTTGACGGTCTCACTTTCCCTCCCTACCTGTCTTTCAACATGTGGCAGAGTGATAGGAATCTCCCCAAGCTCCTTCATCCCCTTGCTTGCGATCCAGGATCGACTTTGTCTGCTTTTGTCTGCTAATCTCTCCAGATATTTAGGTATTCATTGCTCTGATTCGTTACTCCTTTGGGCCTTGTAACCACAGCCTGCCTCCAGACAGTACCCCAGAGAAGAGACAGACGAGAAGAAAGAGGAGGTTAGGGAAACGAGCCACAGACAGTACAGAGCTTATCGGCTCTGAACACCCGAGTGTTAGCAGCTCCCTGAATGCTATGAATATCGGTGCCTCTATGTGTGTTTATTAAGAGACAGGAAAGGCTTTTTTGCAAGACATGCAAAGGGAATTGTGTGTGTGTGTGTGTGTGTGTGTGTGTGTGTGTGTGTGTGTGTGTGTGCGCATATGTGTATGTGTTTGTGGGTAGTTGCCACATTGTTTACACTTCGTTTCAGCATAGATGCAGTTTTTCTGCCGCAATACAAGGAAGGTATTAACGTTGTACTGGTGTCACTAAGAGGCTACAGAGCCAGACCACCTCAGATGAAAAGAGAAGGATATGTGTTATTAAAGAGAGCCAGCAGAGAAGGGAGAGCGCACTGCTGAGAGATTGCATGTAATGAAAAATTTATATTTGGCTCTTATCACTGAAGCACTTCCTATATTCAAAGTATCGAATGATTACCAGGCAATCAAAAGTGAATGGCTTCTTGGTAATGGCACTCTGGCAACAAAATAACTAATGCCTATCCAATCACAGACATTTGCAGGTTTTACATGAATGCAAAGCATGACAGGATGTTTAATTCACCAATCTGTGTTAATTGATATTAGGAGAAACAAAGTCCAGAATCATTCCCTCGTTTGCAAGGAGATTGCAATATTGTAATGTTGCTGCTCTGGCAGTGGCACAAACTAGAATACAAAGCAAAAAATCTAAACTTACCTTGTGATGTCATGTGAATGAGAAGGGAAGACAATAAGAAACAAATGGATGTCCATTATAAGGCAGGGATGGTCTGCACTCGCAATTCTGGGTCCAATGTTTGCAGTTAAATTGTGCCATTGGAATCTACCTCTCTCTTTTTGTTCGTTAGAGGCTCTCACCACAAAGTATTTCTATGTGACTGCCAAAAGGCTGCCAACTTGCATTGCTCTGTCTTAAGGTTTTGATAGCAGAATTTGGCAGAGACCAGTCACAGGCAAAGGAATAACTTTGGAGGACCTTTGAGAAGATGTTACTGTTCTTGGCGATTCAAGGAGTTTAAACATCACTGGCTGCAATTGTAAGAGTGTTCACATGTGAGTAGATAAACAGGAAACAAATCACAGGGGCGATATTTTGATGTATTAAAACAGACTTATTTGGCGCCGCTAGCCTATGTTTGTATTGTTTGAGCTTTAATTCTGACTACCAATCAAAAAAATAAGAATAAATATTAATGGAAAATCAATAGTTTGCCAGTTATTGAAGTAAACCTTCAAAGCATACTGCACAATTGGTCAGAACATCATGACCTTCCATTGCCATTTCAAGTATAATCTCAGTGACAATGGAAAGGTATGATGTTCTGACCAATCCTGGAGTACACTTCACTGTGCAGTTAAAAGTTGAATTGGTATTATGTAAGTATTATCATAGTTATAATTATGAAGCAAAAGCAAAATACACAAACTAACGGCTATATTCCTTTTTAGTAGAGGCAAAGGAGACAAAGAGGGAGAGTGGCCCCAACCAATAAATAACAAATAAACCAACCTACCAAGTTATTATTCTAATACAAGTAAGCGATCCAGGCAGTTTACTTTCACTCTGTAAAGCCTGAACCACAAAATAATTGCAAGAAAATTACAATTGTTTGAAAGTGGAGTGCTTATTGAACCCATATAAATAAATATATGACTTTTCCTTTTTGCTACATCCAGAATTTTTGTGCATTTTTGGGTTAAAAACGATGCAGAGGTCTAAAATATGATGCCTTTTGCTGTGTTACATTGATAAGAAAGTGTGCTACTAAGCTCAAGTAATATTCTTCACTTGTTCTTGCAATTGCAATTGCTATTACAGCTATGAAGTCAACAAACTACTATGTTGCACATTATCGCATCTCTGGTCTTCTGTAAAGCAAACATAAGGAAAGCTACTTTCAGTTGGTGGGAACATGAAGAGTAAATCTCTATAGTGTTTAAAAATCAACAGGGAAGGTAAGGCAGCTGCAAAGCCCCGTTGCCACATGATTTACGTTGATATCCACCTGTGTCATTATTTCTGCAACAACACCCCAAACGATCTTGACTCATCCCTCTACACTGACATCTATAACTTGTAGCTGAAATTTTCCTCAATCAATTTGTTGGATGTGCAGAAATAAGAAGCGTGCATAATACCGTCCTATCACCGGCACATGTGTTTTTAAAATTGGCCCTGTGATTTGACACCTTGCCTCTGATTGCGCCTGAGCTGATTCTACTTATGAATTACACACTGGCCTCTAATGCAGATTAAACTATAAAGTGTACCTTCAGGATATTGCACTGTGTCTCTTGGTCTTTTTACATTGCTAAGCAGGTTTGTTAATTTCTTTTTAAAAGCCTTTGTCAAAGACCCTGCAGTGGGATTGCACAGATACACAGGCTGCAGGATTTTCATTAACAGATATTTTTTCCTCAGCTGGTTTAGTTTGAAACATTAAGGTCTTATGGCTGGAGAGAGATGCAGAGGTGGGCCGCAGGAGAGGAAGTAATAGTTTTTTTTGAATGAGACTCAGAGTGGCAATATCCCATTATGTAGGCTGTCACTTTGGATAACCCTGGGAGCATGTCAGCCAAAAGCATCCGACACGCTATACACTTTTACAGCAGCAATACGATTTTCTATCATTTCTAAACAGAGGTCAGGTGGAGAAAACATGTTCATTTATTTACTCTCTGTCCATGATGTGTTTTGTTTCAGCGCACAGCATGCACCTTAACCTCTGATATGACTCCAATATCCAGCTGGTATCTTGCCTAAATACCTAATGTGGCAATGATGCTTTTATTCTGAAACTTCAGATGCAAGTGGTACACTTTAATAAATAGGAAATGTATGTGAAGAATTTCAGTTAGATACTACTGCACAATCTTATCCCTGTGTTAAGACATTCTGGGTACAATAGAGGAAAATCCGAGTTATGTCTGACACCAAACAGTAGTTAATTTAGAATTTATTTGCCTGATTAAAAATCTTTTGGTTGGAGGTCAAGACATTTTATGTAATTTTCTGGAACTTAGCCAAAAGAAGAAAACTGCCTGACTTCTTTAGATAACTCCTGCTGCACAACCAAACCTGGAGCCGAGAGAAGAAAGAAGTAATACTTAGCACTCCAGACCTGAGTGTAGCGACAGATAAATTGTGCTCCCTGTCTGCCCTGCCCTGCTCAAACTGACCGCCTGCTGGCTATCTGCCACAGAGATATACTCGGTATTAACAGTACAGTGTTGGTGAGAAAACATACAGAATACTTGTATCTTCTGAGGGAAGATGGGTGCATCGCCTAACCCAACCTTTATTGGGATACGACAGTGGAGAAAAGACTGAAAGCAGGGAGAAAGACACACAATGACACACCAATATGTCTTGTGGCATATGATGAGCTATACCAGCTCCCAGAAATGAAAATTTCCACCAATTTGAAACAGAAGGTTGAGAAGAAATGTAACTGCTTGTTTCCAATCCTTGCTGACAGTACTCTATAAGTTGCGATAGCCAGCAAGCAAGCCGCCCCCACTCTAGCAACAGGACGTTTCAGGCTTCTCCACAGGTCCACCCCTGTTTACTCAAGTATTTCTGATCTGTCCTGCACACACGTGCAAGCATGCATAAAAAATGCACACACACATATAACTTCCTCCATCATCTTTCTCTTCCTGTGCCTTTCTCTCCATTTCCACTCTTATGCTCACTCCATCTCTCCTTTGCAATTTCCATCTGTTCAAATGAAATATATTTGGCATCCAGAGAATGCCCCTCAGCAGTTATGGACAATATATCTTACAAATATCAGCCACGGCTCATGTAATATTTATATAGGGAATGTGGCAGTGGGTGATGTCAACAATGCTTATCATGAACAGGTTGAGCATCCCTCCAAAGTGCGCCAACACCTGCCAACTTTTTGACAGCGTAGGTGCTCGGCCAATCCGGAGACTCATTTACATGTTACCCAGCGATCGTGGTTGACCTGATCACATCTGGCATGCTTGTCCAATTAATTAATCATGTGTAAGTGAGGCCAACCTCAGGCTTTGATTATGACTGCCATATTGTTTTAAAGAGAAGTTCTGTCTGTATGGTGGGAGGTTGGCAGACAAGTGGCCAGATGGACAGTGGCGATTTTGGAAGAAACGGCCGGCAATGTCCCATTTAATATACTGTATGTGTCGGGAAAGAACCTACTGCAAAGTTTTCTAACCTTAGAAAAACAAACACACACACACACACACACACACACACATACATATATATATATATATATATATATATATATATATATATATATATATATATATATATATATATATATATATATATATGTACATACATATATTATATATATATATAAATAAATTAATGAACATTTGTATGTTGTTATTAAAAAGAGAAGGAAAAATAGTTTATAATGCAAAGACATATTTTCAGTAGTATGGTGTCCCTTAATGGTAATTGTAAGCAAGCATTTTATTCATTCTGACCATAGGCCACCATAGTAGATAATATCCCTTTTGTGCAACAATTATGAGAACCTCAGTAAAGATTTATTTTTCCTGAGTGAAAAAAAAACTATGCAACTTCAATTTTGTTTATGGAGCGATTTTTCATGGAGTTACAACCACCATGCCACCATGCATTCGACTTTTGCAATATATGCTGTCCAGAAATGCAAATATGATGGTTTAATTTGCAGATTTTCTAAAAAAATAAAAATGAAAATAAATAAATCTATAAAATAAAATACTCTTAGAAAACAGCAGTTTTTTCAGTATTTCTGTCATTTACAGTAGTTCATTTCAGTCTGGCCTCAAGGAGATTCACTAAAACACTCAGGTCACAAACCAAAGACATAGAGTTTGCATTAATTAACAAGCACTATACATCGTCTTACAAAAAATTATGTTGAACTAAACAAGGTGTATAAATGTTCTTCCTCCCCTCTGGTTTTATGTTATCTTCTCCCATCATCATGTCGGTCTCATTTCCACTTTCCATCTATCTTCAAACCATTATCATGGCAAAATGTGTAATAGACTGTCCACGGTGTCCATGCATTGGAGATACATGCAGAAGTTGCAGTAACTTGCAGTAAGCCGCCATACCAGCAGAGGAAGGTATTTTATTTTAAGCCAAAATTTAAATAATCACAGCAAAGTGTTTAAACAGACATTATTAAGACGTGTGTGTGTGTGTGTGTGTGTGTGTGTGTGTGTGTGTGTGTGTGTGTGTGTGTGTGTGTGTGGAAAGGGTGCAGATACTTTTTCACAGCAATGTGTATATGTTAAGATGAAAGATTCTCATTGATATGTCATCAAACAACACAAATGCACAAATTACATCAAACTTTGGGGATTTAACAAAATCATATAAGGTCTATCCAGAGGAAATTTATATAATGTCATCGAAACAGAGTGAACACATCATTTTGGCAACTTGAGCTGAGGAAATACTATAAGCAAAAGGGTAATCTTTCACTGTGGGTGCCTCAAGCTATCTTGATCTGTCAATAAGTCTGCATGGAGTTAATACTAAAATATCAATCACTTCTGTAAAAGTGATTTAAGATGCCACAGAAAACCTGACTGCATTTGAAGATGTGTAGTGGAGTGAAAAAAAAGATGCCATATTTGCTGGTATTTTATCTACTTCATTTTAAATGTTATTGTTGACAGTCGGTAGTGAGCTAAACAGCAAATCAAATTATAATGATGTGCAAGTTATCAATAATTGTTCACAAAAAACATTCAGTAGTTTACTTACCACAAGGGGTGCTTTTATCCATGAACTTCACAGTACGAGTACTACGAGTGCATTTTTTAAAGCAAAGCCAAGTCAAGTGGGAATTGAACTTCTAACCCTGACAATGTTTTCACTATGCTTTAATCACTGAGCTATAGCAGTGTTACCCAGTATATACTTTGGACTTTAATGCTCAAACTTGACACTGTGGGGTTTTTGTGTGTGTGTGTGTGACAAGGGCAGTCAAAACATGTCTTCAGTGGGCCCAGTGGCAAACTAGATGTCTACTGTGTGTTGTAAGGTCAGCAGTGTTTGCAAGCAAAACATAAAGGCTTGAGGAGAGGGTGGGGAGTTGAGACGTAGCTTCAATCCAGAATTCCTGTCCTCTCCAGAGCCCCAACTTGACCCTCCCTCTATGGATATGTCTGTCTGTCATAGTTGTCTGTCTGTGTCTCTGTGAACTTACAGAAGGCCTCTTAATGATTTTCTGTCTTACAACATTTAAGAACTCTCCCACAATCATGGAATTCAATCTCTTGTACATTGTGTCTTCTTACCAGTAGTTTTTAAAGGAATATGTTAGCAATGCTACAGTGTAAGTTGGGTTTTAATACAGACATTTACACTGAAATAAAAAACAAAATTTTGTATCTTCTTTAGTATAGACAATTTAGTATTTTCTCCAAGTTTTGGCAAAATGAAACACAGGACACAGAATCAGATCCTGAACCAATCTTTGACCTGAAATAACTACCTTTTTTGGTGTCACAGCAAGTTAAATGATCCAGGATCAGAATGAATGTGAAACATATGTGTAAAAGATTGTAATATAAACTACTTTTTGCATATTGTTTGCAGAAATGGGCCAACTTATTTTCCTGTTTTCATCTGGCATTAGGCTAATTCCAGTTAGCCTTTCTGCTTCACACATCCTGTTCTGCCTGATATTCCTCTGGCCATCACCCCACATCTCTCTCTGTGTTTTTGAATCAGGCATCAATGAGAAAGGCAGAGAGATGAAGAAAGGGTAGGATTGGGTTGGGAAATATGGGGAGTTGTGTATGTGTGTGTGTGTGTGTGTGTGTGTGTGTGTGTATGTGTGCGTGTGTGTGTGTGTGCAGAGGGCGTATGGGAGGTGCACTTCAGGGGGTTGCCTGTCACAGCTCTGTCATGTTGATAGACATGTCAATCATGAATGAGCAGGAGGTGGAGAGCCAGAGAGGGAAGGGAACATAAGAGATGAGAAAAGTGACACTAAGAAAAAATATGAGAGGAATGTGAGGCATGAGGTAAGGTGGTGTTGGGGCAGGTTGTTTTTTTTTTCCTTGCATAATCATTTAGAGGTTGCATAGGTAATAAATGTAAGTTACCTCTATGGCAAATATATTGTGACCAAAATAGACCCACTAACTCTATTAATTAAAAAAGTCTCAGCTCTCAAGTGTGATCGGTTTCTACATGCTTTTCTGGAAGCTGTTGAGAGGACGCTGTCCATGGTGCTTAAGAAGATGATGAAGCAATTTCAAGCTTAGATCTGCATAAATGCTCATTAGGAAAATATAAACCATATAAATACAAACTGACATTCTTCACCTTGCATTCATTGGCAACTAATATAAAGAAATGAGTCTTCAGGTATCAGCTCTGTGAGTAGCAGTATCGCTGTGAACTCAATGCAGGAGTATGTATGTAAGTATGTGTGTTCTTGCACACATTTTGAAAGTTTCTACAGTTTTTCTGTTTTGCACATTCATGAAAAGTCTTTCATTTAAAGAACATTTTGGAGTCAAGTGGGAAACATGTTGTTTTTTTAAAAAAAAAAATGCCACTGACACTGCTCTGTCTGGGGTGCCCCTGTGAGTGCAAAGAATATTGGGGAACAGCACAGACACATTTACGTAAGTATTTCAGCTTGTGTTGCGTTGATTCATTGAAGGTTTATGTATTTACATCAGGATTGTTATCTTGTGATAAATATAATTTGATATGATGATGTATTTTGCACTAATTAAAAGCTGATCAGCAGATAAATATTCTTAAGTGTTCAATTCATGTAGTGTATAAGATGTTGTCCTTGAGTGGTTAGATACTAACAAAAGTGTGGAAAATTATTTGAGCCATTGGTTGTGAACAGTGTTGGGCAAGTTACTTTGAAAAAGTAATTACTTATAATTGCTTCTTCAAAAAGTAACTGAGTTAGTAACTGAGTTACAAGATTCTAAAAGTAATTAATTACTTGAAAAGTAACTATTGCGTTACTTTAAAAAAAAAGTTTAACCCTCTATAATTATAGAGGTATAATTGGCCATTTTAAACCACTTTTGATTTGACCTCTACATTTCACCTTTACAAACTATTTGCTTTGCCTTGGTAAATGGTAAATGGCCTGTATTTGTCCCTAAGGACCTAAGCCTTGTTTGGTATCATTCTTTTCAGCACAACCTCACATGTCTGAAGTTACAGTTATGTTTTCATTTTGACATACTGTATTAACACAATTGATCTAAAATCAGACAAAAAACATAAAATCCGAGTAGAAAAAGTTATATTTCTTATTGTAACAGTCACAAACATGTTTATTGAATCATATTTCATAACTTTAAATACAAATATAAATTGTCAATTTTAAAATCATATGCACAAGTTTTGCAAACAACAAAGTTATTTGCAGCTATTTACGTCTACATCATGATTTTGCGTGGCCTATCAACACAATTAAAAACTGGTATATATCACCTTGTTGCTTTGTCATCTCGAAGTCACTGTGTGATTGGCTTACCACGACTACTTTATTGTTCCTCAGTCAAACAGCAGCACTCATGCGATTGTTTTGCCCCTTAGCTCCCAGTGTTGTGCCAAAAAGTGATTGTGATTGCCGCCCACAGGAGCGCGCGCAGCTGCTTAAAGCTGTAGCGCCCAGATTCCTTACAGCTACTTCCGTGCAACTGATATGAGATGCGGTAAGCTGAAGACAGCTTCTACCATCTGTTTGTTGAAAAAAAGTAACATGACCGCACTGCATTTTCTTGTTAGTAATAGTAACCGCGTTGTAATGATAGGAATAGTAATTAGTTAGATTACTCGTTACTGAAAAAAGTAACACCGTTGGTAACTTGTATCCCCGTTATTCCCATCACTGGTTGTGAAAGAGGCTGAAGTGGTTATTTTCCTTATGTAATTAATATATCAATCTTCTAAACTGATGCAGTCAACAGTTTGTATGTTTTTGAGTTCACACATTTGTTGTAATATTTTTTAATTGCAAGTTGTGTGACTATGATTATCAGGTGGAACCACAGCAATTGCTTTTGTAGCTCTATGTTTATCTTTGCATTAATAGTAGTACATGGTCTTTAGACACCACTAGCTACTAAAGACTGGAACATTTGGATAATACAGGCAAAAGTCAGTTTGGGTTAACAGCGTTCACCCCCTTTTTATTTTGGTCTGAACACTAATTTTATAAGTCAAAAGATAATTTTGATAAATTTGTGTCCTTGGCTTGTTGATGTCACTAGTTTATATAAAAAAATGTTTCCTATTCCTTACTGACACACTTTGCAGTGCAGCACACAGTTAAACAACAATGCCCTGTGTCTCTGTGCCACATCAGTCACTGCTGCCTCCTAGAGAGCGAGCATGAATTTAAAAGCTCCTTTTACTCCTCCAGGCGATAAAGTGGCACTCTTTGTCTGTGGTGCATTACACTCTGCAACGAAGGCATTTCTTATGCTTTGCGCCCGATCCTTCTCGCTTTCACTCCCACTATATTATACTTAAATACATTTCTGCTTTTGACAGTGGGTATCACAGAGATGATATCAAGTGCATGCTGGTCCCTCTCTACAGCTGTCATGGTCTTCTTAACATATGCTTTCCGATAACATGACGGAGTAATGTGCAAAGGGCGCAGCAGCCTACGTAAGCAAAAGCCTCTACCACTGTTTCTCTTACTATCTTTTTCGGGAAAATGGTATTTGGATGCGTTAAGTGTCTGGTGTCCCAATTTACTCCTCTCAGTTTTCTTGGTCATTACATGCACAGAGTCAATGCGATGCATGCCTCTATTCTGTAATTCGTGTACATATTTTAATTTCAGCAGCTTAAAAACAAGAGCTGGAGGCATCTCACTTCCTTCTTAGCTTTTTATCCTCTTTCATTCTTCCTTCTTTATCTCTGTCTCTATGTCTTTCCCTACTTGCCTCCTTCCTTCTGTCTGTTACACCCCTCCCATGAATTTCAGCATTGAAGATTAAAGGAAGAAGCTGCAAAGCTCCTAGGTCTAAATTAGATTCATGCTTCCTTGAAAGAACATAGAAATTTGCAGGATGAAATGCGAAGGTCAGATTTTGAAGTCTTTTCCTCTCTCTGGCCGAAAAAAAAAATCATCATACTGTTCATGTGTAAAGTCAGTATGTGCCGCTTTCTGACAAGTTCAAAGACCTTTGCTTATTAGGACCTTGAGTGCCACAGATTTGATTGCAAAAGTACTTCATTTAGTTTTTTCCTTTTAGTTTAGTCTCAATAACACTAATTCTTTTGTTATTTTATGTATACATAGACACTATTATAACATGCATATGTAGAACCAGAGAAACAAACTAAATTATTTTTAATGAGGGGATAAAGAACAAACAACAAAAAAACCCCATTAAAGTATTATGTGAATATCACTCTGATTTTCCTGCCAAAATGTTAACAATTTGATTTTATGTGGCCTGCATGTCAGTGTGCATTTGCATGTCTCTTGTTAGCTTTACCAAAAAAATTACACATTAACAACATCTCCTTTTAAAAACATGTGCGCTTGTATTTTCACAGAGAAAAAACCTTCACTGCTGATCAAGTGGTGATTGCCGTTTTGCACAAAAGCTACGAATTCACTTTATCATCAGACATTGTATGAGCAGCTTTTAATCTGTTGATGCAAAGCATGTCTGCAAAATGATAATTCCATTAAATTACACTCGGGAACCTACAATTAGAAATTCAAATTCAAACTCTGTGGGATGCTCATTTCCATGGAACTTCAGATGGAGATGTGCTGTGCTTAGAATTAAGATTGCAAAAGACTTTATTTACATGACAATTATAGTATATTGAGTTATTCAGTGAGGCACAAAAAACCCCCACAATAAGTTGTATTTATGATATATATTTACACCCAATTTCTTAACTACATATTCAGTTCCCCTATATTTCACCCAGTGGCATCAGTTAGAAAAAGAAGACAACCATTTACACTCACGTTTATGGTGAATCCAATTTTTAGTCCAGTTGTTCCGCAATTTACATACCTCAGCCTTTTGTCCTTGCGTCCCTCTGTTAGGAATGGCTTCTTGACAGCCACCTTTCCACAAACTTAAGAGTAGAAAACAACTTTGTTTTTTGCAACTGTTGTTTGGGGGCTTTAATGTAACCAAGTGCTGCTTTATGGTTAAAATAAACTCTAACTACAGCATCAGTACTAGAACATCAAATGTGTGTTCTTCAGCATGATACTGAACCTTTGGATGAAAAAAAAGACAGATCCATAAATCCCACCCATAGAAATAATACAGAAAAACACTTAGCTCCAAAGTAAAGCTAGCAACTGAGAAATGCAGGTGCACAATTAAAACATCACAATGATTCGAAGCAATTATCTTTGATTGCTCTTCCCCTTCTAGCTGACGAGACTGTCGCTAATCACTGTGCTACATCCAAACTTTTCCAAGTGCCTCCAATTAAAGTGACTGTCTGATAAAGATGAGGTGCTTTAATAGTTTATTTGTCCATTTATATATCCCAGAAAATCCCATATGAAATGACAATAACATTATCTGCAATGCACAACAGTGGGGGGAAAAAAGTGAATGACTTCTGACAAAATACAGCCGCAGTTAATTAAATATAATATGTTAACTTAAGTGTCCTGCATGAAATTAACAGTACAACATGCTATTGAGACTGTCTCAAATTTATCATCTCGTTTATTTATCATGTTCATCTAATAACTGATAAAGAAAACAATATAGTTAAATTTCATATATGGTATTTTCTTAATTTTTAAGAAAAACTAAAGTTTTATATTTGCAGATCTCATCAAAGGTCAGTATAATCACTCAGTCCGTTTGCAGTGGGTGATTGTTGACACAGCTAATGAAATAGTAACAGGAGTGATTCATCACAATTGTGGCGTCATTACTGCAATAATTTAACTGAACATGGGTCATCAAAACAAGCCCCAGCAAACTGAAATCCATTCATCTTAACATTGCCTGTCTCTCGCCTGCTAATTTAAAGTGAGAGTGGCACTGATGTTTTTGTGTGAGCTTCATCAGCCTGTGCATAACCATATGCGATTGGCTGCGTGGTTAATTGATTAGTGTACTGGGGGAATGGATTGTTTGCTTGATTGATTGACTGATGGGTCACGCACATTTGTTTAGTGTTATGAGCCATAACATGCATCTGATCTGACTGCAGGGATAAAAGTTCAAAATAGACTGCAGATGCATTTCATTCATTTATCAAAATAAAAGAAATGGAAAACTACAAGAAGCATTTCTCTCAGGTGTGCAAAGCTCCTTTAAAGTGGAGCAATTATATTGAAAAATTCACAGGACGATTGATCAGGATTTGTGATTTTTCCCATTTGTACTGTATTGATGTCAGTGTCAGCTAGCTAAGCTAGCCATGTGTTCAGACTCTATACTGTATCTCCTGCAGCTAGAAAGGCAAAAAAGGATATTTGCCACCAGTGTTGGTCAAGTTACTTGAAAAAAGTAATCAGTAACTAATTACCAATTACTTCCCCAAAAAAGTAATCCCGTTACTTTACTGATTACTTATTTTCAAAAGTAATAAATTTCTTAGTTACTTAGTTACTTTTTAAAAACACGATTTACAACCTGAATAGGTGATAAAGCGATAGATCTTTCAGCCCAATTCTACTTTTTCTGCATAATCCATCATACAAAATGTAATCAAATAGAAAAGTCTCTTTTTTTAAAACTTGTTTTATCAGTTTTAATCTTTTAACTTTATGCATCAAGTAAAAATTAAATTATATGCACCATTCTCTGACTTGAAGAAATTAGTTTAACATTTAAACCTATTTTCTGCACGTTCCAGCACATAAAATAAATTATGTTTTGTGTTTACACTCAGTCTTTCAAATAGATGCAAGTAAAACACAGCAGAAAATAAATAAAATCAAAGACTAGCGGTCCAGTTGCTCTATTTTCACCTGTAAAGCAGGAGTGGTGTAGGCGGAGGTTTGCCCTGGTGCAGGTGTGCCGCAGAGGTCAGTTGAAGAATCCGCGAGTTTCTCTGTAAATTTCCCATTACATCGTTGCGCACTCGGTGCTTGTTTAGGGTTTTTTTTTTTCGCTGTAAAAAGAAGTTTTCTTCCCACGCACAACGGACGCTAAGGTTTTTGTCACTCTTTATGGAATCAAACTCAAAGTAAGGTCAGTACTTCCACGCTTTAAATGCTGCACGCTCATACTCTCTCCTGCACTCGATATATTATCCATTGTTAATCTGCGCACAGCTGTTGTCATGAACATCGCACTCGCTTACGTCATTGTCATGAGACATTCTTGCAAAAAAAAAATCACGGTTTTAGTAACGCAGTAACGCAGCGTTCCTGCGGGAAAGTAAGGGCAATCTAATTACCGTTTTTGCAATAGTAATCCCATACTTTACTCGTTCCTTGAAAAAAGTAATCAGATTACTGTAACGCATTACTGTAACGCATTACTTGTAACGTGTTACTGCCCATCTCTGTTTGCCACAGTATTAGTTTAGTGATTTTTCTATCCCTATATACCTTTAAAAAAAAAGAGAGTTTGGGGGCCTTAATCCAGTGACGATGCTATTTGACTCACAAAGCTGTCCCAAACCTGCCAAAGTGCCCTATCCACCAAAGCAACTTCCCCAGCATGCCCCCCACTGTTAGCCCTAACATGACAAAGTAGCAGCATGTGTACTGCATTCTCATATGCCTCCCCCGGAAAAACAACATAGACATAAAACTAAGCCCACCTCCTTAGACGCACCCTGTAGGCTCATCGCCATTTTTTTAACTACTAAATGTCAACAGAAAAGGAACGCTGTGGTTTATGAGCACCTGGATGAGGAACAAATAAATTAGAAAAAAAGCTGTGAGAGATGGAGAAGAAGGAGGAGAAAAAAAAACATTAAATTAATCCTCTAAAAGCCTTTTAGCAATATTGCCCTCCCACAGCGATCCGGTAGCACACACAGAGACCACTTCCAATCATTTAATTCCAGCTGAAATTTAATTTAGTCCGAGAGCTATTCATTTTGTTGAATGAATGTGCCGCCTACCTCCAAACCGCAGTTGCCTGAACATGCATACGTACGCGCTATGTTCCGCACATACACACATCATCAGATGACTCAGTGGCAATGTTGTGTCCATTTTATTTTTGGACTAATGTTTTTATCACAGCGAATGACACATGTTTAATTAATAGCCATCAATACCTGCCTCTGCACTACGACAGAGACATTCAGACTCAGTCTCACACACACCTCCACAGACACACACGAAGCTCAAGAACTTTTATGACAATGACTTCATATGCTGAGTCACTTAGCCTTTTGCTGAAGTGCACTGTCAGTAAGGCTCTCTGCAGCTTGCCCATGTAATGCATATATGCAGCTTGTCACGTGCCCCACGAATCATAACTTCTGTGGTCTGTGTTTTTGTATGTTTGATTTACTGTGTCATCCACAAACCCATCCATTCAGAAATCAGAACAAAAAATAACTAAAGCTGTAGTCATTCAATAATTCATTCTAAGAATATGTATTTCAACTCTGAAGGAAAAATAGATTTGGTAAGTACTGTTATATAATTTCTGCAATGCATAGATAGAAAGAGGGATCTATTTATTTAACAGAGGCTTCCTGTTAAATCTATATATAGACATTTAGATTTGTATAACTATTACAATGATTTTAAAAACCCTTGTAATAGTTTTATAGGACATATAAGTATAACATTAAAATGTTTAGTTTCACACAAAACTAGTTTGCTTTTGCTTTCTTTAGCTGTTTGCTTAAGTTTTGGCACCAAATTAATAATAAAAACAAAAACATTTATATTTCTCCTGAAGCACTTCTGTGACAGGGGTTTGAAATTTAAGACAAGAATTTGTGATATTTCAGGAGCACTGGACTTTTTATATACACCACCCGGTGAGGAATCTCCACATCAAAAACCTTTCTTGATGCCTCAAGAATCTCATCTTGCAGCACACACCCACCCATCTTCCACACCTGCCTTCAACAAAATAAATAAATAAGTACAATCACAAACAAGCAAATACACACACACACACACACACACTCCATAAAGTGGATCAAAGCCACTGTTTGAAGCATATTCATTGGGAATCCTTGGTGGACAGCTCATACACCAAGATTGTTAAATATTTATACTTTCATATTTTGCTGGACACTATTCTGTGAAGGCTACTGCTATAATTAAAGACATTTTCTTTCTGGAGACTTTATATTTAGGTATTTGTTGCTACCACCTAATATTGACATTTTGCACAATGGCAATTCCTAAGTTTGCAGACCTTGCCCTTGGTAGAAGACTGCCAAATCTGATTCAGATCTGCCAAATCTGTTCAAATCTTTTAGAATGTTTCTAACATTGAAGTGGTTACTCAGCTCTACTCAGCTGAAATCAGAGATTGAGTAGTGAGTGCTGCTTTTTACCCTAGTGCTGAGCTCTGAGGTCCTTGCTAACTGGGTTGGAAAATGTACTAATGGCAAGTGCAAAGAGGAGTGGGCACACACTGAGCGCAATAACCACAGTTGTAACCGGAGCTGGAGGGGTGTGTTCCTATTTCTACTTGCTAGCTGTCAAGCTTCAGAGATGTCCTTTGCCCTGTATGGATATGTGTTTCTTCCTCACTTGACTTCACTAATAAACGTCCAACTGTTGAAATCCACAAGAGAAACACAATTTATCACTCAGCTAAACAATATGGTGGCTTGATTTTCCAGTGACTCTTTACTGTCCGTATGCCTCACTCTGTTTTTCTATGCTGACTTAAGTAAACGTCGAAAAAAAAAATCTATATATGCCCATTTCTAAGTATCATTGTGGTGTAAAATGTAAATAAGATGCAATTGTTTGCAAATTAGTTATATTTCTATTCAGTTAGAAAAAGTACAAAGACAACATATTAAATGTCCAAATGCAAAATTTGAAAATTTAATTTTTCATGGGATGCCATCAATGTGCTTAATAAAGTCTTAGCATATGGTAACTCAGGAAACTCAGGTTTAAAACCACCTTCATATAGGATTACAGCCACTCAGTTCATTTCAATATTATTTATTTAGTGCCAAATCCAAAACAATGGCTGCCTCAAGGTATTTTATATCACAATAATAGTGGAAAAAAGAAAAAACAACAACAATCAGACGACCCCTTATAAGCTAGCAGTTGGTGATAGTGGATAGGAAAAACTGGTGAACCCCTGAACTAAAAAGTCAATGCTCTAAAATAATAACAAAAAAGGATAAACTTTCCTATGTATCCCTCATATTGTTGCAGTTACTTATTGTGAGCCATCTTCAGACAGCTGACATTGAGCCATTTATAACAATAGCTGGTTATAAGCTAAGATTATGCCAGCTCACATTAGTCTGAAATAGTTTCACTTCCCCTCTGGTAAACTGTTTGCTTACAGTTTTATGAGAGGTTATGAACTAATTGTCCAAGACTGACAATGCTAGATCCACTTCAAGGAAAGCTCCAGTGTCAGTGGCTAACAGTAGCAAAATCAGCAGTCCTTATTGGCAGAAAGGTTCAAGATGTCCTTAACAGCTCACCTGAATATCACTCTCATCTGTCGGGGTGAGCTTCATTGACTCATTGATCCATATCGGACTTCTTTCAGGAAGTCTTACAGGCATAGACATTTCACACCTGGTAATGGGACAGCTCCCATAAACAGCTACACTTGCTTACTTATACTTACATTTGAAGGGTAAATAACATAAAATATCACAGAATGTTTAACTGGCATGCATTTCTTTCTTATTCCTACTTTATTGTTAAGTGTTCATATTCCCATATATTAAAATATATGGTTTATAAAAACTGTTTTCATACACATATGGTAATGTGTATAGCTATTAAAGGAAAATGCAGGGGGTCATTGCCTAAACAGTTCTTGCAATATTTTTGTTAAATGCCTTTAATTAGAGCTGAAGGTCTGCAGTTCAATCATATCTTGATTATCTGCTTCAAATTCCACTGTGCTGCTGTGCAGAAGCACATCTATAAAAGTGTGTCATTGTGCATTAACTTAAGGCACTGACTTATAGCTCCGACACTGAAAACCTGTCATCTCCTCTGTAGCTTCTCCAGGATTACAACTTTGCAAGCAGAATCATGATCAGCTGGAAAAATTTTCCATTGCCAGGAGTATTCTAAAAAGAAAAAAAATATATATAGGGAAATCTGCAAAATCCATTCACAAGAGTTGCAAAACAAAAATACCTATTTTACCCATTAAAAAAACACAACTCATAAGAAATATTGAGTTGACTGGGTAATGAAATCATAAACAGATCAATAAACAAAGGGCATGCCACTCAATGTGTTGTCAAAATCCACAAATGATAAAACAAATTCCCAATATAATATGAAACAGAGTCTTCTCCTGGCAAATCTGCAACAAACCCTTTCACGCAACCTTTTGGATCCTGATGTTTCTGAGGTTAATTTTGCTGAAGCTGCCACGTCAATGCACCGATGGTAATGGATACATTGAGCGTTATGGGGAGACACAGGTGACATTGGACAAAACAGGAGCTTTTAAACAGACCCTGCTCAACAAGGCCCTAGACTTGTTGCTCCTGTCTCGCGTGTTTTTTTTTTTGGCAATGCAAATTCATAATTCAAAGCTGTTGGGGAGCATTTTCTATAATATGTACAGAAAATGGTTTATAGTTTTCTTATTGGAATAAGCAAGACATTCCTTTAAAAATAACTTAATATAACATAACCATTCATTCAACCATTTTCTTTCCCTTATCCTTATCAGGGTCACTGGGGGGCTGGAGCTATATGCCAACTACCATTACGCAATTGGTACACCCTGGACAGGTCAACAATCTGGTGCAGGGCCAACAGAGAGACAGATTGTAGCATATGATGGTCCAAAATGATGAAATGCTATGAATGACCTCACTTATGCACAGGTTAGCCATAGCGTGTGGATGCATCTATCCCAGCTACTGTATCACACATAGGCTCCTAAACAACAGATACAAAGACCAATCCAGTTCATTCCTTCTCTCTTTGGCCCAGATAACATGTTTTTCAACAAATAAGTTAGCCCCAGATAGCAGTGCTGCATTTCTGAGTGTTGTTTATAGCCTTTCTTTTTTAAAATCTGGCTTTTTCATTGCTTTACAAAGTATTAACCTGCATTTGTGGATGAAGGGATGAACTGTGTTGCCCACTGAGTTCCCAAAGATCATGGTCGTTCAATACCATTTTACCAGTTTTTAACATTACATATCTCAAAACGTTTTAAATGCGTTGCTGGCATCAGTTTCAAAGAGAGCCTTTGAGGATTTGCAGATCATTATATGGTGGATTTATTTATATTTTAGAATTTTTTTGGGATAAGGGTCTGTATAAATATTTGGAGAAAGATATTCCAGCGGGATGACTGTTTTCATTGTAAATGTAGTTTTGCATGTATGGTATAAACCCTTATATTGTGAAGACCTGTCACTGAGGTTCACCACCTGCATTCTAATTCATTGTCACATCCCTCCATGGTGCCGGGCAATTCATTAAAAAACTTCCACTGCCTCACTGAATGGTTTTAGCTTAACAAATTAAATTGAATCTTAGACATTTTAGGTCATGTCCACACTAATCTGAATAATTTATTAGCAGTTCAGTGGCTCCTTCAGGTGTGAATAAATGGATAAATGATTCTGACAAACTTGGCAAGAAATGATTACTATGTCCACACTGTCTTCAGGTTCTGTGACTCTAAATAGCTGTGCATGCACTGCAGGCTTTGTTATTGAGATATCTTCTTGTTTTTCTGTTGTCAGATAGCCACAAAAGTACAGACATGTGGTCATGGGCATGCATGTTACCTTTCAACAGAAATGGTCGTTATTCAGGAGCACAATAATGTAAGGATGAATCCCTTTGAGTTTGGAGACCAGGCAGTCTAAGAGTTGTCCATAAGCATGCCATAACAATAGGCAAGTTAAACTTATTGGTGTTTGGTTATCTGGCTTTGACCAGTCTAACAGCGTTTGAGACGACTTATATTTGTGTTTCCAAAAATGAAAGACTACCAGTCAAAAGTTTTAGAACACCCTAATTTTTTCAGTTTTTTATTGAAAAATTATGCAGTACAATGTCTCATTGCACCCTGAAATGAAAGCATACAAATAAGTAATTGGAGCTATCCATTTATCCAGTTGTTAAGTAATGCTTCCAGGTCTAAGCTACTCTGCGTTTATTAAGGCTGTTGTGTTTTTAACATGCTTTAATGCTTTGTCTCTTGTTCTTTTTAATCTGAACAAGCCCCTAAAAAAGTCAGTGATCACTGTCGACCTCTCTTAGTTTTTATTATCACTATTCATTGGCAGTAGGTTTTAAAGTTCAGTTTTTAAAACGTTACAATGTAACTACAGCCCAGCTCATGCAGCAGTAAATTAATGACTAACCTTGTATTGTGGATGGATTATCTCAGTTGTTCTTCTGACTGAAGTTTGGTCCGTTTACAGCATCCTGCCATGCGACTGCGTTTGTCCCCAACCATCAGGAACCCACATTAACTTTTATCAAGTGGAAAAAAGTTAGCATCCATCCTCCAGCTTCACTGTGTTTATATTATGCTAACCATAGCTGTGTAGCTAGCCACCACTCACTACAACATTATATACCAGTTGTCCAACTTCAGTAAACCTACAAACGTCACTACTGTTTAGTTTCCTGTCTTCATTTATGTTGGAAGTGATAGCAGAGCTGTACAGTTTAATTTTTTAGAAATCCCTCCCTGCACAGATAAAGCCTGTGATGGTCTGTAAGTTTTGGAGTTGTTAACATTAAAGGTAGAATTAAAGATAATGCTTTCAAAAATGTATTTAAAGCCACTTTTGTACTAATGAAAAACAAGTGCAAGATGAAAGACTCACTCAACACTAATTGCATTAGCAATGAAGGGTGCATTTTTTCTAGCACAGTATAACTTTCAGTCGACACAGAGGTGGATAGTTACCTCTGGGACAGCAATGTAAAGGTTATTACCCCAAGGCAGATAAAACCCTTTTGAAAATGATTCAAAGCGATGCATTTACACTCTTGTCACATCGGATCTCATCACAACAGTTCCCACCACTATTTACATGAAGCTTCTGGAAACACAGAGGAGAGGAGGAAAGAGGAAAAACATAATGGAAAACATGTATTTTTATTTACTCATTTTAGTTCTGATCTATACTAATAAGAACCTTCTTGTCCTCTAATCCTGTTATACCTATGTAGGCAACCTTGAAGAGGAGGAGACTGGTAAAATACTTTGTAGTATTTAATGAGTTTTCCTGTGTTCGAATACTCTAGAGAATTTCCAATAGAAGTAGAAGTATTATATACCAATTGTCTCATTTGTTCACTGTGTACTGAGCACAGTTAAATAAATCGTGTTATTTTGAATGAAACTGTAGCACTCTTAAAGTCACTTTCAGATAAATTGCACTTGTCTTAAATTACCACACTGCACATTGTAGCAGCATCACAAAAAGTTCTCAAAACTGGCAGTGGTATCAGCCCATACTGGAGTATATAGCATATCGATTCGCCTACTCATCTTATAACCACTCCTGTGGTCTCAACAATCTTTGAACCCACATGAAGGTCATCCACTCTCCTACGGGATGACTTGCCACATGGCCAACCCGTATTGGCCTGGCCCACTGCCAGCCCTGGGGCTTCCAGCTCCCTCCTCCTGTGATGAGGCCAGGCAGAGGTGAGATGGCTGTGGGCAACTTGCCCCTAATTCCCTCCTTGCTTTGTCAGAGTGTGTATTACAAAGGGTTGAAGAGTGTCAACACTTTGATGATAGCACAGGATACTGCATGTGAGGTGGTGGATGTGTGAGCAAAACAGGAAAAGGGTATTTGATTGTATTTTGACTTATTTGGCTATGAACACAATTTCAGAATACAGCTATAGCCTTGTTTTTATGCCCTCCTCTCAGCACAGAGGTGAGGAGTTTTAGAAAAAGTGGAACACTATGCTTTCAGCTGGAGGTCATGGTGAAAGTGGTGTTTGTGTGATACATGTTGGCACCTGGGAGACCTGAACTGTGAGAAACCAGCTTTGTTGGCTGAGGACAAGTCAAGACAATTGTATTTACATCAGAAAACAGAACATGTGTCTTACAAAGTGCTGCACAACGACCAGAGACCGCAGGTGCAAACAGAAACAGAATCAAACTGATATTGCTGCTGTAAATGATACAGTATGTTGTTCGCCTTTGAATCTTCTGAGCTTCACAGGGCTAAGTGAACACACAACCCATATACAAGCAAGAGAGCAGCTTGCACTTTTTCCTGCACCTGCTGGGACTTAAAGTGAACATACTACTGCATTAATAAACTCAAGGTGATATGTTGAATGTTGCTACAGTTACTCGCAGTGGAAAATCAAACTCTGAAACCAGTTTTGAAGCATTATTATCAGACACAAAAACAGAGCAGTTACTCTCATTTTCAAGCAGAAGTAAAAGCATGCAACGCAGAAATATATTATGATCTTTATTTAGAGGTTAATAAATATAATTTCCCCTAATCTCTTGCATTCTATGGAGTACAGAAATTTTCAAGATTAAAGCTGGTGCTTTTTTTTGGAGACAGTATATTTCATGAATTCGGTTATATAATTTGGCTAAATTAGAGGTTCGCCTCCTTATGTGTGTAAAGTCCTTTTTTCCAGTCTTACTGACCATTTCAACCATCCATTCATTCAGTTCTTAATTTTGTACACTTTGTTCACCCACCAACCCAGACCAATTTAGAATTACTAATTAACCTAATTTCTTCAGACTGTGGAAGGACTATCCAAGAAACGATCCATTTCCCATGCAGCGAGAGCTGAATACAGACACCGACAGAGATTTTCATCATGTTTGAATAGTGGCCTTAGAGTTTTGCAGACATTGTATTCTGTACAATTTTAAGCCATGCGACAAATAAAATAAATAAATTCATTGTCTGACAAAACGTAAACCTAACAAGCTAGTTTGGAGTACCTGCTAAGCTAGTTGCATGTTCCTAGTTCTTTTAATCACACCAACAACAGCATATGTTATCTCCACTGTCACAGAACAGGGAGTGTTCAGGTAACAGGACCCCAAAGCAGACTCAGCACACCGCAGCTCAGAACTATGTACACGTTTTTATTGAACCGAAGAATCTTTTAACAACGTTAAGGAAACGAAATACTACGGCTCATGCCACGGGGGGAAACGAGGAGCGTGGAGCCCAGGAGCACCGTAATCGTGACCGTGGGGAAACTGCAACAGAAAGGGGAGACACAGTTAACAGCACGCAGATTGTCAAGAAATGAACAGCTAGACTTCATAAGTTGCCGAGGCTTACAGGTAGAGCAGGACCGTGGAGCTCGGAGGGGAGAGGTGCCCGTGAAGGGAATCCTAGGGAGGGAGGGAGGCAGTCAGGCAGGATGACAGGCAGGCCACAGGCTTCCACGCCGAATGCTGGTCACACTGGGAGGAGACTTACAGACTGGCGAGGAGAAGCTGTCAGAGCTGGCTGAAGTAGTCCTCCGGTGATTGCCTTAGATGAGACGCAGGTGATTTGGAGGCGGCCCAGCCCGAGGGTGTGGCCACCGCAGCCTCCCACGGCTCCCCGGATGCCGAGCCACGGGCCGTGACATCCACCTGTTTGTTTATTCTTCATGTAACTGCTTCCTTCGTTTGCTAAGGAACCTAAATTTTCCTGGTTTAAAAAAATCTCCCAACTAGGTGATTTTCTACACTTCTGCAATCATAATAGCAAGTTGCTGGACACTGATACTCCCCCAGTCATCTGTCTGTCATACTCGCACACTCAGACACACACAGACACAGAGAGCTGTAACAGCAGGGAAAAAAATGACAAAATGTAACTACAGAAACCATTTTTTAAACACTGGATTCTTGCTATAGGTCCAATTATATTTACAATATAATTAGTGGTGGTCCACTTAACAACCTTCAAACTACTTCTGAACTTTTGTCCTTCAAACACACTAATTAGTCTTTGCTTGCTTCTTTTAATTTTGAACTGACACAGTGGACAAGCTGCAAATGAAAATTGGGTCATCACTGTAAAGACTGGAATCTCATAATATAAGATTTCAAAATATTTCCCTTGCTATGGCATGTCAAGTATATTGAGCTGAGGGTAAAATGAAACAGCAAATGCCAGAGTGCATCCCACTCGATTTGTATTGACAAGGTTTCAGCTGTAGGCTACTTCAAAGCTTTAGTGTATGATGTTTTGAATGTGATGCGAAAATGGCCTAAGGGTATTCCCTTTGGTGTGAAAGAAAGGACCCCAAGGGCCTAACAGCATTCCTGTTGCTGTATGTAGCTTTGGGAATTATCACTTGCCCAGAGAATTGCCCACAATGGCTTTTTCTCTATACAGCAATTGTACCTTCCCATAATTATCCTTCTTATTAGAGACTGGAAGACATTGATCGGGTCAACTTCTATACACAAGTTATTTCAACAGTTATTCCAACAGCTTCTCAGCAAACATTTCTAAACATTTCTACAACTGGAAATCTTTTCTCAATGTGAAGTCATAGTTGAAGACTAGTTCCAAACTGAGATTGAGAAATAAAAAGTAAAATGAGTTCACAAACTGTTTGTTGGCCCTGCGACAGACTGGCGACCTGTCCAGGGTGTACCCCGCCTCTCGCCCTATGACAGCTGGGATAGGCTCCAGCGCCCCCTGCGACCCTGAAAAGGATAAGCGGAAGTGAATGGATGGATTGATGGAGTTCACAAACTCTTGCTCTGGGGCTCAATTCCAATCCCACTGAGTTAGCTGAATTCAAACTTTTTGCTGTTGTGACCTGTGCTGACCAGGAAGATGTCACTGGGGTTTGTTTGCTGGGTTTATTCCACAATATGGAGTTTTACACTATGGACACAATCATTTATCTCTGGAATCTCTTTAAAAAGGCCTTCTTTAAATGCGGGTGTCAGTCTCCCATGCCTTTCAGTGCAGACCTGTGCTTCTCTAGCTTTTCTACTAATTTTCTACTTCCCAACTTGAAACTTTAAAAAAACAACAACAACAAAAAAGACCCCAATGGCATTGTCCCATCTGTCTTGTTTTTACAGCCACAAACTGGGAAAGAAGAAAATGTGTTTAATGAATGACAGTAAATGGCAAAGATGGCTCTGTGGCTAATTGATTTATATCATGAGAAGGTTTTTGTTTGTTTGTTTGTATTAATTTATCATGATTTATCATTGACACCCTAGCTCATGGCGATAGCAGCTACTGATTGGAAGATTAGAATTATATATTGGATGTCAGAAAATTTCTTCTACTTCACTATTTATTTTATGTGTGTGCAAACAGCTATGTGTTTTTGACCATGAAACCTACCTGTACCTACACCTGGCATTTGAGAAAGTGCATGTACATAGTAAAGAGTGGGACCACGGTGGATAGCTGTGAGTATGCATTATGAAGTCATGAATTTGTAGGCTGATTTTCTGCTGCTAATGCTTTGCACATTAAATCTAGGGGGGAAATGGTTCTTTATTTCAACCTTGTCACAGAGACCTATGAGATACCAGATATAAAGACATAGAGTCCACCTCCAGTGAAGTTGTTTTTTCCAGCAAAACAGTGAAATTGGCCTGACACTACAACTGCCCCTCATGTTCAAAGGTAAAGTTTGTCAAGTACCTCAAATACATTATTTTATTGAAGGTCCGCTCAAGCAGAACTGCGTAAATTGTATTTGTACTGTAACCACAGACTGTTGGTATTTGGATTTGTGGGCTTTGTGATAAAAAAGTATTAAGGCTACTTTCAACTGCTCTCTTATTCACAAGGGGTTGCCACAGCAAGTACATGCTGGAACTGGCAGAGTTTTATGTCAGATGCTCCTCCTAATGCAACCCCCAAGGGATGTATGTCTTTTCACAGGATACAAATCTCTTGGGAGTTACATCAGGAGTTTGTATATGTAGTTCAGTACAGTCAGAACTCCATGACATCTGCACATCTAAACTACAAGAATCAAGATGGATGATATCTGGTGATGTGGAGACCGTCTCGGTACAGCGAACTCACTTTTACATTGAAGAAACCAGTTTGAGATGATTATCCTGTTTGAAGTAGCCATCAGAAGATAGTTACACTGTGTTCATGAGGGGACGGCCATAGTCATCAGCAATACTCAGGTAGGTTATGCCACTTAAAACATCTTAACATCTGAATACAGCAGATGAGACCAGGCAGCATTTTCCAAGATTATTCAATTTTGGAGTGTTTATGAAAGCTGACCGAATTGGCATGCAGTGTGGCCTTCTGCTGCTGTAGCTGATCTACAACTAGTGTTGATGTGTGAACAGGTGACCACTGTGTATATATTTATGGACACCTCTTGCCACCAGACATGGCTGGCAAACTTTAACTTAAAGCCGTACTAAAGTACAAATACTACAGTGGAAAGGTCCCCCTACAAGGGGGCCCCCCACCTGATTCTAATCCCTTCCATTGCTAGTGAAATATATGATTAAACTTAAACAATCTTAATGTTGAGAATGACAGCTACCTAGTAGTATGTACGGAGGCCTATCTCCCCTCACCACACTCCCTGCCGGTGGCTGATGCCCTCAGACGTTGGTGTGTTGGTGGTTCTTGTCGACTGGAGCTGGGCGCTCATGTATGTACCGGCTCACTCCTGGTGGCCGATTGGCGGGGCCTGGCGCCTGTGGCCCAGCTCGGCCCCTTCCGGGGAGTGGGGTGCCCTCAGGCCTCTGGGCCTGAAGCTCGGTCCTCTCTGGCACAGCTGGCTGCCGGCAAAGCCCGCGGGCACGCCACTGCAACCCCCTCTGGCCTCTGCTCCGTAGCTGCTGGGTGACCTCTCGTTTGGGGCTCTACTCAGCTCTTCCCAGGAGGGTGGCACGGTTCCCCCCCTTTGGTGGTCCTCCTCGGGTCCTCGTACTCTGGGGCCTCTGGATGTCTGGGGCCTGGATCTCCTCCATACCTGCTTCATGCCCTGGGGGACGGGGCTATGGCTCCCCACACTCCCTAGCAGATCGTTACATGGAGAAACCTTTGGAATACAAGCATGCTGATCCACACAGGTGTGCACACAGGTGTACACACGGGTGTTCACAGACGCGGACTACACCTTTCTTGGCTTCTGCCTCAAAGCACATTGTGCGCTGTCTATCTTGCGTGCTGCACAATAGCGTTTAATATTTAGTATCTATTGTTATCTACTGCTAGCTAGTTTATTGTGATGGTGCTGTTTTTATTATGTTGCTCTTTTTTGTTTGTTTTCTCTTCTGGTGATCCAGGTGTTTTGTTTGTTTTTCTTTCTTTCTTCCCCCCTTTCTCACCATCTCTTCTCCCCTCTGTTTTTCTTTCTCTCCCTCTCTTTCTTTCATTCTTTCTCCCTGTCCTATTCCCCAGTCATGTCTGTCCCATTTGTAGCAACCGAAAATAAAATAAAATAAATACATAATTATAATAAAAGTCAATCAAATGGACCAATATGGCAAGGCCATGATGATCCACTTGGTAAAATAAATCCGCTTGGCATCTTTCTTGGCCTTAAGACAACAATTCTGATGGCTAAAGATCCAAACGGGACAAAAAAAAAAAAAAAGAGAATGACAGCTACCTAATGAAAATGAAGAGAAGTTATACCTCTGGGAGATATCAAAGAAAAGAAAGTGAAAAAAACAAGACAGTGCTGAGTGAAGCAGATGATAACAACAAATAAATGGTGCCTGTGTAACCTTAACACTTGAATAACATTAACATTAATTTCTCAGTGGGAGATATAACCAAAGGTGGTTTAGAACAACAGGGCTATGATCCTATTGGATTTCAAGTTCCCAACATACAAGCAGTTACTGGCCAACCAACCACACATAGTGACATGGTGCAGAAAATCACAGTTGTGATAGATGAGGCAATCCCAGCAGACAGCAACACCAGGAAGCAGCACAAGAAAACACCAGGGGCAAGGAAAACTGGAGCAGATGTGGAAAGTAAAGTTCAAAGTGGTCACAGTGATAACAGTAGCATTTTAGTAGTAGAGTAGATTCCAGGCACACGATCAGAGGTCTCTCTGGCCAGAGGAGTGGAGACCTAGGATAAGCTAAGATACTATGCAGAACCCCTAAAGTCCAGCACTGAGACTGTATGGTGCACACTCGAAGGAAGGAAGTCGAGGACTAGTGACTGTAAGACCCCAAAACCCTGAAAAGAACAGGAAACATAAGGGAAGGACCTTCAGTGCCCAGCATGTACCACTAGCACAGGGGTGGGCAATTCCAGGCCCCGAGGGCCGGTGTCCCTGCAGGTTTTAGATGTGTCCTTGAACCAACACAGCTGATTTAAATGGCTAAATTAGCTCCTCAACATGTCTTGAAGTTCTCCAGAGGCCTGGTAACGAACTAATCATGTGATTCAGGTGTGTTGACCCAAGGTGAGATCTAAAACCTGCAGGACACCGGCCCTCGGGGCCTGGAATTGCCCACCCCTGCACTAGCAGATAGAAGACGTGACACATACTGAAAAATGCTACCAATAGCTCATTAGTGCCACAGTGCACTAATCATGGCATAACAGAAACACTCTCTAAGCACGAGATCGATAGAGGCTGGGATCTACCGCACTAGCCAAGACCTCAGGTGCAGGCTGTGCAAAAGATGCCACTGAGACAATCCAGCACATAACAGCAGGGTGCAAGATGCTAGCAGGCAGGGCATACAAGGAACCTAATAACCAAGTGGCCGGCATTGTATACAGGAACATCTGTGCTGATATCTCCTGGAATTCCCAAGGTCAAAATAGGGATTCCTATAACCGAGCTATGATCTTATAGGACTTCCAGATACAAATGGACAAACTTGTCATGGCTAACCAACTGGACAGTATTGGTGCACAAGCAGAGGGAAAAGACCGTAGTGATAGATGTAAAAAAGATGTGGAGGGTGAAGGCAACAGTTGTCCCTGTGAAAGCGCTTGGTGCAGTTTTTCAAGTGAGTGAGTGGCTCCAGTACGTCCAAGTAACGACATCCAAGATTGCTGGGAACAGCAAAGATCCTGCAAAGGGACCATCAAGCTCCCAGGCCTCTGGAAGAGGACCTGAGCTTTAAGGATAAAGGCTGCCCACAGGGCAAGTGAGGATTTTGAACAATATATACATTACACTATACATTACACATTTATTAAGAATTCAAGAGCTATTCCAGAGATTTAGCATTGGACCTCTCAAAGCTTACAAACTAAAGAGACAGCTTCTTAAAAAAATGTAGTACAAATTTAGTTCAGCGGTGCCAGCATAAACTGACATTTAGTTCACAATAAAGGACAAGCACAGATAAAAAAATATATATATTCTGACCTCCACGTGTAAGATAATTCCAACATCAGCCTCACTTATACGCCAATAATTACACTAGACTAGACTGAAAACAAGGGTTATTGCAAATTCAGGAAAAAAATCATCAGTCTTGAACCAAGATGTGATTATTAAACTTGTTTTTTGTTATGTTGTTTTTTCTAGATGGCTTTATTGATTTGACAGAACATTCAATCTAGTACCGTGGAAAGGTTTGCTGAAATGTAAAGTAAGACATGTAATGAATGTGCTGTCTTTTGAAATATTTTCCCAACAACTGATGTGAACAGAACAGCAATTTATTTTGGGCACATGGAGCAGCTTGATTTGCATAATGGTAGACATTTTGTTTTCTTTGAGAGATATTACATTAAAATAAAAATGTACCTAAAGGAAAAACCCAAATAAGAATGTTGCTACATTATTGTTTCACACATGAATGAATGTTTCTGTGTATACAATATAACATTTCTAAGGCGATTGTTGTTATGTTTTGGTGCTACATAAACCTGAAGTGAATTGAAGCGTATACCTGTTAGCACCGAACTGGATACATTTTACTCCATAGCTGACAGATTCTCATCACTATCTTAAAAGGCCAAATAAGCCAGAGCTCAGATGAAGCATCTGAGATAAAACTGGTCTAAAGTTTAGCATCATATCTTTTACAATGTTGCCAGAAATTCATTTCTACTGGCATATTTTTTTTAATACATAAATGCTAAATGATGCTAAGTCATTATGGTTTAGTAAGATAAATGTTTATAGTTCCAATTCATGACAATTAGTTTATCTATTTAAAGACTACCAACCAGGTGGTTAACTACAATAATATGTGCTAAAATTGTTGTAATCAGAATTTCAATACAGTAATAAAAGTGACTTCCGATTAGATTCATATGTATCAGAAAAGATGGAAAAAAAATCCTGGATTTATTTCCCCCGACAGTTTGTAACAGCATAACAGGAGGAAGCAGAAAGCTGCTAGGACACTGAAGCATCCTCTGCGGAAGTTGGAATTTGATGGACGCGCTATCACCAGAACCTAATATATAGCAGCATCCATCAACTGCCCAAGTATGGCTGATGTGAAAGAGAAAGAAACACAATAGGCAGTATTTGAGGACTCCAGAGAGACCCTGTTTTGTAAAACACAGCTTACAGACTTTAAACCAGCACTGCTGTAAAACAACTTCACCCTTTTATTTATTTTTGCATTAAAATACATGCTGGGATTTTAATCATTTTATAGTTTTGGGGCATTTTATTTCATGGTAATAAACCATTTTACAGAGAAACGATTTTGTAATTTGAATTCACCAAAACCTTTTCAGTCATTTTTATTTTATTTTATTCTTTTTACATTTATTCCTAGCATTAGGATTATTACTTATTTTGTTTTGTTATCATAAAGTACTTTTTAAATTTAAATTTTAAATTTAACATTGTAACATGCAAATTTCATGGCCTTGCAGGAACATATCAATAGTCATTTGCTAGGAAAAGTGAATAAAAAATCATTTTATCTCAAAAAATAGAAACCATTCCTGTTAGTCAAGTCCTGTAACCAGAACTTCCAGGCCGGCTGCACTCATCTTTATTGAGGTTCACTTGAGCTCTAAATTAGCTCATTAGCTGCCTAATTGGACAAATTAAAGCCTCAGTCAGGAATGCTTTGGCTTTCAGAGGTTCTGTAGGTGCCTTTTAAATCATCTGTCGACTCAGATGGTGAAAGGAGGACAAATTTGCCAAGTGGAGCGAATAATTGCCTCAACTGAGTACTAGGAAAAGCTGGCAAACAAAAGGCCAGTGCATGCAGCTAACAGGCGAGACTGTGCACCCTCCCCGGCTATTGACATCCCCAGGGCTATTATGTAGAGATGGGTATTTTTTGGGATTTTTTACGAAGGTTGGAGGACTTGAGTGTTGCAAAATCTAAGACAACAGCTTAGAGACTAATTTTCTTGCAGTTCAGTAGTGCTCTGTATTAGCCAACACTATAATGGCGAATTACACAGCTATGCAACAGGCTGATGACATGAAGCATATTCCTACATTCACACAGTGATGGATGTCCCAGTTAAAAATGTTTTTTTAAAAAAGATGAAGTCTTTTAAAGCATTAATCTTGCCCCTGTGATACATACTTAGATGAGAGGCTGGTGTGCTAAATCATTACCAAATGCTAATAAAATTAACACCAAAACCAGAAGAAACTTCTTGGGCGGTTGTTAGCGCAACTAGCATCAAAGCAACCAATATTTGTTAGATAACTGGATTAGAACGGACACTAACGCCATAAAGTATAGTCATAGATGAAATTCAGCGACTTAAACTAGGCTGATAGCGGAAGTCTAGCAGACAGCTTCCAGCCATTGTGAACTTTTGTAGTATTTACCTGTCAGTCAACATTGATAGACAAGTAATTTTTGCCTAAAATGCAGTTTTTTTTTCATGTATTTAATAAACAGTAATTATACAAAGATATAGGCATTACTTTCTTGTTTCACGTTTACTATCATGTTTTGCACTAAAGGACAAGATTGTGATGTTAAACGTCAATGTGTATCTACAATGCAAACAACTGCTAACACAATGGCACTTTCCAGACATCTTCTGCACAGACAGAATGCTAACACAACACTAGCAACCAACCATTATAACTGAGCGTATGCCAACCCCAGCCCAGCAGCCAGACTTTAACGGGTAACAAAGGCTGTGATTACCACTCTAGTTTGTGCTGCAGTAGTTTCCATTTCAGCATGTTGGACTTCAGGCTAAAATTTATATTGTTAACTGAAAATTATGTCCAGAGAGGCAGTTTGGTGTTTTTCACCTTTTCAAAAAAGTAACGAATAAAATGTAATTCATTTTTTTAATAATGATCCCAACACTGGATGTGGTAGACTACATACTGGTTGGAAACTACATAGACATTGGTTCATGTGCACTTGGCACAGCACAGTCATACAGTGGAAAGAAAACAACTGTTTCTCTCTCTATTCCAGTTGATATTGCAGTGGGGATTTCTGAGCACACACTAGCGTGACATCCCTGTCTCAAGTGGACAGACACAATTAATCCCAGGGACAGTAGAGACTTGCTGACAGAGCACGATAAGGTATCAGCCAATGCACACAGCTCCACCTGACCTGTTGCATATTGAGCCTAATTTAGTCCTTATGGCACAAAAATGTGCTCTCTAACTGATGGAGACTTCTGCATAGTTTTTTGTTTGTTTATTTGATGTCCTTATGGGGTAAATGGTTTTTTTTTTAAGATGTAGTGAATTTTAAGGAATCATGTATGTGTTTTATGGTTTTAGGAAGGTGAACAGTCTTAGGATATTATAATGCAGATGTTCAATTTTTGGCTAAATTTTCAGGTGTGCACGTTAATCATAAATGTAATCTTGAGGTGTGAAAAAATTTTCTAAATCTACATGGTCTTAATATAAGTCTGACATTCAACTGCAGTATGATTTTAGGCAGGTAAATAACATGTCTCATGTATCATGGTTTGATTTCACATGTATTCTAGTATTTTTAAGAGATTACCCATCATGGGCCTAATCTTCCCATATGGAAAAGATATATGTAAATCTTATAAGGTTTGTATCTGTCTTGTGTGAAACTTGTATGAAAAGCATACAAGAGTGAAAACAGATATAAGATCCCTTGAAAAATTATAGAAATGGAACTTGTATGTTTTGGATACCTCCTAAAACAATATATGAAAGTAATGAGAAAGTGGCCACTTTCATCAGTAAATCATATAAGCCTTATATGATTCACTATATGAAGCAAGCTAAAGCTGATGCAAGTCTTTTATAAGTTTTTCCTATTTCTTTTCCATATGGGTTAAACATAAAGTGTTTATTTTTAAATCTGTTATTTGATAAACAACTTTAAATTTTTCAATAGTGCATAAGTGGAGAGCCACCCTTTCTCCAAAGGGTGGCTGGCCTCTCCTTTACAGATAGGGTGAGGAGTTTGGCCATCTGGGAGGTGCTCAGAGTAGAGCTGCTGCTCGTCCACATCGAAAGGAGCCAGTTGATTGAAAACAAATGCGATGGCTGGTGCAACTTATATTTCTCATTTTTTATTTAAATCTATGGAATCTACAGATCAATAACCTGGTTATTAACCAGGTTCACCGCCCCAGTTGAAGACCCCAGGGTGCTTCTAATAACCTGGGGACCACAGTTGCCTTCACCTTCTGATGAAGGCAACTGTGTGTGATGAAGTATGCCAAATAATATAAGAACTGGGCCGAAGATCAATGGCAACGGGTTTTATAGAGTGATGACTCCAAATCTGGAACTTTTGGTTTGAATTATCATCAGTGTTTATAGAGAAGAGCGGTAGAACAGTAAGTGTCCAAAGCTGTCTGCAAAACACACCAAAGTTTTGAAATTCCACTCCAGTTGTTTTGAAGATGTTGTCAATATTGTTTGCATGGTGATTGCCACAAAAAATAGTATAGTATAGTATTCACCCTGCAATAATCCCAACATCCCAACATCCAAAGAAGAGGTTTGGAATACGCTGGAAGAAGCCTTTAGAACTATTCCCGAAGACTCTTTAAAGAAATTACAAGAAAGCTTGACAACTTGAAGGCATCTATAACTTGAAGAATAAAGGTGGTCATACCAAATATTTACTGTACAGTGCAAAATAATTGTGCAGACTCTGTATTTTCATTTATGTTTGCTCATGTTTTAATAAATCACTGTAATTACTGTCTGTTTCAATAAAATGAGATATTAAAATGGTAAATTAAATGGTTCTTATACCACCTTTCTATGAAAATTGAAAAAAAGAAAGGGTGGCTCAAGACTTTACCACAGTATTGTACTCCTGTATAAATCCTAAACTAAGGTCTTTAATTACATTGCATGGCACACCAAATCGATGTCATCCCAAATGAATCATTCAGACTTACTTTTATTTATCTCTTTATTGATATTTAGTGTTTCACATTGTTGCCTCTGGCAAAACAGCAGAAAGGCAGCCCTTAAAATTCCACTAGCTGATTAACAATTCAGGAGGCATCAAATTGGATGTATAGTCCACTAAGGCAAGAGGGCATGTAAGGATAGGAAAACTTTACACTGCATAAATAGCCCACATTGTAATTTTCTTTTTATGTTTCAGATGTCTCCAGTCATAATAATTTGCATTTTGAGTCAACTTCATTGAAATCAGCTATCAATATATCAAACTTTTTTTTTTCAAATTAGAGTAGTTAAACCCCTAATGCAAGAATTTAAGTTACACTTCCTGATATAACAAACAGACAAACCATGGGTTCAAACATGTTCATTCTGATATCTTACTATCAGAACCAGCATTAATTTTTTTTTGCCAGTTTAAGCTGCAGTAGGTCATCTGATGGATTAGTCCACACAGGCCATCCTTCACTCCCCATATGAATCAGTGAGCCTGTTGCTGGTTCACCACTGTGCTTTCTTTGGACCGGTTTTGACAGATACTGACCACTGCAGACTGGAAATACCCTACAAGAACAGCAATTTTGGAGATGCTCTGACCCAGTTGTGCAGCCATATATATCCTTATAGTTGCCCATTTTTCCTGCTTCCAACTCCTGCCCACAAAGATATGGCCAACACAATGTGCCCACATACTGCAAAGAAAGACGCCCTTTGGTGGCCCAGATATGCTTTTCTATCCTCCCAGATTACTCGAAGTGCTCTATATAACATGCTATATTCACCTAATCACACACTTTCTCTAAACTGAGTGCTTCCTAACTACATTCATACTCTTGACCTGCAGACTGGAGGAGCAAGGGATCGAACCACTAACCTTCTGATCAGTAGGTGAGCTGCTCTACCGCCTGAGCTACAGCCCCCCACTGGCAACAATGAGTAAACCATCACAAGGATTTTGGATAAAGTGTACACTCACAAACAGGGCTGGACTGGGACAAAAAATCGGCCCGGGCATTTTGATTAGAGACCGGCCCACCAGGTATTAAAGCCGTAAAGCCTTTGAATGAAACCAAACGCTGTGGTGACAGTGATGTACACTGTCTTGTTGGTATATTTATGATTTCTATACATTTTATGTCAGATAAAAAACTTTGGTTGTAAGATTCAGATAACTATTTATTAAACACCCATCCACAAAGCTTTATTGCCGTTTTTGGAAGTAGACATTCTATAATGAATGAATCCTTCATAGTTTACAGTAAACAAATCTTTGAACTTTTTGAGTGTTCTTTGATACAGAAACTAGATACAAAAATTCAGATCTGTTCAGATATGTAAATAACATTTAAATCTACAGTACTGGGAAAAAGTCATGAGCCACCCCTCATTTCTTGATATTTTTTCTCCAAGAAGCCAAACTTTCTGAGGGCCCTTCAAAGTTTGGCTTTGTACCTGTTAATTTTTATAGTAATGATATTTCTTTGCTGAGCCACTTAATGCTGACCTATGAAGTACAAAAACGCTCAAAGGACAAACCAACATTGTGCCTGCATGTGCCAATGACAGTTTTCCCTCCTCCTGTTTTCTGACTGTTTTTTTCATTTTGGATTTGGGTAGGGTCAGTGTCACTACTGACAGCAGGAAGTGATACCTGGTCCCTAAATTGGTTGCACAAGTTGTCCAACTCCTCCAGGATGACACATCAATATGTGTCACCCAACATAGTCTCAAGGGCATGGTGCAGATTCCAGGAGACAGGCATCTATTCTAGGAGCACTGGACAGGGCCGTAGACGGCCCTTAACCCATTGGCAGGATGGTATCTGCTCCTTTGTGAAAGAAGGAACAGGATGCACACTGATGAGCATGTCTGCAAATGCATTAATAAATGGCTTCAACTATTTCCCATTTTCCTAGCAAAATGAGGTGTGTGTAAAAGTTGTGCAATATGATTGATGAAAGTGAAGGAAAATAAAGCTTACATATACCTTCATAGTGCATTATATTTGTGGCAGAGGAGTAGATCTCATCAACCAAGAAGAATTTTATTATACAAACAAACCCTAAATAAACAAGCTGGCAAGTAATAATTACACAAACAAAACACCCTCTATCAAATCCAAAACCCAGCATTCAATACTAGAATTATAACCAACAGAAAAAAATACTAGAATTAAAAGCAGTAAAGCATTCAAAACATTGTTAAAACCGCTTATTTCATATCACCCACTGGTGCACACATAAGGTAATTGGTGATTATTTGAGCAGCACTGAGTCCAAGACAAGAAAGAAGGCTTGTGTATAAAGCATAACACAACAGGCAAGAGAGAACCAAAATAAGCGTTTGTGAACAAGCATGTTCTTAGACATAAAAAAAAAGGAAGGGAAAGACCATAATGTGACATATATTTATAAATTAACACAAGTTATTAGGTCAGCGAATATGTTGCTTTTTGTTTTGAGGACTGTGATATAGAGAATAAAATTAAACTAACTGTGCCCCAAAGTTACCCACCACAAATGTGACTTTACAGATATCTTAGTGTAAGGACTTGTCCACTATCTGATGTATCAACAAAAATAAATACAGATGGATTTGACAAAGCAGCTTAGCTTTTAATCAATGCTAATGAGACTGTGTAGTGTCGCATGGTGGCACTTCACTTACTTACATAAAGAAAAGGCACCAGAGTCTGGGAATTTAAGAAAGGCATACATTCTTTTATCTCGCCAGAGTTTGAAGTACATCCATAGCCTAAAATATTTCAGACTTTAACTTGAATACAATTGTAAAGGTTGGTTGACTGAAAAAAGAAAAAGGTCTGAAATAACAATCTAAGAATCCTGATAACTTTTACTCTGTCCACGCATCATGGACTCATTGAGTATGAGCTAAAGATTGCTGGTCTCTCACTCCTTAGTGATATTTTTGATTTAAAACTAACCCATAAAACAAACACACACTTTCAACACCTATTATCAATGGCAGCCACATTTTTTCCTAGCTCTGTGAAATACTGTGCTTAACCACAAACCTCTGCTTTAGTTTGTAATTTATAACTTCAATATGTCAGCATTCATAAATTCTTCTCAATCTCATTACCTAGAAAAAGGGAGTTTTTCTTTCCTAGTTTGTTAAACTGCCTTTTCCCTCTTGTGCTGAAACTGAGCTGGGCATACTCCAAATCAAGAGTGTGGGCACTCATTAGTGCTGTTCTCATATCTCACAAAAGAGCCTGGTTACAAAGAGACTCAAGCTCTATTTAAAGTAATGCCGCCAGGAGTCCATTGCCAACGATAATGCGCTTTACATCATTTTGTCCTCGCCTTTATCTTGAGCTTCTTAAGGAATAGACAACACGCAAAGTCATTAGGGACATGATAACTCCCCATATAATTAGATGGAGAAAGATTGGATGCATGGTGCACCACAGGGCAGACCCACTTACGACATAATCACTCACCCCACCAATGTGGGACATCGTATATGCTGGCAATTAATTGAGATGATTACAATTAGCTAAGACAGAATGTTTGCTTCTGTCTGTTCTGACCAAAGAGTTGACTGTAATTTGCCTCTGGTTGAAAATACAGACTCTGACTCAGTCTCATTACAGTAGCTACGCTAGTATTTTTTAGCAGGCTAAAGCCAACTAATAGATTCTTAGCTTGTAATAGACCACAAAGTAGAAGAACAGATTTGATTTGGAAATTAGATAAAGGGATACTTCCTGGATTCTTACTTCCATTCAGTTCTCTCAATTCTGATTACTATTTAACATTTATATTTTTAAATCACTATTTAAAAATCTGTGGTTCTCAAGCTTTTTTTCTGGCATGCCACCTTCAGAAGAAGAAAAGACACACACACAAATCTCATCACATTTTAGTGAAACTGATCAAGAACCCCTTTTTGGTTCATTTTCTCTGCATTAATCCAATGTATTTTCATTCCATATTCCTCCACGGCTAACCCAGCCCTCCCCTGCAGTGGCTCTAAGCTCTCGATGAGTACCACCCACTGGTTTGACAACTACAGCATTAAATGAACACTGTGTTTTAGCCATCCCCATATAGTCTGTCATTTTAGCCAATGCATTTCAAGCATTGCAACAGATGGTTAAATTTTTAAATCATAATCTGGATTCTGCATAATTTACACATAAGTAAAAGTAATCATATAACTAAACTAGAGAAAGGAACACCTTGAGGGCTTGGTGGCATTTTCCAGGTTGTAAGTCACTTCCCACGCTTTCTTATTTACAGTCTTGTGAAAAAGGACTCTATACAGGAGAGAGGAAATGCTGTCAGACGCAGGAAGACTTGGCATAAAAAAAACCCCAAAACAAACACTTTTTGCTTAAATTACACAAAACAACTGATGGACAAAAAGACACATCTGAATAATCATTTCGAGCACCCTGTTGGACAGCGAGAATTTGGGCGCTCCCCAGGAACACATTGGCTCATGCTTCAGAGTTCCTCTTCCCCAGCCAAGAACAAGACACCGTCTTCTAAGAGAAGTTGTCTGGCAGACTCCAGTTGCCATTAAAATCTTCATCAAGATGCACCTGAAACTTCTGGAGGACACTGTGGAGAACATCCCCTTCTATGCCTGGGGTCCAGGAAGCCCGAAGCCCCAAGACCGCATCCTGTTGTGCCCAATTTCAAACATTTCACACACATTTCCGCACATTCTTACAACCGCTTGAGCTTGACACGCAGTGTTCAACATTGCATTAAGGTTTGTCACACGGAATGTGCATGGAGCTGGCTCCAGCAAAATGAAGTAAAGATATTTAACCAGCTTAAAAAAAACTATAGGCAAAGTTGTCTTACTACAAGAGACTCATACACCTGTCACAGCCACAAATAAACTTAAAACACCTGAGTTTCCGAATGTGTTCTCGGCTTGCTATAACTCTGAACTTTGATAGAAAAAGGAAGACACAAGAGAGAAAAAGTTATGCTTTTTTATTTTTTGGTGACACTTGACATCTGAAATCAAGTATAGTATACTGATGTTGGCAATAAAAGCAAAAAAAAAAAAAAAAAGGAATTACGATACTAAGTAGAAGCCTGGTGCTGCTAATCAAATTTACCTGATTAAGTCTGGCCACCTCTATAAAATCTAGGTTTTGGCAGTTTGCTGAATCTGGAGCATTCAGTTGTAGATTAGCACAATACCAAGGATGGAAGACATCAGCAATAAAAGATAGCAATAGAGTCTTATATAATTAATTCCAATATGCATATATTGCCAATGCATTCTCTTTGAGAGTCATTGGTAACACTTGTACATAACAATTCTTAGTCTGCAGCAATGACATATTTCACAGTAAAATATGCTGTCAAACACACTGTTAGGTCAAAGCACTTCACTTTGTTGAAGCTCTACAATACGTAAAATGTAGCAACAAACAAACCAGTGGGGTGCTCCTCCCTGGCCTTGCGGGACCACATCCTTTTCCAGGACTTACTGGTGTTTTTTTTCCTCAGTTTCAGCAGCATTTAATACATCCTGAACTGTCATCAGTAGTTGAGCAGCAGTTGTGTGATGAGCTGGCTCACTGATGCTCTCGGGCTAAAACATGTGGCAAACGTGTTTCACTGTCACATAAACAATTTTAGTGAGCAGCACTGGTGCAAAGTTGTCATCTTTGATTTCTGTAATGATGGAAAGGACTATGCCACCTCTGACAGAGTGAGACAAGGCAGCTTGTTCTATGGCAGAGAGAGGGTCATCCTGTACAGAACATATTATCTTAGGTTAACTAGGAGTAGAAAGAGCACTGGGAAACAAAGTTATGCTATTTGAAGTCTGGCTGTTGGTGTGTCTACACTTCCGATTATATAAAGGGTATCTTTACTGTCATCAGGGATATACTAGCAGGTATATGAAGAGTCAACTCACTGGGGCTCTGTGAGGATGGACCATAAGATCTTGCAAATGTGTTTCACAGCAATATCAACAGCAGTAATCAGCATTGGTACAAAGACTGTCATTTTTGATGGATCAGGAGAAGATAGATAGCCAAAATCTGAGATACCATGTTCAAGAGGGGGCAAGGAAGCAGCTTCCAAAATCCCTGCAGGGCTCGAGAAATCACCTCTACCACCACTTCTTGTAGGAGCTGGGTCTTTCAAACAGAAGGACCTTAATCTACCCAATGTCTTTCCATTTTTACTTGTGTTTTTTATTAGATTTAGTGATCAGTTCATACAAAATCATTATTGTAGGTAATTCTATCATCCATTTGATACTGACAACTTTATTGCTGCATTTAATTCACTGTTGGACTCAATTCACAGTTGCAAAGTAAGCAAAAGATCCCAAATCCCTTTGGCATAAAAAAGTGTACAAAATCAAACGTGTGAAAAACAGGAGCTACTTTCAGGCTGGTTCATATTCTAGCTTCGCACAAAATATAAATGGAAAAGCAACTAAACATTTAACAGCATTTCCTGAAAATCCTTATTTGCTTGGCCATTTCTTGATAAATTTAAATTTATAATATTAGATTACCCAATGAAATAAATTTCATTACAATAGATTTTTTTCAGAAAGTGCTGAAACTAAAGTGAATACTTCACTGTTATCTTCTTCATGTGCTATGTGCTAATAAAATGCAGAGCAGATACGCAGACAGAAGTTGATTATTTTGTAAATAGTGTTACATCCTCACTGTGTACAATGCTAGAAACTGTGGCACATCTGGAAAAGACAACAAACAGCATAAGGATTGTCCACATCTTTTGCACACTTTGACCTTTCTATCCAAGCAGAATCTGGACTCATCACTGAACATAATGTTCCTACAGATCTTCAGGCTCCAGTGCACATGTTGCAAACACCAGCGCAAATGTCCCTGATGCTGCATTCATGACAGGCTCCTTTCAGCCCTATAACACTGAAGATTGGCTGTTCTGGACTGTCTAGGTAACGAGCCGTAGGCCATATCGTCCTGCAAATCTTGACTGCAACTTTGTGGAAGCCTACCTATGGATCCTGTGCTGTGCTGACAGGATGAGGGAATAGTCTTCTTGTGGTGTCTCTTTTTTGGGATACCCACGTTGCAGCCTGCTGGGGCCCATAATGTACTGCACATGTCTTTATTACTCAGTTCTTTTCAATTGCCATGTGATAATACACCGCTATTGCAAATTAAATTAAAGAATGTCACAAACCTCTGTGTACGGCCCTTTATGTAATGCTAATTTTCCCAATATGGTCCTTAGTAAAACTGAGTTTGAAACCCCTCCTTTAAAGCATTGTCAGTAAGGGGGGAAGCTCTGTTGGAATCAGTTTAGTAAGACAGAAAAGTCTAATTTTTTATAACCACGAGTCCCTGAGAATAGGTTTAATAAGGCACAGTAATTAAAAATCACCAATGTGTGTTCAATGTGGCCACACAGACTCTCAATTTTATTCTTTTTGTCTGTCAAAACTATGATTTACAAGATTTTTGCCTATGTATAAATAAATATATATATATTTTGTGTGTGTGTGTGTGTGTGTGTGTGTGTGTGTTTTGCAATGCTGTAGTCATTTATTATGCAGTAGGACTATAAATAAACTTAACCAGTGTGCTGAGATTTTGTTATGTGTCTCCACAATGTCTGACCACTGTCACCCTTTGGCTATCTCAAACTACACACGAAGGAGCCAAGCAACCCAGGGGCTTGTACTTCTCTCGAGTGGTTTTCTCTTGTTTTCACCCACTTGCAGTACGATTCGGCCCAAGGCCAAGCAGGCTGAAAGCGTAAGGGCAAGTCAGTGCCACATTTAGGTTTCCTCCAAGAGTTAGTCAGCCTGTTCGCCCTAATGGATTCAGGATGTGCATCCAGCTCAGGATGCAGAGTATTAAGTGCTCTCTCTATGTCACTCTACACACACCCTCACCTTTGTTTGTGGCCCAAGGATGCTCTTACAGTGAAGCAATTTAGAAGCGTCATTCAACCTGAAAGAGGGGAATAGAAGGGTCATGGAAAAGAAAATTAGTAGTAATGGGTATAAGAAGAGACAGTTATAGCATCAGGTTGACACTTATTTTGTGGCCTTGTTGATTTAGTTACATTTTCTTAGCCTTTTCTAGTTCTTCTTATTTAATTCTTCTTCATATCTTCTGAAAAACTAGTGCAAAATCTGGATTATTTTGGCAACAATAAATAACCAAAAACTGAATGTCAGATACAGGAAATCGTGCTAAACATGTTGCAATCTAGTTTATCAGTGTAACCAACTCAACTCAGGTTTCACTCAAGGATATTGAGATTTTCCTCTCTTTTCAATTCCTCTACAGAAATTAATTTCTCTACAGAAAAGAAGTTTCAAGTTCTGTGTTTGAATTTCTCAGAAGATACATAGCAATGTAATGTATTTTCATAGAAATTACATAAATGAAAATAAATAAACAAAAATACTGTTCTTTCACTCTGAAATTTCTGTCATTTGAGAATGACAGGGAAAATGCAAAGAAAAAAAAAAAAAGCAGTAAAAAGCAGTTTGCAAGATGAAACATATTACCAGAAAGAAAGAGGGATATAAATTATCACTAAACAGTGTTAACAAACATTACTACAATCTGTTGCACAACTTGCATGCTTACAGCTGACAAGACTAAAGTGTATTAGAAGCATTTACATCAGAGATGACATTTTTTTAAATTTTTCTCTCCAACGAAACCAGTGATACGCACACATCTAAGGCTTTATTCAGAGTATGCATTTCATCAACTTATTAAATGATGTGACTTAAGTTGATCTCTGCTGTGACTGAAATAACATGTTCAAGCCAATATGTTTAAGGCAGTGTTGTTTCCACAGGTCCATTTCACGTGGTGTATTGACTCATGGCATCTTATAGAAAAACATGAAGAAATGTTACTTGGCCACAACTGTCATTCAATAGGAGCAATGCCAGTGTCACAGAGGTTACTATTTCTTTAAAAACAAGTCATATTACATTTGGATAAGCCAGCAAGAGAGCACTATGAAATTAATGTAACTTCTGAAAGCTTGACATGCAGATTTGAGTAGATGAAGCCACCAGAGAGAGGGCAAACAGTGCATAACGGATTGATACAGTGATAATTACGGTGAATTTGCCAATGATTGCAGTACCAGAGCTAATAAACTACTTATTAATGGTAGTGATCCTCCCTCGGTAACATAGACTTTAGCAGCTCATCAACCAAACTGATAGCTGTGTGAATGCATTGTCACAGGCTTTCATCCTGCTCACCAATTAATGCCACTCAAACTTCATCCTGTTACATTTATTTGCAGATCTTGTTATAACATTGCATACTGACACTCTATACTCCATTGCCTTACTGTAATCAGATCAGTACACATAAAACTCTTTGGTGCTCTGGCCAGGCTGCATTTCACAGGGACTGGAACTCTATTGATCAAAGCGCTCAGACATGTCCAGACCCTTTCCCCGAGTGCATCATGGTCCTGCTCGCTGAAGCCAAAAGAGCCTAACAACAACAAACATATCTGCCGTTGCTGCCTGTGTCTCTCTGATTAGCTGCCGGGGAGATATTTTTAGAGTATCACAGCCCCTTTGAAGAGGATGAAGAGCAGAGCCCAGCCCCCACCCCCACTCCCATGTCGCAGCCCCTTACCACTCTATATTTCAAATTACAGTCCAGCATTCTTTGTGAATTTCTGCTCATTGTTGCCATACTGTCAGATATATTTGACTTGTAATGGTTTTATTATCTGATCACTTGACTCCCTTCTCACGTAGACTCCCTCCCTGTGCATACAGTGTACTAAAAGTCACTTTTAAAACTGAAACACACTAGATTGATAGCCTGAAAGGTCCTGTATGTATAGCTTAGAATAGTAATTAATGTCCAATAATAGATTAAAATGCTGTGCATGGCCATCCCTGTGCTGTTAGGAGAGTAAGAGGCAATTGTGACAGGATATCTGCAATTATTTTAATAACTAAGAACTTGTGATTAAATCCCCATTTTCAGTTGATTGACTCATATAAATAACAGCTACTATTTTCTTTGGTAAAATCCGTTAAGTACTGAGTACACCGTTTCAGCAATACAGTCTATGTTCAGTAATCATGCATGTGTAAATATTTGTCCTGGAATGTATTTACTAAGATAAAGTTTGTACTCTGTTGAGTACCAGGTTGATCATTTTATTGATTTACTGAGATAAGATGCTCAGGTTATTAAATAAACACCTGTCCACCCTGAAATAATTCTAAGAACCTTTAAAGTAAATATAAATAATGTTAATTGGAACTCATGATATGCTGACAAGTTCATTGATTTTACGCATGTGTTCAAAGCACTAAATCTTTAAGTAAAAACATTAGTGCTCCTTTTGATTTCATGTACTATTTATTTGGTTGTCTGTGTTATGGTTTGTGCACAAATGACACCAGTCCACTCATTAACAGGCAGATTATTATTATTATCATTATTTTTTTTTTTCTTAGGAAGTGTCTCAATTGCACATGCTATTTTTATGTAACCACTTACTTTACTAAAGTCAGTAATCACATTGCAGTTACAATTATGTTGTCAATTTGTTGCAAAGGTTCTTCAGACGGACAGATAGAAAGACAAAAAACATTTAAATGTGACAGTTGGCTGATGTCAGTTTGTTTGCAGGGAGAAGGAAAAATGTGGAGCGATCTACAATTTTTGACAAGTGAGTTATGAACATTACTTCCATTTTTATTCCTTGAAAGGACAAGAGTGTGATGGTAAAGTGGTTTTAAAAGAGGTAGTATTAGCCAGTTTCATTCACGCAAACTATAGGTTACCATGCCTAACCTCTGGGGATCAAAGCAATCGCAAGGGATTTTTTTGAGCAACACCCTCCTGAGTGATTTCACCAAGTGATAGCAGCCAGAAGCCTATAGCAACTACTCAGGGAATACACATTTTCTCTAGTACTCATCAGTCTCTCGGCCTGAAGCCTTGACAAAAGTGGAACTGATGTCCTTTTTTATGACTTGTGATGGTATTGAAACAGACCAGTTACATTTAAAGGTTCTATACTGATTAGTGATTATGTTTAATGTAAAGCCTGAAGCACACTGACTTGCTTTGAAGTACAGGTTTGCAACACTCAGTGGAGCCAAACAAAGATGAAACAGGAAGAATGCAAGAAGACAGCCCCGGACAGTTGGGCTTAAAATACAGTCTGCAAGGGATAAAAGAAGTGATGGAGTTAGTGCTTAATTGAAAAATGGAAAGGAAGTGCATACTCGGTCAGATCACTGGATCTGGAGAATATAGTTTGTGGACAAATGAGCAATGAGAGATTTGGGAGTGACAGGAGCAATCAGAAGTGGAAAGCATGCACAATTAATAAAATGTAGAGATGATTGAGACCCTGCAAAAAATGTGAATAAAGATAAATGTAAAAAGTGCAAAACTGTACACAGTTTCAACTTTTGGCACCTGGTTTGGATTGAAAATCATCAGTGTTTTGTGGCTCTCAAATGTTAGACTTAAATTGAATATTTCAGTGAAACATGAGACAAGAATTATTTGTCTCATTTTATTGGAATAATTTAATATTTAGAATAAGTATAAGCACTGATAAGTACTGTACAATCCATTGCTTTAGCTAAGAGTGACAACAAACTGCATAAAACCATGTGTTAACAGAGCTTCATGGAGATTCCTTTGGCCAACACGTGCTGACACATTCATCTGACATGAGTTATAAATGGAGAAAGGTATGAAAAACACAACCTGTCGATCATGCCTCCATTCTAACTGACAGATCAACTCTGAGCATGCCCACACAATCAGCAGCTGGTCCCACTGATGCCATTCAAACTAGCTGGATATTAAAGAATCCCTCGGCTGAAACTACATAAATTATACATAATGAAATGCAATTAACATTTTTACTCTGACAATTAAATACATTAAAGAGCCAGGCCTGTGAAAAGAGAGTGGCAGAGCAGAGGAGGTGGGCGGGTAGGGCCCAATGTATGAAACAGCTAGCTACCTTTAACGTTCTGCAATACACTCAGTGAGTGTCTGCTCAAATGTTTACAGACCAATTAGTGCCAATGGACAGATTCTCAATCAAACAAAATGCCAGGTTTGCATGGAATATTAAGTGGGTTATAATGGAGTAAGTGAGTCAATGAATGTTATCTTTGGAGCTCTTGGGGGAAAGCAGGGAGGAGTGGTTGGGGCTGGGGGGATAGGATGGGAGAGAGGAGGATAGGGGTTGGGGATTTTGGGAATCTTGTGTCAGTATTACAAGCCTTTTAAATTTTGGGGTGGTTTTAAGGACTGATTTATTAGTGTAGAATTTGCCTTTTTGTTATTGCCGTTTTTATCTTAGATGATAGAGTGGCTGAATAGTCCAAGAGCAAATACAATTACTCTTTTCACTGTTATATCATCTGCTATTTAGTTATATTTAGCACCGGGTATTTCCAGGAAAACCTTTAAGCAGAGTGAAGGAAATTACTGAAGATGTTTTTTGAAGTACTTTGTTTTTCCACTGGTGCCTGCAAAAGTTTGTCGTACAGGTGGGTAAGATAGGGGCCACTGACATTCTCTGCATACCAAGAAGAGAAAGGTAATGTCTTAAGTGCCTTTACCCTTACATATTGTTTGGCTAAATTTTGGCCTGTTTTGACATTAGAGAGCATTAAAAAATGTCTTTAAGCTTGAAATTTGATGACTTTTAAAATTATATCATATGAGATTTGATGAGTTTTAGATTCAATAATGTCGGAAATTGTGATTTGGGGGGATCTTAAAACTGTTAAACTAACACTTACACTATATATAGAGCTGCATGATTTCCTACCATATTTACCCAGTGTGAAGAGAAAGTTGTTAGAAGGCCAAGAAACTTAAACTCAGATATCTTTTCTTACATGTACATATATACATGGGCGATCCCCCATCACGGTCTGATCTGCTCTGCACCAACTGTGTGCAGAACAGATGTGACCCAGAGGAAAACCGCGCAGGGCTCTTAGCACACTCTTTATTTATACTTCAAGCAAGTTTCCACAGCAGTAGGAGTGGCATGTATGGAACTGCCTTAAAAGGAGAGACCTTTAGCTTGTCTGTTGAAACAGGAAATAGCTTGGTATGTATAGAAATTTAAACATTCCCATAAAAGGAGAGAGAGAGAGAGAGAGAGAGAGAGACCGTTAACTCAGGAGGTAGTATCGTATGTCACCGCATTCCTCTACACATCTGGTTCCACTTTCCTTTCCTGTGGTGGTTCTAAATCACAAACTCTTATTTTAAATGAAGCTACAACTAAACAATAATCACAAAATTAAAAATCTTTCATCATTCCCTCCTGTTGTAGCGAATTTAAACAAATACATCAATGTGTTTCAGACACAGACCCTACATTGTGAGTGCTTTCGGTCTGGTCGTCATAAAATGTGTATCATTCAAACATAATCATTCATCACATTAGTTTCATACTCATCGTCTTCTCCTTCCTCCTCGTCTGGCACAGTGACATATGCAACAAGAGATTGGGATATCATTCTTGATACCATTCCTCTTACACAGGGGATAATGCATGTAGTAAAGATACAAAACATGATAAGTATTAGGCCAATAAACATCAAAACCTTAAACATCAGTGTTCTCCATGAGCCGCTCATAAACCAATCCCACCAATTACTTTGTAAATTTGCCCAATCGGTTACCTGTGCCTGTTGAACGTTTCTAAGTAATTGTAGAGCATTTGTCATATTATCAGAATGCACATTATCTGGAATATATGTACAACAAGTTGTATTGAACAAAACACACAGTCCGCCCTTCTATGCAAGTTGGCTTCTTGATCCTTTAAGTGCATCAGGGTCCATGCTGTAAGCAGCAGGGCCAAGGTGGTAAGCAGAATAATCTTCATGATGACCAGACACACCGATTTGCTCTGGTGAGTAGACTACAGGCGAGAAGTAGAAGGCGGGATATACCCAATCAGCCCTCCCTTCACCTGTAGATCACCAAAGAGTCGGGGTGGTGGTGTCTTTAGGTTGTGCTGTCACTCACTTCCACTTTTTTGCAATGGCTCTGGTGGATCCAAGAGGGCCTCTCAGCAATTTTGCAAGCTGTTGGCGTCGTTAGGAGTACTTGGTATGGACCTTCACCTGGTTTTAATCTGCAAGAGACTTGAGAAGCGTCGCACGGCAGTTCAAAACAATATCCCTATTTTCTACTAGTTTTGCCATTCATTCTAGTAAAGTTGTCTTTCTAACAGATTTATCTATTGGTTCACTTGCATCAATTCATGCATCTTTTCACTGAGGTCTGATTCAAACTATCTTACTTCTGATTCTTTCCAAAAATAATTTCACATGTAACAATTTATATATGTGTGTTTTCTATTTTTATTTACCTCTTTGTTGTGATCTGGTGGACATCTCTAAACACCATCATGAGTTCAGGCTTCAATTTCAACCCAATTATACTCCTCTGGGCTTCACCTTCCCACTGGCCCCTGTACCCTTCTCAAAGTGTCCTTTGTCGTCTTAAATCTCCAGCAAACACAATCTGTTTCTTCTCTGTTTCTTTTTAGTATTTTCCTTTTAGATTAAGTCCCAGCCAGGCAAAATATCACATTCAGTGCCTTTAAACAGTTATGTCACACTGTTCTTACCAGCCTGCTGTTAATTCTTCAAGTCCACGATGTTTCGTTGGTCTTCATCAGGAGATTAACTGTCCTTTGAGCTTCTTCTCAGGATCGGGACGAGTGGGAGGTCAAGCTGTAAAATTTTAAGCCAAACTTTGGCTTGTTTTCTCCCAATTATGTTAATCTATGGTTTTGCTGCTATGCTCAAAATTCTAGGTTGAGAAAAGTCCACCTTTATTTATTTGTGACCTACATTGACACACTAAACCATACCATTAATATCATTTTCATTTCTTTTCTTAAAGCCTCCATTTGCTTCATCTGGCTAGAGTCTGTCTCTTCTGTTTTTCTCTCTGGGTGCTCACTCCTTATATGGGCATGCAAAGTTCCTGTCACACACACACTTCCTGTTACTCTCTTTTGTGTTTCTACAGGCTAATCAAACTCATTTTGTATTTACAATCTACAAACCCTCTGTAATTCTACTAACTTTTAATCTAAAATGTAGCGTCATTCACACAATAATTTCATAATCCTCTCACACACACTGCCTTTTAAATAAACTAAACTCTTTGCATTTTTATCTATTTCAGGCATTTTCTGAGTCTCTGTTTTATGGTGCCGTTAGTTCTCTCTACTAACCCTGCACTCCATAGATGATAAGCACAATGATTTCTTATACTGAATCCTAGTGCTTCAGAGACCTTACTGATCACATCATTGACAAAATGTGTCCCATTGTCTGATCTTATCAGAGAAGGGATACCATATGTTGGAATAAAATGATTACATAAACATTTTGCAATGGAGATTGCCTCTGCTTTTTACTGGATATATCTCTGGTCAGTTTGAAAACACATCTATGATCACTAAGGCATATTTTAATCCTTGACATTCATTCAATAAAATCCATGTGGATGGTGTGGAGAACTGACCTCTCTTAGGTCTTAAGTTTCCTTGTGAGTTGTGTTTTTGACAGAATAGGCATGTTCTTACAAATTTTTCGCTGAAGTTTCAAAATTTATAGTGTAAAAGTGTGTATTGTTTATCTATACTATATTTCCCTCCTGTTGACACATGTATTACTTCATGTGTCACTACAGCCGCTGTCCTGTGTAACGACTCTGGTAATATTGGTTTTCCATCACAGACCATTAAGTCATCTTTCAGTTGTGCTCCACATTTCAGCCACTTGTTCTGTTCAGTGGTTGTTGCAGCTTTTTGTTCGGTTTTTAGTACGTCAAGTGGTATTTGTGGGCAGTAGTCGGATACTAGTAGCTCTGCCGATTGTTGTGCAGCCTGTTTTGCTGTTCGATCTGCAAAATTATTTCCTTTTGTGACAATAAAATTGTCTTTTTGATGTGCTGCACATTTACAAAGTGCCAATTGTTTTGGCAAGGTGATCACTTCCAATAAGATTTTTAATAAGCTGCCGTGTTGCACGGAGTTATCCGTAGAGGTGACCATACCTCTGTTATGCCAAATTTTTGCAAAGTGGTGCACTGCTGAAAAAACAAACTGGCTGTCAGTGTATATATTTATATTTTGGCCTGCGTGCAATTCATATGCACATATGACTGCATACGTGCAGCTGACTCTTTTACTGCTTCTGCTGCGGCTGCATAGGCTTGCATATGCAGGCAGGCCTGACGCTACAGAGTCTAATTTACACGAGTCTAAATTTCACCAGGAATGTTAACAGGCGTTATTTTTCTTCAAATGCCTGTGTTATCACAGCTTTCATATAACCTGCTCCTCTATCTACACGTAAGTAGAAAGGCTTATCATAGTCAGGCAGTGCTAAAACTGTATCTGTCTGTAATGCCTATTTTTAAATAACTGAATGCTTCTTCTTTCTTCTCTATAGATGCAACATTACATTTTCACTTAATGCATTTTTAGATAATTTCTAGTTTTTCAAAGAATTCACCCATCTCACACATCTTACATATTTCAAACTTTGAAGTTAGGTTTTTTTGTATATATATATATTTTTAAACTTTGAATTGCTCACAGTTCTAAAACTAGGCATTTGTAAATCATATGCCTAATCACTATGTGTCACTGTGATCCACAAGTATGGTCACAAATTCGCTTCCAAACCAACAAAACAAAATAATCAAACAAAACAGAAAACATACATGAGTCAGGACACAAAAAGAAAAAATGCTGCTACTGAAACAGAGCAGAAGTGTGAGGGAAAAACTGAGCTCACAGACAGCTGCATGTGTTGGCTTTTAATAACATGCAGCCTCTGCTCTAAAAACAAATAAATAAAAATAAAAGAAAATGTGTAACATGCTCATCAGCGATGTCCACATATTTAATTCAGCTTCTCAATCCTGTAGCTTTAGCTGTTGTCTACAGGGTTTGGCTTATTAGTTGTTATTATAGGTGTGCTCTATATCTCAGTAATGTTTTATCCAGGATAAATGACAGGTTTTCAAGCAGGTCAAGTGCCTCTATGCACTTAATTAGTTTAGATAGTGTTGAGCTAGTTAATAGGTATGCCCTCATTGTCATCTGTTGTGATTTTATTTTGAAAGGATGCTTCCTGTTATGCTGCAGAGTGCACGCGAGAGTTCAATAAACAAAGTCACCTTTCGGTGTGATGTTCCGGTGAAAGCCGATGCCCCACGTGTGATTATTCCTCCGTCTAGACAATAAGTATCTTCAATATTCATGCAGATTCTGCTGGAAGACCCGTCTCTGCTAACAGATAGTTTCTTTATTTTCTTCATCTCATATGTCATTATACTGAGTTTGAGCAAACCTTAAGCTTGATGCAGATTACTTCATAACAATCATCCACCTCACATCATAACTGACTAGGTTGCTTCTTATTATTAATATTATGTCATTATTAATATTATCATCTTTTTCTTTCTATATAATAACAATAGTATATTACAATATTTTATTAGTGTATACCATTATACTACTACTGAGCCAATTTAATAGTTAGGATCATCTTACTCAGCAAACAGATAATTTAGAATTCATCCAATCTGTACAAATTTGCTTTTTCTCTGAACAGGTTTGTGCCTACTTTTAGACTGGTCTTCTGTTTGTCTCATCTCAGATCCAACCTTCGGTCACATTCATTCTCTCTGTTGCGTGACGAACCAAGCAATTTATTATTATATATTTTATATTTTATTTTGTATCCATCAAGGGCTTCGGGTGATCTGCAGTTTCACCCTTTCCCAAGCTGGAGACATTTACCTTTTCACACACTTTCCTTGGCTGAACAATGACACAGCCCTAATGTACCTTATGCATCTCTCTATTTTATTTAAAAGATTTTCGTGTGAATTATTTCCTTTTATTCATTTTATACATTCTGGGCATGATCGTCATGCCAACTATGTTTCATTGTTAATATCAGTTTACAGGTTGTTATCTTTCCTATTATTAGTTTCAATATGTTAAAAATAAGTTCTAATGTAATTTTGTCTTTGTTTATTTTATTTTTGTACTTCTTATATTTATATCTATTCGGTGGGGTCTGTTTCCAACCTTTTTAAACTACTTTAAACTATTTTGATCTCTGGTTTTCACTTAATAAGGGTTTTGTCAGTCACTGCACTGTAGTGTGACCTGATGCTGATTTTAATATTAAAGTATCTTCTGAGAATTGTACTTCCTGTGGTTTTCTGTTCAAAACGGTTTTACATACTCCTGTGTCACATAACATCTGCACTGGTTTGCTATTAACATATACTGTCAGTGTAGGTTTGCCTTTTACTTCAGACACTAATTGATAGACATTAAATACTTCTGCGTCACTTTTGTCATTTTCATTTGGCTTTTTCTCAATTAATCATTCTTTTGAATATTGCCGTTTGTCTGTTTTATGTCTGCAATCTCTGGCGAAATGCCCTTCCTTGCCACAGTTCCAGCACGTATTATCTCTTTCTTCACTTCTTTCGCGTAAGTCTGTCTGTCCTACATATCTCTGGCCCTTTTCTCTAAATCCTCCTCTTCCTCTGCCTCTATTTCCTCTCCTCTGTCCCTGTCTGTTACCTCTCGCTTCCACACTTGGAAATATTCTAATTCTTGCGTGCGTTTTCCTTCTTTTTTTAAATCTTTTGTCTCTCCTACTTCTTTAAGTTGTAATAGTGCAGATGGATTTCTCCATCCTTGCACACTAATTTGTCCGGCGCCTGGACATTTTTTTTTTCTAACCACTGTTCGTCAACAGTAAACTTAGTGGGCTGATTACCCATTATAACAGAAACTGCAGAGCCTTCTCTGGTATTAGACGAATAAGAGTGGTTATTGACACGCCCTTCTACTCCAGCTATTCTGGAGCGGTGTCAATTTTATGAGATGAAACTCAACCGTTCTCTTTTGTCACCAGTACTTCAGCTACTGACAGGAAATAAAATGACAATAACAATGAGAGTGATTCAGCAGCGTATTTGTGCTGTTTAAATCAATTCACTCTCAACACACAGAAAACACAAACATTTACACAGACATTTACACAGTCGCGCAGACCTTTTCGGCAGGTCAGTCCTAAAAATTCCTAATTTGAAATCCTTTCGGCGGATTAATCCTTAAAAAACTTTTATTTTGAAATCCTTTCGGCAGATTAGTCCTAAAAATTACAGATCCGTGCAGTGGATCAGACTCACTGAATCCTTTCGGCGGATTAGACCAAAGTTTGTTTTACGCGAGTGTAAGTGAGTAGTTTCTTTACCTTCCCAAGATTCTCTGGCTATGTTGAAAGTCAGCCACTGAATCCCAGCGTCGTGGACCACTTGATTAAAACACTGGCCAGGAATCGAATTTCAACGTCCCTGGACTTTTCACTCCTACCTAGAGGCTGTCGACAGGCTTCAGTGCAGCTTTCCACGACGTCAAGATACAGCGGCCGATGCTTCCTATCCGGCTCGGAGGACCAAGAAAATGTGAAGAGAAAGTTGTTAGAAGGCCAAGAAACTTAAACTCAGATATCTTTTCTTACATGTACATATATACATGGGCGATCCCCCATCACGGTCCGATCTGCTCTGCACCAACTGTGTGCAGAACAGATGTGACCCAGAGGAAAACCGCGCAGGGCTCTTAGCACACTCTTTATTTATACTTCAAGCAAGTTTCCACAGCAGTAGGAGTGGCATGTATGGAACTGCCTTAAAAGGAGAGACCTTTAGCTTGTCTGTTGAAACAGGAAATAGCTTGGTATGTATAGAAATTTAAACATTCCCATAAAAGGAGAGAGAGAGAGAGAGAGAGACCGTTAACTCAGGAGGTAGTATCGTATGTCACCGCATTCCTCTACACATCTGGTTCCACTTTCCTTTCCTGTGGTGGTTCTAAATCACAAACTCTTATTTTAAATGAAGCTACAACTAAACAATAATCACAAAATTAAAAATCTTTCATCACCCAGATTCATGGAGTGAAAGGCACCTGATGGTCTTTGAAGGATCATGGGGAATCTCCAAGCAGTGAAATAGTACAGCTATACTACGCAGGCATGAAATGAATATAAGGATTAAGTTATAATTACCTGTACTGAAATTTATTAGGAGGATTTTGTTTGTTTGTTTTCAAATAGACTAGGTATTTGTTTTCTCTTGAAGACTTATACATTTTTAAATTTGAAGGACTGCACTGATTTTAAGAAATTAAAAATTTACAGAAAACACACCCACTCAGGTTTAAAAATGCTAAATGAGACTGGGCTTAGCTGCTGCTCTCCGTGATGCAGACTGAGTATAACAAGCAAGATCTGGCGAAAAAGCAGTTTAAAACCAAAAACACAGAATACACCATGTGTAAGAGAGCATGCCATTTAAAAATGGTATGTAAAATATAAATTGATCATTGTCATCTAAAGAAGATTAACCAGGCTACTAGCAAAACTACCAAAAACAACAAATATGAATATAAGTAAGTATATTAAATGGAGAAAAATCTTACTTCAGTTTTCTGAGCATCCATGTATGTAGCAATTGCACAGTTTATTACACTGTGCATTTGGTTCATTGCATTTTGATTACTTTATCACAAATAGATCGAATTAATTCGCCAAGATGGTCACAAGAACTAATCAATGTGTGACAGGCGATGTGTGTTGCTGCCTTCAGCTCATTTTTATGTCTTGGTTCAAAGTGTTCAAGACTTTGATCTCCAGGTCGAATTTGCAAGCATGATGCCGTATTTCGTTAATGCTTTTTTCAGAACTGGAATGTTCAGCATGCTCTGTCAAGTTTTTTAGTGCTCCTGTTTGTCTTCTTGAAAATGTATCCACAATAAAAGGACTAAAGCAGAGTTGTTTTGGACAGATTAACTTTGGTTTGGTCAGGTCGTGACATCTACCTATGAATATATGTACATTTTCAGATGCTAACAGTAAGTAAATTAAGTTCTAAATGATTTACTCTAAATTAGTTAGGTATTTGGTAATTACTTGTAAAGCCTGAGGCTCCAAAAGTAGCCCTGCTAGAACGCCTCAGGGCTATTTGTGTCCTCCTTCTCACGCTAGCTAACCGACAGAGCTTTTAGTTTTATTTTATTTTTGTTTGTTTTTATGTATAAATTCCCCTCTCGCCCCTGCGGGTGGTCTTTATCTTTCAAAGTCGGGTCCTCTACTAGAGGTCTGCGAGTTTGAGGGCCCTGTGCAGTATCTTTATTGTTCCTAGGACTGCGCTCTCCTGGACTGAGATCTTGGATGTTGTTCCTGGGATTTGATGGAGCTCCTCACCCAGTTTGGGGGCAACTGTCCTGAGTACTCCAATAACCGTAGGGAACGCTTTTGCCTTCAGCCTGCACATCTTCTCTAGCTTCTCTCTCAGCACTTGGTATTTCTCGAGTTTTTTGTGTTCCTTCTACTAAATGTTGCTATCACTCGGTATAGCTACTTCTATCTTTTCTATCTTTCTTCCTTTGCTTGCTTGTGTTCAGTTGGTTAGTCATAAACAGCTTGTATCTAGAAGCATCTGGACTGAGGGTTTCAGAATCCTCTCATATACTTTTCTACAACATAGATCAGAAGTTGAAAAGTCTGGAAAAGAGAAAATATCCAGTGAGCAAAAATGTATTGTTGATGCCAAAAGTCAGAAAAGAATACCTAGTTTGCTTTAAGCTGTTAGGAAGGTAATATTATTTAAATAGCCACTTATTACAACCAAGGTATGCTGGTTGTAACAAGAAAGATATCTGAAGTTGCAACATATTGAATCTTAAAGCAGATGGGCTACAGCAGCCGAAGACCCCACTGGGTGTTACTCCAGTCAGCAAAGAACAGAAAACTAGAGCTACAATCTGGAAAAAGAAGAGGATTGGAAAAAAACATGGATCTATCCTAATTTATGCAAATGGTTCAGGCTGGTGTTAGTGCTGTGGTGGTTTTGGGGTATATTATATATTAGATTTTGGCTCCCTTGAGCATATATATGAATAATGTGAGTTCCATAGAATTGGCTGGGGATTTTTTTCTTTCTTACAGTATTTTTCATCTTTCCTTCACCATATGAGCCCCGAGTAACATGCATCTTAGCCTTTGCATGGCGGAAAAGGTGGGTGCATGTTTATTGTGCATACGTGTCATACAATTAGATTTATACAGTTTATTCCTTTTCTTGTGTTCTCCAAGTCTCTGAGCAATTATTAGAGATCTGCCATTTAACTGAAGTAATATTTGTAGTTGGGAAAAGATACATACCTTTACTGTAAAAACACAGGAAAGTTGAGGTTCTAAAAGAGAACAGTGGAGATGGCAGAAATTCAGTATTATATGAACTTCAAGCAAAATGCAAGTCGGCAGTGCATCCCATCCCGCCAGCAGCCTCTGGCTATCTTTCTCCATCAGGTCAGCTACATCTTTGTGATTACATCTGCTAAAAGCTACCAGTTTATTTAGTGTCTACATCAGCACAGCAGCGATGGCCCAAGATATGGATGCTACAGGAGCTTGACGCTTATCTTGGCTTAGAGGAAAGGAGTGAAAGTAAGAAGACTGAGCTAAATTCACCATGTGTCATAAAAGAATTGGCTTTAACTATATAGGCTGTAACATGTTACTGAGATAATTTGAGACAACAAGACATTTAATTAATAACCAAATCAGAAGAATCAACACAATTTTGTTTTTCTGCTTATCTGAGGTAATTTAATTACAGCTTAAGACACCTTTAAAGCTGTGTATCGCTTTTTCTTTTTCCACCACCTGCTTGGGGTTTTAATGATAATGCGAGATATCACAACCATCTCATCACACAGTAACAAAATGTGAAACTTTATCTTTAGACAATTCTTGCTGTTATGCATAATAAAATCCAAGATTCACAGGAATTCGAAACAGGAGGAGAAAAGGCAAACTAAGAAAGAGTGCGGATGATTACAAAGGCAGGAAACAAGACTGAGACAGAAAACTAAAATAGCAGCGACCAGAGGCAGAGCCAGACATTTGAAAAATCCGGGGCTTAGCCCTAAAGGGTAGTATGCATGTGGGATTTTTTTTTTTTTTTTTTTGGGGGGGGGGGGGGGTTAGAGATGACTGAAAGATTAATTGGCTCTGTTTTGAGTTTTGTCCAAAAAAGAATGACTTCATATAGGGAAAAATATATATCACATATACAGGACACCTTAAACTAGTTTTTTAATTAAGCAGCAAGGCAGAACAAAGTCGGGGCTGTATCAAGACACGAGGACTAGACCCCAATTCAGCCAGACCAAGAACTGATCCGGAATTAAAACAGGACTACAACAGTTCAAAATCAGGACTACTTAGGATTTAACCAAGACAGAACAAGAATCAGAACTAGATGATAGTAGCACTAAAAATCATCATAGACCTGCACTACACTTATTTTTTTAATTCTACCAAAGTACACAGATTGAGAAAAGTTTATATAATTATTTAGCCTTGATGTGCAAACAAGCCTGCATAACATAATAAATGTAGAATTTGAAAAATAGTAAACCTAAAAAGAAACACTAGGTACGAGATACATGAGTACCTATGATACGGTGATACTTTTGGTAAACAACCATTTGACTAACATGTGTGTCTCACCTGCTCTTGTTCCATCTCTGTCCTGTCCTCATTCTCCATCTCCCTCTCTGTTCCTCTCTCTCTCTCTCTGTTCCCCTCTCTCCCTCTTTGTGCTGACAATCATCAAATATACAGTTGAAACCAGATATTTACACACTCTTCAGATCAAAACACAAACACTTTTTTAATTGTAACATCAAATCAGACTAAATGTTTATTTTTTTAGATTGATAAATATAAAAAACCTATTTGTTAACTTTAAGAGTAAAGAGAGAAACTATCTGTATTTCTTAATTGTAAATGGCACCAAATTGTATTCAAAATTGAGCCACACTTATGGAGCTCCACAGTTCTTTTTCTGGTGTTTTGGTTGATATCTCTTGATTTTCCCATTTCAAAGAAACAGGCTCTGTGTTTTGCCTTATATGCATCCACAGGTGTGCCACCAATTTACTCACATGGACTCTACTAACCTATCAGAAGCTTCTTCAGCTCAGAATGGAATCGTCTGGAGTTTTCTTATTAATTAACAATAAACTTAGTGTATATGTACTCCTAAATTTGATGAAAGTGATAAAAAATAGACAGCTCTGTCTCTCTTTATTCTGACATTTAACTAATTCAAAAGATATTTCAATATTTATTTATCCAAAACAAAACAAGTTTACTCTAAATTGATGTTGTACAGTAAAAAAATGTTCTTGTGTTTTCCATAAAGTGTATGTAAATATCTGGTTTCAACTGTGAATATACTGCTGTGTATTGAAGTTCCTCTTGTTTTGCATAGAAATATACTGAACAACATACAAAGCATAATATATAAAATACTACCAGAGTTTTTTCTTTGAAAGAAGCACCTTATGTCCATTCTTGTATATCAGTGCATTACTGAAACCGATTTATTTAGCCGTGGAGGGTAACAACTGAAAATATGAAATAAACACACATGTAAGCTAAGACTCTCTAAAGAAACAGCATTGTTGTTGTTCGGCTTTTCATTTCGCCATTTGTTGATTCACTTGAAGAGCAAGTAACGTAATATGGGTCAAGTGATCAGTTTGATATCAATCTTTCGTGATACACCGTCATATTTACATTGTTTGTACAGTACGAATGATTTGCTTTGGTACCTGGTCAAACTTCAGCTCTCCTCTGTCTGCATGGCTGCGTTTCTCCAATAGCGCACTCGTAGGCAGCAGCTGCCCCGCCCCGCTTAGTGCCTGAGCTCGGATCATACCAATATTAGGGGGGATTTACGCACAGTCGTAAATTGTGGTGATGAAGGAAAACGCTGGGTTGTACGGAGCCCCGCAGGGGACATGGGAGAAAAAAAAAATTAAGACGGACTTTTGCGAGATCTCGCAAAACTAACTCGGGATCTCGCAAAACTTTTGCGAGATCTCGCAAAACAAACTCGGGATCTCGCAAAACTTTTGCGAGCTCTCGCAAAACAAACTGGGGATCTCGCAAAACTTTTGCGATTGACATGACATTGACCAATCAGATGAAAGGAAGAAAAATAGGGTCAAAATTCGTACTTGTAACTTGCAGGGTTTTTTTTGGCTAAGTCCACACACAAATCTTTTTTACGCACGCACAAATCTTTTTTACACATACAAATCTTTTTTACGCACACACAAATTTTTTTTACACATACAAATCTTTTTTACGCACACACAAATCTTTTTTTACACATACAAATCTTTTTTACACACACATAAATAATTTTTTTAGACATACCAATCTTTTTTACGCACACACAAATTTTTTTTACACATACAAATCCTGATTTACAAGTACAAAACCGATTTACAAGTACAAAATATTTATGACCACATTTTGAGCCCATACAGGGAAACTAAACATGAATCAACTTCAGTTGCTTTGGTCCAAATGAGAGCAACGTAGTGGTACTGGAGAGCCGACACCAAGAAAACTGTCAGGGTTCTTGGGTCGGTGACCCAGTGTTTTCAGTTTTGTTCATGTTCAGTTTATTTTGCTACTTCCATGTTCTCACTTCCTGCTTTTCCTGTGTCAGCTCGTCTCGTGTCATTAGCCAGATTATGTTCAGCTGTGTGCTCACCGGTCTCTCATTATCATCCTCATCAGTCTATGTATTTAAGCCCTCTCTTCCCTTCAGCCCTTGTCGTGTCATTGATGTTATGTTGTCCTTCCCGTGTGTTCCCTCAGTTCAGTCAGCCGTTCAGTTGTCCAGCCAGTCAGTGTCCGTTCACCCTCTGTTCACCCACTCCCTATAATAAACCTTCACCTACCTGCGAGTCCTGCGTTTGGGTTCCTTCTTCCTCGCCTCCACACAACGCCTGACAGAATGACACGACCCGTGCCATGAAGACACGATTGGAACCCAGCAAACTCGGACCTCTACGAGCGGCAGCAGGCAGCGCTTTCCCGTTGGGCGGAGGAGCTCAGGGGAAAACAGCGGCTCTTCGCAGAGAGAGAGCACGTCTTTGAGGGGACTCGCCTGGCTCTGGGCGGGCCTCGTAGACGCCGCGTTCCCCCACCTGCTGCCTCACCTGCACCGGAGCATTTGCCGCGGAGAGTGGACGTTTCACGCCGCGCTTCGGCCGCTCCCTCTCTCGCCGCTCCGCTCCTCGCTCACACACCCGCCGTCTCAGTCACCGGACCTCCACCTTCGCCACGGCACAGTGGCTACGCCTCCCACCTTGGCTTAACAGAGGCTCCCGCACCAGAGGCTCGGCTGTGTACCCCGCCCGCTTCCTCTTCCCGGAAAAAGCGGCGCACACGCTGCCATAACAAGGACTATTTTCAGCCACTCCCGATGGTGAGCTCCAGTGACTGTTTTTCGCACTCACCATCTGATTATTCACTCAAAACGCACAATAGACTCACTTCTGATTCATGGGGAGTCTCCCTCCTAGACTAGGACGTGGACTGGGAAGAATTTTTCTGCTCTGCTCCAAAGACTGTAAATAGTGGTGGCAGAAAAACCAGAACAATCCCCAATAAACCTGCCAGTAACACACACACCGTCACTATTTCCACACCCATTACTCAGCCAGTTCCCACCAGCACAGCGGCCCAGATTGGGCCTTCCCCTTCAGCCGTTTCACCTCCTCTGATGGCTAGGGCCCAGTCTACACCCACACCAGTGCCAGCTCCCAGGAGGAGGGCAGCTGCGACCCAGTCTATCTCCACACCCGCTTCTGTTTCTCAGGTGGGGGTGACTGGTGTCCAGCCACCTTCCGTGCCTGTCCCAGCGCCCAGGCTGAGGGCAGCCAGAACCCAGCCTGACCTCCCTAGAGGCTTGGAAGAGCTAACCGGTCCACCTGCTACTTCACCCCTTCATCCACCTCCTGATCCAGCTTTTCACGCACTAGCTTTATCCCTGGTTAGGCTAGCTGAAGTGTCCCCTGCTCAGGCACCAGCTTTACTAGCCCAGGCTGTAGCCTTATCTCCCTGTCTAGCTCAGTCTGTAGCTCAGCCATCAGCCACACCAACCTCAGCTCCGTCGTCAGCCTCGCCTACCTCTGTTCCTCCCTTAGCATCTCCACTCCAGCCAGTTCCCTCAACTGCTGTTCAACTTTCACTCCAGCCAGTTCCCTCACCTGCTGTTCAGCTTTCACTCCAGCCAGTTCCCTCACCTGCTGTTCAGCCTTCACTCCAGTCAGTTCACTCACCTGCTGTTCAGCCTGCCCTCCAGTCCCCTGTAGTCCAGTCTCCTGCCCTCCAGTCCCCTGTACTCCAGTCTCCTGCCCTCCGGTCCCCTGTAGTCCAGTCTCCTGCCCTCCGGTCCCCTGTAGTCCAGTCTCCTCCTGCCCTCCGGTCCCCTGTAGTCCAGTCTCCTCCTGTCCTCTGGTCCCCTCCAGTTCAGTCTTCTGTCCTCCAGGCCCCTGTCCAGTCAGTCCAGTCTGCTCCTGTCCAGTCTGTAGTCCAGTCTGCTCCTGTCCAGTCTGTAGTCCAGCCAGCTCCTGTCCAGTCTGTAGTCCAGTCAGCTCCTGTCCAGTCTGCAGTCCAGTCGCCTCCTGTCTCCCAGTCACCCGTCCACCATCCTGTTCAGTTCCCGGACCTGCAGCCACAGCACCCAGAGCCAGCTGTAAGCTCTCCTGCTCCTCAGCCAGGGGTTTCCGCACCCGCTGGCCCGGCCGCTCCACAGCCAGGGGTTTCCGCACCCGCTGGCCCGGCCGCTCCTCAGCCAGGGGTTTCCGCACCCGCTGGCCCGGCCGCTCCTCAGCCAGGGGTTTCCGCACCCGCTGGCCCGGCCGCTCCACAGCCAGAGGCTTTCGCACCTACTGGCCCTGCCTGTCAGCCTCTGCTTCGCCTGGTCCAGCCTCGGCCTCAGCCTCTGCTTCGCCTGGTCCAGCCTCGGCCTCAGCCTCGGCCTCAGCCTCGGCCTCAGCCTCGGCCTCAGCCTCTGCTTCGCCTGGTCCAGCCTCAGCTTCAGCTTCTGTGTTGCCTGGTCCTGCGGCTGCCGCGCCGTCGCCCCAGCCACGTTCTGGACGTCATCGCCGGCGTGGCCGCCGCCGTCTTCCTCGCGGCCGCCCACCGGACCTGCTCCGTGGCCGCCGCCGGCTTCCTCGCGGCCGCCCACCGGACCTGCTCCGTGGCCGCCGCCGGCTTCGTCGCGGCCGCCCACCGGACCTGCTCCGTGGCCGCCGCCGGCTTCCTCGCGGCCGCCCACCTGAACTGTCTCGTCGCAGCCACGGGCCGCATGGACGCCCACCGGAACTGTCTCAGTGTGGACTCCGTCCCTCCGTCCTGAGCCCCCTCCGCCCGCCCTGTTCTGGTCGTTTTCTCTTTTGGCCGTCGGGTGCCGGCCATTGACGGGGGGGGGTACTGTCAGGGTTCTTGGGTCGGTGACCCAGTGTTTTCAGTTTTGTTCATGTTCAGTTTATTTTGCTACTTCCATGTTCTCACTTCCTGCTTTTCCTGTGTCAGCTCGTCTCGTGTCATTAGCCAGATTATGTTCAGCTGTGTGCTCACCGGTCTCTCATTATCATCCTCATCAGTCTATGTATTTAAGCCCTCTCTTCCCTTCAGCCCTTGTCGTGTCATTGATGTTATGTTGTCCTTCCCGTGTGTTCCCTCAGTTCAGTCAGCCGTTCAGTTGTCCAGCAGGTCAGTGTCCGTTCACCCTCTGTTCACCCACTCCCTATAATAAACCTTCACCTACCTGCGAGTCCTGCGTTTGGGTTCCTTCTTCCTCGCCTCCACACAACGCCTGACAAAAACTCTGCAAAAAAGGAATGGTTTTTGCATTTATTCTTGCTGACTGATTTTTGCAGGCAGCATAATGGTTGCCACAGCATCTCCATCTGTCACACGTCCTCAGTGTGAACCTGCTCTTATCTGTGAAGAAAAACAGGGCATCAGTGGTAGACCTGCAATTTCTGGTGTTCTCTGGTAAATGCCAATTGAGCTACTCAGTGCTTTAAACACACATCATACTCAAGGCTGTTGGGATTTCATGCCACCCTCGTGGAGTTTGTTTCCAGTAGGTCACTAGAGGTCATTTTGTTTCTGCTGGTGGGTTGGTGCCCTTCTATAGTTCTCTCCATATCTCCTGGTGTCTCCTCCACATACTTGAAATTATGCTGAGAGACACATCAGAACTTCTTTTCATGGCACATATGGATGTGCTCCTGGAGGAGCTGCACAACCTGTGCACAGACTGCAGGTATCTCATGCCACCCACAGTGACAAAGATATTAGGAAAAAGCAAAGCTAGAGAAAAATCACTCAGGAAGGATTAGGAGAGAGCAATGGTCTGTGGCCACCACCTGCAAAGTCATTTCATTTCTGGAGCCTGTTTTGTTGTTGCCTTTCCAGCCCACCTGTTGTCACTTTCATTTGCACCAAAGCAGGTGAAATGGGTTCACAATCATGTATACTTCCTAGCTTGAAAGATTGAGATCCCTGCAGTTTAATTGACTTTACTATACTGTGATGCCTAAGTGTTCCCTTAACTTTTTGGGCAGTGTAATTTTATGTTTGTCCACATCATAATCCTTCCAACAGTATCAAAAGGTGTAAGCAAATGTGATTACCCTCATGCAACAGAATAAATTACAATAAAATCGATTTTCCCTGATCGGTGTGTATAACTAAGCTTCTGCACAGTGCTGCATATCTATTTTGTCCTTCTGTGTGCTGTCAGTGGCTTTTTTTATGCATTATGGTGGTATAAAATATGATCTTTTTCATTGCATGAGAAAACACATGTATGAGTAGAAAGTTAAAAAGTATCCATTGTGCTAATCTTGTGGTAAATGGGTGAGAGCTGGCTGTCTGGTAATTCTTTTGGTAGCAATGCATTTCTGCATTGAGCTTATTTAGAGTGTAGCTAAAAGGTTTGGGTGATCAGGTTCAGTCTATCCAAAGTTCTACAGTGACTATAGTCAACCTATTGTCAAGCATTTTTACCACCATTGGTGGTCTCACATTTTAACTGATACAATGCAAATGATAGTAAAAGGACACTTTGAAGGACTAAATCAGTGATTAAACTGGGCCAGAACAATCTGGAACAGTGTTTCATCACCTTCAGCCTTTCAATTAATGAGTATTCAAATCTGGCTGCAAATGACAAAATGCTTTCAAGAGATTTCCATTTTCATGTGGTGCAGTCTGGTGGTCCTTTTAACTGACGCCACAGAGACAATTAAGTCACCACATGATCCCACATGCATCTCATCCCTGTGATGTGTTCATGGTTCATAGGCACAGTGCAGTATTGTTGCATTTAGCTTGTGCTACAGAAGTGGAGTGAGAATAATCAGAGTACTTTTTTCAAGTGGCAGGTGATTTCAAATTCAATGTTTCAAACAGTTCAATATAAGTATGTATGACACAAAGAGTTTCTTTGTGATTTGGAACTCAGTTTGTGTTCTGGTTAAGGCTACAGTGGCTTTCCTAGGGAAAAAAAAAAAAAAAAACATGTGATAATTTTATTCTCTGAAATGGAAAATGATGTAAAAAATAGAGGACATGAAAGTAAGATGGGAGATGGTCTTTTTTTAAGGTAAAGACTCAGCAAGTTTAATTTGATAATCTATTAATGTGACACCTAGTGTATCATATCATAGTTCGACATCAATAGTCTAAAATGTAGAAAATCATATCTATCTATCTGTCTGTCTGTCTGTCTGTCTGTCTGTCTGTCTATCGATCGACAGAGAAAAAAACAGTACACAGTTCCTTCGTCATTGCCTTTCCAAGAATGTAAAAATCTTCAGTGGTGGCTGTTACGGACAGCCTTTTCTAGAACCAGTCCAGTTAAACACACTGAAAGAGAATAATTCTCAGTCATTCACATTAAAAATAGCCTTATTATAAATACTTTATTACAATTTTGCAGATAAAGCCCCTTGAAAGCTCATTTGCAATACAGCCAAGCAACTACTGTTCATACAAATACTGACACTCTTTATTTTGAAAGATCTCCATAAAAAGACTGTGATGTAGTTAGACTCTGTCCTCATATTCTCTGATTCTACAAGCTATACTGGAGTGCTACTCAATAGGACATTGATATGGCATTAACTTTTCCTTTATGCACATATTGACTTTGTTTTGTCTTAGCTTATTGATATAATTTTATAGACTGTGTTAGATTTTTACTGACTCCATACTTTCTCACCGTTATAAACTTCAGAAACAAAATAGTCAGCAAGTGGACTGCATTCTTTGTAAAGAGGTAAATAATGGAAAATAATATAATTGGACTGCTAGGAGTCCTATAAAAATCTCTCTCTCTCTCTGTGTGTGTGTGTGTGTGTGTGTGTGTGTGTGTGTGTGTGTGAGTGCGTCTATGTGGTATGGATTGACATTTGACCTGACGCTGTACCTGGGCTCCGGGGACATTTCGACTTTTTGCTGTGTATTCATGTGTCCCCCTAAAACATGACTTGTAAATGCATTTTTAAGTGTCTAAATAATAATTTTTTCTACTTCTTATGAGGTCATTATTTATCTTTTGACCTGTATTTGCTTAAACTGTAGTGTAAATTCATTTATTAAACTATAATTAAAAGATTTTCTGATTTTCTTAAAAGTCCACCTATACCCCTCACCTGATTTTTGTGTATTCCAATGTATTGCACAGCGACGTTTCGAGTTAGAGTGGATGTGTGTAAGTACTGCAATTTAATACACATTTTCAATACACACGGCCGGAAGTCATTGTGATTGGTAGGCTATATATATAGGCGGTACCTACAGGAAACGGCGCCACGACTTCGCGCGCGTGCCCTTTAACAAGTATATGTCGACGGCAATACGAAGACGGATTAAAAACACAAAGGTAAGCCTTTTTTAATGTAAAATGCACCATGACTTTAATACTATATGAAATTATAGGTGCACAGGCCTATATTAAACTGGTTTAATTTATGCTTTATGGACTTTTAGTTAGTCTTTGAAGAAGTAAAACGGCCTCAGCGTTTGTCATTCAGTAAATAAAATAGGGCTGACGACTAACCGCGTCAACGCGATAAAGCGGGCTAACCCGTGTTAGGATTTACTCGGTGTTAAAGCATTATTGTGGCTTAAACGTGTTAATGCCGACATCGCGACTAACGCGATTAACAATTAAACCAGCGCAGTCTGAGTCAAAATCCCTGATGTCGCTGTCAGCTAATTTCGGGCAGTTTGTCCAATGTCTGTCCATTCTGCTGACAGCCCTAAAATAAAAGCAAGGGGTATAAGTGTATTTAGTCGTGTATTTATTTATATGCCTGAAGAAAAAACTTCTTACAGTTTTGATGCCTAAGCTTTCTCAGTACTTGTATCACTCTCTGCAGTCGCCATTACAGAAATGTCACATGTCGCCATTTTGAGAACTAGGGCTTTAACATTTTAAAAGAAGGCATAAATTAGGACTATGAATAAGTCAGCTGTGTTTATGCTGTAAACTACACTACTGCTAGTTCTGCTACTACTGATGATGATGACAATGATGACGATAATCGTAATACTTTATATGCTTTGGTAATACAGGCAATCAAAACGTACAGGAGAACATGCGAAGGAGACGCATTCCTCCACGGGAGGATGCAGTCTGTCATGTTTCTGCTGGAAGGGAAAACTGGGACTTGATATCCACTACATAAATGCCTTCAAAGGTAAGTTGGTCTTTAGTTTGGATTAGATTTGGAGTTTGTCACTTTGTCTTTTGTCACTCACTTGGTATGCCTCTGCAATTCAGGTCGGGGCATTTTCACGACTGTTCCATTCCAAAAAGGAGACTTCCTTTTGGAATACAGAGGTAAACTCATAACAAAAGAAGAATGTGAGCGGAGACACAGAGTTTATCATGACAGCCTGAAGGTGTTCATGTTTGAATTCAAGTTTGATGGAAAACTCTGGTGGTGTGTATTATATCAGTGTAGTTTGATTAAGATTAAATTACACATTGCTTTTGATTTATGAAAAAAAAGCTTCCTAACAAAAACTAGTTAAGCTAATACTTTTTTGCCTAACCCCACAGTGTGGATGCATCTCAAGAAGATGGGTCATTAGGCAGACTTGTCAACGACAACCACATCAGTCCAAGTGCTTAAATGAAAATATTAAATATCAATGGAAAGCCCCATCTATGCTTATTTGCAAGCAGAGACATAAGTCCAGGCGAAGAAATAGACTATAATTATGGTGACTCGGATTGGCCCTGGAGATGCAAGGTATTTCTACAATTGTACTTTTTGGAACTGATAAATTGCATACCGTGAGCCATTTTTACATTTGTACCTACTCAAATTGGCTTAACGTGACTTAGGGCATCTAGTTTTCCACTGAAATTGAGTATCACCTACTGTGCCTGGGGTCACTATAGCAATGCAGCCGAGCATCCAGTGATATAAATGCCACAGCAAGCATGGACGTCAAGGTGACAAAATGCCTGCTGTTCAGTCTATACTTTAGTGTTCAATTCAGGGATCACGCTGGTTAATTTTGGTCGCCATTTCAAACATTTCAGAGTTTCAAAAATGATGGCTTGGATTTTCACAAAGGAGGCGCACTCATAACTTATCGAGTGACACCATTGACCAGCCACCTGGTGGCATTCAGTCGGTCTATGTCAAATTTTCTGATCACTTTGGATCACTTGGAACCTTGGTGCAGTAGTTACTGAAAAACTACATGGTACTATAACCTACTGGAAAAACAGGGGTAGGTACTAATGGAAAACAGGCAATTGTGATGGCTGCCACATCAAAGCCCTCTAAAAGCACTAAAAAAATATCAGCAGGTATGCAGAAATAAAAAATGGCTTTCGGTTTCTAAATTTTAACAGTGATTGATGTTTAATGTGATTCTAGCCTCTTTAGTTAGATTCAGTTTAAATTTTGTCCCTCAAAGATAAATGGGCCCTAGTGATAGTTCGTTGCTGCTACAGGTGATTGTTTTACTCCTTTAGCAATGGCTTAAAAAAGATTAAAGAAATCACACGGACTATTTTTCTCTTAATCATAGGGCCTTAAATTCTCTATACATGACAGTGAATATTTTAAAGACATTAGCTTGAAACTTATCTTTCTCATACAGTTTATTTAATGTTTCAAAAGCCTCTTCAAAAATGCACTGTATTTTCATTTTCTATCTGTTACACACGAAGACTGAGACCAGCCAGATTCAGAAGACTGTGAGCTGCCTAAAGCCGCAACCAAACAGCTTTCCAAACAATGATCTGGACCTGAAACATCCAGAGCCTGAAAGGGTAAATATAATCCAGTATACCACTTAATGAACTAATAATTTAATCTATCATCATTCTTTATGGATGCTGTGTGTGTTTGGCAGTCACCTGGGTGTGATGTGATTTACATGGACCGTGGCTTGTAGGTCCTTTTCATTGTTTCAAAGTGCAAGTCTGGATAACATCTGAGTGTGTGTGTGTGTTAACCACCCAAATGTGACTTAGGAGGACCACACTGTTATTGGGGGACTCCGTCAAAGTTTGCTTCATGGTGACATCACTCCGGTTTTAGGAGGGGTCTTCTCGTATTTTTTGACAGTTTGACCTACAGCATGCAGAACTGACTGCATGTGCTTTGTTTCTATGTTGAAATGGTTTGAAACTCAGGCTTGAACATTAAGATAGATAGTACTATACAACTTCTTAACTTGTTTTAGGCACTTTTTACTGCTGTAGTGCATGGGTTCTCTCTGGCTGTGTACTCTGGCTTCTTCCCACAGTCCAAAGATGTAGCTTATAGGGTTAGGTTAACTGGTGATTCAAAACTGCCCTTTGGTGTGAATGCAAATGCTTGTCCTTCCATGTTAGACTGGTGATCTGTCCAGGTTGTACTGCCCTATGGTGGCTGGTATAGGCCCCAAACCTGCTACCCCACAATCCTGATAAGGATAAATGGAAGAGGATGGATGATTGCAAAGGAATCAGTTGTTAATTGGAGTGACAGGCTGTCGCAGGGTATCACATTGACAGACTCTACCACACTCACACCTATGGGCAATTTAGAATTACCAGTCCAGCAAACCCCACTAACTGGATGTCTTTGGGCAAAAGCTGTAGTTGCCAGATACAACTCGGGTGAGAGGCATTGTACACCCATCATATTTGGAATAGGTTCCAGCCGCAAGGATAAGCAAATAAGGAAGGATTGGTTTTTTTTATTTTGTTTTTTTTTTTTTACTCTGACCCACTTCACACAGATAAGAATGCATGTGCCATTTTTAAGAAGCTGCAGTGTTTTAACTCAATTTGCTATTCTAGATAACAACAAAGTGAAAGAATCAATTCCCCTAGTCCCAGTAAAATGGTTCCAGTAGAAAAAAAGCGAAGAGGTCAATTGCATTCAAATTTTATACTGGGATGAAGTGTATTAGTTGATATCTGCAACTGAATTGAAAACACCTCACCTTTCCAACTGTCCAAAACAAATAAATGTTGCAATATTTTGCTAACAGTGTCACAATCATCGTCTGGTGTGCACAACAATATCATCTTTGGACAAGTGCATTCAGTGTGTGGGACCGGTTTCCTCCCTCAAGTGGCTTGGCTATAAGTGCAAAGGTGAGACATTTAGTGAATAGGTACAGTATACAGTAAAAAGCATTAATAGAGTTCAACAAGTTAGGCTAGCTGAAATGAACACTGCTCCCTTTTTAATCAGTGGGTGGTCACGTCTAATTAAAGAAATGGAGTATTACCTCATTGGTGCAGGACCTTGTAAAAATGGTATACTTGGGATTGTCCTCAATTCCCCATTCCATAACATAAACTGCTCAAAATAATAAAGGGAACACTTAAACAATGCGATGTAACTCCAAGTCAGTCACACTTCTGTGAAATCAAACTGTTCACTTAGGAAGTAACACTGACAACCATTTTCACATGCTGTTTTGCAAATAGAGTAGACAACAAGTGGAAATTATAGTCAATTCACCATAATAAAGGACTGGTTCTGCAGGTGTTGACCACAGACCACTTCTCAGCACCTATGCTTTCTGGCTGATGTTATGGTCACTTTTGAATGCTGGCGGTGATTTCATTTTAGTGGTAGCATGAGACAGAGTCTACAACCCACACAAGTGGCTCAGGTAGTGCAGCTCATCTAGCGTAGCACATCAATGTGAGCTGTGGCAAGAAGGTTTGCTGTGTCTGTTAGTGTAGTGTCCAGAGCATGGAGGTGCTACCTGGATGTGGAGTAGGCCATAGGAGGGCAACAACCCAGCAGCAGGACCGCTACCTCCACCTTTGTGCAAGGAGGAACAAGAGGAGCCCTGCGAAATGACCTCAAACAGGCCACAAATGTGCATCTGTCTGCTCAAATGGTCAGAAACTGACTTCATGAGGGTTGCTTGAGGGTCCAGCGTCCACAGGTGGGGATTGAGCTTGCAGCCCAACACCATGCAGGATGTTTGGCATTTGCCAGAAAACACAAAGTTTGGCAACTTCGGCACTGGCACCCTATGCTCCTCACAGCTGAAAGGAGGTTCAAACTGAGCACGTGACAGTCTGGAGATGCCGTGGGGAACGTTCTGCTGCCTGCAACATCCTCCAGCATGATCATATTGGCAGTGGGTCAGTAATGGTGTGGGGTGGCATTTCTGTGCCTGCCAGAGAGCCTGACTGTTATTAGGTAACAAGATGAGATCCTCGGACCCTTTGTGAGACCACATGCTGGTGCGTTTGGCCCTGGGGTCCACCTAATGCGAGACGACACTGGACCTCATGTGGCTGGAGTATGTCAGCAGTTCCTCCATGACAAAGGCATTGATGCTATGGACTGGCCCGCCTGTTCCCCAGACCTGAATCCACTTGAGCACATCTGGGACATCATGTCTCACTCCATCCACCACAAACTGTCCAGGGGTTGGCAGATGCTTTAGTCCGGGTCTTGGAGGAGATCCTTCAGGAGACCGTCCGCCACCTCATCCCGAGCATGCCCAGGCATTGTAGGGAAGTCATACAGGCATCTGGAGGCCACACACATTCAACTACACACTTTCATGCCATTCAACTACCTAAAAAACAAAGTATTTAATAAGAATAATTCATTCATTCACATCTGGGATGTCCTTTTTTTTGGGGGGGGGGGGGGATTAGCAGTGTATGTGTAGTCATTAAAATATCCTTAAGTGTGAACATTTTTTTTTTTCAGCATTTGACATTACTGCAATGCTTACAAAAAACTACTTCACTTAAATAGAACTGCAAAGCTAAATTAAGTCTATCAAAATGTGTTTCAGTTTGTTTAGGGGTCTGGCACAAATCCTGCCTTGCAAAATTGGCAAATCAGAATTGTCACCAGTCAACACAGGTGTGTATCCCATTCATATTTGGCTTGACTTTTTTTCAGTTTATTTTTTACCCGTCTAAAGTATTGATCAATTAAAATAACTTTTATTCTTACATTCCAGAAAGAAGAAATTTCTGAATATTCAGGGGAGGATGGATTGCCACATTCAGTTCTGGATCAAATATCAAGCGATGATGATGGCAACCACAGCATATCAGAAGAAGAATATGTGCCAGATTCAGAGTCACATGATGAAGATTCAGATGAAGACATCTCATTATTGCCAAGCACATCAAAAGGTCTGCTATGCCAAGATGACATCTCCAAAGTGCATGAACAATCAGATTCAACGAATTTAATCCACAACTTGACAAAGGACAAGCCAGAAGATAAAAGTGAGCTTTGCGAAACTGAATCAGAAAAAATGACTTTAAGTAAAAGAAATTACTGCTATTTTTGTGGCAAACCACAAGCTAAAATTTCCCGCCACCTGAAAACGCACAAAACGGCTCCTGATGTTGTGCATGCATTTTCCCTGCCTAGAGACTCAAACGAGCATAAAAGCCTGTTAGAGAAATTGAGAAATAAGGGAAATTTTAAGCATAATGCTGCAGTTTTGCATGGTGGAGTGGGACCACTCAAAGTGAAGAGAAGACCCAAGATTAAAGCAGTAGAGGGAAAGTTTGCTCATTGCTTTTATTGTCAAGGGATGTATGTTCGCAAGGATCTTTGGAGACATGTCCTCAGATGTTCTAACAAACCAAAAGATGACACGGATAAAGAACCTGGAAGAACCAAAGTACTCGGCCTGGCTTTAACTCTGGAGTCTCAGTGTTATCCGCAGGTGTCAAGTGGAGTGTGGAAGGTTCTTGCTGTTATGAAACAAGATGAGATTGCCTCAGCTGTGCGAAATGACTTTACTGTTATTCAGTTTGCCCAGTCCCTCTACAATAAACATGGACAAGACCCTACAAAGTATGATTATATACGACAGAAGCTTCGTGAAGCGGGACGTTTGTTGTTGTGTCTGCGTACAGAATTCTCAGTGCATAACATGGAAGAAGCTATTAAGCCTGCTAACTTCCAGAGAGTTGTGCAAGCAGTAAAGAAAGTTTCAGGTTTTGATGAAGAGACACTGTCATACAAAACTCCAAGCCTTGTGCTGAAACTGGGACATACACTGCATAAAATGTCTGACATTATCCATTGTCGTGCCCTCATGACAGAGGATGAAGCCCTAATCAAGTCCACTGATGCGTTCAAGAAGTTGTATGTCTCCAAATGGTCCGAGATGGTGTCTCACCGTGCCTTGAACACATTGAGTGAGGCAAAGTTTAACAAGCCATCAACATTGCCCTTTACAGAAGATGTTCGGATTCTCCATCACTACCTTCAAAAATCTGCAGAAAGTGCCTTTTGCAGCTTGGAGAACCAAGCCACAGCTCAGAATTATGCCCAACTTGCACAAGTTACACTCTCACAAATCATTGTGTTCAATCGAAGACGTTCTGGAGAGGTTTCAAAGATGCGCCTCAAAAGTTTTCTTGAAAGAGACAAAACGGCACTCCACACAGATGTTGCCATGGGGCTCTCAGAAATGGAACAGAGATTCTGTAACTATTTCTGTAGAATAGAAATAATGGGAAAAAGGGACAGAAATGTTCCAGTTCTTCTAACACCAAGCATGCTGGATGCTCTGTCACTACTGGTTAGTAGGAGGCCTGACTGTGGTATTTGTGCCACTAATATCTACCTCTTTGCAAGACCCCGATCAATGAGTCATTACAGAGGAATGGACTCCTTGCGTGTTCATGCACACCAGTGTGGAGCAAAGCAGCCTGAGTATCTAAGATCGACACAGCTCAGAAAACATGTTGCCACACTCTCACAAGTCCGTTCACCGCGAATTCTACAGATTACCAGTTCCCACAACACAGCTGGCCAAGATTTCCAAACTGCTTTTAACACTGGAAAAAGGACATCTTTCCCAGATCCAGGGGAAATCACTGGATGAGATTGAAATTGAAGGTTTGTATTGAAAGGAGCAAATATTAGGGCAGTAGTTGAATATTATGCTTTATCAACAGAATTAAAACCTAAAAGCACAGACCATTCTGTTAAATGTCCATGATTTGAGGTTCTTGAAGTCTATTGTTTCATCACTTTGCAACATTTGGCAAACTGCAGAGTGGTGGCCTTAAATTTGTTCTGTATTTTGTCATATCTCGTTGTTAATGTGAGGTTTTTGGGGGGTTTGTGTTTGTGTTTGTGTTTTTTTTGTTTTTGTTTTTTTTCCCCACAATTTCTCAGATGAAATTGCATTAAGTGATGCTGAAACAAAGGACAGTGAGAGTGAATCAGATGATGATGACACAGCACTCACAATGTCGGCGTGTGGCACCAGTGAGCCTGTACATGCAGTAGCTGATTCCACAAACACAGCGCAGCTCCAAGACACTGTAGATTGTGGTAAGTTACCACTAGCTTGGTTTCTGTGAATAAAATGTTTGTTACAAATATTAAAACTTAATCAAATTGTGTAATCAGCAGATGAAGGACCACTCACAATGCCTGCAGCAAGTGAGACTGCTGCTCCCTCTGAAGGTAAGGGGTGCAGTTGGTTCTCTAAGCTTATGGACACGTTCTTTGTAATTTCGTTGCAATTCTGTCTCTGTACACCACCACAATGGATTTTAAAGTCAAACAATATCCATATGTGTTAAAGTAGACTTCCTGCTTTAATTCTAGGGATTTGACGGAATCATCACATCACAGCCATTATGCGTAGTCTATTATTCTCAGAAGCTCAAGGGTAATTGTATAGCTGACAAACAATTTAATGACTGGGTGAGGCCTGTCTACAGACTACTTCATGTGACATACTATGGTGCTTGCATGATGCATTCTCATTATCCAGGTAAGTAAGTAAAAAGGTTGATTCTGAACGTAGTTTTTTCAGTGGGAGAAATGTTTTGTCACTTAGATGTTTGTGCTTTAAGGTTCTTGAAGTCTATTGTTTCATCACTTTGCAACATATGGCAAACTGCAGAGTGGTGGCAAAAAGTCACTTGGATGAGTGACAAAATGTTTCTCCCACTGAAAACGCTAAGTCCAGATTAACAGAATCAATGTTTTGGGATTTACTTACCTGGATGATTGAGCATGCATCAAGAGACTTTTATTCAACTTTTTATTCAGTCTTTTATTCACAGTGGAACACTAAATGTTGTCTCATTTTAGAAATTTGATAAATTTTCAAAGAGAATTTTAGCTCGTTTTGATATTGATGGTAGCAACACATTTCAGAAGTTAGGACAGGGTAGCATCCATTCTTTTAACAAGCAAATGTTTTTTGTTTTTTTTGTTTGGTTTTTTGTTTGTTTTAACTACTACTACTTTATATATCTTCCAGATAAAAATGCTGCTCAATCCCACAATTCCCGAAGAGCTCCCAAAAACATGTGGTCCAAGGCTGAGGTTGCTGCAGTGATGAGGCATTTTAAAGACCACATAAACGAAGGGAAACTGGCCACCAAAAATGAATGCAGTCATTGCAAATTGGTAGAAGATCCAGTGTTGGCAGGAAGAACAGTTCAAAACATAAGAGATTTTGTAAGAAACAGAGGATTAACTGCAAAAAGGCAGACAAAAATGAACTAAAATAACTGTTTAGCCAGATGTGGTTTTACATCTTGGTCAGATTGCCGAATTGTTGTTAAAACTGACTTATTGTGCAGCAGGCTGCCTCACTGATGTTCTGTTTAAAGAAAAAAAAAGTTCTTGTTAATTACAGAAGTAGTTTGTATTTCATAATTTTTACATTTAATTTATTTAGGTTTTTTTTTTTTGACAGGTTCTTATTTTAATATTTTTTGACAGGTTATATTTAAAATAAAAAATTATAAATGCATATTTTCTCCCCTTAATATTTACCTTTAAACTATTAAAATTCATTTTAAATGTTTTTAATTTTTCTGTTTTCTATATTTTTATATTTCTGTGGGAAGCGTGGGCATTTTTGTCCATAGATTTCTTTTTTTATTTATGGTTAAAATTAATGTTCAGATCCAAGAACGCTAATAAAATGATGTTCCAGTAATCCTGTGTCCTGTCAGATGTGTATTCATGGTAATGATGAGCTATTTAAAAATTACATCATTGTCCCTTTAAAGACCCAATATTGTTTTTTTTGGACCTCATAAAACACATCGTTGTCAAGTGGACAATGTCTCCAGAAAACACAATAGAGTCTAGTTGGTGTGTATCAGTGTATCTAGACTTCTATAGGGAGTGTATGAGGCCTGAAGTGACCCAAATTTTTTTCAGATTTTTTCGAACACTTTAACCTCGCTCCCTTGACTCTAAGTCCTTTGAAAACGGTAGTCCACTTAAACCACCACCGGGCGGATTGACGTAGTATAGTCCCTCCATACCACATAGACCCGTATGTGTGTGTGTGTGTGTGTGTGTGTGTGTGTGTGTGTGTGTCGTTGTCTTAACTCTTCCAGTTCCTCTTTCCTTAAAATTGCTAAATTGCTATCTATGAAAATCATTAGGTCAGAGTTGACTGAGTGGAACACTTAAAAGAAGAGGAAGTAGCTGCAAAATGTGTTTTGAAAGTTCAACATTTATCAACAGCCCAGTGAACAAATAGATATATAGAGTATTTTAAGACTTTGGGATGGGCTATTTTTCAGGACAGCCATCATAGAAAAAATGATGTATCTTCATGTATGTGGGCGTGTGTCTGTGTGTGTGTCTGTGTGTATGTGGGAGGGAGGGGACTTAATGAAACACAATGATTCTCTGAGTGAAGACTGACAGAGTGCAGAGAAATTACTCCTTCTAACATGACAAAACCCTTTAGCAGCACTTGGCTCTGCAAAAGTTAATGTGATTTTTCTTTTTAAAAAAAAGCCAGTCTGAGTTAACTTGAGCAAATATAATGACAATGTTGTCATTTATTAGGGGAGAAAAAACAATTTGACCTATCTGTCAAGTCATAAAGAATATGACCAGACAGTATTTGTTGTGACCCCATATGGAGCAGTAACTACAATAACTAACTCATGATACATCCCGCACATCAGGTTGGATTCGGATTTTTGGATTTGGATTTCAGTTTGCTTCAGGTCTTTCGACCGGATCTCTGCTTTTTTTTGTCAATTCTTTTTTGCAGGGACTTTTGTAATGGTGGTTGAGGTCTTTCTGGATGACCCACTGCTAATATTTTCTTTCCTACAATAAGCTGTAAATTTAAAATAAATTCCATTGATAATGAGAAGATGCCAGATGCAAGCCAAAATAGCAAAGCCATGCTTCATTGCTATTTGTACGGTGGACTGTATTTATTTATTTTTATAAAATATGATGTTACTTGTTGACTCTGACCTGTTATTTTTGTTTTATAAGTGTTCATGGTGTGTGTTCTTGACCATGTCTCCTTGGAAAAAGATATTTTAACGTCACAGGACCAAAAAGGTTAAATAAAAGCCAAACAAACAAAAACTTATGGGATGTAATTCTGATACAGAAATGCAGTGTAGTAAAAACAAACTGCATGTCATCACATACATGCAATGGCTTAACACAGACAGAAATTCCAGCTTGCTCAAAATGGACAGAGGTTCAGCTGCAGTCTTTTCTTTTGAAGGTTATTTGCTGAAGATGTCAAAGGAAATCAGACATTTTCCACATCTTCCTGCCCTCTATAGCCGTTTCTGGTACCCTTCTCTCGCTGCTTCACCCAACCTCCAACCCCATGGAGCAGAAAGGAGGTTTGTTGATGGATGTGGAAGGCTGCTTCAGTCCCACAGCAATTAACTCCTCTCCTGCAAGCAGCAGCCTGTCACGTTGATGGAATCTCCCCACCACTGCTGCCTGTCACACAATCCAGGAGGGGCTGCAGACAAATGCTTCATCTATGTGTTTGTTTTACTGTTTTGCCTGTGGTCGAGAACTATCGCAAGCAAAAAAAGCTGTTGGGAGCATCGCAAGCCATCAAGTGTTCAAGTGTCAATTTCTATAGTCAGTGGCTGATTACAGAGAGTTAAAGTGCACCATGGATAAAGATCAAAGTCATGTCCTCGTCAATGCACTGTTTTTGCTGCACTCACAGTTGTTCATGATTTGATTTCTTTCTTAATTTTAAGTCATTTTTCAATCTGAAACTATCGTGTTTTGAATTATGTTTAGGACTACCCCAGGCTTTACTTTGGAATCATTCATGCATATCAAGGCCCACACCTACCAGATGCTCTGCTACGAGCTACAAGTTTTGGAGATGTCCATGCTCTCCCTGGAGCTGCCCATCAACAGCAGGTTTTCCTACCTTTCCTAATGATAACTATTTAGCATGTGAATCAGGACAATTAACCCTTTAAGACCTACCATAGAACCAAGTCCACCAGAGCTTATATTATATTTTTACATGCTGTAGTGCCATTTCTGGGAGCATTTCAAGTTGATATACATCAATACAACTATTATAGCCCAAATTTTAATAATATGTATCCATTAAGTGCATAGTAATTACATAAATTGCAAAAAAGTGCAATAAACTACAAAAAATTTGAAAATCGTTTTTGTTTTTTTAACATATATTTCTAGTTAGAGAAATTTAAGAGGCTTATCCCTCAAAACTGTAAATACAAAAAAGTTGCACAAAATAGTTTCCCACCACAGGAAATTTATTTTAAGTGTCTTCATAGTTTTATTTTTGAAATACACCAATTGTTATATACTGCAGGAAAAACGAAAATAAATATTATAATGCAAATTTGCAAAAAAACAGCATATGCATAAAAAAATAAACTATTTCCAGCAGTGCAATATGAGTCCTAAGCATCCCAGAAATGACACAGAAAGTCACAAAGTCAAACATAACTTTTAAAAACACAAGTATAGGCTCATAAGGCCCTGATGGTAAAAAACTACATTTTCGCAACATGACGTCACTTTCGGTTTCGGGCAGGTCATGGCGGACATGCGATAGTTCGCGCTGATGGACGTAGGAAGTGTTACAAACAGCTGATCGGATCAGCAAAGCCTGTGTCTGGAATATTATGTTTTTGTTGCTGCAAGTGCTTTTTATGCAGTTTTTGCAAAGCTATATGTGGAAGGAAACCGTGACCTAGGACAAGCTGATGGCATAAGATGTAAGTACAACTCCTCCGGTTTCATATGCAAAAAAAATTATTGCGCTAGCTTACGTGGTTGCAGTGCTACGACCGGCTGTAAAGGGTTAAGAGATAATCATAGGGATTAAAGAAAAATTCACTTATATGTTGATGCTAATTTCTGCAGTCCTTAATATACTATACTATATATAATGGATTTACGTATATGTCTGTTATGTCTTTATCTAGAGCACGATGAGTTATCGCATCACTGAGCCTATGGCCTACAAACTGTTTGAGTATTTATATATTAACAGTATTATCAAATGTGTCTCTTTAGCAACAATGCTACTATTAATTATGTTACTGGTAGTGAAGACATTTTATTCTGTTCCAGCTTCACATCAAAAGTACTTAACAGGAGTTGACACTTGTCAATATCATAAAAAAATGAAAGGAATGAGCAGAAATAAGCAGTTAGCTGCTTCACTGAAATATTGAATATTAGCACCCTATCCACTGCACCTCCCTGTCTAAGTTTCACTTTTCATTTGCCCTACTGTTCATGTGTGCAGTGTAATTTTTGGTAAATGACGTGATGTGATATATCATTTTAATAATCTGAGGCTGTACTTATTTCATTTTTAGTACCTGGAACCAGATTTTTCTTCTTCTCCTTCTTCTGTCCTGATACATCAAACCTTAGGATTAAAAGAGGGTGTTTTTTTTGCCACATGGCTGTAAGCACTACCATTTATCCATTTATCAGAAATCCAGCTGAAATACTACACTGGCCACAAGAAGTGATTGATGCCTCTGATGTTAAGACAGGAAACCATCTCCTTAGCACAATGCATGGATGGTTCTGCCTAACACCCTGAGACTCAGCAAGAAACAAAAAGTCACATGGTGAGAAATATTGAGTGTCAGGCCTACAGTCCTGGATGGACAGACAGTACAAGACAGAAGGTGATGAGGAAGAGAAGGAAAAATATTGTGGAAGACTAAGCTCCTCCATGGCAGACATCACTGACGCATAAGCAGCTGACATCTAGAATTTCAGCATTTCTAGAAAAGGATGGCCTGAAGGAAAGCACAACATTTTTGAGGGAGCAAGAGAACAGACTTTAAGTAATAGATGAGTAGAGGGTTCAACAGACAGAACCCGAGATGCAGGTTGTGCAAAGAGGCAGTCCAACACATAGAAGGAGTAAGCAAGATGAAAGCTAGGCAGTATACATTGTATTGAGACAGCCCCAATGGGAGAGAACTTTAAAAGTGGTTGAAAACATCAACTCCCAGTGCTCTCAATTTCCAGACAGAGAAACAGCGGATGGTCAAATAACCAAATAAATAGTGACAATTGGCAAGGAGCAGAAAACAGTAGTAGTAATAGATGTGCCAATCCCAGCTCATGCTCTGGCACACATACTCACATACATACACACTCAACTCATAGTGCCAATCGCACAAAACGGCACTCCACATGTTCCCATGGCTATGGAACTGATTTAGTGTTAAGAGGTTTACTGATGACCATTTTTTTCCCATTGGCTAGCAAAAGAGATAGGAAGAGAGAGCAAAAACAGAATACATTTAAAAAAAATAGTGGTTAGTAACAATTACCCCACTACAGTCCAATGTCTTTAGTATATGTTGGGTTCGTTTACCCATTCTCACCTTAGCTTCTCACCTTAACATCTTTCCACTCTGGCTCTTTGCCACTCAAGTCCCACATGTAAAACACAAGACCATCTGAGATGTTGGTCCTGTTTCGTTGTATTAGCAGACCCAGGGGTAGGTAAGCCACTTAACCTGTCATCTCAAATTGTGTGCAGAACAGCAGATAGGTGGCTTGGCTTCCCCCTCATGCAGGGTAGAGTAGAGCACTCAGACTGTGTAGGAGTAGTTGAGACTGAAGCTGAGTAAGGGCCACAGGGATGCTCTGATGCTTATGGGTCAGATGGGGATGTGCAAGTATGTGGTTGAGATGACTGAAGGATGATGACACTGATGGTACCAAAGGGACTATGGTTATTGTAGGGTTGGTTATGAAGGAGTGCAGATGTGAAAAATGTCAGCAGATATCTAATGAAAAGATGATATCCCACTAAATGCAGCAAAGATCTTTTACAGGTTGGTACAGTTAGTTTAATGCATTGCATTTCCCAGTTCAGAAAGAATTTTAATGGTTTACTTGAATAGTAAGTCACAATTCAGCATATAGCTAGGTCAGGCATGTTTATTAGTCAATGACAAATTAAGCGTATAAAAGACCCAGAGCTGATTCCGATGCTGAATTTGCATATGATTGGCTGTCAATGCAAGAGAAGGAGCCCATAATTAGGCTGAAAAAGCAAAATAAACTTATACGCTCTAGACTGTTGTCTTAAGGATATAGGCACATAAATGTCAAGGTCTTACAATAAGCGCTGTAAATACAACCGGTTTGCATTCAAGAAAAAGAAGGCCAGATTTTGCCAGAATAAAAATCTAAAAGTCTTAACTGGTCCAAGAAAAAAAATCTTTGAAGAGATGAAATCAAGATGAACTTGATTACCACATCATTTGTTTGAGGCAATGGAGGCATGGACATGTACAGGTGCAATAGGCACCTTTGTTTATTGATGATGCTATTGCAGAATAATCGAATTCAGCTAAATGTTTCAAATTTGATCAGATGGATAATGACAGAAAGAATGCAGCAAAAAAGCAACAACAGATTTTCACGAGGAAAAGAAATGTTCTTTGATATTTTTCAGTGGTGACATCAGTCATCAGTAATCAATAGTTATGCTGTTTAGTTACTGAAACAAAAATTAAAACAGAGAGAGAGAGAGAGACACACAATAAAGACCTGACAGATCCTCTAAAGAGAGGGAATGTAGGGTTTGGTAATGTCCATGGTTTCTACACATCAGGCACTTTGTCTAAATGACTTTTGAGTTACCTTTACAACGGTTTTATTAAAACCTTTGAACCGAATTCTTAAATTCTGCACTTTGGGGACATGCTTATTATTTGATTTAAAATCTAGAGGAAAAATAATATAAATTATCATCCAAATACATAATTTATTTTCATCCAGACATGCTGAAGCCTTACCCAGATGTCATGGGACAAGAGCAGGGTACACCCTGGCTAGGCCACCAGCAGCACAGGGCTCTACGAAGCAAACTTCATTATATTGAGCTGTACATATTATCAGCCTAGAGTACTATACAGCTGCATAATCCATTGGTTCAGACTGAATGTGCATAGTTTTATCTTCTTTTATACATTAGCCAAAAAACTACAACTTGATGCGAAGAAGGCAGAAGGGGACGAATGAACACTTCAGAACTTTACATTTCAAGTAATTTTGCAAGACTCTACAAGATTTCATCGCTCTGTGACACATTGGTATTGTGCTGCCTGCTGCTAAATTCTTATTCAGATTCCCTATTGAAACCTTTTATCTTCATTTTAATGTCAAGCGTCCAAACCCTTCAGTTCCTCAAACACCTGCCTCTTATTGCATATCTTTATGAGTTAATGGAGAATTCAATTTTATGTCACTGTGGTGTATTCCCCATTTCTGTGACTAACCATTGTGCATATATGTCTTTGTCCATGTCCCAGTCAGCCTTCACTTGCACTACATTTGTGTGACCTCAGTTTTTCCACCTACAAATCTCTTCAACAGAGGTGAAGAATGAAAAGAAAAGTATTTAGACTTTGAGAGTCAGCCAAATTAATGGGAAATACAGCAGAAAGAAACTTGAAATTCTCCTTTAACATGACATCTACTCATTGACTGGATCTGCAGGACAGAGCTGCTTGAAGAAGTGTTTGTCCATTGACTATGCTTGCCATCCACCCCCTTCTTCTTCTTCACACTTCAACTCCTCCACATCTGTACTTGACAGACTCACTTACTCTGCTTCCTTCATTCTGTTCTCCTTTCCTCCACTCTGCCAGTCTTATCTGCATGACAGTAGAACTGTGGAGGTCACTACTCATCGTGCAATCAGATGAGTAAACACACACATCTGTTCACTGTCGTTAAAATCTGGAGTCATTAGATGTGCCCATCTCAAGCTGCGTGCAAGATTAGCACTGTTAATATGATGAATTTGACATCCTGGGTATGCAGAAGACAAATTATCACAATTTCAAATCACCTTTAAATAATCCCTAAAAAAAGTTATCGGCCCGCTCTATTTAAAAAAAGCTGTCATGATCCTGGGTCCTTTTGACCCAGCGTTTTGTGTTTTCTCTTATTGCGATTTTGGTTCTGTTCTTCCTCTGTTTAGTGTTTACTCTGTTCTGCCCGTGTGTTCCTGTATCTAGTCCGCGTTTCTTAGTTTGTGTCCTTTCATGTGTAAGTTCCTGTTTTATTGTGAAGGTCTGCGTCTTATGTGTGTTTTCAGTTGCCTCCCTAGTCTCGTCACGTTAATCACTCCCAGCTGTGTTCCCCACCTGTGTGTAATCTCCCTGTGTTCTCTGAGTGTATTTAAGTTGTGTCTTCTGTCCTAGTAGTTGCTGGTTCGTCTGTGTTGTTTCCCCTCGGTCTCCCTGCATCTCTCCATGTGTATTTCCCCGGACCTCCCTGCATCTTCGTTTCTGGTTTGTTTTGTTAGTTTTACCCAGTTTAGTTTCCAGTTTCATGTTCCCAGTGCCTTTGTTGTTTGTATTTCCTTCGTTAATAAATACTCACCTGCACCAGAGCTGCCGCGTCCTGGTCCTACATAATTCCACACGGCTTGCCCCGGCAAACCGTGACAGTACGAACCAGCCACCATGGACCCAGCGGCAGTAAATCCGTCCGAGGAGCTCCGGGACGACGTTACTTATAATGTGGAGATTCTCCTCGGGCTGTGGCTAGAAAACCCTCCAGAGGAGCTTGGCCGCACCGTGGAAAGTCGGCTACAACGGCTCTTTTCTGGCCTGCCATGGCTTCTGAAGTCACTTCCTCCGACCATGCAGGCTTTTCTCCGGCACACACCTCACCTTCTCTCAGCCACTCCTGCCTCGCTGCCTGACTCGCCGTCTGCGGGGAGGAAACGCCGATCACGCCGATCGCGCCGCCAGCGCGCCACCCCACAGCCGTACGTTCGGGCTTCTAATTCGCCGGCTGTGGTGAGTGAGGACTCTTTTCCGTTTTTGGACTGTGTGACTGTTCATTCAGGGGCTGTGTTCTGTGTGGCAGATGATTCTGTGAACAGCGTATCACCTGCTCAGCAGACACTCTCTGCTCAGTTAGCTGCCCCGCAGACACTCTCTGCTCAGTTAGCTGCCCCGCAGACACTCTCTGCTCTGTCACCAGTGTCTCCCTCTTTTCAGCCTCCAGCGCCTCCAGTGTCACTTTCAGTTCAGTCTCCAGCGCCTCCAGTGTCACTTTCAGTTCAGTCTCCAGCGCCTCCAGTGTCACTTTCAATTCAGCCTCCAGCGCCTCCAGTGTCACTTTCAGTTCAGCCTCCAGCGCCTCCAGTGTCACTTTCAGTTCAGTCTCCAGCGCCTCCAGTGTCACTTTCAGTTCAGCCTCCAGTGCCACTTTCAGTTCAGCCTCCAGTGCCACTTTCAGTTCAGCCTCCAGTGCCACTTTCAGTTCAGTCTCCAGTGCCACTTTCAGTTCAGCCTCCAGTGCCACTTTCAGTTCAGTCTCCAGCGCCTCCAGTGCCACTTTCAGTTCAGGCCCCTGCGCCTCCAGTGTCACCTGCAGTTCAGGCCCCTGCGCCTCCAGTGTCACCTGCAGTTCAGGCCCCTGCGCCTCCAGTGTCACCTGCAGTTCAGGCTCCTGCGCCTCCAGTGTCACCTGCAGTTCAGGCTCCTGCGCCTCCAGTGTCACCTGCAGTTCAGGCTCCTGCGCCTCCAGTGTCACCTGCAGTTCAGGCTCCAGTATTACCAGTTTCACTCATTCACTCCATGCAGGGAGAAAGTCTAATTTCAACTCTAGGTGCTTTTCATAGTTTAGCCGCCGTTGGCGCAGTTTGCCGCTCCAGGGCTTCCCCAGAGGCTAGGTCTCAGTCCCCAGCTGATTCTGGACCCCTGAAGTTTGAGCAGCCACCTGAGAACTGCACCATGTCAGCGTTGCCTGGGCAGAGCCAGTGCTCAGTGCATTGCCAGTCGCCTTTGTGTCAGCTAGTGGCCTCCATGACTGCTGGCTTAGTGATGACTTTTGCTGGAGGGTCCGTAGGACCGCTCCGGCCTTCGTCTCCTGTCTCCGCTGGAGGGTCTGAGGGACCGCTCCGGCCTTCGTCTCCTGTCTCCGCTGGAGGGTCCAAGGGGCCCGTCCGGCCTTCGTCTCCTGTCGTCGCTGGAGGGTCCAAGGGATCCGTCCAGTCTGCAGCGCCTCCGGCTTCCACGCCGCCGCCTGCAGCGCCTCCGACTTCCACGCCGCCGCCTGCAGCCTCGTCTGGTCCAGCTTCAGAGCCGTCAGCCTCATCTGGTCCAGCTTCAGAGCCGTCAGCCTCGCCAGCTGCAGCCTCGTCATCCACGCCAGCTGCAGCCTCGTCATCCACGCCAGCTGCAGCCTCGTCATCCACGCCAGCTGCAGCCTCTGCTTCATCCTCGCCTGGCCCAGCCTCCATGCCTTCATCCTCGCCTGGCCCAGCCTCCGTGTCTTCATCCTCGCCTGGCCCAGCCTCCGTGTCTTCATCCTCGCCTGGCCCAGCCTCCGTGTCTTCATCCTCGCCTGGCCCAGCCTCCGTGTCTTCATCCTCGCCTGGCCCAGCCTCCGTGTCTTCATCCTCGCCTGGCCCAGCCTCCGTGTCTTCAGCGTTGCCTGGCCCTGCCTCCATGTTTTCAGCGTCGCCTGGTCCTCCCTCATTTGGGTCTGCAGCTAACCGGCCACTTTCTAGGCCACTGGCCAGGCGACATCGCCGTCGTGGGTGGCCCCCAGACCCTCTTCGCCTGAGTGGCCGCCGTTGCCGTCTACACGGCCGGCCCCCGGACCGCCATCGCGGCCGCCGTTGCCGTCCGCACGGCCGGCCCCCGGACCGCCATCGCCGCCTGCAGTGCCCCCGGCTTCCACGCCGCCGCCTGCAGCCTCGTCTGGTCCAGCTTCCGAGCCGTCAGCCTCGTCTGGTCCAGCTTCAGAGCCGTCAGCCTTGCCAGCTGCAGCCTCGTCATCCACGCCAGCTGCAGCCTCGTCATCCACGCCAGCTGCAGCCTCGTCATCCACGCCAGCTGCAGCCTCGTCATCCACGCCAGCTGCAGCCTCGTCATCCACGCCAGCTGCAGCCTCTGCTTCAGCGTCGCCTGGCCCAGCCTCCGTGTCTTCATCCTCGCCTGGCCCAGCCTCCGTGTCTTCATCCTCGCCTGGCCCAGCCTCCGTGTCTTCATCCTCGCCTGGCCCAGCCTCCGTGTCTTCAGCGTCGCCTGGCCCTGCCTCCGTGTCTTCAGCGTCGCCTGGTCCTGCCTCATTTGGGTCTGCAGCTAACCGGCCACTTTCTAGGCCACTGGCCAGGCGACATCGCCGTCGTGGGTGGCCCCCAGACCCTCTTCGCCTGAGTGGCCGCCGTTGCCGTCCACACGGCCGGCCCCCAGACCGCCATCGCGGCCGCCGTTGCCGTCCGCACGGCCGGCCCCCGGACCGCCATCGCCGCCTGCAGTGCCCCCGGCTTCCACGCCGCCTGCAGCCTCGTCTGGTCCAGCTTCAGAGCCGTCAGCCTCGTCTGGTCCAGCTTCAGAGCCGTCAGCCTCGTCTGGTCCAGCTTCAGAGCCGTCAGCCTCGTCTGGTCCAGCTTCAGAGCCATCATCCACGCCAGCTGCAGCCTCGTCATCCACGCCAGCTGCACCCTCGTCATCCACGCCAGCTGCACCCTCGTCATCCACGCCAGCTGCACCCTCGTCATTCACGCCAGCTGCAGCCTCTGCTTCAGCGTCGCCTGGCCCAGCCTCCGTGTCTTCATCCTCGCCTGGCCCAGCCTCCGTGTCTTCATCCTCGCCTGGCCCAGCCTCCGTGTCTTCAGCGTCGCCTGGCCCTGCCTCCGTGTCTTCAGCGTCGCCTGGTCCTGCCTCGTTTGGGTCTGCAGCTAACCGGCCACTTTCTAGGCCACTGGCCAGGTGCCATCGCCGTCGTGGGCGGCCCCCAGACCCTCTTCGCCTGAGTGGCCGCCGTTGCCGTCCGCACGGCCGGCCCCCGGACCGCCATCGCGGCCGCTGTTGCCGTCCGCACGGCCGGCCCCCGGACCGCCATCGCCTGAGTCGCCGCCGTTGCCGTCCGCACGGCCGGCCCCCTGAACTGTTTCCACGTCGCCGCCGTGGCTTTCCTCGCGACCGGCCCCCGGACCCCCTTCGCCTGAGTTGCCGCCGTTGCCTTCCGCACGGCCGGCCCCCTGAACTGTCCGGGCTCCTGTGTTGTCGGCCCCCGGGCCGGCCCCCTGAAGCGTTCTGTTTTGGACTGTGTTTTCTCGGGCTCTGGTGTGTTTCTTTTTTGTCTTCTTTTGGTTTTGGACTCGTGTTCTGTTTTATGGCCTTCTGGTGCTCCGGTTTTGTTTTGCTTCGAGCCCTCCTTCCTGGACCCCCGCCGCCCGCCCTGGTCGGGTTTTTTTTGTTTTTGGTCGGTTTTGGTTTTCTTGTGTTGGGCTGTCTGGGGCCAGCCCTTGACGGGGGGGTACTGTCATGATCCTGGGTCCTTTTGACCCAGCGTTTTGTGTTTTCTCTTATTGCGATTTTGGTTCTGTTCTTCCTCTGTTTAGTGTTTACTCTGTTCTGCCCGTGTGTTCCTGTATCTAGTCCGCGTTTCTTAGTTTGTGTCCTTTCATGTGTAAGTTCCTGTTTTATTGTGAAGGTCTGGGTCTTATGTGAGTGTTTTCAGTTGCCTCCCTAGTCTCGTCACGTTAATCACTCCCAGCTGTGTTCCCCACCTGTGTGTAATCTCCCTGTGTTCTCTGAGTGTATTTAAGTTGTGTCTTCTGTCCTAGTAGTTGCTGGTTCGTCTGTGTTGTTTCCCCTCGGTCTCCCTGCATCTCTCCATGTGTATTTCCCCGGACCTCCCTGCATCTTCGTTTCTGGTTTGTTTTGTTAGTTTTACCCAGTTTAGGTTCCAGTTTCATGTTCCCAGTGCCTTTGTTGTTTGTATTTCCTTCGTTAATAAATACTCACCTGCACCAGAGCTGCCGCGTCCTGGTCCTACATAATTCCACACGGCTTGCCCCGGCAAACCGTGACAAAAGCATATGTCCTGAAGCTATTCTTTCAGTAATGTAAAAACTTCAAAATGTAATTATCATATAAAGATCGCTGTAATTAAAGGATCCTGACTTTCATTTTTCTATATTTTTCAAAACAGTATTAAATTTAATTACTTCTTTGCCACCATTCTACTAGTCCTGAACTTCAGATTCTTATCCAACTTTTATTTTTTATTACTAGACATGACAAATGAGTAAGTCTGTAAAACTCATTAAGTATAGATCCATATCATGGTCAATTTTCCATAATAGCACACCTACCCAGTCTGATTATTAAGTTGCTTATCAAAATAAGATCTATTAAAAGTAATAAGAAAGACCTTGAAGCATCCATAGACATTGCATTGATCATATCAAGCATTCCCATAGTTTGATACAATGCTACAGTTTATTACCCTTAGAACAAGTTTCCCATTTTCAATATTGACATTGTGTGCAGGTGCTTCAAGTCATTTCCCCCTCTGTAGTTGTCAGGCGTTAACTCACACCTAAGGGCTAGATAAGGCCTTTTTGCTCCATTGCACTTCATAACAACAACACCCAAACCAATGCTGTGTGTATATCTACTGTATACACAGAGGTCCACTCTAAGCTTATAGCAATCTTTGGGCATTCTTTTAAGCTTCCCTAGCTGCAGAGAAAATATGTTCTATATCAGGTGAGGCAGGAAAACTTTTTTTTTTATAGGTGTTTGGTCTTAGCCGTAGAATGTGTCCAAAATGTCACTGCTGGAGTAAGGCCTTTTTCCTGAAGCCTGTGCTGCACCCAGTCTTGTTTGTCCATTCAGAAAATGCTTCTGCAAACTTTTAATGTGTCCAAAGGATCAAAGAAAAGTGTGGGGCCTATGCACCTTGAGCTAAAATGCCGGGCTCCAACATGCTTTTTAATACTAATGGTGCTATGTGTTGGATTTTAAGAAAAAATCAGTGATATTTTTGGTAGGCTGTCAATACAGTTGTGTTTTTAGTACAACTGTTACGAAAAGCTACAGCTCAAAGAAAAACAAAGCCAACTTCTTGGGTAAGTTTGCAGTGTGGTCATGGTTTCATCCTAAATATTTTAAAAGGTTGGTTTGGCTTGCTCAGTTTTTATCAGTAACTAATAGTGGACTCATTTGCTGCCAAGACAATATCTACTTGCAATTACGATGTGATGCTTACTAGATTACCTAGTACCTGTGTTAGTCTAAACAAAGCATTGAGCTAGCTAGTCATGTTTTAATGTGGAGGTGTAAATTACACACTTCTTGTCAAGGTGATTGCGTATGTTATCATAATGTATGAGTGATTACAATCAGATGCTGTCTTGATTGCTTTCTGGGTGCCAGCATTTTAAGATTTAGTCAGCCAAAGAAATCAGTCAGGAGACACACAAACGCTCATTAACTTTCTTTTTGTCATGCTCCATACTTAAGTTAACAAAAGCCCACACTACCTTCCCATAATTACATTGTTATATTGGCAGGGGTATAATTTTCTAGAGATGGTAATTACTTGTGGTGTTGTTATAGTGTTGCCATATATCATAAAGTGCTCAGTGCACCTTGCATCAGTGTAGGATCTGGTGTTTATAGTATTTAGAGGACTACCCATAGTGCATCTCTCTATCTTCAAAGGGCAGACGTGCTGCCTCCAGGGAGTGTCTAGGTTTGTCTCTGACTCTAAAAGAGCCATCACAGAGAGAGAAGGGGAAGACTGGGAGAGAAAGAGAAAAGAACAGAGAAAGAGAAGGAGGGAAGAAGACAGAAAACAACTACATACGTCAGACACTTTATCAAATCTAGAAACAGTCACAGAACCTGAACATACATATTTACTTACATTGTAGAGGAGATTAATTGATTCAAGTTCAAGTGACTACAAGACAGTTCTATGCCAGCTTCAAGAAATGATTACAACTCAAAAATGTTCTGCAGCATGGGGAGGTCCCAATTTGATGTTTGTGTCTACTGCTAACTGATGAGCTTTGTAATGAAGCTGGCATGTTTGTAGTTTGAGTGTAGTCTGCTGGTTGGTCATTTAGCATTCCATGCATCACCACACCAAAGCTGGACACTTCTCTGCCAATGTAAGACATCCTGATTCAAATGTCAAATTTGAATATTTCCCCCTGTATCTGATGAACAAGCATCTTTACAGCCTCTGTAATCGTCCACTCAGGAGCTGAGAATTTAATTTCTCTTCTGCCTGCTGTTACAAAGGTCAGACTGATAAGATTTTATTTGTTGCACACTGTTCAGATGGGAATGAAGTATGATCTTCTTGATTAGTCTCATAATTCTGTTATCAGCACTCCTAAAGGTTGCATGAAAGCTGCTTTCAGCCTGCACCTGTTTGTCTCCAAATGGGGGAAGTCAATGCTGCTGTACCTCGGACTATCAGCAACAGATTAGAAGTAAAAGAAAATTATGAATATCTGAATGGGCACACTGAAAAACTAATTGTTCTTAATGCATTAATCAGCTTGCTCTTTGTACAAAATATGAGACTTTTTGATGGGTACTTATACTTGTAGTACTTCAATATTTAAAGGCTTTTTAATGTATATGTCCAACATCACCAGTATATTTTTCAAACTTTGAACAATAAGAAATCTAGTAGCTGTCCTTGGGGCCAAAACACCAAGCTGCGCTGTTGAGAGTGCTGCAATACCCAACTTGATTCCGATTAACTGTCACCACAGATAAAGTCACGCAAGATAGCTCCCACACCCTAGTTGTGGGCTTGTTGTTATCCAGAAGGTGGTGGGAAACCCTGCTGACACAGGCCTGGTGTCAGTGCAGTATACTGTACAACAAAAGCACAGTCTGTCACACTTAGAGCTTTTTTTTGCCAAAGCAGAGGGAGAACATGAGAAACACCTGACACGCAGACACATGAAAAAAATGCCAACTAGACCTCCTGATATTTCAGGTCTTTGAGGGGAAGCTTCCATAGTCAGTTCAACATATAGGATGTGGCAGGACAAGAAGGAAGAAAAGACAGATCGTGCTCATAGAGAAAAACTGTGCTTATAGAAGCAAGAAGAAAAGAGGATAAGGAGGTGAGTGTGGAAGTGAGTGTCAGGAGATAGCGAGTTGCAGCCATTGTCCAGAGGAAGAACAGAGCATTGTGGATCTGTGCTTTATTTTAATGACTAGCGACAGAAACATGCAAATGCCACTTTAATGAGGAATGGTAAAACACAATCTCAGACATCACTATAATGATACAGAAAAAAACAGGGTCATGTAGTTGGTAAGAGTTTGGCTGGTAACAATAACGTTCACTTGCCATTATGATGAGATCTTGCTTGCTAAAGCAAGAGGGGATTCAAGTCTCATCAATATCAAGATGCAGTCTCACCATTGCTGTTACTCTCTTTACAAACAACCACAACAAACCAACATCAACCCAGTGCCTGAGCGGCAGATACACTTTGCCTGTCAGCAGCCAATTAGAGCCAGAGGGAGCGAATTAACACGAAAGCCGAGAAACTCCAATTAACACTGACACATTGATTTGATGGAAGACTCATCATTGTCTTAAAATTAGAATTAATCAACACGGCAGTGTCAAGTCAAAGGTCTGGCTACAAGAGTGCCACGCTGTAGATTAAAAGGTGTATTAGTGTTTATGCACACACAGTATTTCATGATTGTTTTTTCTTCATCAGTTGGAAATTAAACATATTTCTTCTCCATTATGTCTGCACAGAGGAGGACAATAAGCAAAGTACAAAAGTTCTAAACGCTCTAGTCAAAGTTTTCCACGTAATTCTTCAACACTTAATTTACATTTATGCACTGGGAAAGGATGAGTAAATGCAAATCTCTGTTAAGGACATTTTTATTTTCATGAGCATTTTCCTTTTAAGAGAATTCAATTCAGTTCAATTCAATTCAATTTTATTTATATAGCGCCAAATCACAACAAAAGTCGCCTCAAGGCGACCCTCTTTAACAAGAGAAGGGTTCTTCGACTCAAGTTCAGAGGCTGTTTCTTCAGCAAAGTCCTAAATGAGCTAAATAAAATGTACAGCTGTCGATTAGAGTCACTGTAAGAGTAGCACCTGAAGATGAAGCTGCTCTGAATGCTTACTTTTTTGCACGGAGACAACAGCTGTTATATGACTTGTGCGACTCCCTAATCACTATCTTCTACCTTACTCATTACAACGAAAAATATCTGTCTTATGAGAGAGCTGGATTCCATTTTGGATCTGGGTACTAAAATATCTATTTTCCTTAAGCTCTGGATCCTGTCATGAATCCTTTAACAAAAAATGTAAACAAGTGTTTTGATACAGACTTATACAAATGCATGTATATGTCTGATAACTTATCATTTAGTTGTTAACAAACATTTTGAGACAGCTTAACTTCAAATCAGAACCACTGCAAAACACATTATTTGAGGGATGAATGAGTGCTGTTTAAATATCTACCATCTGTCAGCCCATGGCTGACTTCAAACCATATTCCATGGCTCATCAGATTCTGTGACCTGTAGCAGTTTAACTGTGAATATGCAGTTCAATGTGCATATAAAACATCAGTGATTTATTTAACGATAGTCGTAGAATCCATAAGCTTTTTTTTTTTTTTTTGCTTTGTTGTTTAGGTCAGCTGTTGTGGATTCTGCAACTGCAGCACAATACCCAGCGAGGAGCAAAAGCTGCTCTCCCTCACGGGAAAAAGCTAGAATTAGTAAGGACAGGGTTAATCAATTTCATAGAGCCTTGATAAGACATGTTTTGGAAGCCGTCCAGCCTTTTAGCACATTAGAGTGTCCATGGTTTAAGTTAAATCATTAATGACCGTAGATAATTGGCATCTGGTAATTGGCTTCTAAATCACAATTAAAATGAATGATTTTGTTATTAAGGTGTTTAAAAGAGGCTAGTTTGTGAAATTTGTTGTAGCTTATCTGACACAAAACAGCTGTGTTTTCTCTGCACTGTGATTTTTTTTTTTTTTTTTTAACTTAGAGATGTTTTTATTCCCAATTGCTATAGACTTAGAACTGGACTCAGATTTGATAACTTATTTATTGTATGGCCTACTTTCCAATATAAAGCACACTGAGATCTGGTGAGCTGATGCTATATTAACAAAACTGAAATGAACTGAACTGAATTTTAAAGCTCATTCCCACCATCACCAACCTCTCTCATTCTCTTTATTTGAATTGATAAACTTTTTGAAGGCAATTGACTCACACAGTTATGTAGATATCCCAGTCCTGTTGTCTTGGGATGCATCACGCTGCCTTGCCTGGGGTTAGCTTCTGTTTTCTGGGGATGAGGGTTGAGTGTGCTCCCTTCTCAAGGTAAGCTAGGTTAGCCTTCTTGTGTGAACTTTTCAAGTGCACTTTAAGGTTTGTGGGATTTTTTTCCCCTTTAGAAATGTCCCTCATAATTTGTCTCTTTCCACTACAAGACACTTGCTTTATCCAAAACACAGTCATATTCAAAGTAATCCCAAATTGGACTCTGGCGCTTTCTCCTGACTTTTCCTGACATGATTCTGCCCGTGGACGGAGCAGTAACACAGACGACTCGACTAACGTACTGCCACCTGCTGGCATAATGAGACACAGCAAGAAAAAAATCTGGAAACTAAACTTCATTTTCACCCTTGACTATTGTATGACACACACACATCTACGAAAACTAAACACATTTTTGCTATAAATTCAGTTAATTTTAGTTAGTTTTGTGAACACTCATTACAGTTTTAGTTAGTTTTCCTTTTTTTGTTTTTATTTTTATTTCCGTTAACGAAAATGTTTTTTCACTTCTAGTTTTCGTTATTTCGTTAGTTTTCATTAACGATAATAACCTTGGGTGGGACTGACAGGCACACCACTCTGCTTTTGCTGCTCCTAGTTTATGTAACTGAGTGTGCTTCACCATGTCTAGTGCACAACACTAGACATGTAACAGTGTGACTGTTAATTTTATTGTGCATTGTCACAGAGAATTAAACATTGAACTACAGAAGCATCAGTACATGACTGTGCTGAGAGAACCCACAAGTAGATGAATATGACTACAGTACAATATTGTACACTTTGTGTGTGTGTTCTCAATTCAATTATATACTTTAGATAAGCTATTCATAATAATTGATATTATTTTCATTACGGCTCTGATTAATCTAGGAATCTAGATGACTTAGCCCATTAGCAGAACATTTTCAAAACATTTTGTTTAACTTCCTGTCGTGTTCGGTTCAAATCTGACCGATTTACAACTTAAAACACTCATAAATATTGTGTTTTAAAAAATGGTAAATGGCCTGTATTTATATAGCGCTTTATTAGTCCCTAAGGACCCCAAAGCGCTTTACATATCCAGTCATCCACCCATTCGCACACACATTCACACACTGGTGATGGCAAGCTACATTGTAGCCACAGCCACCCTGGGGCGCACTGACAGAGGCGAGGCTGCCGGACACTGGCGCCACCATGCCCTCTGACCACCACCAGTAGGCAATGGGTGAAGTGTCTTGCCCAAGGACACAACGACCGAGGCTGTCCAAGCCGGGGCTCGAACCGGCAACCTTCCGATTACAAGGCGAACTCCCAACTCTTTTACATCTTATGACATCCTCCACACTATGCACTTGAACATATAAAAGTGATGAGCACCTCTTTCATTGATTTTTGAGTGTTTTAATCAACTTTGTTACATCTGTGGTGTTCCCGGTCAAAAGTGAATAGAAATGAACGGTAATCTACCCCCCAACTTCCCCTTTGGCCTCTGACCCCCTGAATGGCCCACTGAATGATGAAATGAAAGACCCACTTTACGACCTACTGAACAACCCACTGAATGGCCCACTGAATGACCATTGAACGACCCATTGAACTACCCACTGAACTGAATTTCGTGGTCAAAAATGTATTTTTATGTTAATTTAAGAGCTGTTAAAACTGACCGGTCAATTGTGCCCGGAACACTAAAAATAAGGGGGTGGGGGTGCACACAAAAAGATTAGATGTTTGTTTGTTTAATATCTCTTTTTTGTTTTCAGTTCAGAAACTGTCCTAGTGAGTATAAAAAGTAGATATATACTTTCAACATCTCTCGACATGCTGAGGAAAATCCTCCCCAACCACTCTCAAACTGAGGGGATATATTTTGAAATATGTTTTCCAGTACAGTAGTAGTAGAGTAGTTGCAGTCTCACTGAAATATTACTATGGTACATGACACATGTTTATACTTCCTTTTATTTTATATTGTATGTGTATGCTGTGAAGTACAACAGTTGTCAGAGAGAGACAGTACCCCTTTCCTCTAAGGGCCAGGAACACCCAAGCCAAAACAGAAAACACCCCCGTAAACATAACATAACCGCCTGATCCCGTAATGCAGGCCTTTAGAAGTTCAGGGTTTTCCTTCTATTTGCCACCAGTCCGTAGATGTCAGTTCAAATCTTCTGGCTCAAATTGTGACATATATTTAGTAATTTGATAGACTGGTGCTTTCTCACCACATCAGAAGGATTTTAACCCACAGGCTTCAAGCAGCAGCATAAATACAATAACACAGTGTTTCAGTGATCAAAGCAGAATTATTTTAGTGGAGCACATCAAAAGGGAATAAGTAATATTGATGATGTGTGCCTTTCAAAGGAGCTGAGCTGGCAAATAGTTATACTGAAGTGGGCATGGGTTTATGAGCCAACCGCAGGGGTGAGTTCAAGTGAGTTAGAGATAGAGACAACCTGATAACCATTCTGGGAATGCTGTTAAAGTTATGATTGTTGAATTAATGCAGTGATAAGTGTGATGTATACTAGCTGGCATTTCTAGACTTAATCTTGCCCAGTGTCATAAAATCTTTTATGATGTGGGTATTTTTTTTTGTGTCACTGCACATACTTGTCAGACACCTTTCTGTATTTGTCAAAGGAAAACTCTAAAATGTCGTTGGTCTGTGCAAAGAAGAAAAGTGGACGTGGACATGGGAGCTTTGGCAGTATCCTGTCAATCCACTGGAACATCAGGATAAGATCCTTTGGTTCTGTGGGCAGCTCAGTTTAAGTTTGCCGTCTAAAAGACTGGAAACTGGGGAGTTAGAGGCCAGTAATTAATTTGGATTCTTTGCCATTTTCATTTAGGTATTCATAAAGAAATCTTTCTCTGTGTGATGAAGCATATAGTCATGTTTGAGGAATGTCTTTATCACGTGGGATCTTCTTGGTCTTCAACAAAGTTCATTGAAAAGAGATAGTTGGCACAACAATGTGCAGACTAGCAAAGCCCATATAATGAGAAGGCCGGTGTAGGCCATCTTTTTTTTTATTTATAATCACCCAGTGTTCTCACCCAAAATTTGAACACAAACCACAATATTTCTCTTATTATAGCCATGCAAGCCCTACCTGCATGGCTGTCACAATATAAAACCAGATTTGGGGATAAACAGGCAAATGATGTCATCCTCCAGACACTGACATCAGATCAGAAAATGCTTGGTATAGCATCCCCTGCAGCTATTGCAAGACATGTCATATACAACTCTGATCTTTCTCTCTGGTGAGGTCTTGTCTTCAGGGTGTACATGCCGATGTCCCAGGGTGCTGAATGGTTTGTACTGAGTTTAGAGCCAGTGTCATGAAGATAGTGAATGGTTTCATGGCAATGATGAATATGATGCTTCTGGATCCTCAACAGTCAGCTTTCAGTTGTGAAGTTCTTTTATTATTAGTATCTATTGCAATTGCTGATGAATTAGAGTAACAGTGATGTTTACAGGAGATATTTAAATCACATATGAAATACAGAAAAACTATAATAAAAAATCAATTAAGATTGCAATACTGTGTCAGATATTAACTAGTGGAGAAATAGAATGGAACAACATTGTCACCCCTTCTGTAGCAGGGTTGTTAGAGAAACTCTATTTTTTTCCCAAGCATGACATCCCAGTGCTTCAGACTAGCAACAGCCTTTGTGAACTTTCTTTAGCCTACTGGAGGCTAAAATTGTGTATTCTGTTAGCTGTCTTTTTATTAAAGAAACCTTTGGTGGTTTTATTTTTTTTTATTTGCTTTTTTTGTGCTTTGTGTGTTTTGAGCTATTTGAGTTTAATCTCTTCCAGGCATTCACTGTGCATCACTGTGGAATACAAACAAACCCCATGGGCAGTATAATGCTTTCAGGAAAGTACTTTACTTTACATGCAGTATTCCTTAATCAGTGGACATTTTAACATTTGTATATACATACCTCTCCACTGGTTTGTGACACTGTTAAATGTTTTATACAGATAACCCTTGTGGATGCACATGTTCCACCTGCCGTGGTCCTGGGTCTTAGCTCACTGAGTGTTTTTGGACTTTGAATTATAATTTAGCATTCTGTTTGGTCTATAGGCTTATTCTTATATTCAAGTGTCATTTTTGTGGTTTAGTATCATGTTAGAGTCCTTTGAGAATGATTCCTTTGTTTCTGGTGCTTCCCTCAAGTGCCAAGTTACTACTTTATTTTGGTGAGTTTAAATCACTTGTGCTTTGCTTTTACTTTTATTTCATGTGTTTCATTATCCTTGTGTGTTGTGTGTGTATGTATATTCCTGTCTTTTAGTTGAGCCTTGTTGTGTTGTGTCTTTGCCTGTTTCTTGTATGTTTGCCTGTGCCTCCTGTAAGCACTCACCCACCCTCCCCCGATCCCAAACGCCTCCGATGCTTGCTACCAAACGGTGCAGATGGTGGGTCTGTCCAGTACTGGAAACGACTGCAGGACAAGATGGCTGCTGTCTGCACCGGGTCACTCCTTACCCTACACCCTCCCCCGTTGCATGTCAGGTCCTTTTACATGGTGTAGATGTAAATATTCATGTGTTTTCCAGTCCAGTTTGAGTAGAGTTCTTTTTTCCTCCTCTTGTCCCTGATGTGTGTACTTTCACACATCTTTCGGCCATGTCTGCAGCCTGCCTTTCACTGCATGTTGTACTTGTAATCTCTGTCTCTCTTCCACAGCTTTATCCTGTTGTCCTTCTCTCACCACAACACAGCAGATGGCTCCCTGAGCCTGGTTCTGTCGGAGGTTTCTTCTTGTTAAAAGGGAGTTTTTCCTTCCCACTGTTGCCAAAGTACTTGCTCATAGGGGGTCATATGATTGTTGGGTTTTTCTCTGTATCTATTATTGTATGATCTACTGTACAATATAAAGCACCTTGAGGCGACTGTTGTTGTGATTTGGCGCTATATAAATAAAATTGAATTGAATTGAATTGAACTTGTATGATTGTGTATGTGACGAATAAAGTGTGAACTCGAAGTTGTATTTTGGGCTCTGTGTTTTTCTTAGTTCTGGATGTATTAATTCTAATTCTCACAATATTAAACAAATAAAGAGTTACAAGAGTTATTGTCATATCTATACCTACCCCACCCCTACCCCCTAACCTTCAGTCTTTTCCTAATTGTACTGTCATGAATTTTAACATTCAGCGTGCTAACTGAGACCAGTAAAGTCTGAGATATAGCTCTTGGGAATTTTGCAATATCCCTGAGAGTCAAACTGTCTGACCTAACGATTAATTTGCTGGGACATCCACTCCTGCAACATTGGCAACTGTCTTGAATGTTTTCTCATTTTCTACAGAATAATGGGCTTCAAATTGTTTGGAAATGACCTTATAGTGCTTCACATAACAAGGAGCAACAGTTGCTTCTTTAAGATTACTGGTATCTTTCCTCCCTAGCATGTTTTATAGTACATAGGTTGTATTTAGCTAACTTATACATCTGGTAAGGACCAGATTATTTTCTATTATGAATACATGAAACATGAGTTTTTGCTTGTTTTTTTTTTTTTTTTTTTTTTTAATTTTTTACTGTGGTTGTATTTTGCCACAAGGGTCATTCCTTAAGGAGAAAGGCTTGGATTGGAAAACAAACAAACAAACAAACAAACAAAAATACAAAAAAGGTATTAAAAAAGAGAAGAAAAGGGTTTTAAAAAGTCTTTAAAAATCCAGAATTATGTTCTTCTTATCAGCTAATCATGACCTATTGTGAGTTAAATCAGAAATCTACACTGCATCCACTTTCATTAGGTAGCACTAAAACTTTTGAGGAAAAAACTGCTCCTCCTCTTGTTGCTCTCTGTGTTTCTCATTTAAAATTGCTCTAAATAATCATTTTTAATGATAGGGTCTCTGACCAATTCAGAGAGCCAATTAAAAAAACAATTAGGTGCGTAAATACCCGCTAAAAATGTAAATCCTTACACACAACAAATGCCAGATGATCCCAAGTTATTCCCCCTTGAAGAGCTAATCCGCCTCTTGAGAATGGAGGGGCTTTGTGAGAATGGCTGAACTCATACTGACCTGACTCCTTCAGGTGAGCTGTTTGACAGCTGCCAGATCATTCCCCTGTAGGCACAAATAAATATTCGGAGGCATTTCATGTTGTCTCATGGGAAAGCAACCTTTCTTCCTGCTGATTTTGGGCTTTTACTGAACCCTAACAGCCTACAGAGACACTAGACAATGCAACTCATATTTAGTCTCACTTCTCCCCCATTCAATCATTTCTCTTTACAGCAGTGCTATTATTTCCTGGGTTTATCACAGTATTGACTGTAGTCCAGCATTAGCACCCTTTGGTTTTCCATTTGACTATGAAACAAGTTAGGTCTGTGCAGGAAAGCACTATCTAACCGTGCCAAAACCTTCTAAAAAATTAGTCACAATTGTGTATCAGTGCCAGAGTGGCATGCTTCTATTACACCAAAACAAAATGCAGAAAAGCAGACGTGAAACTGGCACCCCTGCAGGGAATAAACAGGAAGAATACATGTTTAAAAAGGATAACCTGACATTTTGAGAACTGGTGCAGTTGTCTTTTGAATAAGTACACAATCTGCACATGTGCTAGGCTATTGCCTGCTCCCCATGAATCAGTATGTACATTTTTTAATTTGGATGTATCACATCTATCAATCATCTTGGACTGTTTTTGTCCTTTTTCTGTTTGGACAGATTTTATATTTGATCCTGTGACTGCCTGCTGAAATATTGCAGATATTACACCATCCTTTTACCATCTATCCAGATGGTTTAATACTACCATGAGTTTGGCATGTTACAATTCATCTGTGAATCATCACATTCTGTTTATGGTTACATTCGACACAACTTTCAAAAGATTTTTTTGTTGATTTGAGTTGAGACTTTCTTCCTCTGTTTGAGCACTGTTCATATTCTTTAATATTAATTGCCATTTTTTTTAAACTAGTGTAGCCATTGCATTGTTTCTATCTGTCCTCCATTTGTGAATGTGTGTTTATTCTATGTGACTGCATGGTACTTGCTTTCTTTTCTGTCATATTCAGAGTCTAAGTTTGGTCACAAGTTCTGTCATGTATTCCAATGCACTAGCGGTTGCATGGATCTGGTATAGCTGACATGATTCATGTCACACTGTTAGAACTGTTCCAATACTTGCGATGCCCTGGAACAAGTCAGATCCACACTAAACCCAAAGGATCTGCTGCCAGCTTCTGCAAAATTTGTGAGTCTGTGCTACAAGAGCAACATGGCTGAACTGCTTTGTTGGAATTATTTTGTAATATTTCACAGGAGGTTTTGCTGCGGCTGATCAGTCTGTTGCAGCACTATATAAGATTAAATCTTATATAGTGCTTATAATAAGATTAAAAAAGTTTTCTTGTAAGAACATATTTTTCTAAAGGCCATGTTTGCCCAAAGTTGACTTTGACCGAGTCAACCTGATCCAAACACTCCTGCTCTCTCACTCTGTCTTTCTCTTCCTCTATTCCTCCCTCTCTTTCTCTCTCTAGCTCACACACACTTTTCCATGCACCCCACACCTGGCCCCGGCATCTGCCTCGCTACTGCTTCCTCAATAATTCACTACTCTCAAGACTTTTGAAACATCTTTTATTCATGCAGTGGAAGAATGTTCAGCTCCTGATATCAGAGTGCACACCGACGCATACACATTTAACACACACATTTAAAGGACTAACATACATTTTCCTCTTGTGATGTTGGCAACTTGATGTACCTGAGCTTAACATAGTCTTTGATACATGAAGTTTTTAAACTCACATGGGAATCTTCAAAAACAGATGTCACTGGGAAAGTCAGCAACCGCTCCTATGTCACCGGGTGTCACTTCTGTCTGCTAAGAACAGGAAACTGAGGGTACAATTCACACAGGTTCACCAAAAATTGGACATTGGAAGATTTGGAAAACATTGCCTGGTTTGATGAGTCTTGATTTCTGCTAAGACATATGGATGGTAGGGTCAGAACTTCGTGTTAACAGCATGAAAACATGGATCCATCCAGTCTTGTGTCAATAGTTCAGAAGGCTCCTGCTGGTGGTGTAATGTGTGGAGAGGTATTTCCTTGACATAACTCGAGCGTCTTAGTACCAGCTGAGCACCACATAAATAGTAAATGGTAAATGGACTTGTTCTTTATAATACTTTTCTCCTCTGAGCACTCAAAGTGCTTTTATACAACATCTCGTATAGAAAAATATTCCGCGCGTATATAAAACAGGTCCGCGGCTCCGAACCGTGGTAATGGCCTCTGCCTAATATGTCGGGTTCCATGTCGGGCTCGTAGCCGAAAACTAGCTTTACTTTGTTGTCTGGGTCAACTTTGCTAAGGAGAGACAGAGAGAGGCGTTGAAAGGCTGCTCCAACGGAACTTATTGTTTCGGAGGAAAACACGAACACAGTGTACAGTGTACACCCACATAATGGGTATGGCAGTCCATTCTCCCTGCAGCACAGACTACACATGCCCATGAGGCTACATTCTTTGGGGCTATGCCTGTAACACTCTGCCTATTGCCTTCATATTAAATAATTTTTTGAATAATAATTTTAAAAAATATTTCTTCACAGTAGAGGTGGCATGGGCCGCGAGATTAGACACAGGCTTTAGAAGATCTTAATGTGTGTTTTGTTTGGGTTTCCACTGGCATGGAATTACCAAAAATAGAGAGGGCATAGCCTAACATATGAAACAGGAAAAGATCACTGTGTAATCCATTTAATTCAACAAAGTAACTGTATTCTGAATACCACCTTTTTAAACAGTAACTGTAACGGAATACAGTTACTCATATTTTGTATTTTAAATACGTAACGCCAGTACATGTATTCCGTTACTTCCCAACACTGCCTGCCATCCATCCCATATCCACCTGTCCATGACCACAGTGTAACCATTTTGGATGGCTACTCCCAGCAGAATAACACATAATGTCACAAAGCTTACATCATCTTAAACTTCACTGTACTGCCCCCTTGGTCAGTCAATTGTAATCCAATATTGCACCTTTGGGATATGGTGGCATAGAGGTTCACAGCATGAATGTGCAGCTGACAAATCTGCTGCAACTGTGTGATGCTATCACATAAATAGGGACCAAATCAAAGATTTTTTTTTAATAAAAATCTTTGTTGGTATACAGTTTAGTTGCATAAACATAAAAATGCATAACTAAATATTACTTCCATAAGGAGATAAATGTTTATTTGGGCATTAGATGCTGACGAAGTTGCATAGCAGAGCAGAGTCCAGTGGTCAGGACCAGTGTTGGTCAAGTTACTTGAAAAAAGTAATCAGTAACTAATTACTGATTACTTCCCCAAAAAAGTAATCCCGTTACTTTACTGATTACTTATTTTCAAAAGTAATTAATTACTTAGTTACTTAGTTACTTTTTAAAAACATGATTTACAACCTGAATAGGTGATAAAACGATAGATCTCTCAGCCCAATTCTACTTTTTCTACATAATCCATCATACAAAATGTAATCAAATGGAAAAGTCCCTTTTTAAAACTTGTTTTTATTAGTTTTAATCTTTTAACTTTATGCATCAAGCAAAAATTTTATTATATGCAACATTCACTGACTGGAAGAAATTTGTTTAATATTTAAACCTATTTTCTGCACATTCCAGCACATAAAATTTTTTTTTTTGTGTGTTTACACTCAGTCTTTCAAATAGATGCAAGTAAAACACAGCAGAAAATAAATAAAATCAAAGACTAGCGGTCCTTTTGCTCTATTTTCACCTCTAAAGCAGGAGTGGGGTAGGCGGAGGTTTACCCTGGTGCAGGTGTGCTGCAGCGGTCAGTGGAAGGATACGGCAGTTTCTCTGTGAATTTCCCATTACCTGGTAGCGCACTTGGAGCTTGCTTGGAAGTTTAGGGGTTTTTTTTCGCTGTAAAAAGAAGTTTTCTTCCCACGCACAATGCTAATGGACGCTAATGTTTTTGTCACTTTTTATGGAATCAAACTCAAAATAAGGTCAGTACTTCCACGCTTTAAACGCTGCACGCTCATACTCTCTCCGTACTCGATATATGATCCACTGTTGATCTGCACACAGCTGTTGTCAAGAACATCGCACTTGCTTACGTCACTGTCATGAGACATTCTCGCAAAAAAAATCAAGGTTTTAGTAATGCAGTAACGCAGCGTTCCTACGGGAAAGTAAAGGTAATCTAATTACCGTTTTTGCAATAGTAATCCCTTACTTTACTCGTTACTTGAAAAAAGTAATCGGATTACAGTAACGCGTTACAAGTAACGCGTTACTGCCCATCTCTGGTCAGGACAGGACTCAGTCTGCAGTCTAGATGCTGATGGTGGTAGAGGTGAAACAGGTGAAGACTTGTGTAAGGATGTCTGCATGAGCAGAATAAGGTGGAGATGGGGAAATGGCACATAGCATGAATTAGAGTCTAAAAGGCAGAGTGATGAAGACTGATGCAACAGACTGATACTCGATGAAGATCATCAAGATTAGAAGTACATGGGGCACAGGCTGATTGGCTCAAAGAAAGCAGATAAGAAAATTATTGGGCCGAGGTGATGATGAGAGAATTAAGTTTTGCAGCATGGGAAATCACAAGTGACGTAAAGAAAAGACCAAATACAGGAGTGAAAACATATCTTCCTTCACTTCTGCATCAGGGTTATTTGCATGAAATTTAAGCTAACTGCAATGCCACCTAGAACATAACCTATTTAAAACTACTTCTAAATACTTTTTTGCCACCTGTTGTAGTACTGATTTGTTGTAGCACCAAACAAAGTATTTACTTGAAATATTAAAACTAAAAACACATCAACAGTGCCCCTTGAGAACAAGAACTGAATTCAGTAGAATAAAATCCTGCTTTTGTTCTGGTGCATTATGGCAATCAATAAGTAAATTCTGATTTGTCTGAGAGGACGAAGCAGACGCTTACACAGGCACATCCACACTCAGGTGCATGTTTTATATAGACTGAAGTTCACACATTTCCACACTGACATTATGTGTTTTGACACACGTGCACAAATGGGCTCTCCCTTGTGGTCTCATGATCAGGGACAGGTGAAGTTGCACACTCACATTCTGGTGGCATTTTTGCAATTAAAGTGGACCCTCTGGCTATCTTTCCGCTGAGTGCACAAGCCAAATATCAGGGCACGTTGTGGTGCTGCTTTGCTCCCCTAGTGGAACTAATTAGATGTTCCCAAAGGACAGCACTGTCATCACATTGTTCTGCCCACAATACAGCCTCAGTGGCCCTGCAAGGGAAGCAGTGGGCCAAAATAGCCCAGAGAATAACTAAATTATACAAAGGGCCCTCATTTCAAAACTCCTCATTTTAAAAGAAGCTGAGACTCAACAGTTGATATTTCTAAACCATGAATCATACTAAAGCTCAATGTCTCATGACAATCTCAGTCTTTGATAAACCACACGAACCACATTTTTGTATGAATCACAAGTTTCCAATCTATTAAGACATAAAGAACTGATAAACAGATGATGTACGACAGAACTGTTCATTTATTCAACATGAACTCATTATTTAATCATCAGGAACTCTGTTTATGGGTCCCTATAAGCTATTCATTATTTTAAATGTTTGCCATTAGCCTAGTATAATTGGATGCTCCATTTAATGTGCAGCATTTATGCACTGACTTCTATCGTTGGCTGAAACAAAGAAGCAAAGTGTACACAATGAATCCATTATTCCCAGAGAGAATGGTATTTGTGGAGTGAACAGAATTTGTGGTCCTAAATTGACATATTGGCTCTAACCTATTAGACTTGGTTCCTCATTATATTTTCACAGAACTATGTTGTGCTTCATCATCTCATTAACAGGAATTTGTTTTTGTTTTTTTGATGCTTTAACTTGAAACATGAAAACGCTAGGGACGTGAATGCTGAGAGATTCAGGCATCACATTCCAGCAGTGAGTGCAGCTGATGTTTTAATAAGAGCGATTGTGCCAGGTTACTCTTCTTTAGAGCTGCAACAAACCTTGGCCGCAATAGCCTCTAACCACAGGGGATCCTAGCATCCAAAAATGAATCAGCAGGCTGAAATGAGAGGACAGATGAGTGTTCATCTAAGCAGGCCTATCTTTCTTATTGCACATACATCAACAGGGGACCAGCTGTGATCAAACAAGCCGAGTATGGGTCATTGCAGTGACAAACAAGAGCAAATAATATCAACAAATGGCACACTACAATAGATCATGAGCAACTGGAGAGTTTAGGGTATATTTTAATCAACTGCTGAAAAGCAGCATACAGCAGAGTAAAACTGTATGCTAAATTTTGGAAAAGCAAAACAAAAAACATGCAGATTATGGTCAGCAAGTAAGCGTTATGACACCGGCTTGAATGTATAAAGAGAACAAATACTGTATTTATGAGGTTAAAACAGACAAAACACAAACTCCTTTGAAGACTGAAGCCTTTAAACTTTTAGATACTGTATTAAATCCTGAACAAGGAAAAAAAAAAGATTTTCCAAGGGCAAATTTATATAATAGGCACCTTTTTTTAATGTAATAATGACATTTCTAATTAAAATTACTATTTGTTGATGAGTAAACAGTAACTGTTTTACTGTCTCGCAGATGGTTACCTTTTTGTGCACCACCTTTTGTACAACAGTGTCAAATGTAATACTTAAATTGGTCGAATTATGTACTGCTTGGAAAAGTAGTCGACATATCAGCAACTATTCCGACTACTCACCTTCATCTGCCCATTTTCTAACTACACAGAGCCATATTCAACAGAGGAGTAATTGCATTCTTACACCACTGTTGACAGTTTAAGTGTATACCCTCTTTGACTTGCTGTGACATTATTTAACCTAAATAAAAAATGTGAATGGTAGTGAAAATATTCATTCATTTGTTGCCCAAATGGAAAGACTCACTAATGCTATTTTTTCACTGCATATTTACATGTACATGTTCAAGAAAGCCTTCAGTGCACTATGGACAGTTTAGAAATAGAAGTCAAAGGAGCTTGCAAAGAAAAGCGTCTGGACTTCTTTAAGTTACTTGAAGACGTTTCACCTCTCATCCGAGAAGCTTCTTCAGTTCTAAGGTCAAATGGTGGAGAGTCCCAGATATAAACCTAGTGGGAGTATCCCCCCACAGAGGGACAAAAGGACCCCCTGATGATCCTCTAATCGCCTGAGCCAAGGTGTGAAACTGGGTGTGGGTCCCAATCAGCCAGAGTTTCGGGTGTGTTCATTGTGAAACCTGGCCCCACCTTATCATGCGAATTCCTGAGGTCAGATGGCCCAGGATGTGAGTGGGCGTTAAGGCGTCTGGGAAGGGATCTCAAAACTGGATTATAGATGGCAGAGAGTTGGTGTCGTAAACCCCCGCCTCTGTTCAAAGATGGTCGCTCACAGTGGACATAGATGGCTTCTTTCACTCCTCTTTCAAACCATCTGTCCTCTCTGTCCAAAATGTGAACATTGGCATCCTCGAAAGAGTGTCCTTTATCCTTAAGATGCAGATGGACTGCTGAGTCTTGTCCTGTGGAGGTGGTTCTTCTGTGTTGTGCCATGCGCTTGTGAAGTGGCTGTTTGGTCTCTCCAATGTAGAGGTCTGGGCATTCCTCACTGCACTGTACAGCATACACCACATTGTTAAGACTCACTAATGCTATTTTTTCACTGCATATTTACATGTACATGTTCAAGAAAGCCTTCAGTGCACTATGGACAGTTTAGAAATAGAAGAGATTCTGTAAACACACTCATGCCTGTTCTAATTTACTTGAACTACTATGCATTTGGAATGGACTGATTTTGTCCATAATTATTTATATATGGCTACAGTACTGTGTAAAGATATTGGGCCTTTTTCTTGCTCTATAAGACCTGTTGTTGCTGATTTTCAGACAACTTGTGTAATTTACCATACCTCAGCTTTTTCTCCACCTTCTTGACAGCAACCTTCCACTGAGACTATTTCCAACTAAACTTTGGAAACTGTAGATGGATTAGCTGAAGCTCCAGATTTCTGTCCCCATTTTTTGAAGACATGACTTTCTGATACTTTTTATCTGCCTTAGATAACCTTTTCAGGCTTGCTACTTTTTTGTCCTCCACATGTCTATTTTCCTCAGATTTTTTAAGGACACATATTACACTCCGTGCCAAACTACACTAAGTTTCCAGCTCTTTGGAAATCACCTTTTTGATGCAAAAATGCAATGTCATGCCCTCAAACTGTATCTTTTGCATTTCTCGTAGAACACACTTTGTGCAAAAGAAATGGACAAAAATGTTGTGTTTTTGCACAGTAACAATGTGCAAAGTTGTAACACATGGGCCCAACATGGATTAATCCCTTGTCTTAAAAGGTTTTCTTATGCTTGAATGATTCACAAAGCAGTAAAAACCTCTTCTAACGCTCCCTTTAAAGTTAAATGCCTCCATCTCACCTTATCCCTGGCACTGTCTTCTGTCACACCAACCCTTGCAGTTTTGCCCAGCACCCTGCCAGTCAATAGACCTGATTGCCATTGCTGTTGACCTGGGCCACAACTGAGGGGTATAGAGATCTTACAGATCACCTTCATGTTTGATTTGGCAAAGATTTTATGCTGGATTATATTTACACATTAGATGTGTGGCTGACTTGCAAAAGTTCATTTTTATAGTGTGTCTAAAAAGAAACAAAGACATTTTTGGACAAGCTCATACATCCACCAATCATCTAATCACCTCTAACCATCAATTTCCCGTCATGTTAATGAAAGCAGTAGGAACACTGCATGTTGCTTTGCGGTACTTGATCGCTATACAGTCAGAAGACACAAGTAATTACAATGTTTCGATAGGCTGTTACAGTAAAACTTATACTGATTTAAATTAAGGCACCTAGTGTGTGCCAAGACAATATCTCCCACACCAATGTTCCCTCTAAGCTGCGCGCGTGAGCTATTGCGCACTGCTGGCACGGTCTCTGCGCACAGAAAATCTGCGTTACGCACAAAAAAAAAAAAAAAAAATAATCTAACCTGAATTGAGATTAAAATTAATACTTTAACAATTCTGTTTTGCAGTGTTAGTTAGGAGGTGACTGGCTGTTCCTGTATGGGATTAGAACGATGCCACCTTATCCCATAGTCCAGCCAATAATTCACATTGGTATATACGCAGCTAATCAATGACGCTGACAGGCTATGACAGCGCCCTTATGTGCCGACACCGGTGTTTTAGCTAGCAAAGCGCCGTGGCTGATGTGGAGTGAAACCACGTTAATGACAACGTGTACAACCATTGGAGACGTGAACAGGACAGACGGAACAACTGACGGAAAAAGTGTGGACTTTATACCAGTTTTTAAATTGTGTTGATAGGACACGTAAAACCACTGTTATGATTAAAATATATGCAATGTTTGGTTTTCTTCCTGAATACTATCGTTGTTTATATTTACTGCGGGAAGAAACAGTAAAAACGGCCTTTTATAAGGAAAACGCTCGAAAGCACTCTCCGCCTGTGAGCAAAAACAGAACCACCCCCCTCCTCCCTCCCCCAAAAAATGTAATTTAGTTGTTTAGGGAGGAGGAAGTTTTAGGAGTGACGGCGGTGTTTTGAGATGTGAGGGATTTCAATGTTTAGCGCAAATCTTGTGTAGTTAGTGTGTAGTGTAGTCAATAGTTTTGTTGTGTGTATCAGAACAATGAGGCGACCGCTGAATGTTACAGGTGTTACAGGAGTGATACATCTCCTGTTGTCAGGCCTGCAGGTATCAGGCTGTTGTTCTCCTTTATCTCATAGTGGACAGAAATTATTTTTTGGAGTGGCACAAATAATTTGTGTGGCATCAGATTTGATGCAGAACAGCTGATTGTTCTGTAAATAGTTTGAAATGTTTATTTAAAAAAAAAAAAAAAAACTGCCTTGGCTGCATTTTTAGGTAAACAGCTGCAAAAGTAACTATATAATTAATTGTCCAACATTGGTCATTATATACTGTAATTTGCAGACAGAGTTACAGGACTCTCTCCCAGACCACAGACTCATACTCATAATACAAGTCAGAGCTTTATTAAAAAAAAAAATGAAAGTTGTGTTTTCAAAATTGGACATTTACTTCCAATAGTGTTAACATACTACACAGGTCATGAACAAGATTTTTTTAAATTTTCATTGTAAGTGGGCTAAAGCACTTAATTAAAAGTAGTCTAACATAAATGTAAATGCTGTAATTTGATTATTTTATTAAACCATGTAACTTGGATGGATTCGATGCTGGCGTGACGACAGAGCACACGTCTAATGTTGTTGTTAACGCCAAATTCTGTCTCTACCATCTGCACCATTCAAGCAGAAATTGAATTTCCTCAGACCAAGCTACATTCTCCCAATTTTTAAATGCCTAGTTTTGGTGAGCCTATACCCACTGCAACCTCAGACTTCTGTTCCTGGCTGACAGCAGGGGGAACCAGTGTTTTCTGCTGTATTTGCGCATCCAGCTCACAGACATGTTGAGCATACTAACATTTATCTCTGCTAATCACAATTGGAAAGGATGACTGCTAATTTAGCCATGCATTTACATACTATAACATTTACATGATTGCTGGTGCTAGAGCTAGTTTTAAAATTTATAAAACTGCTGATGTTCAGTGACCACCTGCTTTACTGACAAAAAAAATGTTGATTAGAAAGATTAGAGTGCAATAAATAAGTTTTATATCTGCACAATATTATGCAGTTAGATCTGTAAGAATGTGACCAATGACTTAGTATATGACCACAATAGATAAAAAAACAACAACAAAAAAAACAAGATTTAACTGAAGTTCAAACTTTCAGCTCTTATTCAGGGGTTTAACAAATGTAACAACGAGCAAAGTCTATAGCACTCTTGACGATGTCAGTCTACAATCCTGACGTGTTCATTAATGTGAACAAAGGATTAACAACAAGGTACAAGTCCTTACAATCCTTATATTTAAAATTATGCTAGTTTGTCCAATTGTATGGTTTTTGTTCCGTATTCAAATCTATAAACATCCACACCTACTGTATGTAGTAGACATGTACGTGTATATTGTGTGATTTGTAAATCTCTCTGTGTTTGTGCAACTTTCCCCTTGAGCACACTATTAGGCATGTTAGTAGCACTGTGTGAGACAGCTCAAAAGAAGCAACAGAAGGCACATTTGGTGTGTGGTGCTGCCCTGCTCATCAGTTGTGGCAAGCTGCTACATCCTGTTAAACCTTTGTTTGCTGGATGTTAAACTCAAAGCTTTCCAAGTAAAGGCAAGAGAAGTAAATAAACATATTTGGGTTCAATAAAAACCATGAATTGGCTGAGTTTTGGAAATCCAAAGGGTTTCCATCCAAGCATTCCTACTACCCATGAGGGCATCAGGACACACTGGGCAGGTTTCATCAGATGTTCAAACTCATGTTTCAAAAATACCATGTAGAGTCCAATATAAAATGGGATTAGGTAGTCTGGCACTGTTATTGTTCATCATTCAGGAAACCACACATGAGGCTTTCCTTTAGTCGGGCTGGGAGAAGTGACTTGCAGACAGGCCCAGCCAAACGCACGTGACTTACTTACATCCTTTCTCTGAATAAACGTACTTAGTGCCTGACTATGTAAGTTTATTCAGGGAAAAGATGCAAATTCCTAGTAAATGGACTGAAACTTGTATAGCACCTTCCTACTCTATTTGAGCACTCAAAACATTTTCTTGCCTTATTATGCATGCGCTTTTTTAATAACTAAACACACCCAAACCCTGATGAATGCATCAGGGACTCAGCAACTTGCCCAAAGATATTTCGACATGCATACTGCAGGAGCTGGGGTTCAAACTACCAACCTTCCAATAATGACAGAAGACCAGTTAAGAAAAGGACAAGCCCTTAGAGACCATCTAGGCTTGAAATTTATTGCCACGTATGGACGGTGTTATAGAAAGAGGAACTTCTGTGTCTGTTTTTAGCCATCTAAGATGTACCATTTACTGTAATCGATGTATTTGATCTGTAATTGACGCAAGATCGGGCGTTAACCCTGATGTTACAAAATCATTTTCAAGTGTATTCTTAGCAGGAGACGTGTGCTGATGTGATGCTGCATACTTCTTCTCCTGCGTGTGTTTTAATAAACTCATTGTTTGATTGCACTCTCCTGGGCCTCTGTTGGTTTGTTTCATTGCTCAACATTTTCGAACTCGTGACAGTAGACTACCTATTCTTCTCCTTGACCTACAGCTGCTCCCTCACTGCTGCTGAAATGACAAGAAAACTTTCAGTCACCATTTTCAGCCAGGTGCTTTGGTTTTGTTACCACTGGTGGATGGCTTCAGGCTTGGTTTTGTGGTCCTTGAGCAGAGTTGACACAGGTTAGGAAATTAAAACCCAGGTCAGGAAGAAAGAGTCCTGAGCATGTACAGTAATTTCAATACGTTAAAAAAATGTTGTTTTTCTGGAAAGACTTGTGCTAGCTCACCTGTGAGTCCTGAATCTTGTGGCTCTGCTGTCTTGACTTTGGTATCATCCACTTACAGTCCCTAAGAGGAGAGATTGTGTCAACGTGCAGTTCCATGGGTAATTCTCTCTTTCATCTCTTTCAAATCCAGAAGCGTGATAAGCACACCTAAACCATGACACGTTTGCTGGTGCAAGCTGATTACGGTCCAAGTAAAGAATGAGATTAATAAACGGTTTTGTCCTGACTAGTTCCCACTAGTCTTCACTTCCTTTGCCAAGGACCCTGTGTCATGGGGTAACCCCTGCTCTCTAGAGGACTAAGGCTGCATATAGCCCACAACATGCTAGAAAAGCAATTTCTATTTTATTACATCTCGCCGGCAAAACAGAGTTGATGTTTTAGTTGTGAATGAAAGGTTAATGCTGATGTGGACCATTCCTTGATTATTTTGTTTTAAGTCCTAATCCTCCTAAGCATTTCCTAAGTTATTTTCATACTATAAAAAGTATGCAGTGAGGCCATGCATTCAAAACCATTTATTTCAAAGTTAGACTATCAGTATTACCAGAATGTTTAAAGGTTTCTCTGCTCCATGTTGCCACCATCTTGGAGATCCAGACTGTTGAGCAAAAAACGGTAAATTCCAAGCCTCTTTATAGTAGGGGGAGTTTTTAAAAACTAAAAATAGTCTTTTAATCAGTGTGATTAACTTCTCTATTTGTGATTTTTGTGTAAAAGCTTCAGAAGAGATAAATAAAATATTTTTTGTTTTGTGTTTTGGGTAAAAATATTTAGAACAAGATTGATTCTAATATACATCTAATATACATATATAATCAATCAATTTTAGTATATACATATACCTCTTTCGAGGTCAGCTTCCTGAAGATCCGATTCATGGAGTGCACACATTATGTGTGCACTCCATAATGATGTTCACCTGATTGGAGTTCCCCAATTATCCACTGTTAGTGGGGTAAACCATCAGATGAGAGTTGAGGGTGGGAGTGGGCTTAATCTTCAGTTTGATTTGATTTAATTAGTTTGCATATTATTTAGCTGGGGTGTGTTTGTAGTCAAATATATGTGAGGTGTGTTAAAATAACTGCAGTGTTTCACTGTATATGTTTATTTGTAGCTAGACTGTGTCAGGGGAAATCTTTTAAATTATATTGGTGGTGGTATGTCCGGCGCCTATTTAAGGAGGGTTTTTTGGGGGCTAGGTTGTTCATCTTTAGATGTGTAGCTGGTGTAGAGTGTTAAACCTCTGGTCCCCTTCACGTTACCTTGCGACTGCTACAGTTTCTTTGTACAAGTTTCTTTTTGGTTGTTCATACCACCAACCTGTGCTGCCTCACTATCAGTATTTTTTAGTAAATAAATTCCTCTTGCCATTCCTGCCTCCAAGTGTACATCCTCCAATGAATCTGGGGGCACCTTACACCCTAGTTCTTGTCCCACACATGGACAATTGCATGAATAGGGTAGGGTCTGCCAAATTCATTAGCAAATTAGACCTTCTGAAAGGATATCAGTAGGTTCTCCTTTCCTGTCATGCATTTAAAATTTCTGCTTTCATTACTTCTGACCCGAAGAGGTCAGGAGTAATGATAGCGGTGATATAAGTAATGAGTAATGAAAACAGGAGTATTTCATTACTCCTGACCCTGAAAGGGGTCAGGACTAACGAAAGCTCCCTGACAGAGGGCAGGTGTGCCAATATTCAGGTCATTCTGGGTTTTTCCTATACCAGAGACATGGTCGAAACTCCACTTCTGCACATGTGTGGTTATTACAGCGTGTTCTGCAAGAGATTTTTTTATTGTGGATGCAGTGTTGGTCTGTCAAGTTCTGCCTCATTGGATATTGCTTGTGCCTATAGAGATAGAGGTATATGCCAGTGGTGCAAAGACTATACTTTTGTAGGAGGATGACCATTTATCCAATGTTCATTACAAATGAGTCTCGAATTACTTTTAGCATTTTGAGGCATATGTTGATTCTAACTTTACCCCATTTGGGGTGTATATACTGCAATCTTCAAGTTATTGTCCTGAATGTCCAATAATAATCTTCTACACTTTTCCTTTTTGCTGCGAGACTTAAATTTTGATATCGACCATTTAAAAGGGACTCATAATATTATGGGAGATCTGTCATTTTGTGCGGGTTCCCTGGTCCAATGATGGGATACAGTTTGTGTTATGAGTGGCAAACATAAATTTTTAAATTATTGAATATGTACTGTATCAATAAAATTATATCTTTGGATGCACTTTGTGAAAACCAGAGTAGTGGCAGTTCAGTGGCAAGATATGACTTAGATTAACCTCTCAGATAATAAATCCAAATATATATACAGCTAAATTACAAGTGCTCAAAATGCCAAAAATTTAATGTGACCACCAAGTCAGGAAATATGAGCTACTATAACTAATTACATATTGGAATAGTTCATTACAGTTATTTAATGAGCATCAACATACCTTATTGGAACAGATGCCTTTAAATAGACAATCAAACCTCCATTTTAAATTTGGCTTGCTAAGAGTAACTTGAAACGAAAGCTTAACATTCCTTAACCCACTTGTTTATGTTCCAGCAAACTAGATTATACTATCACTTCAAATGCAAATAACTGGGCATGCTCATAGCTTGCCACGGCACCAGGATTCTTTATAGGAAAAACAAGAAAGAAAAAACATGCCTCCTCTGAAGTAATCTAAGTAAAATCACATGAAAATTGAGCATTCAAGTGCTAAGTATTGAGTTTATTACCTTTTTTTTTTCAGGAAAAACCTTAACATCAAGATATAAGCTTCTGGAAAACTGCGATAAATTAAAGCATGCTCTTAAATTGGGTTAAACTGCCAAAAGCTATTCAGTTTTTAAAAAAAGTATTATTCTGTTTTTTTCTTCTAAATGAAAAACAAGTTAAAGTTTCAGCATATATAAAGCAGGGGGGAAGTGAGTTGTAGAACATGAGGTTCTCTAAGGAGTCATGACCAAGAGGTCATGTTGTGATGTGCGATGTAATATTCAACAAAGGCTGTAACAGCCAACTCGAATGGCTAGCTTCATGACTTAGAATTTTAAATTATATGAAACATCTTCAAGTGATTATTGTCTTGGAAAAAAAATGCGGGTTTAAAGACTTTTTCCCTAAAGATTCTATATAAGTGATCATAACAGAGCAGACAAATAAAATGAAAAGAGTATTAAAGAGAAAAAGGTACAATACAAAAAAGTTACTTTTTTGTATTGTACCTTTTTGTCAGCTTCATAAATTCGATTCTCTTATTATATCAGCAACCTAATCCTTCAATCCACATTTCATTGTTTTGGAGCAATCTTCATGAAGTCTTTGAGATAAAAGCAAAGATGAGGAAGTTTTGGCCTTTTAGAAGTTATGAAAACATCCCGCTTCAAGCTATCCTTGTATTTATACAAATGCCTCCTGGCTCCACCAGTGATGTGCTAAATACATACATCAAAAACAAGAAAAAAAATAGGACATCCTCTTAGAAAAAATCTGTGTTAGGCTTGCACAAATCAAACCTTGCACAGCATCAGCATTTGAAGCTCTGTGCTCACTGTGGATCCAGCCAAGAGTTCATTTGGCAAACTTGTAAACCCCAAATGAGACCCATTATGTGAGTTTCAAGTCTCCTTAGTAAGTAAGAAATATTCTTCCCTTAACTACCTGAATGAGTTTGTGAGTGCAGGCAGAAAATCCAGAAAACCTTCACCTAAACCTTACAAAACTTATTTTCTACTTCTCGTTAATGCTTCAAATATAAAATGCATACAGAAAGTTTTCAGTCTTTTGGGTTTTCCACTATTTTTTTTAATCATTCAGACTAATCATTTACCCTCACCCTACCAACTGTTTTCCATTCAGACCATGTAGGTATATTTTTTGCAAATGTTTTGGTGTCCCAAGGTTACGCCAGTCAAAAGCAGCCTATTCCAACTGTGCAATTTTGATAAATTTAGGACACATGTTTACCAGATGATTAATGTTGATTCTTTCTCTGTTAAAATGGCTACCCATCATTTTAACTAGTCCTCTTGACTATCCCTCAACCTTCTTGATAGGGCTCCCGGGATACTCAAAACAGGTAGTCATTATAAAGAAGAAAGACTCATTTGCTACATTAATCATTTCAATGGGGAAACCTTCAGACTAGAAGTTATCAGAACTTTGTCTGACACAACACGTGCCCTGGTCCGAGCTGCAGTGACCTTGTTCAGAGTGAGAAAAACTTCATCTGCTGATGATGACTATCCAATGCTCAGTTGGAAACTTTACTTCACAGTCACATGCCATAATGCCCTGGGCATAACATGCCTTGTGTCCTATAACTACCTTTGTTTAGCTTGACCTTTTTTTAGTTGTTTCCTGTTCCTATACAACCATAGTGAAAACTTGGCTCACACTGACAGTTTCAGTTTCAGTTTCAATTTTATTTCTATAGCACATTTAAAAGTCTCAGGTACATCAAAGTGCTTCACAGACGAGCCGCATTTGCGGGGTTACAGCAGTAAAGGAGCAGGAAAATACAATTATCAGCAAAAGAAAATACAGTTATAAGATGGTGACGTGGCAACAAGCATGAACCGAGGAAAAGTTAAAAACTAAGTTGTTTGGAAGGCAAGCTTAAACAAGTGGGTTTTTAAACGTGATTTAAAGGATTGGATGGATTCTGACGCACGGACATCAATTGGCAAGCTGTTCCAGAGTTTTGGTGCGGCAAAAGCAAAAGCACGTTTAGCCTTTAAGACCAACTACATGTTCAAGCCTTGAAAGGAGGATGTCGTGATCAACCGTATCGAAGGCAGAGGACAAGTCTAAAAGAACTAAAACCACAGGACGCCCTGCATCAACAGTTACAAGGAGGTCATTAAAAACTCAGTAGGGCTGTCTCGGTGCTGTGGTGAGGTTTAAAACCAGATTGGAATTGTTCATTGATTCCATTTGCCTCTAAGAAGGATTGTAATTGCTTAAGAAATATTTTCTCTAAGATTACAGGAGTAAGTTAAACTCATTCCCAATGGGTGCTGGTCTCCAACAGGGCTACCCTTTGTTAACAATTCTTTTTATTTATGGACAACATTTATAAGTGTACCCAAAGGGTGGAAGGTGGTGTGTTTTGGATTCAATGATTCAGGATCTTATCTCTGCTTTTCGCAGATGATGTGGTTCTGCTGACTATCTCAGCCAGTTTATAGCTGAGTGTGAAGCATTGGGAATGAGAATTAGCACCTCTAAGTCTGGTCCATGGCACTTAGCCAGAAAACGATGGACCTCTTTGGCTGATAGTGATAAACTCAACCACCTGCTGCTCCAGGTGGACAGATTTATATATCTTGGTGCAGTCTTTCCAGTAACAAAAGTGAAAGTGAAACTGCCAGTTTACAGGTAAATCTCCATTCTTACTCTAACTACGACTGGTAAATGGTAAATGGACTGGTTCTTGTATAGAGCTTTGCTGCTTTATCTGAGATTTCAAAGTGCTTTATGCAACATACAACTTATATACAACTTATGTCCACAAGCTCAGAGCAGTGACTGAAAGCATACGATTGCGCTTATAGTCAGATTTTTCGAAGGCTCTGTGGGCTTGCCCTCAGATATAGGTTGAGAGACTTGGTTGTTCAGTGGAGGGGGTTTGGAGATATAACTAGGATGCCTTCTAGGTGAGATGTTTCACATATATGCTAGAGGAGGCCCCAGGGCAAACCCAGGATACACTGGAGCTATTATGTCTCTGGGATGGTTGGTTGTGTGTTTATTTAAGTTATTTTATATTGTGGTCAAAATTATCTTGATTGAATTTATCACAGAAATACAACACAAAAACAGTTTACTTGGAATTGCTAAAAACTAAATTATGGCAGAATCAAAAGATGGTAAATAAGCTTTGAAGTAAAAATGTGGATTCTACTTCAATAAAAAGGCTCAAGTAATATTAAAGAAAGGTTTAGATTTTCATTTTACATGATGTCCTAATTAAATGTAACTTTGGAAATGATAATAATAATCTTTTTTTTTTTTTCATTGGATGACATTAATCACATAACTAATAATCTTTTAAGGAGAAATAAGGTTTGCATCTTGCAGTAAATTATTTCCAGGGTTGCCGAGAAGCCCACATAATTCACGGATGTAAAATACGTTAATATGTATGATGAGAGCTAAATATCTCAACTTGTGTGCAGGAAAGGATATGAGAACTTTCTGTATGCATTCCTTTACTGTTCACACGACTGTGCTTTTTCTGCTGTTGGTAATTATAGCTCCTTTGAGTAGTCAAATGTGTAATGTCATGGCAAAAGTTTATCATCCATATTACTTGCAAAGATTTAGCAAAGATTAAGTAAGGCAGAAAAGACTTTTAATTTGGGAGCTCATTTGGTTTATGCTTGAGTTGTAAGTTCACAGCAGAAAGTTTTAATGCACTCAATGAAAGGATTTTCACAGCCTCTAAAACATATGGAGTAGGCCTCTTGTGCTTTTGCGAGTTCTTGTGTAAAATCCTAGATGCAACTACTAAAATGTAGAAATGTCATTTTTTTCATTATTTATTTATTTTTTCATTATTTGTTTATTTATTTTCATGTCTTTTTTTGTCTTGCAAAGTCAAATTTTACAACTTCACGAGTGTTCCTCTCTTGCGAACAGAGAATCTCCGCCAGTTGGTTGTTTGTGCTGTCAGTTCTACTGCAAGGCCTGTGAATCTGGAGGTGCTACGAAGGAGACAACGGGATGTCAGTGATGGAGCTATTCAGACGATAATCATGGGGAATGTGAGGTGTTTAGACAATAAGATGGACAAGCTTGGTGAGAAAATTGAGCCCCAGAGGCAACATCACGAGTAGAGGTTGATGTGTTTCATGGAGCATTGCAGCACTGCAGGAAGACAATGCCACACTCACACTTTCTAGACCACAATGTGCCCGTACCTGGCTTCAGGACTCCCGGGCAGACAGGCACATCAATCTGGTATAATGCCAGATATGTTACCTGTTGCACTGCATTCATATTGCCCAGCAAGGGAATTTGTCATTGCTGTTGTTGTTAGAATTTGAATCAGCACACTTTTTGGACTTTTTGGATCTAGACAATTATCTGCACCACGTACTAGATGTGCAGCTGAAGACTCTGTTACCTAAAAATCTCCTTCCTGGTCTTGAGAGTGTTCTGACAGACAACTCTGGAAGAGTTTGATTCCCTGTCCAACCTCTTTATGGTCCAGGTATTGCCTCATGCTGCCAATAGTGACAGTCAGACCCGAGCCAAATGCAAAACTTGTAAAAGAAAAAATAGTCAAAATAGATCAGGATGGAAAAAACATCAGCGGCCTCTGCAAGCAAAGCCCTTTCTGTTTTGCAGGTCGTCTCATTGTTGCCACTCTAGTGAAACTGTTGTTAATGTAGAAACACCAAAGAAGCTGAAACCAATTAACACCTGCCTCTGCTACTTAACTCACCAGATCAATATGCCAAATGTGTAATTGCCCCTGGTGCTATACTTTGCCATTATATATTTTTATTGAGTTGTCAGTTAATAGCTATTAATTCTTAATATCCATCCATCTGTCCATTTTCTACTTATCTGTTTTAGGGAGTGCTGGACTCTATCAGCTGTCATTGGACCAAACCGAAACAAAAGACAGTATTCTTCAAAATGATCACAAAAAGTTGTAATTTGTTGTGTCAAATACACTGTTTAACAAAGGTAACTCAAACACATAACATGTCTGCATGGCAGGACAAATTGCAAGTGAATCCCAGCAGGACAGAACAAATGAAGTGCCAACAACACTTTTAAAGTCTGGAAACGCTGGGGCCAGATAATACCATTTGAAAGAGATAATCACCGCCCCGCCTATCAGGTAACAGAAACACAAGCAACAGAAAGTTAGAGTCATACTTTTCCACTTTGCTTGCTTTTCATGAATGCACCCAACCAGCATTTTTATCAGCTTTCTTATTAATTCAGGCAATTTTTATATATTGTCTGAAATTTTTAAAGTTAATAAAAGTGAAAATAAGAATAAACAAACTCCTTGAGACTGTTTTTCTACTGATCCATCAGTAAAACCAGGAGCCTTGTCAGCATTTTTTACAGGGCAGATAAAAGATAATAGAGAAAGAATAAAAAAGACCTTGTAAAGCTGCTCTCAGTTCACTGAGAATAATTTGTAGTTATGACACATTCTCTTCTATCATCGTCGCTTAAGTTTGGCTTGAAAATGTCAAGAGTGGCCTTGTCCAATTAAGAAGCAGTCTTCTACATTCTCTGTTAATTCTCATTTCAGGCACTGGTTTTCTGAATAGGCTGACAAATTACATTTTGTCCTCGCTGATTCATTCTCTTCCTCTTCTTTTGTTGTTCTCTCAAACTGTCTCTAGCCCTCCCTCCACGTCTCTGCCCCTCTCTCCTTGTCTCTCATTATTTCAAATGAAATGAGGAATGTGCACTGCATATTTGAATAAATTAAAGGGCTTATTTAAAAACATTTCTTAACCTGATTAGCTAGATCATTAGGCTATCCAGAGGGGTTTGTGCTGTACGGTTTGATCCGAGCAAGTCGACAACCACTCTTTGAAGGTCAGTATGCAGGAAAGGAAGCTCTGTGTCATCAGCTCACATGCTCCATAATTTATTTTCTGTCCAGTTTCCTACTGAGATGACACCCTTCCTATCTGTATACTGTCTCTATCTGCCGACTCATTACTTTTTACAATAACCAGTCTACGTGCCTTCTGTACAGGACTTACAGAAAAAGTATTTGGCCCTGTCCTGATTCCTTAGGGTTTTTTTTCTTTGCATATTTGTTACGATCAAATATTTCAGACAATCAAACAACATTTAATATTAGATAAAGATAACCCAAGCAAATGCAAAATATTTTTAAATGATTTCTACCAGAATCTCCCTGGCCCTATGTGAAGAAATTGCCCCCTAAACCTAATAACTGCTTGTGCCACCCGTGGCAGTAAGGCAATAACTGGCACACAAATGAAATCATCTCTTAAAAACTGCATTTCGTATTTACTCGGGTTGTCTTTGTCAAACAATTAACATTTGTTTGTCACATATAAGAGTGACAAATACGCAAAAAAAGAAATTAGGAAGGGGACAAATACCTTTTCACTGCACTGCACATAAATTACACTGCATGTCTTTATGAACAATTCCTTTCAGCCTTAATTTTTTTTCTTTCGTTTGTCTTGTTTTATGGCTTTTTAAAAATAATTATACAAAAGTAAAATTTAGATGTCTGTTGCAACTTTGAATAAAGGTATGCTTTAACATCTTGTAGACACTTTTCTATGAATATTTATGTCTTGTAGCTTGCCTGTGCATGTGCTGTGCAACACAGAAGGTTGTTTTGCATCAGAGAATATGAATAATGCCAGAAGTGAAAGCTGACCTCTTGTACAAAGATCATATATCAAGTTCACCTGCTACTATTCAAGGTGACATAACATATGCTTTGTTATGAATGTTTTTTCCTTCCATGAAGAACTGCACAGTGGAATTTTTGCATGCGTAACCAAAGATTGCAGAGGGAATGAAAACAGCTTTTTGTCAGTGTGACTGCCATGAGCTTTGCATAACCCTGCTGTGTTATTCCCTCAAAACTCATAGGACTATGAAAGACAAACAAACAAGCAAACCACAGTCATTCTGCTCCCAAATGTTTGATAAACTTGCAGTAGTAAGCATTTATTTGTCCTTCCAATGTGTCATCTGTGAAATTACACAAACCTCTAAAATGAATATTTGCCGACAGAAAGCATTTGTTATAAAGACCAGTTCTTGATATGACATTAAGTTTTGTTGTGTTTGCAGACTGTAGAAAAAGTAACTGATGGAGTTCGAGGTTGTGGGTGTGCCACAGTGTCATTGTTTTTGTGTGTGGGTGGGTTGAGTGGATAATCTTGTCTCAACAAGGTGAGCTTTTTTGATCATGTCTATAAAATGAAACAGAGAGCCTAATCTGTGGTTCTGTGAAGGAAGTAACTGGAGAGTTTTACAAGTGGACTTGCACTCCAGTTCCAGTCCTCAGCCATCAGTGCCAGTGTCATCGGACATTATTTTACTAATAACTCCGGAGTGATCATCATGCAGCGGCTGCACAAATGGTCGGTTTCAAATTCTCAAGACCAAAGATTTGCATCAATATCAGTTGACCCTGTCTATTTTGAGTTGATACAAATTACATTACACATTACATTTATTCTGTTGATTTTATGTTCCATCGTAATTATAGTAGAACAGGCTCAGTTTCACAACACAAGCATAATTATGTTGTTGCAATAAATGTAGTCGTACAAATACACTGTTGTTCACAACAAGTGCAAATTATTGTTTGATATACTTTCTCACAGACAAGTGAGTGGACAAAGGAAGCAGAAAAGGATGGAAAGAAGTGCAGATAGAGAAAAAAAGATGAGAGCTGGAGGAAGTTATTGGAAGAGCATTACTAGAGATTGTACATTATAGTCTACTGTTTTTGTTTGCTGTGGTTTAATATTATTTTTACACAAACATTGTCTTGATTTGCTGATGTTTCATGTTCACTGTGCCCAGGCATTAAATTTATTTGATTATGATTAGGAAAAGATCATTGTTTAGTTAAAAGAAAAACCCTTTCACAATGGTAAACATGTTACAAATCCCCCTTTTTTTGCCATGTTCAGAGCCTGACAAGTTTAATTCAGTTAAGTTTTATTTAAATAGTGTCAATTCTCAAAAACACCCCAACCCTTTAAAACCTGAACCATGAAATAACAGCCAGAAATGTTTACGTTTTTGATAATGGAGTGTTTGTTGAACCTTTAGGCAAAATATATATAAAAATATATCAAATTTTAATCTGCATATGAGTTTTAATTTGTATCATATTTGCTACATTAGCCATATTTTTGCAATTTAGTCATTAAAATGTGTTGGGCAATTTATATCATTCTTTGAGGGTAAAAAAAAAAAGTCATGCTGATGATGTAGAAGTCTCAAAAACTCACGAAGACAAAAAGACACATTTATCACATACGATACGCTAGGCTTAAATTAAGGAGATTTATATTGAAAGGTCAAGAACCTTTAGTTGAGAGAAAACCCGGTCAATCATGTAATACTTTGTGAGCAAGCACTCAGTAACAGTGGGAAGGAAGAACTACTTTTTAATAGGAAAAGACTTCTGGCAGAACCCAGGAAGGAGCAGCCAGCTGACATGGTGATTTAGAGAAACAAGGGCAAAAGTTAATGTACATGTAACAGTGGCATATGAAAAAATAAGGGATAGTGGAAAAGAAATTCTAAGTGCATCAAGGGAACTGTCTGTATTTGTCTCTTACATCCAAGTGGGAAGCTAGAAGCCTGATAACTGCAGGCTCGGCATCCCCTTCTAATTTTAGAAACTCCAGGAACCACAAGTAAGCCTGGAGTCTGAGAAGTGCTCTGTCAGGATGATATGCATGTATGAGTTCTTTAAGATATGTGCCACATCCCATCTCAAAATTTTACAGGCTTTCATAAAAAATGCCACATCATGGACTATGTAGCAGGAGCCAATAAGGCATTTTACTTTGAGAATATGACCTATTTAACTTACATGAAGTTTAAGTGTGTAAAGGTTCTCAAACAATGTCTACAGTATACTCATCCTCATCCAGTCTTTTCATATCCATGTATCAGTTTTACTAAAATCTGCTTATACATACCTTCATTTTTATGTACTAGCTCGTTTTGTTAGCAGTAAAATAAATGCTGGCTTTAGCTTTTAAATTATGAAAAAGTACTGGCAAACTAAATAATAGCAAAGGTGCAATTTTTTTACATGAATGCAACAGTTGTGAGAGCGTAATCTTCCACAGTTGAGCTAAACTAACATTGCTGGTTGTATTTCATGATGGGAAAATATTTATATTTCCCATTAGTTGATTATTTTATATCATATCATAGTTTGTATTTAATTTATATTTATTTTTTGGCAATATTGTACACCTAATGCCATTGATAATGATCGACTCCCCTTACAGGTATTGACATTACATTACACTTAACTAATAATTCTAAAAGTTTCTGCTCAAAAAACAAAACAAAGAAATAGGCTAGAAACTTCTTAATCTTTGCATATCATAAAGTATATGCATGAGTGCATTTGGTTTAAGGGGTCAGAGTGCAATAGAGTGATATAACACAATGAAATCTTTGGGTCTAACAATATCTCTCACAAACCTTCTTAGAAGAATTAAGTAAACTTACAGTTTTCTACAAGCTGAAAAAATTAGAGCGTCAATAATAGGATAGTTGGAGCTACAGGCCTCTGTCACTTTTGATAGCACAAATGCAAGTTAAGTAGAAATCTGTCTTAAGTATAAAGTAATTTGACAGAGGACCAGTTACAGACCTGTTATAACTAATTTTATCCATTCCTAATGAATCAATTAAAGATGTAAGGTGAAAAGAGGAACAGGGCTGATGAAGCAAAAATAATAAATGTTGATGATCGAGTCAGCAAAACTAGAATGAGTTAGTGTACACCCAAAATGAATGACAAAGATAACAATGGCTCTTTTTTCTAAGGCTGTGAAAGCAAATGGAAACAAAGGTAAAAGAAACTGAAATAGGAAAGATATTTAAAGAAATTGAATAAAAATGTGCTGGGAAAAGGCACTGTGACATTTTATTCAAATTAGTGACAAACCCATCTACTTAGAGTTAGCAAGGCAGCAGGTGAGTCATATTTTAAGTTAGCATGTGAAAAAATATGTAAATGCAGGTGCAAATTATGCAGTGACAATGTGTTGGCACATAGCTGTTTTCATATTGCCCTGCTGGATTACCTTCCTGGAGGAGATGCTAATGTGTGCTATGGCTCAGGTAAACAAAATGAACACACTCTACTACATACTACATCTTCAAAACGAAAAACATGTTTAATCTTAGTCAACATGTCTGCACATGTACTGCACTGTGGAAAATCATGAGTCACCCTTTACCCTGTTTTACTGATCTGTTTACTGTCTACATTTTGATTTTACTGTATCTTAAATTCAAATTCTAGTAAAGGTACTCAATCAGAAAAAAAGGAAATTAAAACATTTTTTTTTCTGTTGTCGATGGGTCACTTTGCCACCACTTAAACAGGAAAAAGAATATGGAGGGTGGCACCTCAGGCTGGTAGCAATGGTGCAGTGTGGAGAAAATAATCATTTAGAAATCAGCTACACTAGAGTCCGTGTACAGGTTGTGAAATGCTGACCAGTGCTCTTTGTGGATTTAACCAGCTGAATTCAATAAAAAATAAGCTTACGCTAAATTATGTAGCCTACATGTAGCCTACATGCAGCATATCCAAGCTAGGAAGAGAGGCACGTAATTCTTAGTAAAGAATTATGATGCAATTGAGGTGCACCCTTTTAGCTTTAATTCAGGGGGTCTCTGTAGTATTGCATTTTACTAATAACATTTTTCTTACATTGTCCCTCATTTTCAGAGACTGAAGATAAATTTGATAACTGACTGACTGATTTAAAAAAAAAAAGCTTAAACTAAAAAGCAGATTAAAAAAAACAAACAACAACAATGATTCCAAGTTGTAATTGGTAGCCTTTCACGGTCTTGGACGCCCAAACACTCCAAGTGAGGGACCCCATAGATTGAAAATATTAATGATAATAAAATAGCTAATATAGATATATTTTACAGTGGCTAAACCAGTGTGTGTGTGTGTGTGTGTGTGTGTGTGTGTGTGTGTTCCCGGTAGGTGATGGAGTCCATCAGGGCTGTCCTTTGTCACCGATTCGTTCCATAAATTTTATGGACAGAATTTCTAGCCATAGACAGGTGGCAAAAAGCTGTCACTTGGGCGGTCTCGGAATCTTGTCTCTGCTCGCAGCTGAGTGTGAAGATGAGTATCAACACCTCCAAGTCTGAGGCCGTGGTCTTCAGCTGGAAAAGGGTGGAGTGCCCACTCCAGGTCAGGGACAAGTTACTGCCCCAACTGGAAGAGTTTAAGTTTTTCAGGTCTTTTCAGGTGTTTTGGGGCCGTGTGAAGGGAGAAGGGAGCTGGAGATTGACAGATGGATTGGTGCTGTGGCTGCAGTGATGTGGTCCAGTGTACCACATCTCTCTTCGCTCTCATGGTAAAGAGAGAGCTCAGCATAAACATAATTTTATGTACAAACATAATGTTAACCTGATGCTCGTGTGCAGCTGAAAACATTTTTAAAGGTTCTTATTTTATAATTTTAATTATTATTTATTGGTTTATTGATGTGCTGCAGCATGTATGTTATACTACATATTATACTTCACTTGTATGAAAAGTACACCAACTTGTTCCTCACCTAGGTAATTCCTTATTGGTAATTCAGGTCATTTCAATTCAATTTTAATTATACAGCAGCAAATCACAACAGCGGTTAGCTGAAGGGTTTACATTGTAAGGTAGAGATCCTATAATAATAAGAATAATAAGCACTGGTTACTGTAACAGCTCTAAAAGGTTCAGCACACTAAACCAGAAGGTCTGGTTACATTATGAAGTAGGTAAAGTATTGTGCTCACTGATAGTGGGGTTAGAGGGATCCTGGTAGGAAAGAGTACTAAGTGACACTCAGACTTTTAAATTATCAGCTTCTTGCTCCAGGCAAAGATCACATCTATTCTTGTACCTTGGTGTGAGGCATGGATGCAGGTAATCAAATTGTTTCAACATGTCAAACCATTTTGTGAAAGGTTGTACATTTGTGTGTAGGTGTGGGTGTGAATGCACCCTAAAGTGTTATTCAGTGAACACCTGTTAACAAAACAAGCCGCATACTGACATTAATAACAAGTATTCTCTTTTTTTCCTTTTTTTTTCTTTTACCCCTTTGGCAGTCAGAGCCATTTAAATCACTTTCTGTCCAGAGTCCCCACTCACACCAATGGGGTGGTTGTAGCTCAGGAGGTAGAGCAGGTCATCTACTAATCGGAAGGTAGGCAGTTTGATCCCTTGCTGTTCCAGTCAGCATGCCAAATATCCTTAGGCAAGATACTAAACCTGAGTGAATGTTAGATAGAAAATATTTAAGGATAGAAAAAGTGTTGGGGTGATTGAGGCATTTTGTATAAAGCTCTTTTATTAGAAAAGTGTAACAAGTTGAATATATCAAACATATTCATTGAGCAGAGACTCTGTGTTGCACTTGCGAGAATTAGTAAAACACTGCATGTCTCAACAATTTTAAACTGAAAGTCTGAGATGCTGTAGACCAGGTTGTATGTTCAACACAAGTTACCATACCGATTCAGCCCGATTAAAAGTGAATCACCTACACCATGATGCAACTTTGAGCCCAACATAGCTTGCTAACTCATTAATCTCACTTCGCAGTACAACCCTCTGGTGTCCCTGCTGTTCCCATCACCTGACGCCTCATTTGTAACCAATGCTTAAGCACAGCACATGGCCTGAAACACATATGCTTGTCAATTTCCACACAAAAGATTGAACCTATTTCAATCTCTAAAACCTTTGATCTTGATTTGAGATAAACGGTCTCATCATCTTGTAGAGGACTAGGAGGAGGGAAGTCAAATGGTTTAGCAGCATGTATTTTAGCACAGGAATTATTCCTGTTATCTTAATTTTCCTCTATGCACTTGCTGTCACTTGTCTTATTTCTCATGGCTATTTCCACATATTCATCAACAGCAATCTGACAAAGCATCTAATGTTAACAACTGGGTAAAAAACTTTCCTGCAGACTGAAGACACTAAACAGTTTTCTGGAGTTTGAACAAGAGATCAGTTGTGAAGCCTGTCCTCTCTCCAGCACTCTCCAGCTGAAGTGTTAGGCTGTGAAGGCTGTAATTACCTAAGCTGCCAACACCGGGTGAAGTTAAAAAGGTCTTGAACACAGGGCATCAGATTTTTCCCCACATGGAAAAGAGAGCCACTGATTACTTGATGCTTTGTTTTGATGTCAGCTGATGTGACTGATTCTATTATGAAAACTTTTTTTTTTTTTTCTTCAAAAAAACAGGGGGAGAATAGGCAAAATGTGCCCACTGAGAAGCTTTGGACTTGTTAAAAAATAATACAATCATCTAGTTTCAAATATTTGAATCCATCTCGAAGAAAGCTTCTTTTTCACAGCAGAGTGAACAACTCAAAAACGAAAGGTGAGGTTGCATTGCTCACTTAGACCTTGAAACTGTCCAGCATGTGCCAGATCTACCCAATCCCAATTAGTGGTGCTCATGTCAGTGATGAAAGATGAACGACTTTGGAGTAATTTGCTTAGGCTTGTTTGCACTTGAATGGTTTAATTTTCTAATTAAACCTAATCATATCTACCCACTATAAAACCTTTTTTGTGTACAATTTATGTGTTTTTGTAATGTGTGCAACTTGTTCTTTGGTCATTTAACTGGGTTTCATAAAACATGCAAATGCTGAGAAACATGGCAAATAGCACCCTTGAAGCTTTATTGTTGTGTCTTTAAACAAAACAAATGACACAAGGCATATTATTTATTCTAAACATTTAGGAATATTTTTTATTTTTATTTAGTTTTAACGTGTGAGATAAGGTCTGGGGCTCTCCTCAGCTCTTTTCTAGGAGGGTGGTGCGGTCGCCCCTCCGGTGGTCCTCTGTGGGCTCTCGTGCTCTGGGGGGCCTTTAGATGTCTGGGGCCTAGATCTCCTCCATGCCGGCTTCATGTTCTGGGGGACGGGGCGATGGCTAGCCACACCTACTATTAGATAGTTACATGGAGAAACCTTTTGAATACAAGCATGCTCACGCACACAGGTGCACACAGGTGCACACAGGTGTTCACATACACACTATCTTGCTTGGCTGCTGCCTCAAAACATACCGTGCGTTGTCAGTCTTGCGTGCTGCTCAGTAACATACAATATTTATTATCTACTGTTACTTATCTAGGTTGTTGCTGTGGTTTCCCTACTGTGTTGTTCTCTTTTTGCTTCTTTTTTTTCTTTTTTTTCCAGCAGGTGATCAAATAGATTTTTAGTGTCTTTTCTCTCTGTCCCTCTTCCCCTCTGTTTTTCTTTCCCTCTCCTTTTCTTGAACTTCTTTTGTCTACGTCTTTCCCCTTCCTGTCTCCCAGTCATGTCTGTTCCGATTGTCATAACTTAAAAGTTAAACAATAAAAATAGGAATAAATAATTAATTAAGATCTGTCAAGCAGACCAGTATGGTAAAGCCGTAATGATCCACTTGGGAAAATAAATCTGTTGGGCATTTTTCTTGGCCTTCAGACAATAATTCTGATTCTGAGGCAAAAAAAGAAAAGAAAAGAAAAACAAAGCTAAAACTACCCAAAAAAATTAGATTAGATCATCTTTTGAAAAAAAAAAAAAAACAGCAATTACCAATGAAAGATATCTTCAGCTTCTTGGGCTGAAGAAGTCACATTCTGCTGATGTTACTGGAATCCAGACTTGAGGAATAAATACAAGGGACACATGCTGTATAATCTGCTGCTAAAAATAACAGTCATAGTTGTTTTGACATGTTTCATCCCACATGTATGTGCCTAAGTCAGATGACACCACTTTTTTCTAAGGGGAGGTCTTCAGCGGCACAGCTCTGCCCAGCTCAACCCATGACATAGACAGACAGCCCCTGTTAGCAACAGTGACAAAAGACTCTGTTGAGCTTGTGTTTAATGAGGCGCTACTGTGTATTCATTCAATGATAAGAGCCATATGGTTGTCATCACTGAACATGCCTCTCCACTTTACTAGAAAGTTTGGGAGAGTCTCCAAGGGAAGACAATTAGCACTGTGATGTACTGTGCATTGGGGTGGGTGGGAACTGCTTTCTTATGTTTGGCTATTTAGTTTAGTAGTCACATGACAAGCCTGGAAATTTAGACTTGGAAACTGATATCATTAAGGAATTGAACACGGCATATACTAAAATGATCTAACAATTATGCAGAAAGAAAGCATGATCTGCAATACCATTCAGGCTCTTATTTCTGCAAACGTAAACCTCTGTGTCAACCTGTCTCAACATTCATGTTGAAGATCATCATAAGTGATGACTACAATCCAGAGAGCAATGCAATCAGACAGCAAATTAATAATTTAATTTAAAAAGTTTCTATAGAGGGCCAAGGTGGAGATTCTAAATCAGAAATATAATTAGTAAATTGGAAACATATCATAATGTATATTCATTCATTAGGTGAGTTATTAGTCTTTTAAGCTTCCATTTCATTAAAGAAATGAATGAGGAAGAAAAAAAATGTTGGATGGAAATAAATAGTTGTGTTAATGCTGGATGGAAAATTGGCTAGTGCTGGTGTTCTGATTAAAACATTTAGTGCCAAAAAACTATTTTCGAAAATACCCCTCTCAGGTATCATGACATCACACCTCACTAGCTTTACTGTGTATGTTTGTGTGTCTCATGCTATAAAACATCTTCCTATTAGCATCCAAGACACTTAGCTGAAGTGCATCTCATCTATATATGCAGGCTCAGCCACATCATCATTTCCATTACAATCATTTGGGTGAAAATATGCAGCAGACACAAACATGACATTAATTTTAATGCGATGCCGCAGCTCCATTCAATTACATTCCATAAAATATTCACAGGGGATCTCCCCTTGATTTAGGTAAAAGTATAGCACAGCAGGAGCTTCACGGGTGTGCTAATACAGAAGATGAGCATGTAGGTATTTTACTAGCACTCTTGTGTGTAGTAAGCAAAAACAGGGCTTCCAGCTGCTGTCCTGGTTTTCATTCAGGGGAACATCAAAAGTGCATTCATCAGTTACATACTGTAAAGTGCATTCGCACAGGATGCACCCCATGCTACACTTTGAATCCAATTTATTGTACTGACTTGGTGTGGGTGGCACTGTGCCAACCAAATTGCAAATTGGGGGCTGAACCATGATCAAAGTTGGTTAAAAGTTTTGACACTGAACCAGTGCACACAGTGATCACTACTTACGTGGCCATGTAGAATTATAAAGCATCATTTTCAGTGTGTATCAAGATTTCAGGAAAACAAAGGTTTCCAAAAATATAGAAATGTCAACTGTGTTGTCACATAGCTTGTTATATGAAGGTATTGTGTCTGATCACAGCCTTTGTTACTTTATCCTTGCAGCAGCTCTATAGATACACTCAATGGTCACTTCATCATATATACATTGTTAGCACTGGATTAGATCTCTCTCTGCCTTCAGAGCTGCTGTAATTCTTCATAGTGTAGATGCTGAAAACACTCCTTACAGATTTTGATCCATATTGATATGATAGGGTCACAGGGTTGTTGCCAAATTCCAGTGGTGTTCTATGGAACTGGTGCTATTACAACACCAACAGCCCGAACTGTTGCCAAATCAGAGAAGTCCACCAGTTCATGTTTTTTAAGACAATTCCTGACCCTACAATTTGAATGTCACAGCAAAAATCAAAACTCATTTTTCAATTTCCTATTGTGCAATTTTGATAATCCTGTATAAACTGTGGCCTCAGTTTCCTGTTCTTAACTGACAGCAGTAGCACCAAGAGTGGTCTTCTGCTGCTACTGTAACCCATCTGCTTCAAGGATCTAGGTGTTGTGCGTTCAGAGACTCTGTTCTCTCTTTGAATTATTGTTGCCTTCTTATCAGTTCAGATAAGTCTGTTCAATTCAGTTCAGTTTTCTTCATATAGCGCCAAATCACAACAAAAGGCACTTCAATGCGCATAATATTCTAGGCAAAGACCCTACAATAATCCATAGAAAACCCCAACAATTAGACAACCCCAATGAGGAAGAACTTTGCAACAGTGGGAAGGAAAAACTCTCTTTTAACAGGAAAAAACCTCTGGCAGAACCAGTCTCAAGGAGTGGGCAGCAATCTGCTGTGAGTGGCTGAGAGTGAGGGGAATGTGACAGGACAATAGACCCACGTGAAAGAGAGCTTAATAACAACTAATGACTAAATGAATAGTAAGTAAAAACGGTGAGTGATGAAGAAACACTCAGAATAGGCCTATTGCAGCATAACTAAGGGAGGATTCAGGGTCACCTGATCCAACCCTGACTATATGTTTTAATCAAAAAAGAAAGCTTTAAGCCTAATTGTATCCCATCCTAATAGTCTAGCTTTTCTCCTCGATTTCTGATATCTTTCACCCAGGAAATTTCTGCTAACTGGATATTTACTTTTTTTTTCTGACCATAACAGGATTGTTGTGCAGGAAAATCCCAGTAAACCAACAGTTTCTAAAATAGACTAGCCCGTCGGACAACAATAACTATGCCATGTTTAAACTTTAGCAGGTTGTGTTGACCATGTCTACATTTATAAATGTATGGAATTGCTGCCATGTGATTATCTGATTAGATATTTGCATTAACAAGCAGCTGAATCAACACATTTTAAAAAAATGGCATGTGGGGGTATATTAAAGCACTCATCTTTTTATTTAAAATTGCAGAAATGTATGTGTGCAATATATTTGGCTTCATGTTTTCTTCTTCCCCAGGGGATGGCTTTAAGCATAATGGGTAAATGCTATATTTAACATGCCAAAATGAACAGGGGTTTGATTTTGGCATGCTGACTTCAGTTTTTAATATGAATCTCAAAATGTGGCAAGACAACATGCTGTCAACCAAATAAAAGAATAAATAAATAAACAGGCCCGTGCAGTACATTTCTTCTGCTCAGACTAAGAAAAAATGTCTGCTTTTTTGCCTTTCCTTTAGGGCCGGGATCTCCAACCTGACGCTTTATGTGCTGCTTTTGCCCATCTTCAGGAAATCCTGTTGACTTCCATTCTTAAGGTTTTAAATGTTATTGGCCATTTTTATTGATGCTTCTCCAGTTGTGAATACATGCTGCCGAAAATCTCTCTCTACTTGTGGGAACCAAATCCATTACAATAAAAGCCGTGGAGGAAAACGATGAATAATATTGGGTGTGTGTGTTTAAATTTCTTATTACTTACTTACATTAATGCTAATGTATACTTTAGGTTGTGTCACCTTCACTGTATTCTTTTTTCCCTTTTTTTTTTTATTTTTGGACTCCAGGCTGGTTCTTTTGGCAAAAATAAATAAATAAAGGCATTTCTTTCAACATTAAAGATTGAGAGCTTTTCCTTTTTGGAGGTCATATTGTATGTGGTGCATCACCCCTCTTTTTATCCAAATCTCTACAAATGATTTGGTTCCCACTGGGGAGGAATTCAACAGGCAACAATAAGAAAAATATTGGGCTAAAATAGTTAAAAGAATCATATGAAAATGATTTGATTTAGTAAGTAGGACTTTTAGTGGCACACAGTTTACTTAATTGGCACTGGTGCCCTGTGGTACGCAAACTGTGGAGTTTACATGTTCTGCCTGTGCCTGCATAGGTTTTTTGGGTATTCCTGCTTCCTCCCACATTCCAAGGACATTATTGTTATAGTAATTGGTGATTGTAAATATTGAATGGAGGTGAATATTAAAATGTGTGTGGTTTCTCGTCTCTCTGTGTCGTCTCTGTGATGGACTGGAAACTTGTCGGGGTAGTAGCCGGCCTTCCACCCTCTCTAAGCTGGGACAGGCCCCCCAGCCCATCCTTGACCTTGAGCTGGGTAAGTGGTTAAGAAAATGGATGGATGGAGATCAAAGACAAGTGTTGTTTTCTGACGTACCATTATAGAATTGGAATTGTCTTCTCATTGCTACTGGAGGAGTCATGGCCCCTTTTGGAACCAGAAGCTACATCAATCTTTTATATACTGTGTATGCTTCCTACATCGAACAAGGATAGATTTGACTGCTGCTCTGTAGCAGAAAATGATAAATCCTGTAGAGCATATTGGCATGCTACCTTGCACTCATACAATTAGGATTATGAGTTAATCCTCGTCACAGAAAAATCCATGACAATAGCTGAGAAATGCACAGCTGTTCTTAGCTATTCCAACTGGTGAGAACATTTAAAAATCTTTATCAAATTCGACAAAGGTGTTAAAAGAAAGGCAGTGCCAATATATCCAGCTGAGACAAGAAAAAAGATCAATGCAACATTGCATTAATGGTGCTCTACAGGGATCCCTCACTGCAGATGCTGAGAAGCTGAAAATAAAATGTTCTGCCCTCCTCTTGACAAACTGTCACCCATACAGGTTTTTGACATAAATCATCTTATTCTTCATGTAATGTTGCAAGGGTGAATGGCGCTGGCGACTGGGTGGACTGTAATGTCAGCTGAGTCTACCAATTCTCCACAGCTCCTCAGCCCACCTGGGACAAACCTCCTCAATCAAGATTAGAACATGCCCGCTTCCTGCTAAAAACAGACTTCCCGTAAGCATTTTTGCCGGTATGTTTTTGGGGATGAATGGGATTCCAAGGTAAATGGGCACTGAGGTCACCAGATTCCGAGTCATGAAGTTCAGCGTTTTCATTTCTGTTTTGTTAAGGTCAAAATACTATAAATAGATAGCAAAAATGTCACGCACAAGTGGTGTCTTGGTGGATATACTATGACTTTAACCTCAACTTACTGGAAGTAATAAAATAGTGTTAGGAATCAGAGGCAATTATCTAAAAGAATGACATAATTTAAGTACATTTTGTTATTAAGCTGTGCATATCTAAAGGACAACTTGTACATGCGAGGAAGAACTCCTATATTTCACTTCTTTCTGGATTTGAGTGCTACCTCCAACATTTCTGAACATATACATCATCTATCAGTGTAATGTCCTTTGTCATCATCTGTCCACTGAATGGTCTAATCAGTCTTTTTCTACCACTGCATTGTAGAGTGTGAGTAACTTGCCATAATTTGTTAGAATAGTTTGATAAAATTTAAATTAAACTAAAATAAATAAATTTCATTTATGCCTCTTCAAAGGAATCCAGCATGTTTTTAAAGGATTTTTTCCACAGACTGGAGAGCTTGTCATGGGATGCCTTTCATCCCATGACAAGCTCTCCCATGATAAGCTGCAGTCTCCCCAGAACCCCCAGGAAAGCTTGCTATTTTTTGAACCAGTAACAAGCTACCTGGATTAGAATGCTCTAGTAGACCTGGAGGACTGTGAAAGGAACAGAGAGAATGGCTTTGAACCACCACGCAGCCTTGGACCTCAGTCCTTCCTGTCTCAGCTGTCTCATATGAGCAAGAACATAAAGGGTGTTTTCATTTGTCTTACTGGCTAAGAGACAGCCTTTATTTTTGCCTTTTTCTTAGAAGACAGGCAGTTACTGAACATGTAAAGTAAGGGTAACTCTCTCGGTAGACAACCTCAGCCCCTTCATACAGCATTTATCATTCTACATAACATTCTTAGGGCTGTAAACTCACATTAAAGGCTTGTGCGTATTTATGCCTGAGGTATAATAGCAGTAATAAATGCTAGGTTGTGACAGGCAGGAATGGTCAGGAGCAACTCAGACAGCTGAGCTGTCACGCAGAGAGTTAAAGTTTTACAGTTAAATCAACTGTTACACAACAGCTGTCTTTAGGTGGACTCTGAGCTCCATCACAGCTGGAAGGACATTTTCAGTCTATGAGCGATTACCTAAAGTGAAAAACATCTGATAATATTTATTTAATTTAATGTAAAGTCAAAACTGTTGTCTCTATAATGTCAGTGTTGTGCGCATGGAGTGGTATCTTTCTAAACATAAGTAACTAACATGGAAGGAATCTCTCCCACTGGGCTACTGTTTTTTTATTTGTTTAGATTTTTTTTCCTGGTGATTATTTTTAAGAAGATTGGAAGTCATTGCTTGCGCTGCACAAAATATGATGAAAATCAAACCCTGCCATCATGTTATTTAACATTAGCTGTCTACTTAGCTTCACTTTATCTTTTTAGTTTTTTCTTTTTCTTTTTTTTTTTTATCATTGTTGCTGTTGTTTTAATTTCTCCTGGTTCCAATGCAAGGTTTGAAAACATTGCATCCTCCTGTCATGTGGATTTCAAGGCCAGGCTCCCTAGTTCCTAGTCTTCCAGGTACTGATCAGGGATAAGGTAATCCTCTGATTCAATGAACCTCCTTCAACATGGCTGACAGAGACAGGGGCATAAAGAAATAATAATAATAAAAAAAAATTTAAAAAAAAAAGAGAAGGAAGTCATGTATTACTTTTCAGAAAGTAAAAAAGGCTTACTGCCACATTGTACGAAGCCAACATCACATTCACTCAAACACACACTGTAAGTGCAAAAACAATAGATCTTAATTATAATCAATAACAACAATAGTATCATTCCTTCTTTTGATCAGCACCATGGACAGCAACCACAGTCAGAAGTTAGGGAAATACATTTATTTTATTTAAGAAACTGCTCTCTTCTCTCCTTCCTCTTTGAGCAATCAAGGTTTAGCTTGCTAAATTTAATTTATGATGCTGCTGTGCTGGCAAGCTACTCCACAAGAGACTTGCCATAAAGCAAATTGTTGCATAGATGAGGCCAACAGCTTTGCACACATTTTCCAAAAATGACAGAAAGTAATGTCAGGAAGTTTAAGTCATGTCTTTGACAACATGCCCCTCCACCATGGAACCCATTTTTATTCAGTGGAGTGTAAAATGATTGAGTAAATATTTGGAGCAAAAATTGTATTCATGTATACAGCATGAAAAATCTGTACGGCTGTAATGCAACAAATATACAGTGTTGGGAAGGTTACTTTTAAAATGTATTCCATTACAGATTACAGAATACATGCCCCAAAATGTATTTTGTAACGTATTCCGTTACGTTACTCAATGACAGTAACATATTCTGAATACTTTGGATTACTTAACATATTATTATGCTTTTTCCCAACTACATGAATGTACTATTGCTGTGTGATTTATTACTATTACTGAAGGTTACTTGCCATAGCAACACCAACTAGATTTTTAAATCTTAATATAAATGAGTAACAGTAGGTGGACATTAGGTAAGGCTACACTTTTTGCAGCGAAACTATTCCGCGCGTATATAAAACAGGTCCGCAGCTCTGAACCGTAGTAAAGGGACCTCTGGCTAATACACCACGTTTCGTGTCGGGCTCGTAGCCAAAAATTAGCTTTACTTTGTTGTCTGGGTCCGCTTTGCTAGCTTTGCTGCTCCAACGGAACTTATTGTTTCAGAGGAAAACATGAAAAAAGTGTACAGCCGAGTCTTAATAGCTTATTTACAACTGGGCTCGTCAGTGGTTATTATTATATTTACATGATTCCAGCTCCCGTTTCTGCTCGGTGACAGCTCCACTCTCCTTTTTCTCCCTCCCTGGCGTTCACAGACACATAACGGGTATGGCAGTCCATTCTCCCTGCAGCACGGACTACACTGCCCATAAGGCTACATTCTTTAGGGCGATGCCTGTAACACTCTGCCTATTGCCTTCATATTAAATAATTTTTAAAAATATTTCTTCACGTCATTGAGACACAGGCATTTGAGCCTCTTAATGCGTGTTTTGTTTGGGTTTCCACCGGCGTGGAATTACCAAAAATAGAGAGGGCATAGCCTAACATATGAAACAGGAAAAGATCACTGTGTAATCCATTTATTTCAACAAAGTAACTGTATTCTGAATACCACCTTTTTAAACGGTAAGTGTAACGGAATACAGTTACTCATATTTTGTATTTTAAATACGTAACGCCGGTACATGTATTCCGTTACTCCCCAACACTGCAAATATATGCATGCCATGTAATGTGTAGGGATCCAGTTGATAGTCATGTTGACTGAGCTTCTTCTACTTTCTGGGCCCTGGGCACCAGCCAAGGAATTTGGGACTTTACTCCCCCAAGGAAGTAAAGAGTTGTGTTATACTGTAAAATTTGGTATTGAATACCACATAGATAGATGGCCAGTATCACTGATACCAGGCACCACTACTGATGTTTTTAACTTTTAAAGGCAGTATATATAGGTGAGAGCATGTACCATGATTTATGAGGTGAATGCATCATTAATATGTTATCATATTATAATTAAAATTAAATAATTGTGTTTTTTGTTTTTCAATTAAATTTTTTAACACAACAAAACCCCATTTTCACAACTTTGTAATGTGTTTTTTTAAAAATGCCTTTTTGGAGAAAGTAATTGTGTTTGCCTTGCTTTGAAAAGTTTGGGTTAACTTCTGTTATTTTAAATGTGCTATATAAATACAATGGACTTGAGAGTTAACACAAAAATGTTCTTCAGTTTCAATAAAACTGCTCATTAAACATGTTTCATTGGGTTAGAGTAAATCATTTGAATGTGTAAATATAACCTGGAGACAATGACTTTGCTGAATTAACAACTGAAACATTTCTTTCACCACTATATGAGCTACCTGGATATTTTTTGCCTCTCTGAAAGGACTCTGCCAGTGGGCTGTCTCTCTTTCTGTGCTGGGGTCAGGGTCAATCTGAGGGATTTCCCTCTCCCTCTCTTTCTCTCTTGTTAAATTGCTGCTCATTGCAGGAACAAAAAAACTCACTTTTAATGTGTTTTTACAAATTGGTGGTGGTGTCACAGTAGAGGATTTCCTTCCTAGAAGTAATACTTTTTGCACTGTTTTTATTTACAGCTGCAAAATTCCTCCACATGATGCTTCTCATTCACTACAGTCTTTGCTCAACACCTCGGAGTCACATGACTGCACAACAAAACAAGGATGAGCAGGGAGGAAGGGGTTGAGTAAAGAGGCCTTGCATGAAGGGAGTGGTGTTTACACAGAAATGTCTACTTTCTGTTGAAGAGCAGTGTACTGAACACAGGGAAGAGAAGCTGAAACCAAAGTATCAATCCCTTCATGTTGGTACTTATCCAATACTAATACCAATGTTGGTACCAGTAACTCTATGACATGCCTTCGGATGCATTGTTATTCAATTATTGTCATTAACACTGACACAAATCCATACCATATGAAGACATCTTTCTTTTAGTGTGTAAGTATTACACAAAGATAACAGCAAGGTTGACAACCAAGTCAAAGAGCACTTCACAGCAATCACTGCAATCACATTTCAGAAACATGAACAGGTAGAAGTGAAGGCAACAGTGCCATAAGCCTGACAACTTTAGTAACCTGGTGGCAATCAAGCTCTGGCTGCTATGCTGGAGTCAGCATACACTGAGGTCGTCATTCAGATTTCTTTACTACTAGCTTGTGTTTAGCATGCTGTCTTTGCATATACTTGCAAAGAGTGGCTATCTTAGCAACACTGTTTCTAGCCTGGACGGATTTTGCACTTTGCTGTCACATTCTTGTCCTTGGGTCTAATAAAAATAAAAGTCCAAATTTCCATACCCACTGTTCAAGGTGACGCGAAATGATGTCTTTTTTACAAGTCATTTTTAGACCTCCATTTCTGGTCCACTGAAGAGGTTGTTTTGTAAGGTGCCATCTTTTTTTCGACATCTGCTGAACGTATAATGTTGTTGTCGGTAGGACCTCTGAGTATGGGCTCCAAATATGGTCCTTGTGGACGTCTTTTCAATGTCAAACGTAGATTCAGTTTAGACGTCGTTTGTTATAATACTTCTACATGTATAGGTGTAATTTTTTTTCTAAATATATTCACCTTTAGTATTTTACATTTTAAGATTGATTTCAATGGTTTTAATACTTTAACACATGTTAATAAATTACATCGTTAACCTGATTACAAACAAATGACTTGATTAACTAAAATAAATAAACCAGTTTAAGAAAAGCAGGAAAATTTAAAATAACAAAAGAGTTACCTACATATATTGAATAAATCAACAGGCTAACACATAAAAAATCGTGTTTGTTTATACATAATCAGTATTCCTATGTATCATGTTGATAACAACAACTTTGATATTTATACATTTAAGTTCAAAGTTCAAATGTTGAACATCATATTGACGCCCAGGTTGAGTTACGGTTGGACGTCCAAATTCTGGAACTAGTTTGTATGTCACATAGATCAGCGGTCCCCAACCCACGGGCCTCGGACCGGTACCAGTCCGTGAGTCGTTTGGTACCGGGCCGCGAGAGTTGAGGCTCAGGTGTGAAATGTATGGTTTTCAGGGTTTTTATCGGTTTCCAGCGTTATTTTGTTGTCGTTTTTATCGTTAACTCGGTTTTCCTTGGTCTTTTCAGGTGTGTTATGAATAAATCTTATTTTTTTTCGGTACCGGTACTAGTTTTATTTTGTTGTATTTATCCGCGACACCTTAAAGGCCGGTCCGTGAAAAATATTGTCGGGCATAAACCGGTCCATGGCGCAAAAAAGGTTGGGGACCGCTGACATAGGTATCTAGAAACGGTCATGGACCGACGGACTCAGTACAGACATGATCTGCATGTCTATCCCACGTCTAATGTTAAGTGGATTAATCTTCACTCCTAAAAGTTGCAAAATGCTTTTTCATTTACTTTGTCATCGCACACGAACTGAAATCAACTAATATTGAAAAGCCCAGTTAGACTTATTTCATCAATATGTCATAAATGAAAACGTCATCATAAATTACAACCTCAAAATTGGCATAAACAGTTGAGCAACCCTGACTTGAGAGAATTAAATCCTTACTGTAAACTGTCAGAATTCTGATTAAATGCCAAGGCAGAAAGTAATATCTCTTAAATTTTGGCAGGATGTCAGGTTGGGGTATGAATTATGGGATGCAGATCAATATTTGCATTTCATAACTGTGATTGTATCCTAACAATTATGGACTAGTAAAGAAAAACTAAAAACAATAACTAAATCTATATTGCAGACAAATGTAATATCCTGCACATAAAGACAGGAAACAAAACAAAAAAAGGCTGCATGAAAACCAGCTTTCATCTTTTCAGTGGAGCACAACCCTATCAGACAGGTGGAGTAACTACAGAGCATCCCCTTGACCAAACACACTGAAACACCCCCCAAAAATAAATAAATAAAAATTAAAAAAGGAGATGAAAACAAGGGGAAAAAACAGACCAACACATGTTACAGTCCTTGCATAATGGACAATAAACACAAAGGAAATATTTATACTACCCTGACAGGAAGAATTTGGCATTCTCCACCTGAGCGATCCCAGAGGATGGCTTATAGCAGCCTTTCAGCATGCTGACAGATATCACAGCAGACAAGGCATCCGCTGAAAAGCTCCTCACTTCTTTGGGACCATAAATACTCAGTTTTATTTTCCTTAAACCCCACAGTCTGAGTAACTGCATGTCATAATCTAATACTGGTTAGAAATGCATGGAAAAACCCTGTGACACCAGCACAAATTTCACTTGTATTATCTTTGCTAGTATTCATTTATATTCTTACATCAATTTGTCAAGCAAGATATCCTGTGAAGTAGGTAATGTCTCAGATTATATCTGAGTACATGGTCTAGATGAAACTTCAAAGATGAGAAGAGTACATAGGAAATGGTCGTTATAACATTGTAGTACAAAGTGTGGGACTTCGAGGGTTGGGCTCTTTTCTAGCTTTTCCTTTAATTTATTGTTATTGTCATGAATCCCTATACATAGTTAAGTGTAGGTCAAATAATTTTAGATGCCTAAATTTAGCCATACGGATGAAGAATGTAGTTGATAGTAGAAACCTGTAGAAAGGGACATTGAAAACCCTCAATACCGTCAATACAGGTATTCCATATGCATATGCATGCAATAGGTGTGTATTACTACTATTACATTTTATTTCATGAAGGCATTAAGCTTGTACAAATACATTTATTGTTTTTACACTCAAAACCTGGACCCCACACATCTTCATCGTATGTCTGTGGTGTAGCTGGTATCTAGAAACATCACATTTTGCTTTTGATGGGATCAAATTGATCAAAGTAATCTCTAGCTGTCATCTATAGGATTTTTTTTAACTGATGCTAATATTATGAAATATAACATTTGAGGAACATGTGCATTTAAAATCTAACACACTAAATAATGGTGTCACAGAACTTACTGTCTTTAAAACTTTTATACATCTAATGATGATGTTTACACGTTGCCAGCCTTTTCAGGTGATTTCCTACTGCTCAACACATAATGCATACAGCACATGCCATATGTTTCACAGGTTCACACCCTCATCTGGGCATACTTGTGACTTATTTTATTGGACTGATTGTAAAAGCAATATTTTCATTCATCTATTATATCGTTATCGCATAAAACAATGTCTGATCCACCTCAGAAATCTAAAAATTCACTAATATCAACCGGGTTAAACCATGGGTTTTCATTTGACTATTTAGTGAATAATATTTGCTTCAGTCTCACTTTGCCACAGCAGTTTGCATAAAATCTTGATTAGAGCAGCTGCAAGGCAGCCAGAGGTTTCAAATATTTTTCAGAGTTTAATTTTTGTCACACTGAAATGCTGTTTTTTAAACTACGTTGATTTTGTTTGCATATTTTGTGTTTAACTCCCTTCAAGTAATCACGTCCCCAGACTTGAAGAAAAAAGACGAGAAAGACAGCTGTCCAACTGGTACACATTTTTTATTTTATCCATCCATTAATGCCTGCTCTTCCATTTCACTTCTCACCCGCCTCTCATCCACCGTTTTCTGTTCCTTCCTTTTAGTCATCCATCTGTGACAACCTACACCTCCCTCACACACTTGAAGTTTGTCCATTTGTTGCCTTCTCTCACAGACAAGACATAGACTCACCCATTTTACATGGCTGTGCCTGTTCACTCAGTGCACACTCACACACTCCAGCCTCTTCCCCAACACCACTCTCCCATCTTTCTGCTGCATAGCACCGACTGTATTTTGTCTTCTACATCGTAGGTGGTATCAAGTGTTTTTGGTTCAGACACGAGTCCATGATTTCTTAAATTTCCTTTCAATGCCAAATGCCAACTCACCGTGTTTTAACTGTGTTTTTAGATATCATTCCATTTCAAAATGAAGAATTGGATATTTTAAATGCCTCTGCTGTCCATGTGTTAACCAGCATCCCAGTTACTTGGCTGACTTCCTATCACAGACATAATGAAAGATGAGCAGGAAGGGTAAGTTAAGGAGAATATTGCAGCTTTCCATAATTTCACACTCTTCTTAATGAAGAGATTTTTTTTTTATAAGTGCATTGCTAAAGGTTTAAAAATATATATGAACATTTTGTAGTAGCGAGTCCACGTACTCTTATGTTAATGACAAAGAGCATAACCTGTTTGCCTATGACCTAAAATAGGGTTGTTTTGTGTGTTTTTTCTCAAACAAATATCAGTTGAACATATTGTAATATCTGTGATTCCCTAAAAGTGAGATTGGAGAACCACAAGTACCCACTAGATTTCAGGGTGACTGCTGAAAATACCCAGGCCAAAAAAGTGCAAGTGCAACCAATGACTCTTTGATACAAAAAGGCATCCAAATGTATTGCCCACTGCAAAGGAGTTCAGCTAAACTAAATTTCAAGTCTTTCAATTAAACCATACAAAATCATCACCTCTTTTATCAAGGAGCTACAAAATAGAAAAGAAAATGAATTTTTGGTGGCTTCATTACCTGAAATCATGATGAAAAAAAAATGATAGATATTCGTTTTAGTGTAGGTGTGCAGTGTAGTTTTTTCTTCTAAATATGGCATTAACATGGCACACTACAAACTTTTGCCCAAAACCTTTTTGCCATCACTTGACAAGAAACAGTGAATTTTTTTATTCCAAACGTCAAACATCTGGACAGTTTTGGGGAAGTAATAGTATCCCTTTATTTTGTTCCTTGATTAATCCATTCAAGTACTGAATTTACTCCAATTTGCTTTGTTTTCCATTAATGAAGAATAAAGCTTGAAAATTGCCAGTCTGTCCCAGCCTTCACAATACAGCTATTGCAATATACCTGTCATCATAAAATATTAATATTCCGTTTTAACACACAATATTGTATATATGTGTGTCATTTTACATCTTATTATGCTCTGTACATCTTTCTCTTTCCATCTACCTACACTTGTAATTATATTTTGTTTTTATTATTATTTTAATTGTTATTCACATTTTCTGTTGATACTGAAATCATTTTGTCACTGCAAAATCTTTTGACCACGGTGACATGTAGTAAAAACTTGACAGCTCTTCAAACCGAACTTGTATCCACCCACTGTCTCCTCTCCCTCCCAGCCAGAAACTTCATTCTTTTTCCATTACTTCTTGTGTGCCTGTTTCTTTTATGCCTTAGAACTGAAGCCAGGGGTGAAAAATCTTGCGACCAGCAGCTGCATATTGCAAATATAGGCTTCAGCTACAACACAGAGATTCAACTTCATGGTTACTCACATTTCAGCAATCCTTTGAAAATCCAGTTTCTTTTTCAAGTTTTGCTAATTCTGTCTTCCGTCAGACTCCTGCCACTCTCTCAGCCTGGATTTCACCGCAGACAGTCACCACCCCCTCCAGACACTCCCTCCTGTTGACTCCTCTCTTCCAGTTCTCCTGCTCTTTTTGCCACAGCTCTTAAGCTTAGTCACTGACTCTGAATAAATTTTCAGGTAGCAGCTCTTTAGAAATCTTAACTTCCAACTGTATATGACAGGTTTCTGGGATTTTGAACGGGTGAGGTTATCAGCGCCATTTATGAAAAGGCTGAGCAACACTGGGACATAAATCTTCTTCCTGCTGCAACTGCATAATGCTGGTTTAGCATAATATATGTATTTACAGATCTAGTTATATATATATATATATATATATATATATCATCAGCACCCCTTTCTAATTGAATACAATACACATTAAATGTTTTCCATCCAGGAGAAAGCAATTGATTACTGTTTTCTGCTACAGTATAAAACTGCTTACTTTGCCATTTTGACGGCTTCTGTTTTTTTCTCGTCCTCTCAAATGAGAGGCTAGGTAACACTTGATACATCTTGCATTTCTAGAAATGTTCTCTTTTAAACTTTCACAAACCTTGCTGTTAATGGCATTTTATAAAATTGTGGAAACATTTTGGAAACCTGTCCAGAGCGTGTAACTCCATGACATATTAGTCATTGTCATGTGCGCGTCATTGTCATGTGCGCGCGCTCCAACACGAAAACTGCAGTTGTGGTGCTTTCGATTGTACTCAGAACTCGGAAATTCTGCCTTCTGAATAGGAAGATGTAGGTAACACCAGACTGCAGATGAGCTGCATACAGGGCTGGACTGGGACAAAAAATCGGCCCGAGCATTTTGACTAGAGACCGGCCGCCATTATAGGAAAAATCATAAAGCCTTTGAATGAAAACAAATGCTGTTGTGACAATGATGTACACTGTTTTGATGGTATTGATATGCATCAATCTATCAATCGTTTGTTGTAAGATTCAGATAATAATTTTTTAAAAGCTAGATATTTTAAATGAGAATAAGAAAAAAAGTATTTCTTTTCTGCCCCCCTCTCCCTGTTAATGCCCTACCTGGCCCCCCTGGCAAAACTTTGCTAGACCCACCCCTGCACAGTTACCAGCTGTCAGCTACGTAAAAAAAGGATCCTGGTGTTATTTGTCTCTCAGAAACAGTTCATAACTTCCCTTCAACTCATTCATGTCACCCATGTCGCCTCTGTCAGTGCGGCCCAGGGTGGCTGTGGCTACAATGTAGCTTGCCATCACCAGTGTGTGAATGTGTGTGTGTGTGAATGGGTGGATAACTGGATGTGTAAAGCACTTTGGGGTCCTTAGGGACTAGTAAAGCGCTATACAAATACAGGCCATTTACCATTTACCATATAAGAAATATTTTTTCCATTAGTAATTGACCAGTGTGTCAAATTTAAAACCCATTTGTCTTATATACATATAAGGATTTATCCAACACTTGGTAATCCAATAAACCAGGCTTTAGCTTAAAACATATATTTCTAACAGGCAGCTAGTTGTGCCTGTATCATCAATAGGCTGATAACATCAGCAAGTTTTCCCTCTTACGTTTAGTTAATCAGTAGGGGAATTATATTGTGCCTTTCAGCCTAAGCATTACCTCATCTCTTTTCATAATGCGGCAAGGCAAAGCTCAACAAGATCTGCAAGATTTCTTTAGTCTACCTATCTCATCATCACCACCCTCCAGGAGCTGACTGGCCTCGACAACCCCCCACAGTGAACATCCAACAATCACTCGAAGGATAAAGCTGGGAAGAAGAGATGGATTGATAAATTCTCAGTGGGTGTTCGGAACAAGTTCTGTTGAGCGAATGGACAACCGACAGACAGACAAGAGTTTGGCTAAAGAAAAGAAGTTACTGAAACAAGTTGAGCTACAGAAGTTCAAGCACATTAAAGAGGACTGGTTTGCTGCTTCTGTCTGTAATGAGGTAGCAGTGTGGAAGATTCTTAATGGCTTCACACAAATAAAACACTTTTGCTTCAGGTTAGACTTGTGAGATCAACAAAGGTTGAGAAAAACTAGTCTGTGAGGATGAAAGATGAGGTGAGAATAGAGGATCTGTCAGTTAAGAAACAGACACAGAGGGGAGAGGGATGAGGCACACAAGGGAGGCAGATGGACGGACAGATTGAGGGAGTGTATAGCTTTAGCATGATTGACTTTGATGCCACACTCACAGGTTTCTCCGTATTCTACATCTTCTGCATTCCCGTTCCCTTACCCACTACTCTGCCTCCTTACAGCTCCAGTTCTCCAGATACAACCAGGACACCCAACGTGACCTTATTACACAGTCAACCCAGTCAGAAATTTACAGTTGGTAGTCAAGTCACACATAAAAATGTCTTTTTTTAAATTTTCTCCACGATTTTTACTGAAAGAAGCTCAGAATACCCACTGAACACTGTCTTTCCAGCCACAAAGAACAGATTATTAGCTGACTTATGAACTTTTGACCTACATAGCATGATATTGTAACAGATAATGTTACTTTTTACTCTTTGTCTGCAACAGTTAGCAAGCTTATTCTCATGTCAGTTTCATAGGGTGGTAATATGCCAGTGTTATCTTACACTTTATATCTAAACATTATACATTTAATGATATAATGTTAAGAAAAATGAGAATGTTGCTTTAACAGTGTGCACGTGCTAGTTCAAGATAGTGAAAATGAATTGTGTTGTACAAGGGAACAATCACAGGTAGTCCAGTGTAAGTTTTAATATTGAAGTCAGCATGCTAGAAAAACTGTAGCGATATAGCCCACTTACCACTGGTAAGCGAAGAATTTTCATTCTGTGACCTATTTTGACGGTGGAGCGATTTGTATGCGTGAGTAATCCCAGGATCTATATGGTCATGTGAAAAAGAAAAACATTCACATTAATGTGAAGAATTAAGTACTTCTTTACTGCTTCCATAGGAGTTGGGAAGATAGGTACCACCCAGTTGCTGCTAATATAACACACTTGATTTATTCTTCGTTGGTAAATGTGACGATCTCTATAAAAGCAGAAGTTTTGGCAGTTTACTGGTCCGCAGCATTCAGTTGTGTGTTAACACAATGACAAGAAGGAAAGACAACAGCAATAAACTTAGAGAAGTAATTGTTGCTGCCCACCAATCTGGCATGGGGTAGCATGACTTCAAAGCTGTGCCTAAACAAATCGCAAGACGTCTGGTATAATGTCCTTTGGACAGATGAGTCCAGTGTGGCCATGATGCACAGTGCCATGTTAGGTGAAAACCAAGCACAGTATATAGCCACATAACTACCTCATATGAATTGTCAAGCATGTTAGTGGATGGGGTGAAAAATTGCTTTGTTTTGAAGTGCAGTTAACCTTGAGCTCCTCTAAACAGCAAAATGTACAGGATTCAGAAGTGAGGCCATCTGTCCAACAGGTCGTGCAACAGCTTGGTCCCAAAGATATCCAGAAAGGATCTATAGCAGAATCGCTTAAAAGGGGAATCATGGTATTGTACTGTCACAAACTGCAGAACTTAACCAATCTGAAACGCTGTGACGGATCCTTAACCTAACCTCAAATAACGAATGCCACAGTGTAAAGAAGAGTGGACCAGAATTCCTCAACACTAATGTGGAAGACTGATAAAGTCATACACAAAACAATAACCTCCAGTTATTGCTACCAAAGATGGTTCTAAAAGCTACTGAATTATGTCATGTACTTAGTTTATCTCCAATCTACAATCTGCATTTGCATTTTTGCTTAGTTTTGGAGAAATAAACATTGACACAGTGGTATGTGATGTTATTCCGCATCCCAGTTTGTATTTTAATCATTTTAGAACCTGGTTGGAACTACACATTTTTCACTATTTTGTCCTGATACACAAAACCTTAAAATTGAAAGAGGATGTTGTTGGTTTTTTTGGGGTTTTTTTTGCATATTGGTGCCAGGATATGAAGATCCAAAGAGATGAGCAGTTTTATAATGGTGTCATTAGATCTGCGGGAGATCCATGGCTATCTTAGACACTTGAGTGAAGAGAGGAGCTGAGCTGTCAGTTGGATCAGGTGGTACGTGAGGGTGCTGGACAGGTTTGTCATTGTAAAATGTATAGTGAGGGTGCTCCAGGAGCTCTTCAGCCTCGACCACTGGCAGACATTTGGCAGCATTCCAAGGGAGGCTGGGACACTAAGTCCAAATAGACCGAGCTCTGCTTCTCCATTGGTAAAACAGCTGCACCGTAGGGTGTTGTTGTTGACCGTGAAGCAAAAACTGGGGTGTGGCAGTTTGGTGATGTCATGGAGTGAGATTTGAACTCAGCCTTGAAATGATTGCGCAAAGCCATCAGACAATTTGGGAGAGAGAACTTATGCTATGCGCACAGTGTATATTTAATGTTCAAACACTGACCAATCGTGGTATCATGACCTATGCAGGTAGTGACTGAAAGAATGAGACTGCTGTTCCAAGCAGTGGGACTGAGCTTCCTGTGTAGGTGTCTGGGCTCAGAGTTAAAGTGACAATGATGAACTTGACATTTGTGAGGGGGTACACCTTGGTGTCCCACTAAAAGAGCAGCAAGAGGTAGACGGAGAGATTGAGGTCTGGGCATCTGCTGCCTGTACCTCAAGAACCGGCACAGGATTGATGGACGGATGGATGGATGGATAGACAGATGGATAGATGGATAGATGGACAGATGGATGGTCTTCTCTTACTCATATGCCATGAAATTGTGCACACATTTATATTTCATGCAGAGACATGAGGGGGTTCTTTTTGCTCATTCTTGGTTTTTAAGAGCAAAAAGCATGTGAAATCCAGCTGTGGCCAATAGAGTATTCATTCATCTTTTCCCTCACCATTATGAGAAATCAAAGTGAGGAAATGCAAATGTAAAACTCAGACCCACTTTATAGGTTGAACAAAGTACCACTGTGTGTATAGATAAGAAATAAGACCTAAGAAGGATTTTGGAAACATAGCTTTGTTACTGTATTAAAATAATCTAATTTCTTCCACTTTGAAGAGCCTCCCACAGCCTACACAGCCAGACGGCTCCCCACCATGGCCTGTCTGACACTAGGCTTTTGCATAGATTACCTTTCCAGTGTAATCACATCACATCTGACTATTCCTTCAGTGCAGTGTAATGTAAAAGCAGGTACATGTACAATTGTAATTATATGTAGGCTTCATATCATGAAGAACTTCATTTAAAAGCTATGAAGTCAAAATATAAGTGTGATATAAAGCACATGCAGTCTTGAGCACTGGAGTTGAAGGCAACTGGATTTCATTTGGGGTTCAAGACTCTTCTTGGTAAGACCACCATGACCTGGATGACTGAGGCCCTACATAGACACACATATGCAACTGTTTTTATACACACATTATAATCTCTGATGGAAAATACATGTTTTATTTCAGTTTTGAAGAAAATACTTAAATTGAAATAAACTAAACCTTGTCCTCATTGCGTTCAGAAGGAATATGTTTCATTGATTCAATATAAGAAGACCTGAACTCCAGGTGCCTGGTGATTTTTTTTAAAAAAAAGAAATTTTTGTAATCTACAGCAGAAACAAATTTATTATTTCTTAAAACAGTAACCCACCATTAAGAATCATCACCATTTACCAAGAGCTCCTAGTGATGGGCTATGTCATTAATTATGTTTATCATACAACCAGGTAGTTTCTGTCAAGGCTTCAAGGTCACGTCAATAAAATCCAGGAATCATCTGTTAAGACTTGCAGATGACTTCCTGAAGCTGAAACAAAGTAAAATGGGATCCCTCAGTGTGTTTGTGTTATTTCACTAGAAATCTACTACTTCTGTTAAGTAGATTTCTAGTGAAATAACACAAACACATTTAGTACTGTTACAATCCTGTTAACAGTACTAAATACAATATATACCAGTAATTCAAAAAAATACACATTTCAACATCTTTTTAATGTAATTTTATTTTTATTTTTTTTTACTTCCTTACGTTTTATTTCTTGACTTTTTTTTTTTAAATTTCACATGATAATTTGTGTTGCTTAAATTTTCTTTTTCTTCCATTAAATATAAGAACTACTTGGGTTAAAAGAGGTCCTGCAAGGTGAACTAATGTTAAAAGTCAAAGTAAGCAAAAGAATTCATGTGTTGCTGATGGGACTCACATTACAGACTAGCACTATTTAGTCATTTAGTATTATATTTAACAATTATTCTTTTCCACTCACCCCTGTCCTTCTTTTTCTCATCTTCTTTTTTTTCTCTTCTCTTTTTACACTTTCAGACATATAAGTCCTCTGAATTTCCATTGATTGACATAAATTATTAGGTTTAACGAAACAGAAAAATAGTGCCACTTGGATTGATTGGAGTCAGGTGGGGCCACTTTAAAGAGGTCAGGTCCCTCCAACTGTCACTGCAAACTTTGCACATTGCAACTGCTGTGGTTTAAAGTCAGCCCTTGGACAACCCCTTAGTGCCCAGAGGCCTGGAGCAGTTGGCTGGCTTGCCTGATGGAATGTGGCACCTCTGTGCATGTCAGATAAACATTGGCCCTTATTTATTGATATGTGCACAGAAGCATTTTTAACTTATGACAATAAAAAAATAAATAAACTACATACACATAAATAACATTATATTTATAAAATATGCACACAAGTTTATTTTGTTTTTATCTTCAGGAATAGATGTGTAAGTGAAAATCATTGTTGTGTAATCACAGACTACACAATCCTACAGTGTGTGCAGAATCCAACAGTGAAATCTGCACACAATTTACATTCTGTCATTCACTCATCTCCAACCATGTAAGGAAACATGTCTACCACCAGGTGAAGTGGAGAAAGTGGTGAGAGTTGCCTGCACCTCTAACCAGGAGAAAGCCTAAGCATATGAACTTAAACAATTGTCCCAAGAAGAAACAGCACAAGTGTTTCCAAGTGAAAGGTTACAGGTGCAAATTCTTTAAAAAAAGAAAATCATGAAAAACAATCTGAAAAAGCTGTCATACAGGATCTGGTCCTCTGACATGCTTACTGTACTGAGAAATTCACTATAATGAAAGTAAAAGTAAAGAAAATTAAGTTTACTTTGTGTTATTTAATTGCAATTTATTAAATTTTAATACTGAACATTTGGTAGTATATGGTGTTTTGAAAAACACAAAATGATTACCAAAAGCCAATAATAATAATTATTATGCTCATAATTATAATGTAGTCATAATAGTAATAGTAGTATCAGTACTGTTCTTTTTAAAGATTTGTGAAAGTTTGCTAAGACACAGATGACACATTTGTTCATAAAGTCTAAACAAATTCAGATATGAAATTGTTGATAAATCATTTATTTGTTTGTGAAACAAATAAACTGTTAATGCAACATGACGGCCATCGTGAAGCTGGCCAATGTGGCGCATGAAAACAGCATCAGCAAAAAAAGGCTGAGTTTGGACCGTGTTGCCCTAGGCCTTGATGTAAACTCACTCACTCGCTGCAGACTGACAACCAGATGTTACCCATCTCTCCTGGTGAAAAGCACCATGGACGCCGCAGGAAAACTGTCATCTAAGCTCAGGGAGTATTCAGAGAGAAATCTATTTTTCCAGAGGGGTGACAGTAACAAATAGAAAATGGCAAAGATGAAGTCATGCACATTTATTGTGTTGCAGCTTATTTATTGTGTAATTGTTCAAACTGGTTCAACACATACACACACACACACACACACACACACACACACACACACACAGACACACACACACACACACACACACACACACACACACAGATAGATGAATGAATGACTTACCTGCTCAAGCTACACATTCCAGTCTTTTGAGTGTGTAGGCAAGTTATCAGGCATTGAAGATCCTTTGCACACCAACTTAAGTGCCATATTAACAGTTCTTATTAGCCTCTTGTACACTGCATTTAAAATCATACATCTAATTTTATCAGTGCATGAGGGGAAAAAACAAGAAGTTGATTTTTGTTGTTGTGTGTTCTCATAATCCATTAATTTAACAGTTTACAATTATGAATCTTCTTTTAATCTTTCATCCAAATGAAAAGAATCAAAACATTGTTGAAATAACAAATTCCCCACTATAAAAGCGATCCAGATTTGCTCATATCATCTGTATAATTCTGACATCTTCACACAAGATTGGCTACATCTGGGATGATGGGGGTAGGGGAGAGAAGTAATTGGCGAAAACAACCATTTTACAACTGGAATGCTTCCTTGCCAATTTTTTTCGGCACTTGGGACAGAGACAGAGATGGTGAATGAGAAAAAGAGACAAGAAGAGCTAGAGAGGGTCGGGAAGAGACATCTGGGGTCTGCTGGAGACTGAGGAGGTTCCCAGCTGTCAGAGTTTCCCAGCTGCCCCGATGATCCTTCTCTGTGCCAAAGAGAGGAGTATGAGAATTATTTTCTGCTGCCTAGGTCTGGAAATGAATTCAGATGTCCTGTGATGACTGTTTCACCTGATATTGTCCTAATATCTTCCTCATTGGAAGCAGAGGAGTTCCATATTTTCTGTGGAGCCCTGTCACAATCATTTCCACTCATATAAAATAGGTCTTTGAAAGAAGGCTTTGAATCCCAGGTGCTGTCCCATATGATGAAATGTCTTGAGACAAAACCAAGCTTTGAAGTAACTAATGATGACTGATGTCAACATTAAAAGTTCTTGCTGTCCAGATGACAAGGATGAGATTTATCTGCCTGCTGTCAGTCAGATTTGGCAATTCTTTGATCAAATATGAACAGGGTTTAAAATATTGAAAAATATTCTCCCATATTAGGATCACCATGCCCAGCAAAACAATTTATGTGGTGCGATCAAAAAGTTCTGTGACTTTGCTGATAAAAAGCAAGAGCCATGTGTAATTTATATTTGGTCACTGTCCCCATCAAGATGCATTCCTTGTCCACCTCGTCAGTGCTTCCAGCACTTCTGCTGTTTTTAAACCCTTTCCAAAAATCTTTTTTCTACACATCTGCAACTGCTATCTCCTCCACCTTGTCAAAATAGCAACTCTTCAACTTGGATTTCATTTGGGGGAAAAGGATAAAATCACCATCTCCAGCAAGTGGGGTGGCTGGTGAGCGACTGCTATGTTGGATGTGCACGACTGGGAGCATCACAGTTCGGGTCATTTGTGGTGAATGCTCTCCCTGAAATACCGCTGGATGTTACTACATAACTCTGCATTGACAGTCTGACCCTCAGAGATGAATTTACTGTCAATGTAAATTAAATAAATAAATAAATGCTCATGCTGTTTCTGACCTGATGTGCTGCTGCCTTGGGCTTAGACACTACAGTTTTTTTTCCCCAATTAAATTTGACACAAAAGTTGTTGATTTATGGATTCCAGGGCTCTGGTTGAATTGCAGACATCAACATAGAAAAATCTGTTACTGAACTAAAAATACCAGGGCTCTGGGAGAGATGCACAATAAGATGATCTTGATAGTGGCCAACTTTAAATTGGATACATGGAGAATTCTGCAATCTTTTAATTAGAGGTGAAAGGAGTGATCCAAATATCGGTAGTATCAATACCAACATTGGTATTGGTATTGGATCAATACTGGCACTCTCGGATTTATACTCTGTCTCTTTCCTCTAAACCAAGTATGTAGCCTACTGAATTTCGTTAAATGAATTTTCTTTTAATTAAAAAACATATCCTAAACATACACAATTAAATATTTTTGAACATTTTTGTGTTGACTGTCATGTCTGTTTTATTTATAATCAGTATTACATTAAAACAACAGAAGCTGCTTTACAGGCACATTCACATTTCAGGTCTCCACAAAAAAGTTTCAAAATACATGAAAAGCTGATAAGTTGGTTTTCTTGTTGTACCTATTGTAGAAAATAAACGTCACAGTGATTTTGTTGTTATCAAAATGTATTCAAAACTTGCAAATTGGTGATGATTCCTGACACACTTTTCTCCCCTACATAAGCTGCCTTTATAAATTAAAAGTATTGGTATCTATATCAGCAATATTGGCCCTGTATTTACTTATCATGTCCATACCAAAATATGCAATATCACGCATCACGACATTTGATCCTGTCTCTTAGACAAGCAATATGAAAGAAATCTTGCTGCGTTTTTTAAATATAAAAATAATCAGCATATCTACAGTGAGATTTTTTTAACTGAAATCAAAAGTTTTATGAATGCAAAACAAAATCTCAAACTTAATTTAGTGGAGATAAACATGTACTTGACATAAACACGTGTACGAGTATTGTGAAAAGGGTGACTTGGGATGAGAAATGAATGATGCAGCGATGGTGGAATGCACAACGAATGTCAAAATTAGGAACTGGCTCCAAGAAGATATCAAAAGAATGGGAGGCCAGAATGAATACAATCAGGGCTGGAATTGTGACATCACACGAAGAGAAACAAGACCACCACCTCAGCTAAAAAAAATGTTCTCTTTCTCTTTTTCTCTTTCTCTTTCAGGCTTTGCTCAGTGCCTCTTATGTAAGTCCTTATTCAAACATGAACATCTGGCTTAATTGGCAAACGCCACTGTGGCGTCTCAGTTGGCACTGACTCACTTATTTAAAAAATAGAAATTGTCACAAAGCTGCCCATTTAAATTGTATATTTGTAAACCCAATGCAGGTTTCGGTGATAAAGTATTGTAAAGTATGAGAAACAGATTGGAGGACGATATAATAAGATTGGGAAATACCAATTAACTCCAGAGGAGTCAGCGATTTGTGCCAAATTTAATCAGAGGCTCTTGTGGTACACTTGCCAAATCTTACAGGCTGTATGTGTGCACTTGCAAGATGTTGTGTGCATGTGTGTGTGTTTGTGTATTACTACATACTTGTATCACTAATGTTATACGGACAATAATATGTTTATACAGTTTTACTACAGGAACTCCCTTTAATGTACAAAAAGCAAGGCACCTTAAAATTATTCAAAAAAGCTCCTTGTGAAGACTTTAACATAAAGGGAAAGGTTAGGTTTAGGTTAACAGCAATGATTTTCCTAATGGATGCTTTAGTCTCCAAGAAAGAATATCCTATGCTTGACAAAACTATGGCTTCTTCCATGTTTCAAGTTCATAATCTGAAATCCTCCCAAAAATATTAAAACCACACCCAGCCAGTATTAGCAGCTCACTCAGAACAGCAATGTGCTATGACCAAAACATGTGACCTTCCCTTTTTAATTAACACATCCTATAAACTCCATACAGTGGTCACTTAATCTGCAAATGCAACCTGAAACCCAGTTCCAGTGCCCAGTTGCCATCTGCAGGCAGGCAAGCAGGCGGGGGTCATCAATGCAGAATGAAACATAAGTAAATAAATATAACAGCTATTGCCTAATGTCTCTGTGTCTAAGGGTTAGCCTGTCTGCATCAGTGTGCAACGTACCCCTATTACCGCAGTACCATCGGAGCTGTAAACAGCCACTGCAGACACAGTAAAGGCTGTGTCTTTATTATGTGCTACACTGTGCAACGTATAAATCATTTGGAAAATTTGCCTAGAGACTTGATTTGCCGTATGTATAGTTGTTCGTCTGTGTTAGTGTTTCTAAGCACCATCATGTGCTTCCTCAGTGTAACAGGCTGTCAGGGGGGAAAGCAGATGTATAGCACTCCAGCAGTGAGGTTGCGGATGGGGTGGGGCTGAGGGGGATTGGTTGGGTACAAGGCACCCAGTGGGAGAAGCTGGCACAGATGGAGCCCCAGACCCACTGAGCAGCATTCGATGTCAACTGCACTGCTCAAGAGAGCCCTTGGGATCCACGGGGTCTTTGGCAGACACAAGCTCTCTCTGTTTTAGTCACCAATTAGTTTAATGGAGCAAAATCTAAAATCACTTGAGACCAACACAACTATGGAAAAAAAAAAACCTAACAGGGGGAATGGGTTTTTGGTCATTACTCAGGTTTTAGTCTAATTTGGGTTAAGCTTTTACATAAAAACAAAGACAGAGATTCAATGCACATATTTAATCTCTAAGAAGCCTTTGAAGAGATTTTATTTGTAGCAATATTGAAGTTATAGCTGCTTGCAAAATGTTTGGACATGCTTACAATATAAATCATTTATCTACTTTAGCTAAAATGAATTTCCTTTGCTTTTATCAAAGTTTAATAGTGATAGATGTGACACTCACTCTTTTCATGATTCAGTTGTTATTAAAAGAGCAAACGATGGTGTGGTACTGCCAGGGGGGAAAATTATTATTATATAATTTTTTTCTTGATTTTCACACTAAAAACGCCATTAAACACAAATACCCGTTTGTCCCTCAAGTCGAATGCCTCTGTCTGTTACCTTTACCCCCTCTGTCTATTCTGCATGGAGTACAAATTGCTACAATGACTATGAAAACATGGAAGCAAGTAATGCAGCCAATTACACTCTTTTTACTTGCTGCATTATATGAAGGCAGACAAGGTTCAAGAGTGTTTGTCTGTGTGTGAAAGCGCGTGTCCCTGCAACTCTATGCCAAAGACTGTATATCGGTGCATAATAAATAAGTCTGATTTATTTACAGGACACATTTCTACATTAAACGCTACAATTACTAAGACTAGCCTAAAGAGGCTAGAAGATTTGTAAAAGCCTCACAAGTTAATGGTAGAAAACCAGTAAGAGAATTTCTTCAGCAGTCCTAGTTTTTCATCTTTGCCTTCAGCATCTGTGCTGCAACAGACATCACACAATTTCATTTCCGTTAATTGACTATTTTGAAGTGGCACAGCAAGAGTTTTCCATCATCATATTGTCAGGAAACAGCTGCCAGCTGCACAGTAAACCTATAATGCAATCAGCTACTTTGTGGCGGCCTTCACGCTCTCATTGTGTTAGGCATTGCTTAGACTGCTAATGCCCCTTGATTGGTCAAAATACGCATTGTATCTGGCTTGATGTTTCCTCAGTTCATTATGGCCTTAATATATAGTTGTTTTGTTTTTGATGATCACAAGATGAAAAGTGGAACATGTTTTTATACCGAGCACACCTATGCAAAGAAAGTATGAATCAGTAACAAATATCACTTTTTAAAATCAGCTGTCATGGTCCTCCAGTCCTCCTGTGGGTCTTCACTGTTTCTCTCTCTCTCTCCATTTGTGTGCTTGCTGCTTTGTGTGTGGGTTTGTTTACCTGCCTGACAGGGGCGGGATCCTCCTGGGATCTCCGCCCCCTCGTGGAGACACCTGAATCAATCAAGCACCTGTGGACCATCTGGCAATCAGCTGTTTGCTATTTAAGCTGGGACCTGACCTTTAGCCTTCGCCTGAGTGTTGTGTAACTGTGGTAGTCTGTAAGTATCTGCTTCAGTTTACTTGTGGAAGATTTCTAATGTGTCTTTTCCTGTGCCTAGGACGGCCCAGTGGAGTTCTGAGAGAGTGTTTGCTGCTTGGTGGAGTTAGAAGATTCTGTTTGGGACACTGAGAGGATCGGGGACTTGGATTCATGGTATTGAACCATAGTTTGCTGTTAGTGCAGCTTCTGTGTGCCTTTGAATTATCCCCCAAGTCTCTAAAGTTCTTCCAAAATATTTATGTCTGTTGTCAATAGCTGTTTCCGGGTCCAAACTCTGCTTCAGGTCCCAAAGTCAAACAAACACTACGGCATCACTGGGAGTTAAAAACTGTCTAAATTCTTTCACTTTAATAAAATGATCAGTGTGGCTGCTCTACCAGGTGTAACAATGAAGTTTAGCATCCAGGCATCCATGAAAACAGAATTTATGAAATTTAACGGAGTTTGAAGTTAGCAGGAAGTTAGCTCGCTAGTTTCCACCCAAACATAATAGATCATGTTCTGACTGAGAGGTTTCTGAAAAAATTAAAATGTGTAGCTCTGCTATCACTTCTGACATAAACAAAGACAGGAAACTATACAGCAGTGACTTTTGTAGGGTTACTGAAGTTGGGCCTACTGGTGTATAATGATCAGTGTTGGGTAAGTTACTTTAGATTAGTAACTTAGTTACATTACTAGTTACTTTTATCAATAATAACTCAAGTACTTTCAAAGTAACTAGTTACTAGGGAAAGTAACTTTGGTTTTACTCAGAATTCTCTTGTTAATGTGTTGCTTCCGTAACTGGATACCCAGCAAGATTGCCAGTCTTCAAGCTTGCTTACTTGCCACAAGTGCCCTGTGCCACCTACCAATAGAAAGGAAAAGATAATTTGCATATTTCCACGTGGGAAATCCCACGCCTGGACCATCGTTGACCGCCGCCATAATTCTAGCCTACGTCACAGCATCATGTGCGCTTTTTACATCCAACACGAAAACTGCAGTTGTGGTGCTTTCGATTGTACTCAGAACTCGGAAATTCTGCCTTCCGAATAGGAAGATGTAGGTAACACCAGACTGCAGATGAGCTGCATACAGGGCTGGACTGGGACAAAAAATCGGCCCGGGCATTTTGACTAGAGACCGGCCCGCCATTATAGGAAAAATCATAAAGCCTTTGAATGAAAACAAATGCTGTTGTGACCAGAGATGGGCAGTAACGCGTTACTTGTAACGCGTTACTGTAATCCGATTACTTTTTTCAAGTAACGAGTAAAGTAAGGGATTACTATTGCAAAAACGGTAATTAGATTACTGTTACTTTGCCGTAGGAACGCTGCGTTACTGCGTTACTAAAACCGTTATTTTTTTGCGAGAATGTCTCATGACAGTGACGTAAGCGAGTGCGACGTTCGTGACAACAGCTGTGTGCAGATCAACAATGGATCATATATCGAGTGCGGGAGAGAGTATGAGCGTGCAGCGTTTAAAGCGTGGAAGTACTGACCTTACTTTGAGTTTGATTCCATAAAAAGTGACAAAAACATTAGCGTCCGTTGTGCTTGGGAAGAAAACTTCTTTTTACACCAAAAAAAACCCCCTAAACAAGCTCCGAGTGCGCAACAACGTAATGGGAAATTCACAGAGAAACTCGCGGATTCTTCAACTGACCGCTGCGGCACACCTGCACCAGGGTAAACCTACGCCACTCCTGCTATACAGGTGAAAATAGAGCAACTGGACCGCTAGTCTTTGATTTTATTTATTTTCTGCTGTGTTTTACTTGCATCTATTTGAAAGACTGAGTGTAAAAACAAAAAATATTTTATTTCATGTGCTGGAATATGCAGAAAATAGGTTTAAATGTTAAACTAATTTCTTCAAGTCAGAGAATGGTGCATATAATTAAATTTTTGCTTGATGCATAAAGTTAAAAGCTTAAAACTAATAAAACAAGTTTTAAAAAGAGACTTTTCCATTTGATTACATTTTGTATGATGGATTATGCAGAAAAAGTAGAATTGGGCTGAGAGATCTATCGCTTTATCACTTATTCAGGTTGTAAATCGTGTTTTTAAAAAGTAACTAAGTAACTAAGTAATTAATTACTTTTGAAAATAAGTAATCAGTAATTAGTTACTGATTACTGTTTTTCAAGTAACTTGACCAACACTGGTTGTGACCGTGATGTACACTGTTCTGATGGTATATATGTATCAGTCTATCAATCGTTTGTTGTAGGATTCAGATAATAATTTTTTAAAAGCTAGATATTTTAAATGAGAATAAGAAAAAAAGTATTTCTTTGTGCCCCCCTCTCCCTGTTAATGCCCTACCTGGCCCCCTGGCAAAACTTTGCTAGACCCGCCCCTGCACAGTTACCAGCTGTCAGCTACGTAAAAAAAGGATCCTGGTGTAATGTCTGTGAAGGTTCTCAGTCATCCAGGTCATCGTAGTCAAAGGAGCTTGCAAAGAAAAGCGTCTGGACTTCTTTAAGTTGCTTGAAGACGTTTCACCTCTTATCCGAGAAGCTTCTTCAGTTCTAAGGTCAAATGGTGGGGAGTCCCAGATTTAAACCTAGTGGGAGTATCCCCCCGCAGAGGGACAAAAGGACCCCCTGATGATCCTCTAATCGCCTGAGCCAAGGTGTGAAACTGGGTGTGGGTCCCAATCAGCCAGGGTTTCGGGTGAGCTCATTGTGAAACCTGGCCCCACCTTATCATGCGAATTCCTGAGGTCAGATGGCCCAGGGTGTGAGTGGTGTGATTTGTCTCTCAGAAACAGTTCATAACTTCCCTTCCACTCATCCATGTCACCCATGTCGCCTCTGTCAGTGCGCCCCAGGGTGGCTGTGGCTACAATGTAGCTTGCCATCACCAGTGTGTGAATGTGTGTGTGGATGACTGGTTGTGTAAAGCGCTTTGGGGTCCTTAGGGACTAGTAAAGCGCTATACAAATACAGGCCATTTACCAGGCCATTTACCCAAAAGGTAAACCTGTTTCTCCATCACCTGTTCAGCTCTGATGATTCAGTAAGGACATCTCCTGGTTTCATCTTCATGTTTCCCTCTTACCAGATAACCAAACCGATATCATGACCAGCAGCTTTTACACCTGTGGCTCCAACAAACATCAGCTGATACTAGAAAGTAATATTAAATAAATTCTAACAACAGCTGACCAAGCTTAAACGTGCTGCTGTTGTTTAACACGACCTCCGCTGGTTTCTTCTTTCTGGCGCAAAGTGGGCAATAAACAAACAAGAGAGAAAAGCCGATCAGCTGATCATTGATCAGTTTCATGATTGAAGTAGGAGAGGGAGGGGCAGAGAAGTAACTAACGCGTTACTTAATAACGCGTTAGTTCCTACACTGATAATGATGTGCTACGTGGTGGCTACCTATACAGTTATGTTAGCATAATATAAACCCTAACATTTTTCCACTCGATAAAAGTTAGTGTGAGGGTTCCTGATGGTTAGGGGCAAATGCAATTGCATGGCAATTGTTTACAGACAGGGTGCTGTAAACAAGCCAAACTTAATCAGGAGAACAACTGAGTTAATCCATCCACAATACGAGGTTAGTCATTAATATACTGCTGCATGAGCTAGGCTGTAGTTACATCGTAAAGTTTTAAAAACTGAGCTTTAAAATAAATAGTGGTAACAAAAACCAAGAGAGGCCGACAGTGATCACTGCCTTTTTTAGGGGCTTGTTCAGATTAAATGGAACAAGATGCAAAGCATTAAAACATGTTAAAAACACAACAGGGTTAATAAACACAGAGTAGCTTGAACCCGTAAGCAGGGTTCATACGTCATCACATAAAGACCGGATTAGGCGTTGTTAAGATATTAGTAAGTGCTTAATTTATCATTTATAAACTATTAATCCTCCTTAGTATATAATTATTAAATACAGAAAAAAAGTTTCTTCTTTTTAAAATCATACTTCATATATAATGTGTCCATTGTGTCATTTAGAAAGTGTAAGTAACTGCTGAAGTCGAGCATTCAGTAGCTGTAATTCTTATGATATGATAATCAGTTTTAACCTCAAGTAGTTAATTTTACCTCCTGCAAATTTCTTGATTGAACCTTGTAAACTCGGTCCAGTTATATTTTAAGTAACTGGGGTGCTTCCATCTCTCAGAATCTCAGTAGGGGCTTTTGAGCATCGTTTCACATTCTCAGCACCAAAAGAAGCTTTTAAGTGTCTTTTTCACTTCTAAGAAAGACAACAGCAATGTAAGGATGAACAGATGCTGTGTTGCTGAAAGGATTATATTTCTGATGGTGCAAGCCATCTGCACCGCCAACCACTATTCGAGGAGTCTGATAGTAAGAGATTCTTCTAAATGTGCTCTGTAGATTTAGTTTTATGCAAATGGGTTTTACATTTGTCACATTATCTATATATTTCTTTATTATATGGCTTATTTATGCAAAGGTTTAGAGGTTAAAAAAAGTGGATTGACACTGTTGAGGCAGTTTGACACTTTACAAAGTTGGGCATTAAAATTCTTGTTAAAGAATCGTTATAGCTGTGAATAACCAAGGGATCTTACTGTCAATAGACAACATCATCCATATTTTGTTAGTAAAGTCTGACACTTTATCAAATATAAATATTCTGCTACATTATAATCAACAGCCAGTGTATCTTAACAATGTGTTTCCATTCTTTGCCTCCATATATTTGTGGTTTTATTTGTGTGTACCATCTTTTTTATTTTAATGAGTAATGCCCTGAAAAAGTGATGGCTACACATGACACAGTTTACTCTTCAGCAAGAAATAATTACCATTCTAAGGATTGTCACAGTCTGACTGCCTACAAGGACTCTAATTGTTTTTGACATTTTTTTTTTAATTGCAGCACATTAACACATCTTTAGTTTTCAAATGAAGAGGAGCTGGCTGAAAACGAAACAGGAGGCAGATTGCACATGACTTGAGGAAATATGGATAATAAGTAGGTATTAATGCAGGGGAAAAATGGTTTCTGAGCATTACTGTGATAGCATCATCAGTTTGTTATGTTGTTAGAAAAAATGCAGTTGCTAATACTTTAAGAGGCAATGCCATACACAGTAACACTTACAAGATTTGTGCTTGGCAGTACTTTCAGTGCACATAGCAGTACATAGTTGTTGAGCTCCGGTTTTGCATAACTTTATTTGAGTATATATTTGAGTTGAACTTACATTTAGATCCTTTGTGGTGACAAATGTGAGCCCTTTATTACTATGAATAGTAAGGGATTTTTGTTTAGCTCTTAATGTTTTGGAGTCATCATTGGACAAAACTAAAGCTAAGCCCATCCTTCCACGACTTTTTCCATATCAATTTTTTATTATCTTTTGAGTAAATATGTCAAAAAACAATAACAGATATAAATATATTTTTACCAGGAGAAACTCTAAAGCTGATCAATTAAAATGAACAAGCAAAAACAAGTAAAACAGCAGAACAAAATTCCTCAAAGCTGTTTTAAATGCAAAACAGAAAAGGTCCCCAAACCCAAAACAGTAACCCAAAACTGCTCCAAACCAAATAAAACCTTTGGCTATAGCTAATGCATATATTTTGTGTTGTTATATAATGGTATTCCACAAATTAAGAGATTACTAATTATCAAAAAAAAAAAACATGTAAATACAGCTGCACTTTGCTGCTTTTAATCTGCTTTTAGCTTTTAGCAGGTGGTAATTAGTTTAATCCAAGTGATGCAGAGGGGATTTCTACTTACCTTACTTTTCTCTCATTACCTGTTCAAGTCTAAGTATTCTTCCACTGTAAAGAAAAATGATTTGTCTCAACCACAAAACACCATACTTGTCTATGATGTCAGTTTAGAGATTTTAAAAATTTGAACTCCTTTGCAGAGCTGACCTGATACTACATTACAAGTTTGCTATCTGTCTGCTAGCAAAAGTCGAGGTTTGTGATACAACCTGTGATCTGGAATAACTTTAAAATAAATTTTGAAAAGATCACTTCAAAAGTGTCAACTGCTAGATATCATAAATCTACACATAACCTGAAAGCTCCAACATCTTAGGCACTGTACCTGCATAACAAAGCTAGTTTTCATACTTATACTCTCCACCATATATATATATATATATATATATATATATATATATTTACTTACACCAGGTTGTGCAGTGCAGATGACAATGGATGTTAACCCCAGGTTTATAGATTGCAGCAAAAGTCATGACAAGTGTCAAGGTGGAAAAATCCATAAAAACAAGAGCAAAGAGCAAGACATAAATAATACATGCCTGTTTTTAGATGAACAGGTTTTTCTTGTATATTAAAATCAATGTGAATCCGTCCCTAAAACCAGCTTAAAGTCTTACCTAATCTTTTAGTCTGAACCTCTCAGACTGGGTTTTAGCTAGATGCCCCCATGCTTCGTCCTCTATGCTGCCCTTATTTGCCAGGCTCTTTTCATCTTCTACATTTCTTTCATGTTTCTCTCCTCTTATATTGTTATTAACCCTCCTTTCATCTGTTTTTCAGGCATACACTCCCTTCATCTCCAGATGCCTTGTTACAGCAGGTCATTTACTGCAAGCTTCTTGGCTGCAGGCTGGGCAAGTAGTGAGAAATGTTCAATCGTTGCAACATTTCATGTTTCAAAAGCACAGCCACTGTATGTATCCTGTTGATGAGTGCTTGAGCAAGAGAATAGACCTACAATTATTGCAAACTGTGTGAGAATGTCTGTTAAATACATCAAACAACTTCCTCAAACATCCACTTTTACACTGCCTTCACTATGATAATGGACATGGACAAAATATCCCAGGATCGTTTGGCGAGTAAGGTGCAGTGAACTCTAGTGGATTTGTATGTGTGTGTGGATTTCAGATCTGATGTAACCGAGTAATCTGTACTTTGCACTTCACTGTGTAAATGCCCAGTTAATGCTTTTGTCATTATCTGCTATGGAGAATTAAACGAGGTTGGATCTGCAGTAATTTGAGTACCTACTCCCCACAGGTTTAAGTTATAGAACAAGGGTTCTTAGAGGCAAATAGAAAAACATGTTTTGAGCAGTGCATGACTACAATTTATTAATTATGTAAGTAGTATTCATTCTCCGTACGCAAACTTATCAAATCAATTAAATGCTGGCAAACACAACTCCAAGGTAATTATGAAACCAAATTTTCTGTGATGGTTTAAGGACAGAATGATAAATTACATACATGGCATACCTTTGAATAATGTGTACTTGACAGGGCTACAGTAAACACAATTTACATCCTTTTTTCTCTGCAAGCAGGATTTGCTGGGGTAGTTTATAATTGAGTCCAGTGGTGCATGAACTTTCTACAGCTGCAATCTGTCTACACACAGTTATTTCTCCCTCTGCAGGCTGCAGCTTTCTTTTGTCAACTCTGCCTCACATCACAACAGTCCCCAAACATGAGAGATCTTGATGAAACCAGAATGTAATTATTAGTGTAGTAGTTCTTGGTTGGTGGCAGGATCTCTGCATGGTTCAGCAAACAACACGCTCTCTGTTCAAATGAAGAACATTTGGCTCCTTTCAAGAGCAATTATTTCAACCTTCAGTCAGGCTCTCCCCAACCAATGAATAACGCAATTGTAGAATTTGATAGAAAAAGTAAATACATGAAAAAATATAATAATAATAAAAATATATTAGCTTTCCCCTACTATATCTTGATGCATGCTCAATCAGCCAGGTAAGGAAATTCCAAAAAGTTGATTCTGTTCATCTGGACGTAGCGTTTTCAGTTGAAGAAACGTTTCGTCACTCATCCAAGTGACTTCTTGAGGTTTCCCCAACCTTATAAACAGTATATTTGCATAATGACTAACACTAACACAGCTGACTAACAATAGGCAATGATATCAGTTTCATGATCATTAAGATGCAAATTGTCATGAGCACTGATCAATGGCTATGACTACCATTTACAGAGAGTTGGAAAATGGCTATAATCACAGCATTGTAAGATGGTAAAAGATGTGGTCTTAGACCCCCTCCTCAATTCAGAGATGGTCTTTCCCTTTTCACGTAATTGGCCTCCTCCCTGTCCAGGATGTGTGAATTCTTATCACTGAAAAAGTGTCCACTGGCCTGTAGGTGTGAATAGACTGCGGAGTCCTGGCCTCTTCTGTGTTGTGCAATCCACTCAGTCAGAGGTTGTTTGGTTTCCCTGATGTATAAAAATCCTCCTGGTACTTAACAGTGTACACTATATAACTGTTTGTGCCGAGGAGCCCGATCTTTGGGGTGGACCAATTTTTTTGGAGTTTGAAAGCCACAGAGACGTGGTGTATAAAGAAAATGTGTTTCAGCTGTTCTGATGCTCCTGACACATAAGGGATTGCTGCTTAGGCAGCAATTGTCCTTCTTACAGCTTCTTTACAGCTTAACCAGGACAAAACTGAAGTTTTAATCATCGGTCCTAAGGCTCAGCGAGACAAACTCTTGTCTAAATTACAGGCATTTTTACTATGTCCTTCACTACAAGTGAAAAACCTGGGTGTTATTTTTGACTCTGAGCTTGGTTTTATCCCACATATTAAACATGTAACCGAAATGGGATTTTATCATCTAAAAAATATAGCCGGGGGGGAGATGTGTGTATTCATGATCGTTTATGTTAATGAGAGTGTGGGGAGTGAGTTGGAGGGCGGGGTAGGGTGGGCTGCTTTTAACCATGTAAAGCACTTTGTGCTACATTTTTTGTATGAAAAGTGCTTTATAAATAAAGATTGATTGATTGATTCTTCTCTTCTGGACTTTGGAGCTTTCTTTAGGTGTTTTTTCCACTTTTGACAAATGTCCAGCTGGGCTAACCACATTTACTCAGGGCCTCCTTGATATGATGTTCTTCTGCTTTCCTGGCTGCTCCGTCTGTGGGATGGTGTTTGCTCTTTGTTGTTGCAGTCTGATGACACCCAGTTTGTGCTCCAGTGGATGATGAGAGTCAGACCTTAAATACTGATCTGTATGTACATTTACGGTACTCATCAACTTTTAAATGTCCCCCATTTCTGATGGTCCAAGAAGGCTAGCCTGTCATTTTTCATATCCTTCCTGGTGAACTTGATGTGTTGGTCCACCGAGTTAATGTGATCAGTGAACTGTGGTACATCCTGAGATTTGATATTTGCCCAGGTGTCATCCACATACCTGAACCAATGACTTGATGGTGTTCCAGGATAGGGTTTCATTTGGTCTTCTTGCAGAGGTTGGGGTCATCCTGTAATCTCTTACGAACATCCTCCACTGGAACACAAGTGAAGAGAGACGCAATATCACACAAAACAATTTGTCTATCTGCCTCCGTAATGACATCTCTCACCTTCTCAACAAAATCAAGAAGTTCTGGATGTGGTGTTTAGAGCTGCCTGCCAACAGGTTGAGAAAGCCAGAAACTTTAAGAAGTTATAGGTGACTGAGTTGATCATACAGACAAATGGTCTTAAATAACTTTACCAATTTTTCTAATATAAAATGGGACAAAAAAAAAAAAGTCCATCAATGATTTAAAAATAACAGATAAAATCAGGCCCAGACTAAATACTTTAAAGAAAAAACATACGAGTGCCATCAGTCTGATTGATTTGCACTGGTATTTTGGATCAAAGTAAGACTCATTAAACTGCAGTTTACAGTCACAGCAGTTTCTGTATTGTCTCCCTCAACAGGTATGGAGCTGAAAGGAGACAGCTGAAGTGAAATAGTATTTAATCATGTTTGGCAATAACACGTTATGCGTGTAAGCATAGCTGTCATTGCATCTTTTCACTCGTGTCAGCTCGCTTTGACCACAGTTTCCAGTTTAAAAAAAATGCATTTCCAAACATACATTCATTCTCTTCTGTACCCGCAGAGAACATGCAAACTCTGCACAGAAAGTCCCCTGATGGTGGAATTGGCGATTGCAAACATAAAGCATGAAATATCTCAAAACCGCTGTCCCTGTGCTGTTGGCTTCCTCCATGTTACTGTACCTCTACAACTGGTGCTGCTGTAACTTGATCAAGTAAATACAGAACAACATATAGCTAAAAAGAATCGACTGAACCATGCATAGGCTAATTTTCACTAATATCCACTCCAGCTTTTTAAATCAATAACAGACCATTATCCAGTCCAAATATCAGAGTAGCACATCCCTCCTCTTTTTTTCAGTTAGCTTTTTATTTATCGCTTGAAAATATATTGGAGGGTAATTAAACAAACGAAAACAAAGAAAATAAATACATACATAATAACAAATTAGCCAAAGAGAAATGCCAATTAATAACAGAGGAAAAGACTTCTACTAACAGGTCTTTGATACTCTGACAGAAAATAAAAAGAAAAACTATGAGAAAAGGCTATTTTAAACATATTTAACACTTTTAAATTAGAATGTAAAATAAATAATAAGTGATTCACACTCTGCTAATTCATGTCTGGTTTGCTTTTTGGTCTGAGCGAAAAGATCTGGCTTAATTTCAATATTCTTGGCCAGGTCACGCAGTGCTTTATCTTTGCCCACTGCATCGGCAGTTCAGACTTTGTTTGACGAGATATAACAAAAAGAAGTTAAAGGTTTCTGGAAAGGGGAGCGTTTGAAACCCTGCAATTTGCTCCTGCTCTGTTCCTCTCCACACTCGACACGTCACTTCCTAATGGGCATTTTTTTGGACCTGTATCCATTTACAGTCCCGCCCTCTGCACAGCATAACACCCAAATCAATGTGTGGGATAATACTGTGACAATATGTTTTGGAAAATTATACAATGGTCTATTGGTTTATTAATTAAGCATGTGATGTTCAGTATAGGATTTTCTACCAGTCCCTTAACCTAAGTACTTTGATTTGACGTAACTATGTGCTGTTATAATCATCAGTGTAGCTTTAATCATTACACAAGTCTTTTTGGCACAGCCTCAAACCTTTCTGATTTGGGTTTTTGGATCTTCTCAATATTCAAGTGGGTGGAAACAGACACACACACAGCACCAAATCTATTTTAAGGGTGTGACGTTGAGAGAGCTGCAAAAACATATCTTGGTGCAGCTTTCCACCAAGATCTTGACTCTTCACATGCTGGAAACTATCTCCAAGGTAATGTGCCCAATCTAATGCAGTTATCGTACAGCACTTGCTTGTGGCTTAGCAGCTGTCAAAGGGTAAACTACAAGACCAATAGAATGTCAGTGTTCCACAAATCCCGTAGTAGCATTCCTTCACAGCATATTCTAAAAGTGGTCCTTCTTTGTAATGTGACTCATTAAATATTTGCCAGGAGTATTTGTTGAACCTTCTGATACAAAAAATTTATTTAAAAGTAAATATTGATTTGCATATATGAATTTTATTCTGTATCATTTTGGCATTTTTGTGCAATTTATTGCTCAAGAAATTTATTTTGCAATTTATTGGGGTTTTATCTACATTTAGTATCCCTGTTTTAGTGGCTATGGGAAGTAGGTGATGGATTAATATATTTAAAAAAAAAAGAAAACAATCTATTTTATTATTAGTGGTTAGACAATTGCACTGCAGTGCAAGAAACAGGTAAGCCATCAATATTATTTTATTACACATTATGAAACTTGAAAGTTAATCACATGGGATGTATATTCTTTTAAATATGTTGTATAACTCACTTACAGCAAAAACACTGAAAGCAATATTATTCATAAGACATATAAGACCCTGAGGCCTATCTGACTGGAACATCTTATTAGAATAATAACACTAATGGTATATTTGGTATGATCACAACTGACACGTTGGATGACACGAAAATGAGTATATTACAAAGCTTCAAATATTACACTTTCATTACTAAGCAGTTCTAAAGATCAAATACTATAAAAGCTTGAGAACTACTGAACCACCTAGACAGACGCACACCTGCGACCACAGTTCAATTCTTTATAGCCCCGAGGAATTTCATTTATCTTTTTTTTTATGTTTAGCAACAGTTGCAAACCCAATGTAGATAAATTACACTTGGCAAGTACTGCGTTATGGTTTGCAGAGCACATTTTGATTAGGAATATAAGTCTAATTTATTGTTAATATTCAGCATTATATCTGCTTTGATTTGTAACAACAAATTAACAGTTCACAAAAATAATATACTTATGATCTGCCACCTGCAAGCGTTCACTATTGTTAGTCTGAAATGCTGTGAGTCTCCTTCTTCACTTTTTGTCTCATCCAGCAATAAGTCTAATATCACACTGCGCAAGTGCAGCAATCAATCTAGACTAGCTAGATTCTAGATTATTTATAAGTTTTGCACACATTTACTTTATAATAGTCAAATAATACAGAAATGCCGACTGCCCTTTTAAGTAAAATACAGTCATGAACATTTGTTTATTTTCACCCTCCACTTTTGTTAAATTTTTGCATATGCACACGGCATAAGGTAGTATGCGTATGTAAGCTGTTTGCAGGCCTCTTCATTAACTTTTAAAATGGTAAAATTGTCTATTTTTGCTCAAGCAGAGTGTTCCACACTCTTCCACCAGAAATTCTTAGAACCTATACAAAGCTGCCTCAGTTGATCTGTCGCTAGAAATAGCTCAACTGCAAAGGCAGGGATTCTTGCTTGTTTTGTTCAATGACATTCCCCAAACAAAAGCTGAAAAAGAAGCCTGTCTTCTTTAAGAGGGGAAACAAAATATGAGGATATCTTCCAAGAGGTGCCAGAGGGATCTGTCTCTCTTTCCTTTCCATCTCCCTGCCATGACTGGAAGGGGGTTTTCTGAGGAAAACAACGGTGCTGTCAACAGCTAGTGCAGTGAGCGCTAGAGGCCAATCGGAGGAGGAAGCAGCACTTAATGTAAGGGAATGGATTAGAGAGGCTGATTATGCCTCAGAGGTGAGAGCACTGCAAAGTGAAAGAAAGGAAAAGCTGGAGCAAGCAAGTGTTAATTTCTTTGAATATGAGCAGCGTGCATGTATTTCTAGGAGACTTATGTGCTTTTTGTGCTTAACAACAATGTGTTTGTTGGCAAACTAGGTAGGTATAGTGCAGTTTTATATGTAATGTGTATGTTTATAAATGTGTTAATTACTGTGGATGTGGGTGTGTGCATGTGCTAGCCAAAGCAAAAATAAAGTTGGTTATAATACATTCCTGTATTGTCTGTACACTGCCTCTGCTCGTGCATAGCTGAAAAGGCAGACATGTTCCTCCTGAGAGATTCTGGATACAGACTTGCCCCAGATATTGAAATTGTGCTGCTAACTTGTCACTAACACAAACAAGCAGTATCATGCAATGCTCACACTGCACTTTTTCTGTATCTTTGACAAAGTTGCATGAAAAAGTTATTGTTTAGTCTACAGACAATAAGCTCAGCCTACTTGATCTTACTCATTCAGAATCCTAACACATCCTATCATTCATACATACAGCACTCTATCTCTCCTTGATAACTTTCGCCCACTTGATAACCCGGGGAACTCTATTTGAGATATAACATGAAATGTATTAGATTAAATAAAACAACTCAAACCAACATAAAATTTACATTCTTCCAAATAGACTGGCAAAAAAACCTGATTCCTCTCGTTGTTCTCCCTAGAAGTCAGTCAGCATGACAGAAACCTGCTTCTTGTTCTTTGCAAAATTTATCAAAAGTACACATTTTTACTTACAATACAGCCAAAAATAGAGTACAATTGAACTGCTTGACTGAAATCTTTGTTTCACATTTACCTGGCATAGAAAATCTCTCGACGACTTTGCCTTTGAAAAATAACATCATGACATCATCCCAATACTGAAGAAATCATTCGACGCAGAATTATAAATCGTTTAGTTTATTTTGATGCCTCATTCCTGACCTGCTTGTTGATGTTATTAACTGCTTCATTAGTATCACATGATAGTGTTGCTTAAAAGTAAAGTGAGCCTATGTTTCCTCTTTAATCCTATGTTTTACATTATAACCTTGTTATATCCCTAAGTTCCTTCTAAGTTCCTTCTCAACACTATCAGTGAGTGCTTGTTTGAGGGGAATTGTTGTATTATTGGGGGTACTCTTTCCAATATGGTAGGTCTTTAAAAGTATGAAATTCTTTCAGATCACTGTTGTTGTGACTAAATAAAACTGTCCTGAAATTACTTTGTCTTTACTAAGACTAAATGGAGAACAAGTTAATTTCCTTCCGGCCTTTTACTCTTTGACATCTATAAATGACATTTATAAATACAAAAAAAAGATGGCTACAGATGATCTCATATGTCCTTATTGTAGAGCTAAAGGTTAAATTGTCATGTTGACAAATAAAGTTGCTGCCAATCAGATGCTTTCCAGATGGTATTGCATGGTCAATCAAAAACACCACTAGTTTAAATGCATTCCCAAATCATGACAGTGTCATGATCATGGGCCATGTTGGCCCAGCATTCTTAGTTTTCGTGTATTTTTGTATTTTGTTCTTTATTTAGGCCATGGTTCCTGGGTTGCTCTGTTTAGTTGTTCCTTATTTGATTTCCCCTTGTGACTTTTACCCCGTGTGCCCCTCTGTGTATCTGTGAGCCCTCGTCTCCCCTCCTTGTGTTTTATTCCATGTTTCCCCAGCCCGCTATGCCTGTGCTCTCCCCGTGCTCTCTCTCTCCTCCTGTCTGCACCTCTGTGTACTTCCTGTTTTACTTTGACAGTCTCCCGTCGGTGTTGTGTTTACTCCTGCCGTGTCTCGTTATGATTATCTGTGTCAGCTGTGTTCCCCGTGTGCTCCCACTTCCCTCGTTAACCCTCTGTGTATTTATGTGCATGTCTCCCTCAGTTCAGTGTCGCGTCGTCAATGTCTCCTCCCTGAACCTGTGTGCCTTTCTGTGTTCCCTCGGTCCTCAGTTTAGTTTACCCAGTTTAGTTCTGTTTCTTTGTAAGGCCTGCAATAAAGCAGCGATTTTGAGTTCAGCTTCTGTCTCTGTGAGTTTTGCGTTTGGGTCCTCATCTGCCTTCACACAGCTAGTCCATGACAGACAGAGCCTCTACCATGCTTCACAGGTTGCTGTAGACAGTGTTGTCATTCTACTGTCTCTCTACTGACCTCCAAATTTTGTACAATAAAGGATGTAAATCACAAACTTCTGATTTATATTCATTATTCCAAAAGGCCAATGCTGACAATTTGTGATGAGGTTTTCAGATAACACTAGATCAACTGAAAGTCCATAGCTGACTCTCAGGTATCAGGGCTTTGTTGGATCTAGACATGAATTTCAGATACTGTTCACATGCTGTCGACTTTTCTTCTTCTTCATTGTCCTCCACTTGCTCAGTCTTCTCGTTTTTCTGTTTGTTTGTTTTTTAAGGACAGACTGTGTATGCCATCTGTCTGAATATTCTTGTTGATGCAAAAAAAAACTACTTAATCCAAAGAAATAGAATTAAAGTATGTGTTTTTATGACAGACTAATAGCAACGAAATCCCTAAAGATCCAATGTAAAATTGTTTATCTGTAGACACACCACTGATTCAACACCTGAATTGATGCCTTTTTTTTTATCCTTGAATTATTCATACGTCAGTGGTAAGTTGTTTAACAACCAAGCAAGATACTCTTCTGTAAATGGTCAGGTACTGGAGCAGACTGGAAACGAGTGAGGAAAAAAAACTTTATTCCAAAGGAAAGCCTGGAGAAATATTGCTCAACACCACTTTAAAAAATACAATACAAGCTGCGTCCTTGGAGCACAATATAAATAAATAAGCCTCGGCTCAAAACTTTAGCACAGTACTGCACAGTGCTTATGTTGGCCTCAGGCACTCATTGACCAAATTTTACAATTATGAGAAAATGTGTCAACTGACACGTGCCTGGATTTTCAGTCTCTGCTTACATACATAAGATATCTCTTCCTTTTGCATACGTGCTGCTTTTTGAGAATGCATATCATTTGCATGAGATGCTTTTGTGATTTTCATTCACACTTACATGATGCTTCCTCCCTTTTTCTGCATTTTCATCAAAATACTCACCACCTCAGACTGCAATGCAAACCAAATCATTGCCAAGTCAATTATATTTGAACTGTTTCATTATAAACCCCTGAAGGAAAGAAAATGTTGTTGTTTTTTTTGTAATTTCTTACTGTGTGCTCCAAAACTATATCAGTCATGTCAGTGTTTATTAGCCGAAAGTAAAATATAATAAACAACTTAAATGTTTCCTCAGGGGACAAAAACCTTACACAGGTAATATGGCAAAAAAAAAGGTTTTTAAAAAATTATTTCTATGAGCTTGTAGTTCAGTGAGCACAGGTCAGTCCCTCCAAGAGGCCTGCTCAGCACATTGGGATTTTTGAGAACAAGTTTGGCCGGGGGTCTGCACCATAGCCCTTTAAATAGCTTTGTTATCTTCAATTACTAAATCCGACTCAAAACTTTGATTAAAAAAAACAGCAAGATCAATTAACTGAACAGAAATGTCACACTGCTGTTTTATTCAATCAAAAAAAAAAAAATGCCAGGTCAATGAAACTAGGCTATTTAGATCAGCAGTTTCTGATCATCTTGGTGTCATGCTACAACTAAACACCTTGTGTGCAATTAGCATTCATTATTGTCGTGTGCAGGGGTTGTGGAAATTTGTTTAGAGTGCAATGCTTTCTTATAAATAAAGTCTATTAAATCATGACTTGATCTATTTGGCCCTTGCAAAGAGGTCAGCCAAACTTAAAAAGCCCATTTTTTTGTAAATGCTAAACATTTCCCCCTTTTATCTACTTTTTCCTTTCTTTATTCAAATTTCGTTTTCATGTCTATTATTCAGCTCTCCTCGCCTAAACGCATAACTTACAGTGCTCCTTCTCCTTTACTTATTTTTCATATAGTGCTTGCTTTTTACTTGAAAAATGGAGGGAGCGGGTGTTTGTGTGTGTGTCTGTGCATATATGTGTGGGTAGTGGTAGTGGAGACCTCAGGGGGTACCCAAGGCGAGACAGAATGTAAGCACAGCATGAGTAATGAAATAATGACTGAAATATAAAAGGACGAGGCAGGCCGTGCTCTCTCTATCCGGGGGCCGACAGGTGTTTGCCGGCGCACCGGTGCAGAATCCATTTGAAGGCTGTCAGAGGATGGCTGCCGAGAAGTGAATGTGCTTTAATTACAAGTTGTTCACGCCGAGACGTTGCTTTAGCCCTCCTACAAAATATAAATGTGTAGGTATGTGGTCTGCCTAACATCTTTCACTTGCATTTTTCAAAAAGAACTCTTTCTTAAGTGCATTTTAATGATCCAAAATCTGAGAAATGGTATATGGATTAAAGAGTGCCTTGTGGTCAGCATTCACTTTATAGACAGGGGATAAAAAAAGTTTAAGTGCTGATGGTCATGGTAATGGTCTTCACAAACCACTGAACTGAAGCCATAAATACAATAATGGCATACTGGAAGTAAAAGTCATAATTGGATTGGTTAATTGTTAGGGTACAGAAGGAGTGGTATATACAGTGATTGGTGGTGTTCTTCATCTTGCACTTAAAGGCAAAAATAGTTGATTTAATTCAAAGGTACACCAGAAAAAAAAAAGGTCTGTTTCTACCAGTGTTTATCGATACGTTTTACTTCCCTGTTCATTTTAGTGTATTTTGATGCAGGTAATTTATCAACAGCGATTATTAGCTGCCACTGTGATAACGGCAATTGTTTCTCCAGCAGCTATTCTTTTCCTCTCCCTCTGTGTCCTTTTCACCAGACTGACAGATCTACTTGGTTATATCTTGGAAAAATAATTTGTAATTGTCCTCAATTTGACATTTGAATCAACCTTAATTAAAATTTCTGCAAGGAGGTAACCCAAACTTTCCTCAGCAGATGTTGATTTACATGCTTGTTTAATATGCACTTTTGCTTTTAATCCAAGAGGTAAAACATTAAAATTTCATCCCGTGGTTGGAGAGTGTAGTATGTACGAGCATTCGCAAACGTTTTCAGGCCTTGGGGAAGATCACATTTATGTTTAAATTGAATTCAATAGTATTTGCTGTCCACCATCTGTCTGCATAATGCATTGTGAAATGCTCAACAGATCTACAGTTGGGCTTGCATATAAATAGACAGTAACACAACTTTCCTTTCCCGCAGCTGTTTATATTCGTTGATGGTTTGTTGGTCTTTTTGCCTTTAGTTTTGTTTTCAGCAAGTTAAATGCATGCAAAACTGTGCTGGGGCAGAATATACACTTCCTTATTTGGTAATGTCCTGCACTGGTTTTGCAGTATGTTTAGACTGATTATGGTTTGGGGTTTTTTTGTGATCTAGTTGCTGAATTTGGTCAAATACGAGTAGTCTACTACTACTACTACTAGGAAGTGGCACACACTGTACCTCCTGTTTGGACACAGTTTTAAAAACTTCCTGGTCCTTGCCTAAGTTAGTGGCATATAACGGGACCAGAGTAATAGAATAGAATAGAATGGCCTTTATTGTCATTGTACAGAGTACAACAATAAAGGCTATTCTATTCTACATGGGTGAATCAACAATCAACAGCTTACAAGTTCTTCATATCAGTTTATCAATGCAGTCAGCCCAGTTGGAGGTGTGTATGTGTGTAATTGTTTACTTGCCTTGCTCAAGGACATCTCAGGTGGCCAGTAAATGATGAGAGAAAATAGGGAAGCTAATTACCATTTCCTGCATAAATAAACTGTTTATGATGTTTCACAACTACCCTGTCTTTCTCAGCCCTTTTCTAAACTCTTTGTGCATGTCCATCAAATTAGCAAGATCATTAGCAAAGCCTCTTGTTTTCCACAATTTCAGTCCTGTTGGTGTGCATTCTTACCACCTCTTTTTGATTTGAAAATGAACTCCTTGGATACATAATCCATCGAATCATAATGATGCTTTACAGTTAATGCTCAAATCTCTGATTCCATATAGGTAAGCTAAGATATTCAAGGTATCTTGTTAGAAAAGCAGCAAAGGAGTTTCTGTTTTCTCACACAGAGAAGGAAAGAGGTCATGAATTTATATGAGTTTCAATAGCAATGAAGCACATTTGAGCATTGCCGGTGCCAGGTTTACCAGGGCGAGTCCCGGACGACACAGTCATTTTATGGGTTCATCCAAAGCTAGTGGGGTGTAAAATAGACTGTGGCGATAGACCAAACACACTCAATGGCAGCCCTCCGCTAGGCTCTGAAATCATACTAAGGATAACAATGAGCTGTGGAGCTGCACACAAAGTCATAGCAACCTGAGATCATAGGTAGGCACAATTTATGAAAATATTGCTGTTCTTTTAATGGCTAACGTGGAAAGATGTTGAAGAAAAGGCTAATATTTGATCAAGAGCTAAAAAGTAAATTAACCCTTTCAGCTAGCATTTCCACTGCTTATAAAAAAACACCACAAGTATTGATGACTGCACTTGGAAGTAGGTAGGAAAATAATTGGCCATTAAAATTTTTTTAATTACAGTCAGTACCAGTTATACTTGTTAGGTACTGGGATGAGTCTGGCTTAATATTCACCTTTGTGTCCAATGTCATCCTGTACTGAGTTAGTAAGAAAACATATTATTATTATTATTATTATTATTATAGTGAAAGCTGACTGTTCTTTACAGCTATATTTAGGCCTACAAAAGTCTAAATTGCTATGCAGTGACTCATAAGCCTTCAAAACTGGACAGTCTGGATGGTATTTGATAACTTCAAAGTTCACCAACTGATAGGCAACATGCACCTTAGCCTCCCCTATCTGATCCACTGTGCTGAAATACAGTCCCATGATAATGCTGCTTAGCTTGGAGCTCAAGATGAAAGGATTCATTGCAGGCATCCAGTATCTGAGGGAGAGCCGGAACAAATCCACCAACATGGCAGATATGTCTCAAAGAATCTCAAAGAAATGAGTCAAGTTGTTCACTTTTGGGGACTTTCTGCTTGTGTTTGAATTCTCTATGCGTTCTTTTGGTGCCACCACCTTATTAGGGAAGCATTTTAGGTAAATGGCCTGAAAGCAGAAGTCTTTTGGGTTTGTGTATTCATCATCATTGCACTGCTTCTGTGATGAAATCAACATTTTTGTAATTATTCAAATATATTCAGCAACTGAAGGTAATGTCACATTTCTTCTGGAACCTAAACTCTGGTTCTTGTAACTTGTAAAATGTTTTATCTAAAAATGTCAGCTCGTTCTGCTCTTAGAGTCTGCACAGTTGGATTGTAGAAGGACATCAGCAGGTTTTCAAAAATGTAAATATGCTCACATTACTTTTTCATTAGTGTTCCCTTTCCCTGGACCCCCGTCCCTCACGTTGTTGTATAGAGCACTGCCCGGCACTCTCTGTATATACACCTGGTGAACTCTGTAAATAAATCCTTGTGTTCAGCTGATTCAGGAGTCCCGCGTTTGAGTCCCCTGCATTGAACCTTAACATTTTCATTTTGATTTTAGTTTGCGGGAATTGTAAAACAGCATAACTACCATGAATCTTATCATATATGGCAGTTCAGAAGACTGCTGACTTGACAGTCTTGACACTCTCCACTAGGAGGATAAAAGGTCACTGCAAAACGGTCAACTGTTCATACAGTGCTGTATCAAAGCATGTTAACTAAAAGTTGACTGGAAAGGAAATATTTGGTGAAAAGGGTCCAAAAGCAACAGCGAACAGATGCAGTGTGCCAAACTCCAATGTGAAGTTCCCTGGTCTGTGATGATTTGGGGGTGCCATGTCATGCTATGATGGTGTTTGATCCACTGTGTTTCTTCAAGTCAAAAGTCAATGTGTCCGTCTACCTGAGACTTTAGAGCATTTCTTGCTTCCATCTGCTGACAAGCTTTATGGAGATGCTGATTTTCTTTTTTCCAACAGGATTTAACTCATGCCCACAGTGCCAAACTACAATCAGATCATTTGCTGACCATGATGTTTCTCTGACTGGACCGTCAACACCCCATACCTGAACCCTATAGAGAATCTATGGGGTATTGTCAAGAGGGATGATGAAACCCCCGACCAAAAAAAGCATGGATGAGCTAAAGCCTGCTGTCAAAGCAACCTGGGCTTCACAAATTGACTTCCATGCCACGCCCTGTCCATGTCGTCATTTATGGTAAAGGAGGCCCAACCAAGTATTCAGTATGTAAATAATTATTTTGGATATTTCTGTAAATTCTTTTTATTTATTTTTTTGATTGATCCTGGGAAATATTCTAATAATCTTAGATACCGCATTTCTGATTATCACAAGTTGTAAGCTATAATCATTACAAATAAAAACAAGTAGTTTAGAAGTAGAAAAGTTTACCTTTGTGAATTACATTATGCATCCATGCTATTAAATTTTTTGGCAGTGCACTAATATTATATGTAATTACTAATGATCCACCTTAAAGTGCTTCAGCAATACATTTCTGAAAATCATGAAAACGTGTTCCTGCATTTCTTTCAGTGTCTTTCAGCATCAAGTTAACAAAGTGAGGCCTGCAAGGCAGTTCAGACATACAGCTTAAAATGACTTTGCCACACGCATGGCATTCTCAGCTCTCTACTCAAATCTAGTCTGTTTTGAAGTGTCTTTCACTCAGCAGTGCTGCTGCTATAATGCTGACTACAAGCACTACTGCATCATCACAGCCTCCACACATACAGTACTTTTCAATCAGCCCAACAGCATGCATGTGAGTTCTGCAAAGAACTAGTTTTCCTTTGGAGACCAGGGAAACCATGAGCTTAACTTAGTATCTCTAATAGGTTTGAAATCTGTGCTTTTAGTGATGTATTTTCATTGGAATGATGAGTTCTGATGAAGCCGTAGCTCTTATGGTCACCCTTTCAGCAGCAGCATCTCAAAGTGAAAAAGAATTACTAAGTTCTTTTTTTACATGCATGTTCCAACTCACTTTTATTTTAGACCATTTCATTCATACTGACTGAATGAAAAAAAACAAGACGTCATGTTACCGATAGTTCAAATGGAGATGACGTGTTCAACATTTTCTCTGAAACTCAGGCTTTTATACTTGTGTGCAAAAGTCTTGAAACATCCCTCATACGCACATGTGTGTTTGTTGATAGAAAAATGGGGAAATTAGCGAGTTGTTGAAATAAGTGAGCTTGAAGATCAGTATTAGCTATGACCAACCTTATTGTTCAACTCTTAGTCTGTAGAAATCATCCTCCAGCCTTCTTAAATGGCATTCAAAACCATTCTTTGGATGTTGGCTGCCTTTAGTTCTGTTATCTCTCTTGATGATCCCACACTGCTATCGGGGAGGCCAATCCACAAATGATAATATTCCCTTGTGTGTTTTCTATCCAAGTATGTTTTCAGACTCTTAGAAGTGTATTTGGGATGCTGAAAAATAAAGCTAATTAGAGATGTTCCAGGTAGCTGACTGTTCAAGTGACTGTTCATATTCATCTCTCAGGTCCTGTGTGTATGTTTCTTATAGATATCATGTCAGATACCATTCATTTAGTGTAGATAACTTTTGGGGCCTGCATGTCTTCTTCATGTCTCCACTTGTCCAGTTTCCTCAAATTTAACCAAGATTTTGACTAATTGCTGTTTGGGGAATCGGTTTATTCATGCAAATTACTATTTTATGCCTGTCAAACTTTGTTAACTGTGACATTTTATGAGGATAAAACAATTAAACTTTGTTCTTTAAATTTGTTCTGTTATTGACAACGTTAATACTGGTTCTACCCTTGAGTTTGAGGTGCATTTTTACTCTTGAAAGATTCATGGGTTAATGTTAAGCGCTTGGCAAACACAAAAAAATTATGATAATAATTTAATAATTTGGCCAGTGTCCAAAGCAACGTTGAAAGGCTCAGGGAGCCTGTTTCTGCCGGAGGTTTCTTCCTGTTAAAAGGGAATTTTTCCTACCCACTGTCGTCAAAGTGTGTGCTCATAGAGTGTCATGTGATTGTTAAGTTTTCTCTGTAAGTATTATTGTAGGTTCTACCTTACAATATAAAGTGCCTTGAGGCGACTGTTGTTGTGATTTGGCGCTGTATAAATCAAATTGAATTGAATTGAATTGAAAGTCCTTCATAAATCCTAAAACACTATTGTTCACAAACACTTCAAAAAAATTACAAAAAAAGATTAAAATCCACTTTTTAGCAAAATATAACTGTGGGTCAAACTTTTCCTCAGGACTGGAGATATGCATGTGCAATGTTTATTTACACCACTCATAATATGCAAATTGGAATGAAGTTAAATAACAAAAACAAAACAGACAGGTTATTTTATGGAGGAAAGCTACCAAGAAGGAATTAAAATAAAGTGTTACAAGGTTATCAAAAACAGCAACAAAAACAACAATTAAATGAAAAGAAAATGTCACACAATAAAAAGAAAGCAAATAAAAGTTGATGCGGGGGGATATATAATAGAGAAGGCTATTAAAATGTGTACAAATGCAACACAGAAAAGGCAATCAAAAGCACACACATACACACACAAAATCCTGACTTCATCTGTGCCGCTGATGCAGGGATTTAGGTCTCTTTCACATTAATTGTCACTGGTTACAATAAATTTGTCACAATAAAGCTGCTCTGGAGCCACAAGTGTTTCTATCTCGTATGCCTAACCAGCTATTGTTGCCAGGCAACGACAGCCATTTGCCGTTGTATGACATCTTGAGGTCATTTGCATTATTTATGTGGGCTTCTTGATTTCATTTACATAAAAGTAAGAATTCCATCCTAATATATGTATTTCAGCCATAAAGGCAAAAAATAAACTATAAAACTGCTAAACTTAAGCTTACTTGCACTATAAAACACATCCCCTTCAGGTTTTTTGAAGAGAAACATAAAAAGTTAAACATCATCCAGTTTGCTTTACATCCTTTCATGGCTTCCTCGTTTAGACATCAAACATTTCTAAGGTGATAGTACTCTGAGTTGAACCAGATATTTTCCCTTCAGCTGTGAAGAGGAGAAAAAACTGGCAAGTGTTACATACACACTCATATCGTAACAAGTAAATGTGTCCAAATATGATTTGTTTTATACAAAATATAAAATGAAAATGGTGAAAAAAAGAAGGAAATATAGATTAATGTGACACACTGTGTTGGATTCAGAATCCCCAAAGATAAAATGATTGACCAAGATATCACTGGAACTCATCTTTTTTCTCGCTGGAAAAAGAATGAGGTCATAGAGATCATTATAAGACTAAACCTGATAGTGTTCTAGTTATGCAGAAAGAGAATTACTATACAACAAATGTCAGCAAAGACTGAATGAATTTAACTCGTAAAATACTGTAATGTTCCATAAAATAAATTTTACCATGATGCAATAAATAGACTTGGGCCCTGTGGCATATGGCTGTGGTGGTTAAGGTGTTCCTGGGTGCCAGGTGGCTCTTGGGAGCCCAGCATCCTGGAGCTTTGTCCTCAGCACATGCTGGGGTCGCCAGCCTTTAGTGGAGTTGGCTTTCCAGTGCCTCTCGTCTAACAGAGCTATTTTTCTTTGGTCATGGGGGCTGTGTCAGGGGCTTTCCTCTTCCGTCTGTAACGTGCTCATGCAGTTCTCATTGGGACATGTGGACAGGTCCACTTTACTCTTAGGGGGCTGCAAGAGGACATTGTTAATCCCGGCTTCGCAATATACACACACGACACACAAAATTGTATGTTAGTTTGTGTGATATACATTTGATTTTTCTCTCTCTGATGCCGTTAGCTTTTTGACTGTGTTTATTGCTCTCCTTTCTTCTTTCTTCTGCCCGTCTGTCGTCCTTGCCATTATTGAATAATACATACATTAATGTGATTAATGACAAAAAATACAACGATTTTTTAAAAAAGTGAAACATGTATTTAAAGTTTTTAAAGTGTGTTTTAACCAAATTACTTTTTTTAAGCTTTAATGCATATGAATGATTATGTGAAGGTATAAAAGTATAGAATTTACTGTATGCTGTTGCATGCCTGTCAGTATCGTACTTAACTAAAAGTGTCCCAGAGCATTTGGAGTAGTGTCTAGAGATGATTAATGAGTGTTGACACAAACACAAACACTGGGAAGCACAGACAGAGTGAGACAGATGAGGCGATAGAAGCAGAGGGAGAAGCTCAAGTTAAATACCTCTGTATCAACATCACAGACGCTGTGGATAATAGGCCTCTTAAGGACCTTCTCTCTCACCAAAACTGCCTCCCTGGAGGTTTGCAAGAGTACAATTTGTAAGGGAGAAACACCGGTGAAGTGAAAAGGTAGACCAGTGGGTAATGCTGTTAAGTCCACATTATTTGACAATCCTTTAGCTTTCACACTTTATATTCTCCTTATCTTACCAGGAAAAACTGGCTAGCTTCTCCTTGTCACTTGGCTATGTGAAATCTAAGTAGCTGAAACTATGCTAAATTAAGAGAAAGTACACCAATGGAAACATATAGGTCCCCTGGCAGAAAACGGTGTGCAGGAATGGGGATAAAATCACCTTATTTTATTATATCCTCATTTTCTCTGTGTTAAGAATGTTTTTATATTCAAGCAAATAACAGGCAAACATTCCTCTTTACGACTGTAATATCCCAGTTGTACACTGGAGGATTGTAAAACAATGTAAATGGCATATTTACTTATAAATACTACAAAGCTTATATATGCTGATGCAGTGTCTCCACTCTCATTACTATTCTTATAAAATGTATAGCTGTTCGCTGTCACTCTTGCTCTGGTTAACAGCTAAAAAGTATTCATTCATTCATAGTCCATCGGTAATGTAAAATTATGACAACCTAAGGAGCAAGAACAGTGAGATGATGTAATGGAAGCCAGTATTCCTTCCTCTCAGTTGAAGAAAATAATGCAAACATGTCAGGGCAACAAGGTGGTTCGGTGGGAAGTTTCCTCCTACAGGTTATTGCATGTCAGGTTAACTGGTAATTTCACGTGTGTATGTTGGAGTGTGTATGACTGTCATTTTGTGTTAGCCCTAGGGTAGACAGGGAACCTCTTCAGGGTCTACCCCACTTTTTCCCCTGTGGCGATCTAAGCTAGTAAAAAGTGACCATTCAGTCAAACTTGTCTTTTCTTGTTTGACAAAATGAGGAAATAGTTGCTGAAAAATGCACACTATAGTAGCTCATTTTGGATTCTTTGTTAGTGTAGAAATACGGCAACATAAGCATTAATTCTTGACTATCTTGTGCTTGAATATCTTGACTTGAGCAAAGAGCACAGGGGTATCACTAGGTTATTACGAAGGGACTGCCTAGAGACGTTTTACTGATTCAGCTCTCCAATACTGCCAGCGGGCTCCACGGGGACCTATTGCATCCCAAAGTGAATTATTATGTTGTAACATGTTCCATCTGACAACTGCTGTTGTATCTGTTCTTCCATTTTTCCATTAACTTTTAATTACCAAACCTGCTAAAGGGGATCCATTTAATTATCAATTTCTTGGGATTTCATTAGTTGTGAAACCCTTGAATAACAGCCCATCCCCTTCTATCATTACTTGTCAGGAACATAGCATGCATAATGACTAGTTAGTGAAGATTTGACAGGAGAGTGTTCTCTGAAAATGAATGACAAATGGGTTTGATAATTAAACTGTTTTGACTCTGTCATATGTCATGCTAAACATTTTAAAGAAAATGTAAACACATGCATGTTGTCTCTGTGGCCTATTTGATCAATATTGCTGTATTTGCCAATGTACTTCCAAAATAAAAGTGGTAAATATACCATATAATATCTAAATTGTTCAAAGGTAGGTGTAGACAAAGTGTAAAGAATACTTTACAAGGTTAGTTTGTAATCAGAATTTCACCAAATGAAACACCTGAAACATATCAGATGACGCAGACGAGTAACTCGACAGTAAAGGAAGCAAAGTCAATTAGAAGGTTCCAGATCTTGTGTCATGGATTGTCAGTCAATAGCTGAGTAGTATTTCCAGATATGACAAGTATCAGTTGCCTTTCTGCCACGAACGTTTAGAGGAAAACTGACTTACAGTGTAAGTGTACCAGATGTTTCTTCTGGTTAAAACTAACTTAGAGCCACAAAGTAATGGCAAGCTTTAAATGGAACAGATAGCAAAATGTTATTTAATTTTGGCAACTGAGCATATATGGCAAGCTACAGGTATGTTTCTATCTCACTGTTGAGTGAAATAAAAGCAATCTCAATATTACAACAGCTTTGAGCTGTTACAGTCCAGGGATGCACCTTTGCAGGCCCTGCTGTTGCTAGATGTGAAGTCCTCTTAAAGTTATTCCACCTGGTATTTATTGAGATATTTTCAAGAGACGGACACATTGACATTGCTATTAACCCATGCTAATAATCTAAGTAATGAGTAGTACTGGCTTTAGCAATGTTTTAACCATTTCAAGGGAAGCAAGCCTCATCTTTTAAAGTACTGTGTCATAATAAGCAGGTTTAGGATCAAAACACAGAGCTACGAGGCAGATGTAAAGCAGAGAACTACCTTTTCTGTAGGCAAGGTCAATCCAAAGTACAAAGTCCACCATGTGAAAATAATAACAGAGGTCCAACTAGAGAAAAGTAAAGAGTCTTGCACACTAGTAACAGCGTGGAGGACAAAAAGACAAACAATGAACAAAGGAAACACAGGACTGTAAATACTCATACACACGCTATCTGCTAATCAGAGGAAGTGAACACGGCTGTGGGAAAAGTAGTCTGAGGTGAACAAAATCTAGATAATGAGACAATGAGGACTTTAGTCTAAATCCTAAAATGAATAATATAAACTCAAAAGATCTCAAAACCCAACTAACTCCTTGTGTTTTACATAATTCGTAGTTTCTTTTTATTTTGTTGATTATCTTATGAATGGTAGTCAGGGACTACAAACAAGAGAGAATCTCTTCTGGTTTATTACATGTTGAACACATGTTTTTAAAGAATAAATTCCATACCTTCTAGAGAAGTCAAATTGTGAGAAGCCTCTGCTTTGTCACTTAGTGTACAGCCACGCATTTGCGCAGAGGAACAGAAGTTTACTTACCTTTGGTAAGACAGAGCAGTTTGCTTGAGGTTTGTCTTCATAACGTTATGAAATGAGAGGAGAAAGACAATTTAGCCCAAACCCAGTCTTGTACTTCTGAACAACAAGTGCCAAGTATTACGAACATGCGTGCTAATTCAGCCCTTTCCTCATTGCAGCAGCATGCAGCGTTCCACTTGATTCTCCAGCACAGACAGTCTGCAGCTGCTAAAGAGAGAGCTGGCAGTATAGAGACTCTTCATGCCTGCTGCAGTTCTGCACACATCATACATTCCTTTGTCACTCTAACAAATCAAGCTGTAGTGCTAGAATGTTGTCTGCTGCTGTAATCATTGAAAATAGTTAATATATGCATTTCAGATAGTAGATTACTCTTGGAATAGCTTGGAATAGCTATGCACATGTGATTTTCTCAGTCACCACCCACACTGTGATCTCTGCCTAACCCCCCACCCCACCCCCAACCCCCCACCCCCACCCCACAACAACCAGTTTCCAGATGTTTAAGACTATCACTTCTACTAATACTAAGAGACTTGACAGTTCACATTGATTTTTCTTCTCACTTCCATGCATTTCCTTTCTAATTGTGACTCTCAGAAACATCATGTTAAAAAACACATTTATTAGCTTCTTTCACAGCATTCTGTTTCCGATTAGTAAATACTGACTGACCACATCTGTAAGAAAACAAGAGAAGAAAATGATGCTAAATACCATGCACTGCATGCAAAGCCAAACCTGAAGCCTGCTCGTATCTGTTGAGCCCAGTTTCCTCTCCTGATGGTACCCTTATCCCCTTAAGGTGATGTTCTGTAGTTGTGACAAGGTAGTGTTATTGTTGGAGGTGATGCACCTCACCAAGGTTAAGTCAGATCTTATCAGAGCAGCAGCGTGAGAGGGATGCTGTTTTGCAGGTAGTTCTAGTGGAGCGAAGAGGGTAAGCAAAGGTTGGGTGATAATGTAGTGATGAGCTATACTCCAACTCGCTGACTCCCTGGATTTTTTTCCCCTTACAAATACAGTATATCAAGTTGTTGTGTATAATGTTAAAGTAGGTCAGGGTGGCTCCGGCATTGTTTAGCAGAGCATGACACTACAAATGTCAGGGTTAAAGGTTTCGTTCATAGTGTTTGCAGCAATAAAACTCTAAGGCAGTTTGGATAAAAGCACCCACAAATGTGATGTTTAATTTTCTGAATTATCTGTTGAATTTTTAATGCTGTTTTTAGACTTTACTGCTGTACTTTGCCTCTTTTTAGGGAGATAAATTCTCAATAACAGTGCACTTATATCTCCAATAATTTATCCAAACTCCAACACTGTTCTCAGCTAAAAATATTCCTGCTTGAAGCACACTGTGGTACGTCTACAGATCCACTATGCCATACCCCGGCTCAGTATCATGCACTGAGGGGTTCTGCAATTGTGTTGTTGCTACTATCAATAACGAAACTTTCTAGAACTTTTAATCTGTCAACTTATTTCCTGCAACTAGGCATGGAAAAAGTGGGGTTGTGCATGCTGAGTACTCCGCTTGTATTTTCACAAATGTTTGTGACTGTGAAAGAGAGAGTGATACAGACATGTAACCTCGAGGATATAACAGCCTTTTTTTCACAATCCAGGACCGATACAGCATCCAACCACAGTGGGCGCAAAATACACATTTACACTTGTTTGTGTAAAATGAATTCAAACAAGCCCACCGAAAACTGTCTAATCCAGGCCAAACTCTATAAATCTTCTGAACTGCTATTATGACAAGCCAACCTTGCCTTTACACGGATATCATCTTCTGTGGCCTTTTATTTTTATTTTATTTATTTTTTTCTGAGGGATGTTCACACCTTCGCCCACCTGAATGTCCTGTCAGGCTGCTGCTATAGATATCCACACAGAGCACAGTGAGGGGGAGAAAGCAGCAACTGAGAGAAAGTGAGAAAAAGCAAATGAGGTGGCGATGCAGCAGAGAAGGAAGGAGAAAGCGCTTACACCGAGTGAAAGGGTGAAAACACCAAACGGGGAACAATAATTCATCTGGTAGTGAGTTTATCGAGAGTGAGAGAATGCGCACGAAATGAAAAGAGGGAATGATGATAGGGGAAGAGCAAGAGAATGAGCTCTCTACCTGTCAGCGCATCAAAGCTTCGTCGTGTCATATACTCACTCGCTCCCACACCCACTCACCTCAGTGTCTCAACTTAATGAGCCAAGAGCCTCTCAGTGGCTCCAGTGTACAGCAGCACCCTCACACAGCCTGTGTTATAGACAATTTATCGCCCTGTACAGCAGCATTTCTATTTCTATTCTCTGTTATCACAACCTGCACTCTTCATACTGTCGCGTTACCTGCTCACTGACTTTCACCATGGGCAAAAGCAAAATCTTTACTTATACCACACCATAGGGCATTTGACAGGTCTCTTCCATCCATTGGTCCTTACCGCATAGTACAAAATATGAGGTTTCATAGGCAAATAGGACCTTAAATCCAAATTATGTTAAGATCAATGGACAAATACACAAAGCAATTTTAGTTATCTCTCTAACATACCTTAAAACATACCATTTTCCTAAACCTAACCTTGCTGTTTTTGTAAAGGGTTAGTTATTTGAGAAAATAAGCAAAGAAAAAAATATTTAATAATGATGTCATATCTACATAATTCAATTCAATTTTATTTATATAGCGCCAAATCACAACAAAAGTCGCCTCAAGGCGCTTCATAGATACAGAGAAAAACCCAACAATCATATGACCCCCTATGAGCAAGCACTTTGGCGACAGTGGGAAGGAAAAACTCCCTTTTAACAGGAAGAAACCTCCGGCAGAACCAGGCTCAGGGAGGGGCGGCCATCTGCTGCGACCGGTTGGGGTGAGAGAAGGAAGACAGGATAAAAGACATGCTGCGGAAGAGAGACAGAGGTTAATAACAGATATGATTCAATGCAGAGAGGTCTATTAATACATAGTGAGTGAGAAAGGTGACTGGAAAGGAAAAACTCAATGCATCATGGGAATCCCCCGGCAGCCTACGTCTATTGCAGCATAACTAAGGGGGGATTCAGGGTCACCTGGTCCAGCCCTAACTATATGCTTTAGCAAAAAGGAAAGTTTTAAGCCTAATCTTAAAAGTAGAGATAGTTTCTGTCTCCCGAATCCAAACTGGAAGCTGGTTCCACAGAAGAGGGGCCTGAAAACTGAAGGCTCTGCCTCCCATTCTACTTTTAAATACTCTAGGAACAACAAGTAGGCCTGCAGAGCGAGAGCGAAGTGCTCTAATAGGGTGATATGGTACTACAAGGTCATTAAGATAAGATGGGGCCTGATTATTTAAGACCTTGTATGTGAGGAGCAGGATTTTGAATTCAATTCTGGACTTAACAGGAAGCCAATGAAGGGAAGCCAAAACAGGAGAAATATGCTCTCTCCTTCTAGTCCCTGTCAGTACTCTTGCTGCAGCATTTTGGATTAGCTGAAGGCTTTTCAGTGAGTTTTTTGGACATCCTGATAATAATGAATTACAGTAGTCCAGCCTGGAAGTAATAAATGCATGAACTAGTTTTTCAGCGTCACTCTGAGACAGGATATTTCTAATTTTAGAGATGTTGCGCAAATGGAAGAAAGCAGTCTTACATATTTGTTTAATATGTGCGTTGAAGGACATGTCCTGGTCAAAAATGACTCCAAGGTTCCTCACAGCGTTACTGGAGGCCAAGGTAATGCCATCCAGAGTATGAATCTGGTTAGATACCATATTTCTAAGATTTTCAGGGCCGAGTACAATAACCTCAGTTTTATCTGAATTAAGAAGCAGAAAGTTAGCGGCCATCCAGGTCTTTATGTCTTTAAGACATTCCTGCAGTTTAACTAATTGGTGTGTGTTATCTGGCTTCATGGACAGATAGAGCTGGGTGTCATCTGCATAGCAGTGAAAATGTATGCTATGTCTTCTAATGATGCTGCCTAAGGGAAGCATGTATAATGTAAACAGAATTGGTCCTAGCACTGAACCCTGTGGAACTCCATAATTAACCTCAGTGTGTGAAGAGGACTCTCCATTTACATGCACAAATTGGAGTCTATTAGATAGATATGATACAAACCACTGCAGTGCAGTACCTGTAATACCTACAGCATGTTCTAATCGCTCTAATAGGATATTATGGTCAACAGTATCGAACGCTGCACTGAGGTCTAGCAGGACAAGCACAGAGATGAGTCCACTGTCAGAGGCCATAAGAAGATCATTTGTAACCTTCACTAAAGCTGTTTCTGTGCTGTGATGAGCTCTGAAACCTGACTGAAACTCTTCAAATAAACCATTCCTCTGCAGATGATCTGTTAGCTGTTTGACAACTACTCTTTCAAGGATTTTTGATATGAAAGGAAGGTTGGAGATTGGCCTATAATTAGCTAAGACTGCTGGGTCTAGAGATGGCTTTTTGAGTAAAGGTTTAACTACAGCCAGCTTGAAGGCCTGTGGTACATAGCCGATTATTAGAGATAGGTTGATCATATTTAAGATCGAAGAATTAATTAATGGCAGGACTTCTTTGAGCAGTTTTGTAGGAATGGGGTCTAAAAGACACGTTGATGGTTTGGAGGAAGTAATTATTGAAGTTAACTCAGAAAGATCAATTGGAGAAAAAGACTCTAACTTAACATCAATGGTACTAAGAGTAGCTGTAGATAATATTACATCTGTGGGATGATTACTGGTAATTTTTTCTCTAATGATAAAAATTTTATTTGTGAAGAAGTTCATGAAGTCATTACTAGTTAATGTTAAAGGGATGGTTGGCTCAACAGAGCTCTGACTGTTTGTCAGCCTGGCTACAGTGCTGAAGAGAAACCTGGGGTTGTTCTTATTTTCTTCAATCAGTAATGAATAGTAAGATGTTCTGGCTTTGCGGAGGGCTTTCTTATAAAGCAGCAAACTATTTCTCCAGGCTAAATGATGATCCTCTAAATTTGCGACACGCCATTTCCTCTCCAGATTACGAGTCATCTGCTTTAGGGTACGTGTTTGAGAATTATACCACGGAGTCAGGTACTTCTGATTAGAGACCTTAGTTTTCACTGGAGCTACAGTATCCAGAGTCGTACGTAGTGAGGAGGTGAAATTATTAACAAGATAATCGACCTCTGTTGGGGTAGCGTTCAGATAGCTGCTCTGCTCTGTGTTGGTACAGGGCATTGAAGATGATAACAGTGGGTGGATTATATTCTTAAACTTAGTTACAGCGCTTTCAGAAAGACATCTACTTTGATAAAATCTACTCTCCACCGCTGTGTAATCAATTATTGTAAATGTAAATGTTATCAGGAAATGATCAGACAGGAGAGGGTATGATAATATCATCAAAATATGCAGTGCCAATAATTATCTGGTCAAAACTCCCACAAAGCAGGTGGCAGTAATGGAGAGAAAGAAGAAGAACAGCAGAAAATAGTTTGCTAGAAACTCCCGGAGTATTGTTACGCTGAGCAAAATCACAGGGGAGGAAATGAAAGACAAAAGCAAAGCACTTTACCTGCAGTTGAAGAAAGTGTGGTAGCCTCTGTGGGTGTTTGTTGGTTTCTGATAAAATGCTGGAGTGCTGGGTGACAGTCTAGAGTGCAAGAAGAGCTGATTAATAGTAACAGCAAAAGGAGTCAGTTCTCAACCTTCACCTCAATTGAGCTGCAGATTGTTCCACAGCAGAAAAAGTATGAAGCAGGTAGCTAGAAATGGCATTAAGTGTTCTTTTTGTACCCTTTTCCACAGTTATAGAAACTCATTGGTCTAAATAAGGAAGAAATACACAATAAACAAAGTTAAAGATGCATTTGACTGATTGCATTATTTATCCTATGTATGTTGTGATACTGTGAATTTTTTTGGTCATAATCATAGTGTAGTGTTGCTTCCAGTCTGTTTGATATTTTTCATGAAAATTTGTTCTTTGAAGTTTTGATTTTATCAGCTTACCAACACAGGAAGGCTCTGGTGCTGAACTCCTGGAGAGATGTTGGACTATCTTCTTTTCCTTACTTGCTTCAGGTGGATGATGTGCCGATGGTGTATATACCTTATTTTCATATTGTTAACATATTTCAGTTATCTTAAAGTGAAAATACTTAATGTATTACTTGCACTTAGTTAGGAAACCATGCATTTCTTCAGGAACACTGAAAATATTATACATCTTTTATCTCCAACATCTACAAGTGTGATCACACTGGCCGCCCAATAATGCAGCACCAAAAACCAGGAAATGTAGATATTTTACTTCTCTCCATCCTCAAGTTTTAAAAAAAATTTGAAACAAGAAGAATGAAAACTTTGATTACTCTTTAAAGACTTCATAGGCAAGCCCTCACTGACACTGGAGAGCTTCTACATTTTAATGAGCCCTCACTCACCCTGAGAACCCCCAAGGTGGGCCCTCTCGCCTGTCCCTGTTGCCAGACTAAAGTCAAGAGGTGGTTACTTTTGCTGTCAGGGCTCCGAGTCTCTGAAAATACCTGTCGAGATCAGAGTTCAGTCTCATTCATCTTATAAATGTTTTACTAAAGTATGTTTAGTATATTTGCATATCCTGACTTTAGTGAATTACCTATTGGCCTCTGTTCTCTTCTTCAGATCATTTTTGTTTTTATTTTTTTAATTTAAATTTTTTATTCAGTTGTCTCATGTTCCCTGGTTTTATTTTGTAGTTTGGACATACTTAATCTATTCCTTTATATTTACTATTTTCTTAAAGAAGACAAGTTCAGTCACATTAATTGCTATAGCAAGCAAAATAATGTAAACAAAGCAAAATATGTCTTATGTTCTCGCAGTCACTTCTCTGTTCCAACAAATCTAATAGCATCTCTCTTGTGTTTGGGTAACATGATTGTCACCCTGCTTTTTGGCCTTTAGAGAGCCATGAGGCTTATTCTGAGTCACTGTTCTCTGAAAAAAAAAAGACAGTTCTACAAAGCACAAGCATGTTAAGGAGGACATGAAACGCTACACATGTAAAGGCAAATTTACAACATTAAAGTTGACCTTGAAAAAAATGTTATGAAACCATATGAAATAATATATCATATGAAAGGGCACGGAGAGCGCTGTACAACACACTTTTTCTTTTTTAAATATGGTGCCCTACAACATCACAAAAATGCCATAACAGGCTGACATCTGCACTTGCTCTTGTTGCTATTTTCATGTTGCAAAGTATAATTACAACTCCTAATTTACAGTGTAAATCACAACTACTCCTGTTTTAGTGAAAAAATTATCAACTATTTATGAATATATTTAGTGTGTTTGAAGTTGATGACACTCTATTTTAAGCTGACGGAAATTTGAAGAAACCTAATCACCTGTATCTAGATTACTAGAGTAGAGGGTTCTGTTAAAGAGACCTGTGCCCTTGCAAACATTGCAGGAACTGCATTGATGACAAAGTCATGAAGGAAGTGACTGTAGTAAGTTTTATTCAGACATTTATAGGGTCACTTTAAATGACTTTAAATGGTGATGAAAAGTGAACTGACGGTTGAGCTGTAAAGGAAAAGCCAGAGTCACCATGGGTTTGAAGGAAGGCTTGATTGTATAGCACCTACATAGCGCTGAAGTGTTGCCTCTGGTGTGAATTGGGAGTTAGAGCTATTCTTCTCCTGCTAAATGTCACAGCATTCATGCCATCCTCTATTCAGTTAAATTCAGTTGTATTCATTTAGCGCCCATTCACAACAACAGTTATCGTAAGGGATGTTACATTGTAAGGTACAGACTTTACAGATAGAAACCCAGCTTCTTGTTAAAACTGGTTAAAGTGAGGAAGGAAAATTGAGTTTTAACAGGAAGAAACCTGTGGTACACCCAGACCTAGTGAGGCCCTCAACTGGTTGGTGTCTGCTCACTGCGCTAAATATACTTAGGTCCAAGGGCTTTTAACTGGTGAAACTACGATTGCCATGGTAACAAAGAATCTCTCCCCAAAAGTCATATCTGCATTTCTGTTTTTATCTCTGAGCACGAGTGCAATAGGAATTGCATCACTGTGCAACCTGCCCCACTATACAGTGATTATGTTCTCATCATGGTCGTGCCACTTAGAGAAATACTCTGATCATTCTGCCGTGGTTGGGGGTATAAGTGATGGGAAACAGGAGAAGTGCAGAGCACTAATGGATGATTTTGCGGAATGGTCTGGGAGAAATCATCTGCTTCTAAAATTGAATAAGTCCAGAGAGATGGTGATCAACTTAAGACAGAAGAGGCTAACTACACAGCGTGTTTCTAGCTTGGAACAGGATGCTGTTTTGGTGGCGGAGTACGAGTGCCTTGATGTCCACATGAACAACAGACAGATCATCACAGAGACTGTATAAAAGAATGGAAAGAGCATTTTCCCAGTCTGTGCAGCAACTTTTTGGAGATTTGGAGACTGTGGAGGAAGTCAGTGAACAAACTATCCTGACCACCATCTGCACCACTTACTGGACAGGCAGGGCACCTCCTCTGACAGACTGATTCAACTCCAGTGCCATATAGACAGATACAGGAAATCTCTCATATCACATACAATAACTCTCAACAATATAAAGCATCAGTATGGAATCCCGCCAGTCCTTTCATCAAAACATGTGATTGGACATTTGATTAAGTATCCTAATAGTTTTCCGTAGAGCTTCATCACTCATGTGACTATTATAAAATGTCAGCAAATCTGAAAATGACAGGATTAGAGGCATTAATATGTAAAGCTAATGTTCTGGATCATAGCACATGCACTGTAGGCAGATATTGTTGCAACATTAGCCTAGCAGTTAGTTTGCTAGAAAATAAAAGCCAGGTTAAATGAGTAAGGAGCTAGAGAGGATTACACAGCTATGCAGGTTGCCTTTGTCCTTGTGTTGGCTCACGCAAGACAGAAAATCCAGGTATAAAAAATAAATCAAATAACTTTAAAAATAAAAAGAATACACAAGAGTGGATTGCAGCACTAAGAGGGAGCTTCAGGGTAAATCACACTCTTGTTATTCCAATCTATTCTATCTCTGAAATACTCCTGTTTACATCACCTGCATTAACATAAAAAAAATGATGCATACTGGTACTGGACTAACAATGGATTTCCTATTTAAACTATTTAAACTACCGTATATGTTCATTTTCAGATCCATAATCAGTTGCTGTCTGGCCCCTAGTTTCTGCACCAATCAAGTTTCCATTCAGACAAAGAGGCAGTTTTATGTTTGACTTTGTGGTGTAAAGATTGCCGGACTTCTAACAATCTCAATCCTGATAACACTTTACATCTCTGGGATTCCTTTAATATTTTAGGTGGCGGTGATGCAAATAGTCTTAAATGTTAATGTAGGAAAGAAACAACTTATTTCCCCCTGTGATAAGTATAGCACAGAAAGGTGGGGATAACTCATTTATCTGCATAGAAAGTGTTCAGTTATGGTTCATTTCTTTAAAGTACCAGAGCAGGATGTATTTCTATATATGCATATATATTGTCGAGATGGCTCGCCCTTAGTTACTGAATCAAAGGCCACCCAGACAGCTGGGAGGTGGATAGCTCATTTGTGGGACACTATCCAAAGGAGCATACAGCAAGCGGAGTGCCACTTTAGCCTATTAGGCCTATTGTTTGGGTGTGTTTTGCTCTCTCTCACGCCTGCCTTATAGGTGCCACCCTTTGCAGCTGACTCCACTCAGCAGTCAGGCCAGCGAGTACTTGAGCTGGGGGAGAGGGGCGCCCTGGTGCCACAATACCATTGTTCTTAGCAGTATATAGCCTGTGTGTTTGAGGCCAAGTTCTCCTTATTGATGGAAAACGGTGTGTTAGTTTCAGCTGTTTGATTTACCCCCATTTTGACTTGGTGCTTGGTGTTTCTTTTTCATCTTTTGGTAGGTGTAGCTGCTTGGCTATTTCTTTTAAGTGTTTTGCTTATCATTCTGACACCTTGAGAAAGAGGGAGGTTAAATGATGAGTGAAATGTGTCACAAATGCCCACAGTTATCTGTGTTAAGTTCAAGTTTTGTCTGTAAACATCTTTAGAATTCCAGGTTTATTTTATGCCTTTTAAATTTTTTGAGGTTATTTACTGTGTCAAACACCAGTGCAAACAAAATTAATGGTGTATAGGAAACAGCCTGTGCAAACAAAACAGAGGCATTGATTAAAGCTAAAAAGACAATGCATCAGTTTTACTTTTTCATTTATTTTACAGCATTCTTGGGCCTGCTGTCTGTCTGTCTGATAAAATTAGACTAACATAATTGTAAACAGCCTCTGCTTTGGCAAAGCAAATTCCATTGCAGTGAATTACCTTTATCCTTAATCTAAGTCAAAGCTCTTCCCTCGTATCTTGTAGATTAAGTAACAATCCTGAAATCACCAATCAATGAATGGCCTTGTCTGACTTTTCTTCAAGTCAGGGGCTCTTGAGTGCGGGTGCTCAGTGCAAGGTGACAGAACACTATATCTCCTCTAATTAAACCACTCACCCAGTCACTCTGATTGGCGTCTATTTCCCACACAATGGTGAATGTACAGAGGAAGAGAGGGGAAAAGGAGTTATGGAGCTAAGCAGTGCTGAGTGTAAAAAAAAAAAAATGAAAAAAAAAATGAAAAAATGTGATTGAGGAATGGAAGTTGGAGGAGCAGAGAGGTGCTGTGAGAAAATTTAAGACAAGACGCAGGCTCACTTATTTTTGAGAGTGGATCATTTCTTTTATCTTTATTTAGACAGGAGAAAAGCTGACAGTAATAGAGAAAGACAAAAAAGAAGAATCATTTTATGAGGATGCAGGGAGACTCACCTGGCCCCCAACAATGCCACCTATCAAGTGTCCGGAACTGTTTCAGCCTTCCTCAGATAAATAGCAACAGAAAATTCTGTTATTAAGTTTGGTTGTATGACAGTGAATATCAGTTTCGCTGGGATAATTTCATTTTGTTATGAGCTCCTTCTGCTGCTTAGGTAACATTATTCCATTGAACTCAAAGCAGATTGGAGTTTGCCACATAGTGTAAAACTGATGTTATGGTCTTTTTTTAATACTTTAAAGAGTGAAAAGTTAATTGACTCGAGGCAAAATTCTGCTCTTTTAACTAAGAGAAACATTTATATTAAAACCCAAATAGAATTCAGCTATAGTCTTTTCATGGCTGATGATGCAACCCTTAAAAAGCTACTGTTGCTGAGACACAGTGGTGTGACTGATGTCTATTAATACTTTGTAGAAGCTGATTTTTTTTATTATTACTGTGGTTCTCTCCGACTCATCCACCTCAAAGACATGGCAAGGTTACAACAGACAGTATGCCAGAAGAATATTCCCTTAACTGCTTTAATGATTGGTCTCGCCGAGGTAAATTGAACGCACGGAAACATAGCAAATTAAGTTTTAGTAGCAGCCTCAACAGATATCTGCATTTGCAAATTTTGCTTCTTTTCTTATTTCATAATACACTTCTTTACTGCAGTGAAGAGCAGGAGAATCATGTGAGAACAAAACAAATTGAGTCACCAAGACATGAATATTCAAATGCATGCTGCATATTTGGATCATCATCAGCTCACTTCCAAGTGCTTGCCCTATTGGCTTTTGGCTCACAGTGTCTGATGTCCTCTTACTTGTGCAAGCAGATGTTATCAAAGGAACGTCCAATTATCTAAAGTAAAAGCAAAGATAAGAAAAAGATGATCAAATGATCATTCCGAGGAACTTAAATGCTTTAGCTTGGCTTAAAGGTCATGTCCAGCTACGCGGGTAGAGAAAGGCTTCCATACTTCCTAGATTAGGAATCTGATCCACTGGGCCCACAAATTATATTTTTTTATTTATTTACTGATGGATTGATTGATGTTTTCCTTGCCTCTGTTTTAGCCAGATGGCGCAGAAATTAGTTGAGGACTGCCATCTTTAAAAGGCCTTAACTGCACCCGTGCATGCACACTCTCTAGTCTAGTCTTTACAAAACCATGCTAACTTTATGACTGTTAAAATTTTTATCACATAAGTTCAATAAGACAATTAATGTGCTTCGCTTAGGCAACCGGTCACTTTTTGTTCTACGTTAAATATTTTGGATAGACAGTAAAATCCAAATGAGTGGCTGTGAGTAAAATGAATCCATCAGGTCGAGGAGCTGAGATACCAAAGAGTATGTAATTTCTTGTAACACCCAGCAGCAAACACAGGATGCATACAGAGGATCCAGGTGCAAATTATGTTTGATATTAAATGGTCCAGACAGTCCTGAAAAAAGCACTCTGTCTTCAGGTGAAATAATGCTATTTGATTATTCTTCAACCACAGAAGCAAACACCAACGCGTACCAACTCTAGTCAAGATATCATGGTCTGAGAAACACATAATCAGTCTGTATTATATACCAGCTGTAGGTGGTATTTTTACACAACATGTGTTGCCTAGAACATAACTCGGAAAGAACACCAAAAAAAAAGTGTTGCCCCCATGCACACCATGGGCTGGGCAGAAGTGTAAGAACCCAACTTTACATTTTATCTGTGAAGTCGGTTAATGTGTGGCTTGTATAAGGGATGAAAAAGAATGTACATTGTTACAAGATCAGAGCGCTTATTATTATTATAATTATTAAATAATTATAATAATAATAATGTTCATATTAGGAAAACATTGTAGTTTTCACAGTAGTTTCTAACTATTAGGGATAATCTGAGCCCACTGAAAGCAAAAGGAACTTCATTGTTCACTTGTACAGGTTTAGAGGCTCTTACTGCAGTCTTAAGGACCAGTAGTAAGCAGACTAGAACGCAACAGAAGGCAGGCTGAGCAGAGCGGTTGCATTTGAGGTGCAGCAGCGAGGGCAGGTGTTTGAGAAGGATGGTGTAGTCCCAGAGAAGGACACTTTTTCCCCTTGTACAAAATGAGTCAAACTACTGCTATAAGTCTGTAATGTGTGGAGGAAAATCTTGGATGTGCCAGGTATGGAAATGTGATTACATGCAGTCCACCAAAAGAAAAAAAAAACAAAAAAACAATGGTGCATAGTCAGACCGTGGTGACGGTAATTGTAGGAAGACTGCTGGGTCACTGAAAAGCAGGAATTGAGTGACAATTGTTCACCCCAAAGAGGAAAACAAAGCTAAAAAATAATTAAAGTTCAAGAAAGCAGCATGAGAAGTGCAGACAGTGGCCGAAGTGGACAGTTCTCGTTGTATTAAACACTCAGTTTCACTTCACTACAAAGAATTTCTTTGTCTTCTAAGAGAATGACAGCAAAGCAAATGAGAATAGTCCACATAGCAGTTGTTCCACATATTTTTGACACTGTCACAGTACACAGCTATAACATGTAGCTGTGTATTTCTACTTCTATCTGGCTTGATGCAGTGTATCCAGCAGGGGTTGGATCACCATAGGGAATAATGCATTGCATCTTTTGTCCTTTGTAGACTGAAAAATGGGGATCAGAGTAAATCTTTGGTGAGGATGAAGTGCACTGAAGGAGGATGAATGTCCATATTTTTCCTGGCTTTGGATAGCTATGCATTTTATTCCTCTTTCATATTTTATTTGCATTGTATACAGGTGTATTAACAGATGGAAACAATCTTTCTTATTCTTTATAATAAAAGTTTAACAGGCCATAAACATAATTGTATAACCGATATACATACACATGAAAAGAGGGCAATAATTCTGTCATCAGTGGTTTCCTATTCTCCTTTTTCTGAGAAACTGAGAATGTTAAAACATCTTCAGTGTACGTATTAGTATGTTGTGAACATGAAGCTGAGGGGAATCAAAAAGGTCAAGAATAAGCCCTTAGCATCAAACAGATGCTAAGGGCTAATTCTCATCAACTGGCAAGAAGAGTGCTCATGGTTCTTCAGGTTTTGTTATATATATAAATATATATATATATATATATATATATATATATATATATATATATATATATATATATATATATATAAAATCCACTGGTGACACCAAGTGAGAGTGTGTCTATCACCACAATACAGAAAACAGCATGATAGGAAAGATGGTCTGATAGAAGGCAGCAATGTATTGAACACAAAACCTGTGTTTTCAAGTGTCCATCAGCTGCCATTTCTTGGCCACTTGAGGCTAAGTGCCTCCTTCAAGGAGCAACTCCATGCATTAGGAGAAGTATGAGTGGCTGGGCTCCAGGAGGCTAAATTTAAGGTTGTCCCTGTAAGAGCATCTGTGGCACTAGACAAAGTTGAGGAAGGCAGCCTTGTCACTTAAAACATCTGATTAACTAAAACCTGCAGCTGAAGCTGATTGATTAAATGTCCTCTTGGGCCTTATCATTCTGTTTTTTGTTCATTTTCTGGGGGGGGGTTAGCAGTCAGCAGCAAAGTGCAGAAAATACCTCATTGTCTTCTTACCTATTGTGAAGGTTTTGCAGTAAACCCAAAAAATAATAATTTTATAATATTAACGAATCACACACTGGCTTCTGTATAATACATTTCTTAAGTCACACCTTGCTCTTGTAGTTGCAGTTTTGTATTTTGCCCTTACATCTTCTGGGGAGGAAATTCATATCATATGGAGATAACTTATTGTTAACTGTGTTTTAGAAGTTTAAAAATATGTGTGTACTAGAACACAATTTATCCACAGTCTCGTTTAAATAAATGGGTAAATAACAGTCCAGTGAGATGGATTGTTTGCATTCGCAGTGTAATATTTGATATACACACGAGCTTATCCTTTGAGTCTGATACGAAGAGATGATGCTTTATCTTTAAGATACCCCTGCTGCACCAAGTAGGGGGCGGTTGCCATGACGCAGTGCGCTGTAGGCATTGGCCTGTTTCATGCTACCTTACCTTCCCTCTTATGGCGGGTAAAGGCAGGCTGGTGATGCTACTGGATGAAACCTTTAGTAAGGCGGGGGAAAACTGTATGACTTCATCATAGCGAGTGGAGCACTGCAAAAACCTGCATTCTAAAAAAAATTCTTCTTACGCATAAAGTCCCGTTTTTTTCTCCACTGCTCAACGAAATTGTTTAGGGAATATATGGAAAAGTTGTATTATAATTCTGAATTATCTTGAGTTAAAATAGGTCAAAATAGGTCATTGTAAAAATGTAGATTTTTCCTTTTTTTAGAGCAGTTTTCATGTATAGTCGCTAATGAGTAAAATATTAATTAAATAAACACACCAACAAAGGTAATGATAATAAAGTTAGAATGTTAAAGTAGCTTTATAAAAGAAGGGGGCAATGAGAGGAGGGGGGAGAGAAGACAGAGAGAGCCTTCAGTTGAGGGGTGGCTGGAGAGGGAGGGCCGGACGCATGACATCATTCCCTCAGCTTCTCTGCACGGACAGAGCTCTGGTTTCTCCAAGTGCGCACGGCGGCTGCTGCTGAGGGAACGACTCCTCCTGCCGTACCCAGGCGCGTCCTGAGCATCCTGCGCTCTTGGGTGGATTTTAAAATCACTACTTAAGCCGGCAGGGGAATCCGTGTACGGTTCCTCACTGGACCTGCCGCGGGGACGAACATATTTAACACAAACCCGGGGATTATTGTTTGTTTTAAACATGAAGATGTGATGGGTTTATGAGCTGAGAGAGAGCGTGAGAGAGAGAGAGAAAAAAAATAAATAAAAGCTGGAACTCCGACACCGACAAAAGGTAGGCAGACTTCTCAGCCTGTTTTCCCGAACAGTGTTCGGCTACTTTTCTTCCACTAGACCTTGGTTTTAATGTCATGGTTTTATCTGTGTGTAAAAGAAAGGGGGGGAAGCATCAGGCATGAGGTCTGGGAGCGCACAGACCTCTTCTGTCGTCTTAACACCTGCACAGAGAATAAGGCAAGTCTCCAAAGAAAGCGTTTCAGAATACTGCAAGAAAGCACGTTCAAGTTGAAACGGGGCTTAGCGACGGAACGAGATGCTCGAAAGTCCCGGACTCAGCGGGAGATTCGACTCTGCCCTCGCAAAGGTGTTGCTATAGTGGCAGAGCATCTCTGCCGCTTAAATAACGGGGATACGTTCACGAACGACGGTCGCAACAGGCACTGCTTCCCTTTTCTGTTCTGCTCTCCCACTCACTTAATTACAAAATGAAAAAAGAAGCCTGGGTCGTTCTGCAGCAGAAAGGCGAAGCAGGATTTCTTTAAGGTCTTCTTTTACTCCTCTTTACGCAGCATAGAGCTTCTTTGGAACATTTCCCATATTTCTTAATCATTCGTTTTTATCGGGCGGGGGTGTGTCTCTCTCGCTTTCTCTCTCTCTTTCTGTATTTCTCTCTCCGCGTGTGTGTGTGTGTGTGTGTGTGTCTGTGTGTGTGGTGGGAGGGGGTTCTCCATCTAGCAAGTGCATCTCCACAGGGGGGTGTTTCATTGACCAAGTCAATCGTGACAGGCGTTTCGTTAGAATCCGGCTATATAGGCATGCCCACAGACCAGGACACATCCAGCTCTTCTCGTAGGCATCGACCGTAAAAATGTTATTTTCGATCATTTCTGTCCCCTGTATCTCTTTCCCCTTTCTCTCTGTGGATCTCTTGTTTGATCAATATTCAAGCCTGAGCTGTAAGTGTTGGACTTTGAGAGCGGTGTTTGGTCTGCGCCCCTGGACGGGCTTTTGCTTTTGCGCATCACGTTGCCTCTGGCTTGTAGAACGTATTTGGGCTCGTTTCGAGGTGCGCCGCTTGAGCTTTCCACAGAGCCACCGAGGTGGAGTCAGCACAGCAATGACACTGACTTTGTCTAATTGCCAGTAACGTCCTTGCTGAAGCTGGAAACTCCGAAACGATTGGAATTTGCTCCCGTCTGTAGATCCTGTCGCTCCCGTTGACATTTGACGTGAAAGACCTTGTGTTTAGCCTCTGAAGACATATCTAAAAAATTAAAAAGCTGGTTTTACACACACACACACATATACATATGTATATATATATATATATATATATATATATATTCTAAATTAAACAGTCCCCGGGACACGAACTACAAACTGAGTAACCATTTTTTAAGTTTTATAAGATTTGGATGATTCCTCTCATAGTTTAATATTTTTGTAAAAGCAAAGCAAACACATCATGTATCATCATTCATTCTTACTATTATTATTCATGAGAGCAAGGATAGTCTTTTTAGGCGATTTCTTGTTTCTAACAGCATTTTTTTTTTTTATTTCTAATAGCATATTTTTATTTGGAGTTTGGTTTTGCCATATTTGACACAAAACAATTTAGTCTATCATTTTCACGAAGTTGTGCATTTCCCATCTTGTTCCATCTCTTTGTTTCGATCGCAATGAGCGCATCGCGGGTCAGCAAAGCTCATTAAAGCCAGAGGAGAGAACAATATCTCGCCCGCGCCCGGGTTGTTAAAAGAAAATGGCTTTATTCATTTTTCTCTGTACCAGTGGTAACTTAGTTATAGCTTTTTTATGGTGCCTGGAAATGGCTCACAGGCTCGCGGTGCTATGTAATGTAATCAAATTTATGATGTTGCTGTGTATTACAATTCCCTGTTATGCTCCGTCACATGAGAAATTTGGAGTGACTCCCGCCCCCTCGCCCCATCCTCCACACGGGCAAAACACAATGCCCAGAAACATCAGAACAAGTCAGGTTAACAGCCACCAGTGGGCTGAAGAAGAAGAAGCACGCACCCCTCGGCCCCCACTTAAAATAGCCCACGATACTTCCTAAATTATATTCTGACTTATGCTACCACAAATTTATTCAAGCAACCAATCACGTGCCTCTTGAGTTTTACATTTTTCACATTTTATGCACATTTCTTTTCCAGTAACAGTCAAAAGTTTGATTTCTGCAAGGAAGATTTAGAAATATGCAGAGCTGATTTCGTAATGATGAAACAAATGATGTGATGCAGCTTAGCACACAGAGCAAGACATGCACACATACAGATTTGTATTCCCTCATCTTTTTTTAGGCAGAACAGCACCCTTGGGATTCATTTGGCTATTATTTGTATGATTTTAATATTTCAGTCTAATTTCTAATTCAGATCCATATTTTAGAAAGATGTGTCGCTATGTTTCTGTCCTCCTCTTAATATTAAGATGCAGTGGTACCCAATGATCACTAATGCAGAGCACAGTCTTTCCTGTCTGACAGGCCTGTGGAAGAACAGCCTTTCATACTTAATTGGAGAACACATTTTATGCAGTTCTTCAGCATCCAATGTGTGTTCATGGAGCAGTCAAATACCCATGTTAGACATGCAAAAGAGGTCATTCTAACAGATCAAGGATCAAAGATTTGGATAAAGTCAGTGAGGACTGTTCTTTAACAAATAATATTGTTGCTGGATGTCTTGATACTCCTCTCGTTCAAGATCGGGTGGCTGAGGTGCAAGGTGAAACCCTCATTGACACAACCAGTGAGACCAGTGAGTGCAGAGCATTAAAGGTGTTGTAATAGAAGAGTATGTTAGCTTAATATTCAGGCTCTATGAATGCATGAAATATGTAATAGGATGGCATGTTAGCATCCGTTGTTTGCTCCTGCTGAAATATGCTTCAGATATGCTTGCCTGTCGCCAGCACCTACAGACTGACACACATAAACATATGATTTTATTACAAGATGAGCCATATTCTGCAGTTTCATCAAAAGCCACCAAACCAAAATTTTTGGTCACGCTATTAACGCAAGTGAAATGAAAATGGATGTGGAGGGCTAGTAGAGCTATTTATGGAAACTCAGATGCTGTAAAGTAACACCAGAAAGAAAAGAGAGAGAAGAAAATATTAAATCATAGGCACCCTTCATGGAGCGTTTCGTCCATGTGCACTGAGGGAGTCTAATTACCAGGAGAGTGCTTGTTAGTTGTCACCTCCAGATAAACAATGGGCTGTTTTTTTCCTCCTCCCCACTCCCCCTCCCCCCCTGCCCCCGCCTGTGGCAGAGTTTGAAATTCTAGGTAACAAAATGTCAGCTTCAGTGTCCATTCGCCTTCATCTCTGCATCTCTGCAAATAAACCAAAGTAATTTAAATGCATGTTAATAGCGTAAAACAAGATTGACATCTAGAACCAAACAACTACTGACTGCCACTCCAGAGGTGATTAACTTATTAAAGAAAAACTTGGGAAGGATAGAATAATGTGACAGCGCATTTTGTAATCAGCCTTGTGTTTCAACTGTGCCCTATTGTACAGTAAATCTTGTCAGAAAGCATATGGTCCTGAAATATGCTAATGAGTTCTGGAATATTCTAACAGCAAAGAAAGAAATATCCTTGCATCCTCTGAATTTGTCATTTCAAACAGCTGAGATATAAGCTCTTTAGAGAAAGTTGACTGTCAGAATGGGGGCAAAATGCACTATTCAAAACGTTTCCATGAACATTCTGACCTGGTTTGAGCCTACCATTGGGCTTGACACTTTAATGGCTTTGATATGTGTGCATTTTCCCAGCACAGCTAACATGTCAAGCAGGAAGATGTTGTCTGATCCTGGAATAATTGAAATGTTATCCTTCATTCCAAGTAAGGAAAGGAATCACTTGTGAGGGATGGGGTTAAAAGCCTCTGGACCTTCCCCTTCTTGTCTAATGTAATCCCAGTCAAATAATGTGTAAAGATTATAGTGACCAGAGGAAGTATGTTGTACTAGTTTTGCATTTTGCTTCAGTATGGTTTCATTACGCTGTTTAATTTCACTGGTAAGGATAATGCCAAAATATATCATCATGAGACATATCGCCTTTGTGGTATGGATGTGTTATATTACCTATAGTTTCATGTATTTCCAACAAAAAATACACAGGTGCTGTAGCCAAGTTGACACCAAAAAAATGCTGAAATCACTTATACCACTGATATCTGTGGCCATGGAAGGGGCTAACACAATAATTCCCTCTCATTCACAGATGCAGTCATATGAAAAAGTCAAATTTTCTTACCCAGCTTTCCCTGTAATGCTAAGTGACGTCTGATTCTCAAACCTGATGGAATATAGAGTGGTTCTCAAAAGGCATCATGACAGAACTGGCATTGCACCAGCACCCTACCAACATCATTAGAGCAGTATGTCAAGCATCGCACTTTAAAACAGGTCTTTAAAGATGACTACAGTGGTAATCTGTAGTCTTAGAAAACCCAAGCTCATTGGGGGGGGACTAGCTCTTCTCTTGAACATACTACTGCCTCTCAAAACATTTGTCATATCTCCAGTTGCACTCCAAGCCCTCTAAAGATGCTACATGCTCATTGCTAACTTACGTAAACACCTGTAAAAGGAATTAGTTCATTCATTTTTCATGTGGGGTTCACAAAGGTAATGGGATTGTATATAATGCACAACTGAGATTTCCTGAGAACTAAGTAAAAAATGAACAGAAATGTTGCTTTATTCGTCTCTTTTAACCAATAAAAATTCTCAAATCCACAACTTACAAAACATCGATGGCTGTGAGCTTGGCAGGATGTTTTCAGGAAATCAGACAATTAGGAAACCTCTCACTGGATACATGTAAATGTCCTTTGGGAAAACAATTTTCCTCCCGGGGGCTGTGTCTCTTGAAGGTCACAGCAGCATTTCACCTCCCCACTTGTCTTGCCCATAACTACACCACTGGGTATCGCTGGATGCTTCCTGCCAAGCTAGTGAGGGGAAGCTGATGTTGGTATGGGTCAGTGAGGCTGATGCATTGTGACAACAGCAAGAATAATAAAACACTGTCTCACCTGTTTACTGCTCGCCAGCATTATAGTCAAAGGATTGACAAAGAATGAGTGATTCATATCCTTTCGTGGATAGTCATTTATGTTTGATTCAGAGGTGTAATGTAACACACCAGTTGTGGTACCTTTGGGGCGTGGTGTGGTCATCACCGGGAGTAGGTGGATGGCTGAAGATGCTTGTGAGGTGAGGAAGGAGATAGAGAGCATGTCACACAATAGCAGGGCTGAATGAAGACAGAGAGAGGATAGCACTAGTGGTGGCCTTGTACATTTCATCTGGAGGCCCTAATAAAACCCTCACAGGCCGGCATTGATCTCTCCCAGAATAATCCATTTAGACTGAGCGTGCCTGGCCATGTGGGGCCTCTTCAATTATTTATGGGAGAATGCTGTGCAAGCTTCCGTTGGGATGCAACAATGTGCCCTGGGAAACCTGTGAACTGCAGATTGCTGGAGAGCAGAGGAGACACTACATTTGGAAGGAGGAGAAATGGCAGATGGAAAAAGAGAACCAGCTGGAGAGAGATATGAGGGACAGGGGGAGAAAAAGTGGACAAAAGAAAACATGGAGGGAAGGTGAAAAAATTGCAAATTTGAGAAGGAAGGAGATGACAGAGGGGGAAAAAATAAGAAAGAACAGAGAAGCAGTAATGGCAAGGTGCCGGTGATGAAAACAGAGGAAAAGACAAAGAAGAAGAAAGGTCTGCAGGGTTAAGTTTAAGAATACAGCCTTTAAAAAGACAAAGGAGGAGGAGCGATGGGTGAAAATGGAGGATAGAGGAAAAGCAAGGGTGGGTGCAAAAAAAAAATATATATATATATATTTATATATGTAAGGAAATTAAAGAAAGGAGATGAAAAAGGGATATAGAAGAAAGGATGAGGTGGGTAATGAGGGGGCAGAACATACTGAGTAGTAGTGGGAGAAACTGGTACAGATGATGGAAAGAACAAAATAAAAGTCAAACAAGAGTTAAAAGTAAAATAATGGGCAGGGAATAAAAGTAGGTATGAAAAGACAGGGGGAGGAAGAGAGGGGGAGGAATGGGGTAAGGAAGCATCAGAGGTAGAATTATAGATGAGAAAGGGTAGAAGAGTTGACAGGAAATGAGGCAGGAATAGATGGATAGGAAGAAGGTGGAGGATGGGACCTTTAAAGCAAGTCATGAACATCTATTGATCATGGAAGAGTTATGGTTGCTATTGTGCTAAGTGGAGACATGCCAGCTTGACTGGCTGTACAGTTGATCATTATTCCTGCTGCAGTCACCTTTTGTGCTGTGTTGTAAAAAACCCATGGCATTCATGCGTTTAGTGTTGTGTTTTGATGAAAAGTTTATTTATTCAAATCTTTTGGAAGATTATTTAATCAAAGTGACTTTCACCGTGTCACCACAGGTTTTTCAGGGTGATTTGGTCATACATCTAAGGTTAATCTAACGTTGTATGATAGTTCTTTTCATGCCAGGCTACTTATCCTAAACTTCCTGCTGTACAGTGTATTTCATGCAATTAGCTGTCCACAGGCCTCTCAGAAATCCAGACAGATTTATCTCACCTATAATTCCCAGCATCCTATTAGGTTTTCCGTCCAGTGCCTTCTGCCAAATCCAGATTTATGATTCTGCAAAAGACAACTAAAATGGAAACTTTTGTCTATATGGTTGAAAGATTATGTCTAACACATTCTGAGATGGTATATCTTTGCTTCACAGTGTCTCTAACCCTAGTGACCTCTTGATAGCTTCTCTAAAAGCTATTTTAGCATTTAGAACATTGGACGGTGCGGTAGTGTCGCATCACAAAAAGCTCCTGGGTTCATATTCAACCTGGGGCTTCACTGTGTCGAGTTGGCATGTTTTTTCTGTGTCTGTCTGGATTCCCTCCTGGTACTCTCACAGTCTAAAGACATGGGGCATAGGCTAAGGCTAATTACTGATTCTAAACTTCCTGTATGTGTGAATAGTAGCCTGTCTTTATGTATTAGTCCTGCAACAGAATGATGACTTGTCTGGAACGAACCCTGCCTCTTGCCCTGTGACAGCTGGGATAGGCCCCAACCCCTCCGGTGCCCAGAAGAGGACGGATGGAAGCTATTTTAGCAAAATGTTCACACTTTTCTATTTTCTGCCATGGTACAACTACCATATTAATTCATTAAGAACAGTTGTGCCATCTGTCCTTAAATGATCTGCAATCCACATTAAACTTAGATTAATATAGTTGGCATTTAATTTTTTGATTATATCAAGTCATGAGTGTACTACATTACAAACTCTCAGTGGCAACACAAAGGGGAAGGGACTTCTTCAAATGATTTAAACTGTTAGTGAAGTACTAATTGAGCAGACATGCAGTGGCAATGGGGGGAAAAGAACTGTGTAGTGGCTATTACATAGGCTATGTCAAACTGCTTAATCAGATTTGCTAAACGGTGTGGCGGTGTAGCTATTAACTAAAGATAGCAAGTTTCTCTTTAATTAGTAGGATCCCGTTTCCCACCCCTCTTCCTCCTCCCAAGCAGCCACCCAGAATTTATTGTGTGTCCGCAGACATTGATTATCGGATTCTAGTAATTGTTTTGTCTTCGCTTGATTAACAAACCTATGTTTTCTCCAGAGGCTATGTTCAATAGCAGCCATTAATGGCAGGTCTCACAACTGTGAATGCTAACGAGATGTTTACGATGATTGCAACGGAAATGCATGAAGACTTCCACAGGGGGAAGAAAATGTTTCCTTATTTTCTCAGGTTTAAAGAACAGCAAAGTTTAGTAAAAGGTTTCGGACACAAATGTTTGAGTTTGATTGGTCCCTCCGATTGATGGTGCTTTGTGTTTTTTGTGATTCCACTCCAGCACACACAGGCAAGATGATAGATCTGCAGATGGCTGTGTGAACCTTGGCATTGTTGGCACGTCAGGAATTTGAGCAGTCTGCCTCGTTTTTGATCTTCTCCTTTTTTGAGAGAGGTTGAGGTGAGAAGCAGAGTGCATTCCAGCTGCTGAGGAATAGGCATGTAATGAGAAAGAGGCAGAGGGGTGATGGAGAGCTTTTGGGGGAGCTTCGGGTCATGCTAAGGGGCTTGAAGAATTCAAGGGCGTAAGGTTTGGATGTAAGCACACTAGTGTACTCAGATTCTATATATGTTTTTTGTAAGCCCTGTTACAAGTAAGACCTTTAACTTTTATCTGATGCCTTTCAAAGGTACCTGTCATTCTCTGTCTACTACCACAACACCATGACTGGTCTTTGACTCGTATTTCAGAAGAATGCATTTAGACAAATCGAGTTTATTTCTTTTCATATATCAAAATGTACAAGAAACATTTGTGTGAGCATGCTGTTACTTTGAAATAATAAATTGGCTGTTCTATTCAACATCCAGGAGGAATTTGGATCACTTATGCAACATTTGTGAATGAAATGATCCAAAGACACCAACTGTACAATCTTATGGCCGTGTTTCAGTATAACACTACTGCACAGTGTGGGCGCCAGCATAGAACTTTCCTGTCAAAGACCTGAAAGTGACTCAGCCTGCAGTAATATTGAGCTGGAATGCACAATCCTGTTGCAATCTAATAAGTTGCTTTTCATTGATACCTGTAGTGACAAATCCTTACAAAGCAACCCTTTTAGTGCAATAACCAGTGCAGTTTTCATTCTTTTGTTGCCCTCCCAGTAATGCAGCATGCTGCACTGAACCATCTGGATGTAATTCTATTTTTCCTGGCTTCTCAGCAATTAATTCTATTACATTTCACTTGGTTTAGCTACATATGTCTACCTACATTTTAGATCATTTTGTAGTTTTCTATTTTTTATGTTTTAAATGACCCCACAATTTTCCTGTTTCCAAGTTGATGAAATTAAATGTATTTGTAAGAAAATGAAGAAATGACAACTGATAAATGCAGTCAGTGGGACTTTTATGCTGGCTTCCCCTGTGACAATCACCTTTAGGCCTCAATCTGCTGCTTGAGTTGTCCGTCGGTTTGTGCTGTTAGCTCAAACCAGCTGCTGAAGCAAGAACAGGATGCTGCGGGAGACGAGGAATGAGCTCTACTTAAAAGTAATTTATATTTACTGTCGTTTTGTTGGGTGAAGAGGAAGTGACAAATGCGAGCTTGTTGTTTATGAGGCTTGGCTAAGTGCTGGCAGAGCTGCTTTTCTCTGAGGTAGTTGGCTCTGTGTTTAATTCATGTCCTTGGGAGGTGCATTGCTTTGTGGTGTAGTGTGTGGCAGGCGAGCTAATGAGAGGTGAACCTATCTGCTTCTTATTCTCCATCTGCCTCCCTCGCACTTTGCCCCTGCTTTCTCCCACTTCTTGCCCCTGTCTCTCCTGCTTTTCTGTCCTCAGTCTCTGTTTTGACCTTTTTTCTGCTTTCGACCCCGTCCTCACAGCGCCTTTCGTTTTCTGTTACTTTGAGCCGTCGTGGAAAACGTGTACACAAAATTTCCTTGAATTTACCCCCTAGCTTGCTGTGCTTATGTGGATGTGAAACATGGAAATGGAGCATACTCCTTGTCATCACTTCCTGTCAAATAAATCATTCAGACCTTTGACAAAACCCCAAATAGGACTGCCAATTTTCAAAGCTGTCCCGTTCATCACTTTGATTCATCTTCTCAGAGATGGAAACCCCCACCTACCAGCCATCACCACATACTCACACACACACTCTCCCTTCAGTCCTCCACCATCACACATTTACAGTCAGAGAGTTAGCTGGAGAGGCTACCCTGCATTCAGTTTTCAAAGGAGAAGCAGTTCAGTGCAGCACCAGTGGATGTGGGCTCTAAAGCACCCTGAAAGAAAGACAGGAGAACGACAGGGGTGAGCTGAAATGTTGACCTCTTTGTCACCTCAGCTCAGCTACATCCACTTTCTTCTCCTCTTTCTCCTGTGTACCTTGTAAGGTGCTGTTTTAATTGACATAAAGAAAAAAGCTCTAGTTATCTGGCTGCCTGCTCCTGTTTCATGTCACAACTTTTTTTCCCCCCCTTCCTTGTTCCTTGTCCATCATTCCTCTTCTCTGTGTCTTTGCCTCTTAGGCTTTCCCTTCTTTTTATCTGTATTTTTTTGTTTCTGTCTCTCTGCCTCTTCCTTTCTGTGCCTGTCTTCCTTCAGCACAGAAACACAGCGTTCCCCTCTGATTGCCTGTGTTGTTTCCCTCCTCTTCTTTCCTCCTTGTCTAGTTATTTACATCTCCCTGCCTCACACCAGCCTACTCAACTTGTCTCTCTGTTCTCAGCTCTGACTTGAAATCTTTATGTAATTGCTTCTTAAATTTTGAAATGAGGGTATCAGCTCGGCTGCATAGATTCGGTTTGGAAAACAAAACAATGGCACATGTAGCGGTGATATCTATGCTAGTTCCGGCACAGATGTAATATTAAATCAGTAGACAGTAAACATGGAGGGGGCTGTAATCAAGATAACGTGTCAAAATATCGGCTCAAATAAGTGCACAGAGGACTTGCAAGGAGTGTGCCAAGCTGTGACACTTGCTTCTACTTTGGTTCCAGCTCTTCCTCCATTATTGAGCTGTCTATATTTCCATCTGGCATCACCTGCCAGTGGTAAACTTTTTCCTTCCATCCGCTGCTTTTCAGTGCATGACAAGTTTTGTTTGACTGACACTTCTGTACGTTCTTCCTATGTTCGGTGTAGTCAGCCCGGAAAATGAAAGAAATCCATTTTCACTTAGATCTGTAAAGATAGCAGCCCATCTCTCAATACTATGTATTTTCATCCATTTCATGATGGACTCGTGAGCAGCTGAATATCATCCTTGCCTCCTGGAGACAGAGGACAGACAGTAACTGTTCTTTGTTATTGAAACTACCTTTGGGTCACGACGAGTCAGTGATATTTCAGAGTTTTTCAAAGATGGGTTTTGTTGAGTCCTACAAGCAACATATTTTTGAGTTTATGATCAGGTCCACACCGAGATGTGTATATGTGTCTGTATTAGCAGAGAGCAGTTATCCATTTTTAAACTGATCTTCAAAAGTGCACATCAATTCAATCCTTGTATTGCAATTACTGCAAAACCTACACACACCCAAGATATTTACAATATATGCATAATACAAAAAAAGCATTGATAAAACCTGTATAGATGTCAACTAGCTTAATTTGGTATTATTCTTCTGCAGTTCGTATGCTCCTTTCTGTAGATCACTTCCAAAAATAGCCCTTACGTGCATAGCCTGTGATGGGACTTTCTATACTCCTGGGTCAAATGCCATTCCCTTTTTACACTGATCGTCACCTGTTATGTATTTTTCATAGCTCTGAGTGTCTGTCTTTTTTTTCATCCTGTATTCCCTTTTGCCCCTCTCCTCCCTAAGACCGGCTTGTCCTGTCACTCCAAGGTGGGCCTTCAAACTCTGGCGCATTTTTTCACAGCCGCCCTTTGTTTTCATCTATTGTTCTTAAAAGCGATTATGACCATCAGACAGGGCCATTAAATATTTAGTGGAGCTCAGGCTGCTGCGTTCCCTGGCTTCACAGGAACGCGCACCACAGATGTTCAAAGTGTCTCTCTGTAGGAAGGCGGTGCACAAATACTTTGAGGGGCAGTCACTCCATTAAATAAAAGCTGCTTTTTGGACATAGAGTATGTGTAGATCTTGTGTGATTCAGTGGCAGTGCTTAGTGTGTTTCTTTGTCCTTTAGGTAGTGACACACACATATATGCCTTTGTGTTTGTGTGTGCCTGTCTCTGTTTGTTTAAGCCACTGTGTTTTGCATTCACTCCTATACTCATTTATTTGCCTTCTGTCTTTGTCTGTTTTTGGTGCCTGTCCCTCACATTATTTTGCTTTTCAATATTAGAAAATGTATATATAACCCAATCCTCGTTTTCCACTGCAGAAAGAAACAGAATGACGAGTTGCTTGAGAGAAAAAATAAATAAACTCCTCTGCTATTGATTTAACTAAAAACGTGGATTCACCAATTGCCTCTCCTGTTACTGCTACATTTAATATTGATGTCCAAATCTGAGAAACTGCACTCTGGTGCAATACTCTATAACTATAGGAGAGAATTTTGTCCATCCCTGCTGCTTTCCACTCGTCATCTTCCTTTCTGTTTGGAGTAAATCAGGTAAAGCCAAGGTTTTTCCACACTCTGTGATATGTATGCATGATATGTTTTGTGTTTCTTTTTAATATAATTTCAGTTGTGGATTATGGGTAAGCAAAAATCATGCTCACTGTTGTTGTTGTTTTTTTTATTGCAAAATATTAAACTGAAAATATTTAATTCATCAAGGCTTACAGGTTGAAAAGCTGCAACATTCATTGTTGAAGCCATTGTGCCCTTGAAGCATAACGGAGCTTTGTTGTCCTGGCTGTTATTATTCAGAAGGATTTCAACTGAGAGAGCAGCCAGGAGTTCAGTGTCTTGCTCAAGGATGTTTTGGCTGTTCTAAAAATGAAAAGTGATGTGCCACTTATGAGACGTCCAACCACAAGTCCATCCTGCCAGTTTATAATCTTATATTTACTGCAAGTCATGATGATGAAAAAATGTTTTGCCCTACTAGATATTATGTCTCATATTGCGTCTAATAATATGGTGCTGTCTGCTTACACCGAAGCTTCATTTTCTATAAACAAGTTAAGTGAGAAACACTCACTCTGTAGTGATTGTCTCATGGCTCCATATCTTCCTCCTGTAAGCTAAAGATGTACAGGTTAATGGAGTGGGAAACTCCTTCTGTCTGCATGTTTGTTTTGTCCTGCTCAGAAAACTTTCGTGAATTCTCCATCATCTCAGTATAACAGACAGCATAAACCATTAGGAGTCCAGTTCACCTGTTTGGTGCAAATGAAAGTGAGAATATTTGCAGTGGAGAGGCACAGTCCTCACAATGGGAATAGTTTTGCCAGGTGGTGGCCACAATCCATTGCTTTCTCCTCATTCGTCCTTTTTGCTACTGTCCTCGTCACTCCTGGCATGAGGTGGTACCCTATTCAGGTTGCACATCACATCACATCACATTAGCTCTTCCTAAATGGCACATCCATATGTGCCACAGGAAGATGGCTTGCTGTGTCTACCTGGACAGTCTAAATACAATACAATACAATACAATTTTATTTATATAGCACATTTAAAAACAAGGTGTATGCCAAAGTGCTTCACAGAAACCAAATAAGAGCAATAATAAGTACAAGTAAATAAAATAATAAAATAATATAAGTACAAATAGAATATACTAACAGGTGGGAGACATAACTAACCAATGATACCAGGCATAGTAGGCACAAGGCGAAAGGCTGAAGGTTTAAACATAAAAACATTAATTAAAGCAAAAAATATAAGTTACAGTACAGCTAAAAATGCAGGGTCTAGGAGGCAGGGAAGGCAAGGCTAAATAAATACGTTTTTAATTGAGATTTAAAAGATTGAATTGAATCAGACGCGCGGATAGCTTGAGGAAGATTATTCCAGAGGTAGGGTGCAACAGAGGCGACTGCACGGTCACCTCTGGTCTTAAGGCGGGATCTAGTTCGCACCAGGAGCATTTGGCCTGCTGATCTAAGCGCTCTCCTAGGGGTATAAAAGCTGAGGAGATCCTTAAGATAGCTGGGCGCGGTGTTATTTATGATTTTAAAAGTGAGCAATAAGATTTTAAAATCGGAGATCAGGGAGAACTGGAGTAATAGACTCAAACCTACCAGTTTCGGTTAAGAGACGCGCAGCAGCGTTTTGAACGAGCTGCAGTTTGTGAATAAGGGCAGAATGGAGATAAATAACACTGAGATGATCCCAGGAATTGGGCCATTACATGAACAGAGCTGGGCAGGGCAATTTAAAGGCATTAACCAATCAGCAAGACCAGAATCTGCTCCTTTGTGCAAGAAGGAACAGGATGACTCCTGCCAGGGCCCCACAAACTGAACTCTAGCAGTTTTTTTAAATGCAGCTCAATTGGAGTTTGCCTGAGAACATCAGAACTGGCATTTCCACCACTGGCACCCTGTTCTCTTCATATTTGACAGTAGGTCACACTGAGTGCATGTGACAGATGTGAAAGTGTCCGGAGACACCGTGGCGAACGTTAAGATGCCTGCAACATTATCCAGCATGACCGGTTAGTCAGTGGGTCGGTGCAGCATATCCTTAGAGTGTCACACAGACCTCAACGTGCTGTTGTGTACTGGGCTAAAATCCTCAAACCCATCATCAGACCTTATGCTGGAGCAGTGTGGACTGGGTTGCTTGTGGAACAGGACGATGAGGCCTCATGTGGCGTGGCTAGTGTGTAGGTAGTACATGGGACAGTACATATTGGTGCATCTGAAGCCACTATAGCTCATTGAAGCCGTGATCCAGGTCTGAGAGGAGATCACCCAGCGCTCCATCTATTGTCTTACCAGGAGCATGCCCAGACATTTTCAGGCATGCATGCAGGTACATGGGGGTCATAAACATTATGGTCACATCATGATTCAAGTTGGATCAGCTTGTGATTTCAGTTTTTTAGTCCAGGCCTCAAAGTGCTGAAATAACAGATTCCATCCCTCTCAGATGTTTTAGTTACAGCAGTGTGTCTCTCCCTGTTTAAATGCTCATTCACTGCTGAGGTGTCACCTCCAAGAAAATGAGAGCATTTTGTTTTTCAGCTCACCACATACTAGGTCAGGACCTCTGGACGTGACATTGTATTTTACCCTCAAAAGTCTAAAAGGTTGTATTTTAACAAATACCAGGATCTTTGCCCAAAAGGAATCAGTCAGGGTTGTTTCTAAAACCTAATCCAGTAGCAGCTGAAACTGAAAAGTCTAAAACTAGCAGTCCAAGACAAGACACAAGCAACGGTCCTCTGGGTGAACAAATTTATACTGCGCTGTAAAGCAGACTTGTTTTAATTTTTTATGCCTCCTTATCCACAAAGATGCTATTCTAGAGCTCTACCTGTATATTAAAAAGTGACACAAACAGAGTACCCAGTGCATTAAAATGAGACTGTGTGGACAAACTGAACAAATCCACAAGAGTTTAAAACATGAATACTCCTCATTCTGTTGAAGGTGGATAAAGGAACTCAAAAACACACCTAGTGCAGCTTTGAATCTCTGTAGAAGATTAAATCACTGGTTAAGGCAGACTTTGGGTGCAGCTAAGAGGTGTATTTCAAAGACGCTGAAGAGCCTATTCATACTTATCCACGAGTGAGTTATGTTAATTGATGAAAGTCCTTGGTTTTAATGGCCATGTAGTAGCTGGTATTGAGAAGAAAGTGACAAGCTGTGATATGTGCTTGTATGGGCCAGCCAGCTAAACCTTTCTTTCTTCCTCCCTTTTTGCCTAATGGTTGATAATGAAGAGGGCATCTTTACAGAAATGACATGCGCATGTCCTTTACTGGGAACAGACGCACGCATAAAGGCTGGGCTGACTGCCCTTCAGAATACTGGACCTGACATTAATCTTTAAATGACTGTTGCTTCTTCCCTAAGACTTTCAATCCATTAGTGGCCACATCTTGAGATGGAGGAAGATTGCCAAAGAGCCAAAGACAGAGAGCGGGCAGCGTCTGTGTGTATGTGTAAGTATGTGTTGCGGATGTAGAATGGTGGAGAGAGTGCAATGGAAAGGATGATGTCAATGATAATGGAGGATGAGGACAGGGAATCAAAGAGCGACAGAGACTGGCTTAGGCCATGATGAGGTATGCAGAGATATTGTGTGATAAAACAAGTAAGACAGAGAGGGTACACATCTTCAAAAAAAACAAAAAAACTTGTCATGTCAGCAATCATATTCCTCCATTGATGCCACACTGGCACACCCTGTTCCCCCATCCTACACTCACACACAGAGATTAAACTGATATTCGGCATCAAAGTGTGGTTTTTATTTGTATTTTTTTTGTCTTGTTTTGACAGAACAACAGAATCAATAGATACTGAATTACAAAGGCAAGTTAATGTTTCATGTTAACACGTGATCCCAGTCTTGCTTCAGTCTCCAACATTTCCATTATTGCACACTGAATTGCGCCTCTCCCCTCGCCTTTTTTCGTGCCATTGTTCCCTTACTTACCTCCTCCTGTCATTTCACATGTCCCTTTCACACAGTCATTCCATATATCACTCTGTTTCTTGTTTTGTCCACACTTCCCATTCTGTTCCGTCTTCCCTTCAGTTCAGATCCTTCCTCACATCTCACCTTATTTTTTTCTTTGCCTTGACCTTCTTTTATTCTTTTTTCTAATTGTACTCTCTCCCCGCTATTTTCCGATTCTAACTATATGGCTACTGCAATTACAACTTTTCTACCCAGCCCTTTTTCCCTTTCCTCCTTTTTATGTCCCTTGCCTTTCATCCTCCCCACCTCTCCTCCTCACACCCAGCTTACTCTCTCCTTCCTTTCTTCCATTCTCTCTGCTCAACCCTCTTCTTTTCCCCATATCCTCTTGTCCCCTCATCTCCCTCCCGCTGCTTCTCTAGCAGTGAGCTATAGTGACTCTGACATCATTACCCTTGTTGTGACAGGTTTCATTTGTACCCTGTGGACCTATACATCAGCCTGACTGATAGTCCAGGGCCTGGGGCCAACAGAGCCCCACCCAGACTGGGACAGAGTAACAGACAGAACGATCCTAAAACCACTCCAGCCTGCATACCACTGGATTTTTTTCCATTACTTGTTCTGATATGTCAAATTCAATACCAGTTCATAACACGCCCCCAAAACATCAGCCTGTCTGAAATAACAATCCCTGTGCTGGAATAAAATAAACACATTTCAGGGGGGAAAATGCACACTCACACTCTTTGATTGACAAATGATCTCTGGAAATTGCTATACGGGAAAACTAACGAGAGCTTAGAAACAAATGGAAGTCATTAAATATTCCATTTAGTAGGACTTTGCACAATTTGCATGTGCCCTTTGAATTAATCACAAAAAAACCCTGTTTTGATAGTTTTGTTTAAACATATGATGAGTCTTGAAATGTCATTGTACTGATTTGTATTGCGTCCGAAGGAGCTTCAAGGTTGTCTCAACAATTTGTATTAACCCGCAAAGGCAGAAGTTTTCCAGTCCTATGACTTAGTCAATTGATTACACAAGTGCTTATAGCTCGTTATATGTATAATGATGTATAAATATGTCAATATAGATAATGAATATTTACTTTTACACAAATGAAAACTCAATATAATTTAAGACAGTTATAAATGACTGCCTCTCACTTCAGTATTTATGCAGTTAATGATTGTTTGGGGGTTAAGTGACGTGCATAAAACACCCAACCTGTGTTTTATAGTCAGCGAAGCCTTAACAAGACCTTTCAGAGATTTTCCTACATAAAAAAGACAAAAAAAATTCATACTGCTAATAGACTGCAGGTACAAAAATTAAGCAATCACTCATTTAAATTTTAAATAATCCATAATCCAAATGATTTGTCCTGTTCTTTCATACTGCTCAGCACCATTACCAAAGTGTGTGAGGTATTCCAGTCAGCACAACGTCATATCCATCTCTACACCCTCACAAATGCAGCCAATACATTAACAATACCTTCAGACTGCTCGCAGTCCCATTGATCTGTGGTCATATTAATGTGTGGCTTATGAGCTCGACAGCATCCTTTGTGGCCAGACAAAAATGAATCCACTTGAGTGTGGCGCGTTTAATGGCCGACCTCCACTGTTCTTTCACAATGGAACAGATCCCCGTTGTGTTCATTAGGTTGTGCAAAGTAGAAAGCTTGGAAGAGGACTGCTATGAAAGATCTTCATTTTACAGGCACCTGACCCCCCATGAGTGTAGCGTGCTGAAGGAATGGGATTGTGAGAGAAGTTTGAATATAAAATTAAGTGCAACATAATAGTTTTCCATAACAGGACTAAATTTTTGACTTTGAGCCCTATTGGCCTGTTACAAAAAGCACCAAATAAGCATCTTTTGAATAATAAATCCTATTACCACCTCTTGAATTACAGATAGTCATGTTCCAAATAAGCACTTTTGAAATTAAGCCCTTCATGTGTTTTTTCTCTGTGTAGATTGTCAGTCATCCAGGTCATGGCAGTCTTAAACAATCTTTTCAAGCACTTAAGACTTTGCATGTAAATCAGTGGGAGCAATCACATATGGTCATTATCTGTTGATGAGTTATCCCACGGTTTGGTGATTTTTTTTTCTAGCTGTGTGCAGCCATTGTGTTGGCTCAGCAAGAGCATTTATAAATAAGGGCTAGCTGTCTCGCTGTAGTCAATACCCCTCCATTCACCGTGGAGGTTAGCCAAGAACAGAGTTGAGCTCAGACATTTTTCATGTACTATCCTCTAGAATATAGCCTTTTTGTGATGTGTGTATGTGTGCATGTTTCTGCTTGTGTCCAAGCACCTGTGTAGGAAGCTATGTGTGCGATGCATTTTTGTGTGAGACACAACTTAGTTGTACGTGTTGCTGAAGAAAAAAGACTGACCACACAGAAGGCACATTAATCATCCCGTGTTTCTCTCTTTTCCCACTGCCTCGTGTACTCGGAGTTGAGGCCTGATGGATGGTTTGACTCTCGCTCTAGATTCCAAGGGAGAGACTGTAGCCTATCGACAGGCCAGAGATCCCTTGGGGAGTCCCTAGCTTACCCTACAGCCCATACGTCTCTTGAAACTTATGTGTGGCTTCTCATGTATTTATTCCATACATTGTAGATGTGTTCTCCCTGACTTAAAACTGGAGTGGGAAAGTGACTGTGCAAATGTCAGCCCTGTTACATGATTTTTGACTGCCAAGAAGAGTAAATGGCTGGGAAATGTTCACTGGTGTTAGAGCAGAACGACTGAATTCATTATAAATTGACATCATTTACAGAAAAATAATTTTCCACTGACCATTTCATGTGGGCATTGGTGAGTTCACCATCTATCTTACCCATTTATACCAGGTACTTCAAAGTACTTCATGTTATTCATAATGTAGTATCAGCATCGTAGCTTTGTTTTTTTTAGGAGGTTGCCCTTTAAATGCATTTTATCCTATCATTTACTACTTTTGTGTTCTGTTTTCAAGGCTAGAACAAGAAGCTAATATAAAATAAGTGAAGCACTAAGCTGACAATTAAAGAGAAGATACAGGCTAGCATGACTCCCGTTTGCCACCTCCTGTGGATCATTTAAATCACCCGTTGCTCCTTGATAGCTGATGAATAATAATGCCGAATCAACATTAGGTCTCCTGTATTCTGAAGTGAGAGAAAGGGATAAGGAGAAGGGATGGGACTAAACCATAACATAATTAATTTTGGTGTTTTTTGTTTGGTTTTTTTTTTTGTTCTTGGATTGTTTTGAGAGGCAAACAGAAAATGCAAACAGAGGTGAAAACAAACAGGAAGCTCTTAGTTTTCCAGCGGTAGCTAGTACCTCAATAAAGAGACAGGAAATAGGAAAAGAATCCACACAGAGACGTGGCTGCAGCGTGCCTCTCCTGTTTTCTTTCCCTCTATGGCTGTCTCCTTCTTTGTCTTGTGTGTCAGTAACTCCGTGTTGTCATTCACCTAACCTTGGTGGCAGAGTGGAAGGTTTCTTGGCGCCTGCCAGTTGTTCTTGGCACAGAAACGCAAGGGAATAAACCTCAGCACTTTGATGATGAGGCGCTTAGCAGATGTCTGATGTACAGCTTGACGAAGCTTCGATTTCCCAAGGACACAGTAACTCCTCGATATGTGACAGGATGTGCATGTTTATGTGTAAGTGCAATGAATCAGGCTTTGAAATTACAAATCAGAGCGAGTATTTGGCTTCCTTTCAAACATATTGTTGTGCACCACCCCGTGAGTCTGATATTTACAGTAGAATTGTGCACTACCTTCATTGTATAGGCAAATGGATGTTGACAGATGCTTGTGTCAAGCAGACTAAGACAATTGGTGGTGACAGCCTGGGTCAACGTGTCCTGAGAGCCGACAAACGTCCGTCTAGATTTCCAGGTACGGAAGAATTTTACCCCTGGGATGTTTCAGCCTTGAACATAATGAAGCATGTCTAGTGACAAGGTGGATGGACTCCTTCAAAATGTATCTGAAACAAGGTTAGAATGTGGATAACATAGCAAGGAAAAGAGGTTATTTCCAACCTCAACCAAAAAGTTTATAAGCAAAACCCTCACGCAACATATTACTGTTCCAGAATATTTTATGAGCCAAAATACATTTTTACTGTGTATCATTGTGTCATAATGTATGCTGTAACAGCAAGTTTTATGACAGTTTAATTCAGTCTCCCTGAAACATGCATTCAAGCACTACTTTCATCTGGCTCGCTGTGCATTTTGGAGTATTTGGCAAACCTCTTGCGCAGGTTCAGTAGCTCATTCCTCCATTGATCTTTTTTTGGGTTAGTTGTGGTTGCTGGTTCAAGTGGGTCAGAGCAAGGGGTTAACAAATATTTTGATTGCCTTCACTATCTAGCATGACACTCTATAAGGATCACATCAGTGTATCCTATCAGGTATGAGGTGGCAAGTATGCAAAATGCCTGACAGCCTCTTATGCAGCCATTCACACTGTGACTCAGGATGCAAATTGTTCAGGCTCTCAAACCCTATGGTATCAGCCAAATGTTTAAGCACCCCCACCCCTTCCCCAAACAACTGGGGGTATGTGGTGGTGAGGTGAGGCATAGGAGCACTTGCAGAAGTAAACAAGTGTACAAAACAGACATACAAAAGCATCTATCCACACAGAGACCTGGCTCGCGTTCAAGGTCAGGCAATATCGGCAAATGGTAAGATAAAAGCAGAGCATTACTTGAAGCCATGTTGCAGTCTGAGATAACATCTCATTCAGTGGTACATAAAAGACAAATGCGTCTATGGGTTTAGTTAAGCCCAGCCAGTGCTGGATTTTTGGGTCAATACAGATTTTAGAGATTAAAAAAATCTTATATATGTAGCCTCTATGTATTTATTTATATCGGTGATTTTTATGAGAGCCTGTCTTCTTTCATGATATTGAGACAAATTGCAGTATGGCCATGAAAGCTACTCTGCTGATTAACTCTTCGCGGATGGCTTTTTATCTGTTGGCATTTGATGTACGACATCTTTGTAAGGGCTACGGTCGAATGCAATCACAGGGCCTTTCATTGCAGGGGTCCCTTCAGATTGCCTGCTAGTTCTCAAGGGAGGCCATCCCTCAGAAAATATTGACTGTTGGACAGTGAGCGCCTGTGTGTATTAGAGGGGCTGCTTTAGAGAGAAATTGCAAATGCCTTTGTGTGTGTGTGTGTGTGTGTGTGTGTGTGTGTGTGTGTGTGTGTGTGTGTGTGTGTGTGTGTGTGTGTGTTGTGCTTGTCTGTCTCCATGTACTAATGGAGAAATAGGAGGAGAGCCACCCAGAAGGCAAAGGTCACTCACCTTGTAAAAGGAATAGAAGAAATTCTGTTTTTTCACAAGACATTGCTCCCAAACACAGTGACTTTCTCCTATCTCATTGTTTTCCTATGCTTTTTCCTTTTTGATAGCCTGCACTTTCAGATTGGTGAGGAGCTCTTGAACTTTCCAGAGACTTAAATCTCACCTACTGAACCTACATACTTCAGCAAGGCTCTTTCTTACCAATCCTGAAGGCTCCTGCCGTCCTTTTCTTTAAATGCTAGTGTCCATTTATAAACTTGTGCACCATGTTTGGTCATTGGTGCACAAGTTTATAATGCACTTAGCAAAAAGGGGGATTTAAGCTTAATACAGATTCACAGTTATTTTAAAATGAAGGACCGGGAGATGTCCAGCTTGTATTGTCGCTGACTTTCAATAGTCCTGCCAGTTGTTAATCTTATTGTATTTAAACAAACTCCACTAACTGCATGTCTTTGGATTGTTGGAGGAAGCTGGGGTACACGGAGAGAACCTACCAAAAACTGAGCTCAGGACCTTCTTGTTGTGAGGCAACATTGCTAACTACCATGCTGCCCATTATTATCCAATCTTATATAGTATATATAGTAGATCTATATGTGATAACAGTCATACAGCACATTGTCAATCAGAAAAAAAAAGTGTTATTGATAGATGCATTCAATATAATTCTGATCATTATGGTGAAGGTAATGATTTGTGTCCCACGGTTTAAAGTGCTTTTGCTTTAGTTAATGATTCAACGTGGTGTCAAATACTTCTTATTTTGCAATCCAGTTGTGTTTATGGACTTGTCCTAATAGTTTGCCTTTTGCTGAAATGCTTTGAAATTCCTGCTGTCACAAATCTATTCAAAGACTTTGAACATATGCCCATAGATGCTTTATTCCTAAAATCTAAAACTACACAAGTGCCAATGTTTATCCATCAACAGGACGGCATTGCAAATTATCCTAAAGCAAAGCAACAAAACACTACCTGCTCACTCACTGGAATTTATTGGGATAGAAACCTCAGTACATTTCAAAGCAGGGAAATTCATTGGAGCCTTAAGAATACACATGACTACTGTAGCTTTACCTGGACCAAGAGGAAATACAGTTAAACTGCAGTTGCAGTTTAACTAAATGAAGCCAGAGACAGCAGGTGCACATTTATCTTACCAAATAACAATCACTAGCTAGCATAAATTAACTCCTGTCTGTGCTATGAGCTAGATATTTGATTGACAGTAATTATCGTTTCAGGCTTGTCACAGAGACCCAAGCATTCTTGATGTTTTCATGTAAAACCAAAGCTAGAGCCCAGCCCCAGTCAACGACACAAAAATAACTGGAGCAACATGACAAAACATAGTCTGTCTAACTAAATATGCATTTTTTGTGTGTAAAATGTTAGCGTCATGTAACATGCTTGGGGAAAGGAAGTCTAAATGCTTATATGAGCATTATGGAGTTACATCTTTATAGATAACAGATAGCCATCAGTGTTGTTATGAGGAATATTCAACTTCTCTTTCTGTCAGATTGCACAGAGATTTTAAAACATTACCACCCTGGATGCCAATACAGCTAAAGTGCCAGCTTTACCTGCACTTTTCATCATGCAGTACTTTCTTTCATCCCCTTGGGGAAACACCACATTTTAATTGGTTAAGAAATAACTTCTATTTTTTCTTGTTTTGTTATGGTATGATGTAGGTTTCTTTATATACTCATTGTCACTCTGTGACAAGTGTTGGGGAGGGTGATCATTTTGCAAGGCTAATTAATTTAAATGAGAAATAATATTAAATAATTTAATGCATTAATGGGAAAATGCTATATATTATGATCCTTAATGGCAGGCTATTACAGAATACTGTGAATTTGTCAATCCCCAAGATCGGCACAACCCTACTGAGAGATCAAGGTCACACTTCAGAAGGCTGAATTTGATCCTGAGCTAAAAACATGCCTTTGCCCTGTACAGACTGGGATAGTATTTCATGTAGCAACTTTGCCTCACTTAAACAATGAACAACTAGGTTGCGGGGAGGAGGAAATCAAGGTCCTGCCCTTTTTAATCGTGATGTTCTGCTCTGGGGTAACACCCCCCTGGGTAGATAGTAATGGAGTAATCCTCTTATCTATTACTGCTTCCTTCACCCTTGCAGATCATTTTTCTTCTGCTCTAGTGTATCACTCTGTGCAGTGCTCAATGTTTTCCCCATTTGACTTTTGGCCACAGTCTGGCTCAGGTCAGATTGAAATGGTCTGATAGTATTGGTGCACTGCCATATCAATGTCCCTCTGAAAGATCATTAATCAATTTGTCTATTAGAACTGTTGAATTTATTGAATTTGTCAGTGTCCTTTCTTAATATGCAACAAACACAGGTTTGAAATGAAGAAGCCAAAGATGCAGTTTATTTTTATTTGTTGATTATCTACATTAAAGAAAAACAGATATTGGCACACAGACATGCTTTCGTAAGCTGACAATACCCTGCGACATTACACATGCTGGCATACGTATTGGCGCCTCGGACCAGTCGTGTTGGACATGGTGTGTGAAAGGTGCCCTGCTGTGTCGTTGGTGACAAAGACTATTTCTGTACTCACTCTCAGACAGAGAGACAAGCAGGATGTGTAGCGATGAACTCTCATCACACTGTGCTAAATAGCACCGAGGGGCACAAACCGCACCTAACATTAGCATGCTCCTTTCTAAAGCTGTCATGCCTTTTGGACACCAGTGTGCACCTACTGAAAGGTTATATTGGACCCATGGACCCTTTTAACATACTGTAGATCACCTTGAACCATCGGACACATCATCAGTGATGGTTCCTTGCATCATGTGGTGTTCTTGGGTCTTTCAACATAAGATAGCCTCACCCAGGTGACCTGGCCGGGCTTGTATCCTGCACCACCCATGACATCCTCACCTGAACTACAGCCACCTTGAAGCACCTTCGACTTCCACTGCCTTGTTGGCAGAGTTTGTCTTGGATAAGTGAAACCACTGCATGAAACCAGGCATTACAAGCAGAAACCAAGAATTCTGTTTGAACAGTAAGGATAGGCAGCTAATAGAAAATGGATAGCATGTAAGTCTTATAGCATGTACTATTACTTTTCTTTATGTGCACATATCATGAAAATAGGTTGCTGAAATGATTCATTTTAGCCTTGACTATTATCATTCATCCCCCTCTGGCTCCCTCGAATGCTGCTGGGTTACTCTTTGTTAGCCTATTGTCTCTGAGATAAAATGCTTGCACATGTGGAATGCACTTATTTTCTTAGCACAGAAAAGTGTGTTTATATCACCCCACTGAGATAGTGACGTGTACCCCAGTGTGATAATAGCGTTCATCTGAATGGCAACACCTGTTCTGCATTTTGTCTGCATGTGTATGCCTGTGTAATGTTGCTCAACAGGCCTCTCAGAGACACAGCATCAGTGGGAATCCAGCTTCAAAAAGGTGCTTAGTAATTCTGTTCAGATGAGCATACAAGGAGAAACTGGGACTTGCCATCCCACAGTTGCATTATGAAGTAACTTTTAGTTACTGATGATATAAAAAAAAATCCTGCAAACCAGCAAAGGTACATTTCTTATGCTGTTTGTAACTGTTACATGGTCTCTTCTTAATAGAGGTTAGAAAAGGAGTTTTGTTACTGGAATTCTGCAGACCATTAAGTTGAAAATTCATTTGTATTAACTTATAATATATAAATATTATATGAACCAAATTAGAGATTTAGAGAGTAGTGGAGCTTTGAACATGGCTTAACAACCACCAAGTCAGTGTTAGTTTTAAAAAAGAATATATCAGTCTTCTCAGAGCGATGGGCCCTGTCAGTGGCAACAGAGAGGAAAAAAATTTAATACTGAGTGCAGGAAATGTTACTGCATACAGATGAAATCCAGATCCTTCCCACATTTTGATTAATTTGTGTTGTTGCCTTTCATCTTTTCTCTTATTCTTTTTGAACATATTTTTTTATCTTGTGCATGATTGAGGTCATGGGGCACAGAGAAGGCACTGTTCCAGAGGAGATACACTCGGGAAATGCATCACAATATTCACACAATCCTAGGGCAAAAAAAAAAAAAAGTCACTATATGAGTGCTATCACTTCAAATTAGGCAAAAATTGTATCATAAGCAAAAATATATTGATTTAGGTAAAATGGTCAGAGACTCAGGAAACCCACAGCTTTGTGTGCTTACTTTCTGTGGCAGGATCCATTTGTGTATACATTTATGGCTATAGCCCATCAGCTACCACCTCATAAATTATGTATTACTTTTCTTTTTTTACTTGATGCAGTCACAAAATTGGTGAGGACAGTAAATGTAACGTAGTTCACTGCAGACAGGTAAGCTGTCACTCAGTCATTCCTTTACAGTTAAAATCTTTGTTACATTAAAACCGTCCTCAGGTTAAGCCCTTGACTGAGTCTTGATTCAGTAAAAGAATTATTTCAAACTCCTTAAATTAGATCCTTCAATTCTTGTTTTGCTGTTACTAAAACCCAAATCCAGTTTAGTCAAATTATTCATTGAGCCATCTACAAATTCTCACTTATCCACATAGTTTTACCGAAGGGCTAGAGCCTCTCCTGGCTATCATAAGGTGAAAGGTAAGGTGGATCCCAGACGTGTGCAATAAACCATTATCCTTCCTGGATAATAGTTTATTGCATGTTGTGTGATCAGTGTAGTCAAACGAGATATCTTAATGGCTACTGTAGAGCTTCAGGCAGAACCAAATAACTGCACATAAAAATAAACAGTAATTAAATTTTTCATTTCTGGTCACAGTGTCAGTTTTAAACATCCATTAGGTTCTGATTCATCTTTGACCATGTTTTCCAACATGATCACCATCTTTCTCTTTTAGAAATTAAATCTAGCAATGAAAAGACCTTTGTCATGCAGTCCTGTGCCAGGGTGACAGGCAGAGTGGAGTTTCTAGTTCTTCTTGTCAGCAGGATTGTGAAAAATTATTATAAGTGTAATGAAAACACCAAACCATGAGCAAATGAAGAGCCCAATAAGTTTTTTGTGCAAACCTAAATCCAAGCCAGCAGTATCCAAGTGCCCTTCTAGTTTGGTTATGTGACCACACCAGTTTGTTGTAAAGATGTTACTTTTCAAGTCATTATTATATGCTGTCCCTTAAAATTTGGTCCCAAGATTCTGGGGCTCTCTGTGCTTTTTACCATAGCACTAAATTTTATATATCATCAGAATTCTTTTCTACAAAGCTCTTCCTGATCGTACTGAGCCAGAATATGATATCATATCACATAATAGAATCTAGTAGAGGTTGGTGACAGGGGGGCACAGGGAGATGTACTGGTTGTTGAAGGAGAAAGAGTGGCACCCATTTGTCACGCCATTATCAGCAGCATCCTGGAATTTGTCAGAGTCAATAACAGGACTGGCTGTGCAGTGACAGACAAGTGTCTAACATACAACAGACGACGATTTCTATGCATCAGCTCGCTCTCAGTGAGGGATTGAGGAGAAACAGAGGGGACGTCAACAAAAGGGTGGAATATCAACTAAGTGTAGCCTGGATTCATAAATAGCAGGAGAGTTTAGATACAACAACCCCTTCAGAGTGTTTGAAGAGCCAATATTGAATTTAGAGATAATGTGGCAAAGATGAAACGCTGGCTGATCAGACGGCTATTAGCTGCATCCTGCCACTACTCGTTTTAAGTGGTTTTTCACTTCTCCTCTTCTTTTCCTCACACACTCTTTCAAGTGTATTCATATTGGATGTTGGGAGATAGAATGGTGGGCGTTGGAAGGGCATATGTGGAGGAGTGGTAAAAAGACAAAAAGTTTATCTTTGATGTCTGTTTTACTTAAGCATCCAGAAGAAGGCTTGATAGGATTCTAAGATCAATAAATCTCAGGGAAGTAGAAAAGATGAAAATTGGACTCTCCATTTATTTCGGCTTTTTTTCTTCTTCTCTTAAGTCCCTCCACTGGCTCTCCCATTTATGTGTACCTCAAGGGGTGTATACCACTCCTCGTGGCTCTAGTTGCATTTCGACCCCGTCCATCTCATCTGCTTCCACAGCATAATGATCCATGTTTGAGGAAAAAATGTTGAAAAATTATGATCCCACTCAAGTAAGGACAGCTTAAGACCCCGCCACACACACAGTTCTCTGTGTGTTTTGGTCAACCGGCTAAAGCAAAAATAAGGTTGGGGGGGGGGGCATCATGCTCTCGACTGCACATTCAAGGCTGTAGCTGGAGTCAGCAAGGTGTGCCAAGTAACACAGCTGCATGCTGCAATCGATGACCTGGCAACCAGAGAGATAGGATCAATGATGCCCTCCCTGTTACACTGCAGGTTTCTCTGGGTTTTTTATCGTGGACATGTGCTGTAGTCCTTTTCTTTTTTTTCGGAGCCTAGGTGGTGAGATTAGTTGCAGGATAATTTAAGGCAGACAGATGGAGAGAGATAAATACACACTAAGTTTTATTTGTTTATTCAATGCGGATTAACAATACCTTTTTTTTCTGTTTGCCAAATTTTCCGCTTATATCCATGTGATCACTGGTTTAAAAAAAATATGAAGCACCCAGCCTCGCAGATTTGATCTTTTATTAGAAGGTCACACAAACATGGCACAGCATGAGATAATTTCCACCAGTTTTGAGGACAATCGGCTCACTGCATCTTTAAATCTCTGCAGGGTCGGACGGTTGCACGCAGTGGCCTGTTACTCTGATGCCTGTTCGCAGCTGAGTTAGATGGCAAGTCAAGTATCCTCTTGGGTGATCCTGATCATCGGGTGCATTTAATGTTCAAGTCATGTGATGTGTGAAATACAGTGCTGTGCAACATTTTTGCGCTACTTGTCATTTCTTAATATTTCGCTTCCAAGTAGCCAGACTTAGTTAAAGTGGTCACTCCTTTTCATCCCTGTAGCTAAACATTTTCAGAGGAGTTTTTTTTGTATTATTTTTTGTTTTTGTTTCTTTTCAAGATTGGGCAGCCTTTGAACCATTCAATCACAAAAAAGGCATCTAACTTGAGGAATGAACCAATTTTGTTTCTATACATACCAGACAACTAAGCAAGTAACCGATATTGAATGGTATCTTTAGCCACTTTGTTGCTAACACACAGTTTGTTCCCATTTCCTTACTTGATTCTGAATTTTGAAAAAAAGCCAAAAATAACACAATTTAACAGGCAATAGTATTTTTGCACCAATACAGTAATTCCCAAAGTGCTGTGCCACAAATGATAAACATATGAGCTCTTGTCTGAATGGCAACGAGACATCTGAAGGACCAAGTTCGAAAAGGTCAGTGAGGGCAAACTAGGAGGTTCTAATTCCACTTCATCCTCTGAGATGTTTTGGCAAGTTGAGAGCTCTAGAGAGAGGGGTTGTGGGAACACCATCTCCCTGCACTCTAGCCTAATTCTGCTGCCTGGCACAGTCGGATAAAGAGGTAAAGAGGCCACCGGCACAGCCTCCAGTGTTTCAAGTCTGATTAATCTTCTGATTAGGTTAATCCAGCAATGCTCCAATGGAGAGAAGCCACTCCTCTGTAGAAAGTCTCCTCTTCCAAAAGGAAGGCCTTTTTTTAATCTGCAGGTCTTTCTGATTTTATCTTTAGTGTGAGGTTAAAAGGGCTCGTCTTTATAGCATTAACAGCTTCACGTGAAAACACTTAAAGCTGCCTTTACACCAGGGTTGTGTTTCTTCCTCTGGACCTTTGCTGAAATGCCTCTTGATTTGATTTCAGTTTAAGTTCTGTTAGCAAAGTGCCCACAAGGCAAATACCTTATAAAACCTGTGTTCGATCAAGGCTCTGGTTATTGTTTAAGAGACAAAAGCTAATGAAAGCCAGGTAAGGAAGAATGCTTTACTGCATGACACTGGAAAATACAATAGAAGCCATTCCCTGATTTATCACCGAGTTGGAGCAATGAATAGAAGATGTTAATGAAGGTCAAATGACAAAGCGCTTTCTCTGGGTTCATAGTGAGGTTGAGTCTATTAAATGGCCCCCACTATTACACATACTCCTCTCTCTATCGAGCTCCCTTTTTTCTTTCTTTCCCTCTCTCTCTGTCTCTCTTTCTTTTTTGCACACACACACACACACACACACACACACGCACACACACACACACACACGTCTTTAGCTTTCTACTGCTTAATGATCAGAGAACATTTATTTTGCACAGTGTATCCTGTTCTATTGGATAATGTTTTTGTAGAGTTCACACTTAATTAGCCTTTTTGGTCTCTACCCATCTCTAGAACATTAAATAAATAGGATGTGCTGTGCTGATATGCAAGCCTCCCAGGCAATCCTCTGGTGTATTTAATAGACTATTTATTTTTGATAATCAAGCATTAGAGAGTGGTGGTAATCCTGTTTCTCTTGGCGTGCTGCCTTTGTCTTCGAAAGGACAAATGAATTTGTTTAGCTCGTTAATTGATTTGAGTGATCCAAATCTCTGCGATTCTTTGGACTTTTCTGATTTCACAGTCAGACTACCTGTAGATCTGATCCTCCAGCATTGTTCTTCTTAGTTTCAACAGCCTAACACATGATGTCTCATTTCCATGCGGTGGCTGAGCTTCACCGTCTGTGTGAATCTGAGGCTAGCCTGGCTCACATTAAAATGTGTGTGATGTGGTTTGAGCTTCTTGAAGTTGTACATTTTTGCACAGCTGGTGGTTTTACATGTCCGAGTTTGGTGCCTCGACAATTTGACATGTAAGACCACCTAGCTGTGGGCAGAAAAAGCTTTGTGTGTTTGGATCAAGCCTGTGACCTTATAGTTACAAGATATTCTGTCTAACTTCAGGCCACCCTGCCTCCTCTCTCGGATACAGTGCCTAAAGCAACAAGCATCACTACTGAGCACTGCTGTGACACAACTCTGGTTGACTCTCCCCCCCAACCCCACCCTCTCACAACCACACTGATTCAAGTTACACCGGGCACCAACCTAAATGGGCTTAAATTTTTAATTTGTGCTGGAGAACAGAGATCACATCTTGGGAGGATAGCATATCTGTAATTTATTTAAGAACCCTGCAGAGGAAGAGTTATTTTGGAGGCACAGCGCTAGAAGGGAAGCATCCGGGTGGATTTTTTTTTCTTTCAGCCCAAGGGGCTTGTAGGTAGACTCCACTCAGCAGTGACCTTCTCTCTGATGTGGAGGAGCACAGAGAATGAACATTCTATTTATGTGCAACTCCTCGGGTAAAATCTGTTGAGTGCAGAAACTATTTCTTCTCTATCCCAGGGAACAATAGAAGTGTTTTAATAATTAAAATGAAGTTTTGCTTAAAAATCCTTTTACATTTTACCAGAGTAAAATGATTCACCAGCTCTGTCACCCAGTTTGCCTCATCCTGACTTACCCTCTCCGTCTGAAGACGCGGTTCTCTGAGGAGTGCAGGAAAAGAGTGCTCAACATCCCTCGGTCAAGTACGCACCCCTTTGTCACTCTTAATTAAACCAGGCCTGATTAGCGCCGACAGGTGTGGCAGGTGTTCTGTTTACTCATGCAGCAGGAACAAACACGCCTGCTACAATCTACAGTAATTTATTAAAATCGCCATCAAAAGCTGCCAGCCACTTATACGCGCGAGTGCAGCAAATGCGTAAAAGTGGGGTAAAAGTGGTGGGGGCTGTGGAGGCTGGTGGCATGCTATCATGGAGTTCATCCTTAATGAGTGTGGATTAGCGGGGATGATCCAGGCTTTGCAAAACCCCTGGTCCAGGGCTGGTCAGCGTTTGTTGTGTGCAACTGTGCACGTATGAAGCTATTGGAGGTTTGGAAATCTGTCCCAGAATTCTCTACATTCATTTATAACTGCAAAATTACACTGTATAACCAAGTGTTTGTTTGTGTGTGTGTGTCTGTGTATTGATTAATATCTCTCTGCAGTGACTTATGTATTTAATTATTTTGGAGGTTTTCTAAGGGGACAACATTAGCTTTTTTTTAAAAGATAATTTTAGTTTGTTTTTTACTGCACAGTGTTTTTGGTGAAACGTCTTCAAGAAAGAAGTCCAGTTGTTGTTCTTTCCAAGCTCCTTATAATACCATGACCTGCATGAGCGAGAACCTACACAGACATACTGTTTGTGGATTATTTCATGCTTGGACTGCACAGAGTTTCTTGATGCTTTGTTGACAATACTTTTACCTTTGGGCATGAATTTTTGAGTGTGTTTGTGGTCAGGGCACAAATTATGCTGCTTAGAGTTCAAGGATCCTTGGGACCGTAGCATCACCGGTTTGAATTTGCATGCTGAGCAGCATCTTTTGTGGAGGGGATGTGAATTGAGGTTGAAAAATAAATAAATTAATTAATAAACACATCAGTAGCAACTAGTGATGTTTTTATTCCCTTGAACTCTGTTTGCTAGGTTTACTGAAGTGAGAAAGTAGATTGGTTTTATGAGCTGAGGATTTACATGGAAGACGCGTTTAAGTAGAAAAGTACAGAACTGACCGAGTCAGAGAAAACCAAAAACATCCTACTGTAACACTAAATGCTAAATGAGATGGCAAACCCATATTGTTGTCCTTCAGGAAGTTATTATTTTCACACTGGTACTGAAGATTTGCCCTCTCTAAATGTAATGACTGATGCCCTAGTTTTGCCTGCAAGGTCAAGTTAACAAGCTGACATTTCAGACACCCCGCCTGGTTTAATGACGACCATCTCTTTGCAGCCAATGGCTAATCTGGAGATTTGCAGCGAACACATAAAGACGCTACAGTGATATGTTTGCTGTCACGGTGAAATATGGGCAATTGTCACAAAATAGCAAAGCCATTCATCTACTCAACCACGGACCTCTCCTGTCACGAATACACACAAAGTGCATACACTGCAGTGTACAAAATGGAAATCAGATAGTCAGACAATAATTTGAGTAGAGCCATAAACATGTGGCCCGGGAGATGAATTATAATAATTAATCCACTGTGTCCATTCCCAACCACCCCTCGCTCTAACTCTCCGCAAATTCACCACATGCGCACGAACAATACACACTCCAAACCTCTCCACCCCCCGCCTCCTCCCCCAGCCATTCAGGCTCGGGAACACAGCTGTGACCACCTCGGCGCCTTTCCAACCCAGTGTCACCAACGTTTCTATCGAAGGACATTGAAGGGGACTTAGTCTGTCTCTCTCCCTATTAAACCCCCCTGCACCTTCACAATAGAACACGCTCTACTTTATCATGCCCATCATATCATGAAGCATTAACATGGGGGCCTACAATAACATTATTTATAGAGGCGTTAATATTAATATCGACCTGTGTGCTGTCAGTCGGCCTGATTTACTGAGCACTGGAATGCCGAGCCATGTAGAGGTGGCAGGTGGACTAATTGAATATCAGTCACTGCACACAGCATGCCAATAGACACATTTGCTGCTGGACATACACACACGATTCACAATTGTCCAGTGTGCAAAACCAAAAAAAAAAAAAATTAAATGACAAGAAGATTTAAGTGCATGAATGCACTGCCAGCTCAAAGAAGCACAGAGCACTTCTGTGTGTGCATAAGACGGTTCACCTCATAGACTTTCTAACCCATGTTACACGGCAGCAATTATGACTGGGGATCTGCTGTGAACGTGTAAGTATATTGGACTCTGTTGTACTTATCTGCTCAAAACAGACTCTGCTAATGAAACTTCACTCAGAGTGGCTCGTAGCCTCGTAGCCGGAGTGTTTCATCACAGAATTGTGTTGTCTGAGTGTGAGAAGGTTTTCTGACAGAGCACAAAGGTACAGGATTAGTTAGAAGCCATGGAGAATAATGAGGCTTTCGGGGGGGGAATCTGTCTTGTTTAGTGTGTTCTGTTTGTTTTGAAAGAAACCTCTCGCAAACTTTATTGAATTTGAGGCACTGTGACAAACATGCTGATCAAAGTGTTTTAGAGGGAACCGATTTTCCTTAATAAAACCATTAAATTGCACTTTTAAACCACTGCCAAGCTAATTTCCTCAAAGTTTCCTGGTGGTGCTGAGTGAGAAGAGGTTTTTTTTTAACCATATTATGGACACATCACAGTTCTGTATGCAATCTGTATGCAAAGGTACAGCCTATTTAGCACCAATAGTATTACCCAATCAACAGTGAGCAAGCTTTAGCCACATGCAGATAAACAGCCCATCATAGAAAAGACATTTGCTACGGTGCAATGTCAGAACCACTGGGTAATGGCGGAAACAGACTCAGCTTTCTAAAAAATTATCTTTTATTTTATATCCTCATCTATATTTTTATAGATGCCTTGAGCACAACGCAGAAAGTCTTGGCCTGGCTGTCCACTGGCACAAAAATATTGGCCACCCTGGGGGATAAGTCATCAGATGATAGCCAGTGGGTTCCTAGACACAGTACACTAGCACATGGTCATTTTCATTCATTGTCATTCATTATTAACATCCTAGAATAGAGAATTTGATGTAATAAAATAAGGAAAGCAGGCAGTTATTAAACTTCATGTGTTAGTTTTTCAGAGCTCTGATTCCAAAGCATGTTTGAGTTGGTATCTGCCTACTTTGCTGACAGGTTTTGAAATCCAGCAGTGCTTCCCAGATTTATAATTTCTCCTGTATTTTTCTATTTAACCAGTACTTCTAATGAGTGGTCAGACTTAGACTTTCTCAAGGACATTATATTCAGAAACACAAGCATGCTGACAGCTACATGTTATGACTATATAAAAACCTATTCGATGCACTATAACTGGATTGAGGACAATAGCAAATCTATCTTTGCAGCAAGGTCAAGAAGCCTACATAAATTAGGCAAAAAGGAATTCATCCGGGGGGGGGTAGCATCCATTTTAAGTGGGATATGAACTTTAACTAAAAATTGGTTGTTTCAAATGACAAAATATTCTCATGGAATTTGAAAATTAGTCCTTTCTTTAAGAGGAAGCTGCCCACTGGCTGTGTCTCTCTGTCAATTTTGTCATATTGTAATAAAATGATCATAGGAACAACAACAGAAGCTAAGTTTGTAATGTTAGCACCCGTGTCTGTAATCTTTTGACAAACTTTTGAGGGAGGAAAAAGATTATAATATCCAATTCCACATCACTTCTATAAAGCTTGAGTTTAGGCTCCAGTGTGTTAAAGTCTTATTTTGTCAGCACATCTTTTGAGAAGTAGCTCAGAACAGATCTAAAGTTGGATTTCAAACACCTGTGGCATATCATTTGAGAAGTGTGTACTGTGGGAGAACCACTAGAAGTTCAAATCAGTCAATCAGTCACACAGAAGCTGCTCTTTTAGTTTCCTCATTTCCCTTGACTTCTCTCTGCTCAACCCTTTGTTTTTTCATCTGATCTCACCTTACTCCTCCTTTCACTATCTGCTCTCCTAACTTGATCCTCCACCTTAGTCCCCTTCTCCACCCGTTCTCATCTCCCTTGACCGATATCATTCTATTGATTACATCAACTTAACCCCTCACACGTTTGCCATTCTTTCTCTTCACGCCATTTGTCTTCTCCTTTCTGTTTTCTTTTCCTTACCCAGCGAAGATCTGATTTTTAGTCTTTTAATACCTGGAGGACAATGGAGGCAGAGGAGGTGGGTGGCTGAGTGTAAGGTGAGGAAAAAGAGACATCAGGTGCTGCCATAGCAACATTATTTTTTCATTCAGAGAAAAATATAGTCTTTACTTTTGTGACATGGAACTAGAAATTGTGTTGACATTTCATCATCTGGGTGAGGTGTGTGCTTTTTTATTTTACTTTTCAAGCAGCATACCTGTTGACATTTGCAAAGAGTAGGTCGTCCTTGTGTTTTTCTTCTTTTTGTGTTGCCATTTTTTTTATTTTCATGTGGATGCTTAGAGCCTCCCAGTTCCTTGTTCTTCTATTCTGAATGCACCCTATGTGACCACATTGCTGGAAAGAAACCACATATACCCATTTCTGAGCATGCATGTTTTCATTTCCCAATTTGCCATGCACCATGATGCTCGGCCATCTGTCTCAGCACGGTGACTAAACTCAATGCCAATATGTTGCAGGGTCATGAGAAAACAAACCGGAGCTTCTTTCCACATGATTGGACAAAGCGTAACTTAACCCATGTTGTGTAGCAAAAACAAAACCCAAAAAAAAGAAAAAGAATCAATCAGAGAGTTGCGCTCCCACTTAGAGCATGCAATTGTTAAGATGGTAGGCAAGATTCCCACTTTCTTGGATGTTGACTTTGAATGTATTTTAGCTTCCATGCTATACAACTAGCTCTTCATTCTCGCTGATTAATGGCAACTTGCCCGGTCAAGGGAGTGTCTCATGCAATGTAGGAAGCGGTAGTGCAACAGCGTGTGTGCAGTGAATAAATGCTGTACATTAAACAAATTCCCCCGCGCTCGTCTTGGCAGCCAGGCGTGTGGGAGTATTGCAGAATTTGGCCTCACATTTTTTTTCCAAGTGACACACAGGAGTGTATGCTCATGTGCGGAAACAGCCATATTTATTGTATATGTGACTTTTTTCCCCCAGAAAATCACTAAAACTATGCTATGTACTTGTTTTCAAGCCCATTCTGTGAAGCGCTTTGCACTCTTTCTGATATGCATGGCCACACAAACACATTACAGTTTCTCAGTATCATCTGAAAAAATATTTTTTACACACACATCCAATTTCTACTCTCCCTTGTGCTGTAGTTAGTATACCAGGGACTCCTACTGCAGCTAGCCTGTTAGTTGACACTGATTGGACAGTGAGGGCCAGCCTGACCCCGGTGGCCTGTCAGAATGAAGGATCATGTTGACGGTCAGCCGTCGAGGTAATAAAGCCCACAGAGGATGCTAGGAGATTGTCTACAGGCAGCGCCCAGTTCGTGAGACAGTGGGGAAGGAGGAGAGAAGTCAATAACATCAGGATGAGGACAAATAGTAGTCAGTGGAAATTTGGTATCCTTTCTTTTGAAAAAAAAATGTACAAAGTTGTCAGATCAACAGAAAGTTTTGAGAGGACTCTGAGTGAGTAAATTACACAAAGGACTAACACTTCTAAATATAATTTATAGTGCTGTTCCATTTCAGCATCATGCCTCGATCACAGGTATATTTATATTGTAGTACGGTTGATAATCAGATGACCTCTGATTCTAGTAGCTGCTATTAACATTCAGTCAATAATATCAAACAGATCCAATACGATTACTTTTAATAAGTAATCGTATTGTAACTTATTTACTGCCAGGTGAAAATAATTTGTTACATTGATTTCACTTTACTCTGAAACTTAGCCTATAATTAGTGGTTAACAATATGTACGCTAGTCCACAGTCCCACACAACGATCCTAATGAGATCCTAATGAGATCCTAATGAGAACGTACAGACGATCGTTCGTTTAAAATGTGCTGAAGTGTGAACACAAAGCAAAGCGATTGCCATTGCAATTTCTCCATAGAAACATGTAGAGGCAGAAATGGAGAATCCTGAGTCTTGTCACTGTTACCTGTTGAAGATCCGGCTCTGGCTGCTGGGCTGAGATCGCCATACACTCAACGTTAAAATCACTCTAGGTTCTTCACCGACTTTGAGCTAGCGTGCTGTCTGTAAAGTTGATTGCAAAGATTCAGTGCTGTGTTGGCACTGTAATGCAGTTACTTCTGTCCTGGACACAACTGGCACTTTACAGTCACACTCTTGTCCTTTTGTGCAACGCTACTCCTCAAAAGCTGCAGATTTTCCTAGTCCCTGCACTGAAATCAGCTGATTGTAGACACGTGCACAGGGAGCAAAGAGAAAAGCCTTTTTTTGTTCTTTTGTTTTTGTCTTTGTAACCCAAGTAACAGCACAATTGAATCTGTAATGTATCCTTAAAGTGCTATTATTAATCAATTATACCTAACAAGTGACACTGATAAACATGGTACAAAACTACTGCTGAAGTGCATTTGGAGAAGCTGTCCACATATGACTTGCCATATCCACATGATATTGATCATGCCCATGTCGTGCTGTTCTTAATGATATTCATGTTGTTAGCTGAAAGAAGTCTCTACCCACGGGGTAATGATGAGCTCCTCTGACTTCTCACTTGAGATAACCTTCCTCAGCTGCTCAGTGGAAGTTCCTTAGGGTGGACTTATTGCTACCCACAGCTGCAGACCTGGCTGAGAGTAGACTGAATATCGAGTGAGGCTACGGTGAGGCCTCCAAATACAGAGAAACTCACAAAAGCACAAAACTAAAAATACATGTCAATATACAGTATGCACGAACAGAGGATCGCAAGTTCGATTCCTGCCTGGGGCGTCTGTATCCAGTAAGGGTCCTAAGGCTAGACCCCCTATGCTAAGCAAGCCTACCGCAGACATGAGCGAGACAGATAAATATGAAGGCATGCCGGCTCGGACGTCGCCCGGATCAACAAGGTCCGCGTCAGGTGTTGAGGAACCAGGGCACCCTGACGAAAAGTGGGCTACTGGAACAAGAAGGCATCGGTGGGCAAGAGACGAAAACAGGGCGTTGTTGGAATGCTACTACGCAAGTAACCCCAGCAGAAGGGGCTACATGAATAGGATGAGGGACCTATGGATTCTTCGATACCCAACATCCACAATGACGGCGAAACAACTAGTAGCTCAGTGTTCCAACATTCGAAAGAAGGGACTGCTCTCACAGCTAGAGATTGAGGAGGTACAACACAAATGCTACGGCAAGGAGGAGTCAGGACGCCAGGTCAGGGGGGAGATATCATCACCCCCACCCGAGATTGGGTACACAGCCCCAAGTGCGATAGGAGAAGGATCGTTGAGTGCGAGAGGAACTGACCTGAAAAATAGGATCATGGCCAAGCTTGAAACCTGGATCCCCCGCAGCCGGTTACCAAGATTACGTGAAGTACCCTCAGAAGGTCTGCTAGATGATGTTAATGCAGCACTACGGACAATACCTACAACCACGATTACCGAAACTAACAAGCTGATCTACAATACGGCAGCAGTGATCAGTGAGATGCTTGGCTACAAGTTGAACAGCCACAAGGGGCAGTACCCTCCATGGAAAAGGAGGCTAGAGGGCAAGATCAAAGTAGCACGGAGGGAGGTTAGCCAACTAACGGAGTTGCAGAAAGGTGCGACAAAGAAGGTGCATAAGAAATACAGCAAGCTGTCCATACCTGAGGCCTTGGAAACTGCCAAGCAAAGACTCACAGCCTTGGCCAGCCGCTTGAGGAGGTACACCAGAGAGATAGAAGGAAGGAGAATAAACCAGCTGTTCTCCACAGAACCAGCAAAGGTGTACTCTCAGTGGCAAGGGAACAATAATAATAAGAGAACAGCACGGCTCCACCAAGGCTGGAGACAGAGCAATACTGGAAGAGCATATGGGAGAAGTCTCCAGTATGAAGAGTTGGACAGCACCAGGGCCCGACATGGTTCACGCCTACTGGCTAAAGAAGCTGACTGCACTCCACGAGCGTCTGGCAGCACAAATGAACCAGCTGCTAGTTAACGAGAGACACCCGGAATGGCTAACCGAAGGTCGGACGGTCCTGATCCCCAAGGACCCCAAGAAGGGACCGGTCCCCTCCAACTACCGACCAATAACCTGCCTCAGTACCACATGGAAGCTCCTGTCAGGCATCATATCGGCTAAGATGAACAGGCACATGGGTCAATACATGAGCAGGACACAGAAAGGAATTGGCAAGAATACCAGAGGCGCAAAACACCAGCTACTGGTAGACAGAACAGTCAGCCGAGACTGCAAGACCAGACTGACCAACCTGTGCACTGCCTGGATTGATTACAAGAAGGCCTATGACTCAATGCCCCACAGCTGGATACTGGAATGCCTAGAATTGTACAAGATCAATGGGACCCTAAGAGCCTTCATCAGGAACTCAATGGGGATGTGGCGCACAACACTAGAGGCCAACTCCAAGCCCATAACACAAGTCACCATCAAGTGCGGGATCTACCAAGGAGATGCTCTGTCCCCACTGCTGTTCTGCATAGGCCTGAACCCCCTCAGTGAGATCATTAACAAGACTGGCTACGGATACCGACTACGGAACGGAGCAGTTGTCAGCCACCTCCTGTACATGGATGACATCAAGCTGTATGCCAAGAGTGAATGAGACATCGATTCACTGATCCACACTACCAGGCTATACAGCAATGACATTGGAATGTCGTTCGGACTGGAGAAGTGTAGTCGGATGGTAACAAAGAGAGGGAAGGTAATCAGAACTGAGGGGATTGAACTACCAGAAGGCAACATTGCAGACATAGAGGACAGTTACAAGTACCTGGGGATCCCGCAGGCGAATGGGAACCATGAAGAGGCCACTAGGAAAGCTGCAACCACCAAGTACCTGCAGAGGGTCAGGCAAGTCCTGAGGAGTCAGCTGAACGGTAAGAACAAGATCCATCAACACGTACGCCCTGCCTGTGATCAGGTACCCTGCTGGGGTAATAGGCTGGCCAAAGGAGGAGATAGAAGCCACTGACATAAAGACAAGAAAGATCCTTACCATGCATGGAGGGTTTCACCCCAAGTCCAGCACCCTGAGGCTGTACGCTAAGCGGAAGGAAGGGGGCCGGGGACTGGTGAGTGTCAGCACCACAGTCCAGGATGAGACAACGAACATCCAAGAATACATTGGGAAGATGGCCCCAACTGACCGAGTGCTCAGTGAATACCTCAGGCAGCAGAAACCCAAGAAGGAGGAGGGAGATGAGGAACCATCATGGAAGGACAGGCCCCTGCACGGTATGTACCACCGGCAGATAGAGGAGGTGGCTGATATCCAGAAATCCTACCAGTGGCTGGACAAAGCTGGACTGAAAGACAGCACAGAGGCACTAATCATGGCAGCACAAGAACAAGCTCTGAGCACAAGATCCATAGAGGCTGGGGTCTATCACACCAGGCAAGACCCCAGGTGCAGGCTGTGTAAAGATGCCCCAGAGACAATCCAGCACATAACAGCAGGGTGCAAGATGCTAGCAGGCAAGGCATACATGGAACGCCATAACCAAGTGGCTGGCATAGTGTACAGGAACATCTGTGCCGAGTATAACCTGGAAGTCCCGAGGTCAAAATGGGAGATGCCCCCAAGGGTGGTGGAGAATGACCGAGCTAAGATCCTGTGGGACTTCCAGATACAGACGGACAAAATGGTGGTGGCTAACCAACCGGACATAGTGGTGGTAGACAAACAGAAGAAGACGGCCGTAGTGATCGATGTAGCGGTCCCGAATGACAGCAATATCAGGAAGAAGGAACACGAGAAGCTGGAGAAATACCAAGGGCTCAGAGAAGAGCTCGAGAGGATGTGGAGGGTGAAGGTAACGGTGGTCCCCGTGGTAATCGGAGAACTAGGTGCGGTGACTCCCAAGCTAGGCGAGTGGCTCCAGCAGATCCCGGGAATAACATCGGAGATCTCTGTCCAGAAGAGCGCAGTCCTAGGAACAGCTAAGATACCTAGTACCTCTGGTAGAGGACCCGAGCTTGAAGGATAAACCGCCCGCAGGGGCGTGCTGGGTGTTTTTATATATATATATATATATATATATTTAAGCAGCCGAATATTACAAACACAAAAAATGTTCATCAGACACACAAAAATAAGAATGAATCCCTACAATTACATTTCATATTAAAACCATCCACTTATTCCATAAATGCAGTAGCCTGTTGTGCACGAGCGAATATCAAAACAAGTATCAATCAAATTCGCACATGCATGCACCTACACACATGCATGCACCCACAGATTTGGACCAGGCTCATTAGAGATGTGAAGGAGAAAATGATCAAGAGAAGCCAGGAGGGACTTCATGCAGATTTGCACTCCATAGCTCTCAGGCAATCAGCAGCAAGCCTCCTCCTCGCCCGAGAACTGCCGTCCTGTGGTCACAAAAGGCCAAGAAGGGAGAGCGAGAGAAACTCATCACAGCATTTGTTGAATCCCCCCACCCACCACTTGAGGAGGTTGTTCATTTAGTAGTCCCTTTCATTAATGTTTCTCTGTCATTTTCCCTCTCTCTCTTTCCATCTACTTTAAAGGTACGAGCGAGTGAGTTGTAAGAAGCAGAAGAAGAAAAAGAAGCCACTGGAGCAGCTGAAGATATGAGGCTAAAAAGGTTTTGAAAACAACCCAGCGGTAAGTGGGCCCCTAAATTTTTGCACAGTGCACCGCCATTTTAGATGGAGCAATTATGTTTCCAGAAGCTGCCTCGCACCCTGCATAATAACTGATTTTACACTGGTGGGCACAAATTCATGCTTTCTCAATCCTTTTTCTTTTTGTTCTGCTACATTCTTCATCCACGTGTTCCTACCTTTCACTGCTTTTCTGTCTTCTTCTGCTTTTGCATACAAATCTCTGATAGTCACAGTGTCCCATAATCCCACGTGAATACGTTTTTCCCATTCAAGTCCCTCTTGTCATTTTTTTAACCACTGCAGATATACACATTCTAGTTTGCTGGTGCCGTATTGTTTACTATGTTTCGAAATAACAATTATCACTCAAAAAGCAAGGCTACGGCAAATTAACTTAACGGCCTAATTGAAAAAGATAATAGGTAATTTTTTTCTTGTTGTCTTTAATAGATAACCAAGCAGAGCAAAGGAAGCAGTTAATCAAAACTATAGAATATCTAATGATGTTTAATTAAGCAAATCGCGGTGCAGTATTGCCCGTTTATTTTGCACGCAGTCACATGCACAAGTGCAAGTTTATTGAAGTTTGGTTCAACTCCAACTCCAGTGTTTTTGTTTCCACGTCCTAATGACACAATAAACTGTCATCTTCCTTCACGCTTTGGGTGCACCCTGCGCTAAGCTCATCCATCCATGCTGACAGTCGTGCTAAGGCTGAGAGAGATATCATCTACCTGTCACTGCAGACTGGCACTGAGGAGCTCCTTCTCTACTTCTGCAGTTCTTTTCATTCAGCGAACGGCGCTGGTGACTTTCAGATCTGGAAGCTATCGCGCATCAATTTAGACATGTAATGTACCCTCCTGAATGGGGTTTATTTACAGGCTCATTCACTGCTCCACTTTGCTGCAGAATTCATCTGAAATGGTTTCTGCATGCATTTTTCAGTGAAACTTATGTTTCTACTGTACAGAGTTTCCTCGTGATTATAGATTTCATCCCCTTTAATTAAAGGTAACACCTGCATTTAATTCTAATTGCATAATTTTCTGTATTCTTGTTACAAGATGTCTTTGAAGGAAATTAGGAATATTGTGATAGCACATTTAGCAAATACACAGAGTGGCTGAGAAAAAAAACAACAACAGCACACTAAGCAAAGTGGTAGTTAGAGTCATTAATAAGTCGGTCTTTCCACATCTCAGCTGCAGGCCTCAGACCGTTTTTTCCCCGATATTAACAAATTCAGAGGACTTTCTTACAAACGGTTACAGTATATTTTAAAAGACTGAACATTAGGCTGTTTTTACATACTGCTCTTGGGGTGTAATATCACCATTTATTGAATTCTAACTGTACACGATCCACCACCCTATGTCTCAAGATGTTCATATTATCCATTCAAATATTGCAGCAGTAGGAAAAAATTTAAAAAGTCCCCCAGCTTAGTTATGAAACTCCCTCATCTCTATTGCTCCAGTCAGGGAATAGTTTAATTTCAAGTTGATAGATCAAATGTAGGTGACTCCACAGACATTACATACGCTGCACACCACATTCTTATTTCCATATCATCGCCTGATTATTAGTGCTGCTGGCAGAGCAGAAGACATGCAGAAACTGTGAATGAATATGAACAAATGGGTGTCAGAGCACATGCAAGCCCAGACATAACCCTCGTCATATGCACAGGGACCCCTGCTTCTTGTCACCTTGCTGCCAGAGGCCACCAGCCTCATTAACAGCTGTATTTGGTATACTAAACCACGATGAGAGTGAAGCCTCGCTGCCCTGCTTCTTTCGACTGCAGAAAAGGTTCTGGAGGCAAGATGGCACATCTGGATCCCCCACTGTGGGCTCAACAAGCTGAAAACTGAGAGCGCGACAACAGTGTGTATCGACGTTAGATCCACTGACTGTGCCATTTACACATCAGCATAACAAAAAACTGTATTTTAAAACATGTCCTCTGTGAATTAGTAGTTAGTAGAAAATTGCATTGATCTGCGTGCCACATGACATCATGGTTGTCATGGCGTTTCTTGTCCAGATCATTCAACACCTATCAGTGAAATAAACACATTTATCATCGCCTATAATTTTCATGATATTTTAGCTGAGAAACTTAAATCAAAATATAATAAGCAAATGATTTGTCTTAACACAGGACTCAAGCTCCACTCTCAGCTGAACCAGCACCACAGCATAATTTACAACTTCTTTAGACTTTTCTCTCATCTCCATAACACTTACCGTCTGGGGATTTTGTTGTTGTGGATTTTTCTTTTCAGTATAACCCAGCATTAAAGAGAAATGCTCAGCCTGTAACAGGAGTTGCTAATGCTCTTCCTCATGTTTCAGCTTCCTGCATTAACCATGCGTCTATGTGGCTAAATGAAGGCATGAGTCAAAAACTAAGTCCAATCAAATTGCTGACCCTTCTGTGTTGGCGTTATTATTATCGATTACTTAAAATCGATTTAAAAGATTGGGAGCATCAATGAAAGAAAGCTGGAAAAAAACAAGCAGCAGCTAAATATGAAAAGAAATCAGCAACTGTTACATTGTCCAATAAAACAGGTCTAATCTCATCATTACTTTCAGTGTGAAATGTTTTGTTTTGCTCCCATGAACTGGTTGGTACCAGAAGGACTGAGTCGATTCCAGTATTGATGTTTGGAAAGTGTTCACTAAAGAAATAACACAATATTTCTTATGTGATTTTTTTTTTTTGAATGAGTAAATAAATCATCTTCTGAATGAGTTGCTCCTCTTCCACGGACAGCTGCAGTGACAGGTAGCCATGCTAATATAAATTTGGGGGAACAGGATGTTCAGAGGAGAGCAGCTCTGTTCACAGTTTGGAAATGATTTGACAATTCATTTACTGGTGTGAGCTTTTCAAGTTATGACACTGCTGAGTACAAGGACACTACACTTTTCCTATTACCCTTGTCATAACTAAAAATAACACCTTAAATTGCAGAGAAATCCCAAAAGTGGAAATCCAGTTATGAAACTAAGATGGTTTTAGATTTTATTAACTAAAATTAGACTATTATTACTACTGATTGCAGTCCTTTTAGTCTTTTGTCTTGTTAGTGCTATATATAATGTGTTTCACACTTCAACACTATAAGCACACGATGGGCCTGGATACATGTTTACAAAGTAATTGTGAAAGGTTTATGACTGCTGTGAGAAACCAGGATAATGCAGTGATTGACGTGCTTCAAGTCTTTCATAAACCAAATCCCATTTTTAAGCCTCCAGGGAAAATGGCCTTAAAAATCAAAAGCCATTTTATTTTGCCTAGTAAGCATCTAATTGGACAAAATAGCTATTTGTATTCACAGCTGCAAAACACTTCAGTTTGATTTCATTTGAACAAACACGGGCACTGTGGGCCACCAGTGGGGCCACTTTGGCTAAAACTGCATGATCAACAGCAGCTATTTGCCCAAATTGGATGCGGCGTTTTTCGTTTAATTTTTGACATCAATTTCAGTTCACTGTTTTAAGTGTTTCGGTAATGGCTTGGCTGCGTTGCCAATTCAGTTGCCTTCCTCAGCAGGAGGGAGATGTGAGCTCCTCTAAGTGTACCTGAATTGGACAAATCCATAAGGCCTTTGCACCTGAATGAGCAGACAACAGCAAGTGTTGGCTGAGCTTTAAAGACAGTTTCGAAGGAAAAGAGAGCAGTAGCTCTTAAGTGGCTCCTAGGATGTTAGCGGCACAATTAAACAAAGCTCTGCTAATCTTTACAGCTGGCGTCAAGAGGCACTGTGTTCTCTCAGAGTAGTGTTATCCGTAGCGTGGCACTGGTAGTCTGACAGGCTGGATAATGTGCCCTTCTGCCACCATCCTCTTCACAGCAGTGCCTTTACTACACAATTACTGTACTAGCAACAACCCTAATATACATCATAAAGAGTGGACCAAAAAATGCAGTGATGAATTAGCATTATTCAATTATGTACGCTCCAGTTATTTGTTACGGCATTTAAAGAAATGTAAATTGACCTCAAGTTTTTTAGGCAATGAATCTGATTATGCTAGCACGTGTAATTTCATGGTATTTGGAAATGAAGGATGTTTTACTATATATTCTCCCCTCAGAGTGATGATGTGAAACTATGCAGTGTGGTGCATTTTAATAAAGGTCCTCTCTGAAACTCGTTAAGCTTAATTTCTTTCATCGCTCAATCATCAGCTCTGTCACAAGTTCTGGCCACCTGTTATGTTGAGTTTGGCTTCATAATTATGCAGCATTTCATAAGTCCCCCGTGGCTTTGAATCTATACGCACTCAAAACTTAAGTGTCTCTCGTGATTTGCCAAACTGTGTAACAAAACTTAAACGAAGCTGATGGAAGAGAACAAACAACCTGCTGATATGAAACAAAGAAAATGGATATATAATTTAGGGTGGGGATGGAGAGATGCTATCTAGGTCTATTAATGCAGTCATTGCACTGTTGCCCCAGGATATAGAGCCTAATCCAGAGGAGTGCAAGTGAATGGGACTATGGCTCGGACTTGCCAGACCTACTTAGGTTCTGGTTGAGAGCACAGTGCTGTGTGGGCGAATCTATTCTGTCCTAGGCAGGGCACAGCATAAACATTGCCCAGGGAATGCAGGCAAGCAAGCAGGCAGGCATGCAAGCAGTCAAGCGGACAAGAGTAAAACTATAAGGATGGTTGCCTTTAATTTCCTTTCTACTGACTCCTCTCAATTGTCCGGGCCTGAGAGCAAGAGAGGGGAAAGAGAGAACAGTGTGTCCATGTGAGTGGAAATTACCTGTAGTAAAACCTTTTTTTCTCAGGCCTCCCTCACTAAAGTGTTTACTCTTATCCACCCTCTCCCTCTCAAATACTCTGACACATGCATGCATGCGCACACACTCTGCTCTGATTCATCCAGTCGCTACCGTGAAGCAATGACTTGCCTGCTCACTTACTGTCTTAAAGTTATTTGCGTTTGCTCCATAGCACTATGGCACTCTGACCTTCTGCCCCTGCATGTAAACAGAGTACCACTGCTCTCCCATCCACTACCCTGCCACTGCCATCCCCCACCTTCCACTACCAAATAAGGAAGACACAGCCACTGAGAGCCACCAAGTCGGTCAGTCAGCCCGCTGAGAAGGCCATTAGAGAGCCAGCAAGCCAGCGGAGAGGTTGGTAGAAAACCACCTCTGGCATCACTCATCACTACTGGCCTCTATGGCTTTACCCGCCTCTCTGCGGTTTAGAAATACACACGCACTTATATACAAACACTCCCTGAAAGGTACACATATATACATCCACATGCACTGTGACCTGAAAGCATTAAAGGCAGTCAAATACAGTACCCTCTGCATATTGAAAGGCACATGCAAACACAGCACACAAAAATATCATTCAGTATAGATACAAATGAAATATACCCAGTGAACTACACATACACAGAGTAATGATATATTACTTCATTAAAAGTATGCCTACATACAACATAAATTATCAAATGGGTTCTCTCTGCAAGGCCTTCCTTTAAACAATCAAAGATGTGTTTCGAGATGTATATGGGCTATATTATTAAAGGTACTTGTGTATGCCAGCACAAAAACACTAAACATGCCGCAGACATAAGACAGATGACTGTTACCAGAAATCACATTCTGAATTCCTTAAGTTTATTGGTAAGCTAGTGACATATTTCCATCTGCTTCCTCAACCACATATTCCGTTCAGGGTGGGGAGCAGGGACAGGAGATTATCCCACCTATCATAAGGCGAAGGGTGGAGTACATTGGACAGGTCACTAGTCCATTACAGAGTCAACACACAGAATTAGACAACCATTCACGCTCATATTGACACCTACAGCCAGTTAACTTAAATCTGCAGTAGGAAGCAGGAGAGATCCCATGCAGCGGTGCTCCTCATGCTCATTCTTTCTAATGACAATATCTACTAGAATTGGATCAACTTTTATCTTTTTCTTGTCAACCACCACTGCCTCTTACTTTTAAAATCCAAGCTTGACTCTTACATCATGCCATTGCCTGCTGGCCCATGTCAGAAGCACCTTTGCAAAGCCGGCAACTTGGATCAGGTGGGCTGCAGTAGACTGCAGTACATTGGTTCTTGTGCTGCCATGGTCAGAGCCTCTATGTTGTCCTTCACACAAGCTGTTCTTAACCACTGGTAGATCTTCTTGATGCCACCCTCTTCCCCCATCTGCTAACACTGGCAGATAGAACCAATATCTTCCATGATATTTTCTATTCCCCAGTCATTACCATTATCATCTGTCTTCAACTGGCTATGTAATTCTTATAACACTTCATCCAGGGATCTGGCATTTTTCTCATAAGTTCACCTATGCTCCTTGCTTCATCTTTGATTGTGGGTTTAACACACACTCTTTTCATCCCTCTTTTCATTGCTTGTAGAGTCTCCGGGTGCCAGAACTTGAGTGGGATACTCTGTGCCCTGTGAGGAGGTTTTATGCCTTGACATCAGTGGACTCTATCACATCATATGTTCAGCTATAATTATTATAGCTATTTCAGATCCCTATCTGATGGCTTGTAAGCATATGTGTCTTGCAATATTTTTACTGTTTAGCACATAACTATGCATTCCCACTTATCCAGTCTGAATTACATCTCGGTATCCTCTTTATGTATCCTGGTGAGGTGGATCAGTGAGTCAATGTTTGCTCACTCCAGGCACATCGCTTGATGTCATCCATGTATTGGAGATGGCTGATGGTCACTTTTCTCCTGGATCTAGATCTGTGTCTGTATACTTATTTGAAGTGAGTATAAGATAGATTCTGCACTGCAGAATCTATGTGTCAGCTTGTCAGTCATGAGCTTTTCAGCTCCTCACCAAGATTCTTAGATTAGGGAAACCAACCTTGAGTCATAGTCAGTCTATGCTCAGGTTAGGTTGTCAACTCAAAGCATCTTGGTGCACTGTTCAATCAACCACCAGTGTTGGGGAGTAACGGAATACATGTACCGCCGTTACGTATTTAAAATACAAAATATGAGCAACTGTATTCCATTACAGTTACCGTTTAAAAAGGTGGTATTCAGAATACAGTTACTTTGTTGAAATAAAGGGATTACACTGCAGTCTTTTCCTGTTTGATATGTTCGGTTATGCCCTCTCTATTTTTGGTAATTTCACACCGGTGGAAATCCAAACAAAACACGCATTAAGAGGTTCTAATGCCTGTGTCTCAATCTCGCGTCTCATAATGACTTGAAGAAATATTTTTAAAAATGATTTAATATGAAGGCAATAGGCAGAGTGTTACAAAGAATGTAGCCTCATGGGCAATGTAGTCTGTGCTGCAGGGAGAATGGACTGCCATACCCATTATGTGTCTGTGAGCGAGGGAGGGAGAAAAAGGAGAGTAGAAAAGTACGAGCTGTCAATGGGCAGAAACGGGAGATGAAAGCGTGTAAATATAATAATAACCACTGCAGCCAAACAGATTGCCTGACGAGTCCAGTTGTAAGTAAGCTATTAAGACTCGACTGTAGAGCAGGGCGATATGACCAAAAATATTTATCACGATATACATTTGAAAATTTGCGATAACGATATAACTGACGATATAATTGACACTAGACAAAATACTTTACAACTCCACAACTTTATTACTGCAAAAAAACAAACAAACATCAATGTATTTTCACTTAAACAAGCAGCTGTTTTTTATGTGCATTAAAGTTATATAAAAAATCAAGAGTGCAAATGCAGATTCCTTGCTGACAGTTTAACCAAAAGGCATTTCCAGTGGAAATTGGCCGACATATCCTCAGCATAACCATGTAAAATATCCACAAAACTTAAAGAGGTTATACACACACAATACGGTAATATTATGCACTGCGCATGTGCGTTTTACCCATATTCTATCGCGATATTTCATTTTCTTATTGTTGCCCAACATTATACCGGTATTACCGTGAACGGTATGATATGGCCCAGCCCTACTCGACTGTACACTGTGTTCGCGTTTTCCTCCGATACAATAAGTTCCGTTGGAGCAGCCTTTCAACGCGCTAGCAAAGCAGACCCAGGCAACAAAGTAAAGCTAGTTTTCGGCTATGAGCCCAACACGGAACCTGACGTATTAGCCAGAGGTCCCTTTACTACGGTTTGGAGCCGTGGACCTGTTTTATATACACCCGGAATCGTTTTCTATACGAGATCGCTGCAAAAAGTGCAGCCTTACCTAATGTCAACCTACTGTTACTCATTTTATATTAAGATTTAAAAATCTAGTTGCTATTGGTATGGCGAGCAGAGATGGGCAGTAACGCGTTACTTGTAATGCGTTACTGTAATCTGATTACTTTTTTCAAGTAACGAGTAAAGTAAGGGATTACTATTGCAAAAACGGTAATTAGATTACCCTTACTTTCCCGTAGGAACGCTGCGTTACTGCGTTACTAAAACCGTGATTTTTTTGCGAGAATGTCTCATGACAGTGACATAAGCGAGTGCAACGTTTGTGACAACAGCTGTGTGCAGATCAACAATGGATCATATATCGAGTGCGGGAGAGAGTATGAGCGTGCAGCGTTTAAAGCTTGGAAGTACTGACCTTATTTTGAGTTTGATTCCATAAAAAGTGACAAAAACATTAGCGTCCATTGTGCGTGGGAAGAAAACTTCTTTTTACACCGAAAAAAACCCCTAAACAAGCACAGAGTGCGCAAAGACATAATGGGAAATTCACAGAGAAACTCGCGGATTCTTCCACTGACCGCTGTGCCACACCTGCACCAGGGTAAACCTCCGCCTACCCTACTGCTTTACAGGTGAAAATAGAGCAACAGGACTGCTAGTCTTTGATTTTATTTACTTTCTGCTGTGTTTTACTTGCATCTATTTGAAAGACTGAGTGTAAACACAAAAAATATTTTATTTTATGTGCTGGAATGTGCAGAAAATAAGTTTAAATGTTAAACTAATTTCTTCAAGTCAGAGAATGGTGCATATAATTTAATTTTTGCTTGATGCATAAAGTTAAAAGATTAAAACAAGTTTTAAAAAAAAGAGACTTTTCCATTTGATTACAGTTTGTATGATGGATTATGCAGAAAAAGTAGAATTGGGTTGACAGATCTATCGCTTCATCACCTATTCAGGTTGTAAATCGTGTTTTTAAAAAGTAACCAAGTAACTAAGTAACTAAGTAATTAATTACTTTTGAAAATAAGTAATCAGTAAAGTAACGGGATTACTTTTTTGGGGAAGTAATCAGTAATTAGTTACTGATTACTTTTTTCAAGTAACTTGACCAACACTGATGGCAAGTAACCTTCAGTAATAGTAATAGATTATTGCTGTGTGCTCTCATTGTTTTGATCAGCTCTGAGTAGGTCTGTCCTTGTGCCATTATGCATTTGCAGCTGGGAGTACATCTTTTATAGGTCCTTGGAGAACAAGCCTTCTGTTCTTTTGGGTTTTACTTTTCTTCAGCCTAGCAGTGAAGGGTGTTTTTAGAGACTCAGTGGTGGACTTGTTGATGTCCTTTTTATCCATCCAGGCCCTTCTACGTTACTCTCATTGAGTAACGTATTATACATTTTGGGGCATGTATTCTGTAATCTGTAGTGGAATACATTTTAAAAGTTACCTTCCCAACACTGTCAACCACTAGCTATTGTAATTACCATATGGTATATTTTTAATGCTCTTCTGAGTTTTTGTCATGTGTTGACCTCACATGTTGACCTGTGTGACTACTCAACTTGGGCTCTATGATGTTGGTCGGTATTTTGAAGGTATTGTACCCTTAGGATCCTTTCTGACTAAGATTGTGCTATTGGATTTTGTTAGACAATTTGGGGGGAGTCATTTGTGCTATCAGGAACTCGTGGAGTGCTCTACATCCAGTAGGTGTAGATCATGTCAGTTCCTAGTGCTGTCCACCTCTCTATGCTCTCATTGCTTTGATCAGCTCTGAGTAGGTCTGTCCTTGTGCCATTATGCATTTGCAGCTGGGAGTACATCTTTTATAGGTCCTTGGAGAACAAACCTTCTGTTCTCTTGGGTTTTACTTTTCTTCAGCCTAGCAGTGAAGGGTGTTTTTAGAGACTCAGTGGTGGACTTGTTGATGTCCTTTTTATCCATCCAGGCCCTTCTGCACCTCTGTTAATCGACTAATGCTCTTCTGGACTTGATTTTGGTTTTCAGGTTTCTCCTCCATGGGGGATTCTCTCTGCATATAATCTTGATCTTATACCCAAGGGTCTCTAGGATTACTGTTGAAGTGGCATATATCAGCTTATTGGCTTCTATAATGCTATCATGGGACAAGATGAGTAGAGGTGAATAACATCTGCAAGTATCTCTTCAGACGGGACTTTGACATTGGATCCGGGGAGTCTCATCCATGGTTGTGTACTGTATTTAGTCTGGCCACAACCTTAATTCACAGCTCAACTAAATTCACAGTTAACTGTCTGCTCAGTCTAGCAGGGAACTTGAAATTTACAGTTCGAGCAGGCATCACGTAAAGCATTTGTCAATTTTACCAGATTCATAAGACAAAGAGGGGGAAAAAATTACGTACTTACTTCTCTTTTTATGTCTTTGCACCTGTTTCTTTCACTCTCTCTGAATTTCTTTGGTTTATTTAACTGCACTTTGCACCTGCATCCAAACATCAGCCGAGTTCAACAGAGCTTGAGGGAAAACACACAGTGAAGAAGCCATATTGAAAGTGAGCCATCTAAAAGAATTTCACAAGAGTTGAAGGAAGGAAAGAGGCAAGAATAGGTCAGTGTGGCTGGTCACAGAAAACATTTCTGTATAGTTACACTGACTGAAATGTGTTACGTTAGCAAAAGAGACTATTGTTTAAGTTGTTTTTTTTTTCAGATGTCCTTTCTCCCAAGACTATAAAGTTAGATACTTAACACAAGAGAATTGACACGATGCATAGAATGACAAGCTGACTGTGCAAAAACTACCTCTGAGCCGTGAACTGCAATCATCAGAAGTGCAACTGAAAACACTCAACATCACATATGACAACAAAACCAATCAATTTCAGAAAGGAGCCTAATGTCAATACTGAGCTCTGGGGAATCTCATCCAGATATTTATGTAGTTGTTTTTCTTTAGTTCTGTGCAGAAAAAAATGGATGGATGGATAAAATCTGGTGGTAAAATGTTGTTAGCTGGGTAAAATGCACAAATGGAAAGAAATATAGCTAGACCTGTAATAAAGCCTGATCACACATGGGAGGAACACATTTTAGAGAATCAACAAATGCAACAAGGCAAAAAATTGTCCTAAAAATGCAAAGAAAGCAGACAGATTTATTCTCCGCTAGCAGCATGTAATTCATTGCACTCCCATTCCTTCTCTTCTCCCTGCACCCACCAAGCTCCTATCTCCATTCTCAAACTCCTGTCTATTGCAGTGCTCACTTGTGTATCAAGGTAATGAATTCATAATCTCTCTCAAGCTCTTTGTAGATCTCTATCGTGGAGGGAGATAAGAGCAAGCATCGTTGCTCTCTAATAGCCATCAGTCTGCCTCTGTTCCCGCTTGCTCTGTGTGTGTTAGTGTGTACAGTATGTGTGTGCGTTGAGGAAATCACCCTTCACCACAAACCCCTGCACACTGTCCTCCATTTTGGCTTCCAGCGAAGAAGAAAAATATTCTAGCCTAGAGAGTCACTTATCAGCTAACTGTTGAAGCTACAAGGCGACAAATGTCTCTCAGAAAGAAGAGCGTTAAACACTGAGCACTGGTTCACTTCCTCTTGTTCTTCCAGCGCCTCAAGTGCACTAAAAAAAGCACACTTGTCAACCTAGCTGATAAACACTCAGTCACAGGGAAAGTAAATATCTGAGAGGGTGAGGCAGACTCAGTGTAACTAAACTTATGACAAAGGGTGGCTCTCGAGGGCCGAACGGACGTGCACGTGTTTTTAATTGTGTTTTCAGTAGGGTGATGAAATGTCCTCCATTTGAGCACAAGCTGGCAGTAAGTGGGCTGTCGCCTTCAGGGACAGAGTGAGCGATGGCCCGCTGCTATCAGAGGTGATTGTGTCTCAACCCTTAAGGGTGACACAGATGAACGAAAGGGAGCAGGGAGACAATAAGGAAGAAAGCAACCAGGGGATGGACGGGCAACAAAAAGAAGCCTTGGAATTTGCGGTCAAGTGTTTAATACACCAGACTGAAATTGACACGACATATTTGTGAATCAACGTTTTGTTTAAAAACAAGTTTAAAAAAAAAGGCAAGTATGTATGTGATGATGACTTCTATGAATTGTCATACAATGGTAAATACTTTTAAAACTTCAAAAAAACATTTCAAGACCCCAGAAAAAAAGTTAATTTTACCACTCTTACTCTCAAAGTGTCCCATTATAGCTTCTGTGTTTATACTCCCTGGACCTTCTGATTAAATGTGTATATACACACTTTCAATTTCAATATGGAACTAAAAAGAGAATCAACTTTATTTAGTTTCATCACTGTTAATGGGAGCTGGGTGAACAGCTGCGATCCAGAGACCAACGTGCAGTTTTTAGTGCACTTTAGTCCACAGTGTCCAAGGATGAAAATCGTACTGCAGCTCTTGAGTACAAACACAAATGTGCCTCCCCCAGTTTAAAGCTACATTGTAATGTCCTTTGGCATTTTGGGAAGAATATTTGGCACAAAGAACCTGAGGTTTGGCCACAGAATCACCCAACATACCTTAATTGCCAGATTGATTCCCAAGACTCGTACTTCTCCCTCGAAATTATATTCAGATTGAAGTGCTGCCATTTTGATACAAAAGAGAAGATCAAGGGCGGCATTCAAAGAAGATTTTGATTACACCTAGTATAAGTGACGTAGTTTTTATGTACTCTGATATACTTCATTCACACGTGAATGTTCAATAGGTCCCCTGTAATTGGAGCTATGTTGGTTCCTGCTCCATGATCCTCTGTCCATGGTATTTTAAATATATTAAAAATAATATGCCAGATAAGCCATAATACAAAAAATTTAAATATTTCAAATACTTAAATAGATTCATCACTTTTAAAAAATAAAATCATCACTTTAAATGTTTATTGTACCCATTTTTGGTACGTCTGACTAGTTAAACCTCGGAAATGGACTAACCAACCTGCAATGAGATTCTAACGTCAAAACCCAAGGCTGAAAAGCCCTGTTCTTTAGTTGACTCTGTTTATTCTGGGCACATAGTGCCTACTCCAGGGGTCGGCAACCTTTTTGATGATGAACGCCGTCTAAAATTTCCTCAGAAGTCAATGTGCCATATGATTGCATTAGCAATAAATTTAATAATGCTCTATATGAACAGTTACACACTATATAAAACAACTTTACAGAATTATATTTGTTCGCAGATGTTAGCAGCTGTCAGCGAATAGTTATCAGCTATTTTGAAACAAAACAGCAAATGAACTGTACAACAGAAAATGCAAATGCTATTTATGGTCTCCTCACAACAATGATAACAAACACTGTTGTGACAGTGATGTACACTGTCTTGTTGGTATATGTATGGTTTCTATACATTTTACATCATATAAAAACTTTGGTTGTAAGATTCAGATAATTATTTATTAAAAGCTAGACATTTTAAATGAGAATAAGAAAGAAAAGTATTTCTTTGTGCCTCTCTTTCCCTGTTAATGCCCCACCTGGCCCCCTGGCAAAACTTTGGGTAAACACATGAATAAGACAGGGAGACAAAGTAGGCATATAAATACAGCTGTGGTCAGAAGGTTACATACACTCATCATGGATATAAATGCCATAGGAACTTCGGACTTTTAATGATTTCTTTGGACTTCTTTTTCCAATAATTAAAAGATTGTACATGATTTAATGACCTTAAAAACACAAATTGGATGCACATGTTTAAAATTAATTAGGATTCCCCCCCCAGTATTTGGTTAAATGCCTCTTAGCAAGGCACACCTTGATTAGACCCTATTGGTAGCACACCAACAAACTCTTGGCATCCTTGCATATTTGACCACTCCTCTTGGCAGTGTTGGTAGAGCACATTTAAATTAGTTGGTTTGGTTTGGCAGCTTTTAAGCATAGTCATAGTGTACATACTGTAGGTATGCGTAATTCAGAACCCTCTAGAAGAAGACTGTCATCCTTAGATGAGGGGAAATTGTTTAGGATGTTCAAAAACACTCCAGGAACCATTTAGCCTCATTGTGCTTTTTTGGTTAAGAAGGGTCTACCTTCAAGCTCCAATCCAGCTTCACATCTAAGAAGTGAAAGTTCATGTTTCTGCACAACAAATGCCATCTTAGCCTAACCTTAACCTTATTACCCTCCTAGGACCTGGCAAAAAATCTGGTAATTCTTTGTTTTTACATTCATCGGGCCCCAACATGCCCAAATATCAAAGAGAAATTAAAAATGCATGCCGTGGAAGAGTTCGGATCTTAGGAGGTTAATGTACCAACCAGTTCACAATAAAGACACACAATCTTTATTATGAATATAAATTCAGGAATAACCGTTCTTCTGCCTTTTTTTTTTTTTTTTTTTTTGCATGCAAGCATTATCTGTATGACAACATTGCTAAGCAGTAATTGTGATGAGGATCACCTTCCTTCACTTGGAAGCACAGCAGCTGACAGAAGGAGGGCAGCAGTTTCAACAAGGTTCACCGCTTGTTTCGAGGATCTTCAAACAGTACATGCTGCTATGTGATTCGGAAACAAGACGCAAACGATTAAACGCTCTCCCCTGAGCACTTGCCACATCTTCCGCTCTTTGAATTTACATGGCATTTATGAACACTCACAAGGAAAACAGAAAAAGCGGGAGTGGGATAGCTGGGGAAGAGGACTCCGGGAGTGGAGGAGTCTCATTATTCTGTTATGGATTGCACATGTCAGGCAGTAAGTGCTCTTTTTATCCTTCCAAAGCACTAGCCTTGGCCACAGAGCGCATTTCCCTACCCGAGTGAAATTTACCATGTTAAGGCTCACGCCACCAGGGGAATGGTGGTGAGAGCTCTGGGTCGCTGCTAAGATTTACCGCCTTGATTAAATAAAGGGCTCTGGTGTGAATAAGAGGCTGAGGGAGAAATCTTCGTAACATAAACACATGTTTTATACTCAACAGTAAATTGATTAGACCCCATCCTTACACAAACACACACACAGACTTTTACACCTCTTTATGGTGTGCTACATGTCACACTGGGTTTTAAACAAAGAACAGAAAGGGGGCAGTGGAGGATTGCTTGTGGCTCAGGGTGGCTTTCTGCCAGTACACAGCAAAGATGTGTCTTCTCAAAAGGGCTTGTTCCCATTTATTACTGCCTGCATACCTTGAAAAGTTCACCCAGGAAAAAAATATTATTCCTCTCTTTGTATTTGGGAAGAAGAGTACTCTTATTTGATGCAGCGTGCTTCACATATTGTAACACTTCCCAAAAAAACCCTTTTAAATTCAGTCTCATGTTCTTCAAATTTCCAGCCTTTCCTTTAGTCCTTAAAGCTCCAGGAAGGTGCTTTGCAATAATTAGCTGCATTTTGCTGGGACAAAGCATTTTTTTTTAAAACCCACAGCTTAACATATGACAGTCTGAAACAAAGCAAAATGTAACTGGTTTTAGCCAAAGATGGAGCAACAATTTTCAGTTTGCAAAGGTAGGTGAGTATGGGGTCAGCTGATTGATGTGCCTCCAGTGTGTGTCTAGGCTCCCTGCTGGATATAGTGGACACCAGCTGGCACTGTTCAAATTCAAATCCTACAAGCCAATCAGGATTGCCTTTTCAACTAAAAGCCAATGTGATTGGGTGACACCTTGTTTCTACGGGGTGTGTGTGTGTGTGTGTGTCACACTTTATCACAATGGCAACACTTATTTCGACTTTTTCACTGGTCACTCTAATACAGTTTAAAATAACTATGCTGATCGTTTTTGCAGGTTATGTGGGCTGATCTACCCTGAACATCCACACATATGGAGAAAAGGTCAATTTGATCTACAGTTACACTAAGAACGGTTTTACAATAACCTGTGCTCTTCATGTTGTTAAAAGCGTTTCATGTAAATGCATGTGTTTGCCTCTTCTTAGTCCTGCCACTGCAGCCCAGATTTGTAAACCCAAAGATCAGCAGCAGTAACTCGTTCCGTTACAGGCCACTTTGTGTTATGATTTCCTACTAACGTACATGAACGCACCACAAGGTGCGATTTACGATGTAGGAGAAGTCAAGAGACGAAGTTTATGAGGCGGCATTGAACGCAGCACAGGACTCCCTACGTTTTTTCCCCCTCCGCTTCATAGGGGAGGGAGAATGTGGGGGGGGGGTTTGACTCCTGTCTCCCCACCCCCAGCCCGTACGGAGTGGCTTTAGGAAGAAAATAATCCAAACCTGCAACTCGGAGATAACGAGACACACACCAATAAAGAGATACACATTTGGAGATCCGCGCGCGGCGGTGTCGCGCACGGATTATTATAGGGCATTTTATTTTTCTTTCACTGTGGAGATTCTGGTTTGGAGCGTCTGATCTTGGGGGGAAGGAATACAAATGTACGGAGAATAAAAGGAGTATTTCATACGTGCTCTCTTCGCTAACAAGTGACTGCCGCTGGAGAAAGTGGAATATAGTGTTTTTTTTCTGCCGCAGGAGATTCAACGTAACTGTTTTTATTTGCTCTGAGAAAACTGACCGCTTACCCCAAGCATACGGATTTAAAACCTGTCCCCAGGGGTGGGGGGATAGTCTCAAAAGTACTTTTCTCACGCCGCTGAAGTGAGTGCAACTTTTTTTCTCCTTCTTAACTCTTCTTAATGCTTGAAATCAGTTCAGGTGAAAGGTGCGAGACCTAAGAGTGGGCTCCGTCTATATCTGTATGTTTATATATTTTCAGCTTTGCTGTGATTTTGTATCTCAGCTCGTTGGAGTAACCAAGAAGAGATGCTAATTTTAGTCCGTTTTTTCTCTTTCAACATGCTTTTATAAATAAATCTTCCGTGAATAATTTTGTTTTAACGTTCAAACTGAAAAACAAAACTTTAACATCTTTGTTTTTTTAGTGAGCTTTCTAACGATGGGGCTCTGCTTCTGTAGCATCTGAAGATAAAAATGCTTCTGTTACTCGCTCGCCTGTAGAGCGTAACCGTTAATCAGTAAGTGTAATGCTTGGCAGTACAGTCAAAGTAACGGAATATTTAAGTATTTTGATAGTACTTAAATGTTTAAGTAACTTTCCTATTGAAAGGTTAGAGTGTGTTAAATGGTTACTGTAGCATTTACATTAAAAAGTACCAGGTGCCTTTTAATACCCCTCCAACACTATGGCAGTGTGAAAACGTATGGATAGTGGAATCATGGTTTGGATACATTTCCAGGCAAGACCTTTGATGTTGTTCTTGTTCCTCTTATCATCCTCCTAATCATAACCATTAATATTATTTGTTCAAGATGATTTCCAGGTCATCTTAATTTTTATAACATTTGAGGCTAAACCTTTTCCAAAGCAACGACCTTCACCAGAGAACACTGTCACCCTCCTCACCCCCAGTGCTTCCACTCTAACAGCAAATGAAAAGCAAAAAACAAAAGATTAGTACCTCTGCTGCTTTTTTAAATGGATTGTGTGGAAAATATGAGCTCAAATAGAGAGGTTTTGATTCTTGATGTTAGTGGTTATTGAGGCAGTGAACTATGTGGAAAGTTTTCAAAGTTCAGAGGTGAGATGTGCCTTTGCTCTGAGGGAATGAATTCAGTCATGTGGACCTGTTATTGCTACTTACAGAATGTTTTGTCCCATTTCACTTCTCGCTTCACTTAAGACAATTTTCCAATCTGATGCATAATTAATAAGCTCTGTTTAGTCAAGCAAAAGAAAGAAAGAAAGAAAGAAAGAAAGAAAGAAAGAAAACACATGATAAACCCCCCCTTTTTTGTAAATCAAACTCATCAGTCCTGCATTCCAGCATTCAATCAGCCTGCTAACTCAAATAAATAAACCCATTTGTCTTATGATGAGAGTCACATGTCTATTGTCAGTAGCAAGAAGGAGTCTTGTCCTTTAGAGTAATTGGACAACACGTAAACCAAGACGCTGCATGTCAAGTGTGTTCTGGATTCTTAATGTGGCTTTAATTGAACAATTTATCACCCCTGATCACTGTCAAATAACTGGGCAAGAAAGACAACAGGCAATGAAAATGCCAAGGATTAAGCTGGCAGGCATATCCCGCTAAGCGTGACCAGTGTGTCTGTCACAGCAGCATCTGCAAGGTGCTGTTTTATTTAATTTAGCCGATTTATTTATTTTTTGTATATAGAAATCACAAGTCAGTGCCTGCTTGAGTGGCACTCTCCTAAGAAGTGGCAACGCATAGCAGGGGAAGGAAGAGGCCACGAGAACATTACATCCTTGAAAAACTTCTTTTATTGGACCAAACTTTTGATTTCTCCCTGGAGCTCCTTTCCCTACACTTGGAAGAAAAGCTAATTGAATTGTGCCCCGGATATGATGCTTTTTTTTTTCCTCCCCCAAGTATGGAGGTCTTGCAGAAGTGTCCTCCTCAGGGTTTTGAAATTCATTTCCTTTGCAATTTATTACTTTCTGAGCTGTTTTTCTTTATTTCCCCTACCTCAACAGTAGGGTGTATTCTCTCCATTTTTGAAAGCATCAAAGTGGAGAAGAGAGAGAGATCCAAGATAGCTACAGGCATTGCATGTGATGAGTTATTCAGCCGTGTATTTTACTTGAGGTAATTGAACTTTTTAATCGTCTTTCTTTAATATTTTTGACATTTTTGACACACGACCGGCTTAAACACTGTGGTAATCAATTTTCATAGCACAAGCAACACTCTTGATGCCTTAAGACGCTTTTATTGTTTGACTTTCCAGATGTGGTGCTGAAATTGAAACTCACAACCATCAACATCTTTTTAAAAAAAGAGTCTATCTGTTACTTGCAAATACAATGTTTATTTTTGATCCTGGGGTGCAGTCGATGAGTGCTTGAAGTTTGTCACCCCCGATGCATCGGGGTATATGAAAGTATATGAAAAGCAGGTACATCATCTGGAGGCCAGAGATCACTAACCTCGACCAAGGCCAGTACTCAAATTAAACATCATCATTTATTTAAAAATACTGTGCGGACACATTGAGTAGCATTATACGTCAGCCCACAATTATGCTCATTACAACCCTGCAACACGCTTACATTCTGAAGCAACCAATGTTACTCGCACACTACCTTAAGTGGGGCTCATTAATGAAGTATTTCTACTGAGAAACCAATGTAAGTCATCCATTGGTTGATTAAGGAGGCATGGTAACATTTGTTAGCTACTGGGAGGCCCCCTAAAGATAGTCTGTTATGCAGCTGTCTGCTACACAACCTCTCAAGCTGGTGCTGATGTGACTAAATTTCCAGGATATACACCAAAATGCATTAAGCTGTTTCTTTGCCCATGTGCCACCTCTCTAGTCAGTTTAATGAAAATCGGCCTAGCAGCATTTGCATAATCCTTCTCACAGACAAATAGACAAGCTGCAACAAAAACATAACCCCTATGGTAGAGGTAATAAAAACTGTGACCCAGTTCCACTGGCAGCCACACAAGCTCATGCCTTAATACTCCCTCCACCATGTTTGACAAATGATGTTGGACATGTTTAGATTATGAATCCTTCCTTCCCTTCTCTTCTTAACATTCAGATAAGTTTATTTTAGGTTCTCTAAGAACTTTGACCTTATGATATACCTTTTGATATGCCTACCTCCGTAAGAGGCTTCTTTCATCTTATGGTCTTGCTAAGGCTTTATTTTTATTTTTTAAATAAAAATCAAACAGCAGAACCTGAAAAAAATACTTTGCTTGTTATTCATTTGTCTCTGTTTTAGGCTGTAAAATAAAGCAGACTTATCAGAGAGGGAGAGCTTTGTTAGGCTCTCACTTTGATAGGCTTACTTTTGTCAACACCTCTTTGGACTTTGTGCATTACCACCGTATTTAGTTTCATTGAACAGCTTCTAAACACAGTTAGAACTATCCCACACCATTTGTCATGATGAAACAAGGAAACTGTCCGCACATGTTCAAGAACCTATTAAAACACAGAGAGTGTGCAAAAAATGGCTCTAATTCCTCACGTTTAATCACCTTGAATTAAAGTTGGTTGGTTGGACTTTATTTACTTTACTTCATTTGCAAGGTTGTAAAATATTTAGCAGCTATGACAAAACCAAAGCATCAATCAACCCATTTATTTTACTCAAGAGGACACAACGATATTACACACTTAATTTGTCTATTTTTTTTAGGCTTTTAGGACCACTTTCTTACTAGCCTGTGCCCTGTTTATTTTATTCAAATCCAAATTAGCAGAGTTTTGGTGGCATCGGGTGCTTTGAAATTATTCACATTGCACTTGACGCAACAACACAGTTAATAACAGCTGCTCTAAAGTGACTGTTGCGGTAGAGAGAAAGAGAGAAATGCGGCACGTTATGCAGAGGCGCTGTTGCACTCACAGCTAATTGTGTTTATTCATTTTAATTTGCTCCGAGTGCTAAATCAGTGCTCTTCTAGCGACACGAGGTGCAATTAGCTCGACTGTGAAAACAGGAGGCAGTGTGTCTTCTAAAGTGTCCCCTCCTCTCCTCTTTTATTTGTGTATTATCCATCCTTTGTCCTTCACATTTCTTCCTACTTAACCAGGCTGGAGACGCACTCGATAAAAGTAGCATCTAACCGCTTCATAGTGTGAGCGTCACCGTGCAAACAGTGGGAAGATTACATAACTTGTCGCAAAACTAAAATTCAATTTGTTTTTAGAAAAAAAAGAGGTGTCATTGGGTTTTTTTGCCAAGTTTTTGATGGGTCATATATTAAGGAGATGTGCAGTTTAAGGAAATTTTAATGCATTAAAGTACTTGTTTTGCAGGTAAAGTGTTGGGCTTCTGCCTTTACACATGGTGGCTGTGTAAAGGCAAACAGCTCTTTATGTTTTTGGCACTCTTTGTTGTTTTGTTGCATGATGAATGTTTGCAAAAACCCCACAGCATATCTTTGTCCGCATTGCTTTTTCTGCAATGTGTGGTGCACTGCATTACATACCATGTACCTGTTTTTGAGTTTTGAAACAAGTCAGATCAGACCTCTGTTTGTGCAGGCCCAGTTACCAAGAAACACCTTCTGCTTTCCTGAGAGAGAGAGAGAGAGAGAGAGAGAAAAAAAAACAAGATAAAAAGATAAGTGCAAACTGCAGGTTGGCAGTTTTCTAGAAGATCTCTTCAATTCACTGGATCCTCCTGTTTTCGACTTGTCCATAGGTGGAGACACGCGAGACTTGTGACTTGCAGAGAAGGTTTGACTATTCGCTCAGACACCATTGTTTGGATGCCTTAGGTCTAAAGTTTGTAGCTCAATTCCCTTTAGAATTTTGTTCCGAACTGGTGGGGAACCCCCAAAAGTCACAGTTTACCCACCAACTGAAGTCTAAAGGTTACCACTCCAAAGAAAGCCATCAATGGATTTGAACAGAGATGACACGGGTTGAGAGGCATGGGGCCAGATAAGACAAGGCTGTGATAACGTGTGTGAACTCAGCAGCATTGATCTGTTTCTGGCTGACTTTAAGTCCCCTTTGCATCTTGGCTGTCTCTTGGGCTCCTCTGGTGTTTTCTCATCCTTGGTTTTCTTCATGCCTCTGTCTTCTTCACTTAATTTGTTTCTTTCCCTCAGAAATCGTTCCCCATTTTCCTATTTAGTTTTTTGGCTTTTGACACAACTCCAAACTGTCCAGGTGTAAAATACCGGGGATTAAGATAAGATTCAAAACTCTTCTTTTTCTCTGTGTCACTCGTGCATATTTGAATCTGTATGTCACGCCTTTTCTTTTTTCCTGATTGCATTGCTTTTTTTAAATCTATCATATCATTGGCACATTTATACCTGAATATTATATTTCCTAGAGATATGCCTTAGTTGGAGAATGTGCAGTCATATTATTGTGTTGTATGCAGAGGTGAAGGTAGACCCTCATGAACGTACTAATCTCTGCCAGACTATCTGCTAAAGCTTTTGAGAATACATAAGCACACTGCAACCTCCCCAGCTTCCTGCCCATCCTGTTTGGTTCCACCAGGTTTTAGAAAAATGATTCGCTTCAGCTCCTTCTGATGAAGTGACAGTAATCTGCTTTTGACTACAAGCAGGAGCAGACCTTCTGTTGATGCCTGCTACTTTCTCATACAGTTCAGTCTCGTGTAAGATGTAACACCCTTGAACAAGCAAAGCGCCTGAGAGAGAAAACTGTACTAGACACAGAGTTTTTACACAAACACCAGTTTACTCTCATTTCCCTATGGCCCTGAACCCATCCCCTTTTATAGTTATAGAGTTAATGTGAACTCCTGCCTCATGGTGAGAAGTAATTAACAGTCTGTGACAGCCTACAAATGGGTGTGTCTGGTCCTGTCTCTCTGCCTGCAACCCCTATGGGGGTCTCCTGATGCTTGCTGTTGGGCTGTTCCTATGTTAAGTGTGATTACCAGCTGGCTTTTCCCAGATTGATGCACTGAGGTTCCCCTTGGGGTGTCTGCCTCCTTCTCGTCTTTGCAAAATAAGTCTGGCAGGAAAGGCTGTCCTGTGCCCTGGCAGTTTGACCCCTGTGAGGTTTTACACAGGAGTGGTAGCCTGTTTATGTCTGTGTGTGTTTGGGGAGGTTAAACCTGACGGATTCAAACAGGTTGCAGTTAGCTCATTTAAACCCTGCTCTTGTAGGCCATTCGATGGGGCACATTTGACTGTCTGCACAAAACATCTGAGAACTAGTTTTAAAAAACACTGTAGTTTGAGTCAGTTTGAGCTTTGTAAGGTAAAAACTTTTCTAACACTTCACCAGGAATGTGTCTACCATCTTGTCTGTCCATTTAAGAATGTTTTAACTTAACATACTTAATGTCTTGTTGCACTCAGCATTCATAACCACATTTAATTTCGCTACTGGTGCTTTGCTGAATGGACAGTCTAACTTGTGCTTCACTGACAAAGACTGATTGATTTGTTAATGTTCTGCATCGTCCCTCCATTTCTTACAAACTCCTCCAATTACATATACAATTGATAGAGTAAGCAACCAGTATGATGAGACCAGCTTTTATATAAATGTGCCAAAATCGAACCTTTTTGCATTTGGATCAAGCTTTAGCTTGAGAATAATGCTGCAGCATCTTTCTTCTGAAAACAACCTGGATTTGATGTTGAAAAGGCTGCACAATGCACACACAAAATCCAAACAGTATGCAGTTATTGTTGCATTTATTGCTAATTGAAACCGTGTTAGTTTATTCATACATTAGCAGAGCATTGTTGAACCTTTTTTTTTTATTCTAAGGGTCACAGCTTCAACTAATTCACGCCAAACATGGGCTTATCCCAGGTTGTTGCTCCAGTGTGGTGTTGTAATGAGATGTGAGTGGGTTTGTGTGTGCATGTGTGTGCTAAAAAGCTGTTAATCCGCTGCTGCTTATTGTGCAGACACAGAAAGCTCAAGGCAAGATGGCTTGGCACCATTCAGATGACTCACCCCCCACCCCCATCACCACCACACCCCATCTGTGTCCCCACCACTACCACCACCACCCCATCCTTTTGTTCCTGCCCTCTCCACCACATGCACAACCTCACCCAAACTTTAGGGGACATCTGTTACAAGGGGAAAAGAGAAAAGGAGCGGAAAGGGAGGGAGGAGGAGAGCGCAAGGAGGTACTCTTAGCTAAGGGGTGGCGGGTGAGGGATGGAGGTTGCAGAGAAACACGTGTAATCAGGGTAGTGGGGGTTGTCATAGAGTAGAGAAAGGGGAGTGGGGTAGCTAAAGAGGAGTAGGCAGATAATTGATGGATGGAAGTAATTGTGTGTAATGCAAGCAACGAAACATGGGCCTCTGGGAAAAAGAGAGATTGAGAGGGAGAAAGAGAGGAAGCTAGTGAATTGCAGTTGGGGGGGTTAAAGAGAGGAAAGGGAATAATGAAGAGAGGCAGTGTGCAAAAATTAGGAGGCTAGGGAAGAGGAGAGAGAGATAGGGAGAGAATGAGAAAATGAATAGAGGGAGCATGCTTGAAGAGAGGGAAGCAGGAAAAGCAGAAAAAGGGAGGGGGCTGCTGTTCCGTTGCATCATGCAGTGTGAGCTGGGGTTAAGAAGGAGTAACTACCTGCCTGTCAGGCTGATTGTTCATCCCTATGCATCAGGGGATACACGTCCTGGTTTATGAGAAATGGCGCAGATTCACTATGTGGGCCACTTAACCACAGAAAATGGCTGCATGTGCATCACTGGGAATACAAGCAGCGCTGGCAGTTTGGGCATTCTTCAGTGGTGATGATTGCTATAGATGCAGATGATGCTATCGCTTCCCTTAGTACAAGGAGGCCGTTATTAGATATTCTCATTTTACGCACTCTGTTTGCAGTCTGGCTCACTGGAATCATTTGTTTTGTATTAATAATCCCCCTACCACAACAAACCCCTTCCATCCAAAAGCCCGATCATCAGGCTTCCTCAATAATTACAACTTCTGCAGCCCGGGCGCCTTTTCAAACGGCACACTGCCTCATCTTTCAGTGAAATGGAAACAAAGCCTATGTGCTCCAGTCTTGATACACAAATTACAGCGTACCAGTGGCATGTCAAAGAGAAAGAAGACATCGAAGGCACCAGAGGCAAAATGCATTGAGTTTCCTCTCACTTTCTCACAGTGCAACACAAGCTTGTCTCCCAGACGGGGAAGAAAAGTTTGTCAAGCGCATCACGGTGGAGAGAGTAAAACCTTCCCCAGCCCCTGGGAAGATAGAAGGTGACATTTGTATGTAAATGGAGACAGACACTCTCCACTGTATTCCAGCTGACAGGAAACAGAGTGGGCAACCTGGCGTTTTCTTTTCTTTTTTGAAAAGTTGAAGATTTTGTTGTTTCTCTGACATTTGTTTTCTGCTTCAAAGATGAATACCAAAAAAAAAAAAATGCTTTACACAGCGTGGTTGTGTTTATAAGGAAATGCTCTTGTGCAGCTGTCTCACAGATACACATGTGTACACACACATGAACACACAGGCAAAGACTCAGTTTTTAACTGTTCCTTTAATCTACATACAGGTAGGTTTCTTTGTGTTTTTATGGTCTAAGGTCCAAGCATTGGCAGATTAATGGAAGTTGTTGCCTGGTTTTTATCGCAGGCTGCTTTCTTTGGTTGATGCAGGTTTTATAGATTCAGAGATCAAAATAAATTAGGGCTGGAAAAGAATGAAGAATAAACCAAGCAATCCCAATTGGGCTGTAGCACCTGCAGTGGCTGGCCTCCTAATTAACTCTCGAGTCTCGGTGTCAGAGAAGATAATCCTGATTAAAAAGTGATTGAGATTGGAGGAAGAATGACAGCAGCCCAATCAGAGATACCAGTCATGGCTGGGGAGATTAGCACCAGGGTGGTGGTGGGGAGGGGGGTTACCCCCTTGCTGCTGTCGCCCTTTTGTTTGTGGATCAAATCCAGGGCAGAATAACAGCTATAGAGATTCATTTTTTATACTTCTGATTTTTGTACCACAGGGAAGATTGTCTAAGACACCGAACTGTCTTATAATTTTTGTGTTTTTCTTCGTTGTAGTTTTGACGATACAGAGCAGAGTAGCTGGTTGCTTATTATATGAAAACTTATTTTCTATCGCTAAGATAAACAAAAAAAAATGCTTTAATGATTGCAATTTAAGTAGTGTTTATTGCAGACTTTGCTCTGTCATTTGCTTAGGCTATATAGCTATATAGATGAGACAGCTAATTTGGCATCTTAGGCATGTTTTCGGGAGCAGAATTTAATTGAGGTGAAGGTGTTTCTCTGGGATTTCCTGGTTGGTATAAACACATCTGACACCTGTGGTCTAAAATCAGTGATCAGAAAGTTGATTTTGAGACAGAAATTCAAATAAAGCACTTCAGTTACTCTGGAATAGACTGAAGTACTTTTCCTCTTGAGTGGCTCTGAATGTCATTGCATGTGTAGTCTAAGAAGGCTGTTTAAATCTACCCAGTTTAAGGTGTAAAATTTAAGCACCTGTTAGGTTATCTGGTGAAAGACGGAATCAGAGTAGGAGGAATGTTTATGGATTTTCTTTTTAAGGGGAAACAAATAAAGCTGTTATCAGAGTCTATTTGTCGTCGATGTGAGAAGATAGTGAGGGGGAAGCAGAGCCAGCACTGCTCAGATTCAGCTTGCAGCCTGATGCCACCAAGTGGGAACTAGAAGAGAAATACACTTCAGAGACAGGGAGACATCATATATTCCTACATGACGATATCAGGACCAGTGTCATCCAACTGAAATCTCACCATACAGCAGTGAAATGATCAAGTTTTCTCAGGAAAATCTGAAGTGAGATTTACAAAACCATATTGCATGTTGTATCTGAGTGATGTCCCTCATCTGCAGAAATGATGCTTCTTGTCCACTCCTCTCATTCTGTCTTTCAGCCAAAGGGATAGATGGGAGTTATTTGGTGATAAATCCAGCCCCTGTCCCCACCCCTTAGGGCAGCCCCTGTGACATTTGTCATTATACCCTAATCTGTAGTCTCAACAGGGTGCAGGATAGGCCTGAAAGCATGAAAGGGAAGACAGAAGTGGGTTTGGCATGGAAATAGGGGTTGCTGTTCGCAGTCCCATCATAGTTGCCCTTGGGTTAGTGTAGTGGAAAACCAGGGAGAGACTGAAACAATAAAAGCAAATGACAGTGAGTTTGGTGTGTGTGAGAGTGAAAGAGAGACAAGCAGCGAGACTGCAGGCTGAAGGGAAATGGAGACAGCAGTTTAGAAACAGGAGGTAGATGGAGAGCAGTGGGTCTCCCATTTTCATGGAAATAAAGGAGCACTAATGAATTTGAACGAGTGCCCTCCAGGGATATACCATAAGGGCAAAAATAGGAAGAAGCAGATTGGGGTTTAGGAGCTTTTTAAACTACAGCCAAACTGTCTTTTAGCACACAGGGGTGCACCCAATTCTGCAATCACTAAGATGGCCGCCACCCCACTTGCCAACTGCTGTGGGATAGGCCTGTGCCAGGACCCAGAGAGGATTTGGTGCCAAAGGAGATGTGTCTAACTGGGCAGACTACATTACCTCCCTTGGCCAACACCTATCTAGCTCAGTTTTATTTACCTCGTTTGTGCAGCATTGTGCGTGTTTGTTTTGACACATTGCTGTGTAACAGTATGTGGTACAGTGGGCCTATTTTGTAGTATAATATAGTAGTAGCTGCAAATGTTGATTAAGGGAGAGCTTTCCCTTTGTAGGAGCCCAGAGAGTGTTAAGTTTAAATTGCATTTAGTGACAGGTCCATGAGTATTTGGACAGTGACACAGTTTTTGTGTCACTGTCCTGTAAACCACCATAGTGGATTCAAAATCAAGATGTAAATGATCTGATTTCAGGTTTAATTCAAAGGGGTACAGTATTCCATTAAGTTTTCAGCAAATATGATCATTTTTATACGTCTACAATCAAAAGGCAGTGTTATGAATGTAAATATAGACAGGTTTAAAATGGGTTACAAACAACTCAAGAACAGGAAGTTCTTGGTTTATTTTTTTGTAAGAAAGCAAATGCACCTGTCTAACTGAGATGTAATCAAGATTCATTTGTACCAGAATGATGGAAAAAGAAAGGCATTTAGAAGGAAACACCTTATGGTCCAAAGCATACCACATCATCTGTCAAACATGATGGAGGCAATGTTATGGCCGGCCTGTTATGAGCATTTTTGGCTGCCACTGGAACCGGGTCACTAGTGTTTATTGATGCTGTGGCTGCTGATAGAAGTAGCAGGATGAATTCTGTTGTGTACAAGACTATACTCTGTGCTCAGATTCTGACAAATGCTGCAAAACTGCTTCACAATGCAAATGGATAATGACCCAAAGCATTCTGCAAAGCAACCCAAGAGTTTCTCAAACATTTATCAAAAATAGTATATTCTTCAGTTGCCAAATCAGTTACCTGACTCCAACCCAACAGAGCATACTTTTACTGAAGACAAGTTACTGAAGTTAGTGAAGACAAAGTGAAGGCAGAGAGACCCACAAATAGCAGGAACTGAATGTGGCTGCAGGACCGGCCTGGTAGAGCATTTCAGGGGAGGAAATAAAGCATTTGGTGATGTCATGCAAATGCAAATGATTTTCATCCAAGTATAAAAACAGTCCTCATATTTAGTCTTTAAAAATGTGGAACCGTGTATTAATACATTCCTAAACTGCTGGTGCAATGAGTTTGTTACCCACTTGAGTTAAAGCTGAACATCCGCATTTAAATGATGCACTGACTTAAATTTCACTGTAGTACTTTCTGATACTTTTGGACCATAATATATGAGCAGTTTACACCAAACCCCACATTTAATCATCAGTTTTTCATCTGAACAATGTTAGAAGTCTTGGTTATCCATGGAGCCGACATTTAACAAAGGTTTTAGTACTCAAAGGACTCTGAGTTTGCCTGGAGTCTGCACTTACATACCTTATCTATCATTTTTACAACGTGTTGTTTTACCACACGAAGAGACCAACTGCTGCCTGTGGCATCTACCCCCATGTAGAGGTAATGGTCTTGCCCCCAGGCCGTGAGCCTAGCCAGTTAATAATGAAGTGGGCCCCACTATTGTAAATCACAGAGGGAACTTGTTTGGCTGGTGCCTTTGGGAGCATTGCTTATGAGTAGCACTATGTTATGAGTGGCAGTCTCCCCTCAGTGCAGGCAGACGATCAGGGAAAGAAGGAAAGCAGCTTTGAACGTGATGGATGGTGGGATCTTAATATTTAAGGGTTACCTATTATGGTCATTTTAGCTGAATTTTGATTTTTCTGCATTTCTTTTAAGACTTCACTAGAGTACATATAGTATTCACAGTTCAATCCTCGTTTAGCTTAAACTGGCTCACTTTATCCTGTATGAAATTGTTTTAGCTTCTTTTAAGCCTTTCTCCCAAAAGGGCGCTATTTTTTCTTTTCTGATTATCTGCAGAGCCCAGTGTTTCTTAGCACTCCCTTTACTCTTGCTATGTTTTCCCCAGAAAACAAAGTTTAAACCTTTTAAGAAAGGTTAACCTTCTAAGTAAGCAATGAAGATTAAATGCAACTCATGTATACAATACAAAAGTGGACAGCACAAATTTACAGAGAAGCTAAAATTACAGCAGGATATCTCTGACTGATAAATATTAGACTGGCACACTGTGGAACATGACAGTCTTAGTATGCATTATTGTCATTTATTATAAATGAGTATTATTATTGTTATTATACTCAAGTATTATTATACCTTTAAAATACTTTTAAAGACGGGCTGTTTCCTTGGAATAAACTGTGGAGGTGCCTTGAAGACACAACCACTGGAAAACCATGCTGCGCTGACAGCAGCGTGTTTGAAACAGAGCTCTTGAAAGCACATAACAATTACTTTCACACAGCAGAAAGAATCAAAAAAGCAGAATAGGTCCCCATCAAAAGAGAAACTGAAGAACTGAGACTTGAAATGTTCTGTCATATCTGTGTGCAGTCTGCAGTCTGCGGTCTCTGTTTTATCCCTGTGGGATATTGGTATTTTCATTCAATATAAGGCTTGGGTGAAAAACATATAGGGCTTTGAGCCAGCAGATACATGTGTGATGCAGAGCTACTCAATTTACTCTATGCTCATTTTGCATTGGACCCATGAGATATAGACACCCTGTATCTCAGTGTTGATGGGTTTGAAAACCTTGGTTATAAACCTCAGAATCACTCTAAATTACATGAGATTGCATTGAATAATTACAATTTTAAGCTTTACTTTATCATCGGTCCATATGCACACTTCTTCTCTTAATCACACAAGTGTGCATAATATCTCTTTCTCTGTCTCTCTCTTTGCTCTTTTTTGTTCTCCTGCTTTTTTCCCAGCAAGGCAAATAAATAATTTTAGGTGTCATTGATTGCTTCCCAGTGCTGAGTAATCAAAGCAGGGAAGTATTTGACCCACACTGAACCCGATGCTAAGCAGAGGGATGTGAATGGTTAGCTGATGCTGGTTTTGTTGTAAACAAGAGTATACTGGTGGTGGCCGATGTCTGCCTTCTCTAGTCCTACCAGATGTTTCCTCCTCTTAAAACATAGTTCTTCCTTCCCACTCTTTGTAACTTTAAAAAACCGACAAAATCAAGAATCACATCTTCATAGCACTAACAAAATAAATACATTTGCATGGCCTTGGGGCTAATATGTAAATTAATTGTGTACAAAGTAAAGACATGCAAACTTTCGAGAAAGATGGGAAAGTGATTTTTCCCCTCTATGCAGTAAGCAGTGAAAGTGTGATATTTTTGTTAAATTGCCCCTTGCATGCTGACAGCCAAGCTTACGCATATCAGGCAGGCTGGAGTTGAACATAGTAAGTTTAGAGAAAGGAGCCAGGAGGAACCTTGAGGAACCTGGGCCGGTTATTTTTCTTCATTTCAAGCGCGTCCTACACTTCAAAGTGGGAATTTCACACAAAATGTTCTGGTTTTTACCCCCTCCTCTGCTTTGTGTCGAATTTACGGCACATAAAATGGGTCTGGGGAGACTTTGTCAGAAGGTATCAGTAACCTAAGATGACTCTGCATGTATGTGTGTGAGTGTGTTTTTGGGCAGCTTGTAGGGCCCTTTGTAGACGTGCACGTCTGTGTGTTGCGCATATCCATAGAGGCCTGCAGTTGCCTGAAGTGGTGGTCTGACTTTTGTTAATGAGATGGAATCCAGAGAGTGCCAACTATGTGTGGAGTCATGGCTAGATAGGTCTGACCCCTGTGGTTTTACGATTAAAAAGAGGGATTGGTGAGTAAGCCTTTCACTTGTTGAAGTCGGCAGCTGTGCTGAAAAAAAAAGAAATTAAAATTCTCAGAGTCTTTCAAATGAAATATGCAACAATTGCAACACAATTCCAGTGTACTAATGACTTTGATGTCAATGAGATAAAAGGTATCCATGGAGTGAAATGGCTGGCATACCACTGCAAATGAGCTTTTGCTTGTGTGCATATCGCTTTTGTGCGGAGAGGATTCAGTGGCTATTAGCCCGTTCAAGCACCTTTAATTTTTTTATACCAGGTTTGTAATTGAAACCTCTACTTGACGGCTTTCACTTTTAATAGCTGAAGCCAGCGCTCGCATGCAAACAGATAAGGCTGTCCTATCCAAAATAGAGTTATGTACGTGAGCGCTCACACATATTGTTACTGCTCAACCGTACCTGTGTGTCTGTATTAGTGTGTGATCCTAACATAATTTAACAACAACCATCTGTGCACATGAAGTTTGTGGAGAATAGTGTAGCATTTAACTGTAACCAGTTTTGGGTTAAGGAATGTGTCTGCCTCCTGCTTGGCCTATCATATGATTCCCTCAGAGCTTATCACCTCGCCCCATTTTCACCCCTAAGTGAGTGCAAACAGGGTTACTCGGTGGTGGTCAGTCATTCCTTCGTCCTCGTCATCATGTGACTTTGGCTTCTGCCCTTATGACTTCAATTTATCTCCTGGCCCAGCAGCAGTGTAATCGAGTCTTGAATAACAAACAGGAGGACACCTTGGCGTCCAAAAGTCACACAAGACATGTTGCAATTTAAAATATTCTTTTGCTATGTTTTTATGCTGCAAATTAAATCTGATGTGCTTAAGATGTTTGCAAGAGTTCAAATCCTTGCCCACCAGCATCCAAAGCATTCCAAAGAACTCCCTCCTCCATGAAGCCAATTTGCACTTCGGCTTTGAATAGCAGCCAAATGTGCAAGCTATTTTTACCCAGAGTCCATGGTCTCACTTGATCTGAGTCGGTGCAGGTCGTTAGCTGAGGCGATTGCATGCACTTGACCTGTTGGCCCCGGGTAGCATAGGCACACAGCACTGGGCGCTGAGAAAAGAGGGCGGGAGAAAGAAGAATGTTGAGGTGTGTGTATGTGTGTTTTATAAGCAGGATCTTATTTTATTAGGAAGGAAGAAGAGAGATGGAGGCAAGGAGTAGGAGGTAGATTTGAAGGAGGAGGAGGGTAGATACAGTGATTCCTTTGAGACCAAAGCTTCCAGCCCTATCAAGGAGAATACTGGAGAGGGAAGAAAGGATTGCATGAAAACAAGAGGGCAGGAAGTGAGGAAGACAGATCGTGAACGCAAATTTTAAAAATCCGGAAAGGGAAAAGGAGAAACCAACAAGCAAGTGTCAGTACGCTTACAGTTTAGCATGTCAGTGCATTGTAGGGTATGGAACAGACGGCACTGGAAGGACATGGCTGACTACTCTATAACAGAAATGCTCTCCTTTCTTTATCCCTACTTTCTTGCTTCTTTCCCCTCCCCCATTATTAAGAAGAAAAAAGAAGAAGGGAAATGTGTTTTAGCTGTAATCTTCAGCTTTGATGCATTCGGTTACAAAACTTTCCCCCTTATTTCAGGTCATCCATTTCTAACTCGGCACCTCCTTCCTTGCTTACTCTGCCTCAAGTGGAGTTGGTGTCTTTGGATGACCTCTGCGGTGGAGGAAAATGGGCTAAAAGCTGCAGATCGAAATAGTATCAGCTGATAAAGGCAGCAGGTGATTTGGAGTGCTATATGCACTTGAGGCAAGATTTGATTTCTCGCCTGCACTGAATTCAAAGGTTTCCTACTGACTATTACGGTCATGTTTAATTCTGTTTGAACTCTTCTTATGAGTAAAGATGGCATCATGGTGCAGTACCATTTGGCTTGTCAGGACACAGCTTTTTTTTCCCCCCATCACTTTCTGGGCTGATGTCATGCTTGTTGTAGTGCTGTTGACACAAGGTGAATTATGTTCCCCTCTGCTTTCATCTAGCAGCATCCGACTCATCACCTGGCACTCCACAAGAAATCAGATGACACCTCTTGATGTTAACTTTGGTTGCAGCATTCCTCCCAGCAAATATCAACCCAGCATTCAGTCAGCATAAAGTACCGCCACCAAGCTTCCCTTCCGCCCTCTCTCCCCTCTCAAACTAGTAACTGTGATGGTTACCAGCTCAGTTAAGCATGCTACGAAATTTAGTTTGCAGATCCTCAGTGCTCACCTTTCCTTCAGCATTGGCCCTCTATTATGGTACACTGGCAGTTGCTGTCACCTGACGCTATCATCTTGTCCTTCACACGTCGACTCAAATTTCACAGCACACCGCAGTTTTGACAAACGGGGACTTTACACTGTCAAACAAGTCAGCCCCTCGGAGAAGACTGTTGATTGGATTAGCATCAAGACATTGCCATGGCATTTTTAGGAAGTAGATGGAACAGCTGTTGACAATTTAAGTTGTGCTTGGGACTGAAATGTTTTTTTGCAGCGTGGTAGCATCTTCTGACAGAAACCTTGCTATATTCATTTCCTTACTCCTTTCGAGTTGTTACACCTCAGGTGTGTTGTGGTTCCCTGCAGCACTGCATTTAAGGAGAACTATCTCCTTTGCCACTAAACACCTTCGTGCATCCATGATTACCTGAAGTACTCCACCGATTGACACTATAAATGCTATCACATGATATTTAGATGTGAATAATTGCAGTCAAAGTTATGTCGTGTAGGAACTCACCTTTGTTCAAAGCTGAGGGTGACTGAACCTGTGCACGATCCAATCCCACAGTTGTTTCGGAGCTACATTTAGTCTGACAGCTTTTGCTATACTTAGCCCCAGTGGACTATAAGAACACGGTGAAAGGGTTTGGGCTACATTTCTTTTCTTTCTTGTTTTTCTGGGAGGATTTTCAGGAAGGATGCAAACTGTTTTCAAACAGGCTGCTTTCACGTTTACACAGTTCCAAACTTTTTCTCATGGGACAGAAAAGCTACATGAGAATATGGTAAACAAAAATACTGTGCCGAAAAAGACAAAAACTGTAAATTAACAGCTTACAGCGCACCAGTGGTTGGCTGTGGAAAGTAAAGCAGGTCACCTACTAATCAGAAAGTTGGTGGTTCAACCCCCATCTGCTCCAGTCTGCATGAAAAAAGTGCAGGTATGAATGGGTGAATGACGCAAGTTGTATAAAAGCGCTCAGAGTAAAAAAGTGCTATATAAGAACCTGTCCGTTTACCAGTGTTATACAGGTATACAGATGGAGTTGATTCTCTTGCTCAGAAGCATGTGAGCTGCAGGGGTGGTAGAACAGTTTGTCATGAGTATTGGGTTTGTGCCAGAAACCTGACCAGAAAGGGCTTTTTCTGAGACATAATCCACTTCACATCAAGACTGACATGTCTATGCAGTTAGACTTGGCGTGCATACTGGTACATTAACTTTGGAAAAAAAAATCATGTGACAACTGGGAAACAACCACCAACACAGTACTCACAAGTTTCCTAGTGAAAAGGGCCATGTGGATCAAAGGAACTATTGCTAGAGAGACCTAAATGTATATTTTCAGGCCAATAACTGCTTAAAGGGTAAAAAAACAAAAACAAACAAACTATAATATAAAGATGCCTTCGCTACCCTTAGTGCTATCTTGCATTCCTGACAAAATGCCAAAAATGTAAAGATAGGATAGAAAATTCAGGACATGTTTGTTTGGGGTTATTATACCCTGGAGTCATAATGTTTTAATTTGGCTCAGCCCCCATAACCCCCTCCTCCCAGTTGTGAAATTTCTGTGGCCTGCCGCCGCCTAAACAAAACACATTTAGCATAATTGCACCTTTGGTGTAGGCCTTTCTTCAAGGCAAGGTATTGATTTTCTCTCTCTCCCTCTGTCTCTTTCCCACTCCGCTCGTTGTTTTTGTTCTCCTCAGCTTTATTTTCCCTTTTGCATTCCTCAGCCAGAGCGCTCGATCCTTCGGCTTCTCTACACCCTCCCTGTCTCTCCTGCCCTGGATGGCGCTCAAGTGGAAAAATAGTAACAAGAATGCAATTCGATTGCAGTTGCCAAAATAATGCTCACCTTATTGACCCTGAAAGCCTGTTGCCTACTGGCCCTTCTTAGTTCTGCGTTAAAGTTGCAATCAAGTGCTGTGCTCAAAAAAGAAAAGAAAAAAGAAGCACTTGCAGCTGTTATTTGCAGTGTTGATTTGTTAAAGGGCACAACAGCAGCTTTGCAGCATGTGGGAGGAATCTTGCAGACGGCTTCCTCTGTGAAATTGGAGATGAGTGCAATGGAGGTGTTTGGAGTCCTGCAGAGCGTGACGCACGTATATGCAAACTTTTGAACAGACAGTAGGTCTGTTAGGACAATAGTGTGATGATTTATCTACAATGAAACATAATTAAATTGAACATTTTTCCCCCCCTCTGGACAATCTGCCATGTTGCTTCTTTGCCAGCAGGATTTGCAGTGCTTCCTCGCTCTTCTCTGAGTGCACTGGTTTCTGTCTCAGCGTCTTATCATTCCTAAATGATCTGGTAACTTCCTCCACTCTTTAATTTACAAGCCACGGCAGGGCCCAGAACATCATGGACATTTTCACACTGATCGAAGAGCAGAGGCTTGGTCTCCATTTCCATCCGTGTCTCATCTCAAAATCTTTTTCCAGCTTGAGTTTGAAAGCTTTCGAACGCGTTCTCTCCCTCTTCTTCATAAGAAATGTACACATCAGTACCGTTTCCAACCTGGGTAACATGGTCTTTACACATTTCTATAGTTCAGAAACATTTCCTGAACTTACTTTTAAAAAGATTTTTTAGAAACTATTAAGAAGTAGAGAGGAGTAATACATTTTTGTGTGTTTGAGTGATCACAGGATGTCAGCTTATTGTGGAAGTTAATGCAAAAGTCTCTTTTTTTGCTTTGCATATGAAAACCCCGGTTGATGCAATACATTTTGCCAAATGGATAACTTCTCAAATGTGAAGCAGTCTGATTATCTCCCATGCAGCTTCAACTTCAAATGAAAAACCACTGTTGCAACTAGTCTGAGGACCACAAGGCAGTTCCTGCTTTTCTATTTTGATTCTCAATGTTTGAAATAGTCCAATACACCTTCCGGGGCTGAAGGGAAAGGTTACCTGTAGTGAGTAGTGTATGTCCTCCTTACTTATTTCCGTAGTGCACCTCATTCCCTTACCTCTTGGATGTTAAGTGGAGGTTGAGTGGTACCAGTAGAGGTTGAATATTGGTTGTAGTCTTTTTGTGTAAATTGTCAGCTTCTCATGAATTTTTTATTCACACAGAGCAAGATTGGGGCAAAGAGAGGGGATGTTAGTGCATTTAAAATGGCTGTGTTATAGTGCCTGTGCTTGTAGTCTTTTTTGTTATGGTGTCTCTGCTTCAATTTTCATCTTTGTCTCTCTGTTCCACTAAGAATTTTATACCTAATCCAATCTGCCGTATTTCATAAACAAGCCAGAAGAAATGTATGTCAAAATATATGTAAACTTAGCCTTGGTCTGCTTTTGCCTTCAGCTGTCAGCTTCCTCTAATCTCAGCATGACACTGAGAAGTGGGAAAAGACATTTACCCATGGGCCCGTAATATCAATATAGTGCTTTCACATTTAGAACAAAAAATAAAAAAACGTGACCATGTCCATAACATTTATGAATTGCTGAGTTATTCGATTTAAATAAGGGATTAAATATATAAAGTTAACCAAAAATCCACTATGAACTGAGCAATTCTTGTTGTTTTTTCTCTTTTATTCACCTTGCTTGTGGTCTAGATTCCCACAGTAACATCTAACTGCAATAACAGAGATATACTCACACACACACTGCTAGGTTATGAAACAGGTTCCCTGACCGGAAATGTTTTGTGGGGGATTTTTTGTCAGTGACTAATATTGTAGCCATTGTTTGAGTTTAAGAAGGTTTTGAGACACTCAGTAGTGGCCATGCAGCTGAACAGATTTTCATGGGTGCTGGGGTTGTTGGAGTGGTGGACCAATATCAAAATGAAAATGGGCAACAGAAGAGTAAGCCTTAACTGTAGCCACAGAAAAGGTTCTGTTAAAGTTGTAGGAATGCAGAAAATTTCAAACAGATTCCTTAATCCCAGCCTAGGTTTCTGGTAGGTACAAGAGTGCTGAACTGCATCAAAGGTTGTGCTTGCAAAAGCATTCAAACTGAGGAGTCATCTCTATGAGATGTAAACCTTGTAACCTTGTGAACTTTTAACCCCTACAAGGGCAGTCTCTCTGCTTTAGTGAGCTCCAAAATCTGACTAGGAAATATTACCAATATTTTACTATTCATTCGATAATTGAGTTAAAATGGCTGAACTCCATAACCTTAGATAAGAATGATAGCTTAGAAACTAGACTGCAATTGTTAACTAATTGGGGATCCAAAAGCTCTTTTTGTATTGGGGCTGATTTATGATTTATAAAGCAAGTGAGAATAATATCAGAATTTAAAGATCTGTTAAAGCTTAAAAGAATAAAATAAGACATTATTGGGGGGGGGGAGCTGGGTTGGGATGATAGCTGCATTACAAGTGGACGACTTCATTACAGAAATGATTTGAAATCCAAGAATGGTTAAGGGTTTGAAACTGTGAGGAGAGGATGTGGGTTTGTTGCCGTTTCCGATTGAAGGTATGGAAGTTTCCTAATTAAAGTTGCCTCAAATCTCTCAGGACAGTCATTTTCAGGTGTGCTTGGAAATTGTATTCTTGCATAACTATTGCAGGTTACAATATGGCTGCACTGCTACATTCCCTTATAAACAAAATTTTTAGCAGGGTTGCTATATTTCTAATTAGAGCTGGCAGGATGTTAACGCAGGTTTAATGTGAATAGTGGCATGCAGGACAACCAACACTTAACAACCTTGTTGCATTGTGTAGCCTCTAGAGGGCGGACCACAAGTCATTCAGGTGCCTATAAATAGAGATGTACATGCAGACTCTTGTTATTTCCCCTTCCTTTATCCCAATATTTGCATCTTACATCTAAATGCCAGGACAACTGCAATGTGATGTTGCCAAGTCTGTTAACATACATAAAACATAATTCCCACACAAACATACATGGATACACACAGTGTGTCCACATTCGTTTGAGTCCTTCTGAATACTCAAATGCCCATTCCCCTGCTGTACCTTTCTTTAAATAACAGAATTTGCACAGGTCAGCTGGACTTGTGTTTGTATATGTGTGAAAGGGAGACGGGCAGTCAGGAAGTCATTTAGGGCCCCTCAAGTCTGGTGGTGGAATGCAGAGTGGGGGTGGGTGGGTGAACAGCTTTTTAGTCTGACAGAGAAGGTTAGTGAGTGAGAGTGGTTCTCTGCATTCATGGACACACATGCACCTTTTACACCTCACTATAGCTCACATTATGAATAAGCTCACACACAGATGTTCACTGTTTATTCAGCCCTCATCAGCTTTGATTCAGCACTCCCTCTGAGCAGCTGCATGAAGTGTGTGTGTATGTGTGTGTGTGTGTTCCTCGCAGCCAGGAATTTTCTATTTTTAGCAAATTCCTGGCCTTAGGTGGTGAAGAAATTAAGACTATATTAACAGGCCTAATATAGGTGAAAGAAACATTTTTTCTAGTGTTTTTTCTGTAAATCTTGCACCTTTCTGTCCCTCCTCTATGTGACCTGAGCTGATATACTGTATGTTCTGTAAAGTGATAGCAGAGGAGGTTCCCAAAATAAGGCCTAAGCGCTTCAACTCACCTGCTTTAGATAAAACAGGCACCAGAGAAAAATTTCACGTCAGCATTCTCTTACACCACACGGTCTGTGAAAATATCTGCCGCTGACTTTAACTGCAACTGTCCTATTCATTGTTCAGACCAGCTGTCTGTGAGATGACAGAATTCAGTCTGTATATACATCACACCCAACGGTGGCTAAGGAAGACTTAAAAATGCAACGGAAACGCCACGTGTTGCAAAGCATTGTGAGAACACTTCTTTGGAAAGCAAAAGGTAGAATATGATATGTTAGCTCACTACGAATTGACATGCTGCTTGTGTTTTGGTATTTCCATATATGGCCAGTTATTTAGTTAGATGTCCAGAGCTCAGCAGCATTAAACTAATAAAGAAATATGGGTTTGCAGTGTTTGGAATTTCAATGAACCTCAGATGCTTACTGATCGGAAAAGGGGGGGTAGGTAAAATTGATTTCTAGCTGAGCAAAAACAGATGCAAGTGAGCCAGTCAGCACACACACACACACACACACACACACACACACACACACACACACACACACACACACACACACACACACACACACACACACACACACAGATGTCAGGAAGAATAAGCCAGCACATGTGCACAATCACAGACACTCACACTTACCCAGACTACTCATGCACCCCTGTATTCAGGAGGAAGGTTAATTGAAGGTTATAACTGAGGAGCTGAAGACGAGAGGCTTTCAGCGGTAATGTGTGTGTGTGTGTGTGTGTGTGTGTGTTTCACCTCCTTTGCTCTCTCTGACCCCCCCCCCCCCCCCCCCTTTTCTCCTCTCTCTCTCGCTCTCTCTCTCTGTCCTCCATCCAAAGCCCAGTCAAAATGTGCAGCCATGCAGATACCTACAATCTCATTAATTCAACCCATCGGCTATACTGCAGTGCTCTTTCTCTCTCCGTCTGTTCTTCTTCCATATGCAAACACTTCCTCTAAAAGGTTAATATAATCTGCCACTGCTGAGGTTAACTATCTGTGCATGCACTCTAAGAAGTGATGTGTCGACACATCTCTTTTTTTGTATTTTTTTCAAAAAAGTGACATTAAAAGAAGAGGAGGAAATTTTAGTTAGTAAAATGATTTGAATTTAAGCAATGTGCTAATGAAGGCCATGTGCAGTAGGTTTCCTTTTTTTTTTTTTTTTAACTTGAAATGACTTGTTAAGTCCTTAAAAATTTAGCTACTTGAATTCAGGGATTTCAGTCCTATTGCCACAAGTATAAACACTTAGCTGTGCAGTCTGCTTTTACAAACATTTGTAAATGAATTGGCTCTTTACTGATTTTGAGTGTTGTACTGCATCACCAAAATACCCCCGCTGCAGCAAGTCAGTTTGTGAAATCTCTTCAATCGACTGTAAGTGGTAAGCATTGTGGAAGCATTTCGAAACCACTGCATGTTCAGTTACAGAACAGAGGTGGTGAGTGCTGAGGTGCATAGTGTGTAAAAATCACCAACACACTGGTGACTCAGTAACTGCAGAGCTCCAAACCTTGTCTGGCATTAATATCAGCACAAAAACAGCACCGGGAGCTTCATGGCATGAGTTTCCATGGCTGAGCAGCTCCTGTAGGTATATTATACAAGTGGCACAGCACTTTTGTCCATATAGGTTTTTGTTTAGCTCTTATTTCTTAAAGTTTTGTTTGTTTGTTTGTTTTTTAAGATATGAGGGCAAGCTGGGCCAAATGCCCCTTATGAAGTCAGAGTAAACTATTAAAAGGTGTTGTTTTCCTTATTCGCTGAAACCGATTGAACGTCCTCTTAATGTTATGCTGAGTGATATTAATTTAAATATTGAATACCTGTGAGCTATAGTAGGCCAGCTTTGTAGTGGCGTCCTCATCTACTTACGTGTAAATGTCAAAACAAGATAAATCTCAATTTTAAGTCTTTTGGACAAACATATTGACTTCCTGCCTGCAGGAGTGAAAATCTTTCCAGGGAAATGGCAGTGTACTTCAGTATCAAAATATGGCAGTCAATTTGTTTTTCAGCTTTTGCGCTGTTAACTGTTGGCTTGTCAATATAAAGGTGCAGCCTGTGGGCATTGGCCAGTGGCTTGTGGTGATTATTAAAGGATTGCTATGTGACGCAGAGCTATAATACCAAGGACAGAGCTATTTCCTAAACGTTAAGAACAGGGGGCTCAGATGATTATGTGTGTGGCTGCTAATGTGCATGTTTGTATGTATATGGTACTTTGTATTCATGTGTGTTTGTCTTTTTGTGTATGTGCGTGACACTTGTGCTCAGTAGCTCTTTGTATCAGTATACATCAGGCTTTGTGTGCATGAGCCAGTGCATGTGTGTGCCCTTTTATCGTCACCCTCTTAGAGCCTCTCTCCCACACACACTCATTAAAATGTCATCCTAAGCAGGGTCATCTATTCTGTCTCTGGAATGCAGTAGGCTGGGAGGGAGAGCGCAGGAGCCATATTGAGTTTCTGGAAAAACTGGACTGTGAGGTTACAGAGAATTATGTACATTTTTCTCTGCATGTATGTGTGTCCAAGTGTATTTGTGGTCCTTTTTGACAGGGCAGTTTAAGTTTTCAATCACAGTTTAAATTTTGTCATATTTTTGTAGTGAAGTATGTTTTACTGTTCTTTCCTACTGCCCATGTAGATAGAGTATGAGGCCCATCGTTGGGGACTAGTTCTCAGTGGGTGATGGACTCAGTTAGGACTGCCTGATTCTGTTCACAGTTTTTGTGGATAGAATTTCTAGGTACAGCCAAGGAGTTGAGAGTGTCTCAGGGTCTCATCTCTGCTGTTTACGTTTGGTGTGGCTCTGTTAGCTTAATCTAACACAAGCTTCCACTTCTGCTGATGCAGTTCTTCAACTGCAGTTTGAGGTGGGTTGCTTGAGAATTAGCACCTCCAAGTCTGAGGCCATGGTTCTTAGTCAGAAAAACAGTGACGTGCCTGGATTGGAAATAAGTTTTTGCCCAACATGGAGGAGCTCAAGTACCTTGTGGCCTTCTTCAAGAGTGAGCGAAGGAGAGAGACAAGAGATCGACAGATGGATTGGTGAAGTGGCTATAGTAATGAGGATCGTGTACAGTTTCTCATAGAGAGAGACCTGAGTGTGAAAGTGAAGTAGATTTATTGGTTGATCTACGTTTTAACCTTCACCTATGATCACGAGCTGTGAGCGGTGACTCAGAGAACGGCATTGAGTAACAAGCAGTAGAAATGAGCTTCCTCCAAATGATATCTGGTTCAATCAGTTTGGAGCGGCTCAGAGGAGAGCCGGTACTCCTCCACATTGAAAGGAGCCAAGTGAATGTTTCGGGCAACTGGGAGGAGGCTGTGGGGTAGACCCAGGACATATTTGAGAGATTATTGATCTGGGAATGTCTGTGCCTGTGGCTGGAGAGAGGGTCTCTGCTTGGACTTCTACCCCCACGACCCAAGCCCAGGTCAGCCTCAGACGGATAGACATAGGTAGAACTTTCAATCTGTGGAATCAGGTCGTGTTACCATCTTGGTGATTTGTGGCTAGATTTAGTGACTTCCTGTACCCTTTAGCCTTTAGTGCAGCTGTTTTTGTTTGTTTGTTTGGTTTATTCTTCCCCACAAGCACATCTCTCTCTGCATTTACCCTGCTCACTGTTTCCTTTCAGTTAACTGGTAATTTTGTCAGATTGCACTGCAGTTATACAAATGAATGGTTTTAAATCACGAGACCACACATGTCCACATGAATAACACAGAACATGGCTATTAGCACAGGACTAACATAGCCATGGGTGTTTGTCTTTGCAAAACAGCCTCATAGTAGATTCTATGAATTTATTATCGAATAGCGCTGAAACCAAAGCAGATACAAAGTACCTAAAAGTAGGTATGGCCACTGCAGCATTTCTAGCACGCACAGAAAATCATTATGTTAAGATTAGTAAGGGAAATTCACATCACAGCTGTCACTGGCTCCCCACTTCTTTCCCTTCTCCCTCCTATTTCCTTCAAACCCCTCCATTTCCACGGTAAACAGACAGATGAATAATTTAATCACGATCGATTAGTTTGTTTCGGGCTCAAATGTCAGGGTGTCATTTGATCACTTCCCCCTCCTCCACCCCCCAACCCTACAAATCTCCCTGCCTCCTTATTACTCCGCTGGGCCAAACAACAGGCTTTCCTCTCTTTTAATTACAAGGAGGATGCCTCCCTGTCACTGAAACGTGTTTATTGAAAGGACTGCTGTTTGATCTTAACTGATCTAATTGTTTCAAATGCTTGCTGTCTCAGTGTGGGAGTCTTTGTTCTTATGATGTGGATTTTACTCTAAATTTTAAACGCGCAGTCGTGCTCACTAAGCCCAGCAAGATGCAGCTGCACGTGTATGTGTGCGTCAGTCTCGGCCCCAGCAGTCCTAACATTACCTTGTGACGACCAGTCACCATGTTGCGATTTTTCTTCTCTTCCTTTACTCATGGAGGAGTGAAAGTTAGGCAGGCAGGGGGTGGACCGAGGGAAAGGAATAAAACAAACAAGAGAAAAAAATCGGCAGCCGAGTGATGTTAAGATGAGAGACAGAGGAGAGAGATGGATGAGGGTGGAAAGCAGCAGGGGAAGTTTGTAAAAACTAAAGAAAACAAGTGATCGTCAAAGGAATTAAGGGAGGGCATGCAGAGCAGGGAAGGAGCCTGGGTGAAGGCATTTATAGAAAACTGGAAAAAAACAAAAACATGAAAACGTAAAATCAAAAGGCCTGAGGTGGACTCACTGCTTTGTGAGATCAAACAAAGCAACTTGTTTGTGCGGAAAATCAAGAACATTACCACCCGTGCCTGATTAAAGTATGAATATAATTTATTTAAAATGTCACATGATTGGTTGCATTCCCAGTTGCTTTGTGGTAGAGTGTCTCTGCTGTTTACATCCAAATCTGTATTCACACACTTTTAAGCTGGAGTTTGGGCTAATCAGTGTTTTTTTTTTTTAACACTCCCACATTGAGGAGTTAAAAAAAAGAGTGAGAGAGAATTTCTGGTGGAAAAAAAGTTTCCAGAAGAAGATAAAAATGGTATTTTTAAATGCACAATGACATTAGGCTCAAATCAAAATATCAGCAATCGCCATTGTTGATTCCTGAGGTCATCACCCATTGGCAAAAACCCTTCTGCAAGGAGATTCTCCACATAGTCATAAACGAGCCCTGCCAGGGACTTTTAGTGATTGAACTACCTCTGACTTGCACTTTCTTTCCATATCTTTGTTTTTCTTTTCTTCATTCAGGAGGGGATATAAATATTTGTAGCTTGAAAGAGAAAATTGGCAAACCTGTGCTCCGGCTCAGTGGATTTTGTTCAGTGTGTTGTAACGGTGTTTTGCTCCCCAAGTTGAGAAATTTGTAGGGTTTTTGTGTGTGTGTACGATAGTCTCCGTGCTATATGTCATGGATTATGAGGGTAAAAAGGGGCAGCTGGTTCACCTCTTCGTAGCAGCCAGCTGCACCGTAGCTCTACTGTAGCCTGCCCCTCACACATACGCACCCATACAGTAGCTCTGGTGGAAAATGCTTGGGAATTACTGTTGTTGCTCTGGGTTCATTCATGAGTGGACCTGGCTACGAGCGTACTGCAATACCCAGGTGACCGAGGCAGCCTTGTGGGACCTTGTTAGCGACAAATACACACACAGCCACACAGAGAGAGGCTCCACATCCTCGGTTTACTCCTACAGCCAATATCCTAGGCGTAAATCGTTGAAAAAGCATTCTGTTGCTAAATGAAAATTGTTCTGTGTATTTGTAACTTAGTAGCTGTAATTTTAAGTGCCTTCAGAATTTTTTTTTTAGTTTATCAAGCAAATGTGCTGCAGTGAGCTGGGGCCAAGCCAGGTGGGTTTGCCTCTTCGACTCTCCATCCTCTCATTTTGTTGTCATCGCCATTTACCTCAGAGGCTTTCCTGCCGTCATGCCAGCAAACGGAGCGTCAAAATTAGGTCTGGAAGTGCAATGGAAGACATGCTTTTTGTATATGTATGCAAGGATGTACAGACATTTTTGCATGGTGGTGTTCACGCGCACACGCATGCAGACAGCACACACTTAAAATACACAGGGATGGCTTGACCAGATGGAACTGCCTGCTTCTTGCTGAGCGAGCTTGACGACCGTTGAGCAGCTTGAGGTGTACCGAAGTGTCGGGCCACGAACACAGACCAAGCTATAGTCGCATATAATGAGCACATACATATAGTATCCATGCAGATAGGCTGACACGTCTCATACACTCACATTTCTGTAGTCTTGTCACACACATGTGAAATCACACATTGACAATCGTAGTCACTCAAACTCAGGCACTCACATAGACAAAAAGGACAGACGCATTCAAACTGAAGCACTATTGCATCAGACAAGACCTTCAATCAAGCCCTGTGTTTTGTATTCTCAATAGCTAGAGTGTCACTTGTATTAATGGCTGATTAGCTTCCTCTCTGCGTAACGCCCATGCATATTGACAGCCATTTTTTTTCTTTCTCCCACTGTCCCTCTCTTCATTTTCACCTATTCTCCCTTTGTTCCCTCCCTTCTCTTGCTCCATTCCTCCCTTGCTACGAATCGTGACTCTCCAGTCAGCCTGTTCCCTTAGCTGTGATTAGGGGCTTTGGATTTCAGCCTGCATGTATTTCAAGGCCCGGAGGCGTTTAGGGGAGGGAAAAAAAAAATGGCCGTTGTTTTCTGTCCAATAAAAGAAGACGAGTGAGGGTGATCCAAATATGCAAAGTGAGCAAGTGAACGAGTTGTACACAACTCTTATGATGAATAACCGAAACAAAAGAAATATAAAAAGCATGGGGAAAAAAATGGGCCTCCTGGTTGAGTGAGAGCCAGCACTCTGCCTGGCGCCAAGAAGATGAGCAGCTTGGTGCCTGGCTTGGATGTCAACATTTTATGCTCTTTCTCAATTTTTGTTCACTCTGTTACTCTTCAAATGACTAATTGCAATGGTGTGTGTCTGAATGAAGCTCAGATTTCCTCATTATTATTTTTTTTACTTCTGCCTCGTTGACATTTTGATTTTGTGTTGCTGATATACTCTTAGAAGTCTGCTGTCACGTTTCTGTCATACACCTCGTAACTGTTGTGTGTTTCTGACTCACTTGAAGGAAAAGGGTATATGCTAAAGAAGTTTAAGCACATTTAACTCCATATCCTTTTCCTCACATACAAGTTCTTGAATAATCAGGGCCCGGCTCACAGTACCATATCGCCCCAATAGACTACTTCTCTCTCAGAATGCAGGCTTACTTGTGTTTCCTAAGATATTTAAAAGTAGAATGGGAGGCCGAGCCTTCAGCTTTCAGGCCCCTGTTCTGTGGACCCAGCTCCCAGTTTGGATTAAAGAGAGAGACATCCTCGCTACTTTTGAGATTAGGCCTAAAGCTTTCCTTTTTGACAAAGCTTACAGTTAGGGCTAGACCACAAACTCTCCCTTAGTTATGCTGCAATAGGCTTAAGCTGCAGGTGGCTTCCCTTCCTTTTAAAAGGGAGTTTTTCCTTCCCACTGTTGCCAAGTGCTTTCTCAAAGGGTCATCTGATTGTTGGGGTTTTCTTTCTATTATTATATGGCCTTAGCTTCCCTTTACCTTGAGATGACGATTGTTGCGATTTGGGGATTTATAAATAACATTGAAATGAATTGAATAACATTTATACATCATTTTATGTTTAGAAAGATGTAACAGTCTAAAAACAGTCTAATTCTACCTAATCATTTAAATGCTGAACATAATCATGCCTACCGTTCTAAATAATGTTACATAGACAAGAAGTCACCACACTTAATGAGCGTTCTTTGTTCCTTTTATTCAACAACTATCTTTAATATTGTCATTTGGTAATTTAACTGACCAGTTGTGGTCACATTTAAAGCAGTAGGCACACTATAAATTGAAATTTTGTGAACCTGTGGTCTTACATGTGACCTTATAAAATGACTTTGAAACTTAAAAGGTACAACATTTGACTACAAAGAATGCTGCTCGGGGGAGTGATGGTGACTCTTTGGCAAAGATGCACCATGGTTGTGCACATAGATATTGATCATTATTGATTGTTGGCTTTTCTTAGTCTTATAACTACTTTCTGATAACTCCTCAGGGGAGATTTTAAGATGAGAATGTGAGCCGGGAAGACCTCGCGTGAAAGACAAAGACTAACCCCTGCCAGACAAATGTGAAATATTGAAAATCTGTCTCAAGACTTGACTTGAGACTGGGACCAGGATTGACCCTGGTTATCGATGTAAATACTGTAATCCTTAACCAGGTTAGAGCAGAACACACTTTTATTTAGTTTAAGGCTTCTTTCATTCTAGTTGTCTCTACCCACTCTTGATAACCAAACTGATGACCAACTTTGCAGTCAGAGCTCTGCTAAAGATGCGTCCCTATTGAAAGTCCCCCTATCTTTGAAGCTGACTGGTGGTCGCTTGCAGACATGTCAGGCTCTGGTTGCCTAGGTAACATACTGCCATATTTACTACCAAGTCATATGTTAATCAACAGCCTCCTCCTTGCCTGCATCTTGGGTCCCAATTTTGAGTTACCAGCAGCTTTTTTTGGCCATAGTTGCTTGAAGTTGTCCTTTTGGTTTTTGGTCACCGCATTACCTCTGGTGTGAACACAGCTTAACTTTCCTCTCTCACTTCTCTTTTCCAGTAATCTAACTCTGTGTATGCATTAGCCATTTTTTTATTGCATAAACTCTGGACATGCAGTAATATTGCAAAGAAATAACAGGAATAGACTCCCTATAAGCTCTTTTAGTCATTCTGCCTCTAGTATGGACCCACCAGAATAACTTGATGATGTTATGATTTTACGATATCACTTACGAGTGCCTTGTTGATTCTGAGCATGGCAAAAAAGTTGGACATTGGTTACGTTATGCCAATCTTAAACAGTTTGAGTTGAGCCTTTTCTGGTAGTTTTTATTTCTTCCCTGAAAACAGGCCTGAAAGATTCCTGGGCTGTTTTAAACGCCAACAGATTCCTTGCAGTAGAAAACTGCCAATGTTCTCCATGTCACTGGGGCTGGCTCCAAAGCCTGTCTGGGACCAGTGTGATACAACCATCTACCTCCAGTAAGCCCCCATCAGAGACCCCCATATCCTCCCACTTGTGTGTTTGATTGTGTTTAAAGTGCAGGGGGTGTGTCTTCGCTCTCACTGGCGTGTTCTGCCCTTATGTTGTCATTCTCTATGCAAAACAGCTTTCAGTATTTCTTTTGTCTGCCTTCTTCTTTGTCTTTTCCAGACCCAGTAATTGTACGTATGGGTCGGTAAGTCTATCACATTGCTTTTAAGTCATAGCAGAACAGTAGAGCTTTCTGTCCTTTTGCTGTTTTTTGTCTCAGTCTTTCCGTCTCCTTCAAAACTCCGAGCAGTGTGACACAGCGCAATACACAGCATGGGTGTGCAAAGTGGTAAAATGACAAACGCACACACCGAGAGAATAAAAGACAGCAAGACAGAGAGAAAGCGGTCTTGTTTATGCATTAGTTGCAGGACTTAAAAGGCCCACCACCCCACCCACTCTACCATCACTTAAAATCAGCGTGGATACTGCAGGCAGGAAAACAAACAAGCCCAGCAACAACCCCCACCCACACGATTTCTGCCGGGGTGTTGCTGTTTTGAATATTGCAGAATAAATTTAGTCTTGTTTTTTGCCATCTTCTAAAAATATATTTTATTTGCATGCCATAGCTTGGTCTGACTCACAAAAGTATGTAGTATACAAAAACTTGAGGTTATCCTTCACACACACAAAAACAGAGCTAAATTAGGCAGGGATGGATGTCTTGCTAACCGTTCCCTGCTGTGAAGGAATGTATGGTGTTATAAAGGAGTATTTAAAGATGTTTACCAGCTGTCTGACCTCCCACCTTTGACCCCCACACACCAGCAACACCACCACCACCCCCAACCTTTACTCCCACGGCGCCCATGGCGTCCTCGGCGCGCTGAAATTCGCTCTAAAGTCAAAGGCGCGTGACGTGCTGTGGCACTGTGGGGGTTTAATAGTATGGTGGTGCTGAAGCGTCATTTGTCGGAGTGAAAGGGTCAGAGGGTAGACACATGCTCAGAGGAGTGATGGCTTGTAGAAAGACTGTGCGCATGAGTGATTGTGTAAGTGAGAGAACCAGTGTACATATACGCCTCTGAGAGGCAACATGTTACTACTGTGTGGCCCTCCTATTAGGTACTATATATATGTATATGTGTGTGTACACACACACACACATATATATATATATATATATATATATATATATATATATATATATATATATATATATATATATATATATACACACACACACACACACACACACACACACACACACACACACACACACATATATATATATATATATATATATGTGTGTGTGTGTGTGTGTGCGCGTGTGCGAGCATGTCACTTTCTTGGAGGCTTGGAGGCTCCATTGTGCTATCAGAGCTGCCTTTCTTCTGTTGTTTGCCCACGTGCATGCCCGTCGTCCACAATAATCCTCTGTCTGCCACACAAGCAAACTCTTTATTCCAGCGGTTTGTAGGAAAGTAAGACAAATTCACAATTGACTCTCTGTTTCAGTAGGTTATTGTGGAGGAATACATTAATATGGATCATGCTGCATTATTACCACAAATTACTGGATAAATGAATGTCACATGAGGTGGCTTGAGCCTCAGTTTTTGGCTAAAAGACACGCCATCTCACCCTGGGCTTTCTGATGGTTATCTCGGAACACATAGGGATTTTTCAAGGGAATAAAATAGTTGGCTCTTAAATTGGCATTTAATCACTCAATATGTAAGTCTTCTTTGCAGCTAGTTGTTGAAAACTTACATTGCCTGAATTGGCAAGTTACTCCTTGAATAACTTTTTTCTTGTTAAAATACAATGTAGACAGAAAATTTAGGAGGTTTTAGTTTTATAACCCTTATTTGAATTGAAATCGGATCTTTTACGTTTTCACGTTCTTTGTAAAGTAAGTGTGCAATTTTTTCCCCTCTTTTTGTCTTTGGTTATTTGTAGTATTTGAATTCCCAAGTCTAAGCATCACATTTGTTCCTGTCTGTTTCTCAGATCTTTTTTAAAGTGACTGTAAAAAAAACAGTTGTCTGTACCGCTATAGTGGGAACGCTGGTGGTACGACTGTGACGGGTGCACAAACAGGCAGAGAGGCAGAGTGTGGGTCAGCCTTGCCATCTGTTTCGGGTCTCTGCAGTGCAGTAGATTGACAGGGATACAGACACTCTGGTAACACACAGCCCGCTCCACATAGTGTTGCACAACGCTAATTGCTATGATACCATGTTTATTGTCTTTCTTGTATATTTGAAACATATAATCAGATCCAGTGTCGTTTAAACCAAACAAACCCAAAAGACAGTCATTTTGCACATTAGCACAGAGCAGTTGCTGCTGCTTCAGTCAGACAGAGGATGTTGGTCATCTTCTATTTTTTTGAGAACTGAGATGGAGGTTTCAAAAACAGTGTTACGCTTACTTTGGCCATAAGAAAGTGGAGAAAAGTTGCCAAATCAATTCAGAATAACATGCCAGGGGTTGGTTTTATTTGACACAGAGAGACTCCTAACTGCTAGTACCTAGTGCTTGTAAGGAGTCCTTGACTTTACGTGTTAACGAATCGGGTACACCTTTGTGTCCGTTTTAATGAGAGATTTGCACTGATCAGTATCACAAGGGAATTTAAATTGCCAAAGCTTCTAGCTTTGAGCTTGTAGGCTAGAACTTGGTTAGGACCAATTAGTGTCATGTGAGAAACTTCTGACCATAAGGTTACTGCTACAAGCATGGTTTAGGTGAGATGACATGTTTAAAATGTCATTACTTGCTACACAGCAAGAGATTCGCTTTTCATGCATTGCCTTGTCAACAAAAATAGGTTGTTGTAAGCAGACATTCAAGGCTTTCGTTGCCTAGATAAAACTCTAACCTCTCTCTTTCATAATCCTTTTAATTGTTGGCCTCAAAGTGGAGAAAAGTATTACTCGACACCCTGATCCTCTTTGCAGTAGTTACGTTGCTTGTCATCTCTTGAAGTTACTGAAAGTCTTTGACTTTCTGCCATCTCTGGTCACAATATCTGTGCCAGTTACTTTCTATGTGGACTGGCCTAACTAACTAGCTGTCTACACTGGCGTATTTTTTCTTTGCATTTAATAGCAGCTTACCTGTTTGATATAGTTTTTTTTCTTTTTTTTTCTTTTTTAAAAAAAATTTGCCTAGACCTTGCCAACGAGTTTCCAAGTGCAACTTCCCAGATGGGACTGCGCAACAAACCATTTGGCTAGTCACGTTCAGTCTGATCCCCCAAAGTCTGAACTACATGCCGTGAGAGGATAGTCAAATGCCTTTGCTGTTGCCATCACTGTTGTCTGACTGTTCACTGTGGAAATTAAGAAAATGTAGTAGAAGCTTGTTACAGATGGTGTAACAAGCAGTGAAAATGTAAAAAAAAGAAAAAAAAAAGAAAAAGAGAATTAAAAAGTCCAATTTAGTGTTTTGTTTTTTTGTTGTTGTTTTTTTTTGGGGGGGGGGGGGTAATAAAACTTAAATCCGAGCAGTGGCTTCAATGGGACTTCCCGAAGTACGCTTAATGATGTCCAGTGTTGTGTGTTATATTTTCCTCTCTAAATTGTTGTGGGAATGTGAATTTCTCGTGGCGATGCATTTTCATGTTCAGTCCTTTTTGTCATTAATCAGATAATGGCAGAGAAGTGCAAATTAAAATGCACCTTCCCTAATGACACACACACAAAATAAGTTTAATCCTAATTCTTGCTCCCCCAGTGAGGTTATTAAATACTGTTTAGCCTGCTGATGGGCTTTGGCCCAGTTTCTGAAATTACCAGGATTAACTTAATTTTCAATTAAATACTTAAAAAAAGAGGCTGAAAAGATGACCACAGTGGCTGAAGGGTTTTTTTTAAACTAAATGACTTTGTTCCATTTGTAGATGTCTCTGTATTAGTGTATCTTTGTATATTAATACACAAATCTATCCCATCTCTTTTTTCCACATTTGAGAAGTACAGAATTCATTAAAAGCCTCAGATATGAACCCTAAAGAGCACCCCTGTTTTATATGTAACTGATCAGTGCACATGAACATTTTTTGAAATATTTAATATTTTTTGAAACCTGAAGTTGCGAGACCACATAATGGACCCAATTTGCTGCAGATGGATGCTGCTGGAAAAGAGGCCTATTTATGTTTATAGACAAATAAATGAATTGAAAAGAGTCAAAGGCATGATTATCAGGTTCCAAAATACTGTATCATCCTACTTGCACAAGTTAGTCAGGATTTTTATTAGATGATCTGTGCCATGCAGTAACGGTTTTAGATTTCCGTTATGTGAAGCAGAAAAAGAAGGCTAACTTGGCCATGACAGTTTTGTTTCTTTTCTAATCTGTCATGTTGAATTTGTAGAGCAGTGAAACTGCAATGCAAATGGAATGGCACACTCGTTTCGGAAATGGATAAAGAAGTATAGAAAAATAGATTGCATGTCTTAAATTTCAACTTTTTGGAGCGAGGAGGGTGGCGCCAATTTAGCTCGGTTGTGAATTTTATTAACGTGCCAGTAGCCATTTTGTTGTGTAGGTGTGACAGTTTTTCAAATGGTATATGTCTCATTTTGGAAATGAAACTTCTCAAACCACACAGCAAATGTTACACAGTAATCCCTGCCAATTGCAGGGAGGAATCTTTCTAAACACCCTGGACTGCCAGTCTTTCCCTCCTCTGCCTCCTACTTGATCACTTAGAATAATCTCATTCACCCCCCCCCCAAACCCCCCAACCCGCATCCCATTTCCAGAATGAATATGAAGCGTGCTTCCCGAGCTGTCCCAGCCGCCCTTCAGAAACTTCTCTCTCTCCCTCTCCTGTGGCAATTTCTAAAGGGCATTCAAGCTGCTGGCTAGTTGGTGCGATGCTTGTCTGAATCTGTGGGCAGCAGGCCAAAAACTGATGTCACTTCTCCAGCCCCTCCTTCCCCCACCTCTTCTCCCACCACAGACACTCCTGAACAATCGCCTCTTTATATAAAGAACTGCTGCACCTCCTTTCTCCAACATAAAATTGTGATTGTCCTATAGTTAAATACCTCTATTTTACTTTTTATCCTGTTTAGTTATACCCTTTATACCCCGTTATACCAGGGTTATCCCAGACACTGCCACCTGTAAATTTAGGCCTTTGTCATCGCTGGCTGCCAGGGCGACAGACGAGGAGAGGCAGACAAAAGTGTACATGTGTGTGAATTTCATGTGCCAACTTGTAATGTCACAGTATGGCGAGGTTACATAGGTGACAGATAGTGTGTCACCCCTCGGTGACAAACAAAACGGCTGTGCAATAAAGTCTGGGTTTCAGTGGTCAGCTTGGTGCCCAAGCCTCCCAGCTGCCAATCCGTTCGTCTCGACTGCACAGGCCCGATGCTTACTGCTGTGCACTCAACCTCAACAGAGGTGGATTTCAGCTAAAAGCCTCACAGCCCTGGGTGTTTATTGGAAGGACAGCAGTGGCTCATAATGTTCACAGTAAACCCATTTCCTGCTGATCGAACTCAGAGCAACGCTGCGAGAAAAACAAATAGTTGAAGATTCAGTGGGCTTGTGGTAATTTGGTCTCAAATCTTTTTGTAAATCTGCACTTCCTTTTAGAAGAACTTAGACCCGACAGCGAATGTTGGGGTGTGAAGGTTGTCCAAACACCAGTAAGACAAATTTACAAAATGCTGAGCTTTAAAAACTGTATATAATGTCTTAGAGTGCTTTTTCAAAAGGGGAAGTTACCTTCTAATACCGGGAATATACAGTTAAAGTTATTTTTAGTGTAGCATTGCAGAAAAATCTATTTTAGCAGGCAAACTGTGGCTCAAATGGCATCTCCCAAAGATCCCAAAGAAAGGTTATGGTGCTCTCAGGGGGACAGCAGATGGCCGACACAAGGTGTCTCTGAAGTGTCAAGCATCATTTGTGGAACTGGGAGACTGGGAACAGTTAAGGGCAAAGGCTCATGGGAAAGCTACTCCATGGAGAGGTTGCCAGGGGAGGGCGTTCTACAGTCCCTTAATGAGGTCAAGGCAGTGCAGTTCTCCCTACCTATGCAAACAGTCTTCACTTTGGGCAAAAATTGTGCTCATTCATCACTGTAACGATATAATATGCTGTGGATAAATGTCAGTGGAGGTTGTTTTCAGGCTGTTCCCGGGATGCTCTGGTGTCGCTGGGCAGCGAAGACTTGTGGAAACTGGCAACTTTAGAACCGCTCATAAACTGGGAACGTGTCTCTAATGTATCTGTTTACATCTCTGTCATTTCTACTGGCTCGGATTCCTGCTCTGAATGTATAAGACATGTAGGGTTATCACATTTGTTTTCAGATTTCTGTTTGCCTTTTGCATTTAATGGAAATGCCAACACTGTCTTGCATATCTAATATGCTTTCCTTATGTGAGCATTTCTTGTTCCACCGGGGCTTCTCTACATGTGCTGAATGACAGGTATACCATTTTTTCCAAATTTCTTTGACATTGATCTCTCTGCACGGAGCGGATGGCAACGAAAGAGTGAGGCTGGGAGGTAGATACACACTGGGGCATTTACATAATAGTCCTGCAGTTCCATGCAAATTCATGTGATTTCCTACCAAACATCTGCAATGCAAGCATAGTTTAGTATGCATGAGTTCAAGGGGGAAGGGAAGCAGAGAGAGGAAATGAGGGATTGGAGGGGAATGGGCAAGAAAAATAAAACAGAGACGCTGTAGAAGATTGGAACGATGACTTGTCTGATCAGGAACTATTTAGAAGACAAACACACCTTTCTTCACACCCTCATCTCAGATTTGCCCTTAATATGCATAAAATTCTGATGCAGAAAACGAATAAGATACAGGGGATGAGTACGTGTCTGTGTGTGTGTGTGTAGCTGGTTGGTGGTGTTCCTTACCAGTGACACATGGAATCAATACAGTTAGGACTTCAGCGTGGTAAAAAACAGATGGTCTCTATAGACTTGTTTTATAGCTCAGGCCTGGGCGAGTGTCTTCTGTAGCTGTGCTTCTTACAGAGACAGACATATAGAGTAACTCACAGAAGGAAGAACTATATGGGCATTCATACTTAAATCATTCCACAAACACGTACAAAGAAACAGCAGAATATGCAGATCTTAGTTTGATTAAGTAAAGTCCTTCGGGCTTGCAAACATAGTGTCACTCATACAACGCTCAATCGCATTCATACACAAGTACAGGCTCCTGATCAGCTGAATGTCCAGCGTCTTGCATCCTTGTGTTGTTGCTCCTCTATAAGGTGTGAATCGATGAAAAGCAGTAAAGTGGCTGAAGTAAAAGCCTGTAACACGAGGCTGACGCATAAAAACTTCATCTAAGGTGAAAGACTGCAGAGAGAGAGACAGCAGCTTGAAGGCTAAGCATAAAGCGCAACTAGCACAGTTTGAACATGAGCGTGATGGAAAAGGATTCTTTTTGCTGCTGTTGTTTCTGTTATCATCATCCTACGGGAGGGGTTGGCATCTGCCCTGTCGTGTTCATTTAAATCCAGCATTTCCTTCTTCTTTAACATATCTCCCTCAGTTGTTTTTTTTTTTAATAGTTAAAAACTGACATATTAAAATTACTAGTAATTTGTTGCAGGAATTAGAAAAGCTTTGATCACGCTTGTGTTGTAAACAGAAGACCTTGATGTTATGTCAGCGATGACTGAGTTAAATATATATGAATAGGCTGTTTTGCAGCAGATTGATCGTTGTCTTTGGACGGATGGTGAGCTGCCAGTGTGCTACAGCCTGGCAAAATTAGACAGTGTTACAGGCGTTCTGGAAACCTGGCAATCTATGAAAAACTCACTCTTTCTAAAGACCCCAGAGTTACTTTTTGGAGTACAAACATTGAAAATATTATTCTTTTTGAGAGTCTAGACATCAAACACTCAGTTTTGATTGTGAAGCCCAACCAAACTGTGGTCTTTTTAACCGTGTGTCTGAAGTGAGCTTACTGTTCATCACATAAAAGGGATTATTAATGTGGTCCCTCAGGTTATAAGTAGTTTTTCTCAGTGTAAATGCAACTTCACATCTTCAGTGTGTGTGTGTGTGTATCTGTGTGTTTATTACAGTTACTATCTTTGTAACAGTACAGTGCATGAGTGGATAAAAACAGCTTGTATTGAAGTTGTGACTCTCTTGGTCTCCATATGCTTACATACCTGTAACTTTATTTTTTTTAAGGATTCATTTCTGCTTTTTGTTTATTTTTTTTACTTTTTGCAGTGCAGTGTGGCTGTGTGCGTGTGTGCATATGCGCACTTTTTATATTAACTTGTCATACTCTCATTTCATGCTTATGGCGTGGATTCCCATCTTCCCTTCCCCTCAGTGCCTTTCTCAATCTTAGTAATCAAATGCATTAGTATCAATATTGCATGGGGAAACGAGCCGAATTTAAAGCTTGACCATGTCAAAGTGAGAGTCCCTAATAGCCAGTGACTGCCACCACTCAGTGGAAATTGTGCTGCCATTTTGGCTGTAATTACTGAAGCTTGGCTCTGGGTTAATATCTCGAGTGATGGGCAGTTTTCACATGGGATAAAAGTTCTAGCTTCAAAATATATTCATTGCCCATCAGTGGGAATAGCCCAAAGTAATGAATAGACTTTGTCTCTGTATGGGTTTTAATCAAAAAGTGTGCAGCACTTTTTAATTTAGTTTACTTCAAAGGGGATTTTCACTGATAAATGATACATGTGTGTCAGACAGTCTTGTGATATTCTACTCTCTGTTTGTGTCTTATCTACTTGCAAATACTTACATACAATAGGTTCCTTATTCAGTCGCTTTTTACATCTAGATTCACAGATCAACACATTTTAGAAATAAAAATTAGAATTAACATAAACAGTAACTACACTGGAGCACGCTAACTAACATTTGCTGTGTTACCTTCAGATTGTGGGTAAAGTTACAGATATTTGCCAGCTTGGAGTTAATGGCCGTGGTAAACATCAGTACAGGTGTATTTTGTGTGATTACCTGAGTGGTCTCTTGCACATTGACCACACTCCCATCTACAGGGCATGGGTGGTCACTCTTTGATGAGTATTAAAATGGTGTGAATTTTATGCTTTTTAGTCCCTACACATATGAACACCTATGGGAGATATGAAGGAAATACCTTTTTCCTATCACCCTGTTAGTTTACTAAGACATGCTAAAGTTCATTTCTGGTGGTGCATGCTAGCCCAAATATTTTACTTTGACTTTTTATCCCCTCTTTTTAGTCAACTTTCATCTTTCCATGCACACTTGTCTGTGTAATCTCTGTCTTCCATTTACTAAAACGAAGGCAGAATGAAGCACTATACCCAGCATCCATGGTTAATCTCCAGCACCCATATGGTCTTAGGCTATGTTTGGTGAGGCTGTTCAACAACAATAGCTGATGTAGTTGTGTTGTGAAGTTTATATGGCAACCAGAGGTGATGATAGTAAGCCATGTCCTAAGGGGAGACCCATAAATCACAAGTTAGGCATGTTGTGAACAGAGAGTTATTCCCTACAGATACACGAGATTCTCTCTGTCAACCCCAGTGTTTAAAGTCAGAACAATAAAGCCATCATTCATAACTTCTAGACTGTTTTTTACTCCCCCTCTATTCTCTCTGTTTATGTGTATTTTACTCGGTTCTTACCAATGACATCACTGGCCCTCCTGGCAAAGAAGAAGAAAAAAAAGCGAGGACACATGTTGGTCGTGTGCATGTAGTATTGTGTTGAAAGATGAGCTGAGCTTCTGAAAAACACCCACTCTTTCTTGGTATGGTGTCGCCACAAAAGGCCTATTGTTAATCGCGCCTTTTGTGTTTTTGTAAGTGTGCCTGCGCCATGTTTTTCTTACATATTTTCCACATGCTTGCTCATTACATATAGGGAGGACTGGGGGGTTTAGAGGTGAATAGATTTTGTGTTATATATGGATTTGGCTCTATGTGTTTGGGGCTTAATTTTCAGTGTGCCTGCAGCAGCGTGTGTCTGCTAAGTGAGCCAGTCCAGGAGTTGTGAAGGGTGGGGCACTCTTAAATGCCTGCTGTCTGGGGTGCTCGGTTACACTGCAATTAGCCCTGGTTTTCTGCCTCTCACAAGGCCACAGTCAAAAAATGGAGCCCAGCAAAACAGCTGCATTATATTAACCTTTTTAACTCTCCTGAGAATTTAACTGTTTGACATAGCTGACAAAAATCGCAAACCTGTAGGTAGGGCTGTCTAATTTCATTTTAATCTGTTTAAGTTATTTATTTTAGTTTTTACTTATTCGTTTTATTTCATTGAATTAAGGTAATGGAAGCTTTTGTATCTCAGTCTTCTACTCCCAATAAAAGGTCACCAAGATAACTGAGACATGATACAATGAGGTCAAGTGATGAAGTGTAGTACACGTTGAAGTGATGCATCCCTGAACTTCCATGATTGCTTGTGTGCCAATGTGCTTTTGACCCTGAATCCATCTGAATGTTTTTTTTTTAAAAGTATATTCGTTTCCCTTATTTGGCCTCTGTAGTTGAATAATACCTCTTTCATTAAAACCTGAGCTGTGCAGCAGGTAAAAATGCTTTTTTCAGGGACATTTAGAAAATTATTGTTCAAATATATCAAAGATCAACGTGTTGCCAAAAAACAAAACAAAAACAGTGATAAATTGTACGTCGTCTACACAGTTAGTTCAGTTGTACCCTTGTTAACCACCTACAGTGCAAGGTAGTTAATCTCCCTTCTAGTAAATCGCTGCCACCCCTTGTGTCACCTCAGCTAAGCAGAATCCCTGGAGCTTGGAGTTCACCGTCTTGCACAAGGACACCAAAGCAGGGCAGATGCTGGCTGACACTTTGTCCTGTGATCTGGGTCCTCTGAGAGCGCACGGTTTTGGGTTTTCATGTTCACAGCTTGATTGCTGAGACAGACAGAGCTTTGCGTTTAAGCGTCCTTGAGCATGACACTGAATATCTCTCTGTAAGTGGTAAAAGTATGTCAGCACATATTCATCACATTCATGTCGTAATTGCTCCTAGTTCTGTCTTTGTGTGTCTCTTTATGCATATCTTGTTAATTAAAGAGTATGTATTACCACTTGGTGGTGACTGTGCGCAGCACCAGCCATATCAATGAGAAGAGGAGTGCCTGTGTGGGTGGGTGGGTGGGAGTGTAGTGGGTGTCATCCTGGGTTCCTTGGTCTCTCTGTGCAGCTTGGGGGATTAATGGCAATTTGAGTAAAACAAAGAGACGATGCCTGGGATATCGTCAGGTGCCTGTATAATTACAAGGCGGTGAGATAAGCAAATAACGACAAGATCAGGCGATTAGGAGGCGAAGAAGAAAGAAAGCAGTGGCTGCCCTGCCCTGCTAATTGAGGGATGTGAGAAAACAGTGGTTGTGAGATCGGAATGTTAAAGGTTTGGGGATGTGGCGCGTTTACTCCCAGCTGTGCCACTGATAACCTGTTACCTTCTTCCATTTATGCGTTACCGCCAATGAGGGATTGTAGAAAGTGCAGCAGACTGTCGTGACCTGTGTTCTTTTGCTGTGGGCAAAACCACCATTGTGGAACTGGAGGTTTTATATGGAATTGTTGCAACAGTGAAATTGTTATGACACTTTAGTATCATAGTATATAAATGCTAAGAAGTATGGTCATGTACTGTGCATGATTAATGTACTGTGACCAAAATCTGATTGTTACAAAGTAATAAAGGTAACAAGTGTTTTTGGGTTCATCACTTTTATTTATTCATATTTATTTCCTATTCTGTGTTTTGCAGAGCGTCAAGCTGTCCTGCTTGAAGACCCCACACATCCTCCTGCAGTTGGGGCCTCGGCTCTCCGGCCAGGTCAAAGGTCACTCTGACCCTACCCTCCCCCTCCCCCTCCCCCTTCCCTACCAGAGCCAAGATGGCCACCAGTGGTGCCCTGCGCATCTCCTTGCAAGTCCTGCTGCCTGTGATCACTCTGCTGCTATCACTGCTGCTCACCGGCTCCAACGCCAGTAAGTACCAAGAAACTGACAACTTCTCAATTTTGGTGCCTTTAACAGGTTCATCACTCATATCTGCAAACTTATTAAAAAGCGGAGTAATCACAAAAAAGGGGGGAGGGAGGGACATTATATAAGCTTTGGTGAACCTTTTTTTTTTTTACTTTGAGCACTTCCGAGATGCTTTTGTTGCATTTTGCGACTGCACATTTGCATTTAAAGATTGCATGCTAATGACTGTTTACATCTTATCTAGGAGGGACTGCTTTAGAGTAGCCAGAGGAAAGAAAAAGCTTATTTGTAAAACCAAAGCCATATTCATTTAGCTGTAGCGGTAATCCTTTGGCCTGTGTTTTTGTGTCTATGCAAACGTGGACTAGGCAGTAAATTCCACTACCGGAATTACAGGGTACTTGTATGTTTACATCACTGGAGCCACGTGTAAAACACGGCTTATACAGACAGAGGTGTTGTTTAAGTGATACATGGACTTCTCCTTGTATATAGCCACATTAACCAATTCTAAAATTCATGGATACACCAGGGTTAACTTGGGGTTCAGTGTCATGCCCAAGGATAGTTCTACGTGCAGACTGGAAGAGGCAGGGATCAAACCACTGACTTTGTAAACAACCCACCCAATATCCGCCAGAAAGTATGATGTTAGATAGCATTGTCAAGATAGAATAACTTGGCTAAGATGCTTCCTGTTTGGATAGGCTGTAAGTCATTGTGTGGGTATGTCAGTGATAAGTCCTTAAAATGGGAAGTAACAGATTAGACACGTTATTTCACAGTCATTGCTGACTTTTGTTGTCTACCTTGAATAATTTAAGAGGAATATTGTATTTTCCACTCTGTTTGCTCCGCGTTTTCTTTTATCTCCAATTTGACATTCAATGAATTTGTTCTTAGTGGTTCATGATGACACGATTGCTTGATTTTCCTCATGTTCCAACAGAGGCGAACCTTTGATTGCACAGTGGTTTGACTGTCTGGTAACATAATTGGAGTGTCTTTCAGCTCAGCTGGCAAAAAATATCTAAAACTGCACTCCGACAGATGTCAAACAGATGTCTTTGTTCTCACTGACAGTGAGGCCACAGACGAATGCGGAGTGAAAGTAAACGTCTTAGAGCCCCTGAACTTAATATGTGGCTCATTAGAATGTTCTTGTCTTCTGTCCACTCGCCGACTGTTTATTGCGACTCCGTTTCTCCCTCGCGCAGCCTCTGTTTGCTCGCCCTGGTTTAAATAACAATCAGTGCAATCTGCTTCATCTTTGATGGAGATTAGCCCCCCGTACCCCACTGCCATCACCCACCCTCTCACTGTCTCAAAACAGTAGGGCTCTCTGCCCATCTTTGTCGATGCTGTCTGTAGATGAGATTGCTGATTTTTGTCAGACTTCCTCGCCCTGTCCTGTTGTTTCACTCACATGCTTGTACTTTTGTTGTTGTTGTTGTTCTCCCTTTTTTGGGGTAAAAAAGACACACACAGTCACACACAGGCACATACATGCATGCTGTCCTACTCCTTTTTCTCATCTCTTTTGGGGGCCGCACTATTATGCTTGGAAATATATGCACAAAAGCACAGGCTACCTTCCTCTCCTCCCTTTGAATGGCTTTCACCCCCACATTCATGGCCAGACACACACAGCCCAGTAGTGCAGTTGTCCAATTATTTTCACTCCCACTTGCTGGACTGAAAGGATGCCACCGTTTTGCAGAAAAGCCCAACTGAAAGCATGATGTCATCCCCACCTCTCACGTCCCTCCCCTCTCTCTCTCTGCGTCTGTCTCTCTCTCTCTCTCTCTCTCTCTCTCTCCATCTCCCCTTGCCCTCCATTCCTTTTATTTACACTCATAAATCACGGTGAGAAGGAGACATTTTTAATCAAAAGAGAAAGAAATATGGCTCAATAAATCCTGCCACCCCAACCATAATAATGCTTGGCTTGTGTGAATGTCTATATTTGCATACATTTGTGTTCAGGTACACAAATGTAAATGTTTGTGTGTGTGTGCAAAGTTTGAAATATGCTTATGCGTAGAGTTACACCTGAGCCTTTTCACAGGTAGCTGTAAGATAATGATAAACTATAGAAGTATAACATTTGTATAAAGCCAGTATCATCCAACAACAATACTTTTGCTTACATATGATTTGCTTTCTTTTTAATTTGTTTGAGCTCTTGGTTTTTTTTTTAGTTCATTTAATCAAGCCAATTAATTCTCAGACACTGATGATACAAAGACCACACCAGTGACAAAAGAAATGTAGTTAACGGTTGAGTAATTTTTCATATCTTTATAGAATGCTTTAAAGTCACGATTAAAGGTAGAAAAGCATCCAGCACAAAGAATATAAAGCTTTAACTATATCAGACAGTTCTGGTTAAAAGGGCAGGCTGTTTTCCTTTAGAAAGAGTCTCTGTGGATACCCAAAATAGAGGCCTACTTTACCGATATAAGGGTTTAAAAAAACGAACAACACTGTCAGCGTGTTGGACTCTTTAGAAGCATGAATGACATGATTAAAAGGGGACATAATGGGGTCATTGTTTATTAACTTGCTGAAATTGATTGTCACAAATAATTTATATACATACACATTACTTGTGAGTTGGGCTCTAATGAGAAGTGTTTACAATTTTGTAAACCTCTGGTTGGCTCTGTAGTGCAGTGGGTTACAGATTCAGCTAACAAGCAAAGGGATCCTGGTTCAGTCCCTGGAGGAGATACAGATCCCTTTGGAGCCACGTCAGGAAGAGTATCCGGTGTTCAAAAAGGGGGGAAAAAAATGGCTAAATCAAACATGCTACCTGAGTACCCTTAAATAAATAAAAAAGTTTTCATGTTTAAACTTCAGCTGTAGTAGTGATGCCATATTATATTTTTATTGTGACTACATGTCTTTATCAATTGTATTCACACCTGCACAAACGAACCGCACCCAATGGGAAAACGAACCCGAGTTCGATGTAAACTACCTGAACAGTGCAGGTGTGAAAACATTGTTTTGTCACATCTTCAGATAGAATTCATGTGGATTTTTTTCTCCTTTCGTTTGGAGAAACAAGTTTTGTTTTTGTTACTTCCTGTTGAGAAGCTCGCTGTTTTACGCTCAAGTTCAAAGTTTGAATTATTTTATTTTGTTCTTTTGTATATAGAAACCCCAAACTTTTTCTTACTCTCTGCTAATATTTTTTAACAGGTAAACCAGAGTATTTGTCATCTTTTTTTTAAGGCATTTCACCTCCTCCTCACTTTTTCCTCCTCCTTTCTCTTTGCCTGTTAAGAGTTCTCAAATGTTGCTTTCTTGGCAAAGGGCTTCTAATAGTAATTGGCCAGAACTCTCAGTGATGGGGTGAGGGTGTTCAATTATTTATATTCCTTTGAAGCTGCCAATTGAAAAAGAAAAGAAAATGAAGCCCCTTAGTGGAGAACATTTTCTTGTTCCTGTTTCCAATATCTTCACCTCTTGGTTTCTCGCTTCTTGTTTCTCTCAGTTTTTCTTTTTCTTTCTGCCTGCTTCAACTCCCTCCTTATCTTTTTCCAGTCAAATTGTGTTTGAGGCTCTCGATTTAGTTCTGTCAGTTCAACTTTATGTACACCCTGCTGTTGCATGCTGGGTCCTTGTGTTTACTCTATGCACTTTTTTCCCGCTCTCAAATGAGAAGAAAACAAGTTAATTTTTAATTGAGTTACAGACTTGAATCTGCTGCTTCAAGAAGCCTGCTGCTGCGGAGTAGAGGTTGAAATCTCCGAGCTGTACATTTACAAGTAGTAGACAGAAATGCTCCGACCCACTCACCTGCATCTTGTTTTCTAATCTTAATGTTTTAACTACACATTTAATCTGGATTTATACACCTGTCATGTCATATATTCATGTGTTGTTCCTCAGTGACAAGAGTGCAAAGAATTAAACAAAAAAATGCACTGCTAATGCTGTAATGCTTAATTTAAGTTAATTGTGAGAATGTTGCACTGTTCTGTTTATATGGACTCATGTCTGAAATGGTCCCAGATGAATCTCCAAATAAGAAATATCTATTTAAAACACTTATTTCTAAGATTGCAAAGGTGGGTGTTTTCTTTGTATGTGACTTTAAACCCAGAGAAAGATGCAGTAAGCATTTGCTGTTTTGTTTTCATTGAAATGCTAGACCCTGTTCCCCGCTCCATTTTCTTTCTCCTCTTTTGTGTTTTGTCTTTTGTTTTGATCAGACCTATAACACCTTTGGCAATTTGAGGTGTCTTCTTCATTTAATGAGCCAACAAGTGTCAATTGCCTCAAGTGAGTCTCTAAATGACACAAAATTGTTCTCAATTCGCCTCATCCGTGTGCGCTCTGTGGCCATTTTGAAATCAGGCACATACTTAAGCTTAATTTCCGTCCTCTCTCTGAGGAATCACACCTACTTATTTCCAATGGGCTGAAGGATACTTAGTGACTTTAGCTTTTTACTTTAGCCTTCAACAATGGTTTCAGTGGGACCAATTTGTGCATTTTACAAGTGTGCCATTCTTTTAAGAAATGCAGCTTCCCTGTAACAGCAGTGCGGTCAGGCTGTTTTTCACCTCTGGATACCAACACACATTTATTATGTTTTAAACCCTGGGTTCCCACATCCTGAGCAATGCCCCGTGGACTTTTAAGAAGTGAAGTGGTCAACAAGTAAAGTTAAAAAATATGGCACACATTCAGTAGTTTGCATGCAAGCACATCACTTTTAGATGCCTCGTGCCCTGTTGGCTTTAAATGTATTAGTTTATTAAATAAGTGACAGAAATTCCCCAGAGGCAACGTCATGTGTCCTTAGTTTGTTTTGTTTTTTTCTAAAAGGAAGAATTTGAGATATAATTTTCACTGTCTGTTCAATCAAGGCATTCAAAACCGCCCCAACACAGAAATTCAATAAGCCTTTCTTCTGTCGCCTTCTGCCTAGGAATCGAGTACAACCCAAACATATGCAGCTGACTTTAGACTATATACATACATATATAGCTTCTTTTTCAAGCCCACATCCAGGCAGAACACATTTACAGGGTTTCTCCATCAGCAACACTATTATAAGATAAGTATACTTCTCAAAAGCACCATGGCAACTGATGAAGGAGAATTATATGCATAATACATCATTATATACTCAATACACACTTTAAGTAAATAATGGATGCTGAAGATTTTCACAATTTAGCTAACATTTTATCATTTATGACTGGAAAGAGAGAAAAAAGGGAAACAAGGAATAAATGAAGAAGTTAAAATAACCCATGTCACGCACCGACACTGTGGCTGGAGATGAAAATGTTGTCTAATAACAGTTAACTTACAGTTTTCTAACTACAAACAGCAGACACTTTTTCTGTCTTATTTTCTGTTTTCTTGTCTGGGTCAAGTTTTTTGCCTTGGCCTGCTGGGCTTGCTTGGCAGTGATTGTGTGCGAAAATCTCTAGACAAGACAAAGCAAAGCGGTTTTCAAGTAAAGGCTTGGTTTCCATGGTGATGGCCCCTGCCCAGGCAGCCTGTGAGAATCGGTCCTGATTGATGGGGCTTGGTTGTTTAAGCCTGGGGGGTGGGGGTGGGTTTGCATGTGTGGGTCTATTCACTCGTTCAATTGAATGTGCATTTGGCTAAAAGGTCTATCTGCCTACCTGTTTTTCCTTTCTATCCCTCCATCCTTACACATGTGTTGATAAAGTTCAAGGCTTTTGATCAGGTCCAGGATTGCTAGCTTTATAGATTTATGATGCATATAGTTACACCGTACAAGTTACAAAGTGACACAAATGTAGGTAATTTAATGTGTGATGTTTTACGAAAACAAAAGGGATGAAACAGTTTTGCAGAGAAGCTTTTCTATTTATGTGTGTGAATCAAGTGCTTTCAGTTCCTTTACAGCGCTGACCTTTTGCTTCCTCCTAAAAGCTTAAATTCAGTCATTGTTTTCAACAGCTCTAGACAACATGACTAAAAGGGAGGTTTCAATCAACAAGCTGTATTTAGAAGAAGTAAAACTCACAAGGCGGAGGAACCTGTGTAAGGATTAATAAAGGTTGCTTCCAGCTGCCCTTGTCTCAGGTCACTCACTTAGTCCGTCAGCTTCCACTCCCTTTTACTCACCCTGTGGCTGCTGTGGCTAAGTCACGCAAGTCTGCGATGCCTTGAATTCTCTTAGCCCCCGTCTGCACCTGGAAACATCCCACACTGAAGCGAGACCAGCAGTTGACCTAGTAAGATGGGGTTTTTAGGCCTTACAAAAATCAAAGTTAATGTTGAGATGAGGAATTTCCACCCTGAAGTATATTGACTGCACCCTGTAGATCATGGGTCTGCTGTTTGGGTAACACAGAAATTAAGTTTAATCTTAGTTTAGCGTCACTAAATTGACTTGTTTAAATTTGTGACACACTGTGGTTTGTATTTTCTCGCATGCACTGTGTAAGCAGAACAAAGTAGACTTAAGATTATCCCTGCCAGACAGGCTTTTAGAGTGTCTGCTTAGATAAAAGGGCCGTGAGTGGGATATGCATTAAGTTGCATATATGCACTTTTAAGTCATTATGAGTAAATTGGCATTTAAAAAAGAAGAAGAGGAAGAAGAAGAGAAAAAAGCAAAATTAATGTTATACTAATCTGCATCTCCATCCTGACCACCCTATTCTCAGGATCCTGCAGCAGCCTGGAGGAAGTGAAATTGATTTGCTGGTTGTAATACCTCTCATAGTACCAAATGTACTTTTTAGACATTGCTGGTAAATGTCCCGTGTGCTGTGAAAGATACCTATTTGTAGCAAGATGGATAACAAGTGCCCTTTACCAATTCTCTGCAAATCACTGAATGGCTGTGCATCATTTTGTCTCCCACTTTGCTAATTCAGAGGATAATGGCTCCTATTTATGACCCGAGAAGCTTTTCTCCATCAATTACCGTATTAGTCATAAAGCCAGTCCCCTCCCTCCTCTTACACCCCTCCTCCCCCACCAAACGACAACAGTAAAGTACTGTAAATGGAGCCGTCTCATATTCACATTCCCACCTCCCACTCTCTGCCACTTTATAATCACAGTGCTGGTGTATTCTGTGTTATCGGGTCCAACAGAGGTAGCGGCCAGTAGCAGGTGGTTGCTGTATTAGCTAAACAAGCGTCTGTGTGCACAGTGTGAGTTTTTCCTCCTCCTTCTATTCACTCTTGTTTGCGTGGATCTGTTCTATTCTCAGGGCCTTGTGAAGATAGCTGGGCCCCTATTGCTGGTTATTTTAGCTTAGGCCACGTCCCCCTGCCAGGCAGATAAAGACAGGTTCTGTGTGCTTATCTAGGCAAGGCTGTACCTCAGTCTGTCTGTGGGAAGCTTAGTGAATAGAGGGAGACTTTAGTAGAAGGGACAAATGGCCACTGTGGGTGCAGTGTCCTTTCAATGTCATCTCTGGTAACATAACGAACAACAGTACGTGGAGACTGACATGCGAGTTACCTTAGAGCCATAGAAGTGCATATATTTTCAGAAAAGGTGGCACTAGTGGGAATATAACCTGCCTACTAGTTCAAAAGAGAACCTTCTAAATGTTTTGCCTTCATGAAAATGAACTGAAAGCTATTTTTACCCACTGGACCAAAGGAAGCCTGGAGGATTTGGTGCTAAATGTAGCCTTAATGAGCAAGAAGGCTGCCAGAGACTTGCAGTTTTTGTACTTGCATTTGATATAATTTGATACTGGTGTCGGTGCATATCGTCATCACATGGGCCATTCAATGCAGGAAACACTGTGAACAATTTTATCTGTTGATATAGGCCGCTCTGTGCCATTATTCATTATTGCAAAGCACTTTAAATCCAGGCTCCGTTCAACCTTTCTTACCCTGCAATTACTGGTGTTGGCAAAGTTCAAATTGAACTTGGAGTCAGTGGTAACTGGTAGCAAAAGCCCAGAGGATCACAGCTGGGAAAAACAGAACAAAAGGTTAATTATGCTCATCAGAGTTCACACAATCACACACGGCATACCTGCAGTAACTGCACCTTTATAGACATTCAACAGCCAGTGCCAGTCAAACATATGCAGACAGGTACACAGAAACACCTCAGCAGAATACGTTTGCCCACCATTCATTTTATTCCTATATTGTCTTAAACACACTTTTTTAGTGTTTTTATTGAAAACAAGAACTACATTCAATTAAACTGGGAGTCCATCTAAATGAATTGTGCGGACAACTTTACCTAATCCGAAATGACTGGAAGTTAATTAATGCTACTGACTTCCAAGAACATTAAACTCACTTTGTGAGACGACTAAAGTCTAAAAAAACGCCCTTAAAAATACAAGGAAGGAGAGCAGAGCTAGAGTTAAAACTTTTGCCAGTACTTATGTGACAAAAGTTTCAGGCAGTAGGATATAATTATGTGCAATTTTATGCCTTGCAGTAATCTCTGTAGAGGTTGAATTTAAGATGCATGTCTCTGTGAACAGTGACGCCCAGGGATTAACCTATGACAGCAGTGACATCTGTAGGCCGTAGACTGATGTCCTCATCGTGAGAGAGATATTGTGTCTTACGTTTGCACAAATACCTTTCCATTTTCTAGCACTAGCATTAGCTTTTGTCAAGCTGTGAGTGCCGCCTTACAGCTGAGCTGGTGGCCGTGATAGACGTTCTTAGCTGCGTTTTACATTTTTATTTCATCCCCAGGCAATGGATGTCTTCTATTCAGAAGAATCTAGGACGGCTTTCAGAAAATGTACAAAACCCTGGTTACCCTTCCTTTCGTCGTTATTGAATGTCGCTTTAGATGAGAGTTAATGTAAATCTAGGTCTTAGAAATCAGACTTATTGTTAGTGGCGTGATCAGTGAATACTGTCGTAAATGCCTCGCTGATAAGGGGTACATGGACACCAGACACCAAGGAGTTTAAGATGTTGCAGCACGTACAGCAGATATTATGGTTTCCAAAAGGTATTAACTGGCCGTTTGATCTCATGCATTTAAAAGAAAAAGAAAAATGCAAATAACCAAAAAACAAACAAACAAAAAAAGCAATAGGTACTGAAAGTTATAAAAGCTTTCTTTCTATAGAAATATGCAGCACTCTCTCTTCACAGCCTCTCCTCGATTCTCTGGACCTCCTGTCACCTTCTCTACTCTTCTCTTCCAGTGTTCTCTTTACCACTGACCTCTCCACCTCCTGCTGCACTTGTCCTTCCGTCCTTCCCAGCGGTCACACTCTTTTTCGTTCTCCTCTCAGCTCCCCAGCTGTCTTGCTTTATTTAAACCTTGCTGAGATAATATTGAAAACTATTTAGTTCTGAAAATTCTGCACGTTTCACGAGTTCAACTCAGACGCACATGCAAACAGTCGCATTTATTGTACATTTCTCACATCCTATGAAGCGAGACAGGGAGAGGTGGAGAAGGCGACTGGGTGGAAATGTCAAATGGTCCAGGGGAAAAACTAATCAAAGAATGCTGTCCTTCAGCAGAACCACCGCCACAGGCTTGATCTGTGTAAATCCCTCTTCTGTCTCAACAGAGAGCGCATTGTAAGGGGGAGGTCAAATGCAGAGGAGCTGTGTTGTGTAAAGCTGTGTTGTGCAGTTTCAGAATGGAAATTGAAAGTGTAAAATGCCAAAAGGGGTCATTGTATGCAACGCACAAATAAAGCAGGCCTGGTCCTTGATGGCGAAGAAAGGATGCCGTACCTATATTGTACCACAACCTTTAACCGTAGATATAGGAAGTATACTCTAGTGAAATAAACAACAGAGTGTTATTTGTTTTTGTTTCTTTTGTAAATTCATTGTTTTTATCGTGCATGTTATATGGTTTCTGTGAGCTGGAGAACATTGTTTGACAAATTGAAATTTCTTCATGTTTAAATCCTAAATTAGTTCATTAAGTAACATCAGGTTTGTATTCAGAATGAACTGGTTTGTAACATACATACTCTGCATGTATCATAAACATAGAATAAGCTTCTGAAGTTAGTAATGTTATTGTAATAATATTTATTTAGTTCAGTGTGAACAATATCCATCTCTCACAGACTGCAGGAAGAGATTTTATTATATACGAAAACAAAATTTACTATCAAATTAGCGCTTTAAATCTCACAGTCTTGCAATACCATTTACACTTTAAAAAAACACACAATGTTATAGAGACCACTAGCACTATCCCTTGAGCTATGCATGCACCAATATTCCTAAAAACAAGTATGTTAAGCAGAAATAGCAGCAAGATGAGAAAAACTGCTTATCTGCAGTAGGAGAACAATTTCTGCCAAACACTTGTCTCGATAAAAGAAAAATTACATCACAAATGATATTATTGAGTCTTGTTTTTAGTCATGAACTAATGTTAATAGTTGTTATTAGCTGAAAGTCTTTCTTTTTGTCATGTAGCCATAATGGTGCTTTTTGAAACAGACTTTTATCTGCAGATCATCCAAGCAATATAAATCAAGGTTGCACTTTTTTTTTTTACTTTAGATTCTTATAAAGATTAAACACATTTTTATTATGTTTCTAAGCACTCATCCCAATAATTCAGCAGGCTAAAGTTAGTATGTGTGTGTTGCTGTGATATTTGCATCAGAAACATTTGGATTGTGTAGTGCCTCTTCTCGCCCTTCTTCTTTTCCTTCCCCTTGTCTAACGCTATTCCCCCTTACCTCATTCTCCAATTGCGTATATCTCTTTACCAGATAATGAATGCAGGAACTCTCCTTCATATGTGTTTAGCAGTGCCTGGAGACTGGTGTTGGCCCATGGTCCCTTAATTATTAATTTGACGTTATGCGCTGGCCGTTTGATCATCCCGACATATCTGTATGATTCCATTTTAACGAGTTCCCCAGGAGTCTGTTTTCTCTCTGTTTCTCTCTTTCTATCAGACTTGTTGTCTTGAACTTGCTGCAACCCAAGCACGAGGGGAAAATTCCAGCTCCAAAAGCACCAAAATTGCAAACTTTTGATGGGCAAAAGCATCAATTTTCCCGGGCAGATCGATTTTTAGTATGTTTTAGTGCAAGTGAGAATTGAACTGCTGCAGTGGCTTAGTCAGTGCTATACTCTGACCAGCAGGAAAAGTCATGTTAAGCACTTGGAAAAAAAATAGCGTCAAATTAAAACAAAAACTCATTTTTACTGTCTCATCTTCTTAATTGCCTTTGCTAATGTATTCCCAGCAACGCCGGTAGTATGCTAGGCTGTACTCTATTGCGCTGTGGGTAATCATTTTAAGCTAATAATCGTCTACGCCTTAGCAAAGACTCTACATATAAATTCACACCACAATGCTCTCTACCCAGCCCAGCAGAACTCTGAAGTTGTAACACTAAGATGCAGCACTGTGCTATGGAGACAAGAGTAAGAGACTGAAAGGGAAGAGCCAAGTGGAGGTTGATGAGACATTCTGTACTAGTGTCTCTCTCTATGGATGCGTGCACTTAAGCCAGGATTTAAAAGTCTGTATTTTCAGAAATGTAATTATAAGAATGGCATTAGCTCTGGTGGTGCTGCATTTGCCTTTCGTCTACTAATGTATCTCCCTCTCTTCTTGTCCTCTCCCTCTTTCTCTGTTGTCTTCGCTCCTCAGCACTACCACGCTTCACAAAAGTTCCCGTTGACCAGATTGGTGTCTCGGGGGGTGTGGTCTCCTTTGTCTGCCAGGCAACAGGTGACCCCAAGCCAAAGGTTAGTTGGAACAAAAAAGGAAAGAAGGTGAACTCCCAGCGTATAGAGGTAAGTGAAACCTGCTGTCCATTGGTGCAGCCTTTATTCTAAATGTTCTTTGTTGTTCTTTGTGGGATCATTTTTTTGGAATTGTCCCACTTTACTTTACCTTGATGAGCTTTGGGTGAAATACTCAGTAATATTTTTATGCATCATATTAAAAAATGTCACTGTCGAAAAATGTATTGACCTAAAAAAATTTTGTATCTTCATGTCAGAGAACATTACATTGAAACATTTTGGAGTATTGTGGGAGTAAATTGGGGGAAAAGCTGCTAAAAATTTAGATAAATAGAAAGTTGTGTAATAAACAAATGTTCTTTACCATTTGTTACTTTATATATTGTGATATTTACTGTTGTGACAAATAACAATCCTACAGTTTAATACCACATTATCACATTACACATTTTACCACATATTTTCTTCTCAGCAGTACAAAATTCCAAGTCTTCTCTTGCAGCTGGGGGTACTCACCACCTTATCAAAAGCAACATTTTAATTAGCCTTGAAATTATTGCTGATAGCATCTTTGTTGGCTTGCTTCTCTAATCTTTAAGCAGTGTGCTAGTCTACCAGTAGCAACTGGTCAGTAATGAAATACAGAACCCTCTCATTCGTCTAAAGCCGTTTTTTTTTTTTCTTTTGCATTTGAATGACTGTGCTGTTGTCACATTTTTTCCCTCCTGTCTTTTTTCAGCACACAGCCCTGTCTGTGTGAATGTTTCTGCACGTTATTCATGATGTTTGTTGTTCACTTCTCGGCAGGCATCCCAGATGGCATCTCTAAAAGTCTTGATTGATGCTCAGTGTCTCTTAATTAAAAAGTTGCTTTCGTTAACAACGATGACAGTGACAGTGCAGGGATGCGCACACATGTACGCACACACACAGACATGCACAGTGCGGCATGAAGGCATTCGCAGGGGGAGGGGCTAAAAAAGCAAAAAATGGCACCATCGACAAGGGGAGATCAGCATTTCCACTGCGGACAAAATTAAAAGACAAGTTGTGTTTGTGCGTTTGCCTCGTCTGCATGCTAAGTGGGAAACAAAGCCAAGGGCGTGAAGGAGCCCGCCAGAACGGACGCTTCTTTTTCTCCATTTATCATAAAATTAAATAAAAAAATTTATAAAGGGGTTTTGAAGTAGCTGGGTTTTTTTTCCCTTTTCCACCCTCTAGACAGCTGCTTTGATATCAATCATGATGCCGTGCTCTGCAGTGTTTTTAGCCTAATTAGCGGCTCAGCCCTGAGATGTGCAACAGTGGAGCAGCAGGGCTGCTGAAGACTTGTACTTGCATCTTATAGTCATGCTTTGCTCAGAGTTCACAGCAATGAGTCCTTGGCTGAGATGGTGTTAACTTTTGCGAGGAAGGACAGATACTGGAGGAGTAGGTTTGCTGTGAGAATGGCAGTCTTGACCATCTACACTGACACTTCACACATCCAGAATGAGGGCAAAAGAGAAAGGCATGGGAAATATTCAAATCAAGGGCTAATTAACTAAGATTTTCCATAATTTAAATTCTAGTCTTTTACCCAAGTCTTGAAGTTCAGCTCATTGCTTCAGGATACATGCCTGTTGATATGCTGGTGTTCAGGGAGATCAAACAAGGCTAATTAAATACTGGCCAGGGGCCAATTTCTGCGACTACTGTTGTAAAACTGCCCGGTTGTCAGTCACACGCATTGTTACATTTTCAGTAAGTTTTTGTTTACATTGCTCTTCTTATAGAATAATAGTAATAATAGCAAATAATATATTTTTATCATAACCAAAGCTCTGTTCTCCTCAGTATTCTGACCATTGTCTGATATTTTTTGTTTTGAAGAGGCTCCTTTAATGAGGTTCAAAACAAAAGGCTTTATAGAGAACAAAGGGCATAATTAAAGATCAAATCAACAGATAAAATCACAAAGCACAAACACTGTTTGTAGAGAGAGTATGCTTCCTTTTTTTTTTTTTAATTTCTGATGGCCTCAGGCTATAAAACATTACCAACACGGTACCTTTCCAAGCAATGATATCTTGGTGGAATTCAAAACGATTTCTCACATTTTGGGAGCACCGATGACACACTCGTCCTTGTATCTCCTTAGGAAATGTGAGAATCTTGTTTTCCTCAGGTTTGCCATTCTTGCCTACCTGTTGCTTCAGGTTAAAGTAGTAGTTTTTCAGTCCAAATCACACATTTGTCTGACTTAACCGTGTTCCCTACACTTCAACCCCACAGACCATAGAGTTTGACGAGGGTGCCGGTGCAGTTCTGAGAATCCAGCCTCTCCGAGCGCCACGTGACGAGAACGTCTACGAATGCGTGGCTGAGAACAGCGAAGGCGAGATTGTCACCAGCGCCAAGCTGTCCATCATCCGAGGTAAATCTGGAATTATGTAACAGTGTGCAGAGGCGTAACTACAAAATAAATCATGAACACGTACGTCCATGAGCTCAAAAGATGACATCTGTTAACTCGTGAAGCCTGTTTGGAACAGCTGTAGATAGTGCCCTGCTCTTTTTAGTTTATTATTTATTATTTATTTGTTTACTTTTTGGGGATAAAAAAAGATGTCTTCAGCTGTAGATGCTTTGATTTGATACAAATTCTTTTGCCGTGTAAAATGGTTTTCCTGAATTGATGGTTAAAGAATGTGTGGTAAAGCCATACCTAACACCTCCTCATACCTAACATGCATTTTATTGATTTGTTGCTAAAGGTTGGTACTTTAGTTTCAGTAAAGATATTACACCATTTTTTTGCAGCGATTTAGAGGTGATGAATGATGGTATCATAGACAGTCAAGCACATGTGGTCACATGTTTACACCTTTTTCTCTGTCATTCTACCTGTCTCTGTTTGCCTCGCATTCATAGACACATGCATGGTGTCTTTTTCCTCCTCTGTTCACTCCTACTGCCATCTGCCATGTTTCCAGGCCTGGATGAAGCTGAGCAATTGCTGGCCGACAGTGCACAAGCTAGGCCTCCTTGGCTGTCACATCCACATGCGGTGGGGGTATTTTAGAGGCCTGGCCCAGAATTTTCAGTCAGTTATTGTTAGAAACAACCCCAAAAGCAGATGACTGGGTGCTATTCGGGTGGGAGTCTTCTAGGTATAGAGCTGCAAATGTCCATTCGATTTGAAAAAGTTATTTTTCAAGAAGCGATTAATAATTTAAGTGATTATGCAAGCAGAAATGCCAGCATTTTCCACATTTAGGTACTTTGCTCATTACACAATTACATATGTTTGGGTTGCAATTTGCTTTTGAACTGTCAAAAGCAAAATGCAACCCTCTGGTAAGTCTTAAAACCAGAACATGTTGCAGTTTGCAGGAACATGAAACGTGATGTCATTCGGTGCAACGGTTCCTCTTCTCTTAACTTAGGTATTGTCTTTGTTCCTCATTAAAAATTTGAAAGACGAGGATTTTGTGTGGCTGTCTAATTACGTTGGAAGCCCTGAACTTATGTTTAAAGGGCTTAATATCCTGCCATTTTAATTCTTAGTTTGATACATTATTAATTATTTTAAGGCAAATTAACTGTGCCGAAGTGCAGGGCATGCAAAGTGTAGGCACACATACAGATTTTAAACAAGAGATTAAAAAAATAGGAACAAGCACACCAAATTTTGAACTACAAGTCCTGGCATGTGCATATGAGTGTGTGTACTAGTGTGTGTTTGTGGCTGTGTGAAAGAGCACAGAGCAAACCCAGGGCAGTCCACAGGAGCAGAAGGAAAATGAAAAGTTATTGGAATCAGCTCAACGAGGCTTCCTCTTGAGCCCAGAGGAAGACAGCAGCTCTCCTGCCCAGGCAAGACCCAGCACTTAAGGAGGGATGAGAATGTGATGATGGGAGTGAATGTGCAAGATAAGTGTCAGAGGAGCAGAGCAGTGCAATCTCTTTGTTTTCCATCTGTAATGAGTTCTGGGGGGCCCTGCATCCATCTATCAAGGGTTGAGAATGGAAAAAGGAAAGACAAATTAGGAAACTGGAATATTTTGGATTTTAGGTTATTATAATTTCATTCAGGTGTTCAGTTAACTGAAAACAAAGTGATGGAGAAAAAAATTAGGAATGTAAATGAAAGCAAAAGTATGAAGGTAAAGGTGAAAGTGGAGAAAAGCCAGAGGAAAAAACGAGGGGGGTGAAAAATGGAGAAAAGTTGGCCAAAGATGAAGGAAAACAGGAAGTGTTGCGGGCGACTGGCAATACAGAACAGGTGAGGAGGACAATAGCCCAACACTGGTTCTTGGCACTGGGGCAAAGGATTATGGGATATGGCACAAGGCACAAGGGACACATTCGCAGTAAACATAGGGATGTGGTCTGGGATCTAGGGAGATTGAAAATGGGTCGCCGTGATGGGTGACTTGGCTAGAAAAAGCCACAGTGCATATTTGTGAGACTGTACAGCTGCATGCACAGAGGCATCCACATACCCACATTTGAATAAATTTACATGGCTCACACATAAATGTAATGCACACACACACACACACACACACACACACATATACATATATATATATATATGCAGAGGGCAAGAAATATTCTCTCACAGTAAAACCATATAGTTTATTTGGACAGTATGCGGTCTAACTGATAAGCACACAGACCAAAAGACTGCAATATAGCTTTCTCTGCCATACTGAAAACTCATCTGCCATGAGAGCACATGGGATTCACTCAGAGTTTGAAATGAAATTAGCAACAGCACAGTGTCCACCAAACTCACAATTCAATGCTTGTCTAAAATGGTACCAGCTAAATAGCTGCAGCTGACCACACCCTGTGCTTATAGTTCATTCATCTACCATTGTATCTGCGCATGCAGGAATTCACAATACAGCATTTCTCTTTTTTTTATTTAAAGATATGTGCAGTCTAGCTTTAATCCATGTCTTTTTTCACCATACTGTGACAATGACAGTACCCTACGTTCTCATCTGTTGTCTCCACTGTTTGTGTGTGCATGTGTTTATTGGTGGCAATGGCAGGTTGTGTTTTGCATTGACTGTGGCACCTCCTTGGCTGTTACTGCAGCAGCTGAATACCTAAGATCAGGGCCATCTGGCTCTAGTAAGACTTGCTTACAGTCCTCTGGGAGTCCTTGGTGAGGGACTGCCGTATGAAGCAAACTCTTGAGACTTGACACAAGTTGCAGCTTGTTGTGGGCTTTTTGTCATGTTTTACTTTCTTTCCATAGATTTTAAGATTCGTCTTTTTTGTGTGTGGGCACGAAGGGGTGGGGGGAAGGCAACATTGCCACTGGGATACCGTCAGCTCATGCTGCTGTGAGGAGATCATGAGGAGTTATCCCTCTTTGTGTGCTCGTCTTTTTATCTCTCTCTGCAGTCTTTTGCCCTGTGATTACTGCTGCAAATGAAGTCTCCCATGAGGCAACCCAAGTAGCAAAAACTGTGATTGATGAAATTGGGTCTGATATTCAATTTTTTTTTAATGTTAGAAAAAAAAGAAAAATATGTGCCTGTCTTTGAGTTTGAAGTACCCTCAAACAGATGAGAAAAAGGCACAACTGCTGAGCGCTTTTAATAAGTGAGCACCAAAACCTTACCTTAATACACACACACTTGCTGCAACACACAAGAACTGACCTGGACCTTTATATTTGCTGCTTTTTTCACCAGTCGCATTCACAGCCTTATTGTCTTTTCCCACTCTCAAACAGCTGGAGCCAAATACTCCATACTTGTCTGTCTCTGCCATGACTCTTTTTACTGTCTCCCAGACCTTTCCAATCACTTAGCTTTGCCAAGTTGCCTGGTTTCCGTCCAAATTCCAGATTTCATTAATATATATATTGAGAAGACGTTTGGGGGGGGGGCGCATCTTAGATTGTTGACCAAGGAACCCAGCATGCTCATTAGCTCATGACTGGTGACTGATAAGGTATGAGTGATTCGCCATGGCCTCTTAGTACATGCTTACTCCTTCCATAGAAATTAAGAGGTAATGTAGCAACCAGCTGCTTCCAACTGGCTTGCAAAGTTGCATCCAAACAAACTGCAAGACAGACTAAACCAAACCATATCAGGACACACATCTCATATGAACTATGACATGGGTTTGTTTTGGAGTCACAAAACCTGGGCGCTTTGTTTCAGTCAAATGTGAGGTCATGTGTGGGTGGGTCATGCAACAGCACAATGATCCCAAGCACACGAGCAAACATACAACCGAATGGCTGCAAAAACAAAAGACTCAAGGTGTTGTAATAGCTTGGTCAAAGTCTAGAAATGCTGTGATGGCACCTTAAGAGGACTGTGCATATGTAACATTGACGAACTAAAGCAACATTGTAAAGATGAATGGGCCAAAATTCTTCCACATAATGGATTTAGGTCAGCAAAAGTTTCGCGCACCATTTCAAGACTAAAAACTCTGCCTGTTCGCCACAAACCTGCACTATGTGGTTCACGTTCAGGGCGCACCCACTATTACCCAAAGAGGAATGGGGCATAGTGAGACTACTGTTTGATTGGGGTGTCTGCAAATTGGCCACTCTCATGCAGGAGCAGGTAATGGCAAATTTTAATGGGATTCGGTGTCCTGATGATTGGTGCACACACAGTCAGTGCACCAATCAAGCGCTGCGATTTCTGAACATCTTGTTATTTGAGAAGAGTAGAGAACTGTGAAATATGTGCTTGGGAGGTGCAGTAATTAGATTTGGTGGGTTGTAGTGGTGCTGGGTGTTTAGCTTTACTGACCACAGAGACGACCAATAGAAAAAGGAACAATCTCAACTTCACCTTTGCATTCTGTTTACCATAGACACCTTTTTAGCCCTTTCATGTAATTTTTCTAACAATATGCTCTCTGCTTTTTCCTCTCACTCTTGTTGTTTTCTTTTGTAACTGAAAAAGAAAATGTGAGAAAGTGCATCCTGTCATAGTGGGCAGCAGCAAATAGAGGGTGTGGATGTCTCATACAGGGGTTGGATCTTGGCTATGATAGCAGGAAAAAAGTAAAGAAAAGAATAAAACAGTGGAAAAGGCTAAAAAAAGGAGGAATGAAAGACTGAAGGTTAGGCTGATGTTACATAAGTTTATGGTATGAAATGTGTGATGCAATCTAATTCAGTTTTTTTTTCAACCAAGGCTGCAACAGAAGGGGAGACGATAAGAGAGAAAACAAAAAAATTCTCCCCCTTGCTTTTCATTTCATCAGTATTCCCTGTACGCACCTAACAAGCGCAAACCCACATTTAGAGTTGTGAAATATTACCCATAACTTCATTTTTATGTCCCCTCGGATTTTTGTAACATCCTGAAGTGACGTTTACATCTTCTTACTAATATATACAGTTACAGTTGCATACAATTGCGAGAAAAAGTTGGTGTTGTATTGGTTTTAGCAGGATTTCTAAATCGATTATGTATAAAACGGGGTGTGAGCATCATCTAAGTCACAATTACAAACAAACATAATCCGACAAAGCTAGTAATGCACAAATCAGTTGCTTGGCTACTTGTTCCGGCTTGTAGACTTGTCTTGTTGTGAGTAAGGGTCTACAAAGTCTGGTTCCCTCATCATGACAACTTTCACATTCCCTTAGAAGAGACATGAAGGCGATGCATGAAAGTGCAAAAATCTACATAGTGTTTTCTAGAGACTTTGTGTCTTGGTTATTAGTGTACAGTAAGACAAAGTATGTACAAACGGAATTCACAACTGCTCTCCGTCACAGCAGGTAGTCCTGCAAACATCCCAAAACTTTTTGATGAACATGTTTCTAGGAGAAGTTTCCACATTGTTGTTTAAATCTCACAGGCCGCTACAGAAAGCATCTAATGAAGGTTGGAGTGTAACTGTTGGTGCGACACTAGCCAGACTGTGTGGCTTCGATGAAGTTAAGAGGTCCTGTGGGTTGACAGACTTTTTCTTTCAACCAGTGTTGTTACAAAGAAGGAAAATAAAGACTGTCTGCGAGTGCAGAACAATGTTTGTGTTTAATGGTTGAATTAATGTATTTTACAGGAGGATTTCAAGGCATTGGGCACTCTCGATGAAACATTCATTAAACCACTGAAACCAGAGCAATTGTGAACAAGAGAAAAGGGAATAGTCTGTTTCCGGAAGTCTCTGCAAGAATGCATGGTACAGATTGGTGCGTGGGACACTGGTGATATGTTTCGGTCTTTTTCTTGTATGCGTGCACAGTATAGAGAGAAACAAAGAAAGGCAACAATTTAGCAGGCAGGCAGTGGCCACCCAGAATTTGTTTGTCAGTATCAGTAAAAGATATGTCTGTTCTTCCTCTTCCTTTCTGCCTGTGTCTAAATTGACCTTTACCCTCTTCTGCTAGTCCCCAACACTTACTGACTAGAATGGTTGCCAAAAAAGTATTTTGATAACATAAGATGTTTCATACGAGCCACATGTTTGTGTTCAGTTCCTGTGCTGAATGTCAGGTGTGTTTGTTTCTTTGTTATCTATGCTGCCCTCCTGGTCAGGTCTCTCTCACTGAGATTTTTTTACCTGCATAAATAAAGGATATATATGTCTTAGTTGCCTGATTTATTTAACTCATAAAAATGCATTTTGGTATAATTTCTTTGTTCTTTTTGTTGTTGTTATTCAGCTCTTTTTTAGGAGAAATGGATGTACAGACCTCCTCCTTTCTCTGCTGGTATTCTTGAGCAGAGGGCAGGCTTGGCACAAACAACAAATCAATAGGTGGATGTTGACCACGTGGATGACCCTCACGCCCCTCTCTTATTGGAGGCTTAAGAAGTTCCGTGTTGTTTCCTCACCAATATCCCCTTTGCTGTCCTTCAGTGACTCCACCACTTTCTTTCACATCTTGGAAGATTTGTCTCTACCCCAGTTTCACCGTACTCCCCCTTTCACACTCCACACTGGCATTTCTATGCCTATTATCAGCCTTCTTTGTTAGTCTCTCTCTATTTTTCTCTCTTGTTCCAGAAAAATCCCTCCAGGGGAAAAAAAAAATCACTGACATATGAGTTTATGGACACTGAATCCTTTGATCCCCTGAACCTGTGATCTAGTAATCAGGTGTGATTGGAGGATAAAGAAACAGAACACAAGCTAAGTGGTAGCAAGACAGATAAAGGAGAAAGAAGGAAAGACAAAATAGCTGGTGTGATAGAGTGGGATAAGAGGAAAGAGCTCGCCTCTAGTCTGGGGTGGATGGCGCCTGAGCAGTTGCCATCCATTTCACATAATTTCTGTTCAAGTAGAGTGACTGTAGCCACCCAAGACATCTGGGCACAGCCATAATAAAACACTGGGTGATAGAGATGAAGACGGGTAAGCAGACAGGGAGTTAGTGTCTGGCTGATTGGTTTATTACTGGATAGGAATTTCAGATAAATGGATCTCATTTCGCGGCAATGAGTGGGGCAGGAGACTACACTGAAAGATCAGTCTTCTGGGAGGCTTTTACAACTGTAAGCACACGATTGCCCTGGTGATTAAACCTGCGGCTGTTGACTTCTTTCCTCCCATAGGCAATTTCATAATCTGTTTCTTAATAAGACAAAATTGTATTCTAGGCTTTACTAAGCTTATAAGCAGTGAAAAAAGCAAGATTTTATCTCAATAAAGTGAAATACAAAAATGTTCTCTACCGTTTCGTCTTATCTTGCAGCCAGATATCAACCACATACTGAAGCATTGTATAAAAAATGAGTGTACAAGCGGTTACTGTGGGAACAAAAAAGGCTTGGAGGAGTCCACTTGGAATTTTCACAGTGGACCCCCCCCCCCAAGTGGACACTTAACCTCAGGTAGTCTCTGGCACTTTTCGGTCCAAAAGCGTCTAATGATCCAAACTCTACTAAGATTCCTCCACAGCTAAACAGGGAATAAGAGGGGAGGAAAAGGTCATTCCTGTGGAAACAGAATGAGGAGAGGACTTTTGGAGTGTCCCAGTTCATGCATAAAGACAAGCAACAGGATATGACCCGAACCACCAGCTTAATCCATATACATCAGCCACCAACCCAGGTGACTGCGGTCGTACAACACAGAGGTCGTGCTGCGGGCCCTGCAGGACTGGCAGAGTTGATAAGACCTGAAGTTTTGCATGCCTCACCAGTGTCGTGCTTAGACTTCCTGTGGCAAAAGTTGGATGGGAAGCCTCGCAGTGTGGCTATTAGTATATTTACCACGGCAGGAGGATAGGCCTCATCTAAGACTGAGTAAAGCAAAGAGAAGACTTTCATGGTTCAAAATAAGTAATGCATCTCAAGCACTAGAGACATAAAAATGCACAATCGTAGCAAATATTTTAACTTGAAAAACCTGGGACTTTATGAAAATTGTTAGAGCATTTCGGTTTGCAATTAAGGGAAAGGTGCACTTATTGGAAAAGTATAGAACAGGAGCACAAAGGCAATGAAAGTCTGTGAAAGAGGCTGTGCAGGACTTAATGATTAAAAAGCTTTTGTGTTGGAAGCAGCCCAGATCCTATTGGATTTAATGGCAACTGTTCATATTTACACAACATTGTGCTCTTTGGCCGTTGAAGGTTAACGGCACATCCAACATGTGTCGCTTTCACTTCTGCCCTTTAATGGATACACTCACATTTTCTGTCACATCCTTCCACATTTACTTTAAGCATCACATAACGGTGTAGATGGATTGGTCACCGAGTTGTCACATTTTAAGGCATAGCATATTTGTTTTTCCTCAGTAGCAGGTATATTTTACTCGCCACTCATGCATTCTGCAGAAGGCTGCTTTACAGAGGGAAATGATACTGAATGAAACTGATGCTGAGGTCCTCAGAGCTCTTTCTTGACAGCCAGATTATCTGCATTCTACCCATGACCTCCTGACATTGTCATCTTCTAAGTGACGTATTTACCCAACATTCCAGCTGCTCTCACAGTAAGCGGCACATCCTTTTTTTCACATCCCAAAGTGACATTAAGTGATTACTAAGCACTCATCTTACCAGTCCTCTGCTCATTTCAAACCACTACATGTTCGCAATTGTTGTTCTGCTCACCAAAGGTGTCCCCAAACCAGTGATTTATGACTTGATTGCACTAAGCTAATGGGCCACTAAGACAATAAACCTCACACCCATACTCATGTGCTGAGTGTTTGTGAGGGACCAAGCAACCAAAGCAAAGAGGACACAGGCAAAAAAGTATCTTCAAAAAGGGTTTTCTTTATTTTAACCCTCAAAAAGTCCAAAATTAAAAAACATACTTAGCAGGCCCATAAAAGAGGTCAACTAAATATAACTCTACAAAAAGGAATTTACAGAAACTTAAACAAAACAAAGTGGACACAACTTAACTCACAAACTGACCTAATTACAAAGACACATGAGGGTAGCTTTTATAATGATTTGGCCAAACCATTTACAAACAATAGGGGGGGAAACAAAAACACACACTAATATTAACTAAGCACAGAATAACCTAACTAAACCTAAAACACCCCTGCTCCCGGTAAGCCCATGGTTGGTCCTGCTGAGCAGGCACTTTGTTCCCAGAGTCCTCAGCCACGCCTTTTGCCCAGACAGGAAGCAGCCACCGCCCAAACCCAGGTAACTCAAAGAAAGAGAAACATAATTAATATAACAAAACATTTTAGAAAAACCACACAATGTTACTATGTGCGCGCCTCATAATACCAGTGTTAGGTTTAACCAAATGATTAATGAAGAAAACTGCAAAGCAAACTAATAAAGTAAAAAATGGACTAATTTACCCCTGTGTGGCTGATGCCATCACAGTGTTATGGTTGAGTCATGTATGTTGAAAATTTACCGGCTGTCCATTATGGTTATTATGGTTTGTTGGAAATGGGAAACATGATTCACCATTTCCATGCACCATTTTCAAAAATCATCATCATCATCGTCATCGATTATCAGTCATGGAATGATTGAATTAATTAATTAATCCTGACTTGTGATAAAGAATATAAATTCACCTCTTTGGAAAATCACTGCCGTATGAAGACATACATCAGTGCCATAACAATTTGTGTAATACACAACTCTCATTCCCAGGTAGCAAACATTTTGAGTTTTACTTTACAAAGTTCAGTTATCAAGGTGACAGCCTACAAAATTTTCAAAACAGCATAAAAGCCAGGCAAAAAAAAAAAAATGCCCTAGCCAGTGACTGGCCCATCACCGACAGCCCATGCAGTCGTCCAGCACTTCTTAGTGTCGGTCTTTGCTTTGAAGTTTTGGTATTTGTTTGGGTTTGATTCATTGCTTTGGCAGGAATGGCGCAGCGCTGCAGCTCAGCCCTCTCCATCTGTTGTTGTTTTGGCCCAGAGTTGCTTGGCCAGCTTAAAGAACCTTTGTTTCACATGTCAGGAGCACCATGTCTTGATTCCCCTCACACACACCAGCCCTACTCAGACGTTGAGCCTACAAATATCTGTCTAAAGGAGCAGCCCTTCCACGTATCCAACCAAATCCACAATGACTAGGTTCACCAATGACAATACATATTTTAAGGCCACAGAGTAGGTGCTACTGAAGAATGATGGCAAGGTTATCTGACCTTACAAGGGAAAATGAGCATTCTCAGTCATCACAGACGCTCTTTAAATAGTTTACAAATACTGATTATGACTAAAACATGATTACTAAACTTATCGAGTGTATTATACAGTGTTCCTCAAGTTGTCAGTTAAAAAAAAAAACAAAGTGAAAAAAATGAGTTGAGAAAAAAATCACGTGCAAAAAATTTCCTTTAATGTGTGTAACCAGGCATCTTTGCCTGTGTTTCTAACGACTAAAACTACGAGATAGCATCACAACATTCCTTACAACTGAAAACTACTTTTAACAGTTAAACAAGGCTAGTCTGGAATGTGCAAGTCTTACAAAGCAGCACTGCCGACCTGATGTAGTAAACTGACGTCAAGGTTCAGCGTGCCCACTACACCTCCACACACGGTCCTTCCTTCCCATATATGCACACAAACTAAACTAAACCTGACTGGTTGACGTCTCTCTACAGAGAGGCACTTCCTTTAATGGCCCGGGTCCCATCTCCTGTCTCCCCTGGAGTTCGCCTGTCTTACCCAGACTCTTCAGGAGCCTGACAGGACAGAAAGGAGGAGGTGGGGTTGCGGGGGTGGGGGGTGTTTTGTGGGTTGTTTGATCAACTTCCACTTGCTGAGGCAGGTAAACACAATTTTGCCTTTTTTATGTTTTTTTTTTTTTTTTTACATTTTCACTCCGCCTCTCTGCTGTGTAGGAAAGGGATCATTGGAGCGTCTATCACGGTGGTTCAGCACATCACCTGTATGACATCTTTTTATAGACTGGACTCTGGTTTCCAGGATTTTAAAATTGCTGGTGGGGAAAAGATGACGCGTTAGCTTACATTGTTAAAATACAAAAATCAGCCGACACCCTGCTTAGATGGCATTCTTTATGTCTCTGCAATAATAATAAATGCATATATATATTTCATCTATGTTAAATTAGTGAAAATGTGTGATATCAGCTTTGATTTAACAAAAAATGTACAAAAGAAAAATTTGGGGGCGAGGGGGGGTTGTCTTCTTAATTTTGAACTTCTGTTGAATTCAGTGCAACAATTTAAGCTGAAATCTTTAACTTTAGCACTTATTGTAAGTAGTTGTAAATGCAGTAAAAGTATTCTACACTGAAACTGTATTTACCATGAGAGAAACTTGGTTTGGTGTTATTTAAAGACATCACAAAACATCCCACAATGTTAAATGGACAAAAACGTCTCTACTTTGCCTGTAATGTGCAGGAAATGAGGCCCCAGTGCTAACAGTGTTAAACTGTTCAGCCTGATGGTAGAAATTGTTTCCTTTTCAGTGATACACTTTCCTTTACTTGACTTTGTGAATTTCCTCTCCCTTTCTTATTTTGGCTTTTTTTTTTGCGAGTCAGCCACAGCTGCTACCTGTGGTAGCTGCTGCATATTGTTCCACTTCTTGTCTTTCTTTGGCAAAAATGATGTCAACCTGGTGTTTAGCTCAGTGGTAATGATAGTTTTATAGTTTAGTCTAGGATGTGTTTGGGAGATGCATGCAAGCCGCCACCAACCTTTGTCCACTTACAATTTAGAAGCAATCGGCACAACTCACACTGCCAATTTAATGGGATATAGAGCCGCTGTAGGATTCAGTGACACTCTGTGACATTCTTAGGTTACAGTATTTCCTCTCTCCATACACAGCACACGTACAAATGAGTCAACAGTTTGCTTTTTAGCAGCGTCATTGAAAACTGTCTAAAACCAATTTGTTCTTTTTAACCCTTTAACTCCTGAAAACCTACGAGGAGTAACTCAAACTCTTTTTGTCAACTGAGTGTTTTCTGTCATATTTTAGGCCTGATTAAAAAGCCCGATTATACTCTGGATATTCACGGCCAGAAATTTGACCACACAAACTAACTTTGCAGTGCAGTAAGCAATGCTGTAAACATCTTTCTTATTTCAGTATTTTGCATTTCTGAATTTTTTCTTGTGCTGCAATCTTTTATCACCCGTCTTTGAGTCCTTGGGCTATATTTTGGGAGATTTGGCTGCAAATGTTGCCCTCTGTAGCTCGATGTGCTAGCTGTGGAGAATATCAACAAGACTTCAGACATCTTTCTGGGAACTGAGTGTCTGTAGGAGGAGGGGGTGGGGGGTGTAGAGGTTGAGTGCTGGCTGTATAATAACCATTATTCAGCTGAGATGGCTATCCGGAGAGGGCTATCAGTGCTGGGGCCAGAGACACTGTGATTAGATTTCCCCCATGTTGCTATTCTTCTTCTGTCCCTTGATCTTTCTGTGCCACTGTTCTCCTTTTGTATATTACTCAAACAGTTCAACAAGAATCTTACTGGTCATAGAACTGATGGCATGTCACAGAGAGATGTATTGAAGAGACGAGAGTCCAGGTTTCTTTCAAAGTTTAATTTGCTTTGGTCAGAAGCTGTGTCTTTGGAAATGTTCTATTATCAAAATTTACCAACTGTCAATTCCAGATGACAGAATTCAACAGCTGTTTTTCACATCCTTTACTCTGCATGTTGTTCAAAACCCAATAAACAAATCGCTCTGTTGACCAAATGGACTTTACTCCATTTGTACCGCATCTGTATTTTATAAACACCCTCTCAGCACAGGCCCCTTGTTAATGTGAACAGTTGTGGCTGCAAAGTAGGTGCAGAGCAAATGAAACTGCATTGTTGAGAGTCTGAGCAGCTGGGTCTGCCTATTAGTTAAATATCGAATTTTTCAGACTCCAGTGTGTGGCTTTCAAAGAGTGCGCCAATGTTTTTCCATCCACATCCACTTTCATCCACTTCCGCTGTCTTTATTATCCCGTTTCTTTGCGACTTCTTCGACACACACACGTCCCTTTCTCTCCCATTCTCTCCCATTCTCTCGCTCCTCCCTTCCTTTCCTCTCACTCTGCCTTGCTCCCTCTGTGGTATCAATGCACGGGGCTGCTTAAAGCCTGTGTCTCTATGCTGTGGCGCTGGGTAATCAGTTAACCTCATTATGCTGCTGATGAAATTAAATCATTGCAGTAAGTGAAAATAATAATATGAGTAATAGGTGTGGGGTATGGTGGAACACCCCATGGCATTTGCTGCAGTCCCAGCCAGTCAAGATTTACCTCTCTCTTTCTCTCTCTCTCTTGCTGTAGAGAGCCATCGGTGGAAGATAACCGATGGCTCGGAGAAAAAAAGGGAGCTTTCAAACCACCAATGTTGACATCAGTTAAAAAGTCATATGTAATGTAATATCTCAGCATCCATATGCATATCAATATGCTGACCACCAGCCAGCTTTTGAGCTGCCAGGTGCCTGGTTAGGTGCCTGTTTGGTTTAGGTTTGGTTAAGGTCCTGAAAATTATAAATGTGTATTACACTGCATGGATAACACAGCAATACTTTGCACTGCCTACAAAATGGCAGAGTGAGTTCTAAGGTTATACATTACCTTTTCAGCAAGACTGCTCATTTATCAGTCTATTATATGTTCCCTTTGCCCTAAAAATAGTGAAAGCCAAACCAAATGGCCATCAAATCACATTTCTGCGTCTAGTACAGTTACCTGGTTCGGTATTTATTTATATATTTAGTTTAAGAGATGGTTTGTTAGCAGTGAGCAGTCAGTGGAAATGAGATTAGTCGGGGGACTTATGTGAGTCTAAAGGACAGACCTTTTGGAGGGCTGCAGTTAGCATGGTGGAAAGCAGAACGCAACAGCAGGCGTGAGTCGGCAGATTAACAGCCGGGCGGTGGCTAAGCTAACCAGAGGCTGATTAAAGGCTTTGCACCTGGCACTTGCATAATGATATTAAGTGGTGAAGCAAAATTAAAGACAATTATGGATAATGATGGCATTCAAAAAAAAAGCAAACCACAGACAGGCTACCTATCCCTGCCCAGCTCATTATGAGAGCCAAGCTGCACAAACCATATACATTGTCCTTTTATAACTGTGGATTAAACTAATGAACACAAGCAGCATGAAATGTTTGCACTGTAGTTCTTTCAGGCAAGCATTGTGCTGTCGTAAAGAAGATGCTTTGCTGTTGCAGCGATGGTTAAAGTAGGTCTCCAGGAAATGACTGAGTTAATATAAAGTGTTCTGAAGTTGTGCTTGTGTAGTAAAAGACTGAATTTATATTTGAAAATTCTTGCCAAAATGCGGGGTGTAACAGCAAAGTGTGTCTCGTAGCACTCTGCGAGGCTGTAAGGTGATTGCTGGCCTAACTGACAAAGGTTGCTTTCAGCAAAACAAGAAAAGAAAAAGAAGGAAAAAGAAAACAGCGACATTATCGCTGAATAATGCATGTGTGTTGATTCCATTTGGCTTGAGAAGATCTGTCATTTCAGAAGGCATACGTCATAGAAGAGTAATTGCTGTGCCGTTATGGAGGACTAGCCCTTTGGGAATTCTAGGATACTATCATCCCGTGTCATTGGTTTCCTTCTACCCTTCACAGTCAGGCTGGCTAACCCTAAAGTAACACTCCCTCGATGAGTGATCTATTTATTTTTGCATGGCCGCCTTTATCGACAGAGTCTGTAAGCTTCAGGGGAAAAGATGTTATCAGACTCTATTCCAGGGGAAGCGAGCAACCAAAATACAAGCCTTTTTTTTCTCCAGGAAAGGCTGCCGATGCTGTATCAGGTCAGAGCAGCTAGAACGATAGCACGATCTCTCAGAGAATCCGCTGTCCCTGCTTCTTGTTTACTGCTGTTTTCTGTCCTCCCTCGCTTCTCTGTGCACATTCACTCTTGTCTAATAGTGCATGTTTTCAGTTTCATAAATGCTGTCTGTCTAGGTTTCATTCAACACTTTTCACACTGTAAAGACGTAGTTAACGCAATGTGCCGTAAAGATCCGGCAACGTCAAATGCATCAGATGTAACACTCAGAGAGCAAGGTAGACCTGCTCTTTACAGATATCCTTGTCCAAGAGGCAGAACAAGCTGGAGAAATGCTAAAGTGCAGCACATTTTATGGTATACATGGATCATTGACACACAGAAGATGCTGCATGTGAGAACATGTTCCTATGTCTTTGCTAAGTGATGTGGCTTTCTTTTTGAGCTCTAGAGATTATATGGGGTGATCATCAATAACTGATGGAGAGACTGTGAAAGCATGAAAGGATGTAAATTCCCGCACTCTTTTAAACTGATCACTGAAATATTTATTTTGCTTGACCGACGTCAGCCTTAGTTTAACGGCTTTGATTTGAGACCCTCTAGTTCTTCTTTTTGTTTTTTCAGATTGTCTGAAGATTCAATATTTCATTTCTAAATGTGAATGCACATAAAACCACTACTCTACTCTCCATATCTCCCTACATAGTGTGTCATATAAATCCATAAAATAAGCGTATGTATTTCGGTTTCTTTTATGTGGCAATTTTACCAATTAAAGCTAAAACAATTCATTATGACAGCTACATGAATCAATAATATTCATTATCTTGAAATTCCTGCTGCCTTTTGATTTGAAATGCTTAACTGTGATGACTTAAAAATGTGACAGTAGTGGTTGTGAAAATGAAATATGCCTTGGTCCATGTTAAGGTTTTTAAGGGAGTCCCACCATGATATCACTTGCAAAAGGAAAATAAATAATAGCTTTTTATGACTGTCCTTTAAAGGCAGATAGTCAGAGTCTGTGACTCAAGCTGCTCCCCTAATTTCCCTTGATTTAGTGCTCGCAAAATATCCGTGAGACCACCACAGTGTCTGCAAAGTGAACATGAGGTCATTGGCTTGCCGAATGAAAAGCGAGCTAAGTCAGTCAATCTTCTCCAATTTGGGATGTGGCCTTACTCTTCTGAATCATATTACAGCTTAGGGTACTTCCCCCTCAGCTCTCATCAAAAGAGAATTACTCACTACCCTGCTTGAGTCCGGGTAGAGGTCAGGGGATTTGACCCATGAGACTAATTGCCCTAAGAGAGCATGGAGCCTGCATCAGAACGACGATGACAATGAAGAACACTAGACTGTCATGTGTTTAAAGTGAAATAATTACTCAATGGTGCGTGATTATTAGCTGTAAGGATACCACAGCGTTCGTGTGTCTGAATAACAGTCACTGATTAGTGTGATGGCACTTAAATTATCGTGATAATAACGGCAAATATGTTCAACTGTAACTGCCGAACTCATGCACATTTAATGCAGATCTGTCAAATCTGATCAGTTACATCTCTCTGCTGACTTTTTTAATTCCACAGTGGCCATTTTGACTTGTCACAGTAGGGAAAGCACTGGTGCATTAACGATGGCTGAGGGGAGAGGCTCTACTTTTGCAGATGCTGGTTCGCTGTATTTGCTTACTGGCACTCTTCGTGGAACTGCGTCAGTATGCTTTCCCTACTGTGACATGTCAAAATGTCAGCCATGAAAAGCGTCTGTTGGTTTAAAGTGTGGGCATTTGGGTTGATAGTGTGGCTCAGATGAACAAATGTCTAAGATTTTCTGCTTAAATAATATGAAATTGGTCCACAATGGTTAAAAAAAAAAACTATAGAAAGTCTATAGTAAAAGGATGACTTGTAACCATGGCAACCTAGTGGATAGCACATTCAGAGAGTTCTAAAGATAAACACAAAATATTCTTAAATCTTGTGGCCTTAACCTAGCCAAAGAGTGAGCCAAATCTTTACTTAAACTTGAAATCTAAACGTAAAAATGAAATCTATTAATAAGCGAATGAAATAACCTCAGAGGACTCACGTGCTCTCTCCTGCTCTTTTTTACAGAGGACCTTCTTCCACCAGGCTTCCCTAACATTGACATGGGGCCTCAGCTCAAAGTAGTGGAGCGCACTCGAACAGCCACCATGCTCTGCGCCGCCAGTGGCAACCCTGACCCGGAAATCACTTGGTACAAAGACTTCCTGCCGATTGACCCCACTGCAAGTAATGGGCGAATCAAACAGTTACGCTCAGGTAAGGAAAGCTAAAGCATTGTATTACTGCTCTGGTTCCTTCTTACTAATGTGAGCCCTCGTTTAATTTCCCAGAACATTTTCGACGGCACGTAACATTGATGTTTTTGCTGTTTTGTGTAAGCTAATGTATGTGTAATGCCCAGTATTTACTTTTCTGAAGTCAATTATTTTCTCAAAGTGCCACTGAGAACACATGTTAATTTCTCTAGTTTGGGAATGCTAATTATTTCAACAGCCTTTACTTTAATCTGTGACCCGAGAATTCATTCAGCTCTAAATGTATAATCATTACATTGTGCTAAATGTTATGCTAAACAAATGAAAATCACCCAAAAAGGTTTTTTAAATGAGTTGGATGTTGGTCTAATAAATGGAGAAGAGGCACAAAGTTTTAAAGTAAAGCACAAAAGCTCTTGTACATGTAATATAACTGTTGGTCATCATCCAGTAGCTGGTGAGGGAGATGATGTTTTAGAGTGTAACAATGTAGAATGAGGTCAAAGGATTCACAACAACTGTGTCAGGGCACAATAAGAGCAAGGTCCATCTTCTACACACTCAGTGGTGGATATGTTGTCTTGTTCCCATTGATTAAACCCCACTGAGAGGCCCAGTAAAGCAAAGTCTAATTATATAGCTAATTAAGTGCAGGCCCGCAGGTGGCTCAGGGCAACAAGGGGTAGATATTTTAGGTCGATGATTTGTCACCATTCGAAAAATCCAATGACTTGTTTGTGTTGTTGTTGCGAATGTAAATCTGGGTAGACGACACTAAATAAAGAGTGTGTTGTCATTCACTTCCTGTCCTAGTTGTGGTCCTCGAGAGCTATGCGCACAAAGTAATCAATTGGTCAACTAGCTATTCATGCTGTACCTTACAGAGCAAGTTCACAGTTCTGTATTTTTTACTGGTTCCTCTTTAAATTATTAGTGTCTTCAATTTTGAAGCAGATTGAATTTTAGAATTTTTAGAATTTCAAATTGAGTCCATGCCTTGTCTTGTAATTTCATTACATTCTTGCAGGGTTTTTTATTTTTTCTTATTGGTCACTCACTAGAATCCTGTGCAACTGATGACACGGATATAAATCATGTGAAACATGGGCTATGTTTAGTACCAAGTATTGGTACAAGCACTGCCCCTCCTGCTGCATAAAAGCCAAATTTTTATGATGATGTATTTATGTCATGAAATTCTTTTTATGACATAAATATGTAAGTTAAATTTCATGACATGAGTTGCTAATTTATTTTTTTTTACATTCCAGATATTCAAATTAAGCAGTAACAAATAGAAATGTGCACTGAAAGGTTTAATTGCACAGTTACGATCACATTTTGAATTATTGTTGTTTGTTTCTCACGAGCATCCGGCAAGGGTAGGGTTTTTTTTTCTCTCCACCAGTATTTTCTTTAGTCATACTGTATTATACTCATGTCGAGGGCCAGCTTCTCTCAAAAAAAAAAATTCAATTACCTGGTAACCTTGTTAACATGGCTTTTTGAGTTTTGTGCCTCTCTGGATAATCCACAAAGAAATTCAGCTTGCCGTCTATTGTCTAATCTCTGTACCATCTGTCTTTATTTGTTTCATGATTTTTCAATTGTCTTTGTTTGTCCTGTTTAACTGAAACAGAGCTGTTTACTCGTCATTGTTTTTCTGAATGTTTTGTCCATATTTGTGTCTGAAACTCAGATGTGCGTCTGTCCACATCGCAGAGTCTTCAACACTTTTGACCTTTTTGACTTTTTGACCTTTAACACAATTAAAAAGCCCCAACGAGAAAAAAAATCACAAGCCAATTAAAAAATGGAAAATTGCACTAATTGTGATATTTTACAACTAAAAATAAAATAACTTATAACTTTTTCATAATAAAAAAATCCTCTAAATGTGTTCATAAATTATAAATAAAATTCACTGTGATTACATCTCACTGTAATAAAAACTGCTAACAATGCTGTGGTGGGACAAAACACCAAACCAAACTTTAGCCCTTGGAAAGTCACATTGAACCTTATCTTAAATAAACTATGTTTTTTTCTTTTCCTATTTACCTGTTCTTTCTTTGCTATTTTCAGAAACCTTTGGTAAGTGTCTTGCAAAGCTCAGCAAACCAGCCCACTGTCCTTGAAGCACATGGCATATTTATACTACTGTCCAGAATGCATGATTTTGCTGCTCCTCCTCCACCCTTTCCCTCCAATTCCACATGTTCCCTATTTTTTCTTTCTGTATAGCCTTCATTTTTCTTTACCCTACTCCTCTTGGTTTCAACTATATATTCTTTCACCTCAATACTACAACTGGATTTATAGTAGAAAGACACAGAATGCGTTGAGGAAGCATCATGATTCACCTAGCAGCATATTTTCTTAGTTTTAAGCAGCAAGTCTTTTGAGGCAGCGTCATACTTCATGATAAAGGTAACATGCATGGTAGTTCGTATAAACTGTCCAATTTGGACCCTGTCCACATTATTTTAGTACATGTATCCATGGGATTCCAAGATTACCTCAGAAGTAACGGTATATGAAGTTACCTTTAAGATTTATCCCATTTACAGCAAGACAAGAGGCCCTAAGTAAATAACTGGAATCCAACGCAGTCATTTCTTTGCAGCCTGAAGCATTTCTGAGCTTCTTAATGGGATAGATACATAGCAGGCACGTTTCTCCAGCAATGCACATCGCTTACTGATTTATTTAACCTGTTTTACTTGAACCTCTGTGCTTACAATAAAGCATTGCTTCAAAAACATTCCTTGAAGGTGCAGCGAGTACTGTCAGGGGCTTGAATTCTTAAACATCAGTGCAGGACTTCTGGAATGCGTATTCCAACCCTAACTCGTGCTGTGTAAACCCTCTGGTCTTGGCCAAATATTTTGTCAGGAGAGCATTCTTCTTCTCTTGCCAGATTGGCCCTCTGCTTCACTACTTAACAAATGTCTTGCTCAGACTTTATTGCCCAGACTAGAGGCCAACTGATAGCCTCCTGACTTACGAAATACTTGCAAAAGATATACCCAGTCACTTCAAGCTGGATGTGTTTTACAGAAATTTCAAACTATACGTGCAAAAAGGAGGGGAGACAAGGAAATTACTTTCCCTTTTTTCAGTACCATAGCTCTTATAAGGTTATGTTAGCTTTGGGGGCTTGCTTTTATTCTATAGCTCTTTTGCTGGAAAGCTCAGCAGTCAGACAGGATTTATGGTGATTTATGGCTTGAGCCCCCTAGGCTGCCATCTTCTCATCTCCTTAGCACTTCTAGTAGCCATCTTTGGTCCCTAATAACTTTTTCTTTTTTGCATTTATAAATGCACTTAAGAAATCCCCAAAACAGAAAACATGTGACAGCCTCAGCCTCCCCCCCAACTTCTTCTGGTGTGCTGATCACTGTTGACAGTTTCTGGGGCCTCTCTGTTTGCATCAGGCACACTCTCAAGCCTTGGGGGGTAACTCTGGTGGGCCCTCTGCCATAAACGGTGGTTAAAGGGGAAAAGGAAGGGGAGAGAAGCAGGAGAAAGGAGACCATGGAAAGTGAGCCAAAGTCCATCATTTCAAAAACTTTCCCAGCTTCCAGCTTCTGCAAAGAATCTATATTTCCTTCTATTTGGCCTTCATCTTTAAATCATGAAATGTGAATGTTGATTTAAAGTGTTTGCGCTCCCAAAAAAAGGAAAAGATACGGAAAGACGGAAATAGCATCACCACTTGGATGTATTACCGTTGTTTCCAACATAGCTGATTAGCTGACAGACTGGTTCCTTATGTTCCAGTCCCTGCTTTGCTGTCAGAAGCGATATTTGCATCAGGGTTTCCAGAGAAGCTCCTACAGAGGTGTGTAGGGAGCTTGACATTTCTTCTTATCTTCCCATGTCTCCAGACCTCAGGCCCTCCCTAGCCTTGTCAGCCAGAACAGATTAACTGCGGGGCACAATGACAGTAAGAGGATGGGCAAAAGTGTTCTAAAGATTTATGTCCTTTCTATAATAAAGGCTCAAAATCAGGACCGTGACATTAGATGGCACATATATAGAGCTTAGTTAGAGTTGCATGTAACAGGTAAACACTCAAATCCAGTGTCATCAAAGCTGCTGTGAAGAGAGTGGCTCGAACCTCTGCAGGGGTCGTAACAACAGCTAGGTTTTCCCTCCGGCCTGCTGTGACACCACCAGGATCCGAGGCTAGTGTCTGTGGTGACGAGAAGGTCAGCCAGACGCCCTCTTGAGGGTGGCCAGACTCTGACACTCTGCCAATCACGCAACCCTATTTGCCCCCCCCCCCCCCCCCACACACACACACACACACACACACAGATGTGTAACATCTCTGGCCATCTGGTTACAGACTTTAATAATTTTTTAAAAAAATATTCAGAGGATTGTTTAACGAAACAGCTGGGGTGTTCTGTGGAAAAAAATAATGCCACATTTGATAATATGAGGAAGACAGCGGCATGTTGAGATATATTTAGGTCATTGTCACCCTAATCTGATCAACCCCTGGCTGACCAAAGCTTAGATGGGAAGCTTATGGCCATTAGGTTGCATGCCCGTAATACAGGTGGATTTGCCGTTGTAATTGAATATTAGCTGGCCTTGTGGACCCAGCCTGCCTGGCCTTCCTCAACAAAGTTTTAGATTTTCATTCTCATGCCTTTTATATTCACAAATTAGAAATTGCAAACCACTACAAACCAAAGAATCACATTTGTTTTGTCTCTGTGTGTATTTGTTTCTCCTTTATCCACCATCCTCCTCATTTAACTTATTATTTTCATCTCCTTCTCAGTTTTTTGTCACACTGGCTTTCATAAGATCCTCCCCTTTTTAAACCTGCTTTATTAACCTTAACCTTACTCTAACCTTAACCTAACTTTGACCTTAACCTCTAACCTTCAACTAGTAACCTCTTAACTCCCGACTAAAATCCATCTGAGCTAAAGCAAGATAAACCAGCTTCCTGCAGCCTCTAATCAAACTCTAACTTTATAACAACGTAACCTTCCCAGCCCCATTGTCCTTTGTCTTGTGATCACCTATATTTATATGGTCTCCAGAGTTATTGCAGAAATGAATAAATTGTCACTTTGATTTTGCCTGGTTTTTCAATGACTCTAAGTGATCACCGTGGCACAGTAACACTGTTTGTGGCTACAAAACGTTGAGTCTTTACAGACTAGGCAAATCTAGAACGTAAGAGATACCCTGATTTTCCACTTTAATCACAATGTGAATAAATGTAGCAATAAATTAAACTCCAGTACAGTAAATGTCAACAAATGCTTATGTTAAAAACATAAATGTAAACCTTTTGATGTAGAAATATATAACACAGTCCAATAGAGCAAAAAGGAGCATTGTAAACCAGGCAGAACTTCAAACTCAGTGACAGAATCCTAATTGCTGGTATCACGAAAGATGGCTCTGTACACAAAAATGTAATAATCTGACCGGAAGGTGCTGAACATTTTCACAACTGAACCTCTCACACCCCTCGTTGCACTGTAAAAAGTATGGAAAATGCAGGGCTGAGATTATATTTTTAAAAAATCCAATAGATTTATAAAACTATGTGTGCATTTCAAAATCAACAGAAAAAGTTGCAGTTTCACTGCAGTTTCACTGTCAGCTTAATAAAGCTATAAATATGCCTGATTCTGTTTTATATGCCTTATGTCATTGTGCAGCCCCACAACCATCACTTTGTAATCAAGCTTCTTCCACTACTCATTAGACCTGTCAGTAACAGTGGTGGGAAAAACAAGGTGTAGTTAAACAGACCCTCATGATGTCAACATATAACAGTCCAAAAGCAGAACGAGTGTCCGTAACACTGCCGAGGAAAAATGTCACACTCGGGAAAATATCATCAAAACTTACTTAAACAGATCCTCTGTATTTTCTCTGGGCAGTATGCATGACTGCATGCCTATACATGGGCCAAACCTCTAATGTTAGGCTCAGTGGATAGTGAGAACCCTTGATCCTTAGCCCTGTGGGTGCAGGCAGTCTATGCCAAGTAGGAATAACCAAGGGCACATTGTTGCCATGAGTCATCCTTTGATTTTCAAAATGCAGACTAAGAGAGAAGCAATACTGCGGATACACACACACACACAAAAGCAAACAAACTCTAAAACTGGGTGAAAGAGAGAAAATTAATAGAGCTGCTAAAGCAAGAAAACAAAAAGGAATTATGAAAAACAGTCAAGAGTGGAAGGACAGTTTAATTTGAATTTGAAGGGGTTTAAGTTAAGCTGGCTCCCCTTCCCACACCCAAAGTTGTGCCTGTAAGGGAAGCATTTTACAATGCAACATTTCAAACTACACTTAAAAAGCCCACCGGCCAGTGACTGGATAAGCTCAATATTTTATTGTCCCTAATGGGACATTTGGCTTGCAGTCAGCCACGTAACACAATACAGCCTCACAATAAACAAAGATAGAGAAACATACAACTTGCAGTGAAATGAAACAATTGGAAAAAGCAGGGAGATTGAATGACTGGGGATATGGGATGAAACTTGAGGTAAAGAGCCTATCTGTCACAGTTAAACAGGTTTATGACTTGTAGGATAAATAAGAACTTCAGCCTGTGTGATTTAACTTGCGGTTGCCTGAAGGCACAACCTGAAATTCTTGCTCAGTGGAGATTCTTCCTCCGCTTTTAACATGTTAAGGTTCAACGCTAATATGGATGCTCAGTACTGAATAGTTGCAGTTTTTACGGACACCTTGTTCAAGTTCAGCTGGCTGGAAAAACGCCGCAGGAGCATAACTTGTCAACCTAAGAAACCAAACCTCTCGTGCTTGCCTCATCACCCTAAGTTACAGCCACGACCGAAGGCCAAAAAGACAGCAGTAGGTTAGCGTGATAAAACTCCCCATTGTTTTGTGATACCGGCAGTTAGATTGTTTTCTTTTTCTTTTAGCCCCCTTATATGTACAAGATTACCCAATGGTTTAATCGCCAAGTTTGAGTGACCCATCTAACCCAAACACCTCCTCTAACTATTACTAATATTAACCTTGAACTTCACTGATGTTGTGTCTTCATTTTTGTGTCTCCTCCAGTGGGTACCCCGATTCGAGGTAAGATGCTTAACCATCACGATAAAAACAGGAGAAAAATAAAAGACTTTAACTGACACATAATCAAATATAACCACTTCTAATTCCGCCAAAGTGAATAAATATGGGAAATAATCAGGGCTTTCCTGGTTTTAAAAAAATTACAACCTTTTTCTCTTCCCGCTTTCATTAAGACCCCATTTGTGTTCGTGTTCTGTGTCACATTCGTCATGTATGTTTGATACTCCCATGTTTAATGTCAACACTGATGTACTATTCTTCCACCTGTGTGTGTGTCAGTGTGTTCTGTGTTTGTATCGTCCTGTTATTATTAAAAATCAAGAAACTTTAGATTAAAAGAGCAAACAGATGAATGGTGAGGCCTGTGAGCTCTGCTAGGAGTTGTGTTGGTTTTCCTTTTGTTTTTTACCTCTGACAATAAAGTTTTAGGTCATCAACAGGTTCATGGCAGAATGGTTGTTAAAAACAGTTTTTTCCTCCAGCCCTGCTTTGATATCCTCCTCATTTGTGCATAAACCGCAAGGACGCTAACCTCATCTTATATTTGAATGCACCTCCCCGAAAAAGATAAGATATCAGGGGCAGCAAAAGTTACAAAAGTTTCTTTAATTCCCTCATGTTACTCTACGGGATATAAACCTATAACTGCAAATTTAGGAAGGCTGCTGAGAAAATGCCAGCATGGGCATCCTTTTAACATACAAAAGAACTGCTTTTATAACTTCAGAGGATGAATAGACAAATGGAAGGATATCAAGGTAAGAATGGAAGGACACAGGTGTGAAGCGGTGTGACTCCTGTGAATTACACAAAGGCTTTGTTCAAATAATTCTTCTTCTCCCCTCATTTTTTCCCCCGGACATTTTAACTTTCCTTTGTAACTATCTATCCCACTTTATAACTGAAACATTCAGTCTCGGTTGATTAAGCGGGGTTGTTGTTAAACGCTTTTGTTCCACAGGCTGAGCAGGTGAGTGAATATCTCAGTTTCCCATGGTTGTCCATGTAAGCAAGGGGATGAATTCAGCTCGTGTTTTTGATTTATATATTTATTTATTCCCCTGAGTTCCCTGATGAAGATGAGTGGAAGAGCATGGATGGATGTATGGATGGATTTAGATGTTATGATACATAAGGGGAAAACCCCACAGTAGGTCCAGAGGTCCTCCATCCTCAATCGTTTCACACAACCAGTGCATGGAAATATTTTAAACGGTACCATGTTGTCACACATATTAAAGCACATCACAAGAGTCGGCAGTCCAACACAGCCAAACCAAGCCCTCCCTGCATCTTCTCGGTTAATTAAGAAGGCCTCATAAATCATATTGTGACAAATGTAACTTGTGAACTCTGCATTTGCATAATGACTTAAGCAGCTTGAAAAAGACGATTTTTCACCCATTGCCAATACTGACCTGCTGTCAGGAGTGTATGCCGCATATGTAATTACAAAACAAATTGGGTAGGAGTTGGAGGTGGACTAAAATTATAATGGAAGACTGAGGCGTTTGAGAATGACATGTTCTTATGGACCTATGAACATGCAGGTGTTCTGTGTACAGATCTTTAGGGAAAGCATTGTTGTCTCACTGCCGAGTCGTTTCTATTTCACTCTGTGATAGAGTTGATTCCCATAATTTACAACTTCAATTAATTTTAGTTCCATACGAAGCCGTGCAGGTGCCAGCCTTGAGGTAAGCGATCGCTGTATAGGTAGCTCTACTCCCTACCTGCTTCATTACTAATTTCATGGGAGCGTTACAAGCCACCAGATGGGCTCTGACAACAGTGGCATCACACGTGGAGCCTCATGCTGGTGCGATCACAGCATAATGACCTTGGGGTGGTGGCAGAGCGTTGCGGAGTGACAGCCAGGACACAGACAGAGGGGAGAGACAGTGAGAAAATGGCAAGTCCAGACTTGGCTGCCATGTAGCGCTACTGGCTGTCTTCATTTATGCAGTTATTAAAGCTGCGGGTACACAGCTGAAGTCTGTAACTTCCAGCGTGTTGTCATTTATAGCTGCAAACAGAATTGATGTCCCATAACTCAGCAGTTCTTTGTTAATTGTGCAGTTCTGTTTTCTGAAACAGCTGTCACAAAACTTAAATTAACCAACAGTTTGTGAAAATGAAAAACTAAATTTTGGTTTGCTTTGGTTTGGTTTTTTTTGCTTTATACACCTCAGCCGCAAAAGGTTGATGGGGAATTATCGTCACTCTGCCGAGCGGGCAGATGGGTGGGCAGGCGAATAGTGTGGACACCCAAGGTTGTGAATGTGATAACAAGAGGTACAGCTACTAAAAATCTCAAAAGATTTTGAACTCAGGGTCAGGTCAGAGGACAGCATTTCTGAAAAGCACCTAGGTTTTTCACATTTAAACCATAGGTGCATCTATTTGAGGGGTAGCACTGGCTACCCTTAGAATTTTCTTTTCAGGTGTGGCCTGAATACCTTTCTCAGTTATTAAACACATGTCTTTATGTGTTTGCACTTTTATATGGTAAGCATACAACATTTGAAAAAGCTGTCAGTAGAAACTGAGGCATTAAAGTTTTATTGGGATTGCAGTCTGCACTCTTCTGTGCATGCAGATGAGTTTAATGCATGTACTAGTGAGGTTATTGTGTGTCCGTTCATACAGTAAGGTGCTAATTTGGGGTGTTAGTGAGAGCTGGCCAGCCGTTTTGTTCACCGCCTAAACAAATCTATCAAATCCTGCTGGAGCACACTAATTGAATTACACAAATGGGACTTTGGGGGGGGCACACATGGCAAAGCTGCTACAAAGCAGCGACTGGGGTGGGCAGACCACAGCTTTAGGCACTTTCTGAAATTAATCAACCATGCTGGCTCCTCCTCGCCCTCCTTTTATCCCCTCATCTGTCTTTTTGTTTTTCTATGCCTGTCTGTCTTTTTAACTCTTCCTCCCACCCTTCTTTTACTTTTATGGGGTTTTTTGTCTCTTTTTTTTCACCTCTCATAAAGGAGAATTTTGTTCCACTCATTTTTCTCTTCTTTTCCACATCTCAGTTTGTGATTTTTTTCCACCCAGTCTTCATATTTTTTACCATCAGACCTTGCCATTTGGTATGTTCTGTGCTTGTTAGCTACAAAAAAGGACAATGAAGTCTGTGAAACATCTGAATGGTCCCTGTCTGTGAATAAGATAGTTCTCTAACCTTGACTTCTAGACAAATCTAGTCTGCTTCTAAGTTATCGTTCTAAAATTATCAAAATTGGCATAAACTGAATAGGACAGCAAAATATATCTGCTTTTAACAGTTTCTCAGCAAGAGTGTTTGTCCCTGAATCAAAAACATGTATTTGTTGAACCTCGTCTAGGCAGTCTTCTTTGTTATCGCACCTTGGCACCTCAGTCCTCTTCTTCAGGTCAGCCTGCAGCATGTGGCACTTTTAACCAGGGCAGCCGTCACAGCTGGGACGAATGCTCCATTACAGCCTTCTTTATCAAATGAATGAAGGCAGTAAACTTGCTGCAAGACAGTCAGAGTGAGCAGCAGGGGAGGTTGGAGGTTGTGGGTCTTTGTGGTCACTCAGACTTAGAAGATCGATCAACCTGGATAACTGATGTCATTAGGAGACTTAGCCACTTTTTTCCCCTTAATGCTGACCTTAATATTGTGCCATGCATTAATCACTGAGTAACAGACAGAAGGGTATCTTTTACTGCTCTGACCTAGTAAAACATGAATTATAACTCAGCAGAGGCAGTTTACTAATGATTATTGTAGCTGTTGAGCGGACAGCCGGAGCTCTGATCCATTCCCAGTACAGCTCACATAGTGTCCTTGAAAAGTCAAGTGTCCTTTTCAAATGTCCTTAAATTAGAGAGCAAAGAAATAAAGTGGTAACCACACAGTAGTTCTGTATTATGCTGGGCTGGAGTTAAAGTTGTACACTTACAATATCTATTTATTTATCTATTGCTATGAAAAGTGACATCACTCAAATGGTTAATGTGTATTCAGGACAGGACAAAACATTAAAAACAATATTTTTTTCTGTAGTAACTGGAGCCGCAGCAGTGATAAACCTGCAAAAACTGATTTTGTAACTGGAGTAAAGTACGGTTTTTGTTTGCAGATAATATATAAAGTAAAAGTACCCATGGTTTTTGTTCATCCAGACATGATTAGGAGCAGATTAGCACTAACACGAGTATTTTCTTTTCTGAAAAAAACCCTGTGATCTGTGTAGTTACAGCAGTTTTTATTTGTGATAAGGATTAATAGCTGGAGACAAGGAAGCCGTGGCATTAAGACCCCATATAGGATAAATTTAATAAGCATGTGAGCAACACTATAAATTGCTGTCTTTATCAGTAAACACCAAGTGTTTGAACAGACCCGGTGCGTGTTTTTCTTTGTGTTATGTTTGCTAAAGATAATTTTCAGCATTTATTTCATTTCTTGTGCCACTGGCCACTCGCACAACAGGCTGGCAGAGCAGACAGAGCGCATTATGCAAAACACAGAGCGCAGCCATTTAAAAAAACAAAAATACACAAAAAGAGAAGTGATAGGAACAAAAGGACACGTGGGTCTTGGTTTCTTGCGTGCACACATGCATGCTGCAGCTCCAGATAGGTCATCAAAAACATTTGTTGTCTTTATACCTTAATATTATCTGGCCTTAGACTGCCTGCCTGGTCACTGGTCATTGCAAAAAAGTAATATTATTATTTTTTGCTTCCTCTTTATGTGGTGAGATAATTTAAATGAACTAAATCATTTACAAAAGAGCAAGCCAAAGCTCAAGCAAAATGTATAGCAAAACGAACACGAAAAACTGTATTTAGTCCAGATTTTCAAAAGGCAAAGTCACAGAGTCAAACGGGGTTTTTAGTGTTTTCTTTCTAGAATTTTTAAGAAATCCATTTTCTCAGAATCATGGGAGGCCTGGAGGCTATCCCAGCTGTCATAGAGCAAGTTATGACAACTTTAAGACAGAAGCTAATAAATAGTGTATATTCCCCCTTCTCTGACATTGTCCCTGTACATTTTTTTTTTCTTTCGCTTCCTTTCCTTCATTTGCTTCTCTGCTTTCAAGCATCTTGTGCTTGCCTTTCTCTCCTCCCGAACTTTTTCTCCCATGTTCTGCAACTAGAAAGACTCTTTTGTGTGTTCTTCAGAGCTTCATATTGAAATAATAGCTCGAATGTGTAATGAAGCCAGTAGGGGCTTGGAAACAATAGATAATCCTACCTAGCATGGTGTCTCGGAGCAAATGAAACTCCCCGTCTTCTCTCAAAGTGTATTTTTTCTCTCTTTGCACTCCCCTCTTTGCCAGAAATTTGCGAACAACACCAAATGTTGTTAATAGTTGGCTCTCAGTGCATCATTGAGATATCGGTGGTCATATTTGGTTTACTGTCAAATTACACGTGATCGATTGATATTTATTTTTTACTAGAGGCAAATGATCAGTAGCCGCCGACAGCACGTGACATAGAACATCACTTGTTATTCAACCGTGTGGTAACAGTTAACAACGAAGGGCTTCCAGCGATTTTATAATTCAGCGCAGTGAGTGAGGGTGACAAGCCGCTGGCAGAGCTTTCTGGAAGCGTCCACCTGGAGTTGAACTTCACACAGTCCTTACTTTGTGGTCTCCCTTGTGCCGAGGCACTCAGCTTCTGAGCACATTCCAACCCACCTGCCACCGCGCTGGCATTTGCTGTTCCAAGTGCACATCAAACAAATCCAAATCAGATGCTTGCATAAACCCACGGCGAAGACTGTGCCACCTGCACTCTGCAGGTAGATTTTTTTCATTTGGTTCACGAGCTGTGTGCCAGGAACAGTTTCCCCGTGAGGGATGAGGATGATCTGAGTTTTAGATTGAAATTAAGAGATGCTAAAAAGAAAAAACAAAAAATAGAGCGCCATAGATTGCTGTGGCTTCGTGTCTTTATTATTGTTTTGAAAAGCAAAAACTGACCCAAAGGTATAAAATAGTCATGAGGGAAAGTGAGTTATCTTTATAATTAAGCAGGATCAATGATCTCATTTGTGGCACAGCTGAAGCACCTTATTAGGCCAACGTTCCAGAATAGTAGCCTTGTTCAACACTGTGTTCAATCTACTTTGCTGATGTGATGGAGTAGGTTATGGTATATTACAAAGCATCCAGGGAAGCTGCTGGCATATTGATGCTTCCTGGCTAAACGTTAACGAGCAATGGTGCTGTGTTTGTCAGAGAGGCCTCGGCTGCAATCTGTCTGCTGAGCCAGCCAGAAGCCCTAATGATATCATCAGGAAGTGCCGTCAACAGCGCTCTAATGAGGAATGATCTGACGCCTGTTGTTTCACCTCCCTCCTTTGTCCCTTGCACCTTTTTCTTCAGTGTCGCCAGGCATTTCGGTTTACTGTATTTGCGCATAGTATATAAGAAGCACTGCCGGTGAGAAATAATGTCTGAAAGTAGCTCAAAGGCGTCTGTTTTCGAACTCATAATAATGACAATAAGCAAGAAAAGAATGGGGGTCAAAGAGAGTGGCACACAAAATAGAGTAAATGTATAAGCGATTAAAATGCTTAGGAATTCAAATAACTGAATAGCAATATTAAAACCTGAATATTAATAATAATAATGCTTTATTGTATGTATTCGTTTGCAAGGTTGTTTGAGCATTTGTCACAATTTTGATGAGTAGTTATCACATGGTAGCAGATGGGCTGGAACGCTGTGGATGTGTGGACATTTTCTCATAAACTCTCCCCCTGCACCAGCGCACACACGCACACACACACTAACACACACGCACTCTCCTCTGGTGAGCGTTATGCAAAGGGTGATTTACTAATCTCATGGGGTTTACAAGACCATCTCAACACCCTTTCTCCATTACCTTTCAACATCCTTACATCATTACTTTGTTGCACTTTCTTTGTAAGCGATCTCACATCTTACACGAGTTGCATAAACCAGCCTACTGTAGCTATAAATCCAGTGTGACTGATTCAGTCCACATTTTTATTCATTTATTTCCCCCCTTCTTTTTAATCTGTGGATGGCTGAGTTTGGAGTGGAAGCCAGTTTGTCATGCCAATCTGCATAAGCATTGCGGAGAGAAGCAGATCTTGACAAAGTGGTCCTGAGAAATTCAAGATACCCACCATTAAGAAGATTGTCTGACTTCTTCATGCACTGTCACAGACAGATTGACTAATCATTTCCTCTCTGCTTCCTGTCTCTCTGTCTTTTTCCTTCTTTTTTTCCCTGCCTCTTTCCCTCCCCGTCTCGTCTTTGTTCAATGTCGTCGTTTTCCAGGTGCCTTGCAGATCGAGAACAGCGAGGAGACGGACCAGGGGAAGTACGAGTGTGTGGCGTCTAACGTGGAAGGCGTGCGCTACTCGTCCCCTGCTAACCTTTATGTGCGAGGTAGGGAGCAACCCGGTCAAAGAATCAGGCCAAGAAAACAAAACAAAACAGGAAGAATAATAAAGAAATAAAACATCTACCCATTCTAACTAAAATAACTCGACAGTGCAGCTCAGCCATAAATGGCATTACTGTTGAGCTTAACAAATGATAACTGCTTCCATTCTAGCCTAGTTGTATTTGCACCAAATGTATTTTGCAAAATAGTATTACCCAAGTAGTGTCAATATTTTAGCACTGATAGTATTGCCTGCCCGTAAATGTAATTTCATATGCACTGAAACTTCCAGATGTAAAACTATAATTGACCAACTAATGTTCTTCTCTGTTATGATGTTATGCTCCATTTTTTCTTTTAATGCCCTCCCCTACTCGCTCGGAAGGAAATGTGTAGCACAACAAGCCGTATGTCTTTACTTTATCGGTTGTAAGACACCTTTTACCTGTAACTGTGTGCCCGATCAAATGTTTCCCGCGCTGTCAAAGTTGGAACCCAAAAAGAGTCCGGAAGGACGTCTTTTTGATTAGTTTTTTACAGGTAAAGGAGCACAACGGTAAGTCTCAGTCTTGATTGAGTGGCGAGGTATTATCGCCCGCCAATCAAAACCTCAACCCCTCAGCCTTCTCTAGATTTGGAGGAGGAGAACTGAGTAGGCTGCTCTGTTTAAAAAGAAAAAAAAAGATTATAAATAGTATACATCCTCTATTTCTTTGTCATGCTGTTCTGGAGCATAAATCCATAGTATTCCCATGTTTCTTCTTTGGTGTATTATCTATAACGGCTTTTACAGTCAGTAGTAATTTTGGCTGGAATGTTCGAGCAAAGCGAAGATATCAAAAACGATCAGTCACAGGGAACATAGAGTTTCATAGGAAACAGACAATGAAGACAAAAGCGTACTCTCCACCACTAATGCTAAATGACAATGGATCCCTGTTGAGGGAGCTTTAATAAATTGAAGCAGATGCATTTTCGACATGGTTTATTTATACTGTGCATATTAAATAAAGATGCCTCCGTATCTACTCAGTTTGTTCCCTCTGCTGTGTACCAAATAACTTTGTTCCCAATAAATAATTCACTACTCTGACATTATAAAATGGGTCAGGGAGCTGCTTTTTCATTATTATTGCTATTATCATACCCTGTGAAGTAGCAGCATAGGAAAGGGAAAAAAATCCACTGTGAAGAGCTGAAGGTAAAAAAAGGGTTCATCAAGATTAGTTTCTGTTCTTGCCAGTGTTTATCCTGGAGGCGCATGCTGTCTCTTCTGTGATGTGGGCAATGTCAAGTAGCTATCCACCTTGATAATACATAGCATAGTAGGTGCTAAAAGGGTCATTGAAAATTCTAGTCAAGTACTCTACAGGCATCATTAAATACTGATGAATAATTATGGGAACACTTTGTTGACACAGCACTGGGATGTTCAGCAGCTCCTTTGGTCAAAACATATATATACATAAATATATATATTCCGTGATATCATTTCCAACAATTCATGCAGTCTCCATGAACACTGGCTCCATCAGCATGCCTTTAAAAGAGTACACAAGGGTCATAAATACTTAAGTACTTTCACGCTATGTAACACACTTGTTATGCTTTGATGGTGTCGACCTTTGTCTGTTTTCAGTTAACTTTTGTCAATCGATTCTTGATACTTGATGTTGACTATGTTTTGTTCACAAAGCAAAATGCACTTGAGATTAGCAGCTGTGGTAGGGACCAATTAAGAGCAGGAAATATATACATATATAAAAATCCTAAATTAAGACTACAACCCGACTGAAGGCCCAACAACGGCGCTTCTGATTGGCTTCCAATGACATTTTTAGTGGGACTGCCTTAAACTGCAGCTGCTAATTTCATCCCAAACTGTGTCTTTTTTTTTTTTCTTCTTTTCAATCTCTCATTTGTTTTTTTTCTCCTTTTTTGTTTTCTCTTGATTTTGTTTCCTTCTCTAATAAAAGCAAGTACGGCCGCAGCAGGAGCTTCTCCTCGTGGCTATAAGAAGCTTATGAAATTCTGAATTATGAGAATGGAACGCTTGATGTGACTCCAGTGGCGCCTCACTTCCTTTTTTTTTCTTACCAGGCGACAGTGCGGCCACTGGGGTGAATCTGATTGTTTTGGTTCAAGTTTATTTACGGGGGTGGGGCAGGCAAGTGTACTTTCAAGACGGGTTTCACTGATAGCGGGGAAAGGGAAAAGGAGGGGAAAAAAAGATGAAAGAAAAGGGAAATGTAGCTGCAGCTAAACACCTTGAGGTGGCTTTTTTTACTCTCTCTGTGTTTCCCCTATTTTTCTCTTCTCCTCATGTCATTGTGTTCTGCATCAACCCCTTTACATCCCTCAGAGCTTCGAGAAGGTTGGTGTGTTTTTTCTTTTTTACTTTTTTTAACCCACGTTAACAAATAATAAATTCAACATGTTGGAAAGAAAAAAATTTAGCTGTATTTGCCTATTTCAGAGCTCAATTGATTACTAATTTGAAGAGATACTAATCAGCTGATCCAAACTGCTAAATGATTATGAAAGAAATTTTGATTTCTTTTCAAAGGAAGAAATGATGAAAGCAAACCCGATTAGCTCGGGTCTTGTTAATTTACTTTTATGTTTGCATTGTGGGGCCTTTTCTCGTTTTGCATCCTTTGGTATTGCTTCTGCATCTAAAGGCTTTCTTGCATGTGCTGAGTGGAAATGCAGCGTGTGGAAATAACAGGACCTGTTGCATGATGGGAGAATGTAACTGCGCTTGCATGCCTCTTCAAAAGCCGTTTGGCCGCAGTGCTCTTTTTGTTTCTGCTTTCCTTTTTTTTTCAGTTCTCTTTCTTTGGTTTTGGTTGTATTTTCCCTAACACACCCCTTTTTTGGCTTACCTTTTTTTGTTTTTCCCTTTATTTCTTTATTTTTGTGTTGTGATTATAGTGTTGTGCGTTTTCCTTTAGTTCCTTATCTATTGGTGACCCTTTTTTCTGTTAAAACATCAGTCTCTTTTTGTGGTTTATTTGTCGGTGAGATTTTTTTTTCAAAAATGACGCTGCTCTGCTTCTTGGGTCTCGGAGTGCAAATGCAAATGTCGAATGAAATAATAAGTGTGTATACAGCCAGTGTTCCTGTCATCTTGTTTATAGCGATCCATTACTGGAAAAATTAGACCTGATTGGGCCTGATTGGCTTCCATGGTGATTTTAGGCAGCCATTAAGGGATGCCATTTACAGTGTCGTGTGGATCAATAACAATATAATGAGTTCGACATCAAATTTGCTGTTGCTTAGCGGGTGCTCAGAGATACTTTTATTTTCAAATGGCGGCAGCTAGAATTTGATTGGTTTTGTTGAATGACTGCTGTTTGTGTTCCCTCGCAGTCATGACACTCCATCAAATTATAATCTATTATTCAAAAGCCCTCCTTCCCTTGTACACACACGCACACACACACACCCTCTCTTTTCCTCATGGAATATTGATATCCAGGTTGATGAAGCAAGAAAATGCGCCGTATTTGTATCTTTCGTTCGTGTTATTGTCCTGGCACAAAAAGAAGAAAGTGCTAAATGAATTGGAGATCAATGCAAACGTTGTTTTCTGCTTAACTGTAGATTTGATTGGCTTTGTGCAATAATCAGATCTTTACTGAACTCCGTGTCACGCGATTTTGGGAACTCGTATAAACATGTGCATTTCATAGCTCCGCTAGTCTCGAGACTATTTAAGATAGATCTACTGGGTTTTTTAATGGAGCAATGGCTTTATGTTAGAGGTGTTACATGGAGTTAAGAGAGTCTGGGCAGATCAGGAATACCATTCTTTCAACTAGAAGAGATGATGCACATTCTTAGTACCAGTCTCTTTTTGGGGTTTTCATGTGTATCAGTCACCAGGGACTAAACTAACATATCTGAAAGTCATAAAAAGGACTACTACCGCAACAGCAAACTCATTACCAGATTACATGCTTTGGTATCAGTCAGTCCCGAGTGTATATATGATTTTCTCAGGCAACACCATATACCAAATTATCCAGAAACCTTGTGTTTTATCTGTCTATCTACCAAATAGCTAGATTATTTTAATTTGCCTTTTTTTGTTCCTCAAGATTTTATGGAAGTATGAACTACAGTAAGCCCAAATATCAAAAATAACCCCTCAAAGATTTAGAATTTAGTGGACGTAGGTTTTAATCCCAAGCTACAACACCTATTCCATTCCTCTGAAATGCACAACCCATCCTTTGTCCTTAAGTAAAGTCATAGGACTAATATAGGCAATTATCTCAGATCTACTACTTATTATGGACAAAGTGGAGGTTTTCCCTTCCATTACCTCTATTTACCAGTTGGCTGTCAAAGAGACTGTAGCAGTATGGTCTATGAAAGTGTTCACAAAGTATGCTAAAACCACACAAAAGAAACAGAATAAACCTGGCTGTGTCTATATTAAGTCTGTAGCTCTTACTTGAAGTGCTAAAAATAACAGTGATGCAGAAAGACTGCGCTGTTCTGTACGCATGTGCATGTTTACCCTCCTACGGTGGTATCTGCTTGGTTTTGAATGTGCTTGCATGTCCTGCTATGCATTTGTGTGTACTGTTGGGAAAGAAAGCTAGATTACACCTTACGTTCTCACTGGCCAAAGCAAAAATCCTGCCATCTCTATTAGATGTTTGTCTCAAGGAGTCCCCCGAGATAATACCCACTTTTAAAAAAAAAAAACATGTTGTTTTCAGAAATCTTCATTTTTCAGACAAAGCAAATGTTGTATAACCTCCTTATGCTATATATATAAACATACTTTCTTTCAAAATCAGAGTAATAACAATCATTGTAGGTATCTTTACAGTGAGGGGACATACTTGCAGTATCATTTGGCTGCTTGTCATCTACTTGTAGGACAATAGAAAAAGAGTGATTTGCTTTGAAATCCCCTCAATCACCTGCTTGCTATTATTAGATACCCCTGCCATGATTCTTGTCAGGTTCCTTTAGGTAATAATTTCCATTCTGATGAGCCACCCATAGTGACTGTTTAGCACTGGCGCAGCCAAGGTATGTTAATACAGACCGACCCCTGTGGCTTATATGTAAATGCCCAAGGCCTCTCCCAGGCAAGTGTGACTAAAGGATCTCTATACTGCACCTGTGTCCTCAGGCAGCAAGAGGGTGTAATCTCAGCTTCAAGGTGACACTAAAGGCTGCACATTATTTTGGCTTCCCCCCTCATTTTGGGGCAGCAAAACCTGCCTCACCAAAATGGCCGATAATGTCCACCTTCTGACCTCTGTTTTTTGGCACAAATCCCTCCACAACACTGCCCACTATTAGAGTTAGTGCAGTACTCTGGCATTCTCTCTCGACTGCTTTTCACCTCGTCCAGTGTAAGGCTTCTTGTCTTTCTCTCCACATTGGGGCTTGAAACAAGATTACATGTTGTTAGTACACTACGTTTGGTTTGTTTTCTCTTAATTCCAAATGGGCCGGCTGGGCTCCTGGTCTCTGTGAATGAGGAGCCTGTCCATGCAATTGGGATTCTTTTTGCTTTTTTTCCTATGTTTCAATACATTTGTGAGGTAGTGTAGGAGAAGGTTTCACACACATGCAGACAGCTTATCTAAGCTTATCATAGCATTACTCAGAACATTAAGTCGTATCGCACCAGGCCTGTGTCCGGTCAGTAATATCAGTGACCCATTTGCATGTGACATTGACATTTAGATGTAGAATTAATGTTGTGTTTTCCTTAAGATTTAAACATTTTTCTGCCAATCTGGAGTCAGAACTGAAGGGATCTTCAGTTCTTGATCTCCTGTAGACCTATAGACCAAATTCACTTACCTGTCTTACACACGGTGACGCTGTTGACAGGTAGACTCACCTGCATATCATTTATCAGTAGATTGCCCAGTACCAGGAAGCCTTTAAGCAAGGATGTTTTTGTTTATTGGCTCCGTGAATTGAACATTACGTCACACACCAGCCACAGCCAAAAGTTACCAACATTTGGCAGGTGACTGGTGTTAGATGCCTGACACTATAGGTACTCAAAGGTAAACAAAGACATGTTTATGTGGGGAAACCTCATTCACTCAGCCACTACAGCTCCCGGTCCATTGGCTGACCTGAGCCCCAGGGAGAGAAGCGCTCCCTCAGACACTCTTTGATTGGAAGTTTCCCCCAGATAACCTTGTTTCCCCTATTGAGTTTTCACCATTATTTTGGATTGGAGACCAAAATTCAAGATAAAAAACAAGCAAAACAAACAAAAAACATCTAATAGTATTGATGCATACCTATTTGTTGAACACAGCTGCACTCTGGTACTGTCTATGCTGTTCGGACGTAGCTCTTTTTGTGGATTTGTTCAGTTTCATTTGTTTACTTTAATTTGATTTCGTGTGTGTGTGTGTCTGGAACAATGCTATATTTGGGAATGGATGGCATGCTTGGACGGGCTTGGGTGACATTTTTTTCGATTGTATTGGTTATTTGGTGTCTGCCCAAATGGATGGGGGCGCACCTGTACATGTCACTCATGCCGTAGCCACACCCATGCATGTCCGTGTGAGGAATGGGCTGCCCTTTCACCTTTGTTGTTCAGTTAGGACATTTTTGAAAAATAAACACAGATATATATTTTTTTCCTTTTATCCAATTCAACATGTTTTTCGAATAATCTACCCCACTGACTTTTTTGAGTCTGTCGTTTAAAAAACAAAGTGTATCTCAACTGGATCAGGGTAGAACAGGCTTTTATAGAGCCACAGTTGCTTCTAATTAGAAAAATACTTTTTTGTTCAATTGTAAAAATTCAGAGATTTGATATTTTTAAGGACAGACCTTTGTGGTCTATTTTTACATTTGGTAATTTTGTGCTCCACAAGAGAGCTTTTTTTTTCTTTTTCCTTTTTCTCAAAAATCAGTAATTACATTTTTGCCCTCAAGGTTAGGTCTTGTCTTGGCCAGGGTTGTAGAGTTGTGGCCGGTCACAATAAACTATTGTTAGGATGTACACAGAATATCTCAGATGACAGAAAGCACAACACGGGATGCAGAAGGTTCATAGTCTGCAACTGGAAGGACTGTCCAAAGTGTTTGTTACATGAGAGCAAGATGCATTGGTTTCTAAGACTGAATATGTAACGGCTGCTACATGTTAGAGATCATGTAAGCTCCCAGGTAAAAATCCCCATAGAGTGTGTGTAGGTGATATTTGTGCCTTACTTTGTTGGAAAAGTTTAACTGTCTCATGCAACGATCATATGAATCCCATTTGGATCGACACGGTGTGCTTTTGGAATGCTACCTATCCTTGACGCCACTCTCAGTCTCCCCCCTCCCAAATCTCCCCTTCAGTCTCTGCGTACCACCTCCACACACATCACATCTACCCATCCCAAGACTTCCGAAGTCACATTTGCATTGTTGTGCAAAGTTTAAGGTGGGGAGAGGGGGACGTGAAGTTGAGTCTTGATTTTAAGCCCCAGTGTGTGAGACTTCTAAACCCACTTTCAGTCATTATTTTTCTTTTTTTTTCTTTTTCCAGAATCACAGTTTACTTATTCTATCCCCACTTATATCCTCCTCCTCCTTCCCCCTTTCTCCAAGAACCCCAAACCCCTCCTCTTCCCCTTTGCGTATTGTATAATTTGTCTGCGTGCCCATACTCTGCGCCACTGTATGTCTGCCCGTCTCCCTCTGTCTGTCTTGTCTACTGTCTTGCTGCTTGGGTCTGTTTGGTTCTGCCTTGTGTTTGTCTCTCGTCCCTGTCTTTTCCGTCTTGTCTATCTCTGAAGTCATCTCTTCCATTTAGTTCATAATTTTTTTCCTTCTATGCCTTTTTTTTACTTTCCATCTGTCTCTTTAACCTCTCCATCCCAACAGACATATTGACTTAGATGTAGATATTGTTAAAGTTCATACATAGAAATTATAGAACCCTGTAACAGTCTGTGCCTTTTTTTGTTTAAATTAAACCAAAGTTTTTGTTCAGATAAATACAAAGGAATTGTGCATGCTATAATTAGAGCAGTGCTCCAGCTATTGTCACCCACCCTAGATTAAGATAGGAAAGGAAAACCCAACATTTTATCAGTTTACAACAACTGTGTGCTAATTTGTGTTAGCATTAAGCTAGCCATCCTCTTGCATGTTACTATCTCCTATCAAGTGTTTGCTGGGATGCCTCTCATAAACATGGTGTCTTTTGCTAAATCATGCTCTTTCACTCTCCAACTTTTGCATACTCTGCACAATCATTCCTATACCAATGCAAAAAACAAACAAAAAAACTGCGCACATACTATATCTATATATACACATGTAAGTACACAGTACCGTTTACACCTTTCCGTGCACTTTAGGCTCATTATCAACCTCCTTCCACTCAGATCTCCAGTCCTATCCATGAGTTTTGAGGTTCTCCCTGTTTTTCTCTCTTAGCTTTCATTCTGTCCTAATTCAGTTACCTCTGTTTCTCCTTTTACCTCTTCTCTGTCTTATCCCCTGGATTTCTGCTCCCTGTTGATCCAGTTCTGTTTCCTTTCTTCAACACTCTGTGATAGTAGACTCTCTGGCTACAATTACTATAATTCTTTTTCTGTGTATTTCTAGGCACACAACTTGTTCCTCAATACTTATTTTGTGTTAACTGGGACTGCGATGTGACAATGTGCCACCATCACATTTTGTCACATTAGCTAAAGAGAAACAAAGTTTACACAGCACTGAAGCGGGTTATTCCCTTCCCCCCCTTTTACCCTCCTCCAACCTTCCCTCTATTTTTCTTCCTCTGTCACTCTTTGCTACTCTGTTGCCTTTCTTTCTATACTTCCCTCGGATGTCAAATCCTCTATCTTGTACTTCTACTTTCCTCTCCAATCGTCTTTTGTCTGGGCATGCTAGCGACCCTTCAGTTATATTCCTCTATGCATTTTATCTCAATTTTTATATCTGATTTTGTTATCATTTACTCCTTAATTTACCTCGATCTATTTATGCATGCTGTCTGTGAAACTGATAGCTGCATCTATCAATGGAACCGTGTCAGATCTTAATAAGGCTTTGTCCAGTGGATCTACCCTAAACCACAAAAATCTGATTAAAGTTTCTCATCTTTAAGCTAACCAGGAAGTAGAGGCAGGTGTCAAGTGGCAAACATATGCTAGAATGTGTTTAGTGACCTCATGGAGATGGTCAATAGTCAGTAACCCTACACTTCCTGTGCTGTGGGAGAGGCCTGTAATGGCTAACTTCTTGTTTGGCATGAGTGCCTGATAGGACAGGAAGTTCCAGGTTGCCATGTTGGTCTTATGTGATAACATTATCACATGGCCTTTACTACACACTCTCATACTTCGGGGATAGTTTACGCTGTAGTTGTATATTTGTCAGAAGTTCAGTCCCAAAGATGAGAAACTCGTAATAGATTTTTGTGTCTTTAATTGTGCTGTGATGGGTCAAATATTGGTCAATGGAACCTTGTTGCTATGAATCGTTGCTTAATTGTTAATCTATATTGTTGTTGAAGCAATTCTGTTAGTTTAGTTCCTTCTCATTATTTGTATTTTTTTGTTTATGTTTTAAAAAGTCTAGTTTTATTTTGTGTTTCAGTTCACATTTACCATGTTGAACCTTTTGTGTTAAGTATTTTCTGGAGAAAGGTCCATTTTCATCGGCCTCTCTTGTTACCTCTCTCTCTCTCTTTCTCTCTCTCTCTTTTTTGACGCCCTTGCCCTCTGTTGTCATCCTCTCCCCCTTCCTCATGCCTTCTCCCAGTCCGGCGGGTGCCTCCTCGCTTCTCCATTCCACCAGCAAGTCAGGAAATCATGCCCGGTGGTAGCGTCAACATAACGTGCGTGGCAGTGGGGTCGCCCATGCCTTATGTCAAATGGATGCTGAACGCTGAGGATTTGACACCAGAGGATGAGATGCCAGTGGGTAGAAACGTTCTTGAACTGAGCAACGTTCGTGAGTCAGCCAACTACACCTGTGTCGCCATGAGCAGCCTTGGGATTATTGAATCTATGGCACAGATCACTGTCAAATGTAAGAGAAAACTGTGCTTGTGAAGACCGGTGCCAATGACCTAGATAGACTTCATAAGTTTAGTTAACATAGACTACCTATCGACATTATGTTCAGTTAAGTTTTAAACATACAGAAAATTGCTGAATTGCCAAAATGTTCCTGTCTCTGGAAAAAATGCCCAAGCCTCATGTGTGTTTTTTATTCAAAGTTACGTGTTTTTTTTTAAACTGCTTTAATTTCTGTTTTTTTTGTTTGTTTTTTTTACCATAACAGCTCTCCCAAAGCCCCCAGGTACCCCCGTAGTTACGGAGACCACTGCCACCAGTGTGACCATCACCTGGGACTCAGGAAACCCAGATCCAGTGACATACTATATCATCCAATATAGGGCCAAGTCTCCAGACAGCAAATATGAAACTATGGACGACATCACCACTACACGTTACAGCATTGGCGGCCTTTATCCCAACACAGAGTATGAAATCCGTGTCTCAGCTGTCAACACAATTGGCCAGGGTCCTCCTAGTGAGCCGGTAGAAACTCGGACGGGTGAACAAGCCCCGGCCAGTCCACCAAGAAACATTAAGGCCCAGATTCTTCCCCAAAATACCATGATGGTTCAGTGGGAAGAGCCAGAGGAGCCCAATGGGCAGATTAAGGGCTACCGTGTTTATTACACCATGGATAACTCCCAGCCCATGAGCCTCTGGCAGATCCATAATGTCCAGGACAGCCTCATCACCACTATCCAGAGCCTAGTTCCTCAAGAGACCTACACAATCAAAGTTTTAGCATTCACCTCTGTAGGGGATGGACCTTTTTCAGAACCCATCCATGTCAAAGTACTGCAAGGAGGTAAGGACTCTATACCGACTGATTTTTCCTAACTGGGTCAGCTCGGCTGCTGGTGTTGAAACTATGTATGATGAGCATCTGTTCAGTGTTCAGAAAATGTTGAAAGCACATTGTTAGGTAACTTTAAAGTAAGTCATACAGAAATTCTTCAAACGAAATGGCCCCTAAAGCAGAAGGCTTTAGACGAATGCTGTGAAAATGGAAAATAAACAGTTGTTTTTTATGAATCTGTTGCATCCTATATTTTCTGAAACTTTGAGCAGACTGTGCTCGGTGCCTAAGAGACATTGTTTTCTTTCCTGCTGTGCAAACTTCACATCTCCAAATGATGTTACAATATGTTTGATCATTATAGTCTGAATAAAAAAAAAAAACCCCGATTTGAGAAAGAAGGATGAGCTTCAGGGCACATCCACTTTTAGACACCGCAAAATAAGTAAATTCTCATTAGCCTAAATATATTATTGCATTGGTATTTGGAGGAAACTTGTAACTAATTTCTAGTAACCTATCCCACTACAAAGTCCTCTGCTGTGTTCTTCAGTTCCAGGTCAACCATCTAAATTCCAGGTTGGTGCTGTGTCCGATACCAGCATTCAACTAACCTGGGAACCCGCCTATGAGAAAGAGGGAATTATAAGTTATGAACTTCGTTATACGGAAAGCACTTTTGGAGGCCAGGTAAGAATCTTAGTGTTTGAATAAACGCTTATTGGACATTGCACGTCGTTTAAATTCAGACTTGTCAAAAGGCATATTTTTAATCAACAGATGAAGAAAACATTTGGGCCCACAACATCATATGTTGTGGAAGGTCTCCGTCCCAACACAGAGTATCGCTTCTCCCTGGCAGCCATCTCTAACAAAGGCATCGGAGCCTTCACAAATGACATTACGCAGAAGACCTTGCAAGCGAGTATGTAGCCCTTTATTCAGTCTCCCGTCTAACTTTCTTTTCGCTAACAAAGAGGTTTTCCTATCTATGCCACAGTTAAAAAAAGACATCATGACTGTACGCCTTTGTGGACCATTGCTACACTGAATACTAAACTGAATTTCTAATGGAGTTTTGTGTTTTTTTCCCTTTTTCTCTGATGTCAGCGGTATCATCACTTATTCCTTAATAATGACTTCCTAATCACAGTTTAAAGCTGATTAAGACCACATAGCAAACTGATTTAACTGTTGTGTTGTTGAATTCTTGCCGTTTTTTGTGGATTCATATTTCTGTATTTGACCTTCGTATTGTTAACCTTAATGAACCAAAACAACGGCGGTATGTTCTACCTTGGTGGCAAGGTGGTTAAAAAGAAGCTACAAAGGGGTAAAGACTTTTCAAACTGAGTGTTTTGCAACATTTTTGTTTTTGATTTGAGAATTATTTTATCTTCTAAATTAGCTGTGGTGCCAAAATGTGAGTGTACTCTGTCAAACATATTGAGTCTTTGTGGACTGACAATTTTGGCAGTTTTCTTTCTTTCCCTTTTCAATTTTGTTCATATTTGCTTCTCCTTTGTCAACAGCAAGTGCACTTCCCACGTGACAGAGACACAAAAAATGTCAGTTCTCCTCTGAAACCGCCAAGGCTCTTATATGAGCTGTATGTGTAGTAGCAACGTGAATTTAGTCACGAAAGACCAAAAAAAAGAAAGTAGTAGTCGCCTAAATTACTAAAATGCCCACCCTCTAAATTTATAGCAGTCTGTTCTGCACTGATTATTTCATTTTACTGATGGTAGAAACACAACTGAATTATTCAAACCATCCAGCTAAAAATAACAGCAGTGATATCATAGTGCACAGTGGTGGAGTCTGTGGGGAAAGAAAATACCCAAGCTTATCCAGTCAAATGCAGTAGTAGGTACAAGTAAAACAATGTATTAAATTCATTGTCTTTTGGGTTTATTATAAATAAAAAGCACAAGAGTGATGTGTATTAAGATGTAATGCATTAATGGTGAAGAACCTTGAAAATAGAGCTGGATTTAAGGGATTACTGGTGGATCTGAGCCAGTCTTTGTAATAATAGAGAAGTCAAAAATGCATGCTTTGTTGGAGTGGCTATTGTTATTCTCAATAAACTGCATTGTGTAGATTTAGAGAAATTGTACACTGACAAAGGAGAGCCATGGCGGGAGAGAGACTTCTTTTAACACATTTTCTGTTTCTACCAGTGCAACTTGTTGGCTGTATCCCCACATCTGGATGTGTGTGGGGGGGCAGCTTTGAAACAACCACGTCACAGTTCTTTTTGTTACTGCTAGGCAGCAGAGCTACACAAGCAGTGCATAGTCACTGAGGAGGGCGCCACCTGCATGCCATACTCACTCCTGCCCACTTGGGGTGCTGTTTTAAACCTAACACTGCACCGCTGATCTTTAAGCAGTCCTGGCATGATAATACTCTGTGTTCATCCCTCTTTTGTCTTGGTGTCTTTTGAGTGTCTGTGCACATTTTCACCTATCATTGTGTCTTTGTGATTTCCTTGCCCGGTAAACCACAAGCTGATTGGATTGGATACGCCTCTATCTTCCTATCACATCCCTATTTCAGCTCTGTTTCCCCTTTTTTGCCACTTGTTCCCCTGTGCATTGGAACAAAAGGTCCTCCTCCTTTGAATGGCTTGACATCACTTTGCTCACTTTGTGTCCTCTCCCTTTTATGTTGACTCTTTTGGAAAAGGTTTTCTGTTAGATGTTTTATTTATTTATCAATTTGTATTTATTTCTGGGTTCTCTGAAAGAGTATTGGTTTGGCATCATTCCAAACAGTAGCTTGCTACTCTTTTTGGCTTTGTTTTGAGGGGTGGGTGGGGTGGTGGTTCTCGTATGAACCGTAGTCCACTGCTGACAAAGCAAGTACAACACAAGAGACGAAGCAACACACGGCATATTTCCCCTTTAAGTAAATATGGGGCATAACAGGCTTAATTCTTCCTCTGAGTTGCTTCATCTATGCATTTTCATTGGATGATAATGATATCTAGCTGCCCGTCTTAAAATTGAATACTACTCTCCTAGATATTTTTATCAAACTCCGTTTTCTGTAAATATTGTGTCCCATATAAGTTCTGCTTTCCATAATAGAGTTGATATTAAATATTATTGTAGTTTTAATTTTAAGGTTTATCACCGCAGGCACCAGAAAAATCAAAGAATAAGTCAGACAGTGCAAAATATTTCCCAACACTACACATTAAATAACGTAAGCTTTTTCGATGCTCTGAGGTAAGTGGTTGTGTGGTTTAGAGATTCAGTCTGCCATAACATTTATCAAAGACCATCCAGTTTATAGTTTTTGGGGTTTTTTTCATTAAACATATCAACAGCAATTGGAAAGCTACCTTAAGCCTTTTTTATGCTTAAAAATATTTAATAGCTGCAGTTCGGATGCTTATACAGCACAGGATGTCTCTAAATCTGTAGACATATACGGTATAAGTTGTATTAAGTGGCTTCATAATTGAGCTAAAATTGTCACTCTGTACATCTGAAAAAGCTGAATGTGTTAAGGTCATTATTGACATATAGATGCAAAGAAGCAGATCTACCAGCGGTTTAATAGCTAGTTTTATCTACTGAGTACACAGACACTAAAAACTGCTACACATGCGCATATAATACTCCTACTTTACAGTATAATGAAGATTAAGTGGTTGTTTGACTGAACTTACTGCAGTTAATTTTAAAGATTAATAACTTGCTCAGGAGGAATCAGCGTCATTAGGTCAAAAACTAGAGTAAATAATAAAATGAATTAATATTGCTTTTGCCTGTTCTGTCCAAACACATTGCAGAGCAACAGCATGCAATCCCCCCCCCCCCACGTAGACCCATTTCAACTGGGTTTGAATCCACCGCGATGTCTGGCAGACTGAAACACTTTGCCACAAAGTGAAAAGAAAGACAGACAACATGATTTTCCAGTTTGCTTTGTTGTCTAGTATCTGTGGTAAAAATGTTCACATATTGTTGAAGTTTGTGCTCAGTCCAAGTAGCATTACCCGAGGCTATTGTCATGGGGACCATTCTGTCAAGAACTCAGAAAAAGTCACTTCAGAGAATAACAATTTTCTTGGAATTCTCTCACGACCTTTAATTGCGCTACTGCGATTGATGCCAAGTAACTTATCAAACTAAAGAGCACCAAAATCATTTCATTTGGTGCTCTCGGCCAGTGTTTTAATAGGCCGGATTAAATACAGCAAATGTTATTGGCAACAGTGGCCCCCATTCAGAAGCAAGGCCTCATGGGGTATGCTGCCATAGTCAAACCAGGATGCGATAACTTTTGTGAAACCTGTCAGACGTGGCCGGAGTGGGTCCACAACCTGAGAGCCAGGAGGTGCTCCCAGCATTCCTCTAGCTGTTATCCACGCACAAGGCAGGGTAACAGGACCTGAGACAGACACTGGGAGTGGGTGTTAAGGGACTGCAGGGCCCCAGAGTCGCAGATAAGAATCCCATTTCATAGTGTCAGAATTAATTTCATGCTTTGCGATGAGCTATGAGCCAAGGCCCTGGATTGTCAGGCTTTGTTACACATTTAGATTATACCTAGAACCTGCCAGTAGCCACTCAAGGGCTATCTCTCAAATTAAAGTGGCAGATTCTAAATCCTCTGTATTTAACCAAACAAGCAGTCAGCCGCCAACCCCCCGACCCCCCCTCAATGCGCACAAACACACTTACTGTAATTGAAGTGGGTTTTTAGATATATTGGAATATTTGTGTAAGCCACACCATGGCCATTTGGCATCAGTGGAGAGATTAATTCCATAATGATCTACAAATTCGAACATCCTGTCATCTGATGAAAATACAGTGCAGATATAGACATGTGCTTAAAATCTGATAGCAAAAGCACGGGCAATCTGTCATGTGCAGGGTTCAATTCACAACAGGCACTCTGTAATAGCTTGTGTAACTAAAATTGCAAGCATTAATGTATGTAAGTTGCTTGGCTTCCGAGGCAATTTTAATCTGAATGTAGTCATAATAATTAGGTATGCTACCTGCACTTGACATTATTGATTTTATATCCAAAGCACCCGGTCACATCACAACAGACTTAAGAGTCAGAGGATATAAAAGCAGACATGACTAATTATTTGTCAAAGAGCATTTTGGGCAAGTCTTTCAGCGAAGCTTCAAAAGAACCTCAAGTGAAGCATTAGCTGAGTTTCTTCTTTTGTGCTCGTATAGTTCTAGTATCCGTAATCCTGCCACTGGACTTCCTGGGATATGCACTTTATTAAAGCTGTGCCCCAGCCACTCTTAAACTGTTATCAGGCATGAGGATGCCTGTGCACTGTGATAGCCTGGCCACTGTCAGTTTCATAGCCATTTTCTGCCCACAAAGATTGAGAACTGAGCAATCGTTCTTGACGTGGAAGGTTTGCAAATACAATATGAGCGAAAGGAAAGAAGCTGAAAAGCTCAAAATCCAGTAAGACCTTAAGTAAATAAGCCCATTGGACACAGAAGGGTTTGGAAACTGTGGCTGAGGTCCTGTTTTATTTGTTGTGCGCTAGAACATTCAGTCTTTGCTGGGAGGAGGCCTGTCTTATTCTCAGAACTCCTGTTTTTTATTTCCTTTTAAAGCTGTTCTACCCAAAGTGACATTACAGGCAGAACACTGTCATTAAACTTTTATGAATTCCACAACACAAGCTTTCCATGTTGCTTCTTCTATTATGGTGCCCTGGCATTCTCGTAATGGCACTAAGCTTTACAAAGAGACATAGGCACAGGGCTATGAAATGGGATTTATTTTTGCAAATTGCAAATAAAAAAGGATGTTTGTGTAGTTGGCCAAATGTACTAGAATGGAATATCTTGGGAGGGAGTATTTTTCCACCAACGCTTCCACCGCTCACAGTCTTGTGGACCTTCCCAACCGACAGTACAGTATCAGACAGCCCTGGCTACAGCATAGAGCCAACTCTTTCTCTCATAGTAAACCCATAAAAGAGGGTTAAAAACAAACTCTCAAAATTAAAAGGTGGCTCGCTGATTTCTCTCAGAATTTGCGGCATGCTTTCTGGCGAGGAAAGCGTTGTCGCACAGCAAAGTTGGCTCATTCTGTAGTCAGGTGCTGGTGGTAAGAAAGTCTTTAAAATTGTGTGTTTTTGGGAGTCAGGTACGTATTATGCAGACAGCGCTTGTGTTTTCTTTATGTTTGTTTGCTTTTCAGAATTTGAATGTTCTTATTTTGTGTTCATGCAGAGTTTCTTTTCCATGTTTACTCATGAGTTGTCATCTTGAACTTTAACTGTTGTTGTAGTTTCTTTTTGAGTCACCTGGGTTACAGAGAAATTCGTTTCAGTGCCCTCCTTTTGTTCATAATTTCGTTTTTCAGACTTTGTTTTTTCCAATGTTTTTATTTCTTTTCTGCTTTATGTGGAATGCTTTATTATTTTATTTCTTTTGATTGTTGTGGTTTATTTACCTACATAATAGACAAAAGATGTAATAATGAACTGGGTTTGTCACATCGGCAGGGACCGTGCATATTTTCAGATTAAACTTGCACAGTGCCATTGGATAGAAACATTTTCATCCAATTCTTCCATACAGCACCAAAGCCTGGATGAGAAGGGTTATCGCCCCCTACACGGCACATTCTCTGGACAAGCTCAAGCTGTCTGAGAACTTGGCTCAGATCAGAAAGAAAGGCACTGAGTTTGGTCTAGAAACTTTTCAAAGACCACTTCAGACACAAATAATAGACACCATGTTGGACTGATTTAATACTGTAAAGAAATAAAGGACAGATACAAAATCTCTCTATACGAAATCTTGATTATCTATTGCAATATATGTATTAGTGCTGTGGGCGTTAATCTCATTAACGCCATAACTGCATTAACGCAGCAAATCTCCATCAACGAGTTACCGCAGATCGCCCCGTGTGTGGGGCTGCATGGCGTCAGCGTGTTAGCACGGTAGCTCGTTAACGCGTCGACGCCGTGCATCCCCACACACGGGCCGATCCGCGGTACTCTCCTTAGTTGTCTGAATAAAGTGCCTCGTTTGCAATAATACACTACAACAGGGGTGTTCAACATAAGGCCCGGGGACCAGAACAAGAAGGAGGGCATAACATTTGCAAATTAACAGCTTAGACCTCTCCATTGGTTATTCACACTTCACCAAAGTAATGATTAAATGACAGAAAAATTCATTTTTCTATGATCTACTATAGAACTATCTGGGGGTTGTTTTTTTTTACAATGGTTCTACAGTTACATTTTTTTTTAACTTTTTGTGTACTTTTATTTCTTACAGTTTAAATCAAGCTGACACGTGTCACTTATTGCTGCAGTGTTTCTTTATGAATTGCTGCTGTATTTATGTATAAAGCTAAGAAATACTGTTGAGATTACCTTCTTTATGCTGACAGAAAGCTGAGTGAGATCAAAGTGGGCTGTATATGGCCCACTGTGTAAAATGAGTTTGACATCCCAGCTCTACACTGACACAACATAGTATATGCATATCCAGTGCTCATATCCCAAAATGATAGCTATCTGGATTCATTATTACACTTGCTTGTGCCATTTATCCATTTATTGCATCTTAAGTTGACATTTGCTTGAGTTTTATTTTTTATTTGAAATTTGTTTTGCATCTGTCTTTGTTTTACAATTTTCTTTGGATTCTTCTTCTTGTTTTTTATTTAAGTTTTGAATTTCCCTTTCTTTTTTCATTTTCTTTATCTCTCCCATCTTTTTTATTTTTTGTTTTTCACCCCTCCTCCCTCCTTCCCCATCCTCCTCGTCCTCCTCCTTCCTCCCAACCCACCCCTCCTCCTTCCTTCCTGTCCTCTCCACTTCACCAGAGCCCTCAGCTCCCCCTCAAGAAGTTAAGTGCAGCAGCACCAGCTCTACCACCCTGTTGGTAAGTTGGCGCCCCCCACCTTTGGAGAGTCAGAATGGTGCCCTGGTGGGGTATAGGGTGCGCTACCAGGTGGTGGGCCAGTCAGAAGGGGCCGGTGACAACGAGGAACCACTGGAGGAGCCCATGGTGCCTGCCACTGAGGAGCAGGTGTTGCTTCAGCGATTAGAGAAGTGGACCCAGTACCGTGTCACGGTGTCTGCCTCCACTGTGATTGGGCCTGGCCCCGAGAGTGAGCCCCTCGTCTGTCGGACCGACGAAGATGGTAGGTGAACCTAGCCTGTGCAGAAGCTCTTGTATTGACTTTTTATTATGGCTCAATAGCACTTTAGTTTAGTGGTGAGTGTACCACTGGTAAACATTGTTTTTCTGTTGTATGTGTATGTGCAACCCAGTATCACAGCAAAATGTGTAATAGACACGCCAGTGCGCGGTTTCCATTTCACACTTTGCTTCTCCAAAACACAAAGTGGACACGTATGCAGAAATTGCATTACCAGCAGGGAGACATGATATATTTAAAGCCACAAAGTCGGTAGTGAGCCAAATACGTATTAAGTACATTCCAGTGTCCTTAATTGTCAGAATTAAGCTAGGGGCCTAATATATATATTTATGTAAATGTGTTAATAAGGTCTGTTTGAACATTTTGTGCATATGTCCTATATGATGGAAATGTGCTGCACATGCATGCATAAAAGAAACTATGATCACATGGTATCAAATGCATACCAATAATGTTATAGCAGCATACTGCTTTATAAACTGTGCAAATGGAAAGACTCAAAATGAAATATACACGTGGGAAATCAAGCATTTTTGCTATTGCAACATAAACAACTACTGTCCTATTGCTCAATTGAGGGCCATATGCATTTATGCATATGGGTACAAGGCCTTATCTATTCAAGCATTTCCACAAATAAAGAGTCACAACATCTATCTATCTATCGTATCTATCGAAAGCCTGTCATTATGATAATATGATGATAATCTTTAAGGAAATGAGATCCAGGGCTGAACAGTAGAATGCGCCTTGTTAATGAACACAATTTTACCATGATGACGGGAAAGATGATGGGGTTGTGATTTAGAGGCAAAAACAGGGAGTCAAAGTGTTTTGTAAAGGAGCAAATGGAAGCAGGTTGAGTGGAAGAATTTTATCAACAGAACATCCATCTCACAAAGGGACGGTCCGTGGCAAACTGAAAGGCCCGAACGCAAGGCCTGCCATAAAAGTCTGTCATTATGACTGACAGACGAGGTTTACCACAGACAGAGACGTACTGAAAAGGTGGAAGAGACACGGGGAAGTGATGAATGCGTGTGCATGTGTGCGTGTTGAATTTGACTGACACTGGAGTGTGTTTGTTGTTTCTAAATGTTTTTGTCCATCATTCTTGCTAGCTGTCAATAGTTTTCTCTGTGCGTACATGAATTTGGATTCAGGGAGTTATTTATGTCACGACATGATGTGAGGCACTTTTACGATGCAGGGCGGTGAATCAGACTCACAGGTGTGTAATGGTCTCATGCGAGGATTTGATTATTTCTTTAATTTCTTGTAGTTCCTGGGGCTCCTCCAAGACGGGTGGAGGTGGAGGTTATCAACTCCACAGCAATTAAGGTGATGTGGCGTTCTCTTACGCCAGGCAAGCAGCACGGACAGATCCGTGGCTACCAGGTTCATTACGTGCGTGTGGAAAATGGCGAGTCTCGAGGCCTGCCTCTCATCAAGGATGTGATGCTGGCTGATGCCCAGGTATGACCATCTCGTAGTTTTCTTTCTACAAATTAGCTGTCAGAAAAATGCAAATCCCGCCACGCAGCATGCATTTATCGTGCACCAATCGCATTAAAAATTGAAAACATATGCGTAAGGCATTGGCTTTTTTTTTCTTCTCATGCAAATCGCGAATTGTCTAGTTAATCCACGCTGTTGCAGCAGGAGTATGGGGAGCGATAGGGCTCTTGCCTTGTAGATTTCATTTCATGTTGCTGTAATATTCTTTCTCCCTCAGCCCGTCGACACACAATAAGAACTATAATCAAAGCTTCACTCATCTTGTCCTCCTTCTTCTACCTCAATGGCTTTTATTAGGAATGTCAAGACCCCTGCTTCACGGCAACATATGCAATGAAATATTTATGTGTGCTTGTATCCAGTGCAAAGACTTGGAGAAAATGGGCACGGAACTATTTCACCACAATTTAGACTTTGACCGGCAGAACTGGAAACAATGCTTTTTGGGGGTTTGTTTGTCTTTGTTGGGTTTTTTTTTTTCCCGTCAACACAGTTCTAGTGATGACTGTGTGTAGTACCGGCGTTTCAAATGGAGATTTTGAACAATTGGGAAAACAAAACACAAAAAAAGTTTAGTGCATTCAGGCCAAGCACCACACGCACGGGCAAAAACCTCTTTTTTATATCTATTTATCTTAGTTTGTATCATCATTAATCCATGTAATGCTACATTTTAATGCCATTGCTGCTTGTAGTTATCAATATATAACACTATTGTGCCTTTTTGTCAGCTGAACAGTAACATAATTAAACTAGCAGACCTGTACAGCTCTCCTCACAACATAAACTTCAAACAGCTTCTTTCTCTCCTGACCTCCTAAAACCAGTGACCTATTTCTGATACCCATCCCCTGCTCCCAAACCTCTTATGCCCCCGTCTCTCACAATCCTATTTCTTCCCTTTCTTTTTTTTCTCTTTCTTTGAAAAAAATATTGCTCTCTCTCCTGCGCTCTTTGGCGGGGGGGGGGTTAGTGGGAAACAGACGATACAGCTGAATATGTGAGTACGAAGCTTCACCTGGGTGCTTTGTGTGCCTGAAAGAGTGTAAACAGAGGGTATTGCATCAGCCCGGTTAGATTCACAGGTTACACAGCCCATCCGATCCTTGTTCATTAAGTCTGGACAACAGTGTGGCTCAAGGGCTTAGCTCTCTGGTGACTCGGTCTAAACACTATATCTGTGCATAACCAAGAAAAAGGGGGCTTACGTCTGTCATCATTTAGTTTGTACACTTGATGGCTGATGCAATACCCACTGACCGCTGTGCCTGGAATGCTAACGCTATTCGTATCATACTGTGTGCTGACAGTGTGTTGTGTTTTGTGCTCTGGTGGTGTTTGTATGATTTTTTCCCCCTTCTGTTTTGTGTTTGTGTGATCTGTGCTCCATAGATATATATTCTTTTTAATGTGGTGCCTTAGAAGTACTGTGCTTCCTTGAGTTTTGTATATTGAGATGGTAGTTTAAAGAATATCTCTGTACGACCCACATTGTGATCATTCATATTTTTTACTTTGCACAGAATGTTCTCTACCTTTGAACCAGAGTCCATCTACATTACACGAGTACCATGTCAAGTGCAACACACTACTTATAGCTCATTTACCTTTATTGATTTCTCCCATCCGTCTTCCAAACTAGTGCCTGTTAAAAACCTAATTCTGCATTCGTTCAAACCTTCTCTCTTGAAAGATTCATTAGAATTGATCGGAAGCCTCTCTTTGAAGAGGACTCAAGGAAACTTAATGGCTGAGGTAAAAAACTGCCAGGGAATGGCCAGGATGTATTCAGCATGCATTTATCAAAGTTAAGTTGTTGATTGGAATATTGCTAAAGGACTAAGTGGAACTACTTTCCATTTACATGCATAATGTCACTCCTCCACCTTGGCAGATCTAATAATTTATGTAATGGAAATGTCTTCCATTACACAGGGGGAAACATTACATTTAATGCATGCCTCGTGAAAATTAATAAAGAGGAGCAGGAGACACTTGGCTTAGATTAACATTCTGCATAAGGCGGTTTGAGCTGCACGAAGTGGGGTCAAATCATGAAAAATTCAACACGTATTTTGACATTTTCCTGTCTCTGCTTCTTCCGTGTGTCCCATAGGAAATGGTCATTGGAGGACTCAAGCCAGAAACCACTTACTCCATCACAGTGGCAGCATACACCACCAAGGGGGATGGTGCTCGGAGCAAACCCAAACTGGTGGTGACCAAAGGCGCAGGTTAGTACAATGATAAATAATTGATTTGTTTGTTGTCATAGAACCTTTGTTCTTGCAGCAGTAAAGCTAACTTGTTTTTCTGCCTCTGACTGAAGGGTTTTTCGCTCCCATCCAGCTGTCTCCGCTATGATTGTGCTATGATTGCTTGTTTGCATTTATTTAACAATACTCAAAGAACACTCGCAGAGAGCCACAATATAGTGTGATTAACTGATTCGGATCTGTTTAGTAGACACGAACAAATGCAATAATGAATAATTTCAAGAATTTCTGACAGTTAACTAAGTGTAATTAGGACTCTTTATCGACAGCGCCATAGGCTATGATATTAACAGTGTGTTCAGCTACTCAGGGCTGTTATTCAGGGCACATCTAAGTCTAAGGCAGTGTTTGCTTTTATCAGTGCTGCGTTTATCATTTGAGTCATGTCCTGAAGGCTAGCCACAGATTTTTAGAGATCAAGGCCACGGATCTTTTAGAGACCAGGGCATGGTGTGAGGTTTTTTTTTTTTCCCTAAGACAGATTAGGAGAGCATGAAAACACATGTTGCTCTTTGGTTTTAGCTGTATATTAGAGCCTGCACTCTACAAAGCATTGTTTTCTTCACATTTCTCCTTTTTTTTCCACCGGTGAGCATACCAGTTTGTCTAGACTCTCTATGCCTGCCTAAAAGCTGGTAGTTTGTTTAGAATGAGCATGGTCTGCAGAGGATGTAAAAAGCTTGCATACCCGTGCTAAAATGCCACATTTTTGTAATGCAAAAATAGAAAAAAATATATATATATTATTTAGAAATTTTCTACCTAAAATGTGACCTATAACCTGTACAATGTGGTTCAAAACCAGATCTTTTGGGGGGTAAAATAAAAATAAATACATAAAAATAATGTAGTTCCATATCAACAACCTTATGTTTTGTGTTTAGTTTAATTGTAGGTACATTCAGTCAGTTCGTTTCCAAGCCAACGTATACCAAAACAAACAGCAAGGAAACAGTGAGGACAATAAATAACAAATGAAATGACGTAAAAGTGACAATAACTAGACCTGAACAAAGTTGATGAAAAAACAAGAAGTCAGGGAGGTGGATTTTCTTACAAAGAAAATTAGCAAAATTTTGCAGCAACATCTATCAAGTCTCCCAAAAGGATGTGGAGAAATGTTTCTGGTCTGATGAAACCAAGGGTAAAATTCCAAAGCTTTTTATTACAACCAAAGCAATGCGTACCACCAAAACAATGGCATACCCGCGGTGAAGCATGGTGGTGGCAGCATCATGCTTTGGGGGCGTTTTCTTCAGCTTGAGCTGGAGCCTTAGTTAAGGTGGAGGGAATTCTGAGCAGTTTCAAACACCATTGAGTTTTGGCAAAAACAGTGAAGTTTATGCTAGAAAGCATTTTAACGTTTAGTGTGCCAAAAACCGAAAGCATGCATCCAGATCAACAAAAGAATGGCTTGATTAGAAGAAGATTAAAGTTTTGAAATGGCCAAGCCAGAGCCCAGAACTGAATCCAAATGAAATATTGTGAGGTGACCTGAAGAAAGCAGATGATGCAATTGGACAGATTTGGAGCACTTTTGGAAGGAAGACTCGGCAAATATTAGAAAGTCACGATGCACTGCGCTTATAGGCACCAACACCATAAGAATGAATTATGTTACAACGTCAAAAGGTGCTTCAACAGTGTTAGTTTGAGAATGCATATTTATGCAGAAGGTTATTGTAAGTTTTTTATTTCAATCCTTTTGCAGTTGAGTTGCAGGGTCTGTAGGTCATGTTAGAGGTTGAAAAAGTTCAAAAATTATTTTGCTAATTTTTTTACATCATAAAGTAAACGAGCATTTTGACAATGGTGTGAAGACTTTTTATATTCACTGTGAACTTCAGGTTGACTTGCTATGAGTTTGTGAGTGGTTTTAGGCCATTAAACTAAGATTGTGTATGCATGTACTTGAGAAGGCTTCAAAGTGCCAATATGTGCACAACTGTATACATACAGCACATACTTCCGATTTACTTGCATACGCCTGCATACATGCAATCATAGCATGCGTCAAAAAACACTTTTTGACGCATGCTATGATTGCATGGCTTAAAATTATTATTTTAAAATAGTGAGGGATTGGGATGCAAGGATTTAATATATGTTCATTTGTTGTTTCTGTGTTTTTTGTTTGTTTTGTTTTTTTAAGTAAAGAAAGAAAGAAACCCGCCATTACCTACATTCACTGTCTAACCAAACCAAAATTACAACAAAGCAGTAGCACTACTAAACTAAAATACTTCCTGAATTTTGGTTCAGTGTGTGATATGGGACTTTACTACCTGGTCTGGTCTCCAGGAAATAGACAGTGGCTGCAAACAACAATGAAGTAGGTTACAGAGCCTCTAGCAACCACTAGACTAGCTGACATGCAGAAAACTGAGCTTGTTAAATACATTCAATGCTCAAAATGTGTTCTAAGCTACAAGTAACAAAAACACTGGATATATACAGGGACACAAAAAAAAACCTAAATCAGGGCTGGCTGGAAGAACAGATTGGCTGTACTTTTGAAGCAGGTGGAAGAATTACTGCTGCAGCTTGATGAGAGCACAGGACTGGGGCACTGTCCAATCAGTAACAACAGAAGGCAGAATGAAGGAAGAGCAGTTAGGCTGGCATGCAGGATGTAAAAAAAAAAAAGTGCAGGCACTAAATTCTGATCTTGGGGTTACATTCAGAATTACCTTACAAAACAGTCAGAAGACTCAAAAAGACAAAGGACAAGGTGGTGTAATGGTCGAGTAATGTTCAAAAAAATGCTTATATCTTGATAAAGCTGGTGTCTTTCAGTCCATGCTCTCATTCCCTTCCATTCCCCCCAAAAGCAAATAACTTTAAATCCATCCACCCATCTATCTTCTATTTCAGAAGTTCTTCACATAGATATTTTAAAAACGCAGTATTTCTGCTTTGCTGAATCTTTATCAGGATTTGATTCTTTCGCCTGTAACGATATGTGCAGACCTGTAGAGTGGTATGTCATACGCTCCTGTACACACAACACATTTTCACAACCTAACGTGTGTACACACAAATGTCCCATCTCGTGACAAGTGTGTGTTACAGGTGTCAGGGAGCATGGCGCTGCCAAAGCGGCCTGAGCGAGTGCTGTTACTCTCCATCCTTCTGTCAGGACTGGCTGACTGATGCGCCATTCCAGAGCAATTCTGTTTGTCCCTCGAAGGGAAAGCTTCTCCTTTTTATTATGATTGAATTAAAGAACTAGTTTATGCCAGGGGCCAAGATAAATAGAATAGGGTAAGAGGTGAGAGATGGGGGTGTGGGGGGAAAGAAGTAAAAACAGGCTTTCTTGGAGGTAAAGCAGATGTCCTTCTTGTCCCAAGCACCGTTAGGATGATTGTGACATTGGCAATTTTCAAGGCAATTTTCTTTTGTTGTTTTTTTTCCTCCAGAGCAAGCTGAACTAATTGAATAGTTACATCTTTGAATTGCAAAAAATTCAGACAACATGAGAACAGGTGACAGTATCATCAGATTATACACAGTTCATAGTGTCTGTACATTCAATTACAGAGGACGGTCTCATATGATTATATTATGGTATTAGTGGACTAATCAAGAAGCCCTGCTTTAGGCTTTTGAGATTTTGTTTCCATGTACCCAGACTTCCTTTTCATTTTTAAAGTGTTCTTAAGCAATACTTCCTCAGGCTTTCCTAAGGTCTGCTTTTTCACTCATTTCACTCATTACCTGACCATTTTGTAGAAGATTTTTTGGTGTTGTTCGGTAAGACACTTTACACTGACCTATAAATCATTGAAGCATAAAGCAGAACCTATCTCAAGGGATGAAACAGTGTTGTGTTTACACAGACAGCAGAGCAACTTGGTTCAAAACGACATCAATATGTAATGAAGGAGGTCATGCCAGAGCTACAACAATGAGCGTCTACAGGCATCTGTAAAACTTGGCGGAGGCTCTGTCATGGTACCAGTGGTGGAATTATGAACGCAGAAAAGCAACTGACTTTTTTTTAGCACCTTTAGAATTCTGCTTTTGCCTCATATACTATATCTTCATCACTGATTTGCTTTTTTTTTCAAATATTAAGAAATTTTCAGGTGTCTCGAGACTTTTGCACAACACTGTAACTGTAACATTGTACATTCTTCAACTACAAAACTAAACAAAACACAAACTTTCATAGAAACTTTTCATCAAAAACCACACTAAAAATGGATCCCAACTTGTAGGAACTTATAAACCCAAATATAAGATGTTTTCTTCTTCTTCACCATGAAAAACAGATGTTCTTTGTTGAGACAACCACTCCTTCGTGTGGTTTGCACTTGTGTGAACTCACTCATAAATTGGCACACTTCAAATGCGTATTATAAATCAATTTAACATTCTCCCACATTGTACGTCCTCTAAAAATATTTTTTTTAAAAAAACGTGTAACTTCAATTTCTTCTAAAATCTTTTTTTTTCTAAAGCATGCACTTGAGGAGAGCAGTTGCCTACAGAAGATGTCATAGCCTTGGTCTTTTTTTATGTAACAATAAGGCTTCGATACAGTGCGTCATGACAACGATGACATGTTTTTTCTTGCCACTAAAAATTGTAACATCAATGGCCAAGGCTTTTTATCTTCCAGACTTTCCAACCAGCCTCTCTGGTAGTTTGGTGTATCAAAAAGGATCTGAAAAGGATCTTTTGCAGGATTTTGTCTGACTTGGATAAAACTGGAGTTCCATACATATTTGTGAGTCATAGATGAACAACATTTATTCTGTGGCTGAATCTCTCTTTGTTTGCTGAGTGAAAGCTAGGTTTGAAAAGTGGCTTTTCAGGAGTCATATTTTTAAAACTCTTCCTTTGAGGAATACACTGAACCACGGCCAACAATCAATGGCTGCGTCCTTTAAATCTTTCGTTCTTGCTCACATGCTAATGGAAAAAAAAATAGTCAAGACTTCATTATAAGTCGAACAAAGTCAAAACATAATGCTACAAAGGCACAGTTGTTTATTGGTAGGCTGTGCGCCAAGTTGCTCAAAATATCAGCTTGGGATCCCAAGAGGCTATAGAGCAAGGGGGAAAAACTGTTATTTTGCATCACCAGGTACCAAACATAAGGCCCGTTGGTGTGATCCACACAAATGGATGGATTAAATCATATTAGGTTTGATTTTAATTATTTATAAATTGCATTGCAAGTATGGATGGGTATTGATTCAGATCAAATCAGCCACACCACTGTTATTTACAGCTTTAAAGATTGCTGGGTATCCTCCACTTGTAACATCTTAACTGGTTAAAACTCCCTTAGGCCAACCTCACAGTACTTGATGCATCATGCAAAAGGTTGCTGAGCTCTTTTTCTCCTTGCTTCTTTAATGGCTCCTTCTCTCCGAATGGGCCAAGTGAAATTTATTGCTTTTCTTTCTCCATTACATTTCCCACCCTACAAATTACTACTCTCCATGAATCCCTGAAATATAGGCAGATAGGATTCAAAGAAGCAAAGGGAAAATATAGATCAGAGAGACAGATTTTACACGACTTTTCAGCATTTGCAAAGTTGCGTATGCGTGACTGACGTGCACAAGAGAGGTAGGAAATGAGAAGGAAACCTGATCGTCCCCTTCTGAGTCAGACTGAGTAAGTATCAACAGTATTCTGTTAATATGGTGGCCTAATGGGAAATGTGCAGGGAGGCCCACAAGGAGGGACTGAATCAGGGTCGACCCTGAAATGGTCAAAGAGTGGAAAGAGGAGGAAGTTAGGAAATGAGAGTGGGAATTGGACATCGTGCGAAGGGAGAAGTAAAGTAAAGAAATTGGGAAGAAAAAAGGGACTGTGGGTAAAAGGAGGGTGACACAGAGGAGAGGTGGAGAGGGACAATCAAAGTGTCCTGGAAGCCCAGAATCGCTCATGTACACACACACACACACACACACACGTTTCTGCCTCCTCATATCCCTGTTGGGCCCTCTTTGCAGCTGATTGCGCCTTGTCCCCAGTCACCTTCATCATCTCTCATTCACTCATTTTTCAACCCCTCACTATGCCCTTGTTGACTTTATCATCTCCCTGTAGCACCTCACACACACACACTCAGCCCACACCATGAGCAGTCCCCCCCACCCCTCATCCCCCTCTCTACACCAATCTGCTGGCTCAGTACCCGTGATCCCTCTCCCCAGTGTGCACTAGGCCCCAGTTTAAAATGTACAAATAATAAAACCGTTTTGGGGGTACACAGGCTGTAATGGATACATATGGCAGCCCGTTGAATTTCGAAGCGAAGCACAAAAACAGAGAATCGAAGACACGTGCTACGCCTTTGCAGGATCATTCTCCCTGATTCTATTTTCTTGATTAGCAGTCATCATGAAGGGAGAGTGGGTTTCCAAATGACACCAAGCTGAGCTATAGTATGTAGCCAGGGAGTATTAGAAGCATTTGTCTCACCCAACACTCGCTGCCCCCACCTTTCCATTACCGGCAAATGCTCAGCTGACTAGCCGCCATCTACCCACTCACCTCCATCTTCCTCTAGCAACAGTCTTCAGAAAGAAAATCATTGGCAAACAGAAATGAATAATAAGCGCAGAGGAAGGAGAGTATGTGAAGTGGATTTCTCTCTCTCTCTCTCTCTCTCTCTCTCCCTCTTGCTCTCTCTTTCTTCTCTTTCCAGGCTCTGTGTGTGTGTCTGTGTGTTTACTGTGTGCACAAAACTTACATCTTATCACAATAAACTATATGTAGACACATTCATTATACACGGACACATTTGCACGATGATACTGTTCCACTGAGAGGCAGTACTGTTGCCTCAGACTAATGTTGGCTTCTCCAAATTACTTTAAGTTCACACTGGGCAACAAGCCAAATAGCTCTATGTGCAGCTGGAATGGCGATATAGGAGATGAAGCTGGCTGGAAACCAGGGCCAATAGGCTGACACACATCAGCACAGAAAATTCAGAGTGTCCATCAAGCACAAAGATACAGGATGCAATGATTAAGGGGTGGGTGCGGGGGTGAATTCAGCTTGAATTCATCTAGCATTAGCATCAATAAGCGTTAGCCAAAGAAAGCAAATGAAGGCATAATTATGTCTGCATAAGATAATGATGAAAAGTACATAACACCTGCAACCACAGTTAATAATTTGCATTCAGTTTATTTAGTTGTTAATAAATTTATGCAGGATCAAACAGTTTTTCGGCAGGCCAACTTTACCAAACAAATTGGCAAGCTTTGTGAATCTTCAGTATGCAGGAGAATGTCACTCATCATTCTGTCTGACTACTGTAGATACATGTAATTAATTTCATAGCTGACATGTCTCATTACCTCCTTTGTTTTCTTTATTAATACTAAAGTAGTGCATTTGGATTTAAATTCATAAAACAATGTGTATCGATAATAGAATACTTATAACATTTGCCAGTTGTTTGTCCCGTCACCACCTTTTCTGAGAAAATTTGTTGTTTCTCAGAAAAAGGAGGGAAGTACATAGATCAGAAGATGAGCGAGGAAGCTAGAATCTATTTACATGGGGCTCAAGTGCAAATCAGCCATGCTCATCTCTCACAAAGCTTTGACAGCAGCTTGAGAACTAAAGGCTTCACATAACTGCTGCTGCCGCTGTCTCGGTGATGGGACCTTAAAAGGAGGGTTAGGATGAGACGTGTGTCATCCATAACAGCAGCAAAACTGGGCCACTCTGAAGAATAGTGTCTGGACCCCAAGAGTAGATCATCCATTTTACAACAAGAGACAAACAAGGCACTGTTCTTCACTTAAAGTTTTAGTGGTGCTTTGCTGTAATGCAATGATTTTTGGCTTCAGCTTTTATGTATCATGAAATGGTAATGGGTACAGCGATCACTTAGGAATTTAAGCATTTTGGGGATCTTCTGCATTTCTGACTCACTTTGTTAGCTTATTGACTGTAAGTTCAAACAATTTCCCCGAGTTTTGTTCATCTTGATCTTTACCTTGGACACATAGACATTGTTTTATGTGCGGTATCTGATCCAGCTATGTTTTTACCATCCTTTGTAAATGCTTCCGTCGTATACTATTTGTATCAATAGTAACAGTGTTGATGATTTTGCTACACAGTACAAAAACTCAGTGCACTTTCTATAACACAAAACATAACTCCTATAGCTGAAGGAAAAATAGAACATAAACGATGGTTATATGTCATGAATGACTCTCAACGCTCACCCATATGTACCATTTTCGTGTGTCCTATTTAAAAAACGTGCAGTCTCATAAAACTGCAATGCAAAGACATCACACTTTTTATTTCTTTGTTTCTGCAGTACCTGGTCCGCCCTATCTGTCAGTGGCTCAGGACTCAGAGACATCAGCCGTGGCTCGCTGGGATCCTCCAGATCTAACCAATGGCATGGACCTGCAGGGTTACCGGCTCCAGTTTGGCAGAAAAGATGTCTCTCCTTTGGCCACACTGGAATTTGCTCCCCAAGAGCGGCAGTACTCTGTGGGCAACATTCACCGGGGGGCAATTTATCTCTTTAAGATCTCTGCCAAGAGCAGGGGTGGCTTTGGGGAAGAGGCTGTGGTAGAAGTCAATGTGCCTGAGAATACGCCAGGGGGATACCCACAAATTAACGAGGGCTCCAATGTGACTTGCTGCTCAGTGCAGCTGTCCTGGTCTCCACCAGTCCTGGCAGAGAGGAATGGGGTAATCACAGAGTACACTTTGGCCTATAAAGAAGCTGGCACCAGAGAAGCTCCACGGGAATTCCACTTACCCCCCAGCCTCTCCAGCTATGTGCTCAACAGCCTCAAACCGAACTCAGCATATGACGTGAAAATACGTGCACACACCAGTGTAGGTCCAGGGCCCTACAGCCCACCTATCCAGTATCGGACCGTGGCCTTTGATCCAGCAGGTAGGGCTTGCCTGTTTGTCTATGTTATCCAACCCAGTTGGCGGGGGGTTGGAAATTGGCTAAAATTAATCTGCAGCAACACAAAAACTGCCCACCCCCTCCTTCAACCACCTCCACCTCTCCTCAAGAAAGAGGAAACATTGATATTTAAATTGCTTGCCGTGGGATACTTACTTCACTAACCCAAATCAGGTAAAAGATAAGTCAGTAAGTTATAGTCAGTCATTTTGAGAAAGAGGAAAGAAGCCTAGAATTTCAAGGTAAGTGCAATTTGGTCAGACACTCTTCTCAGTCATTCTTGCAGCCTGTTGCCAAGCACAGTCACTCAGCTAATGTCATCTCACATCCCCAGTTTACAAACAAGGTAGGATCTCAATCTGATCTAGTCACTTTGAGAGTAAGTGTGGACTTCTAAAATTGCAAAACTCTCATTTTGGTTCTTTACTTTATTTTTGGTTTAAGATATTCTGCCCTTCCTAACTCCCTTCCTCTCCCAGAACCTCATTCTCCGTCCCCCTGTCCTTTGACAGGACAGCTTGTGGCATGGCATCCCACAGATGCACCGCTAAGGACTGTTAGCATGCTATGTTTTGGGTTTGTCTCTTTGCCTACACGGCATCACGTTGGCAGCGCCAACCCAGACTTAGTAGAGGTTTAGGATCAGTTGGCATTGGGACCGCATGGGTCAGTTGTTAATCATCAAATGCTCGTGGTTCAAAGATAATGATGAGCTGGGTTGGCACTACCCACGATGGCTAGCCAGTAGGTACACCCTTGTGCTCCATGGGTTTGTTGTCCATGAGTCTTACGTGCTGTGTGTCCTAACCAATCGCGTTGCCCTTCTCACAGCCAATCACAGCTCACCGTTACACTCACTTTCCTACCCAGAGGAACGTTGCAGGGGAAGAACAGCTTTTTTTTTCTTTTTTTTTAAAAAGCAAAAAAGAAAAATCAGGTTTCTTTATTTGTTTCCCTTTCTTTCTGATGTAAAGATGGTCCATTCGCTTATGACACACCCTCTTTCTTTTTTTCTTCTTCTTGCGTTTGTGCACTCAACAGATGTTCCAAAGAACTTCACTGTAAAGTGGGCCACCAAGTCCGCAGTGGTCATTGCTTGGAAGTTTTCCGAAAGCAGGTCCCCGTATAAATGCACTGTGAGTATAATGTTGTAAAGCATTCCCACTGTGTAATTTAGCATCCTTGAAGTTGAATTCAATTGAAAACTGTCATTCAGTTTGTCATATTTCAGTGACATGAGTTACCACTAAGCCATCTTTCTCTTTTACTCTCTATTCCCTCACCAATTTGCTGATCGACTATCACTCTAATCCTAGATTGAGTATAACCGCCAGAAGATGGATGTGGATGCCAGGCAGCTGAAGGTGTTCGTCACTGGACTAAGACCTAACACCACCTATGAGTTCACAGTGATCTGTCAAGAAAGCATAAATGGTGGTCAAAGACATCGGGTAATAGCCAGGACAGCGCCGCTCATGCTGACCAGGAAACCCAAGTTGGACATCTACAGTAACTCGGATACCGCGCTCACCATGTCCTTTCCATCATTTGACAGCAAGGATGTCAAGTGAGTTTTGAGGGCTAAAAGCATCTGCGAGCTCTGTCTGAATTGTCTTGAAGGGTTAGGGGTTGCTGTCTTCCTTCTCTCTCCCCAACCGGTTGCAGCAGATGGCCCCGCCCCTTCCTGAGCCTGGTTCTGCCGGTGGTTTCTTCCTGCTAAAAGGGAGTTTTTCCTTCCCACTGTCGCCAAGTGCTTGCTCGTAGGGGGCCATATGATTGTTGGGTTTTTCTCTGTACGCATTATTGTAGGGTCTACCTTACAATATAAAGCGCCTTGACACAACACAACACAACTGTTGTTGTGATTTGGCACTGTATAAATAAAATTGAATTGAATTAATTGAAAAAGTTTAAATGTTGACATACTTAAAATCTGACGTGACATCTGTTGAGATCACTAGGTAATGAGTATGTGACGTGGACTGCTGGTAATTGCTAGGCCCTTTGAGAGAACCGAATTGTCACGTCAATTTAGTGTTGAGTGTGAGGCTATTTTTAATGTAAATTCTGTTACAATCTTAAAGGATTGTTTATTAAAATCAAATCTTTATTGTGCTTTCATGCTGTGTTCACAGGAACTTCTATGTAGTAGTGGTGCCGCTTAAGAAGACCCCAGGAACTGTTAAAGACTTGAAAAACCCTGATGAGATAGACATAGAAGAGGTAGCGCACACAATAAGCTTTCAAGTTGTTTTTTTGTTTGTTTGTTTGTTTGTCATTTTGGCTCTGTACACCACCACAGTGGATTGTACAACCAGCCAACATATGATTAAACTGGAGACTTTCAGCTATAATTGAAGGGATTTAACAACAATGTGTCTGTTTACAAATTAAAGGCATATATACACATTTTCCCTCATTTTAGAGGCTCAAACGTAAATGGACAATGGACTGACAAGCAGTTTAATGGGCTGGTCAGACTTTTACATTCTTATTCCAAGAAAAATTAAGCAAATACGAGATCTGCAGTCGATTCCAAGTGTTAAACTTGGATTTGGTGGCTTCTCACTGTTAAAGCTGAAAGTCATTTCAGTTACTTCTTGACTACCTGATTTTAAATAAACTGTGATGACATACAGAGGCAAAATTGCAAAAATTGCATCATTATACATAAACAGTAGTTTGCATGTTCTGTCCACATTGTGCACATCATGTACCCATGTAGGCAAGGCACACAGAACACAGACATAAGTAAATCTCAGCTATGCTAATTTGCCCCCCCCAAAAGCATGCAGAAGAGAGAATTACACAGTCTTCTCCTACTCATAACCATAGCTCGAGGTCACCTTGAGCACCAGATCAACAGCAGCCATCCCTATTGGATTTGGGATTACACACATTCCCTCTGCTTAGGGCCCACCTCTGTCTGCAGTCTAAACTGAATGAGAGAGGATTGATGTAGGGGAAAGGGTTGCATGGTTGCATGGAGCATTGCCAGAAATGTTGAAGCTTTTAGAATCTTAAGTGTGCAGTTACACCTACAGATTGTTTTCTTTGATCTCAGGAAGAGTTCAAGACCTTCTACAAAACAGCTACTTATTCAAGAGACCTACTGCTTATGTATTTGAAAATTTGTACTGCTGCCATATTACAGTTTCTTATTTCCAGTTTATTGAATTGATGTCATTTTTTGTGCTTAAATAATAGCTCTTGTTTTGTTTACATTTTTATTTAAAAAACATTAACATTATAAACACTTTCTGCACTCAGAAACTCTCATTAGGTCTGACTTGAATGTTCTCTATATTTAGTCTTTGATCTGCCAAAATTTTAAAAATACACTCACGCTCTCACACATAAAGAAGTACAATAAAACCTTTTTACGTCAATCAGCTGTTGAGGGAGGTGAATCCAAAGCGCCGTTCACGCCGTCAGCTGGACCAGAAGAAGCCCTACATCATAGCCTGCTTCAGGCAACTGCCCGCTAGCTTCACAGTAGGATCTGAAAACCGCCACAGTAACTGTGAGAACAAGCCTCTCGAACCTGGCCAGGAGTATGTCTTCTTCCTGCTGGTTGAACTCAATGCCACTAGCGGGGTAAGACAGTTCAGTCGAATTTTTGTCAGAGTGGATTTAATTATGCGGTTTTCTTCAGTTAATAGTGGATCTCTGAATGCTGATTTATCTAAACCTAACACATTTATGCTTCTTGTGGTATTCAATTCAGTTTGTTCAATTTGTATCTTTGGGTTTTATGCACTGTGCTAATTTTTGCAAAAAATTGTTTCTGTTCAGAAAATGTTTGCAGCAAGCCCATATACCGACACGGTGGTGACTCCTGAGCTGGTCGTGGACCCTTTGCCAGTAGACGCTGGAGATGGTCTCATATGGGTGTTGGGCCCCGTCCTGGCTGTTGTCTTCATTATCTGCATCGTCATCGCCATTCTTCTGTATAAAAAGTGAGTGGGCTTGGGAATTTCTGTTTGTGGTGAAACTTGTGTGTAAAGATGTCAGAACCTCAAATAGATGTGAAGTTTGGAGTTTGGTTTTTCTTGTCATTTCATGCCAAACCCCTTATTTGTAGTCAAACTGGGGAATTGGGCTATCTTAAATGATTGCATGCTAGGAGGCATGTTGAACGAGGGTCTTATTATGTTTTCATGGCAACATGATATTCAAAGTCCCAAAAACACAGTTGCATGTAAATATGAAACTTTTTTTTTTTGTGGAAAAAAAAGATGGTCGTGGGAAGTGAGCTGGTTGGAGAAAGAAGAGAGGAGGAGATTCTTTGAGATGGTGCTCGACTAGTAGAAAGAATTTGTCAGTCAGTAGATGTCAAAAGTGTTTATTCACAGCGAGTATAGGAAGGGTGATAAATTCAAGGGAACAATAAAATAAAGATGTGGTGCCAAAAGTAGACCTTGGTAAAGCATTCATCCAAAATGTGTTGCTTCGTTTGTTGTTGATGTTGGTTAATAGAACGTGGACAGGGCTGTTGTCATCATGAAAGGGACAGGATAGAAATGTTCTATCACAGGACTGGAGTGATTCTAGTGAGCGTGCCACTGCCCTCCCTCTAAATAGACACAAACCATGAAACCAGTATGATCTCTACCACATAAAAAACCATACGCATTATAGAGGAGTGCAGCTATCATGTTATAGTATCATAACTAAAGGTTTTTCCTACATATTGTCAGAGTCTGGATGTGAAATTAGAACTGCGAATTCTAGTGTTCAAGCACTTTTTCCAGTGTTGCCTAAGTTACCCAATAATAATGTTAGTAATGACTAAACTACTAGATTAAAAACTGGGTGACCTTTTTTTTTTTTTTTTTTTTTACTGTAGTGGAGATCAAACTTGCCTTTAAAGCCCCAACACCTCTGCCCCTCTGAGTCAAGACTAAGTGAACTCTCTGTAGCTTCGAGCTTTGGAAGATGCACATGCAGTCAGTATATCGCCCTTTTTTACTGTTAGCTGCAGATATTAGCCTCGGGGGCTGCAAATCCAAACAGAACAATGTTGCAAGAGGTTGCCCTACATACCAGGAAAGATCCCTGAATTATCTAGAAGGGGGTAGGACTGGTGTGAGAAGCATGAGCAGGGCTCGCTACTGTCAGATGATCCGTGACTATCTGACCTTGGTTTACCTCCATCTTGAATGGTTAGAAGGAGAGTAACATCTCTCCTTGAATCTCTCTCTTTTTTCTCTTCTCTTTCACTCCACCTCACTCTCCCATCTCCCCCATCTCTCCATGGTGAATAGTGTTTCCCAGGACTGCCCTTGGCCCTGACATTCCCCTTTCCTATCTGTATCTGCACCCTTCGCACACACACGTACACACACACGCATGCACGCACGCACACATCCACAGACACGCAAATGCAGGGCTCTCGAATGTATGCGCTTACTTACACATTTCATTGAATACGCACTCATTCCAACTCATTGACACATGCACACACTTGCACTCATGCACACACCTTCTCCCAATGCTGATGAGCTTTATCTCGCTTTTTTGCGAGCCCAGCAGCGACCCCTGTGAATTTTAAACTGCTCTCTATTGATTTATCTCTCTTCTTGCCTCCCCGTCTCCCTTTCTCCTTGTGTGTTGTGTTTTCACCATCTTTATATATTTATTTGACTCCTATTGCTTTCTCTGGAAACAGCAAACCCGACAGGTAAGGCTTAGTCTTACTTAGATTTAATGCATTTTTCAAGACAAAATAGCTTGTCTCAGCACAAAATGCCCTTAATTAGTGAGAGTGAAGGAGACTTGTTCATACGCGATACATATTACCAGCTTCACAGTCCGTGATTTTGCTTCACTCTTAGCTTTTCTGACCGACTGAGCTACCAGTCAGAGTTACTGAGTAGATAGTGAGGATGGGATCTCTTGTGCTGAATCAAGTGTGCGTTAAAGTTGTTTTTCTTTTTCTTTTTCTTTTGTCTTTTTTTGTACGTCTTCCCCTCTTCCTTCTTTATGTTTGACTTACTGTCCAGCCACAAAAGAAAAGAGTCGGAGCCACGCACGAAATGTCTGCTGAACAACGCAGACATTACACCCCATCACCCCACAGACCCCGTGGAGGTGAGACGCATCAACTTCCAAACTCCAGGTAAGGCAAAAGGTGCATTACACTCTGAATGAAGAACAGGAAGCTCATTCATCTCATTCTAAAATTGTAGAGCAACAAAGGATTAGAAGAAGTTTCTTTTTCAAATAAAAATAATGGAGGCTGTAAAGGAGGTTTAATCCAAAAAAGATCTCACGGGCTGCATACATGTGTGAATCTGGAGAAGACCTTTCATATTGTTGCACATTTACAATTCAGAGAGAAAACCTTTCATGAAAGCAGAATATAAATATATGGTTATGCATTAATACACTTTACGTGTGTCGTGACAGCAGATTGTTACACTTACACCCACATGTGCTACTCCAAAATGATTGCATATGTACTTTTGCGAGTCCCCCCATATCATTGTGTTTGACATAATTTGCCATCATAACAGCCTGTAGGCTATAAGCATGTGTTTGCCATATCCCCATTAACCGCTGATGAATAAGAAAGAGTTTGAAATTTTGTGCATTGTCAGGCCTGTCTTTTTTATACCCTGGCTTTCTACGTGGTTCCATTTTATCTTTTTTTCAAAAAGGTCTCAAAGACTTTAGAGTCAGACCTGTTACAGATCGTCAACTTTTCTTTAATATCAGGTGTGTTTCCAGAACCACTAAAAACTGCTGTAATTAAACCTATACTGAAAAAGGACAATCTTGACAAGACACAAATGAACAACTGCAGGCCGATCGCATATCTCCAATTTTTAAGTAAGATCGTTGAAAAAGCAGTTTCTCAACAGCTCAATTACTTCTTAAAACAGAATAACTGCTATGATGCCTTCCAGTCAGGTTTTAGACTGAACCACAGCACTGAAACCGCTCTGACCAAAGTGTTTAATGACATATGTCTGAATACAGACAGTGGAAAAATGTCAGTCTTAGTTTAACTGGATCTCAGTGCAGCATTTGATACAGTTGACCACAACATATTACTCAAACGACTGGAGAACTGGACAGGTCTTTCAGGAACTGTACTAAACTGCTTCAAAACATACTTAGAAAACAGGAAATACTTTGTATCAATAGGTAACTTCACATCTGAGCAGACAAGTATCACATGTGGAGTTCCCCAAGGTTCCATCTTGGGACCCCCTCTGTTTAACATTTACATGCTCCCACTGGCACAGATTATAAAGAACAACAAAATAAACTATCATAGCTATGCAGATGACACACAAATATATATCACAATGTCACCAGGAGACCGAGGCCCTGTACAGGCTCTTGGTAAATGCATTGAGGAAATTAATGACTGGTTGTGCCACAATTTTCTCCAGCTAAACAAAAACAAAACTGAAGTAACAGTCTTTGGAGCCAAAGAAAAACAATTACAGGTCACCAGAGAACTACAATCTATACACCTAAAAACCACCAACCAGGCGAGAAGTTTGGGTGTAGTGATGGATGCAGACCTAAACTTAAGCCTAAACACATTAAGACAATAACAAAGTCAGCTTACTATCACCTCAAGAATATTTCAAGGATAAAAGATCTGATGTCTCAACACGACCTGGAAAAACTAGTCCATGCATTCATCTTTAGTAGGCTTGACTACTGTAACAGCATCTTTACAGGTCTACCTAAAAAATCAGTCAGACATCTACAGCTCATTCAAAACTCTGCTGCTCGAGTCCTCACTAAGACCAAAAAAGTGGACCACATCAGTCCAGCTCTGAGGTCTTTACACTGGCTGCCTGTCCATCAGAGGATAGACTTTAAAGTCCTGATGCTGGTCTATAAAGCTCTGAATGGTTTAGGACCAAAATACATCAGTGACCTCCTGACCCAGTATGAACCTTCCAGATCCCTCAGGTCATCTGGATCCTGTTTTTTATCAATTCCCAGAGTCAGAACCAGACATGGAGAAGCTGCATTCAGCTTTTATGCTCCATATATCTGGAACAAACTCCCAGAAAGCCTCAGATCAGCTGAAACACTCAGTTTATTTAAATCCAGGTTGAAGACTCACCTGTTCTCAGCTGCATTTGAATAAAGCACCAAATCTGCACTGTTTTACTTTTAAGCTTAAATTTCAAAACTTATATTCTAATTACTGATTTTATCTACTGTTCCTTTTTTTTTTTTTCATTTTAAATCATGCTTTTTATTTGTTTTTGTTTTTTGATGTTTCTGTAAAGCACTTTGAATCACCTTGCTGTTGAATTGTGCTATATAAATAAACTTGCCTTGCCTTATTTCTGATGATCATCTGCGCTAAAGTCTGGTTTCTCCAGCCATAGCTTTCTGACATCTTCCCCCTGGCTTTCATTCAGACTGATTTTCTGTTTGTTTGCCTTTTTTTTTTTTTTTTATCATCAAGCCTCCTGTGATTTGACCACACTGACATCTACGGTTTGTTGACTCTGGTCTTAGCCGCAGTGGAAGTGTTTTTCTTATGCTGTCTTTGTTTCGGTTAAGTTTCAGTGTCCAGTTACAAGCTGTGGTGTGCAAAGAAAAAAAAATGCAGTTGGCACATCTGTCGGCCAGTTACCTTCCAAATGTATTGTAGCATAAAAGCTCGCTATGTATCTAAGTAGCCTTTGTACAGATTGGTCCAAACAAACACAGCTAATAAGGGAGACAATTCTCCATAAGTAGAATAAACACACCCAACCTAGTGTCTGCTTGTTTCTTTTCTTGTATTTCTTCGTTTATTTTTTTGCCTGCCGTCTTTCTGTCTTCGAGCCGGGATGTTTTTTTGGCCATCCATCTGTCATCCATGGCCAGTCTCTGCTCCATCAAAAGGCTCAGATTTCAAAATAAAGCATTTCTCTTCAGCCCGGACATGCCGCCTTGAGTTTGTATCTTCGAAGGAAAGAGAGATTTCTTTACATCAGAGGACAGAGAAGCAAGGAGACTCACAGAGACACTTACAGAGAAATGCTACTGTTCCCATCTTTATCTTGCTTGGCATTCAGAGTCCTATCAGAGGTTTCTGTAACCACAATGTTATAGTGGCCGCTCTTACGTTTTGAGATTTTCTCCTGTGCTTACCGCTGTCCTTCAGCCTTCCTTAAATAATAGTCACTCTCATTACAAATGCTTGCTCTCTTTTATACAACAGTCACCAGTATATGTTAAGACTTGTCTTTATACTCGACGAGCATTCTCATTCCACAGCCTCGCCGTTGTTCCGCAGAATTGGACGCTGTCGTTATCTCCGCACCCGGGGAATTTAATTTAAATGGACATTTTAGCCCAATTAAGTGGGCCGGTGAGCATTTGTGAACATCCCCATCAGCTAATAGCAACCATTGTTCAAATGAGCATACTCCCCGTGCAGTTATCCAAGGCCTCTCCAATCCAGCCGAGCATATGCGGTGTCGGCAATGTGTGCTCGCTGACCCCTAGTGCTGAGGAACATAAAATATGTTTTTGATTAGCCTTCCAACAGGCATCATGTTTCAGAGAGAGTGTGCACATCTTGTGTGTTTGTGCACGCCTGTCCATGTATGCTTAAAAGCCTGTAGGTGATATGACAGCCTCACAATGACATCCCATAACTCCTTGGGGCACAGAGTGACTTGTTTTGTCATTATCTTCCATTGTGCCTAGGGTTTAATTGGCAAATGGGGCCAAAGTAATGAAGCATCACGACTCGGTGGATATCTACTGTCTATCTGCAGCTAAGCCCTCCCTTTCGCCCGGAGTGCTCGCTTTTTTTTCTTCATCATTTTATTCTTTTTCTACTCTTCTTTATATTAAAGTTAAAGCTTTTTTCCTACAATAGTTAGTGATTATCACAACGCTCCAACTAGCAATAAATAAATAATTAAATGTACTTATAATAAACATTTTGATGTGATGAGTTCGATTTCCTGAGGGTCATATGGGGTATGATCAAAATGTTCTGTGACTGCGGCAACATGATTTGAATTTGACCACCATCCCTCAGCGTTATGTGAAGTCGTTTGGCTGTGACACACTGCCTCCAATGCAGCTGCCATGCTTGGAACACTTTCTGAATGCATTCTTCAGTGCATCACACTGTTCTGCTGCTGCAGCCCTGATGTCCTGATGTAGCACTCAATTGTAATTGTGCCACATTTCAGGACCTTTGCACTCAATGTCTTCCATTAGACTCATCATGAGTAGAAGTTGAACTCAGCACACAACCCGGTAAATTTTGGAAAAAATAAACAGCAACCCTGCTCCTGGTCGTGATCCTAAACTTGTATTCCATCTTGGGTCTTGGAAACTGTGGACTCTTCTCTTTTTAAAGCTGCTGTTTAGTCATTAGGTTGCTGATGGAAATGATCACAACTTTAACATGAAGGTGCTAAAAAGTGGCCAAAAAGGCTTGTACCGGGCACCCCGTGCTGATTGGACTTGGCACCTCTTGCATCGACATGACCGTGCAATGCTCTTGATGTCAGCAGCGGTGGAACTTTTCCATTTAAAAACAATCTTGCAGCAAACGCAGCCCCAGACCATCACACTACCACTACCATGTTTGACTGTAGGTGTTATGTTCTTTTTATGAAACGCTGTGCTAGCTTTACACCAGACATTACGCGACTCGGACTTCCCAAAAAGTTCACGTTTTGTCTCGTTAAGAATATTTTCCCAAAAGTCTTCATCAAGATTTTTTTTTGGCAAATGCGAGACAGGCCTGTGTTCTTTTTGTTCAAACTGTTCATTATGGATGCTATTTTGCCCAGTCTCTTTTATAATGTTGAATAATGAACACTGTCCTTAATTTGGGCAAGTGAGGCAATGAAGGTGCAAATTAGATGTTGAGTTCTTTTGTGACTTCCTGGATGAGTCGTCACTGCGCTCTTAGAGTAATTTTGGTGAGCCAGTCGCTTCTGGGACACTTTGTTCTGTTTTCTCCATTTGTGGATAATGGCTCTCATTGTGGTTCACTGGAGTCACGAAGCCTTAGAAATAGCTTCGTAACCCTTTCCAGACTGATAGATGCCAATGGCTTTGTTTCTCAGTTGTTTCTTTAAACCCTGGCACGATGTGTTGCTTTTTCAGATCTTTTAGCCTACCTCACTTTGTCAGACAAATTCTTTTTAAGGGATTTATTGATTCAGCATGTCTAGCAGTAATCAAGTCTTGTTGTGGCTGTTGAAACTGAAATCAGCTTTCCAAAAACTGTGGTTATTCACAGTAAATTTATGATCTATCAAGGTTTTTGTGGGGGTGCAATTCCTTTCTTACATATTTGTCTAATATTGAAATTCATTTGGTTATCTAGAAGGTGCGAGTGTGACAAATATGTAACAAAAGAAAACCTCTGCATACAGCATATAAAATAATACATATGTTCTTCACTATATTTATCTACAAAAGAAGCATCACTCTCACGTCACAACAACTTGAACGGCCAAGTCCTCCCGTTCACAGTTCTGTGGAAACACACACATAACACACACTTCCGTATGAACATAATCAGACATGCCTGTACTTTCTTCATGCTGTGATGAATGACGTTTAGAGACAGCGGTTCAGAGCACCACCCACTAGGTTTAATTAGTCATTGTCACAAACCAATTAGGGAGAGGGGGATGTTCAATGTCTTCATCTCACTGCGCTCCTTTTGCATCACTGCAGTGACGTCTTGTCTTCTATAGACGTCAATGTAAAGCCATGAATGCTTGTTTTTGCAGCTATATTTTGGAGACTCAAGCGTAACTGTTTGTTTTTGTTTTCGTTAATAATAAAATCCCGCTTTAGCCTGTAAGTCTTCTAATCTTGATTCCGTTACATTAATTTCTCACTTCTTACACGTGAAGCTGAACATAATATCTCGATTCAGTTGGATAAAACTTGCCATCTTTGTATCACGCGATCGACCCTATCACTCTGATGACAGCTTTCAGCCTGTGCAAAATCTATTTTTCTTTGCTTGATGGGCAGGTTGGACACATCCCATCACATGCCATCTCTTGGCCACATGTCCTGTTAATACTGTCACAGATGGCTCCTTTCTGCTTGAACGGTCGGGGACACCTGTGTCTACACGGACGTAATATCGGCCGGTTGGAGCCCCGGAGGACTTCTACTCTGGAGCAGATAAGATTTTGAACCGTCACCACCCTCCTCGGAGCTCCGACTCCCATCAGCTCCGGCTCCACAGCTGTCAGCCAAGAATGCGGACACTTTTCCACACCTTTCACTCTGGGTGCTTTGGCACGAAGCCACAAACAAAGGAACCTTTCAGAGTTAGTTTTCACCAGCAAACATAAGCTGTTTTTCCCTTCTCTGTCTTCCTCACAGTCCTCCGGATGGGGCCTTTCCAACTGCTGTTTATAAAGGCTTAAATATAGCAAATCTATTTTCTTATCGCTGATCTCTATAGCCGCTGATATGGGGGTTGGCAGACGGAATTTTTCCGCGGGCCCACAGAGGCTGACACCCTCAGCCAACCAGTCGGCCCCCAAGTGGGAATCTGGCACTGACTGCTAATTGGTGGTGGACGGGAAGTTGTGTTAAGATTTGGAAATGTTTGCCCTACTTTATCACGTCTGTGTGTCAGTTTGGCCTGAAAACTGAAATAACATAATTTAGGCCACCCTGTGGGATGAACTGAGGTAATATTACCCTTGTGTTTTACTTCATGCCCTTGTGTTATGTTGCACATTTCATATTTTCTGTTAACATGGCATTTTGTGTTGCATTACAGCCTTTTTGAAACCATTTCCTTTATGTCTGCTGTCCTTTACAGATTCTGGTCTAAGCAGTCCTCAGAGTGAAGCAGATTTTGACTATGAAAGTTAGTCACTATGCTCTCAGAGTTTGCGTACCAGCTTTCTTTATATACGTATGGTTTGTGTGTGTGTGTTTTATTTTGTTTTAGGTGTTTGAGCACCGCTTGCCTCAATTTCCAAATACATCATTTGCATTTGTTTGTTTTTTCACATGATGCAGCAAAATTTGAGCACTAATTGATTTTATGTTTGTTTCTATTGGTCCACTAGGGTGTTTTTTTTTTTTTCCTTTAATTGGATCACAATATTCACTCGGGCTGTTGGCTGTGCATTAATCTACCATGCATAAATAACCTGTGCGATCACTTCCGTTCATGTATAGCTGGTTAATAAGTGGAGGTTTTTTCCCAAATACAACTTGTGTTATTCCTTTTTCTCTTCCTCCCAATCCTTACCTCCAAGCTGTTGTTCTCCCGTCTCCCTCCTCCTTCACCACCACTGCTCCATTTCCATTCTGAACCAACGGGGTCTTTTTCTGTGCTCAGAGATAACAAGCAGAATTAATTAAAGCAGTGGCAAACAATGGCTCGACATTTGATCACCCCCTCTCCTGCTCACCGCAAAAGAATCACCCGAAAGAAAAAAAAGGAGTTTCTGGTTTTCACTCTTCCCCCAGTTTTCCCTCTTTATTTTCTTTGCTTATCCACAGGCAGACGTCGACTCTTTAAAATGGAAATACGCGACATCATAAATAGGCTTTTGGAAAGACCGGCTTGGCTTTTCGAAAAGAATGATTATATTTCTCAGGCATATCGACTGCAGATCAGGAGACTGGAACTGTGTAATTAGATGTTTTTTTGTGACGTGTGTTTACTAATCACTATGTTGATTACAGCGGGAGAAAAATAGGATAGTGGATAGATAGGGGGGGGTGGGAAGCTTTGGGAATGAGCGTTGTGGGAGAGAAGGGGCTGACTGCTTCAGAGTTAGGTTAAGAAAGAACAGCAATTCACCCTTGATTGACTTTGCTTGGGTAAGCTTAATAGTCAAGTTTAGCTTAGAAGCTAAATATTTTCTGGGAAATAACATTGCAGCGCGCCTTCAGGTGTGGTAGATTCATTTGTTTGGAGTGTAAAGCACGTAGTTTATATTATATTTTATTAGCAAAATGAGGCATCAAAAAGCAAACAGTACTAATTATGCTGATCAAACAAATTGAATTGCATATTTGCATCAGGCTCTTATATAAGCCTTCTGCAAATAAGTGCTTCTTACCTCCTCCAGTTGAGGTAAACAAATGCCCTGGTCACTTTTTTTTTTTAAGAAAAACTGTAAAAGGATAACACACACACACACAAATTGAGATACGTGCACATGCAAAGAAAACTACACACACCACGCGCGCACAAACCCCAACACAAACAGTCTTTGATCTCCCCTCAAACAACCTCTTGCTCTTGTTTTCCCAAAGAGAAGTAAGGGCCCCTCGTTTGAACACGCATTTACTTATTTCACTCATAGCGTCTGATAGGGTTTTCCTTTGAAAGCGAGGCTAGTAAACTGACAACCAAATTTCATTTTTCATCTTCTTTTTCCTTTTTTTTCCTCCTTCCTTGATATCCATCGTAATGAATTCTTACAGCAGAAGCCGTTAATAACCTCGGCTCATTCCAAAGCGCCGCCACAGAGCTTTGTTATCTCACTGAGAAAACTCAAGTATGAATAAACAAACAGTTCTGCTATTACCCGACAAGGTTTCCTTAAGGTTTGCAATTAACATGCTTAATTGAAACACAAATTCAACATGGGCTTTAAGAATAGGGGCAAACTATTAAGTTTGTCATTTAAGTGGTTTGCATTTTTTGTAAAGTAGACTGTTAATACGGCATGTCCGTGTCCGTGCCCAGAAGATGCCACGGCGTCCATTTGTCTCATGTGTACATTGTAATCTTTATGTACTTGAGACTGCCACATTGTTATATCAGTGTAAAATAAATTACCATCACTAATATACTGTCAGCACAGAGAGCTGGGTCCCAGCCCCCCCCCCCCCCCCCCCCCCTCTTAAGCGCAACAAAACACGGGTGACCCCCCGTGACATTGGAGGGGGGTATTAAGCATCGTATAAAAGGGAAAGTTAAGGATGGTTAATGTGATTATGCCGATTTGCATGCCCAATTAACCCTGAATTTTTCTGAGGTGGTGTCAACATTTTGTTGACTTTTGACCTCAATGCTCTGCAGGAAAAGAGGCCTTGTGTTTAAAAATATGGAAGTGCTAAGTATTGCCAGTCGGCGTGCAGGGACAGAGCCACAATCTACAGTTGCGCCATATTCCATTACATGGCCTCAGTATTATGCTTCTAAATGGATTAGCGACTGGAGTGCACAGCAGTGCTGATAATATTATAGTAGCTGCAACACAATATTCAGTGGATATTGAAGCAAGGAGGAAAAAAAACACAATTTTCCCCACCCATTTAAAAAAGCGTGTACTTTTAGTGAATGCCTTGGGATAAAAAGCAGTAGGATTTTTGGGGAGGGGTGGAAGTGTATGTTGGACTGCCTGTTTTTGGTATTGGAAGGTACCGTTGGGGTATTCGTCATTGAGATAGTGCCGAGCAAAGCGGCAGATGAAGGAAAAGGCTATTTTGCTTGCTTTGCACTAGCAGGCTGAAATGGAGCAGCTCACTGTGTCACTCAGCATCATTCACACTCCTAAACCTTCTGATCCCTCTCACACCTCCCTTCCTATAAGCCCCCCCCAGGTCAGGGCTCGATTCTAGAATACGATTTTTATAGAGGCAGCAGTGAAAAGTGGTCGCCGTGCTAACAACGCTGCACAAACAGAGCACTGCAGATTAAGGCTGCGCTAACACCGTGGTATCCATGTACAGCTAGTGAAAAACAACTAAGTCAACTTAAATTTGAAATGTCCTACTTGATCGAGACGATTCAACGACTCAACAGTATTCCCATTGAGTTGTGAGGTTTTTATTCAAATCATCTCTTGTTGATCGCAGTCGAGCTGAAAGCAAATGTTACTTTTGATTGTCTCTAATGAGGAGTTCAAGGCAATTTTGTCAACATGAGCATTCTGTTGATTGAAAGACCAAAATGGGGGTCTTTGTGATGATTTGTGGGGCTCCTCGTCTGATCTCTCCATCAAAAACTTTTATTGTTCCTCTTATGTCACATTAAACTAATTTCCCAAGCTATCACAATTATTGATGCCTCTGAATGTTTGAGCTATAACTGGCTACGCTCTGCAACTTTTTGTTCCTATTGGTCCGCCTGTCCGTCAGCATCGTGATTGCAGTGGGAATAATTACAATTTGGTCTGCGGATGTATAACACAACCCTTTCTGGCAAATAATCAATCAGCCCCGCAAGATAAACTTGGCTATTTTTGAGCTCTGGCCTGGTCCAATCAAGTGCGTATAACATCACCAGTCAGCACATTTTTCTTTGCTTTTTTTTTTGCTTCCTCATCACTAAAACCCATTGTCCCTCGTTATTTAAGCAAAGATCAAAAAAACAAGTTACCTGTACTTTAAATGGCATGTGTGAATGTTTAGAACCAGTGTCCCGTGTGCTGTACTGATACACTTTCTTTCCTTTCTTCCCTTGTGTGGAATGTCTCTCTATGTTTTTGGCGAGCAGGTATGATGAATCATCCTCCTATCCCTATCTCAGAGCTGGCTGAACACACAGAACTTCTCAAGGCCAACGACAACCTCAAACTCTCCCAGGAATATGAGGTGGGTGGGCCAACGATTCAAACGTGAAAGTTGCCTTACAGTGTTGATTTCTGTCCAATTGTGTTTTCATTGGGGGGGAAAAAGGACAGTCTCATCCGGTATGCTCTATTGTCGCATGCTTCTTCTTTTGAATTCTTTCTTTTCTGCTTGTTTTGCGTATGTGCGTGTTGTAGCTGGTGGTACTTGAGCAATTACGGTGTTTACAACAAGTATCACATACATTAGCAGCCTCCACATGGCAAAGAAAGACCTCTGCTAATGTGATTTTGGGAAAAGCGCACACTGGCACTCAGGCTTTAACATGGTATGTGTGGGAGTGTGTGTATGTTTGTGTGCAGAGGGGATAACTGAGCTGTCTGAGCTCTGAGACCGCAGCGGTTATAAATGACACCAGAGTTGATTAGAAATCAGGAGCGCTGAATCAGCTCTCGTTTGCATACAAGCAATATCCCCTCCCCACCATCCCTAAATCACTGTGCCTGTCGTCTCGCTGCATACCAGGCTAAGGTGGGAAGCGGGTACACCAGCACAGATTGCCGTCATCATGCCCGCTGGTGGATATTGGCGGATAACGACTTCTAATAGCAATCCTGTATTTCTTGGGTATCTATTATTCATAAATCCACATCCGGGCTATATACCAAATGGACAAGCTTGTTCCGTTCTGCGGGGGAAGAGAGAGACGAGAAACGTGACGCCAAAGTTGACACTTTGCTGCAACTTCAACTTCTAATTACTTGGTTTTGAGAGAGCCTTAAACCACCGGCTCATCTCTGTCTTCTCTCCCTCGGTCCGCCTGCCCCTTTCGCACAACCACCCCCCAGGAAAAATAAATGACCAAATTAAATAGAGAAGTGTAATTTTAATTTTGTTATTTTCTTGATGAATGGCTGCTCGTGCCGGCGCCCCGGCTTGCCAAGCACAGCTCTACAGGGCTTTGACTGATTGGTTTTTAGCCAGGCGGGATGTGCGAGCGGAGGAAAAAATGGAGGGGAAGAGGGCAGAGAGGAGAGAAGGGAGAGAGAGATGAGGTGGAGAAGTTTTGGTTAATGATGAGGATTCAGCGAGGGGAGAGAAAGCGGGAGAGTGGAGATGAAGAGAAGATAATCTCAAGTACAAACGGAAGCGAGGAAGGCAAACCGCGGCTCTGCGTGATGATACTGAAGTCGCAGAGTTTATCTGTCTGCTGTCAGGCGCTCAGGAGGCGTCGTCCTGCCAAGCCTGTCACGTGGACACGAGCTGTCATTCATCTTCAGCCATCATCACGGTAAAAAGGAGGAGAAACGGGGAGAAATTCTAGTTTTACAAGAGAAAATATTCTGCCAATTTTTTACATTTATAAATTTCTTAAATGTCATTTGTGTAAGAAAATATTGAAATGTGAAATACACGGATGTTGTTTGAAGGTTTTTGCACTGAGGGAGAGTTGGGGGGGTTTTTAAGAGAGAAATGACCCCAATCTTTTTATGCAGACATGAATACTCACAATTAGTCGGTCATAAGATGATCTGAAAGGAAAAATATAGAGAGTAGGAGAGGTCTTTAATAGTAAACTTCAGAGAGAAGACAGTAGATAAAAAGTGGAAGAGTTTGAAGATGGAGCGGTGCTGATAAGGAAAACGGGGATGTCGAAAAAGGCTAGAGAAAGGGAAAAAAAGCCAGATGAGGCTAAAACAGAGGGAATCTCTCATTGCTGTAATGATTGCGTGCTGATTGCATGTTAGATTAGGTTTCCAATTGGACTCAGTTTCAGCTTCAGTCTCTCTCTCTCTCGCTCTCTCCAGCCCCAACTGCAAATATCATTCAAGCCTCCATCCCCATGCCAACACGGCACCAGACGCCTATGAGCAAACATCGGCTCATAATGGAATACTTAATTATCCTGGCGAGGGAGCGGAATAGTTATCTAGAATTCTCGTATTTTTAAAGAGACGGCTGAATTTGTCTTTCACCCAAGTGTCGAGGCTCATTCCACGAGTCTCCTGTCAAAGGGGGAAGAGCCGTCGCCTTTATCAATATTGTTATTTGTCATTACGCACCCCCGCCGCATTAGTGATCTTGATAAAGTACCGCGTGCGGCTGCTGTATCAGAACCAGTCGGCGTGCAGATTGTAATGATACCGTGTTCTTCTTTCTCTCAGGGAAATCAACCTTTCTATCTCTCCCTCCCCCGTCTTCCGCTCTTCTTTCTGTGATAGCACGGGGGTTGTATTGTTATTACTCAGCTTCTCTCGTGGCTCCTTTTGATTGCTTCCTTACATGTGCATGTTCTGCCTGTCTCTGCACCCCCGTCAGTCTATTGATCCAGGCCAGCAGTTCACCTGGGAGCACTCCAACCTGGAGGTGAACAAGCCCAAGAATCGTTACGCCAACGTCATCGCCTACGACCACTCACGTGTCATCCTGGCTCCCATAGAGGGTAAGGCTCAGCCTCATGCTCCGCACATCTTCGCCACCTCTGACATGAGCTCGTATCGCTGCTGTTTGATAAGTGCTCACACAGATTCAGCGTAAGTTATCAGTAAAAAAAGCAGAATATGTTAAATAATCAGCCGAGTGGAAAGCTGTTTCTTATTGCAGTGTGGATTTAAATGGGATAGATTAGCAATTTAATCCATCGGGACAAAACTTGACTAGATTATGGAACGGGATTAGGGCCACTGAAAAATATAGAGAGAGATATTTTTTGGGTCAGGACTTTTTTCACGCTTTCAACTCATACGTTTGTAAACATAATTGTTTATCCACCAGTATGCACAGGTGCTTTAATGCTGAAATACAGTTAATATTTTTCAATGGATTTGCCAAACTCCAGTTGTTTACTGAACAGCAGATTTGGTTTTAATGATTGAAACACGTCACATCCTTAGGGGTTAATAAAATATTCTGATTCTGAATTTTAAAGAAGTCCACTGTGCCGGCTCAAGTTTGGGTATGAAAAATGTTGAATTCAGTCATTTTTATCTTTAAACCTGTTCTTTTTTTTTTCCTACAGATTTCTAAGTATTGTGAAAGGTGGTCTATCTAATAAACGTGTGAAGCACCATATATGCTTACTGTATAACTTCTATGTAGAAAAGGAAGAAAAGTGAAATGTGCTGATTTTTAAACTCTGGACTTTTTTCCAGCTCAGCTTGCTACTGACCAGCTAAGCAGTTTACAGAGGCAAATTGGGGGGTGAGGCAAGGACTCTTTACAGCTCATCTTTAGGCCAAGCGCTTAGATCTCACACTCAAACCGAGTCGGGAGTTAAACCAGTGTTTTCAGTGTCCCATTTGTCTCATCACATCTACGCCCCTGTCTTGACTTCCCTCTAACTGCCTATAGACACGGTGGTGAGAATCTCGGAGCCAGAAAAATTCTTCCTCTGTCTGCTAAATCTCAAGGGACATTGTCAGAGGTAGTCACCCTTCACTGCTGACATTGTTCTGGCTTTGCATCACCAGAAGAGCTGCCGACTCTTTCACAGTAATGCCAAACTCTCTGCTCCAGAGTCCTCTCCTTTTGTGTGAAATAACTGCTCGGGCTAGATTTCGGTATCTTGCAGTAGTCAGGCCAATTTTAGGGTGCAGCAACATGCATAACAAAATTATCCCAGGGAAATAAAATGCCTCGTCCATAAATACATAAATTAATCAAGTCTGAAATTTCTATTTTACACTGCAGTGATTTTGCTATTAGTCGCAGCAGTAGAACAATTCATGCACGCCACCATTCTCTGTTCACTTAGCTATGACTAAAGTCAAGGCAGCCCAGTCAAATTGTGCAACGTGGTATCCGTTTTAATGACATTTGACTTTCTTTTCTCTTCTTTACTTCGATTCTTTGTTCTTTCTTTTCTTCTTTTCACCCTCCCTGCTCTTTCTGTCTCTCGCTCGGTCTCTCCCTTCCTCTGTATATCACATCCTTCCTCTCCGCCCGGGCCGTAGCCCTCACCGAGTCGCCTCTTTTAAACGAGTCCAGTCGAGTTTTTCATTGTTTGTTGCTTGAGCGAAGAGATGTCAGTCAAAGAGACATGACTCTCCGACACACAGATGCTGTCACGCCGAAGCCTCTTCTCAAATGGAGAGATTGTAGAAGTTGGTAAATGAAGATGGGTGATGCTCTGCCTTATCACTGCCAGACGCTCGATGTAAGACACTCCAATCACAAGATAATCCTGTTAACATTTAAAGCATTTTGTCCTTTAGTGACTCCTTTTTAAACTCAAGGGCACCTTGACTTGTGAGCACATTTACACAATTCTGTGCATTAAAAACATTTCAGATATTTCTGCACAGCAAAAGACCTCCTTCTAGCTAGATTTAGTAGGACCGGTGTATATCACAGCATGGTGGCAGGCTCAGGGGGACTGAAGCTAAATCTACCTCGTAGCTATGTTGGCTGAGAAGCTGTTTTACTTTCCACTATCTTCCATCATCTTTTTGGTCTGTTGTGGTGGTAAACACGATATCTACGGGAACCTGGAAAGAGCCACAAACGTAGAAAAGAAAAATGATAGAATATTGTGACAGATGTGTTGAATTAATTTAAAAGCGCACAAAAATCTGGTTTGTGATCATTACAGATGGGAGAACTGCAAAAGGCATAATTAGCTGTTAATAAAAACATAGTAAATTGCTAATAGATGCACAATACTGCATGAATTAAGCTTTGTAATGCAAAAAAATAAAAGAGAACCTCAGTGTAGAAAGCTGTTTACACTTCAGTGGTGTAATAAGTAAATTATTAAAACTCAATAAATGTGTATTAGTAACATAATAAATTACAAGTGAGTGAAGGCTTTTATTATCATCAGGTGATAATACCCCTTTCCTGACAAGTTTCTTAGAAGCTGACGTGGTCGACAGCATATTGAAAGACATTGCCATTGTAGTTTGGACAGTTTGGGAAATGTTACGGGAATTCAGCCAATTTCTCCTGACTAGTCTTATTCTGGTCTTCACATTTACACGTACTCCTTTCTTGGCTGGGAACTGTGTCAGTGCGTGTGACAACTGGGATTTACTGAGGCAGATGGCGTGATAATAATTGTGTTAATGAAAAATTCTGATAAATTAGGTTAGGAAAAAGAATAATAAAGGAAAAGCCATCAAAGGTACACGTTCCATCTTTTAATCTCTGTTTTTTTTTTCCTCTATCTGCCTATGTGTAGGTATAACAGGCAGCGATTACATCAACGCTAACTACATTGATGGCTACAGGAAGCAGAATGCTTACATTGCCACCCAAGGACCTTTACCAGAGACATTTGGAGACTTCTGGAGGATGGTGTGGGAACAGAGAGCAGCCACTATTGTCATGATGACCAGGCTGGAAGAGAAGTCGCGGGTAGGTCCACTCGGCATATCTGGACTTGTTTTCTGCACGCTTCTTTTTAAACCCCCAACCTTACAAATCGCTCGAAAATGATGTTTTCTTTTAAATGAGCCTTGGAATCAAATCAGTGCATTACACAACCAAGTACAACAACCAGCTGCTGAAAATGGCACAGCTTTACATTGATTTCCCAGTTGCATAACTGAACTCCATTGGTAGGCAATCAGACTTCATTTTCTTGGGATAGATTGCTTTCAGAGAACTGTAGATATTTGAAAGGGGTGGTTAAAGCAACTGGGGAGGCTGATAAAGCAGAGCTAACTCAAAGACACTCTACCTGCGCACATCTGATAAGTTAGGCTGCGTATCCACTGGGAGTACCTTCACAGGCTTAGCTCTGTTTTCTCTCCTTATTTGCAGCAGAAACCACAAGCTGTTGCATGTCCCAGAGAGCATAGCGAGTTGTTGAACTTAGACTCCTTAGTGCAGGAAGCTCAAATGAAATTTTAAGAACGGGAGTGCTAGAGTGCTGTAGAGTATTTGCAGTACCTGCGACCAGTCTCTCCTACAGCCATCTGTTGATTGTAGAATATAGAGAGAAAACGATCCAGAGAGAACAGTGGCTTAGATTCAGGAAGCTCAGCATCCTGTTTTTGTAATGTGTGAAGGAACTGGGTCCTAGCTTAGAAATGACAAATAAGACTACATTAAAGAAAACCTTAAATATTTGGTGGTGGGGGAATAGCGTTGAACGCAGTTTGTGATAATCACTGCTGCAAATGAGACCTGCACCTGTCATTTATTTGGTACACATTATGGGATATCAGCAGTTGAGACACTGCATCTCTAAGAATAAGAGAGGAGACTAACATTTAAGTATGTGAAGTTGCATAAACTTGCCCAGGCAATATATTTTGCTGATAAAATGTAACTTTATCCCATTAGCTCTAAAACACCATTATGTTTCATTGCACTTAAAATGGGAGTGGGGTGAGTGTGGTGTTTGGTAGTGGGGTTTTTTCATGTTTGGAATAGTAATGTAACAATTGCTCTTTGCATTGTTACATTGTTGCTGATCACGCCCATCCCTTTGTGATCATGGTGCTTTCAGCAGGATAACGCGCGTAATAATGTCATAAAGCTCAAATCATCTCAACGTGATAGTTCACTGTCCTCAAATGCTCTCCACAGTCACCACTTCACAAATCAATAGATCACCTTTGGGATGCATGAAAGATTCACATGGTGGCTGTGCAGCCATGATGAACTGCATGATGCTGTTATATCAGTGTGGCCCGCAATCTCTGAGGAATGTTTCCAGCACCTTGTTGAATCCATGCCCTAAGAACTTGGGCCAGTTATACAGGCAGCAGGGTCCCCAACACCATACTAGCATGATGTACCTATTAAAGTGACTAGTGGGTGCATGTATAATAATCCACTAATGTAATAATAATTCACTTAGAAGTTTAGCTAGAAATCATCCTGCCACATGATGAATACTTTTAATTAATTTTTTTACATTTTGTTCTCATGCTTCTGTGATTCTTACCATTTTCAGTGCAGGACCTTTTCATGTAAAGGATTTTTTTTTCTCACAGTGGATTGCCACTTTTACTTAAGTGAGTCCGCCGTGAAAATATTTAGTCCTCTCGAGGAGTCGACTTGTCTAAATGTCAAAAAGCCAACCATGATGTTTCGTGCTGTCGAGTCAAACCTGTGTCAACATCAGGCTCACTCACCCCAGGTGTCTCCACTCATTTTCCCTTTCTCCGTCCTCTTTTGAATTGTTTACCTACCCTCCATCCTGACATGCGCATTCCACTCCTGTCAAACGTGATCAGGGTTAGCGGGTGCTGGAGCTCGAGTGTCAGCTCGACCAGGAAATGGGAGAGAAAACTGGAGAGCAGCGTCTCCCTCGCAAGCTGTCACATCTGATCAGATGTCCGCTGGCACATCACACCCCATATTGAATGAATCTTTATTAGGTGGACTGACGTGGTTTGTGTGCTTGTGTGTAGTGCCACAGGACCAGAAAAAATGTTAACAGTCACAACAAATCAAGGGTTTGCTCTAAAAAGTGTTTTGTTTTGTTTTGTTTTGTTTTTTTCCTTAATAAACTTTTAAGAAGAGTCCAGGTTTCCGTATGAAGATTTGAAATTATAGCAGCTGTGATTATGGAAAGTCATCAAGTTCCCGAGATTTCAATTACATTCCTTGTGTTTCACATTACTGTTGAATATGTTTTGTTTTAAGAAAAAGGCTAGGAAGGAAGCAGGCTGGATTTGTGTGAGGTTGGTAAAGTTATGCAGTGAGATTGGAGTCGCTGTGACAGGCACATCTGTTCAGTGTGCATAATGTTGTTTCTCAGATGTGAATTATAGAGAAGCTGCCCCGGTGTTTCTGTCACCACTGCACTGTTTCAGTCCAAAGGAGAGCTTGCTCCGAGAGCACGCCATGATACGAATAAATGTGATTAAAAAAATGTCCTAACCGTGCCTTTTTATGTCCGTGAGGTTTTTCATGCTGTAGCTAATGCCTCTCTTTCTCTCCCAGATTAAGTGTGATCAATACTGGCCAAGTCGAGGTACAGAGACCTACGGTATGACCCAAGTGACCCTTTTGGACACGATAGAATTGGCCACTTTCTGCGTGCGCACTTTCTCTTTGCACAAGGTAAGATGGTTCCTCACATTGTTCGCCTACACACTAGCATTTGTACTCCTGTCTTATGTTTGATAAACAGTACTTGTCAATTCAAAAGTGATGTGCAAACATGTCCGAGCAAATGAATTACAGCCATTATCTTAAATGGTTCAAAAAATGAATAGCAGCGTCCTCATAAATGTCTTTTCAGCAAAGGGAGTGATAGTCCAGAGGACACGCCTTGTAGAAATACAAGCACAAGGTCTGCATAAATATTGGTATAAACCACATGGTATTTTTCTGCTTAAAGCGAAGATATGTACAAATAAAACCCTTTGTTTCTATTGTCCTCCCAGTCCAGCCCTTTTTACCTTGCACAGCTCTCTCGCTCTCCTCAATAGATCATCTGTTTATGTGCATCTGCCAAATTGGAGCACTTAGGTAAAGTGAGCAGAAGAGAAACTCAATATACATAATTGGCAGACTGCTCTCATGCTTCTGTGCACGCACACACAGCCCTGCACAGATATTCGGAGCTATGCTCACTGCAAAGACTGCAATCTCAAAAACGAGAAAAAAAAGTGGGGAAAATATTTATTCAAATGAAAAATTATCATAACAGGATAATCTTACTTACCTAGCTTTTAAAAACAAGTAAAAAAAAACATGATCGCATTGAACAGACTGTTTTGTTTTTATCAAATTTAGCAAGTAATATCATAGTTGTCTTCAAATGACACTATATGTTTATATGCTAAAAGCAGAAGAGCTACATCAGAAGCTACGGGACCCGTGCCTTGATACAAAGAAGCAATTTGAAATATCTTTATCGATACGTCTGAAAAGCTACTGGGGAGGTTGACAGAAAAAATGATAGTATTTGAACAAATATCCATTAACCATTATGATCTTGTTATAATAACAAATCCTGACTAAAAATAGATGTGCTTTTACCACAAATCTCCTGCTTAAAGGGGCATGAAGAGTCCATTTAGATATGTGACTCTTCATATGTGATTCAATTATGACAGAGCAATGTAACGGTGTATTAATTTCCCAAATAAGATATTACTCCAGTAATCATCTGCGTTGACTTTAAAAGGCAGAAAGGTTTGTTGTGTACTGTGTTAATGGCAGGAACACGCAACTGTTTCATTCATATCAATATGTGAAAATGTGAAAGGGATGCTTAAAGAAACTGTTTTTATAATCACGTTTTTGTTTTTATAATTTTATAATAGTAAAATGCTCTAAAATAAGAGGGGGGGGGCATAGTGTGTATTCCCTCTAATTAAGATATTTCATATGACGTATTGCAGTGCACTTTCTCCATGTGAATGAGCACATTCTCAAGACAGATTTTGCACATCCAAGCTTTCATTCATGCTTGTGCACAAATATCGGAAATGCTACATGCATAAATATGATGCCACACACAAACCAGTGTATTATTACCGCATATTGTCCGGCCACCAGCACACATACATTACATGCACCCTGTTCTCACTCGCAGCCCAATGCAAAGACAGGTTCTGTGATAGGAGCTGAACCAGCCACTGGAAGGATTAGATATTTCCAGAATTTTCCTTTTGCCAAGATTACACCAGTGTTAAGTCACTGTTGACTTTTTTTTTTACCTGAATTGTCAATGGAACAATGGATGCTGAGGCAAACCAGTGACAGTAAAGATAGCAACGTATCAGCAGCCGTGGCGCTTTAAAGCTGGTTGACATTCAGGGCCATTTACATTCTGCCGCTCTCAGCCTCTATCACACCCGCCGGTGCTTTCTTCTTTTTTCTGCTCACCCTCTTCCCTCTTGCTTATACCTGAAGCCATTGCCGGGATTTCTCACTGAGCTGTTTTCACTTTGTTGAATTTGTGTGAAGAATCAGGCGGCAGAGGCTGGCGGTAGTCACAAAGACAAACACACGGCGCATTCACAAAGCAGCTGCTGTGGTACATATCTATATGTATGTGTATCCTGCAGTGACGCAGGATTGTGTCCGCTGATAAATTCTTGACAAAAAAAAAAGACTTTAAAACCAGCAGCCAGGTAGCAGTCGTATTCATCCTGTCTTCCAACTCCAGAAATGGGGAATGTCCAAAAAAAAAAGGAAAACAAGAAGTAGGTCAGTTTGCTTTTAATTACCACACTCATTTATTCATTTATTCAGCAAGGAAAAATTCCCTCTGTCAGGCAAGTAGAAGCACTGCACTGAAATGCAAACAGTGCCTACATTAGAGGATCTTCTGTGAGGAGGGGGAAGCGGACAGGAAGATGCGAGGCTGATCTTTCTCTCCGTCTCTTTCTTCTTGTCCTTCACAAAAATCTTCCTCTGGATCCCAGTTTTGATGCCTCAGTAGTGGATTTTATGACAGGAGCTGTCAAACGGGTGTGTAATATGAGTGTTTGCCGCTTGTATCATGTCCCGAGTGTTCTCAGCAACAACAATGAGTACATGAGCACATGCACATCAGTGCTGATCAGCATGAAAATGATATCTACTACAACAACAAGTTCAAACTGTGTAAAATCATGATCAAAAGAAAGAAAAAGATTTCCCAAAAACTGCAAAGGCCATTTTGTAATTGAGAGCGGATTTAAACAGCTGTAAAATGTTTAAATATACGCTTATTTTATTTAATGTGATGCCAGCAACACATTTCAAAACAAAATCGTGACAGGGGCGTGTTTACCACTGGTTTGTATCACCTCTTTCTTTTTTTAGCAACACTGAGCTCTCAAAACTGCAGCTCAGCCCCAAACACAAACATGTTTTCCCATTCTTGCTTGAGAGGATGGGTTTTGAGCCTCTCAAAATGTTCGGCAATAATAAGATGTTCACAGCATGCTGCATGCGGCTCATCCACATCGAAAGGAGCGAGTTCAGGTGGTTCTGGCATCTGACAAGGATGCCTCCTGGGTGAGGTGTTTTGCCCCACCGGGAGGAGGCCACGGGGCAGACCCAGGACACGCTGGAGAGATTATATCTCTCGGCTGGCCTGGCAGCACCTTGGTGGATAAGCTGGAGGAGGTGGCTGGGGAGAGGGAGGTCTTGGCTTCTCTGCTTAGGTTGCTGCCCGGATAAGCAGAAGAAAATGGATGGATGGACGGACTGCATTTCCTGTGTCCGTAATGTCCATGCGCTTTAATGAACACCCAAACCCCTTTAAAGGACATCAGTGATAAGTGATCAGAATTTCTAAGTTTATACTGTAGCTGGTTTTCAGCTTTGTCCCTTTTTAATGTATTTTGTACTGGAGACTATGAAAGCAGCACATTCTTTGCAGTATTACACTGCAATTACACTGACACTTAGTCTTGAGTTACTGAGTTATTCTTAAACTGCTAAAAAACCTACTCACAAACTCCAGTGGATGCTTCTATTAAACCCAGTTATATTTATGACCATTTTCAGGACCCTTGTTTCAAACTTTTTGAATTTTTTCCACTTTCAGTCTTTGATATTTTGTCTCTGTGTTGTACAACTAAACTAAACTGGCATAGTGCAGAAAAGTAGACAGAGGAAAAACAAATGCCAAGACTCGGTCTGGTTTAAATGCCTAGGAATAAAAATGAGTTTTCAAGCGGCTCTTGTAGATGTCGAGTGTTGCTGAGGTGCTCATTTCAAGGGCCCAGGCTGTTTCAAAGTTCAGGGGCATCTACAGGGAAGGCCAGGTCTCCTCTATGCTTTAATCGGCTTCACAGTAAGACCAGAAGCATCTGGTCAGCTGATCTCAATGATCATTTCAGAGAATGTGTAGTTAAAACATCCAAAAACAGGGGAAATACAAGCTCGCTTGCAGGTGCCTGTCAGGACTTGAGCTGCTGCATTTTGGTTGCAGAGGAGAACGCAGCGCCTGGCTGATTCTCAAATAAAAACTACTCCAAAAAGCAAGCCTGGGTGAAATGAAGGTATGAACTAGTCCGTCTAGGCTCTCAGTCATCCAAGGTCATGGTAGTCGTAGGAGCTTGAAAAATCTTTTAGAACTAAAGAAACCTCTTGTATGAAAGGTGAAACATCCTCACACACTTGAACAAGTCCAGTGCCTTCTTTTTCAAGCATGGTTTGCCTTCTTAGCAAAAGAGAGAGAGGGCTTAGCCTTTTGCCTCAGGTAGAAGAAACTAACTGTAGCAACAGCATTTATCTGTTTATCAAATGTGTGATCAGCCCCGTGTTTTGGAGGGCGAAGACGAGTGAGGTTCAGGAGGTCCACTTCTTCGCTTCATCCACAATTTTAACTCGGTGAGACAGTCCAGCAAGGACAGGGTTTAAATGATTTCCAAATCAATACAATTTACACAGTCCCCCAGCTTTTCTATTAGATTTACTGTTGAAGCCATTGATGAGCTGCATGTGTTGAAAGCATTTCATCATAGATGATTTTAACCTAAAGAATAGTGCATTTTACTCATCAAGGCTACAAAGTGCAACTTTTTATTTGACCTGAAATCCTAGCTTTGTGGTAAGCTGATGTATCCACTAAATACGTCAGTATGTCAGCTTTCTGAATGTTTTGTGGTCTCACTGTACATCATCTCTCTGTAACAGCCAAGTTGCACAAAGCAGCACCATTATCAAGACACCATTTGGGTTTATAGACCAACAATAAAGCTACTGAATGACCCAGTGCAAACACAGTGCAACCAGCCTCTTTCTGTGTTATGCAGAATGGTTCGAGTGAGAAGCGGGAGGTTCGTCAGTTCCAGTTCACCGCCTGGCCTGACCACGGCGTACCAGAGTACCCAACCCCGTTCCTGGCCTTCCTCCGTAGGGTGAAGACTTGCAATCCGCCTGACGCTGGACCAATCATTGCTCACTGCAGGTCGGTTTGTAATTTGATTCACTTTTGTGCTTCAAAGGAACCGAGGAGTGGTTCTCGCACCGGCCGGTCTCCCAAAAATGAAGTCAAGCCCAGCATATGGAAAATCCCAGCTTCAGTAATGCAGTTGTTATTAGGTCATTGTGTGTCCGTGAGCCAACAGAATGGCAGGCTTTACCTGCGTACTTGCTATTATAGGTTACGTAACACACTTTACACCACCGCATACTCTCTTTCCCAAATGACCTCTGTCTCTTCTATTTTCAATTGGTCACAGCAGCCTTCTCTTTAATTTATGCTTTATTTCCCTGCTGCCATTCTCTCCACCTTTTTCTTTTCTTCTCTTTCTGTCAAAAAGCCTCAAAAGTAATCCCTTCCCATCTCCTTTGCGTCTCCCATTTCACTCCTTAGCTCTTCCTCCTTTTACGTGTGGTATTTCTCAGATGGCTTATTCAAATTGAAACCTTCCTTTTTGTCAAGATAAGATGACTTCAGTGAGTCCAAAGCACTACACAATAAAATTTAAATTTGACGGCTTGCTTCGCCCAGTCTCCATCACTGTCCTCCTGTTGTTCTATTTGTCATTTTCCTTCATTGTTTATTTATTTCCTCTCTTAGCTTTCATAACATCTCTCTCTTTGCGTCTTCCTATTCAATTATGCAAAGTGTGACTCCACAACAGAGCTTACAGGACTTGCTGTATATAAAACATTATAATGGCACAGTGAATTACACTGAACATATTCAATGCCAAAACACAAAGTAATTTTGTATCTTTTTTTTTTATTTTACTCCAGTGCGGGCGTAGGCCGGACGGGCTGCTTCATCGTCATCGACGCCATGCTGGAGCGCATCAAGCACGAGAAGACAGTCGACATTTACGGCCATGTGACACTTATGCGATCGCAGCGGAACTACATGGTGCAGACCGAAGACCAGTACAGCTTCATTCACGACGCTCTGCTGGAGGCGGTGGCCTGCGGAAACACTGAGGTGGCTGCCCGGAGCCTGTATTCTTACATCCAGAAGCTTGCCCAGGTGGAGAGCGGTGAGCACGTCACTGGCATGGAGCTGGAGTTCAAGGTATAGGAAATAAACCTATAAAACCTTAATAACCTTCTGACCATTTTAAGTGCACCATGCGCTGAAATTACAGGCTTTTACACCTCGCTTTGTTGTTGTTGTTTTTTCATTAATGAGCCCTAACTACATGTACCGATCAACTTTAACTTCTGCTGGGGTCAGACATGCAAATTATCAGGGAGCCTGCTTGGAGTTTTTCCTCAGAGTCACCTGCCAAGACAGTGGGAAATAACGAGCAGCCACAGATCAATGTCTACATTAACTTTCCTCTCTAGTCCTTATCATAACTAAATAATGAAGACGGCACCGGTATGTTTTTCTGACACCTTGTTTTAAGCCACTGTAAGCCTTTTAAATAAGCCTAGCTGCCAGCTTTATCTTCCCAGCAGTTATTCTGGATGCAAATCCAATTTCATTGCTTTTCATATTTTTCTTCATCATTATTTGCAGTGTGCTTAATTTTTGGTTTCAGTCATTGCTCTTTGCTTTGTGATAATGCATTTCTTTGTATTTTGATTTGGGGGTTTTTTGTTTTGTTTTGGTGTTTTTTCAGTGGTTCTTAACTATCAGCATCTGTGTTTCTGACAAGAAGCTGTGAAACTGAATTAGGAGACTAGGAAAGAGACAAATTGGATGGTTGCTGTCACTGCCTGGGTGGGTGGGGGGACTGAAAGAATAACATTTTAGCTGAGTGAAGATGCAGTTCATACAGTGTAGGATCACTGTAGAAGGTATATTTAAACTGCCTTATTTGAATGGCAGCTATTTGTCAGTTTTTTACGGATGCTGTCCAAGTAACAGGTGACTAAAAAGCAAATTTCCTTTACTTTCTTGTGCTTCACTTAAAACGTTTCATCATTTAGGTACACAATGCTATTGAGGTGTAGCATTTTTTTTCCAGAGCTAGAAAAGAGAAATAAGAAGCCCTTTGCTGTTGGGCCACATTGTTCATTTTTGAGGATTTTTGCAATAATATGCTTAGGCTAAGAAATTGGGTTTAATCTAGCAGGGGCAAGACAAAGGATTTTTTGGCTCAGAACAGCACGGATTTTCAGTTTTAAGAAAGAAAAAATTAATGAAAAAGCAGTAGGTGAGAAAGACAGCAAAGCATAGTGTTTACGTACAGAGGGGTGACTAATTAAAGGAAAAACATAAACCCTTGAATCCTGCGATGGGGAGACTGGGTGACCGCTACAGTGGGGGGATATTAGTTGGCATCGTGTACTTTTTCCTTTATACACCCGTTGCAATTCGTCACAGCCACCGGGCATCAATCTAGCTGACCATCTATGAGACATCGTGGCATATTAGAAAGTGCTCTCCATCACCACCATCAAACATCACATATCTTTTGGAAGAATGCTACTTGTAGAGTCACTGACAGTTAATTGAGTTGGGGCGCTTATCCTATAATTTGTCACCCATCCATAAAGTAAAGTCACCTCAACTTTGGCACACCAGTTAGCATCTGCTGACCTTGGATTACGCACACAGATTCTTGAATCATTCGTCATCGCTTTTCATCAACGCAGCCTCCCTACCAAGAAACAACAACAGTGCCAGTGCGATTAGTCTTTTTTTGGGGGGGTGTCTTCTCACTGGTGCACAACAGTGACGGAAACTCCACTGCCATCTGTATCGGGAAATAATGCTGAGCTGGCGTCAGGAGTCGAACGGGGATTAATAACATCCACCCTGCTGTCAGTACAGAGGGGGCAGGCGTGTGAGAAAAGGGGTGGTTGAGCTAAGTAATTAATACTTGATGATGACAAATGGAGGTGGAAGGCGAGGCAAGCGGAGGGAGGAACGTTTGGCTAATGAACAAAGGGACGAGTGTATACTAAGTTGGCAGTAAGGAAGTGATTTGACAGAATACTGCACTATAGGCGAGAGTGGGAGGGCACTGTCATTCTCAGGTAGAATACACAGTCACGCAGAGTTAAGCCATAACTGTTGGGAATCCCTGAACATAATTTTGTCATGAAGTAGTCAGACAAAAATGCTTTCTTGCTCACAGTATGTGCATTTTTATGGAGATTTATGCACATAACATGCTTGTAGAACGTATTTGGCAACAGTATGTGGATTACAACATACACACACAACAAAACGCTACTGAGCTGCTGGGATAAATTTCAATTTAAATAGAAGCAAGTATGAGTTGGGATTCAGCTGTTTAAATTGGGATCCAAGTCCAAACAAAAATACAAAAATCTTCTCGAGTTATATAGAAACAGTTATATACATATACAAAACTCTCACATGGCAATGCATAATTAATGCTGTCAAAGAAGTACACAATTGGAAAGATAGTATTTACTAGAAATAAACCGAAAACCTATGATCTAATAGATAGTAAATGTACTAAAAAGAATAAATATGTGTGAATCTGTAGTGATATTCAGAATATTTTACTATAGATTTATAGAAATGCCAGATGGTATTTAATATTCTCAGACCCTTGTATTTTCTATTACAGGGTTCTGACTTCCCACTTAGATTTGGTTATGTCCAGGGAAGCCTACTGGGGATGGTCCTACTGCGTTTTTGGTCACAGTGCTTCTTTAAGCTCTAGTTTCTGATACATAACCAAATATATGTTTCGGTGCAACATGCCAAATGGAATGAAAACTGTCCAGATATGCTGTACTATAAATGGGAAGGAGCTAGTATGAGGTGAAGAGATTGAGGCTGCCAGGTCTGGCTCAGTTCCCTTCACCCTCTGTGGTGTAGCTGAGGGCCTCTTTAGCACTGCCAGGCCACCTTAAGCCTTTCCAGGTGCCTCTGTGAAACACAGATCAAAAGCAAGACAGTAGCAAGGGATAAAGGCATGGGAGGAGGAGGAGGCAAACACTGGATGGACTCCAAGAAGCCACTGATAGAGAGCTGCTGGTGCTATACGAGGGGGGAAAGAGAAAGAGAGACCAAGAATTCTCTAATTGGAAGAGAAAATGGAAAGTTAGACCCGGTTTGCGCACACATAAAAGGATGAACACACTGACTTTTTGTATTTTGACAAGTATTGGGAGCTGGAAAGTCTAGAAAATATATTCACATCCCGCCTTCTTTTTCACCGGGGTCAGTTACAGCTCATCTCTTGTCTCGTTCTCATTTCTTGTGATGCTGCTGGTGTTTTCTGTGCGCCGTGCGTTCTGTCTGAAAGGGGTCCTAAACCATCTGACAAGGGTATCTTCTATTTGCTTGCTAACGAGCAAGAACACACACACACACACACACACATATTCTTTGTTGAGACGTCGAAGCCAAAAGGAGGAGATCATAGGACTTGCTGACCCACAAACTCGCGCTGAGATCCTTATGACGGTGATGATGTAGCAGTACGGCATTTTCATTTTGATCATTATGCAGCGTGCCTGTGTGTTTGTCTTTCTGAGCATCCCTATGTGAGTCTATGTTTTATGCACACTGCCATTATTAAAGCTGCGACTGACCCACTTTTAGGCAAGTTTTCTGTTTCATACAGGCTTGATCCTGAGGCTTGTTAATCTGGGTGTGTAACGTATTTTCCGTCATTTTATCTGACCCTCCAGGACCTCACAAGTTGCAAACGGGAATAAAGTTTTGAATTGCTTTCCGATAAATATATTCCTGATAAACAATGTCCTTTGAAGCGGTGGCATCGTGGGTGACAGATCAGATTAGATTAGGTCTTCTTTATTACTTTCTGCAATTGATATTCTCCACTTTCTAGCTATCTTGCACCTGTCTTCTTCATCCTCTCCTGCTCTTCCTTTCTCCCTTTACTTCTTTCCTCTGCAGTGCTACCTTCTCACATTTCTCTGCTTTTAATCTTTATTCTCCTCCTCTGCATCGTTCATTGCAGTCTTACTAAATGTCTCTTTTTTTAACACTATACTATATTTTTACCTTAGTCTGTACTGTTACTGTTATTGCTTATCCTCTGGTATGTTAAACTATCCCTCTGTCTTCCCCCAACAGCGTTTGGCCAACTCCAAAGCCCACACGTCGCGCTTCATCAGTGCCAACCTTCCCTGCAACAAGTTCAAAAATCGGCTGGTTAACATCATGCCCTACGAGACCACTCGTGTTTGCCTGCAGCCAATCAGAGGCCTGGAAGGATCTGACTACATCAATGCCAGCTTTATTGATGGATACAGGTAGGAAGAGTTGAGATGACAGAAAAGCACGCCAGCATGAGTGAAGTAACTGCTTATTTATTCATGTGTTTGTTTCTACTGCAAAGAAACATCTTGATTGATCAGAGACATATATTACATGGAATAAAGAAAATGAGAGAAATATTCATTCTATTTTTGTATTTTTTCCTCATAGCAGTCATGTAATCGTGTTTATTATTATGTAAAAGCAATCATCAAGTTTACTTATCGTCCACAAGTTTGTGTCGTACGGTTGATTTTGTTTTTTCCCGTCTGAATTTGCATCAGTGGTGTTTACAGTTAATTACTCAAGTAAACATGGTGTGACTTTACTGTTTAAACAGGCAACAGAAAGCCTACATTGCCACGCAGGGCCCTCTGGCGGAGACTACAGAAGACTTCTGGAGAATGCTCTGGGAGAACAACTCCACTATTGTAGTCATGTTGACCAAACTTAGAGAGATGGGACGGGTACGATGCTGATTTATGTTATTTATCTGTCTCTTTTTGCTTAAAAATTAAAATAATTTAAATCAAAATGTAAAACGCCATAAAAAATTCCACTAAAAGTCATCACTATTTTTTTTCAAACAGGAAAAATGTCACCAGTACTGGCCTGCAGAGCGCTCTGCCAGGTATCAGTACTTTGTGGTAGATCCCATGGCAGAGTATAACATGCCTCAGTACATCCTCCGAGAGTTCAAGGTCACAGACGCCAGGGTAAGAGGGGGTCCTTTGGCGGTTTGGGAGGGTTAAATAGGGCGCAAGATGTGAAATTTTCCAATGAATGCAAAATATATAAATACAATACATTACACCCTTGAAAAGCCTACATAAACACAGAGCCTGTACATATTTCCACACTGTAGCCTACATGTTGTATTTTTTCTGTTCAGCGGCTTTTGTTGTTGACGCCGGGGCGTAAATCTGAAATCTGCCCATCACACCTTAAAAGAAAACTTTGTACTAAATTGCTGTCAGCACTCAATAGATATTCAGCTGCAGTTTCTTTGTATCAAAGAGCAAGAGGGACTTTTTCCAGTCTTCTTCTTTATGCTTTTGTTCATCAGAAGTTGTGCGCCAATGCCGCATTTTTAGCCTCCTCAAAAGACTAAAAGTACAAGAGTGTAAAAAAAAAAAAAAGATGTTATAATTTGGACAGATGCGCCATCAACAACTCACTGAGGTGTTGGAAATGTCGAAGATTAAGCAAGTTGAGTAAAACTAGGCCACGTAAACAGAGAAACATCGCAGTCTCGTTATATTTATCCCAAAATTCTTCCTTAAAAGAGTTTTTTTCTGTTTCTATTGTGAGATAGATTTCCATACAGTGTTTCACTACTGAACTGACTTTTCTCGCCCTGAACTGTTAAGACGCTACTCTTCTCTTTTGTAGTTATCTCTTTACCTCTGATAACATTTCTTTTTTGGTCAAATTAGGTCAGACAGTTCAAAGGAGCAACAGTATAAATCTAGCAGAGAGATGAAAATCTCCCGTCTCGTTGCCAAACAGGCTGATATACCCACTGATTTCCCAGGCATCATCCTGTTGGTATTAAAGCAATTAAGGCAACTCAAAGACTCGCGCACACATGCACTCGTGAAAAGGCTCATGCCGATCTCCTTTCCTCTGTATATTTCTATTAGTTCATGCGCACAAGTTCAGATATCATCTTCCAAAGGCTCTGATAGATTAAACACACTAGCCGGGCCTGCTTTTTCTAATTCTTCATCCCATATTTAGTGAGTGGAACAAAACTGTAGAGGTTATCGCTGTGAGTGTGACGATGTTCGTGCACAGTTTCGTTAAGATTGACCCAGTCGTTTCGGAGTAGCTTGGATACACACAGATACATATGCATACATGCGCTACCATCGTTTTAGTAAGAAGATATGAATGCATATAAAGTATGAGATTGCTCTAACGTGCATGCAAACACGATGCCCCGAGGTCTGGTCAGTGCTGCTTTTCTTTTCGAGGATTCTCAAAGGGGACTCAATCATCAAAGCAAACAGTGTTAGCAAACAGGCAGTCAAAGCTTATCACACAGTTAAGAAAACAAAGCGGAGAGATGGAGCAGGTGATAGTCCGGTCTGTGCTTTCAGGCCGCGCGTGTGCGTGCGCGTCGATCTTGCAGGTTTCGACCCCATATTGCTGATTGTGTATGCACTTAAAAGTGTCTGTGACCTGGGCTTACCCTACTATTGCACAGATCACATGTACATGTTTGTCTGTTTTGTATATGTATGACTGTGTGTGTGTGTGTGTGCGCACAGCTGTGTGTGTTTCTCTCGCATGCCTCTGCGCAGTAATAGCATAGACTCCACGCCTCAACACTCACATCTAGCGAGCCAGTCACGTATTTAATCACACAATTTGACACGGCGCGTGGGCCCTCAGGTTGTGTGTTAAATTTTGCTCTCCCCACCCCACCCCCCTTCTTTCTTTCGCGTGCTTAGTTTATTGTGTTGTTGTCTTTGCCCCTCTTTCATTTTTAATCCCCCTGCTGAGGCTAAATGTTTTTGAGATGGAAAAACAAAGGCAACACAAGAAAGAAAACATGCAATGCGTCATAAAACAGGGAAAGAGACGAGGTGTTTTACAAAGAGAGCTGGTATACGGGGCCTAACTTATTAGATTCTAAATCACTGTATATGTCAAGCACAATAAATGTACAAGAGTACCCCTTGGCAGCAGCGATGCAGACGCACATCAGCAGCACGTATAGTCACATGTGACAATAGGCAGATTATTTAAATCCTTTGACATATAGTAACAACGTAAAGTATACATGTTCAGCATAGAGTCACCGTCTGAACGGGGGGATGGTTAGCTCTTGGCAAAAATCAGAATAAATCAGTAAGAATGTAGGACAGCTCCCATCCATGATGATTAGAGACCCTCAGGTACTTGTTTACTTCAACACATTTGACATTTACCATCAATTCTGCTCAGTATGATTTTTGTCATTTATGACATGAAGCATGTTGCATGTCTTCATTGCATCTTGTTCTTTACATACACCATGCTGCAGTTTCTTCAACAGTATTGGGGAAAATTATAATTTATTATACCACCTGTGATTTTCAGAAATAAACAACACACAGATATTTTTGTAATCTTTCAATAATGTCTTTAAAAGTAAAAATACTATTTTCATTTTAAAAAAAAAACAAAAAAACGAATTAGCGTTTTTATACCCCATAAATTTGAGTGGACTTCGCTGAGACATCAGAAATTAATTAGGCATTTTTCTGTCCAGAAATGCAAGTAAATAATTTGCCATCTTTATCAAAAAATAATAATGTGCTTTATTATTTTTTTCAGCTTTTTTTTTTTTAATCAGTAAATTTAAAATTGGTGGATAACAATGATAATTAGATTTTAGCATAAAAAAACAATGATTATTGGTGGATTAACCATTACAGAAACATACAAATGATTTTGTAATTACCAATAAGGTTAATTTAGGGCAGCTGTGGTATAAAGCTTACACTGGGTGGTGACCTAATAAACTGGTTAAACACTGTACATGTGCACTGACTGTTAGCTTGAAGCTAACTACTGACTGGCACTTTTAATTTACTCAGATGAAGAAGATGTTATTGCAATGTTATTCTTTTTCCCAATAACATAATTGAGAATTTGTCTCTTTTAACATTTGTAACAAACTTCAAATGTCAAATTTACTCCAAACAAATTTTAGAATCAAGTATTGTTAGCAGCTAATAGCAGGATTTCCAAAAACAATAAATAGTTTACTTGCCAACTGAGTACTCAACCAGTTGTGCTTCTGCCATGTGTGTGAAAAAATCTATAGAGAATTTGCGAGAATGACACTTCATATCCAAGCTGAGGTCTGCTGTGCTGAGAAGTGAGAAACAACTGGAGAAATGAACACCTGGTTGTCTTAATTACTGGTGGCATCAAGCGGAGAGCTTGTCGCTGCGAAAATGCTCGTCTGCTCGCCGGCTTTCTCGAGCAATGTGCTGTCTCTGAGACAACATCAAAAGAAGTTTCTTTACAAGGACACGAGTATCGACTGTGCATTCTCAGAGTGGATAATCAGCTCTCTCATAATAAAGCAGATCCTGTCCGTTCTCCTCCTGCGATGCCACTTCATTGGATAAAAAAACTATTCAAATGCGTTTGTTTGCACTGCAGTTGAAGCAAATGCAGTTGGCTCACCATTACAACAAGGTTGAAAGAATCAATAAAAGATTAAGTTGTCAAGGTTGACATTTTTCGAACATGCACGTCATTGTGTCAGGGTTTTTGTTTCCAATTTTCATCCTCCAATCCCGCCTTCTTTTCCATAAGTCCTTCTTACTTCTTACATCCCTCCTCCCTCCCTCTCCGTGCTCATCCATCACGTTGCTCTATTGATCGCATCTCAGGATTATCTTATTCAACTTGGTGTCTAGGAGAAGACGCTTGTCATGGCAGATGCACTATTGATTAGCTATAACTAGGACCTACTTGTGACACACACACACACAACTGCGCGCTGTGAACACAATAGGGAAGAAAATGGAAACAGTTGGGTTTGAGTAAGAGAGGACACACTGTCCCTCTGTTGTGAGCAGTATGTGTGTCACTGTATCAGCAGGTTTAGTCTTATACAGAAAAAAAGTCATTTAAATGCATATTTAATTAGTGCAAAGGCGTTTTTTGCTTTCAGTTTGTCCTCTGTGTGGATGTACATAACTTTGTCCTTTTTTCTCAAGAATGCAATATCTCAGAAATGCCTTAAGGGATTTTCTTCAAGTTTGTCTTTAATGTTCACCAGGACCCAAGGTCACTGTGACCTCTCTCAGCCATAGCTTAAGAATTCATACGCTAATAATGACAACATTTCAAGCTGCTGTCTAATAGAATAAAATGATAAAATGATGACATTTTATATCCAAAAAGGTCACAATTTTACTCCAGTATCAAAATGTTCTGCAAAAACACTTTTCTAGCCATTATTCAGCACAATAACTCAAAAAAAGAGAGAAGGGGAGATTGTAACCATATTTCACATTTGGTTCCCTGCTGGATTGGTCACACTGATTATGGATGCCCGTCTTAAACTTTTAGTTCTGTCAGAATCACTTTTCTCAGCCACACGTGTGAACAAATGTTCTTGCATTTATCTCTTATTGAACCTACGCGACAATTCGATGGACGCACAGCAGAGAACGACAAAAACAAGGCTTTACAAATTCAAGTCAAATCGATTTCAATCTCTAGCAAGTGACAACCTTTGGCTAGACCCTCAATTCAGATGGAGAGACAAAGCAGAAACATGCGTGCATACAACCAACAGGGGATCCTTCTATTAGTACTGCATTTATTCTGCATAGAGTTGGTGGAAGGATACTGATACTGTGGAATTGTTGGTGGGAACTGTCACCATTTAAGATAACCTTAAATGTATATTTGCTGCTCACCTCATTTTCTCTCTGTTTTGCAGGATGGCCAGTCCAGAACAGTAAGGCAGTTCCAGTTTACTGATTGGCCAGAGCAAGGCGTGCCCAAATCGGGGGAAGGATTCATTGATTTTATTGGCCAGGTGCATAAAACCAAGGAGCAGTTTGGGCAGGATGGCCCAATCTCTGTCCACTGCAGGTAATGTTGTCATGTGCATTATGTGGCTTGTATATTTTATTTTATATTAGTAATTGTTTTCCTAAAAAGAGGTGAGTTGTCGCCTGCTTTGCCTCAAACCGGTCTCTGAAGACATTCTTCTCTTCTTGAAAGCGATATAAGTCTCAAGACGAGATTAAATCTCTTCTTAAGATGGTTATTGTTTTGCAGCAGAGCTCCTCCTAAGGCGCAGCTCTAACAACATCCCTCCTCTCCTCTTTGCCAAGCGCAGTGCACTACCTCAGCACCTCCACGGGCCCTTCTCTTTCATAATTGATAAGCCTCAGATGTGGCTTGGCATTTGCAAGGAGAAGACATATGAAATGATACAGCCATTCTTTTGGGGGTTTTACGATCACTGCGTGGTGCATTTTTATCACCTCCGGTGTAGTTGCCAAGGTAACTTTCACCATTAACTTGAGATGCTGTATGCAGGTAGTAATTGATATTTGGTAGTGGTCACCAGCAGAACGTCAGATTATTAATATTCATAACCCTGAGTGGGATCAGTCTGAATGACTTGTTATTCTCAGTAGCCAAATGAGGACAATCTTCACAGCTTTGGTTCTGTATACGCTGCGAGACAAGCAAAGACGGAATGTATGTCTCGTATATGATCTCCGACACACTTTTTTTAAACGTTTGATTGGCATTCAGCTCCAAGGATACAAATGGGCGAACACTAATAATTCCCTTGCTGTCTCTTAAAAATACTTTACCTTTGGAGCAGAATAGGTGTCACTTTTGCGCCACATTTCTACTGCAGAGGCGCCATGACATCATCGAATGTAGCATAACGTCCTTTGGATTAAAAAGCAATGATGTCACCAGCCATTAAATGACCCTCTGGGAGTTGTCTCGGAGTTGTGTCAGGCTAGCACCACTAAGACTGAGTTATTCTACCCCTCTGTGAAGCCTTTATGGGAGTGCTGTCCTTAAAGTGAAAGGCCTGGTTATTGCAGGACTGGAGTAATGCACAAGAAAGCAGACAGAGGCTGCATTTAGCGCCTAAATAAGTGATGCATCTCACCAAATGCGGTCCTGATTTTGAGGCGTGCGCGCAAGTAAACACAGCAAAGTGTTTTATGTCATTAGAGTTCGATGATATTAATCAGGGAATCATTTTGCACCGATGTGTATCTCGAGTAGTTGAGTAGTAATAGTTGTTGGACTCTAGCTACCTCCTTTCCCATCTAATCATTGTAGCCCTCTCACCTTTCTCCATCCCTCCTCCTTCAGGCTTAGTCGTTTCCGAGAGTAGAGCTTATAGCTTCCTTTTCTCTTACTCTTTCGTCTTCTGTCACCCGCCTACCCCGTTCGTCAACTGCCTGTCTGTTTCTTAATCCTCGCTCTCTCTCGCTTCCTCTCGGTCCATCCATTCTCCTGCACCTCTTTTCTTTTATTCTTCTCCCTTCCTCCTCAGCGTCTATCTAATAGACCCACATGCTTTTTGTCATTAATTGCCTGATTACTTCCTGTGAATGGGGACACCAAATCCTCTCAGTCTGCAGTGGCTCGGCGAGCCTTCAGATTTGGAGAGTCGATCTTCCTGGGGAGTGGGAGAGGTTGAAAGAGAGTGAGAGAGAAAGAGAGAGGGGGGGAGCTCTGAGTGAGTTTAAGAGCCCATGTGACAGTCTGTGACTGACTCCCGTGAAGAGGCTTTGGGTGGGCTGAGAGATACTGCAGTGTGGGGGTGATTAGGCTCCTGTTTCTTTTTTCATTTAACGGCGTCAATCAATACCTGGTCATCTTTTGTCTCAAGTGCGCCGTTTTCCTCCAGCAGACACACGCAAACTTGTCAACAAACTCATGCACAAGTCAAAAAAGTGTCTCCCAGCAGCCGTCACTTCCACTCTCCATTCAGACAAAATAGCATCAGAGGCTGGAAGAAGCCCAAATAAATCTGTTGTCATATCAATTATTGTTCCATTGGTGAAGTGGAAGTCATTTCACAGCAAAGCAGCTTAGAGAGGCAGCTCTCAAGTATTTCAGGATCTGAGTTAAGACTCGGGCTGTATTTCTGGAGAGCAGCAGAAGGCTGAGTTTTTCGACACATGGGAGGAGGGACTTAATGAGACAAAATGTTTGCTTGGTCGCTTGTGTGCGACTCGAAATGTGCGCCTATGTGTCCTTGGGCTTGTGTGTGTGTGTGTGTGTGTGTGTGTGTGTGTGTGTGTGTGTTAGACAAGAATGTGGCCACAATATGTAAGTGGATTCACGAGGTTCTCACATGCAAATTGCCTCCTTTGTTAGTGTCACTGGTGTTTTGCCATGGAGCAAAATGTCCAGCTGTGGAAGTTTGCTTCCTCTAAGTGGTTAGAGCTTCCAGTGTGCAAAGTATTTTTAGATCTTTGCAGTCACTGTCCCCCACAAAATGCTGCATGCGACACGAGAGAAAGGCGCAATTTACAAAGGCACCATTCACTCGCTGTGTGCACAAAGCGTGCTTTACATCTTTCTGAATACACTTTTTTCTCTTTTTGTGTTTGCAGTGCTGGCGTGGGCAGGACCGGAGTCTTTATCACCCTTAGCATCGTCCTGGAAAGGATGCGTTATGAAGGTGTGGTTGATATCTTCCAAACGGTGAAGATGCTCCGAACACAGAGGCCAGCTATGGTCCAAACTGAGGTGAGAAGTCACAGAGTCACGCACAATAGAGATTGACAGACCACGTGACTTTCGCGCATTGCATGCCGGGAATTCGTGGCAAAACAATCCAAGTACCGCATCAAATGCAAGCATTTGCAGCACCACAAAACGTTCATTCTCCGGTTCCAATACCTTCTTGCTTGTTCTTTGTCCCCCAAAAAAGTTATGTACAAAACGAAGGAGAACAATGCCGGTCCGTACAAAGACAGACTTGATGAAAAGTCAAAGAAAAGATACGAGGAAAAAATCAAAGGAGTGAAAGGGTTAGACCCTTACAAGCACACAGAGTGGACAAAATACGTTAGCGTGCTGCCCAACTTTCACCACACTCATATTTATAATTATACGGTTCTTGGAGTGAGTGCATACACTCATGAAGTTTAGTAACTTCAGGTCACTGCAACAAGCCCAGGTACAGTTTACTGACGGATGGGTACAGGACCTTGAAATGCACGGTGTAGAACGAAAGACCATCGTACCTATCATAAGTTTACCAGTCTCACAAATCATCTTCATAAATACACATTTGTTAACAGTTTATTAATAGGACCTTTAAGCTCAACGGTAATTAATTAGTAGTGGAAATAATTTCTGGTACGCATTACAGAAATGTAGCAGTGACAATAATACTGTATGCTGTAATCGCACTGGGCAATTGGTGATACAAAAAAACTGTTTTACCCTGTGAATAAAAGTATATGTTTTTGTCAATGTACCATGGTAATAACAGAAGCGAAACGCAATATTGTGTCAGGACAATTCACTATTTATGCACAATAAGCAAAGGAGCATAGCGCGACAATTTCTGTTCAGCGCCAGACTTGCTTGTAACCTATATCACCAATTATGTTATGAAAAATGATGTATTAACTACTACAAAACACTGACCTTTGTGGAAATGCTTGGAGCAGACTAACCTGTGAGCTGGAGTGTTCTGGGACGTTATATTTGGTCTTTGAATGGCTGCAATCCAGGCCATCCGTCGCCTCTTTGTTACTTCGGAAACATGGCTCGAACAATTTCTCTTCAACGACGTAATCCGATAACAACCGATCTCTTTACCCGTCGGCTTCCCGTGGCTGTCATGCGACCGGCTATTGCAGTTAATAATACGACAGCTTCTTGCCATTTTTTGTGTTTCTTTTTATCGCTGTGTAACTGATTTCAATTGAAAGCCTGCGTGCGCTAGTACCTCTTGCCACGAGTTCCCAGAATCCTTTGCTGTTTTACCCCTGAATGACGTCACATTTTCAATCTCTATAACATACACTGCTCCTTATTTGGATAGACTTATGGAATTTTAAAAGACCACCAATAAGTTCTATTAAACCACTTTTGGGTGGGTGTCTTCACCCCCATAAGGTCTATTATTGGTTTTCTGGTCTTCCTGTGTGAAAATGGGTAAATGCAAAATCAAGTTATATAAAAAATTTTTGCTCATGCCAATCTAGGCTTTCGTGCGCTGCCTCAGCAAATTGCGAAATTTACTGCAAGTTGAAATTGTCTGAAAATTGTAATCTCTCATGTCATTAAACTCCTGGTGAGGTGTTCTAATGCAATTTGTTATGCGTCTGTCTGTTTTTTTCCCTCCACAGGATGAGTATCAATTCTGCTATCACGCAGCTCTGGAGTACTTAGGAAGCTTTGATCACTATGCAACGTAAAAAGCCATCTCCCCCCCTCCCCCTCCTCTGAATCCTGTTGCCCCCCCACCCCCCACCTCAACAGCCTCTTGAGCCATAGGAACTAAAATTTAAAACGACAGCAAACAACCACATCGCCACCGCCAATTCAGCCACATCAACCAGGATCTCCTAGATTTTTTTTTTTAAGACAACACCCGGTCCAACCAGTTCAGAGTCCAATTTGACTTTTCAAATATGCCACAAGGAAACACAAGAAAATTGTCCATCATCTCAAGAAAAGAAGATCCTCGGCAGGGGAGGAACCAGATGCTGTGGCTCAAGATGTGGGGCGGGTTTTGATCAAAGTGTCAGACTGCTTACCTTACCTCAAGTGTTTCAATGTGGAGGACATTGTAAACATTCGTGGACGTTTCTCTTCTCAAAAAATATCTTCGTGACACAACAGTAACAAGCGACAGATGACGAAGGAAAAGGAAGGCAAAAAAAATACAAATAAAAATGTAAAAAACACTGAGAAGCAGATGGATGTAGCCAAGACTTGGTGACTATCTTGTTTTTTGATATGCTCGGGTGTAAAAGGGGTTCAAGTATTTCCATCAACACAGTGTGTGAGTAATATTGTGAGAAATGAAGAAACTGGTTGCCTGCATAAAAGATTTATCAAGCTGTACAAAAAAAATGAAACAAAAGAAACAGAAAAGGACAAGTTCACTCACATTCGGCACCAAATCCTTCAAAAAACCTAAAGTTTTTACAGTATTTTGTGTGGGATAACACTCGACTATTAAAGCGACTTCTTCTCGAGCACTAAGAGCTAAAAGAAGACACTTTTTGGTTTTCTTGGAGTTGTGAGGATGAAAACAGCGACACATTTCTTAAAATGTGCTAATTGCATCAGTTGTGAATTCGTGTGAAATCAGTATCCTCAGCCAGGTAATCGCAGGAATGTTGCAACACGCCAGTATATTAACAGTGCAAAGATCAGTCACCGGATAAAAGTCTCGCCTGCTGCACGAAGCTTCCGCCGCGTCGTCTTGCGTGCAGCCAAGGTGAGACAAGCGGCAGCCGTGTCCCGTGATTTTTCTTTCTTTCTTCTGTTTTTCTTAACAATCGCTCCTGTCTTTGGAACCACTACATTGTGGGGCCGTGGTTTCAACATCCACGGTTTTGAACAAGAGATAAACCTGGTGGGGGGGGGGAAGGCTTTGGAACAAAAATGGAACAACCAAACAAGGATTGCCGCAAAAGTGAGGGCTCTCTTTGTGTACAGTGACCAACGCTCATCGTCATCCTCCAGAACTTTGTCTAATGAGGAATTATCTCGTTTTTCTGGGTTTTTTTTTTATTATGATTTTCTGTCAAAACCAAACATGCTGCTTATCTCGTGTACGCTGTACGTGTGACTTTGGAAGGAGAGGAAACTGATGAATCAAAGATGCCATCTCTGATAACTGGCATGACTGAAAGCGCATCCACTTGACGTCATCGTCCACGCCTCCTTTCCCCCTCCCTCTCGCCCAGCCTCCTCTATAATCATCTATATCATTGTATAAGACGCTCAAGTGGCAAAGGCCTGCTGCAGTTACCAAGCTGCACATTAATGTGGTTGAAAAATTGGCCTTTAGTTCCACTGTTTGTGTGTTTTGGTGACAGGTGGATACATTTAAACAAAAAAAAAAAAAAAAAAAAAAAAAACAGATGCTTTGGTATTTGCCCTCCGTTTTCAAGGTGATGTCTCTGTGGGTGACACAGCCAGACCAAGGAGCCATGATGGATCTCGACGCTGTGACGCGTTCCTGAAACTCTTCAGTACAAGTTACTTGCACATCCCCAAACGAAAAAAAGATTAACTTTAAATGTATTACCCCCGCCAACCCCTCCCTACTCTCCCCGAACAACTGCAGGTCGACACACTAGTGTATGTTGTGATTTAAAAAGAAAAATCAAGCTTTTGAGATCACCGGGTTTTCATTTCGAGAACAGTGCTTTGGTATACGCGAGCGTTACGGATCCCGCGCAGGTTTCCGGTGGGTGTGCACAAAAGCCGGAGCGATGGACAGAACTGTGTGTAATCTTTTCTTATTTCCAAAAAAGCCTTATTGTTATTGTAACATTACGAAAACATTAATGTTGTATTATGACGACTTATTTTACACTACATAGTTGACTTTTTATTATGTTTTTGGTTGTTTTGTTTTTTTTCATTTTAGTTTTCTAACAGATGTTGTATCATTTTTTAAAATTAGCAGGAAAAGAGAAAAGCTTATCTGTTCATATTATGTTTAAAGACATTCTATTTTTTCACTGTAGAAATGTTAAGTATAACATGGCTGTGTGCTTGTGCGCATATATGTATGCATTCATGTGTACTGCGCACTCACACATTCATATATATTTAAATGCAGAATATGAAGATATATCCAAACCTTAGTATGAATTATATGTTTCTCCTCATCATCTTTTTTGTTTTTTAAACCTGTCAGTTCTCATGCTTGAAAATATGATTTTATTTCATTTTGTTTTTCTTTGTGTGTGTGGTTTTTTTTTAATATATACATACATATATATATATATATATAAATATATAATCTTAGAGACCTTGTGTGTTTCTTAATGGAAGCTGAGGGAAGCACTATGCCTGAATCCTCTGCCTCCACTCACCATTGCTCTTCTACCCGAGGGTAGAACCTGTGCCGATGAGGAGATGCCATTTTTTATTTCTATTTTTTATTTTTTGTCGTTTTTTCTTTTTCTTTTGAGCAACTGTTGATGAAGTGATCTACAAAATATCAATCAAATATTTCAAAACTGACGATTTTTTCTTACCTATATAGGACCAACTTGACGAACTGTATCTTGTATGATCATGGTCAGGCTATGACCCTCGCAGTTTAAGAAAATCCTCTTCAAGTTCTCTTTTCTTATTTTAATTTTTCAGACATAATGTGGCCATTCATTTTGTTAGATATCCACTATGATCTAGAGTATACCTGTAAATAAACAAATATATAGATTATATGTATTTGTATCATTTGACCTTCAAGATCTCATACTTTAGGTGGGGACAGAAATACAAAAATCAAAGTCCTTCTCACATCCTGGTGGTTGTAGAGCCTGCTTTCTGAAACCTCTCTTCTCCAGTCCTTCCTCCCTGGTCTTTAATTACCACTCACTTTTCTTCTGACTTTAATTTCCCCTGCTAGCAGTTGAAATGGGAAACATGCCAGCCTCTGTTCTCATACCTATAGCCTCAAAGAGAGCACGAAATCAGCACCAGTGATCTGCTGGTATAATTTAACCAAGCCTGGGAGGTTAGTCCTTTCTGTCAACTATTTGAATTGCTAATCAATCATTATTTCAAGGACCTGTTACATTCTTATTCTAGGTGTAAGACAGAGTGGAGCAACTAAAGGGTGTTTTTGAAAAAGAAATATTGTCTTAAAATAATTATCAAACAAAAGATTAATCACAAAGGTGTAAATTCGTAAAGCCACAGCTACGGTAAAAACGCTGGAGGAATCCTTCATTCCTTAACACTTTCCACAAAACCCCCAGAAGATGTGCAACTGTTCAACTACCTAAAATGCCAAGGTGTTAATCCATAAATATATCATTAGCTGAGGAGCAAATACAGCTATGCTAAAGGCCAGACATGGTTCAGTTCCAACATGACACGTTGATTTATTGTCTCCCCGGTGCATTTTTTTAAGCCTTGAACAGAACCATACTGTTTTTTTCTTTGGTTTTTGTTTTTGTCTTTGACCATGCTTCATTTTGGGATGCAGAAAGAAATCAGGACTCAGTGAAAGATAGCAGAGTGATGCAACCAAGGAAAGACCGAGACAACCAAAAACGTGCTGCAAATTCACATTTCCAGCATGTCATTTCTGAACAGTGGGAACCTTGAGATGTTTCATAATGAACTCAAAGCCTAAGATGAACGACTCTGGAATTCAGTGAGGCTGATGAGAAAGGGCCCAGGCCAAAACTGAAACCATGGAAGTCTTTCAAAGCTTGTGCAATGTGTTACGTTTTTTTGACTTAATGTGAAGATGTTAGGCTTTTGAAAACAAACCGCCAAATTTGCAGGAGTATGTTGAATATTTCAGGGGAAGAGGGGAAATAACAAAAGATGAACCCTAACTTAATAAATAGAATCAAAATAACAGAACATATACAGTACGACAAATTGGAAAAAATAAAAAACAACCCAAATTCAGAAAAATACTTTTTTTGTATGAGGGCCAAGTGCTATCACTTTCAAACTGTTACTTCTAACTGAAACAATAATTGGTTTAAAGCCACTGTGTATGTAGATATGTTGACTTTGTATTAAAGAAATGTTGTCTGAAAATCATTTTGCATGTGTTTCTTGCTGGTAAGATTGGTTACAGCATGGATATCTCTCCTCCTGTCTGATTGTCTGCCTACAGTATTTCCCCATCTGTTAATATGCAAATTTCTGGTGAGAGTTATTTAGCTATGATACTTGAAGTACATCAGCACTTACTTTGTGCATCATACATCAGACTGGAACTTGCACTGAAAAAAAAATCTGTTCTATAGGACGAGTGATGAAACTCACAGATGGTGCGCATCGTTTGTTGATAGATGGCTTGATTAGCTTCCTCCTATATTTATCCACCAGCCTCTCTGCAAACACATCCCAGTGTGTCCTTAAGCTCCTCTTCAAGCTTGATAAATGCCATGCAGACAGGCTGATATTGGTGCAGAGGTAAACCCTTACCTAGTGGTATTTACTCTCTAATCTGTCCTCTTTGGGTATCGGCTAACCTAAGTGATGCTTCTGGAAATCAAAGGGTGTGTTGGTCCCAGACCTGACTGTGTTTGCCTTAAAGATATTGCTTTAGATTACAACCTGCAAATTGCAGCGTGTGATTATTTGGTATTTGCACAGTATCCCTAAAATATTTGTAACAATAATTCTAGCGAGACAAAAAAGGGAAGAACAAAGAGGTTGGGGAATGAGGGAGTAGCTACACCCAAAGGAATTACAATCTTATTATGATTTATTTTTCAACATTTTTTCTCATTTTGTTTTTGCTTTTTAATTTTTTTTTCCCCTGAGGAGTAGGAATGACGAATCTCAGAGGTAATGGGAGTGAATTAGTTGCAAATTTGACAGTATGACATGTGTAGTGTGTATTTTATTTTATATATATGATGAATATCAGAAGTAGTAGCATGCATAGTGTATAGTCATCTGCATTTTTTGTGCATTAAAGCAATCTCTAATGACTTTTTCAAGATAACGATACTGTAAATATTTAGAATACATAAACTGTATTTATATTTTAATTTTATACTTTATGTTTTAAGCCTTGTATATATTCCTTTGTGTCCACCTGTAACTAGAAATGTGTTGGTTGTTGGGTTTTTTACACTGAGCTATAGATCTAAACTTCAATGAGTTTACAACTGTGAGCTATCAGAGTGTTTCAAATTGGCAAAAATCTGCCTCTCCTAAGACTTCGCTCTTCACGCCATGTTGGATTCACCTGTAAATTAGATGCTGCTGCATCATCGTCTCACCCTGTGACAGCCACTAAAGCATTGTCATTTATTAAATGGTAATGTACGCAGATTGACAACCCGCTTCAAGGATGATGTTACTAATTGTGCGCCGGAAGAGCTGCTTCAGTCCATCCCTTTCTAATAGTGGCGAGCCAGCAGACCAAGTGTGAGGGTAGGCAAGGAAGTGAATTAGGGTGGCGATTATGCAGTGATTCAGACAGCAGCTCATTAGGACCCAGCTAAGCAAGCAATCAACGAATCGATGTGACAGTGGACCCAAAAGCCACAGAAATTTGTAATAAATGGCAAAGCGATAAATTGGATTATCCACAGCCCCGTGGCCAAGCTCTTTCTGTTGCAAATGACAAATCAATCCAATCATGCCACGAAAAAAGCTAAAGAACCACAAAAACGGGAGGGAGGGCCTCGAGTTGCACCGGCTGTGGAGGTTATCTGTCTGTCAGATGCGTCTTGTTAAGGTTGTAGTTTTCCAGAGGTCATTTCTGTGTGATATTCAGGGCTCTAAAAAATTCATGGCCAGCCATTAGGTGTTTATGACCACCTTTTATAACTGGAGATTTAGTGACATTTGAACTCGTGCCAGAGCAGTAAAGGTGTCAGAGGGCTGCCATGCCACATGCCTGCTGAACCGACAGGACGAAGGCAGAGCTGCTTTCAGATGTTAAGGATGTAAAAGAGCAGAAAAGGAGAAATAATTAATAAAAATGAGGCAGCAGCAGGATCCCGTCTTAACTCTGTTTCATTTCTTGTATTGTAAGCACAAGAGATGGATCTGCTCCATCAACCTGTCAAATCATCACCGCTGAATGCCACGACCATGACTGGAGTGCTGGATGAAGAAACACTGACATGACATTGATGGACAAAGATGAGCAGATAGATGAGTTATAAACATTAAACCTGTTCAAACATGTCAGCACACAGCTGGCACCAGTTTCGTGGAAAGATACAAAAACATCACACGTCAAATATTGTATTAAATAAACCAGTATTTTTGTCAAAGGACTTTGCTGCCATCTGCAGGATAATATAAGATGGCACCATCTGGATAACACGAAAGAGCTGTTTCCATTCAATTAAATCAGAGATCCACATTGATAGATGGTGGATTGGAATGTATTGTCCTCTCCAGAGGCTTTCTCTATGCTAACTAGACCATTATGAGCTGCTGCTTAGCAATAACTCGCTCTATTTTAAATGCATCTACATGTGGGATCCGTGCATTCATACAAATACTAACAGTTTTAGTTGCATATATAGTATTCTACCATACAGCAAGATCGTTATACACCTGAAACACAAAAAGCCTGGAGTGCGAATTGAGCAGGGACCCCCTTGCACAAGCGCTCATACTCGACGCCCTTCCTGTTAAAAGTGTGTTTGAGCGTCGCCAGCAGTAAACGGTGGCATTTCAAAATTGTGGTGCGACATGACTCCTGTGTTTATGGCCTCGTGCTGTTATTTCCTTTAATCTGTCTTACGTTCCCTGGTTCCTTTCTGCCTCTCTGTGTGCAGCCAGGGCTCTTCCACTGACTGATTGCTGCTATTAAAAAAGAAAGGAGCGGGGATACTGTCTTGGTTTTCCTTCTTCCTTTTGCAGTTTTATTTCTCAGTCTCAACCACCAGTTCTATTTTTTCATGTCGCTACACTCTTAGGTCTCAACATTCATCTGCTATTCCAATTTTATTTTAAAACAGTGGCCTCTGGCCTTGCCTAATGGCCTGTCCAAGGAAGTGGGGGGGGACCTTTTATCTTTGAAAGCTATTTGATTTTTAACTTTGAATAAAATATCAAGGTTGATCATTAGTGAATGTCCTAACTCATTTAAAATATCACATTTTGTTTCCAGTTGATGAAGTCCCACAAAAAAGAGAAATAATAACTATATTGGACTCGCCTGGGAAAACCAGACGAGACTAATTAAAAAACAAAAAAAACTGGCAGCAATAGGATTGCTTATTTTCCATTTTAATTAGCCGATAAAAAAAAAAAAAACTGACATTTTTTTTATTCCAAAAAGACTGATTGGTTTTCACAAATTAGCAGTTTCAATCCATTTGATGGCATGCTTGAATCCCCAGTTTGCTCAGTTAGAGAAGTATGATTTAAACCTTGTTTCTTAATTCAGCGTTCTGGAAAAGGTTGAGAAGCCTGGTTTCAAAACATATTTGAAAAGCAAACAAAAAAAGCTAAACTTTCTCATAAATATTTCACACAGAACAGCACATCCTCTTTCAAATTTTGCTTCTTGGATCTGGGATGATTCTTAAATGGGGCATTTAATCCAGTGTACACAATGGGAAGTGGCTTTGGCACAGTGTCTAAACAGAAAGTCACATATTTCTTCTTGGATTTTTTTTCCAAAATATACCCAAACAAGGACAAGGAATGGCTCTGGTATAAATTTGTGATAGGTCATCATTTGGTGCTGACTTTGAAATACTTCTTTGAAAACTTCAAGAGCAGTAAACATGAGAATCTTCAAACTTTGCCTCGTGTCTGCTTTCCTAACAATGTTTCTAAAAACTCATTTGGACTCTGGTCTCAAATGTCAGCTAAAGCACTCAGTTCAAAATATGCTCAGTACTGTGGAGACAGATAATGGTTCTGTAATGGGAAACACAACATAAGAATGATGGCTTCCAGAAAAAAACAAAACAAGCATTCTGCGGTGCTCTACAGTGAATTTTCCATTAATGATTAAGGACACATGAAACCGTCTGCAATGGAACCATTAAAGCTTCCTTGTAAACATGTCCATCTGAACATAAAAAACTTACATTCCAGCAGAGTGAGAGGCAGAGAAAATGAGTTCAGGATGAAAAATGAAGATGTGTTACAATTGTAGTTCGAGGAATACAGGCGGGAACTTCTAGCCGAGCTCTACGTGTTGGACTTCTCATCCGAGTGAATCTCAAATTTGCATAACGTAATCACTCAGCCGTCCCAGTCTGGCCCACAAATATGAGCACCGATAAAAAGAGGGCGTTCACTAACCACTGCATCGACTGAAGTTCACCACATAATGACAGGGCGCACCGCCTGTGTCTTTTATGTCATCATTATAGGTTTAGAGTGAGTCGGTATGTTTGCTACCGCTGATGCTAAAAGCTTAGGTCTCATATAATTCGGTGTCCATCCTCTGACCCTGCTAGTGTGGTAATTAACATAAAAGGTGGTGCACGGTTTCATTGCATGAAAGTGCTTCCTGTTTGGGGCTGAATTCTTTAAGTAGTCTTCAGGAATAGTTCCCCAGGCTTCTTGAAGGACATTAAAAGCTCTTGTTCTGCATTTGGCTGCCTCTGATAGATGACGATCTCACACTGCTTCAGTGTTAAGGTCGAGGCTCCGGGGAGACCAAACCATGACTGATAGTGTTCAGTTGTGTCTATTTCTATCCAGGTATGCTTTAACTGCACTGTCAGTGTGTTTGGGATCAGCCCCACACCATGGCAGAGCTTCACTGTGTTTTACAGATGGCTGTAGACGCTCACTGCTGTACTTCATTCCTGACCTCCTCCATACAGCACACAGTGATGATGATTTATACTCCATAAGCTTTGTTGGCACTAGTTTTCAGTCTGCTTTCGTCATATCTCAGCTTTTTCTCTTCCTTAAGAACAGCTTCTTGACAGCCACCCATCCACTGAGACTGAGATTTTTGATGATACTTCAGTGAACAATCAACTGAAGAGTCAGATGCATCTCTCAGGGCCTGAGTCAGTTCTTTGCTGGATTTTTTTTTTTTTTGCTCAGACTTGGAGGACATGACTTTTAGGGACCATTCCTGTGCTGTGGATAGTTTTTGGCCTGCCACTTCTTCTTTTGTACTTCACTTGTCCAGTTTCCTCAATTTTTAAAGAATACACGTTTTTGGCTAATAGCTCTTTCGGAATCACCTCGTCTACAAAGAGCTTCATTTCATCCCTTGATTTGCTCCCTTTTCTAAGCTTGAAATTGAAGTGGGAAGTGGCTTAACAAAACAAATAAAAAAAAAAGCATTCCTCTGAAAATGGTCAAGTACAAGGGCTGATTTGAAAAAGAATGAAAAAGCAGCGAATGTCCAAAAAAAACAAAAAAACAAAAACAAAGCATTGAGATCTATTATACAAAATTGCTTTAAAAATTGCAAAAGAGTCTGGCTCCTTGGAAGACGACATGAAGGGTGGCTCCAGACTAGTGTGCAAATAAGAGTCAGACAGGCTGTAGGTTCCAGTTTTCATTGTATTTCAAATAAAAACAAACCCAAGCGCATTTGCAACATTCCTGATAACTCAGCGGAGTGGAGTGCTATTGGCCATATATCATGTGAGGTCTCATTCCTAAAGAGTCGAGCACAACTTCCTCCCCCAGTGACCATGTGGACTTCTGTGACACATCAGCTGCTTAACTGTGGCCTGCATGATACCACTGAACTATAAGAGCATGGGATTATGTTTGGGGGAAACATAATGAACAGCTTTCCTTGCATACAGAGATAGAAGTACTGTATAAAATTATGTTATTTAACTGAGAAGTTGAGCCATTATTTTAAAGTAAGTGCAACAGCAACTTAAGGCATTTCGAACTTAATTGTTTTTGTCTGCCAGTTGTTTGGCTTCAGGACATAGAACTAAATTAACCTGAGAGGGAAGGACTAATTGGAGCATTGTCACGAAAGGCTTCAGGTTCAGATATCGAGTTCAATCAGCAGCATTTTACTGATTCAGCAACAATTCAGTGAAATCTTCTTCACTCCGAGGCTGTTTCTCATTTGTATATTAGTTAGTTTTTGGGAAATAACCCAAATAAACTACCTCGTTTCCAATTTGCTACATAAGTATGTATCACTATGTATCCACTCACTATTCGGTATAATATCTACTCCGAGTATTAATTATCACACATTTTATTAAATGTGTCACATATTTAGTCTTTTGGAATAATAACTGTATTTCTTAGTATTGAAAGTTTCCCAGTACAAGTGGGATGAATCACACTTCTCACCTTGAGGAATTATCCACTTCTGTTCAGACATGCCTACACAGAATGATGGGAATGAAGTTAGAGGAGACCTTTGTTTTTTAATATGTTTTCCAAGTTGTGCTTGTAACACAAAGGAGATCAGAAGAAGCCACTTGCAGCGCTCTCAGGCATTTTGGGGGACAATGCCTTGTCATATGTAATGTCGCTTCATCTCGGGATTTCAGGAACAGAGCAAATTCACTGTGTCATTTCTGCGGCATCCATGAAAACATTTGCTACAGGTATGACCTTTGGCTAAGTTCAGGCAAAGTTTAGTTGGCTGTTTTCTGGGGTAGCTTTCATGCCCTGGATCGTTTTCTCTACTCAGCTTGTTAGGCTAAAAGCAAAACAACACGCTTGGGGGCTAGAGTTCTGGGATGGATGCATGTCAGCAAAGAAATGGATATGTGTGCATGCTCGCATGTAAGTTTGATTTACATTGTTCATCCAAAGACAAACTGAACATTAGCTGCTTTCCATTGAGCTAACAAACTCGTTTCATTTACCTCTGATAGTTAAAGGGCTCTTTTTTTGCAGCTTAAGACATACACTTAAGTTGACCTACATACAAAGCAGTTGGTGGTCTAGCTCATCTTAGTAGATATTAAATAATATATTTACTGTTAAAAAATTAAAAATGAGAAAAACCATACCATGAGTCATAGTTGCAAATGTACAAAAGTTTTGTCATTTGTTTATTTGCAGAAACAGATAATGACAAATACTAATGCCCTTTAATCCTGGTATAAGCTCTGAAACCAAAGAAGAGGTGTGAAATGAAAGTGAATGGCGTGACTGCAATGCAGCATCACTTAATTCACACAGGTGCTGTTTACCCACGTTACACAGAATATACATTTCTCTCAGTTGCCAGAAATATAATGAATAAACATAAATGCAATATCTGAAACTGCACAACTAACTTGGTGGGAACAAAAGTTAAGAGATCCTCTTTATTTGGTCTTTAGGTCTCTGTATTTGTACATTCATTATCATATGAATTCAGCAACAGCAGTGATTTATGATTTTTTTTTTTTTGCAATATGAATCTTGAATATCAGACTTACATTATTATCTTGCTGAAGAATATGCTGATCAATATTTAATCATTGTGATTTGAAGAATTAAAGAATTTAAAATATTGTTAAATACTTTGCAGGCATTTCATGTAGGTCTACATACTGCTGTTTCCAGTATGTGCTTGTCTCAAGTAAATAAATCAGCACCGTGGGAGGAATATGTGAATGCAAGTGAGCATATTTCTGTGTGTATGTGTGAGAGTGAGTAGTATAAAAGATGCAGGAGAGAGTGAGAAAAAGTATATTTGTGTTTTTGTGAGAGTTGGAAAAAAATTGCGTTAGGGGAGATAAAAGACTCGGTGCCAATTTTCCTACTATGGTCACACTTGCATAATGTTGAGGGAATCGCACAGAATCCTTTTAAGGTGTCAGCCAGAGTGAAGTATAACATCATTTACTGGAAAACTGTGAGCTCAGACACACACACACATACACACAAACACACACAGAGTCAGAGCCAATGTAGGCAAACTACAAGGTAGAAACTAATGTGTATTGTATAGAATTTAAGCAGAGTGATGGGGACTGATGCACACAGACTCAATTATAACGTAAAGAGGAGTTTTTAACTTGTTTGCAGTTTAACAGTATAGCTAATATGAATCACACATTTTGGAGTTTACTAGACTAGGTTCACAATGTTAAAAAAAACACTCTGTTTTCCTTATGCAGCGCATTACTGGAGCAATTCTTTTTTGCCTGATTTCGGAATTTCTTTCCTTTCTCTCTGCCTCCTTGTGCTTCCCCTCAGAAAAAGTCCAGTCCAGTCCAAAGAAAACATTGAGTGCATGGACTACGCCAGAATTAGATGCAGCCCAATCTGGTGAATTGCATTTTAAAACCAGAGTAAGGCCAGTCCACAGTGTATTCGTGCGATTGTTTAACCAAATAACTTGCATTGCAACTGTTTACCATTTGAAAATGCTACGTTGCACAACAGCACAAACGAGTGAGCGATGAAGTCAGCATGATGATACTGTGGACTGAGGGAGTATGTTTGTTCTGAGAATAACAAAGCAAGAAGTCTGTACAAATACGACTTTATTGAAATGTAGTGTATTTGTACTGAGTTGAAGGGACAAGAACAGCAACTAGGAGAGGCAAACTGATTATGCACTACATGCCAAAGTAATGGTTGAATAAATAAAACCAACGCTGTCGTCCAGTGTAGTTACAAAAATGTGCTGCAGTATAGCTGATCACGATTGCTTTAAAAAGTTGGTGTGTAAGGAATTTGCTGTGGACAGAGTCAAAAACATAGACCTATAAAACATTACACAAAAGCATTAAAAGCAAAATTTGCACATCAGTGTTTTAATGTATAGGTAATAAAAGACTTTTCATGAAAGAGGAAGCAGACTAGAACAGGCAGCGTACAGTTTGTTCCCAGCGAGTATTTAATATTTTCTTCCACCAGTCATTGCTCCCTAGTTTCCAGTTTCTTGCATCTTTCTACACTTTAGCTAGGAGATTTATTACTTAGCCTACTGAGTTTGTAAAAATGTCTCACCAATGGTATAGCCCATTAGGCATAGCATCACCAAGCAGCTTATTTCACTTGACAGCAAGGACTCTGGTCAGGACAGTGTAATACTTGGGGAAGTTCAGGCGACTCCCCAGATTACTTTGCTCATGTCGCTTGGTGAGTGATTCCTGGCTTAAACTGAGACTGACAAAGGTAGTAGCTTATTGTCTGAACCCTTCAGCAGAATGCCAAAGTTTCAAGTGTGATAAAGGATGTTCTTCAGGACTAACTGTTTGTTGGCAATTTAGTTTCAATTAGCTTAAAAAGAAACACTTTATGTTTACTGTCTGGTTGCTGTAGCATTGCTTTATTTGGAGGCTGACCAATTATAAACCATACCTGCAAGGAGTTAGTTGAATAAATGTCCTAATCAAATGTTCTAATTGATGACCAGCAAGTATTCAGACTCAATCACGTGTGTGTTAATACAACGCCAAAAAGTGGACATCCCAGCAGTCCACTCCCAGAATCAGATTGTCAGATTGTGCAATGCTCAGAGGGCCTCTGTTAGCATGTTAAAGACTGAAAAAGTTTGTCTTGCTTGGGATAGCTGTAAGTAAAGTTTATTTATTTATTTATGAAGCGCTTTTCACAGACGGTCAAAATGCCCTGTACACAAAAAAAGTATGTGTCCACATTTTGGACAGAGAGGACAGATGGTTTGAAAGAGGAGTGAAAGAAGCCATTTACGTCCACTGTGAGCGACCATCTTTGAACAGAGGCGGTGGTTTACGACACCAACTGTCTGCCATCTATAATCCAGTTTTGAGATCCCTTCCCAGACGCCTTAACGCCCACTCACATCCTGGGCCATCTGACCTCAGGAAATCGCATGATAGGGTGGGGCCAGGTTTCACAATGAGCTCACCCAAAACCCTGGCTGATTGTGACCCACACCCGCTTTCACACCTTGGCTCATGTGATTAAGTAGAGGATCATCAGGGGGTCCTTTGTTCCTCTTTGAGGGGAAACTCCCACTGGGTTTAAATCTGGGACTCCCCACCATTTGACCCTTAGAACTGAAGAAGCTTCTCGGATGAGAGGTGAAACGTCTTCAAGCAACTCAAAGAAGTCCAGATGCTTTTCTTTCCAAGCTCCTTAGACGACTTTCTGTGTCGTTTCTGGGATGCTTAGAACTCAAATTGCACTGCTGGAAATAGTTTATTTTGATGCACATGCTGTTTTTTTTGCAAATTTGCATTATAATATTTATTTTTCGTTTTTCCTGCAGTATATAAAAATTGGTGTATTTCAAAAAAACAAAACTATGAAGACAGTTTGGGCGACCGTGGCTCAGGGGGTTGGGAAGCGTATCTGTAACTGGCTCTCTGTCCTGGTCGTTGTGTCCTTGGGCAAGACACTTTACCCTACTGGTGTTTGCCAGAGGGGCCGATGGCGCGATATGGCAGCCTCGCTTCTGTCAGTCTGCCCCAGGGCAGCTGTGGCTACAACCGTAGCTTGCCTCCACCAGTGTGTGAATGTGAGAGTGAATGAATAGTGGCATTGTAAAGCGCTTTGGGTGCCTTGAAAAGCGCTATATAAATCCAATCCATTGTTATTACATTATTACATGTTATTACATTGTTATACTCAAAATAAATTTCCTGTGGTGGGAAACTATTTTGTGCAAATTTTTTGTATTTACAGTTTTAAGTGATAAGCCTCTTAAATTTCTCTAACTAGAAATATATGTTAAAAAAAAAAAAAAAACGATTTTCAATTTCTTTGTAGTTTATTGCACTTTTTTGCAATTTATGTAATTACTATGCACTTAATGCATACATATAGAATAAAGAATACATAAAAAATCACTTAAACTCACAGTTTGCACGCTGGGTCGAAAGCTGGAGAGTAAAAGTTTGTTTTTTAAAACGAGATCTCAAAACAGCAAGTGAAGGAGCGATGGCAAATGATTCCACAGTTTTGGAGCCACAAGTGCGAAAGCTTTGTCACCTAGGAATGAGTAAAAGCATCTGGTCTGTTGACCTGAGGGAATGAGATGGGACATACTGTACAGGTGCAGCAGTTCAACAAAATGTGGCACAACCCTTAACAGACAGATTAACTAAAATTAACTGAAATGCACAGCATCATGGTGAAAATCAAACACAGCATATCGGCACAAACACCTCACACCAACTTTCAAGCAGACTGGTGGATGGGGAATGATGTTGGTGGGGCACCTTGCAGTAATTCACCATGGACTCCTGTTTAGATTTTTGGTGTGAAATGTGAGGCCAACTGTCCTACAGCTTAAACATCATTGATCATTGCAATAGGACACAGCAGCAGATCAACGCCAACATGCTCAACGTGTTTAAAGTGCTGCATACAAGCTACTGAGTGATAAAGTGTACATAGTTTTCGTATGTACACTTTGCATAGACGTCTGTAAAAATGTTCTTTTTCCGGCAGAAACATGCACTGTCATGTCAGAAAGCCATGTTGTTTATCTAAAAGAAGTTTAAAAAGTTACTATATAAAGGAGAACGTTCCAGATGTTTTGGCATCACACCTCTGGTTCTGTTTCTGGTTTAGACAGGGTGTACAAATAAGGAGGGAGTCTATTGGAAGCATACAAGACAGCTTGCCGTTGAGATTTAAAACAAGGCCAGTCATGTAAACAATAGTCCTGAGAGGGAGAACTCGGTGGCCCGCGACCTTCCATCACTTTGGAGTGTTTATGCTTTTCTACAAGATTATATTCAAGTATTTATTTGCATGCTTTCCTGCATGTGTCTGCATTAAATGCAAGCATCTGACATAATTTTGTATCATAACTTTGGAAAGCTTGCTTTTACTCCCACGATCCATTCAGAGATGTTTTTGTCATTTCTTTCCAATGCACGAATGCTATATAGGTTACACACTGATATCTTTAGGCTTTAAAATCTATAACTTTAACTACATTAACAGAAGAGTCTGGTGTGTTACGACCCATAAAACAGACTTTTGGACATGCGGCTGGCCCAAGTGAGATATTTAGAAACAATGCCACACAGTTGTCATTTTGATTTGATTTTACCGCTTGTAAAAATGTTGCTACCCACAAAGTATTATAACTACACTGGACCTTTGTTCTTCTTTTGTGCCTGCCACTCATGCTTTGCCATGGCTTCCTGGATGCGGATAAATGATAATGATTTGAGATTCTAGTACTTTTCTCTCTGCAATCCTTTACGTTCGTGTCGCTTCACATCCAGCAAAAGAATTTCTGGTGGTATTCAAAAGTGACAAGTATAGAAATTGAACATTGTTTCTAATTCTGTTCTTGTTTTCATTTTATCATAGAGCTTTATAATTAAAACATATTTTTGTGACTGTAAACAGAGTCTTAAAATGAATGCTAACAGCCTTGCGGTATCTATTTGCGTTCAAAACATCTGTCCTCCAGCCTGTTTTCCAAAACATGAGATAAAATGCTCGAGGGACAACTTTGTCCTTATTAAAACAACCTGATTGCCGTCCATGTGTTTTGGGGGGGGGGGTTCATTTACTTTTTGCTTGTTAACCTTTTTAGATCACTTGCCAGCCTTTAAAAGCAAACATTTTTACAGTCCTACTTTTTTTTTGTCTATGCTCTTCTGCTGCATGGAAAAAGAAAGAGTGCCTTCCTAAAGCCCTCCCCTCCTTTGACTTCCTGGGAGGAGTGTACTGTGCAAAAGGAAGCAAGCCTGGATGAGGGGGAGATGAGTATCAGAGTAGGAAGAGTAGAGGAGAGGACACAGCTGGGGGAAGGGAGTAAAGATGAGCCAGGGTTTCTACTAAAGGTCTTTTTGTCATCAAGCTGAACTTGTGATGTAAGGTATCTATCCCATGTCTTCTAGTCGTTATAATTTGCATAATTTCTTAATCTTTTAAGAGAGATGTTAACGATGGAGAAGTAAAAACTTTACAACTGCAAGACAAATGATCCTTGAAAACAATTCTGTGAAGTCTTCTTTTTTTCTTATATTACTGCTTATGCGCAAACTACACAGGTTTTATATACTTTTATCATTTGTATTGTATGTTATGGTATATCATAAGGACAGTTAATTAATGATTCTTATTCATCTTCTTTAAACCAGCACTAAAAAAAATCATTTTATACAAATAGGAAATGTACCTCTGTGGCTAAAAGTGCAAAAATATAATACATTATACATCACTGATCTCTTAATACACTCTTACAAACTCACTTGCCTGGGTTTGGAAAACCTTGTGGGTTAATATTGTTTGGCATGCATTCACCATTCTCAACATTTCAGGATAGGCGCAAAACTCATGAATGCATTTCTGTGGTTTTCCATTAGGCCCATTGGTAAAGCATTTTTACTGCCATAGTGGAACAGTATTTAGTGTGACATATTGATCTTGGATTCTAACAGGCACTTTTGGCTAATTGTTCTTTAAAAAGGTTTTCTAGATCATACGAGAGCAGGTTCATCATATAGCACTTCCTAAGGACGTGAAGGATTTCATTACCTTTTGTAAACTGTGCAACTGTGCAGTTTCTATATCTTTAGTTTTCTGTGGCAAAAACATGTTGCCACAGTTTTTTGGGTTCTACAGTTCTTAATATGTATCCACTCTATTAACGAGATTAAACAAATATTATAAAATTCTGATGTCGTAAAGGAAAAGGGCTCATATCTTAGTTTCATGGCTGATTTATAATGGTTTCCACCACTCGCACAAACATCAAAGCAACATCAAAATATTCATCCGAGTTGTTTTTGATGATTGAGCAAATAATTGGTGTACTGAACCTGATTTCATGATCTCCTTTTAGGCAGTGGCATTTTCAGCACTAGGCATTAAGTTCTCCTAAACTAGTTTGAAGGATAAATTTGATGCTTTACAAGATTACTGCATGAAAGCAGCCTAAAAACAGACACCTGTTTGGTGTTTTAGTGGTTCAGTTGTTTTCATTCCTAACGAGCTACCAGTCTGTGCCCAGTTGGCGTGTGAAACAATACAGGTCCTCTATGCCCACTTGGCCAAAGTTGAGACCATTAGGATTGTTTTATTGTTTCACTTCAATACAGAAGCAGTTAGCCTAATTCTTCAAGTCACTAAAGTTGTCTTCCTGCCTGTTAAATGTTCTGTGCATTCCACTCTGCATTGTTATGATTTCAAGTGTAGAAGCAAAACAATAGACTACAGGAAAATGAATGGACAAGTGGAAGAAAATTCCCTATGGGGGGAAATCCAGCAGTCAGATTTGAGTTTGCACAATTTCTAGTCATTGAAATTAGAAGTGTCAAGACAATGATCACTCGCTGCTGCCAATAATACACAACTGTCTGAGACAGCTTTTAGTTTTATTCTGGTGCATTTTAGTGTCAGTACATGTTAATAACAGCATCAGAAGCTTTTCGCTTTTAAAAACCTGTATAATTCTCCGTTTTGTCCTTTATTGTCTTTATTTGTCGTTTTCTGTTGCATTTCTGTATATCCTCCTCCCATGATGCGTCTTCTTAAAAGCTACTGCACAAGTATAACACCAAACAGTGAAATAGTTTATCTGTCTTAAACTGACTGTTCAATGATAAAAGGTCTCAAATTGCTCACAGGAAGTTACACCCACAGTGTGGCATGAGTGTGGAAAACAAAATTCTGATGGTGATAGAAAATTTTACTGGATTCACTGATGTGTTTTGTAAATAGTGCCAAAGACAATCCAAAGTACAAATGCAACTAAGCAAAATATAGAACATATAAAACACATCAAAGACTTGAACTGAGAAAATCTACGAGTTCTTAGAAAAGTATTGGCTCATTTTGATTTTGATGGCAGCAACGCACCTCCAAGAAGATGGGACTGGGCAATGTTTACCACTGTTTGGCATTCTTTTAAGAACAGTCCATAAACATCTGGGAACTGAGGGGACCGGGTGCTGGACTTTTGGGAGAGGAATGTTATCTCATTCTTGTCTGATGTATTATTGTGGCTGCTCAGTAGTCCTGGGACTACTTGAGCATTTTTTCTGTCTTGATGCTCCAAATGCTTTCAGTTGGTGAGAGATCTGGGCTACAGGAGGCCAATTTAAGCACCCAGACTCTTCTGATATGAAGTGAATAAAAGTCTTTCATTGCTGAAGGTGCCTTTCCAGATCAGTAATCTGTCAGTTCATGGGCACTAATTCACCCCCAGGCTTTTGAACTACTCTTTCTTCTTAAGTCCGGAGAAATCGCTGGCCATGTTTACAAAAAAGAATTTCAAATTTCAAATTATCTGACAACAGAACAGTTTAGTCCATTTTAAATTACCTTTGACCCTTGAACATTTCTCTATCATCTTCACACATGGGTTCTGTTTTGCATGACAGAGCTTTAACCTGCATTTGCAGGCACGCAACATGGCAACATGACATGACAGAAAAAAGTCTTTGCAATATTATGTTGAGTAACAATATTCTGAAGTTGTTCCATACTTGCTTCTTTTCTTTTGTCTTCTCTTTTTTTGCAGATTGGTGAACCTCTGACTCTCTAAAATGTGTTTTTTTATAGCCATACGTGTTACTGATCTGTTGCCAGTAACCTAATTAGCTGCAAAACATTCCTCTGGCTGTTCTTTTTTTAGGTCCACTTACTTTTCCTGCTTTTTGTTCTTCCCATCCCAACTTCTTTTGAGACATGTTGCTGCCATTAGATTCAAAATCAGCTCATATTTTTCCCTAAAGTTTTAAATGTTCTCAGTTTAAATATTTGGTATGTTTTAGATTTGCTATTGTGAATAAAATATTGGTGTACTAGATTTGCAAATCTTTGGATTCTGTTTTTATTTACATTTTACAACTTCCCAATTTTGGGGGTGTTTGTAAGTAAGGTAACAACACATTACTGAACAGGCAGTACAGGCATATGTTTCTCATTGAAGTCTTTCTCTCAGATCATACTGTATAGTTTTTTTGTATATAAATTTGTTTCTTAAAGCAATAACCTACAGTTGCTGTTTATTTCTTTAGTTAACACAGGATGAAATCAGTATCTTGGTGATGTGCTGTGAAACAAATATTTAGATTAATGAAAGCTGTGGATATTTGTTTCCATATTACCATCCCGAGACTTCTTTTTTTTTACTGGGGAAAGAATACCAAGAGCTGATTATGTCTGATTCTATGTTTATTTCCTTTCAGTGCCACCAAACTGAACTTCCTGGCAGGATATGCCAGCTCTCCCACTCTGTCTATTTCGGTCTCTCTGTCACTCATTCCATCTCTGCCCCATACTGTCACTGTCTGCATGCGTTTGTGTGGGTGCTGTGTACATCTGCGTCTGAGCTGTTACATTGCATTCTAAAGGTTTATTTTCATAGTTTAGGCAATCAATCTTGTCGACACTAAAAATATTTGAATCCCCTGATATCTGGCAACAATGATTTTACCTCCAGATAAAGGGTTTTTAATAATACAGACGCACTGTCAGCTTTCTTTGCTATGTGTTTAATCGTCCATAGAACTGTTCATTGCATTTTCAGCCTCTGTTGTAGCAATACAATACTGATGTCATAACAACCAATGAAATGATGAAAAATTATAAAAACAAAGAAATGATCGTTAACCAGAATTGGTTTTTTAAACCACTGACTGTTGAACTACTGTGACACCTCAATGTGTTTTGCTTTTTTGCACGATAAGATAGGCTTCAGCCATTAAAGGTGCTCTGATTAGAAATATGATGTGTTGCAGTATGCTCGATGTAAATAAAGAGTTGGGAAAGTGCCATTTAGAACTGTGTTAGAGTAAACACATTTTTTATCTTGGACATCTGAAGTGCAACAACATCGGTCCACCTCTTCTGACAGATTATGTCACCTTTGCTCAGTTTGTTTATACTGTAAGAGTCGACCCAACCAGCAAAAACTCATAAAAATATACAGAGACAGTTCTTTCTCACACTATATAAACTCCTTAGAAAACTCAGGGATTTTAAGCCAAACTCTTGGTGCTATGAGGTTGCAGCGCTGCCACAGCATGCGAGAACAATAGGATTTGACTGTCTGGTGGTACAACTAAGCTAACCATGCAATACACAATGACACAAAATGTATGTATGTAGTAGTCAAAAAAATAAAATCCTTCTGGTAATAATTGTAGTGTCCCTGCAATGGGTATTGTGTGGCTGTCCAATTACTATTATTTTGGTGCTTGGATGAATGTATTATATTTTTTATGTAATTTTTAAACTTTCTGTTTGTTTGTTTGTTTGTTTGTTTGTTTGTTTGTTTGTTTGTTTGTTTGTTTGTTTGATTGATTGATTGTTTTTTTTTTTTTTGTACTCTTCTAACTAGTATTGTCTTTCCATCTCAGAGTCACCTCAAGTCAACGAGTGTGCACCAGCTAGCCACGATGAATACCTCAGATGCCAACAACACTCCACAATGTTACTCCCTCAAAAGCCCTCCATTCAATTACACACATCCCATCAGCTCAGCATACTTCTCAACCATCTTCAGCACTTTGGGAATCACCTCAAATCTCATTGCCTTCTTTGTTCTCGTCAAATCTTTCCGACAAATGCGGAATCGGTCACGGTCTTTCTTCTTAATCTTCCTGGGCAGTCTTGTAGTTACTGACTTTATGGGTATTTTGGTCACAGGTTCCATTGTGGTCTCCTTCCATTTTACACGTTTTAATTGGCGCCAAGTAGATCCTAACTGCCACTTCTGCAACTTCATGGGTATGTCTATGGTCTTCTATGGACTGTGCCCACTGCTGCTTAGTGCCACAATGGCCATGGAGCGCTTCTGTGGCATTAACCGTCCATTTGCACGCTCCACCAACATGAGCAAGAGCCGGACAGTCTACATGGTGCTGATGGTATGGTTGGCTGCTGGCTGTATTGCTTTGCTGCCCTTAATAGGCATCGGGAGCTACCACATACAGGCTCCTGGTTCTTGGTGTTTTTTCAACATCAGTTCGAAAGGAAGTGATATGGTCTTCTCCCTGCTCTTCTCCCTCGTGGGGTTGACTTCGATCGTTGTGTCATTTTTACTGAACACAGTGAGTGTGGTGACGCTTATCAAGGTGTGCTGCGGACAGGACAGAACACAGCGGAGCCGAGACCATGAAGTCGAGATGATGGTGCAACTTATCTTGATCATGATTATTGCCTCTATCAGCTGGTGCCCCCTCCTGGTGAGTTTGTTTGTTTGTTTGGTTGCTTGTTTATTTGTTTCTTTGGTTAGTTGGTTGGTTTTGGGTAGGTTGTTGTATATAGACAAAAAAAGGCAAAAATGACAATTAATATAACTAATGCGTAATACACTAGTAATACAGAACCGAATTTAGCAATTTCACTCTTAAATAGCATAAATAACAGTAAGCAATAAGTCATGACACAGACAGCCCCAATTTTCATCTTTTGTGTCACACCAGTTACTTTATTGCCTAATAACCTATATTAACACAAATTATTAATGGCTAAATATTTTTTTTGTATTGTTTGTTGTTGATTTTTTTGGTTTTTAATCTTGATTTTTAATTTTAGTATAAAACACAAAGGATTTTATGCTATAATTTAAAAAAAAAACTGAATTTGTTTCATATTGCGTAAATAAACAAAAACTATTTTGAAAACAGGGAAAACAATGACATTTTCTGTTATTAAACTGATTACTAAGAATTATTTTTAAAAAAATATTATTATTATTTTAAACTTTCTTACTTCTTAGAAACAGGTGAGAGATCCAGTTCCGTATCTCAGTTCAGTTGAGGTGAAGCCTAGCACACAGCTACCCACTACAGCTACCTACGTCGGCACCCAGCTGTCAGTCACATGCAAAATTATACATTTTTTTAGCCATGATAACATTTAAATTGGTGAGTTAAAAACATGTAAAGCTAGGCACTTAGCACTTCTCTTATTTATTTGTTTATCTTTTCAAACAGCATGAGGAATTATATCATTTTTCCAGTCTATAACATTAATAGTTAGCAAATTATGTAAAAATATAACTGATGATAATTAAAGTCACATTAATGCTGCTGTTTTCTTGTTCACAACACTGTAATTCCTCATATAATGGGGTGTAATTTTCTATGTTTATTTAAGGTACTATATTGTTCTGCTAATAAAAAAATACTTTTTGTATCTTTTTCAATTATATAGCACTCTGGCATTTTACTGGACAATAAAATGCCCAGTTTCCATTAGTCTACAAATAATAATTAACGAGCAATGTCATTTCTATGCTTGGAAATGACACTGGAAATGACTAGTCAGTCGGCTAATTCCTGTGTTATTCTACAACACCAGAGAAGAGGTGAGGGAGTCAGAGAGAGAGCCGGAAAGAAAGAGATAACACTTTCAGGTAGAGCAATTCAGTGTCAAGCACATGTAGCCAAGGAGATTTCCAGACAAGCAGAAATGGAGATGAGACTGAAGGGCCAGACAAATTATTTATGAGTCTAACATCTGATTCTTTGACTAATTTATGTAAGCTTTCTGTTATAGGAAGAGTTGTTACATAACACTGTGTGTACATTAAGTGCTTGAACAAATACTAGTACACCCCTGTCTCTTCATATTAACTTTCTATAAAGTAGCTGTCTTTGGTCAAGAAATGTTTTATTTGTAGCAGCTTTTTCAAATCTAATCCTCATATGAAAGAAACAATTTATCTGATGACCCAGAGAGTGAACTGATGTGATGTTGCAGGATAAATGGAGCACTCTGGTCTTGTACAACAGTCACTGCCCTCCACAGAAACATCTGGCCCTTTTTCAACCAGTGTAACAGTGTGTTGGACTCCATAATTGCAGTCTGGTCTATGACAGTGTGTGTTGTGTGATCATAAGACCAATGGAAGAATTCACTGCCTTCTGTTGTAGACAGAAGGAGAAGATCTCTCTTGTTTTTACCTTCTTTTAGGCTAGGTTTGTGTTTCTTGACAATAAATTTTCTATTTTTTCATTATCGAAGAAATACTCAGAATATATATATAAAAAACAAAAGCAGCCTGACGGGCTAAACATTTATAAACACTGTTCACTAAACATTAATCATGAGGTTGTGATAGGAAATTAATATCTTCAAGATACTGCAAGGTGACACACTTACTTTTACTGTGTCCACCTGCTGTTGTGTGGAAAATGGTTTTCATATGTTTGAAAGCACCGTGCCATGACCTTAACTATCTAGTTTTTTGTTACCAGCGCTTCTTTTAAAATGTTTGAACCTTAATGAGGCATCACAAGGTCCTAAGCTCCTTTTCTCTGCTCCTCTGTGTATGCTTCAATTCTTCTTAGTGATGCAGCCTATTTACTAGCTGATCTGAAAACCGTCTGTACTTACACTGGATCAAAGAGCCCCTTAATGCCCCACTTAAGATGACATATTTCAACTCAAGAGTGAAGCAGAGCCTTTAAAGGAAAACATCTAGTACAATGTCAAACAGCACTGAAAAAGTCCAGAAAGGTCCAGTGTGGCAACCAAGACTCAAAATAAAACCCAGACCTTCTATGGGAGGTGTTATTTATAGATACTGATGAGATACTGATGCGTTTTTAATTTGTATAAAAATTTGACAATTTCAGTTACGTTCAGCCTATCTTGCATTATCTACCTATCATTTTTATACTTCTAATAGGAATCACTTATTGCATAATTCAGTTCTTTAAACTTTTGCTTTCCTATGTATAGTTAAAAAAAAATAAATCAACTACTTCATTTTTTTAACTGAGTTTGCCAGAGAACAAAATAATAAGGACTAAAGTCCCTGAGTGGAGCACACATTTTTCTGCAGTCTGGTCTAACATTAGTTGTGTGATACCTTGTACAGATATACATTTTGGTGTGCATGACGACTTCGGAAGTTCCTGATGCTAATGTGGTTTTGTTCGGCATACGAATGGCCACCTGCAATCAGATTTTAGACCCATGGATTTACATCATGTTTCAAGTGTCCCCACTAAGGCGAGTAAAATGTGAAACGAAAATCTAACGCTGCTCATCCGCCATCACCGCTCACCCCCATGGCACCGTATTTTTGCCAATTAGTTGGTCACGTGCCCTAAACATCTCCAAATGACAGATTTGTACACATCAGTCCACTTCATGCACTGCCGCTTCCAAACCAATACTTATATGCTCAAAGTTTCGTTCCATTCTTTCTCCAGTTAATAGCCATTAAACTTCTCATCATGCTTGTTTTTTGGCCTTGCACGTTCTTTAATTTGGAAAAATTAACACACGTATGTTCTGTCATCAGAAACATGGTAGCTTTTCGTTTTGCAGATTTTCGTTTCATTTAGTTTCTAATATTTTTTTTCCTTTGGAGTAGAGCTGCAGAAATCCTGGAAGTACTGCGAACTGGACAAATGCAATCAAGCAACAGTTATCTGCAGTTGAGCCTATATGAAATAGCCTTGTTCTTAATGTCAGTTTTCTTCTTTGTTTTTGAAAATGAAAATAAGCCAATGTTAACTGGCACTCTGCAAAACATGAGCCCATGGAGTACCAATACCACTGAGAGGCATTTGCCTCACAAAAACGCTTCATCTTGCATGGTCTCTTGCATTTCTTGGATGTAAAAACTCAGGAGAACAGAACTGTGACACAAGCTAAATTTTGAAAAGAAACTATAAGCAACACTAGGCCGGTTTTTAATTCCTGCAGGAGCTTGTTAGCATGTTTTCCCCCTTCTGGAGACAGTTGGGGTAATGCTAATAATGCTGTGCCTCACATGAAATGTGGGTAATTGGGTAATGGATAATTAGGCTATGTTACAGCAGCCACTGCCTCAGGGACACCATGACAAAATTAGCCTAGCCTTTCTTTTTAAACTAGACATAACTTATAGTGAATGCTTGTGTGGATCTGCAATATTAACCTATTTGATCTCCCTTCTCTTATTCGCTTTTTCCAATCTCTTCCTTTTGCTATTTCTTATTTCCTTTCTTTACCATCTTCTACCCCGTCAACTGCTTCCTCCTTCATGCCTCTCTTTACTTCTGCTTTTCTCTGTCTGTCCCTACATTATTCCTCCACATCCAGGTCTTTATTGCTCAAACAGTGTTCTCCAGCGATCCTCTCTGGGTCAGGAAACTGCTGCTGTACCTCCGCTTTGCCACCTGCAACCAGATCCTCGACCCATGGGTTTACATCCTGTTCCGGAGGGCAGTCTTTAAGAGAGTCTACCCCCGCTTTGACTGGTCCCGGAGCTCAATCATGACTTTGTACCCATATTTTCAAGAGACTGCACGCAGATTCACACGATCTTCATTAGGGAGCAACCTGGGCTCAGATGAAACAGGAGAAACAACAAAGTCAAATGTCACTTCTCCGTCTACCTTAAAGTCACCTGACTGAGGGTCATGGTACAGTGTGTGTTTGTTTCTCTGATCAGAAATGAGTGATCACAGGGATCAGGCATGTACTCTCAGCTCCATACATTGCACTGAAGTTAACTATATGCACTGCTACCTAGATATACTGCTGCATTAAGTTAACTGTATTTAATGTACCATTAAATAGGATAAATTATCTTGTTTTCTCTTTGTTTGATGCATGCTTAGACCTGATGTTGTGCTAACCATTTTAGGAGGAAACCCACAGGCAGCCTAGACCCATGAACCTGAAATATAGAAACTGTAATATTGTAGAAGTACCTATTGTTAACAAGAAATATCATATTATACTATATTCACATAATAGTTTGCTAATATATAAATTTGCTAATAGTTACTCTGACTGAACATGTCACAAACTCTGAAAACCTATAAAAGATTGAAAAATGCTAAAAGATCAGTTTCTTGCATTTAACTTCATTGTTTTTTACTGAGTGAGATATTCTGTTTCAAGGTTGTCTGTTACATATGGGCTGAAGGATGTTTACAAGAGGAAAAAAGATGGATTATTACAAATATCAAAAGTCTTGACCCACCTTTCATTCCTGTATATTTATCTAGAATATGTGCAGTGAAAACAGTGTGTTAGCAATTCCAATGTGTTTGAACGTTAGTATTGGAAAATGTGAAGAAATAAGGGATCAAAAGATGGTAACTTCATTATAAGTTGAAATTCCCAACTACTTTGATTTGTATTTGGTCAAACTGACATAGGAAGAAAGCTAAATTCTTTATTTAAATTGCTTATCATCTATTACAGTATTGTATGACAATCATATTGATTATTGTGTCTCAATTCAGTTACTTCCAAAGTGGACCCTTGCAGAACAGGACAATTTAACGCAGATCAGCCTCAACCAATGACACAACACATGTAGACAAAGTTATTGTATGTATTTGTGCCGAAGTATGGTTAAGTGTAAGTGGGAGTAAGTATGAAAATGCATGTGTGAAGATTTATAATTTGAATGAACTCACCCTTTAAAAAGCAGGACTCAGTTCTTGGAGGAAGTACAGTGCATCCTAAACATCTAGATAAACTACAATTAGATAACCTAAACAAGTACACTGTCTAGAGTTTAAATTTGGAGAACGTTATTGTATTTTATTTTGATTGTTATAAAATCTTCTGCCTCTTTGAGATCTCAAGGCTAAGATTTAAAGTTGATGCGGACTGAGAATATGTTTTGTTAAGAGAGCAATATTTACACTCATCATGCACATAAAGTAATGCACGCTGTAATGTCACTCAACTCAACCAGTCTTCCACAACAGTTTTTTTTTTACTCCATAAAAGTTCTCCCATGACAGTGAGGAGTAAATGTGGATTGTTCACGTAAATAAAGGCTCAATAAAACAGAAATATTTGTTGCTGTTAAATATTTAACCATTTTACTTCCCATACAGAAATGCAGTCAAGCGCAACACAAAGAAGAGTACTGATATAACCGTGTAATCACATCTTAGGTCAAACCATTTAAATTTAGCCATTCGGTTTTTACTTATGTATGCAAAATGGTAAGGCAGAAAAAATATGCCACTCCAGTGTTAAGTTAATGCTTCCTTTTTTTTTACTGGATATACTAACCAATGCAGAAACACAAAGTGAGATCTACACACTGAAACTAAGAGCAGTGATAATGAAATGCTGCAACAAACTGCTATAGTATATTTGCATTCTCTCTCTTTTTTTAAACAGACTGAAGGCTCCCTCAGTGAAACATGGTACAATGTTAAAGTGAATATGTAACATTTTCCTTTTCTCAACAACCACAAGAAATTCTTTCCATTTTTTAAGGAAAACTAAGAGTAAGAGTTTACATACAAACACAAGAATCCACCAAAATATTTTTTTGATTTCTTTTTGACTGTGGGAACTTATGGTTCAAATATGGTGTTTGACAGCAGTTTCTAGAGCAGGAACATTTAGATTGCTCCCCTGGTATTCAGTTTTTAGATGACAGCTTTGATTATTTTTTATTTTATTTTATTTTACTTTTTTTTTGTAAGTTCAAGTCAGGTCAGTCACCTACTGCAAGACTGAGAATATTTAAAGCTGCAATGCCTTTTTCTGGAACACTTGGTAAAATCCAAAACACAAATTTTTATTTACCTTATATAAGTTGTTGTTAACTGAGAGAAAGATTGAATGTCCTGTAAATGTTTCTTTCCTGTTTTCGCAGCAATTCCTTTCAAAGTGAAACAGACTTACTGGTGCTAACTGCTTTTTCTGGATTCCTCAGCTGATTCCAACTCTTGCAGTTTCATAACATACCGTTGCACGCTGGTGGCAGACGTCAAGACCTCTATTAAATGCATCTCTTTTTAATTAAACATTCAATCACAGCTTTCTAATGATGATGAATTAGTAATTTCTGATTATTCATTTAGCCAAATGTATTAAAAACTACTCTGCAGATTACTGTGCATTGTATTTCTTGTAAAGATTTGACAGTCCAGTTTAGTAGAACATTAAGAATCTGTTATGCACAAATTAGCGACATTTCATTTCTCAAACAATATCACAGTGCGGCCATGATTGCAAGTGATTCAAAATGAATATAGGGACTGGAAGGCAATATTTACGCACTTCTACGTTTTACCTTTTTGCAGCTTGATATACCAGAGAACAGAGCTCTTCTTCTCTCATATGTGTACAACAAACATCTAGATTCTGCCATTTTTGACATCTCCAATAGCTCCCCATACATCAAACAAAAAAACATCAGGGAATGCAAAATCCCCCAGAACTGAATCCAGTGCCTCGGCAAAGTCATCGGGGTTCTTCTTGTCTTTGCCCGCTTCCACAATGGTGGTTGCTGCAGAGAAAATGGGACACAGGAATGTACATATATAATTTACTAATTCTTATCTACAGTTATTCTGGTGTAACCTTGTAATCTTTAAGCCGTGGGGCACCAAGTAAAAAAAACAAAATGTGCAAGCATTTTTCTCAAGAAACATTCAGACTGCAATTCTGTTTAATTTTACAAAAGCAGGCAGTAACACGGGCATTGGCTTGTCTCTGGAATGATGTGTATTCATGAATGTCAGTCGATGTGTGTTGAAATATCCTTGGGAAGCCATTGCACTTATGGGAAACCTAAGTATATACTAATTGTGGAATCTTATTGTATTTGCATTCAGGGTGATTAAATAAGAAATTAACACAGTTACAAATGTTCTTTTGGGCAGTGTTTATTGTACATTTATTCAATTAAGCATAACTTAGAAAAGTGGCCTTGTACAGATATATAGTCTATTCTAGAGTCTAATCCACTATCCGAGTATTTAAAGGATATTAAGAGATTGTCAGCATCCCTTTTTTAATGCAAACTGTCAGTGAGAGTAAATCATATTTAGTAAATCATATTTTCCCAAGTGGTTTTCTAAAAAAAAAAGAAAAAAGAAAAAGAAACTAAACATATTTTTTTAGGAGGAGATCCAAGCAAGCAACGGGGCGAAGAGCAGGGTAAGAAATCATTGCCCTATTTTAGATGAGGTTCATGCAACATCAGGCCACTGGCTTTGAGAGTCTGGGAAAGGGCAAATTCCTATCACTCTCAACTTCTCAGCACAATAGACCCAAATTCTTGCTCATTATTCATCCTTGTGCAGTTCTTGTGATATTTAGTAAGGATGAAAGCAAGTGATGCTGCCAATTTCTACTATTATTAACCCTGACTAAAAAAAAGGTCCACTTAATTTTCTTTTCAGGAGCTTTTAGCCTTTATGGCCATCTCTAGCTGCTTTATGGCCAGAATTGAATTCAAAATCCTGCTCCTCACATACAAGGTCTTAAATAATCAGGCCCCATCTTATCTTAATGACCTTGTAGTACCATATCACCCTATTAGAGCACTTCGCTCTCGCTCTGCAGGCCTACTTGTTGTTCCTAGAGTATTTAAAAGTAGAATGGGAGGCAGAGCCTTCAGTTTTCAGGCCCCTCTTCTGTGGAACCAGCTTCCAGTTTGGATTCGGGAGACAGAAACTATCTCTACTTTTAAGATTAGGCTTAAAACTTTCCTTTTTGCTAAAGCATATAGTTAGGGCTGGACCAGGTGACCCTGAATCCTCCCTTAGTTATGCTGCAATAGACGTAGGCTGCCGGGGGATTCCCAAGATGCATTGAGTTTTTCCTTTCCAGTCACCTTTCTCACTCACTAAGTATTAATAGACCTCTCTGCATTGAATCATATCTGTTATTAACCTCTGTCTCTCTTCCACAGCATGTCTTTTATCCTGTCTTCCTTCTCTCACCCCAACCGGTCGCAGCAGATGGCCGCCCCTCCCTGAGCCTGGTTCTGCCGGAGGTTTCTTCCTGTTAAAAGGGAGTTTTTCCTTCCCACCTTCGCCAAAGTGCTTGCTCATAGGGGGTCATATGATTGTTGGGTTTTTCTCTGTATCTATGAAGCGCCTTGAGGCGACTTTTGTTGTGATTTGGCGCTATATAAATAAAATTGAATTGAATTGAATTGAATTGAATCTAGCTCTAGGTTGCTCAGCTGAGCATGAAATGACAAGTATTAACTCTCCTTGACAACTGAGCAAAGTCCTTCAGCTGAGATATACATGCACGTGAACATGTACACATCTAGACAAGATATTTTTGTCATTTTTCTTCTCCTCCATAAAAGCACCAAATTCTAAATCCTTCAAAATTGTGTCAAATTAAACATTAAATATGGTTAAACATCGTTTACATTGAGTTACTGGGAAGAGTAAAAACAAACTCCTGATGGCTTGTTCCTTTATGTTTCTACATTTGTCAGAGACTCGATCCTTCCCTGCCCATGCCCCATTGATACAGGGCTAGATACAGGGCTAGAGGCCAGTTAGCAACCATCCATTCATTAAGGAAAACTGTGTATTCCCTGACCGGTTATGAGTGGTTGCTAGGAGTTGCTAACAATCATTGTGAAATTAATTGTAAATTTCCCATTCACACAGACCTAGTGACCGGTCAGTGGCCCCTTGGTTGCTAAATAAAACTGTATAGTCCAGGTGGTTGCTGGCAGTCTCATGGTCCAGCATCAAAAACCTTACCTGTGGCTACTTTTGTTTCCAGCACATTTGCATGGAAGTTGCTGACTTGTCTGCTAACTAGTCAACAAGTAGTGATCAGAAGGATTCATACTGGAAACAGAGACTATCATATAACTGGGGGAGTGGATGCACGGACAGGGACAGGAGCAGGATTGACAAACTGGTGCGGAGGTCTAGCTCCGTGCTGGGATGTCCCCTGGAGTCTGTGGAGGTGGTTGGCGAGAGGAGGATGTTAGTAAAGCTGACATCCATCATGAACAACCCACATCACCCACTGCATGAGTATGTGAGTGGGCTGAGCAGCTCCTTTAGTCAGAGACTGAAACACCCTCGCTGCAGGAAGGAGCGCTTTCGCAGATCATTCATCCCAACAGCAGTTAGACTCTATAACTCCTCAATCATGATGTCATAAGTCACTGGACACTGTGAACATCCACGGTCACCGGTGTGTATGGACATGCAGGTATATATGTATGTATATGTATACATATGTATATTTAGTGTGTACATGTGTGTGTGTACATGTCTATACATAGGAATAGTAGTGGTACAATAGTTATGTCAAGCTATATAGTTTATGTCTTGCATATTTCCAACCATATCCATAATCACATACTGTGTATGCTACCATTGTATATAGTGTATTATCTTACTTTTTTTCATTGATTGTACTTATTTGTATTTTTGTATTTCCTTCTGATATCTGTACCTGAGCTGAGGTGATGCAAAAATTTCCCCGTCGTGGTATCAATAAGGTCTTATCTTATCTTATCTTATCTTATCTTATCTTATCTTATCTTATCTTATCTTATCAAAGTAAAAGTCACTCCCTTTGAAATGTGTTGGTTTCAGCAGTAAGACAAAAGTTGCATGGTTCCAATTTGCATCATATTTTCTCAAGTCTAATTACTAATAGGAGTGATCAGAACAGTGTGATGCAGAAGCCTCTTTGCATCAGATTCCACCCAATAATGCTGAACAGAAACCCCTTGCTAGCAGCTCTTTCCTATCAACTAGTGAAGATTACATTTATTTTAAGGACAAAAATGTTAATTGGCAAGTCTTACCCAGCTCCAAGTCTCTGATGCCCATGTAGCTCTCCAACAGGTCATCCACTTTTTTGGTGGCTCGTTCTTCAAATTCATTCTGCTGGCATAAAACATATATACAAAAGTGTGCAATACTATGATAAACATGGTGGCAGAGGATCTAAGACAGCATGTCACTGGATTGCTCCTTTGCCAGGGACTTTGTTTTTAATTTGCTGTTATAAAGCTATATGAGCATCTATGGATGATGAAGTCAGTGTTAAAAATCCATAGAGTAATTATCCTTATTATGAAATCATGTAAATATGTTTATATATTCTGTTTGATCTCATTCCAGATCAGTATAATGTAAAATATGCAGCATAAAGAAAATGATTTCCAAGATTTTTTTTCCAACCTAATAAAGAAGACTTAATTTAAGACACTTTGATTAAATCAAACAAGAAGCACTCTGCTCACTCAAATAATCTGATCACACTCAGTCTTGTTTATTTTGTGCTCTACAGATGAAAGACATGTACGTAAATGTAGACATGCACAACTAGTTCTCTCTTCTTTTTCTAGTCTCTTATAACTGCCACAGGGTTTATTTGATGAAAAACTGAAACTGTAAAGCCCACATATTTAAAATATTACTAAAAAGCACTAATATGGTGCTATAGCTCTGTGTCAAGTGTGTGAAAACCATGAGACATAATTAGAAAAAGGCAGTCAACAAAATGATCGGTGGTTCAACCATTAAACACTTGTGTGGGAGGAAATGATAAATTTGTCTACAAAGATCACTTCCTGTGAAAGAGTTTTGTTTGCTTGTTTGTGTGTGAGTGGAGTCAAACAGTTCAGTTACTTCCAGCTCAAGTCAGGTCTGTGATGCCCCATGTGAGCTTTGAGTGTGACTTAACACAGAGAAAAATCAGAGCGTGCTGGACACAAGACAAAAAAAGGAGTTTAAGTGTTGATAAGAGGATATTTAAAATGCTCTATATGAGCTCTGTGTGTGTGTAAACGCACACTGAGAACATCTGAAAATGTAATCAGTCATTGTCCGGCAGGACGTGAAACTCACCACTTCCTGAACTGTAGCAGAACCCTTGGACCTTAGTCGCAGGGTTTCCTTCCCATTCACCATCTTGCCCTCATTAGACTTTGGCGCTCTAGTCCTCATTCCAATCATGTCTAACCACACACGCAGAACAACAATCATTAATCAACGTCAAATGCTTATTTGGTTAGAAGTAGCATGATGTTAATTGTGTAACATTGATTTTTTTTTCTTCTTGCAAACTATGAATATATTCTTCAATTTTTTCCCAAGAGGCTGATGTGTTCCTTCCAACACATCACTGTCAACACAGTTTTTTGGAAAAGAAAGACAACTATGACAATGCTTAAAGATTTCCATTCCTTATTTGGAAGTGGTATCCCATCCAGTGAAAATCTAAAAAAAACTCAAGCCCACTGTGCTGGAGTCAGTCTTGTTTGTGTGATATCTTTAGCAGGTTTTTGTCTAATGTATTTCCAGTCTCACTGTTGGCTGTTGAGTTGATGAATGTGTTTGTGTTAAAAACGTTCACCCCAAATCATTTGCTAAGACCTGCATCATTAGATAATCTGTACACTGTACAGTAATTGAAAAGCAACATTGCCGGCATCTGTGAATTCAAATGGATTTGTATTTTTATTTGTCTCAGCATTGCTGTGCATATCTTTAACCCTCGGTGGGGCAATTTTGAGCCCCATTTTATTTTAAACAACAACACATTTTTGATGATTCTGTGTTCATCTTACCGAAATGCTGCCCTGAACCTATGAGAGATATTCTAAAATGTTCAGATCTGATTAATGATGGTTTTCAATCATTTCATGGAAATATAAATGAAACACTAACACACATACAAAGAAAATTACATTCAAATAACCCTTGTCTGTTGATTTTTACAGAATATAGTTTTTTGTTTTTTTTTAATAGCAAAGTGTTGATGAACTGGGGACTCCATGACTGACAGAAAATTGGAATTAAGTCAGTGTCAGTGTGTTTTTTTATACTTTTGTTAAAAAAAATTAAACATATTTAACCTTTACATATTGTTCAGGTCACATTTGACCCATTTTGACATTGGATTGCATTAAAAATGCAGAAAATATTTCTTTCATTTTTTTTAGCCTGAAATTTAATGACTTTTCCTAAAGTAAGAGATTTAAGATTAAAAAGATTAAAAGGTACCTGAGCTGAAACACAAAAGTGTTTCTGCAAATATTTCCAACTATGGAAAGTTGTTGGAGAAGTAGACAAATTCATGGACTTTAAATTTCCTGCCTTCCTGATTTCTTAGTCTTTTTTGTTTATTTCTCATACTTAGTTTTTCTCAGTCGCTTTGGTGCTTTTCTCACATCACTATTAACATTTGCACAGCAGTTAGTGTATTTCTCAAAACAATTAGTGCAAGCTGCAAAACCTAGTGGATAACCTGCAAAAGCAGGTCACTTGCTCAAAATCAATAATCCATTCCTCAAAAGCAAGTATTCATGTCAGTGTCATCAAAATGAGAAGTCTTGAACCATCTTGATGAACAAGATAATCAAATGGCTTTGTCATGTTTTCATTATGACAGTGTACAGTATTCTCTCATTGTCTTCCAATGCAAAAAAAGGTCAGAACTCGGTGACACTACCTGAAAATGCTCAAGACAGCATTATACACTTTTTGCACAGCCATGTACAATCAAATCTACAGTAGAGTTAGACATTCCTGTAGTTATGGAAGTGAGTACAAGACACTGAATACGTATGTTTCACATTTTTACTGTGTAGGATGTTTGTAATTCTACAACATTGTGCAAAAGAAAAATACTCTACAGTCGCGTATTTAGAATAAACATGAGAAACACCCTTTTGGTAGAGCTGTGCACAAATGTGAACAATATAACAGTATATATTGTAAATGAACATACGTAAATCATTCTGGCACATTCAGACGTTCCTGTCTGTCTGGCCACATATTCTCATCTACATCACAACAGATACTGCATCCATGGCTGCTAGCAGGGCCATTTGTGAATGCTGGTCACAAACCTTCCACCTCCAGGCAGACAAAAACTCCTCTATCGGATTAAGGAATGGGGAGTAGGGAGGGAGATATTCAACAGGCATTCTGTCATGTGCTGCAAACCGCTGTCTGACCAGATGTGAGTAGTGAAAAGGGACATTATCCCACACAACAACATACTTGTTGAGTTGACCTCCACCCCTCTCATTCTCAGGGACTATGGCATGAGAGAAATTGTTCAATTTCAGGGACAGGAAAAAATAATGGAAAAAAGGTATAACATTTGCTTGACAGCATTTGAAAACTAATTCACCAATTTTGTATGTAATGACTCAAGCAATGAAATAAAGACTATTAGTTTTATTGGGAACGACTATTTAGCATCCAAAAGTATAGTTCATTTTGACTGACATGACATAAGCAAATGATGATGTGGTCGATGGCAGAGAACTGTATGAAAGCAACTGATACGTGTCCAAGACCATTTGCAATTTGTTCAGAGGAAGGAGAAATTGCTACTATGATGTGCACAAATGACTAAATGTTGTGGAGGTTGCACTAATGGTTTTGAGATTTTGATGTTTTCATTTTTCATTTTTCATTTTGATCTGAGAAAAGCACCAAAGCGACTGAGAAAAACTGTAAATGTTTCAGATTGCAATCAAAATTACAAAATTGAGTTTTTAAATTATTGTTTTATTTATTAGAAGGTAATAGGGGAAAATACCTATCCAAACTTACCTGTCCCTATGTGAAAAACAGATCACTTGAGGGTCACTACTAACACACTAAACCCCTAAATGAACATTTGCATGTAGAAAAATTTGCAGACTGATGTTAGAATTTAGGTCACTGGTACAAGCATGGCTGTAGCGCTCTGGTATTTCAGAGAGATGCTCAATGCGTAAATACTTCCCAGAGAAATCATTTGAGCCCAGGTCTCCTGAGGTCTGCATTAAAATGCATATCTGGTTATTTCAATAATTTCTAAGAGAAAATAACCGTTCAGGGGTAAAGTCAGAGATCAGCATCAGCTATGTCATGCTAACAGTATAAACAACTGATACTCCAGAAGCAACTACTGTATGTAGCATCTTTGTCCTGCTGCGAGTCAAACATGATTGATAAATATGACACATCTTGATTGGAGCTGAACTTTATGTGACTTTTTGTCCTTGTAATACAGCAGCTCCAGCCACAGACTCTACAAATACTGAGTAAACCTTCATGATGCACACAAAAACAAAAAACAACTTTAGCTTTAAACTCTATGTGTGTGAGTATGAGAACCAACATGTGTTACAATTTTAGGATTCGAGTGTACTTTATCATCTTACTTTTAATCGAATCCATCAAAATGCCATTTGGCAGCATGTTTTCATTTTTAAATCAAGTCATTTAGTTGCCAACACACCTAGAAAGACTTGCGATTGACAGATTTACCCAGTGAGATGAGGGGATTTGTTTCTGCTCTTATCACTGTGATGCAGAGGGTCACACCACACTGTGACAGTTCACACACACATACAAAAGAGGTGGAGACTGAAAGCACAATGTGATATACTGGAACGTTGCCGGGTTTATTAAAGGAGCTTGATATGGGGATGCCACTCAGCTTGGGTTCTAAATTGTCATTTCCTCATGGACCATGAGAGATAGCTGCAAAACAGTAACAACATAACACGACAGCTTCAAAAGCAAACTAATCCACGTTGTAATCCATTCCAATCATAATTATGCATGTTTACTCTATGCTAGTATTTTGATGTGTATGCCATTCTCAAAATGACTGGAATATCTGTTAACAGAGATGTGACAACATGTTACGAGATACTGATCTGTTGCAGGAAGTAAGCCAGTTAACCATGGATTTGGTTTCCTGTCTGATAAGCGTGCAGTGGACAATGAGGCTCCAAACCACTCAGATTCACTTAGGAAAGGAGAGTAAGGTGTTTCCTCTATATATTGTAACGAGGATGCAATAAATCAACAACTCACCGAACTGTTGACAGGTAAACTATTTTTCATAAAGCGATACCTCATGCTGTTAAGGACCTTTGCTGTTTGAAAGGCACAGAGATTTGATGTGTGTAGCACAGAGGCACCACAGTGCCGCTGATGTCAGCTTAAACAAGCTTGTCAGACTGTAACATGACATAAAAGCAAATACAGCACAAGGTGGCTTGTCAAATCACTATTAGCTGATGAACCTGCTAACCACTTCTTTTTATTTCCTGGCAGACATTTGAGTGAAATGTAAATAAAAGTACCTTTTGAGCTCTATAAAACAGTGAAAGCGCAACATGTACATTTGGATCAAACATTTACTTTACTTAATTTCTTTGGCAGTGACTCTGCAAGAGTGTGAAAAATGAGCTGCTATGTCTTTTCTCTCTCCCGCCCTTCACTCTTTATCGCTGTGTTAGCATGGTTTATGTCTTCTTTTCTCCCTTCCCATCTCCAAGCCCAGACCATCCAGGCAGATGGCAGTCTGCCGTGCCATCAGTCTGCTATCAGTTTCTCCTTATTAGAAGAAATTTGCTCCTTTTTTCCATTTTTTCTCGAACGTTTTGCTGTTACTTTGCAACAGATCCCACAGAACAATTCTCACACAACAATTCAGTCCACATAATGTTGACAAGCTGACTATATATTTTTGAGACAGGGGGGTTAGGAATGTAACTCAGAAGGCTGTTCTCATGAGCGCACTGCCATCCATCCATCTATCCATTTTCTTCTTCTTATCCAAGGCCGGGTCATGGGGGCAGCAGTCTAAGCAGAGAAGCCCAGCCCTCCCTATCCCTGGCCACCTCCTCCAGCTTGTGCGGGGAACACCAAGGTTTTCTCAGGCCAGCCAAGTAATGTAATCTGTCCAGCATGTCCTGGGTGTGCCGCTGGGACCTCCTCCCGTTGGGACATGCCCAGAACGCCTCACCTAGGAGGCGCCCAGGAGGCATCCTTATCAGATGCTATAACCACCTCAACTGGCTCCTTTCTGGACAGGGGTGCAACTAAGGGGAAACCAGGGGGCACTGGCCACCCCCCAAAATTTGCTGGCCCCCTAGTGGCACCCCTAGTAAGATAGTCCTATGTTGGCAATAATTTTAATAAACATGAGCACGACACAAAGGAAGACACCCCATTATCCGCTGAAACATTAACTGTTTTGGGGTTATATTTTTAGTGGTCACCATATTGCTACCCCTATGAAAAAATTCTGGAAGCACCCCTGACTCTCAACCCCTCCCAAATGCCCAAACTCCCCACCAAATCTCTAAGGGACAGGACACCCAGTTCATTTCCACCACTTGTATCCGCGATCTTGTTCTTTCAGTTACTACCCAAACTCATGACCTTGGGTGAGGGTACAGACATAGATTGACCGGTAAATCAAGAGCTTCGCTTTTATGCTCAGTTTTCTTTTCACCAACAGACTGGCACAGCATCCATCACTGCAGCTGCAGCTGCAGCACCAGTTTGTCTGTTGTTTGTCTATCTTGTCTACCTCCTCCTCCCCTCTCCCCTCACTTGTGAACAAGACCCTGAGATACTTTGTCCACCACTTGGAGCAGCAACTTGTCCCTGACCTGGGACAGAGCTGAAGCCCTTTTAGGTTTAGGATTAGGTAGGGATGGAGCCCGGTGTTGGGTCTGTGCTTCCACAGGCCCTGCTGGTTTAGAGACTTATTCCCATTAATGAAGCAAGACGAACAGCAATCGATCGATTTTACTTGCTAGCAAGGGAGGCTGGTCAGAACCAGGCTCTTGGAGCTGAGCGCTCCTCACCTGTTTCCTAGCCAACTTCAAATAAACAGCCTTCCTTGCACCCTTTTTATTGAATACATTTACAGTTTACACAGGCACCACCCATTGTAACACCCCCTGTGGTGTGTCGGGCCCTTGTATGTGTGTGTATGCATTTGCTAGAATGTGTGTGTGTGTGTGTGTGTGTGTGTGTGTGTGTGTGTGTGTGTAGGTGCCCGTGAGTGTGAGTGTGTGTGTTTGTGTTTGGGGGTGCATTTGTGTGACCTCCTGCTCACCAAAGGGTCATAAAGGCAGGAAGTTAACTAAACAAGAAAACAGAACCTTCACCTAGAATGTGCCTATAATAAAACACTAGAGCCTCCCCCACCATTCAACAGGCTGGGGAGGGGGTCAGAAACAAAGGAATGTCTTTGATTATACAGTTTGAACCAAGACTTACAAATTTAAGTAACACAATGACAACATTTAACAATTTCAACCTAACACCCGGTTTTGGTGAAATATACTCTAGACCTTTAACAGATTAAGGATTCAATTAATTCAGTGTTATGCATATAGCACCAAGGCACAACAGTAGTCACCTCAAGGTGCTTTATTTTGTAAGGTAGAGACCCTACTACAATAACTGCAGATAGTGTTGTGCTGCTTAAAGTGAGAATTAGACCGTAAGGACAGAAAAATAAATGTCTGCCTCCATGTAAGTGATGCACATGTTCCTGTCTAAATGGTGTTTCCAGTATTCCTTTTAGAGATTTGTGATTAATTGTTCCCCAGGGTTAACAACAACAACAACTGCAAAAATCATTCACAGCCTTTTTTATTAGATATGTGCGTGTGCATTAAATTTTACTCAGTAAGTGAGACGACAGTTGTTTTACAAAGAGAAATAAAAACTGAGAAGGCAAAACATTATTAGTTTATATTTGTCTGAAGTATTATAGACTCAGTCTATAAACACAAAGTGAATTCATTTACATTTGTCTGCATTCTTTTTCTGCATTTTTAATTTATACTTCACACATGGTCATTGCAGCTGACTACTGTAACACTGGTCAATTAACTGTGGCTGGAAAGTTTAACGGGAGTTCAAGGCCCACTGGCAGACCGCCAGTGAAATATCCCTTTCTGTTCTGAGTTATGAAAAACATCTGAGGGGTACTAACCCCATCAACAGCTGAGGACAATGTCAGGCAGGATGGCAATAAGCTATTAGTGTCCACTTTCTGTGGGCTGTCATACCAGGGGAAGTTGGTGTGCTTACAATATTAAATAGCCATGCCATGCTATAAATCACAGTTCTTTCCCATTGTTTTAGCACCAGGAACCCTGCTGGTTTTTACTGAATCACATAACTAGACATAAACTTTAATGTAGGTCAGTGAGTGAATGCAAAGGCCAGGAAGTAATAGTACTGACACTTTTAGTATGAATGTTTTTAAAACTACTGAATTTTAATAGTTTTTGTGTGCAGACCCAGTGTCATCTAAGGCTCTAAGCGAGTTCAAGTCAAAACACCCATATTAAAGTCTAAATTTAAAACAAATATCCACCATGTTCTACTTACCAAAGGCTTTCTTGGGTCCCACAAGTCGAAGAGTGAAGGGTACGCCTCTCGGTTGCTCTTTTAGCATCTTTGCAACCTCGTAGTGCCGACACCCTACAATGCTCTGGTCATTGATGGCCTCGATGTGATCTCCAACACATACTGTCTTCAGCTGGTCGATGGTGCTGCCTTCCTTTATCCTCTGAAAGACAAAGATTTGACTAAATACAGTATATGACTATGATGTGAGTTATCAGCTTTTTTTGGGGGGGGGGGGGAGAGAGAGCACATTGCATTGACATATTACAACTACTGTAATCATTACAGATTTTACAGTGATATATTTTTATTATTGCAATATGACCAAAAAAAGGGAAATTGGATTTTAATTTGTTTGACTTTTATTCTGGTTAGATTGTTAAAGTTTCTCAGAAAAGTTGATTTATCTAACTTTAATGACATCCTAAAAATGTCCTTGGTTTTATCTTTTCGAACACCTCTGTGGCCTCTTACTGTAAGGTAGCAATGACCAGCTGAAGAGTGGAGTTTCTGCTCTCTGCTTTGTCTTATTAATCATCACAAAAAAATCAAAATGTTGCAGCAATTGGTAAAAAAAAGCAAAAAAAAACTTCTCATCCACCTTGATGAAAGCATAGCCGGCCCCGTTGTCTGTGATCGTGAGACCCAGTGCATCTTCTGTCTTTGTCACCTCCACCTCTTTGGTCTCCCCTCTTACATGGGCAAAGATGAAGTCCTCCAGTCCAATCTGTCCCCCCAGTAGTTTCTGCATGTCCACTTTATGAGAGTTGAGAGTGCAGAACAGGATCTGAGGAGAAGGAATATATATATATATATATATATATATATATATATTAGGTAAAGTAAAGTGAAAAAGTGAGTCAAGCAAGGCCTGTAGCCAGTATAAAGACTCACAAAAATTAATAAGCTATGGGACTGATCTTTGTTAGATTAAGCATGTGTTAATAGTATTATTTCTATTATTTCTAATACTGGACTGATTTAAGCACATTTGTTGGTATTAAAATCTAATTGCCACTGAACGCATGACCATAAAACTGTAACCCTGCAGCCTCTCTTGTTCTTTCATTAACTTCCTCTTGTTTTATTACAAAAGCAAATGGACCACATCGAAATTTCTCAAGCTGTGCTGTACATACATTAGACAGGAGAGGGCAGTAGAGCCAAATAATAAGCTTAGCTGAATTTGTGGTCATGTTGTTTTCAGCTATGAGTGCGATATCGGCAGCACATCCAGCGGTGAACGATTAAGAAACTTCATTTAGAAGTTTCAACTTCATACAAAACTATTAAGCCACAACATACATGCAGGTTGAGTAGTAATACACGTTTTTTTCCTTCTGCTTTACAAGATCACACAATCATACTTGTTGCTGATTCACACTACAGATCCAAATCCTTTTCTAAAAAAAAGCTCTCAAGATCGCCTTTTTAACGTCACCCATGCATTGAAGCAATTGTGTTTTAAACGAGTATGTTTAACACTGTGTGACCGAACCTTTGAATGTAGAATATCTTGTCCATGATTATTTGAGAACTTGAGCTTTCGCAAACTGTGCGAGCAGATGTCAAAGTTCAGTTTTCTTTCATAAACAGACATTCGAGATAACTTGAGTTGACTTTTTTCTTGGAGCGGTTCCCATTCATAATAACTGCCTTGGCAAACGTAGCGGCCTTACTGTCGTCCAAAGTCTTCTCTGATACCTGGCTTTACAATAACTCTATGCTATTGCTATTGATTCCATCTGAGGTCAAGGACACTTCTCACTGTCTGCATGCAATTGGATTTTAGGCAGTATACAGTGCATGTTGTTAAAGTAAATAAACTAGTAACATTTAATCATAAAGTCTCTCTGTATAGCAGGGAGAGTGTTTGTTCTTTTGCAGTCTACCCTGACCAAACATATTTCACATAAAAAAAGACGTATTTGTTGATGTATTTGTTGCAAGGTAATTCATGAATCTGTATTATTTCCTCACTTAGTAAGCAGCTTTTTGTTGTTGTTTGTATGTTTATTTGTTGCTGAATTCTTGGATGTGACATGACATGGCTGACAACTTCAGATGGGGAAGTGTTTGCAATATATTCTACAGCTACAGGTTACTTTTTACAGCTTGATCTTCTGAGTTGCAGGGCTGTGTTTGTAATATCAGACTACATGTAAATGTATTTCATTATACATTATTAGTATTGTAAATCAATGTAAATAGAACAAAAAGATAAAGTAAAAAAAATACTAAGGGAATGATTTTAACACTTATCTAAAGTAATCGCATATTTTGTGTTAGTGAGGATCAGTTGATTGTTTCCTTCTAAAACAGATACTGCATGTCAAAGGTTACTTTAACAAGGTTGAACATTGCGTGCCGCATGTTTTTTCATGTGATTGCATGTGTCACAGTCATGGTTGGCGGGTGCCCAACAAGAACGTCAAGGTCATTTACTATGAAATGTAACTTGGTCTCTGTGGCTTAATCTTACGTTTATATCTATCAGTTATGCTGAAAGCCTTCATGGTTGGCCTTTATAGCTGATAACTAGCTGATAGGGCCAGAGTTGAAGAGTGATGTTCTAATGCCAAGTGTGTTCAATCAGCTAATGAAGCAAAAATAGCAGCAAATGCTGCATTCAAGTCTTTTCAGTTTATATATGTGTACTGGTGCAAATCATTTGTGTATATCTTTATTAATTATGTTGTTTTTTTGTTTTGTTTTACTGTTTCCTCCTACTCTTTCTTTGTTGCGTCTATTAACACCTGCTCTGGCTGAATTTAATCTAAATGGCCATCTTAAAATAATTTGCCTTTTACCATGTTTAGCACTCAGGGCCGTCCATCCAGGCCTTCTAAAGGTTCACAGTCAAGGTCTCAACTCAAGGATTACAGGCTTTATGAGCAGATTCTTCTGTAACCTAATTGCAAGCAACAATTTGGTAATCTACAAAGCTACAAGTGAGCTATTTAGTTGTCTATTAATTATTGTGAGGGAAAAGAAAATATATATACTGTAAGTTATATTAGCTACTCAAATTGTGATACTTTACATGACTGTGCTCTAATACGTTTTTAAGTCTAAAGGAGCTTTAACAAGTATCTAATGTGTCAAATATTTCTTTTAGAATTTACTGAGAATGACTACTTTTCCAGTTAGAAAAAATAGGTATTCAGTTCTATTCATAAAAACAGGCGCAGTGTTATATTCCTATGAGTGACTAAGCACACAATATCTTTTTGTCTACCCTACTTTGTGGGTTAATCACCTTTCAAAATAAAATTATTTCCTCCTGTTGTTGTTGTTTTGTTTTTTTTAGGACTCTATAACTGTAGCTTGTCATGTTAGATGTTTGTTAACTGATAAGAAGTCCTTATATGGTTATTTCTTTCCGCTATTGGTCCTGGTCAAGGTGCAAACCAATACACATGCTGGCTGACAGTAAGTAGTAAATGATCGTTGCGCTTCATGGAAAAAAAAAGAAGAAGCAGAGAATGGAAACCTAACACCTGTTCACAACTAGCCTGATAGTCCTGAATTTCTACTGGTTAAAAAAAAAAACAACCAAATGGTTGTTTTTAAAAATGTGTTTCCACAACTGAACATGTCACTTTATTATTTTATTGCATCCATAGCCAAGTGTAGTTGTACCTCTGAGGGGGAGATGTTGAACACTTCTGCGATCTTGGCATACAGCTCCTTGACATTAGTGAATCCATGAATACGGCCTGTGGGACTCCCATGAGCCAGCTGGGTGTGGAAGATGAGCTTAGGTCTGGGGTATTCTGGTGGCCCTGCTGGTGGCGGTGAAGGGGGAGGGAGCGGAGGCGCTGTGGGCTCCGGACACCCCTGACTCTGGCTCTGGTTCTGGGCCTTCTGCTCCTCCATGGCCTCGGCCCCTGCTGCCTTGGAGTCCTGCGGGCTCATAGCCTCTCCGGTCTGCATCAGCCCCAACTTAAGCTGGGTCCTCCCCTAGGAGCCCTGGTGGTGCACTGCTCAGAAAGAGAGAAAAACACTGTCCTCCCCGACCGTTTAGCTGACCAACCATCCAACCAACCAGCTACTCAAAGCTTTGCAGCAAAGAAAACATAAATTAGTGATGAGAGCAGCTTGGTAACAGAAGCTGAAAAAAGCCAGCCAGACTCTACCAGGTAGAAACCCAATACCTTTTGAGTTGAGGCTTGTATTTGTTACACCGGAGCCTTGGGGAGCTCACGCATATCGAACACACACAAAACATATCAAGTAAAGGGTTTTTTGTTCATATATGTGATATGGTTATGATTCTAATCCTTATATCAGTCCAGAGAAGTCACACAAGCACATCCTAGAATATGTAAACCTCCCTCTTAAGTGTGAAGATTTCCTGCATACCTGCAATTCTGTATAACTACCAAAGTGGGCCACTGGGAGTTGGCCACAGACAATATCCCAGTGTTACCAGTAAGATGATATCATTGTAAGATGCCCCCGTTCGCTGGCCTTATTGAATGAAAGAGGTTGTTGCTGGGGTAAATCCTTGGTGATGCAGTGACCTTTCTGACCCCACAGACAACTTACACCAACACAAGATTACACTTAAAGCCAAAAGATAGATGTTTAACTCCTTAACTCAATCTAAATTAGTGTCCTAGAAAGTGTTGACACATGACTAAAAAACACTAAAATAAAGAGTATTACAGTATATCTTATTATCAAACTCCAAGCACTGGTCATATATTGTTCACGGCAATGTAAATGGACAAATAATACCCATGAGAGATGGAAGTGTAGTATTAGTGATTAATGCAGTTAATAATAAAAAAGGAAGTTTTCATCAAGTGCTTGAAAAGCTCAGCTAGTAACAGTAAACACTGGATGAAAACTTACCCTTCACACATGGGGTAGACTGAAACAAAAGCCAGGGCGAGCTTGGAAAGGGCATTTTTATTTTTATTTTCATTCGAATCTGAGAAAAACAGGCAGGGCAATATGTAAAAGATGTTCTGCTAATTATTTATGAGGAATGGCAGGTGACGTCCAAACAACAAACAGCCTTATCTGAAATGACTCAATATAGTTCCATGACATTGTGCCCATGTGATCAGCTGCCTCTCACAGTTTTACTTGTCTCACTTTATCCCGTGTGATGCACTACTGATGCAAATCAGGGATTTTTTTAAATTTTTTTTTTTTTTGCCTTCTCTGGACACAATAAACTCTGTCTTTCAGATATGGAAATTCCAAATGGGCAACTCAGTATGTCCCTGCCAATGTGACTTCCTCCAAACAGTGGTTCTTTCCAATGTTCTTTCTTCTGTCTGCATAAATGTTTGCATACTAAAATAATGTTTGAGATGTTTATAATACTTAACAAGTTTATTATAGCTAAATTCAAACTAAAAATTAAAACTAGATGTGGGGGAAAAGTTTTTTTAGTTAAACACATTTAAAAATAGACTTATGAATAAAATTTCAACAGAAACTATTTTGTGAACTTGGAAAACTAACTAAAAAATGTAAAGGAAACATCCGTAGTTTCAGTGTTTGTTAGAAGATTTTACAAGAACTTTATTGAAACTCTGGATGTCCACAAGACTGTGAGTCATTTCTAAATACAGATATATTTATCCATCTGCTACTATTACAACATTTACAGCTATTACTGTTCCTGCATTACTGCTAGTAATATTCATAATTAAAATTATAGTCATAGTAATTTATCTACGTTTATAAAGGTCATACTAAGAATGAGTAATGCTATATAAATGAGGAAGCACTTGCTGATACTTTGCTATCAATGCTTAAAAGTGACAAAACTCTTTTCATATAGCTCATTCCTTTTGTTCCTTTCAAGATGTTGCGAACCTTTCCGGTGTTCTCAAGTATTTAGTCCAGAATTTGGTAATAGAAATCTTTCTAGCAACACATTAATTTAGCAACAGATAGTAGATAGTCCTCTAAGTAAAGGACAGCTCACTTTCTTCTCATGCTCAGACTTGCATGATAATCTGGATCTTTATCTTAACACCCAGCCTAACGTATACACATTGTTACATGTAAAACTGAGACTTCAGTAACTTCATGCAGTCAAAAATCGTGCAAATAAGATTCTATATTGCAGAAGTAAAAACGAAACTAAAGGACAGCCGGTAAATGAATGCTAACGGAAGTATTTTTAAAATGTTTGCAGTGGCGCACATTAAATGTTCCCATTCAGCCCGTCAGCTTTTAAGAGATGACGTTTCTTTTTTATTATTCAGTCATGTTAAAATCCTTTACAAATATTGAAAGGATAAAGGGCAAGTATGTGACTCAAACTGTTAGTGATAGCAAAAGGGGTGGTTTTACAAGACTAAAAGCCTTTACTGTGGTGGAAAAAAAACATTTCTTTTATTCTGTTTTTCTCTTTTTCAGTATGTGCATTTTTTTATTTTTTTGTTATGCAGTTTTCATTTTTCAGGAAATTCCCCTGCTATGTCAAAGGTTACATTTCCAATCCTTGCTACTTACTTTTAAATTCCCGTTATATTCTCTCTAATAATGATACCTGATGTTTTGCTTGTGGTTATTCCAAAGACCTGCTGTAAACACTGCCTTTCAGTAAGAATTTAAGGTCAGGAAGAAAGATATTGTGCATATTTCCAGGCTAACAAATACCCTGGGACCCTGGGATTTTATTATTTTTTGAATCTTTGGGTGGTTTCCTATTTGGTCAATTGTAATCCATCTTATTTTACTCAGTAGCCAGCAGAGAAACGCCAGTTACTGCCTACATTGCATGTACACCCCCCAAAACATGGTTTCCCCCCCTCTATCTGTGTTGTTTCCTGGGATAGGGGATGGAAGGGGATACCGGGGGTTGGCTGGTGTAGGCCAGATTTTGTGAGGGTGGTGTGTTTGCTGTGTCATGCGGCAGTACACTGCGTCTTCTGTTCACAGTAGCGTGGCAGCGCCTGAGCTGCCAAGTGAGGCCAAAAAAGGCTTCTGGCATTTGCGTCCACATTTCTCAAAAATGCTATAAGATAATGGTTCTGTTTTGTGTGTGTAAGATCTCTATGAATAGAGTTTAACTCCTGGGAACGCAGTGACAAGTAATTAAGAAAATATTATTCTAACTTTTTCATATTTTTAGACAGAATGGACCCTCGCGGCCTCAAAAACGAGGCTGAAAGTCAAACCCTAAAACAACTTTCTCGAGGTTGCTCATGTCTTATCACACAAACAGAGTCACTTCGATACACGACATCTCTGTAACATATTCTGTTTTTTTCCTACACATACATAGTCACATGTAGCACACGTAGACATCCACTGTGATTGCAATGTGACTTAGCTGACAGTCTAAACTGTGGCCTTATGACCTTGGTCTGCTGAGTAGGTGTATAAAAAGCCATTTGTTGCTGCAGTTGGTGCCATTTTCCAGTGAGGTGGGGGAGGTGAAACTGCATGCTGGCAGTGCTGGGCTAAAATGAAGTGGTATGGACCACAAGAAAAGACACCAAGTGAGGAATTATAACCTTCTGAGTTGTTGGATTTCCCCTAATAAAATGGCACAAATTTTCGTTTGTCTTCTAGCTCATCATAAGCAGTGATATTTAAGTAAATTTGCTTTGCTGTGCCCTGCATGCCAGCACCAGTGGAATTAGTTGACTTGCAGTGACACAACTGCTCTTTCTGAAAGTGCTATTGTTTATTTAAAACGCAGATGATCCTGGTAGCTTATGTTTGTTTGTTTTAATATGAGCTGATGTGGCCGGTTTCATTATCACACAACAAAACTTGAGCTTTCAGTTCTTAAATGAAAAAAGTAGTAGGCAACTGTCTGCAGCTTTTTCAAATTAACTTCAGTATATTTTGACACAAGAAACATTGTTGTTAAACCACAGGGCATACACCCCTCTGTTGATGGCACGTGAGATGTTAAAACCGTGTAAATTATTAATTGGAAAGGCCATGCCAGCACAACAACGTTACGGGGCCCCGTTTTTATACCGCTCTTCAGAAAGGGACGACCCCATTTCCATAAAAGGTAATGGGCGGTCAACGCAAGACAAACCACCGTATTCTGATTGGACAACCGGGCTGACATGACCGTTTTTTCAACATTGTTTGCCAAATGTGATTGGTCCTCCGACTTGGTCCGATTTAAGCTCATTATCTTAATCAGCCGTGGCTGAAGTGGGGAAGAAGAGGGGGGTCAGGAAAAAAAAAGCAGAAGCCAAACAAGAACGCTGGAGTTTGGCGTGGAGAGTCGTTTCTATACGAATCGACTACCACTGGCTGAGGGAAGAATGCTCGAAAACAAAAGAGAGAGGTTGAAAACTTTCCTCAGGAAGATCGACGAGAAGGCCATTGTCAGAATAAAACACTTCATGAAAGAGAGGTAAGCGGAATGAATGCGGTGCGGCTAGCTGAACCGTTTTTTGCCGGGTGTGCATCAGTACTGGGTGGATGCACACTATCCCTTTGACAGCAGCTTGTTCGATAAGATTTTATATTTTGAGTTCATGCTGACGTGCTGTTTAACCGAACAGTGTTAAATAAGTTTAAGGGAGCAATTTTGGTTAAGATGGACGTGATGCCAGTTACTGGGGATTTACTGCTAACATGGTAGCACTCGCTAGGCCGAAGATCTGCTGATATTTAAATGAACTAATGCTAACGAATCTATCTATCTGTCTATCTATCTGAATTAAAGCTGTTAAAGGGTAAGAGTTAAAGCTCACTAGGCACCAGTAAATAGTTGTAGCCGCTGGCATCTTTTATAGTATTGGTTTGTGTGCATTAGCACAGCATATACTGAAGCATAAGAGCCTAAAGGATGTTGTTAGCTTAGCCACTGACTTGGCTGGTAGTCTGAGCATCTGACCCCATTCATGTTTCCTGGCTAGTCTTGGTAAAAGTGTTTTCCAGTGGTAAAATGTAATTACTTGGCCACTGATGTATGAAATGTTGTCCTCTGAAGTAAACATATGTGCTTTAAAACGTAACACTAATGTGTGAAGTGTGGTTTTACACGCTGGGTGGGAGGGTGGGTGGTGTAATTTCAAACTGTTGTCTTTCATCGTTTATTTCAAATTTTCTAGAACACAGTAGTCGACCCATTTTAGCCTTGTGATGTTTGTGTGAGCAGTATTAGCTCCTTAATCTTTTCCAGTAAGCGTAAATAAACAGTATTACCAGATGGAGAGTGGTGTAAACTAAGCTAGTCCAGAACTGGTAGGCACTTAATCTCGCCTTTGCCCATTTCTGAGAAATCATGACTTCATCTGCTGACCAATGTGGGTCAGATTGGCGTCATATTGATTATTTAGTCATCCTCACTGATAATCCAGTCTTTTCAGTGGGCAGAGGCACGTTTACCACCATCAGTCACCCACACGAGCCTACAGTATAGTGTGTTTCCCTCTAACCTCTCAGGGAAACGCACAAACACACTTGTCACATGTAGTATGTCCAAGTCTGCCTTCTCAGAAAAAACTATTTATAGCTCCTGTGAGTTGACCACAGGTGGTACATGGTGTATTATATAAATGCTTTCAGCATTTCATTGTGAGTACTCCACGTCCTCTGAGCTCTGCCTTTAAGTTTTTCCCCTTACATGGCCATTTGCTCGAGTGCCAACCCAGCTGAAGTGTCCTGCCGGTTATCAGGATAGCTACTGTGTGTGTCCAGTATGGCATGTACCATGATTATGTTTCCAAAACTCACACATTTTTTTTATGATGGTGTAAGGCTTCAAGAAAAACCAAAACTCTTGCCTTGCGATTGCAACATTGAGCCAGAGTAATTCAGTTCCCTGCATTGGTTAATTTCCAGAATGAAGTTGAAAGTATCAGATAGATTTAATAAATGCGCTGCTTATTTTTTTTTTTCAAAAAAAGTGACTGAAGCCAGGAATTAAGTGAAATCTCTGCCTTTACACAGATTACATGCTTCAGAGCTCATTGCAAGTTGTAGTTGTTTTGCATACTGTCAGATGTCTTTGCTTCCGATGTAAAATAACCTGGTGCAGATTAGCTGCAATGTCTGGGCGTAGGAGCCTAGTATAGTCTGGGTGGGGCAGCTATGACTCCAGAAGGATGCTCCCAGTGCAGACCTTCCTTGCCACTGTAGGCAGAGAAGACTGGTCTAAATAATGCTGCAGGCATTGGGAAACCTGAAGTTAGAAGTTGAAAACCACATTTGCACAACTGTTTGTCAGTAAATGAAAGGTTGAAGGCCAACTAGGTGGTCACATTTGAAGTTGCGTGTTGCTTCTGTCAGTCTAGTGCTAATGATCACTCCACCTTGTTACAGAGCCAAGAGAGAGGCTATATTTTTCTTAGCTTTTTTTAACCATTTTGGAGCTCACAGTGGCTTGGAGAATTTCACTTAATGTTTTTGCATTGGTTAGTCTCATTTTAGAGAGATGACTTTATGCAGGCTTATCTGAATGCACGAGTTAAAGCCTGTTTACGTTCGGCTCAACTTTGAACAGCAGAATAACATCTGATGTAGCTCTTCAATGACAGAATGTCTTGTCTCTAGTCAATAAAGAACTTAAGGTAGTCGTATAAATCAAGGTTTATCTTTTCGACAGGGTGAAAGCTGCTCATTGGAAGCTGTAGGAGGAACTGTTTTTCCAGAGTATTAGACTGCATTTGTGGGGCCTAACGAGCCAGTTAATGTGTTTTGTGTTCAGTTTTTCACTACAAAAATGCTATAATTACTAGGGCTGGGCCATATTATACGGTTCACGGCAATACCGGTACAAAGCTAGGCAACGATAAGAAAATGACATATCGCGGTAGAATATGGGTAAAACGCGCATGCGCAGTGCCGAAAAAGCACGGAGAATGCACGGTAACGGAAAATGTGAATGGGGAAAGTAGATTGAGTGAAACGGATGAGCCAGAATTGTTTTGTAAAAACGGTGCAGCTTAACTGGTTTGGTGTTTGTCCATCAGATACACAACAAAGCACTTTTTTCTTTTTTTTTTTTTTTGTAGAACATGCAAGTTATTGCCGTATTTGTCGGACTAAGGTGCTTGTAAATCTGGGAGTAATCTGGGTCCTAAACTCTGTCCTTTAAAGTCCCGAAGTCAAACGAACATCACTGAGGTTAAAACTGTCTGAATTCTTTCATCGTTAATGAAATGATCAGCATTGCTGCTTTACCAGGTGTAACTATTAAGTTTAACATCCAGGCATCCATGAAAACAGAATTCATTACATTTAACGGAGTTAGAAGTTAACAGGAAGTTAGCTCGCTAGTTTCGCTAGTTACCTAAACATGATATAGCATGTTCTGACTGAGAGATTTCTGAAAAAATTCAAACGTACAGCTCTGCTATCACTTCCAACATAAATGAAGACGGGACGCTACACAGCACTGACGTTTGTAGGGTTACTGAAGTTGGGCTAGCTGGTATATAATGAGGCTAGCGGCACAGCTGTGTTAGCATAACATAAACAGTGAAGCTCCAGGATGAACGCTAACACTTTTCCACTCGATAAAAGTTAATGCGAAGGTTCCTGATGGTTAGAGACAAATGCAATCGCATGGCAGGATGCTGTAAATGGACCAAACTTCAGTCAGTAGAACAACTGAGATAATCCATCCACAATAGAAGGTTAGTCATTATATACTGCAACAACATGGGAATAGAGCAGCTGTAATAGAATACAGCATTAATGAATCAATGGTACAGAAGTGGAGGAAGCAAGAAGAATGAGTTGAATAAAGTTTGATTTATCTGACTGCTTTGTTTCGCTTAATGTGCCTTATAATCTCGTGCACCTTATGGTCCGAGAAATACGTATTTGACTTTTTTATTTGGCACACTGCAGAATGATGTTGCAAAGCACCTCTTTTTAACTTCAGTGGATATTATACATGGTTATGCTCAGGATATGTCAGCCCATTTCTACTGGAAATGCCTTTTGGTTAAACTTTCAGCAAGGAATTTGCATTTGCACTGTTAAATGTTTATATAGCTTTAATGCATATAAAAACAGCTACTTGTTTAAGTAAAATAAATGGATGGGGTTTTTTTTGCACTAGTAAAGTTGTGGAGTTGTATTTTGTCTTGCAGAAATTATATCGTCAGTTATATCGTTATCGCAAATTTTCAAATATATATCGTGATATATATTTTTGGCCATATCGCCCTGCCCTAATAATTACTCTGTTGGCCACTGTCTTAGACTGCAATTGGTGATGTTAGTTCTCTTCTGCATCCTCTGTGAGCTCACTGTGTCACCAGCAGCTCTCCACCTGCTGCAGAGCAGAACAAGGTCTTACCTCTAGTCCAAGCTGGTGGAGTTGTGGCCTGTTCAACAGCAGGGTGTGAAACTCGAGACAGGTGAATTACATCAAAGACTGCCACAAAAGCAACTTGCCTTTTAGACAAACATTAGATCCGGCTAGGTGGCTTAAAGAATTTTTAAAACGGAACATGTCCTTGTGCAACCATCAGCATAAATTAACATCCCACACAAGTGAAGTGGATGTGTGGGGAAAGTTTTCACTCAACTACACTTCTTGCTCTGCAGTGAAATGGATTCTATCCTTCATGCAAAAACATGTTTTACATGAATGTTTCCTATGGCTTTATTCAGACACACCGTGATAGTCACACAGAAAGCTAGCTTAGGAAAGTTTGAGAGAAGATTTGTAAAACTTCCAGATGCGGTCAGATAATGAGATGTGTGTCTGAAACAAAATGTAGAAAAGGGACGGGTTTATGCATTGTGACATCTAAATTTATTGCAATCCTTAATATGTTTGCACTTATTGTAATCGTAATGTTGAGTGGGACTTTAAAAAAACAAAAACAAACAAAAAAAAAAAACAGCACATTATTCTCCCTCCTCACCTGCCGGGACACTGTGAGAACTCTGTTGCCTTGAAGAAAGAACCTCTCTGTCTTTGCCTGGTTTGCACAGGAGGAAGTGGGGAGAGATGCTATGTGCATAGGGCCACGTGATTCCCCACAGAGAAACACACATTTATCCTGTAATGCTCTCTGTTCTAGTTTGCACACACACACACACACACACACACACACACACACTTTTTCAACAGACTGAGTACTGGCAGGGTGCCACAGAGTCTGAAATTTTGCCATGTCCACTGGCTTGCTTCCCTGCCCTTCCTGGGTACTCTACTGACGCTCACAGACATGCATGTATGCAAGCAGACGCATTATGCTTTTCAGTCCAGCCGACAATATTATTAAGGTCATCTGTGATATTATGTCTTAAAGTTGTTGGTTTTTTGTTTTGTTTTTTTCATTTTTTGTTCCCTTTTTGGTTAAAAATTTAACTATGTTGTCATAAAGTAGTTGAGATGAATTTGTTTGTTGCATACTAGCTTTGGTGGATTATAAAAGATTATGGCTGTCAAATGACATGGTTCACCGAACACAGTTGCAATAATCTCTTGTGCTTTTATTGAACTTGTTCTGTTGGTTGCTGGAGAAAGAGTAGGTCACATTTATATTTAAAAAAACAAAAACAGAGCCATGGGTCTCCAGAAGATGGTGCTCTTACACTTTGTGTTTCTAATTGTTCTCAATATTCTCAATTATTCTGATCTTTGAGAGATTCACACATGTAATGCTTCCCCAAGCCTAACTTGTAAACTTTGGGCTGCGTGTTGGTTATGGAAATGCATTCTGTACTAAAGCAATTTTGTCTTAAGGCAACTGTCACTGCAGACCAGCTGACGCTGGCTTGACGTCTGAAGCTAAACTCTCGGGATCATCTCAGGGTAGTGAATGAAAGCAGTGTATACCCCAAGGAGTACTTTTAATGACTGGAATGTCCTGTACTGGAGAAATTGGTCTTCACCACACTAGAATTCACTGGTAATCACATTTGTATGACTATTATACTGAAAAGCATTTCTTTCACAGGCGAGAGAATAAATGGCAGTTCACCACCTTACAAACAGTGTGAAAGGTGATCTTTTGCTGAAACCTAGGCTGAACAATGCAGTAAAGTGGCACAACTCTTGATTTTTGGTTCTCTTAATATTGTTATGATGCAAACATGCATTCTATTGTCATCATGTTCAGTGAAATTCTAACAGGCCAGGTAATAAAAGTGGCTTTTTCTTTTTTGTCACTGGGACAAATTGAGACATCAGGGGATTAACAGCCAGATCTCCTGCTGTGGGGGTGTAGGTGTTGGCTTTGTGTAGCTTTTAAATAACTTGATTAAGGTTGTTGTGTAAGGGGTTTGTTGTGTTATGTTGTAAGTGTATCAGGAGTTTTAAAAAGCAGGGATAAGGGGGAAAACGGTGGCCCACTGACCAGCTGAACGTCAGTGGAACACCTTTGTACTGTTTATATCCAAGGCATGTTTAGTCAACCCTCTGTCATTTTGATATAAAAGGGACAGTTGATAAAGTAATAAGGACATTAACTCAAAGAATATTACTAAGAAACTGAAATTTATTGAGATATGCATTTGCCTAATAAGCAGAAAATACCCATCTTGATCTTGGGATGAGGCACAAAACACTTTGGGGTGGCATCAAGAAGGTCATCCAGCATAAAAATCTGCCAGATCAGACATGATCCACCTGCTGTGGTGAATGATGGAGCAGCTAAAAGTAGTCCAGGTGACAATGAAGAGAAGTCATTACGAAATGGGAATTACTGGTACTGTAAAGTAGGAGCGTAATTGCCTCCATTAGGTAAATGCATGCTTTTCTAGAATGTGTCATCCTATAGCTCTGCTCCGAGAAGCTCCTATTGAAAATGTTGCAACCAATATTTAGAAAGGAAGGGGTGGTTTCCTTTTATTTCCTTTTTTTTTTTTTTGTATTGTGAGTAAATTAGGCCTGAAGTCACATGCCCAGCTGGACGTTATCTTTCTCAGTGATGTTGATGTCATGGGTATAGAAATAGTCTATCGATGAATAAACACCCTAGGCTGAGATACACGAATGTAACCAGGCTCCACTACATTTACAGCACTCCACCTATGGGGTGATTTTTTTTTTTTTTTTTTTTTCTCTCTCTTTTTTTTTCCTTTTTTTTTTTTTTAATTTGCGTGTTAGTCAACAGCTTTTGAGGACCCCCCCCCCCCCCCTCAACACAAATGTCCTTACATTGATGGCCCTGTTCACATCGTCTACAAAGGCTGGGTTGGCTATTGTCATGCGTGCATGTCATATTGTCGGCTGCTTCTGAAGTCACGGCCCCATTGTTATTGAGAACAGGCTATTGAATTTTGATGTTTGCCTATGCGAACTAAGAATAACCTGGCACTGTTTCCCTCGGCCTCCACATTTTTATCAACTACCTCCCACTGTTACTTGTTTCCCTGACAACGCATACTAAAGCTGCATTAGAAAGGGGAGCGCTTGGGAGGAGATTTGGGGGTTTGAAATCAAATGACCTTTGTGTTTTTTTTAGTTTACTGTGTTCATTCTGCTGTTTCCCATCTCCTGTCCTGCTGCGTGTTTCTGGATCTGGTGTTTTTGTCTTCATGTTGAACTAGCACACGCTTTAAGCCATTAAAAAGACCTTTGGTCCCTGGCTTCTGATTTGGCTCCTAACTCACCTAGGTCCAAGTTCAAAAGGTATTGCCATTGTTATAGTCGCCTGTCTTGGCCAAAGGTTTCAGGGACTGTTGAAGACTAGAAGGGAGAATTTACTTGGTCATGGAAAGACCAAAAGTGTTGTTGAACCAGCCGGGTCCTGTGGATTCTCATTGCTCAGAAGATGTGAAAAGGTAAGACGAACAATTGAGTCTGCTTACTGATCTCAGCCAGTCATCTTCAGACTGTCAGGTAAAGCTTAACTTGCTTTAGCCATACGCAACTTTCTTTTAGTGTCAAATTGCAGAGATCTTTGTCATACTCTATATTATTTTTTGATGATCCACCTTCCCGAAGCAGTTTTTAACTTCTTTGTTTTGTCAGTGGATTCAGATTTGTTAGCTAGTAACCACTGAGACCTCTAATGTTGGCTCTTTGTCTGGTTAAAGATGGGAGTATAGAAAAAAATGCAGATAAAGAAAGATATCTGTCGGCAATCTTTGTTCTATGATGAGGTATATCACATTTCTCTTTGTACAGAATCTTTTCTTTCACATATTGTACTCTATAGTGAGTTCTAATGAATAACATACCTCCATAACTTTATCTAAAAAAAGCAGATTTAAAAAAAGATAATCTTTGGCAGTGAAATATCACGAGTGATACTAAAAAGTTGTAATTCGTTACTTGAACAAGAAAGTAGGTCAGATGTCAGCACCTTAGTCTAATTAATTCAACACATACGCATAACTGAACACCACCGCCTTTGAAATTTAGAAATGCCTCTGTTGCAGCCTGTGCAGGACATGGGTGTTTCATCATTTCTTCCCCACATTGCTCATTTCAGTACTTTTTTTTTTTTTTTTTTAACACTGGGTACTCACTCACTAGCCTTGATTGCTTTGGCCTTGGCGTTTTTATACACCATTGAGCAAGTTTCTTCTATTGAGGCCTCATTGATAATCTTGAGATAAAACTTCTGGCACGCAAACATGAATTATTTTTATTTTTAGATGATTATTTTTTAATTACTCTCTTAATTTGCCAGTACATTGACGTTATCAGTGTTTTTGGAAGATATGTTAACAAACTAATGCAAAGGCTTGACAATGAAAATATCACAGGAGTTTAATTTTCAGATAGGCTGCACTGTTGAAATGTACGGGTGTTTGTGGCTTCCTGACTTAGAGGATGGATAGATAGATAGATAGATAGATAAAAATGAAACTTGTATGTTTTGGATACTTAAACAATATATTAAAGTAATGAGAAAGTGGCCACTTTCATGCTTAAATCATATAAGCCTTATAAGATTTACTCATGAAAGTGGCCACTTTCATGAGTAAATCATATAAGTTTTTACTATTTCTTTTCCATATGGGTTTTGTAGGATGGAACCTGTTTCGTTTCACATCAGAAGACAGCACAGGCAATGGCGCATGTGTGTGTACATGAGAAAGAGGAGGGACTGTGTGTGCTCTTGCCTGTATTTGTTTTGTTCTGGGGGTGTGGTTGGGTTTGACGGTCACACACTACGGAGTGTCACACCATTCTCATAGAGAAACAACTTCCTCTTTGCTAGCACAGTCATACAGCAAGTGAGCAACAGGGTGTTTTTTTTTTTTTTGTTTTTTTTTTTGTTTTCTTTTTTCCCCTGTAGAAGGATGTGGTAAAGAGGCCTTATGTACAACAACTTAACTGGAACTACATGCATAATGTCAAGAGGATTTTAAAGATTTTTCTGGGAGGGGGGAGTCTTTAATATTTGTTTAGTTCTTGGTTACCTTTTCTGTCTTGAGGCCTGTACGCAGGCTTTTTAGAAAAAGCAACTTTTTTTTTTTTTTTAATTATTCATTGTGTTTATTTATTAGGATAGGAAATGCCTACTGTCAGTAGGTATATGACTTTTCGTTCATCAAAGCGATTTAAACTTACCAGGTGAGTGGAAGTTCAAAGTTAATTTGTGTGGTGTTGTTGTCTTTGAACAAGAAATGCAGGCTTTACACTGTCTTATATAATGTGGGCTATGTGTTTTAGGGATTTCAGGATGTTGTAATCATTCCACTGTCTTATCCTGTGAATCTGTTTTGTTAGTTCCTTGTCAAGGACAGGCCATTGTTTCTTACAGAGCATATGGACTATAGAGACACTTGTAATCTTCTTTTTTACAAGACTCTTTATTGAAATGGTATATTTGCAGAGGCTTGTCAGGTTGAGAGCATGAACCTACGTCGATCAGATTGTAAAGCAGTCAGGTGCTTCTGGTCAACTGAGCTCTGATGCAGTGTTATCAATAAAACCTTTTCTTTGGATCGGGTAGCGGATGCCAGCACATCACAAAGATGGGCATCGTTTGACATAGATGTCAGATACATCTATGCATTACAGTGGAAAGGGATAAGTGATTTGGAGTTTTTTTTGTTTTTGTTTTTGTTTTTTTTTAAAAAAAGAGAGGCTTAAAACACTCAAAGTTGATGTAGAGCAAAAATATGTCATGTTAACATATTGGCAGTGTTTAACTGACCTGTGTTTTGATGGTAGATGTTTGAGTTTTGTTGTTTCCCTGTGCTGTTTTTTTTAGTGGTTTTCTCATTTGCCATCCTGTGGTAAGATGTTCTGTTTTTTAAATGGCTGCGGTAGACTGGTGCAACTATGTTTGAATGCATGTTTAGGTGCTATCAGTGGATGCTCGGACTTACTTTTTGTGTCCAACAAAAGCAGAGTCACTCGTATTTGCACTGTGAAAAGTCATCGTCTACTTGGAGACTTTCTAAATTGTTTGCATACATGTGAATGTCTTTCTGAAACCTAAAGTGGCTCATTTTGTAATTTTTTATTTTTTTTTTTCTTTCCCCCCCTTAATTTGTTGCAGCTACCCAGTAGAGAGCAGCAGTGGTGGGCTGCCAGCCAAAGTAAGGAAAAGCAGGAGCACCTTAAGCAATGGCAGCATCAAGAAGGTGGACGCGAGGAAAGCTTTGAGTTTAGAGGCAGCCCAGCTCGAGATCCAGCAACAGCACAAAACCCTGACCAGGCAAGCACCTGTCAGGTAGGCTTCATGGGGACACAGTTCTAATTACACAAAAGCCAAAAACGTGGATTCTGTGACGGTTAATAACAGCCTGATGCAAATTTTGGAAAGTGACACTCGTTTTGTTATTTTGTCTCTATACACCACCACAGAAGAGTAGAAGATTGAACTTGAACCTTTAAATTTACTTTACTATTTAAAAATAAATAAATAAATAAATGTCTAATTCTTCTTAATACGGTGGCTTAATGTGTTGAATTAAAACTTTCACAAAGAGCCACGTTTGTGTGTACTCTGTTATTCAGATCAGTTAAATTTGGTAGAGCAAGAAATTGTTTTAATCTCACATTTGTTTTAATAAAGAGATGAACATTTTAAATGGGTGAAAAAATAAAACTCCATAATAAATTAACAGTATTTCACTGCCTGGAGGTGCTTACGGTTACACAGCTGATGTTATGTGGACTCTCTCATTGAGAACACATATCACAAGACCTGACCCCCCTCAGGCATCATGCACACATGACCACACACCCCATGTAGGCTGGTTTCTCACATGATTCAAATGCATGAGCGTGGGGATGAGTTTGATTCCTGATGATTCAGTCTTGATTATTTCTTTTGTCTAGTTGTGTGGGCATAGTGAACACTCTGAAGAGATTCAAAGATATTCAAATGCTGATTTGTTTTTTTTATAACCGTATTGGCAGCTTTACCCATTTATAGATAATGCTATAAATAAGCGTTTTAGTAGTTCAGATGGAGTGTTAAATCTCAGTCATTGCCTTACCTCGTAGCTAAAGATTAAAAGAATGTGACAAATTTAAAGATATGAGTGCTGTGCTTGTGGAAAACATACGATGGGTGCGTGGGAGCAGGTGAAAATATCACTTGTCAACATTTTTAAGGTTGTTGAACAGGTTTCCTAACAAAGTAATTGTTAACGTTTTACATTTAAATAAAGTAATTGTCGTCATCTTTACTTTCTAACTCCATCACTGCTTCCCTGCTATGTAGTGCTGTGTGTGTGTTTGTGTGTGGCAGTCAAAGACGGGCTGCAATTCAAGAAATATAAACATGGCAGAGAGAGTTTTGCATATTTTTCCTGCTCATTTGGCGCAGGACCTATCAGGGCAGCTTCACATGAGCCTTGTAATCCAGGAAAAAGTCAGGTGATATGGTTCATGCGGGTAAAATGTTGTGTTCATTTCCTTTTTAGTCATGCCTTAATCACTCTTATTTCATGTTCTCCTCAGGGCGCAAACTTTTGACGTCGACAGCAAAGACTTCAAGAAGACCGAGGGCACTGGCTCACAAAGTGTAAGTCCACCTCAGCTTTAAAAGCAAACTGATGAAGAAAGTATTTCACTTTAATTAAATAACAATCCAATTTTATTATTTCAGAGTTTTAAAAAGCACAACAAAACATTTCACAAGTTGTTTCCAGACATTCCCGAGAGTGAAGACTTGATTCATGGTAAGTTTTTAAAAAAAATTATTAAATGAAGAATCAAAGTTTTTTTAAAAAAAGAACAAGCTGTATAAAACTGAACGGTTCTGCTCTCCTCTCCCAGCATACATCTGCGCCCTGCAGAAGGAGGTGCCCTACCATGGTCGGCTATACATCACTGACACGCATGCTTGTTTCTTTTCCTCTGTTTTGCTTAAGGATACTAAGGTATTTATCAGCTCAGACCTCGCCCATCATTCTTTTTAGCTCGTTGTGGGATTCGTCTGATGCAAGTCTGACCTTTTCTTTGTGTGTGTTCGTGTGCCTTTGCAGGTAGTGGTTCCAGTTTCCTGCATTAAAAGAGTGAAAAAGCAGAATACAGCTTTGCTGGTACCCAACGCCTTGTCAATTCGCACCACAGAGGGAGATAAGGTCAGTTTCTCACCTTTATCCTCACGCAATCTTTAGTTAACACTTATTGAGCCTACACAGTGTGTGCAGTCAAAGTCAAACGTAAGCTTTGAACTCTGATTTATATGTAATGTAGTCAGTGGCTGGGTGACCTTTTATGTTGGGCAGATGGCTAATGTTCGTTTTGTTTTCTTTATATTCCCTCCCATTGTGCAGTACCTCTTTGTGGCTCTGCGGAATAGAGAGTCGTGTTTTCAGCTGCTGCGTTCAGTCTGTCCTCAGCTAGAGGTGAGTGGCTGAGGTCACAAAAGAAATCTAAATTTCTGCAATGGATCACAATATTGTAAAACTATACCGTGTCACTGTTGGCTTCTTGGAAGTCTTGCAACAAATGTGCTTTTCCAGCCATGCTGTTGCATCTACAAGTTTAAATAAACCTTTTCAGAGCGTGCAGAATATAAACTCCATGAATGACAACTTAATAGTTTTTTTTGTTTGTTTTGTTTTTTTTAATGCCTCTGTTTCAGGATGTCAGTGCAAACAGTAGCCCTCTCTTCTCCTCAGCTGAAAACAGCTTTGATAAGAACAAACTTGTGGTGAGTAACTCTTTTCTGCATTTTAAAACCATGATTGTTTCTTTTTGTTTTTTCTCCCGCTCTGTTTTTTTGTACTGATGGTTTTTGTTCTGTGTTCATCTTACTGACAGAACTCCAGCCAGTCCAGTCTGGACGATAGCTTCGACCAATTCAATGGCTCCAAGTCTCAGACTTTACAAGAGGACCGCCCTCTGCATAGACTGCATACAGGTGAAAATTCAGCACCACCTCTAAGCATTGAGCTGTCTTTTGTTTTTGTTTGTTTTTTTTAATGCATTATTGTTGTTACTTGTTAGTAACTTGTAGCGTTTCTTAAAAGATAACTTGAAAATGCTGCAAGACCTTAGCTGACAGTGCTACATGTTGATAGCGTTATCTACTCTTCTCCTATCAGACCTTGAACTTTGCACGTTTACCATCTCGATAAGAAACAAGTCTAACTCCCCCCCCCTCTTGCTTCTCCTGCTTACAGAGGCAGTACCTAATGTAAATGGTTCCCCTCTGAAGGGCCTACATATGCAGCAGAGTGAAAGTTCATCTACAGAAGAGCTGTCTGTGTCAGGTAACCAACACACGGCCAGTTAACACTAGCTACTGGCATTAGTTTTGGCTATGCTGGTAGGATATGGAAAACTGTGCAGAAATATCGAAGGCCTGAAATTATAATATCACAACTGCTTGCAACGGACCTTAAAACCTTGGTGTTGTTATTGGTGTTAAATTATTATATTATGTTTTAGGTGGATCATGGGTGTGGAATGTGACTGAAAAAGCCAAGTCCCTGGTGGTTCAGAGAGAGGCCAGCAACCTCAACACTCTGCTCTTCATTTACTTGATTTTGTGAGTAGATCCTTCTCCCCCAGCTGTCTTTATCCTTATGACTTTATCTGAACTTGCATTTCACTCCCAAATTCTCAATTTGAGGGGCAAAAAAGTAAAAGGTGGTTCTAAAGCAGGTAATCTTGTAGAATATACCAACAAAAGTAACTTGTCAACTATTTATGTGATTTATTAGTTTGTTAAATGGGACAATTGTTAAGAAACAAAATTTTCAGTCTGTTTTTAATAATATTACATATTTTATAAAAATGCATTAGCTCTAGCATCACTTTGGAATTGGCTATTTAGTCTGTTTTGTTTGAGCAGCTGTTGGTTGAATCTATGGAAAGGTCTGCATTTGATTCTTTGACACCCAGGCAGTGAATCTGACTTATATTATATGTTGTAGGGTGGTGCTGCTACTGCTGTCTTCGGGCTACATCGGTTTACGTATCGTGGCCCTGGAGGAACAGCTGACGTCCCTGGGCGCTCTGCCTGAATTCAACTTGCAAAGCAGGTAAAATGTCCTTTATTTTATTTTTTTTTTAAATATTGTGTGTTGGCATGTTTGCAGAGAAGAGGGTTGCAGCTTGACACAGGAGATGAGAAAGAGAAAAATTTGCATCGCTTTTTCCTGCTCATTTGGCTCCGATCCTGTAGACGAGGGGGAGAAAGGGTGGAAACATGTATTATAGTCTAGGAAAATCTGACTTATCCTGGGCCACTGCCTGTTTAGTCAGATGTTGTGAGTGTCTTTATGTATAGAAATTTGTGTGTGATCTCCAGCCAAACGTTTGCAAAAGTACAGATCATGACTGAAAACCTTAGTACATCACATCAGAATAGTTGTGTTTTATCAGAGGTGATCACTCAGAAGCGCGGTTTCCGCTGACTGTTTCTTTTGAGGGGACCAGTGGACCCAAACCAGTATAAAGTAGTTGCATTCAATTACCCTGAAACATGCTGCTGATCTGCTTGAAGGACAATAATGCTCCCATCTGTACATTTATCAATAATTCCAAACTGTTTGCAGAGGGAGTGTTGGGAATTCAGTCATCTACATTTTGATCACGAGTTTGCTCGAAGGAAGACTAAGTTAATATTGCAGCCGAGCAAACAAATGTAATTCCAGGAGTAGGTGTAGCTTAACGCACTGTTTCTTTCTTTTCACAGGTACCAACAAGACACATAACAATCAGCAACTTAAGGAGAGATTGGTTGACTCATGATCGGAAGATAATTTCTGCCTCTTCCCAGCAGAACCAGCCAGGGAACTTTAACGTACTCAGACTTTGGTCTCGATGTGGCCTGCGCAAAAGAAGAGTGGCCAACATGTGCAATTTCAGACACAACTTGTTGACTTGAAGGGCTATATTTCCTCCAAGTGCAGTAAACAACACAGCAAAACAAAATGACATGCTGCGACCCAGTCACATAGAGCCGAGCCAAAAACGTGTACACGCACTGCCTGGTTGCAGTGTCTGTTTGAACCAAAGCCAAACGACTCTATCTTAGTGAGGTGCCACATTAGTCAAGTCGATAGGCACGCTTCTGGCAGCAACTGTTCCACATCTGTGAATTTACGTTGTCCTCTTCTTTCTGAGCATGCATTCTTGAACAGGGCTTAAAGCATTAGCCTGCTGTAGTGCCGATGATTGCACCTCACCTCTCTCGACGTAGTGCTATGCATAGCCAAAGATGCACACGTCTTTTGCATGAGTGATGATGGAATTATGTTTTTGTCTGTTATTTAGCCCTCAATCAGCAGTGGTGTCTATCCGCCTTTTAAATCCAGTCACTTTCGGGTACTTCTCTTCAAATGGTTCTTATATTCCGAATCGGCGGTGGGTTGAAATGATGATGGCTAAGATCCAAACTTCAGATCAGAGCTCTCTCTTTCTCTCTTTCTCTCTCTCTTTCTTTTTCTTTCCCCCCCCTCCCTCCCTCCAAGCAGAAATGACAGGCAGGATTTAAACCTGTTTAATGATCATTGCTCAGAGGTGATTTTTTTTTTTTTTTTTTTCCCCTCCCAGTCTCTACTGGATGAATGCATCAACAATGCACAAAATACACAAGAATATTAGGAAGCTGTATTAGCTAAAGAAATGTTTTTGAGTACAGCTTTTCGCTGACTTTGGTCTTCAAGAGTAGCAATCAAACCTGTCTTTTTGATGTCAACTGCAAACCTCTCTCTATGACAGGCCTGTTGGGGACCAAGGTGGCATTTCTTCAGGTTATTTAAAGTAGCACCAATAACATATTTCTAATGTAGGTGTCTGGGGAAAAACGGGCACTTGACTGATTCTGTGTACTCTTTGTCACCTGAAGAGGATTTTTATTATTTTCTTTTCTTAAATAACCACACTTGCTGCAAGGTCCGAGATTATCATAAGTAAAACAAGTGGTCCCAAAAAGAAATTTCAATATGCAACAAATTGTTTTGCATGACAAAATGTAATTTCTGTGAGCAGTTTGTTTGTTTTGTTTTTTTAAATGGAACTTGATGTTCGTGGAAATTGAGTGAAAGAATCGTCTCGAGGGAGCAAGCGCACTTTAAAAACTTGTGGTGTGCCTGTCACAATCCAAGACGCTGTTTGGATTGAGAAGAAATGGCAAAAGTGGTGTTCTGTGGTAACTAAAGGTGCTTAGACCTTATTTTTAGACAACAAAAAAGATTTCACTCAGGGGTGGTGGGGCACTACCCACCATGTGGTTTTAGGTTGTCAACTTTTCCGCTCATTTCAAAGTCTTGTTCTCATGGTGGGGTTCACATTCTATACATCCTCTGTGGTTCCTCCAGTGTTCCTTAAAGAAAGAACACTGTTTCATTGAGTTTGCTCAACTTTACCAATTGATAAAACTGTTTGTTTTCTGGTTGTTGGTTTTTTGTTTGTTTGTCTCCCCCCCCCCCCCCCCCCACCTTTGTACGACCTGTTTAAACTAACAATGCATATCCATCTCAGTGATTTAGCATCACCTTTATGGAAGCTCTCAGGAGAGTCCTTTTGTGATGTTCAGTTAAGGTTATTCTCATAATGCCACATACAGTACTGTCAGTTATTACACACACCCCCTCCCCCACCTGGGGGCAGCACACACACGCAAGTACTGTCCTCAAAAAGACTCCTTTAATTCAGTGAAGAGGGTAGTAGTTGTAAGGTTTTGCACTATTACAAGTGTTGTAAATAATTTTGTATCATTTGTTAACGCCCTTAATTCTATTATTGTCCCATATATTTATTTGCATTTTGTGTAATTCAAAGTAGTCTCTGTGAGATGACTTTGCTATTGTTCAAAATAAATCAAATGTTTCAGTAAATAATATCCTGTGCTCTGTTCTTTATATTTTTCCTTTTTATTTTGATAAATTGGACGTGGTAAACGGATGGAAAACATGAAGTCTGGGAGTGGCAGGTAACTTGGATACTATCCAATCTAAATAACTACACACCTTTTAAACCCATTTCCAATTCATGCCAGTGTTTGCTGAGAAATTTCTAAACCCACGGCCGCCTCCTTGGGATTTACTAGCACGCACACATGCATTGAAAATCAGGTATGAGTTGTAACTGGAAGTCATGGGAAAAACACAGATTCTTCAGTGTTGTATGCAGGAAATTCATGGTTGAGTCTTTAGCATTTAATGTGCACTAAGACTTTTACAATAATTGTCTCTTGGTATTACCTGATACTGATATAAAGGTATTCCCAGCAGTATCAACAATTAACTCTTACTTTATATGTCGATGACTTGTATCTATATAGTTGGTAAATATTAATAGAGTCAGATGAACAGGCAGAATCAAGATTCACTGAAACCTCATAGATGATTTAAAGCCCGAGTTGCATAACTTAAGGAAAAAGACTCCTCTTGAGCAGAGCGCTTGCATACCTCCTGTTTGTGGCATTAGAGCACCATCTAGTGGACAATCCGTCACATAACCTTTAAACGACATTCATTTTAAGAGTTTGACTTTCTGGTTAAAGTGTTAAAAACCAACTGGAATATTATTTTTCAATTGGTTTTAAATCAATAATTCACACAGTTACAGTTTATGTATCTACATTAAAGTAAAAGCAGTGGTGTACTAGCACGTGGTGTCAAATATGTATTGCAGGGAAACCAGAAAGAAAGGAATCTATATTTATTTATTCCATCCTAGGTACTCAAAAGCAGCAACAGTCTGCAAGCAGAGCAGTGCGTTAGTGCTGTTCAGCTCTCCGGGTTATTGGAGGGAGCAGGTTCTGCAGTGGTCCGCTGGTAGGCACAGAGTTGGAACACGCCTAAAAGGAAATGACATGTAGATAAGGATTAAAATACCTTCTTAAAAACGATGGCTCTCAAACAATGCAAGCTCATTAGAAGGACAGAGTAGCCATGAGTAATTGTTACTAAGGTAGGAAATGCCAAGAAGCTGCTTAGTCCACCTAAATGTGTCCAGAAAATGCCCTTTTGTCATTTTATCATCAAGTTTGATATTTGACAAAAGCCTCATACTGAGGCTCTGGTTTTATTACTTATTAGAAAAATAGTAAATAATAATAAAAAATAATAAAAAAGCATGTTGCCTGTGATTCACTCACATTAAACATGACTCCTAAAATAAGAAATAAATACAATTCAAACCTGCTGCAAAGGCCAAAATAATGGCAACCCAGCCTATGATGTAGGACCAGGAAAAGCGCCAGTCCAAGAAGCGTTTGCCAAAGAAGGTAACAGTCACACCAGTGTAAATTGCCAAAGCCAGCAGAGCGAGAAAACCTGAGAACAGAGGAGACAGAAAAAATCCACTGGGTAAAACATGAAAACATATTTCTTTGAGACCTGTATGTTGCCCCCAAAATATGAAAAAAATCAACACAAGACATTTAGTTAATTAGTTTGCATTCAGGACTTGAATGTATAATTGCTTCTGGAATCTTTTACATGATGGGAAGAGTTCCAAAAATAAAACCCAAGACAGAGGGCTGGCATCAGGCTGCTCCCTATCACCCCCAACTGGTTGTGTGACTCTTGTTGTGATTATTGAGTGTAAATAAAACTGTATTGAAATTTGTATTTTCTGATCTGATCACTCTTGGTTTACCTGACAGGACCAGGGCGATGCCACCTGTGCGCACTCTCCTGTTCTTGGTGCCGTTAGTGAAAGCGCTCAGTCCAAGCACCACGCCAGCAAAACAGCTCAGCACTGCCAGCAGCATGAAGGCCCGTGTGGCATCCCAGAAGGCTGGAAACAAAAAGGTCAGAACCATGTCCACATGCTGATTCTACACTTACACATACACTTACATTTGCACTGATTGTGCAGCTCATGTTGCCTCACCAAGAAGTCACAAAACCTGCCATGAATTTGATTATTTGTGTAAAACACTTAAGAATCATCTGCTTAAAATATTTAACTGTAAATAAGAATTGTAGCCAGTTAACTTTTAGAGAAAGCACACAGTTGCAGTGTAGAGGCAGGTGGACAGTATCGCTAGCAACACTGATATTGATATTGGGTCGATACTAGCACAATATCCTCTAAGTTCAGTATGTAGCCCTTTAAACGTGCTAAACACATTATCTTTTGAATAACTGAGGTACTGCAGTCTTTAAGCCTACATATAAACCATGTGCACTTGCTTTAGCTTTGTATGCTGTACTAATTTTTCTACTCACAACATAGTCTGCATGAATTCAGATATTTTTGTTACAGTTAAATTTATGAGTTTGTTACAAAAAGTGGTGTGGTGAGGTGGACCACTCACCTACAGTGATGGTGTGGGCGTGGCATTTGTGGTTGATGCAGAACCTCCAAAGCCCCTGATTGGCCGAGCTGCCAGAGTATCGATACTGCATCCAGAAGTCCGTCGCTGTAGAAACTATGAGAAGCACAAGGGCGGCCACGCCGCAGAGGGTGCCTCCTCCTGCTAAAGTATACAGCATTGTGGAGACGCCTGGCAAGAGACTGTCCTCCTAAACATTCAACAGCTGCTCGGGGAAGAGAGGACAGAGTTGGGGAAAAATACAGAATTAAGAGTTTGTGCACAACACTTACATATTAATTTCCTGAAAGATCAGCTGCACACAGTCTTTGGATTTTTTTTTCTCCTGTCGACCCTCGAGTCTTTTAGATGATCACATAAAAATGCACAAAGCTAAGCTCCTCATTAATTACAGAAATCCATTACCAAATCTACATCTAGTAAGACAGCAAAGAGCAAGTCCCTGCCACACATGCACGTGGCTTAGTTCTTATAACTGCAATAAAGGCAATCCAAAACTTGTTGCGAGTCTGAGGAGCTACCTCTTTCTGTTTAAAGCACGTTTTCCTTTTTAAATCTCGAGACATTATCTTGATGCATTTTGATGGAAAAGTTACATCTCGTATCACCACATCAGATAAATGTGCTTTTAATTTAATTCTAGAATTGGATATAGTCAGAAAAACACTTGACTCAAACTGCTGTATGACAAAAAGCTTGCCTAACAGGCAGTTCAGAGCCATTGTTCATCACTAATTCCCCTCCGTGCTCCACAAACTAATCTTCCATCACTGAGTAACTGAACCGTCAGCACTGCTGCTCTCTGTCAGCCAGCCAGTAAACCAGCAACTTCATGCACTGACTTTTCCCGTACTTCTCGCCAAAAAATTTCCAAACATCCAAAGAAATTTTATACCTGAGTCCCATATGTTTCTATCAAGTAACATGAACCAACACTGGGGTCACAGGTCCAGTTTGTAAGCTGTACAGATCCTTTCTCAGTTAAAATAAATAAATATATAAATAAAAATCACCAATCTTGACACCTCATGTCTTCTATATCGTTGTAGGTTTTCCTCTTCAAAAGCAAATTTGTCCTTTTCCCTTTAAGGCCTCAAAGACTCTAATATTTTCCTGGCAAATACACTCAGTTACGTTCTTTTACACTTGTACATTTTTAAACTGATACCTCTGGTTTTGGCTGGTCGCTCTCCAGGTTTGTTGGCTGTGACAGTGTGCGTATCCTTTTTAAGCCCCCGTACCTCTGGCCCTCATTGTCCACTGCACAAAAGAGGGAATGATCGAGCGCAGCATGTGAGTGATGCTAAATCCCCCTCTTGCTCTCTTCTCTGCAGTTACCTCCATCCTTTTATCACCCCAGTGCATCTCTAAACTCTTGCTCTTGATTTTTCTCTTTGTGCTGTATGACTTCCTATCATTTTTTTTCAAACTTTTTCCTAGAAAATACTGGCTCAGACTTGGCAAGCTGTGAAAATTTATAAATTGCTTTTCTGTCAAAGGCCAAAAACTGTATTACTGCCATGCAGCAATGGGAGTATGCTGGGATAGGCAGTAGCAGACTTATGTTGGCAATTGCACAGAGGAAAAGGTGAACCTATGTGCACCCTACACTTGCACATAACTATGTTTGCTTTGCACCTACCTGTGTGCACAGGCTCTAAGATCATTTAAATCAGTGATGTACACTCACCAGTCAGTTTATTATGTATAAGCTGACTGGAAAGCAACAGTAACTCAGATAACCATATATTACAATCATGTCTGGACCCAACCCGGTATTAACAAGCTGTGGTAAATGAGCAGCCAGTGGGTGTGTGTGATTGATACAAAAAAAAAGATGAAACACATCAATTATTTCACTCGATATCTTTATTTTGTCAGTTTGTTTCAAAGTATTCCTTAAAAGAAGGTGTGTTAGACAGCCACTACTTTATTTTTTGAACAGTTTGAACCCTAATGACCCCTTGGCACTTGTCTTACTTGTGACACATTTGTGCATGTAACCATTACAGGTGGACAGTGACACGGAATATGCCATCAAGAGTCACAGATAAGGTAAAATGTAAAGCACAATACGATAATCCCACAAAGGTCAGTCGTTTTCTCAGCCTGTACCCTCGTCTCTGTCTCACACTTGTACCAGGCTGCTCAAAAAAGTGAAGCTAAAAGTTAAACAAGCCAACGACACTGGTGTTTCACACTGTGCAGTCCTGAAGCATCTCTTTAAAGTGCATCATTACCACTGTTTTGACATTAGCCTGCTGATCTAAAATACAGACTCTCATGGTTGTCTGCATTTAGTGGATTCTATTGTAAAGTTCACTATAAATCCCTAAACCTTCTCTGGGACACGGGTTCTCGTGAATCCACACTTTGCATCTCTGATTTAAGATTTTTTTTCTTGTCACATCAACCATTTCCTCCCTTTATCACTTTTCAGCTGCTACAAGCTTTAGCTTAGTGTGTTCAAATATTCAAATTATCCCAAATTTATCGACTGACTGAGTTCCCAAGAAGAGGTTCCTAAAGCTTAACTCGACTTGTTCGGGTGCTGCCTGTAATTCACACCCAGTGGTACTCTTTTTTGACCTTTCATGTAAGTGAATAAACTGTTGTATGCATATAAGTGATGCTGATGGGTGCAGTAACCTTGTTTGAACTTGCAGCTGACAAAAGGCATGTGATAAAATACCAAAATAAAGCTGCAAATTAAAAAAAACAAATCTATCAATCCAGACATCCAAAAAACTACACAACAGTTACAAAAAAGGCACGTTATGATATGCATAACCAAACGTGGCTTCTCTCCAGAACATTAAATTCTGTCGCTCCTTCCTGCAGAAATTATCAAAAGAGTTGCTGTGTTAAGTTGCTAAATGTCACATTACACCAACCCTACTTCTTCGTTTACCTCCATGTTTTGAGTGTACTTGCTTGGGCAGTGTGAGAGATGAGCTAAAATATAAGATAAGTATGCTCACAGTCAAAGTAAAGTAAAGTGCTTTTTAAGATGGGCATTAGCGACCATCTTTATACTCTGCATCACATTTGCCATTTAATCTTTGCTGAAATTATAAAAGTCACAAGCTGAAAGGTATCAAGCGAACACACAGACATGTTCTATGTATATTTAGAAATTCAACCTCACATTTTCCCTTAAATTTGACTCAAACTGCAAAGCCATATACACTCAGAATTCCAGAAATTCATGGTTGCTTGAGCACACATTGGCACATACCCAAAGACATATATGGACATTCATATACACACATACGTAGAAAGTGTCCTCCTTAAAGTGACTGGCTTTTCTGGCTCAAAAGTGCACCTGTCACCGTACTGTACGCACACGTGCACTTATCTTTAAACATATAAACAACTTGACGTTTACGATATGCATGTTTTGCACACCAATACACCTCGGAGCTGGGGTGTATGTGGAAACTGTGCTCTTGTGCTCTTTCTCTAAAGCTCACGGGCCTGGAGCCCAGAGGATGACGGTACGATCCGCAGACGAGGAGACAAAGGTCCGATCGTGTGGGTGCCACCTACACTGGATCACCTTGTCCCAGTGCTCCCCTGCCACCGTCTGAGGGAGGGGCTTGGTTAGGTCACCTGGGGTCAGAGAAAGGGGAAATATCACACAGGAGGAGCTTACAAACACAATTTTAAGCGCTTCAAAATTTGATTTTTCACTTCAAACAATGACTTATTTCAAGCTACCTTGAAGGTCGCTGATTATGATCCTGTTGTCATAGGAACCAGTGAGGAGATGATGGGCTCCCGGTGAGAAGCGCACAGAACGTATGTCACTGCTGTGGGGGCGGTACGTCTGCACTATGCGGCCTCCTCTAATGTCGTACAGCATGCAGGTGCTGTCCTCCTGACCGGTGGCGAGCAGGCGGCCGCTGGGATCCACTGCCACTGAAGCAACTGCACTTCCTGAGTGACGTACAGTGTGAAAAACGTCATGTTGTTGGATGCAGCTTAAAAAGTATTTTGCTGACAGGAGCAGTTTCTGACACTCAAAACCTTAAACGTTATCCAGGCATTTTGCATTTGCAAAGGGAAACTGTGACAAAATGTTTTACAGTTGTCATCAGCGAATACTACAGTGATAAACACTTGTTTTATTATTTCAATTTACTGGAGTGCAGTGCTTGATTATGGTTTCATCAGCTGTTCATATTAAGAATTTCATAAGAGACAGGCTGCTGACAAACTACAAACATGCAGGCAGCAGATATGCTCCTACTTAAGGTGTCCATGTTGGTGTTTGATAATGCGATATCAGTGGATTAATGTTATCACAAATAACCCAGACAGCAAACAAGATTTTATTGAACTGAGTTAATCATCATCTAAATGATTTTTTGCTGTAACTGGGTAGAACAGATAGCTGAGGTAATGCTAATGCTAGGAGAGCAAACAGGACAAAGAGGGCCGCAGCCTGGAAATAACAGCAATAACTGGATTTGCCACATTTAAGAGTAAAGGGCCATCGATAATGCATCTTTGCGGCTAACTTTGTCATCTTTTTGCTTAGATTTAAACAACAAAATATTACAAAACGAATGCAGACTCAGCTGAAAATACTACAAATAAGGTAAAACTTTAACACTACCTGCAGCTAACATTTTTAAACATTTATTTTTAAATATAAACTGTATATTTTGGTGCAAAACTGGATGCATATTTAAATATATTTTTAAAAGTTACAGCGTTTAAAATATCATCCTAGCTACAGTGGCTGCTGTAGGGGAATGCACATTTATGCATGTTTCCGTGTGTTAGAGCTCTAACTTCAGTTCATGAGGAGGCCATAGATGAGGAGGAAGAGGATAAAGTGGAAATAGCAAATATATAGTGTGAAAGAGCTATTTGTGATTAACAACATATATGATTGGTCTCTAGCCACATACATAAAAAACCAAGACCAGGCAGAGCAACAATGTTCATCTCATCCACTGTGTTCAAGATGGCTGGGCAACATGGCCAACATTTCAAAAAACTGGTGCCTCCTCCCCATATTTCTATTTTTACTGGATTAGTTCTAAGTTTCTGAGAATGTAATAAATGTATACTGATGTAATTACATACAAAATCATGTATATCTTAGTATATTATTTTTTTTATATTAAATAACCTCAGAAAATAACTAACTGTAGCTTTCAAATATTTTTTGACTTGCCCTGAAGCTTCAGTTGATTTCTGTCTTTAATTTCTCTTTTTTCCTTTCTAATTTATGGAAGTCGTGCTCTTCATAAAAGTGTAAGTGTCTTCCTGTAAAACCACTCTAACCTGTAGCAGTGTGGTAAAAACCATTTCCAATCAAACAAAGTAGAAAGTTTCAGTATGACTCACCTGTGCCATGCAAAGTTGTGCCCACCACCCGAACACAGCTGGGCACCCGCAGGTCCCAGAAGCGGACAGTTTTGTCCTGTGAGCCTGAAGCAATCATCCACCCTCCCCATGTGTACAGAGTCAGAATGTGACCTGTTCAAAACAGCACATAATATCTGAGCTCTGTTCACAACAACTCTTTTCAACAACTTTGCAATAAATGCAATAAATGTCGGTACTCATGCTAAATTTGTGTTTCAAAGAACCTACAGTGGATGAATGAAGCAGACAATACCATAAAACGCTACTGAGGACCACACTTTGAAAACCCCTATTCAGAGTTTGCTTAGACCAATCTGTCAGCTGCAGGTAAACAGGGACATACCGGTGTGTCCACTCAGGGCATGAAGGCCCTGTCCTCTCTGACAGTCAGTAGTGTAGATGTTGCAGTCCCCGGCTCCAGCACTGATCAAAATAGATCCTCCACTTTCAGGACCTTCCATAAAAGCCAAATCTCTAATAGTGCCGTCATGCATGCTAAACTCCAGGTCTGGGCCTGAATCACAGGAGTACGTTTGGGTAAAGATACAGATGTTTCCAAGCAGTTTAGCAACAGAAGAAACATGAGAAGTTTTCTGCATCAGCTTAAACTTATTTTTCTAATATTTTCCTTATTGTGTGTACCTGTGGCATTGCAGGTGTCTGCATTGAAAGGCAAGACTTTGACATATTTATCATTGGAGCCAGTGGCCAAAAGCTGTCCACAGTGGCTCCAGGCGACGCAGTAGATTGAGCCCTTGTGATGTTTGTTCCGCCTGAAGCGCACAGCCGGCTGCTTCGCTCCACCAGAACCACTAAAGAAGCAAACAAACATGGACACAGACAGAAAAAAATATGATGAAGGCATGACTTCTACCTTTAAGAAAAAAAATTAAAAAGGTTCCTTGAATCCACATATTTTGGATTTGGATTTTTCATTTTGATGAAACCGGTTGCAGCAGATGGCTGCTCTTCCCTGAGGTTTCTTCCTCTTAAAAGGGAGTTTTCCCTTCCACTGTCGCCAAATGCTTGCTCATATTGGGTCGTTGTCTTTTTTCAAAGTAAAAAAAGGAAGTAAGCTGTTCAAGTCATCAAAATTGCTCTAGAGATACAAAAATTACATGTATCTCTGTGGCTTTCAATTACAAATTAAATATCTCACAGTGTGGATTTGTAGGTCCCTGTAAGCCGCTCCCACCTGGCAGTTAGTGTTTCCGGGTAGGCACACACTCTCAGGGTTTTTGAGTTGGAGCCGACGGCATACAGCGCACCGGCGGGATGGAAGGCCACTGCGCGCACTGCCTGTGTGTCCTCGAGCTGGCTCACCTTAACAAACTGTGTTTTGCACTTTGCGGGCTTCACAGGAAGATAAAAAAAAACAAAAACAAACAGTGTCATGAAGTTTGCAGCTGTGTTTAAGCATTCACAGTGGTATGCAAAAGTTTGGGCACCCCTGATAATTTTCATGATTTTCCTTCATAAATTCATTGGTTGTTCGGATCAGCAATTTCATTTAAATATATCATATAGCAGACGAACACAATGATATTTGAGAAGTGAAATTAAGTTTTTAGGATTTACAGAAAGTGTGCAATAGTAACTTAAACTAAATTAGGCAGGTGCATAAATTTGGGAACCCTTGTCGTTTTATTGATTTGAATACCTTTAGCACTAATTATTGGAACATAAAATTTGTTTGGTAAGCTCATTGACCCTTGACCTACATACACAGGTGAATCCAGTCATGAGAAAGGGCATTTAAGGTGGCCAATACTTCTTTCAAGAGTGGCTACATGGGAGCCTCAAAACAACTCTCAAATGACCTGAAAACAAAGATTGTTCAACATCATGGTTTAGCGAAGTATACAAAAAGCTATCTCAGATATTTCAGCTGTCAGTTTCCGCTTTGAGCAACATAGTGAGGAAATGGAAGACCATAGGCACAGTTCAAGTTAAGGCCGGAAGTGACAGGTCAAGAAAAATCTTAGATAAGCAGAGGCGAAGGATGCCACAAACACATGCCACAAACAGTGTCTCTTGAGGTTGAAGTTGCGCTGGGGCTGGATACTTCAACAAGACAACGACCGTAAACACTGCTCAAAATCCACTAAGGCATTCATGCAGAGGAACAAGTACAAGGTACTGGATTGGCCATCTCAGTCCCCAGACCTGAATATTATTGAAAATCTATGGTGTGACTTAAAGTGGGCTGTCCATGCTCGGAAATCATCATACCTGACTGAACTGGAGATGTTTTGTAAAGACGAAAGGTCCAAAATACCTTCAACCAGAATCCAGGCTCTCATTGGAAGCTATAGGAAGTGTTCAGGTTTGGAGGCTGTTATTTCTGCAAAAGGAGGATCTTCTAAATATTGATGGAAGATTTCTGTTGGGGTGCCCAAATTTATGCACCTGCCCAATTTAGTTTAAGTAACTATTGCACACTTTCTGTAAATCCTATAAACTTCATTTCAAATATCATTGTGTTCATCTGCTATATGATATATTTACATGAAATTGCTGATCCAAACAACCAATGAATTTATGAAGGGAAATCATGAAAATTATCAGTGGTGTCCGAACTTTTGCATACCACAGTATGTGGAATGTATGGAAGTTAAATATCAACAGAGCGTGCTTACATACCTCATGTGTGCTACGTGTTGCAGAGCTTGTGGAGTCATCCTGGACTGTAGGACCAGAGCCAGTGATTCTTTGAGCACAAAAAAGAACAATGCATAAACAAGTCGTAAACATTGGGGGGTTTTTGGTTCCCATCAATAAGAGCTCGGAGTGACATGTTTCAAATATTTGATAATAATTAGCAAATGCTGGCTATGAGGAAAGCTGCATTAAACATAGCAAACATAGCCTTTTGAAATCTGAAATGTTCTATTTCAATTAATTAGCAGCGGAACAGTCACTAGAAGCATTCCCTACACACCAGCAAAATGTGAGCCTAACTTCTAACAAGTTAAGATGTTTCGGTGGAGACCAATAGCAGGAGGCTCTTACCTTTTATTGGGAGGAACTGGGGACTCACTGAGCAACGGCAAGCTGTGGCTCCCGGTGCTTACTGGCGTGCTGCTGCTCACCCCACCTGGCTTGTCCCTCGGCGGTCCTTTATCTGGGGTGTGACGGGTGTGAGGCACCCTGGGGCTAGATGTGCTGTTGTTCCCCGTCAGCCCGTTCCACTGCTGGCCCAGCTGCGCCATCATGTCCTCTCCACGGTGGTCGATGCCCACATTCATCTCTTCCAACTTCTGGATGGATCTAGACAAAGACAAGCTCTGTTGTAGCACCCAGCTTGCATTTCATTCCTTGCTGACATCAAATCCTGTAGGAATGACACCCTCACCTGCTGAGGAAGGTTTCTGTGAGGTTGTGCTGGGCTCCATCCTGGGGCTTCACTCCCCCCTCCAGCAGCATCTGCTGGTAAAGCTGCGTCTGCTGCTGCTTCTGTTCCAGATGTTGCTGCACGCGGAGCCGCTGTCTGTAATACTCCTGGATGTGCTCAGTGGAGTCACGACGCTAGTCACAGACAAGGACACAAGCTACCAAAATGAGCCCCCCCAAAAAAATCCAAACAGTTGAATTGTTTCTGCAGAAAATGTAGAAATCCCTGAAACTGTATTTTCTATTTTACCAAAGCAGGCCCTGTAGGCTGAATAATTCATAGTGCCTTTCACTGTTCTGTGCTTCAAAGCTTGGAAGTGTCCAGACACACACAAAACACACACACACACACCAGATTATAAAAGGCAAACTCGTTTCCAGAGCCACTGCTGACAACTCTTCAACTCCCAAGGCCTTGTCCTCCATCATCCACCCCATAAAAAAGTTTTCAAGGAACTCATTGCATTGAGTCAACGGTATATTATCCTTCAGGCCAATCACCACTTTTCATGCACACACACACACACACACACACACACACATGCGCGGTGATATAATCTTAAAGTACTATGCTCTTCTAGATGGGACCTGAAATGTATAAAGATGAGCGATGATGAAAGCAGGAGGCCATCTTTGGATGTGGCTGCATATCAAAGCAGATTATGTGTTTCCAGTGTCCATGAGCTCCACCTCGCTACACTGGGACAGGGGGCAGCACGGTGCAAGTGCCCTATGTGGACGTGTGGTATAGAATTCAGGCAGGATTTATAATGCAATAAAGGTGTTAAGACCACGCAGTTCAGGGGTTCAGGGGGGATTCATTCTGTGTCTTTAACTCCAGACTGAAAATCTTTCACTGACTTTGACTCAAGTGACCAGACAGCTAACTGTTGCTTTTTCTTCATAACAGTCGAGAAACAACTTTGATCTGAGAAGTCTGCTGCTTACGGCTCGCAGTTCATACCTCATGTGTTTCTGTGCTGCACGGTGGCCCACCGTCTTTTCCAGGAGTCAGAGGTGTGCGTGTGGTGTTTGGTCCATCCAGCCCTTGTGGGTGCTTCCTATAGTTAGGAAGACGTATCAATCAGTTTATCTGATTTTATATCTCAAGTCAAAAACATTTTATCTATAAGGGTTATGCAAACAATAATAGCAAAGTCAAATTAAAAAGCTCTTAATTAACCTGTGATTGAAGATTAGTCTAGATTTGTGTCAGCTACAATAATATTTCTGCTGTTTTGCATAAAATCCATTAACTATGATCTCATATATGTGCATATCACATCAACACTGATGCATTTTTGCGCCTAGTTGTACAGCTTGACTACATCCAACAGGTGGGGCCAACATCCTGTCTCAACCTTAGAATTGTGACATTTAATTTGCAGTCACCTTGTAAAACAAACTAGCAACAGTCTGGCAGACATCTATCCTAAATATATATATATTTTTAAAAAGTATAATAACATACATTAGAGGGATTTTAAATAAAGAGAAGGTTTTACATAATAGCCTGCGTGGTTAGTTGTTTGTAGGCAGGATTTAAATAATGAATCTTTGCATGGACAGGTCAAGCAGCATTTTTATTCTGGGGTTTATAAGTTTGACTCGACTGCATAGTTACTTTTAATTAGAATGCTGAATGAGTGCAATTTGTTTTCCTGACACCAGGGAAAGTTCAGTGTTTATTTTGCAAAATAACATTTATATTTACTCCCAACAAGATGTACGAAATATCCCTTTCCAGTTTCTTTGACTTTACCTCTCAGGTGAATCGTCCTGCTGATGCACGTTATTCTCCACGAGGCTCCGGCTAAGAGCGAACTTCATGTTTGTCTCCAGGCCTCTCTTGTCCTGGGCCGCCAAACCGTGAGACAGGCCGTCCAGAGCTGGGTTGAGGGATCTCGACATGTAGGTGTCGGCCGAATGAGGTCTTTGATGAAAGGGTGAGGTAGGGCACGGGGACAGACGGTTGATTAATGGAGTAAGGAGGTCGGCGTGGCCAGCTTTGCTGGGCTTCACCAGCCGGTCCACGTGGATGTTGAGGGTCTTCTGCTGGAAGGCGCAGGTGAAGGCACCTGGGGAAAGATTCTGCAGCCAGGAGAGCAGCGACAAATCCAGCTCATCACAGCCGTTCCCACACAGCAAATCCACGCCAAGCAGCACCTCGCCCTCTGTGATCTCCTCTCCTGTTGCTTTACTCTACAAAACAGAAAAGCTTCTTAAAACCTATTCTATTTTTTCGGAGACACAAATGTGCGAAAACCAGAAAGTTTGCTTTTTTAAACAAAAAAAGTAATAGGTTACTTTGCAATAAAACCCCCTTTTAGTAGTTTTGAACACCTCTGCAGGTTTGAACCTTTTATCAGCCACTTAAGCCTAACTGTAACCCTTTTCGCTAATAGCGCATCAGATTACCTGACAGAACTCTACACAGCACTCATAAAGGATCCCTTTGATTAGCAGCTGGAAGAGGCGGTTCCCGCTAGCCCTGAAGCCCGCCTCACTCAGCTTTCTGTCCGCAGGGATGAACTCGGCTACCATCACGCAGGCCTCTTCGAAGCAATGCACTCGTGCCGTGCTCGGATTCCAGTCTTTGAACTCTGCGTGATGGGTGAGGCGTGGCAGTGTGAGGAGGAGACACAGCTTGCTGTAGTCCTCCTTGGTCGGGCAGAACTCCTCCAGACTGTGCAGGCACTTTACTGCCTCTTGCATGGTGATCTCTAGCTGTAAAAGCAGAAAAATTCAGGCGGACCAGACAGTGATTATATTTTGGGGTGCTCAATACAGAAGCCCACTGGTGTTTTGACAGATAAAGGATGACATTAGCTGTTCCTTACAAACACAGATTATCACACAATAGGATGGGAGTGAGTAAAGCCTGCTGTGAAACTGGCTTTTTACCAGCTTAAGGAGATACCAACCCACCTGTCAATTTTATTTCTCTGTGCTCAAGTAGAGAGCTTATAATGGCCCGTAACAGACTGTTTTTTTAACACTGGTTCGCTCTAAAAAAGTAGGCATCATCCAAAAAAATAATGCGAATCATAGAAAGAAACTGTTGCTAAACTAGTATCTCAGAGATTATACTTGCTATACTTTAACAAGTACTATAATGTGTAATTTTTTTTTAGTCAAGATTAAAATTCTCTTTACCGCAGAGAATTTACATTAACGTAGCTTTATAATCACAGGCTGCTATACTGAGCAACGAGCAGCTGCTAGGAAACATGCATCTAGTTCATAATACATTTCAAAGACATAAGTATATATAAAAGTACACATACATTTAGAGGGTCTTCAGCAGCCGACATGGCATTATTAACACACAAGGCTTCCAGAAACTTCTGCTTAAATATGATGTAGCGAAACCTGGAAACACAAGTGCAAACGTGCTTACAAACAAGTACGCTTAAAAATGTTCTTTGTTGTGTGAAGACCGGTACGAAACAGCCCCATATAGCTTCCCTCACCTTTTCTTGTCAAACTTGTCCATTCCTTCTAACGGTTGAATGAACTGCATCACCTCCTCCCACTGGCCATCCAGAATGAGTTGCCTGATTAAAAACAACAAATGAACAATTTAAGAATCCTGTGAAAACCTTCTCTCTATCCCGCTTGTGCCATATGAGTGTGTGTACCTGAGGAAAAGCATATCATCAGAGTATAGTCCATTGATAACACCGCTTTCCTTCTCCAGAGCCAGCATGCTAATGTGCAGCTTCCTGGAGTTGAGAAAGTCCAGGATCAGCTTGATCACCTCAGCCTCCTTTATGTTGATCGTCTCCTCTGCTGTCATGTTGCAGATCTTTTGGGGGCAGCTTATAGCTGGCTGTACAAAAAACAAAACAAAACAAAAAAACAGAGAGAGAAGGTAGAAGCCTGTTAATGGAAAGGTCACAGCAAAAGAAGAAAGACTTATGCTGATGTTCCCAATCTTAAGGAAATTATTCTAATTGTAATATTAATACTGTAGTAAGTGAAAAGAAATGGAAAAATAATCTGTCAGCATGACTCTTTGGCCTTAAATTGTAAGAAATAAATGTGTAAAATTACAGAAATTCTGGTGGCTCATAACCCAAACTGTCCTCTAATTATAAAACAAAGTTTTTGTTTATTCATAGAAAATGTCTGTTTTTCCTGTAGATCCATTTAAAGAAAGACATTTCTTTATTCAAGTGTTAACGTATTACTTTATTTGCTTTGCTGTAGTGTAATTGGCTAAGGAGGAGTTATTTTTCTGTGAGAAAAGCTGTAAAACATATAAAAATACAGTTAAAAGTCCAAAATATATTCCATCTTTCACATTTTCCAAAGCCAATCTAACCTTTGACCCTTATATTTGACATTTTGGTTTATGCATTCCCAAATTTTTCACACCTGTTTGCAAAAAATACATGACAAACAAAAACAGAGGTGAATTCCAGTTTTTATCATTCTTGATCTGTACACCAACACAACAGCTTTGAAACACATTTTTTTATATCCAATTGAAAATGTAACTGGAAAACAATCACTTAATCATAAACCATGTTTTAAAATATTTCTATTTTTCCAAGCTTTACTGCAGCTCTAATCAGCCGTTGTTTGTTCATGTGTCTTTCTCCCTTTCACCAAGTGAAATTCATACTTGACAGAATACAGACCAGCTGGTTAAACTGGCCACTGCAGAATATCCTACTTCTCTACCTTCAAAAACTCCTTGGGAGCTTTTCCAGCATAATTTAGGCCACTGTCCGTCAGCACAATGAAACTGTCCCTACATTGCAACTTATCTACACTTCAGAATTCATCTCTCTGCTTACGTCCTCTCTCACATCACTGGACTCTGTGAGACTCATCACACTGTCTGTACCATGGTTAACAGATAATGCTACATGCTTTTCCCTTGTGTCACTCCAATTTCCAGATCAGTATACTGTTCGAGGTTATTAGGTGTTTTCTTTCTTAACGCCTAGAGAACGTTAACCTTCCCATTGATGATTCTGGTGCCTAATTTTGCAAAATGCTAATTTTTGCACTTTAATTAAATTCTTACTCTAGTCTATTATGATGGTTCAAGTAAGTTCATAATACTCCTTTGCACTTTTAAACTCGGTCACTAAACTGTATTTTTCTGTGATGTCCCTTTTGCTGGAGGCTTGCTGGATGCTTCAAAGGGCATCTGTGGTGTTTCTGCACATATGCATAATGTCCCTAAATGGCTCATAGTTTAAATACTGGAAAATATCAAAGATGCAGTTCCAAGGTTGGGTCTTTAAATGGTTAGTCACTGCAACATCACCCAGGCAGCTACAGCAAAGACATGGAGGGGTCTTCATTATGTATGGTGCACTCGCCCTGTATGTTTAAGGAAGCGCATAGAGAGGCTGGGAGAGCAGCTTATGACGCCGCCCTGTTCCCTAAACACACAGACAGAACATCCACCCAGCTCCGGGCCGGGATGTGAGAGCAGGTCTGCGGCCCAAACCTGACAGCCTCAGCACTTTATCTGTCCTCGGACACACCTTGTTTATTCGAGCACGGCAGCCAGTGACGACTATTAACACCACTGGACACAAATGCAGGGCAACAAACGATGAGCATGCCAATCATTGTCTCCCTTACTGGGGACACACCGTGCTAGACTACAGCGCAGTGCTAAACACCGCCTTGAAACGGTGCCAGCATCTCACCTGTCAGTCAGTCTGCGCCTACAGCCCGCCGCATTAAAGCCCGCGGTCTCCAGATGTAGCGACGTCCACGAAGAAGACGGCGGGGAAGATGTATTTGACTGCTGAAAGGCTTTACAGCGTTGCCAGAAAGCTCCTTTCTCCTGCCTCGTTTCTTGTATACAGCTCGCGGTTGCCATGCGGACGTAGCCGCAAACCACCAATCAACTGTAGCAACGACGCCCAGCGGTCACACCTACAGCACGGACGCGACAACTTTCAAAGGAAATTCAGGGAGATAAAAAAGGATAGGATTTATTTTATTTTATTTTAAGAAATAAGATAAATAACAAAGAAAGAAGATAAAAATGCTATTTTCTTTGAACATCTCTAAGACGAGTTGTTAAATTGCTGTCAAGCTAATATATACATTTTTTTTTATCAGAAAGTTGGGTATCTAATTAGAAAATCGAAAATGTTTTATATATATATTCACTCAAAATGATGAAAAAAGTCGACGAACCCTTTTAAAATTACCCTTTGAGTTCCCTGGTTTATTGGCAATTTTTCATTAATGTAGTCATTAACTACATTTTATTGGCCATGGCTAAAATAATTTGTTAAGCAAAACAACAATTTGTATTCTTTTTAGTCAAATAATCACAGTTTTATTAACAGCCTTAGTAGCGACACTGGACTGATTCATAAACTAAGTTAAAATTATTTTATGCTCCCATTTACAGTGGAGCCTTTGGCCACTGTGGTACTCGGGGTCAGATAAAGTTGCTCCTAGAAATCCAGCCTTGTTTCTTTAGCTAAATATATAGCTTTCACTGGAATCAGATTTGATAGTTTTTTTCCCCCCAGATGTTATCACTTTGATCCTTTGAGCACTGCATATATTCATCTAAACACATTAACTTTGCCCTTATCTAAGAGGTACTCCATCTAATTATAATTGTAGAACATTTTCTGATGAACCACCTCTTGAAAATGTTATGATTTCAAATCTAGACTAGACTACCTATTGATCTATTTGTGTTTACGTGGCACAATTTAGCCTATTTGTTCAATACAGCATGAATTCTTCATTTTTCTGTTAAAAAGTATTTTTCATGTTTCACTTTGCATTTCTGTGAAATGCAACTATAGCATTCCAAAAGTGTCACCAGTTCTGTTTTGCAATGGAAACTTTTGGTATTTATGTGTGCTCAAATATGGAGCCTTTTTTTAATGTATTTGTCCCAAAATACAGACATTCATGTTTATGTTAGGGAAGACCAGTGAACATTTCAGTCTTTTATCTTTAATAGGTTTGGAAATATTCATGTTCCAACATTGCCTCAGATTTCAAAGTGTGAAAAAACAAACCAAAGAATTTGGACCATAACATTTTATGCAAATGGCCCATGATGATTTCAGATGGAATGACCCTAATTAACCAGGTTGGGCTTTGAAACCTTGAAAACACCAATAGTCCAGTTCCAGTGCCATATCTTAGAAATATATATATATATATATAAAAGAAAGAACCCTACGACTAATATTTCCAAAACTGTTTCATGGTTAAATATTATCCTTCCATGAAAAGAGTTTGCTTCTATTAACAATCTCCTCTTTGCATATCCTTTTAAAATATACCCTCATTTGCAATCAACACCACATACATGCTGATGTCATGCTTTATTTTATTTAATGCAAAATGAAAAAGAAAAAGAAAAATGACACTACATGTTCAGCCACATGTTGAATGAGGGCACAGCGTCTGACGAAACAAAAACAAAGTCATCATAGTGAATAAATTGCTCACATGAACACACTGTACACTATCATTACAGTTTAAATAATAATCTTCTTTTTAACCTTGGCCTTAAAACAGCCAAATGCAGGCAGACCGAGCTTTTTGCTGACACATCCTTCCAGTAAAGAACATTGAAACACTTCTTCCCCCAGTCGTACTAGATTACAATTTCAAAAACACGTACATGTCTCTTTTGGTCATAAATACCCCCCACCCGTCCCACGCCCCCAGTTAAAAACAAAGCACCACGTTGGCAGATTTATTTTTTGGGGGGGGAAATCGTACCTGCAAATGGTGTTGGATTTGACATTCAGTGGCAAAAGTAACACAACGCTGACGCTGGTTAAACCAAATGGCGAGACTCTACCCGTATGCAGCAACAAGGATCTACCTATTCTGCCTCGCATTATTGTGTGAATTTCATCCTAGTGTTAATAGAAAAAAAATAAATCTAGCAAAATTACAATGTTACTATAAATTCACAACGTGCTGCATTTATAGATGATGGACAAAAATGCTGCTAACACACACGCTTTAGTTGTTCAGGTTGAACCCGTTTCTGTGGTGAAAAAGACGCATAGATATGTTGAAAATGACACAAACACTTCATAATGTGGCCTTTTTAATAAACTGGGAGAAACTACTTATTTTAATGCATCACTTACCTTGTAAATAACAGAACATATCTTTTGCAACTATGAGAAATCTAGCATGTGCTATATTCTAGCTATTCTTACTTAATTTTGGTGGGCCAAAAGTGGCTTATAGCTGGGTGCAGATATGATAATAAAGAGTCTGAGTGTGCATCTTGAATTTAATGTTAACATTTCATCGTGACATAAAGAGAAATACTTTGTAGGTGTCATTATAGCCTGGATATCAGTCCTGATCCCAGTGGCCAGGAGTGTGATTGTACAATATCTTAGTACACTGCAAAGAACCCTACAAGTTGTAGTCGGCAGCATTTCATAATAAAAAATAAATAATACTGAGGAGTTTCATTTGTTCACAAACCTGCTGTGAACCAGCAGCGAGGTGATCTACAACACTGGTTCCCGATCTTTTGGGCTGAAGCAATGCAAATAAACCAGAAAACTGACATTGTACTCGACAGCACAAACTGTCTGCACGTGTCCTGACCTACAGGTTGAGAACCAGTGATCTACAGTAACGTCCTGCATTCATTAAAATCACTTCCTCAAAAACAGGGGTTCTGAAAAAGCTGGAACCGCTTTGCTTTGTTGAGCTGAACACACATATCCTGTGTGGCTAACGCTAGCTGTATGCAGTCAGGTTTTTTTTGGCCCTTTGGAGTTTACGTACTTTAATGTACAAACTTTTACTCACACAGGTGAGAAAAGAAAAAAGAGGCTTCTTCCAAATACAAAAGAGGCTGTTGCTTTACACTCACTCTTACACTAAAACAAAACGTGCGTAAGGCCACACTTCAACAGGGTAGAGCGAACAAAAGTCAATCTATACGTGAATTGAAAACATTCAGAGCTTCAGTGTACGGAGTAAAATGTCCCGGCATTCATACTGTCTCCTTTTTTTTTCTTTTAATGTTTGGCACATAGAGAACGAAAACATCAGTCACACGCGCTCTCACACAATGTCTCAAATCTCTTTTTCAAACACAGACATGATTACGTTTACATCATTCCTCGACAGTGTCGTACATTCCAGCTGTTCGTGATCTTTAAAGTCTTATCACTTCTGGTCCGAATATGAAGGATAAATAAGGACGGGAATGCAATGAGGAGAACGAACAAAACAAAAGATAAATACGCATTCATCTAACTGGCATTGCAGGTGTTTGAATCTTCATGGATATGTACAGTGAAGTGCTAACCGAGACTGGTTATGTTCAAAGAAAGAAAATGAAATGTTCGGGGTATCAAGTCCCATTAGGACTGGGCAGGCACTACTTTTTTAGGGGTGGCTGGCTTCTTGGTTTGCCAGAGGTGGTTGTGGATTGTCACTGCGTCCACGCTGGCTGACATGGTCTTAGCTGGTATCTGACTGAACTGCTTCTTGTCTGAGTTGTACTTGTAGAGGCCATCGATCATCTTGCGTGTGATGCTCTTGGGGCCGATGCCCGTCAGCTTGTTGATCTCTTCAGTCTCGGGGCAATAAGTGTAGAGAGCGCGAAACTGGCATCCGGCATCTCGGAACAAAACCAAGAAGTTGTTGGCTTCTGATTTCTCCATTTCCTGTCAAGATCAGATAAGCAGGTGACATATGCTTAAGGACACTTGATGTGCCATGTAGATATTTTTTCCTATTTATAAATCTGTGACTTAAAATATCAACAGGATATACAGCTTACAAAACACTGATGATACATGAATTGTGAAGTGGCTATGATCTCTGCAGAGATTATGCCAAATGCTGCATAACTAATCAGATAGTGCCTTACAGTGCGAATGGATAATGAAACATACTGCAAAGGCAAGCCAAGAGTTACTCAAGGCAAAGAAATGGGATAGTCTTCAAAAGGTTTGCACTACAATCACATCTTGATTGTTTCAAATCCACTGTGATGGTGTACAGAGGTAAATCTACAAAAACTCTGTGTCTCTGAATTTAAAGACCACTTTATATGAAAATGTACACTAAACATACACCTCAAAGAGAGTCAAAGGTCCCATGTCAGTTTTAGTGCAACTGTAAGTATAGTTATGAAGGACATGTACCTCCAAAATCTTGTTCTTTTGCCCCTCGTTGACCTTCCCTGCAAGGCAGCAGTGTGCCAGAGCATTTTGGATGATGTGCTTGTTAGATTTGGCGCTGGGCTCCTTGTACAGCCTCGGTCCTGAAAGAAAAACGGAGGCAGGGAGATCAGGATGGGACTGTTGCCATAGCAACCACTCCAGTGATGTCAAAGGAAAGACTTGTTTGCTTGGTTTTACTTTTTCTGCTGCTGAATTGTGTATGACGATTGCTAAGGGTAGGGTTACCAGTTAGTCTGACAGAGGAATGTGAGCTATTTGAATCAGAAACAACTGTTTATATCACTACTTTGAACTGCAATCAGTACAAAAGGAAACCCTGCTTCAGACAATGAGATCAAGATAAAAAATAAAAAAAACTAAAAACAAATCTCCAATGGATAGAACAAAGATCTAATTTGTTGTGAATATTTGCCACTTTTAATATGTGTCTATAAACTAAGACGTGCACTGAGTTAACCTACCAGTGTACTCTGTATTTGATGTAACAGAAGAGGTGGTGGATCCATTTTCCCAGTCCTTTTCTCCATTCCTGCTGCTGGAGCGACTGGGGGACAGGAAACCATCAGCAGAGTCAGGCCTAGAAAACACACACACACACACACACACACACGCACACACACACACAACACACACACACAACACACACACACACACACACACACACACACACACACACACACACACACACACACACACAGAGCGTTAGTTTACCTCTCTGGATGTGTGCTGATCCTGAACACTCAGCACAGCATACTGCAGGCACTGCTATTCAGTTCAGTTTGGTCATCAAAAGAAAGGACTTGGTTTGGGTTTTAGCTGTGTGACAAAGTCACGATAACCAGGGCAGCAGCAAAGCTTGCAAGCGCAGGCAGTGAATACAGTTTGGTGCATTAAGCTCAGTAAAAAAGGTCAGATACGTTTTTGTGCAGGATTTGGCATTTACTTGCTCTCACTGTAAGACTCTTTGCATTTGGAGTATTTTAACTTCACAATATTAAATCAAATGCTGCTTTTTACATGGACACCACCAAATTACATGATCTGTGCCATGCATTTGTAAATATAAGCAAAGAAAATGCAAAGTAAGAGCAATTAGGCCAACTTGTGCAACTAAACTGACCATATTAACAAGTCATTTCAGCTTTCTTTGAATAAAAAAATGTGTTTATGACTTGATAAGATGGATGCTCTACCTCGGGTGTGCATTGGGTTTGTCAAGCAGTGGTTCTGAATAAATCACCTGGTGTTTTATCAGACGTAAATGACCAAAGCAGGTGTGGACATTGGTGAGAACAGCACAGCAGAAGGGTAAGCAGGAAAGAAAAAAGTGATTGTTTTGTGATGGTGATACTGAAGGAAGCATAGCGGACCTGCTTTGAAGTTAGTTATGAGTGTCTTAACAAAAAAACATTTGCTTTTGCTTAAAGTGCTTACTCAATCCCTAACAAAACCCATTGTGGTCTAAAGGGTTTTCAGTGCAGGATTGGGCTCAGGACAGCATGAATTGCCTTTAAGATTTCACCGTCAACCAGAAAAACTAACCTTCTCCTTCTCAGTTTAGGAGAGCCCAGAAAGTAGAAGAGACCGCTAGAGGCTAAACTAGAACTTCTGACGTGTGAAACAACATGAAAGGAAAGCGTTAAAAGGGAAGACTGAGAGAAAACAGGAAAAATGTTAGATCTGAGAGTTAGAGTTAGTCTGCTGGTCCAATTAAATGCACATCACGGCAGGTGTGAAGGATAAAACTCCTACTGTAACACCGGAGAGCACTTCAGCACATGCTCTGCCTGAGAAGGCAGTGCGAGTTTACTCTGTACTATATATCCGGCATGGATTTAAGGCTCTTACAGCAAGTAGAAAAGGTTAAAACAGTAAAATTATTTACTGCTGAATGGAACACAAAAATCTAAACCAGGTGTTAAACCTTTGTTTCATTTTGGGGAAAAAAGAACCCAGTAACATCTCACCTTGCTGCTCTCTTCTCAGAGTGAACGCTGTCGTTGTCTCCCAGGTTGAGTGAAGCAAGGGACAAGCTGGAGACTGAAAAGACACGCTGGCGTGAACCTGCATGTGAGATAATCACACGTGGCACAACACGACACGATTACACCACAGCACGAATGAAAACACCACCGGGCTGTCCACGGTGTTTTGTGCCACCTGCAACAGCATTGGAGCCTCAGTGCTGCGACTGAAATGTCTCACAACCACAAATACATGCAAAACCGACTAATATGATGCATAATTAAACACGTATTCAGTAAAATCAGATCATATAATGCTTTTTTAAAAATATACACATATCACACATGCATACACTGATGCTGCTTCCTTCAACGTGAGGTTTTAATTTGTTATTTTAGAATAATTTTTCAGTATACTAATTATTATTATTATTGCATTAATATCAATGCCATATATTAGCTTGATATTTTTACTACATAAAACAGCATTTAAGGAAACATCAGGAAGAAGGCAACGCTCAGCTGGTTGCTTAACACAGTCTAAGGTGGCACAATGCACTGCAGCAGCGAGACACTGATGTGACAGACGAGATGGCATTGACCTCTCTAAGAGATAGTTGGTTACCTGTGGCAGCCCTCACGGGGGTTTTGGGTGAGTCCATGCTGTCGCGATGGATAGACTTCGGTCGCCCTCGCCTCTGTTTGGCCCCTGCCGCGGGTCGAGGTTTAATGACGATGTCCATGTCCTCCATCAGCTTCAGCTGCTTCCTCCGGAGGTACTCCTGCTTGATGAACTCCTTCCTGGCCTTGTCCTCCTCCTTCCTGACACGCTCCTCTTCGGCTTTCAGTCTGAAAAGATGCAGGGATGGAAGGAGAGTTAGCAATAAGATACTTTGAAATGCTAAATTCACCATACAAGAGACAGTTGATCGATTGGTAAATATTGTACTGCACTGCTATTAAAAAGAGACTAGTTATTTGGCAAGATGTTATTAAGCAAATATTGGGATATATTGGGCTTTAGAAAGCTGTGACGTTACTATTACTATCTTGTGATGTTTCATAAATGGACAGAATGAAGAAAATACATGGAAGATAATACAAAATGGAAACAAAAAATATGAGGAAAAAGTAGGAAAAAGATTCTAGTAAAGCATCAAATAAAATCTCGACAAACAAGTTAAAAAAAATTTTCTCAGACGGACACACCGAGCTTCCTCTTTCTTCTGCTCCAGCTCAGCTCCCAGCTGCATCTTCTTCTGCTGGGTCTCCTTTTCCCTTCGCATCCTTTTCTCCAGCAGTGCAGCCCTCTTCTGCGCCATGTTCTCCTCTGCTTTTCCATCCTCCTGTAGGAACACAAGGCAGCTGGGTTAATGTGTGTGTGTGTGAGGTAATGCAAGCTGCTGTGTCAATTTATGAATATTATACGTTTAGCTGTTTATCTGTTTTTCATCAAGCAAAGTTGACCTTCTGTGATTGTGATGCAAATCCAGAGCTGGCAGAACCGAGTGTCATTTTGATACCCAGTAAATCCTTTTTATTGTTGTTTTGTTCAATCTAATCTGATATAATGAAGAGATGACTCTAAACCTGGATTGTGAAAAGGTCAACGTGCTTTTGTAATATTAAATGAGGCATTCAAAAGGGCTTGCAGAAGCCACAGAACAGAGGAATTTCTCAGGGCCAGAAAGAGCACATTCCTTTGAAGGCTTTCTAAACACTTTATTATGCAACTTTGTTTCATGTCCCTGTGGTTAACGCTGTAATATCTGAGTTCAGACTATAAATATAAACACACGTCACAAAATGAATTTGAATTCAGCTGTTTCTAATGGTGGCACAGCAAACTTCTAATGCAACTCAACTACAAATCTGATTCCTGTAGAGGTTAATTCATGTGACCGCTCATTGCTCATCCCTCTGTATCCACCCTCGTTTTCTAGCCGACCCATCTTCAGCCCCGTGTTTCCACAGCTGCGCCTGAATTATTCACAGCAGTCCCAGTTTTGTGACCCACATTGAAGCCCAGACAGCAGTTAGCAGCAGCCTTAGAAGCTATAAAGGGGAAGATAATACTATCCTCAAACAGCATATATCCTGTGCTACTTATCATCTTCACCTAGGAACAAAAACTGTTTCCCTATGAAAACAATCATTTCTGCCCAATTACAAATATGTCTGTAGGTTTTTTAAATTTGTTTTCAACTTAGCGACACGTTTAAATGCCACTCGGGTTGTGCGTGTGTTAATTTTTGTGATTTAGCCTACCTTGAAAAAGAAACCACGGCACAGCTTCTGTTCATCATCTAGGCTTTCCGCATCCCCCTGCTGCATTTCCAGGCTTTCATCCAGAGTTGGATCCTCTAGCGGTTTCACCACTGACAGAGGAACCTCAATCAAACTGCTTTTGGCTTGGCCAGACAATTCTGACTGGAAAGGGATCTCTGTTGGCATCACCGTGAAGGTCTCTACCACAGGGTGGGCTAGAACTTCAGGGAATGTTGACTCTAAAGTAGGTTTGAGCTCTACATCTGACTTCTGAACTTTCTGGTAATCTGTTTCCATGTCAGTGGTCTTGGATTGGTGGGGAGCTTCTGTTTCCTGGGTTTGGGCATTAGTACCTACTTCACTTTGCTCTTTTTTGTTCTGCAGTTTTGGGGAGCTACAGGGGGAGCCGGCTATACCCACAAGCTCTCGCTCTGGGGAAAGGAGGGAATGTGTTTCCTTGTTTTTATCTGCAACTGGAGCGACCGTCTCCAAATTGGCGGTTGCTGGTTTCTCCCCCATGTAAACGAAGGAACTTGCCAGGGGCTGGCAGGGTGAAAATCGCCGTAGCCTTGGGATGCTATCGACAGACTGCGGCGCGGTTAGGACGCGACTGTAGGGGGCCAGCTTGAGCTCGCTGGGTCGAGGGGTGCGAGGATTACGTGAGTGGAAGGACGCAGATTTCCGTTTGATGCTGGTTGGAGAGTGATGGGTGGAACGAGGGGAGTCAGCCGGCGAAGAGGGTCCCGAGGATCGAGTGACGGCTCCGGCTCGACCGTGCTTCTGTGGCGAGGGGTTTGTATGTGGAGGAGGGATGACCCACGCCTGCTGCTGTTTTTGCTCCCTCATGGCCATGATTACTTCTTGCTGCTGAGCCAATCGCTGCATCTCAGTTTGGAGGAAGGCCAAAGAGTGGTTGAGTTTCTCAATTGAACGTGTATACTCTGTGAGATCCACTTCTGTCAGCTGAGCGTGGCTTTGTCCGCCTTCCTCACCTGCACCGGGAGATTTTTGCCAACAGGAAGCCGTGCTGCTTTGCTCTGCCCCGTCAGGTGTGTCTGCCTTGTTCCTCCCAAATTTAAAGGTAGGACTTGTACTTGCTGACTTTCCTTCTCCCTCAGTTTTTCCTCCCTCTTCTCCACTTGCTGCACCGTCACCTTTTCTCTTTACCACGTTTAGGAATGCTGAGTGGCCCATCTTTTGCCGATGCCTTGTGAAAGCTGCCTCCACTTTCTTCTTCTGCGCCTCAATAGCTTTCCGTTTCTCCTCGAGCCTCATCCGCAGCTGCACCATCTCTGTAGCCATGACCTGAGCGGGGTCATTGGGTGGAAGCTGCACAGGTGTGGGTGACAGCTGTGAAATAGGGGGCGGTGTGGTTTGTTGGCGGACTGGGCTGTGCTCAGGGGTCGGGGCCCATGAGACAGATAATGGGAGCCCAAATTCAGAGCCCTCCGGAGTGGTCTTCAGCGAGCTGCAGCTGCCCCTTCCTGAGTCTGGTGCTGATGGATTAAGCTTCTTCATCTTCTGCTCAGCAAAGCTAGTCATCTTTACTGCTGAAGGGGATTTGCTTTGACTGCTCGGGCAGGGGCTCGGCGTGTCCATGTCCAGCTCCATGTTCACAGAGCAGTCTTTCAGAGAGGAATCTTCATCCAGCATGTCCTCTGTTTGGATATGGATGCCAGTGTCCACTTCTGTGGTGTCCGTGGTGCTCAGAGGTCCTTTGGAGTCCACCTCTGACACTGGATCTAAAGCACCAACGCCGGCACCATGTTCCTGACTATGCAGAAAGAAACCATTGTTGATGCCCTCCACTGGTGGCCTGGTTGGGCTTTGGATAATCTGGAGGGCTTCCTCCATGGACGGAGTTGTTTCTGTAACTCCTCTGTGTCCGTTGGAGTACCCTTGCTTGCTCGGCTCCATGCCAGCAAGGCTGTCTGGGCAGCCTTCCTCTTCAATGCCGACACTCTGACCATTCACTGGCTGGAAGGACAGGTTGCGCTTCATTCCACGGGGCATGTGAAGGACCTTGAAACCAGAACCATCATCCGTGCTGACAGACCTGACCATGCCATGTGTGGAGGGAACAGTGGCAGGCGCAGACTCCTCTTTATCAAAGGGGATGTCAAAGGACACACCGTAAGGCCCGGATCTTAACACAAAAGACAAAACAAAAAACAACAAGAAATTGTAATTTAAATTAGCAGATTTGGTTAACAAATGATAAAAGGTTAGACATAAAGAGGGCAATGATAACACTCACCTCTTCTCTTTTGGCCAGGTACCGAGATTGCCATCAACAAAGGACATCGAGGTTGACCTCTTGATCTCTCCTGTAAGACACATATGATGAGTAACAATCACAACAGATTGCTTTTGTATATACTTTGTATGTATTTTCATAAATAAATATAATCACCTGAGTTTCGGGGCTGGGGCCGCAGGGGTAAACTTGAGAACGAGAGAGACAAACATGATGATGGGAACTGAGAATTTTCTGCCACCTGATTTCTTGTCATTGTAACTTGGTGCTAACATACCTGGGTCTTTCAGGGCTTGGGGGCCTTTCCATAAAACTCTTCTTAGTAGCCTTGGAGATGGGGATTACAGGGAAATTCTTCAAGAAGGATGAGGGCTCTGACGTGATAAGACAAATAAAAATGATCGCACTGTGGTTTTTCAATAGACACAATGTAATATTGCATGATCCTTATCTGATTAATTTGTGTATGATTCAGAGAAAAAACATTACCATACTCAGTTACTGCTGCTTCGCTACAAATCGTGACACTAGCATGACTATAGCTACTTTAAATTTAATTGAAACGACATTACATTTTAGGTTAGCTTTCCCTTCATCCATAGTTTACAATGATTTGTGTTTATTGGAATTGTGTATGTTGGAATGAACGTTTGACCATATGGTTGATTATGCATCTTTGTTCGATCATGTACGCTTTAATGTCTGAATTTTATTCAAAACTGTGAAGCAATTTGTGTCTCTTTGAAAAATGCTATACAAATAAAGTTGCAGGGTTAGAATTTCACACTTGCCTGTGCCTTCGGTATCGAGCTTTCTTGGTTTCACAAATGACGGTTTGACCACCTCAAACCACCAAAACAGCTCTGCCATGAACACCAGGTAGTTATTCTGGGGAGGAAAACAAGAGCAAGATTGAAACCATTCAAAACCACGTAAATGCTACAGCACAGAGAATAAAATCCGGATGAGTCCAACACAGCTTCATTCAACTGCATTGTCTGATTTGTCCAGCAGGTGTCTCTGTTAAGCTGAGGTATCATAAACTTGTATTGTACCCAGTGTATATATGACTAATTAGTTGATGGAATATCCTCTTTAAGAGAAACATGCCTCACAGTTCAAACGACTGTAGAGTCATTTACAGGGAAATTATATTTTCTGTGTGTTGGCTCAGGTAATGTAAATGATGCTAAAGCAAATAGTACCAGTGCTAGTCGAGAAGCGATTAAGACATTAACCTCATTTACAAAATAGAGGTCACCTGGATCCAACCTGAATGAGACTGAGAGTCAGAGCTCAAAGGGATTTAACACTGCTGTGCCAGGTCATGTCCACGTTTGAATCGGGTCAACATACACGAGGAGGTGAAACTGCTGGAGGAGAGTGCACTGCGCTGCAAAAAAACATCAATCTTACAAAGTCCCTGACTCAGTATTTCATTCTCCCAAAGCACTGTTGTTTGTTTCCTTATAATAATGGGGAAAAAAGCTTATTCTCTAGAAACATTGCCTTTCTTCTGCTCCCTCTTTCTAAATTCTTTCAATCTGTCACTGTCTTGAAACAAAGAAATGACCAAATAACATGTCTCCAATCCAAACAGATGAGATTCATTTACAGTAATCAATTTATGCTGAATGATCAGGCCAAATTGTACAGTTTTTCTTTATTCACTCACAGACGCACACAAATGCAAATGAGTGGAGTAAAGGACGACCTTGAGGAATCCCACCCTCTACCAGCTCTCAGTCCACGGTCTCCAGACAAAGACAATGGTGCGTACTCCAGCTCTAAAAAAGCCTGACTCAAGTCATGAGCAGCATCTTTCTGTACCAGTCAAACACCAGAGCGCACGTGTCAACTGAAGCACAAAAGCACACCAGGAAGGACGGAGGCAATTAACACCAGCACCCTGGTTGGCTGGAGGGGGGGGGTGTTACTGCAGCATTTCACATGGTTTTGTTTCCCGTCTAATTCACATGCGAGCGTGCAGGGCTGCAAGAAGACGAAAAGGTGTGTCTGCTGCAGAATGCTGCTCTGCTGGTGTGAGAAGCAGTGGAGCACATGGTTAACAAAGTCGTTAGAGTTGAGTAAAGCAAAAAATGATCAACTTCCCATTTTAAATTATTTTTATTCTCCTGATGACTCTGGAATTAAAAAGCAAAGAATGACTAATGAACTCCAAATCAAATAGTGCTGGTTACCTTTTAGGTGTGTTCAGCATGTGAAGCACTCCTCAGAAGAAAGAAAAAGCAGGGGAAAAAAATGACTGAATGAGAAAGAGACAAAGATCTCCTGTCATCCGCCCTTCCCAGATTGGTGCCACCAGCTTACTTGTTCTCTCCTCCCATCTGTTCGCCCGACTACTACTGACACACCAGGTGTGAGTGTTTTTGCTTAATACCCCCAGCCTCAGCACTCACTCACACACACACACACACACACACACACACACACACACACACACACACACACACACACACACACACACACACACACACACTCAGTCTGATCCCTTAAACCAACCACTGCACCACCACCACCACCACACCTATCTCCCCAGTGAATGGCATTACTGCCTCGTGGGTTGCCAGGTCTGCAGCATTGCCAAGTTCCCTGTCTGCTGATTTCAGTGTGTGCCGCTCAGAATGAAGTCAGATTGGTGATTACTAGAAGACTAGAAGATCAGAGCTGAGAGTGGTGGGGTGGGGGAAGCTAATCCACTTTGCGGGTATAGGAATAAACACCCTCCCCCTCCTCCCCTGTATGTGCCACACACATACACAACAGTGAAACATTCAAATGCATAGGAAAATATATACCAACAAAGCCCCTAGAAATGATGTTATCCAGCTCAGCGCACGATGTGGCCTATAGCCACACAGTGAGCATTCAGAGGGAATTAATCTTAAGAGTCACTGGGCCTGAGGGTTGATTAAAGGATCTACGTCCAGCAGCCAGCCAGACAGACTCACTCCAATCTGGAAAAACCACTCTTTGGTCTATCGCCAAGTTTATCAGACAGCTGCCAGACGCCTATTGAAAGACGGTAGGAGAAAACATTTGGATTTTTAGAAGTGATTGCTCAGAGACACGTAGTATCGGACATCATATTACTTCCTGTTACCCTGCCACTCTTTACCTGACAGTGAAGAGAAATTATACTAGACTGCAATGTGTGTTTACTACACCCACGGCTATTATATGTAATCCTGTGTGCCACTTTAGGTCAAAGGAGTAAAAGTGCCATCCTTCAGTGCTGACAGTCAGATCATAAACAAATGACTAATTGAGAATCACGTTGAAGAGGGAGATTATGAATTATTGTAAGTGTGTTAACTGCCTCCTCAGGGCAACCGCAGCATGTCGTGGTACAAAAGGAGCTGGTGAATTTCATTTATCTTCCTTGAGTCCACAGATAGCCACTATGATGTGTGAGGAATTAATTAAACATAGAGCCAGTAAATGGGAGCAGGTTGGGTGATTTAGTGGTCTGGTGTCCATTAGCAAAGAATGGCCTTAGATAATGTATGTGATATATGGCTTTTGGGTTCCTTACAGAAAGGAAGAAAGTGTTTTGCTTCTTACTAAGGTATACTGAACAAAATGTCAAGTCAACCTGTCATCACCATACATGCAAATTTTGTGTACCTTGAGAGGAAAGAGTGCAGACTCTTAATCTTGGAGAGGGCTACATATTTACCAGAAAGAGACCTGGTGTCTGACATGAAGATATCAGGCAGACTAGTTTGGGGGGGGTGTGGGCAATAAATGTTCCCACTGTAACGCTTCATGCTCTTTTCCAATTTTCTGCATCTGATTTCTTAGGAAGACTGATAACATCTATTAAATGATCTTCGCCACACCAGCTAGAGTTGATCATTTAAGCTAAACTGTGGCATCTTCCAGGTTCTCTCTTTACTGCAATCCTATATTCTGATGCACTTTATTGTCACGTGTTATATCTTATGAATTATGACTATTTTAATGTCAATCAATTGAGAAGTGTGTTTTTAACTGTGTTTGGAAACCACCAGCTCTAATCTCCGCTAACCACATCTGGCAGCAGCATTAGCAGAGGGACACTTTCACAGAGGCAAAGTGTGAGTCTATTGTGTATGTTACTGTAACACGTGTGCCCAATCTTGTCATCACTTTCCCAAAGATACTGTCCCATTTACTCTGTTTCCTCGCTCCTTCTCCTTCCTAATTGTTTCAAACTGTGTTATCACACCTTCTTGTCGCTTCTCTCCTATTTCCACTTTTTTCCACATCAACACCTCGTGCACCTCCCCTCCCCTCTAAGCGGAGGCTCATTCTCTGTAATATTGTCTCCATCAGCGTGCCGAGCAACAACATACGACCACTGAGGGTGTGACTCCCTGCAATCTGGGTCAAGGTTACTGAATCTAACTAGTTCTGTGTGTACTCGTGTCTGCCGCGCTGCTTCTCTCAGGCTATTACTGTGCCTGCTGAGACTGCTCTACCCCTCCTGAAATCAGTGTCAGCAAAATGCTGCTAATGGCTGGTTCACAAAGCTTGGTGATTATTTTTTTGACACCATGTTGAAAAGAATGCATGTGCTTTGGGCTGAAATTGATATGTTTCTTTTGCTTTTTCTTTTCTTTTTTCTTTTTTTAGAAATTTTGTGCAAAATAAAGCATGTAAAGGACACTTTCCTCTAAATATGAATACATTTCATTACTTTAAGCATATAATGATACTTTCAATACTTTCTACCTTCATCATTTTGCTGGATTTCAGCTTCAAAACTGCTTTTTTCAGCGTGTTTCCTTTAGATATTAGACATATTTTAGTCAGTTTGGACAGTCCCCTGAGGTTTGTCCTTTCAGTGACCTGTATTGTATGTGTGCTCAGAGCTCTCCTACATCTGAGGACATGCTGAAGTGACAGTCAGGGAAAGTCAAACTTATCCAGACACATCAACTTATTTTTCCCCTGCCCGTGCAGCTCTCGGGCAAAACACACTGAGACTGACACACTAAAAACAAACTCAAGCATGAGAGAGGGAACGTTAGATCAAACCACTGAGCAAACACAAGTGCACTGTGATTGTGGCAACCACTGGCTACAATGGCAATTTGATGATAAATTAGTAGGTATGCAACAGAAACATATATATATATATATATATGTATATGCAGTATGCACACCAGCTGACCAAGTAAACATACTGAAATGTTGTGGATTCAAAGAGAGAGTGGAACATTAGTGAGAGGGTAAAATAAGCTCTTTCCTGTGTGTCTCGAGTGACCTATATATGTTTTTATGGTAACGGCAGAAAAGCAGGGCTGAGCTTAATGTAAAATGCGGACTGTCTCCATGGCACTCCAGCTGCAATACACATTCATACACCAAGAAACCACACACACACAGAGAAACAACAGTGTTATAGACGAGAGAGGACTGAAGGATTTATAAATCAGAAAGGTCTCTGTCAAGAGAAACTAATACTGTCTGAGAAAGGTCAGCAAACATGAGGAGAAACATCATTAGTAAAATTCCTTAAAAGCAGTGGCAACTTTTTAAATGAAATAAACGAGCAAAAGAAAAAAGATGGTTGGAGAAGAAGAAAGAGTAACTAGAGAAGGAAATTAGGAAATGAAGATGAAAAGAAAACAAACAATGGAAAGCAAGTTAAAGGGCAGAAAAATGAACGCATGCATAGACTGTTTGGGGGAAAAGGCTGAGTGGAGCTCTCCAAGCTTGTGGCTGGTGAAGACGGATAGTTTGGACTGAAAGTTTCTTTTCCACAGTGTGACTCACCACACTGGCCTACACTGCTGCACACTTCTCTTGTTTCATTTAGCCTGAATCTAACACCACACGGGGTTCTAATCTGTGTCGGTACAACACTTATGAATAATTTTAAAGTGTTTTGGAAAAAAGTCATCAACTCTGACTGGGACTGACATCGCAAACTAGTGTTTTAAATAGAGCAGGCGGCACTGCGGACAGGGTTTGGACTTTCTGCTAACAGACATTTTTTACTGGGTACCATTCTAACGTTTTAGCAGCTAAAATTCTATTTTTACAACACTGTAATGACTAAGAGTGAAGAATCTGTTTACAGTGAGAACCATGAGACAGCCAAGCAACCAGTAAACCAACAAACCAAAATCAGCATCACAATGCAAGCCTCAGATCACACCACAAACGCAAATGCAGTGCCTAAAAATGTATTCTTACAATCTTATATATTAACTTAAGCAAGTATTTTATTAGACAGTAGTACCTTGACGGTGGAGGAGGCGTAGAGCATGTCTTCCAGGCTGAAGTGGCAGCAGCTGTTCAGGTTGTCTTTGCAGAAGTCTTGTATTAGCTGCAGGTTGTACAGTCGATCAGCCAGACTCATATTCTCCTTCAGGCAAACATCTGGGAGGGCAGAGAGATCCATCAGGTGTCACTGTGACGCAGTACGAATTTGATGATTGAAGTCGGTCTGGTTATAATGCAGACGCCAGTGTTTTCCTTTTTACTGTGCTGACAGTAATATTTAAGATCAGTGATGGAGCACGTTCAGAACAATGCTGTGTCTCTTTTTTAGGAACTGCTGAGGCATTTAAAGTGTAAAGTTTTGTGAACGTCTGCCTGACCAATCAAAACACTCCACAGTAGGCATCAACTGGTGGTTGGACGTAAGGTAATTACATCACATTGGTGATGAAGTGTGTGTAATAGCTGACCAAACACACACAAACACACCCCCGCACTACATACATCCACAGTCATTTATCCAAGCTGAAACAATCACAGGAACAAAAGATCAATCAGGAAACACTGTTCATTTAAACACGGTAAACAACGTTCCCTGATTGATTTTTGTTCCCCTCATTGTTGTCTGTGCGTTTGCATATTTGTCCTGATATTAACTCGGCTCTTTGGCAACATAATGTGATTATCTTGAGTCTATTTTGATGTTTGATCTATTGAATAAACCATTAGCTCTTTCCCTCATAAAGACAACATTTGACGACCTCCCCCTGTACTCTCAATTATGAATTTTGACACCTCAATATGTACCAATAAGATGCATTTTGGGTTTAGTTGTTTGGTCAAATAAGCAATTAACTGCTGGTAGATACATTACTGTCATGTTGTACTTTATTATCAAGCCTCCTTTAACTGCAAATTCCACTGACCCACCCACGCTCCTCATGCTTGTTTCTTACCATCCAGTGGCAGCAGCTGAGGACAGTAAAAGTGCAGCAGTGCACCCAGGGCCGAGCCATCTGTGCTGTCTTTTAGCAGGTTGTCCACTGGGGGGATCCAAGGAACTGGCTGAGTCGAGGCCTGCTCCTTCCTGTAGCGAGCCTGCAGAATGTAAAGTACTATAAAACCAGGCCCTTGAGCAAAATTACCAAGCCTACACCTACAGCAGGTATTAAGCCAAATTCCTCCTGCTGTTTCTTACCGTTTCACTAATGACAGCAGCAAAATTAGGGAAGTATAATGGAGCTTTAAAGCAGCAACAAGCGCTGCAAGGCCTCATTGAATTCACTCATGTATTAAAGTAAGTGAACGGCTCTGGAGCCTTGTTGGAACTGAAAAGGAAAAAGAACTGGCACGAGAATGAAGAGAGCTGCATGATTGAAGTAAGTATCACTGATTATTATTCCAGATGTCATGACGTGACCTTAATTATTTTCTCCTTGTATTACAATGAGCTCTTGTTTATGTGGACCATCTTCATCTTCATACGGATTGAGGAATTACACACAGCTCTGTATGGAAAAACATTGAAATATTGCCATTTCCTTATCAATTTGATATGTATAGTAACTGTGGGAGCTTCTAGATTTCTAAAAGCCAATAATAATCAGTGATTTCCCAAGATTTTATAGTTCAACTTTCCAGTTAGCAATACAAGGAAGCACGTTAGAGACACAAATAATGGCTATATTGACTTTTGTAAACTCAGGCTCATATACAGAACATGGTTAATGATGGACACTCAGATATTAACTGTCATTTACAGCCTACTTTGTCTGCTTTAAATTAAGAAAAGCAATAATCACATGCATACAGCACTTGTAAATCAAAACAGGAGAAGAGAGAAAATATCTGGTTTATATCACAGTGACTGAGTGATGCACACATGACAAAACGATGGCGATCGGACAGAAAGAGCAATGAAAGACAGTCACTCTGGACACAGATGAAAGAGCAGCGCACTGATTAGGTCACTTACAGGCACAAGCTTCATGTACCACTTGGTTGGAGACTGCAGATGCACAGCAAAGGGAAAAGACAAACAGCAACAAAGAAATACCTGTTAGTCAGATTAGTTAGTAATGGGATTAGTATTCCAAGCAAAGACATGACAAACCTGCACTTTTTTCAGAGTGTACAAAAAGACTGTATACAGCAAGCTGTTACTGATTACACATATATTACAGTTGCTTTGGGTTACAGAGTTACCGTGTACTTTCCTCACATCAGCTCGGAGGCTCATTCTTTAAAGATACATGGAAACACTAAACCACGACTATTTTCCACCAGCTGACAGTCGATGTGTTAAACCTCAAATGGAACTTTAGACTTAAGCATCAAATTCCCCTCAAAAACGATCACATTGTATCCTGAAACATTTAACTGAAATTTTAATTGCTCACTTTTACCTCACGTTACCTCAGTGGAAAAAAACAAGTATTACTGTAACCAAACTGTCAGCTATCCAGTGTCACTGTAAGCTGATTCCAAAAAGGAGAGGATTGCCTCAGTTAACAGCTAATTCCCACGCTACGGAGAAGCATCAAAGACCTAAAATGTAAGTGCCACTCAAGAGGTCTGCGAGCCCTCGACTTCAAAGGCACGCAGTGACTCGTGAGAAGATACAGCTGCTTTGTTCTGAAACCCTCAAAAGTAAATATTAATGTCAGCCAGAGGAAAAATAAATATTAAAGACAGCAAAGAGGATGAAAGGATCAATAGTAGCTTTCGAAGATTCTTCTGATTTTATTGGTGCCACAGCTCTCTGAATGATAATTTGATTTGGCTTCTAACCTTCGATAATTCTACTTCCCCTAAGATCACTGACCCGGAACGATTCTTGACCTCAATAAAAGTATCATAAACCCTGCAGTCACATCACCTCTCCAGGCTGAGCGACATCAACAAAAACAACAACAACAAAAAGCTGTACCCAATCCATGACCTCACAAAGTCAGTGCAGGCCAGCAGGCCAACTTCAACATTTGGCTGTCAGTTGGGGAGCACAGCAAACACAGAGATCAGGATTTGATCACTTCTCAGGCTCTCATCAACATTCTATCTCTTTTGGAAAAATTTACTCACAAATCACAAATGTTTGAACTTTTATTTTCTCATTTTAACCCGAGTGTAAGGTTGTGTTTATGAAGAACAAACACAATGACATTTTGCAGCAAGGTAACCAAAACTACTCCAAACCCTGCTGTCCCAGTTTGAGAGCAAGACACAGGAAATGGATGCTGTCTGTATCTAATGTGATGATTTAAGGCTGGTTAGACAGAGAGTAAAATCTCCACCAATCAAACCCCTGGGGAGAGGTACAGTAATGCCCTCTTTTATCATCTTACAGCAAAGCACACACATGCAAGCACCCTTTATTTCTGTATTTAAACACACACCCCACCCAAATTCACCCCAGTCATTCCCCTACTCTCTCTCTCTCTGTGTTACTAGCAAAGTTCATCCTCTCATACAGAGGATGATGTCCGGTTGAGCTGCAGCTCAGCTTTGGCAACTTTAAAGGATTAGTCCTTCCTTCTCTGTCCGGACGTGCCTTTGCAGCTCCCTCCTCTTATTCTCCACCCACCATCACCTCTGAACATAATGCAGTAGGTTGAAATAAAAACACCGTTGCCCTGGTGAGCGTCAGTCTGTGTCTCTCTATGCCTGACTGAGACAGAGGCTGTGTGCGTGACTCACACTGCAGTAATACTGCAAAGACTAAAGGGGGGGGAAGTATTTGGAGGTGGGGAGTGATGGAGGTACAGGGAGAGAATAGATGAATGTGCTAGACATACACACACAAAAAAAATAGTAGCTCTTCTGGGTGTTTTTAACTCTTACTTAAAAATAATAATAATAAAGAAGTAAAAAAACAAACAAACACAAAAAATCCAAAGACTTTTTTAGGCTGAAGGCTGCAAGTGAGAAATACATAGTGCTAAAATGCTCTAACTTTCTGAGTCTTTGACAATCAAAGAAACATGTTTGTATAGATAAAAGAAAAAAGAGGATGAAGAGAGCTTCATACATGGCTTCATCTGCATTTCATGAAATACTAAGAGGCAGAAAAAAAATGGCTGGAATGACAAAGTGAGCTTAAACCTATTCCATCAAGTCTCCTGCTGGCTCAAATTTCACATCTCCTACAATGCAATTCAATTCAATTAGTTTTATTTATAAACCTGAATCACAACAACACCAAGACATTTTATATTGTCTGGGAGGGCCTTCCTCCCATTCTAATTTTAAATATCCTAGGAACCACAAGTAAGCCAGCACTCTGACAGCAAGTGACTTTGGGCACTATGAGAGATTATGGGAGAAATATGCTCTCTGATGCTAGTCCATCAGTACGCTTGCTGCAGTTTCCAGTATTTATCTTTCTGATATCCATATAATAAGTGAAACTTTAACCATAGAAAAACTCTTTTTAAGAAGTTAAATGCAAACATAATGACTGATAAATGTGGACTTCAATTCACCCAAAGGTGTAAAACGGCAGCATCCAATGACTGTGACTTTCTGCGGTGGTTGGACAATGTCATAAGCAGCCATAGGCAAACACAAACACACAACAATCCGCCAAAGCCGCCCAGAGGTGACAAATGATGTTACCAAAAAGCCAGCTCTCCAGCTCGGGGGCCAAACACGCAGACTGTGATGACACTCACATTGACAGAGCAAGTTAAAGCTATTCCGCTTTAAAAAGGGATTTTCTTATACAATAAGCATGACAAAAATCCGATGATGAAATGATGATGTGATGGCACTTTTTCCTTCAACTTCACCAATTAAAGTGTGTGTCATCCTGTGTGTTTGTGGGGGGCTAGCTGAGGCATGCAGTGCTGTGTCTGCATACTGACTGGTCAGATCAGGATCAAACACTGTGCAAGTTTTCCCCAGCCCTGGGACTGGGACAGAAAATGCAGACACACACTAAAACACATTGGACAGGGTTACAATTTTTACCCTTAGGTGAACTTTCTCACTCTCTAAACATCTCTAGGAAAAAGCATCACTGACAGTGTTAGTGCATGGAGTTTTTGCCTGATTTAACTCGGGGTAGAAAGGCAGTTTGAAAAACCAGGAAGGCCAGAGGAGCAAGGGTCAAGAAAGGTTATTGGGTGGGATGATAGAGAGAGTCTGGAGAGGGAGGAATGGAGTAACTAAAAAGAAAGAAAAGAACAAACTGCTGATAAATGTCAGCTGAAGTTTATTAATTTTTTTATGGTTATTAAGGATGAGTTAACTTTCAGGGGTCAGCGGTACCCACCGCATCATTAAAAAACTCACAGCAGGGTGACTTCATAGTACAAGAAGTAAAAATAATGAATGATCTGGAGTCGAGAAACAGGCGCACAGCATGAAGGATAAGGATAAAGGTGAATACACAGATGACATCATGCATCTCCTCCTCCTCTCCCCCCTCCTCTGTTATCATTCTGCTTTGTCAGGTTGACAGAAAGTGGCTGCCATACCAACTTTGCCCCTTGCTGCTGCACCATAATACTAAATGTAGCTTGACTGTTAGCACACAATGAAGTCATAACAACAGTAAATCCACACACGCACAGATGTTTCATCTGAAAAATATATCAGGATTTTATTGCCATTGTTATATGAGTTTCCACAATAATAAAGTCATAAATGACAAAGATGTGATTCCGGAAATCGGGAGCATTTGCTGCGCCCCCTGCTATTACTGGAACCCAACTTATTCCTCCTTCTCAAATAACCTCTGTGACAAAGAAAGCAAGGCAAAAGGGACAAATATAAGATTTAGGGCAGACTGGAATGTAGGCCATTTCTTTTTGTGCGTACTTGATTCGTACAGCTGCTTCATAGGAAAACCCCCGGTTGCTTTAAATCTGATAACACTGTGGCGGTTAACTGAATTAGCCCGAAATGCTAGTAATGCTTGATAAAACAATAGATAAGCAACATCATTACCACAAACTCTTACATCCATATTAACACTATTATATATTATGGACAGCCAGTCCTTATGCAGACCCACATAATTTGTGTATCATTTAAAATACAAAGATAAAGGTGACAAAATTAATATTGCCCATTGACATATTATATCATAACGTAATATGGCATGCCATCTACTATATGACACCTGTATAAATAAAACTTCAGATATTTGTTTATCTCTGGCTCTCTTGTCCTGTCACCCTCCCCTCACCACAAACCTGTCGCTGCAGATGGCCCCGCCCCTCCCTGAGCCTGCTTCTGTTGGAGGGTTCTTCCTGTTAAAAGGGAGTTTTTCCTTCCCACTGTCGCCAAAGTGCTTGCTCATAGGCGGTTGTCTGATTATTGGGGTTTTCTCTCTACTACTCATTACTTGAAGTGACTGTTCTTGTGATTTGGAGCTATACACATAAAATTGAATTGAATTAATGAAATAATTTACATTTCCATATATATATTTAATAGTATTGATGACTAAACAGCACACAAGGTGATGCATATCAGTGGCAAAATGCAGTCAATAAAGCCTATTCTGTCTCACATTATTTGTTAAATGGTACATCACATATGTTATTTACTCTCAGTACTAAGTAGTCCTGTTGTAGGTATACTGTATCTGTGAACATATGCACTGGTATAGACCTGCTTAAGAGATTTATGAGGTATTTGAATTTAAAGAAGGACTTTATGAGATTTCAGTTAATTCATTTCCACCCATGAGAGGCATTATTCAGTGAATCACTGAATTATTTACTGTAAATGCAGTGTCAATCTACAGAATCCAGCATGGATTACTTAAATACAATAAACAGACACACACACAGGCCACACCAGCCTGTCTCATTGCATTCTAAATTACTGCTGATAGTAGAGTCGGTTATATAACTGGTTTGGACTGTGGGCTGGACCCTGAACTTGGGTCACCCCTGATTGCCTCATTAGACTGCAGAGGGCTGATGTTCTGGTTAAGACAAAGATGAAGTGATTGAAGCATGCAGAGTTGTCAGAGCAGATAAACTCATTATGGTGTTGAAGAAGTAACCTGGTCTTATCTCTTCCTCTCTCTGTGTGATTTAACCCTTGGATGCACAACCTACCAATACCTACACTCTTCCACGAGTGGGGTCAAAAATGACCCCAAATAAAATCAATGCATTTTGCTATAAACTCGGTTGTTATTCTTCAAAATCTTTAAAACAAAGAGTTGTAATATTTTCATATTTGAGGTATTCCTCATAAAACATGTTTGTGGCATGAGGCCCTTTGCATTTTTATTTATTTTTTCATTAATTTTAAGAAATTGGAGATTTTGTATCACTTCTATCACTTTTGTATGCTTGCTCTGCATATACTGCAGAAGCTGGGTCTTCCCTCTGAAAGGCACAAGTTGTTCATCCACTGTAACACAATCACTGAGCATGAATTTCTGCCTGCAGTTGACCAGGAACAGACCCCATATGTAGCGGAAAGCTGCCACATGGTTTGTTTTCAGTCGGTAGGCTCTGGTCCTCTTGTCATCAAAGTGCAAGACGGGCAAATATCTTCAAATCTTTGAATTGACATAGTGGCCTTGTACAATGGGTTATGCAGAGGACTCCCAAAAAGCACACCGACTGGTACATCCCAGTTGTTCTCACTTCCTGCAAGAATGGTCAATCAAATGAAGGCCAGCTTATGTTTAATTACATTTTTCCACTCTTTTCCCCTGTCTGTGGCTACTCTTCGTGCCTCCATGTTTGTGCATGTCAGCACCTCTTCTATTATATTATCAGACATGAACATCTTCCATACATCTATTGGGGAGACAGTACTAAACCCAGGTGCAAGCCCTGGCTGACTAATTCAGAATATTGTGGCTAGAGCAGTAAGAGGGGCTCATTCTGTTGGACTCAATATCCATTTCCTTTTTAGAGGACTCATCAGAGGACTCCTCTGTGTCTGACTGGCCTTGTTCAGTGGGGGGGACAATAGTCTGGGTGCTCTATATCTGAGATGTCCGATGTCCGAGTCAATGCCTCCGATGGGCTCTTCATCCCATCCATCCTGGATCATTTGTAGGGCCACAGGGATCCTAGCTGGCCTCATAGCAGCCATGCTACTTTAGATATTTAAAAAAAACATCAATGTTTGAAATGCACAGAAAACTATAAACAGGGCTGCACATAAATGGTCCGCAGGTGCGCATTCGCTGTCAAAATAAAAGACACGCACCAGATAAGAAGTTGGAACGCTCGTTTGCGTACATAAGATGTTCTGGAGGAGGACAGACATTTGTTCAGAACTCTTAAAGATGTTGAAGAAGCAAGCTCTGTAAGCAATTACTTTGGTGTTCCTCCACCGCAAAAGAAGCGCATATTCTCAGAATTTCTGGGAATACTTTTTTTTTGACAGCCAATGCGCACCTGCAGACCACTTATGTGCAGCCCTGACTATAAATCATATATGTTACTGTGTAAAAATAAATTCCTGATCCTTTAGAAGTGTAAGTGGGACGGTCGGAGTTGCTAAGAATTAACGTTTCATAGAAGATTCCACAGGAACTGCTTGGGGTCATTTTTGACCCCACTTGTGGAAGAGTGGGGTAGTGATACAGAAACAGCTTTTTCTTTAAATTAATGAAAAAATAAATAAAAATGCAAATGGCATCATGTTACAAACATATTTTATGAGGAATACCTGGAATATGAATATATTACAACTTTTCATTTTAGAGATTTTGAAGACAAACAACCCCTGGGGTCATTTTTGACCCCACGTGTGCATCTAAGGGTTAATTAAGACAGATTGAGCGTAATCTAAAGCTCAGACATCTGTGAGTCAGATTTTCTTTGATGGCATCAGGATTTTAACAGCTTAACTTCTGTCCAGGAAGCTGTTCACAGACATAAAGTGACATAGAGGTCTGGGACAAATATCTGTCAGTCAAAAGGCGAATGTGGCGATAATTCTATTAAGCAGAGCCAAGAGTTTTACTTTGCTTCGGTTTACTGTCCGACAAACATTTGTGTTTTTATGCCTAGTTTGTGAAGGACTAAAGATGAGAAATTGAAGGGGAAAAAAATCACCTACCCGAGGACTCCCAGCAGGCTCGGTGCCCTGCGTTTCCTTCTTCCTTTGCTCCTGCGCCACAATCTCTTTCAGGTATTCATTTACCTGAAAGAGAGAGCACAAACAAGTTTAAAATGACCCGAGCCGCAAAAAGCATCAAGAAGCAAATTATAAGGAGCAGTGTATGACTCAAATTGCTCTCTTAGAAAGTGTAATAGCCTAATTAGTTTTGTTATTTTAAGTTAGTCTCCATAGTTTATTTTCAAATTGGTAACCTTAATACTGAAATTTTAGTTTCCACATTATTGTCCTGCCAGTAATTAAAGTTCAAAAACAGTTTCTTATTAAGAGCTGATTCAAAGGAAAAAGCAGTCCTGGTCCATTTTTGTGACTTTGTCCTGATTTCTACCAATGACTGTAGAAAACAGTCATTTCTACAGTCATTGATTTCTACAGTAAACCACAACACCACTCTGTGGATTATACTATACACATTTTACATTAAATTTACTTTATTAACAATGCATTTAAGTGGAGCTGAATTGATTTTATTTAAATCTAGCATCTAGCATGAGTTAAAAATGAGAAATCAGTAAAACACAAGTGGAACCCAACAGAGAGCCATATGTCAGATCAGTGGGACACCAAGACCACACCTCCTGTTTGCTGTTGTAAGTGTGTGCATGTGTGTGTAGCTGAAAGCTGACAGCAGCTCCTTGTCTCTATTAGAGGAATGCAAACAGACTGTTGTAGATTCTTTAGTACTGTATGGAGGAGCAGCCATATGTGTCTGCAGATGATGACCACAACCACTTACACGCTTAGAAATTCTGATTTGCTGTGATAGTATAAGTAACACTTTTGTAGGGCATGTTTCATAGGTCATATATAGCCTGATGTAACATGGTTTAAGTCTATATATTAAATGTGAGTTTGCGGATATAAGAATGTTTTGTGCCTGAACCAACACACAGACTGAACACTGACTTATCTCCTGCAGATGTGACTGTAAAAAATGTGTTTATTGTGACACAATAGAGCTAAATTTAGTGAATTTTCTATAGGTATCAGGATAATAAACAATAGCAGGATAATAACAAATAACAAACGCATTTTGCTTTTCCAACATCAGCTCCACAAATTCTCTGTTTATTTCTTCATTTCTATTTGTCTTTTTTGAGTTAATACATTATATGTAGAATACAGTATGACAATGTCTAAGGCAGGAGAAAACAAAAAAAAAAGGGGGGGGGGGGTAAAAGGATAGAGTACAAATAGACATGCATAATGTATCGCTAACTGCCTCACCTGTAAGAAAGAACAAACATACAACACCTGGAACACAAAAATTAGAAAATGCACAAGTACATAAATCAGAAATCTTCTTGGGGGGGGTGTTTGTCTTTGTCATAAGCTACAACAACCCCTCCCAGGAGCCCAACGCATTCAGAGATGGATCCAGGAGAACTGGGCCAGCCGCGGCCTCCAAGAGTACTGAAGACTCGAGGCCACACATCTCAGCAATATCTGCCTGCCCATCCTAGCAGGAGAAGTGGGAGGCCCTAAATAGAATACCCACGGCCAAGGGGTGGGGGTCTCAAAGGACCAGAGACGACGGGCAGCTCACCCCACTAGAGGCTGCCCTAGAGGCTGTGAGCTAAGATCAGGGTCCCAGGGCTCCAGGGGCCCAAGAACCACCAAATACCCGACAGGGAACACACCAGATCATCCAGCCACGCGCCCCAGAACCAGCAAGTACCCCCAGCGGAGGGTAGCAGCGCCCAGCGAGGAGCGGTGGGGAGGTGAAGTCTTAGGGTTCACCTGCAGACTGAGTCACAACAATGTGCAAGTATTTTTTTCTCATTTTTTAGTGAATCTACCTGTATGCATCATATGGCAGAACCTCAGGGCACGAAGGCAACATGGTGTATCTAGATCAGATTTCATGGTATTTAGGTCAGTGTTTTCGCTGGACTTCACTGTGCAATGTGAATTTCAGAGGTCAAGCTTCATGAAACCGACGTTGGTGAAACGCCCCTGTGTGAGACTTTTGAAAGAGCTCCTTAAAAAGACATTGAACACAATGAAAGGGGACACTTATGAAATGGCAAAATCTCAAAGGGCATTACTTTTGATCAGTCCTTGATGTTACAAAATATTATTTGTTCTTTAGAAAAAAGATTTTTATAGAGGTTCGCCTGTGAGGAGGACAAATTGACCTGTGCTGGCTTCACAGCTGAGAGATGACTGATGAGAAATGTTGTTTTGATGTCAGAATGACCTATGCTTCTGCAGGTTTGGATTTCTTGTGACAAAATAAAATGTTTAATCATACGTCGACTCATGGGATGGCTTACAGAAAGCAATACATCAACACCTGTAATCTTAAGACACTAGTCTTGTGGCCCAAACACTTTTTTTGCCAGGTACAAAATACCAGGCACAAACACAGTCATTTCTATCTCTCCATAACATGTCTTAAGAAAACATTGTGTACCATAACTGACCTTGTTGATCCAGGTGGTCACTGCATCCTCAGTGTCATAAGGTGTTTCCACCTCAGGGTAGCAAGATGGATATTGACAAATGCAGGCCATCACCTTCTCCACGCTCACAGCCTCCACTGTGTATGCCATCATCAGAGTGTCAATCATTGCCAGATGGGCGCTCTGAAAGGGAAAACAGTAACAAGATTAAAGGCTGAAAATTAAAATCTCCCAGCTAGCTCACTGTAGTAAAAGAAAAGCAGTCCATCTTGTTTCTTTGCCATAAAATAACAAAATAGTCCTTGTATTATTTGATCATATCCTTTAAGTAGTGAGCAAAGGGAATGAAAAAGCCGTCATTAGTTTCTTCAGTACTGTACAACTGAAACTTTTTCTGTGGTTAAATTTTCTCATGTGGCTGTTACCCTGGAAACAAATGTGTCCAAGACCCAGTTTGCTCACAGTGGCTGCTGGGCTGTGATGGGCCTGAAGAAAACTTCTTCCTGACAACACTACTGGCATCCGTTCTCTGTTGATTGGCTCATGGTTTTTGCTGAAAGCAGGGTGTGTGCTTTTAATTAGATAAAGCCATGTTTGGTGACAGCTTGTGTTATCAGACTGTTATCTTGTGAAGAATTTGGCATATCTACTTTTTCGCTTATTCGGCTCCGTTCTATAACAAAAACAAATATGAATTATAAAAGAAACAATGACTATAACAAGGTGTTAAGTAGCAGCCTGTTCTATTTGGAAACATGCAAATATACTGTTGTTAAGAGTGGGTTTCAAGTAGTTCTCTTATACATCCATCAGTTTTAAGCTATGATTTGGATAAAACCATATTTCTTATTTTTCATCCTTATTTCTTATCATTATTAACCGGAAGTAGGTTTTATTATTTATATCTCTAAAAACAGAAATAGAATAGAGTCTGCAGATTAAACCATCATTTAATGAACTAAAGAAGACAACTTCTGAATATTGACATCATCTCATCTGCTGACTCTTAGCATCTTCCGCTCAGCCACCTCCAGCTCAGCCTACTGTCTTTTTCTTAGTGGTACTGTCTCCAAGCATCATAGCAGGGCTCACTACCTTCTTGTAAACTTTCCCTTTCACTCTTGTTGCTATCCTTCTGTCACAAATCACCCCTGACACTTGTCTCCATCCACTTCAGCCTGTCTGCACTCTTTTCTTTTCCTCTCAGGGCACCATCCTTTGCTCTCAGCGGTTGACCCCAGGTATTTAAACTCCTCTACCTTCACTACCCCTGCTCCTTGTTACACTGGCTCCTTCTCATCACAAACAAATAGGGGCTATGTAACCTGATGTAATCCCACTCCCAACTTGAATCCATTTGTCACTGCTACTGCACACCTCACCACTGCCTTACTGTCCTCATACAGTACCATAATTCCTATCTTCCTAATTCCTATCGTATGCTTTCTCTAGATCCACAAAGACGCAGTGCCACTCCTTCAGATCTCAAAGCAACCCTCACATCTACCGCTGCTCACTGATCGGTAGTTCACTTCTTAATCGAGCTTCATCAAATTTTTCCCACAGCTTCATGTTATGGCTCATTGACTTTATCCCTCTGTTGTTACCAAACATCACCTAGTTCTTGAAAACATGTACCAGTACACTTCTTCTTTATCCCTCAGCCATCCTCTCACTTCCTAAGATTTTGTTAAGCAAAAAAATCTGCTGCCCTCACATCTGCATACCTCCACGGGTATGTCATCTGGACCAACTGTGTTTCCACTCTTCATCCTCTTCACAGCTGCTCTCACTTCCTCCTTACTAATCCTCTGGACTTCCTGAGTCACTAACTTTCCCCAATCCATCCTCCTCTCTCTCATTTTCTTCATTCACAAGCTCCTCAAAATACTCCCTCCATCTTCTAAACACACGCTCTATATTCATTAGCAGACTTCCATCTCTTAACCTCCCTCACCTGCTGCACATCCTTTCAAGCCTGAGCTCTCTGCATAGCCAGACTGCACAACAGAAAGTATTTACAATAATTTGAGACTATACTTAAGAACTACAATAGCTAAAGCCTTTGCTTACTACAATGTTTTGTTTTTATGATGTTAGCAAACATCTGCATCAATGACCAGTCTGTTTTCTTTCATCATGACTAAAAAATATTAATTTGATTGGTTCTTCTATATTTTTATGTCCACTTTTCTAGTTTCTTTTTGAACAACGCACCATTAGTCAGGCTCATTAACCATATCAAGTCAAAGCCAGAAAAAATGCATAATTTGCATTAGAGCAGGGTGATATGACCAAAAATATTTATCAAGATATACATTTGAAAATTTGCGATAACGATATAACTGACGATATAATTGACACTAGACAAAATACTTTACAACTCCACAACTTTGTTAGTGCTGTTTTTTATGTGCATTAAAGTTATATAAAATTTTAACAGTGCAAATGCAAATTCCTTGCTGACAGTTTAACCAAAGGGCATTTCCAGTGGAAATTGGCCGACATATCCTCAGCATAACCATGTATAATATCCACAAAACTTAAAAAGAGGTTATACACACACAATACGGTAATATTATGTTGAAGCACAGTACGTATCACTCCGTGAGGCTCCTCCCTACGATAGCCGTAACGCTCCGACAGTCCATCAAGCGGTGCGGGTTCGTAGCTTAGTAAAGTCGTACTGAAACATTTGACAGATTTTCGAGCGCCGTGTAGCACATAAAATTGTTTCGAGGTCAGTAAACGTTTTTCAAAAAACACGGTAATAACGACGGCCCGCTAGCATGCTCTACCAAAAATAGCGCTTTGTTGTGTATCTGACGGACGAAAGCCAAACCAGTTCCACACCATTAAAGTTGCAGCATTTTTACAAACCAATTCTGGTTCATCCGTTTCATTCAACGATCCGCTTTCGCCCTTCTCATTCTCCGTCGCCGCCATGCTTTTTCCGTCATGTGCGTATGAAAACAAAGGCACTGCGCATGCGCGTTTTACCCATATTCTATCGTGATATTTCATTTTCTTATCGTTGCCCAACATTATACCGGTATTACCGTGAACGGTATGATATGGCCCAGCCCTAATTTGTATGATGACATTACTTCTCAAGGACAAAGCAAGGGAATCCTATTCTCTCATGTTTGCAAACTGAGCATATTTTATTGTATCTTTGCATGCACAGAAATGATATGATCTATGATCTTCTATGACTTTCTACTTTGCAAATGACATTTTTTTTCAGTTGCTTCCTTTAAATCACTCTGTTAGTGAGTGATACCATGTGTGTCCTCCACACACAAAAGGAATCAAACTGCTTTCCATGAGCTAACCCAGTTAATCAAGCTGAAACTTTGAATGTCCTTGTGAAGATTCACAATTATGCAGTGGACCAAAGTTAGACAAAAAGAGCCAACGTTACGAAAGGTATTTCTGGAGGCTTTATTGCGAAAGATATTCATGAGCCATTTATAAGGTGAAAGAGGGCAGAGTAGTAAGAGTCCACATTTACTTATTTACGTGGAGGAAAAAGGCTGACTCGGTCAACAACGGTTGGTAACTTGTACTAAAAATGACCTGCTAAGACAGCCAGAACCCCCACACAGTCCAAATGTAAGTGACGATAAATATGACACAAATGTATTATTTGTATCTCTGAAATGAATTTTCTATCTGCTGTGTCATTATTCCAATGCCTAATTTCCACTATCTGGCAACCAGGCGGCAAAGCGAACCCATTTAATAATACACTGCCGAGATGCTTCCAGTTGGCCTTCATTTAGCCTGTCCAAACAGTGTAAAACATTATCACAAAGACATACAAACAACAGAAAGCGCGCACACACATATCCATAATCTGCCCTTTATTTTCAAAACAAAACGAACAACTCCAGGCAACATCAATTTTAAAGGCCAAGGGACCAGCGTAAATCCTCTGAGGGCTCCTTTTCTCTCTCACATCTCCTCCCCCTCTGCCGAGTAATGTGAGAATATCGATTTGGATCGGCTGCGGTCTGACGAGATAAAATGACAACAGTGAGAGTAAGTGTTGTTTACTCGACCGCAGACCTGAAGCCTCTAATTGTACTGAATGAAAACACACTACTGTGTGGGTGAAAGAGGTTAGCGTAGGACTGAGCGTTCATTCGGCTGTTAGTGGAACTGGAATCAAGCATACTTTAGAAAATGACACCTTCTGTCTGCGCCTAAATGTGAAAAAATGCAGTTTTGATTATTTGTGTAAACATTCGTGACATGAGAACTGAAGATGGCGACTTTTGTGTTGTGTTGCCGTGGAGATGGTAGACCCAATACTGAGACAGTAAAGGACGATGCTAAAGTAGGAGAACGGCTTACGCGAGCTCAGATGAGTCAGTAAGCATTCAGTTATTTTCACCTAAATCCCTAAACAACGTGTTTGAAGTATTATTAATAAAAAGCTTAAAATAAAAAGCTTTAGTACTGTGAATTGCATGAAATCAAGTGGGAAACTGTCAAGAGTTAGGAAGCGAAACAAAAGCACACTGTCAGAGCAACATTTCACAGTATTTGTGCTACACTAAACTTCCCGACTTTGAAAGGATTAGATTATTAGCTTCTGTGTTTCCATGTTCCAAAATAAAAAAAACAAAACAAATGTAACTGTCTTGTTATATTTGAATAAAGCTGAAAATGCCTCTTTAAAGGTCCAAGCTTTCATCGAGCTAAATGCATGCTTGGGATGTTCCACAGAGTCGCTGCTCCGTGTAACGGTCAAACAAATGGACTGTGAAGGATCAGCTGACCATGTGTGAATGTCAAATGAAATTTAGGAGACGAGAGAAAGCCTTTGGTGACTGGATGGATGCAAAGGAAAGAGTAAGGAAAGAGGAGAAGAGGCAGATAGGTTGCTGCCAGAGGAAAGGGTCAGCCTTCCTCATTAACTGCAGACCTCCCTGTTGTTTAAAGTAAGGCTTGTTTCCTCTGTTTTATCCCGTGATGTCATGTTTCCTAACCTTTTGGTTTGTGGAGCACATATGCTTCCCCTCAACGATGCTCTACCTCATATTCATGCATCTGCACATATTAAACCTTGCAGCAGCTCTGGCTAGACATAGCTCCACTGGGGTATTCAGAGATCAAATGCCCTGCTGGAGGGTATCTAAATGGCTGAAAGAGGGGGAAATGTCACTTATTCATGCCCTTTGATGGAGACTTTTTAATCATAAGGCTGCTTCTCTGTCCCTTAATTCGATTTATCCCCAAGATATCACTTTTATCTCATGGCGATTACAAAAACTGTACAAATAGTTAGATGCTAAGTCATTCTGATTTAATGAATAAACAGGTTACAGACACAAACACACATACACACACACTATTTTGCTTTCTCATCTAAGCTGATTGTGTCTATAAATCTTGTTTAGATTTCTCAGGAGGTGAGAAGATGCTGCTTCACGGTCAATATCCTGTTTTTATTGTGCTGCTGTATTGCTGGCTTTCTGTATTTCCACCCGGGCAAACACAAAGAAGGCAAACACGGCTCATCCTTAATATGGCTTCATGGTTGGAAAAAAAAAGAAGAAGGGGGGAAAATAGCAAAGATGGAAATCCACCACAGAAGCCTGATTTAACATAGCACAAAAGAATTGCAAATATGAACCGCAGTGACCTACAAAAGACAGCGTGTGTGACGATTTTTTTCAACCTCACAATCTGTTGTAAATAAACCGAAATCTCAATGTCAGAGCTCTGAGCTGCTTGCTGATCCCTGACACAGGTATTCAGAGAAAGATGCTTCCATAGACTCAGTTTATTTCGACGGAAAATGATCTGGACAGAGTTAATGACTAAACAATACTCGCTTACAATAAAAGCTTGTAGGACTGCACTGAGTCATCATGGATAATGATCCGCTTGTGTCTGTTTTTCTGGCTGTTCGAGGCTTCACTGATCCTCCCAAACTTCTGCACAATGGTCTCCTGTGCGACCACATGGCCATGGTAGCACACATACTCAGGGGTGATGTAATATTGAAAAGCAGTCTGCTTTTAGAATTAAAGCTCTCCTAACCTGGCACTGAGTCTCGATGCTGGGGCAGATGTCTAAAAACTGAAACTGTCTAGCTTCAGGTAAATTCACGCCAACTCAGCTGGACATGGAAAACCACTCAGCTGTACCTCTCTTTTTGAAGGTCAACACATGTACCAAAGGAAAGGCAAAAAGCTGGACCGAGAGAGCTTTACTTTATATTACATGGAGTGAAAATAGGAGAAAAAACCCCAACAAGGTTTAAGATTTTATCTTTTTTTAGAGTTTATTCCACTGTGAAGGAGCTGAAATGAGTAGGATTTGCTATAGTCCCAGTTACCAGGTGCTTTAGATAATCATAGGAAGATTATTTTTTATACAAAGAGCACTACAGGAACTAACTCGACAAGAACAATCTAACAACCTCACAGTGAGACTTCAAATGAAAGTTAATGAATTGGCACTAAATGAAACCAATAAAATGCGAAGTTCATCAACAAAGTTATTACAATTAATCCTGCATAGAATATTTATATCTTTACTTTTTTCACACCAATGTCAGTCAAGACCAAAATGGTGGCCTGACCAACACAAATACATGACAGTTTAACTAACTTTAAGCCTTTTCCCAGTAATTCTGCCTGATCTGTCACAAGTTAATGTTGCATTTTCCCTGAAAAAGCTTCTGGTGTGACACAGAATTGCAGGTTTAAGAGATTAAATGTTTTTATGAAGATCATTGCTATAAACCTAAAATGTAAAACCTTCCAGTTTTCTGTGCCTTTAATTACCTTTTCTTTACAAAATGCACAAAACACCAACTGAGAACGCTGGCATCAGTTGTGGGAATTCAGCATTTAACCAGCATGCCTTCCATATGCTCCAAACCCGAAGCTAGCAATTATTTAGAAACCTCAAAGCTACCCTTGGAACTTGACTGAGGGACAGTACCATGGCTTCCATCCAGTGTTGACCTACTCTGTTGAAATGCAAGAACTCCGACTCCTCCCATCATCTTTGAAAACTCCCTCTGTGTTGACATATTTTCATGTGTGGATCGTCTCTATTTAACAGGCTAAATGGATCAGCAAAAACAGGAAACACTGCTGCAGATTTTCTGCAGAGCACTGACTGATTTTACCAGTTATCGGGAATTCTGGATTTCTGCTAGCCAAGCACTGTGGCTTGCTCCACATGTTTGACTTTGCAGATTTTTACCCCAGATCTCCACTAGCATAATAGCATTTATTTACTATAGAAAGACGCAGTTCTCAGGCCATCACGTGACATTGTGTAATGTGGTTCGCTGCTTATCCATCCATACTGTACTGCCCGGGAGTCACTGCTGGCATTAAGCATAACTTCCTGCCTGTGACTCCGCTGAGGCCAGCAAGGACAGAAAGAACTTGGATGTGCCTCCCTTCAACCCTGCTGCTTCAGCTCGTCTTTATTCACAAGATCAGTTGCAATATGAGAAGAAAAAGATTCTGAGGAAGCCGGTCTGATGTTGACAAGTGTGTTGTTACATGCTTGGCACATAATTTTCTGTAATTCATCTTCTGTGTGTGCCTCTTTGCACATGAAGCAGCGTGACAGCGTTGCCGTGTGCTTCTATTAATCCTGCATTTCAGCGTCTCTCCTGGAGTCCATCTCCTCTACTATAACAGCCACTACACACACACAGAGCACACAGCTGCACATACAAGTTCATATCGCAAATAACGACATATGCAGCATAAGCACCCCCACTCTTGCGCCCACCTACACACAAACGCAACACCCGGCCAACTGGTGTGTAACCATGGAAACGGAGTGCCTGCCCAATAGGAGGAGTGATGGAGGCAGCAAAGGAGAGGGAGAATAACAGGAGGAAGTGTACGCTCCTCCATCCATCCATGGTATATATATGTCTTGATGAATCAGTCTGTCACAGTAAAACTAATATTTGGTACACACAGTGTGTATATGGCTGTTGTAATCATTTTTCATCACTACAAGCTGACGAAAATCCAACTGGGATGGAAATGTACTTAAAATGGTTGATATGGTGTCCATGTGCAGGCCTTTCATCACATTATCAGTAGCAGCTTTATTTAAATAAATAAAGTATTAATGTAGGACAAGTCCTATCATACAGACCAGCAATAAAAACAGTTGTATTATCAGCTGCTAGAGGGAACTGTTGTCCTGCAGAGGTAATGCACGTATGACACAGTTATGTTTCTTGATGCTTCAAAGCTAGCATGTTGCAAGATGACATTCCTCGTCCAGTTTGTTCCAGACCAAATGGGCTCAAATTAAGAAGCTTGAATATAATGTGAAAGTCTAACTTGTGCAATAAATGTGTTATATAATTGGCAGGCAGCTAAACAGAGGGCCAGAACTAGGTTGAATGTTTAAGTTTGCATACATGTAACGAGCACAGCTGCCAATAAGGTAAACCTCTGAAAGAATATGACTATAGTGACTATAACCCTGTTTTTGTTTTATGGTTCGTCTTATATACAGTCACAGAGACACATAAAGCCAGTAAATAACCCAGAAAAAAGGACGTGGTGCTTCTGGCTACCAGTATTCAGAGCATACAGTTCACAAAATAAACACATTATCATCTAATATATAATGAAAATCTCATAGCGGCATCATGAACTATTTACTGCTGCTTTATTAAATTAAATAGTTATGACATCCACTGTTCAGTTGTGAGATTATTTAAAGAAACATACATATTCTTGGAATCTATTGTTTCCAATTACTATACTGTAACTAGGCTGTTCTGCATGTCATTACAAAATTCAGAAGTCAATCTCTTAAATCTGACTTTAATCTTATAAATCTGTCTTAAATCTCACAAGTCTGATTTTAATCTTGTAAATCTGATTTAAATCTTATTCTGACTTTAATCTCAAAAGTCTGAGTTTAATCTCACAAGTCTGAGTTTAATCTCAAAAGTCTGACTTTAATCTCAAAAGTCTGAGTTTAATCTCACAAGTCTGACTTTAATCTCAAAAGTCTGAGTTTAATCTCAAAAGTCTGACTTTAATCTCAAAAGTCTGAGTTTAATCTCACAAGTCTGACTTTAATCTCAAAAGTCTGACTTTAATCTCAAAAGTCTGAGTTTAATCTCACAAATCTGAGTTTAATCTCAAAAGTCTGACTTTAATCTCAAAAGTCTGAGTTTAATCTCACAAGTCTGACTTTAATCTCAAAAGTCTGACTTTAATCTCAAAAGTCTGAGTTTAATCTCACAAATCTGAGTTTAATCTCAAAAGTCTGAGTTTAATCTCAAAAGTCTAAGCTTCATAGCTTCATAACATGACTCAAAAAGTCATGACCCCAAATTATAGACTTTTATTGGCTCTAATCCTCTTCCGTAGGTTACACACACACACAGAGTTTATCCTTTGGCTACATTCTCACCCCAGCCAATATAATTTATATTTCACCATGGCAACAGAGTGACTTTCTCCAGGATTAATTTTTCAAGTGAAGACACTGCTTGATATTTGATAAGGATTATCTGTTGATTATTGTCTCAAACTTCCTTTTTTGTCACATGCCACATGTACAGTGAAACAACACAAACATGATATTCCTGCTGCAGTACACACCTTTGTGTTTTAAATAAATCCTCCATCATTCCAGAGGACTCACTCAAAGAAGGCTACTGCACTTCCACAAATGAGCACAAGCCTAGCAATTAAAGCTTTTCTCAGCAGGTAATTGTGTTCGCTGTAGTGCTGCATGGGAGCGACAATGTTTAACGCTAACAATATTTCAGTATTGCCCACCTTGACATCCCTCTTTATTCTTTGAGAGCACTACAGGTGGGGAGAGTCAGCGATACAGAATGTGTGTAGGCGACCGAGTGGGAGGAAACTGCGATTTGGATTCTGCATCTTCACGTGTAGAAATGTGTCACATGGCAGAAGAGAGAAGGCTGAGTGGGCAGAATAGTGGCAGAAACGACAGGGACAGAAAAATACGACTATAAAGCAACGTCGGGTCGGCAACCTAACGAAATGTCAGCAGTGTGCTCGGTCCTGACACGTGTCAGACAAGACGTCAGCAGCATCTGATTCTGTAGCTGCCTGACCTACTAAAGCTGCCTTCAACATCCTCTAAAGTTGCTTATTCTGAATATTCTTATTCTTCATGCAAACTGCTGAGTCAAAAAAGATGCTAAGCCAAAATGCCACGAAGCATTATTTAACGACACTGCTGGTGCTCTTATCCCGAGCAGCTTACATATACAGCTGCAGGCAGGTGCTCGGTCTCTGCTTCTGGAGTAAAAGCAGTGATGTTTTTCTTTCACTAAAACCTCTCAACACAGCAAACCACCTTGTCTGATTCTTCCAGAAGAAATGCCTTTTTCTCTATCGCATGAGTTCTCTTCAGACACCTAACAGCCAAGGTAGACACTCAAACAGTCTCTTAATAATTAATAAAGCTCTTCTTGAGCTGCAGTGTGCAGCCAGCTGATCAATATTAATACTGTCTCGCAGTGCTTATCAAACTGCAATCATTCCACTAGTGGAAACACTTGCTCGGTTTGGGTCAGGTTGCTGCCCCAGCAGAGTGTTCAGGAAGACAATGCACTAGCTGTCAGTTCAGTGGATTATTATTTATTCTCACATCAACGTAATTCAGACACACACAGATTTTGTACACTTTGTGTGAGTTACATAGAATCTGTCTGCACTGGACGTTTAGATTGTTTGCAGACAAAGAGCCAAGAACAAAACAACGGGATACAGCAAAACAGGAGGTGGGAGGAATAAGGAGCAAGGAAAAAGACAAGTGAACACAGAGAGGGAAGTGACTGGATTTAATGGGAATGATTAAAAAAGAGGAAAGATTTGGAAATAAAGTAAAAGAGGGGATTTGAAAGTGTCAGGAAGGTAAGTAGGGAGTAAGGAAAAAGCACAGAAAGAAAGAAGATAAGAAGAGATGATTAAAACAGAAGAAAAAGGCCAGGACAGAGCATGGCAAAGGAAAGTAATTTCACACTCTTCTAACAGCTCATTTTCACATTCACAAAAACCTGCTCTGTCACACAAACACAAATGCTGACACCCTCTAGCACAACATTCAGCCATGAACCGCAGTGAATTACAATCAAATAAAGAATCCTGGCATTGGGGCAATCATGGCTCAAGTGTTGGCAGTTCGTCTTGTAACCGGAAGGTTGCCGGTTCGAGCCCCGGCTCGGACAGTCTCAGTCGTTGTGTCCTTGGGCAAGACACTTCACCTACCGCCTACTGGTGTTGGCCAGAGGGGCCGATGGCGCGATATGGCAGCCTCACTTCTGTCAGTCTGCCCCAGGGCAGCTGTGGCTACAACTGTAGCTTGCCTCCACCAGTGTGTGAATGAATAGTGGCATTGTAAAGCACTTTGGGTGCCTTGAAAAGCACTATATAAATGCAATCTATTATTATTATTATTATTAGTGAGCTAAGAGAGACTAGCCAAATAACACTCACAAGTGCAACGTTTCCCTTACCTTTAAAAACCCATTAAAATTTAAACCTGGGAGAAATGGTTGCACTGAAACACTTGTTGTAATCTGGAAACTAAGTGCTTTAAACGTAACCCCAAACAAAACTTAAATAACTTTTACATTAGCATTGGAGGGAAATTAAAATCAGCAAGACTCTACAAGCAGACTGCAGGCATACTGTGTGCTAATTGTGTTGCAATTGCAAATTCACTGAAGCAATAAAGCCTCCTATCGGGATTTTGCCCCAAAATAATGAGGATACCTCAATCTTGCGCAGTATGCTTCCTGCAAAGTCATCTCATCTCTGACACTGACAGACTGAGAGGAGCTGCGAGTGTACAGTAAATCCCACCCTACAGCATGCTTTCATGAAGAAAATACCAACCCGCACAGAGCAGTAAAAGCCTTGAGGTGTGAATCATCATGAGAAATGACAAATTCAAGACAAAAATCTGTATGAGAGATGTGTGTAAGTGACACTCTCCATCTTGTTGTATTCTCTTGTTACACTGTGGTCGTCTTGCATTGTTATTCTAATGCAATGTGTAGAAGCTGTTGGTGTCCAGCTATAGTCCATTAAGAGACTATGTGATTTCCACAAAGTAGTTTAATCACAGTTTAGTATGAGCCAAACTGTATATATATGAACATGAATAAGAACTACTGTGGTTTGTCATGTTTACCTGAATTACCATAGAGAAATATGTTTTACAAATAATGGGAGGAAAAAAATGTCCTGATCAGTAAGCAATAAAGGTTTGCACAAAAGTTTAAATAAGGGAATAAATTTAGTACCTTAGCACAGCGGTCTCCAACCCCCGGGCCTCGGACCGGTACCGGTCCGTGAGTTGTTTGGTACCGGGCCGCGAGATTTGAGGATCAGGTGTGAAATGTATGGTTTTCAGGGTTTTTATCGGTTTTCAGCGTTATTTTGTTATCGTTTTTATCGTTAACTCGGTTTTCCTGGGTCTTTTCACGTGTGTTATGAATAAATCTTCTTTTTTTCGGTACCGGTACTAGTTTTATTTTGTTGTATTTATCCGCGACACCTTAAAGGCCGGTCCGTGAAAATAATGTCGGGCATAAATCCGTGGCGCAAAAAAGGTTGGGGACTGCTGCCTTAGCAAACAATATTAAACTTATACTTGATCAAGCTAATAAGTAAAATGCATTTATTTACTCTAATATTCTAAAGGAACAGCATACTCTATGGAAACCATGAAATTTGAATATACTATGTAGCTGGGAGAGAAAATGCTGCAGGGTGATCTTGTATTTGAGTGCATGAAGGTGTAAAAATATGCGTTTCTGCACCTTGACAGACCAGAATGTCTACTTAAGTACAGTTTCAGCAACAGCAAGATCAAATAATCGGACGAGGAAGGAGACTGTTTGCGTGATAGATGTCTGAGTTACTGAGAAAGCAAAGCAAAGGTTTACTACCACTGTATTACCACCAACAGCTGGGTGCACACCTAATACATTACTAACTTCACGCACATAAGAAAGAATCTTTTCTGTGTACAGTTTAACCAGCTTTCACACAGCTCCCCTACCATTTGCAGAGGCCTCTTTCGCAGGTCTCTCTCAGTCACCAGTCTCTCCTGGTCGGTGACGTACAGACCGCGTTGAGCTAGCGCCTGGATGACAGCATCGTGACCCAGCAGCGGCTTGGCAGCGTCACTCTTTAGGATAAGGCTGCCAGCCCTGCAGTAGAGGTCTGCAGATAGCAGGAGGCTGGCCACAGGAGGCTTCAGGTGCTCCTGCTCATACTGGTCTGTGTAGAAAGGGTCCTTCAAGTCTGCTGGGGTGCTGTCTGCGTGATAGAGCAGAGGAAGCAGAATCAGCTGACAAGCAGAGCTTAATAGCAACATGGCGCCAAATCATTTAAATAACAATTTATGAATCAATTCATATTAGACATTAAAATGCTGGCAAACATCAGCATGTTTCTAAATTGCTTGCCATGCCACATCATTGAGGATCATATAAGAGAAGGTAAACAAGTATATAATTAAAAGCACTGATGTAAACAGAGGAAAAAAGCTGAAAGCATTCTGGAGCATTAGTTTTCTACCTTTCTAATCAATAGTCATTTAAATTTTCTAATACGATTAAAAAAAAAATAGGATAAACTCAGATGAGCTAATATCAAGTTTGGGCCGTGTTATTCTAAATCTGTCTTCACTGAGGATTTTTCCCTCTGTGGACAGATTGTCTAGCAATACTTTGGCACAACTACTTGTTTTCGTTGCCATGCTTTGACAATAACATCACATGGATATGTGTGGATAGACCTTGGCGTTGCTATAGCAACTGCAGGATGAGCGGTAACCTGATCGATTCATCCAGTGTGTATCTCTGCAGCTTCCAGCTCCCTGGGAACACCCTTCTCACTGCCTGCCTCATCAAAGAGAGAGGCTGCACGTGAGCGTGTGTGCATGTGTGTTCATTACCTCAGGCAAGTCCACTGCACGGGGGATAGCGTACAAATAATTTGAGCAATTCTGGCCCACACCTTTCTATCAAGTGTTTTCACAAATCCACGTCTGGGAACATAAAGTATGTTATGCACAGTTGTTAGTAAAGCTACTGCAAACCCTTCTTTCCCTGGTGCAGATTAAGGAAGCCATGATTAAGCGTTTTCAAATGAGACTATTTGAAAACATTAAATTATGTCTGCAAGCAAAACAGACGCAGGGCTCGTCCCTGTCTCCTTGGTACGGAGAATGGATCTTAATTAGGATAAAAGCCTGTGTGTGTGTGCGAGTGGTGATCCACACACTGACAGCTTTATGCTGCCCATCCTCCAGCACATGCACACGGAGGTCAATGAATCACCTGCTTTGACTGACCGCTATCAGCAAGGTCATCTGTACACAGTGTTATTACAGAGCAGAATCGCAGGCAGAAGCAGCAACTATCCAGGTTACAGGGTTTCCTGTCAGCACTATATTCACATTAAGGATCCTAACAAAGAACAAAAAAATACACTATGTCTTTATATTAACCCCCCGCACCGCCTTCATCATCCACAGGGAGAGGTCAGAGGTCAGGCTGAGCTCACGGAACACCACCTCTGGAGCTGCTTAGGAGACGATTTTTTATGTTATCTTTCAACATTTTGTGTTCCTGGTTTATATTCTGTAATGCTTCTAATCGTTTTAAGGACAAAGAAAACGTTGAGCATGAAGAAGTCGGTTTTATCTTTTAATATTTCATTAGCTTGGTAGTATTTGAGCTTTTCCTCATGCAGACTCACAATCTTCCATTCAGTCATTGTTACAACTTAAAACAAGGACATCTGGAAAAACGTCTTATTAAGTGAATACAGAGGGAATTACACTCATTGTCTGTCAGCCTCTGGTTTTTACCTGGTATTAAATGTTGCTGCTGTTCTGAGTTCTGAATCAGGACACTGTAAATGTTGGGGGATAGCATTTGACAGCGACTCCTGACAGCAGATGATCTGCTGTACAGCTCACATCTCGCACATACTCGACTGCATATTCTTGATGTACTCTCGCCTCAATCTAATGAGGCGGATGCATGTAAAGCTTTCACAGCAGCGTAGGCTGGGATCTGGAGATGATTTCGCTCCCTTTCTCTTTCTTTCCCTTCCCCTCCCTCTCTGGGGGGCTGTATTTTTGGAATCAGCCCATTTCATTCAGTTCTGACTGAAAATACACAAGAGGATCAGCAAGGGATCTCATGTTTGCTGAGATATAAGCAACACAGAAACAAGAAATGACGCTCTCAAATAAACTGAGACGATGTGTATGAATCAGGAATATAATACAATAACAACAACAAAAAGAGATAAAGATGAACGAGTTGATATAATGGGAAAAGGATAGCACAGAAGGATCTTGCACTGCATTTATTAAGACACATTTGCAGTTACTGCTTGGATCCTTTTTATAAAATTGAAAAAACATCTTTTTCCCGCTGTTGTTCATTTTACCTCGTGCATCCAAAAAAGATGTGGACACTCCACCAAAACAGATGTTTGTGCTGTAGTTTTCTATTATATATGCTCAAATGCAAGCCAGATAATCACACTGATTTGCCACTTTATTATCACTGCATTGCTGGATATGCATCCATGCATCCCCTATATCAGTTAAAGTATTTAATACTAATTCCACTGAAACTGTGGGATTACATCCACTTCGTTAGGTGTCACAGGATGTCATGCCATACTTACTTTGCAGTTCTGACATGGATGCAGCACCCTGGAGGTGACATCATTTGAAACAGGTACTTTAATATCTCTATAAGTATTCTCCATTAAATACCCCCCACCCACCCCATTGATTTTTTTTAACCTTTCTTTCGTTTGGTATAACACGTATTGCTTTTCTCATAAGAAATGACTGCAAACGATGGCAGTTTCCATGTGAACCAGCCCATATGGGAATTGACTGATAATAAATCATAAATCTCCATTACACATTTGTTGCTTTGGGTTTATTTGGATTCTGACAAGCATGCATTAAAAACAAACAATCAAAAGAAAAGCATTAAAATCATAAACAGACTCGTGCTGCGTCCGGTTAACTGTTGCAGTCGGGGCGGTGATGAACCTACCTGTCCCGTATGCTTTGGCCACCAACCATGTGAGGCTGCAACACATTTTGGCTCGGGAGAAGTCATAGTGCTCAAAAGACTTTATTGCAGGAGCAACGAACGTCTTCTTAACATCCCTGACGTCCTGAACTTCACCCATATTTCACCCCTTGATTGTTCCCTCAAACCCTACGAAGCGAAAGCATCCCAGTACTGGAATTTGGTGGAAAACTATAAACAGCTGGAAACTGAAGAGATGGTCTGTCTTTCCGCAGATTATTCACAGATATGCATGTCCTTCCAGTAATAAAATGATCTTGGGGCTAGGTTTGTTTTGTTTTTTTCGGTCTCGTTCACACAATAGGTCGCTACTCCTGGTGTTTTTCATCCATTCTGTTTTCTACCAGTTGAAAGGCTCTCCGTCTGAACAAGCTAGGTTTCCTTGGAAATCAGAGAGGAGGGAAAAATGCTCGTCGACTGGAATGAAAACAACAATATTTCCATTATTTGAGTTGTTTGGCAGCAGACGGCTTCTTCCTTTCATGGCCATGTGTCATTGTATGAATAACCTGTGTGTTTTGCATTCGGTCCTCTATTCGGTGCCGTGATGCGGTTTTCCTGCCGCACTGAGGCTTTCTCTAGCTCTGCACGTTTTGTTGTCCAACGCGCATGTGTGAACGGTGCTTTCATACTCCACTGGGAATTTTAACACTTTTATCTTAATTCTTTGGAATCAACCGCCCACAAACATATTGTACCGCAATATAGTCAGTAAAACGGCATTAACTTGCTACATTGCAAAATGTCCACCCCGGATTCGTTTAATGGGCTGCATTTTTATTACTTTTACACATACTCTGTTACCCTGAACGCACCCTTAACGTAAAATATGACAAATTAAAAAAATGAAATGAATAAGAAGAGGTCAGTATACAAAGATACACATTTTTAAAACGTCATGTTTTAAATACAATTTTGCTAAAGACAGTGATGTAAATAACAGGGGAAAGCGACTCAGCTCTACGAACTACAATTCCCAACGTGCAAAGGAAGTAATGTTGCGGCATCAGTGTGCGTCGGGAACTGTTTGCGACTGTCGGAGGATTTGACGCGAAGAGGTAATGTTGTTTTTGTAAGTAACAACCAAATGGTGGCTCAGAAGTGTAATTTCAAAATACTCAAAAACTTGGTTTCTTCGCAGCAGGAGTTATTTAAAACTTTCATTTGGAAAAAGTCAATTTGGCCCTTTTAAAAAAAGTGAGCTATGGAGGTTCTTCATACTCAATTTATTTGCAGCTGCTGCCATAACATGTCACCTAAATCTTTTGGCGTAACTGAGCGTTTACATCTGCTTTGTTGTGGTTACAGGTAGTATTTAAACATGTTTCTGCCACGAGCCCTGAAGGTGAAGAGACCTGCCGAGGGATCGGCTCAAGTTGTGGTTAAGAAAAGCAAAGTTGTTCAAGAGGAGGATAGCAAAAGTAGCTCCGAGACACCTGCTCAGAGCGAGGAAGCATGTGAAGACACCCAAACACGAGATGCGACAACACACGCAGCTGCAGAGAGCTTAGCACCCGAAGATGGACACAGCTCCCTCTCAGATGACAGTGATGTTGATGATGATGATGAGGAGGAGGAGGAGGAGGAACCAGTGAAATCATTTAAAAAGAACCAGAGATGGCCTGGGCCAGGAGAACCTGTCTGTGTGATGTGTGGTCGCTATGGAGAGTACATCTGTGATGCTACAGATAATGATGTTTGCAGTCTCGAATGCAAAGCCAGCCATTTAGTGCAAATGGGCATGGGGACTGGGGCAGATGCATTTATGCAAAAGGACCAAAATAGAGATGAAAGGACTGTTCAAAGTCAACAGCCAGCAGCTGACCCCGGTAGGGTGGTTGAAAGTGAACCAGGCTACTCCTACAGGGAAGATCGGTTCATATCAGGCCTAACAGAGGAGCAAGTGCAACGAATTAAACAGGAGCTGGGCATAGAAACCCAGGGGAGAGATGTCGCAAGACCTGTTGTTGAATTTGAGCACTGCAGCTTCCCTCCCACATTAAGTGGTAACCTGAAAAAGGCGGGGTATGACACACCTACCCCAGTCCAGATGCAGATGGTCCCTGTTGGCCTCACAGGCAGGGATGTGATTGCCAGCGCTGACACAGGATCGGGGAAGACTGTAGCCTTTCTGCTGCCAGTGGTCGTGAGGGCACTCGAGGTACAGTATTGAAGCTAATATGTCACATGCAAATGCCATCAAGTTAAATTATATTTGAGGAGGCAGACATTTCTACAGCCTGGATAAATAGCACCACAGCCCAGATCTAAATATGTAAATCTGGACTGAATCTGCTTTTGTATCAAGCATTTGCCCTCCTGAGCTACCCCTTAGGAAGACACTAGACTCCAGTATCTGACAGAAAAGCTGCTCCGTAGCTGCCAGTGACCTCTGCAGATAAAAGAGTCGAATCGAATAAATGTATTCTCAAAAAGACACAAACAATTTTACATTTAAAAATTCACAAATGCTCTCTTGGTGACATGCAGTGTGTAACATTGCTTCTGCTTTCAGAAATCAGCACACAGTGTGGGCAGCCCTGTGGCTTTGATCCTGACCCCCACCAGGGAGTTGGCCATTCAGATAGAGAGACAGGCCAAGGAGCTTGTGATGGGACTCCCCAACATGAGAACTGCCCTGCTGGTCGGAGGCATGCCGCTTCCCCCACAGCTCCACCGCCTGAAGAGCAGCATCAAAGTACAGTCTCTGTTTTGTTTTGTTTTTCTTTTCTTAAACAATAATTTCCTCCTGCTGCAGTCAAAGCTTGAGGCTGTAAATTTGTCCCATGCCATGGTTTTGTTCATTTCTCAATCTCCTTTAGATTGTCATCGCTACTCCTGGGCGGCTCATTGAAATCTTGAAGCAGAAAGAGCTGAAGCTTGACAAAGTGAATGTTGTGGTGGTTGACGAGGTAGGACAAACATATTGAAATTCACAATTGACAAAAACTGTGCACTTTAAGATGAAGTAATTCAGTTCAATTCAATTTATATAGCTTTAAGGATTAGTAATGTAAAAGTTGTGTCTTTTAGAACAGACAACATAATGACAGCTTTTGAAAGTATTCATCTATGCATTCTGTAGAAATCATTCAAATCAGTTTTGAGAGTCCTGCAACATGAAAGTTGTGCTGCATCCTGTAGGTGGACACTATGTTGAAGATGGGCTTCCAGCAGCAGGTTCTGGAGGTTCTTGAGCAAGTCCCAGAAGAACATCAGACTCTACTGGCGTCGGCCACCATCCCCACCGGGACGGAGGAGCTGGCTGCCCGGTTGGTCCGTGACCCTGTACGTATCACTATTGGGGAGAAGAACCAGCCGTGCGCCAACGTCCGACAGATCCTGCTTTGGGTAGAGGAACCTTCCAAAAAGAAGAAGCTGTTTGAGATTCTCAATGTAGGTCATAGATGAGATGTTTTTCAATCTTAACTTTGAGTTTTTAGATTAAAAATCATGAAGTCTTAAAAGGTTTATTATAAGTGGAGTATGTCTGGACACACCTCCACTGCCAGCATATGGTTTCTTTTACTGGTCAGTAGATATTTTTAGTTTTTGAATTCAAAAAAGGTCTAATTGGTCATTGGACTCCAAGAAAGTACTTTAGAAGAAAGAAGTTTTTCATTAGATCAGTTTTAGGTTACAGTTCATTTACTGCTCAGTCTTGACACGCACTGATACCAGCTTGGTATTTTAACAGCTGGCTATTGTCGGTGGAAATATTATAAAGTCCAATAAAGAACCAGCCTCCCCTTCTGCCATATTTAGACAGCCACTGTGGACACTCTGGCCTCTATCTGAAGGAAAACGGGTGGGCACAGAGCCACGGCACCACTCCAGAAATCCCAGCAATAGTTTGCACTGTTTATATAAAACAGAAATGGTCGACTTTAATTAACTTGAAGTAGAAAAGTGCTCTCAGGTCATAGTTTGAGTAACATAAGACTCTTTTCTTATAACTCAGTAACTCATAGTGTAAAGCTATTGTCTCACGAGCGGTGAGTGAATTGTGGAATTGCAGAGGTACAAAACTGGGATTTGGACAAGACACGACAAGAAAACCAACTATCTGGAGTGGACATGACTCAAAAACTAATCAAAGCAGTTGCTTCATATATTGCAGGTCTTACAGCATAGTGCATAATAGTTGGCTCAAGATTACAGAATGTTCTCCTAAAGAACAGTGAAATTAAGAAGGTATGATTGGGAGTATGCATTTCTTCCTGTCTTGTCAAGTTACAGTTTGGAGTGCTGGAACGTATCCAGATATGTAGATGCCTCTACAGGCACATAGTATACATAATGTATTAGTTGTATAGCATTTTTGGCAATATTTTTGTATAGAAAATATGTAAAATGATAAAAAAAAAAAAAAAAAAAATTATTTTGTCACTTTTCAGGATGGTAAGCTGTACCAGCCTCCAGTGGTAGTGTTTGTAGAGAGTAAACTCGGCGCTGATCTGCTCTGCGAGGCAGTCGCCAAGGTGACGGGCCTCACTGCCGTGGCAATCCACTCTGACAAGAGCCAGTGGGAGCGCAACCGCATCCTCCGGGTGAGACCAGTGGGAAAACATGCACAGGGAAGAAAAACCAAACAATGCTTCCACGTTTGGTGTCCTAAAGTGTTTATCTTCAACAGCACAGACAGATACCCACAGCTGAGGCTTTCCCCAAGAATCCAGCTTTAGTCTGCATGTCCAATGCAAAGAGACACAATGCAGAAAAAAACACTGTTTTTCCATTTACGTGCTTTTCTTCTTAAATACTGACAATTTTTTTTCTTTTCCAAGATCACAACTTCTATAGGTAAACAGGTGACTAAAGAGGTGTGACTTTATTGAAACAGTTAGACAAGGCCTGAAATAATCCAGAATAAATCTAAATTATTAGGAGTCAAAATGATTTATAATCCCAGAGTCCCACTTTTAGAGTATGTAATTTTACTGGCTGATTGTATCAGACATAAATATGCTGAATTATTTTATGGACACCTTGCTTTGTTATCTGCTGTGTGTAAAATATAATTATGGGAACAACATGCTAATAAAAACAGGCTTGCCAGTAAATGCAGTTCATTATTAATGTCTGCTGTATGTGGTACATACAGACTTCTAATTGTGGTTTTCTCTTCAGGGTCTTCTGGATGGTGACTTTGAGGTAGTGATCAGTACAGGTGTTCTGGGCAGAGGGCTGGACCTGGTCAATGTCAGACTGGTGGTTAACTTTGATATGCCAAACACAATGGATGAGTATGTCCACCAGGTTAGTCAGCACTGCTTAGTATCACTTTGATGTAGTTTCATTAGGAAAACCTTTCAATTACGACAGCTAATCGAATATTACCTTTTTTTTCCATCTAGGTGGGAAGAGCAGGTCGGCTGGGACACAGAGGAACAGCCATCACTCTTCTCAACAACAACAACAAACGGCTGTTCCTGGAGGTGGTGAATCGAGTCAAACCCACTGGCTCCATTTTGCCCCCTCAGCTCTTAAACTCACCACACCTCCACGAACAGCAAAGGAGGGAAAAGCAGAGAAACAAGAAGGACCACGAGGATTCACTGGTTACCACAAATAACCTCCTGGACATCATAAAGAAACATGACCGTCGCAAGAAGTAGCAACTTCTTCCAATCTTTCATGGAATGGTGCTTATTTATTGAGTAACCTGTAAATGTTTAGTTTGTATATTTTGTTTATAAATAAATACATGTGTTTTCTGTATCTGTTTTTTTTTTTTTAGATCTGTGTTTTGTATAATTAATGCAAAGTGACTTAATCAAAAAGCTCCACACAATCTTCCACATTTTTCCGGGCTTGGAACTGGCACTAGTGGCACACGGTGATAGAGGAGTATGAAAGGGGCACTGAAAGAAGAATAAGAATCCTCATTAATCCAGACTTGAACTAAGGTCCAGATGCTTTTGAGCAAGGCACTGAACGCACCCTGCCATTTGTACAAACTTTAATCAGTCTGATTTTATTCTCATATATTATTCCACCTAAAAGGTAATTTTTTCTCAAAGTTTCTCTGGAGGTTTTATTTATATCTCACTGCCTTCCGCAGTAGATGTTAGGGAGTTTGAGACATTTCGTTTATTTTAACGGTAAAGGACTAAATTTAGATGGGAGCTTATGACTAGCACATTTTTTCCACTGGTACGCAATCTCAGAGATGACTATCGTTCACAGTTTATTTATTGTGGCTCGGTATTGTGCTGCCATCTAGCGGTATCATAAAGTGCCTACAGGTCGCGACCATGACGTGACGTAGCACTTTCAGAGAATCCAGCCAATCAGCTGCCAGTGACGGTGACGATTTGAAATTGAAGCGGGTAGAGGCGGAAGCGAGCAGGAGAACATAAACAAAAGAAGTTTTTTTTTCGCAAGTGCAAGTAATAATTTATTCGAATGGATTTTTATTTTCCTTTAACTAACATATGGAGTCATACTTACGTCCGATTTACGTGGTTTTTAAATGTAGTTGTTCGTGTAAAGTGCATCTGCCGTTAACTCGCCTGTCTCGTAATTACACCGTTTAGGTTTCTAACAGTCCGCAGCCATGTCGATATTTAGCGTACAAGGGCGGAAACACACCGCTTATTACGACAATCTGCTGTCAACATCAACGTCCAGGACACCCGGCCGAGAGCGAAAGATAGCCGACACGACACTGGGCAAAAGTGTGACCGCATCAGGGGAGTCTGCATGTGAAGACAGCAGGTCATCAGATAAAAGCCGTCCGGTGAACAGGACGTATGTCGTCTCTGCCCTGTCAAAGAGTGGCAGCGGGCAGCAGACCCCTTACCGAGCCCGGCTCACCCTACAAAGACGGTCAAGGAGGAAGACCGGGGCCGAAACGGCTGAACAAACGATGACAGACAGCAGCCAAAGCACCACAGCAGCTCCGGAGAAGAGACTGACTCTGCAGCGCAGGACCAGGACTCCCTCCATGGACAAGAGCGGACGTGGACAGCCTGGAGGCCTGCAGTCAACTCCCAAAGTTCTCGGTGAACCAAACGGGAGGACACCTGGTTTATTCAGGTCTATGAGCTTAAGAGAAACTGCGACTCATGTGCAAACACAAGGGAGGTTTGCGCAGAACAAAACCCCCTCCTCTTCTTCATCTTCAAGTAGAAACACAGACGAGACCCATACCTTTAAAACGCCGACCAGAAAGACCCCGTTTGAGAGAATCGCTGCCAAACGAGACGTGTTTGAGAGACTGGCAGGGAAAGAAGCTCCCAAGCCAGTGTTGGTCAAATCTGCCAGTCTGGAAAGGCCCAAACCCCGAGCACAGCAAGCCGAAAACACTAAACCCTTCCCGGCTCCTCGGATCAGCAAGACGACCTCAGGTGTGCGAAGACCTGACACGACGCTGCAGGTGATAAAGACAAAGACCTCGAACCAAAAGGGAGACGTGACCCAGGTCAGGACATCCGATCCTGCTCCTCCTGAACAGATCCTGCCCAGTACCAGTGAGGGTCTGAAGCAGCAGGACTTACTTAAAATGGAAAATAGTGCTGTTACGGTGGCTGTGCGTGTCCGCCCCTTCAGTGCCAGGTTAGTGTTTAACGCCTGGGTGACTGAGAAGCAGGCCCCCCTGTCAGTATATTAAAGTCTGGTTCTGGAAAATCTGTGTATAAAACACTGGCATGCTACTTGTTTAAAGAAAGACAAACAACACATTTCTGAAGTTTTGTGTTCGGCTCTATTACAGGGAGAAAGCTGAGAAGTCCTCACAGGTCATCTTCATGAATGGCCAGGAGACTGTGGTCCAGCATCCAGAGTCCAGACAGAGCTACTCCTTCACCTACGACTTCTCTTTCTGCTCAGTGGATGCCAGTGACTCCAACTTTGCCTGCCAGCAGACCGTGTATGAGACGCTGGCCAAACCTCTGCTGCTGAGGGCCTTTGAAGGATTTAACACCTGCTTGTTTGCCTATGGCCAGACAGGTTCTGGTAAATCATACACGTGAGTGGACTCACTTTTCATTTACATCAGTGTTCTCACTTATGTGGTCATGTGTTTTGTTTTTTACTTTTGTACTGTAATCTGTCACTTTGATGTGTTAAGACTGATTGTTTTGCAGGATGATGGGTTTTGAGGAGGAGGTAGGGGTGATCCCAAAATTCTGCCACGAGCTTTTTTCTAAACTGGCCTCAATAAAAAGTGAAGAGGTAAGCTCTCTCTTTGTTTTTGTTTTTTTACATTTCTATTCCAATTTCATTTTTATCTGAAAAATAATTAAATGATCTGTTTGGGTCCCTTTTGAATCTCAGGTCAAATGTCATGTAGAGATGAGCTACTTTGAAGTGTACAATGAGAAGATCCATGACCTGCTGGTGACCAGAGAAGAACCAAACCAGAGGACGATGCCCGTGAGTAGTTTGCTGTTGAGTGACACTCATCCCTGGCACATGTTTTTATCGCTAACTTGCCACTGTGGTTGACTTACCACGGGGGAAAAAAATGTAGAAAACCTTTGTTTGGATTTGTTTTCCAGCTGAGGGTGAGAGAGCATCCGGTCCACGGGCCTTATGTCGCTGAGCTCTCAGCGTAAGAAAATCTCGTCTTTCTCTCTTTATTCGCTGAAAGCTTGAACATTCTTGGATGGTACCTTTTTCAGAATTGCTCAGCTTGCTGTTTCTTCACAGGAATGTGGTGCGCTCTTACACTGATGTTCAGGTAAGATGAACCAGTTGTCTTTTTATTAGTGGGTGCTTTCAAGAACAAGCTAGGTCTTCCGTGTCAAGCAGACAAAAAGCCTGTTAACCGAATCTGAAAGGCTTGTCATGGAAATGAATATCTTCAAGTGAGATTTCACACAGAGAATCAATAATAATTTAAAGTACTTTTTTTCTTCTTCTTTAGGGCTGGCTGGAGCTCGGCAATAAGCAGAGAGCCACAGCGGCTACAGGAATGAATGACAAGAGCTCCAGATCTCACTCTGTCTTCACCTTGGTCATGACCCAGACTAAGGTACTGTCTCCACTGTGTATTTACACCTCTTTTCCCTCTTTGAGTTTTTATGTAAAAAAAAAAAAAAAAAAAAAATACGTTAACACGGGGGGAGCGGATGAATAGTGCTTACATTAAGTGCCTGTGAGTCCATTTGTGTTTGTGTGTGCAGACTGAGCTTGTGGAAGGAGAGGAACATGACCACAGTATCACCAGCAGGATCAACTTGATCGATCTGGCAGGCAGCGAACGCTGTCACTCTGCCCAGACCAGTGGAGACCGACTCAGGGTGAGCACATGTTAACTACCATCTGTGGTTAAGTCATTAAGCAGTTAATCATTGCTTGTTGGAGATTGGAGTTGGAGACTTTTAGGTGAACCACGGTATATAATTTTATCATTCACAAATCAGAGTGCAGTCTCTTGTCTCAGAAGGCTCTGGTTTCTTTGCATTGTTGGCCTGTTCATTAATTTTTCTATGCTTATTTTATTCAAAATGGTGTCTTTATAGGAGGGCGCCAGCATCAACAAATCACTGCTAACGCTCGGAAAGGTCATCTCTGCCTTATCAGAACAAGCGCTGACCAAGAAGAAAGTCTTCATACCATACAGAGACTCTGTCCTTACATGGTGAGGGAACGGTATGCTTGTGCACAATTTCTTTATTTTTGTTTGTTTGTCAGCAATCACAGTGACGGTTCTCCTCTAATTGTCACCTACAGGCTGTTGAAGGAGAGCCTCGGCGGTAACTCTAAGACGGCCATGATCGCTACGCTGAGCCCGGCGGGCAGCAACGTGGAGGAGAGCCTGAGCACTCTACGCTATGCCCAGCAAGCCCGCACAATCATAAATGTGGCCAAGGTCAATGAGGACACCAATGCCAAGCTCATCAGAGGTCAGACATCCATAACATACGTGCTTAAAAATTTGTATACTGTAGACAAAAGGTATCTATTTATAAGCCTTATGTCTAAAGCAGGGTTTCAGGCACACTTACTGTGTTGGTTTGACATGTGAGCCTGGACAAATCCTTGGTCACCTTATAAACTAAAAAAAAGAGAGGGAGGGAAAATCATTTTTATATGAGAGATTCTTTTTCCTTTTTTTCCCCCTGTAGTTCTTTGTAAACCTGAACATCTGCCTTTCAACACACAAAGCCACACCTGTATTTCCTTTTTTACAGCCAAAACCACAGAGTAGCTTCACAGGTGTAGTCAGTATTTTTGGACTGGAAGAACTCTCTCATACACACACACATATAAATATTTTCATGTCTGTCCTTCAGCTCCTCCTTCATCAGCCTTTTTCCTCTCTCTCTTTTGTTCATCCCTGTGTTTTTCTTTATATGCGAACGTGTTCCTGTTAGGCGCTCGCTCCCGATTGCTTTTGCTCTCCTCCTTTACCACTCACCCTCCCGTCTGTCGGCCCGTTTATCCATCACCAGCTCTTGCGCTATCCAGTTGAAATTAAAGCCTGGCCCTAACCTTGCCTCCAGGCCATATTTATGCACTGTCAGTTGCACATGGCGGCTAACTGTCATGCAAGTATTATTTTTCATAAGATGATAGCGCTGCTGTTTGACGTTTTTAGCACTAAGGGGAGCTCTTGCTGTGGATTTCATTCACGATGCCTGTCAGCGGGAGATGCTCAAAGTGAATGTGACTCGGACAGACAAACCAGTCAACTTCACTGAGGGACAGTATCGAGCAGTTCGCTGACCAAATCTGAATATTCCTCTCTAAAGTGGCATTGTATCTGCACGTTTTCATAATCTTGCTGCAACAGTTTTCTCAATCTGGATGAACTTTGTGTGTTTCAGAGCTGAAGGCAGAGGTGGAGAAGCTGCGAGCGGCCCAGATGAGCTCCCAGGGCGTCGAACCAGAGAGAGTGAGGCTCTTCCAGCAGGAGATCTCCACCTTGAAGAATAAACTCTGTCAGCAAGAGAGGGAAATGATTGAGGCCAATCGGTCAGCATTACTGCTATAATCCTACTGAATCCTCAAATGAACAGTTCTCTTTTTGCAGTGGAGGGGGTCAAATGAAAGCTAGTTTCAAAGTTATTCTTCACACTCACACAAAGTAATAGTATATTTACAGTGATCTATATGTTTCTGTTTATTTGCGCAGTCTTGATACGTACAGTTTGTTATTGAGTTCTAATAACAGAAAGATTTAATTCTTTCCCGTGTATATTTTTATTAGGCTAAAACATTCAACGTTCTGATATTAGAAATAAAAATCAGACATTTTTAGCATGACAAAGATGTTAAGTAGAGCCCGACTAATATAGAATTTTTAAATAAAATATTTGTTATGTGTGGTTATTTAGATAATATGACAATGCTCTTTCAATATAATCAGGATTTATTACCACAGCAAGTTGTGCGCTACTCATTTATCAGAATCAGAAGTACTTCATTAATCCTGAAGGAAATGATGGAAATGATGCTCTGCTTTGATCAGCTGGTTATTTTTGCTGCTTTCCAAACACTTGTGTTCTCAAGTGGAAAGCTGCAGAGTGCCCTCTGGTGGATGAACTATGCAACGTCAACCCTCTTAACTTGGTTGAAGGGTGTTTCTCCCATCTCTTCTTTAAAACCTTTTTATTTATCTGCCATTATAAATGCTGATATCAATATATGACTTGGGGTTTACTTAGCAGTGGGTGATGTTAGTGGTAGAATTTGTTCTTATGTCATTTTTGCTTTTGGTTATAAATAATTTTTTTTCAAATTTTCCGGCAGGGCGTGGAGGGAGAAACTTGAGCAAGCAGAAATTCGCAAGCGTGAAGAGACCAAAGAGTTGCAGGTAATTTCTTTTTTCGGTGTAACCTTCATTTTATTAGTCTACTCTCTCTATCATCCTGCACCCACCATGCTTGTGTTCAAACACTAATGTTGTTAAAGAAGAAGCTGAAAACAAAGGCGATGAACCCCCCCCTCTATAAATAACTTTTGGTCTGTGTGATCAGAAAGCAGGAGTGACCTTCAAAGTGGACAACCGTCTTCCCAACCTGGTGAATCTGAACGAGGACCCTCAGCTGTCCGAGATGCTTCTCTACATGATCAAAGAGGGTCGCACCACGGTGGGCAAGCTCAAGTCCAACTCCAGCCACGATATCCAGTTGACTGGAGCCCTCATTGCTGACCAGCACTGGTGAGACCAACTCCTCAGAGGGGTGTGAAAACAGTAGCATATTGTTCAGTCAGGTGGAATAGCTGCATCAAGATGGATATAACCAAGGAATATGTAGCCCTACGAAGATATTTGGCCACTTTCTTTGCATTTCACCTAAAATAGTTTATATTTTCTTTATATATATATTTTTTTTCAGTGTTATATCCAACATACACGATACTGTCAGCATCATTCCGATGGAAAACGCCAAGACTTTTGTTAATGGGAACCTCATCTCTGAATCCACAGTCCTACACCATGTAAGTAAAGCAGCAAGTCCTAACTTTTTTGTCCGTCTATCGGTTCATTTTGTTACTCACTGTAAATCAAACGGAACGGTCTGTCCACGCAAGGCCCAAAGCGTTTCATAAATGATTTCTCTCTGGATCTGTGTCTCTTGTCCGGCTTCTAGGGCGACAGGGTGATTCTTGGAGGAGATCACTACTTCCGCTTTAATCACCCAGCAGAGGTGCAGTCTGGGAAGAGAGCGTCATGCTGGACAGGCGAAGGCGACGGTCATAAAGATTTCGAATTTGCTAAAAACGAGCTCCTTGCAGCTCAAAGAGTGCTGTGAGTGGAGGGAAAACCGGCCAGACGGAGGCTTTTCTGATCAAATGTAATTCCATACTATCAAAATCTGAATTCCCATTTTTGTGTTTCTCAGGCTTGAGGCAGAAATTGAAGAAGCCCATCTTAAAGCAAAGCAGGAGATGATGCAAGGAATCCAGATGGCAAAAGAAGTGGCTCAGAAAGAGCTTTCTGACCAGAAGGTGCTCTATGAAGAAAAGATCCGAGCCTTGGAGAGAGAGCTGGTATACGAGACTTTCTCTTCTTCTTTTTTTCTTTTTTTAAAATCTAGAAATAGGCCAGTTGGATGATATTAGTCATTTATTATTGTAACCCTGTATTAGATTATTGACAGTCTGTAATTTTTATTTACTGTAATATTGTAAACTAAAACCTAAAATTGAAATTGTTAGGTGTATTTTCTTAACACTTGTGCATTTTTAAAGAACCTTTAAGCATAGTAGAGTTTTGCACACTCTCATACCCTGTCAGATTATGCAAACTACAGATAAATGCCAGCATTTCGTTCCTTCAGAATGAGGAGAATGAGCGGAAGCGCCAACAGGAGTTGGAGCAGCAGAGGGTTGCCAGCCAGATGGCAGAGCTCAAAACTGCCAAGCTGGAGTTGGAGCAGGAGGTGGATGTCCAGAGGAAACGTCTCCGTATCCACATGGAGACCCAGGTTAGGATTTTTGATTAAATTAAGGAAACAACAAAAAAAAGGATGGGCTCAATTATTTTGATTTGTGCACATGTTTAAAAAAAAAAAAAAAAGAATACCCAATTTACATTTGGCCAGTCGGCCTTTATGGGAAGCCTCCTGTGTGAAGGTTTTGTGTGTTTGCAACCCTTTGGATCTCAGGTGCTACATTATGAGGTACAGGTGGAGACGGCCTTGCAGGGGAATTGGGCAAAATTAAACAGGACTTTGAACAATCACTTTTTGATGGCATTTTTTTTATGGATAAAAGTGAAAATAGCTCAGGAATGTGACCGCCGTACCATCAGTTTTTCCAGAAAGAGACTGTTGCCTTTTCTTTTATTTCCCCTATGACTGTAGGCGGGTGGGTAGGTGGGCGAAATGTGTGATATTTTCAAGCAGTCAGCTTCTCGCTTTTCTGGAAGTAGGCATACAGGAAATCTATATTCATTAATTATATCACCTCTTTCGTTTGCTCATCCTCATGTTTTCTGATGTTATAAATGAGCATTAGCAAATATGCTGACTCTGGGCTTTATGTTTAACCATTTGGGATGCGTTTCGAGCCACCGTGGAGCTTGGCTTCAGGCGGAATGTTTTAACCAGATGGTTTTTAATGTTGTTTACATTACCATGACTCACTCAAGGCTATGGAAGAGCATCGTGTGCGCCAAGCGAGGATTGTCGAGGCCCTGGAGGCGGAAAAGAAAAAGATCGGCAAGGAGCTGGAGGAGATTCAGAAGAAAAGAGCTTTAAGGGAAAACCATACGCCCCAACATGGTAAGAGTTAAGTCAACACTGAACGTGTTTGGGAGTAAGGATCACATCGTGTAAGCAGAGTTGTCCTGAGCAGCAGAAGCATTAGAGAAAAGCTGTTTGCCACTATATCAACGTACACTGAAGGCATATAATCCTTAGTAAATATGTAAAGCACTAATGGGCCTCCATATTCTCAGAGATGCAGGCTTTTGAACTAGGCGGCGATGACTAGCCAGATGGTCCGTCTCCTCTTTAGACTGGGGAACATGGTTTCCACATTTATCTAAATTCAAATTTCAATTTGTCTAACCACAGAACAGTTTTCCACTTTGCCTCGGACCATTTTAGAAGAGCTTTGGCCCAGTGCCGTTAGCTTCTTCTTTGACACAGCATACAGTGTTTACAGACAATGATTTCCATGACTGAATCGTGCCTGTTTTTAATGCAGTGCTGCCTGAAGACCTGACGATCACAGGTGTTCAGCATTAATCTTTGGCCTTGTCCCTTGTGCACATATTTCTTCAGGTTCCTGGAGTCTTATAATAATAGTATATTTGTTTGTTTTTCTTTTTTACAAACATTAGACACAGGAGCAGATAGTTGAACCTCTTCTCATCTTATTTTCTGAGAAACCGCCCCTCTAAGATGCTCCTTTTATATCCAATGGTTTTATTTGACTCGAGACAATGTTGCATTAAAATGACTTTTTGGTAAGGTAAGGAGTGTTGGGGAGTCTGACCATTAGGCTGCCCTCTTATTCTGTTCATTTGTTTGTACAAGGATCATATTAGATGAATGGATGCAATGTCAGAATTTATGAGCCTCTCAACCCTAATCGGTAGAATGTGGAGCACAGTGATCTGCATCTTACTGTAATTCCTTATAAGGTCTTTGAGAATTGTTGGTGGAAATGAGTGCAATAGCCAGTGAGTAGCTTATTTCAACTGTTCCTTTTTACAGTGAATCCCTGTTGTGTACTATCTTGTACTGCTAAGTAAAGATCATCTGAGCCAAATGACATTTAACTCTGGGCTATTAGTTGAAGGTAGGACTGGGCGATATGACCCAAAATTCATATCTCGATATTCTTTAGCTGGATGGTGATATACGATATATATCTCGATATTTTTTTAAAGCCATAAAGTAACAACAAAAAGAGTTCTTAGTCACACTGTGTCCCAGATCTCACACTGGCACTTTTATTAACATACAGCGTAGATGTACATGAAAAAATTACTCAGAAATAAATTATCAGCATTTATTAAATAATAATGCTCCATAAATAAAATAAAACAATGTTGTTTTTGTGCATAACAAAAAGCTCACAATTGTGCAGTCAAAATGTAAACTAACAGACCCTGAGCATAATAACAAAGACAAATTTCGCATCTGCTCTGTTCCCAAGTTCTTCTGCGTGACTGACAGCCTGGAGTTTGAAATCCTCTTTGTAACCACGTCTCTGAACAGGTGCCATTTGTGGTCCTTAAACACATATGGTAATATTACGTTGAAGTACAGTACGTAGCACTCCACGAGGCTCCTGACTACGGTAGCCGTAATGCTCCAACAATCCATCCAGCGGTGCGGCTTCGTAGCTTACCAAAGTCGTACTAAAACATTTTTTGACAGATTGCTGAGCACCGTGTAACACATAAAAGCGGTTCGCGATCAGTAAGCACAACCAGAACTCATGCATAAGGTGCACTGTCGAGTTTTGAGAAAATGAAAGAATTTTAGGCCGTGCAGCCCCGTGCATGGAGCTGCATGGTGTGAGAGCCGCGGTAACTCGTTAACGGAGATTTTCCGCATTAATGCAGTTATGGCTTTAACGTCATTCTAACGAGATTACTGCTACCAGCAGTAAAATAGTAATCTCCAAATGTTTTCTTTTTACCCCAGCTCCTCTTTGATAGCTGATCTTGTTGTTGCCTGCAGGTGAAGCGATGGGGGAGGGGGAGTTGTGTTCAGTGAAGTAGAGAGAGGCAGAGTAACGTTGCGTGGAGACAAAAGTGGACGAAAGAGAGGCAAACTTGCGGCTCCACAAGTATAATTATAACATAACATAGACTATATCGATATAAACAATATTGTCACATCTCATATATCATATAAAAATATATCGATATATTTAAAAACTCGATATATATCGCCCAGTCCTAGTTGAAGGTAATGCTTCATTTCTCTGTCGCAGTCTCTCCACAGTGGGATGCCATGAAGTTGTCCTTGATGATTGAGGAAGCCAATAAAATCAGTGCTAAACTGAAGAAACACACAGTGTTCAGCAGGTAGGAAAGAAAGGATGGGCAAAAGTCGCATATATTTTTTATTATGCATCATGTAAACACAAAAATGATGAAGAAACCAGTGGCATTAAAAAAAAAAAAAAAAAAAAAAAAAGTAAAAGCATGTAAACCTATATCCAGTCTTTGTATTTAGCTACTCCCAAAAATACAGCTGTAAATGAACACGTGGCTGCTGTGAACCTCTGACCTTATTATTTTTATTGACTTTACTCTCCTGTTTTAGACATGAGAGCTCGGAGAATGAGAAGTGCGGTGGTGTGCTACAGGTGCGAGTTCAAAACACAAAGCTGGGAATTGCCACTTTCTGGTGTCTGGAAAAGTTCCAAAATAACATTGCTGCCATGAGGGAGCTCGAACGGGTAAGTCTGGGATCAATTCTGCGTTCAAATTCATAACCTTTTTTTGCTATCATGTCTTTCTCATATTAACCTGTGTTCTAGTAAGACAAAGCACACCTGTTCAGCCTGCACGACTCTCTTCCTTGTTTTGCAAATTCAGAGCCTGACATCAGCTCCAGTCACTTGCAAATTTCCTAAGTGTTTGACCTCATTTATAGTCCAGAATGGATTGTTTTATGCCCGACAGAGGGATGCTGCCTCACTTTGCGATGCTTTTCTCATTAAGCTGAGTAAATGAGAGTGGACATGTCATCAGGAGTTTATTCACCACAGGGGGATTCCAGCTCTAAAGATGACAATGTGTTTTACGACCCCGATGATGAGTGGGAGCAAGATATATCAGCCTCTTCTTCCTCCGCCGCCTCCTTTTCTCGACGAAGGTAATTATCCAGCTCCTCCTATCCGTAAATCCTTCTTCCTAGCATCTTACATTTACATAAGATTGAAATATGGAGGCGGGAAAGTTTTCAAAAACACTGCTTGTCCCTTACAGAAGGGTGTGTGTGTGTGTGTGTGTGTGTGTCCATGTACCTTAAATTTCATCTTCATCAGAGCTTTTAGAAAGTAAAAAATAGAAGTGAGCATTTTTGCACTGATTTGCATTGACCCTCTCTCTGTAAGGGAACAAGTGGACACAAAGCGTGCCACAAAAACAGTTCCCTTTTTAAAAAAAAATGTTTTACTTTTCGTATGTGGAAAGTTGAGTGATGGTAAATACTTCAAGTAAATTTGGAATACTTGAGTTATTTTCACAGCCTTCCCAGTTTCCAACATTGTGATTTACAACCTGGCACATATTTCTTGATAGTTAAACAGTCCTGTTTTCTCTCTTTTCCTGAAAACTTTCTGCCCAAAGAATATTCCCCTCTTTGGTGTATTTCTTGTGTTTATTAATTTTCACATGCATGCAAGTCAGGCCAAGGTGTTTGTTTGGGAGCGGTATGGAGGACACACACACACACACACACACACACACACCACCTGCTGTACATACAGAACATTTTCCCCCTCACATTGTGGTTATTCTTGTCAAGCAGTCCTGGTGTTCCCAAACTACCACTAGGCACAGCCAAATGAAACACTGCACAGGCTCTGGGGCTCCACCATATTGCTCTTTTACTCCAATAAACCTTTGCCTAAACAATCATCTCTATTTACTGACCTTTCCACCTCTGGGTTTCTCCTGCAAGTAAAGGTTATTCTCCTGTGTCTAAAGAAAAAGTCAGTATAAATGTTGAACGTTGGCAGCAGTACCAAGTGGGTTTCTGGTTGGTTTGGCTTTAGAAGCAGGAGTTTGCTGAAGAGCAGAAGGATCTCAGGGCGTCTCTACGAGATCCGGGTGCATCCCATTCAGAGCCTCCACAGTGGCTCCTCGCAGTCTGCTGGTAAGAAACACAAGTAAATATGCGTAAAATATTAAACGTCGTGTTCTTAAAAGGCAAATGTCTGTGGAATTAAGTGGCGAAAAGCTGCCTCGTTGTCTTTCTAAAATGCGACATTGTTACATGAATATGAATTTTCAGACCTGCATGCAGCATTCAGTGCTACAGCTGTTAAACACTCGACTACATTTGCTTTTTGTGACAAATGATCATCACCCATTCTTCTCTGTGTCTGACCCAGGGTTAATGGGTGTGACCAAATCCCCCTCCCTCCATTCCAGCATCTCAGACCCTGGGATGCCTGGCATCTGCAAGGAGCTAGTTGGCCAATCACTGGCCCGTCTGCGTAGTTCTACAGGGTCTGAGGAGAGCATGGCAGATCGGTTAATCTCAGATCTAAACCTGGTCTACATGGCTGTCCAAACTATATCTGACCTATACGACAGTCTGGATGATGACAGCCAGGATAGTGGTGAGTTCCAGTCAACTTCATTAGACATTAGTAAATCAATAGCTACTGATGGATAGGTAATGATTAGAAGAATAATTTGTGGATATTCATCCTCTGCCAAGGTAAGAGCTGAGCCAAAAGGCATGTATGACCAGGCCACTTTCTTAAAGGTGGCCTGGTGTTTATTGGGCACAAACTTTTATTGTGGTGCTTTTTGGTGGTTTCTTTTTTGCAGTGTTTGTGGGTAATTTGGTGGCACAAACTGAGTTGGTGAAGGCCACGACGGCCATAGAGAATGCAGTGTTTGTTACCATGCAGTGGTTGGCCAGTGTTAAACCCTCCTCCGGTCTGCTCTACACAATTGCCGAGGAACTTAAAAGCCAAGTCAAGAAGATGGGAGGGTTCTTCCAGATGTTGATTCAGGTAAGAAAAAAACCAAAAAAACAAAGGTAACACGTTAAAGTGACAGTACACAAAGTTTCAAATTGAGGTTTCTGCTTGGTGACGATAAAAGGCTAAGCCAGCCTACATGCAGATTGTATCATTATTCTCTAATCATTACACTCCGCCCATTTTGAGTTTAGGCAAATCAATAGCCTTTTTTTTTTTTTTTTTCAGTTAAAGGCTATGCATTGACATGATGTCTGGGTTTTCTGGCATTTGCAGTATATGAATGAGTCAAAAAGAGTGCAAAATCTAAGCTGACAAATGATTTTCAATTTTGCGTAGTTTGGAGACGGGTGGCTAATCAAAATGCAGAGCATTGATTGACGGGTCTTAGCTCTGAGCTGTTTGAGCTCTGTCTATGGAAATGGCACAGCTGAGGGAATTCTCAACCTTGAAGCCCCAAACAGAACATGAATATATGGAAACTAAATCTAAATTCCTTACCAGTCTCAGCACCTAAACACACAATTTTCCCCTCTCGATCCTTACTTTTAATTTTTTCTAGCATTTTAATTTATTTACTGCCCCTTCAGACTTTGTTGGCTGTTGTGCTCTCTTGCTTGCATTGATTCACTATTAAATAAATGTGAACTGAACCTGTGTATCAGTTTGTTTGTGCCGACTCGATGCTGAGTGAAACATTCCTTTCCCGCCCTCACATCCAGGGTTGTGAATCTGAGATCACATCGATGGTGAAAGAAGCCCGAAGGAAAACTAGTCAGTGCCTGGATACAACTTTACTTGCGCTTGGACACATGGCGGTAGTGACGGGCATGTCATTGAATGTCACGGGACTGGGCGCCCAGGCTATGGGCAAGGTAAGACCACCAATAATTTAGCTGGGAGGTCTCTGTTTGGGCACTGTGGTCCACTCTACTCATGCCCCCTCATCACAACTATTAACTGTATGAATGTGAGTGTAAGGTACAGCCATGGTAACACGGTGCACCAATGCTAAGGTTTTATGTATTGGGATATAATTAATTATCTGGTCCTTAACAGGTCATAAACTTGATATGAATAATAAAACATGATACCAAACACTGTCATTATTTATTTAACAAAAATTAAGCCGAAATGTAGAAGCTGTGAGTGGGTAAAACCAAGTCCACCCTTACTGCTTCCACTGGAATTAAGAGGAAAAGCAGTGGCCAAGTTCTGATAATTAGACACTGGTAACTGACTGGAATAATGTGGTCATAAAAAGTCATTTGTGTCCCTTTGTTTTGTTTTTTTTAATCATTAGCCTTCAGTGGTCACGTGTCTAATGAAGGGAACTGGTAAGGGTGTCCGTTCTCTCTTGGAGGAGAGCCTCACCATCACGAGGGAAATGCTGAGAGAGGCTCAACTGTCCTATCCCAGAAGCTCAGTAAGAGATCACCCACTTATTTAAAATGTCGTGCCTTTTTGTGCTCATTTATATCACAGAAATGCTATATCTGGTGTGTTTTTAAAGTGCTTATTGAGTTGCTACCCATGATACCTGTCATCTTTACACGCAGGTCCTCCAGAGCCTTAAATCAAAGACTCTTGATTTAGCTCGTGCTCTGGAGAGCTACATGTACTGCCATATTTCGGTAAGTTTCATCAACAGAATCCATTAAAAACCACAATCTGTAGCCTCTAAACCAGGGACGTTAAACTCCTTTTCATTGCACAGACTGTCCTGTAATTATAAATGTATATGTTTTTTAATTTACTGCAAGCGCACCAAAAGTGGAAAAACTGTAATTTTCCCGTCATTTAATTGTTTATCTCTTAACTAAGTTAACCACTTATGGCAGTGGGAGTGGATAGGAAAAGCTGTAAAACCTAAGAAAATGCAGTTAGAAGTTGGACATTTACATACTCCTTCATATTTTTTTCTAAACCTCTCTAGTGGGCCAGATTCAGGTCTTCGCTGGGCCGATTCTTGCCCCCAGGCCTTATGTTTGACACCCCTTCTCTAAACCCTTTAGTTTTTTTTCACAATCAGATCTACAACATAATGCAGCTTACTTTCTTTTCTTTTTTTTAGCCTCTATTGTTTCATTATGTTCATTTTTTTTTATTTTTTTTTTTATTAAGAATGTAATCATAGAATTAAAAAAATATGTTTCAAACTTGGGGGAGGGAATAAATGGCATTAGTTATCTGCTTTGTGGAGCTTCATTACAAAAGTCCTGGCACTTGTTTTGGTTTAACCAGAGCAAAAAGACAACAGTGCACGCTCAGCTGAGCATCCTGTAGGTAAAGGTTAAAAACGATCCTCCATCTTGACACAGGCTTAAATGTTACGGATTAAGACTCGCTGCCACAACAGCCCCGTTAAAGATGCCACTCAGCCTTTATTGCTCCTGTAAAGCTTAGTGTGCCGTAAGCTTATCTCTCTGCGGTCATCCCTCGGAGATCGTTCACATAATGAATGTGTTGAATGAAGGGGCATAAGTCACAGCTAACAGGCTTGTTTGTCCTTATCTTAGCCACACAAAGTAGCAGGTTTTGTTTTGGCCTTTTTACCTTTTCAAACCAATACATGACACATGTAGGCAGCTGGGCTTTATGCTGTCCACAGTGTTATTGTAGTCAAATAAAACTGAGTTATATCCTCCAAAAGCTACTTTCAGGGTGTTTTTCTCACTATTGGTAAATGTAACAGAGGCTTGAACCCAAAATATTTTCAACTTTTAGTGATTCAGACACTGGCTGCAATTCTTTTATTTCACTTTTTGTGTCAAATGTATTCTGCTCACCCTTTAAAATATAACTTAAGCAAAATACAGGAGTCAAAACTGGTTGCATTTAGTTAATAGTAAATTTATACACATTATAGTAGGATCTTTGTTGTGTTTTATATGTAATTTAACAGATGAAGTTGTGGCTTGCCTTACAAGCATGTCCTGTTTGTTTGCAGTCTTGTTGTCATTATGTGTAAGTGCTAATGTTTGCAAACAGGAGAGGGAATCGGAACCACAGGAGGCAGAGGAAGGGGAGGAGGACGCTTTGGCTTCACTTTTGCAGAAACTGAGGACGACATCAACCAAACTGTTCCAGCTGAACCAAGCCATTAGACAGTTGCATTCATCTCTTTCTACAGCCTTACGAGGTAAAGCTTTTGATTCACAGTGTCAGACACTTACACTAATGTACTTCCTTGATGGGCAAAGGCCAACACTAGCTCTTACAGATTATTTTCTGATAGTTCAGTGGCGGCAGTGTTGGTAGATTTAAGGATGGTTGACCAGTCTGTCCCTGGTGCCCTCTTCCTAGGAAAAGACTTCAAAAGCTGCAGAGATACGATCTCCTCCTCTGCCAAGGCTGTTGACGAGCTGATCACCGGCCTTTCCAAGGATGGAATTGGGGCCCCGACCCTGCAGCTTCCCTGTCTTCAGACCGTAATGTCTGCACGAGATGAGCTCCACTCGACCCTGGAGTCCTTGTCCTCTCTCTGGAACCAGCAGGATGAGGGAGAGAGCAGAAGTTCAGCTAGTTTTGAAAAGGATACAGAAGAAGAAAGCTCAGCCAAAGAGAGAGCTGCCACTCACAGTACTGTTAGACATCGAGTTGTGAGCAAGATTGTGTACGCCCTCGCTCCAGGTGTGCAGTCTAACAGCAGCCCGCACTGGGTATAGTCTTTATTTGTCGTATCACATGCTGTTTTACAGACTGGTAACAGGAAAACTGCAGTATAGCTATCTACAAGCCGTATTTACACAACCATCTGCACACCAGAGCAGTAGTTCCTCTAATTTGTCTTACTTCTAATGTTCTGTAAAGGCAGCTGTTGTTAAAATATTCAAACTGATTTCCCTAGCTTAGTAAAAATGTTGCTTTTCAGCAATTCACATTTATTTTAATAAAAATCAAGTGTTTTGTTAAACATTTAAGCCACCAGAATGTGTATAGCGTTACAATTAGCAGATTAACAGCATTAGGAGTAACTAGCTGTAAAGATGTGCTGTGCCAGGTTTTTGCTCCTTTACTTTATATATTTTTTTTCAGAAGCATTTAATAATTCTACTGCTGGTTTTTCTTATTAGTTCCAACATGCAGATTCGATAGTCAGCACCTCAGGTACAACATTTTGTTAAAGGTCTTGATTACCCACATGTTTTCTTTCTTGCATGAAGTCATTTTGTTGTCATGTTTGGATCAATATTGCTTTTGTACATTGAATAACTCGTACTGTAAAATTTGCACTCAGGAGAGACTTGTATATTTGGGGTTTCTTCTCAATACACATACTTTAACAGGGCACAGTTTTTAATCTTGTTGGTTGTGTTTTTGTTTTTTTTAATTTAGTGCTTTATATGACTTGGTTTAAAAAAAATGCTACTTGTACTTCAAAAATATATGCACATGGTTTGATTTTGCAAAGATCCAAACCTTTTATCTTGAAGGATGTTGTTCAATAAACCATGGAGCTGTGGTTAAGACTGCACTCATAATAAAATAAGACTTTGTTGAATTAAAATCAGACCTAGTTTTATTCTTCTGCTGGTCTAACAGCACAGGTATACACGGATGCTAAAAACTAGTCTTGCCCAGCATCATTGCTCCAGTACAACATCCAAATCTGCATGAGATTAATATCCTTTTTTTCCATGTTTAAACTGAAATATCATTATGCAACATTATGCCTTTGAATCACTTTTCTAAGGGTAATCATCATAATATAAAGATTTTATGTATGTGTGTTCCTTATTTCCTCCTGGATGAAAAGAGCGATCTTGATAAAACTTTGCATAAAAGATTAAATATGTAAATCACATATCGAATTTTATACAAATTCCACAGTCATATTTGTACATTTGACAGGTCAGCCGAGTATAGAATGAAATGTCAGATTAGAATGTGGTGTTATAATTTAAACATAAAAATATTTGCATGTTCCATAGCCCAGTGAGGAGAGAGACCAGGGTTAAAAAAGCTACAAAAACACTGCTTGAATAAATATGAATATATGAAGTTGATGATTGTTCAAATAAAAGAGAACATTTTAATCAATTTCTTGTTTGCTCCCAAACCTGTGACATGACTATACAGAGAAAAGCTTGACAGGGTGTGTAAGGAAAAAAATAAACAAATGCACAAAAAGTTTTATGACTCAGTTTCATAATTTCAAAATTCTCCAAAACTAACATTTTCTTTAATTCACTCATATTAAACTCATTAGGGTCAAATTTAGTGTGAACAATATTACACAAGTGCATGCACACACACATTGGAATGCCTTTGATTCTTTGTGTCATTGTGGTGGATCATAAATTTGATTAGTTTTGGAGTTGTACATCTCTGTTCCTTATATTTCGTGTCATGCCTTTATTATTGTTTTATTTGTTGTTTTGCAGCCAGCAGCACAGGCGCGCCTCCTCCTTCACTCAATACAGACGAGTGAGAGTGAGAGCTGTCTGTCCGTGCCATTCTTTCACCTCTCCTCACTATTTCCCCTGTTTAAGGGCACAACATCATCACAACCTTGCTTTGATCTTTGATCCCACTAAACATTTAAATAGGAGCTTTAAACTGTTAAGCTTAACTGACGATGACCTGACAGCAACCAAAACCCTTTTGAAAAGTTTTGCGAGAGTTTTGCAACATAAACCAAAAAATTTTGAAACGTTTCTCACCAATTCACCGAGCAAACAAACACATTTCACCATGTCAGCCAACTCGTCTTTAAGCTCAGATGACCTTGAAATATCTAAATGGACCATTTTGGGAGATCACTATGAGGTAGAGGGTTTCCTTGAAGAAGGGGGCTTTGGTATTGTAACCAAATGTCGCAATACAAAACCCAACAAACTTGTTGCTATTAAAGTCAACAAGAGCAACCATGAAATTCTGCAACAGGCAAAAATGGAAATTTTCATCCTGGAGCAGCTGCAAGGCTTGGATGTAGATAGATGCAATATTGTGGAATGGAACGGCTTTTTCCTCGACCACCAGCGGATCTGCTTAGATTTTGAACTCCTCGATCAAAGCCTGCGGGAGTACATGCAGGACTGGAATAACCAGGGTCTCGCAATAAGTGAATTGAGGCCAGTGTTACGTCAGCTCACAAATGCTCTGTCCCACCTGGGTTCTTTGGGAATAGTGCATGCTGACCTCATAATGGTTGTGGACCGCGATGACTGTCCCATCAAAGTCAAACTTGTTCATGTTTTAGATCATGTTTTAGACTCTGGCTTCTACACCAATTACTATTTCATAAAAGACAATGATAATGGACAGCGCTGGACATTTAAGACTGAATGGCAATTTCAAGATGAGACAGATTATCAATCCAAGGATATTCGATACATAAAACTAGTGTCTTGATGACCTTGAAGAACTAGTACTGGAAGATAGCGAAGAACCTGAAAATAGCCAACATTTATTTGTCAGCCTAATCAAACAGATGTTGGCCTTGGATCCAAACCAGCGGATAACACCCTCAGAGGTTCTCCACCATCCCTTTTTCAACCCAGGCCTGCACTGGCATGGTCTCTCAGCAGCCTTCAAGTTGGAAAAGAGAAAGATCACACAGAATCAATCTCCAGCATTGCTTCAACCCTGGACAAAAGTAACAAAAACATATACAGGGATTGGAAATGGCCATTAACAGCAAATTACACTGCAAGAATTAATTAAGCGGCTCCAATAATTATCACTTTGGCTTTTCTCTTTTTCTTTGAAATTTTCACTCTCCCCCACCCCAACCAGTCATGGCAGATGGCTGTCTTTCTGAGCCTGGTTCTGTCGAGGTTTCTTCCTTTTAGAAGGGAGTTTTTAATTCCCACTGTTGCTAATTGCTTGCTCATTGGGAAACACCTGATTGTTAGGGTGGCCAAAACTCTAGGGGAACTACCAATTCTTGTGAAAATTTAAAAGGAAAAAAAAAAAAGGCCTAAAAAAATAAAAACAACTGATGAATATGTTCTTAAACTTAGGCACAATTTTGCTTAAAATCCATTAAGTAATCTCTGTGTCAAGTTCTTACCAATATTCAAAGCGGAGCAGCATTTTAAACTATTTACATAACAATCGGGTTTTCTGCATTCAATAACAAATTATTTGTGCCACTCCAAAAATTTCTGTCCACTATAAAGAAGAACATCACAGCCTGATACCTGCAGGCCTGACAGCTGGAGGTGTATCACTCCTGTTTTCTACCTGGAGACAGCAGTCACAAGACAGCATATTAACTACACACTCCAAACACGCTAAACATCACAAATCTCTCAGATCTCAAAACTCGCTCTCTCTCTTTTTCTCCTGTCTTTCTCTCTCTCTCTCTCTTTCTCTCTCGCCGTCACTCCTAAAACTTCCCCCTCTATCTAAACAACCAAATGTCATGATGCCATATCATTTTTGATTAGTTGACATGGTGCATTTTTCCACCAACACGAAAGGGCAGTTTTTTGGGGGGGTTGGGGTTTTTTTTGGCCATAATCAGAGAGTGCTTGCTAGCGCTGTCCTTAGACAGTAAACGTGACGAAACTATTATATATTGTTTATCATTGTTTATCATGACTCTGGTTTTACGTGGCCTATCAACACAATTTAAAAACTGGTATATATCACCTTGTTGCTTTGTCATCTTGAAGTGGTCATGTGATTGGCTTACCACAACTACTTTAATCTTCCTCAGTTAAACAGCAGCACTCATGCAATTGTTTTGCCCCCTAGCTACAGGTGTTGTGCCAAAAAGCGATCGTCTGCCAGAAAGCGATTGCCACCCGCGGGAGTGCGCGCAGCTGCTTAAAGCTGTAGCGCCCAGATTACTTAGAGCTACTTCCCTGCCACTGATATAGGATGCGGTAAGCTGAAGACAGCTTCGACCGTCTGTTGAAAAATAGTAATGCGACTGCACCGCATTTTCTTGTTAGTAACAGTAACGGTGTTGCAACGATAGAAATAGTAATTAGTTAGATTACTCGTTAGTGAAAAAAGTAACCCCGTTAGTGATGCGATTACTTGTAACGCCGTTATTCCCATCACTGATTGTTAGCTCATAATTTTTTTTAAAGATGTCCCTGCACTACACTCACTTCACAGTAATTACAAAGCAGCCAGTCTTCTAGTTTCAGCTCCAACAGCACCAGTTATGTATACAGGGACGTAATTTCCAGGGGGTTTGGGGGGGTTATGATCCCCCCAATAATCAGACCCAACCAATATAACCCCCCCCCCCCCCCCCCCCCCAAATAAAATTATGAATTATCTTGCATAAATAGGCTGTTGATTTTCTTTAGTCAATTTCAGGTATTACCAGCAAAATAGTTGCATGTTTAATCATCTGGGAATTTACCCAGATTTATTTATTTAGACAGAGATCTTGACCCCCCAAGGTTCAACACAAAGTTACGCTGATGTATGTATATAAGGTTTTCCTTATCCTCATAATAAATTTTGACAACCTATAGATTGTCCAGTCCAGTTAACTTGGACTGCTAGATAGATTTACATTTGCTGATGAGTGGAAGCCTAACATTTAAAGAGACCAGTCGGAAAAAGCTGTAAGACCTCCGGAGGTCCCCGAACCTTACTTTTATAACCCCGCTCTGCCGACTTCAATAACACCCACGCCTCTGTGCAGCTGCCTGCCTCTGCATCCTCCTTGCATACTCTCGGGAGTCTGCTGCAGCTGGTAGTCTTCTTGTACTTTAGTAAGCGGCTGTGAGCACACAGCAGAGAAGAAAACTTGGGTAAACTCTACAACTTGAGATGTGAAGACGCACAAAAAGGAGCGAATAGTTCAGGTAATAACAGCTGCTTTGCTTAACTGAAACAAGGACTAGTAGGAGCGGGAAATCGAATTGGATTCCCTGCTAATGTGCATATATTTAATTTCAGGATGCAAAGGATATTGTTCTGCAGTCTGGGCCTGCTTGTGAGTAGCTGGCACATCTTTGTGTTTTTATGTTTTTCTCTTATTACATTTTTTGTCATCTTTTAAATGAGCTCATTTCTCCTCAAACAAACTGGCGCAAAAAAAAGGTTTTATACCTGAAGCGTTCATTTGTTTCGAGAACGTAAAGCAAATCAGAAACCTTTTATTAGTCTAGAGGATTCATTTTGGTCGCTGTCACTTTTTCTCACTTGTCATTTTTTTGTAAACATGTTTTGTGAGCAGTGTGAGTTTTCCCAAAAAACTATCATAATTTTAGAGAAATACAATGAACGGACTTCTGTGAAAGTAGCACAGCTGGATGGTCAACAGTTTTATTAATGTCTACTTTATATGAAATAGTATTTTAAAGGAATACTTTACAAAAAACACGAGGAGGCTAGGCTGGTAGTGATATTATGGAGGACCACGAGTGCCATAATTATTTAACCAAACAAGTAGTTAAATTAAAAAAAGTAAATATAATTAAATAGTTGAAAGATAAATGCATCATTAATTATGGCGAATTAATCAAATGGGACAATCATTAATTGATTAAAATTCAAAGTAAGTAAAATATGCATCAAACATTTTAAATGAAGTGAATTACTACTTAATCATTATTAATGTATTGAATTTATTAATTACTTCAAACTTTAATTAATTCCCGGCCCAATTAATTATTTAATGATGTATTGTTTAATTCATTTTGGCACTCGCTGCACTCCTTAGTGAACAGGTGCCCAGTTATCTTTATTATTTTATACCTTTAAAAATTAGCTACATAAACACCTGTGCTTGTCTTACAGGTTTGCTTTCACAGCTATAAAGCAGGTGAGGCTCTCTCTCTCTCTTTCTTCACCCATGATTTAACTAAACTAGGAACTGCAGTCATTTATGATACATATGATTAAAATGTGTGTTTGTGTGTGTGTGTTTGTGTGTGGGGGGTTATTTTGTTTTGTTTCACCCCAATGATGAATGATCATGAATCAACTGCTTTGTTTGTCTGAAACTGCTTGCCAGTTAATTTTGAGCCTCTGATAATGTGCAACTGCAAAACCACTTGAATTAAAGCTGAAGGTCTCCACTTGCATTTCAGTCCTAGGTACTATAGTTTTTTTGTGTTTTTTTTTCTTCGGGAAAATGAACAACTAAAATAAAAATAACTAAACTAAATATAAAATAAATATGAGAATAACAAGCCAGAGTGGGATGCAGGACAGTAGTACAGGTGGGTTTTTTGTTTGTATGTTTATACTAATTTCTGGCTGATGGTTAGTTGTAAATAGCATAAAAACAGCATAAAAACCGAAGCTGAGTACTGGCAGGTGCTTTAAACCCTAACCCTCCTCTGCATGAACTGAGAGGCTTGGAAAATGGACATCATTATTTGGCTGGCGACTCGTTCAAATGTTGAATGAAAAATTTCATTAGATGTCATTTGTATGATAAACAAGCATGTCTGGCCTGTTCTCACAAATATAATTGGTCGTGTGGGCACTGCTGATATTGTAATCATAATAATAATAATAACAAAGCCCTGGTCAGGATCTGGGCAGGATTAAAACTTCAAATCTTGAATCTCAGTAAGTTTTAGTCTGTATTTTACCACTTCAGTTTGGCCACCTTACCTCCTTACCTGTCTTCTCACGTTTCTTCTTTTCTTGAGCAGCCTTTCTCCTGGAAACCATCACCCAGGCTTGTGATGTATCCTACTATGCGTATGTTCCTGACAGCCTGCAGTGGAACAGGGCTGGAGAAATGTGTAAGCAGCGCTCTGGGGCGTTAGCTACTGTCTCCAACGCAGAAGAAAACCGGGAGCTTACCAAATTTTTAAAATCCTTGAACATCTCTCAGTCTGTGTGGATTGCCAAGAAAGTCATAACACGCATCACAAGTAGGTTTAGTAGGTTTTTTAAAACTTTGCATTGACATTAGTGCTGGTCCTTTTATAAATTGTTTTCTTTTTGCTTTTCTTGTCCAGACAAATTCCTGCTTACTTAATCATTTAAATGTTTTCCAGCTGTTTACAGTAAAAATAGGATTGCAAAGTGATTTTTTATAATTAGCTCCTATCTTTTCCAATATTTGTGACAGCATTTTTTCTTAATAGTCTTTTTTTCCCTCTCTCCCTCTCTGTGGTGACACCAAAGCGTCCTCCAAGACCCTCATTCTAAATTTCACTGGGCGCTCGAACAGAAAGCATGCCCGTCTTCTGTACAGCTTCCCCTCCATGGGATCATTGACTGTTTGCACCCTTCTGCGCTTCAATCCGCACTGCTCTGGCCGTTCCACAGTCTTTTCATATTCCATTCCGTCATATATTAATGAGTTCCAGCTCCGTGCAAACCTGAACCAGGGCAAGCCTGTGCAGCTGGCTCTGCTTGTCCATGGCAATCATGGGCCTTACCATGACGCCTTCAACTATGATGACTCCTGGCACTCTGTCTGTGTTTCTTGGAGCCAGAATTGTGGACGCTGGGCAATATATGCTCATGGTCACTCTGTGTCTGCGGCTGAAGGCCTAAACAGTACGGACAGCATTGGACCTGGTGGCCTTTTCATTATCGGGCAGGAGCAGGACACCTTTGGGGGGTCATTTAAGAGCGACGAATCATTCTCGGGGAGCATAACAGAACTCCACATTTGGAATCGGGTACTGAACAGCAGCGAAATTTCCAGCATGGAAAAGAAGTGCTCACTCGTTTCCTCTGGGCTGGTGTTCAAGTGGAGCGAAGCAGCAATGGAAATAGAGACCTCCCTTACAAAGCAGTGGAGTGACAGCCCATGTCAAGGTACATTAATCAGGATGCAATCAGACGACATGGTCAAAAGCTGAAGGGTTTTTAAAGGCTATGTATTATTATAGCAAATTTATTCACCAACTAGAGGAAAGTATGGAGTTTTGTGTTATTTAGACTATAAAAGACAAAAGAGACTCAATCTATCCACAAGATCCAGCGGTAGAATTACTTATACTTGGTGTTTGCAGTTTAAGTAGGTTGGCACTGGGCCTGGGTGGAGCTGCTGTACAGAAAAACGATTACAGACAGTCCATTTGAAAGTCATTTTTGACTGCAATCATTTCAGTAACGTCAGACATAACAAAAGATCTAAGCTGGCCTGTTGTAGTTAACTCCACCTATATTACTGATATAACCCCCAGTCTCTGTCCCATCATCTTCTACACCCACATTATTACCCAGTCATAATGTGATCACATCTAAAAAGTCTAAAAATGCTTTGACTGCTAGAACCAAAAGCTGCTGTCAAGTGATGTCATGAAATAGTGAAACTGTTTAACTGCACAGAAGCAGTTTAATCATAAATGATATCTCTTAGTATTAAAAAAATGTAACTAAAACTGTTAAATGTCATTCATTTTATTTTTATTGGCTCTTTTACAAAATCAGATCATTTACAGATTTAAAAAAACAACAACTAGATGTGTAAATATCCTATGATCACATGTTATGTCGTGTTTGCTATAGTGGCAACCAATGACAACCATTTATTATTCAAGTTTTAAACATTAGTAAACAAACACAGGCACACTTTTTCTCTCAGCATCTGTCTCCCTCCCTCCCTTCCTTCCTCCCTAAAATGAATAAGGGAGCTAGTGACCAAGTTGAAAATTGGCAGCTGGTGGGGCTGCTAATGTTTCTGGTAAATGCTTTTTGACTCATATCACCCCGAGTCCCACCCTTCAAAACAGACGTCTCCCCTTCTGACATCATGGTCTCTAATGAGCAGTGAAATTCCAAAAATCTCCCTTTCCCTGCTGGAGCCGAGCGTGTAGAAAGGCAGCGTGTTGTAATTCAGTCACTTATTTTCTCTCACACAATCAGAATTTAATAGCAGGTCTTTTAAAGACTATCTCTGTGTGTTTGTGTGTATTTAATGCGATCAATGTAATGTTTGTAGGGTGACTGTTGCCTTCCTTCAGTTACTGGACTTGAAAGATCTTGGCACTGCCTGCTACTCTGTCAAGCAGGTTCATTTTTCCCTCTCTCTCTTCATCATCAAACCATCTCAGACATACACAGTCTAGCATCAACATTAAAAACTCCTGCCAAATACTGGCTAGATCACCATTTGTACATCCAGAGCAATTATGGCTTGGCGTGGACTTCACAAGGCCCCGAAAAGCATTGTGTGTTATCTGGGACAGAGGCGTTAGTGGCCGATCCAGTCCTGTGAGCTGGAAAGCGGAGCCTTCAAGAGTTTACACATGTTTTTCCAGCGCATACCACATATGTTCAGTCATATTGAAACCTGGAGAATATATGGGTCAAGCCAGCACCTTATAAACTCTTGCTTCTAATGTTGTGGCAACAAGGTATAACATGGAAAAGTCCTCTATGGATACAAATTATTATTATTAGAAATAATATCAGCTTTACACTTAGAAGTTAAACATTGTTTTATACTAAATAACATCATCTAGCAGTTTATAACCATGACTGTGCTTTAGCATATATAAAAGCAATAACTTTGATCTACAGCTCCACTCCTGCTCAGTTTGAATCGAATGCCAGCACATGCCAAGACCAGTTTCATTCAGCTTAGCGCTCAGACTTTTCTTTTACTGGAGAGCTATGTTGAATGCGGTTTGGTATTGTATTGCTGCAACAAACAGGTCGTCCTGGGTGTGATCAATTCACTCAAAAGTCCAAATACATTAGAGCAGCGGTCCCCAACCCCTGGGCCTCGGACCGGTACCGGTCCGTGAGTTGTTTGGTACCGGGCCATTAGAGCAGCGGTCCCCAACCCCCGGGCCTCGGACCGGTACCGGTCCGTGAGTCGTTTGGTACCGGGCCGCGAGAGTTGAGGCTCAGGTGTGAAATTCATGGTTTTCTGGGTTTTTATCGGTTTTCAGCGTTATTTTGTTATCGTTTTTATCGTTAACTCGGTTTTCCTGGGTCTTTTCACGTGTGTTATGAATAACTCTTCTTTTTTTTCAGTACCGGTACTAGTTTTATTTTGTTGTATTTTTCCGCGACACCTTAAAGGCCGGTCCGTGAAAATATTGTCGGGCATAAACCGTGGCGCAAAAAAGGTTGGGGACCGCTGCATTAGAGAATATTGGTGGTCACAGTTACTTTTAATATTAAATCCCAGCAAAAAGATGCTTTTGAGCCGTGATATTCCTTAGTGTACCATAAGTCATCAGTATGGCTGCCTGTGGTGCTCCAAAACCTCTATTTGTCTTTCATTGTCAATGGGGCTTTTAGTAATCCTCCAAACCATCACAGTTGTTGGCTTTTGAGTTGTATATTAAGGATTAATTGTATACTCTTATCTTTAGCTAGAACAGGACAGTGTCCCACTTTACCCCAGACTATTTTAAAGGAGCTCAGTCCCAGGAAAGACATGTTTCTGGATTATATTTGTTCCCATAGTATAGTTTTAAATAAAGCAAAGTCTTTGAGCTACAACATAACATGCTGGACTATCCTCATGTATTAACCAGAAATTTTAAAACGCACCCTCCCAATTTGATGGCCTCCATAATGTTGCTGCTGCCCTACATCATTTCCCGTTATGTCGACCACTCAGCCACCCCAGCATCCACCTGTAGGCTCCTGGGGATGGTTAACTTTTACTCCCTAGTTTCTACTATGTGCGCCTGTAAGATCATGGATCAAATCATGTTAAGCGGCCTGATCATTTGTAAGATGTCCTTTAGTAAAGCGCTATACAAATACAGACCATTTACCATTTTACCATTTAATTATTAATATATATATATTTTTAATTAGTTTAGTTTAGTACACAACTTCCCTATCCATTTGCTTCCCCTGTCTTAGTTTTTTTTTCTTCTGATCCTGGTATCAAATTCATAACAATCATAAATTCTTCCTCAGAAAAACTGCATTTGATTAATGTATTTTCTGCTATTTTTAATCAAATATAGGCTTCAAAAGATTTGCTGATCATTGCATTCTGCTTTTATGTACACTTATTTACATTCAATAAAACAGATTTAGTATGATGTGTTGCAGACCAAAATAAAAGCTTACGATATGTGTCCAGATTCTGCTAGCAGTGAATAAAAACTAAGATATACATAAACATATATATATATGCATACAGTGTTTTAGTATACAAGTAAAATATTTTAATATGAATAAAGCAAAACAGATTTTAAAATGCTACAATGGACAAATAGATGCCTAGAGTGATAGAATAGAATAGAATAGAATAGAATTCAACTTTATTGTCATTGCACATGTCACAAGTACAAGGCAACGAAATGCAGTTTGCATCCATAAGTGCTTTAGCCATAATAGATATATTACAAAATATATATTGGCAATAATATAGATATATAGATATATTATAGAAATAGGTTTGTTAGGTATGAGGGTACAAAATATGGGTCTATTATGGGTATGCATGTTGAGTAAAATATCCAGAAGCATTTGCTAACTATAAATGAGTAATTTGAAACCATGTTTAATTTACTATTAGTGCAATATTTATACTTAGCCAAGTTAACAAACTTACTCCATTTCTAACGGGGAGAGCAGGTCAGGTTATGCCTATCTGGGTCAATTTGAATTCACCCAGTTACACCTTATTATATTGTATTTGTAGACTTGTTGATTACTTATAACAAGCTTTTTTTTTCAGCACTGCTGTGTATTTTTAGTTTCCTGTATGAAATGTCTCACATTTGCAACATTTCTCTATTTTGTATTATCCAAACTACTGTCTATCAGCATAATATCAATATTGATATTTCCCTACGCGATTTGCAACAGCTTAATAATATGTATAAGCCTCACTATTCCCTTCACCATGTTTGCAGAGAGCCAGAGAACCGATGAAGAGTGCGGCATTTTTGACCCCGTCACGGAGCATTCCCGCCTAGCCAAATGCAACTCCTCCAGAGGAGCTGTCTGTCAGTGTAGGCGAGGTACAGATAATAATTATTGTGCATCAACAAATGTGATTGAATTATGCAATTCAGTTTTCTTGTTTTTAAATTATTTTTAAATAGGTTTTTAGGGTGCTGTGTGTGCTTTTGTGTGCTAATGCATTGCAGCATATTATATTATATTTGTCCGTCTCTGCAGAGAAGCTGGGTGTTTTCAGTTTACCAAAGACACCCTTCTTCAGGAGGCTGAACAAGGATCTCATCAATAAACCTGTGAGTCAGCCTGTTGAGCTTTGAGGTGGTTATTAGGTAGTGCAGTGGTGGTACAGTCTGATAAACTACCAAGTATTCATGTTAGTGAGCAGATCACCAAGTTAACACGTGCTAAAAAATCCCCCAAAAAGAATATTCTTTGATTATTTACGTTTCATTTCACTCGCTGGGCCCACGTCCTCATTTTGGGGTTGACAGTGTTTTAGTAGGTAAAGGTGAATGGCTTGGCAATGAATTGAGCTGCGGTTTGGGGAAGGCCTCAAAGGGGACTGACTCCCAGCCCTGGCAGATCCCCATGTACTAAATAGAAGTGAAGAAGTTAAAGAATTGAAAAGGAGAGGGAGGGTGGGGCACGTAAACGAGAATGACAGCTTGTAGAACTGGGGGAACATATATAGATAAGAACCAGAAGGAGCGTGTCTGGAGGCGTGGTCCCACTCCTGAAATTACGATACTTTATCTCCAATTAAGCTGTTTTGTGGAAGATGTATCCAAGACAAAATTGACACACTTAAGAAACTCTTGGAACTATCTGATCCAATTTTAGGAGAGTCATCATCTCAACTTTGTACATTTGTTAGGATCAAAATCCCAGAGAATCACCTAAGAATGCTTGGTGAATAGAAGTGATTGAAGTATAAAAGGACCAGTGAATCAGCAGTTAAGTTAATGTTATAACTTTGTTCTATTCTGTTTATTCAGGTAACAGGGTGGGTGGGTGCTAACAGCTCCTGGGACAAATTGACCTTGCTGCAGCAGCTGACCCAAGCTGTCCTACATAAAATAGAGGCAAGTGGCCCGCTCCTCTTGACCGCCAACGATGTTCTCTACCTCTCTCAGATGATGGACGTAACTCCACCAGCTAGATTTCACTCCTCCGGAGATAATGCCACAGAGGTCATGGTGTCCATTGCCACCAACTATCTAAATATTGCGAGTCTGATCCTGGAGCCACGCATGGCTTCACAGTGGATGGGTCTGACGGATGATGGGGTGAGGCGTAATGTTTCTGTGATGATATCTCTGTGAAATCCTCCAATTTTTTTACTTAATTAAAATTGTGTGTTTAATAACATTTTACCTCCTTAAGTTATTAAAAGCATTGTAGCAAATTAGTGTACCCTGGGATTTAAGCGCATACGGACTATGAGAACCTTATTTAATCCATCAGAAAAGAATTTAAAGTTGTTTCATAACTATACATAAGAAACCTGTTTGCATCACTTAACAGGCTGTGTTTCTATCCTTTATTTATAATGCGGATTTAGATTTTTTTACTTGCTGGGTACACCCTGGATATGTCACCATCTATATCTATCACAGGGCCAACACACAGAGACAACTATTCATGCTTATGTTATACAAACAGGCAATTACATAGGACATACAGGCCCCAGCCAGCTGGTGCATACATAACCCAGGACTCTGTTGCTTTGAGGCGCCCTGCTTACTTACTTAAATATAATCTACTCTCCAAAGATAGCTCTTCACCTCCATTAACCTGTGTTTGATCGATTTGCTCAGGTCAACATTGGCCCATTTACGCTTGTCAAGACCATTGATAAGTTCACTGAAGCTTTTGCAGAGATGCTTTGTACTAAGGGAAGAAGCTTGAGTCTTTCTACCAAGAATATAGGTGAAAGGACACACACACACACGCGCGCGCAATGATCGAAACATTTGGTGGCTCTTGGCTTTTTAACTTATGGTTTCTGTTAATATTGTCATTGCATCTGCTTGGCTGTCAGATGTGTACATGAAGTGGCAGAAGCTGTCCCAGGAGAGCTGTAATCAAGTCTACAAGCCATCTGCGTTTGGCTCTCACAAGCCCAGCAGCAGTAGCCACGATGAGTTGCTCATTCCTGAGACCGAGCTCCAGAGGATACACACACTAGGTAGTAAACACACACACACACACGGAAATGCACTTATTCTAGAGGCTAACCTTAACCGTTAGTTTACACTACAAATGCTATAGACACATATTACATTGTTAGATGCTCACCTAGATGAACCACTGACCCACACAGTGTTTTTTCCACTATCTCTAAACAGGATATGAGGAGGTGATATTTATTCATACCCATTACAACCAGTTCAGTGACATTGTATCAGGAACAAAGGAGTCTGCACTGAGTGACCAAGAGAAAGTGAAAAGGTTTCCTGTTGTTTGTTTCTCTGTTTTTAATGAACTGTAATTTCTTATCTTATCTTTGTGGTCTGGTTTCAGCCACTTTTACTCTGAAGCATCTGATGGTTGTAGTTTGAATTGATTATGTAAGATGTATCTCAGTGATAACCATTGCCTGTTTTCCCAGAACTCTCCCAGGAGATCTAGCATCGGCTATCATATCAGCCACAGTCCGCCATGCCTCGAACCCCGAAATCATACCGGTTGCTGTCAAGTACACCCTTTCATCATCACAGGTGGCGCAGCCTATTGTGCAGAGGATGTCACACAGCATGATATTAGCAGCTATGCAATTTTCGTTTATTAAAAATAAGTTGCAGCATTTGATTTTACAGTAATTTTCATCACTTAGCAAGCAGCACATGGAATAGAAAGAAATAGTCATTTAAAATAAGCCAAAGTTTGATGACCAACCACAGATAAATTAAAACAAGAGGATAAAGATTAAAACAAATGCAAACATATGATTCTGTTTCTAGGTGGAGTATTCAAAGAGAGTTATTCCTGTTTGTGCCTTCTGGAATTTCAGCCTGACGTAAGTTTGACCAACAGCACAGTCACATGAATATGCCTGAAAATTGTATTATTTCAATTAATTCGATAAATGATGTAGGAAGTAGCCTATTGTTTGATGTTTTATAAGACATGTCACTATCCCTGCAGGATGTCTCAGTCCTAAATATGAGTGTGATTCTTTACCAGTGAGTGTGTTTGTGCTTTTGTATAGGCACACGAATACCAGTAGCTGGTCCAGTGAAGGCTGCACAGTGATCCTTGATGGCTCTAGTGTCACATCCTGTTTGTGTAACCATACAACAAACTTTGCAGTGCTGATGAATTACCTCGAATCACAGGTAACTTGAGCTCGATTGTGATGCCCCCATTTAAATCACACACATCAAGTTTTAGGTTATTTAAGGTAAACTGTGAACAATCTTGTAAAGGTATGAGTTATGTGGTGCATTTTTTTACAACATGTATATTATGATACATTTCATATTCGTGGTAAAAATGGCGTCGCATATCTGGAATAATAAAAATAATCAGGGTTTAAAATGAGGTAAGTACAGTCTCAGACATGTCACATTACACCACATCTTTATTAATTTATCAAATATTAAGCCAAAATGCGAAAGCAGTGTATGATAAACTAAGTGCACTGTTACTTCTTCCATACATATTAAGATGGTAAGTGGCTGCTAAGCAAATAGAAGTGAATAAATGGTCATTGATAAGTGTGCCCACCTCTATAAAAGCAGACGTTTTAGCAGTTGGCTGGTCTGGAGCATTCAGGTCTGCTTTCAAATTCAGATAATGTTCAGAGAAAACCCCAAAGCTACACTTCAGGCCTCAGTTATGATGCTAAAGTTCATGAAAGTACATTTCATGAACATTTCATGCATTTCATGCAATTTTGCATTTGCAAAATCACAGTTGTGCAAGCCATGAGACCCAAGTGGAGCTGTCTGGCCAGAATGCACAGAACTGCCTTTGGAGAAAACGAAACACAGCATGTCGGCACCAACACCTCATACCAACTGTCAAGTACAGTGGTGGAGAAGTGATGATTTGTGCACCTAGCAGCTGTTGGTAAATGACAAATGTACCACTTTTCTACTCTACCTGAGCACTCAAAGGACTTTGTACAACTTACCTTATTAGCCCATTCGCACCTATTCATAAAGGAACTTTTTTTTCTATGCTTTTTCTAGGTAAGGGCTTTCTCTCTATCTCCCCTTCATACTCTGATAGATGCAAATGAGAGCAACTTGGGCTCAGTAGCTTGCCCAAAATGAGAAAAATGTGAGAAACAATTAAAGTTACTTCAAGTTATTGCAGATCAAGGTGGTTCTACAAGCTACTGGGCCTTAAGTTGCACTTAGTTTTTCACATACTGCTTCTGCATTTTGCTCTAGTTTGTGTTAAATAAATAGTGACGTGATATAGTAGGTCTTTTATTGTTCATCTAAGACCTGGCAAGGAATACATTTTGAATAAATGTTCTAATACGGTATAGTATTATAGCTGATGGAGGATGTACTTTATTCTTTATTATTGTAGGGTTTTTAACTTACAATACAAAGCACTTTGAGGTGACTGTTGTTGTGATTTAATGCTATATAAATAAAACCGAATTAAATGTATTTGAATTACTTTTTACCGTGACTGCTTGTCTAAATCAAGATCCAGTTTAATATTCGATCTTGGGGATAGGATTTGCAGTACATGATGTCTGCCAGCAGGTGTCACTCATACTGCGCCTGTTGTGTTGAAGGATGTAGAATGTAGTACAGCTATTCTCTCTGTTTACCTGAAGAACATAAAAGTTTGTAAGTTCATCAAAGAACAATACCATCAGCAAGATTTTGAGTTTATAAAAATGCAACCATTTATGTATAGCGATGACATAAGAAATCACTTTCTTTCAGATCAAATGAGGGATTTTTCAGATATGGGACGGCTGCTCGTCAACCTCTAGGACTCTCTGACAACATTCTCCCCTCTTTTGTCTTTCTCCCACAACTTGCCTTTCCTTTCTGTCCCAGTGGAGCCCAGAGGAAGAGCTTATTTTGACCAAGCTGACATTCATTGGCTGTGGCGCATCTCTGTGTGCTCTGGTGGTGACCTTGATGCTGTTCACTGTGCTGGAGTAAGTAACTGATTTTTCCTGACCTGCTTGCCTATGATGCGAAAATAGCTGCCTGTTTTCTGTCTGCCTGAGCCACGAGACGCAAGGCAGCCTCACCTTTTTCTGTGCTGCTAAACACAGCAGTCACTTTTTACACATGGTGTCAAGCAGATGCAGTGGTTCTGCTATACATATTTTATGTTGTATATTGTATTGTGTTGCTCAAGTACCTACATAATTTTGAAAACAGGATCATCATTATTTCCAAAGTCAAAATAGCAAAAAACTGTCTTTATTATAGTGGTCTTGAAAATGCTAAAAACTTATAATTTGGACTCATTATATGGAATTTATGTAGCACAAATATCATTTAGGCATTTTTTTGTGTATTTTTTACACCTTTTTGGGCATTGCCATGTTATAAGAAAAACACGCTGAGATAACTGATCAGTAGTATCGTTGCTGCTCTGTTCCTAAAGCTATGATAGTATTGACTTGCGCTAATCCAGTAATTACTGTTGTCTACATGTGAGTCCACCCTGAAGGTTTATGGTGACATTCTGTAGCTGTTAATTAACATTACAGTCATTGAGGGATCGCGAACAGCTGGAGAGGAGCTGCCTCGGCAATTTACGACTGCCCTAAAAACAGAGAGCGCAGGCTCGCGTTTCACGCGCGCTGATGTATGATGTACATGTGTTTGTGCACTTAAATTCACTCGCAACCAGAGACAAAGCTGAGGCTCACAAAGCCGAGGACGCTTGTATTCATGCGGCGGGGTTACAGTGGTCTCAAGCAGTGATGCAGACATGAAATGAGCCTGATGGGCAGATAATGAGAGGCTCTGTAGTTAATTTACCTCTCAGCCAGTTTCAGCTGTCTCTTGTTTTTCTGTTTTCTGTTTGATATTTCAGTCTGAGATGGAAATATTCAATGTATTGAAGTCATGTAAAGATAATACGAGTAGTTGTTTTGATCTTTTTGGGTGTGACAATGACATATATAGTTTCCTTATTGTGGTGCCACTGACATTTTCAGTTAGTTATGCGAACAGGTGTGGGGTAAAAGGCACAAAGCACGTTGTCAGTATTTTACGTCACATCTCAGAACCAAGTCAATCTGTGAATTAGTGAGATTCTGCACAATTCCTAGTTCTGCTCCTTTATTCTGTATGAAAAGCTTTTCTTTTATCTAATCCCTGCAGCCGCCTGAAGGCAGCATTCCAGTTAACTGTTGATCAATCTGCAGCTATTTTTGAGAAGTGTAGCACCGGAGCATAGTGATATTATGTACCAGCTTCCCTTCTTGTTTACCTTAATATAATCATGTAAAACACGCAAGTGCAAGATCACTACACATACCATAGTGTCTGTTACAGCTGTTTCTTATGACCAGATATTTGGCTCATTTATGACTGGTGGCTCCTCTGTCTTACATTTCGATTGATGTTATTAGTGACATGTGTTAAACAGCAGTGTTGCAAAACCAGAGAAATAGGGTAACAGTTTTGTGTAGTGCCGACGTGGGATAGCTTCCAATTTTGTTGTACTATTGTACTAGGTATGACTGCACAATGACAATAAAGATTTATCTTATCTTATCTTACTGAGATAGCATTCGATTGGTGCAATGCTGTTTAAGCAGGCTCCATAGCATATATCTTCCTTTGGATGAGGTTTTGTTATCCCCCTCTGTATCCACAGTATCCCCAAATCCGACAGGACGTCCATTCACAAGAACCTGTTCGTTGCCCTTATCTGTGCCCAGGTGATTCTGCTGTGCAGCGGCTCAGCCATTCACAACAAGGTAAATGTTATGTTGATTTTTAAAAGTAGGTTTGCAGATTTCATAACCTTTATAGAGGGTATCATTAAATATTGTTAGAGTTACACCTATTTCCAGTATTTTTACAGTGAAACAAGCAAGTGATTTAAATCTAGATTTAAGAAAATACAGAGCATTTATAACACCTACATATGAATTGTGCAGTATTTAGCTGAAGCTTAGAAATATTTGAAATGACTGTCTAAATGAAAAAACATGTCTTTAGTTGGTTTTTAATTCCTATTGCAAATAAATCATAATCATTAATTTACACAAACTAACATTTCCCGAATAGAGGCTACAAAAGCATGCATACAGTTATCTGTGATCGTGGGATTGATAATGATGTCAATGGGATATTTCGTCTTAAACATACAGTTTAAACATTTTTCATTTGTGTGTGTAGTTAAGGCCTGTAGCCATTCTTGACTTTTATTACTTAGTATCACTAATGCAACTTTCATCTCATAATGACAAATCTTATGTTTATGCCTGTGCTTGTGTGTTTTAAGGTGGCTTGTACGCTCGTGGCGGCGCTGCTCCATCTCTTCTTCATGGCGGCATTTAGCTGGATGCTGGTGGAGGGTCTGCTGCTCTGGAGCAAGGTGGTTGCAGTCAACCTAAGCGAGGAGCAACATATGAAATATTACTATCTCATCGGCTGGGGTACAGTTACATGACCAAACCAAATTGTTCCTTATCGTTACACATGCAGACGGGCTGCCAGATTTTTGTTGTGGTTGCTGTGTGTTGTTGCAGTTTCAATTTTTTTTAAACCTCTCAATCTAACCAGGTCTGCCTGTGCTGATAGTCACCATCACACTAGCGTCAGCCCCGAGCAAGTACTCAGCTGATGACTACTGCTGGCTCAGTCTGCAGAATGGCATTATCTGGGGTTTTGCTGGGCCTGTCATCTTCATCATCATGGTCAGCAAATTAAATTATAATTAGCTGAACTGATGTTGTTCAAATAGAGCATAACAGGGATAATAGTTTTGGACTATAAAACCTAATGTTTATTTATTTATTTATTTTATTTTATTTAGGACAGTGCATGTTAATGAACATAAATGTAAAAAAAAATTACATGAATGTAAACATACCAGATTATAGCCAAGGGCTAATTTCCATCTGTTGTCCTGTTACTACTTCTCCTTAGATATTTGTATTTACTTTCTTTTTTGACGGTCTCTGTGGAATCTTTGCGTCTTCCTCATTTCTGTACTCTCCTGATTTTATTTTGAAGGTGAACATATTGGTATTAACCAGGGTTGTGGTCATCACAATCTCCACAGCCAAGAGAAGGTCCATCATGTTGGCCATGGGAGCCAGTCCGGTGGAGCGAGCGTATGAACAGATCAGGTACCAACCACAAGGAGGCACCATTTGTCCTCTTTTTAATGTGTATTGGCCTCGGCCAGAGGCCTTGAAACGGACAAGCTGTAGTCGTTAAGTGATTTTGTACTGCATTTTGTCATTTTAAATCAATGGCTTTTGTTTATCAGAGAGAGAGAGGAATACTTTTGAGTGGATTTTATTAGTGATAGCCATATAAAGGACTTAACTGATTGCAATGTTATACTCTCAGTGTTTAATATCGTTTAAGTCATGCCAAATTGTATATATTGTCTTGCAACAGTATATTTAACTTGTGCTTATGTCATAGAAATAATTCAAACTATGGTGTTGTTTGGAATTGAAAGATTATGTTACTAACTGACAAATTTATATTCTTTCAATTTAAAAGAAAAATATATAAATACATATGATATGTTTGTTAACTTATTTTAGTTTGGATTAATTAGTGTTAATTTGAAATGTAGCATGCGTGCAAATCACTAACTAAAGTCCCGGAGTTTTGTACAGTTAACTTTCCTTGTTCCATACCATGTACCATTGCTAAACCTGCCTTGGTACACTGACATCTCCGTTGCTGTTGCACTGTGATGTCCGTACAAAAGCACCATCCCAGGCTGCGTCCCTGCTGTCTTTTCACTTCAGTGTGATTGGAGTAAAATCCTGCAAGCTTCTATGTGATCCTAGCAGATGAAATCATGATTGTGGGCGTGTTTGAACCTACCTTAGTCCACTGGGGCTCACAGTAGGTGCTTTATGAAGGTTTTCAAAACAGGCCTTGAACTATTTGCCTGGGTGGCAGCCATCTCGGAAACTCAAACACATTCCTCCGCTGAATAAACTAGGGCCCGTCGCATGCCATGTCACACACACGAGAACACACAGACAGCTGTTGCGGTTTGGCGGTCACCTAAGCAGAACGCTAATTCCACTCTAAACAGAATTAAGGTGGATTTAAGGTGGTAAGTTTTCACCCCGTGAGCCTTCCAGCTGTATAGGGTTGTATATGGAACAACCGGCTCACCGGAGCTTCTCAGTTTTGACAAAAAAACTAATAAAAAGTTGGGAAAGTTGGAAATTGAATAGAAGATGATCAGAAGGAGAGCCTGAAGGAAATAATTAAATACATTTTACGTGGTTTGCTCACCTCAATCAGCTACTTTAGATTGGTGTGATTGGCTGTTGTGTTTGTGGGTACAGGGCTGCAGTGAAAGCAGTGCTGGTGTTGCTGCCCATCCTTGGACTGACGTGGCTGTGCGGTGTTTTGGTCCCTCTATCCATTGTAATGGCCTACGTCTTCATCTTCCTAAACTCCCTACAGGTACACACACACACACACTCAGCTCACAGATGTTGTGTTCAGTGTGTGAAAGTCTCGAAACCTAAACAATATTCAGGAAAATAATATCAGTCGTGACTGCAATACGTTTACGCATGCAAAAGCTCGCCTGGCGATCTGTATTGATTATAGCGTATAGAAATAATACGCTTGTTATTTACACTATAATTACAATGAGACGTCTTTTGAAATAAACAAATCCAAGCATGCATAATTCTCTCAGTTGTAATATCTCCAATGAGAGAAGTACCTTCATATCTCTACCCACGTATTTTTGAAAACTTGTCATAAAGAAAAAAAATGGAATAAAGCTGTGGCGAAAACTTTTGAACAGCTTGAAAAAAAGTTCAGACTTTTAACAGCTTTTTTTCATCAGTGAGAAACAGAAAGGTTTTCCATTATACATTGTAATTCTGCCCTTCTCACATGGTGAGGGTACACAGACTGTCAAGGTTTTTATTTGTCAGTGACAAGGCTGAGGCAGAAAGGGGAAAAAAAGAGCTCCGGTCTGGCTTGTGTTAAGGAGGTGCTTCATTTTAACAAGGAAAGTGGGTTTGTATTGTTTGTTTGATTATTTGTGTTTTATGTATTCAGAGGTCAGCATTACTCTTGTTTTTTGTGCCTTATCAACGTTGGTTTTTAGGCTTTTAGTGCTGAAAGTTAGCAGTTCGACTGCCACAAACTTTGAACAAAGATATATATATATATATATTTTTATTGGCACTGTTTAAAATAATACAGCAAAATTCATGAGGTGTGTCTGTGGCCATTACAGCTCCATTTTAAAATGGTCACAATATGAAACAAACAAAAAAAAGAGTTATACCTCTGAAGCCTTACTTTCCTCAGCAGTGATTGCGGGGAAACCATGAAATCATGTAATTCTCTCACTGCAGCGGGCGGCCCCGGGTCAGCCAGCCTCGGCAGCGTCTCCAGATCTGCTGCTGCAATTTGTAGTTGTTTTTTAATCAGCTGTATCTTTAATTGAGTTGTATATTTAAAGGGAAAATCAATAGAGGTTTCAGCTGCGGTCTGATCATTACGTCCGGCTCCTTGGTTACCATAAATAGTTTCTGTTTCTCCCTCATATCTCATTATATTTTTTTCTGTGTCGACAGTAATTAATGAAGAAGGTTTTCTTTCTGGGCTCTTATTATACAAATGCACTGCTTTGCATGCTAGTGCATAACATGGATTTCTATTCTTTTCCATGCAGCGGCGTGTCTGCCGCTGTCCAGCCTCTGTTATTCTCTTGGATCTCTGGTTTTCTTTCCAGCAATGTATTGTGGGTATATTGCAAAATGGCAAAGTTTGGGATCAAAATGTAAAATAAGCAGCCTCAGAGACGGCTCGCCTCAGGCCTTAGGTTTAAATAAAGAAATGAAATATTTGCAGTTACACTTTTGACATCACAGATTACAAATACAATTTCTTAATATTAAATACTTTCTTTGTCTTACTACATACTTTCAAAGGTAATGGACAGACCATGCATAGTTCCTTTGTGTGTTTGTGTGTGTGTGTCTTGGTGCTGTTGGGATTTTTGGGCAGCTATAAGAGGCCTGTGGTAATACCCAGCTGCTCTGTGATAAAAGAGCTACATAGTGGCTCTTTCCGGAACCCTACCAGGCTGCACTCTGCTCTTTTGACCCCGCTCTTCTCACTGTGACAATTAAAGATGGAGAATTTTTACTTTACCTATGAAACGAGCTACCAGACAACATGCTAGAAACAACGAAAATGAAATAATTAAAAAGGTTTAAGAGGGTTGTTGGTGTAAATGTGCTCCAACATGCTCATGTTTGTGCTTTAATTTTCTTTAGTGACAAAAGTCAGATAACCTGGGGAGGAAGGGGAGTCAGCATGGTATTTTTACTTTTCCTATTCGCTAAAAGTAACTCTAAGTTGTTCTATCAGTGTCTGCTTGTGGGTGTTGGTCAAACTTTTGTCCATACTGAAATATCTTGACAGCTGCCGAATAAACTCTCATGACTCTTCGTACAGAAATTCATTGTCTGCAGAAGATTTTTGATTTTGGCCCCACGTTGTTCAGCCGAGTTTGGATATTTTTCTCTTGCACAACCGTGAAAAATCTGGTACCATGATTCGTTCTCCAGTGACTGAATTGATGAACTGATCCTGTAATCAGGACAGTCATCATTAATAATTCCTCCTCAGCCATCTCTGCTTGCAGGTGCCACTATAAACCGTTTAACTGTTATCCCTACACTTTTGAGTGACTTCTGTTCTAGGTTAGGTTCTGTGTGAGCATCTGTTTTAAACAAATTCAACAGATGAGGTCCATATATGTTTGACTAAACAATTTTAACTTGCAGAAAACACTGAAAGATTCATATGATTCTTTTTTGGTCAGCTGCAGTTTATAGAATGTAAAAAAAAATAATGACAGAAATAAAATAAAAAATAAAAAAAATTAAAGTGCAAAGGCTAAAATGATACAAATTTTCTTTGCAAATTTTTATGATTTGAAGGTTTAGGCTTAAAGATTTCCTTGTGTTTAATTGAGCCTGTCTTTATATTTTAATTTTGTTTAATGACCCTCTTAATATGTTAATTAAACCTTGCGTTATAGTATCATTACGGTCTGTAGATGCTATTGCCTTCTATAGTGTCATGGATCCCTTTGGTGTGGGAGAGTCCAGCAAAATATGGTCCCTCTGTAATGATGCTCGTAAAGATGATGAAATGTGTAAAACCTTAACAACGATGCATGCACAACCTGAGCTAGTGAGTGGGCGACAGGAATAAGATTTTAAAAAAAAGAAAAGAAAAGCAAATAAATAAATAAGAACGTTCAGGTTTTTTAGGAAATCGTTTTTTATTTGCAGCTGTTGTATTTTCAATGGGCCAGCCAAAGCAACATAAAGCTTAAGCGGCAAGCCTTTACTGTTAAATCAATAAAACAGATAATGTTGACAAGCCTTTTTCATTGCTCTCCCTCGTGCCCTCCTCGCTCGTCTTCTTCCTGCTCCCTTCTTCCTGAAGTATGTCTACCCTTACTGTTATTTCTCAGTGCAAACCAGCTGCAGCGGGCCATTATGAGCAAACATACTGAACACCGGGCACACAGATGCACTGTATGTCTGCTTCTCTGTGCAGCGAGGGCTCCGAATCTCAGCCCTCGCTGCTGCTTCGTTTTGGGTGAAAGTATCCGACATGTGCGTGTCATCTGTGCAGAAGTTATTTGAGTTGTTTAATAATTCTTTTTGGCAAAACAAGAAGGCAGAAATGTTGATATTTTTCTTGATTGGTCCGATGGCTCGTGTGTAGTGCTTTCTTGTAAAGCTACAGAGAAATATTTTTATTTTAGGGAGTATTGGTCAATGCGGCACTATTGTAAACACTTCTAATGCTCAGTAGATGTAAAAACCCACAGCAACAGCTGCAAGTCACATTTCATGTCAAGCCAAACACATCAGAAATGAAAAACTAATATATGGCATTTTAGTTTTTAAAGAGAACCATGTGGAGTTTGGAGCAGATATGATGTTCCCCCGACTCAATTCTAACTTCCTGCTCTGAGCCGGTAGTTTTTATGAACATCTTCACCATAAATGCAGACACGCCTCATCTGCCTCCTTATCAAGCTAGAGATAAATAGCAGCGAATAGCGTGTGTGCGCGTGTCAGCGAGAGAGAAAAGGGGAACGGGGGCTCTTTGGGGAGGCCATAAATTGCTCCATCCTCCGTCATCCAATCTCTTGGCAATGTCATTCAAAATCCCCTCACTATCCATTACCTGGGTATAATAGGCTCCTGGCCATGCAGTGTCCATCTTATTATTAGCCCATAACTTTAAACTATCAATAACTTTGAGGTGCCGAGAGAGACATTGGGCGGGCGGGGGGATGAAAAGAGGCAAGGGAGAAAACAAAGTAGAGAGGAAGGAAGTTACGGAGTTGGAAAGAAAATGTTAGGGTAACGATCGTTCTGAGTAAGTCGTGGAGAGCGCAACGAGTCCCTGTGGTTTGTTTTCAGTTTTTTGGGTTTTTTAAGAATGCATCCTTTTATTTCTGTTATGGCCATTCGCTTCCTGCGGAGGGCAGCCCTGTGCCTTGTCGTTACACTGCAAATATATAGAGAAATCAATGAGAGAATTTATCTGAGCTGTTTCATTCATATCACATTAAGTTCTTTTATATCATAGGAATTGATGACAACAACATTTTCTTTATTTTGTAATGACATGAACACGGCGGCGAGTCTACAGGTGTTCTGTCCCTGTGGGATAAAGATGACTTTAGAAGAGATATTTGTACACGCCAAGGAAGAATGAGGCAGCTGTATGCTGGTTTGGTTTTGCCAAAAAGTTGGTCCATGTAACTGTCCCCTCCCCCCGCCTCCACTCTTTGCCTTTGCTTGTGATAACATTGCACTCCAGTTACTTCACCTTAGGTGCTCACAAAGTAAATAAAACACTCCTGATAATCCAAAGGAAAACTGAGGTGTAATTTTAAAGCAGCTAAAGGTTTCAAAAAAAATATTGTTTGCATTGCAATGAACTCCCCTACTCAGTCCACTTACATCAACACACATTTACACGCGCTTGGCTGGTGGACGTCAGTATGCATCCATGATACAGATATGATCAATAGAGTCTTGCACCGCTTATTGATTTTTGCCATATGGGAGATTTGCTGTATAAGTGAGCCCTGCTTTTACAGTATCTGAAGCGATTGTTCGAGAAGAGGTGATTTCTCCTCTTTGCTCAGTAGGTCAGAGACTACAAAACATCAGAGATTACTTCTGTAAAAAAATTGAGATAAAATTTGATGTTAACAGATTTAGTGTAACTGGATGTTACTGCATTGACCGGACTTTATAATATGCTAATATCTGACCTCTGCTCACGCTGACTGACCAAGTGGAAGTGAAAAACCACAGCAAATGTTTTTAAAGATTAAAGTTTTTTGTTAGCTCAACCTTCCTCATCACTTAACGAGCTCTCAGCTGAAAAGTACTTAATGTTGCCCCAAAATACAAACCGACAGCTTTAACACAGAATCACCGATCTGTATCCAGTTTTGCCTGCCAACGCTTTATCCCTTTCAGGTAAAAATGTCTCAAACTAGCAACATGCATGTATTTAAAAGACCTCACATTCAGTTTTAATTCCACTTCCTGTCTGAATGTGAGATGAGGTTTTCAGTGGTTCGTCATTTTTAACATCTTTGCACAGTGTATTTTTTTATGCTTTCATTTAAATTTGCCCAGTTTCCAAGTACCAGCTCAGTTAGATATTTGCTGATAGATCAAGCAATGCGCTGCCTGTGCAAAAGTGTAATTTTGCTAATGGTCCTCAGCTTTGCTATGCAAACATCAAGTCAAAAAAAATCAAAAATTTAAAAAAAGATTTTCATGTTCTTAAATGCAATGCTCTGGCTTGTAAATATTTCAGAGCTCAAATTAATTTCTCTCATGTTGCTTGTTTTTTGTGCAAACAAAGCAAATATTGTTATTTATTATATACCTTTTACCTCAATTCAAAATAATCCCACAACAAAAATTTAAAAGAAGAAGGAAAGTGTATGCAAAGAACTGGCACATAGTGGTACATGTGTGATCCTGCATTTCGATTTCTTGTGTAAAGTCTGGCTTTTTTTTTTTTTTTTTGCTGAACATAACAGCCCGTTAAGCATTGTGAATGTCTGTGTGCATGTGTATCTGGACAATGTGTGTGATCGCTTGTCACCGCTACCATCAACGCCCTACAGACCAAGGAGTTAGAAGTTATTTTAATTTCTCATTTGGCAGAAGAAACCAAAACAGCAGGACCTGGATCCAGTTTCACAGTCAGGCATCTCCGGCCCATTCATCTGGACCTGCACAACTGGCCCATTCACAGCCACAGCATTCCCCTCCTGTACTCCTTCTTATGTTTTCCTACTGTGCCATTTATAACTGCGGCTTGCCACATTTTTTTTTTTATTTTTAGGAATGCTACTTTTAAATGTATATATACACTAAGATTTTTGTAGAAGTTATGCTCGTGGAATTTCCGTTCAATGTAATCAAACAAAGATTCAATGAAACACGTGCAAAATATCAGTCAGCAAACGTTGAAGTGGTCCAAACTGTGTTATAACACAGTTTTACTGCCTATAAACTCACTCTGCAAACTAACGCAGTGACACAGTCGAGAGTGTCGATGTGCACACATGGCAGAGCTCTCACTGGCCAGATTACGGGGGGAAATGTTTTTCATTTTGGACTGTTTGAGAAAACAGGAACCATATTCCCCTCAATTCCCCTGACATCCTTATTCATTGTCTGCCGTAGCGCTGATCACACGCAATTTAAAGCAGCAGCCATCTCTCCCAGTACAGTGGAATTTACTGGTTGCACAGAGATAGCAAGTGATTGTGAATATTTCATAATTTCTTGTATTAGTTAATATGCTTTCACTAATTATTTTTTTTCTAATTGTTGAATTGAATTTTAATTCCTTATGTACTGAAATAAACTAAAATACTGCAAATGCAACTTTGTAACATAAATATTTTGCGCACAAATTATTATTATACAGCAGTGGGTGATGAAATGTTTAAATTAATGTAGTCATAGGTAAAATCATGGAGATTTATTTATAAATCCATATTTTAATGAGTCTGTTGGATAATTATGAACAAACAAATAAATACACTTCTTTCATTGTTTGCATTCCCACTGCCTGGGAAAATAACTTTCCCTTTGAAAAAGAGTCCACTGTTTGCGTTGCATTCTCAATTACCAGACACGGCATTAAAACAATATTCAAACGGGATACCAAGGTCAGCACCGATTCCCACCATGCCCGTCTGAGATGGCACTTATAATGAGGATGTAGCTCAGCTGTTTTTTTTAAAGTAGTATATTTATAGTGTGTTTTGTCTCAACTTGTACTTTTATTTTTTTCCCCTGTTGCCTCTTTTCATCTTTTTTTGTTATATTTTTTAATGTTTATTTTAGTTTAAATAAACAACATTAAAATTAGAGCTGTGCTGCAATATTTCATACAACCGCTTGTTCACCTGTTTGAAGGGAGGATTTCTTACAGATGGAGAGGCTTATTTCACAACCTTAGCATCAAGGTTTGTGTACAGAAAATACTTTACAAAAATGTTCACCTAAGTACCCTTGAAATTAACTGAAGGGTAGACAAAAAAAAAAAATCAGCCTTCATTCTCATATAATGTAAATATTAAGTCTAGGGAGTAAAGACACAGACCAGCAGAACCAAAGAACCAGCTGCAGTGGTTCAGATGGGGAAGGACTGATTGTTAGGGCGGGGAGTTCTCTTGGAGAGATCAGTTTTAAAAACTAGCCTGGGAAAATAAAGCGGCGAGAATAATAGGCTTCCTGTCAAAAGAGGCCAAAGAATTTCTGTCATTGCTCTTGCCGCCACCCCAAAGACCTCTCCTTGTGTTAAACCTGCTGGCATTTATTTGCCTTAGAATTACCTGCCAGCTCAATTTAGTAATAGACTGTGTCATAAGAAAGCAAACCATCCCCTTTGCCCCCTGCCCAATGATAACTATGTGTGTGTGTGTGTGTGTGTGTGTGTGTGAGAGAGAGAGAGAGAGAGAAAGAGAGAGGGAAAGCGTAAAAGAGAAAAAAAGAGTGCAATTATGCTCAATGGCCTTAATGCATGTTATAGTTTGTATTTGATTCCATGCTTTGATGCTATTAGTAATATTTATTTCTCTGTTTCTGTGTGTATATGCATGTTATCCCATCAGCTGACTCTAGACTTCATGACCTCACTCATCCATCACCCCTGCCGCCTTCCCCCTCGGCTAAGCCACACAGCTGACAGTGTCAGGAACAATTCCGACACCCGAAATTACCCATGTCGAAACAATGACCGTTCTATTTATAAGTTCACCGTCTTGCCTTTTGTATCGGCTGACACCACTTCGCACGCATACACAAAAATACAGACAAACTCACGCGGCTGTATCGGTAACAGCTGAGGGTGACTAGGTTGGGGATAGTCCTGTTTTTTCTTACTCTGCCTCGTTGCCGCAGATCTGTAGATTTTCCCGGCTTTGATGTATACTTTGCGGGTAATTAGTGGGAACTGGGTCAGTGCAGGGCAAGAAAGCAAAACCCTGTTGTTCTTTTAGTGGGTGGGTGGTAAGGAGCTGCCGAGGCGGGGGCATGAAGGGTGGACTAGAGTGTCGGAAGGTTAAAAGGCTGTCAAACGTCAGATCCAGTTTGCATGTGATAATTTAAAAAAATCCTCTGTATTTAAAATTGATGAAAACTATTTGATAACTTTTGAAGCTGTCAAACTGATAGATAAAATATATGTTAATTATAATTGAATTTATATTGATTACACCTTAGCGATTACACTGAGTGACAAACCAATGGGTCACACACTTGCCACACAACGTGCTCATCTGGAGCGACTTTGTGTTAAATTATGTGGCAGATAAAATGAAATGATTTGATCTAGGTTACCCAAAGCTGCGCTGTGCTTTTTGCTTGAAAAGTAGCATGTGAATTCTCTCCTCATTTTGGCTAATGTATGTGTGCTGCCACTATTTCTGTTAAGTAGCTGTAATCAAGAATGTGAAGTACAAATTACAAATGAAACCTACAGAATATTCTGTCAAAATTTTTAATATCTGGCAACTCAGTTTCAATGAGTAATACAGTAAATTATAATTTCACAATTTAAACATGACAAGTTCCCATTCTAACTGTACACAAAGGCAGGTCATTAAGAGACCGTTTAGCAGAGATGATTTATGAGCACTATGTGGATGTGTCTGGGAAGCATGGCAGCTACCTGTGTATTTTACTACTAGTACAGTGTAGCATTGTGTAAAAGCAAACAAAACAGTGCGATAGGAGCTGAAGAACAACAGCCATGGCAGCAGGACACTGATTTGGATGTTGATGTCCCCACTGGCCTCTTGCCCTTCCTGCCGTGGCCCATAGCCAGTCCTCCACAGATACCCCGGGTCATTTCCTATGCATGTCAACGCACATAGATATACACTCATCCCGTCGAGTGTTTACAGCCACATGCTGATTCATATTAATCTGCTTCTCGTCAGGACGGCGTGTAGGGAGGGTCCTGGAGGGTTTATGCAGGACTGGGGGGCCGCTGAAGGTGGGTAAGGCATTCACACACACAACCTGAAAGCCCTGTCTGACAGATTGCACCAGGCCTGGACTTCTCTTTACACTGAGCAGATGTGCTCTCCCACTTGTTTTCCTTAGTAATTATCCCTCATTAAGTGAAAGCATGTGCCAATCAAACAGCTTAGAGAGCAAGAGCAGAGCCTGGGACAGAGTGCAGAGAGAGAGAGAGGGAGAGGCGAGGAGGTCTATACCAGGATCTTTACTTTTTTGTTTTTTTTTAAGCATACTGTCATTTCAGAGTCATTGCTAGATTAAAAGCTACCCTTGCCTGCGCTGAAGCAGTTAGAGAGTTGGCATTATTGTGTCTCAGTTGACTTTTTGGCAGTTACAAATCTAACAAGTTTAATACTTGCCATTGTTCACATTAACTTTCAAACTGAAATATTGCTGCCATTCTCTGCATTGTCATCAAGGCTTCATTGGGATGGAAGCATGCATGACGCATCTTTTTTGTAAATTTTCTCCCTTTGGATGCTTGTTACATTGAAACGAACAAACAGAGCCCAGTTTTGCAAACGCAGCATCATTGCTTCAGCTTGTGAGAACTTGTGAGAACGTGAGTTGAAAGCCACGTTTCCCAGTGGCGCGGTCTCTAAAATAACCTCCTCTGGAGTTGCAAAGGTCAAGGGTTTGAATCCCCAGAGTGCAGCAATTCATGCATGGGTTATGTTTTCAAGTGCTCACTGAGGTTAACAAATACTGATAGTTTAAAAGCTGTATCTGTATTTTTATGCTTTGCTTCTCTTGAAACACTGTTTTTACTATTAGTAATCAGTAACTTAGATTACTGTTACCTGATAAATGGTGGCTGCTTGGTTAATAGCCAAACATAACAAATGATTTAACAAGTCAGGGATGCAGACACTTTTCTTTGATGCTCATGTTGGCAAGGTAGGATTATGTTTATCGATATGTCAGCAGGGCTTGATAAAGTAATATTGGTATGTTCACAGGGGAAACACCAAGTGCAGGACATTGGGATCATGTACAGGATCGACTGCAGAGAAGTAAATAAAATTACAAGAGGTGATAACAAAGGAAATCAAGAAGGAGTCCAAGTAGATAACCAAAAAATAAGGAAGCAAAAGTAATGAGGGCACAGGGGAAGGCACACAGCAAGATAAACAACTGGGAAGCACCAGTAATCTGCCAGATACGTGCATTAAGCAGCGTAGGGTAAGGCTGGGGTTACCTGCTTGCAAAAATGCAAATGGACAGCAGCCGACACCACTGGTGTAGTTGTTCTTAATGCTTTCTTAATATTTTCTAGTCTGCTTGTAGTTGGCTTGTAGATCCTTGCTTGTAATGTCCATGTGGAAAAATGTCAGTCAAAACAAGTTGGAGGGCATGCTGATCCCAGCAGTCACACTTTGATGGCAAAATTTATTCAACTCAGACCAACGCAAAAGAGCAAAGAAGAGTAACAATGGTGTAATGATGATGTCAAAAAGACAAACCAAACCAAAAATTGAATAAAAAAGAAAAAAATCAACACCCAAGACATAAAAGGAAGGTGACATGTTCCTAACAAAACAGGAAATAACACTTTACTCACACTTTACATGAATGCAATTTGTGGAACAAGCAAACTTTGAATTTATTTCTGAAAATCCGTGTTACTCATTTAGATTCTCTTACAAACTGAGTGGGCAGAATGAATTTTTTTATTATTTATTTTTAACTTGTGTGTCCAGCCATGGACAAAAACGATGAGCCTCACAACGAAGGGGGGCTGGGAGAAAAGATACAAGTCTCTTCCCAAAAATAAAAGACAGAAAAGAGCGAGAAAAAAAAAACGAAGATATATGAAGTCTTCATGTCGATGAGCTATCATTCATTTTCACTTTGAAGTCCTGTGAACCGTAGTGAAGTGTGATTGCATGTGACAGTCGCCGAGTCTCCCGGTTTATCATGATGGATGCACCCTGCCACCGCGGTGGTGTTGTACCGCATGTGTATGCGCGTGCACAAACACAGACAGGCGGATGAATACAGAAAGACACAGAAGTGGGATTATGTTGGGTAGGTGTACGCAGAAACAACTACAAACCCAGCGGTTACACTCATGCACTCACATGTAGATACACATTATTTTAGACCCTCTTTCTTATTGTCCTTTTCTCTCTATTTTTTATTTTTTATTTTTGGGGTGTTACTAACTCTTAGTGGTTTAATAATTAATTTCTATGAGCTATTTATTTATGTATGTATTAATTTAGGCAAATAAATAAATAAAAAACACTATAAAACCAATATTTTGCATCCTAAAAAATTAAATTATTTCCACTTTTATCAGATGTGAGACAGATTGACAGCAGATTGATGGAAATGCAGTAGGTATGTGAAGCTCCTGCTGCTTTGTAAGGACACTACATTTTATTGCTCTGTTTCTTTATTTACAAAACATGACAGTAAGTGTCTCGGGAATAGAAAACGACTTATTAGTTAAAAATAATTTATAGGTTTTTAGAGCACATTATTTTTTCATATGCTGCTAATGTGTCTTTAGTCACTTACGTCCTTTACAAATACAAGGTCACAGATTCGGCATAATACATAATAAAGCAAGCAAGACACCAATCGGCAATTCACATGTCTAAACGAGAGAAAGAAGGTCCGTCTTTCTGTCTCGCTCTCTCTGATTTCTCTCGACAGACATCACTCACCTACACTTCTCAATCTTAACACGTGCCATTAACCTCGGCTGGGCTCACCTTAGTTGAGAAACAGCATAGCAAACGCATCCCATAATGGTACCCGGAGCAACGTTTTTCCTATTTTGCACCCAAAAGCAACTTGTTCAGACTTTGCATATTGCATCCATTTGTCATTGTTAGTCAAGGGCACTGCAACACGGTCTTGTCAGTGGTGCAATTTGCACAAAGTGTTCTGCTCAAATGTTACTGTGCATGCGTAAGAGTTGTTTGTTTGCAGGTTCCAATGTACCTTTCAGGTGCTTTAAAACTGTTTTCATGCCCGCGAATGTATGCATATGAATAAGTCGAACGCGCACCGGCACAAGAACAATAGACCAAGGGCAAATGTGTCATAGTTCTCTAGGCAAAGCGTACACTCTTTATAGAAAAATAAATAATACAAACAAACAAACAAAAACATAATGGTACGTATTTTGGCCCATTAGGGTTGGCACACTTTTTTGGAAAAATGGTAAGTTGAGGCTCAGGTGGTGTTCAACGTCCAGACACTTGACTTTGATTCTGAGCTTGCTTGTACTTACATAAGAGTGCAATTACTGTTTGGAAGCCACTAAGAGTGCCTGTGCTTGTGGTGGTATATTGGAAGTGTGTGTGTGTGTGTGTGTGTGTGTGTGTGTGTGTTATGCCTTTCCAGCTCCTCATTGCCACACGAAAATAAGTGGCTGGCAGTACATGATTATGTTGCAGCTGTCTGTTAATGTGAACTCCTTCTGACTTGAAAAATTAAAAAGACATCACATTAAAGACGTCACCTATTTGTCCTTGCCCCAAATATTCTACAATATAACAGTATATATCATAAATTATATAATTTATCTATGCTATGATTGCAAATCTCTGCAAAATATCTGGTACCTTCTATATTCTGAAGGCAGTTTAAATGGAAGAAGCTTACATGTTTATGAATTACCACCAAACCACAGTTTGGTGGTAATTCTAATGGTATTTTAATACCAGGTGCAACATATTACTATGTCTAATTCTGTATAAGTATATGGTTTAAGAGTATATACACTAATATGGTATTATGTCTGTTACTGCAACCGATTGTGCATATATGCAAGTGCATAAAATCAGATTTATATTTGTGAGTGGCCTTTTCTCTAAATTTACCCAGGTTCCAGCTGCTGTTTTTAGGTGAACTTGTTCCCATCTGACCCCCCCACCCCCCACCCCCTTGTCAGCGGAAAACTGTGAAATTAAAAAAAAGATTGACAGCAGGCTCACATACAATTTGACAAGAGGGCGCCCCAAAAAGGCCTGTTGAATACCTAAGTATTTTTAATTAAACAGCTTTCTGCACTGGCAGCCGGCTTTCCCTCGGCAGTTCAAAGACTCCCGCTTTGACCCATGTGTTAAAAGTTTGTATCAGTTTTCCGTGGCTGTGTTTTTCTTGGCGCCCAAGACACGCAACTCGAAATTGTCTTGTTTAAAAGCTAGTTTGTTTACAGTTCACTCTCGTTCTCGTGCTCTCTGTACCGCTCCTCCATTACATTCCCACATGTGTTCCATGTGATCAGGTTCAGGGTGTAGTTGCCAACTCCCGCTGATCTCGCGGCAGGCTTGGTTTCCGCAAATGCTTCGAAATTTGGTTTATATTAAAGAAAAATTGTCGGAAAAGCAAAAGGAGAGATCTGCCATGTGACAATTACGGTCTTAATTTGCTGTCATCCTGGTTTATTTAAACGCTAAAAAAACAACTCAAATGGGGCGGTCATCTGTTTTTCTGGAACTTCATCAATAACGTTCGTCCATCTGATGTAAAATCAATATGACACACACTGACACAATGCCAGAGCAATGGCAAATGTGCCGTCATTTGTCATCGAGTGGTAATAAAGATATGTCACAATTGATTTTTGCCCATTTTCTCCCCCTTTCTCTTTATCTCTCGCTCTCCCCATCTCTTCCTTGCTCTTTTTCCCAGTAGCGGTGATGGAAAAAATAAATGAGCGTTATTAGGATTAAGTGTGGCCAGACTTGCCAAACTCAATTAATACTTGAGCAAAGGTGCTGTAATAATATGAAGACCTGTGTTTTCACTAAGACGCCTTACCAGACGTTCTTAAAAGAAAAGACAAGGGATTCATAGATGGATGGATGGATTGTTGGGTGGGTCTCTTGTCTAGGAAGAAAGATTTTGTTTTGGCCTCTGCTCCATTTTTTCTTGATTGTTTCTCTTTAAATATATTTAAACTGTAGTTGCCAATCTGTAGAAAAGTGATGAAAGAAAAAAGAGAGTATAGAAACTAAAAATAAACGTACAAATCGCTCCTCGTTGCTGTGCTTGTAGACATCTGCTGCTGCCGATGTTTTCCTTTGTAAATTTTGTTCCTCCACAGTTTCATGTGGCTCTGTGGTGTAAGCGTGTGCGCTCCACTCTGTGTCCGTTGTGTGTATGTTTGTGTGTCAGTTTTGCCATCGCGGTTTGTTGCCGCTGGGTTGTGTGTACCCAAGTTGCACTGGTGGTAGCGAGCAACATCTGTTTCGGGCTTGTTGTTCCTCTTGGCTGCTTTTCAATTGGATTTCCTCAAGCAGGGCCAAAAGCTGTCACCTCTGCCAGGCTCTGTTAGCGATCACCGCCGGCCCCTATATTAAGTAGGTGGTTCAGGGCTAAGCTAATAACTCTCCCTCCTCTCCTGAGCCATCGCACACCAGCACTGGTGTTGCTGCTGGCTTCAGTGTGTGCCTGTTTGTGTGCGAACACTGACAGTTTTCCTCTGCAGCTACACACCCCGTGGAGGCAGGCTGGCTTGGGGGGTCCCCTCCTCAACGTGACAGCCCGACTGACTGGATGTGTGTATGGGGAAAGAAACAGGGAGTCCTAAGGGCTCTTTTTTAATAGAATAACTTATCCACTTTCTCTAATAATGTGCAGTGAGAAAGAAACAGGAAGAAAACTTTGGCACATACCCAAATCAAAATTTAGGTTATTCCAGTTGTCAGGACTGGATGTATTTGGTTGCATTTTGCACCTAACAATCTTTTTCAATTGTACAAATTCTCTATAAATGGTTGATGTCATGCTTTTGTGCACAACAGAGGCCAACTTTAAGATGATTGAGAGTGTGATGATTTATTTTCACAGCCATCTTTACAGTAGGGTGGACTGAGTTTGCACCATAATGAATGCAGTGCTCACTTGCTGCAAACGCGAGCAATTTCAGCTTGAAAGATGTGATGCCACCCAAATCTTAAAAACGTGTTTGGTTTGACTTTTATTTTTCCACTGCAAGCATCTTCTCTCATTCATATCTTGAGCAGTTCTGGGTGCTACAAAGCATTTATTGGGCGGTGTTTACCTCAAACTGACAGAGTGGCAGGCTGCCCGTCTACCTGCCCTGTCTGCCTGCCTTCACTTCTTCTTGCCAGCATCTCTTTCCAGCTGGAGCAATTGTGTGGAGCTGGATTCAAACCGAGGGCCTGCAAAGTATCAACTCCCTGTTTCACAGCTTTGACAGACACTTTGATTTGACATGCCATGAACAGTTAAAGTGAAAGTTATGTATACATGTTAATTAAACTGTTTATGTGTGGAGGGGTCAGAGACATTAGCAAGTCCCAGCGCAGAAGTGTGAATTTCTTTTCTTTTTCCCCACATCACGGTGTTTTAACCTCTTCTGTCTCTCATTTCCTTAATGATTACCAGGTGTGAGGGCAGAATTTTTCCTCCCCTTTTTTTGCCAAGTGGAGATGCGGATAGCTCTATTTGTGAAAAGTGTCTCTGTGTGTTTGAATTTAGGCGAGGATATTTGACGTCGGGCCCAGCTTGTTCAAAAGGCTCTCGTTTCTGGCAGAGAATGACTCTGGAATTCACTGAGGGGATGTGGAGGTGGTGGTCTTCAGTTGCTTAAGAAAAGGCTGTCGGTCTGTTTGAAATATGTAATTTGTGAAAACTGTATCTATTTTGATTTGTGATTTTCAGTTAGACAGTATAGACAGAGTTAGTATAAATCACTTCTGACATTAAGCAATTTCAGGGCCTAAAGCTCTCCTTTAAACTGTGTGGAGCATGTGCTTCTCGATTTTTCTAAAGCAAGAAACAAAGTGCGGGTAGTTCATGGACTAATTCTACATGTTTGTTTCTAATACTGGGATCAAAACTTTGAACTAGAAGTTTTTTTCTTTATGCATCTCTATTGCAAAAATAGAGATACAGAAATATTCACAAAGGAGAATCAAATGCTTAAAGTAAAAAAAAACAACCTGTTACTTGTCTTATAAATTAACATATTAAATTTTGTATACAGTAGTGTGCATAAGACTAAGCTTCTCATTTTTTATAATTTGCTAGGAAAATGGGAAATACTGTACAGTTTGCAAGGCAGATACTACAATTGTAACAAGCACAGCCTGAATACTCATAGGCAAGCTTTCTTTCCTGTCAAAATGTCACATTTGGCATTTTCTATAGATGCGACACAAGAAATGTGTTTTTGTGACATGTTGAGAGTAGCAAAATCCCTAAAGATACAATTTTAAATTGGTTCTTTCCTAAATTGTCTTTATGTCTAGACAGAACATTGGTTCATCCTTTGAGTTAGGTGCCCTTTTTATGCTTTATTGATTCATAGGTCAGTGTTAAGTGGCTTAACTAAAAAGAAAAACTACAGCTGGAAGTTATCAGGTACAATGACTGGATTGAAAATAAGTGAAAAAGCAGCCAATGTCCAAAGAAAAACTGCCATAGAAATCATAGAAACTATTGCTCAAGACCACGGTTATAAAAATATTTTTAAAAAGGGGTTGGCTGAAAATTTACACATCTATTGTATATAGATCTGTTTTACTGCAAGTCATTTGTACCACTAAGTAAAAATAATAATGAGGATGACAAAATTGCAGCCATACTGGTTCTTTTTTCAATCTAACAAGCAGACAGAACAGCAGACTTCCCTGTCATTATATCTCATGTTAACGTTTAAGCTCCTTCTCATACTACAGGGAGCGTTGGGCTGACTGAGACAATACATTCCAGCAAGAAAGAAAAAGCTGCCCTGCCACTCCCTCTCCCCTTGCCAAGACACTGCCCTTCCACCTTAATCATAGTTTTCATATCTGTACATTGGAAATTTGTTTCCCAAGGACGGTGCCATAAAACTACTGCTTTTTGAGATTTTTACCTGCCAGCTCTCTGCTTCCTTTCTCTACACAAGTGGGGAGGTTGATGGAAGTGGGAAATAGGGGCGCTGATAGTAAGTGAGGGGAGAAATGTAGACGGATTACTCTCTGGGAATTCTTTGAGAGGTTGAAGGGTTCAACATTGCATATGCCATAAACAAATAGTATAATTATTATTATTTTTTTGTTATAAGAGAAAGTGGCTTTTTTAAAACACCCTCCCCCTGCAGTAGGCTTACTGTCAAAGTGAGGACAGCGTATGTGCTTGGGAAACTTGGAGCTGTTGTAGGGAATTTAAAAGTGGTCAGTGTTTGTATTCAGGTTGGAAGTTTGTGTCACTGCTGAACATATGCAGGGATGAATTCTCAGTGTTAAAGACTGAAAATACCTGAAAATGTGAAAATTGTGTTTAATTGATCATGTTGATCAATTAAACACAATCAAGTTAAAACAATAGGAGAAGTTGTGTGCACAAGTTGTAGCAGCCTTTAGTGGTCAGCCAGTGTGTAAGTTATGTTTTAAATAATTGTCTTGTGTTATCTTGCTGAACTATTGTCGTACCGCACTGTACACTGTCCATCAGCAACCTTGTATTCTGTAGAAAATATTATTGAGCTAAACGATCAGTTGCTACCAGCTCATTCATTTTGTCTTGTCATAAAATCAAATGACTGTGAAACGTGAAAAAACCTAGAGTCAGATCTGTTCTCTGGCACCTGAATCTGTTATCTGAAATTCAAACTGCTTTATTATCTAATAACGCAGGAGTTGCCCGTCTTAATTCATGCAGATAGGCAAAAACGATGTCTGTATTTGCCAAAGATCTGTAGGGTCTTTTTTGACATTTGAGGGAATTAAGCTTCATTTAATATATTCTCTTACAAAGCAGACACTTAAACACAGGAATAAAGCTTTTATTACAAGTATAACCAGCGGTTAATGGCTCACCTTAAATATTTAATGCACTCAGCTGATGCTTTTACGAAGAGTGAGTTGCAAGGACAACAGAGGTAAATTTCCAAAGGAGCTTGTCGACATCACAAACAGCCAGTAGTAAACAATATCAGGGCTAGCCGCTTTAAATGGCTTGACTCAGAGTTCTTGAAAGTAAATCGATGTCTGACTTTCATTTGTTCTTTCTGTTTTCCAGACAAAACTCTCAGTATCTCTGATAAGTAGGATCGCGCATGCACGTTTAAACAAATGCACTTTCCTGCCCGGCACTGCGGCAGAGCAGTGGTGTTTTTGGTCAAACACAGTAACTTTTTAAACATACAATTGTTCCATAATTAGTGAGATGCTAATTAATTTATGCTCCCCTGTTTGATGTACAGTATGGCAATACTTTGAAAGCAACTGTGTTCGTTCTTTGCATAAATTTGTAGCGTTTTCTGCAGAGTTCAAAAGAAATGTGGCAGAGTTTAGAAAGGCACGCTTGCATTTAAATAATGCGCCCCATTTTCCCGTCTGTTTGTTTTTAGGGATAATATTAATGAATTAACATTTTAAACAATCCGTCATTATTGTTGCGCTGCCACTTATTTTTAACTCAATTAGATTTTAATAGATCATTTTTTCCTAATGTGCACACTATGTTCTCCCCACTTTGTTCACTGCACAACAAAAGATTAATTACAAATGAGAGGAATGATCAAAAACATGATAATCAAATTGCAACAATAAGTTGGGAATTGCAATTCTAATGCAATACAATAGAGTATGTGTTGCAAATTAACCACCCACTGTCTGTTAGTGTGTGTGTGTTCTTGCTAACTTGTGTGCATGTGTCTGTGTGTGCAAACAGTATGGAGCCACGCTGGGTTTACATACATGATAAACACTTTGCTTGTGCTTTTAAATAATTCTCAATGGACATCACAGGTTGAGATTTTAACGTTTTACCTTATAGAGGTCTAATTATTATATATTTATCAGCAGAAGGACAGACACCCCAAATACAGCCCTATAGTAACAATTCTATAGTACCACATCGCGAGTGATGTGCATTTAGAGTCAGTCCATATCATTTTTAAAAAATGACAAAAAAACATATCTCTTTACTTTTCAAAAGCCTTTTACTAGCCGACATTAAATAATAAACCCTCACCGTCCACTTCATCACGCACATCTAAGGTTAAACTGCTTCTTACCACAAACTTTGTGCATTTAGGCATGCAGACATGCTCATGATGCCCTGCTGAAGTTCAAAACAAGCATTTTCCCCAAAGAACTATATCTTTGAGCTGATAGAAAGGAAACGATAACTATATATAAATAACCATTTATTACAACCAAGGTATGCAGAACAGCATCTCTGAGCACCCCATCCCTGAAACAGAGGGGCTAAAGCAGCTTCCACTCATGTCGGCCTGAAAACAGGAATTGATACAGTTCACACAGGCTAAACAAAAGACTAGAAGACAGGAAGACTGGTCTGATAAATGGTCATTTCTCCTGCAACATTCAGATTTTAGGGTCAAAATTTGGCATATACAACGCTGAAAGTGTGGATCCATCCTGCCTTGTATCAACAGTTCACACCGGTGGTAGTGTCGAAATGGTGTGTGGGATATTTTCTTGGCACACTTTTGGGTCCCTTTAGTACCTAACAATGTGACCAGTAAGTGTATAGATTCAATTGACTGCTAAAAAAATACTGCTGAAAAACGTCCAGGCTTGGCATATATCTAGAGTAGCCTTTCACCTTTGCAGTCCAGTCTCTTTGAGCTCGATGGCTGAGTGTCATCTAATGCTCGTAAATTGGAGCAGAGATGATAACAGATGAAAAGATGATCTTGCCGTTACACTTGGAAAACAACACAGTCTCATCCTTCATTCGTTGATTCATTTATTTATTTAACGTGAAGACAAGGTTTTGTGGGCGCTGCTCTTTTTTTAACATTCTTTCATTGAACATTTGAAACTGAATACTCCAATTACTCCTGTGTATCGGGTAGTTAAAGTATAAGCTATGGGATGCACTTTGAAAACCAGAAACCTCAGCTCACCCACTGTTATTAGGTCACCAACCTCACCTATGCTCTCATGATCACACTGTGCTATGGAAATATTTTTGTTTTTATTTGTATCTATTTTTTGGCCACTTCGCATGCGTATGTAGCAGACGGATCTCGGTGTGCGATTCCTTGTTGTGTCTTCAGACTGGCAGAGACAAGAGAAATTGTCAGTTGTACGCAAGGTGTCACCAGCCTGCGCGACAGACGGGGCAATTCAGTCCCCGGAGGACAATGCGGCCAGGTGAATTTGTAGTAGCTTGGCCTAGAGGTCATCATCGTCAGCCACTGTCGCCCTGTCACTCCGAATGGGCCCCCAAATCATGTTGTCAATGGTGATGCATCGAGATCTTCCTCGGGCAAAAATTGGATGCTCCAAACTCAGCTTGATTGATGCATTGGGCAGGTTGTGCCTGCCTGTCTTCGGGATGTGTCCTTACCCTGGTTTAAAGATGAAGCAACAGAGACGTACTTGGTTGCGGTGAAAGCAGAGAGATGTACTTTTAAAAGTTTTTTTTTTTTTTGTGCTAGCGGTTTTCTTATCAAAGAATCTACCATATCTATCAGCCTTGAAATTTATAGGATTTTAACTGCCTTTTCATTTTTCTCGGTACATCTTTTGTGGCACGGTTCAATCAGTGTTCTGAGAATGTTGTTCTCACTGTTTTCATTGAGGCATCAGGATTACATTATGGCTCGAAGGCGAATGCACAGCTTGTACATTCAGTGGATGCCACAATGAAACGGAATGAAAAATAGCTGTTTTTCTGTGACCAAAAGTGCAGCCTTTATGCATCCAAGGGCATGGCATTCTTGGGCCCTGGGTACTAGCCGTGGAGTGTTGTGAACATGAAATATCTTCTTTTATGTGCCATTTTTTTCATTATGCTCCCTCTGTCTCTTTCTTTCTCCGCTTTCCTCCAATGGTTTTTCCTTGATGGTCTCGTCTGGCCCGGGTTGCTCTCTTTCTGTGTGTGTGAGTGTGGGGCTGTGTACACGTGAGTGTGTTTTAATAGACGCCACTGTTAATGCTGTCTTTATTGCCTCGTTTCTTGCTATTTGCATAGATTTATGAGCATAGATTTTCTGTTTCTTTACATAATGCGCGTGCTCTGTGTGTATTTGTTAGTACTCAATCATATAATTCTGTTTTTTTATGTCAGAAAACACAGTATGAATATAGGCACTTGAGATTTTCTATTTCAATAAAACTGTGTGGAACCTTGGGTTGAAGCCTTTGATGGCTTAGCGCAGCCTGCAACGAGGAAGAAGTCTTGCAGACGAAACAAATGCAAGCCGAGCTTTATACAGAGGTGGCCCACTTTGGAGAAGTTGTCCTACTTCTTTCCTCATTACTTCCGACTAAAGTCTAATTCAGCTCTGTGCGACTAGAATAGACTTCAAATCAACCTTACCTGCATGTGTCGCTCCGCTCATTAGTTTTGATCTTTTTTCTTCTTCTTCTTCTTCTTCTTTTATTTTTATAAAAATATAAGAGAGAAAACAGGTGTAACAACTTTGTCCTCCTCTTCTTTCTTTCTCCCTTTCTCTCTTTCTTTGTCTGTGTTTACAGGGCCTGTTCATCTTTCTGATATATGGGGTGTACAACACAGAGGTAAGTCTGCATTGTGTCTCAAGGCTGTTGGAGTGAATGAGAGAAATGACAAGTTTCTGATGGGCTCCTTGCTTAAAATCAGCGTGGGTGGGGTGCGCCAGAGTGTGTGTGTGTGTGTGTGTGGATGGGTAGAGGGATGAGAAGGAGGGGAGGGGACATCGTTTCCATGCGAGCGTCCCACTGCCCTTCATGCTTGGACTAACTTATATGCATCTGAGTCCAACCATTTAACACTGACACGCTGCAGTTCTCAGCCACTCATTCCTCACCCACATTGGCTAATATTTCACTGCCTCTTTAAGTTTTTAAACTCACAGCCCTCCATTTAGCATCCTGACAAAGCTGCTGGCCAGGGCTTTGCAGGGCTCCAAGCAGTACCCGTAATTGAACCGAAAAAAAAAAAAGGTAGTGGTGGTGGTGGGGGGACAATATGCAACAAACAATATAGAATGAAGGGTGATAAAATGCAATCTTACTGCCTTATTACCATTTACCAAACCATAGCTGTGCGGGGGTGGAGAATGGTTGAGCGTCTAGACGGAGAGTTGTGATTTAATGGATGAGTCGCATGTCACAAAAATCATTCTTGGTCAACTGTGGCTCTTTGTAAAGTCTGCATAGGTGATGCTGCGTTTAAACTTAGGCCCACCTTCCAAAGTTGCATGTGAAAATTTAAAATTCAAAAGTCTGAAAAATGTGCAAAAATAAAGAAAGCAACAAGCAAATGGAAAAGACTGTAAATCTGAATGTAAATGCAGCATACGAAGCAAAATCTAAGACACCGTTTCTGCGGCTTGCTATTCATTTATGGTGAATACATATATACGCTGTCTTTTTGTTAGGCTTTTCTTTGACTGAATACACAAGGTCATTGGTCATTAGTCCATCCTCCTCCACTGCTCTTTTCTGTTTCTCTTTCTTCAGTCTAATTTATTTCAGCTTTCTGTCATTATCACCTGGCTGCTGACCATCAAAGAAAACATCTCGAGTTTTCTGTCCTTTTCCATTTTGTTTTCTCCCTCCTTTCTTCTCGAGAGCGTCGAGAGCAGCGTCCCTGAGTCATAGGCATACATCAATATAGCATTCTTGCTTAAGTGGCTTTTCAGTGCTCGGGAATTTGTTTTCTTACACTCATGTTGTCCTTGACCCTGAGGTCCTCGTGGTTTGTGAGCAGCTCCTCTTCAGGTTTGATTTTCAAGAGGACCTCACTGTTGTGGTAAAATTTGGGGGAAACAAAACAAAACAGAAAACCGAGTAATTATTTCATCTGCTCCCACTGACCCCGCCATCACCTCTCGAAGAGTAGGGAGCTTTTCTTTTGTTTCTACTTTTTCCTCCAGATTGTGACACTTGGCAACGTTGGCTTTAGGTTTCAGCCTTCGTGACCCCTTAAAAGAAAATATTTGCTTGGTAAAAATTTTATTATTTTATTTTATTTTTTGTAAGGATCCTGTGGGCAGGATATACGGTGTCCTGGCATTTTGATTCATTCAAAAGCTGTCTTGGAAGGGACTTTCAGCGACAGCTGGTATAGCACATGGCAGGTACACAAAACACACAGTGAGCACACTGTGTGTAAAAACTTTGCAAAGTTGCTGTTAGTTGTTAACATTTAAAACAGATGAGTCTAACCGCCTCTGTGTCAGGAGATTTCGCTTTGATATTCTTAAGGTGGTGAATTAACTAGTGCCTGAAAGTCAGGACATGCTCCATTTATGAAGCCGGTTTCTAGGCTGAATAATTACAATTGTGTATGGTATGGAAGAGAGACTACATCTGCTGCTATTACCCTCAAAATGTATCGTTTTAATTGCTAATTACCTGACAGTAGCTTTCCATTATTCATTGCAATTAGCTTTTCCTTGGTGGTCACCTTGTAATCCCACGCTTTGATGACCTTTTATTTCCATCAGCTCCAAGGATGTCGGCAGGTGTTGTCGGGCAGACTGCTTTAATATGGTAATCGCTTAGCACCCATTTACATGGGAAACCATGCTTTGCATCCTTTGCATCATTGCAAAACCTTGAGTGTGCGCAAACCCCTTAAACGCATAACGATCATCTAAAACAATGCCCTTCCCCTCATTGTCAAATGATTAATTAAGTTGTGTCATGTAATTGCCTCAGCTCACTGGCTGCTTTTGAGATCAGTGAAACCCTCGCGTCTCATTTTCCCCATTAAAAAAATGTTAAGATAGTGTCTATCCAACATCTGCACTGTGTTGACGACCTCCTTAGTATCTTGTCAGAAATAATAGAAGGGTTTTTGAAACGCAATGCTGGCATTGTTGATTTTGCCTTGTCACGAGGCTTAGGCTCTCTTCATTATGTCGCCCTTCAGCAGTGGTACGTATGCAAAACATCTTCTGCATACACATGCTGTCTCTGAGACCGTGTGTATGCGTTCACTGTGGTGTCATAATTTATAACACGGCGTGACTTAATGAAGCCATAAGCCATAATGCATATTCACTAACGTTGTGGGCCGGGCTGGGACGGGCTGTAGTGATAAGTGCCCAGCCGATACAAATTTACAGTTAGTGCTGACAGAGGGCACAAACACAAGAGCGCGCAGAAATCCCCAGAGGATTTTGAAGAAGATAGGAATAACTGAACTACCGAAAAAATGTAAGAATTAATTTTGTATCCTGTAATATTTATTTCACTGTACTGAGAAATTAGCAAAATGTAATCGAAGCAAAGCAGTTCTTGTACAATATATATATATATATGTATCTATCTATCTATCTATCTATCTATCTATATATATATATATATCTATATATATCTATATATATATATCTATATATATATATATATATATACATACACATACATATATACATATACATATACATATATATATATATATATATATATATATATATATCAACTTCTGTCTGGTATTTTATGTGTTAAATGAAGGTGTGCAGTACACTGTTTCATCTGAGTGTAAAAATGTAATCTGTTCTGCTAGGGCAGTCCCTTCTCCTCCAATAGCTCCCATTTGTTGGTCCCGGCGCTCTGTGTTGACAGATGATAGCTTGAAGTCGTCTCCTTAGTTTGCCAGCTCTATGTGTCACTTTCAAGTCCCATTAGCCGCTGGGACATGCTGGAGCACCCTCTCGCACACACATACACTATCCCAACCACTGCGTGTCAGTGTCTGCAAACGAACCCTCAAAATATGTTCCTTCCATTCCACATTTTATTTTCCCTTCTCCATTTTTACACTTTGCATACTCGCAGGTGTTTGCTGTGGAAGATATTTTGTTTTAATTCAGCGTGCGCTGCAGTTATCTCTTTTGCTCCCATTCTCTGTGTCTTTCTTTCAGGTTCGAAGCACGGTCAACAGGATCAAGGAGAGGAGAAAAGCGCTTAATTTTTCAGTATGTAATCTTCCATTTTCCTGTGAACAAGTGTGTGTGCACGTCTTTATTCTGTTGTGTGTGTGTGTGTGATAAACACTGGTGTGACAGACTCAATTTTCCTTACAGCGTTCGCTTCTCATGAAAAAAAGAAAGAAAAAAATCCCTACTACAGCAATGCCACAAAGAGTCTCTGTACATCGGCTCACTAGTCGACAGTCCGTGTTAGATGCCCTTATACATCAAACATACACCCATAATAACCCCCCCTTCCCTGCCCTCCTCACTCTCCCCATTGCATCACCTTCATCGTAGCAATGTCAAGCTCCACGGTGGGTTACAAGTTTCTAATCCAGGACAAGCCGTCCCCTGACATTAAAGTGTCAGGCCAGTATTTATACCTTGGTGGACGCCGTTTGGCTGAAATTGTGGGATGCTGCACGTGTGTCTGTGGTGTGTGTGTGTCTTGGGAGATTATAGCCTAACCAAAGGACATTAAAAGTAGTCACAAGTCTGTAGCACACACAAACATGCACATGTCAGACACGCATACGATTGCAAACCTTAACGTCTTGACAAACTCTCATTAAACTTATCCCCAACCTCATCTTGCAATTGCATACACAGGTGCATGTGCATGAAAAGCCTCTGCTCCCATTGGAGCACACCACACAGCGCCTTTCTCTGTACTCTAATCCACATATGTGACCCACCTTATAATAAAAAAGGAATGCAATAAATAAGTTGGTTAATTAATGTTTTCTGCATGTCTCCCTGTATGCATGTCTATGCAATGGGGTTGTGTGTTTGGGGGAGTTGGGGGGGACTTGCCTCCTGGTGCAATCTGATATATTGGTTGCTCATGTTATCAGTGAGCCCCCCCATCTACCATCATTTTTACTGCTTCCTCTCCCCTCTGTGGCGGCAATTTTCCAATCCTGCTGGGTTCCGCTATCAGAATGCGTTTTTTAGCCATCACCGCTGCCTGACAGTTTTTAGCTAATGCTATCTTGTGCTATAAATCCTGCTTGAAATACTGTATCTACCTGTCCTTTGGTTAGATAGGAGACATTTGGCTCTAGATGACCGCACATGCCCCTATATATCCCCTTGTTGTAAAACATAGGATTGGGTATTGTGCCTTGCCGGGTGAGGGATAAAGAGGCTTCAGCGTGTTACTGCATATGGGGTCATTTGAAGACAAATGGCTCTTTAGAGATAGAGGGATTTATATGTTGCATTACTCATGAGTGAAGATTTACCCCGAAAAGGATGATTCACAATAAATTCATTTTAGGAATTGAAAGTGGTTATTTAAATAACAAAAGACCATTTTAAGCTTTCATTGTCCTTTTATACCTTTATCGTAAAAACATTAAACGTAGCCAGTACTAAGCCGAGTTATGTCAAAGCCACCGCAGTACTGACTTTTGGAATATGCCTTCATCTCTAGGCTGATCATATGTTAGTACAGTCGTGTAGTGTCTCTAAACAGTGCAAAGGATATAAATGCACAGTATTCTGCAAAAACCTTGATCCACCCATCATTTCTTTATATTTTGCTAGGAAAAGGGGAAATATGTATAGAGATTTCTTGAAATATGCAAAAATAAATGGAAAAAAGTATATAAGGCAAAAACAGAGTTTGAAAGTGGATATTTTGTTTCACTATCTTTACTCTTCAACGCAGCCTGAACTCTCACAAGCAAGCTTGTCATTTCTTATGCTTTTACTGCACTGGCATTGTGTTTCTTATGCTAAACAATGAAGCTGTTGCCAATCACACCTTTCCAGATTATGTGACTGTACTTTTCTGTGTTTAGAATTCCATGAATGGTGGCACAGTCTCTACCACCACAGTTGAAATTCAGCCTCAAACCATGACAGAGCCTCCACCGTGTTTTATACCTCCTGTTTATCTCCGCCATACATATTGATGACTATTTGAACCCACAATTTAAAATTTGGATTCATCAGCCAGCTTTATCTTCTTAATAGTGGTTTCGTCACAGTCAATTTTCTAGTGAGACCATGTCTGATGAGGCTTCAGCAAACAGGAGAGCAGGAGATAAAGGGCCAGATGTATCTCTTAGAGCCTATGTGAGGGCTTTGCTGGATTTTTTTTCTCTATTTCTTAAATAATTTATAGCTTAATGTATCATCCAATCTATTATTTTTTTCAGGGGAGAAAAAACCCACACCAATGATATAGAAGTCTCAAAAACCCACAAAACCTGTATATGATATATTGGGCATTAAGGGGTTAAGGACATAATGTTCATGCTTTCATCAGCTGTAGATAGTGTTTTAGGCCTGCCACTTGTGACCCCCACCAGTCTAGTTTCCTCAAGGACACACTGCATACTGTGCTAAGATATGCTAAGTGTTTGGCTAATAGCTCTCTTAGAATTTTCCATAGTATTTCTTGGTATTTTCCATTTCATTTAGAGAAATTGGAACATTTTTGTTCCTGCTGCCAGTAAGTATTTAAGTTATATTTATTTACTAGTATTTTTCTTCCTGTTATGTGTAGACACATCACTGGTTCATCATTTCAGGTGCTTCAGATGCTTTTTTTGAATACTTTATTGATTCATTCGTCAGTGTTCAGTGGAAATGAGTGTTGGCTCAAACCTTTAGACAGTACTGTATGATGGTCTGGCAAAAACACATAATTTTTCCCTGGTGTTGCAATATTTAACTTTAAAAGTCATTGGTCTTGCTATAGTCTGCTATCGTTGAAGAATTTGCAGGTGGCTAGATTTAGAACGACTGATTAATCTGCTATACATGGCTGTGAACTGTGGGAGAAAGCTGGAGCACATGGAGAAAAACCACACAAGCACAGGGAGAACCACCTACTTTGACAGCTTCTTGTATAAATTCCACCCAACCTAATCACACACTATCCCCTCTTTAATTCCACACCACTGCTGACCTCTTTAGCCCTTTTCCTCTACTTGGGTGTGGATCTCAAACAGCGTTTTCTTCTTGTTTGACCCCAGGGATACACACACACATACACACAGCCACTTTGAACAGTGTCGCCTGTCTGTTTGATACCTCGTACCTCTTGACCCACCCTGACCTTCTTGTACACTCACAGCCAGATTGCTTTGTGAAATAAAGCTGTCAGTTGTAGGACCCAAATAAAAAACAACCCCCCCTTAGTGCTCCATGCCCCTGACATCACTGAAATATAGATATAAATTGGAAGTGGATTAGTTTTTTTGATCTTAATTCAAGTTTTGACAAGACATAGGAAGCTACATGTAGAAGTTACAATTTAAAAGAAAAAAAATGAATGGGACTAGAATTTGGTGTTGGTGTTTCCTTTCTTGTCTTTATCTGGTAGCACAAAAATATGTGTTGCATTTGCATTTGCCTTTTTCTATTTGCAGTAAGACAGAAGAGCAGGATATAAAAGACATTCCAGTCTGTTATAGTACAGTACAAGACTTAGGAAACCCTGGAACCTTGTTGTTGGCCTCCTTGACCCCACAACTCCGTTTGAGAGCCGTGCAAATAAGTGGGTTTTGTGTGATTGCAGTTTATTTTGGTCTGGATGGAAGATGCATGTGCATGGTATAAAACAAAGAGCTAGCTCTTTCACTTAATTTTCTACATCAGCTGCTCTAGCTTGCTGGCCACACTGTGGGAAGAATAACACAGTACGTAACAATAGCCTATATGATTTTTTGAAATCGTGATTAGGGGTAATCAAGGGAAAAAAGGCATAATTTAACATGAAATATCTACCACTCGTCCATCTGAGTTTAGTACACATTTCCTAATATATGTTTATGTATTTATTTTCCAGTTTTTCTTGAAAGTACTGTTAAAGTACTTTTCTTTAACATTTTAAATGCATAAGAGTGCCAAGTGGAATAGATACAGAAGGCAGCAACATAAGAATGATGATAATTGTATATATAACTAATTTGTATCACTAATGGGCAATTAATAAGCTGCTGATGATACTGCTTTCTTATATCTTATAGAACTGTGCCAGTTCCCGACCATCCAGTTCAGTTACCAACTCTCGTCCTGTCAGTTTCCCTCTTGGAACAACTCCAAGCCAGGAAGAGGAAGGCTATGCTTGCAGCACCACGCTAGGCCCGGCAATGCAGGAAGAGAACAGCCAAGGTGAGCTCTGACTCCAGTGTCATGCAACTGTAAGTGGTGTTAGTACACCAACTTTGAGATGAGGCAGGGTTGTCGTTGTCATCGTTAATCATAATATAATTTGGGGTCTCAGTCATTCAGTAACCTGGAAATTATTAGACCACATTCACAATCCTGGAAAAGTAAAAAAAATGAGAGAAGTTGTAATGTCCAAAAATCACTGTGCAGCAGTGATTGATTTCTGTCCAGTGATAAACATTGAAGACCAATCATGGTGCATGTATAGTTGGCAGTCATGAAGGAAACTTTCTATTGTTTCTTCTGATTAACTAAAAAATTCATTTAAAAAAGACTTTTGTCTCAATTTAAACAGTAAAAGGGCCACATTTCCAGCATAATGATTCCACCTAGAGAAATGTAAAGCAGTTACTGTATTGTATTGCTTTAAATAGTAATCTTTGTCTTTTCTTGTATCACTTTAAAATGTAATACAGTTGCCCTTTTGTTTGGCAGTTGTAAAAAAGCAAAGCCTTCTCTGATTCAGTTTTCCACACAATCTTTTCTAGTTTTGCTCAAAAGATGTGCAATAGCATGCAGTCTTTGGAGCTAAACATAATAGCAGGTCACAATATTGCTTGCTAATTTGATTATTCTGCTGGCCTTACTTCTCAAAAAGCACAACCAACCCACCATCACTTAAAAAGAACAAGGAAGGTCACCTATTCTGTGATTTCTTTAAAAAAGTATTATTATTTTTGTTATTTGAATGAAATTTTCTTTTCTTTAGAATAGCTGAAATATTTTCTTGGTCGTGTGTCTTTGTACTTCATCTTTTTAAGACGGCAGCACCTGTAGCCTTGGTTGTCAAAATTTTCTGCTCAGCAGTAGATGTTTTCAAGTGAAGGACTTTAATTTTCAGAAGCTTTTTGAAAGATTTTTTTTAAGGAAGCAGTGAGAGTGACTTGTTTAGCGGGGGAAGGGTGGCAAAATAGGCAGCCAAAAGATGTGAAGATGGGGTGTTATTGAATACGAGACTCTAAAGGTTTATTTTCTGTGCACAGATTATAAATTAAAAACAAAACTAATAAAACACTAAATTTGTGGGGTGCAACAGCCATCCAATCAGTTTCGTCTTCATTATGGTATGGAATCTATGCATGCAGTTCAAATTAAAATGCTTTTCCATGTTTTTTTTTTTAAGGGGCATTGGGAACAACGCTGCACTCTTAACCCATTATTACCAACACCCCTGATCAGTGTCCAGTTGAATTGATTACATAATGCATTGGGTCTGAAAGCCACATGAATTCATTGATGAGTAATTGATGAAAAATTTCAGATTTTACATTTGCAAAGAAACAAAAGACACTTTAAGTTTTAAGAATCTTGCATATCATCATATTGTCTACTACAAGAAAAATAATGCCATCTCTATACTAGTGCGACACCATCCCTGGGAGTGTACCTCATGCCTTTGATTCATATCACATTATTTTGAAGAAGAATACAATGACCTCAGTGCATATATTGAAACTTGGACATCACTATACTTGGACCTGGATTATAGGTCTGAAGGTTTGGTGTTGCAACTTGTGCGATCCCATGCAAGATGATCTGTAGTTTTGATTGCAGCAGTGTAAGTATATTCCCCCACTAGCATATCTGCAAGGCATTACCGCAAAGCGTTCTCAATCTGAGAGTAGTGGCTGGCCCTATTGAGTGAAATCAGACATCTAAAGTATTCTGTTAAACTTTAACACTAACCAGACACCCTGGATTCAATCTAGCTGCCTGACCCATGCTGCACTCAGCAGGGTTGAAACTCCTTTTATTGTTGAAAAGATCGGCGATACCAGTTTCAAAGAAGGGTAAGAAAGCGGTAGAGGTCAATCTCAGGTTTCACTCTGTCATTTTTATTCTTTTTGCTCACTTTCTTTTACTGTTTACTAAAAAGTAAACAGTATTGAAGCCAACAGTTTAAGACCTGTGAATGTACTTATATGGGAATATATTTGTGAATATAATGTAATTGTGTATTTGACATGGCATGGACTCTACAAGTTAGAAGCAAAACTGATAACTTGACAATCTTTAGAAGACCTTCTACAATCTCTACAAGACAGCCTTCTTTTAAAAGTGCTTTCTTCTATTTGGAGGCTTAGGACAACAAAATCACCAAAACTCCACAGGTCATCGATTTCTACTTATGCCCAAATAAAAAAGTTTAAATTTGTAATAATTTAATTCTAAAAAGTAAACTTTCATATATTCTATATTTATTAGATATAAAGTAAAACATTTCAGACAGTTCAGACAGATTATAGGTTTTTTATATTCAAAAATCAACTATCATTTTTTATTATGCTTTCTGAAACAGGTCTCTCTTGTAAATTTGTGTCAGCCCCACAAAATCCAGAGCCTTAAGGGACTCAGGTCAAATCTCATCCACCCCAATGACTCAGCCACCAGAGTTTTTTAACTATCTTATTGACCTCAGCCACAGTAATGGGTGAGCCACCCCCCCTCATCTCTAGACTTTTAGACTTTACCTCCTTTGCTGGAGCCATACGATTCTTAAGATCCTCCAGGCACCTTCCAGACTAGGTTCTCTGCAAGATGCTCCCAGTGCACCTGCACTATACACCAGGCCTGTACAGCATCGTTCCCCGCCACCTGATCCAACTCACCACCAGGTGGTGATCAGTAGAAGCTCTTCGCTTCAGCTGAATGTCCAAGACATAAAACTGTAGAACTGATGATACAATTACAAAATTATTTATTGATCTGTAGTCCAGATTATCCTGTTGCCAGGACTGAGCATTGTATTATAGGCAAACTTTCATGGGACAAAAGCCTAATAACAGAAGGGCTTTCCACTGTTATTTCCCATGTAGTACGTGAACATGACAGTGGAGTCCGCGGATGGGGCACCTTCCAGTGACCCACCCAAGGACTCATGAAAAGGCCAGTACCGGTACCTTTGAGTTGTCAGTCAAGGCCCCTTCCCCAACCAAAATGTATCAACTGGGGTTATTTTGTGTATTGGAAATGTCTGAATTAGGCAGATTTTTCCATTTAGAATAGAGCAGAGCTCAGCAACCTTTCTGATGATGAGTGCCATCTAAAATTTCCTCAGAAGTCAATGTGCCATATGACTGCATTAGCAATAAATTTTAATAACGCTCTATATTAACAGTTACACACTATATAGAACAACTTTATAGAATTATATTTGTTCGCAGATGTTGGCAGCTATCAGGAAATAGTTATAAGCTATATTTGAAACACACAAAAAAATACACTTTTTATCCATAACAGCAAAGGAACTGTACAACAGAAAATACAAATGCTATTTATGGTCTCCTCTCAACAATAATAAGAAAAATAAACTGGGCCAATATGGCATGTTTGTTGATACAGAGATACACATGTTAATGTGATCTCTGGTCTCCCACTCAGAGACACAGGTCTCTGAGTGTCCAGCATTCAGACGGTTACCTGAGGACGCCCTTCGTCTGAGAGAAAATCTGCTCACACAGTTCTGTAGAGCCAAATGTCAATAAGGCCTCTGCAATGTTCTGAAGACAGTTAAACTTTACAGGTAGTGATGTCCAGCAGGTGAAAATGCAGCTCCATGAACACGCACAGCTATGGATTCCAGCTGCAAACTTTGACCCCTACAGACTCGAGCTTTTCAGTTCAATCAGCTGCATTTCGATGTCCTCTGTGTCCAGCCAGTTAATGCGAGACAAAACCAGCTGCTCATTAAAACTTTCTGGTTTGATCAGAAAAGAAAACATTGGTCCATACACCTGAAAGTCCTGAAAACGCACTGTGAATTCTGTCTCGAGTCTACGGATGTATCCGTGTATTTCCGCGGTGCTGATGCTGCGCTGAGCGGACAGCTCATGATGCATTTGAAGTGTCAGAATGTGGAAATTTCAACATTGCTTGAAAAAACTGCCAGCTAGCAACATCCCTCCCACCGGTAGGCTAAGTTATTTTTAGCCAATTACAAGTTGAATCTGGTAGTTGGGGTTGTTAGCTAAGATACTGTCATTAAGAAGCTGCACAACTAATGTGTGTATGCGAGCTAATTTGCGATGTGTACCGCTGGCCCGGCCATTTATTTTTTAATGCACCCTCTCAGATTAATTCACTGCGTGTCGGGCTCGTGCCATCAGTTAACCCTTAGCGTGCCAGCTGTGGCACGCGTGCCCATGGTTGCCGACCCCTGGAATAGAGTATACTCTTTATATAACCTGTATCCTAATAGATTCTCATATTATTAGGATAGTGGTAGAATAGAATAAGTCTGTACAGATATAATTAGAATAAGTAAACAATGCCTTGTTGATTTACTTGAAGAGGCTCCTTATGATTTTCTTTAATCCAGTGACATCTAAATGTTTGCTTTAGTAGAAAGAAGTGAATTAAAGGAAACTGTTCACAAGTTTTATTGGCAAAAAATGCAAAATTGTGTCAAATTTGATTGCTGACCTAAAAATAGGAAATAATCTTTCACCTTTATTTACTTTTTGTAATTGTTAGCCTCATGATTTATGATCTGTATTAGAAAATGTCCATCAGCGAATTAGTCCTTTTGTTGCTAACCATGTGTCGTTAGAGGACCTAGGACAATCGAGCATCATATTACAATCTAGGTCTTGAGTAGATAAATATTATGTGGGTAAGAGTTTATGACACTTACAATAATGATATTCACATTTGAAAAGTACATATGCTGTGAGTTATTGCTCCTTGTTGCTGTTCTGTGCACCTCTCAAACTGTGATTTATAGCATTTCCTTTGCAGCTGATCTACATGATCCTCAGCAGTATTACCGCATCTCTTATTCATATGGGGCACAGTATATACAGTCTATATGCCACAGTTACATGACTGAACCTGCCATGCACCAAGACAAATTAAACTGAGCAGGAAAAAATAATGTTTTTGATGTAACACAACTGTAGAAATAATGGAGTGTCAGATATTATTACTTAGCCCATTTGGTGCTCTTCCAATTTGCTGCTGTGCTATGAAGTCCACTGCAAATGCAATCACCTGCATGTGATTTATTGGGACTTGGGTTGTTGGCCAAGAACTCCACTACATTGCTATTATTTTCTTGCTGTAACTTCTATTATTACTGTTCTAACACAGAGTGTGTGATGCTGTGAAAACGCTAATATACTAGTTGATCCATTTCTCAGAGTGACAAGCAGGCATTTCTAATGCTTGATTGAATCAGTAATAAATTCATAAAATAAAAAAAATCTGGCTTTTTTAAAAGTGACAATTTTATAATGATTATGTATTCCATTAAGGTACAAATAACAAACAGATAATTTTCTTTTTTCTAACAATAACCATTGGATCTGCTGAGTGATACTGGTATCTTACATATATACGGTCAAGTAGTAATTGTTTCTGAGTGGGTGTAAATTTCTGCATGATTGGGACAAATATTCAAAGCAGACAGTGAGTTATGTTAAGGAGTGATATTCAGTGAGAAATCGGAAAGTAAAGCACGTATTTGCCACGAGGAAGGACATGCGCGTGATGAAGGAACAAAAGGGGAGTAGGCAGTGAAGTATGGGGACTGGAACTGAAAGGGATGTGCAGATGTTGGCGTAAGTTTTTGATCAGAAGGCCCCACGTAATAGCTGTGTGGAAGGTTGCGAGGCGAAGTAATGGTAGGTCACTAGGTCACATCATCTCTTTACTTTGTTAAAGAATCTTATTCAGCAAAGACAGACAATTGGTCATCTTTCATTTGGTGGTTCGTGTTACGAAACTCAGAGGTTATTTAGCTTTTCTGTTGGGTCTCCTTTGCTTCAGTGGACTGTATTATAGAGCTTTCTATGGCTTTGTCACTCTTTTTTGTGTCCAGTTAATATCTAATAATTTCTCAATGTATTTTTATTGCAGTTCTAGTTGTGCACTTTATAGATTTTACTAAAGGTCTGATGTAATTTTAATTTAAAACCTACAGGCTCAGTTATAAACAAAGAGAAACTGATGGGTCACCTGCCCCAAATTCTTTTGCTTTCCAGGTGACTATAATGAAGAAAAGGTGTTGTGAAGTGTTGTGCAGTCTTATAAATTTATAATAGTAAACCATATTTCTGGTATCGTTTCCAGTTTGAGTAACCTTACTTGTAGGAACCATATGCCTGCACATTGCTGACATCTGACACCCATTTCTCTTCCTCTTTTTAGAACATGTGTTTCTCAGTATATCTTGCAATTAGGGGCCTTGTTAATAGAAAGTGGTGTGGCGGTATATTGCATGCATCTTCTGCAGATTACACACAGATCACACAGACATTACCAGAGGGTTGTCTCCCCCTTACATCCCTCCACCCGGACACCATCACTTGTCATGCATGTTTAGCCCAGTTCATTGACATGCAACAGGATCCCCTGCTCCAGAAATGCACAAAAAAATTGAAATATTCCCTTGTGGAATGACAGCATGTTTCAATTTCACGTGGGTGATTGCTGTAGTATCGCTTTCTGGATTTGCATGACCACGTCTATAGGCCAATGATAATTTCACAAATAAAACCCTAATTCACTTGTTGTTAAACAATAATGTTAACATTAGTAGCTGTATCATTACGTTATGAACAGCAGTTTAAATACATGGAAGCTGATTTAACATTTACAAATGTTAAATCTGACACAGCTCAACTAAACAATATCTAAGCTGCTAGTGATGAACACCTGTTTGACCCTTTTATTTCTGCACGTCTTTTGTTTTAGTTAGATATGCATATGTAAATCTGTCAAAATGAATTACGATTAAAATTTCCTTGATTGCAGATTGTGTAAAATGAATTGAAATGCGATTACAGCTTTTCATAATGTCAAGTTATGATATCCTTGCACCTTGCATACAGGCCGTTTGTAATTACTGTTTATTTTTCCACTTACAAGACAAACTTAAATAGCTCAAGTGTGTGTCTGGTGTCTCTGTTTTGACTTTTGAGTTTTTCTTTGGGGACACCGAATCTACTTCAGGAAGAAGAAGAAGAAGAAGAATCCATTGATATCAAATTGATAATTGCCACAACCAAATCACAGATCCTGGAGGAGAGGTGTGCATGCATGTGTCTCTGTGACAGAGAGGTATTTGGCCTCTGAACGGCAGCTTGTGTTCAACGTCTCGCTGATGCAAAGTGATGTGTGCTAATTCTACATCTGCTTTAACCAAACAGGGCTCAAAAGTTCAGCCAAGTCCCCCCCAAAAAATCACTTCCTCACAAGTTACCTTCCCTTCCTCTCTCTCTGTACATGAATTAAAGTGTATTTCCCTTGTATCAGTTTTGAAGAGATTTTGAAGTGATAGACGAATAACTGGTTAAGTCTTTGGGGTTTGGTGTGTGCTTGTGCGTGCACGTGTGTTTGTGCAAACTGAGACTTGGCTCGTTGGTTTGGATGTTTAGAGCATGTGTGGCCCTGAAATGTGTCCTGTCATGTGGGCTTAAGCTTTGAGGAGTTGATTGTAGCCTCGCAGTGTAAATACCCAAACAAACAGCCAGCGGTCAGTTTGCCATGTATTTACATTCCTCTTCCTCTCTCCAACTCGGTTTCTCTCACTCATGCTCTTACATCTGATTTGTTAACTGGCATTCATCTTTCTTCTGCTCCGCCTCTGTCTGACCTGCTCCGCTTCCATGGTGTCGCTTTTCTATGTAAAAAATCTCTTGGAAATTCTTAGGCCATTTGAAACACTTAAACAACTGCATTTCCTGAACTTGTATTACATCCTGACATTTTGTTATTTATCACCCCCAATAAGAGAAACCCCGAGATGAAATATTGAACCCATTTGGTTGTTCTTAAGTGGCTTTAAGCGCAACTGTTTATGCATATTCGCCCAACCGCTACCGAGCGTTCCAAGCTTTACGAATTTGTTTTCCACAGCTGTTCTGCATAACAGCTCCACACTATCATGCGCAGGCGAAAGTCTGGTGGAGAGAATCTATTCATAATTCAAAGAAACAACACGGCACAAGCTGTGGCGTTGTCAGATATAACAAATTGAGGAGGAAAAGAGTTGAATTTGTATCTGCTTATGGAGGTTGACTACATTATACATACTGCAGGAGCCGCTGAGTGTGGGGTAATAGGATATATGATGGATGGCCAAGCTGCACGGGCTCCCATTCCTCTGGGTTATTCATCTATTTATCTGCTTATTTATTTATTCCTTCACCCAGAGAGACCCTCACAGACCTAAGATTTGCTTAAGGTGCATAATAGTTCAAAAAAGGAACACTGGTCAGTATGGAAATGGGTTTGAGTTCTTGAAGTCCTCTGTTGGTCTTGTGTCAGCTGCACTGATGTTCACTGGGCCAGCAGTTTGTTGGGTTTTATTGCCTCTTTTGAGTACACTAAACTACAAAGACGTTTCGCTGGAAACTTTTTCCAAACCACAAATTAAACTCATATCGCGCACACTGAAACACCCATGCGAACTTGTCCAGTCGAATTTCAACACAGCCAAGTCTTTGTGTCTTGTGTCTGCTGCATGCAGATGCTTTAGTTGTTAGCGATGAGTCACGTGTAACTCTTTTGCTGTTGAATCCCCTGAAAGCATTTTCACATCTTTGGCTGCTCAGCAATCCCACGATGTGTAAATGTGTAATATTATATTTTAGTTTATGATGTCAAAGAGCATAATAGTTCAATTAAACCTAAATGAGATCAATCAAACCGAGACACCTGAAAAAAATATTAGATTGATTTAATTCAGTAGCAATCAGCTGTCCAACATGAAACCAAATCTTCAGGGATTCCTGTGACATAGAGTCAGCACCCGCCACATTTAATCGTCAGCTAAATGCCCTTTATGTTTAACCCTGTCACTGCTCCACTATCAAGGGTGTCATTCAAGGTCCTGCATTTGGCCAGGCGTAGGTCACCTCCCCTGGGTCAGGCTGTTTTGTAGGTTACCTCTACCCCCTCCCAGCAAAGAGGGTACAGAGTGCTCTAGTAAGTGTGCATTTCATAAAGGAGAGCCACAATATGGAGTAGTTTCTTCTATGCAAAATCAACCTAAATTAGAAGCTGTATGTTTCCATTCTGTTAGTGACCTATCCAGGGTATATTCTGCCTCTCACCCAAAGTCAGCTGGGTCCCTGAATTGCAAACATAGTTGAGAAAATCGATGGGTGAATGGATTTCCATACTTTCTCTTTTTACATGCACATTTTAATGTATGTTTACACACATTACACATCACACAAACCAATCTTTTCTGAAAGTATCTTAGCATAGTGCTAAAGCATTTACCACTACTTCCATCGTGCTCCTTCGCCACCTCGAACATTTTTCCATCATCCCAATCTAAACCGCCGATGGCAACGACATAGCTGCTAGCTTACGACAAAGCAAAGTGGGGAAAAGGGAGAGAGGAAGGCAGTAAGGGGGTGGGGGTGGGGAGGTTAGGCCGTAGATCAGGGCAGGGAGGATGGCGGCGAGACCAGGAGGTGACAGGGGAATAACATCCCTTTCTCCTCAATCGACAGGGACCATAACTCCTGCCTCTCCAGGGACAGATTGAGAAAGGCAATAGCCCTAGGGGCTGTGAAGCACGGATGCTTAGGAGAATTGAAAGTTAAAAGAAAAACGCAGTTTGCCGAGCCACTGCCACTGATTGAGCCAACAGCAACACTCGTAGCTAGTGGAATTTTGTCTCATTTCTTCTAATTTTAGAGCTACAATAGAAAGGCCCAAGTAGCATACCATTTATATTGATTCTCAAACGACAAGTCCCCGGGGTTATTGTTGAGCATTGCACAATTTTTAGACCATGTTCTTCTTAACTAGCTGGTAGTATGAGCATGTCTTGCTTTTGCAGTGAAATGTTTTTGGATCGGAAAGTCAGAAGATGACATGAAAGTGTCTGAGTTGCACTTCATCCTTTTACTTCTTTACTTCTAGTTTTGCAGTGATCTTGTGAACTTGGTCATTGTTGCGACACACAAAAATAAAATTTAACAGACTAAACCTAACCCTGTAAAATCATTTTCAAGTTCCTGAAGTGTAGCCACATGATAGATATGCTGACATACTTGCTGTACTAATTATATACTAATTATATTAGACATGGACTAAGTCAATGACATGCCAGTTCTAGTGTGCCCTAAACCTGCATTCTTTCTAATGACCTACAGGAGGCATACACACAGACTTTATTCAATCTCACACAGGGGAAATTCACTGGTTATAGCAGCACAAGGGACAGGAAGAAAAAGTGAAGCAGAGATACATTAGACAAATTAAAATAGAAAAAATAAATAATACGAATGGTACAAGAAAAGTTTTTAAAACAGCTGAATTTGAACTGTAGAAGATCAAGTTTTCAGGGCAGCTAAATAAAGGTGCTGACCTGGTGCATTACAGTTTCTTTGTTTGGTTCAACTTTTACACAAAAGCAATAAAAAGCGACAAAAAGAAGACTGGAAATGCGTAAAAACTGTAGGAATAGCGACTAGCCAGTTATGCTGTTTAACTGAATCAGCAAATAAATCACATCATCATAGAATCTATTATAGATTATAGACTATATATATATATATATATATATATATATATATATATATATATATATATATATGTGTGTGTGTGTGTATATGTGTGTGTGTGTATATATATATATATATATATACACATATATATATACACACACACACACACACACACACACACACACACACACACACACACACACACACATATATATATATATATATATATATATATATATGTGTGTGTGTGTGTGTGTGTGTGTGTATATATATATACATACGTACATATTTGTTTTACGTACATCTTATCTCCTTTTATAACTTTCTTCACCTTTAAAAAAAATCTCTGTCTCAGTTTTGGTGTCTTTCTTTTCTGTGGTCGTTTATCCAACTTCTCTCCTCCACAATCATGCTGCTATCTTTGGGTTTGGAGCAGCTGGACAGCAGAGGGAGGCAAGGACGTAGCAGCTTTTATAGCTTGATCAATTTTACAGTGGCTTACCGAATAGCTTTTAATGCTGTCCTTTATTTTCAGTTGTAAGCTGCAGAGTGTCTGCTGCTCCAGAGCTGATGTAATAGCTTGCTAGAGAGAGAGAGGGAGAGAGAGACAATAAATTTTAATACATTGTCTCTGGAAAATTACACATGTTTAATCATTGATTTTTATTGGCTCATCATGATAACATTATCCCAGTGGGTGAGAGTGGGCTCATAAAAGAAAAGTGACTGAATTAGTTATGACATTTTAAAGACTGCATTTGAGAAAATTAACCACAGGCATAACCCTTTTTTTTGGTCTAATACACTGTTTATGGATTGGTGTGGTAACAGTTATATCCATGGACAGTTTGCCATTCAAACCAATTTGTAACCATTTAAATCTTACACTGCTGTGAACTGTAACCTAGCTGCTCTGCTCTTTAATCTGCCCTTACGTCACCTCTTCTGTTTGGGAATTCATCATTGAATGGAAATTAAATTTGTAAAGAAGGACATGAAAATGATTTGGAGCAAAGACCAATTGTGTCACCATCAGTTTGAGATTAAGTCTACAGCAAAGACCGACTGATAAGAGCCATTTGGCCTATTTTTATCCTTTACAGAGACTTGAAAATGTTCCCATTAATAACTGAAATTTAGTGCTATTAAGTTTGTGCAAAGTTTGTATAAATACAAAGACATATAGAGTTTATTTCTTCCTTGCATTGCACCTGCTCTTTAGTTGTCCTATATTTTTTTTTAGCACCCTTGTAGGGTGAACCCTTTTTTCTGCTCTTCTTTTCATCTTTTGTGTGTCCTATGTTTGTGTGTATGGTTATTTATTTATTGATAAATTTGACTGTTAACCAGATGAAATTAGAACGAAAAAGCAATGCATGTTATTTATACCTGATGTAATGAAGCTCCTGACGTACCCGCACTATTATTATAATCTTTGCTTTGGTCTGCCTTTAGCGCTGTCACATTCTCTGTGATTTCACCTCAGTGACTACAGTATAGTGCAAGAAAGGTGAAATTTAAGTGTGTGCACCAAGATTTATCGACTGCATATAAAAAAGATATCAGGGTCATTAAGTCCAACTGTACTGCCATCAAGCTGATGAAAACTGGCAAACACATACTCTTCATAATGCCTGCGGTGTGTGCTTGTGTGTGTATAAGAGATGTGATAAGGTAGATTGACTTCTAATATAAATGGTAGAGGTGTCTACTGACACCCGTATAGCAGTGCCCTTTGTGTCCCTGTCTGGCAACCTTATTCTGTGCTTGTGTGTGTAGGGATACTAGTTCTCTTGTGTGTGCAGCCATTAAAGATTTGTATATCCTTGTGTGTCTTTGTTTCTTTCTTTATTTGTTACTTGGTACTTTTAGATACTATTGTTTGAGATGCACAAGAGAGTAACTTTGGATAAGTTAGAGGTGAATTGAGGGAGCAAATGTGTGAACATGTGTATCCACAAATTTCTTCATGCATGTTTGTTTGCTTCACTGACACACACACGCTCACACATAAATACACACGCACACACACCACATAAAACACACAGGTTAGCCCTCCTCTACACCGGCACCTGCTCCGCTGAAGGTGAAAGAAGTGCTCACTTGAGCTCATTGAAAAGTAGATGTGACAGTAAATTTTTCAGGCCCTTGTGAGATGGGAGATCTTGTTATAGCATTCAGGATGGGGGTCAGGGCAGTGGCTGCTTGATGATTGAGGAAAAGAGAAGTAAATTCATTCTGCTTCGGGCACTTTGTCAAGTGCCAGTAGCTTACCGTTGAGAGCCACTCACCCATCACCGTGTTACGGCCCCAGAGGTCACATCCACCGCCATAAATCTGCCTCGCCTCCTCGCCTGCTAAACCTATTGCCTTACCCTGGCTGAGCACGAGTAGGGAGAGAGGCTGCAGCTGCTGCTACTGCTGCTCATAGTCACTCAAATGAAAAAAAAAGGCAGAAGGGAGGATATAGATTCTTCTTTTGATGCTGCTGATGGTGTAAGAGCAGGACACTGGGTGTGCTGTGTAACAGCACGCGAGAGATGTGTCCATCGGGACGAACGGTTCTGTTGTGTGCATTCATGTTTGAAAGGATGGAAGTATGACTATAGATGTTTCTAAAGAGGGCTAAGGAGGGCTCACATGTTTTATTTGTGTGTTTAGAGTTGGGTTGAGATTTGTGCCCAGTCTTCACTGGGACGGGAAAATGTACCAGAAAAGTTGGCACTTTGAAGATGCAGAGTCAGCTCTTATGAAACAACTGTGAAAGGAATAACTGACGTTTGTAATCAGTTATTCTAATTCTGCAGCTGCCTTACTCTTCCTGCATGTCAACATCAGAAACTTTCTTATCCTAGTCTAACTATATCCCCGTCGAAACTGATACGCCTGAGCTCAATCAGCTCATCATGCCTCCCCTGAAAGGAGTGAACTGGGTCCTGAATTGTTGTTGTTGTCATGTGCAGGATGCCAGTGAAAAGCTGTGTCCGTGTGTGTGTTAAGACAACAACGGGAACTAAAAGGAAAATGCTGAAAAGTGTTGAAACGTGGTCAGGTTTGTCATGCCTCTTCTATAGTGGTGCCAACCTCCACTTCCACCACCAGCTCACTCACCTGCTCAGCCCGAAACCGCAGGTCGGGGCACACGAGGGACCTGCTCTGCCTGAGACGGAGGTCGCCACCTTCAAAATAGCTCAAGAATAGTGCACAGAGAGCTTTATGCATCCGAGCCTTGCATCACCAAGCACAGTGCAAAGCATTGCATGCAGTGATGTAAAGCACGCTGCCACTGGACTCTAGAGACAGTGGAGACGTGTTCTCTGGAGAGGAATCACACTGGCAATACAATAAACCCATCTGGGTTTGGTGGTTACCAGCTGCATGGTAGTTTTCAGACTACGCTGTGCTAACTGTAAAGTTTGGTGAGGGAGAACTATGGAGTAGGGTTGAACAGGGTTTTTTGGCAATTTAATGCTCCCAGCTTTGTGGGAAGATTTTGGGGATAGTCCCTTCCTGTTCCAACATGACTGTGCACCACTTTACAAAGCAAGGTCCATATAGACATGGATGAGTGAGTCTGGTGTGGAATAACTTGACTGGCCTGCCCAGAGCCTTGACCTCAACCTGATAGAACACTGAGTGAGGACTGCGAGCCAGGCCTTCTCATCCAACATCAGTGTCTGACCTCACAAATATCGAAGAATGGTCAAAAATTCCCATAAACAACCTGAACCTGTGAAAAGCCTTCCCAGAAGAGCTGAAGCTATTACAGCTGCCAATTATGTCACTCAAGGCAGACGAGCAAATACTTTTGGCAGTATACTGTATATGACTTCTCTCCATGAAAGAGCTTTAACCTGCATTTCTGGGTGGCACAGAAAACTTTGCTCACAGTCAATGATTTCTGGAAGTGTTTCTGAGCCCATGCAGTGATTTTCATGGCAGAGTCAAGCCTGTTTTTAACGTAGTGCTGGATGAGGACCTGAAGACCACAGGCATCCAGCATGGATTTTTGTCGTTGTCTTTTGCGCACAGAGATTTCTTCAAATTCTTAGAATCTTTTGATGATATTATTTACTGAAGATGAAATATTTAAAGTCTTCCCAGCTTAATTTTTTCTGAGATTGTTCCACAATTTGTAGATGCAGTGTTTTTTTTGCAGAATTGACTCTACCTGTCCAAGACACTATTTTCATAACTAGTCATGTTACTGACCTGTTGCCAGTTAACCTGATTAACCTGAGCTTTCTTTTAGTGCCATTTCCTTTTACAACCCTATTCCAACTCTTCTGAGACATGTTGCTGCCATGAAATTCATTCATTCATTTTGCATTAAATTGTAAAATGCATCAGTTTAAACATTTGATATGTTTTCTGTGTCCTGTTGTTAATGAAATATGGATTTGTGAGACTTGCAAGTCATTGCAGTCTTTTTTAATTTACATTCCACACAGCATCTGTCATTTGGCGGGCTTTTGGGATTTTTGGTTGTTTTTTTTATTTTCCAAAAGAGCTTCCTCATACTATAATTGGGAGAGAAGAAGAAATGCATGCCTTGTATGTTCAACATGGTAATAAGTCACTCAACTAAAAAATTCCAAGCACGTGGGTTATAATAGTACCACACATTTATCAAGTGACACATTTTTTTCTTTTTGGACAACCTAAGAAATGTCAATAGATGAAATGGCTGAAAACCAAGGTATGTAAGTTGTTTGTCCTTTTTTGCTTACTGGCCAGATCCCTAAAGATTGCATTTCTCCTGCTTCTCCAAAATTGGTTCCAAGTCCACGTATGAAGACTTGATCCTAATGGTTGAAAGCCTTCAGACCTCTCTATTTCGTTTCTGGAAAATATCCCTTGTGAAGCCAGTATTAACTGGTGAAGGTAACTTTAGTTTAAGAACCATGAACCAAGGCTAATTCTTTTTAATATATGCCAACTGTACTTTGAACTACCAAAACTATTACTTTTGTTATATGGACATGCTTGTCCATATATGTACAGAGTGTGTGTGATTGCTTCTTTCTGAACTTTGTCATTGTACACCATAATTACACCTGCCCCAACGCTATGTGTCCGTATGCATTCTTCTGCCCGTGTATATTTGTGTATGTGTGTGCACTCATCTTCCAAGCTTGTTATATGTAACCAACAGCCTGCTTTCAATATAACCTCTTATTAGATGGTGATTATCCTGCCTGCATCTGGCTTTTTTCAGCAATTGACTGAAAGTTGGAAAGGCCAGGGGCATACTGGGTGGAAAGGAGTGAAAGCTTCCTGTACCTGTACCTGGTTCACAGCTGTCTTTTGGAATGTAATTTTTTTTTTTTTTTTTTTTTTTTTTTTTTTACAATAGCTTTAATGCAACTTGGTAATAATAATAATTGTAGTTTAGCAACTGTCTTACATAATTGTGTTATCCTGGTTGAATCTTTATATTTATATAATCACCAGCAATGTTAAGAGGGTTACATTTGAGAGGTAAGTGAATAGTTAGGGGTGGGTGATATAGCCTCAAGATTATGTCATAATACTTATGTTTTTTGGGATAGTGATAAATAAAAAAATGAAGATTTTACCAGTGAGTGCAGCTTGTTGGATGACAGCATTAACAGCATTTGTTTATCACTTTATAGCTGAAAGTATATAGTTGGATTCAACCCTTTTACATCACCAACATTTGGATTAATAACTGAATTTTGATTGAATATTTTTTCCTAATGACAGCGTAATAGATAGGACTTACATTTTATTTGTTTATTTAATTACATAACTTTGTATCTATAGCTTCTATATCTACTGCATCCAAAACCACAGCTAATAAGTGTCACATTTGGATCCCTTCCATAGCCTGTCCTGTGTTTGTGGTGAAATGATAACGGAGATGCTATAACATGCAAATTGCTACATGTCAGTCTGCAAGCTACTTTATAAAGCAAAACACAGCCAAAATAGGAGGGAAAGAAATGGACAGTACACAGTGTAGCAGGATCCCGAGGGCCTGGCTGGGATCTTTGTAAGAGCCCAAACATCAGCTGTTCTCCAATGGGCTTCCAAAGAGCCATAACAGAGGAACACAATAGACTGGACAGATGGTCCCAAACAAACTGCACTGGGTTTGATGCTATTGAAAGCTGTTTACCTCATGCCAGACGCCAGCAAGTGCAGAGGATGCATTGTGTGATCATTTCTGGATGGCTGAATGTGTGCTTCTGTGTGTTTGAGTACCAGCTTCTGCTGCTTCTATAAACCCCCTGGTCTGTTTTAACCACCAAATGACTTCTCATAGCTGGTAAGATGTGAGAGTGTGTGCACTTTTGTCATAATTAGGCTACAATCAAAGAAAAGACATGATTATTAAATGCAAACCATGAGTGATTTGCACTCAATGGCTGCCAGCCAAGTCTCTGGGCCATGACAAACCTTTGGCTGATAACCAATAACCACACAAACGTTAAACAGACCCCCCCTTAACCTCTTTCTCTGTTTCTCCCTGCCTCCCATGCTCTCCTCCCTCATCTCCCCTTCATCTGCTTTCCTAAAGAGCAGTGCTGACACCTCAGAATGATGAACTCCTTCAGTGCTCTGACCTTTCTCCTTCGGACTAGTCACCCACCCTCCTGCCCTCTACCATGTAGATGAGACAGAGACAGATGAAGATATTTTGTAATGTGTGTGCATGTCTGGGGTTAGTGGGGATGGTGGGCGGGAGTGTCAAGCAGTGACACAGTTAAATTAGTTTTGCTGTTGGTGGATGGTGGCCGTTCCACCTTCAGATCAGCAGTCAACCAGGGAGATTAATCCCGACACTGGGGGCCTGTTGAAGAGCGGTTATGACAGGCCCTGAACCACAAGAACGAGGCAGACAGGTAGACAGACAGAAAGGGCAGATGGGTTCATGACTATGATAAAACCGACCAAGATTGTGTCCATATATCTGTGTGTAACTTTAATGCTTAACATACAGATTGTCAGACAGCCGGGGACATAAAAATGTAAAAGCCGAGTTTCTGCACTATGACATGTACAAATAATTAGTAGGTAGCAAAAATCCTACGATTGACTTATTAAAAAATGTCTGCAATGTCTGCTGGTGCTGCTTCAGACAGTTTCCCTAGCAGATTTAACAAAGATTACATTTTTATTATAGGCTAATCAAAAGAAATCAAGCATGATACCCAGTCGTGATTCTGATTTAGGGCGTGTTTATTAATTTGCAGATTTTTAGCTAGCTATTAACTAGCCATGCAGCATTTTATATTGTATTTAAATTAAATTACTAGTGTAAATTAACGTAACTTCTGACTTAATTAAAATACAGTGGCTAATTGATCTGGAATAGGGTGACTGATTCTTCAAATTGCTGTTAGCAGTATTAGCACAAAAATACACATCTGTAATAAAAAAAAAGAGAACAAACCAATTATTGTTCTGCCTCAAAGTAATACATTTGGATGAGCTGTTGCATTTTTATAATTTACATTTTATTAGTTTCATGGTTATTGTAGTGTTATAAGTATATGGTTAGTAAAGATTTGAGACTGGAGCTAAATTCTGGAGCACATTTTACACCCAAAGGATGGCACTGCAAATCTTTTCGATCCATAGTGATATCAAGGTGTCATGTTAATTATTGTTACTCCATTGAATTCAGGTATTGTGACCATGTGAACCGTCCTTGAACAGTTACTATATCTTCTCATCACTCTCATCCCATGTAATAAAGGCCAAATGAGGATATCAGATACATAGCATAAATTTAAGTGAATGAGTGACAGAAGTTGGTAAGTGTAGTATCATTAGCCTTGTCTACCCATTTTTCTCTTTCTTTCTGTTTTAATTGACTCCAGTTTGTAATCCTGTCCCTTTAGGCCATCCTTTGTATTTCTGTCTTGTTTCCTTCTATAATTGGTTGAGATAAGTGCATCTTACAGGCCACGTAGATGGAAGAAATCCCTGGATTATTCATACTCTGTTTAAGTTAAGGGTTCACATGAACACTAAAACAAATTTGTGTTGTTTATTTTAATAATTTTGCTCAGGTTTTGCCATTTGTTGTAACTGATACCTGCAGATAGTTTGTGAGATAAAAGGCAAAGAAAAATAAAACTTAGTTGCTTAAAGCACATGTGTATTCAGTTACTTTTCAGTAGTGGGAAACACTGTTGGCAGACCTAACTTTATGAGTCTGTTTGTGTCTTTATGTCTTCAGTTGAGGTCTCCATTCCTCGTGTACCAGAGATAGTAGTAAATGGCCAAATGTCCAAAGGCACTCATCTGGATACAGAGGTATGTTACATATACTTTCAGTACAAGTGTGTTTAATCTCTTTAGCTCAAAAATGTTTGGAAGACACGTTTTGCAAGTTTTGAAAAAATGTTGTATTAGTTTAACATATTCAGACAGTTTTCTGAGTCCACACAAGCCTGATGTATTAGACTTTTAAAAGATTACTTTGGTTTTCTAGATTTCTTTTTATGCATAAATGCTGTTAAGAGTAAAAGCACCATTAAAAGCCTTCTATAGCTCATCACACTGTGCAATAAAACTCAAAGATTATTAAAATTATTAAAAACTATTACTGACAAACTGAACCAGGTACTGTGATAAATACACTGACACTACACACAATGACAAAGAAGCAGCAGTAGTCACATGGCACTTACAGTTTCTCCTTCTACACGTAATTGTGATTTCATTCAGACAAATGTGATTTAAAGCCATTGTAACATTAAATTTAACACAAAAAGAACATATTTAGTTAAAAAAGGTATCATTCAAATTATGCTGTAACATGAAAAAAATGAACATAAAAAAACCAAGTGATATGTGAGTGAATTTTATTTTGCCACAGTTACAATATTTTATATTAGTGAGATTTAAAAATGATAAAATATCAGTGCTATTGAGGTTAGAATAGAGTAACTTTAATAAAAACTACTTATTAGGCATAACAAAGATGCTTTTTTATCTCCCACTCCCTCTTCCACAGCCTCACATGCCTGCCTGACTCTCCAGAATAAAATTAAAACTTCCAGATCAGCTCTCTGCATGTCCTCGTCCCCCTGGTGGCCAGCTCTAGAACCACACCACACACTACAAACCCCCATACACGACTGGCTTTATTGTTTATAAAATTATCATTTTAAATGTTTTATATTGAATAGTAAATCATTGAATATCTACAGTTATTTTGACAGTGAAAAACTAAATGTCAGCTTTTATACATGCTGCTTGTTTATAATTAGCTGTGCATGCTTTGTGCTTTCAATCACTGAGAGGTTAATTATCTAACACAAAGGCATCAGTCCGTGCAGGTTTTTTTCCTGGTGTTATCCTACCGTATTCTGCCTCATAAAGTTATACAATTAATCTGATATGATAAAAGGTAACTGTTGGGAAGTGTTGATAACAGTAAAAGTGATAATTGAAAAAAAAGTGATAATTGTCTTATGGTGATTGCTAGCATCGATTCTTATTTAATGTCATAAATCAATTTGTTACCTCCACCAGCTGTTATGGTTTTGGTAATGTTTTTAAGCTTGTGTGCTTGCGTGTTATCATTTTGATTACAAGCACTCGAAAAAATTTGAATGAATATGTATAAAACTTTATAGGGGTGTCAAGTGGGGTCATTTCAATATTTCATTAAAATTTGGTTTAGATCCACAAATGGTCAAGTTAATGAATTATTGGTCAGAAATTGACGAAAAGCTTAGAAACCGTTATAGAAACACTTCTTACAAGTGTGGTGTATGTTGTCACCTGTATAAGGATTAAATATCATTAGCTGTTATACATAACAATTTGAATACATGTACAGTGCATAGTAGCATATATATATATATATATATTTAAAAGTGAAAAGATGTTTTTGAGTTGTGTCATGACTTAACCTCATGTGTAGTTTGCAAAAATTAAGACAGTAATAAAATTGACAAAGTAACGTCTGACTACAAGTTTGAATCTAAAACAAGATGGCAGACTGTATATTGTCTTTAGGGTAAATACTACCTAAAAATCCCTCCATCCTTTCTTTTTTTCTTGCACTGTTTGAATTGCTATCACACAACAACTTTCAAACTGTCCAAAGCTGACTTTGCCGGTGTTGTTTTTCCTCACAGCCACTGGGTGGTCCATGCCCCTCTCTATCGCTTTCTCTCTCTTTGACTTTGTGGCAGTTTTGCTCATTGTCAAGATCACAGTGTCTGTTTCTTTTTGAGCCCTCTGGGACCCAGGCCCAGTCTGAAACCTAATACCTGAGTGTACACAGTCAAGTTCACACCACAGGTTATTGTGTGGAAGTGGGGTCTCAAACAGAATGTGTCGGTCAGGACCGGTGGATGTGAGCTGTTTACTGTGTGTGTGTGTGTCTGGTTAGTTGGTCAAGGTTAACTAAATGACTTGAGACTGATCATCTGGTTCAGGCACAGGAAAGAGTCAAAGACTGTCCTGGTTGGTGGTTGCAGTTGGAGATTTGTTTTGACTTGAAGTTGGACTATCAAAGAAAACTTGCTAGAAAGTGTTTTGTTTGATGATGTTTTAATGATTTTATATTTATTCTGTTAGGAATTATACTCCTTGTACAAGGTTATAGTATTCCACCTTGCTGCTGTGTTGGGAAGTGTACTTTTTAAACATATTGGTGTTGTCAGGCTATTAGAACAAAAGTATAATAAACTTCCTTTGAGGAAAAAAAAGGTTGAGATGCATATAAAATGTAATTATAATATGAATATAATCATTTGTGAATCCCTGAAAAATCATAGAATATAACATATTATTAGAAGAACCCATACTCTTTAAATACGCAGCCATGCTGTTGGCATACATGCAGACTGTGACTGGTGCAGTATCTTCTCTGAAAACCTTATATTCATTGTAAAGCAGCATATGCTTCTCAGAAATCTATACATTATATACATATTGCATTAATGATACCTCCACTAGTGTACAGTACATACCATCACTGGGCAACTTGATCCAAGCCACATAGTCCTGTTTCTCTTTAGCCAAAAAGAATTTCAAGTCTCTCTGAGTATGTTTATTTGGTGCACTTTGACAGACATGTTTATATATTTATCAAATATATAACATGATAAAAAATAAAATTTCTCTTCGTGTACATCTATTATGTAACGATCTTTATCTAGAAGTGTGACTAAACAGAATCACTGTAAGCCCATCCACTAACTGTAAAAAGTACCTATAAAACAAGAGGCAGCGTTCTCTGTGTCATGGGATTCTTCTCTTCCCTTCAGAGGTCTGTTCAGTTTACTTCTGCTCTGTTTTATCAAAACCTCACTCTTATTGAATGGGTAAAATATGTGAGCCTAGGCTCTAAAAATACAGGAAGAGTTCCAGGAAAGAATCAAAGCATAGGCACTGTGTTAAGCCAACTTTAAGCCACCTCATTGCACCATTTATGCATGTGTTGTGAGAAAATCTTAAATCTCATTCCAAATAAATGAACAATCAGGGTATAAACTAGAACATGCTTTTTCCCTTCATTAATCAATTCTTTTAAATTGCAAATAAATATATTCTTTTTTAATATACATTTTTATCTTAATTCTTTTGATTCAGTGACACAAAAATCTGTGAACCTACTATGATTTGAAATTAAAGCAAAAACCGACCACAGTAAAAATATTTCTAAATTCATCTTTTCATAGAAAAACTTCAACAGTAAACATCTGCTTTGAGATTAGATTTCAGTCATATTAATTTATTTTGTACTATGTTCGCTACAAAATTTACTCTGTGCTCATTTTAATATAAGGTTTCTTTTGGCCCAGTACACAGAAAAGAAAAACAGTATTCCTGGTTATGCCCAGCTGGGATCACCCCAGGTGACCTTTTCAGCCTGTTGAGTGTTTCAGTGTTGGACCTGTTAGCCACAGTTCCCTCTGAGTAACATTCACACGCGATGGGGAGTCCCATGACAGGCCAGCTGGAATCTCCAGTCCACCCCTAGAAACACATACAAATACTAATCCTCTGTGGAGCCACCACTGGTCAGCCAGCCTGTCAGTTCATTGGGAGGGTTTTGAACTCTGTGTGTGTGTGTGTGTGTGTGTGTGTGTGTGTGTGTGTGTGTGTGTGTGTGTGTGTGTGTGTGTGTGTGTGTGTGTGTGTGTGTGTGTGTGTTGGGGATGTTGTTAGGGTTTCCTGTTTGGCCTGTTTTAGTTCTTCCTGGCAGGGCCCTGCTGGCATCGTAGTTGAGCTTTAGCATTAACAATACAAAAAAAAGTGTTGTGTGTAGTAATGGAGATTTTGCAGTGGATATCTAATCCTTAATTCTTTTTCATTTAAAAACATTGCCTTTATGTAAATTTTTGTGCCTTTTAGTAGCATTTAATAGTGATTGCATTTTTCTTTCATTGGCTGCATGACCTGCTAATACGCATTTATGACACTTTTCTTTCTAAGAACTGTAATTGACAGCCTACATAAGCAAAAATTGAATTTCTTTCAATGCAAAATATTATTTTCGTAATATTAATAATAACATATATTAAACTTTATAATTTTAATTTACAGGATCTTCCTTAAACAATTGAAAATAGAGTGCTCTGCTCCTTGAAATAAGTAATAATTAACTGAAAAAAGGTTGTCGATCTTACATATTTTACAGATTTATGTAACAGAACGAATTACAATTACTTACATAATTGTTTATAAATTCACCACATGGCAGGAAATCCACCCTTTTCTCTTTTCACTCACTTCCATAATTTCCCTTGTAACAGCTTTCAACCTTTGACTGTTCTTACTGAGGCTCATGCCTTTACTAGCTTCTTTAAAATGTCCATGTTTAGCTGGTTAATGGGGGTTAAAGTGTACGATGGGGTTTGAAGTTTACTTTGACGAACTTTGTATCTTCACTCACCACAAAGACCTTCCACGCCAACAACATGTCAGCATGTTGTTGTGACTGTGTGTGCAACTATTCGGCTGTGACCTGCGGGTCACTGGCCAGGGCTGAGAACTCCGAAAATTGATGGATTCCATGTTCCTGGTCGCTCGATCTGTACGCCTCTAGCATTTAAGCTGTGTTATGATGTGCTTGTGATGCAAACCCTGCTAAATGTCCGCAGAAATGAATGAAATGACACTTCATCAAACCAAACAGGAGCAATTTCTCCGGACAGACATAAACACACTCCTGTCGCTTATAAGAAGAATTTCTGTTATACTGTATCAGGGTTACCAAAACATGTTTTATATATGCGTATTATTAATAAATACTGCTTACCTGGCTATTTATGTTTTACTATTTTAAGCATGTTTATACCTGTGAGATTTATTCATTTATTTAATTGTTTTTTTTGTCAGATTCTTGTATCTCTTGATGACCGTGACAAACTGTTTATCAAAGTTCAAGGTTACTGTGACTTTATATCTGTCCTTTTCTCACAAAGGTGGTTTCATTTTAGCTCATACTTAGACTGAAGAATGAATTGGTTAGAAGTAACTGTTAGCCCCCAAAACATGTTTTTAGCTATAACTTGGGAATTCATGTGCTAATCATAACAAAATGTCTCACAAATGTCCAAATGAGTAAAATGCTGATGTGATGAAACTAACAATGTGAAAAGAAAGAAATGTCTATAGTTTATGTACAGAAGAGATTATGACCATTATTTTTTGAATGAGTGTAACAAACAAACAAACCTTCCATTTCACTCTTATTTAACTGTCAGGTCTTGGATCTACTCTAAAAATGTGTTTGTTTTGTTGCAGAACCATCAGAAATTACGCTATTAGGAACATTTTTGATTCAAATTTTCTTTGAATCTTTTTTAGCTCAGGACACATTCTTAAGCAGTCATGATTTTATTATCTCCTCTTTCTTGCCTCAGTGAAGCAATCATATTTATTGTGTTTTGGAATACATATAACCATATGCATGCTGAATAGCTTTACCTCACAGCGAAACACACATGCAGTTACGCTCTTCATGTGTGGGGGGTGGAGGGGGGTGGGGTGCCAGTCATGTTCCATTAATCTGAATCAACATGTAGTGATTGATCAATTAGCCCTGCTTAAAGCTGGGGCTCAGGCTGATCAATAGCACTGATCACCGGCCAAAGGTTTTTCATTAAGACCTGCTGCTCTGCATGAACAGACTCCATTAGCACAGACCAAATGGACTGTGAGGAATGTAAAACCTGTAGTGGAAAAACATATATACATCCTGCAGTTTTGCCCTTTATTCGATTTATATGCATGTTTGAGGCATATATTTAACAGCGTGTGTAATAATTGTATCTAATTTGCAAAATTATTAGTGGTCGCTAAAACCGATTCCAACATAAAATCTTATTCCTGGTACCAACAATGTAGGTATAGGTGTTTCAAAAACTTCAAAAATAACAAACAATTCATTCAAAATAATGTTGTATCATGTTTTCATGAATGGACTGTGGGTGTGTGGAAAAGTACTGTGATCATATTGTCCCACATAATACTTGGTGCTTACAGCGAGATTAAAAAAAGTATGTATTTATTTATTTATTTTCACACTACCACACTCTGAGCAGATAGTCGGGGCTAATCAGACCTTATAATGTTGTAGTTTATACAAAGTCTGACAAATGAATGATATAAATTATGGAACTACTTTTTAATGCCCATAAATATTTTTATAGTATAGTCCTTTGTTTGTAGGCAAAGACTTGCGTGCATATGTTTTACATTTCCCTATTTAATCCCTGTATAATCACTCATATTGCTTCTAAATATTGTTTTCAGTTCCATGGGTGGGCATGTCTGACTGTATTTCCTTTTTCAGCCCAGTCATTGTCAGCTTGTTTGTTAGTTACCTGAAAAAAGAAGCGGATGTCGCTGTGCCACAGTGATATGTCTGATCCACGACCCCATCGAACCCACGGGATCATCCGTAGCCTGAAACACAAAAAACACTGGTCAGCCACCACTGTCAAACTCACCTTTCTCACCCTTTCCTTACCCTCAGTGGGGCCAGGAGCCATTGTTTCACTTAAACAATCCTTATTGAATTAAATCTGGCCACATGCTTTGTTTAGTAAGACCGATGCGTACTGCTGTCATGGGTCCTATCGTTAATGTGCCATCACTACACCTCATATCCTTAGCAGACACGTAGCTCCGTTTCCTCCATCTGTAGGTGAATGTGTGCGCACATGTCCCTCTATGGGTGTGTGGCAGTGACTGAAACCATAAAAGTGTGCTGGTAGATACGGTGAATGAGTAACCAGGAGGATGATGGGTGGGACTGTGTCTGTGTGTGTGTGTGTGTGTGTGTGTGTGTGTGTGTGTGTGTGTGTGTGATATTGAGCATTAAATCACTCATCAGAGAGAAAAGCAGATAAGCAGTTTGACATTAGTGGCTTTAGTCACTGTTAGAAATGCCACAGAGAAATAGACATATAAACACCCTAGAAGAGGCTTACGAAATCCATATTAAATCCAACTTATTCATCTCTAATGTAATAGCCCTATAGCTCATGGTCATCCCAAAAAGTTGCTCGATCAAAAAAACATAAAAGTCAATAAGAAATGTCATCAAAGCAAACTCCAACACCTTTGAGATGTATTTTATATATTTTGATCTGTGATTCACTTGTATTTGGAGCGACTTGTTCTCCTGATTGTTTAGAGAGTGTTATTAATTTAAGGTCACAGGACTGGATCCTCTCACTATCAAGACCATGTGGCTATCCTCCTTACCTGCTTTGAAGTAAGTTCTCTCTGTGGCATTGGTTTTTTTTTTTTGAAAACTTTTAATAAAACAATTAAAAGGAATATGAAATATTCCGAATTATAGGAAAAAATAACTAATGTGAAAAAAGTATTGCAATTGTAAAGCTTGTACCTTTTTGCCATTTAAACATTAGGGAAGCAAGATTAACATGTGTCAGGTTTGAGCAACGGCTAGGGAAGTAGATTGTTTTTTAGGAGGGGTGTCATAATTGTGATAACACTTACACGTGTTTGGGCACATGTGGCTGTATCTCAGTTTAGGCGGGAAGGAAGGGAGTTGGTCATAGAAATACTGTGGCAGACAGGAAGAGATCATCCTCATGTTACCATCGCTGGGGTTAAGCACTCTAACTCCCCAAGCCCAAATGTAGTGTAGATTCAGAATATTGCTAATAGATTTACACACTGGTGCATACAGTGTTACAAACATAAACGTCTTCTCCCTCATGGTCTCTCATCTTTTTCCTTTTTACAAGTGCCACACAACTATTTTGTTACTATGATAAATTGGATTTTTTTTCCTTTCCTGGGATTGGATGGCAGCACGGACATTTCCGTGAGTGGTCGATGGGATGGATGCACGGATGACACAGTATCCACCCCCACTGGGGAAAGGAAGTCCCTATCAGAACAAAACAGGAAAGAGACAAAGCAAAAACAAGTGCATGTCTTTTTGGACATTAAATCACTTCCTTTAGGACTCTGAACTGCTTGCCCCACCATCCTCAGCTTCCACCTATCAGCACACACGTGTGTGTGCATATAAAATTGCAAGTTATTCGGTTATTCATCTCTAAGCAGTAGCGTTGATAAACTCAGCTAATTAATATCAATAACAAAGAAAAGAGACTAGAGAGTTCATTTAGAATTGTAAATTTGCTTCAGTGGTAGGAGCTGATGCCCTACAGTGTATGTCCAGCCTACCAGTCTTATTGCTTTAAGTTGCAGATGCGATGGGAATCATAGGATGTAAGTGGCATATAAATCCATGTATGCTGACAGATCATAAGCCCTGTCTGGATCCAGCACCTTGATCTAAATCCAAAAACAAAAACAAAGAGACCAAAGTTCTTCTGCGGCTAATGCAGGAAAGGACAGGAAAATGGTTGCAGGAAAAGACAATGACCGGAGTTTTCATCCAGAACAAAAACACTAGTCTCACTCTGTCTTGGTAGTCGCTTTTGTGTGTTTGATACTCTGTGGCTCATTTCCGATATCTAGTGCAAGTCTTCTACAGACATTAGAAATGCAGCTCTCATATAGTGTTGTGCTCATCTCAGGGCACAGCTGTAAAAAATATGACTTCCTTCCTGAAAGCAATTTCCTGTTTATGTCTGAATGCAGGTCACGAGAGGGGTATAGTGGTTCCTACCTCATCCACCATCATGGTTCAACCCCAGACTTGATGATGCAGGATGTTATGAAGCTCATTGCCATTATCTTGAGCAAAATACCTGTCTAGGGTTGGTTCCTCCTTGAGCAAGACACTGAACTCCAACTTCAGTGCATGTGCATGACATACATGTCTGCATCTTGATGTGTAAATTGTAAATTGCTTTGTCCTTTAAGGTATAAAAAGGGCTTCATAAGTACAGTCCACTTATATTTTCCAGTTCTGTCTTTTCTCTCCTTCTTCCTGTATACCAAATCGAAGTCTGTCTACTTTAATCCACAAAACACAAATAAGCAGATATTCACTAAGCAAACACACTGTTGCGACATTATTTACGTTTTATTCTCTCCACAAGACTTAAGAGACTTCCTCCACACCCCCAAATTGTCTCAATTGCACACACATGGATCTTCCTGAGGTGCCCTGTTTGTTTCATTTTCTGCTGATTTTCCTAAAACAGGCAGCAGCCGCTGCTGTCAATGTTTAATTTAAGAGCTCATGTTCCCCTCTGCACGGTATCTTGTGGTCGGGAGCATAGATGGGCTTTATGGGGGGGGGGTGCGATGGGTGGGTTGAGGGAAATTGGGTAGGTGGGTGGGGGGATTGATGGAGACCGGTAGGTCTCCGGGCGCCGTCATTAAGATGGCTCCTCGGTGTGGAGATGAGAAAGCATGCTCTGCACTCTGGGCTCATTGAAGATGCTCCCCTGCCTACTTGAAGCATCCATTATTTATAAGTTTTTACAAATTCCAACTGACATTTTTATCAGTTGGGAATGTCTGTTTCTTATTTGCCTACTCTGGGCGTGTCTGTCCTGCACCCAAAAGTTGGAAAAAAATTTTGAAATATAACCGGTTGGCATTAAAAAGCACTTTGCAGCTGGCTGCAGTTATCTTCGACATCTATAATTAGGTTTTCAAGTTTTCGTTTTTAAACAGTATTTTCAGAATCAAAGGGAAATAGGTGATATTGTTTGTAACAAAGTGGCATATTGGGTGGTGGCACACAGAATATGTTATTAGTCATGTCTCCTTTAAACCTAACCACTTTGATAACATTGTATTTAACTTTACCCCTCAAGATTATTGAACATTACAAGAAGTAGATGTCAGACATGATAATCATATATCCGAATAAAAGCATATGTGCATTACTGACCAACGCAGGTCTATCAGGAAGCATCTCTCTGCCGTCTACCACCCCTTTCTCGTACATCTGTGGCAGAGCCAGTATTGATCTTACCGCTGCCCTGTTTGGTGTTCACAGCCTCGGGCTTCACACAGCCTTACCTCAACTTACATACTCACCTCATATTAGGCTCTCAGCTCGATATGCACTGTAAGGCTCTGAGACACTCCCACTTGTAAAATGTCAGGTAGGATGAACTCCCATAAAACAAGACAGAAAGCCCACTTACACACACATATAGATACATTTTTTTAGGAATAATTTTTTGTAATACTGAAAATGTAGAAAGATTCAAATTAGAGGAAAAAAACCAAACCTGTGCCCAACAGAGTGGTCTATAGTGGTCAATTGAGGAAGGCAGTAAGGTGAATGAGGGCATCTGAATGATCGGCCAAGTATGAAAATGATGTAAATCGTACTCCATGGTCTTTGCAGTTACACCTAAGTTGAACACCTATACAGCTTCAACCAAAATAAACTTCTGTCACACATTGCTACAGATCCCACCACATCTCAGAGTTGCTCTGCTGTATTGAGATCTAGTGCCTGGGAAGGTCATTTGAGTATAGTGAACTCATCGGCATACCCAAGAAACCAGTTTGCGCTTTGTGGCATGGCGCGTTACCCTGCTTGAAGCAGCCATGAGAAAATATGCATACTATGGTTATAAAGGTATGGAGGTGGACATGGTTAGCAACAATACTCAGGTAGGCTGTGGCATTTAAATGATGCTCAGTTGGTATTAAAAACCTAAGCAAATATCCCCCAAACCATCACCACCAGCGTCAGCCATTGATATAAGGCAAGAGGAATCCATGCTTTCATTTCGTTTATACCAAATGCTGATCCTAGCATCCAAATATAACAGCAGACATTGACGTATCAGACCACGTAATTAAAAAAAATATCTTCTGTTGTCTGATTTTGGTGAACCAGTTTCCTGTTGTTAGCTAATAGGAGTGACTCTTGTGTGTGGTGGTCTTCTGCTGCTGTACCCCATCTGCTTCGAGGTTTGGCATGATGATGCTCTTCTGCATAAGCTGGTTGTAATGAGTGGTTATTTGAATTACTGCTGACCTCCTTTTCATCAAAGCATTTTAGCCAGAGAACTGTTGCTCACTGGATGTTTTCTCTTTTTCAGACCACTCTCTGTAGAAATGGTTGTGTGGGAAAATTCCAGTAGTTTCCAAAAAACGCATACCAGCCTGTCTGACACCAACAAACAAGTCATGTCCAAAGTCATGTAAATCACCTTTTTTCCTCTTTCTGTAGTGCCAAAATACAGCAAGTTGCCTCAAGGCACCTTCTATTGTATAACCCTATGGTAATAGAGAGAAAACCCCAATAATCAGTCAATCCCCATTGAGCTAGCATTTAGCGATAGTGGGAAGGAAAAACTCTTTTTAAACAGGAAGAAACTTCTGGCAGCATCAGGCTTAGGGAGAGTGAGCCATCTGTCATAACTGGTTGGGAGTGAAGGGACAGAAGACACAAGAATAAACAGTGCTTTCCACAATCGCCAACATAATACACAGTGGGATAATATCTTTTGGACAAATGGTGTTCCATAAATCAAGCCTACTTCCAGAGATTTTTTAGAATAAATGTCAATATGCACTGGAACTGTTCTGACAGCATGCAATGGTCCAACACCTCAAGAAGACATTTTAATTATTTTGTCTTTCTCAGGATTTGTGGCATAGTTTCCATACCACCATGTTTTGTTAAAGTTCATACATATACACACCCTGTCATTTTGACTTCAATACATAAATGGTTTTAAATGCTTTGCCCAAGGGCACCTTTGCTGTGATTGTCTAACCCAGCCAATTTGGTTTGTCTCGTCCATTTATTTTATAGCTTGTAGTAATGTGTTCATGAATGACAAATGCACAGTCCTGACACTATTATCCTGAGTTGGAAGGCTTATATAGCTTAAAATGATTTTAAAGATTTAAAGTGACTTTGTGACATAAGGAGGTGCATATTACTCGACAGTGGTGCAGACTGCCATGTGGTGACTAAAATTAACCACAGACACCCATGATTAGAGTCAGAATTTAAGATGCAATGAAAAAAAAAACACCCAAATATACAAGAAGTTGTCTTAAATGTATTTCATTATGCTTTCATGTAAATGTTCAACTTCTAGGGTATAAGCTATTTGCTCACCTTTATTTCTTGTTATCCGTGGTTAAACACTCAATAAATAGCTGGGCAGTCTGTTAGCTTTGCTCATGTATTCTTCCTTGAAAAGCTGTGTTGTGCACACTGCCAAAAAAAGGACACACCAACTCACCACTATAGAATGCTGTGTTATTTGTGGTGTAGTACAGTTAGAAGGCTATTTTGGGAATTTTGTCAAATTGATACAGTAACTTGATTGGAAATCTAAGGAGGCGAAACACAGCATTCACAGCTATGTAGGGCTAGGTCATGGTCTGGTGTTTGGGGTAGGCTGTGGTCTGGTGATGAGGGTAGCAGCTGCCTTGATGTCCAGTGCCAAGCATAGTAATGACATCCAACAGTGCTTCAGCCCACGCAAAAACTTTACACTCAAAACTTTTCACTATCCTCACTATCAACCACAAAGCACAGAATCTGTAAAACTACATACTTATGCCATTAACGATGTAATACTTCTGAAATGATAAATTAGTGATTTATTGTAATAGATTGAGCTCAACTTTTGACAGCCTTAGAACTCTAGGTGATGATAGCCAGCCTTTCCTCTATTAACTTGACTTCTGGTCTTTATAAAACTGAGCAAGTGCCGAACAGATGCTGAGGGGATGTTCCCCAAAGATCTTCCATGGGGATTATACTCCTAATTTTACTTAGTAATGTTTAAGGCTGTGGTGTTGCTTCATAGGAGCTTCATTACAGTGTTACTGCTGCCTCTGGCAAAGGACTGAACCTCTTAAGAGTCTTAGTAGCTTAGAGAAACTGCTGCTGTCTCAAGAGAGGGACAGCAGACTAAATAATCAGTTTCCCATCACAGTGACAATGTGAGAGCAGCTGTTTGCATCTGAAGGCCTGCCAGCAATTGTCAGTTGTGCTCTGAGACAGTGAAGGAAAGAAAAGAGGCACGAAGGGAGTGAAAGATGAAAGAAAAGTTTCTTTCTGCTTGATTCAGGCTTCTAAAGGGTTTTGATATTGATTTCACCAACAGACCTGTAGTTGTATGTCTAGAGAAGGGCTAAATCTGTCTGTGAAAACACATGTCAGTAGAGATAGAGACAAACACATGATAAATTTAAGCAGAATCTTGTATTTTTGGTGCTGTATGCTAAAATAAACAGTACTTTTTGACTTATGGTGCACATTCTTCATTTGTGTTACACCAAGCCTCCGAACTCTCAAGTTGTTTTGATGGAAGAAGAATGCTTTTTTGTCCATTGTTTTGCTGTCCACAGAAATAAATCCTCTGGGATTATAATAAACTACATCTCAAGTATAGTGCATGTTTACATTGTAAAAAGTGTCTGTGCAAATATGACAATGGTCCCCAGCTCAAGGCTATTGCTGGGCTTGAGGGACTAAAATGTCCCTCACATCTTTGGATGTGTGACCACCACCCTGCCCAACTTGAAGATTAATAAATGAGCAAAGAATTTTGAACCTTTCATTCTTATACATTTTGCTGTTTTAAAGAGTAGATGGTCTGTTCCAGCATTTTTATTAGGCACTACCTGGTTTCTTATGGTTTCTTGATACTTTGTCTTGTTTAGTGTAGGTTCTGTTTTTTATTCTGTTCCTTTAGCTCTTGCTTGTTTCAGTTATTTAGGGGGCGATCGTGACTCAGGAGTTGGCAGTTCGTCTTATAATTGGAAGGTTGCCGGTTCGAGCCCCGGCTCCGACAGTCTCGGTCGTTGTGTCCTTGGGCAAGACACTTCACTCGTTGCCTACTGGTGGTAGTCAGAGGGCCCGGTGGCGCCAGTGTCCGGCAGCCTCGCCTCTGTCAGTGCGCCCCAGGGCGGCTGTGGCTACAATGTAGCTCGCCATCACCTGTGTGTGAATGTGTGTGTGAATGGGTGGATGACTGAGTGTGTAAAGCGCTTTGGGGTCCTTATGGACTAGTAAAGTGCTATACAAATACAGGCCATTTACTTTGTGTGTTACAACCCGGCTCAAAAGCTGAAACATAAATATGGAAACTAACACGAGAAGAGGGTTTTATTTTAAATTCTATAACAAATTAGCTAAAATAGCTGGTACCACTAAGACAAAGACTAGTGTGCCTCCATGAAAGCCTGCCTCAGGTATGCCTTTATCCACACCTGACTAGGTGTGGTCAATTAGCAACAGCTGAAAAGTCTGGCACTGCCACTGCAAAGAGATTAGGGCCTGCAGAGGGACTTAACAATGTGTGTGCTTAGAGCTTATTTGTCCCCTCCATGTTTCCTTTGCCTCATCCTCCTGTGTTGAGTTTATTCATGTGTCTATGTTTCCCTATACCGTGGCTCAGGGGGTTGGGAAGCGTATCTGTAACCGGAAGGTCGCCGGTTCGATCCCCGGGCTCTCTGTCCTGGTCGTTGTGTCCTTGGGCAAGACACTTTACCCTACCGCCTACTGGTGTTGGCCAGAGGGGCCGATGGCGCGATATGGCAGCCTCGCTTCTGTCAGTCTGCCCCAGGGCAGCTGTGGCTACAACTGTAGCTTGCCTCCACCAGTGTGTGAATGCGAGAGTGAATGAATAGTGGCATTGTAAAGTGCTTTGGGTGCCTTGAAAAGCGCTATATAAATCCAATCCATTATTATTATTATTATATAGTTATTGTTTATCACTTCCTGTTTTATTTTTGCAATTAATTGTCTCATGGGTATTGTGCTAGTTCTACTTCCACTGTCTTGTCTCATTGTCTTGATTATCCTCACCTGTGTCTCATTACCCTTTTGTTTTGATGTCACCTCCTGATTAGCCTTTTGTGTGTGTGTATATATGTATATATATATATATATATATATATATTTCCCCCCTCTGTCCTTTGTCATTGTTGTGCTGATAAACGAGGGCCCCAGAACAAACCTATGAATAGAGTGGCCACTCAATCATTCAATTGGCATCTCCCTCACTGATAAAACAAGGCTTGTCACCACTGAAGCCTCTCAAAGCACAGAGAGCTGGTGATCAGCATGTGAGGACAAGGTGCTGGGCTGTTGTGGCTGTGTATGGTTCTTCCACATGCTATTTTCACAAGCTCCTGTTTGCTGAATGAATAAATTGTTACATTGCCAATATGTCTTATTTCTTCAGACTTCAGTCATTCAACCCAATAAACGAAACAAGAGTCAGTAGCAGAATAAGCTATTTGGCATTGGCAGAGAAAATTTGGCAACTTTTAATGGGCACAACCCACATACTCAACTCTGCTGCTCAACCCACAGGAAAATAAGCAGTATAAAATCTATTGCCAAGAACCATTGTTAGAACAAAAACCAAAAACATATTTCCTTACCTTTGTGCTAGATTTATAATCCTCTGTTATAAACTGAGCCTACTTCCACATGGAGGAACATTCCTGGCCATTAGAGCGGGATCTCAGGCTATGATGAACATTTTTTAATTTACCAGACGCATGCTTTTTTTGCAGCACTCATGCAGACAATTTTTTAACCTTGATTTTTTTCTCTGGCACAGTCCAGTCATTGGTAATTGTAAGCAGCCTTACTTTTGTTTACTACCTTAGAAAGTGGCGTATTATGCCACAGAAATGTATTATCTTTGTTTGGAAAATTGACTACCATTTTGAAAGCTCTGTTGTTAGATGCAGCATACAGTATGATATGTCAGGTGGCAACCACAATCATGACACAGTCACAATTACCAGAAGACCATCAGAAAACAGCAGCAGGTAGAAGAAATAACCACCAGTCAGAAAACAGCTGCACCACAACTGGGAGTGCAGAGACAGACTGTAGACTGAGGGACAGATGGGGATTGTTGCTTGAACATGGATAGCCAAACTGCAACGTGTAAGCCACACACAGATTTATAGTTTTACAGTCAGAGCAAAAGCTACTGCACACGTCACACTGACTCAGCTGTGACATGTCATCATGTTTCCAGGCATATTGTAGGGACCACAACTATCCGAGGGGTGTTCAAAGTAAAAATGTAAATTACAATAACCCGAAATGGCCCAAGAATCCACTGTGCAAAATTGTCAGACAGGTTAAAAAAACATCTATGTACAGCAAGTACAATTTTCTTCTTGCTTTTTTAATTTCAGTTGTTAATTGTTGTTATTATTATTATTATTTTAATCATCTTTTGTCTGTCTCACTAAGAAATGCTAGGAGGTCATAGCAAAAACATACATATTTGTCTGGATTTTTCATAGGAAAACAGTCGCTTTACCCAGAACTCTGCAGAAGAGGAACAGTGTTGTGATATTCAGGTTGTAATGTCATTACAGATGCCACATACCTCTTTTGTAGCTCCCATAGAGGACTCTTTTTGATAATGTTCACGCAAAGGTCAAGATTCCACATGTAGTTCTTCACCAGCATTCACCTTCGCCACTTGGCTGAGGTCTGGCATGATTAATTCTTTGTGTCTTGCCATCTCTCTGTGTGCCAGGTTCATCTTGCTTACAATGGAGCCAAGCAAACACAGGAGAAAAGTGTGTGCCTGAAAGTGTGTGTGTGTTTTTAAAAGACATTGGTGCAACCGTTTTAACAGGGCGACTCTGTTTGAATTAGATGTTCTAACCCCCCGCTTGCTAAATGGATTTCTAAAGTGGCTGTAGTTGGAGGCTTTCAATCGGATGCAACCTTGAGTCCTTTTTTATGTGAGCTCTGTAGGATTTAAGTGCCGGTATAACATGAGCACGACTGAATGCATGCTCCTCATTTTTTGAAATTGAAAAATCTCCAAAGGCTCTCCCCATTGTGCAGGCAATTAATGGAATGCTGGCAGCGAGGTTCAGGTGCTTAAAAGTTGTATTTTTTTCCTCTCTCTCTCCTGATCTCTTTTTAATGACTAATAAAGGATAATCATCGTGGAAAAAACATCATAATGCTGTAGGCTTCCTCTTTATGCACAATGATGTATAATGCATGCTTTGAAATGAAACGGCAGCGGCCTTCGAACCATTCCATCTCCAAACCTTAGTGTATTTGTTTTGCATGCCACAGTGAGGCTTTTGCATAATAATTGTGAGTGTTCCCTTTAACAATGCTTGCCTATTAATTTGATCTTTACATTTTTAAAGTTTGTCCATCAGGCCACCAAACAATGGCTCCTCCAGTCGCTGTTTGGCGTAAGTGATTGCAACGTAGGCTAATTGCCTCTCTAAAGAGTTGTTTCCTTTTTTATCCTCTTTGTTTTTTATGTTTTAGTGTTGAAGCATATGAATAAATATAAGTGATCAATAAAACCTTTCCCCTTAACTTTTTGAACAGCCTTTAACATGTAAGAACTCCCTTTCTTCTTATATGAGGTGAATATATAAAAAGCTAATATCAGTTTTCATGACCCTTTTTTTTGGGGAGGGTTTTTCTTTTGCTCTTTGGTTCATTTTAAACTTAAAATGTCTTTGTGCTCTGCTTTTGCACCGATAATCAGGCGACCCTGGTTGGATAAAAGGGAAAGGTTAAAAAGGTTAACGTCACACAACGTTGTACTCAGAATTTAAGATGGTACAAATGTGCCAAAAAGTCTTTTTCAATGGTCAAAGTAAGTTGATTTTTATTTCCCTTTGATGTATTGTTACTGCCAGAACTACTTTACAGGGAGTAAATATGATCACTTGTTAATCGACATTGGGGGAAGAAGCCGAGGGTCTGGAAGGGGGCTTTTTTTTTCAGTTGCTCCAGTAGTAAAATGCAAAGTTTCTGATAAGAGGGTAAACTGCTGCCTACTTTTGGTCTAATGATATACAATGACTGAGTCGGTACATGTGGCTGTAGATATTTCATTCAAACTCACAGCTGTCATTATTTGTTTTTAATAAAGACAAATAATTAAGACCAAACATACAGTAAAAGTTCAGCTCTCTCGTAAACTCACTGATTAATTTTATTTAGTGGTTGTGCTTGTCTCCGGCCTGTCGAGCCTCCGGGCCTGCCTGAAACTGGACTGAATATCAAATTTGCTTATTCCAGCATTCAGTTGCACATTTTCTCGCAATCTTGGAACCCATCCAATAGCTTTCTTTCTCTCTTTCTTTCTTTCTTTCTTTCTTTTTTTCCTCTCTCCTCGTGCCCTCAATCTCTTTCTCTTTGACTGTGCTTGACAATGCAGGGAAACATACAAGCGCATCTCGGTAAATTCGAGTGATGTGGTTCCAGAGTTTAAAAGCTTCACATAACACTAGCAGACACAACTTGGGGCTGTTTGTGTGACGGAAAGGAAAACTTGTTTAGAAACTGACAGCACTGTGTGTGAGAGAGATTTAAAAAAAAAAAAAAAAAAACTGTATGTGTGTGTTGCTTTTGGCAAGTTATTCATTTGTATTTTTTTTTTCTTGCTCTCTGTGTGGTTATCTTTTGAGTTGGTTGGTTTGGAGCTGATGTCCACCTTTGGGGATGCACATAGCATGCATTTCTGAGTATTTTCACCTGAGGCTGCACTTGTTAGAGTCTGTGGATAAATGTATATACATTATTTATACAAATTCAGGGCGAGTGAAAGCAGGTTTAACACGTTTACAGACAGGAGGCCAAGCACTGAAAGCCAAGCTCCAAGTGAGGATTGCAATGCTGTGTGAGGGGAATCGAGCTGGCCGCTTGCTCATCTCTGACCAGCATCCTTAATGCTGCGTGTGAACACAGACCGTATTATCTTTACCGCCTCAGCAATTAAATGATCCCTTGTATCAGTTGCATCGTAGGAAGAAATGAAAACTAATAGCCTGTTAAAAGTTTGGCATTTACAAAAGGCTCTTAAGAAACCTCTTGGCTTTGTTGCTGAATTTTTTATTTTCTAAAAATGTAGAAAAGGACTAGTGACTGTTCAACAACTTCTTCTTCTTCAGTTTAGAAATTATGTATGTGTCTTTAAGAAAACATGAGAAGAGATTAATGAACCTAAGAGAGGGATGGGGAGAGAGAAAGGTTGGCTAGAAGGCAGAGAGAACTGTAAGGTGGATCAAACTCGTGGCAGATCATGTCGTGTGGAGAGTTAAAGGCAAATATAAAAAGGACTTGATGAGTATTTGCACAAAATTACACTTGCTGCCAAAGTACAGCTCTTTAGATCATTTATCAACCTCTTGTCTAGATTCACATTGTAACAGTAAAATCATGCTTTAATGTGAATATTGTGCTGCTGAAGGCTGTTGAGCAGGACAGCTTTTTACAATTTAATCGCTTCTGATATAAAACTCTGTATTTGACTTTGAGACCTCAACTGTAGACCTTAATTAACGTTCTTTCAGTCACTCACTAAAGGGTTTCATTTTAAAACGTTGTACTGTATACAATAGTTAGAAATGATTGGCGATTGCATCTGTTCGTAATATTGTTAAAAATTGTTGCAAATGTTGTAACAACAGTAATTTAATAGTGGGGCTCTTCCGCCAGTTTTGACTGACTTCAGTGACAAAGCACTAGATACTGTACTTGATCCTCCTCCCAGCATGAAATGAGAGTTACCATTTGTGTTGCATTGTTACAGTATAGATAAGTACTGCTTCCCTAAAGTTACTTGAAATTTCCCACTTACCCATCCCTCTCCTTCATTTAGGAGCTGCCTGCTTCAGAAGTGAATGCCTTGCCACCTGGCTGCAGTCTTCATGTTCCCATGGACCTCGAGTTTTCAGCTTCCTGTTTCCCTCGCAGCCCTACACCTCAGAAAAGCTACGATCTCGTCCACATAGACTGATCTGTCATGCTGTTTTTGGTGTTTCTGTACTTCTTATTTGACATTTATCTGCCCCCCAAATTGTCCTTGATTATTAGCTTCATTTGTACTTCCTTTACGATGCCTTGGATAATAATATATCGCCTCATGTATATATGTATGGTTATGATCTAAACTGAACAATTAATGATGTGTACATAATGATTTTAAATATGTTTGTCTTTTTTCTCCAGGAAAACAATGTAATTATTTCTCATTGCTACAGGTACTCACGTTGCAATCATACACATAATTTCCCTAAAATAACAAATGAAGTGGAAGTGGGCAGCATTAGTGTTCAGAGGGAGTGAGAACCTGGTGTTATAAGCATAAGAATTATTTATTGAGATATGAGAAAAAACTCAGTTAGTCCCATTGAGAGAAACTCCAGGACCTGGAAGTGATGGAAGCGTTAAAAATGTCAGCAAAAGGGTGAAAAAAGTCAAAGCAGAAAGGAAATAGCATTTAGATTTTTTTGTCTCCATCTGTTGACAGTGCACATGAGCATATAATGCACAAAAGTAGTTGTTGTTTGAATCCTGTGTACAAGTCTGTTTCACAATCACTACATGTTCTACAAAAATGTGTTGTGAAGCAAACAGGTGGAATTTACACCATTTATGATAACTTCTCACTGTCAAGCTACCAGAAACACTTCCTTAGACCATTTATTTGAATATCTCCAAACATAATTGTCTTAGGTGTTGGAGCAGGACTGCAGTGATGATACAACAAACATGCAGTAAAAAGCAGGACTTATGCATTGCCACATTAGTGGCTTGTGTTGCCTACATGAGTTGTGGATTTCACTGTATGTTACAATTAGGTCCGTAGGTTTATTGTGGATTTTAAATCGCAGGATAAAGATGTGACTGAAGTGCATGCTTTCAGCTTTAATTCAAGGTCTTTAACAAAAGATTTGCATTTACTGTTTAAGAATTACAACTATTTTTAATAGTCTCCTATTTACAGAGGCTGAAGCTTTAATGACTGACACACAGCTACACAGAGAGGTGACGCCTGTTCCTTTGTTATTTTATGGCAAATGAACCAGACATAATATCTAAAGTTTAAGTGTGTTGAATTTGTGTTTTATAGCTTTTCATTAGAATTTGTTTCAGTGCAGTGAGCGATAGCAACAACTTTAGCAGTGTTCAAATCAACAGTCTGGTTCATTCTTAAAAAGAGTGAATGCACCTGACCCACTCAGTGACAGCAAAAGGCCTGAAAGACCAAAGAAGACAACTAACTTGGTTAATGACAGAATTTTTTTCCACAGTAAATAATAAAAATAACTTTGCATCTAAAAAAGTCATGAATACTTGTATTATCAAGACACCCCAGAACGAATGGAAACACGGAGGGTTTACAACAAGGTGCAAACCACTGGTTACAGTCAGGAATGAGAGGGCCGGATGAGACTCTTTCAGAAAACATCTTAAAGACCTGCACACTGTAAAAAATATTTAAAGAGATGAAACCAAGTTTTGCTTGTACCAGAATGATGGGAAGAGATAAGTATGGAGAAGGCGAGAAACAGCTCGTGTTATCTGTTGTTATGGCATGGGTATGTATGGGTGGCAGTGAAACTGGGTCCATAGCGTTTATTGGTGATGTGACTGCTGAGCAGGATGTAGCAGAAGTAGCAGGATGAATTTGGGCTTTAGTCTTTGCTTAGATTCAGAATAATGCCACAAAACCGAAGGTCGCTGGAGTAAAGGCCTTCAGAGCAAAAGATTTTCATCCACATATTAAAAACAATCCTTGCATTTGAACTGTTAGCTTGTTCAAATAATTTTGAGCTGCTGAAAATGGGGTTCTTTGTATAAAAATGGCCATAAGTCAAAATCAGTTAATGCAAAACTTTTGTTAAACTCCTTGAATTAAAGATGAAAGTGTGCACTTTAATCAGTCCTCGATTGTTTGATTTAAAATCTATACTGTTGTGTACAGAAATTACAAAAATTGCACCTTTGTCCAACAAATTATGGACCTAACTGTACGTGAAGTCCAAGGCAGCTGCAGAACCTAAACACTGACTTTGAGAACATGAATGAGAGGTAAGATTGTCTGACCAGAACACAAAAGTAATGATCGGATTCAGAAATAACTTAATGACTTTTCTGTACATTAAACATGCCGCTGAAAGACTTTAGCTCATTCGATGACTTATTAACAAAATGCTTTAAAGATAAAAAAAAACACACACCACAGGTTGATGTGGGAGGGACACTTATAAACAAATACTATACATATGGAGAAACTTGGCAAGAGAATAATTTAGGCTGCCGTTGTTTTTTTAAAGCTGCTTTTCTTAACTTGGGACACAATAATAAAAGTCACAGCTCACAGGGGAAAGATGCAGTCTTTGGTATAAGAGCAAACTGGACAGAACAATGATGCAGGATGTGAATAAGTAAAACTAACGTGGCACAGACGTCTTTCACACCTACTCACTTAAACACAATACTTGTTTCAATGTACACACTTGCATGAAACATTTAAAAGACTGAAAACTTGTGATTTTTCTTTCTTTCTTTTATGTTATTTTTCTTTTTTTCTTCTTTTCTTTTTCTCTTTTTTTATTGGAAAGCCTGTTATTTTTGCTTCAGACCTGCATCGTCGAACTACTTATGGAAACGAAACAAGAACATGCTACAGTAAACAAATTTATTTCGGCGTGGACACCTTACGTCATGTAACACATAGATGGAAATATAGCGACGCAATAAATTATCTTCATTATTAAGCATAACCAGTGACATACTATACATCAAAAATGTCAAAGCACTGTAAATAAAAAACAAACAGAAAAAAGCAAAAGGCTTTTACAAATAAAAAGGTCGGAAGCGAAAAGGAAGTCTTACACAGACATCAATGCTTAAAAAACCCCCCCAAATAAAACAAATGTTTGAATGCCAGCAGACACAGAAATTAATATTTTAAGTGTGATTCCTCCTTGATTTTAGTGTCTCACGACATAATTTAAGTACTGCTCAAAACAAATAAAAAAATAAAACACTATACACACACCAAAGAAAGCAAACCAGAAGGATCTTTTTTTCTCATTAATTTCTTTTTTTCTTTTTTCTTTTTTTTTTTTTTTTAGGAAATCATTGCTTTGCAATTTATGCTTCATCACAGTTCTCTCCCATTTGACCACATGAATGTAAACAACTGCTGAATTATTCTTTTTTTTTAATTTTTACAACATTAATACTTTTTATATATATATATTTATATATATATATTTATATATTTGTACATATTTTCATTCACATCTGCACGGTTAGCTAGCATGGTAATGAAATAAGGCAAGACTCACATAACTGTGACATCACAATGTTTTTTTTCTCTTATAATACTGATTATTAAGGTATTTGTCATTTCCTTCATCTGTTCTGCAGCAGGCTTTGGTCTTTTTGGACAAAGGCAGGATCGTTCCTTCTCTGTCTCCAGAACCACATTTTGTTTTGTTCCAGTTTTAGTGAAATATTAAAAAGGACAGGGTTTTTTTTGTTTGCTTGTTTGTTTGTTTTTTTGCGGGAAACAGGGCTATAAATACAATTTAAGCTGACATTAGTTAATTGAATTTATTTAACACTGGTCTTTCTGAGGTACATAGTCTAACATAACATGGAGAGATGGAATAAGAAAGGAGAACTGCATGGGGACCATGAGGAGCAAATGACTTCAATTACAAGAGAAAAAAAGACGTCTTCTTCTTATTCACCCATTTAGCATTTTGTTCGCTAACAAATTAGAATTTTATTTTTCAACTTTCAGTTCTCCCCTTTCAGTTCGGTCGAGCTGCCACTCGCTTTTTTTGTGAGTTAAAAAAAACAAAACAACAAAAAACAGACGTGATGGTAGCTGAGAGTCTCTTGCCTGGTTGACAGCTTGTCATTTTGCCCTTACAGTACCAAACAGCAACTAAAAGCCAGTTTTATTGATAGAGCGCACAAGAGAATCATTGACCAAAACAAGCCACCGCTGTAGTCACAAAGCTCTTTTAAAGATGGGCAGTGTTATTCAGCTTCCCCCTTTTGTCAGCACAGAAAGCCTCTCAATGGCATTACCAGCACTAAAACATTTGTGGGCTCTTGAATTCTTAAAGTTGCAGTCTTACAGTCTGATAGTCTTGCTTGTGCAGATGATCAGAAATCATCTTGTACAGTCAAATGCAGATTCTGCTTCAAGTGTTTGTCTTTTTTTTCTTTCTTCCTTTCAGCATCGTCTTTTTCTGTCTGTGGTTGAGGAAAAGCGACTCTTTTTTAGAGTTTTTATTGTGTTTTTTTTCTTTCTACAATAAAGGGATCCAAATGCTGTTTGTCTGTGCACGTTATGAGTCTCTGTGCACGTGTTCGTCCACTTCAAGTTGTAACTTGAACCACACACACACACAAAAAAGAGCTCGATATAAACTCTGCTCCCCATCCTCTAGGTCACCACGTAGTCAAGTGTGAGCTGGAGGTTTGGTTTTGGTGAAAGCATTATTTGGAGTTTCTGGACTGCTGCAAAACTGCACAGCTGCACTGCGGGTAGGAAAGTCGCCTCCTAAGCTCTTTTGGCGTGCAGCATTTCAATAAGCAGGTTGTTGCAGGGCACGTCGCCGTTCAGGTGTTTGTAGTAAAGGTATTCTTCGGCTTGCAAGCTGATGGCTCGTATCTCGGGTAGCCGGAGGAGCAGCTGGCCAAACTTGTCCGTTTGCTGTGGGTAGTTACACATGACGTAGTCCAGCAGCGCTGCATTGACCTGCTCCTGGACGCTCTCGACCAGGTGAAAATTCTCCAGGTTCTTCACATCTACGGGAAAGAGGAAGAGAAAGGTTAGTTAAAGTCAGGCTCCACAGGAAATGTGGGTCAGCGTGAGAACAGGTGAGGGAACTCGAAACCAAGGTTACCCACACTCAAAGACGCTGTTTCACTTTAAAAAAAAAATCCACAGGGTTCATATTATAGACACACAGATTAGTTCTTTGGTTATTGCGTATTTTCACGTTGCTCAAAATCTGGCACTCCATGTTGACGTATCCCTCCCTCCTCTTCTTTTTTCCTCTTAATCATCTTCTGGGACTACAGTGTAGAGGGAGTCAGGTAAAGGCAACAAAAAAAGAAGGTTCTTCTCCTGAGACACGAATTCCCCAAGAGCCCATGAATTATGCAGGGGAGAGTTGTAGTCGTATTAGCACCAGAGCTGCTCCTTAACCTAACGCTTTCACCACACTTTTGTTTAAGATCAAAACAATTTGTCCCACTTATTTTATTTTTTTAAATGTGCAGGTAAAAGTTTGCAATGTCTGATGAATAATAACGCTAACTTTAAATAAAAGAGTAGACATCATGTGCAGGAATCCATCTCAAAGGAAAACCCCTTTTTTCACCATTAATTCCTCGTGCAAAATACATTTTGCATCTCTCTAAAACCCTACCTTTCTGCGCAGCTATAAGCACTTTTCCTTGACAATAATAAGCTCACTGGGGGTTTAAGCAGATTATTGCAAGACAAGACAAAAAAATTTGCTAAATGGATAATGGTGAACCAGAGCGCTGTGTGTACTTGTCATGATTATGAAGCACAGGGCTGCAGAATATTTAATCAGGTAGCAGCTCTGTGTGTGCGTGTGTGATCTTTTATTAATCTGTTTGACCCCAGGTCGAGTGTGCTCACAGTGGGCTAATGTAGAATGACAGAGTCTGTGTATAGTTGGACCAGCACACACGCACACACTAAAATATACCACCCTTCCGACTTAATCTCTCAAACACACACACACGCACACACACCCGCACTAATCCATGGACATACACATAATATTTCTTTCTTTCTCACACAGTACCCTCTTCCCACACACATACAAACTTACTCACACACACATGTGCCCCATCCACCCACCTAGAGCATTAGGAGGAAGGAGGGGGAGATAAATCAGCAGCTAATGAGGTCTAGAGAATGAGAAGCAGGTCCTTCAAGGCACTTCCATCTATGATGCACTCTACCATGCTATTGCAATCTGTATGTGTATGTGTGTGTCTGCCTGTTCTTGTGTTGCTTGTGTGTGTGCCAGCATGTACTGTGTTGATGCTCACCCTGACCTCTGAATGACACGGCGGGGGGCTAAATAAGGCCAAGAGGAGGGCAGGAAAAGGGGGAGGGGTGTGGCCTGTGACAAAGGAGCCTCCAAACAAACATGACATGTGCTTTTTCCTGCCGCCACTCAGCTGTCTGACCCCACTCAGACTCCAGCACCGTCTTTCACACCACCAACACCTCAGAGAGGCCTTTATGTAGCCTTACATAAGCCAGCCCAGTAGACTGTCGAGTGCGCTTTAAGCGTTTCCACATAGACGTCCTACGCAGGTCAACAAGGAGAAAAGTCTTCTTCTTCTTCTTTAAAAAAAAAATCTACAAATGAAACAATTTAAACGTTTAAAAGTTTCAGAGTCGCTCAGAAAGTTTGGAAAAAAATGCAGAAATCACTGAAAGTACTACTGTTTTGGATTTTTGTTGTTTATATCAAGTTGACTGTTAAGTTATGTCTTGAGCATGCACTACAAAAAAAGAATTACATTGAGCATTTTTTAAAGGACTCAACATCTGTGGCATTGCTGTACGTATCCATGGACAACAGATGGGCATAGCTACATCTCTTCAAATAAGAGTCTTTTTTTTGAGAAATCAATAGACAAATACATTTATATTTTATTAAATTAAAGTTTGTCAGCATAAAGGAAACAAAACTTTTTTTTTTATAGAATAGACATATTTGAATTTTAAGTCATATGTCATTATAGTATTAAAAAATCATTGAAAACTAACTTTTTCCTGAACACACTATGTGTCTAATAACTTCTGTTACAGAATGAGTGTAGCTTTACTGCTAGCCATCCTCTCCAAACACTAAATACCACACATACATTAAAGAACACAATCAAATTTAAATAGAAAATTCTGTTTAGTATTATCAAGAATAAGATCTTTTGGGGCCATATAAATTAAGAATAAGTGTTTTCTGCAGTGCAAACACTGTAACAACACCACATGCTGGTATGTCAGAGCATCTTCTGAGTCACAGCAGAGGCATGTCAAGTATTACCATGCTTTCTCTGAAAGATTTGTCTCTGTTTTGTGTGCGACTACGTTGTGTGCGTGTGTCGATGTTGGGGGGACAATGGAGAATTAGGATCCAATGTCTCTGTCAAGCTAATTAGGCAAAAGTGAGGCAATAAGACAGAATTTTAATTGCTAATTATTAGCAGAGCCTCATTTGAAAAAATAATGAATCGGGGCTTCTAAAAAAAGGGAAAAAGGGAAAAAGTACAAGAGTTGAAGAGTTGTTTGTTTGAATTCTGCTGCTAAACACATTAGAAAAGTGAAGAGCTACAAGAGCTACTTTCAGCTGCTCCCTTAGTCACATGAGGCCTCCACAGCAGGTAGCACTGTATATTTGATTTGGCAGACCCTTCCTGACACAACACCAAAGGGAATCTCTTCCTGGGGCTTGAACCAGGGATCTTTGCTGCTTAGGTGATTGTACATGAAGCCACTAAGGCAGAAAGTAAACTCAGAGTAATTTAGTCATTCAACGGCACGAATGTGATGAATTAAAACAAGCAGCAAATAAACAATTGATCAGTGATTCCCAGACAGTGGCAGGTTGGAGTATTAAATGTGCTAAGCACTCGCTCCTCTTCCTTCAGTGCCCCCCTTCATTCCCCCTCCCCCCTCTCTCTCTCCCTCTCTCCATCTCATCCTTCAGTCACTGTGGGACTAATTATCAACTTTTTTTCACATAAAACAGCCACAGTTCGTTGCAGTGCCGCGTCCGAATACTCAAAAGGAAACCCCGAGGTCCCGCAGAATACATTGTTTCATTTGACGGCCGATCATGCTGAAGCCAGCGACCTAATGCAAGAGCACACACACGCACACGCACACGCACGCACAGACACAGACACACACAGACACACACACACACACACACACACACACACAGATTAATTCTCTCTTTCACAGAACCCCTGAAATCTCCGCTGTGCTTTTTAATTAGACTGGATCTGCTCTGTGCTGTGAGTGTATGTCTTTTACACTCTTTCACCGACCCTTACAATCAACCTGCTCCAGGGACACACACACACAGAAACTGCACGTTCAGTCATGCAAACGCTTGCTCCATTATTTCACTCTGATCACAGAGATGCCTCACAGAGTGGACAATGTGTTGGGAAAAATATGACCCGAGAAATAAAAACAACACATACACTTAGTTACACCAAGGGTTTTCTTTTTGTACATTTTTCTTAATTCTGTATACTTAGACTATTTTAGTGTTGTGTTCTTCGGCAACAGGTCGCTGTAGATGAGATTCATGTCGGTCACAGTTACTCATGTTAGTAACTATGTTACTGTGCAGTATATGGTGCCTACTGCGATTATTTGGGCGTCTAGCCTCCCTGTAACTGGCCGAACTTCAGTTTAGATGGAGTTAAAGTCATTTGTGATTACCTGCTAGCTGAGAGCGTGGCCAGTCATTTAATTCTGCCCAAATTAGACAAAAGTGTTGCTATGTTTGTTATTAAGGTTCAAAAGTTGGGGAAATGTCATGTTTCATAAAAGAAAGAAAAGAAAATCTTAAATACTATAAGTAGGGAGTTCACTTGATAGGTTTACATTAAGCTAGCACCTGTTTTGTGAAGGCACTGCTAAGTCGCCAGCAGTTATTACAGGGTAAAACAACACCGTGTTCTCTCACATTACACTTTAAGGGCCTCGATCAATAAACCTCTGAGTCACGTGCTGCCCATACACACAGCCTTTCAAAACTTCACAACATGTGTTTTCTGCCGGGTCCAAAAACAACACATAAAACCGGTGGGTCATAAATAGTTATTGAGGGAACTGCTGTCAGTAAAACGTGGTGGAAGACAAACTCGTTACTTCCTGCATAGGCGGGAATTAGGTGGCTCGGCTCTTCCAATAGGTGCTCTCAAAGGCATTTATGCGAGCCGATCAAAGCTGGAGGACCTTTTACTACAGCAGCGGTGCGTCAAAGAGTGAGGAGCTGAACGTGCATTCCCGCTAACTCCTCTTTATTGCGCCCTACTGGACCGTTATCAAGTCAACGCTGTCCACAGCTACTTTTTCCACTATTAATCTGCCTTACAACTTGGCTCCAATCAGAGATGGGGGCGTTGACAGACGAGAACCCGGTGACCTTTGACTCTTACAGAAACATATGAGGACTAATGACTTACTAACTATCACAAGAGAAGTGTTGCATGATCACTGGGAGAACTCTGCTGTGTCTGTGTTTAAAACACAGGGCAGCAAAGGCAATCAAAGCAAATAAGAGCCACAGGGCAAGGAGCAATGGCCGAGCGGTTAACGCTAGCACTTAGGTAGCCTATTATCAGAGTTATGTTGCTTTGCCCTGAAACATAATCTTTGATGAATAACATTTTGTTTTACCCCCATTAGCCTCACCATAAAGTCGTGGAGTACACAAACATACATGCTACACATGCATACACTCACCTCAGCTCCTATCAACACTCCACTGACAACATTTCATGTGGACGTGCATGTGTGTGTGTGTGTTTCTTTTCTTCTACAGGATGCTCTCCTTCCCCATTAGAGTATTACATCTATCTGTGCTTGCCAGAAAACAGGTTCCCCTGCTCCTTGGAGCTCTCAGCTACCTTGTTTTCCTCCAAGTCCCGTTTGGGGAATTCCCCTCTCGATATGAAGCCTCCACCTTAGAGGCGAGTGAAAAAATAATGGAGGTAAACTGCAGATATATGCCTCTTAACATTTAATAGGGGAGTCTTTGAAACCTGATACTCCAAAGGGTAAAAGGATAACGAGTATCACAACAATCTGATCACAGAATGTAAGATGAGGATGTGGAGGAATGTATCTATTGTCTGCTTTAGGAACGGAAATTGATCTCACAAAAAAACATCCAACTATGATGTAAACCATGGTGGTTAAGGCAGGGATATACTAAAAAACAGTATAAAAAAATACAAAATGTGGTTGTGACATAGTACACAAATCTTCCAGGAAGTGGGTACACTGTGGACATAAATAGATGAGCCTGATTAGGAACTGTGGTGATGTTCCTGGAGATGATGGTAGCAATGGAGACTCATCAGACCAGGCAACTTTCTTCCAGTCCTCCATTGGCCAGTTTATAGTGAGCACCAGCGAACTGTCGCCTCAGTTTTCTGTTCTTAGCTGCACATCTTGTGGTCTTCTGCTACAGCAGCCCATCTGCTTCGAGGTTCAGAGATGCTCTTCTGCATACCTTGATCATTGTTTTATTGTAGGGTAGTGCCTTGTTGTGGTCGTGATTTGTCGCTATATAGATAAAACTGAATTGAACCGAATTGAATTGATGCTCAGTTTGAACTTTGGCAGATTGCCGTGATGTAATTGGCTGTGATTGGCATTAATTAACATTCAAATGGATGTACCTAACAAAGCTGCCTTTGAGTGTCCATATAGGTTTGTGTAGTGTTAGGCTCATTTATAAACAAAAAAAAAGTCCAAACCCCGGACTGGTTAATCCCTGTGTGAGCCAAAATATCAGTTTCAACAAAATCAGAAGTGAGATGCATCTTTGTATTCTAATGCTGGAAAGGTGTGGAGATTTCAGATGCCATTCGACTCTCCAATCACCTTTCAGGCTTGAAAGGTGAATTTGAAGCGGACATATACCGACTGGTACAGAACCACGATGAACAAGTTTAATTACCTTTTTCTTTTGTATTTATTCAAATGATAGGATCACTGGATGTATACTTCATACTCGGGTATAAGAAAGGTCTCATTAATCTCTGAGCAGTGACCCTTTATCCTAAGTAGTTACCATTATTTCACCAGCATACATGTAGCTACATACTGTAGCTACATGCCCTTAAGCTAGCATAGAGCCCAATATCCAGAGGCTAAATTTCCTCTGTGTCTGCAATGAATAATAACTGTCTCACAGTTTCTGGCCACCAATGGGAACATGCTGTTGTCAGCTTGTCAGAAGAAAGCATTAAGGCTCAATTTGCCCGCCGACTCATCAAACCCTCACTTTCTCGTCTCCAGGGGCCAAATGCCATGCGGCTGTAAAAGAGAATTAAGCAGCTCCGGTCCAGTTGGGAATATATTAAGTCAGATCTAAACCTCAGCTGACAACAATGCTATTGTTGTTAAGCTAAACAGGTAGCGGCTGCTTGAGTTCTGTCGCCCAAGGATGGGTCGGCGGGCTCGGCGGGGTGATGGAGAGAGGTCGAGAGATATTGAAAGGAAGAGAAATGCGCCTAAGGTCTGATAAAATAAATAAGAGAAAAGGTGCTTGGAGCAGGAAGGAGAAAAGCTTCTCTCATTGCCTATGCTGGCTGGAAGGTGCTGGGAATTTATCTTGAGGTGAAGGGGAAAGCAAATTTACACCCTGAATCAGTAGGTCCTGTCTGTGGCTGTATTAGTAAGGGTTCCAACAGATGGGCACAGCCAGGGAGATTAATATCAGTGGGGATACATATTAAAGGGAAAGTTAAGACTTCTCTACATAGAATGGCACGGCAATGATATTGTTGTGTGGCTATTACAATAAATCACACATCCCGTAAATAAATATGTCCACAAGATGAGTTTGTTGGCCATGCTAACGATCATATGGTTAATCGGATGAAAAAATAAATAATTTCCAGACGAATCAGCAATGAAAATAATCCTTACTTGCATTTCTAACATGCTTCAGACCTGCTGGGGTAAAAATCATATTGCTGGGGAAGAAAAAAAATCACATTGTCTCAGCATTATGAAAATCCATTTGCCAGAGGGATACTAAGAGACTTGAATCAGCAATGAACCTGGTGCTTAGCCCTCTGTGGTCCCTCTAGTCCTCCCCACCTCTGCTCCTTATTGCCCCCCACTTGTTTTTTAACCCCACCCCCTCCCCGGAGGTGGAACCAAAAGCCTTTCAATGAGTGAGCGATGCACCCACAGGTCCCTGTTCTCCCACCTTCCTGACGTTGCGTGGACTGTGCAGAAAGTTAACACCCCCTCTCCACTCACTAAACAGCTCCCAGTCATGTAGCTATACACAGCTAATGATGCTAACGCTTGACTGACAGGCTGAGCACTAACAGGCAGCAATCCAGATGCAAAGTCCCTTCGTTTGGTGTAATGTGAGGAAATGTCGATGGAGAGGCGAAAAGGAAAAACAAAAAAGGAATCTAATGAATTTGAAATCAATATTGCTGCACCTGTGAGGTGGCTCTTCAGCTTCCCTGTGACTTTACCTTGTATTTCATTTGTACCTGTCAGCAACAGTAGGAGCAGGCACCGTGTGTGCTGTTCCTGTGTCTGTCTGTCTGTCTGTCTCTCTGTGTATCAATGCATGCATGTGAACCTCGTTTAGATTCAGTGCACTTTTGCACCCGTCGGCTAATTACACCCAGGGTTTGTTTGTTGGTGGAGGGGAGGGCATAGAGAGTGGAGGGGCATGTCAACCTTTCTTGTTTATGATAAAGTGACAGAAAATCATTGGGGGGTCAAGTATCCCCCCCCCCCCGCCAACCCTCCGCTGCCCCAAAAACTCCTGCAGCAGTACAGAAGGTGCATGATGTGGGATGCCTCCCCTTTAATGAGACCATTAAAGGGCCCGTGTCCCCGTCAATAGATTTCTCTCATTCTTTCTCTGACAAATTTGAATTAATAATTCAGCATCAAGCGCCCGGGGATGTATATTTTCAGCATGAAGGACAGTTAATCCATAGTGTCAGTTTCCCACCTCGCTGTCTCTCACTCAGTCTTTCCCTCGTGCGCTCTCTTGTCTTACATCCCACCCATCCCCTCTCCTTCCTCTTCATTCGGCTTCATTCTCTTTTGATGCCGGCAGGTAGAGTGCTGACTAAAGAAGAGTGTGCCACATATATTCCATGCCTTCTTTTGATTTCTTTGTTCTCTGTGGGATTTTTTTTGTTCCCCGTTAAGTTGACTGCACTTTTCACATAAGTGCAAATTGGGGTTTCATTTATTTAAAAGTATTGGATGGCAGCAGCTCTCCTCCCCACCCCTCCAACTCAGAGTTAATGGGAGATGGCATGTTTGCAGGCTGCTTTTCAAAGCTGAACTGTAGATTTTACTGCACGCTCCCGCTGCGCCAAATGTGAGGACAGTCGTGCGCACAATTCGAGAAAGTCAGAGGAAATTAGTCATTTTGAAGATAAACCACAAGTATGCTTACTTATGTTCACACATGCTCAGGTTTGACGGTTTCACTGGTTTTGAGTGAATGAGTTTTAACAAAAAATACAAGGGCTGCTTCACTGTGCGGTCTCGTGTTCGTCATTACACGCTGGAGTGGTGTCTAACTGTGAAAATGAAATTCCAAAAACAACAGACAATAAAAGAGGAACAAAAAAAACCCCAAAACAAAACACCTGCACATTCACTTTCTTGAGGATGTCCAGATGTTACATTTTGTTCCTCTACAGAAAACAACACCAGTGTGCTTAAAAAAATCAGCTGTGTAGCCAGGTAATCACTATGAGTTGATTTTTAGGATGGCTGCTCTCTGTTTATATTTGAGATCAGTTTGTTGAGCTGTCTAGTATCTAGTAATATTTAAACAGCTTTTTAAAAAGTATAAATATATTATTATTCATTATTCTGTCAGTATTGCATCAGTGACAATTACCTTTATAAGTTATCTGCATTTCTTTAATAATACTGATCATTGTACTGAGCATCGTATCCATTTCCAAGCTTGCAGTGTAATGCCAGGGGTAGCTTTTGCTATCAGTGCCAGGTGGCACTAAAGTACAACTTTATGCTCTAAGGCAGTGTGCACAGGCACAAAGAGCTGGAATAGCAAACGCCTGCTACTGCAGAGCATTATTTTATATTACATAGCTTTGTTTTCTTATGATTTACTGTATGAGCGCATTCTGTTGGCATGTCTGTGAGAATAGAAGGTTGATTGATTCATTTTGTTTCATCATGGACTGCTTCTTGGCTTCCTGACCCCTTTCTTTAGCTACAATCACTCCTCTCTTTCTTATTTTTCTCCCAACACAACATAAAGAATCGCTTTCCTTTCTGTGTACCAGCACCACGCTGCTAAAAATAAGTTTCAGCATGAGAACGAAGAGGCACGAAAGGAGCTGTGATGGTTCAAGAGTGAGGGTGTAATGTCACCGGTGGGTGGGTGGGGGCCTCAGTGAAGAGAAAGAGAGAGAGAGAAAGGGTGAGAGAACAAGAGACGGCAACTGTTGGATCATCTGTGCTTTAAAACATTTAATCACTGTCTCCGGTTGCACACAGACACACACACACACAGACTAAAGCATGAACACACATATCATCTTAAAGCTCTGCTGTTCTGTGCTGTGACAGAAGTATCTTGTAACTACATTGTCCACAGACACACACACACTTAAACACACACACGCGCCCACCAGAACAGAAGCTCAAAGAGCAAAGGGTGTATAGACTTATAGCAGCCACCATGACCACCATATAGCTTACCAAAAAGTTTAAAGGCATGCCTCTGCACTATACATATTCACAGAGGGATGCAGAGAGTGATAATCCACATGCCAGGCAGTACTGTAATGCCAGCGAGGTCTGTTTGTAATATCAGCCCGGTAGGTGTAGATGTAGGGGATTATTGCTGTTCTTAGTCTACTTAGCATTTTTCATGCAAAGTCACGCACTTGCAAGTTTAGTATCATTTCCATTGCTTAATCCTGACTTTTGATAGAACGCAGTTCAGTTATGGAAACTAGGTTTCATTTAATGGGCTTTCTGAATAACTCAGTGCGTCATCCCTTTTATCTTTTTTCAATCATTACAACTCTGCGCTCACGCCTTAAGCATTTTGCATAAAGTAATGATTGTCTAGTGAGTTACACTAATGACACATCATGAGCTATACAAGGATCATAAATGTCTTGTCGTAAAGATTTTTTCTTTCTTTTTTTTTTTTTACACAACAACTGCAGCAATAACAGTGTAGCTCCTTCTGAGATATTGATCGAAAGAGTGAATGGCTTTACAACTTTACAAATGATTGACAAGGCTGGTGTGTGTGAAGCTTGGGGCCCAACGGATTACGTTTGTATTACTGAACACTTGACTGGCAATAGACTTAAAGACTTAGAGGCCACTCCTTTGGCCTAGATCTCAATGTGTGTCTTTGCGCACGTTTTCTTGTGTGTGTGTGTGTGTGTGTGCGCGCGCGCTACACATGATGGCTACATGCTCTCTTTATGTAATCAAAAACATGCCAGTTATTGCGAAAGCTTGACATTTAAATAATTTTGCTCTGATCACTATACTTCATGACAGTAGTAGTCAGTCTGGTGTGAACCATCAGTGCACATACACACACACACACAGTGACCACAGTCCTCATCTCACAGCACTGTTATACTGTATTATGAGTGAAATATTGATGCTTCTTCGATTCCTAGGACCAGCTCTGTTTTGTTGACTATTTGTCTTTCTTATTGTACGGTGCTCTGGGGGTTATGCTTTGTGAATACAGAAAATTATCGCATTGTTTAAACTCGTTATAACCACATGATAAGTATGAAAAGCTGGTTGCTCTGATAGTCTGAAGTCGGCGTGATAAGGTCCTGCGGAATAAAACCAACAGGTCCTCTAAAGCAGTTATTAGATAGCATAAAATCACTGCCAGGGACTAGATGATGCTTGAATCAAGAGAGGGATTATCTGATGCACTCTGGTGTATGCACAATTTGTTCTCCGAGTCTGTTTTCCTTGACTAATGTGAGCCTGTTCTCCGCAGGGCCCCAGATAGCCCAGGTCTGTCTTCCCTACCCCAAACAGACATCCCTCAGTCTTTAATTGGAGACGAGTAGCAGCCCTGCTAGCACAGCGTTGGGACCTGAGCTGCGGCCACTGAGAATGCATTAGCATTAGCATTGCAGCGGACCGACCTGTACATAATGATAACCTCAAGCTCTGCCCACTGGGAGCAGCTCCTGTTCACACACGCACACACACGTACATACCAGCACACGCTCCCTTCCCCCTTCTACCCTATACACGCAGCCACGTAAACAAGCAAGTGTAATGCAGCCCCAGTGGTGGGCTGCTCGACGATCAGAGGAAGGTGGGGTGGAGAGAGAAAAAAATCAGTTGCCGCCGTTCGGCTGAAAAGTGTGTGTAATGAACTTGAGTTCCATTGATCGGGACTCAGAGTACAGAACCAGGGGCTGTTTGTCCCAGAAGGGCTGCCATACCGTTGCTCAGTAGCCCCTCATAAATGTTTGAGAGGCCTCAGCCGCTCCAGATCCACCCTACCTGGGTTAAGATTCTCTGTTACAACACACATATCCAGGTTGATACCAATGATGGATGGACGGTGGTTGAGGGGATCATCCAATATTTTAACTTGATGACATTTAGGTGGTGTACTCTACAAGTGAGTCATGCTGATGGTAGTGCTAGAGAGAATTTTTTTCAAGCAGACAAGATTTTAAGACAAAAACGTTGTGCGCAGACCTGCAACTAAGTTGAGCATTGAGGCTAATATTTGCAAGGATGCGCTAATTAGGTTGGCATGCTATACCTTCCAAAGCTCTAAGGCCCTCAACTGGCCCCCGAAAGCCTCCGTATGCTATAGACAGGGTTGATATTACTGCAGATATCACTTAGAAAACACCTGATGTGCTCGGCCGACCATCCATGCCTCCTTTTGACTGCTAAGTATCAGCTGGCGGGAGGTCCTCCGCGTTATGCAGCAGGTAATAAAAGTTGAACATTGATTTTCTGTAGCAGCTTGTAACTGTTAATGTTGAGACATCAATAGCCAAAGCAAAGCGCTGGTGCCTTAATAGGAGGCCGAGAATGTGGAGGGCGCGAGCCAAAGCTGACTCTAAATCACAGAATCTATCCTTGCCGATCGATAGGACAGTAACTGCAAGTGTCCCTCTGCTTTCCTAATGTTTTATAATAAACTGACAGCCTGTAATAAGACCAAGGGAGAGGGAGAATGAGAAGGAGGGAGAAGGCAGGAGGGAGAGATAGGAGGGGAACAGTTTCTCCATAGCCTATCTTGCCTTAAATCACCCCACATGGGAGTGCAGGAGAGATACACAGGGTAAGGTAGAAGGGTGAATTTTTTTTCTGGTTAAAGAAAAAAAAAAAAACACTTTTACAGTAGCATTTGTCTGGATGTGCTCACTGCTAGAGTAGTTAGTGAGTGTATTGATGGAGGGGAGCAGAAGTTCAGGGGATATGTCCTGAATTGCTTTGGCAGGACAGTGAGTTAAAGTGCATTAAATTCTGCTGCCAACTTGCAACAGTCATCATATTCAGGAAGAAGTGAAGGGCTGGGCTGCACATATTTTGATTTTACATTCAGAGAGATCTAACTACTTTTGAAACACAACTGGTACAGTAGATGATGAGCAAGTTTTCTTTACTATGCCGTTGCAATGAGGCTGCTGGTTTGGAATCATTTTTAAAGCTTATTTTTCAAAATAAAAGTGATGCTACAAGGAAGATTTAACATTAAACATGATATAAGGATATTTGTATTACATGTGGTGCAAAAACTGTACTGAATAAATAATAAAACATGTGCTGAAATTAAACTAAAATCACATACACAATAGCTCATAAGTACAGCAAATGTAAAACACTATAACGTTATTATCTGAAATCCTTAGGATGTTGTCTTTTAAAATCTCCTTTATCCTGTCTCCTTCCCCTTTCCCTCACTTGGTCACAGAAGATGGCCTATCCTTCCCTGAACCTGGTTCTGCTGGAGACGTCTTCCTGTTAAAAGGGAGTTTTTCCTTTCCACTGTCGCCAAGTGCTTACTCATTACTCTGATTATTCAGGTTTTTCCACTCACATATTCATCACCTTTAAGTCAATGTTACACTGCATGCAATAACCTTTACATATACTGGATGAGTCCCATAGCTCTATAAACTTTTACACATGCATCTGAATTGTTGCAGTCTCTTTTATATATGTAATTTATTTTCAAAACAATAGAAGACATCATTCAAAACCAATATTTTGGGGAGTAGTTTTATGCAACAATGTTGTTGCAGCAATCTACGTCTTGTGCCATCTGTGAATCTCTGCTGCCACATTAATTATGATACATCACAGGGATGACTAGGGAGTTGGACCTATTCACATGTGACCAGCTTGTAAAAACTGGGAGGTGCATGAACAGCCAAATAGACACAAAATGACCCCATGTGGGTTTGCTGTGTGCAATAGCACATAATAAGCATAAGCATGGCACGAACTCAAGAACATACTCTGTTTTAGGCCCGGGTTAGAGTTAAGCATTGGACTGTCTGTATTTACTGTCTGATAAATGTCACTGCTTAACAGTGTCAACATAAGTGTTATATAATTTTCTGCAATAATGGAAAAAGATCTATAAAACACAGCCTGAGCTGTAAATTAAGGACTGGTTGGAGATGATCTGGATGGAGACGTTGAAAACTGAAACTGTACCTAGGTGAAGATATAAGGCTGAGCGTGAAGGTGGGGTTAGTGATGAGAGACACTGATTCTCACTCTGTCAACCACCACCACCAAAACTCACTGCAACTTCTGCCTAATGACAACAGCCTGCAGTATTGCTGGGTAATAGTGGTGAGCTGGAGCTTTTATTGCTTGATATAGTCTGAAAGCCTTTTAGACAACCTCATTACATGGAATTCCCTACAAAGTGGCTGCCACCATCAGGAGCTGACTGCTCACCATGTTAGATTTCTTAGGATAAAATTGACAGAAAATATACAGAAGGATTAGGTTCATTGCTTTAGGGCACACTCCCACCTACTCCTAATAAGAAGAAAGAAAATGAAAGAAAAGTCAGGACACTCAAACATGATTAGCTGGATTTGGCTCTGTCGGAAACCAAGTTTGAACAACTTTTTTCCTTTTTTTTGTTTGTTTCCTGCATCAGAATGATGCCTGGAGAAACTAGACGGAGGGTAAAAAGATTTGTTTGAAAGGTAGATGAGAGTCCAATAGTTTTCAATCAGCACATGTTTGCCGAGCACTTCACCAAGATTCAAAACAAAGTGATGAAAAAGGACTAGATGCAGCCGCTCAGTGCGTGGACTGCGCTTTATGAACCTTATACATATATAAGGTTCAATCACCACTATTGCATTTGACATTACTGCTGTCAATGGACCAATCCAGTGACTGAAACTAATTTATGGGACACAAACATTTGTCAGAGCTGTCTGCACCGCCATGAACTCGTACACTATGAGGCACCAGTCATGCCACATTTCAAACACATGCATCTCATACCATCCGGCTCTTTTCTCGTGGAAAAAAACTATCAAATCACATCTGACCTGTAATACTTCACACATGAAACTGCCTGTATGAATTCTCTCATATGACAGCAACAATGCCAGATTTGTTGGTACCCTTCTCTGTTTTTGTTTGTTTTTTATTTTTTGTTTTTTTGGTGGTGGTGGTGGTGGTGGGGGTGGGGGGGGGATAAAAAAGAGTGTTTAAGAATATTTAAATGAACGGTTTAAAATAACAATAAAAGTAAACAAGATGAAAGAAAAGTCTGACACTTCATATAAACAAGGTTTCTGCACCAAGAACTACAAACGATTTTCTTCTTTGTTGGAATTCTACCCAATTCATTTATAAGAGTTTACTCTCATCTATTATATTTTGCATTTGTTTTGCTCTTTTTCTAAATGAGACCAGTGCGTTCACTTAATGGTGTATTCCTTAGTAGATGCACATCATGGAGCCAAGAACAAAGACTTGTACACTGGCCTTCAACGCACATATTAAACAAATATGTAAGACTGCTTTCTTACATTTGCGCAACATCTCTAAAATTAGAAATATCCTGTCTCAGAGTGATGCTGAAAAACTAGTTCATGCATTCATTACTTCCAGGCTGGACTACTGTAATTCATTATTATCAGGATGTCCTAAAAACTCACTGAAAAGCCTTCAGCTAATCCAAAATGCTGCAGCAAGAAAGAGAGAGCATATTTCTCCTGTTTTGGCTTCCCTTCATTGGCTTCCTGTTAAATCCAGAATTGAATTCAAAATCCTGCTCCTCACATACAAGGTCTTAAATAATCAGGCCCCATCTTATCTTAATGACCTTGTAGTACCATATCACCCTATTAGAGCACTTCGCTCTCGCTCTGCAGGCCTACTTGTTGTTCCTAGAGTATTTAAATGTAGAATGGGAGGGAGAGCCTTCAGTTTTCCGGCCCCTCTTCTGTGGAACCAGCTTCCAGTTTGGATTCGGGAGACAGACACTATCTCTACTTTTAAGATTAGGCTTAAAACTTTCCTTTTTGCTAAAGCATATAGTTAGGGCTGGACCAGGTGACCCTGAATCCTCCCTTAGTTATGCTGCAATAGACGTAGGCTGCCGGGGATTCCCATGATGCATTGAGTTTTTCCTTTCCAGTCACCTTTCTCACTCACTATGTGTTAATAGACCTCTCTGCATTGAATCATATCTGTTATTAACCTCTGTCTCTCTTCCACAGCATGTCTTTATCCTGTTTTCTTTCTCTCACCCCAACCGGTCGCAGCAGATGGCCGCCCCTCCCTGAGCCTGGTTCTGCCGGAGGTTTCTTTCTGTTAAAAGGGAGTTTTTCCTTCCCACTGTCGCCAAAGTGCTTGCTCATAGGGGGTCATATGATTGTTGGGTTTTCTCTGTATCTATTATTGTGCAATCTACTGTACAATATAAAGCGCCTTGAGGTGACGTTTGTTGTGATTTGGTGCTATATAAATAAAATTGAATTGAATTGGTCATCTTTCGTCCGGGAAAGCCTGAAGTCACACAGTGCACATTCGGCTGCGAAGCTTGTTCAGGCTATCCCATATGGAAAAGAAATAGAAAAAACTTACATCAGATGTGGCCTACTTCATATAGTACGGAGCCCCGTAGGGGACATGGGAGAAAAAAAAATTAAGACGGACTTTTGCAAGATCTCGCAAAACGAACTCGGGATCTCGCAAAAGTTTTGCGAGATCTCGCAAAACAAACTCGGGATCTCGCAAAAGTTTTGCGACCTCTCGCAAAACAAACTCGGGATCTCGCAAAACTTTTGCGAGATCTCGCAAAACAAACTCGGGATCTCGCAAAACAAACTCGGGATCTCGCAAAACTTTTGCGAGCTCTCGCAAAACAAACTCGGGATCTCGCAAAAGTTTTAGCCGCATTCTTCCCGTTAGCTCGAAGCTAACGGGAGGTCTCGACCTCCTGTTAGCTTCGAGCTAATGGGAGGTCGGGACCTACTACAGCCGGGAGGAACACCGCTTTCCCGGCACATCGTGCCTCGACCTCCCGGTCGGCTTCGAGCCGGCGTCCGAAGAATGCGGCTAAAACTTTTGCGAGATCTCGCAAAAGTTTTGCGAGATCCCGAGTTTGTTTTGCGAGATCTCGCAAAAGTTTTGCGAGATCCCGAGTTTGTTTTGCGAGATCTCGCAAAAGTTTTGCGAGATCCCGAGTTTGTTTTGCGAGAGCTCGCAAAACTTTTGCGAGATCCCGAGTTTGTTTTGCGAGATCTCGCAAAACTTTTGCGAGATCCCGAGTTAGTTTTGCGAGATCTCGCAAAAGTCCGTCTTAATTTTTTTTTTTCTCCCATGTCCCCTGCGGGGCTCCGTAATATAGTGAATCATATAAGGTTTATATGATTTACTCATGAAAGTGGCCACTTTCATATATTGTTTTAGTAAGTATCCAAAACATACAAGTTTCATTTATATAATTTTTCTAGGGATCTTATATCTGTTTTCACTCTTATATGCTTTTCATACAAGTTTCTCACAAGACAGATACAAACTTTATAAGATTTATATATATCTTTTCCATATGGGATTGTAAATGCATGATTTACACATTGCAATGTGCATTATCTAACTAAGGGAAACTCTTCTAACCAGTCATGCCAACAGGTTAATCTCTGACTAACAGTTCTAAATTGACATTGGGGTACATGGTATTTGTGTTTCCACGAGTGCAGCCTCGGAAAAAAACAAGCAACCTAAATGAGGTAAAGTGTACATCTACTGCAGTCCTATTAAATGTCCTAGTTTGCCTAACCCAATTTTAGCATGCAGCAGACCAGCTGTCAGGACGTTTGAGTGATTGTGCAATGGGCTGCCATGTTCTCAAAAGTCTTAACAAATGATTAACCCATTTACTTTCTTAATGACAGCAAATGTATTGCAATGGACAAGAATGCATTGGAAAACAGTGATTAATTCACAGTATGTAATTCTTCCATCAGATTAACAATCCAAGTCCAATCCGGAGGTGGCTGTAGCTCAGGAGGTAGAGCTGGTCACCTACTGATCAGAAGGTTGGGGGTTCGATCCCTGCATGCCAAGTATCCTTGGGCAAGATACTAATCCCAAGTTGCTCTCCGATGCATCCATTCGAGTATGAATGTGGTTAGACAGCACTCAGTTTAGAGTCAGTGACTGTGAGAACAGGTGTGAATGTGGCATGTTGTATAGAGCGCTTTGAGTACTCCAGGAGAGTAGAAAAGCGCTAAATAAGAATCAGTTCATTTACCAAGTCTGGAATAAAAATGGATAAAGCCATGAGTCAAATGTCTCAACTTAGCCTAGGGTATAGAGTTTCACTAGATACATTGCTAAAAAGTCTGAAATCTATTGGATAACGTTCAAATGTTGGAGTTATCAAAATCAGGGCAACACTCCAAGATTGCTGTCATAAAGACGCCTCTTCTGTTTATACTCCTTTACTGTAAATAATTGTGTGCTATTCATATTATTAGCAGTCTTAGTAGATACAGTGGGGACTTTGTTTCTTTTCTATTTTTACACTCGTGGGTTCTGTTGTTTCTTTTAAGTTATCAGTTTCAGCATTTTTTTTTTACTGTTTGCTTTATGATTGCCACATGTACTCAGGGCAAAGTTTTAACAGATTACGCAGATTACATTTTGTTGTTTTACTGTTACTTTTTTGTGTGTTACGGTAAACAATAGTGCTTTTATTCTCATTATTTATTAATTTATTAATTTAATGTATGCACTGGCTCATCCACATGACTCCAGAGAACAGGAAAAGAGAATCATATTTTGTGTTCAGTCAAGACGAGGGCATAAGAACACATGTACACGCTAACTATACTTTATTCACGTATTGATCAGGCCAAAGGTACATATCATGCTCCATTCTGTTGACTTGTAGCCAAGTGCAAGTTTGCCTCCAAAAAGGGAAAAAAAAATCTGTTAAACTTTGTTAGAACATTATTAAACACGGATTACTGAGCATTCTCTACTAAATGGCTCAATAGAATAAATGTTGAACTGTCACTGCTTCTCAGTTTTAATCAATTCCTGAATGAATTTTAAATGATCGAATTCTTTTCAGGAAATGAATATTTGCCATGTTTTATGGGCATGTGAATGTGTGTTTGTGTACGTGTGCGTGTAAGGGGGCTTGCGTTATCCAGCTCCCCTGCTCACTGGCCAGGGATCAGTGCATTGATTCTGAGCAGCCTCGGCTGTTGCTTAATTAGGATGTACCTGTCTGGGAATTATATCTTTTTTTCTCTCTCATTGTGCGAGGAAACAAAAATGATAAAGAAATACAGAGAGGGAGAGAAACTTGTCTGTTTTCATCAAGGTTAATCACGTTTTCTGCTTTGTGTTGCTGTCAGCAGATTGGTGTCTGACCTCGCAGCACGCAAAAAAAATTTAAAAATATTGAAAAAACGTTTTGTGTGGCACACAAAACATGCTAATGAAAGATGTTTCATTGTATGGAGACGGGGGTGACTGGGTGCTGATGCTGTAAAAAGTGGAATTCAAATGGCGGGAATGGTTAAAAGCAGTATGGTCGGATGAAAAAATCTGCTATAATGCTTGTAATCTGAATTAAATTCAAATAATTTTAAATATCTTCAGTATCAAAGCAGTTACTGGATACTATTAGATATTAAACTAACTTAAATGTTATTTTTTAAAGTTGAATCCATCTATACATTTGATTGTTTGTGATGTTGGCCGTGTTTAGGGATAGAAAAAGAGGTGAGGTGAAAGTTGGGTGAGGAAGTAAAGAAATAAATAGTGAATTAAGATGAATGAGGACCAATGGAGGTGGATGTAGCGATAGAGTAGTGATAGATTGAGCTGTACAAAGATGGATGTTAAAAAAAAAACAGAGAGAAAGGACAGAGCAATGAGACAAGAGACAATACAGAGGGCTGGATGGATGGAGAGGGATGAAGGGTAGCAAAGACTTGATGGGTGGGTGTCTCTAAACTCCAATTTCAGTGACTGACTAATCGCTTGACAGACGGCTAATGTGTTGAGTTGCTGAGGCAGCTCTTGAATCACTGGCTGCCCTGTCTTGATTTCTTATGAATGGACAACACTGCCCATTTCTGATCACTAAGAGAACCACCAAGTTTACTTTAACAGATGAAACAAAAGCAGAATTGGTCTGCATCACTTATAAAGATTACAAATATGTATATCTGTAGTTACACAATGCCTGAAAGAAAAACAAATGTATTTTCTATTGTTGTTTTAATGGCAATAACTGGGTCTATTTTAGACACATAATAGCCATCCATATTTAGCTTTTATTTAGCTGTTTTTAAAAATTTGATTTCATTTATTCCATCTCTAAAATATAGAAACAAGCAAATAATGAGAACAAACCCTAAAACAATCAGCTGTACTCGTGTTTAATAGAGGAATAATATAACCAATAAACAGTTGCATTGCACAGAAAGCATAATTATGCATGATATATTGATCAATAGAAACGATTTTAAGCAACATAATGAATGATGAATAATGAACGATTACAAAGTGAGCACAGTTACACATTTTCAGCACGCTACTGCCCGTGTTCCTGCTAAATGCTGCAGTATGAGGACATTATTTAGGGCTACAGGTATGTCCACAAATGCGCTCTCTCCACTGGGACTATTTACCACCCTGCACTGGTCTGGCAGTACTCTGGTTGTCCTCTCAGTTCACAAGGATTGGCAGCACATGTCTCACCGAATTACAGCTGATGAGGTCTGACCCACTAAACTGGGTTAACTGGTTGCTGGGTGAGCACTTTGTGACCTCTGTCTCTGTATCTGCTTTCCAAGTTTGGAAACTATACACGATGAACCAGAAACACATCGTGAAGATTTAGGATAAAAGCTGATAATTTTTCCAGGTTTCAAACTTAAAGGAGGGTCTACTTTCTTCTCAAAACAAAATCTCTTTCCTCCATAACTGGAGATGGATCTAGTAAGAGCAGCCACAGCAGCAGGAAGTCAAATCCCCTTAAAATATAAAGAGAAGATCTTTTATTTTTACTCAGCCTGAATTCAAACTTGTCCCTTCACCTCTGGTAATGCTTTGTAACCCACACAGCCTGTCAGTCTTTCTATTAGGTCTTTAAGTCTTTTAAAGGAAATCAAAGGCTCATTAACAGTTTCTTGACACTCAATGACTCGTAGTAATCCTTCTCCAAACTCTGATCCAGACAGCCCTCAAACTCTCGCTGCCGTTATGTGTGTCCTTTGCTCAATGCCCAAGACGTACAATCATTGCTCACAGTCCTACAAACACTTAGGAGATCAATGATCTCAGAGTGATAATCTCCTCCTTGATAGAGGGTAAAAGCCTTCACCGAAGACAGGGAGTGACAGGGGAAAGTGAGAGACAGTGATAGAAAGAGATAAAATAAAGCAATAAACAAAAAGAAAGCAAACAGGAAGTATAACTCCGAAAACAAGCGCACATACAGATCATGACAAGTGTCTCCTCTCAGCTGGGTTGACATCTATATCTCTGTTTTTATTGACAACTGGCTTAACTAAAAGCTCCTCTGCCAGGGAGTGAATGACTGACTGCCCATGTACAGAAAGAGAGGGGGGATGACTCACATGGGAAATCACTAGCTGTATGTAAGTGAGTGAGTAAGTAAAGTTTATTTATAAAACACCTTTCGCAGACATGTAGTCACAGAACGCTATATACTCAAAATCATAAAAACTAGGAAGAAGTGCAATAATAAATAAAATAGAATAAGAAATTGAGTTGTTGGCACTAATTTGTGATCCAATGTCTAATATATTCTAATTCTCGCTTTCTACTATATCTTGTTTTAATGCCTTTTCGTCTCTGCGTGTTTGCCCTGAGCCCGCTGCTTCAAGCTGACTGCTGGACAAAAGGGGAAGTTTATAGACGACAGACTTATGATCTGGTACTGCATGCATATACTGTAAATAAACTTCAGTAGAATCAGTGTGATTTAGCTATGGTTAAAGTTACCAAATGCCAAACAAGACCTCTCATCTAGAATTCCCAGACAACTACACTATTTCTCCAGTTACCGACTAACCAAACCAACACATTTGTGAGGGTTGGTTAAATGAAAGTATATTTAAATAAAGTTCGAGAAAGACTAAATTTACAGTTAAATATGGGTGCTACAAAACCCAGTGTCTCACTTTTACTTTCCACCATGTTGCACAAGCGGACACTTAAAATACTGCACTGCATGCCATATTGGCATTGGCTGTCAACTGTAAGGTGTGGGGCTCAGATGATAATCATAGCAGTGATGCATTGATAGCAGCTGTAATAGCAGCAGTAGCAATCATGATAGCAGTATCTGTGATAGGAGAAGAAAAGCAGTGCAAACAAATCTATAGAAGCCACTTTATTAGTTTTATAAAAGGCTGTCCGGGCACTGAATCACTGGGTATTTCTCAGGGTTTAATCCCGTGATGCATATGTAGTGTGTGCTAAGTAAGTAGAGCCACAGTGTTAAAGTAGTGCAAACAGTTCCTAGTCTCAAACCTGTCGTAATGAACACATCCCTTTTAAATTAGAGAGTAAAGTGACCAATATTAGAGATTAAATTAGGCTAATAAACAGAAAGAGTCTAATCTTTTAGTTCAGCAGTCAGTGTACATCTACTTTTATGCCTCATTTCCCTACGACCCTTATTAACTGGCTCTGCCGGTAGGGCACAGACAGCTGTGTCGCAAATTAATTTGACCCTTCTGATAATGTGTTTTGATATTTAAATATACATACCACTACCGATGCTACGCACATTATGCACATTAATTCCCCAAAGTAAACATATTTGTAGCTCAGCCTTCTTACAGCCAATTACATACTCAGTTTCAGCTGTATGTGATATTAATCACATAATGTAATCTCCTGGCTCTACGTAGCTCGAGCCTCTCTCCTCCCCTCATCCTCACCAACACCACCTCGGCTAACGCTGATCCCCTCAGCCAGCTCTACGGCGTCTGTGCCGGGCTTCTTTTGCGGGAGGCCTGGGCAATGCCGGAGAACAGGCACTGCCGGGGGCGATACACATCCCTCAGGTGGGCCTTTCATTATGGATGATGTTTCTGCCAAATTATTTAGACCCTGAGCCCCAGCAACATCCCCACCCTATAAAAAACTGAAACAAACACATGCATGCACACAGATGTGTACACACACACACACACACACACACACACACACACACACACACACACACACACACACACACACACACACACTCCCTGTCTCTTTCTTTACAAATGCGCACAAGCATTAATTCCTCCTGATCGCATATATATGTGTGTATGTACAGTTCATTAGTGCTGTTTTCTTTGTTCAGAGGTGTTAAAGAAGTGAAAGTGTGACTCTTGTGAATTACATGTTGTCAGAAGGGACTGGGAGCTAAGCAGGAGGAAAATATTCATCACATGTAAGCCAGTGTTGCTCTCCATGCCATAGAGGGCCCTATGTTGACACTACTGGCTTCAGTAATGTGGGATGTTAAACAGGTTTGGCTCAGTGTGTGTGTGTGTGTGTGTGTGTGTGTGTGTGCGTATTCCTCAGAGGCAATTTGTTGCAGACTCGTTAGGAAAGAGTCAGAGATGACAGTCTCCTGGCAATGTCTGACCTCGGCTTAGAGATTCGAGAGCAGCTTTGGGATACAGACACACACACTGAGGAGAATGCACGCACACACACCACATGCCATCAAAGTTACCCTTCTTTTTGTCCCTTAACTCATCAAGCTTTATATTTCTCCACTTACCTTCCTTCCCAAATCCCATGCACTCTCTAGCATCAGCTCCCGCCCGTCTGTCTCCAAAATACTTCAGGCTGGTGCCTGCCTTCAAACAGCACGACCAGTTCAATTCCCGCTCGCTCTTCATCTTCCTCCTATTTCCTCCTTCCCTTCCTTCACCCTTCTTTAGCTGAGATCCCTTCCAAATCCCTTCTTCCTTTCCAAAACTCTACAGCAAATTCTGAGAGGAAAAGCCCCCCCGTTGACCCCTTGCCCTCTCACCCGTTCCAAACTAACATCTCATTCCTCATGCACAGCTCGCTTCTCAAATACTGGTTATGAGTTACACTGCACTTGGCATAATCCTGCACACACTGTGATTCATGACTTCTAATATTGTTGATCCAGGATCTGATCTTTAATTTGCATTTGTTGCAGCAAGTCTGCGATGCCAACGACCAACAGCTAAATTTCAGAAAAGAAAAACGTCAATATTTATTTTGTATTTACACTTCATATTGACATACTCTCTTTCTCAAGAAATTTTGTACTTTAGAAACTTGAAGATGCGGTGGAAGATCAGGTGAGAGATTTGCTGCTGGGAATGCCACCGATAGATTTATGTGCAAGAGCTGGCTAATAGAAAAAGTAAACCTGCCTATAGTGGATCTAAACTTCCATCCACCCGTAGTCCTATATCATCTGTATGGTTGCACTGTACTGAACCTAGATTTATTGAGAGTTGTACTCACCAAAAATACATTTAAATTTTAGACCCAGACGTATATACAAGAGCTGCCACATCCATCTAAAGAAGACCAACCACACCTACCTCACATCCATTTGCCCTTTCACTATTTTGTACGTTTCAGAACCACCCCTTCCTCTCAATTCCCATGTTCCTCCTAGCTGATATAAAATATATCTGACTTACCCAGGCTGAAAAGCACCAGGAACTTCAGGCAGACAAACTCTCGTTGATCCAGCTGCAGAGAGCGTAGTTTGGCCACCAGCTCCTGGGCGTGGCTCAACAGATTGTTGAGAGTTGCTCCCGCCTGTGAGGCAATCACTGCGTAGTCCACCTTTAAAAAAAATAGGAAAGAAGAAGGTAAAATGTGTGCATTTAAGTGACTCTGACTGGAGTTTGAGCAGAAGTTTTGAAAACATAGTTGTAAATACCAAATAGAACACAATGTCACTTAGCGGATCACTGATTTGGGAGTTTTACAGCCCCATAGTAGCCATAATTGGACGGTGGTTTGGTTTGGAAACAGCATGTTTGTGACAGAGTAAATCACCCATTTCTAGTCTGTCACTTCTCTTTCACTTCTTTCACATGGATACAAAAATGGCTAACATGTTTCCTTAGGTCTAACCTATAAACATTAACACCCACTTACACACTCCTTTTGCAGGTGTGCTTCAAACCTGCAGCTGCAGCTCATTTGAATGGGAGGCAAGTCCTTAGTCGCCACTCACCATAAGCAGGACCATATTAAATTTTTATACTTATTGACAATTCATTACCATAATTGACTGTGTGAGGGTTTCCAGGGGAAGGTAGATGTTGGTGCGAGTCAGGAAGAGGTTCCCTGCGAGCTTCCATTTGTAATTATAAGCAGCCGTGAGTTTGGATTTTACTTACAGTGTAAATAAGATGACTGGAATACGTTTTTTTCATCTTTTTTTTCCCCCTTTGCAAATAAGAAAAGGGTCAAAGGGACATACATGTTGATAATACACCATTTTTAAAATTTATTTATCTGCCTTCCCCACTTCGTTTTCCTTCCGTGTGCTTTTACAACACTGCACTCTCCCACTTTGTCCCGACGCCTCTGTCCCTGTCTTCCCATCTTAACACCTCCGAGACAGAAAGAGCTATGGCTCTGTGAAAAGCAAACACTGCCCCCCTTCCAAGGTGTCAATCAATTTACATAAAATCAACTGTGCATGAAATAAGTTCATTGAAGGATTGGACTGTTGATGGTGATGCCTTGGGTTATTGCCTCCCAGCCTTAAGTAAAAAGAGAGACCAAATAAAACGCTATAGTGTCACTATAGCAGACTTAGCACTAACTCTGGTGACCTGCGTATCAATCAATCAATCAATACCACTTTATTATCACCCCCGGAGAGACATAGAGGGCGAATATATGATTAAACCTTCAAATCTTAACTTATCATAAATATAGTCTTTGCTGAACATTAGGATTAATATGAAAGGTGAAAATAGGTTGGTGCTGCTATAGATGGAGGATGCAGATGGAAAAAGACCATGTTTGAAACCACAGAAAAGTGTGAGAATATATATATATATATATATATATATATATATATATATATATATGTCATTTGAATTTAATACACACCAGGAGCACTCTTATAGTGTTTTTTTGTAGCTGGCTGACTGCCACACTGTGAGGCCTTGCTAAATCATTCAACAGATCAGTCCAGCCTTTGTCATTTCATGTTTGCTCACATTTGTACAAGTTCCACTGTGTGTTTGATCCTATGACAGGATAAAGAACAAGCACTCATGGCCATTTCTCACTGCTGTTGGTGACATGCAGTAGTAAAGAGAAAGAAAGGCAGAAAAAAAAGAAAAAAATTAACAAGCATGGGACAACAAACATAGGGACATGAGACCGGGCAAGACAGAAGGCAAATGACAGGCTGTAGCAGTTAATCTGCTAGTTCAATGGATTTCTCTTCAAATGTCAGTATGAATGGAGCGTATGACTGGCAAGAGCAAAGAAGCAGCTTGCTTCAAAGCAAGAGGGAAGAAACATCTGTTTAAATTCTCCATATGAGCAAAGCTCTGGTCCTTCAGTCACATTTTTTTAATAAAAGCAGTACAATATCTCCTGGTAAACTTTGCGAATTTATTTCAGAATAAATGTGATGATTTGCCTCAATGCACTTGAGGACAAAGTGCAATCAGTTTCAGTGCAACAATGGATTAATTACGGCATGAACTAAGGCCTGTCCTCAATGGCTGCTTTGTGTTATGGCATCATTTGGTTAATTCCTCATAATACACTACATATGGGCATTCTGGCAATTCAATAGTATAAAATACCAGCTGTGTTATTTCGTTTGGGCTGCCAAAGGGAAAAAAATCCACCTTGTAAAACTGTAGTATCTGTTCAAAATTAAGATTTTGCACACTCTGCATTCTTGGACAAATGGCCCTCTGTTTTGCTGCTGGAACTATGCTTCTAATCTGATGCAGCCACTCTGTGTAAAGCTTAGAACTACAAATACATGGTCCTTTTTAAAAATACTGATATATAGTTTATAGACCAGAGGACTACATGTACTCCATGTACAACACAAATTTTAAGAATATCACAAATTTGCTTCTTACTGGGCACTAAGGTCAGAGAAGGCTTTTGCCAGACTCGGTGCAGCGCTCTCCCACCAAGTCCTGACTGTGTTTGTGTAGCATTTGCTTTGGGTGGTGTTGCTACTGCGGTTTAAATATCCCTTGTATTATCACTGTGCTGTCACCCCTGGCCAGGTGGAGAATAATAGGAGATAATGAACTGTTTCAGACCCCCCCCCCCCCCCCCCCCCCCCACACACACACACACACACACACACATGCATACATTTCCTAACACACACACACACACCCTCAACACCAGCTGTTCATTAACCAAAGTATGCAAAACGAAACCGCCATCCAGCACCTCCCCTGACTATCAGCCCCTCCTCCTCCTCCTATTCCTGCACCTCGCTGTTCGGGCCTTTTAAAACAGCCTTATCTGCTTCGCCTCATCATCTTCTCCCCGATCCATCCTCATCTCTTCTACTTTTGGCACCTTTCTGCCTTCTTCTACCTCATTCTGCCTCCTTTCTTTTCTTCTCCCTCCTATTATCCAACTCAGTCTCCTTCCATCAGTTTACTCCCTCCGTCCATGTGTTCAACAATCTTGCACCGCTTCTTCTGCCTTTTTATTTATTTTTTTGCTCAAACTCTCATTTACCTGTTACCACTACCATAGCACTATTAAATACTGCTTTGGGTTTGTGTATTTAAAGACAGCTTGCTTTGTGAGTGCTTGTGTGTGTGTGTGTGTGTGTGTGTGTGACGCCGAAACACAAATCAGCACACGGCATTCTGATGCATTGAGATTTCTTGTTAGGGCTTCAGGCACCATCTCCCACCAACTTCCTCAAAGACCCCCAGTAAAAGAAAATAACACATTTAGCTGCATTTTTTTTTTATCTGTCCACCCACTCACTATGCTACAGCATGAGTGTCTGAGTGCTTTATTTATTCACTGTTTGAGTCTTCATGCTCTGAGAAAAACTGTAAGAGCCTATAATCTTAGAAAGAAACCCCAACAATCAGGCGACATGTCTGTGAGCAACCACTTGGCAACAGTGGGAAGGAAAAATCCCCTTTTAACAGAAAGAAAACTTTAATGGACAGTTTTTCTTCAGAGTTTGAGTGATACAAATTGGACAAAAACAAAAAAGGAGTGGAAAATGCTGGAAGTAGTTCTTACCTGTTGGCCAGTGACCAATAGGATGGAGCCCTCCTTGGCATGCACCACCTGGCGGAAAACGTGGTCGAGAATGAGGAGTTCACTCCAGCAGTTCTGCAGCAGCTTCATCTGGTCATCCACCTGATTAGAGATGCATATACAAAAATCCACATCAGGCCAGGTGTTTATTTTTCCGCTCTTATAAAGCTGTAACAACAGTCTCTGTTGAGACTGAATGCCAGATGTACAATACTGTAACTGTCATCAGTGCAGATTGCATGTCTTTCATTGCACTCCTTTATTACATGTTATTTAGACGGGTTTGCAGTCATCAACACACAGAGTTGTGTGTTCAGGAGGGGCGTAGAAAACATGCAATGTGCAAACTGTACAAAATGTGTTTAATATTCCAAAAATTAAAGTCTTATATCTGTAAGTCACTGAAAACAAATCAAGTTTTAAACAGGAACTTGTAAGAAAAGTCACACTGTTAAAATTTGTGGTTAAGATTGTGTCATAAATACTGTAATCATTTTACAGGCTCCATGATCAGTCTATGAGGTCAACTGCTCTAAACATTTTTACTGCACGTTGGGTTTTTTCCAAATGCTAAAAATGCCTGTTAGAAAATCCCGTCTGTCAAATAATCTGAAATGTAGAGCGGTGATAATATTGTATAAAGACCTTGAGAAATAAAGGCTACAGCCAAATAGTATAGAGCCACCCACAGAAAAAAAAGCGCTGAAAAAAGCTGAAGCACTTTGTCAGCCGTAGCGGCTTGTAAATATCACAGGCAGCTGTTTGCCGGGTAAGCTTTCTCACAGGTCAATCACTATTGATCAGTAGCGTACCACGGGCATTTTTTTCCCAACCTTACACAAAGCTCAAAAGTCCCCTGTATGCACTCTAAAGCTTTCTCATGTGAACCTTTCCCCACACAGTTAAGCACTTTGCTGCGTGCCTGATTTAACAATGTTGCCAGGTTTATCTGTTTGCCCATTGCCAGGAGTTTCTGAGTGATTCCACAGATGATAATGATTAAATAGTCCACCCCCCATTTGTCCCCCCCCCCTCTAATACCAGCCGTCTGCTCCCAGGGACCTGACAGGTAAACTTTGGAAGCTGACGCAGGTGAAATAGTGGTTTTGGGAACCAAAACAACCCCCTCCATTGTGACTGCTAGTCTCTTCCCATGCCCGACCGTGTTAATCATTACTCTACATAGCTAGACTCAAAAAAAAAAAAAAAAAATGGAGAACACAGTGAGAGGGATGGAATGAGGAAAATGTATAAGTAGTTCTTTCTTTCTTCTCCCACCTTTTCTATCAGTAAACAGTGTGCACTTTGTGGCTTTGCTGGGAATAATGTGTCTTTCTGAGCACACAGGGGTCTGCTGCTTTGAGTATGTGAGAACTGTCTGTGATGGGCATCCAAAGCTTGCAGTATGAAGAATGTGGATCGATGGTGTATCGCGGAAAGGTTTGAAAGGAATGTCTTTTTCTTTTTGGTGCTCCGTGGAAATCATAAAGGGTTCAGATTGTTTGATATCAAGTGATCTTAGTTACTCATTTCATGTCAACAACTTTCATTCCACTTTTATTACCTTGTATGACACGACACTGGATATGGCCTAATCTGAAGTCTATCTCTTGTTGATTAGGCCTGTTTTGACTGGTGATCTGAGGATGGTGGCAAACAGTGTTTGTTTACCTTCCACAAAGACACAACAATAGGCAACACACTTGGTTAGACGACACGTGGGCTGCCTGACTATGCTTTTCTTGCACGGCAGTTGTCATTTGGTTGCTGTATTCCTCCTGATTGGAGTTACTATTTATTGTTTACCTTGATATAGAGCAGCTCTTTGTATTTGTATTTGAATTGTCGCTCTCCTAACATAGTTTTTCTTTTCAAAAGTGATTTGGTTTTGTTTTGACCTTAAAAACAAGCATTTAGTGCTGACATTACGCCAAAGTAGGAAGGATTTCCTTTTTTCTGTGAGATTTGTTTGATCACATCTTTTTGTTGTTAACCAAAAAGTGAGATGTGAGTATCTGGCATCTCCTAACAGAGGCATTACATCATTTTCTCTTACTACAAGGTAAATGTCATTAGTTAAAAAAAATCATATTTGAATTCAGAAAAAGTCCACATGGAGGGGATCGTTATGCTTCTAGCACACTGTGATGGAAAAAAATGAAGCATATATGAGAGATATGGCACGGTGAGAAATTTGCCTTGAAACGTTTCATGTCTCCCACTTCTCTTTCATCAGTTTGGCAATGCTGCTGTGACTTTTTCTAGCATTTTTGACAGCATCACAGGGTCTGTCTCTCTCCCGCCTCCTTCCTATATACATCTATTTTTGTGGTTCCACTCTGGTAGTCACTCAAGTGCAAGGGAAATGCCTTCATTAAAACCATCAGAAAGCAAGGAAGGCGCTCAAAAGAGGGTGTTTTCTATATTGTGCCCTAATCCAATTCTCTTTATCTCCCCAACCTCAGGATGTTGGAAGTGTGTGTGTGTGCGTGTGTTTACGAATGATTACATGTAAGGCCCAGGCTCTTCAAAGGACTCCACTGTATGTCACTGGTGCTGGCAAGTATCGGGATACTCATCAAAGGCCTGTCCTCACTCTGCCCGCCTGGAAGCTCTTCTCTGACAAGAGTCCTGGGTCATCAAAGGGGGGCAATGGGAGGCTAGACTGGGGCAGGGGACACCCGCTTGGAAGAGGGGGACTGGTGACAGACAGACAGGCGTGTGGGCGGACCAGGGGTACGGGGTTCAGTTCACTGACCTTTTAAGTTCCAGTGACACGAGTCGTTTCCCTGACAAGCTCTTCCTTTGCTCTGTCAAATGAGCAACAGTCACGGTGCCTGATCTTACCAACACTGCTGCCTGTTCGCTCAGATAAAATGAACTTTCTGACACGACATCGACAACCAATTTGTCTTGTGTTTTACACGAGGGCAAAGGGGCCAAATATTATCTCTGTGCAAAGAAAACGCAGTCAGAAAAAAAAAAAACTGGACGACTGCCAGCGGCTGATTATAAACATTGCCTTGTTTAATGTATTCACACCTTCGTATGGCGCTGCAAAGTTGAAATGAGCAGTTTGTGTGCTCCAAAAGAGCAATAAACCAGATTTATATAGTGGTTTAATTCCTGTCTCACCACATAGTCATGGAGTATTTAGATAAGGCTTCTAATTGCCAACCATTTCCAGCAATGATGACGCATAGTAGGAAAAAAAAGCTGTTGTTTTTCCTTGATTCTTCTTCTTTATCCCTTCCTCATTTCACCAAGACATAACACTTGCTGCTAGGCTGATGTTCTTTACTGAAATTGGTTGCTTCCTCGAACACTGTAAATATAGATATTGACGTCAAGATAACTGGCACTCTTTTTTCCCGCTACAATGATTTCCTTAAATACATAAAGGCAGCTAGCACCAGTTACAGCCAGGTCATTCAGTGCTAACAGATGAAAAAGGAAACATTGTTTGATTAATAAGTCAAATTGATGTGAACACGTTTTGGTAAGTGTGCGTAGCAACGGTGCTACACAATAAGTTCAAAGTTGAACACATTCTGCAAAATGAATTTTTCTAAACAGAAAAGTTGAAAAAAATGTAATACTGTTGGTGAGGCACTGTGAAGGGGAAGGAGAGAAGTATTTTTCAGGTAATAATGGAATTCTCTTTGAGATTTTAATTTCCACTAGCATCAGACTCAAGGTAATAAAATCTGATAATTACAGGCTGGTGAATGGACACAGCAGCAAATACTTTTCATAGCACATGAAAATACTCCACATGCTCACTGTAAGCCTAACCAAAACCACCACAGACGAACAACAGGAAGGTCTTGTTCTTGAAATTCTTACCAAATGCCAAAACCACGCTCTGAAATTGGTCAGATGGTGATTTAACGTTGCTATCATTTTGTGGCTAAAAAAACATAAATGGATTTGAGCCATACGAACTTAGCCATACTCTATGAATTCAAGAAATAATTTAGGGCAACATGAATGAAAAAACACTTCTTCTCCTCCTTCAACTGTACGCATTTGAACAATCCCAAGTTGCCACCTGTCCTTGGATGAAGCAAAACTCATTACAGGAATTTTGCTTCTGAGCTTGGCGCTCATGCAGAAAACAAGCTCCCCAGAAAACGCTTCAAACTGGCCTCAATATACACATTTACAGGTGCTTTTCAAGGTGTGATCTAGTTAATATTTCAATATCATCACCAATTTTTGGTTAAGAAATGAGAGAAATTCCGAGCAGGAACTTGTACTTGCAGCAGCCAGTGATGAAAAATACATATCCTCCAAGAAACCAATTTAACACCTTTATGATCGTTCAGGCGAGTGGGATCAATGCCCTGGATCAATCGCTTAGCCCATAGCTTTTGTTCAAAACCACTGGCTGAGATTAATGGGATTTTCCAGAGAGGGGGAGAGAGAGGTAGAAAAAGGAGAGCCCAGTTGAGAAAGGGGGAATGGAACTGCCAGACAGGGAATGGGAGAATGAGAAAAGACTTGGGGGAAATTGAGAAAATAAAACATAGTGATTAAGAGCAGATATTCCCTCCATTTCTGGGCAAATGTAAATTAATTGGAAATGGAGCATTCAGATGCTCGCTGACAAAAGTAATGTTTATTCATAGCCCCCTGCTAAGAGTAGAGCAATTATCACGCTGCGTCGAGTCAAAACAGGCCAATGTACGAGAATCTTTCTCCCCCTTTCTTGAGGCCGGGTTTTGGTCTAGTGCCACGAGCATTGTTAAGCTTCGTACGGTACGGTGGGCTTTAACGAGAGTACACAGCTGGATCTGATTTTAATAAGTAGTTCCATTTTTGATGTGGCTTAATGAACAGATTAATAGAATCTCCTTCTGTGGAGCCTTAATGAATGGAGAGAATCGTGTTTTTTTTAACACAGGGGGGAGAACACACACATTCGCAGACCGTGAGTTTATTTGCCTCAAACGACTCGTACATAAACAATAGCTGTGCTTCTATCTTTCCTCTATCTCTGTTGGACAAGAATCAATGCTGTCTTGGAGTACTACAGGTGAGATTTGAAGCTGACATCAATGCCTGCGCGTCTCTAGCAGCCATTCTTTGGTGCAGTCCTGTCTTGGCATCTGTTCGCCTTGAGCCAAACAGGCCGCGTATTCACCTGGGAACGGGCATTAATTTACCTAGAACCGTGCCTGTTGTTCTCAGAGTGTGGCAAACACTTAATTACGCCGAGCTTGACGGTGTACCGAAGCTCGCTTCCAGTTTAGCTCGTTGATTAAATTGAGGAGTGAGTAACATCGGCAGCGACGTGTTTTTGGTGTTTTTTCTTTTTGTGATTTGGACAAATTAGCCAGCAATGTATCAGGAATCATAAAATAGGTTTATATTTGTTTTACTTTTAGAGCACACACAACCCCGATGACCTGAAATAAAACCTCACTATCAACCTGTTTATTTCTTTATTGCCATTATAACATCTTAACAAAGACCAAGCTACAATAAAGGCACAAAAAAAAAATAAAAAAAATATCAGGTCACCATTTGATACCATCTAGGCAGCGTCTTGTTTTAGGTCAAACGAAATAGCACATGCCTACTGAATCCTGCTGCAAATCATTTTTGACATCCTTAACTTGCCCAAGCCACAAATAGAGTTATATCCATCAGGAAAAACAACAGACTGAGTGACAAAATCCCCTGGATGTTCCAACAATGGTATGTGAACTGGTGGGAAGGCCGAGACGGATGGACAGTGTTCACGATCCAGATGACGTCCCCCTTTCTGTTCCTGCTGCAGAGTGAGAATAGAGGTACCGGTATTCGCTCGTCTCACTTTAACAACGTCAGCTTATGCTTATCGTGGCCCTCCAGTCCATGTTCGGCCTCGATCCTTCGGCTGGCACAGTGATAAGAATGCTGGGAAAATGAGCAGGTGGCAGGTGCTGCTGCTAGTCAAGCGGGAGGGGGCTACACAGAGAGCAGAGGAATGATAATACTGGTGGTAATGCACCCAGTGAAACTAAATTTGTCAAACTGCAGACAAGCTTAAGGAATAAAGCAACCAGAGTCAATTATTTCCTACTCGGATACGTATTTGTTGCTTTTGAACTGATGCTTTAAGTCCTTTTACAGCCGCAGACACTTAACTGAATGGCTTGAACAGCAAATAAATGAAAACATTTAGCCATTGCTGAATTAAAACCAGGGGTTACCTCAACTATATACAAAATGCTTGTTGTTACACTCTCAACTCCACTGCAGCTGTGTCTATTGAACCTTAGGTTGACACAAAAGTTCAGCACAAAGGTTCACTTGGCCTGGTTGTGCTATATAAGGTATCCAAGCCAGAGTGTCACCTTTATCTATATTTTACTATTTTGTAATGAGAAGTAAGCACATTCTCTGCTCCTTTGTCCAGCTTTGAGCTGCCCTGCGACAGTACGTGACACTATATACTGTATATATATATATATATATATATATATATATATATATATACATCGCACAAATGCCCATCAGCATGTCTATAGCACCTGCTTGTTGTATGCATCTATCTTTAATCCAGCAGATCAGGTAATGGAGAATGCCGATGGGTTTATCTCCAACTGAGCACACAGAAATCCTAGACTGTTATTATGTCTCTTAAGAGCCATTGAGATGCCACAGGCCATCTGTGAGCTCAGAAAATATCACACAAGATGCAGCAGGCCTTGCATCTTTCTTTCACTCCAAAATGAAAGCGCTTCTGGTGGAAAAGAGGTTCTTTATTATATCAGCTTGTGATGCATGCTTTAAAATTGTACATGCTCTATTCATTTGTTTTGCAATCAGTCGAGCACAGTATTTCTAGTCTCACCATAATATAAATTCACTCACTGCAAGTAGATGTAAAGGTTTTTCAAGAGAAGTGTAGAAAGTAGAAAGTGCAAATCTTCTTTCCTCCAAGATACTATTCAGTACTTAGTACTCAGCAGTGCAGAAAAAACAAGCCGTTTCTTTTCGAAGTAAGTATTTTTCTTGTAATGCCTTGTAATTATCTACCTACCTAGATGTTTTGAATGTGCATTTGTGTGTCGCTGCATATGCACTTACTGTGTGTTGGACTGAGAGCGAGACTGAGAGGTTTGTGTGAGTGGATGTATGCTGTCCTCTGTGTGTGTGTGTCAGAAAGAATTCTTTGTGTTTCAGCGTGCGTGTGCCCCAATGTCTGATCGATATTGCTGAGGCACTGTGATTGATTGGTTCCCACGGTGACCGCATTAACGGACTCCGGAGGCCGACCTCTGACCTCTACAATACCGCACATTCGATTGGCAGTGCTCTTTCCCTCTTCCCAGCTTCGCATCGTTTCATCTCTACACATTATGGCATTTGTTTTCTTGTCCAGGTCCCGCATTGAAAAAACCCCCCAGCAAAACAAAAACCGAGACAGTGATTGGGCACGGACTCTTTCCCGCCCTGCCCTTGCTCACCCTGTCTTCTTCCATTCTGCTCCGAGTACATGTGTCCTGAGCCTTGTTGAGCTGAGAGGAAACAAGACACGGGCCTGACGAAGCTGTGCACGCTTGCCTGGGCTTTACCTCAACACACACTGATGCCACTAATACAGGAAACCACTGTAAACAGTGTAACAGTGTGCTTAATAAATATGTAATTAATGTAATGTAATTAATATATTATTAACATAAAAAAGATGCTTTTAACAGCAGAAACTTGATACAACAACTGCGCATGCAGGCTAGGAGAATTGTGGCACAAGAAAAAACAAAGCAAGATTGTCTTGTTTTCTCAAGGTCGCTGATGATGGCAACAAACACTCCTCTCTGTCTGATATCAGTGCAGGGATTTGAGGATGAACCAAGCACGCCCAAACTTTCCTATTCTGTTTTTACTTGATGCATAAGCATATGAAAGATGGAAAAATCAATAAGGCAAGAGGAACGGACCAGTGAGAGGCCAGACCTGAATTTCAATAGATATCTTTTCATGCATGCAATGTTTATTGTTGTCTGAAACAACTAGACTGTTTACTAGACATGCATAAAAAAGTCTTGTAGGTAATGTCAGCCATTTTTATTTTATAAGTATATAGATAATGACTGAAAAAAGTTGTATTTTAATCTTGCACGTGGTTCAAAAACAGGGAGCTGCAATAAATTTTATTCCGAGAGAGTGTGAGACACGTAGGTAGTTAATGAGAAAGAAATGTATGTACTGTTGCTTAATTTCTGAGGAAAGTTAATCCATGAGCGCATGACTTCGAGGCACTATTGTTTCCAAGGTACCTTAGAAATAGATAACTTAGCCCCACCCCAGCCTGCGTGCACACACAAACACATACACACAGACTTGCACAGACACACGTATGCAAGAAATCTCAGGGCTTAGAGCTAAGAAGCTATCAACTAATTATCAAAAACACAGAGAAGCCCTAATCAATTATTCACATGAACATTAGACCGCTAATACACATGCAGCCCAGGGAATGGCATCTCCCAAAAGTAACCCTTCCTTTTACACTCAAACGCACACACACACACTTGGATGCAATCACGTTAAGACCTACATAGTTGCAAATGGGTGCCAATAATATCCATACCTACATGAATATTTCTGCCTTCCTGCTTCTCCACTCTCCCACCCCACCTCCTCCATCAAATGCAGTGAGAAAATGCATGCCATAACAAAGTCAAACGAGTAACGCTAGTAGACTCTCTATAAGGTTCCAGACTGGGAGGCACTGACCACAGAAATCCTATTGATCCATCAGCAACCCCCCAACCCCTTGTAGATTCCCCAAGCACACACAAATACACACCCCGAGCTTAATCTACAAGGCGATTCCAAGGCATTAAGCCCCAGCCATTGGATTTTCACGCTGTGCAATCATTATTTGAGCTAATGCTGCAATTTATGACTAGGTGTTTGTGTGCTGGGTGTGAAAGGCATGTGGAGGGGATGCATGGTACGCTGGGGAGTAAAAGACTGCGAATATATGCAAGTATGGATTTGACTTTGTTGTGATTGTGGGCTGGCTAAAATTGTGGCTTTGGATTTGGTTTAGTGAAAGGTTATGACAGTCAGATGTAAATGAGAAAGAGGGTTTAGGCACAGGAATCAACAAACAAGTCACAAAGTAAAGGAAAAATCCTTTACCTTTTACCCATAAGTGAAGACATCCTTCGGCCTCGTTATGCTGCGGGGGAGGGTGGGGGATGGCGTGGATTTGGCTCGATTTAGCCCCCTCAGAGCCAAGTGTCATCGCAAATCAATGACAGAATGACAAAGCCCTCATCTATAGGGCCTTAGGGGTCAGTTAATAGTTTGATGAGTATGAATATTATGTAAATAATAAGCTATGAATTTTCTAGTCATCTGATCTCATCTGCTCTGGTGGATTTGAGAGCAGGTTAGACTGCCCCCTCCACCAGCATCAAAATCAAAGAGCAAAATACAGGAATATCTTTTGGAAGAATGGCATCCCGTTTAGAGAGTACCAGAGACTTGTCGAATCAATGCAAACGCATACTGAAGTTGCTCTGTTGAAAAGTGGTGACCCTTTACATACAAAGTAAAAACCTCTCTGCGTATGTGTAAGTGTGCCCTGGTGTAACTGTTTGTGTGTGCGTGTGTGCGACTTCGATTGACAGACGCTGGAAAATTTGCCAATAATCCTTGTCTGGATGTCTGGATGTTAAGAGGAAAGGAAGACACACAAAAGAGGAGCCAAAGAAGACAGGAGGCTGAAGCCTTCACCTTTTTGTATTATTCAGAACAGCAGAGACATTCTTCTTTAACTTGCTTGTTCTTTCTCTCCCACACGCAGACAGACATATACCCACAGACACACACATATGCAATATACCTTAACCCAGCATAGAAGACCAGAGCTGTTTTAAAATGCACAGACTGACGCTGTGATGCTTTCTGTCTGAGAGGGTGGGAGACACATATTCCCATTAGTGTGTGACGCGCTGGGGGAGGACGGGGGTTTTTTCCCCCTTGTTTTGTTTTTTCCTTGGGGGGTTGTAATGGGGTGGTGGATTTTTAAGAAAACAGCTGTGAATCCACATTTAAATGTTGCGCAGCTCCAGAGATCACTGGGATCAGAGCCCTTGATGCACAAATTAAATATCTGAATTGCTTAATTGAGCCTTTCCAGAGCTCTTGTGATATGTAAACCGCCAAACTCAGAGGAAGACGAGGCATCAGAACCGCAGTGCCGCAGAACAGATGGGGCCCTGCTTCTCCCTGAAGTGCATCTCCAGGCCTTCTCTGACAGAAACTGCCACGAATGCATCTGGATTCGGAAAAAGATATCTCTGTATAGCATGGCTGCTGCGGGCCTGGTGGTGCGGCTGCTCATGATGGGAAGTGCAGTGCAACATGTGGCGTGTAAAGCATTGCCCTGAGGGAAGGTGAGACTATGGCTTGCCACCTGAAAACCTTGCATTTTTTCAGCTTCACTGGTTAATTTCTAGAGGTTTAATGACGTTGTCGACACCTCTCCCAACAAGTCCCCTTTTGGCATATTTGGTTTATTGCTCGTCATTGTTTCAGCTTTGCCCGAAAAGCCTTTTTTTAATCCCCTTCTGAGAGGGCGCAATCCGAAAAGAACGCAGGGCCTGTAATGGCTATTATTAGTGCCATGCCTTTATTACACATGTATGGAATCGTTTATCCGTGGCTCGTGCCAGGTTCGCACTTATGGCTTTTGGGGAGAACAGAGAAAGAGACTGACAGATTGTGAGGTGAGCAAGAGGTAATGGTGTGAGAGTCATAAAAAAGTCCTGGTCTAGTGCAAAAGAAATAAGAAAAGCAAGAGCAAAAACCGGCAAAGAAAAGAGCGGCTAAAGTAGGAATAGGGAACAGGTGCTTTTGTCCTACTTTGGCGGGAGGGCTCGGGCCGTTTTCTCGGCTGGGACGCTGGCTGGCGTGCAGCCTCGTTGAAATTTCTCGCCCGTTGTCATAACACAGCCACAGTGTCTAGTGTTACTCCGACGAACTGCACGCATCACTCATCGGTGTGCAAATTCAATCACCGTTGAATATAAATACCGCTCGAGTCTTTAAGTGTAAAACTAGCCAGCAAGCTGTTGACTGTGGTCCACCACTGTCTTATCTATTGTCTCCTGGACCCCCCAGGCCCCCGAAGCTTCCCCACTCCCTGTCTAGAATAGATGAGCCATAAATAAGCATCAAAAATAGACCTAGGGGCACAACTGTTGACAGCCTTGTGACGAAAGCAGCAGACACGGACCCAACTTGTAGGCAGGCTGGATTACACGCAGATAATAAAGGCCACGTAAAATGGGCACATAGGAACCAAAGGGCACTCTGTGTGTATATTGCTTAGTTATTTATTTTTTATCTGACCTAAAAGCTAGGTGTGCATTCTGGTAAATGTGTGAAAGACAATCAAGTCATTGTCTAAAGAAGTTACTCACACTTAGATACCTGACCTATAAATATCTCCTTCTATCACTGTAGTAGGTGGAGTTTTCCACCATATGGAACATATGTAATGTAACATGCTTAAACTGTATACACTGAATTTAAATCAGGTAGATAATTGTTGAGTTATAATTGTGTAAATCTGATATATGTTATTCAGCTACTCCAGCAATGAATATTGGATTTTACTTTGTTTATAATATAAATAGATGAAGTAATCAAAAACCGTGCTTTGGTTCTGGCGAGCGCAAGAGAGGAAGATGAATTGGCTGACATGTTTGCATACTTTTGAATGGTGAATTTAGTTTAGAGGTTGGGGGGTTAGCTTAAGGTTGCAGCAGCCACACCTCAGCCCCTGTGACCTCGAGGAAACCCTATAGCAGGGAAGTATTTAGAAGCAAAATGCCAGGACTTGTCTCTGTATATTTCCCAGTCGTCTGACAACATAGTGCCACCCTGTGCGTCTGCAAATCACAATGGGCTGCATTTTTTTTTATTTATCTTTTGGCTTTCAGTGTTTCTAATGGGAAGCTGGGGTGGGGTGGAAAGGTTTCTGGATAAAAGGCAGATTTAACATGGCTCATAATTAGAAGCACAGCAGCATATGTGTGTGTGTGTGTGTGTGTGTGTGTGTGTGTGTGTGTGTGTGTGTGTGTGTGTGTGTGTGTGTGTGGAGGGGGGTGGGGGTGGAAGGAGCGAGAAAGTTGCTTTGTACTTTGGAGTGTGTAAAATGTTTACACTCCCTTGAGTTGATTTGTTAGCAGCCCAGCCAGCTAAATCAAGTTCCAATATCCACTTTGTTTACCCAATTTCTTTGTCTTTTATTCCCACTTCCTTTCCCTTCTATCTCTATCTGCCCGTCGCTCCCGGCTGATTTGACTGACTGTTGCCAACTTGCGAAAGAACAACAGTGTTAGTTCGGGGGCCACAGAGGCTAACAGCACAGCCCAGTCACCTGCGCCACCGTCTTAACAAGCAGCATGACCTGCCAATAAAAAAGGCTTTTACCCTGATCATCCTCAAACAAGACTTAAACACAACCTGCTCTTTCTCCTGCCGGATGCCCAAAGTGCTCACAAATGCGAATCAGCCCGTGTTAACTTGCTTGAAAATGAAAAACTACGAGAGGAGGTGGAGGCAATTTTTTTTATTTTATTCAATTTTTTTGCTTTTCTTTGCTGCTAAATGAGCAGTGGGTTGAAGACGAGAGGGGGGAAAACGGCGAAAGGCCGAGACAGACAGAAGTTTACAAAAACAAAAAAACAAATCTCTTTTACAGGTTTAGTTGGGTGGTGAATATCTAGTGATGTCCATCTGTCAACAACTGAATGTCTCATCAGTGCTCTCGCATGCCGAGTTCCAATTTCGGTTAAGAGTCGAAACAGTGGGAAAAAAGAAAGGTCCTTGTGAGAGAAAGAAGTGGCGCAAGGAAGAGATAATGCTGAGGACAGTTGAGTCTATCATTGCTCAGAGCTCTGTAAACTTGTACTTCATGACAGCCTTTCATCCCTCATCAAAGCAACAAGTAGATGAGCAGACTTTGCACATGCTTAAAACGACCCAACCCCCGTCGTCTCCTTAAAGCTGCCGCTCCTTTGGGACAGGTGACCTTAAATCTTCTCTTTTAACAAGTTTCCTGTTCTTCCTTCCGGCCTCCCGCCATCCCCCCGGGATGGACCTATGGGACCTGTCCAGTATTTGAAATGGCTGTATTTTGAAGCTCAGTCTAACTATCAGGGGAAGTGAAGAGGACATTGGAAATTTTGCTTTCTGTCAAATCGGTGGTTGCTTGCAGTCAAAGCAGCCTAAGTTGTATAGGCTGTTCAAAAATGCATTATGTTAGGAAAATAAATATTGATTTAGAAGAAAAAAAACCCAATATTACACTGTAAAAGCTTCAGACTAAGCAGGCGCTATCTTGTCACATTGGTCACAGAATAGCACGATTTTTATTATTTATTTGTGCTGTTCTGCAACGGTCCCTCTGAGGCAAATACAATATTTTACATGCATTTCCATGTTTCACTTGCACGTGGGACCTGTGAGAATAGCATTTCACGGCTTCCGTATCTTGCAGCGGGACACTTCAGTGTAAGGCTCATATTCAGGACGTCCAAACTGGAGCCTTCTAGCTAAAGAACTGCCTCAGTCATGTATGATTTATGGTTTTTTGACTGCCCATACACTGTCTTTAAAACAGATCCAAAAAAATCGACTTTTCTCATTTTGTATTGCAAAAAAAGAAAGAAAAAAAATCAGGAGGGCCTTTTTACACTATTTATGAAAAAGACAGAGTGATGTCTGCGTGATGGTCAATAATTTATGAATGAAAAGAGGCCTTTGTGAACCTACACCAACCTCTCCCTCCTATAAGTATCCCCCGAACTGCTGCTGCTCCTACCCAGTACTGCTGATCAAAGAGATATTGTTACAACTAAAATAGCAACTTAAAAAAACACACAGGCGGCCGTAAGACCTGCCGGCAGCCAGGGAGACACATAACAGCAGAAGAGAGACGGTGAGAGAGAGAAGGAAGGAAAGAAAGAAAGACAGAACATGTAATAGACAAGTAAACAGGGACAAATAGCTAAAATAAGTGAGGCTGGTCGTCTGCCGACTTCAACAAAAAAAGTCTGTGCAGAATCAAAGGGGTGTGTGTGTGTCTGTCACAGGGGGGACAATACTGTACATGCATTTGTGTGTGTTTTAGGGTGGGTTGCACGCGTGTGTGTGTGTGTATGTCATCTATCACTGGACAAATGCTGGACTGTGGGGGGTGTTGGTGGGGGATCGGGGGGGTGACGGTGGGTGGAGGGGTTGTCGGCCAGAATGCTGCTGCTCCTCAAATGAAATAATATATCTTTGAAAGCCTACGCCCCGCGCCAGGCCCAGGCCCCATATATCAAGCCCAAGAGCGTCTGGTGGATCTGCTCCAGGCCCATTAACCTTCCACCTGTTCCCTCCTTACACCCCGCACCCTACCCCACCAACCTACCGGTTCTCTTTTCACCCTCCCCTGTTGTCCTTCACTGTGCCCCCTCTTTTCCTCTTCCTCCTCCTCCTCTTGCCCTTGGTTGTTACCTCTCACAGTCCCTTGTTCATCTTCCCATGTACCCCCTCCCCTCCTCCTTATTTCCCTCTTTCTGTCCTTCTCTAGCGACCCTTTATTGTCTTCTTGTAATATTTTCTTAATTTCTCATCTTATATCTCTATTATTTTCCTTCGGTCAACTTTTTTGGAACCCCTTCTTTCTTTCTCTTACTATTTCTGTAACTAATTTAAACATCCCGTGTGCCATCTTTCCCCACACTTGGCAACATCCCTCTCGCTGTCCTTATCTATAGCTTCTTCCTTTTATCCCCTGTAAAGTAAGGGTGCCGTGGTATGTGTGTGTGTTTCCAGGGTGCGGCACAACCTGCAAAATAATTCAAATTCAATGGAGCAGGGACACAGTTACAAATCTCTGCCAAACGCATGTGTCCGCCAACCCCATCACGCTTGCAGTTTGTCAGGACTGGCGGTGTTGAGAGAGGAGGTTGTTGCATGGTGGGGTAAGGGGTGGAGGGGGTTGACCTCTGTGACAAGACAGACATTGCAGCCTGAGGCTCCGTATCTCTGCGTGTGTGTGTGTGGATGGTGGTATAGATATACCACTTCCCAGGGTTCACAGATCACGCCTAAAACGACTTATTAATTTCCACTCAGTTATGGGGTGTGAAGAAAAAAAAAAAGAAAAGGTGCAATCACCGGTCAACGCAGTGCAGGGGCAATATACCCCCTCCTATTACACACACACACACACACACACACACACTTAAACACACACAGAAATGTGCACATGCACCTTGAAAATAAAAGCTGCTTCTGAATAGATTATAGAAAAACGAGGTGGGGGAGTAGACTACATGTGTGCAGAGGGGAGAGAACCAAGACTGCAGGAAAAAAAAGACCTTCCAGTCTGAACTTGTAAATATAATTTTACCAAAGTAAATTAATGTAATATTTATGGATGTAGATGGGAAAGAGGTTGAGGAGGGGGCTGAAATTATGCACCGGGGCAGAGCGGGGGCACATCAGAGGACCTTACATTATTCACTCAGGTAAATCTATTAGTGGAGAATATTCAGGTGTGAGATGTGAACATCAGCTCCCCTCTTGTCCCACCCGAGGGATCTGTCATCTGGTGTGATTGACTGACACGCAGCAGCTGAGAGGAGTCGATTAAACTGGAGGAGAAGAGTAAGCGCTGTAAATAATTCTACTGCTTAAAACTACTTGTCTAATTTGTTAGACTGCTGCACATTTCTGCAGATTTTTGTGTGTTCATGAAACCTTTTGAAATGTATTTATTTATAGGAATCAATAAACTAAACTGGAAGTAAAATTTAAGTACAAAATAACACAACACAGTGCTAATTTGGTATCTTAGCGGACTGGTCTGTTATGATAACAACACTTTATTATAAAGCTCTTAAAATTTAAGTTATGATTTGTATTCAATTTGGGGCTTATTAAATTGTTTGCATTCCTGCCTATATTTGAAAGAAAGCTGACATAAAGATGCGAGGTATGACCTGCAACTCTCCTCTCCTCCTTTTTCCCTCTTTCTCTCCTCCACCCGCTCCTCTTTGTTATTCCCTCTCCTTCCCTTCCCTCTCCCCCCACTCTCTCCTCGCATTCCTCGTCTACCCATCTCTTCTCTCATCTCCCCTCTTTGTTTCACCTCTGTTCTCCTCGCCTGTCCTTTCCTCTCCCCCGCCATCTGTTTATCCAATATGGCCGTCCCATCTCAGCTGGGAGCTTTCCCAGGGAACGAGACTTCTAATACAGTTCCTCCTCACCATAATGGGCCTCAGTTCTGCTTTTGCCATTGCCGCTACATGCAGAGCAGAGCAAAACAGAAAAACGAGAGAGAGAGAGAAACAGAGAGGCATAAAAACCTAAATGGATCTCCTCCAAACAACTGTCGCTGGACAACTAATAGAAACAGTAATGCCACATTTAAAAAATGTCATGGGTGTTTTAACTCTGTGACATTTTTTTCAGGTGGGTGGAGTATACATATATAGTTACACAGTTTTGGGTATTTGAATTATCTTTTAAAATGCTACGTCACTTTCAGCAGATAATTGAAGTAACATACAGTTCTTGCTCACGTTCTATGAGACATTTGAGATTTGAAAAAAAAATAGTGCAAATGTCTTTGAAGCTGGGATCTAAAATGTATCTAATGGCTAATAATGTGGAAAAAGAAATGCATAATGCAATTTCATAGTAATAGTACAGTAATAATTTGGAAATGGTAGTTCACATTGCACATTACATCATGGATTATCATATTGTTGCCCCATTTATATTCATTTTAGTCTAGTGTTACTCACAGTTACTACTATGTTATTACAGAGCTGTACCATATTTTCTTTACGGTGCTATTGCTAAAGAGTAGTAGCTTTACGGCACTACATTACCTATGAGCCTTTGTCTGACAAGGTGCTTCCTTTTAGTACATTAACTTCTGTATGCCGTGTGTTGACAAGGCATGCAAAAGCGCTTGTTGTCCCACCACTGAACACACATGTTTTTATTAAAGGGTGTAGAGAGGAAAGAGGGTGGGGTAGCTGTGGTGAAAAGGGAGTACAGTTAGGAAGGTAAGATATAAACATATGAATCATCAATAGTCCCTATCGCCCGGCTAAATTCTCCTTCCCATTGTGTTTGTGGTGGGAGTCAAGCTAGCCATCTTTACGCTGGAACAATGGAGGAGAGGGTAGCACCAGACCACCGTGGTATGAGTCACCCTCACACACACGAACACACACACACACACACACAAACTACTCATGCAAACACTTGTATTCCAATTTTCAGTAAAAACAGGAACAGAGTGTTTGTTTTTTTAATGGCTGTCTTCACCGGTTTTACAAAAACACATGACATCGTCTTTTTAGTCAAAGTGTTTAAATGTTGTCAAGGAGCAACTTAAACTATTTGATCCTTTTAAAAGTCTGATATTTTACCTCACGTGTGTACTTTAAAAGCATTTGTAAGACAAACCTTTACTTCTGTTACAAATTCATCTCTTTCAAGGGCGGTTTGATTTCTGACAATTTCTTGTTTTTGGTTTTTTTCTGCAGCTTGTTCGGTGAATCACTTCGCTTTACTTGCACTTTCATTTTTGTGTTCTTGCTCTGTCTTGTTTTCAATAGCCCTTTTTTCATTATTATTATAGTGGACATTGATTTCTATTCCTTGTAAAGCAAACTTTAGTTTACGTATTTCGAAATATCATGGGAGGTTACTGTTTTACATGAAATGCTTTCATGAAATTGTTTGTTGGGAGGTTTTGTGTTGTATTTCCATCATTCTCCTTCATCTAGATTTGCTTCAGTGAGAGAATTCCTAGAAAGCCCCTCTGAAAAGTGTGCCTGCTAATACTTTAACTATGGGGGTTCACTGATTTGTTCTTTATAGGGGTTACCATCACGTGTAGTACAGCTGTGAAATCCAGTACCACCAAAAAGCAATCTTTTTGCAAAAATTCCAAGACCAATCATTGCCTGTAGCTCCCTTTATGAGCATAATAAAGATTTTTTTCTTTTCTTTACCATGCACAAATGTATCGGAGCAGGCAGTGGGGTTCATGGCAGGACAGGGGATGAGAAGGTTGGGGAGGGATATCACAGCATCCGCCCAGTGCCCGCAAATGTCTCTGAACGACAAACGTATTGTCAAACACCCATCCCCCCCAGAGCGAACAAACTCTGGGATACACTACATTTAAGTGTGGAACACAGTGGATTAAGCATGGTTTGTGTATACTTTTGTATACACAAATAAATCCCTTTTTTTTTTTTTTTTTTTACCTTATTTACCCTTTGGAAAATAAGACAAATGTATAGTCAGTGGCTGTCTGCACGCAAGAGAAAAAAAACTAATCTTTCAATGAAAAATCATTAAAACCATTAACTGCATCTTTTGTTGGCAAACGCAGGGTCAAATTCTGATATAAATAACAGAACACACATACACATGTACCTACACAGTCACGAATCCACCTGTTTTCAACTCACTTAAAATTCTATAAAACTCTGAACCCTGCCAAAGCATTCCCTCATCATGCCACTTTTTTTTTAACTGATTTTAAAACCAGTGCACCAGACCTGCCTCGATCTAATTGTCAATGTGTTAAACCAATCAGAACTGAAGTAGTGAAGTAGGTTGGCAGAGAGAGCCCACCCCAACTTCTCAGATCCAAGGTGTAAGAAATGTTCCTCACGTCATGCCTCATTCCCAGAAGTAAAGAGAGGGAGGGCGAGAGGTAGTGCGCCGCACTGGAAAAGAATAGGGAGTGCTCTTTAGAAGGTCCCCCTAATGACTAAATATTTATGAGTCTCGTGACCGAGGCCAACTTATGGAAACTAAATCTTTAAACACTTTTTTGGCAGATGCCTCACACACACCCTTCCAGCTTGGCTCTATGACCAGAGAAATTCTTTTGTTCTTACAGAGCTAATAATAGTGAAAGGGGCTGTGCTTTATGGGTGAGTGGTGTCCGTGTCTTAATGTGGATATCTTTGTGTGTGTGTGTGTGAAAGCGTATTTATAACTTCCTACAGTGCCACACTACTGCAGTGACAAACTTTTAATTCCACTCAGCTTCCTCTCTTTCTGGTCTCAGGCTCAACCTCATGTCTTGTAGTCAGATTTAATAGTTAGAGGAGCTGATGAAGGATTTATAAATGTCTTATCAAATCAGCAATCAGAAATGAAACATTACAACGTGCACCATTAGCTGTACCAACACAGACACACACACATAGTCAAAAGGAAACAAAGATTTGTTTACAAGGAGATAAAGGTGGAGAACAAAGGTCGTGGGTGGGTTTTTCTGCTTAATTTGCACAGTAAAAATATGTAAAGGATGGCACCATGCATTGACACACAATTATTAAGCTCATATGGCTGAAAAGCACAAAGCAAATACTTTGTAGATTTTAAAATGTGTTCAATAGCAGCATCAGACAATCCAGAGTGAGCTGATCAGTTTGGCTAGCCCGTGCTTTGCATATTCTCCCCAGCATTAATCTTTCTTCACCAGTCCTCCCTGTAGCTGTTAATTAGAAACAAGCGAGGAGACGAGGACTGTGGGAAAATCTGTCAGCGCCGCAGCTAGCACATTATTCGTCAGGCCCTCTTGTGCTTCAGATGACCCTTCAAAAATAGGGGAAGTGGGGTAAGTTCAATTATCTCTCTTACCAAAAAACACTGGGTCTTGTGCAACACAAGCAGGAGATTATTTTTTGTAACCGTTTGGGGTAGAGCAAGAGGTTTCTCCTGCATAGAGCCCAGGTCATTTTCTACCTTTGTAACAGGCACTCGGCTCAATTACTATCAAGCTTCTGTAATATGGGTAGTCATTAGGCAAACATAATGACAGCCCATTCTGCAGCAAATCAGGGAGTGACAAACACAAGTGGGTGAGATAATTGAATTAGGATGAGAGTGAGAAAAATAGAGATGCTTCACAATGGAGCAAAAATGATCATTCAAAGTTAATTGGCAAGCCACACACAATTATTAGCTGTGGCCACACCCTACAAAGGGCCTTTGTGTGTCTGTGTGTGTGTGCTATGCATTTGAGGTAAATGCAAATACAGATCTCAAAAATGTCAATAGTGGGGACACGGCGCGTGCTAAATGTCAACATGTGTTTTTCAAGGACTCTTATCTGTGCTGTAATTGGCTCTGTTTTTAATATTGCATTTTTTCATTTGTTATTTTCCCCTTTGAAAACAAAATAATAATATTAAATATTTGGAGGGGATTTTGCAACAGGCCCTGGCCCATGAATATGCAGCTGAGCCTTCGGCGATGCGGTGTGAAACAAACAGAAAAAAGAATCAGACAAGGGGAAGAAAAACAGGTGAGGCACAGACTAATCAAATGCCTTTCATGTCGCTCTGAACATTAACCTTCATTCAGAGCAAATAAAGTGCAAGTGTGCAAACACACACCAGAAAATCTCCCTTGTGCTCTGTGATGAATAGGAGAAAGAATGATCACGTGTTACAGTGAAGCATTTGTGGGTGGTATCCAGTGGTCAGTTGTAATTGTGATCGGGACAAAGGATACAATGTTGCCATTTTAATAGGCTTGTCAGATTACATAAACCTTAAAAAGCTGGGTTAGGAGGAGCAGAGTCTTAGGCTTAAATGTTATTTAATTAGAACTCAGTTTAAAACAATTTTAAAACGCAAAAGACTTTTTTATTTTTGCTTTTATAGTCATAGTATCGCATGTCATCACACAGTGCATGTCTGTGTAGATCTGAGAAGTATTTAAAAGGGATGGTATTCTGTTCACATAAAACCCTCAGACTAGGGCCTTGTTAATATGAAATGTGCCTGAAGCTCACAGTCAAAGTTTTCAAAACCCATAGCAAAAATGTGTCATGCACGGGGTAAATACAACTGGCTGCTGAATTTTGATCAGGCAATGGGACACGCAGCAGTGGCAGCAAAGGACAGACCTGCCACTTCCCCCCACAGCCTTGTGCACTCAGTGTTAGCGTGCAGCCATGGCATTAAAAGGGAGATTAAAGGTCTGCTGAAGATAAAGGATTAAGCACATGTTTGTGAACTGGGTAAAGTATTGTCAATTATGAATGGCAACATGGTGAAAGATTTAGCAGTGGAAAGAAATACAGGATAATTTATTAAAGGCATGAAGACTTACTGCAGATGGAATTAAAGCTTAAACAGTATGCTGTCATAACTGATCAAAATGATGGGCCAAACTATGAAAACAAGTGTTGGCTAATAATTCAATTTATGTAGAGTAAACAGCTTCTCACATTCAAATATAAACATATTTTAAAGACTTGTGCGCACATACCTTGAGTTCTCGGAAGAAAATGCTGCTGCGTGCCCACTCCACGATGGAGAAGAGTGTTTGGTCGGCCATCTTGCACATCAGGCCAAAGGTATTGAGCTTCTCGTGTTTGCCCCGGCTCGCCTGCTCCTGCTGTAGATAGGCTAGGATCTTGGCCTGAACCTGTGGCTCATCTGGCTCACATTTAAGCAACTCTACAATCAGGTGTGGGAAGCTGGGTGGTGAGCCCGACTGGTAGGCGTCAACGTAGGCATAGCCCATGATGGATTCTGGTGAGCTGGTGTATGGGTCTGGGTACTCGGACTTGATGGTGCGAGTGCCCTGGAAGTGTCCGTAGGCTGCCTGGTAGCCCTGCAGGCTGCCGGCATGTGGTGGCATTGCCATGCTTACTGGCGAAGTGACAAATGGGCTGCGGTCGTAGTCTGTTGGAGGAAGGGCTGTGCCGTGGTGGTGGTGGTGGTGGTGGTGGTGACTGGTGTGGTGGCCAGCGTGGTGGCTCAGTGGAAGGCCCTTGGAGGCTGCAGAGTGGATGTTCTGGATGGCTGAAGAGATAGTGAGGTCAGTGGGTACGGCCTGCATCACCTGGCTCATGGCCTCAATCTTTAGGCCGTTGGCTCGAATCAGCGCCTTCTTTTGCTGCTTGAGCGCTCGGTCACGTTTGTACATTGGGCCGAACTTGTTGCGACCACCCCGCATGCGATCCGCTCGCACAGCTGACGGGCAGAGAGATGAAAAAGAAGACAAAAAAGGAACATACAATCAGCTGCATTCAAAGTTCATAGTTATAGTTCTTAAAGAGGTTTCATAGAATAAGCAGTTAGTATATGCAATCCTAACTATTTTTCACATGTTCATCCAAAAGTTATTTCGTCCAGAATGATAAATCCATCCAACAAAGAGATTCATAATCCAAAGAGACAATAGTCTGCTAAAGATTACATGTGCCTGATAACCTCACAAGTGCTTCTAAGTAGAAAAAGCCTTTAGAGTACCGTTCCAGACTGTAAAAGTAATCATGATGTTTGGATATGAACTTTTCATATGTAACTTGTATGTAGGGCAAAAGTTTTCCTGTGGTGATTGCACTTGACATTCACCCGTTGACTCTTAAACCCCACAGAGCTCACAGATAGCAATGTTACTCATTGACTAGAAACTCTATGAAACACTCTGCAGAATTATCGCTGTGCAGCTGGCTGTCTCAGTCTACCATTCAGAAACTATTCACCTCAACAGCTAGAGGTGGGTATAATCTCACAGGATACGCCAGCTCTCTTTCCAAAATACATGTTTTAAAAATGTATCTGAATATGAAGTTTCAAAAACCATTAAAATACCACTGTCAATTACCAGAATCTTTTTTCTTTTTAACCAAACTCCCACAAAAAACAAAAGCTTAAAAGCCTGACAATAAGTACATTGTGTCTCTTTATTCTGGTGAAACAAACATACCCATGATGCCCCCTGTCTCCCCCCTCGGTGCAGCATCCTGTGGCGAGGATCACAACGAGTCTGTGCTGTGGGTATTTATAATGAACGAACTGGGCACACAGTGGACTGCTACGAGGGCCATGTGTGATCTGTCGAACTGCTGCCATGGGGAAGACGCTCTGCTGTCTCTCAGTTGGGGGGCGCTGGTGTTAATTATTCATACTTAATTACCTCTTACTCTGACGAGGCTCGCGTAGCCCAGTGTGCAACCAGCTAACGGACTTCTGGGACACTATGCAGCAGAAAAACACTCACTAACACCAATATTTCAGAATATCAACTTGGGTTTTATTGTAGACTTAAAGGTCTTCTTTCTTTTAAAGAATTTCACATACACAAAAAGAATATGCTAATGAATGCACATATATTTGACCTGCTCATACACACTGAGTAATCAGCTATCTTAGCCAGTCAGCCTCGATCCACTCTGACTCTCGATGTCTTGACGGATGAATGAAAGAACAGAAGAAGAAAATTGAAGAGGGGGTGTTGAGAGGGTGTGGTGGGGGATTGAAGTTCGGGGTTAAGATGGGCAGATACCCGCACAAAGGCATACATGAATAGACACGCACTCACACGGACACCGAGCTGCCTTGGGAGTGATTTTAATGACCTCCGTCACGAAAAGTGCCTGTCACTGATCTGAGCGAGAGGAGCTGAAAGGCCAGACGCACACACTCACACAACCACGTGCCGCTTGTGTGTATCACCGTTTCATACGCTCACACGCAGAAAACACGTGCAAACACAGAGTCCTGAACATAGAAAACATCAGACACAGAATCGCATAAAGAGACGGGGGCACGCTAGACAGTCAACTTGTCGACTGTCATCTTGGCGACTTGATTTTACATGCAAACGTTCACACAATCATGTCTTAACACGCTTGAGGTCAACCCCATGCAGTGCCCACTCAGCCAGGCTCAGGGATTATCATGACCCTTCAAAAATTGATTATACATCAAAAGAAAAAAAAAAGAAGAACTCAGGAGCCATGTCAAATGTATCCATTATACATTATTTTGGAGCAACTTTAACTATTAATGATTCTCCACAACAGCGTAATTAATGAGCTGAGAAACTAATAGTTGGCCCTACTGGGAAAACAAAATTAAGCCCCGACTGCCTTTCTTGCCTGCCCACACCCAGGGACCCACATCACATCATGAATATCAGGTTTGGGGGGTGTTGGTCTTGCCACCACACACACATACACACACACAGACTCTTTGTGTCTAATTAAACAAGGTGATTTGCATTCATGTAACACAGATTAATATACAAGGGGGAGGGAAAGGAGGGAGGAGGATGGTACATGCCTGTGTATTGGGGTAGAGGATGAATGGGTGTGAGTGAGGTGGAGAAATGTTAAAGGGTTGGATGCTGCACAGACTCAGCCTATGATGAAAAACAAATCTTATGATGCTGTAAGTTTAAAGGATGAAAAGCATGAGAAAAAGGTCACTCCATTAAAAACTGAAATTTCCAACAGTAACTGAATTTCCTTTTAACAAAACTTTGCAGACTGTTGCAGACTGAAACTTAAACTTATTGGCAGCGGTGTCAGGTAAGGGATGTTTGTGTTGTTTCTGATTTTAGAGGCATAGACTTGTGTAACTGAATATTACATAAGACAATGACAACCGCCTACAAAAAAGCAAGCAAGAAGAAAAAATACAATAACAAAAAAAACAAGGCGAGTATAGTGCACACATAGCTTGATTGACAGAGGTTGACAGGAGTTGTATGGAAATGTGGCGAATATTTGGGTGATATAAAGGCGGAGGCAAAAATAAAGAGAATTTCACAAACCTGAGATTGTAAATGAAAAAGATGTGAGTAATGCAAGAGGACAATGCATATATGGAGACAAAACATTAAAAGTTCAATTCAGGTTGATTTATATTGCACCAATGCACCAATTATATTCAAGAATCACTTCAAGGGGCTTCAAGGACTCTGCAGTATTCTGTAAAAAATCCCCTAAAAATCAAGGGACCCTCTATAAATAAACACTTGGCAACAGTGGGAAGGAAAATCTCCCATTTAGCAGGAAGAAACCTGCAGCAGCAATCTGAGCCTAGAGCAGCATAACTAAGAGATGGCTCAGAATCTCTTGCTGAATCTAAACTGGAACTCTGCCTCCTCCTCTACTTTTAGAAATTCTAGGAACCACAAGTAACCCTGAAGTCTGAAATGCTCAATTAGAATGGGGGATGGGGCGAGATCATTTACTACTTTGAGTCTGAGGAGAAGGATTTTAATTTCAAATCTAGATTTAACAAGGAGCCATTGAAGAGAAGCAAGAGAAATATAGTCTCTTCTTCTTGTTCCTGTTCATACTATCACTGCAGCATTTTTGATCAAAAGTTTTTAGAGTTTTTACAACAATCTGATAATAAGGAGATAGTCCAACACCCTGAATGACATGTCTTAGTCAAAAATGATTCCATGATTTCTCACAGTGTTACTGGTGGTGAAAATGGCCATCCAGAGTATGTATCCGGTCAGATGCCATACTTGTAAGGATTTTTGGGACATTATTTGGGACATATATAATAACCTCAATTTTGTCTGAATTTAGGAGGAGAAAATTAAAGGAGATCCAGGTTTTATATATTTAAAACATTCCTGTAATGTAACTTTTTGATTTTTGTCATATGGCTTCACAGCTAGATATAGCTGGGTATTATCTGCATAGCAATGAAAATGTTTGCAGTGTTTTCTAATAATATTGCCTAACTGAAGCATGTATAATGTCAAAAGTATTAGTCTTTAGCACAGAATTAGAGTCTATTAGACAGATTCAAACCATTGCACCCCAATTTATTTAATACCCACAGTGCGATCTTTGTCATTTCTGGAGTAAAATATTGTAATCAGTGGTTTGAATGCTGCACAGGACAACCACAGAGATGAGTCCACACAACTCTTAGTAGTGCTGTTTCTGTGCTGCGATGAACTCTAAATCATTATTGAAACTCTTTAAATAGACCATTCCTCTGAAAATGATCAGTTAGCTATCTTATAACTGCTCCAACAGTAGTTATAAGAGGAAGGTAAGAAAATTGGTTTACAATAAGCTGAGTTAGCTGGATCAAGTAAAGGATTTTTTTAAAATTTTATTTTTTATTTGTGATGAAATTCAAAGTCATTACAAGTACAAGTTAAAGGAATACTTGGTTCAACAGAGTCTGACTCTATGACAGCCTGGCTACAATGATGAAAACAAACCTGGGTTTTCCACTATCCATGATGAACAGTAAGATGTCATACCTTTATGGAGGGATTTTTTTTTATAGAGTAACAAACTAGTTTTCTATGCCAAACGAAGGTCTTCTGAATCACTGAAATGCCATTTTCTCCCCAGCGTACGGGTTATCTGCTTTAGTATGTGCATTTGTGAGTTATAACCGGGCATCGAGAGTATGGATTTGTTGCCTCCTTTTTCAGAAGAGCCAGCATCCAGTCATGTACAATGCAACATTATTAACTAAATAATTATCCCATAAATTTTAATCATGGTTGTAAAGTTTAAGTAGCGGCTTTGCATTGTGTTGTGACATGTCATTGAAGAAGATAAAGCTTCATTAAATCTATTTTATCCATTTAAATCTATTAGACTTTACTTTAAGTCTAATCTTTGAGTTGATGTTGAGTGAACTCATTTACATTTTGAAAAAAGCCAGTTGAGTCTAATAATAAATTAGCTGCAGTGTGAGCGCTGATATTTTCAACATATAAACGAATGTTAAAATCAGCCACTATAATTATTTTACAGGAACTGAGCATCAGATTAAAAGTGAGAAATTGGATAACAATGCTAAAAGGGAGGTTTTTCCAATCAATTATAACTCTGCCTAGGTCTTTGCTTTATTAATAAAATACAGTGAAAGATTGCTGCCACTCCTCCTCTTCAGCCTGTGCTACCTGCATTCTGACAGCTCATAACTCGGGGAAGCTGATTCATTTAAACAAACGTATTCATCCTTACAAGATTTAGAAGAGAGTGACCCATTGTTTAATATTCCATATTTAGTTGTTTTGCTATTTTGTACAGTTAAAATACTTCTAAGTTTCATTTTGATTTTTAATAATTAAAATATTTTTGCTGGTATTTCATTTTTTTAAGGAAGGAAAATTCCTTTTTTGTCTTCATGTACTAAGACTCAACTTTATTTTATCACTGTGTCTGAGCGAGGGGATATCCTGGGTTAGCTATGAGGCTTTGGGGCCAAAGCTAGGCTAAAAGGCTAATGCGACCTTACATTCTGAGTTCACCTTTTTTAAATATTTGAGAGCACAACAAATGCATAAACCCAGGCACACATCATCCATAAATTCCAAAACTGACCAAACCATCATCTCCCAAGTGTCCAATGCCCCCTGTACCTCTCAAACATGTAGAAACACAAGCACATGCACACTCTGAATTTTTATAGCAAGTACAATATCTCAGCAGACACCTACACATAGCCACTAAAACTCTCGAAGACATCACACATACAGCCCTCGCTGCTTATATCCTCTGATTTATGGTTGTTTAATATACAGGAATATTAAGCGTGCGTAGGTGAAGATCCCTGTCGGCTGCCGGCATATTAATGGGTCCCGCGGAGACTTGCTGACACCCTGTTTGTCATGTCGGGGCCCCGGCCCCTGCTCTGGATGCGCCCTATCCCATGCACACACATGAATACCTATGATACCTATGCATAAGTAATGGGACAGCTCCCCGGCTTCCACTGCGGGTACTAGGAGGCTGATGGAAGACAAATCAGAGCGAGGAAGATGGAGACAGGGAGGAAATAAAAAATTGGAACAAGAGGGATACAAGGAGGAATATACAAACACTCAGCCGGTGCTGCTAATTTCAGCAGAAGGGCTCTTAACAAATTTACATGTTACAGAGGACTGCAATGTAAAAAATAATTGCAGTTCAAAAACCTAATTTATATTTACTAGTTCAAAAACATTCTGTCCGCTTTAATATGTGCAGGAAACTGTCAGTAACTTGTATTACATCATTAAGCTTTGCGTTCTTTGTGTCTGTTGAAATACATCAAGACGACAACAAAACATTATGCATCTTCTCTTTCCTTACACGGCACACAGTGGAACCAATGCTGATTTAAACTCTTAGTATCGCAAATACAACTGTTATACCCTGTCTTTGATGTATTCTTGAAGGAAATATTAAGCAGTTCAGTGAAGCATATGATGCAAGGCAACTACTGTATTACTGAGCAAAAAAGAAAATTGCGCCAGTGGGAGCTGTTTGGAAAGGGCACGCTTCATCAGCTTTAGTGAATGACGTTCTAATGGATCAAATCTTTTTTCTTTTGATATCTTATTGAGTTACTACAGCTAGACATGCTATACAGCAGACCAAGAAGCATGTGCCAGACCCATCGTCACCATGTTTGCTTGTGTGTTTTTCTTTCATTTTTTTGTTCTTTAATAGTAAAAATCCTCCAAAAATGAAAGAAAATGATGCATTGACTGAATGACCACAAAATAGACATTATTTACTGTACTTTTAATAAATGAGAAGAAGAGAAACACAGCTTAAATATTGGGGTTAAGATCACTCTCATCCAAATTAGTCTGATGGTTAATTGTTGGGATTAAATTTGGGGTTAATTTAATAATTTAAATGTAATCTCTGCAAGCGTTATTCTAACTGTAAGTTAGGCAGTGTTTGTTTCAGCAATCATCTTGAATTTGAACAAACTGGGTCAGAGGTAAATCACTTATCCTGCAGCAAAAGCATGCAGAGGAGAATGTGATGTGTTGCAGCAATTTTTAAATTATTTCCGTCTGACGTCATTGAAATGTAAAGGTTTTTTTTGTTGTTGTGTCAGAACAGTCAGGACTGATCTCTTAGTCCGGGGATAAAGTGAAACACAAGCAGTTGCATACTGGTAACTATAAAGGGCACTGCAGTAACATAGAGCAGAGTTACATTCAAATTTCTAAAAACTATTCTAAACTTGACAATAACTACATACCATAAATGTGACTGTGTAAACAGATTAGGGTTCCCACACACAGACACACAAACCTCTTTAGTGCCACCTCCATTACACTAGTCTTAAACGCTGCACGGCCTAAAGTAAGGGCCCAAAAATGCAATTTAAGTCAACTTTCAAGTTTTCCTCACATTTGGTTTCCACTTGATGCCCTGAAATCACATGTTGCTGCAAGCTGCTGTGTAATGGAATGAAAAGATTGCAATAACAAAGCACATGACCCCAAACCTCCTTTTGCTATTGTACACATTCTTTCAGATGAAATGACAGCTTCTCCCTCTTGCCTGTGGCCTTCTGAACACCTTTCTTGGGCTTCTCATGAATATATGCATGTGTTTACCGGGGAGAGCTCTATGTGTGTGCAAAGTTTATGTGTGTGTGGTGAGGGGTGTCAGCCGTTCTGCATGGGAGGTCTTTACCAGCTGTGGCAGGAGTCACCCATTGCAGCTTCTGGCCCCTGACAAAGTGCTGCAGGGCCCGTCTTGCCCCTGAGCTGAAAGTTACCGCCAGCAAAACAAATCAAACGCTACCCCCTCCCCACCCTTGTCAGCTGGAAAATGACAGGCCGGGACATTCTGCCCAGCGGCCATTCACTATTAACGGCAATTAATTAAACCACACATGGCAGGTAAAGGGAGAAGCCTCCGGAAAGATTTTAGTTAGGCTGTCTTTGCTATACTTTCATCCTCTAAGGGTCTTATTTCTTTAACATATTAACTTTGCTTAGTTGCATGTGATCATTTCAGGGATCTTGGGATTTTTAATTTAGTTTGAATTTCAAATGGGTGAAGAATTTTGTCTTAATATCAAACTGAAACGAGATGAATAGCAGAACGGCTGCTTTTATTAAAAATACTGAAGTCATTTTGTAGGACCAAATCAGCTGCAACCATTAGCTTTAATATCGTTTTTCTTTCAAAGCAGTAATTGAAAGATGACCTTCAAGCCCCTTTATTCACTCCAAATGTAATGATTTCAGAATAGAATGCATCATCAATGTATGTGCGGAAAAACTGGCAGTTTTAAATATTATTTTTGAAAAAGCTGAACCCTCCCCTTTTTTTTCTTGCAGTCCTGTCAGTTCTGAATGGGCATGTTTGACCAGGGTTCTGAGCCGTGTTCAAATTAAACAAAGAGGCCTCAAAACGGCCAGCCAAAAGTATCATCATTACCATTCTCAGTCTGCTGCCAAGTCTAATATTTTATCTATTACTTTGTCTGGCAACTCTAAGTGCACAACGGCTACCAGATACCCCCAGCACCCCCTGACCCCGTGACAAACACTAATAAGCCATACTGGATTTCAAGGCACTGGTTTGAAATGAAAGGCTTCACTTTACAAGGTTCTCTGTATAGAGTGGCTGTTACTGAGATGTTCACCGTTAAATGTTTAAATAAATATATTCCTCTCCTTTCGTACGAGCAATCATTTTGTCAGAGCACATATTAACCATCTTCTAAATAGTGGATATCTCAATGGGAGGAAATTATTCACATGCATATTGATCATGGAAGAATACTTTCCACAAAAAGCTAATGTGCAGCTCAGCTGTGAATTAATGGAAAGAAGACTGGCTGTGTCATTTCACCAGAACTTGGGTAGAGGTTTTTTAAAACACCTCTGTGCAAGTCCAGCAGCACTCAACCTCCAATTTTAACTGCTCGATGTTATAATTTTTTCCTCCACAACTTTCAGAAACAGTAATTGCAAACAGGCATCATATCTTGAAAAATATATGATGCAGCACACACAATGTAAAAAAAAAGAAAGAAAGAAAACCCCCCAGCCTGTATCTGCTTTTCCACTTCTGCAGATGTGTACTGTAACATCGAGATCATATTTTAGTGAGTAGTGTTTACTATAAAACCCCAGAATAGACTAAATATGTGGTAAACTATTCATGAAGTTGTAAAAAAAACAGTACTGTATAAGTGCTATAAAAAAACATCAATATTCTGAGTAAAATGTAATTTTGAAGGACTTCTGGTCAAAGCAAACCTGGAGGCTGTGTAGTGCATTCAAGTGGCTTAGATGCTGACTTGTTATAGGCAGCAGTGGAATGTAATTGCGAGTGCTTAACTACAGGAATTTTGAGGTATCTTAGCTGAGTATCTCCTGTTTTACTCAGTCCAGTGTCCATACAGTCCAGAAAACATAAGACAGATTATTTCATTTTTCTCCACCACATTCATTCTATAGTTACTGGTTACTTTAAGGAGTGAGACTTTACACGCAACACATATGATTAATGCAGAAAAGACTTTTAACCACTACACATAATGCACCGCTGCTGATGCACACTGAACACATTGCTTCCCGACAGTTTCCCATGTTTAAGCCAAAATTAAATCAAATTACAGAAGCCAAACATCAGCAAAGCTTGTAATTTCTAGTTGAGTCGATAAGCTAAACTGCGTAACACAAATATGTTTTTGTACCTTCTAGCTTCATGCCGACGGTGAGGCACTTTTGGAAGCGGCAGTATGGGCAGCGCTTTCTCTGGGTCTTGTCAATCTGGCAGCTCTGGTTCTCTATACATGTGTAACGCTTGTTGTTCTGGACGGTGCGCTTGAAGAAGCCCTGTGGAGAGAACCAATTAAGACGTCAACCCGCTTGACCCCTGCAATGCAATGGTAATTGGCCCATTCACACTCCCAGACAGATGGAGAGGGACAGACTTAATGGATACACACACACACACACACACACACACACACACACACACACGCACACACGCAAGTTTTAAAAGCTATATGCCCATTGATGTGGTGCTTTATAGACATGTGTAGATGCGATATATATGAAGCAGAAACACTTTGAACTCTTAATGAAAACTGAGTATTTACAATTCATTTATATTCATTTAATAATTTATTTTGCTTTAAAGAAAAAAAAGGCTGCAGATATGCCCGTTTCACATACTTTTACTTGACAGCTAATCTTTTCATTGCATTGCAAACTACTTCATAAAAGTCAGGAATTATAATTTGTTTCCTGTCAAAATTGCATTCATATTTTCAATATTCTCTGTTCAAATAAAAGACTCTGGGAATTACAGAGTAAGCATCTTTTCAACTCTGCACTTAATTATTGAAAAATATGAGTGCAGGAGCCCGAAAAATCCAATAAATTATATCCATAATTCACAGTTCCGGGATTACAGAGATTCATACCTGCAACATGGAATTTATTATCAGCAGCAGCAGTGAAAATCAAACGAAGGGAAGATGGTATTAACGTATTCTAGATCCATAACCTAGGAGGAGAATCCGTAAACCTGGTCTTTAAAATAAAATAAAAATTAAAAAGAACCGGTGGCTATCAATATTTCGCCAGACACAAATTTAATTGACAATCTGCATTGCCTGACCTGTCAAAAAAAAAAGAAAAAAAAAGGCAGTGCACGCGGTTTTTGGATTATCGACTTCTCAGTGCCAAGAAATCCATGCTTCAGAGAGAACTTTCTCTCCAATTTTCCATTTAGCACACAGTGTGTGTTATAAATATCCGGACCAAAGTGGATTCAAACGTGCTATAAAAGACACACAGTACATCGTCAGGAGAAGCCGACGACACCTCACTGAAAAGCTCCAAGTTGAGGTTCATTTCTTGCCATTGTCATTGCCTTGACAAATTTACAAAATAACCAGCGAAATAAATTGCGTACTAATTGACATGAAATCAAAAAAATCATCCTTCCTAGCGTGAAAGTGTATGATGCAAAAGTATCTAAAATTCACAAAATTCATGTTAATTTGGTGTCAACTTGGTATTTCTGCACACACACACACACACACACACACACACACACACACCAGGAAATGCAATTTACTCTTTTTCAATACAAACAGCAACTCAGAAAGAAAAAGAAATGAATTTCACTGTATTTCACTGCTTGATGTCCTCTGACCTTTTCTCCTGCTACACCATTTTTCTTTCTTGTGTCTTTCTGTCTCACTTGATAAATTAAAAAAAAAGATCCCTTTGAATGTTTGATATGAGCACCGTGCATCTAAGCACTGACCTCTAATTTGCTGTCTGTAGTTTCAGCATTTTCAGGTCATTCCTCTGTGCTCACACAGCTACACCCCCCCCCCCCCCCCCCCCCCCCAAAAAAAAAATAAAAAAACACAAAAAGAGCTGTTGACTAACGTAGCCCATTTCATTGTTCACTTATTTTTACTTCAACAAGAAGGTACCATTTTTACTTTATGCATGCTGGTGTGTATGAACTGAAAGTGTCTGTGTGCATGGATAAAAGGGGATGTGTGTCTGTGTTTGCATGTACACTTGTTGAGTGCAAAGGTGGGTTTAGGGATGTGGTAAATCAATTGGGGATAAGAATCTGTATGTGTGTGTGTGTGTGTGTGTTGGGGGGATCTTTCTTTTTCTGTGTGTGTGTGTGTGTGTGTTGTGTATTTGTGTATCTGTGTGTGTCAGCTCAAATATGGAAGCCAAAGCAAAGCTCAAAAAAAATGTGACCCTGATAACGAGCGTTATTCACAACTTTGCTCCAGGGGCTCAAAGGGTGGAAGAGGAGAGCGGTGCAGGCTCGAGAAAAATTATGATATTACTTCAAAATTACAAAAATTACAAAAATAAAAGGAAATATTTTATTCTGATAGTGCATAAGAAAAAAACCCTGTAATATACGTAAGGCCGAGACTACAATGTAGCTGCTCTGTTTATCCAGCTTTGTTCAGGAGACACAATGGATATGGATTGCTCTGCCTATCTAACAGAGTGTGTTTAATGTCAAAATGAATCTGTCGAGCACCGGTGATTATACTTTTAACGGGACAGGCTGCCTTCATTTTAGAGATAATCAATGACAAGCTTCAGGTGAGTATCAATATTATTAATGTTTCAGCAAGCATACACAGCACTTTATCAAAGACCTCTTCGTCTGCATCGTGCGTGCTTCCATACATGCACGGCAGAGTGTTTCAGCCAAACTGGAAAATGTGTGGACTGGCTGTCCTGCGTGAGCCTTCGCTGAGCCTGAAAAGCAGCAGAGATGCCACTGACTGCTCCCTTCAAGCAAATGCTTAGCATTTCAAGGTCATAATATGGGATAAAATCTATAACATCTGCTTTGAATAATGACCACATAGGCAAGAAATGTGCACTAGCACATCATTACTGAGGAGCTGCAATTTTACACTGAATAGTGTTAACACAGAGACATTTGTCTTAGCTTAATTTTGTGCTGACAGCTTTACTGGTTGAGAGGGAAAAAACTTGGGAAATGCCTGTTTGCTCTGCTGAGGGGAACAGTGGAAAGATGCAGAAGGAGACAAATAGGTTGTTGATAGATCTCAAATTAAGCTTTAACAGTTTGATTTGCGTGGCTTCATTATTAGCCTGCACATGGAAACGTCGTGCTGTTGAGGTCTTAATGAACTTGTGATGAGAGTTTTAGACAGCAGGGTGCAAGCCTGTGCAAGCAGAAACTCTGCTATTGTACGCTTTCCTTCGTGGGTTAAAGCCCCCCCACCACACACACGCACACCTCCTGTGGTTGGTGGTTGCAAAAAAAACCAAACAACATAATAATTTGCGAACACTCTTTGCCTGCTTTTGAACTCCAGTGTCTTTTCCAAGCCGTTCCACACTTTACAAAAATCCTCTGACACTCACAGGAAGAGTTTGTTAGATCAACTGTCACAACAATATTTGACCCCTGGCCTCTTTACTGTTGGTTTTCCTGCAGTGTTAATGGTGAGGAGCTGAAATGTTGCTCTACTATTACACTTGTTGCAAATCATTCTTTAAAAAAAAAAAATCTCCTTAAATGCTTGGCATGCAAAAAAAGAGAGAGAAGGACAGAAATGACACCATCCAGATAAGCAGTTTTCTTCACAGTGGGTAGCCCATAGTATTTAGGAAAAATGGCTGACACAAGAGGAAGTATAATATCAGAGAGCGCATTAAACTCATGAAGACCACAGTTTAGTCTGTGTAAGCCTCATAGTGACACATGTTGATGCCCTACAGGGACTTCAGAGGCTAATACAAATAACTGGACATATATAATTGCATGACACTGCACAACGATAGACAAGAGTGCACTTGAATATTTTATACATCGAAGCAGTTAATCAGAGGTCACCACAGGCACACAGTACCATGCACACTTTATGTTAATAGGCAACTTCTTGCTTAAATCGTGCGGCATTTGTTTTCTATTTAGGGAATTGGGGGCACCAACCTTGCAGCTTTCGCAGGTCAAAAGTCCGTAGTGATACCCTGAAACCTTGTCTCCGCACACGGGACACATCTCGTCCAGGTCTTCGTCATATGAGTAGTCCATCATTTTTAACTGAGGGGCTGGAGGAGGACACACGGAGACACATACACAGAGAGAAGTCTATTTCAGTGCCGGGGAATCTCTTTTCCAAAAAGGCCCTCTTTCATCCATCCATCGTGATGGATGAAAGAGGGTGCGGAATCGCGCGGGGCAAATTAATGAGATTTTTCAAAGTTCTCGAAGACTTTTTTAAAGGTTAAATTTGAGGAGCAAAAAACGACGAATAGTAGCTTTTGGATAGAGCTGAGAGCACGCGAACATTTATTACTCCCTCTTCCTCTGCTCTTCTACATCCGTCTCAGACAGGAGCCAAAATAATAATAATGATAATAAAAAGAATCTCATGAAAGTGAGCCTCATACATATGCAATATGTATCCGAGTCGTGAAATCGCTGGGAGAAATCGAGAGATATTAGACTTGAGGATTGGAGGAGAAAATGTTACCGCCCACAGACAAATGAAGACACACAGAGAAGCCCTTATCTCTGCAGGCGAGGGAGAAAAAACCCCATCCAAACCCAACTTGAACCAACATTATTTTTCTCTATTTAAGAATCAGCCACAGTACTACAGGCCATTTAATTTTATTTGCTTTATAGTGGTACAAACATTTTATGTGGAGCTGTGCGTTGCATTTTAAAAGTTCTCAATTCATAATTTTCCTGGTTACCGAGTTTTAGCCATTATTCATACTGAAGAGAAAATAATGACAAACGCTGGAAATAACTAATTATGTAATTTTAAATAAAGGAGGAAAAGCATAAAAATTCCCTCACCTCCCCCCCCCCCTCTTTTTTTTTTTATATTTAGGTCTTAATAGTCTACATACAAATACGAATATTTCTGAGGTGTCTAGCCCTCTTTGCCCTGTTAGAAATACCCACCTGCATAAGTCTCTGTGTGTGACAGCGCTACAAGCAAACGGGCATGCTGACTTTTACAACAGTTCCAAAAGTCTTTATGGCACTAATCATAAAAAGCAGGCAGGATCAAAAAGGAAACCACAGTGGATATGGCTGTAAAAGTGGAAATATTTTGTCAACTACACCTTCCAATGCCTTTACATGGGCTATTAGTACTGCTCGACTTCAAAATCCACTCATCTGCTCTCTCAGAGACCTATTAATTAGACACGATTTCTAGTTTGTTAGCGCGTTGCCCTGCTGGGATCAGCGTATTCCAGCTGAAGCAACAAGTTCCACCAAGCTCCGTTTTTTCCCTTTTCTTTTATTTCCTTCCACAGAAACTCAAAGCAAGCTCGATCTTCGAACTTTCTTCTGCGTTAAAGCGCAAGAAGGACACGATTTTAAAGGCCTGTTCTTACGACGTACCGCAGGTGCATTTTGGACGCCTTTTCAAAAAGAAAATAAACACTATCCGAGCCCTGGTTGCAGTTCTGAAATGATGACGCAGTGGAAAGGAAATAATAAATTAAGATATCCGAGGGGTGTCCGTCCTGAGGCCGACAATAATGAATATTTATTTTACAGGATCCTATCCAAATATTTTCTTTCTTTAAATTGTCATTGCTATGGTGTTTCCATTATTTTGTAGAGTGAATTTCGCCTTTTAATGAGCTCTAACAGCACATGACACGACGTTATGCCTGTAATTATAGTCCAAATAGTGTTTTTTATGCACAGACAAATTGAATATATTTCAGCACCTCGTTGTATAACTGACAGACGCAGGTGAATGCATACAACGTCTGCGCAGATTACCTCCAGAAACACATCGGCCCGACCGTCAATCATTTACTGTCCACTTGCTCATAAAATAACAAAAGACAAAACAAAACAAAACAAACAAAAAAAACCAACGTCCTCCAATTGTCAAAAAAACAAAACAAAAAACCTCGTGATTCTAAAAGAAATTCATTTCAGTCGGAGCTTCCTTGTTTTAGCTGCCTGTAAAAAACACAGTTGGGGTAAAATAAGAAAAAAGGTAAAAGGGCTGGCAAACAAGCCACTCCTTGTTTAAAGTGAGAATACGTTATCAATGTTTTATAAGCCGAGAGCGGGCTAATTGATTGTCCGGTTATACTGCCGTGGAAAGACATGCTGGAAATGATCAGGGTTATATGAGTTTAACTTGCCATTGAGGTCAGAATTTCTTCAAAAATGTAGCTGCTTAATGTGCAGCCTACTGTGAAGATCAAGAAAATAGATTTTTACGGCATGCCACTGGGAATTTAAATAATTATGCTCATTCTGAAAAAAAATGCAGGGGTCCTAAAATTTGCTCTTAATTTTTTTTTTAAATGACACCGATTTCGAACATCTGAAGGCCTTACGCAGTTCTCCTCGAATGTGAGATAAAAACCTCCAACAACAACAGTTTAAAGCTTACAAAAATGATTTCACACTACAGCATTAAAGCAACATCTAAAACGTAGTGATTTAGTTTAACTTTATTTTGCAGCTGTATTTCATTTGAGAGTAGAATCAACTTGGCTGTACTACCAGAGAAAGCTATTGCGAAACTACGCGTTGGCACACATTACCAAGCTCTTCTTTACCGTTTGTAAAATCAATAAACTAGCTCATAATTATTTTCTTCTTGGGTAAACGTTTGCTGTCCTTAGTCAAATATTTTAATCTTAATTAGACACTCCAGTTTTGCTTCGACATCAACAACTCTTCCACAGCAGTTTTCTTTAGAAACAAAACCACGAGCAGGTTTGAGATATTTCTTATTCTGCTAAGAGAAAGTCATCTGTTTCATTCTAAAATCAGAGAAAGAAAAAAAAAAAGAAACAAACAAGAAAAAGTTACATTGACAGAATACCTCTGCTCTGTTTCTTGCTTTTTACGCGCCGCTGCCGCTCGCTCTAAGCGTGAATGACAGGTAGGTACCTGTTTGACCGCGGGCCAAACTTAAAAAAAAAGTGCTTCCAAGTTGAAGTGGAAGAACATTATCGAAGCCTTTTGGAGATCATGTTGAACAATAATAATAATAATAATAAAACCCCCTAGTAATTACCTGCTAAGTTCGTGGAATCAACGCGTTCGTGTATTGGCGTATGACAGATCGGTAACTGTTCCTCATTATAAGAAAAAAAGGTAACGAATACAAGCATGTACATTTTAGTGAGTACACTCTCAGCCGGAAAACGCTCCACGAAGACAGCGAAGTGGAAGCTTCGGGCAGGCTACCGAGATTCAAATGAATGACAGTTCTTACCCTGCATGTTCCTTGGCATGTGCCCCTGTTCGCCATACGATCGAGAGAGTCCCAGGGATTCAGTCTCGAATTTGGGCAGCATGACAGCACTGCCGGCCTGAGATAGAGACTCCGCACCGCACGGCGGGACACCTGGACGTCAGAGACAGGCGTTCGCACAAACACCCCCCGAAAGACTATCCCGAGCGACTTCTACCGTCCTATTTCTTACTTTATAATTCTCTTTCACTTCCAATTATCGGGCAATGCTCCAACGATAAAGCCAGATTAAGACTTTTTTCTAAACAACAGGCTTGCATAGCCTGTGTGTCATGCTGCTTTGACTTAGCTACACTGATTTAAAAAAAAAAAATATTAAAACGCATTTACGCAAAAAAGAAAGGAAAAATCTCAGAAATAACGCAGAAGAAAACGGAGTGATTCCTTCTACACTAAGTAAGAAGCACTTTCGCGAAGAGTTAGGGAATCACTCTGCACTTAAGAAAACAGCACAAGGTCCGGATTAGAATGCGATGGTAAGTTTCCCTTTATCTTTTCCAAAGTCTTTAAAGCGCGTCAGCCATTAATGTGAGACTGTCAGTGTAACTTTCAGCCTTGAGCAGACAAGCACGAGCCGCCGGGGCCGCCCTCTCCTGTGCGTAAAGTCGGATTCGGTGAGTCGGTCGGACTGTCTGGAGATGTGGAGACCTCTCCTCCTCCTCCTCGCGGCTTTGTTTACTCCGCTCTCTCCAATCCGAGACGCATGCGGTCGTCTGACATCATCTTCCTCCGATCCAATCAGGAAAGAAGACCGGGAAACATCGCCTCAAACTCTCCAGTTCCATCTCTCCAAAATCTCATCTATTTAATCCCGTTAATGACGGACTTTAAAAGCGGAGGGAGAACAAGGAAATCAAGAGAAGTGATGCAACTGTAGTGAGATCACCGACTGCGTCTGGGCGCACGGAATGCAAATACAAAGCGCAAGGTATGTGGATCAGAGCGCTTTAGCACACGCACGCACAGGGAGCGTGAGAGCGCGCGTTCCTATATGCTAAGTAATTTTTTCATATATATACAAACTTTAAAAGATGAACTATTGTGACAAAATGATACTCTTTCCTTCTGCCCTTCTTTCTTCTCTCTGTGTGTATCTGCGCCCGTGTGTGCGTGTGTGACCACTCCATCTTAAAATACAGGTGAGGACATTGTAAATTCTCCATAAGGCCATATAAATTTCATGGAAAACTCGAGCATCACCGGCCTCAGGCTTGAAATGACCTCACTGTCTAATCAAATCGCCCCCTTTATGCAATAAATTATACCTTTGCTTCTGAATCATTAACAGTAATTGGCTGAGCGGGGATCAATTAGTGATCTGACGTCACTGCCTGTTTCAAATTAAATACACGCAAAAAAGAATTACACTACAGCATCCCCGTAATGCCCCACGACCACAATCACAAAAAGCTTGTGTAACTTATTTTAGTTCGCAGACCACAGAGAAATATCCAACTTTTGAATCAGGTAGAAGTCTAAACTATTTTCTGTCGTGTTAAGGAAACGATCTGGATTCCTGTTGTCTGCGCATGTCTCTTAGTGAGTTACTAAACTCGGAAAACGTTATTGTTTTGAAGCACTGTTATAAAGGATCGCCACAAAACCTTTACTTCCCGCAGTTGCGTATATACTACTCCGAAATCTGTTTGGGGCTTTCCTAATCACTGCTGTGGGTAATTTAGTCATGAGGAAAATTGACATAAAAGTGATCCACATCGTTAAATGGCAGAATACCGTCACTTCAAAACATTCATGAAGCCAAAAGTGTTTGTGTGGAAATGGCGGCGGTGTGTTTTTATGAGTGAGGGAGACACGGAAAATCACCAGAGAAATCTGACGAACATAAAAGGGTTACAGAGGGCACACACACACACACACACACACACACACACACACACACACACACACGTTTCAGTACCCACAGCTAATGGTAATGTTAAGACTTTGTCATCTCTTAAAGAAAAATATTTTTTATAGCAATATAGGGCAAAAAACCTGCTCATTATCAAAAAATGCAAGGAGCACAGAAAGGTGAGGTCCCCCTGATGACAATTATTCCTCTTGTTTTAATATATAAATATATAACTAATAACATATTTTACTTGGAACAACAAGTTCCAAGTAAAATACTTATAAATTCAATTAAATAGATTTCACAGTAAAGCCAGAAACACAGAGCACAGCCGCAGCTGTTGTAGTCTTCCTTCTTATTTTCTTTTTTTTACAGAGTTGAGTAGCTAAAGTCTGGGTGATTTATAGACAACCATTTTGCCATTATATATATATATATATATATATATATATATATATATGTATGTATATATCACCTGTGTCGCACACACACACACACACACACACACACACACACACACACACACACACACACAACAGGCTCATATGTACTGATCAGGTCCTCTTTGGAGCATTGCCCGTTTCTCCCAAAATGCTCTCATAAGTGAGTTGTCCTGTCTTTGTGAGGATGCTCTATGTAATGTATTTGTGTGGTTGTTAACATTATCCTAACTCAAACTTAAATTTTACAATAAACTTTAATGAAGTCATCACACTGAAATAAAGGCTATGGGGGCTTGTTTTTCTGTACCTGCAATGTTACTGACTGATGCTTCTACTTCATCAGTACACTGTTCACTTGTACTTCATGTGTTCACAGGTTCTCTATGTGTGCTCACATACACACATAAACACAGGCATACAGTACGTTTCTATTATACTTCCAACTGAAATGTTTTCTTTACACAGTGATCTGGAGTCGTCTTTGGAAAACAAGTGAGATGTAATATATTCAAATACACAAAAATATAAAAAATCGAAAAACTGAGAACTTTGGCTTTGAAATGAAAGTAGTTACCCTGCAAAGTAATGTCTGTATCCACACACAGACAAACACAAACAGGTCTTTTTATTTGTTTTGTTTTTAATTTTAGACAATGAGTTGGTGGCCAGGTTTAGGTTCTTAGGTTTGTCAGGATCCTGGGTGGTGGTGGTGATGGGGGTCCACCAATCAGCAATACACAGTCAGTACTGAGTTGGGATTGGTTGAAACTGTGTTACTTGAGGGCAGTGGTGGGTGGAGTCAGAGGTTGACAAGCAAGAGAGGACAAGTAGGGGCTGAAGGGTGAGGGGGGAGCAGGGTAGGTTATAAAATGACACAGAGACTGATAAGACCTGTGGCAAGATAGCTCTACTGGAATGATTAACTTATTCAGAGAGAGAGAGAGAGAGAGAGAGAGGCCCAGTGAGTGATGGTGAAAGGTAATAAGAAACGTAAAGACACAAAGGAAGTAAGGGAGGAAAAAGATTAGGTCCAAACTTTGAAGATGAAGCATGAAGAAAATAATGTTTGATCATAACAGTCACAGAAACTGTGAACTTAATTAGATAGATGATAGATAGATAGATAGATAGATACATACGTAAGTAGTAGTACTTTATTGACACTGAGACTTTACAGTTTACAGTCTGAGGTTATAAAATGACACATTAAATGATGTACAAGAGTACAAATCAAACTCTGGACTATTCACCTCCCATGTTATGGTTCCAAGTTTGGATTTATCTGATTGGCACAGACACAAGCACACACAGTGACAATTTGAGCAGCAACACTGCAGGCTGTAAAAATGATCTTTTGCATGCATGTATGGTAATTAAAAGTGCAAAAGAATTTAAAACTTCATGCAGTCTGTCTTTCACTTGTGTGTCATATTTTTTGCATGCGCGTTTTCATTTGTAGGGCTGACACCTTGTATGGTCTCAGCTTGCGTGTGAGTTTTATGAGGGAGTGCATGTTTGTGTGCGTGTTGTGTTCATGAATGAGTGTATTCCTGCGTGTACAAGTGTTCTGATCAAATAACAATAGCCTTGGAAATGTACAGCAACACACACTAACATCATTAAATTATAATCAACACACATTTGCTATTCATAAGCAGGAAATCACCCCCTCCACCACTCACTGCCAGACACAGACACCCACATACACACCTCTCTCCCCTACCTGCTACTGTTTTCTGTATCGAAGATGTAATGTAAACAGTCATTTGTTCTAAAAATACAGCAGGACTCAAAGTACAGAGCAACAACTCACAAACAGAACTTCACTGAGGTAAACAAAACATGAGTGAATGATTTAAGGAAGTAGCTGTCAGTAGCTTTGAGGTTTTTGCGCTGTTCTTAGGATGGCAGTCTGCAGGAAAGAGACCTCTGATGTTGTGCCTGGAATCTGCTGGAATCTATCAGTTTGGGGGTTACGGCTCCTAATGTTCCCATTACCACTGGGACCACTTTGTTTTCCTGTGCTCCTTCTTTCAGATGTTGCTGTCTGCTGGGATTGCCACATCTATCACAACCGTGGTCTTGTGCTCTTTGTCAACCACCACTATGTCTGTTTGGGTTGCCAGCAGCTGCTTGTCTATCAAGAACCTGGAGTCCCACAGGACCTCAGCCCTGTTGTTCTTAACCACCTTTGGGGTTGTCTACCATCAGGACTTGGGTCCTTCTAACCCACAGGCAGCACAGATGTCTCTGTACACTATTCCAGCCGCTTGATTGTGCCTCTCATTGTATGCTGTCCCAGCTTGCATCTCACATTCTGCTACAGTGTGCTGGACAGTACTCCGGGGAACCTTTGCACACTTTGCAGTTCGAGCTCTGTATGCTGTGGTAGAGTTTTGCATTTATGGATCTGAAGTTTGGGCTTGTTTTTGCGCTGCCATAATCAAAGCCTTGGTGCTGTCCTTTAGGTCAGCCTTTTGTAGCTACTTGCAGTTTTTCTCAGTGTCAGGTACTTCCTCTAACTCCACATCCCATGCAGGTGCTTAGTCTTCCACAACTGTTTCCTGCCGTTCCTCCTCACTGTTTTTCTTCAGCTGCCATCTCAGGAAGTATTCACAGATGCTCCGTGTTTCATCCTGAATTGTCTCTGTGACACTCACTAATCCTCGCCTTCCCTCTTTCTGTTGTTTGTTGAGGCTCAGGGTATCAACTTTGGGTAAAGATCACTGTGCACTGGGAAGAGTTTTTGTTTCTTTACACCGGTAGTATCTGTCTCCACCTGTGGCCAGCGTATTATTCCAGCTGGGTATTTGATGACCAGTGGGACATATGTATTGTTTGCCTGGATTTTATTCCCACTATTAAGCTACCCTCTGAGCACCAGCCTTACCTTCTTTAGGTATTTGGCAGTAGCTGACCTTCTTGCATCTTCTTCATGGCTCCCGTTGGCCTGTGGGATACCCTTGTAACTGCCATGTATGTCCACTATTTTGCCTTCAGACAACTCCACCTCTTCAGTCCAGATCACCTTCCCTCTTTTTGCCACCATCTACCATTCAGCCACAGAGTCCACATCCCAGTGTTCTTGCTGTAGATACTGGTCATATGGAGAGATGGGCAGTAACGCGTTACATGTAACGCCTTACTGTAATCCAATTACTTTTTTCAAGTAACAAGTAAAGTAAAGGATTACTATTGCAAAAACGGTAATTAGATTACCGTTACTTTCCCGTAAGCACGCTGCATTACTGCGTTACTAAAACCGTGATTTTTTTGCGAGCATGTCTCATGACAGTGACGTAAGCGAGTGTGATGTTCATGACAACAGCTGTGTGCAGATCAACAATGGATAATACAACGAGTGCGGGAGAGAGTATGAGTATGCAGCGTTTAAAGCGTGGAAATACTGACCTTATTTTGAGTTTGATTCCATAAAAAGTGACAAAAACATTAGCGTCCGTTGTGCGTGCGAAGAAAACTTCTTTTTACAGCAAAAAAACCCCCTAAACTTCCAAGCAAGCACCGAGTGCCCTACGACGTAATGGGAAATTCACAGAGAAACTCGCGGATTCTTCAACTGACCGCTGCGGCACACCTGCACCAGGGTAAACCTCCGCCTACCCCACTCCTGCTTTACAGGTGAAAATAGAGCAACAGGACCGCTAGTCTTTGATTTTATTTATTTTCTGCTGTGTTTTACTTGCATCTATTTGAAAGACAGTGTAAACACACAAAAAAATATTTTATTTTATGTGCTGGAACGTGCAGAAAATAGGTTTAAATGTTAAACAATTTCTTCCAGTCAGAGAATGTTGCATATAATTAAATTTTTGCTTGGTGCATAAAGTTAAAAGATTAAAACTAATAAAACAAGTTTTAAAAAAAGATGTTTCTATTTGATTACATTTTGTATGATGGATTATGCAGAAAAAGTAGAACTGGGCTGAAAGATCTATCGCTTTATCACCTATTCAAGTTGTAAATCGTGTTTTTAAAAAGTAACTAAGTAACTAAGTAATTAATTACTTTTGAAAATAAGTAATCAGTAAAGTAACGGGATTACTTTATTGGGGGAAGTAATGAGTAATTAGTTACTGATTACTTTTTTCAAGTAACTTGACCAACACAGGTCATATGAATCTTGCTTCATGTATTCCGTGTACAGAAGAATGCTGATGGTTACGCCACCCCTGACTCTAAATCTGTAGCTGCTCTTTGTGACGAACTGGCTGAGGGGGTTGAGGCATATGTAGAATAGCCACAAGGACATCACTTTGTTATATTTTGTGCTTGAAGGTAACTTGTGCGACTGCCTTGGAGGTGGCCTCTAATGATGTCTTCCACAGTCCAGTTGAGTTCCTGATGAATATCATTAGGGCACATTTAGTCTTGTATAGAAGGCATTCTGGTGTCCATGTGTGGGACACTGAGTTGTAGGCTTTCTTGTAGTCCTAGTGTACTGCTCTATCAAGCAGTGGCTGGTGTTTTGATCCTCTGGTGTTGTTTCCAATGTCTTTTTGAGCTGTACTCATGTTTAGACTCATGGACTTTCTCAGTCTGGTTGCTATGATGCTTTCATGATTGAGCTTTCATGTTGTGTAGAGGCCACTAAACATCATCATTCACGATCGGGATTGTTCTGCCCTGTATTAGCCAATCTGCTGTTAGCAGACCACTTATTTGTGCTGCGAGGTATTCATGGAGTGCTATAACCTTCTTCACTTAATATGGGTGGATAACATCAGGTTCTGGTGCTGCCCAGGTCTTTATGTTTTGCCTGAGACAGGTAGTTGGATAACTGCATTTGTGGCCTTGATTAGTTTTTGTGTGGTGTGCCAACCTCAGTTCACTGAATTCACCTATTGTAGCAGGATGGGAATCATTCTGTTGCTGCTTAGTTTAGGTTGATATTTACTCTTCGTCTAATTCCTGAAGGTAAAACTTTGACTCCTAATCTCCTACATGCTCCTTTTAATTCACCAGCAAGTCTCAAATCTTGTCTGCATAAGAGGTTGCAAGAAATAAACAAAGGAACATGAGAGATTATTAAACATTTGTGGAATATGAGGTGTTGTGAGTCTTTTTTCCTTTTTTTGGATTGAAGACGATGGGTTTTATCCACCAACCAAAAGAGAGAAACACTTCTACAGTTCAGTTTGGATATGATACCGTATATCATAACTTAACTGATTTATTCTATGGTGTGCATTTCTGTAAAGCCTTCCATGTGGACAGTTTTGGAGCATTGAAGTCATGCTGAGAGGCTGAAGGTTAATTCTACTCCTTTTTCTAGACACTCTCTATGGGAACATACACTGCTGACTCTCTCTCAGCTTTCAGTAACCATTTAAAGCAGCTGGTATCAAACATCTAGAAAAAGTAGCAACTACATTTTGATTGTGGTTCTTGTGTGAATTCTATCACTCTTACACTAAAAATCACAAATCAAATAAAAATAGTTATTAAACTTATAATAATACAAGTACAGATTAATGATTAAAGTGGTATTACATGCTCAGTGATACTGAAATGAAAAGTGTGTGATGCAAAGAAAACATCAAAACACCCCATATGCTTCTCTCCAAGGAGTTCTTTTCAACAAGCTTAGTTTTTAAAATAAAAATATATATTTCATGATGTGTTTGTTACATTCTTGCATGATACCCTTACACTGTTTCTTATTGTCTAATTCTCTAATTTCTCAGTATGTCTTGTACTCCTTTGACTTTCTATTGTGCCCCCAGGTCAGCTGCTGTTAGCTGCTGGTCCCCAGTTCTTTGGATGAAGGCAGTCAATGGAGGAAACAGAGTGTGTCAACAGCAAGTGTTGACATTTGGCTTAGGAGATAAACCTCACAGGGGATCAAACAAAGACTGGCTCTTTTGAGTGGAGAAAGGAGTGTGTGTGAGTGCGAGTGTGCGTGCGTGCATATGTTTGTGTAAAGATGTTTCAATGTTGCAAGATTTCTGCTGATGTCCTGAAGTCGAAGGACGCTGATAATTGTCTGAGGGCTTTGGTTATCTCCATGTCAAAAGGCTGAGTGAACTTAAAAGTGAGATGAGGTGCACTACACACATGCAAAGATGTTTTAATTATTCATAGCTTCACAAAAAAAAAATATAAGAGATATAAATATAAAAAAGTAAAGAGAATATTTTCTGACACGACTGGCATCTATGTGCTCAAACACAAAGTCCCACAGAAACACATGCTGTAACAAGTGTACCGATGTGAAAGAATTTTTGACTCTTTCACCGCAGAATGAGAAAAATGTAAAGATCATAGAAAGGTTCATTTCTAAATGACACTTAAAAGGAGGAAGACTCTTCCAATGGTTGAATAAAGAATGGGCAGCATTACAGTATTTCTCCCCTACAGAAAAGCTGCCGTGTCAATAAACCTGTCTAGAGACCAGCATTAGTACAGATACGTATCAATATTCTCGTTGCTACAGGGAATGCAGTGTTACAGGTTATTCACATGATTCCAGGATGTCTTTCAAATTTCATCTAAAAAGTGCATCACAGATCCTTCATTCATGCCTCTATATTTCTGATTTTAACCCTGTTTAAATTAGCCTGTAGGTTTAAATGCTCAAAACCAAAAACTTTTGTCTTTTTCCTGCTGAAAAAAAAGCCAGGGGTCTGACTAAGGAGCTTGGCTCTTCTTACACAATATATAATGTTTTTAATGCGATGGCAGTTTATTCTTCACACATGCACTGTGTGGAGATGCTACCAAAATAGGCAACTGATGTTAGGTTGCACTAAAGACCAAGGGAGGACATGAAAACACAGTAATCCAAACCCAGTCGTTTATTGGTTTTGAATTGGCCTTAGAGCTTCAACAATTTCTAATGGTCGTTTAGACATAGCTGTGGTCTGTGGGCATACATTCAAAACTAGTGGTAACGCTGGCCATACCCTACCTTAAATGGTTGCACAAACATATAGGCATTTTCCTATTGTGTTCACATGGGAAATAAGAATTTAGTCCACTGGGTCTCAGTTCCTCTGAGTTCATGAATAGCCACGTGCCCACTCTTGCAGCCAGCAAAAGAAAACTGGCCATACTTTGCTCTTAGTGGAGCTTTATAAAGTTAGGTTGAGCAGCAGCGATGGAAGTTCTGTATAAGGCTAAATGCCCTGCTAACATCCCTAACATAAAGGACAGTCAAAGTGTCTGTTTTTGTGTACTATTGAAACATCACAATTATCGAAAATCCATTAAATTTGGTACAGGTTGTTCTTGAAGCTGTTGCAGTAAATTAATATGTAAGTTTGTGTGATGTGGCATGAACTGCAATACTTTACATAAAAGCCAGATATGCTACAAGCCTTCATCCATTAAGGCCACACTGTGGTTCATCTATTGGTTCTCAATTCCACTACTAAATCATCATGTATTCATTTAAATAAATGGGTTGTAAATTGTAATAGATAAATAAATAAATAAAGTGACTTAAGCACTATAGTAAACACTTTATCAAAGAGGATTATGGCCACTGTAAAAGGAAAAAGGTGAGGACGTCAAAATTCAAAGCAAAAAAGACATCCCCACTTTTTTTCCCGCTGTGGCCCTAATCCTCTTCTGTAGCACTTCCATATACAACACAAGGTGACTAAATGGCAACCATCCATGGATCCAGTTTCCTAAGCCTTTATTCAGCTGAGGTTGCAGGGGAGCTGGAGGGTATATCTGAGCACTAGGTGAGTGAAAATCTACACTGTGGTGAAAACAAAATGTATCTCAATCATATGTTTTGTCCATCACAGTAGATTCAAGACTAGACATTACATTTCACCACCAGCATTAAGACAAAAATCTTGTGGAAGGACGCTGTTTATCCATCATTACACAACACTTTACAAAGATGTTGTATTTATCTATTTATTTTGTCACTCTTCTTCACGTTACACTTGTGGCGCTTGTTTATATCGCTCATATATGAAAACACAGACTTGGATGCTAATTTATCATGCTATTCTTTTAACGTTCACTACATCCCTGTGTATAGTGAAATGGAAAAAATGGCTGTTCATAAATAATAATATATTATTCAACAAATTAATAATCTTAACATATTTGTATCACTCTTCTGTAACGTACACATAATGTCAAAAACGTACACGTAGCACAAACGTAATGTCGTCATTCATTTTGAGATCAGCCACTATGCACATCTAATATATACAAAATTTGTAAAGGTTGGAATGTTATAATAATAATTCCCAAAAACTATATAGATAATCCTGATAATCCTGGTACCTTAAATAATTTAAGGTAAGTAAGTTTCTTGGAGTTAATAGATTAAATAAATTATTTAATAAATTATTTAATCAAATTAATAATCTAATCATTTAAAAAAATATTGCTGTCTTATAGTCATCTCCTGCCTTCAGTAGCTAAATAAAGGAAACAGTAATTAGTTAAGTCACTATTCTGATAACCAGAATGTACTGTGCAGTGAACACACATCATTTGCATAATTTGTTAATGTGTAACTATTAGCAGATAGGAGACATATATAGTGTAATAGTCACAGAGTAACACAGGCAATAGTACAGTCAGCTTTGTGTTGTGGCTTCAAAGTCTGCTCTAAACCCCAAGACAGAGAAGTTGGTGGTATGCTGTCATTCTGTGTTAGTTTCACTTACTGAATGTTATCCAGAAGACAAACTGTAGCCCACTTATTACACATAACCGAGGATGACTGGAGAACGCTAGCCACGAAGTAATTGGGTTTATGTTGATGAAAATGCTTTTGTCATGGGACACGCGTCATTTACATTGCTGACAACAGACTACAGCAGATAAGTGCAGGAGGGAATAAGACAGTTGAGGTCGTCGATGTTATATATGGAAGATTCAAAAGAATTCAAGTGGAGAGTGTGAGAAAGTGAGCGCACACACACACACACACACACACACACACACACACACACACACACACACACACACACACACACACACACACACACACACACACATACAGTTTACTCTGGGATAGCATAACATTATGTCCAGAGAATGTCTAGGAATGCTGTGGGAACTGTGACTCATACAACATCGCCACTTCTCCCAAAACACACACATATGTCACACACGTCCACACGTCCAAGATAATAGTTAATCTGGCATCTTGTTGGTTCTTGTCCAGGCTTTTCTTTAGAAACAGATGTTTAATTGTCATATCCACATTTAGACTGCTCCAACTTGACCATCGACTTCTTTTTACTCATTTCTTTAATGTGGGCTGCGATTGTGAGACAGACGGCAGATTAATTTGTACATAAGAGTTAGTTTAATATTAGCAACTGTGGCCATTCACAATACAAATTCCAGGCACCCTTAGTCAGTTTTGCCTTACGTCCTCCTGCATGAACAATGCATACTGAGACCCGAGAGCTGTTGTAATCTTTGTCCTGGCACTCTCAGTAGTGCACATACACATATTTATTGTGTATTGACCCTACAAAAACACATACATAAACTCATTCATCCTCTCTGTTGTGCTTGTCACTTTTTTTGTCTGTCTCTAGTGCTCTGTTAACACACATGCATTTATTCACACACATAAAAAAACGCAGCGGCTGCTGGATCCATTAGCAGGTCATGCAACAGTCATTGTTCATTGCTTCCTATAGGCTTCTATTTTCTAGCGCCAACCGGAGGAACAACAGTCCAGGCACATGGTTGGGTTGAAACTAAATAAACAAAGCAAAGCCAAACGGTTTATTTTGCTGCAAAGCGAATACAGCATTGATAGTATGTGTGTTAGTATATTGTGTTTATTCTGTTACACAAACATAAACTAATAACTTTATGAGTGTATATCAAACCTTTGTGGCTTCTTATCTATTTGCATTTGTTTACAGCTGCTACTATTAGCATCATCAGGTGAAATTCCAAGCTGAGGCCCCGTAGGAGCGTACAAGTGCCAAAAACAGCTGCCAAGGGAACATCAGCTCATAGCATTGTTCTCCTTAGACAGTTCCTATCATGCATGATTAAGTTTTACGTTTTTTCTAAACTGCGGATGTCTATCCAGGACACAACTAAGAAAATCGGAGAACATCTGCTGATGATGAATATCATGACTTCCATCACATATTCATTCAAGGAAATCCAGTTAAGATTCTGAAAATTAAGACATGAGAAACAAACCTTTTCTGTGGCTTCTTATACATCTGACATCCAAGAAATCCAAAATAATTTTAATCAGCCTTAAGTTACCAGATGAGAAAATATTAGTCTGCGATTTAAATATCTTTTTCTACAACATCTTGCCAACTGTGTTCACATGAATATGAGCAGAGACTTAGGAGTCTAATAAATTCTATCCTATTAAATCACCAAACGCACGTGTTGAATCATGTGTTACTTAGGCAGTTTTTAAAATTGCTGTTCTTAGTCACTGCTCAATATCACTGCTGTTCAATGAGATAATCTCTCTGCTTGTCAGTCAGTGACATGCGACGTGTGTTTCACCTTAATCCCAAAGGTTTCAGTAAGCCAGTAAGTAAGTGCCTTAGTAAGTCAAGGAGTGGTGAGTGGGTTGAGGCAGAATGGCAACAGACAGGGGAAAACTGCACAAAGTTGCCACTATATATAATACAATAGGAAAGAAGGAAAGAGTCATTGAAAAATACTATGTAAGGTTGATTATTTGAGTACAAAAGCAAAAAAAGAATCAGTAATTAGGGCAGTGTTAGCCACAAGATGAATGTGCAGTCATTCATGGCAGAGGTGCATTTACACATACAAACACACACCTGACTATAAATGCTCGTGTCTGTTCGCACTGATGTTTACCCAGGTGAATCCTGGGATATTGTGTGGGTTGTTGACTTTCTTTTAAATTCTTCTACCTGAGACAGACACACACACACACACACACACACACACACACACACACACACACACACACACACACACACACACTGACGTTGACTCAGGGGTCAGTGTGCGGTTGGCTGTAACAGTCTGGACAGTGAAAAAGAAAAAGTGGATGAGATGGACTGCTCTTACTCAACCTCCCTGTAGCACTCTCACACACACAGACACAAATACTCATAGCTTCTTGACTGGTGTCTGTGGTTGTGGAGCGGTCAGTTGTAACAGACACATAGTATCCCCTCTGGATGACCCTTTGCAATTAACACAATTAAACACTCACACAGACATGCACAGATCCATGCCCAATGGACCAGTCCTCTGCAGAGGTGCTTTGCCATTCAACACTACGCTAATGACGCAGAACACCTAACAGGCCATCAAAGAAATACACACCTCCCTCTCTTCCACCTTGCATAACATTAAGATGTCCACTGCAATCAATTTAAATTTACATTTTACACATTAGGCAGAAAATCTGAGTGAGTCCAATCAATGAAATCAAATGTTTGCAACATCTTTTTTATGTATGGAAATATTCTGCATTTTATGACTTGTGCAAAACATTTTTTTTCAGATGCACATGCGTTATTGAAATAAAAAAAAAAGAAACATTTAAAGCAAACCGACATCCAGGGAGCGCATTTACACCGGAAACATTTTCTATTTCTGGCTTAACTATGTAGTTAGTATAAATAATTACGAATGCCAGGACAAGCACTACACATTTTTTGTTCCTGTGAACATTTCTGATCTTATCTGATTGCTGTCAGGTTTGCAGAGTTTACATCTCAGTGTGTCGCGATTCAATTAAGGAAACTATTGTGCTGGGTCTTTAAGGATAATGGCTAATAAAGCTTAATTGTAGCACAGAGGCTCATAAAATCCAGCAAATAAAGATACTGATAGAGCTGCTTTATGGGTTAGCCAAGCTGAGGGGAATGGGCATTGTTCTCCCATGATAAAGTCCTGCACCAGTCCAGTGTATGTTTACTTGCCTCCCTGTGACGGTATAATTTTTGGTGGCATGTTCTTCTGTGTGTTTGCTTACCTCTAAGTGACAGGCAGAAGTGGGTGATGTGCAGGTCACTTGTTAATTATGGCAGCTTTCGCGTCTCCGTGTTGCTATGTGTACTAGGACTTAATGGAGAGTAAATACAGAGATCCTAACCATTAACTACAGCAAAATGTTTGGTCATGGAGACACTTAGAAACATTATCTATAGCCAGTTCCTGTTTCTGACTGAAGGAATTTGATCCTAGCATTTATTTTCCTTTCTTTCTTTCTTTCTTTGATTTTTTTAATCTCTTAATTATATCCATGTGAGTGCACAGTGTGAAAGGAAGACAGCTGTTGCATTTCACATAACCAAACCTGGTGGATTTTTTATTTGTTCAGAGTAAAAGGTTGGCCCGTGCAAGTGTAATTTTATTCTCCAATAAAAAGTTAAAAGATTTTAAGCAGTGACATCTAATTTTGCTTCAAAATTCAAATATCTGATATCCAAGAAGAGAATGTAGATCGTTTATTTCTTAGAGCATTGTTAGATGTCTATAGGGGTCATGCCTCTTCCCAGCACTGGAGGCTTGTCAGATAAGCTGCTCTTCCTTTCCTGTAGCCTCTCAGCAGCTCTGCAAACACCCAGCGGACTGGATGAACCAACCAAAACCAACATGGCTTCCCATATGCAAATTATTGTTATATTATGAAAATCCATTCCATCCATCGTTTCTTAAGTAATTTTTAGCATAGCTGGAGCTACGATAGGGCGAAAGGTGGGGTGCACGCTGGATAGATCGCCAGGCCATTGCAGGGTCAACATAGAAGGGCAGACAGCTATTCACACTCACATTCATATCTAAAGGCAATTTAAAATCACCAGTTCATGTATTTTTTGTCTTGTAGCCTGTGGTGAGATCACAGAAATGAAAATTAACCAATATTTTTTATCTACATTTAAAAACTCAACTAGAACATTGGGAAGAGATCTCAAAATAAATTATGGCTAACAGTAGAATTAAATTGGCAAATGGCGATTAAAAGATTGATCGTATTCACAGATTGAGTTTGAAAGAAATGTATTAGATTCTGATGTATTTGGATCAGAAATTGTGATTGTAAAACAGTTCTTACACTAAAGATGCCACAGATTTTGAAAGATTTCACTTAAAGTCAGTGGCCTGTGTAGGACTAAACATTTACACTGAAATGTAAATGTTTAGTCCTACACAAAAAAAAAAAAGATTTTTATATACTGAAGCATAAAATAGACACAAAGTATCGTGTTCCTTCCCAACACATAACGGTGTCACAAACACACGTTTGTCTGAGACTGAATTAATCGATGTTAAGCTGTCCGCTTGCAGGTGTCAAACAAAAAACAACATGGCTTCTCATTTCTCTCTCTTGATCCACTGTGGTGACCCTAAACAACCCTAAAGTGCATCATTTTTTATATATATAAATACAGATTTTGTGATTTTTTTGACACTTCTAAATCATTTTTTTGTCCTAAAAACCTAAATCAATTCCACAATACATTTTAAGCAATGCATTGCAAAAAATGCTGGATAAAGGGAATATTATACAAAATTAAAATGTATATATGTAAATATATAAATGTATATTTGATTCTTTGTTAGAAGGTTCAATAGAAGCTCTATTTGAAGAAATTTAATAATTTTCTGGCAACTAATTCATGGTTCTGACTTTAAAGGGTTAAAAGGAGCTGCAGATAGAAAAAGAAGAAGAACAACTTGTGCAAAATATAATTTAAAAAAAGTCTATCAGACAGAACTATCAATCATATAAATAATAAGCTGTCACACTCATAAACCCTGTCTGGATTGAATTTCTTGATTTAAAGATGTTACATGAAATCTATAATTTCCCCAGTAGTTCTGCTTTCTGGTCTGGCAGTATTTGATTTCAGCAGCAGAAGAAGCTCCTATACTGTAAAGATCACCAATGCACTAATACTGTATCCCATATTGTGTTTAATCATCTATCGAAGACCTCACCTGCTTACTCTTAATTAAAGACCATAAGCTAAGTGTCAGACATGAAAAGCGTAACATTCCTCACTGAAACCGAAGCAATCATTCTGCAGTCTTAGTTGACATGAGGAATGGAGAAAAGAGGTTGGCCAGCGAGTTTTCTGACAGAAGTTTGGACAGGAGGAGAGTCGAGTTCATTTTAGCTGGACAGAATCCCTTCAGCAATGAATTATTCATTCAGCCAAACGACCAGTCTGCCAATTGGTGAGGCAGCCTTTGGGCTCTGTCTGTCAGTTGATTAGCTACGTCCGCCACCAAGATTCACTCATACAGTCAAGAAGGCTGTGAGCTGGAAAGATGATCATTTACCATCAGTGTTGGTGCTTACATTTAGATCTTCTACCAACTAGCTGTTGACTTAATTTGCTATCTTTGTATTAGTGGCAATCAGAGCTAGAAAGCTAGCAGATGTACAAAGTCAGATTTGCTAGTAGTGCTGTGTCTCGGAGAGGCAGAAGGACCGGAAGCATGGGGTACGTTTGATGTATATCCTTCTGAGCGTATATGTAGAGTTGGCGTAAGTGTGCATCTGTGTGCGCTGTGTTATGGACCACCCATAGGCCTCGAGCATCTGGGTGAGGCTTGGACCTCGATGAATTATAGTCCCCCCTACGAGATGGTTTTGTGGCAAGTTGGTGGGGGATGGAGTGGGCTTGGGTTTGTTACACCTGCGAGCTCTGTCATTGCAAACCTCAAGCCAGTTCCCTGAAATGGGGAGGTACATGTGTTGGCCAGGGTGCAAATGACTCCCAGCTTTCCCCCCCTGTAGGCTCGAGGGGAAATCTCACACATATGGTTCATATACTCGTTTGTTTAAAAAGAAACTTCAAGAAGGAGCAAGTTTTAAGGAATGAGAAAATTCTGGCTTTCCAGCTGGATGTGGGATGTGAGAGCAATTTTCTGAGACATGCAGACAGAGTCCCCTGTTGTGGAGATATATGTGAGCTGCCCTTTACTGGAACCCCAGCAGATATAAATGACACTTCTCATCTCTCCGGCAGTGCATGGGCCTGCGACTGTTACCAAGTGTTTGAGGTGTTTTACCTCGTGCTGATGCAGATAAATCTGTCACCTGGTGGAATCCGTCTCCGGGCCCACAGTCCGGGGGAACAAATTGTGGCTTTTTGTTGGTGAGGGGAGAGAGGGGCAGAAGGAAGGAAGGAAGGAAGGAGGAAAGGATGGAAGGAAAAAAGTGGATAAAACAGCAAGTGAGAGAAGTGACCTGTCAGCTGAACCCATTTATCATCTAGACAAAATGGTTGCCTTCATGTTTTCCTGCTGACCAGCCGAAACATCCTGTGGTAAGCAAGTTTTGAGGTGTGTGCGTTGCTGGGTTTCTCCGTTTCTTGTTTGTTTTATTTTTATTTTTCATTAATTTATAAGCTTATCAGTATGACTAACATTTTCTTTTGTTCTATCCCAATGCTTCCTCTGTTTTCTTTGCACATGGTGCATAAAGACTGTCTTCTGCGTCTTCTCCCTTGGCATCAGTATTTAAAAACGCTCCATGGGCTTCAAATAAGATTAAGTCACTGAAGTCTGGCATAAGTACAGAGTCAAAAAAAGGAAACTGGTGTGTGGTATTTATAGAATGTGGTGAGACGGCTTCTTTGGTCACTCTTAATTATTTTTTCCATACAGCAGCAGGACCGGTGATCCGATGTTGTACAGTTGTGCGTAGCTATTAAAAGTTGGTATGCTGCGGACCACATTAATGAGGACCTCCAGTTGGAGTGGTCAGGTGGAGCTGGGCCTTTAGTGGCCAAAAAACTGACAGATTCATCCTCTGGAGAAAATGGTGAGCCAGTTTTGGTTTGGCAACACTGTGTGTGCGCGCATGTGTGTTGACGAACATGTCTGGGAATTGTGCTATATGTTCGAATATATGCACAACTACACATCAGTACAAACTCGGATATGATTCACAAGTTTTAATGCTACCTTAAAACTGACATGTGTGCCTCTTACACATAAAGAGATGCATGTTTAGAAAAATGCAAAACCCTGCCCGGGCCCAAAAAGATCAGTTAAACTGTTCTACACCAAAGTCCAGATCTTGAAAATATGCTCAAATAGAGGCCATTAGAGACTAAGCTAAGCAGTCTAAGTAATATTAAAACCAAGGTATTAGATTGTGATAATTCCTTTGACTTGCACTTTATTTTAACATGCGTTTAACAAAGAAAAAACATACTGTAAATCATAACTGAATGACAAATAGTGATCTCACATTTGAAGGGGATAGGGGATTGCTGATAATTACTAGTTCAGTTGGTGACAATGATGGATGAGTTTATGTGAGCTCACTTTAAAAATGTCTTCATAGAAATATGTCTGTAAATTCACCTAAATGTAAGTATTAGCATACACTATAAACCTGTGATTGAGCTAAATATTGTGAAGCAACTTTGTTTTCCATTTGGTCTTCACCTGCAAGTACTTTGATGTTCAGTGTCTGCTGTACAAATCTTATCCCCTTACTTTTTGAGCATAATGCAAAGAAATACATTTTTAAGAAATTACATTAACATTTAGATTTCTTACCCTTTTCTTCACCCCACTGGCCCCATTCGAGTGTGAATGGCTCTCTCTGTGATAGGCTGGTGACTCTTCATGTTTCTCCTTCGTGAACTTAATTTGGATAAGTTGTTAAGAATAGGTGAAATGATATTATGCTTACGCATTTCCATTTTTTAATGAAAAATAAACTAGTTGGGATTCTGTTGATCTTACTTTTTGGTTTTTTTGTTTCACTAGAAAATAACCTCATCAGTTTTACAAAAAAACCTTTTACTGTCTTACTTCATATAATCAATACTCTCTGATCTGCTATTCAAAATGCATGCTAAAACATCTGAAATGCAGAAGCTTTGTCAACCTTAAGCAAACCATCAAAATCGCATACATTTCCAAACAGTGCACCATATATCTCAACATTCATGTACAGTGTGCAGTGAATGATGGCCATTAGTGATGGCCTGTCAATAAGCAGCATGGGCAGGAAATAAAGAGATCCCCTCTTTCCCCAATAGGCAGCAACATAAAGAGAGGTGGGGTGGTGGTGAGAGTGGGGTGAGCAGATAGATCATAGTAACAGCCAATAATAAATGGATCATGCTTCTATGTTTTTAAAGCCCGTGGCAGCTGTATTGAATGGGAAACCTTGTGTGGGGGAGAAAATAGAGGTTTATTGATCAGAGAGAGCATGTAGGGTGGAGTGCAGTTGGGGCGTGGGGGCTTTGAGGCCTGTCGTCCTCCAGGAAAATGATGTTCTCACTGAGTTTTCTATTTCATATACATCCAAACCCCCACACCTCCGCACAACGCTTTGAGTCGCTCACCCTCATGTCACGTGCATTCCCACAGCACATACGCACACATATAAACATCAGGCCACGGCCACACAGAGGAGCAGTAGCCCTCGTTCGTGTGTTTGTTTGTGTTAAAGGTCAGGTCAGATGGGATATTTCTGTACCCACCTTTGTTGTTTTTCTCGTGGTCATAAGGAGTACTGCGAAGTAGGCTGCAGCAGTAAGTGAAAACATTCACAGTGTGAGTGAAAAGCAAATTGTTATTTGGCTGCAAAAAGGCCCACCACCTTCGACCACTGCGCCGATGTGCTGTGCTGCAGGAAGCACCCTTTGCTTTGGAAGTGACTGCAGTGTTTTCACATAAATATTGTTTAAATGTCACAGTTCTACTGGCTGAATCAAAACTTCTATGATTTCATTCAATGCAGACAAACTACATCTGGGTGCCAAAGGGGGAAAAAAAAATGCGTTTTTGTTTTTTTCTAGAAGTTTTTAGAGATCTTCTTTGTATCTTGTTATCGAGTCTACAAGCTTCAGGCGCTCTGTTGGAGGGTGGATCACTTCTTTCCAAAGATATCATTTGATGTTTTGATGATACTAACACATCATCCCAGAATCTCCTAAAGGTGTGTAATTGGGTTGAGATCTGGTGACTTTGAAGGCCAAAGAATGTGACACATCATTCTGATACTGATCAATGAGCTGGATGGAGGCGTTGCCATCCTGGATTGGACCATAACAGAAATATATCATTAAGCGGTAAAGGTGATCACTCAGAACAAGTTGTTATTGATTTATATCGATCCTTCCAAATAAAGGGACAAGCTGGCCCAAATCATGCAGGCAAAATCACCTTTGCAGCATTGAAGAGCCACCAGATCCTCTATGGGTCAAGGGTTAACATTTTTCCTTTAATTTGTCACATGTGTTTCTCTTTTTTAATAAAAAAAAAAAAAAAAAAAGTACTTTCCAACATGATTTGGTTTAAAAATGTTAGGCGCCGCTCTCTCCATAAAACATTTAACACACTCATGCTGTGGTGGCGATTTCATTTGGAGTAACGTTCATATTTATTTTCTCAGTTGCCCTCGCCAAGCTCAAATTCCGAAAAGGATTTTCTCTCATTTGTTTCTTCTCTTTTTTCCCTGGTATTATTTTTCGTTCTTTTTGTCTCTCTCGCTGCCTCCAAAACCCCAGTCGCATGCAGACTGGGTTGCCGACCAATTTAAACAGCAAGGTTTTCGGCAGCTAAACGTCGGCTAGCAGCAGTTCTGTGGTCTGTGCAGTACTTTCTCTGTGGCCACACAATTAAGGATTTAGGTGTGGCGATAGGAAGAATGTGGAAATTGGATCCTGGCAGCACACACCCTACTAACTCTCTGTTTCTCTCTTGCCCTTTTTCTTTGACTTCACCACTTTACTCCTGTTGTTTCCTGTCTTTGTAAGTCCTTGTGTCTCAATTGCCTTTTCTCTCTGTCTCTTTCCTCCATTTCTTCCACTCTGTCACTCACCCATTCCTCTCCAAACACTTCTGTTGCCCTCATTATTTCCTTTTTCTTCATAAATGTATTTTTGCTGTCCCTTTCTTTTTCCGCAATCTTCTTTCTCTTTCTTTTCTTCCCTCCACCACCACCATACTTCCTCTGTTTTACTCTTGTACCCTCATTCCATCTCAACTGCACACTGAACCCACGAACAAGCATTTGGGTTTTCCTCTTTCCTTCCCCACAGACACTGAACCTGGAGAGAGAGAAATCTGAGCGTGTCTGTGAAAAAGGGAAGTAAATGTTGGGTGCATACATTTCATAGTGAAAAAGGGAAAAATTTGGAAGCAGGACTGCAGAACATAACTTATGTGGGATACTTTTGTATCCTAAGAGTAACGGGTTTAAGCAGTTTGAGCTTAATAATTTTATTGTACTTGCAGTTATATAAATATAGCAGAGGACTGATTGCACCTTATGTGCAATTTCTCAGATATGAAGGTCTGCGTTTTTAAACGTGTTTCTGAGTTCACATTTTAATTTTTATATAACGAAGTGAGGCGGCCAAATTGTGTCCTGTCATTCTTTTGGAACGGAGGGTATATTAACCTTTACATGCCTTATCAAATTCACAGATACTTTAACATGCCATACGTAATGTGTGAAAGCAATGGGAACCCATCCATCAAACAGGATCACACTGGGCTCTTCCTGTTACGGGATCTCTGTTTGTGTGTTTTTCTTATGCATTGTGTTCAGTACAAAGTCACTTAAAAAAAGACAAAGCAAAAGAAAATAAACACACACAAAAAATATGTAGACAAAGATCGTCACGGTAACATGAACTGGTCAAACAGAAAAAAAAGTATTGGAGAAGCTACAGAATTTTAATGCTTATTAAACCACAGTGACCCCCTTCTGTTCTATATAGCAGTATTTTTTTATATTCATTGTAATTTTCCACTCAATCATTAATGAAATATACAAAAAATGTGCAGCAACATATACGCAGATGACACAAACACCTGACTTTTCACCTGATCTCTTAAAATTCCACTTGAATAACATTTAGTGGACTCTGAATAACACCTAGTGGATGCTCTCTTGTAAAGAAGAAAGCAAATTTTTTAGATGAAGTGTTCGTTTTGTAGTTGTGAGTATAAGCTAAAGTTAATTTTAGTACTGATTCAAAAAGGAAAGATTTCAAATCAGTACTAAGTATTACTACTAAGTATTAAGGATGCTGGAGAAACTCAGCTTACTTGTAGTCCTGAAGAAGAATGTGGACTACATTACAGAGATCGTTTGACCATCCATCCATCCATTTTGAAGGGTGTGGAGACTGCAAAACCTTGGCATAGCATTAGCTGCTTTTATGAGTACAATGCTCATCATGCAGATACAGAGCGTGTTGGTTAAACCAGTGGATCAGCTCAAAGGTCAGCAAGTCATCTACTTCAAAAAACTTGGCTCCTGTCAGTTGTATGTACCAACCAATGATTTGCATCACACTCTTGTAATGTAGTATTCCTCCTCTGAGGCAGGGTTGTGGAAACCATTCGTTTAAAGAAAATCCAGAATTATTTCATTAGTTCCTGTAACCTGTTCTTTTACATACTTCCCCATTCAGATGATCCCATCTAATGTTTGGCAGACAGCAATTATTTTATCACACTGTTCTGATTATCCAGCAAGTGGAGCAAAAAGTTTGAGGCAAATGACATGAGAAGAGAAGGATGGCTGATGCTTTTAAAAAATATTCTAAGGTTGAGATTCTGCTTCAGTTATGAAGGTTCCCCTCTGCTCCAGGCATTTCACTGAAGATCACTGTCCCTTGTCATTGATTTTAAATATTATTTATTATTAATGTTCTTTTTTTTTTGTTCAGTGTTATATCAGCAGTCCCCACATAATGTTTATAGATTGTGCAATACTGATCCTTTGGTACACAGCAAACAATTGGACAGTTAATTTAGCCAATCTGATCAAATTCCACAATGTTAACAAATATGGTTTATAACTGTGCTAGATAGATAGATAGATAGATAGATAGATAGATAGATAGATAGATAGATAGATAGATAGAGAACTTGAATATGAACAAGAATATGAACTTCAAATGCGAACTTTTACAATTTATTGCTTGTTTACAAATTTATCAGATTCACAAGACCATCCTGCCTTTTGACCCATAAACTTTCCTCATTATTCCCTATGCTGTCATCAACTTATGATCCATGCTCCATAAAACCCCTTCATTCATCACTTCCAATTAAATCAATTATCATTCCTGGAATTGGATCTCGACAAATCACGGCGGGCAATGGGCAGGTAGGCATAGGCCAGTGGGGGCATTTGGACAAGCAAAATGAGACAGCGGACAGATAGAGTCATCCTTCATGCTAAGTGGGATTGTCCTGACGCAGGCTGAGATAGACCCTGAGGTGTAATGGACCCCTTTGCCTTGACTTCCTCTGGCCTCAGTGACTGTCTGAGGTGGAAAGTAGACCTGTGTCAGACAGCTGCTGACTAGTTTGACTCCAAAGTGAAATAACTGCCATTTAAAATATTACAAAGTGATTGATGCTATAAATCTTCAAACGCGCCTACATTTTAAAATGACAGTATGTTTTATTGGTAATAACAAAATAAACAGAAAGTACTCAGTCTCTTAAGTGTTTGTTATTTTTATACACACTATATTAACTGTATCGTGTTCAGTGTAAGCTATTGTTTATTAAAAGTAAAGGAGGAAGTCGTTGTTATAGCACTCCAAAAATGGGGAAAGCCTTTATAATACAATACAATACAATCAAGATAGCTATTACTGTAATACTGTTGTTCACTTGGCTATGGTGTTGATATTCTTGCTGTATAAGAATAGAACTTAAGAAATGTATTCAATGTCTTCTTAAATATCTTCTCACATAACTTTGGATCATCTGCTTCAGAAAGCTTCACCTGCTCTAAGCTTTGTGTGAACTTGCATGAACTCTCTCTTGCTGTGTTGATATGTTAATAATGTATAAATGATATAACAAGAGCTCAGGGCCAGTATCCTTCGAATGATTTGGAATTCCTTCAGTACAATATTTGTTACAACATTTTAAACATACTTTGGCCCATCATTTCCTTCCAGCCTCAATCCTTTTACTCTCATTACTGGTGATCCATTTCAAAAGTTTTGTTTCTACCCAGATTGTCTATACATATAATTTACATCCGATGCCTCGTTTAAGCACTTTTCATTGACACTAAGTAGATTAAACAAAAAAATGTTCTAGCAGATGAAATATCAACCAGATTTGGCATTGTCTATATATAAGTAACATTCTTTGTCTGGCACGCAAAATGTGAATTCTCTTAACACCTTCCTGTTATTATTATTTATTAATTAATTGAATTAAACCCTTTCAGAACATGTTAATAACCTGTCAAAGATTTTCATGCTCCTTTTTTTGTCCGTCAAAATGTATTTGTTTTGTAAAAATAATTAGCCTTATTGATTTGCAATTATTTCTTACCCGCTGGCACACAGGCAGCATGAAAAAAATGAAAACAATTTTAAAAAAATGTACAGAAATGTGGGAAGAGGAAAGCATTTGAAAGACTTGGTGAGAGAAAGCGGCAAAGAACAAGAGAAACTGAAGAAGAGAGCAGAGAGAAAGTAAAGGAAGGGAGAGTGAGGTTGAGGCCTGTGGTGGATTGTGGGCTAGGGCTGCTGCTGCCTCAGCATAGTCAGCCGACGGGTCCAGCCTGAGGTGATATGTTTTCGTCAGGAAATATCTGCGGAGGCTAGTGGGTCTAGTGCTGGGAGCCGTGCCGGCCCTGAGCAGCCAGGGATGATGGGGGGGGGGGGGTACCAGCATGAAGGCTTATAGCAACCCCAGGAAAATCCTCCCTTCCTGGGATAGAGATATGAGTGAGGCAGACCTAAACAGACATCCAAAGTGATAGGATTTTTATTTCAGTGGTATGAATACATTTGAGACAAACGGTCGAAAAAAATCATAACACAGGTTTTTTGATTACATTTTTGGCCACTTGGACATTGCCTACGCTTCTTTCAGTCGAAGGTACAGTACATGCATTGGCAACAGCTATGTTTTTCCAGAATGCAACAAAAGAGGGAGTCCTGACATCTATATATTTGACATCGAACACTAGTGTTTTTACATGTCCTGCAGTCATAAAACTCAGCACATAATCAGTCCTTCAAAGGCTATTTAAACTAAAAATATACAGTTGTATTCTCTTGAACAAGTTATTTACATTTTTTAAGCTTCTACCAAATGCCATGCACCATATTCACGTGCAGACGGATCACAAGCATAGTAGAGACTTTTCAGATCAGAAAAGAGCAGTGTTTGGTATGCTTGGCTAATTCTCAGTTAGAACAAATAAACCGTAAAGCTCAACATAAAGAAATTGAAGATTGAGATGAAGTTTTTATAATGGCATGTGACTAGGAAGCTTTTAAACGTTTTAAAGTAAAATTCTAAAAGGCAAATCTTCTTCTTCTTTTTTTAAACCACTGGGAAATGGTAAAAAGAATCCACTTCTAAAGTGGATCTAGAGGTAGAGACTGACCAATAAATCTTTGACAATGATTTGTTTTCCTTTCAAATGGCGTGAAACGCACTGCTCCCAGTGAAATTAAAATGATTTATTTCCATCTGATGAGTCTGAATGTCTAGACAATTCCACATTGTCTGTTCTTTTTGCTTTGCATGTGTGAAGTGGTGTCAGTGTTTTCCAGGAAGTATATAAATGGCTTATTAATAGAGACCAAATAATTGACATGTGAAGGATACAAAGGAGAGAGAGCTGAGGTTGGGTAAGAGTGCTCATGTTCACCTCTGCAGCCTCCAAATGTCCCCCACAGCTAGCCCATATGCTATCTGTGTGTTTATATAGATACAGGTGTGTATGGATTGTTGTATGTATATTTGTCTACATTAGGCAATGTTGTGCATTTGTGTGAGATTGTATATTTTAATTTGTATGTTTTGCTTTGAGTGCAGTGGGAACATATGGGGGCTTTTGTCAGGTAAAATCCTGTGTGTATGAGTAAAATGATCACGTGTACATATGTTCCTGTGTAAGTGTATTTCCTGTAATTCCTCCTTTGCGTGGAATTCAACAAAGTCAACCAGGACTCACATTTGTTGATCGCTGAGGAATAGGGCTGAGATTATGCCTGGATTTCCATGTTTCAAACTTCATCAACCAGTCAGTACAGAGGAGCAAAACAAGATGCCTGTGGAAACTAACTCATTCATAGAGATATAGTCTGAAATGCACAAATATGCATGCTGTGTTTTTGATTTTTAGCTATGAGTTAGATTTTAGTCGTGCTCCCAGTCATGCTCACTACATGCATATAAAATTTGCATTGTGTGTGTGTCTGCCATGTTGGAGGGCGACTTAGCAGGGTGCTACATAGAGAATTTCTGTTCTACACAAACTCTGCACAAAATATGATTCAGTATTAAAGTTAGTTTGTCTACTGTTTTGTCCACAGGTGCGAGAAAATCCCATGTTTGCATGTGCACTTCTGTGTGTGTCTGTCTATGTGTAGATGTGACACACTGGGATCAAAGCACATTTTGTAGAATGCCATAAATTTCCAGGAAGACTTGAGCATGAATTAAACAGCACAAATAAACTTAAAATGAAGTTTATCAACTTAGCATCTTTCCCAAAAAAACAAACAAAAAACAAAGCATCAAAATACTAGTTACATTTACCAATATGTTTTAAGTAGACCTAAAGCTACTGTTACATGGTAAGTTCTTCTTCTCTCATGCCCTAGACTAATTAAATCAAGTAGTTTTTCCTATACAGTTTCTGTTTCTGGTGTTTTTGTCCAGGAAAATAAATAATGATGATTTCTTTTTCATGTGATACGAATCTTAAAACCAAAGCAGGTGAAAAACTAAGTAGTTTGAGAGTCTTCTTGCAGTACTGAAACAATGCAACAAGCTACTAAATAGGAAACTCCTCAAAGCACAGCAAGAGGAAAAGGTGTTACGTAAGAGTTCAAGAAAGTATGATTCAGTGCATTAGTCTATTTGCTTCATTTGTGTGTATGGTTGGTTGGTTGCAAATAGGTGCTTTTTAACAGCTTACATAAACGTATGAGTTTATCCATTATTTGCCTGAGTGTAGTAACAGGTAGGATCTTTGTGCATGTGTTTGTACCTGCTGTTTGTCCAGTTACTCTTTGCTCTCTCAGGAAGCGATAGAAAGTTCAAGCCCGGTCTTGATCGATGTGCTCCAGTGTTGAGAGGAAGCAACAAGTTTGCCAGTGAGTGTGTGAATGTGCAGGGTGTGTGGAGGGAAAGGGGGCAGTTATTTTGGAACTGTCCAGACGGAAATGGGACCGAACCCAAAGAGGATGCAGATAGGACTGTCAACTCGTATACACACACATGCACACTCACACTCACTTTTAAAAATGCTCCCAAACGTGACAAAAAGAACTTCTGAAGTAGTTAGGCTGACATTTCACCACAACAATGGCCACAAACACATACGCATGCACAAACGCTTAAGTGAAGAGATAATAAAAGAGTTAGTCTGCTTTTTAAGTTGTATATTCTATGTCAAAGCCCCTCTAAACACACACGCACACAAACACACACACTGGGGACTAACTTTTTATTCATCACATGTGGTGACCACCCCTTTCTAAGGGCACTAGAGGCATGAAGGTACTTTACCCACGGTTGTATTAGCTTATACATGCTTATACATGAAACATGAAACATTTGAATTGATGAGGTTATGTCTGTACCGTGCTTAATGGGATCTTATGAAAAGGTACACAAATTACCTTTTGATGTGTAGGGACCTTGAAATATCAACGAGAGTATTACTAACAGCAAATAACATTCACCAATATGAAGTCAGTCTGGGGATTAATGCATTTGCTAACAACACGGTTTAATGTATAACCAAGTAGAAATAAAACATACTGTAGTAGGACATTGACAGCTATTCAAATTCTGAACTTTAGCATTGCTTGGTTCTTCATAGCAAATGTTGAAATGTAGTTTTAGACTCGAAAATTGTGCTAGTAATGCAAAGTATCAGTCTTGCTTATAAAACCTAGTGATGTCCATGTAGTTTTCTATCTTCACAACGTACCTTAATTTATGTTCCACCACAAAAATGTCACAAATCCTCCCTAATAAGGACCAGGAAGTGGGTGCTATCCTGCCATATTTGTTATTAGTGTGTGCCTGAGCAGCCTTAGTTCAGTTTTAGCCAGAATGTATCAGGGGGCAGTACTGTGCAATCCACACACACACAGGGAGAGAGAGAGAAAATGTGTTATGGGCCAAAACTAAAAACCATTAAGTCACCTTAAGAACAACTCCTGTATTCGTTTAATAACATTTTCCTTATGGTTTACCTAATTTGTTCCGTCCCCATAGCACAACAAGTCCCCATGATGTGACCGTGTTAAGAGTTTCTGTCCCCACAAAATCATAATTACCAGAAAAGACACACACAGCACTGCCTCTCTCTATGTCGTCTCAGCCCAAACAACTAAACACATATGAGTCTCTTGCATTGTCCAACACAGTTCTTAAAACTGAAAATCTGATGTTTTTCTAAATCAGAGTTATAAAATCAGATAAAACACACACACACACACACACACACACACACACACACACACACACACACACACACACACACACACACACAGACACGCACATAGAAATCATAGTTTTGTGTTTCATCAAACAGGAAAGATACAAATATCTTCCAGTATCATTTTCTACGTAGGTGGCTGGTATTCTTAGTTCATTCATTTAGAGAGGGGGTAATAAATCTCTACAAGAAAAGTCAAACTGCTGGAGAGTTTTTCTCTAAAAATAATTTCTGTTTCCTTACTCAGAGGTGAGAGGGCTTCACGTGTGGTCTCACCTTTAAGAAAACGTTAATATCACAGCTGGAAAGTGGCAAACCTTGTGGTTAGGACTCAGAATAATAAGAAAAAAGTCTCACCTCTATTTTCTCATCCACCTTTTTACACTTCCCTTTAACTGTCTCTTAGAGATTTAGGACATTTAATATTTTTGTTAACAGTCTTTTGTATCTTTATCTGTGGCCATAGAAAATGTTTTCTTGCAGGCAAACCTCCCCTCTCTTTGTCCTTTGAGAATCACCCCCACCAGCATCTCCTCATATCCAGTCCAGCTTCATAAGTGGTGGTCAAACCACAATGTTTTTACAGGGTGGTTGGTTACACTGTTCTCCACCCGTGGTTGCTAGACCATGGCAGAGGAAGAAGCTTGTTCAACATGTTTCCCCCCCTTTTTTACATGAAAAAAAAAGTCTTTTCACTCCCTTCTTCTCCAATACCACCCAAGTGTTGGGTAGACTCCTACGCCAAGTGAGGGTAGGTAAAATGTGTTTAGAATGAATCTTGTGACATCACATGATTTAGACTGTTTCAAGTACAGACTGCCGATGTATGTCTGGTGCCCAAAAAATAATTCACCTCAAACAGTGGTGGTCCATAATCTGGGATGCATTAGTAATGTCCAACCACAGTTGCAGAAATGTATTCCACCAGATTTTTAGAGAAGTACAAGTATTTAAGTATACAATGGAAAAAGGTTATTCAGAAAATATGATTATACGCTTATTGCTGCTGCTACTACTGCTGCTGCTACTGCTGCTGCAGAGAGGAACTATTTCTCTGGGTCTGACAGATAGAAAGTATTACAGCTTCAGTCTATGGTCTAAATGAGCATTTTAAATTTTAAAAATGTAAAAATCAGCAGGTTAACTGATTTCATTGGTCTCGGGAGTTGTGTGTTTGGTGTGTCATCTAATCAGATATGTGCAGCATTAGAAAAACAGTTTTTAATATTGACTGCTTCCCATGCATTTCACCATTTTTTGAGCGTATTAAATCAGTTCCTATCAAAACAGCTATTTTTTAACCAACTCATCCACTTTTTAAAATATATTTTCATGACAAGTGTGACTACATTTTGTCTAAGCTTGTCAACATAGCCCATTTTTGCTGCCCAGCATTAGATTCCACCATTAGTGTTACGTTAATAATGTCAGTTCTTTGATGTCAATCTGAAGCTTGACGCATTCAGTCCCATCAACGTGTAAAGCAATTTGTAACCTACTGCTTCTATCCAGGTGTGCAATTAGCAAGTAGCAGCAGCAGGGCAAGGCATCAACAAGAAGGTATTGCTGGTATGGCCATAGCAGTTAAAACAGGACTGCTTTGTCAACAGAGGCTAATGTGAAGCTAGAATTACGACACTTAATCCAAAAAGGTGGAATTTAAGCATTTTTTCCTCCTAAACACATGTTTTTGTGCAGCTATATTGAAAGGCTAAATATCTGCCAAATTCTACAATATATAAGCACATGCTACATTTGCCATCATGCCTATTAACCAAACATTAACCTATCCTGTTAGTCAGCAGCTGTATTAAAACACATCGGCACAGTTGTGCAGTTATTTTGAAGGATTATCTAAGTTAAGGTTCATTTCAATGGTCACTGGGACATAAAAACTGCATGTATAGAATGTGCAGATCTGATTTTACAGCACATACGTATTGAACAAAGATGTACTTTTATAGCCATTTTTGGTGATATTTGTGTTTGAAACATTCTGTTTGAAAGGTGTAAGTGATTCCCCTGTGTTGGTGTTGTTCCTGCAGTAATTGTAGGTCACAGTACAAAGCTGATGACATCACAATTTAGCGCTTTGGGGGAAAAATATTATCAAGTTAGGTTCGCTGTTAGTCAAATGTATGTTTTTCATGTTGGTTTGTTAGTGATAGTTTTAGCCAAATTCTGGGCTCATGCTAACTGAATGCTTAGACAAGGCTAGTCAGCTCCAATGTTAGTTCTGGATCAACACTGATATGATAGTATAGGAACAAGATAAATATGAAATTGTGGCATCAGTGACTCAGTTTATGTTTGCACCTCTTCTTTAGCACGAGATAAATGCTGAAGAGCCAGCACTATAACATTTCTGCATAATCCTGGTAATACTACTACTACTACTACTACTACTACTAATAATAATAATAATAAACTACATGCTACTCTGATTTCCCATGTGGAACAAAACGTTTCTCATATTTTAAGAGTTTGGATGATTGTCACCAATCCACCAATTGTCTTCATAATTTTAAATAACCTGCTTTGACAAGTCAAGTTCAGCTTTCACTTCATCGGCATTTACTGTGCAGTAACCACCAACTCTGCTGTCATTTAAAAAGCCGCTTTCTATTGGTCAACAACAGCACTTGTGACCTCCACACCACAACTCATGAGATGGTGGTAAGTTCCTCTTATTTGGATGAAGGAAGTCAATTAATTCATAAATACTTCAGCACGTTTACAGTAATGCAAGGGGAAGATGGCTATTGATTGATCCCACTAACACCGCACCTGCCCCCCTTCCTCCAAGCAGAGTACTTTAACGAAGCAGGAGCTTTTATTAATCAAGAAAAAAGAGGAAAACATAATGATTTTTTACCCTGGGTTAAGTGGGAAGGACTTCGCATATGAATTGGCTTTCTGTGAGGGAAGGTGTCAGAGAAGGGTGTAATAGGAATATTAGTGATAATGATTATTTCAGTGCTAAAACAAAAGCACGTGAAGAAATTATGCAAAGAATGAATGAGTTACACCTTAAATGTATTTTAAAGAACATATAGAAACAAGGATGTTTAAAAGAAAGAAAAAGAGGAGCCAGATGGCTGCAGAGTCCCCTGTCTTGACCTCTGAGAAAAATTTGGTGAAACAGCAGAAAAAAGTGACCTCATTTTTATAGTACTAAAGATGGTCACATCTATGACAGCCCAAACAGACCAAAGCATCACAGAACTCAGCACTTTGCAGAAGTAATTTTCACTCTGGTCACAAAGAAGAAGTGATGATGCAAAATCTAAAAAAAAGAGAAAAATCTTCTTTTTTCTTTTTTTGCGTAGGAAACCAACCACCGTGCTTTATAGCCTTTTGACAAGGAAACCCAAAAGAATGAGTCTTTCAGCTCAGTAAAAGAAAATTCCCGTTCACTGGAAACTGTTTTTCTATTAGGAAAGTCCATGCTTGGGCTATTACTCCTACTTAGGGTTATGAATTACCGGCAGCCCATCAGCCAAGCAATATCTCAATAGAATAAAATATGGATGCACTTTGAAGCCAATTTTATGCCGTTTAAAAACCCATGTAGATAAATGGATGTGTGAAACACCTCTAAGGCCAACTAATGTGGGAAATATTGAGCTAAGTAATTGCAGCAGTTTCATCAATACATTTGCAAAAGTAGATCATTACAGTGAAATGTGATTAACACAGAAATTGTAGGGTGGAAAAGCATAGAAGCAAATGGAGTAAAGTACTGCATAATTTACATAGTGCAGCTTCCTGCTAATGAAAAAAAATGATTATTGTGCATACAGATAGAACATGACACACTGATGGTTACTATAGACTGTCAAAAAAACCAGTAACAATGCTGGTTTAGCTACATTTAATGCTAATGCCTTTAGTAATTCTTCTGTAGGTGCGTAGCTATACAGCATATTGAAAATGTAAGTCTATAGTGCTGGTTATTGTTTAATGATTACTGCTGTTTATTTTTAATTCATCAGAAATGACTGAGTATTTAAAGTGCACTTTATTTAAACAAAGTAACTTCTAATGATGTCTTTCTTAACTGAGAAATATATTTCCATATTGCACAGTGCAAAAAAACATAACACACTCATGACATTTTGTTTGGTACCAACCATTTTGAAAATTATATTTTTAAGACGCAAAAGGTTTAAAATTAAATGTTCCAAAATGATGTTCAGTATAAGACACGAGTTAATAAGAGAAAATAGCATCACAGCTATAAATGCATTGCAATTGTTTGCATGTCCTTCTGGGTGTTTGTAATGGCCGTATGTCCTCTTTTTATTCAGTGTGGCAGCTGTTATATATGCAAGTATTTTTATAGTCTATTTGCAAAATATACAGTAAGTGTGATAATGAGTGACAGAAGAAATATTGGGTGATAAGTGTGTGTGTTTGTGTGTGTGTGTGTGTGTGTGACTGTGTGTAGACAGGCAGGGGCCATTTGTTCTTCTCAGGGCCCCTGGAGTAATCAGTCCGTCAGCGGAGGTGGGGAACGGCTAATTTCCCACCCCTCCTCTCTCCCCTCACTCGTTCCCAAGACGGATGCTTTGGGTAATAAGACTAATCAATACACTTCCTCACAGCCCTCCCCATCCACCCAGTCCCAAGACATTATCAGCCGTTTGTCATCGAGAACGTCACTTGTTCTCATCAGGTATCACAATCTTGTTTACATTGCGATGCCCCCTGCCTTCCTGCACACAGTGTCATACACGTATAAGCATGTATATTTTAATAGCAATGGTCATATAGAATCAGCAGACATCCATACATTCTTGTATAAACAAACTACATCTTAACACTACCAAATGATCACACATATATACAGACAGTGACCACCTGCAGCATATAATATATCCTCATAAACACATATAGTAGTGCACCACACTCCAGATTTACACACACAGTTGCACTATAAAAGGACACAGACACACATGCACACACCCACACCTCCCAGGCAGTGATGAATAGACACATGGGTGCTCTGTGACAGGTTACACATGCACAGCGGTGTCAGGATCTATACGGAGAAATTAATCAACAATGACAACAGCACTGATGGCTTCCCTCTCCCAGCTCACACTTCAACATGCTGTAATTTGCCCAGTATGATTACACCAGGGTCCAATGGGGGACTGGCACCCCCTTTCTTAATTAATTAAGCTTTGTGCCAGCACAGAATCCTCTCAGGAGTGCAATGCAGTTGCACACACAGTGCCTTTGCCTCAAGTCCCCTTTCTGTATTTTCTAAGAACTTTTATAGCTACTTGTTTAGACAATAATAGAAAAAATTTGGCGCGTTAGTTTGGTTTCAATAAATATAAAAACTACCTATAAATTTAATAAGAATTAGAATGACTACAAACTAGTTCTTATTTTTTGTATTTTGTGTGGATCTGGCACTCTTATACCTGTATATAAAAGGCTGATTTAAGGCGGTTTGTACTATAATCTGGGAACACTAAATCACTAACTAACCACTAACTAAGAAAAAAAAACATAATGTGTCAAAAGAGAAGTAACAATAAATATTAAAAAGAAAATCTCATACATGACCTCATATTATTTAACAAATAGAATTTAAATATTATTATATGTTACTTTTTTCCTTTTGTTTTTATTATTTTTATTTTATTTTAATATTTCATTTTGATACAACATCAGTATTACTGTGTAGGCGCCACTAGTGCAGGAATAATAATCCATTTGTTACGTGATAACGATTAAGCCTGTTTCTGAAAAACTGACAAATGGCCATGCGTCTCCTCCCCAGCTAATTATTAGTACTATTCATGTGCAGCGCATCTTTGAAACTCAGAGTGTAGACAGCAGCCCGTGGGCTCGTGATGTCCATGATACCAGAAATCTGAAGACTTCAGGAAAGAATAGCTCTTTGGCCGACTAAGATTTAGTTTGTCATCAATTCCATGCAGCGATTAACAGTGCCCAACTTTTAGTCATGCTGATTATGGTTTTCTGCTAATGTTTTAGATTAGATCAGGTTTCCCAGCACAACGCCACATTGTAACCACTTGATCAATGGTTTTCACTGTGGTTTCCACCTGCGATGTTGGTGGAAACTACAGCGATGTTGCAGCTGATTGTGTACATCACAAGAAGGTCAAACTGCTTCTTGGTAAATCTTCGCTTTACTTCCTCCTGAAGCAGCAGGAAGACATTTCAAACCCTCACCTGCTGCCAGTGTAACTTTCCGCTGGTAAAGACACAGATAGTTTTTATTCCCCTGAGGCACAGATGCTGATGGGCTGTGGGGGTGGTCCATTTCAAAGAGGAGACAGAGATGAGAGGAGGCTGACGGTGTTCCCAATGAGACCATTGTTTGCCTCCAGTAATGATCAGGGGGCTCCCGATGATATGGGAGCCTTTGATGGATGACTAATTTATCAGTAGCTGTCTTGGCCTAATGATGGTTAATGATGCCACGAGTGGCTCTGCTTGGGTTAACAGTCAAAAAGGAGTTGATATGAATCGTTTGAAACAGTTTTGCAATAAATCTAACTGAAAATTTCCAGCCTTGTATAAAAATGGTCTGGAATATTGTGAGAATACAGTGTGTTTGTTGGAATTTCTAAAAATATTTTCTGGTGTTTCTGCTAAAGTTTTACATACTTTTACATTTTACATGTAGCTTTTTTTTTTGAACAGCTACCAAAAAGTCTGAGCAAATCTGAATTTGTAAAAAAAGTCCAGTTTGTGCCATAGAGGGAAATAATAAATGGAATATTCAGTAGAAATGTTCCATTCTGGATTTATTTAGGTCTGAACTAACATACGCCCTTGTGAACCCTGGATTTATTTATGTAGTTTAAATCTGTTCACACTAAAATCATAGCTGCATTGTTGATTGTATTAAAAGTACTTTTCCTTGTTATTAGTTTGAGAAAGTTTTAATAAGAAAACAAAGGGTATTTTCAATAAAAGGTCTTGATGTCTCTACTGTGTGAAGACCATAGCTTTCATCATACAGTTGTCCCAAGGCCTCTGTGCCATTGTTCTTTTAGCTGTTCCTCTCTGGTTGTAGACCCCACTGGAAAACAGGTGAGGCAAAACAATCACGCAACTTCCCATCACTCTCTCCACTTTCAACAATAACACTGTCTGTATCTTTCAGTAGTAAACACAGCCCCTACACACAGACCCCGGGTGAATGTTGCTCCGGAAACAAATACATTGTCGGACACAGAGCAGGGAAATAGAAGACAGAGGCCAAAGCGTATTGGAAATTGGAAAACAGCTCTCTCCTCCCTTTGAAACAGTCCTGGTGATGAAAATATGTAATATAAATAAAGCTGTGGATGCTTTGAAAGCCAAAGCCTTCCTTCCTGGCCCAGTCCTCTGTGGGGGGAAACGCCCACTTCTGAGCCCTTGCTCTTAAATTCCCAAAGACCACTCTGTCATCAGGGTCCCAACTGCTGCTTTCAAACACGCAATGGCCAGACTCACTTCCATCTCCCGCTCTGTCTATCTGCCCAGCTCTTAGTCACTTTCTCCCCCTCAGTGCTTTCATGTGTACCCCCTCCCTGAACAGGAGCTTTTCTACTAGTTGTGTCGCTTAAACACCCCTCAGAAAAGCTCCAATTATTTCACCAGTGATGTGTTTCTGAGAACTGAGTTTCATGACTACAATCTTTGTGTTGATGCTTTAGAGTGCGTCTGATATTGGAGCCTGCCTGGCGGATGCAAGGACAGACATAATGACAGATGACTGCTGATTGGCGACAACTATGGAACAGGGCATGAAATGACACATGGTTGTTTTGAAGCAGCATCATTTCACTGGAGTCTCCTCATAAGAGCTTTAATGTTTGCTGCAGGAAACAGCCGCTGTCTTGTCTGTGTTTCTTGGAATTCTCAGTACATTGTAAAGTTTTTTGTTTCGTGGCTAAATCTGGTCAGGGGCTTTTGTTAAACTACAATAAACATGCTGAAAGTACTTACAAAACTTCAACGTTTCAACTGAAATGTCATACTTGAAATGTTCATGGGAAATGCAAAGAAATGCAAAACACTCACTGCCTGTGAGAAGTCTGATAGGCAACTAACTAAAAGCCATGATGCTTTTGTTTGTGCAAAAGTTTTATGACGAAGGAAAGGCACTCAACAGATTTGCTACACCTCGAGGAGTGTGTTTGGGGAGTAACCCTGAATGTAAACATAATGTTGGTGTGTTTACAAGAACAATCCAATTGGCATCACCTTAAAGTAGCATCGTGGAGAGCAGGAAAACGTGTTTGGTACACTAACAGATTTGTGAATATGAGCGTTCACAAGAAGTATTTGTATGCACAACAAAAACCGGAGAGTTTGGATGTATTTTTGTTCAGCATCACCCCCAAAACTCCTGCATCGTACATCAAAATCAACCTAGGACATAAACTGTGCTGTGCTTTGACCCTCAGTGGCAGGGTCCCTAATGATATCCACCATCTTGGCTGAAACTGTGAGGCGGTTTCCACTTAGGGCAGGCCTTTTTGATCTATCTGCTGAGCTGGTGGAGTGCATGGGTCATGGTGAGAGATGTGCTGGGCAGCCCTAACGGTCAGACCTGATATGAACTCTGGTTAATTGAAAATGACTCTCTGTTCTATCATCAGTTTTTCTTACAGCATAACCTACCACGTATTGCATGATAAATGTGTCTCTAGAATCAAACACAATTTTGTAGTATATTCTATATTTTATGCACCGTAATTTTGAAAGAACACTAAAGAAAAGATTATTGCAACAAAGATTTTCTTTTGGTAAACAGTTATCTTGCACACATTCACCACAGTGAACAAATGTTATGATTTCCAAAACAGTTATTACGTCTGAAATATTTATTGAACTCTCAAAGAAGCTGTATAAAGCTCTTGCTTTTGACCAACATAAAAAAACAGGACAATAAGTAACCAAAGTTCTTTATAGCTTCCTGCAAGAAGAAACCATTAAAGTGCAAGACATTGTCTGGGGGTCAGAATGAAAATGTTGGAGGAAGCACATAGTAATCAAGTAAAAGAGAAAGAAAAAAAATGCTTCGTGAGAAACAGACGTAAATAATAGACCAGGAAACGGGAGATCAAAGCGCCGGAGTCAAGCCCCCGTTTGTTTTCATACTCACCCAGGCCTCCCAATAAAACACGCAAGAGTCACACTTCAGTGGAATGGCGGTGATGCAAGGAAGTGCTGAAAGCGGTTACGTCCTATCCTGAGGCTCCAGTGCCACTATCCCTATGTTAGGGAAAGGCGTCAGGTACAGCACTGTTTACCAGGAAAAGGGACGAAACGTCCACATCAGAGAGGACTTAAAGTGGCCAGGGGCCGTCTTGTTAAACACAGACCGTGTGTTTATGAAGAAACCTTTTCCTCTCAAAGCTACATGCAGTAGTATGTAGAGAGGAAAAAGTGTGCTTTAAATGGCACAGAAATTTCACTCAAAAAAAGAGGACCGTGCAGCTTGTGTGCATGTTTGTATACCTTCAAGTAGCCCAGATGGCGTCAATGATTTTCTAAGAATTGGCACAGGATGAGTTTACAACCATGACAACAAAACACAATACAAAATACAATGTTCTCTGACCCCCACTGTTATATCTTGACATTGAATTTTCCTTCTCATTAAAACAGGACTCATCTGTTAGGAAAACCCTAAGAATTGTGTGTGTGTGTGTGTGTGTGTGTGTGTGTGTGTGTGTGTGTGTGTGTGTGCGTGTGTTTTTCATATGTAAAACACCAATAAAGCAACTATAAACATACATTATTAGCCACTGAGTATAATGAGTGTTTTGTCTTTTTGGAGGTCAAATGCTAAATTTGGCCAAGCACATTGGTCAGCAGATAAAGCCCTGATGAAGGCTTTCAATCCTGATGTATTTCTCCATTGCTCTTCCTCTCATGGCTCTCTCTTTTCCTTTTTCCTGATTTGTTGTAAGATTTCTCAGTATTAAAAATTCAGAAATTTTAGCAATCTTAAAATATTGACAACAAGGTGGTAATCGTTACATTTTAATATGAAACAAATATGATTTCAATATGATGAAATTAAAATGATAAAGTTAGAGTCTGTGTAATCTAAATTTGAAAAAAGCTGTCTGTATAAATCTAGTTTTTCATTATTAACAGACTAGATAGGTGGCTCAATTATCTATACCACTGACATAATTTCCAAATGTCCATCTCCTCAATGTTCCTATCTTATAAAGAGGTAATATAGCAATGTCCAGTAAATGTCTTAGCGAGGAATTCCATTTCTTTTAGAGTGTGTATGTGACCTACGAAATCAATACCATTTTGGCCCCAATTTGACTCTGACCTCAGTCTTTTAATAGTGTTTTGATATGCAGGCAAATTAATTCTCCTTAATGGAGCAGAGGGGTCAATGGACTTTGATTCCATTTGAACTGGAAGGCTGGAAGAGTACCATTTAGCTTGGTGAGGTCTTCAATGTGTGTGTGTGCGTGTGTGTGTATTTTCATGTGTCACCGTGTGCTAGAGATCCTGACTTCACTTCACAGGACCGTAGAATGACCCCCCTGGGTTCAATCCTAAGGAACTAATAGCTCTGTTATGTATAATTTTAAGATTGAAGCACAATGTAGATTCATTATATTGCCATTACCAGGAACATCACCTCATACAAATGTGTAAATATCCATCTTAAGCTGCTGGATTTTTCTACTTAACATACTTCTATCACACTCGGTATGAAGCAGTGCAGATTTAGCAGCTGACTTAGATGGATTTCGCAGAGAGCCCATTGACAGCCAAATAAATTCAAGTTTGGGGAAGCTTTTCCTGCCGCGCAGTGAATCTTGTTCTCTGCATCCCTTGCCTCTCCAGTCCATTCATATTGATCTCAATCTCTCAGCCTTCTCCAGTAAAGCTGGGTTCACGAGTTCATTATTACAAGAATGGAGGTGTAATTGGCTTTCAGGCATATAAGAGGCTATTTGCTCTAATATATCTGGTGAGGAAATGTCAACAGTCACTTTGAATGGCACAGTGTGAGCCAACTTTGCACTGTGGTCATGTGGTTTTGAAGCTATCAAGTCAATCAATAAACACATAAAACAGATATACTGTAAAACCAAGGGTTTACTGATCTGTAAAGGAAGACGAGTAGAATTGTTTTATTTTTTTAAACTAAGAAAATGTATATTACACAAAAACAAAATTAAAAAGTAAAAAAAAAAACCCCACAAAATATATATGTAGGAGACAAGTTAACAATATTAGGAAAAAAACAGGAAGTTATCAAAAGAGAGGAAAAGAACTTGTATTTTACATTGTTGGATAGGCTGGACATCAGATGAACAGATTCTCAGATTAGTGTCATACACAAGATTGTCATCTGCATAAAAATCAACATCAAGTCTCTGGTTTATCTGGCTTTTTAAAATGCAAACTATAAGTGGTCAATGGTGTTTCTGTGAGACTAATTTAACTGTATATTAATTATGAAAAGACAATGGCAATGCTTTGTTCAACACATTGTTTCAATGTGTTCAACACATTTATAGGAATACAAAAAAATCATTACTCGCTTGGATAAATTAAACACAATAATATTGATAATAATAAACTTAATTTATGTAACACCTTTAAAACAGGGTTTAATACATATACTCAAAGTGAAACCTTTAACAACACATGAGACAAACAAGCAAATTAGTTCTAAAGTTGAGGAGCTGCTTTGGATTTAAACCCTGATTTTAGAACAGCCAACAGCTTTTAGGGTCACAAAGTCTATTCCGAGGGTATAGTCATGTGTCATCAGCATAGCAGTAAAAGGAAGTGTTGCAGATTCATACATTTTTAGCAAGTGAAAACATATAATAAAAAAATGTAAATAAAATAATAAAACTTAAAATGTAACCTTCTAAGGTCTTGTGACCTTTGATGGGGAAATTACCTATGGTGATTGAAAAGGTTCTTTCTAAAAGATCTGAACCTGTTCCTATAACCTGAGACCAGCGTGATGCAAAATCTCTGTTTATGAGTTTTTTTGGTTGGGAAAAATATTGACATCTGGTTGATCTGGTGATTTATAGTAACTATACAGGCCATTTTTTAATTTGCATTTATTACTCAACCTTAAAGTATTACAAAAAAACCTCAGAAATACACAGCTCTTGCTACTCATGTTGACTGTTACGCAACATATTGAAGTAATCAGACATAAAATATAGCTGCAGCTTTCCAAATAAAAGAAAGTCTTGAGATCTCTCCTGAGTACTCATTAGTCATAGCCATACCTCTGTCGGTTGGCACTCACAAAGCCAGTCTGAACTCATGCAGTTCCAAAATAAATGTACAGTTCCATGGTTGGGAAAGTAACTTTACAAGAAAGGTTCACTAAACAGCAGGGATCGCGTTTACTAAATGTTACAAAACACGCAAGACAAATGAAAGCCTGACAGATGCCACACAGCCCTGCTCTCCTTTCTACTTGTAAACAGCAAGTTGAAGTGACTGAGAAAGGATTCTGGCTTTCCAGGGAGAGTAGGTGTGTTTGGTGTTTGAGGGAGGAGAATGAGGAGCAAGGGATAGATGGATGTGAGCCAGCAGAGGGAGACCCCAGCAGTTGTGTCGACTTCCTATGATGAAAGGGTCATGGGCATCTGTAAATCTGAGCAGCTGGAAGAAGTACGAGGAGCAAGACAAGAGAAAGAAGTTGGGGGTGCTAAGCTCGCCACTGCCCCTGCTGCTCAGCTCTACTCTCTTTTTTATTTTCTCTCACTTACACGCATGCACAGACACACACATGTTTTTTGTTGTTTTTTTGTTATAATGGTCAATCCTAGACATTTTTTTCACTACCTGTGTAATTTACACAAATATAATCAGAGCCATGAACTAAAAACAGTCTTCAGCAAACCCATTAAAAGCAAAATCCATTAGACCTTTATTAGTGAAGGTCTAACTGAACTTAAAAAATACTTTTACACCACAGTGTCCTCAGTAAACCTGTTGACTGTTTTGACTCTTTTGTCATTGGTCATATTGGTGTTATAAATTAATAGTTATGGTTTAGACTTAATATAATCCATGATGCTAATGAATATAATGAATAGTAATATATATACATAAATATAAATATATATACTGATGCTATTGCATCTCATAGAAAGCAAACGCATAAATATTGTAAGCTGTTTTTCAAAAAAAATAAAAAATAAAATCTCGTCCCAGTGAAACACAAACACACACTGTTTAAGTAATTATACCCACTCTGATTAAGATGTTGATATATTTCAGTCAGCACCTTGCCCATACGCTTGGATAACACTTCTTGTAAGTGCAGGTGCAGATATGTGTGTGTAATTCAGCTGTGTGTGTGTGTGTGTGTGTGTGTGTGTGTGTAGCTGTGTTTATGTGTGATCCTGCCAGGATTTACTGCCCACTGCTTCAGGGCAGCTGGTGCAGGGCAAAAAGGCCTGGTCAAGGCTGCATCCTCCTCCTGCAACCCAAAAGGATACAATCTGCTGACAGATACCTGCTCTGAGATGACAGAACACTTCCTCCTCAAAATATGTACACATTACATTTAGATGACACACTGTATCCACAGTGACTTAACAAACGCCCAGACGGCTGCTGTTGTTACACGGACCATTTGTGGTATTTGTGACGCACAGCGGCTGCTCCCCTTGTTGAGACCAAAAGGAATTATAGGAGAACAATACTTTGATGCTTCAGTGTCCTGGACGCTTTGTAAATAGAAAATATTTCCAATATTCTTTAAATTGAGTTCAAATTAAGGTTTTACATTATATTCCCTCACATTACAAATGGACATATAGTAATTTAGGTGTTTTTAGGACTGATACACCTGATTAAATTTGATACTGACTGCAAGGATTTTCTGTACTTTTCCTTATTCAGTTGAAGATTCTTTAATCACTCCATTGACAAAACGATATTGTTCTGTTCTTTTGAACTTGTATTTCTAATTGTGATATCCAGTCCACAGGTTGTCCTGCATCTGCAGACTTGGTAGTGAGCACATGTTAGACTACGTTCTGAGATGCACTCTCTACGCTGCCTTTTCAGGGATCAGTTGCAAGGAAACAATTCTTTGTGACCTTTTTTTTTAAAACACACCCAGCCAACCAACAGTTCTGAAAAAGCCACTTCTGATTATCTTTAGTTTTGCCCACCCCTTTTCGTCCTCCTGCATTTTACTTGTTGGTCGCTCAGACTGCAAACTGTTGGTAATACAATCCCCCCACTGCGCACTTCAGTGTCAGCATGCCTCATGTCTGTCCCGGGAGCTTGGGTCACTGTCGCATTGTTATTTTGGAAGTAGCATATGTTTGTCTAACTGAGGCTCGGGTTTCCTGGTCCTCAGGCGAGAATCCGCTTGCTTTGGTCTGCAAAGGAGCCATGACGGACAAAAGAAGTGTGCAGTGCTGCAGCTGCAGTAAAGTGGTCAGATTTCAGTTACTTGGGTGAAGCTAATTTTGGTTGGAGCAGGTGTCCAGGTTAAATATTTCTGAAGTGACTAAGTTACAGTGATTTTCTTTGTTTCATTTAAAAGTCCAGTACAACAGGAAGACTCCAGTTTTATGAAATATAGAATATAAAAACATCAGCAGAAACTCTTGTACTATGAAAGTAAAATAACAGAATAATTATGCATTTATAAAAGTAGTCTATGTACTTTCGCTTTTTCAGTGTACTGCGGCCCTTGAGAAGGAAATTGAGTGAGATAAGTCAAGATGGACTCTTGACTCTGCACGTGAATGTGAATCTGCCATGTTATGCTTCATTTGATAATTGATAGAGCGGGTTAATTGCCTTGATCAAAGGTCAGGAGATTTAGTATTCTGAGGTTAGGCTGTAGGATTTGAATTGGACACGTCAAATGTTTATAAGATGAAAACCTAATGCAGTTATGGGACTCTGGCCAATTAAGAACATTAAGGATGTTTTATTCTAATCGACGGTGATATCAGTTGCAGACATCCACATTAAGCCTGATGAATATTCATGAAACCTCTTCTCAGCCTATCGAGCGCATATTAATTTCAGAAACGTGTGTCTGGAGTCCGGAGACGTGATCACATTTCCCTCTAGCATCAATCCTAATATGCAGATGAATGCTCTTTTAAACCTAGCATGAGCCTCTGAGGTACATTTGATATTTCATTCATGTGAACGACTATAAGCAAAAAAAAAAAAGAAAAGGAAAGGAAATGGCTAAAACAAACAAAAATACCCACAATGCCCTAGTGTGAAATCTCCAGAGGTCGTGCATAATTACCCTGCGGAGCACCTACCTGAACACCTCTCGCTGCCTGTCAGCGCTGCACACACACACACACACACAGGCCACAGAAACACACAGCAAATACCCCACTCACACAGTCACAAAACCCTTCCTTCTCATTTCTCTCTCTTAAACACACACACATACTGACTAACGCACACACCCGAGTACACAGACCGACACATCAGCAAAGAGCGCTGCGGCTCTGCGGCCGACCACGCCGTCCACAAGGGAGAAATCTTCAGCTCATTTCTGACCCAGGCTGTCGAGGTGTTAATTGCCCTCCTGAGTCAGCAGAATTTTCAGGGTAAAAGGTGCTATCCTTGATGGATCAGCACTGTTGCCACCAGTGACTGATTCTTTCAACTTGGACATGTACCATGCATATCCTATATCTCATTAAAACAGCCAGCAGAAAGGGCTGGTGAGGCAGAGGCGTGTAGATAAACACATTTGTTTGAAAAAGAAGCTACATTTGTATCACACTGTCACACAAACGGCAAGATGAAAACTTTTAAGTGACTCGATTAACTCAAAAAGTTGACAGAGAGCTGAAGGCTGGACACAACTGACAAATCTTTACACTTATGTGCAATATTGTTACTTTGTGTGTCTCTTTCAGATTTCTACTAAGCTGATTCAACATAATGTCTGTCTTCAAAATCTAAGGATCAAGAACAAGTCAAGATCCTGTTTTAGTTTTGCACAGGTCAGTCAATTCAAAATGCTAATGAAAGCTTGTCTTAATATATAATCAGTAAAAGCCTCATTCTCTATTCTTTCAATTATGCATTAATGCCTGAGTGCCTCTTCCGGATGTTGTGTATGTAGGAAATCCACATTGTGGACCAATTAAAGTCAAAGTCCCTGCCTGTTATAGATGTTTCAGTGATGAGTGAGAAGCATTGTTTAACATTGAGTAGATCTGGCCTTGTAGCGGCTCAGCAGGCGGGACAGAGAGGCTTTGATAAAGACACAGATTCAGTTGAAAGGAAGCACGTGTTGTTGTTTGTACGACTGCTTTATTCTGTTGTATATGAGACAACAATCTGTAATAAAATTGATCTATCAGAGCTGTTTTTAAAGAAAGTTAATATGATATATAATCTAAACTGTTTACATTGCTCCAAGCTAATATTTGGTAAAACAAAACCATTAGTACGTGTTTGTTAATCCACGTTTTAATAGTTTCTTAGTCCAATTTAACATGTTTTCACACACACACATACACACACACACACACACACAGCGTTCACCAAGCCATAAGTAATGATAACATAGCGTCATGCAATCTGCTTCCATAATCTACTCGTGTTTTATTATTGAACATTTTTATTTTATTATTTTAAATTTGATTTCATTGGCTTTTTTCCTCACAAAAAAACTTTATTCAAAATTTATTTTAACAATATATTCTACATGACAACGGGATATTTATCATTTGCAAAGGACACATATTCTGCCCTGCTTTCTCTATGATCACATTACAACTTACATTATAAACTTCTTGGTTAACCCCTTAGCACCTACTATATATCATATCTGACACATGACATTTTAAGTTCTTGAGACTACTTCATCAGTGCGATTTTTTTTCCCACAGAAATTGCACAATAAGCAATAAGTTGCAAAAAAAAAAAAAGATATAGCAAATATACTATAAATGAAAACACATGGATGCAAATTAACACTTGTTTATTTATTCATTTCAGTCTTTGTAAACACTCCACTTTAAAATATTTTGAATTTTCTGACAATTACTTCATGGTTCAGGCTTCAAAGGGTTAAGACAGAGTGCACACGCTCAGTTTAAATTTGGACCTTCCCTGGTGTTTTTATCAACATCCATCACTTTCAACAACAGATACTTGGATACTTTAAGTTCATTGCACACTGTATGTTCTCCATATATATATATAGTAAAAATATATAGTAGTGAGGATCATATTTTGGTCAAACTGGGTTGGCTAATTGTTTTGTCATATTTGTATAACATTCTGTGGCTTTTGTTCGTTTGTTTGCTTTGGTTGGTGGGGGTGCCTCCAACCCATAGCTAACACATTTGACATTTGATTAAACCAGCATGTCATTGCAGTTGGTAAATTTTGTTGGAAACACACACACACACACACACACACACACACACACACACACACACACACACACACACACACACACAGAAATGTTCTTAAAGATGGATGAGTATGTAGAAACACTACACTCATATGCACAGAAATACAGAGACTGGCAAATGTGTAGAGGTCTGCATTCACACATACACGCAGTCACACTCATAAACATAATCATTTGCATGGGCTACATATTATGTACAGTTGAGGCTTTTTGATATTAGATAAACTGTGTAAAATCAATGTAATTGTTATTTAAATAAAGACATAGCCTTCACATATAGGCTTCAAGATCACATTTTGTAAAATCCTCCCAAAGCTTTTGAGTTACATCATCTCATTTAGTTGGAAATTTGAATAAAAAACAAAAACAAAAGTATTTGCATGAATTCTTTCCCAGGAGTGACCTCAAATATTAACCTTTCCTGTCCACAAACTGACACCAAACCACCTGAAACCTGAATCCCAGGAATCCGACTCTAAATTCTAGATATGGGGACATGGTGGTACAGGCTTAGCACTGCAGCTTGACATCAACATAATTCTGGGTTTAAAATCTCCTGGTTGACTTGGGAATTTCTGTGTGGAGTTTTCTCCCTGCTTCGATATGGGTTCACTTCAGGTATTCCAGCTTCCTCCTACAATTGAAAGACACGCACAGTAGATTAATTGGTTATTCTAACTTGGCTGTGGATGTGAGTTATATACAGTCCTTGAGGTATATAGAAAGAAGTGCTCTATTAATATTTGGTTACAAATGTCACTTTTAAGTGGTCATTAAAATTATAAAAGCACTCTATGAATGAGTTATAGCTTTAACAGAGGTTAAATGAATCGTATTTTGTATAACATTTTCAAATGAAGTGAAAAAACTACATCATGCTCCAACAGAAATCGTGAATAGTATTTTCATCTAGCTATATATATATTTTTTTTTTTCATGTGATAAAATCATTATTAAACACCAGTGTTGCTGTACATGTGCTGTACATTTTGAAACAGTGAAAGATGATACATTCACTGAACATTGACACTCACCCATACAACATTTATTGTGGCCTTGAGGATACGTTTTGTCTGATACGATTGATTTAAGTGAGACATGAATCCATGGGCGCACCCAAGCTTAGCAAAACATGAAAAATTGATGGGAAAATTTGTAGCCCAACAGAAAAATGAACATTTAATTATGTTTAATTGTCCACTCAGAATCATTTAATCCACCAACCGAATCACATTCAGTTGTTTTTCTTTGCCATACAGTTTGTTTTATTTGGAGTCATAAAAACAAAACAGCTATTCTCAATATCATTAGTGAATTTCCCATTGTTTAACCATTTTTCAAAGACAAAATATTGTTTTTACTAATGGCCGTTACACTAAGCATCCAATGTAAGGGGATCACAATATGCAATATGAATTAATTAATTGAAACCAAAGTAGATTGATTTGTAATAAGATCCAGCTTAGCTGGTTAAAATAAATCCTTTTATCATTGTTCATAGGAAAGAAACTCAAACAAAGAAACGAGCATGAGTGAAAGACAGAATATGACTCATATGCACAAACACACACAGACACACACACACACAGCAGGGGGCCTGTGTGAACTGGATCAGATATATGGCCGCAGGTCCACTCTCAGGCTCTGTGGGCTTTAGGGACTCCACTTACTGGTTCCAGGCTCTGTGTCTCTGCTGTCATCAGTAAAAGAAAGAGTCCAGTAAAACACCTGTTCTACCCATCTAGGGAGTAGCATTACTGATCAGCTATTACAGTGAGAGAAGTATACTTGGGAAAACAGATAAATAAAAAGCATCTAAATATTAGTGTAAATAGTGATTAAAATCAAAATTAAAAATGCAATTAAATTGCAGTTTCTACACTTTTGTTGCAAAGGTCATTCAACAAACCAGGAATGCTTTCATATTTACTGTCTTACTTTTAAAAACACCTGGTGGCTGATAGGTCGTTCCTGTAAAAAAATCACCTGGTTGGTTAGAAACCAGCTGTCAGTATAATCAGCGCTCAAACCTTGCAGGTGTAGCATAAGGGCCTGATGTAGGATTCTTCAGGCCTGCACTCTTATTGGATGAAAGAAGCTGAATATCATTTACAGTGACTACTATTAGCAATAGACAACACCCACTACAGTACACTGACATTTGTCCCAAAATGCTGCCTTCCTGTTACCAATTAGTAGCGCTATCACTACAATTGAATATAGTAGATGTGATCATATCTTGATTGGATAATGTACTGTGCATTCACAGTACAAAAAGTACTAAAAATCTTCCTTATCGAAGAGAAAATGACCATCTTCAGGCAAAGAAAGATGAGTATCACAGATGGTGACAACACAGCGGCCTTTAAATGCTCAGAAGCCAGTCAAAAGGTTAGCTATACAACCCCCACTGGATGTTTGCAAGGATGTCATCGCATGTTTGATGACATAGGTGCATAGAAGTGATTGGGGCAATCACTGAAAATGAACATGGCTTAGCAGCTGAGAAACTAAGATGGAATTCAGGTTCAGATATAAATTTATTTGCCTTTAACTTCTCAGAAATGTGTGGATGAAAAACAAGATAAGAGAAAGAAAGAAAGAATAGAATTAGAATAGAATTCAACTTTATTGTCATTGCACATGCACAGGTACAGGGCAACGAAATGCAGTTTGCATCCATCCAGAAGTGCTTTAGTGATATAGATATATTACAATATATATTAGCAATAATATAGATATGTAAGTATATTACAGAAATGGGTCTATTATGGTATGTTATAATGTACACGGTATGAAGTATGTTGTGAATATTCTATAACTATAGGTATGTACAGGCTGTAGTGAGTACAAGCTATGTACAGGCTATGAACAGGATATAAATATGAAAAACTATACAGAATATGAAATAAATAACTTTACAGAAATCTGAGATATACAGTTATACAGAAATGGGAACTATGCAAGTTGTAAACAGTTGTAGGGTTAAAAATTATCGTATGTACAGAATGATTATTTACAGAGCTATACAGTAGTGCAGTTAAGATAAATTAGATATGTGGATAATTTCTACAGTATCTATATAAAGTGCTAGTGGTTGTGAGTGGTGGTTCAGTCCATGTTATTATTGTGTGTTTGAGGGTACAGTTGTCCATTGTGGGTGTGTGTATGTTCAGTCCATGTGTTAACATGGGTCAGATGTCAGGAGGCAGAGTTCAGGAGTCTGACAGCTGTGGGGAAGAAGCTGTTCCGGTACCTGGTGGTCTTAGTCCGGAGGCTCCTGTAGCGCCTCCCAGAGGGCAGGAGGGTGAAGAGTCCATGTGATGGGTGACTGGGGTCTCTGATGATTTTCCCAGCCCTTTTCAGACACCGCTTCCTGTAGATGTCTTTTATGGCAGGAAGTGGTGCTCCGGCGATGCGCTGGGCAGTTTTCACGACCCTCTGCAACGCCTTCCGGTCCGAGGCAGAGCAGTTCCCGTGCCAGACTGTTATACAGTTGGTCAGGATGCTCTCGATGGTGCAACGATAGAAGTTCACCAGGATGTCTGAGGACAGGTGGTTCTTCCTCAGAGTCCTCAAGAAGAAGAGGCGCTGGTGAGCCTTCTTGACCAGCTTGGAGCAGTTGGTCGTCCAGGTGAGATCCTCGGAGATGTGGACTCCCAGGAACTTGAAGCTGCTCACACGCTCCACAGCCGTCCCCTTAATGTGGATGGGTGGATGTGGGTCAGCATTCCTCCTGTAGTCCACGATGAGCTCCTTGGTCTTCTCGGTGTTAAGCAGCAGGTTGTTTGTGTCGCACCACTCAGCCAGACGATCCACCTCCTCCCTGTAGGCGGCCTCATCGTTGTCACTGATGAGGCCAATCACCGTGGTGTCATCTGCAAACTTAATGATGGTGTTGGAACCATCAGCAGGTCTGCAGTCGTGGGTGAAGAGGGAGTAGAGGAAGGGGCTCATCACACAGCCTTGTGGTACACCGGTGTTCATTGTGATGGTAGATGAGCAGTGGTTATCCAGCCGGACATGTTGGGGGCGGTTGGTCAGGAAGTCCAGTAACCATTTGCAGATGAGGGAACTGATGCCCAGGTCTGTCAGTTTCCTGATGAGTTGTGAGGGGTGGATTGTATTGAACGCTGAACTGAAGTCTATGAAAGTGCACCAAAGATGTACTGGCATAAGAACCAGCTTTATAAAATTAAACTATAAAGTTTTAAAATACATGGAAACAGGCAGACATTACTTAAAAGGTTACATTAAAAGTGACAAATTCATTAATTTACCAAGCCTACACAGGCATAGCTAAACAAATAAACTCTTCAGTTTACACATTGGGTACCTTTAGGAGAATATTCTACCTAATAAACATCTCAACAAGATGAAGTATGTGTTAACAGACTCATTATGGGCTAAGTGTTAAACTGACCTATGTATAGCAACACTGGCATTTCTGCTATTTAGACTGCTTTAAATACAGTCAAGCATGGCAAACTGTTCAAGATCAAAATAGAGACAGACAGGGAGATAATTTCAGACAACTGATGCATCATAGCTTAAGAGTGTCATCGTCACTAGTCATATAAATCTTTAAAATAAATAGTTAATGTAAATAATGAAAACAGAGTTTCTACAGCCAGTTCTTTATACATTAAATCCCCATATTTATCATTATGAAAATGAGTGGATGGTGTGTTAGATTTACACTCATATCTTACATTGTCACATAATTGACTTGGCACTGTCTAAGTTATAGACTCAATCAGCTATATCTCTTTAATTGATCTATTTTTACTAATAAAATATGCTTTTGATGAACACGGGCTGAAAATAAAATAAAAAAGATCATGTTAAAACTGTCCTTTACTAACACAATACTGCCATCTAATGACAGACACGCCACAAAGATTAACCTGTTCCTTGTTTGATGTCACACACACACTCATTCACACATGCTCAAAGAACAAAAAGGTGATTATACTGTAACACTGTTTATAGAGCATTCACTGGAATGTGATTACTAAAGATATATCTTTGTAATGTATACTTTCATTCAGTGCCAAGAATTCACATTTTACATTGTTCTCAGTGTGGTGCAGTGAGAATTTTGATTTTACTTTTATCACCTTAACTTATATTGTGTAAAGAACAAAATCCATTACAATCACAGTATATGTAATTACTGCACTTTTAATAACCTTTATTGGTTTTAATGTCACACGTTGCCTCATTTTAGCAACTTAATGAAAAATGAAGTTTTTCCTAACATATGAATTTAGTTTTGTATAGTTGGTTTACAGTACACTCCTAAGTGTCGTTGACTAGTACAGCTGCTGTGCATTGGCCCATCAGTCACCCTGGCTGGATTTAGTCACAAAAGCTTGCCTAAAACTGCACAATTTGAAATTCTTCTGGTTAGGTCCTAGAAATTCTTCTAGCATGTCTCATTCTCAGTAGCATTTGTCACTTGATCAGGGCCCATGGATGTTACAAGACGGCATCTTTTAGCCATAATCGTTCAGTGTATGGAGTAGCCCAAGAAACCTTAACAGAATTCCCTCAACATGTGAAACAGATGCAATAAGAAAAAAAAAGTGCTCGTCTGATGTTTACCCGAGGCAACTAAGGTTACTGCAGGTGCGTGTTAGAGATGGGACCATGTTTCTAACCAACTACTTTTACTGCCAAATACTGAGCAAAAATGCTTCCAGGAAATGGTTAATCAGGTGGGTAATTACAACCATATTGCTAATCACTTGAGATGTAAGATCATTAAATGCGTAATGACCTTATTAAGTCAATTTAAACTGAATTACCATCATCTCCACATAGACAGTCAGGTTAAACATCCAAATAAGACATTAAAATCCTTAATGTGTGGATGCTGTTATATAGTTAATAGTTATATAGTTTGTCTAGTTGAGCAGGCAAACCCCTATGTTGAAGGTGCTGCAGGGCCCTTGGTCGGAGTCCCCCAAGCTTTTTTTCCTGCATGGCATTTTTTCTACTTTTTTCTTGCTTTGGTCACTTTGAATTATCTTATCAAATAAAAATTTTAAAAAGATGAATTAAAAAAGTCCATGCTTTTGTAAATTCTTACACTGACATTAATAAGAGAGCCCACTTTGTGTATCTTAAATATTAGCCCTAGACTGCTTTGTGTGGAAGGTCTGCAAGGGCAAGGCACTGTCTCAATTTGATGCCTATCCAGTTCCTCGGGTGGATGATCTCCATGATTAGTTAGGCACTGCTGGATTTGGCCAGTGGCTGCTGATTCAAATGCCTTCAGAATATAAATAAAAAACCGCCTTCTTGGTCCCAATTTGTGACGTTTTCTGCTTGTTCTTTGCTGTGTAATACTGCACTGCTGCATCCACACAGTGCAGACTGTCTTCTCAATGTCATTACCCCCATTAACAGCTGGGAAGAGCTTATGTGGTGTTGGCTTTAGTGCTGAAGTCTGTCCGTTCACAACAGCAATCTAAGAAAGTCTGTGGTTAGATGTAATACTGTATATACTGATTTTAGCCACCGCCCCCTGTCTGGACCCCAAGACCAAAACAGAAATAAGGTAGGTCTTGGAGTTGGTTGGTTTTTACTGGAGATTCATCTTGAACTTCTTAGTAGTTTTCTTTTGCTTTCATCTTGTTGAGGTTATGAACGTGGCCTGGTAGGAAAGGTAAAGGCTAGTTACTTTATCAGAAAGTGTGTCAATAAAAAATGTAGTTAACAAAAAATGTTGGGATTTTTTGTTTTGTTTTGTTTGTTTTTTAACCATAAAGAATCACTATGAGTAATTCCATGTTATGTTTTCAAGTCACTGGAAAGGCAGACACCGTTCCAATTATTAGGTTTACTTTTAAGAGGAAAAACGCACACATGGAGAAAAGATTATACTGCACATGCTTTTAATAAGGCAATTAAGGATACAAAAATAGAAACAAATAAACCCCAAAAATATTCTATCAAACCAACACACTAAAAACACATACCCAGCAAACACAGGCTAAAAACCCAGAAATGCAGAGTTACAGGTTACTGGCAGGTCAGCCTCTCTCCTATTACTCTCCCCATTATGTGTGTCCTTTTCCTTCCATTTGATTTGTGCTATGGTTAAATACAAATGGTTGATTAAAAAATGGTCATAGGATGATGAAAATGAGGATGTTTTGTTTTGTTGTTTTATGTTGTTCCACTATAGTATTGCTAAGTCAGTCACTTCTATTTTTCTCTGTATTGCATACGCGTTAGAAGTGAGATTGCTATATTTGCTGAATCACTGCTTAATGTTCACAAAATGTGTGGCTCCACAGTGAAGTCAGTGTCTGTGCGCTTGCTGCAAACAGTGTCATCTTTCCATCAATCTGGCAATTCATACCCTGTTACTGGGCTTCTTCTCATTCGTCTCTCTTTCATTCCTCTTTACTTAAAGAGTCTGCCCTTCTTTGCCAGCTGGGTCCTAAGGGAGCCTGGCCACTCATCAGGGACCTATTAAAGGAGGTAGGGGGAGTGGGTTTGTTGGGAGAGACACGGTGGCAGGTCAAATCGCTTTGTGGCCGAGGAGAACTATCATTTACTGTAATTCAGGTCCTGTCAGGCTGAAGGAGAGGGAAGGTGAAGTGGTGTGGTGCTCCCTGGCTCTCATCTGTCTCCCCTTTCACCCCACCTATCATAGACAATGGGTGGCTGATGGTGGATGGTGAGTGGGAGGATGGGCACTGGAGGAGATATTCCAGCTACTGTCAGGTGCAGGTATGATTTTGGATTTAGTAGATTCTTTTGCCATTTAACAACAGATAGTCACTGTGTGAGCACATATGGATCCGGTGCTTTGCTCAAGAATGCTATGGTGAGACATTAAAGTATTATCTGAATCAAACCTCTATTTTTAAATTCATAGTATTACTTAGAAAAATTAAGAACACGATGATCATCCAAAGCACATGGTTATCATTTTGTTTGCATTCCTGCACAAAGTGGTTTCTTTCTGTCTTTTTTCTTTTTCCCCTCAATAAAATCTGTTATCTGTTATCTGACCTTGCAGCCATTCTCCTGTCACCTGTGATGTCATCACAAAGGCTTTCATTTTTGTTGCTGACAGCAAGACAAATATCTCTCTATAGATTTGCTCTGGTTCAAATGGAAAAACGTCTGTTTTCCACTGTACATGCAACATCACTACGGAAGATTAAGAAGATGCTTTTTAACAACTATGTTGATTTTTTTTCATTTCTCTATTTACAACATCCTTTAGCTTTAACTCTTTATTGTCATTGCATAGTCATGCTTTGTACAGTTGAGATTTTGCAAACATGTGATCACTGACCATGTCAGCTATTTTTGATATTTATAACAATCCTGATGTGTCAGATGAGTGAAGAACCTGCTAGACATTATGTAGATGAGATAAACCATGGTAACTAAAAGAAAAACAAACAAATGTACAGTATAAACTCTCTCAGAGGAAGTAAAACATTTTCATGTCAAGCATCTTGCTTGTTATGAGAAATTGGGTAAGGGAGGGCTGAAGATAGATTTTTTTCTTACTCCCTGAGTGTGTTTACTGATGCCTTTAGGTACAACCCTGGCACTGTCCCTGACTTCCCAACACTCAAATTATTTCGGATGAGATCTGAAGGCCTACAAAAGTTTTATCAGTCACTAGATTCTGCCTGGAACTGTAGTCAATTGAACAAGTGGACACTGCCAATGTATTTACCTGATTATATTTGTTATATTGTGATATTTACGCCTGTCTGCGTATTATCCCTCACATTGTCAATGAGTCAGCGTAGCTCATTCGTTATTGAAGACAGTGATACTGAGTTTAGCTGCTGAGGATATCTGTAATTTTCCATCAGCGAGCGCTGCTGTTTTTTCAGCAGCGATCATTTTTATGTAAACAACATATGAGTTATTGGACGTGATTGCCTCTGGTTACCATGTCCAATATGGCAGAGAGCTCTCAAATGAAGTGTGCATAACTCAACATACAAAACTTCAATGGTACAAGAAAACTGGAGTACTGCCCTGCTAAAAGAAACGAAGCAGTAATTACAATAAATAACATATATATTCAGAATTAAATATACAATATATAAATAATATATCCTCTGATTTTCATACAAATCGTATTAACTGAAAAAGAGAACACCATGAAACACACTAATGAAAGAAAATTATTGAACTTGACACATTAAAGGTCAAATACTCCCCATCTGAATGGGAGATACACCAAAGAGAACTTTTGCCCGGTTCTGTGTTTCTGGAGGATTCCTTTGATCCTTTCCACAATATGTCTGTTGGATCGACTTCAGGACTTGCTGTTCTGAAACATTACCTGTAGTCCAGTAGCATGCAGTGACTTTTACAGAAAGGCAAGCAGAGATGATGATGACTAACATGCTGGTCTCCTATCAGTTTCCTCTCAAATACCAGAGGTTTATCCACAATGTGCAAATAATGATAAAAGCTGCTGGCCTCTCAGCCCGACAGGCTTAAGCCATTGTTAATGGATTCAGCTTCCAGCTGAATCACAAGCCTGCTTCTGTAAGTAAGTAAATAAGTAAAATGTATTTATATAGCACGTTTCACAGATAAAAATCACAAAGTGCTTCACAATAAAACCAGAAATATGAATACAATAATATAAAACAATAAAAAAAAATAATTAAAAGCTCATTTGTATAAAAATGTCTTCAGCTGTTTTTTAAAGGAGTCAAAGGCGTCTAGACAGCGTAAAGACAATGGAAGAGAGTTTCATAGCCTTGGTGCCAGTGCCTTAAAAGCCCAATCCCCACGTGTTTTTAACCAAGTGCGTGGGACCAATAGTAACCTCTGACCTGAAGACCTAAGTGCTCGGGATGAAGTATGAGGTTTCAACAGGTCAGAGATGTACTGGGGAGCTTCAGCATGAAGAGCTCTAAAAGTTATGACTAAAATTTTAAAATGAACCCTAAAATTTACTGGCAACCAATGAAGAGAAGCCAAAACTGAAGTAATGTGTGACCTCTTGTTTATGCCACTTAAAGTCATGCAGCAGCATTCTGTACAGTCTGAAGGCGATCCAAAGCTGATTTGTTGAGACAAGTAAAAAGACCATTACAGTAATACAAACAAGAAGAAATAAAAGCATAAATAATCATCTCAAGTTTTGCCTTTGACACCAGTAGTCTGAGTTTAGAAATGTTTCTTAAATGATAAAAACAGTTCCGGAGCAGTTGGTTGGAGTGTTTCTCAAGAGACATTGAACTGTCAAATGTAACACCTAAGTTTCTGAGACTCGACTGAAATGAATGGTCTAAAAAACTGATATGCTGCCTAATTTCTGAGAACATGTGATCAAGAGCAATAATCAGAGTTTCTGTTGTATCTGTATTAAACTGGTGGAAATTGTCATTTATTCATTGTTTGATTTCTGACAGACAATAGTCAGTAACAAACTGCAACCACAAGATGGCAGTAATTTAGAGGATGGATACAAATCCCAAAAAAGCTTTATGACGAATTGCTGTTTGAGATGAAAGTAGAGGGACTGTTTTCACTTTGGTATCTTTTAGTTGATATCTATTTTCAATATTTGTTACATGTTTTTTTTTAAATAAATGTAACAAATTGTAATGAAGAATTTCTTATGGACAGGGCATAAACAGGAAGAAAAAGTGTAGATTATTACTTACAAAATAGTGGAAAAGGGTGGGATTAAATTAACTGAACTGAACATGTAAGTTATTTATAATTATTATTGCTTTGTTTTCCTTTTGTTTTTGCTGTGTTTGTTTGTCCCTTTTTTCTCTGTTGTTGTTGTTATACCATTTTAACGTGTTCAAAATAAAGATTCAATACAATATATGTCACTGAACAGGCCCTGCTTGCCTTGCTTGCCCCGATAGAAAGCCGCTCATCTTTGACCTTTTTTTGGTGAGGGTTGTTGTCTAACCGCATGACTCACTCTCTTTTAGAATTTGCTCAAGCATTTCAACATTCAGTCCTTCATCTCTAATGGTCAGCTGCAGTAAAACACATTCAAACCATTCTTTCAGTGTCTCAGTATTTTACAGATAGACAGATATACAGATTTTTTTAATCTCATGTTGGGGAAATCCAGTTGTTATGGCAGCACAAGGGTCATGAGTTCATACGATACATAATAAAATACACTAGAAGACATGTCACAGAGTCACACAAAAAACCACTTACCACACAGAACACAATATTTAAGGCTCTGAGTTGAATATAAAGTCAAAAAATAGCTAGGAATATTTTTGCAGACCCACCATGCAGAATGTTGGGTAATAACTTTGATGTTTGTCCTAAAAAAAACTGCTTAACAACTTCTCTCAAAACTTCTCATCTTAATTTGAGCCGGTGTGGAAAAAAGGAGAGATGTTCATTTGCATATTTTTTAAATAAGATCTCATCCCAAAACAATGCTTTCTTCTATTTTTTCCATTTCTGTGCCTTAAAATTAACTAACTTTCTTTAACAGTTTCCCCAGAGGAATAATGAATAGACGTGTTTTTCTTTAGTTTTAAAAATTGATTGTTCAACTTTTAGATTCTGTATGACATAAGCTGTGAGTGTTTTTTAGGTGGGGATTACGTACACTTACTTGCCACTTTATTAGGTACACCATTTCAGCTGCTCTTTAACAGATATCAATAAGCAAATAAATGTATTCAGGCCTGTAGACATGTTAAAGACCACATGGTGAAGCTCAAATTGAGCATCTGTGACCCTAATATGGCATGGTGGTGAGCACCAGTCAGGCTGGTCTGAGTGTTTCAGAAACTGCTGTTTTTTTCACATAACCATTTCTGGGGTTTACAGAGGATGCCAGTACTCAGAGGAGACGAGCTACTCATTTTATATAAAGGTTTTAGTGGGGAATGCAAGATCGCTCACCAAAGACATTTTTATATTAGTTTTATATCGTACTCTTATTGACTGGAAATTCTCTGTGCAAATGGGACCTGGCTTTTTTTTTTTTTTGACAAATACAGATTTATTCATTCTCCCAGGATAATCAGCAGGGAAATGTTCCCTCATTCGGACAACATTTTATTTCTTGGTGATTTAACATCTATGTTTGTTGTCCTTTAGGTCCTTTGTCCCTGGACCTATTCATGAGCTGGGCTGTGTTTGATCTTGTTCTGTCACTTAGTTTATCTCTCCATATCTGCATAGTTGAGGATGCTGCTTTTACTGAAAACATGCATGCCCATGTTGAAGTTGATGTTCTTGAGGTAATAGTCATCACCAATGACTGTAGAGTCACTGGTCACAACCTGAAACTGAAGACTTTTTCAGGTTCTGACTAGTCTTAACTTACAATTTCATTTTCTCCATCACTTATTTTATTTTATTTTAATTTATTATTGTTGTAATTACTTCTTTTTATATGAAAACCTTTGTTTTGTATTTGTATCTTTTAATTGTTAGATTATTTTTATTATTCTTAAATTCATTGTTTTATCTTCAATCATTTGTTGATCGATTTTCTTACGGTATACCTTTTTGCCTTAAATCACATAGTGAGATAGTCGCGTCATTTCACAAAAATGGGAGCTCGTTTTTCTTTGGTCACGTGATATTTCGAAGACCGATACGGGCTTCGACACGTGCTTTGTTTGGACACACCCCCTTTGGTCAACACAGGCCTGGTGGGCTTCAGTTTTAGACATAGCATCACTACTAAGCAGCATCATCTGCTGTGTTTGAATGTGGTATGTGTAAAAATTGAGTTGTTTAAATGCTTTTTAATGTTAGGAAGGCAAGTGTTGCTCAAATAAACAGTCTTTACAACCAAAGTATGCAGAAGACATCTCAAACGCACAACACAACACCGCTTTTGACGTTCAGATGGTAAATGGGATGGTTCTTCGTACTTTTCTATTCAAATGCAATCCTATTCATTTATTAATCACCAGGCGATGTCGCATTAAAAGAGATCAAAGAGGCACAATCGGGAGCCTTAGTCAGGGCTTAAAGTGGTTTGTGTCGTCCTTTTTGTTTTTTCTGGCACAACACTAGAACAATTGCAGGTGTCTGTAAGTCGCTGTACTTCAGCATCTAGCTAGCACTACAAAACAGGAGCAAACATAAAAGGAGTGATGTTTTTTAAGTGGCAGGTAATTTCAAATGTAATGTTTCTATCAGTTCAACAAACATCAGCAAACACACAAACTGTTTGTATGCAGTTTGTCTCACAGTGTGTTGCTAGCTAAACATCCAGCTGCCTATTTCACAGGGAGAGAAAAGAAAGAGAGCTAACTTCACTCAGAGATGGAGAAAGATGAGGATGGGAGAGGAAGAAGACCAGTTGTACTTAAAGGTAAGGACTGCTCAGTGGTATTTGATAAACTAGATATGTAAAACTTACATGTAAGTCCTCGTGTTTTTAAATAATATTTTCCATAATTACATTGTACAATGACAATAAAGGGCTATTCTATTCTAAATCAGATATTGGGTCTACACGTGTGACATGTTTATTTGGGGTTTTTTTCATGTTGTGAAATACGAGTCGCAAAACAAGCTACGGTACACTAAGTGTTTTATTTAAAAGTTGCATGAAAATATTCTGCAGGTTAGTTTGCTGTACTGTGATAGATATAAAGTAAAGAACAGTGTGTGACTGGTGCACAGTAGCTGTCTAGTATAAACAGAAGACCTTAGAGGATGGAAATCAGCCAGGACAACTCATGAAACATTTGCTTACATCTTTTTGAATTCAGGTGTATAAATCTGGAAAGAGCAGCAGGTCAGCTGATCACACCCTGTACATTAAGAAAATCTACTGGAGCTCTAAATAGAAATTATTGTTCTGCTTAAATTCCCTATGCTGAGTCTTTAAAACTGATTTCAGGGTTCCCCCACCTGCTGAAACCCACTTTAACTTCTTCCCTACTCTTCTTTTTTCTCTGCTCATGCTCTACATAACTGATTCAAGCTGAATACATTTATTAGAAATAAAATTTAGACTGAAATAAAGTTTTATTCCCATCTACTGATATTATTTTAATATTACATTAATATAGCACAAAAAGTTAGCTTTGACCAAAAATACCTGGTAGACACGTCCTCCAAAGAGCTACTTTTTACTTTCTTACTTTGAGTACATTTCAGAGCTGTTACTTTTTCACTGTTACTTTTAAAGAGTTTGAATCAGTACTTCAAATTTTACTGGAGTATTTTTCAACACTAGTATCAGTACTTAAGTACAGAATGTCTGTGCTTTTGCCCACTCTGACCATCACTGACCACGTCCATCTATTTATGATCAAAGTGCACTACATCTTCTGACGGCTGTTTTAAATAGGGTAATGGACCAAAGCTCAAATCATCTCCAGTTTGTTTCTTAAACATGACAATGAGTTCACTGTATTTCATTGTAATGGTTTCTGCAGTCACCAAATGGGAGACTGGTATCATGTGCTGTTATTTCCAGGAATGCTGAGGCATTTTTCTAGCACCTTGTTGAAAGTTTTTTGTGCCACAAGAAACCAGATTTGAAGGCAAAAGTGTATCCAACCTGATACTAATGTGGAGTTATGTAAGGACGACAGGAGAGGTTATCACATTTTCCAACTTTAATCTCAGCTTCACTCAACTAGTTTCACAAGGCGGCAAAACCTAGAAACATTATTCCTCCCCCGAACACCCAGCAGGGTCTCATACTAGTCCAGGACCCTGGGCTTTTTGCAAATGACCGGAATGACTGAACCTGGGAAGCGGAGAAATGGTAGAGGGAGTCCTAGCCCGAGTATGAGGCCGGCGTGGGCAGCCAGGAAAGGCTGAAGAAAACTCAAGCTCCGGCGGTCAAGTCCATTAATCCTGCAGCCGTGGTGGGGGGCCTGGGCCGGTGATGCATTGTTCTTGATGGGTGTGAGTGGAGTCTCCTGTTGATCCGCCACACTTGTAAGGTGTAACTAAGTAGCTGGTAGTAGTATTTGGTAATTTAAAAAAATACATTTTAAAAAAGTGACTACTTTTTTGATTTTTGGGACATCATTTATAGTATAATTGTTTTAAATCCATCCTTATACCTTGCAGTCTTTTCAAAAACTGGATTTATTCCTATTGGAACTTAAACTTTTAGAGGTTGTCAGGGTGCTATAACATAATTTGTCACTAGAGGACAGCATCTTCCTTTTTAGTAACATTTACCAGGCCAAAGGAAACACCCTTTAAGTCAGAGCTCATTGAACAACTATTGTTATTTTTTATTTTTTGGGGGGGTCGTTTTTCCCAGTGCTTTTTAGTGGATAGTAACCTGAAAAAATATCTCCATTCAGATGATAAACACAGTATTTCCTTTCTTAAGAAAAAAAATATTATATAAGGTGTTATCTCAGAGGTGGTTACAAGTCAGCACGATCTCAGTGTCCTGCTGACATATACTTCAGCTTGTTTCTATGTAACACCAAAGCTGTTATGCAAACATTTGTTGTGTTGGGAAGGAGATTTCCAGGCCTCAAAAAAATCAGGGTGCGCTATTGTCTTAAAATGTATGTAGATTACAGGCTGTTGTACTCACACCCACACTCTTTTTTTTTGTTGAATAAAGATGTAAGGTGAAACTATTGGCTGCTCAAATTTTCCTTTATGGCTGCACAGACATCTGATGTAATCATCCTTTTGTGCTTGCTAATGAGGATGAGCACCAACATGGAAAGCTGGCTTTGATGTCAAAGGAAACAAAGAGGGCTGATAGCGCTTCAGCGATGCTTTTATAAAAAAAGGTAGTTTGTGTACATTTTACACTCCTACATGCAGTCCTGTAGTCCACAGATGGACCATTTTATCAAAGCATTAACACAAGCAAAGATATATCTTTAAAATGAAAACGTGAAGGTTTCAACAAATTACTTCAAATCTCATCCCAGTTGACCTGATTTTGAGACAGGCCTCATTTGAATGTATTAATGAGATGGACTTCATTGCTACTCCACAAGGGGGAGGTGTTGGGCTCAGCGCGGCATTTTTCGCCCTTCAGTCATCACTTCATTAAATAAAGCCTCGCACAACCGCCATACCAAATCACTTATCGTCAGCATTTAGAGAGTCACACAACGACAGATGAGAACATGGCCTTTGTCTGTCTTTCGCCGATTAACGACACAGTTCTAGCGTGCAAATCACTACCGATGCATCCTCGTGGACCGATTTTGTCAGTCGTCAGGCAAGTGGGGTTTGTGGATAAACCAACACGTTCCCAGCCCAAAAATAAGCCCTCTATGTCTCCTGCTTTGAAATGGGATCTTAAAAACAAGAGCTTGGCCCAGCCGCACTCTTTAATTAGGGAGGCCCACAGATGCCTGCATTCTCCCCCACCCACACATACATACACATAGAAACCACACATACACACACACACAAGTTACAGAAAGACAGGAGAGATCAAAGAAAAGAACACACAGTATATAGTAGTTTGTGTATTTAGAGCAACCCCCCCAGAAATGACAAGTAGCAAGTGTTGTTCTTTTTTTTTATGCTGAACTGATGCTGCGTGTGCACTAAATGCCTTGAATGCTGCCTCTCCCAGACCTTGTTGGCACACACATTGGTTTCTGTGTGCGTGAATGAGCTGGCTGTCATTTTCTATCTATGCGCTTTTTCAGTAATGTGTCACATGATCAGTGAGGCAGCCCTAGCCAGCCTTTATCATGCTAATGTTTTTCAATTTTCCTGCACAAAGAGCATACATAGCTCATACAAAAGATGGCTTCATACCGACCCGTAACTCTCCGTCTCTATTAAAGTGTGAGTGTGTTTGGGAGAAACACAAGAGTCCTGTTTTAGTGGCCAGAAACAGCCATTTCTTTTCTGATTCAGCTACTGATGCACTGGGTTTCACACACGGACCGTACACTCAGCGGACGTGTACATGCACAAACAGAGCCACACGTGAGTTGATACACTCAAACTGAGAAAACACACAAATGCAGACCCTTATACTCATCCTCACAGCTGGTTGTCCCTCTGAATGCGAGCAAGTGGATCTTATCACTGGTACATACACAAACACAAGCACGCACACAAATTCACTTTCTTTCTTTCCTCAGCTCGCTCTCTCTCCTCTCTCAGCTGCCTGTCCTTGTTCAATCCCCAAATAATCACATCCTCTCAGCTTGCTAACAAGGAAGCCCAATCAAGAGATCAATGCCTTTTTTCTTTTTCTTTTTTTTTTTTTTTGCTCTCTTTATTCTGTCTCTTTCCCTCAATCTTTTCCCTTCTGCTTCAAACACCAAACATAATTTACCCATTTATTCTAATTTGGGTTTGTTCTTTCCTCAATAAGTACACAGTCAATATATAAAAGCCAATATCTTGGCAATTAGCGCCGTGTACAGCTCACTTGCAAAAGCAATGAACCAAGTAAGCGAGGTTTGGGAATAGAGCGTTACTGGGAATAGGGAAGAATCAACTGCATGTTCTGCATGAATGAAACAGCGATATGTTTGCATTTTATGCTGATTATTATGTTGATGGCTTTGTTTAATGTCTCGATTATTATTCACCGTGTTGCGTTACAAACTGAGGTGGCCACTCTTTGGAAATAGAGTGAAAATGATTCATTAAATAAAATAAAGAGCTGGAGCGAGTTAGATAGTGAGATATCAAATACATCAAACACGCTTGACTGTATTCTTTTATTTGACTCTGAGCGTTTGTTTGCTTTACATCATGCATGATTTTTTTTACTATGATTTTTATTTTTTTGTAACAATCAGCCATAAAAAGAATATACAGGCCATTTGTCCTATAAAAACACAGCTTGCTGAGAGTCAACCTAGCTCCAGGCTATTGTATCTAATAACACATACACACAGACACATACACAGATGCATGCATACATGCGGCAAATTCCCTTCTCCCTTTGAATAAATCAACACATGAAGCATATAATTCTCAATGTAGGGGCAGTTTAAGGGGGCATTATGGCCCATTTTAAAATCTCATTAGCAGGGCAGCTGCACTTTGCACCCCATGCTGGTGATTGGGGCTCTCTTTTTGTTTTGTTTTTTGTACTCGGGGACCCATGCAGAATCCCTTGTCCCACGCCCACCATCTTCCCCATTCTTCATCCTCAAAATAACATCAGCAGTGACACCCTCAATAGCAAAAACCAGGGGGCAGACAGCCACATACAGTGTGTATACAGTAGTGAGCGCACACACTGGGTACATTTACATCTTCCGATTATTCCCCCTCAGAGGGAACTGACATGTGATATTTCATAATCGCTGTGAAGCCCAGAAAAGCGTGCAACTTGTACTTGAATGCCTAAATTGGAATTTGTCGGCATTGTTATGTAACAGTAAATAAACCCTCGACCCTTCATTTGGGATAGATGTCATTATGCCAACATTTTGTTATAACTTACATTTGTGGAAGCTATAATAACAAAGGAAGCAAGGAGAGACTAACAGAAAATCCAAGAGGTCTACCACAAATAATCTCTTAAATGTAAAACAGGTAAGGTGCAGTCCAAAATTAAATTTAAAAATTGCTGTTAGTCACGTTCATGTTATTATTTTGCCTGGCAAAATATTTTACCAGTACATGATCACAGAAAAAAAAATCTACACCTGGAATAGCAGAAACATTTTAGATAAAAACATTGATATACTGATTCATCTTGATTGAAATGGCCAGATCTTCATTCTATCTTGTAGTCATTATTGTAAGAATCATATAAAGATTGTATTGAAATTGGCAAAATTGTTAAAAAATATACCCCAGGAATTTCATTCATTTTTCATTTTCTACTTTCTGGTGAATTTTAAACCACTAATTTTCACTTTTTTCCACCACAATAGCTTCATATGTAGACACAATAGTCAGGCAATGAAAAGCAATCTGGATCATTTTCAGATAATTATTTTCTACATTCTTACTTAATATTACGCATCAACACATATCTGACATATATCTGTGTTGACAGTAATAGTAAATTGCATAGCCTGTAGCCTGGCTAACACCAGGCTACTTTTGTCTCTTTTGTTTGGGAATGTAACGTCTTTAAATATGCCACCTAATGCGCTCTGTGATATTTTAAATCACATTCACTGATTTTCAAACCTTTCAACAGTTCATGTTCAAAAATTTCAGCAAATTTAAAAAGCATCACATAATTGTATTTTCAGGCACATGCAAACAGCGTGACCGAAGACGGCTGAAAACTAGACGAACACACAATATTATCTTAAGACCAGTTAGCAAAATATCAACAACACTTCAAAACTTGAAAAAACTTGTTGGGATCCCAGTGTACTTGGTTTTCAGACTTTTGAGGGAAAATAATTCTCCTATTTTCTCTGCTGTTGTTATCAACCTGCCCGTGTGTGCACAGGCTAGATGAGAGGCTGTGCAGTTCGTGCCTGAGATCACAACATGGTGTGTGCTTGTGTAAGGTAGGCATAATTAGATTCACCACAAAAAATTCAGTCTTTGTACTAGCCCATAATAGATATTTTGCAGAAGAAAAAAAGACTGAATCTGATAACTGATAAATAATGTTATCAGTGTTATAAATAGTGTGTTTCTTTCCTCCCCCCCTGGTCAATTCCTCTGTCTTTTCCCCTCTTTTAGAGGAAATGTAAACCTATATCCTTCATGTACCCTGTATCCTCCAGATATAAGGGAAACTTTCCCACAGATTGATTTCATTTTCTTTTGTCGCTCCAAAAGAGACAAAAGCTTAACTCTTCAACTATAACTGCAACTACTAACCTTCTGTTGCATTTTGCTTTTTTCACACCATGACACTCAGTTTCCAGCTGGTCCTTAACAATGCTCGAGCTCGATACGAAAAACTGTTCATGGAAATATTAATTTCACACCTTGTCTGAGAGGATTCAGCTCGTTCCATTCACATTGAATTTTAGTGCAATTTAGTGCTTTTTAGTGCAACAATAGATCTCAAATAGAGGAATTTGCACACCTCTGCTGCACGGTGGCTCACATGCGTGGTAAGGGTAAACATGTTAGGTGACGGGTACGCACCTTTGGGCATATTTCTGGCATTCTCTCGGTACAATATGCAATGAAGGGTGAGGTAGAGGTGGCAGTGTTTGCAGGAAAGAAAGAAAAAAAAAAACCTCCCTCGCTGTCAAAATAATTCAGTGAAGTGTAGAATTTAGCAGTGACTATTTTTAAACTGGGAAAAACCTCACAGCCTGTACTTTAAGAGAAGGTCATGCGAGGCAAAATGGAGAGGTGCCATGAATGAGGCTCTGGCAGATGTGGAGCTGTCGTTTGGTTTCTTTTTCTCTCTCTGTTTCCTTTCCTTACTTCCTTCGTTACCCGTATCACCCCACCCCACCCCCAACTCAACACGTGTGAATATACCGCTTACTGAAACTGCCAGAAATGATGAAGTGAAACCCCAGAAAACACTCCTGTCCATTCTTTTGGAGTAAATTAAACATTTTTTGATGAAGTTAGCTGTCAAGCTAACACACAGCTTTTTGTAAAAATTTGTTGGGGTTTGGCAAAAATGGCTGTTCAAATGGGAGGTACACTGTTTGCTCTCTGGTATTCTGAGTCAATATTGCCTCAGCGGTTACTGCTGTATGCCAACAGAAGGACTGTGGGAAAAAAATAAGTAAATAATGGTTTTAAAATCATTCGGTGTGCTGAGACCTTGAGTTGCAAACGCTATTCTGAGAATTCATGTGTCAGCGGTGTCAAAGTCATACATCTTCAGAAAGCTGACATTTTCTTTGTTCAAAAAATACTAATTTAGAGATTTTCACTTCCCTCCTTAGATGACACTATTAAAATCATCAGTGTTAAGAAGCTATGAGGTCTCAAATTTCTTTTCTGAAGTGCTTTCTAAGGTTGATCAAGGCTGTCTTTGTATAAACTTCAAATGTATACAAAATCTAATGTAACCCACAGGCTGATTTTGATGGTCAGGTGCACTAATAAAGGGGTAATGTCACCAGATGACATTTGAGGAACTATAGCTTTGTTTTCTTAAGCACTTGCAATGATTTTATTCCCACACGCGCCTCATCAAGCTTCTGTGTTTCCTCTCCCCAGTAATCTGCTGCATGTCCTTGCGACTGAATGTTAAAGAAAAAAAAAGATGAAAAAAGGAGAACATCAGATATCTGTGCGGCTGTGTCCTCCCTACACCGGATCCAGCTAGATGGACTGATAGATGTGAGGCTGACAGAGAGTATACGCCCCAGACAGGATATTAGAATGGACGTTTCCTTCTTCCGTATGCCACAGGCAGGGCCCTCTCCCACTTGTCTTCTCTGCAGAAAGAAACAGAGGAAAGATAAAGACGTGAGCAGAGCTGACAGGCTGTTGGAGACATGATCCCCTTCGCTGTTTGCATCTTGAGACGGTTTCTGATTTGATCCTTAGAGGATGATCGTGATAGGGGCTTTTTTAGGTATGTGGACAACAGATGGTAAGGGATGATGCAGATCTCTGTGTCTGAGGTGGTTGGAAGCTATTTGATGGTGAAGAAGGCTATTTGTCTTGTTTTAATTTAACCTTTATTTAACCATGTTGCTCCAGTGCGATGAGGGATCTTTTTATCCAACGAGAGGGGGTCAAGATACATTTACAGCCAAAGAAAAACAACAACAGACCCTAAGAAAATGCAAATTTTAAACAAAGTCACCTGAGAGGTGAGGCAAAATATGGAACACAAAAGCAAAAGGTCTGTCTTTCCTAGAAGCAGCAAACATCCATGAACATGCATGTTTGCTTACTTACCCACCAAGAGCTGGATTGTTTATAGACAGTTGTTTAAGAGAAATCATTGAAATCTATCTGAATTTGAAAAACACTGCATTCATTTGGATTTTTGTCTGTTTAATAAACAATTATGCATCCATTACAATTTAAGTTTCCAACATATGTCCAACAATATCTTGCATGTACTAGTGGGTGATTCCCAATATGAGCTTGTGTGCATGCATGCACATATGACCCCTTAGACCTACATACTTAAGCTGCAGTGGTACTTCATGTGACACGTGTGCATAAGTGGATCATGCATCTTTACCATCACTGGCTCACTGCAGCTCCTTCACCTACTGAATACTAAGTTGTCCTAATGAACTACACTAACAGGCACTGTCCTTTTTCCTTTTTTTTAACATGACCTCATTAGCATGTAAAAGTGAACCCATATGTGTGTGATGTGCCCTTGCATGTGAACTGAAACAGAATTTACATAGTTAACAAGCAGCTAAGCGTGAATAAAACATGTGAACCGTAATGCAATGGGCAATATCGTGCAACATATGTCCTGACTGGATGAACCTTGATCCTCTCTGCCTCACTTCATTAGGACCTGGATCAGAACACCTCAGTGCCCCCAGAGCCAGAGCTGAAACTGCTTTCTTTTTATATTGTAGGATAAAAATTATTTAAAAATCTCCATGTGAGGGGACACACCATTTGCTGTTACCTTTTTCAGCCCCTACTGTGTGGTGAAGTTAAATATGGAGTAATTTGGTGTTGCACTACACAGGAAAGGGTTTGCCAAGATCTAATATACATATGGAATTACTGTTTGTCAAATCTGGATACAGACTAAGCACATAAGTATTTACAGGGTAGACTTGTTAGATGAGTATGAATTGACAGGAGAGCAAAAGCACACCAGGCAACTGTTTCCTCTCTCCATTATCTTGCTACAAAACCTATCCAAGAATCCTGTGTCTGTGCGCAGGTAAAACGCTGACAAGGGTAGTTTATTTCAGTGCGCAAAACTGGATCAATATATAATTTCTTGATATGTATTATATACAAGTATGCAGTTATTTATATTCATTAGCCCAGGAAAGCCCAGGAGTCGTCTCCATAGGTTAAGGTAACAGAATTGGGGTAAATCTGCACAATATTCAATTTTAACAGTTGGCCATCAGACAAAAAAAGAGAAAGCAAGTGAGAGAACAAGAATAATATATAGTATAGTATATATGAAAATAGCTCCACTGAAATAAAGAAAAGCACAGTACTTTACTGAGGTAATGTACTATGAAAATGTCAGGAGGGAAAAAGGAAAGGAACAATATAACAACAAGCAGCATCGCCTCTTTTTATCAACCAATGATTGTAATGACACTTGAGAACATGGCTTGCATTTGTTGGGGGTTGGCTGTGGTTGTGCTGGGCAATGTCTAGGTATGAAGTTACAGCAGGTCAATTTTAGGGGCAAAAAGGGTAAAAAAAAAAAAAAGGGATTAGAAATAATAGTGAGAGATTATTCACAGAGCTGAAAGAAAGTACTTAAGGTCTCTTTTGCGTTGTTCTAGCTGCATCTCTCAACCTTCTTCAGACACGGTTCCATAAGCCAAGGCATTTGTGGTTAGTATGGTATGGTCCCTGTTTCATATATATGCTCTGTGAATGCATGGGCCAGACTGAGTAGACAAAGCCAGTCTTCCAACGCCAGCAGGGCTGTTCAAACCCTGTCGGTCTTTCCATCCGCAGAGATGCTGGAAGAGTTCCCAGAGATACAGTAAGCCGAAGCCGAAGTGATGACTTCACACGGAAACGATCTAATTGGGGAGCTGACAGCTATATTATGGTTAAATCCCCTGTGAAAAACCTTTGGCTTTAGATTGTGGATCAATGTGACAGAGTCAGAGCAAGTATTAAAAACTGGGGTGGGTTGTATGTAAGAGGATGGAGAGGTAGTGTGTCTATGAATGGGCAATCACACGCACAGTCCCTGACCATGCCACCAAATACTCACGGCAGGGTCCAAGGTAAACACAGCTGTGAAATATCCTGAGTGACTTCACAAATGACAAATCTGTATTGGTGCAAGAGGCAACTGCTAAGCTGTCAGTCCTTCAAACCTCTGTCTGTCTGACTGTTTATCTGACTCTCCGTCTTTGCCAGAGGGACAGTAGCAGCCAACTGCAAACAGAATGCAGTGACTGTATACAAATGAAAGACGGCAGCAAATCAAGAAGGATGACAGAAACAATGACAACATGCATGATTTGGAAGTATTGTATATTTGGCCTCATCCATCCATCTGCATTTATTCTCCATTTGGGCAAGCTGTTATTTTGATGCGCTTTTCTGCTTAGAAGAGTGTGAAATACTGTGGGACAGAATTCATCCATGTGAAGGGAATAGACAGAATTGGGCTTATATATTTAGTGATGATTTCTATCTTTTACTCCAAATATGTATTCAATTATATGTGTGGATGGGCTGCTTTGAACATATAAGGGTTGCAACTAAATATAAATACACATTTGAGAATTTAGCATATTTCTGTTGACATTTTTGGTGTTATTCTTTCATTTCCCTCCAGAAAGAATTGCAGAGTTGCATCAATCAAGACAACTGATTTCTCGTCACTTTATTTGTCACCTGTTGCAGATGGATGCTAAGGCTGTTGGGCTAAGGTCAGTATGCACTCTTTATCATCACTCTGGGTTCCGGACTAGCTTTGCGTTAGCATGCTGTCTGTGGTGATGCTTGCAAAGATCTAAAGTTGTATTTGCAGTATAATGGGATTTTTTTTCTCTCCTGAACACGGCTGGCACTTTATCATCGTACTCTTATCCTTTTGAGCAATAAAAATAAAAATACTTTCCAGATCTCGACTTCAAACAAACCTTATTATTGTAAAATTGTACCAAGGAGCTCTGGCACATGTAGCAATACACAAAGGGTGATTTGGGCTACTACGCGTACGTCCTTCAAGTGGACTCCAAGCAAGCTAGAAAGCTGAGTATCTCCGGTGTCTGCAGCTGTCCTTGTGCACATTTGCAAGCGGGTATAATTTCGGCCTTAGGCTTAGGCTTAAAAAGGTTTGTAACCTTTTTAAGAGTGCAGCTTCCTTTGGAGAGCAAAAATATTGCAGTGCACTTTCCCCCTCACATGCCTAGAATGACAAATTTATGGAGTGCATATTACTGTATAAAAAATTAAGACAAATTATCTAAAAAGGGTGAAAATTTTAAATGGAACTGGCCAAAAGGCATCTCTCATTTTCTCATTCTCGTCTATTTTCCCTCTCGGCTGTGAATGTGAACACAAGGCTACAGATACACCGAGGTTGTTCCCAATCTTACAGTTAAGAGTTCAGCTAATATTGACTTATGTCTAGCAGTTATATAGACTCAACATGCAGTTGGCCTTGGTTCTCAAATAGTTCACAGCAATTATGTGAAAGGAAGGGATTAAATAGAATTATTATCGGCTGCGATAAAAATGCCATTTTTCTTAACTGTTGACATAAAACTTAAAACTATTCTCAAATATTCATAACATTTATAGAAGTAAAATCTGTAGTTAGAGTCGTCTACATGTTTAAAAGTGTGATTGCTTGGTTGCCCCATGCTGAGGTGTGATAGCAGAATCCTCCCCAAAAATGTGCTATGCCAATTGGAATCTTGTGACTTAGAGTATATTGCCAGGGTAGGGCTTTTAATATCCCCTGCCAATAATCTACTGTGCTAAAAAAAACAAAAAAAACAACAACAACAACAACAACAAGGAAATAAAAGTCAAGAAATGCAAAAACTCTGTTTTCCTTTCCTAACTTTTACTATATTTGTTTGTCACTTTCACTGTCCTGGAGGGGTCCACTGCAGGTGTAGGAATATTGACTTTGGCGCTGCTTTTCGTTGTTTTCTTCTTGTCAGGAGGTGTTGAATACCCTCAGAGTGAGTGCAGAGGAGGAAGCCAGGCAGTTTTTTTTTCTTTTTTTTCCCACTCAGACATAACATGCCCAAAGCACATCAGTGCTGTCCATGTCAATAATGTCAGACCGAAATGGTCCTTGACTGGTCAAGAAGAGATTAAGTTTGACCACATTCTGGGGAGATTATGCTCTGAATTATGCAGATATATTCCTGTGCCTAAGTTTTTAATAGTAACAGTTTGGACCGACACTGGAGGTTGGAGCAAACTCCAAAGTTAGTTATAGCTGTGACCTGTCAAAACAGCAACTAATGAACTAATTACATACAACGACTGTTACAATATTCACTATCGCCCCTGTCCACACAAGTTTTATGACTTCACAAAAGGCAAAACATCCCTCTCAGATTGTGTTTTATAATTTGATAAATTTACTGTACACCATTTAAATTTTGCTTAAGATGGATTATCATATAAATTCAGCAATCATATAAATTCAGCAATCATAAATTCACGGGAGTCCCACCGTCAAAAAGTTCTATTTTTCAGTCATGGCCACAATTAAACATTTTGCTGTATCTTTAAATGCACTCTCATATTTGGTTATGAAGCTGTGTGTGTGTGTGTGTGTGTGTGTGTGTGTGTGTGTGTGTGTGTGTGTGTGTGTGTGTGTGTGTGTGTGTGTGTGTGTGTGCGCACTGTTGATTGAGTCACATCCAGCATTGCTGCTGTGGGTGCAAAACAGCCTCCGGTATTAGCATGTATAAACAGGCTTATAAATGGAGCACTATTTGGCTGTTCATTTTCATCCTCTTAACAGTAAACAAGGCGGAACAGGCCCTGACACCCTCAAATAAATACAGACCAACACACGCAAATTCAGCCGCAGCGAGGAGCCGAGGAGGCTTGTTTGAGTTAAGGTCAATCCTGTTTAGATTGCTTTCGTCGTATGCAGTTTCTTTCTTCTCCTCTGCCCAGGAAATCATATATTCATTTATTCTGAAAACTGGCGTTGTAATGAATTTGACTGTGTTTATTTGTGCTTTACGATTGTTCTTTCGGTGTACAAGCGAGGATGGTGGTGGTGCGGGGATTTGCAAAGGAATGAGCAAAGTGGATGCACTCACATGCAGAGGTGCACTTGGCAGCGGCTCATGTAAATATACAATGTATTGTAAATTAATGGGCAGCTTCAGTATGTGAGAAGTGATTCTGTCATATGCCCCTGTCGGTCTTGAGATGGTATATTAATTTATGTTTCAAGCCATCAGAACTCTGGCTGGGAACAAAACCAAAGAGGAAGCCGACAGCTGACCTTCAGCATTAACTATGAACACTGCTATTAAGTAGGCCATGCAAGGTTTTTTTTTAGCAAATAAATAAATTCATAAATGATTTAAAAAAATCTTTATATTTGCTCGCAAAAAAGTTGATTCTGTTCGTCTGGACGTAGCGTTTTCAGTGGGAGAACATCATCCAGGCGATTTCTTCAGATTTCCTTACCTGAATGATTGAGCGTGCATCGAGACTTTATATCTGCACGTTTTTTGAGGTCAGAGGAGACCTGCAGTGTCTCCCACTGCTAACAGAATAAAATGAACATACAGTAGAACGACTAGTGGCAGCTGTTTGGAGGAAACTTTGTGCTTCCTACCTCACACAAAATGTTAAAGAGATAAAGCAAAAACAAGTCGCTGGTAAAAAGCCTGTAGCAAGCTAAAGACCGAGATAGCAAAGCTAAAAGGCCAATAATGGATCCATCATTGTGCAAATGAATAAAAACTGTTACAAAGTAGTTACCTCTACCGTTACTGGGTTACAAATAGAGGCACAAATTCACTACCATTTGGATTTACACTTCAGTGTTAGACTGTACAAAGGATTATACTGTCACAACTGTACAGGCTGAATTGCAGTTAGACACCAAGCAATGCATCTGACACTTTCAGCAGGGAAAATTTACAGCATGCCTCTATTGGCTGTGGTGTCTTGTTTTTAATTACACCACACAAAAGGATAATGGCGAGTGTCAAAATGGTGGACAGGTTATAAATAAGATCCATTCATTAAACACTATCAGTCTTTTCTGAAGGAGCCATCTAGACGAGAGCACTTGAGACAATGCAGCATGTCATTGTGATAAGTCCCATCTTGGCTTTTTAGCGCTTTGCTGAAACAAAGACCGGATTAAGAGCATGGATTGGAATGGTAAATCACAGTCAAATACATTTGTTTCTCTAACACGGCACAGTCTCCAAGCTCCCTGCAGCGACCTACTCTGAGTTATTTATGATGTCGAAATTAATCTCACTTAGCGCGATGGGCTCTCGAAGAGGGGCCCTCCTTCTGAGTCAGTTGCTGCGCAAGGGATGAGAGCGAGATTGAAGAGTCGAGAGGGAGCGCAGAGCCACCAAGGACTTATTCAAATCCTCCCTCATAGATTAGCAATCGCGGCTTGACAAGCCGCCCCGCAACTTATTATTTATTTAATTTTTGAAAATCGAAGCCGTTCCTTACTAACATGTCAGAGACAGGGGGGTAATCCGTTTGGAATTTACGAGTGATGAGACAGGAGACAAACTCGACGACATGTCACAGAGTAACCGAGGCTGGAGGAAGTAAAATATGCAAATGAGGCCTGCATGCTTTAAATCAGCTGTCTTTTCCATTGCTGCTCTCTGGCATTGTTCCCCTATGATGGATAGAGGCTTTCGTTGCAGAGAACCATTAGTAGAACAAATGTTATGATTAATGATTACATAGGATACAAATTTGATTTTGTATTGATGCAATGTTGTTTAAGAGTACAGTCTGTTATTGTTCTCATTTTAGAAAAAACAAGATTTCTGCTTTGATTTTCACTTATCTGCGTGTTGAGGATCCAAGAATGATTCAGCTTGGGCAGTGATGGTATAATTCCCAAGTAAATTAAAGCATTTATGAAAATGCAAACGTGACCTGAATTAAACTGGACACATTGTTTAGTGTTTTTACTCTTAAGACTTAACTCATTAAGACGATCTTTCTTCTAACACAAACAAAAAGGGACAAGGCCTGTCCGAGGGAATAAACACAGCCTTGCTATTAAAGCTTCCTCACTCGGACAGTGTTTTACACCAATAAATAACAAATGCAAGTGAATGCCGGGCATTTTCACATTTTCATGAATGCTTTCATTTATTTTGGAGTTATACCATCATGGTATCTTCTTATGAAAATTGCTTGCATAATAAGAGCCCAGATGCTTCTACAGAGATCAAGAAATAGAATAAGATATGAACAGTGACAGCTAATTAACATGAAATACTCTCTGTTAAGCAATATCTGTCACTGCGAATATTATACTAAGAGAGGTTTTGCTGAAATATGAGTTGGTGTAAACTCAAACTTGTACTGATTTCAGTTTCCTGTTTCAAGAGATGTATCTTCATGGACATTTCAGAAACATTGGCTAACCATCCATTCTAGATAGTCTTCAGCAGCATTACCTCGGTGTAGCTTAAACATTTTGGCAGGGAGGTAAAAATATGCTCTTGACCGCCCGTGTCACTGCAACATCTTATCTCTGTCATACAACAGGCCTATGTTGACCCCAGAAGTCAAAAGGGGCTATTGTTTGACAGTTCAGTGGCAGGTGCAAGTAGGTTCTCAATGCTATACATATATACATGTACAGTGCTGTGGAAAGGTCTTGAGCCAACCTTCATTTCTTTACATTTTGCTAGGAAGATAGGAAATTGATACATGCAGATATATATCGAGACCCAATATATGGCAAAATCATTTTTGTACAGTTGAACAATCTTGAAAATCAATATTTGGTATCACATCCTTTAAATACAGGTAATAAATGAATTAACATTTTAATTATTCAATGAAGTCTGAACTCTCTTAGGCAAGCCAAGCTTTCCTGTAATTTCTTGAAGTAATCTTCATGAATAGTTCTCTAGGCTTCTTGAAGGACATTCAGCTCATCTTTCGATGTTGACTGCAGACTCCAGATCATCCATCTCCAGATCATTCCACACTGCTTTAATATTGTTGAGGTCTATTGTTGAGGAATCTGGGTAGGCTAGTCCATGACTGATAGTGTTTGACTCTGTGCTTTTCTATCCAGATGTGCTTTTGCTGCATTGACAGTCAATCCAACGCTTTCCACTTGGCACAATGGTTTTGCATGATGGAACAAAATCTCACTGTGTTTGTCTGGGTTCATAATTCCATCAGTTTTGACAAGATCCCCAACACCACTGACTGAATGCAGCCACACACTATGACACGGCCTCCACTGTGTTTTACAGCTGGCTGTAAACACTCACTGTTATTCTTGTCTCCTCATCTCCTTCGTATATATTGATGATAATTGGAACCAAAAATTACCATAACACTTGTTCCGATTACTCAGATTTTTTAAGGATATATTGCACACCATGCCAAGATAAGCCATGTTATTGACTAATAGCTCTTTGGGAATCACCTCATAAGTGCAAAACACTATTTTATGCCTATCAAAGTCTGTTATCTTTGGCATTTTTCATAGATTTAACTAAAGAAATTGGAACAAATTATATGGTTTTACAAGAGGCTGCTTGAATGCCAAACAAAATGCCTAAAGATTTACTTTAAAATTGTCTCTTTGCTAAGCTGTATACATAGACATAACACTGATTGACACTGATTCATCCCTTGAGGTAGGTGTCTTTTTATGCTTGAATGATTCAAAGGTCAGTGTTAAGTAGCTTAACACTGAAAACATTCCACTGAATAGAGTCAGGTATAAGGACTGGCCTGAAATTAAGTGAAAAAGCAGCCAATTTCCAAAGAAAAGCTTTAAAATACTTTCAGAAATCCTGGAGAACTATCACCCAAGACCACTTTAGAAATTACAAGAAAGTCTGGTTCCTTGGAAGAAATAGACAAAAAAGGCTCAAGACTGTGGACATTTAAAGTATGAGTCGTTAAATATAAACATAAATTCAGCACAAACATTCACCTGGACCCAATATGAACTGATTTAATTGCAGTACTTAAAGGTTTTCGTGATCTCACAGAAAGTAAGATTTTCACACAAATGTCAAGCATAATGAAATGATACAGTGAAGACATTTCCTAAGGTCAAAGGTCAGGTTCAGACAGATATAGATGTTGACTGAAAGTTTTCAGTTAGTTGTAGGCGTAAAACATGGGCGGTAATACTATGACTACCCATAGAGCCAAAACAGCTAAACAAGAATAAACTGCATTTTTTTATTGCATTTTTAATACAGTGTAAATATCAGTGGGATATAAAAGGTGATAATTTGTGAAAAAAAACTAAAATAAAAAAGAAATTTGAATTAAACACACCTCAGTTTATCTTGTAGAATATGTGTAGAAAAGGTCACCGTAGGCTGAATTCATTTTCAATGTCATACAAGACTCTGAAGGTTGTCAATGAACCAGCTGACTCATTTTAGCTGGGACCCTTACAGACTCTGCTGGCATCATTTGGAGGCCTTAGCTCCGTGACATTTATAAATATTTGACAACAGATGAGTGGGCTCTGTTGGATGCCACTCGAAGGCCGCAGACAAATCTGCTAATAAAGCAAAGGCCATCAGCGATTTCTCAGTCAAAGACTGTGCTCAGTAAACGGTGGACGAGATTGTGATGAAAATATACATACAGACTTGGACACACACACACACATACATGTACACATACCAAGTAACAGTGAGCCACTCATCACAATCAGTAACAGAGAAAATGAAAAAGCAATTAGATCCTTTGTGAGCGACACTTGAGACAAAATGTAGCAAAAGTATGACTATGATCCTCACTTGCCAGATGAGGAAGCGTGTGTGTATGCATATGTGTGTGCATCAGCCTTGTTACCAGGCAGCTGTTAACCTTCCAGGTTGAATGAAAAACAGGTGGTGGTGGGACCAAGTGCAAAAGCTTGGCTCGGAGGAAACACTTAAACTGTGCAATACCTGACGAGTCACCAATAACACAAAAAGTGTTTTCTAGAGGTGTCTTGAGCAATGGTACTGTAACAACAGAAGCGCTGCACAATTTTGAAATTGTGCATGGTACCGCTTACTTCTGCACATTATTTGTTTCTGCACGCATTTGCTCCCTCTTTTATCCCTACTCCTTCTTATCACTATCTTAATCAGTGATTACTGTCCCTTTGTTCTTGTTCCCTTTCCCCCTTTTCCTTCCTCTCATTCTTCCATCCCCCTCTGTTTCTGTCCATCTGTATGTTGCTTTCTCTGCGTTGGCACGTGTATTGCTGTTCCCCTGGTTGGTTCTTGGCCAGCTCCCCCACTCCTCTATTCTTGCTCTTGTTCACCCACCCCCACCTTCCTCGCCATCCTCTTCTTCTTCCCATTTCTGCATGTGTGCCAAGGTCTGGGGGGCTCGACACAGTGTTCAGCCCAGTGGCCTAAAAGTGAATACTTACGTAATTGCCAACTGTCTCCAATCATTAGGGGCAGCCCTTAAAAAAGATATGCTTCGCCGACAGCTGCGTCCCCTTGCCTTTGCCAGCCTTTCAGATCGCATTTGCTTTAAAGGGCTTGTCCGCATTATATTTAACCCCAAAGCGTTTTGTGCACCGTGGACAACAGAGGAAACGCATAAAGGATACAATTTTTGAAGTTCTCCAACATAAAGTATGAAAACAGTTTCTCTCGACATGTCAAATGCATTAAGAATAACTGTGTCGATGTGTATTATTTCCCTGAGTAATGCTATGGATTTTGTGGCTTGACTGCTTACACTGTGTGAAATAACACACTACACACTAATTGCAATTTAAAGTGCAGCAATACAACAATATATTGCAATCTTTAATACCAACATTGTTCGGTCGTCAACTAAGTTGCTACACTGGGATTAGGTAGAATCTTTGAGATCTCGCTCAGTGGATAAATTAATAAGGCAGGGATCAGAACTTTGGCCTTTTTTATATGCTTTCACAGCTTGTAGGCTTTGCTGCAGCATACTATGTAGAATAACAAAACCTTTGTTTCTGTGCTCCTGTGTGAATTCTTGATGAAATCCACAGACACGTTGGGAGAAATTAAGGTTGAGATGTGTTCAGAAAAGACTCATTTGTTTATATTAACTACTGACAATTCCCTGCCAGTTCCTGCTTAGAGACGAACGTACATTTTATTTCCGTGCTTTCAGAGAGACCTCCCACAGTATGGTTAGTGACAGCTGGGTCAGGTCCCCACATATCGAGGACACAGCTGCCCTGCAGACATGTGCTCAGATGCACATGCGTGCGCACACACACAGACGAACTCCCTTGCACCAGGCAAACAGGAACAGGAAAGCAGAGCATCTGAACAGCCTCGGAGCTGAAACATACAGCCACATTCCTCTTGTCTAACAAAAAGCATACATGCAAAAAGACATTTCAGATTAAAACAAAGAAGAATTAATTTAACCCTAAATCACCTGTGTTTTACAGATTTTTTTTTTCTTTTACAATAGAATAAGTTTAAAAAGTCCATTAAACTTTTCTGCTTAAAGTATATTTTTTTTAAATATATATTTATTTTTAAAGCTGTATGTACAAAACCTGAACTCCTGCGTCTCCAAATTTAGATCCCTACTTCTCAGCATATCTCCATGGCTGACAAACATATTGGCATGTTTCAAGCTGTTGTCCAAGAGAATGCTTGTACCCGAAACTAATTACCTGAAGCAAGAAGTCCTAGAATAACTCTTGCAATCAACTTTAATGTGTTGCTATTCTCAACTTGCACAGAATAAATCCAGTGGCTTTTGACCAATACAAGTTGCAGTCAAACTTATTGAAAAAGCAAAAGTAATTCACTAGCTTATATTTTTCCTTTAATTACTGGTTGACACAATATAAGCATGTTTTTAAGAGAATACACATGTTAAGTTCTTAGATCCTGGCTTTGGTAACAATAAGAGTGAAAAAAAGAAATAAATGATATCATTGAAAAAAATAGAAATGTTCTCATGTTGAGTGCCTATAAGGTGTGATCAGCTGATTTCAGTTCATGTGCTGGGAGGAGGAAAATAGTGTAGGAGCATCTAATTTTTTAAGGAGTGAAGATATGGACATAGCTTTTATTATTAACGTGTGAAAGGACATTAGTGAAAAATGCAATGGTAAAATGCAGACTGCGTCAAGGACAGAATCAACTGCAGCGTGCTGCTAACATAGTATCAGCTCTTTGCTAATATCTGCACAGACAGCATGCTAGCTCTGAGCTAGCAAAGAACCTGGAGCCATGTTGAGCTGAGTGAATACCAACCCCAGCCCAACATCCTGAGCTTCATCTTCCACAGTTAACAAAGGCTTGTTGTTACCTGTGCTTTGAAATCTATTTAGACTGGTTTTAAACCTTGCTTTGTGTCCAATGATTGATGAGTTTTATGTGGTTCTCAGCAGGTATCGTAACAACAGCAGTGGCTGCAGTGACTCCAGACATGCTTGCAAAAGTATGGGACAAGTTTGACGACTGTATACAGATATGCTACATATCTGGAGGGGAAAATTCTAGTTTTGTATGTAAACTGTATATTTAGTTTTTAGTTTAAATTCTATGTCCATTACTTAAAAAAATTGCCTTTTGAAATCAGATTATTCTTTTCATTACACCTTATTTAATGAACAAGTGTGAAAAATACATCCTGAAAACATTCACATTTCAATAACTATTTATAAACAAGTTGAAAGTCCTTCAGAAAAATTACTGCAATTGCAGCAGTAAAATGGATCTGTTGGAGAAAGCCATAATTCTTTGAATCAAACAATCAAGCTGTGATTAAAGTGCAGACATTCAGCTTTAATTTGAGCGATTTAACAAAATTATTGCATTAAATGTTTTGGAATTACTGCCCCTTTTATAGATAGCCCTTCTTTTTCATAGGCTCAAAATTAATTGGACAGTTGACTGACAAGCAGTCAGTCATGGAAACGTGAGGTCTGTTCTCTTGTTATTTCAGGACAAATGAAGCAGACATAATATCTGAACTTGATTCAAAGTGTTGAATTTATATTTTACATCAACTGGCCAAGTGGAAGTGTAGAGAGGCAAAACTGCAAAAATTCTGCTTTTTGCCCAACAAATTATAGACCAAATTATATACCTGTGTTTTCCTATATTAGTGTAATAAATAAATTCTGCTTCTAATGAAGAAACTAATGTACAGTCTCTAAACAAGATGTCAGGATTAAATTTACTCTACTTTTACCGTACATGCATCAGGAGAGGTAGTTAATCTTTTTGTGTAACTGCAGATTCACAATAAACCAACTCATCTAAAGACAAACTGCATTTACTATACATATTTCATTATAGTAAATGAATTAAAATATTCTGTGTTTGAATGTCTAGTAGTTAACCTGGACTACTTGAATGTCTTTTAACAGAAAATCACATTTACTTTGCCTTCTTTCTGTTTTCTCTATAAAGAAATTGAGGTGAACTATTTTCAGGAGGTACTTGCTGATAAAAATCAGAAGTAAGTTTCTGAGGCTGAAGAAATGAGAATGCTTTTAAGTAAGAAAAAAAAAAATACATTCACAAATAAGTGTGTCAGACTGACGGCTTGTGTAAACACTCCCCAAGCAGAAGCTCAGAGGGCCATGATTCAACCATGAAGGATAATCAAATCAAATGCAAATGCAGTTTGTGTGATTTTTTTTTTCTGTTGCTGAAGCTTGATGCCCTAAGGGGCCTTGTCAGTTGTTAGGGGAGGGGTCGTAGATAATGAGGGGTCACGCTTGAGGGGCCCTTTGTAGACACAGTGAGTGGGAGACCTTTTCTTAGGGACAAAATTGTGGAATTACTTCAAGACAAAGGGAGCAAGAAGCACCCTTATTCTCTTGCAAACCCACACACACACACACACACACACACATACACACACTCTCCATTTTTATTCTTTCCATTTTCTTTTATGAGTGGCTGTGTGTGTTTGCATATGGATATTGATATGCTACAGTCGGACTCTTTATGAAAATCTTGGAAAGGACTTAAAAATGGCCGCCTGAAGCAAACAGGTCTTTGGCCATCTGTTTGTGTGTTTTTCATTAAATAGATCATGTCTACAGAAATTTTGAGAAGGCTGTCATTGTTATACTTGGTGTTATTATTTCAAAGCAAAACAGTCCCAGTGTACATTCAGTTCAACTAAATTCTTTGATATTATTTTTCTTCCTCAGCACAAATCTCTTCCTACACCATTTATCATGCTCACACTTTTTTTGCTTAAAAGCTTTAAGACACCTGAAGAGAGTTCGACATACCGAGAGATCTTTCCATTATACACTTAATCTAACATCGGCAATCAGGATAAGCGGTCACACAAAGGTGGTTATCAAATCAGTAAGGTTCTCAGGGTTTCCTCTGCATGTTCACATGTAAGCGGTGGTTATTTTACAAAGGAAGATGAAACTGGGTAGGGTAAAATACGAAAGGTTAAACAGATACAGAATGAAAGCAGACAAAGGAGCAGTATGACTGTATGTGAGGGGGAAAGTACTGTAGTGTTAAAAATATATGCTAAGTTTTTCGGTCAGTAACACTAGGAAAGATCTACTATAGCAATAAAGTGTAGACGCGAGAAAAGTAAGCTGTCAGAAATGCCAACTCTGGAAGTTGACAGAATTACCGATATCACAACTCTCTCTTAAAAGAATCTTCAAAAGAACGTTTTAGTTTTTATTCTTTCAGCTGAAGCCTTGATGGTGTTTAACAGTCTGAGAGCAAGGAATTCAACTGTAGGCTGACTGTGTGTACAAGTTTGATGTAAGGTCAGCAAGTACAGTATAGGAGTATTTGTTTTCAACCAACAGAGCAAAAATCAAGGAACAAAGCTGCATCTTAGAATCTGTATGTATCACATTAGTTGCTACTAAACATCTTGGTAGCAGATATGTTGCTACTTCTACTGTTGTCAATGTTTGAGAGGATTGGTGACACTGTTTTCCAGAGAGCTGATTATTTCATTCCTGTTTATCTTTAATCTGGCACATAACCTGCTCTGGAGCTGGTTATATTTGCACCATAAATTACCATAGATTTTACATTTTGTTTAATAATTTATCACCCAAAAATTTAAAAACAGAAGAATTCTCTCTCTTTCACCACAATTTCTGTCAAACTTGCTGCTGAGCACAATTTCCATTTTACAGTCATTATTTTTCCAGCAAATGAAAGGAAAATCCGTCTTCTTTTAAACATGTCCTGCAAAAATCCAATTCATTTAATTTATTTATTTTTGTCTGTAGTCATTAAGTAAGTCAAGTGACATCTAATTGGCCAATAGAGACCTGTGCTGGGCTGAGCAAAACACAGATTTCACTCTCAGGTATGCACAGAATGTCATCACCATAGTAATTGATTATAGGGCCTTGACTAAAATGGACTTGCACACATTTCAACCCATTTAAAGCTACTCATCCATTTGGAAGGCAGGAGCAAGGAACAAAAACAGGGAAACAAGAATGAACATGAAGAGGTGGCCAAGGATCCCTTCATGTGAATAGTGTAAGATGCCGCTTGTTGTCTGGGTGATAGAGAGCACCATGTCATCAGCAACATAAGATAAGTCATCGCAGACTACATAAATAATCTGCTATTACAATATAAAATTGGAAGGTTAAGGCAATCTGTAATATGACCCACACCCACACCACAATGTGTACCCCAACCTTTCCTTTGATTTTATGGGACCCCTAACTTCCGAATGTACTTCCTCCATTAAGAGCCTCAGTGTTACTTTTGACAGTGCTTTTAAATTTGATAAACAAATCAGCTCCGTAGTCAAGGGATCTTTTTATCATCTACGGATTTTAGCTCAAGTCAAGTCCTACCTGTGCAGGAACGATCTAGAAAGGGTGGTCCATGCTTTTATTACTTCATGGCTGGACTACTGTAACTCCTTTTATGCTGGTTTAGATCGTTCCTGTCTGCATCGCCTCCAACTGGTGCAGAACGCTGCTGCTCGCATGCTGACCGGTTCCAAAAAGAGAGACCACATCACTCCGGTCCTCTGCTCTCTCCACTGGCTCCCAGTTGCTTTTAGGATTGATTTTAAAATTTTACTGCTGGTTTTTAAGGTTCTTAACGGTACTGCACCTCCTTACCTGGCAGAGCTTCTTAGCATTTACCGCCCCAGGAGATCTTTGAGGTCAGCAGACCTGATGCTTTTAGATGTTCCCAGGTACAGATTAAAGACTAGGGGAGAGAGGGCTTTTGCTGTGGCTGCACCCAGACTGTGGAACAGTTTACCTCCTCACATCAGACTCTCCACAAGCCTAGGAACTTTTAAAACTGCTCTTAAAACTCACCTTTTCTCATTGGCTTTTAGCAAGGTTTAACTTATTGTTTTAACTTATTGTTTTATCAGTGAGGTGTTTTATGTACTTGTGTTTTATTGTATTTTATATTTGTATTTTATTGTACAGCACTTTGGTCAGCCTTGGTTGTTTTTAAATGTGCTTTATAAATAAACTTGACTTGACTTGACTACTGCACATTTACAGAATAAGCCGGGCAAATATTCTTTGTTTTTATGCTGAAATAGATGATTTCGCACAGTGCTTAAATTTACTTACAGTATAATTTGTTTTTTCTTTCCTGTATTTTAATGTATCTACTGGTCAGTAATAGTATGTAAAAATAATTCCGTTGCATTTTCAGACAAAGTACAGTGGAATTCCATTTAATTCAAGGGGAATTACAGCCTTAGACATGTCGTTTGGTCATTGCAGTTGATCAGTGTATATATCACAAATACAAGCATATTCTTGATGCTGCCGGGTATTTGTGGGGATGTTTTAATCTCTATTATATCAGTATAAAGAATCAAGACCGGGAAAGTTCAGTTTCATAATATATTTAATCTTTAAAGTGTTTATTAGATTATTTGATTTGAAGTAGTGGGAAGAAATTTTAAGTCATATTGAAATTATGACAAATATTCACATATAATTTTAAAAACCACTGAAGGATTCATTTCTGCTCTGACATATTTTAGCCTTTGAAAGCCACTAAGCATGCTTGTGGGTGGGGTAGCGTGTGATGTGGCCCCGAAGGAGCAGAAGATACCAGACAATGTGGAAAAATAGCATTAAGCCTCCCACCTGCCTCCTAAACATCATGGAAGGACAGTAATTCTGTGTAGGTAGAGAAATGTTACCAGGTTTCTTACAACAGCTGAAGATAACAGCACAGCTTGAAAAGTTGAGGTAGGAGCTCATATTACTGTATAGTCACTTCATAAGATCACACTGCCAGCATAGCCTTTACACCCAGTTAACTCTCGTTTGCAGTTTGAAAGATGCCGTCAAACAGCTAATAATTATAGAATTTGTTTTAATTTTTTTAGTTGCTTTTTTCAGGCAACCCCTTAAGGAAAAAACACATTAGCTAATTAATTTCAGTTCTATTTTGTGAAAAAAGAATCTATTTTGGAACAACCTTGACTTTTAAAAGAAGTGCCTTTATAAAACTAAAAGCAGTGAAACTAAATTATTCAGAATTTGCCTAATATTTGGAAGAATCGTAGTTAATTTCATTGACAAAAACAAAACTTTAACAATTTAGCCTATGTGATTCACATGCAAAACAGCAGAAGTAGGCTGGTGTGTAATTAAAAAAACAAGGGGTCCCAATAGTATCGTAGTTGAAGGCAACGCCCATGCCCAGAGAGGGGTCTTGGGACTCTAAACAATATTGCAGTGAGGTTTAGCACACTTTAAAAGCCACAATGGACAACACTGGAAAACAATGGTGGGCTAACATGACTGCGCTTGTATGTTTGACCAGGACTGTAAGGTCTATTGTCTTTTCAATTGTAGTCCTGCTGAAGGGGAAGTGAGGCATAATCATGACAAAAGTGATGGGTGCATAAAATTTTGGGACATGTCTATTTAATGAATCCTTAAGCAGCCAAGCATTGATGCAATCTGTGCGCTGAGTTTGACTGGGCTTTAGCAGCTGGAAAGTGGCAGCAAAGCTCAAATTGAGTTCTGGGAGATTTACAGCTGTGTGCTACAGCATCTACTCCTTGGTTGTTGCAGCATACAGCAGTGTTGCTTGAATTATCAGTGTTTTTGTAGGCTGTCTGCCTATGACCTTATGCTAGTCTTTTACACCTTTTTCTGACTTTGAGGGCATAATGGAGGACATTTTTTTTTTTTTACCTTTACTCCTACCCTAGTTAGACATAATATATTTCATATTAAAACAGCTTTCTGATTCCGCCAACTAGCACCAACATTCATGTGGCTGAAAATAATAAATTGCCTTGCCTAATGTACGCAAATGTATCTCTAATGAGTAGTGTCCTACTTGTTCAATTCATTACAGAGATTTTCGGAGGCTTTCATCTTGTGCACATGCCTCTGTGTAAGACTACAAACTATGTGTGTCACATAAGTTGTTCATGCTTTGTATGGGTGTGTGTGCGAGAGAGTAGAAGTAGTTTGTACACATCCGTATTATCTCTTTCTGCTCATCCGCCTGAGAAGCTGGCCTTAATTACAACTGTCTGCTTGAGTCACTAGCATGCTCCCCTACCCACACAAATAGACAGCAACAACAGGCAGCATCTCTGAGGAAAGGCAAGAGTGGTTTTGCCACGTAGCTTGAGGGCAACTTCTCCCTGCCAAAAAGATACAAAGGTACTGTGGGCCCACATCCAAATGGATCCCTAGACCCTTTTCCCTTGGGCCTTGTTGACTTCCAATTGCTGTGCAGGGCCTGCAGTTTGGATGGGCTAAATCCATTGTTTGTTTGTTTGTTTGTTTTTTTAGACACTTGGTTAACTGGTTTTGTTCTTTCATTTCTTTGTTTTTCTAGCTTTTTAAAATCAGCTGTATCGAATCAACTCTGAGCTTTGAAATTGTGGCTGAGGGACTGGTTAGGAATTAGGCAGTAAGTTTTCACAGAATGTACTTCTGTCTAATGCAGACAGCAATCATCCCAGAGGCATTGAGTTATATCTTGTCTGGCTGCTTAGATAGAGTCTTCATGTGTAGGCATTTTTTCCTCCTTTAACACACTCCCATTGCCTGAAATGTTTGACTCAAATGTAAAGCTTAACATGGGAACTTTTGGAAATTCAATTAAACATCTGGAAAAATCCGGCACATCCTAAATTGGGTGGAAAGTGGGCTGAGAGTTTAAATAAATTCCATACATTTTCTGAGGTCAGAGCACACCCCAGCATGCAAAGTGTTTCATTTGATGCCTCTATAAAATTAAGACAACCTTTGGACTGTCGCCAAGAAATGATTTTCTCACTATTCACGATCTTCCAGTATAACATTTTAACATTTTAATAGCTGGCACTGATCCACTTAGAGCCAATAAGACTATCATAAAACATCAGATTGTAGTTATCTGTGTTGATAAAGGGCCATAGATCCAAAGAGATTCCATGTAACCTCATCAAACATAGCTTGCTATTATCCAAAATGCTGCTTTCTGCAGACTTAAAAAAAACATCTCCAAAATAAGCTATATTTCACATACAGTATAGTGCTGTATAATTTGATATGTATATATTGTTACAGTTCTTTGAGTTTTAGGACTTTTATTTGCATTGCCTACCTTTGGTCACCACCTGAGAAGACTAATAAGCCAGTTCATGCTTTTTTCTATTAATCCCATGAATTTATGTTATTTTGGATGGCTGCAATGAATTACGTAATGAGGTTTCATTGAATTTTTTTCAAAATGTCAAGGTGACCCTTACTGCATAAATCTGCATTGAAGATAAGAAAGAGTCATACAGTTAAATCTGTCTAAAATGTAAAATAAATGCAGTGCCAGTGGTGTCAGTCACATAGCTACCAAACCATTCCTTATGAATTCTGATAAAAAAGCAAAGCTAAGTACGCATTTCTGAACAGTTTTGCCAGAGACACACAGCCAAAACGAAGCATGAAGAAAAAAATGACACTTCAGAAAAGAAAAATGATTCTGAACACAAAATAACATTAGCAATGCCACTGTTCTGCAAGCTCAGCACAGAGAACCATTGATGCTGTGTTATTAGTGTGCAGGATAGAGTTTGTTCAGTAAGTCACCCGGCGTGAGGTGGTGGCTGTCTTTGCTCGCAAAGTCACCTCTCTCACTGCATTCACAGCAGGGAGTCGACTCCCAAAGCCTGTAAAAGACACACTCCATTAAGTCTCCTAAGGGACCCAGATTCTGCTCAAATACACGATTGGGGGGGGGGGATAAAAACCACCCAGGTCAGTAGAGATGGAATATGCTGTCTTTGATGTACAAACATTTATGTTCATGTAGAGTATCATACAACATGCAATACTCAGTTATCAACAGAGCCAAAGAGCAGACTTGACTGAGTGTATAGTTAAATGTCAGTGAATTTACAGCTGAATGTTGACAGATGGAAACAGAATGTTTGTGTGTATTTGGGCTGAAAGATAGAGGAGTTAAAATAATTCATGCTTTTATGTGTAGTAGCATGTTTGGAATGATGTAGAGTGCCATGTGAAAGCTCTGGGGAAGCAAACCTCGGGATGTTTCACATTTACATTAGAGCTTATAGCAGTATATTTAGTAACTACAATAGGAGGAATTCCAAGTGATTTTATACAGACACAGAACTGGTTTCTTTATTGGCTTCTTGAAACAATTAATTTTATCCTCTAAATCTGAGTGAAGGCTCCCCCATTTCGAATAGCTAATTGCATTATTATGGTTTGTCCTTTTTGCATACTAGCAGTGAATTTTTTAAAAGATAGAAAAAATACACTGACTTGTCATTCCACATTGGCATCAGAAAATATTTATTTCATTCCCATTTAATGCTTTAGATCTTAATATGTAAAGGTTTCTGAACCTTCCTCTTCCATTTGACACAAATCGGACCCTTTGTGTTTTAAATTGCATTTTCCTGTAGGAATAAACACAACAGTTTGTTATGAGCCCATTTATATGGGTATTGATTTGTACTGTTTCGCAGGAGGGACAAAGGCAGAAATCAGGCTCTTTCTCATCACATGGATACATCAAAATAATTGGCAGTACCCAATTATCCAGTGATTCGTGTACAGGAGATATGACGAGTCAACTGAATTTGTAATCAGGAAGCCTTGAATATGAATCACAGATGAATTGCTAGAAGGTCAAAACGTTTGGATTAAATAGGACAGTGAAAAAAAGAGAACTGTGCTTTCCCCCCCCCCATACTCTTAATATTCCACATCAAGCGCACTGCTTGCCTTTTCAACACTAGTATTCAGTTTTCATTTATGTCACACCAGTTCACAATAACAGTTGTCTCGAGAAGCTTTATATAATAAGGTAAAGAGAAAATATTGTTCAAGGACAGGTGAAAAATGTTTCACTAATTATCTAAGTGATTGGGTTAAATCTAAGTCCAAGTTTTTTTAGCTACCTAACGTAAACATACATAATGATTTTAGAAGCTGGGTAAGCCAAAAGTGTACCTTGTTAACCCCACTCGGTTACTTCCTGCCTTTATCTTTTCTAACCTGGGTGATGGATACTCAGAAAATTGTCACAAAGAAGAATATGTAAAGTCAAAACCCACAGATGACATAAAGGATCAAGAAAAATGTTCAGTCACTTCCCAGGGAAGGACACGGTGATAGGTCAAGCTTGAGACAAAGCACTCAGAATGTAACCTCCTGACCATAAAATGTCATTGCTGTCAATCTGTGAGCAAATGGGATTTAAACTGGCATCAGCCATGGCACAAGGTGGCTTCTGGCTACTTGTTTTATAATAGATTTTATGAATATTAATAACAACAATAAATATGTTAAACAATCTGATTAAGAATGCTTTGTTGTCTGTTTCTGAGCATGCCACATAATTACCACGTGTACAATGTCAATTGTGTGATTTAGGCCAGTGACCTCTGCACAACAGAACGGTTAACACAAATGCATGTAACACACTGCTACTGCGTTATCACCAGTTCAAATCATTTTTCTCCGAGCACATTATAAAAAGCCATTTGAGATAAATGACAAACTCAGTGGCCATGCCAGCGAGGCAGGCGCTTCAGCGGCTTATGCTCGAGCGAGCATGTAGGGCATACGCCACGGATGCACCGCACACCCTGAGGTGAGTCGGGCAGTTTTTAAAAATGCATTCACTCTGCATTCTCGTCATAAATTTGGTGATGTTTGCTTATATGGTAAAAACAAGTGTTAATATTTTATATGAAGTATTTGTGGAACAACATGTGAGGATATCTCATACACAAGTGTTGAGAAGTGGATGTATCTTGAAGTAAATGAAATTTGTAATGCAGTTATTATTATTTATTTGCATGCAAAACAAATTAGCACAGTGTAATTTCCTTGTTATTTATCATTTATCATCTATCTTTACCACAATGTTGGAAGAAAGCAAAAAGTGGTTAAAAATAAATAAATAAAAACCAAAAAATTTGTTTCAGAACCAACTGCTGTGTGCCAAGATAAATGTTTTCACAGCCCATCCGCCCCAGCATCTCCCCTAACTTTGTCACCTCATTTGCTACCATTGTAATTACTATGTTCTGTAAATACAAGGCACTGCCATTTAGAAATGTAACTCTGGGCCACGTAAACCACTTGCTCAAATGACCTTGGTGGGGTTTTTTTAATGGTAGGGCAGTCTTGAAATAAACATACTGATTGGGCTGTGGTTTACTCTGCATCTGGTATGTGACCTATCAAATCTTATGACAGAAATGGGCAAGTCTTGTTAGAAATCCTCGGTGAGATTAGATGTGAAAATTTGAATATGAATAAGGATATCTGGGCTAATTATAACCCCTCATCCAGCTGCCTCGTTAGCACCAAGTAATATTCAGAGAAATCAAAAAACTCTGGGTTGAAGGGAGAAGGATGAGTAGGAGGAGGAAGAAGAAAAGAAGGAAGAGAAGAGAGGAAGAAAGGCGCAAAGAGGGAGGAGCCAAGGCATCAATGCCTATACTTTGGGATTATGCATGCTCAGATAACATCCTCCACCCCACCACCCCCACAAAGATATGCTTCCTTTCAGGGTGAATGTTTCAGGGCTGCACTAAGTGATTCACATCAACACACATGCATACAGAAAAGTACCTTCACGTATACACTGCACTCCCCATCCGGATAACGCTGCTGGCCAAGTTTGCACCTAGCTGTGCCGCTACGGTCTCGAAATGCGATTAGCACTTATCTGAAGGAAGACCAAGCTACCTTCATCATCGGGTTCATCATCATCATATCCATATTCATGCTGTTCAAATCCCCTCTGGAGTAAAACTAAAGGGATTCAAGCACCTGAGAAGACGAAGTGCTTAGCGGAGGAGGAAGGATTGCAAATTTCTCTATTGAGGTCACGGCTCTGTGTGATGCATTTGAACAGCTTTGTTCTACGAAGAGATAGCCACCAAAAAGACGACTCTTTTCACACAGTGTATTATTGTACATAGGTAGTACAATGCCCACTGTCATAAGCATGTTGGCATGGCAGCATCCATTGTCACAGACGGGTTCAGTGACAGTGTCAAGAAGAGCCTTCCAGCCTGCAAATAATGTTGAATGCAGTATTGTGCTTACTCCAATCTTCAGCAATACACCTGATATTTTTAAAGTAAAACTATTTACTTTACTATGTAAAGTTATTTCTCAATGTGCAGAGATATCTTTTTTCCAAGAATATTTCAACCCAAACCACAAATTTTTCCCAAAACTAAGTAGTATTATTTTTGACTGCCTAACCTGACAAAGCAGCAAGTGACGATGAAAGCAAAAATCAAGTCAAAAGAAATCAGATGCACCACATTCTTGCAGTCTTCTAATCTGAACTAGACTGCTCTTTAACAAAATTACAATTAACTTCATCTTGTATTGGCACAGCTGATATGTCAAGGCACCAAGATCACAGGACATCTTGTGTGCATCTCACAAATGCAGACACAAGGAGGCAGTTAGCAAAACCAGATGCTTAAAAGTTCATAATATGCGTGGGTGGTAAGCACTGGCTAGCAGGAGAACAGAATGTGGCTGTTAAATCAAGGTAAAAGCAGCAGGTAATAAAGAAGTAACGGTGAATCCATGTGGTGAACCAAAACTCAGTAAACAGTTCTGAAACATTAGGGACCATTTTTTTCCTTAAAGCAGCAAGGTGCATGAAAGGGAAAGTACAGTAATGTTTGGAATTAGAAAGTGCAGACATCTGTGAGTCCTTATTTTGTCCCTCTATTCAAAAACTATGTCAAAAAAGTAGGTGGAAATGCGCAGAAGTTTATTCAATAAGATAACCACAACTGTTGCAGGTACAACATGTAGTTGGTTGTAACTTGGTTAAAATATATATGTATTTGGTTAAAAATAGGAACAGATTTCTCGTGACAGAAACACAAGTTACTGTATTTTTATGATATATTAATTTTAACATGGCAACAATTTGTGTCTCTGTGTACTGTCTTCATAAGAATGTAAAACTAACAATAAAACTAAAACTAACAATTTTTGCAAGTCCCAATGCTTCAGTTTCCATCGAATTTAAAAGACACGTGAAAATTGTATAATATGTAAAGCAAAATAAAGCAAATTGTAACTACTGGGTCTAGGGAGGAAATGCCAGAAATAGCAAGAAATATGTGGACGTCTAGCCTAATTTTTGCATGCATGCATGTGTTATCTTCCACTGTCTCTAAAATGGTCTGCAAACAGTATAAGTAGCTGTCTTTTCTCTTTAATGCATTAATTTAACATGGAGCGTAATCTGCATGTGTTGGTAAGTTTTAAGATGAATTCTTTAAGATGCAAAGTTTCATCATTTTACAGTAAGGCGTGTTTGTCTGTGTAACTTTGAATTCTCATCAAACTTTTCAGTACATCAGTTCATCAGCATTAATAATGCAACATTACATTTAGTATGGGGTTTTTTTTGGTTCATTTTGAGGCTCAGAAACCAGTGAAAACAGAGAGGCAGGCAGTGCTCAGGGTTAGGGATAGGCATAAATGACGGCAAAGCCATTGCAAAAACACAATAGAAAAACTGATGAGGGGCAAATGGGAGTGGGCTATTATGCCACACACAACAGTTGGTTTGTGCAAAAATGAAAACAGGTGTATGGAGGGTGGGAAAGTGACGCAATAAGGAATGGGTGTTACTGTAGAGCGTGTTTGAGTATTTGCATTTGAAATTACAGGGCAGTAGGTACATCACAGCGAAAACTAGACAAATGTGAAAATGTGAAACTGTAACCGGCTAACAGCTGGCAGTACAAGCACTGAGGCAGTAATGAACACCATAACACTTTTTAGTACAAAACAGGATTAAGTTTGCATGTTTCTTTAAAATTAAGTCTTCAGCTTGCAAATATACACTTGTGTACTTGTCTCTATCTTTGTGACTTTACTGATCTAAAAGCAATGTTGCAAGCGTATGCTTTCTTTTCAATTATTCACTCTTCTTTCCTTGTCTTTCAGTCTATCTAAATAAATTCTTTGGTGTTTTTTGCACTGTCTTCCTATGCCGCGGCTGAACCTCTTCACCCTACTGTAACGAATGTTTCCCATCATCAGCCACATAGCCCTACCTTCAAAACCACGGCCTCAACGGTTTCTCACCGCTTCCACCTCCTTGTTGACTGTGTGTGTTTGCGTGTGTGTATTTGTGTGTCTGTGTGAGTGCTGTATGCAGCTCACAGCTGCCAAAAAGGCAGTCGAAACTTTGATAGCATCGTCACACAGGAAAGAAGCAAGCGAGCTAGACACTAGCTTTTGCTGCTAAATTTGGAGGAAAGGGGAGAATTGGGGTTGAGTGCTAATCTGTCTCTGTGGATGAAACAGATGTTCAGCAAAACTGATGGGAACTCATCAACCTTTTTCACTGTGGTTTCTTTTTGGAGGTCAAGTGAGCAGCTTGTCCTTACCCAAAGTTTGTTACCACTACTAATTAGCCAAGATGGGTGTATAGTACGTGTAATCCAATATCCACACACAGGCTTTGGGCAACTATCAAAGGGACGATGAAGATGCACCCTTCCTACATCCCACTTAAACACTTTTACATTTTTGAAAGGATTATTATTTTGTTTAGGTATTATTTTTTCCTCATCCTTAATTGCTTTAAGTGCCATTTTTCAAATCCCCCCTCCAAAAATACCAACAAATGGTAAGTGGGCATGTTGCAAATTGAAAGTACAGTTGGAATATTTCCTGGAAGAAGAAATTTGCAATAATTTTATTGTCAGAGAGAAAGCTTAAATATTATTTTGAAAGGAAAAAAAAACTCGTCAAATGGCATTTAACAAACTGGAATTTTAAAGCTAACACATATTGTCCACAATCATGTTAGATCATTTAAATCAGATAACGGATTTCTTCATAATGTGTTGCTGATGTTGTTATGTGGTTGTTTCATACTGAGAAAAGTCTTTGAAAAATAATGAAATGATAATTCCATGTAATTAAAGCAGCATACTGGACAGTAACTGCAGGCTAAACTGTGCAGTTAGCAGAAACATGGTACTGTTTATGGGGATGGACTATGTTGGATTCCTGCAGAGTAGAGTGTGGTATCCAGGGTCATTGCAAGATTAAGTCCCGGGCATGAGGATATTGTAAGAAAGAGACACGGCAGTCGAAGAATTTAGAAATGGGATAGTGCAGATTTGCAGCAGCATAACCGCTGGTGTAATTTCTAGTCTAGCAGGCATTTACGATCTTATTTGTGGACAAATATTTCTTAGAATTGACTGAATATTCTGTGCATGCACTTTTTATGTATCTTTGACCATTGAAATAAAAGTTCATATAGATAACGCTTCAAAATAATTGCCTATATAAGTGCTCATATGTGCTGATGGACTTTGGTAGTTATCAAATTGAATTTAAGCTGACGATGCTCTTTGATGACACTTACCAAATCCCGCCCTTACTTGCTTTAAACTGACTAGAGGTTTTAAAGAAGCCTTTTTAACATCAGCTTTAACATTCTGCTAGAATGTAGATGGCTACATCCACAAAGAGCAGGAAACCTCAGAGCAGCATCACAGGTCAGTTGATCACAACGTGTACAAAGAGAAACTCGACTGGAAATTGCAACAGAAATTATAAGTGAGTCACTTCCCCCCACTGCCTCGCTACACCGGAACACAGGCTTCACCCATCTACCAAATACACCTTTAACTCCTGCTAATGCCACATTCATAAATGTGTTGTTCTAAATAATTCTAGTATGTTGGTTTAGTTTTCATTGATTTATTGTGTAAGGTTAATTAAATGTTTACATTTAAAAAAGCACATGGACACTGCAACTATTATTTTCAAATAAATAAGTAGACAAATTTGTTTAAAGCTTACAGTGCGCAGTCACATGGGTAAATCTACTCCAAAAAATAGCGCCTGAAAAAGTAGAGCGCTGTCAAACTTTGTATGTAAGTTTCCACCTTTAACACCTCCAATGGCAGCCTTTGTGCAGCTATAGGTTAGATAAACACACCCTAACTTATTGTTACATCCCTAGAGTTTTTTTCACAGCATTCACATTATTGACACTTCTTTGACTCCATAATGAGAATGTTTCATTCTAAACCAAAGCCATCCTGACTTCTCTCAAGTTTTAATAATAATAATACTTTTAATTTAGTTTTATTCCCAATAGATATGTATCTGTCCACGATCTCATCTCACCAATCAGCCAGGCTAATATGCTGGAAGTCAATTCTGTACACATCCCACATGGTCTTTCCCTGTCCCCACTTCCATACCCCCTCCTTCCCTTTCCCCCTTTTCCCTTACTCCTTTCATCACTCCACATCCACAGGGGAGATGTAAAGCTTTTGGAGTAAATCAAGGCTCTCTCCTTCATAAACGCCTGTGCAATTAACTTAGCTTTTTCGCCTTCTGATTTACGGCATGCATGTTGGAAACTGAAGTCAGTCAGGCCCTCTGGGTTTCAAAAGAAAAGGCTAGTTGGCTAACTTCCCTCTCTCTCTCTGTGTGTGTCACTCTCGCTCACTTGCACACACACTTTCAACCACAAAAATGTTATGCACGCACACAGGCTAATTCACATCTGCTCCTCTGAAAAGAAAATGATGATTGAAAAGGATGAAAAGAAAAGAGCAGTGAGTGAAATGTTCGGGCTTATGGTAAAAAAAAAATGGATGATTGAAAGAGCTAATTTGTCTGACATTTTCCTGTTTTTAGAAAGGTATATATTCAGTTACATAAAACTTAGAGTTATATCCAAAACAATTATTAAGCATTAACAAAGTAATAAGTTTGTCATTAACTTTAAAGTAAGTCTAGAAGTTTTGTTGAAGAATCTTTGTAGCTGCATTGCACCGTAACATAGAGATGGTACATGCAATTTGGAGGAAAAAAAATGTAACAATCTTAGCAGTTTGGAAAGTCAGTGTTTATAGGTTTACCCAGAACTTTCCCACACAGTTCTGGCCTCTCCCTTTGACGAAACATCTGTGTGTGTCTTCATTCCTCTCAAAATCTCACTCTAGTAAAGAAATGTGGCCTTGGATGATGACTAAATACAAGGTAGGCATTACTGGAAAGAACATCAATTTATGCTGCATGAATGCTGAACGACCCAGCCTTTGTACAGAAAACACCTGCAGTGTTATTTCTTGAAGTGGAACCAACTATATGGTTTTCATTATCTTTGAAGATTTGCACTAGAATACAATACACCCCCACCCCCTCTCCAGCTCTGTAGTATTGTATGTAAGCACAGAAGGAGATGAGAAGATGTGTGGTGGAATTCCTTTTCACCTTCATTCAACAGCTGTTATAAACTGTTTCGCATTTAATGCAATAGATACAGCGAATTCAAGGCAAACACTCCCAATACAAGGGTTTGCGTTCATAGTCAGTGTGAGGATTTGTATAAGTTATTACATTATAAATATTGTGTTAAAGTATTTTGTGCATACACACACTGGTGTATTTTATAGAAGCAATATGCCAGCTGATGCACTGGGCAATGGGAATAAAGGGTGGGTAAAAAAGGTGGTGCTACTGTTATCCTTTCCTTTTTTTGCTCAATTTTTTTTTTTTTGCTTAACATTTACAGGATTGACGTACCTGTAAACGTCATTAAAAGCAGTAAGATGAGGAATCAAATTTACATTTCAAAATGTTGAGAATTTGACTCCAAAGATGAAAAATTCAAGCAAGAGAAGAACAAAAGTTGATGGAATCGCTGACCCAAACTGACCCATAGTTCTGTTTGTTTCTCCTGTCAGAACAATTAAGGAAGGGAGGAGAAAAAAAGGAAAACTTTTTTGTTTTCTTTATTCTTTTCAGTAAGCTGCTCTGATCTGTTCCTTCTCATTGTAGCCTCTTCCCAACATCAAAGGAGCCTGCACTCACTTCCTAATCCCAAGTTGAATAAATTACTATAGACTATTACTACAATACTTTTTAATTACTTTAATTACAGACAATACAGACAACCCAGCTGTCATTAACCCTGTGTTATAGCATCAGCACCAAAAGATTTCTAACTATAAGCAAAAGTGTAGTATTTGCAAACCTTTCTGTCAGAATCTGAACCCATTACTCATAAATCTGCTTTAAATGTTTACATTTATGACTTCATTAGTACAACTGGTAGCCACGTTGTCCAGACTAGCCATGCTGGCAAGCTGTAATATTTGCAATGCAAAGCTAATGCACTCTGCACCACCTAATGCTTAGTTGTAAGTGTATTGTGAAACCAAAGCGAAGGAGGATTGAATACATACAAGATAACACACATTTAAGCTTTGGTATCTTTTAGATGTTATGTATTTCATATTTACCGTATATGGTTCATATTTCTACTTCTAGAATCATCCAGTTTTTCCTGCAGGAAAATTTTAACCTCCTCATTATATTTATTTCTATTTGATACCCTAAAAGTAATTGTGCACCTTCTAATTTTTTTCCTGGTGACTAAGACAGATCTGTGAGTGTTAACTTGCTCTGTTTGCTAGTTCTGTGAAGTTCACTGAAGTTTCAGCTGACAAGAAGGTGAGCAGAGAGTGACAGTCTTTTCCTTTTGTGTTCAGTATTTCTTGAAAAAAGTGGCTTTCTGCTTAAATCCTTTGAGTGCTTCTTTTAGACAAGTTTCTAATTTTAGCATGGAAACATCCATGATTTTAATAATTTATTTTCAAACTAGCCTGCAAAGATCAACTCTCATATCCTTCAAGGGCTTTGTGCTTTAGATGCAGCCACAGATCTCCAAGTTTGTCATATTATGACTCCGACAGCATCTAAGATTCTATTTGGGACTCTGTCTATTTACTTACTGTAAATTCATTGCAAATGTATAGATCGGGGCCTCTCTCCAAACCTACCCACATTTTTAGCCTGCTATGTCCCCAACACACAGCCTTTCATACACACATGCATATGCCCCTGAAAACCCCCGGCCCTGCCCTTGTCTGCTAGCTGCCTCGCATACACTGGCTCCATTCTTCCACGCCACAGACGGAGATGGTTGGTGTGTCGGTGTGTGCATTGGTGTGTGTGTGTGTGTGTTAGAGAGTAATGGTGCATACAGTGCATTGAGTGTTCTGGAAAACCAGTGTATATGTGTGCTTGTATGAAATCTGTGGATTAACCTCCTAGGACCTGGCGTCCACATATGTGGACATCACATTTTGGGTTGTTTAGACCAAAATACTCAATTTTGCTCTACAAGGGCCTGATATCTACTTACAAGGACATTATACTGCTAGTGTTCTATCAAAATTTTAAACGAATATCCTCATATGTGGCTCTCATTTTTCTTAGAAACAAAAATTAGGTAAAAAAAAAAAAAAAATCTGGTAATTTTTTGTTTTTACATTCATCAGGACCCAATCAGCCCAAATCTCAAAGATAAATTAAAAATGCATGCAAGCATATGTGGAAAGGGGAAAAACTGCAGATGGGTATAATTCAACTGGGAGGCTAATGTGTGTAGGACTGTTTGCATGTGACAAACGGATACATCATGTCAAAATGAGTGCAAGTATTCAGGCAGCTGACCCTCTATGACCCGCTATCCCTCTAGCCTACTCCCCCTCACAAACCCATCCACCCCAAACAGATCCAAACTTCACTGTGCTGAGACCAGACTACATGGGCTCTCACGGGAGCTGGACTGTCATCTCCTGGCATCAGCTGTTGGAATGCATGTAAGTGGTCACAGTCAGTCCCACAATATATATTTTCACTCATGGCTAAGTCATGTCAAAGAAGTTTGTACTAGAGAATCTGTAAAAATACCGCACGGTGCAGTTTTAAAATTAAATCATTTTTGTGTGCATTTTATACATATATATATATATATATATATGTGTGTGTGTGTGTGTGTGTGTGTGTGTGTGTGTGTGTGTGTGTGTGTGTGTGTGTTTTGTTTTGTTTTGTTTGCCATACATTGAATGTTACCAGCAGAAAATTGTATTGGCAGAAAATTACCAGGATATTTTCTGTTCTACATATATATGACATTTACTATCATGTAACCTTTTAAATTATCTATTATGTTTAAAACTAATTTTGCCCATTTCCCTTTTCATCATTGTGCACCTCTGGATCTCATCCAGCATGGCCATAAAGAGTGCCCTTGACTGTCTTGTCTATGATCATCATTTGTGATAAGAGCGTGGTTTCCAGCTACAACTCAGAGACTGAAGAGCAGTTTACAGCTATAGAGTCCACAGTGTTCAACTCTGAAGACGGCACATCAGATCAGGAGCATAGCTGTAGAGTTATGGATCGTGAATTTGTGCCCAGGGCCAGACTGTCCTACTGTAGTGTCCTAAGATGTCCGATGAAGAAAAGTCCATTGTGGGGCTGCACATAGTGCATGAAGAACTCAGGATTTTTTTTAAGCCATGTGAGCACAAATGTTACTCATACCCTTCCCATTCACCAGATTTGTCCCATTGCAACTTAAATGAAATTAAAAATGAAGGGGTTTCATTTTGACAATAATGAAGGAGATCTGCTGCACATCGCAAGCGCACAACTGCAACTGATCAGAATGTGACTGTGAGGAAGCAGCTGACAGGAAGAGACCTTGAAAGAGAGAACTGCCAACTCTGTATCAGGGATAAGTCTGCACAGAGATGTGGAACATGATGATGGTGCCATGAGTATAAAAAAAATGCGTTCTTGAAATAAAAAAATTCCAAACCTTTTATTTTTTATTCCACAACGATGATGTTACCCTGTCCTACAACTGCTCTTTGATAATCATGAATAGGGACAATAAGTAAACCTTAATACAGCCACAAAAAAATCTGACAAGAAGACATGATTTATAATACTAAACGGTAGAATTATGTTAGATTGAGAGTGAAATTATGAAGAATAGAAGAAGTTGTGTTATTGTTTGTGGGGTTCAATTTCCTTGCCACAAAGTAATTGCTCATTATGCTCTCTAGTCAGATATGATCTGGTGGTTCACCATTTTCAGTCTGAAATGCATTCTTTGTCATTATTATTTGTTTCTTTTTGATCACAAACATAACGTGGAAATGTGTTCAACTGAAGTAGGTTATGATCAAAACTAAAATGTAAACCATAATGGTCCACGGCATGGTGCCCAAACCCCTGAACCTGAAAGCTGCCTTTGCTTTCCACTTCTTGCACCACTTGGGCACTAAATCACAGAGACAGGAACATAACAGGAGCTTACCTTGGTGTCAACCCAAAGCACCAAGTGCTTTTCTCCCTCCCAACATTTTCACTTTGTAGCCCATGCCAGACACTGTCACCCCAAATCTCCTACAAACCTGCCTCCTTATGGCAGCAGCACTCACAAGGCGATCGTAGTAGCACGGCAAAGCCACACAGCACCATCTGCTTGGGCAGGACACGTGGTGGAGGAGAAGCATGGGCTTCCTCCTCATCTTACCCAGTCTATGTTCTTTATAGAAATCCTCCATCCTGTGTCATGTAACTCACTGCACTGACCCCCCACCCCCCCTTCCCTAAAGAAAATCCTCCCGATAATTTTCAAGGAATTATCAGGAGGACTGCGCTTGGATTTATGAACTCCTGATCGTGGCCATGGCAACCACAGGCAACTTTGTATTTCAGGAGGGGAATCATGGGGTGGGGTTTGAGGGGGATAAAGATTTTTTTTACTGGGTAGGGAGGGAGGCAGTAAGATTTTGCTCGCTCTCTTTTTCTGTGTCTGTGTGTGTGGTGATGGTATTGGGAGGTGTCTAGTGGAGAAAGAAGAGGCATTGTTGTATTGGTATTCATGGTGTCAGCAAACCAGAGTAATTGCTGGGTCTTAATAAAGGGGAAGAGGTAAAAGCTTGTCTAGGGGGTGCAACCTTCTAAGTACTCCCAGCACATGATAGGAGGGAGTAAACACTTACACTATATTATATTATATTGCTTGTTGACTTATATATGTGTGTATATATATATATATATATATATATATATATATATATATATATATATATATTAGGTGTGCAACGATACACAAAATTCACGGTTCGGTTCGATACTTTGGTGTCACGGTTCGATATTTTTTCGATACAAAAAATGTTCATGCCTTTTTAATTTGTAATTTATTAAATTTATAAATATATATTTTAACTCAAAAACACAGTTTTTAAATTTAATATTGCTGAAACAACAAAGTGATAAAAAAATAAATCTATCTGATCGAGAAATCACTCATCTTTGGAAAAGAGAGTTTATTACAGAGAAATGGCTCTTTCCAAAATAAAAGCTATACTATACGCTTCTTCTGGGCTATATTCTCAGCAGCATATTAAACATATCAGGACCCCATAAGGAGAGTCATGTGCTAACGGCTGTCTAAATGACGCGGGTAAAGTTTGTAGCGTGCGTGCTTGTTGTTTTTGTCTGCTTCCACTTGTCTTTGCACTAGGATGATGTCGGAGTAAATGTGCAGTCATATTCGTTGTGTTCCCCCTAGTGCTGTCAGCGTTAATCTCGTTGAAATGACGTTAACGCCACAACATGGCAAATCTCCGTTAACAAGCTACCGCGGTCCTGATCCTCAAGGACCCCCAGAAGGGACCGGTGCCTCAGCACCACGTGGAAGCTCCTGTCAGGCATCATAGCGGCTAAGATGAACAGGCACATGGGTCAATACATGAGCGGGGCACAGAAAGGGATGGGCAAGAATACCAGAGGCGCAAAACACCAGCTACTGGCAGACCAAGCAGTCAGCCGAGACTGCAGGACCAGACTGACCAACCTGTGCACTGCCTGGATTGATTACAAGAAGGCCTATGACTCAATGCCCCACAGCTGGATACTGGAATGCCTAGATATAAGATCAACAGGACCCTGAGAGCCTTCATCAGGAAATCAATGGGGATGTGGCGTACAACACTGGAGGCCAACCTCAAGCCCATAGCACAAGTCACCGTCAAGTGCGGATTCCACCAAGAAGATGCTCTGTCCCCACTGCTTTTCTGCATAGGCCTTAACCCCCTCAGTGAGATAATTGACAAGACTGGCTACGGATACCGACTACGGAACGGAGCAGTTGTCAGCCACATGACATGTCACATGGATGACATCAAGCTGTATGCCAAGAGTGAACAAGACATCGATTCACTGATCCACACCACCAGGATATACAGCAATGACATCGGAATGTCGTTCGGGCTGGAGAAGTGTAGTCGGATGGTAACAAAGAGAGGGAAGGTAGTCAGAACGGAGGGGATCAAACTACCAGAAGGCAACATTGCAGACATAGAGGACAGTTACAAGTACCTGGGGATCCCGCAGGCGAATGGGAACCATGAAGAGGCCGCTAGGAAAGCTGCAACCACCAAGTACCTGCAGAGGGTCAGGCAAGTCCTGAGGAGTCAGCTGAATGGTAAGAACAAGATCCGGGCTATCAACACCTACGCCCTGCCCGTGATCAGGTACCCTGCTGGGGTAATAGGCTGGCCAAAGGAGGAGATAGAAGCCACTGACATCAAGACAAGAAAGCTCCTTACCATGCATGGAGGGTTTCACCCCAAGTCCAACACCCTGAGGCTGTACGCTAAGCGGAAGGAAGGGGGCCGGGGACTGGTGAGTGTCAGCACCACAGTCCAGGACGAGACAAGGAACATCCACGAATACATCACGAAGATGGCCCCAACTGACAGCGTGCTCAGTGAATACCTCAGGCAGCAGAAACCCAAGAAAGTGGAGGAAGGCGAGGAACCATCATGGAAGGACAGGCCCCTGCACGGTATGTACCACCGGCAGATAGAGAAGGTGGCTGATATCCAGAAATCCTACCAGTGGCTGGACAAAGCTGGACTGAAAGACAGCACGGAAGCACTAATCATGGCAGCACAGGAACAAGCACTAAGCACAAGATCCATTGAGGCTGGGGTCTATCACACCAGGCAAGACCCCAGGTGCAGGCTGTGTAAAGATGCTCCAGAGACAATCCAGCACATAACAGCAGGGTGTAAGATGCTAGCAGGCAAGGCATACATGGAACGCCATAACCAAGTGGCCAGCATAGTATACAGAAACATCTGTGCCGAGTATAACCTGGAAGTCCCGGGGTCAAAATGGGAGATGCCCCCAAGGGTGATGGAGAATGACCGAGCTAAGATCCTGTGGGACTTCCAGATACAGACGGACAAAATGGGGGTGGCTAACCAACCGGACATAGTGGTGGTAGACAAACATGAGAAGACGGCCGTGGTGATCGATGTAGCGGTTCTGAATGACAGCAACATCAGGAAGAAGGAACACGAGAAGCTCGAGAAATACCAAGGGCTCAGAAAAGAGCTCGAGAAGATGTGGAGGGTGAAGGTGACGGTGGTCCCAGTGGTAATCGGAGCACTAGGTGCAGTGACTCCCAAGCTAGGCGAGTGGCTCCAGCAGATCCCAGGAACAACAGCAGAGATCTCTGTCCAGAAGAGCGCAGTCCTAGGAACAGCTAAGATACTGCGCAGGACCCTCAAGCTCCCAGGCCTCTGAGGACCCGAGCTTGAAGGTTTGACCGCCCACAGGGGCGAGTGGGGAGTTTTTTTATATATATATATTTGTCCAACAGTGATGGAAGGGCCAATTCAATTTGTCTGGGAGCAAAATGAGACATGGCAAGGGATTTTTTTCCTTTTTTTTTTTTATAAATGCATCCTTTCTTAGTATCCCTTTACCATCTTCTTAGGTGCAAGAAACTTGGCCAGTCTTTTATGTTTACCCTCTGCTATCATCTCTGTATGATATGCTTACATGTAAATCCAAGAAACATTATGTATGTGATCTGTTTACTGTCTTCCTGACTGTGTATCTGCAGCTCGCTCCCGGATGTATATATCTGCTTTCAGCTCCTTATCAGGCACTTGCAGTGTTCCCTGTAAAGCACAGACTCCACCACTATAGAGATGTACTCACTGTGGAGAAAAAAAAAGTGAGACAGAAAGGGGAGGAGGAGGGGTTAAAAAAAAAACTCCTGACACCTCAGACTCCACTTCACAGCCAGTGAAGGAAGAAAGTAAGCAAGCCACTAAGCCTTCCCTCCCCACAGCCGCCTGCAAGGTGAAGATACTGCTGTTCACATTTGGACAGATGCGAGGATCCCGCTGCACTGTGTGTGCGTGTATTTATGTGCGATTGCAAGGTTAATGCCTTCAGCTGTCACTGAGATTTTCATATAGACCAAATGTCTACGTTTGATTTTGCTCAAATTTTCAGCCTAAATCACACAGTCTAAAATAAAGAAGTCATCTATCTTAAACTTGAAGATGAATACCCATTCCTGTGCAGTTGAAGTTTAAGTAATTGTTTGCTTCTCCTTCAGGAGAGTTGAGCGCTTTCTGGGGAAAAGTGGATTGCTGCTGGGATTCACATACCCCAAACGGTCAATACAGAGAGCCCGTGAATGGTTTTGTTATGGGCAAAATTTCAAAATGCACAGCAGGATTATTTCTGAGTGTGAGCTTTAAAAGGTTTAATGATTGAACTGCCAGTGGGAGCAAAACAAACATACTGCAGGATACAGGGACCCTATTCATTGTGAACTGTACAGTGTAAGACAATAATAGCTTAATCAAATGTGACATGATATTATTGCCCTTAAATGTCAACTGCTGACAGAAGAAAGTGACGTAAGACAGTAACCGAGCGAATGAGAGCAAAGCATTCCAGTTTGCACAAGGCTGAAAAACTTAAATCAAAGAGCTTGCTAAAAAATAAAAACAGCTTCAGTCAGCATATGGACATACACAAAATGGATAACAAGGTGGAAAGTCTGAGTGACTTGTCCAAACCCTAGTCTCATGTCTTATGCACTTTCATGTTGCATTATATTTAATTATAGATCATACCGGGGCAGCCCTTAACAGAGTCTGCTTGCCTCACAGGTACAAACAGTTGAATAATTCATTAGCTGGCGTGTAGGATGTGGTGGTGGTGTGAGTGCAGCAAGAGAATAAGCTTACTGTTATTCAACTTTCAGCTTCATCTTGCTGCGGGACAAAATGGAGTTTCAGTAAGGTTAAATGGCAGATTTATTGAGCTTGTCACCTGCACCTTACAGGTATCCAAGAGAAAAATACCAATGTAACAGTTTACAAGAGCCGACCAGCGGCTGACAGGTATTTTATTTTTAGCGCTGTTGGCAAACCAGTTATCTGAAAATCGATTGTAACCGTGAAAAAAAAACAGTAGAATATTAAACCATGTCCAAGTTTATATTCTTTACACTCTAAAACAGGTTGGCTGTACAGTTGACTGCGATTATTCTCGAACAAATCCACAGCCATTGTCATTCTTTCATGTTGTGTTCTCAGTATCCTTTTAGGCATTCTTATTGCAGTTGAAGCTATTAACAAAGAAATGTGTCGTAGCTTCAAGCAGAGAGAAATTGCCATTTTTGTAATTCTGTTTAGTGTAGCAAATAATACACTCTGTAATGATCGGAAGCAATCAAAGTTATCCAAGTGATCCTGTTTTGAGTTTATAATGACCCCAAATATGGGCTCACTACTAATGCTTCTCAGAAACTACATGAGACAACGAATGGCTATATATATTTAAAAGCTAAGATTTATAATGACATAATCTAGCCAATTTGCCTGATAGCTATAAAAAATGGTGAGCATATTAAAATTCCGGCATTTCTGAATGACTTTTACAGCCTATAGAGAATAAAGTTGCTTCTTTCATTTTTACAAACATAGTCAACTTGATTGGACTGAAGACTCTTAGTGCTGATCTTGAAATAGAATTTGCAGACTGAACTTTATTATTGCTTAACAGGATAATTAAAATTACATTGTGATTTTTTTTTCCGTATATTTTGCTAGGGCCCCTTACATTTTTTAGCTACACATCCATGAACTCTACGATGGCGTGGGGTGGAATCTCTCAGACCACCACATCCCAAAGGTGCTCGATTGCAATGAGATCTGGCGTCTGTATGCCATTCGAGTACAGTGAAGTCATCGTCATGTTCCAGAAAGGGGCTTAAGACGATTTGACCTTTGTGATATGGTGAGTTATCCTGCTGGAAGCTATCACTGTCCTCATTAAAGGATGGATATAGTAAGCGAAAACACTCAGTCTGTTGAGAAAACATCCCCACCACTATCCTGAACTGTTACAAAGCTCGTTCTTGTTCTTCATGTCAAATTCTGACCCTACCATCTAAATCCCACAGCAACAAAACACGACTCATCAGACCGCACAACAGTTTTCTCATCTTCCATTTTCCAGTTGTACAGCCTGTACATGTTGTGGCCTCTGTTTCCTGTTCTTGGCTCACAGCAGTTGACCCCAATGTGGTCTTCTGCCGAACATCAGTTAAAAAAAAAAGCTCTTCTGCATACCTTATTTGGTTTTACAAGTGGTCATCTGACTTCCTGTTTACCTTGGATTACTGGAAGTGTATGATTTTTTTTTCAAAGTTTTACTCCTTTCTGACAACTCCTGTATAAAATAGTATAATGCACAGTTTATATAAGAATACAACCAAGCATGGATTAAGTTTTTTAAATTAGTTTGCTGCTATTTAGTGTCTAAACTCAGACTGAACTTGTTGCATTGTTTTTATTTTATTTTAGTTTAAACAGACGATATGATGAAATATACATAATATAAACTTTCTCAGCTGACGGTAAAGTGAAATGTAGAAAAGAGTGCAGAAATGGTATGGACTTAATTTTACAGTACATGCACACTTTGGGAAAATAGGCTACAGTCACATCAGAATAGAAAGGATGCTTGTACCAACATTTTTAATGCTTCCAGCTGCTGCTGCTGACTGTGTAGAAAAGAGGCTTTGGATGCACAGCGGGAGAAAGGAGTGGTGCGAATGTGTTGTGCTCCTTAGTGGTTCCCTCTAAAACTTTACAATGAAAACTTTGGATATTTGTGCCACCATCTTTGAAAAAAAAGTGCTCACTCTTGCCAAACACACAGGATAAACCAAAAACTATGACTTTTCCTACAAATTCAGGTCAGGCAATAGTAGTTGAAATGTTTTAGACTGCTAATGTTTTAGTGAACCATGTTCTGCGTGGTTGGGATTTAGTTGGTTGTGCTGTTTAAGTAAAAATCAAGTGCGTGAGAAAATAGAGATGAGTTATGAGGTAGATAGCAAAAGGAGGAGTAAAAGGACAAAATGAGAATGAAAAGAGGGGGGGAGAGAGAGGGAGGAGTGGATGCAATGAACAGGAAGCATCCGGAATGAATTCCCAGAGATGTCCATGCATGGCTGGGCTGAAGTGGCCTGGATCTGGGAGGTGGAGACTGGGTGGGGGGTTGAGAGTCCAGCTGGACAGAAAGAGAGAGACAGAAAGAAGACAGCGAGAAAGAGAGAGGGGCCCTGGGCACTGACAGGTGTAGCCCTGCACTCCAGCTGAGGCCTCACAGCTGACCTGGATCTCTGGATAGTTCTCTCTGTCTATGTCTCTCTTTTGCTCTCTCTCTCTCTTCCTCCCCCTGTCAAAACACATGCTAGTCCTCAGAGGGTTACACACATGACAAGGCATTTTATGTTTCACCATGTTCGCTGTTCTTCATTTAGTATGGCGAGTCTTCCAACCAGACTGCAAAACATAACTTTATTAAATACTAGAAATATCTACGTTCATCTTGTATCTTATAGTTGATAACTACTTCAGACTCTGATTCTTAACAGTACAGATTACTCTCTCACAGATCAGACACGTCAACAATCATGAACAGTAATAAGTGGTTAGATAAATATGTCACATTCATCGGGGCAGCTGGAAGGAAAGCAGCAACGGCGAACAACAGAAATCTATGGGATGACACGAAATGCCTTTGGTTGGACTTACACCAGAGACGTTGTAATTAAATGACATCAAAGAATTGCTAAAAGCAATCAACGTGCCGGCAGTTCAGTGTTCATCAGCTATATTTCACCAATGATGAAATGATTAAAAAAAAAAGAAGAGCAATGTTTAATAAATATCAAGGAGACATCTCTCTGCTTGCTTTTTCTCTTTGGCTTTGTAAAGAGGTCCTATGTACTCAAATAGTTTTATAAAATAATATCAAAAATGTCCATTAAAAGCAGCAGTTTTAATTTGCACTAGCTAATCATTCCTTCTGAAAATCATTGAGGTAATTATTATATTAGCTTAAAATGATAGGCACAGTACATTTAACATATCATTTAGGTGGTTTAAACAAATATACATACTGCACGAGACTATTCCATGGGCCTCATCTTGATGCATAATATTACCTAAATAAATTCAAGCAGGTTTAACTTTTGATACATTTTACACTATCCTATCATCCCTTTTATTTTGTTTAAACAATTAGTGTTTCTATCATGATCCAGACCTTTTTGTCACGCGCTGTTATTTGAAACATCAACACGATTAAAAGCAGCCCCAAATTAATTGAATTTGCCCGACTGCCTCGTTACGTGAGGCGACTGTTAACGCGATGAGTAAATGAGCATTCCGATATGACAAGTTAAAATGATAAGGTCAGTGCGGCTGAACAAAGAGGAACCATTTCTGTCATTTTACAAAAGACTAGATTACACTCATGTTAAATAAACAACGAATTAGAACAGGGGCACACTGATTTGCAGTTAGCAGCAAAGCAATTAATCTTACATTGTAAATGTGGGCACAGAATGGGAAAAAAAAATACAATGAGCACTATTGTAAGAGCGGCATTGCTTCATGTCATTGTCATTACAGCACTCGCTCTAATGAAATGTACTGTACTTATTACGAGCTTTGTCTTTCTCTGCCTACCAGCGGATTCTTATTTAGTTTGTCTTAAAATTTCATATCCCAAAATGAAGTAGAGCAATCTGTAAAGTGGATAATTTCATTTGTTTCTTGTGCAGGTTTTTGTGAGAATATCAACACTTAAGTGAGGAAGAGTGGCTTGCAAGCATATTGTCACTCATTTTCAGACACTTAAGAAACACGTGTTTGCTTTAATGTCGAGTCAGCTCGACATTAAAATTCTTATTTCCATGCATTTTTGCAGAACGGCAATTGATTTGTTTTTTTTATACATATTGTTTAAAAAAATGCATTCCTCTGGAGGATGCATATCTTTACACACTTCTGTGAACAACTGGCATGAAACTGCAAAACCTTTAATATTTCATGGATGGGCATTTTTGTCTTAGTCGTGATATTTGACTATTTTTAAAAAAAAAAAAAGTAAGTGTGTGCATCCATGCATGTACCTAACCTACCCACAAACACACACACACATGCAACCCCTCAACCCCATCTCATCAGCAACCATTCATGTAACCACACACACACACACACAAACGTGCTTGTACACTCATGTGGATATTATCAGCGGTGCTCAGCTGAGGCTCCAGGCCTGTCCGGTTCCCATGGTGTAGCAGTGACCAGGGGAGGAAGAGCTTATCTCTCCCCCAGGCCCCTCCCTCGGCCCCACGCCTTGGCTCTGGGAGCTGGGAGGCAGATGCCATGCAGGACCCCAGTGTGGCACGCTTCTGTGGCCAAAGCATATAGCGTTTAATGCTTAAGGGATGGGCTTTTGAACCAGACAGTCTATCTCATCTGTGTGTTTGTGTGGAAATGTGTGAGCTTGTGCAGGCCACACAGCAGATGGAGGTAAAGGCTTTGAGTATGACCATCTCCCACTGGCCCACCTGGACCTGTTTAGAGCATTTGGTACACACACACACGCACACACTTTCACGCAGTCTGAAATCAGCTACTTTCTGTATAATAAATGGGACCAAATGAAATCAAGGTGCTGTGTTATCTCTGAAATATTACTTCCTCTAAATTTCTAAGGACGTGATTATTGAGATGTCAAATTATGTGATGAGTACAGTAAAGACGATGACTGCAGACATAAATCGAGCGATGCTCTATGAGGGGAACGACGGCACATTTTCGCACTGTTTCTGGAGCCGATTTCACACAACACCCATTCTCTCACGAGCAGCTGAATGAATAAATCACCTCCTCACATTTGTGGCGTGCTCTCATTGTCACGCTGCACCATCACCGCCAATTATGCTGAACTATTTCCTCACTAAACCGGAGAGTATTTACAGGTCTACAAAGAGGAGAACAGGTGTGTTGGAATGCGCAGCTGAAAAACTCCAAATGAGTTTTAAAGAGATGAGGTTAACAGCTTTGAAAAGCTCCTTTCGTCTCACTGAATTATGCTAAGTGTTCACAAAACATTGGTCTAAATATAGGGCCAGAACATGCCGCAGATTAGCTTGCACAGTGATGGGTCTATAAGACGGCGGCACGGAGCTGTCTTCCCTCTTTGACTGGCACAGCTTTGAACCCCACAGCGAAAATTCATTCCACAGTGGGTATATATCTGCAAATGTGTGTCTCTGTATTAGCCTGACAGTGTATCTTGAACCAAGGCTTTTATTTTTCCCCCTGTATTCAGAAGGAATCTTACATTGGGCTGAAACTGTATTCACGTATGACATAGAGTGGACTAAGGTAGAATAAATATGATTCTTCTGTAGATTATTTTAGAGCGCGAGCACCCTCCTTTTGGCCGTTTGAAGGTATTCAAGGAAAAATTCATTTTGGCTCTCTGGGCTAACTATATCGCACGAGCTCAAAAGTGCTGAAAACATTCAACGGTTTGACACGCTCAAGTCCTGTTTCAGCAAAGACACCCGTGCTTTAATATTGGGAGTCTTGCCTTTGATGTGTGATCACACATGCGCATGCCTACCACTCACACACTCACGCAGGCACAATACATTTGCTGAGATAAAGTGACTGCAGTGTATGACCCATTTTGCAGAGGCAGGGCTTTGCTTTTATAACGATGGAGAGTGTGTGTGTGTGTGTGTGTGTGTGTGTGTGTGTGTGTGTGTGTGTGTGTGAACACTTGAGTGTATGAATGCATAACCACTATCTTACAGCAGGATGACGCTGCACAACAGGCTTTTAAATCTTGAAAAGGAAGTGCTAGGCTGGTTTCTTGTGAAAATGCTCCTGTCACACGTCCGGTCATAATGCCGTTAGCCATACTTACTACTCTTCCCGCCGGGGGTTTCGGGCAAGCCAGTAGCTTCTGAAAGTACTCACAAATATCAAGAAAAGAGGAAGCATTATTTTCAGGCAAAAAAAATAAAAAATCTTGAACATGGGGTGCGTTGTGCAATACACTTCATGTTCCCTAAGTGTGGCAACAAGCCTTGAAATCCCTAAGCATGCTCCTCAAGCAGTTAATAATCATTGTTTCATGGTGCTGGAGGAGCAAGCCGGAGATAATGCTCTGTATAGAGATAGTGCACTGCCTTATTTCTGCCGCCTCCTGTTAACACAAGAGACAAATGGAATGGGCGCATCGCCTTGGAGCCATCCAAATGAGGGTGTCTGCTGTGGAGTGAAGTGAAGTGAAGTGAAGGTGGAAGAGGAAGAAAAAAGGGGGGGGCGGTGGCGGGCGAAGGGGGGCACAAGTGCCACAAAAATCAGGGAGCGGCTGCTCGACCCTCGCGGCGCATCACGGTTGCAGTCAAGTGAATGTGAAAACAAGAGAAAGCTTTGCGGAATATCGATTTAATGCCGCAGCCTGAGCAGGGGGAAGATGCGTGCTCCAGATTACACGCGCTCTATTTCCCACCCATACAGAATCTCCAGTTCCTTCTGTCTCCACAGAACCAGAGAGGGAGGCTGAGAGGATGCTCTTTTATGTCCCATTGCCCTCCTTGAAGTCCAGCTGTGTAGAAAATCAATGTAGAAATGAAGAACGGGGCAGAACAACATAAATATGTAAAACATATCACACCGCCTTTGTGTCCATACACGTAGGAGAAAGTAATAGAGGACCTTTGTGCTCTTATAGCATTTTTTGCATCAATTAGCTCCAGGTGTCTTAAATAATAGTTTACTTTTTAGGAAAGTGAGAGTGAAGATGCCGAATTCATTTTGGGGTTTCTGCTGTGCTGAACATCAATGTGGGGCCTCGCTGAACTCTATTTGATCCCATTCTTTTTCACTTTTTATTATTTGCGTCAGAACATTTGTGGCATTTCAGCCGGAACAGTATTGACTTTGTTAAGTAATGATGAATGAAATTCCTTGTGAATGTGCAGCACTTTTTTATGCAGGAAATTATCCACAAATTTATGCAACTAATTCAGATTACAGGGATACAAATTTGATTCTGTATTGCACTGCTGTTCTTGCATCCTGTGGGGGTTATATGGATATCACATCAAAATGTGATAAAATCATGAGAAATAAGTGATGTGATATCTGGAAACATCCAGATCCAATGAAAACAGCTCCCTGTTGGTGACTTTGGCAGTCATGTTGCTTTCTTACCTGTCGTCACTATGAAGACAACTTCGTGTTACATTTTCGCCCTCGGTTAATGTGCTAGTTGACGACCACTCAAAAAAAAAAAAAGAAAGAAAGAAAGAAAGAAAGCTGACGTGTAGGCTCGCCACACATTTTCATACATTCCACTTTTATATAACGACGAAACAGAATGTGTGCGTTTTCCCTCCCTTCTATGACAAAAATCTTAAGAACAATTTGTTACTTATGCGCCCCCCACCCTCTCTGTCTTCCAACCCCTCCCGCTGAAAATTATGAACACTGAGCCGCACTCACATTCTTGCGCACGGCCAAGCGAGGAGGCGCCTCCGCTCTCGTCCTGGGCCAATGGCGCACGCACTCCCCTTATCATACTTATCCCTGGCTGGCCAATGGGCGCCTCGAACACAGGCTCACATGACGCCTTTCTGTGCGCTCCCTGTCCTCTCAGCGCTCAATCCCGGCGAGTGCAGGCATCACTGAAGACCTGACACCGGCGGAATCGGACGTTCGCCGTCCTCGGCGGGACTCACCAGGTGTTGTGTTATGCAAACTTCACTGCCATCCGATGACGCTGTCACATCCCGTCGACGAGAATGACCCCTGGCTTTGTCGGAGGAGCACACTTGGCCGTCTCCAAAACGCAGAGTCACAGGGGCAAGACAATAACGCCCAGAAGTTATAGAAATGAATTGTAAGTATCGACAAAATTTTACTTCCCGTCTTCTATTCGCTTTAAAAAAATACGATGATAACAATCCTGAAACTATTTCATTTTCTGTTTGTAGCCGACTTTGCTTTTTCTTGATTAAATTTTTGTTGTTTTTAGGATTTGCGATTGCATGTGCCACTTTTGCGCCGTTTGCTTTCTGTCCCTTTCTTTTGGTTTCCAAGCAGAATTAAATACATATTTTTTAAACCACTTCATAGTCTTATTTGACTTTACCTGATGCTCGGATGGTGTTTGACTTCGCTTATATTTCTCCTCTTTTGACGTTCTTTGCGCAGTCTGTGAATTTGCTCATTGTGAATGTGGGGCTGTCTCAGCGCAGGGCCATAGCATGAAATATAGATAAAAAGCACAGGGTAAACCCGCTGACCCCGGGCAGGCAGGCAGACAGACTGTGCAACCGGTCCGCACGGCTCAATGAGGACAATCGGGGGTGAGAGAGGGGAGGGAGAGCAGCAGAAGAAATAAATGGAGTACTTGAAGCGCACTGAAACAGCGCTGCACTTCACTTCAGCCCGCGGGGCAGGATAAGGGTGGATCTTCAGTAACGTGTTTTGTCTGTTCGAATGTGATTAAACAAAGAAAAATTATTTTAAAAAGTACTTAAAAAAAAAAAAAAAAGGTAAATAATTATTGAAGAGCCTTTTTCTACTTAAATTCCAGCAAATTGAATTTCACATTCTGAGGTCACATCACTCATTGAACCCTTTTATTGATTGGAAATTAGGGGTGCTGGGGTCAGGTGGGGGTGCAAAATTTATGTACAGGCAGGAGTCAAAGCAAAAAAAAAAAAAAAAAAACAACCCAAAAAGGTGCCTTCAGATTGTTTTTTGTGCTTTACGCCAAGGCAGGGGAAGGGAGGGAGAGAGTAGGGGACCGGGGCCATTTGATGTTTTCAAAAGGTTTCAGATGGCTTTAATTAGGACCTATAAAAATCTGTCTGCCCCGTTCTCTAAGGTAGCGCTGTGGAGTACGAGAAGGGAGGGGAACTGGCAGAGGAAGAAAAAAAAAAAGAAAGAAAGAAAAGCAAACCGACACAGAAAGTCGCTTCAGCAAAGGATCGTCTAATCAAATTTTTATAACCCTCCTCTTTTCTTCTCCCTGCTTCCCTCCCTTGCCTCCCGCCCTCCCTTCCTTGATGCTGGTGGTATGTAGGCAGCCCTCTTTGTCTGGCTGCTGTGTTATCCCCCCCCTTCCATCCCCTACCCTCCACCCTCCACCAACCTCAAACTAACTATTGCCTACAGTTGGTCCGACCCCAGACACCTGAAGGCTAGACATAATGATCAAGAGAAGTTCCAGTCTGTCTGGAGCACAGCCAGCGGTGTTTAGGTTTTCTTCTTTTTCTCCTCCTCCTTTTTTTTCTTCTTCTGCTGGCGCTTCTTTTGCTTGCTCCTCATCCACAATCAGCTCACGCTATGTTTGAGAGTTTGCGTTGGTGTCTGTGTGTGTGTGTGGCTGGAGTTATGTTGGTTTTTTGCTGCTGTCACTGTGTAGCATATATGGATATTGGATTGACTGTGGGTGACTAACGGAGCTGCAGTCTCCGCGCTGAGGAGACATCAAAGACTTTTTCTGTGTTCTATTATATGTGTGTGTGTGTGTGTCTTTAGCTATGCACCTATGTATATAAGGAGCAAGATTTCGGCTATGTTGATTGGTGAACATCCGGAAGTTTAAGTTCAAATAAGTTATATCACCTGGCTCTTTTAAAATTCATTACATCGATCGTGCTCGATCGCTGTTTTTCTGTACCACCCAGAGGAATTCTGATGCAAAGCAACATTTATTTTTAATGAACAGGAACTGGGTCCTTTGATGTTAAAACAACAAACATAACATATAATTTCTGCACGATGATTCTATTTTTACCATCTCAAGGGCTTCAGATGAGGCTGCGAGATGTTGTTCATGGTTTCAGTTCTGTTGACTCGGTCGTCTAGTCACCGAGGTTTAGGACGAGGTAGTATCTGAAATCTAGCAACACGAAATGCACAACTCCAATTAGAAGTTGGTGGAAGATATTTCAATATCTCTATATCTTTGACACAGTCATTTATGGAAGTGTCTTCCTTTTGCACATGTCTTTGTTTTGTCGATGTGCGGTGGTTAGGGATTATATGGCGCGGCTTATAACTGGATAATGAGCTAGCTCGCTACTATGGAAAATGGCTGGTTGAAGTCTTTGTTGGGCATCGTTGGAGATTGTGGTTGAATGCGGCACTTTTGAATTGTTTTTCCCATTTTTGATGAAGTTGTTTGTGAGAACATTATGCTTTTTAACAGCTGGACTGGCTCTAACAGCAATGTAATCTCCCCAAATGTGACATTTTGAGGAGCAAGTGCCTGTAAAATTTACACACAGCTTTCAGCTGAAATCCTGCTACTTGTCTGTGTGTGTGTTTTCTGAAAGCTGACTGTGTATTGTGGAATCAAGAAGATTGAGGTTGCCTCTTCTTTCGCCACCAGCCTTTTTGAAGAGGGAAGTAATAAAAAGCTCAATGGGTGCAACAGGCTGTTCTTCCCGCCCTCGTTTTGAAGCTGTCTACCTGGAGATGAATAGGAGGCCCTTTGTAATGAAGGGGGAGAAGAGAACATTTTATTGAAGGCTCTGGATGCAGGAGGATGCGCTGTAGCTTGTAGATGGTGCATTTGTGTCAGGTTTCACAGTTGTACTGCCCACCAAACAATGATTTATTGACATATGAATAATTATTATTTAAGATTCTTCACGGGGGTACAATTTCCTCGACATATCAACATGACGATCACGACTGATGGAAATCTATTAAGCTCCAAGTAGGTGAAAGGAGTATTATGTAAACATTATCAAATGATTTAGTTAAATCCTGCTTGAGCACCTTACCTGACAATGACGCCGGAGAACCACAAAGCCACAGAGTTTTCGGTAACCACCTTTATGTGTGAAGGAGTGAAGTCACAGTCAAAAATGGCGGAGTCATTCAATTACCGGCGTCCCCTTTCCTGGGAAAAGTCCCGAGCTGCGAAGAGGTTAATTGTTTTCGAATCTCCATCTGAGGGGAGAAAATGGGTGAACGGGAGGGATAATTGAGCTGCTGATAGTTGAGTGGGTTATGGATTACTGTGCTTTTCTACAGCAGAAAAAGGGAGGCGACCAGGAGGGGAAGGGGGGAGAAGGAAAAGGGAAGGAAGCGGTGTGAAAGGCCCGTGTTATGCGATGCAGCCGCAGGGGTCGTCTGGCCCTTCTTGGGAAGAGGAGAACTTCAATCCTGTTTAACCCGTGAGGTGACCCTTGGCCCCTCGCATACTCCCGCCTGCACCAGGTGCAAGCCCTCACTGCTGGTAGCTCATGCACACACTGCAAGCTAATTTTTCACACACTCTGCAAGCACTGGGGGAGAAGCCATATGAAAATGTGGATCCCTTTTCACCTTTCCACCCCCCCCCCCCCCCCCCCCCCCCCCCAAGCTTCTTTTTCTTCATGCCATTCTATTGTCAGGGGTTAAAGTTACAACCAGGATGGGAGGGGGGGAGCTAGAGCCCATCTTTCTTTCTCCTCATGTAAAATGTGTTATAACTAAGAAAACGGGAGCCAAGATGATTCGACGTGATGTAATAATCACAAGAGTGTTAATCAGAGGGATGTCATGTATAATTACTGCAGTGTTTGATAACACCGCAGCAACCACCTCGGGCCATTAGCGAAAGTTTCCTGTTATTATTAATGGGCGTTAATAAAATACAAGAAAACCAGCATGGAGCAAGCCCTTTGCATGGCCCACTGGTTACAACACTGTAAGGTTAACGAACCAATTTACATGATTCCAGCTACCATCTGGGTGAAGTGACAAGGCAGACGCTCCCTACTCTGTGCTGTTGTGTTATGATGTTCATTATGGAGGAATGTGTCAAGTCTGAGTCTATTTCTTAATTGTGAAGTGAAAATCAGTGCTGTACAATCTGAGCTGGCTGCTTTTGTTGTACGTGTTTAATTTTATTTGAACCCATTTACACATAGCTGAGCAAATGTTGTCAATTGTACCCCCAATCTCTTCCCTTTTAGAGGTGAAAAAACAAAACGGTGTGAGTGGTGTCTTCTTGGCTTCAGGCAATGAGAGTCTTGACAGGGGCGAGCCGCAAAAATCACTAAAGATGATGCTGGAGACTGGGAGGAAAAGAGGATTAGTATCTGTCCACCGTTCTACCATTTTCATCTGGGCGATCACATTACAAATAGAGCCTTCTCCAAGCACAGGAACAAAATGAGGTCTGTTGGTGATCAATAAAGCAGTGTGAAAGCAGAGGGATGTTATTAAAAAAAAAAGAAATCAAAGGCTCTGGCTGGCATGGCCATCATCTCGACCAGTCTGCTGGAATCAGATAAGGGAATGGGGCCTTGCAGGATGGGATGTTTGGCCCCTGGGCAGCTTGAGATGACGAATATCCCTGCCACCGGCACCCATTGCAGACTGATTCCATCTGCAAATGGGCAAAATCAAAATGTTTTAGGATCTTTCTGGCGTCTCTCAGATATTGTAATTGTGAAAGAACAGCCGTAGGTAAAGATGAGTAAATAGGGACCCAGTATTTAATCCCAGTGCTGGATGTTCGAGAGAAACTACGCAGTTATTGCTGTAACTCCGCTATTGTCCTCCATTGGATGATGGCTTTTTACCTCATGCTTCACTTACATGATTTAAAGAATATATAATCACGGCGGTTTTGCGATGACAGTGTGTCAGAGCTGGTGCGAGTGTTCGTCTCAGATTAGCTCTTTGTGCCACGAGGAGAGAGGATAGGCAGGGTGTGGGGTGGCGGAGAGGGGCACAATACCTCCACAATCCCAGTTGAAAGAAATCATTTGCACAATTTTATGAAAGCGGTATTTGTCCGGTTGGATGGTTCTATCAAAGCCCAACAGCCACAGTGGAACGTGATTTTTTTTTAAAAATGACGTGGTGAGCTACAAAGCCGGCAACATGTCGGGTTACAGTCATTTCTCAGCTGAACGCTCTCCAGGTAAATGCAGATAATGCGCTCTCGAGTTTCTCTTTCTTTAAGAAGTCTCATTTCTACAGATGGCTCTGAGCTGACACCGTAGCTGCCAGAGCTTCTGTTCTCAGAGCTAAGCTTGCACAAAATTTATGTAGTGAAGATGAAAAGACATCATGGCTACACACTCTACGCCTGTAAATTAATCCTTGGAAAAACTAACTTGGAAAAGCAATGAGTTTCTTGTTCTTACAGTATTATCAAAGGCCCCCCCCCCCCGTACTCACGCCACAGATGGTCTTTATCTAAAACACTTCACAGTCTCACTTTTAAGACTTTTCAAATTGAATAAGATGGTAGTAAACTTTCATGAGAAAGGTAAGTGTGCAGCTGATGTAACTAGATGAAGCGTGTCATTTCTTTGGAATTTGTTGTTCACTTGCAGTCATAAAAGATGACTGGCTTCTGCCCCTGTTTGTCTTCAGTTTCAGAACCCCCCTCCCCATCCCCAACCCACCTCCCTGCAGCATTTCCTGGTGACTCACTTCTCTTCGAGCCATTTATGCTTACAAACTTTGTGAGGATGAACCACGCAATTCTTGCGTTTTATTGTCCACGAGGGACCATTGGGCATAATGAAGTTCTGTTTCCCAGCTTGAGTTTGGGAGGCTCATGATTACAAATGCTCCTCTCATTGTTTCCCATCATCTCCTCCCTAATTGAAGACAATATAACGAGACAATGGGGTCTCGCTCATCACTCTGCGTCAATGGCATGCTCTATGGAACGTGCCAGTCTGTTAAAAGCGCGGTAGTGGAGGTGGGCGGCGCACATGTGGATGGATACTTGAATGCGCATGAGCTTGTTTAATTTGGACCAAGAAGAAGATGGACAATTAAACTACAGCTCCCAGTGGGGCTGTTCATTTTGGTCAGCTTCCCCACGTCATGGCTGCCTGCCCTTGTAAATGCTCCTGGATGTGTCTGGGTTCATGCCTTGGGAGGGGGGAGTTGGGTTTGTGGGCGGGAAGGTCTGTCTCTGGAGGGTTGTCTCAGACGATTAGGACAGCCAAGTGAAGAGAGTCCCTGAGAGCCTGGCCCCCTTCACCTCCCTAATATACTCTGAATAAGTTTGTCTATACCGTGCGTTTGTTGTGGGGATGGAGGCGGGTGGGGGTCGTGTCTGGCCATGGTTTAGTAGTGTTTGTCATCTGCCCCCTTGAGGCCTCTATCGGCTTCTTTGTCTGAGTGTCAGACGTGCAATGTCAAATGCAAAATGTGCCTGTGCAATCAGGGCGTATTGGGTTAGGACGTGACACTGGAATTCATCTTCTTTTTTTCAGTGTTGACAAAAGGCAACTTACTATTTCTCCCATTAGTTGTTTTTTTTTTCTTAATATAAAATTTTATGCTTACTTTATGGACAAAAATCCACAATTCACCCAAATACTGATATAAAACCACTTCATAACAGCTGCCGCGTCAGTTTTTTTTCCCCTCCGTTCTTTACTTACATAACGCATTTTTAATGTATTTCTGTAAATGACTTGCAAGACATAGATATAAAGGGACTATGAGGATATTCTCAGAATATTATCAGTTAGAAGCATATTGTTATGAGTAAACAGTTGGCTTTGTTATGAGTCACTGAAGATAAAAAGGGAAAAAAATTGCTATGTTAAAGTGGTGCACGGTTCGGAAAAATCCCTCAAAAAAACAAGATGAAACCAAAATTCTTCGCTAATCTATGAATGCTGAAATCAACCAACTCTTTACGGCTTTTTTTTTGCCCCTACTAATTTGAACAATAAGGTGTTATGCTTTTTTTTCCTTTTTCCCACCACTCTTAATCTTGATTTTATGTGTGGTTTCTTGAAAAGCCAACTGAGAGATGAAGGAGAGCTGATGCAAGCCTAGTTGACGCTGTTGTTTCGGTAACTTTTAGAATTTGCGGTATTCGAAAAAGATAAATTGAAAAGTCTCGATTCATAAAAAAGCAATCTGTGTTATGCCTAAAAGCATTAGCAGAATTTCCTTTGAATCGAGGCTTAACACTCGCTTCATAGCTGTTCATACAAACAGTCCTATTGTTTGGTGGCTACACAAATAATCTGGAGACCAGTTTAGTGGTCTCAAAGGTGTCTCTATGGTTTCACACAGTGCATCTCTGTATGAAATTTGGAAGAAAGATTCATTCATCTCAGCACAATGGCTAACATAGAGGGCACTGAGTCCCAGCCAAATATCACAAGTTACATTGAAAACAAACAAAATGGCCTTGCTGTATACTGAGGAGACAAAACGTCCCAATGACTGATAACAGCTCTGCAGGATTTGGGCGCTGTGGGAGAAATGGCCTCTGTGGCTTTGCATTCAAGTCATTTAGCCATTTGGAGCAGCAGGAAATGACACGCATTCCTCATTCCCAGTACCAAAATAAACTCAAATCTAGCTTCCTGCTATTTGTACACAATTACTTTTTCAAATTTCATTGATAATGACTTTGTTAGAAAATGTGAAATTGATGCAAAACACTGGTCTTGTGATTAAGAGTTATTATTTCCAGACAGCTTTCTACCATAACATAATGTTCTGCAATATATATAGTTGTATGGTTCAGTAGTAAACTGATATAAATGGTTGTACAAATCTACTGTTAATAGAGTGACAGAAGATGCTCAACATTGAACAAAAGCAATCATGCTGACTGTGGGAAACGTTTTGGTTTTCTAACGTAAAGCCTGCTACTCGGTCTGACTCAACACGGGACCCTGCAATGACTAATCACATGACAACTTAACGTTGCTTCAAATGTGCACGTTGTAAGAGTGTACCTTCCTGCTCTGCAGATGAGTAAATGCATCAGGAGTTTTGATGACACCCAGCAAGCTGTTCTTGATCACTTTAGCCAATGCAAGCTTTACACAAGTGGCAGTTTTAGGCATCTCTTCCGTTTGTGTGCATTTGACAGAAAAAAAAGTTTAAAAATCTGCCTGACCTGATTTTGGAAGCTTGAACATTTTACACTTTATTTGACTGCGCCTTAAGGTGTATTAAACCCATTTTGCATAAAGATTTTTTATATCTATAACAGGGTGTAAATAAACACAACAGTGGCAATTAAGGTGTGTGTTTCTGAGCAGTTATGTGTTTGTGTGTAACTGTTATCTAGGGCTCAAACTGACCAATAGGGAGATTTTCTTTGGCGCTCCTCCTGTATCACCCTGAAGATGAGGGAGAAGAGTTGTGATACCAAAAAGCTGCTATTTATTCTGTGTAATCTGACATACATGTTAGACCTCCAAAATTAGATATCTCTCCAGGCTCTTGAAGTGATGAGAAAATAATGCAATTTATTAGAATAATGCTTACACAAAAACAAATGTAATAACTCCTTTGTTTATTTCCTTCCCTCTAACTTTTTTTCCCGTTGGAGGTAGAAGAAGAAGGCAAATCCAGTGTTGATGATCTCTGTGTGGGCAGGAAGCCTTTAAGGTTTGCATCATGTCTGCCACGTTCTACCCGAGGGCATTCCAGCTTTCTTACACGCTGAAATTTGCACACACACAAACACACGACGCTTGCGCACGCAAGCTACCGTTTTCCCTCACAGCGCAGCAGGAGTCTGTCTTCATCTGTCCTATTGATTAATGAAGCAGGCGCAGCGGGTGTCGGAGAGAGGCAGGAGCCTAGATCAAGGCTGTGAGCTGCATCACTGGCATAGTCACGCCACACAAGTGCACGCGCACAGGCGCTCGTACACACACATTAGCGCGCACTTTTGCTGTCTCTGTCATGTTCTCTCTGTGTCTGTCACAGCAGACACCGTAGACACAGGCGGCCGTGACACACATGCATACTGAGAGACATGACACACTTGTCATTATAGCTCACAGATACGCCACACACAAATTCGCTCACACACACACTCGCTAAATGAATTAACGTGGCTTGGCTGTGCCGGTCGCCTAAGCTGGAAAGGCGTTTTCTATAAACATAATGTTTGTAGATTAGTTGGGGTTAATGATCCACAGCCTGTGTGTGTGTGTGTGTGTGTGTGTGTGTGTGTGTGTGTGTGTGTGTGTGTGTGCGCACATGTGGGTTTTTGGCTAAGTGTAAAAGGTACTGCTCTACTGTGCTGTCTCCCTCACTTCCAAATGAGACATCCCCCAGGCACCATTACAAGAGCAGTATTTATGCTATTAGGAAACTGGGTTTGCAGCTCCAGCAGTGGTACCAGAATGAAACGGCTAAAATTATGTCTCAACTAACCTCACTGGGCAAGGCCACTATTTTCTTTGCATAAATGAGAAATTGCGCATTGTGTACTTAGAGGCTATTTTTAAAAATGCCCTGTTGGAATATCATGCGCATTATTTCTTAGCCGCATAAATGCAAAAGCCAAGGAACAGAGCCATTTTTCTTCTTACCCGCAAGCATTTGTTCATTCAGAGTAGAAATAAAGATCACAACATAGTTTTCTCTTTTCTATTTTTACTTTTGTGTTTTAAAATTAGCCTCACTGTTCAAACCAGAAATAGACCTTTTGTAAAGGCTTTCTGTAAATTGGGATTGGTGGATTCACTGAGGGTGTGGTCCCTTCCAGCCAACCTTCCTTTTCCCTCACAAATGGTCTCTTCTGCAATGCTGAATGGACAGATGAATAAGAGCAAATGACTGTCAGGGCCCTACAAATTTTTTTATTTACGTCCCCCCCCCCCTTCCCAAACCTGCGCTTGTCCGCCTTCGCTCCCTCCCCTTTCTCTTCCCTGGCGTTCCTGTTGAGGCATGCCTCCATCCCGGCCAACCAGCATCATTCAGGTCAGGGTGAGGGGGCAAAAAGAGACGAGGGGAGGAGGACAAACAAAGGAGCACTGTTACTGCCATGCTAGAGAGCCGACACCAGACTGGAGGGGTGTGGTTGGAGGGGTACAGACGGAGAGAGAGAGTGTGACTGAGGAGGTTTATCATTAAGAAAAGAGATTAAAATGAATGGGAGGGGAGCAGGGGTGTCTGCTCTGTTCACAGTAATAAAGAGGACAAGCAGTGCCAGTCTTTTTTTTTTTCTACACACACAGCTGGCACAATCTTAGCTCTCTCTATGTGTGTGTGTGTGTGTGTGAGTGTGTGAGAGAGAGTGTGATAGGGGAGGGATGGGGGTGCATTGTTTTCTGGCTATTGTACAATATTTGCTTAACCCTCATGTTTTATCTGTGCAGCTGCATGCTACAAATGAGATGCAGAAAAGAGTGTGTGCATGTGCACAATAGTGGCTGTCACAGCTGTTAGCAATTTCATCACACACATGCACGCAAACAGATTTTTTTTTTTACAATGCTTGTATAAGTAGTACAGCTTAAAAAAATCTAAATGTAACAATTACAGGTCAAACAAGTCAAGCCGAGGAGAGGAAAGATGAAATGGACAAAGTTAGACAAACTGTTAGTGGCTAAAACGATCGTCATCATCATTGCATGGCTTTTCTCTTCCACTGGTTGCCAGTCAGTGTTTCCTGACCCCAACTTGAACCATTTGCACTGATCTTTCTGCTGAGTTCTTGTTCAGTACATCTCTTTTCTTCTGGGTTTTTCTTTTGTTTGGTTACTCAACACTTTGGAATTCCACATCACAAAACATATCTCGACTTCAAACACTTGCAGTTTTTAGGTCGTGAACTGAACCGATTTCTAATCACTTATCTTGTTCTTTAAATTCGCTGTATGCCATGAGTAAGAAAATGGTTACAGATAACTCAATTACACGCGAAAGCTGGTACTCCATAAGGCCCGTCTGCTTTGTGGAGAGTTTTATTTATTTATGGGTTTTGGGGTTTTTTTTTGAGTAGGCTCCATTCCAGTGAAACAGTTTCTTAACTGTTCGTATGCACTTTGTTTTTCTTCTTTTGCTCCGTCAGGTCGTGAAAAGAGCTGGAACGAGAAGAGGAGTGCTCACAGCGTTAGCCATCGATGCAGAGTGAAGGAGCAGGTAGAGGAGCAAAAAAGACAAGTGAAAGAGGTAAGGGAGCTCAGTTTACTCTGGAGGGGGGTTATATATTGTCTTGTCTTTGTATCTGTTACCTTTTCATTCAGTTGCCTGAGTCAGCTGTGCACCTGGGGTGAGTTTGATGTTTGCATGTTTTTGTGAGTTGTTTGAATGTGTCTGTTGTATGTATGTATGTGCGTGCATGTGTCCCTGGTGTCAGACCCCAGCCACCATTTGAAGAACACATCATCCTGTCTGAGTCATCAACTGCCTCCCGATCTTCATTGCCGTCTTTATCTTTTTTTCCTCTAATGATCGTTGCTCTCTGCTGATGAGAAACCCACCAGCACATCTGTGTATACTGATATTTATTTTAGGAATGAATCTCTCAGAAAAGTAGAAACTTCCTGAAAATGTTGTTTGTACCTATTAATAGTAAAAAAAAAAAAGTATTTTCTTAAAATTCTACAACTATTTAAAAATCAATGTCTATTTGTATGAAGGAACCATTTCGATCCGCACTGAAGAAAGGTTTCGTGGAATTACAAAGCCTCTTGCGCCGCATTTCCATTTCACGCCGTGCAGATTTGACTCTTTCTCTTCAGCGGCCATTAGACTAAACAGTCCTCTTTTCAGGGATGCCACCTTCGCCGTCTTAACTGCGTTTCAGTTGTTCCCGAAGTGAGCAGCCTCTCGGAGAGTAATCTTCTCACCCTCTCTGTGTGAGGCTGAAGGCAGCACTAAATCATTTTCCACCATGCAGTCATGGACAGAATGGCTGCCACCATGCACAGATAGGGGGATGGTTAGAGAGGAGAGGCGCCGAGAGGAAAAAGAAAATGTTGTTTTTCTCAGTTCTTGTCATCCTCTCTTCTGATGAGACTCTCTCTTCTGTTCTACATCAGCCTTCCACCCAGACTTTACAATAGCAATGTGTGAATTGTCTTCCAGCATTTATGTATCTATTCATTTATTTTGGATCTAGTCCATTTTTTTCTTATTATTTTTAGAAAGGGAAGATCCATATTACTTGAGATGTATATGAGGATTTTTACCCGCCACTACTGGTACTGTTACATTTACTGTCCTTGATTTCATTTATCTTTTCGGTAATTGGTTAAATTTGAGGGAACTGAACCTGGAAATCTTCAGGAATTGGGGGTTAATGTGTGTGCCCTTCCAATAAAACACTGTTTCTCCACTCATCATATTGCCTTGTCCAGCAAAGGGATCGCCATTTTAACATTACCTATCAAAAAGGTTCCTTACAAAAGGCAAAAAATTCAATTCAGAATGCTTCACTTCATTTCACGTCAGCCTGATCCACCTTCTCTCTGATCTCTCTCTTAGTTGCTCTTACCTATTTCTCCTAACTCCTTTTGGTTCTTTCCCTGTTGAATTGTGTCACTTGTGTAGCTCTTCCATTCGAACTCGCACTGCTGCTCTGACCTGATCTATTTTCTACAACCACCACCATTTTAAAGGACAGGATATGATGATGAGGATAATTTTGAAAGCTATTAGTTCGAATAGTTAAGGGGGGGTAGAGCGATGGTTTAAATAAATGGGAAGCTTTCCTCCAAGCGGTCGTCGGAATTCCAACAGTAATCAGTTGTAATTATCGCGCTTCCTTACTTTTTACATGTCTGTCCAAATCACTCCAGCTGGACCAGAACAAAGTGCTTTAAAATGGAAGTGGTTTTGAAGCTGTTTCAAGAAGGAACATTATTCTTCTGATGGATGTGCTACGCATTAACCATCTGGGATTTTGAGGGAAACGCCATTGTTTTAGGTTACTGGTCAAATGATGCAAGGAAGAAAGAGAGGAAAAAGGTGAAGGATGTTTTAAGCAAATATCCAGACATGCCACTACCACCCCCCCCCCCCCCCCCCCCCCTTTTCTTTTTTTTCTTTCCTACCAAGTGTGTCTGCCCTCTGCTTCTGTGGAAGAGGACCTTTCAGGAGCAGCCGAGTCTGTCTAAGCTGGCTTTAAAAGCCGCAGGACAAGCACCAGCATGGTTCTCTGTCAGTGTCCATTTGTGCATAAGGAGGTGGGGCTGCCACAGTGTGTCACAAGGTTTCATATTTCAAATATATGAACGAGAGAATGACGGCCAAATGAGTCACTCCGTCATGTCATATTGATTCAACACAGGATTCTGGGACAGAGCGAGTAATTGTCACTTTCACACTCACGCAAAATAATCAACACATGATGGACAATAGTTTGCAGCGGTGCGGGGAGGTGAGAGGCTTGGACACACTGCGTCGGAGGCGACCATGAAAGCCTAACAGACAAGTGTCGAAAATGGGACCATTTTTGTCCACACAAAGAACTCCTCAAAACAACTTGCTCTTTTTTTAAAACCATAGACACCCCGTCACCAATAAAACGTAATACGAGGAGAATTCTGAGGATTCGAATGAGAGTCTTTATTGAGTTTTAATGGAGAATGCTGTTTCAAAATGGATGGATGGATGACAGATTGATTGGGGGTGATGATCAGGCAGAAATGGATAAAAATTAAAACAAAAGAGGGTGAGACGATGGAACAAGAAACAAGACAGGAAGACGTTGCTGGAGAAATGTCAAAGCAAGCATGGAGAGTCCAAAAGTAGACAAGAAGTAAAGAACGGGGGGGGGGGGGGGGGGGGTGTCCGGGGGCAATGCGGCAGTGCCTCTAATGTCTTTATAAGGTCATAAAATACTCCACTTCCTGGCCTCTCTAATTGTGAAGAATGGGATGGAGGTGGAGGGGAAGTCTCAACTCTACCTGCCTACTAAATGAGTCCCCTAAATCTGCTCTTGGCCTTGGGAGCTTTCTATAGGATCGCTATGCCAGCAACATGGACGCGGAGGGGGGTGATTTCTGAGAAAGTCTATATTCTGATAGTCTTTATTGCTCTTCTCTTTAAGATTGAGATAGAGAAAGACAATGTAGAGAAATGCAAAGGAAGAAAGAGTGGGTAAAGTACTGCAACCTGTTTTAATGATCTTTTTAGAGCTTTCTCATCCAAAAATAAGTGAATGGAGATGCGTTGAAAGGAGGGTTTGAAGAAATATCCAAACAACTGAGAGTAAGAATGTAATGTACTTACATACAGTTTTTCAGAGAGAGAGAGAAAGAAAAAACCTTTTGAAGTAAGACTGAGAAAGAACATAGAGGTGGAGAGGCAGAAGATTTTATTAACTCTGCAGGGATAGACTGTAATGGCTATACTCCCCAAAGTAGCTGTAATGCTGAACTCTTAAAAATGTGAGAAGTCGCTCTTACCATCGCTGGAAACGAAAACATTTTCATTTCATAAACTGTTTGTCTAAGGGACCCTGCCCCAACCTCTAACCCACAAATGAGCACAGTAATGAACAGAACCTTCACTGCAGAAGAAAAGTTAGTTATTTTACAGTCTACTGAAAGGTACAAACTAAACTTATCCCCAGATAAGCTCAGTTGTTCTTGAAATTGGGAGCCATTAATATCACTGTTTGTTTTGAAGTGAGATGGCATACATTTGAAAATAGCACCAGCTTTGGAGCATGAATAAGGAAAAGATATATATATATATATATTATATATAGCTTTTATTTTGGTAAAAGATATACAGCTTTTACCAAAATAAAAGCTGTAGAACAATGTACATTTAGATATGTAATATTTAGGGAAGCCAGATGTTGACATATGTGATGTAAATTAGGGTTGAAAGACAAAAGCTATAGTCACAGATTGAAATAAAAACAGAATCTTACACAGTCACAAGCTATGTATGTTTTTTTAGTGTAATTTGTATATCACTAACAGCCTGCTATCATGTGTCACTGCTGTGTTACCCACTGCCATTGAAAAGAATTTAAACTCTGCTATATAACAATCCTTCACCATCACCACACATTTGAATCTTGTGGCTTTCCCTTTTCCGTTAATGCAGCCTATATACTTGATATTTGAAATGAATGGTAATTTCAGGCATTGTGAATTTGTTTTTCAAAATGTAAAATTCCAGTCTTAATCTCTGTCTTTTGTGAGTGACTTATGAGTTTCTAAGCCCTGCGCCCAACTTTTTGCTTATTATCACGTGGGTATGGATCGGGGAGGGGGGTTGTATTGTGACTAAACTTGCTACACTACAGGAGCTGTATAACGGTTGCCTTTTTTGTTACTGGGGTTTTATCAGTGGGTGAGAGAATAAAATGGAGTCAAAGGCAACCCCCTAAGCTTTTCATAATGCGTTCCGAGAGGAGACAAAGGCCCGTATTCACTGCTGGGTGTCGATAAGACCTATCATTAGGCTGCCATTGGAGGTATTACTGACACACACAAACACACTTGCACACATATACGGAGTGCAGCAGGGCGCTTACTTCTGCACCCTTTCTCTCTTCTTTTTTCCCCCTTTTTTTTCTTAAAAACACACATAAATATTCCTATGCGTGCCAGAAGTTAAAGAGGCAGCCGGGCTCACGGTGAACGGAATAAAAGCAGACGAGTGGACCCCTGCTGCTTTCCCATTGCAGCTGAATTCACTCACATGGACGGGACATCCACTCGGCTAGACGTTGCGCAGCTGTAATTTTGTACGTCTAGTAGCAAATGCTAAAAAATATTTTTTTTAAAATGTATATATTTTGTAATAAATCTATCTAAGCTTTATATGCTCTAAAAAGAAATATATGCCATTACATTTATAAAAATTGGAGAAAACCAAATTAAATAACAATAATGTGTTATTTTTATTTATAAAGCTTGTTTAAAAAATGACTTACAAAGGGCCAAACCACCTTTAGTCCTCTGATGCAATATTTAATTTTCAAAAAGCACGATCAAAATAACTTGCAGCTTTTTTCACTGATTATTAAAAAAAAAACAAAACAAAACAAAAAAAACAAAAACCAACCCACCTGTGTTTGCGCTAAAGCGGCAACACATTGGTCGTGTTTCGAGGTGTATTTTTGTGACAAACTCCTACCAAATGCTTAAAAGCAGTTGAACGACCAGTGGAAACTGCCTGATGATTAAACTCCTTGTTTACAGTAGTGATGCCGTTGCTCCAGAATGAATCTGTTATTGACTTACTAATGATAAAATGCTACACGTAAGTACATTTACTTAACTAGACAGGTGTAAAATTAGGTGCTGAGGAGGAGTTGGGCTTCCCATTACAGTTTTCCCGTATGTGTGTGTTTGTGTGTCTGAGTCGGAGAAGGAAGATGGCACTGCTGTCTAGTTCCTAAGTAGATGATGGACTGTAGCTCGTATTCCCATTCCCTCTCATTAGCTCGGGCCCCTGAGAATATATGAGGTTACTTACCTTCCCTTGCTCTCAGTTCCCGGCCAAACGCCAAGCGTCGGATCAGGGTCATTAGCCTCGCTATTTGGAACAAATGGCCTTCGATAGTATCTCAGCTATAATACAACAGGAGCAGATTAACCCCTTGATCCTTGAAGGATAGCATGTTGAAAACATTAGGACGAAAGCAGCGATCAAGGCGGTGATGATGTTTATTTTTACTATCATTATTTGTCTGTTTCTGGCCTCTTTATTCATGTGTTCTTTGGTTGTTTTGAGGGGATTTTTTTTTCTTATCGCTCTCTCTCTCTTTTTTTTTTTGGTTGTTGTTTTTTGCAGCAGATTTTGACAGTTGGAATCTCATTGCACTTCAGCTAAACATCACAGCTGTTTGCCTGAAAACAAAAACCACAGAGAGAGAAGTGGGCAGACGATCAAAGCCCAAGGAGGATTTGTCTGGCAGATAGAGGCTGGGGCTCTGCCTGCGTGGACTCTCTCAGCACAAGGTTGCCCCCTCATATCGCCAGCTTGAAAATTAGAGCTCACGAAAGGGAGCAATGCAGTCACAACAACCTCCTCCCTATTGCAGTTGCCTTCTTAATACATTGCGCGTGTGCGTGCATTTTCTTGTCTTTTGTCCTTTATAGCAAGGTGCCTGACACTACACAGTTTTTTAGTGCAGTATCACACCACTCGTAGTACTGTAAATAATTCACCTGACTGATTTTGAAACCCTTCGGATTTGTTATGAAAAGAGCCCTCTACGGGAAATTTGGGAGTATTTCCAAATCCGTAGGTTCAAAAGGAGATAATCCATGACTTGTTTGTGTTTTGAGCCGCCAAGGGAAAAAAAATGCAGCACGCTATATGTTTATTTCTGTCTAAGGTCACCAAAACCATCTTTCCATAAGGTTCCTTATGAGGTTTGTGGCCTATCGGGGGGTGGGGGGGTGGGGGGGGTGTCTTCTGATGTCTGTTTTGAGCAGAAAGACACACCCAGAGGATGGATATAATTAAGACTAGTGCCTTTTTGTGAGTAAGCAGGGTGTTTGGATAACTGCTCTGGGTGGTCTAGCACTACATGTCTCTACCAGTTTTATTATAAACAGACACAATGCGGTAAGAACACACATGCATTCTAAGAAAGCGGACAAAGATTAGCATGTACTGTGCAACGTAAACATACACGTGAAAACAGCCACGTCGCTGGTTTCCTGCTTCCCTGGGACGTTGTTTGAGCATGGCACAGCAAATTTAAAAGAAAAAAAAGATGAATTGATCAAAGCAGCGGGCAGGTGTATGTGACATTCAGAGATGTGCACTTAAAATAACGCTGTTGCTTTACAAAGATCATCACATAGCTAACTTTAGCTTCGCCCCAACCATCACTTTGGCAGTGAATAGAAGCCAGATGAGCCAGAAGGGGATCATTTATGTACATAAGGTACACACAAAAACCATAAATGCTACTCTGGAGTAGATTGAAATATTTTATTTTCTTAGTGCAATTATGGAGCTTAATGAACCTAAGACAAAACCTAATTAAACTGTGGGATTTTTCAGTAAAGAGCCCTGTTAATTCTTTGCATTTATATAGTGCTTTTCTGGTCTTAGTGATCGCTCAAAGCACCACTTTGTACCAATAGCACATCGGGTACGATGACACTTTGATAAACACATACACAGATACACCCACATTTTTGCCATTTCAACTCGAGGGAGCCCAATAAAGGCTAAATTTTAATTTAAGACGTGTGACTGTAATGTACAGCTCGCTGCTTTGTCAACTATCCGATAAATCACTGTGGAGTTTAAAAACTGTCATGCTAACTAACCGCTTGATGACAAACTATATTAAGGAGGAAAATCAAAATATAAAGAAGTGCTCTCAACCATTTAGGTCCTCCGTATAAAAGTTAAAACGTCTAATTAACTCTTTTAGAAACAAACTCTAATTTATTCAAGGCTTTCTTATACTTGGTGGAAAACAAAATGCAATGCCAGTCAATCCCACAACAAGGGCTTTTCTACCAGTCACTTCTGATTAATAGCGTCTTCTTGTTAACACATAAACACCGCGTCTACCATCAGACCCTCAAACGTCCGTTAATTTGCAGCTTTTTCCCCCCTTTGTGTGAATTGGCTCATTTAGCCAGCAGGGAGAATGCTGATCTTGTAGCATTGGGTTTGAAAACACATGGGTGGTCCTGCTTTCTTTCTGGGTTTTTTTTTTCTCTTCCCCAAATGTACTGAGCATAAATTTGTGACTCCATATAGGGACTTTAATGATGAGAGTACTCTCCAGGGTCTCGTGAGTCTGCTTACTGGAGCAATAAGAGGGAGATGGCAGTAAGAGAGGTGGAAAAAAATACAGTGAAAGAGAAATGGAGAGGTGGGAGCGAAGCAACGCACCCTTAAAAACCGTCCAGACAGAAATAGTAAATTGCATATTCTCAAAGATGCAGGAACTGCAAACGGGTAGGAGGGATTTCTCCTTCATTTGTAGTGAGCAGCTTTCCTCTGCTGCACTGTTTCACTGTATTTAACATCAAAGCAAAGTATGAACAATTGAGGCAATTTTTCATTCGGCCAAGGTCAATCATTGTTCTTTCTCTGGGAATGTAGATCTGGCTGCGAAATTCAGAGGAACCACATTTCACTGGCAAGTCTATTTTAGCAAGCCACCTTTTAACTAAACCACTGGACATTTTTGTTGTGTGTGTGTGTGTGTGTGTGTGGTTTAGATTGTACATGTAATTATAAAGAATCTTCAGGTCCATTTATTAAAGCTGCATTGTGATTTTTTTAAAGCATAGTTTTAATTAGATCTGTGTCTAGACTGCTTTTAATAAAACCTGTGACTTACTGTATGTAATATGAAAGGAAAAGCAGATAGGCAGATAAAAAGAAAAAACCCACAGATACTGCATACAGTAAAGTGCCACATTTGAAATTGACCTTAAATTCTGCTCGCAAATTTATACAAGCCTGATCCTGGATCAGATTCAAGAACCAAAACTCCACTTGCCATGTTTACATAAACAAAAAGTGGAACTGGTTGACATATATATAGTAAACGCTTAAACACTGCATATTTAGACACAGAGATATATTTAGACCTCAGCTCTTGTACTTGCTAGATCTAACCATGACCACATGAACTTTCTTGCCAGGAACCAAACGGTTCTTGAACCAAAGAATATAAAGCTAAAAAGGACTCTGAGGGACTGGTTAAATCTATGAACAGCAAGAAGCTTAAAGAAGTCACTAATACAGCTAAAGTAGCTTAAAAAAAAGGCATTTATGAATATGTCTTCCATGGGAACTTGTGCTTATTGACCAGAAATGAACAGGCAGCTTTGAGAATACACAGAGTGACTCATTATTTGTCTCAATGGGAGTCCAAATGGCACTTGAATCAAAGAAAACATCAGGGGATGCAGAGAGGGAGGAAAAAAACTGAAAAACACAAAACATGACTCACTAATGAAGAAACTGAGTAGATGCAATTTTGAAAAACTACAAATAATGTAATTTATGGTAACTATGTTTAATTTCTTGGTATTGTCAGATGATATTACCCAGTGCCCACATATGCCATAATTAGCATAGTCATAGTTTCATATTCTTTGGATGACTTCTTCTAGTTAATTCGGCTTTTTGATTTGCCAAAAGTACAGAAAGTAAGTTCTGTAAAATGTAGGACTGAAGCTGAGTCATCAGGACCAACATCTAACTACACACACACACACACACACACACACACTGTACACTTGAAACAATGTTAACACAACAAAGCACATTTTTAATTTTTTTTTCTTTTATTCAAAATTTCCTGATATTGTTTAAAGCGAGCAAACCAGAAGAAGAAAAAGGAAAAAAAAGTATGAAAACATATTAAGCTTAATATAAAAATATTAAATTATTTATAGGTTTGGCTGAATTTTACAGAGTCAAAGTCCTTTTTTCCCCACCTTTCCATCTGGTCAACCTAAGATTTTCTACTCAAAAATTCTTTTTGATAATTCATTCTGCCTCCGTGCACATCCCTCTCAGCCCTGGTGTGTAGAAATGTCAGACACCAAGATTTATAAGGCGTTACATTCCCTGCCGTCATAATGCTGAAATTCTTTCATGTTGTGGGCATCACATAATCACTGATATATCATCTTTAGTAAAACACATGTAGGGGCTACCCCGGCACATGATCACAAGCAGGTTTCTTTTTTTTTTTCTTTGACAGACTCCAAAGTGACTTCAAAAAGGGCTCGTTCCTTATATCCGTGATATCGGGATTCTTGTACTTCAGGCAACAGCGTACTCTCTTTCTTTCTTTCTTTCTTTCTTTTTAAACACTTACTTTCAACTCATTTATTTTCTTTCTTCAAGATGAATCATGTATTAATGTACACACATGCTGGCTCTGTGTCATTGTTCCTTAAGACCACCCAGAGTGTTTATATGAATCGGCTCATGAGTGGGCTCTTTTTTTTGTACATAAAAAATTGTGTTGGTTCTTTTTTTATTTTTTAGACGGGGTTAGGTGACGTGCTGACGTATTACACCTAATAGTGTTGACACATCTGTCTGCGATGTTGAATCATTTACGACATATTTCACCACCACAAAAATATTTTTGGAAATGGAGGCATATATAAACTAGTCAGTGTGAAAGCGTCGCAGTGGATAATAATGCGGGAAATAAAACCCCGAAACACTGTGTCGATTGCAAGAGTGTGTGTGTGTATGTGAGTGTCTTCCTTTTTGAATGTGCGTGCATCTGTTTCTTTGTGATTCATTCACAGAGATTACGCATCCGTGTGTGTGTGTGTGTGTGAACTCCTGCGAATGTGTGTGTGTGTGACATTTTAATGACAAGCTTTACCAAACAACACCTGAATTTATCCTATGCTTTCTTCTCTGTTTGTTTTCTGTCCAGGTCCAGACTTGAAGGAGGCACGCAAGCACAGAGACACACACATAATGGCACCTAGAGGCTGTCTGCGGTCTACCACCACCCTACCACACACACACACACACACACACACACACACACACACACACACACACACACACACACACACACACACACACACACACACACACACACACACACACACACATATGCATGCCAGTTACGCTAAAAATCTGAACACTGAAGGAGGATCATTATGGCCTCCTTTAGGAAGAAAACAATGTTTTCTAGTTTTCTTCTCCAAGGAGAGAAACATTGACACGTTATATTCGAGAAAGCTACAAAATTCAGTCATTTAAAGAGCTTTGCAGTTTCCAGTACCAGCACTGTTAAAAGCTGTTTTTTGGTTTGATTTAATGCGAGATGTAAAAAAAACAAAACAAAAAAGTTTAAATGTCAAATTTAAATTCTCACTTTTTTTATTTCTAATTTTCCAAGTCTTTGCTCATGTCATATCTCATATCATTTGGGATTTGTCCACGTGTGCACGTGTGCTTATGCCTGCTTCGTTTTTCAATTTCTATTTTCATCAGTCAAAACCCATCCACACAAGTCAAATTTAACAGCTGCACCACATATCCCACAAGCCCCCTAACCCACCCTGTGTCCCTCCCAGGGTTCCCAGCATCCTGCTTTGCACACCCTACCAAAAACCCAGGCATGCTGAAATTACAGTGTGTGGAGGAGGATTGTGGGAAAGTGTTCCCTCCCTCTAACTCTGTATTTGCCCTTTTCTGTTTTTTTCCCCCTTCATTCTGCTACAGTTTCGGACGGTTTCGGTTTAGTTTGATGTTCGGTTAAGTGTCAAACCGAACGTTAAGTTGCAATTTGCATCAGCAATAAGGGTGACTAAAGTTCAGCGTGAGATTAACGAGGCACGAATGTGGCGCTAAATAAGATTGACCCTGTTGTATTGATTAGTCTACGGCTAGGGTGATAGTCTGTCCTGTTCTGATACTGTCAGGGAAACGGCGTGTTTGTGCATTTTATGAGCTTGCACGCACACAGCTCATTAGCATACAAAGATTAATTAATTTGGTTTGATGTTCTATTCAGTATGTCTTCAGAATGTCACACTGAGGTATGTGTGTGCGTATTTATACTACAAACACACTCAAATGTAATAGGATTTGTGTGTTGAATTCAATTTCACACGATTCACACGATCTGCTGCCAGCTTGCAAATAACTGTGATTTGCCAGATAAGACCAAGTAGTGTCAGCTACAGAGGCTTGAACTTGTATTCATCAGAAAATCACTGGATTATGCAAAGTGCAGTGCTCCTTGAATCAGTTGTGGCATTGTGCTCGCGGTTTGTAGCTTCAGGTTAACTGAAAGCACCGCCCTCGCACCGACCGTGTTCCTAACCAGCTCTAATGATACACCCCATCAGTTCAGCTTCGCCAGCACCGGGGTTAGCTTGGTTAACAGTCGGCTGAGGTGAAGCGTGAGAGCGTGTGTGTGTGTGTGCCAGCTATTAAAGCACTTCAGAATCAGAGTGGAAAGGACTCGCACTGCTAATGGACGTGTCTATTGATGTTCCCATTTAGCGGCACACTGTAAACGATAGGCCAATGATTGTGTTGAAGACGGAAGGAGGTGGAGGAGGATTGAGAGCTGTTTGGCTGGGCGATGATAATGACAAAGAAGGTTATTATTTGGCGCCCCATGGAGTCTCTCTGGGCTTTGTGTGTGACGGGGAGTAGCGAGAGAGGGTGAAGAGGTGCACTCTCTCTCTCTGTCTCTCTCCCTGCCTACTAGCTATTATTCCTTTCTCACTCCCCCCCCCCCCCCCCCCCCCGTCCACTCCTCTCATGACATTACTTACTGCGGCCAGTCTACATCCATCTCTTTTTTAGCATCCTCCTCTATTTGTCTTTTCTTTGTTGCTTTTTTTTTTTTCAACTAGATAGCACAGATAGCTGTTGTGACAGTAAATATAAAATAACAGTAAAAGAAGTCAAAGACAGAATAATGCAGCAGTGGCAACAAAATAGTTTCTCTTTGTACATTTTTTAGGATAACAGGTTGCAGTTAAAATATTGATTTTTTTTTTCACACAGCTGTGTGTGTGTGTGTGTGTGCTGTCAGTTCTAATCACTGTGTGTGTGATGAATATGAAAACAGTCAGGCTGCCTGCAGGTTTGGCAGGAGACCACCTCCAGCTGGACTCAGACCCCTACTCAAGTGTGTCTGTGTGTGTTTTGTGAACGTGGTTGTACAAGTCAGCTTGTATCTGTCAGTGCTGTGACAACCTCAAGAGGACATAACAAACAAACCCCCAAAAAACAGTTATATAAATAAAACACTGCCTGGAACACAAAAAATCAAAATCCCACTAAGAAAATTCATCAAGTTTAAGCGGCTTTAATAATTGAATTTGATGCTTTTCTTATTTATAATGTAAAACTATGCTATATAAGCTAGAATGTATTGAGACTGGATTTAAAAGGTAAGGTAATGCTACTTTTGATAATGTCCTGTGTTACATCATCTATCCTTACTTGCTTTTTGGATTTAAGCAACCTAATTCTTTCCATTCTAGCTCGTCAGTCCTTTGTTTTATGAGTATTTGTGTCTCACTTTCTTTTGCACTGCTGATTCTCAGGCCTTAAATACTTAGTTTGTCCCAAAAATTGGGAAATTGCTGTGTTGCAGCAGTCAAAACATGGGGAAAAAACCCATCTTATAATAATAATCACAGGGTGAGACTGCTTAGAAAGGTTGGGGGCAAAAACACTAAAAAGATGCTTAATTAACTAGCAATTAGCCTCAATAGACTCAATAGATTTATTTAGTATTTAAAGTTGGAGCTTAAAGTAGAGCTTAAACATAATAATGCTGATGCTGTGGTACTAGCTGGTAAAGAGTCTCTTATCTGTTTTTTCGTCAGTGGAGCTGAAACACATGTTAGGGGAAGGCGTCAGCTGCATGCCTGGTTAGTGGACACAAATATCTCATCAGTGTAGTAAAAATCCATCTATCATTCTGCGTGTGCACACGTCTGTAATCGCAGGGCGTCAGATAAAGAGGGAGATGCCATTCCAGCTGTGAGGGGACAGCGGAAGTCAACACACACACACACACTCAATCACACAGAGCCGGAGGCGCGTGAGCAGGTGAGCATTAAGTCAGGCAGCTAAACAGATCACGTCGCGGTATGATATCTGCAGACAGGCAGACAGAGGAGGCCGGTCTGTACCTGCAGGCAGAGAGCAACAACTCGCAGCACCCTCGCCAGGAATTTCCTCCCCCTCCCGAGAGAGAGAGAGAGAGACATGGAAGTGAAGGAGAGAGACAGGCATTAACTGGGGCTTCCAATTTTGTTTTTATGCATATCCAGTTTCTTCAAGCTATTTAACCCTAAATCTGAATCCATTTTTTTTTCTTATGATATTTTAATCATTTACTGCATGTGGGTGAGCTCCAGAATTCTGGTACAAGTAATTTCACCCATTAAGGCCTTTAAAAATGTTACCATGAACATTTTTGTGTTAGTAGTGTACTGAAGAAAAGTGGATAATACAAAATATATTCCTTTTGTTAACTCACAACCAATAAGAACCACACAATCTGAATTGAAATGTTTTTTCTTAGTTTTCTTAGTTTCACGTCTCACCAAGAAAAAATCTGTGTGTTCCTCTGCCAAAATAAGCATCAGTAGTAACCTTCTACACTAGTGAGACAAAGATCGAACGAGAAGGGTACAAATCTTACGTAGAGAAAACGAATCCTAAATCTTATGGTTGGTGACATTTCAGCCCAACACTTATCTTTAACACCATCTGATGAAACTGTATAGACAGACATTACAAAACTCGATACTGTGCTATTGGGTGCAGTCAGTTCTTTTGTTGTTTTTCGAGTAATTTAATCACCTCTTGCAGATGCCTTTCTGGAATTACAGGTATGTGTTTTTTTTCTGTTTTCACAGTACTAACTGTGAAACACTGACAGTATCCATTACACAAACTTGTTCTACAAGTTTCTGTATTGCTGGCACTCCTTTAAAGCAGTTTTGTAACAGTACTTTGTTTTAAGTCTGTTCAACATATGTGGTGGTAATCTGCAGCATCCTGTATCACATTCATACTGTGGTCTCTTACTCTGGACCACCAAACAGCGTCACCGAACCAACTGTGGGATGCGCCGTTGCTCAAGAGAACGTCAGCATTAGTCATTAACTAGAGAACCCCTTGAGTCACTTCTCCAGCTTGTGCACAAATATTATTTTCCCCTTTAATTTCCTCTCCTTGTTCTTAACGTTTGCGCGGCCCCTTTTCAAAAGCTCTTTATAGCTTATAGTTAACCTAAAAAGAGAAAAAAAAACCTCCTGAAATTTTCACAAGTCTCAAATCTGCCTCCACCGCATCCACTTATCTAAAAATGTTTCAGTGGTTAAATGTCAGAGCTGTCTGTGCCATTAAGGCCAGCATGTTTGAAGGAAGGACACCCATGCCAGCCCTCTCCCTCCTCCCTTTTCTGTCTCTTCTTATTCCTCTCCCCACTTAGCTTTCTCATAATGCTCCAGCACAACCCCCCCAACCCATGCTGGTTTGAGGGCTGATGTGCAGACCTTGTCATTCAGATTAGGGCCACATTGTCAGCTCAGGGCCCTTCTCTCTCTATAGTTGCATGTCCCAGATCTTTCTTCCTACTGTCATCTTCATCCTGCGGCCAGAGAAGACCTTATAAAGCTACATTCCTTCTCATCCACTTCTGTCAATTCCAGCGCTGTCACTCAAATCACTGTTGTGGAGAGTGAAAAGAGACCAAGTTAACATGTCCCTCGCAGCAAGGACTGTGCTTTTTGGTCCAAGATTGGCTGTCATCAGCTAACAAATTAGTTTTATTATTACTATTATTATTATTATCATTATTATTATTGCTGACCTAAAAGCTTCAGAATGCCAAATTAACACATGCGATCTAAAATTCTTCACAAATGAATACTGCTCATTGTTTTCCTGCGTAACAGTAAAGACAGAGCCACTTTGCTATTTTTAACTCTGTTTTCTGTGTAAAAGGAGTATGTGGCATGCGATGAGATATCCGCCACATCAGCTTAGTCACTCCTTATCCTGATCTGGAAAAGCGTCCCAACAACGTTTTTATCATCCGACCACATCTTGACTCACTGCCACAGTTGCCGTCACATCGCATCTAATTGCTCCAGCAGCTCCGTGGCATTTGATTTCTGTGCTTCTCACAAACCCTGCAAACTTGTTTTTTGTTTTGCTTTTTTCTCTCTCTCTCTCTCAAGTTGATTCAGCACTGTGTAATAAAGCCATTGATGCAAAATGGTGGATAGTTTCTTTACTGTTTTTAGTGTAAGAAGAGGAGGAAAGAAAAAACACCCCAGTCTTTGGCCACAGCGCCACATCATAGCGAAATGGCAGCCGCTATCGATCAGGGTGAGTCGGCAGTTTCATACCCGGTGTCTTCCTCATCCTGCAGCTTGCATGAAGCTATTCAGGCATGCTGGGGCCTCTCTAGACCCCACGCCACTGTGCTTTCAGTACAATATATGCCAATTGGCTGCAGCCTCCACCCAGGTGATACGTTTACTAAAACCCACTATGAGTCAGGAGTTTCAAGATGACTTCCCTCTTCTAACTGTTATTTACCAAGGAAATGTTTTCTTACACACTGACGAGTTCTTTGGTGTAATAATGACCACGTGGCATGGAAGTCATTGGTAAATGCAGCTCTCTAGGCTTGATGGAAAATGTTCTTCTACTAAGAAATCCAAATAAATGGGTTTAGTGAAAAATTATTCTTCCTTAAAGAAGTTCAGCATGCATTTTAAAGTCTTCTTTTATACCTTTCTAGAGGTAGTGGATGTAAAAAAGGAAAACAAGCTCGAAAAAGATGTGAAAGATGGCAGCATTGTGATTAACCGAACCTTTAAATATAATGTGTTCTTATAATTTATCACTATTTATTGTCAGTTTATATTAACTGGAAGTTTGACTTGGATAGTATTAGTCATCTGATTAGCCTAACTGGAAAAGATGGTATAATTCAGGTTTGTTACAGTCATGACCTTGTCAGTGTTACTAAGAAAGGGAGGTTTGGTGAGAGAAGAAGAAAGAAGCTTTTCCCTCACAAAGAAGATATGCTCCCGCCAAGCAGACTGTCATCCCCAGTCACCATCAGGTCTCTGCTTGCCCCAGTGAACATTCAACGCTGTCGGTGAGTTTGAGCTAAATTGAAAGAAAAAAAACCATCGACCGTTGACTGTACCCTGTGGCTAGGCTTTGTCACAGAAAAGAAGGAAAGAACACATGCAGAAATCTTTGCACATACATGGTCTTAGAAGGGGTGGGGCTCACAAGGAACGCATCGTCCATTCTCCAGAAACACAAAATACTTGTAGCTTGCAAACCACAGCAAAGGTCACAATCAACATTCATTGCTGTCGGTGGGTTTAACTGTGTGGGAGAGCTCACTGAACGATGAATGCAACTGTGTCCCAGATTTCATCCGACCGTCACAAGGAATAGTGTCACGTTATGCTGATGATGGTGTTTTTTAGTTCTCTGCTTGCCTCTGTCCCTTGCCTACCCTTAAGAGCAGTAAACATGGACGGTGTGAATTGACAGGCAGTTCAGATCGCATCACGATCACTTTGGGGGCTGTAGACTTGGGGGAGTGGGAGCTGGGGAGGAAGAAAAATGTTGCAAGAGGTAGCTTGTGAAAAAACTGACCTTTGAAGAAACGGTGCACATGCCTTGTGTGTGCATCGGGGGTTGTATCAATGATTTAGATATTGTAAATACTGCATAAGAATAGTAACTATTAAAGGTTAATATAAAATACTGGTAATTATGGTTATTGGACATATATTCTATCAGCCTTTTAAATGGTAATTTGTCAGTTTTAAAAAAACATTTGTTTTTCTAATACAGTGAATATATAAACACATTATTATGCATTCCTGTTGTTGTATATGTGTATTTTTTCTGTGTTATAAAATAAATGATTGAGAATTCAACCCTTGGTGATGTGATGAGTCTTTCACATAGATCTTTGTTAAAACCAAGTTAAAAACTATGCAAGACATTAATGCAACTGAACAAAGCTCCATAACACTAATATATTTATATATATTATATACATATTTTAATGTAGTCAAGATGTCACGTTTCTTCTTAATAATTAAGGATTGTTATGTATTTTATAACTGAACTTGCAACATTTGTTAAATGATGTCTTATGCTCTTAGTTTTTACTAATCTCTGAACTTTTGTTCACTGAGAAGAAATGTTATTTAAATTATGTAGCACAAGTGCCTCTATATAGTTATACAAATGTAATATTGGTGAATAAATTGAGTTACAGTATTAAAGTAGAGTGTGTATGGGGGTGTGTATATAGCTTTATACATACACAACACCAGGACTTAAAATCCAAACAATCGAAAAGATGCAAAAATAACTTCTACAAAATTGTTACACAATAAATACAGTTTTTACCCTTTGATTTTTTTGTAGTGTGGTTTCCACTTGCCATTTATAAATTACGCAATATATGCCTGCAAAGAGTTTTCCATTTGAAAATAGCATTAAATTTAAAGATTCTCTTAAGTTGTGAAAATATTCTTGTACATGTGAAGCTACTCTTTAGACTCTTTCTAAAGTTTACAAAGTGCAAGGCCAGAGAGATGCTTTTTTCGCCTGGGGTTTGCTGAGCTACCTTACCAGGAAAGTACCTGCTTGTTTTTCAAATGAAAAACTGATGTGTGCCGATTCTGTATTATAACACTTCTTGACCAGCAAAAATCAATAACAGTACTAGTGGAATTGGAAAACCCCTGCAAGTGGTCTTTTAGTTTCACTTCAGTTTCACCACATGTACTGTAACAGTAATTTGAAGCTTTAAAAGCAGGCCTACTTTATATTCTTTAATTTTAGACATGCCTCTATTTTTGCGATTGCTTATATTATGTAAGTTAATGTCCATAATTTTAAGATGTTATCTAAAGAGTCTAAATTCAGAAATGTTTGCAGGGGAAAGAAGCAGTTACTTAATTTACCATTTATAAGAGATGTGCAGGCCTCGTTACTGGCTTCAGGACTGACACCAGAGGCAAATAAGACTACACTTAGTGTTCTTGTGCAGATCATGTGAGAAATATTGCCTAACCACTAACAAGAAGCTGTAGATGATACAGAATGAGTCATGATAACAGTAATTAAAGAACATTCTTTGAAAATTAGTTGTGAATATTTTACCAAGTAGAGAGATAACTCATTCTCACAAAGCAGTTTTATGCGCACTGTTAATGACTTTGTGTGTTTCTTTGTGTGTGGGTGTGTAGGAAAGATGCAACCGAAGGTCACGTTGATTTTTTTTTAAGGGGGGGGAGGGTACAAACAAAATGAAGGCGTATCAGACTTAAGCACAGTTCAACGATCTGCATGACATGTGGGCTACACCAAAAACCACCTTCAGTGAACTACAGCAGCTAAAGAGAAGTTATTACATCAAGAGAATTGCCTTGTACACACAAGAACAAAATTAATTACTTCCTTTTTCCACTAGAGGGCCACCAAAGACTGGGAATAAAGAAATGACAAACCAGTGAAGCAATCTGCAGATATATTTTGTTTCTTTTGTTACATTGAAATCACAGAAAGTCAAAATAGAGCATGTGATCACACATTTACATAAGTTGCAACAATGTATTTTTGTTCATGACAATTCAAAAAACAGTGAAAATAACAGTTCTACAGAGAAGGGGCTTTATTTTTCATAACAACAACATGAGGGCTAAATAAATCTACACAGTTTTCATGCTATTACACACTTAAAATAGTAGAGTTTTATTAATAAAAGTAGTTGTTTTCATACCACTTGGTTAATGCTCTCATATATCCAGCGCTTTACTCGCTCATGGCAAAGTTGAACCTAGATTTTTATTTGGGGGGGTCCAACACATGTATATCTAAAATGCAATTCCAGTTGTTAGGATTAGTGTTGTTTTTTGATATAAAGTAATACCTGGAGCTTCCACATCATCCTGACACTGTAATAATGTCACTACTTTGACCAACAAGCCTTCATTTTTTTTACATGTCTTATGAGATAATTGAGATATAACTTACATTCAGAATATCCTGAGTACAACATGAAATGGCCTGAAACATTGAAACTGTTTCTGCTACTGACTCAGAAAGTCTGCTGGGCTTCACATATGCAGATCATGGAGATATACTTCCAACCAGCTAAAGCATCCGTGTACTTCCTTAAATGGGTCAGCCACAGTCAAATGGCAAAACTGGGTTTAACACTATTATTTTCCAGTAAACTATGTAATTGTATATGGAGTTGGCCCTAGTGATGAAGCTCACCCGGCTTTAGTTGGAATCACAAAAAATAAATTGCTGTTTATTTTATATATGAACAGAAATACCCTCCAAATAACAATGGAACACAATTTCATTTGCTCTAATACCAGTTTGTAAATGGTACATTTGTTTTTCAAAAACATAGCAAAAAAGTTCATAATGATATTTATTTAGTTTAAACTGAGCTTTTTTATACTTTTAAAATAAGTCTTAGAATTACTGAGCATATCTTTTTATTATATTATTATTCAAAGCCATGCATGAAGATCACCTGACTATAACCATTTTCATATCAATCTGCTATGTAACTGTATTACAGACTGTGGAGAGGATGCTGCAGGGTGTAGTGTCAGTAAATGACATACGTCAAAGGGCACAAATTAATATGCACAAAGGAGAAACATCAATGCCGAATGTCAGATTTAAAAACACATGATTTAAAAGTTAAATCAATTTTAAGCAAACTTTCTCTTATTAGTATGTGCTTGTTATTCATTTGACGTGGAATATACATCTCCATTATTTCAAGATAAAATCCAAATTGTTGCTGCATTACATTAACATTTATTTGTGTGTGTATGTAATATATATATATATATATATATATATATATATATATATATATATATATATATATATATATATATATATATATATATATATATATATATATATATATATATACATATATATATATATATATATATATATATATATATAAGAAAAGAATCAAGTTCCATATGGGTAACCTGCAACCGCTATTAAGTGCAACAACCACTCTGTAGTGTCTGATGCACAAAAAAAAAATAAAAAATGGTTCCTTTTAAAGTTGTATATCTTTTTTATTAATAATGAATACATCTATTTCATAACATCAGAAAGTTGCAGAAACAATCATAATAGATCAAATGTTTTGCCAATAAAGTGTAGCATTTGTCTGTAGCTGACCCATAACCCTAAAGCATCCTGCCTCTACTGCTCATTTTGTAAACACCTGGATAGAAACGTACCCACATCAACTTTTTTTAATGCAATTTAACTGAAATACTATATTTACAAATGACAAAAGATCCTATTTTAGAACACAATGAGGTTCTAGGAAACCTAACATGCTAACCCACAGTTAAAAAGCCCTGATAAGTACAACATTTTTTAAAAACAGAAATAGTAACCTGATTAGGTGTTCCTGTGTTTACTGCTCTCCTTGCTTCTTTGGAAAATTTTGCAGTCATAACCAATTTATTCTACAAGAGTCAACAAAAGTAACCAAATGGGAATAATGTTTGTAGTAAATAGCTTGATCTTGATTTCTATTATTAAAATCTTGAGTTTTTTAAAGTTTTGTGATGATATTGTGTCATCGTGTTAACCACATCTGGCCAGACCAAACAAAGTATGCTAAGAGAATAGCTCTTCAGTCTCCATGATCCGAATAATTAAATGCAAAATGTGTGTTTTCAAAGTGAAATCCTCAAGTACTCTTTAAAAAAAACTACAAGTAAAAGATCTCAGCTAGCATAATATGAAACAATAGAAAATGTTTGCTAGTTGGGGTTCAAATCCATCATTCTCTGCTTATGGCGCAGCGTTAAATATGCTAAGAGCACTTTGAAGAAGGATATTTTAAAATATGGCCATGATATACATTTAAGATGCTATAACTGAACTTAATGTCACATTTGTCAAACTGCAAATCCCTGGGTATGAGGATTCAGTGTTAGTTTACCAGCAAAAGATGATAAAATCCTGGTAAAAGTTCCAGAGTTCTTAATTTTAAAGTCATTACTCAATCTTTGTAAAATGAAGGATTGCGTCGTCTTCTGAAGTAGTGGTATTTTCCCTTCTGGTGTTTAAGCAGTTCATACCCCACTGCAAGTGGGTGTCTCTACTGTCTGATGTCAGCTGGTCTAAGCTGTCTTTCACCCTCAGCCAGGAAGATCTGCATGGCGCGGTACAGCAGGTGGATGCCGAGCTCCCGTTTCTTCTTTGTCTGCCAGTTGGACACGATGCCATAGAAATCCCCTCGCTTCTGATTTGTGAGCATCTTCAACCCTGCAACAGTTGAGAAAGTCGAGTTGCTTCACTGACAAATCTATCAGTGTTGTCAAACACAGTGTTGCGTTTAGCAGTTTTTGAAAACCAAAGCGAGCACCTATCACAGGTTTAAACAGTAAAATGTTGGTATTAGTTAATATTGCTCATAATTAATGCTGCTATTAGATACAATTTCTCTATTTTTCCTCACTGTTTGTGTTAATATCTTAAAATAATACAGGTTCAGGGTCCAATTTTTATTTTTTAACTGCTTATAAGCCTTTCACATAGAATGCAACATGCACCATGCTCTAAAACCCATTCTTTTCCATTGCTTGCACTGCGCAACAAGAGCTTCCTGTGGCATCGAGAAAAGCGTGCCAGCCAGGGCACACTCGCACATGGATCTCCACAGGTAGGCCCAAGCGACTGGTGGATCTGAACCCCAAACCTTTCTTGCTTTTTCTTAAACACTGCACCACTGTTCCATCACTTCTGAGTAACTTAATATATGCAGGGTTGCCAAAGAAAAAAGATACTCAGACAATTATCAATACTAAAAATTACAAATTACAATATTCCAAGAGGTCGCTAGGGCTCAACAACACGGACGTATTAAACATGGAGGTGTACACTTCAACAGTAGTAATTTAAGGCACCAATGAGGCAGTGATGAGCCGCTAACATCATTGGTCCTTCCCCTATTTGGCTGATGTTTGCAAGGGTGGTTTCAGATTCTGATACATAAAAAGAGGGGGAAGTACTCAGCAGTCGTGCTGTGGATTGTAGTGATGTTTATTTCAGTTTTTGATAAGTTTCACCCTCATGCACTCACCAATCGCCTCCACCATACAGGCCTCTCTTGTGTAGGCTTCCACAGGAATAACATTTTGGAAACAATGCAGAGAGATGACACCCTGCCCTGTGTTCCACACCTGAAGGATGTGCTGGACTTTGGAGCACAGTTTCTGTGACAAGGAAGAAAAAAAAAAAAAGAATCAAACTACATATTTACTACTCGATTAAAGACTATTTCAATATGATATATTAATACCGATCAATATTTGCATCCTTACCTTTGAGGTTTTGTCACCTTTAAAGTATTCTAAAGCCTCATACAGATGACTGTAGGGACGGGAGCGTTTTCCTTTGCCAACATAAAATATAGCATGGATAAAAGTCTGGAAACACTCCTTTGGGGTCATGGTATGACTGCGAAAGGGAAGGTTTTTTGTCACTCTGTCAGAGAGGGAAATAAACGATTCAATTAATATTTTTAGAGTTGAGAGGTGTTTATGGTATTCTATTTTAAAACTATATTTGGCTTAGACATTTAAACTGGGGGTTTCAAAGATGGTGCCAGTGTGCTCGGCAGGCCGTCTTCACCTCTCCTTTCAACCCCTCTTTGTTGACTTTTGCATTGTATTCCTCATTCTCTTGGTAATACTCTTATCAGGTGGCAATGCACTAATTACTTATGACTGACAAACACTTAAATCTTTGATTCTCTCACTCCTATGGCTCTGATCCATGCTGGACTCTGGGAGACGCCACCCTGTCACAATCAGACTCCTCCACCAGCATATCCTGACTACCCCTACCCACCATGTACAAGAAACGCTATAGGAAGCGGGGCAAACGGAGTGGCATTCACGTCCGTCTTAAGGCTTACCTTAAACCACAGGCTATGGCTAATCCACATGCTAGCATGGATATTCTACGTCCTCTCTCCTCCTCCCGTGACTGCCTTCTTGCCAGATCGCTTAGTCGTTGGTGGATCTGCTCCGTCGGACAGCAAGTTTACCCAGCCCTCCCAGTGGCATGCCTGCCTATTCAGACCTGGATAACGTCTTCCAGAGGTGGCGTGCATCACAGCAACCTAAGCCGTTTGCGACGCGCTACGAGTAGGGACATGGTGCCCATGACACGGATGGCTCTACTAAATGTAAGGTCGCTGGTGTTTTAAATAACTTTTTCCTCGCCTCGGGGCTGGATGTTTTGTTTCTGACAGAGACTTGGATTAGCCCTGGTGAGTCGTTCTCCTTCTTGGAACTTCTCCCCCCAGACTGTGCCTTCTTCAGCTCACCTAGGCTTACAGGCAGAGGTGGTGGCTTAGCCTCAGTTTTTAAAAATAAACATAAAATTCGGCAGCTCCCCTCCCCTACCTACCCTAGCCTTGAAGTTCAATTACTGGAGTTGGCCGATTCTTCTATAACTCTGTGTGTTGTGGTCTACCGACCGCCGAAATACAACAAGGCTTTTCTACAGGATTTTGCTGAGCTATTAGGATCTGTTCTTTTTAAATATGACGGTGTTCTTATCACTGGTGATTTTAATATTGATATCTGTTGTAAGGATGATCCATTAGCCAAAGACTTTCTTGCTCTAACTGACTCTCTTAACCTTGTTCAGTGGATAAATGAACCAACCCACTCTAAAGGCCATACCCTTGATCTGTTTTTTTTTTTTCCATATGACGTTTGTATTAAGAACACTGACAATGTTGGGATCTCTTATCACTTCCCAGTTATTTCTGATGTTGATTTATGCACCATGAGGGCCTCAGACGCCCTATGCGCATAATTAATTCTGAAACTGTGGCTAATTTTTCTGTGGTGTTCATTAATTCTGCACCCACTATTACTGATTGTCCTATACCTCATACAGTTGATGACTTTGCTAATTCTTTGCTATCCACATGCTCCTCTATCCTTGACGTTGTAGCACCTATTAACATGAAATGTCCTCAAACCAATTCCCAACGTTGGTTAAACGACTCAACACGTGCCCTACCATGTGCGTTGTGCAGAGCCGAGAGGAGGTGGAAAAAAGATAAGCTCGAGGTATCCTTTGATATCTTACGTACCAGCCGCCTGAAGTTTCAAAATGCTGCTAAAATGGCTAACGCAGCTTTCTTTTCTGAAATTATTGAGACTAATGGCCATAATCCTCGAACGCTGTTTAAAATCTTTAATTCAGTGGTCAATCCCTGTCATGAAATGAAAGTGTCTTCTCCGGGTCTCTGCGAACAATTTTTAAATTACTTCACAGATAAAATTTTATCTCTCAAGTCTTCACACCCTTTAGTTGTGAGCCCTGCTTTCACCCCAGGATGTTTATCAACCTTTCATCAGTTTGCGCCAGTGTCACTGAACAACTGAAAAATACAAATTCTGTACATGATATTCTCCCATCACGCATTATCAAGGATAGTTTTGATGCAATTGGGCCCAGTATTTTAACTCTAGTGAATTCTTCATTGCTTTCTGGCCATGTTCTGACAGCCTTTAAACATGCCATAGTGCAGCCTGTTCTCAAAAAAAGAGCCTCGATTATAATGACCTTGTGAACTACAGGCCGATTTCCAAACTCCTGTTCCTGTCCAAAATCTTGGAGAAGATAGTTCTCTCGCAACTTCATTCATCAACATCAGTGATAAATTTCAGTCTGGCTTTAAACCACGTCATAGCTGATCTTCTCCTAATTGCCGATTCAGGTCGTTCAGCGGTCTTAGTCTTACTGGACTTGTCCTCAGCCTTTGATATGGTGGACCATAATATTCTACTAACGAGGTTAGAACATACAGTTGGCATTAGAGGTGACGCCCTTAACTGGTTTAAATCCTATCTTTCGAACAAGGTCTCCCTCTGTCACTCTGGGTACCTATTCTTCCTCTGCAGCATCCTTCTGCTGTGGCGTGCTTCAAGGCTCTGTGTAGGGCCCAATGTTATTCTCACTCTATATGCTACCTCTAGGCTTAACCGTTGAAAAATACAACATGTCATTTCATTGCTATGCTGATGATATACAAACTTACTTTCAGCTAAGTGACGATGTTGCTGTCACTGCACTGCTTCCTAGAGTGCATGAGAGAAGTCAAATGGCTTTTGGGCAACTCTCTTATCTTAAATGAAAAGAAAACCGAAATTGTGGTGTTTGACAGTCATTTCCCCCGGGGCCAACTAGTTGATACCTTTGGATCCCTTGCCACTTTTCTCTCTGACACTGTTAGTAATCTAGGTGTGCTGCTGGACAGCTCTTTCAAATATGACAAACAAGTGTCCTCTGTAGTCAAATCTAGCTTCTACCAACTGCGTCTACCACATAAGGGTCTTGAAAAGCTTATTCATGCCTTTGTGACCTCTAGATTAGATTACTGTAATTCCCTTTACTTTGGTCTCCATGCTGCTCTTCTCCATAGATTACAGCTTGTCCAAAATGCTGCGGCACGCCTTTTGACTGTTACCGGAAGGTTGCCCCTGTCCTTGCTGATTTGCACTGGCTCCCCATCAAATACCGCATCAAATTTAAAATATTGCCGCTTACCTTCAAAATTATGAATAATGCAGCCCCTAGCTATCTCGCCGAACTTACACCCCTGGGAGAGCCCTCAGATCATCCGACCAATTACTCTTGGTACAGCCTAGATCTCGGCATAAGAGCAGAGGTGACCGTGCGTTTGCCCTGGTTGCACCTAACCTGTGGAACAACCTTCCCATTGCTATTCGCGCATCTGACTCCATCCAATTATTTAAATCACGATTAAAAACTCACTTATTTAATCTTTCTTTCCCGGTTGGTTAACGACTGTATTTTATACTTAATTCCAATTTTATCTTTCTTAATATCTTCTTCTACTTAAAATCTATGTGTTTTTAGCAAGTTTTATTTAATATTCACTTTTATTCTTGTGTAATTAGTGCCAGTGACCTGTTAGCATATTCAGTACTTTGTTAATTCATGTTTTAACCTGCTGTTTTATTGTGAAGCACTTTGGTATACCGTTGGTTTTTAAATGTGCTATATAAATAAAGTTGTATTGTATTGTATTGTATTGTATTAGACACAAACAAGCCCATTTCTAGCTCAATTTAGGCAACTAATATGACTAGAGATTTATAGGGGTGAATCCAGAACACAAGTGCTCTCTGATGCATCTACTGAAGTGTGATTGTGAACATTTTCACACAGTCAGCAACAACTCATCTCCTCAGAATGCACAGAAGAAAACAAAACATAAATAAATGAAGGTAAAAGCACCTTGGATCAAGCAGCAGGTAGTTGAAACTGGACTTGATGATGCCCTCTCTCCACTTCCTGTTCTGATCTGGTTGGTCAAACTGCTGGCACAAAGCCTGCTCATCAGCCTGGCAATTGGGAAGATTAAAGGTCTCCAGAACCCTACACAATTCTGGACTGTAACCTGCATCTTTAAAAATAAAAAACTAAATGTCAATGTATGTGTTCATATATTTTAAGAGTAGATATTATATTTAATGAAATGTTACAACAGAGCTCAACTTACCTTAAGTCACTTAAAAACTTGAAATAAAGCATTACCTGCTTGTGGTTGCTCTAACTTCTTCTGTTGATGTTGTGACTGGCAGTTGGACTCCTGTACCAGGCGGCACAGTCTTCGCATGTAGGTGGGCCTTGTACGACTGCTGATGGGGCCTGGACTTTCCCCCAGCTCCACCAGCTTCGATCTGAGCTCCTTGTCAGTTAACCCTCTGATTTCTGGCAACATATTGTCCACACACTTCTCATTTTCCGCCTTCTGTACCACCACCTGGGGTTTCTGATTCTCTTTTTCTTTGCTGTCCACCATGTCAGCATGCAAAGTACGCCAGTCATAAAGTATGGTCTCCTCACTGCTGGTAGTACTCACGCTGGAGCTGAGGGAGGTATCTGCTGTAGGTGGGACATGGGTCTCAATCAGTTTGTGGCCACGTTCGGTATCTGTGTACAGGTACTCTACTGGTTCGTCCACATCCTGAATGTGTGGACGCCCTCCAGGGGTGTAGGACAAGTTAGCCAGGTGCTGTGGCCTACGGCAGCTTGAAAGCCTGCTCATGCTGTACCTCGGTGTGCAGCCAGTACCTGGGGTGCAGGGAAAATCAGAGTCCTCCTTGGATCTCCTTGGAGAACCATAGCTGGAGGTGGATGATGACGACACAGAGTCTGGCAGAGAGCTACAGTCCCTAGTTATCCAGGCATCTTCATTGTTTAGGCTTTCTACCTGCTCCTCATGAGGGGTATCGTTTACATTTCTCTTTGTAGTTGTCTCATCTGAACTTGTCAGATCGTCAGTCAGAAATTCCCCGTCTTCAGTGAGATTACAGTTCTGTTCCTGCATAGCAAGAGCAATCTCTGCAATGTTTCTCTCATAAGCACTGACTGAATTGTCATTATTGCTCTCGAGTAGAAACGTGTCACACAAAGTCTGTGACTGAACAGCAGAGTCTGTCACACTTGTAGAGAGGAGAAGCGTATCAGCTTGGCTGTTACTAACACTTGAGCCTCTGAGAGTACTGGACTGTGTCTCTTGGCAGTCCACAGACAAGCACCCTCCTTCTGTGGGTCTGCCTGAAAAGCAGTGTGCACTGGATAGTGAGCGTGGTGAGTTATAAAACTCTTCACTGGTTGGAGATCTGGGAGTCTGGCGGCGTATTCGAACTGGTGTAGGCAGGGTATCTTCGAACAAAGATGTGGAGAGGCTCTCAGGGATTCTGCTTGTTCTCAGCGAGCAACGGCTCATTCTTGAGCGTGTCCTGCCTGTTACAAAAGGACTGGGTGTGAATGGATGATCACTTTTTTCTTCTACTGCTGCGGACTCAACAACATCTCCCTTACTTGGACTGTCTACATCATTACCACCACAACCCTGAACTATATCATTGTTTGGATTTTTTACTCCAGACAAGGTCAGTTTATTAAGCATACCTGATAAACACTCAACCGTTTGAGGTTTGGAATCAGTATTAGCTTCCATATGAATCTTTGTAAGTTCACAATCAGAATTTGTAGAAATCAGAGTCTTTCTGTCTAATGCAGTCTTGGCAGAAACATCATCTGCTGCACTAAGTGAAAGACGTTCAGGGTTTACAGAGGCATCCAGAGCACTGGTGTAATGGTCACTCTCACAGCTACTATAATGGCTACTACTAGTTCCACTGCTGCTGCCGGCGGCATGGCAGTGTACTTTCTTTTCATCACTGTTCCCCTGACTGTCTTTTACGCGCTCTGTTTCCTGTTCATCATCACTTTCTTCCAAAACACAGTGAACAAGGACTGTTTTCTCCAAGTCCTCTTCTGTGCTCTCACTGCTTTCCCTGCAAAAAATGTAGACATGATCCGGTGATGTGGCGTCAATGCCCTGCTTGTCTAAAATAGTAGCCATGCGTTCTGAATCCAGGAAATCAGAATACTCAGATATGTCAAAAGGTAAGCTGCGCTGGCAGCCATCAACAGCAGGATTCTGTTGGGGAGATTCGGGGCTGAAAACAGGGTAATATTCATCCACGTCATCCCTGAAGCTCACGCTCTTCCGACTTGCTCGCATGAAGGAAACTGCAGGGAAGTTGGAAGGAGGGATTATGCCATCAGGTGCAGCAGTACATTCCTCGCCTTTCGATGTGGTATCATCGGTACAATTGCCATCTTCTTGAAGATTCGATACTGCAGCTGCAGGCTCCACCGCAGACATGCGAGTGCTTGAAAGTATGGAAGGATAAGATGGTCTGTGATGCGATACACTTCTGCAACTTAGTCGTCCATTAATGTTAGACAGGTTAAAAAATGATGAGCGCCTTGTGCTGCTCAGTGGGGCTTCACCAAAGTCACTTATCATGGATGTGTGGGAACTGAAGCTGCAGTCCGATTCAGGATAGCTGGACATGTCTGTCTGGTCGGAATACAGAGCTGTGGAGGAAAAAAATGAACATAGTTCAGTCTGTCAGCAAAATTCTGTAAAGACAAACTTTTCTTATCCACTCTTTATACCCTGGCGGGGAGTTCTGCAGGTGATAGTTCTTGTGTTTTTTCATTATTTGATAGTAAAAACAGGTAATGCTACTGCCAATGTTTTAACTCCTTTGGTTTCACAATCGGTAGCTGAGCTTCTCAACAGTGCTCTCAGTGTGATTATACAACGGTCAAAGACTTGAAAAAGGTTAAAGAAATCATCTTACAGTATTGGAACTGAGGTATGTCATCCTCCTCAGTGTCTGTTGGGCCAGCCTGGTATTCCTGAAGGAGATGGGCACATTTTCGATTTTCCTGTTGCTCTGCAAGCTGCTGTGGAGTGTTTCCTTCCTGGATTAATAAAGCGGAAGTAAGAGCAAACTCAAAGTAAAATGTTCACTATATTCAAAGCAAAAGATTAGAATTTTATAGTATACTTTACAGTACCCTTCAGGTATTCTCTTGAAGTTTTCACAAATATAAACAACAGATTAACCTAAATGTTCCCAAAAACTAGTCTAAAAGCCACGATTAAGCAATTCATACATTATCTTTGATATATGGATTCCCTCCGTTCATCAAGAGCAGCTTGAGATTTTGATAACATCCCCACAGTGCAGCAACATGAAGAGGAGTGAGGCCTTCTGATGACCTAAAATCGACATTTCATCATTACAAGTCGGTGCAAAGTTTATGAAAAATCTGGCCAATATTTCAAACACAACTACTGATATACCACGGTAAGTAAACAAATACAAACAGCACAATGTTGGCAATTCTGTCTCCGTAAACCACAACAGTAGATTTTAAATGGAACAATCCAGATGGGATTGGAGTGCAGACTTCATGTTTTGATTCAAAGAGTTTAACAAAACTTTTGCAGCAATTGTTTAGGAATGACAGTCATAACATACTGCAAAAGCAACCCAAGAATTGTATAGAAAAATAAATAAGATGTCCTTCAACGGGCAACCCAAGAGAGCATGCTTTTCAGCTACTGAAGACACTGGCATAGACATAAACAAACCAGCAACTGAAGGTGGCTGCAGTAGAGGCCTGGCAGAGCATGTCCAAGGCTTCTACACTTCAGGCAGTCATTAAGTGCAAAGCATTTTCATGCGAATATTAAATACAATCCTTTTATAAAATGGGGGACTATGTAGTAGTGAGTTAATACAATGCTTGTGTTAAAACCCCAGAACTAAGGCTGAAAAACTGTCTTGCTTCTTTGACTTAAAATACACTATAGTGACTAAATGTATATGATGTTAAGTGACTGTTTTGGATCTATACCTTATATTGGGGTCAGCTCCATATTGCAGCAAGGTTTTCAAGCATCTTATGTTCTTCTCAGTTTCTTTGCCAACAGATAAGTGTACAGCAGCTACCCCTTTGGTACCCACCAGATTGGGGTTTGCGCCTTGTAAAAGAAGTTGCTGCACAGATCTGTCACGAAAGCAAGACGTGTTACACTGACAAATACTAACTAACATATCGAAAAATGAAAACACCCGTAACAAACTAGTAAGGACTGAAATATGTAGATATCGTGAGTTCATGCACACTTAATTTTTTATTGGAAAACCGACAACGTGGATAGTACTGATTTTCTTTTTGAGAGATCAGAGCTGGATATGGTATACAAATGTAAAAACGTAAATCCTAATGTTAGTTTGACGTGAGTGGCTGAAGCATGTTTACAACACAGGACATGTCAGGGCAAAGAAGAAAAAGGGATGGACCTCACCTGGGATCTCCTTCATTCACCGCTTTACACAGCTGACTCGTCAGTCTCCTCGTGTGTCGATCCATGGCCAGCGATACTTGTTTTTTAATTCATCTAAACTGTGAACATCTTCCGAGAAGCGTGTAATAAACTACGTGGCTCTGGCTCACGTTAGCAAGCAGAGCTAACGGCGACTTGCAAGCTGCAGAAATCCAGCTATTGTTTGCGTACATTAAACTACGTTTTCCTAAAGTTTAAGCCGGCAAAACGTTCACATGATTTTTTTTTTCAATGCAGCTTGGACGATTGGACGAGCGTTTCAGATTCTAAAGCATTAACTCACAGTTTATCTACATTTTGTTTTTTTTTACTTTTCGATGAAGCAACGGTACATTGTTTTCAGACTTCCCTCCAAGCCCTGCAGCAAACGGAAATCCCTCCCACATGCGCCTCTGATTGGACAAAGTTAACCAATGAGGTGATAGATTCATTTAAAGCAAGGCACAAAGTCTTTGCCTGAAAAAATACTGATGTCTTTGTAGGTCACAGCGTTTCCACTGCTGTATTTTATTTTAGCTTCAAAACTTTTAATTAATAGACGGAGTCACATAAAACTCAAATGCTCGAACACACACTGCTAATTAACTCATTATAATGCAACAAATGCTTACATAAAATGGTACTTCAGAATCATTAAGCCACTCAAAAATACACATGCAGTCTAATATTAAGGAAGGCGCACAAGGCAAAGCTGAATATTAATATCCCTTTACAAGATACATTTGGCAATTTGCAAGAGGTTCAAATAGGCTACTTAAGTAGGATAGGGACGGAGACTGCCTTAGTTCTATATTTATTTATTATGTATTTACAACTAATATTTTTTTCTGTTGAATATAAATGATTTATGGGAGGTATTTATGAATTTAAAATGCGTATTTTTTGCTGATGACACTACTAGCACATGGCAGTGGGGAAAATTTCGATCAACTCCTGGATACTGCAGAGAAAGAATCTGATACTTTCAAGAACCAGTAAACTCTAATAGTGAATAGGGGTTTATATTGAAATTGATAATGTATCCGAAACTAAATTCTGAAGTGTGTTATTGGGTTGTAAACAAATAAGGAAACCTCACATAAAACACATGACAACAAAAAATTCTAAAAGAATCACATTATTACATACAGCCAAAGAACTTGTGAATCTGGATTCTCTTCACACTGTGCACTGCTCACTCAGAGTTCTGTACACGTTTGGGGAAATTCAAATAAAACACCACCAACTCTATGTATGCTAGTGCTATGATCAGACAGAAACATAATGGATGAATGAATGAATTAACCAGTCATGCAAAGAGTGCTTGACAGTGACTCCAATATTTGTCAATATCATCATGAAATCTCTTGTTTATTCAGTACATCTCCAATATAATTACAACCATAATTTTATTTACAGGAGCTTAACACAGCATTAAAACATTGCTCTATGCAATACTAACAGAAATGGTTTTCACTGCAAAGTTGTGTCAACACTTGGAAATTACATAAAACAACACCGCTGTCTAAAACTACTACATCACTTTTAAATTACACACAGTAGAGCGAAAACAATAATTTATTCCTCATCTAAATTCTCAGATAGCACCGATTTTCCAGGGATAGATATCATGTCATCTCAGATAGAGTAGAAAGGAAGTAGAAGGAGGCTAATCAGAAGAAGCAGCAGGCTAGGGTGGCTTGCTACAGCATGGCTGCCTTCAGGTAATTGGCAGTCCACGTAGGGCTCTATGCATAAAGCATAAGCCATCACATGAGCAATGTAGCTCTGTTCCTGGACTCCATCAAAAAGATGTGACATGGGACCTTTGGCAAAAATGGCTACATCCTCTATGCCGTGGGTCTCTGAATCAAGAGGGACAGCAGTCTGCTGGACGTAGTTGTTGTCCGCTGAAGGGAAACAAGAGAGAAGACTTCAGTATTAGCTGCATAGCTTTAGTTAGATCAGTGTTGACAAAAAAAAGCCAACAGTTGGCTTACTAAACTAAAACGCATTGTACTGATGCCATTAGCTGTATTGATAATAATAATGGATAGCATTTATATAGCGCTTTACAATTCCACTATTGTCTGTGAAGGTTCTCAGTCATCCAGGTCATCGTAGTCTAAGGTGCTTGGAAAGAAAAGCGCTCCACTCTGATTCCACTATTCATTCATTCTCACGTTCACACACTGGTGGGGGAAAGCTACAGTTGTAGCCACAGTCAGTCTGCCCTGGACAGAAGCAGGCTGTCATATCGCGCCATCGGCCCCTTTGGCCAACAGAGGTAGGACCCAAGGACACAATGACCAGGACAGAGAGCCCAGGACAGAGAGCCCAGGACAGAGAGGACAGATGAGCGTCCCAAACCCCTGAGCCACGGTCGCCCCGTGATGAAATCAGATGAAGACACTAAGCTGTTTCATTATTGTAATCCTTATTTTCTGGCACTTAGTAATGATTCATAAGCAGTGTTGGGGAGTAACGGAATACATGTACCGCCGTTACGTATTTAAAATACAAAATATGAGTAACTGTATTCCGTTACAGTTACCGTTTAAAAAGGTTGTATTCAGAATACAGTTACTTTGCTGAAATAAAGGGATTACACGGCAGTATTTGACTTTTCATATGTTCGGCTATGTCCTCTCTATTTTTGGTTTCCACGCCCCAAACAAAACACGCATTAAGAGGCTCTAAAGCCTGTGTCTCAATCTCGCAGCCCATGTCACCCCTACTTGTATAATGATGTGTAGAAATATTTTTTAAAAATTATTCACAAAAATGATTTAATATGAAGGCAATAGGCAGAGTGTTACAGGCATAGCCCTAAAGAATGTAGCCTCATGGGCAGTGTAGTCCGTGCTGCAGGGAGAATGGACTGCCATACCTGTTACGTGTCTGTGAGCGAGACAAGGAGAAAAAGGAGAGTGGAAAAGGACGAGCTGTCACCGAGCATAAACGGGAGCTGGAAGCATGTAAATATAATAATAACCACTGCAGCCAAAAAGAGTGCCTGATGAGCCCAGTTGTAAGTAAGCTATTAAGACTCGGCTGTACACTTTTTTCGTGTTTTTCTCAGAAACAATAAGTTCCGTTGGAGCAGCCTTTCAAAGCCTCTCTCTGTCTCTCGCTAGCAAAGTTGACCCAGACAACAAAGTAAAGCTAGTTTTCAGCTACGAGCCCGACACGAGCCCGACACGAACCCGACGTATTAGCCAGTTGTCCCTGTTTTATATACGCGTGGAACAGTTTTCTATACGAGATCGCTGCAAAAACTGCAGCCTTACCTAATGTCCACCCTAATGTTACTCATTTTATATTAAGATTTAAACATGTAGTTGGTATGGCGAGTAGCCTTCAGTAATAGTAATAAATCACACAGCAATAGTACATTCATGTAGTTGTAAAAAAGCATGATAATATAATAGGTAATCCAAAGTATTCAGAATACGTTACTGTCATTGAGTAACGTAACGGAATACGTTACAAAATACATTTTGGGGCATGTATTCTGTAATCTGTAGTGGAATACATTTTAAAAGTAACCTTCCCAACACTGTTCATAAGTAGTCTTTACAATTCAACACTCCTATGAAAGTACTGTACAGAATTTTTTCTAAATCCTCTGCTGTTTATAGCTCTTGTTTAAAATGCTGTACCGTCAAAAAAACAACCTGAAAGAATGGTGTGTATATATACACAAGAAGCTGTATTGTCCATTCAATGAAACTCCATTGCTGAACGTTTGTGAGGTGACAGTGAAAAGCTAGATTGAGTGTTTTGTGGCAGTGCAGTTGGTTTACTGTTACACCACAAGATGGAGCTATTGCATTGATTTGGATTCCATAAAAAGATGCTCAGTATCACTTACTTGAAATTGATTCATTCACATCCGGGCGACTTCCATTGGCAATCTGGTATCCTGGTCCATTCCCATACACAGCAGTGGTGAAGTGTTTGTTGTCAGTAGCCTTGGTATCAGCGATCCCTGTATATCACAAGGGCAAATTACCACTCAGAACATAAGATGAGGCTGACTTGTTAAGCTTCTTCCAAAAGTGCATTTTACCTAGAACAGGGTTTCCTCTGGGAGAATAACCTCCAAAAGCAAAAACATGAGAGTGGTCTGCAGTGACTATAGTCAGAGTGTCCAGGTCACTGACGAGGTCAGCCGTTCGCTCGATTGCTCGGTCAAACTGTACAGCTTCATGGAGTGCCTTTTTGGCCATTGTTGCATGGTGACCGTGGTCGATTCTCCCCCTTGAAGTTCAGAAGAAAGTCACTGATAAATAAGCATCTGTAGTAGTATGTCTCTTGCAAAGTTTGAGATTGCAGTGAAAACGTAGGCGTCCCAGCCTTAATGCGACATAATGCTACAACTGTGACCAGCACATCAAATATTAGTTTGGCCAATGGTATTGCAGCAAAAGTGAGTTCCAGTTATGAAAAATGGCATGAAATTAATAATAGGATTATCTGTGGAAACCAGTGTGTTAGTAACTGCTCCTTCATAGTCATATTAGACCACATTTCATTTGTTGGACACAGTGCCATGTGTAAAAGATGGAAATGGACAATGATGATGTCAATGTTGCATCGTCGTAAACTTGTGTGGGGAAAGTCGTATTAATGCACACGCCCGAAGCAAGAGATGAATGAGAAAAAAAAAACTGTCACTGGGAAGGGCTTCTAATATGAACCAGCCTTTTTTTCAAGTTTTAAAGAGAAGAAGAGCAGAACAGTTCATCAAACTAAAAATAAATACATAAGAATGAAACATCTGTAAAGAAACACAGACAATATTTTTTTCAGAATCTTCTATGTGCCAAAGAATCAAATCTGTCATCAAAAGTGAAGGTGGACTTGGCAAATAAATAAATAAATGAACACTGGTTTTACTTCTGCCTGCAATCAAGATTAATCAGCACTCAGCCGACCCTCCACATATCTCTGCTGCAGGCTGATACTGATATTGATTTTGCCATTGTCACAATATGAGAATAACATGAAAATATGCCACAGTTTTTATTCTGTCTGTTGTTGCCAATCGGACATTCACATTAAAAGGTCAACCATGATTTGTTGTTTTGATTAATATTCCTGATTTCTTTCTTTGGTGAATATACTATACTTATCTTCCACAAAAAGGAAAAATCCTTTGGGGTTCTTGCTGAGGATCTTGATAGCTTTCTCTGTCATCTCTGTAAGGGATGGGTCCATGGAGGGGTCACGATCCAGCTCGTACCGGCAGTCTTTGGGCTCAAACAGACCTTAAAAGAAAGAATTTACAGGCTTCAGTTTTCCCCTGTTACATCTACTATATTACATATAGTATATATAATCTTTATATGTAATAAATAAATAAATAAAATGGCACAAACTTGATAAATTGCTTAAAAACACTGACAAATGAGTTCAGCAGAATTTAGCGAAACGTCACTGTTTAAAAATCCAAGGTTTTTTATTGGGTCTAGAGTACTCAAGGTCTTGTGTTTTTCTTCTCTGTATGACGCAGTTGTAAGTGATGCACCTCAGAGTTCTTACCCATCAGGAAGTCTGTCGTTGCAGGATTGATAGCATCAAAGTCAGCCTTGTTCCAAACATATTTAGCATTCTGTAGGTGGGGAACAATGACAAACGTGGAAAATGTTTGTTTTTTAAAAAAAAAATGCTCAGTGATGAAAATCACGATACATGTTCAAACTAAAAACTGATGAGCACACTTGATGAAGGCACTGTTTACCGGTTTGTTCTTTAGCCATTCATTGACCAGATTTTTTCCGTCCTTTCGGACTCCTGTCTTATTTAAATACTCTGGGTCTTTCACTGTTGTGGGAAACATATAGGTACGACCTCCACCGAGGATAACCTGCAGACAGAAATATATTCCCCTTTTGATTTTTGTACATGTAAAATACTTAAAAAAAACACATTTAGTGTATGAGGATTTATTCACCGAGTACTTCTGAGGTTTGGATTAGAAAGTGGTTTCTTAGGTTCGCTGTCATCCATGTTTTAGAAAACTGTCGAGGAATCTGCTTTTGGTAAAATTTAATGACTTATCTAAAAGACCTTATCTGGTTTATTCAGTCTAGAGGTACCTTGATTTTTTTTTCCTATTCATCATTTGTGTGAGTGCACTGATCATTTGCCTGCTCGTTTTGATTAAGTCTTACATTTATCTCTGTGTTGTAAACCAGCTGGTAAGCAATGTCACGGCACCCATTCTTGACTGCCTCATTTGGGAGATCAGCATCAGAATACCAGTCCCGGCTGGCAACGTGAGCGTAGGCTGCAGCAGGAGAAGCATGTTGAACTCTGGTTGTGGTGACAATGCCAACTGATTTCCCTGAAACAAGGACCAGATTTTTCATAGCGTTAACATATTTGCTGAGTTATACTTGGAGAACTTGAACTGATTAGGCTCCTGGAAGTTAACAAATTTTGTTTGAAAATGCAGGACACATTTATTTTTTAGATTTAGATATATTTAGATATATACACTTGATGTGAGGTATGCTACAGAAAACACGCCTGTTTAGATGTAAAGTTGAATAGTTGTCCAGTTAGTAAGCTAATGCTGTACACTGAACAATAAATGTATATAGGTTATTTCTCTTGTACACGTTTGACTTTTAAGATTTTATTGCTTTGTAGCATCATTTTCATGTGCCTTAAAGTAGTCAAAGCTTTGTGGATGTGGGTCTACCTGCAGCCTTGGCACGGTGAAGAACAGATATGACTTCATTCCCATGGGAAGCCTGGCAGTCGTACCTTGGAGTGGCAGCACTGACCCCCAGAGTGCCATAGTTGGCTTTCACACCACACTGGTACGCTGTTGCTGTGCCAGCACTGTCTGGCATCTGCTGATCCACGTTGTACGTCTGCAGGCATCCGAAGCAATCACACATATTGCATGTTAACCAATATTCACGCTCACTGTCAAAGAAAATGCTGATTCTGTCACTGACATCAAGAAAATTAAAACACTGAACATTCATAAATTAAGTGTCCTAGATTTTTCACAAAAATTATGTCACCTGACTTAAAACACAGATAAAAAAAGCCTGTCTTTGTTAGGCTGGTAACATGTATCCTGCTAGTGAAAGGGCAAAACCTGAAACCTTGACCCTTACATTAAAGGCATGACTTTGCTTTGGAGGAATTTCACTGCAAATTAATAGCTGTTGTGAGTGATGACCTTTATCTATGAAATGTTTTTATTCTAATTAGAGTGACCACTTGCAGGATCATGTTACCCCCATCCGAATCATTGGATGATTTGATGAATATGGCAAATATGTATATTTTGTGCTACGGCCATAGAGAGTTTAAAACATGGAAATAGGAAAAATGAAGCCAATGAAGTACCTTAACCTTGCATTCTATATGAAGGCCACCAGATGGCACTAGTTGCCATAGAGGTCTGTGGGAAAACAACTTTGACCTTTGTGAAGACCCTTTTGCTCAATTCATGGGCTCAGTCACTCATTTTGGCTCACATTGAACACAAACTTAAGTCTGCTTTTATAGTTTATCTTTTGAAACAGTGGTGTTCCACCCTTCCAGCACATACTTGCAGAATCAATGCCAAGTGACACTGAAGCTGTTGTTTGTAATCTTGCTCTCTGGTTGTTGTTTTTATCAGTAAGATTTAGTACCATAAAAGTATGTGCGATACAGTTAGGGATGCAAGTCTATTGAATGTGTTGCTCATAGTGTTCTGACCTTAGAAAGGGCCAGGTGGGGGAAAGAATCCATAGCTAGACTGGACTCCTCCCCACTTACTCCCTCCAACTGGCCTTTGAGGATCCGGGCAGCAGTCACTGTTGGTATACCCATACCTCGAAGTAGGAGGAATCACACATGAGTAGATAACATCAGCCAAGCGAGTACACTGTGCTCTTTGAACTCATCAGGTCCAGCTAATAAAACAGCTAGTGAAACTTGGTAAAGGACATTCTGGTCATCAGATATAAACCTTAAACTCTTCTAATGCGTCACCAATAGGTCATTAACTAAAATAACTTTCCTATGTATTCTCACAAACATGTCATTTATTGAGCTGTTACATATTACTTATCAATCATAAATATTGATAAAACTTTAAATGTGCTGAAGACAGCATCAGTGATGGCAAAAGTCGAAGGTCATAAAATCATAATCAAGATATAAATTTGTCATTTGTAAAGAGAAGCTGCTAAACAGTGATGTTGGGTCAGAGATTAAATAGCAGCAAATGTATGATTACATGTAAGTCTTTATTTCCACAATGGAATAAAGACTTACACGTGAGTAGATAACATCAGCCAAGCGGGTACACTGTGCTCTTTGAACTCATCAGGTCCAGCTAATAAAACAGCTAGTGAAACTTGGTAAAGGACATTCTGGTCATCAGATATAAACCTTAAACTCTTCTAATGCGTCACCAATAGGTCATTAACTAAAATAACTTTCCTATGTATTCTCACAAACACGTCATTTATTGAGCTGTTACATATTACTTATCAATCATAAATATTGATAAAACTTTAAATGTGCTGAAGACAGCATCAGTGATGGCAAAAGTTGAAGGTCATAAAATCATAATCAAGATATAAATTTGTCATTTGTAAAGAGAAGCTGCTAAACAGTGATGTTGGGTCAGAGATTAAATAGCAGCAAATGTATGATTACATGTAAGTCTTTATTTCCACAATGGAATAAAGAAATTAGTTTCTCTTGTTTTACAATAGCGGAAATTATTTCGTCTGCTTTTGGTTTTGGTTAAATGGAATTAATGAAGCAAACTGAACTAACCTGTTATTAATTTCTGTTGAACGTCCAGACATGGTAGATGACTTCAAACTGTTTCTGATTTACCCTTTTTTGGTATTAGCCCGATTAAGGATACAAGAGCAAATATTGCAACTCCACATGCACTGTGGGCTTCGCAGAGCCTCACTTCACTTTGTTATGCCTGGCTTTCCGAGCAGATGATCATGTGTCAGTGTTCATCTCCTACCATGATTTTTGTGGTACCAAAATCTGTGGCTTTAAAAGACCTTATTATGTTTTGGTGAGTTACACCACAGTGACGGAGAGACTCAAAATGTCTTTCACCTGAATAAATGAACTGAGGTACAAGAGGAAATACTTGATAGTTTAAAGAAACTTCTTAAATGGTAGGAAAATTTCTTTCTTAGACTTACCATCTCCCAGGAAGAGGATGGCATTCTTGGCTTGGTGTGAATTACGTGGTTTATTTAGGGCTGCGTGAATAGCATTCCTTCCTTTATTGTTCCAGTAGAACGGTTCGAGCTCATCCTCTGTAAGCGAGACAAAATAAACGTGAAGGTGGTTAGAGCCATTCAAATGTGTTTCTATGTTTTTTTAATGAATAAACTGCATAAAAGTCCGTTTTTGCAACACCGAATGTGCATTGCATGTCTGTTACTGTCTTTCCTTTAAGCTTGAAATTGTGTTGCAAACTGAAAGTAATGTTCTTAGTTTCTGAAGAAGCTGTCATGAACAAAATGTAGCAAATTCTTACTGTTAGCACACGAAGTCCACTGCACCGAAATGGAAATCAGTAATCCAATAAAAAATAGATAATGTCTGTTGGCCATGGTCTAGACTCTATGTGAATGCTGAGAGAGAACAAGAGCATGTTTTCCTCACTCTGAAGCACCTTTATATATTCAGCCAAGGAGCAAAGGGCACATGAAGGAACTTGCAATTGAGGGAAAAGGTTTTATGCAATCTCTCACACACATGCACACGGGAGAAGAGACAGTAAACTACGCAATGTCAGTACAAAATAGTTAAGAGGATCTAAATTTGCTTTTGTAGAAGTAATCATTAATGGACCACGGTGAAATTAAAACCGTAGCTCACACGATAATGCTAAAGCAAAAGTGTTCTATGCAGAATGTGAAACAAGGAGTTTCCTAAAATTGTTACTGTTAGCTTTATACCTAATAGTTAATTTGATCCATTCTATCAGTATCATTACCCAGATTAAGTACTTTTGTGCATCATGCATAGATAATGACTCAGCCAGCTAGCTAGATGCTTATAGATAAATATTGATCCCACAAGGGAGATCAGTGTGCCACAGCAGCAGGATAAACAAATAAAAATCGGACTAAATTTTTTAGTTTTTTATTTTAGTTTTGGATTTAAATGTACATTTGCACAATGACTGAAACTTGCACCACTGAAGGAACAATGGGCTGTGAGGTGAGTTCCTTGATCCCACAGAAACGTCCAGATTGGAGATTTACTTATCTGGATGACTGAGCTAAGATGTGTTTATTAGTTTGTCAGCCCGAGTACAGACAGCTGCAATAAAAAGCACTATCTGATAAATGTTTACCAGCAATAGCTTTAATCACTCTTGTCTATAGCTACCATAAATCAGTGTGATATGCATAAAATTTACTGATTTGTTTTTGTTTTTCACTCTTCCTCACTTTTACATTGCAGTGTTAAAAATCTGTTTACTGTACTTTATGGTCAAGTGGTCCAATTTTCACAAATTGTTGAAAGTTGTTTATTTTAATTTGTGGTACAATTAACTGAGCCATGAGAGAGTGTGTGTGTGTGTGTGTGTGTGTGTGTGTACAGGTGGATTTGATCGCACATCTGTGTGACGTTTTCAGAAAGTGGTTTAAAAATGTTAATTCTTTTATATCCACTGGCTTTGGTGGTTTGGACCAGGTTTGGGCTTATTGCAGAAAACAGTTTTATTAAAACAGGAAGATTTTGAAAGATTCAGTGGAATACACTTTTACAATGTCAAAATTTCATTCCTTACAGGGAAATACATGTAAGTGAGCCTGATAATTGTATTATTATTTATTTTATTTTATCATTATTTCACAGACTCTGTTGGAGGGCTAAACAGGAGTTTCAGTTTCCACATTCAAAATGTTAGCATCAGTATCTAAATGTTTTCTTAAATGTTGGGGCAACAATGTAATACGCTTACTTTGGAACACAGCCAATCCAGAAAATGTAAAAACACATATGCTCTTTCTTGGCAATCTTTATTAAATGAAATGACCCATAAAGTTGGGCATTACCCAAAATATTTTCTATCAAATGGAGAACGATTTTACAAAGAAAACCAGATGTTCTATATGAAATAGTATGAAAATACATTTTCAACTTGCTTATAAAATACATTCGTTTACAATCCAATAGATTATGGTATCAAGTGACAGGCAATTTAACAGAGAAACATAAAAGGTTAGGAACTATTAAGGTCAAGACACATAATGAAGGGCTGATATTTTAACACAGTCTTTCTGATTTCTTCTCAGGTCTGATAACGCCAGTACTCGCCATGACGGCTCATAATTCAGGATTACATCATAGTATTTTATTTCACCTGGACAGTTATGATCATGTTACAGCTCTGTGCCCTGCATACGTGGCCAATAGATAAAAAATGAGCTCAAATCTTTAGATTACACTGAATGTATCTAAATGGAGAAAAAACATAATGGGCAAAACTCACACTTAATAATGAAAAAAGTTAGTGCATGTTAGATGTCACATATGTACATATAGGCTGTAATTGCCTTTAATAAAATACAACAAGTTTTGATGGCTCTGCAGTGGAAACACACAGAGGGCTGTTTACATATGAATTATGGTTAATTTGCATATGTAGTAGCTTGAGGTTCCTGCATAGCTGTTGGTATGCACCTGAATAGAGTTAACACATGCAAGTTAAGCCTACGTTTGCATGCATGTTAGGTTAACTGTGCATGTAAATATGGACGTACAGAGAATCTTTTTTTCTGTTAAGAAATACAGTACTTTTATCCCTGGATTCTAAGTTGACAGCCTGTGCACATACAGTGCACATGCATACCCTGCGAGTGTTTAGTGCATATTGCTACATTTATACAAAGTAACACGTGTGCCGGATTGGGCGGGGTCATCTGAACAACAAGAGAACACAGAGAAGGAAAAACAAGAGGCTGGAAGGTGTGTTCACAGAGCCAGAGGAGGAATGAGTGTGACGGTGAGTGTGAGGAGGACAGTTTGTGTAAGGCTCCAAACAGGTAGCGTAGGCCATGACATGTGCCACATAATTCTGCTCCTTTACACCATGGAACAGGTGAGCCATTGGTCCTTTGGCATAGATGGCCACATCCTCCCCACCATGTGTCTCAGCATCCAGTGGCACAGCAGCCTGCTGCATGTACTCCTCATCATCTAAACAAAAAAAATGTGTAGCCAGTCACCAAACAACCTTTCAGGCTAAGTAGATGTATTTATACAGCGTTTCCATTAATTCACCATGATGACCTTATACACTCTGCCTTACTTAAAAATTCATAAACTGTCATTGGGATAAGAGACATACATTAGATTGCACTATTACCACATGTATCCTGTGGCACAACTGTGTTTTTCAAATCCTCTGTAATTTATCCAATCAAACTTAATAATATAATTTTCACAAACCAGAAAGGAATCTAAATCCCTTTGATTCAGCGACTAACGCCAAGCAAAGCGTGTAAAAATACCCCCAGTGGATGTATTTGGAAAATGACTGCAGTCTTTGGTTTGCTCTGGTTAAAGGGGCCTTTTAAGCATTGTGCAAAGGTTGAACCTTTATTCTCTTTTATCTCTACATCTCACAAAAACTTTTTGGCCTCATACGCTTACATTAATCATATAGATGTTGACTTGCAGGGGATAGGTGCCAGGTGGGCTGAGTGTACACTGGTTCCCAGAACAAGTATATTAAAAAGAGAAGGCATTTTTTTCACCTTAAGTTACACACACTTGTGCAATGACAAAAACACACAGTGTAGGACAAGGAACATTGCTGTTAACCTAAGTACAGGAGACCTGTGCAAAGAACTAAACAGAAGACAGAACCATGAATCCGTAAATAAAATGACCATCATAATTTATCTCTGCTCTCTAGAGAAACATGCACAAGCCAACCATAACCGCATCGCTTCAAGGTGTCTGTGTACACATCAGCACAGACGAGTGCCACAGCTGAAAGACATTAATCTGTACTTACAGTAATCCACCAAAGTGATGTTCTCTCTAGTTCCATTTATATGGACGTAACCCGGGCCATTGGCATACAGGATGCTAGTGAAAGGCATTTGGTCGTCAGCTTTCTTTGGGGCTAATCCTGAATAATAAAAATAAAAAGAATGTAGGTAAGGAAGAGGCTAGTTCCAGTATTCTTCACAAATGGTCCGTCTGCACCCTTTTTTTGTTTTACCCCTTTTCTCCCCCCTTGTACTTTTAATTTCATACATCAGAGAACCCACAATGCCTTCACGTGGCAGTGCTTTGAGTCATACCAAAGATGGGGTTTCCTCGAGCCGTGTTGCCACCAAAGGTGAAGACATGAGAGTGGTCAGCAGTGACCACAGTCAGTGTGTCTGATTCTCTGGTGAGCTGTGCAGCACGATGAATGGCACGGTCAAACATCACAGCTTCTGTCAGTGCCAGTTTGGCAATGCCATCGTGGTGACCGTGATCGATTCTCCCTCGTAACAGATAACAGAAAAGAGATTTAGACAATTAATATTTATTTCATTGTCTTGCAACTTAAGGAATTAATTTTTAATGTAAACCTCATTAAACCGGATTCACAAGCTAAATAATTAAATGAGTGTGCTTGCTGAGATTTTACATTACAAAATTGTTTTATTGCACTCATCTTCCACAAACAGGAAATATCCTTTTGGATTTTTCTTCAGTATTTGAATAGCCTTTTCTGTCATCTCCACAATGGATGGATCACGCGTGCTATTCCGGAAAACCTCAAATCTCATGTCTTTGGGCTCAAACAGACCTAGAAGCACGAACAAACAAGAAGAAAATGTTCATGTTGGACCAAAATGAATAAAAAATATGCAGCAGCACACAGCAATGTTGTGGTTAATCCAAACTGTCAGTTAGAACAAAAAATCAAAAAAATGGAAACTGAAAGTCAATTTCAAAATATGTTAGAGTTGAACAGCTAAAACCTTCTGACCCCATCTGTAGAGTTAAAATCAGCACTGCAATCTCAGATCATTAATATGAAAATCTATCTAAGAATTGGTACATTTGCTCATTTAAGTTATATATAAGGCAGTTAACAGTTTTAAAGAAATAATTGCTAGCTGCTAGTCAAGCCTTCTCTGTGATGGCTTGTTTTAAAAGTAAGAACACCTTTAAATGCAGCAGATCTAATTTTCTAAATTTATCATACAAATGGGTAATATGCATAACATTGATAACAAGATGATAACACCTCTGAGCTATTGGCGGCTGCATTGCTGTCATGCACACCATAACAGCCAGGACTACACCCTCGAGTTTTTATCACTAAAGCAGTAAGAGATGATACCAGTCAACATCATAAGTATTTACATGTCTATAAAGATTAAAAAGATTAAAGTTGGGTTAAGTGGACTCCTCTTCTTTCTAAGGCATTTATAAGATTTAATAACTTAGATATATGTAAACAGGTTTATGACTAAATTTTTTCCCCTACCTTTCTACCAATGTTAATATATTTAATATACTGCAGTAAGTCTGTATCTGCTCATTAGCAGACCCAATATTAGTTACCCACCCATGAGTCGGTCAGTATTTTTAACATTTATCTCATCAAACTCCTTCCTGTGCCAAACATAGCGTGATTTCTTGTTCTGAAACACAAACCAGAGGAAACGTGAATCTGTGAGCTGTCGTGGGAAAATTGAGGAAATATTTGCACAATAATTGTCAATAATCCTACTGGTTTAGCCTTCAGCCACACATCAATGAGGTTCCTCTTGTCTTTGCGGTCCCCCTTGCGGGAGTTGGAGGTAGGGTACTCTGGGTCTGGGGTGCCTTTTGGAGTCATGTACATCCTGCCTCCACCGAGAATCACCTTTAAAAAACAACAACAAGCAGAACCGCAGAGATGTTTGGCTTTTCCAACTTTCCTCATATTTCTTTGTACTGACCTTAAAGTTATTGTTAATTATAATCTGACAGGATAATCGAAATAAAACGATAAAGTCATCAACTCTGGAAATCACAATGGAAAATCACTGGGAACACAGAGTGCTCATTTGTATATGGCAATTAAAGATAGGCCAACAATTCCATCAATTCCATTATTTATTTATTTATTTATTTATTGCAATTTTATAGAAGGTGGTGCAGCAAAACAGGGTTCTAACAGGGTTTTGCCTTTGCCAAGGTGTAACTGGCTGATCGAGCTTACAATCTTTGCTTTAAAGTATTTGTGTACTGCTCTCATCAAGTAGAGTCATATGAAATTACACACACACACACCCTGACCTCCACTTCTGAGTTGCCTACAGATCAAGTATGGACTGTGCCTGAACGGACATACAGAACTCAAAAGAAAAAAGTTTGGTCCTCTGTAGAGGGTTTCCCGCTGGGCGGTGCCTCACAGCCCTCTGCCTCTGGGAGTGACCCTTTCAACAAAGGAGGCAAGAGGTGGCCAGGAGGCCTGTTTAACAGGTGGGTGCAGCCTGATCTATCTAGTGAAAGTCTAGACAGACCAGGCCAGCACACCCTCTTTCAATTCTAAGATTTTAAACATCAGGGCATTATAAAAGAATTATCTGGTCCCTACCAATTTATATAAAAGTATTTAAATAAACCCTATTATATAATAGCTGCACTGACAATTGATGTTATATCTTATTTGTTGATTGAAAAGAGCCAAAAAATTTTCTTTCTTACATCAATGTCAACATTGGTGACTAGCTGGGTGGCAATGTCGACGCAACCATGTTCACGAGCACTGGAAGGCAGATCTGCATCACTGTACCAGCTGCGGCTGACAGAGTGGGCGTAGGCGGCTGCTGGGGAAGCATGCTGGACACGGGTGGTGGTCACTATTCCTACTGATTTACCTGAAAAACAATAGAAAACTGCAAATGAAAAATGGATAGAATACATCCAGCGTGGAGGAGTTTACACTACCGGTCAAAGGTTTTAAAACACCCTAATTCTTCCAGTTATTGCTGTTTAAGTTGTTCAAGTCCAATGAATAATTTGAAATGGTACAAAGGTAAGTAGCGAATTGCCAGATGTAAAAAAAAAAAAGAAAAGAAAAGAAAAAAAAAGGGTAAGATTACCCAAAACCAAAAGTAATGTACTTTTCAGAATTATACAAAATGTTTTGTTTTCATGGAACACAAAATGGGTTAACAATTTAAAGCTGTTCGGCAGCAGTGGAGGTTGATGAAGCCTTAGAAGCTGGTGCTACTAATTCCTACAGGTGTTCCAACTTTTCTGGATTACTTACAACCCCATCTGTCTGCATAAAAGCAGTGTTGGAACACACTGTGGTACCATACCCTCATGAGCATCAGTTGAACAGTATTGTACTACAGAAAGTAAAGTGTTGCTACAAAATGGCAAGAAATAGGCTATTAAAAATGGAAGAGAGACAGACCATCATAACACTTCAAAATGTAGGTCTTTCCCACAGAGAAAATGCAAAAAAAAGTCAATGTGTCAATGAGTACAGTTTCCTTCACCATCACAAGGCACTCAGAAACTGGGGCACACTCTGTCAGGTAGAGATCTGGCAGACCCAAAGCAGCAACTGAATCAGAGGACAATTTTCTGAGAGTTAACAGGTTGCATGATAGGCAGCTCACAGGACAACTTCAAGCACAGCTTAATAGTGGTTGCAGTAAGCAAGTCTCAGTTTAACTGTGAAGAGAAGACTTCGAGCTGCAGGTTTGACAGACGGGTCTCAGCAAGAAAGTCTAACATATAAAATGAAATCACCTCTTTCAAATAAATTATCTTGTGTTCTGACACCATTTCTCAACCCCTGAGCCCCTCACACAGTCTGTGTACCAATTTTTATTTTGGTATTAAAGCATAAAGATGATTATTTTTATGATACAAATTATATTTTTTGTGTACTTTGTACCAAATAGTTTTGGAGTTTGTTAGAACTGGGTTTGTGAACTCCATTTCTAAGAACTATCTGTTTTATTGGGGACAATGGTGAGATGATTTTGATAGAGGGTGGTGAGATTTGGAGTTTTCAAGCAGTTACGCTCATAGAATTTGTTGTAGTTACTGCTGTCAACACTACATTTGTAACAGTACAACACAGTACAATACATTATCTCTGTGGACAGGTTTGATAGTTCCATGTTTGTTTATTTATTGATAATTATAGAAGAACAATTTTAAAAAATTGCCTTAAAAGAACAATCCACTTAATGAACACCTTATCATGGTGGGTGGTTTTGGTGCCCTAGTGATCTCCAGCAGTTATGTTATTGGAGGCAATTTGCCCCCAGCAGGGTCTCCCAAGGCAATTTAGTTCTAGTTGAGCAGCTAGCTAGACTATGCGTAATTCAGAAGACCTCTATGAAGAAAACATTAGTGGTCTGTGTTACCTCAGCCATATTTGGTTTACCAGGGCCTTACCCTGCAGCCAAGGATGCATTAAACGATTTGGTATATCGACACATGATGCAAATAAACATATATGTGACAAAAATATAGCGAACTCAATCTAATGTTGTGACACGATGGAAACAACAATGCAAATTCACTTGAAACATGCACATGCCTTGACAGACAACCCTGCACAAATTGCATGTCATAAAGTGACCACAGGCACAAAGGTCAAGGCAGATCAGTGTGGGTGGTTGTCCTAACTGTATATATATATTTTGAACGTTGAACCGTAATTGGCAAGCAACACTGAAGTAGCTTGTCAGATTATTGCTTTATTCCACATATTTTATTTTAAAACATTACATATCTTAAGATAAGAAAACAAACTGGTTGACCTGTCCTTTACACAGCACACTCACTACTTGACCAAGCAATCAACTGTCTTTACCTTGTGCTTTAGCGCGCCGCAGAACTGAGTAGACCTCATTACCAAAGGTGGTGTTACACTCGTAGGCCACCGCTTTAGCACTGAGTCCTACTGTCTTTGCATTGGCCTTCACACCGCAGTGGTAGGCTGTAGCAGTGCTGGCACTGTCTGCTACCTGCTTGTCCACACTGTAGGTCTACAGAGTAGAAACAAAAACAGCATTAAAAACAGGATAGCATCAAACACAGATGGACCATGTCATTATTTTTAAAAGTGAAATCTGCACATGCACATTTGGGGAGCTGAGATATTTTATGCATTCACTGCATATTGAAAGTAGCATTTTTGCTTCTCCCCTGAGAAAAATTGCTTGAATGTGCTTCATGTTCTAATGTGTTAAGTTGAAATGACTGTCACTTAAGTTGCAAAAGTTTCTGGGGATGATCTAAAAGATGGAGCCAGCTAGAATGTGTTATATCAGATATGTTCTCTTTTTGATTATAGGTTGGGATATCAGAGGCACCAAAGACACTAAACACTGATTCCTTCTTTCAACCACACAGTGATTTAGGGATTATGTTCAATCCAGGATGATGAGTTTAAATCTGTGTTCACATTTTCTACCACAGTGTCAGCATTTTCACTTCAGCTGTTGATTGTATTAGGATTTATTTTTTCACATGAGAGTTTGAGTGGCATGTGTCGTGTCAAGCGAACGAAGCATGTGAATTAAAAGACACGTTCAAGCCCCCGATCAGCCTTCCTTACAAAGGGGTATTCACCTGCAGTGCATTTGTCTTTGTCTCTATGATAGTTCTACTTCATGTCTCTCTGTACTGATTTACCAGGCGACTGTATTTCTACCATAAACACAAACTCAAACACACACGCACATTTTACATGAATGTGAGTGAGAGTGGGGGAAAACTCAAAGACCACAGAGAAAAGGTACGTTTCTGTGAGCTGTTGCTATCCTGGAATGTGTTTTGAAATTTGTGTGAAAATTCCCCCTGCTTTGTCACTTTCTTCACCAGGAGGAACACCTTTTTTAGGATAACGTAACAGTAAAATGCAATAATTTTCAAACACAGTAAGAAATGTTTTACTGCAGGTTTGAAAATACAGAGCTATTTACTGGTTAATATGTATTCCAACCTTCCAAGGAATTACATAAAAGCATTTTTCCTAGCAACCAACTGACCAACTCTAGAGAAAAAAAAGTAAAAAAAAAAGAGCATTAGATGTAATGTGAGTGGATACAGTTCAGTACAGGCCACAGAAGAACAAGAGCACACATTGGAAAAGTTACTCTACTTCTCATGAGTGGAGAAAGCAACTTAGAAGAACTATTAATAAAATACAAAATGTAAAATACATTTGAAGTGCAGCTGAGGTTATAGGTTGACACTTTACTGGCTATTTTGAATTTCTTTCTACACATGAATAATTAATTGATGAATAATAACTAATGACCTGCAGGTCAGCAGTGCTGTTTTGTCACCTTAGAGAGGGCCACGTATGGAAAGGTGTCCATGGCTAGTATCGTCTCTTCTCCAGATCCACCATCCATCTGACCTCGCAGGATTCGAGCTGCTGACACTGTGGATACGCCCATTCCTGCGAGACAGTGATTGACGACCAAAGGTCACTGACGTGGTTAGTCTACATTATACACATTCACTGGACATTTTATAAGGTCCACCTTGATAGTACGGGGCTCGATTCCCCCTGTTATTTCTTGAGAAATGCCTTAATTGTTCATAGTACACATTCAAAAGGTGATAGATACATTTATACATTTCACTGAGACTTTGATTCTTAGCCACCAATGTTTAAATAAGAAAATGCCGAGAGGAGACTAACAAAGAGTTTTGCATGCAACACAAGAAAACTCTAAAGCAGTGATACCTGTTCCTCATATGTGTACTTATTCTTTGTTGTGGTACTTTACTGTTCTAATGAAAAAGAGCTCAAAAGAGCTCATTTTAAGATACATTTTTTTCCATCCTGTATCTCATTTGGCATATTCTCTTAATATCTTAGAGCTTTTTACAGGGGTAAGAATGTTTATGTTAGATTATGTTTGAAATCAGGTTGTAATCTTAAAGTCAATCTCATAGCTTTGGTTTTAGAGTAATGTACAACAATTGTAATGTCATTTAAACTTCCAAACTGCCCTTTTCTACACAAAAGCACTAAGGGTTACAGTGAAATTTAAGTTTTCCTTTTGTTTCATTGCACACTAACCATGAAAAGGACCCCTTAGTAAGCAGAGGTTTCAGTTCATTTTCATCTATACGTCACCAAATTACAACAACAATCACCTGGAAGTGAGTAATGTTGCAGTTTAGAATAAATCAAATGACTCAATTAACATTTTTGGTTCCCTTTCAGTCGATTCACTCGGTACAAAACATAAGTATGGGATATCACGCCCTCGCGTGTCCTGGCTGAAGAAACCTTTATTCACGCCTTTAAGGCAGATGACGTGTGATGACACGCGCACGGCCCCGCCTGCACATATAGCCACTGTCATCACAGTCATCAATCAGTTCTTACGCTCTTCACCTTGCTGAGAACACCTCTGCTGAGTTGGGCTAGCTAGCTGCTGCTAGTTAGCTCCGTTGTCTGCCGACTTGAACTTAGCTTAACTGCCCCTGTTGGTGTTAGCCTCCACCGCGCAGTTGGTGTGTAGGCTGCCCGCGAAGCGCTAATTTCAAGTTTTTCCTGTGCAGCGTTTCGCTTTGCGTTTTGGAATGGACTCCAAACCGCAGCGAGCAAAGCAGAAATCTTCTGTTCGCCCCTGTCCTCAGGGATGCGGTTTCTCTTTTCACGACAGCGACCAGCACAATGCCTGCCCTGTCTGCCTGGGGATCGTCCACGCTAGGAGAGCGTTGACGGAGCCCAAAGCCTGTGCGTTCTGTCGCCAGCTCCGGCGCTCGACCCTGGAACGACGGGTGACGTTTGTGGAAAAAGTGCTGGGACGCTCGGCTATCGCACAGCATGACCCTCTCCTTTCCGAGTCTGGAGCCCCGGCTTCGTCCAAGTCCGAAGACGAGGATTTTCCGGTCGATGTCCCCGCAATTAGCTGGGCTGACCACATGGAATATGTTGACGGGTTAGCCGATGACGAGCTGGAACCATGCAGGAGCGCTGATGGGCTTCAGCCTGGGTTGAAGCCCGCCAGCGCTCCCTAGGAAGACGATGACGTGCTGGACATCGGCCTAGACATCCATGGTTTGTCGGAGGATGAGCAGGAGAGCTCATTGTCGGCCCAATGCGCCGGTCGGCCACAATGACACCTCTCTTTTCTCCCTGTTTCGCCGTGCTGCTGAGAAGCTGCAGGTGGACTGGCCCTCTCCTCCTGCCTTCCCATGTTCCCAGACTTTCTCTGCGAGCTAACAGCATCATGGGACAAACCTCTGTCTACCCGCGTCACTGTGCCCGGCTATGGACAGTACAAGGAATTGGACGGTGCTGAGGGGGTGTGCCGCCAGCGAGAGCACATCCTCTTGCCCGAGCTCCACGCCAGTCGGCCTGGAGCAAAGGCCCACCCTCGGGCCCCCGGCGGGACCCGACGCCTCAACCTCAGCCCTCCTAGCTGTGGTTTTGAGTGGAGAAGGGGTCCAGCAGGGGTCCAGCAGCAGGGAGACGCTGTTTTTACCCCTCTGTTGCTGCACAAGAGGTGCCGCTTAAGTTCTGTTCAGGTTGTCAGCCCCAGAAGGCGCTGCACTTTCCTAACACTGTCTCCCAAGCACAAAACCCCTGCACACAAAATGCCTCAGGTAACTCCCTGTTCAGGTGTGTTAAATGTTCAGGTGACCACATCGAGCGTTCCCACTGTTTTTCATTGTTGTGCCCCAGAAAAGGTGCCTCCAACAAAATGTATGAATTTACATGTTTCCATGTTACAATCAATAAAGAGTGTTGTTTATTCTCAAACAATCACAAATGCTCAGCCTGCAGGCAGAATGAGCCAGGTCAGGCAGGTGATGCAGTCCCCTGCAGACAAACTGGGGGGCGACAACGCCCCGCCGACGGTGCTGCAGGTCAGCCGGCTGGCTGCTCACTTCCCTCAGTTGCGCACTTGCGCCCCCTCTCCGTGGGTGCTGCGAACCATTGCCATGGGTTACCGGTTGCAGTTCCGGGTCAAGCCGCCTCGTTTCCAAAGAGTCGTAAACACGACTGTCAACACCGAGGCGGCCATGATACTCAGAGAGGAAATAAAGGCGCTATTGCAGAAAAGAGCAATACGAGTGGTCCCCGCTTCGGAGACAGACAAAGGTTGATACAGCCGTTATTTTGTTGTTCCGAAAAAAGAGGGAGGGCTTCGTCCCATCCTACGTATCTACGAATGTACAGGTTCAAGATGCTAACACTCAGACAGCTCTTGAATGCGGTCGGCCCGGGAGATTGGTTTGCAACAATCGATCTAATAGATGCTTATTTTCATGTGGCTATACACCCGAAACACAGGCAGTTTCTGAGGTTTGTATTTGAGGGCGTAGCCTATGAATACTTAGTGCTGCCATTCGGGCTGTCGCTCGCTCCTCACACCTTTACGAAATGTGCCAAGGCAGCGTTAGCGCCCCTCAGAGAGAGAGGCATCCGCATCTTAGCCTACCTAGATGACTGGGCTCTCGTAGCATGCTCCAGAGAGCAGGCAGAGACACAGCTGTCGCTGGTTCTGTCACACATTCAGACACTGGGGTTCTCTGTGAACTTTCAAAAGAGCTTGCTAATCCCGAGTCAGCAGATTACTTTTCTCGGTTTGAAAATATGCTCGCTTTCCAGCCGCGCATGTTTGTCGGAGCACAGAGTGGCCGCGTTTCATCGCTGCCTTGCTCAGTTTCAGCTGGGATGCAGACTGCGTTTCCAGACGACATTAAGCTTGTTGGGCATGATGGCATCTATGATCGCCGTGGTGCCACTTGGACTGTTAAAAATGAGAGTGTTTCAACGCTGGACTCTCTCTCACCGTTTGTGTGCATCGCGTCACCTCCGGAGGAGGCTGCCGGTAACCGCGTCTTGCATAGTAGCTCTCGGTCCTTGGAGGGAGCCCAGGCTGCTGCATCAGGGCTCTCGGATTGGGAGGGCGTTGTTTCACAAGGTGGTGTCCACAGATGCTTCCCTAAGAGGGTGGGGAGCGCTTTGCGAGGGTGCATCAGTGAGAGGGATCTGGTCTGCAGCCCAGCGCGAGCTGCACATCAACCACTTAGAGCTGTTAGCAGTGTTCTTAGCTCTAAAGCATTTCCGTCCAGTCCTGGAAGGCCAGCATGTCTTAGTCAGGACGGACAATTCAACAGTGGTGTCTTACATAAACAGGCAGGGAGGAACACGCTCTCTTCCCCTGTTGAAGCTGTCTCGCTCTCTGCTGTTATGGTGCAGTGTTCATTTTCTGTCTCTAAGAGCCACCCATGTCCTGGGCCACCTGAAACGGGGGCCGGACCTTCTTTCCAGGGGGGGTCCTCTGGTGAGAGAATGGAGGTTACACCCTTTAGTAGTGGCTCAGATTTGGGATCTATTTGGCAAGGCACAAATAGATCTTTTTGCTTCCAGGGTAAATACTCACTGCCCCCTGTTCTTCTCCATAATCGACCACGATGCACCCTTGGGCATGGACGCGCTAGCGCACCAATTGCCAGACGTGTATGCATTTCCCCCAGTGGAAATGATATCTCCAGTTCTAGAGCGAGTGCATCGGTATTCCCTCTCTCTGATTCTAGTGGCCCCTTGGTGGCCCACAAGGTCGTGGTATGCAGAGATAATCAGCCTGCTAGCAGCGAGTCCTTGGCAGCTTCCTCTCCGCAGGGATCTCCTCTCTCAGGCGGGAGGAGAAGTGTTTCATCTGTGCCCAGATCTGTGGCGCCTTCATGCTTACCTGCTGAGAGGTTAAATTTTATTGCTAAGGGTTTGCCACCTAGTGTGATAGCGACAATTCAGAGTGCTAGGGCCTCATCTACTAGAGGCTTGTACGCTTACAAATGGCGAGCCTTCGAGCAATGGTGCAAGGACCGCCACACTCTCCCATTTCAGTGCTCTATTGTGGATGTTTTGACATTTCTGCAGGAGCTGCTGGATAAGGGCATTTCATTTTCGACAATTAAGGTTTATTTGGCAGCTATCTGCTTGTCATATTGGCTTTGACGGGGTGACACTAGGTGCACATCCCCTCGCCATATGTTTTCTGAAAGGAGTTCGCTGGCTGAGGCCCGTGCTTAAGTCCAGTGTCCCTGCTTGGGACTTGTCTTTGGTGCTGGAGGCCCTTTGTAGCCCCCCGTTTGAACCCATTGAGTCTGTGGATATGAAATTTCTTTCATATAAGACTACATTACTTCTCGCTTTGGCTTCGGCAAAGCGAGTGGGTGACCTTAATGCGCTGTCTGTGCATCCCTCCTGCACACAGTTCTCTCCTGATGGCCACAAGGTCGTACTGCGTCCAAATGCTGCCTATTTTCCCAAGATCATGCCTGCATCTTATAGCTCAATGGAGTTTGAGTTGCTGAGCTTTTGCTCCCCTCCTTTTGCATCTGAGGAGCAGAGGAGGATGCATTCTCTTTGTCCAGTGTACTCAGAATGTGCGTTTATGTGACCAGCTGTTCGTCTGCTTTGCTAATCCAAATAGAGGTAGAGCTCTGTCCAAACAGAGGCTGTCCCACTGGATTATAGAAGCTATCTCACTGGCGTACGGCACCAGAGGTCTTGCTTTGCCCCACGGGGTGAGAGCTCATTCCACCAGGGGGATAGCAACCTCATGGGCTCTTTTTAAAGGGGTGCCTGTAGCTGATATTTGTACGGCAGCTAGTTGGGCATCACCGCACACTTTTGTGCGGTTTTATCGGTTGGCCCCTTCGGTGGCTCAAGCTGTCCTTTCTGCTGGGTCTACCACTCACTAAGGATGTGGTGGTCCGATTCCGGTTCGGTGGCTGCTCTGCGGGGCGTGTATATATGTCCCATACTTATGTGTTGTACCGAGTGAATCGACTGAAAGGGAACAAATAGTTATGTCTATAACTTCTGTTCCCTGAAGGAGAGGAACGAGGTATAACACAAGGTGGCTCCACTGAGCAGTTTGGCTCGGTGAAGAGCGGCTATCGAACTGAGGGATGACTGTGATGACAGGGGCTATATGTGCAGGCGGGGCCGCGCGCATGTCATCACACGTCATCTGCCTTAAGGGCGTGAATAAAGATTTCTTCAGCCAGGACACGCGAGGGCGTGATATCCCATACTTATGTTTTGTACCTCGTTCCTCTCCTTCAGGGAACAGAAGTTATAGACATAACTATTTGTTTTATTTACTATTATACCTTCTTTTATCAGTCCTCTTACATCTATGTCAAAGTGTGTACAGGCTGTATTGAGGACACTTCCTTGACTGTTAAGCTCACCCTTTAAACATATAATATCTGTGTGAATTACTTACTTAAATAGGCAAGGAGTTTATGAGTTTTCTCAAAGAAAAGAAAAAAAACTCACAATATGTGAGGTTCCAGCTCAGTTTACCCAAATGCGTACTTTCTCTTTGTCACAGTGCTTTTACAACATTCACAGTAGCTCAGGTAAAATACAATCATTACACAGACAGGAACAGTACTTTAACATTTCAAGTTCCAGTCGAATCTTTTAGATGATGTGAACAATCTCATGGATCTTCTTTCTTGTATTATGAATCAACCTTATGCAAATCACTTGTACTTTATTTAAACAAAATAAGGGAGAAGCAGCTCCTCATTAGCTTCTGTGATGCATTTACTTCTCACACCTTAAACTAGATGTTAGAGTTGTCACAGTTAACATTTCTCATGTTACCATGTTGTATTTCTAAAACCCAGCCTCAGTGTATGTCCTGTAGACTCTCAAATGGAAACACCAATATCTAGATCTAGATATTCATAAATTTCACCAGACCAGCTTTAATCTTAAGCTTTTGTTGTTTTTATGTGTTACTTAAAAAAAATTAACATTTAATATTTTCAAATGAAGACACAGTGACATGGGAAAATATTTTTCTTTAATGATGTTGCTGCAGCAATCTGAAATACTAATTATTCTGGGATTTTATGGTCAAACTATGGAGTAAAATGGGCTTTCTCTGATAGTAAAGATGTCGTGTCCAAGAATCCAAGAATCATTCAGGATTAACACAAAAAACTGTTTTGATAGCAGAAACAGTCTGTCTTCTAGTTCTCAGAGGTTACCGTTAGTTTTTCAAACACATTCGTTTTCATTTCTGTCTACGTGGCTTTTATGGATAAAGTGATTTTCAATAGTACAAGCATGTTTAACTTTTTGTTGCTCTCCAGTATAAATGCAGGAACTTGTAGTCTTTATTTAAACTGTCACAATTTACCAAGCAATGTCAAAAACAGGGTTGACCCATGACGCATGCATATCTGAACACTCCTGGAGAAGCCCGAAGCATTGTACCTCCTTAGCTAAACAATCAATTTGTTGCCTGTTTTTGCTATGGTGCCTACAAGTTTTCCTTTGCTGCTGTAAGCCCTTTTCCCATTGTATTTAAAAACCCTACTGTGGTGTATTTAAGTTTCCCTTAAAAGTCACACTCATAAAATTAAGAACAGGCTTAGGGCAAAGCAGGGCAGGAGAGATGTGTAAAGAAAACGCAGCTCACCGACCACCCAGAAATGCGACTTGATGGGTATGATTTAAAGCAGATATTGTTTGTCTTTAACACAAAAAACATTCTCACATCTTTGTGCCTTTAATCAGCTTCTCTTACCAAAACTGATTTAATCCCTCACCAGTCATAAAAGTAACAATTAATGGCAGAACAATTTCCAGCCAAATCTAATGCAGATGGAAATTATTCTCAAATGTCAATAGCTGTCTGTAGATGTTGCAGTGTCAGACTACAGCGCTAAAGAAAGAAAGACACTTTGTTATCTCAAGAGTGGATCTTTAAGGTGGCGCCCCCACTGATGTTGATACTCTAAGATAACTAAGTTATCTTAGAGTATCAACTAATGTAGCAGCGCAGCTAAAAGACAACTGCTAACAACAAACAATGCACTCTAAAAGAAACAAATGGCTCTGTAAGAGCTGTGCGAAAGAAAAAAATGCACACTTTTGTTTGTGTTTGACATTTTTATCCGATTTATTTCTTTTTCTTAAGATGAAACTACATTAATCTCAGATGAAGCAGTGCTATGCTGCTATGTCAATAATGGCAATTCCATTTGAAGTTGGAAAGTGGAATTTCCAAGTTCCCAGTTACAATCTTCGACTGGAATGCTTCCTCAAATCAGAATTTCAACTGAGAAAGTCAGGACGGCACGACTAACCCTGATTTAACGATCCAAGATGGCGGATGTGCATGGGAACATTAGTAAAACTGTAAAACGTGATTTGTAGGATCACTGCTGTGTATTTGTAACTCACTACATAAACCGCATGCATACACGAATGTGCTGGGGCAGTGTGTTTCAGGGCAAAAAACAAGTACACACAGTAAACAAATCTTGTGTTTACACACAGTAAACAAATCTTGTGTTTACAAACAGTAAACAAATCCTGTTTTTTCTCGCTTTTCCGAAATTACTACTGGAACGCAGCTCCCAGCTCTGACATCCATCTTCAGAGGTAAATGCAGTACAGTATAAGCCTCTTACACAGTTTTGTATCATTGTATCTGGGTTCTGGTACTGTTGATACAAAGCAGAATGGATTCATGCTTTCATGTTGTTTATGCCAAATTCTGACCTATCGTCTGAATGTTGCAGCAGAAATCGAAACTCATCAGACCAGGCAGCACATTTCCAACCTTGGGTTGTCAAAAATAGCATGTAAAGACTGTAGCCTCAGTTTCCAGCTGGCAGCTGACTAGAGTGGCACCTGGTGACACCATGGCTGAGTGGGTCACACACCAGATACATGAATGGCTCTACCTTGCTAAGGAACAAAGCAAATACTTATTTTCCTTGATTTTGTGACTTTCTTACTGGAACATCTCAACTCAGGAGTGGGAGTCACTCTAAGCCCAACATCAAACGTCCAGGGTAAATGGAACACAGAATAATCCTAATAAATACATTTCTGAATCATTGTTTCTGGGTTTGAATACTCTAACTGTGTGACAATGCTGCCATTATATGGTCAAGATAGAAATTATAACATTGCTAATTGTTGCACTATTAAAAAAAAACAAAAAAACACCAACAACAGCATCGCTGATGTCTGACTGCCAATACAGACCTCTACTATTGCATCCTATCTGTGAAAAGGCAAAGGTGCTAAACTGTGACACATGTATGCCTGATCACAGTGGACTGGAAAGAATTTTTTTTCTGCCAAACCAACTACCAGCTGTTCTCAGGATGTGGATCTCAGTGATTTTGTTCTTTTCCTTAAAATAAAATCTGAGTTACTGACACAATGGAAGATTCATAAAAATACAGTTTTAAAAGTGGCCCAGTGCTTTGAATGAGATAATGAGACAAAAATTTTCATTGCCTCCTGTACACTGATCACACATCAACATTAAAACCACTAACAGGTCATCCACATCCCCACCTGCAGTTGGTTGGTCTTTGACCAACGTGACCAGCCCAACAATCTAACAACCATTGACATCATAAAGAAAAAGTTCAGGAACAGCTCGTGGAGCACAGCAAAGAGCCAAAGGCTTCCAACCTCCCGTGATCCAAAACCTGACGGAGCATCTCTGGGGCAGACCGGAGCAAGCCTGATTATCAGAAGCCTCACCTTTCAACCCACAGGAATGAAAGGATCTGCTGCCAACACCTCACTGCAAGACAACACAGCCTCTGACCTGTCAGCGCAGGTATTGTTAAAAAAAATGAAAATCGGCCATTTAAAGTTTAAATGTCTATCACAATGCTACACCAACATATGTCTGTACAAGTATTTTTTTCCACCTATTTGTTCTATATTTCACCCATAAAGTTCCAAAGCACTGCGGTCAAGCTTAATTTTCCCAAATATTTGAACCATATTTGTTGGTAATTGCTGAATGATATTTGATCCTTCTGTTTAGTCTTGGCAAAAAAAAAAAAACAACCCAAAACCTCACATTGCTTGCCCATTTTGAAAACAGTTTTATAATTATTTAGAAATACTGTTGCATCATCCACTTTGCTATGTTTGTCAGTGAAGTTGAAAGTAATGCATTTTCTACTGAATCTTTAGCCACAGCTGTGCCAGCACTGAATGCTGGTTAAAATGGATTTCTCATGAGCTTACCGTCACCCAGGAACAGGATGATGTTCTTGGCCTGGTGCTCCCGAGGACGTAATCTGAGCGCAGCATCCAGTGTCGCCCTTGCTTGTGCATCCCAATATGCCGGCTCTTTCTCAATCTCATACAGGGCTGCTCCATAGAAGCATGCATGGAGAAAGAATGAATGAGATGTAGGTGCAGCCTTGGATATGAGTAGATCTCAGAGATTTACAGGTAAACAAGCAGGCATGCGTGTGGGGCTGACTGTTTGTGCGTGGGGGGGGGGTTTCCATGTGCAGAACTTCATAAGAATTCATTTTTCTCTCTTTAAGGTTATGCCCTGACATATGCACATGTACTTTACCTTGATTCAGACAAGAAAAACAGGTTTCTTAAAAGGTGCCAAAGTGATAAAAACAGCCTTAAAGGCACTTTGATATCTATCCATTCATGCTCACAGAGAAGCTCTAGGGGGAAAAACAAAGCTAAAAAAGAAAATTCCTTTTGCCACACACCAAAACAAGGAAAGACAAACAGTCCATCTCAAAGTTTACATAAACAAGTAGACACGGACAAAAATACACTGACACCAGCTTATGTTCATCTTCAGCCACTGGCACCCACACACCTGCATTTTCAAAAGCAGTCTGTCTTTACTCACATACCCAGTCCCACTTTGAGGTTACCTGCTCGAGTCTGTGTGTCCATTTTCCTCCCCACAAAGTGCTACTAATATCCCAACCTCAGGCAGCAATAATAACTCTGACGTCTCCTCACCTTGGCTGTCCATAGCGGCCCGGCTGGCAGCCATCAGGATGGGGCCCAGCAGGATAACCAGGAGACTGGGGACCCTGTAATGTGGTGTCAGCATCTGTGTTCCACACGACCTGGAAGCTGGAGAAATTGACACAGGCTTTCAGTGCAGACGTAAAGGCAGAGGAGGCACAGGCAGAGAGTGTGGCTGCCGAGACCTCCGGCCCTGCCTTTATAAAGCCCCGCTGGGTGTGTGTAGTAAGGAAGGGCCCAAGCCAGCTCATAGGCTTAGAGCCACAAAAGAGGGAAGAGTGAGTGTGAGAGAAGGAGGAAGAGCAAGGGAGAGAGACAGAAAAAGAGGACCACACAGGAGCTGCGCAGCATCATAGAATAATTCTTGAAAATGCACAAACCCCATTTTTTATTTTTTTTTATTTTTATGATTTTAAATGTTACACCTTTTTTTCCTCCCTTCTGCAGTACCTTTCCCTGACTCCCCTGTTTTGTGTGTGATTGTGATAGAGATCTCAATTATTCTTTGATGTGGTATGTGCCTTCTGGATCTTTTTAAGCTGCAGTCCCTTTAACAGAAGGAAAAAAAACCCAAAAAACTATCAATTTATGCTGGCATCCATCATTTTACAAATCATTACTGTGTCCCTTTCAATTTCGTCCCCCCACCAATCTCTTGGACAAACACTCAAAAAAGAATGAAAGGGAACAAAGTCCAGCTTAGTCTTGAGAACATCATAATTGAGTCTTGATGTCTTCTGTTTTTTATGTCAGGAAAACGGTCACATTTCCCTCCCCTGAATTTTTGCATTTAAAAGACCCCAATATTTTCCCTCTCTGGCTAAGTCAACTTGGCCCGTTTTTCTGCGGCAAATGAAGCAGGGTTAGCATTTTTCTTCTGTGAGGTAGTGGAGCCTGCCTGCAGAATGAAAATGTCTCCTCTCTTCTATGCAAACACAACAGTTAATGTGTGAAATGAGGTGAGCTGGGCCAACTTTGTTCCGCACGGCCAGAAGCATCAAATTCCCGGTGAACAACTCCCACCTTCTTGAACGCAGTGTTGTTACAATTCTTCTGGAAGATCACTGCTTTCTGCCAACCGCTCATGCATTGCCAACATTGGTTTGCAGTTAGTCACATGTGCCTAATCAAGACTGCAATAAAATCATAAAAGCAATCTGGGTAGAGAGGCCTCACATGATGTAGCCCACACCACATGAACTGGAAATACCAGTGGCATGTGCAAGAGCAGGAAAACTTGTGTGAGCATGTCTGAGTATTCATTTGTTATGAGTTTGCCCCAGAGAGAAAGTCTAGCTGGGAAAGTCAAATTAGTGTAAACACCTGGTAGCTACTTAGGACTCAGCATGGATCATCCATGTATCAAGTGGTACTTTAGCCTCTTTGGGAAACAGAGAAAAGCACAACAAAAACAACTCACTTCTGCAAGAGAATAATTTCTTTGACATGCAACATTGTGATCCGTCTTATTTCAGTGTTGCATGGAGTATATCTGGACTATTCGCTACCTTTAAGGGTAGGAAGTTTGATATGTTTCATTTAACCCAAGTAAAATAGTCACAGGAACTTAACTTGGCTTCTGCTGAAGAGTGAGTGTACACGTATGTGATATTTATAGTATAGCAGATGGTGACTTGTGCACACATTGAGATCATGTATCAGCGGAAACTGTGCAGCAGGGTGGCCTTCCTCCATTTCGTGGTCTGTTTAAACAGACCTTCTATCCTTTCTGTACAAGGAAAACAAATCTCCGCAAATCTAAAAAGAATCCATCTTCTGAATAATAATTTCTGTTTGTCGCTGAAACAGTAGTATTGTTTATTTTGAATTTATATTGACTATGAAGAGCTAACATATCCTTCTAATGGTGAATATATCTTAATTTAGAATTTCATGTAACACTGTAGTTTTTTTTAAATGTATATAAAACCTGCAGTTTCATGCATACCTCTTCACACACACAGCTCTTTAATTTCAGCATCTGGATCCTGGGTCAGATTCCCCTGAAACGTCCTTTTCCTCTGCTTTGAACACGCTGGGGTCTTTCAATGTATAGATTGCGTAAATTACAGTGATTACCTAGACTCTGCCATTCAAGGAAAGGGGGGGGGGGGGGGGGGGGGTAGAGCCCAAGATAGAGCCCAAGATAGAGCCCAATCGTTCCCCCTGACTTTTAAAAGACAGCATTTAAAAGACCATTTTCAAGATGACACAGTGATAGAGGAAAAACAGCCTGGGCCAAGGATATTGATGGTGAAAGCTGCAGATGCTTGAGAGGACATCTTTAAAAAACAGGATATTTAATAGGAAAAGATGGAAAAGACAGACTGGCTGCCAGATCAGATCTTAAAGAGGACAAAAACAGAGACAGCACTGCTGGAACAATTAAACTAAGTCTGCAATGATGCTTGTGATCTATTTTGGCCGTGTCGCAAATATGGACCCCCCCCTTTCTTTCTTTCTTTACTCTGAGCACATACTCATAGAGTGACATCCATGAAACAGATGAAGAAGAGATCTGGATCAATTTAAGAAGGGAACATAAATGATGTAGGCCATATTTATGAGCAGGGCTGGTGACTGGGATCCTATCTCAGAATAGTTGGAAGGCTGGCCATAAAATGTTTTATTGCTGGCATGCAACTGAATTGGAAATGGGGAGTGGAGGGAGCAATGAGAGGTGAAGTCCCCCGAGACCCGGGTCCAGGCTTAAGACGGCCACTCGCATCAGCTATGGCATGAGGGTGCTACTTCAACAAGAAACACTCTGACAGCTTTGAGAAGTAGCTCCACTTAGGCTCATAAAAGGAATATGGTGCTTAACCTAATTAGACTGTAGAGTGTGTGCATGTGTGTGTTTGTTCATATGCTGAATGAGTAAATTAAAGAGGCTGCTTCAGCAAGGAGTGAACATCTGAAACATGCGAGTAGGAGAGACTGAAAAAAAAGTGTATGTTTGCATGTGCGTGCAACTCTGTGATGTCAGACCAAAGAAGTCATAACATAGAAAAACAGTTAATTACTTTAAACCTATTCCCAGGTGTATAGCACCACTTTAACTGCATGCACTGAAAACTGTATTGCACGATGTCATAGAAATAATGCTTTCATGGGCGCTTGGTGACCACATCAAAAATGTCCTAATGATCGTTGGTTTGCTAACCTTTGCTCTGCTTCTGGCTCCCTTAGCAACATCGCAAACACACACACACACGCACACTCACACACACAAAACCGACTTACCTGTGCAGCAACATCTATGGAGAAGAAGTATAATTAGAAACAGTATCATTTTGACTCAAAGCCTCAAAAGCGTCTTCAACACCCCCACTCCCCAGTTTTCTCCACTTACTTGTTCTTGCTGATCCACTTCCTCGACCTTTGCCTCTTTCACTTTCTCTAAACACCAGGTGATTACAGTCTGCCTCTTATACTGCCTTCTGTAACAGTGGCTGATTAACTTTCTTTCTCACTGCCGGCATATCCAAAGACATAATAAATAACCAATGCAAAAATGAAAAGCTATTTCTCTTCCAGCACTACCATGTTGCAGCCTTGGCTTGAATCTTTTGTATGAGGCAGATGCGGAGCGGGATAAGGAAACACACTTGTTTGGACAAACACACATAAATGCACCAGCAGCACCAGCACTCACCTTCTTACCAGTTTACATCAGAAACATCCATCAAATCAGAGAGCCGGGCCTGTTTTCCCTCCCTGCGCTGCCCATCTTTTCTGTCTACAATGGACTGAATCAAAGTCTTTTTCTCTCTTTGTGTCCTCTGTGGACACATGACTGTCAGCAGCTCACATAGGTTCAGGCTTTGTAGTTGGCTGTGAGGAAGAGCCTGAGTTGGTTTCAAAGGAGTCAAACTGGGACAAAGGGTTTAAAGAATAGACTCGAATAAACAAGTGTGAGGATGCTGTATGTTGCAAAGACACGAATATGTGCTAATGAGAGGAATATTTGATTGAAAACAGGCAGTATTGGGGAGCGCAGACAGCGTGGAAACCCAGAAAAAAACATTTGTATTCAGGATTGTTGAGCAGGTCTGAGGGGAGAGAAGATGAGTTCTAATCAACACGACTGTGGTGTAGGCTACCTGCCTCACATTCCTTGCCTCCCACTCAACTAAGCACTCTGCTTACCCTAGATTCACTCCACATCAAAGAGCCCTCATTACAGAAGCGATCACACTTGCAGAGAAAGAGTTTGGGTGCGAGAGCAAGAGAGCACAGAGGGAGGGAGGGGAGGGAGGACAGGAGGGCCAAGGAAGAGCAACAACGCTCAGAAGAAGCAGAAGTATCATACAAAATAAAAAAATCAATTTCAGCTGCGTTTTTCTTCAGCTGGCAAGGCCCTGGAAAAACACAACAAACAGCTGCTGAGAACAATGTGCAAAAAAAACAAAACAGCTTGAAAAATCTTATTCAAGCATAAAAGAAAGTACATGAAGGCCAAGAAGATTAATTTTAATAAATCCAGAGTCCAGTCAGCGCAGTCAAATAGCATAAATTCAAAGTCAAGCTCCAGCTCCTCTTGGCTTTTGTTTTTCCTTTTGAAAGTGGGCCAGAGAGAGTTCCCCTTTCCCCCCACGGCCACCCAGGCATGATGCTTGTACTTGTGGGAGAACATTGTGTCAGTCGGTTAGGTCAGGCGACTCCACGACTGGCGCTTGAGGTCAGACGTAGGTTTATTTTTCTAGGCAGGCCCCTGCCAAAAAACATCCTCTGCAGTATCCTCAATATTCTCCAGGTGCTCACCAGACAGGGAATGTAAGCAGCACCGGAGGCGACTGCTTCTTTCGTTCAGCTTGTAAAGAGCCTTTTATTTCTGTTTTACAAATTGACCATTTTGGTTGCAAGCTCACGCGTGGATTAGCAATACAGAAATTTGTCGCTGACATTTCTTTTCGGGGCTCACTCGACCACCCAGGGGACTTCATGCACTGTGGATACATTTAAAACCCTTTAAAGCAACCCCTCAGAGTTTCAACCTCTGTCATTTATTTGACCTATGGAAGCAATTCAGGAAGTGTAAACTTTCACTCAGAATAAAATATTGCAGAGGCTACACAAAAATTCAAAAAATATTAAAAAAAACCATATCATTCTGTCCGATCCTTTTAGCACCACTAACATGCTAAAGTCTGCAGTTATTATACAGAAAACAGCTGCTGTTATGTATTGTAGATAGAAAGAGAATAAGCATCTTGCTAAAGCACTCTTCACAACCCTCACTCAGCCTTAGGAGGAAAAAAACTGCTCATACTTAAACATTCAGCTGCCCCCAGCCCAATTTCCAGATTCTGGTTGGGGGGAGGAGGGGGGCTCAAAGAGTCACCACAGTACTTTGTGTAAGACCACAGTTTGAAGCTCAGTCTTTGCCTTGTTTTGGTGCCACAAAGTCGTGAATAATGAATCTGAACGCATGCAAAAGCTGGCAAACGAGTCCGAGTGTGAGCGTCCCAGCAGAGGACAAATTGTTTCAGTGTTTTGTTTTCAACTGCGCTCATAAACTCACGACACGTTGCCAAAAGTTTTTTAATGACTTCATAATGGTGCGTGCATAAAGGCCCACTATTCATCTAATTTGGAGAATTTCATAAAGAGATGGCAACGTAACCCTTCTATTTTCTGCACATTAACCTGTTGCACTTTATTATTATTATTGTTTTAGTTCAAAGTGGTTTGTGTGCGTTTGGGTATTTCTTTTTTTGTGTCGTTATCATTTTTGGAAACATATTGCATGCACTGCCACTCTTAGATATGCTTAAAGAAAATACCCGCAAATGATCAAATTATATGGCATGTTTTCTTTTTAATTCCCATTTTTATTTAATCTTTATTTAAAAGTTATAAAGTGATAATAATTTGTTTCCTTAGGGAAAAAAAATATTATTTTACAGCTTTTTACTTTTACTGCATGGAGATGAGCTTGTTTATGACAGAAGACTGAGCAAAAATTGATGATGAGCTGAAACATAACAATCCCTTATATTTGGAACACAGATGCTAAAGAACGTGTAAAATGGAATAATAATAATAAATGGATGAGATCAGTCATTGATTTTAACTGGAATAGTTTTATCATCCTCAATGAAATGGTACGAAGGACATGTGGAATAATCATAACTGTCTTATATAAAAATGAATCATACAATAAATTTATATCCAACAGAGGAGTCCCCCATCCTTGACTTTATGATTTCTTCCAGTAACTCAGATACGCAATTATAGTATCAGTTTTTTAGAAGTGAATACATCTTTGACAATTTTCTCTTCATCACAGAGTAAAATCCTTTGACCCTCGTACTTATGTATTGGGTCTTTTATTTGTTTAGTTATCCGTGTTCTCACCATCAATTTCCATTCAAGCAGACTGTGAGAGTCATTTTGTCTTTTCCACTAATTAAATTCTTTGCATCTTCCAGTGGCTTATTTACTGTAAAGTTTCTCCACAGATCTGATCTCAAATAGCCTTTGTTTTAAATCTCTCACTTGAGGCAATAAACCAAAAGAGATAAAACCTGTTCCTTTGAAGTGTGTGTTAGCCTTGTTAAATAACTGATGCTTCTTAACGGCAAACCTTGAAAAGAATCACAGAGGTTTGCTGCAAAAGCTCAGATAAAGACTATCCTTAGAGTGAATATTCTACTGCTGTTAGGACCATTTTTCACATCATTTTTAAACATTTTTAAATGTTTGAGGCACAGCTCTCATGAGCCATGATTGTCCTTTTTATTTTTTTAGCATGTATACCAATAACATGAGGAGAAAAGTGAGTCAACCAAAATGAAAACTGGTCTGAGAAATAAAGAGCTTTGTGTTATTTCTGTTTGACCACAAGATGGTGTCACTCCTTCCACTTTCCAAGCTATTTCTTCTTCATTTGAAACAATTATCATGGTCAGTCATTGTTTGCGTTCTCAAGAATCAGTCTTGAGCGAGTTGTGATGCATATTTTTCTTCCCTTCCTTTTATAAGAACCCTTATTTAGCCAGGAACTCCTATTAAGATCAGATCTTTTTCACAGGGGAGAGTTGGTCAAGCAAGGCAGCCAAAAATATTAAAAATACAAAAAGTCAGCATAATATATAAGATTTCCTATTTTCCTATTTAGTCTAAAAAACACAAATTGTTCAATCCTTTCAGGTTCTCATTAAAAACTTCAGGCTTGCCTACACTCTCACCAATTCTTCCAGGAAAAGTGGTCAAATATTCAGTCAGAATTATGAAAGTAGCATGTGGATAGTCTTTGGGGCCTTTTAGTTTGAGAATATGCTTCACTTCTGATTCAATAGTCTTCTCCATTTCTAAAACAAAAGGCAGAGTCCTGGGTAGTTATCCCCTTATGGGGTTCGTCCCCTTTAGAATTGTGCGCATACTCTACCCATGGGAGATGTACTGACCAGGTAGCCGGGTTATAGGAAACCACGCAGCGGAGCATGGATTTTAGTTCTTGGTTGAGTCTCTCAGTCTGTCCATTGGTTTGAGGGTGGTAACCAGAACTGAGGTTGGCTTGTGCACCTAGGGCTGAGCAGAAAGTTTTCCAAACCTGGGATGTAAATTGAGGTCCCCTGTCAGAAGTGACTTCGGCAGGAATTCCGTGGAGTTTGAAAACGTGGTCAATCATCAGTACTGCAGTTTCCGTGGCAGTGGGTAGTTTTTCCAGGGCAATGAAGTGAGCTGCTTTAGAAAACCTGTCGATCACAGAGAGTATTACTGTTTTACCTGCTGACCTAGGCAGTCCAGTGACAAAGTCCAGGGAAATGTGTGTGAGAGGACGGCTCCGACGCCAACATCGGACGCGTCAACCTCCAGAACGAATGGCTTGGAGTGGTCTGGGTGACACAACACTGGAGCTGAGGTAAATAGTCGTTTGAGTCTACTGAATGCTGCCTCAGATTCAGGTGTCCAGATGAACTGTCTTTTGGTGGATGTGAGTGCAGTGAGATGAGTGGCTACCTGGCTGTAGTTGTGAATAAACCTCCGGTAGAAATTGGCAAAGCCTGCCCCTGGGAGGGTCCGGGACGGGCGTGGAGGCTTGGGGGTCTGGGGTGCTGGCCGGGCCTTGGGGGCTTGGGTCCTGGCTGTTGTGTCGCCGGAGCAGTGGGCGGGTGGGTGCAGGGGGGCTCAGCCCCAGTGCAGGGGACCTCTGGTGCATCGGCCCAACTAGGGGGCTCTCTAACTGGTGGGGAGGTTGTTACATCTTTGCAGGTGGTCTCCTCACTACAGGAGCTCACTCTGCAGGTGGGGGGAGAGATATAGGAGAGGGGGAGAATGAACTCAACCTGGGTGTCTATTGTCTTGTGTAGTTTGGGAGATGATTGGATGATGGGGTGGGTGCAGTTTTCTCTGGGGTGGAGTCGGGTGGGCTGCCCCGGACTCTGTGGGGCTGGGCAGTGCTGCTGCTGCGGGCCCCGGTCCGGATGGGCCTGGGCCTCCTTGCCCTGGTGGGTTCCAGAGCGTGGGGGTGCCTACTGGGGTCAGCGGGGGGAGCTGGCCCCAGGGAGGGGCCGCTTGCCCCTCCCTTTCTTCCCTCCCTATCCTCAGCTGCCTCCCTATTCCCGCTCTACCACACCCACCCACACACGCAGGGCTTGGGGTGCAGGTATGTCACCAGGGTGCAGGGGAGGCACTCCCCCTCTGTCCCCTTCTGGCCGCCTGTGCCTCAATTTTATTCTGCAACCTAGACATCCACATTACTCACACTCTCACATAACACATACATATAGGGCCTTGGGGGTGGGCACGTTTTACAGCATCCAGAGGATGGTCGTTGTACTCCAACCCACCTCTGGCGCTGGTGCCCTACCCTCAGTTTTAAATGCCTTTAGACACTGAGGGTTTTCGGGAGGAGCCGTGCTGCTCTCTGAGAGGAAGCTAGTACCATGCTCTCCTGAGTTTTAAATGCACTTTAGAACAGCACACAACAACATTACATATGAGCAGGCGTAGGGAGGTTTGAGGTCTTCACTCACCCCGGTTCTGTTAGCCGTCAGGGCTGGGGGGCTGGGAGGAGGTGCTGGCCGTCAGACTGGGGTCTGGGATGCGGGGCCTCCCTGCTACTGCAGATAAGGAGGTGGTCCGCTTGCCTCCACCCCAGAGAGAAGGGTTACATCTCCTGGGTCTAGGTGCGGCTTGCCCCTCTGGGGGCGGGGGTACCTGGACCTGGGATATAGAGTATGTTTGGGGAGTGCGACTGTCTGTGCAGTGTCTATTTGTGTCTGTCTACACGTTGGGTGAGTGCCGAGTATTTGGTTGTGCATATGGGGGTGGGAATGCACGTCTGTGTCCGCGTGTGCCTGTTTGTCTTTGTCTATATGTCAGGTTGGGTCTTAGACTCAACCTCTCTGGGTACATCTCAGGCCCTCCAAAGTACGGAGGCCTATCTCCCCTCACCACACTCCCTGCCGGTGGCTGATGCCCTTAGACGTTGGTGTGTTGGTGGTCCTTGTCATCTGGGGCTGGGCGCTCATGCATGTACCGGCTCACTCCTGGTGGCCGATTGGCGGGGCCGGGCGCCTGTGGCCCGGCTGGGCTCCTTCCGGGGGGTGGGATGCCCTCAGGCCTCTGGGCCTGAAGCTCGGTCCTCTCTGGCACAGCTGGCTGCCGGCAGAGCCCGCGGGCACGCCACTGCAACCCCCTCTGGCCGCTGCTCCGTAGCTGCGGGGTGACCTCTCGTTTGGGGCTCTACTCAGCTCTTCCCAGGAGGGTGGCACGGTTCCCCCCCTTTGGTGGTCCTCCTCGGGTCCTTGTACTCTGGGGCCTCTGGATATCTGGGGCCTGGATCTCCTCCATACCTGCTTCATACCCTGGTGGACGGGGCTATGGCTCCCCACACTCCCTAGCAGATCGTTACATGGAGAAACCTTTGGAATACAAGCATGCTGATCCACACAGGTATGCACACAGGTGTACACACGGGTGTTCACAGACGCGGACTACACCTTTCTTGGCTGCTGCCTCAAAGCACATTGTGCGCTGTCTATCTTGCGTGCTGCACAATATCGTTTATTATTTAGTATCTACTGTTATCTACTGCTAGCTAGTTTATTGTGATGGTGCTGTTTTTATTATGTTGCTCTTTGTTGTTTGCTTTCTCTTCTGTTTTTTTTCTCCATACAGGTGATCCAGGCGTTTTGTTTGTTTGTTTGTTTGTTTTTTCCTTTCTTCCCCCCCTTCTCACCATCTCTTCTCCCCTTTGGTTTTCTTTCTCTCCCTCTCTTTCTTTCATTCTTTCTCCCTGTCCTATCCCCCAGTCACGTCTGTCCCGTTTGTAGCAACCGAAAATAAAATAAATACATAATTATAATAAAGGTCAATCAAATGGACCAATATGGCAAGGCCATGATGATCCACTTGGTAAAATAAATCCGCTTGGCATCTTTCTTGGCCTTAAGACAACAATTCTGATGGCTAAAGATCCAAACGGGACACAAAAAAAAAAAAAAAAAAAAAAGAAATTGGCAAAGCCGAGGAAATGTTGTAGGTGCTTGTGTGACGTGGGCCACTCCAGAATTGGCTGGATCAGTCTTCACCTGCCCCCCTACGAGTATATAGCCAAGAAAGGTGACGGATTGTGCACGAAACTCACAATTCTCGGCTTTGACATAAAGTTTTCCAGGAGGCATTGGAGGACTGCTCGGATGTGGACATGGTGTTCCTGGGGGGTTTTGAAGAAAATGAGTATGTCATCAAGATAAACAAAGACAAACCGGTTCAGGAAATCACGGAGCACATCGTTGACCAGGTTCTGAAAGACAGCGGGGGCATTGGTTAACCCAAACGGCATGACCAAATACTCAAAATGACCTAGGGGCATATTGAAAGCCGCTTTCCATTCGTCCCCCTCCTTAATGCGGACCAGGTGGTAGGCGTTGTGGAGATCCAGTTTGGTGAATATGGTGGCTCCATGGAGGGGTTCAAAGGCTGAGCTGATAAGGGGTAATGGATATTTGTTTTTAATGGTGATTTCATTTAACCCTCTGTAGTCAATGCATGGACAGAGTGATTTATCCTTCTTTTCCACAAAAAAAAGAAGGTGGCGCCTACTGGAGAGGAGGATGGGCGAGTGATACCTGCAGCTTGTGACTCGTGGATATACTCTTCCATGGACTCTCTTTTGGGTCTGGAGATGTTGAATAGCCGGCTAGAGGGAAGCGGAGCACCAGGTAGAAGGTCGATAGCACAGTCATGAGGTCTGTGAGGTGGCAATGACGATGCTTTGTGTTTACTGAAAACTTCTTGGAGGTCATGATACTCAGGTGGGATGAGGGTGAGGTCGACGGGATCTGTGTCTGAGGTGTTAGTATCAGGGGAACCTGGCGGTAGGGCGGACGTGAGGCAGTGGGCTAGACAAAAAAGGCTCCAATTAGCAATTTACTCCCAGACCAGTCTATGTGAGGGTTGTGTTTCTTTAGCCAGGGGTAGCCTAAGATGAGTGGTGAATCAGGAGAGGAGAAGGTGAACAAAGTAATGGCTTCACGGTGGTTTCCAGAGGTGACAAGGGTTACGGGGCCGGCCTGATGGGTTATCTGAGAGAATATTTGATTGTTCAATGCAGTAACAGGGATGGGAGGATCGAGTGCTTTGAGTGGCAACTGAAGGCGTCTAGCGAGAGCTAAATCAATTAAATTTTGCTCTGCTCCAGAATCAACGAGAGCGTGGAGAGGGTGAGAAACCTGATCTAGACAAAGGGTGACTGGTAGAATTAACCGGGATTTGGAACTGTAAGAGGATCCGCCCACCTGTATCCACGAAATTACCGGCGGGCAGAGCCTTTTGGCCAAACCGGGCACTGTGCTAACCTATGCTCCACTGAGCCACAGTAAAAACATGCACCCGACCGAAGCCGTCGCTCTCTCTCCTCTGGTGTGAGACGAGAGCGGCCGATTTGCATAGGCTGAAGCTTAGCCACCAGATATGCTACCCGAGCTGAATCACTAGCAAAAGAACGGGGAGAATGCGTGAATGCGAGAGAACATTCTAGTAGAAAGGCAGTACAGCGACCCTGCTCCCCGGAGTAAGGCTCGGGTTCTGGGAATGCAGCATCGCGGAAAACTGAGCCTGAAGGAGTGGCCTGAGCTGGGGAAGACTGGGGAGGTTCTGCCACGGGTGCAGGAGACGCCGAGGACGGGTATGGAGTAGTGGAAAGAGCTGACTGAATTTCCTGCAGGGAAGCTAAGATCTTAGCCTGAGTCTCGCCTATGGCTTGGCACCGGGTATCGAGGGCCTGCAACGCTTGCTCATGAGCCCCTAAACTGGCTCCCTGCTTGGAGACTGCTGCACGTACTGGGTCTGCCGAGTCCATTTTCTGGCAAGTTCGTACTGTCATGGGACCGAGTGGTCTGTACTGAACAGGACTCAGGCGCAGAAACCCAGAGCAGAGACAGCAGATGGTGTAACAATAATTTATTAGGCTTAAGCGCTAAAAACGTAGCAAGGACAAAAAACAACCAGACGTGGAGTTTGACATGGCGTGGCCTGGGAAACGTGGCTAGGGCGAGGGAACGGGTCCTGAGATGCAGAGTGGAGCTGAGCAGGGAACAGTCACACTGAAGAGAGAGGACAGTGGAGTTATAGAGGTAGTGGAGGTATAGCTCTGAAGTGGTAAGTTGTAAGTATAGCAATCCTTACTTGCAGTAGGGGATGCAGAGTGTTGAGAGGGGGGTGATGAGATGCAGGGAGCTGAGTGGCGTGGCAAGGCTGACCTGAGATGCGGGGTCTTCAGATGGAGTGTGATGGCAGGAGGGCAGGCAGGTGAGGCACAGAGTGATTTTCAAAATGATTGCTTGGTATCCTGAGTCTGGAGGTGGCGCGTTAGCCAAGGTGAATCCAGCAAATGGGTTGATGACGAACTGGTAGTGAATGAACATCAACGTGTGGCTTAAATCCCTCTGGCTTGATTGCCTGCAATAGGCTCCAGGTGTGCAGGAGGTGGAGGAGGTGGCCCTGCCCAGGGGCGGATCCCAGGTAGGTTCAGGAGCCTTATGGAAATTCCAGCCACCCACTGCAGACCATGACAGACCCAGGTAGTGTTACCCTCTTCCCTGGGGTGGAGAGAAGCAGACCGCTCCCGACTCCGCAGCAGCAGGGAGGCCCCACATTCCAGACCCCAATCAGACAGCCAACTCCTCCTCCCAGCCCCCCCGCCCCAACAGGCAACAGAGAACGGGGTGTGTGAAGACTCCAAACCTCCCTCCGCCCCCTCATATGTAGTGTTGATGCATGTGTGTTCCAAGGTGCATTTAAAACCCAGGAGGGCATGGAGCTACCTGCCAGAGAGCAGCAGGTAATAGCCCCTCCCGGTATACTTTCGATCCTATGTGTAATAGAGAAAACACATTCATCCCCATGGTGATTGTGTGTAAACTTTTGACCACAAGTGTAATCTTGTTTCCCCAAAAAGAATTCCCGTTTTATTATTGCAAAACATTTTCCAGTTTTAGTAGGAGAACTGGAGTACTACACACCTACAGTATATTGTGTTTTTCAGTGTAGAATTTCCTCGCCCTTCTCATCTTGCCTCAGTACTTGTTAAATTTGGTTCCTGGATAAAAGGATTTAAAAGTCTTTCCAACAGGTTAATGTACATATTCAGCTCTCAATATTGCCTATTGTATACATTTAGTGCTTATTTGTTAATGGTATACTTCAAAGTAACCCCCCCCCACACACACACACACCAAAGAAGCTGTTTCTATGTATTCTATGTATGTATTTGCTAATTCGATCTGATATGTAATCAACAAGGACCGGGGAATTTTTAGCCACAGCCCAGCTGAAAATAGTGTGAAGTTAAATGGGGCAAATTCATTTCCAGCTTTCCTGTACTCATTTTGGAAATCCTTAACTGCTTTTTGTGTTATTGGCTCTCTTTCGACTGCGGTTTTCATTTGAGTTATTCTTGGAAACCTGTGCCTATAGAAGCTAAATCCAGGCGGTCAGAAATGCTAAATACTAACTAATTTGAGGTTGAAAATTACATAATAAGAAGTTGTTTTTAGAAGTCTCTAGAATCTGTTTTATTTCCTTTAGTTTATGATTAAGCTAATTGGACTTGGGTTATGCAGTTCATGGATCATAATTTCTGCTAGTTGTTACTGTAAGTAACAACAGTTTCAGTTTGGGGGCTCATTTCATAGTATTTTTTAGCATTTATAATTTTATTTTAGTTATATTATTTTCTTTAAATATCTTGCTTTTGTCTATATTTTCCAAATTAAAAAAAAACTAATAATAATAAAAATGAGGTGCAAAAGTTCTTTGACCGGGCTGAACTTCAGAGCCGTGAGGCATCATATGTGTAGTTGAAAAGAACATCATTTCAATAGTAAACAAGGTAAATCACATAATTAAAACTAGCCCACGCTAAAGCATGTGGCATCATCAAAGATCAGGACTGAGATTGTTTTCGTGTATGTGCGTCCGCGCATTTGTGTCACAGCCACAGACATGATGATGAGAGCATGTCTGGGGGCCATGCATCTGTCAACATTTTCCATCTGCCAGTCCGACTCTAGCTGCCTGCAATTAACCCCTTACAAAAACCACAGCTGACTTTACTGGCAAAGCAGTCATGCATGGTACAAATATTTCAGGGTTTTTTTGTTATAGCGTCACCAGGGTCTGACAATGGCAGATTATTCATAGCTTATGTAAGTGTAAACATTGAAGACAATAGAACATTATATTTAGATTATTCACTTTTCTATATTTTTTCTTGTTTTTTTCCACAAGATATCCTTGTGAAAATATGTCACACAGTCTGCTGCTCCAACTCCTTTCCGTCGGGCGGCGATAATGCGCCACTAGTTTGGTTTTCCTGCCGTCAGTAGGAAAAAAATACACGAACATAAGCAGGGGGAACGCGGTAGTTTCTAGAACAAGTGTTTCCTGTCGACGGTATTTGGTGTGAGGACGCTGTTGGCTGATTCGCGCTATAACAATAATAAGTTTTGCTGTTTGGGGGCTTTATTGTGGACACAGTGATGGCTGTACCAGGTGGGAATTATATTTCAAATGTGTAACTTACTTATTTTCGCAGTTTCTGTTGTATTATTCATGTAGTTTTCGCTGGAATGGTAAGAGCTGACAGGGTAACTAACGCATTGGTAACACAAAGTGGGGCTTACGTTTACGTTAGCTTAACGTATTTTAAGAACACAAACCCTTTGAAGTGAAGTCTGTGCAATGACTAACCCAGCGAGAATCTTGGCTACGTTTAGCACACGGGGCTACATTACGGTTGATGTACAGAATAGCGTAAAGCACAGTACTTGTAAATGTCGAGATACTCCATGTAAACACTCATGGATTCGATTTTAGTACTTTTTTTTATTTTTTATGATTAGCTCTTGTAAGTAGCATTAGGCTTATCTCCTTTTTGGTTGAGTAGAGAGAGTAAAATAATAATAATAATAATAGCAATATATCACACAACATATGCACTCAATTAGTAACTTTATTAGATACATCTGTTACCCTTGTTGCCTTTTAAAGTAAATCATCAATCAGCTAATCACGTAGCAATAACCTGGTGCATTTAGTCAGGTCGATATGGTTAAGGTGAGCTGCTGAAATTCAAACTGAAGATCAGAATGAGGGGAAATGTGAATTTGAGTCTGCTGTGGTTGTTAGTGTCAGATGAGCTGGTCAAAGTATTTAAACTCAGTAAACTCACACTAAACAATCTATGGGGTTTTGAATGGACTGAAAAAGAGCTCATATCCAGTGAGTGACAGTTCTGTGAGCAAAAATGCTTTATTAATGCCAGAGGTTAGAGGAGAATGGCCAGATGGTCTGGAGCTGATGGGAAAGCAACAGCTATTCAATCAAGGTATGCAGGAGAGCATCTCTGAATGCACATGTGAACATACATGTTGAACCTTGACGCAGATGAGCCCAGAGCACAAAACTGGACAATAGCTGATTTGAAAAAAATGTTGCCTGGTCTGATGTCACTTCAGCTGTCAGATGGTAGGAATAAAATTTGGCATAATCAACTTGAAAACATGGATCCATACTGCCCTGTATCAACAGTGCAGACTGCTTATGGTAGTGTCATGGTGTGGGCGATATTTCTTTGGTACACTTTGGGCCCCTTTGTAATGCAACAGCCTACCTGAATATAATTTCTAACCATATCCACCCCTTGATGACCGCAGTGTGCCTGCCTCCTGATAGCTGCTTCCAGCAGGAGCATGCACTACAACACTCAAATCATCTCAACCTAGTCTCTTGAAGATGAAAATGAGTTGACTGTTTTCAGATGGCCTCCATAGTCAGCTGATCTCAATCCAGTAGGGCACCATAGGGAGATTCACGGCACAAATGTTCAGCTGACAAGTCTGCAATAACTGTGTGATGCTATCATGTCGATCTGGACCAAAACCGCTGAGGAATGTTTGCAGCACCTTGTTGAAGCTTTGCCATACAGAATTAAGACAGGTCTGAAGGCACAACGCAGTCCAGCCCTGCACTAGCAAAGGGTACTTAATAAAGTAGCTGTGAGTGTATACCTACTGTATGTTTTGGGTGCTTAAAAAGCATAGTAGCGGGTCATTCTTTATCACCCTTTCACCACTTTATATAGAGCTCAACCAGTATGTTCATTTTATAAAGGCATATGTATTTAATTAGAAGTTTACATAATAATGTGAATTTGAATGCATACTTGCATGAAAATCATTCAAAAGCTCTTAACGATCTTACAGGACCTAATAAGGACAACATCAGAGCTGGGTGCAAGAAATGTGGCTATCGTAAGTAAAACTAACCAACACGTTTTATTACAAGCTTCAGAGATGTGTGGATGTCATACTGTTATACTTGTACCCCCCAATATTTACTCAGTGAAAATAGACTTTATAGAGTTAGGACGGAGTCTGTTTTATGTTGCCTCTTACCCAGTCTTTGAGCCAGATTTATTTTGGAAATAAATTGTAATTATGTTATTTATTTATTTTTTTTTGACTTATTCGCATGTCCTCTTATGAGTTTCAAGGTTGAGGTTCAGAGATGTTAATAAAAAGTGTCCTCACCGCTCTTTACCGCTCTCTCTGACTTTCATCTTTCAGCGGGCCATTTAACATTTGAGTGCCGAAATTTTGTTAAAGTGGACCCTCATAAGGACATTGTTCTGGATGTGAGCAGCACTAGCAGCGAGGAGAGTGAAGATGATGAACCTCAGGTGCAACGCAGCGAGAAGCGAAGCGGCCAGCATCGAAAAGGTCAGAATTGATGCACCTGCCCTTGTTTTCTGTAAGCTTTTAAAATATGCAATTATTTACTGCAAGGCAATTTGCAATAAATACAGCAGTTTTACATAATTCAGCATCCAATCAACATCAATACAAGCTGGAGCCTGATTAATATCAAAAGTGTGGATTTTTGCAATTGGACAGCAGTTATTTTATTAGCTTTTTATTTGTATTTATTTATTTTTAATGAGGCCTCTTAGTTATGAGATTAAAGGTGCTGCTTTTGCATGGTAGGTTCCCATGACAGCGATGATGATAGAAAAAGAAGACGAAAACGGAAGAAGAGCAAAGACAGAAAGCCAAGAAAGAGGTAACCTAAATATTTTTCTGATGTCCCAGTCTACTTGTTTGCACATGTTTAATGTTCATATTATATGAGTTGATGTATTAAGATAGAGCTATGAGAGTGTTGTAACACACTTGTACTCCACTGCTGTCATCCTTGTATTTACTTGCACTACTTGCATAAGTCAGACTCTGTATATATTTATTACCTTTGAAGTTTATTTGCCCGCTTTTCTGAAATGAAAGTGTGTTTACCTTCATAGATAAACTGAGTTGTTTGATTTGTTTTTGTCTTTTAATACTTTCCATATTTACTTAGATCTGATTCATCATCGAGCGACGAGGAGGAGCTTTCAAAAAAGAAAAAGAAGCGCAGCAGGTCACGCTCTTCCTCTGATGAGGAGCGTAGAAAGAAGAAAAAGAAAATAAAAAGCCAAAAGAAGAAAAGCAAAAAGAACAAAAAAGAGCACGGGAAGCATCACAAAAAAAGACAGAAGAAAAGGAAACACGAGTCTTCTTCCTCTTCCAGCTCAAGTGACTCCTCAGAAAGTGACTGAACCAAGTAACTTTGCAGCTTTTGGATGTCCAACATATTTATTCTGCAGCCCACAAAAAGTAGTATTTAGTGGCAGTCATAAATAAGGCACCTCATCTTGTTGTATATAAGTGTTTCATTAGCGAGACGAGGAATTAAAATGTGAATTTGTGTTCTGTGGTGCCACCCAATGACACCTTATGCAAATTTAACAAACCTCACCCACGTTTTTTTGACGTGTTCAGGAAAACATGCACAAAACTAAGGATCATCCCCTGCTGTAGTTTCTTTGTTTTTTCAGGCTTTATGCAATGTCACAAGTGTCATTTGTGTTGTTTAAATGTATAGCTGTAGTCAGAAATCGTTACAGTAATGGAAGCTTTTAAGTCCAATCAAGAAACTTCAAATAGTTACTTTACAATAATTTTACTTTCTTACTGAAATGTGATTGTCAGATTTGTTTTACTCATCCACATCTTACTGAAAACCATCTGTATTTTAGAAGAGTTCATTCCAAACCATCACAAATATAAATTTTGCATACTTTACCGTTCCTATTGATAGAGCTTCATTTCATATTCACCATTTACTTCTTGTGTTGTAATAAAATTTTATATTCGTATCAGTTTATGTGGAACTGTTTCCTGTTTTTGAAAAATGTCTTCTTTCGATATAACATTATGATGATGATGCTCACAAGAGATACAAGCCTGTTGCAGCTTGATTTTATTTTTTTAATCAAAAACAAAGAGGGTACAGGACAGTCTTGTGGCAGGTAGAGGGCAGCAACATGCCTAAAATGTGAAATAAGCCAGCTGAATTGCCAAAGCAGGGACGGTGATCAGTAATCTTTAAGATGTAAACTTTGACGCTGATATTTTGTTCTTAGTTTGGCAGGCTGCTTAATATCAAAATGTGAGAATTTTTCAGGAATAATTGTGAGTAATAAAACAAAAAATGCAAATGGATAAAAGGAAATTATATGAAACGAAGGTGAGAAATGACTTCTTCAATCTGACAAACGAGCATAGAGGGTTAAACAGATCGCGCTTCATAGTTGTGTTTTGAAGTTTCAGAAAGTGAACTGAATCACCTCAAGTTACTGGCATCATGTCTTCTGATGGTGTCAAGTGGATCCAGCCAAAAAGACTTGCTGACTCTTGCTTGATTTGCCAAATAATCCTGAAGTAGCTGAGTAACAACACTCCTTGGCAGGGCTCCTCAGTGCAACAGGCACCCGTGTCAGTCTCACTCTGATGCGGTAAATGTTTAGAACACGGGTGTCAAACTCAGTTTACGTCGTGGGCCACATGCAGCCACCTTTGATCTCAAGTTTAAGTAAACATTTAATCCCTGAGAACTTCATGTTTTATATATCACACATATAATATAAGAAAAATAGCAATTTTGTCACAGTTTTTCTAAAGAAATGCTGCCCGCTGTGAAGAAGGAATTCAGTCAGCATGACTCTTTTGACTTAAACTGTAAGAATTAGTGTATAAAATTACAGCAAGTGTTCTTGTAAGTCATTTCCCAGACAGTCCTGTAATTATAAAACTGAAAGTTTTTATTAATTCAGAGAAACCCCCCTTTTTTTCAACTGTAGTGCCAAAACTGAAAATTTTATAGCCCGTAGTGAAAAAAAGGAACTTTAGTGCCAGTTATCAGTTACTTAATTGCTTTGGTGTAGTATGAAGGGCCATGGGGGTCTTTATCAGTAAAAAAAAAAAGCTGTAAAAATCATGGTCTCCTTCACTTGCTCTAAATTCCGTCCAGTGGACTTAGTCTTTGTTGAGCCGATTCTTATTTTTTTACACACCTTGTTTAGAGGGCATTTGATAAAGAAAGGGTGTCCCTATTTATATCGCAGTCTTCCCTCTCACAAGAATAACTATTATGTGCCCTCAGGAGGACAAACTGTCAGCACGATGGCTGGGGCTCTCTGCAGACCCTGTTATGGCTCTAGCACCATCGGCCTTCATGCCATTGTTCTTCTTCCAGGGTGTCAATAAGATATGAGGGAGTACAAACACCCACAGAACCTTGGTTTATCTGGGCTGTGGGACAGGTGTTTATAAATAGGCCATTAATTTCATCTTGCCGTGGGGGAAATCGGGGGTTGGGGGGGCTTTTAAACATCTGTAACATCCTGTCAGCTACGTGCATGGCTACTGATCAGAGTCTGATGTTATGATCAGACATCCCAACTTTATCTCTTTTTTTTTTAGATCTCGAGAGCCATTTTTCCCTCCTTACTAAAAACAAAACAACCAAATGATGTTCAGATGCCGCTGACAACTAAGTGAAGACAGACGAGCAATCAGTGGAGAATTTATGGAAATTTGGGGTTGCCATGTTTGATTCCCGAGGGGGGCATCTGAGATAATGGATTTGCAGTTTAATACATGGCACAGGCTCACTGTGTGTCTCGCATATCCTCGGAAAATCAACAGACAAATAGCTGGTAATGTGTTCAGGAGCTACACAATGCAAGCTGACATCATTATTACAGAGTAATGCCCACGGTCCTTAGAATAATACTAATAAAATCAAGTTGCGCGTGTAGGAAACACTCAGTTGTGACACCTGAATATTGCTCCTGTTCTCTTGAAGGTGCTTTGACAAAAGAAACTTCGAGAGTGTGAAACTTCATGATTGCACAGATGGCAAGAGGACAACTTGATACCGAGGAGCAAATAAAGTTTAAGGAGTGCTGCTGTGTGCAGCGGCATGGCGCAAACCATATGCTGTTTGTATAAGACTACAACGAGGCTTTCCTATTTTCTTCAGCTCATTGGTTTTTAGTGAGCCTGTCTGGCTGTAGGAATGCAGAGAGCAAATGGGACTGCGCTAAGCCATTTAAATGAAAATGAGATGGTCAAAGTCATCTTTTGGAGAGTTTAGCTGCAATGGAACAATCGTTCAGCACCCCTCGTGTAAATATCTTTGAGGCATTGATCTCGAACTTTAATGCGAATCCTTCTTCTGAATGGCTGGCCTGAATGATTGCAGCAGTAGAAAATGATCTCTCATTAACATAAGGTGTGTTTCTCAATTTGTTTGTATAACTTTTGCAGCTCAGTTTCAGGCCTCTTTGGGCGACCTCGAAGCATGCACTGATGCCTGTTTTTATCCATTTTGGGGGGATTTGAGCTTACGTGTGCTTTTTTTCCAGCAACGCCCTCAAGGAATGGCCAAGTGCAACCACGGGCTGCTAATGAAGTCAGTAGAGGTGGTGAAGCCATCCAAAAATCGATAGCATCTATCTGTCAGACTGACACTAGCGTGATAAGGATCGATACTTTGGTTCTATCCTCTAATTTCAGTACTTGTACCTACTTGACACAACTCAGGTTGACTTGACTCAGTTTTTTTGGGTTCTTCTCTGGGCTATAGTACCTGGTACCAGGTACCTACTTTGGTGGGAGCTCAAAGATTGATGTCAACAGACTCCATGCCACTGATTGGCCAGGGAGTGATGTCACTGGAGAGTGACTTCTTCACAAGAATCAGACCCGCCAGTTTTGAAACTAGGCAACGAGGCAAATGGCTACATACCAACCTCCACCGTGGTCCAGTAACAGGATGCAGATGTTTACAATTGGATATAGCATTGCCTACATAACCACCATTGTTTCCCTGTGTTTTTTGTTGCATACGAATGACTTCACTGGACTTTCAGGTCAGGTTGCCATACTTACCCCGCCCACAATTAGGTGGTACTCAGCTGTAATTGAAAACAACAGAAAAAAGTACAGTACAGTTAGGAGGCGACCGTGGCTCAGGGGGTTGGGAAGCGCATCTGTAACCGGAAGGTCGCCGGTTCGATCCCCGGGCTCTCTGTCCTGGTCGTTGTGTCCTTGGGCAAGACACTTTACCCTACCGCCTGCTGGTCACTTGGTGTTTGCTCGCTCTGCGGTAGAGTATCACTTCCTGTTCCTGCTCAAACACAGTGGTGTTTCTGAGTAGCTTATTTGCTTAGCAATTTAATTAACAACTTTTAAATACATTCTTCTTTCATAGTATAATCTTCACGTGCTTCATCCGAAGCACACTTTCTGTGTACTCACTACCTAATTTATAGCCAAAGTATTCACTCACTGTCTCTGTACTGTTTCGCTAGCTTAGCTTAGCTCGTAGCCGACTCGTTAGCACCATGGCTACTTCACCTGTCCCTCCTGCACTTTCTTGCTCATTGTGTCAGATGTTTAGTTACTCCTCGGCCTCCTTTAGCAGTAATGATATCTGTAACAAATGTAGCATATTTGCAGCTCTGGAGGCCAGGATTACTGAATTGGAGACTCGGCTTCGCACCCTTCATTCACCCGTAGCTAGCCAGGCCCCTGTAGCTGGTGCAGCCGAAGATAGCGTAGGCCCCGCTAGCTGTTCCCCGGCAGACCCCAAGCAGCTGGGGAAAGAGGGCGGCTGGGTCACGGTGAGGAGGAAGCATAGTCCTAAACAGAAGCCCCAGGTACACCACCAACCCGTTCATGTGTCTAACCGTTTTTCCCCACTCGGTGACACACCCGCCGGGGGTCAAACTCTGGTAATTGGCGATTCTGTTCTCAGACATGTGAAGCTAGAGACACCGGCAACCATAGTCAATTGTCTTCCAGGGGCCAGAGCAGGCGACATTGAAGGAAATTTAAAACTGCTGGCTAAGGGTAAACGTAAATTCAGTAAAATCATAATTCACGTCAGCAGTAATGACACCCGGTTACGCCAATCGGAGGTCACTAAAATCAATATTGAATCGATGTGCAACTTTGCTAAAACAATGTCGGACTCTGTAGTTTTCTCTGGTCCCCTCCCCAATCAGACCAGGAGTGACATGTTTAGCCGCATGTTCTCCTTAAATTGCTGGCTGTCTGAGTGGTGTCCCAGAAACAATGTGGGCTTCATAGATAATTGGCAAACCTTCTGGAGGAAACCTGGTCTTGTTAGGAGAGACGGCATCCATCCCACTTTGGATGGAGCAGCTCTCATTTCTAGAAATATGGACAAATTTATTAAACCCCCCAAAATATGACTATCCAGAGTTGGGACCAGGAAGCAGAGTTGCAGTCTTACACGCCTCTCTGCAGCTTCTCTCCTCCTGCTACCCCCCCAAAAACCCATCTCCATAGAGACTGTGTCAGCTTCCAAAAAGACAAAAAACAAACTAAAAACCAGCAACAAACAACTTAAACATAAACAATTACAAAGAAAGAACAGTACAGTATCCACATCTGAACCAAAGAGTAAAACAGTGAAATGTGGATTATTAAATATTAGGTCTCTCTCCTCCAAGTCTCTGTTAGTACATGACTTAATAATTGATCAACAAATTGATTTACTCTGCCTTACAGAAACCTGGTTGCAGCAGGATGATTATGTTAGTTTAAATGAATCAACACCCCCGAGTCATTCTAACTACCAGAAACCTCGAAGCACAGGCCGAGGGGGCGGTGTGGCAGCAATTTTTCACACCAGCCTATTAATTAATGAAAGACCAAGACAGACTTTTAATTCATTTGAAAGCCTGATGCTTAACATTGTCCACCCCAGCTGTGAAACTCAGAAACCAGTCTTACTTGTTATCATCTATTGTCCACCTGGGCCTTACACAGAGTTTCTGTCTGATTTCTCAGACTTTATATCTAATTTAGTTCTGAGCTCAAATAAAATAATTATTGTGGGTGATTTTAACATCCATGTAGATGCTAAAAATGACAGCCTCAACATGGCATTTAGTCTGTTATTAGACTCAATTGGCTTCTCTCAAAATGTAAAAGAACCCACCCACCACTTTAATCACACTCTAGATCTTGTTTTAACATATGGCATAGAAACTGAACATTTAACAGTGTTTCCTGAAAACCCTCTCCTGTCTGATCATTTCCTGATAACATTTACATTTACAATAATTGATTACACAGCGGTGGAGAGTAGATTTTATCAAAGTAGATGTCTTTCTGAAAGCGCTGTAACTAAGTTTAAGAATATAATCCACCCACTGTTATCATCTTCAATGCCCTGTACCAACACAGAGCAGAGCAGCTATCTGAACGCTACCCCAACAGAGGTTGATTATCTTGTTAATAATTTCACCTCCTCACTACGTACAACTCTGGATACTGTAGCTCCAGTGAAAACTAAGGTCTCTAATCAGAAGTACCTGACTCCGTGGTATAATTCTCAAACACGTACCCTAAAGCAGATGACTCGTAATCTGGAGAGGAAATGGCGTGTCACAAATTTAGAGGATCATCATTTAGCCTGGAGAAATAGTTTGCTGCTTTATAAGAAAGCCCTCCGCAAAGCCAGAACATCTTACTATTCATCACTGATTGAAGAAAATAAGAACAACCCCAGGTTTCTCTTCAGCACTGTAGCCAGGCTGACAAAGAGTCAGAGCTCTGTTGAGCCAACCATCCCTTTAACGTTAACTAGTAATGACTTCATGAACTTCTTCACAAATAAAATTTTTATCATTAGAGAAAAAATTACCAGTAATCATCCCACAGATGTAATATTATCTACAGCTACTCTTAGTACCATTGATGTTAAGTTAGACTCTTTTTCTCCAATTGATCTTTCTGAGTTAACTTCAATAATTACTTCCTCCAAACCATCAACGTGTCTTTTAGACCCCATTCCTACAAAACTGCTCAAAGAAGTCCTGCCATTGATTAATTCTTCGATCTTAAATATGATCAACCTATCTCTAATGGTCGGCTATGTACCACAGGCCTTCAAGCTGGCTGTGGTTAAACCTTTACTCAAAAAGCCATCTCTAGACCCAGCAGTCTTAGCTAATTATAGGCCAATCTCCAACCTTCCTTTCATATCAAAAATCCTTGAAAGAGTAGTTGTCAAACAGCTAACAGATCATCTGCAGAGGAATGGTTTATTTGAAGAGTTTCAGTCAGGTTTCAGAGCTCATCACAGCACAGAAACAGCTTTAGTGAAGGTTACAAATGATCTTCTTATGGCCTCTGACAGTGGACTCATCTCTGTGCTTGTCCTGCTAGACCTCAGTGCAGCGTTCGATACTGTCGACCATAATATCCTATTAGAGCGATTAGAACATGCTGTAGGTATTACAGGTACTGCACTGCAGTGGTTTGTATCATATCTATCTAATAGACTCCAATTTGTGCATGTAAATGGAGAGTCCTCTTCACACACTGAGGTTAATTATGGAGTTCCACAGGGTTCAGTGCTAGGACCAATTCTGTTTACATTATACATGCTTCCCTTAGGCAGCATCATTAGAAGACATAGCATACATTTTCACTGCTATGCAGATGACACCCAGCTCTATCTGTCCATGAAGCCAGATAACACACACCAATTAGTTAAACTGCAGGAATGTCTTAAAGACATAAAGACCTGGATGGCCGCTAACTTTCTGCTTCTTAATTCAGATAAAACTGAGGTTATTGTACTCGGCCCTGAAAATCTTAGAAATATGGTATCTAACCAGATTCTTACTCTGGATGGCATTACCTTGGCCTCCAGTAACGCTGTGAGGAACCTTGGAGTCATTTTTGACCAGGACATGTCCTTCAACGCACATATTAAACAAATATGTAAGACTGCTTTCTTCCATTTGCGCAACATCTCTAAAATTAGAAATATCCTGTCTCAGAGTGACGCTGAAAAACTAGTTCATGCATTTATTACTTCCAGGCTGGACTACTGTAATTCATTATTATTAGGATGTCCAAAAAACTCACTGAAAAGCCTTCAGCTAATCCAAAATGCTGCAGCAAGAGTACTGACAGGGACTAGAAGGAGAGAGCATATTTCTCCTGTTTTGGCTTCCCTTCATTGGCTTCCTGTTAAATCCAGAATTGAATTCAAAATCCTGCTCCTCACATACAAGGTCTTAAATAATCAGGCCCCATCTTATCTTAATGACCTTGTAGTACCATATCACCCTATTAGAGCACTTCGCTCTCGCTCTGCAGGCCTACTTGTTGTTCCTAGAGTATTTAAAAGTAGAATGGGAGGCAGAGCCTTCAGTTTTCAGGCCCCTCTTCTGTGGAACCAGCTTCCAGTTTGGATTCGGGAGACAGAAACTATCTCTACTTTTAAGATTAGGCTTAAAACTTTCCTTTTTGCTAAAGCATATAGTTAGGGCTGGACCAGGTGACCCTGAATCCTCCCTTAGTTATGCTGCAATAGACGTAGGCTGCCGGGGGATTCCCAAGATGCATTGAGTTTTTCCTTTCCAGTCACCTTTCTCACTCACTATGTATTAATAGACCTCTCTGCATTGAATCATATCTGTTATTAACCTCTGTCTCTCTTCCACAGCATGTCTTTTATCCTGTCTTCCTTCTCTCACCCCAACCGGTCGCAGCAGATGGCCGCCCCTCCCTGAGCCTGGTTCTGCCGGAGGTTTCTTCCCGTTAAAAGGGAGTTTTTCCTTCCCACTGTCGCCAAAGTGCTTGCTCATAGGGGGTCATATGATTGTTGGGTTTTTCTCTGTATCTATGAAGCGCCTTGAGGCGACTTTTGTTGTGATTTGGCGCTATATAAATAAAATTGAATTGAATTGAATTGAATTGAATTGAATTGGTGTTGGCCAGAAGGGCCGATGGCGTGATATGGCAGCCTCGCTTCTGTCAGTCTGCCCGAGGGCAGCTGTGGCTACAACCGTAGCTTGCCTCCACCAGTGTGTGAATGTGAGAGTGAATGAATAGTGGCATTGTAAAGCGCTTTGGGTGCCTTGAAAAGCGCTATATAAATCCAATCCATTATTATTACAGTGGTGAGTTTGGGCCGATTGCAGATCTGCTTGCAGAAAACAGGCATATGTAGCACACTGAATTATTTTAAATAAATTTTGTTTTTTGGAAATGAAAAAATATACCTCCAATATGCATAGTTAAAAATGTCTGAACCTTTGTGTGTTCACTGTCAAGTCTACTTTAGCACATTTGAACAACAGAAGCTGACTCAACATGCTTTAGAGACAGGCACATTAACATCCCACGTGTCCAGAAAAGGTCCGGTTGAAAAAATACATGAAAAGCTGAAAGCTGTGTATTGTTGCATTATTGTATTGGCAGTTTGGAGCTCTGTATTTACTTGGTATCTGATCAATGACAACGTTTGCAGTAGTGCACTGGACTAGGGGCTGACTTAAAGGCATTGCAATGGCATACCCTATGCTATTCAGCCTGGAAATTAAAACATGCAACCCTTTGGTTATGAGTATGCCTCTCTTAACCTTATGATCACCACCCCTTCTCAGCAAAGCATAATATCTTCCCAGGAATAAAATTAAAATCCCTTATGCTGCACTTTGGTGGGAGCAGCCCAAACTGAGAGATGGCACCAGTTTTGCATCTGTAACCACTGTTGAAATATTATTTCAGAGGCAAGCCGTCCCCGCATCTTGGAGCACAGCGCTTGAAAAATGCATCATGGCCAATGGACAAGTTGGAAGCTATATATTTGCTACCAATTTAGTTCCTGCATCTTAGATTTCGTTCCCTTCTTCCTCTCCTGGCCCCAAAAACCAGTAGTAAATGACCTCTAGGATAAATAGACAGCAGGCTACATGACCCCAGCCATCAAAAACTAACGGCTGTAATAAATACTACATAGTTTTACAGGAAGCGTGTTCGACATTTTCCCAAAAACCTGCAGGGAGAGAAAACGAGCAGGCAAACGGGGTGAGTCCCTGTTCACCGCTCTCTCTTTGGTCAAAACTTTTTTTTTCCTGAGGTCTGTTATTACCGGCCTAGTTCCTGGGTTCCCATTCAGAGTGGAGCTTGTTCATATAAACCTTGAGGTTTTGAGGCATCACTGGACTGACTGGGTGGCTTTCACCAGGGAATTAACACTGGGTCACATTGGATCATGACCAGTAGGCTCTCTGCAGCTAACCTGTGTTGGATGAGGTTGCCTGTGGAGGTGGTGGTGGTGATGGTGAGGACAAGTTTCCTGGCTCTGGAATATGGGTCAGTCAGATCATGGATGTGTACGCCCTGATCCTTTAAGCCGTGGATCCTTCTGATCTTTCTCTACTCACTGCATTACTTCTGCATCATTTTATTTCAGCACGGTTTTCCACATTAGTCCTGGTGACATCGGGAATCTTCTAATACTTGTAGCCTTAACATGTCCTCTTAGTATCATATTTGTGAAATAAAGAGACTTCCTTTAACACAAATTATATTTTTAATAGCTTTCTTTTGATTTCTCTCAGATCTTTCCAAGCAGTGAGCTTGCTAAAATGCTGAGCTGGAATCAAAACATCTATGAGCGCATGTCACCAAATTACCTGCAGTTAAATACAGAAAAAATTGAGATTGAATGGTCTTTACCTTCATTTTGATCAAATATTTCTTCTCCTGGTTTCATCATGTCAGAGAGAAAAAAGAAAAACTGGCTGCATTTTTACCCTGTAGCGTTACACTGGCTAGATGTTTCTTACAAAATTGATAATAAGCGATTATCAGCTATTTGAGACACCCTCAAACCTCTTCCTCCAAGATGCGTGATCTTTTATCCCAGCATGTGCCTTCCAGCCACTATAAGGTCCTAGTACGTATCATTTATTGCCATTTCAAAATCCAGCTTGATAAAGAAAGGGGATATGGCATTTGAAGTAGGGCTGTGGAATAGCCTTCATGAGGAGGTTAGGGCTACAAAGTTCACATTTTAGAAGTATTTTTTTTTTTTTAAATATATGTATTTTTTTTTTTACTTATATCTTCCCTGTGTTCCATAATGTGAGGTTTTATTTAAATGAAAATTTTATTGTTGTTATCTTCAAAGACTCTCTCTCTTAAAATCTTTAACTTCTCCCTTTTAAGGAACAGGCAGGAAATACACATCACCCTCTCTATGTTTTCTTTTTCTCTTTTCTTCTTTATTTGATGCATTGCATGTGTCCCAAAAAATGGTCCAGAAGGTGGCAGGAGCAGCACCCCAGACATCTTACCATCAGGAAAGAAAATGGCAAGAGACCCTTCAGCTTCAGCACCACAGCACAGATCCTTTCCTCTGTACTACTCGAATGACGATAGACGTTTTTTACACATCCCCGACATCAGACACATGTGGCTTTTTCAAACACCAGTGACATGGTGTCATCTCTGTGTTGGGCACATCTGCTCACTTTTACATTGGTTTTAGTGTTCTTTCCACTCCGCATTTATATGGAAAGTCTTGTGCGCCTTTGTTCTGTTCTGTGGGGGGTTTCTGTCCATTTGTTTGAAAGAGCTGTCAAACAAGGCCAGAGGGGCACATGATGGCTTGAACATCATCAGGATGGTTATTCTTAGTTCTGGTACATTGTCACTGTACATCATAGGAGAAAAAAAGAACTCTGACACACACGTCATCTCTTTTCTTTCTTTCTTTTTTTTGTCTTTTCTTTCTTTCCTGTTTCAAGTGTCCTTTAAGTAATTTAGTCTTGGATGCAAGGATGTGAAGTTTACAAAGAAAGCATCATTTTAAGCACATCCCAGTATGTTTAGTATTCTCAGAAAATTAGGATCTATTTTTGTTTCGTTTAAGGCAAATTCCAAGTTCACATACTCGCCTGAAAGTTTTACTGGTTAAACTGGAGCAACTACAGGGTTCGGTGCCTTGCTTGTTGGCATCTCAACTGTGGTTTTTGAGCGTACAGAGCATCTTACTCATTTTCCCCTGACAGTTTCCCAGCTGGTACAGGGATACAAACCAGAAACCCACTTGTCACAATGGTTTCTCTTTGCATCTCAAGAGCAGCTAGAGATTAAGTGGCCCGGCTGAAGACATCTCAACAACTGGTTCTTTAAAGTATACACATAAACTGTGCAAACCCACAGCAAGTAGATGTGCCGTATATGTAAACCTAATTTGCATTGTAGCTGGCCTTAGGCTTGCATTGAAATAAACGTTTTAAGTTGTTTGAGGGGAATACATGTTAAAAAACAGCGTGAGACTCTTTAAATCCCATTTTCTATTTTTAATCGAGTGCATTCTGATGGTATTAATGTCTGTCATGAAATTTGTTAGCCTTGTGCAGTCTTACCATTTATTTTGTACAAGAGCAATACTCAAAAATGGGGACAGAAAAGGTAAAAGACTCACTATTTACTTCAAAATAGAGAGCCTTATGAAATCTGCACTATGTGAAGTACTGTTTTAATGTCAGCTTTCTCTGCTCTTCCACGACTGTACCAAATTGTCTCTTCTAAAGTGTTGTATCTGGCCCATAAACTGCAAAAAGTTCCCAAGGCAAAATTAGCAGACTCTGTAATTGTCTACAGTAAGTGGCTGGGTGTGTGTATGTGTTTGTAAAATTGGAAAAGAGAAAAGGAGAAGATGGCAAAGGGAGAAAAGGGGAAGCTTATTAGACGGTGGGGGAAATTAAATCCTGCGTGGGTGTAGTTTTAGTGTGGGGTTGTTTGCTAATGTCTTATTCAAACAGTCATTTATTCATTCAGGCCTGTGATGTGCTTAGCTTTGTAATTCTGAACATCAATAGCTTAATATATGGGCAATTAGAAGACAAATTCTGGGTTAATCACTTTTTTTTCTTCGCATAATGCAAGAGCAGCTGTGTTGGAATATTCTTGTGATTCACAGAGAGAGCTGGTTTTATCTTCAACTTCAATGGGATTCTTCTATCAACAGTTTCTTGGGAAAAATGGGCACTTTTAGAGAGAATCACAATTTGAACCTGGAGGTGTCTCACAATGAGTCCCACCGCCTGAGGAAAGTGGTTCCTCATTTCATTGTTGTGGGCAGTCCCAAACTCGTTTGCATTCATGTCAAAGGGTTGAATATTTACACTCACTAAACATTTTATTTGGTGCTTCTTGCTAGTACCTGGTTAGATTCCCCTTTTGCCCTTTGTTATTCATGGCATAGATTTGACAAGGTGCTGGAAACAGTCCTCTGAGATTTTGGTCGATAAGCACCACACTTTGCTGCAGATCCATGATGTGACTCTTTCATTTCACCACATGCCAAAGATGCTCTATTGACTGTGGAGATCATTTGAGTACACTGACATGTTCAAGATACCAGTTCAAGATGATCTGAGAGCTTTTTGACATGCTGAATTTTCCTACTAGAAGCAGCTATCAGGAGAGGGTAAATGGACTGGTTCTTATATAGTGCCTTTCTACTCTGTTTGAGCACTTAAAGAACATACAACATGCCTCATTGTCTTAAAGCACTTTTTTTTCTACACCTAAGTTTAGAAAGTGTATCTAACATTCACACACATTCAGGCTCTGATAAACACATCAGGGAGCAGGATTCAGGACACTCTGGCAGCTGGAGCAGCTAGGGATCAAACCACCAACCTTCCGATTAGAACTTGACCTGCCCTACCTCCTGAGCTACAGCCACCCCAAGGGTACATTGTGATCTTAAAGGGGAGGATATGGTTGAAATTCTATTCAGGTAGGCTTTTGTGTTTAAACGATACTTGTTTGGTAATACAGGGCTCAAAGTGTAGCAACATATGTTGTGCACTCAGAGATACTCTTCTGCATGCCTGGTTTGTAACAAGTGGTTATTTAGGTTAGTGTTGCTTGATGCAGTCTGGCCATTCTCCTCTGACAACAAGATCTTTTTTCCCAGACAATTTCAGCACATCATCTTGACAAACTGATGGATACATTAACACAGAGGACAGCACTTCACATCAAACAAGAGCTCTATTTCTTACTTGATACTGCCAACGAGACAGCGAAAAAGACCCAATATTTTAAGCAGCTAGCTGTAGCTGAAAGACTAGAAAAACATTATTTACTTCACTGTGTTTCTGCCCTGTTTGTGTTTATGCACTTCAGGTTCATCTGGAATTAAAGCGTTTAATTCAATAAACTGGCAGCTGGGCCATTAGGGGCCCCTACTAGATGCACAACTATGCTTTCGAACTTGCTTCCTGGTGGGTGAAAAAACAGCATTTTGTTGTTGGTGGAGGAGAGGGAAGCTGAGGGAGTGGTCATTGCACTTTTACCCTTTAGAACGGCAAGTACGAGTTCTCTTATTTGGTGCTCATATTAGCAGGATAAAGTAAAAAAAAAAAATCACAGCTGCAAAAATAAAACAGATTTCTGATCTTACACAGCTATGTTTAAGATTTGGAGAGGTTTGGGGAAACATTGGTTTCGGTTAAAATAACTACTTGGGTAAGGTTTGGGAAACATCTACAGTATGTTTAAGTAATTGAACTTTGTTAAGGTCAGGGGACCATTGTTGTCATGGTTACAAAAATAACCACATGGTTAAGGTTAGGGTACATGAATTAGGTTAAAATTAAGTCTGATATTTTGTTGACCCTTCCAACCGCTTTGTGGCTGTGTAAAAACTATACTCTATTTCCTCTTTTCTTACAACCAAGAGTCACGAGTCCTGCAGCCATCCGACATCAGCATTTAAATTAGACTGATTTAGTAAAAGTGTATTGCCATTGTGTGACATTGTGGCTCTCAGGGCGAGGGCTTCTCTGTTGAAAGCTATTGCAAGGCCTTGATCGAGGCTTTTGATCATAGAAATGCAAAGCCGGAAGACTGAATACAACCCACTGATTGTGTCCAGTACTTGTGTCAGCCACTAGAGAGAATTGCCATTTTTCATTCATGACTTCAAATGGACCTGTTGTAACAACTGGTAAGGAGCATAACCACAGAGATGGTGGTAACCAGAGATGTTTTCTCAGTAATTCCCTTTGGATCTGGGTAAAACCATGTCTGACGTGCATGAGAAAAGCAGGCCGCTGCAGCAGTGAAAAGAGGAAACGGAAAGTGAGAGAGACAGAGATAATAACAAGGGTTGAGAGAAGAAAGCATAAACATCTCTACCTACAAAGCATTAAAGTGAAAGCGTAGATAACAAAGATCGGGGTTAGGATTAGTTCAAATAATGAAGTTCTGCTTTCTAACAGTCTACTTCTATTTCCATAAATTGAGAGATTTTTTCATTATATTAGTTTTTCACCATCAGTATAAGATTTGACCTTCAGGTTTCAGAGCCTTCACCAGGATTTCTTTGTTCAGAGTGTAAGCAGTCTTCAAAAAAGCTTACACCAAATAAAGTCAATGTCTCGGTTCAATAAAAAAGATTGATATTTATTCATCTGCTTTCGGAGGTTTGGCCTGTTAGTCTGTTCTTTATATCACATCAAAGTCAATTTTCTTCAGTGTCTTTTGCAAGCCCATCAGCCACTGTTCCCTGTACGTTAAATATCTGTGCTCTTCTGTTAGTCATCCTTCCTATGACTGAGCCACGTCCCCATGTGTACCTCACCCTGGTAATTCAGCCTCATTTCCAGCGTCGAGACTCCAGAAGGTCCTGTTCTTCTTCCTGCCATTGTTGGGGCTCGGTTGGCATCAGAGTCTAATCACCAAATAATTTAATACTGTCTGCTCCAGTAAATTATGTTCATTTCTTTCCAGTGACCTCTACTTATTTAAATAACATATATATCAGTTGGCAGCAGTTGTCAAGCCAGTCTGACTGAGACAGGTAAGCTACAGTACTTTCAAAAAATAATTCATCAGTTCTAATGAGTGCAAGACCTGTCAGTTCAGCATGAAGCGATTGCCTCAATTGCACTGAGAACTGCTACATTTAAAAGATTCAGCACATTTGTTCAGTTAAACAGTATTTGTTTTTGGCCTCCACCAATAACACACCATCCTGTTAATATTCAAGAAATATTCAAATAAATCATTTAAAAAAGAATATCAAATGCTAAAGACATGATAAGTACTTTTAAATATCTCAATAACATAACATTCATATTCAAAACAATAACTATTAAAAATGTATTGTAGTTGATTTATTGCAAAAAAATGAAATAAAAATAAATGAAAACAAGATACTGTGCTCCAGTTACAGTGATACAGTGATCCAGACTCTTGAGTATAAGTTAGGGAACAGTTTACCAGCTTCCCGACTGCTGTACTCTCAATGAATACAGTGTTGTTCAGTCTCTTGGTAATAATTGTAGTATTGTAGATGTAGTGCATAGATCACTCCAAACATTACCAAGAAGCTCATCAGCAGTTCTTTGGAGACCTCCACAAAGTCACTCTGGAGGACTTTCACAGTCTGGTAATGAACTGGATCGCTGTCATAGATTACTATAATGAGGGCCGCTGCATCATCTCAGATCTGGCTCAACATACTCGTCCTGAATGAATGAGAGAGAGTGGTTACAAATTATATAAATATAAATTAAAATTATGTATATAAATTATGTTTGAAAGCTATGCATTATTTTAGTTACAACTCTATATTTTTGTAGTTGTTTTGAGAACAAACTACAAACCAAAGCTCTTCTACAGTGATATTTATTCCTCCATACAAGTGTAAGGGAAACTCCAAGTTAAAACTGGCTGTGTTAGCATGTTAGCTGTTAGCTTATTAACTGTTAGCTAATGAGACCACTGACATTTCAATGTCTTCAGTTCCACCTGCTCACATTTCAAAATCAAACAACTAGAGACAAGTGGGCGGAGCTATTTATTTGACCGGAAATTACCTCACTAATGAAGTCTTTATTAGGAGAAAATAAACTTAAAAAATAAATAAATAACTACATAAACATCTAAATTAAGAGGTCATTTGACTGTTTTTAAAGCTTGCAGTTAATGCAGGTTTTTTAAATGACCCAAGAAATTCATTGCAGTAAATTCATCACTTGTAAGTCAAATAGTTTTTTTAAATGTTTAAAATGTTTACATAATGTTTGAAAAGAAATAAAAGCAAACAAAACAAACAACGAAAAAAGCAAAAAACAAAAATAATTTGTTAAATTTGTCCAAATGCAAGAACCTGTGAGCAACTGAAAAAAGACTTTTTCCATTGTCTTTCCAGCTGTTACAACAGACTAAAGACATATCTTTTTTGTTTGGGATCAAACTGACCCCAGGAATCAAAACCTTCCAAAGATGTCTGCCATATAAAAGAGCAGGTACTTAATATCCAAAATAACTGAAGTTAATCAAAAATAACGTGTTGAACAAACTCAAATGTTAGAAGAACTTTAGATGACAGTTAAGCTTACATTACATAAAACGCTCAAAAAGTAGTTTGAGCATTCAGGTTTAGTGTGTTTGTGTCTGAGGTGTGTATAGATGGATATTAATAACACTAATAATAATGATGATGTAAGCAGATGAGGAAGAAAACTAATATATTAAGAATAATACATATTGTATTTGTATAGTAATTTTAAAACAAGAATCATTCAGAGATCACAAACCTCCACCAAGGCAGCTCACTCCATGGGCAGTATTTACTTATACTGTGTGTATATATATTCTTTCTTAATTGTTCAAAATAAGCTAATATTTTTTATTAAAACAATACATTTTTTAGTTTAAATAGTTGACACATTTTTTATATTCTCTTGTGAATAAAATACAGATTTATACAAATTATGTATACTAATACATATTTTACACAGCATTACAATTTTGGAGGGAACTGGGGTTGAATTAATATAACAATATATTAATATAGCATGATAAATTAAATGTAAAATAAATTAGTCTATTTAAATAAACTGGTCGAATAGCTTTACCAACGTAGTATTTTGTTTGCCCATGCTGATGAAATCATCAGACCGGCAGCAGACATTATTCCATAAACAGATATGGTTCACACACACACACACACACACACACACACACACACACACACACACACACACACACACACACACACACACAAAAAGCTGAGCCTCCAACTTGTGTGCTTCTCTTCTCCCACCTAGGCTTTGGTGGCTCTGTGAGGCCGTTCTCAGGCTCAGGTAATAACAATGTTACCATTTAGTCTAGTATCTGAAACCTTCCCAGTTATAAACATCGCTACACACATAATAGAACACATAAATTACGTACATACGGGACTATGAATAATAAAAAAGTAAGCATTTCAGATATTACATTTGGTAGTTACATCATTATAGCATGTCTGCACTAATTGGCATAGTAATCCATGCTATAGTTGCTGTGATCTAGGGCTGCTAGAACAGCTGAAAAGTGCTCCCAACAAGAAGATCTTCCCCTATCATCTTCGTGATGTTGCCAAAGACTCTTCATTCAATAACAATCTCTTTGACTTTGTGAGGTATGTTATTTTAAATATTTCCCCAACACGATTTTATCAGCGACATTTACATTTTGCTGGGGTTCTATGTGTTATGTGTGGCAGCTGCTGCTCTGGTAATGTCATTAACAGTATGAAGTGAAGTAATTCTCCATTCTGCTCCCGTCACCATAAAATTGGAAACTATGGCGGAGAAGAAAAAAAGCGTGAGAAATTGGGGGAAAAGCAGGAGGGAAGACTGAATAATAGAACTTGGGTAATGGATAGCCGTTGTTTTTCTTGTGCTTGTATGTGTGTGTGTGTGTGTCTGTGTGTGTGTGACATAGCGTGTATGTCAAACTGTGACAATGTTTGCTTGCACCATTTTCCTGACATTGTGGTGGATCTCTGAGATACTGCCAAAACTGACATGCCACATAGCAGATGTTTAAAACTTTGTTTTTGTAGTTTTTTTCTATACAAGTTTTGTTTTTGTTTTTTTTAACTTTGTGTTCTGTGTTAACCTGTGTGTCTTATGATGTTGTTCATTAATGTAGAACAGACTATGACAGAATTGCTTCCATTTGGTACAAAAGCATGACAGGCATGACTCGGGTGGAATTGTTGTTGCAATAGTTCATGACGTTCATGAAGTTGTTGAAATCCACTCTCACTCAGGATTGCAGGAAAATCTGCTGCTGTGCATTAACAAGGGTTTCCCAGCAGTATCCATGTATTTGTCTGACTTTTATATAATTGCTGTGTTTCATTGCAGTGTGCTATATATTAAAAAAACAAAACAAAACACAGCCAAGTCCAGTCGCTTTCTTTCCAAGCTCCTTTGACTCTCATGACCTGGATGAGTGAGAACCTACAGAGACACCATATACAGCTGTCTCTCTGTAAGAGTCCTGTAACAAAGTAGATATCTGTCCAGGCTGTACACCAGCTTTAACACATGTCAACTCCAGCGCTTTGGCAATCCAGGTTCAATAAGTGCTCTACATATGATAAACTAAATTGAATGAATACATATAATTCACACACACACACAACTCATATAATCACTGTCATACCACATACTGTCATTTGTACTGCTGCACAATTCACAAGTTGCTCTTTTATTTATTTATTTTAGATATATCTTGCACTAGTGCATATAGGTTTGACTCTTATTATGCTTTTCCTTAGAATATGTCCTTATGTCTTGTAGTTAAATCACTACTTAAAAAGCCATTGCTTGACCCAGATATCATAGTTAATTACAGGCCAATCTCAAACATTCTTGAAAGAGTAAAAGAGTTAACCGATCATCTGTAGAGGAAAGGTTTATTTGAAGAGTTTCAATCAGGTTTCAGAGATCATCACAGTACAGAAACAGCTTTAGTGAAGGTTACAAATGATCTTCTTGTGGCTCTGACAGTAGACTCATCTCTATGCGTGTCCTGCTAGACCTCAGTGCAGCTTTTGATATTGTTGACCATAATATTTTATTACAGTGATTAGAGCATGCTGTAGCTAATAAAGGTACTGATCAAATCCTATCTATCTAACAGACTCCAATTTGTTCAATGAAATGGAGTCTGCATCACATTCCAAGGTTAATTGTGGAGTTCCACAGGGTTCAGTGCTAGGACCAATTCTGCTTACATTGTAACACTCGCCAATGAAATGTCTCAAAGATAAAAGACCTGGATTACCTCTAACGTCCTGCTTCTAAATTCTGATAAAACTGAGGTTATTGTACTCTGCCCTAAAAATCCTAGTAATATGGAAACTAACCAGATGCTTACTCTGGATGGCATTACCTTGGCGTCCAGTAATACTGTGAGGAGTCTTTGAGCCATTTTTTTTTATCATGATTTGTTTTTCAGTACACATATCACACAATATCTTTAAATTAGAAACATCAAAGAGATGCTGAAAAACTACTTTGTGCATTTATTACTTCTAGGCTGGACTACTTTAATTCATAGTTATAAGACTCCCTCAAAGCCTTCGGTTGATCCAAAATGTTGCAGATGTTCTTTAGTCTCAGACTGCTCATTTACTTGTGGTTCCTACAGTATTTAATAGTAGAATGGGAGGCAGAGTCTGCAGCTTTCAGGCCTCTCTTCAGTGGAACCAGCTCCCAGTTTGGATTCTGGAGACAGACATGCTCTCTACTTTAAGATTAGGCTTAAAACTTTCCTTTTTGATAAAGCATTTAATTTAGGCTGTATCAGGTGATCCTGAATCCTCTCTTAGTTATTCTGCAGTCCTCTCAGTGTGTTCTGATCTGTTCTGTTTTCTGTCTTTTTTACACCTTTGTCGTCTGGTGGACCCTTATTTCAGTCTTCATATTAAGTGTAAGTTTTCTTGTATCCATGCTTAACTATGTGTCTTTTGATTTTTTTCCCCCTATTTTCATTTGACAGATGCTTTCTCTAGTCTCTTGTTTTGAGTTTTGCTTCATGTCTCTGTCCTGATTGTCTGCACATGTATCTCATTCCCCCAGCTGTGCCTTATTGCTAATAAGCCTTCTGTGTTTATGCATAGTCCAGTACTCCCTGTGTCCTTTGTAATGGCATATGTTGTGCAACCATTGGCATGTGCTGCCCTGCTCCTGCACCCTTGCATTTTCTGGTATCACCTAATTCACTGGATTCTGGGTTTGTTTGTATCACAGAGCACGATAGCGGCTTTTTGTTTTTACATTTTTCATTCCGTGTTCTCCCTGCAGCATTCTGCATTTGGGTCCTCCACCTCCACATTACAATCCACACAGTACTGTGACAGCTACATTCTGGAAAAAGGTAGACTAGAGATGCCTACCAGATGATTCAGCCTTTTTTCATTTTGCATATATTGTTGTGATATCATAGCTGCTGGTTTCTCACACATGCTCGAGGTGTTCTTTAGCGTCAGTATCATGATTCACTGGGTTTATGGCAAAAGTGAAGCAGTCTGACTCCCAACTTGTGACATATGAAAGCTTGTGAAGGTTCATCAAATTTAAACAGACTGAGTGATCATGATTTTTCAACCTGCAAGGTTAATGTTGTAAAGCCTGTGTAATTTAACCCAAACCGCCATATTTTCCTAAATATCTTTTTTGCATTGAAGCTTTGCAGTGCAGATAGTGTTTTCTTTTTTCTATAGCTGTCTGTGGCCAAATTTTAAATACTTGTTATAATAAATTGGATTTTTTGGTTTATCATTTTAATGAAGTTCATTAGTCATTAGTTTCAGTCCCACCCTGTAGCCATGAAAGACATGCTTGAACACTATCCTCTTTTTCTTCTTTTTTTTCTAAGATTAATGTTTGCCCTTTTAGGCCACACAAGATGACAGCAAAAGTAACAAAACAGCACATTAAATGAATTATATTCTGGGTGGAAGTTGATCCAAAATATACTGCATTGTTGATTCATCTTCAAAGACGTCAGTTTGGAAAAGGTCACGTAATTGAAAATCAAAGCGAATCAACCTTGAGTTTTTGTTTTTTTTTCCTTATTCAGGTCCTCCCAAAATCCATTTAAACAATTTTAAATTGATGATGTCACTATTTTGACCACAGCAACAGCTTGATCTTCAGGGGTAATGCTGCCAACTCATACTTTAAAGAGAGTTTTGTGCTCTTTGAGAGGCACTTATATGAAAAGATTAAACCTTATTCCCTCAAGACCCCCAGCCTGAAAGATTGAAGTAGATTTCAAAGGGGTTGGTTGAAGGAATCACTTCCCTTTGGCCAGACTGGATAAAATGAAAACCCGCATTACTTAATTGAGATGTCTGATCTCAGTTCAGGTGGTGGCTACTGCTGGGACCTTGTATCGAGTTAGCTGTAAACAGAACAGTTCAAACAGAGGGCTTAAAGAACCAGGCTTTTACAACCCAGCTGAGTACCTTGTTAAGATTTAAAAAAAAGTCATCCCACCTCTGAAATATTACAGTTACTCAGCCTTGAAGTTTCACACTGTAATTTCTATTTGCTGAGCAGTATTTTGTGAAAGTTCATCATTTGTGATACATACTCAAACTATCAAAGTTGAGCTTACGTGATTGATCCATCCAATTTCTGCTGTTTACCTGAGTTGAAACCTCCCTCTCTCTCTCATGTCCAGCTCATAACATCTCGTCATCTCGTCAGCATGCCGTGGGCCTGCCCTTGGACCTCCACCTATACAGAACACTTGCCACAGGTCCATGAGGGGTCACGTTCAGATGCCCAAACCCCCTCAACTGGCTGTTAATGTGAATAAAATGGAAAAAATTAGTTTTAGTTTAAAACTAAAAACATATTTCAACATTTTAAAGAAGGGTAAAATATTTCTATATGTTTGTGGGAAAAATATTTTTGGGTAAAATAAATAAATTAAACTTAGTTTTGGGGGATTTGAATTAAGGAACTACTGTCCTAATTCAGCCACTGTCCGTATAATCTCTAACCCTGGCAGCTAACTTAAAGTATTTACAGTTGGTAAATACTGTAAGTTAGTTTATGTTAAGAGACAGGAAGATCCTTTTAAATTCTGCTGTCCACCCAAAAAAAAAATATTATGATGATGAAGGGTGTGGGTTTCAGGAAGGGTGGGTGGAGATGCAGAGGTTAAGGTAGGAGTCAAGGCCATTCTCTTATGCTTAGACAGCAGAGCTTTTGATCTGCCTTTTTCAAAAGCAGCTGACTCGTTTTTGAGGAAGTCGTGATAAAAATGCACAAGGAAACTAGGGCAAACAATGGCTTAATCGATGGAAGGGGCTCTGTGACTTTAACCCAATGTCAAAGGATGTAATTCAATTTAAAAGTTGGTTGTTTAAGCAAACAAAGAAAAAGACTTGAGGGTAAAAGTGACGTCAGCATAAGAAGATATTGTAAGAAAGAGAAGGAGGGATTAGTCATTAAAAAAATCTATACTAACAGAGTCAAGTTTGTGTGTATAGAATATGGGAAATCTTGCCATAAAATAATTGAATATTCACAACTGTCTTTACTCAAGGTGATGTCAAAGCAACACAGAGGCTAAAGAATTTTTGTTTATTGTAGTACTGGTGCTGAAGAACAGCTCCACAATGTCCACTGGCCTCTAATATGACACACTTGGCTGGTCAGGTCCTTCTCATTGGTTTTGTTCTTGCTAGGTTGACATTATCACATAAAACTACAACTACCAGGTTTGCAAGTAGGAATTAGCTACGTCACAATCATATTTATGAATAATCAATAAGAATAAGACGTTCATACAGAGCCCAGCAAACTGAAAATAAGATCAGAACTGCAGCATAATTTACCAACTTGTGTAACGCTTATGTTGTTGGGTATTTTATCCTCAAGATGAATATAAAACTCTACTTTGGCCCAAACTGTAGCTACTTTTAGTTGGCTTAAAATGTTTTCACAAGCCTCTGGGCTGAAATCCAAGGAACCCCCCTGCCCCCTCCATTGCAACAGCAGTTTTATGAGTTTTTATAAAGCTCTATATGCTTTCATTTTTTTAATGGCTTGTATGCTAACAATGAGTTAATTGCATTAGTCTCTCTCCCACAATCCCTCAACTGTGCAAAGATATCTTACAGGAATCTCAAATCCACAACAGTCTGCAACAATCATGCCACAGTGTCAGTATGATGGATAACTGCGTAACATATTAGCTCAATTTTAAGATAAACCATGATGTAATAAATCGCCTGAATCATAATACTCTGATCGCCTCCTCTTTTCTATACAGTTGGTTTTTCACCACCCCCATAAAATCGTGCTTTCATTAACCTGGGGCCTCTATGTTAGCGAAGTCAACATCTGTCCAGCTTTCCACCTAGATTGCCAAAGAACAAAGGCTTTTCCATTACTGCCCTGGGAAAGTGAACAATTATAGGCACCAGAAGTACACATAGTTGTGAAATTTCATAATGATACTTTGGACTGTGAGAACTTTATTCAGTATATACACCGCATTAAAATTACTTGCTTTAAAAATGTGAGCTTTCACAATGCTGCTATAATCTTGGGCATGTGCCCTTTTTTTTTTTTTTTTCAAAAAACAACTAAAAACAGAAAAAAACAACTCATTGGAATTCCTGCCCTATCCCATTTGATTTTATTTTCCTGTCTTACTACAGGCAGTAGAATAAGAAGCCAGCAAGCTAAAGATGCACAAGGATTTCCATTTTGTTAAGGAGATTACACCAACGTCCTTATGACATCCCCTTAAGTGATATGTGACGTCACTGGTTTTATTATCAACGGTCCCTTTCTAATTATAGTGGTGTATTATCTCGACTGTCATGTGTGATGTCCAAATGCTATATCACATTAGCTACCTCTTAACTGAGCAAAAATCCACACCATTCTTAAATTTGTTCACAGTGTTCATGTCTGGAGAAAAATACATACGGTTACCACTCACTTTTCAACCTCTTCAGGATCCTAGTAACTCACCAGAAGAATCTAGAACTGATCAAGAGTGAAGATAGAAGAGGATATTATGTTGAAAGCAACTTGGTTATAAGTTGTTATCTGGGACAAACTAGTGGCTGATTACATCTCGGGAAACCAAGAGAAACACATCAGGCCAAACACAGATATACAGGTCTGCAGTGGTTGTGCTTCTATATTCCTGAATAATGGGAAAACCCCCTCACACCATGAAACATCCTGAGGATTCCCTGCTAGCATTTACCTGCCCAGCACGTTGCTGCTTCGGGGAACTGGACCTGGTTTTAATGTGAGAAACTACTAAGCTGGATTCTTTTTTTTCCTCTTTTTCTTTTGCATTACGGGCTGGATATTGCAATTCTGTGACCAAAATAACTCAATAAACTTTTAGTGGGAAAGTTTAATACCTATGCAGCTCTTGTGTGGTCTTCTTTTCATGATAAAGGCCTCATTTTCCACCCATGCTCTGGAAAGTCAAGCTGTAGAGTAAATCAACAGAGTTGCTTGGTCTTGCACAGAGGCACGAGTTCCTTCATTTCCCTGCTCCTGAACAACTGCTCTGCTGGAAGATGTACTTAAATAGGTGGGGGGGAAAAGATGAGCCTGATTTTGTCATTGTATGACAACAAGTCATGAATGGGTCATTTCCAATATATGGCTGAAATTTGACTTTGCAATGTGCATTTGCAATGTGCACACGTCTGCAGAATTGTAGCAACTCGAAACATGTTTTTCTTGTTTTTTCTATAAGCATCTCCAAGCAGGTGATAAAAAAATAGTAGTAAACATTAAGTACATAAATAGATGTAATGATCTGCATCCCTCAAAAGCCATTAAAACAGTTTAAGACCCACTGCACAGTGGGAGATTTTGATTAGAGGCGATGATTTATAGACGAAAGGCATGCCACCTCGATGTAGAGATTAGCCGTGTAACACTGTTTACTTTAACGCACAAACATGAAATATGTCAAACATGTCTTTACCCGCCTAGTGTAATGGCAGATGAGAGGAAGAGGTTGGAAAATGCCAGGTGAGGTCTCAGATGAATACAACACTCATCATCAACCACATTTTGGCGCCACCCGCACAGAAGACAAACTTGCTCTTTGTACTATTTGCCTGACAGGTATAATTATATTACAGCGCATTTATCTACCACAAAATAAATTGGTATACGGTATGATCACTGCAAGTTAATTTTTTTTTAGGGTTTTTTTTGCACAAGGTGGCCAAGAAATTGCCAGAGGAGATAAATGACTGTGCTAAAGGCATCTTTGTGTGGTCAAGAAAGTTTATCTGAGTATCTTCTAAAACATCTAAAGGAAACCAAACAGAAACTTTACTTTTCTCAATTTCTTTGTGTTTTATATTTATATTCTTTCTTTTTCTTTTTTGTTTTGCTGCTCTTGCACTGAGAGGGCAAATGCACTGCAACACTGCACAGCTGCAGACATGACCATAAGATGTAAAGAGTTGCAAAAGTGAAGGATTTATTTATGTTGTGAAGGAGAAAAAGCTGCAGGGTAATTTTCATTTTTACGGCATACTACATATACTGTATTTGCCTGTTTGCTATTAGTCATTTACTGTTAACTTACTTTGATCCTCATATCACAGACCTTGAACCGAGGGTTTTACACTATTCATGGAAGCTGAATGTGTGGTACATAGAAGTAAACCTTTAATTTTTCCTGAGGCCACCTACAAATCGCTGTCGTTCCATCAGTGAGATCGTGTCAGTCATGTGAACTGTCGGGGCCACGTCATCTGCATGTTTTAAAAGAGTCTCCCCACATTGTTTCAGTGCTGCAGGTAATATTGTTTATGTGCACAGAATAAAAGAACTAGCTATAAAACACAATAATGTAGATTTCTTGTCGATTTTTAAAAATAAATATTTTATTATTAAAATAAAAATACGCTCTGACACAATACTAGATGAGTTCACTCATCACACACTGTATCCATAGCAAGAAATGTTTGAGTCAAAGCAGAGTAAGATAAATACTGCAGCAGACATGTTCCTCGTGCATTCCGCCGATCAGCATGCATTTGTTTTGATTGCCCTCAAATGAAACAAAAAAAAGAAATAAAATTGAATTAAAACCAGTCGGCATTCTATTTTAACTGGTTCCTTTTCCATCTCTGAAGCTAACATCATGCATGTTAGCATGTACGTTGATAGAGCAGCCTTCATTACTTCCTATATTTTTTTTTAGTAAAGCCTTTCATACCAAGTCTTAAGTTACCAAATGGGTTAGCACTACTATGCCTGTGGTGGTGTTGATAAGCCTTACAATAAGACTAGCCTATCCATTCTTATTACACCCCTGTCCAAGTCAAATTCAATCCATATATTTATATAAGATCAAGCATTCGGCATAGTGAGAAATATTTAAAGTAATGCCAAGTAACGTTGACTTCAGATAAAGTGCCAGTATTGGTCTATCAGTCCTTGACATCATAACTACATAAGTATAAAAAGTTGCTCTTGCCTGCACTGTTACCATCAAATTACAGGAAAAGGTATTTTCCAGCCAATTCAAGTCAGCTAAATAGTTAAATTATGTTGAGCAAAATGTAATACTCTGGATTCATTGTCTCCTTTGGACATGCTTAAATCAGAGTGAACACTGTGAGCTAATTACACACAGATTTTCCCATCTAAGAATTCATGGCTAGACTCAGAGTTTTAGCTTTCTAGAAGCCACAGCACCAAGCTTTTTACATACCTGTACAAGTGGCACTTACTGCAGATCCAAATGGGTCTTAGACCAGAGCAGTACCTCTGCAGTGAGTTGACTATATCAGCAAGGTTTATTGAAGTCATCCAAGGACCAATGAGTTATTGCCATAGTGACGTTTCTCTGTCCATCTCACCACAATTTACAACAATTCCTACGCATTATGGGTATTAATCTGTGAAATGCGAAGGAGTGAGCAGTATGTGCTGATGCGCACAGTGATGTTCTGACTTGTGTTATTATCATTGTGCCTATCTGTCTGATGTGCATTTGAATCTCATTATATATTTTAAACAACACTAAAAGCATCAAATTAAGGTTACTGCAACATTATTACCATATTATTATTATCATTATTATATTTTGTTACTTTAGATTGCATCATATCCTTAGCTAAATACATGAAAGAGACTACCCACATTGTTTACACGTCAGAATAATGAAGTCTATGATTCATTTAGACTCACTAGATTTTTTTTTACTTGAAGGACGGTTACCTGAAGTGATGCCAACCAACAGTTGTTAAAAAAGATGAATCACCTAACATGAAGAAAGTTACACACATCCTCTTTGTCATCACAGGAAAACCTTTACCGGGAAGTGTGATTCATTAGGTTTAGTGTTCATTATCACGTATGTATACCAGTTTTACGCTGTTTAAAGTTTCCTTTAAAGACAATAGGAGGGTTTTAAAGACCTGTGATGTGAACAGTGATCAGGTTTACCTACTGTATAGATGAAAGGGACTGAGTCTGAAAGCTCTGCCATGCCTTATCTTATATTTATCTAATGCAGTTTCTTCAGAAATATAAGAAAGTATTCAAAATTCTGGGGAGGCCAGTCATAACTGACAGTGTTGCGCTTTGTATTTCAATCCAGGTATGCTTTTACTGCACTGGCAATGTGTTGTGATCATTGTCATGCTAAACATGATGTTGTTGCCAATCACATGCTTGCCAGACAGCATTGCATTGCAGATCAAATCTGACAACGCTTTTCTGTCTTCATAATTCCATCAATTTTGGCAAGATCCCCAACAGCCAACCCGATACCATGGCAAAGCATGTGATAGACACGCATGCAGAAGTTGTATTAGTGGATGCAGAGGCTGCATTACCAGCAGAGGGAGATAGTAAAGTTAAAAACAAGAAGTCACTTGTGAACAAGAAAGGTATGTGGTACATTTCAGGGTCCTTAATCGCCAGAAACAATTACGCTAAGCAGCTAATATGTATTTACATGTAAATGTGTTAATAATACCTGTTTAAACGGTGTCCCGTGATTACTTTCATGTTGGCATGAAATAAAACATCTCCCTCTGTTGGCACAGCAGCTTACTGCAACTTCTGTAAAAGTGTCCATAGTAGGCTGGCGTGTCTATTACACGTTTTGCTGTGATACTGGGTTGCAACAGACCCGGATGAAACGCAGCCTCAAACCGGGAGAGACGGTGACTCCATCCATTCGTTTTCTTGTACTTATCCAATATAGGTTCTGAATTGTATATATTGGATTATATATTATGAAACCCTAATTATACAACAGTAACTAAAAAATACACTGTGAATTGTGTTTAGCTAACAGGCCAAGGTACTCAAATACGTGCCCCCTTTATGATTTGTATAAAGTGGGACCATTTCCAGCACCTTTTTCACATACCCAGAGAGTGAACTTTTGCACAAAAAAACTAGGTTAGCCTCCTTGATCAAATTAGTTGCTGCATGATTAAATCACAATGTTCCACATTACTTAGACTCAACACAAAGAAAAATGCCAAAACCACACAGTCAAAGGGCAGGGTTTACATGACCTCTGATATGAGTAGCCATGGATATTCCCAGCACGTACCTCTTCGCAAATGAAAACAAGGGAAAGAATCCCAGCTTCTTTTATTTGATGGCCACTGGGCACTGGGTACAAAACAAGGCAACGTATAAACATGAATGCCAAAAAGGCGGAAAAAGGAGGTAGATGTGGAGAAAAATAGCCATTGATATGTCGCGCCAGACTGAGAAAAGTAGCATTGTTTGATCTTTTTGTTTGCAACAGCAGGGGTAGGCTTCCAGTGAGAACTGAGGCATATTACATGCTTTGCTTCAACCACTGAAAGAGCATAGAGAGGGCCAAAACTCAGCCTGAGTGACTCTCAAAGTCTTTGAAGACAAATAAAGCCACCTCATCGATCACTGATTCAAAAGCCTTTTTTCTTTCTTTCTTTTCGCTCTTGGGAAGCTTTTGTTTATTGTAGGTTATTGTAGGTTACATCACTTCCTTGAAATAAAAAAACAGAACACAAACACTCAGATGGACTGGGTGTGACATAAATTTTGCATTTTGATTTTAAGGTGGGCCATATCAACACATACAGAAATATAAACAACCTAATATGAATTAGCTTACCCTGAGCAAGGTGACTTAACCTTGGAAATCTGGAAATTTCTGTTAATTGTCCACTTGAACATAATGCAAATGGTTTAAAAAATATGAATGCATGGAATAAACGTGATCTGCAGAGCCTCCTTTCCAATTTAGAACTCAGACGCTCATAAATCTTATTAAAAAATTCCCAAGCTTATCATTACCACATCTTAATTTTATGACCGTGACTCGCTAAACATGTAAATCAAGGCTTCTTTTGTGTATTTTTAGCAACAAGGAAACAATTAAGTGTTCTGACAACATTAAAAATAGTCTCACTGTGGAAAGATACAAGGTTTAAGAAGGGGATTTTTACGAGTGTTTTAATGATGTGTTAAACAACGTAAATGATCCTATGATAATAGAGCCCAGATGAACTACTGCAGGAGCATGACAACATGTAGGTAGGGAATCAAAGGGCGAGTGTAATAACTGCAGTCCTATTCATTTCTGTTGCCATGGATATTCCATCGTCATCACTGAGTTAAGTATCTTTATGAATGAAGACACATTTGATCTTTGTAAACCACTTAGGCCGGATGAAATACAATCCTGCAAGGAGTTACTTTTGAAAGAATTCATGGAAAACTGTGGCATGTTACTAGAATTTATAGAATAATACTTGCTTTTGTAGCTTTTATGTTAAATTTTCATGGTTCAGGGTCACAAGACCCCATCTTATCTGAATCAAGCCTGGGACTGTGGATTTAGCCGCTGTCTTTCCGGTAAAGTCAGGATATCCAGATTGTGGATAATGGGAATGTGGTTTTATCATGGCAGATGGCCCCGCCCCTCCCTGAGCCTGATTCTGCCAGAGGTTTCTTCCTGTTAAAAGGGAGTTTTTCCTTCCCACTGTCACCAAAGTGCTTGCTCGTATGGCAGGTCATATGATTGTTGGGTTTTTTTTGTATATATTATTGCAGGGTCTACCAACTGTTGTTGTGATTTTGGTGCTTTAAAAATAACACTGAAGAATTGAATTGGTTCAAAACTTTAAGGTACACAGTGATCACTGTTTACAAGTGCAGATATTTTTTTAAATACCCATAAAAAAAAAAGCAAATGTCTTGCTGGACAATTGTCAGTGCTATTATACATTTGGCAAATGGGGTTCCTTACTTGCTCGCCATGCTCTCTGTTTCGTGCACACAAGCAAAACTTGCTTAAATGTAACTGATGCCTTGCATACACATTTTGCACATCTGTAAGTAGATATCTATTCGTAGAGATGATCATGATGATCATGATGTTTTTATCAATACTATTCTAACTCAGTAACACAACATTTTTGATCATGATGGCACCAAAAAAGAAAATTTACTACAGAGTACTTTTAAGCCTACCTACCCTTTTCTGCATTGGTTGACTGCCTTAAAATAGAACTCACCATCTACCATTATGATGGATCAAATGATGCAAACATTATGTGCATTTGTGTGCTGACAAGTCCTTTCAGCAGGATTTGCATGCAGCGTGGGTGACACAGTTGTTGGCATATCAGCAGAGTGGTGGGTTTTCTTCAGTCCTTCATGGTAAAAGCATCTAAATACATGTTAATTTGCTGGTTTTATATAACTCCCTGAAAATTAAAACATTAAATCCTTACACATGATCCTCTAAAAAGAAACTGAACTCAAGTCCCATTAATGTTTCTTATTTTTTAATTAAAAAATGGTGCAATTAAATGCATATGTTACCTGGCCTGACCTCGGCTAAGAGACTCATATCCACTTAGAACTCTCACATTATTTCTGTTGAACTGGACTGGTTCTTATGAATTCATTTGTTTGGTCATTAAAACAAAAGGCATACGTTCCCTGCTGCCAAGGATCACTTATCACTTTTAAATAGACAAAGTGGCACCTGAAATATACAATAAGCTGTATATATCAGATCTATATGGCTTAAACTCATTTGTTGTGTCTTTGCCTTCAGGGCCATCTCTCTAACTCTTTGTTGTTGACCTTGACTGGGCTATTCACTGTTAATTTCTTAAGTCATGTTTTGGTAAACCCGAACCTCTAATCATTCATGCTCACTGCATCTTGTTCTTTTTTCATTCCCACCCTACTCCTCTGTTTCTATTTCCCCCTGCCTGTGGCTTCTCACCCTCATTCCCCTCTTTAGTGTGACTGCACTTTTTGTGAGTGCTCCTCCCCCTCCCACATTTCCGCTGATGCAAGTTGTGGGAGAGCTCAGCCAAGGGTCACTGGTGTACTCTTGCTACCTCTGTCCCCATCCACCCCTTTTAACTTCATCTTTTGCCACAGCTGTCCTCAGAGATCTGAGCAATTCTATCCCTCTGTGACAAGCAGGGCCACTCACTATCCACCTGCTTGTCCAACATGAAATACATGTGACTCCTGATCATAATTAAAATGACACAAACACTCTTCCAATCGTTTGAAGTGTTCCCAAGGAATCACATCAAACACCCTCTTGGATATTAGAAACCTCTCTTTTCTATTTAAATTATGTCTGGCAGTTAAAGTGGGCCGGAACGATCCAGAATGGCGTTCCGGCACTTTCATTTACTGTTTAATAAATCTGATAGGTAGGTTTAAGCATATTACTATTGAATGACTTAATTTTCATGTGCCACAACCTGGCGTTGCTTGCAGTGATGCTATAGTGATACTTGCTCAGTAATGAGCAATAATAACCTCTCAAAGCTAGCTTGTACCTTCAACATATCCGTTTTCCTTCTCATCCAGGTTATGCATTCATTGTGCAAACATAAAGATGCAGTTGCAGTACTGAGGCGCAATCATGAACTTAATTTAATTAACTGAATTTCAAATGCAATTTTTCAAGTAGTTTAACAAATATTGCCAAACACAAAGTGTTTCTGTGAATCTTTTTAGCAAAACGTCCCTTTAAGTTAAATGTACAGTTTCTGTACCAGGAAGACAAAAAAAAAAGAAGAAGAAAGATGTCAAAAATGAATAAATAAATAAGAGAAAACAGGAGAAGAAGATGAGAGACTATCTTCCGTGCTAAGGAGTGTCAGCAAGTGAAGAAGTTTATATGTACATTAACTTTCCAGTCTGTATTTAAATCAGAAATTAGAACAATACATTATAATTTTTAGCTGAATCATGTTTTGTGAAACATCGCTGTGGCTACAATGTAGCTTGCCCGCACCAGTGTGTGAATGTGTGTGTGAATGGGTGAATGACTGAATGTAGTGTAAAGCGTAAAGTGTAAAGCAGGCAATTTACCATTTACCATTTATCTTGCAGAACAAATAATTTATGTTATACAACAAGCTGCATGAAAATAGCAGGCAGTTTAGTGTTAGCTACATAAGTAAGTTTACAGTGATGCACTATGTTGGACTGGTTAGATGTAGGTACTGTTACTATCACAACTAAGTGAATTCTACCTTTTATACTGGCTTTATATTGTCTAGAGGCTTGAAATTAGCCATACAGATATTAAATCTGTTTTTATCTTATTGAATTTAATTGGCTAAATCCACACACACAAAAAAAAGAATATAAATCTACTGGCACTCCCAAAAACATTATTATGTGACTTATTTTTAAGTGCTTCTATTCCCCATGCTTCTCTGCTAAACTTCATGTTACAAATATTGCTTCATTTACTGCAAAATATCTAGCATGAATGTGGTGTCTGTGGTTATAAGTTATATTTCAAAACAACAAGAACAACAAAAAAGTGAATATTAAAGTTTTAAACACAGCAAGTGTCCACAGGTGAACTGATATAAGCTTGTGTAATGACAAATATTTATGTATGTGAGAGGAAATGTGAATACAGTCTTACAAAAAAATAGTTTCTACAAAGATACTGCTTCAAGACTTGAAAGAAATACTGTTTGTCTCTGAAAATTGGGGTTTGACTTTGTCTGATCTGTTGCCAGATGGCTGGGGATCACCATATGAGTAAACAGAAGCACTGCTGGAAAATTCAGACCATGAAGATATATTTTTCCAAGATGTACAATTTACCTGAGGCAGTCAAAGCTCTCCTAATACTGCAGTAATCAGCCAGCTGGTATATTAAATAAAATGTTTAGTGAAGAAGAGAAGAAAATAAAGTTTCCTTTCTTAAAAAAATTCAGTTTAAATGTTCCATTTCCATAATTGATGCTGATTGTCTAAAAGTCATGTGAATTGACACGTGACATATGCATTTGAATTTAACTGCTTGACTCCACATATGGGTTTTTTAAAATAAATATTTATGATAAAATGTTGAGTGATTCTAAAAAAGCTTCCATTCCCATCCCTGCAGCCGCTGAAAGCAACAGGACAAATATATTGATAATGTACAACTGTTCGCCTAATAACCTTCATCAAATTAAGTGCAGGTTGCTCCATTCAGTAGTATACGCAATTATGACTCAGTATTCTGTTGTTTATGAGGGAGACGTCAGTGTTTAGGTGTTGTGTGCACAGCACACACTGCCCTGCATCATTTTGACATTAATATAATTTCCTTGAAAAATCTCTTTCCATGTGTTGAGCTGTTCCTTTCATGCGTCACTGTGAATACCACATGAAGTCAGTGATGTCACTGACCACACCAACTCATTTATATTCTTGCATAAACAGGTCATCCTTAATCATTATTATCTGTTATACGTAGATACAGTACTATGTAAAAGTCTTGAGCCACCCTTCATTTCTTTGTTTTGCTTCCAAGGAGCCAGACTTTCTTGTCTGAACAATAGCTCTCCAGCTTTTCTGAAGTTTTTCTTTGGCCTTTTCACTCATTTTCAGATTGGCACTGTTTTAGAAGTTTTTAGTTTAGAATTAAATTCTGTTAGGGAAACAGATGACCTGATCTACAGTAGATGGGAAGATTTTCGGTGGTATGGCTGCAAAGGGCTAAGTGGCAGAAAAATCCGATCTGGTGTTCGGTCCTAACAGCTGCTGAACAGCTGACCTAAACATTCAAAGTTATAAAGCTGTCATATCTATGACAGATTCTTATGGGCAAGCCTTTGTAAGCATTTATAGGTGAAAAAGGGGGATTACAAATTGACTCCTAAACTGCATAGGTAACCAGTGTAGCAATGCCAGAATAGATAACTGGGTTCTTTTTACCAATTAGGAATCTGGAAGGAGCAATTTAACGGTAATGGAGGTAGTTGTGTCTTCCCCACTCCTATAAAGAATTACAGCAATACAGTCTAGATGCGATTAAAGCATGAATTACCTTCTCAGGATTATTGAAGGAAAGCAATTTTTTTAGCTAGCTTCACTAAGTGAATGGGTTAAATTCAGAGAGGAATTTCCCCATGGGGATCAATAAAGTATACATTAGCTAACTTTAGCTAAGAGTCTTAACTCAAGAAGCTAGCTTTGACACGTGATTGAATCAAATCGAATTCCTGAGCACAATCAAAGATTATACCAAGGCTCTTTATATGAGGTTTACAGTATGAGACCAGAGATCGAGAAGATGAAGTAATATTTGTGATCTGATCTGCCTGGCACTGGCATTAAAAGACTGAATTTTAAGGAAATTCTTTGAAAGCCAAGTTTTAACCTTAGCTAAAAAAAATTTTAAGAAATCAGTGTCTAGTTTCAGAGGTAAGTATAGGTGGTTGTCATCTACATATAAGTAATAGACACTTTGAGTATGGACCTGAGGGGCAGCTTGTATTGCAAAATCTGAATGAGGCCCAACATGGAACCTTGTGGAACACCGTCGGTCAAAGAAACTGATTTAGAAGTATAGCCATCAACACCGACAGAAAAGGACCTGTTAATCAGATATGACTACCGACTTTAGCGTGGTACCATGGATACCAATATAATATTGGTGATGGGAAGTCCATATTTCATGATTCCCTGTGTCAAATGCACCAGCAAGATCCAAGTAATACAAGCAAGGAGGAATGACCACCATCAGCAATACACAAAAGATAATTTAGAAGTGCAGATACAATGTTATGATATCATTTAAATACAGGCTGAAGAATCTAACCAATGCAATTCAAACTAAAAAAGACTGCAGTTGTTGGAAGATGAATTTCTGCAGAAATTTGACTAAAAAGTCAAATTGGTCTAAAAAGATTAAAAAGATTGGTCTAAAGTTAAACAGATCATTTGGGTCAAGACTGGATTTCTCTAAGAGGAAGTTGCATGTTTAAAATGTTGGGACAGATCCCTCGACTAAATTTGTAATTGCTAAAATCCAAATCCCAATAATGTTAAACCTAAAAAAACAGCCTATATGTGGTTTATGCCAGGCCTGTGGTGCTTTGTCAAATTCTTCATCTCATACAAAACCTGTGTTCAGGGACACAAAATAACATAGAGAAATTCATGTTGAGGAGCACAAATCAATAAATAAAAGTTTATATCACTAACTGCCACAAGTCTGGGTTGCAATATCATGTCATCCTAGCCTTAAATTATTGATTTGCAGGTCTACACATGGAGAAGCAGTTCCTTTGACCCTTACTAGCAAGTAGAACAAAATGGAGCATTTGTTAATATATAAAATGCCACAGAAGGACTCCTCCACACCACCTACCTGTTATTCAAGATTTTCAGAGCTGCTGGGTTATAGTCATAAGTTCACTCCAGAGTACTTTTGCCTCCAGTCTACTTTGTTTGCCATGTATGTGTCAGCTGTTCCGAAAAAACAGCTACATAATGCAGTTCTAAAGAAACAAGATGTGACTGTGTGTGTGAGAAAGAGAGAGAGAGTTGTTGTGGGGTAATCAGTGTACCAGTTGTGCTGTAATGGTTTGCATCTGTTAGAAAGAGACTTCAAAAAATGTGCCCCCCAAAAATCATTCACTAATGTGAGCAACTGAGGCTTTACCTACATGCATTAAATTTGTGGTGTTTACATGATTTTTACATACGTACATTTTTACTTTAAACTTTAATCAATCATTTCATAACATTATTTAGAAAAATATTATTGCATACGTAATATGGCAAGTGTGTGTGTGGTCAGCGGGCCCCGCTGTGATCTCCATCTTTATTTTTGTGTCTGTGGGGATACACTTGTTTCAGCCATGATTTCTAACTGGCAGGAAATCAAAACGCTTTGATAACGTCTGTAATTGTTGCTTTAACACTGCAGAAGAGATTAGGGTATTTCAGTGTTGTTTTTGATAAGATTACAGTACGTGCTTTATCCCGCATCTCTTTCGGCTGAGCTGGCAAGTCTGAAAACAGGTTTGATGAGGAGTGCTTAGGGATGATTGAGAAAAAAACAGTCTGGTATAGATTGCTTAAAAACAACCCAAACATAGATGCACATACAGTCACATAATAAAAACTTCCATGCATATACTCACGTAGCAAATGACCACATATGGATGTACATGAAAGTCAACCCGGAGAACGCAGCAAAAGTCGTAAAAGACAAAGTCCTTTTTTGAAAATTAAGTTGTTTTCTCTGAAAAAAAGGCAAAAAAAAAAGTTTTCAAGTTTATTTGTTGCAATGTATTACCAGATACTACATATTACAAGCACCTTACATTAAAAACAAATAAATCATCATACTTAATGTTCATCGTGTTTTTGAGCAACCCATTACACCTAGATATTTATGCCTGTCTCCATTAGCTTTTAGTGTCAGCATCATCTTCTGGAAGCAAAAGGATGTTTCGATTCATAATTCACGCCTCTGTACCTTCCAAAAATGCGGCTGCACGATCCAAAGTCATTAAACCAAACCTTGGCGGCAAAACCACAACTGTTAAACATCGCACTTCCCTGAGGAAAACTGTTTTTGCCCTTACATGATGAAGTACAGCATGACATCTGAGGACACACTCCAGGTTTCAGTCAACACACCGTAAAATTTTCTTTAGCTACATATTCGGGAGTGTTTCACGTGCAACTGCTTGAAAGGTGCAGTGCAGAGTACTGTGTGGGTCATTTGCATTTCGTCATAGTTAAAAATAGGTACTTAGAGGATCTGCAACCCTGCCTGCATACAGATAAGAACAATAGTTTGACTAGTTGGATGTCAACTCATGCAAAACCCATCAGTGAGGATAATTAGAATCATTGTTCTTTCCTTTACACGGCGATGGACTGCAGTAATCATTTCTGGCTGCTGTGCTCCGAAAATGTAGCGGTGGTCTGGCTCCATATACACAAAATTATATGTATGACTGCTTAAATTTCAAGCAGGAAATACAAATATTACTGTTATTTTTGCTCATTTTTATAATATAGATATTTTGAAGTGCTAGATCCTTTTGTTCTAGTGTACATACTGGTACACTCCCATTTTTTGCAGTCGGGCGACAGCAGCTGATGACGTAGTAGGAGGTTAATACTCAACAACAACGACCCGAAATGCACACTGACCCTTATCATGCAGAAACATGCACAACCTCTGCTTTCACACCCGACATCACCCGACATCACTCTGACTCTGACTCCTGCACTAACATCTTTTTCTAAATCTATAACCAATCACTCTTGCAAAGTGGCGGTGTGACACTTTCAACGTGCTTTACATTGAGGCAGAAGTTGAACTGTCTCTGAGCAACTCCTCTTCGGAAGGTAAATACCATCTTATTGTCCCTCTCAAGGTGTGTAAACAGAGCTAGATTGGCACCATGTCCATGTATTGTAATGTCCTGAAAGTAATTAATGGTGATGTGAGGAAAACAAAAGAAGTCCTGTCACAAAAAACAATGATATGTGGAAAACAAATTATTGGTCAAGGTAATATTTCCTAATTTTCATACAAAATATATTTGTGTATTTCTTTTAAAATGATGATGCTAAAATGTGATTTAGCAATCTCTCCTATTCCTATTACTGGCTGACCAAGCTCCTGGATGCTGCCCTTGCAGTCATTTACTTCAGCAGTCTCTTGGGAGGATCTCAGCATGGCAGTGCCTTGGATTTATACTGGCGACCTTGCTATTATTCATCCTTGCTCACTGCAGATAGGCAACCTTTTAAAGGTTAATTGCTCTGGCTAATTGCTCTCCCTCCCTTTTGCTAAAAAGGGCACACTCCTCGATGATGTCATTGCGAATGGTCGAACCCAAAATATCTCTGCGACTACTTTGGTGAAGGCTCCTCACTCCAGAAGGACACAGCAATGTCTGATCAGTTTTGCTGTGGGGAAGCACACTTTGGCAATGGCAGTATAAGTACAGGAAGCTCAAGCCAAAAATGATTTTCCAGCTTACTTTAGTCAATCTTCTTAAAAAGTTCTTGATGACATTTAAAATGGCCAGTGTCATAACTCACTTTGTCAAAGGAAAAATAGTTATGTGTATGTGTGTGTATCATAATCAGCAAATCTGACAGTGAAAACCGTGAAGTGTAAGTATTCTGAATCTTTTTTAAAGTTAAATCCTATTCATCACTCAGCTACAGTTAATCAGCAATAGACGGTGTGGCCTTTGAGTTTTTGTTCCTCTTCAGTCCTTGCTTCTGTTATCCTGTTATTTTTAAGTGTGTAGATGAAGAAAAGATTGTGCTCAGGGTGGTACGGCCATTTGCTCTAAATTTAGAAAAAGTGTATTTAAAAGTAAAATTTTCCTTCTGCAATCAGCTGCAGAATTACGCCAAAAAATAGTTGTTTTTTGTATTGACACTGAAGTTTGTAATTTTTGATATTTCTTTCTGATATTTACTTAACTGTGTGTGTGCTACTAATTTATATAACCTATGATTATCTGTGCTTCTTGAACTTTTCCTGGTTAAATGATTTTTTTCTTTTAAAAAGAAATGTAACAGATAAATAAATACATTTTGAATATGTGCTGACATTCCAAACTGTAAATGCCGATTCCAGCACTGTAGTCTAGCTTCATTCCTGTTTCCTAACTAAAACGTTTGACCTGGCAGTCACCCACTCATAATTCCCCAGCAATGCTTTAGAACAGCCCCTCCTGTCTATCTCCACTTTACATCCTGTGGGTAAAGAGCGAGAAAGCAAGGGAACAGTAGCCACAGGAAATAGATAAACGCTGGAGAGGTGGCCCCGTTGCACCCTTGTGCCTAAGTACGTCAGTGGTGCATCCTCTGTGAGCGCCTTGTCATTATAAAAACAGACACGTCATTTAAACGATGTAGAAAACGTGGCGCAGTAGTGTTGCTGGCTCGAAGAGGGTTCGCTGAGGCATCTTTTACTAACTTTCAGTTCTCACACAAGGCAGTCTATCTAAAAAGAAAAAAGAGAACACAGGCAACATCAACAACTAAGTATTCTACAGTAACTTTATCTGCCAAAACATCTGCTCGTATAACTATGAAGTGATATGAGTCATCACAGCAAAAATTTAAGTGAAAGTAAAATTAATAATAGAGTAAAAATGTAAATAACCATCTGCTCAGCAAGAACCTTTCAGACAAAATAACAGAAAACGCCTTCTGATACTGAACTTGGCGTAGTTCGGAGAAACGTGTTATAAGCAAATGAGCGTGCAGGATCCATTTATGATGGTCATAAAGAGGAATGATCATCTTAAGGATAATGTTATCCCCTCATACACCTTATAATGTTTATGACTCGGGCAGCTGTGCTTCTCCAGAGCAGGGCAGCAGGGTGGCGAGTACCTAAGAGTTCACTTTGTTTTCTGCCAATCCCATAAAGTGAGTCAATCCACAGCCTACAATTAATATGAAGGAAGTCACTGAAATTCCAAGGTCTGGTCAGAGAACTGCATATGCTTTATGTATTGTACTTCTGTGTCACTTATAAAGTTATGGCCAGTCTGTTTTTGTCTCATGTTTCGGGTAATTATAATGTAGCCATAGCTTTATATAAGGTAGATATGCTTCTTGGAAACTCCAATTGCCTACATATTGTTTACACCAGGGTCACAAGGTCACATTACACATACTTCATATTACCTCATATCAAACCATCTATAGACAAAACAACAATAAGGTTCAAAGCTGTGAATGACACAAAAATCAAGACATCTATTAGATGTGACATTGGCTTTACTGTTATATAAGCAGTCTCCGTGTTTTACCAGTGGGCCCTCCCAGCAAAATCAACATGATCAAACAGCAGAAAGAGGTCATGTGTACATGTTCCAAAACACTGTAGCATGCTGGCCTGCTGCTGTTTCCAAGCTCTTGGAGATTTTATTGGGCAGGTAACTGTACAGAAACACATGATTATTAGGTGTAGTGGCTGTGAGGTGAGGAAAAGGTAATATTGCAACTGAAAACCTGTTGTGACCAAAAGTTAAGACCTGTGAGGTTTTTTCCCAGAGATTGCACTCTGAGAACAGGATGGGAATGGCAGCGATTGCCTATTATTGCTATAAATCCCCCAAAACACAGCATAGGAAATGATTTATGTGCATAAATCTGCCTACTGGGGAAAAGACGGTGTATCACGTTACTGTTTCTGTGTTTGTGCATCTGGGGTTCACGGGTGGTGTGTAACAGATCCTGGTGCACACACCTAAGGTTTTGCCTGCGTTGGCAGCGACATCATCGGATCATTTGTCCTGCATGTAAGTAATTAGTGAAAGCACCCTAATGTTTCGTGTTAAATATCCCTTCTTAATGCAACAGACTGTCGAGATATAATCCTTCCGACATCTGACAGGTGTTTGACGTGAATAGACTTGGAAGTTGTGAATTGTACAGTAGTTACAGTAACAATATATATTAAAAACTACGAACTGACATTTAAAAGGGCTAAATATAATTCTTTTCTACAGTGGTTCATTGTCATGTACTTCTCTTTGGAAAGAGAAAGCTCCTTTATTTGTGTCACGCCATTAATGTGAAATCTGAGGTGAACCTCGGATAGATGAGTTTTTAATGTTGTCATCCTTGATACATTTAAAAGTAGTTCACACTAATTCTGTTTGCAGATAAGTATGATGCCACTCAACTTCATTTTAATCAATATCCATTCCTTTAGTTGAGTTGTTCATTACCAGAGACTGGTTAGTGACTCTCTTTAAAAACTCTTTAACTATCAGTAAACTGGAAACAAAGATCACTTGCTTTCCAAGTAGCAATGGCACTTTTTCAAATGTTTTAGTTGCAGCAGTAAAACACAACTTTTACTTTAGGTTGTCATAGCAACATCACTGACCCAGCCACTATTTAACATGACAAAAGGGTAAAGAAGTGTCTTTCCATCACCTACAGTACATGTACATCACCCTGGCCGCAGGCTACCATTCTTTGCATGGGTTTAGAGGAAATCCAGGTCTTAAAGAATGTTTTGAAATTAGCAGGATTGCAGGATTAATGCGATTATCGTGTTTAAAGGCAGGGACTTGCTGGGCTTATGAGTATGCACTGATGTCAGATGATGAGGACAGGCACCCCTCTGACCCTCAAAACAGGACTTGGTACTTATAGAACTTATAAAGTGCTCATAGAGCACTTACTACAGCTACATTCACACACACGTATTTATACAGGGCTTTATTCTAGACCTTTAAGTGCTTTCTAACTATCACTCACACACTCAGGATCCACCGGATGCATCGGGGAAATTTGCGTTCAGTATCTTGCCCAAGGACACTTAGGCATGTGGACTGGAAGAGCCAGGGATTAAACCAATCCTTGGCCTTTTAGCGCATGGCTCGACTCCTCCTGAGCCGCAGCTACTCAAGAGTTTCTCAGGCGTGAGTTCTGAACACACCCATCTACTTCTTGTATTTCTGAAGTTAACTGTCGGTGCAACAATGAGAAGCCTGATTACCAAAAACAATGGACTGAGGTCAGAAATATGACACAGAGCTTCTTTTCCAGCATCAATGAACCCAAGGAACTAACCTCGAACTACAGGAGGAAAGGAGAGAGAGCTGGACTGCTAATACAAACCTGCAGCAAGCAACTGCAGGTTTGTCTGTGCTCATATCCCAGAGGAGCTCACCTGGGACAACCGTGGGGTAAAACAAAAGCACACCTCTTTTACCTCAGACAGCTATAGTGTTTGATATGAGGCCCACACTATACTCTAACAGTCATTTATTACAGTTACAACATTGAGTAGCCAAAGCTCAAGAATTTCACTTTCTTCTGCCTGTGGCCTATTGTGAGATGTAACAAAAAAGGAATCTTGAACCCTTTACAACAGGGTAATAGATTGCATCATCCTTAACAGGGCAATATCCAGCAGGGTCTCCCTCTCAGCGAAAGGGATGATTATGATTAACCTGAAGTTAATGGCTGTAATTAAGTGATGAAAAGAACTAGGTGAGGTCATTATTCAGCTCCGATGGCAGAAGAAAGCCTCCCCATGACTAAGTGACACAGTATTTCTGCCCTTTTCTCCTTTGCTATCCTTCTTGCCCTCCGTGTCTTCAGTCCCAACAACACTCTCCCTGCTACTCTGCATATTTAAGTGCCACACACAGGGAAACACAGAGTTGGTATCAGATTGTGATTAAATATAAATCATCTAGAAGATTGACTCGGACAAGTTTAAGTGCAAAAGCCATAAAAAGTACAAAGAAAAAAGAAAACGAAGAATAAAAAGAGAAGCAAATGGTAAGATGCTCATTAGAATTTAGTGCATGTATTGATAACACAACGACTCTGTCACCTTAGAGATGTCACATCCATTAAATGTTATCATTGGTAAATCAGTTATTCTGTGAGGGCTTAGGTCATCTACTGTATAATGTGTTTAACAAATGCGGTACTGTGATTTATTTCAGTCACCGTGCGAGAATAAAAGTGGAGCAAAACTAATTATTATTCAACCTTACAGTGATAGCTGCTCACAGTTTCCTCCCTTGAGATCATCATCAAAAATATACAAACGGTAAAAAAAAGGGGCAAACAACAAAGTTGTTTCTTACTGTTGCTAACCAGAACCCACTAAAAAATAATCTCATCTGTTTGTATCATCAGGCCAACCCTTGATTGTACATGATAGCAGTATGAGAGGAATACCAGTGATCACTGGTAGGGTCATTGCATCACATCCCATATTGGAAATATTCAGACAGTGTTTACAAATGAGAACATTTCTATTAAGCAAAGAGTGAGCTCACGAGCAACCGGTAGAAGGACTGAAATCAAAGGAAGGAATGCAAGTAAACAAGCTTGCAGTGTGTAGGAGCACCACATAAACATGATCGATCTGCGTAAGGACGTAGAATGACTTAACCTGTTTAGGGAGAAAGTGAAGCAATGCCTGGAATGTATTCACTACGCACAATCAAATAATCGAGCTCCTCTGTAATATCGTGGGTCTGTTCTTCTGTGCAAGCTTATAGCAATTCATTGACTCACGAGAAGCAAAGACAAAAGACATTTACGACATGAAATTACAACCCAGTGCCAAAGAGTTGAAAACCTTTTTTAAATGGAACAAAACAGAATGCAATGATTTTCTAAAGCTATAAAGCCGTACTGTACATATTCCTAAAATATCACAGAAAACATATCAAACATTTAACTGAGAAAATGTGCCATTTAAGGAAAAATGTTAGCTCACTTTGAATGATGAACACATCTCAAAAAAGTCAAGACAGGGCTGTGTTTACAACTGTGTAGCATCGCCTCGTCTTTTAACAATACTCCAAAAACATCTGGGGACTGAGGAGACCAGCTGCTGGACTTTTGTGAGGGGAAAACTTTTCCATTCTTGTCAGCTATGATAGATACAGAACACAGTTTAGCATTTGCTTGCTGAAATATGCAAGGCCTTTCCTGAAAAACAAAGACATCATCTGGATGGGAGCGTTTGTTGCTATAAAACTTGCATATATGTTTCAGCATTGATGGTGCCTCTGCAGATGTGCAAGCTTCCAATTCCATAGGCACTGATGCTCTCCCATACCATCAGAAATGCAGGACTTTGAGCTGAGCCATAACAACAAGTTGGATGCATCCTCCTCTCTTTAGTCTAGAGGGTGTGGCATCCGTGTTTAAGAAAAAAAAATCAATCTGTCTGACTGCAGAACAGCTTTCCAGCTGACCCAGCTTTCTGGGTCATGTTCCTATATTCTTTTTCTTTGAGCAGCAGAGCTTTAACCTACATTTGTGGATGGCATGGTGAATTGTGTTCACAGACAGTCATTTCTGGATGTATTTGTGAGTCTATCCAATATTGATTTTCAGCCGTGTCCCACACAGAGATTTGTCTAGACTATATTCACCTTTTGGTGATATTTGGTGATAATTATGGTGTTTTAGATGATGAAATATTCAAAGTCTTACACTGAGGAATATTATTGTAAAATTATTCCACTTTTTTTCTTTTTTTTTAACAGGTTGGTGAAACCTATCCGCCTCTGTAACACCCAATCGTGTTCCTGACCTGATCCAATTAACCTCCAGCTGTTTCTTTTTATTACCACCTTTACTTTTACAGTCTTTTGTTTCCCCTTGTCCCAACCTTTTTAAGACATGTTGCCAACAAATTCAACACGTCCTTATTTTTTTCTTGAATAGGTACATTTCTCAGTTTAAATATGTGACATGTTTTCCTTGTCCTATTTTGAGTAAAATACGGGTTTTTGAGATTTGCAATTCATTGCGCTCTGTTTTTATTGACATTTTTCACAGCATCCCACCTTTTTTAGGTTATAAATGCCTGTAAATTTGACTAGCAGTGACTACTCGAAATAAAAGTTAGTGCTCCCGGCCTCATATCCCCCATTTTCATTCTTGTTATTGCCATCTCTCTCACCTTTTTGCATCATCCATTCAAAGCTTGCTAATATAAATATTTGACTAGGTCACAATTTCTTAACCATATAAGTCAGCTACCAGTGTCTCCTGACTCAAGTAGAAAATATAGGTCAGATTTTTTTTAAAAAACTGTCTCAGATATTGAATTTTACATATGATCTGGGAAACAATGCCCTACCTTTCCTGTCCGGAAAGGACGTCGTGTCAGCAAGATGGATTCAGACTTCAAAGTTTCCCAAGTGTGAGAAGAGGAAAAGAGGAAATGAAGAGATTTTTCAGGGCTGTTCTCCCATCTCAGATTATGTTACGAAGCACAAAGAGGCTGTAATGTAGTTTTTGCGACTCGATAACTGTCTGCCCTTTTTGATTCCAGAATAGGATAATGAACCACGGTCTGCTATTATATGGCTACATCCACAATCCAAATACTAAGACAAAAAAAATAACATGTGACCTTCTTTTCCTGCCAATTTTTTTTTAACTCTACTTTTAAAGTTGCAGTTTTTCAGCTAAGGAGTGTCAGTGTATCAACCCTGTCTAAGTTTGCATTACCTCACAGCAGAGGTGTTAAATTGCGACTACGACACCAACTCTGCTTAGTCGTGTGTGTGTGTGCGTGTGTGTGTGTGTGTTTTTCACCCTGGCACTGGCACACACACAAAAACCTCCAGTCCAATGACTTCACACAGCACTAATCACTCTGTGGCCTGCTGGTCTTTGATGTCTCATTAAGTCAACGGGAAACAAGTGGAACAGTGAGTACCAAAGAGGAGAGAAAAATAACATTTAGCCTTTGCACCAGGACCAGGAGAAAAAAGTTCAACACTGTACAGACCCTGGGAGCCCTCCGGTGCCTCACTTTCCACAGGACCACCTAAAACAGCAGCTCTACAAACCCAGAAATCTCTGAGAAAAATCACAGGTTTTCTTTAATAGACAACGCCCTTACCATGTGCTCATCAAGTTCAGCTTCTCTCTGAGCAGCGAAGGTTCACGCCATTTTGCTGCAGCCGAGCCCGGACCGTACGCACAAATATTCAGTCATATTCGATCATTGTTGTGCAGTGGATTTGCTCAGCCTGGGTCAATTGCCTTGCTTATTTACATTGCTCAGTGCGATGTGTGAAAATGACACTTGAGTAAAGCAACGTTTCTTACATGTTACTTTAACAAGATAGTGCCATTATCTCATCCCTGCACTTCTTTTCTCTGCAAAATAGGACTGTATTTACACTGTGCAGATGGCTAATCTAATGCGGCTCTGCGCTCTCACCAAGCCAGCTCCAAGACTAACATTATGAAATGAGCGGCACAAATTACTATAAAAATAGAGGGCTGCTTTAAAATAAACCCATCTGATTTTACATTCACTGAAATATTAGTTCATGTGAGCCCCCCCCTCCACTTTTTTTCAACCACAGTCACTCTTTCTCTCTTTTCTCCACCTTTTCAGCAAAAAATCTAATATAAACAACTGACCAGAGTCCTTTTTTTTGGTCTGGTGAATGACTGAGGTAATGTTTCCTTTTCTCAAAAATATCAAACGCTGCTCAAAGTCCACGCCCTGGTGGATAATGTGCACAACCTGCCTCACATGCAGAGTATCGTAGTAATAACGTAAGCAACATTCGTGTATGCAGAATTACGTGACACAGAGCAACAACCAAATGAAGTTTCTGCTGCAGGTTTAGACTCTTTCTTGCCCTTTTGTGCATTTTCGTTTTCTCCACCCTGCTCTCGTGTCCTTTATGTAGGTTAAATGTTGAAAAAGTCAGAACTATTCTTATCACAAAGACCTCTTTTCTGCAAGCGTGTGTCCCGCATTTGGCCATTCTATGAGGATGATTGTGAAACCTAGGCACACACTGCCGTACTTCGATCAACAGCTATGTTGTTAATCTAAGTGACCTGGAAATGCAGAAAACCCTGCTGAAAAGTGAACAAATAATCAAGTAATTTCACTTTTTAGTTAATTCCAAAATAAAAAAAGAGACTTTTGGAGGATAGGAATGTTTGAGGAGACAAAAACAGAACTAGCACACAATACCACCCTAAAGCTAAAACCTACAGCTACACAGAAAAAGAGTGTGAGATAAAGAAATATCATCAGTGAGCCATAAAAAGAAACCAAGGCTATTTTAGGATAAAGAGTACGTTCATTTAGGCCACCATTTTGACACTATGTTCAGCTAATCAAAATCAGGTATTTGCCCAGGCCAACAGCTACAGGACACGGTTGACATGTGCTTGTTGCCCATTCAATTTTAGGAAACAGTTGCAACCAGTGAATAGAGATGCAATGAGTGGGGAGTTATTTTGGGACGCAGAAAAGTTGAAAAACAAAATCAAAGAAATTCATACTTTCCATTTTTGCCCTGCTGCAATGGATAAGAAAACCAGGGACCCAGACCATGACTAAAATGGAAGGGTATCAAATAACTGATCCATCTGCTTTACGAATGAAGCTTTGTGTGTTTGCATGTTGCTCAGCTACCAAAGTGCAGTGCCTACTACCTCTGAAAATGGTCACATTTTAGCGCAAAGAAAAAAAAAACACTTTGCAGAGGTGCAGACACCACCGCCAACCCCCCCGGTCCCATTTGTTGTTCCGTCCCCTACTTCTTCTTGGTGGAAAATGTGCAAAAATAAATTTATGTGAACCGTTGAAATTATGGCTTTTGGACATCTTCTGGTTTTTTGACAAATGAAAGTGGTGGCGCCAAAGGAAATGGTGGAGGGAAGCAGGTTGTATTTCACTAAATGTCACTATTTTTGTGTAGTAACCTCAACATAACACTAACACGAATACACTTTCGGTGATGGAAATTTTAAACATGTAAAAGCTGTGGCTAAGATAACTTAATAATGGCCAAAGTCTGTGATAATTCAGTGATTTTTTTACATTTTTTTTTTTTTTTGTGGTTATGTGGTCCTTTCACAATACTTATTGTTAATTTCCATTCATTTTACAATATTTATAAGCTGTTCAGTCCAGGCTAATTTGGCAATACACTGGCAGTTTAGGAAGTACACTACAGAAAGAAAAAAATAATGTGACCCTTCATGATGGCACTCTGCACCTAGTGCACGTGACCTCCGCTGCAGCCAATCTGCCTGGCGCTACTGGGTTAGGCTGTTTTTGCAGATTTTGAATGTACTTGTGGATGAATCTATGGTACTAATGATGAGTCTAGATGTGGTATATTCAAACCGTTCCATAGATGTGTGATTAATAGTGTGGCTTACCACATCCCATTTTTTAACACCTGTGACTCGTTTAGTTGCCCTCTCTGCCCTCTGCTTGCCTGTTTAACTATCTGGTTATCTTTTTTCCTCTCTGTCTTAATCTATCTATTCTGGTCTGCCTCTGTCTTTAAAGTAATTGCCAGTTGCATGGGTCCAGACTCTGCTATGGTAACAGCCGGAATAAAGCCCAGTGTTAAAATCATTATGGCGCCATCCTGATGAGACTCTCAGTGTTGCTTCCACTCGGGAGGCATTCCAGGTGCACTGCCACTCCCTTGGAAATGTTTAATTATAGCTGAATCTCCGTATGTAATTCTATTTGCTCCTATGTCACATTTCCCAGAAGCTCCCTGCTTTGTCATGGCTGACTGGGAATCATACGTATGTGGTGAGTGGAGTCGTTCTCATACATCAGAATACGTTTACAAAGTAATAATAGGAGCACGTGTGCTCCTGCTTTTCATGTTCTGGCCAACTTTAATTATGGCTTAGGTGTTAGCTGATAGACTTCAATCTTGATCTCAGACAGGGGTTCGTTGATTGAGCAGGGTCGTGACCAGTAGGATGCCAAAAAGCTACTTCAATGGCCAGGGATCGAACCACCAACCTTCCCATCAGCAGCTGACCTGTTCTACCTCCTGAGCTACAGCCACTCTAATGGGGCTACCATAGCAGGAATTTTTGCCATTCCTACTCCAACCCAAAAGTTATTTGTGTCTCCTCCTGGGATCAACAAACCACTGCAATATGGCGCTACTGACCAATAAAATGCAAGAAAGTGTACTAAAATAAGTGAAAAGAAATAAAAACAAACTTTAGGCTGCTTAAGTTGGCTGAAATTTTCATTTGTGTTAATCATCTGAATGGAGGACTCAAAGGTAGCTACATAGCTACGGCAATCTGAAAATTGACATGACGAATAACCTCCATTGATACAAATTTTAATTTGGTTTTATACGCCTCGGCACAACTTTTAACCTTCTTGAAACGATATTTGGAATCCACAATTGAGATTCTGTATACAACTTATGCACTGCTGCACCACAATCAACCCAGTCTCACCGCAGACTGGTTTTGACTACTAACCCTCACACCTGAAACATGACATGAAACCTGTTGCTGTGCATTTGCTCCACAATAATAAGTGATACTTTCCGGTTACCGATTGCTCTCTAGCAGTTAACGGCTGATCTACAGGTCCCTGTCAGGGCTCACTCCAGTGGAATGCACACTCAGATTTGTCTGCCCATAAAGTGGGAGCTTATTACAACATATATTTACACATTATTTATGCAAGCCAAAGATGGGATGTAGAAAAGTAAAAAATACCTTATTATTGTACTTAACTAGAAACACAAATATCTGTATTTTTTATTCTTATACTTTCTCATTACTTCACATTTAATGCATTTGAAGGACATTTTTATTGCCAATCACTACGCGCCTTCAAACATCAAACAGATTTAAACCTAAATAGAAGGAACAGCTTCATCCACCAGTAGAGCTTACTCATCATTTATAGTGCTGTACTCTGGGATTAAAGTGGGATTCAGGCAGTGGTGGAACCCAGGTTGCAAGCACAACATACGAACATCTGCACCAAAAACACCTGGTTCTGGTTCTGGCCCAATTCAATCCCAGTGTAGCAAACTGTAGTTATTTTGTAACTTCTATAAGTAAAGTTTGTCCATCTGCCTCCATCACTAGGTGTTAGGCTCTAGTCTAGTCTGCTTTCTCAGACTGTTTCCTACTAGGCTATGTAGCTTCATCAGTGTCTAATCACTGAATAGTTCATTACTCAAATTCTGGACTCCATTAAATTACAGAATGTTCAGTTCTTCAGTGAAGCTTTTCTTACTTAAAAAGGGTCAGAAAGTACCCAGTGGGACGAGATCAGGGTGGACAGTAGGGAAAAACATTGGACTTCACAGAAGAGAGCAGTTCTCTTCCCGGAGAAATTATTGGCTACATTTACATGGAACCTAATATTCCCGTTATAATCAGTTTAAAAGGTCAAAGCCAAAATAAGAATACTCAATATAAATGACTCAGTCAGAATAAAAAGGCCCAAGCTGATTAAAAACTAATAGCAGTTTGAGCCTTTTCATAAACTATTTAAAAAAAAAAAAGATTTAAAAAGTAAAAAAATTGTTGTGCTTCCTTCCTGCCTACGGCCTCTATCTTGATGTGAATGTGTGCAGGTTGTTCTTCACAAACAGGAGAGGTTATTACCGTCTCTTAAAAAGAATTTGAGAATTAAATGCCACAGTAATGCTGAACAGATGGTAGAGATGCAGTTTAACACTATTCCGATTATCTTCACTCAGAACATTTTTATTCAGAAATAAAAATGTGTGTCTACAACTACATGCAATGGTGTTCTTAATTCACCATAAAACTGTATTTATTCTTGTAGCCTTCGTGATGACTCTTGTGAAACATGAGAAAGGATGATGTTGTTAGGCATACTTTAATAAAACAATATATTTTTAATATAATTTAACTGTATTCATAAATAACAATCACGCTGAAATGAAAACTTGGGATTAAAAAAAATTATATTTGCCAAAAAACATTCATTAGCAGTCTAATAAAATTAACATTACAGGATCAAAATTTACAGAGAACTTTCACATATGTGTGGCCTTTTGCTTTAGTTGGCTTATCAGTGAAAGATGCATTAGGACTGGGGGGAATAACCAAAACTACAACAAAAAAGAGTAACGGAGAACAACCTCCAGAGACAGGAAACGTGTGAAACATGGCTGCCGTAATTGCATGTTTAGTGTTTAAGCTGGGGCTCTTTGTTGGTGCCCATCAATAGTTTTTTAGTAGTCCCACTTCTTTTACTGCTTGTGACCCTTCCAGACCTCCTGGCGACACGTAACCCTGCCCCGCATCGAGGGAGGGCATTACATCAGCCTAACTCTAGGGGAAGTTCAGTGTGGATATGTACGCTGAGTGAGGCTGACATCATGCTGGCCTTTCATCTGCCTGGTAGCAACATTGGCACAGCGTTCTTCCAACCGACTCCCCCCTCTCCTCATTCGTGTACTCCTCTCCCACCTGATTGCACTCTTCTGAGACTCGGAGGCTTCCATCTGTCAGCAATCATCTGCCCTTCAAACCAGGGACTGGGCTATTGTTCGCCAATGGGCCCCACCTGCCAGTAATCTTCCCTATAAGGCTTGTCCCGAATCAGGTCCACCATTTGTTTCCCCTTCGATGCTAATCACCTGTGTGTTGTGAAAGTCCCAGTTCCCAGTACATGTCAGGAGACACTGTGCCGCTGTTTTTCGGGGTGAGATCAAACAGCTTAATGATCTGGGACTGACTGAGCTGAACTGCCTCCAACTTGACCGACTGATCACAAAGATAGCTTCTAGACAGCAGAAATTGCAAAGTTGCAACCCTGTTTTTTATGTGTGCATTTTAGACACAGTAAAAGCTGACAGACTCCTGTTTTAATGTTTTTTTTTAATAAAATAACAGTATATGTAGTCAACCATAAATTTTCATGCCCTCATATTATCAAGTGATTCTGTGAAAAGGAGCAATAATCACAGCTTTATCACAGTTCTGAGGTTTTATTGGGGAAATCTCTTAGCCCGCAGATGAATGCTGTTACACCGGTTTGAAATAAACCAAAGATTAACTGGAAATTTGAACTGTGTAACCGAGATTGTTATTTTCCAAGACACAAAACATCTGGCTCTCATGACAGGTGATGTTCACGTAGGCAACACCAAAAAACACCAAAAAAGAGGTTTCGTCGTGAGCAACTACATTAGGATCCAGCCACTCACAAACCGAGGCTTTCTATTCAATGAGCTAATATCAAAATAATATTATATAAACTTAAATGTAGCTGCACTCACTTTATGAAAGCAAGCTTGAACTTCTTCTTCTTTTTTTTTTTTGTAAGGAAAAGCTATTAATAAAGCAGTCAAATTACTGCGGTGTGTTTCACACAGAGAAAAATAATGCGGCATGCAAAGAAGCACTTTTCACTTCACCCTAAAACCCACAGGTATTTGGGTTGGCTATCACGCTAGGCTGTAGAGGCACCAGCACAACCATGCTCTTAAGGGCTACGACATTAGACGATTGTTTTAAGCCTTAAACTACGCTGTTTCCAAAGGGGGGGGTTATGAAAATTTGAAATAAATAGGCATTTCTCATTGTTTGTCTTTGATTATGTAGTATGTGTTGTTGGTCAGATTAGGCGGCCTAAAAACATGTACAGTTAACTCTTATCTTTGATTCCCAGATAATCTATTTTGAGGTGCATGCATCAACCTAGGTTTGTGGTCATGACTCAAGCCAAAGATGTTCCATTTTGGAATAAATCACTCATTTTACAACTGCAAGCAGAAACGCCGAATAAAAATGTATAATTAACACACAATGCTCCTGATATGCATCTGTTTTTCTTTACCGGGTTTGCTCATTTCGCATACAAAGACATCGCTCTGCCCGCAAACCTTTAGGTAGAGTCCATAACTGAAGGTTTTCGCTTTCCCACAATTCACAATAAAAACCTACTTATTTATGTACTTTGATGAACACGGCCGGAGTGATTCCAAACAAGTAAATCCCCAAATAATGAGGAAAGTATATTCGTAAAACTCGCTAAGCATCTGGGAGCGGTTGTGTAGTATGAAGCATCATCAAGGAGTCTCTGGCATTGTTCATCTACGTTGGAAACATGTTCTTTCCGATATCCAGAACAAAAACAAAACAAAACCAGTCTTTTGCCAGTACTACAGGCTCACTGGGAAACACCGCTATAAACAGATGCTCATGGAATTTAAATGGAAACATACCCAGTAACTGTTTGAAGACCTGCCCAGGACTCCCTTTTCCTTGGGCGCCGACACCTCACTGTTAAAAACCGTGACCAAAATGGTCACGGGGGTTTTTACAGGTACAAAGGTTCTGATTTGGAAAGTGGCAAATGCCACAGCAAGGAAGGCAGTTTTTGAGAGGAAATTAACCTTGATTGCATTCAAATGTTTTGGTTAATGAATTCTAACAGCTTAACGTGTGCTTGCCTCCTTCTCGGAGAAATTAAGCAGGCTGAAAGTATCCATAATAAAATGGTGTCTGAATTTAATCAAGCTCTATTAATGCCCTCTTACACAGAATAACATGTGTAGTTATACTAGATAATCCCAGAAACTGAATACATATTAATCAGATCAGTGGATACGATCTATATAAAGTTGCGTCTGGGAATTGAGATACATTTCAAACCAGGGGTGCCAAACATAAGGCCCAGGGGCCAAAATAAACCTGACAAAGACTCCAGAGTGGCTCACTTGATTACTTTGGAATATATAAAGGAGGTATATAAAATATATATATATATATATATATATATAAGATTTTAGACTTAATTTCTTATGTTTCAAAGCTTTTCCTACTGACAAAAATCTCCACCAATCATATCACACCAAAGTGATTTTTTTTTTGTCACACTGCATCAAATTATAGTTGATTATGTCAATTAAGCATCATGAGGTGGAGGGTGGGGGGGTTGTTCCCTATTTTTTTTTTTTTTTTTTTGCTGGGAGTTTTAGAACCCTATTAGTTAGGTTGCTTAATATTTCTGCTAAGTACTCTTTAAAATACCAGAATAGGGAGGACGGAGTAGGTTTAAGTTTATTAGATTGATCAGTATTGTTGAACTATGAAATATTTTGGGTGCAGTGCATTTTTTGCATAGAGGTATAACAGAATAGCTTTAGTGTTTGTTTTTTTTTAACTTGAGTATGAACTTATACAAAAAGCAGCAAGATATAAAAAAAAAACTTTTGTTGATTAAAAAACACACTATATCGGATTCATATCGGTATCGGCAGATATCCAAATTTATGATATCGGTATCAGTATCGGACATAAAAAAGTGGTATCGTGCCATCTCTAATATATATATATATATATATATATATATATATATATATATACATACATATATGTGTGTGTGTGTGTTTTTTTTATTTTGTGGTCCAAAGTTAAAATAAATAATAAATCAATTAAAAGTGTTGGTGAATTATTACAGGAGAGTCTGGGCAAATCGCTTAGAGAATCTTTTCTGTAATTTTATACATTTATTTATTTGATCTGGCAGATTTCTTTCATTTGCTACAGCAGCATTTCACATAGAATCAATTTTAAAATAATCATATAGACAAACTGAAACACACTGTTGAAATTGCACTTCTTTTTTTCATATTAATTGGGATTAAACATGAATGTAAACATTTTTATACTGACAGAAAGGGGAGTTTCACTGGTTTGGCCTACTTAAGGTCAAAGTGGGATGTTCGTGTGTGAAAATTCAGTTTGAGTTCCCTGTTTTAAACAGTATAGAAGGTCACAATAAATTAGATACACTAGAGACTCTTTTATTTAAGCAGATTTGTACCAGTTTTCTGTAAAATCAGTGGAATTTGACAATTATCAGACCCAGAATAGCACTCTTGAAGCAGTAAACAATACCTTGCTCAAGGGCAACTCTCAAATAAGTGCTGATGGAAAGGAAAGCAAATCTCATTCCTACCTTCAGATTTATTTATCAGGTGGTGTTCATTTAATTTACCATAGAGCCAGAAGATCCAAAATCTGTCCTTAACATGTACGACTGTGATTTCTGTAGAATATTTTAAAATGAAAAACAAAAAACTGTCGGTGAAACTCAAAGAAAATCTTTTTTTCCCATTTACAAAATACGGTGCTTCACAGATGTAAACAACTCAGCATGAGTTTAACCAGTCATTGATGTATAAGAATAATACATTTATATTTAAAAAAACTGTTTCAATAAGTCCAACACAGTAAAATGGCACCTGCGTGCGTCATCCTAAGATGTGCTAATTCTCAGTCAACACTTTCTTTTAAGTAAGACATTAGCTATAACAATAGGCCCCACGATTCCCAAGGAATTGGAGCGAGCAGATAACAAACACGTGCCTCTGAAAGCTTTGTCCTCTCCTCCAGCGTGTTTTTTAAAATGGCTGGATAATGAGTGTGAGGGTGGATCAACTTATTCATTGGCTTTATCATGACTTGCCATGCTGCAATCTTAAAGATACACTTATCAAGGGGTTTGAGAAACCAAACCCCTGTAACAGAGTGTCACTGTTGTAAAATAAAACAGCTCCCAAAATAGCAACACGTATTACAATTAGTTGCCAATAAGAAGCAAAAAAACTGGGAAAAAAAGCATGGCATTATAGTTAAGGTGTGCTTTCTCTGTTTTATATGTTGTAATTGTCCAGTTCTTCACAAAGAAATAAGTTTTATGATGTAATTTTGGCATATATTTTCACTTTTGATATTTTCTTGCCCTTTTTTCCCTTTTAACGTTGCGCTATTTATACAAGTTGAACTTGCTCAAGAGGTTTTTTCTTTCTTTCTTTTTACCACACAGCCTCCCTCCAGTCTCAGGTTTTTCCATGTGTTTTGCTTAAATTTCCGACACATTTTATAGTTATCCTTAATGACTGATTATTTGTCTTCCCATATCAAAAACAGATTTCAGCCCACCAAATTCTTTCCCATGGAAGCCAAAGGTTGATTCCATTAAAACTCCTTCTAATCTCCGATGGGATATTTAAAAAAGAAAATGCTGGTATCAATTAAAAAGCACTACAGACTTCACACCAAGGGGAATGTGCTTTGATGCAGCAGCTTGTGGAGATCTTGTAACCGGCACAGGTTTTATGTTAAGATGTCACGCACTCAGAGTGAAAGTGAACGTGCCATCTTTTTTTTTTTTCTGGAAATTCAAAGCATTTAAGGATAAACTGTTTTGGTATGTAATGAAGCAGCAGGATGCAACTGTGTGTGTGTGTGTGTGTGTGTGTGCTAGAAGTAACCAATAAAGAACCAAGCATTTCTGATATCCTCCATAAAAGACATCAATTAAAAGCATGATTCATTGTTTCCTCAGGGCCACTGTGGCCCATTAAAGACAAGGATGGAGACAAAAAGCCCTCCGCAGCTGGCAGGCAGCAAACCGATAAAACCGACATGGCAACAGAAGCCGATGTTTGAAAGCCACCAGTCGCGTAGCACCTCCAGCAGAGCTTCGCTGAAAGGTCAAAGATCAAAGTCTGCCAATTTCGATAGTTTTTTTCACATTATTCACTGCTGACAGGGAAATGGAGGAAATCCTAAACTGACTTCACCACAGGCATTCAGACTCAGAGATGGATAGGAGGTTATGTGAGTAGCCTGTGTTATTCCTACATGTGACTAACCAGCCTGTTTGATGAGTGAGTGGCTGCACAGCTTTGTGGCAGACAATTTAGAGGACCTGCTGCACATTACAGAGAGGTCCGTGACTCTGCTTAAGCAGCGTGTGTTCGACACTTGCCGTTAAGCATGGGAGGGAAACGCTAAGTGTTTCTGGTTCTGATCAATTTGATTTCCATGCAAATTTCAGTCACTTGCATGCAAATCATGAGCACCCCCTTGAGTGAATTATAACAACTGTTCAAAGTGCAACACAGTTAAACAGAAACCATTTGCGGGGGAAAATGGAATCCCCTGTTAAATGAACTAAACTGCTGACTCTATAATAAACAAATGGCAGGTAAGAGCCAAAGATAACACGAAGGTGCTTGGAAAGGAGTGCAGCATTTACAACCAGAAGCTAGAGTCGTGTGTGTGTGCGTCTTTCTTTTTTCTTTTCCCTTTTTCCATCTTGCATCTAAAGCAAGTGCCACTGGAACACGTAAACACAGAGCAGTGGAAGCTTCTCAGATGTCACCAGATCTGGAGCTACAGGAAGGAAGAGATGTTTTTCAGCACCAAACATGGAACATGGGACCCTAAATGAGCAAAGTGTAGTTGGATATTTTAGAGGACTTTAGAGGTAATGCAAAGCAAAATGATAGCAATCCTTCTAGAGTTTTCAGAATCTAAATGCGTCCCCTGATGCCATCTTATCTGAAAAGGACTTGAAGAATAATAAAATAGATACAGAAAGTGAAATTTGGGGTTGAACAACATGAACCTGATAATTACACTCTACCTACACATGTCACCACCTGTTAGTATATATGTCTAAAGGGTATGATACTTTAGATATTGTGGAGTTTAGATTAAGCAAATTATAGATTCAAAATTAAAGTAATCATAATTGCTCTAATATTGTTTCACTCGGAATAAGTTTTTTTTTGTAACTGAAAAGAGCCGGTTGGTATCTGACCAGGATGCCTTCTGGGTGCCTCCCAAGTGAGGTGTTCCAGGACGAATGAATGAAATACATTCGATACGTGAATGGAATATATTGGCAGGTCTAATTTGATGACTACAGTTGATCGAGTAGCTGAACACAGTGGGTATCAAATGAAAGCCATTTGCATTGATCCAAATTGTAAAAAGAGCTCAAAAATTGTAAAAAAACAAACAAACAAAAAAAAACTTTATTTATTTTCAGGCCAAGTGTTGGAAATGCACTGATGATCTGTAGCTCTGAAGGACTACACACTAAGAACTATGAAAGTGCAGTACATGAATGTGCTGAGCTACAGACTTACTTAATGTTGCCATTCAGCAGCTACTTACTCTATAATTTGGAAATCCTTCATATGAAAATATCAGCAGTAAACCTGAACAATAACCTCTCACTCTCTGCTCACACACAAAATATCCTCTAAAAATTTTTGCTAAGTCTAAAAAAAGGTTCAACGAGTCTGTATAAGCAAAAGAAAAGGCCTGTAAATTGATTGATAAACAATACATATAAAAATCTGATTTTAAACAATAGCTAAACATTTACTATAATGTCAAATAAATACTCTGTTTTCAATAAATACTACTATCCTGAAAGCCTGCTTGCACTCACGAGGATAGCATCCACAGGGACACTACCTGAGGATAAAATAAAGGCAGATTGGAAGCCTGACCAGAAATTTCCTACTTCTGAGGCTGTATGGAACAAATTACTGCGTGCTGTAATGCCCACAGATCATGAAGATATTCTAAGACTCAATGGCTTAATGAGGTTCTTGGATCACACACATGATGCAGAGAAGCATGACGGACTGACCAATCTGCATCTTCCCTTTGTACTTCTGGTAACTCGACACAAAAATGACAACACACACGACCCAGACACACATAAACAGACATACAAATGACAGAAACAGAGGCAGTCTGTTTAAAAATGAGTAATTACTGCTGTAGCCCATAAGAAGATCTCTGTGAATCAGCACTAATTTTCCTATCAGCACTAATAATATGCCCAACAGTCTAGCCTCACTGAAGTTCTCTAGCAGTAAGTGGCTCAACATGCCTCCAATGGTTTGGTGTCTGAGGTCACATCCTTAAGGGAATTAAAGGCAGGCCCGTACACATTTAAATGCATTGATCTCACTTTGCCAACGGCAAGCTTACAGTGGTGTGGCAGAAAAGGCACACTGCTTCACAGTTTTCTTTTGTTTTTTGAGAAAGTGATCAGAAAAGTGTTTCGGGCCAGAGGTACAGCATCTGCTGATGAAAGAAAGATGAAAGCACGCGCAAGATATGCCAGTATTAACTAGAATTAAAACCCATCATCTGAAAGCAATACGATGTTTCAGTCATATGGAAGTTAGTTTCTAATGTCCTCTACCAAGTGAGCTATTGCTCTGGAGATGTTAACACCTAGCTACAAAACATTTTCCCTTTTTTGGTGTACACTAGACAATATTTTACGTACTTGATTATTTCCTTAGACTTTATTTCGGATGCACTGTTCCATGTTTTTTGTTTTAAGTCAAAGCCTGGAGTAATGGTCCTTGCAGGAAGTTCTATGGTGAAAAATTGGTTCGACCACCAAAGTCATTGACACTTCTCTCTGAACAGATTACCTGACTGTAAAGCACTCTTTAACTAAGTGGTTGTGATTCACCGCATTGCCACAGATTAATTAAAGTTACGAGAACTTTTGTGATTTCTTTTTATGTGGTTTAGGGATTTACTGAAATGTGACTGGATTCTACCACGTCATTCCCTACTTCCCCAAATTTCCTGTCCTCTCACGGCTGCATGTGCATTAGACACAAAGTAATTTGCGTGAATTGCTCTGTAATTAGGCCTATCTCTAATAAAGCTTCAGTAGGCGATAGCTGCGCTTCTTTCCAAAGCTACAAGCCTGCATATCCCTTGGAGACAATCGTTTTTCACGTCAGGTAATTAGAGCAATTGTAGAGCACATTGTACCTCGTTACCTGCATGTCATTTAGCGTAATGTTATTAGTTACAAACAGTCTGTAAAGGGAGCTATAGCATCTCACCGAGCCTACAACTTCAGTGTTCAGGCCAACAAATGAGAGCATGCCAGCTGCTCAGCAGACTTTGGTGCTCATGGTTTACCTCTGTCAGACGTTTTGACTTATATATATTGTATAATTTCAAATATCATGCAGGCAGGCATTACAGAATAAACATATGAACAAATGAATTGTCCACATCATTTGAATTGATGAAAGACAAACCTGACGTAAGTAAGTCTTACAAGACTTGCCTGTAAGACTTACTCCAGGAAAGAGGTTATCTCCAGGTAAAATAGATGTGGATAGATGGAAAGGTGGGACTTCCACCCAAATCCAGTGTAGGTTGTAAACTCTGCTTAATTTACCAGTCACACATATGTACAACACTTAACTAAGACTACAATATTAATGCCAGCCCATAGGAGGCTAAACTAGTATGTCACTTTGTGTGAGTGCTATACAAGCAGTACTGTGCGTGGCAACCAGAAAGGTGGAGGGTTTCCTCCTACCTGTCATGGTCTGGGTGGGTACCTGCAGGTCTCCAACAGCGGCTCCTCCTCCTTTAGGCGGAGTTCGGTTGCTCCTCCCTGGCTGACCACCTGTGGGCAATTATTCCGGCAGTATATCAGACCTGCGCACTCAACCGTTCATCGCCTGAGTATCTGCTATCCCCATGTTGGTCAAGTGGAGTGTGATTGCTCTGTCCAGAACCCGTGTGACGACATCCCTGTTTTTCTTGTTCTCAGAGGTAGCTCCTGGAGTGGAGGTCTTGTCTTCCTCATTCCCGCTTTCCTGGACCTGGGCCGCCTGCTGCTGATACGACGTTGCCTGCCGGCCCGCCACTCACTTGCCTGCCTCCCCACGTCTCGACCACATCCGGGCCTTCCGCCCTACCTGTCCCCTCCACCTGAAACCAAGTAAGGCAACTCAGTTTAATTGTGGAGGATCGTTGATTGCCTGCTGGATCCCACTGACTGTGATCTCCTCTCATTACAGTGCCCCAGCCCCTTCATAGTCCAGTTTCCACCTCCCCGCTGCCTCTGCTGTTCAGCTGCCTCCTAGAGTTGTCTAGGTCACCCTTAGTTACCTTAGGTTATCCTACGCGCCACTAGTGTGGTGGCGTCGTTTTGTTTTCGCTTGTGTTTACTTGTGGGGGGAAATAAATCCTTTGTTCTCTTACCGTCTCGCTTCCGGGTTGGTTTCTGCACCTGTGTCCATCTCTGTTACCTCGTGCCACTGGGCCGGGACACTACCAGTGCTTTGCACTCCTTTTGTGGTATTTAGTATTTTGGTTTGCATTCTTCCCTCACCTCTGGCAGCCTTAACCAGATGGATTTTCAATTATTTATCACGTATTAATTTTAATGATTATGAATATGTGTATGCACATACCCCTCTCCAACTATGACAGACGGAGGGCCAACCTCATCTCATACATGTGTCATAACCGTTCTGTGATATTTACGAATCATTTTAGAGTTTAGATTGATTAGCACTTGTGAAAAATAGGTTGCGTTAATGGATAAGGTGAAAAGGTCTGCGCATAAGTCACCCCTCAAATAAGTCAACAGTTCTGTCGAGCTTTTGGGGGAATTCCCAAATTATCACTGTTGTATTTACCCACGTCAATCATGTGTAGCAAATGAAATGCATTAGTAAAGTATCCATGTCTCTTGCTTGCTCTGCTTCCTTATGCCATAATACAACAATGCCATGTAGGAGAAGAGATTTCTTAATATGCATGTAGTGAGTAAAAGAAAATGTCTGGAATAAATATGTCATGCACTGGTGTTTATAGAGGCATGTGCCGTGTTTTCTTGCGATTCTGTTGTGCATCGACACTTTTAACCTGAACTAGTGCCTCTTTAAAACTGTCACGCAGAATTTCCAGGCATCCTAATTGTGCAGGTTCAAAACTAGATCCCTCACGGTGGTCCCTAGTGAGCAGCTCTATGAGGTCTAAATGTTGTTCAGTGAAGACTCGCAGCAGTCCTACCCTCCATTGAGCACAAATTGCCTGAAAAGTGCAGAGTCAGTAGCAAAACAAAAATAAAATCAGTCTTTTGAGCAAGCCAGCAGACGTCTCTCACACTTGCATAGATATCAGAGTGCACCACAAGTGAATTCGGATTGCTGCCAGCTCAGGACGGCTCTGTAAACTTATCATTTTGAGAGTGCTCGCAATCATCCTTAAATCTAAAGGGGTTTGCCATTACAGAGCCAGGAGGTCTTGTCACCATAATCTAGTGAGAAAAGACCCATGCCAGACTTCCCCCCCCCCCCCCCCCCCTTTTTTTTTTTTTATCAGTAGGGTAATTTACTGTGAACTCTTGGTACTTGAGAGATATGACTGGTCAACACACTCTAAAAAATGAGTAGAAAATCAAGAAAGACGGAAAGAGGGTTCTTAGAAATGCAAATAAAATGAAGCTCCTGTGTTATGTGTGGAGAGCCTCTTCACTAGTAAATGAACCATCTTCAGAGAATATCATACAGTAGATTTTTTTCCTGAAAATGTAGAGGCACTTCTGGGTTACTCTTAAAGACAACTCACTGAATAATTCATTTTTACAGTGTATCCTCACTACTTACAAGACTGAAAAAACAAAACAAAACAAAAAACAAAGAGGGTATGGAAATATTTATTGAGTGCTTTCCTTTTCATTTCCAAGTACCCTTTCACACTATCACAATAGTTTTGAAATGCTGTATCGTTAAGAGGTCAGGGGTTCAGGGCTGCTCTGATAGCCTGGGTGATACCCTCACCCTATGACAAATGGGATAGGCTTCAGTCCCTCTGTGACCCTGAGTTGAATAAGGGCTTAAGACAATGTATGGATGGGCACAGAGTGTTTCCACTTCCCACTTTTTACTGTCACTTTATTTCTTATTAGGCTCATTCATCAGCAAAGATCAGAATATTTGCTTTTTCTTTGGTATCTTACATAAAAAAAAAGACTCATTTGTTTCTAAGAGAATATTGGGAGCAACAACACCATGAAGTCCAAAGAACACACCAGACAGGTCAGGGATAAAGTTATTGAGAAATTTAAAGCAGACTTAGGCTACAAAAAGATTTCCCAAGCCTTGAACATCCCACGGAGCACTGTTCAAGCAATCATTCAGAAATGGAAGGAGTATGGCACAACTGTAAACCTACCAAGACAAGGCCGTCCACCTAAACTCACAGGCCGAACAAGGAGAGCGCTGATCAGAAATGCAACCAAGAGGCCCATGGTGACTCTGGACGAGCTGCAGAGATCTACAGCTCAGGTGGGGGAATCTGTCCATAGGACAACTATTAGTCGTGCACTGCACAAAGTTGGCCTTTATGGAAGAGCGGCAAGAAGAAAGCCATTGTTAACAGAAAACCATAAGAAGTCCCGTTTGCAGTTTGCCACAAGCCATGTGGGGGACACAGCAAACATGTGGAAGAAGCTGCTCTGGTCAGATGAGACCAAAATGGAACTTTTTGGCCAAAATGCAAAACGCTATGTGTGGCAGAAAACTAACACTGCACGTGACTCTGAACACACCATCCCTACTGTCAAATATGGTGGTGGCAGCATCATGCTCTGGGGGTGCTTCTCTTCAGCAGGGACAGGGAAGCTGGTCAGAGTTGATGGGAAGATGGATGGAGCCAAATACAGGGCAATCTTGGAAGAAAACCTCTTGGAGTCTGCAAAAGACTTGAGACTGGGGCAGCGGTTCACCTTCCAGCAGGACAACGACCCTAAACATAAAGCCAGGGCAACAATGGAATGGTTTCAAACAAAACATATCCATGTGTTAGAATGGCGAGAATCTGTGGCAAGATCTGAAAACTGCTGTTCACAAACGCTGTCCATCTAATCTGACTGAGTTGGAGCTGTTTTGCAAAGAAGAATGGGCAAGAATTTCAGTCTCTAGATGTGCAAAGCTGGTAGAGACATACCCTAAAAGACTGGCAGCTGTAATTGCAGCAAAAGGTGGTTCTACAAAGTATTGACTCAGGGGGCTGAATAATTATGCACACCCCACTTTTCAGTTATTTATTTGTAAAAAATGTTTGGAATCATGTATGATTTTCGTTCCACTTCTTACGTGTACACCACTTTGTATTGGTCTTTCACGTGGAATTCCAATAAAATTGATTCATGTTTGTGGCTGTAATGTGACAAAATGTGGAAAAGTTCAAGGGGGCCGAATACTTTTGCAAGCCACTGTATTTCATAGGATGGCTGTACTCTCATGACCTTTTTTTAGCTACAGCTTTGCTGGGAACTTGCATTCCTTGCAAAATGTCTTTTGACAAACAAAGATTTTGAAAATGCTGATCTGTCTCTGTCGTCTTTGCTTTTTCGTCCATAACTCTGCTTTTGCCTGAATGACCCGTGACAGTCGTGCTGACGGTCCATTATAACTGTCTAATCATGACCAGCTGGCCCATAAATCAATCAGTAACTTGGGATTTATTAATTCCTTGTAATCCACTACTTGGTTTACCAACAGAAAGCCATTCTTAACACAAATACTTTTAAATTCCTTTTTACAATGACTGTAGGGATTTAAATCAAACAAAGCTGATCAGCAAGGTTACAAATTAATTGCACAGGAATTTCAGTTCATTTTCAGCTGTATTTAACAGCAACTATAGTCAACAGCCAATGACCCATAACATGATTATTGGCGAGTACACCAACCACATTTTAGTAAACAATCTGCAACCCTATTCATCCATCCATCCAGTTTGGGGTCACAGCAGGCTGAAGCCTATTCCAGCTTTCAAAGGTCTCCCTGGACAGGTTGCCAGTCTATCACATGGATAACACAGAGAGGCAGACAACCATTGATGCTCACATTCACACTTTAAGCCAATTGAGAAGCTAACTGAATTTGACAAGCATGTCTTTGGATTGTGGGAGGAAGGCAGAGATCCTGGAGTGAACAGGCAGCTCCATACAGAAAGGAGCCAGCTAACCAGGTGGTTTATACCCAGGATCTTCTTCTATGTTAAGCACTGCACCACTGTTGCACCTACAGTAATTCACCATGTATTTTTTTAAAAAAAAAGATGGGAAGAGGGTAAAGCATACCTCACCATCCTTTCATGATCATGGAAGGCAGGAAGAGCAGCAGCTCTCATGGAGGGGTGAAGTTCTGCCTTCTCATTAAACCGGTATAAGTGGTTTCACTGACAAGAATCTAAAGAAATGTCAACATGCAAATAACTTTCTATGAATCCACTTTAAAATCTAGCAGGACAGGGTGACCCGAGAAACGCAGTTCTCAGCACAATTTTAATAGATCCAGATGATGGGATTTCCATTCACTGCCATGAACGTAGACATAAAAATAGTGAGTTGTTGAGTTAGCTCACTTGGGCAGATTGTTTTGGAAACCCCGCTGAGATTTAACTTCCTTGTATCAGAACATATAACATGAATTGTTAATCTGGCATGTAAATTGCAGACACATCTTTCCTGTGTTTTCTCAGTTGTTTCGTGTTTTAAGTCACAGCAGACACGTTGGAAGTGATCACAACGCAGGACTAGCTGGCTACGACACATGGTGATGTTTGCAGCTGTTCCTCTAACTTGTAAAGTACGGTTGAAATGTAGCTATTACAGTAGTCAAACACTTAGAGCAAAAATGACCTCATGCTCTAATTTAAAGCCTATATAAATAAATGACTTGTTAATAATATAGCAGTTGTTTATACTGTGATGGAGCCAACAACATGGCTGGTTACACGGTGAGTCTGTGGACGTTATTTCAGCTCATGTTTGATGATATTTGAGGTCATTCTGCCCTCACATCCTAAAGGTCCTCACAGTTGAGAGACTGGAATACCGGCCATCGTGCATACCACTGACAAGGCTGTGACAAAGTGTTTTTCAACCACACACTCTCACTCATGCTTCCTTTTCTAATGACTGTGGGTCACTGAAAGTTGTGGTCCTTTTAGTGCAAAGCTCCACTCAGGCTTAAAGTAAAAATAGCACTCCAACCTTTCTTCCAGTTTTGTGGGGAAGGAAGCAGACAGGGTTCTCCTAATAGGAAGCTCAGAGACTGTCGTCATGGGAGTACGAACAGGGAATTTGTGTCACAGTTCCCTTCCTGTTGGGCAGGCCAATAGCAGAACCTAAACCTCAAGATAAGAACTCCAAGCACCCTTAGCTCAACTTTATTGCTTCAGCCTAATGCAAAAACCATAGCACCTCACTAGCTGGAAATTAGCTTCCTTGTGGTGCCCGGGGCAACGAGCCGTTTCTCGCCTACCCCTTGCATCAATAAATGACAGCAACGGAAGCTTCATGGGGAATTCCTGGAAGGGTCACCTCAGTCTGTTTTACATTACGGAAGTCTGTCATATTATAGCAGCTGACAACAGCTAAGGAAAGATGAGACAAATAAGAACGTGGGATTTCAAAACAAAGTGGGTCTACCCAAAGCCACATCTCCAGTGGTTCCATGGTGAGAGGGTTTGATTATCTCATAAGTTTATGTTTGCTGTAGGAGTACGCCACATCTTGAGCCGCACTAATGAGTCATTAGTTACTCAGTAGATGACAGGAATGGTAACCATAAACAGAGGCGCGCTGTTTGGGTTTGGCTGGTGCGTTGTGTTCCCTCATCAATGCTTCTATAAGTGTACACAATCCTTATTTGAGTTATCAGTTTATACAACTTTGACAGTCTTTCATGTGTTGAACAATGAGGCTGACAATAGCTGAAGAATAGTCTGAAAAATGTCGTATTGTTAAAGCAAACTGCCGCACATGCACTGCAGAACATGTGAGCCAACATCATAAATCATTAATCTGCCAGTGACAGCACTGTTTTTGTAATATTGTAACTATTTTAGCATGCAGATGTTTACTAAACAGAGGGGATATGTCTTATAAAAACTACAGGTATAGTATCTCTCAATGTATTTTTTATGCACTCAGTGCTTGGTGCTCTGTGTGAAACTCCCTCTACACACTGGCTCATTCCCAGTGGAGCACATTACATCAGTCAGGGCTAATCTTGATTTTGTATAACCGGGGTTAATTCCACTTAGAGTTTGTGATGTAAAGCTGAAATCTGGAATTGAGATTCCAATGAGAGTGTCAACCGTGAACAGAAGTCTCCAAGACTCAAGAATACAAACATAAAGAGCCAAAGCACATCCTCTCCCCAGCGGAAAGTCTGACCAGACACTCACTTTCGATTGGTTGCATAAAAGGCATTGAATCATGGTGCTTAATAAGTTGTACACTTATATACAAAGACTTATAGATACTGTAAGCACTTTGGGTACTGACAGCAGTCAGTACTGTGCAAAACCCTTTAGCTATCCCTCATTTGTGTTATTTTTTTCCTTCAAGAAGTCAGGCTTTCTTGTCATGTTTTTTTATTGTTCTGCAGCAGTAATTCTCCAGACTTTCTGAAGCTCTTTCAGAGTTTGTATTTAGAGATTGGCTGCTTTTTCGCTCAATTTCAGTGTAGGTTTTACAGCTGACTGACTAATTGATAGCTTAGTGAAGAAACAATTTTAAATCTTTCTGCAGCCTTTCTGTTAATAGGAACCTTTTGCAACAACACATAATTTCTTCCCATTTTTTTTTTGTTGACTCTCTAAAAATACCAAAAACAGTTTACCAAGCATAAAACAGTTTCTTTTGCACCAACAAACTCATCCTAATGAGATATTAGCCAAAAACTTGGCATATCTCAGAACAGTTTGCAGCGTTCCCTTAAAACATTGGTGGAAACTTGAGGACAAGTGGAGGACAAAAAGAGTTGGAGGCTTAAAACACTAAACACGTACATACAGATGAACAGGCTCTTAAATTTGTGTCCTTAAGAAAGTGGAAAACAAAAATCCAGCAAAGGCCTGATCCATCTGTTGTTCACTGAAATCACATCAGTAATAATCTCAATGAAGGGGTGGCCATTCCTAAGGAAGGGAAACAGGGAGGAAAGGGTGATATATGCAAATTCACATAAGAACTGGACCGATAATCAGTGGCAATGCCATGGTCCAGGGTGTGTGGCTGGAATTTTCCATCAGGCTCCTGAGTCTTCCTGTCCTACAGCTTAAGCTCCATCTTGGAAATCACTCTGTGCCTCACCTGCCTGCCCTCCTGCCACCACACATCATCAGGAACCTCCAGACCTCAGGTCAGCCACCATTCTACACAATGTCCAGCTCACTCCAGAGTCATGTTACCCCTCTCTCATCGCTCACTCTCTCCACCTGCAAGGAAGAACAGTTATATAATACACTCCCCATCTTCAGAGCTCCACCTCCCTAACTCCAGTGTCCCCTCTTCACAGTGTGACTGCTTAACTGCCACGTTCCAGTCTGCATATCTGGCCCAATTCCCCCTTTCTAGATCCACGTCCACCTAGCCACGTTAACTAGGCCTTGCCTTTGTCCTTGTCACGGCTTCAAGTTTGAGTTTAACAAATAAACAGTCTAAAATGTTCTGCTGTCTCTGTTCCAGGTTCCTGCGCTTGAGTCCAGTTTTTGGTACCAACCTTTCGGTTTTGTGACAGACAACAGGTATTTTGGGTGTCTACAGCCATCTGTAAAACACAGTGTGGAGAGTCTGTGGGAATCCATTTCAGCCAGTGGTCTCGTGGATCTTGTCAAAATTGGTGGAATTATAAATGCTTAAAATTACCACCAGATGGAAAGCATCTGATTGGCAAGGTTCATTTTCAGGATGACAATGATCCCAAACACACTACCAGTGCAATAAAAGCATTTCTGGATACAAAAAAGAACTCAATCGAACAATATCAGTCACGGACTGGACTGGTCTCATCTTGAGAGAAAAGGTAAGACAAAGCAGGCAACATTTGCTTTGAAGCTTTGAATGTCCTCCAGGAAGCCTGGAGAATTATTCCTGAAGACTACTTGTTTGAATAAATCACTGTACCTAGTTCTCATTTATCAAGTAACATTTAAAGAAAGGTGGGGTGGCACAAGAACTGTTTTGGACATTATTGTATGGAACTAGGTTGTGCATTTACTGCTGCAAATATAATGAATCGTGACTGATATTATATCAGATCAATTTTGGTAATCTAAAATAAGAGTGACTAGATCTCATGCCAAAGATAAAAATCAGCCAAATTGATGCGATAGACCAAAACCACAGTTAAGTGATTGTTTTAAAACAACAGATTCATTTTATAGCCCTAAACAGTTCATCACATCGCACCATGTAAAGTTAGATTATGGCTCTGAACACAATGAAACACCAAAAAGCAGGGAGTCTGAATAAAGTTTTAAGTGGCTGGTTGCTCAGTCCGGCCTGCCATGTGTGTTTTAATACAAAGCTCTGAGGTCAAGAACAGCACACCTGGGACACAGCACACACACTGCTAGAGGAAGTGGTCGTATGCCAAAGAAAGCAATAGAAGTTTCCAGCCTATTCACCAGCCTGCTGCGATCCTACCCTTTTCAAATCCTTTGGTTTTCAACAAAATGAAAATAATTTTCCTAATTTCACACTGAATTAAAAATTTGTACAGCATGTATGAAGTTTTATCACCCCTGCATATTACTTAATAGTGCAGCGCATGGTCATGTTCACTCTTTGCCTTTATATATGACAAAGACAATAGAAAACATCAGTTAATACAACATGGTATGCACAGAAAAAATCCATTAATACTTAACCTGTGTTTGTTGAAGTCAACAGATGGATGCAGGTGCAGTTTAGCCTTTTAGCCATAAACTCATTTAACTTTCCTGCTCTATATTTTTTTTAAGAGGAGTAAATCAACTTTGGATTTCTGTGGTGTTTTTGAATAATTGTGGGAACATTCATGTGCATCTAATAACATGCAGCATCTGATGTCTTAAAACAGAGGTCTCTCAGCGCACCGGATACCGTGAAGCATGCGGTTGCTTGTTATATAACTTTTCAAAAATATTGTTTAAGTAAAGTCATCTCAAAAGGCAGAAACACTACGTAGCATCTGCTGTTTAGATCAAATAATATGTACCGTAATGATGTGATTTGCAAACCCTCCATTTCATTGTTTTTCCGATGCTCTGTGTCAAGCCACAGAAGGCGAAAGGGCTCCAAGTGAACATTGGCTATTATGGTGCATTTGCAGGGAGGGGAGGAAAGCATTTTGTCTCCTTGGCTTATCTCATAAAGTCAAAAATCACTACAGGCAGGTTTGTTAAAGCTACCCCCGATTCCATTAAAATATCTCATCTCTCATACAGATCCTATTGTCAGTAGTCCAGTTTGTTATTAAAGGGCCCATGCCACTTTCCACACACATATATCTATTACAATGCAAACCCAGGTTAATGACTCATTTTATCCTAGCCCTGATCTTTTCTAATCAAACAATAACCATGGTGACAAAGTATTATTGAATACCCTGCGTTTAATGATAAACAGTGGAGCCTTTCATCTGATTAACCAGAGCCCTGATTGCTTGTAATTGCCACATGTCTTATAGATGAAGCCTGAATGACAAATGCGTCTACAATGAGCTGTGATTCCAATGAAAGCACAACTTTCTTCCTCTTAACGGCTAATTCCGAATGAAAATCAAATCAAGCTGGTCTAAATGCTGCACACCTTCAGGCAAAGAAAACAACGTTTTGTCAGCCTCTCACCATTTCTCATCCTCATCTCGTCAAAGCCTCAAATCAAGATGGATCTTTTGTTTTGCTACTAGCATGCTGTAACAATCCCCCTGTACAGAACAAAACACAAATTCTGTAGCATACTGGCTGAAGACCAACTTTTCTTCAAACTTGGTCGTGTGGATCTATTTCGAGTTGCTCTCCACTCATGAATAGGCGCCCTCCACTTACACCCACCACCGCTGTTTGTTGTTCTGTTCAGACGTTTCTGTTTTGTATCAGCTTGGGTTTCCATGTATCTGATTTTATGCAGCTGTGGGGCAGCGGCATACTCAGGGCTCTGTGCTAATCTGCTTCAGTGAATGCTGCTCACCTGCAATTACACTCGTGTTCACCCCGCACTCACACTCACACAAAATATACCGTGGCTGTAGTGATTCTTGCATGAGTGGCATATATGTGTGAGTGCACTGAGAAAGGTTTGTCTGGATAGGAGATTACAACAACTTTAGATTAGCACAAAATGCTATTTTGTGCTATCCCCTTAAATTATTTAATTCCACATAATATTCTTATGATTGTTTGGATTAAGTTAAATGAGTCAAATACAGCAACCTCTGGGAAACATTGTTTTAGTTAATTGTTTCTTTAATTTTAAATGTAGTGTGTTGTGAGTCGTCTTTTTTGTTTTGGCTGCTCTCTAGGGTTTGCCACTAAGGATCATCTGGCTCTCACCCTATCCATCCTCTTCTGTCTCACCAACCCAAACTCTCCAAACTAGGGATGTTTTGGCTCACATATCGGTCCGATACTGACCCAAAACACTGGATTGGATATCAGTGATAATTTGTCAATTCATGGTCATCATGCCACAGCAGCTAGTTGTAATAATGCAGCGGTATGGGGGGTATTTCATGCAGCTACACCAACAACTTCTATGTGCACGTTGTTGTTGTTTTTGTCAGTGTTGTGCAATTGTGCAAAAGTGTTTTACTGAAGTGTAAACTGTGGTCAAAATGAGCTGAAAAGAGTCAAAACACTTGGCGACACTTGTGTACTTTCACTTTCCTTTTTTTTTTTTTTTTTTTTTTTTTTGTGTCCCGTTTGGATCTTTAGCCATCAGAATTGTTGTCTTAAGGTCAAGAAAGATGCCAAGCGGATTTATTTTACCAAGTGGATCATCATGGCATTGCCATATTGGTCCATTTGATTGACCTTTATTATAATTATGAATTTATTTTATTTTCGGTTGCTACAAACGGGACAGACGTGACTGGGGGATAGGACAGGGAGAAAGAATGAAAGAAAGAGAGGGAGAGAAAGAAAACCAAAGGGGAGAAGAGACGGTGAGAAGGGGGGGAAGAAACAAAAAAACAAACAAACAAACAAACAAAACGCCTGGATCACCTGTATGGAGAAAAAAAACAGAAGAGAAAGCAAACAACAAAGAGCAACATAATAAAAACAGCACCATCACAATAAACTAGCTAGCAGTAGATAACAGTAGATACTAAATAATAAACGATATTGTGCAGCACGCAAGATAGACAGCGCACAATGTGCTTTGAGGCAGCAGCCAAGAAAGGTGTAGTCCGCGTCTGTGAACACCCGTGTGTACACCTGTGTGCATACCTGTGTGGATCAGCATGCTTGTATTCCAAAGGTTTCTCCATGTAACGATCTGCTAGGGAGTGTGGGGAGCCATAGCCCCGTCCACCAGGGTATGAAGCAGGTATGGAGGAGATCCAGGCCCCAGATATCCAGAGGCCCCAGAGTACAAGGACCCGAGGAGGACCACCAAAGGGGGGGAACCGTGCCACCCTCCTGGGAAGAGCTGAGTAGAGCCCCAAACGAGAGGTCACCCCGCAGCTACGGAGCAGAGGCCAGAGGGGGTTGCAGTGGCGTGCCCGCGGGCTCTGCCGGCAGCCAGCTGTGCCAGAGAGGACCGAGCTTCAGGCCCAGAGGCCAGAGGCCTGAGGGCATCCCACCCCCCGGAAGGAGCCCAGTCGGGCCACAGGCGCCCGGCCCCACCAATCAGCCACCAGGAGTGAGCCGGTACATGCATGAGCGCCCAGCCCCAGACGACAAGGACCACCAACACACCAACGTCTGAGGGCATCAGCCACCGGCAGGGAGTGTGGTGAGGGGAGATAGGCCTCCGTACTTTAGAGGGCCTGAGATGTACCCAGAGAGGTTGAGTCTAAGACCCAAGCTGACATATAGACACAGACAAACAGGCACACAGACGTGCATTCCCACCCCCATATGCACAACCAAATACTCGGCACTCACCCAACGTGTAGACAGACACAAATAGACACTGCACAGACAGTCGCACTCCCCAAACATACTCTATATCCCAGGTCCAGGTACCCCCGCCCCCAGAGGGGCAAGCCGCACCTAGACCCAGGGGATGTAACCCTTCTCTCTGGGGTGGAGGCAAGCGGACCACCTCCTTATCTGCAGTAGCAGGGAGGCCCCGCATCCCAGACCCCAGTCTGACGGCCAGCACCTCCTCCCAGCCCCCCAGCCCTGACGGCTAACAGAACCGGGGTGAGTGAAGACCTCAAACCTCCCTACGCCCGCTCATATGTAGTGTTGCTGTGTGCTGTTCTAAAGTGCATTTAAAACTCAGGAGAGCATGGTACTAGCTTCCTCTCAGAGAGCAGCACGGCTCCTCCCGAAAACCCTTAGTGTCTAAATGCATTTAAAATTGAGGGTAGGGCACCAGCGCCAGAGGTGGGTTGGAGTACAACGACCATCCTCTGGATGCTGTAAAACGTGCCCACCCCCAAGGCCCTATATGTATGTGTTATGTGAGAGTGTGAGTAATGTGGATGTCTAGGTTGCAGAATAAAATTGAGGCACAGGCGGCCAGAAGGGGACAGAGGGGGAGTGCCTCCCCTGCACCCTGGTGACATACCTGCACCCCAAGCCCTGCGTGTGTGGGTGGGTGTGGTAGAGCGGGAATAGGGAGGCAGCTGAGGATGGGGAGGGAAGAAAGGGAGGGGCAAGCGGCCCCTCCCTGGGGCCAGCTCCCCCCGCTGACCCCAGTAGGCACCCCCACGCTCTGGAACCCACCAGGGCAAGGGGGCCCAGGCCCATCTGGACCGGGGCCCGCAGCAGCAGCACCGCCCAGCCCCACAGAGTCCGGGGCAGCCCACCCGAGTCCACCCCAGAGAAAACTGCACCCACCCCATCATCCAATCATCTCCCAAACTACACAAGACAATAGACACCCAGGTTGAGTTCATTCTCCCCCTCTCCTATATCTCTCCCCCCACCTGCAGAGTGAGCTCCTGTAGTGAGGAGACCACCTGCAAAGATATAACAACCTCCCCACCAGTTAGAGAGCCCCCTAGTTGGGCCGATGCACCAGAGGTACTTTCACTTTCCTAATGGGAAAGCTACTTCAGTCCAGCTTGATGTGAGAATGCGTCTCAGGCTCTTCCTTTGAGTGAGGGATACAGATTAGTGGTGATTGGTACGAAGTATCAGCAGCAACCCATAGTCAAGGTATCGGTATTGGATCAGATCAAGAATGAGCTCAATTTCAAGTCTAAACCACCTCATCCTTTGTCTGTAAACGGCTTAACCTGAGCTGTCCTGCTGACGTACTCATTCATAATCCTGTTTATTTTGGTCTCTCCCAATGAAAATCGTAACATCTTCAGCTCTGTCACCTCCAGTTCAGCCTTCTGTCTCTTTTTAGTGCAACCACCTTCAAATCTTACATTATAGCAGGTCACTACAATCTTATAAATCTGCTGCTTTTATTGGGTAAAAAGTATACAGGATTAAATATGTATACAATAAACAGCCTGATTTTTGAAACAGATGATTGATTATAATACCTCACTATCCACACGGTGCCTTTACTATTTTTATTTTACCATTTGATGGCAGTTTTCACAACAGCATCACACCTCAATGTGAAATAATAATTATCCAGTCAACTCAAATGTCAAAAATCAGTTTTCATGATTTAATTAATGCACTAATGGAACGAAATTACAGATATATTGGTAGGTCAAAGCAGATTGATAAAGCGAGCCTTTATTATGGCTGATGACAGGTCTCACACAAAGCAGAAATACCGTGACTAAACTGAACTTAAACTAAACTGGGAAGCAGATACTGATAAGCTATGAAGACTCAGAAAACCATGACGATGACTGTAAAGACTGGCCGTGAGGACATGGAGGGTGGGAACACAGATGACGCGACACAGACTGAATGAAACACAGAGACTAAATACACATGAGGGATGCTCAAGGGAAGTGGAAACACATGAGGGGGGAACAGCTGATACACATGAACCTAATGACAGGCCAGGGAAAGTGAAACTACAAACACTGACATTAGACACAGACTTCCAAAGTAAAACAGTAAACATGGAGATTAGACGTCACCTGAACTGAACATAACCACACAGATATGACGTATGACAGGTAGACACACGAACCAGGGAGACTGCGTACAGGAGATGACAAACACTAAGAAACAAAGGGCAAACAGCAACCTCAAAATAAACTAGATGAACTAAACTAGGGCACAAATGAATACAAAAGATACATAAAACTCAAACACTGGGTCGCTCGACCCAGGACCATGACAAATTGAAGAGCTGCTGCACGTTGAGTAGAAAATAATGATGGCAGTTGTTTGTCTGCCACCTCACAAATGACCGAGAGGAAATTGCACTGCGGTTGCAAATCCTCCGGAAAAGTGACATGGTAAACATCTGAATCTAAGATAAGAGGGTGTGTTCTTACTGTTGGTGGTATTAAGGATTTAATTCCCGAAAACAAAGGGCACAGGCTGTGTTCCTGTTAGATCCTAAATGCAGCATTATAATGGAGGGAAATGTCAGCATGAGCATTTTCCTGTACGGTAAACTCTCTTGCTAGATATTGTATCATAATCATTCCTTTCAAGGATATGATTGTTTTGTTTCAGAACGATACCTGTGTTTGACGACTCTTATCTGGTAAGGTCATATATTTTAAGTCATTTGATTTCCATTTAGCTTCAGAGATCAACTCTATTTTTTGACCTAGGAGCAGCACAGTTGCACAGTGCTGACCCTCATCTAGAATTCAGCTACCAATGAACCAAGGCCGTTTGATATTTTGGGTGCATGGAGGCTCTTTATCACGGCCTGACTAATGCCTGAGTAAGAACAAATCAGCTTCCTTTCTTAAAAGATAGAGGACAGGAAAAACTCCACCAAATCCTTACACATCAGGAACATTAACAATGTTGAGTAGGTGGAGACCAGGGGCCTCCCTGATAACCCCCACCCAAAGGAATAACCCCTTTTCTCACTCCTTCCCAGTTTGCTTCACTAAAGTTTTTGCATCTTTAGATAAGCTTCTCTGAGTAAAGCACTGGCGATATGAGTCATATTAATTCAGAGAGCAATAACCCTTCTTTGGCTCACCAATAGATGCAAAATTTCTTCGTATTTAACTGTTTTAGCATTTGACTTAAACACACAGAAATCAGGGTGTCTTATCAAGAGATCGAACAAGTCTTTGCATCTTACAGGGAAACGTTAAAAACATATAAGAGCGCTGAAGTAAACCCAAGTTCATAAGCTCGCAGTATGCAACAGTGACAACCTCTGCGTCACATTTTCCCTGGTGGTTTTGTTGGTCTGGGGTCTCCATTCAAGAGTTTTAACCCTATCAAAATAAACCTTGGACTGTGCTCTGAGTTCTGCAGCACCTGCAGGACTGTAGGTACGACTGGTCCTTCACTCCAGATGACTGTTTAACTGTCTCAAACCAAACCGCCACCCTTGTGCAGTATACATATTGTTTCATTTTGGGGCTTGGCCGCATGTTTACATGTCAAACCACATGAATAGTCATACAGACTGTCATGTACACGAACCACATTTGAGAAGAAGTAAATCCATATCAACACTTTCTCCATTACAGAATTTTCTATGAAGAAATAAAGCCTGGTGCTGTTGAACTGGCAAAACCGTGCTTGTAGGGTTGTGAGGGGGTTGTGATGTGATGTGGGGGGGTTGCATGTACAAATCTGTTGCATGAACATAACAGTTTTGCTGGCTCTGGACTTCAAACAAACCATAAAAATAAAACATTTGTCATTAAAAGCGATGTGCTGGATAGGCTATAAAAATATGAATAGTAATTTTATTGGACACTTGGGGTTGGAGTTTAAGATAGACACAGTTAGAGTTCGGAACATTGTGGTTCTGTAAAAAAAAATCTTTTTCTCTACTCCTGACCATCATTCCACATTTTTCAGGTGTACAGTTCTAAATGTGTTTTATTTTAACCCAAATTTAGACAAGTTACAAATAAAGTGGGTCTGTGAAAGACGAAAAGTAATCGAAAAGCTACTTTGAAATACCTATACTTAACAAACAAACCTATACTCTACCCATATACTAGTTAAGCAAACCATTACAAATGCAAAAAGTGGAAAACCACATGTGTAATACCTGCACCGAGTAGAAAGGAACCCCATTATCCCAGTGCTGTCACAGCAGATGCTTTGGGCTACGTCTACACTAAACCAGATAAATTTGAAAACGGTGTATACGTCTGAAAACACTCCACGTCCACACGATTGTTTTCATTCGTTTTCACAGAGTTGTTCATCCGCATTGAAATGGCTGAAAACGCTTACGTTCCAGTATTGCACATGCGATTCGACCTGCCTCATTTCTGTCTGCCATTTATTTACTTTCCGGCTCTTTGAAACGTCGTGGCAAAATGTCAAGGACAAAAAAATGAGTTTTTTAAATGGACTGACAATGAGGTGGAGTTGTTGCTGCGAGTAACACAAAGGTACAAAGCTGCAAAAGCGAGTGAGCGTTAAAGAATTTGAAGAAAAGCTATCTGGAGCATGTACAGGCTGATATTAATCTTTAATAGGACTGTCAAAATCGAGCGCAAACAAAACAACTGCTGTATAATGCCCTCCACTATCTTAGTTTAATTGGTCGCATGACTGCACCACATGACTAAAATGTGTCATCGTTTTCAAAAAGGCTCCAGGTTCGCTGTCCACACTGCGACACAAAAACGGCGTTTTCAAATGTATTCACTTTGGAGTAGTTTTCCTTGACCAAAAACGCTGTCGGACAGAAAAAGATTTTCAAAAGATAACGTATTAGTGTGGGCATGGCCTTGTCCGCTTTGTCTGACCTCTGTTTTCAACCTGCTCCACTCTCAGCATCCTTTTTCGTCACACCGCGAAGGACTGAGACAGGTACCTGAAAAGACAGGAAAAAGTAATGAAGAACAACATTTACGAAATCTGCACGCCACAGTGTAGATCATGACATATATGAGTGTGAAACCATTAGATTAGAGCTTAAAGCGCATGAATATTGCTATACAATTGCTATTTCATTACGTGGTTGTGGATACAGCCATCTTACAGACCTTCATCAGCATTTCTTTTAAATCAGTCAAACTTTGTAGCTCTGGAATCAACCTTTGACATGCCAGATGGTGCACAGGAAGTGACATTCATGTTTCTGAACATCAGCAGTGTTTTTTGTTTGAAAATGACAGAAGAAAATGGGAAGTTCTGCAGGACCAAAGCTCTGGAGTGCTATAGCCACCTATAGAATGGCATCAACAGAGAGTCCAAGGAAAATACATTACAGCACAGGCCACATTGTTTGATTGGCAGGTGAACTCTGGTAAGTGCTGAGCCGGACTGCTACAGCAATGAATAGTTCACACCAAAGGTGCTGCCAGAACGTCAGAAATAATGATCTTGGGGTTTATCGCTTGAACTTTAAACCAGCTGAGCATAAAGAGATTGCCAAAAGGAAGTGCATTTCTAACAGGATTTTGAATCATCACTGCTACCATAACCATGCGCTCATGAAAGCAGAGTTTAACTCCACAGTTTAGGTTTGCACACATGTGGTAGCATTTAAGCTCATACCAGTCGGGGTAGCCTCTTGTGGCTAGAACTTGTGGTAGTCACACCAGTTTCACTGAAGTCATAATGCCAAGTATGGTTAGTGTCACTGCGAATGATTTGAACCTAACGGAGCCATCTCTTTGCAGAACGAGCGCTGAAGCCATCTGGTAAGCTGTATGGTTATGTGCTGGATGATGGTGAAGTCGGATTAGTCTAATATAATTGTCTGAGTAACAGTTTCCAAAGATGTTGAGCGCAGTTTGATGAGCTTTTTCCTGCTGTCGATATTCCTGTCTAGAGGCTGTGGTTCACCGAGGAGGGTGGGCCCAGAGAGTTCGATTTCTTTGCGACAGGCACTGAGTCAAGTGAAGTGATGCAGACTGGTGTATTCATCCAAGAGTGCGGTGGCTAACTACGTGATGATTTGCAGAGGCACACTAACATTTCCTTTCCTAATAGTCCCTTCTCAAATAAGACATTTATAGACTTTCTTTTTCAATAAGTTTTAAATCTGGGTTTTGCTCCATTTTCAAAATAAAAATACCCATCTGCAGTGTTTCTAAAGACCCATAAAGTGGTAGAAAAGACCATGCACTCCCACCTTTCATATGGAGTAGAAAAGTGATGGCCATACACTGTGATGTGAAAGATTTCACCAGTGTAAGAATCTGTGTAAATACAAGTTGAAAAGGCATCTAAAGCAGAGAAACATCCATAGCTTTTGTGGTTCTCACAGAAATAAAACTTTTTTTATTTGCTCCAATCAACGTCAAAAGATAAAAGTTTGTTGAACCGCTATATACACAAATCAAGTTAACCTGCACAGAGCCATTTCTAGTAAACACAGCTTTGCTTTTGTGGGTCACATGCACATATAAAGTTTGGGAATCACAACCATAAACTGCAGAAAAACAATGATATCACACATATGTGATATCACACAAACATGAGGGGCTTTTGTGAAGACCTGACGGTGTTTTACAAACTTTTCACCATGATGGTGAAAAGTTTCACCCCAAAAAATCCAAAGTTGTGCAAGAAGTGTGGATGAGCCTTGATGACCGCAATTAAAACCGTCTGGGATGGCAAATTTTTTACAAGCTGGTTCCACACTTTTCAGTGGTGTTGCTGAAATGCGGCCTGATATCAGTGAGTACGTTTGAAAGTCTTTTATTTAAATGTCACCGGTCTGTTAATGAAACCATGCTGCCTCTAGTACATGCAGTGGCAATTGCTTATTGTTTCAGGGGGTGGTTTGACTAATTGGATGACTACCATTTCTATGTACTATAACCAACGGTGACACAAACTCAAAATTGCCTAAAATTAACAAACTACCAGAATGTAGAATGTATCTTATAAACAGATGGTGTGACTCTCATTAAAGACAACCAGATTTACAGTAATCCTTTTTAAAACAGCAGGGGCCCAGAGTCAGGGTGCTTAACTAAAGGCCACATTAACACCAACGGTAAAGACTTCCTGGCAGTGTTGTTAGTTTCAATAAGACACACCTCGCAAATTCTTAAAGAAAAAAGGAATGGAAAGAGCAAAACAGAATTAAAGGTAATTAAACTCAACGGACAACAACACAAATGGCCGCAAGGGAAGTGGCTTGGTTTGAACGTGGAGTTTTGTTTGTACTTGGTTATTATTTTGTTATATACATATATATTTTTTCTCTCTGTGAACCTCCTTTCCTCTCTCTCTCTGACAGAGGCACACAGTCTAGCTATAGCTGTTGTTTTTCGCTTTGACTGTTTTTAATCTTTCTACCAAGCTCTTGCTCATAAGGACTCACTAGATTTCTCCCAGTAATTATTGTCACGAGGCACCATAGGATGAGTGTTGTTGTAAATAAATGTGAATGAAATCGAGAGTTGTCATGTTTATTGAATCCGAGGCCCTTGCCTCAAACCTCCAAATGCTCTCAGCTGCTAAACACAAAGTTTGTTTTGATGCTGTGTTGTGTTAATAGTTGACTCATGTGCCGACGTCTCAGCTGCAAAAAATGCTGCAGGGCCCTCGAACTGCCCGCACCGTAGCCCATTTGTTTAATTTTGTTTTTGTGGAAAGTCTTGGTGTCTCAAATTTCCACTTTCACATTCAAAGAACAAATGAGAAAATTTGTTCCAATATTAGATGGGCCCCATCTGAAATCTTTTATCGTCTTCTGCTTTTCATTCACACTTACGCTTGACTAAAAATGAAAAAGTCAGATAATGTGCTTGAGCATTGTTTAAGGATACAGTGCTACTTTCAAGGTCTCTTTTTATTTTTTATTGTAAAGATATACAAGAATATGGATATAGTTACAAAAGTTACAAATGTTTCTCCACCCAAGAGAAGCACCTTATTTAGAAGATGGAGAAGACGGTAAAATTCCATTAACTGTTTTGGTTAAGATGGGTGAGATTAATAGAATGACTCTTCTTTGGCAAAAACATATTGGAAACAAAATAGTGCCATCAATGCACATGGACTTGCTGGGTTCTGGGCCATTTTTGACGCCTGAAGAAGCCCTGTGACCCTGATTTTGGTTCCCACCGAGGTGGCCGTCACCTCTGGTCCTCCAGGACTCCCACCCCTTAGCCGTAGGTGCCCCATATAGAGCCTTCCTACTTCTCCTCCTGGGATGGGTGTGCAGATATTGGCCTTAGGTCTCCTGGATCCATCGCTGTCTGCCTCTGGCTCCTGGGGGGCATTATTTTGGCTTCCCACCCTCATTTTCAAATACATTTTCTGACAAAAACACATACACACACACCCTTTTTCTCTCTCACACTCATACTCACACACACTACACATGAAGATTGCTGATTTATGTACCTGTGCATTTTAAAATTTTTGTGTTTCAGGTGTTGTATGTTTGTTTTTCTTATAAGTGCAGCGGCTGGCGATACATTAGGCATTAATACATTCCGCATTACGTCATCACCTTTGCACTGTATGCCACATATAATGTAATAACTTTAAATAACAAGAATACAAATGAAGAAATAAACAGGCCTTTGAAAATCTTGGATCAGATCATAATTCTGACTGCAAAAAAATATATATATTTTTTTTTACCCAGCGATACTGTGGGTGAAAAAGTAAACTTTTCCTAATACATTGTATGAATCTTCAGTTGCATGCAGGTCTCTGAATAAGGCTTTGTATAATTCTCCCCCCAAAGGAAGGGAACGAGCATGTAATCAGTTTGTTTGTCTCTGTTTGTTACAGTCTAGAGGCCACACTTTTCTACACATCATTTTCTACTTTTGTGCGATGGTAGATTCCAACAACAGCTTGAGCTGATTCGATTTTGGTCGCACCAAATGCAAAAATCAGTAAAACCGTTATATTACCCAGAACTTTCTATGGATTGTCTTCAAACTTCACAACAATACACAAGGCCTTGGTGGGCATGAACACCTGAGTCAGCTGAGTGTTTTTTATTCACCACCACTATTTGCGCCCAAGGTCAAAGTTGAGCTTGAAAAAAAGATTTAAGAAACTGTATTGAGTAATCTATGAAAGGTCATGGGCATTTTTCCAGGACGACGCCCTATGTCACAATAAAGTTTTGCATAATCACACACTACATGAATATATCTTAAAATGTCAAGTTTTTACAGCTTATAGAAGCCAAAGTTTTAGTATGGGAGGTCCTAGGTCAAAGGTCAAGGACACACGAATTAGGTAAAAGCCTTTTTTATGTTGACATCAGCATAAAACGTCAAAGCTTTAATGCTCTTGTTTGTAATTTTATAGTTAATATTTCTCTTTGTTTTCAGATGACAAAGTTTAAATAAACTTTAGCCTTATTAAAGTCTAATTTCTTTGTCATTCATTTGTTTTATTTTCAAAGCGACCATATGTCCATCATCTCGTGCTTTCATAAATTCAAGTGTACCATCTTTTTCATTTGTTTGTTGCCAATAAATGAATAATTCGGTCATTTTATTTTCCACAGCATGTTTTTTTTCTCTTTTTTCTTTTTTCTCTTTACTAATGCCCTTCAAAATGGGTGTTGATGAAGAATAGTCCAGAAACACATTATCACTCTTAATTTGACAAAGCCTTTTATTCATTCCTACACTGCAGAAGCCTTTTGGGTGTTTCTCCCAACTTGAGGCACCACTATTCGGTTTCAAGCCCTTTATTTAGTTCAAATCAACATCCACACCCAGAACAAATGGTCTACCTCAGATGACTTTGAAAACAGATTACACAGGATGAGCCTCGGACTCCAACCGTGTCTCCTATAATCTTTGATAACGCTCCAAGTAGCCTCTTCATATCGTACGTAACAGCAGATCAAAAGTTTTCTTTTCATTTGGCTTTTCTTTTTTTCTTCTTTTTTTGCTGTAGGTCTCCTGTCCAGTCATCTTAGCAAATGAAATGAAAATAGAAATATAAAATGTATTAATGTGGTACTATAGGGGGGCTTACAATCGAGATTTTAAGTGAATACAAGACATATGACCTCTAATTTTTAGAAGAGCTAGTAATATCAAATGCATGAGTTAGCTAGTTAATTAGAGGCTCAGGTTTTTTGTTAAGCATTTCTCTCTAGATGCCAGTGCACTTCTTTGGCTTGCACACTTTGTGTAGACTTAACTTTATATTAAAAGGCTTGTATTGTGTACGTACAACTTGTAACAATGGTGATTGTGCAAAAGTGTGCCGCTCCAAGGGGCTGTCAGTCAGACACAGAGAGAGAAGAGGAGGAACGTGGAGGAGGAGAAGAATCACCCTCAGGGAGGATACAGCGCGGCAGGAGACAACATGGTAAAGGCAGCAGGAACACTCCAAAAACGTGGCTGACTGCCAGGAGAAGTTTAGCGGCTCTCGGCTGACACAGCACTTTACTGTTATGGCCACACAAGCACACAAGCTCTCTCTGGTTGCGGCTTACACGGCTTTGCACTGAAATAGGCTCTTCCAGCCTTGTGCCTGTGCACTGCGCACACACATCAAGATCAGATGCAGTCAGACTTGACACTATCCTTAAAAAAACCAATATGTGCGCACTTGAACTGTCTAAATAGAGCTTGTCAGGTACTATGCAAACAGCCAGTGTTAGACAGACAACACAAAAACCCTTATATGAATGTGTTGCATTCATATAAACATCCTCTTCCTTCTTAAGAGTGCATATATTGGATTGCAATTACCTGCCACACAAGTTCAAGCATATATGGCTCAACTCACTATGATTCTTTTGGTTTGTTTCAAAGTGTCATACCTTATACTTTTTATGTCATTTCTTCTGAGAGACATAAAAGGTATAAGCAAAAACAACAGCTTAGATAGCCTAAGTCGACATTCAACAGGCCAACCCCGTGAAATGGTTTATGAGTTGCCAGGGTATGGTTGGATGGAAATTGCATGTATAGTATGAATTGTTTGTAGACTGTGATTGATTGATGATCTGGCAACTTTGGTAACAAAACTTTGATTAAGAAAGCAAAGAAAACTTAGGAATGTGGATAAAGATTACTGAAGAGTTCAAGGAGAAGTAGCAAAAGAAGAAGGGACCAGAAGATAACCTTAAATTACATCATTTCCTTAGGGATTATTAAAGTATTTTGATTCTGATTTTGATTAAAATTGATCAAAAACTGTAGAGTTGGCACATATGCAGGACTATCACAATGATTTATTTTTGTTTTTTCATATATAATGCAGTGAGTGACATCTGGAACACGTGGAGTTAGGAGCTGTCTGCTGATTTTGTGATTAGCATGTTGACCCCAGCAACTCCTGTAGTTAGCATTGTCCTGTCACAGCAAGAGCGCTTTGGCCTTTTTCCTGCACTGGATTTCCTCCCACAGTCCAAAAACATGCATGCTAGCTTACCTGGTGATTCAGCAGGTGTGGAGGCAAGTGTGCAGTTTCTTTGTTAGTCTTTTGAAGGACTGTTGACGTGTCCATGGTGTACCCTGCTTTTTGCCCAATGGCAGCTGGGATCACTTCCAGCACCCTTGCCACCCAAAGATAGTTAAGTGATTATGAAAATGAATGGATGGAGTGATTACAGACACTTAACGCACTCAAATTTTGTAGAGTTGTTTTAAGACAACTCTAAAGTAAATACTAGCTTTCCAAGTAATTTATCACCAATCTGACAATGCTGACAAGAGTTTTAAATGAGCCGTCAAAAATACATTCAACGTTTCCTAATACATTTTCCCTGGCTGCCAGAAGATCATATTTTCATTACCTTTTTTCAAATCATAATTGCAACATTAATAGCTTAAGGGTGAAAGCTACTGCTTCTTAGCAAGAGCTTTCAGAGGATTTGGATGACTACACAGAAATTGTCAGTTTTTAAGCTCTGACTACAAAAGTTCAAAAGAATCACTTTTACCAAAGACCAGCATCGACAACATCAAAACATACAGCACTGTGCAAAAGTCTTAAACCACCTTTGATTTCTTTATGTTAGAAATTAGTTGTAGTGATTTATTGAAATGTGCAAACGTACATGGAAAGACACTATGTAAGGCAAAAACAGTTTGTGCAATTAGCTTGAGATTCACTATTTGGTTTGACTACCTTTATCCTTCTATACAACTTGAACTCTGTCAGGCAAGCTTTAATGCAAGCTCCTGTCAATTCTTTAAGCGGTCCTCAGAAATAGTTCCACAGGCTTCTTCTCTCCATGACATTCAAAGCTCTTCATTGGATGTTGGCTGCTTTTTCTTCCCTTCTCTCTCTCTCGAGATTTTGCCACACTGCTTTAATAATACTGAGGTCCGGGCACTGGGGAGGCCAATCCATGACGGTGTTTAATTGTATGTTTTTCTATCCAGGTGTGATTTTACTGCACTGGCAGTGGGTTTATGATCACTATGATTCTGAAAAATGAAGTTGCTAATCAAATACTTTCCAGGTGATATTGCATGGTGGCTCAAAATCTGATGGCATGTTCTGTGTTCATAAGTCTATTAATTTTGACAAACAATGACACTGCACTGTGTTTTAGACATTCACTGTTGTATCTCTCACGACCTTTGACATGGCTATTGATGATGATTTGCTTTTTCAATTCAGTCCTTGTGTAATTTGGCATACCTAAGCCTGTTTCCCTTAATTAAGAATGGCTTCTTGACATCTTTCTACTGAGAGCATTTTTAATGAGGTTCCAGTGAACAATGCATGAATTGACAGAAAGGGCCCAAAGAATCTCTCAGGTTCTGTATCAAGTCTTTGCAGAATTTGTTAATTTGTTACAATTTCTTACAGACATGACTTTCACATACTGTTCATCTACTGTGCATAGTTTTTTTACACCTGCCACTTTTTTCTTTTTTCCTCCACTTGTCGAGTTTCCTCCATTTGTTTTAAGATCACTGTACATTACACACAGTGCTGACATGCGCTGAGTTTTTCCCTAGTAGATCTTTGGGAATCACCTCGTTGGTGCCAAAAAAACAATTTAATACCTGCCAAAATCTGTTATCTGTTCATGTATTTAACTGAAGAAAAGCAAACAAATTATGTGTTTTGGAAGCGGGTGCTAATAACAAAATGCCTAAAAATGTAATTTAAAATTTGTTCTTTGCTAAGTTGTCTAATATGTGTAGATACAACACTGGTTTAACCCTCGAGTTAGAAAATTAGGTGAATGTTAAGTAGCTTAAAAGACCATTTTTTAAAAAGCCTTTTCTCAGGTAAATAGTTGAGGACTGGACTGAAAATGAGTGGGAAAAGCAGCGAATGTCCAAAAAAAGAGCAAGAGAGTCTGGTTCCTTGGAAACAGAATATAAAGAAATGAGGGGTGGCTCAAGACTTTTTCACAGTACTTCATTAGTTACTTCATATTTATTTTTGATGGAAATTGTCCACAGTGGCAAGTTAGTGTATAGAGGATGAATAGAGGACGTGTCCTACTAGCCTATAACTAGAGTTCACGTAACCAAAGTTGCTACAGACTAACCTCATTCTAAAGTGAACTCAGTCAAAGGTGATATGGTTTTCTTGCCAGTGAGGTAACGTAAGCTAATATTAGCTTGGAGAGACAAAGGAGCAATACTGTCACATAACTGGCTGATTACATGCCAAAGAAACCTGACTTCCACAGTGCTTAGAACTACCATCCGGTGATGTACTGTTTTAGGAAAATCTGCTTCCAGTGCTCCCTGCCAGCTGCTGGTCCACGGACAATAATTTTAGGGAAAGTGTCTCACAAATGTGAGGGCAGCTTCAGGTCATATAAAAAAAAAGAGGTCTTGCTTTTACAATCACACATTCAGCATCGACTAAAATGTTTCCCTTCCGCTCCACTAGTATAATACTTATTTGCAGAACCTAATAATGATGATTCAGGGCGACAGGGTGATCTTGTGGTTACAGTGACCCGCACATCATGTAAAGGACAAGGGTTCAATTGCACTAACAGCTGTACATCCTGGCCGAAAGCCCTCTGGTAAGATGGTGAAACTGCTCACTCAGTCACTGAAAGTCACTCTTAATATGACTGCTTGACACATGCTAGCGTGTTCTGAATTAAGTGTGGGCTTTTTAGCATTCTTACAGAAAATCTAAAATGTTGGTCCCTAAAGAAACATTGGGAATCACAGAGCTAAAAGAAATGCTGATAGAATTTATCACAATGCATTTGTTCACTAGTTGTAAATAGCACATCTCATTAGTGAGAAGGGTACATTTTATACAGTTGCTTAGTTGTGAAGTAGGTGAAGGGTGATGTGAAAGAAACTGGGATGGAGGGTGATGATGTCTCTGTGATAGGCCACACAGCTGAAGGTCGCAGTGGAGCATAATGAAAACAGACATGGTCTTGCCTGACATTTAATGTAAATGCTTTCACCTTTGTTTCTGAATAAGATGATGAATCCAATTAAAATCAGTATAATCAAACAATCACTTCTGGCTAGAATTGCAGTGTAGTTTACAATGTACCAAATAATGAAAAGAAACTCCTGGAGCTACTTTGCAGATGTTAGGATTCATGCTCGAGCCATAAAGTTTTATTTTTACGACGATAAGTAGGATGTCCAAGTGGTCTGGCTGTTCTAATCTCCTGCAAGGCGCATGGTATGTAACTGCGGATGGGTATGTGTCTTGTCTAGTTATTAGTTCTGATAAAATGCTATGTGATAAATAACCTATCTTTAATATTATATCCTGTGTATCTATAGGCTCCAGCTCCCTGCAACCCTGAACTGAAGAGAATGAATGGGTGAATTGTTATGTGATGTTTCCAGGTCAAAGCGTCTTCTGCTTTAGATGAGGCTCTTTCTAAGATGTCACAGTGATTCACCCTTCTGTGTTCATTTTAGGTTCTTCTTCATAAGCAAGTTAACAGATATTTTATATACAGCCTGTCATTTTAACAAAATATTCTGTGCCCTCTGGCCAAGAGTTTGTGATCTTTACCTTTTCACCATTAATCCAAATACAGGAGCAACATATGTTGCGAGGGATCGTGTCAGAAATTCTTGTTTTCTTGTATTTTCTTTGTCTCTGTTGCTCAGGAACAATCAGTGTTACAGCAAATATTTAAGCCTCATTTTACCGGTGCTAATTAGGGATAGCTTTGTAGCTAACTACAAGGTAACAGATAGTTATCTGGACACTAGGCCAGCTTCATTAACCTTACAAACATCACGGGTATTTAGTTTTCTGTCTCTGTTTATCAAAAGCTAAAGAAGTGCTGCATGTTTTTTTGTTACTTTTTTTTTTTTCTTAAAAATAAATACAGTCAGTACAGTCAGTATTTGTCCCCTTTCAGATTTGTTAATTTTCACATATTTGTCACACAAAAATGTTTCAGATGTTTCAGCTCATCAAACAAATGTATTTAATTTCGTTTTCAAATAATGAATGAAGAACTAATGTGAAAAAATAATTACCCCCGTGTTTTTTGGAAAGCTGAGTTCCCTTTCACTGACCACACTGGGGGCAATTTGGATAGGTTTGTTTCCTTAATGAATTAAATCATAATTTAAAAACTGCAATTTGTAATGACCCAAGTTATCTCTGTCTAATATTAAAATTTGTTTGATGAGCTGAAACACAAGGAGGCAAATACTTTTTTTTATTATTGTTTATTTTTTATAACTTAACATCACTTAAAAAAGTTTTTTTTTTTTTTAAACTGTCATCATTATAAAGATGTCTGGAAACTCAAGGTATCCTAACAAAATAACTGATTTGCTTGTACCTTTGCTGAGCAATGTCTGGAGAATTTGTTTTTTATTTACATTTTTACATTTTCTATGTTTTATTTCCATGTGCCAATTCATGCAAAACAAAACACAAAGAAAAGCAAAAGCCAGGAAGAACTTGATCAGCTTAAACTGTTCTCAAATCACAGTAATTTCTTTAAAGCAACAATGTAACAAATCAGGCCGATGTGTAACATTCTGAAAGAATTAACCATAAGACACCGTTTTGAGCCTTTAAATTATTTTAAAGCTTTAAAATTGTGTCTTTTTTAAAAACTTTAAAAGAATTTTACCATTAAAATGTTTATGAATTGCTTAATGAGAGTGATATAAGAGCAGCATCCCAGGAGATTTTGAAAGACTGTTTGATTGAAGTAATACCTTAAGAAAGGCATGTACGAGCAGATATACTGATTCAGCTATAGCAAAATAAACAGAGATCATATCTGTTTTTACTTCCAAGCGATTTCTGCAAGTCAGAATATGCAGGAACCTAGATTGGCAGATGTTGCGCAACAAGGTAATCATTACTGTACTGATCTTACACATCAAAAGCCAAGCAAAGAGTGGGGAATAGATTTTTTTTAAGATGCAAGATTGATATCTACCTGTTATCATCGCGCCAGCAAAATGCCACATTTTGATTTCAAGGCCTAGGGGTCCTGCAAAGGAGAAAAAAAATTATATATAAAAAGTAATGATAACAAGAGTGGAGTCTGGAAGCAGTTCAAAGGATGCTGGCACTTTTTTAGTGTGTTATTTAAAGCAAACAATAAGTTAGTGTTCACATGCCCATGGAAGAGTTTACGTGAGGCTAAAAGTAACCAACAATAGCCACAGTCAAAAGCTGGTAATTAGTTATAGCATGTTAGCTATGTAGCTGTACATATTTAAACTGTTTGGATAGCAAGTGCCTGTGTTATTATTTTGGTACAGTGACAAAAGCTTTGAAGTGGGTAAATGCTGTAGTATTCCAGTATCTGCTGAAACACACACACACACACACACACATATGACTAAGTACCATTGCACCTTGAACACACAATCATGTACTGTTTTTATAAGCAACACCAAAAAATGGGAACTGCTCATGAAAGAAGAAGCATGATGTATAAGTTGGCCGATAACAAATGCTAACTTTTGGAACTCCACCCACTGCTATTGATTTGTGCCTTTTGATTATCTGTTTGGTGTTTTATTAACAAATCCTTCAGATTAGCTGGTAATGAAACAAAGATGAATCACGAAAGGAATGAAAAGGAAATGTGGACGGGAAATGTGAGGTGGGCCAACGCCCTTCAGTATTATGCGTGGACTTTATGGTCATTACTAGTCCCTAATTTGATTCTGCCTTACGGAACAATCAGGACCAGGCTTGACTCTAAGGATGGCGGCTAAGGCCATAGCAACAGGGAGACCGTGCAAAAACAAGCTCACCCAGACCCCTCACAGACCAGCTGACACATCGAGAGGAAAGAAATGTAAAAATTATTCTCCAGTTTCTTGAACATATCAGACAATAAAGGGGTCTATATAAAAAATACAGTATGTTAATCTTCTAGCGTTAACAGCTCTAACTTGTTAGAACATGATGGAAACCGAACTAAGCAAAATCATGAGACACGGTGTCTTTGAGAGAGATGGCCAAGAACTGATGCTCACTGTGGCGAAGCCCGAGAGATGTTGCAGATTTCTGCCACAGTAGAGATGGGAGAAATGACACATCAGTGCAACTTCATGACATTTAAAAGAGCTATGAAATATGTTATGTTGACAATGTTTCTCATCAGTACCCTGGCCAGTTTAACAGCTTTTCCATGAAAATGGTTTTGCAGTATACCCTAGCTGCTGGAAGGCAGCCATGAGGTGCAGGGTTTGAGTGTGGGCAAAGCACCATAAACTGCTAAACTGGTGATCCCAGTATGGTGATAAACCTTGGTGTGCTTCACTCCTTCCTACCGTAAAAGCCTGGTTAGGGTGTCACACCCAGCCAGGCAAAGACGGTGCTCTGCCCCTTCTCAAGCAATTATAGTACCTCCATTCAGACAAACCTTTTTTTTTTATCGTTTATTATACTACTGGTGTTTTTGACAGTGCTTGAAAAAGTATTTTTAACCAAAGATAGCTTGTATATGGCAGAGTTCAGATTCCTTTTACTTTTTCATAAATACCTCATACAGACATAAAGTTTGATCATCTTTAAGATATTTTCAGACCCGATATGATTGCACTTGAGGGCAATTCAGCTGATTTGATTTCACAGAAAATTGTGGTCAGAAGTTTGTCTACACTCAACATGGGCATGAGTGTATCACCATAATTTGGAGCTTTTAATGGTTTCTTTTGAACTGTTCTTTTTCCAGGGTGAAGTGATTGTACGGCCATCTGTAATGACTTTAAAAAGCAAGAACTGTGTGCACAGGTTTGACACAAAGTCAAAAGTATATATACAGACTCACATTTATACACATACTCCCACTAATATTTGATTAAATCCCCCTTAGCAAGTTGCACCTCAACCTTGTAATAGCAATCAACAAGCTTCTGGCATAATTCTATTGTCGTTCATCTGTAGCGAGTGTAAGCTGTTCCACCGCTGTGTCCCTCAGCTGTTGTCCATGTTCTGGAGGCGGCCGTGAAATTTGTAAAGCAACTGATATGAATCAATGAGAATGTAAAGCCCACTTCTGACTAATGGAAGCAATGCTGGGGTGAGTTGTTGAGGATATCCTGAACTTTGTTGTCAGTAAGGGCTGCTGTTTCTGTCACTGTTAGCTGCTGTTAGCCTCTGTTAGCTGCTGATTTTGCTGTTGTTAGCTGGCTTTAGTGCAACTTTCTTTGAAGAGAAAAATAACTTGAACTCCAATTTTGAAAACACAACTTTCTTTTTTTTTTGTTATAAAGCTCTGACTTGTATTATGAGTCTGTGGTCTGGGAGAGAGTCCTGTAACTCTCTGTCTGCAAAATACAGTATGACCAATGTTGGACATTTAATTATATAGTTACTTCTTCAAAAAAGTAACTGAGTTATGCAAACAACAAAGTTTTTTGCAGCTGTTTACCTAAAAATGCAGCCAAGGTGTTTTTTTTTAAATAAACATTTAAAACTATTTACAGAACAATCAGGTGTTCTGCATCAAATTTGATGCCACACACATTATTTGTGCCACTCCAAAAAATAATTTCTGTCCACTATGAGATAAAGGAGAACAACAGCCTGGTACCTGCAGGCCTGACAACAGGAGATGTATCACTGCTGTAACACCTGTAACATTCAACGGTCGCCTCATTGTTCTGACACACACAACAAAATAATTGACTACACTACACACTAACTACACAAGATTTGCGCTAAACGTCGCAAATCTCTCACATCTCAAAACACCGCCGTCACTCCTAAAACTTCTTCCTCCCTAAACAACTAAATGCCATGTTGCCATATCATTTTTTTTGATTGGTCTACATGGTACATTTTTCGACCAATAGGAAAGGGTGGGGGGTTTTTTTGGTTTTGGTTTTGCTCACAGGCGGAGAGTGGAGAGTGCTTTCGAGCGTTTTCCTTATAAAACGCCGTTTTTACCGTTTCTTCAGGAAGAAAACCAAACATTGCAGATATTTTTATCATAACTCTGGTTTTACGTGGCCTATCAACAAAATTGAAAAACTGGTATAAAGTCCACACTTTTTCCGTCAATTGTTCCGTCTGTCCTGCTCCAATGGTTGTATAAGGACGCTGTCATAGCCTGTCAGTGTCGTTGATTAGCTGTGTAGATTTTCTGTGCGCAGAGACCGTGCCAGCAGTGCGCAATTGCGCAGCTTAGAGGGAACATTGCTCAAGCCTAACATTAGCTGGCATAACGTTAGCTTATAACCAACTGTTATTGTTGTTTAGCTCATTCATTGTCAGCTGTCTGAAAACAAGAAGGCCACATGTCTAATCTGCTGAGAATAAGCAAGTGGGACAATATTTGGAATATATATATATATATGCATTTCTATCCACATTTTCATATAACAGAGCCCTGACCTCTGTTCAGGAGATACTTTGCCTGTAAAAAAAATTGTTTAACTACTGTTGAATTGAGAAAGAAACTTTATAAATTAACAATATGAATTCAGTGACCTTCAAATGCCTTTGCTTCTGGATCAGCTATTAATTTACCTCAAGGCAGAATTAAATACCAAAACCTCAGTTTAGTAAAGTCGACCATGTTGTATTTCGGTCACTGAAATAAGTCATTTTTTTTCTGGTGCTATGCAACATTAAATATGTTGTAACTTTACTTGCAAGTGCTTTGATTCTACTTACCGTTAAATGATTTTGGGGGTTTAATTATAATTCTTGGGATTTTTAACATATATAGTGCTTATGGCTAATCTGGATATGGAAAAACTGATGATTCAGTTCCAGTCAGACATAATGTTCAAAACTGTGTTTGACTTTTAATACAGAGGAAAAGGGTATCCAAAGGTCACGGCGCAACTCACTCATGGCCAGTCTAGTACGTGACCAGGGGTTGAGAGAAGATTGTTTAACACTGTTTGACGGCAGTCTGAGTATGCCTTTAATGTGGCAGGTCAGACACCCTTTCCCAGCTCTTGGGTTACTGTCTTCCTATCCGCTCTCATTTTAGGCTCAGCTATAGAGTACTGGATGAAAAAGATCTTTATTGAATTAGCTCCTGACTGTAAAGTTAACTGCCGTCAGACTAGGAACTTTTTCTCAGGTCTTTGGCCAACAGCTTTCTCTTGATGGATAAGGATCGCAGACCTCACTGCCTTCTCTTTTCAGCAGTATACAGTCATTCAAGGGTCGGTCATGTAATTAAATAAAATATACAAGATCAAACAAGATTATATCTAGCAGGTCATACATATGCACTTTAAATGAACAGTGAGGCAAAGCAAGTTTATAAGCCAGATCCAGACTCCTAAACACACTGAATGTGTTGCGTTCACCAAGGCATTCACACTTACTCTTCCAAAGAACACAGAAGTCACTCTAGATGCAAATCAGACACATACTGTAAATATAAAGAGCCTGTATTTTGATCTACATTATATTTCTCATTATAGACTTGTGTGGCCTCTGCGCAGGTCTATCTAACTTGACGTCAGAGATCACCAACTGAATAGACAAAATGAAAGGTAGGAGCGAAGGTTATTTTGAAAACCTCACTGCCAGACTGGCTTTGGTTTGTCTGATTTGGGCTGGACCTCACATGGTCACCACGTCACTTGTCAAATGTTTCATCTGGTTTGAAATTGGTCTGGTGTGCAAGTGGCTATAACAGCTCCAAGCTGCAGTTAGACTTGTAAATGCAGGTTTCAGTGAAAAGCAAAGCCATAATGGCACCTCATTTCCAGTCAGCCAGAACGTTCTCTCACTTTTGCAGCTGAGTTTTTCACTGGAATCTGGCAATCTAGGTTAACATGGAAAGAAGTTCAGTGGTATGATCGATGAAAAGCAAAAACAAGCTCTTTGGCTTTTGACATATTTGTACAGAGAACATATATCTGAGAACTGAGTACTTACAAGAAATATGTAATTTTTTACAGCACATAACAAGGAAAATCCATACTGATAAATCTCTGCGAAACCCATGAAATCCAGCTGTATCGGGGGCTACCGCAAGGTAATCTATGCTAATGCCCATTTTATCTGTAGGTCTTAAGTAAATGCTTTTCACTCAGTTTGTGGATACTGATCAGCACACCCAAGTTATACATCAGCAATCCACATACTTGATCCCTTCAGCTTTTTTAAGACTCCATCATACACAAGTGTTGTTCTCTGCAGTAGCAGCCACAAAGCTTAGGTTATTGTTTAAGGATATGTATGCCAAAATGGCCACCGATAGGTAATTAAACCAGCTGCCAGATTCTGGACCATTAAAGCAAAAACCGGCTGAAATCAGTGAAAACACTGTCTGAGCTTCTTACGTCAAACTAGGATTGACGTAAGACTTTCAGTATTTAATTTTTTAATAAATACCGTAAAAGAGCAAATTACTAGTTTTCGAAGTTCATTTTGCAAATTGAAATAATTACAGCGTCGTTTTGGGCCAAGTTTACGCAGAAGCCTTTAACATCTCAGCAAATGCATTATTAATAATAGGACTGGCACAATAATCAAATATAAATACTAATCTTTTCTGTAGATTTCCCTTTAGACACTAATGAGGTTATTCTACTGTTGCCCTAGCATTTTTAAAACAGAGGACAGAATGGTTTGTGAAAGCTTTTATGGAGTCTGATAGGCTTTTATACTCATTTTCTCATTTTATTCAACCTTTATTTACATAGGCTTTATTTATCCCATTGACACCTGTTCATTGACCTGTGGCTTTGAAAATGGCCATTAAGTAATTTCTGCACATTCCTATACATCTGGACATTATGGAGGAGAATTAGGGCCGCTGAAAAAAAAGTACTTTGGAGGTATGACATTTCTGTTCAGGATTCTGGGAGCAAAAGTCTGAACTCTGACTTTAATAAAGTAAGACTTCAAACTTTTAGGTCAACTTTTGTTTATTCTTACATTAGTTTATGAGCATACCTGTCATTCTATTATCCTGTGAAATCACTGGCAAATTGTGCAGTTTGAGAGTCTTTGACAAATCATTTAAAGTGGTAAAAAACATCCTCTAGATGTCGTAAAATGTTTTTCCAAGCCTTTGAATTTCCTTTGTGGTTATCCCGAAACACATTCCTTGTTGTTTTTCAAGTAGAGTAAAGTAGTGATCTCACGTGAAACTTCTGCAGATGTGGATTCTTAATTTAGCTGATGTTCGGTGACATCACCCCAGGGATGTGTTATGGCCTTTTAGAATAATTGATATATTTATTTTGTTGTTTGTTTTTTAGTTGTACGTGAGTTCAACACTTTTTTTGGTCCTTTTTTGTCATCAAGTGAGCAGTGTTGAACAATCAGTCCAAAGTTTATATTACTGATAGATATTTTAAAGATTCCCTTTCTTTAATTCCACTAAAATCATCAAGGTAGGTAGCACACAGATGGACCCAACACATTACTGCACAAAAACAAATAATGGCTTGTAAATTGGATTTTTGTTAACAAAGCACTGGATTTTGTGGTTGATGTTTCACCTGGACATTTCATTTTGAAAGTTTAGACAATCAGTATTCTAGGATGTTTCCAGAAGTGTGTAGCACTTACTAATGGTGTAAGCAGCAGTTATTTTGCTTATGCAACATAATGATGCTAATGTGTGTACGCTGCTTGCACCCTTTCGTTTGTATTAAGCTGCAGCCCTTCAATAAGGTGGCCTCTCTTTGTCCTGTGACAGCTTCGATAGGTTCCAGCCCCACCTGTGACCCTGATAAGCAGTTCTGAAAATGAATGGATGGTGTGGTGCAGCTGAGCACTGCAGCAACATGTTCTGTTGGGTTAAGAAAAAAAAACGGCTGTTAATGCTTTAAAAACCACATTCCTCATGACTCACTATAAGTTTTAAAAGCAATCACTAATAAATGAGATATTAGGGAAATATTGGTCTCAAATAAAAAAAATTAATTAGGGAAACAGTGTTTTTGTGCTGTGGCATTTGTCTGGCAATAGGCAAGTCCATTTACAGTCAAGCAAAAAAATTGTAACGTCGAGCCAAGATTATATATCTGTTTTAAAATGCCCTGTTTCCATGTGGTTTTGTCGCAGCTTGTGCAACCCAAACCCCAAACACGTATTTTTCCACATGGTTTGAAAAAGTGACACACCAGAGCTTTGAAATAACATGTCCGCCACCAAGTATGTGTGGTAATGCTGTGAACACTGGAATAAATGCTTCTCCAACAGCCTGTATATTATTCACTTTTATGGTTTTAATGGTAATAGTAACCTTGGCGATGGCATTAATAATAATAAGGGGATTATAAAACGTGAATAATTAATGAATTATGATTGTAGCCACTTATAACACGATGCCATGAGCATTTACATCTTTCCACGCTGAAATCATTGGCTCAGTATCTGGCCATGTTAGCAATTTGTGCATGTCCATTTACAGACTTTTCAACGGCTAAACACAAACCCAGTAAATTAAAACCCAGACAGCATCTTTTGTGGTCCAGAAAACAAAAATCTGGGTAAGAATAGCTTTTGACCTAAGAGCATTTTCATATGTTCTGTCTTCTTGCCTCCAGATTGGAATGTTTTTCTGACTGAGGCAATATGCCATGAGAGCAAAAAATTACACACAGTATTTTTGGCACACAACTTAAATATACGAATAGTAGGCCAAATGGCTGGCAGCGTCATTCTGTTACAAGAACTGCACTATTTCTGCATTTAAACCTTCACAAGGAACTTGACCTGTGTCTCTTAGGAATGCTTGGAATTGAGCGAAAATCTAAATTATAATGCCACGGTGGCTCCCCTGTGATATCACGAGATGCTAAATCTGAATCTGAAGTGACTGAAATTTTTTCCCCTATTAGTCACCTCAATGTCTGCTCAAAACACATCAGTATATTTTGGTTATGGAATTGCAATAAAGTAAAAGCACAAGTGCATGCTTTGGAATAGGCAATAAAACTCTATTGTTCATATGACTGTATTCCACTTGTGGTTTCTTTATGCCTTGTGTTTGGCTTCATGCATGAACAGCATTACACAATATGATGGAGGGCTTCCACCATTCTCAGGAAAACTCATCTCACATGCTGTGACACCTGCATTAGCTTACAAAAAGTTTGTCTTTGGTTGGGACATATAATGTGCATGTTGATGTGACTGCTAAGGGTGCATTTTTACATTTTTATTTAGGTTATAAGTTTTCCACAAAAATATCAGGACTAAAAAAATATTCCATGCAGCAAATTCACCTGATCCAGCCGCAAATATAAGTTTTATCAAACAAAAGAGTTTCAAGTTTAAGTACAGAGTGGCTCTGTCTGCTGAACCCAAACTGGGAGTTGGTTCCAAAGCACAGAGGTCTAACAGCTGATGTCACCACCTTCCACTCCACTTTTCAAAAGTAAAGCCCTTTTACTCAGATTCTCTACTGGGATAGTGTCGTTACCTTCTATAAGGTCTTCAGGCTATGATGATTTGGGTGCCATGTCGTCTGCCGGTGAAGGTGGCGGTTGGTCTGACCATTCATCAGCTGTCATCTAGGAGTACTTCATGGTGACAAGCTTTAATGGAGATGCTGACTTCCTTTCCCAGCAGAATTCATCACCTGCCCACAGTGCCAATACTACCAAATGCTTGGCTGATCATGCTACTACTATGACTGACCAGCCAGCCAATCCATGCGACCCAAACCCCACAGACTGTCAAGAAGAAGACAATAAACACCTGACCCAAAAATACAGACGAACTGAAGGCTAAGAAAGCAACCTGATCACCTGCATGCCACGCCGCACTGATGGAGTATTTTGCATATTAGTATATAAATTATAAATTGAGTATATAAATTAACACACTTTTGATCATTACAGATGGACATTTTTACTCTAATGATTTGAGAAACTGGATTTCTGATTTGATGAGCTATAGGCTATAGTCACTTTACACTTTACTTGTACTAAAGTACAAAAATTTACTTTTTTCACAGTATTCAGATATTTATGATGATGCACTAGTGAGTGTGCTCCACAGTAAAACAAGTGTTAACATTTCTGAAATTAGTACATACCCCTATAATATCAAAAACATCAAGCCAGGAGACAGGAGACCCTACCTCCTCTAAAACTAGTTCATTCCAAAACATGTGTGTTTACACAGTCATCATACGCATTTTGTGTACATTAGTCAAGTAGCCCTGTGTTGCCAATAAAGGCAAGCGTGTTTGTTGGCACATGCAAAAGGCTTCAGAGCACTTGTGTAAAAAGAATTAAAATTCCACACGCAATAAAACCGTTATTTATAGGACCATAACAGCCTTGTAGTTTGTCTTACATAAACCCAGAGGAGGAATCAAGACACTCAACCCTCCCATAGATACTCAGTGCAACGGCTACTGCAACACATGGTCTCTCCATACGTTTGCATAGCTTCCTGGTGCAAGTAAGTTAGGCTGCTTCATTTTCATTCAGCCACATCAAAGCTTAAAAAATTACTGAAAATTGAGCGGATAAGAGTTTGTGGGAAAGGCAGGGAGAAAAAGGGGGAAGTACAAAAGGACATAGCAAAATAGGTGCTCTCAGTAACCCATGTGATGTCATTGGGAAAAGTGTGTAACATTGTTAAACTGTACAAAAAAAGGCAAACTTGTGACACAACACTTGCGACATGAAGAAAGAATGTGTCATACACTTGTTAAAATTCAAAATAAAGGGATTAGCAATCAGTGAAAAATGTTTTGCGAAACCCAAAGATGTCATCATGGACACAAGGTCAGCAGAGTTCAGCTGCTCCATATTGCTGTTGTAAAAGCGGATTAGTAAAATAGTTTTCCATGCAATTGAACATCTTTACTGCAGTTACCTTGGAGTGTGAGTGGCCTTTTTAGCAGCAGTAGCTGCTAAAAACATATTTTACATCACATATGCAATGTGATGTGATGCACCTGTGTTGATTATTTTCAGCTTAAATTATTTTTTGCACTAAAGAGTAACATGTTTCAATGTAAATGCCATCAACACTGTGAAAAAAACTAAAACAAAAAAAACTAGCAATAAAAGTTCAGATGTAACAGTATGACTCATGTCAGAAAAGTACATCCTGTTGATGATTTAAAAAGCCTTCTTTATTTCAACATTTTTTTTATAAGAAAGGAACAACCTTCAACTCTTTTAGTTAGTTTTTGGACTACATGAGTACAAATGTTGTGATGACAAATTTCATTTACATTTTTTTCTGTTACTCTTACTAACTTATTTTATTCAACATGGACCAGCAGTAAAACAAGTTGTGGGCAGGGTGCAAGGGGTGACCTGTGATGACACAGGTTTTCCTGATACAGCAGGATCTGGCAGTGGCCTCCAGGGGTGGTGTTAATAACCCTCTACACAGCCTTCCTGTTCTCAGGTGTGGCCCCTGCCTACCAAACACCCAGGCAGTAGGTGGGTGCCCAGAAACCTGAAGGTGGAGACAGATTCCAACCGTTCTCCGTTTATAATAAGAGGGGAGTGGACCTATGTGTGCCTCCTGAAGTCCATTATGGGCTCTTTTGTTTTAAGGATGTTCAGCTTCAGGTTATTTTTTGAGTCACAGGTGTGCAGGGCATTCAGTGGTGGGCTGAGAACACAGCCCTGTGGGGATCCAGTGCTGGAGAGAGGTAGGGCCAAGTTGGGCTGATTGAGGCAGAATTAAGAGCTATTTATCATCACCACAGCTTACCTTACTCCGGCAGATTTTATTACTGTCATTTCAGAAAGTAAATATAATGTCAGCACAGGAGCTTTTGGTTAAAATTGAAGATCACTTTAAAGAAAACCTTACCAGAGAATCAGTGAAAATATCACAGTCAGATCACCCTCGAGCGCAGTATTAGATTAAACTCATGAGTCATTTATCCATATATTTGTATTGGATCATTTGTGTTATGATTTTTTTCTGTGAAAAATAAAGTTATCCCAAAACTAAGAACACCCTGTAATTTTAATGACTTGTAGAACCACGTTCAGCAACAATAACTTAAGGAACCGAAGTTTTCTGTATGTCTTTATCAGCCTTTTACATTTTTGCGGAAGTGTTTTTGTCTCACTCTTCTTTACAACATTACATTAGTTCATTTAGGTTTTTTGGGATTCATTTATGCACAGGTCTCTTAAGGTCTCGCCGCAGCATCTCAATCAGGTTGAGGTCTGGATTTTGACCATGGCAAAATCCAAACCTCAACCTGATTCCTTTCTTTTTGAGCCATTCTGTTGTAGATTTGCTGCTGTGCTTGGGATCATTGTCCTGTTCCAAACCCCAATTTGGCCCAAGCCTTAGCTGTCAAACAGATGGCATCACTTTTGATTAGAACACTTTGGTATACAGAGGAGCTCGACTCTAATGACTCCAAGGCGCCCAACTCCCACAGTTGGGCACCCCTTCACCACCATGCTTGACAGTTGGTATAAGGTTTTTGTGTTGATATGCTGTGAGCTGCCAAGTGTGATGCTGTGCATTATGGTCAGACATCTGCACTTTGGTCTCATCTGTCCAAAAGACGTTGTTCCTGAAGTCTTGTGGTTTGTTCAGATGCAACTTTGCAAACCTAAGCTGTGCTGGCATGTGCCTTTTAGAGAGAAGAAGTGTTCTCCCATCAGCTCTTCCAAACTTGTCTCTACTCTTTTTCTAATTGTACTATTGTGAACTTGAAGTCTACAGAGTCCGATATTTAGCTCTTGTTTTTTAATTTTTATTTATTTTAATTTTTTGCACTGCTCCGACTTCAGAGTCCTATAAAAACTTTCATTATATTTTTCTTTTTATAGCTTTATATAGCCAAAACAAGTCCATTACTTTCATTTCAAGCAATTAAGAGAACTTCTGCATGTAGTGACAGTGATGAGTGTAGTAAGTTTGTTAAAGTGAAGGAAAATGTGACATTGTAATGTTTGTGTCCTGTCTTTGAAGAGAAGCAGTCTGGATGCATGTTGCTCTGTTATTACATCATATATCACTGGCCAGTCATCTTGTTCATCTGTTCAGTTTATCAACATCTCTGTTTTATGAGTTTGTAGGGCAAAACCATATACTTTATATGCTTTATATGCTTTATATGCTTTATCAGAGTAATGTTGTCTACACACAGTATTTTATTTAGCCTTCAAAGTCATAATCTTTAACACACACCATAAGTGATTATTATTATTAACGATCATTTTTTATGGTGTGCAACCAAAAAGAAAGCAGAGTATTCAGCAAAGGTTGAAACATGGACACCTAATGATGACACTGCTGCTGGCTCCCATCCAAACATCGTTTTTGCTGCATGATTCAATGCAAATCCAACACACGTCCTGATTGACATTTTTTGGCAGGTATGCCAGCACTGCTACAATAAATATGACATATGTTCTGCAAAAAAATGCAGGTATACACTTTCCATATGCCAAATCTGCTCTAAAAAGCCTTTATAGGACTTTCAAATGCTGACGATCTGCTGATTAATGACTTAGTTTTACAGTATAGTATTGATCCAGTAACATGTGACTTTGAGGGGTATTCGCTTTTCGGCATAGCAAATACTGCCACTCTGTGTTCCAAAACAGATGGTGCTGCCTGAGATTTCTGCTCCACTATGTGGGGCCTCGACTGCTCCAGAAACACTCCACACTGCAAAAAGTATCTTTTTTTTCACAAGGGTTTTTGTATTGTCTCAAAATGTGCGCATATTCTTTAAATAGGTAAATTATTCTCAGTGAGGTGACTTTTTAGCTTAAACTTCCCTTGACAATATGCCGTTTAAGTTGTTTAGTGATTGATTGCAACTTTTTTTAAAACATTTTTAGATCATCATTGTTCTAACTGCATATCACCAATTAATAGTGACAGTTCTATGTATATCTTAAAGCAGGTCACACGGCATATGTAACCAACCGTGGGTGAGCTTACGAGTGTTAGGCAACTATACATCAATGTTTGCAGGTTGTTTGCAGTATCAAAAAACGCTTCTTTAAAGTTGAACTTTCTTGGTTTACACTGTTTGAAACATGTATGGTCAAACTTTAAGATTTAACAAGAAACTACTCTCTCAACCCTGGAAGTGAAGCAACTCATGCATGTGTCACACTTCTACAGAAGGGTCACTCTCTCACAGAGTTCCTTTTTTAAAAATCCTGAGCATCAGAAACTTTTCTTGGACACTTCCAAGGTGTTTCCACCATATTCCCAGCCCCTATAGCCATCTCCTTTATTCAGTTCTGGCAAACCAGTCATTACTGGTTGACATAAAACAGGTGCAGCAGTGCTGGACACTAAATTAAAAACTCTGGTTTTCTGCCAAAAGTAGACAAACCTGGTGCAAATTGTTTAAATACAACTACATTCATTTATATGTTAAAAAAAATAATCCCCAGCTGCAGATTAAAGCTAATTTTTTTACACACTTTAGTGCTACAGTAGTTTTTTCCAGTAAGATTTACTTGTAACACTTTAAAAATGAAAAAGCATTCATTTATAGATATGATGTATAGAAGCATATAGCTTGAGAGTGCTCTTTGTTGATTGGCATTCTCTAAACCAGTAAGAGGGGTTGAAAGGCTGAGAGCCATAAAGGCTTTTTCTTACACTAGATTTTATACCGACACCCATTCAACTGTTCTTCTCTGGACTTGTGGTAAAGTAACATAGTCTGTATGAAAACCCATCGTCACTCATTGGTTGGAGTCAGCAGCTAATGCCAATTCTTAAGCCTAAAGTAAGTATAGACATATTGACTTCTGTACAGTTTCACTCATTTGTGCAGAGTCACCCTCCTCCTGGTTTATAGAAGTATCGCTGGTTTAATATCCTGCATATTGACGGCACTCTGCAGACTCACAGGCTAAAATTTAAGAAAGCAGCAGCTTTTCTTAGTGACATGCCAACTTTGATTCAAGAACAGTATAACAGCATAAATTATTGCTGGACACTGGTGTGGTAATCATTGCTTAGGGTTCATGTCTGTGCCTCCTTTCTGAGTTGGGGGTGACTGTCTGAACAGTCCCACACATCCAGTGTGTGTTGGAGTAGCCACAGTAGTTCTGAGATTCTTCTCTGTAAGTGGACTACCTGATCTAAAGACAGAAAACTAACTGTAAGATACCGCCATGAAACACAAAACCATCTGATTAAAAGGTTTATGGGGAATTGCCATCTACATCCAGACACATGACATGACTTATAATGAGTGTCTCTGTTTTTTTTTATGAATCAGCATGAACCGTCTGAAGTTTTTTCGGTGTGAATCCCCCTTAGCTGATGTCATGCTCTGATGTAAATAACGTCGAGCAAATGACTTAAACTGGGTTGTTTAATAATTCCATCTCTGTATGTTTGCATTCCTCTGTATAATAATAATAATAATAATAATAATAATAATAATAATAATAATAAAGTTTTACCCTTTAAAAAAATAAATGAAAAACGCGGGGCTTGAGTGGCGCAGTAACACATCAAATTATTTCTGGTAAAATTCCGCTTTGTGCCTTCCAAAAAAGTGATTAGATGAAGAAAATCACATTTGAATTTCTGGAAGGTATCTAAAAAATGACCTAATTCCTTTAATTCCAGCAGCAGACTCTGAATTTTCGCTTAAAGAAAACAGGATATGTCATCCACGCGCAGCATATTGTATGTCTTTTTAAGATGTTCCGCAGCACAGACGGTTGGCATCCTAGAATTCATTTCACTGCCAAAGTCGCTCTTCAGCTCTTGACGCGCAGCCTTTGAAACCACCTTTGGTTTCAGCTGTTGCATCTCAGCCAGAGGTCTAAAAGCTTAAAGTCTGTGCCTTTTGATAGCTTATAGCCTATATCATTTTTTCTAACACAGCGATGACCGGAGCTTGTGTCATTTGCATTTAATTAATCCCTGGCATGACGTGCTTAGAGGCAGGTACAAAAAACAGTGAATAGGCGAGGAAGGAGAACCATTACGCAGGTTTTCATGACATCACCATGGGCTGGCTATAAAGCGGCGAGGATTAATACACAGAGTTAGAGAAGCACTTGAGGAGCTTTGGAGTAAAAAACGGACTCTCCTTGTGTTTAGAAGCTGATTGGCTGAAGCTAACGTCCTTCGATCTGAACTGCAGCGCAGAGGAATCCCCGAACAACTGCTAGACTTGTCAAAATGAACTTGTCATACTTTGTAGCGTGTGGACTTATGGTCACCTTACTTTCAGTGAGGATGGGGGCAAAACCTTTAACTCAAGCGCAGCAGAAGGTAAGAAAAAGTCACTTGTATTGTTATTACTGACCAGGAGAACCTTTTGATTGGTTTGGACTGAAGCTGCTGGAAGCTGAATACTGAATAAGCAGCAGCAGCTGTTCTGTGGCACAGGTCCTCCAGGACAGTAGCTTTGCGCATCATATTTCACAATTTGGTTCTTGTTAAGCTGTTGGGGAAAATCTCTCTTTTTCCACACTCAGAGTGTAACACCCCTGTCCACTTGCACTTTATTTACAAACAGACGGCATGTTCAGTGACATGCAACCGAAACAGCCGGTGAAAGTTTGTTTCCGAGCATCCCTTTGATATTTTTAGACTTTAAATCGCCCATATGCGATTTTTTAAATGAAAACACATATGAGGAAAACATTAAAATTCTTAGTTTACAATAACTCTGAAAAGCTATTATACTGACTATCAACATCATTTTTGGAATTTTATGTATTTATTAATTGTTCTCAAAATAAGATTTACCAAACCAAAACAAAATTGTGCGTAAAATCGCAATTACGCATAGAATTGGCCGGAATGAATAAAGCTGACCCTTTAAAAAAATACTCGTTTGAAATAATGTTGTAATTATTTGATAAGCTCAGTAAAATTTGGAATGTTGGAGGTCTTCGTTACAGTCTACTTTACGAACAGATAAGTAAGCTACAGGCACCTGTTTTAAGTTTGTTTATTTATTTTTTCTTCACTTTGAGAGCGAGGTGTCAGAGTCGGTAATTTAATAAAACAGAAGTACTGCACCCTTCTTCAGGGGTTTCCTTCGAGGTTTGAACCTCATGACTGGAGCCTCTCGTGGATCTTTTCCAAAGTTGTTTTTGGTTAGATGATACAAGTTAATGGATTCTTGAGTGCCGTGCTGTGAGAAAAATGCCAACGCGTCCCCCCGGCCATTACGTTTGTGAAAGCATTAGGATATATGCCAAGCTGAGGTTTACCTCAAACATTTAGCATATAATGACTGCTCTGTTGAAACGGGCACAAACCGTAGATTTCACTTTCATCAAAAGCATTTGTCTTTGCACAATTTATTTGCCTGAGGGAGAGATTGTTTATTTATTTTCTTATCTTTCAGTCTCTTAGAAGTTTGCTGGGCGAGGAGCTGACGGAGTTTCTGGAGTCGGAGGAGAGAGAGAGACGGCTCGACGCTGTGCGCACTCGGATACGGTTACTGCGCGATTTACGGGTGGACACCCGGGCCAGAGGCATGTGGGCTCGTCTGCTCAACGATCAACCCCCAAACAGGAAACACAAATCGGGAAGCAAGAAGGCTGGCTCCTCGTCACGGAGTGGCTGCTTCGGACACAAGATGGACAGGATAGGCACCATCAGCGGCATGGGATGCTAGGGTTGGAGCAGCGCTGCAATGAATGGTGAGTGGTCGCTCATATCAGTCCCACTTTAACATTATGCAACATTAACTGTAGCAGCAAACAGTGACATGTAAACAGAGCCCAAAAGCAACAGGGTGAAATGAAAGAATGAATGCTGAAAGATAAGACGGAGACAAATTACAATCAGGGATTTTAAAAAAGAATGGCCTAGTTAATTAAATGGGCATAATAATCTATTTTTTAATATTGTATTTATTATAATTTCCTGTTGGTATTCCTCACAGTTAAATTATGATTTTACAGGATTATCTGTCATATACATAAGACACATGTATTTATGCAGCATTGCATGGTTCAGCTACATGGAAAATATTGTGGTTCACTAACTGCCTTTGACTTAGAAATATTCAATCTAGGGAAATAATCAAGCCTAAACCTTGTAGCATTACCTCCTAGAACAGGATAGTCTTAGTCATCAGTTTAAGTGGATAGCCCACTTAAGCTGATGTATGGGAAAGAAACCAGTGAGCATTTAGGAAGTCCACTCTTGTATCTGTGCACATCATTATGAATGATCCCATCTGCTTCTATAACACAAGAACAATATATCACATTTAAGAAAAAGGGCAGGGAGATATCGAGGACGGAAGTGGGGTTGCAGAGACACATTCACACTCATATTTGGTTGTCAAGATCTTTCTTGGAAACGCATTTGTTTCACTAAGTGTTTTTAACATAAACTGAAAAGGGGGCTGTGTGGGTTAATTAAGTACTGGGGAATCTAAGTGACACACGATTAGTCCTGAGGCTTCACACCTTTTTTCGATTTTATGGTAAACTCTGACATCCCTATGGGGGAGTGTTAGTGACTAACAATGGGTGAGTGTGTTTTTCATTGGTTAACACCATACGGGTGAGTTAATCTAAAGTAAAGTGGTTAGATGAGAAGTGAGTTAATGAGTAAAGAACCAACGAGTAAATTTGGAGATTCCCTGACTGATACATGTATTACGTTAACAAAAGATCGAATAAATGAACATGTGTTTATGAGGCTGACCTTGAAAGACTCTGTCTAACCTTTTGCTTTTGTTTTCCTCTCTTTTTCTAGATCTCTGGACGACGTGTTTGTTTGGATGACAAAAGTTGAGTTTGTTCTTACCAGAAGGGGAAAATAAAGAAAAACTCATCATGATTGTTCTATGGTACGAAAGTCACCATGACCAGCATAAACAAAGACTTGGATGACAATACTACAAAATCCTAATATAGATATATATATATATACAATAAATATGCAGGTATATATACATATATACAGTACATATATGTATAACATACAACATGGTCAACAGATACAAACACAGATGGGTAGTACAACATGGCGGACAATGGTGTAAAAAAAACTACATACCGCAAAGCTGTATATTGTTGCTGCTGCTGCTGTACATTCATGTACTTCATCGTTCCCTGCATAAATGTATTTATGTTTAAAATCTATTTATATGTTTATAAAAAAAAAGAGATATTTATAAATATGGATTTTATTTATGTAACATTTTGGAAATGGATGCAAACTGTAGGTCAGTTCTGTTTGTTGCCTTTTTTCCCCATTTGTCTCAAATAGTTGTAAATGTTTTCGAAAACGATAAAACGGACATTCCATGTGCACTTACACCTTTGATCTGTGTGTCTTTGTGTGTTCCGTGAAACTAGTCAATTCTAGTTTGTGAGCATTTTCTGCCTGGCTTCTGGAGGTTTTGTCAGAAGAGAAACAAAGACTGCCCTGCTGTTAGATGGAGCGCCATTCATTTTTATTCAGTTCAATTCAGTTTCATTTCTATGGCACCAATTCACATAAAACAGTGACCTCGAAGCGGTTTATGTTGTAAAGACCCTACAATATTAGAAAGAAAAGAAAAACCAAGCAATCATTCGACCCCCTTTGAGCAAGCTCTTGTTGATGGTGGGAAGAAAAAACTCCCCTTTAATAGGAAGAAACCTCCAGAACCAGGCTCAAGGAGGGGCAGCCATCTGCTGTAGCCGGTTGGGTTGGTGTTACAAAAGGCACACTTTGGTACAGAGAGCCAGAGTTTAACATTTACTAAAGATTTTATCCTGCTTGGATTTTGAAAAAAATGTTTCAAACATTAGCAAATATCTGAAACTCTGTGTTATCAGATAACATGTTTATATGAAACAATAAGGATTTGTTGGGTGCTGCATCTATACTCCTGCATTCAACCTGGCATGATTGTACCCACACCGTCGAAAGCTCTTACACAAATTTGCTGCACAAATAGAAGAAAACACTGAAAACTTAAATTCTGACTTAGAGCGATCTTTAGAATTCAGGCAATAACGCTGTAATCCCCAAATAACCCATCATGTTGACCACTAATTAAAAAGATGATAGGAAGCCACTTCCTCCTAATGTTCCTCTAATTCTTCCACACATTACATCCAGTTACCAGTTGGTGAATTTAAATATTATTTAAAATAAGCAGTAAAATCACCTTATAATTATCCATCCATCCATTCTCTTATGCTTCTCCAATTCATCATAGGGAGGAGGGAACAGGATACATCCTGCACAGACAGCCAAACTGTTGCAGGAATAACATACTTTAACATTATATAAAGATGATATATAAGCAAAATGGCTTTTTTTTATCTCGTAGTTTCCAAACTAAAAGGCTTAAAACAAGACAACAAGCATATAGAGAAAAGCCCATATATGTGCGATATTAAAAAGGAAAACAAACACACCCAGATTATAATAAAGAAGCATAAAAAAGAAAACAAATTGTGCTCAGTTGTGAAACCGTAAAAAGGTCCATTGCTCAAAGGTTTCATGGTGTAATTACACTAAAGGGGGTGAGAGCCAGAAAAATACAGAGAGAACACTTTACAAGCTAATTAATACAGTGAAGTCAATGTAAAAGTCTTTTCAAGGATTTCCTTTCCAATACCATGAAACATGATATTTATGGTGTGAGTGTTGTGAATGTGTGCATCTGACTTTGAGGTTGCTACCGATTTGCAAACTGGAGAGATGTACAGCTGACAGAAGCAAACTGAGAGTACTCGTGTACTGTGAAAACACATTTACAATCACGGCAGCACGGTGGTTAGCACTGTTGCCGCACAGCAAGAAGGTCTTGAGTTCAATTCCACCATCAGGCCGGGGTCTTTCTGTGTGGAGTTTGCATGTTCTCCCCGTGTCTGCGTGGGTTCTCTCCGGGTACTCCGGCTTCCTCCCACCGTCCAAAGACATGCAGCTTGTGGGGATAGGTTAATTGGATGATCCGAATTGCCACTAGGTGTGAATGTGCGAGTGAATGTGAGTGTGAATGGTTGTCTGTCCCTGTGTGTTGGCCCTGCGACTGTCCAGGGCGTACCCTGCCTCTCGCCCTATGACAGCTGGGATAGGCTCCAGCGCCCCCCGTGACCCTGAAAAGGATAAGCGAATGGATGGATGGAAATTAGATGTGCTTGTCTCTTTTTTGTGAACCTATATTATTGACTGTAGGAAGGTCATACTCATAGTAATACAAAACAGGCCTTGAGGTGGCCGGTGCTATAGAACTAAAGCTGAATTAAAGTCAATAATTAATTCACTGAAAAGAAAAGAACGTAATATCCAGTACTTGTTCAGAACAGCCTGCCTACCTAGCTGTTACACTACACACTAAGTGTAAACGCTACTCTGGAAAACACAAAGGCAACATGCCCACCTCATGTACCTGGTGTTCAAGAAACATGAGTCACATAAGTCTAAAAAAAAATAAAGGATAAAATAATAAAATGAAAGTAGTGTTTGGGGATCGTTATAACACCTTTTGCACCCACCAACAACAAAATAGAACATACACTGAACAACAGAAAGAAATATATCAACACTGCTGTGTTAAATTCAGTGTGTTCTGTGGCAGAGCTTCCAGTTAATAAAAGCTTTCATCAAAGGCCAGCATATAGCCGTACACGCTCACATTGCCATGTGAATTTGTTTACTAGTTTCAATGTTGTTATATTTGATCTTTAACCATTCTAAAATACAGCCACTGAATTAGACACACGTGTTCAGCTGCACGATTAAGCAATTAATTTAATGGTTCAATGACATCAACTCGGTGCATTCAAGCATGTAGATATGTTAAAGATGTTCTGCTGAAATTCAAAGTGAGCATCAGAATGAGAAAGAAAGGTGGTTTAAGTGACTTTGAATGAGACATGGCTGCCGGTGCCAGGCAGGTCTGAGTATTTCAGACACTGTTGATCTGCTGGGGTTATCCCACAACACCATTTCTAGGGTTTAAAGAGAAGTTTCTAAAAACAAACAAACAAACAAACAAAAACATCCAGTGAGCAGCAGTTCTCTAGATGAAAATGTCTTCTTGATGACAAGGGTCAAAGCAGAATTGGAGACTGTTTTGAGCTGACAGGAAGGCAACAGTACCTCCAATAAACATTTGTTACAACTAGGGTATGCAGAAGAGTATGCACAACATGTTGAACCTTGAAGAAGATGTGCTGAAGCAGCAGAAGACCGCAAAAGCTGCCACTCTTGTCAGCTAAAACAGGAAACTGAGGCTATAGTTCACACAGGCTCAACAAAAATGGACGACAGCAGACTGAAAAAATGTAAACTGGTCTGATCGGTCATCATTTGGATGTGAGGATCAAAATCTGGCATGCAAGCATGCATCCATCCTGCTTTGTATCAGTGATTCAGCTTGCTGCAATGGTGAGAGGGATATTTTCTTGGAACACTTTGGGCCCCTTGTGTCCACCTGTGTATTGTTGCTGACCATGTGCATTCCTTTATGACCATCTTCTGAAGGTTGTTTCTAAGAGGATAACGAGTCACAAAGCTCAAATCACCCAAATCTGTTTTTCTCAACATGAGTTCATCGTATTGAGATAGTCTGTGCATTCACCAAATCTCAGCCCAGTAGAACACATTTGGGATGTGATGGATTGGAAAATTCACATCATGGATGTGATGCTGACAAGCTGCAACAACTGTGTGACGCTTTTAGTACCATATCACCCCATTAGGGCTCTTCGCTCTCAGACTGCTGGTTTACTTGTTGTTCCTAGAGTATTTAAAAGTAGAATGGGAGGCAGAGCCTTCAGCTTTCAGGCCCTTCTTCAGCTTCCAATTTGGATTTGGAAGACAGACACTATCTTCCTGATAAAAGGGAGTTTTTCCTTCCCACTGTTGCCAAAGCACTTGCTCATAAGGGGTCATATGATTGTTGCTGAAAGACAGCAGTGAATAATTGAACAAGAGTCAGAGTGACAGGAGGGTTTTTGCAAAGAGGCATACCTATTCATTCTGCAAATTCAGCATAGACACTGCTGTGTAGTTGTATGTACCTTTGTTATTTCAATATGGCAATTTCAGTAGCTCTTTTTCTTTTGTAGTTGTTGTTGTTGTTTTTTGTGGGGGGGGGGTTACACAAAACAGTTTTTTCAGTTATACTGATATGCTTTAAAACCACCAACAGTGGGACGACTGTAATAATTAAACACAGTCAACTACAGTTGTGATCGCAAGTCCAGAATGTCACAGCAAGACTAAGAAAAGGGGCAAAAGTTGGACAGAATGCAACATTTTGTACAGGTAGACAGGTAGAACAATGGCTACTCTGTGAGCTTTCTGACTACAAAAGATATTGAAGTTCAAGAGAATGGTTAGATTATCATTATTATCATTATTATTACAAAGAAGAAGGGACCAATAAAGTTACATTATCTTTCTCAAATCAAAGGTAGTTGTAATTCACTGAGACTAGTCTGTAAGACCGAGTGATGTTAAATGCAATGCTGCCTCTGTGTGGTGTTGAGGGTTAATTACTCAAATGTGCTCTTCATGTTGCCCTGGGAATCAGCCGGTTGGCTCCAGGATTCAATTGTGCAACAGAAAAACAATGTATGAATATTTATACTTAAAATTATCTACAATGTAAAAGTAACTTAGTGGCAATTAAAAAGAGGTTCCTTCACTGAGGGAAAAAAAGCCTAAATATTATTATTATCATTTTAAATGCACACATCTACCAAAAAGGCAACAGATATCTATTGCTTACATCCTTCCTGTGTGTAGTCATCCTTGCAAAGGCAAACTCTGAGCATGGAAAACCCCTGTGTAGAGGGTTTTTTTTATTTTTAAGTTTTATTTAAATGTATACAGTTACATGAAAAACATGTACTAAAACTGGACTGAACTACTATGTATACCCCACTTTGAAGTATTTAGATTATACTATACTATACTAGTTGGGAACTATCGCTGTTTAATAGTGTAGCGTGTACCTCGTGGTGGACTACACGTGGTTGATAGTTTGGCAACCGTGCCGAACCACGTGGCCATGTAAACAGCTGCATGGGATATGTGACAATAAGCTGTATATGGTTTCTGTAGCGTTAAGTCCGGGAAATTGCCGAAAATAGTTTTCTTTAAGATTTTAACTGTAAACATCTATAACTATACGTATATTAAAAACAAAACCATGATAATAATAATAATGATATAATAGCAATGTAAATAATACATGTTCATATTAAATACAGACTGTCATAACATTGACTTTAAAGGTTAAACACGGTAGATTTGACAGTGCTGCCTCGTATTTTTGTCATGTATTTAGTGATATAGTGAGACGAGAATAGTTATACAGTATTTCCTTAGAGTAGTAAAATTCAATGTTTCCTGTATGTGGGGTGAGGCGCGGGCACGACGCAAATACATTAGCTTGTGATTGGTAGAGATAGTCATGTGGGCGGGTCAGCGAGAGCGCGCGAAGAAGGGGAGTACTGAGCGCGTCTTCGTCGTCTCTGTCTTTCCTGTCCAATGTCCCATCGAGTAGGCAGGTCCACGTGCATACATTAGCTATTCTTTTTTAAATTCATCTTCAGACGTCCAGCTTCTTGTGTTTTATTGAAACAGCACAATGGTGAAGTTAGCAAAGGTAAGATTACGTCATTCTATTTTAAAATAGTGCGTGCGTTTGTGATAGAAAGAAGGCTTGTGTTTACGCACGAGGCCTTTAAGCAGAAGTTGGTGCGTTTGTTAAAAAAGGGGGTGAATTCGCTGAAAAAGAAAATGTCCGTCCAGGTAAAGCAGCGATTGTCGCCTTTTTTTTTTTTTTTTTAATGAATCAACATGGTGGTGGTGTTGCCGCATTTACTACGCCTTTTTCGTTTGCGATCAGCCATGTTTGTGCCTCGCTTTTGGCTCTCTGGCCTGCTAAGCTAAACCGCTGCTTAGTGTGGATTTCGTGCGCGCTCTCGATTTAAGTATGGCGTATAGAAAGACTAAAACAAAATCAATTTATGGCCAGCCTGCCAACCTGTACCAACATTTGTTAGAAAACTGTTGTAAAAACCGAAAATTTGAGCACGCGGCTAGCTTAACCACTAGCATTAGCGCATTCATACCCGGACTTGATTCTAATTTACTTTATTTTGTGGAAATATTGGTAGTTCTCGGTGTGAAGTTTAAATTGCCCCACTTAAACACTTTATGTCACGTAACGGACTTTCTAGATAACTGTTCGGCATATGTTTATATATATATAAATATAATTATTTCTTTAATGCTTGTCAGCAAATGGCAAAATTACCCAGCATGCTAGCTGACCGACCTCTAGAGCTCCACGTGGGTTCTGCGCCTGCTCTGAGTGACACACGAGGCAAGCAACCAAAACCGAGAAACCCCATCGGCGCGCACAGTTATCATTTGAGTGGCTTATTTTAAACCCACGTAACAGTTTGCCGTTGATGATTTAATTATTGAACCAGCAGCACGGCTCAACTGTTTTATATTTTAACCGTGGAATTCCACGTGGTCTAAAGCCCCCTCATGTTTGCGGACATGCTGCAGCGGGTGCCATGATTGTTAGACCCTCTTCTTTACCGGAATCTATGCTTGGCTACTTGTAGGGCTCCATTATTGTTGGGTTTTAAAAACATTGGTAATAACAATTTTTGCATTCCGGGATTTCTTTTGAAGGCAGCAAATAAGCAAGCAGCTCAGAAGAAAAAAGCCCCTCCACCCCCTAAAGAAGTCGAGGAGGAATCCAGCGAAGAGGACAGCAGTGATGAGGAAGAAGAGGTACAAAGGCGTTGTCTCAAGTATTTTATGGCTAGAAAATAAAATGTAAAATGTGGTATTAAGTGTTTTTTTTATTATTATTATTATTATTATTATAATTTTTTTTTTTTTAACACTGCAGGCTCCTCCACCTAAAGCGGTGAAGAAAGCCACACCAGCCAAAGGCACCAAAGTTGTTGGAAATGGCACTCCTGCCAAAAAAGCAGAAAGTGAAGATGATGAAGATGATGATTCTGGTAAGTAATAAAGGTCCAAAATGAAACTAATTGAATGATACTCATATCTCACGTATCTCACATAACCAGTATGTAGGTGTAATTTAGTCTGGACTTTAATATATAGAGATTGACCTACTTTGTTTGTTTTGATGTTTAAGGAGCATCCAGATGTTAGAAAGTGAGTCCCTCTAACATTATTAAATGCATCAGGCATCGCTCAGTTAAGAAAAACGTTGTTTTTGACATTTAGTTACAACAGTGAAACAGATGGTCTTTAGAAAGAAAACCTTCAGAGTTATGAAAACTGCTGTTTCCACTCAACTGGTGAATGTGTCGTGTTGTCTAAATTCATAATATACATTCTTGATCTAAACAAGATTAAAATCTTAAAATGAGCATAATATTGTCTAAGACGATTTTGCTATTTATTATATATAGACGAATCATCAGAGGAGGAGGCCCCCCCACCAAAGAAGACACCTGCAAAAGCAACTCCGGCTAAAAAAGCACCAGCCAAGGCAGCTGCTGCAAAAGCTGAGGAGTCAGATGATGATGAGGAGGAGGATGGTAAGGCCTTTGGTATTGTGTGACTGATAGTAATTACCGTTGTACTGTGTTTTTAACTGTCAATGGCTTCATTTTAATCTGATCCAAGTATTTGTGCTAACAGTCTGGTGATGTAATGCGTCACAAAACATCCTCCATTTCTTGGCATGCATGTGGTTGTTTAGTACTCATGTGTGTAATGTACGGAGGAAAAACAAAGACAGCGCTATGTCTTCGGTACCGGTGTGTATTTTGCGGTCTGCCGGTCCTATCCTCAATCGCTGTTACAACCTAATGCCCTTTTTTGAACTCTAATGAGGTTTTGTTGAAAATTTCTGCAATTAAAACGAAACGAACGAACTCGTGTTTTTCTTGTCTAGATGAATCTGAAGAAGAGGCCCCATCACCCAAGAAGGCAGCCAAGCAAGCTGCTAAGCCTGCAGCAAAGCCCCCAGTAAAGGCTCAGCCTGCAAAGGAGTCCTCTGATGATGATGATGACGACGATGACGAGTCAGAAGAGGAAGCCCCTCCCCCTAAGAAGGCTACTGCAGCCAAGGCTGCAAAAGCTCAGCCTGCTAAAGAAGAGTCATCTGAAGAAGACGATGATGAAGACGATGATGATGGTAAGACTGATCCTCACATTTTTTTGTTTTTAACAGGAGCCTTTGAAATAGTTAACATTGTATGATGATCAACAAGGGACTTAATACTGATCACGTATGATGTCACCTTTTGAACTATCTGACACACAGTAATACTCGTTTTCAATGCACTTGAATTCGGCCACAGTTACTGTGAGATTTACGTCTTTGGCATTGATTCTGCTTTTTAGACTCTGAAGAGGAAATGGACACTACTCCTGCTCCAGCAGCCACCAAGGCAAAGAAAGCAGGCATGGTTAAAGCCAAGGAAGAGTCTGAAGACGATGAGGAGGATGACGAAGATGATGACGATGAGGAGGACGACGAGGAGGAGGAAGAAGAAAGTAAGTTTGGGAGTTTAAAAAAATAAATAAATAAATAAAAATTAAGTGAAAGTGTTATTCTCCCAGTTTTTATAAAGTCACTTAAAAGTGACCACCACCCTATAATAAAGATGTGTGTGTATGTGCTGTAAGATGGCTTATGTACTGTACTTTAGTCTTTGTTGATGATGTGGACAATGAAGACTCACTGCCCCACTCACTTACTGTTTTTGTCGTCATTCTCCTTTCTGACCAGAATCCACAGCTGCGAAGAGGAAGGCTGAGAGCAAAAAGGACACTCCACCTGCCAAGAAAGCAAAGTCAGAAGGACAGGGTAAGAATAAATATATTCTGCCGGTTTTAATAAGCTTTCTTTATGTTTATCAACAAGAGGCTTAATGCTAATCCTAAAATTCTCCTTTATGTCAACATAAATATCAATAATGCATTTTTACACCAAAAGTAATTGAAGTGTTTTCCTGTTTGCCAGCGTTTTCTCTGTTTGTTGGAAACTTGAACTCAAGCAAAGATTTTGATGAGATCAAAGCTTCACTGAGGAAATTCTTCTCCAAGAACGGCCTTGAGATCACAGACGTCCGGTTAGGAGGAAACAAGTAAGAATTACATTTAAAACAAATCATAATAGTTAATCCCTTCTGGTTGGCTTAGTCTTGCCTATCAAAATGCACTCGTTGGGTATAAGTGATTGATTTTGAGTGTATTGGAAATATCAGATGTGTTTGACTGGTTCTGTTTGTATCACCATGTAGTTGAGATTAACATCTGAAGACAGTTTGGCCATAGCCGGTTGATAGAAACAAGTTAATGGTTTACTTAGTTTGTTAATATATAACAGTTAACAAGTTAAATTTATGGTAAGATATTAAAGTATCCTGTCATTGTAAATAGCATGACAGCGCCCTTGTTTTATTGGTAAAGTTAAAAAAAAGAAGCTGGTCTGTGACACTTAAATTCATTGAAGGTGGCATGTCTGATGTTGCTTGCATTTTTAACTCTACAGGAAATTTGGCTATGTGGACTTTGCATCTGAGGAGGACCTGCAGAAGGGCCTGGAGCTCAATGGCAAAAAGGTCATGGGTCAGGAAGTGAAACTGGAAAAGGCCCGCAGCAAAGAAGGCTCGCAAGACAGCAAAAAAGGTAATGGATGTCATGAATTGAAACATTTCTTTGTGGGTGGAAAATAATTTTGTTCCTGTACTCACACTGACATATGGCCCACAGAGAAGGACGCACGGACACTGTTTGTGAAGAACCTTCCCTTCTCCGCAACGGCAGATGACCTGAAAGAGATCTTTAAAGACGCAGTAGAAATCCGGGTGCCTCCTGGCCAGAATACTTCAAACAAAGGGTAAGAACAAGCTAGGTTGTAAATGTTTCGTACATTAGACAGTGGTTGGGAAAACTATATAAGAAGCACAGCAATTAATAATTATTGATTATCTAAATTATTACTATTAACTCAGACTCTACAAGTTTGGACTGATAATCCTAGATGGCATAGTAAACAGTTGAAGTTATGGGCAGTAGTTGTAGAACATGAACTGCTGATTAATTTTCATCATTATCACTCAGTTCCTTTTTTAAGAGTATGTTCCATGTTTTTGTTTTGTTTTTTACAGTATTGCTTACGTGGAGTTCAAAACTGAGGCTGATGCAGAGAGGACGATGGAGGAGACCCAGGGGTCTGAAGTACAGGGGAGATCCATCATCATTGACTATACTGGAGAGAAGAGCCACATGGGAGCCAGAGCATCAGGTAGGCTTGAGATATTTTGTAGAACTGTGAGACAAACTACTTGTAACAAGCAGTTCTAATAATTTCAATTATTATAATGCATAAGTATCTATACTCTTAATGAAAGTGTCTGTGTTTGTATGGCCAATGCCAGTTCTGCAAATGTACTGATCTATAGTGAACATAACATGAGACAGCTGAAGAATGTTTCATCTTTTCTTTTTGCAGCATCTGAAGCGGCCAGCAAGACCCTGGTCGTGAACAATCTCTCCTTCAACGCGACAGAGGAAGTGCTGCAGTCCACATTTGAGAAAGCTGTTTCTATTAGGATTCCACAGAGAGATGGCAGACCCAAAGGGTGAGTGTCTGTGTGGCCACGGGTAACCCCAACGAGGGCTTTCAATCTTTCAAATGTAGTCATGGTGTGTAAAACACCTGCGCCTTCTCTTGAGCTCCTGTAAATCTTCCTCGTGATAGTACTTGGATTCGCACGAGAAGTAGAGCCAGTGCACAGTTAGAACAGGCCTGCCCACCTACATGAGTGTTGCCTATGTCTGCTGTGCAACAATTACAGTAAACTTTGTAAAATGACAAAATTAAAACATTTAACCCTAATAGCCCTCAGCAAGACATTCAGATGAAGTATTTCAAAACAGATGTTGACTCTTTTTCTATCGTTGTTCTTCTCTCCTTAGTTTTGCTTTTCTGGAGTTTGAGAGCACAGATGATGCTAAAGATGCTCTAGAAAATTTCAACAACACAGAAATTGAAGGCCGATCAATCCGACTGGAGTACAGCCAGAGCAGAGATTGGAACAGGGGAAACTCAGGTAGGTCATGAAACCAATCAGTTGTCTTTTTAGTTAAGACTCTGCCAGCTGTGATGAAATCTTTATCTCCTGAAACTCTGTGAAGATTCAAAGATAGTCAAGTCCTGAGCTGATCTTTCCATGAATTTTAATTTGTTGAATTGTTTAGATTTGCCCAGATGGGTATTATTTTGCTTATTTACATGATGCCATCTTCTCTACCAGGTCCAACTAAAACCCTGTTTGTCAAGGGTCTCTCTGAGGACACAACAGAAGAGACCCTCAAGGATGCCTTTGAGGGTGCTGTAGCAGCCAGGATAGTGACAGACAGAGATACAGGGTCATCAAAGGGGTAAGTTTGAACAGGTGCAAACACTCCTTCTCCTTCGTCAGCACTTCTCTTGAGCACCGCTCTGTCTAACAATGACAGTGTACGGTTTCGTATGAGAAGGAGAGCAAAGTCGCAGTTAAACAGGCAGCTGCCTTAGTGGCAGTTGCCCATGTCTGATGTGAAACACTCGATGTGGTTTGAGTTAGACTACTTTGCTCAGATGAGTTATTTAAAAACCAATACTTCACCCAACAAAGTAAAATAGTTTAATTCATGGCACTGCATTAGAATTACATTTCTTAATTAGAATCATTTTCCATTATCTCGTCCCCTAACCTGTCTGGCTCTATAGTTTCGGCTTTGTGGACTTCAGCAATGAGGATGACTGCAAAGCAGCTAAGGAGGCAATGGAGGATGGCGAGATTGATGGCAGCAAGGTGACTCTGGACTACGCCAAGCCCAAGGGTGAAGGTGGCTTCCGTGGGGGCCGAGGTGGTGGCGGCTTCGGCGGTCGAGGTGGCGGCAGAGGAGGCCGTGGCGGCTTTGGCGGTTTTGGTGGTCGTGGTGGCGGTGGAAGAGGACGAGGAGGACCTCGTGGAGGTGGACGTGGAGGCGGACGCGGTGGTTTCGGAGGTAAGGGATTAAACTCCTAAACCTGTGGCTATTATGGTCATCTTTTAACTGACTTGCAGCTGTAAGCCGGTAGATTTTTACATTTGTTGTTCCAAGAGTTAACTGAAACAGAGCGATGTCTAAATGTGCCTCTTTATCTTTGTTTTGTAAAATAGCTAAACATGCTGCCTGGTAGATTAAGTTGCCTGTCTTTCTTGTTTCAGGTGGAAGAGGTGGCGGTGGTTTTGGAGGCAAACCCCAGGGGAAGAAAATAAAGTTTGATGACTAAAGTCTTAGTCTATTTTACTTTTTGAAAGGACTCTGGTTGCATCAGTTTTCAGAGCTTTTGGACATTCCACAAAGCGTCATTGGTATATATTTAACTGTTAATGGGCATTTTAGCCCTTTATTTAGACCCCTCAGACCTTCCATCCCCCTTCTGTGCCAGAATGGTACTTCTGACCTTTTCAGCTTAATCAAGACGTGAATACTGAATGTCCTAAATGCAAACCTGCACCTCACGCCCCTGAAGCACACTTGCTTTTCTGGAGGAATAAAATGGAATAGATCAGGTTCGCTGTGAAAAATGTTTGGTTTTGTCAGATACATTGTGTAAATTTAAACCGTTTGTATGATTTCGTTTTACCTTTTGTAAAAAGAAATACACTTGTATCCATATGTTTTGTTCTTATTTTGTCACTTAGTTTACTTTAGAAGCTAATTTTTACTGTAATGTGCAAAGCATATTTTGATAAGAGTTGAGTCCTTCCTCATGAGTTGGATGTTGAGAATGACAAATGTTCACATTTTTGCTTGTTTTGTGGGATGCTGTCGATGTCTGAGTTGCAGATGAAAGACCTCTAATCTATGTAACATAAAATATTTGTAGTGCATTGACTAATTTTTTTTTTTTCCCCATCTGACGATTTTCAGACGATTAAAACCTTGTATGTGGTGATTTTTAAATGACTCTTGCAATAATTTGTCTTCAAAGTCATGTCCTTAAGACTGGGTCCACTTTCACTAGTGCTGATCAGTTTCTCTGTCAATGGGATATGTGCAGACTTTAAGTTGTCTCTAATTAAACCACTACTCAAAAAAAAAAAACCTGTCAGTTCCAGCTAAAGTTATCAAACTATAGACCAATCTTCCTCTAATTTCAAAAGTTCGTGAAAAACTAACATAGTTTGAGAAGGAAATCTCTTTGATGTTTCAGTCAGGGTTTACTGACAGAAACAGACCATAGCACAGAAACCGACCATAGCACAGAAACCGTACTGGTGAAGGTTATAAATATCTTCTGGCCTCTGAAAGTGCACTGTGTACTTGTTCTGTTTCACCTCAGTGCAGTGTTTGATAATATTAATCAAAATATTCTACTACAGAGATCCTGTTAGTATTAAAAGATGCACTCCTGTGGTTGTGTCACATATCTGATAGACAGTTGTGTATTTAAATTGGGAGTAATCTTATTTAACATAAGTTGGTCACAGTGTTCTGTGCTAGGATCAGTTCTATTTACGTTATACATGCTTTCCTTTTACAAGGTAATATTAGAAAACAATGCATATAGTTTGATTGCTGTGCGGATGATACTTTTATAGTTTTATGTATCCATGAAGTGAACTAAAGGCTTATCTTAAAGGCCTGAATCACCCATAAGTTCACAAGAAATTGAGGTTATTGTAATCAGCCCTAGAAATTGTAGAAACAGTTTCTAATTAGAATTACTGAATGCATGCATCATTATAAACAGGCTGTTCTGAAAGTGCTGAAATCCAAAGATGAGAAAGAGAGATCCTATTTCTTCAATGTTGGTTTCTTTTTATTGGCCCCTTGTTAAAGACCTCATAATATGGAAATATCATAAGCAATTCACGAAACAAACCTTTCTGCTTTAAAGATTAGTACATCAATGCAGATGGCTGTCCGCCCCCAAGCCTGCTTCTACTTCAGGTTTCCTCCTATTACAAGGGATTTTTCCTTCCCACCATTGCAAATTGCTCACTCATAGAGGCTTGCTCCATTATTGGGATTCTCTCCAAAACCTTAGTGCGAATTGACGCTATTCACAATTTGTTACATTATTTTGGATGTTTGTGATCTGTAGGCCAGCAGTTTTTTATTTGTTGTTTAACTATGAAATTTCATAAACCTAAAACCTCTGGAATGTATGTATGGTGTTCATATTGAATATACAGAATAAGAAAGATCTGAATAGAAAAACAGGGTTTGTTGTGAGAGGATCTGGAGGACTGCAGAGCTAAGAGCCCTGACATCTTGGCGTCAGGACAATAATCTGCCTCTTAACATCAGCAAGAACAAGGATCCAGGACCTCTACTGACAGCGCCGTAGGAGGAGGGCCCCACAGATCCTCTCTTATCCCACCCACCACAGCCATACACCTCTCACACTCCTTCCATCAGGTAGGAGGTACAGGAGCATCCAGACTCGCAGCAGCAGATTCAGGGACAGTTTCTACCCACAATCTATCAGTTCTACTGAACTACTGAAATATTAGACAGTTGGTGCAATCACTGCACACACTGTACATGTAAATACATTACCTCTGCACTACAGCCACCACAGTATTTTTAGTAATTTGTATTTATATATTTCTTTATGTTACGTATGTGTAATTAGTTTTTTTTGGGTTTTTTTTGGTTTTTTTAAGGGGCTTTGACCTAAGAATTTCATTGCTGGTAGTGACGTGCCATTGTTACCTGTATATAACTAATTAAACTTGGACTTGATTTGATTGAGCTTTATCCCAAGAAGCTATAGCCTATGCATGATGACACAGTGTCACTAGATTATCCTCTCGGCTCTTAAAAGTCATTCGGGCTCCAAAGCAAAGTTTTTGCTAATTGTCATGAAAGTTAAGCGTTAAAGATTTCATCTCATAAAAGCAGATTCGTTTAAACAGGATTTCTTTCTTTAATAATACAACACAACAAAGCATACAAACTGAACACACTGGGGCCAAGTTACTTAATAAATGTTTGTCTCCTAATGACCTGCGAGTATGAAGTCTGCTGCTTTAAGCACGGAGCAAGGGAATTAAAACGTGGATACCTGTCCCTCAGGATACAAAAACTCTTATTGTTATCTTTACACACTTGATACCTGTGAAAAATGTATCGAAAGACTTGAACTGTGACATTCTTTCAAATTAAATCAAATACACCTGTGGCTGTGGCAACCCCCCTTATGAATCAGGGAGCAGCCAAAGGTAGCTCTAAAAGTCAATAAAATGCTTGTTGGGAACACTTGCGGTTTATTTTACCACATACAAAGTGGACAACAAGCACGATGAGGACTATGGGAATACCAGGCTTTGATCCTAAAATAAAACACCATAAAAAGATTCCAAAGATTAGACAAGAAGGAGATTATTTTGTCTGAGGATCACGTCACAGGAGTGCTTTGAATACATGTTGAGATACTGCTGTACTAAATAAGTCAACCACATGGTGCCGCTAGAGGGCAAACCGACTGACGCTGAGGCGCAAATAAGCCTGAGAGATTTGCACTCAGTACGAATCAACTCGTCTTAACACGCTTTACCACAGATGTAATGGATGTCTGATAGAAAGCAGTTCTTTATGCAGATTGCCAAAATCATATAGTACAGCAGCCAGCTTCGAATCTGACCCAGGAGTTAGGCACAAAAAGTGATTGCTTGTATTCAAACAGTGAGACAGTTAGCCTATGTCAAACAAATCTCATGAATGATGTTAAGCCCCTTTGAGCAAACAACACAAACAACATTCCTGTCACAAGCTGGAAGCTGCAGTCAGATTTTAGCAAAGTGACTCCTGTGTATGCCTTATTGATCTAAAAGGCAAAAGGTGTGAGTGACATTAAAAATGTATTTTTGTTAAGGGCAGGAGAGGTTCTAACACATATAATATAATCGTTCTATTTTCTCTCTCCCCATCATCTTGTGTATCTTCAATGATCAACTATCAAATAAAGGCAAAAATGCTAAAAAAAAAAAAAGTCATCTTAAGAAGCAAAAAAAGTTATGTAATCCAGGCAGGTAGGTGACAAAAACTATCAGCAAACAGCACTTCTATAAAGAACGGGCTGTTACTGTAACTCTGATCTCTGATTGTTCACATGTAAGAGGACTCGGTGCGACCTGACTCTGAGTTCCTGTGGCAGGAGTGTCTTTTGTCAGTGACACCAGCAGACAGGAGACAGCGCCATGCTGCCATCAGATGGCTCTCCCAGCTGAACAGGGATCTTTGTTCCTGTAGGTGCCTGGGCAGGAGGCACTGATGATGGCACCACTGAATACCTCCATTGAGAGGTTTGTTGTACCACCCCCAACCCCTCCCTGCCTTCAACACTGACAGAGGTCACGCTAGCGTTTCTCTGTGGCCTTGTGACGGTCGTCTACAGTGACTGCCGTGCTTTCTTTTCTGTTTCAGCACTCTGTTGTAAGCTTATGTGGACAGACAAGAAGACACATAAATAAACACTGAGTGTTATCTCATCTGATAATCAGCTAATCTAAATAATCTCACTCCAGTTCTCTTCACTTATGTACAGCACAGATAATGATTGTAAAGATTGTGGGGTTTTTTGTATGCCACTTTATCCATCCAAAACACATATTTTTGAAAGAAAAGGTGCAAGCTTTATTAACTTTATTGTTTTTGTACAGTGTTTTTTGTCTTAATGTCTATAGCAGTTATCTCAAATATCAGGCCCGGGGACCAGAATCGGCCAGGCAAAGGCTTCAATCTGGCCCACCGGAAGGCTTTGGGAAATGTGAAGGAGTGAATAGAATTTGAACTTTAAATTGCATTTTCATAAGTTGGACAGCTTTTTCTATTGACAAACACCTCCCCAACTGCCATTCATACTACACCAAAAAGTTAAGAAATACAGGAGGATTACAACCCAAATCCTAGCCTACCCTAATCCTAACCCAGTATCAATATTGTTCCACAGTACTACCCTACAAACATCTATGACTTTTTCACTACAATAGTATCGTTTTTACATTTCCTGGATGCTTGTAATACTGAAAAAAAAATGTGCTTGGTTTTTCATTCGTGGGTATTACGATGACTCTGTAAAGTTTTACTGCTGCTTTTACACACTGGGATCACCTCCGGTGTCATGTCTTACAGGAAAAATGTAAAAAGTCTCTGTAACAGGGTTTACAGGGCACTACTGTGGAACAATAATAGTGACACTGACTGATCAGCACCGTGATATCCGTATCTGCTCTCGTGCTTGAGTGCAAACAGTTTCTGTGTGTGCCAAGGATACATCAGTTTACATATCTGATTCCCTGGTATGCTGGATAGCAGTTTCGATTAATAAACACTGGGATACTGTTACATAGCAGTGTGATTTTCTGCCTTGGGCCAGTGACAAACACCTATTAGATATGCAGTTTACTTCCAACTTCTCAGCCTGTAGACGGCTCTTAATCTAAGTCTATGCAAAGACATTCCCATCTTTTGTTATGTCAGTGCTGCTGCTGTAAAGGTCTTTGAAGAAACTAGAGGGTTGGTGTGAAGGTTTGCATCCCTGTCCACCTCACCCATTGGCCACGCTGACATCAAAAGCTTCTTCCAGTTAGTGTTAGCAAATATTCGGCTCCTGGTCTACAGGCTGGTTGGGAAACTGGCTGTGGACTGACCATACAGCACTAGTTTCCCACACAGTGATAACAGTCACCGTGGTGAGAAATTCACTTTAGATTAAAGTAAATGTCGGCCAGTGGTTGATAAGCCTGTGTTTTCTTTTCTTGTCACTTTGGTTGGGAAAATCTCGGAATGTGTGTTGGAAGTTCAGCAGAGCGTACTGGGTTTCCTGAATGTTTACTTCCTTTAGCGTTCCTCTCAGTGTAGAGGTTACAAAGGTAGTGAAGTAAGAATTGGTTGCTTTGCTGTGGCTGTTTTGCTTGCTTGGGTGCTTGGGTTTGGGACGGCTTAACAGCTGAAAAATAGGAACACAATTAAGGCAGAGGAGACACCTTTGGCTCTCACCATTTCCATTGTACATTGCAGTACAGTCACTATTTACTGACCTCCGTGTAAACTAGTTGTCACTCCCTGTTCGCTATATGCAGTGTGGAAAATTAAAACTCAGCTATTGCTGAGTGCTATTGTCAGCTCATATTCAATAAAACACACCGATACAGCAAATTCACAATGGGGAGATTTCGGTTCCGATCCTTTGTGGGTTTGACTTCCGATCACTCTGTTTAACAAAGGGGAAAGAGATAAAACTTAAGCTATGGTTTTTGTGCCGGTGAGTGTGTCCTGGTGAAATACAATATAGAGAAGGCAAATTCCATCTCTGCATGGCTTCTGTTGTCCTGAAAGAGATCGTGGAAAACAAGGGGGTATTTGTTTCCTTTTGCGATGCCCTCGTTATCTTTTTGTGCGATAGCTTCACTGCGGCGTAACAGTCTCAGCAAGCGGACTTGTTGAAAAGAGACGCAGTAATAAGAAGGGGACAAGGGGAAAAGTGGGAATTGCCACAAGTAGCCAGCGCATTTCTGAAGACAAATACAAAAGAGGAAAAAGGGGCACAAAGTTCAGTGAAAGCCTGAAGTGTTTGTAGTTTTTTGAGATCCTTTCCACCTTCTGTCAAAGATAGATCCTTTGGGGGTTGCATCAGGAAAAGCATCCTGCGTAGGAATCTGCCAAATCAGATAGGCAGGGTGTTACCTGCAGTGGCACACCCGTGTCATCAAGGGAGCAGCTAAAAGTCGTTTTTTAACAGGCTATAATCCAAACTGCTGGATTATACAGCACACATATTACGCTAGTGGAAATGGATTGGGATTGATGTAGGGTTTTATTAGTCTAACTTACTACTTCAAGAGCTTTGAGCTTTGGCACAGAATACTATATATTTTATGCCTTTTTTAAGCACTTTATCTTTCACACATTTATTATTTTTTATTGAACATGTCTTTGGATCAGCCCTTAATCCCAACTCCCCTCCCAAGCGAGAATTCTCTACTGTAGGCACATTGAACGTCTAATGTATCTGTTAAAGTATACCACAATTCCTTGGTTTTTACTTCCACGTAGTTTCTTTGGGAAGATCAATCCACTGTTGTTGGATTTATCTTATTTTCAGACATTTGATGTAGATAAAGTCAAACACAGTGTCAATTGTCATGATATTTATTTACAGATGGCATTCTCTGTACATGATGATTTTTACGTATACTTACATTATGTAGACACAACCACCACCAACCACAATCGGTCATTTACATTCCTTTATCATCTGTTGCCTTAAGTTAAAAGTAAAAGGCAGGCCCCCCCTTTTCTCGGGAGACGATTAAATTAACATGTCATAATGGTCGTACCAGCAAGAATTTAAGTTCACAGTGTCATTGTAAACCCCTCAACCAAATTCACGTCAAGTATATCAGCACATTCAAATCAACAGAAAGCATGTATGTAACAAGTAGTCCCCCCCCCCCCCAGATAGTTAGCATATATGTAAAAGAGCTCCAGATCAAGTCAGCGAGTGTAGGGAATTCTACAGTACAGACAGTATCAATCTTACTTTAGGAGCAGGTACTGCATAGGAAGGAATTGACATGATATAGTGACCAAACGTGATCAAAGACAAAAGAGTTTTTGTCCAAATCATTGAGGTAGAGAGAGTTGTTTGTTTCTCTGCATGACATCCTTGTCCACATGAATGCAATGTGCAGCACTTTGAAGACTGCTAGCATAACTGCAGGCTGTACCCTGGCTCCTAGGGCGTCCCACTAATACTAGCTGCCTCTATATTTTCAATATTCACCCAAGAAAACATGATTTCCCACGATTAATCCAAAATAAAGACATAATATATAAAATAAAAGGCATTTAGGATTTTGTTCACCACCACAATTAATTGTTTTCACATTAGTGGGTTCAGTGTGATTTGGTGATGTTGTGATTCATGACACAGGACCCAAGACTTGGGTTTTGTGTCGGGAAAATTCTAGATCATGTCAGAAGGCTAAAGAGGAATAAGTCTCTGTCATTATTTAAAAAAAAGACACAAGAGAATAAAATACCACCAACTTAATGACAACTTAACCAACTTAGTATGCCCATTGATTTAGCAGCACAGTTTGGTTTTCTCTGAATCTGTGTGCCGACGGGGGTTGGTCCTTAAAAATGCCAACGTAAGCACACAATTCTAATTCAACTTAAAAAAATAAAAAAAAATAAAATAAGCTCTGTATAATTTACTTTTGATAATCCTCTTCAAGAAATTGCACAAGTGCTCACAAACAGAAAATTCAAATATTGTCCTGGTTCCACTCCACATACAGCTTCTGATAAACTTTACCAGGAAGTTTGGCTCCTGCCTTACAGTGCGATGCACTTCTTCATAGCAGTCACCGAGGCAAGGCTGAGCTCGCTCGGTGCCGCTGTTCACCCGGTGTTCTCGCCAAGCTATAGGAGCTCGACCTTTTGTGAACAGACTAGGTCACTGTTGACCAGATTCCACATGTGCTGGAGGTCCGACGGGAGCAGCTTGTGCACCACAATCATGTTCTTAAAAAAACAAGGTTCTCGGTTCAACTTGCTGTTCTTATTTTTCACCAAGCCAAACGTCTTAAAGGCGTTGTGTTTGACAGGCGTGACCTGAAGTACCTCCAGGCACATGCCCAAGAAGACATCGTCGATGGGGTAAAGCTCCAGCGTGTCTGCGGCCCAGTGAAGCCTACTCACGAGACTTCCATCCATTAGAAAACCGCCTCCACCTGCGTATGGAGGGTAGTGTGTCTTGTTATACAAAGCCTGGGGGATGTGATATTTGTTGTCCTTTTTACGAATAGGCTTAGCTTTGAAAATCACATCCCCAACAAACAGGTTCTTTCTGTGTCTGCTGTTTTCCAGGTATTCAAAAATATTTTTCACGCTGACAAAGACGTCATCATCCCCCTTGAAGACATATTGCACATTGTAGCAGTAAGTATGGAACCACTTGAGGAAATGGGTCTCCTTGAGAGTCAGGTTGAAGAAGCTATCTAAGAAGTCCCACTGAAGAATATCGTTGTAAATCTGGTCTTCATACTCCACAAGTTTCTGATGATTTGCCCTTTCTGCCTCATTGGAGGACTTACCAAGAAGAAAGAGGGTCTTTATCCTTTTGCCGTCCACCACCTGCTCTCTGCCCCATGTTTTTCGGATGACCTCCCTGCGGTCATACTGAGTGGCCACTGATTTAATCACCATCAGCAGATACACCTCCCCTGTGCACTTCTCAGGGTGGTTGAGGGTCATGGGGAAATATCGGCAATGCCGATAAAGCAAAAACTGCTTGAAACTGTCCTCGAGGTTCTTGAACCACTCGTGTTTAGAAAAGTTGACATTGGCGCTACAGTTGGAACTCTTTACATCCCAAGTTGTGGGCCTGCCGTCCTCAGGGATTCTGGGCTTCTCTGTGGTGGTTGGAGCTTTTGGCTTTGACTGGTAGCTGCCAGACTTCCAGAAACTTTTTATCTGCAGGTATGAGTCAGCTCCAGATCCTGCTTCCTGAGCAGCATCCAAACGAGCGTGCCTCTCCAGCTCGAAGCTGATGCTCCCTCTCTGGACGGCCAACGCAACCACGGCTAGGAGAAACATGACACTCACCCTCTTGTACACTCTCCAACGATCTCTGCTATTCTTCCTGGGGGAAGATAAAAATCATGGGATTCCAGTTAGACACGGCAACATTATACCTTGTAATAGAGGGAAAGTTGAATATATAAACATTGTTAGTGAAAGGCATATGTGTGCAGTGTATACAAAGATTACTTCCAGGTCTTTATATCAAACAATGAGAGCTTATTTATTTATTTTTGCAGAGATTTGTGTATTGCAAAGTGACAGATGTTCATTTAGGATTATTTATTTAAAGACAATTTAAGAAAAAAACACATAAGGGCGAAAATCATCAAAACTATAACACGACACCCTCGGAGGGTACCTACATAACCCACATGTTGCTGTATAGACAGAGAAAAGACACACGGATTGTCAGCATACCCACACGTCTCCAGAGATTCATTTGTAGTTTTGTGTATGGCCTAAAATGTAGTTGGGAAAGTCCTATGACACCTGGACAATTTTCACTTGAAACGTCCTTTATAGATTACACAACCTATGGAGGCTTCACTATTACCATGTCTCTAGAGAAAAAACCCCCCACCATAGATATATAACTTTCTATAGAAGAATAGCCATGAAATACGACTTATTTAACCAGCATCAGTGCTGTCTGTGGATTTTAAAAACATGGATTGTACTTCAGATTTTCTTCTATGCCAGGCTATATGGCTCTTTATTGCATTCATGATCAATAAGACACTCCTCTATTCCTGCATGGGCCCCTCTGCTTCTGAAGATCACTATCTCCCCCCACCCCCATCCTCAAACAAAGTCCCTCCTGAAGCCACACAGTGGACATACAGCTACAAGTTACAGACAGGTGTATTTGTTCTTAACAACATCAGTAATAATAATAACAACAATAATAATGTGATTAAGTCCTTAAAACTCTATAAGAGATCGATTCATTTTGCTTTTCACTAAATATTGTGGTTTTTCTTTGTTTGGTTATTTCAAAAGCTAATTCTCAACGTTAAATTGTTGCTTTCTCCTTTTCTTTTCCTTTCTTTCTTTCTTTCTTTCTTTCTTTTTTACTTATCTGACAAGCCCACTTTCTAATAGACTTTAAAGATACAGAAAATCAGGTGAAATAAGTGAAAAAGAGGTTACAGTCAGATCAGACGAAAAAAAAAAAAGGATAAACTATCCGTAATTAAATCTTTTAATAAAATGCGCCACTTACATTTTTCCTTGTGCGTCAGATTCTTTGTGATGATGTGCCGGCGATGATCGATTAGTTTTGAGTGTTTTTGTTGTTGTTGTTGTTGTTTTTTTTTTTAAAGGTATAATGACTTTGCTTTATGTAATTTCCGCTTCTTGGAAAAATCTAAATATTCCTTTCCATCGAAACAGTCTTAAAGCATCAAGCGTTCCGTTTAAGAGAGAGTTTAAAGGTTTTCAGGGACTGTGGTGCGAATGTGCGCTGTATGGTCTGCGCCGCGGAGAGTGCGCTCAGGCGCAGAGATCCGCCTTTAAAAGCTCAGCCGCCGTTACGTAGCCTAGACTACACACACAACAGTTAATGAATGAACAGAGAGGGATGCATAGTGTCCACGACAGGCCAATTAATCATCAGTCGACTACCCTTAAACCTGCGACAAAGCAAATATTGAACTTCTTGTCATTTTATTTACTTACGTAGACGTATGTCGTCTGCATGAGGCGGATGAAGAGTGGAAAGGTGACTTGTCCTGATCACATATCTGTGAGGGTATGGAGAGAAGGCAGAGGAGTTTTTCACCAGTATTCAACAAAATTGTGGATTCCTGAGGAATGGAGAAGAAGCGTGTGGGCGACTTTCAAGAGCAAGGGTCATGTACAGAGCTGTAGTCGACTACAGGGGGATGAAACTTATGATCCATGCCATCACGTTATGGGAAAGGGTTGCTAAAGCTAGGATAAGAAGAGAGGTGATCATCAGTGAGGAGCAATATGGCTTTAAGCTGAGAAAGAGGTCCACAGATGCAATGTTGGCTTTGAGAATGTGGATGTAGAAGCATAAATAAGTCAAGAGGAGCTGCATGGTGTCTTTGTGGCGCTAAAGAAAGCATGCGACAGGAAATGTGGTATTTGGAGAAAGTCTGGAGAGGTAGATGTATGCACTGGAGAGAAGAGGAATGACATGGTGACAGAGAGATAGCAGCAAGACTAAAAGAGAGGGTAGCAATGCTATGATGAATGCTTTTGAGGAATCGTGTGAGGGTTTATATTGTCCCTTTCCTGATCACTCAGGGACAGATCAGGATAGACAACAGTAGAAACGAGTACATCAGAGGGACAGCTCAGGTTGAGAGGCTTGGAGACAAAATTAGGCTGGCGGTTGGACATGGATATGTTGAATATGGAGCTGTCAGGCAGGAAGAAAAGAGGAAGACCACAGAGACAGTTATGGAGGAGGAAGGAAGACCCATATCTTTTGTAACAAGAAAGATTTATCCAACTAAATTGTATATATAGTTTTGATTATTTATCTAAAGAAACATAAAGTGGTAGCTCGCGCTTTGCTCTCCTCTGCATTTTCATATTCCACTTGTTTGTACCTCTATAAATACCGTGACGTGCTATAGCAACATAAGCCCTTTATACAGAACAGTAACCATTAACTTTGTCAGATAAATGCAGTAGAGTGAAGTCAAGCACAATACATAAGTCCCATGAAATGTCACACAGCTGAAAGAAGAAAGAATTCCTTTGTTTTTTTAAGGCAGGTATTTGAATATAATTGTTGGAACCAGTGTTTTTGTTAACATCTGGCGTAAGTCCTGTAGAAATGTTTGCAAATAAGAATCAATCAGCGATATTACATTACAGGAAGTCTTCCTCATTTCTCCTCATTTTTACAGTCTTTTGAACAGCCAGAGAACTCAGTTGTTAAGGTCCAACCTCAAATTGCGTTAATCTAATGAAACTCCCAAGATATCAGTTATCAGACTATTATTAAGTAAATCTGACACTAAGCCCCGTTTAGCTTTAGGTTCAGTGTTTTTGTTTTTTACTGATATTCTTGTTCTTTTCTATGGCTGTAGCCACTACAGAAGAAAAAAGCAAGTGATACACTCTGTCCCCAGTATTTTTGCATTGTGATGTGGCCGAAAGCAGCTGGTTATCCCAAATTATTTATTCTAAACTGTGAATTAGTGTTAATAATTGATTAGATATCCCACACGTTTGAGCTTTTACCTTTTAAGTAAGTGTTTCTTTATTTGCCGTATGATTAAATCTGATTTACTCTCCAAAAAAAACAACCCTCTCATCTCTTAGTGTACATCTCTTTTCCGTGGGATAGTGTGGATGGGATTTTTTTGTATAAGCAGAAAAGGCTTTTTTTAAGCATTCCCACTTTAAAATCGATTATTTCAGGTGTATATAAATCTTTGGCCTGTCACATTATTCTCTAGGAAGGGCAAAATAAATAACAGAGCAACAATGATTTGCTAAAGTATTGTAATATTGCTTTATGGTTGTCCACTGACATCAGAGGAGGTGCTGGGGTCAATGAGGCAATGCAGAGCAAACTACACAGTTTTTTTTTAATCAGGTCTGTGGCCATTGACAGCCATTGCATGACAAAGAATTCCTTTTTCTTTTGACATCGCATACAAGTGATGCCTTTGATCCATTCTCAAGGAAGATTTGTTTTTTGGATAAAAGCATAACTTTAATGTGAGTCACAAAACTTACTTACTCTGAAACAAAGGGAAAAATCCCAAATGAATCATTACATGTTTAATCAATAGATTAAATTAAATAGTGGCTGAAACTCTTGCTTGCAGAGCTGCCTTAACCAAAGCTGCTCTTAACCCTCGCTGTGGCAAACCGTGTGTTTCCGCCTCCTCGTTTTCTGGAGAAAGAACAACAAAATGTCTGTCTGCGCTTCAAAACAGGAATTTTTTTTAATACGAACACAGCTGCGATCCAAAACCTCTCCTTCCTCTGCTTTTCTCCCCATTTCCTGAATCCAACCAGTCATCCTTCTCGGGGCCATGTGCATCCTGTTGCCTGCTGGCTGTGTTTTTTCCGTTTTGATTTTTTTTCAGCCCCCCCCCCCATCTTATGTGGATTTAGTCTGTAACAGTTCTGCAGACGAGTGAGTTGGATATGGAAATCACAGTACCTGATCTTTTCCCCTGGCCACTTTGCTGACAACATAAGGACTGTCAGCTGAAGAATGAAAATAGAGGAATCAAATCTGCAATGCATATATATATATATATATATATATATGAAAAGAAAAGACGCTACATGATCTAGATATAAAGAGCTTGCAGGGATGATTACTCCATCTGAAAGCAAATATAATGTTCTCAAAGAAAGATTAAGGCCAGAGTTGAAAGGGTTAATAATTGCTGGAGTAGATTGAATCTACTTCCTGGCACACCGGTGCTCATTTATCAGAACACCATTAAGTTTCATAAGCCACGAAAGCGTAACGTATCTTTGGTTCAAGGTTCTTTATTTGTCACATGCATAGTTATACAAGTATAACACACAGTGAAATGTAGCCTGACACGCTCCTCGACATGTGCAAAAATGGGGGGGGGTAGAGGAAGAACATTATATATATATATAAATAGTATATACATTGGGTGAATGTGCAGTAGTAGCAGCAAGCAGGTGAATTCTGTACATTAATATGAATAGACATCTGACTATTTTACAGAATAGACAATATAAACATATTTGAAATATGTTTCAAATATGAAATATGTTTCCCTCATCTGGTAAACTTACACAGTTTGACCCGCCCTTTTCATATCTGTCCTTCACGTCGACAACCACCAACAACGGTAATTGTCAAAAATCTTTGCTGGCTCCTTTATGACTTCAGTCTAATTCTGCTTATGGCGGAATTAGAAAGAGTTGAGCTGAAAGGCCTGAGAAGTTGAGTGGATGAGAAAAGGATATTCTTAATACAAAATAAAGAAAAAAAACTGCCAGTACTTTTTAGGGTTTGGGGAAGGAGAAGTTTAACACCTGAGGGACTTTGGTCTGTCGTTACTTTGTCAACTAACTAACACCAATGAACATGCTTAGGAAAATATGTCTTCTTCCTCTTAAATACAACTCCAAGCTCCTCGGTCACCATGAAAGAATTTACTGCTGGACAAGAAAAAGGTATCCTAAGGAGATTGTTTCTTTTCTTTCCTTCTTTTTTGCACTCAAGTCATCACTTGAGGACCTTTCTCTCTAAGAAAGGATAGAACAAAGGAGGTGTCACCAAGCCATGTTATAAATGCCACTTTCAGCCATGGCTACAAGTAAACACTGGGCTCCCCTTTATAGCCAACCAGACTTCATTAGGCTCAGTAAACACTAAAATAAAGTCAGATTCATTTCACTCTACGGTTTTTTCCATGCTTTGCTGATTTTGCTGACAAAAGTTTCCACTAATACCGTATTAGTGCTGATGCACCTCCTGTTTTGGTTAAAATACATGACTCATTTAGACCTACGGAAGCATACCAAAGAGAAAGCTGACTGAATGATATTAATTATATACTTGGTGTGATTTTTTTTTAAACTGCTGTTTTCAAGGTCAAAGATTGAGCTGAGCCTATAGCTTCACCCCACCTCGACTCTGCCTCGCTGTAATCTTAGCGTGATGGGTTTATTACTCTAGCCAAACTGTGAAAAAACACTCAGTGGTACTTTTCAGCTGGTATGAGTCACTAATCCCGTGCCTACCTCCTTCTTGATAAAGACACTCTGTAAACTCAAGACCCTCTCAATGGTAGGCCAGCACCTCGAGCGGCCTCTTATCTGCCATTGGTGTTTGTAAATGGGTAAATGAGTAAACCATTGAAAAAGATTTGTTGAAAGGTTAAGAAGGTGAGATTTTTTTGTGTGTCAAATACAGTTTGCAATCTTAAAAAATAGACCCTCATGCACTAATCCAGAAATGCTAAAGTCACCAACAGACAGGTCTTTCTGGGTGACTGCAGATATCAGAGAGTGAGATTTAAAGAATCCTTGAAAACCTGCAGCAGGGATTTGATCCTGTGTATACACAATAACAAAAGTTTAACTGGTTTCACAGGAATTTCCCAAAGGTTAAACATGTAACAAAAAAGGGGAATTCATTTTTTAGTCTGTTTGATTCACACTTTGTCCTTTGGATATTACAATGTTTGGTATGAATGTTTCTGTTAATATCTCATCTCTTCTAATCCTGTGTCAAATAAATCGAATACAACAAAAACAGAGAGCTTCGTGTCTTTAACAGAGCAGCTGCGGGGCTTGACTTCACGCATGTGTTCAAAGGAATGGGACAGGAGGAAGCAGGAGGTGGGGGAGACACTGGGATGCAGTCTCTTGTTGGCTGGCGTCACTCCTTTATCAGCAGTGCACATGGCTCCCTGCTGATAAACACAACTAAAGAGGGTGCCGGTGATCCTGATGACATATAGGGCTGTTTAGTAGCAGAAGTGGGACTTTTTTGAGCACAAATTAAAAAAAAAAACTTTGTCTATATATATATATATATATATATATATATGTTTTTTTAAAGTACACTATTCATTATTATGACTGAACCTGTTGTGAACAACTATATTGAAAATGTCTAACGTTCTTGGACCTTGGACATGTCACCACAGTTGGTAGCTTTCCTTAGCTGTTAGCCCCCCTCCCTTTTTTTTATCCATGCTTTTGTTATGATAAAGAGCAGCAGCTTCCACTCTGTTGCAACTGCAGCTGGTCGGTTCCAGCAGGAGTGAAGCTTTCGGGGTTACACCTGGCAGCGACAGTGCGTCAGTCTGTCATGTGCGGTCCATTTCCTTGCATTGTGCTCCTCCTCGCTGGCAGCATTCGCAGCTCAATCGGTCAACTCTCAGGAGACAGCATGGAAGGGGTATAAGGAATTCCCATCCAAATCTATCTTTCAACAGCCTTTATATTCCAGAGGTGGACTGACCATCTGTGTTATTAAATAAAGTCCTGCCAATATCTTGACACAAGTGGACTTCATTCTGTGTTATTTGTCATGTACTCTAGTAAGTTGTGTAGCTCAGGGGCAGGAATGACATGTTCCCTAGAGGGCAAGGACCCATCCTATTGTACCGTTTTCCCATACTTCTTCCCTGTGCTGTCGTGACAACAGCGTATGACAACAATAACGCCATCAGTCAATACTTCACTTAAGTACGGGCATGGATACAAGGCTTAAAAATAGGGTTTGGAGAGGACAGCAGCTCAGGAGGCAACAGATCACTGTCTGGCAGGAATGAGTCACAAAAGCTCTTAGTCACATGTTTGATATAAATGACTGCCAATAACAGCAGCCTGATGGTAAGCAATTTCCCCGTACGCCTCCCCTTAACCATCAACCAGTCATGGTAGATCTCTGGAGGTTTCTTCCTGTTAAAAGGGGTTTTTTCCTTCCCACTGTCACCAAGTGCTTGCTCATAGGGGGTCTGTCTCATTGTTGGGGTTTCTCTCTATTACTGTAGCATCTTTACCTTACACTATAAAGCACCTTGAGGTGACTGCTGCTGTGAGCTGATGCTATTTAAATAAACTGAACTCAATTTAAAGCAACGGAGAAAAAAATGGCAAGTAAAAGAAGCACTGGAGTGATTTTGCAAACTGCTGACTCGTCACACATTTATTTAAAACTGCTTGAAAGGATATTATCAGTGAAAATGCACTGCAACAGAAATGTCTCACCATAAATACACATAACCACACAGACAAACGGTGCAAATAGACACGCAACTAAAGCTGAATTTACGACATTAACACAAATTCAAGTTGTTTTTTTTCCCCCTCAATTATAGTGTACATGCTACCTGTGTGTTGAAAGTAAAAAGTTCTGGATATCATTTAAAAACATGCACAGTCATACTAGGACTGTAGGTCTCTAGGTCTTTCTTCTACAATCTTTTGTAGCATCTGCGAAACAGGAGCTGCCACAAAGAGCTATGCATTTGTGGTAATGTTTTACATTTGAAACACAGCTTGTATAATAATTTATTCATGTGGACAGACATCTTCCACCATAGTTAAAAATCAATACAGCACATTGTGAAATTCACGACGATTATTGATTTACAAATTCGAGATGAGAACTTTCAGTACCGGCTCTTGTACTGCTCTTTGCAATGGCGTTTAAGAGATAAAAATGTCTCTGCTGTAATTTTTAAGCTCCAATCCTCCTCCTTCTCACAGCCCTGGCTGTGTTTGATCTAAAATCTTGAGCTCATGTCCAAAATGATGAAATTTATCCACAAAAAGAGGCACCTTGGGGAATCCCCACTCAAGTAATGAACATGCCAAGTAAGCAAGTAGGATTGAGTGAGAGCAAGAGAGAGGAGCGTTATCATATTCTGCCCCAACTCAGAGCGATACTAGACTTCGGAGTTAAAACACCTGAATCTTGTTACAAATAAATTCTGCCGTAGTCGGAGCGTGTCGCACACATTTTGTATCACCTTGAGGAGAAACTGCAGAAACTCAGGGCCAACAGAGACTGTTAGGTGCCCAGAGTCGCATGACTGTGGGTTGTGTTTATTGTCCAACGTCATATCAGGTTACAGAAGTAGTCTGCGCTGAAGCCGAAGGGCGAAAAGAGAGAAAAAAAAAACCCCTAAATGCAGAACCACAATCCTAGACATTGTTCCACCCAGTCCTGCTCCTCCTCTTGCCACTAAGCCTCGACCGTCTCTGTTTGACCCTGATCGTAACCTGGTTGGATGATGTTACAGGAAGCCTGATGCTCCTGGGAAGATAGTGCTACCTCGTGGTGACAGCTCCCTCCTCACCTCCTCTTTGATTGCCTGCCTGAAGACAGAGGGAGAGGGGAAGGAAGAAATGTTGATAGGTTGATGAAAGGGGGTAAGAGGGAGAGAAAGCGGAGGACAATCAGACTTAATTCAACAATAAAATGAGAACAAAATTAAGCTGCTTTGTAACCAATGTATACAAAACGTAGTTGTTAAGCTCCTGTCACTGTGTAAGAAATAGCATATTTAAATGAAAGATTTAATCCAGACCTATTTAAAAAATAAAAAGGACAGTGCTTCTTCTTCAGCTTCTCTGGCTAGGACATTTTCCAAACACGTAACCGAGGTTATTACGGTTAACTAAAAATAAACACTTTATTTGAGTTAACCAAAATAAAAGGGAAACAGTGGACATTTTGGTTGTTAGTTTAATATCATTTTGTTACAACTTGCCTGATGAGGCTTTGATGGACGCACTTACTGAGACTCCAAGACTGTGAGTCAACTGCTTTCAAAAAGTTCAAGGTTTGTATTGTATTATCTACTCTGATTGCTCTAAATATTTCCTCTGACACCTGCCAGTCATACAACAGTAATTAAAAAGACTAAAACCAATAAAAACTGAACTGAAATGGGCAAACCGGCTCTGGAAACCAACTGAAACTAAAGTGAATTAAAAATAAAAATCCAAAACTAAGCAAAAATAAAAACTTATTAGAAATCATAAAATTGTAAGAACTCTGCTCTTAACATTATGGCTCAGCAGAAACTCCTATCCTTGTCTCTACTTGCTAAGTGGGTGGCCCGTTAAGCCACACAAACATCTTTTCTTTACCCAAGGGAGCCTTTCTCTCAGTCACAGCAGATATGTATGCTAGAAAAAACAAAACAAACAAAAAAGCCATTAGCCTGAGGGGAATCTTGCTCAAATGTGTGGTTGTTATTACACAGATCACTGAACCACCCCCCCGACAATAGCTTGAAACATGCCAAAAAGCTTACTATACAATACAGGTTATTTTATATAGCATGTCTGTTTGCTTATTGCCCTTCAAGATGAGATGTGATTAAGTGACAAACATCTGATATTCGCCAGACCTCAGAAGTACAACACACTCACAGAAGGATGCGGTGGCTTTGAGTAGCTAATAGGTGCCATTACAAACTTCGTGGTAAGGGCACCCATCATAAGAGCCGGAGGTAATCGCTCATGAAATGCAATTAGGATGCATGAGAGCATGGAGAGATGTTATCGGCCAACTAAGAGCACCAGATCATCTCTGCGCTGACTCCGGTTCTGTGTGTAAGACATGAAGTTGACAGCAAATAAAAATGGACCCAATATCAGGCCTGACGGTGCAGTGCCTCCAATAAAAGCTAACTCAATTTGATTTTCCCAATTTTCATTTTCCCAATAAGTGCTTATTGTGTTTTTTGTTTATAGCCATTGTTACGTTCTGCATCATAAGCCGACTTATGACTCAGACTACTTTGTGTCACTGGCCATAACGGGGAAAACATTAATGCAGATTTATAAGGAAAGTCTTAAAAAAGGGGCATATTTTATTATATAGACACTTCTGGCAGAGACTGGTAAGAAATGAAAGAGTGGCAAGTGAAATTCCTTAGTGGAACTGAAGCAAAAGTTGCTGGAAACCAGTGCAACATTTTTACAGTTAATTTCCTTTAGCCATTGTGTTGCTGTTGTCTTGGTAAGTAAGTACGGCATAAAAAACTGGATTTTCAGGCCTGGGAACACCCACACACCCAGGGGCTTCCTGACATGCATGGTTGTGTTGATATGTGAAATGTAAAACTGATGTTACACAAAGATTTGGTGATTGTGTGGCAGAGATTTAATCAAGCAGTAAATAATTCACAATGCTCTACATGTTTAGTTGTGTGGGGTGCTACAACTCCATCCAGTCACCGGTTAATGCTTTCATCATTTATATAAGATATTCCTATTTTCCTTTGGTATGGTTACCAATTTAACAGCCAGATATATGTATTAATATCAGTACTGCTAGGGGTGGAGCCGAACCAGAATACGGTATTCAGAAAGGCACAAATAACGTGTTTTTTACGAATAATTATTTCGAACAAATACTTAAAAAAATATTTGTATTCGGGAACAAGGAAAAACTTTATATCAACAAGCTGAGTTTCCTTATGAGACCGCAGAACATGACCGGATGAGCGAGTGACGTGTCAAGGAGGTGAGTGACACAGGCTGCTCCACACAGCAACAGAGACGGCTCGGCTGAGCCAAAAAACAGTGAACTGCATCACGATTTTTGTTGAATCGATTTTTTTGCACCTCCAAATCTGAGGCCATGTTTCTCAGCCGGAAAAGGGTGGAGTGCCCACTCCGGGTCGGGGATGAGTTCCTGCCCCAAGTGGAGGAGTTCAAGTATCTCGGGGTCTTGTTCGCGAGTGATGGGAGAAGGGAGCCGGAGATTGACAGACAGATTGGTGCTGCAGCCGCAGTGATGCGGACGCTACACGGAGCTGGAGATCGACAGACGGATTGGTGCTGCGCTGCACCGGTCCGTCGTGGTGAAGAGGGAGCTGAGTGTAAAAGCGAAGCTCTCAATTTACCAGTCCATCTACGTCCCTACCCTCACCTATGGCCACGAGCTGTGGGTAGTGACCGAAAGAACGAGATCGCGGATACAAGCGGTGGAAATGAGCTTCCTCCGAAGGGTGGCTGGCCTCTCCCTTAGAGATAGGGTGAGAAGTTCAACCATCCGGGAGGGACTCAGAGTAGAGTCGCTGCTCCTCCACATCGAAAGGAGCCAGCCGAGGTGGTTCGGGCATCTGACAAGGATGCCTCCTGGGTGAGGTGTTCCGGGCATGTCCCAGGGCAGACCCAGGACACGCTGGAGAGATTATATCTCTCGGCTGCTCTGGGAACACCTTGGTGTTCCTCCGGATAAGCTGGAGGAGGTGGCTGGGGAGAGGGAGGTCTGGGCTTCTCTGCTTAGGCTGCTGCCCCCGCGACCCAGCCCCGGATAAAGCAGAAGAAGATGGATAGATAGATGGATGGATGGATTTTTTTTGTACCTTAACTGAGTTCCAGAGGCAGTATATAACTTTCGTGAAGATCGTTAAAAGGTTAAAACAATGCTTGTGTAGTTTTCACCTATTAACGTAGCTGAAACTCCCCACATGGATTTGCGGAACCGAATAAAAGAGTGTTGCTGCTGCTGAGCCATCTGGCAATAACATAAATAACATAACAGCCAATGGCTGTTATGTTATTTTCTTTTCAATGACGTTCCTTGTGACATGTTTATTGCTGGATTTATGGAAAAACATCAACTAATATTGCATATCCATAATTATTATAATGTATAAAATTACAGAATACTTACACTATAACGTTTGTTAGAAGCGTAACGCAAAAAAAATGGATTTTTACGCTTATTTTGAATTTTACTCGAATAAAAATACAAATACTTTTCCCTCCTCAACAAATACAAATATAGATACAAATTCCGGCTGCTTTGCACATCTCTAAGTACTGTTTTCTATCATAAACTGAAAATGCATGCTCAATAAGACTCAAATAAGTAGTGTTGTGCTGATATACTGGTCGATATCAGCCATCTGCCAGTATACTGGTATTGATGTTTATAACAGCCGATAAGTAAACATTTTAATAATAAAGAGAAGACAGGAACACCATTCAACCATGCTGTAAGTATTGATGTTGGGAATTTGTTTCAAATTGCACTCTGGTACTTCGCTGTTGGCAGGGTTAGGACTGCAGATTGGCTAACAAAAGATGAGTTGATCTGCGCGGTGGGACAGAGCGTAACTGACCGATTTGTTTTGTCAGCTTATCTTACTAAGGGTGGAAAATAAGTACAGATAACAAATGTCAGGGAAATATGTTTATGATTCCTGTGTTTGCAAGAAAAGAAAAAAAATCTGGGCTGATATGTCAGATTTTTTAATCGCCACGTATCTGTATCGGTTTTAAAAATGCAATATACTATTGCGTAAAGTGCATCTACAGCAACTCTTTTCTGAGAGTCACTGAACATTCAAATCAGTGCTGGCCACCATCTAGATTGGTTGGCAGAGTAGATGAAGTAACCAGATGGGGCCAAAATCTGCCAGACTGGTGTTGATTTCCCGCTCTTAGCATACGCTTACTTCCATTCCCGCCTCCTCCTGTGGAGCTGGCAGAGCCAGGCCGGCTGCTCTGCTGCGGCTCAGACTGTGAGAACTGGGGAGCCAGGGCCAGGCCTCTACCCCGGTGAGCACTGTTCTGGTTGGTTGCTGTGTCAGGTGTACGGGGAATCTTGGGCTTACTTGCAATTGCAGGGATATAATCATTTCTGCTGACAGGGACAAAAACAAAAAAGAATATAATCTGTTTTTGGTAAAAAAAAAAAAAAAAAAGAAAGAAAGAAAGAAAGAAAGAAAGAAAGAAAGAAAGAAAGAAAGAAAGAAAGAAAGAAAGAAAGAAAGAAAGAAAACATTAACAACAATCTGCCAGTTAAATGAGTCACTATAAATACCATGATAATTATACAAAGAAGGATAAAACAGAAAAAAACCCTGAAACTGGTAGGATGGGAATATTTAACAGTTAAGTTATGAACGTGATCTGTAAGACTGTGCAAAAGTCTTGCAACCCCTCATTTCTGTATATTTTGCAAGGAAAATGGGAGATAGGCACAGCAATAAAGTGACACATGGCATGACAGAGTTTTTCTCTGTCATACTTTATATGTATGAATATTACAACAGGGCACAAGTTCTGACTGGACATGCATCAGTAAATCCCCATTAGTGTTAGCTTTCCTGTTTTCCCTTTCTCTAAAGCCTAAACACACGTAGGGTCACGGTGGTTTCCATAAAAACAAGAAAAGTTTTTAATAATTGAGGAGCAATTATTCATTTTTAGGTCTATTTGGACAACAGACAAGACAATCATTTAATCATTTTTAGACAATCAGTGTTAAACACTAATATAACATTAGAACATATTTAAAATGCCTTCCTTCCATTCAAATTAGACATTTTCTTTTTTTGCACCTAATTTGCTTTGTGCACCTTCTTTATGGTGTAATAAAAACCAAGAAAAGATGCCGCGGTGTCTGAGAAACAGGGTCACGAGTGAATAAATGTCTTCAGCGTCCAGTCACAACCTCCTCTAATGTTCTTATCAGGAAAGAGCTAAGCGACCTACATCCTGTTGAGCAAGCTCACACTTATCAAATGGATCGATTTCATTCTGGTTTCTGTTCAGGGTAGTCACATTGGCTCCAATATCTCTGATAAAATCTGGTATAACTAAGCGTTACTGTCACGGTCCTGGGTCGGTGACCCAGTGTTTTGAGTTTCTTGTGCCTAATCATGACAGTTACAGTGTATTGTATTCCCGTAAAAATGGGTGGAGGTGCTATCCTTGCATGTTGAGCTCTGTTCAGAAGCAAAATGAAATGGGTACACATTTTACATAACTTTTCATCAGTCCCTAAAATTCTTTTTAACAAGTCTCGAGTCTGAGTCCCGATTTCTGACAAAGTGTGAGTGGAAGACAGCCTGACTCTCCAGCAGGTGTTACTCTGTATTAGGGAATCAGTTCATTAGCCTAAAAACAATTGCAAACACACACATCTGCTCTTTTGGCATTTGCCAAACTACCGTGTTGCGAAGATTCTCTTCAGCTCAATATGAATGCCCATTTCATCTCACTATAAAAGTCTTGCTTTCCAAACTGGGGTGAAACGAGGCTACCGAAGTCAGACTCAACCAGGCTGTATTGTAGAGGTGTTTTACGTTCCTGGGGGGTGAGTTGTGGGGGAGGCGAGGGACTACTGAAGCAGTTTCCTGGGACTCATTATTGTGGGTGGGTTTCAGGAGTCAAGTTCCTCTGGGATTTAAAGGAGAAGAGAAGCAGGGGAGGTTCGATTGAATGGGTCTCTTTGTGGGCACTGCTCGTTTAAACGCATGTCACAGTCTCACAGACCAGCTTGGCAGTGCTGAGTCACCTATCGGTGTTCAGCAACATTCTTGCCAAATCTTTCCACAGACACACAGACACACTCTTACAGGAATCTCTGCAGTTATGTGGTTGTTGTTTTTTGTGCTCATTCCTTAACAGCATCAGATCAGGTCTGGTTGTAGTTCTCAGGAAAAATTAAGCCAAGAATATTTTTAACATGTTATTGTTGGCTCAATAACTTTTTTTTTTAATGTAAATTTAGTTTGTATATATTTAGTATATACATAGTATATATTTCTCTATAAATACAGAGCGTGTGAAGTGCCCAAATGTTTGCTTTTTGAGTGATTTTTTTTTGTTATGTTGAAACTGCAAAAGTTTAAATGTTTTTTTTTTTTTTTTAAATCATCTTGTTATCTGTTATTTTATTGGCTGCTCTTTCTGTCATTTTCAATCGATCAATCAAAGAGAAAAAAAAGTAAAATATTAAAAATAGGATTTTAGCAGCACAAACATCATCTGCAGAGAGCTAACAGCTTTTTGGGAAAAATCAGTGTAAACAAATCTGATAGAGTGAAAATCCAAAGTGAAACTGTTCATATTTCCATCGATATGTGCAGAGGAGGTCAGAAGAAAGGAACAACAGTGAACATCTTCTGCTTGGCTGCGCCATGGTTTGGGGCTCATCCAGCTGTGTCGGATGATCTTATTAAAACAGATGGAATTATGAACTCAGAGAAGCACAGTCAGATTTTGCCATCTGGAAAACATCCGATTAGCAACAGCTTCATTTTTTAGCATGACAATAATAATAAAAACACTGCCAAAGTGTTAAAAGCACATCTGGATAGAAAAAACACATAACAGAAATGAATATTAAGTCATGGATTGGCCTCCTCAGAGATCGAAACTCAACATTAATGAAGCAGTCTGGGATTATCCAGAGAAGAGCTTTGAAATGTCCTTTCGGATGCTTGGACAACTATTCCTGAAGTCTGCTTAGAGCAATTACAAAAAGGAGAGTTCACTCTCAGTTGAAGAAGAAAGATGGTCTGTTTTTGCCTTTCATACTGTATTTCCATGTATGATTGCACTAGAAAAAAAAAATTAGAGTCTAAACAGTTTTTATAGTCTCTCTGTGACTGTTTACATTCAAACTCTGATCAAAAACCTCAACCTGATTAACTTTGACTGTCGTTAAACTGTTGCCTTTTTATTCAAAGAACTGCAGTAAAATTCAACACAAACAGCCATGTTATACATAAAATATGAACGTGAGCGCGCTCAGTTTACATTTGTGTGTCAGTATACCTGGCAGAGTGTCCGTTGTGGTCCTCCTGGGAACATCCTTTTCTGGCTCTACCTTCATACTGCCTGTCCAATTCTGACTCCTGGGACAACCGCCCACACTCTGAGTCTGAGTGGGAATGAAACAAGAGTGTCAAAAGACCAATTTTAGAATCAACCAAAATGTCAGGCCTTCAAATGGAAACAAAGGTCATAACTTTAAAAAACGAAAAAAAAAGTAGATGGACAGCTGAACACTATCAAACACACAAGCACACTTGATACCATCAAACTAAGGTCATTAGCCTGCTGGTGCCAACCCACCGATCTGAGCCATGGTCTGAGTAACTCTCATCACTCCGGCCACTCACACACATACTCAGACTGAGCACTTTGCAATCTGTCCTCTAATGTGTGCCTCCCTCCTGTTTTGTATATACTCCTCTTGTCTACTATTCATTCTTGCTGTTCTACTATTTTTATTTGTATTTCAAGCACCCACAGTTTCACTGTACATGTACAGTGACAATAAAAGGCTATTCTATTCTATTCTATTCTATTCTATTCTGCTAAGTCTTTATCCCTTATGGTTTGTGAGGAAGTTGCAGGAACTTCCTTCTCTGGAACTACCTTTTGTTGCTTGTGGACACTGGGCACCACATCAAATACATCTAACACACAACCAAATAAAAAGCAGCAGGTGGAAGGGAAATTAAAGATTTTTCCACAAAAATGCACAGAGCTTCTACTAAGTGTGAGTAATCTGAGCGCAAACATCTGATTTACAGCCACGGCTGTTAGACACGGTCAAAGAGTTATTATTTTACTCTTTTGAAATTCTACCGCTACTCCTAAATTACATCTGAAACTCTGAAAGTTGAGTCACCCACCGATGCTTTGGCGTAGGGAGTCTGCGGTGCTCGGCCGACTGCCGGAGCGTGTAGGAGGTCGTGAGTTGTATCGAGAGTGTGGCAAGCTTCCTTCCTCGCTTTTCTGTCTGTATTCTGTGTCTCTGCTGGTCTCGCCTCCCCGACTGGCGGGTCGATAATCACTACACATAACACAAACACAATCTCATATTAAGAACTTCCATGAGGATGTTGGTGTACGTAAGATGGCTTTTAACTTAAAAACAATTTGTCTTGATGATTCCACGGACTTTCATCAGTGCTAGTTCTCCATATTTGTACAGCTCTCTAACAGTTAATATTTAAACTGTTAAATGCAAGGTTAGGCCTGTTTCTCTAGGTTGGTGCTCAGAGCAAGGAAATGACCTTGTCAAGACCAAACAAGATGCTTTATAGCAATGGTATGCACTCACTCCAGTTCTAGTCTACTGTGGCTGACTCATCTCTTCAAAGTTTACACTTTGCAAAGAAAAACATCAAAATACATTTGAAACATTTTTGTATTTGCAGAGTTTTAGCGGCAAGAGGAACGTTGTTATCTATGTATCCTAAACAAATGGTTGCACAATTATCTACACAAGCTACAGATTAGTCAGCTCATAAGATCTATGGACTACTGTGAAGTGATCGGCCTTTAAAGAAATGAGGCCTGAAGACCGGTATCTGAGATCTAAGGACCAATGTTTATGGTGGTTTGTAAATCACTTAAAGAGAGGCTGCCGCTGCACAGTTTCTCATGTCTTACACATTTTATGGTCTCACAGACACCACAAAGAAGTGTTTAAGCTTAAGAGTGAACTTCAGTCTGGATCTTATGACACCGTTTGGTAATTTAACTTACCCCACGCCGACATTACGATGAGAACTAGGGGTGACTGGCCGCTGTAGCGGTTCATCAGCAGCTGGCTGTGGTAGAGGGGTTGGCTTCCTTTTCACTTTTGTCATGTTGGTCATGATCTACACAGCCACACACACAATAAAACAGTAACATACCAAACACATTTCCATCATGGAAAAAAGTGTTAATAGGGAAAAGAGAGATTAATGTGATGGAGTGCTGTAACTGTCCAACACGTAACTTTTTCTCACTGTAAACCTGACTGTGTTCTGTCCGGCGTATTGGCCGGTCATGAACTCATAGCCACATAAAACAGATCCCTAAAAAAACTAACAGGCCAGCACCTGAGATATCAAAAGCCATCACCACAAAGAGGCAGCGATGTGTGCGGTACCTTATCTAATCATGAGGTAAAATATATTTCATGCTAGCATTTATGAACCAAATAGCCAAATGATTACAATTCTGTGAATGCACAGACCTATGCACTGTCTAAAGTTCAGTGCACGCTGTGATAATGTCATATCCTGTTATTGGTGCAATAAACAAAATTTACAAGCTACTTTGCAACTTGCCCGTAATACATGTATATATATGTACACTAATACCCATACTGTTAGTAATTCGTATTCTTGATTAGTGTCAAAATTTGAACTTTGCGTCTTCTTAGCTACAAACAATATGTTTATGGTGAAAATGTGTGTTTTGCTCTTACTCCCAGGTACTCAGTGGTGAGCAGGCTTTCCCCAGACAGTTCCCTGTGCTGTGGCTGAAGAACTTCCTCTTTATCAATGTCAATCTCCATTAAATCTTCCTGTCACAATGCAAAGACAATAAATCACTTGAGAAAGAATTTGTGTGCAGTGTCAAAAATGCATATTGTCCGCACATGCACTTAATTTATGTTTAAACATTAAGCAGAATTATATAAAACACCCACAGGGTTGCTGCAGGTCGATTTTTACCGGGTTACATTGGCAAAGCGTAACTTCCTCAGACTGACTAAAAATTAACTCTCACCCATTAAGTTTTTATTTAAAAATTAATACAATGCTTGGTACCATTCCACAAGGCTCTGACAAGGGACCAGTGTATTCTGTAGCTTTGAGACTGCCACTCAGAAACAGGTATTGTACAGTACGTATCAGTTCACCATTGTGGGCAGGGAAACGGATAGCAGCTATAAAAAAACAAAAAACATAAACAAAAAAACACCTAACTCGAGATTACAGGGCAAGGGCACTCACACTCAAGGAACTCTCATGGGAACAGGAAGAGAATGGAATATGTGCTTATACACACACACATACACACACACCCCAGGAAACTCCTGTAATTCATTTACATTTTAACTTTTTAAGTCCATCATTCCCCCTCATACTTTATTTTCTTTGTTTAGTTCTTTTGATATGTGCCAGTTAATATGGTTCAGTGGTTTTGTTGAATTAATTTGTAAATGGGCATTTAATATGATGATGGAAAACACCAGCACATTGATGTTTATCAGGTGGCCTTACGTCATTGTCATCCTCTTCCTCCTCATCATCAGACTCTGGTCCTTCCTCTTCGGCTGGGTGGAAAAACCACAAGGATTAAAAAGCCAGCAGATTTTCCAAAATTCTACTTCATAAAAAAAACTATAGTTTCAAATGATAACTAATGTTATGAAAACTGGGGATCTGAAACAGGAAATGTAAGATATCAAGTTTCATATTTACATATTTTGTTTTTCCTGCATTGCTTGAGTCGCTTACTTTTGGACTACCAGTTTATCATCTACTTGTTTAACAGTAAATTTCACTAACCTGAGTTTAGCTGTTTAATGATGAATTCAATCTGTCTGTTAAGGTTTGGGTTCTCCTCTTTGATGTAGCAGCGGAGAATCTCTTCAACGCTCTTCACACATGAGGGAAAGACACACAAAACATTCAAAAAATATGTATGCAAGTATAAAATTACAGTATATACATATATACATATATATAAAACAATATTTGGCTAAAGCGTGTGAAAGATGAACATACCTAGGTGACACTGTGATGTCACTTGTTGCTTTCTGAAAACTAATTTAAAAACACTGAGATTGCATCCGTGTCCATTTTGGCCTTTTATAATTGATTCTGATGAAAAAATGGCTAACTAATTAGCTAATTACTAATTAAAATTTGTTAGTCAATACACTAGATAATCCTCATTTTTGAAATGATAAAACGATTAAGGTTGATTAAGGTGTGCTGACCCAGGGTTCCCCACTTTAAAAGAAAGTATGTTTTAAAGGTCTCGCTGATCACATTGACTTCAGTTTGCAGACCTGGAAGCTGCATCCATCTTTTATACTTTTTGTGATTGCAACTCCACATTTTAACTACACTTCCATTTACAACTTTCTCTGCCTATTAAATGAACACCTGTTGTTTACCGAGGAAAGTGAAGAGGAAGAGACATGCAAACTGCAAAATGCAAACTGCTATCTCACCATCTCTCTGGCTTCCTGTCGCACAGAGGGAATGCACAGGATGCTGTAAAGAGCTCCATTCACATATGGCCAAATCTGAAAGCGACACAGACACACACAACCTCTATCTCTATGGTCTCAAATACAGCAATTAGAGATGTGTGCCCACAAAGAGGAACTAATGTTTGTGCTGTGGATAAGCTTTTTTTTTTAACAACCTGACCGCTAACATAAGTAAAATCAATGAACTCTGTGCTTTCTATGTTTTACTGATGTTCCTGTAGTCATGGCTCACTTATGCCAAGAGTACAAGACATTTAAAGGGACATAATTACACAGTGTAACACAACAGTAGAGAGACTGTTAATTTATGAATGTTGGCGGTTTTAGTTTATGATATGCTAGCAACTCGTGTCATTTTCTATCCTTTAATGGCATTAATTCTGCACTTTCCACCTATTGCATGCAGTACACACTGTTTGTTGTGTAGCCTGTATCAGTTTCAACCACGAGAAATCTGTTCTGCTTGCACACTGCAACCACTGTGCATGCAACATCTGTGCTGTGTGTTGGCAGATGTGTATATCACCTCGTGGTTCTCATGTCCAAGGAGGTCAGTCAAAACTTTTAGCACATGCTTGGCGTTTTCTGCACACTTCCTTTTTCCTGTAAAAAGAAAACCATCCAGCACACAAATTTAGCAACGCTTTTTCTGTGTGCAATATGATGGGACTCTTATTTGATTTAATACATATAAATCAGGTTAATGACTTCCCAGTACTTATCCGTGTAAGACAATACAATTACTGATAAATCAAATGTGGGACAGTATTTCATTGTGGCATTCTACATTGAACAGAAGTACAGCATATAATAAAAACATGTTTTGGGAAAAAAGAAAAGAAAAGAGGGAGCGTCTGAAAGCGATACATCCTAGATATGACGTAAATGGAAGACAAATAATTGTAAAAACAAGAGTGCAGTGAAAACATGTATTCAGAAGGACCGAAAAGCTAAACGTCTGCTTTCAATGCAAACTTAGACAATAATTAACCTTAGTGTATCAGCAAAAAAAAGAAAAAAGAAAGAAAGAACAGGAACAAACCTAGACCTTGACTCGTTGTGGCGTGAAACAAGGTCGTTCTGATTTTCATGATAGCATGGACTATTAATAAGCTCTATGAATGAACGTTAAAGTGTTTGAGAAGACTTATTTGACTTGGAAATTATTCACGGACAGTGAAAAAAAACAAAGACACAAAAAAGCACACAGAAAATCAACACCAGTCTTAAAGTAAATATAGCACAGTAGCATAGCGTAGTAAATAAAAGCCAATCATTGTTTAACATGGATGAAAGACAATAAGGAAATTGTAAGCCTGGGTCAAAAGTCAACTGATCAGAAAAAAGTTTCCTACAGTAAGGCTTAAAAAGAAATGTGTTTATTCTTTAATGCCCTGTAAAAGCCTTGAGCCAGCTCTCCCTTTCACCTTCCTTTATTTGTTTATCACATTTTGCTTCCACAGAGTGAGATTGTTATTTTATTTACTTTATAGTAAGGTATAAAAACCAGTCTTTATACCTTGTGATTTTCAGAGGAATGATTTTTTGATTTGTTGGTGAAGCCACTTAAACACTGACCTATGAACCATTCACGCATAAAGACAACTTGGCAACTGTAAATTCTACTTTGAGGGATTTAGTTATTAGCATAATTTGTTCCTATTTCTTCAGTTCAGTCTTTAGTTGGTTACTGATGTGATTCACAAACAGTACCCATTTCCCATTTTCTTGGCAAAATAAAAATATATTTGCCAATGGCCAGAGCTGCCACTCAGCCTCCCAGCAGACACACCTATCAATTTCAAAATCCTACATCTCCATGTTCTCAAGTTATCACATTCACAAGATTTTTACAGAACGTCGATACATCGGATTTTTAGTAAGTGCATCTGTGGTATCAGTTTGAGGCTCCTACGTCACCTCATTCTCGTGTTATCGCATTCACAAACTTAGGTGTCCATGCCGCCCGTCTGGTGTTCGCATTATTGAGCTACTTTTGTGTTCTGCATGTTTTTATGTTTACCCTTTGTTCGCAAACACAGGTTCATAAGCAAAGCTGCAGAATACTCCAGGTTGTAGTCACTGAGGCAGTCTGAGTCCTGGAGCTCATCCACTAGCCAGCCAATCAGATCATCTGCAATCATGGCTGTCTGCTGACTCCTCCTAACAGGCGAGACATGATGTAAGGTCAGATATTCATGCTTGTCAAAAGGACAAAAATTGTGACATATTCATTTAAAAAACATTAATCGAGATAAGAAAGGATTTAGAAAACCCTAGTAATTTTAAAAACTACCTGAGGCTGAGTTTCTGCAGAGCCACGAGGACATTTTCCCGAGTAAGAGATTCTTTTTCTTCCTTTCTGAGTGTTTCTGTCAGATGTTTCAGAAGAATGGGGATTTGGGAGAGGTAAACACGACCTGTAATAAATATCAAAGGAACATCTTGAAAGCATTCACAGCTATTCTAAAGTCTCCTTTTTACAAAATGCTGTCTACAGTTACTGTTTAGCTTTTATGGAGCATCATTAATAGTTTTTCTTCGAAACGGAAAGCCAGTAAGGTCAAGCCATCAGGAATCAACTTACAAAGTAAATGATGATGCCTAATGAGCTCTAATGGCAGCTTTAAACTTACCCTCTGCAAGGGAAGCAAATGCATTGATGAGACGAGCCATGTATTGACGGACAATCCCGTTTGTTGATCTCATTAAATGAAGCACAGTTTTCTAAGGAAACAAACAAATGTAGGGCAAGTTGTGGACTGTGAGTTTTTCCACTCACCATTTTTTGAAGAGTAAAATTTCTTAGAGACAAGGACTATGAATTTAAACATAAAACACAATGTAACTTATTTGACAAGTAGCATCTTTTTAAATTTGTCCTTCCTTAATGTTCATTTTTGCAACACTTTAAAATTAAAGGCATCATATTTATGTACGCTGACCAACACCTCAGTTAAATGCAGAGTCTTCCAGCGTTGCTATAGAATTTAATTCAATTTTATTTATATAGCACCAAATCTCAACAACAGTCACCTTAAATGATTGCAGAGTCACTTAGATATACCTAGAAAACCTTGAAACATACACAGGAGTACAAAGATTGAAAGCATTTATGAAAGGGTTATTCAGTCTAAAGAGATTGTATTCAGCATAGCACCTGAAGCTAAAGGCTGGTGAAAAGAAAATGACGAGAGAAAAGAAAAAAAAGAAAAAAGAACAAAGTGTGTCAAAAGTCTTTCATGAGGGTAAAGTTTGGGACACAATCTGAGCTTCTCAGAGGAAAGTGCTTATTCTGAGACTGGGAACCATTTCTAAATGACTCACCATTGGGTTCAAATGATCTCTTAATATAAAATAATTACTAAACATTTGATAATGTTAAGATCATAAACAACGATTTCCTTCCTCTAAATTTAAATATATGACTTACAGAGCTAAACAAATTGACAGATTAGACCGTCTGTCATAAAAAAACAAGAAGACTGTAATATTTTAGAAATCTGTCAAAAAAAATTGTTTACAAGTTTGATTGCCTTTTCCATAACCTCAGCTTTGTCATGAAAGTCACCTTGTAAGGATAACATAACCTTTTTGCGAGCGAGTTATGTTCTAAGTGTTGGTTTAAAATTGTCTGGAAGCACCACATTTCTACGATTCTTTTATTTACGGCGTGTTTTAAATTTGCACGTTCACAAGTTAATTAACAGGCCCTCTGAATGAACTTTGTAGTGTTAACATGCATGATAGTGAAGCTATAACCCCACCTCTTTAGTACTGTAGCACTCCAGAAGATCATTGCTGATGTAAGCCTGAAGCACAGTATCTCTCTGCTCACCAGGGAGTGAGCGGGTGAGTCTCTAAAAAGACATTAGAAACAGATCCAACAGTCAGCACTCAAAAGTCTAATCCAAGTAAATATAAGTGCCACTCTTCTTTTGTCCAGGTTCACAAACTGCCCAAGTTTCTGGACGCCCCAAATTAAAACTGTACTTAACGCATTCTACTCTCTGAGGATGAAGACGGATAAATACACTGATCTTAAGTTATAAGCGAGTGTTGGAGCCAAACAAAGTCACAAGGAAGGCTGATGATCAGATAAATACAAGACATCTTATCACTAAGGAGAATGCTGGAGATAATAAATAGAATACTCTCACCCAGCGCAGTGCCTGAAGTAGCAGAGACTGAAGTCTCTCTGAGCCTTCGATGAGGTCTTTCTTAAGCTTCTCATAGTCTAACGAGGGCAACATTGGCACATCCTTTGGTCTCCTGGTGATTTAAAGAGAAACGAGATAGCAGCCTTGTTTTATTTGGGTTTAATGAAACTGTATGATTGGTACAAAAATGATTTCTTCCAAACGAAGACTTACTGTGGTGCAATGGACGCTCGTAGCATAGAGGAAGCCTACAAGAGAAGGCAGAGGGAAAAAAACAGAGATAATGAGAAGAAAAAAAAGGAGGATCTTTAATGCAGGGTATTTTTTTACAATCTGACTTTATTTATCACTTTAAAGTGTGCAAAACATACCACATGCAACATTAACCATATGTTACTCTTACCATCTGGTCCATCCAATCTAAGATAATCAAGTTAGCTAATGTATAAATATATCATTAGTAGTTTTTAAGACATGCATACATCATCATGCGTGTGGTACATGCTGAGTACTGGGACATACAGTATTACAGTGTTTGGCAATATTATCTATGCAGTAAGAGGCCAAGAAACAGTACCAGAAAGGGTAGGCTAATACTTCTGCATTTGTCACACATTAGTCCATCTGTGGTTTTTTTAGATGGCTCCAGAGTGTAGCGACTGACATCTAACAAGTGAAAGACCCCCACTTTGACCCAGGAGAAGAAACAAAAACTTGATCACCGACGTGGTGTTGTTGTGTGTAAAGTAAGGTGAAACTGACTATTAAAGTTTTTACTCTGAGGGTATTTTGAAAACCCCTGAAATTAAATCTAAGGAGGAGGAGGAGGAGGAGGCTGGACCTATGGTGGGAGAACCATAAGGTCAGAACACTGATCCGTGTAAACTGAGGTATCGCTTTGTCTGGCACACTAAAACAAACAAAAAAAAAAAAGAACAGAACAGTGATACCTGGCTTCTTTCCCAAGTTCCTTTCCCCCTAAACATTTGGTGCCCATGTACGCATGATAATATGTTGTTCTGGGACATTTGACACTGGCGCACCAAGCAACCAGAAGGTCATATTTAAAGCGACAATCAAATATGCTGCTTAGTAAGAAGAGAACCATAAAGCTAAACAAAGGTACTTCTGACAACAGCAGACGGCTGACAGAACAGAAATCCAGGTTTCTGCAAAGACGAAGATGGAGGTGTTCAGTCAATGCCTCCAAAGAGCCAATTATATGTTGAACCTGAAATCTAGTGTTTGCATTGAAGCGCATACAAGCTAAATTTTAAAACGACTAATTTCGACTGTGTGGTGGCAAGAAAGTCAACTACAGGGTGGGCCATTTATATGGATACACCGTAATAACATGGGAATGGTTGGTGATGTTAAAGTCCTGTTTGTGGCACATTAGTATATGTGAGGGGGTGGAGGGGGGTAACTCCTCCAGATGGGTGGTGACCATGGTGGCCGTTTAGAAGTCGGCCATCTTGGATACAACTTTTGTTTTTCCAATAGGAAGAGGGCCAATGACACATCAAACTTATTGGTAATGTCACAAGAAAAACAATGGTGTGCTTGGTTTCAACGTAACTTTATTCTTTCATGAGTTATTTACACGTTTCTCTTTGTTCACAGCCATTGACATGTCGAAGAGGTTAACACGTGAGGAGCGGATCGAAATCGTGTTGATATCTGGTGAACGCAGTAACTGGGTCATTGCAGCAGATTTCAATGCAAGACACCCTACGAGACCACCCATCTCCCATGCTACAGTCAGCAAACTGCTTGCTAAGTTTCGTGAAACTGGTTCAGTGTTGGATTTGCCAAAATGTGGACGCAAGAAAACTGTCACAAATGAAGAAACATCAGTGGCTGTCCTAGCTTCATTCAGCAAGAGCCCACAGCGTAGCACTCACCGCATGTCACTGGAGAGTGGCATTAGTCGAACATCCCTTCGGAGGATATTAGCTACTCACAAATGGCACCCTTACAAACTCCAGCTACTGCAGCATCTCAACGAGGATGACCCAGATCGGCGCACAGAATTTGCAGAATGGGCAAAACAAAAAATGGAACAGGACCCTCAGTTCACGCAGAAGATTTTGTTCAGTGATGAGGCAAACGTTTATGTGAATGGTGAAGTTAACAAACAAAACCACCGCTATTGGTCTGACACTAACCCACATTGGATGGATCCCGCCAAGACTGTTGGAACAACAAAAGTGATTGTTTGGTGTGGTATATGGGGTACAACGATAGTGGGTCCATTCTTCATCAATGGAAACCTCAAGGCCACTGGATATTTGAAATTGCTACATGATGATGTGTTTCCCTCTTTATGCGCTGAAGCTGGCACGTTCCCTGAGTTTTTCCAGCAAGATGGTGCACCACCACATTATGGGTGCCAGGTCCGAGCATTCCTAGATGAACAGTTTCCTGGAAAGTGGATTGCTCGTTGTGGGCCAGTTGAATGGCCCCCAAGGTCTCCCGATCTGACCCCCTTAGACTTTTATCTTTGGGGTCATCTGAAGGCAATTGTCTATGGTGTGAAGATACGAGATGTGCAGCACCTGAAACTACAGATACTGGATGCCTGTGCTGGCATTTCTCCTGCGGTGTTGCTATCAGTGTGTGAAGAGTGGGAGAAGAGGGTTGCATTGACAATCCAACACAATGGGCAGCACATTGAACACATTTTATAAGTGGTCAGAAACTTGTAAATAACTCATGAAAGAATAAAGTTACATTGAAACCAAGCAATTGTTTTTCTTGTGACATTACCAATAAGTTTGATGTGTCACATGACCCTCTTCCTATTGGAAAAACAAAAGTTGTATCCAAGATGGCCGACTTCTAAATGGCCACCATGGTCACCACCCATCTTGAGGAGTTTGCCCCCTCACATATACTGATGTGCCACAAACAGGACTTTAATATCACCAACCATTCCCATGTTATTATGGTGTATCCATATAAATGGCCCACCCTGTATATTTAAACCGATAACGTAAGCTGCGACCCTAAACTGAATTAGCACAGTTTTTAGATGTTCTTTTTTGATCCTTGAAAATTAAAATGACTCTCTCCCTCTTCATTTAGACAAGTCATTCAACCTGCCCAAATAACTGGCTGGAGTCTTTACCAAGTTAGCTGCAGAATGGGGAGACTTGCTTGCAGCAAGACTTTATGTCCAAGTTTTATCTAAATTTTGAGTCCTGATTTGTTTTTAAATTCTTTGAATAAAAGTGAAATGCTTTTTATGTTTTTTCATCTTTTCAGTGTGTCTTCAGGATATTTAGATCTGTTTTTACACTGTGGTTACAACCAAAATCATGGACTGTTGATGCTATTGTCTAACTACAAGACTTTATGTCTTGGTCCCAACAGCAATAAAAGAAAGATTGATAATGTACAAAGACAAAGACTCTGATACTGAGGATAAATTATGGCCTTGCACTCACTTACATTAAACTAGCAAGCCTAAATGAGAAAAAATACTATCCTCAAAAATACTTTATGAAGCTAAGCAGGTATGTTGACCTGCTTAGCTTTAAACTGCTATGTAACAGTGGTTTAAAGTAAAGTTTACTAGCTATGGCTGCTCATTTTTAAATGTTTAACTATACCTAAAAACAGCAAATTTGATATGTTGACCCTGAGTGCCTGTTTTTAAGGTTGTTAAGAATCCTACATGAAGTGTTCTTGTTGCTGCCTTTCAAATAGCTGTAATATAACCTGTCCTGTTTGAGAACCTGAGCATGCGAGTAATCCTTTTAAATCAAAGCACCCCGTGATGGCCATTCTTGTTCTGTCATTTTATATGGCTATAATCTAAAAAACAAACAAAACAAAAAATAACAATAAGCATAAGAGAAGAAAAATGAAACTGAGAGATAAGTTGAGAGCTACAAGCTAAAATGAGAGTTGAGGAACAATGACTGTCATCTTCTGGGAGCGAGTGAATGCCATGATGACGTATGCCCTGAGCGGTGTTTGTGTTTGCCATAACAAGTGGTCTGACAAAAGGTGTCGTCCTTACTGCAAATAAAGCCAAACATACGTTTAAACTGGGACAATCTAGTGGGAATGCACATATAGTCAGGAGGGTGTGATGAAGAAATATGTTAGGAGGTCATGAAGGACATAAAGACAACAACAGGAGGGAAAAGGGAGACACCGAGGCAGAAGCTAGATGAGAACTGGGGACCTGAGCAATAAGAAAATGTAAAGATGAAAATATATGAAACTTACATAGCCATCATCATAGGGACTCATAGAGTAATATCCCTTTGGGGACAAAAGCGTCACACAAGCAAAAAAAAAAAAAAACACACACACACACAAAACACACAAAAAAATGTTGTTCAGTTCAAATAGAAAGAAACAAGATTTCACAAGCCAGAGGTCAAAACCACAATGAAGGCCGCTGACAGCAAGCATGATTGTCAAGCTGTGGACAGTTTTTTAGGTCGGTTGGGAGCTTTTCTACAGCCTTTTGATTATCGGTGGCACAAAAGAGGCAGAAAAAGAGGCTTAATAACAGCAGCAAGGATTTAAGATTTAATGTAACTCTGACCCGTCTTGACACCTTTAAATGTCGTCTTTATGGGAGAAACACAGTTACATTTCCAAGGCAGATGATTACGTAAATGTCTGTGACTGCCTATTGGAAATTTGTGTTGTGTACATTTGACTTTCCAACAATGAATGTATTTATTCAACTCCAGGATCCAGGAAGCACTCATTCTAGGATGCACACAACAGAATGACTACACAGCTTACATAAAAAGAACAAAGATGTCTTTTTGTACATAATGTAAACACTCCTTAAGTGCACTTTTCCCCGATTGTAGCTCTTATCTCCTCACCGTCTGCTATGCATACTATATGCTTCAATAAAATCACATTAAGTTGGGGCCAGGTGTTGTTGTTACTATTCTGAGGCGTGAAGAAGAGGGAAGGAATAGAGCTAAGACTGTGTGCTGCAACTCACAGTGCCTGGCCTGGTGAAGTCTGTGCTCTGCATCACGCTCTGTCTCATCTGGCTGCTGAACAGGCGAACACACACATTCTGCAGGTACTCGGGGGAGATCTGCAAAAACAAGGCACGCTCCCCTGAGCTTTAAAATACTGTTTGTGCGAGAAGAGCAGGGTACTAATAGTGTATTCCAAATTTTCCAAATATTAAAATCTTTTCATATATATTTTCAATACATTTTGCGTATCAAAAGATTTTCTTGTTGGCGCTCGCATGTACACCACTGGACTTTGAATAAGCAAATTTTGGGCTTTTTTTCCTGTGTGCACGCATTCTTTTCTAACTTGTGCCACACTTATGGACTCCCTATCTGTTGCTCTGACAGAATGTGTGCTTGTTTGTCCCACAATTAGCCTGCCCTACCATCTTTCCGCTGACTGTGGCCTCCAATGAGTCGACCAACTCAGCAGTGATTCCAATCAGGTTATGGTAGTCAGCTTGCATCTTGCTGAACTTCCGTACGTAGCTGGTGATGCGGCGATCTGATTCAGCCAGCTGGAGCTGTAACTGCTGCGTGGCCTCTGTGCATTCACCCAAACAAACAGAAAAAGACGGAGACTGCAGAAACCAACACTGGCTTACATGCATTAGGTGAAAATGCCTGTTATCCTTTCAGATGTCAAGAAAATCATTTAAAAATTAAACAATATTCTGAAATGCCATTTTTAATCAACCTCTCCAACACCAATCTCATCATTGACTTTTCTACTAACCTTTATCAATATTTAACATAATGTTTTTATCCATTAGTGAGAGTTCTGTAAGTGTTATTACGTAAATAATACTTTCCACATTATACAAATGAATCAAGCAAAAAACCCTTGGCAAACAGATGTATAATGGGTGACGCTGACATGACTTCTTTATCTGTAGTATTAGTTGACCACTACTGATTAGTGAGCAGGTGTGGCCTTGAGCCTTTGTTCCCTTTGAGATTATGAAAAGTTGAAAGAAAGAAAGAAAGTTGAAAGAAAAAACTGAAAAACTGGCAATAAGAAACAGCTGTTGGGGTGAAGAACTGCAAACTGCAATGCATGAAAAGGTAGACTCTGTGATGGGGTAATTACCTTTAGTACTCCTTCCACTCTCCTTCTGCATGAAGCTGGTTAAAGATCACATACTTAGAGACAAATCAAACATTTCTCCTGTATTTATTCCCTTGTTAATGGTTTCATCAGGAATTACATACAAATGAAATAATTAGTAAAAGGACTGCAGATGGAACTAATTAATATCTGAAGCCTCAGTTATGCTTTCTCTGTCGGTTTGAGTCCAAGTGACGCAAATTTCATCATGAGATGCTGAGCGTGGTCCACGCGGACATCTGTTTTCCTGAAAGCAGCACAGACTTTACATTACAACATACCAGATGTGCATGCACCCCAGGTAGCAGACAACAAACAACTGGTTGTGTTCCTACTTTCACTTAAGTACCCTATAAATGTCATGTAAGCACATGTAAATGTTATTAATTGGCTGAGCCAAAAAACACTGATGCTCAAATGTTCCCACTTTTGGTAACCGTGTTAATTTTGTATACACTAGAAACATTTTTTTTCAGCCCATAGCTTTTTATTTTACAAAGCTTTGAAAGTTGGCTAGTTTAGTTTCACAAATATGTACTGAGCAAAGTCTATGTGGTGGGTTTCCAGTATCCCAATAATTCCATTACCTTTGCCCACCTTTCTACTCTGAGGAGGTTAGGATAACTTTGTTTCTTTCTGTGCATTAGCTAACTTGATAAAATCTAAAACCCCAGTTGGGGACAATGGTTGTCATGACGGTTGTTATCAACTTTCTCTTTTAGGCTGGGTTTTGTGTTTCCGACTGTGCTCTCAAGAAAAGTTCACAGGTTGAATTACTGTAACTTTACAGTAAGTAGTAAGTAAGTAAAATTTTGGCAATTCCAGAATATTTTTTAATCGAAACTGACTTTTAATTCAACATAACTCACTAACCCGTCAATCTCTCTTCGTGGTACGTCTCTCAGGTTGTCACATGATCAAACATGTTACAAGAGACTGGTTGTTAAAGAATTCCTTATTCACCTACAGAACATATTTTTATTCTACATTTAAATGTGCAGTCCAGCTAAAGAAGGCAAGTTTTTTTGCTCCTCAGTGGGTTTATTTTCTACACATCATACCTTACCTTCAACGAAATTGCTAGATTTTTACTGTTTGCTAAGTTTTATAAGTTTCACTGAAGGCTGTTAAACTACCTAACCTAGTAATCTGTTAATGTAACAAGCTGGAATTGAGAATTTAATTGACAAAAGTTACGTTTTACTTGACAACCGTTTACCTGTCACGTGGGTTTGTGCAATGAATGAAAATATGAATTTTGTTAATGCCATCTCACTGAAATCAAAACAAGACAGACAAATCCATTTGTACATCTGTACTCTGATGGTTTTCCCAGCAATGGCTCGTTAGTGAGGCACAGTAGAAGGATACATATAAAGTCATCAGCCTTGGGCTGTTAGATGGCTTAAGTATCACTGACAGGAACTGCTCCAGCTTATCTCTCAATTTTGGCATCCAGGAATCCTAAAAACATGAAACAGAAGTTAAATATGAAGTATGGTGATGTTCATTCTCACAGTGTGACTTAGTAACTGTATTAGATGGTTAAAAGCAAGGTAATATTCTATAAGTGTAATACCTGGAACAGTTGTTTGAAAGAAGGGTGGACAGTGGGGTTGGGAACAAAAGGCAAAGCATAGTAAGGCAGAAACTCTGTGGTCTGGCTCAGAGCTCCTCCTCGAGTTTCCAGGTACTGCCTGAAGAAGGAAACCCTCTCTTCAAACTCAGCACGGTCCTTGAGGTAGATTTGAGATGTCCATCAAAAACAATTCATGAACAAAATTTTAAAAAAATAAATAACTAAATCAGGTAAGCTTAAGGCTGGGGTGTCCAAACTCGGTCCATTTTTAATTGGCCCGCAAGTAATTTTATAAATAGAATAGAATATGGCCCGCACTTCTTGAGTGTATTGCACTTCTTAGTTTTAACACCAGGGGGAGCTGCTGTTGATCAAGGCAGTTGCTCCACCAAAAAGGCAAATCACAGAAAACATTTATCCCCAAGTTACTAAACATGGCAGAACCAAAGAAGCGAAAGGTAGAAAGTGAGTGCAGAAAATTTCAGACACGGTGGGAGAGTGAATATTTCTTCAAAAAATTCAAGGGGAAGTGTGTCTGTTTGATCTGCACTGAAACTGTGGCAATTATGAAAGAGTATAATGTACCACATCATTATGAAACCAAACATCAGGCCTATGCATCCTACACTGGTGCTGAGCGAGAGCAAAATTTAAAGCAAATGGTAGCTATGCTGCAGGGTCAGCAACAGTATTTTTTTCGTGCTCAAATTGTCCAGGAAAAGGCTCCAATAGTCAGCTATGAGGTCGCCCAACTCATCGCAAGACATGGCAAGCCTTTTTCAGATGGAGACCTCATAAAACACGGCCTCGTTAAAGTCACCGAAATAATGTGCCCGGAAAAAGTGCAGGACTTCAACAACGTCAGCATGTCCAGAAATACAAAGACTCGTCAGCCAACATTAAACTGTCTGATAAAGCTGTGCTTTTGATTTTTACACCGATGCCACAGACACCGCACAGCTGCTACTTTTTTTGCGGGGAGTGGACGAGAGCACGAGCGCTTTAGGTGAGTAAAAAATATATTCCACAGTACCCGTGTGTTAATAAGCATGCATGTGCAGGTACACATGCTTCAAATATCAATAATGCGCATCAATTATGTCACTACCCTGCTTTTGCGCACCACTTTCTTTATATGCACAGCGCACGCACACGTAGTCAGCTGATCTCATCTGATGCAGATTTGCTCCTTGATCAAGTGACATTTGTCTGGATTTTTGCCAGGAGTGGCGTACGATCAGCACAGCAGCTGGATGGCCCGATTTACATACCCAGCGCAGCTGATACTCACCAGAATAATTTACTAAAATTATATGGACTCCTGTTATTAAGTCCAGTTCAGTCTGTTAATGTTGATAATCGTTTCAAACGGACGTTAATAGATGTTTTGCTAACTTAAATAACAAACTTGAAATGTACCCGTCCCATTTTCCCCTTTATTGTTTTTTCTCTGTACTGTAAATCTTCTGTCTAAGAAGAAATCTGAGGCTGCTGTTCTGAGAATGAGCTACCAAAGCTTTTTCTGAATAAATCAATAAAGATCCATTTAAGGAAAGCTGTGATGAAGGCAGTTTTGTCTTTAATTATATTCAACAATATAACACATTTGACCACTTTTAAGTGATTTTTCTAACTTTAATACAGTAAAGTTAGGGTTATATACCTAATTTCTAGTAAGTGGCCCAGCCCCTTCTATATTTTTATGTATGTGGCCCTCAGTGAAAAAAAGTTTGGACACCCCTGGCTTAAGGGGTCACTTAAGAAGACGCAATACATCTTCAATTATGATTGCATGTTTTGCTAAAAGAAGCATAAGGTTTTTTACAAATCTGTATAAATAAATGAACTCAAACTCCAATTGACTTCATGATGAAAGGTATTTCATATTGTAAGAGATCCACAAAATTGTTGCCACAGAAGGGCGAAAATAAGACTCTGGCGCAGCTTAGTGGACATATGAAAAACAGCACATAATGACATCAGTATTAACAGACACATACACATGTAAATACATACATGTCCTACAGGGTGCCTCCTCAGTGGGTAGATTGTAAAGTGGATGTAAAGGTAGAACTCCAGTCCCTGGGCCTCAGCATCAGGGTCTTTAACTCTGTGGGGAATATTCTCTGTCCACAGTTCAAAGAACACCCTGTGGTCTCCATCATCAAATGAGCTGAGAAGGTCTTTCTACAAAAGTCACATTTTTTGTGGTTTATCACACAGTAATAATTGAGTCTCAATGTACATGACTATTACAGATCTTTACAATTAATACAGACAAATACATCAATTTGAACTTTGCTTTGAGGTTAATTAGCTTTTTCCACTTTTTACCATCACACCTCCATGAAAAATCAAAATGTACCTGAATGACACGTGTCTTTGAGTCTTTGAGAGTATTCCCTTGAGGCTTTGAGAGGAGTTTGCCTTTGCTTTTGCACTCCTTCTCAAAACTGTGAAGAGTTTCTTCAAATTCTTCAAATTTGAGGTACTACAAAGAAAAGAAAAAAACAAATAAACACACGTGACATACCACCTCAATCAGAGCAGAATGTAAGTATGCTTTCAATCATCTATGCATAATGTATTGTAGAAACGATATATATGAAAGTTGTGCATTGCGATTACTTCATTTCTATTAATGCTCACTGCGATTTGCATATGGCAGTTTACAGAAGAAACGTGCTACCTCCTTAATCATCCCAAGAAGATCGGTTTCATTTGCCGAGATGTCCCCCATATTGGCTGCCTCCTTGGAACTCATGTGAGTACCGAAAAGCTTTAAAATATCCGGCAGCAAAGAGTCCCACTTTCATTCAATAACGTTTTCGCTCCGAGTTAGTATTTTGCGGTCTGTTTGAATAGGACAGCACAATGGTTTGAGCAACTAACAGAGAGAGAGAAAAACATCAACAAAGATACAACTGATGGCGATTTCACTTTACAATCTAAAATTCAAGCACATTTGCCTTAAAAGTGAATTATTTTCATCATAGTAAGACATCAGAGACAGCGTCAAGATGTCACAAGCTAGCTAATAAGCTAGCTCATCAATTAACGTTATGCGACATAAAGAGAGCGCATTAACGTCATTACCTCGTTCGTATATCAGGTACTTGGTGAGCGCCTTCTTCCGAGGCGCTCACGCGTAGAACCATCCATTTTTGTGAGGATTTGTGGTCTTCAGTTGCAACTTATATTAGTTAGATAGCCATTAGCTAGCAACAGTACACAGACAGGACGCTAAAAAACACCTAGCAACCGAATAGACTGGAAAGTAGAGGCAAATGTCGTAAACATTGACGAAAGGATGCTATTTGGTTCTTACGTATTCTTTGCAGATTATTGTGATTTTCTTTTGCTCTTTTTAACTTTATAACAATAATAAGGTATCTCATGAGACCATTTATTTTTTAAACTAGCTGGAAAACCTATATATTTGTTTCGAATATTAACGTAGAGAAAGAGCAGATAGGCAGGTTTTTTTTATTATTATTATACGTTTTTTTTTTTTGCCTGTGGCTGAAAAAATTCGTCTATCTGTCTTTATCTAATTTTGTTATATATTTACTTTTATATTCTTTCTTTCCGTATTTCAAACCGGAAGCACTTTCTATGTCAAAGGTTGAGCACATTGTTCCTGCGCGGTACAGTCTGTTTGGGATAATAATGAATGAAACTTTGACTAAATAAGACATCTAGCGCAAAATTAAATACTCCCCGTCGCAGAGTGAAAACCCAAGTGAGCGCGACGCCATTGAACTTACAGTATAATATCAAAACTTGAGGTAAGTTTTTGGAATCGTTTGGCCAATATGCTAAGGCTAGCAATTCGCATGAATGAGAGATGCTAAAGTTGAAAAAGCTTTGCCAAGACCTTAATACTTTCGCTAACTGATTCGGCAACAACAGGTGTTAGATTACTGTTAAATGGTCAAAAACAAATGCACGAATTATTAAGTTTTGAAGGTTTTTTTTAAGTTGTGATACACAGTTGTTTCATTAATGTATGATTAGTGGTTAAGATTTTTCAGCTGTAGTTGTGCACAGAATAGACGGGGGGAAACAATAAGACAAGCAAACCCAAGTTTCTGTGAATTTCAGTGAAGTGTGTTTCTTGTACTGGCAGGGTGGGTTTTAAGTTTCAGTAATGGTTTCAGTCTAATAAAAGTGGCTTCATTTTGTGTTTTTGTCTTTATTTTCCCCTATTTTCACAGACTGACAGACTCGGAGAGAGATGGCTGGAATTCTTTTTGAGGATATTTTTGATGTAAAAGATATCGATCCAGATGGCAAGAAGTTTGACAGAGGTGTGTGAAATATTATCATTAAAAAAAAGTGAAATTATAACACCAACCAACAGATAATTGCTTGTTTTAAAAATCTCAAGTCTGTACTGCCCTACTAGTAGTTTCAGACACAACAGACAGATTATTAGCCGTTGATCCACACTCGTTTAACGTAATTTGATCTCGATATAGATAAAGTTTAATTTATAACCCAATTGCAGTTCTTCTTAGTGAAAGGGATCTGATATTAAGTATTAAACCTTTCAAGTATCCAAACACACAACTTCTGGCCAATCATGAACCAGTCTAACTTTGATTATCAACAAGAGTCATTATTTTAGTTATTGTTGATCTTCGTTAACGCCATTTAATTAAAAAAATAAATAAATAAACAATAAATTATCTAATAGAAACTCTTCAACTGTTAATCTGCAGTATCTCGTCTGCATTGTGAAAGTGAATCGTTCAAGATGGACCTCATCTTGGATGTGAACATTCAGATCTATCCTGTTGATCTTGGTAAGAAAAAAACCTTCTTTTTTTGTCCCTGTGTGTCTTTGTGTTTTTGTTTTGTTTTGTTTTAAATTGGAAGTAATTTGTTAGTTAATATGTATCAGATACAATGGTGTAAACCGGTCCTATATACAGTATAATTATAGCAAATGACTATGTCAGCTATTTAGAATATTTTATCAGAATAAACTGGCACTCTTCAAAAGTAAAGATTATACTGTAATACATAAAAAAAAAATATGATTGCTCGTTAATGTATCTCCGGACTCCCTCAATATTTGACTTGTTCACGTGCAGGTGAGTCGTGTAATAGCTGTATAATAACATTTACTCAACCCAAAGGAACCCAGCTCTATGAGTAAAAAGCCTTGAAGAACCATGTGTCAGAATTGTATCTGTAACCCAAAGTGTCCAAATGCACAATATGATAAAGCTAGTTTGTTGTAATATACCTCTTTCATTAAGGTGACAAGTTTAGACTGGTGATTGCCAGCACGTTATATGAAGATGGAACACCAGACGATGGAGAGTACAATCCTCAGGATGACAGACCGTCTAGGTAAGACAGCTGCTTCCAATTTAAAGTTGTAATTTGTGGAACTTTAGCACAAAAAAAATGCTGTTTTATTGGCATATTTAACAATAATAACATTGTTAATACTTTCTTATGCTTTTAATTTACAAAATGACTTTCACATTCATTCCACTTTGTTTAAATTTCCAGAGCAGACCAGTTTGATTATGTGATGTATGGGAAAGTTTACAAGATTGAGGGCGATGAAACTTCAACAGAAGCTGCCACACGTCTGTAAGTGAAGTGCTTAGTTTTCTCAAAATGACTATATGTCATATATTTGCTGAAATTAATAATCCGCTGGAACAAAACTGTGTTTCTAACAGAGAAGATGACCTTTCTGTGAAACTATTTATGGAAATGAGATCACATTTGAATTTGCCTGTGTGATAACTTTTCCAGACTCTGCCGTTGGTTTGTGCTATTCCAATTTCTTGTGTGTTTTTCTTGTTTCAGCTCTGCTTATGTGTCTTATGGAGGCCTCCTCATGAGGCTACAGGGAGATGCCAACAATCTTCACGGCTTTGAAGTGGACTCCAGGGTCTACCTGCTCATGAAGAAACTGGCCTTCTAAAACAAACCTGTGGTCACCCACCCATGGTTCACCAGTCAACCTTAAAATTATATGGAGCATCTACAAGGAGGCTGTCGGAAACTTTTTTATTTTGTTGATTCTCATTCCTCCATCAGGATGGACTAAAGACTAAACACTGTGGCACATAAGAACTGCTACCGACTCCACCTGCAGACAAACTGTAAATAAAGACTTCTTTTATACACATTGGCATGTTTATTCTTCCTTATATCTTAGCAACTGCTCTCAAACAAACATTTAATTATCCTTGTACTCTGCAAGAAGGGTGAGTCTAACATTATTACACAGGCATCATGTGTGCTGCTATAATTAGGATGGAAGATGGTTCTATAAAGAAACAGTGCTAATTGAATAAAGTAGTTCAGAACGGTGAACTTTCAGGTTTGTAATTACAGTTCCAATAAATCTGTTTGCAGTTTTTGGCTCCATTGATTCCTCCTGCAGACCCCAAATGGGCCATTTATCCTCAGCCTACTCACAACAGCAACAATGCATGTTGGCTGATGTCATTCTGACTCTGCACAGGAGGCAACAGGGGATCCACAACCACAGAGCAAAACCTTAAGCATGTGTGAAAGCAGCAACGCACATAATTAATGCCCAAAGATTAAATCTCTCCCTAAAAGGAAGATTTAGCAACACGCATGAGGTAATCCTACCTCATGTGTGGGACTTCACAGTGTGACGGGCAAATGTTCTACATACCAACAAACTAAAATGTGAACACGCGAGAGACAGAAAATTTAATCAAGTGTACACAGGCAGCTTTTTGTATGGAAAGCGGGTTTTTCTTCTAATGGAAGTCACAAGATGGGGAACATTTTTGTCTGACTCAGACTAGAGTTTAGTGACGCAATAAAGGAACGATGTAACTTCTCTGAGGTCTTCCGCTTTTCCTCCTGCTTGGTATCTCCATTTTCAACATCCTTTGTCCAACAAATCCACTATTCCTCATCATCATCCCTTGTCTCTCCAACTTTATCTCCGAAACACTTGACGTGAGCTCTCCCTCTGATACACTCATTTTCTAGCTTGTCCATCCCAGTCACTTTCTATGAAAATTTTAGCGTTTCCAGCTCCAGGTTTAGGGTTTTTAGTTTAGTCTTACTGTCCAAATTATACATTATAGCAGGTCTCACTCTCGTCTTATAAACCTTCTTTTTCACCCTTGCTGCTAGCCTCCTGTCACAAATCACCCCTGACACTCGTCTCCACCCACTTCACCCTGCCTATGCTCTCTCCTACTCCTAAACTGCGGTAATCAGCATGATTGAATCCACACTCATTAGCGAATATCCAGATTCAGTCCAAGGGGTTCAAAAGGTTTTATTTTTTGCAATAGTGACGCTTGTCTAATAAAGCACGTATAAGCAAGAAGTGCAGTTCTTTGTATCAGATCGATACCAAAATTTGCAGTATCGCACACACGCATACACACTACCATCGTGTATCTTGTTAAATGGTCTTGCAACAGAAAGAAGAAGAAAAAAACCTTATACTCTAATGTGTGCGTATATTATTCAATCTATGAAAGCAGTTGAAGTTTCAGCGGTTGCGACTGTCAATGTGCGGGCAACCGGAAGTTGTGTAGGATGGCTTTAAACTGCGCGCTGCGGTGATTGGTTGTTTCCCCTCTGCCTCGCTTTTGGCAGTTTGAGGGCGAGTGTTTAGTAAGCTACGGCTAGCATCAATCATTGCGGAGCATTTACCCGGCTGGTTTAATTACAGACATTTTATATATGCATGGACTTTAATCACGACGAAAACACGAGTTTTCCATACGATATGAGATAACGCGTAGTGATAAGCGATATTAGCCTTGCAAACGCTGTTCAGGTAGTAGGAACAGTGTGCTCTTGAAGCATTCTGCAGCTGTTCTCTGTAATTGGAAACACTGCTCTCGGAATTATGTCGGCTGTGTTTGGTAGGGAGACGAGAAGGGACATGTATGTTTAAAGTGTTAGAGAGAAGAATTCAGCAGTGAGGCGTAATGGATAGCAGACGGGAAAAGAAGCTGACATATATCACCATCGGACTTATTTTTCTTCTTAGCGGCGTGGAATATGGTAAGACTTGTTATTGGGGTAAACATGGGTAGATGACAATGACAAAGAAATTGTAACAAGTACAACAAAACTGTTCTATAAAGATATTTTAAGTGGACAAAATGGACTGTTTTAATTATAACGCTGTGGCACAACACCGGTGCAATGACGCATGAGTATTTTTAAAAATAGGTCATTTCTTTATTTTATATATATCCATATCCCCTTCATGTTTACTACAGTCTATTTAACAATATGCAAATATAATGAACTTTAAAAAGAAAAAACATCGGAAATAATTCATTTCACATAATCATTTTCAATGAAGGTCATCTCTACAGTGCATTTAAAGCGCATTTGTGATAACATAAATGTTTATAAGTATCCCAATATATAAGATGTATATGTATTGCATAGAATATATAAAAATCAAATTATTATAAGAGGTGGAGATAATAATATGTTACATTGTGTTTATTTACCGCATTTGCATTGGCATTTAACAAACAAAAAAATCTGTTCTGTGTTACACACTGCATTATAAGTACCATAAGCTTAACCGGTTATAAAGACACACACAGACAACTGTAAAAGAATAGATTATAAATCCAGGCTTCAAGCAATACAATTGTGAGCTTTAAATGAAGTGAAATTAAGTACAAATTTAAGGTTTGTTTCAATTTTATGATTCTGTAACAGCAAATTGTTTTCACTATTTGCTGGTGACAAGTTTAAAGCAGAAAATAGGAAATTCAGCATCCACAGAAGCAAGATTGAGGTAGAATTGGGCAAACTCAAAGGTAAGGCGATAATACCAGTGTAAATCTTTATGTGGTATAAAAATATTGCGATATCATTGCATCACCGTACATTTATGTTCCCTTGTGTGCGCAGTAATGAGAGAACCCCAGGCTGATCTGTGAGTAAGATCCACGTGTGTCAGCCTCCATTGATGAGTTAGTTCCTAAAAATCGAACTACTTGAACAATCTCCAACAAAGCACAGGACTTAGCAAAATGTGTAAGAAAACTGTTCCTATGGAAATAATAACTGTGTTTCACCTGATAAGACCATAGCACAGAACCATTGAGTACAACCAGGCTAAGCGTGAGGACCTGTGACCCAAATGTATATAAGTGACTCAGTCCAGCATGATTGGAGCGCTTGATAGCACCCCACGTGACAGTGAGAACAAACAAGGAAATTAGTGATTAAAGGAAAATCTCAGGTAGAAAAGATTTTTGTTTTACTTTGCAACAATATTGGGCAACTCCCAAAGAGTTACAAGGTTAAGTTAACCTAAAATCTTAAGCAGTTATTTTACACTTGGACTTCAAATTTTCAAGGGAAACACTAGCTAGGTTTGCTTGATCACAGGAAACTGAACAGTACTTAAAACACAAACAGTTGGTTAAGTCTTTTAACACGAGTGGTTTTACTTGTAGTTGAATTAATGTTTTAAATCCAAGAGTGCAGATTTCCAGTACAACCCACCTGTGTTTATTTAAGAGTGAGTAATGTAAAATAGGGTCATCTACACTACAGTTTGACACTGTATATTCAACTGCATGTCTTCTTCCCCTCACCCCCAACCGGTCTCGGCACCTTGCCACCCCTCCCTAAGGCTGGTGCTTCTGGAGAAATCTTTTTCCTTCCCATTGTCACCAAGTGCTTGCTCATACAGGGTCACCTGATTTTAAGGGTTTTCCATTATGTATTATTACTGCAATATAAAGTGTATTGAGTTGACTGTTTTGTTTTGTTTTTTTAAATTTCGTGCTATATAAAGAAAAATCAAACTGAATTTAACTGGTTGGACATCACTGTCTTTATGCAAACATTGCTTAAGCCATTATCACAACTCTGTCACAGTCACTTTAAAAATACAGTCAAAAGAACAACTGACAACAGACATGAATACAGGTGTGCTTTGTGAAACCATTGCATAATCCAAATGTGTTTAAAAATGTCCGCCTTTAAGACGTGTATACATAAGAACAGGTTAGGAGCAATGTGGCAACCACAAATCAATCAAAGTCAATGAACTTAACTAAACTCTTGCAAAAAGGGTGAATTAACGCATAGCTGATGTGAAATAACTGCCATGTAGAGTAAATAATTCTCAAATTTGGGACAGATAATTAAAGCAACTACACCAATGTGAGCAAAGAATGCAGCTAACTAACCGGATGAGTAGTTGTGAACAGCCTGGAAAACCGACCAGCCAACCAGGTATCAGCTATAAAGCATTGTGCATCAAGCAAATCGCTTTACACAGTTAGGTCAATACGTTTTTGGACTCTGCTCCACTGTAGTGGATTTTAAATCAAACATTCATGATGTGACTGAAGTGCATACTTTAATTCAAGGGTTTTACCAAAATAATTCATTAACCTTTTAAGAATTGCAGCCATGTTTAGTCATCTGTTTTTAAAGGCTAATGATTAATTGAGAAGAGAAACATTATTTTTAACATCACGTAATCATACATATATTTGAATGAAAATGCTTCCTGGAGTGTAGAAACCATAGACATCACAAAACGCTGTGTTTCCTTCCTCAAGATGCTCTGACAGGCCTCGTTGTGGATCTTTCTACCTCCAGTTTTGTAAAACCATGCTCTGCTGGGGTGAGATCAGATGACTGACTTGTCCACTGAGGAATATGGTATTTCTTTCCCTTCAGAAGCTCTTGGTTTGGTATTGCAGTATGCTTTGTTTCACTATCCATTTGCACTGTCAGCCGCTGTCCAATCAGTTTTGCGACATTTTGCTGAATGTGCTACTGCTACTTCTATCAACAGTCACATCATCAGTAAGCACGACTGACCTAGTTCCACATGCTTTAATATTGCCTCCACCATGATTTACAGATAATGTCATATGCTTTGGACCTTGAGCTCTTTCTCTCCTTCTCCATCTTTTTTCTTCCCATGATTCTTAGAAGTTAGAAGACATTTTTTTTCAGAAATGTGTAGGCCCCTTTAAATGTTTCTGGTAAAGTCTAATTTGACCTTCTTGTTTTTGAACATAACCACTGGTTTGTTGTACCTTTGTATTTGTATTAACAATCAGAAAGTGTCTCTTGATTGTAGACTTTAACAAACAAAGACCTACCTCCCCTTCTGTGGTCTTTCAGGCCTTTTGGTGTTTTTTGAGCTAATCAATTCATTCATTCTTTTAAAGAATGAACCAGATTTTTATTTTATCAGCTTAGTTTGTCCTGATGTAACGAGGGTACAGGCCTCACCTGGTTGTGAAACTGCTTATCAGTCAATCAGTTTCTATTTACCTTTTTGCATCTAAAAATGGTACATTAGGTACATAAATTGGCTGTAATTGTTAAAAAGTTAAATCAGTGGGGGGTTTTAACACCTTGAACTAAATTAAGTCTGTACTTCAATCAAATCTTGTTTATTTGACTCCACTGTGTGCTCTATAGAGGTTGTTTATAGACAAGGTCAATGAAAAAGAGAGATATTGAATTATCTACAGATACAGAGGTTTTGCTCTTTCCTAACAAGCAATATATAAATATACAAATAAATGATAAATTCCTAAAGTTTATGAAAAAGAAACATTCAGTTTTGTCACTTCCACACACAGTTGTGTCTGTCAGGGCCATATCCCTGAACGACAAGAATTTGAGTAGTAATTTTCTCTGGAATTCTCAGAGAGCGTGCTTTATTGTGTGCCATCTGACCCAGTAATTGAATTTTGGATTACATTTGGTCAGCATTATCCTTTGCCTGTGTGATAAATAAAGCTCTAAGCAATAACAGCGTGATGTATCCATCTTTTGTCTTTTAGTTTTCAGACTGTGATGAATCGAATATGTATGATTTCGTAATGGTAAAATAAAAAACACATTTCCCCTCTCTTCTCTATCCACAGCTGTAATTTTGCCCACAATATGGCGTTTCTTGCAGACTCTGGATGCAGCACCGTACTTTCTGGGATTGGTCCTGTCAGCATTCAGTCTGAGTGGCCTACTGTCTGGACCACTGTTTGGCCACTGGTCCGACAGAACCCGATCAACAAAGAAGATCATATTGTTTGCCAACATCTTTGAGATAGTTGGTGAGTCCACAGGTCTTGCATATTTTCTAACACTCAGCAATCCTTCAAATAGGATTCACGTTTGAACCCCAGTTATACTGGGTACTTCTTTTGTACAAGAAACCAAACATAGTTTTTTTTATTCAAATCTTATGACAATTGTTTAAGTCGATTCCATATTTACTTTTTATCTTTTTTTTTTTTTTTTACAGGTAATTTTATGTACTTGATGGGATACTCAAAGTGGCTTCTGCTGTCAAGCAGACTGGTAGCAGGTGAGTCTATAATAAGTAAACGTAGAACTGAGAATCATTTTGTGGATTTAATGACTACAAATATGTTAGTCATACTGAAAAGCATGTTAGTTTAGAACAGTTTAAAAAACTTGATTATAAAAGTTTCAGACTGAAAGTACTTCAGTGATTAGAAAATACTGGGATACATTATTTACTGCAAAATATAGTCCCTGCCTTTGTGATAGTTTCCATTGACACTCATAAATCCTTAACTTGTAGGTCACTAAAAGTGTTTCAAAGTTCAACCTGCGATCTGTTTACAAGCTACTTTAAATTGAGTCTTAAGGTATGTTTGGTGAAATATACTGCTGAGTTTGCAGAAACTGAGTGTGTTATGTTAGTTAGTGTCGTTGTAAAGCGCTTTGGGTGCCTTGAAAAGCGCTATATAAATCCAATCCATTATTATTATTATGAACTGGATATGAGACATTGTTAAGACTTTGTCGAGGTTGGACATAATAGTTGCATAACTGCTGTCACTTTGTTGGGGTAATCTGGAGAAATTTCAAGAATGCCAACTGTTTCCTTCTTGTCTAAATAGTTCATGTTCACAGTTCTTATTTGGAGCTGTGTTTTGGGTCATTGTTCCATTGTAGGGGGAAATTGGCTCCATGTGGCTCCAATAAATGAACATTCAATGGTACGGCTTGTACTGCAAAAAGTGATAGCATTCCTTTATCCCGTACAAATCCCTCACTTAACATCACCAAGACATTCGTGGGAGTCACTTAATAGAGCTGTTAAGATAAGATGAAGACGTGTAAGGTGTCTGTTTGTCAGAGTAGAAACTTGTTTTCTGGTTTATCGTTTTTTGCTGTTTTATCTTCATTTCTTGCAGTTCCTCAAAGCCTTCAAAAAATTATTTTCTTGGCCAGTTTGAGGCTGAAACACCCAAAGTTCTGGTTACTCAATAAGCCAAATACATTTCACCTGTCCCAACATAAGTGAAAAAAACAAAACATTTTTTTTCCAATTAATTATGCTTTTAACATTTAAAACTTGCAACTGTTTACACAATATGCCATCTGTGACCATTTAGGATAACTAAGTGCCATGTTAAATAAAAAACACGTGTTTTTCTTTGTTGTTTCTAAATCACTCCTGTCACTTGACTGTTAGTGAAACATGATTTCTTATCTTTTTTCCCACTTTACAAAAAACAGTTTTACCTGGAAAAGAGAAGCCAAAGTTGATGTTTTTGGTTTTTAGTTGGTTTGTTTGTTTCCCAGGCATCGGTGCAGGCGTTAGCTCGTCCATCTTTGGCTTCTTAACCAGAAGCACGGCCCCAGAGGACCGTGCCACTGTATTTGCTGCTTTCATGGCGTGTCGGCAGGCTGGACTTGTGATTGGTCAGTGCTTGTTTGCTTTCTTGTGACAAACATTAAAGATTGTTTAGTTATTATAAATCTTAATGGTTTTAGGTGGATAATATTCATGTAGTATCCTTTGTTTAACACAGGTCCAGCATTTAACATCTTTCTGAGGTTGTGTGATTTCCACCTGGGTCCTTTTGTAATCAATAAATACACTGCACCCGGGGTAAGATTTAAAACATGTCAGTATGTATTATAATAAGGTGTTTTACATTTTTCACGCATTTTTTGCCTCCATCTGTGGAGAGCAGTGACCTTGTTCATCCATCCCTTGCAGCTGTTTATGTGTGTGCTGTGGATTCTCCTTCAATTCGTGGTTGTTTTCCTGACTGTGGACCTACCACCCGTTGAGAAGAGGAAACGCAGGGATAGTATGACGCGAAAGAACCAAGAGGAAGAGAATGAGAAAAGCCTTGTGGAAGACGTAGAAGAGAGCGATGAAGAGGGAAAGCCCCTAATAGTGTCTCAGGAGCTGATGGGGTCCTACGGCTCTGTCGTGGCTTCCAGTCCACCCAGGAACACTACGCTGAATCCGAATCCTTCACCTCATTCTCCTGTTTCACCAGCAGAGTCTTCAGGTGTCTTTAAGAATTTCAGCATATCTCGAGGTCAGTGATTCACATGATTATTGCTTGGAGCCTTGCCTGTTTGTTCATCTCTTCTTCTATCCTCTTCTTAAACAGATTGGATTGCCTTCTTGCTACAAAGCGTCTTAGTTTTATCAGCCTTGGAATGTGCAAATTATATCTCTTACAAGTGAAGTAGCACAGTTTGTTTGTTGTTGTTGTTGTTGTTGTTGTTTCTGAACTTCCTGGTTATGAAATAGATTTTTGTCCCCTTTCTCTCTGACTTTGCTGTTGACCAATGTCTCTTTCCAGTGTTTTCATGTTTTGTCTACATGTTTCGGTTTCTTTGTATCAGAGTTCCTGAGAGAAGAGGTGATTGTGCTGCTGGCTGCCCAGTTTGTCACCTTTTTCAATCAGACAGCGCTGGAGGTGCAGATTGAAACTCACATACAAATTAAATGATCTCTTTTCAGTATATCATTTCTTGATTTTTAATCATTTTAAACCCTGTGAGAGCATACAAACTAAGTTTTATCTTGCCAACAAACATAATGAGACTAAAGGATTTAACGGGCTGTGTCCTCAGACCATGGTGACCCCTCTGACGCAGAAATATTTCAGCTTTGGGGAGCTGGAGAACAGCGTGATGTACTTTCTTGGTGGTGTAGTGGTGATTGCCGGCTTCCTGTTTGTGCGCTGGCTGAGCCGTCATGTGACAGAACGGGTGATCCTCGCCATTGGTCTGTGCATGTGCAACATCTCCTGTGTCTGGTGCCTCATCTTCTTGGCTAAGCCGCTAGGTTAGACTCAACTTGAAATTATAATTTTTTTGATTGTTTTTTTTGCTTTAGCATCTAACTCTCATGAATGCTGTTCATCTGGACGGAGCATTTTCACATATAGAACTAGGTCCTTGATCTCTCACTGAGACACAGTCAAAGTAATGCTTTCTTTTTACACATATGTAATATTTAATCCTTAAAAAAGCTTTCCTGAAATCCATCTTCGAAATGTGTCATATATATTATTCACCTTTTTCCTTCCTTTGGCGTTTTGTGTTTTCTCTAGGTGGCTTTGCATGGCAGCTGACAGAGTTCATCATTGGGGTATTTCTGCAGATTTTGGGTTTGCCGTTTGTGTCTGTTGCGCAGGTTTCTCTGTTTTCCAAAATTACAGCTGAGAAAACACAAGGTAAGAAACTGCACCATCTACTGGACAAGCAAAGGCATGACAGGGTTCTGGGGTCATTTCGAGGGAAAAAATTAGTATATCAGTGAAACTGACTGCACATTTTAAGGCCTTATAATAACCATATAAGTAAGCCCTTTGATGTGTTTTGTGCTGTGTGGGGCATTTTGCAGGTTTCAGTCAGGGAATACGTCGTTCAGTGGGGGGTCTAGCCACCATTCTGGGCCCACTATGGGCTGGAGGCCTTACCGAGAACATGTATGTCATGATGGGGATGATGACAATACTGCTGGTCCTGCTAACGGTAAGCAACAATTACAATGTCAAAACCATAAGGCATCCTGTCAGAGGTTAAGTGTAAATGGACTTTTGTTGGCTGAGAGGAATCATATTTATATCGAGGGCATAACCTGGAAAAATAAAATGATGAAAACATGAAAACTCATTTGCAATATTTTTGCTTTTGAAATTTTCTTTATACAGTGTAAATAGTACATTTGGGTAGATTTAGGTTATGTACTTCTCTTCTTTTCCTACATAAAATATTACAAATAAAAATAATAAAAATAATACATAATACACATTTGTGCTTTTGTATTGCTTTACTTTGCCTAAATACTTCTCTCTACGTTTCATTTATTAGGAATGAATAATGCTACCTGCTTGAGAACAATGATTAATCACCACATTCCCTTTTTACGCAAACCTTTGTTCTTGCACTAATGTGTATAAAATGAACCAGTTTCTAAAATTGGGACTCACAAAGTGTGCAAATGTGCATTTCTGTTTTATGTCAAAAAGTGATGTTTCTCATCAGTGAGTATCTGTTTAGAACAAATAAAAACCTAAAAATAGGTTTTAAGTTAAGAAAAGGAGATGCATGTTGACATGTCTAGCCAGCAGCAACTGGATTAGGTAACAAGCAAGCACAACAATATCCTTTTAATGAAGTACAGGCTCACTCGTTATGAAACCCAAATGTTTAGAAGCAAACAAGGCAAAAACAACCACATTTACTCCATCAGTTCTTCACAGACCTTTCTTTCATTATTTTCTCTGTAAAAAAAAAAACAACAACAAAAAACGTGGAGCTCTGCCTCCCTGTCACATCCGATGTAGTTTCTCAGTTATCACAGCATCAAATGTTCAGTTCTTAAAAATATTTAAACTTTTACAGATACTACCAAATGAACCCAAATGAAACATTCCCGCTTCAAATCACGTCTGTAAAACTCCAGACGTGTCTGTGTCCAATTCAGGACACGAACACTATCTCTACTTTTAAGATTAGGCTTCAAACTTTCCTTTTTGATAAAGAATATATTTAGGGCTGGATCAGGTGACCCTGAACCCTCCCTTAGTTATGCTGCAATATGCTGCTAGGGGATTCCCATGATACATTGAGTATTTCTTCTTCTGTCACCTTTCTCACTCACTATGTGTTAATCAACCTCTGTGCATTAAATCATACTTGTGATTAATCTCTAGCTCTCCTCCACAGCATGTCTTCTATCCTGTCTTCCTTCTCTCACCCCAACCGGTCTCAGCATATGGCGGATCCCTGAGCCTGGCTCTGGTGGAGGTTTCTTCCTGTTAAAAGGGAGTTTTTCCTTCCCACTGTCGCCAAAGTGCTTGCTCATAGGGGGTCATATGATTGTTGGGTTTTTCTCTGTATGTATTATTGTAGGGTCTTTAACTTACAATATAAAGAGCCTTGAGGCGACTGTTGTTGTGATTTGGCGCTGTATAAATAAAATTGAATTGAACTGAATATTGAACTCAGCTTAGCAACTGCTAAATGATAATGACACGTGTAGCGTTGGACCCGTTAAGCATAGACAGGACACGGACGTAATGACAGCACTACTTTATTTTCGAATGTGATTACACTGTGGTTTTTGTTTTCACTGGGACACAGACACTCCCCCTCTGCCTGTCACTGACAACATATAAAGAGACATAATCACACTCACATCCCAACACACCTGTTCACCCCACCCCTGCGCCGCCCCGGGAGCTCACTGTGTCACCCCTCCTCTGCACCCGGCCAGAGACCACACCCACGCCACAACACCAACTAACAGACAATCTTTCTCTTTCTCTCAGTCACCTTCCACTTCAACATGAGAATAAACGTTTCTTTAACAAACGTTTTTTGTCCATTGCAGATGATGCTGGTCTACTCGTACAGCCGACTGGTGGAACCTGCTGCACAGGAGCAAATGGACAATTCGGCAAACTTTAATTAGCAAGTGGCTGTTAGAGGAAAAGTGGTTGAAGGAGGTACAGTTTTATTTACAACCATAATGTATGTCTTGATGCGATTCATTTCAATTCACTTTGGTAGTATAGTAATCAGATGTTAGAAAGTAAATAAAAGTTTTACATACTGTCTTCTTCTGTCTCTCTCTCTCTTTTTTTAAGAACAGTGTGAGCTTCGCGATCTGTACTTTCTGTCCCTCATCAGTCTCACTTTCTGCATCAAGACCATCATGTAGAGTAGTATCACGCACCAGAAGCACAAAGCTCATTCTGTAAGGGTTGGATTTGTCTGTGCAGAGGCTGATCTGATGCTGTTTAGTTCACTATATTTCCTATGGAAATAAACAGAGTTCTGCTGTTCATGCAAGAGTTGGATAAAGAGGTTTGTACCAACATCCTACCTGTGCTTCAGAACGTAAAACATCATGCTAACTGTTAATTTGATGAATATTCCAAATGTTTTACATTTGCATCAGAGGACCATATATGAATAAATATTAAGCACTGACATGATTTGCATTATTCAAGGTGTTTAAAGTTTTGTGACCATTGTGGGATTCATTTGCTGACTCCCTGATTTTTTTTGAGGGTGTTTTTAGGGTTTAGGAATTACAGCTTCTTAAGCTTTTGCCCCCTTTTTTGTTTTTTCCAGGGGACTAAAGGTAATTTGCTCAATGGACCTTTTTCATGGACAGGTGTAAACTATTCTTTCATTATTTTTTGCATTAGTTAAACAGTTAAAAGCTCGTAAGTTGATTTCAAATGCAGCATTTGGATTTTGAACTATGCGTGTGAACTTGGAATCAACAGAGATAAATGTTGGATAGGCTGCAAAAACAACTCTATTGTAGCGATAACATCAACATTAGGATTTGCGAAATCAACAGTATGATGGATATATGAAAATAAAGATACTGGTGAGCCACAGAAGACATTGGCGGTAGATCAGCGCACGAGGGTCACTGTCATTGACTGGCTAGTCTGTAACTGGAAGACTTCACAAGGGTAGACTTTATCGGCTTCAAGAATAGAAAGGCCAAAATCTAAAATGATGATTTTTATTTTAATTATGATTACAACAATTTTTACAATTACGTGGTGCCTCTGAAGACAGGGGACTGTAAATGAACATCGCTGTAATTACTCAAAGACATAAAAGCTTTACAGACTTCAATTTCATCTCAAATCTGTTGTAAAAAATTATAACTGAAAAAATATCACTGTCTAAATATTTCCTACTGAAACATAATGATACCTTGACCTATTGACCTTCTGTTGTGATAAAGAATATTAATATGTTATTAATGCCAAAACTGTACAGTACAGAGATTTTAAAGGCAGGCCCTTTTGTCTGAAATAACAGAAGGATTTAGAACTTAATTTTTTTTTCTTGTTTTTAAGTTTTTACAGTAATTTAATTACAGTTGATCAAATGAAATATTCAGCTTTCCATTGATGACACTGTTTTACATTCTTCTCATATTGTATTTATTAATTTAACAAGCGCTTAAACACATTGCCAATATGTTTTTTTTAAATGTCACAGTAAGTGAGACAATAATTAAACACTAAAGTAATCAGAAATAATTACAACAACTAATACAAAGAATCTTTTTTTTCATTGGAAAGCACTACAAAGTACACATTGCTAATATCATGATGCTGATTTCATATATATTTTCAACACTGGTGGGCGCTCTTAGTCTTTGAAATATTTCATTCTTATTACTGCATGACTGGTATGTGATCACAAGGAGTTGAGTCCACTGTTAGAAGCTGTTTTGTTTTTTTTGTTTTTTTTGTTTTTTTAATGAACATCAGCACTGTTAGAGTTGCTTTAGGTACAAGGCAGTGCTAAAACAGGCACTACACTTTTTGCAGGCATTTATGTTGTTTGTTTCATAATAATTTCTTCACATTTTACACTAAACTCACCAAAGTCATGTTATAAACAGAGTATTCTTTATTTCATATTTATTTTTCATTATTTATTTATTTTGTTTTGTTGTCTTTAAATAAAAAAGATGAACTTCACTATGTGAGCTTGTGTTTATAATTCTCCTAATAAGTGATGAGTTTGGGTTTAGTCACACAGTCATTTTGAGAGTAGAGCAAAAGAATTGGTTTTATAACACATTACTTATATGTTTGCAATATAATACATGACAAGAAAATAATGTTTATATACATATTTATTTAGTTTTCTATTATTTAAAATGTATATTAATTGCAATAACAGTATTTTGACAAGGTCATTTGTTTTCTATCGTTTAAAAGTCAAAGAAAGATTTTTTTAAAATTAGTATCTTGTAGTTTAATCTCTATATTTTAATTAAACAGTTTCACTGAATTTTAGTAGGTTACATCATCATCATTTGGAGGGAATGAACCCAACAGTGTTGGTATCCCAAATTAATGGTTTAGTGGAAAATGCTTGAGTTGATTTCTAATTGGAAGCACTGTTAAAAAAAATCTGTGAGGTTGTTAAAATTACATTATTCTGTAAAAAACCTATTGAATATTACTGTTTTGACTGCTTTATAAATTGACTTTCCGATTAAATAATACTGCGTAAAATATAATTTTATATGCATTTTTATTTCAGCTTGTCAGGTTTCAGAACAAATAAGTCTACTAATAAAAAAAAATATTTGAGGTTCATATGAAATTAATCTTTTTTTAAATGTAAACATTTGTATCAATTTTATTTATTTATTTACCCTTGAAATTAAAATGCTTTTTTATAGTTGTCCTGGTCAAGAAGGCACACCATTACAAAGACAAAAACATATACAAATCAAAAATAATATTAAATACACATATGCCAAAAATAAGTTGTAATGAAACAAAAATAAATGAAAAGACATGAGATTAGAAGGTCATGTAATATAAAATAAATAGTACATTAAAATTCTACTTTCTTCATACCATTTATTTTCTTGTGCATTTAATATACTATAAAATTATTTTACTAGTACATTTAATTTGTAATTGTTAAATAAAAAAATATTCATATAGTTTTGTAACATAGTTTTAAAAAATAATGTAAAATATATATGACAGGTACCCTATTTCCTTGTCATTCCTAAATCTGTGCCTATAATGAAGGCACATATTTAGAAATGTACATTAACTGATAATAAAATGGTGGTATTATTCATCTTCCTGTCCATATTTTTGGTATTATAATTTGAGTGTGTGTGTTTTAGTGAGAAAACTGTAATACATATTTCACAACTCTTTTGTTGCCTTCATATTTCCGTAGAATTTTGCAGTTTATGAAATATTTGTATTTATTTATTAATTTACTTTTTAATAATCATTTAAAATTACTGCAAACAAATTCATTTTGTTGTAAACTAATAGCAGGCCTTCTTTGTTGGTCCATTCAAGACAAAACTTGCTCTAAATCAGGACATTTTACAAGCTACTGTTGATATGATGCGAATGTCACCCCACTGGGGGCCGCTGTGACCTTGGCACAAGAAGAACCAAGAAACAAGCGTGTAGGTGAGGCCTTGCTCATGACGACATGCCTTCTGCTTGATGACGCGATGGCGAGGAGGTGTGGCCATATGTTGTGAACTCTAGTTGAACCCATTTTGATGTTGGGCGGGGCTGGCTCGAAAATGTTACGACACAGTGCCAGTAACAGAGATATTTTAGGGTTATCCTTTTTTTTCCCCCAACTCCACTCACCACACACACAATCCCCAAACACAGTTAGCCTGCAGCGGCACACTGACCGAGCAACGACCCTGCATATCAGGGTCAGAAGTGTAGAGCACGTCATGTGTCATATCAACAATTGCCGGGGTAAATTTGGCTTGCCCGCTCCTCCTCTTTCACTACCAGTCGCAGACATATAACCAAATTCACAGATGATAATGGACACATGAACTTTTGGTGAACTGTATTTTCTTGACTGGGGCAACGAGGGCATGTAAAGTTTAGTAGGACTTTGTTTGTGTTGTTCTTTTTTTTGTTGTTCTTACTACAATTCCCCAGGCCCGATCACTAATCGACATCCACAAACTGAGTGAAGATGGTGTAGGGATGATGCTCTGTGACTCTGGGGGCCTTGCGAGACCCTGGCATACATATTTTACATGTGTGAGAGCGGACAAAGCATTACCACCGTATCACCATCCACTTTCCCGCCACATCTTCTTTTTCTTGTCGTTTCACTTGCACTTTACACGACTTTCAAGAATAATACCTTCGACGAGATTTTAAGACTTTCATGAAGCGAGGTGACATGGGTAATAAATGAAGAGAAGTGCTTTAAAGCTTAAACTTAGCCTTTGAGTTGCCAAGCGCATGAAATATTGACTTTGTGCACTGGTGTCACAGATTCCTAATGTTTGTGAAAAAAAAAAAAGTTGGAGCCACAGTTAAATCAAAATGATGGCACTGACAGAAACCTGTGAAAGTCTCTGAATGTCCCTGCAGGGATAGCACTTGAATCCTGTTTTAATAATACATGTGTCCTTCCGAAGAGGTGCGACGTTGCAAACGCAAGACAGTTTATGGAAAAAAGTGAGTGGCTTGAAAGGGCTTGAGTTGTGGGTAAAAAGGATGGGCTGTGACAAGAGTCTTCCATAACAAAGGGTAAAATGCGCATAAAATCTCATGCCGGAGCTGGGCTTTAGAGTCGCTTCTTTAGTTCAAAAGGTTATGCGAGGAGTAGAGTTGTGTTTAGTTGCTGTCTGAAATTGAACTCCTGGAGAAGATTTAACTCCAGATCCGTCACCCGGGGCCGTCTGACAGGCAGACTTTTTTTCCCCCACTGGTTTTATCAGGGATGCAGGGTTGTGTAATGCTCCTTCTAAGCGAATGAATAATTAAGTCTGCGTAGCCTATAGTGGGGGCACCCAGGGATGTGTTGTGCAAGGGAGCCAGCTGCTATTGCACAGAGAGTTCTGTTTTGCCAAATAGGTCACGCTTCAGTCATCCTCAATTCTGAGATTTTTATTCTCCCCCCTCTCTTTGATCTTAAAGCATCATACACTTACTTTGGATTTGGTCTTTTTTGACCTCTGACATCCCACTAGTCTTGACCTATGTGGCTGATGAGAATAAAGTAGCACACGTGGGATTAAGAATACTTGTGTTACATTTTGCACCGTTTGAGAGGGGTGAGTTTTCACAATCTATGAAAAGAATGTTAATGTTGCCTTGCCATTGAAGCGCTGTGCTCCTCACTTTTATTTCCAGGATGCATGTCATTGAATTTCAAGTTCTCGCATGCAAATTTTAGTTTTAAATTAATTTTGTTGACAGCTCTATTCTGGAGGAATATAAATTAGCTTATTTGTTGAAGGGAGACATTGGTAAATGGACCTTTAAAGTTGTTTTTCTGGCAACAGAAGTGCACAGAGATGAAATACCTTGGGGACAAAAGGAGCTGCCTAACAGAGAGAGAACAAAATGTCTTTGCCTATTATTATGTTCAGAAATATTTTGTTTTATTTCAAATTTAGAAAGCTAGCTTACATTACTATAGAGATTGTTATCTGTTCAGTAACTCCATTACTCAGATTTTACATACCTGCTTTTAGGAGATATTTTCATATCTTAAAGTCACAAAATTTTTATCTCCAATTTTATCTAACACGTGTTACTGTCTTAATTTTGTTCTGACCGCAGCTAGCCCACATCCGCACTCAGCCATCCAGCTGCCTCCGCCCTCATGTGTCCCCTCTGCCTTGAGAGGAGAGAGATTACTAGCCCATCTGTATCTCCAGAGCCAGGCCACGCTAAGCCGATGGGAGCCCTGCTCAGCAAGGCACCGCCACAATTGTTAACCCTGATTAACTTGATGTGGTGTTCAGTAGAGAGAACAGTGTGAAAATCCAGCGAGTACCATGACCTAGTGCCCTGCCGTTGAACCTAGAGGGAATTGAGCAAACTTTGGGAAGGGTGGATGAGAACTGGAGCCAGGAAAAAGGATGAAGAGCGAAAAAACAGACTAAAATAAAAAACAGCGATTGTAGAGATGGAACTGTGCCTATGAATATCTTTCTGTTTCAGTGCACTTGAGTATCAGTTACAATACAGACTCCAGCAATAAAGCATGTATTGGTGTGACGTTCTGTGCCCCTGCGATGGTCTACTGTAAAGGCACTGTTTACTGTAGAACACCCAGTCAGATCATGATTTCACAGAGAAGGCAGTGTAGATTTATGAGCATGAAATGGTGCATAATTTAAAGATGGGGACATACATATAGAATATAAATACACAGAAATACATACCTTGTTTGCTTTTCTACATAAATTAGTTTGCTCAAGTCTCCAAGGCAAAACAGACTTATGCTTGGACCTTTAACATACTTGAAATTCAGATGAACCCTGTTCTCAAGCAACATTATCATCATCCCTCATTTCATTTAACATATTTGTATATAGCATGTCAAATAATTATTTCATTCAGAGCCCGGTCAGATTTGAACTTTAGCATGAACTTTTCTTATTTGTTCATTTCTGGCTCATGGATAATGGCCTATTATATGCTTTTCAGCTGAATAGCCTTTGAAGAATTTCTCATAAATGAGCCTGAAATTATTACTTTGCATATCCAGATGCATTTGCACATCATTTTTTCTGTATACAGAAATGCACCAGTGCCAGTGGCAGTTTAAACAGTCAAGGCACATTAAACAATATACGTTCAAAGGAGGTTACATTGTGGTATTCTCTGTGTTGTGATGGGGATGCTTTAAGAAAATAATAACATGTTGAAACCCATACCAGCCTCTGCAGAAGCCTGCGTTGCTTAGCTCGTGGCCCTTTCCCCTTTGACCCAATGATTAAGCTGCTTTTGGCAATTTAAGTTGAGAAGCAGCTTTGCAGCTGCAGTGACAAATCTGTCCTAAATGAACCTCTGCTTTCACGGAGGCTGCTATTGTCTTATCTGCAACGCATGGACGCTTCCTAGTTCCCCAGTGTCTTTTACTACACTACTTAAATCAGAGGTGTCAAATATAGAGCCCCAGGGCCAAAATGGGCCCAGCAAAGACACCAGTCTGGTCTCCTGGATGGCAAATATGAAGGGGGCAAAAATTTAGGACATACTGTTGGGGATGTGTAGTTAAACCTCTTTACAGTAAGTTTCACTGTTCAACATATTGTAAATATTCTTTCAGGAAAACTATGTTTTCAGAGAGGATTTTGTGGATTTGTGTCAGTTTAAGTTTTCAGTTGACGTCATAGAGGCAAATAAACGGAGGGATTGCAAACTCATATAACAAATGTTTAAGGTGTCCGTTTATTACCCATGAAACCAAAAGAAACAAAGTCTGGATTATTGCTCATATTAAGCAAGTTTTAAAAAGCGCTCACAAAATAGTACAGAGCTGATCAAAGATAACTGTGGCTACATCTACACTAGCCCGGATAAATTTGAAAACGGCGTTTTCGTCTGAAAACACTCCGTGTCCACACTATCATTTTCAGTCGTTCTCACAGAGTTGTGCGTCCACACTGAAACGGGCGAAAACGCGTGAAACAAAATGTCGAGGAAAAGTTTATTTAAATGGATTAACAATGAGGTGGAGTTGTTGCTGCGAGTAACACAAAGGTACAAAGTTGCAAAAGTGAGTGAGAGTTAAAGAATTTGAAGAAAAGCTATCTGAAGCATGTATAAACTGATATTAATCTTTAATATGGCTGTCAAAATTGAGCGCAGACAAAACAACTGCTGTATAATGTCCTCTGCTATCTTAGTTTAATTGGTCACATGACTGCATCACATGACTAAAACGTGTCATCGTTTTCGAAAAGGCTCCGGGTTCGCTGTCCACACTGCAACGCGAAAATGGCGTTTTCAAATGTATCCGCTTTGGTGAGCGTTTTCAAAATGCTGTGTTTTACTTGGCCAAAACGGAGAGAAAAAGATGCGTTTTCAAACGAAAACGTATTCGTGTGGACATGGCCAAAGCCCTAAACTGCAGTTGCAAGGCCAGAGATTAGATTCTTTTTGACCTGCAGGTGTGATCGCACCCTGAGCTCAAGAGCAAACTGTCAAGCACATCACTTTCAAAATGCAACCAAGTCTTGTGAGATCTTTGTTGGAGCTGTTTTTTAACAAGGGAGGTTTCTCAGCCTTTTCCGTGTTAGACCGGGTGGGTGTTAAGAGAAAGAGACAGGACGGGGAGAGAGAGAGAATGTGTGAGGCAGGAGGCAGCAGAAAGGAGGGTCTTGGAAACAAGCTTGACAAAGGAGTGACCCAGGATTAAGCACGGTAGACAGTAGCAGTTTGATTTGATTGGGCAGTGCTGCGCTGTTAAATCGCTCATTAAATCCAATTAGTGGAGGGTAGTTGGAGACAGATTTGGGGGTTTGTAGGGGACGGTGGAGCTTTAGACTTTTCCTGAGCAGGATTGCATGCCAGGGAAAGCAGGTGACAAACTCCAGCTCTGAACTCCTGACCTAGCCATGGGACTCCCTCCTTTTTTCTCTCCTTTTCACCCCCCTCCCTTGTTTTTTTCTCGGCTGTCCACTCACAGCTTTCGTCCGCCTTCATACCACTACGCTGAGGTGTGATGGTGATGGGCATATCTGTGACACGGCTGATGTCAAAGAGCAGTCAGTCCTGCTAGATTTACATGTCGCTGTAAAGCCAATTAATGTCCGATCAAATCAAAAACAATTAAAGCCAGAGTGTTGCTCTCATGTGGTGCCAAGAGTCACATCAGAGCAGTGCCAAGACAAATGCCACACAATCGCACGGTATAACACCACCCGGCTGTGGCCTCTCAATAACCTCTCTTCAACATCAGACATGGATAAATGCCTCTACCCCTCCTGAATTTAATAATTCCTGAAACTTGATTCCCAACTTAATCTTTTTCTCCAATTTTCATGGTGCATAATGATTTTGCCCCAGAAATTGAGTGCAGTGGTTTGAGACACAAACAAACAAGTAGGGATTTAGAGAGACTTTGACATAAAGTCTCATTTAGTTGGCTGATCTGTGAAGTCATTGATGCTTTCCACCCAAACTGTCACAACACTGCTTTTGTGATTCACATTGTTTTTCCAACTTTCACTCCACTGTTTGGCCCTTGATGTGTGATTCATGTGCTGCATCTCTGCGTTGTCTGTCCTTTGCAATCCAAATCTTCTTCCACCATGTCAAAGTTTTTTAACATCTTTGGAAGGTTCCTGCTTTCTTGATTTGTTTGTGTAACTGAATTAACAATGGGTAAAAAATAAAATAAAATAATAATAATAATAACTATATATATATATATATATATATATATATATATATATATATATATATAATATGTGTGTGACATGTGTGACATGGTGCTATAGCTTTATTCCAGCTTTATTCCACTTTGTAAGTCACGTCTTGTGTAATTTTAATTTTCAGATTTTTTACACTCTTCAGTGAAATCCAAACAACACTAACATTTTGAGTGTGACACCTGTTATGTAAAGATTATCCTGTGGTTGTTTTTTATTATAATTATTGATTATATAGAGTCATTCAAGGTGCTTTACAAGATCAAATTAAAACCCAAAATAAAAGAAGGAATAAAAAGGACAAATAAACCAGTGGTAATAAAAACCCTAATAACAGCAACAACAATAAAAAAACAAAACAAATTACAACAATGGCAACATAACAACAAATTAATGATGGTACAGCTACCATAAAAGCAATCGTGAATAAGGGTGTTTTTATCTTTTTAAAAATAGCTCGGGCTGATGACGATCTAACCTCAGTGTGTATTTACGTTCTAGCTATGGTATTTACATCTGTGCACTACTAGGTGATCAGACTGTGCAGACATACTGGATCCTTTACACATCTCTGATTTTTATATTTAGGGTCCAATTTATTTAATGGTTGAGAAACAAACAGAAATAATTCTGTTTTTTACTGTTTTTGCTAACATTGTAGTAGTAGCATTTTTAATTAACTTTAATTGTCTAATAGTGTTTTAGGAAGGCCAATAAAAGGAGCATTGGAATAGTCAGCTCTGCAAGAAAGAAAGACATAAATGAGCTTCTGCAGATCTTGCCGGGGTGCATAATCTCTCGGTTTAGCTATATTTCTGAGATACCCAAAAGGCTGATATAATCGCAGCTTTAATGTATATATAGTTAGTGAAACTAAGGTCCTCATCCATCATTACACACATATATATCACACACACAAGTTGCACATGAGCGTCTTTGTTTCTAAACAGCAAAATCTCAGTTTTGTGTCTTTTTAACTGAAGGATTTACTTATTTATTTGTACAGGCAGGTTAATGTAGGTGGAGTTTCTGGAAATCTTGTAGATGTCTAAACAGATATATTTCCATATTTAAATAATTGATCTTTTATCCATTTAGAAGGAGTTATGTGTCCCAGCAGTCTCCAAACTGACTCTGCTCTAACAGTGGGAAGATGGATGGGCTATTCATTGATATATTTAGTAATTAATGTTAGGTTAAAAAATGTGGCTTATATGTCGTCACATAAAGACGGTGAATAAATACAAGAATGGTTAAAACTAAGGATTATTCCTAAAATAAAGTTGGAGAGTTGATACGTGAGGCCTGTTTGAGTGCTAAAATAAGTTAGCGGCTACAGTACATCACGGCTAACAGACTAGCTAGCTATGAACCATGAGGGTTTTCAGTTAAGTCAGACTGTGTCAATTACTATTGTCAAAAGACTCTCTAAATAAGATTTTACTGCTATCAGCTGCACAGTCTCTTCCCAGCTGTCTTATTGGCCTTGGGCTTAAGGAAGGGTGAGGTTGCGTTGCACCATTTGAGAATTAAAAGTTATTAAAAAACATCTGTGCTTTAAACTCCCCCTCTTTTTGTCAGTCTACCAAAGTGTTACATGGAATTTTTACAAAAACATATTGTGTAGCGTTTGGTATCTGTGTTATTGATACTACAGTTTAACTACAAGCAGTGTCAGAAGTGCAATTAAAAGTACACTGATAATAAATCCACAATGTTGGGGAAAATACATTTCTTCTGTAGAGCAACATGCAATTCTTACTTCTTGGAAATATTTAGATTCAGTTGTGTCTTCATCAGCTAAATGGAGATGAATGGAGACGAGGTGTCCTCCAGTAAAGCAGCATATCTCTGAAACTGACGATATCATTTAACTGACAGGATAAATTGTTTATATGTTAAATTAATGCAATTTAATTACATTTTGATGCAAAAAAAATACAGTTTAATTTGATATATCTACAACTCTACTGTATGTTAAGACTGTAAAACAGAAAAAAAAATTACATATTAAAATGATCAAAATTAAAAATATTAAAACTGAAATGATTTGTGTTGGCTTCAGGAGCTGCTTTGGTTATCTGCTCCTGAGAGCAGAATAAAATACTGCACAAAGAAACACAGTAAAGTTTGGTCTAGGTTATTACTTACTCTCGAGAAGCTATAGCAAAGTTACAAGTTTTTGGTTTATTTTGATGCGTTTTGAATATTTTAAAAAACCCATTTACAAATATAAGAAACAATGGGCATGTGTACTTTTGAACATTATATCTTCTATCCTTTCTGTATAATTAAATCCACTAACTAAATTGCAAATATTTAAATTACTGATCTAGTATCCAGTTATTTACATATAAAAAATAATAGCAGTAGTCTTTAAATAAAATAGCACATTAGACATTAGAATTATCAAGGTTTCTGAGCATACACTTCTTTTTTTTTAATGGTTTTGATAGTAAGTAGGCAGTGAGTGGACACTGGATCAAGTGATTTTTTGTTTAATATCACACAAAGTTTAATAGTTTTAAAATTAAAAGTACAAAGAATGAATTTGAGTTAATATCAAGGTTTAAAAGAAAAAACAATACAGTATAAGTAGTTATGGTCTAATATTCCTAAAGGAAGTGAACATATTGTAACTTGGATTTAATGTGCGTTGAAACTAAAATTTCTTCTTGTACATCATATCAATATTTTAATATTTTAACATCAAACTGTTCAAGCTTGTTCAAGATTTGCTGTGCATTTTTCATGACACCTGACCATTTATACACATAAAGAAATTCATAACAGCCACAGCAAATTATTAAATAACAGTAATTTCTCTGATTGACCTGATGCTGTGTAGCCTTTCTAGTTAAATGTAAAACACATAGTGCTAAAACCTTACATGCCAAAATGAATAAAAATGGATGCCAGCATTTAGGTCTGGGATCAGTGGGCAGCAGGGCCAAGGTGAAAGTGGCAACTCAGGACACACACACACACTCACACACAAACCCCCACAAAAATGGGCTCACTGTGCCTCTAATGCATGACTGTGTGCCCCAGTTACATCTGGATGTCCACTGAGGAACACCTCCGGGCCTTCAGACTCACAGTAAAAGTCAGCAGAGCCTGTGCAACCTTTTCCTGACCTCTGCCATTCTGCTCGCTGGGCTCTTGAGCTTCTGCCCGGCTGTCTCTTACTTTTTTCAGCACATAACACAGATCAACACAAGATCTGACAAACTCCTGCTTATGTGCAGCATCACAAACGACCAAGTGAGTTGGCTTGGTTTCGCAGCACATTCACCGCGCTGTTGCGCCTTGATGTATATTCTGTTTCTCGGTACGTACAAAGATGGCTAAGGGGGGCAGTTATGCCAAATCTATTTGTCAGTCCCTCAAGACAAGCAGAGACAGCTTCCCTAACAGGCTCTTAGAGCCCAGAATAGATGACAACTTTGACACTGTTGTATGATGTTTCAGTAGCACAGACGTGGAAGGCGGACTGCCTAGACTTGATGTACTGGAGGGTATAAGCCAACAGATGTATAAGAGGGACGGGGGTGGGGGTGGGGATCTATTTAAAAACAATCGTAGCTGTGTATCCACTGTGGGCTAAACAAAGGATTTGGTCTCATTAACTTACAAGTGTGTACAAAAGCAGGCTAGTTCTTAAGTGAACATGCTGTCAAGGAGGCCGCTGAGAGGCAATGGCCCATTTTTTTTTTTTTTTCCCAGTGCGTGCCCCTCCACTGCATTATATGCATGTACTGAGCATGCTCATCAGCATCTTCCCTCCATTCCCCTTCATCAAGTCCATCTTGCTGGCGGTCATGTGGATATGTCAAGAGAAAGAAAACAATAATCCACATTGACAAACAGCCCGGGCTGATGTTCCACAGAGCAGAAGTGATACCAGGAGGCTGGACACAGCAAATTATATTCCAAAAATACATTTTCCTGCAAATTCAATGATAGTAAAAATGAAAATTTTGTGTTCTGGCTCAGCTCAAGCGTCACAACAATAATAAAAAAAAGAATAACATTGCAGCGTGCTGATTTAAAACATCAACAGACTTCTGTTTTCTTGTGACTTTTCTTTATTTTATTTGTACCAAAGTGTTTTTTTTTTTTTTTTTTTTTTTTTATATTCTTTTTGTTTATGCTCAATATATTTGTTTATTTATTTTAAGGGCAGCAGGGAACACAGTTGTAATTTCTGTTAAATTACTCCCTTTTAAAATAAAATGATAAAAAATGAATAACAAATGCTCTTTCAAAATAAAGCCTTCCCATGGTTTAAAAAAGCACTTTCTAATAAATAAAAAAGGCAAAAAAAAAAAAAGAAGAAAAAAAGCATAGACAACACATAAAATCTCCAAATGTAATAACTCTAAAAACACTTATTTGAATAAGACCGCTTTGCTTGTTTCACTGCTGGCATGAAAAATACAAATTAAAAAGTTATGCTGACTAAGACCCACAAATCAAACTGATCTCTAGACTTGTTAATTAAAGTTTCAAGGAAGATTTAAAAGGAGAAATTTCTCTGTAAAAAGTGACAAAATAATTCATGACCTTCAGTAGAAAGTCGTGTATTCCCTAAAGTAAAGTTCTTCAGACTGCTCTTTCTGTTACATTTTACAAGCTGACAGCTGCACTTTGACACGGTCAGCCTTTAGGAAGTAAAAAAAAAAAAAAATAGAAGCAAATTTACCACCAGATATTTTCAAGTTGGGATTATTTTTCTTTTCTGCACTTTCGAAGACCTGTTCAGAGTCTCTGTTGTATATTTTATACAGTTTACTTCTTAAACCTCAGCGCTGGTAAAATCCGTGACCGGAGGCTTTAGACTATATTTATTTGTCCGTTTCATTTCCATGAATGTGGTGTCTCAGGGACACTTTGAGGGAATTTCTTCAAATTAGATTATGATGGTCAAAAATAAAGGTCGCTGGAATCTCTCAAAACACACTTTTGCTCATAGCTCAAGAATCCATGTGCTCGTTATCTTTCCAAACTTTCCAGCAAACATTAAATATAATCATGATGTGATATTTTAACATTATATTCCATTTACATTTTGCATCCATAGGTCAATATTCAACTTCATATTGTAATAAAATAATGTAAAATGTACTTCCAGCTTTGTATTCAACAATATTTTTGAAGCAAACAGTTTTCCCTAATAATAATAATCCATAAATTAAATATAGGTAAATAGATTTTCTTAATTTCATGGACTATGTTTACATTAATAAAAAATAATGCTGTTAAGAATTAAGCAGTAATTACAGTCCCTAAACAAAGGCTTGTGCATGGGTCTACTCTCCCTGTCCCCACTTGACACAAATATACGAACATTCATTTATTTTGTTTACTATAATCTATCATGAATTTACTGGTAGCGGTTCACATGTAGACAGTATGTAGACATTTATCTTGACTGGACAAAAGCAGTCATATTTTTTTCTAATATAACTTTTTATTTTTATGTTAAAGGAGTAAAGAAACAGTAAACGTCTCTTTACGATTATGAAAAAAAAAAACATTTCAGCTGTACTGTTGGTGGAAATGAGAGAGGACACCCAGAATGACTACTGAGGTTAGAAAGTAGATAAGGAAACAATTACTCCCTTACATTTTCCTCACATAGATAAAATAGCTTTTATTTTTCTCTGAGCTTCAACCCTTCAGCTAAGAAAACACCGTCCACTGATGTCACCACCAACTGCGTAGGATGCTTCAGGCTAACAAACAGAAGCTCTCGTCTCATTTAGAGTGCCGGGCATGTGTTTAAGCTTTGTTATCAGGGAATAAAAAAATGTTAGCTGTTAACGCAGACACTATGAACTCTGAGTGACATTGAGTTCACAGAGAGGTTATTGGTTCAAATTAGCTGAAAGATTTGTAGGGCAAACTGATGCTATTTTTTTTTTTTTAATATGACAGACAACTTCCACTAGGGGGCAGTATATTACCTCAGTTTAGCAGAAGCTGCTGTTAAGAGCAGAGTAATGAATGAATAGAGCAGAGAGTGAGAGAGATATGACCCTCTGATGAACTGCAAATCTGCTGGGAGCTCAGCGGGGCATTGCTGACTGGTTAAATGCCAACGCTCCACCTGCAAGAAGAGAACAATGACAATGATGCATCTGTATGCGTGTGAGCGGCCGCGAGCCTCTGTCTCTGAGTGTGTGTTTGCATGAGTCGGCCGGCGCTTACACAAGCGTTTGGTGAGATTTTGGGTGTGGCTAATCATGCTAACATGCCGCCAGCAGTGCAGCAAACACAAAGTCCCCCACATCCCCCACATTTCAGATGTATCCACCGTGATATCCCTACTCATTCCTAGATGTGAAGGCCAGGGAACATTTCCCTCACAGATTAAATTAAGACTATTGAAGCCTTTTTGCTGCCAGATCACTTCTGTAAACAATTCCTTGGCCCCTCTTTTCTCTGTTCACTTTATGGAGGGGATTCTGTCTTTTGCATCTCAGTTTTGGCTCTCTCCTGTACTTTTCTTCCATCGTTTTATTTCGTATCCTAACAAAAGCCAGGACTGCGAGGCACATGATTAGACCCCCACTAATTGGTATCAGATTCACAGGTTTGGATCGGCGCTGTGCTGGCTGGAGTCGATGTATTGCTTACATCTGCACAGAGAGCGGGTCGCTGAGAACCTGAGTGTGTCAAGCTGTTTGGCCAACCATCAGTTTCCCCTCAGAGTCATAGGCCTGCCATCACGCACAGCGCTAGGGGCCAGCGCGAGTTACAAGCACACACGTATGGGAGCTTTCATGTGCAAGCCAAACTCTGATCAGAGGACCTCCATATTGACACCTTTCATGGTTTGTTAGCACCTTGACAGTGAAGAAACAGGACAGCTGAGATAGCTGCAGTGTGACAGGAAGAAACCAACCGGTGTGGAGGGAAAGCTGTGGTTAACGGAGGCGGGGTGGACATGGGGATTAGGGAGCAGGGGGTCTGCCATATTTCCTGCATTCATAGCCCCCAGACATAGAAACCCGCATACACAGACTCTCACACAAAATATAAACATAAAATTCAGGCACACACACTCGTACTTGTTGGCACTAATGCGCTCTGTAAGTGCGCCTCATGTTTTCGGTGTGTTTTTGTGAAATGAAGGACGACTTCATGCCACCGAATCTGCTTTGGCAAGGCACTGCAGTTTGCAGACTTTATCGCCTCGGCATGAGCTGGCAGACAGTGGAGGGCAGTGGCTGGGGGCTGGGGTGGACTGCAATGTTGCGCAGAAGGGATGGCGGTAGCAAGGAAACGAGAATGAAGAGGGGAAAAAGAACAGAACATGGGGACATGTGTATGCTCACGTAACGCATCTGTCTTCCCCAAGAGATGTCCTTGACCCACAAAACACTTACCTAGCGTGTTGTCAGTGGCTAAAGGATGATTTGTGACCATTAAGCTAGTGGAGTGATAGCATGCTCACGACAGCACACGGTAAACTCCTGGGACCCTGCCATTGGATATGAGCAAGCCACAAGGGGTTCCCTGCCAATAGTCTGACAGCTTCTGCCCACCCCTCTTTGGTTAACCCCTTATTTAACCTGACAAGTTCACCAGGAATCCATGTTTGTTTATCATAAGGGGCCTGTGAAGGTGAGTGCAGGGCTGAGGACTGGACACACAGCTGTGCTATTATACCAATTCTAGTCAAGTAGCATGAAAGTAGCAGCAGATCCAGGGCAAGCCCAAAGTCTATTTGCACTAGTTCTGATTTCCAGTGCTTGGTCCATGACTGGTTGGTTGGGGAGAGTGCTACGCTGATATCTAAGGGATAATAGTGAAAGGTTTTCAGTGAAGTTTTAGTAAATTTGTGATATAATACTGTATGGAGAGGCTCGTAACATAATCAACATGCGCTTGCCTTTGTATTGTTTTAATGTAAGCATATCCCATTGGTGCCATAAATAATAAAAGTCATTATAGTTAACTAAAACTAAAAACTAAAACTGGATGTGACAAAAACATTTTAATTAATCTAAATAAAAATAAAAACTACCGTCTTGTAAGACATTAAAACCAACTGAAATGAACTTGGGAAACCTAAAATAAAATTAAAATATAGTAGAAATTTTATTACTTTATGTGGAAGGTTTTGTTAGGTTAATACAGTTTTATCACATCTTGCCTGCAAATGCTTTGATTAATGTGTTTGTTGAGACTCCAGATGTCTACAAGACTGAGAATCAACTGCTTTCAAAAAATTATGTTTATTTTATTGTAATACTTGTTTTCCAACATTAGCTCTCACATATTCCCTCCATACACTAAAAAGACTAAAAACTAAAAAAGACTAAAAAAAAGAATAAATAAACTGAAATGGGGAAGGCTGCTCTGGAAACGAACTGAAACCGAACTGAATTAAATACAAAATGTCAAAATAAAATTAGAAAACTAATTTTCTATTATAAAAAACAATTTAAAACTAAAAAAATACTGAGGCAAAAAGAGAGTCTAAGTTATATCAAAATACTTTGCAGGTCATGAAAAGTTCTAGCAGTGTTGCAGTCCATGCTGGCTGATAGCAGTCATAAATAACTTAGCATTCATTCGTGAGAGCAGAGCGCAATACTTATTCATTCTGCAGAGCTCTCGAGTTAGTTGGATGAGTAGACCTGACAACTTTCTTGTTAACTATCTCATCTCAGATTTCGCTCATTATACCCCCTGCTAGTATTCTCCAGGCATCTTCCTACCAATGTGGAGACCTCTTACTGATTTCCTGCAGCTTTGCTGCCGTTTCCCACTGGTGCTTCTCCTAACTCAGTTTTCAGTCAGTTTCCTGTTGCTCCGCCTCCGTTTACTTATCGTTCCACTGTCAGTAGGTGATGGCAGCCACCACCCTGGGGAACAGAATGTGAAGCTCCAAGTAATGGGAGAGGACTTGAAAGTGATTTACAGTTGAACTGGGAAGGGCTGAGATGGGCTGACGTATGCTTCAAGACAGATGTAAAAATCTAAGGAGCAGAAGACTTTTTGGACAAACAGGATGGGGAACCCACGCATCCAAAAACTAAAGACAGAAAACAGACAAAAGATTTCTTCTTGTTCAAAGTCAGATAGAGATCTTTTGTTCCATTAAATTTATTCCAAACTGTAGCGTTTGGATGTTTTGTCAGATTTTTTGTTGTAATGTCTTATGATTTTTTTCCAACCATTTCAAAAGAGTTGAAGAGAGAGAGAAAACCAACTCTGTTGGTGATTCAATATCGACTGAGATGGTGACTGCTGCCCAGTGCAACACTATATCTGCCTCGTCACTGCACGCAGAAACACCCTTGCTGAAGAAAAGCAACTGGGATTTGTTTTAATGTTACATTTTGCTCCTAATATCTGCAGTCTAACAGTTTTAAAGAGCTATGAGCTATATGGTTATTTGCAACAGTGACTGGCCCCAACTGATTTGGCCAGCTTTTAATTCTAGCCCACTATCAGATAACCGAAAAGTACGAGTCTTTAACTTTAATTTGATTGGACATTTTCCCCACTCCATGGCAGACAAGTAGGAAAAAGGGGACTTGTGGAAATGTATCGTTTTCATTTGTTTTGACCGACGTTCATTTCACTTGCTCTTTAATTAAACCATAGTCTTGTAAGAGTAATTGCAGTGCCACTTTTTAAAAGCTTTCGCGTGAAATACAATCCTATTGCCATTTTGGTTAGCCGGAGTCGTCTTTCCTTTTTGTCACGTACCCCATGGCAGTCCTCTTGCACTCTGAGTCTCTTCCAAGTACAACAACCAGGGACTGGTTGAGGGACCATGAAGGTAATAATGGTATAACCTGATCTTTCTGTTTTTCTTGTCACTTCTTCTCCCCCCCCACCCCCCCACCCCCCAGTGTAAGTCTCTCCCTCTTCCCTGCTAGCACATCCAATCAAATTATAACTGCATGGAGGTGAGGAGAACTGCTGTTATGAGGCCCTGCGTCTCTAAATTCAACGAAAGAGAAAGAGCGGAGTCGGGAGTTTATAGCCATCCCTTCACCCCCATTACTTCCAGTAATCCCCAGTAGAAACCGAAGAGAAGAAGAAAGGGCAGCGCCTGGTGCCCAAAGATGTTATAATAACAGAGAAAAAGAAGGGCTTTGAAAGTGACTGGTGTGCATTTGCATTTGTGTATGTGGACAGCTCACCAGTTACACTCATGGGTAACAGATGGTGCCTTATCATTGGCCAGGATCGGTTGTGCACCACACATTCCTAGACATGCCGGTAATGCCTTTTGTGATGTTCAGTTAATGCTAACTTCACGTAGAATTACACACCAAATTGCACTTGGAGGGTGCTTATTACTCCATACATTATCAATGTTGAGCTTGTCAAATAAAACACACAGGGGTGGGGGGTGGTGTTGAGATAATTGCTGTCTAATTATTGAACAAACTCTAGTACCTTCTTGTGTGCCACAATCCAAGCCAGCGCACGATGCTACGAGGATGACCCATGTGCACCGTCGAATGAGTGCCCATCGTGCAAACACGCTTGCTCACCTGGCCGCCCTACAAACTGGCCTTTTAGCAGCTCCCTCCCCCTTCACCCTTTTAATAATGCCCTTTTATTCTTGAACATGTTATTAAACACTGTCACTCAGGTTAAATACCAGAAATAGTTGGATAAGAGCCTACACAAGGATGAGGGGATGCTGTACGGTGGGGGCATTAAGAGCGGGGGGTGCGGGTACATAAAGTACCCTGAGTGATGGACCTGGGAGTCCATAAATGCTGGTGTTGTGAATAGAGAGCGAAAGGTAAAAGCTGGGAGGGCGAAGGGAGGCTGGAGGGAGGCCAAGTGCATTATGGTTAGGGTGAGGAGTTCAGGCTGGAGTGCAGCAGGGGGGCCAGTATTCATTCTGACTGCACACAGTGATGGCTGGTCAGCAAGGATGGTGATTGACACCTGGTAGAGTTGACTGGATGACTGACAAATGCAGTGGGCATGTTAAAGTCTGTGAGTGGAAAGATATTGTTGGTGTCCTGGGCATTTCTACGAGAGCAAAATGAACAGATGTGTGTGTGAGCTTGCTGGAGTATGAACATATGTTCTAGCGCATGTATTTCACCCAATACATTCATGAATCACAGCTTTTCCAATCCACATCTGGACTTGTTTTTGAAAGGGAGAAACCTCAGGTAATGCTGCACGTTCTGCTTGATGCAACAGTGATACTGAGTGTTAGTCAGTTTTAATTTGATTTATTAGTGCTGCAGCATATTGGAAAATATGCTTATTTGTTTTCTTTTTGAAATTCTGAAGAAAAAATACCGCCTGTGAGTGTGAAAACAAAATAGGAAACAAACTCAAAACTGAAAATGTATTGGGTTTCGACAGTCGGTCAAATAAGCCCTGTAATGTGACTGTCAGTAGACTGCAGTCAGCTGAATTTTGTTTAATATCCCCTCCCAATTCAAGTGCATAATACTAGCTATGGTGGCTGCTGTAGGACAAATGACTCTGGCTGTCATTCATCTGTAATTATCGTACAGAGTGGAAGTAGAGAATTTGTCTCACTGGTGCTCAGAAAATAACCTGAAGCTGAACGTCCTTAAAACAAAAGAGCCCATAATGGACCTCAGGAGGCACACACAGTTTCACTCCCCTCTCCTTATAAATGGAGAACGGGTGGAATCTGTCTCCACCTTCAGGTTTCTGGGCACCCATGTCTCCGCCTATCTCGCCTGAACCCACAACACCAACACCCAGAAGCTGCTGCTGGCCTTCTGCCACTCCTCAGTGTTCTCCTACTGCCTGGATGTTTGGTACACAGGGGCCACTACTGAGAACAAGAAGGCTGTGCAGAGGGTAATTAACACCACCCAAAAAATCATTGGCTGCCCTCTGCCACCCCTGGAGACCATCGTCTGATCCTCCTGTCTCAGGAAAACCAGTGCCATCATAGGTAACCTCTTGCAGCCTGCCCACCACCTGTTTGACCTGCTGCACTCTGTAAGACACCTCAGGTCAATCAGGTCCCTCAGCTCCAGACTGACAAATGGCTTCTTCCCCTGGGCCATTCGGGGAGCTGTCCAGAGATGGGCAAATCACATATCCAATCTGCTGACAATAACTCTTCTGTTGATTTAGTTTATGCTGGTTTTCATATGTTAGAGCTCTGACTTTAGGTCATCAGATGAGGCTTGAGGTGAGGAGGAAGAGGATGAGGTGGAAGTAAGGGTGGAGAGAGCAGTGGTGGAGGATGCAGATGAAGAGAAGGAGGAGAAATACATAATGATAAAGAGATGATGAAACTGTGCATGTAGAAATGTTAATCATATATAGTTTAAAAGAGCTATTTTTGTGATCTTTAAAGTAAAAGTAACTTATAATGCATATTATATGTGGTCTTATATGGTGCTTTCCTACTCATTCACAGACACACATTCATACATGTGCTTTTATCTGTGCCTACGCTAACATTTACATGCACACTCAGATAGATGCATCGGGGCAACTCAGGTTTCAATATCTTGTCCAAGGATACTTTGACACGTAGACTGGAGGAGCTGGGGATCAATCCATGGATCATCCAACTGGCAGACAACAAGCCACACCGGTGGTGGAGTCAGAATGTACTCATTTAGGATGTACTCTGAAGTGATTTTTAGTGACGATCAGTAACAATATGCTGTTTATTTGACACAGTGGTATGTTTAAAAAAGGCTTAATGCATGTCTTCCATTAGACGTGACCACTATTAATTTGTGATAAATCTAACTTTAAGGTCAGCTGGGCCAAAACTGCAAGGACAAAGACATTTCATCAATGGAAAAATCACACTTTGTCTAAAAAGTGCCTAATTACCCAAACAAAGTTATAGTTAGCAAGACATTTACAAAGTCTACATAGCAATACCGCCCTTGTAATACACTAAAAGCTGACAGATTGACTGATGGTAGTACCAAAGTAGCCTTGTTTTGATATTTAATAGCCCTAATGATCCTCTGTGAAAGACAAAGGGTATGATAACGATCAACCAGGGCTTTGCCTGCTGGTTACTGGGAAGAGTGACAGACTGATGGGAAAATGAGTTTCCAAAGCATTAAGTAAGTAGCCACAGTTTGCTGTTGTCACCAGAGTGCCACTGGGAATGTACGGATGCACTCGCACTAAGACACACAGGGATCACCTGCCTGGAGACAGGCTGGATTACGGAGGAATTAGGGGGCACTGTGTGTCTTGGCACCAAACTGTGGTCCTGTTGTCGTCGGCACAGTATCTAATCTTATGCCAAAATACACACACTTACACAGTCTCACAATGGAAAGCACACAGATGACCGAGGACACACTGGTATGCACACAGGCATAAGGTAGAAAGAGACACGCACAAGCGTACACATATACAGCAGCTCCCAGCAGTATAAGTGTGTCCCCTATCCAACAGTAGCAACTGTAACAATGACAAGGCTTAGCGCTGCAACAGTAGTCCCCCTGAAGATTGACATATGAGACTACTGTTCATACAGTGCAACCATTCACAGCCTCAAAGCTTGATAACGCTCTTGTAGCCAACAGTAACCTGCAGCTGTACACTGTTATAATTAACAGCATGGCCTTTATATGAAAAGCAAATCTTTATTCAGCCTTCAAGTGACAAGCGTATCCAGCAGGTTTTCATTTGAAATATATAAACATTTGATTACAACGTGTGGCAGCCATGCTTGCAGATCAATCTCAATCAGATTTTGAAGAAATTGCAAATACATTCTCCTGAAGTGGTACATTAGGTAAATAAATCAGCAAATTAAGTTACAGAAACTTACAGTAAAATAATATCCCAGGCAAATTAAAGCAGCGTTCACAGAAATAATCTTAAATCACAGTTCACATGCTGGCTTTTTCCAGAGCTGTCAAAAAGCATTTCACGGTCTAACTGCAGATGGGCTATCTGTTATGGAGATTGCTCAGTTGTCATCACACAGGCTACAGTAAGGATGGAATGGTGGTCACATGATCACACTGTTATGTACTGGGGGTAACTGGTTTATTAACTTCCATTATTACTGTTTTTTGTTTTTTTATTTCTACTGTTTTATTAATGACGTGTTGCCAATTTCTCAAAACTGTCTCTAACCTCCCTCAAATTGAAAATGAACATTTCACTCTGTGTGAGAAACTGTAATTCTATATGAGCTCATTTGCCTGGCATCTCAATGCGAGCTGTAAAGCATACAAGGCATTCAACAAGGGCGACTTGCACTCTAGATTAATACGGTTATGCGGGCCCACTGCAGCTGGGTGTTAATCACTCATCATGCAAGTACACGTTTAAATCATGTTCATGTATGGCTGAATGCTCATTCATACTCTGCAAATGCACATATCGATGCAACAGACACAGTAAATCAAATAGCATTCAGAGCTATGCCGAATCACCACACACACACACACACTTGCAGACTTACAGTACACCGAGTCATGCATATCTCTCACACCCTCTGCCAGTTGTCAGTCACTGCCTTTGAGCGCAAGGCCTGAGGGACTAGATTAAATCCTTCTGGAGACAGGATGACGGGTACGTGGCCTGCCCCCCCCCCCCCCCCACACACACACACATTCACACAGACTGAATGACTGCATGTCCTCTGCTAACTATCTCTAATTTTTCAAACTCAGTGTTGCTCTGACATTATAATTGTGTTTCTCTGTAAACAGCTACAAAATCCTCAATCTTTAATACCAATCAAACCAACTATTATTCAGCTGTTGGTGAAAAAAGGCTGGAGATGAAAAGGCCTTCAGTAAATATTTTTGTTGTGCTTGCCTGCAAATAAATAAAAGGCAAACTAATGTGCACTCGTAAAAAATTCATCTCCTCGACTTCCAGGGGGTAATATAATCAAACGGCCGATTCAGTCTTTATCTGTATAATGCAACAAATCACAGATTATAGGCTTGATGCTGCTATGCTTGACAGAGCCGTATATTCTCCATTAGATGCTCATAATACCAAAAGCAATATATATATATATATTTTTTCCATCCTCTTAAATTGTATTTAGAGCGTCTGGAAATCAGTGTGAAAGACAATGTGGGAGCATTATTGTCAGGTGACTCGAGTGACTAAATGTACGAAATTGCCCGGTTGCCGTGTTTGGATTTGCGCTGTGTTCCTTCACTGGCTGTCAACAAAGTCTTGGCAGCTGCGAAAAACGCAAGAGCACATTTTGTTTTTGGTTGTGACATCGCAAAACCGTCGCAGCTAGGCAACTGCATGTTAAAAAGCCTTAAGTTTCCATGCTGGACAATCCGAGTTATGCAAGGGCAAAACAGATGGTGATGAGCTGGTGAAGTTGTTTGGCACCACACTTTGCAATTTTTTTAATGCACTCTTTCGTTGTTCTTGAACGCCAACATCAACTGTCCTCCTGGCTCTGCTGCGAGTGGCCGTAGCAGCTGAAATAATACGGCACTGACAGAATTATGAAGGGTTTATGGCCTAGTTCCTGCAGTGAACCCAGGGTGGGTTACTGTGGCCTAATGCAAGGCAAACCCGACTACACGATTGCAATGAGGATCTACAAATGAGCTTTTCTTTTTCTCACCAGACAGCAAACGCTGCTGTGTGTGCCTGTGCTATTGGTTGTTATCCTTCGTCTCCGTTAAACATAGCTGAAGTGACGTGTTCGCCACCACATACTTTTTGAATTATGGGAAAGACGATACACATTTCAATCTGCTGAAAACCGGATGGCGCTGCATGGTTGCTCTGGGAGCAAGAAAGTATTTTATTGACAGATGACATAACGTTATGGCTCCCCCCACCATCTCTTCTCTCAGATGAAAACTATGCTGTGGATTGATGGCAGCAACATCTGAAAAGTCCTCCTTTTTCTCGCCCAACAGGCATTAACTGAAGTGCTCCCAGAAGAGGGAACTTGCTGTCAAAAATACTTATGTGCCAATATATTTATGGCACTTACGGCAGTATGTTTCTCCCGGGGAGGAAAAACGGTGTGAACATTTAAAGTTGCATTTTTCTTCCGCGTTTAATGTGTAATTACCATCCAATTTCAGAACAGACCTCCAGACGCTCCTGTGTCCTTGGGTTTGGAACTCGTATGTGTGACTCTGCAACATCCACCTACTGTATTATTATGTTTTTGATGAACCGGCCATGTGGGCGCAGTCCAAACTCAAGGGCACAGCCCATCTATCCACCATCTGTCAGCAACTTGTCATCTGGCTTTAGTAATTACACCAGCATAAATATGGCCAGGAGACAGCAGTTTGACAGCTGTATGAGATCTATGAGATCTCTGTGGAGTATATCCCCGAGTTAAAAACTTAACAAACTGTGGAAAAAAACCCAAAACAAACCCAAAAGATCCCACGTCAGGTCTTGAAGCTTTCCTCTCAGGAAATTGCTTTAGCTCTTCACTTAGAAAGTGCTCAAGCTTCTCACCTTCAACATGATTTTTTGTCCAGACCAAACAGATGCTACACTCTTGTAATTGTTGTATACATGCATTTGAATTTAATTAATTAATAACTGTGATTTAAAACTTTCTGATTTTTGTTCTCTATTGGTTTGAAAAGAAAAGAAAATGTATTTTATATTCTCTCTTTGGTTTTTCTGCTGGAGCAGAAGGGTGAACCCATCAAAAGAACACAACACAATAGGACATTTTTTGAACAGGTTAAACAATTCTTTTCTTTACAAAGTGATGAAAATGTTTCCATTTTTTAAATAATACAGGTAGAAAGAAAAGAAAAGCCACTGTGTATAGGTCCCGAGTGTCTCGCTGAATGATGGTGCAGTGTTATTTGTCAGGTCAAAGAGGAATGTTTTTACTTCACATTCCAATCTCAGATTTTCGTGACTTTTTTGTGTGGGTGAAAAGCTTGTGTCTTTGAACCTTCAATTGCCACTGCATCAGTTGGAACCGTTTTCGTTGAAAGAAAACACGACTTCTTTGAAGAGGCATTTAAAGCCTCCACAAAGCAACCAAATAGTGAGACAGCCAATGAATAAAGATGACGAGGGGACAGTTTTATGCATGAACATCTCTGACCGGCTAACCTATTGGAAACAATTTGTGGAAGCAATAAAAAAAGGGGTATATAAAGCACTTTAGGGAGATCAAGGAAACAGACATTTAACTCTGAACCTCAGCAGGGAGGATAAAACACCTTAAATCTTCTGTCCTGAACACTCCATTTTAGAGTCCAGATTGATTCTATCTTTATGTCTCGGTAGTAGTAAAAGATTAAAGTTGTCTGCATGCTGTGTGGGTCAGGCTCTAGGTGGTCTGGCTTTCTAGACCTCACAGACATTAAAGAACACAGATTCTTCTTCCTTGTGGTAAGAAGCCCTCACAGTAGGAGCTTTGTTCATTCTATTGATTATTCTCTACCAGTGCAGGTCTTTGACAGCACAAAATACATCGACACAGGGGCTTTGGTGGTTCATCTGTGGAGGAGCTACTAGATGTTTACAGTCAAAATGTCAGCGATTCAGGTGATACACACACGTACAGTTGTGTGCTGTGCAAAAATCTTGAGCCACCCCTCATTTCTTTATACCTTGCTTCTAAAAAGCCAGAATTTCTTGCAATTTTTACTCATTTTCAGTTTTTATACCCGACTATTTTCACAGGAATTTGGCTTGTGAGCACTGAATTATGACTCCTTCAAGCATTAAAACAAAGCAAACACCCAACTCAAGGGATGAACCGGTGTTCTTGCTACACAAAACATGCAACTTTGCTAATAACCAATTTTAAATTGTATGTTTAGGTACTTTGTTACTAGCAGCCCGTCACAAAAACATTACTTGGTGGCATCAGGAACAGATGCCACCAAGCATGTCCTTAAAAAAATCTTTAGTACACTAGTAGATGACAAAGAAGAAGTATCAGGCCTAAAAAATGATTTAAAGCAGATTAAATATATACATGCACACACACACACACACACACACACACACACACACACACATATATCAAAAGAATGGATCCCTGTGATAATTGACATAAAAATGTCCTCTTTCCTCTTTAAGGCATCTGTAGCTGCTGTATGTTTCAGTATTTCAAGGGGAGGGATAAAATTACGTTGCATGCAGTGAGGTGGCACGCGCATTTCAGCGCTGAGTGACGGAGCAGGTCAGCGAGGTTCCTCTGGGAAAATTGAAGACACGAGCCTCTGCAGGCTACTTTTGACACTGACTGACAGGTGAACACCGCACCTTCTTACCCTAGAGGCTCCGTTCTTTATGGTGCTGATAAAGGGGCCAACAGATGGCAGGCCAGTGGAAATAGGATGTTTTCACCCAGTAGAAATGTACAACCAAGAAAAAGTCACAACCTCCAATCTTTCAATTCACGTTTCTGGGCATGACTTTACTCTTATATTTGTGTCCCGGAGCAACATTTTTCTTCTGTCCTGTAAGTACTAAGTACTTATAAGTACTAATTTGTATGTTAAATTGGTATTTTTTCACTTTTAAAGTGTGAAAAGGTGATTTATTTCTGAACTTGAAACAAAGAACGAAGTCAGACTCATAAAGGGTTGCTGCTATCGTTGCTTCTTCTGAAGGTCCATTTTCTTGATTACCATGACAACAAATCCCCTACATAATAGCTTTCTAACTATAGCTAAGTATAAGATAACCTTTAGAATGTAGTAACAGAAAATGTGTTGACTAGAAAGATAACACAAGAGATATATGGAATGCATTAAACAGTATAATCAAAAATGAATCAAGGAATAATGATTACCCTGGGTACTTTATAGAAGGGACAAGAAGTATTAATAACATGGAAGAGATAGTAAATGGCTTTAATGAATTCTTCGTAAACATAGGGCCAAAACTGGCAGAAGAAATAAAGGTTGATGGAATAGAAAGGGACACTGGTGAAAATATTGAAAGGAACAGTAGCTCAATGTTTTTAAGAGCAGTGGAAGAGAAAGAGATTTATGACATAGTTAGAGGACTTAAGAACAAAACCAGTACAGACTGGAATGATATTGATATGGTAACAGTAAAGACAGTTATTGATGGTATTGTAAAACCATTAAAATATATATTCAACTTGTCGTTTCAAAAAGGAGTTTTTCCACAAAAAATGAAAGTTGCTAAAGTTATTCCCATTTACAAAACTGGTGAAAGGCATCGTTTTACAAACTATAGACCAGTGTCAATACTCTCCCAGTTCTCTAAGATACTGGAAAAACTCTTCATAAAAAGATTTGACAGTTTTGTGGAAAAATATGAATTAATGACAGATAGTCAGTATGGGTTCAGAAGCAACAGATCAACAGCTTTGGCACTGATAGATTTAATGGAAAAGATAACGGAATGTATGGATAATAAGAGGTATGCGCTCGGCGTTTTCTTAGATCTAAAGAAGGCGTTTGATACTGTTAATCATGAAATTCTATTAAAAAACTGGAAAAGTACGGGTTTAGGGGAGTGGTTTTGGAATGGTTAAAAAGCTATGTAGGGAATGGGCAACAATATGTACAAATAAATGAATATAAATCTAATTTGATGGATATAGCTTGTAGAGTACCTCAAGGTTCAGTACTGGGTCCAAAAATGTTTATTATGTACTTAAATGATATCTGCAGAGTATCGGAGATTTTAAAGTTTGTAATATTTGCAGATGACACAAATATACTGTGTTGAGGTGTGGAATTGCCACAGGTTTTGGAGATGATCACGCAGGAATTAACGATATTAAAGAAGTGGTTTGATATAAATAAATTGTCATTGAATCTAGATAAAACCAAATTTATGTTGTTTGGAAACCAAAAGAAAAACATCAAAGTAGAAATATGTGTTGACAATGTATGTTTAGAAAGAGTAAATGAAATAAAATTTCTTGGGGTGATCATTGACCACAAGCTCTGTTGGAAGCCACACATTACTTATGTTCGGGGGAAATTGGCACGGGGCATTGCCGTCCTGGGGAAAGCAAAGCATATGTTGGATCAGAAAGCACTGCACATTTTATACTGTGCTTGACTACTGCCATATATGAGCTACTGTGTAGAGGTCTGGGGAAACACATACAAAAGTAACACACAAACAATAACTATAATACAGAAAAGGGCCATTAGATTAATAAATAATGTGGGGTACAGGGACCATACAAATGCACTCTTTGTCAAAATGCAAGCTATTAAATTCCAAGACTTGGTGAAGCTTAAAACAGCGCAAATAATGTATAAAGTAAGAAATAAATTGCTTCCAAAAGAAATCTGTAAATTGTTCGTAGAAAGAGAAGGTGGGTATAACTTAAGAGGGAAATGGAATTTAAAAATACAAAGTGCTAGAACAACTTTAAGAACTATGTCTATCTCAATTGCAGGAGTTAAATTATGGAACAGTCTAACAGAAGAAATAAAAGACAGTAAAAACATAAAACAGTTTAAAGTAAAATATAAAAACCTAATTTTAAATAAGTATAAGAATGAAGAAAACGGGGTTAACCCAGGACAGTAATGTTGCTGGTAATGGCGTTGTGGTTCTTTTGTTTCATATGTTGTTTGTTTAATTTAAGACTAAAAAAAAAAAAAATTAAATGAATGAGAGGTAAAACTTGAGGGGGTAGGGACAAATAAGTAAATACTTCTGCCTACTCCTTTTCAAACAAATAATGGAATGATATTTTGTAATGATTGTGTTTGAAATGTTTGAAATAAAAATGAACTGAACTGAACTGATTATTTGAGCTTTTCCCTTAATTTTGTTAATAACTGCTCTGAAGTGCAGCCTTGTGGATATGCCCAATAATGGATCACATTTCTTTCTCTAAGACTTTTTTTTTAAACATGAATGTATCTATTCAAATGAAAGCAATACATTTTTTTTGCCTTTCAGCTTATGCACAAACTGCCTTGACATGTCACACCAACTTTTAGTGTGCACAAAACTTCAGGGAGCAGAAGATATCAGCCACCACTATCGTGCATGTAGGAGGATATCACTTATAGGTGATGCTGAGCCTATTTCTGCATTTAGAATTGAGTAAAACGTGTTCCCCCCAAGTTTGCCCAAGGCTAGGCAAACATAATGTACAGACAAAAAAGCAGGAATCAGAGGATCTTTTGGATATACTCTCTCGAAAAGGTTACGTAGTCTTGAAGAAAAACAAAAAATGATCAAGCCTGTCTGTAATTGTAATACTGTGATATTTTTTCCCTATATGCTGCCTTTGCTGTTTTTTTCTAGCTGCGCTGTGAGTCATTTTTTTTCTGTCTGCAGCATCAACTCTAAACATCCAACCAATGCAAAGCTTAACGTTCAGGATTTTGCCATACAGGCTAACTTTCATTTGCAATCTATGGCATGTTGATGGTTTGCACAAGTACCACGGACATAAACCGAAACTTAAAGAGTCATGGATGTTTTTCCAATATTTTTCTTCATCTTAACGCACCTGTGAACCTACCCATTACGCACCTATTTTGCTCACAGCGCATTTCCCCCTTTATTTAAAATTTCCCTCCTGCAGTCATTCAGCCTGAGTGCAAGTAAACAAACCGACATGCATCCCCCTGAAATGCCACAGACTCACACTTTAATATTCTTCAAAGATCTCAATCTCTGATAAACAGATGCCGATTCATTCTGCCTCCCTCCTCTCCTAATTGTATTTACCCTCCATCTTCTCTCCCACTGTTTCTCACCTCTGTTGCCCTTTTCTGACTCTTGAATTCTCACAATTTACCGTCTTTCACTTCTTTCCCCATCAGCACTCTGTGTCTTTTCCCCCTCCTACTCCTGAATTTGTTTACCCATGAATGCTGACTGCTGACCTGGCAGCCCTCTGCTGTCTCCCCACCACCTGCATTCTGAGCCGTAAGAGGCTAAGGACAGCAGGCAGGGGGGAAACTCTTAAGTCTTAACCTTAGTCTGATCGAGGTTTTCCTTGAACGGCTTTTGACTGATTTTGTGTATTTGTTGCATCCCTTATCTGGGCACTTGTCCCTTGCCACGGCAGGCAGGTTAAACTCATAAGCCGCGCTTGAGCTGCTGATAGCAACCTGCCCACAACTAGAGTGCAATTTGGTGTTTTGGGAACTTTTAACCTCTGTGATAAATAGGTCATTGATGATTATGCAGTGTGGAAACCCTCTGATGTTTGCCCCTCTTATTCAAGTCCGTTATGATGAGACGGGAAGTAAAAGCTAAAATAAAAGTTGAAAAAAAGTAAATAAGTAATGGATGTTTAGCTTTGCTGGATGATAGGGTCTGTCAGTTTGTCATCTGGTTTGCTGCTTTTGTCCAAACAGAAAAACCTCAATAACCATCAGATAGATTGTAATGACATTTTTGTACACATATGGTTTCCACTTTCTTTCGTTTTCACTTAACTGGCACAACATTTCAGCAGATGTTTATGGTTACTGAATCACCAGATCTATAGGACGACTTGCGCTAAGCTAAGAAAGTGAATACTGATAAATATTGATTTACATTGTGAGCACCAATATCAATACTAGTGAGCTGTAGTTATATTTACTTGATAGGTATATGGCTCAAATTCAGAAAAAATAGATATTAAGCATATTTATTGTGTGTTTGTGTGATTAGCGCGCACCATAGGAATAAATGTTAGCATGCGCTTACTCACGCGGCACATTTCCTGGACTGACTGATTTCTCTGCAGTCTGCAAACACGCAGACTGCTTTCTCTGATGACCACAGACTCATCACGAGTAAACAAAAGGCCTACAGTGGTTTCCTCTGAACAAGCGTGGACTGTTAGAATAAAAAAAAAGATGGGTGTAGCTTAGCGCCCCAGAAGCGACTCATAGCAGCAAACAAAAGAGTAACAATAACAAGAGCCGCAGCCCCTGAGAGCCAGTTTTCTACGTGAATTATTCATGAGACCAATATGGTGAAAATAAATATTTATAAAGGTTGCAGTGAATGACATAAAAATAATCAAATATGGCACACCTTTCGCTTGCAGTGATTGCCACTTTTCCCTATATAGGAGCATGTATTGTATTTGTGTTTCAGCTTTTCTCTCCGTCTCTCTTGCAAAATCGTAAACATCAAAAAACGTTTTTTTCTTCCAATAAACACTTTAAGGATGTAGCTGGAGTTTTCTGCAGAGTGGATTGTATGTCTTCTTTCCCATCTCACGCCACTGCCATCTCTGGCCTGCGCTCATCTGAGTCAACGCCGCAAATCAAGGCTGCCAGCTACGTGCTGGAGAAAATTAATCTTTCTAATTGAATGAGCATGTTGACTTGACTAGCCATAAAAAAACTCACGAACACTATATCTTTGTTTGGGTTTTTATAGACTTTTACAGACTTCAACATCCTGCTGCTGTGTGTGCGGGGAAAAAAAGAAAAAAGATTTTGGATGGACAGCCAAGCTGCGACCAGCAGCTTGGGGGTAATGAATCTGTTAAATCATTCCCTCTCTCTTATTAAGACCACATTAAAAGAGGCCAAAATCTGGAGCAAAGCACATAGAAAGGAGGAAAAACAAACCACTCAACACATAATGGATCAGTCCCCCCCTTTTTTTTATTTTGGGGTGGGGGACTAAAAACAGGCTGCTCTTTTTATTGCCTGTCAGCTCCCAGCCCTACTGCAGCAGGCAAACAGAGATGAAAAGAGGAGAAAAGAGGGGGACATTTCTGTATTGAGAAGTTAGAGAGGCTCATCCGGACGTCCCGGGTGAAGCATGAGAAAGAGAGCGAGAGACAGGAAAACAGAGAAAACTGAGAAGAGGGACAGACAGACGCAGAGAGAGACAGGTGGGGTTTTAAGTGTGGGTGGTTTCTGATGCCTTTAAGCAGGATGTTTTTGTGCGCATGTATGCAAAGGTTCTTTAAGTATGAATGTGTGAGTGTGTGTTTACAGATGAATCTTGGGAGTTGGAAGCTGGAACACTAAGCAGACCTACTATTGTCAGTTTTCACCCAAAGGCTGCCAGGAAAGTTTAAGCTTTATCCTGTTTATGTAGAACATTTCCCATATTAGGTATGAAAGATGAAATATGAAAGACAAAAATGCAAACTGTTAGTTGTGATTATAGCCTCTGTCTGACATGTACCCGTCCTATCACAAAGAGATGTTATAAATTAAAGTTTGTGATATCTTTTTCTTGTTTAAACAGAAAACGGACAAAAGCTTGGTAGTAATGAGAGCTCAGTAACGTGACAACACGAGACATCCTGGATTCAGACCCCTAATTTTTAAGTAATTAAAAAAATACAAATTATTGCACAGCTGCATAGCATATCTGTAAATTGTTTCCTGCATTTAAATTTGGTGATATTAGATCAGCTTAACTGTGCAGTGGTGTAGTTTTACTCGAATCGGTATCTTGTCATGTTGCAAAAATCTACAAATACTGTCACCTTAAATGACGAATACAAATTATTTGTAAATTCCATCTGTGTTGGACCTCTTTTAATACACATGAGGAGGTGCAAGAGTGTGAGTTTGTTCCTCTATATGCATTTTATATGCATTTTTTAAAAAGATGAGACATCCTCCAAGATGGCACGCTGAGGGCAAGTGAGGACGCATAAGGTAGATTAAATGAGAAAAGTGAGAAAAGCCCATTGTTTAATTAGCAAATTTAAGGAAGTAATAAACACCTAGCTGACATTTTTCACAAGGGTTTTTAGTGTGTAATTTTTATATTGATGAGTAATATTGCTGTTGTCATATGTTGTGTTACAGTGATTGAGAAGCTAACAAATATACAACAGTGAAGCAAATGTGGTGCAGTGTGGCCATGAGTTTGATATGCTAGTTGAAGGAACATCAGCTTTATTGTGAGAGGGATTTTTGGTAACATTTTACTTTCGCGAACTTCTGTGTGCTTTTAGTGTGCGAGAAAATTTGTGTGATTTTATGTTACTGTCTGTATTTGTGGAGCCATAACCAGTGAGCAGTCAGTTTTAGAGTCCACCATTTAGCTAAGGCTGCTCTACAAATTGATCAGTTGTTCTGCAAAAGTCTCGACAGAAATCATTCTAGATCTGATTTAGTAACATTTACATTCACTTTCAAGCCAGCACAAGTCTGAACTACAGTATATGATAGTCTTAATAATTAATAGGCACATGCACGATTACCGTATGATTCCTTTTGTCTCTGCATTTCTCTGCTGCATATTTGTGAGTTGCTTATCTCATTAAAAAAATAGGATTAATTTGGAAACAGCTGTCGAGAAAAAATAAACCAACTGGGTTGCCAACTGTGAGACGCTTGGCCTGTCATGCTCCCCGTGCCAGGTTAACAGGACACAGAGCAAAGTCGGAACATCAGGTTTTTTCCACCATTTCTCTCCAGCTTTGCTCCATAAACATCACTGAAAACAAAAAAGAAACGATTTGCATGCCATTAGAGGCCAAAGGTGCACACTGATACCAAAACTGCACGACGCTTTGCAGGTACGGTGCTTAACAAATGTAAGAAACCAGCACCCAGTGTAAGATTTATGCCACCGCTGCCCAAAACTAACAGTGTCGGTAATTACTAAAATCTTTTTTGTTGTTTTTGTGATGGTTAATCCATCAGTATGCACAGACTGTTGTTTTTTTGTTTGTTTTTTATTGCCAAATTACAGTTATTGCATTCCTGAACAGGGAAAAAAAACTTTTAATGGTTGAATGTTCTTGATTAATTTCTAACTTCTCAGTGAAGTCGAGTATTTCTACATTCAGGTCAGTGAATTTAATATATTTTTTTAGCTTTAAATACTAATAAATTATTTGTGTTTTCCTGATTTTGTTGTATTTATGATTTTACCGAACACGGTAAATTCTTAACTACAGTGATGTGTTCGCACGTCAGATTAACAATAATTACCAGTAATAAATGTGATTATAGTTGGATTGAGTTGGGTTGAGTTTTACAACATTGGACCCAAAACATCTCCAACACATCTGTGTACTGCAGTCTGCTATGTGGCACAACAGTGATGACTTCATTTCAATAAATGACGCCCCACCTGGAGATGCAATCATAATAACTATAAACCTTTATTTGTATAGCAGTCTTCAAAACATAGTTACAATGTGCTTTAGAGAACACAATGAAAAGATCACATTTAAAAAATCATGAAAATACCCAATGGTAAAATAACATGATGTAAAACCTGGATAAACATTGTGAATACACTTACAGTGAACTACATAAGTGCAAAAATAAAGAAATAACATTGAGGGAATGAGAAGTATTTTACTATATAAACAAAAGCAGAATGATTTAAACCATAGATACTGAGTTTTCCTACATTAATTTTCCTTGTAAGGAGTTTTGCAGCTGTGGAAAACTGATTTCCTTTTGGCGTGAGGCGGGCTATAGAAACAGGTAGGACCTGAGGTTTGACCTGAGGACTGCAAACAGTGGCTCTTTTCATAACATGTGACTAAGTCTATAATGTAGGTAGAACCCAGCCAGTTTAAGGGTTTAAAAGTAATTAATAAACCTTTAAAGTGGGTAGCTGCAGAGATGTGATTTTGTCTCTTTGAATGGGTTAGAAGTCTGGCTGCTGAGTTTCTAACATAAATGCTGAAAATGGGACAGGGCATAATTGTGTGAGTGAATTATACAGCGGTCCCCAACCCCTGGGCCACGGACTGGTACCGGTCGTGGAGTCGTTAGATACCGGGCCGCGACAGTTGAGGCTTGGGTATGAAATTTATGGTTTTCAGGATTTTTATCGTTAACTCGGTTTCCCTGGGTTGTTTCCTGTACCAGTACTGGTTTTATTTTGTTGTATTTTTCCGTAACACCTTAAAGGCCGGTTTTTGATAATATTGTTGGACATAAATCGGTCTGTGGCACAAAAAAGGTTGGGGACCGCTGGGTTATAATATACTCAAATGCCAAAATGAGTGCATGCTGTCACTTTAACAGTTTAATGAAGCCAGCAAGGTTACAGGTGTGTGTCTAACAAGAGCTTCTGGTGAATGGGTAGGTTGTGTGAACCTGCATGAACTGAAATTTAGCGTCTCGCATACTTTTTGTCAGGAATGCTGAGGCTGAACTCACAAGCAGGACTCCAATAGTGCAGTCAAACAGGGGTTTATTTACACACCAGTGAAATAATGTACATATATACAATGATGGGAAAGGTTGGGGCACTCAAATTCTTCTTCGCCTTTATCTGCTCACTCCAACACCGTGACCACACTTACTCACACTCATTCAAGTCGGGTCCAGGGAACACGGGAAGTCTAAATGAAGAGACAGAGAAACAGGTGTCAATACAGCAAAGGGGGAAGCACAGGAAATTCACAGGTAAAGAGCCAGACACACTAACACAGGTGGGTTAACGCTCCAGCGAGGAACAGTACTCCAACCGTGCCTTAAATCCCATAGGGCCTCATCAACAGCTGATGAGATGCAGGTGGGCAGAGGACAGGAATCACAGGAACACAGTCGCCGCCCTGGTGATAGTGGAAAGAATAGCATGACCCCTGACACTTTTTCGTTCCAATTCAGATTTTCCAGACGATAAGCTAAAAAGCTGGTCAGGGCTAAAAATATTTAGTGAACACCTGAAGATATTTCAGTGCTTGACAAGAAATCTGGTTTAAAACCAATTCCCAAACTGAATGCAATTCTTTGTTTCTCTTTCAAACTGTTCCTGTGTATAATTAACTCGCGCTTCCCTCTCCCTCTCCACTTCTCCACTTTGTTTTCTTAACAACGGCTGTGCATCCCTGAGTCAGTCATCAGCCCACACATGACACTTCCCCATATGCTGGCACTGCTTGTGCAGATGCTTTAATTTCTGTAGACTGGCTTTGTTGATTTTACCAGCCGCACACAAATTCAACACTTCTACAGTACATCCTCAAAGCTGATTTGTTAGCCTTGCAAACAGTTGGTACTCAGTTAGCACTGAGACATAACATTTTGTTACTAGAACAAAATGTGTCCTTAGTACAGAAAATTCTAAAACAAAAACTGCTGTTTAGTAGCAACCCATCTATTTTAGTTTTGGATTACTTCGATGGATCTGTTCCGACTTCTTCAGGTAATTGACAGATAAAATCCTGTGTGTGATGTGTAAAGAATCTAATCTTTAAATGCAGTGCTACCATTTGTCCTCTAACATATTGGTTGGCTAAAATATACAGTTTTAACTAAATCTATCCATCTATCTACTTTTTGTTTTTGCTTAGTTTTTCAGGCAAAGGTCATTAAATTGCAAACCATGTTGTTTTGTTCTTGAACATGCAAATTTGGGCATTTGGTAGAATTTAACAGGTGGCCTGCTACCAGAATTTCTAGTCTTTGGTGACCAATCATTCAGTGTTTTGTATTGTGTATTTTTTTTACTCATTTGTAAGGCATACAAAGAGTAAACACACTTCCTCCTGACAGCCAAATACTAAAATCTGCGCCAGATGGCAGAACACAGTACACAGTCTTTAGCTTATCTTCAGGTGTGGTCCAACATTTAATAGCTTTTGCTTTCAACTGTCACATCTTCACAGGTATTGTTTATGTTGTGTATTGTTTCGTATCCATCTGTTACTGTCGGCATGTGCGGAGAATGTTTTACACTTGCTTCACGCTTTTCTTGGATGACGAGCAGGTTGACATTTTTCCCCTCATATTCATGAAAATGTGCACAAATTAGTGTTGTTTGAGATGCAGACTTGTTAAACATTTCCTAATACGGACATTTTTTCCTCTCTGTCACAACTTTCCCTCGCAGGGTGTCCTCCCATCTCTCCCTCCTGGGAAACCTTGCTACTGAGTTATTGACTTTCTTCACGCAAAGCAACGCTACTGTTCATCCCCAAGGCAGCGGTCCCCAACCTTTTTTGCACCACGGACCGGTTTATGTCCGACAATATTTTCACAGACCGGCCTTTAAGGTGTCGCGGATAAATACAACAAAATAAAACCAGTATAAAACAAAAAAAGAAGATTTATTCATAACACACGGGAAAAAACCCAGGGAAACCGAGTTAACGATAAGAACGATTAAAAAAAATAACGCTACAAACCCTGAAAACCATGAATTTCACACCCGAGCCTCAACTCTCGCGGCCTGGTACCAAACGACTCACAGACCGGTATCGGTCCGTGGCCCGGGGGATGGGGACATATGCACGTATAGCTCTAGAGTTGATGTAGGAAGCATATTGCTTTCTGCTGCCAAAAGCTGAGCTTGGACCAAGAAAACAGCTATGCCAAGTTCAATAACAACAACAATTGTCTCTGTTCTGCTGTATCGACATTTACCCTTGTCTGGTCTTAGTGTGTCCTATTAAAAAACTGATATTTTCCATCTCAAATATCTCCCTGGCTTTCATAGCCTCTCCTTCATTCTTATTCCTCTCTCTCCCTCACACAACACAACAGGTCTCCTCAGTCTAGATTCTGTTTGATGTTGGATTGCAAGCAGCCGCCTCTTCCTTTTTGCTGCTTTCTTTATTCCCTCACTTTCTTTATTTATTTAATTCTAGCGGAGGTTCACTCATCGCCTGGCTGTCTAAGCTTGTCCCCTCTCTGGCCTTTGTTCTTGATAACAGGAGCCTGCTCTGGTCCATCAGCACTTCCCACTCAGTCATGGCTGGGGCCTGTGTTACTGACAGAGGCTGCTCTAGCTTTCCAAAGCTCTCCCCACTTCTGTGGTCTCGCCCGATTCTTCTGTGCTGCTTCCCTTTCCACCTCTCCTCCCACGTCGGCCGTCTTTGCCAGCCTACTGACCATTAACTGTTCGGCACAATCTACAGGAAGTAATTGAGATTAATTTGAGTTTTAGTTAAGTATCCTAGTTTCTTACATTTTCCCAGTCTTTGACTTTGTAGTTGAAGATATGAACAGGCAAAAAAAGCAGAAAAAACTCTTTGGCCTCTCTTTGAAGACATGTGATCAAATATTTCTACATTTGTGTTTTCTTATCGGCTCAGCATGATAACAGCTCCTTTCTGTTCGGATACAGATCTTTCAGATGTGTTGTACTCAAGGAAACAGTCTTCAACCGAACAAAGGAGGCTTAATCTAACGTGGATATTTAAAAGAAGCTTAGCTGTATGAAGAAGAGTAAAAGCCTCTCAAGCCAGACACGTTAGCTATAGTAAAGTTTCAGAGATTGGTGCAACAACACTTATTTCATTGTCATGGAAAGAAATGGGCTTGTTGATATTCTACACTTTTTAAATAATTATTGTTTAGGAAAAAAGGGAAAAAATAAGATGCGTAGAATCTTTTGCAGGCTATAGCTTTTAGTAACCTTTAGTGGATTTGTAAATTTTTCTTACATAATATAATCGTGTAAAATTACACACACACATTCATATATATATAAATTGGTTGTACATTTTCTAGATGGCTGTTTTCATCTGTGGTTTTGTGCATCTGTGGCTTGTGAAATTTATAACTAACACAGGGGAATGTGCTATTAAGACCTCATTAAAGTGCTGTTATGAAATGTACCTCACACAGGATTAATCCTAAGACCTGGGGGAAAGATTTTTGCATTAATACATATCAACATATATATATGATCTTTTTTTCTCACCATTGGAAACAAACAAAAAAAACAAACAAACTGAATTTAACACATTTTTCTAGCCGTGAAATGAATGAATTCACAATTTTAAACTGGATGTTCCTCTTGACTTCTTTTCCTATTATGAAAGGAACTTTTGAACTCAAATTTCTTTATTAATCTGGGAGACTCTTATTACAAAAAGTACAGAAGGTCTTATTTTTATCATCAGTGAAATTGCTTATCAGAGTAAAAGTGTTTTACTTTCAACTTCAGATTCTGTCTGTAAAGTTTTAAAAGACAAAAGAACTTTATTCCATCTGTTTTTGGGGATAGCGATTTGATTTATGATTCATATTTAATTATTTTCTTTTTGTACAATTTAATTTCTAAGAGTTTTATTATTATTATTATTTATTTATCCCAGTGATTGCTTTGATTGATCTTTGATTTCATTACTTTGTTGTTAATAGTTTTTTTTTTTTTTTTCAAAAAGGATCACACACTGATGCTTTGGAGAAGGCTGGAGCTGAGAGGAGTAGTCAGGCTTTGGCCACACAAACAACACTTATGAGTAGATTGAGGCGATTGTTAGAAATAAAAATGCAAAAATATTTCTTTAAAAGATTTTTAACTATAAAAAAACACACATTATTAGCTGATTTTAGGCTGTTTCGTGTCAAGTATTGCACTACTGATGTTCAGTAAACGTTCAGTGTCTTTAAAAAAAAAGTCTCCTACCAAAAAGAAAAAGGGAACATATACTTGAACATTTCCTTTTTCTTTCCTTGTGTTTACTTTCCTACTGTTTTATTGCTGCTCAGCTGCAAGGTACCCCCACACTTAAAGTTTCCCGTCCTTCCCAGCCCTTGGTCTGATCCCTTGGCTGTTTGGCTGCACTGTGAGTGATGTGTTTACGGTGAGGGCTTTGGCCCAAAGCACTACAGAACACAGATATTAATTCCAGTGACGGCTTTATCTGCTTTGGGACTCCATATGTGTGCACATGTGTGAGTCTCCCATGTGTCTCGGCCTGTGAGTGTGCGTGCATGTGTACAAGCACTTTACCATGGCCCGTGTTGCCATCTATCTTTCACCGTGCAGCCTACAATACACACCACTTGTCTCCATCAAATATCTATCTCAAGCCGATTGTCCACCTGCGCTGCGCTTATATAACGTGCATTTGTATGCGGCCTGAGATCATTTCGGTAATGGCCAGCCGTTCCACGTAGATCAGCAGTGACAAGAGTAATCTGTCTGTATGGCAGCGGCTCCCACAGCGCACTGCACCCCATTTACAGTCCGTGGGCTCTTCGGCAGCACAGGCTGCAATACCAACACAGCAGAGCCAAGATGTTTTCATTTAATGTTTCTTCCATGATAGATTTCTAATGACAGCACTGTAGTTTTGGAAACATTTTGACCTCCGATAAAAACTAGCCGGGCAGATGTGGAAATACATTCTGTAATATTAAATTTGAGATCTCTAGGTAAATAAAAGCAGTGGATTGGTTGATATCATTCTATCACTGTGGAAGTGAATGCCTGCAGTCATCACTAAGGGAGAATCCCATTTTCTAAATGTTCCAGCAGATTGCTGATTGAGTTGTTTGGCCATTGAAGATAGCACCACTTACAATATAAAACATTTGAGTGCTTTTCCCCTCCCTCCGTTGCCTCAGAAGCATTTCATATGCCGTCTGCTTTTTCTGCCTTATAGGCAGTCCCTTGGCTTAATGTTTCATTTAGTTTTGAATGACAGCGCCCGTGCAGTTTGCAGTGTGTATCGTCTTACCCGTAATGCAAAGAATATGTGGAGATGAAAACGGCGTTTCAGTTGTTTTGTCTAGGGAAGACAAAAACAAGAAATGCAAAAGCATAAAGGAATACATACATCTCACCGCCAAATCTGCCGCCACCCAGCCACACACCACTCCCAACAAAGCTATCTGGTGACACTCGGGAACGATAACGTTTCTTATTCATGTTGGGGCTTTTAGATCAGAGGAGACAGCTGCTCTCTCGCCTAAAAATTTTGATATAGAAAAGTCGGAAAGGTCACAGATTCCTCTCTGCAGCACTTGCAGTCTTTGAGCTCTGATCACTATTCAGCATCCTCGCTGCCTACGGATGAGTCTTTCAACACCAGTGGACAGATACACAGCCTCACAAACATGTTTTGCAATGAGGGAAATCAAAATTAATCCCGTAGGTTGGAAACAAACTCTAAGCCACAAAACTTTTTTGGATAGCCGACTGTCAAAGGTTTTGTGCATGAATATGTATGTTTAAATTCCACTGTAAAGGGGAATTCTTGTTCAGTAGTCAGTCTAAAAAAATCCCCAGGACATAAATTTTCTGGGTGGTTAACGATTGCTTTATTGACTGATGATTATTAAGTTAAGCTTCATAGAGCGAAAAAAGATCTTGATGTGTGTCTTTAACAACTTCAGTTCAATTCAGTTTTAATCATATAGTCCCAGTTCACCACCTCGAAGTGAAAACCATGCAATTAAAAAAAGAATGACCCCGTTTGAGTAAGCAATTGGTGACAGTGAAAAACTCCTTTTTAACAGGAAGAAACCTCCAGCAGAACCAGACTCAGGGATGGTCGGCCTTCTGCAATGCCTGGTTGGGGGTGAGGGGGAAAAGGAGAGAGAGCAGAGAGAGGACAAAAGGCAAACTATAGGAGAGCGACCCAGGGTTTAATGGTTACCCTCCAGCTGACATATTGTGCCATTACCATTCATGGAAACTAATACATGTCCTATAACTATGTCCTATGTCAAATACCAGGGGTCCCCAACCCCCTGGCCGCGGACTGTTACTGGTCCGTGAGTTGTTTGGTACCGGGCCGCGAGAGTTGAGGCTCAGGTGTGAAATGTATAGTTTTCAGGGTTTTTATCATTAACTCGGTTTCCCAGGTCTTTTCCCGTGTTGCAGTTGTGTGTCTTATTTTGAAAGAAATATTTATGCATAGCGACCAGAGTGCATCAAGGGGCAGAGCATTTTAGGAGGACGCTGCTACACAATTACACTGTGAATCCGCGTTTATTTTTATATTTACACAACACCACAGTTTTTGTCTTGGTCATATCATTAATTTTGTTCTATTTATCTGCGACACCTCAAAGGCCAGTCCGTGGTGCAAAAAAGGTTATTTTTATGCTTTATATTATTAAGCGAAAAATATTTTCCTTACATTTATTTTAAGCAAAACTCTCCCCTGCTCTACACTGTGCCCACACGTGCCCCACTATAAAGCACATTATAATACATTATCCATTTTGCTCACTTTTGATATGAATGACTGTGTTGAAATGGATGTTGAGTCCCAACAATGTCAATTTTTAACTTGGTGGAAGACAATGATTCGTCTCTCCGAGCTATTGCAGTTGTCGTAATCAGGATTCTACCTAACACCATAACTTTACTCTTTGCCTAATATCCTGCGTATACAGTGCATAACTCTTTAGCTCCTATATTTACATACTTTTACAGCACTGTAATGAAAACTTAGCCCATCAATTGTACAACTATTGCCAGTTCTCTAATTTGCTGTAATGGCCGACATCATTGCTTTAAGTAACAGTATTCCAAGTAATAGCAGAGGGAACCATTTTTCTCCATAGCTCTGCCTACCTGTGCCGAGAGTGTGAATGGATGTAGTAAGTGGGCAATAATCAAATGTGTTTCTCTCTAATACGGGACGGCCGAGTTTGTCATGGTCATTTAACTTAATTGACTGGGGCAAATTATTTAGAGTAAATGAAATTATAAAGAGTGACACCTCCCTTTCTGCCCACAAAATTATGTTCCCCCTCTGCTACTCAAGTTTTGTTAGTTAGCTAAGCTGAGTTATTTCCGGCTATAAAAGCCCCATTCTTATTTCAGTCGCCAGCTGTAGCGGCACATCTGAAAATGCTTAACTAAAACTCTATCTGCTGGACATATGCACACACACACACACACACACACACACAAACACACAGATCGCCACGTACACAAACCTGCCGTGTTTGCACATTTCTTCTGTCACGTACAAAACAGCCTGATACAAATCAGCACACAAAGCAGATTGCTGAACAGAACCTCGCTGTCCAAGACAGACAGACACGCAGACAGACAGGCAGACAGCGTGCGTTTGTTTCCCAGTCTTCGCCGAGCTCCATAGCTGCCGCTGCCAAGTTGAAACAGATGATTTTGAAAGCCATAAATGAACTGTCAGTAAACAATGCCGATGGAAGGAGTTTTAGAGCGTGGATTAAAAGTGTGTGTGTTTGAAGGTGGGGATGCTACTGGAATAAAAAGAAGGCCAAAATACAATTTTAATACCTTTCAATTTAGGTTTCTTCACCTACTGCACAGACATTTCAGCAGCTTTTTACCAATCACTACGGTTAGGAGTTCATTTGATTAACAGCGATGCTGCTTGTTATTAATGCAAGAGGAGTATGACAGTTTTATAAATGGTCTTGCTGTTCCTTTACAAAAGGATGACAATACAACAGAAAAAGCTATTGTTCAGAGTCCAGCTTCCTTTGTGTGAAGAGCTGACTTGTTTATTTCAAAGAATACGACGGCTTTTGTAGAAAGGATTTCACACCTGCAATTACACTATTCTAATTTCCAAGGTCACATGAACAAAAGGAAGCTATTTAAAAAAGGGTGTCAATTAGGTGGCGAGGAGAGGCTCATCTCTCTCCAGCCCTTCTTTTTGATTTGATTTACCATGACAAGTTTATTTTCTTTAATCTGATGAGATTTAATCTGCAAAGACAAGTTTATTTTTATATAGAAATCACAGCGGCTCTAATTAGCCCACTTAATGACGAGATCTTGTGCTTTAGCATTTGTTTAAGCGCTTCTGGAGTGATATTGAGTTTTCCACATTCTCTGTTTGCCTGGTATTGCACTTGCTAGCAGCTGCTTCGAGGCTTTAACTAACAGTTAAAGCTGTAACCAGCGTAAAAATAACATTTCTGCTTCAAGGCCAGGGTCTTTCACCTCTGTTGTTACAGTATGCAGTTAACACCTGAGGTTTTTCAGAAAAGCAAGTCATTCCAAATGTGAAAGGTTCAAAGAAATAGTATATCAATCGTAGGCTGTGAGTGATATTTCTCAATCTCCTTCACTTTGGCGAATCTTGTTTCATTCATTGCTTAAGAGAGAAATGAAGATACAGCTCAGCACGTTTAAATCAAAGCAAATCGTAACAATAACAGCAATCACAGATTCAACACACCGACATCAAACGCGCAGCGCTGCGTGACGGACAGGTGCGTGCAAGGCTGACATATGTTTTGTAACCTCAGATTTTTATTTGATTTGATTCTACTTGTAAAAACTGCGATAACTGAACTCCTCAACCAACTGTTGTTGTAGGACTTGTAGTGCAAGTTTAGCCATTGTTTCCAATGTTTGTAACACTACTCCTTCAGCCGATTATTGCAGCCCACAAACCTGCGAGTAGCTGCTGCAGTCTGAAGAAGTGTATTTCACATGTTGAAAGCTTTCCTCCTGCTTCATAGCAGACCACGCCATTGTCCATTGCCAAACTGCCTGTTTGAATTACACCGACTCTGCTTCTTGTTTCAGTCAATTTGTAGAATATCATGCACAGTTACGCCACATTAATTTTTGTGACTGACGGGATGAATTCAATATTAAAATAGGTTCACATATTACACTGGAAAGCTTTATTGACTTTTAATGTTTTCCTTTAAAAAAATCTACACATTGCCTCTCCTCTGCTTCCTATGTTATTTTTTCACACCTACATCACATAAAAAAGCTTAATCTGCCTTAAGATTTACCTTTCCAAAGCCATCCCACCGTTGGCTCACATTGAATCTAGGGCTTTATTTGCTCGATTTAGTAATGTGCATGTAGCATTGTAGAGAAGCATAGGGACTTTGTTTTAGTGAGGTATAATAGCTTGTATAGTGTGGAAAAGACTGTAACATATGCCTTTTGTTAGGCAGCATATAGCTTATATACTGAGATGTAAATCTGACTGTTGATAGGGCCATATATATTGTTACATAGGTGCCATAAGTGTGTGTGTGTACTGTTCCTGTCAGAACAGATACAACCTGCAACTAAAATAATTGGAGCCATTCATTAGAAGCCAGATTGTGTCAGCTCCCTTGATCTGAATTTAGTCAGGAAAAAAAATCCACCCTCCCTCTCCGCTCATTCCACCGTCCAGCCGAGATCCAAGGACTTGCAATGAACCCAGTGTCGAGAGCCTTGCCTTAATTAGTGCATTGTTTCTGCGCGGCCCAGCATGCAACTCTCTCGGCAGAGAGCTTCATGGGAGTTTGTTCAAACTGTCACCTGGAGGCAACTTTACTTACTGCCGCATCACCTCCCCCCCCTCCCTCCTCCACTCCACGCAGACGTATTTCCATTCCTGCGTCTCTCTGCTCGCTGACAGATATACGTTCAGACAGACAGACGCATGGCGCTATCAAGGACTTCAATCTGCTTTTTCAGCAGCCAGGGAAAGCAAAGGGAGGGGAAAAAGGGAGGGAATCAATTCAGTTCTGATTATTTTAAGCTGCGTTCACACTGCTTAACTCATGCATAAGTCATTCGTAACTCCTAACTGCTGTTGTGTGTTTTTGAATTTCCGTCTGACCTCACAGATACAGCGCGAACACACACAAGTGTTTGAGTGCTCACAGCTGCTTATAACGTCCTTCGGTGGAATATTTGCGATTTAGATTTTGATTAAACCGCAGCATTTCAAAAAGATACGCTCAGGTTGGCTGGTTTTCTTTCTTTTCACCTCATTATCCTTAATTTAAACACACTTTTAGGCACTGACACGCCAGTGTTGCACAATGCTTTTGAGCAATACGTTGCAACCTTTCTTTCAAGCTCATTTGCATGTTGCATGTCTCTGCATCTCATCTTATAAAAGCAATTTCCTGTGTTTTATCCTATTCATACTGATTAGGAAATCTCAGCCCGTGATCGCATGCGAGTGAAGAACTGGGACAGTTTGAGCTTCATTGTGAATGTAACTTGAGATAAGAGCGGCACTCATCTGGGCTTTCCAAAAAATCAGGAGGAAGGCCCAAAGACACAGAGCCACTCACACTGTGTCAATTGCTCTTTAGCTCTCAAGTGAGAGGCATCGACCTTTTTCAATTTTCACAAGGAAAGAAACTGGCTGAACATCTCGAATGTGCGTCACAGGCAGAGCCGGACTAAGCGATCTCAAGAGACTCAACCGTTAAGGCAGAAAGGGTTCTTTTGTTTCCGTAAACCAGTAATTACGCTGGAGACTGAAGGATTTCCGCTGCTGTTTGATCTCGCTAAATTGATATAATTTTCCTCCACAGGAAAAAGTGAATACGCTCAGATGTACAGTAGAATGAAGCAGATATTGATGACATTTAAGATTATGCATGCCTAATTACACCCATGAATGCCTTAATGGCATGCACAGCACCAAGCATCACTCTGTTAACTGTACCACTTAAGACAAACTGCTGTGCACAGATCACAGATAGAGATTACTACTTAAGACGTGTCAAATGTTGGTCAGGACTGGTTTCCTGGCTGCGTCACTAAACAGTGTTTGATAAAGCTGGAAAACTTTGCTCTCCAAAATGCTCCCCCCTTTATCCGTGCCAACAGGGGGAGCTGCAGCATTTCTAATTGCATTGCTTACCGAGAGAAAGAGTGACAGAGAGGATAAGATGGGGAGCCCTTCGGCAAGTTGCTGTTTTTATTGAGAATGATTTCTAAGTAAAAGGAAATGTGGCTGTAAATACTCCCTTTTATTAGAAGGACTATTTTTTCCTGGATGAAGGGTTGCTTGATGATGTGTATATATATATATATATATATATATATATATATATATATATATATATATATATATATATATATATATATATATATATGAAAACCCACTCAGAATAATTATCATGTTTTATATAGGCAGAGGTGGGGTCTGAAACTCGAGCCTATCAAAAAGATATTTTAAAAGTTTCCACATCATTCAGCTTTCAGCTTTTCTTCTCTGTGTGCTGGCAGGATATATGGGCTGAAACTGGACCGCATAAAACGGGCTTGATTAAATTAAATGAAATGTGGCTCACTCATTTATTACAACTTGATCACATTAATGGCACTGGACAGTTAAATTCTTAATCTCTCATCTTTTACATTATTAATGGGACCCATGGATCATCAAATCAATTAGTGATGATAACGATAACATTGTAAAATGATGGCTTTTGATCAATTACAGCGTGGAGTGTGCAGATTAATGTAATGAGTTAATGGTCAAAGGGGCCGGATGGGAATCTGCCGACGGGTAACAAAAGGGGGACAAAACCGACCGTTAACAACACTAACGGTGAGTTTTTTTCATGGATTAGACTACAAAACTTTTCTCAGTGAAGATGATTGATTTTTTTTTTTTTTTAACTCTAGGACTATTCTTGATCCATCTCTGTAAAACGTGCTTAAAGTCTCTCTTTGGTCACAGCATGCCGATATAACAGCGTCAGTGTGCTTTGCGTTGATTGTCCAAGTCTCTGGAGAATCAGGAATGACGGGGACATTGTTTTAAAAACCATTCCCTCATTTGGTGTAAATTCCATAACATGTGATTCACATGCTTAACGTCTAAACGATCCAGTGACCCACCTTCCTTCCTGCCTTTTAAATGGACACAAAAGGTAAAAATTAAATATAGTGGTTCTTATTTTTTTTCCTACAAAATCAGTTAAAAAGTTTTGTTTTCATATGTTATATTATCTTTTATTATTTTATCTTTGATTATACATATACTTTAAATATTGGTCTGTACTTACTAGTACTTGCATGTTTAAAAGGTGTTTTACAAATCTGTTTTATTATATGGTGTGTATGTTTTTTTTTTAAATTTATCATTATAAAAGTGTTCAAAAATAGTAGAATATCGACATGAGTAATATTTAACTCTGCTGCTCATATAAAAAAAACATATTAATAAATAAAACATTTTCAATTAGACTGTTTGGTCGATGTTAAACCCAGAAAGACACCGTATTAAATTGAAGCCCAGGAATCCATGTATTGTATCTTGTCCACATGCACTAAATAACCTACATGTGTCGATATTGTCGGGTAAATATAGTACCTGAGCCCTGGGCAAAAACACCTTTCTCACTTCCTGGCTGTGTAGGAAAGAAGTAGGTGAGAAGTGGCACGAAGAAGGAGATAACAGAGACAACAGAGCAAACCAGAGCTGAAGGGCACATGACAGGCATTTGTTTGAAAGTAGAACATTTTTGTTGTTGGAAGCCAAGCTATTTTAAACGTAAAGGAGGAATCTTGAGAGAACTCATTCAGCTGCAAGAGAGGTGTTTGTGGTGGTGAAGGTCTTCTGTGTATCTGACCGGCCAGACAGTGTGCTGCCTCTGAGACTGGCTTTGTTTTCAGCTATCAAGTTGTCTGACTTTTATTGAAACGTTGGATTGTACGACTATATAAAAATAAGAATTGACTGTTTTCCCCCCTCCAAGTTTAAAAAAACAACTCTTTTTTATACTTTATACATTGTAACATATTATGTCAGTCCTATCAACACACTTTGATTTTTTTATACCTTTAATATGCTTTGAAAATGAATCTGAAAAAGCTTTCAAAAGCAAAAGAAAAAAGCAAAAGTAGTAAATTGAACTTTGAACTTATTTCTGACATAACAAGCATGTGATCACACAAAAATAATGGGTTAACACACTCTGATGAAACTTGTATGGAAGAATCCCTCACTAGCAGTATGAAAAATATATGTAGCGACTTACTGAAATTGACATTTTGTCTACTTCTTCTTCTCCTCCTCCTTCTTCTTCTAAGTACAAACACATGTTCTGCCTACGTCTCACGATGGTACTTGCAGTGGGGCTTTCCTCCGCCTCAATCTCTCTCTCTCAGTCTCACAGTTCTATTCCCTCCAGTGCCACAATCTCTCGCCTCACCAGTAGACCTGTATCATAAATCTTTCCCACCAGTCTCCCCCCACACACATCCTCTGCTGACCATTTTTACCTCCCCTACCACTCACTGCCGGCAAAAGCCCTATTAACCCCTTGCTAGGTTCTATATTGTTGTTGAATAATTGAAGGTGCCTCCAACCGCAGTGAAAAGGCACTTGAATAATGAATAAGATAGGGTGCCTTTTAATGGTGGGAGAGCCCTGTGAATAATTAAGTAGGCAAATCTGTAGTAAAGAAAACACCTGTTGCGTAGAAAAAGATCTCCTGGAGCAGTGCTGCTTTTTATGGATTCCTAAATCTATACAGTGTGGGGCTTTCCATTAACTTCTCCTACCTGGGGGAAATAAGGATGTTTTAGAAGCACAGCAGTAAATTTGTTTCCAGTCACAAACATTGCTTCATTTATAACAAGTTTTGCATCATATTTGTATAAATCTAAGCTTATTAGCTTGGAAATAGATGTTATACATGCATAAATTTGTGAACATTGTCTGGCAACCTGCCCAGTGTTTACCGTGCAGGGTTAACTATAAAGGTGTAGTATCTTCACTAACTCTGTGCAATAAGTGCCTCTAATTTTCATTCAGGATAACATTCCTAATTTGGAGTGGGCTGCGACCCATTTGAATATGATCATCTTTTAAGTGGCGCGCTGTTTAGTGCACTCATCGAACTCACCGATGATTGAAGTTTCAGCGTGGTCTGTTATGGTCCACTCTGCCGGGAGCATGATTACAGATTGGGCTGTTCAAGTGGCTTCATATTAGCCAGTCGGTTTCAGCATGCAGAACATTTAATGCACGTTCCTGAATTTCTTGCCTATTTATAGTATTGAAACCCCTACCATTATGAAAGCTCTTAAATCTCCAATAACGATTTCATAATCGGACCAGTTGAAACAAGCTGTTAACACAACACTGACAGTTTGCTGTGTTATTTTCGTCAACCAGTAATTTTCATCATAGTTTTCGACAATAACTTTTTCCCCCCAGTCAAGACGATGATAAAAACGATCATGACAAGATTAAAATTTTCTGCAGAGACGAGAGCCAATCAGAAGTCAGTGTAAAAAGGTGGGATGAGTTTGGAAGTCATCCAATCAGAAGTAATCTCCTTGTGCAGTAAGGTTTGAAGATTTGTCCCTGGAATAAGTACAACTGTTAGGTTTTCTTTTTTTGGTGGGGGGGTCCCATACTTCTGTGTCTTATGAAAACGCAACAAAAGACACACGGACACATTTCCCATGATGAAAATAAGACTGTGTGTAAACCATGCAGGGCAACTCTCAAAACAAACTTTTATACTTTATATTTTAGTCAAGTGATGGACTAACACCAAATGATGTTTAGTCAAGGCTACAACTAAAACTAAACCCAACTTTGGTGTCAACATTTACACTGTTTTTCAGAGCTTTTCTTTGTAAACATTTGCTTCCTTTGGACCAAAAATGAGAGTGGTGATAGTGAACCAGCATGTTAAAGTTGCAGGTCCCACAACTGATAAATAAAGAGAAACTTGCTTTAAAAAAGAAGAAAAAGTGGCCGCTTATATATATTTTTTAGCTTCATTTCCCCATCTTTTTGGCTATAGCTGTAACTTTCTGTTTTAAGTTTAGAAAGCAAAAGAAAAGCGTGTCAAGAGCACAGCGCTCCTGTCTATACAAGCTGACAAAGATAATCGCGGCAGTATGGAGGACGGATAAGAAAATAAATGTTTGGAGCAGCTTTGTCATTGTATCCCCTGTGGCGCAGCAGAGAGCACATCTCAGTCTGGGGTCACAGCCACCACTGAGAGCACACCTGGCAGCAGAGATACAGTCATTTCTCCACCAGAGAATCGAGGTGTGTGTGTGTGTGTGAGAGAGAGAGAGAGAGGGGGGGAAAGAGCTGGAGGGAGAGATAGTGACACAGAAACAGAAGAAGTTGTGTGTCATTGGTGGAAGGAGACAGAAAAGACAAAAGAGTGGAGGCGATAGTGTGCGTGTACTTGTATTAGTCATGGTGTGGTGACATATTTATTTACATAGTCATTCTGTGGGAACTCGACTCCCTCGTTTATGCAAAAGAAAGTCCCTATAAGGTAAATAATTACATTTCAAGGTGAATACTTCTGTTTAAGGTTAACTCTGGGTTAAGATTAAGTTTATCATAGGTAAAGGATTTATCTCCAAGAAATGAGAAAATGTGTAATGTCCATCTGAAGTGATGAAAACATGTATACAGAGGTGGTCAATGTGTCGCAAACACACTGTGGACAATCTGTGGTGTGCGATCTTGATGCCAGAGGAAAAGTACAGGTTCTGTTTTAAAAAATAAATAAATGGTGTAAATAACGCCATCCAAATTTGACCCACTACAGGGATTTCACTATGAAACCTCTTCTTTCCTCCACAACCCTGTCTCCTTAACAAAAACTACCCACCCACACCTACCCACTGGAAAGCAAGAATAAGAGCAATAAATGGCAAAGATACATGTAATCCTGGAGAACTCTTTTTCACTCAAATTCTAAATAAAAATGGTGTTTATGGGAATGTAGTTTTAAAGACAGGACTGACCCCGTGCACGACCACCGTGTGATTGGCTTTTCCTCAATGTTTGGCCTCATAAACAGGAAATAAATTATAAATGAATTGTGTGTTTTCTTCTCTCCTTTTGATCTAATTTAAAGTCAAGCTGCAGCATCTCCTCTGACTCAAACTGTGCCCGGCAAGGAGGCAGCAGTGGAGATAAGGAACCCCAGCTTTTTAGAGTTCTCTGAATATGAAGCAATCAGCTTAAGTTAGGAAGTTAGGATAATATAACAAGTACATCAAATATAATGTGTTAATATGCTTTTTTTTTTAAAAAAAAAGAAGCTGTGCAAAAGTCTTGAGTCACCCTCATTTCTCTATATTTTGCTTGTAAGGAGACTTTCTTGTACATTTTTAAAGCATTCTTGAGCAATACAGTTTCTCTTTGGACATTGGCTATTTGACCTATGAGTCATTCGTGCATAATAGACACGCCGGTCCACCGCCGCTTTGCCTCTTCAAAGAAATGGTCACGCATGCCGAACTTGCAGTAAGTTGCAGTACGCTGCAGTACCAACAGAGGGAGATATTTTATTTCAACATGAATATGGTCACGTGAAAGCGTTTAAACAGTCAATATTAACACATTTACATATAAATGCATATTAGCCACCTAGCTTAATTGTTTCTGACGATTAAGATCCTAGAATGTACTTCATACCTTCCATTTTTACTATCCCCTTCTTGGCTTTTTAATATATTATCTCCCTCTGCTGGTACTGCAACTTCTGCAACTTTTTGCACACTTTGTGCGCAAAGTGGACTGGCGTGTCTATTACACACTTTGCTGTGATATTGAGTTGTGCTGATGTAGCTCAATGATGAGTTGTTTGGTGCTTTTGAATTTTCTAAAATAACTAAAATAATCATTTGCAACAACTTTGAGCTACGCACAAACTATCCTTTGGCATTGGCGCTGTGATGTAAAAAAGACATGCCAGTATTAGTTGTCCATTGGAGTGCCTCCACTCTCCAAGAGTGCAAACATCCACATTACCAGGCAAATGGAGGTGTAAGTCAAAGCACTTTCATCCAATAGGCCACAGTTTTTGTTCCCCTGCTTGCACACAGTCTGTATGCAGACAAACTTAGCTACAGGCTTAAATAGAAGTCACCCCCATCTCTCTGTCTGACACTGTAACCTGCAGGCACTGAATCCACAGTGCAGCAGGGGAAGACAGAGGAAATGCCATAAACATTAAGCCTATTCTTGCAGGCACAGATATGAATCATCGCTTCCGGTCAGAAGGTGATAATGACGGCAGAACAGCTCCAACAGACCTCCTGTGTCTTCCATTGCTGTTGTTAACATTTCCAGAGAATCTTGCTCCCTTGACTGGTGGGATTGTTTGTTTTGCACCAATCCTGGAATGTTATTCTCAGCTCAGTTTGTTTATCATCATTTTTCTTCCTCAATGCACGTCTCCAGTTACACAGAATAGCATCACCTTCAATTGCTGCTTCCCTGATGGAGATGTAAGAAATTGACAGCTGAACTGAATCATTTAAATTGCATCATCTGATTTGTTGATTTGAATCTCCACCCTCTCTAACTGGTTGATTTTTGTCATGTGTGGTGACATTGCTTTGATTCTGATTATGAAGTAAAGGAACAAAACCCTAGTCAATAATAATAATAATAATAATGGATTGTATTTATATAGCGCTTTTCTAGGCACCCAAAGTGCTTTACAATTCCACTATTCATTCACTCTCACATTCACATACAATCTGATCCATAATATTTCCTTGTTGTTGTTGTTGTTTCCATGCACTGAACTAATGAATGATGAGTGAGAGAGGCAGAAAAACTCTTCTGACTTCTAACTTGCCACCGAGCCAACCACACTGTAAAGGCATCATTTTACAACCAAGTGGTAGAAAATGTCATTTTCTCTCAAACATTATCTTCTTGAAAGGAAACAGTCTTTGACTTTTTCTTCTGTAGGCCTTTGAGTGAGATGAGTGCCATCTAACTGCCCCATAGAGACCGATTACAATTAGATTTTTGGAGTTAATTAGAAACAACCTCTTTTTTTAAAATCTCACACTAGTGACCAGACACTAGGAACACACACTCACACACACACAACAAACCCCCCTCAGATCTGTAGAGCAACTTTTTGGGGAACTTGTGATTTTCAGAGCACTTTGATAACAGCTGTAGGTCTGACTTTATTAACTATTTCTCATGAGCGTTGCAAAATTTCACATAGATTTAACTGTCTGTTACACAGAATACCATCGTCATGGTAACTAACTGCTACTTCACTGACACAGGTATAAATGTAGTTGTCTTAATCATGCTTTGTATCTGTTTTTCCAGATGTTCTTTTATTAGCATCTGTACAAAGGACGTTTTTTGCATGTGAGCCTCAGTTTGGCAATGGTACACAAAGATTTACACGTGATGGGAAGAAAACAGCACTGAAGGATGTGGGAAGAACTTAACAATGCAAATATATACATAAGATAAAAAACATTAAGATCAGTGGCTAACTAACATTATTACTCTGCTACATAAGCAACTGATAGCTGACAAGCTGCTTCGAGAACTTCATCTAGTTAATCAATTTCAATCTCTTGTTCTCTCAACATGTTTTCACAACCTCTACCTTCAGAGAAATGGTTGGACACAACTATTGGGATTTGCCTGAAATTAATTTAAACATATTTCATTCTGTTTAAAACTATTTATCCATCTGTCTATCAGAGTGTCTGGCTGTTTGTTATTTTAACTATGTACACACAGGAGAGTAATACATGCTTTTGTTTCATGGGAAGCTAAGCTAATTGACTCTCACTCCTTTCTGTCTACTTTGACCTCTTAGCCAACTCAAAGGATAAAATGTATTATTTACAACAGGGTAGCACATAAAGGCTATATATACAGGCTTTCTGAAAGTATTCTTTCTTTATGGTTTCCTTATTTTAAAATGTCACAAGGTACAACAATTTCTGTGTTCAAAAAATAGTTTAGCATCCTTGCCAGTGCTCCTCTGGCTAAATCAGGAAACACTTAACCATAGCTGTTGGACACAGTTGACATCACTTTGAGACAAAGTGCGAGAGGACCTGGATCAGCACCTTGTGGCACTCCAGTGCCACAAGCTCTGGTGACAGGTCAGGCGTCACAGATGTCACAGGACATCTTAATGGAAGAATAAATAATTAATAAAGAGACATTCCTGAGGCTCTGAATGGTCCTCTTGTCTGCAAATCTGAATTAACGTTGACAGTAGAACACAGTGGCAAAGTTAAAGAGGGACTAGACAGAAGGTGACACCTTGGCATTTAATCCCTTTTAGCTAGCTGCTAATTGAGTGACTAATGTCCCTCATTTAAAATCAAAGCAGAAAACTCTCCAATTTTATAATGTCTGTACCTACCATCACATGTCATGCAAATGTCACTGGCTTCAATTAAATTTTTTTCCCCATAATTTACAATAGTGCTAAAGCAGATATAAAAAAAATGTGATATCAGTGGTGTGACTGATTCTATCTACCAGGAATTTTGCGCAGACATTACAGGAAACTGAGAAACCTGTCAAGGTTTCTAAGCAGTGCCAATGTGAGCCTGACAGCTAGGCTGGGGTTGGCGAGGCATGCCGATTATCTATGTGACCTGCATTGTTTCAGCCACAGCCTTGTACTGTTTTGTAGCCTGTTTGGCATCTTCACACTTGTTCTCATTCATAATGAATACCGACGGGGGTGCAATATTAATAAGGCTCAGTGCCTAGGGCGCTGGGTTTATTTAAGGATTCAGATTAAGAGGACAATGGAGGTGACAGACTCTCTGCATATAGATCTAATGTTTTCATTCAGGTATCTATTATTTATAATTCAGATAAAATGTCACAAGTTTGATACCCTAACTACCGATGCTTTATTAATTAGTCCTGGGCAAATGAGAAAACAGCTACTCACCTTCACTTCTCAAACATTTGGATGTTCAAACAATGATTACAATTTTTTTTTTCAATTAAAACCTTCATATGGCACTAAGAATATTACTTGTTTCCATAGTAACATTTGTTATCAAAGTGCTTCTCATGCTGAACAAAGTATATGGAGGGAAACAATTTATACATTTCAGGACAAATACTATGTTCCACTGCTGTGCGGCTGAGTGGCTTTTGTGACTGAGTGATGAATGTGAACCTGCACAAAAAGTCACTGGCTGTTATCACGTACAGTTCAAAGGAGCCTTGAAGGGCTGATCAGAAACATTTTCTGCCTTCCAGGCTTGTATTTTCTCAGCCCCATGTGAAGAGGTAATATTTTACTATGGGGCAATCCATCCATCCACCATTCAAAACAAATCTCAATATATTTCTGCAACTGTGGGAAGGTGAAGTAACCCCTTTAACATGGTCATATTGCAGTGTCCTTCAGTCAACTTATCTTTGAATAAATATCTAAACATACATGGCATGGAACAACTGGTGAATAAAAGTTAGTAGTAGTAGCAGTGGTCTTGGATGAACTGTTAACCAATATTGCATGATTGGATCATATAACTAATGGTTAGTTATAATAGTGTTTGATGTGGACTACATTGGCTATATGACTCATTCTTAAAAATTGCTGGTGGTTTAGGGTTGCTTACATTGGTCAAGAGCTGTTGTAGAGTCAGTCACAGCTAGACACTTAAAATACTTATTTGGGTTTTATAACTGCAATTCACTCCAGAATAAAAAGCATGAAACTGTGTGCATTGTAGGCACCAGCAGAAGAATTCACGAATGCGATACATCATTGTGTATGTTTCGTGTGCACTTCTAAATTCTATACTTTTCAACTGCACATTTGTTTGAAGACAGAAGGACGATCATAAGATTTCAGGCTCAGCTAACAGATGTCTCACAGAGTCATGCAGACAATGAACAAATATAGACTACAATTCAGAAGTAATGCCTTCAACCAAGTGTATTAAATTTAGTTGTGCGTTGTCACAACCGTCCATTCAATGTTGTCCTCAAAAGACTTTCTGGAGTCCTCTTACAGCAATCAGGATATTTCTGCAAAGTCACGGGTAATTTCAAGGTTAAGTTTCAAGTCCATTAATAGAAATCAGAAAAATGTATTTGTACAATATATTGATTTTTTTTCTTTTTACCCCAAACCTTGATAAAATCGTACTGACATATAAGCTAAGGGACTTGTTCTTGATATCTCTGACATCTGTTTCAAATGGGTTTAAAAACTAAAATCAATGTATTTTGCCCCCGAAAAGCTCCCTTCTCTGTCACTTTTTAGTATGCTAAGAAAACTGTGGACTTGAGATGCTTCAGACTCCATCTTTAAGGGAACTTGAAGGTCACACCATTCATCAAAGACTGATGAATATCCTCAAGGATGCTGACACCAGAGATTGGTCATTTAAACATCTCAGACATCAAGAAGGATCTACTGCGATTAACAGAGTGGCTCAAATGCTCTTGGAAAGCACATTTTCCCAGGGTTTAAAGAACAACCATTTAATGTTTACAAATTCATCTAAAGAAGATCTAAAGAAAACTATCCTCTGATTCCCCTGAGCTCTTTCAAAGCGGATCTTTGATCCACCATCTCTTTCCCAGCAGATCGATTGCAGTTGAAGAGTTCATTATCCAGGACAAATACATATGCTTCTCTGCCACATCTTCGGCCGTTCTTCTCATCCCCTTTTTGCTCTGTCTTTTAATTGGCCTTCAGTCATCAGTCATCTTGGCTGCACTTGTTCTTTTACTCGCTCTGTCGTTCCAGTCTAATGACACAAAGGCTAATTTTACACCCACCAGTCGTTCCGTTTAATTACTGACTGTCCAGACTCCTCTAGCTCAATCAATAACAACCATACCAAAATGAGGAGATGCTTTGTCCATGGGGCATTTGATTTGGAAGAGGAAAGAAGATTCTTTATATCTTTGCACAAATGTAGTTAATAGAGGGAAGATAAAGGTAGCTAAATGGTTATCAAGGATATTTGTCATGTCTTTAACATACCGCACATGCTAAAAGTTATCTGCGCTTCAAGGTTTAACTCTGCAACACTGGTAAACTTTGACAGTGTAGAATCACGTTAAATCATTTATAATCCGCCAGTGGAACGCGATTGTTTCACTCGTTCACATGTACTATAAATCGGCTTCTGATTCACAAAGTCTTGTGAATGAAAATGCTTGATGCCAATGGGTGACTGACTTGCTATTCATAATGTCACCTTTTCAGAAACTACTCTACACATCAAAGTGTGTTGGAAGTACAATCATCAAACCACGGCGGTTTTCTACAGTGAAGATTTCAAACATGCTTTCACACCCAGTCGGATTTGTTTGGTCTCACCACAGAGGGGAAAAAAGACACTATTGCTTTGTGTCACATTCACACTCATACGCAAGATCAGGACTAACAGGCTACTCATTCACTTTCGGTTACTGTTATCTGGTATCATAGCCTTGTACTCACAGGGGGAAATCTAATTTCAGAGACAATAAGTCATACAGCAGTTAATGCCTCTTGGATTTTTATTATCTGGCAGTTACAGAGAGCTCACTAAGAAGGATTTGATTACAAGCATAATGAACATACTCAAGACTGCGAGTGGACCTCATATGTCAGAGTATTGCACCATAATATTATCACGGATAGTTAGCCTCCTTATTATGGAGGAATTTAGTGGAATCAACTAATCTCACATTGTCCAAATGTAACATTTTTATTAATTTTACCTTTCTATTTTTTTATTCTGTATAAGTCTAGAAATTCAGTTCTTTAATCACATGACTTTAAGGGAAATCATTAAAATAAGGTTTCTACAGAAACATCAACCTGTTTTTAAACAGGAGCAACTTTCGTAATGCTAACAGTTTGATACCAATATCAGTGCTGGTATGAATCCTGCCCGCCTCTAGCAAACAGAATAACTGACTGACATTTGACATCAGATTCATAAATCGTGTGTAAGTAGTCACTGTGATTCATTAAAACAAGAGCACCCATCAAGCAAGCGCTTCTTATATGATGAGAAAGCGAAAGAAGGTTTAATATCTAAATAGGTGTAGAGTTATTTATTTTTGAACTTTTACTATTTCAGCAAACACCAGCACTGGAATGTACTCTCTGTGTGCAAGTTTACATCCTCATCAAGCCTGAGGGTTTACTTATTGGAACCCACTGGAGACAACCAATCAGCAGAGTCATTTGAAGACGCTCAGTTATTGGGGACCAATGGGAGATGACGGGCCGAGCGGAGCTAGGAACTGATGGTGGAACTGAGTGGCTGTGGCAGTGCTAATGGTAAGTGAGAGGTAATTAGGTAGAAAAGGCTTGTGTGCGGCTCTCCATCCGGTGAACAGAACGAGGAGCCGGCCTCCCACCGCCTCATTTATCATCATCTGCTTAGCAGGCGGCTCAGAGGCAGGACAAACAGAACAAACCCCCTCCATCTTTTTCCGTCTCTCCATCTCTCGTTGCTTCTTATCTTCTGTCCTTTTCATCCTATGGACGGCATTTCTTTCGCTTTCTGCATCTAATCTACTTTTCTGTATTCACTTTCATCTCTGCTTCCTCTTCTTTGTTGTTTTCTGTCTTTGTCTTAGCCACCTGTCACATTTGCACTTCATTTTTTGCCTGCTGCTTATGCTGTCTTTCACATATTATGTTCCATTCTACTGTTCTTGCTCTATTTACTGCTTTTCCTTTCACTTTCACGTCAACATACTGTGCTCCATCCATTGTTATTTTGTCTTGCTCCATCTATTTATTCAATATGCTTTGCTTTGCCTTTACTGCTTTGGCACTTTCCACTTCTACTTTGCAATTTCCATCTTCTATTTTCCATCTTTCCTCCCATCACATCCCTGTGACCTTGGATGTTTTTCATTTTTCCTCTTTCTCCCCCAATTTCTCTTCATTCTTGTCACTGATGTTCTTTTCTGTTTGTATTTTTTTTTTTTTGTTTACCAACTAGGTCTAATCTCTTGTCCTTCAACTCCCTCTTCCATTTGCCTCTTTTTGTGCAATGTATATTGATTTACTTAATTCTGTGCCTTGACAATCAGAAAAAAAGAGTTTCCACCTAGAAACTGGAACATCCCTAAAGATTGATAAAACGGCTCAGAGAATCTCTGAAATGTTTGATAAATGATCTGTCCTGAGGAAAAACATCATGGATGAAGAAAAACATTTGGTTGTTAATTAATGTGGCAAATGACATGGGCATGTATGGCTGCCAGTGGAACTGGGCCACTAGTGTATATTGATGATGTGACTGCTGAAAGAAGCAGCAGGATGAATTGTGAGGTGAACAGCTGCGCTCGGATACAGCTAAATACTGCAAAATTGTGCAAGCGGATAATAAACCAAAGCATGCTGCAAAAGCAAGTTCTTGAGGTAAAGAAATGGGATATTCTTCAATGACCAAGTCAGTCACCTGATCTCAGCCCAACAGAGCTTGCTTTTCAGTTATTAAATTGAGAAATGAATGCAGAAAGACCCACAAACAAAGTGCAGCTGAAGGTTGGTGCTTGTTTGTGGGCCAGAGGTTGAAGGTGGCTGGATTAAAGACCTGGCAGGGGATCTCGAGGAAGGAAACACAACATTTGTTGATGTGCATGAGTTCCCAGACCTCAGGCTATTATTAAAAAGTATTTAAAAAGAGCTTTTATGTTTAAATTTATGTTAGCTTGTCCCATTAATTTTGGACCTCTCAAAACAGGAGACCGTGTACAACAATGGCTTACACAGTCCATGCAAAATGTTTGTAAAACCCCCCCCAGAATTAAACCTGAAAGTCTGCATGTCAACCACATATTGACTGTTCAAATTACAATCCACCATGGTGGTGTGTAAAACTGCAAAAACTGTCCCAAACGTTATGGGTGGCAGTGTATATTGATGTCTGATTGGTGTTTGGAAAGCAGTGCTGCGAGCCTATTTAAAAGGAAGCACTTTCCATCCACACCAACTGGCACAGGGCACTTAGACTTAACAAACTGTCTTTAATCAAGTTTAAGCTGATCATTCAGGGCTGCTGGTAGCTTTACTGCTTTGAGGAATGCGCAACTGGTATGATTGAATGGCAAAATTTCAGTCTACATCAGATGAGGTCATCTTTTCCCTCACAGATGTGTGATGGATGGGAAACTGAATGGTCATTTTTCGTAGGAGAAGTCAGCAAAAAAAGGAGCCACTCTGTGAAGAGTGGCTCAAATTCATTAACAGTCACGTCTCTTTGTTGTGTGCAGCTGTCAGTAATTAATGACCTCACTTGTTCTACAACTGTAACAACATGTCAAGACCCTGGCAGCAATACAGACAGCAACGCAGCCAATATCGATAATTGGCTGCAACAGGTGACAGAGAAGAATGGACCTAAACAAGGAAAAAAAATATACAAGTACAAGAAGTACAAGCCATGAATATAACTCCAGGGTGTGACGTGCAAACAGACCTAATTTGTAGCAGAAAGTAATTTGTATCACTCCTGACTGGCGGCAGTTGTTGGAGAAACAGGGAACAGATACACTCAGGTACCCTAATTTATCACCTCAACACTCACTTCCTGCCTGCCTGTGTCACTCGGATATCTCACAGTGCCCTTGTTTCTACTATGAGACTGCAACATGTGGCTAAAATACTGGCTTATATACCAAAAAAATGTAACATTTAATCAGTTAAGTAGTTTTTAAGTAATATAATTTGTGTTAATCAATACATATGCTGTTAGCAGCCTGCGCAGCAATTTAATATTAAAACTAAAAAGCTTTTCATGAGTTCATTCAATAGACTTTTGGCTGTCTGCCTCTCTTTTAACGCGCTTTTATCTCCGACGGTCCTGCCCTGCTGATCTCTGATTCCACCCACATGCAAGGATGTTTTCTGTTCAGCACATTAGCTTCTGTCTGAATGTTGGCTAAAGCCGTCCCTCCAGACTTTCCCCTCATTGCCACGATGGAGAGCCGCACTCAGCATCGATTAAAGCCGCGGCTGGGTTAAGGCCTCTGACAGGTCACCTCTATGGTTGTCACCTCCCACGTGCGGGAGCAGAATGATGAGATAAAAATACTCCCTCGATGTTGACATTTCAAATTGCAACACTGTGTGCCTATCAGATTAAGATACTGTGATATTGGATGTGCGTGTAATAACTGTCCACTTGTCCACTGACCCCTGAAGCCCGGCGATGGTGAAGTTTGGAGATGAAATCCATCAAAGGAATAACTGCACCAAAAGAGAAAGCGATGGATTTCAAACACTGGATTTAAAGCACATGGCTACTCGTAATACAATACAATGCGAGCGTACCATAGATCAAAGCCAGTAATGCTCCTCTCTTAGTGTTACATAAACCCACATTTGCTACACTTATAGAACACAAATACCTCCTCACGCTACATTTTTTTGTTACAGCTCCGACTTTTACATTTTTTCTCTCTCAGTTGACTATATTTTGCTCCACGTGTATAATTTTCACTCAAGAAAAAATATTATGCTCAAAATACTGACCTCATGTAATTTAATTCAATATAAATTTACCATTGTCAGTGCGCCCCAGGGTGGCTGTGGCTACAATGTAGCTTGCCATCACCAGTGTGTGAATGTGTGTGTGAATGGGTGGATGACTGGATATGTAAAGCGCTTTGGGGTCCTTAGGGACTAATAAAGCGCTATATAAATACAGGCCATTTACCATTTACCATGTAATGTTGCTACAGTACAAAAAACATTGTAAAATGCTTACATGAAATTGACTCGACTGGTGTACATGCTATACATCAGGTTATACCAATCACATCTTCCTTAATAGCTAATTTTTGGAATAAATAAAAAATATAATGTGCATTTAACTCAGAATCTTAGCTTCGTGTTTGTTGAGGGTGAAGCTTCCCGTTTTTTATCGTAGGCAACATTTTGACTGTGGTGCTTTTACGTACACTACCTTTAAATCGTTCTAGTAGCTTTGCCTCCATAATAGATCTTAATGCTTGCTTTTTTTCTTGACAGTGTTATTAAGTGCCTCACTTGTGAGTCCCAGTGGTAAACAAAGCTGAACAATTTACATCCAATAAATGTGTGTGTGGAAAAACAAAACCCCCAAACCAGCGGTGCTCTGAACAAGCTGTGGAAGCAACCCTCGCTCGCACCAAGTCGCCATCTATTTGTCTTTCTGAACGTGGAGCTTTGACAAGAACCACAAAGAGTAAATGTATCAAATTGCTGCATGTCAAATTCTATTTGTCTGACAGGACCTCTCTTGTGGGCACTTATCAGCCGCCCTATCGCAGCCTAATAGCTACTGTAAATTTGCTCATATCAGATGGCAGGCATTCATTTGGAAAATGGCTGTCTTAATCTATATTTTATCAACTGGAGTGAACATATTAATAGTAGATATTCTTATTAAGCCTTAAGGCTCATCGAAATTCCTGATGTGAAACTCGTGGCGAGGGACTCAAATGATCCACAGAAAGTTATTTTCTCAGATTGATTTCACTACGCTGTCTTTTGTCTCCACTTTGACCTGCAAAGTACAGTAACTGTATTCATATGGCGTGTGTGCTATTTTCATGCTTCCCCTTGCAGCATTCACTCAAACAAATAATTAAAGCAATCAGGTTGCAGAAAGCTTATAAAACATACTCTCCTGCATGTTTGGCGTAAGCACAGATGGCTCTCAAATCAAGGTCTTAAGGTACTGTATGTCTGGATCCAAGAACACCAATCTGCTCCAGTCTGCCTGAAACTGATACAGTCAATGAGCACAGGGGCTTCATAGCTGCATTATAATGCTGAAGAAGTTTTTCTTTATCTGCCGGATCTCCTTAACCTGAGAACGATCCCACACTTAATTGTCAGTCAGATTTCTTCAATATCATAGAGGATCTTTTCCAGAGAACATGTGCAGAAAGGCAAAGAACCAATAAAAGAGACAGATAAGCTACAGAGAGCTGTGATACAGTCTGCCAAGGAGCTGAAGATGAATTACAGTCAAATGCAGATAAAATTAGTCCTTCTTTAACTGAAACAATACAGATTTGGATGACTTTGCAGACAAACTTCTTGGTAAAGTCCAGTTTATCATTTCACTGCTCTTTTTTTTTCCTGTTCCTGCCTTTGCCTGGTACTTATCTACAGTCACACCGCTCTCCCATCTCAAGTACTTATCTCCTGTGCCAGTGTGTGTCATGCATCCATAACCCTGTCGAAGATAGGACATTACATGGCCAGATTTTGCCATTTACTCGAGATCTCACACTTGGATGATTCCTGCGGGCAGCCATCTTAGCATCAAAGTGTTTGGTCTCCAAGCCATTTGATCCAGTCCCAGCAGTATGTTTGCCCAGTTTTGTTTGTGCAGCCGCATGTCACCTTTCCTCCTACTGCAGAGATTTAGGATGATATGGCATTCCAAACAGGGCAGCAGATATGCTGAGATTGCCCAGAAAGTCAACCATATTACATGCAATAGCATCTGATAAGAAACCAATGGAAAGCCTCTCAACAAGAAACTTGCTTACACTCTCTCCTTCTTCTTTTGCACTTATTTTCTCTTTGGTTAAGACACCTGATAATATTGAAAACAAGCAAACTTCAGCACTTTGCATGATGAGCCAATAAAATTGTGCAGTCATTAATGTTACCTGCTTTTTTAGGCAATATTAATGAGTGGGCCAGCAGATCCTAAAATGTTTAAGAGGCACACTCTTGGGGAAAAAACACTCTTTTTTCCTTTTCATAACTCAATGAAAAGAGAAGAGAAGAAAAGAGAAAAAAGATCTTCATAAGTAAAAAGAATATCATAAAAGCAATTTTGTTAAACGTAATCCTGAGGACAATAGAGACCAACCATTCAGATGCAGTAGCTGTGCTCTATCTGATAGTGGCCCTGCAGGGATGGGGAAGGATATATCAGGGTGGGACATGGTGCGAATACTTGCTTCCTCCACACCCATTTGGGAAGATAAGGAAGTGATGACACTCACAGGGTAACAAAGGATAGAGAAAAGGAAATTGGAAAAGGGAGGGGGAGCATGCTGTAGATCAAAATATCTTTGATGTACTTCCTTGAGGTATTTCTGTGTGGTTTTCTTGAAATGTGATACTGACGCTAAGCTGGAAATCGGGTGGCATCGGATTTCATAAGCACTTTGTTTCTGTTTTTATTCAATCACAGTTACTACCTACCCTCGTTTCCCCCCTTTTGTTTTTCCTCTAACTCATTCGAGCACATGCTTACGCCTCTAATGTTCCAAGAAGAAACACAGTCCTCTACTGGATTAATTAAGGGGTAAATGACTTGCTCAAGGGCACCTCAATTAGTTGTATGGGAACAGGAAAGCATGAGTCATATACGACTGCAATTTTGCAGTGGCTCTGTGGTTTCGACCTGAAAGACTATCGTTACCAACCTGATAAAATAAAAGATAAAAAGATATTTTTTCATGACTACAGTAAAGTTATGAATTAGAATAGAGTGCACCAGGACAAGAGAAAAGGGCTCAGAAGAGGTTTTGAAAGTGTTGAGCAAGGCATTACTTTAATTGCATCACAGCAAAAGCAATGGAAGTGAAAAGTTTGGCACAGTCCTTAAATTAGTTTTTTTTTTTTTACAATGGCTTCTTTGCAAAGTTCCATCTCTTGTTTTCTTAGTCTCTGGAGGTAATAGACCTGTCGCTGCAGTAATAATGATGAATCTCCTCTGTCTGCCCAGCACAGGCTGAGAGAGGTCCCCAAAATATGGATGTAAGCGGCTGAGCCAGTGGAACTGGGGTTAAATGGTGGTGGAGAGAATGCAAAGATTACGACCATGCTTTGGGGTAATAAATCAAAGGAAAACGTGCCACCGGAAACACACCGTCACCGTTTAGCATGAGATACCAGCCAATTATTTGTGACTCGTTCTGGCAGCGTTTAAACTGGATAAACATTAAATTACAAGCAGATCACATTCTGCAGGCTCCACTTCTAACGCTCTCTGTCCAAAGTCATCGTGGAAGGGACGTTCAAGTGGTACAAATCACACCTCTTCCCTTTTCCTGTCCTGATGGCACAACACTTAATTACGCCCCTGCCATTTTAATACCTTCTGGGTAATGCACTCGATAGTGCAATCATTCCTTCTTGACAACATCACCATTCATTTAGGCTTTTTATTAAAACTCATGAATTGTTTTTCCTTGGGGAAGTGTCCCATCCTCAACCACCAGTCTAAAGCAAGTTTTTCGCTTGGTCGTGACTGTAAATTCACTCCCTCCATGGTGCAGTGAAGTGTCACAACAGCTGGTAATTTATGTCTGTAAAACAAACGATTTACCTTTCAATTGCCAAACTGTGTGGGTAATTTTCTCAGTAATCAAGTCAGAGAAAGAAGGCAGGCAGTAAAGGTTAAAGAAAAGGGTTTGGGACTATTAAAGCATATATTTTTTGTCCTTCTGTTACCTAATGGCATTTGCTAAAACTATATAGATTCATTTACTTCAAATATCGTAAACCAATGTTTTTGCTTCAAGGTTGCAGGTTCATCTTGTATTGAATGTGTTCATTCAATACAAGATGAACCATTGTCAATAGCTCCTCCTGTTAAATCCAGAACTCATCACATATAAGGTCTTGAAAAATCCGTCCCCACCTCATCTTACAGATATCTATGGGCTTACTTGTGGTTCCTGTGACATTTAAAAGTAGAATGGAAGGCAGAGCCTTCAGCTTCCAGGCCTTTATTTTATGGAACTAGTTCACGGTTTGGATTCTGGAGACAGACATCCTCTTTATTTTTAAGACATTTAAGACTTTTCTTTTTGCTAAAACATATGGGGGTTGGATCAGGTGACCCTGAATCCTCCCTTTGTTATGCTACAATAGGCTTCACTCACCTATTTTCAATATCGCTGTGTTCATACATCACTTTGCATTTAATCAAATGTTATTATTAATCTCTGTCTCACTTTTACAGCATGCCTTTGTCCAGTTTTCATCCACTCACTCCACAGGTTTCTTCCTGTTAATAGGCAGTTTTTTCTTCCCACTTTCACCAAAGTGCTTGCTTATAGGGTGCCATCTAATTGTTGGGGTTTTCTCTGCTTTCTTGGTATCATGGTAGAGTCTTCGCTTTACAAAAGTGAACTTAATTGAGTGTACGTGGACATTTTTTTTTACCAGACCTACTGAAATTCCCTGCAGATGTTCCTAAGATTTTGGATTTAAAAGTGAAAGAAAAACACGACTTTAGCATTACCTTCATGTTTAACATCAAACAGAATCAGTTTGCGCTTCAGTTATGCCGCATCTGAAGCAATACCTCCAAGAATTTGAATGGTAACACGTGCTTGAACACAGGAGAGTCTATAACCTTCATTACAGACAGATGGGAAAGTCTGAAATGTGATGGTCTGCAACTTGTGTCATGGAAGTTCAGAATCAGCTCAAAACAAAAGGGTCACATTTGAAGAAAACAGTCACCTGCAGTATTTTATAATATCTTTATTTTAATTTGGAATTCATGGGTAAAATTGAATAGTCTAGTCTGAGTGTTGAGTTTTTCCTTTTCAGTAACCTTTCTCACTCACTATGTGTTAATAGACCTCTCGGCATTGAATCGTACATGTTATTAATCTCTGTCTCTCTTCCACAGCATGTCTTCTATCCTGTCTTTCTTCTCTCACCCCAACCGGTCGCAGCAGATGGCCCCGCCCCTCCCCGAGCCTGGTTCTGTCGCCAAAGTGCTTGCTCATAGGGGGTCATATGACTGTTGGGTTTTTCTCTGTATGTATTATTGTAGGGTCTACCTTACAATATAAAGCACCTTGAGGCGACTGTTGTTGTGATTTGGCGCTATATGAATAAAATATAAATATAAAATAAAATTGAATTGAATTGTTTAAATCCTTGTAAGATTGTGTTTTTGAAAGACAAAAGTCTGATCATACCTTCATATCTTTGACACATAACCTTTGTTTCCCTTTCACCTTCATATCCACTTTCTTGTGTTTCCTGAAAGGCTCATGTCATGAGTGCATGAACATAGTCATTGTGCATGTTGGTACAGATTTCTTTTCTTGGCTTTTTACATGTCATTTTATGCTTTTCCCATAACACTTTTCTCGTGTCGTTTAGCATTATACTGTAAAATGACACACAGAAAACTTACAACACTATACATGACATATGGCCATTTTAATGTAGTCCCATTATATCACATTGTTCTTGGCCCAAGGTCATAAACCTGTGTTCACACATTCCTCATTAGTTCCCCTTCTTTAACTATCCACTTCCCATTGTGCGATATAGTTCCTCTTCTCTGCTTTTTTCTCCCCAAAACAACCAGTGTATGCTGCACACCCACTGCTGTTGGCTGAACTGTGTTTTCTTGCACTGCTAAACCCTACAGTAGTGCACCGACCCGGAACAGATGCAGTCGACCTATATACAGTAAGCTGTGAGTGAACAGCTTCCATCTGCAAGAGCAATCTGGTACTTTTGAGTCCTTTGAGCTCTGCTATGTTTCCCCGCCTGCTGCTTACGCTACGCTTCACACTTTGGACACTGCACTGCAGTTCAACTCCCAGAATTGGCTTTCTGGCTGTCTTCTGGGCTAATACTGAATAGCCTTGGGGCTTGACCTTTCTGGAAGGCAGTGAACTGTCAAGCCTGGTTACATTTTAGTGGTCCTGCATCAGTGTACAACACACTCCTGAGTGTGCTGATTGTGACATTGTCTGGCAGACTACCCGAGCCCAGGTGTCATTAGAGGTCTTCAGCTCTGACCTTTGCTGCCAGATAATCCCAATGAAGATATCTGGCCTTTGAAAGAATCTTAATGAATTTGGCGTTTTTATGTCCCAGAAAGAGGAAACTGTTTTTTAAAGAGTGCTCACAGACTATTGAATCATTTGTGGGGAAGTTCTTAGGCACTTGAGTGATCATTAACCTCACCTTGCACAACTTTCTCAAGTCACTGCCTGCCTTAGGTCAATGAATAGGAGAACAGATACCCCTTTAGGCTATCATGAGAATAAAACAACAACAACAAAACGAAACGAAACACTGCAATAAAAGCAGCCGAGAAAATATGTGCAAAACACTGTTCTCCACAGGTAACGCACTCCCATCTCGTCCAGTGGTGTGTGAGATTTAGCTAACAAGCAAAAAGCTGTCAGGCTTCGGCAGGGGAGAAATGAGACACAATTAGATAAACACAGTTCAAGCAAATTGCTCTAAAATCCAAACAGTGGGCGAGTTTTAACTCGACGCTGAATAAAACCCCCCAAAACAAAACACAAAAACGGATCGGCCACTGCTTCATCAACTCTAGGACAGAGGCAGAGACAGGTATGTTGGGAATTTTGCAGCACTACAGAGTGAGCATGGTGAACACTAGAGCGTGACCTGGCTTTGTGATTGGATCTCAGAGTTCTTGGAGGGTAATTGGGCTCCAGGGCTCAGACAGCAGTGGAAAAAAGGGAGAAAAGGTGGAGGTTATCAAAAGATTCGGAGGGCCGAAAGACAAGATACAGACTCTAGACAGGACACAGACAGACTTCTCTGTGATATTGTGAGCCTGTTTGGTGAGAAAGCGCGAGGCAGGTGAGGAAGAGCTGATTTTGGGTGTGTGTACGAAAACCCTCTAAGTGCAACTATGTATTTATTTGACAGAGATGGAGCAGTCACTGAACCAAAAATGAAGCACTGTTTTCAAGAAGTGTAGGGCTGTTATAGCACTTCCAATGTGTGGCATCAATATTTCAGACAGTCAAAGGCAATGCCGATGAAATCCAACTGATTAACACACACACACACACACACACACACACACACACACACACACACACACACACACACACAGGGGAAAGAGAGAGAGAAAAAGAGAGAGCAACACAGGAAGGAGTGTAATGATTAATCTGAGCACCCAAGGTTTGACCTTAGTAACCCCAAGGCTGTGGCTGTAGATCTCCACATTAGGAATGCAGCCACATAACCTTGCACACCAGCCATCTTCCCTCTTAACCCACTCACCTGTCTTGCAGCAGCACCTGTTCTGGGCATTCATTGATATTCCGATCATGTATCTTTCCCTTTCCAAGTTCCCCTCACAACCTCCAGTGCTTGTAAGAATGTGTATAAATGTATGTGTGCTGCTGGTAAGAAAAAAAATAGAGAGAGAGAGCAAGCATGTTTACAGCTTTCCTCTGGGCTCTTTCAAAAACGAATTCTACCTCCAATCTAATCTCCAACTAATATACCAAGACTGGCTGCCCGCCTACATAATCTTGCATAGCTGTAGTGCCCATATGGCCCAAAGGGATCTCTCATTGTTTTATTACAATCTGGGCCTTCTTTCCCTGGTTCTTGTAATAGCCTGTCCTTGGGTGTTTTATTATGGCGGGTCATTTCATTCATTCAGATATACCACAAACGTCCTATTGCGAGCTGGAGGGAAGGGTGAATGTTATATAATCATTAATGCGGTATATTAAAATGTTTTTAATTGCACTGAACAAAAGACAGCACAGGTGCAGAAAGCTCAGCAGTTGACATAACCAGATAATATGTAACAATCCAAGTATAACTTCTTAGTATGGGCAAACATCCAACTGCAATCATCAGCTGGTTATTTTATCATTGTAAGGCATTAAGTCTGTCTTCCAATTGGCTAATATATGCCTTGGCGCGATTCCAGACCCGATATGCTGGCAGTGAATTGGTCTTAGGGCTTCCATTAGCTGCTATCTAGATAGTACTGTGTCTGGTAGGTCTAGCTTTCATACCCCTCCTGAGGTGTGATTGTCAAGGGCAGCTTACCTCCAGCCAGAGGTGGTCGAAGTGAGAAACACGTAATAGAAAAGAGGAGCAGGAGGACAACGGAGAAGCGAGCAAAGGTTGTTAAAGAATGCTGCTCAGGTTTTGAGCTAGTGAAACGAGGAGGGGGGGCTCTCTGGGATGACAGAGTGTCTGGCCGATCTGGCGGGAAAGGAAATCCAAATGTGGGGATGGGATGGTTGCCACGGTGCTGAGGGAGGATGCAAGTGATGGATGGCAGTTGTTAGACGCAGTAATTGTGTTCAGGTAATTGACCCCGCTCTCTCCCCTTTTCTCACTCCCCTCCTGGTGAGCCAAGCACTCCATCTCTCTTTCACTTCTGTTCCACAGACATGAGAAAGCATCAGCAAGGTTTGGTGGCCCACTTATTAAGGATTTTCAAGCTTTTTGCTTTGTTATACTGGTGGCTGCATCTCATTTTATGTCAGTTAGGACAATAATTTTAAACCGTTAGCAGACAATGCTATCAACAGTGGGTTAGTGTGACTCACTCACAATAGAGTAAAATAGGATGCTAACCTCCAAGGGAAAACTGGTGATTGCACTGAATTGCTTTTGGTGACTGATTCCAAGTAGCTGCACTCTGCTAGTTGGAAGGAGTGTGCAGACAGTTGCGGTCTGAGACTCAGACCGACTGCACTCACTCTCAGGCAGATTGCCAACATGTTGCAATCAACTCAACTCAACTGGTTGCCAGCTGGTTGTATTCTGGTTATATTCCTATATTTATGGAAGCATGCCTTGTTTTGCATTGTCTCATAGCAACTATCTCATTATTTCTGGACACATTTCTGAATTTCTACTTCAGATCTATGAGATTCTGGCTGGATTATGAATCTAAGTAGCTAATGTCAGTGCTGTGATCACTGACCGGTAGCATTTAATTACTGTATTATCACAAACAGAAATGTATTAATGTAATTTTTAACTTGACTCCATTCATTCGCGAACTGATAGCAGACATACTCCATCTTATTGGTGTTTTATCACCATATTGTAATTTTATTTATCTTATTTTATTTGACAACGGATGCTTACAACAAGTAGTTGCAGATCTTTAAAGCAACCACAAAAAAAAAAGGCAACGAGATTACAAGATTGCAAACAATCGGAAAGATTTCGGTCATTCCGCTGTCTGTAGTATTAGTCCCAGCAAAGCAACAGTCAGAATCCAGCAAAATCTTCAAATGCAAATGCATCCAATACAGTAAAGACAAAGCATGAGGATGCAGAGACGGACTTTAAACAGAAAAAGAAACTAAGAACTAAGACAGAAGATCTGAAGCAAACTTTTACCTTAAGTAACTTTGCTTGCATTGCAACCTCTCACTCTTAGTAGAAGCTATATCTGTTTTGCTGTTGAGTTTTAAATTACACTGTAGCGATATCAACCTCGCTATCATAGGTTATTTTCAGGAAGGGGTATAGACAGCAAGCTATCGAGCTACTAGTTTCCAGTTAAAATATATATTTTTCCACATTTAGGAGTCCCAACATGTTTAGTGAGCTCTTCATTAGCCTATTTCCACTGTCAAGTAAAAGGTGTAGAAGCAGTTGGAGCTGCAGCACACACTCACCTTTAGTGATAAAGGCAATTGCCCAGTGACTAAAACGGAGAAGGATTGTCATGGCTCAATATGGAGGAGGCGATGATGTACTTCCCTCTTCATGCATCAGCAGCTTATAGCAGTATTCATCACTGGTCCCAGACCCTGTGCTAATAATCAGCAGGGTATATCTCAATCTACAATCTGTGATTTATACCAAGCTCTGCAGTAGGGTGACAAGTTTTTAAATGGAGCAGTGCAATGTAAATCATAACCTCAGTGGGTGTTGCGTTGGCGGGTTCATGCTGTGAGATACGGGGAAAAAGGCGGAACGTCCATCAGCAAGTATGAATTTGTGTCTGAGCACTTTCAACTGCTGGAGAAAGCGTTATGGAGCAGTGTTTGCACAGACCGGAATCTCATGTTTACTGCTAGTTTCAGATTTCTATCCACGTTATTTTCTGTATTGTTCTATAGCTGTTGAAGCAACAAGACTTTTGCTTCTTCGTGGTTTTTAATTTCCAATTCATCATTTCACAGGCAGTGAATTTTAAAGCATGTCGTGCTAACCACAACTGACTCCCAGTCATTATTTTGATGCTAACCATGTCACTCATAAGCTTCTTCTTCTCCTTTTTTTTTACAGTCAATTTTACTGCACAGTTCAATCTCACCTTTTAGGATCAGGCAGTAAAGAAGGCCAATGTCACCCTGCTAACTCGGATCATAAACTACCCATGCCCGGCTTTCTAATTCACAGGTCTGTCTGGACTTGGAGCATGATGACATCACCTTGTCACACCCAACTGAGGCGCAGGTTATGCTTTGTCTCCTTTGACCTTGCTTGCTCTGATTCATGGAGTTGAGGTTGAGTAGCACAGGGCTTTATGAGGTTTTCTTCCATTTCCTTGCTTTCGTCTGGCACTGAAAGGTGGAGAAGAAAATGATAATGCCAGAGGATCGGGAAAAATTTCTTTACTCACTGTAAAGCAACATAAGAGTTATTTGCCAGTCTAACTAATGTTTTACAGGAAGCTGTTATGTGAATTAACTGAAGGGCAAAGATATTCACCTCTTTCGCTCTCTTTTTTTTTTGCACTGTCTGTGAGCCCACATCTCAATTACAGCTTGTTCAGCAGCCTTTAACACCCAAACCTTAATCCAAAATTGAAGTTGTACTGGAATTGTGAAATGAAAAATGGGCCCTTTGCTGTCTTCAGCAATTGAATTGACCTGAGAGGAGACTGATCTAATGAGAATATGCCTGGGCTGAATTAAAATGCTATTAACATCAAATCAGGGAAAAGCAATAATCAAAGATAGATAAATCTGGACTGTCCCTCCATTGTTGTCCAAGGACAGTCACTGCTGACTGGTCCCATCTAAGCTCTTTCCTGTAAAGATGCCAGGCAACTCCACACACTCCTGTCTTCCAACCTCCATTTTTCCAAAGCACTTGGTCCACTTCAGAATCTCCGAGTGAGGTCACATTAAAAAGATGTCATGAGATATTTTCAAAGACAAAGTCAAATTCAATAAAACCCAGTGGAAAGTGCTTTCAGAAGCTTATTATATAACAAGCTTTTTATCCCCACACCCACTACCTTTAAATCCAACCGCTGCCCCTGCAACGCATCTTTTCACTATCCTAGGTGTATTAAATAGAAATCAGGTCTCGGATGCCCGTTCTGTAATGATCATTTGGGCCAGCAAATGTCTCACACTTTACACAGGCAGGCTGCCACATCTGACTTCCGTCTGTGTGACATTGCTGTGACTCCATTAGCTAAAGTGTTGGAAGTAAATGATCGAAGAGAGCGCCTTGGAGTGTCAGACCCTTCTCGAATCAGCTGGCCTCTATCGATTCAATCACAGAATAAAGGATGAAGCAGGGAATAGTCACCCCAGGTGCATTTTGTCTAACCAAGCCACACTCTATCTTTTAAAGCTGGCACATTGCGTCATGGAGCCATTCTTTCCCATTCTTGGTCAAGTAGGCACGGGAGCTCTAAAACTGACGAGGTCGGCTAAGTGATTATAAGTACAAACACAGCACCGCAAATGACATGGACACAACATGCTCACACGCTCTTTCTCCTAGAGGTCCAGCAGCGAGCCACGGGAGGTGAAAACTCCGTGGCTCGCAGGTGAAAACTCACAAGATTGAAAATTTAGCATCACCATGGTCTTTAGAGTAAACTGACCAATGATCTCACCCCGCCATCTAAATCTTTGCTCAGGCACTGTGTCTGAAAAATTTAGGTTTCTTGTTAAGTAAAAGGTTCAATTCCAAAAGGTTTTTTTTGTATGTTTTGCGATGGTAGGTGTGCATTTTTAACAACTGTGATGCGTGTTTGGGTCCTATAAAGGAAATCGAACTTTTCAAGTACCAATGACATAGAGAGAAATTCCAGCTGAGCCTCATTAAAATGTACATTTTCTTTTTTCTTTTTTTTTTGCCTGTCCCATTTGGTTCTTTAGCCGTCAGAATTGTTGTCTGAAGACCAACAAGGAGACCAAATGGATCATCACGGCCTTGCCGTATTGGTCCATTTGATCAACCTTTGTTGTTATTATTTATTTTATTTTCAGTTGTTACAGACGGGACAGACATGACTGAGGGATAGGAAAGGGAGAAAGAAAGATGAAGGAAAAGAAAAATAGAAGGGAAGAGCGACAGTGAGAAAGGGCACTTAAAAAGAGAAAGAAGAGAAAAAAAATCTCCTGGATCACCTGTTGAGAGAAAAAGAAGAGAAAACAAGCAAAAAAACAGAGCAACATACTAAGCACAACACCATCACATTAATCTAGCTAAGTGTAAACAGCAGTAAATACTAAATATTGAATGTTGTTGTGTAGCAAGCAGGACCGACAGCGCACAATGTGCTTGGAAATAGCAGCCAATAAAGGTGTAGTTTATGTCTATGAACAGTGAACACCCGTGTGCACACCTGTGTGGATCAGCGCGCTTGTATTCAAAAGGTTTCCCCATGTAATGGTCTGCTGGAGGGTGTGGAGAGCCATAGCCCCGTCCCCGAGGGCATGAAGCAGGCATGGAGGAGATCCATGCCTCCCCTGCACCCTGGTGACACACCCGCACCCCAAGGCCCTACTTGTGTGGGTGGGTGTGTTGGAGCGGGAAGAGGGAGGCAGCCGGGGATGGGGAGAAAAAGAAGGGAGGAGCAAGATGCCCCTCCCTGGGGCCAGCTTCCCCGCTGACCCCAGTAGGCACCCCCGTCCTTCGGCACCCACCAAGGCAAGGGAACCCAGGCCCATCCAGATCGGGGCCTACGGCAGCAGGACCGCCCAGCCCCACAGGACCCGGGACAGCCCACCCAACCCCACCGCAGAGGAAACTGTACCCACCCTAACATTCAATCATCTCCCAAATGTACATTTTCTTTAAAGTTTAAAAGAAAATGTCATATCTCCAAATTTAGACCACAAGCATACTTGAGTGGTGAAAATTTAAACTAGCAAATTAAATTATATAAAAGGATTACAATCAAAGCACTTATGTCCTTTTTTTAAACGGTGCGTTCTATGCAATAGCGCTAGCGCTTATAAATGAAATAGTGCTTTAAATCAATTTAATTAGGCTCAGTCTTCTTTATGTAACTCCAAATCACAACATCAGTCACATCAAGGCACGAATTCAATGAAAAATAAATTGGTTCTATATCTTAACCAGTATCTATCACTCTTTGTTTGCAATCTAAGTTTTAAAATTGCTATCTAACCTCTGGATTACAAATTGGAGGTAACTGATTCAAACGGTCAAACTAGTCTAATGGGAGAGAAGTTGATGATTTATAAATGTATATAAATTACATGTGTTAGTTGAAGGGGAAAACAAATAAGATAAAAATATGTGGAAGCATCCTTTACTGCAGCTGCTACTCACCGTGCCTCACGTTCTCTCTCTTAAATGCTTTGCTTCTTTTATTGATTTTTATTTATTTTTATGCTGATTTTTTCCCTTTTTTCCATATGAGCTTACCTGCAATAGCTTCTGGACACTTATAGATCATTAGGACTAAAGTGTTCTTAACAGAAACAGCAACATTTTTATAGTTACCTTATCCTCAGCGCTCCGTGTGTCTGTGGCCTAGACACAGCTGAAGCCTGATTACAGCGTCTGGGCACCGAGCAGCCTCAATAGCCTGGAAAGGTGCTAACCGCTAGGCTAACTAGCAACAAGATGCCTTCCCTCTCCACAGATGACTACCACAGCCTCCTGCAGAAGATTGCAGTACTGGAGACAAAAATTCATCGCTTAGAAGTAAACGTGGAGGTAAATGGACTGTGTGGAAATGAAACAACCTTGCCTTTGATTCAAAACAATGGCGATGAGCAAGCTAGTACACAGCTAAGGAGCACAGATAACATGACCAAGAAAGTAGACTTTGAGCACTATTATAAATCCTCAAGCGATAATCCCCCCTTGGACTGTCTTGGTGCAAAACCAAGACATAAATCATGTCTCCTAGAAGAGGGAGGACGTATCACAGGCAGGGCACAGCGAGCTAAAATCTCTGAAACCGACTGGCCTTCACTTCCTACGAGACAGAGAAGCTCTTCTACCCCTGTATACGAGAGGAAACAGGACTGGACAACCGTGAATAGGAAGGTTAACAACAAACCTTCAAAACAACTGAATGTGAAACTGCACAACAGATTTGCTCCACTATCAAAGGACCCTGGATCTATATCGGACAACCATCCATCTAAAAGCAGCGAAGTAAGGTCCGAAAATCTTTTGAAAAGTAAAAGGCCACAGGGAAAGCTAAAGGCTAGGCCTGAAACTCTGATTGTGGGTGACTCTGCCGTAAAGGATGTACAAAGGATGTGCGGTAAGAACACTAAAGTCCTCTGCTTTCCTAACGATATGGTCAACAACCTGAAGGAGAGAATTCTTCAAATTGCAGATGAATATCCAACTGTGACAAACATTGTTCTGCATACAGGGTCAAACGATGTGTCCAAACAACAGTTGGAGGTTCTGAAACGGGACTTTACTGGATTATTAAATACTGTAAACTCTCTGAATGCAGCTGTATTCATCAGTGGACCTGTACCGCCGGTCAGAGGAGGAGACGAGAGATTCAGCAGATTGTTTACACTGAATAAATGGCTTATATCAGCATGTGCTGACCACTCAGTGCATTTTATCAACAACTTTAATATTTTTTGGGAACGCAGGCATCTGTTTAAAGCAAATGGATTTAATTTTAACAAGTCAGGGGTGAAACTGTTCACCTCCAACTTGTTTTATTCCATACGTCATCCATCTGTGCTTGGTGCCAAGGCTGAGATAAACGAGGAGTTATCTCATAAAGAGGAACAAACAGTACTCCAAGAACAGACAAAGCCCAGCAGAAACCTTGAGGAGGAGCTCCATCTGCCCCCACCCGGGAAGAGCCTCAGAAAGGAGAGACATCTGAGGCAAGAAGAGGGGTCCCTATTTGCCTCCAACTCTCTCGACAACACCAACGACCAGGACCAGGACCAGGGACCACGATCTTCCCCAGTCCCCCAAACCCCTGGCAGGCCATCACCCCCATCACCCTCCTCCCCCTCCCTTTCTCCCCCCTCCCCACACCTGAAATTCACTGAGGAGATGATGGAGCGGGTCAATGCTGGGCTCAGATCTACCCCCCGGCCCAATCCCTTTTTGTCCCCCATAAACCCCCCACCAGAGCAGCCAAAGGTTCGCCACCGAGCCCCACCTTCAACAGAGCAATCGAGGTCACATTGCCCAGCCTCGCCCCCCTTAGTTCCTCCTTACCACCTTCATGCTCTGTCTCCGCAGTCTGATGTGTGATGTGTGGAGGGTCCGGGCTGCGAGGATTATGGCAGTGGTGACTTTTCCCAGGAGAAGCTGGGACCCTGTTTACTAGAAGATTTTAAAATCTCTGTACTTTCAGGTGACAGAAGGAGACATGTGGCCTGGTCAAAACACAGAGAGCTGCACTCTAAAAGATCTTTAAACATAGTAAACATACCTTGTGTGCCACAGACTGCTCCCAAACACGAGGGGACAAGTAATGCCTCTAAAACACTTAAGTTGGCTTTATTAAATGTTAGATCTTTAGCTGGGAAAACATTTTTAATTAATGATTTAATCACTGAGCACAGCCTTGATTTTATGTTTTTAACTGAAACTTGGTTGGACCAAAGTAACAGTGGAGCTGTTCTCATCGAGACGACCCCTCCTAACTACAGTTTTATCAGTGAGGCCAGGGTGAGCAGGAGAGGAGGAGGGGTTGCTGTCTTATTTAATGAATCATTTCAATGTAAGCAGCTATCTCCTGGAAGTTTTCAGTCTTTTGAATATGTGGCTTTACAGCTGAAGGCCCCATCCAATGTTGTGTTTCTTAATGTTTACAGGCCTCCCAAATACTGCACAGACTTTTTTAATGACCTCAGTGAACTGCTGTCTGTGATCTGTGTTGATTTCGACTGTGTAATTATTGTTGGGGATTTTAACATCCATGTGGACAACCCTCAGGACAAAGGGACTAAAGACCTGAGTAACACTCTGGGCAACTTTGGGCTGACTCAGCATGTAACAGAGGCCACACATAATAGAGGACACACTCTTGACCTACTGATCTCCAAGGGCCTGAGCATTTCAAAGGTTACTGTGTCTGATGTGGGCCTGTCTGATCATTACTGTGTTTTCTTTGAAAGTAAAATCTCAGCCCACACAAATATATCAACAGCAGTGATCACAAAACGGTGTATAACTGAAGACAGTAGTGAGATCTTTAACCAGGTCTTCCCATTAACACCTGACCTGTCCAGAGGTTCAGTCAATGAGCTCGTCAATAGCTTCAATGCAAAAATGTTAAATGTAATGGATACAATTGCTCCCATTAAGGTGAAGGTTATCTCTGGAAGGAAAAAGTCTCCATGGAGAAACTCCACACTAGTGAAAAATGAAAAAAGAGAGTGTAGGAAAGCTGAGCGCAGATGGAGAAAAACAAACCTCCAAGTTCACTATGACATCTATAAAGAGAAACTTCACAATTATAATTTACAACTGAGGAGTGCTAGGAGGTCCTACTTCTCTGACATCATCACTAAAAACAGTCATAATGCTCGGGTCTTATTTTCTACAGTTGACAGGCTAACAAACCCTCCTGTGCCAGTGGCAGCTGAACTTCATTCAACCATGGCCTGCAATGACTTTGCCAAATTCTTCACAGAAAAAATCCAAAAGATTAGACAAGCAATTGGTACATCAACAGCAGATCCAGACTATGTACTGTGTCCACTGAAAAACTGTTTAAACACCATAAAACAGTTTCACCCTATTAACAGCAAAGACCTGGAGGACATCTTAGGTCAACTGAACTCCTCCTCTTGCTGTTTAGATGTGCTGCCAACAAGTTTCTTCAAAAAGGTCTCAAAGACTTTAGAGTCAGACCTGTTACAGATCGTCAACTTTTCTTTAATGTCAGGTGTGTTTCCGGAACCACTAAAAACTGCTGTAATAAAACCTATACTGAAAAAGGACAATCTTGACAAGACACAAATGAACAACTACAGGCCGATCTCAAATCTCCCATTTTTAAGTAAGATCATTGAAAAAGCAGTTTCTCAACAGCTCAATTACTTCTTAAAACAGAATAACTGCTATGATGCCTTCCAGTCAGGTTTTAGACTGAACCACAGCACTGAAACTGCTCTGACCAAAGTGTTCAATGACATATGTCTGAATACAGACAGTGGAAAAATGTCAGTCTTAGTTTTGCTGGATCTCAGTGCAGCATTTGATACAGTTGACCACAACATATTACTCAAACGACTGGAGAACTGGGCAGGTCTTTCAGGAACTGTACTAAACTGGTTCAAAACATACTTAGAAAACAGGAAATACTTTGTATCAATAGGTAACTTCACATCTGAGCAGACAAGTATCACATGTGGAGTTCCCCAAGGTTCCATCTTGGGACCCCCTCTGTTTAACATTTACATGCTCCCACTGGCACAGATTATAAAGAACAACAAAATAAACTATCACAGCTATGCAGATGACACACAAATATATATCACAATGTCACCAGGAGACCGAGGCCCTGTACAGGCTCTTGGTAAATGCATTGAGGAAATTAATGACTGGTTGTGCCACAATTTTCTCCAGCTAAACAAAAACAAAACTGAAGTAATAGTCTTTGGCGCCAAAGAAAAACGATTACAGGTCACCAGAGAACTTCAATCTATACATCTAAAAACCACAAACCAGGTGAGAAATTTGGGTGTAGTGATGGATGCAGACCTAAACTTAGAAAAACACATTAAGACAATAACAAAATCAGCTTACTATCACCTCAAGAATATATCAAGGATAAAAGATCTGATGTCTCAACAGGACCTGGAAAAACTAGTCCATGCATTCATCTTTAGCAGGCTTGATTACTGTAACAGCATCTTTACAGGTCTACCTAAAAAATCAGTCAGACAACTACAGCTCATTCAGAACTCTGCTGCTCGAGTCCTCACTAAAACCAAAAAAGTGGACCACATCAGTCCAGCTCTGAGGTCTTTACACTGGCTGCCTGTCCGTCAGAGGATAGACTTTAAAGTTCTGATGCTGGTCTATAAAGCTCTGAATGGTTTAGGACCAAAATACATCAGTGACCTCCTGACCCAGTATGAACCTTCCAGATCCCTCAGGTCATCTGGATCCAGTCTTTTATCAGTTCCCAGAGTCAGAACCAGACACGGAGAAGCTGCATTCAGCTTTTATGCTCCATATATCTGGAACAAACTCCCAGAAAGCCTCAGATCAGCTGAAACACTCAGTTTATTTAAATCCAGGTTGAAGACTCACCTGTTCTCAGCTGCATTTGAATAAAGCACCAAATCCACACTTAAGCTTAAATTTCAAAACTAACATTTTAACTACTGATTTTATCTATTGTTCTGATTTTATCTGTTTTGATTTTATATACTGTTTTGTTTGTTTGTTTGTTAATTAGTTAGTTTGTTTGTCTGCTTGTTTTAATCAATTTTAAATCATGCTTTTTATTTGTTTTTGTTTCTAATGTCTCTGTAAAGCACTTTGAATCACCTTGTTGTTGAATTGTGCTATACAAATAAACTTGCCTTGCCTTGCCTTGCCTTAAACCAGTGCTACATGTGTTTCTGGGCATTGAGATGGTGAGTGCAGAGAGGTCAAAGGTTATTTTAGCTTGTTCAAATTCAGGCCAAGTCCACCTCATTGTGTTTGTTCTAATGTTTTGGTTCAGAGAAGTTTGGGAGTTTTCTTGGCTTTCTGTTTTCATTTTGCCTCAATGATCCTCTCACGCCCCAGCTGGGAACCTGCTTGAACTTAATCGTGTTTATATGAAAGTATGAGCCAAGGTGGCAGAATGCATCAAGAATATGTCCAGTAAAATATATATTTTCTGGCCTTATGACCTCCAACACTATCTAACTGCTTACAGATATCCCAAGTTTGCTTTGAGACACTGGGGAATTTCCTTGGCATTTCTTCAAACCTATCTCTGCCCTCTAAAGTTGCATGAGATAAGCACTTTTGTTAAATACCTCAAATGTAAATTCTTACAGTGGATTTGCCTAGGGACAAATCCTGGCAATCTTCCCCATAGTTACAGTCTTTATCTAAAGAAGTAGCCTTATTTTCATGGGCAGTATTTTAGTATTTTCCCCTGTGTCAACCCCCATCTCCCCCAACAACAAGTATGTCTGTGTGCAGGGGCACAGCTAACTCTGTTTTTTTTTTTTTGAGATTTAGGCTCAAATAAATGCTTACCTTAAGCCACAGAGTCTCATGTTGGTTTGTTTGTATATGTTGTGTAGACAGAAATGCAGTGCACAGCTAAAATCTTGAGTCGTCACTCATTACAGACTTTTAAAAGTTTGTTTAAGCAATAGCTCTCCAGGTTTTCTGAAGTTCTTTCAAAGTTTTTCTTTGGACATTGGCAGCTTTCTTCTTACACATTTTTACTCCAGTCCTTGTACCTGACCCTTCACACTGACCCTTTCAATTATTCAAGCATAAAAAAGGCACCTAACTTAAACCATGAAACAAGCTGTGTCCCAAAAGCAGGCTGCATCCTTTGGAGGACCCGGCCTTCGCGGTCTACGAGGCTGTGAAATGGGACGGTGTAGGCTTCTGATTTGCGTCACCAGCTGTCTCTGTAGAGTTTAATAAACTCAGCTGTCATCTAAGTGACTTATATATCACGTTTAACCTGAGTAGCGAAAGAACACGGGGGTTTGTAAACGATGTGCTGGGAGTCCGCTGTTCTCGCCGGCTCTAGTGACCCTTGAACCCCCGGCTAGCTATTGATCTGGTGGGTAACAGACGTCTCCGAAAACATCTGAGCACTTTTGCAAATATGTAATGTCTTGATAAACCGAGCAGATATTTGAAGTTTACACAGCTACATTCTCACTTGAAAATATGTTAACAGTTTATTTTGTGACCTAGAAAGAGAAATATGAGTAATATTAAAACTAATTAGCTGCCGCCATTGTTGGAACCTGGAATTGGCTGGGCTACGCTATGAATTCTGGGATAGGTCAGGCCTATCCCGACCCATCCTTCAAATTTGGGGAAATGAAGGACGCATTTGTCAGCCGCATTTGGAGCAGCATTCGAATTGGGACAGCCTTCGTCGCCTGGCTGTGACATAAATGCGGCCTCCGAAGGATGTGGCCTAGGTTTTGGGACACAGCCACAGTGTTATCTCTCCAGATAACACACAACTTAGCAAGGAAACTATTTTGAGTGGTATCTTTAGGCACTTTGCTTCTAGCTGCCTGTTGCAAAAACACATAATTTGTTTCCATTTCCTTAGTTTATTCTATGAAAAATGCCAAAGATAACACAGTTTGGCAACAGCTGTATGGAGTGATGAGTCCAATTTTGAAAATTTTGGTTCAAATTGTCAATATGTATGAAAAGTGAGTGTGTCTACAGCCATCTTTAAAACACAGTGGAGGCTCTGTCGTGGCTTTGGGCTGAAAAGAAAAGTACTGTCAGATTTTGATCCTCCGTGTAATATGATCTGGAAAGAGTCTGATTGGCAAAGGCAACATCCAAAAAGTGTCCTTGAATGCCCTTCAAGAAGCCTGGAAAACTATTCCTGAAGTCTACTTAAACAAATGACAACAACATTTGGCTATGAGAGTTCAGGTTGTGTTGTAAAATAAAGACAGTCATACTCAATATTCTGTTTTTGACTTTTATACACTAAATGTTTATATTTTTATGATATGATACTGCACCTAAAATGGGTAAATGTGAAGAAATGAGGGGTAGCTCAAGACTTTTGCACAGTACCGTACCACTAACTCTTCTGGGGACTCTGTGCTCAGATCTTTTTGTTTCAACACATTGTGGGTTATTTGCTGTTTGCTTTAAATCTGTATTTCATTTCAGAGACTTCCTCCTTTTAAGGACACAGCTTTAGTCGATTTAGCACAGACACAATCCAAGCTGTCACATCTCACCACACACTGCCCAAAACTAATGGTGCATTTGGTAGGTCTTTGCCATTTTATAAACTCTGAAATTTCCAATGTTACCACAAAACAGTGCTGAAAACTTTCAACTGTAATTGGAGAGAGATCCAACGAGATGAAGCCAGATAGACAGATAGTCCACCACGAGAGGCTTTTGAGAAAATAGTCCGTTTTAGTGCTTCTTGTGAAACAGGCCTTCAGATTGCCAAAAAAGAGCGACGCCAGGGAGTATTTGATGGGAAAGAAACAATTTCTGACACCTAGAGTCCCACAGCATCCATATCATTCTTTTATAATTATCTTCTAGCTGTGCTGCTGACTAAATTGTTTCATTCTGTTCATGTATAATTATAACTGCAACTTATGGCTACATAGCATGTGTTGGCATTGTTCCTAGGCAACATGTTGCCATAGCTTTAGTTACTTTATTAATTAGAGTAATCAAAATATACAAACTGTTCATGCACACAATACTGATGCAAATAATGGCCTTCAATTTAATCAAAAAAATTGATTAAAACGATAAACCTGACAAGATTTTTTTTAACTCAAGTAAGTGGGTCATTTTTATCAACAGTAAAACATTTTAATATTCTCTCTGTTATTAATAATTCTGAATAATATAAAAAAGCTACTTGTGTGAAACAAACTTTAATGAAACTAGAGGAAAGACTGAAAGCAACAAACTGAACTTCAGTTCATGGTAACATTTTTCTTACACTCCTGTCTGATAGGTCTACGTGTTCACCAGCGGCATCTTCAGGACAAAAACAGCCTTTTCTCCAAACTGTCCAGTGTTATTACAAAAACTCACTTTATCTGTTTGTTTCTCCATAAAAGAAGGGTGTGGAAGCTTCCTCTCAATTGACACAACATAGGGCGGAGTTTTTAAGAATCCAAAAAAATGTGACGTTTAGGCTTGTTCCCGAATGCCTCGTCTCATCTCTTCTCCTAGACTAGCAAACAAAATCACTGAAATTGAGATCACTGACATCAACAAACAATCATTTTCAGTTACACTAATTATGGAATTTTCCTACATTTGAAATGCACTGAAGGTTCAAAGGAAGGAGACCAATACTGGTGACTGGACTGGTTCTTATATAGCATTTTTTCTTTTACTCTTTTTGAGCAGGGATCGAACGCCCAATCTTCCGACTATTAGATGACCTGCTCTACCCCGTAAGCAACAGCCACCTCAATACTGGCAACAGAAGTGCATAAACATGCTACAACTGAAAAATATACAGAGGCCACAGTCATCTTTTCAGGATTTGGTAGAACACTTGAAATGGGACAGTGCAGTGAGGCCTGCTCTGGCATGTTCAATCTTGAGATGCTGAAAAAGGAAGGATCTGAACTGGGACACATCCGAAAGCCCCGAAGGGCAGAGGGAAGTCATTTAAAAACAGCATGTCGGTTTGTACTCTCACAAGAAGTTAGCAGAAGTTAGCATTAAGAAGTTAGCAGAAGCCGCGGAAAAGCATTTGTTCTTCTGGGAGCAACTATATGTAGCTACATGGGAAAGTTTTCATTTTTTAATTACACCGTCAGATAGCACTGCTCCACCATGTAACCTTAACCTGTGATGTTTGTTGCGAATATTGTTTTTTTTTCTCTTGAGGTAGATATGCTCTTCCTATTGTTTAAACTAAATTTGAAGGGATAAGTATTCAGAAGTGTTGGATTTTTTCCCCCCATGAACATGACTGTATTTGGGAGGATTTTGATAGAAGACAGAGATATTCCCCTGAAATCCTGTGGAATTTGTGTTCATGAGCTTCTGGATTGATGCACTATTTGTCTAAGCTGTGTGGGTGTAATATTGTCAACTACTAATTTGTGGGCTCTGTGTTTTAACAGGTGGATCCACTAAAGTTAATTTTACACTATTTTCTTTTTCTTTTTTTTGTTTTAGTCCTCTTGTTGGAGTCTTGTTTAGTTTAAGGGGTTTGCAGCAGCAGCCTGTGGTCTTCCGGAGAACTTGGAACTGAAGGCTATGAAAATAATACAAACTGTAATAGATGCATCTGTGCAGCGTGCAGTGTTGTTTCTGTTTATGGTTACAGTTTGCACACAATTACATTTAAAGCTTTTAATTTGCTTTTTCACTGAACAAAACTTTTATTGTTTAGTATAAAAAAAGATGAACCTGAGTTCTGGGCTGTTTGGATGTTATAGTTTTCCCTTTAATATTCTTGCTTGGCCTTTAAAATGTTCCTATTCATGCAGTGGATTCTTTCACTCTGAAATAAGCTGGGATCCAGATTTTAATCACACCTGGGTGGTCATCCAAATTCAATTCCAAATGTGATTAACAGTGACATGATTGTCTGCCATTCATGTAAAACCAAGAGAAAAATAAATGGTAAACACTGCCTCCTGAATTCAGAGAAAACAAAATGCATATTTATTTTTTTATCAACAAAATCTGAAACCTCTGCCCTCAACAGGAGGAAATCTCCACGGACCAGAGGAAATAACAAGCTGAAGCAAGCCAAGCAGTCAGGGCACTGGCGGCCCTGCTGAGCATGGCTTAGCTCTGCCTGACGCAGCATTGTCAGGACCGAAACGTCGATCGGCCACTTTACCTGGTGTTCCCAGCTGTGCCAGCGCTGGCCTTACCTCTGTTGAAGCTCCTGCACAACTTCAGAGGACGGAGCTACATGCTGAGAAATAGGTTAGATACCCCTGGCACGAAAAAAAGAGACACACAGCCGGGAGAAAGCGAGATTTTGCGGGGGCGGTTACTTACTGTTCAGCTATGTAGGGTGGTGAATACTTGTTTATGACTTCTGTTAAAGCGCTATGCGTGTCACTGGCAAGAAGCCTGCTAGACCGATCGATGATGAGGAGCTGCTGCTGCAGCAGCCATGTGAGACATGCCCTGATTTAATTTGCCCAGCCTCCCCGTGTGAGGTTAATGCTTCGATTCTAATGCTAATGCACATGGAAAAAAAACAGCACATCCCCTGCCTGGGTCAGAATGGTTTTATTTAATAATTTTGCTATGGTAATCAAAGTGTTATGTATAAATGAGCCACCACAGCCAATGAATGACAAATTACCTGATAGTCAGGTTATCTGCTTACTACAAAATGAATTGGAAAGTATAGACACAGTCTTTTTCAGAGGTTTTGTTTTTTCTTGTTTGGAAAATACAAAAATGAAAAACAAAAAATGGTGAGTTCCAGCTTCAGCTGCTATGTTGATACAAAACAATTAATCTGATTTTCAGAAGAAAAGCTCTAAAACTAATGGAACTCATCTACTTCCTATTCTTGTGACTTTCGTCTTAAAGTTAAGAAAGAACCATCATTTTTTTTAAACTCTGGAGTAACTTTGGAGTAATGATGATATTCTTCTGTAACCTCCTTAAGTCATGTGTTGATCTTTGTGGATCCCATGGTTACAATATCTTTTCCCTCAAAATTGGAGACACTTAAAAAAAACACCAGAAGAGAAAGCTTCTGGTGGTTTGCACAGTGAGCTCGGATTTCCCATTTAAAGGTCCTATTTTAAGCTCTATGAAACATATCTGCCTCCTATGACCATAAAAGGGCACAAAAACATTGTAATGGTAATAAATATAGAAAGAGAGCAGAAGCAGAGTGCCTTCTATCCTCCAAATGTCCACAGCACAGAGCTACAGTATTGAGAGGCTTTGGAAACCAAAGCCAACCCTTTTACACTTCAATAAAGACATTCATGAACCCGACTGTTCCTGTAGGTCTAAAGGTCTAATAGCCTAGAGCGCTTTCCTTTCAGGTGAATGTGCTTGTTCTAACAGGTGCTTAATAATAGGGAATTCAGGGGAAATGGGATACAAGCCTGAGCGACTGTAAGCAGGTACACAACACACAACAGGATTAGAGAGTAGACTGATCCTGGCTTTGTGTGCTGTCGTTTAGCCAGATTACCACAGCCACGTTTTTATTGTGTGGAAATTGGACAGAAATTTGTTTTCAATTTGCCAGCATTTGAATTTCATTTCGGTGCCTATTTTTGTGCGTGGAATGAAGAAATGCGCCATGCGGTGCACGGTGCAGTTTCACACGATTAACTAGTTTCTCTGAGATAACTGAGCCACCGGTGACACTAAATCAACCTTTTTCATTTGAAACCTTAACATGAGATACTGACTTGCAGAACCTCAAAAACCAGGGCAAGCTGAGGTGAGCAGTGTTTAACGCCAGTGTGTGACATTCTAAATGAGTTCCATAAGATGCAGCTGAAGAGCTGAATCTAAGTGCACACACTGACAGCAGCAGTTCTATGTACTCTACTTCATTTTGCAACTCTTAAAGCATAACGCTTAATCCCAAGGATTCAAAATTAACGCTGCAGTTCCACAGTTTCGTTAATGCTACGGCAGAATTTAACCAACTATCATAAATATCGGCTTTAATAACGTAATATAGCATGCATTGTGGTTTTCAGCTTTTGCTGAAAAGCTCCCTGAAAAGTCTTCAGCTGATCCCAAATGCTGCAGTGAAAGTGTTAAAAGAAACTCGCAGGAGAGATCATATTCTTCCCACTTTAGCTTCTCTACACTAACTTCCTCCAAAAGTATGACTTCAATTCAAAGTCCTTCTCCTCACACACATAATCCCTTATGACCAAGTGCTGCCATATCTTAAAGATCATAAAGTATTATTATTATTATTATCCCAGCAGAGCGCTTCACTCACAGAGTGTATGCTTACTTGTGGTTCCTACAGTTTTTCCAGGCTAGGATAGAAGGTGGTGCCTTCAGCTGTTAGCGTTCTCCTCTGTGGAACCAGCTCCTACGTTACTGAGCCAGACACCACCTCTGCTTTTAACAGCTCATGTCAACTTAAACTATCCTTTATATATATATAAATACTTTTGATGCTACAGGATCAGGCTACTGGGGACCTCCCAGTGTGTTAGCTCCATGTGAACCGTCTTCCTTCTTTTCCTGAATGCATCCCCTCCTGCATGAAATGAACCTTGTATTTAGAGAAAAGCAGACATTTCATAATGCATACAAAGTATAATTAACAGTATTTTAACCATTCTGTCCAAAAGTATGAATTTTTACCATGCTCATGCTTAACCTCTGCTAGGACCAAAGTACAGAATAGCAATTAGGAACGATAAGACTCCTCTGTCACTTCCACAAATCCACTTCATGGTTAGACTGATAAGATGAGCTGTATTATTACACAAAAATCTTGCCTGGCTTTGCTTAACCTGCGCTCAATTCCCCTTACATTCCCTGACTTTACTCCTTTAATGTGTTGTAGTCATGGCGTATATTGAAAAAGCCCAGCATGCCACACATATCCATCCATTTGTTATTATTATTTGAATTGCATTGGAAAGTGGCAACGTTGAATTGGCAATGGGGCGGTGAAGCTGAGACCACCTCAGCCCCAGTATTTTAGGCACAGTTCTGCCTCAGTGAGCTTGGCTGATTGGGATGCAGCAGGGTCTCTCCCTTTCTCTGCGTCTTGCTTTCTCCCTGTGTCTCTTGTTCTGCTCAGCCCGAAACAGACATTTTGATGAAAAGCAAAGGGGGACAAAATGTTTAGAAAGGCAAGGCACATGCGAGGACACACACACTCACAGAGTACAGATGTGTTTCTGCAAAGGTGTGGACACAAATACACAAATAACAATTCCGCGCTGTTGCTAACAATCCTACAATTTCCGTGCTTCTCCAAAGCAAACACACATAATTCAATATCTTATGTAGCATATGTTCAATAACTGCTCTGAAATTTTATTCCACTATTCCCACAAGATTACAGGGTGTACACACAAAGAAAAAAAGATAAGGAAAGGGAAAAGCTGCAGTCTGGGAGCTTTACTCTGGTTTCCTCAAACAGCTCAAACCATGGCGATATTGTGAATTTCTCCACCACATCTTGGAAAACCTCCCATCATGCAGTGCAGTGCTTTTAATATTAAGCAAAGCACATGGCAGTCTAGCAGAAGCTCGTGGTTTGTCTGCAATTCTGATCACAATGACAACAATGAAAACAAAAAAGAGAGAATTAGGATATATTAATATGTTTTGCTCTCTATTATTCCTCAAGGAAAAGCTAATGTGTAGGCGGCTGTCATCTAAAATGCAAGGATACCTTACTTAATGTGGTTAAAAAATTGTCTCAGCACTTGCAATGTTTGTTTTATGATGTTACTGACCTTCACTGAAATTTTGGACAAATGAAGAGAGTGGGACTCTTCTGGTCTTGTAAATCCATTAAGAACACTTTTATAAAAAGTATCAAAAATTTGATTAAACGTTAAGTGGACGTGTTCCTAATCAACGTTTTCAGAGAATACCTGTTTAAGATCTGTTTGTACTGTTTAAACAACTTTGGAGGATGAGAGTATGCCTGAGGAATGGAGAAGAAGTTTACTGGTTCCCAATTCCAAGAACAAATATGATGTGCAGACGTGTAGCAAATACAGGGGGAGAAAGCTGATGGGTCATACCATGAAGATATGGGAAAGAATTGCTGAAGCAAGGTTAAGAGAAGAAGTGACAATCAGGCTTCGTGCTGAGAAAGAGCACTACAGTTGTGATGTTTGGTTTGAGAGTCTTGATGGAGAAGTATAGAGAAGGTCAGAAGGAGAGGCACGGTGTCTTTGTGGAGCTAAAGAAAACATATGATAGGGTGCCAAGGAGGGAACTGTGGTGCTTTATGAGGAAGTCAGGAAGTGGCAGAGAAGTTATTGTAAAAACATAGTGCTTTTCTACTCTACCTGTGCACTCAAAGCACTCATTCACCCATTGATACAAGCCATTTTTTCAAAGTAAGGGTGGAATTATATCAGACATCGACTCCGAGCCCTTTCCTGTTTGCTATGGTTATTGACAGGTTGATAAATGAAGTCATCCCATAGACTATAAAGTTTGCAGATGATACAGTGATCTGCAGATAGAACTAAAAGCAGCAGGAGATGAGTCTGGAAAGGTGAAGGTAGACACTGGACAGAAAGGTAATCAAAGCCTCTAAAGCAAGTCAGAATACATGTGTGTGAATGAGAGGGAGACAGGTGTAAAGGTGAGCAAGAGCAGAGACAGTGGATGAGTTTAAATACCTGGCATCAACCATCCAAAGTAAAGCACAAGACTGCACAAAATAAGTGACGAAGAGAGTGCAGACAGGGTGTCAGGAGTGATTTGTGACAGAAACAAACAGAAACTGGTTTGGATATGTGCAGAGGAAAGATAGTGGATACTTTGGACAAAGGATGTTAAATATGGAGCATCCAGGCAGGAAGAAAAGAGGATCCATGGCTGTAGTGAAAGAGGACATGCAGAGGGGTGGTGTGACAAAGGAAGCCGTTAGACACAGATGACTTGCTCTGGTGACCCACCTAAAAGGAGCAGCTGAAAGAAGAAGGTCCAAGTGTTGGCTAAAACTTCTCTTTTCAACACGCCGCTGTGTCATTTAGGTCTCTTCAAATCAATGAAGAGACCTTATCCTTGGTTGTGAATCACAAACATTGAAGACACAGTCTACCGTTGGCCTTGCTAAGCCTATGACTGTATTTCAGTGTTTGGCACAATATTGAGTAATACTGAAATGAAAGTAGTCAACTAAAAAAGGAACAGAAATTTAAAAAAGTAATGATGAACCTAAATACGGATGCCTCGGTTTGCAACCATTCATTTTCTTAACAGCTCATCTAATTAAGATTATCCCAGCTGTCTTCAGGATCTAGGTGAGGTACACATTGGAAAGGCTGCCAGTCTGTAATGGACTTATCTTTATGTTATGAAGAAATGCGTGACACTGAACAACATGCATTAGGAGAAGATCCAGAGGAGAACAGGGCTACGCACACCACACAACACTGGCTTTTATGTGCCTCACTTAGTTCATATGACTTAATGTCAAAGAAAAGTCATCCTAGCAGCCATCTCCAACCATCCGCACATGTTTTCAAACGAAGTCTTTCTCTCACTTAAAGCACGAGCTGAATATTTGTTGTTGCTTGTTCTGTTTGATATGTTCTCTTTGTTCCTTTTGTACCTTGAAACTCAGCGGGGTCAAATTGTAAGCTATTAAACTTAACATTGATGTCGAAGCAAAAAATTACAGCCATTGTGACAGAAGTACAAGCCCAAGAGCAAATATCAAATGACTAACACACACACACACCTGCACCTTGTATCCATTTGTAGTGCTACAGTAACGTGTGAAGCTGTGTACCTGGCCTTTCAACACCACCCCCTTTTTTCTCAGACCATTCTGTCACTTGCAGTCTGATACTACGCCTGAAGGCAGAGACAAGAAAACAGCCACTCTATCCTCTCCTTTGATTATATATTTCACTGAAAGGTTTGCTGAACACTGGAGTTACCAACCGGTGGGCAAAGAATGAAGTGGGATTAAACAAAGTAAAGAACATTTTCTGGAAAATGCTGTTTATACATCATTTTCCTGACAGTAGTAATGCTGTAGTATGGCTGGCCGGCGTTTAGAATTTGCAGCGGTTGCAAATTCTTCGTTCTCTTTCTGATCAGTCTTTTCTTGTTTCCTAGTCGCTGTTTTCACCACACTCCGGCTTTTTGGGATTAACACCACTGTGGCTCCATTTCTTATTGTTTGTCAGGAGTCAGCCAGACATATGGTGAAGATTAACAACACATTGTACTCTTTGCGTTTGTGTATGTCTCTCCGTAGCCTGTATGTTGCAGAGACCAAAACACCATTTGAACACGTCCAGGATTATTGTCATCTCCATGGCGACTGTCTCCACCACCTTTCAGTCCTTCTCCCCTCACTCACTTCGCTCCTTTCTCTTTGTGTATGGGGGAATCTGTGGCGTTCCTACCACAGCGGCCGCACATTCATCTCCCTTCCCTGCCACAAATTCTAAATCCCGAGATTGCAAAAGAAGTAATAAACAAGATTGACTGCAGCTTCTCTATCGATCGAGCTCGGATGTGCGTACGTAATTTGTAATATTCCTTCATACCCACCCAACCTCTTCTCATCCCCGGCTACAGTGCCCAGTGGCCAGACCACATACAGACAAGGCAAATTATGATGGGATAAAAATCAATTTTTACCAAATTAAACCTCTTGTTCTTTCATGGCCAAAGGGCTTCATAAGTGGGGGGAAAGACATTTACAAGGGATGTAAGTAAAATCCTGAAGAGGAACCCTGCATTCTGATTTTCACTTTGAATTTTATTGCAACAGAATAAAAAAAAATGCAACACACATTATTATTCTACTTTTAAACATTTTTCTAAAAAAAAAGTGGTCTTTAAATGGTGATAAACTAAATTAAATACACACATTTGTCAAGCACTGTATACACATTACATGCAATGTTTAACAAATTTATTGGAGTACCTGCCATAACAACAAATGTAGCACTAAAAACATCAGTTTGATTAAAGAGCTTGCACATACTGGTGGATTAACTGTTACAGAAACATAAAAATTATGTAATAATGATATATACATATATACTTGGTGAGACCCCTTTAACAAGGCGTAACAAGCTTTCCTTTAGCATTTAGCATTACACAGCTGCTGCAGATTTGTCGGCTTCTCATCCATGATACGCATCTCCCGTTCCACCACATCAACAGTTGACATCATGTTGGGATCAACGAGGCATTTCCACCCAGAGAATCAAGCTCACGGGACTTTTTCTATTTTTCAGAGCATCCTCTGTAAACCCTAGAGATGGTTGTGTTGGAAAAATCCCAGTAGATCAGCAGTTCCTCTGAAATACTCAAGACCAACAACCAAGTGCGTTCTGTACTAATAAGCTTCAGTTATAGCATATGTAAAGGCTTCTGATTTCTTCTTGCAATATTTTCATATGTGCACCAACAACACCAACAAAAAAGCAACCACCCATCTGACAGTGTGTGCACCCAGCATGCTTGATATACATAAGAAAGAGGGAAAACAATGAGGAGTATAAGATGCTTATTCCCCCTTTTTTTTCCCCTCCTTTGAGTTCTCCTGGTTATCCTTCCGCTCCTCTTATTACCATGTTTACAACTTGTTGGCGCTCTGAAAGCGATGTTGGCTTTGGTAGCAACGGCATGGAAAATAAAGGAAAAGAATTTTGAAAACATGTCAGTGAGTGCGCTGATATAAGAGGATCAGACATGCAAGAGTGGAATTGGACCCTTAAGCGTTCCAAAAGAGAATAAAGGGCAAATTATCATTTAATCCTATCCCGGTCAGTTACGAGAAAAGAAAGATGAAGGGGGAGAGAAGAAGGGTTCATTTGTGCTACAGAAGAATGCGAATACTATCTTGGGAAAAGTTGGTGCCGTGGAAGGGGAAGGACGATGGTGGTGGAGGGGTCATTTATCCATCCATCTGTATAACAGGTAGAAAAAGGTACTCTTTGCATGCATTTCCCCAAGGAGATTCAGCTTTTTCTAAATATTTGATCACTTCTAGACTCGATGAGCAGCTGGGTGACGACAGGGACAGGGGCCAAATGGGAACACTCTAGGAAAAGCTGGGAAAAGGGGAAAAAAGGAATTAGTTTATTTGCCCGTGGTTCACAAACCACACACTGTGAAAATGTGTTTGACTTGCAAGATCATGAATTTGTAGACTCAGCTTTCAACACAGTGGAGTCATCGTATATTTATTTAATATTTCGGGTCTCCTGTTTAGCATCACGCTTGAGAAATACTGCACGCCAGTGCATTGCGAAAAAGATATCTTCCGCTGTAGATCATCACTTGCTGGGTTGTGCATGCAAACAGCTGTCTACGTTTCATTTGCAAAAATGGCTCCGTGTCACAACAAAGCTCTGAATAAAAGTTAAAAATGATTCACTGTAATGCACCGTGATAAAGCAGCAAAGTAATGCTTCTGAGTGAGTGCCGGCCTTTTTGTTTCATTATGAGAGGGCTGAAGAGATTATGAGAGGCATGGGAAGAGATAGCGAATGCGTGTTTGTGGAATCCATCGCTGACTATCTTGTTTGTGAACATAAAACATCCCATAACAGAAGAGTAGCCTGTGATACCACATACAGTAAATACATGTAGGCCTGACTCCTATTTTTCCCACGAGTAAGAAATGATAAACAACAACAGCAACAAGAAGCTTTCTTTAGTCGGGGAGGTAAAGTTTTTCCATCCAAGGAAACATAGAAACACTGCCGTGAGAGCTAGGCTGAGGTTGGTCTTACATGAATAGAAGCAGTGCAATAGTGTATGTCCAAGGACAAGTGCTGTATAATTATAGAGTAAATCTCCAGCTTCCTGCAATGACTTACAGGTCTCCTATTATACAGCAGCATGCTCCAGTGAATGTACCAAGTCCGTCAGAGAAATACGTGTACTGTGAATAAACAGTACAACAATGCATTTATACTTACCAGATCTTCAAGAGCAGCGGTCCCCAATCCCCGTTTGGTACTGGGCCGCGAGACTTGAGGCTTGGGTGTCAAACTGATGGTTTTCAGGGTTTTTATCATTATTTTTTTATCGTTTTTATCATTAACTCTGTTTCCCTGGGTCTTTTCCCGTGTGTTATGAATAAATCTTCTTTTTTTGGTACCAGTACTGGTTTTATTTTGTTGTATTTATCCGTGACACCTCAACCTTCTAGGACCTGGCGTCCACATATGTCGCCATCACATTTTGGGTTGTCTAGACTGACAACCCAAAAGTTTGCTCTACAAGGGCCTGATATCGTCTTACGAGGACATTATAATGCCACTGCACTATCGAAATTTAAAATGAATGTCCTCATATGTGGATCTCATTTTTCTCAGAAACAAAAATCAGGTAAAAAAAAAATAAAAAAAATCTGGTAATTCTTTGTTTTTACATTCATCAGGTCCCAATCGGCCCAAATAGCAAAGAGAAATTTAAAAATGCATGACATTAAAGAGTTCGGGTCTTAGGCGGTTAAAGGCCGCAAAAACATAGTCGGACATAAACCGGTCCATGGCGCAAAAAAGGTTGGGGACGGCTGTTCAAGAGAACATGCATTTTTTTAACCAGTCCATTTCCCCCCCAAAATATTCTACACTGCCTTACTTGATTTAGAATTGATCAAAAAATAAATAAATATTCACAGTCAAAATAAAGGTAAACATTTATGAGGTCTTAATTGGTGCTTGTCAATCATGCATGGTAATGAAAAGGCACTAAATACCAGGAGCAGTTTTAAGTTGAAGGAAATCTAAATGACAACTCGGTGCAAGACAAAGGCATTAATAAGAGAGAAACTTCTGAAGCTGACTGGGTCTCCAAAACGCTTTGTGTCAGCCTGCTCACTGTTTCTCCCTGGCTGATTAGGCGCCATTGGCAGATTCTTTTTTTCACTTCAATTTTAAATTTTCAAGCCTCGACTCATGGTGTATTACCATTATTGCTAACTGTGAGACTCCATCGAGCTGTCTGGTACCTGCGGACATGCGTGAAAATTGCTGCAAAATGCTACTCTAAATGTAAATGGACTCAGGTAATTGTTATCTTTTGCGAGTGGAACTTTTCTCATTGACTACTCTTTTTGGGGTATTCTGATTTTTTTCATCCAGAATAATTTGATTTTAATGCCCTGAACGCATAGTGAAATAGGGTCATATAACCTATTAAAAAATGCATTCAGACACTTTAACCTCTGTGTTTGTAAGTCTCTCCTCCTTTGAATGAGTAACAACCATATTTTGCTCTCTTTGAAGAACCTTTGCAAACTGTTATAGTAGTTTTGGTGTAAAAGCACATATATTTATGATAATAATACCTTTCCCCCCCTCTTCTGCTCTTTGCTGCATTTGTACAGCACTAGACTAAAAGAAGCCAATTTATGTGCTTCCTGACTATTTTCTGTTTTTCTGGGAAAACCCGTGTCCCCATCTGTTCTCAATTTGTTAAGCATTTTAAGCTAGAATTCTGGATCCTCTAATATATGATATGAAATTAACTGTTAATCCTAAAACTTCCATTAATAACACACAGACAAGATCTGATGGAAGTGTACTGGCTCTATCTCGTTTTGATTTGGATAATGCTGAGTATAGAAATGTTGTCCTAAATTTAACGGATTTATATTCTTGTTGTAGATCACTTTTTAACCTTAAATGCTCATGTTTTGTTTTATTCCATCGCAGCTCTACCAACACCTCTTTGGCTTCAGAGGTTTACTTTTATTCCTCTCTGTCGCTCAATCCCACACACCTCCGAAGCAACACCATCTCCCTGTGTGACATGCGTCATGCGCTGGGGATCCACTGCAGATAAGCAAACCCCACACACACAAGCGACCGAAGCAAAAAACTGATTTCAGGTCTCCAAAGCAGAACTGTCCACAGAGGACTATCTCCACAAAGCTGCTACGCTTGAGTTGGTGAGCTGTCTCATTGATCTGCCTTTCCCCCACAGTCCAGCCTGGGCATTCACTTGTTTGCTACGCCTTAGCGAGTCCACTTTGGAAAACATCGCCCATGAGAGAGGTAGAAGAGATTTTTTAAAAAAAGAAAAAAAGAAAGATCTCACACTCTCTAAGAAATAAAGTTTTTTTCCAGCCAGTCATTGCTGGCAGCCTGCAATTACTCATGTTGTATTGATACCTACTGTATTTATGTGGAACTGATCAAATAATGTAGTTTCATTTGCATTCTTCTGTAACACTTGGAGCTCTTGACTATTGAGAAGTAAGATTTTTGTTTAAAATCTATATCTACCTATGTCATTTATTTAACATACAGCTGTATAGCATTATGTTCTGCAGTAGATTTATCATGTTCAGCTTCCAACTGACAAATTAATGTTAAATCCCAAACTAACCTGATATCTTCACATTTTACCTGTGAGTAAAAAAGACCCTTAACCCTTTAAAACCTGAACCACGAAATAACTGCCAGAAATCTTTAATGTTGTGATAATGGAGTGTTTGTTAGACCTTTAGACAAAATATTAAAAAAAAAGATATCAAATTTTATTCTGCATATCGGAGTTTTAATTTATATCACATTTGCTACATAAGCCATATTTTTGCATTTTAGTTATTAAAAAATTGTCATGCAATTTATATCATTTTTTCAGGATAAAAAAAGTCACGCTGATGTTGTAGTAGTCTCAAAAACTCACAAAAACACGTATTAAATATGATACGCTTGGCTTTAAAGGGTTAAAGCTTTACAGATAAAGTGGTTTGATTTATTGCGTGATGTAAGATTTTAACATAAGCATTAGTAAAAAAAAAGTAGCGGCATCATCACTGTGTTTAAAATAGTTTAAAATAGGTGGTACAGTAAAGGTCTAAGAAAAGTCTAAGTCTAAAAAACAAGGTTATTTTAAAATTTGTAATAAGATGTTAAGAGGTTATCTAATTCTCAAAGCTCAAAAGATTATGTTTTTCAAAAGCATTATTTTGTTAAATATTGATTTAACAAAAAAAATGTCTTCAAGCTAAGTTTTTAAAAATCTGCAGCTAATAGCGTCCCAAACACCAAATACTTGAAAGCTTCAAAAAAGAAAAAACGGTCAGGCTAACAACGATTGCAGTTTAGGATCAGGACCTTGTACCACCATATCAATGACAAACTCAGGTTCTTACTCTCATCTTACATGGCCTCTTGGCTGAAGTTTGGTGCATTTATGGTGTAGACTCGATTTAACCCTTATCCTGCCACTTTTTTATATTAGCCTACTTCCAGTTCTGCCGCCACCAGATTATGTGTTATTATATATCAGCTAGCCCATTAACCCTCCAAATGCTATTTAGTTTTTTGTCTTTATGTCGAAAGTGATAGCAGAGCTGTATGTCTTTCATCTTTAGCTTGAAACTAGTTAGCTAGAAAAATTAAAAAAGAGGTAGAGAATACAACGCCATGGTTTCAAATGTCTTCAATTTTAGCTCCAATACAGTCACCCCAATCTGATAAGCACAACAGGTGGCGGCAACACCGGGAAAGCCACTGTGTTGCTACAGCTGCATGAAGCAGCACAACATGGCAAGTTGCTTCGACAGCCCTAGGTCCACAGCCACAGCCAAACCAACCTCAAACCCTCCGCTGAGAACAGACTGTGGCAAAGGGGCTGCTGGGAACACCAAGGGGTGAGTGGAATACTGCTGAGACAAACATGCCTGTTAGTTGAGAAGTTATCAGAAGTTTGAAGAATGCAGACACACAACTGCATCATTGTACTCATATATGACTGTGTCTGAGGGCAGTCCACTTAAATGAAACCGTGCACATTTTTCCAGATCATGCCAAAGCTGATTGGTGTAGATTCCATGAACCAAGCAAAAGTTTTAAAAGCTCAAAGTTTACAGCGTAATCTCGGGAATCTCGTTTTTTCCCCCTTCTGCAAAATATACACACACAGCATATTCATGTTCATCGAATGCTGTATGTGGAACTAGTCCAAGATGAGGCTGAGGCTTTTTTGATGAAATTACTTGAACACCTAAAGTAAAGTTTAGGAGTTTTATTTGTATAACTATGTTTTACATCCCTATCTAGGATTTTCAGATACAAATATGAGGACAGTGACATCATCCAGGCACTCTCGATTTTTTTTTGTTAAATTTGTAAACAGACAATATCTACACCTCTGCAGCCTTACTTATAAATAAACTTTTCCTTGGTACCTTCTGCTTATCAGTCCTGTTGTTGGGATGATTGTTGTCTCCTGTCTTTCTGGGTTCCTACCAAAAGGAGTGTGACTTTTCTCTTGGTTTAAAAATCGTATTGGCGTAATGGAAAGCAGAACAGTGGGAAAAGGGGTGAGTCATGCCTCTTGTGTGTATGTGTGTGGTGAAGTGTGGTGGAGGTAGTCTGGCGTGTGATGTGGAGGGTGGAACAGGCGGGCCAAATTTGGCTGAGTATGTGCATTTAATTCAGACATGTGGACATAAATCTGGCAGATTTCTTTTGGGTCCCTTGTAAAACACAACGACCAAGATTAAACTGAACCAAATGAGATATTGCAAATCATCTGGTTGAAATTGATTTCTTTAGACTGTCCCCTCTATTTTGGTGAGGCATCACTGTGTGGAAAAGCCTCAAATAAAGGTCACACTGAGGCTGCTCTTGGCATACAGTGCTGTAAAGAAGCATTTGCCCCATTTTAGAGTTCTATTTTCTGCATATTTATCACACTTACATGTTTCAAACCATCAAATGAAATTTAATATTAGACAAAGATAACCTAAATACAAAATACAGTTTTTAAATGATGGTTTCATTTATCAACAGAAAAAGCTGTCCAAACTTTCCTGTTCCTACGTGAAAAAGTAATTACCCCCTAAACCTAATAACTGGTTGTGGCGTCCTTGGCACCAAGAACTGTAATCAAGTGTTTGTGCTATCTGGAAATGACTCTTCACATCACTGTGGAGGAATTTTTGCCCACTTTTTTTGCAGAATTGTTTTAAATCGGCCACATTGGAAGGTTTTTGAGCATGAACAATGTTTGTTAAATGTTAAATCATCTCAATCTGTCTCGACTGGCCACTCCAAAACTTTCATTGTAGGTTTTTGTGGGAAATTCAGAGGTGGACTTGAACATTCTCCTTCAAGATTTTGTAGTAGAAAGTAGAATTCAATTCAATTTATCAGTTATGGCAGTTTTTTCAGGTCCTGAAGCCTCAAAACAGCCACAGACCATCACACTCTAGTTTGAGACAGTAGACCATGGTATATGAAACTGAGGTTAAGATTACCTGTCAATATGTGTATTCATTGCTCCTCCCGAATAGCAAAAAGTTAGTTAAAAGTACTTACTGATATGAACCTTGCAAGTAGAGAATCTCGTAAGTCTTCAGAGAACTCTGATTGTGGGCAACTTTGCTTTTGTGCAAATATTACCTCACATTGGGCAGAAAATCCTATGGCAAGGATTCCTTTAAAGAACCGGCTCTTCCCATGGGTGCAGTAGCTTTGATTTGATTAAACCTGATCCCCGTCTCTCTGATGTCGTTTAAGGCTCCTGGCGTCAGCATTATCTGTGTCATCAAGCAGACACAAAATGGGCACTTTTGTTGCATTTGTTGGCGGGCAGTGTTAAAGGTTACAGATCAATGTTTTTTATCTAAACAAAGTTCTGAAAACTTGATATTATCTTTTAAGGCTTCCTGGGAGCTCCCGCGTTGACTTAACACACAAACTGCACACTCGCACATGCACACACACACACACACACACTACATGAAACTAAGAAAGTCAATCCATGTTTACTGATAAGTGATGGGAACTGAAGTGTATCATTGACCCTAACAGCTGCTCTCTTTGTCAGATGAGGGCTATGTGCAGCAAACCTCTTAGATGATGGTTAGCCTAGGGGCTGAGGATTTAAGATGTGATAAGGCAAATGCCCAGTGTTTAGACAGCAGTATCATTGGCTCTCTCAAGCCCACAGTTAAGAAGGTTAACAACCAGGAGCCCAGACAGTGATTAAACATTTATACAGGATACCTTAACCCTTATATATCAAATGATGTCTGCAGTATAGGTTTCTGACTTTCCAGCTCATCTTATGCCTCTTTCAAAATCCTGTCCCCCTCATCAGCCTGCTCTGTCCTTGAATCTTCACAGTACACATGGGAACTGTAACCCTCTGGAAACAACGCTCTTTCCCCCCCCATCATCTTCTTGGAATGTACTTGCATGAATAGATTTTAAAACAATATAAGCTAGGGCATATTATACACACAGGAAACCTCCCCGCCCAGATTCCAGTTGTCCTCTGCATTTATGAGACGACTCGTTTCAGCAGAGGACAACTGCTTTAGCTCCTGTGGCAGAGAGTCTGCATTTACTATTACATGTATGGTCAAAACCTTGTATCATTCAAGTAATATGAGCCACATTTTACCAGCCAACATTATCAAGGAAGCCAAACCTTTTTACCAGCATCCTGATATGTTGAAAAGTCTGATCCGGAAAGACTTTTATAAGCTTTTAAACTGATTGACCATATCGTCATAGTCCCAGAAAATTTCTTCCAGAGTGGTGGTTTTATTTGCAGGGCCTGGCCACTGAAAAAAAGGTGTGGGATTTCCATTTTGCCACAGGGTGAATGTGTGCTTTGCAGTAGTTGTTCCACTTCTGTGTTAGCCTCTTCATTTTTACAGTGCATCAATATGAAGAGTTTTGTTTAATGCAGTTTTCAGACTGTTCTAATTTCTAAATTGAAGGAAACACGCCGGTAGGAAGGTGGATCAATACTTTGTTCTTTTACTCGCCATTACCACAAGACACGCTCACCTGCTACTTCCTGCATCTGTTTTTCTTTGTCTTTCAGTGTGTCTCGCGGGGGGTTGTTGTAGCAGCTATGGAAGTGAGTAAAGGACAGTTCATTTTTTTGTGGCTAATCATTACTGCTGAGAGGCAGAGAGATAGAAATAGGTGGACACTTTACCTGGCGTGTAGCCACTGGCCTTTCATGTACTTATATTGTTCTCCTATTCTTCAACTCCTGTCTACAGGGAGCTTTTCCTCGTTCGACATGAACCTCGGGGCTTGTTTTAAAGATGATATTTTAGAGATCAATATGAATGAGTGTGATCATTAGGGACATGACCCCGTTTGGAGCAAATGCATCGCAATGCAATACTATTAGATGCACTATGGGCAGTTAGGTCACATGGTAGTCTTCAGGCTCTGGTTTGGTTTAAATCTCAGAAAAATAAATCACTCGGCCTAATACCTTCCCCGTGTATTTCCTCCACTACATATGTGACTAGAATACAGATGCGGATGAGGGATAAACCAGAATGTGCGCTGCATGTCAAAGGAAAAAAAAGAGAGTGAAAAAGAGGAATGGCATGGAGCGGAGGTGCACTGCGTTTGGATGTGAGGCCAAAATGCGAGTGCTGGCAGACACGAAAGCAGGATCTGTCTCCTTCACAGTCGCGTCTCGTCCTTAGCCTGGGCAGTGGATACACGGTAAGGATTGGGTTACTCTGATTAGAAGATTGCACAGGCCGACGCGCAAGAATAAAGGATGTGAAAGCCATGTTGGATGTAACCCAAGCTAGTAGTTAGTCTCCTGATTAATTGATGGGATTAGAGAGGCAGGTGTTCACGGTTTGTCGGGGAACAAGTTACACCTCAGACAAAGGTATTGATGGGCATTTCGGAGTAGCATAAAATTGCTACATTATTACGCTACTGTGTTTCTCATTAAGTGTTCAAGGACTCAATCTCATATGTCTCAGGCATCCTCAAAATATGTATCAACCTGCATTACAGTGAGCTGGCTGGTTTTGTCTTCCATACATATTTTAACACAGGCTAATTCAGGTTTGCTTGAAAGTACCTTTTACACTTTCTGCACACCACACACACACACACACACACGCATAAACATTTGGCTTGAATTGTCCTGATCTGAAAGGCTAATGTTTTGGGAAGGAGAGGATTAAGATAAGTCTTTAATTTGCAGCATCTTGCAGGATTGTTGTGTACACAAGCCTTGGAGATTAGTCTGGCAAACAACTGCTCAATTAAGAAGAGAAGATAAAGTTGCATTGGGGGTCCAAATACTTGCAGAAAGCAGTATAAACAAAACAGGTTTTCACACTTACAGTCAATTTGTAAAGGGGTAATTAAAGGCCTTCTGCAACCGCTTTCTCTGGCTGGTTTATTGGCAGCCAAGAAAAGCATACAAATCCACTATCCTTGTGCTTTAACTACAGTTTTTAACAACAGATGCTTTCGTATTATAAGTGACATTTGCAGAAAACCTCTGTACTTAGTAACTATGACTACCGGGCTTTCTATTCATCCTCAACTGAAACTAAACACCTGAACAAACCATGTGAAAGAGGACCATGACTAGGCTACAAAGAGGCCATTTGGTCAAGCTGGACTAGCACAGTGCCTGAGGGTCTCGCTCTTCTTTCTAACTATGTCTTGCCATGTTTCCTCCTTCATCCCCCTTGTCTATTACCAGCCCTCTACTTTTTCCACTTCATGCCCTTTCTCTGGAAACATCTCTTTTCCAAAAACCTCCAAAGTCCTGCTGACCCTTTGCCAGGTGAAGTGGCTGGTGACAGCAATGAAGTACATAGCCGCAGCCACTCTATACCTTAGCTGTATGGTTGGCAAGAAGAAAAGGAGAAATGGTCTCCTTTGCTGCTCCTTCTCCTTTTATGCCTTCCTTCTCTCTCTTTTGCCTTGCTGGTCCCGTATAGGCCTTTTAAAACTTCATAACAGGTTTACAGCATGGCAGATTCATTTAACATTACATTACACTGCAGGAGCTCTGGCCTACTGCCTCCAAGCTTAAGCAGGAAAGGGGGAAAATTACACAAAGTGAGGTGGCCACAGACCAAAACTTTTCAGCACACTCAGAAACAAGTGGTCGTGTGTTCCTTGGTATCTAACAATGGGATCCATAGCTACATGCTGATAATCCGTACCATATTTTATGTGCTCATTGAACATGGATATTATATTAATGTTAAGAGCTTGCTGGGATGATCTGACATAAGGAAGAAAGGCCTCGTGTTAGCCAATCTTTCTTTGCAAGGGTCTTTTCCAGTAGTTCTTGTTCAATGAATGAATTATGGAGATGGCTACGCACCCAATGTGACATCTCGTGGAGGTATTTGCACATTCGTGTGGATTCAGCTCTGGCTGGATTTTTGTGATGTTACTGATGAGGGCTTTTTAACTTGAAACTACAGCCAGACAATGTAATCAGACAAGAAGCTAGCGGTAGGAAATAGAGTGTAACTGTGTACTTACTTTATGAGACACCAGTAAAATTTGCTATTTGTTCAGCCTTTGTGGCTCGAGGTATAACTTTTCTTAGCATCAAATAATGAAATTATTTTAGTGAACCAAATGGGACGCATTCATCTGAATTTGTTTGATATTTTGACTCAAAGTGAGGCGAGTGCTGATAATAGCTAGATACCGCACACAGCCCCACCTAACAAAAGTTTCACCAGGGAACTTCTCTTAAACAGCACTATCTGATTTTTCATGCTCAGAAATTCCCATTTTCCACCATCTGATAGGCAGTTGACAGCTATGAGCCTCGTAATGATTGGTCGAGAGGGGCTCTGTTTAACAGGCGATCAGTATGCTCAGTGATGGGTGAGGATTCCATTAGGGGGAAATTAGGAAACTCAAGACTAGGAGTGGCAATAATGGCTGATATTAGACCTCTAAATCATCTGGCTCTCAAACCAATCCTGTCTGCCCCTGTTTCCCCGCTTCTTCCTCACTCTCCCGCTTGCTCATGTCTTTGAGACCTTGTCAGATTGAAAGAGCTAGATCAGTCAGCTTGTTCTCTGCAGACTTTTGGCCCAGCAGTTGATAAATCAAGCCATTTTCTCTCATGGCACCAAAACACACACAGAAAGGAGGACACGCTATCTGACTTTTCCTGACTGGGGAGACTTCTTTTATCAGTTATACAGAGAGGCTCTGCAGAGGGCCTCAAGGCTACGTGAATGTCCATTTGAGCGCATGTTTTCACATAAGCATATGTTATGTATGCACGTAAATATGTAGCAATGAAAAAAACACCAAGTAGACAGGCGTCATACAATATCAGACCTTTGGCTATGCAGAGTGTTTCACAGTGACAGAATTAATACTTTCAGCTCTGTTTACAGCTAATTTATTTTCTCTTACTGATGGAAAAAACTGATAGTGGAAATGTGTGTGAGAGCAAAACAGGAAGAGAAAAGAGGATTATACTCATACAGCCAGAGACCTACCTAGAATGAAGAAAATAATTTGACCTGATCCTCCCACCGGCAGCCTTGCTACACTGTATTATTTAATAATGCTCCCTATGCTGTTTCATCAGACAGACAAAGTTAACATGGCAAAGTTGGCGCAATCACAGTGAGACCACTGTCCTTCTTTAAGGACTTCTTTAACAGTTTTAATTACGCTGTGGTTGCAACAGCAGATTAGCAAGATTGTCCAAGTAGGAACCCTGAAAAGGACATCATTTCTATTTTCCCTAGCAACACTCTGTGGTTTAGTGGAAGTTTGTTTTTTTTCTCCCAAAGTTTTTTGGCTAATCTGGTACTTTGATTAAATTTTTGTGTTGAACCGACTGTTTACAGCGTCTAGTTCATGTGGGCTGTTTTTAAATTATGTTGCCAGTTCTCTGTAATCACTCTGGTTAGCACAATGTGATCAGAAAGAGAGCAAGTGCACAAACTCATTTTTTCCCTATTATTGCCAAAGTCGCCCATGAGTATCTCTATTATCAATTAAATATTTTCTTTGCAGAGTTTGAACATTTACCCTGCTACTTCCCATACACTCATGCGGGACCATGCAGGACCTAACAGAGGCTTTGCTGTGTGGCATGGGGCTTGATGTTGGGTTCACTTTCTTCTGAGCAAAGCCCTTTGATTCAGGTCAGTGAGCATGCAGACGACACAGCAAAACAGCAACACTTAGCAAGGCCAACTCTCTCAGGGTCTCCTTAATGCTGTTACATGCATGATATAGCAGACATCCAGGCCATATTTGCTGAAAGCTGCTTCTATGCAAATGACAGCTGACGCAGAGCGAGTCATCAGTGTCACCAGTCGTACTTGAAGTCCAGCTGTATTCTTCTTTTCTTTTGCCATTTTTAGTGAATGTGCTCTTTGCTCAACAACAGCAGGTTTTTCTACTGCACGATGCTTCTATACTGACATGTTTAAATACCCCATATTGCTCAGTATTAACTATGTAAATACTCATATTACATTAATTTACTGAATACTGCAAAAACAGAAGACCAGACGAGATTTTATCCTTTTACATTTGTATTTTCTGTATGTTTTGTTGTTGCTGTAAATAAAATCACACGTTCAACTTTTATATCCAGTCTATATACATGAAGTCTCACCCAAAGCTGATTTCATTCATGTCATGCAGTACATGTGAATTCTTGAATAATCAGTGCCCATCATATCTTAAACACCTCATAGAAACCATATTATCCAAATAGAGCTCTTCGCTCTCAGACTGCAGGCTTGTTGTTTTTAGCATTTCTAAAGGCAGAATGGGAGGGAGAGCCTTCAGATATCAGGCCCCTTTCCTGTGTAACCAGCTCCAGACAGACACTATCTGCTTTTAAGATAAGACTCAAACCTGTCTTTTTTGATAAAGTTTAAAGTTAGTGCTGGATCAGGTGACCTAGAACCATTCCTTAGTTCTGTTGCAATAGGCTCAAGCTGTTGCAGGTCTTTCTGTGATGTCATGTAATGCGCTCAGCATTTCTTCTGCATTTACCTCTTTTCAGTAGTGTTTATACCACTACTGCAAGTCATGATTTTTTGTCTTCTTTCCTATTATTTATTTATTCATTTTCGTTTGTACTCCTTTTTTTCTCACACCATGAGCAAATGTTTGCCCATTCCTGAACCTGGTGCTGCGGGAGGTTTCTTCCTGTTAAAAGGGAGTTTTCCCTTCCCACTGTTCCAACGTGCTTACTGCAGTGTCTTTACCTTGCAGTAGAAAGCACCTTGAGGTGACTATTGTTGTGATTTGGCACCATCTAAATAAACTCAAACAGAACTAAATTAAGTTGTGTCAGTAACTGGAGTTATTGATTTACACGTGGAGACTGTAGCAGTAGCTACTCTGGTTCAGCTCGACTCATAAGCTCATTTTATCAACACATTCACTGAAAAATATCTGATTGATTCCAGCTTTATTAAAGGTGCAATGTTATATATGAAACTGAATACTTTACTTTGCAACCTCATTAAAATGATACACTTGCCTAGAGGGGATAACGTCACTATGGGTACTACAGAACGCAGTAAGTCACCCACTCTGTTTTCCTCTACGAGGAGGAAATTGTAATTCTCACAATAACGTCTGACTCCATTGTAACTTAATGGCTGCCCTTGAAAAAGGGAGAATAATTCTCAAATCAGCTAAATTAGTGGTCTTGTAGGCTCAACCCCACCCAGGTCTCGTCTAAGCTTGTGTCCGTTTTTCACCGGAGTCATAGGGAGAGCGCTATAACACTAACACAGTTAAATTAATAGACTTTATGCGGTATCATATTAAAGAAAAGTCAAAGCTCATAAATATGAGGATATTTAGGAATTTCCTTTGGCTTGAAAAACGAAAGGTACTCTATTCTGCAGCTAAAGCGTATCCCGACCTTAGGGGGAAAAATTTGATTAAAGGGGCGGTAATCGAGTCAGTGCGCTATAACCAGAGGCCTGGTGCTCAACACTGCTATAGTACAAGTGTAACAAGAGTGAATTTAGCACCCAGTGTGGGCATTTTTGTTAATCCAGCTCTGTAATATAGTTTTTTTCCATCTTTCAATTATCATTATCATAAAATGAAGTGAGGCCTGAGAAGCTTGATGTGCAGCAAAGTTTCATCCAATTATCCGGTCCAAAGCCTTGTGTTTTCATCTCTATTAAATATGAATTTTTAAGTTCCTGCAATGCCATTTGGAGCCCCTTTTCTGTTGAAAAAAAAAAGATGGGTCGATTGGATGTTAATCAGTAATACTGAGCTGCAGTGAAGTTTGAATTTAAATCCAGCAGAGTGAGCCTCAGTGAGTAGTAGGTGATGACACTGCTCAATATGTGGTTTGTGGACACGAAGCCAAGCATTTGTATGCTCAGCCGAGTTTAATTTTATGGCATTACCCACAATAGTTTTAGACAGGTATATACGCCTGCAATAATTTCTCTAAAGAAATGCTAAAAAAGGGGAAAAGACACAATTCATACCATTTAATGTGTAGAGGCCAATGACAACATACTAATTTGTTTTCAGCTTCTGGAATTTTACATAAACAATTAGGCTAACTCTAGCCTCTGGCATTTTCATCTGCGCCTCCTAAAACCTTTCAGTTCAGTTCATTTTTAATAAGCTTCCCTGATGGCATAACTTATGATAAAATGCAGCAATGCCAGGCTGGGTTCACGAAGGCCAATCGTTAAGGAGATGAAATGTGCTCCTTTGGGAGCCGAGGAGACCTAAATTGCTCTTTTATTTCATTAACAAGCAGATGTAGATCGTCCACGTTCAGCTCCCAGTGGGGACTAACCAAGCTAGACAGGGGTTAAAGGGTATTCTGCAAAAGAAGATGCCAGCTCACTGACCTAGCACCTATCAGCCTCGCTATGTGGGAGCTATCAATTAGACTTCTACAGCCTCCGTAGAAGGGCTCGTCTTAATTGTGGTTTGGATTGTCATCAAATATGGATAGAGAGACCTCCCAGTAATGTCTTAATTAGTTAAGAAGAAGGCAGTTCTGCTTGGTTTGCTGATCAGCCAGTGTGAACCTTAGGCAGTCAGAGGCAGCTCCAAGAATGGAAAGATCTCTCGGTCTGTTCTCCTGCTTCCTCCATCTCTATATCCCATCCTGACTACATCGATCTCATCATGGATGCTTGCTGACAGGAAATCAATCCGTGAGTCTTCTTAATAAAGCCCTAGACTCATTTCAGTTCCCTTTCAACACGCCATGTATTATACTTCAGACTCTGGTTGTCTTGACCTTCTGCACATCAGTGAATCTGTATCTGGAGGACCTCAAGAGGGTCTACAAGCACAGCTGCTACTCATTCTGAGAAAGTTTCTTTGTTTGAATAATCCGATTTAGTTTCATATTCATCCTCCTCCACTTCTTTTTGATGGTTTGTTGGTGGTTTGGTCATTTGGACACTGATTTTTTTAACACGACTAAGGCCACAGCATCAACAACGACAACTAAAAATAAATAAAAAATGGTCGCCTGTTTAACACAGGCAAACCCTTCTATTATGCACAAAAGGTAGACTGAGCCAAGTAATCCTATTAGCTGCAGATGTGTTCTAGCCATGCTGTTTACATAATGAATTGGTAGCTTTGCCTAATTGGTTGCCATGCCAACTCCTGGTTTCCAAGGAGCTAGCTGGCAGTCTGAGTGTTTTAATTGATGGGCCTAATTGATGACTTACATTTATTTTGTTCTTGTGTGTCTAATTGTTTGCACACAAGGAACAACATTTCTTCTTTGCAGAGACACTAAACAGATGTTTATTCCTGAAAAAAATCCTCCCAGTTGCTTAACTTTTAACTTTTGTGACAAGAAGCCAAGACAGAGACAATAATGTCTCTGAAAACTAAAGGTGGGAACACTGAGACAAGTGTTGAGAACCCAAGAGTCCACCTCGTGGGGGGGGGGGTAAATCCACAGTAAACCACAGTATATTCCTGTATACATTCAAATGGAAAACAAAACAAGTGTACATAAGCAAGCACACGCACACACACACACACACACACACACACACACACACACACATAAACTAAGCCCCAGCTCACAACGGTGCAGATAATCTCCTTTATCTAGCCAAGCAGAGCTCACCAGGTTAACTCCCAGATTGTTACTTCTGTGTGTATTTGCTACTTATCTTCTGATGAATGCTTTTTTGCTTTTTGGCAGCACATTGCTGTTGCCATCATTGCTGAAATGTATGCCAAGAAGCATCTACATTTATTTGAAAACACTCAATTAATAAAAAAAAAAAAAACATGACAGTTTTGGTCATTTTTTTGTAAATGCTCAAAACAAGTCATCCCTGAACATGATGTCGTGCAGACATGTGTGAAATTAAAGTTGTTCATAGCGTGACAAAATAATGCCAGTCAAGGTCTGCTGACATTACTATTTTTTATGTATTTGAATGAGTCTTAGAAGTGAATTTAATTTTCATAGGACCTCACATGTTGGTCAAGTGGTCATAATGGTCGAGGATCCTGAGTCCAGCTCTCTGATTTGGTTGTATTGCATATGGTCATGTATTAACTGGCTCATACTTCTGATTGGCCAGCATCCTCAAGGAGTGCATACACTCTGATTTAGTAGCCTAGAAATGTTTGGCTGAGCAATGTTTGACATGCACAGAATATAAACTTACTGAGACTGATGTTTAAGTGTGTTGTATAGTTTTATTATGTATGTAAAAGGCTGCAAAGTTGCGAAGGCCAAAGTCCAAAGCAAATAGAGTTCCTGCCAAAAGACAACACTTCTAAAGAAGTCCTTGAAATGTTTTGTTTGGAGTACAAGCTTTTTCCCCTTGTCTGTCTCACTGTGTAACACACTGTCATTATGCCAACCTGGTTGCTTTTGGCATAATCTCACACAGACAATGAGCATCACCCTCTACTTCAAGATATCTGAGCTGCAAGCCAAGCATGCTAGGACTAAGCAAGAGCTCCTTGCTTTTAAAAGACCTTTATTTTTGGTAGCATCGCCTCTACATTAATAGAAAATCCCTCAAATTGAATTGTTAGCATAGTGATAATAAAAGTGGGACTCTGACATGTGAAAGAAAAAAAAATCATATAAAACCAAGACAACGACTGCTTGTGTTTTTGTTTCAATTGACTTTTGTTTCCTTTTACTTTGCAATGTGGCTACAGTTAACCCGTGCTTTCACCATGGAAGTTGACCGATCAACCTTTAAAGTAACAGGATGTCCAGAAGAGTCATCTGCCTTCACCGATGCACACACCAGCCAATAATTCTGATGCTGTAGCATCTCAGTACCCATTACCGAAGTTATCTCCCTCAACCATTAATTTGACGCCAGAATACTATTATTATTAGTTTTGCACCAAAAGTATTATTGGAACCAAACACTCATTTACTTACCTTCTACTTCTTCAGCATCATGCCTGTTTTCACAAGTCGTGGGTAGTAATGTTTGGACTTTGCTGCCAAGGACAGTTTGAGATGTTTAAAACTTAAGCAGGGTAATTTCCTGTTTTCAAGCAGTCATGCTTTTCATTTTTTGAAAATGAAATCATTCTTCTGGTTTTGCTATCATCTGAATCAAAACGAAACCCTGCTACAATCACAAATTAATGAATAATATCAACGTAATCAAGGTGACGGTTGAATGGGAGGGATTTTGAGCCTCAACACAAAGAGAAGTTGTGTTTTAAAACTTTGACAATATTCAGACATTTTATTGTTACCATGCCTGGTGACATTACCTTTGGATATAAGAGAAATTAATTAATACCCAGGAAATTTAATTGAATATTTATTTGACCATCCTTGGGTTTTCTGTGTGCACACACTGATAAACTACACAAGGAGAAACTGGCAAGTGTGTGGCCACTGAGTCTGGCAGAGTGAAGAACATAATCTTATTAGTTGTTATCATTTTAATTAGAATTTATGCAAGTGTTTCCGTTTTCCGCAATGTCTTCTGTCCTTTCCTTTAGTTTCACTGACTAATATCTTTTAAATGAGCTTTATTGAGAGGGAAGAACCCCCCCACCCCACCCTCACCCCACACACCCATTGTTTGTAAAGTCTTCATCGCTGTTTTTTTGGCTACTGACCTCCATGTGGTCATGTGAGGATCACAGAGGCAGATGTAGGAGTTTTCCTCTGTAGGCACGGGTTCTTGGCTTTGATCACATCTACGAATTAATGTGCCAGGGGAGCTGTCAGCTTCAACAGGGGGCACTGTGGATGTTCTCCCAACGTCTGCCGTGCCACAGTTAAAGGGTATCTAATCAAAGGGAATCACTCCAACCATCGTGCTCCCAATCACCGCTAATTACTGGTCCGTGACTCAATTAGGTGAGTGATTAATGGCTTTCCAGAGAGCCGTGGAAGGATTCAATTACAAACAACACACAGCAGCAAAACACTGTTCACCCCGTCTCTGCTAGCAGTCAGGATTGAAATTAAGCTGATCTTAGTAATAAAAAATGTATTAATTAAAAAAAACCTAAAAAACACACACTTTTGTTTTTATTGCAACTTTTAGAGTAGTTTTGATACTCTGGTACTGCTTCACAGTTAAAGCTTCTTTCTATAAAAGTAAACACTCATACAATATGTTCCACCGGCCGCAGGCTCCAATGAACTACAGTATATATTTGAATGAACTGGCAACATGCCTCAAGGAACGATCCAGGGGAGTCTGGTGTATTTTCATCCGAGGAGAGGTTTTGGATTAAACAATCTATGATAAAGCAAACGTCTCAGTAAGCCAAATCTCTGTCTGCGCGCCTCCCTGGTCTTCACCCCTGTGTATCAAACAAAGTGACATTTGAGAGAGTGCAGAGAAGCAGAGTGGGCAGATGAAGGGAGGTGCTGGGAATAAGAGAGCAGGGAGGTAGCCACAGAGACATGTGGCTGGAGGAGATGGATTTTGTTGAATTTTTCTCTCAGGAAATCACACAAATACCTTCAATGCAGGCATATGAAAAAAAAATTGAAACCTGTTATGTATTAGTCTGATATTAAACAAATGTCATCTATTTTTATCTCTGTGCTCCGCTAAAGGAGGTCAGCGCTAGTCTGAAACGCTACTGAAACCCATCAAAGTTTCCACGTGTGTACATTATAGCGCTTTCGGCGTAAACGCCCGCCGACTCTTTGTCTTTGTCTTTAAAAGGTCTGTTTGCAGGTTACTATGAGCTGGATGTTTTGGTCACTAGCGGGTTGTGCTGTTGTTCGGTGAAAGAGAATGAAGTGGCGCTTTAGCCCGTGTTAGTGTCACTGATATCACCTCAGGCTAGCTTGTGGAAGGTGAGTGACAGTGACACGAATATTCTGACATATTCTAATAATCTGACACTTAAATTCATTTCATTTATAATGACTGTAAGATGAACACGACAGAGCTAATTTGGATTTTCCGTGCCCTGTGGAATCCTTTCTTTATGGCTTTTGTTTCCGAAAGGGGTTTTTGAATGACAGTTCTTTTCCCCTTTTTCACACTTGAGCTCCCCACTTATCCAGAATTTATTAAAAACATTTCAACAACTGAAGCGTGCAAAAACCCATTGCAAATTTTGACTTGTTCTGTGAACTCGCACGATTCGTGTCATGTCTCATACAAAGTATGTCCCAGTTTTATGGCTGATTTTTTGCTCTGTTTTTCTAGCCCTTCCCATCACTATATATACACCTGCTAGCATCATTATTATACAGACTGCTCAGCTTTTATTAAAATCAAAATGTAAATGCTGCTTCCGTTTTTTTCCTCCATTCAGCTCTCCACCAAGTTTCATGAAATTGAGCCTGGTTCTCGTTTTAAATTATCTTGCTGACAAACTAAAAAGTGGAGCTAAAAACATAAAAAGCTCCCACATTATTCCTCTTACACTCCATTCATGAAACAATAATCTCAGGAAGTTTTTCTTAAAAAGGGAAGTATTAGTAGATGGAAAATACAGTCGTGTAATCCTCAAAGAAGACAGAAGAATGCTCGACACTGATGAATTGCACTTCCTTCATTTTTTACTTTTAATACCTTTGTTTAAACATGATAAAATATTAAGACTAGGTAGCTCATATATTAAATATTCTTTCTGTATTTTATTCTTTAAACTTGTAATTATATTAAACTAATGTTATTTATGATGTGATTATATGAGTCACTTAACTGAAATATTTGGACATATGGATGTATTAATGAAACATGAATAATAACCCAGTTTCCTTAAAGAGCTGGTTGTGTTATTCCAACATACAGTACTGTGAAAATATCTGAAGCCACTTCCTATTTCTTTATACTTTGTAAGTGGTCTTGAGCATTAGTTTTCCAGGTTTCCAAGTTGCATCCGGCCCTTCAGTTGATCCATGTACTGTTTTCTGAAGCCTCATTAACAAATGGTCTCAGGGGAAGGGTGGCTGTCAAGAAGCCATTCTTAAGGAAGGGAAACAGGGAGTAAAGAGTGAGGTACGCCAAATTACTCAAGAACTGGACTAAAACTCAGTGCCGACAGGTCTTATGGAGTGATGAATCCAAATTTGAAAGTGTTGGTTCAAACTGTTGTCATCAGAATGCACAGAGGACTTCAGGAGGCACAACATTGAGTGTATGCAGCCTTTTGGAAAACATGATGGAGATTTGGGTCTTCATTTCAGCCAGTGGTGTTGGAGAGCTTAACAAAATTGATTAAATTAATAACTCAGAAAAGCACCGAAACATACACTGCTGTAACAATTTCCCATTCTCCTACCAAAATATAGAGAAATGAGGGGTGGCCTTAAGACTTGTGCATGTAGTGTATTGTTTTGATTTTGCCATCTAGTACAGACTAACACCGGTCTCGACATGCAGTTAGTTGGAAATGCATAGAAATCCCATGTGATATTTGGCTGAAGGGATGCACAGTGGGATGCAACACAGCAATGGACCGAGTGTGCAGTTTCACTTAGTGGTGTTTACAGAGCTGCCTCTTATGCAGTGGGCGCTGTCAGTGCAAGACAAATGGCCCTCAAAATGAGAAGAAATAGTATTTTACAGCAGAAAAACACAACAATACTGTGTGCTTGGTTATCTTAGCAGTTGTTGCTGTCTTATTCCAATCTTTAAATGATTCTGCCCTGCACACCTCCACTGTCCTCACAGAATGCAATAACTCTGGAGCAGCACAGAGTAGCAGGACTGCTTATCATTAAACTACAGCCAGAAAGATTTCTCCCTTATTCTGTCTCAGTCCATTTGTTTTTTCATGCTTAGACGTTCCTGTCTACCTATCTCGAGAAATATTAACAAATCTCTATTTGTGTCAGTTTTTAGAGGGAGGGGAAAAAGCTTTAAACTCTGACCAACCTGTAACAAACACAAATCCCATCATAAGCTAAAAATGAAGAGCTGAGCACTGTGGAGCGACAGAATAACAGGTACGCGGATGCTTGAAACCGTAACAATTATATGAGGTGCCAAATGACGCAGGGACACACACACACTGAAAGCCATCAGTCATAAAATGTACCCCTTTCCTTCTCCTGTGTTTATTTATCCTGTGTTCTCTCCCTTCTTTTCAACCACGCATGCCCTGCCAGAAAATGCTCTTTGGTAACACAGTGTCTAATTTGACAAACGGGTCATTGAAATATTGCTTTGAAAGAAAAAAGGATCACATGGAACAGACAGAGAGGATGACAGAAAAAGAAAGGAAAGTTGCAGTGATATAAGTTTGGTGTATCTGATGGTACATTATTGCAGAGAACACGTCAACCCCAGCAAACGCAAGCAGATCTCAGCCTGCAGATCCTCGCCCATTCCAAGTCTTTCTTTTACCATAGAATAAGCACATTAATCTAAATCACTGCTAAGTCCAACATTTAATCTAAGAAGAAATCCACATGTGACATTTCTCCTTCTTTTCGTACAAGAAAAATACTTAAGAGTCAACAGAAAGTATCTGGGAGTCTATAGCCTCCCACCAGGTGACCTTTTAGAGCGATGGAATGAAAGTACAGCATGAATGGCGCAATATCTTTTGGGTCAGAAAATCCAGGCCTGGGCTTTCTCCTCTTGATTTCCAGTCACCCACTCTCCCTCCATTTACCCCATCTGCTAAGGATGTACGTGTATCTGTACAGGCTCTGGCTTAGCCTGATTTATGGCTAAGCTTATATAGAAGAGTATCAGATGGATAGCCCGCATGTGTTCTTTATTTATAGCCAACACAAATGAAAAGTGAGCTCATCCTCTCCATCTCGGTTTCTCCCTCCTTGCTAACTTTCTCTCACCCTGTAGTTGTACAACCACCTTTCCATTTCTTACAGAGAGGCATCTGGAAAGAGTTATGGTCACCGCTCAGCCACAAGAAAGACAAGTGTCTGCCCCGGAGGACCACGTTGATTTCGAAAAGACACTGAGAACGAGGAGCGCTGTGGGTGTCCTTAAGACAGTGTCCACTGATGTCATTTTCTAAATACCTATATATATATTTTGTTGTGACCGTCTGTGATTAAGGTGAGGAAGAAAACTGTGTTCTGTTCACCAAACAATCCTCATTATTACTTGCTAACCTGGTGTCCAGATTTTATAATAACTCCTTGTCAAGTGAGGACATGCCACGTCTTCATTTGTATATTTGCATGTGTTGTTTGACAATTGCAATTCTTTATCAATTCCCAACAGTGTTTTCCTGGAATTCTCTTCCTTTGATAATTCTGGCTGCGAAACAGATCGAGTTTGAATAATATAACAGGCTTCACCAAGGCGTGCAACAGTTACAACCAGCTGCTTTAGCGCAAAGCAGGCAACGTGTCTATTAACAACTACTATACTAATTATTCAGGCTTTGAATGAGGGACGGAACATGGGAGAGTAAGTGTAAAGTAGCGCTTTTCTGCAGATACGACATAGTGAAGCGTCAAGGTAGGCTGCAGGAATTTTACTTTTCCACAGGGACGCCTTTTTTTTCTTTAGAGAGATCCCTACTGTTTGATAAGAGAAACTAAATTGCAGTACTAAATTAATTAAGATCTTGCAAAACGATTACTGGATTAGTCTGGCATTAATTGAAAAAGCTGATGAAGACCATATATCACAGAGATTAGAGGCATCTGAGTTCAAGGCAACAATATCAGGAGGACATTTTTATAATAATAATAATAATAAAAAACAACCCGTCAGTGATGGCCCAGACTGAATCATTTATCGCATCTATTAAAATCAGTATTATGTGACTTCTTTAAAAAGTTGTCAGATTATAAAAAACAAATATGCCGACAGCTTGAAGGGGTGTGTAAATTACTCGCTGGTCATATTCGTTTTCTTTGCATGTTCACACCCTGTCTTCCACACGCATACTCTAAAAATAGAAATGAACAGGTTCTGTCTTCCACAGCTATCCTTTTGAGCTATTTTAGGGGCTTTGCCAGCTAAGCAGACTAACACTTCAAATGTAACACCCTCAGACTCACAACGAGAAGCAGGAGGAAGCAGCAGTATCATTGCCGTGGGGTTAGCAGGCTGCAGCTTTCTTTTCTCCCCCCTCCGAGCACAAACTCTTCGTCCCTCCCCGGCATCCACCAGGCGAGATCACTACCTTGTGTATTACTGAAGGCAAAGGCTGCTGCAGTATTAACAAGGGAGATGCCCTCCGTGAGCCTAGCAGGCAAGTCTGCTTGTCTCCTCAGCCTTCAGGCTTGAGACATCCAATAAAGGTAATCCTCAGTCAACAGTGTGCATAGTTGAGTTGAGTTTAGTGTCTTTTGGCAGACATGGAAGGTGTACTGACAGGAAGGTATGGATCCAACCAAGATGAGGCCATTGTTTATCTTGCAGAGGTTCGAGTCTTGTGCTGCAGGGAAGTGTTTGTGAAAGAAGAGCATGAAGAAGATGTCTGTGCATGTAAACCTCCTGCAGGAGCACAAAGCTTTTCTCAGTCTTATCAGTTTACCATTCCCTCTTTCTCCTTGACTGTATATATAAGGAAGTGCATGTACATATGGTTTTGGAAGAAAGAGGTTATTCGGCTGTTTACATTGTGTGTATATTTGTGCTTGTAAGCAGCAGGATCCAGGTGGAAGCCAGATAGCCGGGGCCATCACTCACACCAACAGTGAGTCTTCGACTTTGCTGAGCCCTTACTCTGAGATAAGGTTTTGGAACCCTTTGGCTCTGCAGCCTGATCAATCTGCAGATTTACAGCCACCACTGCAGCACACTGATGAAGCATAAGAGCAGTAAATTCCACTCCCCTCATAGAAAACTGTGCTCTCTATCTCTCTCTCACTCGCTCTCATGTATTGATGTAACACCCTTGAAATCTTTTCTTTCTAGTTTCAGTAGAATAACTAGTGAGTGGCTGATCTTAATCAGCGGCGACTTGTTCCACTCTGTGTTTCTGTTCACATTACTCTTTCTCCACACATTTGCTGTACATCTAATACTTCCCAGAATTTGCACAATTTCTCATTTATATCCCTTAATGTCAGGGCCGATCTGTCTGGAACTCAGCAAGACTCCGTTTAGCCCTCTGAGAAGATTGTAAGAGATTTTTTCCTGATGTGAATATTCAATGATCATCGCAGCTAAAATGGCAGGAGTCGTGCTTCTTGTATCCAGAATTTTATCTCTTCTCAAGTTCCTTATATATCTTTTTGATGCTCTGGTTTTGAGTTTTTGTTCGATTTCTTGCTTAATTTGGGGTCCTTTCCCCCTTACTACCAACACTAAAAAGAAATTTATTCTTCCATATGTGATTCAGCACCTGATCTTGATGCCTCCTGAGCACATACCACTAGAGGTTTTGAGGGCACCTGTCAGGATACCCATGGGCAGTCCCAGAATGCTCTGGACAGATTATATATCTCAGCTGACAAAGCCTTGGGATCCCCTAGGAGGAGGTAGAAAGCATTTCTGGGGAGAGGGGCGTCTTGACTAACTCGCTTAGCCTGTAGCCACCCCAACCCCATGTCCACCAAGCACCAATCAGGTGCTGGTAGCAAGGCTGAAAATGCTTCTCCCTTGGGCTGTTACTTGAGACACGATCGAGTCTCCTGAGTCTTAAAGGCACAGAGGTGACGAAGCAAGTACAAAGCCTGGATCCTTTCTCCTGCATAGTGAATGGGGTTGAGGGGGTGGGGCATGGGGTTGCTGGGTGAAAGGATAAAGAGGGGCTTAATGGCAACCTGCCTAACCTCCTGACCCTACTTTGTTGGAAAGCAGGAACCAAGGGTACCTGACTAAGACTCCATTCAGGGAAAATAAAAGCACAAAGCTTGGATATCCGACATGTGGTTCAAATTCCTCCAATCTTTGCAAGGACTTGGTGAAGGCCCTTGTCAAAGATACACAAAGAAGATTTTTTTTAATTTTTTTTTTTTTGCTTTTACTGCTGCATTTGCAAACTCCTTAATAGTTGCAACAAGGATAGAACTTTTTTTCCCGTCTGTTAAAAAAGTCTTTGGGGAAAGCAAAAATAATTCAGTAACCATCACTGTAGTGACTTCCAAACCAGCGCTCTGGTTCTTTCTCTCTTTCTCTAGTTCAGCTGAGTGTTTCCTTAAACATCTGGCAACTGTAGACAGCATTTTCATGAATTTTATGTACAAAGTTACTAATATGAGGCAGTCGCAGCAGGTGGAGGGTGGGATCCTTACTTCTGTTAAAGCTGACATCTGAGGCTCGGAACAGGATAAAAACACTCTGATCTCCTTCCCACATGCTCTGCAGCCTTCAGCAGCCAGATTCTTCCTGACACTGGATAAAACAACTTCTGCATCCCTAGTATCAGTGTCTGCTCATTTACTATCATCATGAGCATCCTTCCTTATTATGCTCAAAACTTTGGAGAAATAAAAATTGTCCCTATTTGTTCATTTCCTCCTTGTTGAGTGCATCAGCTGGCGAAAGCGTTGCAGACATTCCTAGGTTAGTAGAGTGAAAGGACAGAAGTTCCCAGGGTCGCCACTCCCAGCACATTTTGCTTTACACCTTTTGCACCATAGGGGGAGCCATGACCTCATGTTCCTGCTTTTTCCCATTCTTGCTCTGCAACACTCTTTTAAAGCTTGTGTTACTCTGCTTCCCTGTGTTATACTGACTGTATAACCACAGCATTCAGAAATAGAACTCACTTTGATCAAGTGCAATGCATCTTGCTGTGACCTAGTAGGACAGATGGGCAGCAAAATACAGTAGGTAATGATACTTGATTTATATGCTTTTGCCTCCACAATGGGCCTTAGTGGCTGAGTAATAGGCATCACTGTTTGTCAATTTTACTGCTGCTCAATGGAAACTGAAATATGTGGTATCTTGCTGGAACAGAGTAGGGAGAAGCAATATACAACCTTCGTCTCTGTAGCTTACTGCGGCTGAAAAAACAACCACAATTGCAGGCATATCTTAGAAGCCGGTGGCAATATAAACAGAAATAAACATCTGATCTATTCTGAAGGAAGCAAAAGTTTCATTGCTTTATGACTTTTCAAGATCACTTTCTAGACTGCAGGTAATGCACTGATTTTGCATCTTTTACACTTGTGTTTGGAGGTGATGTATACCTTGACCTAAACATTATACATGGAAGTGGAGTGACACACTTCTTGGCCTCGGTGACATTAAAGTTACTGGCAGGATGTCGGCGGTTGTTTGCAGACCTTCATGCAAAGCCAACTGCTGGGCCTGAGGTTAAGTGCATCTGCATGTCTTTGATGATCTGCTTCGCTTGATTCAAATGTTAGGTCTGGGATCAGCTGTGTAACACAGCTCCTAAACATCCCTGCAAAATCCGTCCGTTGGGCAGTTCCCATAATAGAAAGGCACACTTTATGAGGTCTTTCCTGTTCTGTCCATGCCTGCCTCTATTTTGTCAGCTAACGTTACCAGTAAATTTGGTCATTAAGCTTCTGTGTTTTGACTTTCAAATAGCTTCTCACTAGCAATATGGGCTCTCTAAATAAAATACCCTCAGCACCACCTCAGCAATTAACTTGAAAATGTAATGATGATTTTGTGTTGGCATATGGAAAAATTAAATTTTTGGGTCAGCAATCTATTGGCCATCTTGCGTTTTCTGCTGGGGGTTTGTGGGGGTCTTGTTACAGATAGCTAACGGTATATCTACTAAACTTGTCCTTCTAGACTGCAGGCAACAAAAGAATTGGGGGGGTGAAGAGACCCATCTGCTCTTCTTTATTTTCTAATCTGCTGCTACACCATTGCCAGATTATCCCAATGTCCCATGTTGACTATAGACCAATAAGTGCACATCCATGTAGACATTACCTTCTGAATATGCATAAAAGAAACTCATATTGCACTAAAACATGCATTTAACCATGCTTCCACAAAGATGCTACCCAGATATGCATGCTCATGTGCACAAATGCTTATTAGCATATCTCATTTGCATGCATCCATTTGACCAGGCAAATATTGATGATTTGTCCTAACTTATTGTGTAAAAATGATAATCTGATGATTGCTAACATCTAATTGCCACAGCTGGGTGTGTGCATGTGTGTGTGTGTATGTGTGTGTGTCTACACTAATGGAGCAACTGGGTCCTAACTCATTACTCTGGCAGAGAGGGGCTGCTTTATCTGCTATCTGAACCCATTTTAAATGCTAGCCTATTTTTAAATGGCTTCCTGTTACACACATCACCTCTCTTCCTCCTCACTACCAGTTATCTCTTACATTCATTAGCTGACTTACTCCTTACCTGTTGTTGCCTTTAGTCATTACTAAATGGGAAAAGGCAGATTGAATCTTCTGTCCATATGAATAATGAGTTCATGAGACACACAAAAGTAATCACAGAATGATCAGGCAATGGCATTTCGGGATATTTTATGGATGCCAAAGTAGAAGAACAGTTACCCTTGCTGTTCCTGCATTAAGTGATAGCTAACTAACTGCAGCTCACAGGTAGACCGTTACAAATATTTGACTCACTCCAGACGGGCTGAGAAGTTAAAAGGTTAAATGTACCGTGCGTCACATTTGCAAAACGATCTGCTGTTAGATTTCGGGGAACCGCTTCCCTCTGGAGGAAATCTTGACAACTCGTTACTTGAAATGATTTAGTAATTTTCATATTGTCCATCTTCCTCATTTGCTCCCCATTTTCATCAGTATGATGCGCTCACTCTCTTTCCTTTCTTCCATCTGTTTCTTGTTAGCCTCTGTTACCGAGGATAAGCTCAGTTTTCTTGCTTTCCTTGCTTCACCCGCTCCCTCTCTCTCATTCGCTTTCGATCTCCTTTGCATTGGGTGTTTGGCTGACACCCAGTTTCCAGGCAATGTGTTACAATTACTTTCTGCTGATGGTTAAAAATAAAGTCATTCTATAGCGTTTAGCCGTCGGTGCATTTGTGACATGGTATGTATGTTAATAAGACATGCATGACTGCATGTGATGCTTTTGTATAGAGTCTCTTTTGCATGTTGTAGCGTTTCTACAGGCACCTAGTTTTTCTTTATTGTGAAGTGTTTGCATACTCTCGTCGTGCATCTCTGCATCTGCACTTTTGCGGACTGGCTGCAGGAATCTGCTGTGAAGGACAGTGTCTTTGTCTTTGGAGGGAACTCATTAGGTGTGCAGGCGTTTGCCCCATCCTCTTTGGTGCTTATTCCGTCAACACCATTTGTGCTTTTCATTTTTCACGCCTTTTCTTTCACTCCTCTGCTTCTGCATTACCCCCACTCCTACTGCTTACCCCTTCCCATCTCGTTCTCTAACCCCCCCCCCCCCCCCGACCACCACCACCACCAGCAGCAGCTTGGCCCAGTGCAAATCTAGAGCTTTCTGCTGTGAGGGGTGATATTCCTGAAGCCAAGTAACACATACGTTTATGTTTCAAGCATCCATGACTGTGACGGACATGTATATAATGTTATCAGACTCTGTCAGACATGCCAGCTCTCTGCTGTTGTTCATTTGAAAGCTATTTAATGTGTCAAGCCCGTGTGTAGTGGAGACCTACAGTGGCTCTCAACTATACCATGACTCTCATTTTGCAGGTGCTGACACACTCCTGCACATGAATACCAAATGCATTTTACATTTAAATTCAAAGTATTTAGCTGATGCTCACAACCAGAGTGACTTACAAAGAACGAGCAGCATGGGGGGTTGTCACTCTTGATGTAGTGAAACTTAAGCTGTCACGGCAGTTGAGGTGATTGATCCTGTGACACTAAAGGGAATTTTATCAAATATGTGGTAAGAATACAAATATGAGAGTAAAAAACAAGTGTGGTAAGAAAACAAGGTGCACTTTCCATTGTTAGCTAGAGTTCACAAGTTTGCTTTTCTGAATCAATAAAGATAAGAACTTCCTTTTCTGATAATGAACCCCATCAGACATGTCTCTGCTTTCCCCTCATGCCAGCTGAAGAAACCGCTTACCCTTTAAGTATACAACCAATCCCAGGCTCCTGAACCCAGCACCCGTAACACGCCGTCTTCTTTCTGTCCCCAAGAGACACGATGTCTCACTTTTAAAAAGGGTAACATTTTGAGTGCAGTGTAAATGTCTCAGCATTTCTCCAGTTACTTTTAAACTGTGGTCTGAGATGACTGAAAGCGAATGAAGAATTGGCACATTAGTAAGCTCCGTTAATCCTGTTTTGCTAAGGTGGTGCAAAATGCTTTACGTGGCATGATTAAGCACAACGAAGGACTGATTCTTCTGTCACCATCAAGTCCATGACTTAGTGTTATTAGGTCACTTCTGGGGTGGTCAGGATTTTAAAAGTACTGAGGTCATGTCAGAGTTGCTACAGATGTCAGAGAGTCTTTTTTTCCACATTTTGTTTTGCTCAGTTAATTGTCTGCTGTCGAGAATATATTTGTGGTGGGAATGGCTAAATAATTGTTTCATTAAATGGATAAATACTTATCCATTTAAAATACTTGTGGAAGTTTATTTTATTTTTATTTATACAGGTAATCCCACTGGGACTCTCAATCACATGAGACATTTGAACACAGACAGTTCTCGTGATAGTGTCAGCCCACCCCCCAAAACTCTGTCACCACTGTCCCATTAGAAAAAATGCACAGTTTCACAGTTTCAAGTTACATTTTCTGTGATTTGATCCACACTGCTTGATGTAAAATCCCCCTCAGTAGACCGGGTCCAAATTTGAATAGTCCAAGTGTACAAAAATGTGTCAACCCATACACTTTTGTGTTTTTTGTATCACTTTAGGAAACATTTCAGGATAAAATAATGAAATTTTTCTGTATTTTTACTGTTGTCAAATGTCAAAATGGCTCAAATTTAATCCAAACGCTAACTAAGGTTTAAACATGTCTTTCTGTCACTGCTTCTTACTCAGATGGCATATAACTATAAATATATTGTGGAAGTGGACCGCCAGCCAAAGGTGTCTGACATCAAACACTTTAAAACTGTATATAGTCTGAGATCACTACTTAACCCACCTTTGACATTGTTATAAGATGCCCACTTCAGATGTGACCGCAGTGTGGTGTGTTTTGTTGTGTTGGTGGCGGTCCAAAGCAGCTCTTCAAAATTAAACTGTGGAAAAGCCCCACAGTCAACATTGGCTTAGCTAGTGCCACTGGCATATCGGGTCGGATGTGCAAAAGTCACCTTGTCAGTTTCGACAACGCTGCTGTCGCTGGTAGACAGCAGCCTCATCCAGATAGATTGTGGGTGTTAAGCGCGTTAAAGGACATCACACACTGTCCAGAGGAGAGACTGAATATGTTGAAACACGCAAAACTGAGGTGACATTGTGTTTCATTTGGGATTGCAACGGCACAGGCTCATTACAGTCGTGCGTTGTATATGTGTGTGTGAAAGCGATTTTCTGTGACACATTTATGTTTTCAGAGGTAGGTTTGCTCTGTAAAAAAAAAAAAAAGAGCAATCCTGGTTTTCACCCAAACTTTTAAAGTCAGCTCCCGGCCACTCGACCTGACATGCACCATTTTTCTACACAATAGGGGATTAGTAATTTACTTCCATTAATACAATGCAATGCACATGTTGAACTGACAGATTTAGTGACTCCCGCCAACGCGATTTTTCATCGTAATATGCACTTTATTTTCCCCTGTGAAAGTTCCCTGTCATATTAAGTGGAATTGAACAGACATAATAAACTGTGACAGTGTCGGTGATGAATGGTCCTCGAGTCACAATCTGAAATTTCACTGTTTACAATTCCTCAGAAGCAATTCTGTTGCATAAATCATAATCTGTGTATATTAGCTGTCAAAATTAAGTGTTATGAGAGTGGAAGATGCCACATTTGTTGACTCTCATCGTAGCAAAAAGATGGATGCAGTAGATGTGCCGAAAACATGTCTAGATTATGAAGCCGTAAACTTTTACGTAAGATTATTATTTAACCACCCTGCAGCGATTCAGATTTAACCACATCTGCAAAAACAGCTGAACTGCAATCAGCCAACATTTGACACAAAATACAAACTCTACTGACGTGCCATTTCTGAGACTAAATTCTCTCAATCTAGTGTGATCAGTAATTTTAATATTTAAAAACACCAGCTTCAGTGAATACATGTGTATTTTATAAAGTTTCTAGCACATTATATTCATATTCCTGCAACCTATATTCTCATCTGTGTTTCATTATAAGGAAAAACAGTAAGAATTCCAGCTTTAACCTGCTAATATTCCCCATACTCAATCTATAATAGCACAGAGTTCCCAGTGAGTGCTATTGGACTTTTGTTTGGCAGGAGGGCTATTGATTTCATTAAGAAGACGTGTGGAGCACATTACAGAATGATGACTGCTTCATGGGAGGTCAACAAGAAATCAATACAAAATTATATTACAGCTTCGACTAGCTGCGGTAAGTCCAGCTACCGAGCACAGCTGCCAACACTGGACTGGAAAGTGGGGGAAAGACTTTTCCTACAGGCATTTCTTGTGAGAACAAAACATGGTGAGGTAAAAAAAAAAAGAAAAAAAAAGGACTGAGGATTAACCATGGCCTTGTCTGTCAGCACAAGGCTGAAGAAGTTGAAGTGGACTTTCAAACCAAAGGAACTACGATACCACTGAAAGTCTCCTGTTTGCTGTTCTTACTGGTTTAACTGTGAATGCAGGCAGAATAGATGATGTTACAAAATAATATGTAATAGCACAGATAAACATCGCCACGTAAAATCTATACCAGGATTCAATAAAGAGACAGTGGGCTTTAAATCCTAAATCCTATAACGGCCATTGGAGTTAAAAGGGCAGCCTCAGTGGATCATCTGGAATAAAAGACATAAATATCTATATAAATATTGATGCCTGTAAACCTTTTCTCAACATATGTTTCAGAACAGGAACTGTACAGGAAATTTTTATGTCTGCTAGAGAAAACTTATTCTAACTTGATCACAGAACACTTTAAACATAAATCTGCAAGATTGCAAAAAAGTTAGCTATCATAACATCCCTTCACGTTTTTCTGCAGTATTTTTTTGTAGTATTATTAATATTTTTAAGCTTTTGTGTAAGCTACTTAAAGCAGTTAAGGTTAGTTAAGACCCCCAAATGTTGGCTTCTGTTCTCCTGTTTATGCACGCCAACATAATTCAACAACAGCTACATATTATCATAAAAATGCATTTAATTCACAAATTAATTCCTGCATATGCTCACATTTTGAGTCATAACCAAGAGTATGATAAAATGTGAAATTAATTGGATACAGAGAAGGAGGTGGTTGCAGTATTACAGACACACACATATATATATATATATATATATATATATATATATATATATATATATATATATATATTTGGTACTTGTAAAATGTTAGAGTAAGCAGTGATTGTTATCGCTTGGATTAAAGGAAAAACATGGGTCAGTGCTGTCTACATGTGTTACAGTGTGCCTGACAATGTGTAAATAACTCTGTCTAGAAATAGAATAACTGAGCAACTGTCCATCCATGACTGGAAATAGACTAAAAATACGAAATAATAGACTGAACACATTGAAAATACAGTCACATCCACCTTCTCAGCACTCGGGATAATAAAGTAAAGCTCTGACCATTTTAAAAGGCCACTGGGCAATTTGGTCAGTGCGGCTGTTTTTAATGTCGCTCATGTAATAATCTGTTATTGAATACGAGTCACATGTTTGTGTTCACTTGCCTATATGAAATAATGTTTGGAGTGTTTTTACGTGTTATATTGCCGTGTGTTGTATTTGTGGTAAGTTCTCTTGGCGAGGTCTCTCTTGGAAAAGAGATTTTAACCTCTACTTTTGCCTGGATAGATGTTAATACTCCTTTACTGATAAAACATATTTTTCTTTTGTTTTTTCTTTTTAGTGTTCATACTTCAGTAAGGGAGCTCATGTTTGCATTTTACTTTGCTGGTGTTACATCTACCAAAGCTCACTGATGGTATCACTGAAACACTCCATTCCATCTACTAGTGAACTGAGTGAATAACATAAGAGTTCTAGACTTGATCATAGAATGGCGGAGGAACAAAAACACAATAAAAATCAAGATTAGAGTGGAGAGAGCTCAGTCGCTTTGTATTCCAGCGAGAGACACGGTGCAACCTGCTGCTTCTGAATAACATACAATTGTTGTTCTTACATTTTTCCTTGCACTCCTTTTCATTTGTCTGTGTTTGGGGCCATAAAAACAGTAACTGTGGGATATATTTATCATATGCTGCACACACTAAAACCCATACCCAGACGGCAATACCAGGCATTTACTAAGCGCAGTGACCTAAATGACTTTATAGACTTAAAAAGTCACCCATCAGGTCATCACCATACTTACACAAGCTCTAAAACCCAAGGCTGGCAAACACAAGACAAGTACAAATGCAAATGAGCATGCAAAGTAAAGGCTAATGAGATTTATCAAAGCTGATGCTGTAACTGTGGGAGGCATGGTTTAGTTTGCTCATGAAGAACCAAAATAAGTGTCACGGAAAGCATGCCCCTGGCAGATGATTTATACCTGCTTATCAAAAATATGATATCTACTAATACTGAGCTGCTGTGGGAGACCTTGATGATAGATGATTAATTACTGTGTAAATTAATTCTGAATTAATTATATTTTCCATGAGACATTATTAATGCCCTTGAAAGCGTCTCGAGCTCCGACTGGAAGAATGTATGCCTTTTGTTATTCTTCCATAAATCTGAATGCAGAAAAGCAAATCATGATATGTTGTGTAGTAAAACTGCCCACCCATTCCATTTATGCCAGTGACCTCTAACGGATGCACGAGGCAGCATCATTCAGGGCCGGAAATGCCAAAAGCTGACAAACAGTGTCTGCTTTCCAGTAAACTAGCTCTCTAATGGCTGGAGAAATTTAGAGATTTAAAGAATACAGCCAATGCAAAACAGTATCTGTGTAGGGCAGAGGTCAGCGTGCAGAGGTGGAAGAAAAAAAGGGGACTTTAACGTGACACACTGCTGTTTGTTTTGCTTTTTAGATGGTAAAAAAAGTATTCTTCTTCTTTCTTCTTTTTGTTAACCATGGCCACTCACTCACTCCACAGCCTTAATCTTGCATTGATGGTAAAACTGCTAAAATTAACTAAGAATTGATTTTACCTCAAACCCCAATCTTTTTCCTAAGCCTATACACGTTATTTTGTTTGGTTATTCAAAAACACTGCAGTATTTTTCAGCACAAGTCTTCCTTCCAAAAAAGCATCTGATGCTGGTATAGAGTCAGGGACAAACAGGTCTATATGGTGTGTGTGTATTGTAGATAAATCAAAAGCTACTAGCCTAAGGACGAATTCACTCGTAGGCTTTTCTTTTAACAAAAGCCTTTCCTAAGGGGGATTCTGGGTAAAGGTAATGGCAGGACAGTCTACTTGGGAAGGGGGTGGGAGGGTGCTGAGGGGCTTAAGCTATTTCACCTATGAAGCCATAAAGTCTCGGTGAGGGAAAAAAGAGCAGAGTGAGTGACAAGTTAATTGGCAGGATCTGTGGACTGGAGGTCTGGTCCTGATGTGGAGGCCAGACGGGCGGGATGGTATGCCAGCTAATCCTCCTTTGTCCTCCCGCTGGTGTGGGACTGGCTCCTTGGAGAGGAAGGACCTGTTCAAGTGAGTACCTCAACAATCTGATTGTTCCAGCTCCAGTTCCAGTCTCACAAAGGCTGAGTTGAATTTTACTTAAAGTGAAACAGCCTTTGGCGTGTATTCTTTGGTTTATCGACATCAAAGGAAGAATGTCTCACTGCAAGCTTCAGGATAATCAGCTATTATTTGAAATGACAAAATAATTTGTGATCATTATCAGCAATTCTAAATAATCCGTCTTGGTATATACTTTACAAACAGCTCATTCATTAGGTCATTAAATGGCCGTGACTACATTGTGACAGGATTTAATGTCAATGCAACAGCATTTCTAATGTGACGCTGGTCCAGAACAGCAAGTCATAACAAGACAAGTTTATCTATTACGCCTTACTACAAAAAGACAATTCATAGATCTTTACATAAAGGCATTGACACAAAAGAAAGACACGGGAGTACATAAACGGGCTTACTAACACTTCATAACGGTCAGCACAAAAATTAATTCCAAATTAAATCATGTTGCAACATTTTTTTAACAAAGTTCTTAAACTTGGGCCTGAAGAATGAAAATGTAATGCAGAGAGCTTGACGTTAGCGTTCATTAGTGAGTTTCTCACAGCACAATGAAAATGCTGATTGTATTGCTGCTGCTGAAACACGGATATGACAGCTTCAATTTGTAAAGTGAGGAAAATGTTCAAAATGGGCATGTTTGGTGTCTTGGAGGCATTTTACATTATCACTCCGCATTGCAAATCAAGCTGACTGATCTGGGTATGTGAATATGTACAGTATTTCTCATGCTTAAACAACAATGTCAGTGTTTTCTGCCTGTTTTTAACATGCTTTTTTTGCATTGTCAAATGTAGCTTCTGCTTGTACAAGCTTATAAATCACCACTATTACTGGCTGAAAGATGGCTAGTCAGAAGGCAAGGTGTTTCTCAGAAAATGTGTGGATTATGTGGGTTTAAAAGTAGTTCTAGGTCCAAATTAAATTGCACGTTGGTCCTTATCTGCTTATTAAATATGTTGGCTGTAGAACTTTGTTAAAAGTATTTGGTTTTGGTTATCTATATATTCTATAACACCAGCAAAGAAGGTGGAGATGCCAGATTTTAGACACTTTGGGGATTGAACATTTAGTGGAAATGAGGATTGATTAATTAACTGAATTCTGCTCTGCTGTTAAATGTCATCCAGTCTCAATGTATTCCAACAGCCAAATTTAGCACAAAAACTTAGGAAATTTGAGTTTAGTCTATTATTTCTTTGTAATAACAATGTTTTTTGGCAAAAAATCTTATACCGCTGGAAAGCCTTTGGACTTCCACTGAAATGGATCCACATTTGTAAGGAAAATGCATTTGTGGGTTAAGGAGCAGAGCTGAGTACGTGGGTTGCACCCTTGAAAAACTTGCCAAATCTTCTCTGACAATGCCAAACAGTTTACTCTGCTTGACTCTTGCTTGGTGTCGTTTATCAGATTGGATGATTGAAGTCTGAAAAAACATGACATATTTGCAATTTTGACAACTTATTTATTTAGCCTCAGTAGCACGTCAAAGACTCATACACGCCCACGACAGCCTGGCACCTCCTCCTCACACTTGCCATCAGTTTGGTCACACACTGTGCTGTGGGATGTTATCCCATTCTTTAACCAGCATTTGTCACAAGTCAGCCAGTGTGGTTGTGTTGGTCACTCTGGTATAAACAGCATGCCTAAGCTGACTCCACAAGGGATCAGTGGGGTTGAGCGATTCCATCCTCTCTGCTCCCAAATTCTGGAGGCAGTCTTGGATAAACCCCACTCTGTGGGGACGAGTGTTGTCAACTTAGAGGACAGAATTCGTCCCATACTGTGGAGATGTAGGAATGCCATTGTCTGCACAATCTTATCTCGATATCTGCATTGAGATAGCCTTCAATGATGGCAAGCCATGTTTTTCCAGTGAGGGAGACGCTGCCGCGCATCATCACACTCCCTCCACATAAAGCTGTAAACCTATCTGTGCAGCAATCAGAATAGCTTTCCCATATCTTCTCCAGATGTTGACCCTACATTCGAATTGCTGTAGGCAGAATATGGACTCTGAATATAACATTCCTCCACATGTTCAGTTTCCAGTGCAGATGTTGCCAACACCAACACAAACAGACCTGATGTAAAGGGCAGTCATGACAGGCCTCCTGGCAGCCCTATGAGACCAGAGATTGGCTGTGTGCCATCTGCTCTGGATTGTCTGAGTAGAGGGCCATCGGCCATATCGCCCTGCAGATATGGCCGATGAAAGGGTGAGGAAGCAGTCTTCTTGTGGTGTGGGACACCCACTTCACAGCCTATCCTATCTCTGACATCCTTTGTAATATGGGACCTGGGCTTTAGTTTGGAAAGGGCTTACTCCAAATAATGATGCAACTTGGCTTTACATGGGCCCATGCTCACAGGTGGTACAAATCAGTTTCCTGACTGGTACCACCTGTAGAACCAAGTCAAGAGACAATGGCGGAATAAGCTGCTTGGCATTGGCAGAGATTTGGCAGGTTTTTCATGGGTGCAGCCAACATACTCAACTCTGCTGCTCAACACACTAATGTATTTTTCTTACAAATGTAGCACCATTTAAGTGAAAATAAACAGGCTTCCCACCAGCATGAGCTTTATTGCCAAGTAGTATCGTTAGAACGAAGAAATAATTGACCAAACACAGATTCCCTTACTTTTTGTTAATTATTCACTGAGTGTACTGACTGTCCATCGACATTTTATACTCTACTGTACTTTGGTTCATTTCCTAAAACCCCTTTTGTGAACACAAGGTGATGGCAACAGAGGTTAGGACTTTATTCCAAAAAAATGGATCATCAAAATAATAATCAAAATATGTTGTATAGTGTTTCTTAACTCCAAAATTGGCTATTCAAATATTGATTCAGTGCTCTTGGAAGTTGAAGGGAAAAGTTTTATTCTATTTTTTGAATCAAAAAATATGTGTATATGAAATGGGCCAGTAAATATCACAGAACTATGAACAATTTGTCAAAAACCTCTCTTCTTCTTTTTTTCCTACAGTAGTAAAGGGCTGAGAACATAACTGATGCCTACTATCTCACCATAAAAAAGGATACATCGCAAAGAAAACCTGTGAGTCATTCATCACAATTTAGTTACTTAGCCCCATATTCCACACCTGGGTGCCCAGCTTGCCATTAATGTCAGCTGCTCACCAATATAAGTCAGCAGCACACTGCAGAATATCCATTCTGACACAGTGGGTCCTTGCTTTGGAGATTAGAGATTTATATTTCATTTAGAGATGTTATATTTACAGCATCAAGTCTCCAAATATTATTTCCCCCACAGCTGGAGACCCTGGAGGGAGTGTTATTAGTCTAAAGATGGATACTAACTTACACATTATTACCTCAGTGCCAAAACAATAGACATGTTAACATTTCAGAAATAATAATGATTAAAAAACAACAACAAATGATTTGCCAGTCCATTAAACCCTGTTTATAATTAGAAATAGTACAATGACAATATCAAATACTGAATCTGACAAATTACTAAAAACGTTTTTTAACTGGGTATTAATAAAAGCTTCCGCAAAAGGCAGCGTAAAGGAGGGGGTTCACTGTAAGAGTGTACAGGCTAGTAGTTTGTTACAAAGTTGCAAGATTTGCACACACTTTTTCAATTCAATTCAATTCAATTTTATTTATATAGCGCCAAATCACAACAAAAGTCGCCTCAAGGCTTGAAGAGAGTCATTGATCAGACTGTAAAAATTTTAAAAAATATCAGTTAATGCAGCTTAAAACTTTGCTATCAGTTGCAGTCTGTATTTATAAACTGGGAGAAGTATACTTCCTGCAGAGGTGACCCCCCCCCCGCCCCAGTCAGTGAGTACTGTCTTCATTACCATTTAATGTCAGCTTGTATTATAGACCCTACATCACTGCACAAGATACGATCTAACAGATCTAATCTAGAGCTACAACATTAGGTAAATTAAATTACATATATCATTTATTTGGGATTAATTCTACCGTTTAACATTCACTGTAAAATAAATCTTTACCTGCAGACTCTTATGTTCATATAGGGATAAGTGAGAGGTGTATTTGAAAGACAAGACAGCATTCTTGGCCTGTTTGCAGTTTTGTGTGTGTGGGGGGGGCGGGGGGATTTTTGCAGAAAAACGTCATACCTTCAAGAAGAGCCCAACGTGTGAGAGCATGGGAATGCAGCAGGATAGGTGTATGTGTTCTTGGTTTAACCTTGTCACGTATGATTCAACACTTTGCATAACACTGCCTGGATGTAAGGCACCTCGAATGCAAGGTCAGTGTTGTTAGTGAGATACACCATTGCATCAACACTGAATCTATGACAGGCATACTTGAGCTCACACCCCCCTCCTCTGCATTCCCTTTTCTTTTCCTATAATTACACCTTCCATACTTTACAGTTTAAGAAATTGTGTCAGTCGGTGCAGTATCAATTCGTGCAAAGGGCTTCCTCTCCTAAAAGCAGCAGATGACACTGAACCGATAACTAACATAAGTATTTAACCATATTCAAACACATATTTCCATTTACTAATTTATGTCTGAGAACATGTCCTCTTTCAGAGCATGTGGAGGGATAAATTGAACAAATAAACAGCTTGAGGTCTACCTGCAACTGTACATACTGAATAAGCAGCTTCAAGCAAATCTGCATACATTTATCGGATGCCACTGTGCATGCCTTATATTAATTTCCCCTTTAAATTCATATCATGGTCCTGAGGGCATATCGAAGCAGGATAGCTCTGTAGGGGGTATGGTAGTGCTGGGGTATGCTTCCAAATCAACATCTCAAAGTAAAAGTGTTAAAGCACCTCAAAGAGTAAGTGTTAAAAGCATAAACATGCATACTCACCAGCAGGAGAAATGGTTGTTCATACTATAATGGAAGTCAGAAAAGATGCTGAAGAGTTTTTATTATCTTGCTGGTGAATTTGGTCTTCTAAAACCAAAACAAACTTAAAGGATACTTTAAGAAAAACAACATTTGCCACATTAAATGATAATTGTTAGCCAGCTTTGCGAGTATTACAGTTTAAACAAACAGTGTTAGCAATAGTGCTGCTAACTTTAGCTTTGTTAACTCATAGCCACATAACAGCCATAGCAGGCTGTCTGTCTGGTATAAAACATTTTTGAACACATTATTGTTTAAGGTATTTGAATAACATCAACTCAAAATATATATTTTGCAGTTTTTTACATTTTTGCTCCCTAGTCACATCAAAAGCTCTGTCGCGCATTCATCTGTAGCGTATGCTATAGGTCCGCTGTTTACCTGAGCTGTCAAAATGCCTGCTGAAAGCATCCACATCTACTTACTCTTAAGGAGGCTTTAAAATTTATGAAAGAAGTCCAGTATGTGTAAATGAGTCAGTGAAGCTCACTTCTTACAGCGACACTGAAGGAAGTTGTTGAGATTTTGCTTTTGCCGGTGTTAGCGGTGTCAGCTGGTGTTACTGAAACTTTCTTTGAAATTGAGGTCAAAGGAGCTTGCAAAGAAAAGCGTCTGGACTTCTTTAAGTTGCTTGAAGACGTTTCACCTCTCATCCAAGAAGCTTCTTCAGTTCTAAGGTCAAATGGCGGGGAGTCCCAGATTTAAACCCAGTGGGAGTATCCCCCCAAAGAGGGACAAAAGGACCCCCTGATGATCCTCTAATCACATGAGCCAAGGTGTGAAAACGGGTGTGGGTCCCAATCAGCCAGGGTTTCGGGTGAGCTCATTGTGAAACCTGGCCCCACTTTATCATGTGATTTCCTGAGGTCAGATGGCCCAGGATGTGAGTGGGCGTTAAGGCGTCTGGGGAGGGAACTCAAAACTGGATTATAGATGGCAGACAGTTGGTGTCATAAACCACCGCCTCTGTTCAAAGATGGTCGCTCACAGTGGACATAGATGGCTTCTTTCACTCCTCTTTCAAATCATCTGTCCTCTCTGTCCAAAATGTGAACATTGGCATCCTCGAAAGAGTGACCTTTATCCTTAAGATGCAGATGGACTGCTGAGTCTTGTCCTGTGGAGGTGGCTCTTCTATGTTGTGCCATGCGCTTGTGAAGTGGCTGTTTGGTCTCTCCAATGTAGAGGTCTGGGCATTCCTCGCTACACTGTACAGCATACACCACATTGTTAAGTCTGTGTTTTGGAATTTTGTCTTTCGGGTGAACCAGTTTTTGTCTGAGTGTGTTGCTGGGTCTGAAATGCACCAGCCAAGAGCCTTCCTTTCCACTTCCTCCATGTAAAGGTTGGCTACAATAGGTGACACGGGGGAGCCCATGGCACAGCCGTGTTTTTGTCTATAGAAGCCTTTGTTGTATTTGAAATATGCTGTGGTAAGGCAGAGGTCTAACAGTGTGCAGATCTGATCGGGTGTGAAGTTGGTCCTGTCTTCTAAGGAGCTGTCTTCTTGTAGTCGTTTCCTGACAGTCTCCACGGCCTCTGTGGTGGGTATGCAAGTGAAGAGAGAGACTACATCAAAGGACACCATGGTCTCATCTGGATCCAGGGTAAGTTTCTGGACCTTGTCGGTGAAGTCGGTGGAGTTCTTGATGTGGTGTGGGGTGTTCCCCACGAGAGGTGCAAGGATGGTAGCAAGGTGTTTTGCAATGTTGTAAGTGGCTGAGTTTATACTACTGACTATGGGTCTGAGTGGGACCCCTTCCTTGTGGATTTTAGGAAGTCCGTAAATGCAGGGTATGGCATCCCCTGGATAAAGGCGGTGATATGTAAGGCGGTCAATGATTTTGTCCTTTTCAAAGTCTTGAAGGCAAGCTATAACTTTCTTTTTGTAGCTGATTGTGGGGTCTCGCTTTAAGGCTTCGTAGGTATTGTTGTCACTGAGGAGCGTAGTGATCTTTGTGTGGTAATCTTTAGTGTTTAGGACCACGGTGCATCTTCCCTTATCAGCTGGTAAAACAGTGATGTTGTGGTCTTTGCTCAGGGAAGCGACGGCCTTCTTTTCTTGTATTGTGAGGTTGGACGGAGGGACTTTGGCACTGGAGAGGGTGGCTGAGACTTTCATCCTGATTTGCTCTGCTTCTGTCTGTGATAATTTATTAATCCGTATGGCGGTTTCTGTGGCTGTGATGAGGTCCACTATGGACAACTGTTGAGGGGAAATGGCAAAATAGAGTCCTTTGGCTAATACTCTCTTTTCAGGTTCAGTGAGATTCCGGTCTGAAAAGTTCTTTACCCATTTCTCCTGACTGAGTTGTGTAGGTTCAGAATGAGGAGTGTGTGTTTTTGGAAGCAAGGTGTGAAATTTCCTGCGTTGTCTTTCTTTTCCTTTAGAGTGTTGGGCCCGCTGAGCCTTGTCCACAAACTTGTAAACCTCTTCTAAGATTGGAAAGGGTAGAAGGGTTTCCAGTTCCTGCAGAGTCTGGCTGATCTTGATCTGGAGGGCATCTATAGTGAAATGGACCTGTCTTATCCTTTCACTTAAAAGCTGATTTTGTGCTCTCTGATTTTGTGCTCTGTATCCCCTGACAGTGGATCCAAGGCGCAAGCTCTTAGGAACAACTCTGCTTTGTCTGCATCTTAGGTTGAAACGGAGAGCAACTTAAAGAAGTCCAGACGCTTTTCTTTGCAAGCTCCTTTGACTACGATGACCTGGATGACTGAGAACCTTCACAGACACTTTGAAATTCAGCTAATATTGTATGACTCGAGCAATTAGTGAATAAACTGTCATACAATGTGAGTATGTAAGCAAACCGTTTATCAGAGGGTGACTTTTAGGACTTTTCCAAGCCTAACATTAGCTGGCATAATGTTAGCTTATAACCAGCTGTTGTTGTTATAGCTAGCTCATTTTCAGCTGTCCAGAAACGGGACGGTCACATGTGCCAACAATACTGGGAAGAAAAAAAACAAACAAGCAAGCTCACAGTATTTATCTTTAGACCACAAAGATACCTTTGTTTGGTTTGTTTCCTCCACTTCTTCTCACACACTTGCCCACAAACACAAATATCTGAAGTGTAAGCAGCACAGAGAAGCAGAATGATTCAGATACATGCGCCTGAGCGCTGATGAAATGTGCTGTGTACTCAGCCTTTGTTCTGCTGCTGTGTAGAAATAAACAAGCCTCACCGCACCTCTTCACACAGTGAATTTCAAGGCCAGGTCTTAATTGAAAAGCTCGAGTGGGCCATTACATTTTGTGTAGGAGGCAGGAAAGAATAATTTGAATTCGCATACTCTGTTCAAAGTGATGACTCAGACGCCTTGACTAATGGCATTCATTTGGCAGTCAAGTGAGAAACAGAATTATTAGTAAATCATATTGACTTCTTTATGTTTGTAATGATTTGCCCATAACCTGCAAAAAATTGGTTTATTTGAATTGGTCCTTGATGTTTGTAGTACTGGTTTTCAGTGATTTTAATCTTGTGAGTGCATTCTTAGACCAACTTTTTAGTGAGAATTTCTTAGATAAATATCAGGAAAAAAGAGGAAAAAAAAATCCAAACAGTTTTAATAGCTACATTTATAACATAAATTAGGCATTTTAGTTCTGTGGCTGTTCATCCTAAACTTCGAAAGAGAGACCAGTAGAAAAAAGTGACAGTCGCATGATAGATTGTAATTGGTAGACAGGCGAGAATTGGTTGGTGCTGGACAAGTGTTGACGCGTCACAGAGCTGTGCGGACTTAGATGGGATGGCAGTGCTTTGCTATTTCCAGCTTCTCATTGAGATAAGATAAATAGGGAAGTTTCTTTGCTGTGACTTTAAAAATAGACCATTTGGCGTCTTCCCACACGCAGCTAAGCATATTACCATAACAATAACTTGGATGATTTAAGCAAGTGTCTAAAAAAAAAAATAACAAGAGGAAAAAAAAAGACAAGCAAAATGGGATTATCACTATAAACCAAGTCAATCTATGAAATGTTGCACACATTTTATGTCTTGCACTGTTGTGATTGCCTTCTCTGCACAGAGCAGTCTGTGTTAGCCCATGAGGCTAACTGTGCCACAGGTAAGGCTCCAAGATGGATTAAACAGCAATTGCTGAGGAAGAAGGCTCACCCTCCCCAGCCTGAGGTCAAATATTCACAAGCTTCCCCACCTCCCCGAGGCGGAGGGAAGGCACAACAGCAGGTCTTATCCACAGCTTTCCTGTCCCCTTTTTCCTGCTCTAACACCAACATATCTTCAGCCTCCAGACAGAACAACAAAGACTGCAGTTCCATTTTACTGAAATGGACTTTTCTTGTTTTTGTGCACAAAGTGATTTTCCAAAGGAAGATGTGGCGTTTTTAGATTGGTAATGTGCCCCAAATAAAGTCTGCAGTTCTAGATGAATTGCTGTTATAACGGAATTCTGCAGAGCGTTTCTCAGAAAAAAACAAATGACCAGATATATGTTGTATTTTGTTAGCTTAGTTTGCATGATGAATTGTGTGTGTTGAGGCAGGGATTCAGAACATCCATTTTCAACTATATAAGACTTCTTATTGTTTCTAAGTCCTTTGGTATATGATTTAGCTTCTTGGATGATGAAGCAGGTTTTTCATAGATATACAGCCCCTAAATTTTACTGCTAACAAATTGTTTTTAAGTCATGGCTGTAATGCCGTGGTTCTGGTTCTGCTGCTACTCTCGTAACAGAAGAAACCAGGAAAGTCCTGTTTAAAGAGAGTTTTTCCTATACACTGTCACCAAGTGCTTGCTCAAAGATGGCCATCTGATTGTTGGAGTTGTATTGTATGGTCTTTACAATATAAAGCACCGTAAGGTGATTGTTGTTATGATCTAGCGCTATATAAATAGAATTTCATTTCATTTCATTTGAAGAAAAATTTTTTTCTCAAATAATGTAATTGTTTGTTTGTTTGTTTGTCTGTCTGTCTGTTTGTTAGCAATTGAGATCTTTTTAAAATTTTGTGTTATGGTTGATACCAATAACTGTAATGTTTCTGAAGTGAAGACCCAAAAGCAGATACTTGAAGACCAAACGTGATCTTGAAGGCGAGACGTTTATTAACCCTCTGGGGTCCAGGGTATAACTGGCCGTTTTTGACTACTTTTCATTTTACCTCTATATTTCACCTTTAAAAACTGTTTATCTTGCCTTGTTTGGTATCATTATTTTCAGCACAACCTCAAATATCTGAAATTTGAGTTTTTTTTTTCATTTTGGCATACTATATTAGCACAATTGATCTAAATCCAGACAAAAAATTCAAAATCGGAGTAGAAAAAAGTTTTTACTGTAAAACCCACAAACATGTTTAACGAATCATTTTCATAACTTGAAATGCAAATAGAAATTGTACATTTCTAAAAAATTATGCACAAGTTTTGCAAACTAGGTACTATTTACCTAAAAATGCAGCCAAGGCCTCAGGCGTTTTTTATATAACCATTTAAATCTATTTACAGAACAATCAGGTGTTCTGCATCAAATAAGAAGGCACACAAATTATTTGTGCCAGTCCAAAAAATAGTTTGTGTTCACTATAAGACAGAGGAGAACAGCACAGGCATAAACCCTGCAGGTCTGACAGCAGGAGGTGCATCAGTCCAGTTTTCCATGTGGAGACAGCGTTTACACTGGAATCTGCCTTTGATGGCTTTTTGGAGCAAATGTGACATTCAGCAGTATAACTGACACACAATACAAAACAATAACTACACAACACACTAACTATAATCTCCAAACACACTAAACGTCACTAATGTCTCACATATGAAAACTCACTCTCTCTCTTTCTTTCACTCGCCCACTTTCCGTCGTGGGTGTCACTCCTAAAAACTTCCCCCTCTCCCTAAACAACCAAAGGTCACATGTTGCCATATCATTTTTTTTTTTTTGATGGGCTGACATGGTAAACTTTAACACCAATAGGGAAGGGGTGTTTTTTCTTTTTCTTTTTTCACTCGCAAGCGGAGAGTGTTTGCTAGCGCTGTCCGTAGAAAACACCGTTTTTACCGTTCTCCCCGCTGTAAACACCACTGTTTTGTTCAGAAAAAAAACATCGCGTATATTTTTTATCATAACTCTGGTTTTACGTGGCCCATCGACACAATTCAAAAACTGGTATATAGTTTGAAGTCCACACTTTTGAACCAAGGTGAAATAGAGACTCTGAGTCGCTGCATCTTGTAGCTGTGTCGTCTTAAACTGGTCGTGTGATTTTGACCGTCGACCCCAGAGGGTTAAAGGTTGATACAAGATCAGACAAGGATACAAAATAAAATTCAAAAGGCAATGAAGTCTTATGCAGAAACATGGAACATGGACCAGACACATGGAGGGAGGTGGACTGACGTTCCGGCAAAGGACTAAAGGGAACTGACAGACAAGAATCCCAGAACCAGAAATACAAATAAACTCTGAGACACTAAAAGAACTAAACTCCAGGCTTGAACTTAAATCATCTTCATCATACAAAGGAAAGAAGCATGAATCCAAAAACTTGAAACGCTGTTTCAAAGAGCCAGCACCATGACAATAACAGCTGATTTCATTTTGGTGACAATTGGTTCAAGCTTGAGGTCACACAGATGTGAACATGGGTAAGAACTTTATATTAAACACAATTTTTTATGGATCTTCTTCAAACTTCCCAACAATACACTAGGTTGGCTAAGCATTTAGCCATCATTACTAGTGCCCAAGATGAAAGTTGACCTTGAAAAACAATTTCTAGAACCCATATCGAGTGAAAGGGCATAGAGAAAGCTGTACAACACACTCAATAAGACCATCTATGACATCAGAGGGATGCCATAACCCTTTAAGACTAATTGGAGCGGGCATTCTCCGTTTTGCGAAACTATTTTTAAATCCCGGTAGAACTGCAACCGCATAAGCTAGTGCAATATTTTTGCATATGAAACCAGAGGAGTTGTACTTGCATCTTATGCATTCAGCTTGTCCTAGGTTTCCTTCCACATATGGTCTTGCAAAAATTGCATAAAGAGCACTTGCAGCAGCAAAAACATAATATTCCAGAAACAGGCTTTGCCAATCCGATCAGCTTTTCATAGCACTTTCTACTTTGGAATAGACATAAGCGCAAACTGTTGCATGTCCGCCATTACCTGCCCAAACCGGAAGTGATGTCATTTTTCGTGGGAAACATAGTTTTTTTTTCCCTCTCTTCAGGGCATTTATAAAGATATGCTGATGTTTTTAAAATTCATGTTTGATTTTATGCCTTTCTGTATAGTTTCTGTGATGCTTAGAACCCAAATTACACTGTTGGAAATAATTTATTTTGATGCGCATGCTGTTTTTTTTTGCAAATTTGCATTATAATGTTTATTTTTGTTTTTCCTGCAATATATAAAAACTGGTGTATCTCAAAAATAAAACTATGAAAACACTCCAAATAAATTTTCTGTGGTTGGAAACTATTTTGTGCAACTATTTTGCATTTACAGTTTTGAGGGATATACCTCTGAAATTTCTCTAACTAGAAATATGTGTAAAAAAAACCCCAAAAACTATTTATTGCACTTTTTTGCAATTTATGTAGTTACTATGAACTTAATGCATATTATTATAATTTGGGATATAACAGTTGTATTGATGGATAACAACTTGAAATGTTCCCAAAATGGCACTTCAGCATGTAAAAATAAAAAGATAAGATCTGGCGGACCTGGTTCTATGGTAGGTCTTAAAGGGATAACAGGCTCACACGATCAGATTGTAATCAAAACAGGCTGTTGTCAGCATATCATGATAAAAACATCATAAAACATCATATTTTTAGTATAGCTCTTGGACTTTGGGGAAGTTGTGCTCTCTGAGGGCTCTTGCTCAGTTTTATAGTCATTTCTCTGTTGAAAAAGCCAGTTTTGTAATAGCATTTGCACAAGTGCACTGAAGTTTCATACAAGGCTGCAAACTGAAATGGTAATTTCAGCCATTGGTCATAATAAAAATGTGCATTTGTGTGTTGATGTGATTGCTTATGCTTTGTTTTGTAGGTAAATGTGAACAGGTCATCAGTGCATTCTGGGAACATCTGGATCCGGTGCTTCAAATCTTTGTTTTTGGTTGGTTTGTTAGGAGTGTACGAAGGAACACTGACTGTACTATTTGAAGTGCAGTAAAATAAAAGAACAAAAACAAAAAAACACTTTTTTCTGTATAATGAAAGACAAAACTAAATCTTGTGTCTGTGTGTCACCAAAAAAAGCGGATAATTCATCGGTCTAAATATAAATAGCAGATGTTCTTTTTCTCTAAACAAGGCACTTTCTTTGAAGCATTAATTTGCTGTCATTTTAGTAACACTACAGATGTTGTGCACTGACAGAGAGATGTCATACACACCTGAGGAGTAAATATACGTGTGATAGACTGCATAACCAAGCTTTTGTGCAATCTCAGCCAATTTCTGGCTGTTCCTTTGCATTTGTGTGTCTGTGTGTACATGGAGTTGTCTGCTTGAAAGTATTGTGGATGTATTGTAGGAGCTGGGTGTGTGAGTCCATGTGGAGGTCAGCAGGAGTACAAGCGTGTGATTGTAGCAGTCTGGATGTGTACAGTTTAGCAGAAATGCTGAAACGTGACTATAGACTAGCTACACGAATGCTGTTGTTTTATATGGACTTTCTAAAGGGATTACAAAGAAAACAAGAAATTATAGTCTTATAAATGTAAAGATGAATCCAACTTTGACTAATGGAACCTTGCCTTAAAAGAATTTAAACAAGCTGAACTCGAGCTGGACCTGAAAAAACATGACGCTGGAAGGTGAAACAATGCTGAGAAGGATACAGGTGCTATAGTTCAACTGTGTTTAAATCCCTGTATGATATAAGACGGGTGCAAAACACGAGGTGATTACTAAATAAGAGCATCCAGAATGCAGTATCAGGACATTTTTAGTATTCCAAATGCTAATATATAAACTAGAAATAGAAAAATAAATACAGATCTGTTGTGTCAATTTTAAGCCAACAAACCTTATTCTATTTAATGGATTGCGTCTGTGAAACCCTCTCCTCGTGCACCTGTTCCCCATCGATCCTTCATGCCTTCCAGACAAGGTCTTTCAAGGTTTTCTTATCCCTGCTACTTTTCGGATAAGCAGTAGATTTGGGGTTGTTAAATACCCCAAACCCAGATTTCACTTCCTGCCCCTCTCTTCTTTCTCTTTCAGAAATCTAACCTCACATATTTATACTCAACAAGATGGCTGGAAGCTACTTTCAGGTCTCTGCCATAAATTTATTATGGCAGTTGCAACAAAACCAATCGCTTTCCAGTAACACCATCCAAGTGAATGTTTTTCCTTGTGGCCCCACAGAAATACATCATTCCACTGAACAGATTTATAAGTTCCTCCGCAGCATAGGTGCAGTGTAGTCTGAACCTATATACTCCAAACTCACATTAGTGACCGACCGGAGACATCGCTCTCTCTGAGTGGAGCACATAATCATATAAAAGTCTCACTAATAATGTCTCACTGTGATCACATGTGGTGCATTCCTACGTATTCGTGTTTTGCAGGCGCAAAGGCTAAGAGTAACACAATCTCCAGGGAAGTGGAGAGGAAGTAGTGGGTTGAGGAGGGTCTGAAAAGACAACAATGCACAGATCAGGGGTACAGTAGAGAAGAAAATAAAGAATGTGGAGTGGAACCTGGGGATAAGAAGGAAGACTATCAGTGACCCTGTCCCTAGACACTTCCATGGCTGTATCTGCCAGTTGTCTCTGGAGAGGCAAGGTGCCTGGACAGTGCATTCCTAAGAGGGCAGATTAACATTCCTTAGATGCTACAGTATGGAGAGTTAAAAAAAGGGGCTTCTCAGGAGTGTTCGCACTAACAGTGTGTAATGAGAGTGTTGAGGAAACTTCAAGTCTTTTCTTGTTAAAGCTAAGGTTACTTTTATGTTATTGCAGAGATAAAAAAAGAAGACCCCCCCCCCCCCCCCAAAAAAAAAACTGACACAGTTGTGAACTGGTTAAGCCTGCAATGAAATGAAATATGGGTGTTTAAAAGGACAGTGTTGTGGCATGTAATAGCACACTGAGTATGCCACAATACGCGTGTTTGTGTATGTGTGCATGTCTAATGGCATAGGACGGCCACTGTGCGTCTGCTTGCCCTCCCACCATTTCCTATCAACTCGTCTGTGTCGCAGGACAAAAGCCTCCTTCACTGGGTCTGTCTGCCAGCCAGCGGAGCAGAGCGCGCTTTGTCTGTATGGGTTTTGTTCGAGAGAGACACCGGCATTCGCTGCCATCTTTGTGCATGTACAAATCTATGTGCGGCATAAGAAATGTGCAATAAACAAACTTGTAGATGTCTGTCCTATTATATTTGAACTCGAATGACCCAGGTTTTTTTGCAAATCGTCCTTTCTTTAAAATGTAGTTCGGGGCTTAAGACTTTATTTTAGCATGCATTTAGCACAAATGAGCTTTGGATTTATGGGTTTTAGAGTAACAGTTAAGGTTAGCTGTTTAATTAAAAGCACGGTCAGCAAAATGTCTGGAAAACATTGTCTGCATTTCTTTGGGAATTATGAAGGCTGCAGTTTTTCTTTTGAACATCTTTGTTAATCGACACTGATGTTGAAATATAAAATTACCAAGCCACACTGCACAGCTTAATAAATTATCTTAAAATGGTATGATACGGTATACTTAAGAAAAATAAACCACAAATGTAATGTGAGCAGTTACAGTGCATGACTACAGTCCTGTAACTTTCATTGCCTGCCAATGTGTGTGTCACTGACTAGGCTTGTGTTCGTGAGTGTGTGTCTGTCTAGGTTTCTCTTTGTGTGGGTGTGGAGAAGACACAGGCTGTCAGATTGTAAAGCACTGTGAGGAGTCAAGGGAGGCGTGGGTCTGTTCTCAGATGCTTCCCTCTGTGACCTTAGACCATCATAAATCTCCTAATTCCCTCATTCCAGTGTCAAATGGAGCAGTGCTCTCATGTGCTGGAAATTCCCTTGTTCCTGGCTGCCAGAGAATGAATCCTACAGTAGCCCCACGACCAAAGCTTGCCCTTTGTAGTACTGTTACACTCTGATAGGGGCAGGCAGTCATCTCTCGACTTGCTGCAATAGAATGCAAAAAAGTCACTTTTTAAGAAACAAAAAGAGAGAAAAATGTTTTTCCAGGAAGCTAGCACAGCATGCCATAACATAACATCTACAAAGCAGTGTTTCGGTCTTCTAACATATCAGGTGTATTGTTGGGTTATACAGCAACAAGAGGTGCTGACTAAATAATAGCAGCAATAGTGAATAGCAGCAGCAGTAACGTACAGCTTGATGTCTAAGCAGAGTGATTTTGTTTTTGCAGCTAATCATCAGCTCATCTCCTTGCATTGAGCTCAGATAACTTCATCTTATCATTCAAATGTACCAAAAAAGGCGAAACATTCCTATCGGCTTGTAAAAATTTGCAATCCTTGTTGATCCAGGCTGTCAGCTTCCAGCTTTGTCCTTTCTACTGGTGATCAGTTTCAAGTGTGTTGCCAACAGGGAGGAAGTTTTTATTCAAAAACAGAAAGCGAGCTGCTTCATTTCTTAGAAGCTAGCATAGCAATCACGAGTCTTCCATACTGATTGATAACCCTCATCAGCAGCTTGCACTATGTTCATTTTGTGGTATGGAGGAGGGAGAAGACTACTTGGAGCCCTTTAATGGGGCATAGCAAGACTTACAACCCTCACAACAGGGATCTGGAGGCACCTATGGGGATCCGGGACCATTACCACAAGCAGCCCACTGAATATGAAACAATATAAATGTAATACTTAGCTTATTTGTACCAGCAGACCCCTGTGCTGTGAAGGCTCACTGGTTGTGGGGCATTTAAAGCACACGAGCACCATGAGATTGTGAATATCGAGTGACTCCCCGCTTCTGGATAGCTGGCTGCAGCAGAACACTCTGTCCAGTGAATAGAAAACAATGCGCACGAGGCTGTGTGTGTCTAAATCTGTATAGTAAATCACCCATGAGTGACAGGCTTTGAGCCTGGAAATTTGTAATACAGCTACTAAAGAGTGTTTCTTTTCCCAGACAACCACAATCGTTATATGTTGGTTCAAAACCATTGGAAGGCCTGAAACTGCTGAAAAGTTAGGATCACTTAAAAAAAAATAAAGGAAAGAAGGAATGCAGTGACAAAGACTCCGGAAATGAAAAAGGGACTGAAGGGCCACTTGATTGAGTATGACATTCCAGAGATCATGTTTCAGCAAGATTTGCTGCTTTAATATAAACTCAATTAATTCCAGTGTAAGCGGAGTAACACATAGTAACATGTGGTATTAATGGGCCAACTTCAAAATCCATATACCTGTTAACAGTGATCACTATCACTGACCCATATACGCTTTATTTGGTCTGGGATTTGATCAGAACGACTCTACCCTTTGGCCCCTGAGACTCTTGCAGCCAGGGAACCAACTTCCCCTCATGCTTCTGCTGCATTTATTAGCCAAATTCATGGGGACTTGTGTGGAGATTTACAGCCCACTTCATCTTGAAAGCTTTTTTATTGTTGTAATGTTAACCCTAAAAGAACATACTAAGTATCAGCGCGGGCATATATCACATACAGGAGCCTTGCCTGTGAACTCAAACCCTGCGGTTTTTAAAATGCGCACACATGAAGGATGGCGAGCGTGTAGCATTAAATGTACAAAAAGCGCACATACCTACACATCCCAGAGATGCTAAAGACTTCTGCAGGTCTGCAGGATTAAAAGGATTAATAAATGTTTCGCTTTGTAGTTGGAGGATTAACTCTTTCGTTTTATACTTATGGCACAAATACTCCCAATAACAACAGTATATACTAATTATAGGTGAATTATCCATATATGCACAGACCTGCTACAAGAACAAATGTCAAATCAAGGCCAAAAAAAGCAAAACACAAAGCTTGCTTATGCTTCATTTTAGTTCTGGCCCAGGCCTTAATCTCTCTGTAGCTTCAGAAAAAAAGAGTGACACATAAAGACGTAATAGGACGGCTCAGGGAGGTGCACTGGAAGCTGGATCGGGAAGGAGGTCCCAGTCTTGACAGCTCTTTCTCCCTGGGGCCCCACCTCTGTCCAGGTAGCACCTTCTATAGCACTGCCTGAAAAAGACATTTTTGTGGTTGAAGGGGCTCAGAGGGTGGATATATTTGACAAAGGAGTCCATACTGTGGAATTTAAAGTGCCAGAGAATCTGGGTGGGGTGGGTCGGGGGTAGAGCGGCATAAATGGAGCGAGCCCTTCGGGGCGGCTGTCTCCTCGAAGCTGATCCCACCGAGTTTAATCCTTGACATCAAGTGAGCAAAATCCCAACGCAGCCGCTACTGTCTCCCCCCACACCCCACCCAGACGGCCTGTGGATGTGGGTTTTATCAGCTCAAGGATAGATGTGGGGCAGCACATCAGTGGATTCCCGCCTCTTTGTTTGCTCTGCGTTTATCTGCATTGGAAATACGGCGTGAAATGGGCAGATAAGGTCATACCGTTAGACTTCACTTAAACCTTTAAAGCAAGGAAACACAAGCCAAGGTTGTAAATGACACCTGGTACTGGTTCACGAGGGGATTTCAGTGCATGGACTACAATATAGAATCTTTTTTCTTTTGCTTATTTAAATTGATCTTAAAATATTACATCAAGGGCAAAGGAGTATTTGAAACTGGCCTAAAGTTCTACAGTATAAAGAGAAACAAACTGAAGCTTTAATGCAAGAAACATTAATTATTCTTTTTTTTCCCCCTGAATTTTTTGTTTCTGCGTCTGATTAGGATTTTAAAAAGCGGGGAGATAGTGGAAAAGTGAAATAAAGGCTGCAACAAAAGATCAGAGCGCAACAAAGGGTCTTATCCAGACATACACAGTCTGTGGGACTACTGCGTTTTGCGCAAATGTTCTTTAACTAGATTTTTGTTTCTGGAAACCCTAACCTCTATCTCTAACCTTGTAAAATATGCTTTTTAAAGTTCTCTTATTATCATCATAAAGAAAGAAAAATCCTCATAACATTTTATCAGAACACTGGATCCTCCTCAAGCTATTCAACCTCACACTTAGCCACCTCATGCAAGGCTAAACATCAAAAGCAGCAAAGCAGTTAATGACTAAACGTGGTCAAACAGTGGTCTGTGTGACTGCTTCACTCCCACACAGGTGCATTCACCCACACACCAGGTGCACTGATCTCAACTGAACTACACAGTGCAGCCAAACAAATCCAGATTATAGCTGGCCCATGACATGTCAAAACATCTGTCAGTGTGTGGCAATCCGGGATAGGCTTCGGTCACAAAGGTCACTCACTGTGAGCGGAACTATTCACAAAAGAGATTCTGCTTACATTAGCCTTCTTCTTTTTGCTTTTTGACAAAATACAGATAAAAGGAAAGGTGAGCCCAAACAAAATGCTCGATTTTGTATTTAAAATACAAGAAGCGATAGCCAACAAAACAGGGCCAGCATTCTTGAATAGCATTAGCATAACAGTTATTTAAAAGGTTTGTTCATGCAAAATTTACTTTATTTATTCTTCAATAATGACCGTATTTTTTTCGCACTATAAAGCACACTTAAAATCCTTTAATTTTCTCAAAAATCGACAGTGCGCCTTATAATCTGGTGCGCCTTATGTATGAAGTGTGATTGTGCTTACTGACCTCCAACCGATTTTATGTGGTACATGGCGCTCAAAAATCTGTCAAAAAATGTTTTAGTATGACTTTGGTAAGCTATGAAGCCGCACCATTTGATGGATTGTCGGAGCATTACGGCTACTGTAGTCAGGAGCCTCGCGGAGTAATCTGGGTCCAAAAATCCGTCCACTTCAGGTCCCAAAGTCAAACGAACACTCACATCACTGAGAGTTACAAACTGTCTAAATTCTTTCATCTGTAATAAAATGATCAGCATTGCTGCTGTACCATGTGTAACAATTAAGTTTAACATCCAGGCATCCATGAAAACAGAATTTATTAAATTTAACGGAATTAGAAGTTAGCAGGAAGTTAGCTTGCTAGTTTCCACCTAAACATGATATAGCATGTTCTGACTGAGAGATTTCTGAAAAAATTTAAATATACAGCTCTGCTATCACTTCCAACACAAATGAAGACAGAAAACTAAACAGCAGTGACGTTTGCAGGGTTTCTGAACTTGGACTAGCTGGTATATAATGATGTGCTACGTGATCGCTAGCGACACAGCTATGTTAGCATAACATAAACACAAGGTGTGTCCAAATTCATAGGCTGCATCCTCCTAAGGACCCGTCCATCGCGGTCTATGTGGGCCGGATCCACAGAAGGTCGGGTAGGCCGGAAGTAAACGGCTGTGAAATTGGACGGTTTAGCCTTCAGATTTGCGTCACCGCTGTCTTGGTAAATGGTAAATGGCCTGTATTTGTATAGCGCTTTACTAGTCCCTAAGGACCCCAAAGCACTTTACACGTTCAGTCATCCACCCATTCACACACACACACACTGGTGATGGCAAGCTACATTGTAGCCACAGCCACCCTGGGGCACACTGACAGAGGCGAGGCTGCCGGACACTGGCGCCACCAGGCCTTCTCACCACCACCAGTAGGGAACGGGTGAAGTGTCTTGCCCAAGGACACAACGACCGAGACTGTCCGAGCCGGGGCTCGAACCAGCAACCTTCCGATTACAAGACGAACTGCCAAATCTTGAGCCACGATCATCGTTTAATAAACTCAACCGTCTGCTCCTTGCTATCTAAACTATAACAGGACACTGGTGTAAATTCTCAACCATCTCACACTTCTGTTTAATCTTTTTTCTGTTTGATGTTTATTCAGCGCCTTCTGGTCCGAAAAATACGGTAGGCAAGTATTTTGCTAAATGTCAGGCATTTTCTGAACTCTCCCCGGAAAGTGACAGCTCTGGCCCAAAGCTCCACCAAACTGTCGCAGTCATCTTACTCCGTTCAAGACCTTATGCCAAATATTGCTTCCATGTCAAATCACACTCTCTCTCTCTCTCTGAGTCTCTCTTTCTCTGTCTCACAGGCAGACACTTATGTGCTTGTCAGAGGAGGCCATACAGCTCTTTAGTTGCATCAAATAACTTGTTCAGCAGAGTTTAGCAGCAAAGGACAACAACCGACCGTATCGGCAAAATCCATATCACAATTTCCTTGACGTTGTGTGGCAGGCAGTGTTTCATCACAGTGACAGCTCCATTGGCTGGATGTGGTGACAGTATTATTACTGAATAGGAAACTTAAAGGCGCTGGTTTTCGTGTCAGTCAGGGATAATGGTTAATGCTACTCTTTCACTGTGAGATCATCATGCATGCTCACGCTGAACACTGATGGATCGCATGATTCAGTTCATCGTCACTATTGTTCTGGCGGGCTTTGAATGTCTAGAACTGAGGAGCTTGAGGGCCATTTATAATTCACCTTGAAAATAAAGGCGAGAAGGAGAAGGGTAGCGCTACACCTTGAAGATATTAGCGTCCATTGTCGCATGTGACTTAATGGCTAGTCGAACAGGATATTGACCCAAGCAAAGCATGTCTGCCTGGCTTTATGATTCTTATCAGAATGAATGAAGCTGCAGACCCCGCTAAGAGTGATACTTTAGCCATCCATTCTTTGTCATTCGTCACTGAGGCGGGAAGTGAGATTCCTATATCCATTAAGAGAAGATAGATTCACAGTTCCCTTGTGGCCATTTAAGTTAGCAGAAGAGGTCAAATCTCCTCCAACAGCCTTGAACTTACCTTGAAATCTCAAAGCATTCATTTCACATGAGCTGCTGCACCTTGTTAACAGGAAGCTGTGTACATGCTTTTGGAGAACCACCGCAACTGCTAAACAAATGTACTTTCTGAACTTTTTAGTAACCATTGCTTACGTCCTGCAAACTGATAGTTGACTAAACTTCAGCAAATGCCTTTTTTTTTTTACTGATAATTTAATTGTTAATATATGTGTAGTTTTGTTATTTGTATATTGTTATATTTTATGGCATGGCTGATATCGGCACATATAACATATCATACACTATCTTATGTTTTTGTTAAGGGTTACAAAATACATCAATCAGGCATAACATTTTGAACAGTGACAGATGAAGTGAATAACGCTGATTGTATCTTCACATGACACATGTTATGATGGGTGGGATATATTAGATGGCAAGTGAACATTTTGTCCTCAGAGTTGACGTGTTAGAAGCAGGAAAAATGGACAAGTGATTTGAGCCAGTCTGACAAAATGTGATGGCTAAACGACTGAGTCAGAGCATCTCCAAAACCTGTGGGGTGTTCCCGGTCTGCATTAATCACAATCTATCAAAAGTGCTCCAAGGAAGAGACAGTGGTGAACCAGCGATAGGGTCATTGATGCATGTGGCAAGGGAAGGCTGGCCTGTGTGGTCCAATCCAACAGACAAGCTCATGTATCTAAACCAGTAGAAAGGTGTTAGAACACAGTGCATTGCAATGTGTTGTGTATGGTGCTGCTTATCCACAGATCGGTCAGGGAACCAGTTGCTGATCCCTGTGCACAACCAAAAGTGCCAACGGTTGGCACTTGAGCATCAAAACTGGAACATGGAGCAATGGAAGATGGTGGTCTGGTCTGATGAATCCTTTTTACAACAGGTGGATGGCTGGGTCCATGTGTGTCAGTTTCCTGGGGAACATCTACACCAGAGTGCACAATGGGAAGAAAGCAACAATTTGACCATCAAATTTTGGGGCATGGCTAGTGCCCTGCCCTCGGTGGCACCACATTTGTAGTCCAATCCAATCCCCACCTTGTGACTTACATGACTTAGAGCATTCGTTGCTAACATCTTGGTGCCAGATGACAAAATATTAGGCAGGTGGTCACAATGTTATGCCTGGTCAGTGTATTCTGCCAGTTTCACTCACTCTCACTTTTTAACCTAAACTGCAATTTTTCCTTAAACTTAACCGAGGGACTTTGGTTCCTAAAGGTTAAATAACACACTAGCAAAACAAAGCAAATGAAAGCAAAACTGTGAGACTGAAACCACAGCATTCAGATTGCCACCTTATAATTTCTCACCTCCAGCACACCTGGCTACACTCTTCAAAACGGTCGTTTTTATCTAACCAACTTTGTTTTAATGCAGATAAATTGCATGCCAATTTGTTTCCTCCAATTAACAGTAAGAAACTCTGGGAAGTCATGGGCACTAAATATTAGAATTTCAATGTCCATTTGAAGGTCACAGAATATCAAATCAGTTATCGCAAGCCATTAAACTACACCTTGGGGCACAATTCTTTTTATTTTTCATTAATGTTTTTTTTAGTTTCGTTGAATATATTTATATATATATAAATATATATATAAGAATATATTTCTTTTCTGTTTTCTTTTCACCAAAGCAACTGAAGCTTGGTACGCTCTCAAAGATGTGAAATGCTGAGCACTAAATTGCACGATGGACTTTTTCTCAGCCAAGAAAGAGCTGCCACATTCAAGGATATTTGTCGACCATCTTAATTAATGCCTTTGAAATGCCATCTCTTATTAAGTTGTAAGCAGGGCTACTCAGAAGCCAAAGAAAGTTTTGGTCTCAAAGGAAAGAACCTCTTAATTGCAGATACAGCATCTGCTATTGATTTAATCACTTCCACGAACAAATAGATTTCTCTGGGTTATGGAATAAGGCCATCCTGGAATACACAATGCCGTAACTCAGTACTCTTTACTTTGTGCAGTTTCATGTCTTCTAAATGAATGAGGAATGCTGTTCATAATTGGATATTATTTATGATTGCAGAGGTGAAGAATTTCAAGGCTTTTCACAGGTTTGATTCTGTGGCCATATCTACAACAATCTCATCATTGTGCCATGGAAAGAAAGCCAGGAAGTAAATATACTAGCAATGTGAAAGTTGTTACACTTTACGCTAGTATACGTGAAGCCATTAAGCCCAAACAAAAAGAGCGGAGCATCACTTAATATTTGTAACAAATGCTCCCCTTTGTATCTGAGGCAGGCAGTTCACGATGTCTGTCGTCGTAACCATGAGAAAAAACTGACATTAGATGCTATTATGTGTCAATCCATCATTAAGAGAACAATAGCTGAATTGTGGGTTCATTACACTTTGTGGTGAAATACTCGCTCTTCCGTCTTTGTTAGTTTGGAGCCTCCTGTTTTTGGGTTCCTGTGGAAAGACGGTGAGCCCGCTGATGTGACATATATTTCACTGTGGGGGTGGAGACCGTCAGAAAATAATCCGGTTAGAGAGAGAATGCTTATGACAAAAGGAGGAAGAGCAGCCAAAGCATTGTGCTCTGGCACATCCATAGTGATGTGTACGTTCATCTTTGATGTTAGCATCTTTTAGAATGCAAAGAAATGGATTTAGGTCACACTGAGTGATTTAGCATGTTGGAAAAACCTGTCTGCTCTTCTTTCTGGGAAGAAAGGTGCTTTTGCATTTTCATTTGAGTAAAGGATTTACCAGATACAGCTTATTTTGATCACCGCTGAATTTGTCAGGTTTAAGACAATCACAATGATGGTTCACACTTTGATAGATTAAAAAAACAAAATAAAATCAATCGCTATAAAGAAATCGAGAGATGAGTGCTCTTAAAGAAGTGGCTCTTTTGAACCGCCTCGCTGCGAGTCTCCACCTCGCCCTCTGCAGCTCATTCGCCTTTGTAAGAACTTGGCCTGTGCCCCTGCCAGTTTGTGTATCAGTGCTCTGTGTGTGTGTGTTTGTGTGTGTGTGTATGTGTGTGTGACAGCCATTTTCTCAGACGCTTCCTTTCCTCTGATTTTCTGTTGGCATGGTGAGCAAGCAGCGGGAAGCCTTCACTCCAATTTGCCATCGTTTGTCATCGCTTGCCCCTGTGACACAGACAGACACACACGCACTCACACACAAACTGTCACCAACTTTCTGCAGAAAGTGGCGACCTTGTGACTGTAATGTTGCCCTCGCCTATGCTCCTCAGAGCGCTGTGCTGCCGTCTATGATTTAAACATAAGGGTCTGTTTGCACTGTAAATGTTAGATGGGGTTATTTATTTAGAAAATAAATATTAGTAACTTATTCATAATAAAAACTGTGATGGATCAGCAGATTCAAGAACATTTTATGGTTTATTAATTTAATTTTACTTACTTTGGGCTGAATAAAAACTAACAGACTGATCGGTATTCCTCCCTGGAACATCTTCTGCTTTATTTATTAAGCATAAGACGTACGTTATAACTTTGCTGGCTGATTGACCAACAGCAGTATGACAGACAGCAGCCCACAGACTTGCACAGCGTTTTTGACACTGCCCCATCTGATTATCAATTTAATGTTAAAATTAAATGTACACTTATTGTGTATACTGCATGTCCATGATTGCCCTAAATAGTAATCACAAACTACAGTGACTCCATTAGCCTTCATTAAGTCTGTGCCTTTCTTACTGGTGAAGTCAGGCCTATAGAAGCTAAATAACTGCTTGCACAAGCAACCTGCACAGTGAGATGATAGTGTTGACTCATAGATGCATTTATGTATTTGGTTGCTTTGTCAAAATTCTGAATATTTGAATCTAAAATTATGATTTAAAAAGTATAAATAAATTATGAATAAATTGTCAATATGACTGCCTTCATTCAAACTAATCTATACCAAAGAAATATTCATTATGACAGGTGTTATTGTATGTGTATGTGTATTATGCTGTATGTGTAATTCAGTTGTTGAGACAAACAAGATAGAGGTTTTTGTTAAATTTGTCATTTTTAAATGCCACTTTTAAACTGTAGTCACTATTATTGTTGGTGCAGGAGCAGAAATCAAAGTACACACGATGGCTAAAACCCACTCCTTTTTGTAATTTGCTACAAGCAACATATTTATACACGCTATGGCGGAATTCCTATTGTGGCCTCCAGTTTTGATGGTTTAATGTAAATGAAGTGCTTTTACGTCCCACCGCTCAGTGTTCAAATAATGAGGCCCAACTATGATTTGATCAACCCCTCTGGCTCTGTATCTAATTGTGCAATTTTAGCTTGTAGGGATCTTAAATTTGACGACAGTAATTAAGGTGGAAGCAAAGGTCTCATTAAGCAAATTACCTTGTTTGCGGAGAAGTCAGGGGGTTAAAAGCTTTCCCTGGCTGAGCTGTCCTTTCTCTTTATCATCAAAGATCATCTGACCAGTGGGGATGGTCTCAACATTTGATTTCATTACACATTTATTCAATTTTCTGTCGCACTTTTCTCTGTTAGTGGGTTCAAACACCGAATTGTAGGCATAAAAAAGCATTTTATGTAGATGGATTTACATGCTTTACTTCCCATGTTAGAGGAATTGAGTTTACTAAAAGTAAGATACCCTAACTGTTCATAGATCTAGCCCAGATTGCACCCCATGGTGTGGATGCATTTTTTTTGATGGATGATGGTAGTGAAGACTCGGGAGGGAAGTTGGATGTGGATTCTATCTATTATTTTGGATTCTGTATCCTGGCTGGTCGCTGGCATGGTCAACTGGTACTCCTGCTTGTTGGTGAGGTTGAGCCAGAACCCTGGAATGACCAGTAAGCATGTTGACATGACGGCTCGATGCCATCTGGCCACTGGGATTGACAAAATGACGGCGATATCTCTCTGTACAGTTCAGATAGACAGGAAAACGTCCCTAGTCCCCACTGTGATGGCGGCACCAAACCCCAGTGGTAAAGATGAATGAGTCCCGGTTCAGTGCACCATCGCCCCTACTTTCCAACTTGTCCAACAGAAAGTAGGAAAACAGAAGTAATTTTCATTATGATTCTAGTGGCTTCTTTCACAAACACAAAGCAACCTGGCTATAGGCCATAAACTCATTATACTGTAACTCAGCTTTCATTTCCTGCCATCCAGGTCCAATATTTTCACCTGCCAAGCTCTAAATACTGGTAAAATGGGTTTTTCTGCAAATATTTCACTGGCGTTAGGTTTCACAAATCTTACAGTCTGACTGCACAAATAAGAGGCAGAAATTTTCAGTTGCATTAAATGCAGATAAGCAAATGTTGTATTTTGTTGTTGTATTTCCATACTTATTCATCTTTGCAATGTTGCAATGGTGATGAAAATAAATTAACATGAAAGGTGAAAGTCCTGGAAAAAAGGACAACAAAATTATAAATTAATGAGTTTTAATGTATAAATGTGAATCTTATAAAAGTAATCCCATATGGAAAAGAAATATTAAAAACTTATATGATTTACTCATGAAAGTGGCCACTTTCTCATTACTTTCATATATTGATTTAGTAAGTGTCCAAAACATACAAGTTTCATTTATATAATTTTTCAAGGGATCTTATATCTGTTTTCACTCTTGTATGCTTTTCATACAAGTTTCACACAAGACAGATACAAACTTTATAAGATTTATATATATCTTTATATATATCTTTTCCAACATTTGGAACTGGCCTAGCCTTGCTTTCCATTGGAGAGCAAGACTACATGCAGACTGGAGCAGCCGGGGATCGAACCACCAACCACAGCCATGGTTCATTCACCTTCATGGCTTTTTGTCTGCAGTTAATGTAGAAATAGAGAAAACCAACAAAATATACAATATACACCAGAATCTTCCCGTAATGCAGATATGTTTGGTCAAGTTGAAACAACTTTAGATGAACCAACATCACAGAGATTGAGAAAGTTTGGCATCATAACCATGTTTATATGTTTAACAAACTTCTTTCAACCAATTTCTGCCTGTCAATACAAAACCTGGTTATTTCTATAACAGAGTAAATGAAGTCACTGACTAATGCTTTGGGTTAACTTGATATATAGGAGAAGTTTGGAATGTGGACTATCAGGCTTGCAGATCAGGCGGCTCACTGCTGCTCCAGCAGTGAAAAAACGGTCCTTCTTCCTACTCAACAGACTCCCATTTAAGAGCTCCTGATTACATCTCTGAACATACCAGTTACAATTAGATGTGTGTTACTGATTACCTCGGAACAAGTGGTTAAAGTAACTGATACTTCACTCTAGATGTAGCACTAGCGCATTTGTTTGGGTCCATTAACATTTGCTGAGGGACACTTTAATTGGTTATGAAAAGTCCACCTAAAACCTCTAAACTCTTGGCAGCGAACAAAGGAACAGTAAAGGAGATTCTTGGTATGGATAATTACCTGGAAAACACTTTGCATGGTGTCTAAAAAGCACATAGGAAGGGTAAATTTTAAAGCAAGAATAATGAGCCAAGTGACCTACCATTTAATTTTAAATGTTGCTAAATCCAGGTGCATAGAAATCTGCAAGAACCACATTTCTTACTGTAATGAGTGACCATAATTAGTGCATGAATACTTGAGCTATCGTAAAAAACAAAATAAAGAAAGAAAAGAAATAAACTACTTTGGGAGGTTGCAGAGACTTTTACATTTCACTATTAGGGGCCACATTTACGTGTTACCGTAACTGCAAAAACTCACAAATAGTTCTTTGAGTGATCCATTAATAATGCCCCAGTGTATAAACGCAGTCAAAAAACACAATCTACAAAGAGCAGCAAAAATGACTGAGTCAAAACCCAATGATAGAGTAAGTAATCTATTAAAAATACAATGGTATAATGCAAGTGATTGTTTTATGCATGTGGCTCTCTGTGGAAACAGCATTGCAGTTCAGATCAATAAGAGAAAGCTGAAAGAATACGATGTGGTTTTATATGAACGCAAACGTCTCATAGAGACAGCTGTGGACTGACAGTCTAAGATCTCAGTCACAAAGGCCCAGAGACTGGTTGGAGTATCTAGGCCAACTTGGCCGGGTAGTTAGACAGTAGACATTTTTCCCTAGTGACCAATGGCTGCAACAGACTTGTCAGCTGGACTCCTGTATGCCTGGAGGCTTACAGGGGATTTATACTTCTCTGTTAAATCTATGCCTTTGGTATGTTGCAACTGCAGACCTCTCTAAAATCCCTACTCCATAACCTACACTGTAACCTTTGTTGTATCCTATGTTGTAACCTGAGGTGGACCTCCCTGACAATGTAACTACAGTTTGGTCCATATATTTTTGGACACGAGTTTTGTTTTCTTACCTGTTGACTGAAACATCCTCCAATCATAGTTATATAATGGACATGGATATAACGTGTCGACCTTCAGCTTTAGGGGTTTCAGTTTCTTAACATGTGCCATCCTCAAAAGTAACTGGGCATTTGACTCAAAGGCTATTTCATGGGCAGGTGTGGGCGATTCCTCCGTTATGTCATTATCAATTAAGCAGATAAAAGGCCTGGAGTTGATCTGTGTTGTGTTGCTTACATTTGGAAGATTTAGATGTGAACAGACAACATGCAGGTGAAACAAGCCATTATTAATCTGCAAAAACAGAAAAAACCCATCTGAGAAATTGATACAATATTAGGAGTGGCAAAACATACAGTCTGGTACATCCTGAGAAAGAAAGAAAGACAGATTCATTGGTGGATATGACAACAGTGGTGGATGATTGCAGATTCATTTCCTTGGTGAAGATGGAAATCATGGTGAAACCCCTCCGCAACAGCCAACCAAGTGAACAACACTCTCCAGAAGGTCGGCATATCGATATGCATGTCTACCATGTAGAGAAGACTCCATGAAAGCAAATACAGAGGGTTCACTGCAAGGTGCAAGCCGCTCATAAGCTGCAAGAATAGAAAGGCTAGACTGGAGGTTGCTAAGAAAATAAAAACATCTAGAAAAGCCAGCACAGTTCTGGAAAAAACATTCTTTGAACTGATGGAACTAAAATCTACCTCTACCAGAAAAAAGTATGGAGAGGGTGTGGAAAAGCTTATGATCCAAAGAATTCCACATCATCTGCAAAACACGGCAGTGGCAGTATGGCTTGACTGGGCGTGGCTGCCAGAGTTTATTGATGAAATGACACATGACAGAAGCAGCCAGATAAATTCTGAGGTGTTCAGAGACATACTGTCTGCTCAAATCCAGCTAAATGCAGTCAAACTGATTGGCCTGCATTTCACAATACAGTTGGACAATGACCCAAAACATACAGCCAAAGAAACCCAGCAATTTATTAAAGCAGAGAAGTGGAATATTCTTGAATAGCCAAGTCAGTCACCTGATCCTAACCCAGTTGAGCATGCATTTCACTTGTTGAAGACTAAACTTTGGACAGAAAAGCGTAGAAAAAAACATCAACTGAAAGCAGTAAAGGCGTGCTTTACATGAGGAAACCCAGCATCTAGTCATGTCCATGAGTTAGAAACCAACATTTAATTTTGTTATTTAATTTATCCAATTACTTTTGAGCCCCTTAAATGAAGGATTTGTGTTAAAAATCCTTAAGTTCCTCACATTTTTGTCAACCCACTGAATTAAAGTCTGCACTGCATCTGAGTTTTTTCTTTTAAAATTAATTGTGGCTATGTACAGAACCATGTTTTTTTAAGTTATCTCTGTCCAAATATTTATGGACCCAGCTGTACATGTCATACCAACACAGTGCACGTCAACTGTAATTGGCCTGTTTAGTACCATGGATTGCTTAATCTGCAGTTCTGGATGGAGTTTTGTTTTGAGAAGATAATAATTAACATCTCAATATAAGAAATAATAATCATAGCCTTCGCATAAGGACTCACAGATATCAGCAGATTCCTGGAGGGAGAAATGATTGGACTGGAAGAAATGATAAAGAAGAGGAAATGTTTGAGATGTAAATATGCTTACCTCAACAAAAAGACAAAAAAAAAAAACCCTGACCACCACAAAGAGTAGGGACAGTTTTTTTCATTTCTTAATTTCAGTATTAACCGATTTTAATAAAGATTTCATTGCAGATAGAACGACAAAGAGAAGTTAAAAAATATCCTTGTGTGCATCTTGTCTTGTGATGCCCTACCTCCTTGCAACACTCCACATTATGTTCGAATCAGTTCTGCTCTGTTTCATCAAAAGACAAAAATGCGGAGCTCCGCTCTAAACATTCAGGAAAGATGTGTCAGTCTCAGTGATCAACTGTGATCCACCTTTGCCAATTATGTGGTAGTTCTGAACCACACTGGATGCAAAATGATACAGTTCAGCATTTCATTCAACACGATTTACAGTGAAAACCAAGTAAATCAAATTTGTGAAATTGATTCATTTAAATACTATCCTCCCATTTGTAATACATATGCAATATGGCCAGTCGCAAAAACCATCCACGTCCGTGCCTTTCAGTTGCAAAAATCACACAGGTAGCTCTTTAGATGAGTGAAGAGCTATGCCCATCCTATGCTACAGGTAATGTCAGAGCACTAAGAGGCTTACCTACCTACTAATGTAGTGGTGATCTACAAACTTAGCTGTCTGAATTCTTTTGCTCAGTACTTTGGAGTATCAGCCAAATTCAGGTAAATGCAAATGAGGTGAAAAATGCAGCCAAAAATCATTTGCATCACACTCCCCCAGAATTGTGTTTGTACCCATTATTCATATGCTCAAACATTACATATCTGGGATGCTAATGTAGTCTCATAGCCTCTGCCTGGTTTTTGAGCCTTCACAGTTATACTTTCCCTGGGCCTTGATTAAATTTGCTGCCTAAGCCATCCACTTGCCGCCTGCCAGATGACTGTGAATATGAATGAGACACTAACATTGAATGTTGCAGGTCTCTGTCCTTGCTTTTCCTTTCTTGTCAGCTCATTATCCTGGTTGGCTTACTCTTTAACTTCCTTTGCTCTGCTGTCTCTACCGCCACCTCCGCAACTGGTCAGCTTCCATAAAGCAATAAAAACCACACAAAAGCACATCTACAAACATGTTAACAGACTAAACTAGAAAAGGAGTCTGTGCTTCATTGTTTTTCTTACCCGGAAAGCAGATGAAGGGATACAGGAGTACAATGAGGACACAAACTTAAAAATATAATAAACTTTTCAATTATTATTGACTAAAATGAGTCTATTTGTGTGTTAGATGCCATTTTTTTAGTACCTGCACGGGTAGGAAGTATACATTTAAGGAAAATGTAAATTTTAAGTGCATAAAGTCCAATTTCAGGAGGATGCTGTTATGCAGCCTCATAATTTTCAGTCCAGGCAGCATGTGACAGAAGGGACAACAGAAGCTAAATATCCCATCTTACGGAGTCCAGCAATCTTTTGGATGAAGCACTTGCTTTTTAAGGCTGAAGTTCGAATTAGTCGTTTTATGTATGTGGAGGGAAATGCATTGGTTATTTCTTGTCAGTTGCAGAGTGACCTTTTATTTTGTTTAGTACATTTGAGTTTCTGGAAGCCCTTCACCTGAATACTAATGCTATTAACTGGTGCATTACAACAGTAAATGTTAAAGCTGTTCTGTTCAATAAATAATGTGTAAGAATACCTAGCTTTTGTTAATAAATACTAACCTCACAGCAACTGAACTATATGTGTTTTCTGTCCTCAAAACTTTGTGCCAAGATGCTCAAACATGAATATACACGCACACACATACAAATTCACAGTTATGGGGCCCTGTGAGTCTCCATTAATCAGTGGGGGCTCCGATGTTATTGACAGGCGGTGCTGCTGGACTCACTAAAGACAAACTTAGGGAAAGGAGGAGATGCTTTTCTCTGCCAAGTGCAATGGCTGAACAGCCCTCCACGGTCCTGCGGTGTGAGAAAGTCCTGTGTGGCATCCCTGAAGGCAATTCAGTATGGACTATATGCTGAATCCACCAGTTTGTCCTGTCTAAATAACAAAAGTAAAAGTACGGGCATAGAGGGATGAAAACTGCTTGACTTGAAGTTTGACTTCCATGGGCAAATAAAGGAAAGAATTTAATGCAAGTGTGGCATTTATTCTATGAACCCAATTGATTTTACAGCAAAAGTAGCACTAAAATTACACCTGTGTTTACAAGCTCAATCATAGCCAATTAAAAAACAGAAAAAATGATTGTAACTGGTTTATGATACAGATTATGTACACACCGTTCATAAGCCAAGAACAATTTTGTTTTCTGACTAACATTTGTTCTGACTGATATTTGAGAATCACAAGCTGCATGTATGGACTCTGGGGGGGTTCCTGTCCCACATCCTGTCACAACTGTGACTGTCATTATGGGTCATCGTAGTCTAATTGCCGAATAGATTAGTCAGTTTCTCTATCCTAATAAATTATGTTCACTTCTTACAAATAACTTGTCCTTACTTAAATAAAAGAAGTGGAAAATAAAGCCGAGGTGATTGTTAACAAGGCGAGCCTCATATATTACTTCTGTGCGATACTTCATTTTAGTATCGCTCCGATGGCAGGTAAATACAAATACAGTTTTGCTGATACCAATACCAGTACTGATACTTTCAACTTTTTATAAGCAGCTTATGTAGAGAAGAAATCAGTGTGCCATGATTTTTGAAATTAATCATCATCAATTTTCAAATTCTGAACACATTTTAATGACCAGCAAATCACAGTGAGATTTACTTTCCACAATGATTAGTTAACACAACAAAACGCCTTCTGGCCTTTAATGTATTCTGAACGTGGGATGTAATTGTGTCCATTTCAAAAGCACTTTGGTTTTTCATAGTGCATGTTTGAGGTATATTTTTCATTTTCAAAATGTAATTATCAAAATCTGGTGTGTTACATACTGAACTTGGAAGATAGAAATAGTAGTATAGCAGCATACTGTACTGTATAGTATAGTAGTAATATAGTAATGTAGACAGAAGTATCAATTCTATCACGATATCGATACTAATACCACCGTTGGTATTGATATTTGGATCGATACGCCTATCTCTGTCAGATATCATGCAGCTGCTGCAGATTTGTCAGCTGCATGTCCAGTTAGTGGCGTGCAGCTGCAGTTACTGAGATGCAGATCTCACTAACTCCTAAAGGTGCTGAGATCTGGTGACTGTGGAGGTCACCAAACACGTTGAACTCATGTTCAAGAAATCAGTTTGAGATGATCTGAGCTTTGTGATTTGGTGCATTATCCTGCTGGAAGCATACTGTAGTCCTAAAGGGATACAAGTTTAAGGATGAATAGTCAGGTAGGCTGTGGAGTTCATACAATCCTCAATTGGTATTAACAGGCCAAAGAAATAGCTGCCACACTGCCACAACACTATCAGCCTGAAACATTGATACACAGGGTGATTCTATGCTGTTGTGTTGCTTATGCCAAAGGTTGACCCTAATATCCAAATGTTGCAGCAGAATTTGAGGCTCATCAGACCAGGCAATATTTTTCAAATCTCCTGACATCTGATTTTGGTGAGTCTGTGCGAACTGTAGCCTCATTTCCCTGCTCTTTGTCAACAGCAGTTATTATGGTTTTGTATTTTATAATTAGATTTTATTTTATTTCATTTTAACTCTTTGTTTTTAATCAAGTTTAGTTTCAGATAGTTTCCACAGTGGATTTCTTGTTCCAGCGTATTTTTCACTCTCTGGAAAGTTTATTATTAGTCATTGTCGTTATTATTGTATGGAAGGCATACGTCAGTTTCTTTTGGGAAAATCAGTACAGGCATTACAATAAAAACAGAGAATTCTTTGAAAGCAGTCGATTCACAGTCTTGTAGACATCTAGAGGCTCAATAAACACATTCATCAATGACAAATCGGGCAAGTTTATTTTATTTTTTTAACCAAACTAACAGATGCTGAAGGTAAGGATCTTTTATTTAGATTTGTATTTCACTTTGTATTTCACTTTTGGAAACATTGTTTCTGTTAGTTTGTTCACATGTAGTTTTAGCTTTTAGTTTAGTTTTGGTTAACTATAAAAAGCTTGGTTGACAGGAATGGCACCCATCGTTGACATTGTGCAGACGTAGTCGTAGCTATGTGTTCCCCTTATTTACAGGTGTACTTAATAAGGTTTCTAATAAATGTATATTCAGCTTAGTTTTCATACTGCATAACATTTGACTGAACCTGCAATATTTGGAGCCTTCCTCTAGCTCAAAGCCACACATGCTGTAGTTGTTAAAGAAACTAGCACAGAGAAAAGGATCCCTCCAGTTCCAAGGATCAGGTCTTAGTCTGCCTACATAGAAGAGGGAACACCATAAACCTTTAAGGATAGCAAATGAGAAAACAAAGGCAAGGATTTATGAAGTGCTGAAACTCAACTCACCATACTGTTTCTCAAAAAAAAAAGAAAAAAAAATCACTGCTATGTTGAACGAAAAAATGAAAAATAGCAGGATGCTCTGGAAGAGATACAGAAAATGTAGCCTGCCAGAGGGGGAAAAAAAGCCCTTGTAGTCTTGGCTGCATGAAAAAGCAAAAAAATATGAAGAAGAAGACGGGAGTGGTGGAGAGGAAACTACTTTCCCTTTAACTGCCAAGCACTGTTCCTCGCTCATCAGATTCCTGCTATTACCAATGTCAAAGTGCTTTCATGGGTCATTATGAGCCAGACATGTTGTCAGTGCCCTCAAGAGTCTTTGCTATTCAAGGCCCTCCAATTTACCTCAAAATTTATTGCTCAGGAAAAGACTAACATATGCTTAATACAGATTGGAATGTCCCTCTATATTCAATAGACATCCCAGACCCGATTGGGTATTGTGTGTCAGTCTTCTGGTCTTGAATTTTCGTCGCTGTCTGGCAGCCTTGTTCACCACCATTCTTCTTCGTCAGCTTCTGGAGATGCTGCACGTTTTGGTGTAAAATTGGATAGCAGGTGTTCAGTTATCTCAAAGAAAATTCAGCCAGATACAAAGACAGAGTTTAGGCCCGCCTTCCCAGAGCTTTTCATCATCTCCTAATTGGCCCATCTGTAGTCAAGGCAGACTGGACTCGCTTGAGCAACTTGCTTCATTGGGTTGTATTACTCTCCATGCCCTCTGCAGTCTTGAAATGACCCCTGTGTTGGGCACATGAAGTTTTTCTATTTCCATTTTTTCCAAGCCAAATGCCTTGTCTGACTGGATCACTCCTGAAAGGCAGAATCATAAAAGAGGATTCATAAAACACTATTCCCAATCAAGCAACAGCCTAAAGGCGAGGTTACAACATTAGAAAACAGCTTTTGTTTAGTTTTGTGGTACACTTTTGTGCCTGTGAGTGAACATAAGAGCTGTCAGTGACTGAATTCATTGAAGCTCCCCCGAAATATCTTTCTTTTGCTGCAGGCCTTGCTGCTCAGAGATTGTTTTTGTATAGGAATACAAATGATAGCCTATTGAAATCATGACTAAGCCTGTGTCCAGGAGACTATCGTTGTATTTGTAAAAGAAACTTACAAGGACAAAGTTTTCCAACGAAAGGTCAGTCTGTCCATAATCAAAGTTACATTTTAAACATCTGAACAACAGTTCAGTTTACCACTTGTTGATCTATAGAATTGTACAAGAACGTAACATGAAGAGACATGCAACAAAATAAACCTTTACTTCTGAGACTTATGTACTTTGCTGCCCATAAATCTAGGCTTTCAATGTTAAATCTAAACAATGGCACCACTTGGTGATTGGAAATAGAAGCATAAATCAGTAACAATTGAAGAAAATGAAGCCAACATTAAATATAATGTATAATATAATAATAAGGAAGCATTTTGATGTTAATGTCTTGTATAAGTATCTAAATCAATATTGTTCCTCACGTTTTAGCAGGTAAATTTAGTGTTGGGTGTAACGCGCTCCAAACTAATGCATTACTGTAATCAGATTACATTTTCATGTATGTTTTTACATTTTTGGCATCACATTTTAGTCATGCAACATTTTGTTGTAATAAATCCAGTAATAACATTACAAGTTATTTTATGGTGTTACTTGGGTGACAAATATGCCCCAGTTATCTGCATGAGGTGAGCTACAATCAGCTGATTTCAGTTTACATAGCACTGATATTTAAGTGCATTTCAGGTCGTGTGGCAAGTTACTTTCTCTGAAGAGTAATTAAATAATAAAATGATAAAAAATTATTAAAAATAAAAAAATTATAATAAAATGATAAAAAGTAACAAGTAACAACCGCAACAGTGAGCACAGTTAAGTAGCTCCACATATCGTAATTCATCTTGTAACTTGGTGATATGGTCTGATATATGTTGCATTGTGTTTTGTTCTCAGTTTTAATATTATATGACAGGATAAGAGTGCCCCACTTCTTTTCTTTTGTTGAATAATAATAAAAACATCCTTATCCTCAGAAATGGAAAGAAGGCAACTGTGGTGTAGCAGATAGGCTTGTGTATATCTTAAATTCACCAACCATTATTTAGAAGTCCTGATCTCAGCTGAGCTATTCACACATCCTTATTAATCTAAATAACTCTGGACTGTCCTCAACATTAGCAACACAGTTAAAAATGCACGCAATTTAAACAAAACACTCTTAGAACTACTGGGTCACTGGTTTTATTTGTTAGAACATAACCTCCCCTTCCTTGAAAAATATCATAATTTTCAACTTTCTGTTTTTTACTTTTTTAGTACAGATTATTACTTTTCCCTCAGATTCCTCTTTTGCCCCTTTGGACACAGTTTGTTGAAGGCTTGTGTTCTTAGCCAATGTGAAAGCTCGAGCTGCGGCTAAGAGATTTAATGCTGTTACCAAAAAACTATATACACTGATAACAATTTTATAACCAATTTAGTGTAGGCTGCCATGAGTGTGACAACTCATGTGAGCGGTTTCATATAAAACTCAGGTTGGTAATCTGGTACCCTGTGACTGTAATATATTTTACTGATGCTTTTTCTCTATTGACTAATAGATAACATAATCAGTTTCCCAGGTGCAGCGTTAGCCTGGCTGTTTATCCTAGTGTTAATTTTATGATGGAGTGTACATTTCACACACTGGAAACTGTACTCTAATTCTCCAGGACACGTAAACAACCGCAGAACAAAAGTGAAAAGACACTATGAATGAGGTGACTGTTATTACATATATTATTTGGGCTCTCGGGTATTCGTTTCAATGTAAAGATTTATATAATCTATTAGAGGTTTGGTGTGTGTTTAATATAAGGTGGTGGGAGGAGGGTGTTCTCATTTCCTTGACAAGCTAAGAATTTGGCTGAAAAGCTACGAGGGGTTTGCTGTATTTGAAATCTATTTCAAACTGCCAACCAAGGTTAATTGTAGTCTCAGCGTTTTGCTAAAGATTACTTACTGCATTAAGAAGAATAAAAACCTTTTACAGCTGCGTTCACACAGCCAAGCAGCTCAGAAAAGAAAAATCACTAAACATATGAACAAATTAAATACACTGCAAACCAAATTTGATATAATTAAAAAGAAAAACAAACACATCAAACACAGAATAGCTGTGGTGGGAGAAAATTTGTGTCTTTCACTAAAACAGCAGAAGCTTTGGCACCAAATACCTGGTGTATTTGGTGACATGTTTCACAGCAGTTCTGATGTGCCTGCATGCATGTATGCTTCTATAGTCAGCACAGTGTTTGCCATAATTTCATAGATAAATGTTACGGCTGTGCTCTTATTTCTGTATCCGTTTGTGAATGCTGTGTAGACCCATTACAGACCAAATATTGCTGAAATAACCTGTGCTCGTACATATGCAGTGAAGTGTTATTCAGGATTTGATCACATTTTTCATTTGCATGTAGAAGTAAAAGAGTGGGCTGGAAGTGAAGCCTGATCTGATACTTTTTCCTGTAGTATTACATTGTAACAAAAAGTATTTTGCTTTTGGGGGTTTTGTCATTCTTGGTTCTTATGAATTTTCAAAATGATGTAGGCAGGAATAGAAACCAGAATGTGTGCAAAAGACGGATTTATTGGCAGCTGCTGAACTATTGCCCATGCTCATTCACACAAGTATAATAGACACAAAATGTAAATATTTAATGTGGCAGCTGTGTGTTACTTAAATGGCTGTGGGAAAAAAGTGCAATAAAAACAGCAAGGATGAGTCACCGCAGTACCGATTATTATAGAGTACGGTGCAAAAGTCTAGAGCCACTGCACTTTTCTTTATATTTTCCTAGGAAGGTAGAAAATACATACAGCAATTTAAACTTTAAGAATGAAAATCAATATTTGCTATGACCACCGTCATTCTTCAACACGGACTAAACTCTTTTGTCATTGTTGTGCTGAAAAGCGAAGCCTTTGCCAATTAGATGCTTCCCAGATGTTACTGCATGATGGATCAAAACCTTACTACTGTTTTATAGGTTCGCAGGATTGTTCTGCAGACTCGACAAAGTCTGGACATCTGGATTTTTTCCAACACTCATCAAATAAACATCACAGTCTCAGCAGGGGTCATCATAATGAAATCTAATAGTGCTTGTTTAACTGTTCACAGGAGGGTTTTTTTCTGGGTTGGTCAAGTATCTGCACCATCTACTTGAGCATCACCTAAGTGGCAGTCTCTAACACACAACACAACTGCTGCAACTTTGTTAGTCATGTCTCATGCTTATGTGTCTCTTTGCAGGGGGCATAGAGACATGATATATCAGGATCTAGTGGGAAGTACCAATCTGTACTTTTCTTTACCTTAAACAGGTGAGCAGTGAGACTTGTACTTATGTATTAAAATGATTTCTTACAGAGTGGTCACTCTTGAGTCCTCCTCTCTATCACTGTACAGTACAGTGGCACAGCACTGTACCACAATTGCGATATCAATAACAGACAATTGTTAGCATTTTTTTACATTTATTAGAGCTTCTCATTTCATTTGTAAAAGAAGTTCAAGCTTACTAGCTGTGCAAATTGTATAATAAAATATAAGCTTTGTTGCATCACTGTAGAAATTGACACACCAATTAGTGAAACTCCAGGAATGTCTTAAACGCATGTGACCTTTAATTTCCTGATTCTAAATCCATATAAAACTGAGCTTATTGTACTCAAAACATCTTAACCAGATGCTCACTCTGGATGGCATTACCTGGCCTCCAGTAACACTGTGAGAAATCTTGGCCTTGACCAGGATACGTTCTCTTTATAACTCTCAGGCTGATGCTGAAAAATGTGCTTCGTGCATTTATTTCTTCTAGGCTGGACTATTGTAATTCATTATTATCAGGTTGGTCGAAAAGCCTTCAGTTGACTGACAGGGACTAGAAATCTTTCCCAAACTGGCTTCTCGTGACTGGCTCCTTGTTGAATTCAGAATTGCATTCAAAATCCTTCTCCTCACATACAACGTCTTGTATAATCAGGCCCCATCTTATCTTAGGGACCTCATGGTACTGTATCACATCAATAGAGCACTTCGCTCTCAGACTGCAGGCTTACTTGTTGTTCTGGGAGTATTTAAAAGTAGAATGGAAGACAGAGCCTTCAGCTTTCAGGCCCCTCTTTTCCAGTTCAGGACACAGACACCCTCTCTACTTTTAAGATTAGGCTTATAACATTACTTTTTGATAAAGCATATAATTATGGCTGGATAAGGTTACCCTGGAACCTCTCTTTGTTATACTGCAATAGGCCTAGGCTGCTCGGGGCTTCCCATCCTGCATTGTTCATTCACCTCTTTTCACTCTCTTTGTGTTTATACAACACTCTGCATTTATTCATTACTTATTATTAATCTCTGGCTCAGCGGTTGCAACAGATGGCCGCCCCTCCCTGAGCCTGTACCAGAGGTTTCTTCCTGTTAAAAGGGAGTTTTTCCTTCCCACTGTCACTTAGCACTTGCTCACAGGGGGTTGTTTGATTGCTGGGTTTTTCTCTGTATCATTGTAGGGTTCCTACTGTACAATATAAAGCACCAAGACACAACTGTTGTTGTGTTTTGGCGCTACATAAAAAAATGGAATTGAACCAAAGTGAACTGAATAAATGACATTTGCATTCCTTAAAGCAAAGTGCAACTGTTAGCTGCATCCTTCCTCTCCAGTAGTATAATGCCTCTTCTTGTGCTAGAGTAGCATCCATTTTTGAATTTCAGGCACGCATACATTCGTTTGTAGTTTGAAATATGTTCTCTGTTAATTAGAAGCATTAATGTGAGCTCCTACATCTCTGATCATCCATCTTGTCAGTGTGGGCTGCCGAGACCCTTTTTTTTCTTCCCAGAGATTACTCTCAGATGTAGTGCTTTGATTTGTTCAGTTTTATCAAGCACTTGAGAGGCTGACCTTGCAGTAAAAGCAAACTCCCCAAAGGACACAGTCTGGTCTGAAACCCCTGCCTTTTGTCACTATGTTCCTCACTGGGCTGTATGGTTCCACTTGCAGCCAGACTGTCTTCACAACTTCAGCTATTTTTTCATATTGAGTACTTCGGGTGTTGGGGAGTCTCCTGGTTTATCTTTATCGATATGAAAGGTGGTTCCCTGCCTGGATCAATTTTCACAGGAGCTCTTGATGCTTCTGGGCTAAAAGAATCAATGGAGACTCAAACAGCCATTCTACTATCCTTGATTCTCTTTGTCTCACTCCTTTCCTTGTGGCACAGTGAAGCTGAGCCTGATCTCCATTCAGCCTGCCCTCCTAATTGCCTCATTTGAGAAAATAGAGCAATCAGGTCCCTTTTCCCCGCTACTCTGCCATTGATGCCTCAGACAGGGGTCTGTGGAGCAAAGAGTGGGATCTATAGAACCATTCTGTCTGCCTCCATTCTGTCTATCAGATTGACTGTGTTATTCAAAATCCAGTTCCTCGGTGCATGGTTGGTAATAATAATTAGCTATTTCAGTAATTAAAGTCAATCCCAAGTGCAGCCAAATTGTTTTTAAATAAGCTAACTGGGTAAGGAAATAAACCTTTTACCTTTTTGGCTGTTGCATAATGCAGAGCACTTTTGAGCTAGAATGGCACAGTAGGCCAATTTAACCCCAGCAGCTTTAAAAGTCTGATTGATTGTGTGTTCAGGGTTCATGCAGACCTCTGCATGTCCTATCTGTGGTGAAATTCTTTAAAACCTCACTCTAGCATGAATTCAGCATTGTCTACAGGCCAGGGAAGAGGATGCTGGGATAAAGATCTGAGGGGCCAGGGGGATGCACAAAGTGCCAGCATGAAGAGAATTTGATACTGAATCTAGGGCTTCTGCACAGTAGAGGAAATATAGGGGGCTTAGGGACTGACAGAGACATAATTCAATATAGCCTCAGGAGAAGATGGAAGGTGAAAAAAATACACACACACATGTGCGCACACACACAAAAGAAGAGAAGCAACACACTCCTCAGACCAGCCACTACCGTTGAGCAAGACTTATGAGTATTCACAATTGGTTATCGAGGGTCGAGCTGTACACGGCAGGATCCAGATTGTTGCAGTCAATGAAAAGCTGTCCAGTGGAGAGCTACATTTCTCTTCCTGCGGTGACAATAAGCCTCATGTCAAAGAACATGACTGATCGCTTTCACGGACGCCTCTAAGGTTACCTCAGCGATAAAGGGTGTGATGAGCTAGCAGACCAGCCGTTGTTCCAGGACAGTAAAGCAAATACAGCCTGCCCGGTGCCTCTACAGACCAGATGGATCTGCTGTATGGGAAAAAAATCTGGTGCATTACACAGTGAAGAAGAACAAAGCTGCTTGCCTGGCAGGGTCCACCGACAGCCTGTATGAGGGATAAAATGCGCATTGTTTACATGGAAAGGTGACAGTTGATGTAAATGCACGAAGCTGACACAGTCCTTAATGAAAATTAAACAGGGCACACAAGTAATTCCCCAAAGGTTTAGAGTTGTATAATTAGAACAGAAGCGGGTACCCCAGTAGTTAAATTATGACACAGTATTGTTGTTTTTGTCAACTGCTAACTGGAGAGTCAACAACAACAAGCTGTGTTGCCAGGCAGACACATGCACACAACATCCAAACAAAAGGAATTTGAACAAGCTGTAGTTACTGTGCGAATGTCTGGTGTTATAAAAGTTTCCTTGTAAAACAAAATAAATAAATAATGAATACCATCTGCGATTACGCCTTTGTACCCCAGAGACGTGTTTTCAACACAAATATTTTTCTCCTCGACCCGTGTTGTGACAGGCCAACAAAGACCTCTGCACATTTAGTGGTTCCCCTGATGTGAGGGTTGAGAGGGGAGGATGGGGAACCAGTCAATCTCATCCTCAATGGTACATTAGGCCCTTTCAGTGTTTAGTGGCACTTAAAAGTACAGCCATGACCTTTCAGCTGTGCTCTAATTACATTCATGTCCTGGGGTCGGCAGCAATCACAAAACAACCCATCGTCTTTTATGAACTCACCACTGGGACATTGTCCCACACGCCTGTCACCTGGGATCTTGGCTGCCCCCAGCGATCCCCCCCTGTCGATCCCCCAGTATGTGAACGGAGCGGGCACAGTTCAGCAATGTAATGCTTCTTTCTGCTAAGGCATCTGGCTCCTTTCACACATCAGCCATATTGGCTCCAAACAGGGCTCCCTTACCTAACTGGGTTTTTTTGGAGGTTAGCGGGTGTCGGGGAGGCGAGTAAGTTGGGTGATGTTCAGCAGCCAACCCTGCGTCAGGCCCCAACAGCTCAGCATGGGCATCTATAAAGGCAGCCGACATCTTTCATGGCAGCAGGCTTTTGAAGGATCCAGGCTGGGATTTGTGCCCAGCCAAAGGCTTCCTCCTTCCGAGATGCTTCACTGCACCCACTTTCATTTCTAATCTAAAAGGGTCTATGTGGTGGCGTTACTGGGGAGAGAAGAACTCCAGAGGAGTGGATTTTTCTTAGGCTGAGTTTATTGACACTGTTTTTTTTTTTGGTGATGAGTGATACTGTAATTTAGCAGCTTTCACTAGAGTGCGTTCGGATGTGGCCAGCACAAAAGTACTCCTGTGGTTTATCAGCTATTAGATTTCTATGCATGATTAATGTGGATCTGCAACACTATCATTCAAATCCTGAGCAGTCATAGTTCCCATCTAATTTGTGACATCTAAATAATTCCCTGTCTTTATGGCAAGTTATGTCCAGCCGCATTGGTTCACTTCATTTAACTGTAATGCCAGTGGCAGCATGCTTCATCTCATAGTGTTATTTTATTTTATTTTTTTTTTATGTCTGTTGAGACGCTGTGATCCATGAAACTGGCAGGGATAATGCCAGGCTGAGAAGTCACACAGAGCCAACACTGATAGACTCCTCTAAGAAAAGGTCATAAAAAGAAAGGGTTTCTTACAGTTTCATCAAATGAGATAAGATTGAATTCCAGCAGCCTTGTGTGCACCTAGTAGATTCTTGACAAGGAGTTATCAAAGCGCTAATTCAAATCACACAACTTAACTTGCTACCCGAGATCATACATGATGAGAAATACAAAAGAAAAGAAAAGATAAGAAAAGAAAAGAAAAGACCACTATACAGGATCTCTTTTGAATGGTCAGCAAATACAGACTTAACCACTATTTTCTTAAATGCTTGCAACTACATCCAGCGCTCTCATATTTAAAACTGCCAGATGTACCATGGTTTTCTTACATCATTAGCTTACATGTCCTTTCAATCAAACACACTGGATTAAACATCCCTTAGATACCATGTTGGCTTTTAACAATAGGAATTTAATACGTGGAAGCCACAGGATGTCTTTCTCTCTTTCATGTTACATCCCTGTGCTTTTCTTTGGCAAGACAGTATATTGCATTTTGGCATGTGATTTGAGACTCTGCTTAGAGGTTGTGATATTCTTTTGAAATGTATTCTAATAGTACCCTGTGGATCTCAGACAGAGTCCCAATGGCTGACCAAAACAGGGAAAATCTGATCGTTTAGGAGGCCAGCCCAAATGGAAGGAAGTGAAGAAAATGTCTGGGTTTAATTAATGGTTTGCCTTGTCAAAGGCAAGCAATTAAAATGTAATTAAGTCATTTCTATGCCTTTTTGCATCCACTCTTTACATGACTGCCATCTCTTGGCCTCAGTAGGCTATTGTCTCTGAAAGCTCCACTTGTTTAGTGGTCATAGGAAACTTTAGCTGTCCCCATTTTATGGGTGTGTCCAACTCCCCTTAACAATGTCTTGAGACAAGTTGAGAGCTGGGCAAGTTGAGAGCCCAACAGCTTCTTTCTGGTGGCTTCCACATGCACATTGTGGATAAACTGCTGGTTGGCGTGGGGCGTGGCCTGCGGTGCCATGCAGTGAAGGCGGATGCACCTGCACGGCATCTGCAATCATGCCAAGTATTGCACTGGGTCCTGTGATTTGTGTTTTTGATATGTGTGGCTGGCAGCGCCAGAGCTGCAGCCCGTTGTGAGTGTCGAGGAACTGTGTGTGTAAATAAAGGATGCAAAGCATGTTCATGCTGTCGGGTCTGCTGTGGTCATTCAAACTGGTATTTCACAATATAAACATGGATGATCAGTGCATAAGGCAAGCTGCCACTGGCTCAGCTCTCTCTGCTCTGTGATTAGTTACGATCTGCAGAAAGCTAGCACTAAACACACTTCAGTGATTTCTCATTGTAAGAGATGAGTTTCCTCTTGCTAACCACCTTAGTTAACATGTGTGATGTAAAGGTGATGGCATGTGAAAAAGTTGTAAATATCTCTTCTAGTACGAAAAGCTCCAACCATGTCCGGCTTGGTAAAACAGGCAGCGCTTTCAGACTAGCATCTATTAGAAATTACTTGGTTGACTGAATGTAACTGTTTGACTACCTGTTTTACAAACACCCAATATTCCATTCATATTTTCATTTATAATTTAATCTATCATTATTTCTATGTCCATCCATCCATCTACTTTGCTTATCCGGGGCTGGGTCGCGGGGGGCAGCAGCCTAAGCAGAAGCCCAGACCTCCCTCTCCCCGGCCACCTCCTCCAGCTTGTACGGTCAAGCACCTTGGTCAGTACTTGCTGCTTTAAAGTGCTTTATAAATAAAGCTGGCTTGACTAATGTGCAGGAGTGATAATAATCCATTTAAACACAGAAGAATAATGCAGAATTATTATTTTTACTTTTGATACTTTGTACAGTTTTATGTGTAATGAGATGTTTTCATAATGTAGGTTCAAAATATTCTTCCACCACTTGTCATTGTTAACTAAAAGTAAACCTCAAATACTTTTACAAATGCATTTTTTCCTGTTTTATCCCTATGAATGGAAAAAAACTTGACTACACGGACATATTTCAGCATGGCTTAGTACACATTTTCTACTATTATTTATCAAAGAAGAACTGAATCACACTGTCCATAGTCTGAAGAAGCCTTAGTTAATGTGAAGAAATGTGTGTTAATTAAGGCCCCTTTATGAAAATGCAATGAATATTAATAGAGAAAAGAAGCCATTTAAATCCACGTTACCCTGAGTTTCCTTACCGACACTCCCATAGTAAATTGCACCCACTGATTATGTTATTTTCCCTATCAGGCGTTTCACTTGGGGAATCTCAACATATTGTTGTGGTGTTATGGGAAGAATGAGAATAGATAGTCACTTAATTAATCAGAGACAACTTAATTACTTGACTTTGCGGGCTTCCAAAGAAACCTGGTAAACACAGGGGAAACATCTAAATGACTCACTTGCACATCTCTTAGAGGAAGAATTAAACCATAATCTCTCTCATCATTAACACATCACAATATATTACAGTTTTTACGACTGCTCCAAGCAGTTAAGTGGGCAGTGTGGTTACAAAAGAAAGCCCTGATTAGTAAGAAACAACACATTGTAAAAGGTAAGTTTAAACTAGTCATATTACATAACAGCATATTACTCAAAGAAATTCTAAAAGATGGTTTGATTTTTGTCTTTTGTGTCTGTCTCTTTTTTTTCGTAGGTAAGCATTTGTGCATTGTGTGGTTTTTTTTTTTTTTTTTTTAGAAACACAGTCTATAAGAGAAAAACAAAGTTTCTCCAATACTGAAAAGCTTAACGGTCAATATTTTGTATGTGCAACTTTATCCTTCAACACAGTCTGAACTCTCTTAGGCAAGCTTTCTTAGAATTTCTTTGAGTAGTGTTCAGGAGTAGTTCTCCAGGCTTGTTGAAGGACATTCGAAGCTCTTCTTTAGATGCTGGCTGTCTTTTGTTACATTCTCTGTCAAGATGACCCATTACACACATTCATGGTGAGGCCAATCCATGACTGATAATGTTGGGATGGCTTTACTGATACTTTGTACATACACATATACATCATTGTCATGATGAAAAAGGAAGCTGTTACTAATCAGATGCCTTCAATATGGTGTTGCACGGTGGATCAAAACCTGACGATACTTTTCCGTGTTCAGAGTTGGATAAATCCCAAACACCACTGGCTGAAATGCAAACCATGACAGAGCCTCAACTGTGTTTTACAGTTGGCTGTATTCCAGACCTCCTCCTTGTATACCCATGGTGATCTGAACCAGAAATTTCCATTTTGGATTAATGACTCCCTAAGACCATTAACCACTCATTTTCAGTCCAGTTTTTGTGTAATTTTAAATCCCCCAGCCCTTTCTATCTTTTTCTCTTCCATACGAATGACTTCTTGACAACCACTCTTCCACTGAAACCATTTCAGAGAACAATAGATGGATCAACTGAAGGGCCGGATGCATCTCTCAGATGCCGTGTCAGGTTTTTGTTGGATTTTTTTCCCCGTTTCTTAAATACACATCTTTCGGATACTGTGGATAGTTTTTCAGGCCTGCCACTTTTTTTTTTGTTCCTCCACTTATCCAGTTTGCTCAGATATTTTATAAACACACTCCACATCATGCCGAGGTAAAATGGTAAATGGCCTGTATTTGTATAGCGCTTTACTAGTTCCTAAGGACCCCAAAGCGCTTTACACATCCAGTCATCCACCCATTCACACACTGGTGATGGCAAGCTACATTGTAGCCACAGCCACCCTGGGGCGCACTGACAGAGGTGAGGCTGCCGGGCACTGGCGCCACCGGGCCCTCTGACCACCACCAGTAGGCAACGGGTGAAGTGTCTTGCCCAAGGACACAACGAGCGAGACTATCCAAGCCGGGGCTCGAACCGGCAACCTTCCGATTACAAGGCGAACTCCCAACGATCGCCCCTGGTATGCCAAGTTTTCAGTTTCTGGCCTTTTGTTAGTACAGAAAGGTTATTCTGTTTAAACTAAGCTAAAGAAATTGAAACAAATTTTATGTTTTTGCTACAAGGTAGGAAGATCCTAAAGGCAGAATTTAAAATTGGTTCTTTGTTCAGTGTAGACACAACACTGTTTCATCCCTTAAGTAAGGTTAAGCTGTTTAAAACTTATTTCGCGTAGTCATCATCTAGTCAGCCACCCCAACACAAACATGAGCCAAAGGCTAGAGTGGTTTACACATAAAGCATTCACATTTTTTGATAATACTGTCCTCATATCCAGAGAGATGGAGGCAAAAATCAAACATGTCACTTTAACTTAGAAGATTAGGGTTTGAATTCAGGATTTGGACATTATCATTTACAAAAAAAAAAAAAAAAAAACAAACTTTAGAGAGAAATTAGGGGCTCAGTTTAGAGAGGAGTAGACAGTTTCACATTATCAACAGCATGCTAGAAGTTTCTCTTCTATTACTATGGTTATAAGGCTGACAAGGCTCGTTCTATTTGATATGTGATTGGCTTTTTTTTTAAAGAGAGATAAAGAGTGAGGTTGTCAGTTATAGAAAAACTGATCATTGTAACCCTCTCAAACAGTATTGTTGATTTCCTTGTAAGGTTGGACTGTTTTTCAGGACTTTATTTTTAAAAAGAACAGAAGAAGGATAAAAATGCATTAAAAAAAAAGCCAGATCGAGTTGTCATTACACTGATGTATGTACACTCCATTATTCTCTGCACCAAGCTTCTGTGGAGTGTCACACTCCCGGGTGCACCAGAAGGTGGGTAGAGAAGATTAAAAAGACAAATGAGAAGTTTTGAAAGAGGCGGTTGAATGGGACGCACTATCATACTGAGATATGCAGCCCATTCACAATTGTAACATTATACATGAACATGCATCAGGTGCCTCACTGCCCAAAATATTACGTCTAATGTTTTTTTAGCAAAGCTTGACTGGAATGAGATGACTACATTTGTAATAATGAAGGCAAAGGTAATTTCTGGAAACATAATGGCCACCAGTGCACTTTAGTGATGAAACTATCCACTGTTCATTGTATCTGGCTCAGAGTTGCAAGAAAATTATTTAAGCTGCATGCACCGTAGTGGAAAAAGTGCCTTTGCGCCATTAATAGTAACTCTATGCATTTGAACTTCCAAACAGTAATGGTTTAAATATTGTTTTGTTTAAAGTAAAAGCAAAGCAGATTTGGTGATATTTAAAATGATCCACAGCTGTCAAGTGATGAATTCTGGAAAAAGGGGTGCATGGATTTGGGGGCATGTATTTGTCTAAATAGTCAAAAAACTCACAAAATGTTGAGTTTTTGAGAACGGACCATGGGCTGTCGACACACATCACTGCTAGTTGCTAAAGGGAGCTGGGGCCCCTCTGCCATGTATCATTAATGAGTTAATGCATGGTGCGCCACTGCTGCAGCTGTAAGCCGGCAGCATGTGTGGGGGAGGGTGTGTGGGGGGAGCTATAACACCTGCCTTTCTAGCTCGCCTGGGCTCTCTCTTGGCTCGGTTCCACGTTGGGGTCAGCTTGTCTGCTAATCTGCTAATATGGTGGATATAATTGCGATTGAATGGTCGGCAGCGTCGTGTGTCCAGGGGAAGCAGTTGTTCTTCCCCCACTGCCAATGTTGTGATACCCAATCAGAGGTAATCAGCACTATTGAACCGATCACCCTAATGGAATCAGATGGGTTTTAATTCACACACCTGGCTGTTGTGTGCATGCGGATCTGTCTTTTTCCGAGTGTTTTGCTCCTTGGCAAGTGTGCGTGTAGGCTGGCATGTTTGTGCACCTGTTGTGTATATATAGAGCAGTCTCTTGTGATTCTGAATATACACGTGTGCATAATTGCTGTGTAAATGTGTATGCTTGCATATGAAAGCATAGAGACTCCGCACTGTGTCACATGTGAATTTGTAACCATCGGGATTTATCCGCCACTATCCGTGCTGTCCTGAATGTTTCCTTTTGCACGCTCCAGTATATATCACCTCCATCACCTGCACTCTGCTGCAGCCAGTCAATCAGTCCATGTGAGGAGGAGATGCACCAGTCTCTTAACATTTGCATCTGGATTCACGTTGAATCTTATCCCTTGCTGGATGTGTGATACTCTCACACGAGCTGACTGTGTAGCAGAGGCCAAGCTCTCAACGCGAGTCTTATCCACCATCCCTGGTCTGAGTAAAGTATCTGTATCTTCTATGAGTCACTCAGTTCTAGCCATGTTAGACATGCTACAGACAGCCTATAACACATTGTCAGATGTTGCATTTTTATACACTTGCCAAGCGGCGTCTCTCTTATCCTATCATGGATTAGCGAGCTGCATGGTGTGTAATACCCCACTTTCCCGCTGCAGCAGGTGTGTTGCGTGAAAGGAATTGAATTTTTATTCTGCTTTTTCCACTCGCGGCCTGACATAGTACAATATAAGTCTTAACTGCCTTCTACTGAACTTCACATGTGGGCTGGGTGATAATCTGCATGTAGATCCTGGTGTCTTTACCACCTTATGACTTTATCACACTGGGCTTTCTAGACGTCTTATTAGTAACATACTGTGACCTTAGTTTCTTGCAGTGTTTAACTTGCTCACATTCTGATGTGATGCATTAAGAGGAGCGCGGGGTTCGGTATCTTGCTTGAGAAGCCAGGGATTGAACTACCACCCTTCTGGTTAGTAGATGACCCCCTCTACACATACACTGGCTTTTTGTCTGAACTTTTCATCTGAATTTGAGCCCGCATGTCTGAGTCTGGATTGGCTCATCGTGCCTGAGTATGTGTGCACTGCCTCGTGTGTATACCTCTTGGTAAAGATGCTTGTCTGAGTCTGTTTCCCTGCATGTACATGAATCAGTGGAGTTGCTACAGCAGACATGAGCAAAGCAGGATTAAGAGCATCTTCATTCTGGCTAGACAGCAGTCCGTGTTGCTCTTGGGAGATGCAGCAACACAGAGAGAAGAGGGGGAAAAAAAGAACAAACCATCCTTCTTCTTCTACCCGCGTCATCTTTTCTGTCTCGCAGTGTTACACCCTCCAGCTCTCTCTCTGCTTCTTCTTGTTCTTCTTCTCTTCATCTCTCCACTGCATTCCTGTTTTTTTCTTTTTTACTATCCCGTCTTAAGTCCCCCCGCTCTCTACCCCCCGACAGTAGCTGCTACTTATTTCTCTCTTCTTTCTCTCCTGGACGGTGCACCACAGCGTACAGTTGCTGGCACAGGGGAATGGCAGACGGCCCTTTGTGAAGTTCAAGGCAGTTCTGAGATTTCAGCGGGTTCCGGGAGGTTCATTAAGGAAGCTTTTTTTCCATGAAAAAAAAAATGCCCGTCTCTCTGAGAGAGCTGGACCGACTGCATGTTCAGGTCATATGGACTTTGAAAGTTCAAGGAGTTTTAGGACTTTAAAGACCATACTTATTCCCCTGCACACATTAGTGTTTCCTCATTATTTTATTCTGCTTCCTTTCAGAAAGAAAAACTCCCAGACACAGCACTACGACCACTGTGGGACACCAAAACAGCAAAACTCATAATAAGCATTTATTTTATTTATTTTATCTTCACACATACCAGAGTTCATTTTCAAATTTACTCTCTATCCATCTTCTTACAGCTTTCTTGTGCTGCTCCAGCTAGAAACTTAAAAAATACACTATATTGTCAAAAGGGTTTGCTTGCATGCCTTCACATGAATATGAAATAGAGTGACCTCTCATTCTTAATCCGTGGAGTTTAATATCATGCCGGCCCACTCTTTACAGCTATAACAGTTTCAGCTCTTCTGGGAAGGCTTTCCACATGGTTTAGGAGTGTCTATGGGAACTTTTGATCATTCTTCCAGAAGAGCATTTGTAAGGTCAGAGACTGGTGTTGGACGAGAAGGCTTAATTGCTGTAATTCATCCCAAAAGTGTTGTGTCGGGTTGAAGTCAGGAGTCTGTGCAGGCCAGTCAAGTTTTTCCACACAAACTCCCTCATCTCTCTATGGACCTTGCTTTGTCCATTCATGCGCAGTCATGTTGGAACAGGAAGAGGCCATCCCGAAACTGTCCCCACAAAGATGGGAACATGAAATTGTGAAAAATGTCTTGGCATGCTGAAGCATTAAGAGTTTCTTTCACTAGAACTAAGGGAGTGAGCTCAACTCCTGAGAAACAACCCCATAGTCCTGTCACGGGTTGCTTAGAGGATCCACTCGCAGGACTCCTGGGTAGCGTTCAAACAGAGATTGTTTATTACAGATCTTCACCAAGTGTATGTACAGACAGTGCGAGGTTAGTGCTATATGCAAGACGTGAGGGGCAGGGGTCCAGGGCTCCAGGGAAAACGGGGAAATCACACACGCGCTCAGAACAGCCTCTCTCCACTCTGCTAGCGACCTGTCACTCCTTCCACACTCCACACGGGGAAACACGGGGACGGGTCCGGGGAATCTAGGAACAAAGGAACACGTTAAGTCTCTGAGACAGAGGCACGGGAAACTTGAGCTAGGTGTGTACTGACAAGAGCCTTCGCAATAATCCAGCGTTGAACAGCTGATCTCCTCCTTCTAATATACCAGCTGGTCTGATGAGGCCCAGGTGTGCCCGCCATGAGTTCCGCCCCGGCAAAAACAGGGGAGAGGGAGAGATGCTGATCAGCGCCTTGCCGATCCCGCAGGTCGTGACAAGTCCATAGTCCTCCACCAGACTTTAAACTAGGCACAATGTACTTAGAAAAGTAGCATTCACCTGGCAATCGCCAAACTCAGACTCATCCATCAGATTGCCAGACGGAGAAGCGTAATTCTATGAAGCTCACTACGCACTGTTCTTGAGCTAATCTGAAGCCCGCATGAAGTTTGGAGGTGTGTAGCAACTGACTCTGCAGACAGTTTGCGAGCTCTGTGCACTATGCGCTCTGATTTTATGTGTCCTAATACTTGGTGGCTGAGTTGCAGTCGTTCCCAATCGCTTTCACTTTGTTATAATACCACTAACAGTTGACTGTGTAATATGTAGCAGTGGCGAAATTTCACAACTAGACTTGTTGCACAGGTGGCATCACGGTGCCACACTGGAATTCACAGAGCTCCTGGGAGCGACCCATTCTTTCACAAATGTTTGTAGAAGCACTCTGCATGCCTTGATTTTATACACCTGGGGCTATGAACGTGATTGCAACACCTGAATTCAATGATGTGGATGGATGAGTGAATACTTTTGACACTATAGTGTAACCAGTGAATCTGTAATATTTACTGTTTATAGTTTCTGAGACACTGACTTTTCTGAATTGCATAATATTGTCACGGTTTGGCATGGCAGACCGTGGGGGGTGTAGGGAAGGAGGACCCAGGCGCGGTGCTCTGTGTGCGAACAGTGCGTTTATTTACAGTGTGTGGTACAAAACAACAATAAATCCCCGTGTTTTCCCCAGACTCCCGTGTCGTGTCCTCCTAGTGCTCTCTGCTCCCGTGTCTGCACTCCTGGTGCTCGCTGCTCTTCAGGCCTTCCACGCTCCTCCTGCGGGAAACAATAGCGGCAGCTGTCAGGACACTAAACAATGGCAGGCATGCACTTAACGACAAAACCTAAACTGGATGACTAACGTGGAGTCTCAAGCAATGATCCCGCGCCGGTGGGAGCTCCAAGACTCTCTTAAGTAGCTCCCCCGACGAGGCCTGACCAGCAGCAGGTGCGTAGCTTCGGGTGTGGCCAGTCCCCCAGCAGGGCCACACCCACCAGGCCCGAAGGCGCCTGCAAACCAGTGTTCATACACACACACACACACACACACACACACACAAGCACGGAGAAAGAGCAGCAGCAACACCAAAAATACATATAATGTCACCAGTCCATGACTGCCCAGGGATCCTGGGCCGCCCAGACCCAGGACCCTGACAAATATTTACTAGTTAGAACAGGCCCAAGCTCAGCGACTCGTACACAAATTCAATTGCCCGTTAAATTTCAAACTTTTCTCCGAGAAAACAGTATTCCCAGTTATGGAAAGCAAGAGGTGATGCCGATTACCTTTCATCTCATACCAAAAGGCTAAAATCAAAACATATTGCCAATACAATATATATCAGTCTACCTCCCACAAACACTGGAATAAACACACCCAGTAACATAAGTCTTAAATATAAAGATGGGGGCTAGCATTTTTTAAAGAAACAAACAAGATAAAAGAATGGAAACATGCCAGATCCAAACACTGCCGGGAACAGAGTCGAACACAAATGTCAAGTATTTACACAATCGCTGCACATACTTGCTTTATTCACACACTTGTCAGATGAAATGAGTATCTCCAGATGTGTGTGGCCCTGACAAATATTCTCATAATGTTAAACAAGCCTGTTCCCTTTGAAGCCCTGTTAAACAGGCTCCCACACTTTACTGCAGGCACTTTGTCACACTCAAGCTGATGCCTTAGTATTTGGTCATGCAGCATGAACATGCGTATACAAACACGGGATCATTCACATAAGTGCAGAGTTTTGTTAGCGCTCTTGATATAAGTGCACAGGCCAGGTTTCTCTCTCTGGGTGGACCGTCTCACTAGTCAGGGTTGTTTTTACTACCAAGTGTACCGCATCTGAAACTGATCCAAAAGGGAAAGAAAGATAGAAAGAAACTCTTTACTACTGCCTTTCCTTTGCCTGTCTCAGTTCTTACCTTATATTCCTTTACCAGATTCCATATGGTGGTGATACAAGATGTGTAATTTATGTGCATAGCACACACTGACCCCAGGAAACTGGCAAGCTGCAGCATTTGATTAACGGCCCAGACTACTTTCTGGATTCACAACAGATAGTCCTCTCACTGTAAACTGTAAAACTTTTTGTTGTCTTCTTTAAAAAAGAAAGAGCAGAGTGTTTGCAAGTGTTTGCTTGTCTATCTGGAGCAGCAGAAGCACTCAGACCTGTTTTTTAAAAGTGTGTATTTATTTAGAGAGCAGGGCTTATCATATTGCTCCTGATGGCCCCACTGGATGTTGGTGATTGTTCTGAATAGCCAATATATCAGAGGCAATTGCTGGTAATGTAATTGGCTGATAATGGCCTCATGACATCATCTGCAACTCTCTTCTAGGCAGGACTGAGAATCAGGTTTATGCTGCATGGGTTATTGCACAGGGACTGGGGGTAAATGGAATTAAGTCAGTACTGGTAACAATTTCAGTAAAATGAATCCACTCAACTTATTGTAAGCCTCAGCATTTCTATTAGTGAAAGAAAAATATCCCCTCTAAGACTTTCACTTTGCATCTATGTAATAGGATTTTTCCCATAATATCTCTTGATTAAATTTATGGAAGGGCATTTGCTTGCGATATAATTCTTAATCGTCACAAGACTTTATCCTCCCAGCTGGTCGCTCTTCTGAAGTCAGAGCGGAACAGAAAATCGCCATCACCCCGCGTAACACAAAACACATAAATGTCAGTTCCTCGTGCAGCACGAGGAGATCCTTTACCTCTGTCTCCCGGACTGTAGCTAGAATATGCTCTGTAATTGAATGAGATGGCTCCAAGCGTGCGTCATAGGTCACGAGTTCAACCCGCAGTCACCTCTCTGGCCATAACTCTCTCCACCTACCTAATTCTGTCACTCTTCAGTTCTTTCTGAGATATCGTTTCATAAAGAAGAATGAACTGGATATTATCGATCAGTGGCCATTGAAGAAAATAGATGGTGCTTCTTTACTGACTCTCTGCGTCAGCTGGCAAAGTCTGATCTGTGTTTGTTGCTTTCACCTTAGCCCTCCACATTCTCATTGTGCTTTCTCTCTTTTTAAGCGCATGTCCACCCATGCACATAAAGAGAAACCAAGGCTGCTGAGCTGGTAACAAAACCAAGTCAGTGATTGCATGAGAAGGGAAACTACCTGCCTTCGCTACAAGACTGCAGAGCTCACAGTTTGCAATAATGGCTTTGCATTTGCTCTCAATTCATTTCTTTAACTTACAGGTTAGAGGTGGGCAGATCGATCCAAATATCGATACTATCGATAGCAACACTGGTATTCAGAATTTGCAAATAAATGATCATTTAGCCGATAAATCACGGCACACTGCTGTCTCTCTTCTACATAAGCTGCCTTTAACCCTTTCATGCATGAATTATTACAACCTCAATCTGGATTTTTTTATATTTTTATTCATCTTTGGGCATGAAAAAAAGATTTTTGAACTTCATTTTTTTAAACATGTACTTTTCAAAGAGTTTTTTTACATGTCCACTTAGGTGGACAACATACATTTTGACTAACGAATAAATAATATACACTGTGTAAAAACTATAACATAACAAAAATATTTTAAATATATTTTATAACAATGTAACAATATATGTAACAAATATAACAACTATAACCGTGGGCATGGAGTGACACATCAGTGCCCAATGTAGTGGTTAATGTGCAAGTATACCATCAACACTGACACAAATACAAGACAACAGCCTTTGAATAGCTGTCCACTGCAGTGACCACTATAGGTGAAAGGGTTAAAGGTAAAAACGATCGGTACTGGTATCGGCTATACTGGACCTGCTATCAGATCAATACCAAAATTGGCAAAATCACACAGAACTACTTAGAGAGCCTCTTTTTCAAACAGTAGTCACAATGCAAAAAGTTTTATGTGTGTATGCTGTATGAAAATAAAGGCACGAAGACAAAAAAGGCAACTGCTGTCATCAACTTGAAGGAGAAAGACAGAGAAAAATGGAGACAGTTAAGGGGCTCATTGTGTCATTGTAGAGTTCAGAAGGAACAGCACGAGGGGTCTCATGCCAATTGGTTTCTCTGTGCATGCTAACACCCACCCCATACCTCTGGTCCCTCTTTACCCCTATTCGCCTAAGCCTCTTGTCACAGGTGAAGGAGTTTCTGAATAATTACCTCTATTCCGCTTTCTCTCGATACCGCCTTTCTCTATTCCCTTTCCCTGCTGAATGCATTTCAAACATTCATTTCCATGTTCATTTCAGTTTGGCCCAGGAGAAAACACCTGTCGTAGCTTTAAGCAGCTGTGGGGTTTTTTTTGTTTTTTTTCACTGGGTCCCTATAACTTTGCAGTTCTCTGACTTGATAGTTCATTCAGTTCACTGGTAATTACATCTTAACGTTTAACTTGATAGGCTGTGAAGATGGCTGAATGAAAATGAGAAGGGGTGACCAGGTGGAAAAGAGCCAATTTCTTAGCAGCCTGGGAGCAAGCGTTTTTTTTCTTTAGCCTTGTCACCTTGAAAGTCAAACGATCAACACCGTGACTAAATAGCTTGTGCGTGTGTATGTGTTCGTGTATGTCGCATTCGCTAATGTACATGCCCAGATCCAAAAAAATGTTGTATTTCATAGTATTTCATGAAAATTATTATGAATTTGATCTCAAAAAGGTGGGAGGGGTGTAACTAAATGCTGGAAAAGTAAGCGGTGCTACAAAGAAACAGCTGGCAGAATATGATCTTCAGAGTTTCTCAAAACTAAAGATGGACAGAAGTTCACCAGTCTGCAAGAAACTACATCTACAAATTGTGGAACCAATTTCAGAATAATGTTCTTCAATGTAAAATTGTGATGGCTTTGAATATCCCATCATCTATGGCTCATAATATCATCAAACGATTCAGACAATCCGGTGAACCCTCGCTGCTTGTAAGGGACAAAGCTGAAAATCAATATCGGGTGTCCGTGATCTTCCCTCAGCTGGCACTGCATTAAAAAACAGTCATGGAAATCAGTGCATGGGCTCAGGAACGCTTCCAGAAATCACTGTCTGCGCACACAGCTCGCTGTGCCAGCCACAAACACCGGTGAAAGCTCTATCATGCAAAGTAGCCATATGTGAACATGATCCAGAAACGCTGCTGTCTTCTCCGGGCCAAAGCTCATTTAAAATGAACTGAGACAAAGTGGAAAACTGTTCCATGATCAGACGAATCTAAATTTGAAATTCTTTTTTGGGAAACACGAAACAGCTCGAATCCTACATCAGATTAACATCTGAAGGTCCAGCAGCTGGTGTCCACAGTTCGCAGATGTTAATGGAGTGGTGTTTAAAGCAGTGATACAGAGCGGCAAACACTGTCCTGTCGCAACTTTTTTGAGAAGTGTTGCTGTAGTTGTTTATGAGATTTACAAACCACTGCATTCTGTTTACATTTTGCTATTTTGGAATTTGGGTTGTTTGTGAGCTTTGTTCTGGCTCCATGGGCAGTTAACTGTGGCTGTTAATGACAAAAAACACTGAGATGTAGGAAGTTTAAAAAAATGATGTGTTACTAATGTTAATGTACATTTTTTAAATTGTTTTTGCAAATGAGTTATTTGTATGATTGGTGGCGCTGTCACTTGGTGTTCGCTCGCTCTGCGGTAGAGTATCACTTCCTGTTCCTGCTCAAACACAGTGGTGTTTCTGAGTAGCTTATTTGCTTAGCAATTTAATTAACAACTTTTAAATACATTCTTCTTTCATAGTATAATCTTCACGTGCTTCATCCGAAGCACACTTTCTGTGTACTCACTACCTAATTTATAGCCAAAGTATTCACTCACTGTCTCTGTACTGTTTCGCTAGCTTAGCTTAGCTCGTAGCCGACTCGTTAGCACCATGGCTACTTCACCTGTCCCTCCTGCACTTTCTTGCTCATTGTGTCAGATGTTTAGTTACTCCTCGGCCTCCTTTAGCAGTAATGATATCTGTAACAAATGTAGCATATTTGCAGCTCTGGAGGCCAGGATTACTGAATTGGAGACTCGGCTTCGCACCCTTCATTCACCCGTAGCTAGCCAGGCCCCTGTAGCTGGTGCAGCCGAAGATAGCGTAGGCCCCGCTAGCTGTTCCCCGGCAGACCCCAAGCAGCTGGGGAAAGAGGGCGGCTGGGTCACGGTGAGGAGGAAGCATAGTCCTAAACAGAAGCCCCAGGTACACCACCAACCCGTTCATGTGTCTAACCGTTTTTCCCCACTCGGTGACACACCCGCCGGGGGTCAAACTCTGGTAATTGGTGATTCTGTTCTCAGACATGTGAAGCTAGAGACACCGGCAACCATAGTCAATTGTCTTCCAGGGGCCAGAGCAGGCGACATTGAAGGAAATTTAAAACTGCTGGCTAAGGGTAAACGTAAATTCAGTAAAATCATAATTCACGTCGGCAGTAATGACACCCGGTTACGCCAATCGGAGGTCACTAAAATCAATATTGAATCGGTGTGCAACTTTGCTAAAACAATGTCGGACTCTGTAGTTTTCTCTGGTCCCCTCCCCAATCAGACCAGGAGTGACATGTTTAGCCGCATGTTCTCCTTAAATTGCTGGCTGTCTGAGTGGTGTCCCAGAAACGATGTGGGCTTCATAGATAATTGGCAAACCTTCTGGAGGAAACCTGGTCTTGTTAGGAGAGACGGCATCCATCCCACTTTGGATGGAGCAGCTCTCATTTCTAGAAATATGGACAAATTTATTAAACCCCCCAAAATATGACTATCCAGAGTTGGGACCAGGAAGCAGAGTTGCAGTCTTACACGCCTCTCTGCAGCTTCTCTCCTCCTGCTACCCCCCCAAAAAACCATCTCCATAGAGACTGTGTCAGCTTCCAAAAAGACAAAAAACAAACTAAAAACCAGCAACAAACAACTTAAACATAAACAATCAAAAAGAAAGAACAATACAGTATCCACATCTGAACCAAAGAGTAAAACAGTGAAATGTGGATTATTAAATATTAGGTCTCTCTCCTCCAAGTCTCTGTTAGTACATGACTTAATAATTGATCAACAAATTGATTTACTCTGCCTTACAGAAACCTGGTTGCAGCAGGATGATTATGTTAGTTTAAATGAATCAACACCCCCGAGTCATTCTAACTACCAGAAACCTCGAAGCACAGGCCGAGGGGGCGGTGTGGCAGCAATTTTTCACACCAGCCTATTAATTAATGAAAGACCAAGACAGACTTTTAATTCATTTGAAAGCCTGATGCTTAACATTGTCCACCCCAGCTGTGAAACTCAGAAACCAGTCTTACTTGTTATCATCTATCGTCCACCTGGGCCTTACACAGAGTTTCTGTCTGATTTCTCAGACTTTATATCTAATCTAGTTCTGAGCTCAAATAAAATAATTATTGTGGGTGATTTTAACATCCATGTAGATGCTAAAAATGACAGCCTCAACATGGCATTTAGTCTGTTATTAGACTCAATTGGCTTCTCTCAAAATGTAAAAGAACCCACCCACCACTTTAATCACACTCTAGATCTTGTTTTGACATATGGCATAGAAACTGAACATTTAACAGTGTTTCCTGAAAACCCTCTCCTGTCTGATCATTTCCTGATAACATTTACATTTACAATAATTGATTACACAGCGGTGGAGAGTAGATTTTATCAAAGTAGATGTCTTTCTGAAAGCGCTGTAACTAAGTTTAAGAATATAATCCACCCACTGTTATCATCTTCAATGCCCTGTACCAACACAGAGCAGAGCAGCTATCTGAACGCTACCCCAACAGAGGTTGATTATCTTGTTAATAATTTCACCTCCTCACTACGTACGACTCTGGATACTGTAGCTCCAGTGAAAACTAAGGTCTCTAATCAGAAGTACCTGACTCCGTGGTATAATTCTCAAACACGTACCCTAAAGCAGATGACTCGTAATCTGGAGAGGAAATGGCGTGTCACAAATTTAGAGGATCATCATTTAGCCTGGAGAAATAGTTTGCTGCTTTATAAGAAAGCCCTCCGCAAAGCCAGAACATCTTACTATTCATCACTGATTGAAGAAAATAAGAACAACCCCAGGTTTCTCTTCAGCACTGTAGCCAGGCTGACAAAGAGTCAGAGCTCTGTTGAGCCAACCATCCCTTTAACGTTAACTAGTAATGACTTCATGAACTTCTTCACAAATAAAATTTTTATCATTAGAGAAAAAATTACCAGTAATCATCCCACAGATGTAATATTATCTACAGCTACTCTTAGTACCATTGATGTTAAGTTAGACTCTTTTTCTCCAATTGATCTTTCTGAGTTAACTTCAATAATTACTTCCTCCAAACCATCAACGTGTCTTTTAGACCCCATTCCTACAAAACTGCTCAAAGAAGTCCTGCCATTGATTAATTCTTCGATCTTAAATATGATCAACCTATCTCTAATGGTCGGCTATGTACCACAGGCCTTCAAGCTGGCTGTGGTTAAACCTTTACTCAAAAAGCCATCTCTAGACCCAGCAGTCTTAGCTAATTATAGGCCAATCTCCAACCTTCCTTTCATATCAAAAATCCTTGAAAGAGTAGTTGTCAAACAGCTAACAGATCATCTGCAGAGGAATGGTTTATTTGAAGAGTTTCAGTCAGGTTTCAGAGCTCATCACAGCACAGAAACAGCTTTAGTGAAGGTTACAAATGATCTTCTTATGGCCTCTGACAGTGGACTCATCTCTGTGCTTGTCCTGCTAGACCTCAGTGCAGCGTTCGATACTGTCGACCATAATATCCTATTAGAGCGATTAGAACATGCTGTAGGTATTACAGGTACTGTGCTGCAGTGGTTTGTATCATATCTATCTAATAGACTCCAATTTGTGCATGTAAATGGAGAGTCCTCTTCACACACTGAGGTTAATTATGGAGTTCCACAGGGTTCAGTGCTAGGACCAATTCTGTTTACATTATACATGCTTCCCTTAGGCAGCATCATTAGAAGACATAGCATACATTTTCACTGCTATGCAGATGACACCCAGCTCTATCTGTCCATGAAGCCAGATAACACACACCAATGAGTTAAACTGCAGGAATGTCTTAAAGACATAAAGACCTGGATGGCCGCTAACTTTCTGCTTCTTAATTCAGATAAAACTGAGGTTATTGTACTCGGCCCTGAAAATCTTAGAAATATGGTATCTAACCAGATTCATACTCTAGATGGCATTACCTTGGCCTCCAGTAACGCTGTGAGGAACCTTGGAGTCATTTTTGACCAGGACATGTCCTTCAACGCACATATTAAACAAATATGTAAGACTTCTTTCTTCCATTTGCGCAACATCTCTAAAATTAGAAATATCCTGTCTCAGAGTGACGCTGAAAAACTAGTTCATGCATTTATTACTTCCAGGCTGGACTACTGTAATTCATTATTATCAGGATGTCCAAAAAACTCACTGAAAAGCCTTCAGCTAATCCAAAATGCTGCAGCAAGAGTCCTGACAGGGACTAGAAGGAGAGAGCATATTTCTCCTGTTTTGGCTTCCCTTCATTGGCTTCCTGTTAAATCCAGAATTGAATTCAAAATCCTGCTCCTCACATACGAGGTCTTAAATAATCAGGCCCCATCTTATCTTAATGACCTTGTAGTACCATATCACCCTATTAGAGCACTTCGCTCTCGCTCTGCAGGCCTACTTGTTGTTCCTAGAGTATTTAAAAGTAGAATGGGAGGCAGAGCCTTCAGTTTTCAGGCCCCTCTTCTGTGGAACCAGCTTCCAGTTTGGATTCGGGAGACAGAAACTATCTCTACTTTTAAGATTAGGCTTAAAACTTTCCTTTTTGCTAAAGCATATAGTTAGGGCTGGACCAGGTGACCCTGAATCCTCCCTTAGTTATGCTGCAATAGACGTAGGCTGCCGGGGGATTCCCATGATGCATTGAGTTTTTCCTTTCCAGTCACCTTTCTCACTCACTATGTATTAATAGACCTCTCTGCATTGAATCATATCTGTTATTAACCTCTGTCTCTCTTCCACAGCATGTCTTTTATCCTGTCTTCCTTCTCTCACCCCAACCGGTCGCAGCAGATGGCCGCCCCTCCCTGAGCCTGGTTCTGCCGGAGGTTTCTTCCTGTTAAAAGGGAGTTTTTCCTTCCCACTGTCGCCAAAGTGCTTGCTCATAGGGGGTCATATGATTGTTGGGTTTTTCTCTGTATCTATGAAGCGCCTTGAGGCGACTTTTGTTGTGATTTGGCGCTATATAAATAAAATTGAATTGAATTGAATTGAATTGAATATGAAATACTAATCTTTTAAATGTAAACTAACATTACAACTTACTTTTTAGAAATCTTCTTTAAAAAACACAACAAATTAGCAAAGACCCACAACGTCTCAGTGTGTTTAGCTTTGTTGTCATGGTGGCTGTTCTGCTAACTCTTTGCTTACACAAACACTCACGCACACACACACACACACACACACACACACACACACAGATATATATATATATATAAAAAAAAAAACACCCATCTCGCCCCTGCGGGCGGTTTATCCTTCAAGCTCGGGTCCTCTACCAGAGGCCTGGGAGCTTGAGGGTCCTGCGCAGTATCTTTGTCACGGTTTGCCAGGGCAAGCCGTGGGGGATGTTGGAGAAAGGACCCAAACGCTGGACTTAGTGCAATGAACAGTGCATTTATTTACAGTGGGGGGTAAATGTACACCACGCAATAGGTCTCCAGAGTGCTCCCTCAACTCCTGTGTTGTGCCTTCTCTCAAGTGCTGGTATTCCGTGCTCTCTGCTCCCGTGCCTACGCACACCCTGTGCGTCCTGCAGTCCCGTGTTCCGCTCTCCTGAGGAAAAAACAACAGACACCGCCGTTATGGCACCAACTCCAGCAGGCATACCCTGACCAGTACTTTAAACACTGACATGGAGTCTAACTCAACGATCCTGCGCCGGAGGAAGCTCCATCGCTCTGTTAAGTAGCTCCCCCGACGAGCCTGATCAGAAGCAGGTGTGTGAGAACCTAGGCGTGACCGGCAGCCGGCAGGGCCACACCCCTCAGGCCTGCAGGTGGCTGTCCTCCATCCTTCAGCCACACCCGCAGACACCCACACGTACACACACACCAGCAAGGAACACAAGAGCACAGTGCAGCAAACATACATCCAATACAATAACAATAATAATGATCCACACTGCTCACGGACCCCGAGTCCCCGGAACCGGGTCCGTGACAATCTTAGCTGTTCCTAGGACTGCGCTCTTCTGGACAGAGATCTCCGATGTTGTTCCCAGGATCTGCTGGAGCCACTCGCCTAGCTTGGGAGTCACCGCACCTAGTGCTCCGATTACCACGGGGACCACCGTCACCTTCACCCTCCACATCCTCTCGAGCTCTTCTCTGAGCCCTTGGTATTTCTCCAGCTTCTCGTGTTCCTTCTTCCTGATATTGCTGTCATTCGGAACCACTACATCGATCACTACGGCCGTCTTCTTCTGTTTGTCTACCACCACTATGTCCGGTTTGTTAGCCACCACCATTTTGTCCGTCTGTATCTGGAAGTCCCACAGGATCTTAGCTCGGTCATTCTCCACCACCCTTGGGGGCATCTCCCATTTTGACCTCGGGACTTCCAGGTTATACTCGGCACAGATGTTCCTGTACACTATGCCGGCCACTTGGTTATGGCGTTCCATGTATGCCTTGCCTGCTAGCATCTTGCACCCTGCTGTTATGTGCTGGATTGTCTCTGGAGCATCTTTACACAGCCTGCACCTGGGGTCTTGCCTGGTGTGATAGACCCCAGCCTCTATGGATCTTGTACTCAGAGCTTGTTCTTGTGCTGCCATGATTAGTGCCTCTGTGCTGTCTTTCAGTCCAGCTTTGTCCAGCCACTGATAGGATTTCTGGATGTCAGCCACCTCCTCTATCTGCCGGTGGTACATACCGTGCAGGGCCCTGTCCTTCCATGATGGTTCCTCGTCTCCCTCCTCTTTCTTGGGTTTCTGCTGCCTGAGGTATTCACTGAGCACTCGGTCAGTTGGGGCCATCTTCCCAATGTATTCTTGGATGTTTGTTGTCTCATCCTGGACTGTGGTGCTGACACTCACCAGTCCCCGGCCCCCTTCCTTCCGCTTAGCGTACAGCCTCAGGGTGCTGGACTTGGGGTGAAACCCTCCATGCATGGTGAGGAGCTTTCTTGTCTTTATGTCAGTGGCTTCTATCTCCTCCTTTGGCCAGCCTATTACCCCAGCAGGGTACCTGATCACGGGCAGGGCGTAGGTGTTGATGGCCCGGATCTTGTTCTTACCGTTCAGCTGACTCCTCAGGACTTGCCTGACCCTCTGCAGGTACTTGGTGGTTGCAGCCTTTCTACCGGCCTCTTCATGGTTCCCATTTGCCTGCGGGATCCCCAGGTACTTGTAACTGTCCTCTATGTCTGCAATGTTGCCTTCTGGTAGTTCAATCCCCTCAGTTCTGACTACCTTCCCTCTCTTCGTTACCATTCGACTACACTTCTCCAGTCCGAACGACATTCCAATGTCATTGCTGTATAGCCTGGTAGTGTGGATCAGTGAATCGATGTCTCGTTCACTCTTGGCATACAGCTTGATGTCATCCATGTACAGGAGGTGGCTGACAACTGCTCCGTTCCGTAGTCGGTATCCGTAGCCAGTCTTGTTAATGATCTCACTGAGGGGGTTCAGGCCTATGCAGAACAGCAGTGGGGACAGAGCATCTCCTTGGTAGATCCCGCACTTGATGGTGACTTGTGCTATGGGCTTGGAGTTGGCCTCTAGTGTTGTACGCCACATCCCCATTGAGTTCCTGATGAAGGCTCTTAGGGTCCTGTTGATCTTGTACAATTCTAAGCATTCCAGGATCCAGCTGTGGGGCATTGAGTCATAGGCCTTCTTGTAATCAATCCAGGCAGTGCACAGGTTGGTCAGTCTGGTCTTGCAGTCTCGGCTGACTGTTCTGTCTACCAGTAGCTGGTGTTTTGCACCTCTGGTATTCTTGCCAATCCCTTTCTGTGCCCCACTCATGTATTGACCCATGTGCCTGTTCATCTTAGCCGATATGATGCCTGACAGGAGCTTCCATGTAGTACTGAGGCAGGTTATTGGTCGGTAGTTGGATGGGACCGGTCCCTTCTTGGGGTCCTTGGGGATCAGGACCGTTCGACCTTCGGTTAGCCATTCCGGGTGTCTCTCGTTAACTAGCAGCTGGTTCATTTGTGCTGCCAGACGCTCGTGGAGTGCAGTCAGCTTCTTCAGCCAGTAGGCGTGAACCATGTCGGGCCCTGGTGCTGTCCAACTCTTCATACTCCTCAGGACTTGCCTGACCCTCTGCAGGTACTTGGTGGTTGCAGCCTTTCTAGCGGCCTCTTCATGGTTCCCATTCGCCTGCGGGATATATATATATATATATATATATATATATATATATATATATATATATATATATATATATATATGTTGCCGCACAGCAAGAAGGTCCTGAGTTCAATTCCACCATCAGGCCGGGGTCTTTCTGTGTGGCAGGGCCCTAGACTAACTTTTTGCCATGGGCATACCGGTACGCCTAACTTTTTAAAGTTAGGCGTACTGGCACAAAAGTTAGGCGCACACAAATTTTATAATAATTTATATAATATAATGTGTTTTTCTGGATACACTGTGCTTTTTCAGCATTCAAAGATTGATGACACCGTGTCAGAGCACTGGCTATGAATTTCAGAAGGATCAGGCCTTAACTTAACAGAAAAGTTAGCAATAGTTCTTTTCCTATTACAGCTACATCCACTTCTGTCGTGCCTAGGCTGCTCACTAGGGCTGGGTATCATCACTGATTTCTATAATCCATTCGATTCCAGTTTTCAAAGTCCCGATTCGATTCAACTTAGCCTCAGACAGTCAGAAATATTATAATTCTGATCATTTATCAGTAGACTTCATCAGAATTGTGAACATCACAGCAGATACCTTTGTGTGAAAGTAACTGAGAATAAAACACAGAAAAACATGAAGGAGATTTTCCTGGTCTGGCTTTTTATAGCAGATAACCTTAAAAATATTCTACAATGTTCTGCATATAAAGTTTAAATTTCTTCAGTATTGAACAACAGAAAAAATAGGCTTTCTTGTCCGAGGTCATTTAAGTGAAAAAAAGAAAAAGAAAAGAAAAAGACAGCAGCCGACAGCGCTGTAAACAATGGTAGACTGGTGGGTAATACGCGAATGAATAATACAGAAAACAGAGATTGGAGATGGAAAACTGTTCTTGAAGTACAGAGAGAGATAGAGAGAGAGCTAGCTGTGCATGAAGTGTGATTTTAAGAGTCGTGGAAGCAAAACAGCAAAATTCATGACGACATTGATCAAATGTGAAGCGCAGTTTGCTGCTTCTTTTGCTGCTGGCTCGGTGAATTTTGGTTGGAGAGAGACAAAACCTGCAGCTCAGAATCAGCGCAAAAAGACGTAATCACAGCGCGGACCGGACGCATCAGAATCGCTACGCTCCGACAGCGTGTCAGTCTACGGGCCGTCGGGTGAGAAAGCCGAGAAAGACAAAGTTGATTCTGATGCGTCGGTTCCACTCTGTGTTTACGTCTTTGTGTGGAATCCGTGTACCTGCTCTCATTTACTGTTTGGTTGTTGTTGAAATGGTTTTGTGAGCTTTAATCTGAGAATCTGGCGTTTCTGGCAAAACACAGTTATATTTAAAAGTCGATTCAGGATTTAATGAATTGATATCGCTTTATTCAAGCTACTCACCTCCCACTTCCACCTGCACTTTCAACTGGACCACGGCCAATCAGAGAGGTCCCGCCCCTTACTATCTCTGATTGGTTTAGTCCACGATAGGGGCAAAATGTGTGTCTGTTGTTGACCAAAGGGAAGGTTGCAGATTTTTATTTTTTTTCGCTACCCGAACAGTTGGTCGCACAGGTGCAACCAAATATTTTTTTTTAGTCGCACCACTGAAAAATTTGGTCGCATTTGCGACCAAATTGGTCGCACTCTAGAGCCCTGTGTGGAGTTTGCATGTTCTCCCTGTGTTTGCGTGGGTTCCCTCCGGGCACTCTGGCTTCCTCCCACCATCCAAAGACACCTGTGGGGATGGGTTAATTGATTAGTCTAAATTGCCCATAGGTATGAATGGGCAATTGGTTGTCTGTCTCTGTGTATTAGCCCTGCAACAGACTGGCGACCTGTCCGGGGTGTACCCCACCTCTCGCCCTATGACAGCTGGGATAGGCTCCAGCGACCCTGAAAAGGTTAAGCGGAAGCGAATGGATGGATGGTTATATATATATATATATATATATATATATATATATATATGTATATATATATATATATATATATATCTTTTCCTGTGTCGCCTCACAGACTCGTGCCTTAGCAATCCTTCCTTTCCTCTGTCTTCTATCCGTCTACCTCTGTGCCCTTTTATCCTTATTCCCCTCCATCTCTCCTTCACGGTACATAAACTTCCTCTCCATTCCCTCAGTTACCTTTGATGCACTCTTTGTTTTAAAGGTTCAGTCCCAGCTGTGGCCAGGTGTAGCACTTGGTATGGATCAGTGTAGTAAACAACTCTTTTATGGCTCTAGTTTATGAAGGGAGAGTGAAGGAACGGGAGACCCCGGCTTTGCAGATTTGAGCCATAGATAAGCGCTCAGGCCAAATCTTTAAAATTCCAACAGGATAATGGAAGACATTCCCCTTTATGGAGAAGCTGCTTGAAAAGTCCAAGAGAAGAACAGAGTAAATCTTCCAGACATAATAATCCACTTCGGCCATTTAATAGCAGTCAAATCCCTAATGCCACGTGATAATGTTTCACAGACAGATTTTTATCTTTTTTTTTTGAGAGGGGGGCGTTTCAAAATATTTCTCTCACAAAAGTGGTGTAGACGGTGCAAAAAAGTGTGCAAAAGTTGTGAGATTACACAGCATTTTGTGAATGTTATAAATATGCTCGAGCACTCAGAAACAGAGCGCACTGAGATCGTTCAGTCTTTCCTGATCATGATTGCTGTGTCATTTTAAGGCATTTAATGAAATAAGTCTAGCGTCCAGTTCATCACCGCTTATCACATTAAATAATAAAAATCTGACAGGATCAGTTTAATTCTGTCTTCTTTAATGGGAGGACCACAGATCTTTAGGACGTTGATGTTTTAAACACAAAGAAGATTTCCGTGCAGTATTGTGCTCACAGTTTGATATTACAGTATCAGGAGGGAGAGTACATGTTTCGGCCTTGTCCTTGGCTGTTTTTCCAGTATTCCCATGCCTGGGGAACAACCACAGTATGGGATCCCTGTTTCGATGACGGACGAAAGGGCAAGTCAAGTCTCCCGCTGCTCTTGAAGGACAAAAGCCAGTCATAATAAGTCAAGGCTGATCCCTGGACTCTGGGCCCCATGAAAAAGGAAGACAAAGCATCGAGTCTCTTGACAAAGGCAAGTTATTACAGCCGAGAGCCCCATGTTGCTACATTGTCACTCAAACTCTGGCCTGATAGAGGAGCAAGACTGGGCCGTTTCTGTTCATTTAATTTAAGGAAATCAAAGGTATTTTCTTTTTCACTCTCTCCTACCTTCTCCTCAAGCACTTTCTATCCCCTTCCCTTTTTTCCCCCTTTTTTTACTTTCTCATTATTCCACTTGTTCCCTCCTCTCCAATTACAGGCTAGTCTTTCATCTCCACAGCCAAGGAATGGAGTGATAGGATCAGGAGGAAGAGTGAAGAAAGACTCTTTGTTGCCCATACCTCCCCCCTCTGATACCCCACCCTGGCCTTCTAATAACCCCAGGGCCACTTGGGTCAGTCTAAGACTGTGGCTTATACAGTTTCATTTCTGAAAAGCAGCATAGACATAACACACTATACACAACGACGCTGCACAATGCTGTGAAACACGTCATTGCAATGTCATTCTAACTCAAAAATAGCAACCCGAAAACTGATTAAAAAAACTCTAGTTACACATAAAAAACTATTCTACTCTTGACCGTGTTTAAAAAAATGTTTTGCAAAGTTGCAGAATTCCTTTCAAAGCAGCGCAATAATGCAAAACACTGAAAGGGCAACATTTACCAGTTGCCCATTTGTCTTGAGATCCCATTGCATTGTTGCGTTAAGGAACTAAGCCGTCCATAGGGTTGTGCATCAGGGGGACACAATGCTTCGACTTAAAGTCTCATCAATTGTGGTTTTCTCGCCTACTGGATTTTGTGGCGTATTTGAAAGACCAAGTCCTTGGCTGGTATCTTAATGTCGTCCTTGGGTTTATAGAGGCTTACTTTCTGTTAGCTCTGGTGCCCCACAAGTCCCAGCTAATCTGTTGCTATGGCTTTCTTGGCGTAGCTTTCTGATGACATTGAAGTAAATGGAGCCAGACAACAAACACTAACAAAGGGGTAATGCTATCCATTGCTAATGTCTGAGTGGGTCTCCCCTGAGTGAGCTGTTACTTTTAGCAACTCGTAGCCTCCATGAATTTCGTATTTATTTGAGTGGCTCAAAGCCTGGCAGCCACTGACCCGGCAGAGCTGTATGGACGCATGAACATAGTTAGGTCATACTAGCTCTCTAGCAAATTGTATTTACCTTCTGAAGTTGAAAACTGATGTTACTTTCTGCCTTTGTTTGCACCCACCAGGAAATCTGAGTTTACTGTGGGGCCCCAAAGAGCCGGGCCCGTTCCCAAGGGCTTGGCCCCCCATTGGGTAAGGGTAATTAGGCTAGGTGAATAGGCCAGCAGCCTGCTTACAGTGAGGCCTTGTTCCTTGCTGTAGTATGCTCCTTTGTCTCAGGACTGGGATAGAGAGGGAAGGTTTCATTCAGGAAATGGATCAGGAGATGGTACTTTAATTAGAGTCATGATAATTGCGTATAATGCAGCTTGTACAATGGACTGTCCTGGTTAGGAAGAAGGAGGGTGGAGGGAGGGGCTCTCAATCACCTGGGGAACAGTTATTTCAGGGCGAAATAAATAATTTGGGAGTATGTGATTAAAGTAATCTGCAGGGTTTGAGAAAAAAAATCAGATTCAGAGAGTGTTTCTAGTTGAGCGCAAATTCCACATTGCTCTACGCGACTGCTCTATGTGCATGTTAGAAAGTGAAGATGGACAATGGTGCCAGCAATGTTGTAAAACACGGATGCGTTCTCTATTACTGGCCATGCCCATCTTTGTCTTTCCCCCTGCTGCCTTTTCCTGGCCTGTCGCTCTGCTCTCTTCCAGCCTGTTTTTCTCTGGTGCATGGAGCTGCTACAGGCAAGATAAGGCTGGTCTCCCCGAGTTAGGGCTTAGCATAATCCCTCTTCCTTCCTCATAAAAAAAGGGTAAAAAAAAAAACAGTGTTCATCACACAGTTGAAGAAAAGAGGAGGAATTGATGGAGAAAGAGAGAGTAGGCAGCAGTGGAGGAAGTGAAAAGGGTAAAGAGGGAGGGAGAAAGCGGGAGACGTGGAAAGAGGGAATGTGGTAAGACTGCTGCCGCATATTTAGTAGAATTTCACCAGCCATGAAAGCTGTATAAAGGAATGTGTGCAGCCCCAGTGGCATCGGAGAAAAGAGGAGGAATAGTTCTGCGTTCCCGATGATCAGAGGATGAGCTAATCCTTTGACAAGGGGGTCTGGGGAAACCCAATCCCAATGCCCAAAAGCCTGACATGCCTAGAGCTGGCATCCCAACTCCAGCGGCAGGATTCAGACAATGCGTCTGCGAGCTGGTGCCGTCTACTGCCAGAGAATAAGCTGGCACGTGCACAGCAGCTTGGAGATGGGTACAGACAGAGCTGCTCTCCACCTACACAAAACACAAGACGAATGATTGTGAAAATGGATAAAACAGCTCAGGAAACGTACTTTGAATGCTCGGATGGTTGTGTTGAGAAACAGAAGGATAGGATGGTATCACTCACATCAGACCTGCAGGATGAATTAAATAAAGAGACTGTGCAGGACAAACAGTTTGTGTGTTTTCTGTGGTGTATATTGACATTACATCAACAATATGAGGAATATACAGGATGATGGGAGGTAAATACAGCGCAAAACAAAAAGTGCTTTCGCTGTCAAAATGATGAATTAGTACAGTACTGTCTTGACGTGAAATTACAGGCCTGAAAACAAATAAAAACTTTCAAGGTTTTCATCTTTTTGCACTGTTTTGCTTTCCCACAAACCCTTTCACTCTCCAGCAAAATACTCAAAATCAATCACGAGAATTAAAGAAAATACGATGAGTTCTGGCAGGTTCGACCGGTTGCGAGGAGTTCCTGCAAATGTCTGAAGCCGTGATGTATTCCAGGAGCTAAAACATGATAATGAATGGGAAAATATCCCTTCAATGGATTTGACACTTAGCTAATAGCCTGTGATCGAAACAGCGGTAAAGCCGTCATTGCTTGGTAACGCAACACCAAGACTGCGTCGATGCCACAGGGTCCGGTGCTCGGTAAACGACCAAAGAAATATGCACGATGTCAGCACTGTCTTATTGACCTGATAATGTTTTGGTGACTGACAGCTATATAGGATTTTTGACATTTTTACCGCCTCAGCCACTCCTGCTTTGAGACTCAATGAGTTCTTTGTTGTGAAGCTAACTGAAGACAAGCAGGAGGATCTGGCTGGAAAGGAAGTCAGGGGGAAAAAAAGGAAAACTTGCCATAAGATTTGATGATGCTTTGTTTCCACATTAAAAAAAAGGCTTTTATTTCATCCTTCTATGTTTTGACAGCACAAAATCCCATTATGTCAAAAACACAAAAACAAAGGGCTTTGTGGGTTACTATGTTTAAAAAAAATAAATGGCTGGGTTCATTTTAGTGAAGCTTAAAAGGAGCGAGAAAACAGAAAATGGGACGAATTGGATAACTTTGCAGTGCATCATAGCGTTAATCGTTTTGCAAAATGGAACCCTAAATTAAATTCAGATGAGATGAATGTTTTAATCAATCGGCAATCTGGGGCTGACATGAGATTGATTGAGAATGTTTCATTATCAACAAACAATTTCCACTGTCTGGAGCCCTATGCTGATTTCCATTTATGGCAAACCGTGGAAGTTGTTGACAATTAACCAATCTGACGATGCGGCTATTCATCATGTCATGCTGTTTGTTTTATTTTTCAGCTGAAGTATGTGGCATGGGTTTTGAGAACGCGTGTGCGGCATGTGAGAGCATAAACAAGTGCCAGGCTGAATGTGCATGAGTTTGTGTTTGCAGTGAAAAGAAGGCTGCAGATGAAAGGATTTCTAACAGCGCTCGGGCAGGGGGGAAAGATTGAAGGGTTAATGAAACATTGGATTTATAGGTGGCTTTAATGAAGACACGCTTACGTGAAAATCACGGCATGCGTAGGTCGCACGTCTTTCCTCGGTGCCGCTTGACTTTAAAAGGAGCGGCACAGCTGTTTTTGCTATATGTGTCATGTTTGCAAACAGTATAAAGTCCGAACAACATGATTACAGAGATAAGAATGATAAAAGGGTTATTAAAATAGTAACAAAAAGGTCGGAAGTGAGACGTTTTCTTTAATGAGCTTGCTCTTGAACTCTCTGTTATTTATATTAATGTCAATCACTGACACAGTAATCAAAGTGTGGCGTTGCTGTGCTGCCACTGTGTTTGGGTGTGAGTGGGTAATGTGGGGTGTCAGATTTCTTGCAGGATGCAGAAATGTGGATTCCAAATCAAAGCTGTTAAAACTCTGTCACTGCATACCAAAACTTCATGGGTTCATGGAAACCCATGCCATGAAGCTCCCAGTACACAGTTCTTGTGCTGATGTTAATGCCAGAGGAGGTTTGGAACTCCCACTATATGTAAATTTACGTTGTCTGACATTTTGTAACTAAGTCGCTGTGGTTCCTTTGCAATAACACAGCTGATAATAGTTAATCTAGGGGGGAACAAATTTCACAAACTGCCTTTCTGTGACAGTTCCATCCCGTTCCAGTATCATGTTGATAGCAGTGAGCTCTTCAGGACGACCGTTGTAAAGGCAGACGGCATGGCTAAGTGCTGGATTTAAAAAATCTGTGGCAACAGGACTGAAAGCACAGAATTCAAAGATTTAGAGGTGTGGCTCAATAATTTTGTCCCTATAGTGTAAGTTACAAAGGACAGCCTCCTAAGATAAGCTAAATTAGCTGATTTTAAATAAAGAATTGTCTGCATTCTAGCTGGTGCCCCTTTGTTTTGTACGCTCTTTGAATCCATTCCACAAGCGTGCGATTAAACATGTTGTGTTGTTTGGAGAAAGTGATGTTTCTTTGATCTGAAAACCTTTGCGGCTCTCATTGTTCTCTCCACCCACACATGTCAGAGACTGCTGTACTGAGATCTTTGTTCACAGTTTCAGAAAACATTATTGGAAATATTGGGAATCCATTGATGTTTACCTGTTGAGATTGCATATTATCCCCTACTGTCTTCCTCCCACCAAATTAACCTTTCAAGCAGTAGTAGTCCAACCCAACATATGGATGCTTTCAGGTATACCTCTAATTGGATTTTTGCTCATGTCCCCTTTCTTGTCCAGAACCATATTCGATTTTTGTTTAGATCATGGAGCACATAACAAATAATTTTTTTTAATTGCAATACTGGCTATGAAATATGTATTACAGTTTACAATGAAAAAAAAAAGACTCGAGACTTGAGTTTGATACGTTTTACTTGCGACATGATCGACCTTTCAGTGGGACCACTTGTAAACATGAAAAAGCACCTGATCTATGCCATGTACCAGTGCCATAGCAACAATTGAAAGTCATTTAGGAGCTTTGTTTCCCTAGACACACATACAGCATTACCTGTGTTATGTAGGATTACAACACAAAGGTCATCTTGCAGTCATAGAGTCTGCTTTAGAAGGTTAGAATTGGAGCTAACCAACCCTGAGACCTTCACTCAGGAAATCGTGGTTTTTATCAAGTGTCCAAACTTAGATGCAGTCTGATTGGTTTTGTGAAAGGTTGGAGCCATCAGAAAGTTTTTGCAGGTTGGGCCAAAATGTTTTGACCAAGGATTTCCAGAATCAACTGAATGGTGTCAGGTAAGTCAACCATACACAAATGCTGTGGGTGATTGAGGTGATGCTAACCTCAATGAACTGAAGCAATGTTGTGAAGAAGAGTGTGACAAAATTTGCCCACAACGATGTGAGAGACTGATGAAGTCAAACAGAGAATGATTACTTTAAGTCAATGATGCTAAAAGTGTTTCTAGAAGCTACTGAATCGTGAGGCGTGGTTAGTTTCTCACAGAACTGCACAGAGCGCTGTGAAAGCTTTCTTTTCCCTTACGACTGTAGATTTGGGTTAATATAAGTTTTCATAGTCATAATTTTTAGGGTTTTATTGTTACTCTGAAAGCTCAGCATGGTTACTTTCTTTCAATCATACAGATTTATTTCATCCAAACCAAACACACTTCATCAAGTGACGAGATGGAAAAATGGTCAAACACAGCACCATAATTTCAGATTTATGTTAATGTTTGAATCGGGCTAAAGATTAGAGAAGGGCCAATCTGGATTTGTAGTCTTGCCAATCAGCAGACTTGGCTCTAACAGAACCTGCTCCGAGTACAAAACTCCCCTGGAGAGCCATTGTGTCTGTCTTACAGGAAGGCTTGTATGTGTAAAGCCTCTCAGTGTTAAATTGCTGATCTTTGGGATCAACAGGCAGGTCACCAATAAACTTGTGATCAAGGAGCTAAGCCGATTTTAGTCAGAAAATCAACTCTACTTTAAAATACCACGTATTTTGATCAATATTATGTTGGGATTTCAACATGGAACACACAGTAATGACAATCTGTGATGAATTGTTAAAATGTATTAAAATATATAAACAATTGTGCTAATTTTGCTACTTTGGTGTGGTAGTAGCTTTATTATTATTATTGAATACGTAACGACTCTATAGATCATTCATTGTACAGCTGTCTTATCAATTTTTTGAGCTAGATTCACAATAACTACACTAATTAAGCATCAGTAAGACATTAGTAAATACATCATTCACTGATAAAGCTTTATTCCTACACCCATATAGTTATAAGCACAGTTGTACATGCTCTGTCCCTAATGAAGAAGTTCATGTATAACATGTTTAATGGTAGTGTTTTTATACTTTTAAACAGCTATATCAAGAGCAAAACAGTTATTTAGAAGCTCATAATGGTTCATGGTGTCATTTAGAAAGTCTAAGTAAATAATCAGCATAGTGTTAAATGCACATTTATACACATAGTGATGAAAATATGTACTAATTATCTGCTTTCTGTGTAATTATTTCAATTTGTGGTTGCTAGTTGTTAATTATAGACAGAGGAGAATGGATGGGTAGATGTTAGTTCAGTATTTTGTGTGAGACCTAAAGTAAGAACTATCTATGCCTCAAGATTTAACAGAAAAAGTAATCAGAGACAAACCGATGCAGAACATAAGAGACGGGTTTCTTCAGGTTTACAGAAGACTAAACTGTCAGTAGGACCAGAGTCTAGCAGGTAAACATCATACCAGCTGTCTGTGATTTTGACTTGTTTTGGAGACACAGGACCCTGGCATCTTGTAGTCCTTTAATCGGGCCATGAACTCCTCTGTACACCCAAATAATCCAATGTCCAATGACAGGTACAGTAGGCCAATCTTTCTCTGTCATTAAACAAAAATACAATAATCAAACATATGTATGTATGTTATGTATGAACGTATTCATCAAGACAAAAGCATTTACAACTGTGTTTATAAAGTAGTGCTTTATAAGTGATGAATGAAGCATTTACTAATACCATCTTAATGCTAGCGTGAGGACCACAATCACACAACATCCTTTCCTTTCCTCGTCTTAGCAGGCTTTTACTAGGTAACGCAAGAGTATTAAGCCATCTGTATCCTCGTGTGAGAGAAACAGTTCTGAGCTTTGTTGAAAACTGTCATTCTCCTCTTTAAGCAAACACTGAGTCAACTTCATCTGCCGGGCTCAGTGCCAACCCAAACATCTAGGAGGACATGCAGCATACCACACCAGTGGCATGATGCAGAGGAATCTTAAGGGAGGGAAAAAACGGATAAATAAAAACAACCATAATTGCTTGTGCTCTCTGTAATTAGCATGTCTGAGTGATGTTGAGGCAACATTTGCCCTGCAAGTAAATAGGCTGGGATTATTTTGATCGGTGTCATCGACAGGGCATTCATCTTCTAAATGGTTTTAAATCTTTATGGTGTAATAGGAGGTGTTTGTTGAGTTGTTTTTGTTTACCAATGACCCCGTTTGTTGGTCATTGCTGTTTCCATGGTCTCGTGTGGGTTCAGTGCTTACTAAAGTTTATTATGGATGTTTTAAAAATGAGATTGACAAGTGGATACGTTATCAAAAATATTCTTAAATGTAGTTTGTTGTGGGCACGTTGCGGCTGTGAACAACTGTTGTTTCTGTTATCAAGAGCAAATCAGAAAACAGCTATAAATACGAACTGGATAAATCTGACTCAAGTGGAAGATTTAGACAAATAAAAAGTAGTTAAACTTGGCCATGTGCCACATGTTGTCACTCAAATTTTCTTTGTAATCTGCAGTAAAGAAAAACAAGTCATTCAAAGATTTGGGAGGGACTCTTTCTTTGTATTCTTTCACAGAGCACGATTTGTGCCCATGGTGAAAATCTAAAGCACGACTGCTAATTACTTGGACAGTTGTCAGAGGGTAATCCTCTGCATCACACGGTATCGACACTGACAGCTCTCTGAATGCTGACTTGGGATGTCAAAGGAATTCAGACGGTTAATCCTCACTTTAGGTTATGATCAACCAGACAGGTGTAGATCCATTGAAAGCAGCATGCCTCACTGGGAACAGATCCAAGCCATGATCACGCAAGGTTGTTATGCTGGCAATATGTGTGAACGCTGGGTGGAAACAGCACATCGAAGAACAGACTTGTGGGTAGGAGCTGTTTGCTGAGTGTGCACGCTTTTTTATTATATGGCACAACAGGCATCTAATTGCTGCCTATTCATCCACATGAAGAATTCAGAATTAATGATTAAATATGTTTGGATTTTGAGTAAGGTTCAATATCGTTTTCGTTCGCTTTGTTTTCTTTTGTTAGTCATTGTGATTTCTTGTGTTTGGTGAGTTAATTTCTATCTGTGCCGATAATTATTTGTAATTATTTGTCAATTCCTTGTTGGCCGTTTTTGCTTCTAACATTCCCACCGCCTTTCTGAAACACAAAAAAAGCAGCCGAGACATAAAAATGCCCCTTATTTTTGTTTTTGTTTTGCTTTGGCATTCAGAGAAAGTCCTACCTGAGTCAGTATTTATGTGGTTTTGGTGTGTTTATACTGTAGAGCAGCAGGAACGCAGCTACTTTGGTGCAGGTCGAACCGCTGGTGCTTTTTGTAATTTGACTATAAAGAGACAAAAACATCTTGAATCATCATTCAAATCAAACATTTCAGTTATCCAAGTCCAAGCTCTCTCTCTCGCTTCCCCTTTTCTTCCACCCACACACATAACATCTATACACACTGAGACGCAAACTGCCAGGAAACACAGAGGGACCTGTTGGGTTCCTTTCTCATGTCTCTGGCCTCTTACCTGTCTTTGTGATAAATGAGACACATCTGGCATTTCCCCTAGGGCAACTGGCCACTGTGTTTGCTTGCTAACAACTTCTGTGGCTTTTGCTCAATCATTCAATCATTGCTAACCTCTGTTGTTTTTTTCACCAAAGAAAAAAATAAAAATCTCTCTGTCTGTGTTTTTTTTTTCATGAATCTCAAGAAATGTGCTTTGTCTGAAAGCTGTGGTAACTCCCACTCACTCAATGAGGTACAAAACTATATATATATATATATATATATATATATATATATATATATATATATATATATATATATATACATCCTAGGCCAGGCTTGCAGAAAAAGAGGAGATCAGTCTGTTTCTCCCTTGGGTGATTCTTCATGGTTGTTTTCTGCCCTGCTACCTCTTCTCGTCTGATTAGAAAACAAATGAAAAGCAAACTCATCGTGACATCCGCCTCTTCCTCGCTTGGCTCTTAAGGGATCTGAACAGAGGTTGCATTTTGGGACAAGGGAACATGAGGTGTTGTTACTGTGATGAGCAGTGCCTGGGAACTGAATCGAGATATGTGTTGATGGTTAAGTGCTTTGCATTGAGTCTGCAGAATGTCAGATGGATCTGCTTCATGTGTCTTCTCCATCTTGCAAGTGTGAGCAGAGAATTATGGCGCTTCACCTCCCGTGTTGTGGCTGTGACTAATGACGATCTATATCCCACTCTCCAATAATGTGAAAATAAAACTGATAAATAATTTTGTAACAGTGAAAGGAGATGTTTAGATGTTTGAATTTTTTAACTGTTACCACCTCCCTCTCATTGCACATTCCTTTTTTTTCTTCTTTTTTAAGGAGTTGTTGGGGGAAAATGAATGCTGACATGTTTTATCATGCCCTCACTGCACTGTAAATTATGCATCTGGTTTGCTGCTCATTATTTTTAGGTAACGAGGGACTGTTCTCGGGCTATATGTACTAGCTCCTTTCTTTCTTTTCTTCAGTTTTTTCCCTTTTTCTCTTATTTTTCCCTACTGGTTTTGTGTTTATCTGCATCATTACGGAGTGTAAATCCAGTCCACAAATCAACTGTGCTTTGGCATTAACAGAAACAGCATTAACACAAATTCTCTGATACTAAAAATTAGCATTTAAAAATGCGCTGGAGAGCAGAGTTACAATGCAGTAATGCTACTGGAATGGGTAAGGGGGTAACTTAAATCATTCAAATATATTTCTTTTCCACAGTGTGTCTTTTGTCCTGTGTCTCTCGCTCCCACCCTGAGCCTGTTTCTGCCAGAGGTTTCTTCCTGTTAAAAAGGAAGTTTTTCCTTTCCACTGTCACCAAGTACTCGCTCATAGGGGGCCATGTAATTGTTGGGGTTTTCTGAACATGGTTCAACTGTTGTTGTGATTTGATTCTTTGTCATTAAAAATGAATACATGGTGGATCATACGTATGTGAATGGAGTAAATACATTTACTTCTATGTCTCATGCTAATAATAAGGATCTATAGTTTTTTTTTAATGCTACAAAAAAAAATGCATTCATTCATTTTTATTACATGATAATCAGGCCAAAGACAGTTTCTAGCTGAACAAAGGTTTTGTTGCTTGTTGTAGTCAATCGAATTATATGTTAGTTATTTCAATAATTAATGTCAAACCAGTTGATTATTTTTATATGGCGCGATAATTTAAAGGAACTGAATATGATTTATTGAAATATAGACTTTGAGTGATAAGCTATTTGGTGATTAGGCTTTGATAAAGCTGCATAGCAAAACAAAGTCTAACTAGAAAATGCATTTTCTGAGGTAACTGCAATGTGAATGCTGATAGATGAATGTTTCTAGCTGGAATGAAATAATAAAGTTAAAAATGTAGAATGAGCTGAAAAATACAGAACTTTTCACCTAAAAAGAAAAGTGCAGAACTGTTGAAAGCTGATGTTCACACAGAAGAAGTTGGAAAGTAGCTGAACATGTTTACAATGTACATTTGAAAAAGCTGAGTAATGAAAAAAAGAAAATTTAGAATCACAAAACATCTTAATGAATATTAAAAGTTCATATTCTTTTAATCACTGTGTTACGTTCCCCTAAAAGGGGCCAGGCGATGAGCGAAAGTAACAAAAAGTGTCCGGGTCGGAAAAAGGAGACAGAGAAGCAAAATGGTTAAATTAAAGAGTTTTATTAAAGGTTTTATCAATAACTCAGCTAAAAGAGATGGACAAGCCGCTATCACCATTTAAAGAAACAAAACAAAACTCAAGCGTCAGTCAGTAAATTGAAAAGTACGTCAGAAAAGATATTAGTAACCAAACACACTCCTCTCCACCGAGCAGGAGCAAGCAATCACAAAATACAGCTCACTAGCTGCAAACACCAAACACACAGCTCACTAGCTCCAACCACTTACATTGCTCTCTGACACCAGAGCTCACCTTTCTCTGGGCTTAAATACCTTTAATTGCTGATGGAAGGCAGCTGTACAAAAGAAAAACATGGCACCTAAGGCAGGAGAGCTGGTAGGACATGCCCACACAGGCAACTTCAAGAGGAGGCCCTGCTAGGGCCGCAACAGCTGAATGACTGAAATGTTGGAGAATCCACTACAGACAGCTAAATGCTGTAAGTTTAATCATCCAGTCACAAAAGGTGATTCTAAACGTCATTATCTGATTCCAGCTGCCCAGATATGAACCACCTGTGTGCAGAAGAGAAATCCACCAATGAACAATAAGCTTGAATTTAGCAGGCCAAACAAAATGCTCTATCCAGTTGTCCTGCACTACTGACATACTATTATTCTGTGGCAAAACCCTCTCAAATCTACCTCGGTGCACCTATTGAAAAACTGCATCTAAATCCAACACCCTAACTCCTGTCAAAATGAATTTCAAACCACGAGGATCCCAAGGACTTGTTCTACACAACAGTGTGTTCTTTATGTTCCTGCTGTCAAAAATGTGGTCACAGGAATGATTTAAAAAGTGGGGTCATTCCTGCTGTTGAGATAAACTTCTCAACAGAAAATGTTTTTTCTGTGGGTCTGTTAAAAGGTTATCCTTCTACTTGGAACCACACAGTTTAAAAAGTTTACATCTCTGAGCTTTGAAAGACACACTGTTGGAAAGAGAACAACAATGGCTACGTTTTGAGGGTAACATGATGGCTGTAGAGCAAACACTGTGCACACAGCAGCAGTTGAAACAGTAGTTTTTAAGATTAAGATTAATGTTGGCAGATTGACAGATAGAGCTCATCAAAAAGGCAGGTGTGAGCCTGGTTGCTACAGAGACTCCAGCCAGTGGCACCACACACACACACACACACACACAGAGAAATCCGCCTCTCTTCTGCTGCTTTAAATAAACAGAAAAGTGACCCCGAAACAAACGCTTCCCAAGAAAAAACTTCAAGTCATATTGACAAAATTCTTTCATTGCTGAGCGCCAGCAATGTCCAGTCTACAGAATTCTCATTTTTCATGCCTGTGGAGTTTATTATATAGACGTGGTGACAGTGTGAAGACAGCCTGTACTTCTGATTTTCAGATGAATTTTGGGACCCCTTTTAACATTGGACTCTATGGAAGAGTTGGAGGGAGGAGACTGTGCATTGGTGGCATTTATGAAAGAACCCTAACATCTATTACAATAATAATAACACTGGATGAAAGAGGACAATGATGGCTACGTTTTGAGGGTAAAACGATGGCTGTAGACCAAACGCTGTGGACACAGCAGCAGTTTAAAGAGGAGATTTTAAGATAAATTTCTCCCCTCCTCCCACTCTAGCAGTTGAGCTGTCTCACTCTAACCTCCAACATTCCGTCCCATACACACCCATTATAAACTCTGAAACGGGTGAAAAAAAGCATGAAACTTAAATGTTGTTGAATAAAGTTGAATTTGAAAGTTGAATGATTTAAAAAATATAAAAGTAGCCATATAAAAGTTAAAAATAAGAAAAATAGAAGCAGTCATGTCCAAAAGCTGAGCTCCTCTGCAGGCTGCGGTGCAGGCCCCTCCGGCCCTCTGAGCACCTCCGGCTGCGCTACAGGCTACTGATGGTTGATCCGGAGGTGAAGATGGTGATACGGTAGCTGCAGGTGGTGAAGATGATGGTAGAGTAGGTCCAGCAGGCATATCGACCTCCAACTGAGGATGAAGATGAGAGGCTGACTGGACTAAAGACTGAGCTATAGGTAGCTGGGCAGCCGACTGAGTTACTAGCTGGGCAGCCAACTGAGTTACTAGCTGGGCAGCCGACTGAGTTACTAGCTGGGTAGCCGACTGAGTTACTAGCTGGGCAGCAGACTGAGTTACTAGCTGGGCAGCAGACTGAGTTACGGCTACCGGTTGTGCTATGGCTACCGGCTGTGCTATAAGGTTAGCATTCACACAGTCCCTGGTTGGGTATAAAGATAAGGGGAGTGATGATAAACTGTCCATATGACTCACCGCAGCCGACTGATGAAAAGTCCGGGAATCTGGCTGCAGTGAGGAGCGCCGGCGGCGTGAGCGTCGCTTCTTTGACGATGCCGGGGCCGGCGTGTCAGGCTGAGGTTCCACCAGCTGGTCGGGCTGGAAAGCAGCCTGGTTAGGAGAATAGAGGTGGAGAGTGTTAAGCAAAAAATCCGCCACAAGAGAGAGAGAGTCTATTACCCAGGGGAAGCAAAGAAGCATCTCCTGCAACCGCTTCTCCACAGTGTGATGAAACTCCTCTCCAGGCGTATTTATCCATAGGTCACACAGACCTGACACAAGGATCCAGCGTTGGCCTCAGCTCAGCTACAGTCTTAAATGCCGCTCCCTTGACGAGCGTAATCTGCTGCAGCTGGCAGAGGACGACGAGCGGCAGGTGTGGCTGTCTCTAGAGCAGAAACACTTCCGGGTTCGCAGTCTCCTCAGCACACCAAAACCTCCGGAAGCTCACACGGAGATGCATGGAGAAAAAGGAGAGAAAACCAAAACACCACAGGGAAAATATAAACATAAACATACACTAAAATACATGAGCCCTGGGTCCCTAGACCCAGGCCATGACACTTTGGTATTGTAGCCAAATGTCGTGACACAAAAACCAACCAAGCTGTTGCCATTAAAGTCAACAAGAGCCGCACTGATGTTCAGCAAGAGGCAAAACTGGAAATTTTCATCCTGGAGCAGCTGTGAAGGTTGGATCCAGATACCGCCAACATTGTTAAATGGAACGGCTTTTTCCTTGACGGAGAGCGGGTTTGCCTAAAGTTTGAACTCCTTGATCAATGCCTGTGGGACTACATACGGGACCGGAATAAACAGGGTCTCCCCATAAGTGAAGTCAGGCCAATTTTAGGTCAACTCACAAATGCTCTGTCCCACCTGGGTTCTGTGGGAATGGTGCACGCTGACCTCAAACCTGGAAACATCATGGTTGTAAACCGCCATGAGTCTCCAATCAAAGTCAGACTTATAGACTTTGGCTTCGCATGTCCTGCGTCTGCAGTGAATCCTAGTGACTGCGTGGGGACGGTTGGTTATAGTGCATCTGAGGTTATGCTTGGCCTTCCTTATAATGAAGCAAGTGACATGTGGTCTCTGGGGCTGGTAGCTGTGGAGCTTGCTACAGGGGTGCCACTCTACCTGGTGGAGAATGAATATGATTATCTGAAATTCATCATAGAGACTAGTGGTCAGCCACCAGATCATGTTTTAGACTCGTGGGGACTTTAGGCGTGTACACTGATGACTATTTCATTGAAAACAACTACAACCAACAGCGCTGGACATTTAAGACAGAAGAACAATTTCAGTACGAGACAGGATATCCATCCCTGGAGACTCGATACATAAAACTTAAACGTCTTGATGACCTTGAATACATAATGAAGGTTAGACGAGGACCAGAAGATGACCAAAGCTTATTTGTCAGACTAATTAAAGAGATGTTGGCCTTGGATGCACACCAGCGCATAATACCCTCGGAGGTTCTCCGGCATCCCTTTTTCAACCCTGGCCTCTCTAACAGGTTCCCATGTATTGACATTGAGAAACCACACAGAATCAATCTCCAGAAGGGAGAAACAAAAGTGTGGATCATTGGGTCAAGGTACATCAGACGAGGCGTGAGTGACGCAAAAGAGATATTCGGAGAAAATTTCGGACTTAATGCCAAAGTCCAGTGGTTTGGCAAAGGAGGGATGCGCTGGAGCGGAGTTCTTCCTCATTTTTATGAGGAGCTATCCACACAGAGCCCACCTGACATATTGGTAATCCATGCTAGGGGCAATGATTTGGGACTCATGTCTGCTTATCAACTTTCTTCTGTCATTGAGAAGGAATTGATGCAACTGCACACAGAGTTCCCCTCAATGGCAATTGTATTTGATATTTGATATACCTTTATTAGTCCCACAAGGGGAAATTTCATAAGGCTGCCAACCTATTGCACGCAATGGCGGCGCCATCTTACCCTCCGACCATACATACATTACACAAAACATCACATGGGGAAGACAGGTCAGAGAGGTATAACAATGGAAAATGCACCACATGAGGAAAGATAAGGAGAAAAAAATAACTCCCCCCAGACTGAGCTCCAACAGGGAGATCAGTTTGAGAACAGAAAAAAAACACCTCTGCACATAGCACATGAAAAAACTCTTAATACACCAAAGAAACACGTGACAAGCAACAGGGGTGGGTAAAGGGTGAGAGACAGTCGAATTAGACAGTACATCCGGGCCTGCGTGCACTAGTCTCCTTGATCCCTGTCAGCATCGGAAGGGAATAAGCGTCGAAGGCGTTTGGAAAGGGTATATTCATCCATCAACGAGCGTCAAGTGTGGAGACATGGAAATCCAGGCAAAATCAATAAGGACAGGAAGATCGTGAACGCCAGCATTAGAAAGGCTGTCAACCACTTTGCTGGAGGGATTATTGAGCATCCATGCTTGAGGTTTGGTTGGAAGTCAAAGACCACTAAGGCTGGTAGAGGTGCAGCGCTATTGTCGTGATTGTATTTGACACACGAGGCGGCTGCGGTCGCGGGCGCTTCGTTATTGCGACGGCCCCACATTTCACTATTGAGGGCTAAGGGTCGGCGAAGAACAAGAATAAGAGGAGCAGGCCGAGGAGGAAGAGGAAGAAGGGAACGAAAATGAGGAGAACGAGGATGAGGACAACTCAAGAGCCCGGACACTCGCAGATGAGGAGCGCTAGTCGGAGCAGGAGGATGAAAACGGCGAGGTGACGGACCATTGGTTTGTGGCCGCAGAGGATGACGGCCACGAAATGCAGTTGCAACTGTGCCAGGCTGATGGCTCAAAAGGCGAATCGAAAGGCCTAGAAGTAGATGAAGAAGGTGAGTTGAAAGGACAAGAAGAATATGATGAAGAAGCTGACCGCCAGGGGCGGGTTGCTGAGCTTTGGTGCGAGGATGATGACCGCACTGAAGGTGGCGTTGACGATCGTGGCCATGCTGAAGATTGCGGCCATGATGATGTTGGCAAAACTTGCGGACCAGATGGGGCCGAGGATTACGATGACAACGAAGCCGTAAGCATCGGGTGTGCGAGCGACGACGATGGGAGGACTTTCGCGAGCAGGGCAGCGGGGAGGACGAGGACAAGTGCGACAGGAAAACCGAGAGCAACACCGAAGAAGAAGAAGATGATGAAGACGAAGAAGACGATGCAGAAGAAGATGATGATGATGATGACTGTGACAGGTGAGACCTGAGTCTGGGAACTGCCCCTGGTAGGTGGAGCTGGTCTGTGTCCCTTTCATAAGCTCAGGTGTGGGCAATTAGATATTCTCTAGCAAACCTGAAGCTGCGAGTGCTTGGTCCAAGCTGGTCAAGTTGGTATTTTTAACTTCTTTCTATGAAAGCTTGATGCGGGCCCCCCCCTAAACTTCTGTTAGAACGGTAGGTTATACCACTTGAGTTCTGGCTGTTGGCAGAGATTTACAGTTATTTGCACCCTTGTAGGTGGGAAAAATTGCGTTCCTGTGAGAACCGTGTAGTGGACTTCACCGCCACTGACCTACATTTATTAGGGTGTGATGCGAACTTGTGGACAGGTAACGAAAACAATACAGTTGAGGGATACTCCCGCTGCGTTTTACTGTAGAGCGTAAGTCATCTCCGGCCTTTTATTTAACGAGTACCGAGCTGCTGCTTTGCTGAGTGGATTTCTGGCTGCAGGCAAAGGACCCGACACATCAGTGTGTTTTAATTTGTTTCAACTTGGTGTAATTTGACAGACTGTGACTGCCTCGGCTGTCGATTTTGTTTGCTTGTTGTTTTATTTTTCTGTATCAGTAGGCACCGCAGATATTGATTGTCTTTTAGTGTTTTACCCTTTTTTAATATATATATTGTTGCAGACGGTGAAGGCGCTGCGTGGAAAACAAAACCTTTTTTTGTCTTGCCGCTTTTTGCATGCACAGCGGTGGGCCTGAGTGAAGACGGCACTGAAGATTTGCCTTTTTCTATAGTGTCTTGCCCATTTGGGGTTATGTGTGAGTTGCCGTCCCTTTTTAACGTGTGTGATATGTTGATTTGTTCTTAAACGGTTCCCCGCTGCGCTTATCCTGTCTCACGGGCAATCATACAATTTTATCATTTTTTTGTCGTAGTTAATAAAGTAAAGTTTTTAATTGTTTTTAGGTGCCGCTGTTATACCGTTACTTTTATTTTGTATTATAAATGGAACTTTTTAACTGACTGTGCGCCTACGGCTCTGTCCTATTTTAAATAGGTACCTACCACGGGTCACATGACGAAGGAGATGAAGATGGAGGAGAAGAAGAAGAAGGCCAAGAAGGCAACCTCGACCCGCAAGAACGAGGCCCCACCGAAGAGGCTGTAGCGGCAGCGCAAGACTATGCCACAAACTGGCCCCCATCAGAGCCGTGTGGGATGAGTGGTGCGCAAGATTGCCTGCCATATACTGACCGGGACCGGAGGTCACCGTTGACGAGAGACTGGTCCGATTCAGAGGTACGAGTCGGTACGTGTGTTTGTGTGCGTGAGTGTGGGAGGAGAGGAGGAACAACACTAGCTTTGTTTTGTTTTTGTTGGGTTTTGTTTTTTTTTTACACCACTTTATCTTCCACGCTTCCACGCGTTTTCTCAAACTCACGTTTCTTCTCCGTTTCTACCCTTATCTCTCCTCCCCCCATATCTCTCTCTCTCTCTGACTCGCTCGCCATGAGGAAGGTGTCCGTTCAGACAGTACATGCTCAGCAAACCGGCCAGGTACGGGATCAAGATATGGGTCATTTGTGACGCCCGTTCCAGCTACGCGTGGAAGATGCAAGACTACACCAGCAAGCCCGACAAGCGCGGCCCTCCCAAAAAGCACCTGGCCACTCGAGTGGTCGTGGACCTCACCTAGCCGCCGCCGCTGCACCCCCGACGGCAACCGCAGCAGCGGAAAACCTCCCTTAGTGCTGCATTACAATCGCACCAAGGGAGGCGTCGACAACCTGGACAAAGTTGTGGGCACGTACAGCTGCAGGAGAAAGACCTGCAGGTGGCCCGTGGCCCTTTTCCACAACATGGTTGACGTTGCGGCCTACAACGCGTTCGTGCTTCTGAATTCACCCCGACTGGATGGCGGGCAAGCTCAACAAACGAAGGATCTTCTTCGAGCGACTGGGCAAAGCGCTCGCGCTCCCCATGCTCAAAACCAGGGCCTCGGCCCAAGGTAGTACTACTACTACTACTACTCATACTACTACCACTACTACTACTACTACCACCACTACGCCACCTCTCGCGGGGACACGCAACTCCTCTCCGGTCAAGAGGCGAAGGTGCCGCGTGTGTCCCAGGAGCAAAGATGTCAAGACCAAGGTCCTGTGCCACGAGTGCCGAGTGTACGTGCGCTCCAACTGCGCGGTCACTTACTGTCCCAACTGCGCTGCATCCCGCACCGCTGCTTCGCCATAATAATAATAATAACAACAACACCAGTGCACATCGGGGTAACACGGACCCCCACCGCTGCTACCACCCAGCTTTCTCCTCACGGCGCCTATGCCCCCAGAGAACTGGCGGGCGCACAAGGGTTAATGACAGGCCAGTAAATCCAGAGTTATGGTAAAATATATATATATATATATATATATATCAGTGCTGTCAATAAATTAAAAAAAAATTAACTAATTAATCTCACAATTTTCTGTAATTAATCGTGATTAATCGCAATTACTTGATCAATAGCCTGGTTGCAATTACTTTTTTTTTCAACCTTATATTTAACCTCCTAAGAACCAAACTCTTTCGTGGGATGTATTTTTAATTTCTCTTTGCTATTTGGGCTGATTGGGACCTGATGACCTGATTTTTGGTTCTGAGAAAAATGAGATCCACATATGAAGACATTAGTTTTAAATTTCAATAGAACAGTAGCAGTATAATGTCCTCGTAAGTGGATATCAGGCTCTTGTAGGGCAAAATTTAGTATTTTGGTCTAGATAACCCAAAATGTGATGTCCACATATGTGGACGCCAGGTCCTAGGAGGTTAAGCTTGTAACTGACATTTATGCAATATAATGAAGTAAATGTAGAAAAAACACAAAGAATGTGTTTTGGCGTTTGTACGTGTTTTGTCTCTATGGGCCCCCATAAATACACTTTTATTTATTCACTCCACATAAAATGTAATAAATAAATTATAAAATACAAAAAACATGTCACGACTGGGGCAGCAGCTGTGTGATGTGTGGAAAGGAGGACTCAAATGCAGCACTTACTAAGATGTGAGGGTGGTTTATTAAGAATACAGAACACAAAGTGGGGATGGCAAAACAGAACTAAGGATAAACTAAACGGGGAGAAACTAAACCATAGAATAGAAACCATAGACAGCAGGGAGAGCACGCAGAGGATTCAAAAAAAATTATTTCAGTGTTTGCTTTTATCCATATACACAGACAATGGCAGCCCCTCTCGCTCAGTTTTTGCATTTGTGCTTGCTCGCAATGTGTTGCTTGCACTCTCAACATTTCTGCCCGTGCGCGCTCACCTCTTTCTGTACACTGTTATATTTGTGCCACAAAACCAGCCAATCACAGACTTGGATGCAAAAAAATCTGATTGGCTGTTTTGGTCTCCAATCAGCTCGAAATGACGAAAAGCAATATCCCAGAATGCATTTCGTCCAAAACTCAAAAGAGGCAGCGGCAGACGAACGCAGAGTTGCGGAGTTTGAAATATTACTCTTTCTGGATCACAAGATAAACTTTTAAGATATTTTCAGGCGAGAATGGTGCTGTGTAATCTTCAAATATGTGCTCGATTTATCAAGACATCACATATTTGCTCTACATCACATAAGTGCTCTAACGTGTTCGCGACCGACACATCACTAGTCAACGTATGTGGAAGTAGTTAGAGTTGAAAGATGGGTACGTTCAATGAGGATTTGAAGGGTCTTCCCACTGAAATACATTATAAATTTTTGTTGAATAAAGTTGAATAATTTAAAAAATATAAAAGTTAAAAATGAGAAGCATTAATGTCCAAAAGAAGACGAATCTAACGGTGGTTGAATGGTTTTTCTAAGTTGAACGGTGTTGAAGGAGATAGATGGCAAAAAACGTATGGCATAGATAACAAAATATTATAATAATAAAGATTTATCAGCATTCGCACTAATAATGGCAGGATGTAGAAAAAGACCATTGTTCTCAGAGTCTAGGTGCTGGATGTAGCAGAGGTGAAGCTGGGATTTAAAAATGAAAGTCTGAAAGGCAGAATGATGGAAGAGCACTGAGATTTAAAGAAAAGAGGCTGATTGGCTAAAAGATTGTTGGCAAGAACACAACTGGAAAAGAGTGTTGATGACAGAATTAAGTGTGTCCGTATGGAAAACTGGAAGTAAAGTAAAGAATCAACTAGCAGCCCAAAGACCCAGGAAAGCAGGCAGATGAGTGAATACAGATTTTCCTTATTGAACTTACACAAAGCTTCCTGGCTTCCTTTAGGTTGCTGAACAGTTTCCATCAGATTTGGCATAGATTCAGATAGCTTGTTTATGACGTCATTAGGTATGAAATAGAAAGCTGCCTTGCAGGCATCCCAAACCTGCTCCAAGTTCTTTGGTTCCAAAGCGCCCTCCATCATTTGTCTTCAGATGTGCTCGATAATATTCATTACAGGAGACTGTGCTGGCCAGTGCTGAAGGACTTAGATCTTCTTTACCTTGAGAAACTTCATAGTGGAACTTGATATGTGCTAAAGAGCTCCATCTCCACTAAAGAATCTAACCAGAGTTATAGTTAAGGAAGAATCTCTTGATATTTAGCGCTGTCAGTGTTTCCATCTACCTTACAGATCCCCCTGGCACTTCCATACTGGATGTAACCCCAAGCTATAATCTTCCCACATCCAAACTTGATGGTTTTCTTGCTAACCCAAAGGTCCAAATGAGTCAATGACAATACTGGCAGTGGTTAAGATCTGAAAAATCTAGTTGTCTGCTTTCCAACCTTTTTGCAAACTTTATTGCTTGCCAAATGAAACTCAGTGTTTAACATTGGTTTTTAGAGGAGGTTATTTGATGAACAGTGCTTGTAGAAACAAGTCTTGCTGGTGTCAATTCACTTCTTCTGAAACTGTGCAGCAGCTGACAATGGGCTGACCTAGTGAATCAGCACCCTGTCTTCACAAGTAGTTATCTTATGTGGAGATCTGGGTCTGTCACAAACATCTCAAGTCTCTTGGTAGCACTTTTGAATTCTCGGGATTTGTGGTTTGAAGACGTCAGAACAGTTGTTGCACCTAAACTGAGGCCCTGTGAGTCACATTTCTAATAGCCACCCAATTTAGTTTATTGTACTCTGTAATCACTTTTCCTCCGTCGTTCCCCAGCTCCCTGCCTGGAGTTTGTTTCTTTGGAGAACTCACCCGTGTTCCCTTGAGGATTATTAAAGTCACAGCCTGTCTTTTACCATTCAGTTCTCAGAGTCTGTTGTGGTCTTTGCAGGGTTGAGTTTTGAACCTTTAAGAGATATTTCCAGGTTGGTTTCTTTATGTTTACATTCAGTGGCTTTTTTAGTGGTAGTTATCTGGGCTCTGGTCATAGTTATAGTTTGTGTGTACTCAATTATTGTTTCGGTAATTTTTGTTCTCTTTATCATGTCAGTGTCAAGTCTCCTGTTTTATTTTATTAGTCTCATGTTCGTTGTGTTCAGTTTTGCTTCCCCTTGTCTCATTAGTTAGATTTTGCTTACCTGTGTCTTGTTTTCCCTGGCTGAGTCCTCTATCCCTGGTTACTTCCTGTGTGTTTTTAAGCCCTCAGGTTTCCTCAGTTCCTTGTCGTGTAGTACTGTTTGTTTCACTGTTTGGTTCTCTGTATATTTCACATCTCTGTTTACTGGACTTTTCACCATCCTAATAGATTACTGAGGCTGAAGCAGGTAAAGGTTTATTTTTGTTTATTCAGATCTGTCCTGCACGTACACCCCACATATGACAACCACCTACCCTCCTATGCCTATTATGCTCTCTTGAATAAGTAAGGCCTCTGAGATTCCTCTTGGCACACCTTTGCAAATCTCTAATCTATTTGCTTTTGCTAACCACCACCATTTTCACCTGTCACAGAAGACTTGCCCAAAATCTCACCTGCCTAACATTAATCCCATTTATTAACTTTTATTTGTGGTGAGTGTGATCCACAGGTCAAGGCATTGCAAAATCATGACAAAGACTGCATATCTAGGATTTATTGTGGCCTATAAATTAAAACCATTACATTCCAGTCTTTCATCCAAGCAAAAATTGCTATATTGATTTTTCAAAGCTGTCCACCATCACTCTATGGACTCACTCATTTTGCCACCAACTACTGATGTTTAATTCCTTGGGATTATTTTGGCTCATTCTTATTTAATGTATTAACACTCAAGATATTAACTATAGTCAATAGTCAATGTAATGTATATACATCCTGTGACTTTTCTAGAGTGTAGGCTATTGTCAAAATGAATTAATATTGTAATATTGTATTATAACTGCAAACCAAATAAAAAGTGTCTCCATATGTTTTTTGCCGATGTGTGTGTGTGTGTGTCTGTGTTTAGCTGTGTAAAATATTCTGTGTTTCAAACAAGAGAGAAAAATGTGAACTCATCCCTTTAATTTGTCTTCCCAAAACTCTCATTCATATGTTACAGTGCCAAAGTTAAAAAAACAAAAAAACAATGCACAAATCGAACATACTTGCTTCTGACACAGCTTGAGCTGTTTTGAAAGCAGGCAACACAATGCTGCACAGAAAATCTTATCCATGTTCAGTCAAGAGAACACTGGAGGAAAAAATGTTTATTTGGTAAAAAATAAATAAATAAATAAAGGAGCAGTACATTGACAGCCTCAGAAGTACATTGACAGCCTCATCCATATTCATGAAGGCTTGTGACATAAAAAGAGGACGCAAATGTGAACATGGAAATGGAAATGACACATTTATATGATTTCTTCTCCACTTTCCTCCCTAATCTCCTCAAGTCAGCTGAGTGCTCACTTTTTTCTTTTGCTTGTGTTTTTCTTTCTTTTTTTCTGTCAATCACACTCATTTCGTCAATCCTCTCCTCCCCTTTTCCTTGGTCGTATTCTGGAGTGCAGTCAGTGCTCCGCCATATCTGCAAAGCTGTGTTGCTAATGTCGGACAACACTGTTGAAGACAACCACCTCACAAATGTGTTACTTTTGGCCTAGTCCTACATCGCTGCTGTGATTGTCACGTCCAAACAAGAAAACAGACACTGCATTGAGAAGAATTGGGTGCATCTGATACATTTAACTCCATCTGCTGCATTATTGGATACAGCTATTGATTTTCCTTTCATGATATGGAGATTCATTCACACAGAAGTGGCCATCTTATCCCTAATAACTTTTTAACCTTGAGAAATATGCATGCTGAGGCAGTTCAAGAAAGCGCGTTGTGTCCAGGACTAAATTGATGAACTGGCATGCATTAGCATAGTTCAAGTGTTCCCCTAGGGAGCGCCAGCAGCCTGAAGCTGTGCGTGCTGCTCTCTTGTTTGTGAGTGAGCATTTGTGTGCGAGTGCGCGGGAGGGAGTAACACCCACTTTTGTGGACGTGTGTGCATCTGTGTGTGTGTGCCTCTAGACTCCTTTTGTGCAGGTGGGTGGATGCATGTAAGCCTGTCAAGAGCACTTGGAGAGGAGCTGCCAAGGTGAGAGAGAGACTGACCCAGGCCACCTGTCCCTGACATCCAGCTCATAGCTGCTTCCCTTCTTGCCTTTCTGCCCCACACTCCTCTCTTTCCCCTCAGCTATTGCTCTTTCCACAGGTGATTGATTAGGCCGGAAAGCCTAGCATGTGAGGGTGAGGGGGTGAGAAGCAAGGAGGGGAAGTAAATAAATGACCCCGTGATGAAACCTCTGCCCTGGTTAGTCAGGTCTGACTGAGAGACGGGTAGACGGCACCTGCGTCATGTGGCGTCTCCTGTCTAATAGCGAGAAATACCGCAAAGTCTTAACAGCTCCCAGTGATAAGATTATGATTCTTACTTAATCATGCCCCATTAACAGCAGTGATTCAGAAGTGCACTGTGAATTTATATGACTACACTGATCAAACTCTTTCACAGAGGAAACATGCCGGGACGAGTTTCAAAGACACTAAAATGATCTGTTTTTGCAGCATGAGTCTCATTTTTCTTTTTTTCTTTTTCATCTACGAGAAGAAGTTTGTCTGTCAACCAATGGCCATGGTGCTTTCCATTGATTTTTTTCCCACCTAGTTTCTGAGCTTAAAGGGCCTCGTTGATGTGAAATGGGGCGAATCCTTCCCAGATGAATGAGAATACCTTGTCTGGTTGCATATCAACAGAGGGCCGGTCCCGCTTTTAAAACTGCGCAGACTTGGCATGAAAATGGCCACCCCCGCACTCAACCCCTTTGTGTTTATACTTCTCTAAGACTTGGCAGATAAAACATAGTCAGCGCTCACTGCCACTTAATGATTAAACGCATTTTGTAGAATCATTATCGAGGATTTGGATAACGTAAAGGTTTTAAAGAGGTCCGTCTGCCCATACACCTACAACACAGAAAGCGAGCCACTTCCTTGATTTTGTTACCGAGACATCCTTCGGAGAAAACCATATTCCGCTGTGGCATGACGTAACCTTTTTCTATTGTCACCAGCCAACAGGGGCTGGTAACAACTTTAGATGAACTGCACTCAACTCAATGTTTAAAGCTGTGCATGGGGAAGGAGAAAGAATAAAGGCATTTGCAGCGACTTGTACATGATCAACACAGGACATGTGATTCATGCACATTCTATGCTCATTTTTCAAAAGTAGAAAGCATTACCTTTAGGCCTCCGATCATCCATTCTGCATTTAATCAGGTAATCCAATAAACTGTCATTATAGGCTCAGAGAAATTGATGTCTTACCGCAGCAGTAGGCAAATGTAAATAACTCAAAATTAAGTGATTAAACAATCAGTTTTGAGGAAAAAGATAGAATTATTAAGTAGAATGTGATAAATGTCAAATGCAGTTCACCGTGTTTGTTGTTTCAAACTCATTACAGCTATACGAGGTGATTTTCAGAAGAAACCAAAGTGAGATGCGCACAAAAAATTATCTTTATTTAGAAATATTAGGTCTTTAAAAATAGAGCTCAAATATTATTAGCAAACATTTTTTTACATGGCCTCCTAATGCTGGGATGTTGCCAAATTTGAGTTTGAGTGGTAGCCGTGAGCAGTTAGGGCGATCGTGGCTCAAGAGTTGGGCGTTCGTCTTGTAATCGGAAGGTTGCCGATTCGAGCCCCGGCTTCGACAGTCTCGGTCGTTGTGTCCTTGGGCAAGACACTTCACCTGTTGCCTACTGGTGGTGGTCAGAGGGCCCGGTGGCGCCAGTGTCCGGCAGCCTCGCCTCTGTCAGTGCGCCCCAGGGTGGCTGTGGCTACACTGTAGCTTGCTATCACCAGTGTGTGAATGTGTGTGTGGATGATTGTGTATAGTGTAAAGCGCTTTGGGGTCCCTAGGACCAAGTAAAGCGCTATACAAATACAGACCATTTACCATTTAGGGTAGCTAGAGGTTGCCGTTAGTCACAAAGAGGGTGCTGTACCAAAAAACCTCCTCATGATTGCTTTGGTCTATTGCCTATATTTTGTTGTGGAGGACGGCGAATTTTCTACAAACAGTCATTTACTCACGGATCCCTAGCGAAACCGGAAAGAATATACAGCAAAATGGAGAATGTTGCCTTTAAAGTAAAAGCTTAAGCTGAAATCACAGCCGTGCATTGTGTGATAGCACATATGTTTAAAGCGCTGGATCAGTTATGTCTAATTACCTGCAAAGTTTTGGAACTGCTTGTTTCATATTTATTTGGAGTGCACGTCAGAGCCAAGACTGCCTGAAATGATGTCTGTGTAGCATCAGATTTGCTCTTTAAAGACAGCGTCAGCAAGCAAAGACTGAACAACTCTAGATTAAGAAAATAATTCTGTATTTCCGAGGCCTGCGATATTAAAGCACAAATACAAATACTAACAGCACTTTTCGAAGTGATAAACCTTCAACAGTCACTTAAAATTACAGCATTATTATAAATGTATTAACCTACAAAGGTAAATGCAAAGGTAGTTTGACTAACCAAAATTCAAATTAACTCACAGCGGTAAAATGTTACTATTGCAAGCCGGGTTGAGAAAATGCATTACATGAAACACAGATGAAACCACTGCAGCACCCATTTTTTGTCAGGTACAATTCTGGAGCCTTGAGTTCTTGATTTCAGCATTGGTGTGGTAATGTTGCACTTCTATGAGGACCAAAACAAAAGCACTGAGACCCACTGGAGGAGGTGATCTCCATTTCCAAATGGTTTATTTATGGTGAGAATGCAAGTCCAACTATCAGGTTTATGCTGCAAGGTTGACCTAAATGCTTTCTGCATCCTGGGATGCGTCATAGTATCATGGATGTGCAGAGTAACCACACTGTAGCAACTAGCTGTTAAATGTACCGAGGGCTTCCCAGTCCAGATCACAGCACCTTCTTCCTGTACTCACATTTGTTGCTCCTGTTCCAGACACATCTGGCTAACAAGCGGCGTGGCCAGATGCTACCCATCCAGTCTCAGGGCAGACAAGGAGTGTTACAATATTCCATATTATGTAAACAGTCTCAGTGTCATGTTTTTCTCTTTCAGACACAGCCAGGTTCCTGCCAAACTAAAAGCTAAATTATACTGTAATGTTATTTAAACACGCCAGAATTAAAATCTCCCTTTCACTTCAGTTCAATATTGACTATAAATAATATCAGTGCAACACCACAAGAGACTATCAGGTAAAGAAATAAATATTCCAGTTAGTGGTTCCTAACTAAACAGTCTTTTTTGATTCAGTCTTTGCTTGTTTTCCTGTGAGCGGGTGATGTGCAGTGTTTCACCATTTTTTACTCACATCTCTGTAAATCTCTGGAGAGGGATGGAATTAAACCTTAAGCGGGAGAGTTGATAAATATGTGAAAATCACTCGGCTCTGTGATGTATTTCACAGCATAATGTTCCAACTAGTGAATGATACAGTGTCTCGGCTGGTAAAGGGCTGATCTTTTCACACAGGTGTTTGGCTGCAGCATCAGCCAACAGAGTGCACCGTTCCTTCCCTTCATAGCCATAACAAAGGGTGTCTAGCAGGATGCCACAGATAGCAGCCCTGTTTCACAACTGCAGTTTTTTGAAAACTCAGATGTAGATGATGTTTGAAAATTGGTGAGAAATTCTGTGTGATTTTTGGTCAAATCTGATAATCTGCTACTCTGACGCAGGGGGGTTGGGTGCTGTAATGAAAAGTTGGAATATAGCAGGATCTATGTTGTGTCTCAGGTCCATTTCTTATTTGATTATTGCTCACACTCTGGAGGGTTTTAAGATGCAGGGTCAAAACCAGATGGTGTTGGTCTAAATTTTTATCCCCATTAAGATAAAAAGTATGCATTAGAAGCATTTGCGTACCTTTTCCATCAATTCAACAAACAGTCTCCTCAGTTCCCAGACATTTACTGACTTTTTTTAAAACAAGAGGGGATGCTATGCAGAGATAAACATGGGCGTATTTACAGTTTACACAGTTTCACAACCTTTTGAGGATTGTGGTTGTTACATGGATGTAGCCCATCAATAAGTAGTTTATTAGAAATGTTCCTTCAAAGTAATGTTTCCATCACTTTTCACTAACAAACAGTTCACCTTTCTTTTTGCTAAACTAAAATGAAATTGTAAGTTTTACATTTCCAGCTGATCAATTGTGACTGAGTAGTCGTTAACTTTAAAAGAGATATCTCCTGTTCTGCCTCTGTTACAGCTTCTCCATCTCTGAGTCAAGCTGTATTTCAGGAGTTTGTGTTTGCTGATATTTTTGGCCTGTTACAAATGTTGCATTGAAAACTAACTGTTCCTGTTGATGTTATTACCTTTATGCTTGCTTCTAATCTGTAGTGCTACTTAGATGCTGAAACACCAGTGATAAGTACCGGTGATAGGTACACCAGCAGTGTTACTGTTCCTTCGATTTACGTTCAGATGGGCTTGAAGCAGAGATATTTGTGTAAAAATGTAGTGAGCAAAAAAAAAAATCTCAAGTAAAGATACCTGACAAAGTATTTGTACTTGTTACTTCACACCTCTGCTGCTGCAAAAGGCTGCCACTCAGCACGGAGCCAGGTTAACAAATGGGAAATGCATTTAAGCAACAAGCAACGTGTAATACATCACTGTTTTGGGGAAACAACCCCAGTACACCTTCTAAGCTCCACAGTTTTCTTCCAGAGGAGACTTCTTGCTGACTCGGCAACCTGTGGCTCGGTTAACTTTATTATTTCTGTCCTCGTTTCTTTACAACCAAATTACAAACTCGTGGTGTTGAGCTTCATCAAAATCAAAAATGTCATAAGTTTTGCACAAAATGTGCGACACTTCCCACAGTATACATGCACCATGCTGCTCTCAACTTTTACATTAAGGCACAGTGTGCTAGCCCATTTCATCATTTATTCATCTGGGCTAACAGCATTGTCTACAGGGAGTCCATGATCTTTCCCTCCAAAGAGATTCACTTTGCACTCCACCTACAAAAGCCTCTCCCTATTCTTGTAAATTGCATCTGTATGAAGGAATAAGAACAGGCCATTTTGCTACAAACATGGTTGTTGGCTCTTCTGGGACTGCCTCAGACCTGTAATTGACTCTGAGACACTGTCCCTGTCACGTCCCCTTTTCCCCCAGCTGGGGGGTTTTGGTACTAAGTACAGGGCTGCATGAGTTGTGGAAGGCTGGGGTTGGATTAAGAGGGTTGTGCAGTGAACACCATTAGGGCTGCTAAGACCCAATGGCTCTCTGGTGTGTGGGCAGTGCTAAATGGGCTGGTACAGTGGCATTTTAGCATTGTGTTCCACTGGGATTCCAGTACCTTTTAGACCACTCACAGTCCCAAAAGTCACTAAACTAGAGGGCATAGGAAGTATATTGAATCGTCACATACTGTAATCATAATATCATTGAAGGAATGAAGGATGCAGGTAGAAGTCCCTGTTGTACAGAGCCAACAGAATTCTGCTAATAGTGTTAAATTATTTTGCAGAAAATTGACAGTTTCTGACAAGATGATTATGTAAGATTCATTTTTTACACATTGTTGAGATGGAATTGTGGATGATTTTATTTGAAGAAAAACATTCAGTTAAATTAGTTTACATTAATTGCTGATTACATTAATTGGTTAAAATTGAGCACCATATATATATGTTGTCAAGCAAGATTTTGAATAAACATTTATATCCCAAAGCACAGAAAGGAAAAACTTGCTTTTCGAGGCGCCTTGGGCGGCAGGACATCTAATTAACATCAGTTAAATAAGTAAATAATTAAATATACAGCTTGCCACTGGATTAACTGGTTAAGTGCTACGTATGAAGGTAAGCAAGAGGAAAAGAAAAAGAGACAGTTGGGGGGGAAAAACTGTCGAGTGCAAAATTAGTGAAGGAAAGTTTTGCAAATGCGTTGTGTGGGTCCACCTATACATATCTGCTTTTGCGCAAAATTATCTGCGTGTGTCAGAGGAAGGAATGCAGCATCCACCTGCGGTTGACCTCTCGCTGGCAGCTGGACAGGTGAGCTGTTGGTGCCTCATTATATTCCAACCCTGCAGAGCTTAAGCTCCTAATACCCCGAGTATCCAGACTGCAACATCAGCAACACACATAGGCACACATTAACACATGTGCAGTGTTTTAATCCCTCACAAGTGCACACGACCCGCTGATGGAATAAAGTAACTGTAAGAAAATTCAAACTCAAAAACTGCGATGCATTGTATTGAAAATGTCAATAATGAAATTTGCCCCGATGAGCCGAATATTAATGGGTGATTTCTTAAATATTATCTATCATCTGCTGATTCAGAACCACATGGCGCTTTCCTGTTCAACTCATTAAAACGCCAAAGCAATCTGAAGTCAGCAGGACAGCCACTGTATTTATGTTATATCTGCAGCCTCTAATTTGAAAAGTGCCGTTTCAAAGTGGAGCGCCATTATGCATAATGATCCATTGTGGTTATCTTGATTAAATCATGCTCAACCAACACGAGCCTGCTGTTGGAAAATCAGTTCACAAACCTCTGGGTTTCTCTGCGCATCGCGGCCGCGGTTCGAAGCTCTCGTTAAATTAAACAGACACAAATCCACCCCACAGTTTAACAATTTAATGTCGCACAATTGTTAGTTTAATTGTATTTGGGTTTTTCCTTTTTACACCACAGTCATCGATAGCATATTATTATGTGATTCAGTGTGCGACAAAATAAAACTAAACAACATCATATCTATCTACCCGCAGCAAGCCACAGTTTATTTTCATACGCGTCTGGCCTTCCTGAACTCTCACCACAAATTTCTCCCGCTGATAGAATCTGGTCTGAATGGCTTGATAATGGACACAGGCTATAGTTAGCAGTTCAAGACATTCACAGACAAATCACGCCAGATGTGCGTTAGAATACAATAATCCATTACCTCTAAGTATTTGTTTGAGATAATGACCCTGCCCATAATTAAGTAGTTACGATGTGGACATCGTGAACAAGCGAGAACCTCTTAAGGCTGTGAGAATTGATCGGTGCTCTGAGCTTTATAGAGCAGGAGAATGGCCTTGGTGCTTCTTACCTGTCATTTAAACAGAAAAATAAAAGAGATATTTTTTTCCAAAAAGTACGTGATGGGTCACGATGCACATTTAAAAATAACTCCACAGCAGCGTATGACATATTCTGCAGCTGCGTTTTCATCATGTAGGCATTTCTACAGTGTGGATCATTGCAACCTCGTATTTGACCTTTACATTGTATCCCGTATGTTTTTGCATCTTTTTGAGTTAATATATGCATGGCACACACATGCACATCAGTGAAAATAGTCTCGAGCTTGTTGATATATCCACAAAGAAATGCCTTCAAATGAACAGTATTGACTTGTTCAGCTTGTTCTGTGGAGCAGAGTGCCTTTTAACAGGCCCACTCTGCCTGCGTCTCAGACCTGCCCTCCTTGGCAGTTATTGGCATGCCACACTTATTGATGTCTCAAATGCATGCTTTGATTTCTCCTCTGTCTGGAAACTCTGTAACGTTTCAAACTTCTTCCTTTTTCCTAAGACCTCAAAAAGTGCGATAAACTTTCTGCAACTCTCACACAAAGTTGCAGCTGAATCAACCCAGAGCAAAGTGTTGGTATGTTAGCGACGCTCGCTGGACATTAAATCCCAGGAGTTAATTTTTAATTCGGGAAAGCTACCTGTACGGTCAGTAAATAAATAAATAAAGTGACTAACACAGGCACAAATGAAGTTTGGTGAAGGGCTAAGTGGGCTTCCGAGTCAGGAACAAGAGGTCTGTAATCAGCAGCAAATACGCAAATGGACAAACACGGCCATGGCACTGTTTTGTTTGTAAATATTTAAGCTAGGGAGCTGTAAAAGAAGATTGAGGAGAGTGCTCGGGGGCACAATTAAGGCTGTTAAAGCAGAGCCAATTCACCAGTCTCACCAGCCGGTAATGATGCACCCTACCTCCCCGACACTCCAAATAACCTTTTCCAGAATGCTGTCGGTCTCCAAAGTTAGAGGCACACACTTTACAGAGGTGCAGCAGAGGTGAGGGGGTCAAAGGTTAACCTCGGATCATTGGGCTGAAACAAACTTTGATGACAAGTTGTGTTCCCGATGTGCCATCAGGGGAGGTCAAACAGACCCTAGAGGAGCCACGGGCTCTTCATCACTTTAACTGCCGAACAGGGGGCCTTCATTTGGCTGGCACTGCAGCGCGAGTGGCCACAACCTCTGGTAAGTGCTTTGTGAAATATATGTTTTCTCAACGAACGTGGCGAATGCCCCAGTGGAAAACATCATAGTCGGAGTCTTTCGACAAAAAGTTATTTCCAGGGCAGCACTTTAGGATTCTACTCATGCCAACAGTATGTGCTTTTCTTGTTTGGTTATATTGCTACATCAATTAATTATTTCACTCACAGCCAAAGGGCTTATAAAATAATCAATAGGACCGACTATTTATGATAAGAAAAATATATAAATATATATGTGCACACAGACACAATGTTGCATCTGCTAATGCTTGGCCTTTGATTATTGATGGGCCATTTGCAGACAGTCTTAACTGCGCAATATGTCTCGCCATTACTTTCCTGACCTCATTCTAGCTTAGAGACAACATTATTCATGTGAGAGCCGGAGGACAGGAAGTGAAAGAAAGATGAAGCCTGTGCGGAAAATGGTGTGAGTGTGTGTGGAAGTTCCAGAGGTCTCCAGAATTGCCATCAATAACCCGCCTCCTCGCGTCGTATATGAAGCAGGGAGAAAAAGGTGCGAGGCAGGGAATAAGGGAGTGAAGGAAGGGTGACATGGAGGGGGGCTGAACCAGAGTAAGTGTGGAGCAACCATTAACCTAAAAAAAAGTCCAGTCCAAAAGCTATTTTTAAGTTTCTCTTTCTTTTCCTTTCCGCAGCTTGGGGTAATTTAAGAGTGTCCAAATTCAGACAGTGTGTGAGGGAAGAAGCATTTATCACCTGAAAAAGACACAAGGTGTTCACTCAGAAAGAAGGATGAAGACCCTAGGAGCGGCAAGAGGCAGTGGGATAGAAGGGAGTGGAAAATAAGGCACCGGTGGCCTTCATCACTTCCCCTCCATCTTTGAGCTTAATCTGTGTTTTTTTTTTAAGTGTCAGAATAAAAGTAGCTTATTAAACAACCAAGAAATCCAAAAAACAAAAGTTTCGGTTCAGTGCACACTGATGGTAAAAACCACAGGCTTCTTTGGGGGTTTTTTGGTTACTGCACATCGCAACTAAACATTTGCTCTTTTTCTCACCTGTTAGCTTCGGTGTTACTCCTACTGAAGACACAGTTCACTGCTTTGCATCTTTTTTGGGGTAAATGCGTTTATAACATTTCCCCCAAAGCTGCCGTTTCCCAGGTTCTCTCGAGCCTCTCTTAAACATAAAACAAAAATCTGCCTGTAATTATTACAGGCTAGTTTACACTCTACCTTCTCAAATCCACATACTTGGGTGGATAAATGTCTTTCAATGTAGTATGTGCAATACAGATCCATCTGTTTTTCAGCAGATCCCGTTCTTAATTTTTCATCCTGCTAACTGGAAAGGAGCTTTGGTGTTTCACAAAAAAAATCAATAAAAAAATCTCTATGGGGTTCCATAATGATCAGTCCTCAGTCCACTGCTCTTTAATCTCTGCAACTGTTTTATATCATTAAAAGCACAGTAACACAACACATTATTAATGTCCACGATGCACCGATTGCTTTACATTACTCTAATGATTTCAGTTCTGTTAACGACCTAGTCAGCTGGATTGATTGTATTAATTGCTGGATGTCTCTATTTACCTCCTCTTAGAGATAAGCAGAGTAAAGTTGTTGCTGTTGATCGAAAAAGTTAGAAAAAAATCAATTCGCCCTTGGCATCAAGTGTGAATTGATTTCTTTTTTTCAGGGTTTTTTTTTGTAATGACTTAAAAAACTGACTCAAAAAAAAAAAAAAGAGCAGCTTTTTAGTACCTCTTAAAACTAAATAAAAGTTACAGCATTCATATCCCAAACTGTTGCCTAGAAGCTTGTTCATCCATTCATCTGAAGCACGTTAAATTGCTACAGCTGAACAGCTCCAGCACATTCATTATGCGCCAGCGTGGGTTCTTACATGCACTTCAATATACTGATGTTACTTTATTGCCTTCCAATATTGAATCACTTTCAAAATCTTTTAATACTTCGCTGGTTTAACCCCTGAGTACATATCCAACTTACTCATTGATTATTACCCCATTAGGCCTCACAGGTCATCAGGCAGAGGTCTTCTAGCTTATTCTTTACAAAAATAAACTGTATTCAGGCCAGAAACAGCTATCATCTGCCAGCAGGGCATCAAATCTCTCCAAGCATCTGCAAAGAAAACAGGCTGACACAAACTTAGAAGCGTGTAGCCCCGAGCTCTGAATGGTACTCAAGCTGACTGCGCAGTGACCCCAACCAAGAAGCCAAGCCTGATTTTGAAATGATAATTGAATAACTTATCTGAATTCATTTTGGTAAAGGGCTAAATACTGAAAGTCTAAAGTCTGTGATTCTAATCTTCTTGAACCAAATACAAATGCACATACAAGTTACTGCTGGAAACCTTAGAACTTGACTTTAATCCACATGTTACTTCTGATACCTCCAACCTAAACATTCTTCCAGACCACACACGCCCTCCATGGCAAAAGCACTCTTCTACCTCAGGCGTGGCTGTGGACGCAGTCTAGCAGGTCACCTGCCAATCAGATGGTTGGAGGTTTGATCCCTGGTTCCTCCAGTCTGCATGCCAAAATGTCCTTGGGCGAGAACTGAACCCCAAGCTGCTCCTGATGCAGTGTGAATGTTATGTAGAAAACACTTAGGCATAGAAAAAGTACTTTTATGAATGTGTGTGAGATGTACTGCAAGTGAATGAGCCTTTCAGTATGGTGCACTCTAAGTGTTCAAGCAGAATAGAAAAGCACTACATAAGAACCAATATCAACTTACCATTCATCCCTACAGTGACCACGCCAAGACGGCCAGTGTGACCCACCACACTGGAACTATACTATTATTATGGGTCTCTACCTTACAATATTAAGTGGCTCCAGGCAACTGTTGATGTGATTTGGCAATATTTTTTTTTTTTGTTTGTTTTACTGTTGCAGATACCCAGGAACTGCAGTTGGAAAACAGCTAATCCAGTGTGTGCCTGTACAGTATGAGATGTTTTTTTGAACATGGACCTAAATAAATAAAATAAACTCAAATTTTCAAAATCCCAATGACCTTAATCCCAGACAAGGCAATGGATTCTAACTGAAAACTGACAGTAGTAAAACTGAGATTTTAGCCACACAGCAGCTTGAGCTAACACTAGTAGAGATTTAAAATAAAACAACAAGAAATGATAAAACAGCAAGCAACTTTTAGAGAGAAATCTTTCTGGTGAAGCAGAACAATATCTTAGTGAATAGGTTAATATATGCGGTGTTAGGACACTACAGAGTAGGTCTTAGAATATGTGAGCGATGATAATTCCAGAATCACAAAACAATGCACGAGTCCTTTGTTCCCTGAGCCTTAGTTGTTGCTTACACTGAGCTGTTAATGAATCTTGACATAAAAGAATTGTGTGAAGACACTCAGAGGATCATCCATCCCGGCAATCCATTTCTGCCACTTATCGAGTGCAGGATCAAGGTGCTAGTCAGTTAAGCAAGTTAATCCAGAAATCCTGCTCCCCATCGAAGTTTTTCAATCACTATAAGGGATCCTACGGTGTTCACGGGCTAGACGAGATGTATTATTTTGCTAGTCTTTGTTACGGCCGGAGGCCTTGGAGGGAGTGAAACTGCCTTTTTGTTTATGCAAATCCAAGAGTGCTAGGACTCGCGGAGGATTGGCTGCTGGGAGTCCTGTGCCAGCCTTCTTTTATGCAGATCACAGTGTGCCAGATCTCACGGACGATTGGCTGCCTGGAGATCCCATGGCCACTCCAAGACCAATTGACTGGCTGATTGTCTGCACCTGGGAGTATAAAAGGCTGAAGACCCTGCACACTATGGGGAACTGCTGCTCTGAAGTGACATGCAGTGTCCTCCTCGTTGCCTCACACTTGAACGTTGTTTGTTGAAACTGTTTGCTGTGTTGCTCTTTGTTAGCTAAACCAGCTGAACTTAGTTTCATTAGAGTTTTGTGATGCTGGCTTGCCTTAGTTAACCCCTAGCTTTTATTTTGTGTGCTGCCAGCTTGCCTTAGTTAACCTTTAACTTTTACTCTTGACTGTTTTTTTGCCCAGTGGTCTGTTGAACAGCCCTGTCGGTTTTCTGTTCAAAGTTTGAGATTAAAACCTTTTTCTTTACTCAGTTTTGTGTTGGGGGCTTGTGTATGTTACTCCTTCCCTGACGCCTAGGGGAGGGGGCCGACTTATGTTACGACCCCCTCTGCTAGGCGTCAGGGAGGGGGTCGTAACATAAGTCGGCCCCCTCCCCTTAAAATACAAGACCACGTTTTGTATATACAGATTTCCATATTCGTGACAGACAACAAAACAAGTCATACTCACAACCGGGAGAGGCCATCAGCTAGTACATTTTCTGATCCTTGGATATGCCGAATCTCCAAATTGTACTCTTGTAGCAGCAAGGCCCATCGCATGAGTCTTTGATTGTGGTTGAACATTTGGGCAAGAAATACAAGTGGATTATGATCAGTGTACACTACAATGGGTAATGTGCCAGACCCCAAGTACACATGGAAGTGCTGAAGAGCTAGCAACAGGGCCAATGTCTCCTTTTCAATGACGGAGTAATTTAGCTGATGCTTGTTAAACTTGCGGGAGAAGTAACAAATGGGGTGGTCCAATCCCTGCAAGTCTTCTTGCAACAGTACTGCCCCAGCCCCAACAGCACTGGCATCAACCTCTAATTTGAATGGACGCGTCAAGTCAGGTGCAGTTAGCACGGGAGTGTGGCATAGGAGGGCTTTTGCACTTTCAAAGGCATCCTGACACTTGTCAGACCATAGGAAATCAACCTTAGGGCTTAGCAGGTTGGTCAACGGCTGGACTATGGAGGAGAAGTTTTTGCAGAAGTTCCTGTAATAACCCACCATTCCCAGGAATCGGCGCAACTCCCGCCGGGTGGTAGGCATGGGATACTCCATAATCACTGCAACCTTGGCGTTAAGAGGTCGCACCTGCCCGCTTCCCACCTCTCTGCCCAAGTACGTCACTGTGGCCTTAGCAAATTCACATTTAGCTAGATTGAGGGTTAAGGAAGCCTGAGCTAAACGGTGGAATACTTCGCGCAGAGTGTGCAAATGGTCCGACCATGTTTTAGTGTATATTACCAGATCATCTAGGTAAGCACTACAGTTGGGAAGGCCATAGAGGACCTTATTCACTAATCTCTGGAAGGTCGCGGGTGCATTACACATCCCAAATGCCATGACAGTGTACTGCAAAAAGGTGTCAGGCGTTACAAAAGCTGAAATGGTAGAAGCACGCTTGGTTAAGGGGACTTGCCAATAGCCTTTGAGAAGGTCTAATTTAGTAACATATTGGGCTGTTCCAATACTGTCCACGCAATCCTCAATTCTAGGGAGGGGGTAAGAGTCAGGGACAGTAACGGCGTTTACTTTGCGGAAGTCAGTGATAAAACGAGGTGAACCATCTGGCTTCGCTTCTAGCAAGCATGGTGAGCTCCAGGGGCTCTGACTGGGCTCTGCCAAACCATGTTGTAGCAGGTACTCAGATTCTTGCTTCATCAACAAACGTTTGGTGGGATTTGCATTTTGGACATCAATGTCATGTTTTAGCATGGTAGTCCGTGTTGGCACATCGCCAAATAAACAGGGGTACTCATGGACCAAATTAGCTATGTCTTCTTGTTGCTCGGAAGACAGGTGATCATGCTGACTCCGGAATGATTTTAACACTTCAGAGTTAGGCAAGCGGGGCTTAGAACAACTAGAGTAGTTCAGTTTTAAACCATCAGCCTCGTCTGTGCTTTCTACCTCTGAGTGACTGAAGACGGCCACAGGAGCACAGCTCCCAGTGGGTTTTGGTTGGGGTCGGGAGTGGTATAACTTTAACATGTTTATATGGCAAACACGGGTTTTGCGTCTTCGAGTCGGCGTGCTGATTATGTAATCAGTTTCTCCTGCTCGTTCGCGTACCTCATAAGGCCCCTCATACTTAGCAGAAAGAGATGATCCGGGGACAGGCAAGAGAACAAGTACTTCATCTCCTGTCTGGAATTGTCGTTTGACAGCAGCCTTATCATAAGTGTTTTTCATTTTTCCTTGTGAAACAGTGAGGTGCTGCCTAGCCAGAGCGTTAGCCTGACTCAAACGCTCACGGAAATCCTGCACATACTTGGTCACTTCCACTCTAGGGCTCCCTTCCTGGATCAAGAGTTCCTCTTTTATTGCTTTAAGCGGGCCACGAGGCGTGTGGCCAAACACTAGTTCAGAGGGACTGAACCCGAGTGACTCTTGGACGGCTTCGCGAGCAGCAAACAACACAAAGGGAATCCCTTCATCCCAATCCACTTTGGCCTCTAAGCAATACTTGCGGAGCATGGCTTTTAAGGTTTGATGCCACCGCTCTAAAGCTCCTTGGGATTCTGGGTAATAGGCAGAGGACACAACCTGTTTGATTTGTAGGCTTTTAGCTACTTGCTTGAATAATTTAGACTGAAAGTTAGAACCTTGATCTGTTTGAATGACTTTAGGCAGGCCGAATGTAGAAAAAAAACTTAGTAAGGGCTTTCACAACCGACCTTGCCGTAATTTTGTGCAGTGGAATAGCCTCAGGGAAACGTGTAGCAGCACACATAATGGTGAGTAAATATTGGTTTCCCGACTTTGTTCTTGGTAGTGGACCTACGCAGTCTACTATGACGTGATCAAATGGTTGATCGATTACTGGGATGGGACATAATGGTGCGGGGGGTATAACCTGATTTGGTTTACCCGCAAGTTGACACACATGGCAACTATGGCAGAAAGCTGCCACATCACGTTTCATGCCAGGCCAGAAGAAGTGTTTTAATAGTAACTGATACGTTTTTGTGATGCCTAAATGTCCTGACCACTGGCTTTCATGAGCAAGGGCCAGGATCTTTGACCGATACAGCGTGGGTATGACAATCTGCTTAACCTTACTCCAGTCCACACTCCTAGCCCTCAGTGGAAACCATTGACGCATTAGCACACCTTGTTCTATGAAATAGGCTTGTTGCTCATTCTTAGCTTGCTCGGCACTTACCACATGCTTAAAACATCGCTGCAACGATTCATCAGCCAACTGGGCCGCCGACAGATTTTCTCTGGTTAAAGGCAGTGGTATTTCTTTTACAGATGGACTAGGCTCCTCAGGGTTTACCAAGTCTGGGGAAGACAAAACATTGTCGTCAGGTAACGCGGCACCCTCCTCAGAAAATGAGGACATCAACACAGAATCAGCGAGGGTAACGTCACCATCTTTACGGGCTTGGGCACGAGTAACCACACAGGCTGGGTACAGCTTTGGGGTCACAGAAATCTCTGGGGCATCACAACTGAGGGGCTTATCCAGCACCTCCAGACTAGGACGCACTAATCCGCCCGCAATATCATTTCCTAGCAACATGGCCACCCCCTCTATTGGTAAGGTCGGACAGACTGCGACGGGGAAAAATCCAGTAACAGGTTCTGATTTGATATAGACCTGGTGAACGGGTCTGGGAGCATAACCCATCTCTATTCCACGCAGCACATTAAATCCGCATGCACTGTCTGCCGAGAAAGGTAGAGCACTAGAAAGGATTAAGGTCTGAGACCCTCCAGTGTCTCTCAGTATGCGCACCGACTTTAGATCAGTGGATTTATCAGTTAGTGATACAAAACCATCAAAGATAAATGGATTAAAACAAGGGTCTGGCACCTTACTACCACAATCAAGCACCTCAGGGTGGAACGCTGCTTTCACAAAGGCAACACCTTTGGGTTGCTGAGAATTCACTGTTTTGCGTTTCAGGGCCAAACAGTCCGCAATGACATGTCCCGGTTTATGACAGTAGAAACACTCGACTCTCTTTAGAGCCTAAGGGTGTAACAGTGCGAGCCTGCTGCGCAGCACTAAACTGTGACTTCTCTTTAACCAGAAAAGAGGACTTATGGGTGAGCACATACTCGTCTGCGAGAACTCCTGCAGTTGCTAATGTGGTTACTTTCTGCTCATTCAGGTATAACACTATACTCTCTGGAAGACACTTTTTAAAGTCTTCCAGCAACATCAATTCACGCAACGAATCATAATCACTGGCTTTTGACGCAGCGCACCACTTGTCAAAGAGGATACCTTTTTCCCTGGCAAACTCCACATACGTTTGGGAGGGAAGTTTCCTCTGTAGCCGAAATTTCTGCCTGTATGCTTCTGGAACCAATTCATATGCTTGCAACACAGCTGATTTAACACAAGAATACTCCAAACTGTCTTTTAAGGGAAGCGCAGCTACCACCTCTTGGGCTTTTCCAGTCAGTTTACACTGTAATAAAAGGGGCCAGATCTCACTAGGCCACCGCAAAGCACCAGCAATGCGCTCAAATGCTGCAAAATAAGAATCCACCTCAGCGTCTTTAAATGCAGGCACTAAAGAAATGCACTTACTAATGTCATAAGGAGTAGTAGACACGGGGGCAGAACCTGGACCATCAGTGGAGACAGATGAGGCTCGTGGCTGAGACTCCAGCTCCAGCTTACGCAGCCTCACTGTTTTATCTGCCTCTATTTCCAGCCTTCTGATCTCAAGCTCTAATTGAGCTCGCCTGGCTTGAGCCTTCTCCTCGGCCTCCAACTGGAGCCGTGCCAAGCGCACCTTTAGCCGGGCCCCGTCCCGTGCTTCTGAGCTTCCAGAGGAAAGGGATCATAGCGAGGGAGCGTGCGCGGCGTCTTCCCCCGCTCATCTCCCACACTGTCATGACCCATACCATCTTTATGGTCTCCCTCAAATGAGGAAGTTTGACTAGGCTCACCAGAGACCACAGGCACTTCAGGCAGATCAGGGACTTGCATTAACCCAGCCTCCACCAACTCGTCTACTACCCGCTCTTTCAGGTCACTTTTACGGAGTGTTTTAGAGACCTGCAGCTTAAGGTGTTCTGCAATTTGCAGCAATTCGCATTTGCAGCAGCTCTCAAGGAGCACAACAGATGGAGCCGACATGGCGCTCAAAACAGGGAAAAGGGCAGAAGAAAAAAAAAATCCCAAAATTGAGCAAAACACACGTTTTCTCTTTCACAAAAGGGAATTCTCCTTATGGGGAAAAGGAGGATCCCGGACGAGCCGCCACTTATGTTACGACCCCCTCTGCTAGGCGTCAGGGAAGGAGTAACATACACAAGCCCCCAACACAAAACTGAGTAAAGAAAAAGGTTTTAATCTCAAACTTTGAACAGAAAACCAACAGGGCTGTTCAACAGACCACTGGGCAAACAATTATTACATAAAGAAAAAAACAGTCAAGAGTAAAAGTTAAAGGTTAACTAAGGCAAGCTGGCAGCACACAAAATAAAAGCTAGGGGTTAACTAAGGCAAGCCAGCATCACAAAACTCTAATGAAACTAAGTTCAGCTGGTTTAGCTAACAAAGAGCAACACAGCAAACAGTTTCAACAAACAACGTTCAAGTGTGATGCAACAAGGGGGACACTGCATGTCACTGCAGAGCAGCAGTTCCCCATAGTGTGCAGGGTCTTCAGCCTTTTATACTCCCAGGTGCAGACAATCAGCCAGTCAATTGCTCTTGGAGTGGCCATGGGATCTCCAGGCAGCCAATCGTCCGTGAGATCTGGCACATTGTGATCTGCATAAAAGAAGGCTGGCACAGGACTCCCAGCAGCCAATCCTCCGCGAGTCCTAGCACTCTTGGATTTGCATAAACAAAAAGGCAGTTTCACTCCCTCCAAGGCCTCCGGCCGTAACAGTCTTTCAGCTCTGTGTTTTCCCTCGCCCAGTGGATATGTAAAACCTCTAACCTCCACCCAGGAGACATGTTGATTAAATTCTTGAATCAATCATACCAGCTCCTATTTGACACAACAGGAAAACTCTACTCCCTGCTCTATATAGGTAATGTCCATAGATGAGGATTGAAGTCTACCTCAATTGGAAATCTAAAGCTTCACTTTCTGCCTAATCAGAGGGAGCGCACATCAGCGTTAGAGAAGAGATTAGTCTGCTTGTCAGTTTGTGCACAACTGTCTATAATCAGGAAGTCAGGTTCATTGTAGAAATGGACGGGTCTTGAGGGTCCTCCAGTAGAAGCAAGGCTTGGAGGCTGCCTTCTGGTAAAGATCAAATTAGAATGTGTCACACCAATATTGTCATCTTAGAAAGCAGGTGTGCTTAAGCCATGAGCCATGCACGCATTTTAGGTCATTTTATGTGCTTTCAAAATCTGATGAACCAGTAGAAACCAAAGATTCAGCCCAACCCATATAAAGAAAGAGAGATCCATCTATCTGTTGCTCGTCTGTGACCTGACTTTGTGCACCTCAGTCCCATAAGTCTAATCTTGCTAACCCTCAACTGACACTGAGTTTAGTTCTCTCTGGGGTGTAAACAAAGGTGGATATCAGTCATTTATTACATTTCCCAATTACCAACCTAGACACATAATTACAACATATTGGGCTAAATATTGAACACTGATTTGAAACATTAGAAGGTGGAAATATGTAGAAATTACGAGAGTAGGTATGCAAATGTCTACAAGGGGAAAAAAAGAGAGCTAACAGATAAGTTTGAAATGTGTCTCATGCTGTGTTTTGTCACTGTTCTGCTTCTCTCTCTCTCTTAGTCCAATTAGAAACTGGGTCTTGGCCCGCTTTGCTGGCAACACAGTGTTAACTTAATGCAGCGTGAAAAAATCATTATGCCACACTACAGATGGGCCCAGCCATGCAGAGGAACCTTTGCGCTCCCTTCAGGAAGCCAATCTTAAGCAGGGGTACTAATAAAATGATGACAATGATGTGTATCAGGGCACAAAGGGTAACCTTAGAGACTGAGGGAAATATATGAGAAAAGCAAGCAAAATGAAAAAGTGAATCAGCAAAGAGCCATCTTAATGGGAACAATTAGGAAATATATGTTAGAGCTAAGATAGAAGCCCGGTATATAGTAAGTCAAGCTGAAAGGTATGAGAACTGCTTTCAAAAAGAATTCATAATCTCATATCTTTTGGCCAAGAAACATTTAGCTTTCCTCTGGAGGACTCAGAAGAAGCCAGACAAATCCAATAATTGATCTTTGTAAGAAATCCTTCAAAGACATTTAAAGAAAAGCTTTCTTACAAATACCAGGTACAATATATGTCCAACTCTCATCATGAGATGCTCCCGAAACAATTACTTCTGTGAAAGATGAGGATGGCAAATCAAAGAAAGTAAAAATGTAATAAATCAGAAGCATCTTACGTCAGAACATTAAAAAAAAAAAGCTTCCTTTGAAGCTTGAGGCAGATGGTGGGTCGTGATAACCTTTCCACCCTTGTCCCCCCTGGGTTCCAAACAGGCGAAAAGCATGTAAACATGTTTTATTACAACATAAAACTCCAAGGAGGTCGAAGCATGTCTGGACTTCCTTAAGAGCTTTTATTTGCCAGAGGAAGGCAGGTTTTCTCTGAGCTCTTAAATGCAATGGCTGTAAACATGTATGACTAACTGCACGTTAATGGCTAGGAGGTTCTGACTGGAGTATCAGATTTAGCAGCTTTAAAACTGTGATATTCTGCATGGTAGGTTGTAAGATTGTGGTTGACTACTTAATTACTGAAAAAGGGAGCAAGTAATCACGCAATCAGTGTCTTTGAAAGTAAATGACGCACAGCATACTCTAAATAATAGCAAATATTCTAAATTCTAAGTTAAAGACAACCACAATTTGGCACAGCAGCACCTGACCTTGAAATCAAGGTCACTGAGGTAAAGTGAATTTGGACTTCAGCCAACATGCAGTACATTCAAAGCGACATTAACCAGACAACATTGTTGGTCAAGGCTATTTTATGGCTTTAGGGGCATTTACAATGTGTTAAACTTACTGAATGGGCATATTTGAGCCCAAACTTGATCTTACTCTATACCTAACCAAATACCAAGTGAAAGGAAAAAAGGCTGAAAATAAAACAACAGCTTCCTGTACGGAGCACATATGGTGATCATTTACTCCACTGCCACACCAACCAGCCTTCTGCGTCTCACAAAAGTACTTGTTCTTGATGTTCAGTACTGCCATCATGATACCACCAGGAGGATTCTTGATCCACCGTCACCGGGTTCATTGCCTGTCCAATGAGACAACCTTGAGATGAGTGTGGCTTAAAGAGAACCAGGAGCGAAGTTTAATACATCTTCCTGGATTTGTGCTCCATTTAAGACTCAATGACAACCATAAGAATTATGGATTCAAACTATACAATCCAGTATAGATTTGCTGATCTGTCATGAAAAGTAATGTTTTTATCAAACGAAGTATAGAGGGAATTATGATACAAATCTGAAGTCAGTGTACTTAAGATCACTTTGGGAAGTCAATTTATTTTTGTTTCAGGTTTCTCACCTGCAGTGCATTACTTTAAATTCAACTACAAGCCTGTAACAAACATCCAAAGTCCAATTCGACAAAGTTTGCCTCTAAGTATCCGTGGTATCCATTTGCAAGTCTACAACAGCAATTACAACACCGAACCACATGCTGATAACAAAGTTAAAATAATTAGTGGGGATACAGTAAGACAAAACCACCACAGAGAAGAAAATCTCCCAAAGCCCCAAACAATTATGGACATATCGCACACAATCCCTGTGTAAACAGAGGGAGGAATGCAGCACTGCATTCAGATACGAATCTTGAGAAGTCAAAGCCAGCACACACAAGAGAGGCAGAAACCACGCTGAATGCCGGAAACTGGCAGCGCTTAACGCCAAACGCTTTTCATAGCGGTAGGTCTGAAAAGGTCTACAGTGGTCTTGATTCAGTCTATCACAGGTACACGGGATCTGCTTTGGCCCTGGAGTGTGTAACACCATAGTCTCATAGTTAACCTTTGTTTTATGCCCGGGTATTCCATCGACTGTGTGTTATAAAGGGCTTAGAGGAACATGGCTATAGCTAGACAGGGGAGTGGCTGATATTTCAACAATTGCTAAGTTTAAAGAGTTTGCCTAAAGGAGGCATTAGACGGAAAATTGGAGGTCGGACTAACTGTGGATGACCCAGAAGTCATTTTAGAGCATGTCACATGACATTTACCTGCATGTGTAAGTGAAGAGACCTTTCTAAAACACCAAAATAGCAAATGCCAACCCTTAACTGTACATATGAGTGGTATTTAGTGTGTGATGAGCAAATGACACGTCTGCTCGATTATTTCTTTCTTATTCTTCTTTAAGTCTTAAGCTTATTAAAAATATGAAAACCTGATTGCACTTTAGATAGCACAGAAAAAAGAAAACAGATAGGAGTCAGAGAAATTACTAGCAAAAGGGAACATACAAACATAAATACATACATACACCATCATTATGGTGTGATTGACGTCTCTCAACCACGCTCGAATACAAGAAAACCTCCACTGCCTTTTAGTGAATTCATACAAAAAACTTAGTGCTGTGTTTAATGTTATTTTTTCTACATTGCAAAAGTAAATAGGCTTGTTGAGTCATTAAAATCAAACTAGAAGTTAAAAATGAGGGGTGCAGCTCCCCGAGAGCATTGGTACTGCTGATGTCAGGTCCTACCCATCATCAGCTTACATTTACAGAACAGTTCCTCTGATGAATGGATAGAAATGAAATGGATAAATGAATAACAGTATTAGTGTCGTGATAATGGCAGTACGAGTGAAAACATTTATTAATAACTCAGTCACAGGTGGCCAACCTCATTCCAGATATCCCTGTTTCGTAGTTAGTTGTTGGTTTATAACACAGCATTTTACCTTCTGCTGAATATATTAAGTCACTGTGAGTTAAGATGAAACATTTTCATTTTATATATTTGCTACTGTAGCATGGCTTCATTTGGCATAGACTCTCAAGGCAGCATTCTTACCACCGCTGCTAAGCACAGAATAATGATTTCTTTTAATTGCAAAATTAAAAAAACTTAATGTTGAATAAGCTAATTAGATAACTTGTGATTAATGTGTAATGTCCACATAATGAATACTTGCAATAAACATGCATATGTGTTTTGCACACTGAGGTTTTAATAATGATGAATTTATTTATGTTCTTCGTGTGAGGTATACTCATAGCAAACAACAAGGGGTGTTACCCATTTGGAAGTTTAGAATTTAAATTCTGAACATGATAAATGTGTGAAATATTTGAAAAAATAGATTTTAAACCTTGTGTACTGTATTTCAAGCCTGGAAATAAGTGACCCATCAGTCCACACACAGTTGTGACACAGCCTGTGTTTGGACAGGTGTGTGCTCAAGCTTGTAGTGTTTCTTTGTCCGCAACTTTTCCATGAAAACTACACACTCGGTGTGAATGAATATCTTTCACTTTGCGCAGTATTCTTATTAATTTTTTCACTTTTTGGAGAGGACATCTCTGTTGAGTTGCTCAGTCAAAAGCAGTGGTTTGTCTGCATTTATTTGTCTGTCTTTTACAATAAAAAGTTAGCAGGTTGGGAGATTTAAGGTACCTTAAAGTCTTTCTAAAGGAAAACTGGAAAGTTATTTCTTAACACATTTTATATACACACTGTTAAAAAAAACATCTAAAAAAAAAGGTAATATTCCGGCAGCTGGGGCACCAAAATACTACTGTGAAATAACAGAAAATAACTTTCTCATAAAAATACGGTTATTTCCAGTAATGGCAATACAGTTTGTTGCGCTAATTTTAAATGGGATCTTGCCTTTTCCAAGTGCTTTTAGACATTAAATTAGGAACATTTTAACGTGATCAAACAATGAAATTACCTATAAACAAGGTCAATGAATGTGGCTGTATGAATCATAATACGTAAATGTACAGAAATATACAGTTAACAGTTGGTTTAAATAATAATGGATTGCATGCCCTGGGACAGACTGACAGAGGCGAGGCTGCCATATCGCACCATCGGCCCCTCTGGCCATCAACAGTAGGCAAAGAGTCTTGACCACGGACACAATACCGAGAGTGTCCGAGCCGGGGCTTGAACTGGCAACCTTCTGATCACAAAACGAACTGCCAACTCTTGAGCCACGATTGCCCTAAATAGCAATGATAATAATGCTTATGTGATGTAACACAAGCTTATAGGAATCATGTTATATGCTTTTCCATAGCATTAAATTTGAATTCAACAGTTCAATCTTTCAAATAACGGACAGATATTTGTGAGATCATGATACATTTGTGAATGTATTTTAACAATCTAAATATGCATATGTACAGACGGATACATTTAATAAATAATATTAATAATAATAATAGTAATAAATTATGTTTCATTACATTACAGTGATTTAACGTTAATTTACATTTGAAATGTGAAATCACAGTCTATTTACGTAACTTTAATGATATTCTAGAAGAACAGAACAAAACTGTAAAATGCACAGTAGAATACTTTTATATTAGGATTTTTTCCTACAGTGCAGCCATACCCGCGACCTTGTGGTTGTTAGTTCACATTCATTGGCCGATGCTTAGCGTCATGTTATTATGTGTCCCAACATCCAATGGCCTGTCACATTGTTTTCATGGCCACACCCTCACCCCAGGTGCAGAGGTCTATTTCTGTTCAGGAATGTTGTGAATACTTTGAGATTTATATTAATTGCAATTCCTACCTCTACATTTATTTTTTTTAAATATATAATTAGCACAGCGTGGCCGTGCAATGTTTTATATGTTTTTTTCAGTTTTTATTCCTATTAATTATATTTTCACTTGTTACCTCTGAATTACTGAATCAGACCTGGATGACATGAAATTTTCAGCAAAATTATAATTCAAATACTCCTTTAATTATTGATTATTCTCATTAATTTTTGATCATTTTATATATTTTTCCATAGTATTACATTTGAATTTAACAGATCATTCTCTCACATAACAGACAAATATTTGTGAAATTATGATTTCTGAATGTATTTTTACACTCTAAATATGCATATGTACAAAAAAATATATTTAAAAAACACGTAAATTGTGTTTTACTATATTTACAGTGATGTTATGTTATCTTACCTTTGACATGTAAAATCACAGTCTACTTATGTAAATTTAATGATATTCTAGAAAGACAGTACAAAACTGTAAAATATACAGTAAGATACTTTGACATTACTATTTTTTGGAACAGTGCATGTTAGAAAATGTGTAAACTCTAATATGAAGTTGATATTTAAACAGGTTTTTATCAGGCTGTGTTTACAGTTTTTAGGGACTGATTAGATGATGTAATGCAGTAAAGAGTCTTTGGCTTGATACTACTTGCACCTGCAGATGTAAAGATAAGGACTCCCTGCCTTAGGCTTTCCACATATTCATCAAGGGGAAGGCACCAAAAACAACAAGATACTGCCAAACATAAATTAAAGCCAATGGTATTACATTTTCAACAACAGTACCACCTCATTGAATTCTTTGAAGACAGAAACAGTTGCAATGTGTCTAAGGTCAATTTTGTTATATCAAATGAGAAACGGACACAAACTCAGTGAAAAAGGTCCGACTTTGGTGATGTGCAGCAGACACAGCGTCCAGCTGCCTGTGTCGGGACACCTTTAAAACAAACGGTGCACACGGGTGTGCACCCCTAACTCCAGTATCTAAACGGATAAGTTATAAAAAAATTTATCCCACCTGGTGTTGTTACGAGGAGACAAAAAACATTTAGACATTTTACCACCTGGAGATTGACACCCTTTGGGATCCAGCCTTAGGTAGCACATCTAACATGCCAAGTTTTCATCTCTGATGGTTACCCTTTGGTCATACCTTAACTGTAGGGGAATGGTTAAAACACTGTTTTCCTGGTTACTGCAGTCCGTTTTGTAAATCTGGCTAGGGAATTTGATGGTTAAGAGTTTGTTTTCTGTGATAAATTCATAATACATATTTTTGCTTCTTTAAAGAGTTTCGACAGCCCTTAAATTATGTAATATCTGAAATATATATGTTAAAAGACAAATTCAGCCACAGGTACTGTGATCATAATAAGCCTCGATTTCTCTCGGGATGCTGTGCAACAGCAGCAGTTTTTTGTTTGTTTTTTTGTCCCTCCCTGTCATGGCCACACGGAGTTTAGAGAATGCTGCCTCAACCCAAACACTAAATGCTGACCCACACTCTGGCCTTGTCTTTTTTTTCCCTGAACTCCCCCTGGTATGTGTTGCACAGCTTGTTCCGTCTGCTGGAGCCCTGCGGCCTACACTTTGTAATGAACAATCCCAGTGTTACAGCTACCAGACTCATACATATACACATACTGTAGCTGTAGACACATATTCATATTTGCTACCCACTGTTTTAACCACTTGACTGCAGCTGTTCGAGCAAGCCGGGAAAGGGGAAGCAAAAATTGAGTTCCATTACAGCATGTGTAGTGCTGAAATATGTGTGTAGGTGAGGATTTGTGTGTTAAGATGTGTGGCGAAATTGGGTACTTTTTGTGTTCATTTTGTGTAAATCTGCGTGTCCTTGCCTTTTTCATCTGGCTCCTGTGGCTTTGACGTGTTGACCCTTCTCATCTCTCATCACTGCCTTTTAGGAATACTTTGAAATTTTGTTCAGATGACAGACTCTTGTAGAATTTTCCTTTCCAATTACATAACATTCGATTCATCATCTAAATTCTAAGAATAACAACAGAGGGACAAGCTTTCCAGACACACTCTAAGAGATGTTGCCCACAGATGTGCTAAAAATGCTGCATCTAACTCTTGTGTCAGGATACTGTTAGCGTGGTTGTGGGAGTGGACTGAGAGGGCTTATCTGTTTGTATGCCAATGCTAGACTTTATACTTTATTTAGATACTTGGGATTTCTGGTGTGGAGCTGATGACACTTCGGTGTCTTGTCTCCCACCCCTGCCTGGCCTGACTCACATAAGAGCTTCTAACTGATAAGCTGCGGGAGAGCAGCAGAGATATTCTTCATGGCTCCACACTGCAAGGCTGACACGTTGACTGCACACAGCAGTTTCACAGCTGATATTTGCAGCATTCCAGATCAGAGTATGACTGCAAACATCACTGGTTAGTTAGTAGGGGCAAGGTTTAATGAATACACAGAGTCTGGAGGAGGTAGCTCAGTTACAGTCACTTTTCTACAGAAGTGGATTTAAATATGACTTTTTTTGGGCTCATCCCAATCTCTGCTGAATTTCTGGACTCTTTGGCCATTTAAAATCTGAATACTTAAAGACTTAAGATTAAGATGAGATTTTTTAGACTTTCTATCATTTTCAAGGGTTAGCTGCTACATAAAAATCCACAACACAGGTCTTGTCAAAAGGCAATTTCACTTTTTGTTAGTAGCAAAACTGCAAAAGTGTCTCCTACAAACGCACACATACGTCTCTCCTCTCATTACATAAATAGTCCTACCCCTCAGGCTCCTAGTACTAGTCCTCAGACACCTATCATATGAATTGACTATGTGCACGAGACAATGCTAACTTCCTGGTTTGAGACCGGATGTGGGGTTGTGCATTTCCGGTAGCTTTACTTTGCGGTCAATCGCTACTGCGAAGATATACTCCAAAATCATGTCCAAAACTCGAAAACGGAAAGATTGCGTTAAGTTACAAAGAGCAGAAGGTGGGAACACTCGCCACTGTTGTGTCATAAAAAATCTAATGATCAATTTTGACGTTTAAAGCGTTTAGATCGATCAGTTGTTTACATCACTCAACACAAGCAGAACTGCATTACTGCATGCAGAAGACACATCGTCCACATTCAGAAGCACATCTCTGTATAATGACTGGTCTTATGATTTAAACAGGCAAATGTTCAGCATTCAAACTACAGGTGAAGAATAGTCAAACCAGATGTTTCCCCTGTTATGTCGATATCAGCTAGTCAAGTACACACTTACACAGCATGTTAACAAACCGTGAAAAAAGCCACACAAAAAATGAATGATTGCTGGTAACGGTTTCTATACATTAGTATTTACGAAGGGTATGTTGTGACTTACCTTCAAAATTACAGCGGTCCCTCGCTATAACGCGGTTCACCTTTCACCTCGCTGTTTCGCGGATTTTTTAGTGCAAGTTTGCATGCTTTTTTTTACGTCACATTGTGTCCTGCGTCCTGATCGCTGCAGACGATCTCCTCCATGACGTCTCTCCTGTACAGTACAGAATCGCTGCATCGATCGCTAGCAGTGTGACTCTGAAGTGCAGTACTGTATGTCCACGAAATGTTTTGCACCGTCAAAAAATAAAATTGGCTACTTGATTTCACCTATCGCTGGTTATTTTTAGAACATAACACCCGCGATAAACGAGGGACAGCTGAGAAATATAACATTTGAATCCCTTTTCTCTTTTGCTCTGAGGCGCGGGGGAAAAATATCGACAAGTCGATGAACATCATTTACAGATATATTGGGTAAATGCCCAAGACATCTATAGAAATGTAAATCGCCGCTTGATTCATTCATTTGCTTAACTTGTTTTGGACCGTAAACCAGGCGCGAATAGGACACCGGAAACAAAGCTCCCCACAGGAGTTTCCGCACCGGAAGTAGCATATGCTAACGTGCACATAGTCAATTTAAAAATTTTAGGTGACTCGAGGTACCGCATTCACAAGATTTTCTGAAAACTTGACCTTTGACCTTGACGTCGAATTAGAGTATCAATTTGGAAATCCTAGGCAAAATCTCAGTTATCGCATTCACTTGACCTGCGACCTTGACCTCAAGGTCACCAATATTCAACCTTGTGTGAGGTTTTTAGGTGATGTGCCTAAAAAGGAGGTGATGTGGGTGACTAGCAAACATACAAACATGTGTACATATGCTACCATCATTTGATATGTTGTGACACACTATTCTAATCTTGAAATGGCATTCGATGCTCAATTGAACTGTCAAATGCATTTTATATATGCAATATGTTGGCACTACCAGTGCCCTTGATAATATTTATGCAAAGTTTAATCAAGATTGATCAACTTTTCTAGGAGGAGACAGAGGATGTACAAACGTGAATACATACATACATAGTGTGACATAAGATAAATAACAGAGCATTCTTCCAAAACTGCAAAATGCAGTTGGTGATAACTGTATTCATTTAAATTCCAACATCAAATCCTCAACAAAAAAGAAAGAAACCCCACCTCCAATAAAAAGGCTCTGTTTCAGCTGGTGGGAACAGGGAGACCAAAAAACATATCTCCTCCTCCCACTGCTGGTTAATCCCTCCCCACTACACAGACTTACACACACACACTTTCTTCCTTGTCTTTAGTGAAGTCCGACAGCTTTTAGGGAAGACTGGATTTTTTTCCCCTGGTCTTTCCAGATGACCTCCCCTTAACTTGGGGTCCTGGGCTTAGCACACAGGAGGAGCATGAGGGGGAACAGTGTTGCAAATTTGTCGCCCAGAGTGTTAAAATTCCCCCTGGAATGTTAATCTGCCCAGTCCTCCCAACACACACACACTTCAATAATCCTCAACCCCGTCGCTTAAGACAGATTGGCTTGTCCAGCACTACACACTCTTCTCTTAGCTCCAAGCTGCCAATTTTCTAAACCAAGAAACTTCTTGGACATATTTTAGGTTACAAGTGTCTCTAAAATATAGTAAAACAAGAAAATGTGTCTTTGGTCCTCAGGAGTTTGCCTTTTACCGGGCACTTAATTATCTCCAAATCATGCTTCTGCTGATGAATAATACATGTTGTGGAAAGAGGCTCACTGCAAATGAAACACTACTATAAAATAAGAGGTTCAGCATGCGGAAACTGCAACACCTCTAAAACCTAGCCCCTCGCTTAAACGAAAGCACTGTTTTTTGTTTGATTCAGATTTTTTCAAACAAAAGCGCTCAAATTGATTTTTAAATTAAGCCCTTAATGTTTCTAAGGGTATTTGCTGTCCTCCAAAGTATTTGCTTTCCTATTATTTCTCATCATCATATCATCTTAAATATTATTCACTAATGTGGTAATTTCCCTCAATACCTTATACATTGATAGATGTCGATATATGGAAGCAACGCCAGCTTGTGAACTGAGATCCAATGAAATCCAAAATAATTATTAGGTCCACTGTTGATCTTTTTCCACTTCTATGCTGTGTGATTTGTATGGACTGGTGCATGTGTGTTTAGGTCTAGCGATCCTTTCACTGCATGCATCTTTTCCTAGAAAAATGAGGAAATGTTTACTTGCAGAATGATTTCCTCTGTTCTGAAAGTTTCTCTTTTTTTCTCCTAACGTAGATTCTAGTTATTTCACACACGCACACAAAGAGAAACAGGAGGAAACTTGGCGCTTTTTAACATCTTGACCTTCAGACATGATTGAATCTGTTCTGGTGCCAAGCCAGACAAAAGGCCCCTGAAAGCAAAGAGTCAGCACATGACTTGGCCTTCATGTAGCCATGGACAGAGGAAGAAGGGAGGAGAGCGAGCAATCATGCCATGCACAACATTTATTTATTCAAACTGTCCATCTGCTAGTGCGGAATGAGCAAGCCTAGCACACACAGATATACATTTGCATGCACAGACGTATTTTGCACACATACACACACACTTCTTGATTTATCATCCAGATTAGTTAATTTATTTTTGTGTTAATGTTTTTTCCAAAATGTTTTTTTTCACAAAGTTCACAAAGATTAAAGACTTATTCATTCAGGCTCCTTAAAATTCAGTTCAGTGGCAACTCTGTAAAAGTCTTGATAGATTATTAGTTGTTGTGAGGACCTAGTGAATAAAGTGGGTTTTCAGTCGCAGGAACCTTCCCTTCGAAGGAAGCAGGGCAGATGGTTGGTATGTCTCCAGTGGAGCTTCTTGGTTGATAAGGAGAGGAACGCCCTTCAAACACTGTCTTCTCAACAATTTATCTGGAGATGGAACCTCTATTTTTCTTGGCACCTTTGAATCCATTTGCAAGGATTTTTCTATGGGTTTGCACCTTTCGTCCACACTTACATGGCATTTTCGATCACTGAAAACAGAGATTTTTAAAAACTCCTGCCAGGGTGGAGATTTTCGAAAATTCAGTTTTCGCATTTACGTGTGGACGAGGAAAACAGAGATTTAGTCATGCAACATCAAAGGTGTGTGCCTTTTTTGATGTGACACTGTGCGTCACATTATTACTTACATGAGATTAATTTCTGCAGTGGCAGATGGAGACAAAATACTGTTGCTGTTAATCTGACTATCTGCAGTTTTTACATACTTACATATACACACACAGTTACTGTCCCTCCATTTAACTTGAACTTCGGATGTGGCTTCTACATTCGTGACATTCAACACAGATGCCGTCACAACCCAAATCCCGACGTCAGTTTTGAATAAATGTACTTTTTAAAAAGTAGATAAGTATATAAATTTAAAATTTATATATGCTGTATGCATTTTCTTCATTCCTAAGTTGTGAGTCTACAACAGGGGCCAGCAACCCTGGGCACGCGTGCCAGGGTTAACCGATGGCACAACCATAGCTGAACTGGCCATCGGGCATATCGGGCATTTGCCCGGTGGGCCAATGGTGATTTTTCGTTTTTTTATGGCCGATGATTCATTTTTTTATTTTTTTTGTAACGGCATGAACAATGAGAGGTGGTGGATTGGCCAGATGCTGGCCGATGTGTAGAAATAACTCAGTTGTTTGGTGGTGGCTATGGCGGAGCTTCAACAGAGGCCAGGTGGATGAGGGAAATGGGAGGCAGGAGAGGAGAGACCGAGGCGGCCGCCGGTCTGAGTGTCAGGTGAACTGAACTTCAGGTAAGAAGTTATGACCTGCAGTCTATCTGGGTCAGATATAAACCAAGTTTAGTTGGAGTTTATTTTCGTTGTGCTGACTTTTTACAGTCAGTTACAATAACTCGTACTGCGTACTAGCTAGCATGATACAGCTGGGCGGGTGCTATGATGTTACAGATAGTGAACTTTATTTTGTTCATAAGGTTAGTTAGAGTTGCCAACCGCTGGAAGGAACGCAGTTTGTCCCGTACTTCAGCAACAATGGAAAAAGACACAAAGCTTATTCTGTGTCTTTACCCTGTCAGCTGCCTCTTCTTCTCTTATTTTCTCCCCCTCCCTCTCCTGTTGCTACTTCAATCATGAAACTGATCAATGATCAGCTGATCTGCATTTCTGTCGCAAGTCCCGTCTCTTTTGTTTGTTTATCTCTCACTTTGCGCCAGAAAGAGGAAACCAGCAGATGTCGCGCTAAACAACAGCAGCATGTTTAAGCTTGATCAGCTGTTGTTAGAATTTATTTAATATTAATTTCTAGTACAGCTGATGTTTGCTGGAGCCACAGCTGTAAAAGCTGCTGGTCATGATATCGGTTTGGTTATCTGGTGAGAGGGAAACATGAAGATGGAACCAGGAGATGTCCTTACTGAATCATCAAAGCTGAACAGGTGATGGAGAAACAGGTTTACCTTTTAGGTGACATGAATGAGTTGAAGGGAAGTTATGAACTGTTTCTGAGAAATAACATCAGGATCCTTTTTTACGTAGCTGACAGCTGGTAACTGTGCAGGGGCGGATCTACCAAAGTTTTGCCAGGGGGCCAGGCAGGGCATTAACAGGGAGAGGGGGCACAAAGAAATACTTTTCTTTCTTATTCTCATTTAAAATGTCTCGCTTTTATTAAATAATTATCTGAATCTTACAAACAAAGTTTATATCTAATGTAAAATGTATAGAAATCATAAATATACCAACAAGACAGTGTACATCACTGTCACAACAGCATCTGTTTTCATTCAAAGGCTTTATGGCTTTAATACCTGGTGGGCCAGTCTCTAGTCAAAATGCCCGGGCCGATTTTTTTGTCCCAGTCCAGCCCTGGGCACGACACGCAGTGAATTAATTTGAGCAGGTGCATTAAAAAATAAATGGCCGGGCCAGCGGTGCACATTGCAAATTAGCTCGCATAGACACATTAGTTGTGCCGCCTCTTAATGACGGTATCTTAGCTAACAACCCCAACTACCAGATTCAACTTGTAATTGGCTAAAAATAACTTACCGGTGGGAGGGATGTTGCTAGCTGGCAGTTTTTTCAAGCGATGTTGAAATTTCCACATTCCGACACTTCAAATGCATCATGAGCTGTCCGCTCAGCGCAGCATCAGCACCGCGGAAATACACGGATACATCCGAAGACTCGAGACAGAATTCACAGTGCGTTTTCGGGACTTTCAGGTGTATGGACCAATGTTTTCGTTTCTGATCAAACCAGAAAGCTTTAATGAGCAGCTGGTTTTGTCTCGCATTAACTGACTGGACACTGAGGACATCAAAATGCAGCTGATTGAACTGAAAAGCTCGAGTCTGTGGGGGTCAAAGGTTGCAGAACTACAAACACAGCTGGAATCCATAGCTGTGCGTGTTCATGGAGCTGCATTTTCACCTGCTGGAAATCACTGCCTGACAAGTTTAACTGTCTTCAGAACATTGCAGAAGCCTAATTGACAGTATTTGGCTCTACATATCTGTGTGAGCAGATTTTCTCTCACATGAGTGTCCTCAGGCAGCCGTGTGAATGCTGGACACTCAGAGACCTGTGTCTCTGAGTGGGAGACCAGAGATCACATTAACATGTGTATCTCTGTATTAACAAACATGCCATATTGGCCCAGTTTATTTTTCTTATCATTGTTGTGAGGAGACCATAAATAGCATTGCATTTTCTGTTGTACAGTTTATTTGCTGTTATGGAGTTCTTGTTATGGATAAAAAGTGTCTTTTTTTGTTTCAAAATAGCTGATAACTATTCGCTGATAGCTGCCAACATCTGCGAACAAATATAATTCTATAAAGTTGTTCTATATAGTGTGTAGCTGTTAATATAGAGCATTATTAAATTTATTGCTAATGCAATCATACGACACATGAGGAAATTTTAGATGGCACTCATCATCAGAAAGGTTGCCTACCCCTGGCCTACAACAACCAAAATACTGTCTTTAGTTAAGAACATTTGAAATGTTGAAGGCACTTGAAAACTTCCTCCACACACACACGCAGGGCTTGGGCAGGTGTGTCACCAGGGTGCAAGGGAGGCACTCCCCCTCTGTCCCCTTCTGGCCGCCTGTGCCTCAATTTTATTCCGCAACCACATTACTCATACTCTCATAACACATACATATAGGGCCTTGGGGGTGGGCACATTATACAGCGTCCAGAGGATGGTTTGTGTATTCAAACCCACCTCTGGCGCTGGTGCCCTACCCTCAATTTTAAATTCATATAGACACTGAGGGTTTTCGGGAGGACCCGTGCTGCTCTATGGCAGGAAGCACCATGCCCTCCTGTGTTTTAAATGCACTTTAGAACAGCACGCAGCAACACTACATATGAGCGGGCGGAGGGAGGTTTGGGGTCTTCACTCACCCGCGTTCTGTTAACCCTCGGGGCTGGGGGGCTGCGAGGAGGCGCTGGCCATCAGATTGCTACTGCAGATTAGGAGGTGGTCTGCTTTCCTCCACCCCAAAGAGAAGGGTTACATCTCCTGGGTCCAGGTACGGTTTGCCCCTCTGGGGGCGGGGGTACCCGGACCTGGGATATAGAGTATTTTAAGGGAGTGTTAATGTGTGTACAGTGCCTATTTGTGTCTGTCTCCACGTCGGGTGAGTGCCAAGTATTTGTTTGTGTGTATGGGGGTGGGAATGCACGTTTGTGTCTGTGTGCGCCTGTTCGTCCGTGTCTATATGTCAGCTTGGGTCTTAGACTTCACCTCTCTGGGAACATCTCAGGCTCTCCGAGGTATGGAGGCCTATCTCCCCTCACCACACTCCCTGCCAGTGGCTGATGCCCTCAGACATTGGTGTGTTGGTGGTTCTTGGTGTCTGGGGATGGGCGCTCATGTATGTACCGGCTCACTCCTGGTGTCCGATTGGCGGGGCCTGGCGCCTGTGGCCCGGCTGGGCCCCTTCCGGAGGGTGGGGTGCCCTCAGGCCTCTGGCCCCTGGGCCTGCAACCCCCTCTGGCCTCTGCTCCGTGGCTGATGGGTGACCTCTCGTTTGGGGCTCTCCTCAACTCTTCCCAGCAGGGGTCCCAGGAGGGGTCCCCAAGGAGGACCACCCCCCTCATACTCTGGGGCCTCTGGATGCCTGGGGCCTGGATCTCCTCCATACCTGCTTCATGCCCTGGGGGATGGGGCTATGGCTCCCCACACTCCCTAGCAGATCATTACATGGAGAAACCTTTTGAATACAAGTGTGCTGATCCACACAGGTGTGCACACAGGTGTTCACAGACACAAACTTCACCTTTCTTGGCTGCTACCCAAAGCACATTGTGCGCTGTCGATCTTGCGTACTGCACAATAACATGTAACACTTAGTATCTACTGTTATCTACTGTTAGCTAGTTTATTGTGATTGTGTTGTATTTATTATGTTGCTCTTTTTTGTTTGTTTTCTCTTCTGTTTTTTCTTATACCCATACAGGTGACCCAGGTGTTTTGGTTTGTTTTTTTGCTTTTTTTTTTTCTTCCCCCCTTTCTCACCATCTCTTCTCCCCTCTTTTTCTTTCTCCCCCTCTCTTTCTTTCATTCTTTCTCCCTGTCCTATCCCCCAGTCATGTCTGTCCCGAAAATCAAATCAAATAAATACGTAATTGTAATAAAGGTCATTCAAATGGACCAATATGGCAAGGCCATGATGATCCACTTGGTAAAGTAAATCTGCTTGGCGTCTTTCTTGGCCTTCAGACAACAATTCTGATGGCTAAAGATCCAAACGGGACCGGCAAAAAAAAAAAAAAAAAAAAAAAGGAACACAAAATTAGCTGCCTTTCCAGGAAAACAAAAACTTTTCAGAAGTACTTAAGGTTTTGTGAGGGTACAAAACAATCTTTAGTCTTTCCCTCCTAGGCTTCTGGACCTCTGAATGGCCAAAATTTCATTTTTAGCATTTATGTGGAGGGGATTTTTTTAAAAAAGAAAAGTTTTCAAAAATATCCGTACATGTGGACGCAGCCTAACATTCCAACTAACAAACACTTATCTTTATCTGTTATTGTTTGTTATTGTTCACTGGGACCATGTACAAACAACATTACTCACATAGAAGGAATAATGCTTTGTATTTGATTTAGCAACTCACATCTGTAGTTCCCAAGGCAGGAACAAAGGGAAAAAAAGAAAGGTGATATAGTTGACGCTAATATTTTATGTATAAAGAACTGCCTATTAACACTTATATAAAAAAAGTCCACACAAGATTTTTTCTTCCCTTTTATTTTTATTTCTTCCAGACTAATTATAAATTATTTTTAAAAAGTAATAAAACATATCAGATGTCCCCCATGCTGTCTTTTCTGCTGTAATTTTGTTTTCTTAAACATAAATTGACCTATTGAAAAAAAATGTAGTAAGAAACACTACATTTTTTCAGTAGGCCAATTTATGTTTAAGAAAACCCCAACAATCAAATGATGAGCAAACACTAGGCGACGGCGGGACGGAAAAACTCCCTTGTTTTGAAACAGGGTTCTCGGTATAGGTGGGACACAAATCCTGTGAAAATCTCTGGTTGTTGGTTTTTTCGTGGGTTATGACACTTGAGGGTGTCACTGTGTGTCGAAGCAGACTGTATGAATTTGTGAAGAGTGGAACCAAAATGCAGACACAAAGGAACGTGGAACAAAACGTGAGTATTAACAAAAAGCGAGCCGTTTAATAAGGCTGATCAAAAGATGCAAACAGGGCCTGTGTGTTCTGGTACTGCTCCACAGGTTTCGACATCTTTCATCCTGGAAGCTTGTTTTGAACACGTGCATTTTTCTGCTTTTGGCTTCTGTGAGCACACTTTGAGATGAGATGGGGCCTGAACTCTTCCTGGCCCCACGGTCCTGCGTGTATGCTTATTGCAATTATTTTCAAAGACAACTGCTTGCCTATATTTGAAATGTACATTTTCTGTTTGGGTGGAGGAGGAGGACTCTCCTTTGGTATAAGGTTGTAGGCGCAGCCAGCGTGCTGACCAGACAAGGGGGGTCTTGACGGCTCAGGTGTGTCCGCCTCCCCCGCAGCCACGCCCTGCCACACCCCTTCTTTCTCTTCACTTCGTTTACGCAGGTAGCTTGTGGTGAGGCGGGTCTAGGCCGAATAACTTCAAAGGAAATCGTGAATCTCCTGCCCGAGCTCCTATCTTGGGGTCTTTTTATAACCTTCCATGCGACATGGAGATATTGGATATGTTTCAACAATGAATAATTTGCCTTTATTTTTCTGTTTTTTCTTGGAGAATTGACATTTGGGGTGTATGTACGTTTTTGTAACTTTGTATGTTTCGGCACCTAGCAAACTCAACAATCCCGCTATGTTGTTACGTGGAAAAACATGTCCAAAACTTTTGCACCATTCCATACAGATACCCACATAGCAAAATTGGTATGGCCCCAATCTGGCCCACACACTGTGCCTAAACATGGCCCACATACCGCAAAGATGACGGCCCTTTGGTGGACCAGATCAGGTTTGCTAGAGGTGGAACAAAATAGTGCAAAAGTAACATGATGAAACTCTGTTCAGACTGATTCTTATATAGCACTTTTCTACTCTCTTGGATTACTCAAAGTACTCTATACAACATTCATCCAATCACACACTTTCTCTAAACTGAGTGCTTCCTAACTACATTCAAACACTCGATACGAAGACTGGAAGAGCCAGGGATTGAACCACTAACCTTCCGATCAGGAGATGACCTGCTCTACTGCCTGAGCTACAGCGACTTAGTAGCAAAGATGAGTAAATCGTCACTAGGTTTTGGATAAAGTGTACACTCACAAACCTGTCAAATCTGCATTTGGAACGTTGGCTACCATAGCAGTATAGTATTGCAACATGACATTTGGGTCTTCTAACTAAAATAGGAAAATAGGAACATAAATAGTGCCATCATTGCCAGACCTGGCCCACATCTGATTGACATACACCCTGCCATGACACCAGTCAGTCAGAAGTGCCAGCTTGATGCCAGATCCGGGCCAGACCTGTTTTCTATGAGCCTGGGCCACAAAACCAAACCACAATCGAGCCAGATATGGCATGCCATCACATAGACAGTGCCATCTATGCCAGGCCCAGCCCATATCTGGATGACATACCACTTACCATGCCAGAAGTCAGTCAGCAGTGCCAGCTTGACACCAGATCCGGGCCAGACCTGTCTGCTATGCGGGTATAAGTAATATTGTCTCATCCTATATCTTGTATGAAAATATATCAGTATTTCTTAAAAGCTTTATATATCACCCAGTCCTACTTTTCACCACCACGTTTAGAAGCTTCATTTGCAACACCACTTCCATGCAGAAAACAGACTTCACACTGGACATGGCGGCTGCCTGGCTCTCATCTGTGGGAAAGAAGGAGACTATCAGAGGGATGATTTTGCTTTCAGTTTTCAAAGGGAAAAAAAGCTCTCTATAGTGAATATTTTATGATTTTTTAGGTTTAGGAAACTATAGAAAGTTAGTTAGGGTATGTATGTGTTTCTCTTATTCAAAGGAATATTGAATAAGGAATTCACTAGAAAGCATCACAGATCAAATAAGCCATGGATCACAAAGGGGATAGAAGATGCATGTAAAAAGAAAGGAACTCCCCGGTAGAGGAGCTGCAAACGCTTGAACAGCAAGTGATAAAATTCCTTCAAACGAAGAATGTAAGTATTCAGAGCCATCATATTGCAGCATGCCCCAGAAAAGACAGTAAAACAAAGCCATCAATTATTCTTCGGTTTGTGAGTCGCAAAACAAAGATTGAGTTACTGAAACAGGGTAAGAAGCTAAAAGGGACTGATGTGTATTTAAATGAACATTTAACGAAAAAGACTGCTGAAATTGCAAGACAGGCACGCAGCCTGAGAAAACAAAATAAGATACAAGCGACATGGACGAGGAACTGCAAAGTAATGATAAGACTAAAGGGCAATCCCGAAGAAGCGAAAGTTGTGATGATAAGAGAACTCAAAGACTTAGAGCAATATAAATAATCAGGAATCTGCTATGGAATCTATTGGAAAAGTGACGATTGGATAATGAACAATGGGTATGGAAAGTGTTTCTGGCCTTACGGCTCAAAAACAATGGAAAAAACAACAACAAAAACAAAAAACACATAAATGACAAGTTTGGACACAGATTATAGGTTTCCATTCAGAGATATTGAAGAGGAAGAATTTGATTATGAAAAGGACTGTCAAGGTGGTTATTTTGCCACACACACTGAGAAAACGAACTTCAAAACGTTTAACTATGCAGAGCACAACATGCATGACCCTGAAAGTAACATTGAGCCAGATACCCACTTCTACAATAACACCAATAATACTTGTGAGTACTATACAGATGACCAATTCAATATGAATATTAAAATGGCAAATGCATTGTCGGTCATACATTTCAATAGTAGAAGCCTGTATAAAAATTTTTCTAAAATTACAGAATGTTTAAGTAAGTTAAAAAAGTTTAATATAATTGCAATATCAGAAACATGGCTCGATAATGAGAAAGTTAGTGAAATGGGACTGGAAGGATATGAATTATTTACAATGAACAGGGTGAATAAAAAAGGAGGCGGTGTTGCTTTATATGTAGATAAAGTTTTGAAATGTAGTCTGATTGAATGTATGTCAAGCACCATAGATAACGTATTGGAATGTGTCAGTATTGAAATCCATGTTGAAAAAGCTAACAATATGATTATAAGTTGCATCTATAGGACACCAGGTTCATGCCTTGAGACATTCAATGAAAAACTTGCTGCTATGTTTAGCAACCTAAATGATAAAAAAGTGCAAATAATTTGTGGTGATTTTAATATAGATTTGCTAAACCCAAATGGACATCAGAAAACAACAGATTTCATGAATACAATGTATAGTAACTCCCTTTTCCCTGTAATTATAAAACCAAGTAGAATAACAATTGATACAGCTACATTGATAGATAATATATTCACAAATAAAATTGACCATGAAATAGTAGGTGGACTTCTTATAACTGATATAAGCGATCATCTTCCTGTTTTTGCAATTTTTCAAAATTATTTTGGGATTAAAACTAAACAAAAGAATCAAACATTTGATATGATACGACATAGAACAACAAGAGCCATTGCTGCCCTCCAGGTGGACTTAAAGGAACACAATTGGAATGAGGTTTTTGCAAATGAAGATTCAAATAGTGCATATGATGCATTCTTATCAACTGTAATTTCACTATATGAAAAACATTGTCCTTTAATGAAAATCACTAGAAAGCATCACAGATCAAATAAGCCATGGATCACAAAGGGGATAGAAGATGCATGTAAAAAGAAAAATAATCTATATAAGAGATTCATAAAACAGAGGACAAAAGATGCTGAAATAAAGTACAAGTTATATAAAAATAGATTAGTAAATATTATAAGAACAAGTAAGAAAGAATATTACCACAAATTATTGGAGCAAAGTAGAAGTAACACACAAGAAACATGGAGGATATTAAATAGTATAATCAAAAAGGGCTCAAAAAATAAGAATTATCCAGATTATTTTAAAAAAGATAAAGATATTGTGCTTGATAAAACTAAAGACATTGCAAATGAATTTAATGATTTCTTTGTAAATGTTGGCTTTAATTTAGCAAAAGAAATTCCAGAGTCAAGAAATAATAACGACCTAAATAAACATATTACTCAGAATGTGTCCTCCATGTTTATTGGTGCTGTAACTCATAGAGAAATAATTAACATTGTGAAGACATTTAAAAATAAAAAGTCCACTGACCGTTTTGGTATTGACATGATATTAGTTAAAAGTATTATAGAATATATAGTGCAACCTTTCCCATACATTTGTAATCTGTCCTTTCAAACTGGTGTATTTCCCTCACAAATGAAAATAGCAAGTTATTCCCATCCATAAAAACGGAGAGAGATGTCAGTTTACCAATTATAGGCCAATATCACTACTCCCACAGTTCTCAAAAATTTTAGAAAAGTTATTTGTTAATAGACTTGATAAATATATTGAGAAGCATAATCTCCTAAGTGATAACCAATATGGCTTTAGAGTGAAAAGGTCCACTTCGATGGCAGTGATGGAACTTGTAGAAGGGATATCTAATGCTATAGATAATAAGGAATATACTGTTGGTGTTTTTATAGACTTAAAAAAGGCGTTTGATACAATTGATCATTCTATATTAATGAATAAACTAGAGAGATATGGCATAAGAGGGTTAGCATACAAGTGGATGAAAAGTTACCTGGATGACAGATATCAATATGTCGAATTCAATAATGTAAAATCTAAGCAGTTGAAGGTAACTTGTGGTGTTCCTCAGGGCTCTGTGCTGGGCCCTAAATTATTTATATTATATATAAATGACATATGTAGCATTTCCAAACTGTTAAAATGTGTATTGTTTGCTGACGATACCACTCTGTACTGCTCAGGTAAAAACCTAGAACAGCTTCTGACTACAGCGGAAAAGGAGTTAAATATATTAAAAAACTGGTTTGATGTAAATAAGTTATCATTAAATATAAAGAAAACAAAATTAATTATTTTTGGCACTAGACAAATGAAAAATGTATCTAAAATAAGGGTTAATGGAATTGAAATTGAAAGAGTGTACGAAAATAAATTTCTTGGAGTGATAATTGATGATAAGCTGAGCTGGAAGTCTCATATAAACCATGTGAAAACAAAAATGTCAAAAACCATTGCTATTCTCTATAAAACAAAGCATGTCCTGAACAAAAAATCATTATACACACTTTATTGTACTCTGTTGCTTCCATATATGACTTACTGTCTGGAGATATGGGGTAATGCATATAAAATGAACACTCTTCCTATTTTCAAGTTACAAAAAAGAGCTATAAGAATTATAAACCAATCAAACTATATAGAACCAACTAACATTTTGTTTATTAATCTGAATACCCTGAAATTGTATGATTTAGTTGAATATAAAATGGCACAGATAATGTATAAAGCACAAAATAACTTGCTTTGCCCCAGTACTCAGAAGCTGTTCAAAGTCAGAGAGAGTCAATATGACTTAAGGGGAACAGATTTCTTTAAAAAAAAACAAGATAAGGACAAACATAAAGCAGAGATGTGTTTCTGTTAGAGGAGTTAACCTGTGGAATAGTTATGACAGTGATTTAAAAAGGTGTAGTTCATTTTCCTTGTTTAAAAATATGTTTAAAAATAGAGTATTAGAAAAATATATATATCAAGAATGAAAAGAGCAAAAAAAAAAACAAAAAAAACCTCTTGATTCTTTTGCTTTGATGTAGTTACTTATCTAAGGTGGAAAGTTTTTTTTTTTCTTGTTTGTTTGTTTGTTTGTTTTGTTTTATTATTTGCTTCGAGCCCTGTGTACAGGAGCTGCATGCAAAAAGATCTTTTGTTAAAAGGGTTGGCGTAATAAGCAAATGCTTCAGCCAATACCTTTTGATTAGCCTTGTCTCATGCTTTCTTGCTTTGTGGTAGATCTTTGTTCTGTCTTCACTGAGATATTTGAATGCTAATCAATAAAATCAAATCAAATATAAAAAAACCTCAAGGAACAGTAGTGTGTTTATCATTTTCCATTATGACTAACAAACAAGATGCACCTTCATCTTATCTTCAAGTCAAGAATTATGCAACAAACACCAAGCTGAAACTCAGAGTATACATCGTTCTAGCACTCCCCGGTGTGGGGTGCAGGAAGGTTCCCCACCTCTGGATTCTGCTGCCATTTTGGGTGCTAACACTGTGTGTGATACTCAGACATGATGGTAGCAATCAAAATGCTGAACTCAAGCTAGCTTTACAGCTATAGCTGTAGCTATAGTCAATAAAATAAGTGTGTGACGTTGCAATGCCGGTCTTAGAAAATTTACATATTTTTTTAATTTGGGGCATGGATTCGGAGCTGCGGAGTGAGTTTACAATGTTATGGTTTTATGGAGAAAAAAACAACATTAAAAATCAGTACATCAGAGGGACAGCTCAGGTGGAGCAGTTTGGATCCCAAGTTAGAGAGGCGTTGGATGTTGAATATAGAACTAACAGGCAGGGGAAAAGAGAAGAACACAGAGAGTATTCATAGATGTAGTGAAGGTTGGTGTAACAAACGAGGATCCTAGGACGAGATGAAGGCAGAGGATCTGCCATGGTGACTCCTGAAGACACCAGCCAGAAAGAAGAAAAAGAATTTGGGACATGTTATTAGAATGAGTAAAATTTTAACTGAACTTATTCAAAGCAGGGCTATCCTTCTTGCTATATTTCAATTTACAGTCGAGCACAACTGTAAGTTGGATAGACGGCATGTGAAAAGGATGTTGGTAATCAGGTAGTAGGTAGTCACCAATGCTACTATTGTTTTGCAGCTGTATGGCCAGAGGCAGTGATGACAGGAAACTAAGGAGGCAGCTGTGCATGGGTGGATCTGTAAACAGTTATGACATGATGACCTGGTACAGTGTTGATGTGTCACAACTGCTCCTTTGTCACAGTGATGAAGATTTTCTTCCTCATGTGACAGTTCTGTTATCAAAGCTGGTGTGGGGTGGAAAACGGGAGGTTACTGCAGAACATGGGGTGTGAAAGTAATATAGGATTAGACCAACGTGAGTGTACTGTGATCTGCACTTTCATGTACAGGCGCATGCTGTGCTAACTCACTCAGATGCGCAGAGGGAGGTGTGAAGATGCCATCAAAAGCACACCGAAATCTAGCCTTACCTCTCATGTTATGTAAAAAAAAATTGATAAAAATTACTTTATAAACATTTAAACAGATTCTTAATGTCTTTTTAGACTGTGTGGAGTAACATAAATCCTATAATCCTAGAATATTAGATTGGCATGCTAACACTCACTGATAAGCACTAAATGCAGCATGTAGCCAGTGCTGGAAATGTTACTAAATTTTGGCCATAAACAAGCTCTGACAAAATACTCTCAAAACCACAAAGTTAACCTCAAACTGACATTCAAGCCACAGTCCAGAAGATTGATTCTTCTTATAGGGTTGCAAAAACATGTTTTGGCCTTTGGAACTCTCTCATTGGAAATGTTGATGTGGCTTGTGGAGAGATCACTGTAACATTATAACAGAGTAAAAAGAGTTATAACAAATAAGACACATTTTTATTTTGCCTATTTGTAAATATATAAGCTCATGAAAGATGGCTCTTATACAAATCTAGCACATTTAACCACACATCAACTCATTCAAAACGTATTTCCCTAAATGTGTCTAAGAATTTCAGAGAGAAAAATAAAGACTTGTGAGTATTTTACAACTCTGAAGCAAGAAGGGATCAAAATGACCTTCAACATAAGAGGAAAGTCAGGGTGGAAGTAAATACCAAGCTGGTTATACACACTGAACTAGAGCATCAATATGTAAACCGTACGAATCAGTGATTTGGCTTTAAGAACAAGGGGCATCAGTAAAGATTACATTTGAACCAATCTTTACTGAGAATTCATTTCACTTTGATTTTGTTTTTTTTGTTTTTACCTTTTTCGGTGCAAATGTTTTAAATCTATTTTACTGTACAGGCCCAAAACCAAATGGTGTATTACAACTACAACTACAACTCTATCAAGAGAGCAATTTTTCACCTATGGGAGTTATTATAGACTAAAACAAGCCTTAAAAATTATTTTACTCACACCCATAAGGAAAAACTACTAATGAATGCAATGTTTTAGAACATACATTGGATGTTTATAGCCAACTCCTGGTTAAAATCTTTTTTTTTAAGGGGATATGATCATTTGATGTTGCATCAACAGAATAGATGTTTAGATGTTTCTAGCACAAATTTGCATTGCAGAGCAAAAGTCTGAAGAGGTTGAAGCTTTACCAACAACTTGCTCATGGCTGTTGCATTTATATTTTTTGTGCTACCTAGTGATCAAAAATCATTTATCACATCTTTAAATGTCAGCTACGATTTTTCCAAATCATTTTGCACAGCTCTCTGTTTCATTCTTGACTTGACACAAATGAGCTGAACCCTAAATTGCTGCATAAAATTCACATTTGGCTACTAAGATACCAACAATGGAGTTTTTTATAAATGAAGAACTGCTACTGTGAAGAGCTGAGTGTGAATTTTTCATTTATGTTCCATTTCTTTACATAGTTCCCATTATGGTCTGACTTCAAAAAAATGTATTGCCACTTTCCACCACGGGTATCACTATCTTGTATGAAGCTGATTCGGATTTAATCAAAAGTATCAGGTGTTGTTTGAGTGAAGGGCAGCAGCGGTGTTGAAGAGGAAATGCGGGGATAGTTTTACAAGAAAAGACGAGACCTGGCAACATTTTCTAGCATTACGGGTTGATGAAATGTTCTGGAAGAGCATGTGGTTATTACCCCAGCGGATGTTATTGTACAAAACCGACGACGGGTAATGAAATGATATATGGTCTTTTACTGAGCAGGCGAGAGTGTGTATCCTCGTATGCCTGTTAGGGCACATGTGTGTCTGTTAAATGAGGAACCAGGCGGCACCATCTGCCTGACAGCGACAACAAAAGATGATGAGATTGGGTCCTAGAGGAAATCTAGTTTTGTTTGCCCTGTGTGTCCCCTCTGCTTCACCTTTAGCATACACACACCCACACAGACGCAGTGGCTCTTTGGACTTGTCACCTTTTAACTCTGATGGGGGAAAGGTGGAAGGGAAATACACTAGGAAGCAATTTGTTAGGAGATTCTTTTGTATTCCGGCAACTTTTGTTATCAAAAAAATGGGGGAGGGGTTGGGGTGGAGTAGACAGAGTGTGCTGGGAAGCACCATCGCGGGGGGGTACCTCAAAGGGTGGACAGACCAACAACTTGTCTTGCAGCTCTTGGACCAAATGACTCTTTGTTTGACACCTTGTCTGACAGCGGAGCTCTTCCTGGCACATCCGCTCTTGGCTGGCAAACAGCGTATCGTGTCTCTGTCGGCCCATCTCCCCCTTTCCCAGCCTGTGGTGAGGGTGATGAACAAATGAAGGTGGGGAAGACAGAGTGGCAGGTAAAGGGAGAGCGACAGTGCCAAAAAGAGAGGCAGAGAGAGACACCGAGGAAGGTATGTATCGAATTAGCTCACTCCTGCCAAGGGAGCTGAAGAAGGCTTGCATTATTGGCATTTTTCATCTCCAGATCATCAACCCGACTCATCCAGTGTCCAGGTTGCCAGATGCTTCCTTGGAGAGCTCCGGTTTCACTCAGAGAAGAGGCCTTTGTCCTTGCACTGTTGCATTCAAGATACATGGCCCTCTGGCAAGGGCATAACCCAGACCGAGGTCATATACACGATAACTGTTCCTACTAAGGTTGCACATTATAGTGCTGAGAAGTTCACTTTTTGTCACTATTTATATTTACTGTATCTTTACGTGTCCATGAAAGAAATCGCATCATCTTTCAGTCACTTCTTGACTAAAAGCTGCCACTCACATAATTGCAGACGATGGAAGGAGATAACAGGGCCAGAGAGAGTAAGAGACACAAAAAAGGGACAGATGGTGCGCTATGAGTCACAGAGGCCTTAGCAGATGTTTACTTCTGGGGAAAGAAAAAAACGTGACCAGCCATCGCAAGCCTCTGTTGTGTGGGGCCAATGGGAGTGAAACTAAATTAAGTTAACATCAATTAGCATTGCATCCTCCTTTGCAGGTCAGCTCTACATTAATACAATTCAAGCTCGTTCCAGCTCAGTTTCAATCCTCAAGAGGGCCATATCTAAATTTCTAAATATTTATTTATTTTTAAACAAAAGAAATTCAAGATTTTTTTCTCACCAGTAGGGCAGAAATTCAGTCATGATTGAGCAGAGCGTTATCTTTGGCACCATTACATCTTTACTTCAGGCCTGCCACACAGGCTTGTTATGGCTGTCCTTGCTTTCCACTTGTTATTCATGCCTGACTCTGTGCACTTTAACACGTGATAAGCTGGAGTTTCTGGCTTTTTAGCTGATTAAAAGATCTACCCTACTAAATGTCAAACTTTATGTTTTAGTTGGAAAAAGGCACCGTGATAGTGTTTGATGTTTTTCGTCTGATCAGTGTTAATAATCTAGACGATCACATCCCAGAGTTTTCGCTGTTAATGTAAAGTCTTTTTACTGTGTTTACAAGTCAGGAGTGACAGCTTGAACAGCATCAGTCCGAACAGTTAAGAAGGTTAGCGTTAGTAATCCAAAATGGGAGAACTCACTGGAGCATCTTATGTCCAGGTTTAAACACAGTCACAAAACTGTATGCGCTCTACTTAATAGGCAAACATTGTCAAACAAAGGAGACCTTTCAGGAGAAAATCAAATCTGGATCTCAGAACCCAGTCAGGAGTTTGAAATGGGAGTTCATGGATGAGAATGAAAGAGCATTTGTGTTCTGCAGCGTGCATGACATGATGCAAGCGTGTATGCATAAGGAAGGAAGGAAATGTCCAATGTTAGTGTGTGGAGCACAAATTTCCTCTTAATTGAGAAGCCAAGTAAAAATTGCCTGTTCCTACCCAACTTCCAACTTTAGACCGAGGTCACCCTTGCACTTTCAGCAACCCCAGTTACATACTATTCAATAGAATATGACTGCAGTATTATTAACAGGACATGAATGCGTGATTACTGTGATGGCATACTGAGGTGTGACGGTCAACTTTAGCAGTAACCCACAGGGGACCTCCCGGGGTTTTTTTGTTGAAGAAATAAATTTGAGTTTTCCTGTACAGACCAATGCCAGAAAAATGATAAAGGTCAGTGAGTCATAACTCGAAACCCGCATGCAGACATAACAAATGTACCCACACGGACAGAGTCAAGGCTGAAACACGAATACTTGTATAAGCACTGAGTGAGTAAAAAATCACATTGCCAAAACCAGATGTTCCACCAAAAATCACAAAATAAAAGGTCAGATCAAGACCCAGATCGTCTTAAAACAAATCATAAATGTGATAGCTCACTGTTTAAAGAATTCTTCGTTTTAAAAAAGACATGGTTTAAGTTCATTTTTTTTCCTTTTTTGGTTCAAAAGGTAATTAATATCTCATCTCATCTTATTATTGTAATAAAGTGCAAAAGATTAAAAGCTATTTCAAGAAAGATAACTGCAGATGATTGGTAGTATAAGGCAGCCAGAACGAAAACCCAACCATAAGGTAATGGAGCAAATGAAACATGTTCTTGTTACAATTCTAAATGCGTTGCACAGTGATAAATGGTCGACGTGAGGAAAAATGTCTCCTTAGCAAACGGAGCTACTTACTACCTAGAATGCTGTAACAGTTGCAACATTTCCAGAGGTTGCTCCAGAGACACTCCCATTAAGAGGTAACACATAAGATAAGATTAGATGTACTTTATTTATCCTAAAGTTGGGAAGTTCCTGTTGTTGTTGTTGTGGGATGTTTCCATTTTCTGTGTGTAATCTTACTGCATGAGAGGGTGAAATCCATGCTTACTCTGTGTTAAATGCTGTTCACTGATGTAGTGAAGTATGAAGAAAATAAAAGCCACCTGTGATGTCTGTTTACCAACTTTACTGCAAATTCCAGCTCAAATATTAAGCAAATAGCTTCTATTCCACTAAACGGAATACTTGTATTTGATTAAATTCTAAAGCACTGCTGTGTGAATGATTTTCTCTTCAAAAGCACTGCGCTTTCCCGTCTTATTCTCTTAACCTTTGTGAGCAGAGAACACGAGTTCAAGGATCATTCTTCACAGTCCATAAATACTGAGATTTCTGTATTTTTAGTGAATAATATTGACATTCCAATGGAACAGAACATAGTTTCTCAAGCGTCACGCAGCAAAGCTTCTCTATCCTTACAGTCATTACCTTTGGTCAGCAACTTTAAATGTAATACAGAGCAGTTCATTTGATAGGGGTCATGCCAATCACTGTGGCGCTGCTATCATTACACAGTAATGAACATGCTAATGGATGTAGAATGAAAAGCAGGACGGTGAGACAGAGTGTGATGGAAAGAGGATGAAACAAAATGTGGCCAGTAATCACTCCTATACGGCACACGCACAAGTGGTGGCACTATATCTCTTTGGAATGACTTGTGAAGCTTGCAGTTCGGTCACTCATTAGAACTTTAGGAAAATTAAACAGATGGAAAGGTATGGATGAAATGACTGTGGTTGAAGCAAAGTCCGGTACAGGACATATATTTATCTGACTAGCTTATTAGTTTAACCAGTGTCTCTATGTCATGCAGTGGTCTGTATGAGTAAGTGCACGAAATACAGAGGTATCTACTGTAAATGATGCCAAATGGCAATGACATCACACTGCGGTTGTGGCCTCAACCTCAACCAGTCATGCACAGTCATGAAATTTTGCTCTAGAAAGAAAGACAAGAATCAGATTTAGAACAGCTGTTTTTGTGACTGAGACAGCAAAACAATGCTATTTTTTTCTTACTTGAAGGTTTAGACAAAACAAGTGCTTTGTTGCAGTGATGCAGTGTAAGATGAGTAAAAAGTTTTTCTCTTTCAGTTATTGAGTGTTCATGGAGTTGTGTAGTAGTCTTCATTCAGTCATTCAGTAAATCCTTGTTTGTATGCCTCTAATGCTTAAATTCAAAAAATAAATTCTATTTATTGTTCTATTCATTCTGTGTTGAAAATCTTCTGCCTCCAGCTCCTCCTTCTCATTTATTCCCTGAACTCACTCTCCCATCACTTGCCATCTCCCTTTATGTTTTTTCTCCCCTTTCCTGTCTGCACATACAACGTCAAGGAACTGCAGCTGATATGATCCTTCTTCTCTGTAATGCAGGGGGTCCTAATTGCTGGTCTCCCAAACAAACACACAGTGCAGATTTATGTCTAGCTGGCCACACTTCAACAGACAACCCAGCAGCAGGGCAGCCTACACAGTTCAACCCCACCAGCTACCACCATCACCTTCTCCGTCCACCACAATCACTATTAAAAAGCTCCAATTAAACCCTAACCCTGAGGAGTAAGCAGGAAGGAGGCGAAGCAGGAAGAAAACTGAGACAAAAAAACCCCACACGTATTAAAGACAGTGAGGACACGCTTGGAATAAATATAAAAAATAGCATTGTTTTGCCATGCAGGGGGAGAAAAAGAAGAAGGGAGGGGTGATATAAAGAAAGCGAATTAGGAGCGTGAGATTTCTTGCTATTGCACAAGACACATTCTCCCTGTAGCACCAGACTATATATGATGCTACCGTAAGAAGGAAGGAAGGAAGGAAGGAAGGAAGGAAAGAAAGAAAAAGGAGAAGAGATACTGAGGCAGTGATTTACACTCCTCTCGTCTTCGTGTCCAAGGAGCCTGGGGGTAAAGGAAATGGCGGAAGGCACAGAGAGATAAAAGTCTTTGTTCTACAGAGGTGTAGAGATCATTACATTCCACTAGATAGCCTTACACTCCTGTCTAGCTTGGCTGACTGGAAACGCAAGCAAATATAAGAAACTGTCTGAGAATACCAGACACCATCTTTCATTATGCTTTTGTATGGTGGGCGCCCTTGGCTATTTTTCAATGTTTCATAGGCTTTCCTTGGAAATACCCATTGGAAACAGCTGTCAATAGTTGCCAAGGGAAATGGTCTTGCTCAAGATCAGCTATAAAGACAAGGAGGACATACATACTGAGTATATGTATATATAAAGCAACAAATACAGTGTCTACAGGATCTGGGTTGGACATTTATCCTTTCTCACGCAACAAGAGCTAGTCGGTGTCTCATGCATTCTTATGAATATCATTGCAACACAGCAGCTGGGATTCTGAGTGATTCTCGTAAGGGTGCTGCCTGTGAAGGAGGCTGAACTCATGACACTCGCTTGCTAGGCAGCTCTCCAGATCATTCAGACATCAAATGGACTTTGTAATAAGGAGTTGGCAGCTTTAAGACTGTTTAATGTCCAATTTGTCCGATTCTATTTGATTTGGATGATTTTGTCCTCAACAGGTAATAGCGAGAAAAGTTCATGGCTGCAATTCATGTGAAAATGATTTTACTTATGCTCTCATAATCAAGAAAAAAGTACAAGGACTGGACCAAGAAATAGTCCAGAAGATTTTTACACTTTCAATTATATTTCAGCACAATCCATCTCCTCATCCCACTCTAGACATCTGAAATATTCAGTCAAAGGCTACAACCAACCCACAAGTGTACAAGTTGCCAGATGTGCACTGAACCAGAGAAGCAATGCAATCAGTCATTCCCACTACTTTTGAAACTGGTACTGAGTGATGAAGCCATCTCCATATGAGCAGACAGAGGGCTAAATGTGTCACCAGTCATGCCACACAATTCATTATTGGCCTCTAGCTACCTGGAGGGTTGTGATACATGATAATACCTTCTGTTTTGTTTGTCATAAATTTGGACTCACAGGCAATACGAAAATCACCTTCCAAGACCTGTGCTACCTATTTACTCAAGGCGGCCAAGCGTTGAACCATCTGTGCTCGGTAGTTCATATATTCACCGACGCACCCCAAGGTGTGATACATCAGCTATAACAGGCTGAGGGCAGGGCTGGCATTGGCCATTATGCAGTCAGAGCGGTGGAAAATGACACAAAATGTCTCGTTCGACTTCACTCCGAAGCCATGCCAAAAACTTCTTCTGGCACCGAGGCCTTTAATTCCATTTAACAGAGGGATGATTTTAAATAGGCAACAAGTCAAGCTGAGAACACTGCGAATGGGCCTCATCTAGGAAAATTGCCACTAATAGATTACTGTAGGTAGGCTGTGATACTCATCTCACATCTCACTGATATTTATTGCAACGGTGTGTGACGAGGTCCGTGCTGCCATCCTTGTATGGCGACACTTTGTTGTCATAAAAAGAGAAAGGTTCATAAATGGAAAGGGGAGGGGAAAGGAATAAGAAAATTGTAACGCGACCAAAGGTTAATGAGAGGAAGACAGAGATTCAGGGGCCACCCTGAGGCCTTTTCAAGTGTGTGTGTGTGTGTGTGTGTGTGTGTGTGTGTGTGTGTGTGTGTGTGTGTGTGTGTGTGTGCGTGCTGGAAGAGGACGTTAGGGTTAAAATTCAAGATAAGATAAGAAAGACAACAGAGGGTGGGACTGTTTTATTGTGTTTATTCAGAGATTTGTGGCTGTTGTGAATGTGTGTGTGTGTGTCTGAGGGTGAGCACCTCTGTAGGTCAACATGGCCTGGGAGTCATCTTAACTTAGTTTGACACAAGGGAAATGGATGACCACTGAAAAGGGCGGAGAACCAATACACACGAGATGTTTCAGCAGTGTTTGTTAGCATCCTGTCCTCTTCTCCTTCAATACCATACGTCAGAGGCAAAGATGGACGAGATTCACCCCCTAACTAAACACATAATCATCCCCTTGTGTATTTTTAACTCCACAGATCCACCAATCCCCCAACACCAATTCATTCAGGCAACATAGCAGGGCTGAAGGCACTGACAAGCTAAAACACCACCCCTAGTTCCGTTAAGAGCAAAAACACCACGCTAATGGACAGAATAGTATATTACCACTTCAATCATCCCTGACATGTGTATAGCTAATCTTTTTGTTAGCCCCTGTTTCAGTGAGGCCATTAAAGTAGCCATCCTCCAGGCTGGGAGGGGGGTGGTCAGGTAAAGCACTACACTCTACCTCATACATTACCTGTATGCCATAAGTTCACCACCCTCAGGCATAGATGAATGATAATGCTTTCTATTGCAACAGTTAAGTGTTCCTGTGTTATCACTTATCTGGTGTTGTTTTTGATTCTGTGGAAGTGCAGTTCAGACAGTTAACTCCCCAGACGTGAATGCAGACTCTCACCCCCGCTGGTGCCTCATTTTTACATGACCGTCTATTTAAAGACAGATGCATTGATAGATAGTTGTGGCTATGTTGGTGTGACAATAAAAAAGTGTCCAAAATCTAGCTTGCGGTGAGTTTGAGAATAATGCATTTTTATTTATTTTTTTAGTTTTTGCTCTCACAATCCCACTGACTCAAGATAATGCAAGCCCTGACAAACACCACATACATAAGTATGCCCTCACACCACGCAAACACAGATGGATGACGTGCCGGTGAATGCTAACAGGAAGTATGACGAGTAGCAGACACAAAGAGGAGATGCGAGATTAAGATATCATCAGCAGAGAACCGCATGATGTATTTTATTCCTGCACATCCCAGTGTTACCCAGAAAATTCCCACAACCTCCTTAATACCAACGACACACTCGCACACACGCACACACACACACAGTAGTGAAAACAGAAGACAAACTCATCATCTGAGTCTGACATGTAGGGATGAAAAGTCCACATAGTCCATTACTGGCTGCCTGCTTCTAAGCATGAATTATGTACAGTAATGTTTATAGTTTTGTAATTTCTATTTACTTCATTTTTTGACTGTTGTTTTTTATCCAGTTTTGTTGTTTCGATTTCATTGTTATTGTTCGAAAACACTCAGTTTTACGTTAGTTTTGGTCATTTTTAAAGTATGATTGTATGGATTGAATATGTCAAATCAGTACAGGTATTACAAGAAAAACACTTAACTGTCTGAGAGGATGTGACTCAGTGTTGCAGACTGTGAGTCAGTTTTTTAACCAAACTAACACTAAAACTAATAAATATATATATATATATATATATATATATATATATATATATCTTCATTTTTGCATTTATTTTCTTTGTTTTTCTACTACCTCTTAGTATAAGGCCCTCACTACGGCACTTGCTACATTTTATTGTAGATTGCACCATTTTTCTTCCATATAATGCTACTGTAACACAATAATTTCCCTTGTGGGATCCATAAAGTATCTATCGCTCTATCCATCTATCTACATCTTCATAGGAGATAAAATAATATGTTAGACGCAAAGTATACACAAGTGGGTAAGTAATTAGTAAATACTTACACCACAAAAAGGATAGCCAACAAGGGACTAGAGAGAACACGCTGTAGAGGGTGTGTCTATAACTAGCCAAACCAGATACATTGCCATTCAAAAACTGCCTTTCTCATGTACAGGTACAAAAAAAACAAAACAACAAAAAACAAGACAGGTCATGACTCACTGATTAAATTTAACCTGCTTTTTTAATGATGGGAAAGAACCTCATTGTTAAAAATGATATGTCAGTAGGGGTGGAGAATGACATCATGGGGTATTTCAGTAATGATCTCTCATATTGTTAGTATTATATATATGTAAAATACTATAAAATAAAAATAATATATAAAATATATAAATAAAAATACTATAAACACATCAAATCAATTGAGCAAAGTCATTCCTGTATTCTTGCAAAACAACATTTTTACATATTAACTGGAAAAAGAAGTAAAAAAACCAAAAAAGCATTCCAGTAACACAAGAGTGCTTATCTCAGAGTAACTGGCCACACACAGTTTTGTACCACCTCCTACTAAAAAAGAAATGCACTTTGTCCCCCACAGAGTTTAAGAGAGGTTGGTCCAACCAGTCCTAACATGCCCGGAGTCTCTTGCATAGATAGGATGATAAGGCAAGCATGAGCACACCGTGTGGGGAAGTATGAGAATGGAGATCTTTTATTTAGAGCTGATAAATGATGGTTCAAATATGTTTTGTTCGGTAAATCTCAAAACTCAGTTATAAAACATATAAATCGATTTTCTTATTCGCCTGATTAGGACGTGCCCTCCAGGCAGTTTCTCAACAAATTTGGGAAACTTGTATAGTTGACAAAATTCAAAGTGAAGTATAAAACAGCAGTAGGTTAAAGGTTTTGTTTGGACACAAACATTATCAGTTTGTTTTGTAATGTACCACGTGACTTTAACCCTGATTAAGATGATTAAATTGTTGTCGTGGCCCGAAGAATCAGCACAGCCTGTGTGATCGCTATCGATAGTTTAAAATTCTGTCAGTTGGTGTCTGAGTGTTAGCAAAGCCAGGTGACTTCTGGTATTTCCAAGTGTTACAGTTGCAGAGAGAAGGAACAGGGAATGCCGTTTTGGATCACACTGGGATTACGGTCTGCAAATTACAGAGTGATTAACTTATAACTGCGTTGCTAATTATAATAATTCTGCAGTGCACTAATGTATTAATGCATTCACAGAGAAGCAAAACAAAAGAGCAACAGCTTTATACATTCAGGATATGTGTAAATTATTCATGCTGTAGCGTTACCTTAATGACAGCGATTGAGAAGATGAGTAATATAGATTAGATCAGTTCAGCATAGATTTGTGCATGTGATTGTTTTAATATGGCTCTTTTATGACACTGAATATGATTTTTTTTACATGAGTGATTTTTATATGTTGCCCATATTGCATGCTGCATCCATGTAATGCAGTGCTCAGAATGGGTGATCAGTAAAACATCTGAGGCCATGCCTTGCGTTATTTTCTGTGCCATGGTGTCCCCAACCCCCAACGTTTTGAAGTAAGCAAACTTCAGCTGCATGTCAAATGCACCCTGGTGTAGTCACCTTTACATGGAGCAGAGCTCCGCACACAGTGGCGCTTTTTAGTATATGTTTAACATTGTAAAAGGGTCTACTTCAACAGAAACTAAGATCATTTCCAAACCCTGATAAATTAGTTCTGCTGTAAACAGAAGTAGAAGTGAAATGAAATAGGTGTGAAAAATATGGTGGGTTTTTTTGCCCCTGTGTATTTGTTTCACCACTAAACCAACTGCATACTCTTTTCTTGATTTCTTAAAGCAGACTGTTATGGTGTTTCCTGAATGCTTGCATGGGTTGTTACACATGGCAGGAAAAAAAAAAACAAGCAAACAAAAAACCCACCATCATTAGCTGGAGATTTACTTGTTTTACTAGTAAACCGTCCTGACCGTTAAACTTATAAGGCAGCTGCAAAATTGAAAGGATATGATTTTACTTGAGACTGGGAAATGAGTCAAGAGCTCTTGACAGGGCGCGGAAGGAAATTTAATTATGTAGCAAATGGGACAGAGATATTATTGGTGGAGAAAAAAAGATACCACACTGAAATAACATTTTCTTGTGGTTAACATCAAGGCAGTTCAGTCCTGAAATTCTGAAGGTTTAGCACCCTGCTCGTTATTATTAATGGCAAGCAGGCTTATAATTATCAGAGGCAAAGCTTTGATTCTATTACAATAACTTGTCCAACTTACTCATTTGTACAGAGAACAAAACTGTAGCAGTGAGGTCTCCGCTTCTGACACTCTTCCTTCCCCGCTTCAACCTGAACTCTAACATCATGTGTCGAGCCTTTAATTTGCTCTTCTTTGGGAGGTGAAATTGGAGGGCGTTTGGTTGGGGAAATCGATGGAAAATGGGATAGAATCTGCTGAGTGGATCAAAGTGAATGGAGTCAGCCCTCATGGGCATAAAGAGAACACTGGAATGAGAAAGTCTGGACAATGTTTTTAACTTCAAGGAGGCTGAAGACAGCAATCTACTCCTTCAAATCCCCTTGCAGAACGTGCTTGTAAGATAAATTTCTTGTTTTTCAGAATTGATCTCTCCTTTACGCACTCATTTGTGCCTGATTCCATTCAGCTCTGTCTTTTGGACATCTGCCAGTGGCACCACACATTCCAAGCACTGGGGTAAGGTTTCTAGAAGGGAAGTTGACTGGCAGTTTTGCTCTTTGTTTTGAATACTGCTGTAGGCTTTTCGGAAGAGGAGTTTCTTTGTGTGGTAGATGTGGTTCAGAGGTAATAAGTTTGAACTTGCATTGCGGCAGTTTTTTTTTTTTTCTTTTATAATGATGATCTTAACCGCTAGCATCCTTTTATAGTTTAATTAAACATCAAAGACCTATTTCAAGTCTAGCACCTTAACTTGGAATTAGGGCTTGTTTGCTTTTATTCCCATGGTAGGAACGACTACGTAACTGCTTTTTTTGGTCTGTTTTTTTAAGAAAAATCTGATTGTAACAGCATTGCATGGGACAATGAGAGTCTGAGATACAGTAAAAGCTGCTGGTGTTGCTAAAGCAAACCAAGTTCAGTTACAAAGTATATTTTGGCTTTCGTGTAAGGAAGCTGGGGTGGTCAAATATCACTTTCATTTACAGTAATTCCAGGTACAATACCATGGTATGGTATTACATTTCCATCATCTAATGACTTACAGGTGGTATCCTGTATTGCTTAAATACTTCCCTTGTCTTACTATTCCCTCCTTTTCCAAAGCAAATTGCTCCATTTTTCTCCTTTGAAATGACCCAAAACTGCCCTGGACAGTCCTGAAAATTATCCTCATTTAGCCAATTAGAGCTGCGCCAGGAACAAGCTCTCTCTTTCTGTCATCAGACTGTGTGTCATCATTGCTGCACACCGCTAGAGTACTGGACACCCTGTGATGTACTGTCATCTAGGCCTAGACAGCTAGGCCTGTCAGTGTCAAAGCAACCTGTAGTATGTCTGTGGCACTGCCAACACGGCACACGGCGCTGTCACAGAATCATTCGGAGATCAAATTTTTCTTTTGACAAATTACCACGCCTGCATCGACAGCTATCTCAAGCTTTTACTTTCGCCTCCTTCCCGCGTCTCGCTGATGCCCACATCTCCTTTTAGGCATTTTTAGGTTGGTAAACAGAAAAAAACCCAACCACTGTAGTTTCATTTTAGAGCCTGGTTGCTCACAATGACGCAAAAACAAATAAGTTGAGGCTCTGGAGGTTAATTTGACAGCTAAACCTATTTGTTACTTCTTGAAAGAGTAAATCTTTATTTCAAATTGAGACATGCTCAGTCACATGAACTCTGATAGCTTGTGGTTAACGAGCTCAGCATGGAGATGCTCCAACTGGCAACATTCATACTATCACTGATACAAGTTTTTATGCAGAGTGCGTTTTTTTGACTCTTACTTCTTTCTCTGAATCACACATAATATCTCTTGAATTGTGAGTGATAAACATAATACATAACATAGTGTCCTGTTAATTTTTTCTTGGATTAGTGTCCAAGCTACAGTCTAATGAGAAAAGTTGGCACTGATAGCCAGTTTGGTTTTTTCTGCCAACAATTCAACTATTGCACTACAAAATCAACTTGCAGTGATTATGCATGTACTGAACTTTTGTAGTTAGATCATTTTGACACATGGGTAAGTTCAAAGAAAAACTCTTTTGTGGTATATTCCAGAAAAATGATACTAGCTTGTGTTACCACAGAAAGAAAGTGTGGCTGAGAGTATCTGTCTCTGACATGAAACCCGAACAACTGTACTGCACATTATAAATGTGGTGTGGCATTGTCACTGAATTTGGTAGCCACATTCCCCTTGATCATAATGGGAAAGCAGTTTTGTAGGTTTTTAAGCTGGGAAATTACAGTTTCATGGCAGCTAAAACATAAAAACTAGCGAAATAAAATAAATGAAATATTACAAAAGATAAGAGCTCAGAAATATATATTTGTTTAATTCCAAAAAGGAAGGAGCTTGATATGTCAGAAAATGAAAATCTAAATGTAATACAACATAACTTTCTGTATCTGTCCTTGTGGCAGTGGAGATGGAACAGATGTTTGACAAAGTGCTCCATTATCTGTCCAGCAAGTGGTGTAGAGTGTGGTCCAGGTTTATTAACCATTACTACTCACCCTGGCCAGTGTCACCATCAGCTGATAGAGGAATCCAAACTGTCTATACTGCAGTGTACTGCAAAGATAATTCAAACTCAGGAATATCAATAATAAAATCCTTTCCACATTCCAGGTAGCAGTTCAATATTCATGTGACCACCAATGAGAGTGCAGGATTCCAGTGTTAGGTAAATTCCCAGTGATAATTGCTGGAACAGATATATCTCCTCCTCTGAGCCGTTAACTTAGCTCCAATACTGAAACCCTGTTTTCTCCTCTGCATCCAGTTCTATTTTTGTGCAAAGCTAACTGGACGTTGTGCTATTTTAACATAATAATAAAATAATATCAGTAGATGGAATACAAACTTTAGTCTGTTTTTTTATTCTAATTGTACTCAGCTTGAACCAGAAGAAAAAGAAGGAAAATAAAAAAGATCTCTATTTTCTGTTGCCTACATTGTAGAGGGTGACTTTGCCTCTAAAGAGTAAAATGTGTACAGACAGGGGTTAAAGTGGGATTCAGCAGGTGGAACCCTAAAACCAGTTATAATGGCTCAATGTAGGGGAAAGAATCATAACACACAATATTTTCCATTGAGAGCTCCAGTAGGTTTTCTTAGTGTACAGGCTGTGATCAGCTGATCTGGGCTACTGCTGGTCTGAGGTTACTGCTGTTTGTGGATTCACACAACTTATCCAAACTTAACTAACTACAGTCATTTCTTCATATTTAAACTCTGCTAGCATTACAAAACAGTTATTAGAATAATTTTAGCTGTTATATAACTAACAGAGTCTCCATTATTACACTTATTAATAACATTTGACCACTTCCTCTTGTGTTATTCATTATTTTGATTAACCTGCAGCAACATTGAAAAATGGATGCAAATGATAGTCACACAAGCCATAACAAGCTTGTATTTATGCATTTCAAAAATACTGCAACCACACAAACAATGCTACAGAGTTTATATCACAGATACCATGAACAAGCGCAATGTATGTGTTGCACAAGGGGTTAAAATAAATAATTATCGGTGTAATGGAATACCATTATGTTCAGGAATGTTTTGACTTCACTGGGCCTCACTCAAAGCCATTAGTGGCCTCCATCAAAGCAACAGACTTGTGCGCAACTTACTGTATATAGCATTTAATGTCAAGTAAAGCCCGGCCACATTACCCAGCAATTTTAATGATACTCCCGTATAGGCTGTGCCAAGGGACTAATGATCAAACTGGAAATGTACATAAACATGTAAAAACCACTCAACACTGCACTTAATAACTGGCTGAGTTGCTTTGGAGAGTTCATAAAACTGTGCTAAACAGATACTGTCTCCATTTCTCACGCAAGAGCTGGAAGCTAATTATTTCACCATTGTGCAATGGAGAAGGCTGCTGCATGGGTGTTCACAGTATGGGAGCTCCTTTGATGTCACAAATCTGTCCACTCTTCAGCCTCAGACACCAGACTGCTAATGATTATTTGGCTCTAGGTTTCTTTGTTATTCTTCAGCACACGTATACATTTAGACAGCCGCATGACAAGCCGGTTTTGCGCACACACCTTAACACAGCTCTGCTCCAACTCTGCCCACATCTAAACACTCTTTGCAAAGTTTATGTTTGGATACTATGAGTGCTTATTGTGACATGCTCCGGTGATGGCACCGTATATGTGCAACCAGCATCTCTGTGTTTCCACGTGGAAAACCAGCGGTGACACGAGGTCACTGATGCTCTGAGCTATGCAATGTGCTTTGTAAATCGCCACTTAAAGGATGTCTGTGAGCTTCCCTTCCTGTCAGAGCCAGCAGTCCACTTGAGACTCAAGTACCAACACACATTCACACAATCACCCAAAATAACCCTAGCAGTTTGCGGCAGCAGGGGAAAGGCAAGGGGCTGCCATTTACAGGAAAACAAACAAGATAAAAAAAAAAAAGAAGAAGTGATATAGGATCTTGTATCTTGCAATGTTTGGCCATCTAACACCTTCCACTGTTTAAAAAAAATGTATGGGTATGTTATTGTTAATGACAGAGAAGAACTGCTCCACTTGTTAACGGCTACTAAAAATGCATATCAGCTTATAGAGTAGCTGCATCACATTAGCCAATGGCTGTCATGTTGTAAAGAAGAAAAAATACTGCTCTTCTTGGGTTATTCTCGGACTTCTGTACTGTAACAGCTGCAGGCAAGTAGACTGCTACCTTCTCTGCTAGCTGTCAGCCTCTCAGTTGAATTATTCTGTTTCTCCCCTCATCTTTCACTGTTCCTAGCTTGTAATGAAATTAATGCCACTTTAATTTGCATCAGCCTCTTGTTAAGTCTAGGAATGTAGAGCGAATGTGGCATTGTTTGACTGCAGGACTCGTGAAAAACACAACGCTCTGGCTTGGAAAACTGCCGAGTGTCTGTGTGTGTTAAGTGACAAGTAAATGGATCTCATAAAGTTTTTTTCAGCACTGCTACTTGCTTCAGAGGTGTGATTAACATATTGTTCTGTTCTTTGTTCTTTTTTTCCATCTTAGCGCCTATGGTTTCCTCACATGTCCATTAGTCCCCAGAATTGGCAGCAAAAGTGCTGCATGCCTCACTGGAGGTGTGTGATATGCTCCAACTCAGGTGATACACTGAAACATTCATTGTGAGAAAGCGAGTAGCAGTTCATTGATCCCTCTGCTCCCTCTTATCATGGCATCAGTCTCTCTGAGCAGAATCGGGGAAAAATATGTATTTTCAATGCAAAATGAGCACAGCTATTACTCTGCAGGCTGACAACCAATCAATTCCACTACACTGTTCTCTGTCTTCTGTTGGAAAAGATGCTCGATAAAATGAGCAAGATAAACTGGGCATGTGAATCTGGCTGTCAGAACACTTCTACAGATGGACGTTTTATGAACTGGAGTGAAAGCCAGTATGACTGACAGCTTTGTATGTACATCCTCCTTAACTCCTGATAATAATTATGGTTTAATGTAAAATGTGTGGATGAGTGTAACTTTGTGTAGCTGAATGGCAGTGTGTTTGCTAGAGGTGAGCGGATCGATCCAAATTTGGATAGCCTCAATACCAATGCTGGTACTGTTATCAGATCAATACTAGCACAACAGGATCGATACTTTGCTGCCATCCTTTAAGGTCAGTATCTAACCCACTGAGCCAAAAAACCCATTTTTTGGGGGAAAATGAAAAAATATACCTAAAACATGCACTGTGAAACCTTTTTGTGTTGACTTTATTTACAGCCTATAAATAGCACACAAAGTGCTTTAGAAACTGACACAAACCCCAAAAGCTAAAAGATGCGTCTTAATGCGTTAACAAAACATACCAATTGTAGCACAAAGTAAACATCGCAGTGATTTAATGGTCATTATTACGTGTGCAGGATTTGCAAATTATCATGACACACTGCTCTCTCCTACATAATTTGCCTTTATAGGTTAAAATTCTTGGTCCTGGCAGACTGGCCTTGTATTTATTTGGTATTGGATCAATAGCAAAATTTGCAGTATCACACAACACTAATGTTTGCCCTTATAAGTACTCATTTTGGGAGGAATGTCTTATAATAGCATTGTGTGAGTCTGGTTCTCACACAGCATCTTGAAATGGGTTTGTCCAAAGAATTATTTATGAAGCACAAACACAAAATAGTCTACCTGCTAGCTGATTTAAAATATTTAATTCGTTTTAAATATGATTTCTTTTTGTCGCACTATTTCACAATACCTGCGGTGGCCATAGTTTTGATTAGATGCTGGTCAGAATGAATAAAATAAGCAAGTTTTGCTGTGCATTGTAGTGTCTCTGAGTCAGATTTTTTCCACAACTGCTGTTTTAAGCACTCAAAATTATGCAGAACGGTGCAAATGTTTTGAGCCTCCACTCCTTCATTTAGTGGACAATCTATTAAAAGATGTGCAAACATAGATGGAAATATAGTATATAAGGCAAAACATCTTTACAATTCTAAGAAGCTTTTTGTAATCACCACCCCATCCTTTATTGGAGTGGCTGTAGCTCAGGAGGTAGACCTCTCCTGACCTCTTCCATATATTTTAACGATGATTTATATCAAATATTGAGAGTTTGGATTCATCACTTGATAAGACCTGTAGCCATAGATTTTCAATCCAGCTCTGATGACACTTAGATGGGTCAACTGAATTCTTTGGGACATGACTTTCAGATACTGCTCATGTGCTGTAGATTAGGGCACACCATGGCAAGTGCAAAAAAAATACCATGTGCCCATGAAACTGTTATCTTTGGCATTTTGTAGATTCAGTTGCCTTTTTATCCTTGAGTGATTCATAGGTAAGTGTTCAGTGGTTTAACAAACAAAGAAAACACAAAATAAATTTCCTCTGAAACTGGTCAGGTTGGGTTGAAATGAGTGGGAAGCAGCCAATGTCCAAAAAAGAACTTAAGACCACTTGAAAGCAAAACTGAAGGTAGTTCACAGTCCCGAATTTCAAGGCCCATCTTGATGAATTTCCTTCAGTCTTGTTTGCATGCAGCAGAAAAAAAATTCAATTCATTTCCATTTTATTTACACAGCACCAAATCACAACAACAGTCACCTCAAGGTGCTTTATAATGTAAGTTAAAGACGCTGCAATAATACATACAGAGAAAACCCCAACAATTATATGACCCCCTATGAGCAAGCACTTTAATTAATGCATCATGGGAATCCCCCAGCAGCCTAACTATATGCTTTAGCAAAAACAAAGGTTTTAAGCCTAATCTTAAAAGTAGAGATAGTGTCTGTCTCCCAAATCCAAACTGGAAGCTGGTTCCATAGACGATGGGCATGAAAACTGAAGGCTCTGCCTCCCATTCTACTTTCAAATACCCTAGGAACAAAAGAATCATGTCATATCACCTAACACCACGTAAGGGCTGTACATGTACCTTCTAATATTTATATTCAGGGAAATTCATGCATTCTTTTAAAAACACGTCACATTACTTTATGAGAGCATCATTTATTTCAACAAATGAGCACACCTGAGCCATGTTTCAGCCATGTTGTCGAAGGGGAGCTTGTGGTGGCATTTGTTTACTCAATTAAATCATGAGAGTCATCTCAAGTGTGACAGGTGAGCAAAACAGACGGCTGAGAGTTCCTTCCAATCCCGTGGAGACACTAGCACCGAGAAGCCTGGCACTAATGATTTCATTAACATGGCTAACAGGGCATCGGTACACCTGTTCACAGGCATCTCAGCAGATACTTTGGTAACCTTGAGACAACGGTTCGAGGCCCCTGCCAACAGTCTTTTTTGTTTTATGGCTGCTGTCCTGGCTCTTCCGCTGTTTTATTCAATACTACAATGTGCTGATTTGGAGTTTTGTTTAAAGCTCAAAACTCTGCTCCACCATATGTGCTTTTTTGTGCCAACATTTTTCAGATGTATCTTAGTAGGCTACAAACTGACACTGAGTCCATGTAATTTATATGAATTAAAATAAGAACAACTCCAAAATGCAGTCTCTGTGATGCATGTCTCACTATCAAGGCTACATAAGAATTGTAAGCGTTATTCTTAGATTTTCTCTTAGCTTGCATCCACAGATGTTTTCCACTTGAAAGAGAATGCCAAAAAGTTTAGACAGCTACAGTAAAGTGTTTAAAAGTCTCATTTTCTCATATTGCACCACACTGACTGTTTCAGAACAAATCACACCCATCTGCTTCTCCAAGAAGATATCAAAACAAATCATTTGCATACTAAGTCTGACCCCTGTTTTTTTTTCTTTCTTTCTATCTTTTTTGTCTCACAGAAAAGTTGAAAGCTCAAAATTTTCCAGCTGGAGTTTCTCTGATCTGCCAGTTTTGTTTAGTTTTTTTTATTGTCTAATATCGCTCTACATGGCTCTGGCTGTGTCTCTCTCTGGGCCTCTATTCTGACATTATCTGCATGCTTTAATGGTCTGTAACTTGTCAAGGCCTATCTGTCTCCTCGCCTACTCATCTGACAGCCTCATTGGTGTTTCCCCCTTCCTGCCTCAGAATATGATCGATAGCCCCTGAGCCCCCCATCCCACTGTCTTCACAGGTGGATATCATTAAGGGATGATAAATGTACTATCAGACAATCCTCTGTCCTCTGTGTAAACCGAACCGGTTGCAGAGTTAAGCTTTAATTGAACTTAATATGCAGTTTCACACAGACAGCACTAAAGTATGTGATAAACAAAGAGAGGTGCATTTTATTAATCCGTATTATCAAATATTCTTAAAGTTTGCCAACTGGTCAACATCAAACGATGAAAAACTTAAAAGTACTTACTGTAACCTAAACCACACAGTTGTTTTTGTGCCTAAATCTAACCCAAGTTTAATCACAGCGTAAAAACTGATTCATTCTTCAACACAGACTTCCAAGAGTGTTTGTAGACTCAAGCAAATTATGTCATCCTGCCGAGGGTTGGGGGGTCAAAACAAAAAGGAACATCTAATCTGAAGGACTTGCACAATCAAGAAGAGAGTTTTCTGCATGTTTTTGTCATAGTTGCAACATCAGAGCTTTTTGGATTATTTATTTAAGGAGTTGCTGGCAGTTAAACACATTTACTTGTGGAGGTGGACACGGAGAAAAACAGTAGGAGTAAAAGGGAAAAGGAATTCTAGTAGTTATCCTCCCAATCTCTGCACTTTTTTTTATCATGCCAGCTCTTGCCTTACCAAAAGGACTGTTTAAAAAAAAGGTTTGTGTAACAGAAACTCATGTCAGAAGTTGGGCCCCTTCTGTCCCTCAGTGGCGAGCTGCCAGTGAGGATGTACATGTGAATATCAGAGTGAGAGCACAAAACCTGGGGCACTATGCCCTACTCTGTCCGGGAGCCATGCTGTCTGTAAAATGAAACCACAGTTGAATGAGTCTGCTCTGATAAATGCTAACTGCATTGTACTGTATGTCACAGATATTGGTGGATATCAAAGGATGGTTGACATTTTATGTTGCCACTATGTGTAATAACGTTTCTCTAGCAGCGCATATATACACATAGTAATTTTCAAACCATCTCGACTGATACACTGTTTGGTGGTTTAAACAAAATTTACAATAATTCTAATGGAAAAGAATGTAAAAGTAAAAATTCTTTATTAATTCAAGCAAAATAAAACTGTCATTTCATTTCCTGCTTACTGATCCTGAGAGAACAGGGCCGGCTTCAAAATGATCAACTCGAGATATAAACTAGTGCTTCATATGGCGATCACGCTTTTCACAGCAAGCCTACGAAGACACCAAATAAAACATGATTTGTGGATTAGATCAGTTTGTTTTCTCAATCCAGCTGACATCCTCTGAAATACCGTACGCAGGTGTGGCATGTGGTCACGTGCTAGATCCGCGCTGATAGAAGTCTACCTTTATCACACGCAGACATGTACAGGCATACAGGTGTCATACATTTCTTTCTTTCTGCGCCAACAGACAAATACCCACATGCACACTCACATGCAGTCAGCTGTAAGATCCTGTAACGGAGCAAACACTGTCCGGCACGCTACCTTACAGAGCCGAAAGGTGAGGTGAAAGCTGCGCTACCTCTAATGGTCTTATGTTTTTTTAAACTGCAGTGGAATAACAAAGGCTGCAACGCCACTGAAAATGAAAAGGAAATAGATAACCGAGAGAGCGGAGTGTTTGTTTAATCATTATATGGCCTCGATACTGACAACCAAATTGTCTTTTAAATATTGTAGTAAGTCTCTGAAGTGTTTCTAATTTTCGCTTCATTGCACTGCATGACAAAAAACAGTGGTGTCCAAATAAATGATAAATAATCCATAACTGTGTTATGAGGACTCAGTTTGCGTCCTTGCTCCAGGCTTGAAGCGCCCACTCCTGTCAAAGCGCTTTCTGTCTCATCTCAATCAATTAATCCCTGTTTAAACACACAAAAAAGATAAGGTTTAAGAACGGCGTGGCCCAACAGTTGCCTGAGTTTAAACAAGAATATCGAGAACAGATATGGCTTTGACCCCCTTTGACATAAAGGGAGGCGAGGATGTCTGGTTTGTCTAGAATTATCAAGAGCTGCACGACCCTCCCCAGGCTCTCTGAGTCCAATTACATGAGCAGTATATCAAGCAGGGTGGGATGGGAGTAACAGTGAAGGAAGGCTGCAGGGAGGAATGTCTTCCATGGTCCAGGTCCACATCTCCCTCTGTTTGAATTGGCTCACTCTTGAGAACATCACAGTAATCGAGAACCCGGAGAATGTGATATTGCTGTCCATTATCGCTATCTCCTCTACTTCTCGCAACAAAGCTGCCAAAAATATCATCGCGAAAACATCTTGTTTTAGACATCCTGTTTCGTATCATAATGCTTTAAATACGTGCCGACATGTGACTCTGCTTCTTTGGCATTTCAGTAGTTTGGTTTTAAAGACATGCTCATCAAGTGTGCTTCCTCGGATCTATCTCACTTTCCATCCCCTGACAGGCAAAAGTCTACTCATGAAAAATCTTTTAGTCTGAGAATTTATTCCATTATTTTTTAATAAATATATCACTTAAGACTTAACGTTTTTTTTCTCCTTGACCGCTGGGCCTCTTTGTTCAAGCATTCAGTTCTAATCAAACACACCCAGTGGAAATCAGACCAAAATTAGGCAACTAAGCACAAAACATTTAGACGGTTCAGTTAAATCAGGAGTAGTCCTCACTGGCCAATAGGCCTAATTGATTGACTGTGAACTCTAACGTGCCTACCAGAGGCTTTTATTGGAGAGAGGTGCCTTCAAATTAAGCATTTGTTCCCTGCCAAGAAGGCGGCCTCTCTTTTGTGTTTACACTGCAGTAAGCAAATGTATGATTGTGTCTAAATTTTAATTTGCTTACTTAGAGAACAGTGACCCCTGTCCCATTTTACTCTCCCCAGCCAACATTATCACTGACATCTCTGAGGATGCTAAATTATATGGCCACTTAAACTCCAAAAAACAAAAACAACCCAGCCCCTGATCTTGATAGAAAAAGGCAGGATGTATGTAGTGTAACTGCTTTCCTAATTTTTCTTCAAAAATATAAAGATAGCATTTGTTACATGCAATGTTATACTGGTCATTTACCAAACAAGACTTTTATGTAGTTGCTTATTTCTGGGTCATTAGGCCTGAAATTACTGAAAGGAACCTTTGTTGGGCCCAGTGTTACGGTACACAGAGATTATGTTCCTCTTGTCGCTAAAGTGGAAAGTGGTGGGTGTGTCGCTCAGTGCGCAACACAAAAATCTTTACATTATGACGTCCACGCATCATTATTAGGGGAAAGATTTCTTTAAGGAGTTATGAGATATGGCAAATATCACTGTATAATACTTGTTAAGTTTGATGGCAAAGTCAGATCAGTTTCTGTTATTAAATTTAGTAAAGTGGTAAGGATGAATTTTCTCTGACTGAATGTCTGTACTCAATTTTACAACTACATTCTTTTTTCTCTGTGATTTCTTTTATTTCCTTTCACTTCCTTTCTCGTGAGAAGCACTGATAGCGATCGGACCGGTTGGCTTAAGCATTACTACTAGGGTTTTCTTTGTCTTTTGACAGTCTTTCGAAATGCTGCCACAAAGCCAGTTTAAATACCCAGTCGAATTTTTTCCTTATATAACACTCATATAATTACACGGTCTGACACTGAAGCACTTGAATGTGCCCCGAGCGCCTTTCGGGCATTAGAGACAAAGGGTTAAATAAAAAAATGAAAGTAAATTATTTAAAAATAAAACAAAACTCTTAACCTGGCCTTTAAGGTTTGCTTAATGGTCAAATTTTACATGTATATATGAAAACAAATAAGGAAAAATAAGGAAAGAAAAAGCAAAGAGATTTATGTTACACAGGTATGCACCCTCAAGTAGCAATTATTCTTAATCTTAAGTGTAATTATGGGAGCTAAGTTGTGTTCTCACTAAAGAAAATACTTCACCTTGTAATGGCACGCTTTTTCCATAATGGCTCATTGCTGTGAAAGATAATTGCTGGGAAAAACTGTGGATTGGGCGGCTTTCAAAAAGTGTCCAAGTGGGCTTTAGCAAGATGGAACATCACCCCTCTGTGGCATGAGAAGCTTGAGACTGTGAATGCTGAGAGATGCCACCCAAAAACATGAGAGTTGAACTTAATGCACGACAAGCGTTCTGGAAAGAATCTCCTAAATAGGGGTTGGAATTCATTCAAGTGTTGAGCTACCCGAGGTCACAGATGGCAAACACCGGTAGGTGCACTTGTATTGTCAGTATCAGCAGATCTTATTGTCCTGTGCTGGAAGGTGAGTCTTCTGAGGAACAACAGTAAAACCCAGAGGAAGACATGTTCTTACATTCATCCAGCACTCAATCACATTGCATTTTATTTATATAGTGGCCAAATCACAACAAGAGTCACCTCAAGGTGCTTTATATTGTAAGGTAAAGATCCTACAATAATACAGAATAAACCAGAAAAATCAGATGATCCCCTAGGAGCAAGTAGAAGGACAAACTCCCTTTTAACAGGAAGAACCCTCCGGCAGAACCAGCCTCAGGGAGAGGCGGTCATCTGCCTCGACCCTCTATATCAAAAACAATATAAAACAAGTTTCCAGCAGTTTTTCAAAACAAACCACAGATTCAGCCGATGTGATAGGCTGAGGAAGGCTGTTCCAAAGTTCAGGCACTCAAACAGGTGATCACCTCTGGTTTCAAAATAAGAGCGTTGGACAGTTCGGTGACCCTGATCATATTATCTGATTGGCCAGCTGCTGTTAAAAGGTTTCAGTGGCTCTGCTATATACGCAGGAGCAAAGAAGCAAATAGCTTGAGTAGTAAACTATTTAAAAACAAAATTTATCATATTTCCAAAAACACAAATATCCAGTATCCAGTCTTCTAGATACTAATTATGTGAACTACCTACTAATGCTAATCATAAACAAAAATCTTACCTTGAATCTCCTACATGCTAATGAAGTAAAGGCAGTGGAAGGTGTGCCTTTACTGGATTAGATACAGAAACAGAGAATAGTGCATGCCACGGTGCTGAACGGCATAGACAACAGCAGGTAGAGAGAAGGTAAACACACACAACAAAAGACTCCTCACCTCAAAAACTCACTGTGACGCAACTTTTGGCAAAGATGAAAAAAACAGAAAACACAAAAACACTGCAGCTTGTGTGTGTGCAAAGGTTAGAGTGAGCAGTTGTTAAGCCCAACTACAACACACAATCAAAATAGTTGCACGAATCATTAGTTTGGTGAAGTTAAAGATTATAGATGTGCTGTTACCATGAGAGTGTGTCTGTTGGAAGAGATATTTTCTTAGTCTGTGCTGCTTTACCTTTCAAAAAGTTTGTCTTATCACAGCAGAAATGCTACAGTGCATGCCAGCTGCATGTCTCAATGATCCCTATCACTAAGTGTTTTTTCATGTCCCACTCTCCGATTCTCAGATGCTTGTCTTTCTTGACCCACATCACTCAGTAGATCTCTCATCACTGTGGTACAGTAGCAAAGCGAAAGACAAGAAAGGGCAGGAGAGGGAGGAGGTCCGGATATGTGAAAGAGTTGCTGTAGCTAACCTCAGAGGACTACAAGAGCGATGACAGCTGTCCACACCTGTCGGGGACAACAGGAAACCAGTTTGACACCTGCTCATGCTTGTGGTTCACACAGCTTCTGAGAAACTATGTGAAACGGCTTACATTTTCATAACAGCTTCTCTTAAAAAGGTTGACTCATCTCGGATTTCTGCCATTTTCGGTTTCCATGAAGAAAACCAAAAAAGGTTTCTTCCATGAAGCTCAAGTAAACAAAGCAAAAAGATGTCAAACAAAATCAATAGAACCTGACCTATCTTCACCTACTCTACACAGGTATATTCTGGACAAAGAAAAGTGTGACAGCTGTGTGCTTCACCTTCCATATGATCCAATTGTTCTTTAAGCTCTTATTACTTACTCACTCTCATGCTCTGTCTTGGTGATGTTACTGTCAGCTGGGATAGCTGCATCTATCACAACTGCTTCTCTCAACCAGCACTATGTGTGGTTGGTTGGCCAGCAAGTGCTTGTCAGTGTGGAATTTCAATTCCCACTAGACCTTCGCTCTGCTGTGTATATTTGTTTCACAAATAGTACCAACTCGCAATATTTTGCATGTTTTTTCATCAACATTAAGTACAACATCTAAAGGCCACCCTGTTATTAGCAGCAGTGCGTTCAGATCACGTAGCAAGAAAGGTTTAACCTGCAGTAGAAGACAAAGAGATTTCCACTAATTGGCTAAAACTGCTGCAGTTTACTGTAATCCCTCGTGTGTTCAGTGCTGTGTTAGCAGAAGAAATGAGAAACTGGAAACAATACACCAAAAAAGGCAGAAACAAGGGACACCTTGAAACATGCCGGTGTGTTTTACTCGAGGGTTCTAGCATGCGCTACCCAAAATTTAAATTGATAGTTAATTTGTTCTGTCGTGATGGAGACATGTGTAGTCATGTGGTCTCTTATAGCAACATTAATAGCTATAAAAGTGCCATCTCGTGGTGTTATTTTACACACTGTAACTTTAATGCTAATTTATAATTAATAGCGCATACATATAAGTAAGAATGTATACAGTTTATTCACACACAGCCATGTTCACAGGCACACACCTGTGATAATGCACAATTTTACACTGTGCCATGAACAAGCAAATTATAACAGTAAAGTTCTTCTAGGTCCTTTTTCTTTAACTTCAATCGAGTTTTTGATTTCATTCAATTCTCTTCCACTCAACATTTATGTAGTCTGGCAATTGAACAGCAGCTAGCCAAGACTGGATCAAAGCCTGCCATGAACAAGCAAATTATAACAGTAAAGTTCTTCTAGGTCCTTTTTCTTTAACTTCAATCGAGTTTTTGATTTCATTCAATTCTCTTCCACTCAACATTTATGTAGTCTGGCAATTGAACAGCAGCTAGCCAAGACTGGATCAAAGCCTGCTTTTAAAGCCACAGAGAATTTAATCAGGCCTTGTTTCTTTGTGGGTGCATCCATTAGTAATAGTCAACATCAGTATGTGGGTTATGTTAATCCTACCACATTAGAGTATTTCACCTGTGAGGGAGATGGAATAGGTGGCTTCCTTCTCTAGTAAATGGGGATGATCAGGTCCTTGGGCAGCTTTCCACCTCCTAGGCCAAGCAGAAAATCGAGGTTTTCAACTCCAAACAGTTTCAAGAAAACCCAGCCTGCATAACAATAAACCATACAGTCATGGTATTGCAATCCTCTGTGGCCATATTTCAATGGGATATGCACTTCTACTATTTCTATAAATATGCAACAACTACTTTATTTATTTTTTCTTTTTACAAAACAGCTTTACATTTAACTACAATATGTTGGTACAGACATATCCAATTGCAAGCCAAGCAGAGCTACAGCTCAGTTTCGACTGAATTTTCTCTATAAGAAATGGAATATATGCTTCTTTAATAAGTTAAAAATGCACATCTACAGTCCACACCACAGCAATAATTTAACATCCTCACCCACACACCCAGACGCATCCACTTCAGTGGCATGCTGTCCTGGCTGACATGCCAACACAATCGCTAGCTACATTAGCTTAGCTAGCCAAGCCATTAGCTTAGCCAAGATGGTCAGAAAGTGGTTAAACTTTATCAAGCTGGTAGCCTGTTGCCTCCCTCACTACTACTTTTACTCATACTCCCTTTAGGAAGGTACAAACAGCTTTATTTTCATTGAGCTTGTTTGATAAGTTTTTTTCTTAGCTTTTTGATGTTAGCTGGCTTTTTTTCTGTTCTCTGTCAAAATTATCCTACAACTCTTCAGTAATGTGGAGGTCTGGACTCTGGGGAGGCCAGTCCATAACTGATAGGCTTCCACTGTGTTTTTCTATACCTTTTGTATACTTTTACTGCAATTGTAGTGTGTTTGGGAGCAGTGTTATGCTGAAAAACTAAGCTGCTGCCACTCAGACATGTTTCAGATGGTACTGCATGATGGATCAGAATCTAAAGGCACTTCTTTTTGCGTTCAGAACTCGTCAGTTCTGACAAGATCCCAATCACCACTGGTTGAAATGCAGGCCTAAACCATGGTAGAGCCTTCAACTGTGATTTATAAATGGCGGTAGACACAACTGTTTTACCTTTTTCCCGACCTCACCCGTGCATATTGACAATATTTTGAGCCAAACAGTTCATATTTGTTTTTAGCACTTCATAAGATCTGTTGCCAGAGATTCCCAGTACAGTTCTTCAATGCAATCTGACATCCTTCAGCCTTCATTTCCCTTCTTTAAGAATGTGAACTGAGTGTTTGCCAAACAAAAACAAAATTCATCTGAAAATGGTCAGTTACACGGAAAAAAACTGGCAAATTGGACCTAATAACTAACTTTGTGAGTGGTAGTTTACATCCAAATAAAATAGGTCAGCATGATAAACTGGCTGAAATATTGGCTTGTTTACAACCTGTTTCAACATCAGTCCACGCTTTGTTGTAGCAGTTAAAGAGAGCAATGGACACAATGTTTTTCTTACCAGAGATATCCCCAAAACTATGAAAATAAAGGCAAAGTTACATATTAAACATTAGCTATCTTTTAAGGTTTATCTGCCTGCCTGGTATTAATTATTCCTATCGAGTAAGGAAAAAGTAATAATAAATGAATGAATATGAAAGACAGCAAAAGAGTAGGAGAAATACAGGGAGTGCAGAATTATTAGGCAAGTTGTATTTTTGAGGAATAATTTTATTATTGAACAACAACCATGTTCTCAATGAACCCAAAAAACTCATTAATATCAAAGCTGAATGTTTTTGGAAGTAGTTTTTAGTTTGTTTTTAGTTTTAGCTATTTTAGGGGGATATCTGTGTGTGCAGGTGACTATTACTGTGCATAATTATTAGGCAACTTAACAAAAAACAAATATATACCCATTTCAATTATTTATTTTTACCAGTGAAACCAATATAACATCTCCACATTCACAAATATACATTTCTGACATTCAAAAACAAAACAAAAACAAATCAGCGACCAATATAGCCACCTTTCTTTGCAAGGACACTCAAAAGCCTGCCATCCATGGATTCTGTCAGTGTTTTGATCTGTTCACCATCAACATTGCGTGCAGCAGCAACCACAGCCTCCCAGACACTGTTCAGAGAGGTGTACTGTTTTCCCTCCTTGTAAATCTCACATTTGATGATGGACCACAGGTTCTCAATGGGGTTCAGATCAGGTGAACAAGGAGGCCATGTCATTAGTTTTTCTTCTTTTATACCCTTTCTCGCCAGCCACGCTGTGGAGTACTTGGACGCGTGTGATGGAGCATTGTCCTGCATGAAAATCATGTTTTTCTTGAAGGATGCAGACTTCTTCCTGTACCACTGCTTGAAGAAGGTGTCTTCCAGAAACTGGCAGTAGGACTGGGAGTTGAGCTTGACTCCATCCTCAACCCGAAAAGGCCCCACAAGCTCATCTTTGATGATACCAGCCCAAACCAGTACTCCACCTCCACCTTGCTGGCGTCTGAGTCGGACTGGAGCTCTCTGCCCTTTACCAATCCAGCCACGGGCCCATCCATCTGGCCCATCAAGACTCACTCTCATTTCATCAGTCCATAAAACCTTAGAAAAATCAGTCTTGAGATATTTCTTGGCCCAGTCTTGACGTTTCAGCTTGTGTGTCTTGTTCAGTGGTGGTCGTCTTTCAGCCTTTCTTACCTTGGCCATGTCTCTGAGTATTGCACACCTTGTGCTTTTGGGCACTCCAGTGATGTTGCAGCTCTGAAATATGGCCAAACTGGTGGCAAGTGGCATCTTGGCAGCTGCACGCTTGACTTTTCTCAGTTCATGGGCAGTTATTTTGCACCTTGGTTTTTCCACACGCTTCTTGCGACCCTGTTGACTATTTTGAATGAAACGCTTGATTGTTCGATGATCACGCTTCAGAAGCTTTGCAATTTTGAGACTGCTGCATCCCTCTGCAAGATATCTCACTATTTTTGACTTTTCTGAGCCCGTCAAGTCCTTCTTTTGACCCATTTTGCCAAAGGAAAGGACGTTGCCTAATAATTATGCACACCTGATATAGGGTGTTGATGTCATTAGACCACACCCCTTCTCATTACAGCGATGCACATCACCTAATATGCTTAATTGGTAGTAGGCTTTCGAGCCTATACAGCTTGGAGTAAGACAACATGCATGAAGAGGATGAAGTGGACAAAATACTCATTTGCCTAATAATTCTGCACTCCCTGTAGAAGGAATAAAGCAAGGAAGAGTATAATCCATAGTCTCTTGTACTGCCTACAGCAATACATCTCCCTGGAGAGGTTACTGCTGACAACAAGACATAGAGAGAGAGAGAGTGACAGAAAAAAAATGAGACAAGGAGAGAGGGAGGTGTGAAAAAGGTAATCACTAGCAACCAGCATGAGAGCCAGGGAGATGAGAGTACTGGAAACCTTAAACATTTTTTGCCTCACTCAGTCACAACAATCGTCTTCATATAATCATATAAAAAAATTAAAATGGAAGGAGAAAAAAAAAACAGTATTAACCCTTTAACCCTCCCTGCCAGGGATTCGTGGCTACTTATAAAGAACCATTACAGGGAAAATTAATGCCAATATTCTGAATTTCACAGAGGAGACGATGATACTTTCACATCTGGTATAAACAGCTGCTCTTTGATTTGAAGGTACGGGGAAGTAACTGATTGGTGGAGTGGCATGGATGTGGGCAGTGAGAAAGTTTATTTTGTTCCTGTTCCTGTGGTCTAAGTCAATGTAAATCCAACTATGGGGCTATAACGTTTAAATGTGCTTATAGTTTTCACACATTTTCACACTTACTGTACTCTTCAGTTTAACCCCAACAATCAGAAGATCCCCTCTGAGGAAGCACTAGCTGATGGTGGGAAGAAGAACTTCCTTTTAACAGGAAGAAACCTTTAGCTGGATCAGGCTCAGTGAGTGGGAGTGGCTTAGACCTTTCTACACATGATGAACCGGACACTAAATTTAACCTTCAATCCAAAACTACATTAGATAAGATGAGAGTTCCTTTGCTATGCCAGGATTTCAAAGCAGTCAGAACTCCTGGCTCTCTTACATCTTCTTTTACCCACATACTACAAGGGTGTCTTGCAGTTAAAATAAATTTAATTTATTTTTAAAATTACATTTACAACACAAGAAGCAATCTGTGAGCGCAAACCTCCACCGAGGCTGCTCACTCTCTTACTTTTAATGGAATAGCTCTGCAACCCTACAAAGTTTTATCAGAATCCATTCAAACCTTTTCAAGCTTTCATGTTTACAGACAGAAAGATTGACATGCACACAGATGCTACCAAAAGCATAACCTCCCTGGTGAAGGTAATAAACCTTGTCAGTCCCCATCAAGAAGGCACATGTTCAACCGTTTCACTTGACAAACTGTTTACATTTCATGTCATTCAAACTGTGTTGCTAAAGCGCTTTATCTGGAAATAAAATCAGTCCATAATTTCTCTTCGCACTGGAAAAAAAAAGTTCATAAATCATAAAGGAAATCATGATAAATGATAAATGGCCCACCTTTTGTCAAATAACTTTAGGAGTTTAGCTTACCTGCCAAGAACTCGAAGCATCTCATCTTAAAATCTTCACGAGTCAATTTCTAACGTGAATGATGGCCAAATATACAAAAAATTATATCCAAGTCCTCATAAATCACATTAATACTTCCACACGCATCTTTCATTAAATGTTATCTGTTTAAGTAAATACCCATTGCTCAGAGTGTTTCAGCTGTCTGATAAATCAAACTGTCTCTTTACTTGTCATCTGCATTTATTAAGATTTTAATAAGGCTTCACAGCATGGCTTTGCTCTTAAATGTGTCATTATGAGCTCGGAGACAGCAACAGCTTCTGAGGAATGCAGGCAGCTGATTAGGTTTTCTTGGCACGTTCTGAGCGGACACTTGCAGATTGACACTGACTGACTGACTGTGCCTCTGGGAGACTACCAAAGGGTGTGAACCAGTGAGTGTTGGCGCGTGCAACTATATCTGTCTGAGCATGCGTCTCTGCGACAAAAGCACAGATGTGTGTCAGATTAACAGCGCATTCTTGTCCATCAACATGACTGGTTGTCTGTCTCTTACGGCCCGCCACCGTAGATTCCCTTCGGTTTACATATTGCTTCTTATTCAGAATTCCAAGAGAAAAATACGACGTCCCTGACCCACACTCATAAATATACAGACCGTACATACACACCAAAAAACACAACTTTAAAACCAATGACATGTGCAGTTACAGTTGTACCCGTCAAGGGTTGTGAGGATTTATTAGAGGCTGTGTTGGAAGTGAGAAAAATGGGAAAGAATGGCAAAGTCAGAGTAAGGCTACGTCTACACTAATCCAGATAAATTTGAAAATGGCGTTTTCGTCTAAAAACGCTCCGTGTCCACACTATCATTTTCAGTCGTTTCATGCTTGTGTTTTCATGCGTGAAACGTGAGACGATTTGACCTGCATCATTTCTGTCTGCCATTTATTTACTTTACGGCTCTTTGAAACGTCGCAGCAATATGTCGAGTAAAAGCACCGAGTTTTTTAAATGGACTGACACAAACTAACACAAAAGTACAAAGTATCAAGTATCAAAGTTGCAAAAGTGAGTCTGAATTAAAGAATTAAAGAAAAGCTATCTGCAGCATGTTCAAACTCATATTAATCTTTAATAGGGCTGTCAAAATTGAGAGCAGACAAAACAGCTGCTGTATAATGCCCTCCGCTATCTTAGTGTAATTGGTCACATGACTGCATCATATGACTAAAATGTGCCATCGTTTCCGAAAGTCTCAGTTTATGGAGTCTACACTGCGATGCAAAAACGACGTTTTCAAATGTATCCGCTTTGGAGAGCGTTTTCAAAAACCTCTGTTTTCCTTGACTGAAAACGCCGTCTCAGTGTGGATGGAAGGCCAAAAAAATTAAGAAAAAGATGCGTTTTCAAACGAAAACGTATTAGTGTGGACATGACCTAAGGGCATCTCCAGAGCTGCAGGTCTTGTAGGATGTTCTTGGCCTGCAGGACTCCCAGAGACAGGGTAACTGGTGAACAGGGTCACAGATGCCCAGGAAGCTTGATCTGTGTGGTCGCAGATCCCACAGAGAAAAGCTGGTGCAGCACAGATCGCAGAACACGGTGCATTTTAGTTTGTGTAAGATGATCCCTGTCCATTGATGAAACTGAGAATTGGGCCGTGCTCATCTGAAAGCTTTTTTTTTTTACCTGTACAAAGATCTTCGTCTTGTTGGCTACACCCCTTCCTGGACCTGATACTTATTGATAAAAGAGGGATTTTCCAGTGGGATAAAGTGTTCTACCACACAGCAAAAGTTGTTCTCAAATCATGTGAGACAAAGATTTTAAGGTTTTTAAATCCTCCTATCAGATCTCAATCTGACAGAGCAGCTGTGGGTTGTGCTGGAAATTTGATCCACTGAGGCCCACACCTCCCAAATTATATTTCTATATTTCAGATACGGCTTTTCTATTGTTACTCTAAAGCCCTATTCACCATTTTCTCTAAAGAAGCACTGTCATTACGGTAGCAATGGAGCGCATTTTGCTTTAATAGCTAAGCTCTGCGAAGCATTGTCAAGTAAGCTGGACTTCAGATTTATTGAGCTGCGCCCGTGTCATCCCAGATTTAGACCTGCTCTTTTAAGTGGTTCGATAAACAAGTGAAAACACTTCACATTGCTGAGAGACACTGATGTCTTTAATGTGGTCTCCGTTGTAATTTTAAAAAGTCTAGCGTGTTGACATGTGTTTGTCTACAGACGACAGCAGCAAAGACAGTTCACCTTTGTTCCCAAGCCAAATAACTCAGGTAACTATGCACAATAACAGACATAAACAGAACCTGAATGATCTAGACGCAGATACAAACACAGACACACGACGATATGCCAACACAGTTCAGAGACACCAACTTCTGCGGTCGCTTTAGTTCAGGGAACAAGAGAACATGTTTGGCATTTACTGACTTAACACGGAAGTTAGCATACGGAAAATATAGCATGGTCTGTGAAAGAACCATGTTCACCAAGTGGATATACAGCACAGGGAGATATAGTGGGAACAGTGGGAAGATTCACAAGAATCCAAGTCTGATGGCAAGGAAGTTCTGCAAGGAAATTCATCCTCCATTAACAAACATGAAAGCAACATTAAACCTTAGTAAAGTCAGCAACAGGAGAAGCACTGTGCATGGGGATTATGTTGGATTGGAGGAGGGAGATGCATCAGCAAGCACATTAAAGAATAAGCATATCATATCACAGTAATTGGAGATCTGTCAGGTAATAATGGATGCCATGTACACCTACGTTAGTGCATGCTTTTAATGTCTGAACTCACACAATGCTATTTTAAACCATTTAGCTAAAAAAAATGCAAAACCACGTACCACTAGGGTTCATACATTTGTTCATAATTAATATAAATAGCAGTTTACTGACAAGTCATTTAAAGAAACGAATGCTAAGTCTTGCTTATATCTTTGAATAAAGTGTTAATAATACTGTGATTTTGTTTGCATTTGCATGTGATCTGCGAATGTCTACATATACTGTAGGCACATACACACAATAGTATTTGAGTAAAGACACACACACATAAATATACACCAACATAGTCATGCATGAACACACCTTGGCCTGAGCTAGTGTTGTCCAATTATAGGAGGATCCCAAAGCCCTGCTACATCAAAATGAGAAGGACAGGATTAAGACCTTCGAATGAGGGAGGGTGGCAGTAAACTGGAAAGGAAGTGGATGAAAGACCCTTCACGCGCCAGCCTCCACTGTCTGCCTGGACATGTAGTTGCACAGTATGTGTGTGTGAAAGGTTTATGTGCATCTCATCATGTACTTCACTTGTCATAATCTGCTCCCTGTACTCTCTGCTGCCAGATCTGCATTTATTTGGGTTTTCTCAATCACAGGGGTTTGCTAAAGTGGCAGGTAGATGGATTCTGTCACTATGTCAGCCATTGTGAATTAGAATGGCTGTCACACACTGGGCCTTGTAGGTGAATGATATGAAAGATGCCTGACTAAGATTGAGCTTTGCTTTTTTGTCGCTATTAATGTGTGCTATTTATACAAGTACACATTTATTTGACAGTGTTTTTTTTCCCCACTTTTTCTTTGCAATGTGGATTGATTAATGGCGTCTAAAGTTCTAGGCACAAGCAATCTTGATTGAAAATGGGTCCACACCCTGTTGTCGTGAGTTCAGCCAAGCCAATTTCTTAGAGAGCAAATCACATTACGTTTGCTGCATTTTAAACACGCTCACATGCATGCATGAGGTGCAAAGGCTATCGCTTTCACCAACCTCCTCAGCAACGTACTCTCGAACACATGACATACATATATATATGTACACACACACACACACACACACACACACACATATATATATATATATATAGATAGATAGATAGATAGATAGATAGATAGATAGATAGATAGATAGATATAGATATATATATGTCATGTGTTCGAAGTGTGTGTGTGTGTGTGTGTGTGTGTGTGTGTGTGTGTGTGTGTGTGTGTGTGTGTGTATTTAAGAGCTGTGCCTGGAACAGACGGCCGGTTTCACAGGCCTGTTTGTGAACTCCTGGATTGGGTCAATCAAACCATTTTATGGGGCAGGGAGAAGGAGGGGAACACGGGGAGGCAACCTAAGAAGAAGGAAGCATTTAAAGGTAGAGAACACAAACTAATGAGACAGTGTTGCTCTTCTGCACACTTGGCTTATATACTTTCCCAGTCTAAATGTGAAGAGGTTTAAATGCATTGGAGACCTTTAGCACAAACATTTACTGTCGCTTATAATATTACATCAAGCAACTTACTGGGAATGGTTACCTAAAAGCAACTATGTACAGTGTCTCTGTTTGGCATCTCGCCTGCAATGTCGTCTCTCTTCAAAAGCAAGCACCAAATTCAACAGAATAGAGAGTGGAGCGGGACAATAACAACTTCCACGTAAAATCTTCAACCCAAACTGACAATCCAGTCTCAGAGCAGTTTGTGATATAGTCACAACTTATATTCTATAGATTTGTGTATCTATAAACTAATTTTAAACTTTTATTCAAGTATTTTGTGTCCCTGAACATGATTTTTCCATCAGTCCGCTCTCATATGTCCTGAAAAGCAACAGTAAGTCTGCGTTTGTAGGCTGGTGGGGTGGTGGAAGATTAAAGAGAACATGAAACACTGCACATATAAAGGCTAATTTACATCATGGAGCCCTGGTCTGAAAAACTGACACAGATGTAACTCTGTCTGTGAAGCTGGATTTAAGAAATAAGTGTTTAAGTTTTTAAAACATGTGTAGCGCCATCTTCTCTCAGTACAGAAGGTTACATCATGTGGTTGGTTGTGGCTAATTGACTTACAAAAGTTTGTGTTAGCTAACCAGTGACAGGATCGATAACTCAGAGGAAGAAAATAACATCACTAAAACTCAAAATCAGTTGAAGGGGATCACTTGTGGGCTGCCCCTGTCTGCAACAATTAGTTTTATGTTAAGAAAATAAGGTTATACTGTCCACTTTCACTCTCTGTCTCTTTAGCAGTAAGTGGCTCGACGTTGTTTGGCTAGCTGCACTCGAGAAAATCCACCTGTTAGCCGTAATGCTCGCGTTTGTAAAGCACTTCATGAATGACGACTGTACTGAAGAGAGCCTGTTTGAGTCACCAGACTAACAAGCTGGAGTCCAAACGTCAGCTTTTCCTTGCAGGCCGTGCACCAAGCTGGCAAAGCAGATGTTTGCAAAATGCAATCAGCACTATTTAATGCAATAAAATATTCTCTCTCAACCAAACAGTTTACTACAGAACAGGTTACTACATGTGTTTCACACCTTGCCTTTATATATTTAGTGTTTCATGTCCTCTTTAAGTATGCAACCCAAGTTTGAATCCTACCTGTCGCAGTTTGTCATTTTTAAAATACATTGATAATTACAAATACGTTGTTTACTTAGTGTTAAGCTTTAAAAGCTACTTGGTTAAGGTTAGGCATTAAATGCTACTTATTCATATTTTTAAAAATATGATTTAGTTTAAAATGTAATGGTTGTAATGTATTTTAAAGCTTTGCTGACGTCTCCCTGCTTTTTCTACAAAATATACACGCTCCTAATGCATTATTGGCAAAATAGAGCTCAAAGAAATTGAACAAACATACAAATTCATGCGCACGATAAACCAGAAAACATACATTATGCTTTCATGACTATTTCAAAAACTTCTGTGCAATGAAATGGAACACCATGGACTCAGTGCTTACAGTTGGGAGCTGGGGAGTATATTATTTTATATACTTAAATAATAACAACATGTAAAAATAAATCAGGAAATGGAAAAAACAGATATGTTCCAGTAAAACATTTGGCATCATGCTTTTACCCTCTAGTCACCTCAAACGCTCTTTCTGTAGTAAGCATAGTTGTTTACCTCAGCTGTCACAATACCAGGTGTAAGTAAGTAAGTAAGTTTATTTATTAAGCGCTTTTCATAGACAGGTAGTCACAAAGCGCTGCACACAGAGATTAAAATAAACAGTACGATAAATAGCAAAATGCACAATATACACAATATAGAGTTTAAATGTAAATTAAAAATATAAAAATGTAAAAAGCATTGGTCAACAGAAAGCTTGTTTAAACAGTAAAGTTTTTAACTGTTTTTTAAAGGATTCCACAGAGTCAACCAAACGTAGTTGTAGAGGTAGACTGTTCCACAGCCTTGGTGCCACAGACTGAAAGGCTCTGTCCCCTTTCGTCTTCAGACGTGTTCTGGGAGCAACCAACAAACTCTGAGTCTGTGAGCGGAGACAGCGAGCAGTAGTGTATTTTGTGAGAAGCTTGGATAAATAATCTGGGGCTTGGCCATTTAGTGCTCTGTACGTTAAAACAATAATTTTAAAACGAATTCTAAAATCTATTGGGAGCCAATGTAAAGAACATAAAATAGGAGTGATGTGAGCTCGCTTGCTAGAGCGAGTTAGTAGTCTGGCTGCTGCGTTTTGTATAGCTTGGAGGCGAGAAAGAGATGATTTATCCAAACTGGTAAACAGGGAATTACAATAATCTAAACGCGATGACACAAATGCATGGACAATTTTTTCCAGTTCAGCTAAGGAGACCATATGTCGCAATTTAGAAATATTCCTTAAATGAAAGAAACAGGAACGAGACAGAGATTTTACGTGTGAGTCAAGGCCCAGAGAAGAGTCAAGTATTACTCCAAGATTTCGAATATTTGGCTTAGCAGAAGAACAGAAAGGGACAAGAACCTGACTGATTTTAGAATATAGATCAGGAGGAGCTATGATCATGGTCTCTGTCTTGTTCATGTTTAAAACAAGGTAATTGTTAGAAAGCCAGTCAGAAACCTGAGTTAAGCACTGGACTAGGGTGGACAGCCTATCCAGCTGATGAGGCTTAAAGGACATATACAGCTGAATGTCATTGGCATAGAAATGATAAGACAGGTCACTAAAAGACTGAATAATGCCAGCTAGAGGAAGCATATAAAAAGAAAATAATAATGGACCCAATACTGAACCCTGTGGAACCCCGCAGGTTAGGGCAGCAGTGTTAGAGGAGAACCTATCAGTCCTAACAGAAAAAGTCCTGTCTGATAAGTAGGAAGAAAACCAGTCTAAGGCAGTTCCAGATACACCAGCCAGAACCTTCAGCCTGTTGAGTAGGATTTTGTGGTCGATGGTGTCAAAGGCAGCGCTAAGATCAAGCAAAATGATCACGGAACAATTTCCTGCATCAGATGCCATTAGTAGATCATTATAGACCCTTAAGAGAGCGGTCTCCGTAGAGTGCTGCTTTTGAAAGCCAGACTGAAAAGGGTCAAAGATCTGCAATCGGCATAGTAAGGACCTGAACTGATTTTCTACAATCTTTTCTAATAATTTACTTATAAATGGCAATCTTGAAATAGGACGATAACTACTAGGGGAGGTAGGATCTAAATTCTGTGTTTTTTAACAGAGGGGTTACCTCAGCATGTTTAAAATAGGACGGAACACAGCCTTGCCTCAGTGAATTGTTGATGATGGATAGTAATGTGGGACCAATGCTGGTGAGAGTCCCAGACAGGACAGAGGGAGGTAATATATCTAAGGAGCATGATGAGGATTTCATTTTACCTATTACTGCAATTAAGTCACTGAGTGTGATTGGAGAAAAAGAAGTAAATGACCCGGGACAACAAGGGGCATCTTCATAAGGGGAGGCACTTGAAAAGATTTTGGATCTCAAGTCCATCACCTTATTTACAAAGTAATTGAGGAAAGTGCTACAGTCTTCGTCAGAAAGTAACACAGCATGCTGAGTTGGAGGAGAAACAATACTATTGATAGTATCAAATAGAATTCTTGGGTTATTTTTATGACGATTTATGAGATTATTGAAGTAAGAGGATCTGGCCTCTTTAACTGACTCATTATATAAGTGAAGAAGTTCTTTGAAGTGTTCCCGATGGACAACCAGCCCAGTGGACTTCCAGAGACGCTCTGCTTTTCGACAGGAGCGTCGAAGACCAGGGGTTTGATTATTTAACCATGGTGTGCAGGAACTAACAGTGCAATGACTAGTTTTGAAAGGAGCAACCTGATTAAGAATGGCAAGACAGTGTTCATTAAAAGAATTAATAAGGATGTCAACCTCGTCAGAAGAAGGTTTCAAATTAAAAAGAGAAGAAAACTTTAAAATGACAGAGTCATCAATAAAGCGCCTGCGCCTAATAAAACTTTGAGGAAGAGACTCTGAATTGAACAATACATTAAAAAAGACTGACTTATGATCGCTAAAAGAAACATCATTTAAGTTCATGTGGTCAAGGGAAACACCACAGGTGAAGACCAAGTCCAGAGTATGCCCAGCTGTGTGAGTAGGACCTGATACATGTTGAACAAAGTTGAAAGAGTCCATAGTGCTCAGGAACTCCTTAGTGGTACTATTTGATGAGTCCTCTGCATGAATGTTGAAGTCACCAACAATGATGACCTTGCCCAGTTTAATCGTGGAAGTTAAAAATTCTTGTAGGTCTGACAGAAAAGCTGCAGCAGACCCAGGTGGACGGTAAATTAAAATGCCGTATATGGGCTGTTCTCGTCCAATTTTTATCATAATCATCTCAAAAGAGTTGTAACAGCTTGAGGAGATCATCTGGCATAAGAATGTCTTTTTGAAAATTACCGCTGTTCCACCCCCTCGTCCAGTCATCCGAGGCGCACAGAGAAATGAACAGTCAGCGGGACACAGCTCTAAAAGATGTGAGACTTCATTCTCACGCTGCCACGTCTCAGAGATAAACATAAAATCAAGCTTCTCCGTACAGAACAAGTCATTTAAGATATAAGACTTGTTGGCAATTGAGCGCGCATTAATTAACATCCATTTAACGCTGCGACCCACCGGGACAGGGGTAGAGTTTCCAGGAACAGAGTTCGTACTATGCGGTAAGCTGCGCAGCAAAACAGGGTTCCTGCCGCGATGAGGCATTGCTTTCCATACTTTTAGGTGGAAGCTTGGGTGGTAAACACAGTGGGTTGTGGGGATTAATCCAGCTCCGACAAGTCTCAGGCGGATCTTACCGCTAGCAGCCCAGGAATAAAGCCCCCGAAGATCTGCCTCTTTCCGAAGACGACGGCGCAGGACAAGAAAGCCGGCTCTCTTCCCCCGCTTCCTCCGACGAGGCCTCTGAAGCAAAATTGAGCAGACCGGCAAGAGTGGAGGTGAACCGGGTGCTGCGTCGCGCTCAAGCGGCGGTGGGAAAACAACGTCGTATCGTTGACTCTGAAAGTTATCCATAGCAGATTTGATCACCAGTAACGCATGGCGATCATAAATCCGAAGGGAGATGACACCGGACAAAACTGTAGCAAGAACACTTGCATAACATATAAAGTAAACAAACACACGGACGGAGGCAGCGGCACAGCCAAACACAGGCGCCATCTTGCCTTGGTCCTAGGTGTGAAGCACCCACGTCTATTTACTCTTGAGGAGGCTGTAAAACTCCCATGAGGAGTCCGATACGGGCGGATAAACTCTCATACAATGTCTGAATGTAATCAAACTGTTCGCCAGAGGGAAGGGGTGATTTTTATGACACTTGAGCCTAACGTTAGCTGGCAGATGTTAGCTTATAACCAACTGTTGCTGTTATAGCTGGCTTGTTCTCAGCTGTCCGGAGACGGGAGGGTCGCATGTCTAATCTATGTGTGCGTCAGCATGCGTGACACCCAGTTTGGAAGGAGAGGAGTCGCTGCTTAAGTGCACTGCCATAATCAAAGGGTAGGTTTGATTATACAGCGACAAACCCAAACCTTATGGCCACCTCAGCCTATGTTGTTATTTTGTGTGCTGCCAAAACTGCTCCCACCTGCAGGACGCACCTGCAGCATGCTCAGATGCTCAGACCCAGTCATCTGGCCATAATGCCTTGGCTCTTGTCAGTTGCTCAAGTCTTTACACCTGGATAATGATAATGAGAAGTGGCTGTTCACCTACTGCCTCATATATCTCAGACCTTGACATGTGCCACTGTTACAAGATAGTCAGTGATATTTCCTGGATCTGTGGTTAATATTGAGGTCTTGGCTGCTAAGATTGCAACCAGAAGAGTATGTGGCAGCAGAGCAGTGGCAAAATCGAGTTATCTCGCTGAACTAGTTTCTACGTCCTCTATTCTTCTGCTTAAATACTTGATACCGATTAAACAAAGTAAAAACATACACAAAAGAAAAAAGAGGAATGCTAAGTCCTCGTGACAACAAATTTTATTTAAACTTAAGTCTGGAGAGCTTTGGAGTGACAGTTTAATTTTCTCACACAGCATTTTGAAAGATGCTTGCAGAATTTAATTGCAAAAAAACCAAAACACGAGGACAGTAGTTGGTTTTGTACAGTTTGTTCTTTCTTTCAAAGACGACCGAAACCTCAGACAAGGATCCAGTATAAGGATACGCTTGCTGTTCAGCGAGGTGTAGTTTACCCTTTCCCCAGTGAGAGTTCACCTTACATTTGGCCTCTCTGATCTGAGGGACAATAGCTTGTTAAGGCATGTGTCACACAGGCCTAAAGGCTTTGGTCGCTGGGGAAAAATATGTATTCCCAAACCAGATGGTGAATATGATTTTACATGTGCTGAAAGAGAAATGCATTTTAATTTCAGTGTCTGATATAAGCAAATTTGTTAGATGTTGGAGAAAGCAGGGAGGAAAAATAGACCCTTGTTAACAAGGACATAACATGGCAATGAATACGGATTGAAAAGTAAGTAAAAACAAAGGTCAGAGAGGTAATAAATGGCTATGAAGTTTTATGATCCCGGAGAGCTAAATTTGCTAAATGGGAGTTCTTGCAGCGGTATACAGTGTCTATGATATTGCTTCCCTTGAGACGTGATGTCTGCAAATATCATTGTCCTAACAGGCCTCAGGTCTTTAGGCTGCAGGAAGGACCCGCTGCTGACTTTGTGTCAGACCTTGGCAGGGATGACCCGTGTTTGTCCTGCTTTTGCTTGTTCATGACTTCTGCAATTGTCTGTCTCTGTCTGTGTCCTGTTTCAGCATCTCATATTTCTCTCATTCTGTGATGCCTCTGCCTCTCCCACTGCCTTTCCCCTGGTTTTCATCTTTTATACTTACCCCTCACCCTGCCCTTTGCTGTCCTTGTTATTGCAGGCATTACCTTCTTCGGCAGAAGGACCTATTGAAGATAGAAAGGCCTGTGTTTCTCTCGCCATTCATGGCTGTCCTTCCCTCTCTGTTTAATCTTTGTCTTTGGGCAGTATAGTAGAGGCGGTGGCGAAGTAACGCCTTGTTTATGGTCACTGTATTGGTTGTTGCGTGTGCCAGCTGTGTTGTCATCACAGCTCCATAAGTGTTTATACTTACTTCACGGCACTCTTCTCCTGAATGGCTGGCTGTTGCAGCATCTGCTTCATGGTAATCTGGAACTTTCTGAACTCCTGTATTGATATATCATTAAAATGGCCGTAAAGACAAAGCAGCTCACACTCGTGCCTTCGCCTCATACACACACCAGCTACCAAAAATTGAGAGGTGTGCAACAAGGCAAAACAATACTAAAGCCTACCAGCAGTGTGACGTCATACAAAAGGGCTACGATGTCGAGCATAAACAGGCTGTAGCTGCCGGCTGGAGATACTAACTCAAGAGCATTTGTGTCATCAGTGCGCTCTGGAGGATGGCTTCAGTTTCTTTTATTCATTTACGTGAATATGTGCTTCTTCTGCAAAGAAACACGTAGCGGAAACCAGTGTATGAAACCCAGAGGAACGGAGCTGTACAGTAAAGCCAAAAGATGCATGAGATAGGAAGAATGACAAATGGCAAAGGAGCAACAAGAAAGGGGAAAGGGCTGTGCAAGCCTGTGATGCAGATCAAAGTCTATGTGATACCAGGGGAAGGAAGGAAGGAAAAATAGGTGGAGAAACACACACGCACACACATAGTTTCATGTGTGTGAAGCCATGGAAGGAGCGATGTCTGCAAAAAAGAAAGGGCACTGATCAAAAGAGAGATGAGGTGATGAAGGAGGCAGCGGGGATGACGCCAGGAAGAGGGGGAGGTACAGTCGGTGCCACAAGACCTTATTGTTCTGTTCACTATCTATATGGGAATATGGGAATGTTTTCATTTCATGGCCATCCTCCCTCTTTTCGTCTGTCGGCTAGATGCAAACATCCACCCACACATTCAGACACACACACAGTAAACTGTCACAACCTTTCTTTTGCATCTGCCGGGCAGGTAAAACTTTACAACCTTGAAATATGTTGCCACACTGTGCCTCGCAGCTTCACCTTCTTACCCTGACCACCGCAGAGAACCCATATTTAAAGTAAATAAAGAGTCAGCTGATGTCACTGATGCCATGGCCGCTATCTTGTATCACCTCATGTGCTGGGCTCGTCCGGCTAATGAATATGACTAGTGGAGGCCAAAACGGCAAAACAGCAGGAACGTTTAAATACACATGACTCCTGCGCAGCAGCAGAAGAAATTATTAACATAATGCCTCTCTGATTACCCGCCTCCCTGCCAGCTTGCACTTTTATGTGCTGGCCTTGTGGGTGAGGAGAGGAAGACGGGAAAAAAAGGAAACATGGACAAAATTGTGATTTCCTGTGTAGTGGTCCGATGCCTAATAAGATATTAATTTGCAGCACTGACATTCGTGGATACGGGATGCACAGATCAGAGGGAGAAGAGAGAAAATCTGTCGAAGCAGGAGGTGTGTCTGGAAAAAAGAAAACTAATTTGTTTCGATTCTGGGCTGCTTTCACCTTATAAATTTAATGAAATAGATTCTTTAAATTGGTATGCAGAACAGAAATACAGGAGGGATGAGTCACAGCAGTAAAGACAACAACCCACACATTCATATTAAAAATCGTTAGGCTGCATTAAACAGTACTTGCACAGGGACATAAACTAATTATGGCTGTTTTTCTTTTTTACTTCAGCTGTTAACTTTAAACTGTCATTTCTGGCAATTTTATCTCCTTAGGAACAAATCAGAATATCTCTGTCTACGTGTAGTGTCCTGCCAAAACACCAAACAGTGCATAAAAAGATGAGTTAAAGCAATAATTCACATTTTTCTGTAGCTTTCTCAAAAAAGACAGACAAGATAAAGGGTTACAATAAAAATATGTGTTGCTAGATTCACGCTAAAATTTGCTTGTGCCACTAAAGCTGTGAAATGCTACTTTTCAAAAGCTTGGCAAAAATGTTAAGACTGGGTTTCCCTCAGATAATCTACATATATATTAAATGCCTCATTTCAGATGATTCACCAACTTGAGTCCCTCCATAATTCTGTCGACGGTCAAACCGTTGCGTAGGCCTCTGAACACCATGTACACTCACAGGCAGGACAGAACATAACTCACAAAAGGACACTGAGCGGCCAACCTCAGCCTGGAGGTTAGAACTGATCCAGAGTTTCAGATCTTCTCTTTACCCTTATGAATGATGCATGACTGGCTGGAGTTTGGTACAGTTTAGAGAGAGAGAGGAAGTGAGAGACAGCAGCCATCGAGGCAAATAAGCATTGACTAAGGGTGCTACAGTTACACTGACCTCAGCTAATTTCTTCCAGTGGGTGCCACCAGGAGTGGGTGAACAGGATGGAAAGTGATGTGTGTGTGTGTATTGTGATTGCAGCTGTGAATTCTTTCCTTTTTTCCCTGACTCAGGCACAGAAAAGGGGATTAACAGAATTTCCTTTTTTGCGGAGAAGCAATCCAGTGTGTAGAATGACAACGATCATTGGGGCGGACTCATTCCCAGTGGGAGGTGGACTCTGCAGGAGCTGGCCTTTGTCATTGATTTTGTTCAAACATTTCATGACAGAATTTCTAGATGTAGCCAAATGGGAGACGTTCTCCACTTTGGTGGCTGCAGGATCTCGTCTCTGCTTTTTGCAGATGACGTGGTCCTGTCGACTTCATCAGTTGTTGACCTCCAGCTCACAGTGGGGTGGTTAGCAGCTGTGTGTGAAGTGGCAGGCTTGAGCATCGGAGATGAGTGAAGATGAATAACTTTAAGTAGCCTTTTTCCACTAATTCCTACTCGGCTCAACTGGACACAGTTCGACTTAATTTGATTTTCAGTTACAGTTGAGTACCATCTGAAGTGTGTGGGGTCAATATGGGATCACGGCGGGTTTCTTTGTGTAGGTATTTCTGTTGTTGCCAGGTTTCAGAAATGGTGCTTTTGATTTTCGTGAAGGAGACACTATCATGACTTAAGTCGCACCACTTACTAGTCAGTTATGCCATGTCCACACTATTATGTTTTTGTTTGAAAACGCATCGTTTTCTCTCCATTTTGGCTTCCCGTCCACACTGAGACGGCGTTTTCACTCAAGGAAAACACAGCGTTTTGAAAATTTCTCTCCAAACGCATACATTTGAAAACGGTGCTTTCGCGTCGCAGAGTGGACAGCAAAAATGGAGACTTTTTGAAAATATAGACACATTTCAAGTCATGTGATGCAGTCAAGTGACCAATTACACTAAGATAGCGGAAGGCATTTTACAGCAATTGATTTGTTTGCTCTCAATTTTGACAGCCCTATTAAAGATTAATATCAGTCTGTACATGCTCCAGATAGCTTTTCTTTAAATTCTTTAATTCTCACACGCTTTTGCAACAGAAATGAGGCAGGTCAAATCGGCTTGCGTTTCACTCATGCGCAGTACTGGAACGTAAGCGTTTTTGTCCGTTTCAATGTGGACGCACAGCTCTGTGAAAATGACTGAAAACGATAGTGTGCACGCGGAGCGTTTTCAGACGGAAACACCGTTTTCAAATCTATCCGGGGTAGCGTGGACGTAGCCTGAGATGAGTGAAGATGAGTAAGTTTAAGTAGCCTTTTCCCACTAATACCTACTCGGCTCAATGGGACGCAGCTCGACTTAATTTGATTTTTGGTTAAAGTATAGTGCCACCTAAAGGTGTGGGGTCAATATGGCAGCATGGCTGAAAGGCCTGTAACATCATTAGACACTAACACCACAACAATGGAGGACATTGAGGTAATGGTATACTTGCTGCTAGGGGGAATCACGTTTTGTCTCTCATTGCCAGGTTTTAGAAATGGTGCTTTTGATTTTCGTGAAGGAGACGCTATCATGACTCAAGTCACACCACTTCACACCAGTCAGTAGCATGCAGTCTGCTGACATCAAATTTTCGAATCACCTCAGATTGTTTGGAGCCCCAGCAAAGTAGGTACTAAAAAAGTACCAAGTACCAAGTACGATCACTTAATGGAAGCGATTTGAGCCGAGTAGGTACTAGTGGAAAAGGGCTATTAGAGTCCTGGCTACCACTGATGGGAGAGTGGAGCAGGAGATTGACAGATGGATTGATGCAGATGTTGCACCTCTCTGTTGTGGTGAAGGGAGAGCTGAATGTGTAAACGAAGCTGTTGGTTTACCTGGCGATCTACATTTCCACCCTCACAAGTTTTTGGTAATGACCAAAAGAAGGAGATCACAGATACAAGTGTGGAATTGAGTCCCTCCTGAAGAGCGACTGGGCTGTCTTTGTACGAATTTGACCATTTGTGAGGGACTTGGACTCCTCCATGTCAAAAAGCATTAAGCGGGGTGGTTCAAGTGTCTAAGTGGAATGCTTCCTGGGTGCCTCCTAGGTAGGGATGGGTATCGTTTAGGTTTTATCCGATACCAGTACCAAACCGGTACTTTTGAAACGGTGCCGGTGCTTAAATGGTGCTCGAACCGGTGCTTAAAGAATGGAGAACACAAAATTGGTCCAAAAACCTCTCATGTTCAGCTGTTTTTTTGTAAAAAGATAACAATGTTAGCCTTTTTTGCAGCTATAGGGGATTTATGGCATCACTCTTGGCTGGAAGCAGTGCTTAAACAATGGAAAAAAACAAACTTTGTCCAAAAACCTCTCATGTTTAGCTGTTTTCCACTTTTTCTTTGGTCATTTTAGCCTTTTTGGCCAGGGTGAAGGGAGTACCTGCCATCAAACAAGAAGACAGCCGCATGTAACTACGACGGTGTTTGCTAGTTCACCTTACATGCATTAATGTAATAACGTGGTTAGCCTACTCAGCGTAAATTACACACGAACAACATTAAGCTACTCACGCAGAGAAGAACGGCTGCTGCTGCCATCATCATCCATCATCATTTCTGCTACACTGGCAGGGCTAGGGGCCAGGACTCTATTCTTCGTGTTTTTGGGGGATGTTGCTAACTCCAGGTCAGATAACAGGCAACCCACGTGCAGTAGATGTGCTCGATGTGAGGTCTCGCAGCAAGCTATCAAATACGGCGCATTTCTCGGCTTTTAACAAAATGCTATACCAGATGTTTCATCAGATTCGAGGAGTTACCTCCTTTGCACAGTATCACCTTAAAGCACTTGTTGCAGGCTGCTGAGTTTGCATCTTTTGCTGTGAAGTACAGCCAGACTTTGACCGCTTCGCTTTGGGCATTTTTAATCTGTAGCTTTGCTCTAAAAGAACGTACGTACCTGGGCCCGCCTACTACGCTCGCAAAGGTAAAGTGATTGGCTGGAATCCAAAGTGTATGACATCTCAGGAAAAAAAAATAAAGCACCGAAATGTGCGCTGCTTTTCAGTCTGGTTACTACCGTTTATGTCAGAACCTGGTGCCATAATGGCACCGGATTCCAGTACCCATCCCTACTCCTAGGTGAGGTATTCAGGCATGTCATACTGCGAAGATGCCCTTGGACAGACCCAGGATGCACTGGAAGGATTATATCTATTAGCTGGGCTGGAAATGCCTCCTCAGGAGTTGAAGGAGGTTGCTGGGGAGAGCGAGATCTGGGCATCTCTGTTTCGACTAGTGCTCCTGTGACCTGGACCTGGATAAGCAATGGAAAGTGGATGGATGGATACATGCCAGAAAAATAAATAAAGCTGTCAGTGCCAATCACACGTCTGGAGTATAGTGTGGATTAAAACACATTCAGAATTCAAATGAAGAGGTAAAAGAAGCAGTGGTTGCATAAATCACAAGACTGTATTTGTTTGTTTATTTAGGTTTATGCAGTTTTTTTTATTTCAGTTGTTGTTAACTTTGTTTTAACACACTGGTTATGTTTCAGCACCAAAACTTAGAAGAAGTTTATAGTATAAGTTGTGTCCGTTCACATTATTGTTGAAGGTTACTCAACATGTTAAAATTTGACGTTCAGGGTCATCACCAAAACATTCCTATATGATGAACTGGGATTGAGCCCTGGCTCAAAATTGCTTCGCACACATGCCTGCTTTCTTGTCTAAGGTATGAAAATACCGTAAGCTGGACTGTGAGTAGGTGACAAGGATAAAGTAGGATAAGGCGGGAAAGAGAGAGGTGTGAGATAAAAAGGAAGGATGAGAAGAATGCAAGAGGGAAGAGGAAAGGTGATACGGTGGGCTGGGGAGTTGACAGATTGATGGATGACTTCGCTGTAGATGGATAGTGAGCTGAAAGAGAGCAGCAAAAAGTCACCTAAGCGCTGCCTTCACACACATGCAGATATAACCCAGATGCAGATGCATTTATACGCATGTTAAAATCAAGTGAAACAACATATAAACTGTCAAAACTTTAACCCTCAGACTACCGATATATTTAACACATGTGGACGACCAAACGGGGTCACTCAAAGAATAATTTACTGCGGAAAACAATAACAAAATAAAAGTAGCAAAAACTTTTTCTCTCTAATACATTATTAGAGATATAATTAATCTCATCTAAAGATTTTATTTTTGCAAAGTTGCAATTAATGTGCATATTTTGTGCAATAAAAATCCAAACTTTTCTTAAACAGAACGTGCAGCTTTTATCTCAGCTACAATAACACAAATCGTATTTATCATCCTTTAACCGTGGTATGATTTCATTTTAAATAAAAATGATTTGTGTTGGATTTGCAGGATGAACCCAATTAAGGTCATTTTGACTTCCGTATAAAATAGTTAAAACAGACACACAACCAGGCAGCCCAGAGATCCGGGCCTCCTCCATGTAGGTCATGCTCTAAACACCTCACCCAGCAGGCATCCTGGTCACATGACCGAATCACGTCAACTGGCTCCATTGATGTGGAGGAGTAGCGGCCCTACTCAGTGACTGAGCTCCTCACCCAATTTTTAATGTAGAGCCCAGAAATCCTTCAGAGGAAGCTAATTTTTGCTGCTTGTATCTATGATTTCATTCTTTTGGTCACTATCCACAATCTGTAGGATGAGGGTTAAACCAAAATTGTCATGTAGTAAACGTTTAATCGCTCCTGTTCACTAACACACACACACATGCGCATTATTAATGAGTATCATGCAGAACAGAGTAGTGTATTGACTAATAACTGTAAACAAGTATCTCCATGGGGTCTAATAGTGATTACTATCATTATTCTTCCTATGATTGCTTAGGCTTGTAGATAGAACATCACCCCAGCCAAATATAACACTACTTATTTAAATCTAGTACATCAACTCACAACATGTGTCACTGACATGCAAAGAGAGCTAAAGACTTCAAGCTGTCAAAGATATAAAAGTCAATCTTGGTTTGATTTATATGGAACACGAGCTTACTTATTTTATCAGGCAGGAAAAGAGCACCTAATGATTTGTTTTCTGGCACAGCAGCTGTAAAATATGCAAACTGATCACACTCACACTGACAAAACTGCAGCCAACTGTCAAACTTTATGTGGTGTCTGATGCGTCCACACTAAATGGGTGAAAGTACTGGGGCATTTATGCATTACACCTATAGGAGCATGGAAACCCATGCCATGAAGCTCCTGGTACATAGTTTTTGTGCTGATGTTAATGTGAAGGAGTAACGTTAAGCTACTGGCTGAGTTGCTGTGGTTCCTGGACTTTTATTCTTTGTAATAATCCCACTTACAGTTGATTGTGGAATGTGTAGGAGGTAAGACATTCCACAAACTGATTTGTTGCATTCATGGCATGCTATTAAAGTATAACACTTGAATTCAGCAAGCTCTTTAGAGCTCATGAATTCAAAAATTAAGAGGTGGGTCTCAGTACTTGTGTCCATCGATCCATTAATCCATCCATGCATCCATCCATTAATCCATGCATCCATCCATCCATTAATCCATCCATGCATCCATCCATTAATCCATGCATCCATCCACCCTCTTCTGCTCATCCTTATCAGCATCGCAGGGGGTCTGGGGCCTCCCACCTACCTTAGGGCATGAGGTGGGGTACACCCTGAACAGGCTGCCAATCTAATGTAGGGCTAAATACATGTATCCATGTCTGTTATTTGAAATTCAATAAGACCTTAGAACCATCACGTGTCCTATTGGCATCAGATTTATGGTTGTGAAGCAAAAGTAAATATATTAGTTTAAAGTTACTTTGCAAAAATTAAATATATAAAAATCAAATATATGCATGTAATATGTTAAATATAAAATACAAATATTTTCTGAAGAAACTTTCACAGGGTTTCTCTTGTATAAATTAGAGCACAAGCGCTATGCTGTTAGCTAAAGTCACTGAATGCACCATGGTTACAAACACTATCTCAGAATTGCATGCAGCAGTGCAGCACTGTGTCACACACTTACTTCAACACATTTCTCTCCCAGTTACCAATTTCATGCATTAACCTATCCAATTTGGCTACCTTAAAGCTAAACAGTGTTACTACAGCAAATAAAATGTGTTTTTAAAGCAACTTATCTACACATTCTAACAAGAAATAGCAAAGCTATGAAGAGCAGAGGGAACCAATACTTTTCTAGAGTAAGGTGTGAAGCAAAAGGCAGAAAATGTAATAGTGCTTTAATCAAGACACTTTCATTTCCTTTTTAATAAGTTTATCACCTTAAACTGAAACCCACCATAGTAATGCACTTATTATTACATGAACTGCTGTCACATCTCTTAATGAACTGAAGAAATGTGATAGCAGGAATGCAAACCCACATCCTCCACACAGAGTTCTTGTAGATGTTACACTCTTTGATCATGATATAGAGCATCAGCATCACAGCTCCGCTCGCACAGACTGCATATGACTGGATGACTGAGTGTTTGTGTTTATTTATGTGAGAGTGCACATTTGGGGTTAGAGCTTGTTTTAAGTGTTATGTGTGTTTATCCGCCTATATGAAAAAAACGTTTTCTTTTAGGTCTTCAAAGATTGTGTCGTTACAGTTATTCAGAGTAGGGAAACTGTAGGTTACTGTTTATTCCTCCAGCAAATATGGGACATAGCGTTTCACTAATAGTGCTCTTTGACTTGGATGAAACATGTCCCTCCACTGCAGCAGTGTACCTGCACAGTCATTGGTAAGTGATCAGTTTTCTTACCACATACTTTTTGTTGTCAAATAGCTACTTCCAGCTGTTTGCTTGCCAAACGGATCAGCACAGTGGGTAGATCCACGTGTTTGATTTGGCTGAGTTTTACGCCAGATATAATTTCTGAGCAACCCTGAAGGGGATTTGTGTCTCCAGCTGGAATCGAACCAGGAGCTTGAGGCTTGCCTTAACCACTACACCATAATAATCACAATATAATAATGAAGCAATTAAATACAAGCATAAAGTCAAATTTGTAGCACTATGGAGCTTGAAGATGTACCTGTGGTTTATTTCTACAGCAGCTCTAACCACGACTGGGGCTTTATCAAGCTATGCTGATACACCTTCGTCTTTGTTGCAGCTTGGGACCGAGTGTTCATGCTTAACTGAAGTAATTAATGACACTTTGGTCATGAAGGCCCAGGTGATACAATGATTCCCTGCAAATTAATTTAAGAAACACCTCAGAAAACAATTTAAAGAATAATTATCAGAATTGCTGCATGAATACATAACAGCACTCAACAGCACAGAAAGGGGGAAGAGAATAACATCGACTTCCTTGTTACGTCCTGACTGACTTTGCTAGAAGAGCATCTTCAAATCAGGTCTTTGTGTGGTGTCCCCCCGGTGGGCAGTGGTGCTTAGTAAAAGTGATTAAATGAAGGATAATCACTGAATCAGGGTTACTGAACCTGGGAAAAGAGTTTAGGGTGGTCTAGCCCATTCTCATTCACAAAGTCAGACCATATGGCCATACTGGCCTGATCATCCCTGATCAGCAGAGATGGAAAGTAGCAAAGTAGAAATACTTTGTTACTGTAACTACTGTACTTAAGTAGTTATTTTTACTTGTACTCCCTATGTCTTTAAACAAATATCTGTACTTTCTACTCCTCACATTTTAAAAAACATGCTTGTTACTTTTGGTTTAACGCATTTGAGGGGAGTTATTATTTTGTTTCTGCAGGCCTTCAAATATCGAACTGACTTGAGCTTAATCAGTAATGCATGAAAGGCAGTCCTGTTTGCATGTTAATCACCAGCGGATGTCACATAAAAAGCGATGAAGGAGGTAAAAGCGTGTGCTGTAGTCAGGTTCTAATTCATGAAACAGCTTCGGACACAAAGAGCAGTAAACCTCAGAGCAGCAGGTCAGCTGATCACAGCCTGTACATTAGGAAAATCTACCAGAGCTCTGAATAGAAATTATTGTGAGTTGTGACTCTTTCCTCCCATGCTGAGCCATTACAATTGATTTAAGGGTTCCGGTTATTGTTTCAAATTTTCCTTCTTTTTATCTGCTCATGTCCTATTTGCCCGATTCAAGCTGAATACATTTATTAGAATTCAAATTTAGACTGAAAATTATATGGGAAATTCTTTTGTTACACCAATTAAAATGATAATGAAAATAATAATATAATAAGAAGAATATATTATGCGTCTCTGTCAGACAAATATATTCTAAAGGATAATAACATGTGGTATGAAAGGTTTCCTGCTTCTGTATTTGTGGCACTGAAGTTGAATCACTCTGTTAGAGATGCTGCTCTTCTTCCTGTCCGGTAAGTGGTGCAGAGGGTGGTCAGGATTATCCAAGATGGATTATGGTTTGTTCTGTGACCCTCCTCTCCACCACAGCTTGACAAAGAGTCCAGTTTAAAGCCAGTCGTGTCATAGAGCCATCCTCGTCATTACTTTATTCAGTCCGCTGGTATCACCCAGCAGACTACAGCAGTGCACACTGCGCTCGCCATGACTGAGTGAGAGAAAACCTCCGTCATTTTGCTGCACACACTAAAGGATGTCAGTTTCCTTAGGAAATAGTCCCTGCTCTCCCCATAATGTACAGCCTGTGTTTTGGTCTTCCAGTTCAGCATGTTATCAATGAATATATGCCCAAGAACATGGAACACCAAGAACACCACATCAACATCCTACACATGGGTCACGTAGCCATTCTCGTCCTTTTGAAGTCGATCACCATCTCACTGGTGTTATTCACATTTAGAAGTAGATGGTTCTTCTCAGAAAACACCATCAAATCATCCACTATCAATAAAACAACCAACCACTGTAGAGCGGTCAGAGTAGGAGTTGTGTTGAAGATCTGAGATGTACTAAGTGCACAGAAATGCCTTTCTTTAGTTCCTTTAGTTTTTAAATTTTTTTTAACATAGATCTTTAGGATTACATTTGTCCATAATCCATTTTAGGAAAGTATATATCACAGACATTTCAGTGGAGCCTGGCAAACTTGGCCCTCCAATGTTTTTAACGTAGAGAACAGAACAAAATGGAAGACTGTGGAAACATAACAGTGGCTATAAGCTGGACTTGATCCCACAACAATACAAACCCACTCTATTCACTCCTACTCACTGAACTGCACTGCTGTAGAGTCTGTACCATTTAAACTGAAAGTCTCTTTCTGAGGAATGGTGGACGCTGCATAAAATTAACCCTTTAAAGCCCGTACCATGAAATAACTGCAAACAATTTGTAATTTTTTGAAAATGCAGAGTTTATTGAACCATCGGACAAATATGTTAATTATTATGACTTTTCATTTTTATTTCCTACATCTGGCATTTTTTAAAATGTCTTTAAAATTTATTCTGCAACTTATTGAAGTTTTTCAAAAATCTCACCAATGACGCCGAAGTCTCCAAAACTCATTAAAAAAACATGTCATCTAAAGGTATTATTGTCCTCAAACAGCTGACTTTTCTTGACTTCCCGTTATAGTGAAAAACAAATCTCACATGTGCCAAGCTGCCTGGAGGTTTTATGTGGACGTCTACTTGTAGACACCTTGCTCCCCACACCTGTATAACCACACTCTCCCCTTTCAGAAAAATAGTCGAGTATGAATTTGAAATATCTGATGAAATTCCCATGTGCACTCTTTTTCTTTGAACACAGCTATAGTTTTTCATTCTCGTTGTTTTTTATCCCATTTGCAGTCTTAGTAGCCTAACTTTTTAGGGAATTACAATGCCAAGTGAACCAGAAGGTACATTTACTCAAGATGATGAATAACAATACTTTTTTCCTTGACAAAAGCACGCATGATAAAATTAGCTGCATGTATGACCAACTTCCCAAGAGGCTCTGAACCAACAACACCAACAACTAATTACTGCACAATAGTAACTATTTCAAACAGGTGGTTGCTTTGCACGGAGTTATATGCACGCAGACACATGAACTACACATGCACACATAATTACTTTGAGTAACATGTACCAAAGGGTAGTAGTCACACTTTAGACAAATAGACCAAAAGATCCAACCAATAAAAAGAAGCATATTGAGGTTATGGGGCTTTAGGATGAATAGAATAGCAGAGAGGAACAGACTTGAGTTGGAGAAGCTGCTTTAGCTTAACTATTAAAAACAGAGAACATAATTTACCAAGTACTGTACACAGTATTGTGCAAAAGTATTGAGCCACTCATTATTTATTTATATTTTTCTTGTATTTAGTATTCCATGTATTTAGCATACATGAAAATATAGCATATAAGGCAAAAAACTTCCAATACTACCTTTGTTCTTCAACATAGCCTGAACTCTCTTAGACAAGCTTCTTGCAATTTCTTTAAATAGACTCCAAGAATAGTTCTTCAGGCCTCTGGAAGGACGTTCATAGTTTTGTTCCATTTGCTGTCCAGATGATCCCACACTGATTCAATAATGTTGAAGTCCAGGCTCTGGGGGGAGCAAATCCATGACTGATAGTGTTCAGTTGTTTGCTTTTTCTGCATTGACAGTGTGTTTGGGATCATTGTCAAGCTGAAAAATGAAGCTATTGCCAATCAGATGCTTTCCAGATGGTATGGCATGATGGATCAAAATCTGATGGTACTTTTCTGCGTTCATAATTCAGTCAGTTTTGACAAGATCCCAACACCACTGGCTGAAATGTGTCCTGAACATACACTCACTGTTGTACCTCTATCCTCACCTCCTCCGTACATACTGATGACAATTTGAAGCAAAAAATGTACATTTGGATTCATCACTCCAAAGGACCTGTTGTCACTGTTGTTCAGTCCAGCTTTTGTGTAATTTAGCATACCTTGGCCTTTTCTCCCTGTTTCCTTTCATTAAGAATGGCTTCTTCACAGCCGCCCTTCAACTGAGATCATTTCTGATGAGGTCTCAAGGAACAGTAGATGGATCAGCTGATGTGCCGGGTGCATCTCTCAGGCCCTGTGTCAGGTCTTTGCTGGACTTTCAGATACTGTTTATCTGCTGTACATAGTTTCTTTTTTGGGGGGGCTGTCACTTCCTTTTGCCCTTCACTATTCCAGTTTCCTCAGTTTTTCTAGGACACCATTCTGAGATACTCTGATATGTTTTGGGTTATAGTTCTTTCCAACTCATCTTTTTGGTGCAACAAGACTATTTTATGCCTGATAAACTGTGACAAGCATAAAAAAGTATGACAACTGTGTTATATTTGGCATTTTTGTTGGCATTTCAACCTAAGAAATTGGAACTAATTATGTGTCTTTTTGGATGGGCAGGAAAGTGGTAACAATGTGCCCAAATATAAAATATAAAATATATTCTTTGCTAAGGTGTCTGTTAAGTATAAACACAATAGTGGTTCATCCCGTGACGTAGGTGCCTTTGTGTGCTTGAATGACTCATTGGTTATTGTTAAGTGGCTGAAAATGTCAGGTACAAAGACTGGACTGAATGAGTAAAAAATGAAAAACTTCAGAAAGTCTGTCAAAGACAAAAATTAAAAAGGGTGGCTCAAGACTTGCACAGTACTGTAAAACTTGTGAGTGTTGTCTTTAGGAATCTAGTCTCTAAATTTCCCAGGAAACAGAGCACTCAGTGCTGGACAGGAAAAAGACAAAATCCATTTATGTTTGCTGTAATTCTTTATATTTAATCAAACGTATGATTTGTGACTTGAAGCTGAGAAAATTAATTTGACAGTTGGACTTGGAGTGTTCGGACCACCTGGATACAATCAGAGAAACTCACGAAGCCTCTGGATATGGTGAATACAAGCAATCAAAGAGCTCTGCCTGCTTTTGTGAGTGTGTATGGAAGTGTATTTGTGAATGTGCATTCCTTTGTGTGATACGGGACTCTGAACGCACCTGTGTATACACACTTCTTTTTCTGTTTGTTTGATTGATTATCCAGGAGCCAGTCAACACTTTCCTATCTATCACTCTCTTTTTTCTCTCCACACACACACACACACACACCCACACACACATATGTACACAAGCCATATAAGAGGTGAAGGCTCATGGCATATTAGCCACCTGTGGGTAAGCCAAGTACTGTGTAAATACCAAGAGGACTAAAGGGATGAGCCATGGCGCCCCATCAGCCCTAATCTAGGAGGACACCTAATCTCCACAATCCCCAGAAAGCCTCTTCCATCACTGCTAGTTGGAAAGGAATACTACCTGAAGGAACTCCATGAGAATATTGCTGGAGAGAGAATTCCAAAAAACTGTTTTGCTTATTTCCAACTGCCTTTTTTGAAGACTCCACCAGAATAACTTTTTATAAATCACAGTTCAACATAATCCTCATTAATGTTATATTGAGTGCAGCCTGGTGCAACACCTCAGCTGATGCACAGTCTGAAGCAAGCAGTTTTATCTCCCATCCCAACCTTTTAAGACAGCTTTCTTCTAATTGGCTGTCCCTTGCAAACAAAAGATTTGGCAGGTGGCTGGGGCTTTTATACTCACAGCTAGAATTGTGTGTCTGAGATTACCATTTCATTGTCATCCTCTCTCACTGGCATTCAATATATTCAAGAGTAGAAAAAATGTGTGTATAAACTACTCTGCACAAGTCTTGTTTCATATCTAACCCAAGGGATGAAAAAAGGGGTAAGACAAAACATAACACAACTTAGCAAACAAACAATTTTAAATTGCATCTTTAGACACTTTGTTAATAGCAGACATTTAGAAGAACGCATATTCAAAAATGTTTTGGGGATCTTGTCAGAATTGATGGAAATATGAATTATAAAGTATCAACAGATTTTCATCCACCATGCAATACCATCTGGAAAGTGTCTGACTTGCAACAGCATCACAAAAACATGTAATAACCTTTTCGCTGTTTAACAGAATCAACAAATTGATGATTTTCACCACTTCATATATAACAAGAAACTTAGTGGTTATAATAGCAAATAGCAAATATTCCATTAGCTGTAGAACGTGCCCATGCTGCAGTTTTGTTTGGTCTGTCCGTGCTGTTGGCAAACTGATAATATAATCACACTGAGAAATACAGATGTTGCTTATATAAATAAACAGAAGACAAATATGGGACCCATTGCACATTTATACGCAGAGAATGCTTTTACATCTATGTATGATTGGTAAACCATGCATTGTCTAAATAATAAGTACAGCACCACACACTATCCACCCCCATAAAGGGTATAGTTAAAAATCATTATACAAGATTGTCTTCTAACTAAATGTGCATCCATATAGCCAAATATGATGTCACGACATGATTGCATATTTCCGTGTTATGGTTTACCTATACATGTCAATAATATGTACCTGATAAAATTCTTATAAGTTTTTTTTTTTTTTTTTTAATAAATTTACATCACTTGAAATCCCTTGAAGTTGAGACCTTAGTGAAGATAATGCAGGACAGGTTCTCGTCGGTGACATTCCTAAATATCCTTGATGCATATGCTTATACTTTAGCTTATACTCGGAAGAGTGTAGAAGAAAGTGTAATAGAAATAGACAGATGTAGTGGAAGACAGATGTCCAATAATTTGATTGGATTCTTCTGAGGAACATCTGAATACATTCATCTGAACTGAGTATCTGTTGAAATAAATTCCCAGAATCACGGAACGAAGAGCTCCTTTTTTCCCCTTTCCTGTATTTTTTTTTTTCCACCGGAATAAGCGCTTTTCTGTGGAAGTGGATTTGAGCTGAACCTTCACCCTAAACCAGTTACTCACACCCAAATGTTACTAATAGCCTATCTGCACTTCAAACAGCACTTGAAAGGTTATTGGGGGAGGGGAGAAAAAACAACAACCAATTTGCATTTTTCAAGCTCTGCTCTGGCAGGTGGAGTGCTAATGAACAATTCTATGATCCATTAATCGGGATCTCGTTTGCACATGGGCGTCATCATAAAGTGCCACTTGAGTTTGCGTGGCTCCATCAGGAAGTCTAATCGAGACAATGGTGCTAATCAGTCCAAAGCAAACAGATCCCCTCCAGTTTAAAATGAACAGAAGCAAATCATGTAGTTAATGGCCTACTGGGGGGGAGGGGACTGGTTTCATGGAGCCTAAGTGTCATAAGAATGGCCTCATGTGCGGCGCTTAAAATGCAGGAGGGGAATAACAGTATACATGATCTATGATAATGGACAAATACCAGTGACTTTAAATAATTTTTTTTATGTGTGCCCTCAATATGATATGATAATATAATATTAAAATGATTGTGATTATGTCTTGATGCATGCTCAATCATCCAGGTAAGCAAATCCCGAAAGGTTTGGGATCTTGTGATTATGGCCATGATCGACTACACCTATGTGTCCTAACCACAGCTGCTGTATGGTTTGCTTTGTTACAATGAATTTAACTAGTTACTAATAATAATCTATATAGACAAAACTCTATTGCATTCTTATGTGTATATATATTCAAATCTTTTGTATATTTTAATACCCTTTAGATTTAGATTTAGATTGTGCAGTCCAGCGCGTGTGTGCTCTGAGTGACAATAAAGTGGTTATTCTAGTCTATTCTAGTTAGCTTCTGTTATCATGGTGTGGGTGGTATTTGATAGATTTATAATTTAAGAACATAAGAACAGTAACAAATTAAAGCAAAACAACACCCAACCATAATTTATCCCGCTCTCAGTGAATAAAAAGCATCAACACTTTCTTCTGACAGGCTTTGCTGACCATGTAAAACAAATCAACAAAGCCCAAAACTAAAGATTTTTCACTTTTTTTTTTGTGTATTTTTTTTTCTTTCATTTTGGAATTACAGAAATACAATTTCTGCCATTTTTTCCCTCAAAGGGTAGTTATTGTTTTTATTTCATGCTTTTAGTCATTAGCTTTTCTTTAGTGTAGTTTTAGTAGCTATAACACCCTCCTGCAGTCTTACATAATCTGCCAGTTCCTGTGCTTCTGTTACAGTCACACCAAAAAGAGTCGATTATCGGCCTGCTATTTAGGCCAACATTTTCTGCTATTGAGAATGAAGATGTCAGGGACGATTACAAGGTGAGCTGACAATGGCACTTACAAAGCAAGACACACATACACACCTAGTTATCTTGTTGCTAAGCATAAAGGGAGAGTGCAGAGAGATCCAGCCCAACCAGCCTTGAACCTATTATGTAATCTTCAGCTATAAGTAATTTTCTTATTAAGTAAATCAGATTTATTGAATTTAATGAAAATTATTTAACACGGCATCTTGAACAGCTAACACGACATGAAAGAAATCTTGATATCATCAAGGAAAAAGGCTCCATTGGTGCAGACTGTGTGCATAAAAAATCATGAGGATATTTGAATAACTGTAAAAGGTGAGATTTCAATGATCACCTTAATCGGGTACAGTAGGTTCAAATAGATCAAGCTTTTACTTTCATTTCCATGACATGATGACATGTTGCATAACAAGCATTTTAATGAACCCAATTCAGATTATCATTGCAATTGTGCCACTGTTATTTCACACCGCATGCATTCACACTCCATACAGTGAGCCATACGTTTATATTGGTGTAAACACTCAACGGGAGCTGGGGAGGAGGTTTTACACTGATTTACAGTCACTGTGACAAGTTAACTTATTATTATATAATCAGTTTTTCATCTTATTTTCTCAAAGTGTTTCAATTTCCCGCTGGTGTGATGTTGCAGTAAACCCATACACAATTAATCTAAAAAGACAGTGATAAAAAAAACAATGAATCAAGCAGGAAACAGGGCTCAGTAATCAATAATTAAATGACAGTGACAGAGAATGCACAGTGCGAGCTGCAAGGAATGTTCAGCCTCACTTTTGGGAAAGCGAGTGCTCATCATATTTGCTTATGTGGCTATAAAAGCAACTTAAACACCATATATGAAGACACTAGATGTTGTGCTTCTCTATCTCTCCTCTCTGTTCTGTAGAAAAGATACTTGAAAAAGGTTCGGGTGATAGCCATGTGTGTCCTCCAACTGAACTGCAGTGATATGCAAATAGGCACCGATCTACTCAGGAGACAAAAAAAAAAGGAGACAAAGCAAATGTCAAACTCTGCTCCCCTGAACTGGGGACCAGGGGTGCAGGAATGGGTGGGTAGGGACTGGTTGGTGGGGTGCACTGGGCTTATGCATTCAAGCAAATGTGCAGAAACACACATTAGTGCACTTATTCATGTGTGGATGTGTGCATGCGTGTTTATATATGCAATTATGAGCTTCTTCAGACATCACCATGTCACAGCTAGCTCATTCTGTCACCCAGCCATCCCGACAAATGCACACACAAGGCTCACAAGCCTCGATGCTTAATGCATGGAGGGGAAGAGGGTGTCTGGTGTTACTGTGAGGCCCTAAGCCGGTTAATGACGCCGGGCACCAGAAGCCCCACAGATGGCTAATCTAACCATTGTCTTCGGCACCCAGCCCCATTCAAGCAAACTCCTACTGGCCCCCCATGCAGCATGCTACTGTTTACCTCTCTTCCAACTAAATCTAATCCTGTTTAGCAACATTCTCAGAACTCTGAATGGCCTTTTTCCCCCCAGTACCCTCTCCTACCTCCAGTCCCTCTACCCTCTTCTTTTGTCTTTTCAAATGATAAAATGGGACGGCTGGGTGAGAAAGGGTCACGGCTATCCTCCCTTCTGTAAAAGGAGAGATAGGACCACTGGGGAAGTGCTGGGGGGGTGGAGGGGAGCATAAAAGCAAAAGAGAGGGTGGGAAGACCTTGGAATGTTCTGGGTTTCTTTCAAGGCTAGTTCATGCCCCAGCTAATTAACAATTATTCTCCATAGTTCTTGCATTCACTAATATGTAGGGATGATGGATATGGTGCTGACATTTGCAGCCTCCTCATGCTACTCCCAGAGCCTCCACCCTCTCCCTTTCCTCACATCATCTGTCACTCCAAGTTGACTGTGTCAATCTGGGGCCCAGTCTGCCTGATAGACACTCCAGAATTCCTTTCCCTATATGTGGTGGGAGGTGTCCGAGTGTGAAGAGCTGAACGTAAAAGTCTGCCAGACACACACTGGCTGCCTGTAACCTCTGCCGGTGCAGGAATGTCACAAAGCAGCCCAGCTAGGATCAGTGCATTGGGCCTGTGTGCTCACTCTGCCCTCTCTGCTAGTCTTTTTCACTTTTGTTTCCACACATATCAAAGCATTTTTCAGTTCTTTTTCTCAGCTTGCTAATATGACACACTGCCGTTTATACTGATTTGAATAAGTGGATAAGGGGCCCAAAGCCCCACAGAGAATAGGGAATGACTTGAAGCTCTTTCATCGCCCGCTGAAAAGGACATTGTTACTGTCCGAGCTCACCGCCGAGTTCCAGAGGCATTTCAACAGCGAGCAGAGATTACAGGCGATGAAGGAATCCACTTAACATGTTTTGTTTTGTATTTCTATCTTTTCTTCCCCTCCTATTTGCTCAGCGGTGGGGATATGAAAAGGAGGAATTATATACAAATGGGATTGCTTTCTAGCTGTTGCACCTAGGCATTGGCACGCTATGACTTCAAAGGCGACTGGAGTGCTTTGAAGTGTAGCTTGAAGAGAGACACATGCTTCTTTCTTGTCGTAATAATTGCTCAGTACATGATACTTAACACCACACCGAATGACAAGCTTGGATTCTATGAACATGACAACTGAGCTGGGTCACTGTCTCCTTTGACACCCAGTGTTCTGACAGAATCAGGGTCGCAGGGCGTACCAGGAAGATTTTAAAGGTGCTTTTGCAGTTACTCGGCTCCGTTTTTCCCGAGCTCAGAGTTCACTACATTTGTCAAAGCGAAAGATACAGTATTCGTATGCATTTGGAAGAGGCTTATTGTAATTTTTCCCCAATAAGGCGTACTTGGGTATTCTACACATGGTGTGTATATGCTAAGCTGACCCGAGATGCGGAAATGTTCCAGTGATTAGTACAGGACATCGGCATCAAAAGTTGTTCTCTGTAGCCGTAGTCTACACACAAAGAATTTGACCTTTGTGTCCCTTTCTGTTGACTACAACTGAGTTTGCAAGCACGCAACATTGTGCCAAATGTTGTCCTTGCCTGTGCCCCTAAAGCAGAGCAACACCAGAGAATTACTGATGCATGTAGGCGGCATATTAGTTGGATTTGGCAGCTACATTTTTACTGTGTTACTAGCGCTGGATAGATTAAAATGTAGTTGAGGTCTGATGGCAATCCCAGTGGTTACGTTCTGTTATCAGGTACTACATTCCCTAAAAACCTTTAAAGGAGTTCAGGTAATTTGGGGAAAAAAACCCATCCAGAGCTAAGTTTATTGTTAAAGGGAATCTTTAGACCTTGGGCAAGAAACCCCCTTTTTGTCGTCTCTCTCCTCTCAATTGAAAGTGTCACATTCCTTCTACCGTCACATCGCTTTATCTTATCATACGCTGAATGCTTCATGCAGCAAATAGTTCACTATGTTTCAAACTTTTTAAAAAAATTACTGATTTTTTTAAACTACAAAACCTAGATTTGTGACAACATATTCCCATAAAATAGATAATCTATTAAATCGACCTTGGACGCTGTAACTCTGTAAAGTTTCTTTTTTTTTCATGGCAAATGGGCAAAGCCAGCTTATTCTTGCTTTCACAGCCTGCAGATGAAAAGCAGAATTGCGTTTTTTTAAAAGCAGTTGAAAAGCATACAATTGGTGTTTTGGTCACTCGATGTATTAATTCGAGAAGCATTCATTCCTGGTAGAATATAAAATGTTTTTTGTGTTTATTTTGTGAGCTTTTGCTTGTGTTGCTGCCATGTAAGGATTATCCCAAACATTTTCTCTTAAGGAGGATAACAACAATTAGTGTGTTAAATGAAAATAAAGAATAAGTGACAATGAATTAAATTCTCCTGAATATTTTGCTGTTCATTGTTCCTGCTAGAAGCAGAAACTTGGAATTATATTGCTGCGCACAAGGCTGTAGGTTAAGAAGTCCATGTTCTTGCATTCAAGTGGTCACATCAATCACCCATCCTCACCTCTGTGATACATTTTCTTTAGCATTTATTCAGCTCAGACGGGGTACACCCTGAACCGATCGCCAGCACTGTGGCATGATACTTCAGTCTAAATATATTCCTAGTTCCCCACAATACAGTATGTATATATTTTATATTTTAAACAGTTTTTGTTGTTTATCATGAGACCAATCTGTCAAATCTCAGGTATCCCATGCTGAGACTGAAAAAGAAAAGAAAGAAAGAAAGAAAGCAAGACTGGCAGACCAGCAGCATCAGCAGTGTGATTCAACAATGTGGTTTCCATGCTGAGCAATGGGGAGCCTCCAGCACAAAGAGAAGTTCTGTTCCCCCTCTGATGAGCCAGCACAAACTGCCAGCCTCCTCACTGAATCACTCCCCTAGTAAATGTCCTTCACCATCAGCTTTTATGCAGCGCAGCTCTCTCACCCAGACTTCAGGCACTGTAAACGGCAAGCAGGGTCAGAGTAATTGAAATCATTAATCGTGTTTTATTCCACTTTGGGGCAAAGTAAGCTTGAATTGGAAAGAGGTTGGTAATGGCTTTGGATAATGTGCCAGTCTTTGAGGGGAAGCGAATGAAACAATATTGAGTTGCACATGGAATTGAGGTTTAAAGGTAGAATATTTGTAGATTATGTATTACGCTGTCGTTATGAAAATCATTGATTTATTCTTTTGAATTACTTTTCTACTGTATTGATTTATCACCTTAAATTGTAACCACCAAAGCATAAAAAGGAACAAACCCTCTCAAATTATCAAATAAACCTGCTCACATGTGAGAAACTAACTGAAATGAGGCCTTTGTGGCTTTGATATTCAACCTTGGGTCATTTCTTGGAGTAATGCAGTAAAGTACTATTATCTGGACCAGATAGGGCTACAGTTCCACATAGCAGAACACCCAAGGGTGAAAGGGCATAACCTGTCCCCCACTCAGTGCTGACCTCTAGCAGTATGTGATTTGGCTATGACGTTGGGATTTCACCACCACTACCCCCAGCCCTCACTGGTTCAGTCAAGACAACAATTTGAGATAGGATAATTATTAATTATCCTATCTCATAATTTTCCACCTGCCACAACCTTGCAGACACACTGGGTGAGGATTTCTAAATATGGTAGCCTGCTCCATCTAATATAGGGATTCAGCAGTTTAAAATGTTATCCATCACATCTGTAATCATCCATCCATCCATCCATTTTCTACTGCTTATTGAGGGCAGCAGTCTAAGGAGAGAATTCTAGACTTCCTTCTCCTCTGCCACCTTCTCCAGCTCTTTTGAAGGCCTTCCCAAGATAGTCGAAAGATGTAATCTCTCCAACATATCCTGGGTCTTCCCTGGGGGCCTTCTCCTTGTAGGACATGCTAGAAATACCTCAGCCAGGACGCATCCTAGTCAGATGCTCCAGCCAACTTAGCTGGCTCCTTCCATTGTGGAGGAGTGTTGACTCTACTTAGTCCCTCTTAAATGGCCCAGCATCTCACCTTATCACTAAGGCAAAGCCCAGCAATTGTTTGAAGGAAGCTAATTTCAACCACTTGTATTCATGATCTAATTCTTTCAGGTAAATGTCCCGCTTTGTTCATCTTTCACTCATGAACAACAAGACCATCTCTTCCTCTACATGTGTTCTGTTGACCTGGAGACAAACTTCGACTGCATCCCTCTGGGGATCCGGTGGAGGGTGCTTTGGGAACATAGGGTATCTGGCCCGTCATTACAGGTTATTTGGTCCCCTGTACAGCTGCAGTAAGAGGTTTGTCTGTATTCCTGGTAATAAGTCTCACTCGGTCCTGGTGGGTGTTGGACTCCTCCAGGGCTGCCATTTGTCACAGAATCTGTTTCTAGGTGGAAGCAAATTCTGGTAAATTTCCACTTTGGTGGTGGCCTTAGGATCTCATCTGCTTGTTGCAGAAGATGTGATTATGTTACCTTCATCAGGTAGTGTCCAGCTCACTCTGTGGTAGATCGCAGTTCGAAGTGGTTTATATTAAATAAGACTGAAAGAGGCAACAAAAAAGATCTGTATCAGTATTGTGTAATTAACATGAAGTAGAAATATGAAAAGGAAAAAGTTACTGAGGTTATTAAAGATAGTATTTACTGGCTAGCATGTTCAATGCCATGTGTTCTAAAATAACTTAGATTGCAACACATACGTAACTATGTAACCAGACATAAAACAACTTCATATTGCTGACATGAATTTACATGAATTCTTTGAGTGATTTGTTTAATGTGTAAAAAATATTTTGATAAGACTCAAGTTTACCGTCTTCTCACTTCTGTTGCTCACAGTATTTAGAGCCGGTCGGAGCGGGCACGCTCTGTTTTGCGTAACTATTTTTAAATCCCTGTAGCTCTGCAACCACGTAAGCTAGCACAATAATTTTTTTTGCATATGAAACCGGAGGACTTGTACTTACATCTTATGCCATCAGCTTGTCCTAGGTCACAGTTTCCTTCCACATAAAGCTTTGCAAAAACTGCATAAAAAGCGCTTGCAGCAACAAAAACATAATATTCCAGAAACATGCTTTGCCGATCCGATCAGCTGTTCATAACACTTCCTACGTTGGAATAGACGTCAGCGTGAACTTTTGCATGTCCGCCATTACCTGCCCGAAACCGGAAGTGACGTCATTTTCGCGGAAATCAGAATCAGAATACTTTATTGATCCCTGGGGGAAATTTTTTTTTTTTTTTTTTGTTACAGTGCTCCATTATAAACCAACATAAACCAACATTAAGACAAGACAGACAATACGCTAACTAAGAATAGTACAATAATGTAAAAAAAAACAAAATGTAGTTTTTTTTTACCATCAGGGCCTCAGGGCCTATACTGGTGTTTTTAAAAGTTATCTTTGACTTTATGACTTTCGGTGTCGTTTCTGGGATGCTTAGGACTCATATTGCACTGCTGGAAATAGTTTATTTTGATGCATATGCTGCTTTTTTGCAAATTTGCAGTATAATATTTATTTTCGTTTTTCCTGCAGTGTATAAAAAGTGGTGTATTTCAAAAATAAAACTATGAAGACACTCAAAATAAATTTCCTGTGGTAGGAAACTATTTTGTGCAACTTTTTTGTATTTACAGTTTTGAGAGATAAGCCTCTTAAATTTCTCTAACTAGAAATATATGTTAAAAAAGCAAAAACGATTTTCAATTTTTTTGTAGTTTATTGCACTTTTTTGCAATTTATGTAATTACTATGCACTTAATGAATACATATTATTAAAATCTGGGCTATAATTGTTTTATTGATGTATAGCAACTTGAAATGCTCCCAAAAATGGCACCACACCATGTAAAAATATAATATAAGCTCTGGCGGACTTGGTTCTATGGTAGGTCTTAAAGGGTTAATCCAAATGTTAACACTTAGCTGCCACAATCCAATCTGGTGTTCTGACTTTCAATATTAAGAATCACGCAAATATTTACATTTTAAAATGTCAGGCACTTTCTGTCATCTGTCTGAAGTCTAGGTCGGTTCAAGGCTTCTATCAGTGCAGTAAGTCAAAATAAGTCTGAAATCATTAAATTTGCAACGTGAGTCTGTGCCATGTTACTCGAGTTGCCTGCCTCTGTCTCTTAGCCTCTTACTTGGTGTGTGTTTTGCTGTGTGTCCCAAAGTGGGAGGCTATTTGAATAGCTGTTAATAACTGTTATTTCTACATCTAAAGTGAAGCAGGTCAGTCTCCTTTTTTAAAAATCTTTTATGTACAATACTAAATAATATTTACATCTTTTACATTAATTTATAATCTGTAATCACACAATGACTATGTATTTTAATATTTAATGCAATCAGGCTTTAAACAACTTGTGCTAAGTTTTACGCCACTACAGTCAATGACAGGAATTCAGGAGTACATAGAAAGCTTTTTTTAACCTTTTCTGAAAGCACTACATTAACATTGCTGTACATCGTTATATCATATCCATGTAATGCCTGTAAACGTATACAATAAATTTTCAAACTTTAAGAAAAGCTTTAAATTTCAACAAAATGATAAAGTGTTAAGTAATACAGAAATGATGGCTCCATCCCTCTGTCTAAGGGCAGGAAAAAGCATATCACAGTGCTGACTCTGTGTCGTATAGTTGGGCATGCATTAAGTGGTGGCTGCAGAAGGAGTGGGATTGCTTCCCTTGCAGTCCACCAGCAAGCATACCTGTCCTTGTCAGGATAACCGGCTTTGGACTGGTTTAACAGTGCTTCTTCCATAGCATGAAATGGACACTTACAGCAATAGCAAGAGCGTGACAGTGAATTCTGCCGTTTAGTTTCTCTTATCAAATCATGTATTTGCTTTGATTTTTTTCCGTTTGTTTATTCTCGTATAATTTTGACTTTCTGGCTATTTGACCGAATTAAATCAACATCATACACATGTTGTGACAATGTGGTGCAAGACCAAGAAAACACAAACACATTCTTGTCTATCTGGTTCACGTTGATCCAAACATAACTATGACCACATAGCTTTGTTTATATGCAAAAGACACTCACAGACATCAGGAAACCTGACAGCTATTACAAGGGATGGGAATCGAGACTCAGGCTCCCAACTGGAGTTGTTAGCCTGCTTGTCAATTGATCCCAATTATTAGTTCCACTTGGACTTGCATTACAATCTGCTAATTTCAGTTTGTTTGCAGGAGGAAGTTGTGCAGTCTACAGCATGGATATGGACATAAATTTCATTTTTATAGGACAAAAAGATGAGAGATAGCAAAGCGGAAACTGCATCCAGGACAGAAACAGCTGCATTATTCTGCTAACACAACTCCAGCTCTTAGCAAGCATCTACATGCTAATGCTAAGCTAGCCAAGAACCTAGAGTGACTAAAGCTGAGTGAATGCTGACCCAGATGCCGACCCAGACCATGAACTTCATCAGGTAACAAACCGATGAGCAGTCAGGCTGCAGCCTCTGCTTCTACCTGTTCATATTCCTAAAGTACAATCACCGTGGCGATCACTTTGAAATCTCTTTGTGCTGGTTTTCATCTTTGCTTTGTGCTGTTGGCGAGTGACATGCTGCAATACTTTTAAGGAAAGCATTATGTGTAATATGTGTTATAATTACTTTTTGAGTAACGACCCCAACACTGATCACAACAAAGAGTGGAAATACCTCCAACCATTTGACCCACAGCTTGCAATTAATTTGCATCAATTTAATGTCTTTGATATGTTGCTTAGCAATGCCAGTCACTTTCGGAGTCAACGAAAACCCAATAAGAACCGATAAGAGAATCAAATCAATAAGTGATGCCTGCGTGGCTTCTTTCCGGAAATCACAATCACTAAATTCTTATCCCTATCTCATTCTCACAGTTCCCATCCCTAGCTGTTACAGATGTGTAACCTGCTACACACGTTTTTAACTCGAGCAAAATGAAAATGATGAAAAGCTATAAGTTGTGTCACAGAGATCTGGAAGATTACTTTGCAGATCTGTTGCTGTGACCTTCCTTTTTGTGGTACTTGGACATTATAGAGTGCAGTCACCCGTAACAGTAAAAGATGCAAATGACTGGTATGTGATTTAAAGCTAGCAAAACCATCAATGCATAATGTACCAGTAAACCACTAACGTTGATATCTTTCTAAACTGCTGCTTATTTAATCCACTGTTGGCTGGCTAGAAAATAACAGTCAAGAGTAAATGCAGTGTGATGTAATAAAATAAATGCTGATATAACTTCAGTCGACCACTTTTAAATTCTACAGATTGATGGTATTTCACCAAAGTGCTCATTCACCTCAACAACTTTCAAACACAAATGAAATTTAACTTTCACTCATCTCAGGTGAATACAAATTACCTCAAAGACATATTTCAAGTGCCATTCCATCTCATCAGTTTGTAATGAATTTTATAATCCAAATACCCTTTCTTCTGAACAAGCCCTATCTGACTAAACTCTTTTCAACAGGTGTGCGAACCCATTTTTTTGTCTGATTGAAAGCCATTCATCACACTGGCAGTCTCTTCACTGCCAGTGTGATATACATATATATGTGTGTGCCTCATCTCAGCCCTTCAAAAAAACCTCCATGTAATACAGATACAGTAGTTATATGCCTGTACTCACTACCTTGAGGCAAATGTGAGGTCTTTTAGCTGGTATTTTCTTTGGTTGTTGGCCATTTATTGTTCACTGCAACTCAGATGGCAGACCTCATTGAACATATTTGATTAGGTATGTTAGATGGACTATGTTGAAATAACCTTCTGTTTTGTGCTTCAGCAAACCATCTAAACGCAAAGAGGGACATATAGGATATTACTTGGTAAATGTAGGAATCATGCTGTCATACTGCATTGAAGTGGTGGGTGGAACGAGAAGTACAGACAGCAGCGGGAGTAACGTGGCCAATGTGCTTCCCACGGGCTGAACTGTTCGCTCACATTGTATTAAACCTACAGTAGGTTTATACTTTCTCACTAGAACTGAACCTGATTTCATGAACATGACCTCTCTTTGACACTCGGAGCAGGCGGGCAGATGGTGACGAGGATTAAAAAGGAGCGCATCAGATGGATGATGGGAGCGAAGGCGTAGGAGATCAAAGACGACGCAACAAAAGGGAACAGTAGAGAGAAATTAACACCCCTCTTACAGTCCAGCTGTATTGTTTTTTTTTCTTTCTTCTTTTCAGTATGCCATAACAAAGACATATAACCATAATCGCAGTTACTCCACCATCATCAATCGATTCATTTCTCCTCCAGTGTTCTCCAGGTGCTCTGGGAGAAACCTCAGTATCTTTGTGTTTAAGGTGAGCGATGTGTAGAGGAATGCTTGACAGTGCATGCATGTAACATTTGTCTGTGTGTCTGTGTGTGTGTGCGTGTGTGTTAGAGAGAGAGAGAGGAAGGAGAAGATGGACAGTGCTTGTGTGTGTATGTGTGTATAGAGAGAATGTTCTCTGGCAGAGGAAATTAAGTCTGGCAATAATCACTAGTCCAGTGAGCGCGTGTATGTCCGGAGGAAAAAATTGTCTCAGTCAGTAACTACAGCCACATTATCTCAACCACACACGGCAGCAAGTTAACAGCGGGAGAATTGAGCTTTTGACCAGAGCTGGCAGTTCAAACCAATTTAGAAACTGTAACAAGAAGGTGTGCAACATGTCGTTTTGCCTCTTAAAGTCTGAATCGAGTTAGCATTTCATTACATTATCGTTACAGTAGCACAAAAATAGGGTTATCTTTCATCAGTTAATGGATTACAGATAAAATGGCATCAGTGACCCAGGACCTCAGTCAGACTGGTCAACAACCTCCTGGCAGCTGTGTTTTAGCTAGCAATGTTGTACTATCAGTGTCCATGCATTTTCTTTGGTCCCTAGAAGGTTGCCATAATTGCCAGTAGTGTGCTTGCAAGACGTTGACTGTGTGAGAAAAGTGACACAAGCCAGAAACAAAGTAAAAGTTGCTTCGTTTGAAATTTGTCAGCTGCAGCCAGCAGGGCACAAATTGTACTTTCCAGTGTGCATCACGCATTTTCAAGTTTCACTACTTTGAAGGCGGATATTTACCAAGAGTCTACATATAAGTCATCATCTTCCATGCAAACTACATCTGACTGTGACAATCTGCTGCTGACCAAAGCAGCCACAGGAGGTCTTTGCGACAGAACCTTCTTTGCGACAGATTTCACTCACAGACAGACAGCAATCTGCAGCAAACACACCAAACTGTAGGGGAATACACATTTTTCCCTAGCGACAGGAGGATGGCAGGGGTCATTGACCAGTCTCAAGGCCTGTGTTTTGGAGTAAAAAAAAGGTACTGTTGACACTTATGTGGATAATGTAGTGACAGGATTGTGTCTATGAGGTGGGAGTTCATTTTTCAAGGCGTAAAATACAGTAAAGAGAATATTTAGATCAAATTTTATTTTCTACCCATATCTACGTGGGTTCTCTCTGGGTACTCCAGCTCCAAAGATGTGCGGTTAGTGGGTTTAGATTAATTGGTGATTCTAAATTGCCCATAGGTGTGAATGTGAGTGTGAATGGTTATGTTAGCACTGGGACAGACTGGTAACCTGTCCAGGGTCGACTTTGCCTGTCGCCCTATAGTAGCTAAGATAAGCACAAGAAAAGATGGCGTGCAAACATTAACATTTGCAACATGCAAAACAAGTCTTATTTTTTGCAATTGAAATTAACCAACTGCACCTGTTTTTAGAAAACAGCACAGCTTTTTAAAAAACTAACGACACCTTGGAGCGCTCACACACTATTCTGGCCCGTTTAGAAAATCTACCCTTTAACATCAAGAGAATTTTGTTATTAACTGATTTTCAATGCCCAAGAACAGAAAAACTGAGCCATCTAAAGTGGCACACTAAGAATATACAACAGTTTAAAAAAAGGAAACGGGAGCTACATGTAAGTAATGTTAGTGTGTAGAGTGGATGTTTATTTTTACGCACTTTACTACAAAGACAGCTCTGTAAATATGATACAGTCAAACGTTACATGTGAGTGTAAGGCAGAAAATCAAATCAAAGTAAGTCATTTAATGTTACACTTTCTTAGCCGCCTTCCTTGGAAATAAAACAGATCGAATAATGTGTCACGTTAAATTTGTGTTTGTCGCATTGAAGCCATTTTGTAAGGTGCAGGTGCGGCCTCGTCTCAACTCAGTGGTGCATAGTGCGCTGAGACAAGTGATATCTATTGGATTGTGCTGTGTCTGTGCATGTCTCCCAACTGTCTGCCATGCCTCTCAGCCTATGTGATGGTTTTTATCACATCACACGGGACTAGTGGAGCATGTGTGGTAGGAGGTATGCTTGTATTGTTGTTGTCAAGCATGTCTAGATTTTTTTTTTTAAACCTGCTGCTAATCCTTTTTTCTGCTCCCGTCAGGCAGGGATGGCGTTCATATGTCAACAACATAGCAAAGCCGCACATACTCTTTCAGCTCAGTACGAAAACATGAAAGCAGTAATGAACAGCAGGCAACGGCGCTCAGTTTCAGTCACAGATTGATATGTACAGTAGTCACGAGTCAAGCACAGGTAGAGCCATGTGAAAACACTCAGATTACAACTGATAGACTTCAGCTAAAATGCTCACAGAGGGAACCAATCATATTCAAAATGCCAAATTTGACATTTACAGTAACATTTTACCAACTGAACCCATTTATGCTATCACACGACGCCACTGCAAAAGCTGTAAATCACTAGCTTTGTACTTAAAGCATGCTCTGTAATTGTACACCGATATATTGAGAGAATCAAGCGTAGGATTAAGGGGAGAAGGATTAAGGGTAGAACAGATGTGCAGAACAAACAGGATGTCACTGCTGTTAAAAGTGCATCTGAAAAATTCTTCCCCTTCTCAAACAGTTGCAACACAGCGCTCTAAAATGCAGCTTCACAAATCAGTTCATTTTAATCTTATTATGGAAACTGAGTTTATGGGAAGTCTTTGATGTGTGGAGTATAGCTTTTATTTCACATTTTCCATGTGTTTAATATGACGGCTCTAATGATCTAGAATGTAATGAGAGGTAATTGCCAACGCTAACTACGCCGCTATCGAAAGCCTTTATTGTTCTTTATTGGGCACCATTTGCACCCTGATAGTGCACTCTGCTAAATTAGGCTTGATGCAAATCTTGGTTAATGAGCGATATGTGAGTACTGTGTGTTTAGGCTTGTCTCAATACGGCTATTAAACACAGCGCTCGCTGGTGTGGCACGACGGCAACAACTATCCTCAGAGCATTAATGTCTGATTAGTTTATTTAAATCTGTGTCTAGTTTAACAGAATGACGGCCTCTCTGTTTGCCAGCTGTCCTACATTTTTACTTCCACAACTGCTCCTCCTCCTTCGTGGAAAAAGAGGGCACACTTTTACCCAACATGCATCACGATTTGGCCTTTCCGTGACCCCCCGTCCACCGCGGCGACAGCGTCTGGCTGCGGGCGGAATCGCGTAACGTTCGTTTTTGACCAATCGGAATTCTCTGCTGCGACTGACTGGTGTGTGGAGCGGCGTCACCAAGCAACACCAATAAATATAGCAGGAAAAAAACCGGCAAGTCTCTTAATCTGTGAAATCTGTCAGTTTCACTTTTTCGCGAATCATATTATTTTACCAAACAGAGAAAACTTCGCCCCGCTGCGCTTGCCTTACATTTTCTAAACCCTCGCCTTTGTTCCGTGACAACTCATTGTAACTCGTACTGTTTATAGGTCACTGGTGAGCCAGAAAGATGAATCCAAGTTCCTAATGAGTTGACACTTTGTTCCTCATAGAAACAACTCGCAGCTGCGAGAATTATCCAACACCCCCCATTGGCTCACCTTTGTGTCCCTGCCACCTGACATTAGACTGGTCCACGCCGGCCTTGTTAGAGGTCCTTAGTGAGGTCAAGGAGTAAGACCGGACACCTGATGGCAGACACAGTTTGTGTGTGAACGAGAAATTAATTTTATTCTGCATGTTTGCAGTTTATTCTACCAGGGAGTTTTTTGACTGCCAAAATGCTTTATTTGAAAAAAGCATTTCTGTATTTTACCTTGCGCTGTCCCTTTATGTTGAAGCCACATGTTGCATGGAAGGACTATTCTTCCCTCCTCCTGTGATGCATCTGTTTGCCTCTGTCTCGGGTGAAATCTTTCCCCTATGATCGCCAATTTGCTGACCTCCCCAGTACCCTTAATGTACATACACATGTATAAAATATGGTTTTTACATCATTAGATTAATTTCTGGGATTTTCCAAGGGTAGCTGCATGCGCAACCAGTCATTTTGTTCTATAAGCAGGCCTGAAACAAGACAGAAAGCACTCAGGTGTTCAAGGGGTTAAAAAACACATTGTGTGACCCGACAAAGTTATATATCTTGAATGAATAAAAAAGAATTACATGAATTATAAAAGGCAGTGTCAACCCGAGGTTTTCAATTCACTCTGTTCTCTTATTTAATCATTTTCTGATTTATTAATATTGCTGTTTTCAGGTAAGAACATTTTCCCAGCTCCACATCGGAAATCAAGATTAAATATTGGTTGTTTCTGCGCTCAAGTTTAATTTGAAAATGCGAGTGGATTCTATAGATAACGCAAGCCATGAAAAACAAAAAGGAAATATCACATACAAAATAAATGATCTGATGGGCAAAATGGTTGTTAAAGTTATTCTGAAAATACCTGTAAAAGATGGGCATGGTTATGTATTCAGCACACTGTGAGATGTGAAATCTTGGCTGTTCTATAAATCGTGGTTATTTATGTTGCAGATGCGCAAACAACTGGTTTTTTTCCCCCCGTGAAATTTTAAGAAAGAAAAACAAATAGTCTGTCATGGCTGCCAAGCCTGGATTCTGATATATTCCATCTTGCGCGGTGTATTTGCAAATAGAAGCGATAAGGCAGGAGGTGGGAAATATGCTCTTTTTTTTCAACTGCATCTTCTCTTGACGTAGTCCTTTCAGACTTCCTCGACCATGCCGGGCTGTTTTTTCCCTCCATAAATCAAGGACAGTGGGGAGGACGAGGTGTGATTGCTTTCACACCCAGGAAGTAATCACACCGGACCTGCCACAGCTCTGATTAAGACTGATAAATATCCACGAGCAGTTAATGAGATGTCAGGCAGGAACAAGGCCCTTTCCTTCATGCCTATGGAGACACCAATGGAGAGGAAAAATGACCTCGACTTTGCAATGTCACGACCGTCTTTCATAAAAGCAGCGCAACGTATTAGTTGGTGTGCCAGATCATCAATAAAGCGGCTGCACTGTTTCTTGATTTTGTCAGCTAAAAAGATAACAATTAATTTTTTTTTTTACAAAGGAGTGATTTTATTTTAGATAATAAGTAGAGAGAGACAACAAAAGGCTCATTCAGGCAGGTCGCAATTAGCTGATGAAAAGCACGTCTTAAATGTTTGTCGCCGGCGCCCCGTCATAAAAGTTGACTCCAGTAACCGAGCATACAGTTCTTCACTTTAAAATTCAAATCGATAAAAACTGTTTTGAGGGTTTTGTAAACACTGCACTGAATTAAGCTCCTCCAAAGGCACACGAGTGCAATGCTGCCTGATAAAACTGTGATGATGACACAATGTTAGCTGGATTCTAGAGTCCAGTCCTCTCTCAGTCTAAGCTTGCACTGCGTGGGGCTAGTATCATGATCTGTTTACAGTAAATTCAGGCTTTGCAGCCATGAGGACATCTTATCTCCATGCAGCGGCCTTTTCATGCGATTGCTCAGTGGCGCTGGTGTACCTGAAGGCTGCCGTACCTCTCACATGTGACACATTCCCACAGCCGTCCAGTCCTGTGACCGTGAACTTCAGGTCACCCCCTGGTCCCTGGGCGCAGTCCTGTTGAATATTGTTTCCCTGGCAGACATACTCATCCCATCAGACAGAAAGCCCATGCAGCTGCACCCAAACACCCAACAATAGGATGCTTGTTCTAGGGGAGAAGAGGATGGGTCCCCCCTTTTTTTTCTTTTGGGGAAGGGGGCGATGTGAACGGGTGGTCAGATATTTCAGGGGTTTTGCAGTGGGATAATCCTTTGTGATGTCTCTTTGAAAGGAAGCAATGGTCTGAAGGTTTTGGGAGCATTAGACAAAGTGAGGAGTTTACGGTTTTCTTTGTACAGTCGAGATGATGCATTCCTACTTTTTATGCAAAACAGCATGACACAATTTTTCAGAAAATGATCTGTTTTTTCTTCCCCTTTTGTTTATGCACGGTAATATATCGATTCATTGTCAGGACACATGAAAGGAACAAAAATCTTAAAATTCTGGATTTATTAAAATATCAGACTGGGTTAGCAGAAAACATGGAAGTGAGTGCTTTTGTTGGAATGTTAAGATGGACTGACCTAATCTAACCAAACAGCAACGCATGTAATTAGCACTGTCATAACAGACAACAAGATAATACAGCAGCAACAAGGCATGTAATGTATGACAAAACATAACTGACACTTTAAGGATAATCGCTGCATGACTCTTCAGTGACGCATCATGCATACTGCTTTTTAGTTTTTTTGTGCAGTTGAGTTCTTTCTCATTTTATTCTGTTTCAAAGGCCCTTAATTCAAGAGAGGAAATGCCGGCTGCAGACAAACGCGTGCACAGAGGCATACACATATTCTTTTGTTGGGAGTATTTGCCAATTAGCAAGTTGTGGGACTGGAGTGGTAATTGGGCTTTCCAGTCGGCTGGTGTCTGTGTACAGCTTAGTTGAGACAGGTCTGAAGCTAAACGCCTCGCTATTTGTCCAGCAATTATGTCAGGTCCCCATGTCATAGTACAGACGTGACCAATTAGCTGTGCCAAGCTGAAGTGAAAGAGAAGGATTATGGGAGAGGATGAAAAAAGTAGACAGAGAATGGGCTGTGCGGGTGTTAGTGGGGAGCCCATGAGGGGGGGTGGGGGGTGATGGGAGGTAGTCTGCAGGGACTAGGCGAGAATAAAGGGACAGACAGACTCTGAGGGGAAGAGGGAGCGGATTTCTCCTTTTTTCCCTGCCGCTGTATGATCCGTGTTTTCCATTGATTCTCTTCCTGACCGACATGTGCCTAAGACATGTTAATGCATAGCAATATTTATGCTAATGCTGCCTTAGTGACCGAGCTGGGATAAGAAATTAATCTTTATTGACGTCTTAATAATTCTCTCCTGCAAAATGTGTCCCCCGTGACACATTTTGATGAAACTAGACTGCCGACAATCAATATTCTCCAGCTTGGAGTAACGTGACACAATGTCAATAGGCGTAGGAAAGTATACAGTGCTCTAGTTCATCTTGGCATTTGTCCATATTTACTTCAGACTGACAGATTATACTACAGATCGAGTACTGATAGAGCACTAGCTTCGAGGGCTAGCTCAAAATCTATGCTAGCAGCTAGTCAGGTTTTTAGAGTTCTCTGCTAAGGTGGTTAAGTGTGTTAAGAAAACAAATAAAAAGGAGCAATAGAATGATATGTGTCTGATTAAAAAAAATCAAGAATTGTCCTGTGAATCTTTTACTTTATTTACAATAACTGAAATCAATCTGTAAAAAGGCTAAAAACATAATTTCGCTTCAACGCATTTCAAATATTTCTATGTTCAAACTTCTCTGAGCACATCTACTACAGGTGGAGCATTTGGAAAATATCTGATTTACCCAGACACCGAGGAGGACTGATCCAAGGCTCTGCGTTTAATTGGAAGAGGAAACGAAGGAGAGGGGAGCCAAGGGACGAGGCAAGGGGCAAATGAGGTAGAATCTATGATCTGAGCGTCTCCGCCTTTCTGCTGGAAAACAAAATTGTTGCTCAGTGCCTGCAGAGAGGAGTTGAGTTCATATTAATTAGTGAGCTTGAAAGAAAATATGGGGAGCTTTAAAGTTGTCGGTTATTGACATAACTTTTTGATTTGATTGTGACCAAGCTTATTATGGTTCGTTACAACCGATCTAAAAGCTGAAACTGAAAAAAAAGAAATACCAACCCATCCTCTAAAAAGAAAACTTACATAACCAAAATAGTTTTTTATACACCAGAAATGTCATTATTTTGTATATTTGGATAATCTATGCAGTTGTAGAATTTTAAAAGAAAAGAAAAAATATCTTCATTTTACAGCTTACATCCAGTTATATGCAGTGTTGGGACTAACGCGTTATTAAGTAACGCGTTACAGTAACTACGTTATTATTGTGGTAACGAGCACGGTAACTAGTTATTATGCCAAAATCAGGAACGCGTTACTCGTTACTGGGATTTAGATAGGCTCGTTATTCGTTACTTCGTGTGGTGGCTATCGCGGAGCTTCCACAGATTCAGTAACATTAGCAAGTGGTGGAGGCCAGCAGGTGGATGAGAGAAAGGGGAGGCAGGAGGAGAGACCCGAAGCGGCCGCCCGTCCGAGTGTCAGGTGAACTGAACTTCAGGTAAGAAGTTATGACCTGCAATCTATCTGGGTCAGATATAAACCAAGTTTAGTTGGAGTTTATTTTCGTTGTGCTGACTTTTTCGTACTGCGTGCTAGCTAGCATGACGGGGTTTCTATACAGCTGGGTGGGTGCTATGTTACTGATGTTGAACTTTATTTTGTTCATACGGTTAATTATTAGAGTTGCCAACTGTTCCCTAAAAAACGGAATCGTCTCATATTCAGAGAAATTATTACGCGTTTCGTATTTAGGTGAAAAGGAACAGTTTGTCCCGGACTTCAGCTACAATGAAAAAGACACAAAGCTGGAGTTATTCTGTGTCTTTGCTGCACAGCTGCCTCTTCTTCTCTCATTCTCTCCCCTCCCTCTCCTGTTGCTACTTTAATCATGAAACTGATCAATGATCAGCTGATCGGCTTTTCCCTCTTGTTTATTTATCGTCCACTTTGCGCCAGAAAGAGGAAACCACCGGATGTCACGTTAAACAGCAGCACGTTTGATCAGCTGTTGTTAGAATTTATTTAATATTACTTTCTAGTATCAGCTGATGTTTGCTGGAGCCACAGCTGTAAAGCTGCTGGTCATGATATCGGTTTGGCTATCTGGTGAGTGGGAAACATGAAGATGAAACCAGGAGATGTCCTTACTGAATCATCAGAGCTGAACAGGTGATGGAGAAACAGGTTTACCTTTTAGGTGACATGAATGAGTTGAAGGGAAGTTATGAACTGTTTCTGAGAGACAAATAACACCAGGATCCTTTTCTATGTAGCTGACAGCTGGTAACTGTGCAGGGGCGGGTCTAGCAACGTTTTGCCAGGGGGGCAGGTAGGGCATTAACAGGGAAAGGGGGGCACAAAGAAATACTTTCTTATTCTCATTTAAAATGTCTAGCTTTTAATAAATAATTATCTGAATCTTACAACAAACGATTGATAGATTGATACATACAGGGAGTGCAGAATTATTAAGCAAATGAGTATTTTGTCCACTTCATCCTCTTCATGCATGTTGTCTTACTCCAAGCTGTATAGGCTCGAAAGCCTACTACCAATTAAGCATATTAGGTGATGTGCATCTCTGTAATGAGAAGGGGTGTGGTCTAATGACATTAACACCCTATATCAGGTGTGCATAATTATTAGGCAACTTCCTTTCCTTTGGCAAAATGGGTCAAAAGAAGGACTTGACAGGCTCAGAAAAGTCAAAAATAGTGAGATATCTTGCAGAGGGATGCAGCAGTCTCAAAATTGCAAAGCTTCTGAAGCGTGATCATCGAACAATCAAGCGTTTCATTCAAAATAGTCAACAGGGTCGCAAGAAGCGTGTGGAAAAACCAAGGCGCAAAATAACTGCCCATGAACTGAGAAAAGTCAAGCGTGCAGCTGCCAAGATGCCACTTGCCACCAGTTTGGCCATATTTCAGAGCTGCAACATCACTGGAGTGCCCAAAAGCACAAGGTGTGCAATACTCAGAGACATGGCCAAGGTAAGAAAGGCTGAAAGACGACCACCACTGAACAAGACACACAAGCTGAAACGTCAAGACTGGGCCAAGAAATATCTCAAGACTGATTTTTCTAAGGTTTTATGGACTGATGAAATGAGAGTGAGTCTTGATGGGCCAGATGGATGGGCCCGTGGCTGGATTGGTAAAGGGCAGAGAGCTCCAGTCCGACTCAGACGCCAGCAAGGTGGAGGTGGAGTACTGGTTTGGGCTGGTATCATCAAAGATGAGCTTGTGGGGCCTTTTCGGGTTGAGGATAGAGTCAAGCTCAACTCCCAGTCCTACTGCCAGTTTCTGGAAGACACCTTCTTCAAGCAGTGGTACAGGAAGAAGTCTGCATCCTTCAAGAAAAACATGATTTTCATGCAGGACAATGCTCCATCACACGCGTCCAAGTACTCCACAGTGTGGCTGGCAAGAAAGGGTATAAAAGAAGAAAAACTAATGACATGGCCTCCTTGTTCACCTGATCTGAACCCCATTGAGAACCTGTGGTCCATCATCAAATGTGAGATTTACAAGGAGGGAAAACAGTACACCTCTCTGAACAGTGTCTGGGAGGCTGTGGTTGCTGCTGCACGCAATGTTGATGGTGAACAGATCAAAACACTGACAGAATCCATGGATGGCAGGCTTTTGAGTGTCCTTGCAAAGAAAGGTGGCTATATTGGTCGCTGATTTGTTTTTGTTTTGTTTTTGAATGTCAGAAATGTATATTTGTGAATGTGGAGATGTTATATTGGTTTCACTGGTGAAAATAAATAATTGAAATGGGTATATATTTGTTTTTTGTTAAGTTGCCTAATAATTGTGCACAGTAATAGTCACCTGCACACACAGATATCCCCCTAAAATAGCTAAAACTAAAAACAAACTAAAAACTACTTCCAAAAACATTCAGCTTTGATATTAATGAGTTTTTTGGGTTCATTGAGAACATGGTTGTTGTTCAATAATAAAATTATTCCTCAAAAATACAACTTGCCTAATAATTCTGCACTCCCTGTATATACCATCAAGACAGTGTACATCACTGTCACAACAGTGTTTGTTTTCATTCAAAGGCTTTATGATTTTTGCTATAATGGTGGGCCGGTCTCTAGTCAAAATGCCTGGGCTGATTTTTTGTCCCAGTCCAGCCCTGTATGCAACTCATCTGCAGTCTGGTGTTACCTACATCTTCCTATTCGGAAGGCAGAATTTCTGAGTTCTGAGTACAATCAAAAGCACCACGACTGCAGTTTTTGTGTTGGATGTAAAAAGCGCACATGATGCTGTAACGTAGGCTAGAATCATGGCGGTGGTCAACGATGGTCCAGGCGTGGGATTTCTCTCGTGGAAATATGCACATTATTTTTTCCTTTAGTAGGTGGCACAGTGCACTTGTGGCAAGTAAGCAAGCTAGAAGACTGGCACTCTTGCTGGGTATCCAGTTAGCAACACATTAACAAGAGAAGTCTGAGTAAAACCAAAGTTACTTTCCCTAGTAACTAGTTACTTTGAAAGTAACGAGTAACTTGAAGTAACTGAGTTACTTTTGATGGAAGTAACTAGTAATGTAACTAAGTTACTAATTTAAAGTAACTTACCCAACACTGGTTATATGTTAGGTAAATAAAATCTAGATAAAAACATAACATCTGGTACACCCATGTTTTATAGAAAGGATTTTAAAATTGATCTAATAAGGATTCTAGCTGCTCAACAGTCCCGGGTCTCTGCTGCTATATTTTTCTGTTCATGATCGGTCAGATGTTTTCAGTTGGTGAAAGGTCTGGACTCCAGGCAGACCAGTTTAACCGCCCTTCTACTGTGAAGCCATGCTACTGTAATAGATGCAGGATGTGGTTTAGCATTGTCTTGTTTAAATATGCAAGGCCCTCCCTGAGAAACATCGTCTAGATGGGAGCATATGTTGCTCCAAAACCTGTGTTTACCTTTCAGTGTCTTTCCAGATGTGCGAGCTGCCAGTTCAACAGGCGCTGATGTACTCTCACACCATCAGCCCTCAGTTGAAACGTAGGCTTTGAACTGAGGGCTGATAACAAGCCGGATGGTCTCTCTTCTCTTTAATCTGGTGGAAATGGCGTCCATGTTTTTGACAAAGAATTTCAAATTTCAACTCCGCTGACCACAGAACAGTTTTCCAATTTGTCTCAGTCCATTTTAAATGAGCTTTGGCCCTGAAAAGACAGCAGCATTTCTCGATCATGTTCACATATGGCTGCTTTGCACGATAGAGCTTTCAGCAAGCGTTGTGGATAGCACAGTGAACTGTGTTCCCAGACAGTGATTTCTATGACAGAATCATTTGATTCGCTTTGATGCAGCTGTGTCTGAGGGACTCGAAATTAAGGGCATTCAGTATTGATTTCCTGTGCACAGAGGTTTCTCCAGATTCTGTATTTTTAGAAACAATATTATGAACTGTAGATGAGGAGATATTCATTTTATTCATTGGGTAGGTGCAGTTTTTTGCAAGACTGGTGAACCTCTGCCCATCTTTATTTCTGGAATCTCTGTCTCTCTAAGACGTTCCTTTTTTATACTCAGGCACGTTACAGACCAACTGGCTTTGTAAATGCCATCATGGAACTACAGGTGCAGCAGAAACAGATGAACTCCAGGTAACGTCTTCCATAGATCAGTTTCTATTTATTAGTGTCTTAAAGGTTTTGTTATCTTCAGGTTTGGTTTGGTTTTTTTCTGTGGGAAGAGCAGTAATGCAGCTTAAGCCTGTCTGAAACATTCTTAAGCCTTATTGCTTCAGTTGGAGTTAAGAAGGCAGCACGCGGTACGATGAGTTACCTTGTTGCCTCACAGCATGAAGGTCTTGAGTTCAATTCCACCACTTGGCCGAGGACTTTCTGTGTGCAGTTTGCGTGGGTTCTCTCTGAGCACTCTGGCTCCTCCCACAGTCCCAAGACATGGAATTAGTGGGGTTAAGTTAACTGGTTATTCTAAATTGCCCACAGAGTGGGATCTTAGCTCAGGGGTAGGCAGCTCCAGGCCCCGAGTGCCAGTGTCCTGCAGGTTTTAGATATCACCCTGGGTCAGCACACCTGAATCAAATGATTAGTTCATTCCCAGGCCTCTGGAGAACTTCATGACATGTTGAGGAGGGAATTTAGCCATCTGAATCAGCTGCAAGGATCAAGGACACATCTAAAACCTGCAGGACACCGGCACTCGAGGCCTGGAGTTGCCTACCCCTGGTTTAGCTGAACCTGATTTGTCTTTTATTTTTGTAATTTTTATTTATTAATATGTTTTTTTTCTGTCCTGATGAAGGCTTTGATGTTGTTTTACCCAAGAAGACATGCTATTGTCATTACTTTAAAGCCCTGGGTTTGTCACAGTAACATTAAATGTTTGTATCGGGCAATAATTTGACTGCAAAACATGTGAGTGATTACGAACTGGCATGGCATAAAATAAGAACATGATACACGTCCAAGTCCACAGGCATAAATTATCAATTCAAAACACAACACAGAGGCTTAATTTCTTAAATAATTTAATGCAAAAGGGTCTTTTAAAAATATTTCTACAAGAATGCATCATCACCTTTTAGTAATTTCTTGTTTATGTCTGCATCATTAAATACATCTCAATCCTTTTCAAAGAGGAATCAACAATTGAGTCTATCAGTTCTTCATTCACCCCCACCTCCTACCCCCATTTCACTAAACATGTACAGTACTCTCTGAAACATGTCGCTTACTTTTACGAGGGTTTTTAAAAGTGGCGAGAAGACATATGCGTAGTGAGAAGAGAAGACAGAAGAAAAGACAGTACTGTATATATTTATTTAAAACACAACTGAAGAAAAAAAAGCTAAAGATATATAAGTGAGGGGCGGCGGTAGGGGCGGGGTTGGGAGAGGGCGGGTGAATGTGCTGTGGTGGATGATGTAAAATGTAAAGAAAGGCAGGAATGTCTGGATAGTTTAAATCCATGTGGCACACAAGGAGATAGCGGACAAAGCCCGATCTCTGATGATGAAAACGGCAATACTTTTCTAACATATGGTCTCACACACAAACACACACACACATGCTCACACAGACTAAAAGTACCAGTTTATCTCAATTTCAGCATCATAAAGTCTGATAAATGAACAAAGAACACAGGAGAGAAAGCCATTTCCTCTCAGTGATGTTAAATACGAAACACTCTCCCAAATGTGTGAAAAATACACTTAAAGATTAATTGTTTGCGTTGATGTGGTGACGGTTTAATCTTTTAAATATGTGCAACGCTGCCATTTGAGCTCATCACTCATGGCCGGTTAACTTTGGTGAACCCAGCTCCAGGGTCCGGAACACCATGTGCACCTCATCAAGAGTTCATGCGAGCTCCAGAACTGTCATTTTTCATGATTAGGCATGTCTGCCTTCTGATTTCGTTGAGCCCCTTTATTCCCTGTTTTCTAGCTTTTTTTGCCCGTCAGCTGTGTCTCATTTGGCACCGCATCCAAGTTGACAACAGTGGGGTTAAGCTGAGTGACTGAGCCCAGTGAAGGAAGTGTATGGTAAGAAACTTTGACAAATGAAAAAAGTGAGACTATGAGTCTGTTATTTCTGCTTCTGTCATATCTCAATGTCTGTCGCTCTTTTCCAACAAAACAGTGTTTTGCATCATAAGAGGAAACAATATACTTGTGGAAAAAAATTAAAGCCTGCCTACAGATTCTACTCATGTTAGCAAATGTTGTCGCTGGGACTGACACGCCTGGTTGTGAGCCATCATGTCAAATATGCCTTGGCGACCTCAATGAAGTCTGACTTAACTGCAGAATTCCTATTTGAGTTTCTCCTACAACTGTTACATGTTAGTAAGCCCTTAATAGAGTGTACTAGCAGTAGTGACAACACATGTATGTGGAATGAGAACACGCAAATGTGGGAACGCATTGTGTGCTTTGCATAACGTCCTCTTCATTTGAAAGAACTTATGAGGGGTTGGCACGCTCCACGGTCACTAACATCATGCTGTCCTTACATATCTACGGAATAATATTGTCATAATGTGCTGATCACCTCTGGAAGGTCACACCGGTGATGTACCTTGTGGATCCCTATTCAGCTAACTTGAAATACCTCTCTGTGAGGAGTGCAGATGGTAGAGTCTCAGAATTGTGGCTTTCAGTTACAATGAAAGGAGCTGCAGATTTTGACTGCGTGTCTGGGCTGTTGATCCTGCACTGTACTAATCGTGCACTAGCGGCATGAGCTGAAACAGGATGATTACAGGCCACAGAGGGAATGAAGAGCTCTAATGATGGGTCATCTTGCCCTGGATGTCTGTGTCATCCGCATGCTTATATCCTTGTGAGACCTGATGGGCCACCTGCATTATTTTAACCAACAGTGACCAGCAGGGTTCTCCTCTGATGTCTCTCACGTGAGTATCGTTTTGTAGGAAAGTGCAGGTCACATGATGGAGTTCCACCTCTTGGGGTGGAAATGACTAGTCTGACACAACAATGCCTCTGGACCTGCTCCCTAATAATAACAGTCCTTGGTAAGATGTGTTGGTCTGCATTTAAGTGACTTTCAGGAGTGAAAATAATGTGCCTGGAAGACGATTAAGTACAGCTTCACAAACGCTCTTCATGTTGCAAATGAGAATGGATTCAGGGAAGCTTAATATCGAGTTTAAATGGCACACAAAAACTTTAACACACCTACAGTGAGTTGACCATTCAGAGGAAACCCAGACAAATGGTGTTCAACTCTTCCACCCTACTTCCTGACTTTCCCTCTTCTTCCTTTGTCCTTTTCTTCGCTCAAAATCAAACATTTCACAACAGCACGTCCGTTTTGTCAAAACACCATTTTTTTCTCTTGTTATTTATCTTATTTTTCGTTACAAAACATGTACAGGCTGTTTAGAACAACAACAAAAATACAATATCCAATTATTATGCAATTTCTCTTGTTTTAATAATCATCAATTCAATAGGTGAATCCTCTTGGGAGTTTCTCTTCCTTCTGATTGTTCCAAGTCCCCAAACGGCCTAAAGTCCTTCTGGGTGTTGGGGAGGGGTGTGTGGGTTGGTGGGTGAGGTACAAATAAATACATAGGGCAGGACGCCAAGAAATTAAAACAAGGATTCTGATTATTTCTAAAACCCACACAATAGAAAGTAGAAATTAAAGTGTCCATCATGGTTTGTCTTCAGTTTCTGCATGATGCATATATATATATATATATATAATTTCATATATATATATGTTTACGTCCAAAGTCCATTTTTTTGGATTCAATAAAAAAAAGAATGTTTTTAACAGTTGTCCACAGAATATAGCATAAGTGTTTCAGATATATTTGCTCCTTATCACAGTTCAGTTCATGCGTAAATTCTCCATGGTGGCAAATAGCGGAAGCCGTATTGTACAGTATATTTGTGTGCAACTCGCCACACCCGCACATCCAGTCGCACTTGATCACACATACAAACCCACATGCACACACGCACACATACAAAAATGCACACAAAAAGGCCAAAAGGGTCTTTCTATTTTGTTGCCACAGTCCTCGTCTCCCCCCCAGTCGTCACCGCGTATCCAGTGGGGGTACTTCAGTCTGACCAGTCGTTTTGAAACCACAAATCTCCCAAAATATGATCAAGAAAGAAAAACATTAAAATAAAAAAATCTGACAAACAGAAAATATGGTGCAGACAAAGGAAAGTAGAAAAGCAAAATACCAGGTGTAAAATGCAGTTGATGAGCAGGTGTTCCCACACCGGGAAACTATCCTGAGTCACTTCAGGTCAGAGTGAAGAGGTCGTCTCTGAGCTACCGAGGATCCAGCAACCATAACAGGTGTCCAGAAATATGGCCGCCTCCCTTTGACCTTTATTGACCTCCGTCACTCCTTCGACCTTTAGACTGCAGCCCATCGTATTGCCCTCCTCCACCACCCCACCCTTTTCCAGCAAGTGCCCTTTTAGATAACACACCTTCAATATGAAGATGGAGAACAACACACGTGCACAATAAAACAACTTCTAGCAAGGAAAAAACAAAACAAGGAAACTGTCCTCTCGCTCTCCCGTGGTCTGAAACACTTTTTTTTTTTGCTTAGATTTTCGTTATATGTAAAAACGTTTTCACTTTTTTTTTTTATACAAGGGTCTTCCTTCTTTCCTACATAGATCATCCAGCAGAGCTGGGAACAGGAATCAAGGGGAGGGGCTCTTGTGTGAGGATAAGAGTGTGACATTTAAGTGACAGGACTAAGGCCAACTCCACTACAATGCACATGCATGCAAACATCAACTCACTCCAGAGCTGGTGAAGCACGCGTAAGGATATACGGGGGTTTACTATTTCTCCTCTTTCAAAAACACACAAGCTCCGATTGGATGAGGGGAGAAAAAACAGAAAACTAACAAAAAATGCAGAAACAGGAAATGTAAGTGGTAATGAAATAAAGAAAGAAAAAGTATTCAGAGGCACTGCAAGCCAGTTTCGTAGTGTCTAATTGGCAGAGATGGGTCAGGCAGCTAGGGTTTTCCAGTGGCAATCTCTGGCACAGTTTCTCCCCCTTTTTCCATCTGGCTGTCCTTCGACTGCATCGGTTTGCGTGTCTTCTCACTCACACCTGGACAGGAAGTGTTTGGTTCATCTGTAGTCTCATGTCCTGAATGCTACCAAGAATTTTCTTCTGATGGCCAGCCAATGTAACCCCTATCCGCAGCAGGTCCCTGTGAGCGAAGAACAAAAAGGAAACAAAAAAAAAAAAGGAAAAATGAGAACAGGTGGCTCAGTCGTGAAAACAAAAGAAAAGAAAAGAAAATAAATAAAAGAAGGAAAACATCACATGAAGCTGAAGTGCAAATTTCACTGTTCACCACAAGTGAACACATACTCGACCAGGTGGGAACGCAACATAGGCCTCACCTTGGCGATGGACCATAAAATGGATTCTGAGAGTGAGGTAACAAAATGGGAGCACTCATCTGAGTGTTAGTCTTAATGCATGATACCTTTGTTACCCAGCAGGTGGGCAAGAGGATGTGAGTCGAGCAGCAGTAATGACAGTTAATGATTAAAGTGCAAACTTTGCTACTGTCTGGCAGGTGGCAGACTTCACAGAGTCTATACCCGTCTGTCACTTGGCGAGAAAAAAAACACGGGAACACGGAAGCAAAAGGTTTTCTTCATCAACAACAGCCTTTCTCTGTATAACTACATGCTACTTTCAGCAGGTAGGTCCACCTTTCAACCACCCAATCATGTGGCAGCAACTCAATGCATTTAGACGTGTGCATATGGTCGAGTCAACCTGCTGCAGTTCAAACAGAGCGTCTCCATTGCAAAGCTCGGTTGTCAAGTGACTTTGAACGTGGCAAAGTCAGACGGGCTGGAAACTGCTGATCTGCTGAGATTTTCCCCGTACAGCCATCTTTAGGATTTACAGAGGATGGTTTAAAAAAGAGAATTTTTCCAGCGAGTGGCTGTTCTCTGAGTTAAAAATGCCTCCTGCATGTCAGAGTGCATCGAGCTGATGGGAAGGCATCAGTTACTCAAATACCTACTCGTTACAACAAAAGTATGCAGAAGAGCATCTCCAAATGCACAACAAGTTGAACCTTGAAACAGAAGACCACACTGGGTGTCACCCCTAAGAACAGGAAACAGGGGCTACAGTAGGCAGAGGTTAAGTAAAACTGGACCATAGCAGGTGCCTGGGTAATGAGTCTCAGTTTCTGCTGCGACATTTCGAAGGGTCAGAACTTAAAACAACATGAAAACATGGATCCATCCGGCCTTATGTCGATGATTCAGACTGGTTGTGGTGTAATGGTGCGAAGGATATTTTCTTGTCAGGCTTTGGGCCTCGAGCATAATTTAAACACAACAGTCTGCCTGAGTATAGCTGACTGATCACAGTGGGATGGACTACTTCATGCACAAGGTAATCATGTCACAAACCTCAAGTCATCTCAAACTAGTTTCTTGAACATGATGTGTTCACTGCTCTCAAATATCCTCTCAAATCTGCATCAGCTGTGTGATGCTATCATTTCAATGTCAGTAATTTCATACTAGTATAAATATGTCTATACATACACTTGCTTGACTTCTCCAGATAATAGCTGAGGAGAGAGCAGACCATCAGCTGACCAGCTGACCACGAGTGCTCTGCCTCTGTACGCGTCCTGTCCCTTCTGATCTAATATAACCTACAGACAACATGCTTTCTCACTTTATGAGTGTCTCTGCTTCAAAAACAAAGGTATACAGTGAAGTCTATCGCTTAACCAGATATGTACATAATCGCAGGTACACAAATCCGCAGCGCACATCTGTCCTCTCGTCACATTCGAGTCGCCACAACTTCACACAAACAAATTCTCCCCCACCCCCCATATTTTGCCAACCCCATCAGCACAGTGACAGAGGATGAAATGATAATAAATGGGCACCATTAGAGGAATTACTGGCCATTAAGGGCAACAGAGAGCCACAGTACACCACACCTGTCAGCCTAGCCAAATTGAAACAAATTACTCCCACCTCCACTGCCTATTATGCACCTAATGAGAATGATTTATTTATCATTATAATCCTAATTCATTTATTTAATCATCACTGGCCTGCAATTTCCATGGTTTCCATTGCATCATTTCCTGTTTGTAAACATGATCAAAGCTGAACCAAATTGCAGTAAAGGAAACAGCCGCAGGAGTTAGCTTAAAAATTGTAGGCTGCGGTGCTGTGCAATCGTGTAACGGTGATTTGTTTGCTTCTAAAACAGGCGACAAAGTATCAGTTTCTGAGTTACCAACTTCTGATCAACCAAATATAATCACTTTGTCATCTCTGACATCTTCAATTATTAAACTAGTGTTCAGCATATATCAAAGTATGTGAGCATACCTACTGGAAAACAAATATAAATGTATTCTTTTTCTTATTCTGTGATATCTGAGTTGGTTCAGAGACCTGTTTTCCGCATCTCATCATCATATTTAAGTGTTTTTAATTTGACTCTGAATCTCAGTCCTGCTCAGGCGTTGTAGACCTGAGTAGCTCCACTCACTCTGCTGTCATCTGGGCCACCAGGTCAAAGGAAGCAAATCCTGCGTTGACAAAGTTGTCACGGTAGCGGCTCATCTTGATGGCATCCAGCCAGTCCCCCACAGTGGTGAAAGTGGTATAGTCTGGCACACAGCGGTCAAGCAAGGGCTGAGAAACCCTACATTAGGGGACAGGGGGGGAAGGGAGGGAGGAGAGAGAAAGAGAAACAGAGAGAGAGAGAGGGTTAAGGTCGTCACTCTGTGTGCCTCTACCGGCCAACCTCACCCCCAAACGCCCCCCGCTGAGCGCCACCTCTCCATTTCTCTCCTCCTCTGTTCTCCCCCCCCTCCTCCTCTCCTCTCCTCTGTACTGAGTTGTGTGCAGGGGCGAGTGGAGGGGCGGGGCGGGGACCCAGGGAATGTACAGGGTGGGTGAGGAGCAAGTTGTGACTGTGGAGAGACTGGCTGGAGGCTTGGGTGGTGGATGTTGGCGCAACAGCTGGTGAGGGGAGGTCACGTGTATTCACACACAGAGCTTCAAATCTAGCTTAAACCAGCAACAAGTGTTAAAGAAACCAAGTGGAGATTGTTTTAGTCAGGAATGCATCTGCCTGGCAGCATCGGTGATGGTGATAATGTTAATAACAATGCAGAAAAGTGCCTTCTTTATGAAAACCTCAAGAAATGAAAACCTGGAAATATCTGAAAAGCTCTGTCTTTGTGTTTTGCTTCTCGTTCTTTTTGTTGCAAAGAGATGTCGGGTGTATTGTTTGGGGACTGATGAGAGGAGGAAAAAAAAAAGATCAACAACAACTTGAAATTCAATCTCTGTGGTTGTACTGAGTCGCACTATTAAACCATCTACAAACGTGCTTTAAATCTGATCTGGAAAGATTGGACTCTTTGCGGTTTTGCAGGTCAGTTCAAATCAAATTTCGTCCGGCTGTGAGAACACGAGCTTAAACGACGGGCTGGGAGCCATATGCCTTTCAGTGCATAATTACCAATGCATAAAATGATACACTGTGTGCAACACGAGTCCGCAAAGGTGGAAATATTTTTTAAAAATTGCTTTCAGGAAAAGAGGGAAAAACACTGAAATGTAAACACAGATGTCACTCACATGTGTGCGCAGTTTCGCATTAGCGCCGACTTGCAATGTTGGGGACTCTGGAAGAAATGACTCACAAACTCATAGTTCATGTGTGTTTGACAGCGCATGAATGTGATTAGTTGCGCAACGCTTCCCTCAAACGTCTTGAAAACGTGTCGGAGGGCGCTCTGCGTGTTGCTGCGCACCTGTTGACAGCCCCAAAAGGGCTTTTTAGGGAAAAAAAAAAGAACCTAACCTCCTGCGCTGATCAACTCTGCAGATAGAGAGGCCACCTTGGGAGTTTTAATAAAACGGCGCAACAACTCAGAGCGAAGCGCAGCAGATGAACGACAGAGGAGGTGGAGGTGGAGAGAATGTCCTGGGATGTGAAGGGAAAAAACAAGAAAGAGCACCACTGTCTCCACTCCTCTCCGCTCCGTTGATCCCTGTCATCCTTTTTGATGGCATTAGATTCATTAACAATTAAAAGGAATGGAGAGAGAACGAGAGGGGAAGGAGAAAGCACACGGAGGAGGAGGAGGGGAGTTAATAACAGTGATACAGAGGCTCCATTGAGTGGTGTAGATGGAGTGATTTTTAATAAGGCCTGTGCTTGGGCATCCAAGCCCTCGGGCTGTCGTTAACGCACGACTCTGGCTTCTCTTAATGGAGTATTGTTGGTCCTCCCATAAAATTGACTTCAAAAGGGGTCCAGACTTATGCTGGCCACATGTTAGCCACAAGCACAACGCAGCAGGAAGGCTGGATAATGCTGTGAGCTAGCTAGTGAGACCACTACGAGCCGAACTTCATGTCATAAAAAAATGGCTGCTGCATTAGTCAGTGGTTTGGCCTTTTATGCAGTCATTGTTTTATGATGTTTGATGTTTCTTTCTTTGCTTGTTCTGACCGATTCAGCTGCAGCAAAGGATAGAAATCACCGAAGCTCACGCGGGCAAATATTCAGTCAGGTCAGGCATGTGCAACTCCCGCAGTCAAAGTCTTTAATGTCAGACAGCGTTAGCTAACCTCCAGCCACCCTTCAGTGCCGACCAGGACGACTGTAACATCTTTTACTCCTCCCTTGTTAGGTCTATCGGCAGGAGGCCACCTCTCTGCTGGCCCATTTAAAATCTCGTTAGTGGCTAATTAAAAGGCACTCTCATCTCTTTTTTGCATCGCCTTAATCGGGCTAATTAACCGCAAGCTTAATCTTCTAAGAGCGTCGCTCCTGTGGCCAACCGAGACCCTGGTTTCCCCCTTGAGCACAACCCAGGATTGTCTCTGTCCCTCCCTCAAGACAGAAAGACCCCGATGCAGAGACAGATAGGTAGGTCAGCCCCATCAGCTTTGCGCCAACTCGTTCCTCCAAATTCTTTCCAAGAAACCAATTGGACGGAAAGATAGTTCAGCTAAATGTAGATGTGACACGTCGAGCTCCCAGCTGGCGATGAAGCTGCTTTAAGGCTCGAATTGAGCAATAGTAATTTGGATTTGTATAACAGCTTACCCTGAGCTTGTGCAAACTAAAGAGTTGAATGAGATGATATCGGAACAATAAAAAAGAAGCCTGTTGCAGATGATTCAGGAACATTCATATCCACTATTTAAACTTAGCAATACTTGCAGAGTTCTCTACCCTTGGTGCTAATGAAATTGCCTGACCAGCACTCTCTTTAGTGACTGAGTTCCTTAAATCAATAAACTTAATTGACTGAAGGTTCTTGTTATTATATTACACCGCAAAAGCCAAGCAAGCCTAATCCGCCATATGACTCGGGAAAGGTAGTCATTGCTAATATCCATTTATGCTATGACCATAATTATGCATTATTAATACACAGAGCATTACACTTAACAAGAGCCCTCAGGGGCATTTAGAAAAACACCATCACATTTAAAGTCCCCTTCTATGATAACACGTTCCTCAGCATAAACAAGCATTTACTGCAAAGCTCCACTTGACATGGCCTTCATACTAATTTTGACTTTAACGTGACCAATGTGCTTTTTATATTAAGGCTTACCCCGAGGACTGTGTGCTGTTGGTGACTACTTTGAGACTGGCAGCATTGCGAATAAGCTTATCCAAAGTGGCCACGATCTGGGTGAATTTAGGTCGTAGGTTCCTTTCTTTCACCCAGCAGTCCAACATGAGCTGGTGCAGAGCCGTCGGGCAGTCCATGGGTGGGGGCAGTCGATAGTCCTGCTCCACGGCATTTATCACCTGGGGAAGGACAACAGAGAAATCCCAATCACTTCTAATCACAGAGTGTAGCGCAGAGGGAGGGCGGACGATGCGAGAGAGGCGGTCGATGGAAAACAGCACGGCAGAACAGAGTGAATGGTGGGAATTATAAAAACCGGGGATAAAGAAGGAAAAAATGGCTTTGGTTATTCACAGAAACAAGGGCAAGCAAAAGTTGGAGCTGTGGGTGGATGTGTGGTGAGAAAAAGAATGGCTCTTCCACATAAATGGAAGAAGAAGGTGGTTTCTTATATATAAGCATAAATTCTCTTGTGATCTTACATCTTGATTGCTCATGTCCCAGTACGGCCGCTCGCCATACGACATAACTTCCCACATGACGATGCCGTAGCTCCAGACGTCGCTGGCAGAGGTGAACTTCCTGTAGGCGATTGCCTCTGGAGCGGTCCAGCGAATGGGGATCTTCCCTCCCTGTGGATATGCGAATGAGTAGGTGAGCATGAAATACTGGAGAGATGGAGCGCAAACACAGAGTCACACACATACAAGAGGGAAAGAGAGGGTGAGAAAAAAACTATCCAAGGGAAACGTTGATGCACAACAGATGGGTGCATGCCATAGAACCCAAACACCGCATTCAAACAAGGTTAGTCAGACGTTTACAGACAAATGACACGTGCAGAGAGGTGAAACTTTAAGGATATGAAATGTGCAGCACAGTGCATTTTTCAGTGTCATTGTTAATCCTTTTCATTCAACTATGTACCCGATAGACAGTTGCTGACTCATACTAGGAGTGTCTCTTGGAGTAAAGAGCACAAAAATGAACACAACTGCTTCCTGCCATAAGGAGAATTGACCTTCTGCACGCCTCCTGACATTGCTCTGTGCTTTTTCTCCTTCTTTGCTTTACTATACATGGATGTAAAAAATGGTCAGCGTCTTTCATATCGGGCTGAATCAGAGCTGAGAAGAAAAAAACAAAGCTGTCTTTATACCATCGTTCATATTCATAAGTCTATTATCCTCAGTATACCCTTTTAGACATAAATCCCAAACTGCTTTGCCAGTTGAAGAATATTAGAGACTCCAGCAATTTGTCAGCAACCGATTTTGTAACGTTTCTGGGAATTTAAAACAAATCATGTGTAACACCTGCGTGCGATTGGAGGTACTCTTGTGATCTTTAAATTTCACGTATTCATTAATGTCATTAACTGGATCATTCCACACCCTTTAATATAGACTTCTATACCCTTAACTGTTCTTAATTTGTCCACTTGTCTGTGCCACAGTGACAAGAAAAACCTCTGATCTTGTGGGAACAGACCGGGCATTTATTGGACACGATGATTAAAAGAAAACAACAATAATGGGTTGATGTTGGAACAACATATGTAGCATTTTTAAACACAGGTATACAGACAAACACAAAAAGCAGTCAAGTGTAATATATCCACTAACTCACCAGTGAGCTGGTGTAGGTTGGATCTGTAGGGTCATCCTCAAGGAAACGAGACAGGCCGAAGTCAGATACCTTACACACCAGATTACTGTTAACCAAGATGTTACGGGCAGCCAAGTCTCTGTGCACGTAGTTCATGTCTGACAGGTACTTCATGCCTGCTGCGATCCCACGGAGCATGCCTACCAGCTGGATCACTGTGAACTGCCCATCATTGAGCTAGCAAAGGAGGAGAGAGTGACACGTATGAACTGCATTGCAGATCAAGGATCCATTTTCAAAGGAGAAAACAGCCTGTGTGCCTCTTCTTTCATGGTTTAGCTCATGGTTATTTCATGGTTTAGCTCTCTATATTCAGTGTCTTCTACACTTTTTTTATGTCCTCTTACCTATATCTTTAATCTCTCATCATCTCACGCCGTAATGTCTTTCTCTTTTCTACCTGCCCATTCTATATTCTTCCATTCTCCATTATCTCTGTATCAGCCCCCCCTCTTTTCTCTGGCAGACAGTGTATGATGTGACTTTGAGGCAGAGATTCATTGGAGACTAAGCTCTGTAAATGTCACCAACTGCCAGAATACAGGATTTGTAAGATATCCATAGTGAGCTCTGCAGCTGCACTTAAGAAGACCTTTTAAGGTTGCAAAGACAGTGAGATAACTGCAAACAAAAATCCAGCGGCTTTGGATGGGCTTATTTACCCAGTAGTGTTGCATCACTCATAAAATCACATTTTATACAGAGTAACTAATTTTAAGGCTATTCTGGTGTGTGCTTGTTTTTTTAATTAGTTTTTTCTCACCCTCAGAAAAGAGTCCAGTGCTCCATTCTCCATAAACTCGGTCACAATCATCACCGGACGACTTTTGGTGACCACACCTTCCAGGCGGATAATGTTGGGGTGGTCGAACTGGCCCATGATGGAAGCTTCAGATAGGAAGTCTCGCCTCTGCCTGTCGGTGTAGCCCACCTTGAGAGTCTTGATGGCTACGATGATCTCCCGGCGCCCGGGCAGCTTTAGGCGACCGCGACACACCTCCCCAAACTCTCCTGCGAGAGCCCAGGTGAGACAGCCAGAAAAACAGCAAAAGAGGAGAGATGGAAAGACAGACAGAGAGAGAGAGAGGGAGGGAAGAGAGGCATGACGGAAGAGTGGAGGAGAGTGGGGGGAAAGAGGGAAGAGGGGACAGTTAACTGGTTAGAACCAAGGAGCCAGGGAAGGGTAGCTGGGGGCAGGGTGGGACAAGGGGGGAGTGGGACTGCAAGAGAAGCCAAGACTCTAGGCCAGTCTTAAGGGATTGTGATATAAGGGGAGGCATACAGTGACTTTATACTGTTAACTTACATACTAAAAGAAAAACAAATGGTGAGTGAAAGGCATAATGGCACAATGTGAAATGACACAGGACTGGAAAAAAAAAAGCATAACATTTTTAGGGTAAAGTTGGGTGACATTATAGGCCAGACTTAGGGTGATTACGGGGAAAAGGGGGTCAAGGGTTTGTGGGGGTGGGTGGGTGGGTGGGTGGGGGGGGTGCTAAGCTTCAGAGGGGCGGGAGAAGTGAGCACAGGAGGAAGAGATGGGTGGAGACAGAAGCTTGGGGGTTGTGGACGCTTTATGTTTACACTCTACACCAAGCGTGTGCAAGAAGCCAAGAAAAATCAGGTGATGAAAGTGATGCGTGTCAACACAGGTGCAAAGGTAACAAAGTGGGGGAGGTCAGGGAAGGCGGGGGCAAAGGGTTGAGGGGCATGGAGGGATGGATTGAGGAAGGGGGAGAGGAGAGGAAGGGGACAGGGAAGACAGGGGTTGAGGGTTTGTCACTTTAAAGGCGAATGCTGGGGAGCGAGGGTTTCAAGAAGTTGCCTCAGCAGTAGAAGAGCTGTCGTAGTAGTAGTAGTAGTAGTAGTAGTAATGGTAGTAGCAGAAGCAGTGGCAAGCGATTCCCATCTCTGCCATCACAACGTCTTCCTTTTTTGGCTCAGAAACATATGCTAAAATATCTGAACCTCACATGGCACAGTCCTGTAGCTTTTAGGCAGAGATATAACTGTCAAATATATCAAAGACATAAAATATTTCACTGTCTACAACATCATGTGAGGGAGGGTTTTTAAAACAAGGGGGTTACAACCACATAGTGGATAGGGTGTGAGTACCAGGGAAAAAAAGGTCAAACATAACGATCCAGTAAAAATCCTCTTTTTAATTAAGAGGTTCTCCGGATATAAAAAAGTGGGCAGGGTTACAGGCAGCCAATCCTGGACTTGGAGCAATTTAATATATTTTACACCCCAACCAGACAGATTTAAACCTCTAGAAAAGTACAACAGATAAATATTAGCCATGGCTCTTAGAGACAGGAATTCCCCAAGCTTACACACACAAAAGCAGACACAGAGCCAAAGAGCTGGACTTTAAGTCCTCTAAAGTACATATCCATTACAATCAAGCCCTCGCAGGTTCACACAGTGCTCATTAAGGCAATCGCTGGCCAGTAAATCTCTCGATATTTCACAACATACACAAGTTTGTGAGCTACAGCAACTACAGCACATTTTCACATTACCTTCAGTCTTCCTTCTTTTAAAATTTCAATTTCCTTTGCATCAGTTTTGAAGTGCAGAGTAGTGCAATGAGGTATGAAAGAAGTAGAAAACAAGCCCACTTTAAGAGGTAGATAAGGTATCCTACAGCATTCCTGCCAGTAGCCAGATATAATTACCACTAGAATTACAACATCCTGCATTATTTCAATGATGGCAGCTGCTGAAACTCAAAACCTTAACGCTCAGTGTTTATCTGTGCACACAAAAGTTCAATAAGTGTGCAAAAAAACAGGTTTGTAGCGTATACTGGAAAATACATGCAATCAGATGGGATTAAACTCTCCCCTAGAGAAATAAATCCTGTCTGTATGGGGTTGTGCTTTTCCAAAAATTTAATCAGTTATCAATAACTCTTGTGCCATATTTATTGCATTGCTCCCAGTGCAGGATTGGGGTAATTTTTGCCTTTTAGGACATGGGTGAAATAATAATCTACCATACAATGGGTATTAAAACTAGTCTAAACGCACACGGCGTGGTAAACGTGGGGGGTGCTACAACTGTGAGTCACACTAACACAGTGCTGGACATCTGGAAGGCTAAAAAAACAAAAAACACAAAAACGTTCCTAAGAGGTGACGGTGTGCGGTAGGGAGGCGAGCAAGAAGAGGGCTAGCGATGAATTGAGTGAAAGTACCGCTTGGTGTGAAGTCCTCTAATGGTATGGCCTGGAGGTGACTAGCAGTCTTCCCCCTGTAGCTCAGGAGCTTTGGTGGGTTACCTGCGCCAATGACCTCCTCGATCTTCACGCAGGACACATCGATCTCCTTGGCAAACTCGCGCACTGCCTCATTGGGGTCCTCGTAGGTGAAGGGGTCAATGTAGACCTTCATTCCCGGCGTTACTATTGGGGATTCAGTGGCAAGAACAGGAAAGTGAATCTCCGTTGCCAAGCAATAAATATTCAATGTGATATCTGTCTGATCACTTCTGACGACAGCGAGAAGCACAGACATGCTGCCGTTGGAACAGGTAAGCGAGCTTAGCGGAGAGACTTACTGTACTGCTGCAGTTTCTCTGTGTACTCTGACTCTGAACCGTTTCTCTGCTTTCTGTTGAGAAAGAGGAAAACACAAACTGAGTCACGTGGTCCCCGCACAGTGGGACACAAACACTGCTGAGGAACAAAGGCACGGGGAGAAAACAGATCCCTAATAACGCCTAGTTGTAGTGTGAGAAGCAGTCGCACTGTGATGTGGCATGGTAAATATGTGTAGTCTTTTTGTGCGCTGGAAGCAAGGGATACGCTGATAAAGATTGTATCAATGCCTAGTGGTAAAAATGATTCATACTCGGGGACTGTAGCGCAAGTGTAAACAAAAGGATATCATACTATTGTCTGAAGCGGCAAGTGAAAGCCATTCACTCTCGGTACCCCCCCACCCCTCCAAAAATGAGCAGCCGAGACAAAAGCGGACTCAAACAGCAAGCTCAGCTGTCTCGCTTTCCTCGCCCCGCAGACATCACACTGCACATTTCAATTCAATCTCAATCGTATTTTTCTCCTCATGGATCTTGCTCTCTGGTTTTCAGTCTCCCTTTTCTGTTTTTATGAATTTATTTACTCTTGTCCTCTTATAGCCACTCAGTTCCTCCAGCTTCACCTCCATGCATCTGTCCCTTTCACACCCAGCGGGGATGGGGTGTGGGCTCGGATACGGAGCTGGGTTGTTGAAATCACATGTTAATGTGCTTCCTTTGTTGTCTAACCAGTAACCGGGGCAAAAAATACCCGATGGTAATTTGCATTTTATTTTAAATTCTAATTTTCTTCTGGTATATGCCGAAGCTGTGTATTTTGTATCATTTCTATTTTTCTCCCTTCTTCTGTAGCAGTCAGAGCAGTGGCTAAGCCAAGACCCTGAGAGAGAGAGACACACAATGTAGCGGTGTGAAAATTAGGGAGAGCGAAGAGGCAGGAGGGAGAAAGAAAAGGAGGGGGATCCAGGGAGATTATTATTCAGTCTAGCATGACCGATGCCCACGCTTGTCAGCAGCTGCCTGAACTGGCTTGCGGAGAGAACCCAAGTGGGCACCAGTCAGCAGTGGATGCCAGCCTCTCACACATATAGACACCCTCGCACGGCATTTTCTGCTTGACAAATGAATGGTATAAAGGATAAACGAGTGCGGTTAGACCCAGCTGATGTAGTGTCAGACTTTCTGAAAGGTAAGAGCAGCCATTTGCAGCTTCCCAGTCAATTGGGCTCAGCAGACAGGGGCGCATCTGGGTTCTTTGTGGTCGGGCAAACGCACAGTTGATTCTGAGTGCTGGGCCGTGAGGGCAGGCCTATCAGGCCCAACAGCTGCTCCACCATGCTGTTTCCACTGAGCAAAGTAGCATTTTGGCCAAAGCTGTTTACTATTCACAGATTCAGAAGGCTAATCTGGCATTCAGTGGGCTCACAGGTGGCAAAGCAATCCGCTGAGACTGTTCCGGGGCAGTTTGGAGGACAAGCAAACAAAGCTGACATTTGAAGCTATCTCAGTGTTTTGTTTTGTTTTTTTCAAATTGACGGGAAAAACAACAGTTTGGCACCAATGCTTCTGTAAGCCTTGCTGTTTTAGTAGCGGGATTCTCACCTCAGGCAGACAATAGCGATGACCACAACTGCAATGATGAAGACTAAGGTGGCGGTGGCTGATCCAACGATGAGCGGCAGCTGCTCCTGCAGCGACTTTGGGGGGTCAGCTTTACAAGATTAAAGAGAGAAGGTGATCAGTTAGTTAGTCAGTTGCCGCAAGCATCGACCAAACTAGCTGCAATCCAGCTCAGTACACCAGTATAAGGTTTATTAATCTGTATGCAGGAGAATCTGCACATCCTTTATAAAGTAGAGGAAGGGTATGGCTGATACACAGACTGGCTGACAGGAGGTACATTTTCATCAAATCATAAGTCCGTTACAAGAATTTCAGTTTTTTTCGTTTCTCGCATATTGGCTTCTTACACTATAAACTCTTGAAAAAATCCAACACATCTATAAGCTTTGCATTGCACTATTTGTACAGACATATCCCAGTACATCCCCGGGTAGTAACGCAGGCGGGGTGTAACATACTTTGGAGGTTGGTGCTGAAGTCGGCTGGGCTGCTGTAGCGACCGTAACCAGCGACTGTTCGAGCGCGGACCTGCACCACGTAAGGCGTACCAGCCTTAAGACCTTCAATGCGGGCGTTGCTCCGTTGGGCAGTCATGGTATGGGCAATGGCCTCACCCTGATCCTGCACATACAAATACAGGGATTAAACAACGCACCCCTGCTCCTCATTGTTCCTTCTCTAAAGGTTTTGATGTAGGTTGACAAAAATATATAAAAAAAGACAAGACCAAGAGAGAGAGAGAGAGAAAAGGAGAGCCATATCATAGCTGGTATGTTAATCTGACAGCAGAAGACAGCATATAGTGAGTGACTGCACTCTTTCCCTAAGGAAAACTCTAAACTTTCTGGGGTTTTAGAAACTTTTTAAGGCATGGATTGACAGAGGATGGGAGGGAAAAGAAGAAAAGGGAAGAGTACAACAGGGAAGGGATTGGAAGGATAGAAAGAGATGGAAAGAGTGGAATAAGAAGAAAAGGAAGCCTCACGGCCAACATGTGTTTATCAGCAGAGCCATTGTTTTCCACATTTACAGAAACACAGATGATACAGAAACCATGCGAGTCACTGAAATTGGATTGAATTACAGGCGTTCTCTAACATCGGCGCTTACCTTCTCATGGTACTTAATCTCATAATCCAGAATGATTCCGTTGGGTTTCTCTGGAGGCAGCCAGGACAGGCTCATGGTGCTCGCTGTGGCCGCCATCAGGTGAACTGTGGGCACTGCAGAGGGAGCTTCACAGGGGAAAAATAAATAAAGGGAAATCCGCTTTATTTATTGTTTTTCGTGTTATGTCTTTTGAAGTTCTGTGCCCTTTGTCTGTCCACAGAAGCCCAAATACAAAGTCTTAGCTGTGAGCTTTGTGAAAAGCTTTGGCCACTAGTTAGTATGCAGAGCCATTCCCGACTAATGCTCAAATTCTCCCTCCCAGAGTCCTAGGGGAAGGAGAGGTTATGTCTAATTCTCCTGTAGCAAGAGAATCAAACTTTAGAAACTGATGGATAAGGTCCATGCAGTTCCCTCTGTCATATATTAACGGCAGGCGAGCTAAGGAACAGCCGCACATACAGAGTTTTGCACGTATGTGTCTGTGCACTTGCTTCACTGCTGCTGAGCTGTTACTCCACAATCTGGTTGAAATGTTTGAGAGGAGCTGTGCTTTCCTTTTTTTTCTCGGCTGTAGAAAAAGATCTTGTTCTTTAAGTGCTGTGCATGAATATAATATACAAATACAAAAATGTGCACACACCATACAATCTAATTATTTTATGAAACATGTAATCACTGGAGTTTCCCATGCTTAGTTTACACATGCCGCATTAACAGTAAGCCCATGCCGCTCTTTCTCCACTATTACCTTTACTTGAATATAAATAATACACTTCCTGCTTTTTCAGTGGACTTTTCAACTCTTTTGCTTGTCTTTCACTGCTACAGCCCTCCATCCACTCCCCCTTCCTCCAGAGTTTTATGACTTCTTCACAAGATGTCCTGTCTAACCAAGACAGATGTGTTGATAATCACTTTTGGTCAATAAGGAAAGTGAAGTGAAGGAAGTCAAGTGTTGCACAATAATATTATTCAATACTGTACCGCACTCACTTTAGGAAAATCCCTGGATCAGTGTTTCTCATTCCCCCATACCACACACCAATTTTCGCTGGCTTTGTTAAAAACTTTTACATCCCATTTTTACATTCTTTCATCGTCCCCATTCCATTTCCTTTCTAACCTCGCTGCTTGTCTTGGAGACCAGACAACCTTCTATTGCTCTGTCTTTCTTTCTGGTGTCTGCACCTCCCCTTTCCTGAGTTTTTCCCTTCCTTGTAAGTCCCATCTATTCCATTTCTCCTTGTCTCTCTTATTCCCCCAGAAGACAATGCTTCCTAGGCAGATCCCCTGGTTACTCTAGCCAAGGGATTAGGGGCCCTCCTCCAGGAGGAGACGTTGGGAGTAACCATGGAGGTGGCCCCAGAGGCTTATCACCAACCCAGTATTTATTTTGATTCTTAAAAGGTGACTGCACATGCAGGGATGGTCTTGGGACTACACAAATGGATAATCTGATCACAGATGATGCTCTCTTGCCCTGTTCTTTCTCTTCACGGCTCCCTCCGCACCCACCTGACCCCAAGCACCCAAGGGTGGACACTTGTCCCTGTCAGCCCAGCGCCAAACCTCCCCATGAAACAATGAGGCCCTCATGTGGGGCTGGTGGGGCCTTTGGGTTCCAGACCCACAAAAAGAAGGCCTTCCTAAAGAATCTTTTAGGAGTAGGCACACAAGGTCAAAGGTGAGGAGGACAAGGCCATGGAGAGAAGGAAAAAGGATGGGGGAAGAGGAGCCAAGGAATAATCCTTGGTGTTTACTAGGCTAGCCGAAAGAGCAAACTTAACACAGCAGCAAAGAGTTCAATTTACAAGTAAAAAAAAAACTAGGGTGAGTAAAAGTACATCAGTGAGAATAGTGAGATTTCCTAGGTAACTGAAAAAATGATCATAATAGTCCCCCAGCTGTAGTGTCAAACATAAGGCTTGATGGCCAAAGACTCCAATTTAAGGAGGGCGTACATTCTGGACTTTAAATGTATTTGGAGTTTTTCCTTCTGATAAAGACCGTTCATATTGCACCAAAGTAGTTAAGTAATAGACAAACCATTTAAAAAAAGAAGAGTTCCTGTTCTTTTACAGTATGTCCACAAAAAATGTGAATTAATGGAAACTTTCTAAAGCTTTCAGATTTTTTTCTGTGATTTAAAACATTTATTTCTTATAATTTTAGCCCAAAGAATAATGCTGAAAGCTTTCTTTCATTTACTACAGCAGCTTTTCTTTATCATGTGGAAAAACTGAGACATACTGTTGAAACTGCACTTCTTTTTCTTATATTAAGGTATCTTAGGATACTTATCCTTTTTCACTGACAGGTGGAGTTTTACTGGTCCAATGCACAATATGCAATTATTCTGACGTCCCTGGTCTACAGTCTCCCTCCATTTATTGATTTATTTTCATCACTTGACTTATCGATAGCGGGTTCTATTACTCTGTATATCTATATATACCAGATGGGTTTAAAAAAATCATCTCAGCTCTGATTGCTACATTGGCCTAGTTACTGTTTTTGCTGAGAGCTGAAGGATCGGTGGGTTGGAACCAGTGGGCAGCCAGAATACTAAAGGTTCCACACTTTGAATATACACTGCCTCGCTATTGCTATTTGCAGTGGTGTTAGCACAGAGCATGCTGTGGGCGTGTGAAAAAAAGGTCCCTTTCTAAGCTCATTCAGAAGAATGTCCTCCTTCTCAATCCCTGTTCAAAGGAAAAATATGTAGCACACTCCCACATACATACAAGAAATTGATCTCTGCTTTTTAGGTGCAGAGCGTATTCTCTGACATCCTTTTGTGTCTTTTCCCAGCCTTTGAAAGTTGGCATCGCCCGAAACATCAATGCTGATCTTTGCCAGGTAGCCACAGTGCTGAAGCTGCACCTACCGGCCTGATTTGTGGTGATGTTCACGGCGGAGAACTGGGGCGTATAGGGGCTCTTGTTGGAAACGCCGTTGACCGCCTGGATCTCAAAGCTGTACTGTGTGTGGGCTTGCAGGTTCCGGACCGCCACACGCCGCTGGGTCAATCCCAGGTGGCGCGGTGAGATGTCCACGTTGTCGTCGCAGCGCGAACACATTCCCCGGTCGGGGAGGCACTTCTTACAGATGACGTTGTAGAGGACATCATCGCGGCCGCCCAGGTCACGAGGCTCGCTCCACTCCAGCACGAGCGAGGTTTCGTTGACGCTGGAGATGACGCTGCGTGGGGCAGACGGAACGGCTGCAAAAGGAAGGATGGGATGAAGAAAATAGGTCGCAATGAGAATGCATTCAATCTCCGTGCACAATGGGTGTAAAGAAATTTGTCCTGGTGACAGCACAGAGTCATCAGGACAATAGACAAAAGATTCATACTGGAAAGCACAGTTTATATATGATTACACACACATGCATTCATTATTCCATAACTGCGCTGCGGTATTAGTACATTTCTTATGCATTAACTACACCATTTTCTTTTCTTTCACTGTAACAAGAGACTGTTCCAGCAGTTCTTCATTAAAAAAAAGAAAAAAAGAGGACAGGAGTTCAAATTTGAATTGCATGCTTATTTCCACTGTGTGTCTGTGTGTACAGAATGCTTGGGGGCAATGAGCAAGACAAACTATTGGCAGAGTCTTGGCAATTCTTATCCAATTACCGGAGTCTTATCTCTCACTGCACTGTGGGAGAATCAGCCCCACACCCCAGCAACAGAAAAAAGGATCTTCTTTCTTCACTTCTGAATAAATTCACCCCTCGGTGTCTGTTTGCTTTTAATAGAGCCAACAGTAAAAAAAAAAAATTATAAAGCTCACAAAAAAACAAGTGGGTTTCACTTTCCGGCCGTAGTGGGGCAGAGACGTTGTGAGTGCAGGTTGGTGGGAAGGGGAGGGGTTGGATGATAAAGTTGTGGATAACGCTGGGAAAGCAAGCAGACTTGTTTGCTGTCTGTGTGGCGTGGCAGGAGCATTGTGCTAGGAGCTTTTATCAGCAGTTGATGGAAATATCCAAAGACGTTTAATACACAATAACTTTAACTTTATGATTACAACACATTTGGCCCAGTTCTGATGGGAAAAATAGACTAGATGTAAGGTTGTCAGCATTAAAACATACTGAGTTATACAGATGGCTGAAGGAAGCATTACTTACTAGTGCAGGGGGAGTCGGGAGAATCTGTGTCTGCACGGTAATAACCGTTTCGACAGGAGCAAACACTGGCTGCTCCTGAGCTGGCACGGCTGTTGGCTGGGCAGGGCAAGCACAAACTGTCCCCCTGTTTGGACTTGAAGGTGCCAGGGCTGCAAGCTGATGGCAAAAGAGGGAATGATGAAGAAAGCATGACCAACAACTTAAAAAAAACACAAACAAACTGATTTTACCACTATCATATTAGAAAGTGTCTTACTCTGGAATGAAAACACAAAATTTACTTTTGCCAATACATGCCAATAGCCTGTAATTCTACTCATTTTTAGTGGCAAAAGTACTATAGTATTTGTAGTAGTCTCGGATCGATACTAGCACAATAGGATTGATACTAACTTGACAGGATTGTTTCTAATTTCAGTATGTAGCCCACTGAATTGTGTTACATAAATTATGTTTTTGGAAGTGAAGAAAAAACTATACCTCAAACATGTCGGTTTGAGTTGACTGCCATGGTCATTTTATTTATAGCCTACAGCACACTTAAACAACAGAAGCAACAGAAGTGCTTTAGAGGTAACATTGGCATCCCAGGTCTCCTAAAAACGCAGTGTCAAAAACATGAAAATCTGACTGGTGTGTTTATGTTATATTGATTAATTATTGTTGAATGTACAAATAACATTTACTTAGTGGACGATGTATTCAGAATTTGCAAAGTGAGGGAATCAGGAAATGCAAACGTGCAAACATAAATCTTTGTATACAGACAGAGAACATGTCAAAGTTTCTTTTTTTTTTTAATTGTTTTTTCTCTGTATTTCTACTGAGACTACTTCTATACAGGAAACTACTTTCAGCATAACTTTACCTAAACTGGTTCTTGAAGGCAAGTCAGTCACATGAAAACACTGCTAGGATTAGAAAATGCCATATCTCCATTTATAGCTGCTGTTTGGACGTTTATAACTCGTGTGATAAGTTACAGACGTGCAGGGAAACTGTAACGGCAACATTGTGATTCAGGACGCTTTGGCAGGCTCCATATCTTTCATAAACTGTCTTGTTAAAAGATGAATGAGTTTGCCGCCATGCCTAATAAAAAAAGAGAGGCAGGAGCAGGTAAGGGAGGCAAAGTTTACAAGGGCCAGTTGATTAGCTGACCCACTAGCGCATTAGCTCGTCAACGTCAAGGACAAACTGCAATGTTTGTCCCCCCCGAATGATAATTATCGTCACAGATTCCATGTTGGATTTATGCTCCCCTTTGAAAACGACTGAGGTCAGAGGTCAAATTTACAGCAGACCACTTACTGCTCCTGCTGTTTTCCTGCTTCTGAAAGTTCAATATTAGCTCAAAACCACCAGCTGGCTGCACCGTGTACATTAGCACTGAGTATATTTGTTCTCCCACCAATTTGTCAGAGTTATCCACACTGCTGGCTAACAGGAAGTATGGTTTGATAAACAGATAAAGAACTGACCTTGAATTTAGGTGTCTAAACAGTTTCTATAAACAAGTTTGTTCATATTTTTTCACCTAACACAGAGCAAATTGCAAGCTAATTCTGAGCTCACAGGGCAAGAAAAAAAATATTTTTAACTGTTAGCAAAGATGTTGAAGAAGCATTCCCGTTAAAGGAAGCCTCTTTTTTTACACCAAAAGGTTGAAAGTGCTGATCAATCACTTCCAGCGAGTAAAGGGGTCATCCTGTTCCTTTTATCTATTTTCCCTTAGAGGAACCATTAAAGAATGAGGAAGAAAGACAGACAAGGGGGTAGAGCGAAAAGGGAGGGAGAGGTGGAAGAGGTGGAGGCATAGAAAATGCTAATCCTGTAGGACCCCCACCTCCCCTCTTCCTCGCTCCCCTGTGTCTTATCCTCTCATGCAGAACATAGAGCTTAAGGAACTGATTAAAATGTATGCTGAAATTGGAAAGTCTGAGGCATGAAAAAGTAAAGAATATTGGGGGTAAAAAATGTGCAGCTAATGAGTGGGAAGGCAAAAAAGGCTCATCGATTAATATTAATACTGACATCCTTACTGTAACTCTAGTGGCTTATTAATGAGCACGACGGCCTTCAGATTAGGAAGGAATTGGAGAAGTAAAGACTGGCGCAGAGAGAAATAAAGAGCTGCAAGAGATACTGTATGCTAGGAGGACAGAAAAAGCACGGAAAAAGGGTGATGAGAAATGAGCATGGAATAATATAGAAGGAGAGGAAGGAAAAGGAGAGAGGACCTAACGAGAACAAGAAAGCGAGATTTATCCCTTGTGGTTTCTAGTGATTAGAGAGCATTTTATCAGCGGCCAGTCACCAGAGCTTCAACCTTGAGGTGCCAGAAACAAACAAATGAGTTTTTAACCACGTTCACTTTAGATATACTACACTCTCCCCTTTGTCTCGTGCAAACACTCTCCTTCTAAAGGTGAGCGCATATTCAGTATCCACCCACTCCTGGAGTGGAGTGGGTACAAAATACAAGGCCTGTGCAGCGTCATTGCTTTCTTCTATTATAGGAAGAAGGACTCAGACAAGCAGGGATCACCCCCGAAATCGAAGCCCACGCACGGGGCACCTTGCATTCACGTGATCAATAACCTCACCAGATCGCTCTTTCACTCTTCACACACTTTCTGCACGCCCAGGCCTAATTTTACGCCCACGTACACACATGCACAAATTTTTCCATTTATCCTTCATTATTCTCATGCTGTCACCTGCACTCCATTTCAGTCGGGACCTTGCTGTTTAAATTTACCTTTCTCTTTCACCTCTGTGAACCTGTCATGTTTTCCATCAGACCTGAAGCCATTAGCCACTCGCTTTCATAAAGAGACAACACACTGCGCATTCATTTTGCAACCAACCTCAAGGCAAAGCTGAGGTCACGGGAGTGCGTAGCCCTGCTAGTCTGTATTATTATAGCTTGTAATCACTGGATTAACATGTCAAAAGAAAACAAGATAAAATAAATTATTCATTACGATGTGTTGAGTGAACAATCCAGCATAAAACAGTGTATCCTGTAGCCAAAATAATGTCCAATTAATCTCTCAGGCAATCAGTGTGTTTTTTTTCCACAGCAGTCAAGTCTTTGTGAAGACTAGGACCACTAGTCTAATACCATTCCATGTTCCCAAAATGTAAACGTAAACGTCTTCTCATATGATCTTCGTAAGAAGGCTCCATCCTGAAATCTGAGGACTGTAACATAAGATGAAGTAGCACACTATTCTGTTGTGGGTTTGAACCTTGAGCAACCTTTGAAGAATGTCTAATCCACTTAATCCGCCACAACACGTCATAAACTGACCTAAATTATATATTGTGAAAATACTCACCTTGACACTGGGTGTCCTTCATGGCCGGTTCAAAACCAGCCATGCAGGTACAGGCTCCTACAGGAACCATCCACTCCCCATCTCCGTTGCAATAAAGCTTCAGCGGCACAGACACCTCCAAGGCATTGGGGACACAAGTTCCTGGGGCTATCACCAGCGATGTCGCTTCAGCCCCCGTTGCCGTTTCGGGAAATACGGCGAAGTTGGCGATTGTGGTGGAGCACTTCTTATAAAACACTCTGACTGAGATGAGTGACATGCAAGCACCGAGATCCTGGAAGGCCAAGTAGAAGCCAGCTTTGGACAGCGGGCCAAAACTTCTGACTTTCGTGTTTACCCGTCCAGACTCGAGCATGGAAAAACTCTCATCTGGGGCGATGGTGTCAACCTTCACATAAGGGTTCTCCATCCAGAAAGGGCTGGTAGCCGTAGCTGAATCCGAGTCAGACTCATAGTAGAAGAGGTTAAATGTTTCTTTGCAGGAACCAGGGATGTTGGGAATGCTGTTGCAGTCACGCACTGTGAATTTCATCTCCACATACACGCGCAGTACATCTTTTCGCGGGATGAAGTCGCTACGTAGCCAGTTATTTTGGTTGAGCTCACGCACATTGCAGACTTGATACGTCCGGATGGGGTTCATGGCATCGTCGTAGCCACTGACCTCTTCCCACTGAAAAGAAATCAGATGAAGAACATGAAAAATTAGCAGCTGTAAATGTCTGATAGATATTGAGTAGCTGCTGGGCATCTTCCATCGAACCTAGATGAGCTACATTAAATCAAGTGGCATAAAAAGCAAGTGATTAAAGTACCAGGACACAAGTCATGAGGGAGCGAGAATTGGATTTTTTCAGTTTAGCTGTATTTCTTTTACTTCCATTCCCTTGCTTTTGCCATGATGCACCTTTCATTCCTGATTAGTGTGGCAAAAAGCCAGGCACAAGGACTGCAAATTCATCACAATTACAGGAACCTGTCACCTCCTTGCCACAGAGCCACCAAAGCATGTTTACCTCATATCTGTTTGGAAGAACCAGCCACACTGCTTCACAACCAATTACACTTCAATTACCGAGCAATGACTGCAACGTCCTCTAATAAAAGCGGGGAAAAGGCGCCAGTTAACCTTCATGCTTTTCTGTTTTTACACTCTACATCTTTCAATGCTACTACAGTACCCAGGGGGTGAATTACTCGGGATAAAATGGGATTAAATTTTCTAAACTTTGATTACCAGCTTCATTAAATGAGTGCAAGCAAACCAGACTGTAAAAGCTTTGCTGTGAGACGCGTTAATGTTATGTCTTTTTTTCTTCTTCTTCTTTTTTTCAATCTCGAATGAGGACACCGCGATTAAATCATTTCACTTCAAACAGCAATTCCTGTGTGTATAATATATCTAAGTGTGTGCGTGTGTGTTTGCGTGCGTGTGTGCGCACGCTGAGGGATCTGCTCCCCTTTCTTTTATCAGACAAACATTTGAGTCAAAGTATTTTTAGACACGTTTAAATACAACAGTAGTTAACAGGGCTATGCAAAAGACGTGCCAGTGCTTTAGAGCATTTAATGTAGAGGGAACAGGGGAGGAAAATAATACTAGAGAAGGGAATAATGGGTGGCTGTAGCTTACGAGGTAGAGCGGGTCACCTACTAATCAGAAGGTTGGTGGTTTGATTGCCGGCTGCACCAGTCTGCATGCCAAAGTATCCTTGGGCAAGATCCTGAATCCTAAGTTGCTCTGATGCATTCACTGGAGTGTGAATGTGTGAGAATGTGAGACATTGAAAAAAGTGATGTATGGATGGGGCAAGTTCTATAAAGTGCTTTGAATGACTATATATAAACGAGTCTATTTACCAATAAGTCACAGGGCAGTCAAAAGCTAACACACCACTTTGCATTTAGGTATTGATCATTATTAATCTCTTGCGCTCTTACACTGTGTACCAGTCGTGACAGATTGTTGTCACTTCTTGAGTCTGCTTCTACCAGACGTTTTTTCCTGCTAAAAGCTAGTTTTTCCTTCCTACTGTTGCCAAGTGCTTGCTCAGAATTTGTTTGATTTTGGGGGTTTTCTCTTTATTACTGTAGGGTCGTTACCTTGCAATATCCTCAAGCGCCTTGAGATGACTGCTAAAACTATACACCAAATGCATAGTGCATATTTAGCGTAACTGGTGAACTCGCTACCTGAACCTGTGACATTGCTATATGAGATATCTATAGTAAAATTAAATCTCTACAGTTATGTTCTTGGGGCTGGATTGTACCTCAAAGCATTTGCCTTCCTCAACACTCGGGTAAATAGATACCGCTTTTCCTCTTCAGAGCCAGTCGTTTCCTTCTGAGCTTGAAGCATCTTAATTAAGGCTGTGATATGGATGTGGTGGAGACAAGGCTATTCATCCAAGACCGTGGAGGCCATAAGGGACAAAGGGGGAAGAATGGGTGTAGTTTGGCTGTGGCATTAAAATGATGGCCCCACAAGAGCGGGAGAGAAGGAGGAAGCGACCAGAGGGAATCGATAATCACCAGCCAGGTCAATGGAATGGCTAAAAGCATGAAGTGTCAATGGGTATTTAGTTTAGTGTAATAAATCACCCTGCGCAAAAGAGCAATGCGGCCAAGTGTTTTGTGGCTGTGCGTTTGTATAAATTTGCTCATGCGAGCTTGTCTGGCCAAGTTTGTGCTCACTCTGTGTTTGTTTGAGAGTATATATATACGTATAGGTGTGGGTCTGTTTGTGTATGCGTGCAGTTAGAAAGGGGTCAACCAACCCCCCGTCAGACATGCACCAGTGGGCAAACAATCTCAGAGCCTGCTTACCAAGCCTGAATGAATTAAGCATGTTGTGCAAAAAAGGGTCAAGTTTCTTGGCATCGATTTTCAACAAGATGAATTGTTATGCAAGATTGGCGAGCCTCTCTGTTTTCTCTTTGTCCTTTCCAATCAAACCTTTAACTTTCACCTCCAGACAGCAATGCACGGGCCTTACACATTGCACATTTTGGTGCAACAATAATTCTCAAAATCATCATTTAAAGCTGTTTTTTTTGCCAGTTTTATCATCTTTTTTCATCCTTCGACCTTGGATGAATTAAAAGAGAACATTTACTCTAAGAAAACTTCATGGCAACATGAATAAACTATTATTATTAGCTTTAGGCATTGCCTGAAATGCTGAAAGTTCCAACAAGCTCAATGCAACCAATTAGTGTGTTTTTATTTTGTTGTTTGTTTAGCCGGTTCAATAATCCCACTAAGGCTAATTTAATACTGTTCCAGCTTGTTTATGACACGTTTCGTGCAGGGAAGGTGGTCTTGTGAAGGAGACAGTCATATACCGACAATACTTATTATCTCTGTAGGCTCGCTAACTTCATATATTGTTGTCAGCGTATGCTTAGGGAAAGCCCTGTGGGTATCATTCCGGGTCTGAAAGAGCTACTCAGCGGAATTCCCCCTTCTTCTTTGCCCATCTGGTTTGGAACATAAACGGCATGATTTATAGACAAATATTCACACGTCACACATGGAGACATAATGAATGCTGGAAATCCAAACGCATCACCAAACTGGTGCTGAGCTGCACGCATGCATGCCTCATACAGAGATGCTACAGGCTATAAAGACAGATGCAGACAGACTGAGAAATGCACATACCATAGACGTGAAAGAATATAAAAGAATGTGTGTAAAACACAACAACCTAGTGTTGGAGCATGTAAAGACACTTCCTTACGATTATCAGCGCTTACAAACACAGCTTCTGTGTAGCTTTATGTTTGTAGCTTCATTTGCATGTGTTTTGCAATGTTGTTTAAAAAGATGGAGACGATATGATTCGTGCTTGGCATGACTGAGAGAATGTGTAGTGTTAGATTTGCTTTTTGAGGAACTGATTTTCTTGTCTCATACACTCTTTCCTTCTTGACGCACGGACATTGCTCTGGATTTTCCTGAAACCCTGTCTCTCTCTCTCTCTCTCTTTCTCTCTCGTCCCTTTCCCCGCAGGCTGCTTTGTTTGTCCTCTTATCCACGGCATCGGTTTCTCTTAAACACTCATCACACACAACAAAAACAGGTTGGGTCGTTCCCACCGCAAGACTGCGAGAGCAAACAAACATGTATACAATAAAAGTCTGCGTGAAGAAAGGAACAAGGCAACACGGACGAATGATTTTGCGAGAGCGAGGGACTGAGAGCGAAAGTGAGGGAGGGAGGGAAAAAATAAAAGGAGGGAAAACGCGCACACAAACACACAAAGGGTGGAAAAATAACTCAGGGACAACAAATGCTGTCTGTGGCACATTCTGCTGCAAACACACACCCACCCAAAAAAAAAAGGGGACAAATTCATCTCCACCCTTTTGGCAGGTAATGTGGGAAATCTGGATTGCAAAAGGGCAGCCACTGTATGTACATCGACTGAGAAGGAGCATCTGTTGCAGGTTTGGTTGGAAGAGAAACAGAGAGGCATGTTTTTTAGGTTCCTAAACCATGTCTGCCTGGACCTCGTGGGAGCATCACCACTGCATTGTAGCGTAACAGGATGAAGAGGTGTGTGTGTGTTTGGAGGGAAGGGGGAACAGAAATGGGACATGCCAGGCTGTGAGAGGGTTTGTCCTCCTGATTGTTTACAGCTGAGGTGGCTAGTGTGTGTCTGGCACAGTTAATGTTTAATGGCTAGGCGAAAAGGAGCATGAGGAGGGTGGGTGACTTCGAACAGCTGGGGAAGAATCCTCCGACAAGTGTGTTGTGGTAAGAGCAAAAATATACTAAAAAAAGGGGCCCATCGTTCAAAACACAAGGGCCAAGTCAGAGGACCACACAAAGGCAAGGGAGGAGTGCTGGCAGTCTTTGAAGTATAGCCGAGGAGGGGTCGAGGCTCTTTTTGCCCCATTGTGGAGACCACATGGGAAAGCCATGTGAGGCTGTCATGGACACTTTGTGTGAGGTAGATTTGGGTGCTGAGACATTTATCAGCGTTTAAAAGGGAACTTCATGACAACACCAATGCTTTTTTTTTTTTTTTGCATTTTTCAAGAGGAGGCAGGAGGGAGTCAATCAGGTGTCAGTCAGGTGAATTAGATGTCAGTGCATCATTTGTTTTGCTGCCTAAAATATTTTAATTGCATCAAATGGTAAAACATAGCCTGGAGTATTGCTCATTATTAACACAACACAATGCACACTATGCCCAGTAAACTCACCCCAGTCTCAGGATGTGCAGTCCAAGCCAGTTCTGTCGTGGCCCACTTTGTGTCCATCAACGTCTCTGAAAAACGGAAGCAGAAAGAAAACAACACAATCAAACAAGGAAGAAAAAAAGAGATCAGTAGAACTTTCAGTTGTTTTACAACAATCTCATAAAACTTGCAAAATGATCCAAGGAGCAGATACGAGGCTCTGACCAGAGCTGCTTTCAGAAAACTGTGTGAATAAAGGACACACAAGCTCACAACTAACTGAATTGATTTAGACAAAGAAGTACTTTATGTGCAAGTGAGTATGTGTGGGTGTGTGTGAGTGAATGTATTATAGATGAAACACGAGACAGACAAAGGTCCAGATAGGTGATCAGTGAGGTATTGTGTGATATTTTACTGATGCTCCTCATTAAGCTAATTAGTCCCAATTAGGTGTTTCCCTTAAACAAAGCTCTCACTGCGAAACAGTTCCGCTTCCCACAGAACACGTGACACACAGACACACACTTGATAAGATATAGACACAGTTGTAAAACTCAAGATATACAACCCAACAGAATACTTGAATGGAGAGCAGGAGCAATAAATTTCGGTGTCACAAAAGAGGAGCTCTCGAGTGGAACAGAGGTCGGTAAACTTCAATAGGATTCGTTTTGCGTCAATACTTGAAGGCACTTCAGTTTAGAGCATTCTTAGACGTATCTATATGCCACACACGGAGGATTTCACACACAAAAACATCAGCAAATGGCTCGCGCAAGTTGTGGTGGACAGAGATCTCCCCTGCAAAACCGTTTTTGCTCTCCACTTTCCACTTTCTTGTTTCTGCTGGCAGAGATGGGAGCTTTGCGAGAGCGGGGAAGGAAGACTATAAATGTCGAGTCTTTTACTACCTGGCGCTCAAGGCATGATGTGCAGCCACCGTTATTATCTCAACCGCTGTGCTGTTCTACAAGATAGTGAAAGATGATGAAACGGTGCAGCCAGCGAGTGCTTGGTCATCAAAGGAAGTTTGAGATTTTCCAAGTCTTTGCAGGCTTCTTTTTTTTGGCTTGCTAACTAATTGTAAATAGGTCCTAGGTATAAGTGCAATACTATAACTCAAGGATTTTTACCACACATCAAGCAACTGCTACATTCAGGCAAACAAAAAGAACTTCAAGCCCCTGGTGAATTATATCTAACTTTGTCCAAGTGTTATGCTCTTACAATGGGGAAGTCCCACTCATTTTCACCCCCTCAGACTTTGACTGAAAAAGGTCTAAAACTGTCACCATGAGCCAAATCAAAGCCTTTATCATAAGTGATTCCTTTTGCTTAGCGGGTTTGCAATATTCTCAATGTGTTTCCAGTGTTAAAGCAGGGAACTCATGAATGTGGTGTTTACTAAGAGCTCCCTTTGTAACCAGATGTAGCCACATGTGAGCAACTGAGGGCCTGCTTGTGTTTTCTCAGAGAATGTGCCAGCACTCACTAGCTGCAGGACTTCCTGTGACTCATACTGTGACAGTGTGTGATTTGGGACCTGTTACTGACAGCCGTGGAGGTAGGTAAGCCGGTGAGGTGAAAATTATATATGTTTGCCGCCTGGTATTTATTATTACAAGTCGGCCTTGTGTTTGATGCGCTCGCTTGTCATTAGAGCTGGCCTCGCTGAAAATGACAGCACGGCAAAACGCAAAGACGAACGGGGGGGGGAAGGAGGGGGATGCGGGGATGAAGCAGAAGGGACGTGAAGTGAAAGAGAGAGAGATATGCAAAGCGCAAACAGACACACCTGTCCAGCCTGACTCAGTGGTTGGGACAGCAGATGATTCGAGACCGCACACTCATCGCTGAACCCCTCCTTTCTCGCTGCATCTGCATTGTTTGATCTGGCCGGGGGTTGTGTTTTGTGTGCGTGCATAACTGTGTGCTTGCAAGTCTGTGTCACAGGACAATTGTATGTGTGTGTATTTGGTGCAAAGTCCTGCATTGTGCCCAAAGTGGAGCACCAATCCTGAGTCAATGGGCCAGAGCAAAAGTGGTGAATGACCCTGACCTAACCCGGCCGCTCCCTCTCTGTCAGTGTATGTGTGTCAGGATGTGTGTGTGTGTGTGTGTATGGGTGCCTGCCATGCTCTGTCCACTATATTGCTGTGATTTGAAATAACACACCTGGCATTACAAGCACATTGCAAGAATAAAGCCTGCACGGAAAGTCCAAGCATCTTAAAATCATCTAATACACGGACAAAAAAATCTAATAAAGTGTGCAAAGCAGACTCGTACAGATAATAAAGGACAAGAATGAGGCAGAAGGAACCAGATTATAGAGCAAAAGGTATTCTGTAAAGGAAACAAGCCCTGAAAGCTTAGAAGACTATAATGGCAGCACGACTTAAGGGCCCGAGTGAGACAAAAGAAAAATAAATGGAAAGAAAACCAGACGGACAAGTCGGTTAAGAAAAAAACAAATCTCAATTAGACTCTGAGATGATTTCTAAACACACTGAGTGCACTGGTTTGCCCTCTATGCATTTCATTTTACTCTTTCAAATCTTGTAAATTGAGATAGGGGAAAATTGAAGGGAGCAAACAAAGGAAATCAGGCAAACGAACATGCAAATTGGCTGCTGTAAATCACACACGTGGTGAGAGCGAGGCATCGATGGGTCACAAACAGAGAGGCACAAGGCTTCACTTTTCTCACACTTTCTCCTTTTTTCAAATCTCTTTCTCAACCAACTCTCCCAGTTTGTTATGTTTCTTCTATTTGTCCCACTTTTCTCTCCTACTTCAACTAAAAAAATTGTTAAAATCTCCTTCTCTTTTCTCTGCCTTCGACGCCAATATCTGCAGCCGTGCTCCTGTGTTCTTGCTGCACAGTGATGAATGTGACGTGCGCTGTTCAGGGGGGTGTTTTTCAACCCCCTGTTGCTCACAAAGACTTTTCAATTAGCGAGTCACTGTTTGAGTAACCTAAGGATTGCTTTAGTAAAGTGTTATTTATGGTAGAGGTCAAATGCACCGGGGATTATCATAAAAACCATGGGGGGAAAAAAACGGCTGTGACATTTGTTTTCTCTGTGTCCTCTGACTGTGTGAGAAAAATTGTAGGAATACAAACAGGCTTGGAGAGATCGCACTCTGGCAAATAAATGCACACACACACACACACACACACACACACACACACACATACATGCATACAGACACGCATGCAAAGCCAAACCCCTACACTCTAATCCTGTAATGACAGGGCAGGCCTAATAACAGGGGAGGGCACTGAAGCGTTCGTCCTTATGGCCGCATCCAAAGTACGAGCACGCACACATGCACATGCATACACAGAGTTACAAGCCTCTTAAAATATTTCTTTGTTCAAACAAGCAGACTTCTTAAAAGAAAGAAAAAAGAGAAGGAGAAAAGCAGGAAAAGAGAAGAAAGGCTATTATTGAGAGGGAGGAATGCGCAGTCGTTTTCAGGGTGAAGGCTGCAGGTCACAGGGAGCACACAGGTGAGTGATTTAGCTCAGGTCTTGCTTTGAGCTTCTGAGTGTGGATGTCTTTGGTATGTGTGATTCTCCAAAATTCAGACAGCAGTCACCAAACTAATATTTTTAATGAAATGTTCTTTTCCCACCTTGACAATCAAGCCGACTAAGTTCTCTGCTATTAGTGCAAAACAAAACGGCTTCACCTTAGAAATTACCACTAACTTGTTTGTTAATGAAACGTGATGAAAGCAAGATTTTGATAACGTAAAAATAAACTCAACTCCAAACCCTAATGACTCCCTTCCCATAACCCTTTGCTCGGGGCTTCTTCAGTAGTTAATTATCTTCTCCCCACCTCTCCTCTGAGTTGCTTTTGTTGTTGTTTTTTTTGTATCTTTTTTTTTTGCAGTCGAAGAGACCAAGCACATGGCAACCTGGCATGGGGTAGCCACTCCATTAAAATACTATGCCGTCTGGTTGCCAAACACTTGAGCCTCTGTTTAGCCACTGAAACAGTGGAAAGTGTCAACACTGAGAGCGAGGACCCCACACTCAACTTATTAGCGCTATTAGCCTGATTGCTTTGTGCGCTATCTTTGTTGGCTCCACTTTTGTCATCCAGTGCGAGGCTGAGGCAGAGAAAGAGGAAGCGGGGCAGGAAAAAAAGGAAAGCGGGAGGAGAGATGCTATTCAAATTCAAATCGTCCGAGCAGTCTTTTTTGCCTTTGTGCGAGGCCAGAGGGCGATGATTAGGAGAAGTCCCCTCCATTTTATAGCCAGACCTCCCCTTCAGCATCCCCACACCCCCACTCCCCCTGTGCACACGCACGCACGCACACACGCACACACACACAACACACAACACACACACAGTCACGGTAATTGGTTGCTGCAACATGGACAAGCCAAGGAGTTGATTCCTCTGTGGAATTCCTGAAGGGACTCGCCTCCCATGACAACAACCCCCCCACCTCCCATTAGCACAAATACACACACAGACACACACACATACTTCATCCTACTACTGCAGTCAGTCATCACACAATGGCTGTCACAAAAGAGGTGTGTCCTGCCTGTATGCTAACAGGGAATGCTGCTGAAGCTTCATGAGTAAGTTGTCTTTACCTCTCTGTCGCTTTCTGCTTTCTCTTATTTATTTATTAAATATAGTTTTTTCCATCACTGGAAACGTCAAATTAAATTAAATCTTTGCTCTATGAATACGTGGCTGCGACCTTGCCCTCGGTTACCTTCCCCTCATCAAGGGATATCTCAAGGCTGAATACCTTTTTTTGTGCGTTGGGGGGGGGGGGGGGGGGGGGGGTTTGAACGTCTGTCTGCTCAGCCCACCTTGTCTCCGGAGGCAATGTCTGTCAAGCATCTCTTACCTGTCGACAATTTTGTGATAAATAAACAAAAAACAAACAGCTTTTTTTTTTCTTTTTGCTGTGAGATGCTTTTAGAGAGCAGAGCTGAGCAAAGTGGTTGAAATGGAAAAAGAAAGAGCTTTGATTGCAGCAAGGAGGATGCAAGCTAGCGAAGCTGAGCCAATACATAGGCCTATGTGTGAGAGAGAGAGTGTGTGTGTGTGTGTGTGTGCGCGCGCGCGTGTGCCTGCTTCAAACTGAGGAGGGGTATAGCCTCGTCAGAAGTCTCATCTAGTTCCTGTCCTGTCAGTGGAACCGGCTTCTTTGTCTTAGCCCACCCACCCCTCCTTCGCTGTCTTTCTCTCTCTCACTCACTCATTCCTTCTGTCCTTCTCTCATCTGTCTCCTTCCCTCTCTTCACCCCTCCCTCCCCCCTTTTACTTCTAATTACTAACCGCAGAGGATCTGACGAACAGGTAGCCCTCAGGGCAGCTGTCTACAAAACCAGGTGTGCCTTTACGGGTGGGAACACATGTTTGTCAGTACGTGTGCGTGTCTGAGTGAATAAGTGCATGTGTGTACGTCGGGGCTTAGTTTGACTCACAGAATTTCTGTTTAGCTTACTGCATAGTTATGTGGCATTCTGACTGAGTTAATTACTACACAACCCAGTTAACTGTTAATATAACTGGTTTTCTGGGAATGCGTGAAATCCCCCTCTCCTCACCTTAACCAACCCGAGCCTGAGACCCAGCACTCGCAGGAGCCGACACTGTGCCGTGGTTTTATTGGATGGCTCTGTGTTTTGCCTGCTTTTGAATAAGTCGCAGCACCTTCATCAGCAGTACTGACAACATAATACGTACCCACTCAAACACGCACATTCACAGTTGGGGGTGAGTCATTAGCGCTTGTTTTATTGGCTGACACAAGCACTTCGGATTGCCTTCAAAATCCAATGCTGCTAAGATTTAATGGAGGTCCTTCATAGTGAGTGTATCAGCATTTCATTAGGAGAGCGACCTCGGCTTTGTTACGGCGCCTCGACCTGATCAATTATTCTTTTTATTGTTCTGAAAATATGAATGTAGTCACAATAAGATCACATATCACATTACTTGGCTTTGTAGCTTATGCTTACAACTTCCATTTCCCATACTGCTTTTGTTTCATAACATCCGCTTATTGCTTTCTTCCTCTCGCTCTGCCTCGCCACTGAATATAAACACTGCCTAGTCATATTCATATACTAGTGTATGAAGCAGTATATGAGCAGATACAAGCTTCCACAACACTGCAGAGGCAATTGCGCAGTTTTCAGGGTGTTTTTTTATAGTGTTTTTACAGCGATGCATCCTGTGTGACACAAAACTTACTCGAATTCATCCCCTACTGAAATATTCCCGCGGAGGAGTCATTCCAGCCACTGCGGATTTACCACACGGAGATGTCTGGCCTTGTCTTTTGAAATCTGAATATAGCTCTCTGTGATTTTTCTTACTCATTATTGAAAAGCAAACATTACATCATGTACCATGCTCAGATCAGCTGAAACAGAACAGCACTTTTTACATTTACAGTTAAACTATCACGTACTTTGGCAAAAATGTCAAGAGGCAAATAGATAATTAAGGCTTCAGTAATGTTTTGTTGTAATCATCATTTTTAAGGTTTGGTGTAATATTTATCATTTACAACCTACTCTGGAAAGGCGTGTGCTTCGTTTGCAAATGATTACTTTAAGGGCATCAGGTCTGGCTTTGTTTAAAAACCAGCAGGAAATGGGCGCAAAACCAGATTTCTGTAGAAATGATTGGTGTTTACATCACCCAACATGGAAACTATTGCCTCAAACTTTACCATAGATGAAGTAATTTTTTTGCTTAGAGCCCTTCCTGGAAATTAAGCGCCCCACTCTCCTTCTAGATTTTACAACATTTTATATTTAACTCTAAAACTTAAAAAAAAACAACCTCAAATACGGTTAAAAATCAAATGCTGACAATTAACAGTGTTTAAGCAGAGCCCTCTAGTCCTGAATTAGATGGCTGAATGAATGCGAGCACTGGGTGAACTGCACAGCGTGTGCCTCTGCATGAGACGCTTAGATGCCATCATCAGATTTCCTGGCAAATGACTCAGCCGGCTGCAACTTAAAAATACAAGTTAGCGAGTAGCAGGTTTGCTTTTACCTCAAAGGCGTGCATATGGAAATGTGGCTCTCCTTATCAAACTCTGTGGGAATTTGGATGTACGCTTTTCGTTGTGTTTATGCGAGTGAGGCCGCTGGAGCGGAGTAATTTGTCTTTTTGCATCTGCGTGGTTGTGTATGATGGAGTGTGCGTGCGTCGCTACAGCTGTTGATTTCATTTAGTGTTTACCCCACAATCCCTCTGAGGAGGCAGCAATACCTGGTATACGATTCATATTCAAAACGCTATATAGCACAACTGCAACCCGAATTAGATTGATTTACTAGACTGTAAAACAAATACACTGCATACTCGTGTGCATGAACACGAGTAGCAACGCATGTCAAAATTCTATAAAAAGACTTCTTTTGATACAGATACAGATCTTCTAGCATGTGCACCTCAATTATCTTTCACTTATTTTTAAACTTTTACTGTGTAATACACAGATTTTTTTCACCAAGGCTTCCTTTTTGCAAAAGGGTTCAAAGCCTTGCTCAAGGGCACCTCGGCAGCTGTTGTGCAGTTCTGCAAACAGTACAGCATAAAATCATTATTTTACAAATAATTTAACACAATATTTTGAATTGTATAAAATAAACAGCGGATTATATATATATAATCCGCTGTTTATTATATATATATATATATATATATATATATATATATATATATATATATATATATATATATATATATATATATATGTATGTATATATATATATATATATATATACTGGGGTGCAACGATACACAAAATTCACGGTTCGGTTCGTTACTTTGGTGTCACGGTTCGATATTTTTTCGATACAAAAAAATATTCATGCCTTTTTAATTTGTCATTTATTAAAATGATAAATATATATTTTAACTCAAAAACACAGTTTTTAAATGTAATGTTGCTGAAACAACAAAGTAATAATAAAAAAAAATCTATCTGATCGAGAAATCACTTATCTTTGGAAAAGAGAGTTTATTACAGAGAAATGGCTCTTTCCAAAATAAAAGCTATACTATACGCTTCTTCTGGGGTATACTCTCAGCAGCAAAATAAACATATCAGGTCCCCATAAGGAGAATCATGTGCTAACGGCTGTCTAAATGACTCGGGTAAAGTTTGTAGCATGCGTGCTTGTTGTTTTTGTCTGCTTCCACTTGTCTTTGCACTAGGATGATGTCGGCGTAAATGTGCAGTCATATTCGTTGTGTTCCCACTAGTGCTGTCAGCGTTAATCTCGTTAAAATGACATTAACGCCATAATGTGGCAAATCTCCCTTAACGAGTTACCGCGGATCGCCCCGTGCGTGGGGCTGGACGGCGTCAACACGTTAACAAGCTAACTGCGCTAACGCACTAGTTCCCACCAATTGAGCATTGCGTGGCATATCCGACATACTGTTTTACTTTTGTCCATGACGCGCTTACCTTCAGGGTCATACTTTACATGAAAACCAAGATAGTCCCAAACGCCACATCTGAATGAGAGTGGGGGAGGTTCAATTTCGGGTAGCGTTGAGGCTTAGCTTCTGTCTTGCTAGCTTGCGCTGCAATCGACAGTGCAGCCTAGGCGGAGTAGTCGAACGCAGATCCACTGAGCGCTCAACACAGACAGCATCGTCAGAAGAAAAGTTGATAAAATAAATAAAAACAGTTTGTAGTGTTCGATAAATATGCGTACCGAACCGAAAGCACTGTATCGAACGGTTCAATATCAATACGAGTATCGTTGCACCCCTAATATATATATATATACATAAATAAAACTTCTTTTTTTTCGGTTTAGGTATAAAAATCAGACATTCATCTTTTTGCACTACCTGCCTATGTGTGTCTATCTGTGAGCTGAAGCTCTGGGGGATTTTGGGCATTAGTGGTCTAGGCTAACTGTGACAGGCGAGAGTCAGGGCTCTCTGCTACTTCCCATCCAGGCCACACTTAGCATAGCATATCTGGGGCTTTCTCAGCCATCAGTTCAGTCTTATATTTGATCTTAATCAATCCCTCAGCACCACAACATTTGTTCAAAAACTGTAATTCACCCCAGATCAAAGCAAAAAGTAGTAGTTTTTGCAGCAATACTGAAATGTTGGAACATATATGCCAGATACAAAAGGGAGCAAAGGAGGGATGATCAGTGGAAAATTAAAGAGAAAAAAAGAAGATGTGTATTGAATTCTTAGCACCTCCCAGACCTCCACACAAAGTACAAAGAAAAGAACTACTGAACACTGTTTTATGTGAGATATGCAAAGGAGAATTAGGTGGAGTGAGGAAGCAGAATTGGAGGGAACAGCTTTGGGTGTGGCCGTTTTTGATTACAAAAAAATAACTCAATGCACATTCATTCATACTGGCATTGCTTAAAAGTCTTAATAGAATTCAGCAAAAATCAGACAGAGAGAATGAGGAAAGGAGGGAGGCAGGAGTCAGGGAAAACTGGGGGAAGGAAGGAGGAGGGAGAGAGGGATGGGAATGCAGAGAAAGGAAGAGATATTCAAAGTACAGACAAAGCGAGGGGGTGCAAAGAGGAAAAAGATGGGAATGAAAGGCAAAGAGGGGCCAGTAAGGTAACAAAGGGGGTGGGGGGCGGACGGAGAGGAGAGGATGGAGAGCTGCTGCACGCTCTCTTGTATTCCCCACAGCCCCGGCACGTCTTTCTTTGCCACTGTGTCGCTGGCATGCTAACACGCTGTCGCCTTCAGAGACAGTATGTGACTGTGTGCATGTACACAACTGCAGTGTCTTCTGTATGTTTGTGTGCCTGCCTTGAGTGTCTGTGTTTAACATGCAGCCTGATGGGCTCATTGCCCTACTGCTGCCCAGGGAGCCATTGTCTAGTACTTCACTGCTGTACTTCTCTGTTCTGCTCTCTCCTCCCTGGCCTTCCTCTGCTCCGCTGCCCTTTGCTAACCAAGGCATCCATTCATAACAGCTTGATAGCTGCCCTGGTATCAGTCTGTACAGATGATAGCAGCCCGGTTTCCGAAGCCAAATACCAAACAGCGATAGCAGCAACGTGCCCTTGGGGAATCTATGTGTGGATTTGAGGGGAAGCATTTCATTGGTGCAGAGCAGAGTGTTTGAAATACACCTGTATGAATGAATGTGCATTTGCTTGTATAGGTGGAAGCTGTTGATTATCTGACTGTCACGGGGGTGCTGGAAGCATAAACATACACAAGAGCGTGCACACATGCACACACCTTTTGTTCAATAGGAGATGGGCTATTGTGCTGCCTGTGCAGTCGGATTGTGTGCGAGCAGTTCCCTCACAGCTCTTAATAGCAGTTTTCAGGCAATTTTGTGTGTCAGCAGTGGCTGACTCAACAAACTCAAACACAGGGGAACACAAACCATACACTTACATAATGCTAATGCATACACATTATCAGCAACACATACAAACAGAAAATGAGACATGTTATTAAGACTTATACACATGCACACAAATGCACACATACACACACACAAATCCTGTTTGTTCACTGGGGGTGTAGCCTAGAAAGAGTTGGAACCGGGCTTTGAATAAAAGCCGTGGCTTTTTGAATGGCTGAGCACCACAAGAAAAGGGCTTAGCAGCCAGCTTTGCCATTCTGTATCAACAGCCACTGAGTCTCTCTCACAAATACATGGCCTCTCTCTCTCTCACTAACTCTCTGACAGACACACAAGCACACACACACTGTGTCCCTCTATCGTTGTTTCTGTTAATACAGTCGTTGCTAATGCAGTCATCTGCCAACATATCAGGTCACCTTACACTGCACTTTCCTGCGCAGCATGTAGTGATTGTGTTGAATCTAATTAAAGATGGCTACTTCCTGTTACACCCGGAACAGCTGCCTGTGTGTCTGCAGTAAGGGGCAAAGCCCCAAAGCGGTTCGCATTTTCCACATGCCAGTGGCTTCCAATTACTTTAAAACAGTTTAAAAAACACTGCGGCGGTCGAAACCAACCGGCTTTTGAGGTTTGCTTGTTTCTTTTCTGCTTCTCCTCGGAAACTTTCGCAGACAGGATAAACAAAATAACAAAACCAAAATAGAGCCGGGGACTACCCTATTAGCAGGGATTTCCAGCTAGTCTAACCAAAGGCTGTCTTTCGGCTCATCGAGCACCCGCTGATGATTTATGAAGACGTTGCTAGATAATTATCAAGTCAGTTATCACCGCCAGTCATGTTAATTTGCCAGGTATGCCCTGATTTACCTGTGAATAAAAATGAAAATGGAAAAGATGAATAATGGCGAATGGGGAATTTTAAAAGATGAGTAATTATACCCTATCATCCCTCACCACAACTTTTTTTTTGAAGGATGACGGAACCAGGTGACATGAAGACACTGGCTTGTGGGAGCCTCTGTCATCAGTATGCATATGCTTTGTTAAAGTTTACCAGGTAGCCCAGTCATTAGCCATTCAGGTTGAAGATACCAGAAACAAAAGAGAGGTTAGGGCAGTTAATGCCAGGAATGCAACCTGCAACCTGCCGTGGCACAATCTCACACACACACACACACACACACACACACCCTTTCTGTAACAACCACACAAATTCATAAACACAAAGATCGCACAAAAGTATACGCTTTCTCTTCTCTCTTTTTCTTTGTACCCTCAAACACTAGCTCGGGAGTGGTTCCTTACGACAAAAAAAACAAAAAATCAGGAAGCTCTAATGTATCACACAGCACTGGAAATAAAAACAGAAACAATGACCCACATGCACTCACGCAAAGGATATACAACACTGGGCAAGGTAAACTGGGTAGGTCAGCTGCATTGTTTTGTCCCTTTTCTCCCCCTCACAAATCCTTTCTCTTCTTCCAGCTTTGTCTTTTTTTCCCATCACCATTCCCTCGTCTTTACACGTATCGCTGCCACTCTCTTTCTTTCCCATTCTTCCCTCCTGCTCCACCTGGTCTTGCAGAAATACACACATGTGGCCAAAAACACCTCGAAATCTCTTATGTTACAGTCAGTAGATATTACAATCAAATAAAATGCTGGTAGCACAGAAGGCAGCAACTTCTTTGTAATTTGAGCAATTTTTCAAGATAAGGCGGGCAGTCATTTTACGCACTTCTGCGAGACAGGCTTGGTTTGATGGATATCACAAACTAGCCAGTGTCACAGCAATTCATGCTTCACCTTTGCAAAGTCGGGACGACGGCATTGCTCTCCTGCGTGAGACAACTTCATTCTGGACATTCTTTATATCACAACTGTTACTGATCTCTGATGGCAAACAACAGCAGACTTTTTGCTGAAAAGGCTTTACGCATTTATTTCAGAATCAAGACTTTATGTCACTTTGGGAAGATTGTGATAGTGGATATACATGTGTTTGTTTGTTTCTTGGCACCTATAACTTAGCGTAAAAGGTAAAGGAGAGGGCGATTGTTATTATTTAAGGACATTCTTACAAATAGCTATCTGTGAGATTAGTCACATTCATATGTTTTGGGGTGGAAAGCTCTCTCTTTGTCTCTGTCTCCGTCTCACTCCCTCCCGCCTTGCTGCCACTGAGATTCTTTCTGGCCCCTTATTCTTAATCGCCACTAAGTTAATTAATCTCACACTTGGCCACTGTAATAACTTGACTTGTTAGACCTCTTCCGCGCAAATGGACTTTGCCTCTTTAGCAGCTAAAAGCACCAGTAATGAGCCATCTGAAAAAACACAGCCGTGTCAGTGTTAATATCCGCTCAACCTTTCATAATGTTACAGTTACATATTAGCCAAGCGTCCTCCTGTAAATATAGCAACAGAAAAAAAAACTAACTAACTATATATCAAAGTCTGATGCCATGGAAATTAGCAGAAGGCTCAGAGTAGGAGAGCTGGTTTGAATAGTAATGACTTTTAATCATTTTATTTCATGTATGAGTCAAAGTATAATCATAAATCAAAGTATACGAAAATCTGTGACTTTAACCTTAAAACTAGTACAGACAAAGAACCTTAACATTTATATTGCAAGTGGTGCGAAATATTGTTCTACTTCCACCACGATGTATTTGATTCAGATTCATATGTTTACTACTAGCAGCATTGTTTTATGACAAATCATAAAAACGTATGTCCGATTATCTATAATACTAATAATCAAAAAGGATAGCTTAAGTTGAGTTAATAGGGTAGGAAAAGTTAAAGCCAGACTAAAACTTTTAGTATTTGCACTCCTTGTCCTCAGCCCCGCTCAGCATTATCTGGTCAATCTCATGGTCTGGGATTGTCGAGGTCCCAAACCTTATTACATATTAATGTATTTAACCTATTGAGGAACCACTCAATAGACAGTCACAGCACAGAATCCTGGCGCTGGGCAATTAAAAGAAATTGAGGGATGGACAGACAGACTGCCATCCAAGGCTGTTGGGGTCCATATGGCGGGGGGCTTTCAGAGGCGCTCTTCAATTACATAAAGACCTCTGTGCATTGGCATGACACACAGAGGAGCCCAGACAGCAACACCAGAGAAAGAAGGAATAAATCATATTGCACTTAGTAACACACACATTTATAGGCATATACACTAGCGCAGAAAGAGACAGAATGGCAAATACAGAAGTCCCAAATTGCAGACACACAGAGCAGGTCAACAAAGGCACAACAAGATTTTGGATTCTCCCTAAATCACTGTAACATGACAACAGAACCACTTGCATCAACACTCAAGCACCGTGACACACTACAAGCAAGCCCGACTGATCCCAAGCTTGCTTACGGCTCGTCTCCTCTTTCTTCTGAAAGCAGCTCCAATGCAAAAGAAAAAGACTGACTGTACAACAGGACAAGGAAGGTAAGGTAAGGACACTAGCTAAAATAGGTATGTTCAAGGCAAGCTGAGCTTAAATGGTCTGGCTGAAGATGTGTAGATGACAAATGAGATACGTCAGGGGATGGAGAGCTTAGGGTTAAATACCTTTTCTAGCTTTTTTTCACCCCAATTTAAGATATTTTTCATTTTGTCATCTGCCTACCTTGCCCCCACCCCCTCTTCTCTTGGGATGTGTAGGAGGGACATGCACTACCCTAGCTAATGTATTATTCACCCTTCATTGATGTGTAACTAAACCTGGCAGTTTGGAGGGAGCACGGTGTCACCAATTACCCCACACTACCACCACCTACACATACACACAGAAGTTCTAGTCACAAGGCCACCAGGAACCCATTTATTAATGTGCTGACACACAGCACACAGAGCTCGCACACACTGTTTTTCCTGTATCGAAAAAATGGGTCTCAGTCTAACATGCATGTGCGTCACTGTGGTTTAATAGTTACTCATATTTTGGGAATGCGTCGCTGTTATGCGCCCAAAAATCAAAGTCGTTATAACTGACGTTGTTAACGTTGAGGTGAGGACGTCTTTTAAGGTTAGGGTAAAGTTAGGGTAGCGGTATGGGTTATTGTTAAGGTTAGATTAATTACCACATAATAAGGAGAGCAACAGATTAAATTAAATTATTACTTTTCCCTGTGCTTCTTTAAACACACAAATGTGTGAATGTAATTGCTTTCAGATGCACACAAACAACAGAAAGCTTGTTTCTCACCTGGGCTGTCCAAGTCAAGCAACAGTTAACTTTTTTCATAACTAACCCAAAAGTTTCCCTCACATTCCCACCTGCATTATTGTTATACTTATAACACAGCCTATGGCAAAGTTAGCTAGTTAAAAAAAATAACAATCCCACTGTTTATGCCTAAGCTCACCCATTAGCGCATGTGTTCGGCTGGGTTCAGTTCTGTTGTGGCCTTTGGCGATAAAATCTGAAGGGAATAAACAAGAACGAGGTAAAAGTTTGTTTTTCTCCACAACTGGAGACATGGGAAATGAGATGCACCAAAAATATCAGCTCGTTTCCATCCAGCTTGTGTGTGTTCCCTCTACCTTCAGCACAAATACACTTGGTGGTCCAAGTGAGCTAGGTGGGGTTGGTAGTGCTCCGACCGCAGGGTGTGGATCAGTCCTGACCTGATTAGTCATCATGCCTGACCCTGAACCAGCCAAAGAGGGAAGAATACAAATGAATCTCCAGGACTGCTCGCCAGTAAATTTGACTTGGGACCAGTGTTTATGTGATGCAAACCACACCACACAAGGCCACAGTGGATGAGCCTGCTGACCCTGAACAGTGACTGTGCCATTAAAACCGAAGGGAAAAATGCTCGGGTGTTCGCCGAGTTAAAAGTAAGTAGTTAAAGTAATTGCACGATGGTGTTTAGAGAAGTGATGTCATGCCGTTGGCTTACTTTGATCAATAAGGCGATATAAAGTCAGCAGCGTGCTGTTTGCAACAACCCAAGACAATAATAATTAATAATGACAATTAATCATGCCAGAGTTAAGCCCCTCTTTCCCTGAGTGTACTGGGAAAGTGTTAATATTTCACCAGCATGAAGCTTCTTGTTTTCTTTCGTCAGGTTCTCTTCTTGTCAAGGCTCAACACATCCAGAGTACTCTATTCTTGGGTTAATGAACAGGTGAGGAATTACTTAGACAGATGGAGAAGGAAATTGATTTTTTTTAAGTGTCGCCTCATTATCCCATGTGGGGCACTTTATTCAGCACCACAGAAACACAACACCAGAAAACATGGGTTGTGTAACGTCAAGGTCGTATGGTTTGGTGTGTGCATAAACAAAATGGGGGTCAGCGGTTTGAAATTGTCTGGAAGCCTGGCCATTAGTGAGAGACTAATTAGGGGAGACCAAGTGGTTTCCAGTACCGGTCGAAGCCAAGATTCATAAATAAGTAAGTGCAGGGGCAGCTTGGGCGCTTAATTAACAAAGCGTGAAAAAAGGGCGTGAATCCCAAGAGGCACAAACCCAATCTGGTTGCAAGGACGGGCTATCGGCAGCAATCCTGTCTATCTTGGTGGCATTGATTGATAGCAAGCCAAATTGAATCCACAATCATCACCACCCTTTTAGTTCCTGCACCCTGGGGGATTTACAGAGGCCAAATTTGGCACACAGGGTCATGCTTTTGAGTCCCTTTTTCTGACATCGGTGCCATAAACAGCGCAACCCCCCACCCGACAACCTTTCTCCTGTGTTCACTTGACCATACCCATCTGGCCAGAGGTTATCTGACCCCTGTGTGTGTGTTCTTGCTCACACTTTCATGTCTTTGCCAATTGTTTTCACACTCTTAAGCTGTTTGCCTTGGTATTTAAACCCCAGACACCTCCTGCAACTCACACTTAGAAACCCTCTGCCACCTAAAGCAACATATTAAGTTACAGCCAAGTGAGATGCTATTGTCTTTCTTTTTTCCTTTTTTTTGCAGTCGTTCTTTCTGTCCTAATCTTTTATATTGTTAAAGCTGACAGGCGAAGAATGTGTTTTGTGGAAGAAGAAAAAAAGCAGTGTGTCACGAAAAGCGACAAGCTGTCATGTAAGCGTTAGGCTTTGAACCTTTTTTTTGTTTCTATTTTCTGTATATGGAACACCATTTGGTTTTTGTGACATACAGGACTGTTTCAGTCGGTGGAACGAGCAGAGGTGGTGTACATTCACCACACCTTTCCACTGTATCTTTCTCTCCCTACAGACAATGGGGGAAGTCATCTTGACAATCAAGACCTTATCACACAGTAGGCAACAACAATGGGTCTCCGAGTAGTAAATAGCAACTGTCTCCCAGCTGCTTACTGTCGCTGTTGGGATTTTGATATCACAAGGCCGTGAGATAACAGGCGGAGGAAAATAATACTGTAATTAGGGCCTACTGCAAGTGTGATAAGCTGCAGTCACAGAAGAGGTAACTGAAAAGGGGCAGAGGGAAGAACCACAGAAAAAAAAGCATGAAATAAAGAAAAAAGGACTAAATAACAGTGTAACTCAGAGATCATGCCTTTAAGCTGAAAGGCCTTAAAACTTATGGTTTTATTCTCTAAATTGCTTAGAAGAAAGAAGACAAGCTGTATGGTAGGATAACAATGAACATGGAACAATCTAGAATATAAGTAAGGCTAAATAAAGTGTACAGGCCATCAATGCCAGTTTCAACCAGATGTTTAGAAACCTTCTGATGGATTAACAACCCGTCTACGGAGTTGTCGCCTTTTGCCCAGTGACAGCTGGGATAGGCACAAGCTCAACTGTGACCCTGAACTGGATAAGGGGAAGAAAATGGATGGATGGATGGATGGGTGGATGGAGCTTCTTCCCTTATATATTATTGACCTAATTTTTTTCATGTGTTTTCGACCCCCATTCTGATAATTTCCGTGAATGCATTTCGAAATTGTCGTACAATGCTTCAGTTGATTACTACTGGTCGTTTGCAACATTCATTAAAAAAATCACGAGCACGCCTGTTAAAGGCTGGTTCCTTCAAGTGGGACTATGTGCATGTGTTCAAGGTGCAGAGTTATTGAAAGGCGCTAATGGGAAGCAGTGGATCTTCCCTGGTGTAATCTTCTACCTGAGAGGAAATACCATAGTATTGTGTAGTGAAAGCTTTGATGATGATGATGATGAGTGGCAGAATTCCAAATGATGGGATGATCTTTGTTGTGCTCAAATGGATCTCTCAGATACTACTCCTCCTCTGAAGCTCAGCTCGTCACACTCCTTCCTCCCGGTCTTCTGCTACCTACCTGTCCACTACCATCCTCGGCCATCCTCCCCCTCCCCAAACTCAGTTGAGGCGACCTTGGCTCCCAACAACCTCTGGTCTGCATAGTTGCTTCGCTCAACACCTTTTGAAATGACCTGGCAGCCCAATAAACAGAACTAAGTGGGTTTTGAAAATGAAAACCCTCTGAACCCTCTCTTCTGGCCTGCCTCTCCTTTCTCTGCATGGCCTTGTACACACACACACAAACTGCTTAAACTTTGAGGGGCTTGGAAAAAAAATTATAACCTTTCTGACTTTGACTCAGTGGGGGAGTGGAGCGTGGTGAGAGTTGGACTCACCAAACACATTGCTCCCCTAGCCAAGTTAGAGGCTCAAACTCCAGAGGAGTGTGGGCTAGTTTATGCATCATTGCTACCTTCTATCTGCTATTCCATTTCAGCATCAACAGAATCCACTGTGCTAAACTGTGATTCCCGCTAACGGTAAGATGAACGCTGAATATCGTGTATAATTTTTAGCTTAATTCTTTTTAATCCCTTCTCTTTCATTTAGTTCACATACAACTACATGAATGTAGATGTGGGCTCTGACCCTAAGAAGCAGGCGTAAGGTTCAAGATTTTGTGGGGTTTATGTGCACATGTGTGTCCAGCCGCGTGATTAAGAAACTGTCACCGCTCGTGTGTTCAATGTGTGTGTGTGTGTGTGTGTGAGAGAGAGAAAGGTCACAAGGGATTTCCATAAGGTGTAAGAGGGGAAGGGGAAGCTGTTTATGGCCTGACTTGGCACAGAGGGAGGGGGTCAGCCTATATTGTGTGGTGCTTTCATCTGGCTCATTGCAATTAGTGTTTCACAGCACTTGTCAAATCCCTGTTAAAGTCACAGTCGGCAAGCACCATGACAAACAGGCACGGTGGTTCAAAGACACAGAAAAGTGTTTCAAATTGTCCCAAATTAGCAAACTTAGAAATAAACTTTCTTCTAACAGTGAAACACCAGCTTTGTGAGATGAGTGAAGCTGATATCAAAGCCACAGGGTGGCCTCTGTTTCCTTCTTATGCCACATCCACAGCAACAAGCATCGTTTATAGCTCTATGTCATCTACACTTCTACCAAGTGCAGAGGTGTTAGGACAAGCTCAGTAACAACATGGCAGCAGCGACACCTCCACATTTGCAAGATTGCCCTGAAATGTTTATTTTTATAACAGTCACTGAGGCTTTTTTGTTCGTTTGATTATTTTATTTATTTATTTATTTTACATTTGCTTCAGCATCCTCTATATGTTGTACTCATTGTATGGCATATTTCAACTTTCATCTCCATTTGATTTTGCAGTGATATCAGTTTGCAGGACTTACTCACAGATAATACGTGGATGCAATGAAATCAGTTCCTGTGTGCAATACAAGAAAAACCAATTAAGCTCGTCTTACTGTGAGAAAAAAAGAAACCGGAATAAACAAGTTTCTTTAACAGTGAAACACCAACTTTGTGAGATGACTGAAGCTGATATCAAAACCACAGGGTGGCCTCTGTTTCAGCAACAAACATCACTTTATAGCCATATGTGATCTACACTTCTACCAAATGGGCAGGTGTTAGGGCAATCTGAGTAACAACATGCCAAAAGTGACACCTCTACATTTGTAAGATTGCCCTCATGAAACAACAGTCGTTGTGGCTTTTTTTTATTTTATTTTACCTTTTCTTCAGCGTCCTCTAAATATTGCACTCACTTGGAACATAAAAGTCACGGTGTCACTGAAACTCTGTTTCACTGTGAGCCGAGGTTAAGTAAATGCTCCCCACAGCCGGCAGTGTCTGAAGGGAAGCTGCAGTGTGGAACTGTGGAGATTATGTACAAATATGGACATCGGGTCACATGTTATTGCTGCTTCTGTCACCCAAATGTGTTGGCTTCACCCACCCTGTGCGAGCCGTGCTGGAGAGCGTGTTTAAGATGTTCAGAGTGAATTGGATGAGCTGTTGATAAGAGAGCAGGGGTCTAGTTAAACCCGCCGCCATTCTCCAGAAGACGAGAGAAAAAAAGGGGAGAAATATTTAATAGAGGTGGGGAGTCTTCCTGGGTCTTCTGAAGTGTAGATGAAGTGTGGGCGGTTAGTGTTTTTGACACCCAGGATGAGAAGTGGGGCACAATAACTTGTAATAGAGTTCTACTGCAACACTGTACTCAGTGTGAGCAGGAGCACTCCTGCACAGACCTCTTACCAAGTAAAATATACACTCCTGTTCTCACACATGCATTATGGTTAATTACAGTGGACATTTGAGCCCATCACATCAGTTCTGACTACAGCTGTTCCTTTGAAGCAGTGCCTATCATCACACATAGGCTTGCTCAGGATGGCTATTTGAAAATTAGCAAAAGCTGTTTCCCTGCTCTTGAAAAGGAATAAGGGCCTGGAGCTAGGCTGTCTGCCACAAAATGTCTTACCATTAACCACCCAGCTATGGTTAAACTCAACAAAGAAATCTCCCTCCCCGCTTCCTGCATCTCTGTTTCCTTCTTACATTTAACAAGGCCAGCAAAGGCTGAAACCAGGTAATGTGGCCTTTATTCCCCCTGAAGGCACGCTGTTTTACAGCTGTGTCCACTCTCCTGACAGATGTAACTAGCCATTTTCAAAGACAAATATCAAAGATCTCTTTTCTGCTCCATTGGCAAAAATTTGTTACAAGAGCCTGTAGCTCGTAAAGAAATGGTAGGAGGATGCCCTGAGGTGGATCAAACTGCTGCGAGGAGAAGTCCGCTCCTTTAAACTCCACCTTTCAAACCTCCCGCTGACCCGGTCTTTTTCGACTCTGTGAGAGGCAAGAGGCACGTTAGCTTTTCATGTTTACTATTTGTCATCTCTCATAAGCAGACTGAGTCTTAAATGCAAACACCACTCATCTACAGATTAGCCATATGGGACAAAATGGAGTCATGCACACATCAGTCACCCACTGTGCCCTAAATCTGCTCTGCTTGTGAGTTTTTACATGTGAGCCTTAGAAAAGTTGCCAAAGTTTCTTTATAAATATGCACATCCTCTTTTATGATATACTTTGTTTTCCCCACTGGAATAGGACAAGCTCTGGGCTTTGATTGTTCAGCTACTGAACAAGACTAGCCTTAGGCAGAGAGCCCCACATCAAAATCATACAAAAAGACCCCCTCATGACCTCTCGATAGGGATCACAAGACGTGGGCTGAGTGTGGGTGGAAAGCACAGCAGATACTAACTCACCTATAATATGAACATTCTGACATATGGTCATTTGAGTAGCAGACAGAGCCTATAAAATGTCATCTCAGAAAGCCATTATTATTATTAAGTTAACGTTTTTCTAACAGTATTCAAGTCATTACCATAAGTCAGTTAAACACAGCGGGGGGAATATCCCACTCATGTGCTTCCTCATCTGATTTATAGGGTTTTCTCTGTACTGCTGCAGAGTCAAAGCACCTTGAGAAAACTGTTGTTGTGATTTGGCGCTTTAGTTTTATATATTTAAAACTGAATCAATGAATCAACCATCAGCTTACACATTAAAAGGTTAATATGCAGGGAGTTTGCAGGACAAAAGTCATCAGGTTATATAAAAGTTTGAAATAATATAAATATAATAGAGATCTTATTTTTAATGTTTGACAGTTGTTTTTAAAAACTAGGTTCTCATTCAAAAAAACATCAGCATTGCTGGACGTTGAGCTTGAGTGCCTCCATCTCTCAATGCAGTCAAAACATTTCTTAAAAAACAAAGAAGTTAGTTGAGACTGCACACATGGACAAACTGTACCTCCAGCAGTGCACACACAGACCCTCCCCAACCCCTGTAATCTCCCAAATACACTCCTCTCGCGTAGATCAACAGCCCATCTTGCCCCTCGCCCATAAGTGAAAAATCTCTCCTTGCTCTCCTTTTCGTTCCCTGTGTCTGTGTGTGTCTCTTTTCCTTTCTCTCGTGTTCTGCTTGGCTAAATATAGACAGCAGCAGTGTGTCTGTGTGGTGGGCTGGCCCAGACACATTCACCCTCCCCTGCTTGCTCTCCACACTGAGTGTCAAAGACCTGCCATCCCACAAGGCCACTCTGTTGGAGACCAGGAAAGACTGCGCGCACAGTGCCATATGCAAGGAAATCCATACACAAAAACTGTACGCACACATTTTGTTTGGCATAAAAAAAAGATCTGGAACAACCTCTTGTAAAACTACCATCAATTCTGAATACTTACAAGTGCTTGTTTACATTAACGTAACAACAAGTCCTCACGGCAGTAATGTGAGTAGGATAAACCCAGTTAAACCTCATACACGCGTTTATTCGTGTGATTATATTCGTCATGGTTTCTGTGCGGTAAAATATTTTACGTGCTTTACTTCACTTAATAGTGCATGTGTCTATATAACATTCTTGTAATCACAAGAATGTTATATAAACTCGACTAATGGCACTGTCATTCATTAACAGTGCCGTGTACATGTCCAATATAAATATTTGGTGAATCTGAGGTGGATATAAACATAGTCGCTGATATGATAAACACTGCTTACTGGGATTATTGTAACTATATTTTAAGGCAAAGTAGTCACAACCTAGAGAAACTATTATATTTCTGTAATTGTTTTACTTATAAGTCTGAAATGGTAAAGTTTTGTTGAAGCTGAAGCTAAGCTGCTGCCTGCCTCCATGTTCTAAAGCCCTAAGAAAATTTACTTGGTCACACTCTGTTGTGTCACATTGAGGTTCATATTCATTAATTGTTCTTCACTGTAGTTCCTCAGAAAAAATATCCTGTTTTGACTATATCCCTATTTGCATCCTTGCTGCCTTATTTTGACTAGTAATCCTCGTTCATTCACTTCCTGGTGTATGAAGGCTCATGCAGGCCTGACATGGCTGCCGCTTGTCTGCATGTGAAATTCCAGCTCGGTGAATCTTTCCATGCCGCCATCAGAGCCATGAACCCTCCTTCGGTGTGCATGAGTGCTCCTGCAGGCCCGCTGCATCTGTAAAGTCTGTCAGCTCTGTTGCCCTCTGGGTTGCTGATCCAAATCCAACCCCACACCCTGAAAACCACCAGACTGCTCCCCTGTACCATCATATCCCAACTCCCTACATGTCGTCATCCACGCGCCATTTCTTCCCGAGCGCCTGAACCTATGTCAGAATGCATCTGTTCAACGCGGCTCCAGCCTAGCATACGACCTGCAGACGGTCTGGGATCCCTGTTGGCTGATTGACTGGCATAACTGCCTCTTATGACTTTATCATTTCTTTTGTTTGTTGTTCAAAACATTGAAAAATGTAAATAGGATGAGATCATCATGCCGTGCAGCATGCAATTCTGAAGAGAACATTACCAATGAGAGACAGAGCCCCAAAATAATAGATAGATAGATAGATAGATAGATAGATAGATAGATAGATAGATAGATAGATAGATAGATAGATTACAATAACAATAATAATAAATTATATATTTAATGTATACTTATATATAATAAATTATAATTATTATTATTAGTAGTAATAGTAGTAGCAATAGCACGGCTACTATTTGAATTGCATTTTGGAGTGTATTTCACAACATACAGTCTTCCTTCATCGGGCCAATTGATTCAGGAGATATCGATAATTATCCTTATGCGTTGTTTATTACCTTTAGCCAGTGTTCCGAATCAAATCTGAATCTGTGGTTTTGAAAGGCTGAGCAAGGGCGAATGGCTAGATCAATAAGACCGCATTAATTGAGACTTTACGCATTCCCTGTGTTGAGGGTGTCCATCTGTGCGTCTATGTTTTATTCATCTTATATATCTTTCATAATCGCATTAAGATAGATAGATCTTGTCCCCTTGTAGAATGATTGATTAGCAGAACTGACGCTTTTATTTTGCAAATTCACTTTCACGCCTCTTTAGCGCCACATCCACTTAGCCCTTCAATGGTCTCTGTGATAGGCACCATAGGGTCACTAATATGTCCTTTTGTTACTTCAATAGTGACCTTAAACAGATTTGTTCAGTAAATTTGCTTTTGAATGTTATGTAGACGAGCTCCGGAGGAAAAGTTTGACTTAGCTGCTTCACTGGAAGTCCCGCTCAGGCCACACAGACTGACCCTGCGCCCTTAAATAAAGCCCGGTGTATGTAGGCCTTGGGACAGCTAGTCCCGGCCAGAATGGCCCAATTACTCTCTTTATTACGAAGGTTAGTTGCGTTTCAGCAAGATGTGGTCACCTGAAATCTGTACACGGGTAAAGTGAGAAATATCAATCAAGCAGTCACATGACCAAAGGAGGAGAAAGAAATCAAGTTCGATAAGACTCAAGCGTTTACAGTATGGACAGAGTTTACGCATATTTTTTATGCATGTGTTGTTAATATATTAATCACCACCTGGAAATGATAATTAAATATATATACATAAAAATGTTTATGAGGACTAGGGGGGACTCCCCTGCTGGAAAAAAAGAGCGAGAATAAATCACGGGAGAGAGTTTGATGAGAAATGTGCCAACTGCAAACAGGCACAGGAAAGCTCCCGTGGAGGTGTGATCTCACCCACATAAAAACATAAACATGTGCGCTACAAAGCCCTTGCTTGTGCGTAATCAGTCGTCGAAACACACAGCCATAAATAGAAAAAAAAGACTGGGGAACTCTCTGTCGCTGTTTATGTGGCTTCAGCTAATAAAAATTTAGTAAATTTAGTAAAACATTAGTTCCAGTGGGTCCAGTGTTTGAGTTTAGAGAAAAATATAATAAGAAAGAATAAGAAAAAATCTGGCCTGCTCTTAAGACACTTGTACAGTATTAGCGGGGTGTTTTGCCTGTCCCGAATATCACCAGGAAGCCCGTTCATACTTTTTGTGCCTTCATTCTCCCAAAACGTCTGCGCACTAAATAGCACAATTATCGACACAATTTGTCTCCTAAAAACACTGCTAAGCACCCCAAAGTTCAAGGCCACGGTAGCATCCACCGAGGACGACCCAAAACGCCAGGGCATCAATCAACCTCGACATAAACACAGGTTAATGGTTTCATCTCTTATTTAACTGAGATACAATTAAGACACTTAACCCATCTGAGTAGTCCAACCCATAACAAAGATTACATAAAATTCAATAGCATAAACAACTCTTATGTTAAGGTTTCGTGTACAGCCACATTAAGAAAATTACCAGAAGTATCAAATCCAGCAAGAAAACAACCGTCATGCTTTTACGTGCCTGATGTGCGCCACATCAAACACCCAATCAGTTAAATGAGGTATGCTGAATGAGGAGTCAAATTAATGTTTTGCGCTGATGTTGCCACGGAGAACTCAGAAACCCTGGGTTTAACTGTCCCATAATTACACGATTACAAATAAACTGAATTTACACTGTTGAAGACCTTGGGAGTGACTTTTATCCTACATGGCTTTTTAAAATATCAAATGTAAAACCAAAGGGTCAAAAAGAAAACATGAAATAATTAACAGCCTTTTCCGCGGGTAGTGTGACCCCGGGACCGGAGAGGCGCACAGTGAGCCTGGGCAAACGTTACCCCCCCGGGCCGCTTGTTGCTCCCTAACTCGCCATAAACCCATATATCCCAGAAAGAAGTCCTAGCAGCAGCCATAAATCATCCGGCTGTATTACAAGCTTAGGTAAACCCCCAGCCAGGTCAGTAGAGCAGAGTTTATGGCATCACTTAGGTAGGGAATAGATTGTTCTAACAAAATACATCAACTTCAAGCAGTGCGAAGGAAAACTTTCTGCTTGTGTTAAGGCCAAGCGCTCTGTCTCCCTTTCCCGGCTCACTCCCGGTGTCTACCTCTTTACCCCACAACTTTTGCACGACAGGAATCCACTCATCCATTCAAAGCCATATGTTTTAAGTCAGTGGTTCCTCACTGGGGTCCGGTGAGGTACAGGGGCCACTAAGAGGCATTCAAGGTTCCTTAGAAGAAGAAAAAAAGATATATGGGACTTTTTTTTAAAAAAAAAAAAAAATGGAAATAGATATTAGAATTTGATTATTCTAATAAAAGATTTTCAGTGAAAATATTTATTTTTTTTTTAAATCACAGCCTACTTTGGTCTTCTTTTGTGTAGAATTAATTAAATAAATGAATAAAACCAAACAAAATACATCATAACCGGTAACCATACTGTTACTAAAGTCACTCTTATTAACTGAGTTTTGACTCTAGGTCCTGACCGAGCAAATATTACTACGTGGAAATCAGAATAATTGGTTCTGAAGAGTTCAAGAAAGTGTGGGATATAAGAATTTCTTAAATTGTGGACAACATGGATTGAGAGCCATCTCAGAGGTGGCAGGCTGTAAAACAATCTTCATTTAGAATAATTTGTGTTTGTATTAGTTTAGCAGACAAAGCGACTTTCCACTGCAGTTAAATAATTAAATAAATTAAATTAAATTCATTTTTCCGTGCAGCCTGCTGTCAGTTTTTTTTTTTAATCAAAGGCCCTGTGTATCTACAGCAGGCTAGTTTATTCGTAGTGTAAAGCTGGTGCGCCACTTGTATTTCAAACAATTGGTGACAAATCGGCAGAAAGTAAAATGTACCTTGGGGAAAAAATATCCATCAGCAACAACCTTTTTTCAGTTTCTGAGAGTGAAAAAACAAAAACTTCAGACGTTATGTGGACAGGTGGAGAAATAAGCTGAGATCGAGACGCGTTTGCTGAGCCAGTGGCCCACTGTCCTACTTTCCTACTGGCATCACAAGCCAACCGGGAGCCTCGCCTGGGCTCCGACATTCATACTCTCAAGCTTTAGGCCTCTTTCAACCTTATTTCGACTAGTCCATTTTTTTAAATTCCCAAACATCGCAGAGTGAAACAAAGTACGGGGAAGACGTAATAGAAGAGCGGGACAGTCGTTTACATCGCTGGGAAAAACGACAGATGGAATTTCTCATTGATTTTACGCACTGCAAACATCCACACAGAGCTAAGACAGATGAGCTGTCAGAGGAAACTGATAAAAATATATAACTGAGGATTACCAAATTCATATCACGTTAATAAAAACAATAAATAAAATAAAAACATCTGATAAAACTAAAATAATAATTACTGTAAAGATGAGAGAAGAGACAACTCATCAGTTATAAAAATGACTTTACCAAATCACACGTCGCGTTTCAGATATTTCAGATTAATAAAAAAAAATATTCAAAATGTGGGTTATGATTCAATCCCCTCCCCTTCTTTTGAAGCGCACATAAATATACGCATAGTCCAGATGTCAGAAGGCCACACACCGAAGCAATCCCTTAAAATGCACGCAGTTGACCTGGGGAAAGTGCTGTGTGTGCGTGGGGGGAAAGCCGCGACTCCCCAGTGAGATACAGTGTGGAGCTAATGTCCTTAAATGACAAAGAAAGCACTGGCAGCCCTCACAATCCTGTGCTCCAAAAAAGAATACACAACGATCATTGAAATGGATGAGCTTTCGTGGACGCACAACAATTGAATCCTGTAAAGTCAGTAATTTCATTAGAGATGCTTAAAAAAGAAAGAACGAAATCAGCCACGGCTGGTCACTTCCAAAATGAAATTAATTCGGGGGGTAGAAATGGAATCATGATTTTTTGGGTACGGCTACATGAGCTTTAGGGTGCAGTGCCCAGCCTTTAAGAGGCACGGGTGCGGACTCGCTTGGTGTGGAGAAATATTAGGCTTCAGGAAAGCTGCAATATGAAACCTCCAGAACAGTTAAAATTTCTTACCTTCCACGGCAGACACCACAGGCAGCAAGAGGCTGCATAAAAGCAGAAAGTAATCCATTGTCATAAAGCGGTCAGGTCGGACATGTAAATAGACCCACGGCAGAGAGAGTGAGGAAGGAATACAATCCTGGGTGATCCGACGCTCCACGCACACAGTCCCGTCCCGGTCCCCGCTGTGTCAAACCTCCAGGACCAGAGTTACCTCCATTCACCAAAACACATAGAGGTGAGAGTTCAGATCAAATATCGCCTTTGATATAAAATATTTCAGCCCTTCTCCCCTTTTCAGTGATTTCCAAAGTGCCTTATTAAACCAGGGAAAAGACAACAGGCGCAAGTCTCACGGTCCCTTCCCCTCGCATTGAGCGAATGCACTGAAAACAGGTAGTCCAGCCCGTGGTCACCATCCGGAGAATATTTCCAGCAGCGTTTGGATGATACTCGGTAACAAAAAAGAAAGAAAAAATGGAAATGCAAACCTTCTCCGAGAGATCCAAGCACTTTCTCTATAGTCAGAGCAGAGGCAGAGATAGCGGCAGTGCTGTCAGGATCATGCTGTATAGTCCCATACGTGCACGCTCACGTGCGTCAAGTGGTATTCCTATAAGGAGAGAGCCGCGGTTTATAGATATTTATTCCCTGAGCGAATTTATCGGCTTTGGCTGCCGCGTAAACCGTCTTGTTTCGCTCGGCTTGTGCACTGGAATGAAGCACAAGGCGGTGGATGAATAAGGAGAGGAGAGAGAGGGAGAGAGCGAGCGAGCGAGCGAGAGAGAGACCTAGGGGGGACCAAGAGGAGGGGTTACGGCTGAAGCAGCTGCACTGAAAAACTCTACCTTGACAATCATTTACTTTCCACATCTAAAATAAAAATCTATGTCTGCTCCAAATAAGAATGCATCGCTACATTTTTCTGCACTTATCTCCGGAGCAGCCTCTGTTTGTGCCACATCCACAATAAAGCAAACACAGGAGACGGTTTCTCTGCTTCTCTGCCAGATGTTTAACTGTGTAGTGACTACTTATAAGAAGCTTTAACAGTCTTATACAATGGCAGCTTTGTTAACTTGATGTTTTTTTTTAATTCTCGTTTACTTTTTTCTGCAGCGGGTCACTGACTTGGCTTAGAGCGCATGTAAAAGCATGGACACACAGCGCCCCCTTGCGGGTCGCTTCCGTTTCGATGAATAGGGTCTGATTAAAACTTCTTTCTCCTCAATTATTTGACTCCAGAGCACTTAAACATTCCGGGGAATTTCCGTCGGACTTTAACTGTTTTTTTCTCAGATATATTAAAAAGGACCTCGCCTGTTTTCAAATTCGGTGCCTTGGACATTACATCTTGGTTTTTATTTGAAAGAGTACACACATAAATAAAAAGCGATTTAGTGATTATATTCAAGTCGGAAAGGCAAATGAAGGTGATAAAAGTTTTTCTCCAATTTTCGATTTAGGAAACGTCGGCATCGGACTTTTCTTTGAGATTTAAAATAATAACAAAAATGGAAAAACTTATAAAGAAACGAAGCCCTTAACTTGAGCTGAACATTGAACAGTCCCCGTATGTAAATCGCTTCTCTGTTTTTATAATTCAATGAGACATTTAACTCAATTGGTCGGGCAAAATGTTGCCAGCAGCGGTTTTTGTTTCCTTCGGGACCATGGAGCTATTTACTTTTCCTCTTCCCTGGATAAGTTAAGCAGAGGGCATCTGTCACGAGCGGGCTTTTCCAGGCTTTCTCCTCAAGCTCCCTGAATCTACAGCCGTTCTGTCATGCTGCTACCATGTTGTTTTATTCTCAAAACACCAGTAAACAGAGGGGTTTGAAATAAGTTTACGTTCCAGTCGGAAGTGAGGTCGCTTTTTGTCTCACAGGGAAATGATTTCCTTTATGCACCATTTGTCAGTTTTAGGGGTCATTACAGCACTTTGAATTAACGGAAATAGCCATTTGGTCATTTGCACAAAAACTGTGATTTATTGATTAATTATAGGAAACTGGTACTTACTTTAGAGGTGAGTAAAACTGTGTCTTGTTTGTTATTTTATGCTTAGTAATAATTATATGATACCAGAGATGTTAGAGAATGTTCTCCACTGAACAGTTATGTAGTGGGCGATTAAATAGCGTAACTACAGTGTTGTTACCACGCTGTTTTCTCTCGTGTCTTTGGAGATAAGGGAGTGATCTTGCTTACACTGGTTTATTCTACTCGGAACTAATAGCGCCTTTGCTGCTACACAATGAAGCCAAAGTGAAGCTAAATGAGGGGTTTGTCATCATTAGTGTAGAGTTGTAAAGCAATTGTGTGCCATATCCTGAGAACTGCAGTCAGACAGACGAGACAATGTTTTCCTGCGTGTGTTAGGTCGCCAGTGTCGATGGGATTGTTGCTATTTATTTGTATATTTATTTATTTAAAGACTTCATTTTCCACATATTTTGGAATTTGTGGAATTTAGGTTTGCTGTTGTCATCAACAAGCAGTTGAATACATTAAAAGCTAATACATTTTATTTTAATTATTTGGTAATTAAGCATTTATCATTATGCAATATTCTGTGAAATTAGAAGTTAGATATTTTCTCAAAATTTAGATTTTAGCTTGTAAACCTAAACAACAGCAGTTTACACCACTGTTAGCATAGCACTCTTTTACTTTTGTTGTTTAATGTAACTTTGTTTTTAATGTATAATTTATTCAATGAATTGTTCTAACATGTAAAAATGAATTCAAGTTTAACTTTTTTAATTTTGATTTTCAGTTTTTCTGTTTTTTTTTTCAGGAATTATGAGAAAAATGTTGTTTATATGAGATTACAAAAAGTTCACAAAGGGGTTGGATTTATGTATGAATACTCTCTTACATTTACTCCATGTAAGACAGTAATAAAACTCTATATGAGACTTTTGCAATATTTCCTTCAGATAGTTATTAATAATTTTTTGTTTCTCCTCTTTTGGTAACACAGCAACTCAGCATATAGGGATCCACATATCCACACAAAGCAAAATAAATGCTCTTCATGCTCTCTATATGAAAGTTAATTTTAAACCAGCATGTACTGTCAGACTTACCTTTGCAAGAAAATATTCCATATTTCTGTGCAGTAAAATTTCTTTGGCATTTAAAGTTCCCTATATTATGGGTTAGGGCTCACTGACACAAAATTTGTCCATTTCCAATAAGAATTCCCGTATACCTCACAATGACATAGTCCATTTGAAAGGAAAATCATTTTACAAGTTTAGCAACGTGGGTAGAAGGATCTGCGGTGGCTTCAAAGAAGACTTTTCATTGCCAAAAGCCACTGAAGCCCAGACTCTCCTGCCTGCTCGCTATTAATGGGCAACTTGAAGCACACAAGTTCATGACTACCACCTTTGTTACTTTTATGTGCTTCTAACTTCTCTTTGCAGGAAATGAGGAGCAACTTTGTAAAGGAAAGAAAAACACAATTATAACTTCAAAATTATGAATGTTTAGCTGCATTTATTTTTAAAGAATTTTACAAGTACTAATTTTCACTGTTGATTTTCTCTCTTTCTGATGATCACAGAGCACAAATCGTGGTCTACGATAAGCAAAAGAGTGCCAGGGCAAGTTTTAGAGAACCCTCGTGTTTGGCAATGTAAAAAGATAAAGATAAATGTGTCAAACCATAAATATAGTCTTGATATAAACCAACAGACTTTGGAGGAGGGGGTGTTTTTTTCCACATTAATATATGTATATATATATACACTTCACCCGTTGCCTACTGGTGGTGGTCAGAGGGCCCGGTGGCGCCAGTGTCCGGCAGCCTCGCCTCTGTCAGTGCACCCCAGGGCAGCTGTGGCTACAATGTAGCTTGCCATCACCAGTGTGTGAATGGGTGGATGACTGAATGTAGTGTAAAGCGCTTTGGGGTCCATAGGGACTAAGTAAAGTGCTATACAAATACAGGCCATTTACCATATATTATTATTATGATATATATATATATATATATATATATATATATATATTGAGGACAGGATAATAGCAGGATACTTCGCAGTTTTTCAATGTTTGAAAATTGAAATTGTTAAGATAAGATAAGATAAGATACCTTTATTAGTCCCACGAGTGGGAAATTTCATGTCCATTATCTTCCCAAATATAACCTCAAACAAATACATATACAGACATACTCTCCACAAACAAAGAGGGAAACAGTCCACTAAGTCCTGAGAGCGTCACAACAGCACCTGGCACACATTAGAAACTCAGTAAGTAAAGTGGCAGACATTTTACTGCCATATGGAAATTTCTCAAGCTTACACCTACTGAGCCCTCGCCAGACCCTCACTAACCTCATCCATCCTTCCTCCCACTCATCTTGTGCCAGGGTAACAGTGTCTCTACTTTCTGTTTTAAAGCAGCTCTGCACAGACGCACATAAGCATTGAAAAAAAGACCTTTTATTATACACAATGCACTTCCTTCACAAATCACACGCATGGGTGCAAGCACAAACACGCACGGTCACCCCTCTAGCATGTATAAAACTAATGCAGACACACACTACATACACACACACTGTAGCTCTTATGTCTGGGTCTGGTCTAATAGCAGCACTAATGCGATGTGAGTGTGAGAGGATCGCTTTACTCCGGCAATATTAGGGGAATGGTGAGCTGTTGGTTATGTTAGAGTGTCTTTTGATGTATGTGTGTGTGTGTGTGTGTGTGAACAGCCAAAGTGTACTGGTAGTACTGGTGGAGGAGGAGGACTTGGTTGTGTTGGTGGCTCTGGAGAATCTCACAAAAGCTCAAAGCTGGAATCCAGGAAGAGAGGAGTTGTGTGTGTGTGTGTGTGCGTGTGTGTGCGTGTGTGTGTGTGTGTGTGTGTGTGGGAGACTGGAGGGCTGTTCACAAGAGTTTTGAGGGTGGGGGTCTAATCCTCCAGGCCTTCACCACTGACCCAGCACTTAACACAGGATCACAAACGTAGTCCCAACTGAACTCCCTGAAGACCACCATCATCCACACTCTTCTGCACACACCAGGACAAGCACACATTCGATACCAGTTCCAGATCCTTGTGTCTGTAAATCGGCACCTTTTTGCTACCTTCTCTCCTCTTTCCTTACCATGACTGAGAGCCCAATCTCAGCCACAATCAGCTACTGTCTGTCTCTGGTGATCTATCGCCTTTCGGCACTTTCTTTACCTAACTGAGAAAAGATATGCTTCACTGTCTCAGCTGACTGCAGATTTATGATTCAAACTGCCGTCATCCTGATTTTGCTGTTTGTACGCTGACAGAGACACCGACAGGAAGGCATTTAGATAGAGGGAGAGTCTCTTTAGATGGGCACAGTCAAATACACGTATGGGGATCATGACGCCATGCAGGCGCACGCATACACGGCTGACAAACTGCCTGAGCATGCTAATTATACGCTGTGCAGAGAAAAAGCAAAAGAAATAACCCTTCAGCACTATGGCAGCAATGCACAGAGAACACAAACTTGTTTGACATGGTTCGAAAAATTGATAATGAAATTTAACTGTTAATCAAGACATTCTGCCCTAAAAACACCTATCCCAATCTCAGCTGTAAAAGCAGCTAATAAAGCACTGAAACAACTAAATGAGTAGTTGTGTTTACAATCAAACTGTGTGTGAGTTTGTATATATGAAGCCTGTGACATGACTACCTTAATCGTCTGCTGTAGCTTAAAAAACTTTATTATTGCTTAACATTACTTCATGTGGGTCAGGGATTTGTTTCTGGCTTTTTTAAAACCAAAAATGGAAATTGTGTTTATATAGCACATTTTATTACACGCAAACTTCATGTTCACCCAGAGAAAACCTATGTGTACATATGGAGAGTAAGCCAACTGTACTTAGAAAGACCCCGATGACCAGCAGATTCAAATCCCCAAACTGTAGAATAAATGTAGAAAACTGGGTAACCAAGACAACACTCACAACAATAAACATAATAGGGGTGAATTCGAGAAGTGTGCCTTTGATTAGCCGAACACATTACTCTAAAACTATTCTTTTTTTTTAATTCATACCCCCACACGTGTGTTTTCTCTGTGTTACAGTATTTTCTCTATCCAGAGTATCCAGAGCAGGTGGAGGAGGTCAAGGCAGGTACACTGGCCAGGAGAAACAGCTTCAAAGCTTTTCCATTAAGACAGTGGAAAAATTCCAACACATGTCTTCTGGATGTTGCTACTATCACTGACAATGTAAATGCTTATTCCTCTCAAAGTGCGTTCTATTCCCTCTCTGCTTCCGAGGCATGTCTGTCTGTGTATTACAGATTAATATGCTGTCTTCTTACATCCTTGGCTGAGCTTGAACTGTCTTGAGTGGAACTTGTGCCAACACAATCATTTTAGATGAATAAATATTCTGGACCTTTCCAACGTAGCTGTGGATTACGCTCACGTTGGGTTGAAAATGAACACTCGATTCACTTTATTACCTAAATGTTCTGAGGAAATACAGCCGTGACAAATTCCCAAGGACAAAGTCCAGACAGTGAGTGAGTAAAGGAAGCTCGTGAGGGATCAGTTTGAAATCGACTGATATCAAAGGTCCAGGATGAATAATCACCAGAGCCGGTCCAATAACAGAATGATTGATTGGCCCGTAGCCCCGCACTGTCTGAGATAACAATGTTCAAAGTGTCCAAACACAATGTCAACACAGAGTCTCCCCCAGCGGGCTCCATTTTTCCTCCATACCCACAGTCTTCACTTTGACCCTTGACACTTTAGCATGTCCAGCTGCAAAACGCAATCATCCATCGTGCCCATGACCCGAAAGGTTGGCAACAGTGGCACATGCTGTGTGATGTTCTCTTACTGTATGTCATCAGAGGCCACAATCAAAATTCCTCTGAAATAAAGCCTGAAAATGAAGTCATTAAACGGGCCTGGAGGAAATTTCCGCTATTTGAAAGCGCATCAAAGCCCGTGATAGCATAGGAACTGCTGCAGCCCTCTCTTTTAGCGAATACTTTAGCTTGTTGACTGAAGCAGAGGTCAGTAGCTTTTGGTGTCAACTTTTTACGAGCATCAAATCACAATAAATCGTCCCTGTCTAGTTACCGTCAGTCATGTGAAAAAAATTTTTTTTTTCCCCTCTGTGTCCAGCTTTGTGTCTGCTCTCCCAGAGGTAGTTAGTCATGACAAAACTTCTAACCACAAAAGCACATGGTTTCAGTTTAGCTCTCGCTACCATTCAATGTGGCTCCCATCCGGTTGCACTCGCTCTCTCTGCATGATCACACCACTTGTATATGACATACCATAACCCAAAGGATGCATAATGGGAAGCAGAGAGCCTTAACCGCCACTGCTAAATGTGGGCACCCGATAGGAAATGTCAGCCGTATCCCTGAGTAAATTGCGAAGACTTTGCTCGTATGTGTAAGAGAGCTCTGGTGAATCATCTGAAAGCAGGGTAAAGATGTCTAAATGAGAGCGAATTGCTTTGTAAGGGTGGTAGTGCGAGCCTAAAGGGAGTCAGATGGTCAACTGGCTTGGTCTGCTGGCTCTTAGGCATGTAGTAAAAGAGCACCTGGCGAGATGGTGGAATACTGTAGCGTCTGTGTGAATATTTGTAAGTCAAGCCCTCATTACGTCAGTTTGGGAGGGTGTGTGGTGGTCTGTGCATTCATGCTCAGACCTTAATACCTTTGCATATACACTGACATGGCATTAAGTGTCTAATGTTTATAGTGTATGTGTGTATTTGCTTCTTCCTCCTCACTAGATGATACACCTTGGCCACTACCGAGCACACACAGAAAGCACAGCGGTAACTCTTTCATGACCGCCATAAACACTGGGAACAAGGAAAAATTGCAGGTTAATAGCCTTAATTATTATCGTCACATGGAAGCAAACAGCTGTATATGGAAATGGCTTCATTTAGTGGGAGGAAATACTCAGTCCCAGTGCATTTGGGAGCTGTGAAATTTATTCAGTGCCTTCACAACACGGAAAATTTGTATTTAGCATATTGAACTGTAGTCTTTTCATTAAAAAGAAGTAGTTATGCAAAGCCAGAGTAAAATTTAAAAGGAAAAAAAAAGCTGAGGGGGAGGCAGAATTGTTTAGAAATGTAAAAAAATTCCCAAAAGGGTTCTAAAGTCATTCATAGCTTGGCTGGTCCCAAAAAAAGGCATCATTTTCAGCACGTAGTGGATGTGAATATCAGGTTGTCTCTGTTAAACATTACACATATTATCCACAACAGCTCTCTGTATTTTAAAGATAAAAACCCCCACTAACTCAGAGCTCAGAGATGCACAGGTAACTCGAGTTTTTTTTCTCTCTCTCTGCAAAGACAATAAAGTTACATGTTCTTCGAACTAAGCTACCGCTTTTGCGTAAATACCGCCTCAAAGAGGATGTTATGACATGTAAAAACCCAACCTTAGATGTCCCGGCAGTTGTTTTGCAGTTGTCCCGGCCTCCATCGGCTCCATCGTTGGCCTCAGGGTAAAGGCTTGTCCGTGCACTTACACTTGATTACATCATTAATATTTGGGAAAACTAGCATTACTCAGCTGGAGTTCATAACATCTCACCTATGAGTCACAACACGTTTTGCTGTTATAGATGGATCGGTTTCACTCTATAGTATTTTGTCTGGTATCACTATTATAACCCCTAATTTTAGAGTGACTGGTGATGACTCTGACTGAATGTTCTTATATTTTATTTTTAAAAGGTATAAACCTCTTAAAACTCCTGAGAATCTAAAGTCAGCTCTAAAGCTCTATGCTCTTAGTTGCTTTGCTTCTGCAAGATAAATGGGACATAAATTCAAAGCTAAAAGCTGAATGCAAACTGCTGCTCGTTGTGAATATGATGCTTGGAATAATGCTGTAGCGTGTTACTCTCACGTTCTGTATTCATGCTGTGGCAACCAATGGGGCAGACCGAGGAGTAAAGCAAGATGCCTCGCAGAGAAAGTAATTTGGTAATGCGGATATGTAATTCAAGAACATGCACCCATGTACAAGCAAGCCTGCGCAGTATGCACATGGCACATGGCAATAGGGATGAATGCATGCAGTTGTGCCTGCACACACACACACACATGACTGTACCCAGCAAGCATTTGACAGACAGCAACACACAGGAGGTGGCCAAGTTCAACCACTTTCCAATCCCCAGTGACATTTACATGACACACAGGTTGACATTAACCCAAACAAGCACACTTTCTTTCTCCACAATATGATAGTATGACTCTCCAAGAAAACATTTTACCAGGTATGGAAATGTTTGAAGCTGACTGCATAAAGGTATTTAGTTTCGCATTGCACAGAGTAATTAATTTAGAAGGAATATAATTGATGTAATATATCATAACTTCCGCTTCTTTTATGTGTGGAAATACACATGTGTGCAGACAGAGCCTTTCTTTCTCCACATTTCCAATCCCACCAGTCTTTATAGCCCAGATACATGTATGAAAAACCAGTCACTGGCAGCACTTACCCGCACAACAACCACCATTCAGCGGCCTTATGCCTGCCATTGATACAAACAGACAACACAAAATGCTCTGCCAAGAAGCAATCAGTCAGAAGGAGAGCCTCGGTGATTTGTTATGAGCAGGTGCTGTGAAGAAAATTGACAGGCAATGTTTTATCAAGACAGAGTAAATTTACTGCTAGTAAATTGATAGTAGGCATAATGAAACAATAAAAGTGTGTGCAGCACCAGCCAGGGCAAGACGGTCTGTAGCCACATGTTTGTGTGCGCACATATTTGCACGTGCACGTGCTGCGCGTGGCGGACGAGATTCATTGCCTTGCAATTCACCGGATCCCAGCATTACATGCTCGCTTTTTGATGTCCCATTGTTTCTTTTTTAACTGATAAGGAAGTACTTGAGCTATTTGCAAACAGTGCTTCAACAGTGACAGAGGACAATAGAGCCATTCAAGAGCCAGAGAGAATAAAAGCAGGGTAACAGGAGGGGAAAAAGAAACAGTCCGAAGAACAGCCACGTGTGTAGGGGATGTGGATGTGCACGTGTTTTGCAAGGCCAGTGATTGGGTGTTGTTCAAACAAACAAACTTCTCCAGAGTGGCCAATTTTCAGCATTGTTGCATTATTTTATGTCTCTCTGCTGCAGGTCGTCATATGGTGTTTAATGACTTTGCACATTGCTCTCTCTATACCATTTCTCCTTCTGTGACTCACACACACACACACACACGCAGAGGTCTGTCACCCACGGTGAGGTGAGTGATGCCTCTATGGACGCTGCTGCTGAGCTGCTCAAGGGGGGCATCTGGTCTTTTTCCCCTCTCAGTCGCTGAAATGTAAACACCCCAGTTGCCTGGATTTGCCAAATGAGCACCTGGTATTTCAAAGTGGCCTCCTGGCTGTGACTTTTTTTTTTTGTTTCAAGTTGGAGTGGGAGGCAAGGCTGTTCTGCATTATGTTCTGCGAGCAGGCTCTCACACACATCCAATGTTGTTCACCACAAACGTGTAGTGTTGGAGACACAGGCTGAGCTGGCCAAGCAGGCCCACACATGCACATGTGGATGTACACACACTGACATCACACACACGAACAAAAGAAAGCACGCTCTGGCACACAAACACGCATGCTATGAACTCACATGCACACACCACTCTGTCATTCTCTCACCTGGTTTTGTGTTTAGTCTATGTGCAGTGTAATGGTATACGGTAGGATTACTGCATCGCTCAGAGGTGCTGCGGTACAGCGGTGTGGTGTGTGTCAAGTAGTCGTCCCGTTAGGCTGCGAGGACTTGTCATCTGAACAGTTTGCCACACGGAGCTAAGCCAGATCCCAGAGCTTCACTGTTAATCTGAGGAAAAATTGGGGTCATCACACTGAATATCCATTGTAAAAATAAAGAGTAGTAAAAAACCCAAAGGTTTTGCAGTGTTTCATCTTCTCATTTGAAAGAAAAAAAAGTTTTATTTTACACAGACAAAGTAAAGACGATTTTTTTTCATCCAATTTAAGTTTTCTCGCTAAGAAGCCCAAAGAAAAGAATGCAGCCCGGGCTTTCAAGCAGATAACTGCTCACTGGAGGATAAGGATGCCTATCCAAACATTCACACCCAAAGCAAAATAGGAAGGACCAAAGTGAGCTCAAGATGTGTAAAAAAGAGAAACCTTTATTTTCCTTGTTAATTTAAAGAATAAAAACCAAACTAATATTGTTTACAAGAAACTGTACCGAATGTATTTTCATCTTCATCATCATTAGCGTGTAAGAGAGGAAACCAAAACTACAGCAGCTAAAGTGGAAATTCAAACACCATCTAATTATCACATAAGCTTGAGATGATAGAGAAGAAGAAGAAAGAGAAAAGTCAGAATAAGCATTTCTTCATCCATGATTATGATGCTTCAGTTTTTGGACATTTCCAATAAAAGTTTGATTTTTTTTCCCTAAATATTGCTAACAAGCTTACACCCCTCCCACTCCTCCTGCTTTCTTCCCTCGTCAAAAGGAGTGGAGAGAAGAAAAAAAAGAGAAGTTGCTTCTTTTTTATTTTTAGGTTTTTTTGGGTGTACTTTGTTCCCAGCAACACAAAGGAGAGTGTAGTCGTCTGTGTAGTGGCACTTGCCAAGCTGGATTTAAATTTGAAATAAAGAGCATGTTTCAAAATACGTTGTTGTGGTCTTTTTGCCAAAACCAACTGAAGAAGAAGAGTCCCGTGATAATAGCTTAAAACACTGTTAAAAAAAAAGAATAATGAAAAGCCGTGATATCATTTTGCATAAACTACAGTCGCTCTCATGACAAACCTTCAGCCTGTCACAAAAAAATAGATATACAGACAAAATCTCCATTTGGCCCTGGGGGCCTTTTACTCATCCCGTTGCCCTCCTCCTAAAATGAAAAATGTTGCCTTGTTGATCTGTAGTCTGTTGCTTTTGGGGCTGATTCACATTCATGTGATAACAGACTATATCGTGCTGCTGCATGCCTCATCTTTGACAGCAGTCAGTGTTGATAGCCAACACTGTCTGGCGCACAATGACACATCCAGGCCTACACCTACTCAGACCAGAATGAAGCATCAAGGATACAACCTCATCTGCCTCTTTTTCCACTTCCCAAACACATTCCAACGCACTAAATCACCAAAACAACAGTCTGGAGCATGAGTTGTGCATATTGATCATGTGTATACACAAATAGGGTGACAGTAGTACAGTATGGGATTACATGACTGGATAAATTAGAGGAAAAAAAGTGGTTTGTGGGAGGAGTGTAATAATAAAAGCATGCTTTAAAGTATATATGTGAGCATTCTTAAATGTGCCAGTGAACAAATCAAGCACACATCTCCTCTCATGCTTTCAGGAAAAAAAACTTTTCACATGGGACCGTGATACCCTCTTTTACCCACTCCAGCAAAAAAGTGATGCTCTGTCTTTGTAGCAAATCCCTGTTTTCTCAGCTGGCTGCGTCCACCGGGGAAACAGAACACATTCTACAGACAAGCATGAGAAACACCCTGACAAAACAGACTACAAACACTGTGCGCCGATACAGAAATGCTGATAACGTCAGTCTTTTCTGTTCCCCCCTCCCGTCTCAGTCTTCTACTATCTGTCATTATTTGTCATTTTGTCTTGGGCATTATCTGCTGTTCTATTTGAATGTTCAAATGTTTCCCATGGGTGGTGACGGGGAAAGAAAAATCCTGTCAACATTTCTTGTAGACTCTCTCCAAGGTTACAGGACCTTGAGTCTTCCTCCCTCCTTAACAGAGGCCCACCTTTGCCTTTCATTGTCACTTTTTGACTTCCTGTATTTCTCCTTTTGCCCTTCTTCTTCCTTTCATCAAAACTTTACCAAACGGGAGCTTTGTGGTCTCCTATGCGCTGGGGGCAAAGGTGCTCTAGATTAAAAAGAACGTTGCAAATTGAATTCACACTTGATGAAACAAACAGATTTGCATGTGTCTATCCGCCTGAGACGAGGTGGCCAGCTCCAGGCAAAGAACTGTCCCACCTCTGAACAGTGTAATGTGCTCAACTAATTAATGGGCTGTTATTGGAGAATTGTGTCACTGAGTCTGAGGTGAGACGATGTAGAGTGGTGTGACCCCAGTCCAATAAAGGTCGAGGTCCCTGATAATAGGATGTAACCGTGTCATTTCTTCTGCTAATGAAAGTTTCAAGGTGTTCCGCGATAAGTTTTGTATCAGCCTGTTATATACACGTCTCACAGAGCAAAAAAAAAAAAACCCTGATTCCTTGGTCTCTCTTGTTAAAAGGCCCAGATTGTCACATCTTTGTAATATGGTGACAATATGCAATGTATTCAGGCTGCTTTGAAGCCATATTGTGGTGACAGCTGTGGATTTGTGTTGACAGCCGAGTCTATTATGCCCAACTTTTTTTCTATTTTTTTTTTTCATCAAAAGACATATTTCTTCACATTACATCATCTCTGAAATAACACTGATGTGCAGAGGCAAAAACACTCCTGGAATTCTTTGCGCTGTAATGCTCATTCACACAATGCATTTTTTTTCTTCATTTGTTGCCCTTTGGTCCCAGGCGGCGATATTACTGTTTCTGTAAGACCACACACCTTTACAGCAGGACCTCCTCAGCTAGAGCTTTATTGGCCTTTATGGCAGTTTCCCCGCCGGCTGCCAACAGAGGTCAGTGGGGAGATAGGTTGGGCATCAGTGACCACAGATAAACCGTCCTCTCTCTGTGGGCATGATGGGAAGGATCAGGGGAACAGTGTGGGCAGACAGGCTGACGCGTTTCCTCCCCTCTTTGTCCCCACAGCTATGTACCAGACGGAGGTCCCATCTAAGCAGGAATTTCACACCCTATTGACGATGTGGCTTCTCTCAGCTGCCGCTCCAGCACTCATCAACAGGGGCTCATCCTTCCATCTCTTCCTTGTTTCCTTCTCTGTCACTTCCTGCCTTTCCTAACCCTTTGAGTTCTGCTTTCTAGGGTGTATAAAGAAAAGACAGGATCTGGACTTTGTAATCACAGATTGATGCCTGGTGAGAGATGTGTGGCTCCAGGGTGCGGCATTGCTTTTAAGGCGCTGTGCTGGAGGAAGTTTGTTCAGAGTCGGTGTTAAAGAAAGAGGGATGTGTGACCAGCCTAGCACCCACTTTCTAATTCATCTTAGTTAAACTGCCACAACCCACTCACGGCTTGCAGTCATGTGGAGGCGTGAAGCTTTGTCTTTATTCTCGTCAAGATGTTTTGATCTCCTAGAAGCACCTCAGAAGGAACCAGCAGAATTTTCTTATTTAGCAAGAGAGGTAAAGAGAGGTCAGACTGTTCATAATGTTGAACCATTCAGTCAGATCCACTTAGGTTAAAACATAAAAACAGAAACATAAAATAATGCAAGAAAAATGGCAGAGGGAAAGCCGATTTGCTGGGGTCGGATAGCAAAATAGATTTGACTAGCATTAAGTCGACTTGCTAATCTCAACCTTTTCACTTTGCATTAACTCCATTATGTTCTCCTTGTGGTTGTTTATATGATATCTTGTTTGCAGTGTGGCCGGGCCCTACCTGAGCACAGTATTATTAAAGAAATTAGTGTGAAATGTTGCTCTGGTATGGACAGGTTTTCAAAGGCTGATAAAATATGATTTTCAGTACAAATACCAGCACGCTCAGTGAACGTAGGTTGCCCATTACCACCTGCGGTGAAATCCAGACAGCATGAAAAATTTCAGCCATGTTAAAGCCGATCATTTGTAAGGAGCACCATTAGCTAGAAGTTTATTTCTTTACAAATTGCTGGCTTTCTTGACTGAAGGCTGGCAATGTGAAAACAACAACAACAAAAAGATATGTTATTCTGAAAGAAGGTGCTCTGGGTTCCCTTGACTAGCACTGTCATAAAATGTCTCTCATCACACTAAAGTGTTCCTTCCTGAAAGCAAAAGGTCGCATCCTTTCCTACAGAGAGGTGTGTGCTTCGAGGAAGGGGAATTTTGGTTGCCGGTCTCTGTTTATGTGTTGGTGTAAACATCACGACTGAGAAGATTAAAGTTGGACCACATATGTTTATTATAAATTTCACTTCGGAGCCCACGGTATGTGTTGTGATTGATAGACTTGTCAAAGTAAGCCTAATTCAAGATGTTTATGATTTATTTATGGTGGAAATATGATAACGCTTCAAACAGCCAAGCAGAAGGGTAGTAATAATTTGGCTTGGATAAAATACACAGAGAGCAGCACATTTCAAGATGAATATTCTTCTCTAAGATCTACATGTGTAGTTTGTAGATTTTATTGATACAGCATCTGACTGGGAAGAGTGCATTATTTCAGTTCTGAACTGGCATACCTGTACGAATTAAACCAGTTATCACAGGAAATATTTAAAACCACTTATGTGAAAAAATAACTAAATCAAATTTAAGCAACAAATAATTTTGTTACCATTTGTATGGGTCACAAATATATTGTTTAAAAAGTACTTGTTGTTGGGTGCTTCTGTTAAATCTAGAAGTAATTTTGTTGGCCCATGTTTTATTTTTTGCACTAAAACAATGCATCATTACAACTGAAATATTCACACATATTAACATGATCAGCCAAGTACAAGTTAACGGTTGAGAAATAGAAATTTGAGGGAAAAAAATAAAATAAATGGATTTTGTATAAAAAAATGTTCAGCCTGTAGTATCTGCTGCTAGTTTCCTTGCTTGAGGAAAAGTCCAGCCTAAGACACTCATATGGTATGCTACTTGAAGCTTGACTAAGTCCATATTGCCATGGAAACTGAATATTTTTGGTCTCCTTTTCAGGAGATACAGTTTGAACAAACACATTCTTAATAGCAAGCTCTTCTCTGTCACTCACATGATGCCTGAGAGCAAGCAAGCCTGGTAGAGGTGCATTAAATTTACCTTAAACGTGATTAAAGATGGGGTCGGGGGTGGCAGAAGAAACTAAATGAGATGGAATAATATTGGTGGAGGGGGAAAGAGTTAATTAGTTTAATAAGATTGGGGAGACGGGGGGTTGGTCGGAGCAACGGAGGTGAGAAGTGGGGGTAGCACTGGTGTTTTTCAAGGGCTGTGCCGTTGCTTGTCTCTGGGACATGCCAGAGGTACAACAGTGGTGCTAATCTGGCAAATTGAAAGGTGCTCTTGGGGAGGGGTGTGTGTACGGGAGAGGGGCTTGGGATCCCATCCCTGGAATAGCAAAAACAAATTAAATTTTTGTAGCCTAAGAATAGTCCCCCCCCCTTTCACTTCACACTTGGTTTCTTGATTGAATTTGTGCTTGGTGCATGAGCCTGGATACAATTTTACAAAGGAGAGAGGGCTGTGAAGGGGAAGTGTGTCCATAATTTTGCAAAGGTGACTTTATGCCCACTTTGGTCGCTGACATTTTATTGAAATAACAATGTTGTTTTTGCCTGGTCTTGCTAATGAAATATCATATTTGGTTTGACTTATAAAAAGCAGCTGAGTGAGTTTGTGTTGTCACAAACAAACCTCAAAGCCAACAATGAAGACACAAAAAACTGCAGATCCTCAAATAGTTTGCAAGGTAAAGACTGAACATGTATGTTTACAGCTCTCTACTTCAAAGCATTGGGTTTCTATAGCAAATGCCTTCTTTGTGTGTCTGTGTTTATTCAATTTAATGTAATTTGTAACAAGGTTAAAATTATAGTTTAAACATGTACAGACTGAGAAACAAGTAATTTTGTGTTAGCATAGATTTTATTTAGTTATTTCTTTGCAAATTGCTGACCAAGCTAGCTAGCACTACTATTAACTCTACAGGCCTATTTTCTCATATAAGTAATCTTGAGAACTCGAGAGAGGATCTGATATTCAAATCTCTTTGTAGATGGTTGAACAGCACCATTGAAGCTGCAAAACAACTATACTGACAATTATCTATAACAATGTATTATTATTATTATTATTATTATTATTATTATTATTATTATTATTATTAATAATAATAATAATAATAATAATAATAATAATAATAATATAATGTATACTTTATTGATCCCTGTGGGGAAATTCCTCTCTGCATTTAACCCATTCACTCAGTGAAGCGCCCGGGGAGCAAATCAACAGTCTATATTTAAAATATCTATTTTTCATCCCTGGAAATTTGATTCAGTAAATGCAGTTTATCCAACTGAAACCAGTCTGAACAGTTTCACCATTTGTTAGCATGAATCAGAATGTTTTCCCCTTGTTAGAGAGACGAGTAAGAGGCCTGTAATTTCACTGGGTAATAGGTCAGTTGTTCTTTATATTTTAAGAATGTTTTGTTTCTTATTTTTGTAATGATCACCCTGATACCCTGAGGACACTTATACAAAAATAATGGGTACAAATTTGGTTTGGACTAACTGCTAACTGCGACTAATCCTTTCATTGGATAGTGCATTTTGACAAATACAAATTAAAATATGTCCTGGCAACCAGGAAACTGTCTATCTAATGTGTTAATGGTAAATGTCTAACATTAATTAACTGCTTGGTAAAAATGATAAGACATGTTTCAGAATAATGAGTCAGAAAAATGGCAGAGGTTACAAATCATTTTCTTTGGTTATCTTTAGTCTAGGAGCCCAGATTCCCAATAATGAGACTGAATGTCACCACTTCATGTAAACTTCTTTTTCAACCAGTCAATCAGAACTGGGGGGGGGTCCTACAGTTAAAAAAAACATAATAAACTCAAGTCTGCTGGTTGGAAGTCAATTTTAACACACTTTGCATCATGAATTTGTCGTGCAGTGTTGAGCGGTTGTGCTCTTTTCTTGGACTTCTATGAGCTCAGACCTTCTAATAAACAGTAATATAATACTTAAGACAGGTATGTATTTTTTCTTAGTCTTTGGCATTATTAAAATAATTTTAGTTAGACACAGTGTACCTTAAGTGACAATTTATATGAGTATTTAACATTGATGGCCTATATCTATAACTTTTTACAGTTATAAAGATAGATAGATATATCATATGAACATGGACAGATTGTCACTGCCCAAAATTTTAGAAAAATAAACTATTTCAGGAATTCTTTTCCTCTTCTGAGACTGTTCTTATTAACCTGACTGCATCTTCCTATCTCACATTCTCTGTCTACATCAGCGACTCTACAATATGTTGCCCTAGAAAAATGCAGATAAATAATGCATGGCTGATTAAATTACAATTTCCATTGTAAATGCACTGATGTAAATGCAAAAAGTAACTTCCTGGCAAAGAATTTAGGTTCATTTCATTATGTAAAGAAGTGCTCTCTGGAGTCAAGAAAAAGAAGTTGGCAGTGACCTGTTATTGGAAGCGTGGACCTGGCTCGTTACACTGTGTTTTACTGAGCCTCCTGTCCCAACATATTGATGAAGTCTTATGGGAAAAAGCAGTGTATCATACAATATAGGTTTTCTCTATATTTTCTTTATGCATCAGTTAAAGTTAAACATTACAACAGTGATGTTGTCTCTAAACATATCTTTATTGTAACCATCATTTGGCCCTGGTCTTAGATTCAGTCATGCTCTTTTCTCAGCAGCAGCGTTTTACACTGGTCTGCGTCTCTTTCTAATGGCTTCTTTTGCTACAATGCCATGATGAAAATAAACAGCTTTCACTTCAATTATGTGGTTGTCAGGGAAATCCACATTTATCCCACTAAATGGAACACAGACACTAAGACTGGGTGTCAATCAGAGAGTAAGATGCCAGCAAGATGGGGGAGATTAAGGAACCTGAAATGAAAATTTTCTAATTGAAATTCCAACTTTGGATTTAAATGTCTGAGTGGAGGTTCAGTGTGGATTTTGTCATTGAAATGCAAACCATTTCGCTTGCAGTCTTGTATACTGAGGGATGAAAAATTTACATATTTTGATTTTCAACACATAAACCTGCTACTTTTTAGTCAAAATGTGAGGATTGGAAATGCATTTAATCAGCAAGCAGGCATTCATTATTCGTGTTTATATATGTTCATAGGCTTGATTGGGTTGGTGTTGTTTTGATATAGGGGCTTTCAGTGGTTTTTGCCTCAGCTTACTGAAATTGAGCAGTTTTGGTGTCTTTTCAATGGACACACCCTCACCAAGTCTAAAGAAGCTTAGTCACCACCTTTGAAAACAAGTCACACAGGACATCCTGGTGGCCAAGTGGCTCAAACTTCCTGCTGAATGTGTCAAATTGTGTTTTAGGGTGGCTGTTAGTCTATTAAGACAGTCTGGTTCAAAGCACAAAGCTGTCTGGTATTATAAAACCACTAACCCCTCACCATTTGTTCCTAGTAGTGTCCCCAAAACCAAAGATGCCAGACACATTTTGTATGGTCAGAAATAAGGTCTTTTGTACCATGGCAATTGCCATTTTTGCTTTAACCAGGCTGTCAAAAGTGACCTGGTTCACATGTAATTAAAGAAAAAAAATGATTCAAGCTTAAGTGGGCTGAAGGATTATTCCACTCGATCCCCCTGTGTTCTTTATTCGTTCTTTTTTTCTGGATGACTAAATTCCTTTAATATGATGAATGGGAATGCAACAGCCCAGTAATTTCATTCTCCAACTATGGCCGTTTCATAATTTCTTGGGGCAGAAAAAAAGAGAAAAGACTGGAACAAAACCACTTCAAAGTCACACCAGACCTCAGGGCTATCGAGACTGTGAGCAAACAGTCTCCAAAATTGAAATGACACAGAGCGAGCATGAATTTAATCCTTGATAAAATTCTGACCAACATTCTCCTGGTAAAAAAAGAGGGAAACATCACGGTTCTCAAGTCCCGTTTATGTTCACTTTGCATTTCAAAGGTGTGGTCTCCCCTCATTGTAATACCCTAGTTAAACGTTTACAACACACCAGCCGGACAGCCCGTGAGGAGCAATGGCACCATCAGCTTGACCAGTGATAATATGGATCCCAGAATTCCTCCTTAACTCTCATGCTCGACACAACCACCCCAGGAAATTGGTGCACACAAAACACTTTCCTTCTGATAAGTTTACCAGGAAAGGACTGCTCTGTCAAAATGATGACGTATAATCCGATAGCTTTAGCCATAGCAGACCTTAAAAAAGTCTTCTGATAGCAGTTAAATAAGAGGGGAAGGTAAATGGAGATGTGCTACATGGTGCTTTATCTGCCAGAAGCCACACTAAGTGATTGGCATCAATAAGCCAAAGAGATTAGTGAGTGGGTGTTAAGTGGGTGGACAGGGGGACTAAAGTAAAACATCAGAGACTGCTGGAAGTCAGGAGGTGAGAAAAGAATGTGTGAACATGTATGTGTGGCTGCATTTTTAAATAAGTCTTGCTTAGAATATGCATTCAACTCTGTTGTGCATAGCCAAGTTTTAATTTCTTATCATCAATTCATTTCCCACAAATGGTAAAGTGTAACATAACAACACTGAGTAATGTTTGTTCGTACCAGCACTGCACTTCTGGCAAAGTAAGTGGTTCCATCATCTTATGAGAATGCAGTGATTTTCACTATATTCCAACAGTATACGTATTATCATGATGATGCTTAAAAGGAAACCCATTGTTAACACATCCAAGAGGTCGTGGAGGTCTATGTGTTGTAAATTACACCATTTACCTGTTTCACCATATCTGCAAAACTTTGTGACCGATTTCACTGTGAAGAAACAACAAAGTGGAACAATTGTTTTGGGAGAAATCAGTCTCCTTGCAGCCCCTGAAAGTTTCCCTGGTTTTCACAGAATAAGCAACAACAAAAAGTCTGGGGGGAAATGCATTCATTGGTTTTAGTTATTATGAGTTAAACAGTTAATGTGTAAAATGAAGACATTAATCATGACCTGTTACCTGCATTCTACACACTTTAGATGTTTTCCAGCTAAACCTCTAACCCAACCATTACAGAGCATGCAGGGTTATCCTTGTAACCGAAAATGAAGATGGTGGTCCATTTGAGGGGATACAGTTTATTCTTATGTAAGTAAACAGACATGCAATCTTGCTTTGGCTGTTATTGTTGTTTTAAGGGCAGAGACAAAATGGCTAGAGACAGCCAAATCCTTATTTGAAAAGAATTCAAACTGATACACAAATATTTGCACTCTAGCTTTTGTTAAGTGGCACAAAAAAAGGTAGCTTCAAAGTAAAACCATACCCTTTCAGTTCTGATGGAAAAAAATCTGAATGCCTGCTGTCAGGGATGTTGCAACTGCAATGACTGTAATACTTTAATCGCATCAAAGTAAAGTGTGCTCTCAAACTTTAAATCCATCAGCTCACTTCGTAGTTTTTAGTCTCCAAAGTATCTATGAAATTCAGGATGAGTGAGCAGGAAATGTATAACTAATTAAATAGCAGACATCAGGAAATACAGCCACGTGGCATGTTGTGCGAGTGACGAGAGGAAGTGAGACTGATTGTGTGTCTGGGTTTGTTGTGTCTGCGAAATAGGTGGAGGAAAAAGTGATATGGAAAAAACCAGAGGACTGAGAAGTTGATCAAAGAAGAAAAGAGACAGAAAAATTCATGTGTGCCTATTGACACACTTACAAAGGTTCTTGTGTGAGTTCATGTGCATGCTTGCCAGTAATTGTCTTTGAAGTCAGAGGAAAAGAGACTTGAATTTCAGAGGCTATGCTTTATTAAGCAGGACACACACGTGCACGGGCCTAACCATATTCATAATGAACCATGACTCCAATGCTGGGGTAAAAGAAAGGAGACACATTTTATTTAAGAGTCTACTTTTAAAAGTAGCACTGAACAAACTTGTGCTCCCTGTTTGTGAAGCAACACAAAAGCTTGACTATAACCGGCACCTCCTCGCCCCATCCTCTGCCCTCTCTGGAAGTGGACTTGACCTTTTGACCCCTCTCCAAGACCTTTCCCGGTCACATGGTTAGCTATGCTTTGACCCATCATGACCTCACTGGTTAAGGGGGACCCAGCTGTGTTAAGGAGGTCAGGAGGAGCAACTGCTAATAACACTTTACTCACCTTTAAGATGAGGAGCTGCTGGCTGAAGCCACTTAATCACTTCCAATGTGGAGAGACTGTCAATGTTGACGTCTGCTGTAGGTAAAGCTCGATGTGTACGAGGGATAAGATACAGTGAAAACTATCCGAGCTATGTTGGGTCCCAGTGTGTCATCTCATGCAGACTCAGAATTCACTGGAAATGCAGAGGGGGGTGTTTGGCTTTAGACTACAGTCACACAAACCAACACAAATTCCTATCCTAATAAGGCCACACATAGTTTTTTTTCTTCATATTTACGTATGAACACAAAACCAACAACACGAAGCAAAGAAACTTCAAAGTGGTCGCCATGGCGATAGTTTATAACATAAACAGGTAGAAACGGAGGATGCCTGACTGCTCATCACTGCTTTTTTCACCTGTTGAAGATCAGGCTCTGGCTGCTGAACTGGGGTCAGCATACACTCTGCTTTACCATCGTTCTGGGTTCTTAGCTAGCCAAGGGTAACAGTACTGTAGCAGTATAATGCAGTTGTTTCTCTACTGAACACAGTTTGATTTGTTTTCTTTCTATTCATAACAGATAACTGAAGACCCATTGTATTGCAAGTAACAATATAATTGCAGTAAAATGTGACATACTTTCTGTGCGAAGACTCCCTCCAGGTACTTCCTCTGCAGTCAGAGTACCCAGAGAGAGTAATACTGGGGTTAGATTAACTGGTTTTTATATTTGAATGTGAGTGTGAATGGTAGTCTGTCTCTCTGTGTTAGCCTTGTGACAAACTAAGCTCACTGTCCAGGGTGAACTGTGTCTGTCACCTCATGGCAGCTGGGAAAGTCTCCAGCGCCCCCGTGACCCTGAATTGGTAAAAATGATGGAGCGCGTAACATTACTGTGTTACCAAAAAAATGTAATGCGATTACAGTGGGTAATAACCATGACATCGTCCAATATATTTGAAATGTTCAAGGTATTTGAAAACAAAGCACAAACCTGTTTGTTGAAACAGTGATGACTCTGATCTTATCTTTGATCTCTCAGTCAAACTGCTATATACTGTATACAGTATGTCTTTGTAGCGTGAGCTGAGATGACAGTGCCTCACTCTGGCGATTTCCAAGAAAAAAAGGTCTAACATGGTGTTGGCTGTAATTATAAACCACATGTTTGAGAGTGTGAGCATTTTTTTCTTCAATGCACTTTTTCAGATTCATATTAATGCTTTTCAGGTCAGAGAATTTTTTAACTCTGCACTGATCTGCAAACCTAAATAAATCCCAAGCATGAAGTGTTTTAAGAAGTAAACTTGGCATTTATTGAATCAAAGCGAAATTTAAAAAGAAAAAATGGTGAACTATAAGCCAACCCTCCGTAACCTACTCTTGACCTCATTTCAAAGATTTAAGCTGTTAGAGGGCTATTCCTTTTTTTTCCCCACAGACATCTCCCCACTCCCACACACACACACACACATGCTAAAACTGATACACTCTAGCACAATGTGCTGCTCTGTACAAATAGTTACATATTGGCACAGTTACTAGCTACAGCAAAAAGGGATTTCACAGAGCACTTACAGAAAATCCTTTCTTATTCCCCATAATCTCCGATAGACCCGATGTTAAAGGGTCTTCGTGGCGTTTTCTTCCTGGGCAAGTTCACTTCCATCCAGCTTATGTGCAGGCCGGGACTTTAACCACTTTATATGGCCGTTTTTGTCTTTAGAGCTGAGCTGGCCTAGTTTCACCTGTGTCTAATCATAGGGACAGTCCATTCTTTAAAGAATACAGAACTGTTTGTTTCAGGTCATTAGTTTGGCTTGGCAAAACTTAAAAACAGCAGTGTGATACATACAAACTCTAGTGGCATAAAATCAGCGCCGTAGTGCTGGTTTCTGTCAGAAGAATAAATACGGTGTGATATTGGGGTCAGTGCCACTGGCTGTGTGCTTCAGTCCAACGTTCAAAAAAACAAGACTGCTTTAGTTTCTCAGTGTACGTTTTCTGAGCTATGTAATTAGCCTTGTCATCTCTATTGCACAGCCACTGCAGCAGTGCCAACACAAATGTACAAAAGCAATTTGGAATCGGGTTAAAAAAATGAAATATCTTGGCTCATAAAATTCTGCTAGGAGGGGTTTCCAGTCTGCTGTCTTTGTTCAAAGTGTTTGCTGCAGAAAACTGTGGATTGCCCCAAGGGTTTAATTCTTCCTTTGCTGTCAGTGGAAGAGATGGGTGGGTGGCCCAGGGAATGCTGCACAAATAACATGCTTGTTTACACTGCTTGGATGCAAATGATAGACTGAGGTCACAAACTTGGAGAGTTTATGAGACAAAAGGCGTCTTACATGCGGCCACGCTTTGTGGATGAGATTTGAGGTTTCGCTCTGAGATTCAGCGTCGCTCCCCGAGGTGCGCGTTTGATCTGGCCCCTCGTCGCCTCGGTCTGATGTGCGCTGCTCTGTTATGGCTGCATCTTCTCTGCTTCATATCGTTACAAATTCTGATTCTAAAAGTTCAAACAAGAAGTCCCCGAGGAGGACGGCTGGTTCTACTGCAGAGCAGAGAATGTGAGCACCCCGCTGATACTCACTTTTTCGAAAAACTGGGAAAGATGAGGTCGGAATGGGTGGGGAGGGGGACTAGAGAAGGAGAAACAGTTTGAGAAGCTGGCCATCTTCTCAGCAGCTGTGCAGCAGGATGGGCCGGAGTTTACAAGCTCCGAGTGTCAAACACATGGAGAATATGGTTGCGAAGAATGTGGAGTGACAACACATCACAGAACTTGAAAGCTAAGTTGAGTCTTGTACTGGGGTTTTGTTTTCATTTTTCAGTCACAGAGTGGCACACATACTAACAAACCGGGCACTCTAATCTATATTAGGGAGGGGGGAACACATGGAACTATTGAAGGTAACAAAAATAGCAGAGGACGGAGTTTAGTGGAGAGTCCACCTCAGTCTTCTGTGATCATTGCTAAGGTCAGACTGAAAATGCCACATTGCAAACAGACCAGACACGCATGTCAATTGCATCAGTTTAAATAGGTGAAAGGATGATGAGAGACAGACAGGAGGACCGAAGGCAGACAGATACAGGGGAGGGGAGAGCAGACCACTGTGTCAAGTACAGAGCACAGGCAGAAGGAAGAGAGGCAGAGATAGTGATGGGGTACAAAGAGAAAAGAAAAAAAAGACCCAGAGAGAGAGACAAGCCTTCAAGTAATCAGCGTCAACTGGGGGCAGAGAAGTTTTGATGACAGGAGCGGCTAGTGCCGGACAAACGCATGTGTGTAGATGGATTTCACTCCCCCGTAGCTTATTGCAAAGTTTCTATGCTTTTAACTCGGAGGGTGAGCATTAGATTGATTTTCCCTGCAGAAATATCTGGGTGCCTGCAAGACAAATTCCAACCTAATTGTGACTTTAAAATGACAGCCAGCTGCATGTTTATGTTCTCCAACATGTCAACCTGAGCGATACGAAGTCATCTAGGAGGGAATAATGAGCACATCGATAGTGGCTTCTGCATTCGTCTTCAAAGCGATCCCCCTGAAAATAGCAAAATACCGACAATTTAGCAACTAAACAAAATAATTATCTGTATGACATTTAGAGCGATTCTGCTGTTAAATCTTTGGTTTGCAAGGGACATGCCATTGTTGGCTGAGAGAGGGTGATGAGAAGGGAGGAGGAAGGAGGTGGAAGAAAAAATCGGTAAGGAAGAGAGAAATGTGAGGGGGGGGTCCCAGTCCCCTGGAGAGCCTGGCCAGGCATTAATCTTCTCCCTTGACAGCTCTCTGAAAGTTTCTCAAGAAGGGCCATTTCCTTGAGCTATTATAATGCTTCACTCAAGCACAACCCCAATGCTGAGCATTTCAGGCAAGGAGGGAGGGCCGGATGGATGGATGGGGAGAAGAGCGGATAAGTTTGTCGGACCTCAGGAGCACAATATATAGGATCATTTGATGGATCAGCAGCCATCTGTCATACAGTGGAAGGAGGCACTAAAACTATTGCTAATTTTGCATTTCATTATGAAACCCCAATAAAAACCCCAATAAACCCCCCAAAACTCAGACTAGGGTACACCCTGAAGAGGTATCCAGACCAAATTAAACAATTTACAAGCAGACAAATGCTGTTTGGAAGATTATATACTTACAGGCATCAGAATCAGGTTTTCCTCAGTTAACAAAACAACACTATCTATCCAAAGATCTAACTTTAAAGATTAAATTTGACGAGCTTCCCCAGTACCCTTAATGACCAGTTTCAACACCCCTGTATTCATTAAATAAAGACGTGGTTTTATGACCATTAGTATAGTTTTGTGGAGGTAAGCATCAACGACACAGAGCTCTCAGTTCTCACTCCTTCTTTATTCGTCTCCAACATCAACTGCGCATATCGCGCCACAAAACACAGGAACACACTTCCTATACACTGGGTGTGAGTGGAGCCCTCTAGTGGTCCACCACAGTTTCAGCTTTTTTCCAAAGGTAGCTGCATAGGCAGCTAAATTCTGATGCACACCCCGCCTATTTGTTCGATAAGCAGGCCTGAAATATGACAGTTCAAAAATGAGCTTCATGGGTTAGTCTCAGTAGGAGTTAGGGTGTTTTGGAAAAAGTGCACTTAAAATCAGAATATGACATTAGCTTTTTTTTTCTGCTATAAAACACTTTTCAAATTCAGTGTAACACAATACTGATAAACACAAATTCATCAACAGGTGAGTTAGACTGTTAGTGAGGCTGACAGCAGACTCTAACAGAGAGGGACATAAGAAAGACCATGTGTTATTCTGCAGGATTGATTTTTATATTTTCATTAAATAACATCTATAATGATTTCAGTACTGTTGTAGAAGTTAAATACTAAATGGACAAAACAGCCTAATAAGTGGGATGAGCACAGTGTGATAAGAACATTTAACTGAGCCAAGTTCTTTTTTCAGATTTCCGACTCCCAACTTCGAGAAACGCACATTGATTCCCAAACGCTGCTTAGGAAATATCCATGGTTCTGCAAACATGGGCTATCACACACTAATATCTATTAATCAGTACATGAAGTGACACGGACAGTCTATCATTAATGTCAGTTTGCACCATATTGCGCATCGTGCCATGTGACTCTCAGCTGAAGCTACTAACAGATGCATTAGAATCTAACTCACCACACCCAAGCATGATTATTTGTTGCAGCCAGGACTGGCAGCGCAGGCAGCGAGGCTATCGCAGATTACTCTTCAGGTAAGGTGCAAACGGGCACTAATAACCAACTATACCTTCACCTGTGATTAAAATTCACCAAGAATCGCATAGGGTCGGAGCCACAGACTGGGCTGGGTAGCTTCTAAATCATACAACAAATTAGTTTCTTGACCCTTCTCCTGCTCAAGGACAGCAGTGGCCTCCATCTGAAGACCTGGGACTTTAAAAAAGTGGAGAGAATGGAGATGGCATAAAGCAAGAGGGTGGCCTTACAGAAAATCAGGAACAAAAGGAGGTAATGAAAACAGGGACGAAATGTGGAAGATGACAAGAGACCTTAATTTTCTTAGTTTGAGTGCTGAATCTCAGAGCGAAACCTCCAATCTCATCCACAAAGCGTGGCCGCATGTAAGACGCCTTTTGTCTCATAAACTCTCCAAGTTTGTGACCTCAGTCTATCATTTTGCATCCAAGCAGTGTAAACAAGCGAGGAAAAGTTAGATTATAAAAACAAAGAGGACTGGAAAAATGCAAAAGAAGAGTTAATGTATAACTGTTGAGAGATCCTGAGTCTGTGCCTCTGCTTGCCAAAAAACCTGAAAAGCAGACAGGGCACATTGTTGGCATAATCAAATGAGTGAATGTGGGGAAGTGTGATGAATCACCTTGGAACAGGTGAAAATTAGATGCTCTGTTGAATTACAATGCAGCAGGGAACTAAATTATTCAACCAGTGACAGAACAGACATTTACATGGTGCTCCGTAGCTTTCAGGATGGTAGTGAACTGAAGTTTAACATTTAGATTGTAATCAGATTTTAGCCCACTGCATGCTTAATTTTCTGTAGTTATGAAAACTTTTCCAAGCCAGGAATGCTAATGTTTTCCGGCTGTCTTGTAAGCAGTTTGTTGTTTACAATCAATTCATTGTGTTAAACATACATATAATAAGTTTATGCTACTTTTTCAAATGCCAAATACGCTTCTCAGTCCATGAGTCACGTGCCATCCACGGCCATGATTCCCTTAATATGATTTTTTTGGTTTTTCACTCAATATTTTCACTCTTTTATGTATTCAGTGATTTGTTCAGTAGGACATTCTGTGGTTACTGTTAAAATACTGCTTCGAGGTTACTCATTCAGCCTTTTATGCACATCTTTTGTGGACCCTGATCAACAGGAACGTGTCCTAAGAATGTCCTTGAAGAGCGGATTTTTTCAGCAGTGGGGAAAGCATTTCCTTTCTTTTTGCCTTCAGTTATGGTATGTCTGCGTAAACTAGTGCTTGAATTCCAGTTCCAAAAAACATCAAAGGTTTTTATGTGTACAAGGGAAATTACTGTACTTTTTACACTTACACTACATGGTGGAGGAAAAAAATCACTTAAAAACAAGACAAATTCACAGTACTAAGCAAGAGTCTCATTTCTTTATATTCTGCTTGGAAAATTTGAAGTAGATATAGGAATTTATTGACACATGTATAAACATACATGGAAATACAGTACATAAGACAAAGAAAGAGTTTGTACAATTCTAACGAGCTTGAAAGTCAGTATTTGGTGCGACTTCCCTCTATTCTTCATCACAAGCTGAACTCTCTTAAACTGTGTTGTAATTTCTTCACGTTGTCGTCAGGAACAGGTCTGCAGGCTTCTTGAAGGATATTCAAAGCTCTTCTGTGGATGTTGGCTGCCTTTTGTTCTGTACTCTGTCCGGATGATCCAACACTGCTTCAGTAATTTTGAGGTCAATTTTGTGTTTTTCCACCTGTGCTGTCCTTTTACTGCGTTGGTGGTATGTTTGGGATCATATTCATGATGAAAAATGAAGCAGCAATCAAGACACTTTGCAGATAGTATTCGATGATGGATCAAAATCTGACAGTACTTTCCTGCGTTCATGAGGCCATCGATTTTGACAAGATCCCCAACACCACTGACTGAAAAGCCGCCTGAACCATGACAGAGCCTCTACGGTATTTTACAGAAGGCTGTAGACCCTCACTGTCGTACGTGTCTCCTGACCTAATTTGCACATGTTGATGATGAGAAAGACCCTGTTGCTGCTGACTGTTACTCCAGATCTTGTGCAATTTGGAACAACTTAGAGTTTTCTCTGTTTCTCTTTCATAAGAATGGCTTCTTGATAGCCACCCTTCCAACAATTTCTGATGAAGGGCCAGAGAGAGCTTTAGGTCCTGTGTCAGGTCTTTGCTTTTACTAGGGCAGAGACCATCAAGTTTTCTGTTATGTGTAGACATAACATGGCTTCATCTCTTCAGGTAGGTGCCTTTTTATGCTTGAAAGAAAATGGTCAGTTACAAAAACTCAACTGAAAAGGACAATAAAAGGGTGTGGCTCAAGACTTTTGCACAATAGTGTGGGCTTATCTAAACATTTTCAGAAGACTCATGTCTTGTGTCTTGTCATCATGCTTAAAAGTGTGCGTTTTGAGTCACATAAGAGCATGTTAGTGCTTATATAGTGACGTTTTTTAATAGATAAACTAGAAGAGGCAGCAGTGTGACCTACAAAGAAATTCAAAGCAAAATTTCACAGTGGAATAACACAGTGAGACAGATAACCTGCAGCTGATGCATGGGAAATTGATATTTAAGTATCAGACCTCACATTGCATGGTATGCGATGGCATTCCTGTACCACCGATCAACACGTGGGATCCGGAGTAAAAGCAAGACAGATTTTTGTCTTAAGATCAAAACACAAGTTTTCACTGTCATGGTGGAGTGGTAAAGAAGGCATCTCAAATGACCTTGTGGTGCTCTGCTCACCAATCATCTGCAGGTCATCAAATAGACAAGGACAGTGAAGAGCAAGACAATTGGATTCACTAGTTGTGATGGATCCAATCCTGGTGGCTAGATAGGCGTTTTTTCTGGAAGGTGATGGGAACAGTGGGATAGAGAACATGTTTGGTTTCAGTAGTTATGGAAGCAGAGGTATGTGGCTATGTGGCTTTAGTAAAAAAAAAAGAAATAAATGTGTTTCTGTTTTACATTATATAACAAACACATGCATACTCTCAAAGAGGCCAAATTGTGTGAGTGTGCACACACTCACACAGTTTAGCCTTTAAACAAGGTCATGACTGTAGCTAGGTAACAATCGTAACTCATTAACATCCGGGAAGATCCACCGCCCTTGATATTGGGCTGGACAGTCCCTCTGAAGCAGACTGTCTTTGGACATTTCAAGCCTGTCAGTTCTATCTCATACAGCCCGTAGCAGAGGGACATCTGCAGCCCAGAAAATCTGTCTTTTCTACTTTCACTATTCCAATATTTCCACTCCTCACAGTGCTACGATTAAAGACCAAGCAGTTAAAGCTCCTGTTATAGGCACTTACACTGGCAATTATGCAGAGGCTTTCCCCACTGACTGGTGCACCACAAAAGGCAGAATTGTGACTGAACTTTCAAAGCATTTGATATAATGTTAAGATTTTTTATGTTGTGGTGCAAACCAATAACAATGGCAGTAATGAGTAGGCTTGCAATAGGTGAAAAAGAGATCATTAGTTAAACATTACCAAGAAAGAGGCAGTTTTACTCATTGCACATTGCACACACTTCAGTGCCATCACTGTCTATTAACATTTAGTAATGGAAGCAAAGTGGCACTAAGGTACTTAAGTGCAACATTAAATAATCTAGCCTTATTAACTTACTTCTTCCATATTTTGAGGCAATATAGCTCCATAACGTTTGTAGTAACTGGTTACCGCTGCATATATTTGAGTGCAGAGCTGCCTAAAAATACAGTTCTTCAAGTTATGATGACTTATCATGACCCCAGCTTATGGCGTGCATTTTGCACATGTGCCGGCTGCATTACAAAGGACACAGCTACTGAACCACCCAAAAAAGATCAGCTGATAACCTTCTACATAGCCAGCTGGTGAATCTTATAGAGGACACATCATTTAACTTCCTTCAGCCTGCCAACAACTGTCGCCCATTTGGAAACTGCGATTCAATCCATGTCCACCTGTCACAAACTGGCTCAAAGTAGGTGACAAGGAGGCAGTTCACACAAGAAGTTTACTTAAATATTAAATCATTTATTAAGCATACCCTAACCAAGACGCCACCAAAGCTCTTTTACAGTTTTTTAAAGGTATTTTTTATAGCAGATTCTTCATATTTCAAATGTAAAAATAAAACTAACAAGAAAAAGACAGCATTGTTTAAAAAAAAGAAGAAGAAAGGGGTACATAAGTGCAAGTAAAAATTAAAAATCCAGATAACAAAATTCTCCATCAAATGAAAGAATATTCCACTTACTCTGACTTTGCCAGGGTCTGTGTGTGTGTGTGTGTTCACCTGCACACGCTGGGCTGTGTTGCATTCGCTGCTATTTGAGATCAGAGTGAGGCGGCAGTTCAGGTGGTCGGCAGATTGGCTTAACGCTGGAAGACTGTGGCTGCTGGCAAAGTCAGCTCTTCAGTTCCCACAATTACCAGGGGCAACGCTGTGCTCGGCTTTTCGAGACATTTTAATGATTTGGATTTGATTTTTTGGTCACATCGGTCTGCACATTCATGTGGGCAAGCAATTTTGCTGATTACTGCAAGGGTATTGGAAATTGTTGTGAATACGAGGATGGTTGTTTTGTACAGCTGGATTCCTTAATAACCTGACTTAACTGATTAATTCTCAAGCTTTGACCCAATGGCATGCCAGTTATGCGAGTTAGTGCACAAATATGAATCACGGTTAGGACGTTTCTAAAAAGCGCATCTTTAGGCCTTGGTTTGTATATTACATCCCTTCAAGCAGGAATTATGGAATCAGGAAATTTAGGACTAAACTGTTGATTAGCAGGAAGGTTTAAAAGGGTCATAAGAAATGAACATCGTAAAATCATGTTGACATGCTGTCAAAGTCAGCTATGGGAAGAGGTTATGTGTGAACGCGCTGTGGTGGCGGAGATGACTGCTGTGAGTAATGGCTCCTGTGTGACAGGGCCTTGGGAAATGGAGTCGAAGCGATCAATGTGTTATAATGTTAACAACGATCCCTCCTTCCATTGTGCTGCCAGAGACAACCTATTACAGATCCATCCCATCCCATCATCACCGTCCGCTGCTGACACAGTGTGAAGACAAGAAAGGAAAGAAAGCATAGAGGAAAAGTATGAGGGTTTGAATGCCAAAGCACAAAGCAAGACTTTTTAAATTTTAGGTTTTCATGCACTTGTTGGTTGTTTGCTTTGTTTGATTTGCAGCTCAATGGAAGGCGCTTTGCAGTGAAGCGATCTCCTTGCCACTGGATTGATTACCTATTAATGAAAAAATATTGACAAAAGCATTTGACATCTCTGAAATCATTTCTGAAAAGACTGCATCTCACAAATATCAAAGATGCCAGTGTTTGTGAATGCAAAGCCTTAGGATGCAAAACACTTTTATTTCAGAATGAGCACATGATAGCAATATAAACCATTTTTTGGTGACTATTAGTTTTTGAAAGTGAGTTGTACCATGAAAAACTACCGTTGTCTTAAAGTGGTTTGAAACCACCGGCTTAAACGAGTTCGTCCTGTCACTATATCACTATATCCATCCATTTGTTGTGTTTTTCCTCCAGGGGATTTGTGTATGTCTGTACTGGTGAATGTGCAATCCGAGGCGCCTGTCAGACCAGGATGAGCAGTGAGCAGTGAAGACAGATAACATCAAGCATGTCTTATGTGCTACATGTGGAATTTTCATTACATAGGAAAGTCAAATAGTCACACATGCCTGCAACGCCATCCGCATGACAAGGATGAATGGGGGGACATGGTCAGCTGACGCTGGGCAAAGTCTCAGCTTCTGACCTCCTGTCTCCACCGCCACACATACACAAACACACATACCCACACACATCTCTCTCTATATATAACTATTTTTCTAAATTTGCCATTATCTGGGCTGCTAAAGCTTATGCAGCAATACTTGTACCAGAAACATGTGACGCAAACATGCACACAAATATGTTGACACGGCATTGGATACAAACAGTTCTCGTCTCCACCGGGGGGCCTCGACCTGGGGGCCCTGCAACCCCTCCAACTGTACATTCTAAAGTTTTATGATCTTGACATCATATGCAAGTGCCACAGGGGCACGTAGGAGGGATCAGCTTAAGTGAAAAGGCCATTACTCGTTCTTCCTGCTGTGACCCCCCAAGCTGTGGACACAGATCAAGTTGCCCTCCCTCCAGATGTGAGACACGCGGGCATCTTCAGGCTCCGGCAATGTGCGTGTGTGGGCACACTCTAGTGTCGGTATTGTCACACTACCTGGCACTTGATGCCGGTGACCTGTCAGGGAGATGGATAGGTTTGGGATGCTAATGTAACGTCAGGGTGGATCCTTTTGCACTTTTTGATGCCTTGCTTTGCCATAACAAGCACCTCGTGCGTAGCTTGCCCTGCAAAATCGAGTCTGGAGACAGGACTCCTGCGTCGACTGCTCACTTTCAACTCAACCTTGGTGATCTATCACCTCTGATGTCTTTATTAACAGCTTTATTTTAAGCCCTGCGACCAGACAGGGTTGTTTGTGTCAGCATCCCTGTGCATTTACAAAAGTCACCGCGAGTCGTGAATCTCCCCGCCTGTTCCTAAATAGACAGGCAGTGCGTGCAGATCAAAAGAAATCTGGATTTTATGACAGCATGACTGTCAGTTCACCCGTGCCATTTATAACTTAATCAACATCTGTTTTCTTTATCGATCCCCCAGCTCAAATTTTTATAGTGGTCAAATGTAGAGAAGAGATTGCATTTCTTGTTCTGAGTGGCCAGCTTATCAGATTTTCCCTTCACACTAACGTTGTCAAACACCAGGCATAGATTTGAGCATTAAGCAGGCAATAAGTCAATTTGAAGACCAAAGCGGTAACACTTAAAAACCTTTCATCCCACTGCTGCCACTTGAAAATTTAATACATTGCCGTCTGGTGTTATGAATCGCAAGATGGCTGCTGAGGACCTGTCATTACTTAGGATGTGCCAAGTCCCTCCTAATGCAGAGCACAGGTTTGCACGTCAGCAGGTGTTAATTTATGTTCAAGCCCCAGAGTCGCGGTCAAATTCCAATCAATGAAGTATCACCAGGAGGTTGGGGAGCTGACCTGGCCCTGGAATCAATTTCCTTATCCATAACCAACTGAGACGCTCTTTTTTCCACAGTTCCCTCAACTGCTTCAAGTATTTGCAATTTGAATTTCAGATTAACCTGATGTGTTACTTATTTATTTATTTATTCTGCAAATGTGGAGAAGTAGCCTGAAATGTTTGCCACAATGGTTTAACCCTGAACCACGACAAATGGAGTGTTTACTTTACTTTATGGCTATTTAAAAAAACAATAAATATGAATATCCATGTTTCTACATCCAGTATTTTTGTGCAATTTATTACTTTAAAATTTATTGTGCAATTTTTTCTTTGGGTTTTTCGGGGAGGGTGGGGGGATCACAGTGATGATATAGAAGTCTAAAAAAACACATGTATCAAATATGATACAGTAGGTGTTAAGGGGTTAAGCAGCATGATTTGTATTTATTCTATTATTCCTTGTAGTATGTCAGTTGACATGAATGGATACTGAGTCTGTGCTGTGGTCTTTGACACTCGGTATGGAAAAATTGCCTGTTAATCTTTTTTTTCTTCCATAAAACAAATTATTCCGATGAGTTTAGGGTGCATTCCTCGCTGCACTAAGGCAAAACCCTCCCTTCGCCAGGAAGGCGAGACATCCCACAAGTTGCTTCTTCACTCACGCATGTTTCCACACATGCAAGGAGATACTCAGACAGACAAATGCTCTCAGACAGATAGATTTGCACAAGCTGAGCCAAGAACATTTTCAGCCAACTCCAACGCACAGACAGCCACACTCACACACCCTCTCAGTGGATATAACCTAACCCCTATCCTTTTACATTGCTCCTCAGATGGCAGCGCAGGACTAATGAGTGTGTATACACACTGTATACCATGTACATATTAATGTTGCTGGGGTTTGTGGGAAGCATTGTTACGCTTGGGAATCTACACGAATGCTCGCCCATTCACCCAAATCATTTCCAACAGCAAGAAGACACGCACTAATGCAAACAAATGTGCCCATGGACAGACAAATATACCCACTCACAGCACATTCCTATAGATGCACTAATTCCCATGGGATAAGTTTTCTCCTGGGGTGATTTTGCTGAGAGAGATATACAAATATCAGAGACACTATTCACATGATCATTCTGACATATTTCTAAGTAACATGGCACGCTGAGAAATGTGGTCACGTAGGCTCCTAACACAACAGGCGTGGCTGTTCCACAGATGTTTTCTTTCTCACAGTGGGGTGGAATATCAGAGCTTAGATTCAAAGTAAGGGCTTACAATTATCTCCTAATTTACTGTGTTCAGTTTGTGTCAGTTTCTCAAGACACGAGGGCGGATAGGAGGATGTTAGCAAAACTAGCAAAACAGATTTTTGACCAAAACTTAAAGAAAAAAAAAAAGTGCAATTCTGTGTACCAGGGTTTTAATAGTTTTGCAATTTTCATTAGTTTTTATTTTTATTTAGTTTTGACTTCAGATTTTCAATTTTATATCAGTTTTAATTAGTTTTTACCAATTGTTTGCTAGTTTAGTTTAGTTTTTATTTTTTTGAAAATCCTTAGTTTCAGTTTAGTTTTGATTAGTTTCAGTTATAGTTTTAGTTGTGTTTGCAATAATTAAGTGTAACAAAATCCCAGTTTCATCATATCAGTCATGCTCTTCTGCTTATCCTTGGGTATGTTGCTATTCCATCTACTATACCCTGCACCCTGGACAGGTCGCCTGTCTGTCGCAGGGCTAACACGCAGAGACAGACAACTCACATTTCCACCTATGGGTTCTTTAAATAAATAAATAAATACATAAATAAATAAAGGCAGATGAACAACCATTGATACCAGGCAACTATAAAATGTATATCTTGGCCCCAATGAGACTATTAACTCTTGCAGCACCGGGTGTTCGTAATTTTGGTTCAAGTGAATTGATAAACTTTTTGAAGGCAATTGACTCACACAGTTATGTAGATATCCCAGTCCTGTTATCTCGGGATGCATCACGCTGCCTTGCCTGGGGTTAGCTTCTGTTTTCTGGGGATGAGGGTTGAGTGTGCTCCCTTACCTTCTCAAGGTAAGCTAGGTTAGCCTTCTTGTGTGAGCTTTTCAAGTGCACTTTAAGGTTTGTGGGATTTTTTTCCCTTTAGAAATGTCCCTCATAATTTGTCTCTTTCCACTACAAGACACTTGCTTTATCCAAAACACAGTCATATTCAAAGTAATCCCAAATTGGACTCTGGCGCTTTCTCCTGACTTTTCCTGACATGATTCTGCGCGTGGACGGAGCAGCAACACAGACGACTCGACTAACGTACTGCCACCTGCTGGCATAATGAGACACAGCAAGAAAAAAATCTGGAAACTAAACTTCATTTTCACCCTTGACTATTGTATGACACGCACACATCAATGAAAACTAAACACATTTTTGCTATAAATTCAGTTAATTTTAGTTAGTTTTGTGAACACTCATTACAGTTTTAGTTAGTTTTCCTTTTTTTGTTTTTATTTTTATTTCCATTAACGAAAATGTTTTTTCAATTCTAGTTTTCGTTATTTCGTTAGTTTTCGTTAACGATAATAACCTTGCTGTGTACAGTGGTCCCTCGCAATAACGTGGTTCACCTTTTGCGGTCTCAGTGTTTTGCGACCTCAGTCTTTTTTTTCTTTTTTCTTTTTTTTACAGTGCATTGTATTCTGCGTCCTGATTGGCTGTAGATCATTGTCAATCAATCTCGTGCCGTGTCTCCTGTATAGTACAGAATGTGCTCAGCTTGTCAAATTTACGTAAATCTTCGATCGCTAGCAGTGTGACTCTGAAGTGCTGTACTGCATGTTTGTGAGTTTTCTCCCCAACAAACACAACAATGTCGACAAAATGTTTTGAACCATCAAAGGCACCTGTGGTAGCACCCAAAAGGCAGATGAAGATGCTAACCATCGCACAAAAAGTTGGACTTCTGGACATGCTAAAGGAAGGTAGGAGTTACCGTATTTTTTGGACCATAAGGCGCACCGGATTATAAGGCACATTAAGTGAAACAAAACAGTCAGATAAGCCAAACTTTACTCAACTCATTCTTCTTGCTTCCTCCATTTCCGTACCATTGATTCATTAATGTTGAATTCTCTCGCAGCTGCTCTATTCCCTTGTTCTGGACCTGAAAACAGGGTTTGATCTTTGGTTTCATTCTATAATACTTGACTTATTTTTCTATGAAGGTTTGAACTTTGAGAGTGTTTAAACAAGAGAAAAAAGTGTGAAAATGTTCATGCCTGTAGTGTGTAGTGAGGGGTTTTACAGCCTTAAAACATCTATATTAATTGTAAAAAATAAAGCTGTGTACTTCGCGGGTTTCACTTATCGCAGGTTATTTTTAGAACATAACTCCCGCGACAAACAAGGGACCACTGTACACACAAACACACATGCATACACAAAGTGGAGTCTTTAAAATGCATCTTTGCACCCATGGTAAACAAGGACACGTGCACTCAAGCAGATATTGTGACACGCATATCGAAATTAAATTAGCCAATGCTATCGTCTTTCTCCCATGAGTGGCAGAGCCCGTCTGAAACATCAGACAAACTCTCTACAAAGGACCCGTAGGATGTCATTGTTTGTAGCCAGTTCCAGCCTCCCAAACCCCAACTCAATAAGCATTCCTGTGTTCATGCTGAACGTATTTTCATTAACTGTAACAAATTACATTTTAATCCATGAAATGCATTTCACAGAAGAAACTGTCTGACTGGTTCGAGTTTGGCACGAGTTACCGCAGTGGAAAAACAAAAGTGAGAGATGATGAAAGCAGTTGTTTGTTTTTGTTTTTCCTCTGTCATGTTGGTGGAAATTAGCTGCGATACAGGAATCTCAGTGGTGGCTCTGAGCTGTAAAATTCTGTCGACTGGATTCCGTTCAACCTTTTTTTTCTCTTTCTAACATCTCATCTGTAACAAGTTGAAAGACCAACTTGTGAATTTCCATTTGTTGTAGAAGTTTGTCTACATCCCGACAACTTTGCTTTCATGCTTAGACAGCATCTAGCCCATTTTAAAAACAATGCTCTTTTTGTTTCACTTGGAAATTACGAAGAAATTACGGAGAACAAAATGCATGAACCAATGCATTTTCATTGTTCTGATTCCTATTAAGCCAGACTATAGCTGCTTTATCAAACTGCTTAGCCCTCCAGAGTGGCTTTTGCTCCAGTACCTTGCTTTGATCTCTCTGATGTTTCAATGCTTTAATTGCCTCTTAATTTGTGTGACCAGCAGACCTTGATGATGCAGGCTGATAAAGGGGCAAAGTGGAGCTGGGTAAAAACATTGACCCATTACGTGTTGACTATGTCACATAGTCAACATGCTCCATTGCCCCACATAGTTCTTAGGTGCACCCCTGATGGTCAGAGAGCCTGGGGGCCCTGTGGTAGAGGGGAGAAGCACTAGCGCTGGAGCTGGGATCACAGCTTTCTTGCACTTAATTAGCATTGTTAGTTGGGTAACTGGAAGTTGGATCAGTTCACCAGAACAGAAATCCTCTCCCTCTGGCGTGTTCTGCTTGGAGTACTTATAATGAAGGAGCACTCTTTCCGAAGTCAGCAAACACATAACTAACACAGTTCTTCAATCTCACAAAAAACACTTGGAAGCACAGCACTAAAATTCACATCTCTGCACTGAAGCATCAACACTAGCAATATGTGTAGACAATGTAGACACAGAAGGTCTGGTCCACTGCAGAAAAGGAAATAGTTCATGACTGTAATCCATATATCTTAGCTTTGTGACAAAAATAAATAGCATTCAACAAGAATGAATGGAATCTTGCTCCTGTGGTCTGGGAGATTTTCCCAATGCAAAGCAGTGCACTCCCTTTCCTCAACAAATCATGTCATCATATCTGTGTGTGAAGCAGTCAACCACAGTTGCTGCACTGGCTTTCCGTGTCCAATGTGAATATTTACTGTCCGACATGCGCTGCAGTTTTGATATCCAGGAATAAGTGAATGAATAAAGGCTTAACAACAACAGGCTGCAAAACAAAAAATTACCACAGTTAGTAATTTAAATATAAGCAATATTTCTGCTGTATTTGCTGTAGTTCAAACCTACTAAAGTTATTCTTATACTAATTATTTTATTGTTAATATGCTGATTGGACTAGCAGCACAATGATGCACTGAAGGTTCTGGGCAGCATGGTTTCTGCCTATGTTTTCAGGTTTCCTTCCACAGTCCAAACACAGCATTTTAGCTTAACTATTGATTCTAAATGTCTCATAGATAAGGATGTGAATGTGTCCATCCCTCTATGTTAGCCATAGGATGGATTTTCAGCCTGTATAGGAAGTACCCTGTCTCCTGCTTTGGTACTTGGGATAAGCTTAAGCTTCCCCATTAGACTAGTTTGTTAAACAGTCATAAAATGCATACAGGATGAGGCTGTCGTATAATTGATCTGGTAAAACATTAATTGTAACTTTGGGTCAGTTTATATACCTGTAAAAAATGGCCCTGGTGGTATATTTTCCGGCGTAGTCAAAGTGCTAACTAACAACAGCAAAACTTTTCTGTCTCACCAACAGAAAAGTTCAGTGTTAGTATCGCTGTCATTGGTCAGGAGTGAGCTTCTCTGACTCAGTGAGACTCCTTTCACAAAGTTTTCAGCCTCTTCTAGTGTAAATAAAGGTGGACACTTCTCATTCAGCATTAACAGCTGGATCTGACAGCCTTCCACAGGTAGGGAAACACTCTTGGGCCAATCTGGGTCCACTCCAAATAGTAGTAGACATATGCCAGCAGGCCGCAGCCATTGTGGGATACACTTTAAATGTAATGTCTCTTGGCCGACTAAAACATGTTTGTCCTACAGCGCTCTCCATAGTTAGTTGAATTGGGAGGGGGATGAAAGCAGAACTGAAATCTACTGACATCTTGCTGTTACACACCGTAACTTTAAAGTAGTAGTATTAAATGGTGATTTTGAGACTAAACCATGTTAATAAATTTAAAGACAAAGGGACTTTGTTAAAAATGTCAATCAATTTTGTTCATACATGTCAACAAAAATGGAAAATCGGTGCTACTACACAAAGAGAAACCTAAATACTCTCTCCTCTTTTCCTTTTTTCTCACTTTCTTTTACAGCTTTAAAACCCACTTTTACTCCTATTTTGTCGTCATATTTTCAATGGAGCTTGTTACTGTTCTGTCCACTGAAGCAAGGACAACAACTCTAGAAGTGAAAATCATGTTCTGAGCTGTTGACAGTCACTGCTGAAAGATCATGCCATTAAAGTGGAAAATAATATGCCTTCACGTCTAAAAAGCAAAATAGAAACTGACAGGTAAAGGGATATGGAAGAGGTAGAGTATTTCAGAATTGAAAGCTATTCAACATGATGTTGCCAAGAGTGTAGATGTAGCAAAATTCACACTGTTTTTCTCTCACTTTGGGGTTGAGGAGTAAGAGGATAAGATGTGAACTGCTGACATCAAATTGTTGGATTCTTCCCAAGTCTGAGATTTTTTGCGGCTGTCCGTGGCAAGGACCTCGAGGCACAATCATGGGGACTCACCAACGAGGGAAGATACAAGTTTGAGAGGAGTCGAGTTTATTTTTGACCTTGTTATTTTAGACCATCCTGCTAAAGAGGTCATCACAGAGTGTCTTGACACTGATGTAATAGGTGGAAAGTTGTCCTCTTGCCACATCATCATTTGGTCCTCCAGCTTGCTAAGCCCAGAGCCAAATCTGAGCTGTAGAAAATCCCTCACTAATAGCTGTTTATGAGTGGCTGAGTCACCTTAATAAATCCTTACTTCTGACCAATGAGAAAATACCCAGCACCACCTGCTTGTTTTACAGCACGTGGGCCTGTGACAGTGGTCTGGGGATTTATCTCCACATGTCACAAGAAACAAAATGGTCCAGTTCCTCTCCGAAATTATTTCCACTGCTCCTCGTCATCCTCGGCTCTTTACCTTGTCCCCATCAGGCTCCAGCGTCTTGCACATACCAGGGTGCCCCGCCAAGAGGCCACCTGTGATGGCTGCACTTACAGCCACACAGTGGTAATACCCACCATGTTAGTGTAGAGGCTTATAAGTAACATTGCATTCACATTTCTTTCTTTAAATATAGGAATTAATTTACAGGACAATAAATAACTGGTTTTGGTTTAGAGTTAATTCACATATCCACATAACACTGCATTCTAAAATAAGTGCGCACATTTTAGTTTACACTGTTATGTATGATTAATTTTTTGTTTTCTGAGTTACCTTAGTTGCAGCTGTTCCAGTCCCTTGATTAAGGAGCCAAGAGGTGGAAAAGGGGCGGAGCGAGCTTTAAAGGAAGACTACAAATTGGTTCATGCCATAACTCAGGACCATGGGGGGAATTGGAGTTCATTATGTTTGGTTTAGTTAGGTTTTGTGTGTTTTACCCCTTCTCCTGTTTTTGTGGGCTGATCAGCCACTATTTAAGTTTCCCCTTTGTCTCGTTAAGTTAGGTCAGTTTGTTTGAGTTATCAGTTGTGTTGTCAACTTTGAGTAGAGTTTTGTTATTTTGACCTCTTTTATGGGCCCAAGATTTTGATTATTTTTGCATGAGTTAACCAATTATGTTTTTTGGGTTAAATAAAAAATCATTTTTTTGGACTTTAACCTGTGCCTAAGTTTCCTTCACTGCTCGGTCCATCACAAGTGGTGTCAGGAGTGGGATCAGCAGTTGAAGGCACAGGATTTTTTTACTCTTTTTTTTTTTTTTTTTTTTTTTCCCCTCTTCACTTATCAAGCCATGCACAGAATGGGAAGGAGTGGCAGAGGAGCAAAAGGAGATTGTCAAAACCAGCCAGTTGGAGTGGTAGAGCAAGTAGAAGGAGGAGAGGAAAATGGAGCCTCTGGAGGGGTGGATATTACTGAGAGCCAAGGTAAGGAGCCGACAATGTCAGAACTGATTTCCATCCTTCATTCTCATATGGGTCAGCAGGAGGCCCAGGAAGCAAGAAGAAGGGAGGAGTTTATCCGCCAGGAACAGCGCTTTAGAGCACTGCAACATCAGTTTCAGCTGTTGCAGGTAGAAGTGCAAGCTCGTACCTCCCCGGTCCCTGAGCCTCAAATGGAGGTCTCTGAGCCTCAAATGGAGGAACCTAAACAACCAGAGGTAGAGTCCTTTGAAGAGGAGGATCCTCCCTGTGCTGGCTCCAGTAATGAGCAAATACATCCTCAATCAGGTCAGTCTCGCTTTTATGAACCCAGGCTGGAAAAATTGACAGAAGAGGATGATATTGAACATTTTTTAACAACATTTGAACGCATGGCTGTAGTTTGCCGGTGGCAAAAAATGGACTGGGTTTTTCATCTGATCCCTTTACTCACTGGCAAAGCAAGAGGTGCGTATGTTCATATGGATATGGATGACTCTCTAGACTATGACAAAGTTAAAGCAGCTATTCTTCAAAAATATGACATTAATCCTGAGACATATAGACTGAGATTCCGTTCACTGGAGGTAAAACCTGATGAGAATCCAAAAGAACTATATGCAAGACTGAAAGAGTTATATGAGAAGTGGGTAAAGCCAAAAGGAAAAACGGTGCATGAGGTTAGTGAAATATTAATTTTAGAACAATACTTGAGAATGCTGTCTCCTGAGTTACAGATATGGATTAAAGAACGCAATCCAAACTCTGCAGCGGCAGCTGCAGAGCTGGCTGATGTGTTTGTGGCGGCACGGAAAAAAGGACAGCCATGGAGCCACACAGCATGGAAAATGAGAGATGGTTCAAAAGCTGTCCCTCACTACCAGAAAGCAGGGGTGAGTAAACCTCCAAAGAGCCAGTCTGTCAATATGCCGTCAAGACCTCCACCCAAGACTGTGATTTGTTATTTGTGTGGGATGGAGGGCCACACAAAACCTATGTGCCCAAAGAATTCTACAAAAATAACTCAGATGTGTTTTGTGCCCCGACAAAGTGTGGAGCCTAAAGTGGAGTTTGAGAATGGTTTCAAAATGACCTTAGTTGAGGTTGATGGGAAACCATTAAAGGCCCTTGTTGACTCAGGAAGTACTCAGACTCTTGTGCACCGAGACTTTGTTCCTGCAAATAAAGTTAATAATGTGGAGACAATCCCTGTTCGCTGCATTCATGGAGATGAGAGGTCATATCCAACAGCAGATCTGTACATCAAGGTACAAGGACAAACGTATATTCTAAATATTGGTGTTGCAGAGAATCTGCCATTTCCAGTAGTGCTGGGTCGAGATCTGCCTGTGTTGTTTGACTTGCTGAATCCTAGTCATACATGCAATGTTGCAGTAACAAGAGCTCAAGCTAAGAAGAAAGAGGAGTCCCTACACCCACTCCGTGCCTTGCCCTTCTATGATGCGGACATAGAGACTGCACCCGGGAAGTCTCGTAAGTCACGTGGACAGAGAAGGCAAGAGAAGTTTCTACATACTGCTGTTCGAGCAGCTCCTAGCACAGAGCCTGAGTTACCTTTGGGTTTTAAAATCCCTGTTAATATTATTGAAATGCAACATGACGATCCATCTCTAACATCTCTGTTCCAGAAAGCTGCAGAGAGGAACCAAGGAACTAAGCAAGATTTGAACAGCAGGGGGGAGTTTCTGCTGAAAGATGGCATTCTGTATCGTCAGCAGGGTTCAGCATTGCAGTTGGTGGTTCCTAGAGCAGTCCAGAAGGTGGTGCTCTCCTTGGGACACTCCATTCCATGGGCTGGCCACTTGGGAAAGCACAAAACCATGGCCCGCATTAGGAAAATATTTTCATTGGCCTGGAGTGCGCTCGGATGTGACACTGTTCTGTAAAAGCTGCCCTCAGTGCCAGAAGTCTTCTCTTAAAATCCCCTCCAGAGCTCCTCTCCAGTCTCTACCAATTATCAGCACTCCATTTGAACGGCTAGGAATGGACATTGTTGGTCCTCTAGAAAGAAGCAAGGCAGGCAACCGTTACATGCTGGTTGTGACAGATTACGCTACAAAATATCCAGAGGTCTTTCCTTTGAGATCAATAAAAGCCAACACAGTCGCCCTCTGTCTCATACAGTTCTTCTCAAGGGTTGGTTTTCCTCGTGAGATTCTTACTGACCGTGGCACTAACTTTATGTCCACTTTGTTGAAGCAGGTGTACCAGCTCCTTGGGATTAAGAGCCTGAGGACAACGCCATACCACCCTCAGACAGATGGCCTAACAGAGCGCTTCAATCAGACCCTGAAACAAATGTTACGCAAATTTGTCAATGAAACTGGTACAGACTGGGATCAGTGGCTGCCCTACCTCCTCTTTGCATATAGAGAAGTACCCCAGGCTTCCACAGGTTTTTCACCTTTCGAACTATTGTATGGCCATGAGGTACGAGGCCCCTTGTCTCTTCTAAGGGAGACTTGGGAGGGTGACCAAGAAAGATCACAGGCTGTCAATGTTGTCTCTTATGTTGTCCAGATGCGGGAACGGTTGGAGAAGATGATGGAGCTGGCCCAAGCCCACAAAGCAGAAGCACAGCAGCACCAGAAGGCCTGGTACGACCAGTCAGCTCGGCAAAGATCCTTCAGTCCTGGTGAGAAGGTGCTGGTGCTTCTTCCAAGTGATGACAGTAAGCTGTTAGCAAAGTGGCAAGGGCCATATGAGATCCAAAAGAAACTTGGACAAACAACCTATAAGGTCGCTATTCCAGATCAGCCCCGCTCCAGCAGAGTACTGCACATTAACCTGCTTAAGGAATGGGTGGAGAGACCAAAAGCAGATGTCTTTCTGATCCGGGAGGTTTCGGAGGAGGAGGAAGTGGATGATCAGTATCTGCCAAAACCCACTCCTCAGGACCTGGATCTCAACCATCTTCCTGAGGAAAAACAGGCTCAGGTGAGAAACCTGTGTAAATTAGATGTGTTCAGTGAAAATCCTGGTAGAACGGACATTGTGGAACATGACATTGTGTTGAAAGATGGAGCTTCTGTAAGGAGAATGAGTTACAGGATACCTGAGCGTCTACTGATCCCGTTGAAAGAGGAGATCGACCTGATGTTGTCACTAGGAATCATTGAAGCCTCGAAGAGCGAGTGGTGCCACCCGGTGGTCCTGGTGCCAAAGAAGGATGGCAGTATCCGTTTCTGCATAGACTTCAGGTACCTGAATGCAATATCACAGTTTGATTCATATCCAACTCCCCGCATTGATGACATGGTTGAGCGCCTTGGGAAGGCCAGATACCTGACAACAATAGACCTCTGCAAGGGTTATTGGCAGGTACCACTGACTAAGCGCTCAAAAGAGCTGACTGCTTTCCGGACCCCGTGGGGCTTGTTCCAGTTTAAAGTCATGCCCTTTGGACTGCATGGTGCCCCGGCAACATTCCAGAGACTGATGGACCAGATACTGTCTGACATGTCTGATTTTGCTGCAGCCTACCTTGATGATATAGTGATTTTCAGTTCTACCTGGGAAGAACACCTGCAATACCTGGAGAAGGTATTGGGGCGTCTTCAGTCTGCAGGGTTGACTGTTAATCCAGCTAAGTGTGCCATTGCCAAGGCTGAAACTGAGTACCTTGGGTTTGTGATTGGAAATGGAGTAATAAAACCTCAAGTCAATAAGGTCACCGCCATAGAATCCTGTCCCTTGCCAGAGACCAGAAAACAGCTGAGATCATTTTTAGGTATGGCAGGATTCTATCATCGGTTTATCCCTCATTTCTCCACCAGGGCAGCTCTTCTGACGGATCTGACTGGTGCCCGAAGTCCTAACAAGATCACCTGGACATAGGAGGCTAAGATGGCTTTTCAGGACCTACGACAATCTCTGAGTAAGAGCCCAGTCTTGCACAACCCTGATTTTGAGAGAAATTTCATTCTTCAGACTGATGCCTCAGAGAGAGGATTGGGAGCTGTTCTGTTACAGGGACCGCCTGGAGAGCGTCATCCAGTGGCCTTCATCAGCCGCAAGCTGTTTCCGAGGGAAGTGCGATACTCAACCATCGAGAAGGAGGGACTTGCCATCAAATGGGCCCTGGACTCCTTTAGGTATTATCTTCTCGGACGGGAGTTCATATTGGAAACAGACCACAAGGCTCTTCAATGGATAGAGAGAATGAAGGACACAAATGGAAGGATCACGCGATGGTAACTTGCAATCCAGCCATTCCGGTTCACCATCAACCACATCCCCGGCAAAGATAACTGCACTGCAGACTGTCTCTCTCGCTGTCCCAGGGAGAGATCTGAAGAGGGGGAGTGTGTGATGGCTGCACTTACAGCCACACAGTGGTAATACCCACCATGTTAGTGTAGAGGCTTATAAGTAACATTGCATTCACATTTCTTTCTTTAAATATAGGAATTAATTTACAGGACAATAAATAACTGGTTTTGGTTTAGAGTTAATTCACATATCCACATAACACTGCATTCTAAAATAAGTGCGCACATTTTAGTTTACACTGTTATGTATGATTAATTTTTTGTTTTCTGAGTTACCTTAGTTGCAGCTGTTCCAGTCCCTTGATTAAGGAGCCAAGAGGTGGAAAAGGGGCGGAGCGAGCTTTAAAGGAAGACTACAAATTGGTTCATGCCATAACTCAGGACCATGGGGGGAATTGGAGTTCATTATGTTTGGTTTAGTTAGGTTTTGTGTGTTTTACCCCTTCTCCTGTTTTTGTGGGCTGATCAGCCACTATTTAAGTTTCCCCTTTGTCTCGTTAAGTTAGGTCAGTTTGTTTGAGTTATCAGTTGTGTTGTCAACTTTGAGTAGAGTTTTGTTATTTTGACCTCTTTTATGGGCCCAAGATTTTGATTATTTTTGCATGAGTTAACCAATTATGTTTTTTGGGTTAAATAAAAAATCATTTTTTTGGACTTTAACCTGTGCCTAAGTTTCCTTCACTGCTCGGTCCATCACACCACCCCAGTTGCTTTGGAGATGTGCAGACATAGGGAAAAAGAGATCCGAACACACAACTGGTGCACATTTATAGCATACTGGCGCCAAATGACTACGAGGCATTTAGTCATACTTAGTCTGAAAAATGTAATAATACAAACAAAGCACTCTGGTTTGAATTCCCTGCTCTGAATGGGTTCATTTGCAATTTTCCTGCATAATCTCACTGAAATTGGTCACATACTAGAGCATGTGGCTAGAGCATCTATCTGCACATGCACATAGAGATATGCCCCGAAAAGGTGTTAGTGGGTTGTTCATTTTCATTTTTCATGAGACATAACTGTTCAGACTGAATATGAATGATGCTTTTAATTCAATTGCCCTTGACGATTGATGCCCAGCAGGAAACTGATACCTCAACTGGCAGCCCCGTGGCAGTGTGAAAAAAAACATTATCAGGCAAAAAAAGAACTTTTTGTTTCTGCTCAGCATCTCTCGAATTCTTAGTGACCCTTCAAAGTCGCATCTACTCGCGACATAATCTGCACGTAAGCCTATAAATGCCACCGATTTCCTCATCTTGTTTACCATCTCTCGTCTAAACGCGAGATAGCACAGCTGTTGTCTCCTCTCAATAAATGCCATTTAATAAAACATCATTAACTTTGATTGGGGTTATGCTTGTTATTGCACTTGTGAAGGGGACTGTTTATTTTTATCTCTGCTATACTATCGTCAGCCAAGCCTGGACCCACTTCATCCCACACATCCATCTCTCTCTCCCACCCCGGCCACTGCATGAGACACATCTCATACATCACAATGCCAAGGTCCATTATCCTGACACAGAAATACAGGTACTTAAATGTAACTAGTCTATAGAATGGTACATAATGTCTTCTCACAGAACAGCTGAGTGGCTTTATTGGCTTGAAGAGGAGGAAGGGGGATGAGGGGAAATGAAACCTTTCATATGGTTCTTGGTGTGTCTAACCAAGGCAATTACACTCAATCTAATGGGTTTTATTTCTTTACTGGTCCTTGTGAACAGGCAGCATTCTCTTACATTTCATACTGACTCAATTAATTGGGGACATTTGCAACCTCTGGGTTGCTCGATCACGAGCTGGAGAGTAAGTAGAAGCAAAGAGTAAATGCTCTGTAATGGAGCATATGATCCACATTGAGCACAACTGTTCTTTCTGTAACAAAATCTTTATTAAACCGCTTTCTGAACAAATTGACTGCACGTGTCAGATGCTTGAATCATTTCTTTTTCCTACCGGGACCAACATATTCTCATGCCGATGGTCTGTGGTGCCAGTTTAAAAAAAGGAAAAAGAAATGCAGGGCAACAAAACTACACCAACATCAGCTGCTGGTGCTTTGGGCTGGAATTAGAAGCAGAAACCCGTCCGCAGCATGCTTCATGTGAGTCATGATCAATGCCACAGAGAAATGCAATCAAGTGTAGGAATTTGTTCAAAGTCAACCTAGGTCAAAAAAAAAAAGAATGAAGTCAATATTATTGTCATTCTTCCAAGGTGGTCAGTTTCTATTCTTAAACATCATATCCAGAAGGATATGGGGATTTTTGTTGTTTTTTTGTTTTAAATAATCATTCTGAATCAGAACCAGAGCAATCATTTCAGTGTTTCATTCTTTCATCAGTGTTGACCAGGAAGGACGACTTAAGAAGGAAATTATTATTAATCAGAATTATCTGCCTGAGACTTATTACGAGTTCTAATGACTTTACACTGGAAACAATTGGCCCTACTTTCTCTGGTGGCTGCTCCAGCACGGCTTTTTTAATAGACGGGATATGGGAGATTATCCAGGGGTATGTTTTTAATAAGACTTGAAAAACAGAGCAAGAACTTGCCGGTTCATTAAATCTTTCTTATCACTTCTCAAAAAGTGAAATTCTTCCCTGTGTTTCTTATAATTTTTGGGTGATCTCCTGTTATTTTCTTTACTTTTGCTCTCCCTTTCCTAAAATCTCGTTCTGTTTTAATACTTAAAAAAAAAAAAAGATCTGGAACACAGACGTTGCAGACCACACAAAAAATAAATACCCCCCTCCTTGTTCCTTTTCCACACTGGGAAAGCAATTGCAATCCAGTGTAAACAGATAGCACTGATAGTAATTCAATTGAGCTGAACTGACACAGACCGTGACAGGACGTGTTTCCCAGCGGTGGCACCGAGCCTAACGCTCCCTCCCCGCTTTCACTGCTACATCTCTGGCTTTTTGGCATATCGGGAAAGGTGCAGCAGAAGAGTAAAGCCTGTGTGATGTGAGGTAAGGCGAACAGAGTGGGAAGCGGCGTACGAGCACAGCATAGTGAGAAAAGTGACAGGCGGTGCTGAGAATGAAGAAAAGGAGAAGCCGAGGGAAAAGGTTTGAAGTTCAATTCACCGTTAAACATTGTTCATCCGAACTTTTAATCTACTCTGCATGTCAAAGTGTCCTGAACCCTTTATTTGTCCAGCATGCATCATCTATGTATGCATGTGCCTGGGTGTTTTCTCTATATAAAAGCATTAAAAGCTGCTTCAGTGCTAAATGTAGCATGTCAGTGAGACTAAAAATGCATATCCATTTAACAACAACTGCTATATGAATTTATAAATCTGATCACGTGTGTCATGTTTATCATGTCATAGCATAAATGTCACCCTGAGAAGTTTGACTGATTCAGTGTTTAATAACACAACAATTAGAACATGTTTGGTAGAACTTTTAAAGAAAATAATGCATCTTTTTCTCTTTTAGTTAATATTTCAATCAGATTTGGTTTGACTGCTTGTCCACATGAGTTACACATGAGAATGACATGAGCATACACACATACAAGCGAGTTAAAGCAAAAGATTTGCAATCTAGATACAGATAGAATAAGAAAGACAAAGATAAATGGGCAAAGTAGAGTGTCAAAGAGTAAGAAAGATGTGAGAAAATGGGAAACAAAGATGGGTGGGAGAAAGGAGAGAGGGAATTAGCTGGATACTCAGGAGTGAGAATGGGGGGGAATGCAGACCGAGTATGAGCCAGTGTTGGGAAAGACTGAGAGAGAGAGAGCGGGAAAGGGACAGACTTAAGGGGAAGGAGGGGGGAAATTGAGAGGCTGCGTAGCACTTTCCTCTGCAAGCTGACAGGGCTTGACGCTCAGCTAACAGGGCTGTTTTGACAGGTGTCAGATGGTCCATATTACTATTTCACCGCCGAGCCCTTGGGACCTTGCATCACGGGCCACAACAGGACTGGCCAAGCTGGTAAAAAAAGAGAAATAATAAGAAAAGTGGCATGGAAGGGAAGCAAAAAAAATATCTACACTTGACTTCCTTTCTGTGCAGCTCACTGGCTCTGCACTCTCCCACAGTCTGGGCATCTTTTGCATGTATGTATGTGTGCCATGTGTGCACTAGTGCAGATACGCGTATGAGTGAATGCGTGGAAAAAAAGGATACTGATTATTTTAACTTTTTTTTTTAAAGATTCTTTGAAAATAATTTGGATAAAAGGAGATCAGAGCCCAAATTTTATCCCCTAATATATCAATGCTACACTTTTTATCCACAAAGGACTAAGCAGAACAACTATGACCACTGTCAGATTGTTTGCACGTGGAACAAATAAAATCATCCCTTTTAGGGGTGAGGTTTTTGGCAATACTGAGTTTCTTTAATGTGGTTAAAAAATCTCAACAGCCACTAAAAGAATATCGATCACATTCCTTTTATGCTGGAATCGGTTATCTGCACCTGACAAGCTTGCCAAAAATGTGATAAGTGAGTGAAAGGTTGCTTGATTTGATTATTCCCTGTGTCTTTGTGATTTAGGCTCAGCTTTAAAGAGAATACAGTTTCTAGTCAGTGGAGATTATATATTTATCAACATTTAATGCCAGCCAGCTTTTCTATTGTTAAAAAAAGAAGACAGTCTTTGACAGTGATTGCATTATTCCTGAGCACGCATTCTACAGTAATGCTGCCTAGACAAATAGTAAGATGATGTTAGAGAACTCCTTTGGGTTTAAAAGTTTTGAAGTTGACTTAAGTCACATGACAGCTCCCACATTTGCGTGTTGATAATTTGCAACAAGGCTGCGTTGCAGTGAAAGATGTGATAAAATAAGAAACAAAGATGGGAGGGAGAAAGGACAGAGGGAACTAGCTGGAGACTCAGGAGTGAGAATGTTTTGAGGGGGGTTGGAAAGTTGTGGCTGCGGCTTAGTTGCAAGTACTTGGGGCATGTTTTATGGTTACCACATGAAACGAGATTCCCAACTTGTCTGATGCACTGGGACTCAGAGGGTGGATCTGATGCTGCTTCTCCCAGTTGATCAAAGTTCTGAGGTGACCAAAGGAATGGTGCAGTTAGGGATGTCATTTAAAAAGAAATGCATGTAGAAGATGTCTGCATTGGATTAACCACGGGAAATCCTAAAACAATAAAGTGAGTTCCAATGGTGTTGCATTTTGTTAAGTTCTTCTTCAAGTATGCAAAAATTTGTTTGACTATGTGTTTTATGGAGCACATTTGGAACAAATTAAAACCAAAAGTTAGCATGATTTTATAAAATGTTTTTCTCTTTTCTTAAGATGAAATGTCCATATATCCATCCATCTTTTTAACCACTTATCCAAGATAACTTCTTATCTCTTTGGGAGGCCTGGAATACATATACAACCTAGCTACCTACAAAAAAATCAAAAATTGCAATTTGGATTAAAAGACAGCGACACCTGCAGGATAGGTAGCAAAAAGATGAGTGTCTGTGTGAAGTAGTGGTGGGAGTGTGAATGAGATTTTATGATACTCCTCTTTTTTAGCTTCTAAGTGTAAAGCATGAGCTGTGAAAAATTGCAGCAAACCAGTGAGACTTCCTCCCTTGATTTACATAGAAAATAGATAACCAATTGAAGCTCAGCTTAAATTTGCTCATAATGTTCCTCCATCCCTGCTAACTCCTTCCAGAGTCAGTGAGAAGTGGAGTCATGCTGTTAGCAAGGATGCTAAGACAAACATGCTGTTGCTAATTGTTAGCTTTGATTTTACGCACATGGTTCTGAGCTGTGGGGAAAATGTAATACTGAGGCACAACCATCAATAACAGTGGAAACTTCAAGAACTGATTTACAACCAGTAGACATGTATTGGTGTGTCTGTGTTAAAGCCACTTTATGTTCTTCATTTCAGCTAAACATAGTTCGCTTTGCTAAACACAAGGTTAGTGTGTTAGCTGTTCACATCTGTTCACTTCTTCCCTGCTCTTTAGACTTATTATTGGGCTGAAACTTGAAAAATACATTCTGGGGACATGAAAGACTCACCAAAAATGTGGCAGATTGAAGGGACTTTTAGGAAATCTTGCAAGCTATTGTTTGACTGCTAAACGCAAGTTAAACACAAGCAGCAGCACGCTGGTGTGAAATGACAGTGTGGGTTGGTATTCCTTCTACCTTCCCCAGTGTTTTCACTCAGTGCCACTTCTTTGGTGTCACCTACCTAACAACTTTTACAGTACACGGGATGCTAAATAACACCTCAAATTTACATAAAACTAAAAGAAAATATCCAGACACTTAAGTAACACTTAAAAAATTTGTGCAAGATCATAGCTTATCTAGCAAAGCAAAACTGTTTTCAGACTTCAAATGATAAAAGGGGAAGTGCAGTTCAAAATTACAGTACGAGTATTTAGACATGCTGCGGTGGTTTCACTAAAGATCAAAGTATAGTGTTTTACTATTTAGATTGCAGTATTTGCTGTAAGTGCTTGACAGCATGAAATTTAACAGTTTCTTTAACAGCTGCGGTGTAAGCTTCCTCCATATTTCACCTTAGCTAAGTACCATAGCATCCCATATGGCTCTCTGGGAGAGCTACTCTAAGACATTTTTCTCTGGGGAAAGTATTATTCAACAGCTGACTGGTATGTTTTGGAGCAATATCATGGTGACAGATGAACTTCTGTCAACTGAATATTTTCTATTGACAGATCTCTTCTTCTACAACCATCAGAGTTTCTGATTCCATCTATAAATATGTTATCTACACTACCTTTAAAAAAGATGTGAAAAGAAATATCCCAAACTCTACACCCTTACTACAGAAACCTTCTATCATCAAATGTAATCTAAAAATAATATCCACAAAGGCTACTGTCTTTGTGCAGATGGTTTTTGTTTTTAAATTTTATCCTCGCTGTGTTATTCTCTGAGCTCATAAAGGATTCTCACACTATCCTGCCCGGCTGTACCACTACTTATATTTGAAGAATCCTGTTGCTGCTGTTTCTTACCAGTTTCTTTGGTTTTAGTCCATCGCTTTTAGACTTTCTTAGTCAGCCAGCACCACATGTTCACAATAATATTATCTAACATTTTGTCCCTCTTTTCTACTGTTTTATTTATGTATTTATTTTACTGAGCTGACAAGTGATGGCTTTCCATGGTCACATGGGTTATTCATGACCCTTTCTTTGCATTTTAATAGATGCTCTTACTTAAATAGTTTCAATGTAATTCAGAGTAGATACAAAACTTGATTCAAATTAAGTTTCTCATGCTAGAATCAGAAAGCAGTGGTTGGAGATTGCAGCACGACGCAAATTATTGCAACACTTGCAGTTTTTGTTGCCCTTGAAATGGTTGCTTCAGAGAAGGGACCAGGTCTATGACCACTCGCAGCCAGTTGCCATTTGCAAAGCAACATTGGTATCTCAAGATGGTGATAGAATGACAATAAGAAAGAGTGAAACTGCTGTCAGTCTGCTATTAATTTGAGATTGAATGAGGTCGGACTGATAATTACATGCAATCTGTTAGCAATAAAATGGCAATTAACTGTGATAAACTGGCAAAAATAACAAATCTGTTACACAGAAACTCACATTAAACAGAATTTCACATTACCTACTTACATTCAGAGTCCAGCCACATCCTCATCTGGAACTGAAATGCCTTCACATATAATGATTTTGTTGCTGCAGGACAGCAATTTAACAGCCAAATTATGCTGCACTCAGCAGACTTGCTTTTATATTGGAAAAATAATAAGAATACAAGCACCTGGCAACCAGTCTCCCATTCCAAAGAGACATGACATTGATAAGTTGCACTCGAACATGTTGTCAGTTGCCTCCCACCAGTCGGCTGATGCACCTGCCTTGCAATTGAAAGTGGTTGCTGAGATATTGAGGCTGCTGTGCCCTCAGGGTCAGGGTGACCAGTTAGTTGCTGTGAATACTTGCAATTGGTTGCAGAATGTAAAAAACAAAAATCACTGTAATCACTGGACAACCATTGATTTTTCCTTGTCCCAAGGAGGTTGGCATCCTATTTTTACTCTAGTGTACCAGATTTATTCATCTCAATAAGAGTGGGAGAACTTCAAAATATGACAAGCAAAACTTATTAAAATCCATTTTCATTGCCATTTATTGTTCAGGTAAGAATCCTTTTTTAATTTATTTTAGGAGGAAATGGATTTGTTGTTACAATGTGCTGTGCTTATTGCATTTTTCTATGGATCGAGAAAATGTTTATCTTATTAAATATTTCTTAACTTCATAGACAAAATCATTTTTAGGAACAGTGTATCAGAAAATAAACAAACAAACAAACAAAAGTTCTAGGAATAGGAATACAAGGATGATAAATCATTTTTGTTCACCTTGGAATGATGTTTTCTTAGTTGTAGCAATTTCACATTTCAGCTCTAAACACAACACGGGAAGGCAGTCTCATACAAACAGCGTGCATATGTTTCAAATTCCAGTATGCAGTCATGAAGTAATCTGCTAAATCTCTAAAGCACTTTATATGATTGACATACCAATGAAATGCCCTTAACCTGCATGATGTCATATTTACTGTACTAATGTACTTTTATGTTTTTTTTGTCTTGTCGTCGTCCTCCCTGCTTCCTCCAATAAGCATTAACCAGATAAAAAAAGGGCACAGGTTTGTAAATGTCAATCAGCAAAACTGAAGGCTAATCTAAAGCTTTCACATGCTCCTATAGACCCTCATCCCAGTTTTAACCTCAGAACAGCAGCCAAATAACATTGAAAACACTGCGTCATACTCTGAAATAACAGGCAACTGCAGCTTGCTTATGTTTTGTCTCAGAACACAGTTCACTGTTTATGTACCCCTGAATATACCGCCCAAAACGGTCGAAGTAAGTTAAAGCACAATCACAATAAAATGCTGCTGAACTTTGCCTTTCACATTTCATTGTCCTTCAGTCCAGCACAAGTGCTCTTTTCACAAAGAGTCTGATTCAGACACCCCCCCGAGTATGTTAAAACAAGAGGCCTTTTTCAGGCTTTTATGGGGTGTCCTGTTTTTGCAGCATACCTCCAGTGATTTAGGTAATATGCCTGAAATAAAGAGTTCTGAAGGGTAAGAGGCAACTCAAGTTTTACTGTGGCCTCACTTAAATGAAAATAAAAAAAAAGTGAAATGAACAAATGGCAGACATGAGCACAACGTTCTCAGGAGCAGACTTTAGCATAATAGCTGCTGCCTACGGCCCTATTTTCAGTCCTTTGACCTGTTAGTTGGTGTCGCATGCTGCACTTGGGTTTGCGCACCTTTCCAATTAAACGGCACCTCTGTACCAAGAATATCATCCCCACCGAAATGTGGAAAATGGATAAGAATTTACTGCATTTAAAGGGACTGAAGAGGGTGAGAATTTATGGTAGGATGGGTGAAGTGAGCTTGTTAGCTGAGCGCTCCGGCAGTCTCATAGCACCTCAGCCTTCCAAGCCAAATACTCTGCTTGAGTTTCCCGAGTGCGCATATCTGTCTATGGTCCAATCACATCAGTTAAAAGTGCATACAAAGAGGCAATTTATTTATGTTGACTGGAAATACAACTTTCTCCACGCCGTGTTTGTCAACACTAGGATAGATAAAATGCAGGATTTTTTTTTATAAAGTGTCAAATGATTTTGTTTTTTCAGGTTTAAATGTAGGTTATTGCCATCTTTACTGCAGAGACACGTCCAGAAAATTTGAATAGTTTGAACAGAATTCTGCTTTTAGAAAGCAAAGAGAACAGGAGAGCCATAAAACCCTATAATCACAAGCTGAGAGTCTCTTCTTTTATTCATGTTTTTCATGTCAAATCTGTTTAACATTCATGGCTCAGAGCTGGAATGGACTAACATTAACTCACTGTCCAAATATTTAACTTTAATCAGTAATACTGTATTTCAACTGATCTCTGCTTGTTTGTTGGCTTTTATACTTAAGTTTCCATTAAATTAGTATTCCGTTCATTTGTTCATTTACTTTAACTCTGTGTTTTTTATCTCTATTTTACATTCTCCTTGTGTCACAGCTTGATAACATAAAGAGAATAGAATTGCTAATCTGTCAGGTATTATTTCAACCGAGTCTCATATATTGCCGCACAAAGCATCTGCTTTTGTTCAGCAAACATTTTACAATCCATATATGTTTTACATTGTTGTCTTTTACAAATTAGACCTGTAGCATGGGTGATTTGTTGCATGAGCTAACACCTGCAGCTGGAGGAATTAAATAGGTTCCTTGGCACTCTTCCAGCCCTTTAACGGGACTCTTTTGCCATTCCGAGTGTACGGTTTACAGTGTTTAATGATGCTCTATATTTTTACTGAAGCCTTATTTCCCAGTACTGGCTAATGAGAAGGATGGAGACTAAAGCTAAAGTGACTGGTGGTGGTGATAAAAAGAGTTTGCAGATGTGTTACGCACACTGTAAAAGAAGAGGGCGAAGAAGAAAAGTAGTCCTATCTATGCATGTGTGTGCACGTGCACGCGTTTGTGTGCTTGAGTGTGTAGCGATTAGACCAGGACATCAAGCTGATTGGTCTTTCAGTAAAAACTGGAAAATGGCCAGGCAGCATAGACTACTAAGAATGCAAGTTTAACCAGAAGTTTCAATGGTCAGAGTCAGAATAAAACCTGCAAAATTACCCAACTCATCCACTTGCATGAGCCTAATGACCCACATAAAAAATAGACAGTGCACACACATATCATTACAAAGCCATGATGGTTTTAGGGACGCTTTGAATCCATTTTCACCTACGAATGAAGATCATTTTATGTAAATGATTAATTATTAAAAGTCCTCCAAAACCTACTTTCTGTATCAGTGAGAAGTGGGACTTTTACACAGGCATACTGTGATGAATTCTAAATATTGTTTCACATCATGAATTTGCATCTTTGTGTTCTGTGCATTTTTGTCTGCTTGTCTTGACACTAGATGTGTTGTTTGGTTTATCTTGTCTATGTCTATGTCATTGAAAATATTCATTATTCACTCAAAACAACAAAAAACTATCACAGCAAGCTACAATTTACCGTTTTAAAATAAAGGAATTTTCCCTATTAATTTTGTGTGTGTGTGTATTTTCTTAACCACACATTGAATTTTACCATTTCGAAGAAATACCCATAAATTTCCATAAAAAACAGATAATGTACTGGCAGAAAATTATGAGGGCATTTTCTGAAGTATCTATTTATTTATTCTGATCATTTGCACAGTTTTGAATGTTCAATTCAATTCAATTTTATTTATATAGCGCCAAATCACAACAAAAGTCGCCTCAAGGCGCTTCATAGATACAGAGAAAAACCCAACAATCATATGACCCCCTATGAGCAAGCACTTTGGCGACAGTGGGAAGGAAAAACTCCCTTTTAACAGGAAGAAACCTCCGGCAGAACCAGGCTCAGGGAGGGGCGGCCATCTGCTGCGACCGGTTGGGGTGAGAGAAGGAAGACAGGATAAAAGACATGCTGTGGAAGAGAGACAGAGGTTAATAACAGATATGATTCAATGCAGAGAGGTCTATTAATACATAGTGAGTGAGAAAGGTGACTGGAAAGGAAAAACTCAATGCATCATGGGAATCCCCCGGCAGCCTACGTCTATTGCAGCATAACTAAGGGAGGATTCAGGGTCACCTGGTCCAGCCCTAACTATATGCTTTAGCAAAAAGGAAAGTTTTAAGCCTAATCTTAAAAGTAGAGATAGTTTCTGTCTCCCGAATCCAAACTGGAAGCTGGTTCCACAGAAGAGGGGCCTGAAAACTGAAGGCTCTGCCTCCCATTCTACTTTTAAATACTCTAGGAACAACAAGTAGGCCTGCAGAGCGAGAGCGAAGTGCTCTAATAGGGTGATATGGTACTACAAGGTCATTAAGATAAGATGGGGCCTGATTATTTAAGACCTTGTATGTGAGGAGCAGGATTTTGAATTCAATTCTGGACTTAACAGGAAGCCAATGAAGGGAAGCCAAAACAGGAGAAATATGCTCTCTCTTTCTAGTCCCTGTCAGTACTCTTGCTGCAGCATTTTGGATTAGCTGAAGGCTTTTCAGTGAGTTTTTTGGACATCCTGATAATAATGAATTACAGTAGTCCAGCCTGGAAGTAATAAATGCATGAACTAGTTTTTCAGCGTCACTCTGAGACAGGATATTTCTAATTTTAGAGATGTTGCGCAAATGGAAGAAAGCAGTCTTACATATTTGTTTAATATGTGCGTTGAAGGACATGTCCTGGTCAAAAATGACTCCAAGGTTCCTCACAGCGTTACTGGAGGCCAAGGTAATGCCATCCAGAGTATGAATCTGGTTAGATACCATATTTCTAAGATTTTCAGGGCCGAGTACAATAACCTCAGTTTTATCTGAATTAAGAAGCAGAAAGTTAGCGGCCATCCAGGTCTTTATGTCTTTAAGACATTCCTGCAGTTTAACTCATTGGTGTGTGTTATCTGGCTTCATGGACAGATAGAGCTGGGTGTCATCTGCATAGCAGTGAAAATGTATGCTATGTCTTCTAATGATGCTGCCTAAGGGAAGCATGTATAATGTAAACAGAATTGGTCCTAGCACTGAACCCTGTGGAACTCCATAATTAACCTCAGTGTGTGAAGAGGACTCTCCATTTACATGCACAAATTGGAGTCTATTAGATAGATATGATACAAACCACTGCAGTGCAGTACCTGTAATACCTACAGCATGTTCTAATCGCTCTAATAGGATATTATGGTCGACAGTATCGAACGCTGCACTGAGGTCTAGCAGGACAAGCACAGAGATGAGTCCACTGTCAGAGGCCATAAGAAGATCATTTGTAACCTTCACTAAAGCTGTTTCTGTGCTGTGATGAGCTCTGAAACCTGACTGAAACTCTTCAAATAAACCATTCCTCTGCAGATGATCTGTTAGCTGTTTGACAACTACTCTTTCAAGGATTTGTTAATCATGTTAAAATCTTAAATAATAACACCAAAAACATGTTTCTTTTTTAGATCTCATTGTTTTCTAAAGGAACGGCAAGTTGAGCTTTGAACTCACTATTATCATGTGTCACACATTTCAGTGTTTTAAATATGTTAAATGTAGTCCTGCTTTGCCAGGAAATACTAAAAAATACTAACAAACTAAATAAAATAAGACTGCAGTTCAAACAACATCAAGCTAGAAGTTCCATAAACCTCAAACATTTTAGTCCAGCAGAACTTGATCGTCTTAAGCTGCCTGAAACTGTCACTTAGTGTGCAGACGTTCTGGACTTGAGGCCACACTGGCAGGCTGTAGCCGAATGTCCACGCTGAGACATGTCACAATAATATTTACTGAACAACGGCAGGGGATTTCTGACAGTGAAATAAATCTAAAAGCACACACAAGTGATAATGATGACTGGTTCACTGTTTACTGTGACTTCATCAAGTGCTGTCATCGTGTGGTTGCAGAATGCAGCCTGGCCCAGATGTTGTCTACAAACTCTCAACGAACGCACACACATGCAGAGAAAAGGGGGAAAAAAAGAGTGCAGACACATTGTTTCAGATCACTGCACTCACAGAAAGTCTTAAACCAACATAAAAGAGGCAGACATGAAAAACGACCTGTTTTCCACAAAGAATTAGCTGACCGCCTCTGGCTGCGTAAGCTTTGTTTTAATTTCCTGCATGAAATTAAACAACCATATGGACAGAGTCGCTCCCTTTCACACGAGATAGACGCCATCAAATGACAAATTAATTTTAGTCCAGTTAGCTGACTGGGTTAACTTAGCCATTGTATTTGATCTCCATAGGTTGTTACAGTAGCTTTGCTTCCATATCTGATCAGAGGGATGCTATAACTGGAATAAGTCAAGGTCACTGAGAAAGCAGGTTGCTCAATAGGAAAATAAAAAGGTCTCTCTCCGGAAGGACACAGATAATCTCTGTAAAACACCCTTTCATCCTCACTTGGTTTACTCTTAATCTAAGGCATCATGATCTTATCACTGTCTTTATCTAAAATACCAATTTGTATGGTTTCAAGCTGCCCCCAAGGCGCATTTGACCTTATCTACTCCTCTTTCACTGCTACTGTTGCTACATGCCTTTCTTCTGACTAATGCACGTTAATATTCTATGCTGACCCACACACATATACAACTCAGGGAGTACATGCAACACTAATGTAACCTCCCATAACACTTGCCATGTTCTCATGAGGGTTCAATTTCTCTTCTTTTATGAGTGACTACATAATATAGGCCACTAGCGAATGTTCAGCAAAATGATAATTAGCTCAGAAACAGATAATCTTTAAATGTTAAAGATCTTTAAATGTTTCAAAAACATCGAAGGAACAGGTGAAGAATAGAAAAAGACAAAGAATGCTTCTCAAATAAAGCAGGAGGTTCTTGTAAGAGCGTGTAGATATTTGTCACATCATCCTCTACTGTTCTATTATTCATTGTTGTCTTGGATCAAAACCACACTTTCTGACTTAGCTAGAAGTTTCTCAACATGTTTTGGCTCGAAGAAGAACAAGGATGTTGTTCTTGGATTAGTTTTTGATTGCATCAACCACATAACCACAACCCCCGACACACTGGTCTGCTAGTATCATTAGACATGCACAAATCTATTAATTGACTTAGTCAGACAGAACCCCCACATGTAAAGTCAGCATCATCTGCAAGCTATGTTATGCTTGGACCCTAATCAAAGGAGGCTTATGGAGGCTAAACTTGATATATTGCATCTTTCTCTTCGTATCCTTAACTCCTTACTCTTTACCAGTAAAAAAAAATAAATCCTGACCAAAACGGGATGCTCATTATTTATGGCTGCAGCAGGAAGAGACAAGAGATGGCCCTAAGTTACTGAGAGCCATTAGCCACAAATGAACGAGCAGGAAAAAGGTCCTCCAGGAAGATATTTTATGCTCATTTGAAAAGTCTCTGATTGCAACAAATAGGGTTTTATATCTTGAAAGATTTGCACAATTGCATATATACTGTTCTTAGTGTACTCTATCAAAATATAGTAATATTATAAAAAGAGTGAATATATTCTTCAGTGATTAAAGGGAATTGCCTAATTACTCACTAACAATGCTGTGCATGAGCTTAAATAGATGCTAAAGTCATGAGTTGTAATATTAATCCCCAATACTGATGTTTGGATTTAAAACAATGAGTGGAAACCAAACAGAAGTCTAGAAATGTCTGGTCTGCACAGTAGCGCCAAGACAAAACAGAGAAAACCTTTTGGGATCAAAGAAGCACTAAACACTGATAGACACCCGCACTTTTTAGCTCAGCACAAAATAAAGCAGTTACGTTGGGGGAAAAATATGGAATAAAAATAAAGTGCATTACCAAATGTCACCCAGACACGGTGGAAGTCCTCATCTCAAGTTTGGATAAATGTGAAGCACTGCATCTGCAAGGTCAATCTGGCCATAAGATTTTTGCCACATCAAAATGGGACTTGGAATAATTTCATACCGGAACAGATTAGATCCAAATGGAGACAGATGAGCCACCGTGAAGAAGAAGAAGAAGAAGAAGATCAAGTAAAAGGCTGGTTTTACACTCTAAAAAATGTCTTATATTTACGGTGTGATGTGAGTCTATAAAACCTAAAATGATTCTCTTTAATATAAAAAAAAGGAAGAGAAATGGCTTAAGTTGAACACATGTGTTTGTGCTGGGGACGTTTCCACCCTGGAGCAGGTTCTGTGGGTGCTGGGTGCTCAAAGAATTTATGGTTTTCTTACAGCAGCAACAAAGCCCCCACCTCACACACCTAGGGTGATACATCAAACATAGTGATAACAATCCCAACCCCCCCTAGCAGTCATGGATGTTTATACGGTATTAGATATATATATATAAGGCTGACTAAAATTTGGGAACCTCACAATATATTAAATATGAACAAGAGAGGATCTCTAATTTCCCCGTTAGTTTTGGTTTGTGCAATCTCCAGAAATTTGTTCAGCTCATTACATATGCACACAGAGCCAAACAGGCCAAACCTCTGTGACTCCTTATAGCCGCTCCACTCTGACCAGCCAGCTATAACATTGACTGAGAGACCTGATTACAGTACATTTTATAGGTTTCCTTCCTTCAATTTCTTTTTTTATCCCCGTGTCCTCAGGCTACTGGCTTGATTTGCTGCGATAGTGCTTTTGGTGTTTATTTAACAGCCTCTGTACAAATCTCTTTCATAACACACATCCCTTTCTTTTTGTGTATGTTTTGTTTCTCTGCTTTTAAGCACATGTAGTTTTAGGTCAGAGACAAAACTCCAGTTCAGTTTTTGATTTATGGCTTTTTTCAGTAAGGGCATTCACACTAGACCATTGCAACACAGTGACTTTATATCTCTGTCTCTGTGGTCTTGTACCTAAGTGGCTTTATGCATGACTGTAGTGCTGACAGGGCTAGACAACCGCACTGGGAGGAAATAATGAATTCTCAAAAACACTGGTTTATAAAGACAAGTCTTTAAACTGACTTGTAATCTGTTATACAGCTGACTAGATTCCCTTTAGCTTTTTGTTTTGATTGGAATAATAAAAATCATTTTGCCTCAAAACAACAAAGTTACACATTTCCCTCCATCAATCCCTGCTAAGAGAAAATCTTTTTTCAGCTTTAAAACCGCAGCAGCAGCAGTAGCATTCAAAGCAATGCTAATGAAAGTCAAGCAGGCTGAACACCATGTCTATGAAAAATATACAGTCTCCTTCAAATAGTCACTTTACTGTTTCACAGCTTTTGGAACTGTAGCGATGAACAGACGTTCTCTCTGCAAAATGGATGTTCACAAGAACTGCTCTCAGGTTTTTTTGTTTCTTTGGAATCTGAATTGTGTGTGAGTTTTTATGTTTTTATAATAAGTCAAACCTTTAGTAAACTCCAGTCAAAGGTCAGACACTACGGCTAAAATAAATCTGTGTGCAAGATGAAATTTATTTGAAGCTCGCAGATGTGTGAGGGACACAGCAATATTCATTTACTGTTACACAAAAGGTCTGTACTGTTGAAACCTTGACAAATTCTTTCATCTCAGCCTCTCAGCGAAATCAATGTATCGATTGTCTGAGAATAACATGTCTAGGGTCAAAGAATGCAGGTATTATGATAATAAAGTCTTTAAAAAATTATTTAAAATGTAGCTACAAAAGGCAATGATTAGGGTTCAAGCCTTTGAACAAGTAGCATCCATTGACATTATATGAAAGCCTTGAAAACATGCCGTATTCGTGAATCGTTTCACTGGTAGGACTCAAGATATCTAGATTTAAAGGACGTTTACCCAGACAAGGTGAGTCTCTGGAGGATTGTTGTACAACCACAATACCTTTCCCGAGTTGAGGCAACAACATCACGTGAAAAAAACATGCTCCTTTTGTCCATTTAAGCATAAAATACTTACAACAATTTAAACGTTAGTAATAAAAGAATCTGAAACGCATCAGATGATCTACAGCGCAGACAACCAAGGGATCTCAAAATGCAAACTTGCAAACATGCTAACACTCATTATGGGTGTAATAGGAGTAGTAATTTTATTTTTACAGACGTGAAAGTGCACTGGTATGCAAGCTCTTCTAAGTTGGTTGCTCTGGTCTGAATGCACTGCAAAATTGATTGCATTTCTCTCACATTTTCTCTTTCCTTTGGTCTTCTTGTTAAGGAAAATGTGTTTTGCGCATGTACATTGAAGTGGAACCAGGTTTAATTGCCATGCACACACAGCCAGAAGACATCACTATGTGATCTGCATAGCCATTCTTCCTTAAAAATATGAAGATCTGACAGCCTTGGGTTACGATTATGTGAGGATGTTATCCACCAAAGCACCCAGGTGGATTGCGGGCATCTATTCAATCCTGAATCATTTGCTAACATTATAATATTTTCAGGCGGCCTTTGGTGCTTTACTTAAGTGGTTTTGTTTTGAACCTGTGACAGACGTGACAACAGATTTATCTTACTGCATAAATAGCATTATTTAGGAGAACAGGGTTAATCTTTGGTGTATAGTTCAAACTATATTGCTGTCTGTGCTGTTCCTTAGTGGAGGTTGAGGTTTAAAGAAGCAATTTTAAACCTTTCTGTTGATTACACACAATGTATTACTCCTAGAGGAAAATATGAGGGCCTCATGTTTACAACATATGGCAAGTAGCCAGTGGATGAATAACCAAATGCTTGTTTCCTATGTGACCGTAAATGCAGATATACTATTTGGGTGGAGCCTTCACAAAGTCATCTTGAAGGCGTATGGTGGAATTGTCTGGAGAATAATAAGATCAAGGTCCAAAAGTCTCACCTCTCTAGTTTGAGGAGACATTATCTTCTTCCCTCTTGTAATAACCAATATTGGCATTTAGTGTTGTTTTACACATAAAGTAAAGAAGAATTCAGGCCCAGCAGTGGCTAATAGGGGGTACGGCACAGTACATTTTTACTGAATTACTCTGAACATGGCATTGACAAAGGCGAGAAAGATTTCATAATCGTTAAGGTTTATTAATTTATGAATGATTGTCTTTCTGTGTGGAGTTTGCATATTCTCCCCTGTGTTTGAGTGGGTTCTCTCTGGGTTCTTCCACAGTACAAAGACATGCAGTTAGTGAGGTTAGACTAAGTGATGATTCTAAACTGCCCATAGGTGTGAAGGTGAGTGTGAATGGTTGTCTGTCTCTATGTGGTAGCCCTGCGACACACTGGTGACCTGTCTAGGTTGTATCCTGTCTCTCGCCCTAAGACAGCTGGGATAGGCTCCAGTCCCCCGTGATCCTGAATTGGATAAGTGGAAGAGAATGGATGGATGGTTAACAATGAAAGAAATCTCTGTCCTTCCATCTCTTTGTTCTCAGAAACTGCTCACCTGATCCATTTAAACTCTGCAGGTGTATTGCTCAGGAGCCAAGTGAGCACAGTTTGTTTGGATGAGTACTTCTTACATTTTGGCTAAAAGTTGCTCTCTGTTACGAGGCCTCACCTCGTGTGACCGCTGCTCGCTTGACTGCTGACCATCATAACCAGGTGCCAAATGCTTACCCTAGGTGTGTAAAAACATGCGAGCATGCCAAAACGATTGCTTCATTCTCATGATCTAAATCTCAAACTGGCACTGACAAAGAGAGTTGGATATGGCTTTTTAGGGGTTTTTTAAATTTATTTTTATTCATATTTTTGACTTACTTTGATGAATGAGTTTGGTTACTCACTTATGTAATTTGGACAAGCAGCACTAGAGAAAACTGGAAACCCCAATCGCACACATACAAACTTTAATTTTTTTGTAATAAGATTAATAAACCACCATCTCTGTCACTATTTTATTAACCTGGGATTATGCAAAGGCAGCACTGTTGAAATTGCTCAACTATGCCAGTTTCAATATATATTTCATTTTATTACTGTTTAAGCTGCTGTTTTCAGTCTGTGTTGCTTCATTAAATTTATGCTATGCCTTGTTTTCTTTCTCCTTTTTTCTCAAAACAGCACAAATGCTGCTAAACAGTTGAACCATAACACAAGCTTGAGTCTCTGACAATCCACTATAGGGCAGCTAAGATGTGCCTGAATGTTTATGGTTAATTATTGTTGATAAAATGAAAAATTAGGTATTTAAGTAAAGTGTGTGAATCATTTTTTGGTTTTATCTGTGCTGTACTGTAGGAAACAGCTAAATGAGCTTAGGGACCTGCAACAAAATTTCAGAAACCTGGTGAATCTCTTGCGTAAAACTAGACAAAGACATCCAGCCTTGTCATTCTTTATGCATTCTCTATAAATCTTAACTATCATACTCTTGGATTGTGCGAAATAAAATGCGCCTTTTGTTTTCTGCACCTGCCTAGCATTAGATCAGAATTCGTAGTCAGCCTTGGCCTGTCCCACAGAGTGAACCCAAAAGTCCTCTCCCGAGCTTCAGATTAAATTACAGATCTTCACGCTCCCAGAACCCCTCATCCGCTTCCTCCCCAAACACTCTCATATGCAGATGTGATGCTTTCCAGAGAGTGCATTTTCTCAAAACACATCGACACTGCTGGGGACAGAAATGGAGATTATGTAGGGGAAGGGGCTTTTTAAAGGAACTTTACATTTTGGGGAATACACCTTCAAAACTAAACAGAATTTCCCTCCAATCTGCCTATGCATATTTGTCCTTTCTTCTCTCAGGCACACTCGCTGCCAGCATCTCACACATATTTGATCTTTGCCAGTTTATCTTATTTATGTTACACAAAAACCACTTGAGGATTTTCTTTGTTCCTTCCAATATTTCACTTCATAAATAAGCAGAACTCAGTTATGGGAACTCTGTCAGTTCACAGAAACTTGGAGAGAAATCAGAGTCACTGAGCGAGCTTAGTCAACAAGGTCAAGTTAATCATCATCTCTTTGTAATCTCAAATCTCCTTCAAGTGGGTTTCGAGTCTGAGGTTTCATAAAACAAAAACAAAAGAAACACCATTCTTGTTTTTAATGACCAGCTCATATAGTGTCCAAGTGGACAGAAGGGACCTTTGGGGTGATAATTGTTTGATCCCCTGGTGAATTTGTAAGTTTGCTCAACTACAAAATTTTTTTTATTACAGTTGTTTTAATGAAGAGAGACAGAATATCAACCCAAAATCCAGAAAAATCTATATTTATATTTAAAATTTATAAATTGATTTGCACGTCACTGAGTGAAATAAGTATTTGATCCCCCGCAACCCAGCCAGAATTCTGGCTCCCATAAATCGGCTATGTGGCCATGTGGCACACAGATTACAATCTATCAATCAATTGCAGACACAATGGATTTAAAATCATTATGTGTATAATACTCAACTTTCCACAGAATCAGTTTCTTCCATTCCAACCTTTCCACCACCAAAGACCATCAGCAAGAACCTTGGTGAGAACTGTTGGTGCAATTATTTGGAAATGGAAGAACAATAAATAGACCATCACTCACCCTTGGACTGGAACTTTCTGCAAGATCTTACCTCGTGGGGTGAGGATGATCATGAGAAAGGTGGTAGAAAACTATACAGGAGGAGTTTGTTTATGGGAAGAAAAATGGTGAGTATGACCTAAAGAACACCATCGGCAGTGTTGGGAAGGTTACTTTTAAAATGTATTCCACTACAGATTACAGAATACATGCCCCAAAATGTATTTTGTAATGTATTCCGTTACGTTACTCAATGAGAGTAATGTATTCTGAATACTTTGGATTACTTAATATATTATCATGCTTTTTTACAACTACATGAATGTACTATTGCTGTGTGATTTATTACTATTACTGAAGGTTATTCACCATAGCAATACCAACTAGATTTTTAAATTTTAATATAAATGAGTAACAGTAGGGTGGACATTAGGCAAGGCTGCACTTTTTGCAGCGATCTCATATAGAAAACTATTCCGCGTGTATATAAAACAGGTCCGCGGCTCTGAACCGTAAAGGTATAAAACTGTAAAGGGACCTCTGGCTAACACGTCGCGTCGGTGTCGGGCTCGTAGCCGAAAACTAGCTTTACTTTGTTGTCTGGGTCAACTTTGCTAATGAGAGACAGAGAGAGGCGTTGAAAGGCTGCTCCAGGTTTCCACCAGCCTGGAAATCAAAAATAAAGAGGGCATAGCCTTATGAAACAGGACAATACCGGCGTGTAATCCATTCATTTCAACAAAGTAACTGTATTCTGAATACCACCTTTTTAAACGGTAACTGTGACGGAATACAGTTACTTATATTTTGTATTTTAAATACGTAACGGCGGTACATGTATTCCGTTACTCCCCAACACTGACCATCGGTGCAGTCAAGGGTGGAGGTGGAAAGATTATGCTTTGGGGCTGCTTTTCTGCTAATGCTATACAACAACTTCCCCGCACAGAGGATGCAATGCATGGGCCACATACCAAAAAATCTTGGATGAGAACCACTGTGCTTGCCAACAATGGTTTCTCCACTAAGTCATGCTTTGCTTGGGGATCGAAGCCTTATTTCACTTAATGGTGTAAAAATCATAAATGCATAACTTTTATATATGTTTTTCTTGGTTTTTGGTTGATATTTGTGAGGTTCTGTCCATTAAAATGAATTAACAAAGAGTAAAGGGAAGTGGGGATAGTAGGGACATAAGAATGAGTGTAGTGCATAAAATGTGCAAAGAACTGCTGCATACACACGTTCTTTTATTTTCAGATTTCTTTATGTCGTTCCTTTGTCCGGTTGTTATGTCTGAATGTAGCAAATACTGAAAAGAAGTATGGCCAAATGCAATCATGCAAGATCAGCAAATTTCATGCAAAAACATCTCAGATCAACTCTACTAATAAGCAAAAAGTTCACTTGCAGCAGAGTTTCTGATGTTTACAACGCTATTGCCAAATGAGAGCACACCATAGGAAAAAAAAATGCCCTCGGGTATCTATTCAGGACATTTGAGTGCTGTCAGTGTTAAGCTTCACAGGTTCATAGGATGTGTATGAAAAGTATATGCTGAGAGCACAAAAAACACTGCCTGTGGACACAGGCCCTAATTTATGCTTGGCTTTATTTACAGTATTATGTGTTCCTACTGATATTTTTTCTCTTACACCCATTGAGGTACACACAAACTCTCTTGCTACTCTTACACATGCCCATACAGATAAATAGTCTCTGCTTTTATGTCAATCCTTTTTTTGAAGAATGAAGCATGGGATATGCATAGGTATCAAAAAAGAGTCACCTCAATGCAAAAATGGGATTTAAGGGAGCGAGAGGGGGTAAATCTTACTTTGCAAGCTGAATTCTTACAGCTATAAATAGTGTATCCACCTCCAGCTTTAAACACACATACACATGACAGAAACCTACTACTTTTATATGGGTTCATCACCCACAGCTAATGTGTGATCCTGAATAATAAGTCCTTGGGAGACAAAGTTCTTTAAACACCATCTTACCTCATTCAGAGTGATTTTGATGAATGTGTGTGTTTGCGCAAAGTACCCTGCAGAGCTTTTATTCATACATATTCATAACATCTAATGAAATATATATGTGTCATGCATACTCAAGTGCCTTTCTTAGAAGCAGCTTGTCAGTATCAATAAGCCTTACTGTCCTAAAAAAAAAAAGCAAATAAAGTAAAACAAAAAACAAAAATCTTGTCACTTGCAAAATGCAAAATGATGTCTGAACATAGACTTGCACATCAGTAACTGTTGTTTTAAATCCCGTAATGTCTGCCGTGAAATTTTTGTAATTAGCCTCATAACACTGACTGTGTTTGCCCTGTTGGAATTGCTCCATTTATAATTATTTGTTTAAATTAATCTCCTTTCTGGGAGCCTAATCAAAAAAAACCTAATGAAACTTTAACCGCACCTGAGGAGCAGTGAAAATGTACATACCTTACTGGTCTGAATGTTGTGCAAGCAAAACAGCTAGACAGCGCCCACTAGGAAACTGCAGCAGAAGAGCTCCACTGTCTTTGACGCACATGTATGAAATTAAAAATTCCAAGACTTCCAAAAAAGAGTGATTCCCTAAATCCTACAGAAAGTTTGATATTTAAGAAACATTCTTTTGCAACAAAGAGATTTAACTGGATTATTTTCTTATTTATCGTGGCTCAAGAGTTGGGAGTTCACCTTGTAATCGGAAGGTTGCCGGTTCGAGCCCCGGCTTGGACAGTCTCGGTCGTTGTGTCCTTGGGCAAAACACTTCACCTGTTGCCTGCTGGTGGTGGTCAGAGGGCCCGGTGGCGCCAGTGTCCGGCAGCCTCGCCTCTGTCAGTGCGCCCCAGGGTGGCTGTGGCTACAATGTAGCTGCCATCACCAGTGTGTGAATGGGTGGATGACTGGATGTGTAAAGCGTTTTGGGGACTAGTAAAGCGCTATACAAATACAGGCCATTTACCATTTATTTGGTGAGTCTAAAGTAAAGACTTGCTGTTGTATTTCACTTATTCAATCTGATCCACACTTCTCTGTTTGATAATGATCCCAGTCTGTACACAGCTCCATAACAATATTTAATGATAATAATAATCCTACCTACTGAGTCCAGGAAATGTTTTTTACTTTGATGTACCTCATCAAACTGGTGGAATTGAACTCTGTGAAATTTGTCCATGAACACCTTAAGAAATAGATATTTCCTGATTGTCTATTTAGCATTGTGAATTGTAATGGCTATCATGCTACCCATGATGCCCATCTCATTACATCTCATCTACCACACTGCCCATCTCAGTTGTAGTATTTTATGGCTCTTGGATATGGGGGAGGGGCTCCTGTGATGCAATACAACATATACAAAAGGCATACTCTAAAGCCAACAGGAAGTCGGACGTTTTGAATTTAATTTTGGCACAGTTTTCATCAATGTTAAGTCTCGAGTCATAACCATTGTTCAGTTGAATCTAAAGCCACTTAATTGTGAAGCTTTTAATTTTTCATCAAAGGGTGTAGCGAATTTTGATTCCTGACTCTGGCACCACAAATGAAATCTACATGCAAACGTACCCAAAATTTACATGCTGAAAGGTTACCGGCCTGGAGACATATACACACTGTATACAACAACATGAAATTGAATTCTATTCACCAATGCCATCTAATGAGCAATGGAGCTCATGTGTAACTCAGAGTCCAGGTCTTCAGACATCCACATGCTGCAGGAACTGCGTGGGCGCTATCATCGCTGCTTGCAGCATTAATTTTACTTTACGGTTCTTACCGTAGTATCTGATTTGGACACAAATTTGTTTTTCTAGTCACAGCTGCTACACCAAAAGAACAAAAGCCAGACTACTTTTGCCACCTAAAACCAAAAAAAAAAAAAAAAGACATAACAAAAACATCCCCCAAACAATTAATCATATGCAGAAGACACAAACATATAAAAGAAGAATTAGATAAAGGCAAAATAACCCCTCTACCTGCCTTAAAAAAGAAATCTCAGCCTTTTTCTATTTTTTTAATTCATGTGTAAAGTAGCTCTGTCATCAGGGAGGCTGCTCAGATTCTTTCCACGGGTATTTTCAGCAATTTCATCAAGGTCTCCTGACTAAAAGCAAACATTCCTCATGTTACTTCAAACTTCTTTCCCATTGATTAAAGCTCAGGTATACACAACTAAATCACTTCTGTTGGCACAAGGGAAACTTAACACCAAACCCAATGGCCAGTCTTACTTTCAATAACGCCTATTAAAATCCCCGACTCCTCCTGCACCCAAAGCTAGATTCTAACCATTAACCATTCTCAGGCCAGCCCCAAGGACACTGACTGGAACTCTATGGCAAACATTAACAAACTCTGTGATCGTTCAGAAAATGTAAGCTTGGTCCACTCACTGCTTGCAAAAACACGTTCAGGAAGAGTGCTGGGACTGATTTCACAGAACAGGGACCTGTATTTTTAGTGTAAAATCTGGAATTGAGACATGAGGGTTTTATTTTCTGTAATGGCTCGGGTGGACTGTGCCCTGAGAGATATAATTTGATTTGCCTTGAAAACAGACTGGCTGCATGTGGGGGGCAGAAACAGCCATCTGTGCTGCGAAATCAATAAAGATGTTCTTAGCTGTAAGTAGAGAAAAACTAGCAATACCTGCTAACAGTCTTCTGTCACCAGTCTGACTCCAGCGCTCTCCAAAAACTGTCGATCTGAAAAATATTTTAGACACTAAAGTCAGGGTGTTTTCATAAATGACGAGATCAGAAAAGAAAGCTTTTCATCAACATTTGTTGACATCGCCAATAGTCTAAGACAAATATTAAATGTATGCAGACTTTTTTTTAAAGATACTTGGCAGGCAAGATGTTTCTTTCACAGGATCTTTTTCTGTGTGTTAGTGTTATCCAAGACCGACTTTATGATGTTGAGATCAGGGCTCTGTGGGGATAACACCATCTGCTGCAGGATCCCTTTTTTCTTTTTTTTCTTTTGGTTCCATTTTGTGTCTCTATGGCTCTAGCTCTATGTTTCATGATATGAAATTATTTGGATCCATTTCAATGTCACCCTGCAAGCAAGAGTGAACGCAAATATTGAAAGTCCTTAAACTTTTGCAGAGTTCATTGTATCTGCGTACATACGATACCTCAGTTGTAAAGTTAGACGTCATTACTTTAGAGAAAAGAAAATGTACGAAAAGTTTCATTCATTCCTTTCAGAAAATAGAGGAAAAAAGAAATCACTGCGAAGACATCTAATGCCCTGTTTGCAACTTAGAGACAATCAGAAGTGTGTAACCTCAAAGGGAGGGGAGGTAAAAACAGATTGTTTCAGGCAGTGGATGAACTGAGGGGTTGCAAAAGCTCATAAGAAGATTGTGCTTGGTCACATATGCAAAGCTACGCAAGAAGAGTTGAGTCATCAAAATATGGGCTTTATATATCTCATTTAAAAGTTCACTGTGTAGGGCAGCACGGTGGCATGTTAGCACTGTTGCTGCACAGCAAGAAGATCCTGAGTTCAGTTCCACCATCAGGCCGGGGTCTTTCTGTGCGGAGTTTGCATGTTCTTCCCAAGTACTTCGGCTTCCTCCGACAGTCCAAAGACATGCAGTACGTGGGGATAGGTTAACTGATCAATCTAAATTGCCCGTGGGTGTGAATGATTGTCTGTCTCTGGGTGTTAGACTGGCTACTTGTCCATTGTGTACCCTGCCTTTCGCCCTATGACAGCTGGGATAGGCTCCAGCGTCCCTGAAAAGGATAAGCGGAAGCAAATGGATGTGTAGGATTATATGGTGTTAAAAGAAATGCCTAAATAGAAATAGACCTTTGCACTGCCATTATCTACGATGGGTCCAATGAGTTCAAACTTGGAGAAACATGCAATTTTATTAGAATATAATAGTGTTTTGAATAATGTAATTGTGGCCGGTCAGTGCCCACTCGTATGGAAATCTTATTATGTTAGAACAACATTCAGAAAATTTGTGAAATGACTTAATGTGATTGTTTTGACCACATATTTTTGAATGGCCGTATAACTTTAGCAGCTGTTCGTGTAGTTGGTTCATTTAATGGTGTTTTTTCAATTTACTTTACATTGGCTAACATTACTTGCGGCTATTTCATTAGAATTAAATGGCAAAATATGTGACTGTAACGGCAGTGAAGACAAGAACTGTAATCGCCCGACTCCACTATATGACATCATCTAACTGTGCATTTTGGTAATTATCATTAAAGCCCTGTGACAGCTGGGATAGACTGAGCAGAGCCAAACTGAAAAGCTGCATACATAAGCAGTTGAATAAATGCACCACTACTGCCCCAATTCTTTGATCAGAGACTTCAGGAACTTTGTAAAATGGCCAACGTCAGGTCTGATACAAAGTTTCAGATATTAATTAATTTTTAAAATGCAACATTTCATTACCAGTCAGGCAACATATTCATTATGAATTTAGATTTGAAAAAAAAACAAAGTGTCTCAGTGGAGTACACAGACTGAGTTCAGTTAAAGTCACGCACAGAAGCCTCAGCCTGGTCCTCTTTGTCATTATATCGCCGCTCTCTAGATTCATTACCCACTTCTGGGATGTGTGTCCCGGATCATGATGACCTCAGAGGGTCAGCGTTTGACTCCAAAACAGCACTCTTACCAAAATCAGCTTTCTAACTAGTGTGAGCACACGAATGCTGCCTCACGGAGACATAACCCACCACCCTGAGTGCCTTTTCTGTCCACAAACACACAGTAGACTCAAGCATAGCAACAACTCTACTCTGCAGATCCATAATATTGAGTACTCAAACTTGACTGAACAGTAGGAGGTGAAGTATTTTTATTGTCCATGAAATCCTTCCCCACTAATCCAAAGCATCTTCCTACCACTTGCCTCTGTTTTGTCAGGAAACTTTGTGTCCAATTAGATCTTAATCCCACTAATGCCTATTCAAAATATCCCGTGTTTTGCCTTCCAGGTGAATAAAGCACGCTGTGTTCAAGTTTGCATGAAGTTACAACAGAGATGCACATCGTTAATTATAGCTGTTGTTAGTGGGATCATTTTACTATGTATACCCCAATTTTGGAGGTGTTTTTGTCACGGCTGCCGGGGCGAGCCGTGTGGTGAAGGAGGAAAAGGACCCAAAATGCAGGCAGTGGACTAGTGATGAGAGTGACGTTTATTTACAGAAGTGGCAGTGACAGAACAGGCGGTGAGGAATGTCAAACGACTGGAGAAACCTAAACTGGAAAAACTAAATGACAAAGCTGAGAGCATAAGAAACGGGGTGCGGGGCAGAGAGCCGCAGACGGAGGAACTGAACACCGTAGAACACAGACGAACCGGCAACAGGCAGGAGAACACACAGGGCTTAAATACACACACCGGTAATCAGGGGATGAGAGACAGGAGGGCAACACACCTGGGAGAAATCGGAGCTGACGGGACAGGGGAAACGTGACCTGAACACACTCACATGAGACGGGGACCTTCAGAACAAAACAGGAAACTCAGACACGACACTGAACTAAACAGACAGATTCACAAGCAGACAGTGGGACCAGGGCAGGCACAGAACAGAAACCTAACAAATGGCAAATCATAACAGAATACATACTCAGAATAAACAAAAGCATAAAGAAACACAAAACACTGAGTCGGCAGACTCAGGACCATGACAGTTTTTTGACTGGGAAAGTTTTTAGCACATTAGAGTCATGAAAACAGGAAGGAGATTTTTTTAAATCCATGAAAAATATAGATGAAAACGGGCAGAGTTAGTTTTAGCTCCTAATTTTAATACAAATCACTGGACACTGAACCAACAACAGTGTGTGCCTTTGGGAAGCATCGTCATTTTGCTTGGCTCTTATTATGCCAGGTCAGTAGGAGTTTTCACTTTCCCTTTTTGTTTTGTTTTTTCCAGCTTTCCCATCTTTTTCCGACTCTCTGACAGCAGAAGCAGGAATTTCTTCTTTGGCTTGACTACCCAGATTTATTGTATGCTGGTACATTTTAGGATGTGGTTCTCAGCAGGTTATCATTCAGAAATACTGCTGGCGAGTAATGGCTCCTGTCAGCATCTTAAGCACAACGTGCCGTTATTTTCCTCTGACCTTCTAAGCACACCAAAGCTTTAAAGGTAGCGGTTGCCCCCCAACCCAAAGTTCATATGTTGATCTTCTTAAATGCAGAAACTGGATGAGCTTCATATGAAAATGATGAGAAAGTCAAAACTGATGTAGCTGTTGCTAAATATAATAAAGCCACTGCTTATTCATATGATTTTGTATTTACAAATATTTGCCACTAATGCAGAGCGGAATTTCATCTATTCCAATTCACACATGAAAATAGTCAACTAATCTCTCCGCTGTTATCAACTGTCATTAGAAAGAGTGTCATTTGCAGCTGCCAAACGTGTATCATGAATGCCTTTAATTTAATTGACTAATTAAAGTCGAGTCTCGTGGAATAAGATCTCTTCTGCTAATGAATAAGCTTCAAATAGCTCAATTAAATCAAACTGACACAGCTCAAGTCTCATTGGTATTTACCTACTGTATGTCCTCTAGATAAAAACAGCTCTCTCACTTTTTTTTAAGTTAATGCGTTCATTTTTCCGATCAGCAAACATTTTCCCATTTGTGCTTGCATTCAAGATGCTCTAACAGGACGACTTCAAAATGCTTCTTGGCCTCGATTACTGTAGCTCAGCTGACACAGGCCAACTCATATGGCAACAGCTACAGTTAATTTACTCGTGAATCTTTCTCTTCGGAGCACTTTGTAGAACTTGTGATCCCTCCACCCGTACTTCACCATCATCACGCACAAAGCCCTTAGATCACCACTGCAGACAAGCCAGGGGCACGCACAAACAGGGGAGTTTCTGCTTCTCTAATTAATAAACAGCAAAGCTTCAAAGCCACGGTCTTGTCATGAAGCCGCCCACAAAAAAGTGGTGTGAGGAAATTCCCACTAAGTCACTTCATATAGTTAGATCATGGCAACTTAGCTTGTGGATAAATTATTTCAGCATGGTGTAGCACTGAAAGATATGCATCCTATTGATCTCCTTTCAAGAGCTATTAAAACAAATATGATAAAAAATGCTTTAAACCATGATTTATTGCATTTTGTTTTAGTGAGTGTTTATTGGGTGTACATGTTCTCTGTAAACAACTAAAATAGTTCACGTAGCCTCGATTGTTACTCAAATTAACAACTTTGCCAACACTATCATTTCACACCGCAGTTGGTGATTATATGGAAAAAGCATACATTTTTCATATGTGGCAAAATATCTTGTTTTCCTTCTGTGAGGGCAATCTTGGTATCCTTTACCTCTTTTTCCTTTTTTAGGTTAATTCTGAAGCTCCGTCTTCATAAATGCCAGCTATGCTGTGCTTCTGTGTATTCCTATTCTAATAGTGCCTTTCACTTGAAGGCGTTTCTACTCACTGCCTGCTGCAGACCGGATTAAATATTGTCCACCCTGTGTGTGGTTTGCACTGAGATGGTTGGCAGAAAAAAAAAACTCTAACCATTGCCTCAGGCAATATTTCAAGAGCAGAACATACAGCGAGTATTCATAGTCTGTCATCGAAGACTTGGTTGCTGCGGTGCAGTACTAGGCATGTTTTTCAGCACTCACATAACCCTAACCCATGTACAGACAGAATCTTTCCCTCATAATGCTAACATGACTATTTTTTTCTCCTTGGCTTCTCTTCTTCTTATTTATGCTGACTGATTTTGCAAGTTGTGCAGACGCTTTCCAGATTTCCAATTTTTCAGTGTCACCATTTTCTTTCTGAGCTGAGTCATTTAAAAGCATATGGTAATAAAGTCGTAACTGCCTCTGATGCTGTAATTTGATCTGATCAGATGAATCTCACTATTGCCATTCATATGGGAGCAACACATTCCACTTCCCTGAATTTTGTTTTTGCTCCTTAACCCAACCGTATTAAATCCAATGACTTTCACCCCAAGGCAACAGGCAGCACAGCATCCAAAGAATGCCAGGGGAGCTGGCTTAATGGCGCCGACATTAAAAACAGCCAGCATCTGGTCTCCTGTGCACGGACACTTATGTTTGAGCTTCTCTCCAGTCTAACCAGCGGCACCTCGGGCTCTTGGACTAACAATGAATCCACTAGAGGTGCTGATAGAGTCGATGTTAAGCATAATTGACCAGACCTTTTCTTCTGTTTTGCGCTGTGATGAGTTTACTTTCACAGCGGGTCATAAATGACCAATTAATCTATTTAGGGAGAAACTAAAATCTGGATGTGTTGATGTGTAGTTTTCCCCTTTTACCGGTTATGTTTTCAATCTGTTCTTGGTAGTTTCCCTGCAAAGAAATGCGCTTAATTTACCTGTTAAAACAAAGCTATCAAATTGCATATAAAGCATGCATTTTTGTTTGGATTTAGGGCAGCCTTATATGAAACCATGACATGCGCACACACACAAAAACACAGCAAAAAGTAAAAAAATAAATGAAAATGAAATTAAGAAATTTTCCACATCAAGTTTTCACAGATGTTTTTCCGTATTTTGTAACCACCCATTGAATTTACCATTTACCGTTTATGGAAATGCCCTTAACTTCCATAAAACAGGGTGATGTAGTGGCAGAAAATGACCAGGACATTTTCCATTTACTTACAGTTTGCTTTCTTTTTCACAGTGTGATAAGCAGCACTGTATCTCAGACTGTTGAATGCCTTGTTATACTAGGCTGTGGGCTGTGTGTCACACGTGTCAGCACCAGCTAAAGTTTGCACAGTGTTGGAGACACTTGTTTACAATCCCCAAGATTCTCTGAAAGTCTGAATAAGGTGTTCCCAAAGTAGGGCTGTTGAGAAAAAAAAGAGAGATGTTGTAATGGAGGGAAATAAAGAAAAAAACTGGGGAAAGAAACAGATGGTGAGACACAGAAAGGGTAAAAAAAGGAAGTAGAACAAAGAAACAATTATTTAAATGTTGACAAGATCAGGAGCAGAAGTGAAGAGGAATTAAGTGAAAGAAAGAACGACAGCTAACAGGGAGAAAATATGAGATGACAAGAGGAAAAGGACCGAGTGACCGACTGCAGGGATTTCCAAATGTCCCACCAGATGTTCCCAGATGCAAATTCTTCTCTTCCAAAATGACTCCACATTAACCTGACAGTATTGTTACAGATGTGGTTCTATTGGCTGCCCCTCTGATTTACACCCAGGCAACAAGCAGACTGGCTATGCCTCCCAGGACCCCTTCAAACCAAACGCCACCGCAGGGAGGGAGGGAGCAGCAGTAGAAGTAGCAAGCTGGGCGTAGTGGAAAAAGATTGCAAGGGAAGCAGACACCATATTGTGCCATATAATAACTCTATTCCAGTCATCTGGCCTTGGGAGGGAAGTCAACTGTTTCTCTGACTGGATGGATGGCAGAATAACCCGGAGTTTAAATTTTCCATATTCTGAATTTAGTCACCATTTTCCCTCTTTATTCTCTATCGCTGTCTTCTCTCAGCTCACAACAAGCTGTAGAAAATGCTGGCAGGAGACAAAAAGACACAGTTTTAATCAATACCAACATAAGGCCTTGACTGAAAAGGGAGCGAAAGGAAGTCTCAGTTTAGGTGCTTTCGCCTTGAGCGCAAATTGCGTTGAAACCCAATGACTGTAAGTGACAGGGAGGCAAGAATATACGCAATTCAGGGAAAAGCAGCAGAACAGAAATTGAGAGTGTCACCCTCCTAGTGTGTGCAGGATGGCTTCGTTTACAGTATGAACACAGCTTCAAGGGTGACAATGTCTGGATAGTGAAACTGTAGGAAAAAAAATGACTGTAATCATTACCAGGCACGTGTAATTTTAAGGATAATGTTCATTCCTCATCTGCAGACTTTTATTGTCATCATCTGTGGATCTCTCAGCCAAGTTTAAAGACTGTAATGTGTGGCCAGGAATAAGACTTTGAAGCTTGCCTGCTTGTGCACATGTAGAGATCTTGGTAGAATTAGACTAAGACGTTAGTCTCCTGATATTGGATTTTCATTAGGGTCAGGATCTTTTTCATTCACCTCTGAAATCTGGAGCAAACAATTGTGGAAAGTTTTGTTCATGGGCGTCATGTTTCATCTTCGGTTGGTCACTCTGGTGCTGCAAAGTAAGTGGAAATGAAATGCCTCACGCAAGGACATGTTAACTATAAAGACCCATTCAAGGTTGGTGGCACACACAAAAGTAACTTCCTTTGTACTGTTTCAGCTTTCACTGTAGATGTTGTGTTTCATAACCTTGGAGCGTGAGGGCAAGGCTGGACTGGAGGCGTGAGTGTATCTTGGTTCGTCATTACCACAGATTTAATGATAAAACAGTAGAGGAGCTTAGAGATTGTTAGATGACTAAAAGGGAGATGCTTCAACAGCTTAAAAAGACTTACCCTTAACCCTTTTAGACCTACCATAGAACCAAGTCAACCAGAGCTTATCTTTATATTTTTGCATGCTGTAGTGCCATTTTTGGGAGTATTTCAAGTTGCTATACATGAATACAACCGTTATATCACAAATTTTAATAATACAATATGCATTAAGTCCATAGTAACTATATAAATTGTAAAAAAGTGCAATACATTGTTTTTGGGTTTTTTTTTCACATATTTCTAGTTAGAGAAATTTCAGAGGCTTATCCCTCAAAACTGTAAATGCAAAAAAATTGCACAAAATAGTTCCCAACCACAGGAAATTTATTTTGAGTGTCTTCATAGTTTTACTTTTGAGATACACCAATTTTTATATACTGTAGGAAAAACCAAAATAAATATTATAATGCAAATTTGCAAAAAAAACAACAAAAAAACAGCATGTGCATCAAAATAAATTATTTCCAACAGTGTAATTTGAGTTCTAAGCATCCCACAAACTACACAGAAATACATAAAATCAAACATGAATTTTAAAAACATCAGCAAATCTTTGTAAATGCCCTATGGGAAAAATCTACGTTTTCCGCGAAAATGACGTCACTTCCGGCTTCGGGCAGGTAATGGCAGATCGTGCTGATGTTTATTCCAATGTAGGAAGTGCTATGAACAGCTGATCGGATCGGCAAAGCCTGTTTCTTGAATATTATATTTTTGTTGCTGCAAGTGCTTTTAACGCAATTTTTGCAAAGCCATATGTGGGAGGAAACTGTGGCCTAGGACAACCCATTGTGCTACCTTATGTGGTTGCAATTCTACAGGGCTTTAAAAATAGTTAGGCAAAACGATCGGCCATGAAGGGTTAATTCACGTTTTGACTTTTCCTATTCCAGCACTGATGCACAGGTTTTGTCTGAGTGGCCACGCCTACAAATCAAGGGAAGACTGCAGATGAGCACCTCAAACCCTGGTATAAATGGTTACAGTTGGCATGTGCAACAATCAGTGCCGTGGGCATTAATTGTTGAAGGAGGAAAGAGGAGTCGTCTTTAACACTACCTAGCAAGTTTCCTTGCTGCTGTGGAGATAAGGGAGAGATTTAAAGTGCTGAAGTACCCTAAAAGTTTTAGAAGCAGATTTGGGATTGAAAGAAAAAACTGAAGGTGAAAAGGATAACCGAACTAATGTGCTGATTCTGAGAAAATTAAACTTTTTTGGCCAAAGCAATATTTGAAATAGCGTGATTTCTGATCTCATGATGTCAACAAAAAATCAGATAATCATATCTTGGTATTCCTGGCATCAAGACCGATGTGGCCACGTGACATTTTCTTTTCTTTTTTTTTTAACCAGAAGTTAGTTATCATATCCTTTTCAGATTCATTGCGGAAAACCCATTTAGAGTGGAGGAAATTTACAGTGACCAGTAAGGTTAATAACTTTAACAGTAGCCAGTTTGACTTGCGACCCCAAAGTTAATTTTTACTTCCCTGTTCTAACAGCTGACACTTTCAATCATTTGCAGGTGATAAGGCACAGGTTAGTGAATGAAAGTGTGCAAAAAATGGTCAAGTGCGTCTGGCCAGCTTGCACAGGCCACAGCAATCGAAGCCAAATGTGGTGCTTTGTTGTGGTCACAGATTCATCAATCTGGCTGGCCTAGCTTCTCAGTGGCCAACATTTGGCTGTACTTGTCCTGGCAGCTCCCAAGGTGTAAATGTGGAATAGAACTAAACTAAAACTAAAAAAGAATAAATAAATAAAGGAAAAAGAAAATGCTCAGTTGACTTTCACTGGATTATTAATAGTGTGAAGCAAATGGCTCTAAATTTGGTTGGAACCTCGAATGTACTTCCCACGCTGTGTCACGATGTTGTTCTTTTTTTCTTTTTTTTTCAAATCTTGTAATAAATCCCAAATGTTTTACCGAAGCACGACTATAAAAATATATCATCTGTTAAATTCTAAATTTATTACTTTTTCTCTTTTTATTTTTGTCTGCGACCAAACGAATCTGATCTAATGACCTGAAGCAGAAAAATGGCAGAGTGCTGAAGCTCACTAAATTCCAAGTCTTTCATTACGGGATCAGCTACAGAAGAGCAATAAATTCAGGAATACAAAGTAACACCAATTATTCCCCATCATTAACCGACGCTAAGACAAAGTACTAACACATGTTTTCCCTCTTAGCCTCTCTGTTTTGCAACTTAAGCTTGACCGCATGCAACTGCACTCTACCAGTATCATGGGAAGACGTGTGTGTTTGTGTGTATGCGTCTGTGGGAAGCATCCGCTCCACACTCTTCTCTGCTCATCCCCTTCTCATTCATTTTATCCTTCTTTCCTCTTGCAGTTATTCTCTCTTTTCTCCAACTCCCCATCGCAGCCCGGGGCTCCTTCTAATCGTCCTCTGCTGTGCTGATTGGACTTTTCATTAGTCAACTCCCAAAGGCTTAGTGTGACCTCCTCTGGGTCACTGCATACTGATTATACCATTTCTTTTTTTTAACATCTTCTTTATCAACTCCTTGAAGAAAGCATGGAATGACACTGACGTGACGTATCCTGTCAGTTTGGAAAACCGAACCAGTCTGGCATATCGAGGTGTGCTGCGGAGCTTTTAAAGCTCTTTCGTTAATCGCCCCAACTCTCAGTTTTTATTGTTAATAGAATGTTGGCAGTTTGGAAGGGAGGTACATGCAGTTGTAAAACTCCACGAATTACTGCAAGAGAAAAGATTAAAACTGGTCTCTGCCATGTCTGAGATTTCTTTGGATGGTTAGAGCTGTCTCTGCATATTTGTTGCGTGACGCAAAAACCTTATTGGATCTTAAGCATTACCTACCACCCATGACATGTCCTTGGAAGTCAACAAACCACCTATAACTCAGTTGCTGAAGGGATTTTAATGATGCGGCTATGCCACAGGCTGCCAGCACTGCTTACAAAATCTGACGGGTTGTGTCTAAGATGTGTACTGGAATCAGAGTGATGTGAGTGCGTGCGAATGTGTGTGTGTAAGCGTTGCTTTGGGGGTAGACATGTTTTTGCCATCTGACTAACCATGACCCCGTACAAATGAAGCCATAAGTCTCCCACCCCTCCAATCACACACTCTCACACATACTGAGTCTCATCTCTGTTCCTCCAACCCTGGCACGCTCTACAAGCTGGAACAGATTACTCTCCTGTGTGCTTGTTCTGACTCTGATTGCTGATACATCCAGATAGGTTTTCAAGTGGCCTCCTGTGTGCACAGTACCTCATGGGATAGGGCCCAGCACACTACACATGGGGACTATTACCCAAGCCAACAGAGGCCTGCATGTGGCATGGCGCCCCTCCAGATTTGGCAGACACGGCCCTCATCCTCTCCACAACCCTCTAAACACCCATTTCCACCCCCAATCATTACAGTTAATCACAGTGATAGTTTTGTCCATGCTCTCTTTCTCCCTGCAGTGGAGTGGTCATTCTGTTCTATCTATCTAGGCGAGCATCGGTGGCTGAGCTTGTAGTCAGTGGGTTCAGCACTAACTATACACAAAGACACACACACACATCCAGCTATTTACAAAAATGTCCTGTAAAATTTCCAGCATGACAAAATCGAGGGGTTACTTCAGCTGCAGCATATGAGATGCTACCAGCAGCTGTAAGTAAAGTCGATACTGACAGAAAAAAAAAGAAAAAAATGAAATGTGCTGCGATGCCTTTATTGGGAACACAGCTTGTTTCGACAAAAGGTGTTCTCCTCTGAGAATAAGCCTGATTATTAAAGGAGAAACTGGAGGACTGTGAGGCGGAGATAAAATGCGCTGAAGAAGATTGTGTTATTCGTCATTATTCTCGGCGTTGGCATGTGACTGTGAAGTGGTGCATCTTTGTTTTGTCTTCGGTTTTTTTATGAGAAGTGGGAAAGCAAGTGTAGGATATGTGTTTGGAGGCAAGAAGACACTGGATGCACTTGTAACTGGCTGCCTGTTTTGTAAACAGAATTTCAATCAAGCATTCAGTGGGGACAAATGGTTTGAGTGTTTAAGTGCACCGTCCTTGGAACGGATTCTTAGGATATCAACATAAGGCTGCTGTAAAAGTGCAATCAAAGGGAAACAATAACTGCTCGAACAATCTGAGGAACCTTGAGAGACTTTAAGTCTATGCAGCAGGTGATTAATAGAAGAACATATGTGAATTCGTATGGAGGTAAAACACAGATTTGCTTCTCTGCAGTGATTTCAAATGCACGCTTGCACAGACGACGAGAGAAGGACAGTTTCAGTTTTTCCAGCTGCAACTTAGGTATTAGCTGCGAGTCGGGGATAGAAAGCCGAGGCAAAGGCTTAACCGGTGAAAGAAGTTACGAATGAGACTTGGAAGTTAATTGCCGAGGATGCAGACTCAAAGCTCCGGTAATCACGAAAGTGCCTTTGTTCTGGGTTTTATCTGTGTTGGGATGGCGAAAAATAATGCTGCAGCAAAACGCACTGTAAACAGTTCCTCAGCTGCCGAGGCCGTGTCAACTTTGATAAAGTGACGAGAGCAAATGGCAAAAAGAAATTAACATAATCATAACTTCCAACCTCCCAAAGCACACTGTAATTTATATCCACTGTAACACAACCAATTAGCTCTACTGTTACATTAAAAATTCCACATTACACTCATGCCATCCGTTGTACTTTTTCTCCCTTGCACCTCTAATGCTGCTTGCCTTGATGTATTACTGTTGAATCGGTGTCACAGGTTGCTATTTGCGACTGCCAAGTCGTCACCTCTCAGAGTGTTCTCTTGGCAGACCTTGTTGTATATGTAGTGAGAGAAGCTGTTAAAATCCAGGGGAGGCTAGCAGTGCATTAGTCAGAATGATAATGGAAAATGTTTAAATGCCTGGATAAATTCTTTATTTGACTAAGCGTGCACTGCAGAATGACTGAATTCCACTTATTTGCACAATTGAATATAAACAGACAGAATTTAAACACCTCAGTTTAATACTTTTTTATTATCTTCTGGAACGCACCGGCTCGACTTTAAGGCTTTCTCAGAAACAACAAATACGTGCAAAGCATCACTGTGTGAACGGCAAAGCAACCTTGAGGGAAGCAGTCATCGCGCATGCATTTGTACACCACAAAAACCTTGAGCATTAAATGTAACTCATGAATACAGAGCTGGCATGTCATTTGTCATTTCTATACCTTCTGTAAAAGTTGTTAGGGGTCTCATTTTGAAAGGAGCCCCTGCACTGTGTTTCATTTTAAGTTCAATCTCGTTCAAGTGGGCGTTGTTGTGAAATGCACTCGCGACTCCAGAGAAAAAAATGTTATTCTGTGATCTCGGCGAGCATTTCCTCACATAACTCAGTGATGGAGGTCTGTGAAAGTCAGACAAAAGTCAGACAGAAAGCTTTGCAGAACAATTGGCCTGTGTTCTCACAGGAAGACTGGCCCATTTAAAATCATCACTTTGTTTTGCTCGAGATTCGGGGTTACAGTGCTGCCTGTGACCTCACCCGTCACCATTTAGCTGACAGCCACAGTATGGTAACCTTGTTAGATTCAGGGCTGAAATGGCTCTTCCCTCATAGATAACAATCAGTGTGTCTGTGAACTTCGATATGACATAAATATGAACAAAACTGCAGCTCCATAGCAAAGCCTACACTGGAGAACATCAAGCATGGGAAGTTTCATAGGGCAGTTCCCTGTCATAAAATCTTGTTATGTCTGAGGGAATTTCTTTGGCAATGTCTCAAGCCACTTCAGAAAATGACAGAGTGGAAGATTTTTTTTTCTCCCCTTCGCTTTGAGCATTTTTTTGTTTTTTATAAAACAACTTTGTCTTGTGTCACTGATATGCTCTGCTGGTCCTCTAAACATCACTCAATGCAGATTTCCTGTAGGAATTGAAAACAGCTGCTCTTTCTGTCTGTTGGGGGCAAAACCGACTGTTCTTTTTCACCTTTGTTACAATTTGTAAAGTTCAGCTGGGGGGCTGTGGACGTGGCGTGGCATCACTCTGTGATCTGTCACAATCACATAATCCAAACTGTGAGCAATTAAAAGGCAAGACAGGTCAAAACAATGGGTCAAGTCCTCCACTCTAAAAAGAAAAAGAGAAAATGAAGGGCCATTTGCAGCATAGTTATGGATGTTTGGATGTTTGGATGAACATACATTTATGCAAAGCTCTGACTCACTATGTATTTATAACACATAAAGCTCTTTTTTAACGCTGCATACTGCACTGCTTGAACTTGACATGTTCTTTCAGAATTACATCATAAACTATCTTTAAGTACATCAAGGACTTTTCCCTCCATTTTAGACAAAAGGGTGCTTTTAGCTTAATGTGCAGCTCTTGATGCACTGTGCTAGAGAACTGGGATGAGCATTATGGATGAAAACCACAAAAAACTTTGGCCCACACTGCAGATGCTAAAGAAGGGCTTCATCATTCAGGTCATAGATCAAACTGACAGGAAGCCTGAAGCAGCAGTGTCTTGACAGAGAGTAAAAAACACATATATTTTTTTAGCGTTGAACCATGCCAGATTAATTTAAACAATCTCTAGGTATGACTCAGAACTAACTTTCTTTCGGCCGCTGCCTTCCAGCTCTGCAGCTCTGTTTATCGTCAATAGGTGTGGTAATGTGATATACAGCACCTCAGCAACAGCTGACATGCTATCAGCAATGCCATAAATTTCAAAGAAAATCAGCTAGTTGAACACAGGTTTGACTCCGGTGAAATTCCCTGCTGCTGATGCTGAGAAAGCCTGATTTATTGATGACTTCTTGTGTGGCATTCATTTTGGCTTGAGAAAAAAAAAATCAAATCAATAAGACTTAGCCCTAAGTGGGAATAAGAGGGCGCATATGCCTGGCTAGTATACAAGAAAACTTTGCATTAGTCGAGCGGAAACACGCAATAGAGAAATAGTAAACAGCCAAACAGATGATAGAAAACAGCAGTCCAATGGGGCTGATTGAACGGAATGGGGGGGAAAAGCATTCAAAATAATAAAATAAAGATTTCCCTCCAGCTCAGCTAATGGGAGCAGCACATATTTTCTTTGGAAAACAAAAGAAGATTTGTGAGCCCAATAGCTGAGCCCAATAAATGTCCACACATACTTATAATGTATTGTGACAAGAGCTTACTGGAACAAATAAAGGGACAGGCCACGCAAATTCAGACAATCTGTCCTCATTTGTTATCAAGGAAATATGCAGAGGGAAAAATGACATTGTGAAAAACACAAACATCTTTTTTATTTTTTAATACAGCAATAGCATGCTTGGTAAATTAGACCTAACGAGTGATTGTGCTTGAGAACGTTCATTCTGCACATAAAAAAATATATATTTTTACACTAAAATTGTACAGGGGCACTGATCGTGAATGTGTATAAACGGGTGTAAAAGAGGGAAAGCTGAGAAACAATCTACAAATTTCAACCTAATATATAAGGAACACAACAAAAGCATAAAAATTCTGCTTCTACCTGCTGAAGCCACAAATACTGCAGCTCATTATAAGTTTACTTACTTTGCACCGCCTGCTGTTCTCACATATAACAGCGCTGCTCTGGGTTAGGAAGTTTTTTTGCTGCAGCACTGAACAGACTAAACCCAGAAATGTGCTCAATTCCCTAAGAGTCAAAGTATAGCAGGAAGAGGATTAGCCAGAGGTGGATAGAGAAAAGCTATTGATGAATTTTAAGCAGGAAGTAAATGTCTTATTCTGTAAATCAATGCCGGGCCATGTGGCGTTAATGCTGCTGGTGCTTCAGTATCCTTTATACTGGTGGGAGTGACACCTGCAGTCTGTCTCGGATCATTTCCTGTGGCCAAACTTGTACACGGCATCAAATTTTCTTCAAGCCACATGACCTCAGAGTTAAGCATGAACCAAGAAACAGTAACTAGATATTGCTGTACGCCGACACTATTTGAGGAAACACTACACCGCAGTTGTAATTCACCTCCCGTTGAAATGAATCAGCCACAAAATGCAACTCTTGCAGCGACATCTCCTCCTACTCATTTTCTTGCTAATGAGAGGGAAATATTGGGTCTATGTTGATTTCTTGTGGGATCCAAATGACTTCATTTTCCTTCCAAATTGACCTAAGAACAACAGCGACATTTACTGGGGATATTTTCTCAGTCAAACCACGACTGTAAGACCACAAACAAATGTGTTATTGGAAAGAACGGCGGACAAACTGTATTCTGTTCTTTGTGTGTCTTACAGTAAAAGTCATCCACGCACGCAGCGTGTACACACATGCATATGTGTGCTCGGGCAAGGTTGGCGGAGTGCATATTTAAGCGTGGTCTGAATGTGCATATGTCAAATACACATACTAGAAAAATGGGGAAAAAAAAAACTTTCTTTCAGCCAGAGAATAATTGGCCCCTAGAGTTTACCCTTGTGAGGTAAGACTTGGAGCTGACCAGCACTTGATGATCTACTAAGAGTAAGAAAAAAAATATCACTGGGATTTTTTCAGTTGTTATATTTTGCTGTAGTTACAAAGTTACAAAGTTCTAACGTATCCGTAACATTATCTGAAGCCATGAGAATCTTTTGTAAGAACTATGTTGATCTAAACCAATAAGCAGCACATTCTTCACATAATCACACCCCCCTGTATAAAAAAAAGCACCATTTGCACAATTAAAATATTTACACTGTTCACTTCATTTGTTTGCTACTCGCATGCTACTGTACATGTACCTAGATAATTCACAGTGTATTTTCAGTGAGAACATATAAGACATGATATTTGTCTGGTGTATACGCTATACATTAGCATAGCATCACAGACAATTTACAAGCACGTCAATCACTTCAACTCTTGCTCCACTAATCCTTCGCACGAGTTTGCCTGATTACTCTGTCAATGCCGGGGTTGGAAGTAAGATGCAACTTCCCTCTGTGATTTGCAGCACACGTGATTCATACTATCGATCCAACATCCTGATTAGAATTTTTAATTAATGAAGGAGGCTAATTGCCTAGAGAGAAGAATCCACACGACCCTGAACGAGTCTGATGATTTGTGTTGTGGCACTGAGCCTAAGTTAATTGCTCAGGCTGATTCGACGCGCTTTGCCAGAGATAATACGTTGTGCCATGTCTGAAAAACTGACCTCACCCCCTCCCTATGTAAAGCTCATATAAGTGAGTGAGGGAAAAGAGCCTCAGTGGTGTGAAGTTAAGTCTACGGGATTTTGTGCTACAAACTAAGTAAAACATAAATACCCAGCTGTACTATGTATGTGCCGAATGTAGGGAAGAGTTTTTTTAGGAAAAGGAAGTAAGATTTGGGTTGGGAAATGGAAGAAGGCTTGCTTTGTGACACTAATACCTTGACAATAATCACAACTTTTCCCAGAACAGGGATAGGGCCACTAGGGGTATTTCCACAGCCTAAAGGCCTTCCATTAACTATTAATCTTCTCCTGGAGAGCAGTGGAGGAACCGTGGAGTCACAGCTGCCATCACGCTGGTTCTATTTTTTTTCTTTTCTTACCCCCTGCTCCCCTCAGTTCCACTGTTTCCATTGGCAAACACTCCACAGCTATGTGGCAGACTAATTAATTTTAAATAAAATACATTGGTTATGCATAATTTATGTGTAAAGCCCTAAGCTACCGGTGTTAGACAAATACACAAACTCCATACTGGATTACCAGCCACTTGAGCTGAGGGGAACAATGTGGGTTCTTGGCGGTGTATTCAAATCGCATTTGTTTGGTTTCAGATGTCCAAACTAAACAAACATTTAAAGAACAAATATTAAAAGTGCCTGCTGTTTTCACAGATTGGGCTAGTAAGAGGTCCACACATGTACGCACTGTAATAACTAAGGTTACCCCGGTGTGATTGTAGACCGTGGTATAAATAGGCTCTTGCGCACCAACTTCTCAAAGCTTTAAAACTAGATTCTTTTTAATGACCCATATGGGGCAACTGTTGTGGTTGCAAAAAGACTACCAGCTGTGCAGAAGTCTTTGGAAAAATGACCCTGGGCTCTCTTGCTCTATGACCTCTTTTTCTAATGTTATTAGTTTCAAGTCACAGCGACTCCAACGTGAAATGTTCACAGATCACCAGTCTGATGCATCGCAACATCACCATTATAGAGGGATGATGAAACTAAGCACATTGTATGAAAATCAAAAGAATTTGAATTTATAATAAATCTTTTTCAAAACACATGTGTGCAACGATGTTCATGCAAAGTTTACAAACATATATGCATACTGTGGTGAAGATATTCATGACAAAGGAGATATTGTAAAGTTTTGCAGATGTGCATCAAGGGTCAGGGTCCATTTACAGCTGTTTGATATTTGGGGTTGCAGGGGCCATTGCATATCATCAGGAAATTGATTAATACAAATGCCACCAAGAAGGTGACCCTTCTGAGCGGCGACCCCTCTGTCAGAACATGAATATCCTTCAGTGGTCCAGCTGTTGGCTGACAACCTGAGGGATAGCCTGAAGGAGGAGGAGGAGGAGGAAAGACAGCCTCGGTGTAACCACTGCCTCAGCAGGCATATGATGTACACTCACTCTTGGCTGCCTTTCAAGATCTAGTTGGATTATCACTTATGTGCTTGGGCTCTGTTATAGAGATAGTAAGCCTTTGGGGTCCATAAAAAATAAAACGAAATTATAAAGTATTGCGAGCTTAAAATAAAGTTCTTGTTTTTTTAAGTCAAAGTTTTTGAGAGAAGCTAAAGATGTTTACCAGAAAATGGGAAGGCTAAGTGCCTTTTGGCTTTAAAATGTGCTCTGTAAAGGCCAAAGGGTCATAAAGCTGTCACTGGTCACTGTCAAAGATATTGTTGGCTTAAGCCTCTGCCGGCCAGTAGTTTTGCCTCGGCTGTACCTGTTGACCTTCCGAAAAAGCAGCAGAGGACTTTGCTGAGGCTTGTATCCTGGCTTAGCAAAAAAACCCCAGAAACATAAGACGCTTCCGCCTCTACTCCATATTCGCCTCCTGCTTTTGGCATCTGAATTCGAAGCACTCTACACAAGGTTGGGATTTATAGCTAAGTGGAGCGAGGAGACTGGGAAAGCATACATTTCAGCAAGAAATTAAAGGCACTTTTTAGATGGTTATTGTACATTTACCAAGAAAAATACAAGACGACTTTTACAAAGCCACAGACCAGACTGCGCAAATACAACTGCCGTGTACACATCACTCAAGGAATATCTGGCATGTGCTAGTTCAGTTAAGCACATTTTAGTATATTCTTTATTTCATTTTGAGGTGTGTTTTCTCACACCTGTTTTATTTTTAAGGCAGACCATGGCAAACTGATGTTCTGCTGCAGACAAGCATGGGAGGATTGTTTTTATGAAGTGGCCCACCCAAGGAAAGAAACAAACATATGCTGAGAGATCCTACGTTGTTTTGATTTGAGTGACACATAAAGAATGGCCATGTTCCACTGAGCTGTGGGCAGGGGAGTAGCGAGACGGGCAGAAAAAGGAGAAAAATCGAGGAGTATGAAATAGAAAGGAACATTCTCAAGCCGGCCTTGTTAATTGCACAGAATTGGAAACAGATGCACAGTCGCGGTGACGTTATCTGAGTAGACCTTGAAAGTCCTTCTGGTTTGAGGGGAAGGGGAATCTGCAGGACTTTTACAGGAGTGCAACGGGAGGAATCACAAAGAGAGATGACAGGGAAGATCAAATGTTGCTGGGGAATTAGTCTTAGCGAAGGAGCAAAATAACAGATAGTGAGTGGTAGGACTAATAGCTGTGGCCTTGAGAGGAAAAAAATACAAGAAAACACCGAAATCAAGGAAACTTACTCAGAGTAGTCACACTTTTGATTTATGAGCATTTTATCTCATCAGAGATTACCACTCCACCTGTCTCATTAAATTAAGCTTACACAGTTCATTATCGATTAATTAAAATGTCTCCAGGATGATGTCAGGGAAGCAAATGAAGTTGCATCTGAACCTCACAATCATCTCTCAGTGTGGGCACATCTCCTCCCACTTTATAGTCACTAACAGTTACCGACAGAAATAACACATTTGCAAGGAAATCAAACATTTATTTCAAATTGAGTTGCAAAATATGCTCGGACACATTTTTTATGAGCTTCCCTGCACAACGACTGACCGTGGCTTCTTAAACGCCGAAGAAGTTTTCCACAAACTGAAGCAAGAAAACTTGAAACATGTTTGGTCCGTGTCTGGACAATTTATCACATATGCATCCTCCGAGTCTGACCTTTATCTGCCAAAGGTTTTTGAGCTCAGCTTCTAAGGGAAGATACCTCCTGTGCCAGGTCTGTGTGATTTGCGATTAGTGGGTAGCTCTTAGAGCGATGGGGCCCCAGGGCCCTCAGTCTTATAATTACGATCCATCCCTGGAGAGGGACCCTAGAGTGACAGTAGCGTAGCTCCCATTTTTACCAGGTCAGATTCTCCGATTGAGCACATCTCATACCCTGCCAATGGCCCTTTCCTTTTTAAAGACCAATTCCCAAGGACCCTGGGACACAGGGACTAGCTCCACATTGCCACCAGGCATCTATTCTACAACCTACTTTAATGCTATGAGGCCACGACTATCAATCTGCTGCTACTGCTTTTTAAATAAGTATCAAATGCGTGACAATCTGGAGGATTTTCATTTTTGTTTTCCCTTAATCCTTCGAGAATGAGACTCCTTCGCTGTGTGACAATAGGCGGATTGTTTTATGTCTTACAAGCCAAATATTTGTTGTTCTGGTGATTTGCCCAAACCTGAAACACTCTGTGAAAGTAATACTGAGAAAAAAACAAAATAATAAAACAAAAAGAGGAAAATGTAGAGCACAATAAATCTCGCAGTTAGGTGGAAATGTTAAACAGATGTGCTAAGATTTCTTTTTAGCACACATAAAGTTCCCACAATCAGTGGAAGAAAACAATGTTTCGCTGACGATCTAAACACTGATTACATCAATAAATATATTCTGTAGATAATAAGATAATCCTGGAGCAACAATAACAAATATGATCTTTCAGTGGAGCGTTAAGTATGCTGTGTCAGCCCAGCAATGCAACCTGGGGATAGTTCCACATTTCTTTCTTTAAAATCTACTCCTGATTTTCTTCATATTGCTGTTCTTTTAAAAATAATAGAACATGTTTACATTAGAGGGATACATTTTATCCTATATTTATGCTATATTACACAGCATGTCAGCTTGTATAAACACTCTTTTCACTGTAAAATCATTACCTTTGGTCCACGAGGAGGCGAGGTATAATTGCTACAAATGTCCGCTAAAGTGGAGCCTGCATGTTTCTCGTGTCAGTTTAATAAATCACGGCGAAATCCAGCCCCTTAATTCCTTTCGTGTTACAACACAAAGGGATACAGGAACCTCAGCGGAATAATCCAAGCACCTGTTGGTTTCAACACCAAGTACACCCAGAGACAAATGTTTACTGATCACAATAGCCTTTGTTACATTAGAAATAAATTCTCTCTTGTTTGGAGATTACTGGATTCTGACCAGTTTCTCCCACAATAATAAATCACATTAAGACAAATTATCCAATCCAAGAACAACATAAGAAAAGCATGAGATAAAATGTGCCGAGGCCAAACTCTAATACTGTGCAGGTTTATGTGTAACCCAATCAAATTTCATTTGGATCTTACTGTCTGCGGAGCTGATTATTTCAGACAAATAAGTGCAGTGAAAGAGAAATAAATTGGTATCAGGTTGAGACAATAGGAAAACTATTTCTCAGGAGGTGAATTTAAGATGGATGGGATAAGTTGTCAACATCGTATATTGATATTAAACATAACTCAGTTACGTCTAAAAGAAAAAGGCTGAGCAAAGAATAGATCTTATTTTCCTTTCTTCTGGGCTGATTTGATGTATCGACTGTAGTTTAAAAGATTACGTTGGGAAAAATGACTCACTTCTCATTTAACTTGCCAGATTTGAGAATTATGAACACGACTGCATTTATTAGGGATTCTTTTTCTTTCTGCCTCCAGGGAAGTCAGTCTCCTTCTTTTGTTTGCTTGTTTGCTTTCATTTTTCCCCCTAACAACCTCAGAACTTAGATAAAAACTTGTATTCCTCAAACCATATCGACCCTGTACTGCATTAATTATTATGATGCTTGTGATTTAAATGTTTCTGGTGCCGCTTTTGTGTGATCTCAGCACTACCACACATCAAACAGAAAATTGTTTCATCAATTTTCCATGAAATCTGTCTTATGTTTGGAAATTTAATGATTTGGACTACAGGACATAATGAAGTTGTGTGGAAGTATTACTCAACGAGACTTTGTAGTAATGACCCAGAATCGCCGTGTTATTATTTTAACTGTGTACTTGCAATAAGCTAATTATAATCTGACAGGTACAAGCAGCTGGTGATGTGTTTTAGGAATAAAATCGCCAATCTTTTATTAATTACACATCTGATTATGTAAAGTTAGTTAACAAATTGGTGGTATGTGTTAAAAAAGGACCAACAGATTCTACTGTATCAAACAGATGCTGGCAAAGTTATGGAATCCTTTGAAGGACTAAGCAGCGCTATTAATCAGCTTTTCAAAGGGAAACTTTTCTCCTTCTGTCCAACACTGACAGTTACTCAGTAACTATGTCTGAATTGCTGAAACTTGCACTATATCTCACAAGAAAATCTGAGCATGATCAAAAGAACATGAATTTAATTTCAAGTCCCTTTTGTGGGCTGTTTGGAACAAGGGCAAGATAACGGGGTCCTTAACTGCATGCCTACATGTTTCCTTATCCCCTGCATCCGTATCATTTTTCAAATGTGATAATATACCATAAAAAAGGTTTATTTTAAATTATTTTTTGTTATACATATCATATAGTCTTTCTTTAAGCTTTAAATGCACTGAAGTATAGGCTCTGCTCTCAGGGGAAACTTACAAAGAAACAAAGAGTGACTGTGTCTGCAGTGCTGGGAGACAATGTGTGGCTTCTTGGCATCATTTGTCTCCAGAATGCCCAAGCATGTTGACAACATAGACTTAACCCCAGGAGCCGATGTCAAGCCGATGCCATTAATTTATGTCCAGGAGGAAGCCCCTTTGTCACTGATAGCAGCAGCTATCTGTCTTTTGTTGATACTCTGAGACAGGAGCTGCTGATTTGCTCAAAGTTGTTCAGTAGCTCTAGACTACACTTCTTATGAATTGTCAGTTCTACAGATGAGGAGTGTTGAGATACACAGGTATGCCTGATAACAAGGATATTTAATAATGAAATATTGATATTAATGCTGAGCATTGTGATAGACTAAGTGTTTTTTCTTATGCATTATTCTTTATGGATACAGACCATCGCGTCACTTTTCTACTCTGTGTCTGCGTAGTTTACAAAAAACATATAAAGGAGAAAACAACATAATTCACGAAGTTAAAATTAATTTAAACAACAGTCTTATTGTTCATATGCTGTCATTCAGTAACAGCATTAGAAGTTGAATTTTGGAGTTTGGAAGTTTGGAATGGCTTTTTTAAATTTAATTTCTATAAGTAAGATTGATTACATTTGGTCTTGAATAAGTGTTGCTTTAAATGAGATGTAATGCATAAATGCATTATCTGCACACAGGCCTTTGGATGCCACTTTACTCTCCTACAAGCTTCTAATCTTTCATTCTTCTCTGTCCCTACATGGTTTTCCAGTGTTCACATGGGCTGCGCTGCCAGCTTTTATTCAACAAACAAATGTTTGCTGGGAAGTAAAACGAAGAGAAGGATCCAAGGATGCATTTTATGCAGTTAGTATGCTGAGATGTAAGATGCTTTACATATTCAAAGGCAGATGGTTGCAGTTTACCCCTTAAGAGTAGATTGACTCACAAATCTCCCTGCCTCTCCCTTGGCAGATGTTTAGAGTGCTTGATGTTTCATGGCTCCACAGTGCAGCAGCTGACTATAGTGCATAACCCTATTTTATCCCTGCTATTTACAGTCTATTTGAAAGGTATCAAAGTAGGGCAGAAACTGTGATGCAGCAAAATTCATTGCATGGCAACACATGCTTTGAAAACATAAATTTAAGCCATGAGTGATACAGGAAGCACTTTCAACCAAAGCTGTAAATCACCGCAGATAGCAACAGGATGATCGGGATTTCACCCTTGTCATTCGAATCTTTTGGCTAGTTTTTCCTGACTGATTGAAAAGCTGGAAAGTCTTTGGTCACAGGTGTGCTTTTTATACCTAAACTACAATCAAAAAACCCTCAAAATTCTTACCGTGCGCAATTTGATGTACTTGATTGATATACATTCAGTTTATACCAAGCATATCTTCCTTAATGATTATTTGATTAAATAGACATTTTATTTTATATATTTTAGTTCCATTCCACTTCAAGTTATTGTTTCATGTTTAAAAGAGCTAATAACTTTAAAACTTATATTGTCAAACATTTTTTGTGTCTCCTCTAGTAGAGATTTAACCTGCAGTTTCCACATTGCAAACAGCACAAAATGCCCAAAATAGACGTCTCTCACCAGAGGATTTGCATCTCCTTATTAAACTCTTGGATTTATCCTTCACTAAACTTCAATATACCTTAGTCTTTTATATTTGTTTCCACTGGGAACGAGCAACATCTGTTTCCTTTCCATACAACTCGAGTGAGTATGCCACCAGGCATTCACTCGAGTACCACCACTGAGGGACATCTGAAGCATGATTCTACAGACACGGCATCAGTTTTTAATCCGAGTTCCCATATACTTTCAGAAACTAGAGCGGACTTTAGGTAAAGCAACTACAGTATGAGCACTGGAAAGAAGGCCAACGAGTCCTTACTATGTGCCAATGCATGTCAACATATCTCACTGGTGGAGAATCTGCCTTATTTAAGTGGAAAGAAAAAAGTGAACCTGGGAGCGAAGGAGAGTAAAAACACACAGTAGTAGGTCAGAGGCCATCAAGACGTGATGAATGAGCAAATAAATATGCGTCCGGGATCTGGGCCTCACGCGGCCGCATTCTGTTCCACATTCCGCTGTTGGAGCTCACGGTCACGGCAGGGTCCCTGCGCAAGTCTGCCAAAGGTTTAGCCTGAAATTTGGAGCAGCTCAGCAAATAGAGGTGGAGAAATTACATGCTCCATGCTCGCCTGTAATCCCATGCTGTGATTCACACTGACTAAAAACCTGCGACCATGTTGTTCTTAACTGGGAGCGAATGCTCTTCTGTCTTATGCAAACCAGAAGTAGCTCAGTGCTACTCTCATGTGTCTCACAGGATTTAGATTTGACATCTTGAAAACAGTCTGAGTGTCAGTGTACACTTACAGTAGCTACTAGTTATTTGTGGCCCGTTTCAGCACGGACACACTTGTACAGCAGCTCATCTGTCATGTCTCTGTACAGCCTCTCAAATTCCACCTGGTGACAGATTAGACTTGCTGTCAAGAAAACTTTGGGTGATGGTGCCCTCTGTTGAAAACACTGTCGCTGCTTTATTGACAAAAATAAACATTTTCAGGCTAGCTTGGACGTGAAAAATCATTGCCACTGGTGTGCAGAGAAATGTTACTTGCTAATTTAAACAAAAAAGAGTTAATATTTACTCCAGTGTAAAGATTAGCGCTGATAACATGGCCTGGTTAAAAGTTGTTATGATGACAAACAGCTGCTCTGGGGGTCTTCGGCACATCAATAAATCGCTATGATATCCAGGAGCACTCTGCTTTGACCTCTGACCTCATTGCATTAGGGGTTATGCAGACAGGCAGCTTCTCCACTATATAGTCCAAAGCCACAAAATCTCTGCTTTTTTCCCCTAACTGTCTAACATCACTTATGACATTGGTTTCAAATGTAGCATCTGTGCCAAAATGGAGAACTGGCAGATTGTGTAATTTACCAGTACCATAAAATATCACATGGTAGATTAAGCTCCCATGTTTGTGCCAGATGCCACATGTGTTCTGCAAGATCTTTAATGGCTTTATTCCCATTAAGGATAAAGGAAAGGGAAGAAGAATACATTCTTTATATGAATACTACCAGCTTGTTTGCTATACATATCTGCATAAAGACTCTTCATTTTTCACTTTGACTTAGAGAAGGCTAAGGGGAGAAACCTCCCTGTCTGGTCAGTCTCCAGTCTTTCCTGACCTGGCACTGTCATGTAGTAAAAGGCTGCCAGAGTCCCCACGAGTGCTAATGTAGGTGAGGAAGTGCCTGAGGAGGGCTGGGCAAAAGAACATGCCAAGAGATTATCAGGTCATCTGAAGCATTTTGCAAACTCATAGAGAGGTGAGAAAAGTAGGTGGCATCGATCCACATGAAGAGAAATAGGGACTGTACAACCTGCCTACACCGGCTGTTGTTCTGCTCTGGCTAGCTACCTCTGAGGGAAAGCAGTGTTGTATAGGAACCTGTATTCAACAAGTTTAGACCTCCAGTTATGACAATTTGGAAGACTCTTGTAATTTTCTTTAAACGGCTAAAAACCTTTACTGAAGAAAAACTATTGGAAAAAATTTAATTTTATATGGGGTGGAAATATCCAATCAATGTCACTACGCCTAAAACTGAACTGTAGAAAAACAGATGTTGATGTTGTTTCCACGTAAAACAGAGTTTGTGCTAGACCATCTGTTAGAAAGTGAGAAATATAGATCAGATTATAGCAAAAAGGAATCAAATGCATTTGTCCTTTTTTATTATCAGAACTAATATGGTTAGTACATGGTTGAGAAAAGACATGTAACTTATTTTCCTCGTCTTTCCTGACTTCTTTTGTTCACTAGCATTAAAAGAGACTGTTTTCAAAGAAAGGCTTTCAACCAATTCAAAGTTTTGAACATCTAAATTCTCTTTTATTTGTTACTTAATGAACTTAACAGACTCTTTACCCCTTCTCTTTGTGCGACGTAAGGATCAAAAAGTCAGGGAAACTTTTTTTTGTCTATGAAGCTGTTACCTCAATAGATTAAATGGTGGCTACAGAGTTGTGAGGTTATGAGTTCAAATTGCCATTAAGACTTTATTTTTTCTCATTAAACTTTCTTGTTTGTGTATTTTGTTTTTCATCTAATAGACAGTAGAAAGCAGTTCTTGAACATTCCAGGTGATATTTAACAAGTGCCTCAAACTAACATCTGCAACATTGTTTCAACTTGGATTTGGATTGATTTTTCAGCGTCACTAGATGTCGAGATACAACCACAACCTTGACATGTTTAGTGGGTTCTCAAGCCCCCACTGACCCCACTGCTGGAGAAATGCATACCTGAAGTCCAGCCCATAGCATTTTACACATTTTGTATTATGCAATGCTGCTGGATTTTATATCCATTTGGGAAAAAGCAAAGTTTTCTCAGCTAAATGGTTTTTGTTACATCCTTTGGTTTATAGCACACTTTCAAAATTAATTTTCTTGCTGTATTGATTGTACAGACTTGACTGCCATTGTTAAGTTTATACAATCCTATTTATTTAACTTTTCAACAATCAGCTAAGATTAAAGTTCACATCAATCATTTTTAAGAAATTCAAGAAATATCGATTTCAAATTATATTTGAATCATTTTTCGAATTACTTTGTCGGCACAGATGCCACCAATGGTCATATTTCATTTCTGATTGAGACTCTACTCAGCTGAATGTTTCAGGCCTCTCCAAACTTCTGCAATGTCAAATTCAGCTCAAACTGAACTTTACAGATGAAGATGCTGATTGTTGATAGATGTTATTTAAACATGGTGCCTAACAAAAGTGCCAAGTCAAACATTCTCACGTCAGCAGATTGCTCCGATAATGTCAAAAAGTTTTTCAGCGTTGGGGGGGAATGAAATATCCTGAACGAGGAGGAAAGCAAATTGGAAAGACATGAAAGAATTTGCAAAGCCTTTGACTTTCAAATGAATGAGATATAGCAGATATGTAGACCTGTTTTATTTAAGAACGTGCCAGTGCAATGTTAAATAGCTCCCCTGCTAACCTGTTAAACTCCTGGCCAGAAATATGATTTACACACCCCCCTCTCCTTTCCACTATCCATTCTCTTGGAGATATAATCCTGAATACCTAAATATGCTATCAATTTGTTGAGAGGTTGTTCCTGTCTGTGCTTTTGGAAAGGGTTTTGTGGGTGGCAGACAGGCAAGCAAGGAAAAAAAGGAAGGGGAAACAGTGTATTTCGGTCTTGGATAGCAGAGCAGTAGTTAGGAAGTAGCTACAAGAAGCTGACTCTCCCAGAAGTAATGAACTGGGTTCTCTTTTTTTCCCTTCTTTTGCTCAGGAGCGTTTGTTGCCAATTTGGTGGTGCCTGTGGGATGCAGGTTTTTTTCTCCCCTCTTCTATTTTTCTCCTCTCCATCTCAAAGTGAAATCACCTGGGATGTAATTAATTAATTAGAATCAGTGCGCCGAGCTGAGGAGTGGGGGCGGTGGGCACATGTGTTTTCATTGTACGCTGTGGTCGATGTGTTCTGGGTGATTGGGATTAATAACAGGGGGCCAATTTGAACTGGGAATCAGGGTGCTTAATAGAGGGGGGTTTGAATGGTGGGTTGGGGGAAGTAGAGGAGGAAACAAGGGAGAGATCAGAGTGCACAGACCCCCCAGCCACTGAAACAAAGGGACCTTTGTAAGAGGGCACATTACAGTATGCACATTACTATAGGACACAAGATCCCAGTCGTGCCTGCAGTAATCACACAACATAATCTAAGGCAGCAGTCTCTGTTTGACTTGAGTAAATATGCCATTACTGTATTTACATGGTTCACTGTGTAGGGAATCTGCCGTTTCCATTGTGATGGATACATATTTTTTGACTGTAAAACGTCATCTGAGACTACTCGACACTCCATCACCCCTCTTGTGTGTTAATTCACCCTGCAAAACTAAAGTGAGAAGAGGTGGAGATGGCTGTGGGCTATACCATGCTATCAAAATGCTAATACAGTTCATCACAGCCCTGCTGCAACATGACCTACAAGACTGGATTTTCAGATCTTTTCATAAAAGGAAGTTTTGTGGAAGTGAGGGGACAGATACTAAACATCTGGTTTAAAACCGCTCAATCAATTGCTCTAAAATCCTGAAATTGCTACTTTTGGCTATGCAATCAGCGCTGTGGTCAGTGGGTTGATGGCACAACGATGTAATAAGCTCTAGCTAAGATCTGGCTTTGACAACATAACTCGGGTGGATACTGTTGCAGATAAACAGTGTTTTCAAACTTAATTCTTGGACTCGAGAACATTTTCCCTTAAAGTTTTCTGTGTGTAACAGCAGTTGGTACCCAACAGGCACTAGAGGCACTTTGAAGTTATGTAGCAGCTCTCATTTAGACATGGATGTTTCAAGCTAAAATTAGACCAATTAGCTCAAACAGTTTAATTCTTTAATCCCTGATTTATACGTATCACATCTAGGGGCTCGCAGTACAACTCCATTATGTTTCATACACACACTTTTGTTGCGTTATAGTAATACAACTTAATTAACTTAAAGGTCACAATTTTGAAAGATGAACGTAAGAATTTAATCCAGTTTACTCCAATTTGATTTTATTTCATTCACATTTAAATCAAAACATTGTTTCAACTTGGATTTGGATTGATATTTCAATTATTAAAGAGACGGTTGTTTTAAACTGTTTTAACCCTTGTGTTGTCCTCGGGTCAAAAATGACCCCTAGGTGAATGGCAAACAAGTATATGGGAATCCCGAGGACAACACAAAGTAAAGGTCTTCATCACTGCATATTGAAGCAGGACATCTTAGGCTGTGATACTATCATTGGATCTATGACCGTTCGACTTGGACACTTGGGTTAAGAAAGTAGCTGAGCTGTCAACTAGTCAATTGTTTTATGCTGTCGGGGCACACTGATACACAGGCCTGGTACACCTAAATATATCGTTAGGGTGCGCTGGGAGGGTATGACAGAGGGCCCGGTCAGGATCAAAGTCTCCCTCTGGCACAACCATTCTGAAAGAGGCCGGAAACGATGAAGCTAAATCACTTATGTTTTGCACCATGTTCAGCACCTCACTGGTTATTTGAGGGGAGCCATCCTTGTCCAATCCTAGTGAGAGTTCAGGTTGCATTGGGAGAGTTGGTTAGATTTGATGGAACTTGGACTATCACAAGTAATTTTCACAATGTTGCTTTCCAGGTGTAACCAAGCAGCTGAAGGTTTTAGGATTAGTCTGGAGTTCATGATCATTTAGAATCCTTTTATGGTCAAGATCCTGAGGAAATGTAGGCTAATTGAGGAAGCAATTGTTCATTTCTAGATTGTACAGTCCATACTGGGTGGAGATGTAGCTCCTGGTTTGTTTAAAAATGATAGTGAGAAAACTGTATAGCATGGTGCAGAGTTATTTTATCACTTATCTTCAAGTTACAGCTACTGGATAAAGTAACACGTGAATGAGGATGACTGAAAAAAGCACTGCAGTGAATTTAAGTGATATCAAAAATTGGGTAAACAGACTTACGCTGAAAATGACTAAAGAACTGAAACTGAATCCTGGCAGATTCATTTTAGGCAGAAGGAACAATTAATTTATCTTTGTAATATCACGGTTAAGAAACTCTTTGACAGAAAAGATATTGCTCAGCATATTTCAAGGACTCTTTGTACAAAATCTTAATTTATTTTAATGTTGAACACTCCCTTCCTTATCTAACGAGCAGAATATCTGTCTTTAAAAAAAATCAGAAAGTGATGAATGTGTTTTTCATACAAGACATGAAATGTGTCAGAAAATGAACTTCACTGTAACAAGAATAAAATAATTTAAATTCAATTTAGACCAAAATGTTAATATGAAAGATAGATCTAATCTGGAATGGTTAGTATTATTTTTGGGCTCCATGAATTTTCAGATTTCAAAATAGTGAAGCACATTATTATTTTATTCATTGGTTATACTCGATTATTTTATGATTTCTCCAAGAACTCCAGTGTGCCAGTTTAAATGTGGGTATAAAACATACATTTAGCTTGTTACTTGACCAATAAATAACAACATCATTTTTGGGGTGTTTTTTTCTCCTTTTGATCTTATGACTGGTAGTCTAATAAATTTATTGAGCACTGTACATCACCGGCCTGCTAGTTAATGCATAAAATTATTAAAATTGGATGAGTTATAGAAGATTGGTCAGAAAATACATAAAACATAAGACTATTTTTTCTTTTACTTTACTTTCCAGCACTGCATCTCACAAACTGGGTAACAATGTAGCTTCTCTGTGTTACACTTGTGTAGAGACTGTAGATTTTTGTTTTGTCATCACTGCATTACAGGGGCGTAATTTCCAGGGGGGTTAGGGGGATTATGACCCCCTCAATAATCAGACCCAACCAATATAACCCCGCCCATAAAATTATGGTAAATGGCCTGTATTTGTATAGCGCTTTACTTAGTCCCTAAGGATCCCAAAGCGCTTTACACTACATTCAGTCATTCACCCATTCACACACACACATACACACACTGGTTGTCATGATCCTGGGCCATGTTGGCCCAGCATTCTTAGTTTTCATGTATTTTTGCATTTTGTTCTTTATTTAGGCCATGGTTCCTGGGTTGTTTCTTATTTGATTTCCCCTTGTGACTTTTACCCCCTGTGTGCTCCTCTGTGTATTTGAGCCCTCGTCTCCCCTCCTTGTGTTTTATTCCATGTTTCCCCAGCCCGCTATGCCCGTGCTCTCCTATCTGTCTCTCTCCTCCTGTCTGCACCTCTGTGTACTTCCTGTTTTACTTTGACAGTCTCCCGTCAGTGTTGTGTTACTCCTGCCGTGTCTCGTTATGATTATCTGTGTCAGCTGTGTTCCCCGTGTGCTCCCTCTTCCCTCGTTAACCCTCTGTGTATTTATGTGCATGTCTCCCTCGGTTCGGTGTTGCGTCGTCAATGTCTCCTCCCCGAACCTGTGTGCTTTTCTGTGTTCCCTCGGTCCTCAGTTAGCATTCCCAGTTTAGTTCTGTTTCTTTGTGAAGCCTGCAATAAAGCAGTGATTTTGAGTTCAGCTTTTTGTCTCCGTGAGTTTTGCGTTTGGGTCCTCTTCTGCCTCCACACAGCCAGTTCATGACAGTGGTGATGGCAAGCTACATTGTAGCCACAGCTGCCCTGGGTCGCACTGACAGAGGCGAGGCTGCTGGACACTGGCGCCACCATTGTCCGGTCCTCTTTCTTATATGCAAGATAATTATGAATTATCTTGCATAAATAGGCCGTTGATTTTCTTTACTCGTTTCAGGTATTACCAGCAAAATAGTTGCATGTTTAATAATGTGGAAATTTACCCAGATTTATTTATTCAGTTATTTATTTAGAGATCTTGACAACCCCCCCCCCCCCCCCCCCCCCCCCCCCCAATGTTCAGCACAAAGTTACGCCGATGGTGCATTAGGCAGAGATCTGTGATCAGCGTTTGTCAGCACATGTCAAATTTCAGGTGGAACAAACGAAGAAACCATTCAATTAAGATATGTATCCAAATTGCTTTGTTTCAGATTGCGACATGGGGCATTTGCTGTGTTAGAGGAGAGTGCTCTGAGAGCCCTTCTTGTAATCCTGTTGGTTAGGAGCCACATAATTTAACAGAAAAGCCAGTGTAACATGAATACACTTAAAAGAGAATGCGTGTTACCGAATCACCGCCGCTCATCTCCCACACATCAATCTTGCTGCCTTAGTAGGAAAGTGAATCTGAAGGGCTCTTCATCTTTACCCTGTGTTGATATATGCATATATGAGAGTCTTGCATGATTCACATTAGATGGCACTTCCTCTCTCTGCTGACATTACTAAGATTTTAATGTGGTGTGCGTGAGATTGCTTTAAGGTTGTAAAAGAGATCAAAGCCCAGAAGAGGATATGAACCTGGGCTGCTGTGGACTGTTACCAGTTAAGTGTAAAAAGCATAGAGACCAGCATAATAGATACCCTACAGACTGCCCTGTAGTGGGTGTGCCATATAAAAGTACACACAATCTCCCCCAGCATTTAAAAGTTCTATTTATAACAAGTGTGGACTCATTTTATATTTTTTTTTCCCCTCGATTTAACCATCTGGATGCACTGATGTTTCAGTGTTTCAGAATACACATTGGAGAAAATAGACGTAAATAAGGAGCCTTATTTAATTAACAGATATAGTTGATATACATTTAAAGTATTTAATACTGGAGTTTGGATGAGACCAATAGTTCAACATTATTTCTGATTGTGATGTGCAGCTACTTGAAATTTAACAGCAACAGGCTTTGTCATACAAATGACTTGATTGCCAAATAATTGCTATAAAAACAAAACATGATATACAGTATTAAAAGTCATCTTGATGTTGCGTTGTGGTGGTTTATTGCCAAGGCTTCATAAACTATTTCCAAGTCACTGAGCTAAACCTCTGCTGTAGAGGCAATATTGTTTTGTTGCAACAGGATCTCAAAGGAGAGGTCTTATTTGTAGAAGCTGCACCACTTGACAGACACAACTGTGAAGAGACGCAGATTAACCTTCCCAGACCTACCAATCTAATACTCTGGTTTTTTTCCCTCCGTCTCTTCTTCTGAGCGCTTCTGGAACCAGAATCATTCTTCCTTCCTTTGATTTCCGCTGTTTAATTTACTTCTCTCTCACTTTTTTCTTTCATTTTCACTCCTGCACTCATCCCAAAGTGCTTATTTCTCTCTTATCCTGCATGTCTTCTCATCAACTCCTTGGGTTTCAGGCTGTCATACCCCACCACAAATAAGCAGTCTGGATGTGCACACAGCCAACGAATCAGAAACCCACATGGGAACCCCTTCACACTATACCACAATATATCCCTAATTAGTCTCTAAACTAGCAGCTTCAGTTGAGAGACTGCACGGCTCTCCTTCTCAGTGCCCTGTCCAACACTGTTTGTCTGGATGAGTAGAGGTTAATTACACCCAGTTTACCGATTACTCCCAGATCTGACCTTGTTTTCATTTTTTTTTCTCACAAAAGTTTTGTTTTTGTCTACTTCTGCTCCTTTTACTGACATTCCTCTACTGCAAAATATGTCAAGTTCATTCACATTCTGATATGTACAATAAATGAATGTGAACTCTTTCTTTCTTGTTTGTTTGTTTGTTTAAAATGTTGTGCTGGGTTGTCAAACTTTTATTGTGAAAACCACAATTGTATGTGATATTTTATGTCCCATGTGACAACGTCACATGAAAGTTTGGATCAGTTAATTAACGTAATCTCTGCATGGGCAAGAAATGTCAAACTCCATCATCAGATGTGTAATTTAGTGATTTTTCTGAAAGTGCAGAGGTAACGGGGTCTTGTCCAACTGTGGTGGTTATCACTTTCATCTCACATTAGGAGGGGCCTGGGTTTGAATCCACTGGAGTCTGTCCGTGTGGAGTTGTCCCCATGCCTGCGTAGGTCCATGCTAGGTCAAATGTCAAATGATGATTAGAACTTGCTGTAGATGAGAATAATTGTCCGTCCCTCTGGGTTAACCCTGTGATAGCCTGGTGACTAGGATGCACCCCACCCCCTGCCCTATTACAGTTTGTGTAGGCTCCAGCTCCCCTGTGAATTTGATAAAGAGAAGAAGATGGATGGATGGATGGATGGATCCAACCTCATGTAGATGTAGAAAAAGAATAAAAGTATGCCACAGTACAGCACAAATGGAGTCTTTTATGTGATTTATCTTGTATTCATATAAAAATAAATCACAATAACTCAGTGCACTTTGGTAAGGTAAAAGCGCATAAGCATTAAATATAGAAACGACATATATGAAAGAGACAGGGAGACAGGGAAGTGGAAAGGTCATCAATGCATTATGGGAGGTCCCCGGGCAGCTTTAGCCTATAGGGATGGCTCAGGGTCACCCGATCCAGCCATAACTATAAGCTGTATTAAAAGGGAAAGTGTTAAGCCTTATGTTAAAAGTAGAGAGGAGGCTGATAGCTGAGAGCTCTAGGGTCCTGCAGTCATAGAACACTGTGTTAAGTTGACAGCAGATTTCCCAAATCCCTGACCTCAGATGTCAGTCAATAGCTTTGGTTGAGAAATACCCACCCGAAAGTCTGCAGGTGGAAAGCTGCTTTTACAAACGTGTCAAAAAAATGATTTAACTGTCTTTCATTCCCAGTAACAGAAATCCAGTTGAAAAAAAAATGCAAAAAATTATGTTAAATTAACTTTAAATAATATTTGCATCAATCATAACATTTTCTTTATGCTATTTTTTGAAATGACAGGTGACAGTATATCACATCATAGCTGCGATTTCATTGGGAGAAAGGAAACATGTAAGAGGAAGAGGAATGTGCTGTTAACCGCATTTTAGGGACGCCGTAACGTACCAACTACTCCTCCCGCCTCTGTTTGTTAAATTTTGTCACTATCTAGCAGTGTCTAAATGTACACTTATAAAGAATTTATAGATACAAAACAGAGTCAGTTGTGGCAGTGCCTGTAAAATAAAGGCTCACAAAGGGAGAAGCAGGGGGGAAAATGACTGCGCTGTATAACAATGGTTAGCAAACACTGAACGGATGATTAAAAACATCCTTTCCTAATTTGAGCTAATATGGTGGAGTGTCTGTTAATTATCTATGTATGCAGTAAGACCACATGGGGGGACTGCTATTGAGTTGAAAGCTTTTTTTAAAGAGACATTTAGGATATTCCATAAAGAAGCTATTAACTGATTTGTTCTCTATAATACAATTTTGCATCGTCCCCAGGAAAAGTAGACTTACAATTTCGAAAGTCTAGCATATTAGAAGAAACACCTCCCCTTAGTGAGACTGGAAGTGGCTTTGATGTGTGGAATTCATTCATTGTCAGTCTTTTCAAAACTCATTTAACAACCACAAAGTCATCTAAAATTCAGGCATCTTTTGTGCACATACTGGAGAACAATTTGATGAGTGGTTTCCTCCAGGATGAGATTTTGACAGAACGCACAGGGCAGAAGTTTGCAAGCACGAGGCAGGTAGAAGAGACAAAATTGCATTATCTTTCCTTATGTGAAATACCAGTATTTCAATTTAATGCCATATTAATGCAGTTGTTTCCTTTGACAATAGATAGGCCTACTAAACACGCAGATGCCTTTGTGTCTGAACACACATGCAGATTTCTGTAAGCAAAATATTGCACAGAGCAACTTCTATTCTGACAAATACATGTGCCCTGACTTCTTTTCTCCTCCTCTTTGAAAGAAATCTTTGTCTAATACACACCCACAAACACACACACACCAAAATAAATAAAAAAAAAAACCCTCTTCTTTAGAATCAGACAAGGTTAAATAAGCAAGTGTGCTTAATGGAGGTACACAGCCCTGTGAGAAAGGGGGATGTATGCTGGAAGCACTGAAAGTCCCTTTTGTTTCACAGATTCTCACTTTTAGGTAGAACTTTCTCGGTAAAATACGCAAGGTCAGTAAACTCAAAGTCATTTTTCATTCAGTGCCTCCACGTTTTTGAATCAGAGGTAGAATTGTAAAACTGAATATTTGACAATGTTACAAGAGAAGACCTTCTGACATGCTTGAAATTTACCAGAAATGGTATTAAACTAAGATGGGGAGAGTTATGAGTCCTCCATCAATACAGCTAAAGAAGGCATCGTTGTATTTTTTTCTCTCCATTAAGCAGTTATGAGGTACGGAATTATGGGTGGGGGCATGCGTGGGTTAACACTCTGGCAGTGCTGGCTACGGGGGAGGCCGGATTACTTACCTAGTCGTGTAAGCGTGTGTATGTGTATGCAAGTTTGATGACATTCATGGCAGAAATATAATATTTTTTTTCCATGGGAGGTTGCGTAGCACCTGTTCTGTGTGTGTTTGTGTGTTAGGAACATTAGTTACCGTTAAACGCTGAGGTATGATTTCATGGAACAACAGCCTTTCAGCTGTCAACATTGCTGCTTGACCACCAACACAGTTGTTTCAATGATACCACCAAACAAACAACATAGCCATGCTATGTGCAGACCTAATCGGTTTGTGGGTTGCCTTGTAAATTAATAGCTTTGTGCAGATGTTCACACATGCATAACTTAAAAATCCCAATATATCTTTTTGGGTGGTGGTGTCAGCAGAGCTGGTGGCGGAGTTGACAAGGGTTAAACCTAGCTTGCTTGAAACAGGATTAACTCCTCAGCTCAAATGTGGAGTCTATGTGTGAGGGTGGCTCACATTTTGGCCTTCCCCTCACGTTCACTCCAGAGCGGCTCAGGGCTGCTGGTGGACAGCTGAAACCCGAGAGGCTTTCTCTGCTTCTCCAAATGTGCTTGACCAAAACCCGTCCTTGCTTCTGCATGATTAAACACCCATCCAGACACAGTTTCTAATGCATGAAGCTTTTCAGCTCCTTCTCCATATGAGAAGCATGATTTTAACACAGTCGGCCTAACACCTTAGGCCATTCTCTGAATTCTGTTAAGCTAACTAGAAGTCTGATAAAGATTCAGGGACAGTAGAAGCTGATGAATGAGGATTTTCTGATATCTGTAAGGTGTGTTTGGGCAACGTCTGGTGTAGTTTTAAAATTCTTTTGAGTCACAGTGTAAATATGTAACGTAAACATTCAATGCTGCAGAGTACGTCTAGTCTAGCTGATGTTGCTCAAGACTACCGGAGAGTAATCCAGGCCATGACATGATCGGAATTACTGACAAAAAATGAAAATCAACTTTTTAGTGGTTCCCAAAAGACCAAAATGGGGCGGGGAAAGGATTCAAATATTTATATTTCCAATCAAGGAAAAACTAAGGGATATGCTAAAATTGATACAACATTAATCAATCAATCAAATTATTATTTTGAGGATATAAGTAACAAGTCAAGTCTGGAGTAGGAGCAACCAAATTCTTATTAATTCCTGTCTCCATCTAAATCATCTTCTTTATTGTATCTGATTTGAATACACAATCTTGCACATAGATATATACTACAAATAAATACACTCGTATAAGACACAAATTCCTGTTGCAATAGTGAGGCCCTTTGTTGTTATTCCACGACAAATGAAGCAAACGTGATTTCTAAAGTTGATTCAAAGTTTTCTGTTTCAGTACTGCTGAAACAATGGACAAAAGCACATACTCACAGCCGATTTTATGACACTTTTACAGCTAAAAGAACAAAACAATTCCAGGCGGCCTGCTTAAAATTACAGGGGTAAAAAGGTTAACTGTAATTTTTCCTCACTGTTTAGAAAAAAACAACCATTTTTATTGACAGCTCCTGTTTTCAGATGCTCAAGAGTAGTTGGACAAGAATTTTATATGTAAGAATTATTTTTAGTACTTGGATAAAAATTGTTTGCAGTGAATGACTGCCTGAAGCCATGGGCATCACCAAATGCTCTTTTTACTCTATCGAGATGCACCGACAGGCCTTTACTGCAGCCACCTTCAGCTGATGTTTGTTTGTGGGTCTGTCCACATTCAGTTTTGCATGGGCTGAGATCAGGTGACTGTCTTTGCTTTGAGAAACTTTTGGGTTGCTTTCTATACTTTCCTTTGGGTTATCATTCATGTTCACTGTCAACCACTGTCTGCTCAGTTTTGCAGCATTTGCTTTAATCGGTGCAGAGAGTATAGGCCTGTACACTTCACATCTCATCCTGCAGCCTCTATCAGCAGGCAGCTCATACCATAACATTGCCTGCACCGTGGTTGACAGATGACACGGCGTGCTTTGGATCACAATATATTTCTCTTGTCCTCAAAACCTTTCTCCTCCCATCATTCTCATACAACTCAATCTTGGTTTCATCTGTCCAAAGAATTTCTCTCAGAACTGTGCAGACTCTTTTACAGATTTTCTGACAAACTAATCTGACTTCACTTATGTGCAAATAGATACTAGCGAACACAATTTGCAATGCTGTACATTCGCTGTTCAAGAACCAGAAAGCCTGTGCACCATACTGAAACTGCAGTTTTTCTCATCATGACAAATAAACACGCTAATCTCTGTTTGTAGCCTTGTCTTTTCTCATTTCCTCTTGGGTTTGGCTGATACCATAATTCTCCGTGTGGTGCTGACAGAGAAATCCTGCTTTGCCCACATCCAAACAATACTATATTATTTTCTGAAAGAAGCTGTGAACAACTTTTCGTGCTTTCTGTGGGTTTTTGTTTATATCAGTTTTTTTTTTCCACATTCTGATCATAATTGTTGTCCATTTCCTTGGTTTTTTCGCTTTCTCTCCCACTCCATTTCGGTCTCTTCAGTAATTCTGCTTGATGTGGGTAGAAAAGGATTTGGGAGTAAGAGGGGTGAGATGAATTAAAAAAAGAAAAAAAAAACATGAATAAAACACAAAAAAGGAGAAATAAATATCAACAAAGCTACCCCCAAAAAACCCTCTGAGTTTATGCCTGTGCTTGTTTATGTGCCTACCTGCACTGTGTTTATGTGGCTTGAATGAAAAGAAGAAGCTAGAGAATTTCTAAAGTGTGCATACATGTGTGACGAAGCTAATGGGACAGAGACGTGAGGGAGTCTGTGGATTCATGACTGGTAAAGGAGCACTGCAGTGCACGAACAGCATAACTGTGAAGGGTCGCTCACTTCTGCCTTTTCTCTTTAAATGTTTGGTGTAGATATTGGTTTCTTTAGAGTACCTCTTAAATAAAACAGAGTTTTTTTAATGTGAAAAACAGAACACATTTTCTCTCTACATTCCACATTAACCTAAAAAACAAAGCCTGCTTTGGTTAATATGCTTAAGCAGAGTCGGTCTGCAAAGCAACTTTCCCACTGTAAACTGTGAAATCATTCAACCCTGGAATCATCTCCACCGTGTTGCTTTAGCTGGACCTGTCGTCATATTGTAGCAATTCTGATTGATATTCCTGAGGAAAAGCTGCCAGACAGCTCGGCTGCATTCTACAGAAGCTTACTACTATAATGTGCATAATTTACCGTGCTCATTGTAAGCCATCCACTGCACTTCAGAATGATTTGCCATGAAAATGTGGCACAGGCGTTCAGTGTTGGACGTTCTGCATCCTGCAGATTCTCATGTTACTTTCTGTTAATTTTCCAGAGCGGGTCTCTCAGGGAGTGACAGACACAGCTGGAATGTGAAAGATGCATTATGTAAAGGGAGTAAAGTGAACCCCAAAAATTACTGGCATATCACAATGAATAAATGATATCACGGTAGTGCCGTGCAGTCAAGATGGCCAAACAGTGGAACAAAATCAAATGTGACCAGTTGTTATAACACTGACCTAGAGCAAACCAGAAGCGAGAGGTCAAAGTTAAAAACTTAAAAAATGCACTTAAAATCGTATTCGCTGTGTAAGCACATCACAAGGAAGGTGGAAAGAAATATATGTTATTAAGGCATTACAGTAGGATCACTATAACCGAGAGTAGAAGGAGCCAAGGGGACACAAGTACAAGTATTTGTAGTATATTAGCTGTCAACTCGTGTCACATCATTGGCAATGTTACAAAGCAAGCATGCCAATGCTAAGTTGTTCTGTCTGGGAGCCAATAATAGCTTCAGTGAATTAGCTGCAATCAATATTACAGGGTCGAAACGCCCAAAAAACTGCTGGTATGAAATTAAACTGAGACAATAGAAAGTATCACATCCAATGATTTGATCCAGCGTCAGTCACAGGTGCTGGAAAATGGCAGCGTGGTGTTGGGCTATGACACCTGTCAAAAGGCTCAGGCAGCATGGCAGCGCGAGCCGTTGAGTCAGGAAGGAAATGTGTTTTTCTTTTTCTTTTTTCCCTATATTATATATCAGATGAAGAATGGGCGAGAATGCAGCGCAGCGGTGATGGCCGCAGGGGCAGCCCCTAGTCAGTCGTACGTCTCCAACCAGTCACACTTAGCGGACCGTGGCTCTTTCAACCAATCCCAGTATCCCAGAGGAACTGGTTGACAAGACCTCCACCCAGGTATGCCGCTATCAAGAGTAAGCAACAGGTGCTGAGGTTTTCTTTGAGAGCGTGCTTGTTATGGGTCGCACTAGGCCTGGTGTGTTTCTCGATCCTCTTAAAGAAAAATAAATGTTTTGCTGTAGCGTCAAGGAGGTACAATAACAAGGCTGTATCTCTGACAAAGTTGATTTAAATTCCACAAAGGACACTGACTAAAGACGTACGTACATCTCACCATATTTTTTTCGAATTTAATTTATCCTTAAATCTGGTTCAGGTTTGAAAGAACATCTGTGCTTTGTGACTGTTCAATAAACCATAAGTGCATGCACTTTGATGTTAGAGCAGTTCCCACGTTATCATTTCTGCATAAGCATCTTCTTTATGTAAGTATCACCATAGTTAGAGATGAAAAGCCACATTCTTTTGAAACTTTCCTCTGCCTCATATAACAATAAAATCCCTAATTTATCTGGACACAGTAAATATTGCATTTTTTTGATATATATTAGCTATTTGGATTTTGCTAAGGATTAAAATTAGGGCCATGGATACTTTGGTTAACAGGTATGTTAACAGAGGTGGCTGTAGTCAGTTAGTAGGCTTCATCTCTGCTAATGTGAATCACCAAACTCATCCTGCTTTTAGGAGCATTTTAATGGACTTTATCTAGCAAATGTTACGGCCCTTTGTGGCTCTCCGAGAAGTTTGAGTCTCAATTCCCCTCAGCCCAACTGGTTGAGACAGGTGGCTGCCCCTTCCTGACCTGGTTTTTCTAGATGTTTCTTACAGTTAAAAGGGAGTTTTTCCTTCCCACCATCACCTAATGTTTGTTCACAGGGGAGACCATCTGATTGTTGGGCTTTTCTGTCTAATACTGTAGACCCTGTGGATGTTACAATGGACACAAGTATGGTAGCCATCTCAAAATAAAATTTTAAAGGAAGTTTAGCGCATGCCCCATGGGTAAAACCACCACGGTCCCAGTCCATCTACTTTTGTATGCATGGAATGGGAATCCCCCCCTCTTTTTTTCCCCTTTTCCATTGTTTTCAGATGAATGAAAATGATGACTACAACAAATGTACCTCACATGCCGGTCACGGTTGTATGGAAGTCTCATACAGCTTGAAAAAAAAGATTCAGCAGCCCCTTTATGGAGCGAGCAGTCATGCAGCTAACAACATATGCTGAGCAGTTACTGTGGGTAGGTGCCTCGGTGGCTGCAAACTCTGGCTTGCTGGTGTATGTGTGTGTGTGTAAGTGTGTGTCCATGTAGAGCTATGCTGTGGCTGTGGCCCACACACGCAGCTGAGTTTGTAAATGCCTGCGCTAGGATCAAAAGCCTGGCGATCCACAGCCATACTTGATTAGTGAAAGGCAGCTCACAATTGCTGCTCCACCAAAGAGTGCTGGACAGATGGACTTGTTTTCTGTTTTAATGCTGTAGCGCAGCGGTCCCCAACCCCCGGGCCTCAGACCGGTACCGGTCCGTGAGTCGTTTGGTACCGGGCCGCGAGAGTTGAGGCTCAGGTGTGAAATGTATAGTTTTCAGGGTTTTTATCGGTTTTCAGCGTTATTTTGTTATCGTTTTTATCGTTTACTCGGTTTTCCTGGGTCTTTTCACGTGTGTTATGAATAAATTTTCTTTTTTCCGGTACCAGTACTAGTTTTATTTTGTTGTATTTATCCGCGACACCTTAAAGACCTTATTGTCGGGCATAAACCGGTCCGTGGCGCAAAAAAGGTTGGAGACCGCTGCTGTAGCGCTTTGGGGGTTTCAGTATGTTTTACTTGGTCTTCTCCATCCAGTCACGTAAACAAGCTAAGCAACTGATTTCAGGTTATCTTGGCCTTTGTCCACATTATCAGCATTGTTTAATTTACTTGATTAATAATCTTAATTCTCACCACAAAGCGTCTCTTCAGTGTAGCAGTTTCCTTTCCCTATTTTGGTGACTTATTCTCCACCCTTGCAGTCAGAGCAACTGGACACACTTTTTAATTGCTAGTCCTTGGTTTTGTTTCTTAATGCTTCATTTGAAAACCAATTAGCTACTCTCTTGGATTCAATTACCAAAGTGAAAGCCTAGTGCTATCTTGCCCATGCAATAATAACATTATAATTGTATTCGCACACAGCCCCGCCTTCAGCCCACCTTTGGAAATACTGCTCTTACAAATGGTGCCCGATGCTCTTCCGGGGCCTCGGCTTTGTATTGTTTGAAATCATTCAAAGCGGGTCTAGTCATAGCCTTTGCTGATAAGCAACACAAAACTGTTGCACCTCTTTTGAAAGCATTTAAGGTGGGGTCATTTCATATGAATTTCTACTTGAGGACAGGGTGAATGCCTTAAAAATGTGTTTCATATTTCCACTGCCGTTGGCACAGTTTGACACGGGCGTCTGCATGTGTGCCTTTGAGGACAGCATGTGTAAAAATTAGTGTACACATGTGACAGAAAAAGGGTCTGAGTTTGTGGTTACGTGATTATGTGTGAGTGTGAGGGGCGGCAGGAGGGGTCGGGGTGGCTGCCTTGCTTTGCTGGTATGTCAGCAGTCAGTCAGAATCTGGAAAGTATCACTACTCACCGCTAGCATTGACGACGTGTGCATACAACACTGACTGTGCCCTGAAATGGTCTCAGACAGCACAGAATCTGCTCATAATGAGGCTGAAACTACAGAAAAATGATATTTTCAGACAGTATAATGGTGTGTGCCTTGATGACTTCACCACACTAATGCTATCATATTCTCAACTTCCTCAACATTTACTAGAAAATTGTTTTTCTAGGACGGGTAGTTGGTTATTATTAAAACAAGTATTGACTCAAACCTTCATTTATTACTGTGATACCATTAAATGCATATTAAAATATATTTGAATAAGATGTGTTTCTGTGAGTTTGGGCCAAAAGAAATCCGGAGAGTTTGTGTAAAAATCTGTGTGCCTCTGCATAAATGCTAAAACCCGATTCTATCAGAGTATCCCACTTGCATTCCTTCTGTAGGCGATGAAAATGAACAGAAGTGAATTTGCTCACTTGCAAGGCCTCAGACCACCAGCTAAGCTGTGTAGAGTGCAGTGATATTCACACCATTGTTAACTCCCCCTGTTGTGGGTGTTCTGATTAGCTTTAATTGGACTTCCCTTAGAAACGTTCACACTCTCACTTCACAGCAGCCACTCGCATAAATTTCAAGAGGTTAAGTGTAGTAGGTGCCTCGCAGATTGTTGGTCACAAAACAGTATCCACTTCCTGTATGGGTTGAGGTTGTCTTAACCTGCGTAAATCACATGCTTTGATTTCACTCTTTCTTCTGTCACCTGTTAACCGAATACTTTCAAAGATAATTGCTCCTGACACAACCATGCTGTAACCATACTGATCTGTGATTTGTGGAGTTGAATTGGCAGCAGTCATATCGGTACTTGAACCTGAGAAGACGAGGTTAAACTAGTGGGATTGTGAATGGGGAAATATTCCAAGTATACTTTTTTATGAGTTCTAAGAACACACAACATTAGCCTAGATCTGTTTTAGCATAATCAGCATGTTGCATGTCATATGTAGCTATTAAATAAATTGCATAGTCTTAAAAATGTAGCAGTAGCAGTTTTCTGTACAGTGCAAAAGTCTAGAGTTATCCCTCATTTCTTTAAATCTGGTTCCAATAAGTCAGACCTTGTTGTAATTGTTGTTTGGGTGGAAATGCCTGATAAGATATTTTATTACACCTGACCAAAAATCTCACTATGAAGGTAACCCTCCCGCTTGTTGGAGAAATTGTGGAAATACAAATGCAAATCACTATCATATTTTCTGGGACTGTCATGTTATTAAAACTTATTGGAAGGGAATACATGCAGCAATACAAGAGACATTTGGAAGATATTTACCTTTGGAAAGTAAAACTCTATTTTTTGGACTTATGCCAGAAGGATGGACAAAGAACGATAAACACTTGTTTAATATTTTACTGGCAGCAGGCAAAAAAGCCATCACAAAAAAATGGCTTTCTTCAGAGAGCCCAACTATGAACATGTGGATGAACATCACAATGGACATTTACAGAATGGAGAAAATGACAGCAGATGTGAACTACAAGAGGGACCTGTTTGTATCACGATGGAAGAAATGGATGGGCTACATTAAAAAACGCAGGCCAGTTTTTGCTTTTGCTTTAGATTTTGACTTTGTAACTACTAGAAGACTAGAGGAAATATTAGTTATAAACAAACAAACAAAAACACACTCCCTACATTTTTTTCTTTCCTTTTTCTTTTTCCTTATGTATCTTTATTTATTTATTGTTTCCTGTTTTGCTTCTTTTTCTTTTCTTTTCTTTCTTCTTCTTCTTCTTTCATTCTTTTTGTATGGATATTTTAGTTGTTTAAATATAGAAAAAAAAGAAAAATGTATGTAGTGACAAATTGCTGAAGTTGATGGTATTGTATAGTGATTCCAAAATGTCAATTAAAAAAAAAGAAAAGAAAAGAAAAGAATACCAGCAATGAAATGGCAACAATAAAAGCATGAAGAGAAATTAGACCAAAATGTTAGCCCGTCATGATGCCATCTGTTCTCTTTGCACTGCATTAAATAATAATAAAAAACAAAAAGAAACTGATGAATGTTGATGAATGTTATGCTGATGAATGAATCAATGAAGCAAAAAAGGCACCAAAATGAAGGAATGACCCATGTTGCGTCTACACATGCATCAGACAATTTCTTTAGCTATATCTATGAAAAATGATAAAGATTTCACAGACATGAAATTGTGTTTTTGGACCAACGAGGTGATTCCCATGATGCTATTGGCTGAAAACCTGCTATATCGTGTCACAGTGTCTAAGATATACCAAGATATATCTACACAGGTGGATGCTAAAGCTATGTACAGCAGATAAACAGTATCTGAAAGCCACGTTTTTAAGAAATTGTAAGAAATCCAGCAAAGATCTGACAAAGAACCTGAGATGCATTTGACCCGTCAGTTGATCCTAGCATTGTTCACTGTAGCCTCTTGAGAAATGTTCTCAGTGGAAGGATAGCTTTCAATAAGCAACAAGGGAAAGGAAAAGAGACTGAAGCATACCAAATGATAAAAGAACTGGACTGAAAATCAGTGGCAACACGTATAACAGAATTAATTATGGCCCAACTTTTTTGGTCTAATTTGTTTGTATGGAGGAGGCCAGGAAAGGTTGTAGACAGAGACAGTCATCTGTAAAACACAGTACAGGATCAGTCATGGTTTGAAGCTGCATTTCAAACCCTAACCACATTATTGTGGTTAATGCCAACATCCAAAGAGGAGCTTTGAAAGTCCTCCAAGGAGTCTCGAGAACTATTCCTGAAAACTGTTTAAGGGAATTATAACAAAGGAAGAATAAACATGTTCATACCAAATGTTGACTTCTAAGCAACTTTGCCTTTTCCTTATGCTGTAGTCCCAAGCATGTTTGGATGCATCATTGTAATCACTGCACCTATTTCCATATAGAAAGATAAAGAAACGTTTGCGAAGTATTTCAGGTTTTTCATATCATATCTACATAATCAGTACAGTATCTGGGAAAGTTCATGCAGACATCATCTGTTTAACACGGTGCAAAACACAATGAGCGCTTATTTGGAATTTGAAATGCCAACTTTAAACTTGGGAAATTAGCTGCTACATTCAGCATTTAGAAATCCTGATTACATTTTAGATTCAAAATAAATGAGAATTGCAAATGTAGTCAATAGTGAATAATACATTTATTTTCTCAAGTGTAATCCCTTTAGACTACTGTGATGTTTAAATACCAAAGCTGTGGTGGTATTACTACTGCTAACAATAAATCGAACCGCTTTCTTATCCGTGGCCTAGAAATAGTAGTCCAAGTCAGTATTCACAGCACGAACTTTACAGCCTGGGTGATGATTAATTTAAGTAAACAGTTTGGAGTAGGTCAGTGGTTCCACTTTGCTGCGCTACAAGTGTTCATCTTAGAGATGTGCTGAAATATATGCTGTATGTATTCCAAAGGGAGGTGTGAATATCAACAACAAAAGTCATCAGTGTTGAGTAATATAAACCCAAGCATCCATCTTTATTAATGTCACTGGTTTATGTTAGAGGATCTCAATCCTACTTGGATACTAAAGTGGTCCTGAAAATAAACAGCTTCATGAAAGGAGTGGGGAAAAAATGGAAATCAATCACTGAAACTTCCATATCTCCCTTTCATATACAGCACAGGGAACAAAATCCACAGAATCTTTAGAAAATTTATACGTATGCACTTCTTGGCTGTGAAAAAATGTTTTATATGCATTTTCCCTTTTTGGAGTATTCCTTAAGCAGCATTAAGATTTAAATATAGATATGTAGTGGGGATAGGTTAATTGGTTAAACCAAATTGCCCGTAGGTGTGAATGTGAGCGAGAATGGTTGTCTGTCCCTGTGTGTTAGCCCTGTGACAGACTGGCGACCTGTCCAGGGTGTACCCCGCCTCTCGCCCTATGACAGCTGGGATAAGCTCCAGCGCCCCCCTTGACCCTGAAAAAAAGGATAAGTGGAAGCGAATGGATATAGATATGTAAAACTATTGATAGGATTTTTAAAAAATGCATACATCTCTGGAAGACTTAAAGAGTTAAACTCCATATCATTTCCTGATTTGACGTACAGATAGAGAGGAGTATGGCGTGCAACAAATGCATGTTTCCCATTAGGCTTCCAGGGCACCTCTATAGGCATAACCTATTAACAGAGTCTCTCTTTATGACTAAAGCCAGTGTATTCACACCATTATATTCATAACTATGGGCTACCACTGGATGCCATGCTGAGATAATCAGAAAAACTCCCACAATCACACATTTGCAGGCTCTTCATGAATATCTGATCCACTGCTGAAGTGAGTGGAAGACAGCCTGAAACCCTTTTGTCATTAAATCTGCTCGTTTGTTTGTGTAAGGGGCTCAGGAGGAGAGCCGGGGAGAACCGGGGTGGTCCGCAGGGAATGTTTACTGAGCACCTCTTCTCCTGAATGCACTTTCTGCAGCAACGGTGAGACTGGAAGTTGTAGAAAAGTCTGTATAAATCAATAGCAGGATGTGGAAGTTTGGTTTGTGAGGCTAGTGTTGAGACAGTGGTGTGTGTGTGTGTGTGTGTGTGTGGATGGGGGCTGGGGTGTTAGCAGCGCAGCAGGGCTTATCGAGGGCTCGTGAAGCATCGTCTCCTGGGCTTACTGTGGGGACATTTAGAAGCAGCTGCTTTTTTGCTGTGATAATGGAGACGTTGTCCTGTGTCACTCGGAACTTTGTATGGTCAACCCCCCCATACCGTTTCCCTCCCCAGTGCTCCCAATCCTGTGTTGCTTTCCCTGCAAATGCACAAAAGGGTCGGTGCAGGGTCAGTTTAGTCGTCTAACCCTCACTGAAACTTCTATCTACCTCTCTCACTCTCTCTCTGCATACCAACTTCCCCACTCCCCTTCCTGCCTGATGTGGCCCTAGACAGAATCTCATCTCACACCACTTGCACGGGCTCCCTCAAAAATGTCAAAGCAGGTCTTAATTTAAAAGCCTCCCTCTGTCCACCGCAAACTGTTCCGCAGTGCTTACCACTCACTTATCTTTTTGCCACTAGATGTACACAATTAAAACGCCTTTTGAAAAATTTATGGGCTCTGTTTTTAAACAGATTTTGTTTTAATTTCCCAAGACCATTGTCCCTAAGCACCAAATTTAAGCAAGCCAAATGCTTGACATAGAAAAAGGAGGCACTCAGCATGACAGATTAATGCTCTTGTTTCCTTAGATGCTAAAGTGATGTCAGTGCTCCTTTGACTCAGTGTTTCTCACAGCATTTGACTCTAGTGGCTATAAAGGAATGTGCCTCTCTCTGTTCATGGTCAGTCAGAAACAAATCATGTGCTCGCCCTGCAGTGTTTGCTGAAAAACCCCTGCGAGACCTTGAGGCTTGGAAACGTTTATGAACACTCAGAACTACAGGAAACATCCAGAGGAAAACGTCCCCCTTTACTCCCGCCCTCGGCCCCTCCTCTCCTCACTTCTTTACCGGCAATGGATTTGGGACCAGAGAGCTTGAGAAAGGCCAAAGGTGAGTGAGGGAAAAGCATAGATGACTCTCAGATGGATTAGGTCTAAGTGATCCAGACTCTCCCACGCAATCACAACACCTAAGAGGTTATTTTCAGCAGACATCAGTCTGTTTGACCGGTCACAAAGATGGTACTTTTTACCGACAAGAAAGAAGGGCCTCTTTTACAACCAGCTCTCTTTAATAAGAGTTTTATCCTGCCTCTTACATATATCTATTATTGTATTTTCAAGAGCCGGCTATAAATAGCATTATTATTACAGCTATTCAAAGAAGCAGGTTTAGTGCCACAAGTCATACTAAGAATGTTTTACTGCACACAGCCGATTATTCAAACTGGCCTGAATAAGATTATCAGTGAATTAGTTCAGTGTAAATTCTTTGACAAATTATGAATCCCCGTGCAGAGGTGGGTAAGCGCTCATTAATCTTGCATACATGTGAAAATGGAGTTGGGTGGCTTAACACTCTTAAACTCAAATTAACTGCGATCCATCATCTGCAGTATATCTCACTCTTCCAGGAAAAGGGACATGATAAGAGAGAGACTGCTTATCAAAAACCAAACACTGTACTCATTTGTATCTTTCAAACATTTCCAAGAAAAGCCTAAAGTTCTACTTCCAAAGTTGGATTTCATTCAAGGTGGATAAAGCCTCCTTCATGGCCTCCTGTAATGGATGATTATGGTATCTACTATCTATTAAAAAGACAAATTATTGCTGTAACAGGCTTGTGAATTTAGGAGACTTTATGAGCTGTTCTTGTATAAAGGGCACCAATGGTTTTGCCACCCAAATCTCTTGGGTAGCAGCTTAACACAGGTATCAGATTAAAGTCCAAATTTCCATTATTTCGGTACTGATTGTGCCAAATAAGATTATTCGATAACATATTTGTTGTCTTTTACACATTTTGATAACGAAATTGTGTTCTAATCAACCCAGTGCATGACATATGTATTGGATCACTTATCTCTATGCCTATTTTTCCCTACTGGGAAAAATGCCATGAAACTGTTCATACTGAATCTCTCTTCCTAATAAAATTAAACGTTTTATGGAAATACTGGCGCTTCTACAGTTACATGAGACTTTATGAGAAAGAAAAGTTACTATTGCCAGAATTAGAGACTTATCAAGTGTGGAGAAGAAAAGCTAATTCGAACCATTCACTTCAGCTACTTTATACTTCTTTTTTCTTTCTATGTCCACACTACAATTCGATATCTACTCTTATCAACCACTCAAAGCCTTTTACACCATGAGGAAAGCACATTTAAATATATGCAGAAGCTAAATCACATAACTGATGTGTTTGTACAGCATTACAATCTAAGTATTAATTCCTTGTGTATGTATCTTTATTATTTTTGCCTATGGAAAGATGCATACTCTTCACCAAGATCTTACTGTCACTAAACACACCTTTACAGCAACACAGATTGCATTCAGTCCAAAAAGTTTGAGCCAGATCTGCTGACGGCTTTTGTTAATAACTAATGAAATATGTGCCTATATGATGTTGTCACTCTGTTTGGCACAGCTGAGTCATTCACTGCTCTCAATAATATTTGCCTGTTTGTCTTGGAAAGATATGAGGGTTTTTTTTACATGCAACATGTCTTTTCTCTGTGTGTTTTTATTATATTCTATATATAGCTATTATACTGGTTCCCAACTAGAAGAAAGACTACGACTGACTGATGCCGGCGGCAATATGTTCATTACAACATCAGCAGTTTTTGTTGTTCTTATATTGTAAAGCATGAATAATTGTCTCTGTGCATTAGTGATGGTTTTTCTCTTTATCAGCAGCTAATAAGAAATATCATTCTTAGGAATGAAAAACTGGGACACTTTGAGCTGCAGAGCGAGCGTTGCCTCAGTCATAGTACTCCAGCTCCCCCTCTCTCCTGTCAAGCACTTTCCCTCTCTCTCCCATTTTTTTATACTCATTCCTCACACAGCTCCCCTCTTCCAAGGCATTTTTCTCCCTCTCACCCTCATGTATTTCTTCTCCCGTTCCAAAATCTTTATCCCCTTTTGCCCTCCACCCACTTCTCTAATCAGACACAGTCATACATCGGTATCTCTCTAAAACCAGTCTCCCGCTATCTCTTTATCAAGCAGTCTTTCCTTTTCTCATAGTGCTCTATCCTGTGTTTTTCTCCTCCTCTCAAAATCCTCTTCTTACTTCTTTTGAGAGCTCTCACATGTGGATTTGATTGTTGCAGCTAACACAGCAGAAACAGCTGAAGGCTGGAGGATGGGGTACGGGAGTATGTTAGATAAAAATCCATTACATCAACTCATTTTCTCAGCAACTCGGTAAACAAGGCCTACCATGCTACCATGGCTGCTGATTTCTCATAATAGTTTTTCATATATATTTTTTAATCTGGATGTGACAGAGTCACTTAGATGGTCTTATCTAATTTGTTTATTTTGCCAAGCAAATAACGATTAAAATACCTTTGTGATACTTGTTAGAAAACGTAAGTGATTAGAGACGCATCGACTGGAATCGGCCAGTTTGGAGATTCTCAGCCCTGACCGGTGACCTGCCAGTCAGCCTCATATAAGTCCAATTACAAGCTTGTCTGTTTATTGCAACTGCAACACATGCACAGCAACACAAACAAATAGTCACGCATACACTCACAACCTCATCCTAACATATCGTTAGCATGGGAGCTCCTCACTGTGAAAGTGAACATTTGTCAGAGTAAACCACGTTGGAAGCAAAACAAACAAACATAATCACACACTTAAATCACGCTCACCCACCTGAACATGGAGATTTTAAAGAAGCTAACAAAGGAAAAGTGACTCAAGCTAAAAGTATTCAGAGCACAAAGCCAACCACAAGTCAGCAGCCACAGAATCAGCCTCAGTATGAGCAAAGGATCAAAGCGCTCAAAAAGGAAAAAGAGTAAAAATGATGTGATTACCTGACATTCTTCTGTTAAAAAATCTGTTTCACCTGTTTTTGGTGAAATATGTCGGATCACTGGGTGTACAGTAGCTCATTTTCTGTTATAAGTATAACTAATTATTTATTTGTTTATTTATTCATTCATTCATTCATTCATTCATTCATTGGGATTAATTATTTGGTCCTGTTTCCAGTAGCAGAGCACTTTATTTTCAGCTGTTTTAGTAAGATAAGATACTGTAACTGCAGTTTGGTGGAAAATGTAAGGTTTCATAATTTCTTTTATTATGAAAGTTAAAGTTACTGTCAGTTATAGAACGAAACCCAGAGTCAGCAAGAATCAGCAGGTCACACTTTGTAATTGGTGCATCTGTAATTATTATGTATTACTTTAATTGCAAACTCACAGTATGTTAAACAAAAACTTTATTAACGAGTTACATTGTAACTCATTAACCCTCACAGTGGCAAGTAATTATGAACTACTGAGTCATGAAAGAGTTCTTTTCTTAAAAATGGGCTCAAAAGAAAGTCTAGTTTGAAGGCTTCCAATGGAAATTTGTTTGATTCAAGATGTTCACATCTTGGCTCATGTGACTCATGTCACCACCAACTCCCAGGACAAACTCATAATGGGTTCAGTACCTGGTACTCTCCATCGGCTTTTAGGACTGAGGCATCCTCCCAACTGAGCAGTGACATGTCCTCGTGAGCCTGAAAAAAGTCCAGTTACTTTCAACTCAAGTGCTGAAGACTAACATGTCATGAATGACTGAGAAACAGCATACTGACACCAGATGATATTCACTGAGTCACACAGATGGGGGAAGTGAAAGCGATAAGCTGGGCTACAAGTGATTTGTACAGCAAGTTGCAGAGGTACAGCAACTATAAGCATGCTAAAGCAACTTAATTGCCACACCCTATAAGATTTGACAACAGTTTACTAGACGGTTATCAACCAGTTGTTGATGAGAGCAACAAGGTCAGCTGATCTGCTTAACTTGCCTTTACTGTAAATAATTAAGTACAATGCATTTATAAAACTAAGTTTAAATACTTAATTCAACTTTTGTTCAAAAGTTCTCAACAAAATAAATTATAATCAATAAAATATATAACATAAAAAAGCAAAAATTGTGCCCAAAAGACAAACTAAGACTGCTACATAGAAACTACATACAAAATTTGGAGCTTTCTCTTGTTTCGTTTTTAAGTTCTAGAAAGGCTCGGTACTTTGCTTTCTTCATACGTGCTTTAAAAAATACTTATTGCTAACATTTACTTGTGCTGTATGCATTCACTGAAGCAGCATAGTTTATTGAGTAGAAATATTCATTGGAAGAGAATTATTCAAGAAAAAAAGAGGGCTCCCAGTGGTATCTCCAATGGGAGTTGAAACAGGCAACAAAGTGTGTTTTTTTGCTGAATAAGCTGGATTCAATTAGATTCAAAATTAAAGTGATTTTCTTGTCTAATTTGCACCAAATTCATTCATCAATGAAGTACCCATCATCTCATGAAGCAGTTAAAATTTGCTATCTTACTAACAGGAAGACAAATTTAGAAATCCTCTAATTGTGCTTGTTATACATTCTTGACTGATCATTCATTAGGAACTTGTTATTTATTTATTTTATTGATTATGTAACACTTTGTTTTTTCACTTGGAAGATTGAATGATTCCTCTTGGTTTTCATTCACAAATTCCTTCTGTGCATTACCATGGTTTCTGCGAACAGCAAGTCTGACAAACATGATGACATTGTGACTATGTGCCCCTTCATGCATTTGCTGATTTGACCACAGAGTGGAGAGCCACAGCCAGAGTCAAAGTTTCATCTGGTTGCCCATTTATTGACATAGAGCCACTGGATAACGAGACTCAGAGCCACCAACTGACCGAGAATGACAGCACTGATGGACGAGAGGACTCAGAGCCGTGACTGAGCAGGAAACGCAACAACAAGAACTGCAGATGAGAGCAAAAAGGCTGGGTTAAACGAGACTGGAAACGGCCGTAAGGCTGGGCGGATCCACCCAAAAAGTTGATGATTACAAGAATGAATCTTTGAAGTAACAGCAACAAAAACAACTGGGTCAGACAAGTGATCAATAACTAGGATCTCTAACTGCAGTTTTTTATTGTATAGGACTTAGATGAAAAGAGGAAATAAAATCCTGCAGAATGCTCAGAGTTGATTGTAATGTCCAGGAGATAAATGAGAAACAGGAAATTGAGCATGCACAACATGAGCAATTCTGCTTTCTGCATTGCTTATTCCACTTCAATCCCTTCTTTCTTATTTATTTATTTATTTACTTTTACTTATTTATTTTGTTCTTCGGTGGAATTCTTGGTAGAGAAAGAGAGAAAACGAATCATTTGGTTTTCGGGTCGTGGACAGAATTGTTTGCAGGGAGTTTTCCCACACCGCAAAACACTGCAAGATGTTTTACATTGTCATCACCTAAGGATGGCACTCCCAAACCCCAGTGACTGAGTTCCTCTTCCATGTGTTATTAATTAGTACTGGTACTTGTGCTAATCTCACTCGAGGAACTGGAATGATTTTGGAATGATTTAAGCCAAATATGTTGCCCACTTTGACCAAATTCCCCAGAAGTCATGCCAGGAAAAAGTTGCTCACATCTACAGTTTTGTGAAGCTGCTTTCAGACTGTCAGCCATGTCTTTCTATAGCTCCCCCGCCAGCTTAGTGGGCTCAGTCACGTATAAGGTGCGTCTCCTTTCTTCTTTCCACTTCTGCACACTAAGCAACTTAGTAAAAAAAAGTTATTTTCATAACGTAAACATTTCACTTTGCTTTGAGACACTCTTTTCTTCTCCAGAATGCACATTAAGGCCTCTACGATTGACTGGGAGACTTTGGGTGCTGTTGGCAGGATGTGGTTTGCTGTTAGCTTGCTCAGGTAAGCCATTTATTCCCATTAGTGCTGATTGTGAAATAGTGCTTTATTCTTCTTTTACCTGTCATGGCTGCCAGATGTAGGCCTGTCGCACTCCGCGACTACAACGCTGACAAGCGAGTCAAAGGCATAGCCCCAAGTGTGGAGCTAATTGGTTTTCGTGTGGATTTCTCACTCCATTGGAAAACACGAGCAACTTATCTTTTAGAAAAACAGATTTTTCCTTCTTTCTTGCTTTCGATTTATTTCAACCTTCCCTGAAGCATTTGCTTATGAAACACATTGCCCTACATCACTTTCTATTAGACCACTTAACACAGAGATAGATTTCAGTTTGTTGAAAGGAATCGTGCACATTGACCTTAATTATGTAAGACAAAGAAAAACTGCTGTAAAAATAATAGCAGGCTACATTTATTAGGCACCGAGTTAAACTGAAAATGTGTTAGGGCTTTTGTTATTTTTTATAATGGAGAGGTTTTAAGATCAGATACTTAAGCTGTCGTCTGAGATTTTAATTAATTTTGTGTTTGTCTGGGTATTTATGCCAACACTGAGTCACTGCAGTCATGCGAAACTTTATGGATGTATTCGTGTAGGTGGCTGCAGCTGTTTTCCAAACTTATCTGGCTCCAAAATCTTGTCAACATATGCCTTACACATTTTACTTCTCAAATCCAAAAGCGGCTGTGTCCTGGACACTTTAACTGTCCTATTAGCAATTAACTCAGTAACGGAAATAACAGGACTTTAGTGCACCATGGTGATGGGCAAAAGTTCCAAATATGCGCTATTCTGTTCAGAAGATGGAAAAAAACAAAAAGATGAAAATAATCAGCAAAAGATGTGTGACCAAGCAGTGGAACTGGCTGTCTTTTATTATAGGAAATAAATTTAAGAGTGAGATCAAAAGAGAGACGACTGCACCGTGATTTCGTTTAGCGTGAGTACCTGGACATCATCGGGGCTTTACATTCAGGGCAAGTAGATCTAACTCTCAAATGGGGGACAGCAAGGAGATGAATGGGCTTGATTACACCAAAACATTAGATATAACAAACCACTAATCTGATGGTCCATCTGCAGTCGTACATCTTCATTTATCATCCACCTTCCTGTCCGTCAGCACCGTGGCTCAGGGGCAGTCCTGAAGCCAGACAGGGTAAACTCCTTTCTGCATGAGGATTTCATGACTCAGCGCCAAAGCATCCATCAGTCTGTCTATATCTGTTCGAGGGCCTTCCAAAGGTAAGTATATGCTCCCTAAAGATATCCTGCAGATCTACATTTTCTTAATGAGGTCCTGAATGTCTGGGGATTATATGTTTGATGAGATAAAAAGTGCTCTGATTTGGAAACCGGATCAAATTCAGCTGTCTTTGCAAATATGTGTTTTCCGCTTGTGGGCACTTATTAGCTTTCTGCTGTATGCAATCCATTGCATAAGCGTGCATTTTGTTGCATTATCTGGTTTGCTAATTAACTCAATCTGGTCACTTAAATGCTATTATGAATATCCTGTTATTATTTCGATCCAAATGCAATTGGTGCAGAAGGCTGAGAGGCATCCTACAGTGTGGAAAACAAAAACCTTCTCTAATAATGGAAGGCAGACTTTCAGAAGTTTTGGGTAAGAAAAGGATTCTGACATCTTTATTAAGCAGAAATCTACAAATAACAAGTCACGTACAGTAACCATACACCATAAGTGTTGCTAAAAGGTGCATGTTGAAAAGCTTAGTTATCCCACAAGTGGAAATGAAAACCAGAGTTTTGTAGAGCTGACTAACAGAGGCTTTATTTCCTGAACAGATGGCTAAACTGTTTCCTTTTACCACTAACGCTAACGTGTTCATTAAAACGGTTTTGTGGAGGTCAGGGAGTACCAGGCCTTCTATCTGTTATCAGAAGGTGCTGAGACACATCATCTGCTTCAGAGACACTGGTCCATCAAACTCTCAGGCAATTACACTGAGAGCTGAGAGGTCAGGGAGTAGGGGAGGAAGGAATGAGCCTGCCGGATCAGCTTATCAGATGGCCCGGGAACAGCTGAGGATACTGGCGGCTCCTTTTTCAGAAGTCGAGAGAGTTCAGTGCAGAGTGGGAGAGCAAAGGTCATGAATTGAAGTCTTATTTCACAGATTTCTTTATCGGGGATCTTTTAAAATATTCAGACCGAGCCGCAGAAGGGTGTGACTGTATTAGAATAATTTTAGCGCATAAAGTACTCTATGGTGAATCAGCAGGAACCTTTTTACTGACAAGTACAGTACAAATATATGCTCATTGACCACTATATTAGGTACACCTGGTCAACTGCTCGTTAACACATATTTAGTCTGCTAATCACATGGAGGCAACCTATAAAGCTTTTAGGCATATAGACAGGGCCAAGACAACCTGCTGTAGTGTAAACTGAGTATCAGAATGGAAAAATGGTCATTTTCAATTCAATTCAATTTTATTTATATAGCGCCAAATCACAACAAAAGTCGCCTCAAGGCGCTTTATATTGTACAGTAGATACAGAGAAAAACCCAACAATCATATGACCCCCTATGAGCAAGCACTTTGGTGACAGTGTGAAGGAAAAACTCCCTTTTAACAGGAAGAAACCTCCGGCGGAACCAGGCTCAGGGAGGGGCGGGGCCATCTGCTGCGACCGGTTGGGGTGAGAGAAGGAAGACAGGATAAAGACATGCTGTGGAAGAGAGACAGAGATTAATAACAGTGACTTTATGTGGTTGCTGATGCCAGATGAGCTGGTCTGATTGTTTCATCTGCTGGTTGTCCCACACAACCATCTTTAGGGTGGGAAAATATCCATCGAGTGGCAGTTCTCTAGGCAAAAGTGCATTGTTAGGCTACGTCTACACTAATCCGGATAAATTTGAAAACAGTGTTTTCGTCCACACTATGGTTTTCAATCGTTTTCATCCACACTGAAAATGCTACGTTCCTGTACTGTGCATGCGTGAAATGTAAGATGATTTGACCTGCGTCCTTTCTGTCTGCTGTTTGTTTACTTTCCGACTCTTTGAAACGTCGCGGCAAAATGTTGAGAAAAGGTGTCGCGTTTTATCTGGAGCTATCTGAAGGATGTACAAACTGATATTAATCTTTAATAGGCTGTCAAAATTGAGAGCAAACAAAACTGCTGTACAATGCCATCCGCCACCTTAGGCTACGTTCACACTGCAGGCGAAAGCGCATCAAATCCGATTTTTTTGACCCTACGCGAACCATATCCGATCATGGTATGACAGTGTGAACGGCACAAATCCAATATTTTCAAATCCGATCTGGGTCACTTTCGTATGTGGTATTGAATCCGATACATATCCGATGTTTTAGAAAGCGACTGCTGTTTGAACGGTCACGTCGCATTAAATCCGTCTTTTATGTCATTGACACAAGACAGACGCCAATTATCAGCGCCGGAGAAGCGCCCGAGAAGACATCGCGAACGCTTCCTGGCCATCCCGTGTAGATGTCAGTGAAACTGTTGGGAAGACAACGTTGGAGAAACGTGAACATTTTATTTGTACTGTATAATCTGCAGATTCTGACAGAAATCTGCAACTATCCTTTGAAGCACCGCTCCTCTAAAACAGCAATAAGGATAATTATTAGGTTATTCACATTATTATGTAAATAACAAAATAACTTAAAGCAAAAATTGGGAAACGTAAAGTCCGAAGTCTTTATATTAAGGGCCATCAGTCAAACAATATTGTTTGCTCTGGGTCTAAACACAGCGCGTTGTGTGTGACATCTTCTTTTGCGCATGCGGCCGCTTTGAGCGTTCACACTAGAGAGCGTTTGCTGTCACATTTTATTTGTAGTGTGAACAAGCAGACAAAAAAATCGGATTTGATCAAAAAATCTGAATTGAGCATTAAGACCTGCAGTGTGAACGTAGCCTTAGTTGAATTGGTCACATGACTGCATCATATGACTTAAAATCCATCATCGTTTTCAAAAGCCTCCGTTTTCGCAGTCCACACTGCGACGCGAAAACAGCGTTTTCATTCAAATGTATCCGCTTTGGAGACGTTTTCAAAAAGCTCAGTTTTCCTTGACCAAAAACGCCGTCTCAGTGTGGACGGGAGGCCAAAACGCATCATTTTGTAGCTACATATGTCAATCTTTTCATGACCACAGTGTACCCATCTTTTGATGGTTGTCCCAAAGCTCAAATCACTTCAAACTAGTTTCTTGAAAATGACAATAAGTTCATTGTACTCAAATGGCCTCCACAGTCACTACATCTCAATCTAACATAGCAACTTTTTGGGATGCGATGGAACAGGAGATTTGTAGCATGGATGGGAACCCAACAAATCTGCAGCAACTGTGATTCTATCATGTCAATATAGGCAGAAACCTCTGAGGATCGTTTCCAGCACCTTGTTGAATTTCTGGCATGGAGAATTAAGGCAAGAAAGTAAATGGGGGCGGGGGGTCCAAATCAGTACTAATACCTAATAAAATAGCCGGTGAGCAGACCCAATATTGAGTTTGTCATCTTTCTGCCTCTGGCTCAACCCTCCAAACCTCATCTTCATTTTTTTTTTTTTTTTTATCTGTGAACTGGTGATTAGGTCAGCTAGCAAGATGCTCCAGACTTTTAAGTTCATTCCCCTGAAGCTGGAATGACAGTTAGTGGCAACTAGCCACATTACTGAGAAAGATGCCAGAATTAAGGGAAGGAGAATTCATTTTCTCAGTAAGAGAAGCTTTTATTGAAATATGAATATGCAAACAATGAGACAGAAATATGAAGTTTCAGCTCACTGACAAATGTCAATAATTCATGATGAGTGGCTTACAGCGAGACCAATCCCTTTAAAAGGCAGTACTGTAAAGTAAATATTTTATGAATGTCAAAGCTCAACTCTCTCTTTGTAGTTGTTCACATGAACAGAGACTTCATATGCTCAAAAGAAAAAAAGGAATACAAATTCTGGATGTCTGGAAGCGATGAGTCCACATTCCCAGTCACTGAAATCTTTGATCCATTTCTCCCCAGGTTCATCATGTTTGCCATGTCTGTGTTTTACATGGTCATCTATAAGTAAATATGACTTCACTGTCAACTGCACATCACGGGGGTTTCACAGGAGTGCTCCACCAAATGCAGCGGATAATAAACCACCAGCTGGGTATCTTACAATGACCTGCACAGACTGAAACCAAATGGTCCTGGCTTTCACTGGGACGCTGTACGGACCAGTGGAAATCCAGCCAATGAAATCCACCACCTGAGCGGCCCGAGGAATGTTTCTCTAAAGCATGGTTCATATCTCCTTCATGTATCTTAAAAAAAAATCATTTTATATTTATTTTTATGGCACTAGATCCTTTTGCTCTTCCTGCTTGGAGGATGATTTAAAACATGCCATTCTTGTAAAAGCGTTCTTCTTAGAACCCAAATGTGTTTCTGTCCCTTTGAAGATACAATCCTCTCCATATGTAACCGACTCATTCTTAATGTCTGTCTTCACCCATTCACTTTGTCTGCAGTTGATAATGCCCGAAGAGAGCTCAAGGCTGAGAGTATAAACAAGCTTCGTGCATATCTTGCCAGTGCTTAATGCATAACATGATCTCCATCACATGATCTCCATCTACTAAATGTGCACATTTATCCTGCTAAAATAGTCAAAAATGCAATGACCTGTACTCATTAACTGTAATCTGTGCAACGCCAAAAGGAAAAGGACTGTGTTTATTTTGACTCGAGCAAAACAATCTCCATCGCCATTCCATTCTCCTGCCAGATTAATTGACATAATTGACTTTTGTTTGCAACAGAAGGTAGAAGGCAGACTCCTCGACACCGCCAGCCTGGCAGCCAGAAACAACTGGAGCGCTACGTAGCCGCTTTCTGTGACGAGACAACGAGGCAAGCACTTTGAGTAATTTAGCACGATTTAGTCTATATATCTGTTCAGATCACTTGTAGCAGTGTAGAAATTCTTTGCCCTCTGTGCGCAACAACATAAAGCAAACCAGAGATCTAAAGAGAGATCTTTCTCAAACACTTCCCCCTGCTTTTCAGCTATAGACATTTTTGTCGGGAAGATATGTCAATTATGCGGCGTGGTCTCCATCAACAGCTCAGCACTTCTTTTAAAACATTTTCCCTGCCAGAGTGGCGATCTATCAGCAAAGTGTTGGGTATACAGGACCCCCGTTGACATATATGGGACACCCAAGAGACATCATTCAGCATTTTCTGACTTTCTGACCTCATCTCTCTGACTCTTGTCATTGGCTAACATAAGCCCTGAACCTAGCTTCCTGGGCACACACATACGCTAAGGAAGTGGAAATTACCTGTTAATGCTGTCAATGCTTCAATGCTTCAATGCTTCAATGCTTTTTGCAAAGCAGACTGATGAAACCTCCACCACCTCCATTACCCAGCATATTAAGAAGACAAAGAAGTTGTCATTGGGGGTGAGGCGGTTTTATCTCCCCAATGGGGTACTCTAGAAACCAAAATTATGCAAGGTATTAAAATATTAACACTTTTAGCTGCGGAACGACGCTGGCTTAATATACCGACTAAAAGCTCGCTTGTGCCATATTTTGTTATTTCTTTCAATAAATCCCTCTGCTCATAAGAAATACCTGATAGCACTGGTTATGGCTTTTATGCACCCGTTTTATAATGCACTGTAAAGAAACACAGCCTTTGTGGTATTAGGAACATCACAGATTCAGTGAGATTAAGAGAAAATGCTTAGAAGTAATCAAGTTCCCTGACTGTATTTTCCCTCGGCCATCTGGTAGCTATTGAACACTGTTTTGGGTACTTTGAAAAAGAGCCCATAGCTTACTCATTATACACACACTCGTTCCCTCTCACTGTAGCTCCCTGCCCCTCCTCTATTTGTGGATGTCTCTTATCCATTCCCTTCTTTTCTTTTTCCCCCTTTTCTTTTTCTGCCTGTGTCTCCCTCACCAGACCAGTTCAGTTAGGAAGATGCATTACTTAATGAGGTAATTGGTCTAATGTCTCTGGGGTACAATGAAAAATGCCACAGTACAGCATGCCATTGTGGTCAAGTTTCAACCTAAAGTCAGACTCTATGAAGCATTTCTGGATGTCAGGATCTTGGCTTGTTATTCACAGCTTCAAGTCTTTTTTTCTTTTTTTAGGGTTGGTTTTTTTTTGTTTTGTTTTCTCTTAAATTAAAAAAAAATCTGGCAATCCTGAGTTTATGGTACTGTGAATGTCAAGGGCAGCGTTTGCCAGCAGCAGCCACTCAGGCATTTTTAACTGGTCAATTTCAATGATTATGGCAACACTGACGGGGCTAAAATGTGCTGCTGTTGAAACGAAACGCTCGCTCCACTGCGGGGGATCATGATTTCTGGTATGTGACCTTGTGGTTGACATGGAACCACAAAAGTAGTGATCCTGTTCCATCTCTCTACAATTTTCCATCTAGCTCCATTTGTTTTTCATTTGGAGAAACAAAACTGTTCACCCGTTTCCTTCTGTGAAAACATGGCATCCCAGAAGGAAGTATCAATCACGGGAACGGCTGTATCGTGACTACATCAATAAACCGTATCAGACACCGGACATCAGAGTTAAAGAAGAGATGACACGAAAAGTTGCAAAGCTCGGCGCTTATCTGTGACAGGCTGTGGAGCACACATAATCGTGTAACTTTAGCATATGACACATAGCAGGACGAGAGAGGGTAATGCGGAGAGCTCTGTCGGCAGAAACAGCACCTATGCATGAAACATGAATCTTCTAGTGGGAGGAAATGCAGACAGTGGAAACATTGTCAGTATATGAATCAGCGAGTAAGAGTGTGGGAGAATGAAACTGTTGGTCGAGGCAGTCTTACTATTCTAGTTGAGACAGTTTTTGCACTTAATAATAACCACGTTCTTGTTAGCAAAAAAGAAAAAATAGGAGCGACTGCATGATTGTGAGACCGGATAATCATATACTCCTGAAAGCTTCTTTTAATCTTATGACAATTTGGATGGGGAACAAAGCACTTTTGGAAAATTGTATCATAAATTTTATGTTACCATTTTAGTCTGTTTAAGTGCTCAACAAGAACATCTTAATGACAGATTTAAAGAGCTGAATTCGGTCCTGATTACGGTGACTCTGGTAATTCCATCGTTCTGCTTCCATTAAAGTGATGAGAGAAAAGCAGGTTTCAGTATACTCTCACAGTCCCGGTGGGCCAGTGGCATATACGGCAAGCGCAATGAATTAGAAAAAGTATGCAATCGTTCCCACTATCATAGGATGCCATGAACTCACCATTCCCAGTGGTTAAAGATGAACCCTGATTTAAGGACTGGATTTACGAACAAACTGAGGGGTGCTCTTCGGGTCAGGATGATTAGATTTCAGGACACTGAAAGACAACTCTTTGAAACTACAGAAACTGTTTAAAGAGAAACAAAAAGGTTATTGCCTTAATAACCCAAACTTCTCTACATATGTCACAATTAAACAAATGCAGTTTTTGCAAATGCAATTTTGAGGCACGAGGCAGCGGGAAACAGTTACATATATGACTAACTGGTCATTAAGAATTGTTTTTTCTTCTGTATGTTCCCATGATGTAGAAGGTTGTAACTGTCAAAAACCATTGATAATTCTCATTTTGAAGGACCTGACTGTTGTATTTGATGTGCCCTCAGTGCCAGTTTTATTTTGCACAAAGACAATATTCCCACTGCCAACTACAACTCTATTATGCAGTTAAAATATTAGGTCACTATTTGTCTAAAGCTATCATGGAGCTGAAGCACAAAGGTCCAGTGAGTGAGGCGTACAGCAACATGCTCACTTCGTCATGATAATCGGTCTTCTACTGACGTTTTGGAGATTTGCAGAGGTTTTTTGTTTTTTTCTTTTCTTTCTTTTTTTTAAAGTTCTAACTTCAGGTTTGGGTCAAGTCGTGTTTTTAATATTTGTTTTAATCTGTTCGGAGAACCAGCTGGAGTTTAATATATCAAGATAGACTTGCATGTATTTCATACTACCTCAATTCTCAAAAATTCTTGAAAAACTGTTTAAAAACCGACTGGAAAAAGTTATAGATAAACATAAACTACTCACCGAGAGTCAGTACGGATTCAGATCAAGCAGATCAACATCATTGGCACTATTAGATTCAATAGAATACATCACAAATTCCATAGACAAAAAGCAATATGTGGCTGGGTTATTCATAGACTTGACAAAGGCATTTGACACTATAGATCATGATATATTAATAAGAAAACTGGACCGTTATGGTGTCAGAGGGGTAGCTTTAGATTGGGTCCGGAGTTATTTAGGTGACAGGAAGCAGTTTGTGAAATTAAATGGTGGTTGCTCCTTATGTATGGGCATTGCTTGTGGTGTACCCCAAGGGTCAGTTTTGGGTCCAAAATTCTTCAACGACATCTGTAAAGTGTCTAAAGTATTAAAAATGGTTCTCTTTGCTGACGATACAAACATTTTTTGCTTTGGTGATGATCTGCAGAATTTATTGGAGGATATGACTAATGAAATAAGTAAAGTGAAGTTCTGGCTTGATAAAAACAAATTATCATTAAATTTGAATAAATCTAAACTTATGTTAATTGGAAATAGTAGTTTAAATACAAATGCAAAGATTCAAATAAATGGTGTTGATATTGAAAGAGTCAGTGAAAATAAATTTCTGGGGGTAATAATAGATGAAAAACTTAACTGGAGAGCTCACGTAAGATATATTCATGCCAAAGTATCACCAAGCATTGCAACACTAAACAAGGCAAAACAGGAATTAGACAGAACATCACTTCATATTCTCTACTGTTCACTGGTTTCACCATATTTAAGCTATTGTGCAGAGGTCTAGGGCAATAACTATAAAACCACATTAAATTCACTTTTTACTCTTCAAAAAAAAAGCAATTCGAATCATCCACAATGCAGGTTATAGGGAACATACAAACTCACTATTTTTGCAGTCTGAAATATTGAAAATTGACGATCTAGTGAAATTCCAAACAGCACAAATTCTATTCAAAGCAAAAAATAAAAAACGCCCAGGTAATATTCAGAGTATGGTTTTTTTTTTTTGAAAGAAGGAAGTTATAATTTACGGGGGTTTTGTAACTTCAAAACAGGAAAGGTTCGTACTACAAGAAAAAGCTTTTGTGTTTCTGTTCATGGAGTGAAACTGTGGAACAGTCTGAATATGGAATTAAAGCAATGTCCAAACATAAAACTGTTCAAAAAGAGTTATAAAAATATGATCTTCTCGAACTATAAAGAAAAGGAAAATATTGAAATTAAGTGAATGTCTCTATTAAAAAAACAAATAAATTCATGATGTGATATTATAGTATATAGTACATCAGAAATCTGTTCACTATTTTTATTACAAATTATATCAACAAAACTGCAGGACATGTCTAAACTTTTTAAACATCACCATAAATCAGATATATTCTTTTATAAATACTGATTTATATATAAAATATTAAATTTGCACTGCCAATCTATAGTAATGTAGCAATGCATGTATACTGCCAGTCTGACCTCGGTCTCACATCGTGCTTTTTGTTCTGTCGCAGAGCTGCGATACATTCTTTTCAACAAGTCAAGACCTCGCTGTCACCGTTTCCTTATTCTGACAGAGGTGGTCGGGGAAGGGGAGAAGATGATTTGCAAGAATGAGAATTTCCGGTTGATGCCTCAGATGTTTCCCCTTTTTTTCTCTCTTCTGACACGTTCCATTCAATTTCATGATACCAGCAGGCTGCCACAACAAAGTTAAACGACCATTTTTGGCAAAAGTTTAGGTTTATTTAAAGCCTAATGAAAATATTTTTGTTTTACTGGCAGAAGACAATTAATAGTCACGTCACATTGTACAGCTGAGAGTTAACCGTTAACCGAGTCCATTTCCCTTTTCATTGTCATAGACTTACAAGTCTTTTCCATTTATACAGCTGTGATTTACAAGAAAAGCAAAGACTACTTTAGCTCTGTAACCATTTTGCAGCACCAGTCACAGTCCTCTGCAACGTCTGACACTACCATTATTCTAAAGTGAACTCTAATTTTTAAGTGTATAGGAAGAGAGGCTGTGATGTGCTATAGAAGATAGAACACATTTTCTGTTTTCTTCGAGTGTGAGTGTTCAGTGTAGGATTACTTAGCTTACTTTTACTGATTTTGTATGCATGATAATCAGGCTCAAAGCCTTTGTTTTCTTTAGGCCAGTTATTAATTGTTTAAAAGCTCATATTAGCCAAAGATTTATTTTATATTCCTTTTATCATGTGTGTTCTTGGTAATTTACCATTTTACATCAATACTAAAGACAAAGCTCGTGGAAGTAATCATAGTTTCAGTGTTCAGCTGCCCTGTGCATGATGGTATTTTTAATTAACTCTCGCCAACCTTTCTGTCTCTGTGTCTTTAAGTCTATCTGTGTCTGTCTCCCTCAGTCGCCTCCAGAGTGACACCAACTAAGGTGACGCCTGCAGGAGCTGAGATACAGCAGAGCTAATGGATTTGTCCCAGGCTTCTAAGAGACAACTGAACCCAGCCTCAAACGGGATGAAGCACAAAGGCAGAGAGTTTAAAAGGCAGCCTCCTTAATCTTCATTTGGCCTCAGAAGAGACAAAAAGGAAAAGTGAGCGAACGTCTCACATCTCACCTCATCTACACCATAGCATCCATCCATCATCCATGGCAGCCTAAATCCCCATCCTTCCATTTCCCTAAAGGAGGCGTGTTTATAATGAGGAGAGGTTTCTTAAAGTAAAAGGGGGATTTTTATATAGTTTCAGAGAGGAAAAGCTTTAAAAGAAGCTCACTCCATCCCACCTGAATGACACATTTTACCTGATTTGTGATAAAACTTCAAGCAACATGTGTGTTCTTTTTCATGCATATATACCCAGCTGCTGAGTACAGGCCCAGCTTGGGGTTAGGATTTATAAACATGTGATGGATGACAGACTCAAATATTGTATCAGCTTCAGAACCAGGATCACAGTTGGAACTAAACTTGAGGAAGCTGTGTGATTTATTGTTGATTTATCTATTAATGCTTAAAAAAAAGAAAAACAAGAAGAAATTACAAGAAAAAATGATTAAAAAAAACTGATTGAACATCGACTGTTGATTCTTCAATATAAATAAAATGTCTAATCTTTTTTTTTAACCTCCTAGGACCTGGCGTCCACATATGTGGACATCACAATTTGGGTTGTCTAGACCAAAATATTACATTTTGCCCTACAAGGGCCTGATATCCACTTACAAGGACATTATACTGCCACTGTTCTATCTAATTTAAAACAAATGTCCTCATATGTGGATCTCATTTCTTTCAGAAACAAAAATCAGGTAAAAAAAAAAAAGTAATTTTTTGGGACCCGATGAATGTAAAAACAGCCCAAATAGCAAAGAGAAATATTAAATGCATGCCATGAAAGAGTTCAGGTTTTAGGAGGTTAAAGAGGCAGAATCATCTCCGCGCTAAGCAAGAACTTGGAGGACAAGCATGCTGAAGACCGGAGAAAGTTGCCTTGTGAGGAATTAAACTTGAAATGAAACTATTATCTTTTAGTAAACCAATGAGATGCATATCCCTAAACAAATTGCAACTGAGGACACATTTATACTCCAAAAAAGTGAATCCAGTGGACGTCAGCCAAGCTTAGTTACTGGACTGTTATACTTGTTGAAGAGTGTGCTGTGTTCTCATCGTGAGGTCTGATTTAATGCATGTCCTATGGTGTCCACAACAATATCAGTATCCTTTTAGAAACTCTTCAGACAGTCCACATTACGAGATGGAAAGGGTGAAAGTGAATGCATTGCTAAGTTAACATTTCTACTAGCAATCCACTAGTTTCTTCTCACACACGTTAATTTCATTAATGTGCATCATTCTCTTAAGAGTAGCACAAAAATGAGCCAGTGTTAGCACGGGTGTCACGGTTGTGTTTCTCTCTGGAAACAGCATCAGTGAGAGGAAGCATAAGAAGAATCAATATGTTTTTGACATAAGGCAAACTTGTCTTATGCAGGGGACAGCGTGCTTTCTCATAGGCCAAGTCAGCCATTCTACAGATAAATCTTACAGCTGAGGTGAAACAGAGGATCCAACTACAGGAGGGCCTCATTATTGTAAACTATTCTGCTGTAGAAACTTGATATCAGCACGTTAAAACAGACATGGATGATGTATCCTCTGTTTGGGGACCCAAATATGGTCCTTATATTTATAGCTCAAAGGAACCTAACAAATCAGATGCCATTCAACAATCTTTTAATAATGAGAGTGTGATCACTTATGAGAAACAAAGAGAAACCGAAGTAATGGGAACCCTGATTACAACTAACAAAAGAGGAAGAAGACCATGATGGGCCATCACATTCAGGCTTCTCCCCTAAACTAGTTTGGGTAAACAAGACTAACAGAAACAAAACTCCCAACTCAGTCTCTACTTATTAAACAAATATGTAGAAGCAAGGGAAAGATAAAGTTAAGACAAAGGGAGGAAGACACCACTTGCCAAACCCCCATTCTTTGTTGAAACCTTTCTCTGGGTTTATATTTGTGTAGCGAGCATTCAGCGACCAATCAGCACTGAGAATAAATGTGAGAAGTGAGACCGTGGGTTAATAAGGGTGACAATAAAAACACAAGATACAATGGAAAACATCTCAGATCAGTCTGATTGCATTTTGAGAGATATTTCAGTTTGGCTGGAAATAGATCTGATCTCTGTGTGGAGACGTGAGTGATACTGAAATACTACAAACACGTCAGCTCACTGTAAAAAGTAACCTGGCTGCCTGCAGAACACAGTATGCGCTTGTATACACTGTGTTCTTGCATCTTGTTTTGTTCCTCCTTCTATGTTCAGTTTGGTTAAATTGTGCTTTTTTTAATCAAGATAACTGTATTACTGAGAATTAGAATTACAGGAAGCTTTTAAGGAAGCTTTGGCGTCTCGCTCACAGCTTTGGGTCAGTCACCTGCTATAGTAATGCCCTTGTTCTCTTTAATGCTCCCCCTTTCATTCTAAATAAATGCCAACTATCACGGCCACACAAGAATAAGACATACCTTTCTTCTGTGAAAATTTAACTCAGTTTGCATTAAGTTGTCTGTTCAAAATCTTAGTCAACTGTTGTTTTTATGACTAATTTAAATACTCTCCTTCCAAATTTTGTCCTCTAAAAGGAAAACTTTAAATAAATATGCAGTACAGCTACAAAACACCAGTGCTGATGCCTTTTATTTGCAAAACTAAGAATGCACTTCTTTAGTAAATAAATAAGTAAGTAAGTAATTTTCTGACATCAAATGAGGGTTTTGCACCAGTATAAAATCTGGTGTGCTTGTGTGAAAACGATTCACTGGTTCTTCTGAGGTTTAGGGGATGTGAAAAGAGCTGCCAAGCTTGTATTTTGACTTTTATGTGATCTGACCAACTCTTTGTCCCTAAACACCATCAAATTCTAATTTCTGTCTTACTTGTGGCAAATTGTTTGTTATTGTGTTGAAGTTTGCTGCAGTTTACAATGACTGATGTCATTTGCTAGCCATGGTCTAGCACTGATATCCACTGGATATCATTGCAATCAATTTTCATTCATCCTCTGTGGCAATATCAAACCATATGTGACCTTTAATTTCAAACTCAAAGTAGATCACAGTTGTATCTGATTAGGAGCCCATTTTTGTCTACTGAAGACTGACTTACATGCGCTTAATACTTTCCTGTGCAGACATTATTGATTTAATGTTAGTGTCAAATCTGTCCAGAATTCACATTTAAGCTGTAGGCGCTTCCTTGATCGTTCAGAAAATCCCTTTAAGACATGAGCAGGGAGGCATCAGGAGACTTGTAAAGCTGTAAGTGAAAACTGAAGCGGCAGGAAATGAAAAGGGGAGTGAAGTAGCCAATCACCCAATATTCCTATCAAAGGTAGGGGGGTTGGGGTGTCAAAGGTGAGGCGTTTCTGCATGGCAAGCACAGCTGTGTGTAATGAAGAGGGTATGAAGCTGTCTAGCATGACCCCTAAAGTCACCGCTTCCACTGGGAGTTACCCATAACACATCTGGGCCTGATTCCCACTAGCAGGCAGGTATCACGGCAGAACAGAAGACCCCCTTCTCTCTTGTTTGTTTGTCATGTATTGACCTCATCCTAACCTCTCTGTGTCCTTCTCATTAGAGCTGTGATTGACAACTCAAAATGCCGACCCCGTCCTGCAATCCCGCGCCAAAAAATGTTAAAAAATAACAAATTACAAGAATCAAACACTTTGAACCCTTGTTTGTACCAGTAACCCCAGCCCACAGTCACTATTACTGAACAAAATGGCTGGGTATTATTTATTAACATGTCATGCCACAGCCGCATCATTGCTACCATAGAATTAGTGTTGCATTTCCGATCGATTTTTGATTTTCATTCTTAACGTGAAACCAATCCCAAAGTGTCCGAGACAAAAGACTGATAATTCCTGCTGGAAACTCGTGATGAATTGCACGGCTCCCATTTTTCAGATGAGATGGCCTCTGGTCTTAAGACCTTTGACCTCAGGTCACGTCTCAGATTTAGTGTTTTTGAGTGCATCTTGAGGAGAAGTTGATCTGTGGTCATTGTTGTGCATGTTTTATCTCACATGAGTCTAAATGTGTGTCTCTGTTTGTGTCTGCATGCCTGGATGTGTAACAGATTTGAAGACAATGATTAATTTTATCCTCTCCCATCACCACCCCCAGACCCCCTTTTTTTCTCATTAAAGATACATTTTTCATTTGGGTTGATGGTAGAGTGCATGTCCAACTTCTGTCCAGCACAAGACCGAGGGTTTCAGAAAGGTAATGGGATACACCCACAGAAGAAGCTAAACTCCATCTGCCAGCACCAGTCAAACCTCAAGCAAATCCATCAACAGTGCAATTCATTGACATTTATTTCCACAAATAAGCACTTTTGAGTATGTATTCAAATGCAAATTTACTTATTGCAGGAAAGTAAACAAAGACACACACACAGCTAGAATAACAAGGGGACATGTATTTATATTTCACAGTAGGTCAGTATGTTTTTAGTGCCTGTGCATGTGTGTGTCAAGTCTCCATCTCCTCACACCTCATTCTCTGTCTGCTTGTGAATGCAGTGCAAACCAATTTACTAATAGTCACATCTCTCCCTTTCCTCTGTGACATTAGCATAATATATTTTATTTATCAAACGGACTGCCATGCATGTTCTTCCCGCCACCTGTTAGCGATGCACTCTCCATGCCACTGAATGCAAACGAGACACTTGCCCCGCACATAATTGAGCAACGCAATGCATCTTCAAAGTGCATGCAGCAGATGTTTCTCATCCCCGGAGACTTTATCTGAGAGGAATGGATAAATAAGACATAGATGAACAAATGCAGATGAAGGTGGTGGTGTTGAGGAGTGGATGAAGTATTGAAGAAGAGGGTGAGAAAGAAAGGGAGGATGGGTATCTTATCCTGTCAGGCTGGGGTAAGAAAGAGGGAGAGGAAATAGTGCAGCTTTTACACATACATACATGCGTGTGTGAGCATGTATGTGCTAACACTGTGAGGTGAGAAACAAGGATGACTGAAACCTATTAGTTTACCAGAACCCTAAACTTAATATTTCATCGCTGTCAGATCAGAAAACAGGAGTAAAAAAATATTTACAGGACAACACTGTGAATTTGGCTTTATTAAAATACAGTTTAAGTGAGCACAGAGAGAAAGAGAGAAGCAACCAGATATTAAATATATAAGAGCCTATTCACGCTGGCCCAGAGGCCAATGGCCATCTGTCAACCATAGGTCAAAAGTCAAAAATGTGTGCTCCCTGATCAGCTGGGAGTGGTTGCTGGAAGTTGCTGCTAACGCCTAATTCAAGCAGGCCCACAGACTGGTCAGTGACCCTTTGGCAACCACTAGTTGCTATTGAAAAATGTGTATCCAGCAATGAGATGGTTAAATTGGTCACAGAGAGGTATAAGGTGCTGCATCAAAAAAATCCTTGTGATTGCTTTAGTTGTTAGCAGGCTGCTGCAGTAGTTTGCATAGAAGATATTGACTTGTCTGCACCAAGTAGTAGTGAAGTTGTCAAAAGTGTAATAAAAACCAGAAATGGAGACGGTTTACAGTAAAACTGAAAGTTCATTTACTTTCACTACAGCTAGGAGAGTAGTTAGCAACTGTTTGCAGACAGTTCTGTGACTTCCATGCAGACTATAGTTAATTGTGGCAACCAGGTAGCGACTGAAGCAATCACAAAGACGTTTTTGGTGGAGAACTGTCTTTGAGATACATTTCACCTAGCAACAGCCACCATAACCAGCACCCACTCCATGTTAGGTGGTGAAATACATGTTTCCTTAGCAACCTGAGGTTGTCATGGGGTCTTCAGTCTTTCTAAAATCACATTTCTTGGGTTTTTGACCACTTAAAACACATGTGGGTGTAACAGGATCAATTACAAAAAGACATGCCAGTGCTTATAGAGCAGATAGAGATTCAGTTCAATTCAGTTTTCTTCATACAGCACCAAATCACAACAGTCACCTCGAGGCACTTAGGTAAAGACCCTACAATGATTGGTGATATCTTATTTTCAAAAAGAGCGTATTTTAACAAATGCATTCATAGTACCAGTTGTTCATATGGAACCTGAGAAAGGTGAAATGAATAGAAGTAGAGATAGAAGTTAAAATCATGGCTCCTTAATTGCTTCCAGCTGACAAATCAATATATAAAATGTATGTATGGTCTACAGAGTTTTACAGAAATGGTTAAACACAGATTGCACACTCAACTACTTTTAACACACTTGCTTAAAATTGTTTTATAGAGACATAATTTTCAAAACATTTCCTACTGTTATGAATTTTTCCTCTGTCACATCTGGATTTTTTCTTAATTTAATAAGTTTGTTTTCATTGAAATTCTAAAAAAAAAGAAAGAAAGAAAAAAGAAAGAAAAAAAGCATCTATAATACAGCTTTTGTGTGATTCATAGAGCCAGGGGTTGACATTTTTATGAGCTGCAGTCTGATGGGCCTTTTAGCTGATGCCACAGAGACAATTAAGTCAGCACATGATCCTGCCTGCATACATACTTTTTCCTCATACCTATGATGCGTTCATAGTTCAGATGCAAAGTTGTGCTTGCAGTACTTCAGCTTCTAGCTAGCTCTACAGAAAAGGAGTGAGCATAGCTGGAGTAACTTTTTTCCCCAACAGTTCAATATATATGACACATAAAGTTTTTTGTTCTGTGATAATTTCAGTCTCTGATATAAAGAAAAATATAAGAAAAAGAGGACATATGAGGAAGATGAGAGACTCTTCTCTAAGGTAAAGGCTGAGCAAATTTAAAGTTTACGTGAAATGTTTTAATTCATTTTTTAAGTAAATTAAATGATAATAACTAATTTGACAATAATTTCATACTAGACAGTAAGCACAGGCTGAACTGTGGTCTGCAGTGTTGTGGCTCAGTTTGATGAATGTTGCCGGTAAAGTGCAGACTGTGGAATTTCTGGTGCAGTGGTCACTGCCAGAGTAGGTCCTGGGTAGCAGCAGAGACATTTAAAAAAGAGAGAGACGACATTAAATACTGGAATGAAATGTAGATAGAAAGATACTGCTACTAAACCTTATTTGCATATGGATGCAGCAAACTTTTGAATCATTTTTTATGACATTTGACTGAATATTCTGTACAAGAAGTTTTCGGGTTTTAAAATAAAAGTTAATTTAGTTAATGCTTCAAAATAAATGCAAATATTTGTGTTCAGATGCATTTCAATATGGCTTTTAAGTAAATTCGCTTGCTTCTCGACAGATTCCTCACTTTAAATTTAAGCTGATTGTGTTCTTTAATAACCTTTATACTGGCTATGGGTTGGAAAGCAGCCATAAAGGATCGTGTAACACGGCCCTGTATGCTGTAAATGTAGTTGGGCCCCTGCTGTCCCACTACACCTGAGCTTAGGGTTTGCCCACCTGCCAAATCCTGCTTTGGCTGCATAGCCCGTGCTGTCAGCAAAGATTTTCTTCAAATTTTTTCCAAACAGCTAACTTAGAAGTGGTGTACAGCTTTTGGTGTTGCCGCTATATTACCATTTTTGTTTTTTAAATGTCAAACTATTTTCATTACGGGATTGCAGGAATTTGTGCTGACTTAAAAGCATGGGTCTTTTTTTTGTCTCAGCCTATGGCTGTCTGCAACTGCAAACCTTTATCATGTAAAGGAATATTTGATAAAAACAAAATAAACAATCTGTACTTCTTGTTTGCATGTCTGAAATACTTGGTTTGATCTAACTTGTGGATCTCAGTTTGGGGTTTTCTTTTTTTCATAAAGTAAATGTCATCTTCCTCCCTCCAACATTTCTCTGTTGCTTTGAAGAGATATTAAGGGCAGGCTTTTCCTACTGGTGCGTCTCAACAGCATCTTAGAAACTTGCTGGGTGTGTGGAAGGGTAAATTAGCAATTATAAGGATGGTTCACATCTTCTGAGCATGGATGGAGTCAGCAAAATCCTGCTGCCTTCCGCTATCTCATTAATGTCGAGCCAGGGATATGGAAACAAACAGAGTCCGGGGGTCTCAGTCTACCCTTGGTGAGAATCTAATCAATGATGTGTGCTCTCTCTGTGGATGCTGACGAGGTATTAATGAGCTTCCAATGCCAATGTGAGATAATTATCAGCTTTTTGGAGTGAGAGAAAGAAAAAAAATAAATATAGAGGAAAGTGGAGAACCAAACATAGAAAGGGATTTTTCTGCAGAGATACACAAAGATCAAAAACTGATATTGCTGCCAGATCGACATTAGTACAAGTAAAATGATCAGAATGTAAAGAGCACCCAACAAGAACCAAACAACCATCAATTAACTGTCAGCATTAAAGTACACTCAGATCTGTGTAGTTGCCTATTTCATGTTTGCAAGTTATCTGCACATAGCTGTAGCTGTAAATGCATGTGTAACCTAACTTTAATATGGCACTGAAGACATTTTTTAGATTGCTCATTAGTGATTGAGTGTAAATAATTTAGTTAAGGTCGGATTTTCCCTACGGATAAATTGAAAATGCTGACTTTTCTTGATATCTTGCTGTCTGGTAAAAACGTCTGTGTAACTGTAACAGCAGTCGTCCCGTGGATAACAATCCCTCAGACACCCACATAAAAAAGTAATGCTGAAATAAACTGATATTTCAATATACAGTGGTCCCTTGCTATATCGCTCGGTTTACTTTTCGCTGAAGTGCTGTACTGTATGTTTGTGAGTTTTCTCCCCAACAAACACAACAATGTCGATGAAACATTTTGCACCATCAAAGGCACCTGTGGTAGCACCCAAAAGCCAGAGGAAGATGCTAATAATCGCACAAAAAGTTGGACTTCTGGACATGCTAAAGGAAGGTAGAAGTTATCGTATATTTCAGACCATAAGGCACACTGGATTATAAGGAACATTAAGCCAAACAAAACAGTCAGATAAGCCAAACTTTACTCAACTCATTCTTCTTTCTTCCTCCACTTCCATACCACTGATTCATTAATGTTGAATTCTCTCGCAGCTGCTCTAGTCCCTTGTTCTGGACCTGAAAACAGGGTTTGATCTTTGGTTTCATTCTATAATACTTGACTTATTTTTCTACGAAGGTTTGAACTTTGAAAGTGTTTAAACAAGAGAGAAAAGTGTGAAAATGTCGATGCCTTTCTCAGAAAAGTGTATAAAGTGTGTAGTGAGGGGTTTTACAGCCTTAAAACATCTATAATAATTGTAAAAAATTAAGCGGGCTACTTCGCTTTTATTTATCGCAGGTTATTTTTGGAGCGTAACTCCCGCGATAAAAGAGAGACCACTGTACACAGAAAAACAATCTACTGACTAACATAATAATGTATATTGCTTGTATACAAAAAGTATTTTTTAGTAAGACGAGGAGGAGCAATGGGAGATCTGCTTTTTTTAACTGATTGAAAACCATAAAAATAACACATAAGAACAGCTTAAATAAACAAATTAAATTGTTCAGTCGTGACATAACAATAGAAATGTAAAGCATAACTTTGTGTGCCACAGATTTACATATTTTCCAACATTATATTTTTGATGTAGTGAAACCACGTTTGCTAGTCAATTCTGCTTATTCTAACTGTTTGCATGGCCTTTTTGTATTATATGACTGATATTCAGCGGTATTTTTTCTCAGTGGTGTTGCGGAGGTTAAAACACAAATGCTCTTTTTAAAAGCAATTAAAAAGTAGCTAGACTTTCTAACCCACAAGCCTTCCTCTATCCCTTTTGGTCAGGAGAACAGAGCACAGCGGTGTGTAGATAAATCTTCAGCGGCACACAACTGGGCCGGTGGAAATTGCTTTCAGTTCTGTCATGAATAGGAACAGAGTGGCTCGGCTTTGAGCGCTGAGTTTACACTAAAAGTTTGGTTCTGCTTTTGAGGGATTAAAGCAATCATTATCCTACTATTCATAAGCTCTTGGGCCGGCTATCAAATTGCACTAATAAATTAACCAATTAAACAGTAGTAAGAAGGGTGTGGGGGATTATTGTTCATTAGCAAGCGCTGCAAGGATTTATTGATGTTGCAACAATAGATGGAGTAAGCCCCACCCAAAAGCATGCCTTTCTAAACAAAAGCATATAATTATGACTTAACAGACTGATAGCCAGCCAGACTGTGGCTTTGTGGCTTCTAACTGCCCCTCTTCTCTTCATTTAATATAAAACCATCAGGCCCATTAAGAGCCAGAGAGAATGCATTTGAGGCCCGTACAATGGTAATGCCTGACCACATAAAAGCATGACAATGTTGCTGTGACTGCAGCACCCGTGCTTGTTGGTGTTAGAGGAGAAACCCACACACAGAATGTTCTGCTTAAAAATGACCCTCATATACCACAGTGATAATACCAGGGGCACCATCTTTTTTCTTTTCTTTTTTTTCTGTCCTTTCGTTCTTTAGAACTTATGTCTATCTAATTTAGAGACACAAAACTGGGTCCCTTTGCACGCTAGCAGAGTTAGAGGTTTTTCAGAACTACTGTGATATACGGCTGAATGCTCAGCAGCTACACTGTTTGTTTGGTAATTCACAGTTTAAGCCACTTATTTATGGAATGCATTGTCAGTGTTTATGCTGAGACTCTGAGTCATGAAACAATGTCAGGAGCCGGTTACATCAGAAAAGGTTTGTGTGCGGTGAGAAATTTTTGAAATACATCGCCGATAATAAGAGGATTCGTCAAATCGTAACGACAAGCGTGAGGATGGAGCTTGAGAAAGTGACAGGAAGATATAAACCAGCGGAGAGTTGATGCAAGATGAATTGGAGTGTTGAAGTGAACTCTAAATGCCCCCTAGGTTCACATTTCTACTCATTATAGTGGGGTTTGTCTGTGTATTGTGCCTTTTGAACTGCATTTTTTAAACTGTAAATCTGTCTGGCAATGCTCTGTATCAAATATATATATAAGTTTTACAGATTCAACATGATTTACACCTGGAGGCAGGAACAGCAAAGCTGAAGGAAAGAATAAAGAAATGGTAGAACAAAATGTTGCATTTATTAGATGATGTGCTGGGAACAACTCATCCAAACCTATTTACAAACCGTTTTGTCATCTCTTAGAGGAACTCCTTTATTCCCTAGCTTCCCACAAGTTAGAAAGAAATTCTTGCACAGTATTTATCAATTTGCAAGTCAAATTACTTTGAGTGAAACACTTAATTAGACTTGTAGATGCAGTAGCATGATAGCACCTCATTTTTCTTTGGAGAACAAAACAAATGCCATTTACAGGAACTTTAATCCAAAGAGCTGTACAAGGAACATGAATGCGTACCTTCTCCTAAAACCTCAGCATTTCGCTTGCTCACCTTACCAAAACTACATCCCCATTGTTTTATAGGTGCACTTAGGTGCAGGTAAACAAGCCAAGAGACATTTACTGTCCCTTTTACAGAGCCTTCGACACATGAGTGGGGTCCTTTCTGAAGGGAAAGAAGCTGAATGGTTTCCGTGTCTGTATTTTCCCCCATGGAGCCAACCCACTGCACTCTGGGTCATGTTTTTAGCAGACAGTACAAGGTGTTACTTTATACTGCTAGGCCATGCCACATCCCTTGCTCTCAGAAAAGAGTGGATAAAACTAAGACACTGTAGACTACATTAGCAAATGCCAATAAATAAAACTGTTAATTACTGGTGTGGGTAGAATTTCGTGGATGGTTTTTGAACACAAGTACATTATACTGGATGATGCCATGAGCCTGATCCAAAGCCATCACTCCTTGAAGCCACTAAATCATCTAACCCAGTATTTGCATGTATTCATTCAAAAGTATAATGCCTCTGTCTTATTTATCTTCACTCTTCCCCATAACTAAAGAAACAGAATGGTACACTCATGCACATGTGAAGATAAAAGCACACACATACATAAATCTTGGTTTCAGACATTTGTGGAAAGCATTTGGACTGCATAAACACATGTGTCAGAGGTGATGACTATGTTATTGTTCCCTATGGACTATAGGCACCGTGTGTCCACGTCACAGTACAAAAACAGTCTTAAACCTCGTTGTGCTGCTGTGTGATAATAGTGCGCCGTGTGACTTGGATGTTTTTCCTGCTAGATTTTAGTTTATATGTTTTTACAAGCAGATCATCACAGTTTTGCTTTTACTTTACTTCATTATACAAAAATGACTTAACAATGTTAGTGCAATGATTCAAAAATAACATCAAAGCATGTTGTACTCTGTACTGTAAGTCCTTTGGATGCTTTCTTTACTATTTCATATTTAAAACACAGTGTGAAAAAGAAAGTACACTGTCTTTCAGTTCTACAGTTTTACGTATTTGGGGCATAATAATAAAAAAAAAATAAAAAAAACATCTGGTCCCTATCAGCTTCTGAAATTACTTAAATACAACCTCAGATGAACAACAAGGCATCACATATTATACTGTGTTTAACAACACATTATAGATTTAACAAAAACTAAACCAAAATAAAGAATCTGTATGTTTCTATAGGAGTTAAGAGGATAAGTAGCAGCCATGTGCGGATAATTATTTGATCATCATTACCTCTTTAAAAGCAGACATTTTGGCAGTTTGTTGGTTTGGAATATTAGTGTGTATGTTATCATAGTCCCAACCAGGAAAGATATCAGCTGTAACCTTAAAACAAGTTTTCTGCCAATCAATCTGGGAAGGGTTATAAGGCCATTTCTAAACAAGTTCAAGTCCATCATCCTACAGTGGGAAGGCTTACTCACAAATGAGAAGCATTCAAGACAGTTGCCAGTAGTTTCAAAAGACACCACAGCAAATTCCAACTATGCAAGTGCTACATCTTAGACTTTCCAAGCTTTGGTTAGCATGTTAAATATTAAAGGTCACGGCCGTATATTTAGAAGAAAACTGGACAAATATGGCTTGTTTTGAAGGGTTGACAAGAGAAAGCATCTCTGATAGAAAACGTAAGCACAGCTTAGGTTTGCAAAGCTGCATCTGAGCAAACCACAAGACGTCTGGTACAATCACCTCTGGACAGATGAGACCAAAGTGGAGATGTTTGTCTACATGTACAACACCACGTTGGGCAAAAATCGAACACAGCATGTCACAAACACCTCATACAAACTGTCAAGCACGGTGGTGGAGGGCTGATGATTTGGGTTCGTTTTGCAGTCACAGACCTGGACACCTTGCAGTCAATGAGCTGACCGTGAACTCCTGTCAGACAGCTAAAGCATGGCCAAAGTAAAGTCATGCAACAGGACAATGATCCCAAGCAAAGCCGCAAATCTCCAACAGAATGACTCAAAGAAAATAATTAAGGTGCTGCAATGGCCCAGTCAACATCCAGACAAGCAGACCGAAATGCTGTAGCAGGGCTTTAAGAGAGCTGTGCACAAACAAATCCCCACTAAACTCAATGAACTGAATCAATGTTGTAGAACAGCAGTCCCCAACCTTTTTTGCGCCACGGACCAGTTTAATGTCAGATAATATTTTCATGGACCGGCCTTTAAGGTGTCGAGGATTAATACAACAAAATAAAATGATATGACCAAGACAAAACTTTGGTATTTTGTAAATATAATAATAAACGCAAATTCACTCTGTGATTGTTTAACTTTATTAGCAGCATCCTCCTGAAATGCACCAACAACATTGAGAGTAACATCCTCCTCTCTGCCCCTTAATGCTCTCTGGTCGCTATAGTAACGTGAAAATATTTCTTTCAAAATGAGACACAACTACAACACAGGAAAAGACCCAGAGAAACCGAGTTGACGATAAAAACCCTGAAAACCATAAACTTCACACCTGAGTCTCAACTCTCGCGGCCCGGTACTAAACAACTCACGGTCCAATATCGGTCCGTGGCCCAGGGGTTGGGGACCACTGTTGTAAAAGAAGAGTGGGCCAAAGGTACCCAAAGGAACTTTGGTTTCCTTTAATGAAACAGTGTAACAGGTCATGTGTTGCTGTTCATCTGAGGTTGTGTTTCAGTAATTTTAGGACCTTGTAAGGACTATTTATTTTTTAAATTTTAATCACTTCCTGATACATAAATCCTTGAACTGAAAAGGGGTGTACACAAGACTTATCACAAGATTTATTTTAGCCTCTCATACTTTTATGTTTTGTGTTCATCCCTCCTAAAGTGTAAGATTTAAAACCACCTTCGCTGTGACACTACAGGACATAGGTGTGTTATTAGATTCTAGAATTCCAATTAAAAGCTAAGTCAAAATGGACAAGTCTCCAGGCACCACTGCCATAACAGATTAAAAACCCCATTATCTTTTCTGTCTTAGCTGACAATAGCTGCCTCAGTACCGTTGCTTCTGTAATATTGGTGCTCCTGCAGCCATTTATCTGCATATTATGGAACATTTATTTTTCAATTACTGGTCTGAGCAAAAAAAAAAAGTGTACATTACATTTGAACCCTCATGTGATTATGTGAAAAATGTTATTTTAAACAGAAAATAGAGTCCTTCAAATGTTACCAAAATTTGCTGTTGAACTGAGTGAAGACAGTGAAGCTAAAAAACTATACATACTATATGTATAGTGTTTGTTAACGTCCCCTTTATCATGATCACTGAGCATGAACGGTCAAATGTGAGTTTCCTGGCTTGCAAAACAAAGCAGATGTATGAAGCAGCTGTCAGGTGTGAATATACAGTATTTGTGTATGAATGGGATGCGGGCTGATATATTGCAGTGTTGGCAGGATTTCCTCCTTTTCCCCCTGTATTTCCCTTTTGTTTTCTCCTTTTGTTTCCCATTGGATTGCCCCTTCTGTCTTTTCCTATTGTGTGTGTTTATGCCAGGGGATGGGTTTGTGTGTGCATGTGTATGTGTAAGTCACTGTGTATGCTGGGTGTGGCTGCAAGCTCTCCAACTGCTTGATCAAACTGCACACCTGAGGCGTATCTTCTCACGTGACCCAACTGGACAACTCTCTCCTCTACTGGGTTCCAAGATGTTTGATTTGTCATGTAGGACTTGTGGCTATGGCCAACTTTCAGTTTTGTGCTTTGTTTACTTTGAGCTTTTAGTAACCAATCTCTCCTGTGTTCTATTACCTGCTCTAGTTCACCACACCAGCCCTCCTCTCCAGCCATTCAGTTCAGTCTGCAGCTGCAGACAGCCAACCAAGGCCATCTGCCATTCTCCTCAGTTTCTTCTCTTACTACAATAAATCAGACTCAAATTAAACCATAACTGTATTCCCGAGTCCTGCTGTTGGGTCCAGATTCACAGGTCAAGATGCACAATTCAAGAGAAAAGCATGAAAAAGTGTTTTTACAGCCTGTACCAGATGGCACACGTGCTTGTTAGAGTTTGTCTGTTGTACCGACTGAAAGGCAAAAACAAAGAAAAGTGCTGTTTTCGCCACTCGTATCAAACTGTCACCACCCAGCACAGCATTATGTTGGTGTTGCTATTCTTTTGGTGTTTACCAAAGACCTGCTCATTAGCCTAACATCTGGGTTTCAGAGTTTAACTTTCATTTCAGCAAGACTGTATGAAATATTGAACAGCCCACATTGTCTATGCTCCAAAAACAAATAATGATGCATATTTTATACCACACCCATTCTAGCCATACTCCTCCTGTACTGTACTTGAGTCTGTACAGTATATTGTGTTGTGGTAGCTCACATGGGTACGGCTGTGGCTCTGTTAAATTGTATGGCCTTGTTCTGTTCGTCCACTAAATCCACACTTTTCCCTCTAAATTGTAATCCCAACTCTAAATTGAAGGGGTAAATGGGCAAAATACAAATTGCAATTTTGGGATAATAGTTAACAAAATAAAAATAAGCATATCATTTTGAATGGCTATGCATTTCTGACTTGTCTGCAGTCCAGTTTCTCCCTCAGATTTATGATACAATCTGTCCCGTCGTGCTTCTTGTCTCAATCGGCTTCCTTTTCTTTTCTCGTCAGCATTTATAAAGTCGTGCTTTTGTTAAAAAGCCGACCTCCCAAATGCAAACCAGACATTATAAATTTGAATGTTAAAATCTATAAATCCCTTTGAATTGAACTTATTAGACGTTGTGCCTCCGGCCTGCAGGCTTGGGTCCACTCTCCCAGCTGGAGAAAGCGTGGTGTTAGTAGTGCCCCTTTATTCCCTGCTTAGGGCCCCCTAACCCTCTGCCCATGGTGAATTTTAAAACCAGCTCTAGATGGAAGAAACAAACATGAGGGTCCTCCAGTTTTACCCCTAAAACACTTAAAATACCTCAAACGACATGGTTCAAAGACTTGAAATATGATCATCTGGCAACAAGCACATTCATAAACTGAAATTGGGTAGAGAGGTTATATAAAAGATTTCCTGCTTGTTCCCACATCTGGAGTCCATTAATTATATTACCATGTGTTATTATAGTCTATGCACAATTAGTTTATCAGTTGTCACACTGGAAACACAGAAAGTGGATATATTGCACTATTGCTATCTAAAGGCCTTTGAGTGCTTATGTTCTACCTAGTAATTGTTAATTTGAATGCTCTGTAGGTTTCGAGGTTGTAAACCTGGCGCGTGGATGGGGAACCTTGATAAAAGGAAGCGCAACTTCCCCTTAATTGTGGAAAAGAAAATGTAATTTTCAACAAACTAATAAAGGCTTCATTAAAAATGCTCGCATTGTGAGCCAGATAAGCAGCCCATTTGTTTTATCCGTGTCTTTCCCCCTTTCTTGCTCAATGTGGCCAATGAATTACTCGTCAGCAACTGCTTCTGTTTAGGCAATCGGTTGCTTTGAGAAGGAAGCTAGTTATTGGCTTGACATTTGTATCTACGTTTCTATTGGGTCAAAGGTCATGGTCACCACCTTTCACCGCATTTTTGTTTAACAACCTCAGTCACATAAATACATGGGATGGGGAAAGCTGATAGACTCATTTGACATGACAGAGTAATGAATAAAAGTCTGAATGTGACCTCTAAAACACGGGGTCATAAACACTTTATGCTCTGTGTGTAAGAAAAAGATGGGGAACGCATTACTTGTAATAGCGAGGCGTATGCCTTCCACATGAAAGGTTTTTTTGTGCACTTGGGAATAAGCCCAGTCAAGGCCACCTCAAGTCTAACTTAAGTCACTGGAATGAAACGTGTTTTGTCTGACTGCCAACTCGAATCAGGATTCTTTGACGACTTAGCCGTTTGTAGCTTTCAACAAAACACGATCTAGCGGTCCAGGTGTGGTCCGGTGCAGCGCTCAGACCTGCAGTACAGTATTTATTCTTTTTTGTTAACTAAAGGTGCAGGCACATTTAGAAGGAACGATAAAAAATAAGAACTGCAGCGTCTGTCTAAGTTGATGAATTTGCTGAGAGGTTAGACGAGACGTCTCCTCTAAACATGGATCTTGGATTTTCCAGAAAAAGTTGAACTTGAGAAATTAGTGTAACCTACACATAATGAGTAAGCGCATTACTCAGTCATGTAGGTATGAGACATAGCTTTTCACATAACCCTGTGTAGCCCTGTGCTGTAAGCACTTCAACATTTAACTGCAACACTACATGTTCAGATAAGATTAAAGTTGACGCTGTAAAAAAACGAGATAAGCCCAACCGCTGTGACACCAGTAAAAAAAGAAAAAAAGAATTTGATTAACAAGCTTCTCTATAACCTCTCCACCTCCTCCTAATGTTACTAAGTAGAAAAGAATCTGAAGTAATTCATTATAAAAAGTCATAATGATGTTAATGGCGCAACTATTTAGGTCCAAAGACAAATATTCAGATAACTATCCATCTGTTTTCTTCCACTTATCCAACTCTGGGTAATCTGGGACCCTACATACAAACAGGGAACCACCTGGACAGGTCGCCAGTCAACAGCCAAATCACTAAGTAACCTAACATGCACGTCTTTGGTCTGTGAACATCCAAACTACTCTCAGAAAGACCCGAGCTGGCTGGTAGATTCAAACCTGCATCAGTGTGCAGATATTCAGATAATCTCAACTTTAAAAATAAGTTCTTTAAAAAAGGCCTTTAAAAGTAATCAATAATTGAGTTAGAGAATGATTTATGCAAAGATAATAACATAGTAATCAATGCAGCACACACTCTAGCTGAATATGCAGGCTCATATTAGACTTTCATGTCAGTAGGGTTCTTGTACTTATTACAGCATCTAAAGTAGTATGGAATACATGATGAATATGTCAAGCCAAGCCTGTTCATTTTTTAAAACTAAACCCTACTAGTGTGTGTTCATGAATCATTTATATTAAATCTCACCGACTGCCACAGATGAGGTATAGTGCCTGCTGCAAGATGCCTCCAGAGAAGCAGGTGCTGCTAGGTAATAAGTGAGGTGACTTTGTGAGTCGACACGGAGGTGGAGGACCAGTATGAGCTCTTTATGTTCCAACAATGATATGATCAAGGAACCACTTGTAGTTGCCAGATGACAGAGTTATTTGTAAACCAGGCTGTATGTGTACATGATTGTGCACGTCAGTGTGTGCTGAAGCAGTCGGTTTTTGCTGATGCCCTCCCTTTCTGTGTTTTCTCTTTTTCCTCCATGTCTCTGTTTTGACTCAAAGGGTCAGATTTACTGAGCAACGAGAGTTAGCATGAGGTCACAATTTAAAAAAAAAAAGATGGGAGTGCCCTGTTCTGTGGGTGATCAACCGACAGCACACAAAGTTATGAAAACTGACACAGCTTGTTCTTTTCAATAATGCAAGGCCAATATACCAAAAGCAGTGCAAAGTAGCAAGCAGGACTGAGGAGGGTGGGACGACCAACTAAAAATACTTGTAATGTGATCGGCTTTGTTGTACATAGAAAGCTATCATCGGTTTTTCTCTCACTAAAACACAGACCAGGAGGAGAACGAGGCAGAGGACTCAGTGTCTTCTGCTACAAGTGCAAAATCTTCAGGCAGACAAAGACAAAGACTAGTTAGGCTCTTGAAGTTGGGGACACTTCTGGATGAATTCTAACAAGCCCAAAAGACTTCGGCATTTATCCAAAATATGTACTGTACAATCTAGGGCTGGGTAATTTGAAAAAAAAAAAAGAGTTACATGTCAGACCTAAATCCCATTAATAGCTGGATTTTGACAGGCACATTACAGACACGAGCCGAGAGAGAAGTCAAAGAAGCAAAATAATTGAAATTTGATTTGAGATGTTGATCAGCTCTGTGCGTGCACACTCCTGCTGACTAAAGACATGAAGTGAAGCTTTTGAACTCTGTATTTTTCATTATGGAGCTATCCATTTGTAGAAATATGAAGAAAAAAAACCCTGAAAAACTTGGAAAAATACTGCTCTGCCCACTGTTACAGGCTGAAAAATATCTACGACCTCTGTGCGTCTTGTAATGAAAAGCAGTGTCAGCTGAGCTTTTCAGTTATCATTAACTCTCTGGACCTGTTTGTTGTAAGTGACATACCAGCATACTGCTGACCGCTTGCTATTAGCTTGCTTAATGCTCCAGATGTCTTGTGGGATGCTTGACATGCATTTGACATTTACTGTGTCCAATCGTTAGCAAGAGTTATCAAAACGTATCATCCTTATCAGCTAAGGTCAGGAATATCAAGATGTCACGGAATAAATGTCAGTTTAATGAGCTAGCTAGTGTTTGGGTACATTTTGAAGCTTCCCAGAAATACAAAACAATCTTAAAGGGTGCTGCTATAGCTCACTTGGTTGAGCTTGGTTGACCCATATGCTGACAGGCTGCCGGGACTGAAAGTCACTCCTGCTACTCTTTCTCTGTTTTCCCGTCTTCTCTATACTGTCTTGTTAAATAAAGGCTAAATAATAACAATGAATTTGAGACTAATGCCAACACATGCTTTTTAAAGGCTGTGTCTGTATGATCCAATGTTTTAAATAATATATAATTTCATTTTACCCTTGTCAGGCTTGCAAGCTGTGCTAATAAATCTGCAATTCTGGTCAAGAATATGTTGCATCCATTCTATATCAGTTATTAGTCATGATATTTGTTTATCAGCATATATTATTTGTGCTGTTAAAACTAGCATGCCTCTTTTCCTGTACTGTGTGATTAAATAAAAATGTGCATTCACAGAAAAGCAAACATTGAGAAAAAAGAATGAAAACATCAGATGAACACATCCATCCATCCATTCGCTTCCGTTTATCCTTTTCAGGGTCGCGGGGGGTGCTGGAGCCTATCCCAGCTGACATAGGACGAGAGGCGGGGTACACCCTGGACAGGTCGCCAGTCTGTCGCAGGGCCAGATGAACACAACATAGTGTTAATATATCAATAAACTAACTGAAAGTAGGGCTCAAACTCTTTTTCTGAAAAATGATCCTAATGTCAAACCTCGTATAGCGAGAAGTGTATGAACAAACCATCTCAACTAAAATCCATTTTTCATGAAGCTCAGAATAGGTTCCGGGACAATGTCAGAGCCTTGGAGCTTGAAGAGTTCTTATCCTATTACCTGTCAATCATGTCCTCCCACAACTCGATTATCCTCTATACCTGTGACTTCAATTACCTTCATTGGGAAGGCAAGGTGTCAAAATATTGATTTTCTTAATGTCGCACTCAAAATAATGACACTCAACTGAAGAGTTATGGCCTTCTGGATAAAGGACTAATAAGCAAGAAGTAATCAAAGGGTGGCAGTGATGAAGCGGGTGACATTTGGAACTTGTAAAGAAGTCTGTAACGCTCCAAACAAAGGAAAGCCCCTAGTGTCTGCAGCAGCAGCGTCATCCATCTAGATCTATTGATGGACTTCTGTTACAGCTGGCCTTTTAACTAGAGGATGTCACTTGTCATTTTCTGGTCCTGGGATAATAGGTATCATAAGGACAAAAGGAAAACCAAGCCATAAACTGAGCAAAGCCTCAATTTCCGATTCTAGCAATTGACAATTTTGCTTTATGCGCAAGTACCATATTTCAAAAATCCAAAAACTGGGTAAAAATACCTTTTTAAATGGATAAAAATATATATGATATTGTTCAACCTGACAGTATTTCATCGAGCAGATTCAACCACATTGGATTTAGACGAGACACTAAAAAAAATAAAAATAAGAATCGATGGATTAAATGTTTAAATAAAAATATCTGGTGCACTGTTACACTTATGGATCCTTTTCATCAGTGATGGGTTTCAAACAGCCAATAACTAAAGTTAAGGGGAATAAAAGTGACAAGACCGACCTAGACCATCTCCTGTTTTCACTCAGTTTATCATCAGATCTACTGCTGGGTTTTTTCCAGAATACTTCCACAAGTGTGACGTGTGCTTACTGTGTGTGTGCTGGAAAAGCATTTGTTTCTGCAATGGAAAGCTCCAGTCTTTTACTGCTGATTGGTCTAACCACAACATAGGAATGAAGTTTGCTTGGAGATCCTAAGTAAAAGGTGTGCTCTTATCGCGAATGTATCTGCTGACGCGCCATGTGCGGAGACACGGTCTTTCAAACAAAACTGCAACACATTTTACCATTTACTGGCAGCAGAAGAAGAAAATGAGGGGTGGGAAACTAAATGCTGCAATAGCTGTTTCATGCCAGAATAGTTTTAGGGCGCCAGCAGCTAAATTGGTTTACAAGTTGATGCATTAGAAAAACACTGATGGAAACATAATCAAAAGCACCGGGCTAACTCGGCATGCCAGCGAGGCGACATATAAATCAGGAAATAGCAGATAAGAGGGAAAAGGAGGCCAGGAGGGCAAGTTGAAGACAAATAACCATTAAATCTTTGGGAGACACTAAGCAATCTAGACCAGACGGCACAATTATATAGCGCCCGTCATAAAAGTCCCAGGGATTTTAGGCCAGGAGAACTGCATGGTGATTTTCCTGTTGCGGTGTTAGAGGAAGTGAGCCAAAAACTCTGGATCATCTCAGTCTAAACCTCCAGGCAGGTGTTTTACAGTAAGAAGTCATTGTGTGTTTGCAGTGTGTGCATGTCCAACAGCGTGCACACACTTCAGAGAGTTTTTGTGGATTTTTCTCAACCCTAAAGGGAGGAAATTGCTTAATAAAATAGCTTACTCATTGTTGAGCTATTAAGCATTTTGCATTTCCACACACATTTATTTAAAAGCAACGTGCTATTCATTTGTAACATGTGTTTGCTCTGACAGAGCAGACGTCTTAGCCCTCTTAGAGACAATAGCAGATATGTGTTAAAAGTGTGGTGTCAAGCAGAGGAGAACGGCAGCCTGGAAACATCTTTCAAGATATGACAAGAAAGTGTTGAGCTTGTGTAGCCCAGACATGAGAAAACAAACTTCAGCTCAAGCAGGCTTTCCATTACTGAAATGTGTATTCACTCGTTTGACCTGTGCTCAAAATAATCTGCTGTGTCAAAAAATATTTACTCCTTTTAAATATAGTCAGAGACCTCAATTAAGTCTGCTCGCCACCTTTCTGATGGGGCTAAATCGACTAACTTCTTCCAAAAAATTGCTTCTCATGCAGTCTATTGTGGATACTTTCTGGGAAACCAACAGGCAATTCAGATATTTCTTTTGGAGACTTAATGCGTTTTTACATTTAATTTTTTTTTTTTTTTATCTAAAGCTTAGCTATTTATTGGGCACAATATGTTCTTCCGGTAAAAATGCCCTGTGAGAAAAATTTCAATTCTTAAACTGTTTGTCTAACCCATCGTGCTTTGTTTCAGTCATTACAGCCAAATAATCTCGCAACTGTTTGCCAAAGCATATCTGTGTCTGAACCAGTTACATGCAGTAACTGATAACATATTTATGAGGGAATGAATACATATAATTGAGCTCACATTTCAAAATGTCTCAACACTGCTGTGTCACCGGCTGTTTACGAGCAAATCCGAGACTGTGACAAAAGCACTCTTTTTTTTTTTAAGCAAAGTCAACTTTTCTCTCTTTAGATGAATGATTAATTTGATTTTGTGGTGAAAACATGCAAATAGAAAATGGTATGTAGCTTATTTTTACACCTACAGCCTCTGAAAAATGAAACAGAGTAATTTACAAGCTCAAAGAATCAAAGCCACACATTGCAAGACATGCAAAAGCTCCACGCAGTCAAGAACAAGAACTGACATTTTGACTTGATAGATACATTAAAGATTATATAAAGGTAAGAAAATTCCTCCAGGCTATAGCTTCAAATCAAAGGTTACATTTAAATAACGTTTTAGAACTGAATTGAACTTCAAACACAATTCAGTTCAAGTCGACTCAGACTAAAATTTGCTAAATTAGGGTTTGTCCTTGTCCCTGTAGGTACTCAGTCAACCAGGTCATAGTAGTCTTAAGAAGGCCACTGGATAGTTCACATCTCATCCAAGTTGCTTCTTCAGTTCTAAATCCCAAAATATAGAGTTGTACAATTTGTCCTTTTGCCTGTCTTATTGCTTGGTCTACAAATTTTTTATATTCATCCAACATAACCTCTTATATCACTGCAGTCTCAAGCTATGCAAGCATTAAGTGACTCTTAAAGTATGGTAAATCAAGAAAACAAATATGTAAATAAAGGCATTTCTGCAGACTTTGCACAGTCAGAGATGGAAGGACTGAACATCTAATAAGATCCAGACTGAAGATAGGCAGAGCTTTACATTAAACTAATACATAAAGACAATTTTTAGCCCTATTGGTGAATTAAAGCCGTTTTCTGTCACACTCTGTACTTTTCAAAATTAGAGCTCAATAATCAATTTGCAGTTACATGTATAACTGTAGCCTAACATTATCTTTGGCCCTAAGACTGTAGAGAACTACAGACAATTCTTTTGCGGTGTTATACTGTAACCATTCGCTTCACATCAATTGGCTATATTTCCCTTTTTTCCCCCTCTGCTAACCCATCTGCAATTCTGATTCCACCTCTGTGCAGCCAAGTGTGTCCATTCCAGTGCCTGACAGGCCCACTGAAAGTGTACAGGCAGCCTCTTTAAGCTGCAGAGGATGACGGATAGCCAACGTACCCCACTGGTCGGGTGTGCTCATGTTTAATTCTGATTGCAACCTTTTTCACAGCCAGTCATCCAGGTGCTCAGCCCAGGCTTCAGTCTGGAGCACCAGGGGAGCTAGAGAGAGTGTCGGTTCCGAGCAAGGGCCCTCTGTCCATCACCTTCAACATTTGCCTCAGCGATCATTCAATTTATTTTATAGCACCACTCCACTTGATAGCACTGACCTCTCAGATCCCTTGGCGAGTAATGAGATGACTGAACTGATCTCCCTGTTAAGACTCAAAGACAAACCATCTAGTGAGGATCTTCAAGAAAGTTGCTCTGTAATAAAAAGAGAGTGGGGACAAAAGGGGATTAATTTCAGTCAAGTGGTTTTCTGATTTCGAAGACAGCTGCTCCCAAACCCTGCTGAGCACTGGTAGCATTGTCCCTTTGGTTTGTCGTGGATGAGATCCATCATGAAATCTAAATACACTGAGGTTTTTTGTTTTTTTTAATGAGATTCTGAGAGTCTGACATGATGCCCATGATCAGGGCTGTCAGGAAAGAAGTCACATTTCAATTTGAAGAGTGCCATGCTGTGGCCAGAATGTGGAAATACATTTGGAATTTGACTAATATTAAGAGAGCAAGTATTCTTTGTCAGTGATGATCCAAGATTATTAACCAGTGGCCTCATGGGCTGTAGCTATTATGCCAGAGCTGTTAACCCATGAAAAATAATCACGATTTGGGGATGGCACTGCATACTTATCCAAGTAATACTGGAAGTAACATCTCCAATGAAGCATAATTTCTGTCTCCTGTGGTCATATCAAGTCTCCATTGTGTCAACATTTCAAGAAAAGTAGAACTTTATGCTAAAAAGAGTCAGGAAACAAATCTTTGAACTTATTTATGAAATAAGAATAAGATTAAAAGAGTTTTCCGTGAGCTGTTTTTAGAGAAACTAAACAATGAAATTAGGAAATGGTATTTTTCCACAGGGGTTTTTAACATTTTAAGCTAAAAGCTGTGGGTTGTCTTCAACTACACCTTCAAGCCTCAGACAACAGATGTAATGGTAATCATGATGAAACCAGACCATGCCGAAAGAAACAAAAGAACCTTTAATAGATTTTTATTTCAGATAGAGAGACAAATATACTTTATTTCCCGTGCTGTTCAAAAATCTCGAGCCACCCTCATTTCTGTATATGGAAGTAAAATGGGAAATGTGCAAATATACATGGAAATACAGTGTATAAGGCAAAAAACTGTTTGCACGATTCTAACAAGCTTGAAAGTCCATATTTAGTATGACCACCTTTATTCTTCTTTAAGCTTTCTTGTAATTTCTGTAAGTAGTCTTCAGGAATACTCCTCCAGGCTTCCTGAAGGACATTCAAAGCTCTTCTTTGGATGTTGGCAGCACTTTATTCTGTTCCCTATCAAAATGATCCTACACTGCTTCAGTAATGTTGAGGTCCAGCCTCTGGGAAAACCAATCCATAAAAGATAGTGTTTCACTGGGTTTTTTCCTATCCATGGTGCTCTTACTGCATTGGCAGCATGTTTGGCATCATTATCGAGCTGAAAAAATGAAGCAATTGCCAATCAGATGCTTTCCAGATAATATTGCATGGTGGCTGAAAATCTGACGCTGTTTTTTCTGGTCAAATTTCATCAATTTTAAGAAGATCTCCAAAACCACTGGCTGAAATGCAGAGCCTCTACTATGTTTTACAGACACTCACTGTTCCAGCTCTTCTGATCTCCTCTGTATATATGGATGATGTTTCTAGTTTGGATGAATTACTCAAAATGACCTTTTGCCACTGATTTTTGGTACTATCAAAAACACTATGAACATGGCATCATGGCAAAGTCGTTTTTTACAGATTTCATTGTGTTTCATCATAGTTTCACGCCATAATCTTCGGTCGTTGAAACTCAGCTTGCATTGGCTGTTCCAGCCTGGAGCCTGAGCCACAGTTTGAAAATGATGCTAAACCTTGGTCGTATATTAAACATTAATAAAACAAATTTTCACTAAAATAACACAGAGATACTTAAATCAATTTAAATAAATGCGTCGCATACATATGCTGAAATAACTGAAGGCTATAAAACCAATCATTTCATACATAATGTACACATCACCAGTCTCTTTTTTTTTCCAGCGCTCTGTCACATCTACACCCAAAGCCAAATTCCTTCCTGCCCCACTGATTAATGCAAACATAAATCAGACCTTCAGATGATTGCTGTAAACAGTATTGATAGTCCATGTGGCCTTGGTGTCAGCACGTTTCTCCATGTTTATGTGAACCATTGCCAATGCTTCTTTCTACACCACCTGCTCATTAGCATCTCACCAGCAAACTACAGCGCAGCCTAATTCCACTGGGAGGAAAGCATGAAGGGGAAAGTCTGGAGGCAGAAAGAGAAGAGGTGGTTAGTGTGAGAGAAACTTGGAGGCTGAAAGGGAGGAAGTGAAAAGGAAATTGGGGAGAGGAAATTAAGTCAGTGACAGAAAAACGTAAAAGAGTTTTGCAAAGAGGAAGTGGCTGAGAGTGTGGAAGATGGAGAGGAAGAGAAATCTGGCAGAGCCAGAAGTCCTTGAAGATGAGAAACAGAGAATGTGACACTTGGAGAGGGTGAGGACAGCTGTGTCTTCTTGATGGCACAGGGTAGCGTTTGGGTCCTGTCTGTCTTGAATGCATACCATGAATTTTCCTCCTGTGAATTTCTAAATAACGCTTTTCTTCTTCGACAGCCTCTGGAGAGAAAGGTAGCCTTCCCCCGGGTTAGCATAAGAGAATGACAGTTGGGGTGTTTTTTTGGAAGAAAGAAAAAAATTATATGACAAACTCAGTTGGGCTGTTGAATCTCAATTATTCTCTTTGGCGCTCTCAAACACAACTGTCTTGACAGCACTGAGTCTTCAGCCCAGTCCCAGGCAGTCCTTCAGGCTTACTACAGAGGAATGCAGAGCAGGACTGAGTTATAAATATCCCATCTGCTCCTACATTTGTTGTGATTAAACACTTTTTGAAGTCCACACACAAGAACAAGGAAAAAAACAACCTTTCTTTATTAATGTGATATTGTTTAGGTTCAAAGCCCCCACTCACAGTTTCCACAGCACTTCTTGTGATTGTGCGCAACATGGACCAGAGCCTCATGATAAGGATCATGCTCATTGAGACAATTTAATGCTATTTCTAGGGAATTTCTCTCCCCAGACTGATCCCTTTGAACTGGTTAAATTAGCACGGAAACACTATTTTCCACTCCATTCCCCAAAATAAATGAATAAATACATACAACTTGCTCTTTCTGTCGATAAAAGAGCCATATGGAGGGCTAGAAAAATATCTCGGGGAAAGAGCGGGAGAAAACTTCCAAATAAGGAATTGGTATGATGAAGCAAAGGGGAAAACAATGTTTTAATCATTCGTGATTCATGACTGATAACAACAATCGCCACGATCTGCACTTGCGTTGGTTTCGACACACTCTGCCGTTGTATAATTTTAACGAGAAGACAGAACATTGCAGAGGGGTTTCTGGCAATCTGTGCTGTGTGCTTTCACACCAGGTAATTTGTTGTGACAGAGGTGGTCTGGCCGCCTTAACAAAATATGTGCTCGATCCAGAGCTTTGATTTTCGAAGATGTGCTAATATTATTCCCCTACCTTGCAGGCTTATCCTGTGCTGCCCTGCCTTATTATTAGATTAGTTCCTTCCTTTTCCCTTAAAACATCTGGAAGCCATATCTGTGGCTACCAAGGACTTTAAAATCCAAGGGCAGGGACTAAACAGCAAGGGTATCATACCATAGGGGCATTTATGTGGCTGGTGGGACACAACAGTGTGGGCAAAACAGAGAAGTCAGCGGTTTTCTTATTTATTTATTTTTGGCAAATGACTCTTGGCAGCATGCTTTTTGTTCTGAAGTTAACGGAGTAACAAGGACATAGTCAACACTGGTCAAATGATTTAATGATTTTAATCATAGCAGCTTTGGCTAAATGGTATGGACATTTATGCTTCATAATCCTTTGCTGTAGGTGCAAGGAACAGGGCTTGGTAGAGTTATTTAAAGGTGAGACTAGAAACCAGTGTGTGTGGATACTGTATGAATGGGGTGATTGGGCCAGACGGCAAGTATCCCCAGATGGTGATCCCTAATGCTGTTAGCAAAATGGCCGTTCCAGGTGGCCAGACTGAAGCGAAAACAAACATGGAAAATGATTAATGTATAAATCACATTTTTTGGAAAGCTGTATGGAACTGGCAGTTTTTTTTCCACCCCAATCTCCGGTGTTGTGAGTGACACCTGATTTCCTGAATCTCTTGTGTGGGTGGAGCGTGTGAAGCATGATCCATTGAGCCACAAGAGAAAAAATGAATGAGAGACGCAAATGATTGAATGTTATCCTTTTAGGTTGCTTCAGGTTTTAAAGAAGCAGAAAGAACCTCGAGTCTCCTCTGTTCTCTTAAACCTTTTCACTGTTAAAGCCGTGGGTGGATTACTTAGGAAAGCTGTCAGGTGAATTATTTTTAATGCTGCCTCTGCTTTCTGTGATTTATTTCCACCTAGTGATGTGACTGACTTTGTTAACTGGTGTCAGTGGGGGGAAAAAAAGAAAAGACAAGAACTCAGATCAAAAAGGAAAGACAGAAAAAAGGTGGTAACCCTCCTTCCTTTTCCTGCAGTGCAGCTATCATTAATACAATGGCTTGGAAAAGAGCCACTGTATGAACAGCAAAGATAAATACTTGTCTTTCTCACACATTCCCTAACTGAGCTCTGAAAGCTATACTGTAAACACACGATGAACTCCATCCCACGAGTCATGTTAATTGTAGATAAGAACAGAGTGGATCTTAGTTAACATCAGGCATAAAAAATGGTTGCATTGAAAGAAGAAATAAATAGTGGACGGCATATTTTCTTCCCAGTACAACCTCGAAATCTGAGTGGGTGAAAATGACTAAAGACTACTGAGGTTGGCCAGTATGAAAAAGGGAGCTATCAACTTGCCTGCTGGATGATGATACAATATTTAATCTGCTTATTTTCTCAGCTTTACTACAGTAAACTTAACTGCCATTAGCTTCTGAAGAGGGGCAACTGCATCTCTCTGTAATGAGACAGAGAGGAAGAGAAACTATTCTCAGGGATTTAAAGGTTAAAGAGAACTTGGGTCCAGAAAGGAAGGAAAGTCCTCCACCTTGATCAACACAGCGAGATAAGCAGGGCAGATTAATACCTAGAGCAGCAGACTTTAATTTACTACAATCAGGAACAAGGCGGTCTCCCACGCACAACAACCTCTCAACTATTTTGCTCGCTAATGAAGGATTTTCGGTGACTGCAGAAAAAAGCTGTACTTACATTAGTGTGTTAAATTACCTACACCCTTCTTTTGTTTTCGCCTCAAAACCGCCTGCATCAAAGATGCCTGTGAATAAGTGCCAGAAAAGAGCCTTTGGAATGTGCATTAGGGGCAAGATCTGTTCAGTATTTGCAACCAGACCAAAGGAGATACCTAAGGTTACAGAGGTTATACGCTAAGATTGCAACCCAGTCTTTCTCACTATAAATCTCTTTTCATCAGAGACATATCTAGTACACTGAAATTCCTTACTTATAAAAATAACGGTGTTGCTTACAGATCATTGCAAGGCAGTAAACCACTGAACCACAAGCAAGAGTATTTTAACAGTCGTCTGTCTGTCTGATAAATGCGTTATGCACTCGGTATGTATGTACAGAGTACATTTTGTACTATATGTAGGGGAGTATGTTTATCCAAATAAAATTTAGAGTCACAATAAAGAGCATCCAAGTGAAAATGACTTTTATGGACCTGTTGGGATCATGGGGACTGAATGTGAATTTGCATAGGAGTCACATCATGACACCTGACCTGGGTCAACACCCGTGTGTGGTGAGGACAGACACACTATCATCACAGAGACTATTGCGCAATAAATTAATAAAATAGCTCATTTAATATTAACTTAGCAAAAAAGTTCTTTCCTTGAATTTAAAAGTTTTGTTAACAAAGTTTTGAAACAACTTTTGAAGTTTCGAGTTTTTACTTAATCTTGGTTTCTCTCCACATTCTGCAAATTAATTATTCCTTCCCTGTCTAAAACATACTTTATTATACTCAAATACTGAATACACAATATTATATCTGTGTGGTATGTAAACGTGTAGAAATTTGCTTTAATTGCTTTATTTATGGATTAGTTCATTCTGAGGCTATGGAGCATTACAAACTACTACTACAGTATGAATTCATTCAGTTAAATACAATACAGCTAAGATACTCTTTCACTCAAAACCTTTGGGTGACCAAGTAAATTTCACATTTTTAGGAGGACTATTTTTTTCATCAGGTAAGTTCCAAAGAGCTTTTTACTTGATCTTGCTTGAAAAATATTACACTTTGTCCCTCGAGCTTTTAACTTTTAACAGCAGCTGAAGCCTCGCAGACCTTTGCCGTTACTTTGTTGAAGCTTTCTGGAGACATTTTTTTGTACTATAGCTGAATAGTAAACCTTGACACACAGTCATGTGCAAAAGGATGTTTCCAAAGCACTCCATGTGATTCTGGGAGAAATGAAATATGCCTTTACTGGTTGCATGAAATCAAGAGTGTAAGTAAGATTCCTGGAACAGTGTCTTTTGAACAGAGCAAACCAAAGTGGAGATGTTTGGCCGTAATCCACAGCACTACATTTGGCAAAACAAGCACCTCACGCCACAGTGGTGGAGTGGTGATGATTCGGGCTTGTTTTGCAGAGAATTGGTATGCTAATTTCTGTGGAACAACCTTAAGAAGTTGTGTGAATGAATGTCTACGACACTGAATTAAGTTCTGAAGAAGACTGAGCCAAAATTTCTCCACAAGATTTCTCCAAAATCTCTCCAGCAGATGTGAGAGACTATATAAAAGGCAATTACTTCAAGTTATTGCTGCCAAACTATTGAATCACGAGGTGTACTTCATTTTTTACATGACTTCATAGAATAGCTCATAGAATGCAAACGTTCTTTTTCACTTTACTGTGTGTATACGAGTCATTTCTTACATAAACGTTTCAGAAAAGCATCATGATTTGGACTTTTATTTCTGGTCTTACAATCTCTCGGTCTCCCCTAAGACTAGAACCTCTCTTTTCACCTTGTCTTTCATCTTCTCCTGCTGTCTCATCCATACACACTCACCAAGTAAATGCATAAAATTAGAAAGTAAATATGTATTGATGTGTTGCTCCTCTCTCCAGACAGCAACTCTGAAAACTAGAGACATTCACAAACTGGTGAATTACTTCTGAAGGTGCGTCATTAAATGGCTTGTTTGTCGATAATAATGTTCTTTCTTATTTTTATATTTTTTTTTACCCGTCTGCAGAATTACCCAGAAAAGCCTTAATAGTGAAATTCATTTGCATAAAAATGGAATACTATTGCAGCTGAATGAAAAACAAACACTTCAAAAGGATATACCACTCTTGGTTTGGACGAGAACAATAAAAGCAGAGCATAGCACAACAGAAACAAAGCCATGCAACAAGAACAAAATATTAATTAAAATTTCTATCTATCTACAATTGCTCTGGTATTTTCAACAATGGGAACAAAGTAGTTCATAAGTCTATTTATTTTATTTTATTTTTTGTGGCTTCCTTAGTTGATTACAGTGTTTGAAGTTAACATTGAAAATTTAATTGGAGGCATTTAAACATAAGACTAAAAACATGTTTGATACTTTTCTCTGAGAACTATTCCCAGTCTGTTTATGGGATTAGAAATAACAGCCAATCATTGCTTTCCTTTGTAATTCCCCCTTGAATGGTAATTGCTTTATCAAAAATGAGGGCAATATGTATACACATATTTTTATTATTTTTATTTTTATTTTTTGCATGGTTAGCATCACCGGTGTGTTGTGAGCCAAACGGACTGTGGGATTGATGGTCAGGAAATGAACACCCATGCTGAAATCAACTGGCCTTTCACTGCTCTCCCACGATTAAAGCTATTTGGTTTCTCTTTTGGAGCGTTGCCGGATGAGTGCTGAAGACTGTCTGCCTGTGAATGTTGAGCTACTGCAGACACTATATGTGCAGTATGTTTCGGCGTGTAACCATATACAGTCCAGCACACATGTACACAGCAACATGAGTGGGCTTATTAGTGGTGTTCATGGCCATTTTGCTCTGTGCAGGAATGCAGCCCTCATACTCGAGTATGGTGCCCTTGAGCATTTATGGTCTCCTGCTGACTGGTGGGCATCCTGTGATTAGGTCTACATACAGGATGACGAGAGGTGACTGCAAATCCAGTGGTACAGACAGCTTCAGCCCGGCTGATAGGATGAGGCTAACCGCTCCTGCCGCCAACATTGTTGGCTTATAGCTACAGTATTTGTGTTAAAATGTGAACGTGACTGTAGGATTTCAAAGTTAAACAGAATTTACACCTGTGGCATTGTTTAAATAACATATTTGGCAATGTAAACCATAGATTATGCACCATTTCCTGTCCATAGCATATTCCACTATAACCACACAGCCTAATCTTATACGAAGAGAGATGGCAAGGGTTCCGGCACTTAGTTAGTAAATATCATCTTCAATGCCCTGTACCAACACAGAGCAGAGCAGCTATCTGAACGCTACCCCAACAGAGGTCGATTATCTTGTTAATAATTTCACCTCCTCACTACGTACGACTCTGGATACTGTAGCTCCAGTGAAAACTAAGGTCTCTAATCAGAAGTACCTGACTCCGTGGTATAATTCTCAAACACGTACCCTAAAGCAGATGACTCGTAATCTGGAGAGGAAATGGCGTGTCACAAATTTAGAGGATCATCATTTAGCCTGGAGAAATAGTTTGCTGCTTTATAAGAAAGCCCTCCGCAAAGCCAGAACATCTTACTATTCATCACTGATTGAAGAAAATAAGAACAACCCCAGGTTTCTCTTCAGCACTGTAGCCAGGCTGACAAAGAGTCAGAGCTCTGTTGAGCCAACCATCCCTTTAACGTTAACTAGTAATGACTTCATGAACTTCTTCACAAATAAAATTTTTATCATTAGAGAAAAAATTACCAGTAATCATCCCACAGATGTAATATTATCTACAGCTACTCTTAGTACCATTGATGTTAAGTTAGACTCTTTTTCTCCAATTGATCTTTCTGAGTTAACTTCAATAATTACTTCCTCCAAACCATCAACGTGTCTTTTAGACCCCATTCCTACAAAACTGCTCAAAGAAGTCCTGCCATTGATTAATTCTTCGATCTTAAATATGATCAACCTATCTCTAATAATCGGCTATGTACCACAGGCCTTCAAGCTGGCTGTGGTTAAACCTTTACTCAAAAAGCCATCTCTAGACCCAGCAGTCTTAGCTAATTATAGGCCAATCTCCAACCTTCCTTTCATATCAAAAATCCTTGAAAGAGTAGTTGTCAAACAGCTAACAGATCATCTGCAGAGGAATGGTTTATTTGAAGAGTTTCAGTCAGGTTTCAGAGCTCATCACAGCACAGAAACAGCTTTAGTGAAGGTTACAAATGATCTTCTTATGGCCTCTGACAGTGGACTCATCTCTGTGCTTGTCCTGCTAGACCTCAGTGCAGCGTTCGATACTGTTGACCATAATATCCTATTAGAGCGATTAGAACATGCTGTAGGTATTACAGGTACTGCACTGCAGTGGTTTGTATCATATCTATCTAATAGACTCCAATTTGTGCATGTAAATGGAGAGTCCTCTTCACACACTGAGGTTAATTATGGAGTTCCACAGGGTTCAGTGCTAGGACCAATTCTGTTTACATTATACATGCTTCCCTTAGGCAGCATCATTAGAAGACATAGCATACATTTTCACTGCTATGCAGATGACACCCAGCTCTATCTGTCCATGAAGCCAGATAACACACACCAATGAGTTAAACTGCAGGAATGTCTTAAAGACATAAAGACCTGGATGGCCGCTAACTTTCTGCTTCTTAATTCAGATAAAACTGAGGTTATTGTACTCGGCCCTGAAAATCTTAGAAATATGGTATCTAACCAGATTCATACTCTGGATGGCATTACCTTGGCCTCCAGTAACTCTGTGAGGAACCTTGGAGTCATTTTTGACCAGGACATGTCCTTCAACGCACATATTAAACAAATATGTAAGACTGCTTTCTTCCATTTGCGCAACATCTCTAAAATTAGAAATATCCTGTCTCAGAGTGACGCTGAAAAACTAGTTCATGCATTTATTACTTCCAGGCTGGACTACTGTAATTCATTATTATCAGGATGTCCAAAAAACTCACTGAAAAGCCTTCAGCTAATCCAAAATGCTGCAGCAAGAGTACTGACAGGGACTAGAAAGAGAGAGCATATTTCTCCTGTTTTGGCTTCCCTTCATTGGCTTCCTGTTAAGTCCAGAATTGAATTCAAAATCCTGCTCCTCACATACAAGGTCTTAAATAATCAGGCCCCATCTTATCTTAATGACCTTGTAGTACCATATCACCCTATTAGAGCACTTCGCTCTCGCTCTGCAGGCCTACTTGTTGTTCCTAGAGTATTTAAAAGTAGAATGGGAGGCAGAGCCTTTAGTTTTCAGGCCCCTCTTCTGTGGAACCAGCTTCCAGTTTGGATTCGGGAGACAGAAACTATCTCTACTTTTAAGATTAGGCTTAAAACTTTCCTTTTTGCTAAAGCATATAGTTAGGGCTGGACCAGGTGACCCTGAATCCTCCCTTAGTTATGCTCCAATTGACGTAGGCTGCCGGGGGATTCCCATGATGCATTGAGTTTTTCCTTTCCAGTCACCTTTCTCACTCACTATGTATTAATAGACCTCTCTGCATTGAATCATATCTGTTATTAACCTCTGTCTCTCTTCCACAGCATGTCTTTTATCCTGTCTTCCTTCTCTCACCCCAACCGGTCGCAGCAGATGGCCGCCCCTCCCTGAGCCTGGTTCTGCCGGAGGTTTCTTCCTGTTAAAAGGGAGTTTTTCCTTCCCAGTGTCGCCAAAGTGCTTGCTCATAGGGGGTCATATGATTGTTGGGTTTTTCTCTGTATCTATGAAGCGCCTTGAGGCGACTTTTGTTGTGATTTGGCGCTATATAAATAAAATTGAATTGAATTGAATAGTTTTACTCAAGTTAAACTATGAGTTTTCATTGAGCTTTTTCATGTGCAAACCTTATTAGATCTCAACCACTGAGTTGACACATCAGAAAGTACTCAGTTGATCATTTCTATAATGTTATCTTTAACAGTTTAGAAAGGTTAGACAACAGTGACATGGTTTATTTGTAGGGAAATTATAATAAACTTGTTTTATTGTTTGGTTTAGGGGTCTTGGAAGGAGCACTAAATCAAAGCAACAGTTGTCTCAGTGCGCTTTATATTGTAAGGTAAAGACCCTAAAATAATACCCCAACAATTATATCACCCCCTATGAGAAAGCACTTTGGCGACAGTGGGAAGGAAAAACTCCCTTTTAAGAGGAAGAAACCTCCAGCAGAACCAGGCTCAGGGAGGGACGGGGCCATCTGCTGCAACCTGTTGGGGGTGAAGGGAGGAAAAGAGCCAGAGATTAATAACAACATTAGCAAGCAGCGAGTTATTATTATAGCATCCCACACTGAGTCTTTGGTAGCGTTTAATCGTGTGCCTTGCAAACTTACAAAGTTAACTGAGCTAACGATCCATTCTCTGCCTCACAGAAATACTGTCTGCAAACACAAATGTTGCTCATGGTTGTGAACTACAATATGAGATTTTTGCTAGTGTTGGTAGGTGGCATTTATAAAGTCTATATCTTAACCTTGGTCCGCACAGACTCTAATTCTGTGGAACAGCTAAACAGAATGATGGTTTTAGAAAAACACATTTTTTCGGCTTTATGAGTTTGTTTCATCTGTGCAGCACCCACTTTTGTACTCAAACTGTATAAAAGTGGAATCTGGGAGTGATCTTTGACAGCACTTTAACTTTTGATAAACGTATGAATCAGTAGCGATTCTAGAATCAGAGCTTTGGGGGTGCTGAGCACCCAGAGAGCTGCCCAGCCAGGCAAGATAAACCTGTCTCTGTCAGTCCCTGCATCCTTAAATGTTGTCCCGAGTTCTCTCTGACTGTCACTTTGGTGCATTTAAACCCCTGTTCCTCCCTGTCCTCATTGTCTGTTGTCTTCATCTCCGTTATCAGTCATCATAATTTTACCATCTCTGTGCAAGTCTGCAAATTTCTTTATTAAATCATAAGATTCTTAAATTCATCAAGTCTCTCTGTGCCTGGGTCCTCGTCACAAAACATGACATCACTGTTTTGTACATTTTAACACAATTTAATCCCCACATTTGTGAAAGAAAAACAAAACACTTTTTTGAAAAGTCTGTAACAAAACCATCAAATCTGATAAAGGTTATTTAAATGCTGCAAAAGAAGAATGGATTGGAATAAAAAAATACATATCCTAACCTTAATTACTGGGGGAGAATAATGAATGATGCTCACAGTGAGTAAAAAGTAAACTGAGTGCATTTTTTGGACAGAGATTTACTTTTAATGTGTATGTATAATATAATACAGATAAATAAAAAACACTCCCAAAACAGAATAAATTATTACAAATAAATTATTACAAAATATTAATAAAAAAACTATAGAAATGGAGGCAACTTTGCCTGTGGTAGAATGTATACAATGTATGAAAAAATCTTTACTGCAGATACTAATTTTGTGTTGTAAGATTTATGAGTTTCATGCTTTCATAGTGGTCCTTGGGAGAGCTTGACATTTTTATCAGGTGGTACACACTGTAAAAAGTTTGAGAAACACTGATAAGTGTATGTGTGCTTTTGGAAAACATTTAAAGCTGCTGTACAGAATCTTTGAAACAAGCTTAAAACATTTTTAGAATATAAACAGAGCATCTGCTTCTCTTTACAGCTCCTCACTCCACCAGGGCTGTTTGGCTCTTTCTGATAGTGTGCAAATGTGATGTACGTACTGCGGCAGTCATACAGACAACTGGACGGTCCAAATGTTGGCCTACCTATTACTGGCTGAGGTTTTAGTAGAGTTGTGGCTGAACCACATAAAAATATATCATTAATTTTAATCTCCCCAATCAATGATAATGTTATGTTGGAATGTTGTTAAAGAGGGTCACAAATGTTTCAACCCAGTTTGTTTTGCAGATTCTGTACAGCAGCTTTAATATAGGGAGGACACAACTTCCAGATTGTGTGAGTAAAATCAGGTTTTTTCTCTTTGTCAGTTTAACAGTTTCTGTTGTGCCTGTCACTGTTCCCTGAAACACTGATCCAACATTATTCTTGATTGACGGATCATTTGATTTTACACTTTTACCTGAATGTGGCTCCTTTTTTTGAAAAAACTTCCTCATATCCATTATGAACCTGGCTGTCTCTGTACACACACACACACACCAGAAGTTATAAGGTTAATGTGCATCCAGTCAGTTAGCTAGTTAGTTAGCTAGTATACATTTCAAACAGGACAGTGGTAACAACAGCAGGCTACGGAGAATTTAAAGTTTTAGATTTTAAATAGTCTGCATACATTTCAATGTTAGCAACAGGACGGTGAAATGTCGCTGAATTTACTACAGAGCAGGACGGATTGTAGGGTAGCGAACATCATTGGAAAACACGTTTTCAACACTGCAGGTTACCTGGTGTAATGTTTTTCAGCTAAAAAGAAACATGTTCTGACTCCTACCAACTATATAAAGAGTAACTGAAGGTTAAATGCAGCTAATATGTCCTGTTTTAAGCCAGGCACTTCCACCTCAGCTCCCCTGCGTCTCAGCCACCATCGCTCTGGCAGCACCCCCAAAAATGGGCTAAAATCGCCCCTGGTATGAATGCTGTTGTTAAAAGTAGCTTCTTTCAACTTTGGTTACTTGCAAAGGTGAAGCCATTTCTCTGTTTCAGAGACTTTGAAAAGGTTATTCGAGCCTTGGGCTGCTACAGCAGTCTTTATTCAGATGTCAGTCTGTCACTGATTGGGCGACAGCAGCTGGTCTGCTGCTCTGCTGTTATCTGGCACACACATATCACCTATACTGGTTTCCTTACATTGGCTGCCAATCAGTTTTTTAAATAATTTTAAGATTTGGTTATTTGTTTTTAAGTCTTTGCATTGGTTGATGCCTGTTTGCTTCGCTAATCTTTTAACTCTGCACACTCCCACCAGAGGACTGAGGACTTCTGAGCAGATGCACCTAGCTGTCCTGAGGTCCAGATTAAAATACAGAGGAGGATGGGTTTTTCAGCAGATGTCTCTAAATTGTGGAACAAACTGCATCTGTGTATCAAGACTTCTCCAACATTAGACATTTGTAAAACTCACTTTTATTCTTTGCCTTTTTCTCAGTTTATTTTTTCCTGTTAAGAAAATGTTTGATTGTTATTTTAATCGTTTAACTGTACAGCACTTTGACCAGCAGCAGTTGATGTTTAAATGTGTTATGTAAATAAATCTGACTTCACTTGACAAAACATGCACATGCGCAACTTGTCAAGAACACTTACAATTCTTGGCATCCCATTTGAAAGCACCGAGAACGCATCATTTCTTTCAGTCTGCAAGGTTAACGTAATGTTGTTCAGCATTTTAAATGAGTTTATGAATCTAAACCTGTATTTGTGTCTAAACCTACCATAAAGCTCACAAAGCTGGGCATTTAATATGTCTTTGGCCAGTGTGTGTGATGCCAGCAGCATCTGACAGACCAGTAGCATGGTTGCCTTGGGGATGGGAATACATTGGTGAAAGCACAGCCCCTTTCCCAGACATCACATTTGAAGGGCCTTGCTAAAGGTCTGCAGTTGCTGAGAGAAAGTGAGGTGATACTGATTTCTGTTCCTGGAAAGGGGAAAAAAAACTAATTAGACTGTCGGACTGAAGTCTCTCACTGCAAACAAGTGTTACTCATTTTACATTATCATATGCACATTCTCCTTTAACAAGGGGTCTGGAGCAGATCTAAGGAATGAATGTAACATGTACCGGAAAGAAGTGACAGAGCTCTACAGTGTTGAATTACTCGAGATCCAGCTGTAAGGTTTCTGGAGGCCTGGAGGCATTGTTGTTTTATTTTACTTGGAACAGAGGCCATAGCTGGAGCTTTAATAACATTAACCACAGTTGGAGTAGCACATCATTACAAGGTGGAAGACCGGGAAAGGGGGGAGAGCGAAGCAGAGGAAAGGATGGGCTAAATGAGGGGGTTTTTTTTGGTTTTTTTATATCACCATATATGAAACATTAAACCCACCACAGAAAACTCACAGCTTGACCTGAACAACACATCTAACCTTTAGCCCAGACTTTTTCACTCAGCTGTATATAAACTTCTTCTTATCCTCTCCCTTTACATCTCTTTTTCTTCCTTTCCCTGCATCTTCCCTTCTTCCTTTCAGTTTCCTCTTTCACTCACCCACGAGACCTAGTGGTGATACTGTCTGTTTACAGGCAAAATCTCAGGAAGTCAACATCAGATAAGCAGATTCCTTGGATACACAAGAGGAGCAGATATATTTCCAGTAAGACATCTCAATGTTATTGCCCAGGGAAGGATGTGAGTTGAGAGTTCAAGGGTAAATGAATGAACGTGTGCGTGCATTCGGAAATTTTGCACCGTTTCCAAATGACAACATATTTGGAAAGTTCTTGATCACCCATCTAGCAAATAACACAAAGACAAGGTGCCATTAACAAAAACCTAGCCTTCCTGCCTCACTGCATAGCATTTTTTTCTTCTTCTCTGTTCCAAATTTCCTAATTGTCCTTTACGCTCTTGATCATGACACTACTTTGTGGCCAAATTTTTAGCCGGCTTAGAAACCAGCCCTCCTTTCTCCACCTACTCCTTTGTGCCGCATTGCACAAACATCATAGAATGCACTCTAAATGGATACCAGGTGCTTCCTCACAGCGCAGCTCATCATTCTGAGTTTTACTCTAAAGACAGTGAGGAAAAGCTTGGCAGAAATAAGTGTACAGTGTCTTGTCATAGCTTGTGTTCGCCTACCAATCTGCCATCTTTGTCTTGAAAGAATCGTTCCAAGTTTTAGGAAATACAGCTACTTTCTCTCTGTCAGCGAGAAGATTAATACCACTGTCCTAGTTTATGTCCAGCAAATAGCATCATAAAATCTTACTTCCAGACACCGTAAACATTAAACAGCGTGCTTCGTTTAGTGTAGATAAAACTCTGTGCAAAAAAAACTATAAATTTTGTACACCAATAAACAAATAAACATCTGCAAAACATCAAACTGTAATTTTTACAAGTCTGCTTTTGAACTGTAACCTCCTACTTAAAGATTTGAATGAGATTTTAATGCAGATTTAACAACAAGATCAAATAGTGCAAACATAGTTTTTATTCTTATAAACAGACATTTTCTCCTTACTTGCACACAGCTGCGAGCCTATTCTACAAATCAAATAGCTTGCCCAACCAGGTTTACACAATATGTCATTTAAATTGGAGACTTTAGTCTATAAAGTGTTCCAATCCAGCACAGAAGAGGTGCACAGAGCCAGGTTTCATCCCAAATGAAGGACTCGCACAAAAGGTCGGCATTTGTGGAGGATGCGTGTGGAAAAAGAAAGAAGGGAAACTGTTCATATCCCCGCTGATCTCCTGACACTATTAATACCTGCTTATTTAAGATAAAGTGGTACCAACAGAGGGGAAATCACTGGCTCAGCATGAGTCAATAAAACAAGGCTGATTGCATTGTTTAGACTCAGGGTCACATCTCTGCAGTGAGACAGAGAAAGAGGGAGAGAGACCTTCCAGTGAATCCGTCATTATTTCCAAGCTGGAGAGGAGTGGTGAAGAGCTGCAGTAATGAGGTGTCTTATACCTGCCACTTCAACTGTTCCATTTATCTTTTCATTCCTGTTTCTCTCCCATGTTTCCAAATAACACTTAATGCTTGGGTTGTACTTCCTTACAATCTCGTGTTATTCTCAATCCCGCTTGCTTATAAAAAATCTTCTAAAGTATATCAATGGAGAACTAAATAGATGGTCATAGATATTCCCAGTGGCACATGTGTTAATTGTTACTCATGCCCGATTTTGCTTCATGTAATTAAAACTGTAGAATTTCCAATTAATACGTCCACAATTGCGTCTCATTTTTGCACAGGAAAAATGAAATATTTTGAAGACAGATTCAAAGAACTGATGAACTGAGCTCACCTTTTAATTACACTTGTCAGTAGTAAATTAGCCCAGTAGCCCACTGCCACCCGCGGATTGAAATGGTGCATCCCTGTACACTGCAGTGGATGATAATTATGTGCTTTCGGTGAGCGATCCCAGATTGTTTCTGACTGTTTTAAGCCACCTGAGTTAATGCAATGGCTCGTTCTCTGTTGGGATGTTTTGATTAAACTGAGGATGATTTGCATGGTGGGCTCAAAGAATTCAAACATATCTGGGAGATACATCTGTGAGTCCTTGAAGTAATTACTCCTCAGCTCCAAGATGAATCACATTCAAGTATTCGTCTGGCCCACCAAAAACAACACGGCGCACTTCTCCTGTTTCGACGGGAGACGAATGTCCCGGGCCAAGAAGTCAGTTTCGTGTTGTTTCGGATGTTGTTTTCGGACACGCCACGTCCCCCTTTTAATAAATGTTTTGACTCTGGAATTATGTCTGAAAGCGCAGCTTACAACACTAAGATCACATGTCTGCAAAGTCAACCTGCCACCCTCCAACCTTACTATTTGTCCTAGCACAACACTTGGAGTCAACCTGACATATGATGAAATGTTGGTCCCTTGTGACTATAATTTCTCAGTCCCTGTACAGTGAAGGAGCGATGAGCCGCAGAGTAATCCCTCTCCAGAGGACCACAGTCTCATTCAACCTTATCATCACTTTGTTAGCCTGTGCATGAGAGAGATTTGTGTGGTGTGACAACCAGCAATTTCCAGCTGTGTAGTTACTTATCTTCAGATTCAGCAACTTTGATAACCGCATACTTTAGTTTTACACGCCCTACTAATGTATAAAATCCAAACACTGACATAAATTTGGAAACTTCCTCCCTGATTAGAGCTGAATTACGTTTACAGCTTTAAGCATTAGTAGTTCCTAATATTAATTATACGTTAATGTATTTGATACAGGCGATGGAGTTTTACTATTCTCCCTCTGTTTGTTAGCAGTCTACCATCCACAGGTTTTAAGATATCCTTTTCAAATTTTGCGTGAAAATCAGGTCTGTTACACTAAATTATCCACAATTTTTTTTAATGGATTATCTTCTGAATTCACAGTAAGATACCGGGGCGGGTATCTGGCATGGCAGGCATGAGTACCTTGCGCTTCACCTTGACCTTTATTGTAAGCGACCTTGCAAAAAAACATTTTAAATATCGAGAGACCTGCACATCACACTTATTTCAATAAGACACGCTACGGCGTTACAATGACAACATAATAATAGGTTGAGGTCATCACACTGTAATAAAAACTAGCAGATGTCAGCATGTTGCAATAAAAGTTTAATAAAACTTCAGTTTTAGTATAGTCCTTGCCCATCGGAGAGGAGTTGTGCTCTCAAAGTGCACTTGTTATTAAGCAATTGTTCCCATCGATGCCCATATGGAAAAGATATATATAAGTCTTATAAAGTTTGTATCTGTCTTGTGTGAAACTTCTATGAAAAGCATACAAGAGTGAAAACAGATATAAGATCCCTTGAAAAATTATATAAATGAAACTTGTATGTTTTGGATACTTCCTAAAACAATATATGAAAGTAATGAGAAAGTGGCCACTTTCATGAGTAAATCATGTAAGCCTTACATGATTCACTATATGAAGTATAGTAGTTTTTACTATTTCTTTTCCATATGGATGGGAACACAGACATGTCAATTTATCATGTTAATCTTTTGAGCTTCAATATTTTACTGTATATAGTCAGTGTTCACGAACACCAAGCAAAATATTAAAATGTTTTTTCTTCTTTGCATGCTACATATTGATGTATAAGACAAAGTAAACAACAAGTGTTAGGGTAATTGTTTGATGACCAATTATTTACAGATATGCACGAAAACACAGCGAGCCCAAAGTGCCACTGCACTAAAAATAGTATTTACGTATTCACATAATGCACTTGTAATGTATACAACGTACATGTAACGTATATGTAATGTTGCTGTTTGTATTGCGAACAGCTGCAACACATAACATATAGAATTTGTAAGGATTTGAGTGATAAAAGTAATTTCTAAAAGCTACATAGATGTTGATAATCCTGGCACCAAGTTTCATCCAGATTGATGAACGCGTCTACAAGGAGTTAGGGAACAGATATACATAGATACGCTACTATCATTACAATTTGTTGGTTTTTTAGGCTTAATTTTTGTCAGACTTTGAAGCAGAAACAGAGTTATCAAGCATACTTTCCCCATGTTTTCCTTTTTTGCAAAATTATAAATGGTTCCAGCTAAATAAATACAATCTAATTAATCTGCACCCTTCATATGTGGAAAAATGGTCTGCCACACTTGATTTGTGAGCTGTTCCATTTTAGGTGATGAAGAGGAAAGCAGTTGAACGGGGAACTCCATCAAACAGTTGGCTTGCATGATTAAACTAAAACAAAATAGTTAAGAATGCTCCTTTCACCTTTTAAGTCATATCCTATTATCAGCCTGCTGGCAGACACATACTGTATGCGCACAACTGCTCTGCATCGTGAAACCTACAGTTTAACGTGCTCGGTGGCATTTAAAAGATTGTATTACACACACAGATATGAATCAAAAGCAAACAGAAATCAGCAGGGAACATGAATATAAATTGAATATGCATGTGTTTCCCTGAGATTTGTTTTCACAGAGAGAAAAGACTCTCTGTACTGTATTCTTGTTTTATTATCTTTAAAAAGCACTCAAGCAACTTTTGCTAAGTATCCACTCAATAAGGAGACTTTATTTGGAAGAACAGAGCATGGAAAATCAAGACGTTTTAAGTAGTTTGACTTAGATAACTGTAGATAGTGACTTAAACACCTGGTATTAAAAACTGTGTATATAACTTTTAGTAAGAGCTCTGAAAAGAATAGTGCTTAACTATCTAGAGTATGGAGTATACCCATACTCTAGATATGGGTATACTCCATACTCTAGCCTTGCAGTGGAGCCCCATTCCCCGCTGTTCTCCTGCTGTTCTCTCTCTCTTTGGGCAGCAGATGCTGTACAAGAACAAGAGACATTGTGTCGCTGTTATTTATCATTTTACATGATTATGTCTAAAATTGAAGCATATCCAATGTCTTAAACTTATGTGAACGGTGAGTTTCTCATATGATGAGTAAATCAGGCAAAACCTGCAGCCAAGTAGTTACAAGCTGCAAGTTTTCATATGTTTTTTTCTGTTCTGTGGAATTATTTTTCATGTTGTTCTCAACAGTGTTCTCACTTCTTTCAGTTCGCCTTTGTTGCAAACTTTGCAATTCCATCCCCAAATTTAGCATCTTTTCATACCCGCTTTAGCTGCTATTTTAAATTTTAAACAAACACCTAGCGAAAAACCTATGGGAATTCTGGTTCAAGCTGGGAGTGAAGCACACCTCCCTCTGCTCAGCAAGCAGCAGCACTCAGTATGTAAACAGCATGAGAGACTTTCTGTTGTTTCAAACCTTCTAAGTAGTCGTAGAACAGCTACTGTGTTTAAGTTGTTTTAAAGGGGTTTTTTTTATGACATTGTGGTTAGAAAAAAAAGATCCAACCCCCACCTCCCTCTGGCTGAGTCGACTCCTTACTGTTCATTACCATCATAAGCTCATCCGGACCTCAAGAAATGGTATTCTGGGAAGCCCTACAAATGGCTTATGTAGACTTTGAATGAAATGCATGCTAGACGACAGATTAATATGAATTTAAAGAACATCAACTGGGGGCATAGCTGGCTCGGAGAGCACTGTTACATACATTACATCGTTGGATAAGAGTAGCAATGTTGAATTTTAAATGAGGTGATTTTGAGAGAGTTGGAAAATGAGCGTGACTGAGAAAATAGAACAGCAGGAATGTCCATATCACCAAGAGGAATGGAGACTGAACCTTCAAAATAAAAGCTGATGTATGTGATCGCAAAAACAAAGTATCAACATTTTAAGTGGCTCCCTCAAAGGTCAAGGTCACATGTATGTATGTGAGTGATGCCCGTTTGAGTAATGCAGAAGCATTACATAGAAAGCCAAAATATCTACACTGCACTTAAACATATCCTGTCATTCATGGTGAGCAGCCTAATACAAAACATTGACATTGGAGGGTAAAACCCCCGCACAAAGTAATGGAATCCCAAGTGTCATTAACCCACCGACAGCGGTTATCTGCCGACAGCAGACACAAAGCTTGCAGTATATCTGTCTTCACTAAGTCCTTATTATATGTGTAACTTTGCAAAAAGCTGTCTGTCTGTAATTCTTGCACTCTGTGGTTTCTGAGGTGAAATGTTAGCCCTGATAAACGACTTCTATAAATCCCAAAGTCCAGAAGGGCCAGCTGAGAGATGCTTGAAGCCGTTTCCTGTATTACAAGTTTTATTTCAAAATATTATTGTGAATGTAGGACTACAGATTGATTAGTATTGGGAAAACAGACATTTTCTAATAATACAGTAGGTTTCTTTTTTTTTCTGACAAGTTAATGTCTGAGCCTGTGTCTCTATTACAGACTGAGCTCTACTGCTATTTAGAGTTATAAGTTGCGGTGCTTTCACAGCTATATTTTAAACATCCCAGTAAAGCCATAATAAATCAAATAAATACACTTTTATTTCACAATTGCAAAATCATTGATAGACCGCAATTTTTTTACTACCAACTACAGCATATGACAGATCTCGATTATATATTTTTTCCTCTATTGGAGGAACATTTTTGACATTGGATCCCAACCGTTTCTTCACTTGCACCATGCATCATGTATTCATAAAATATGCTATGCTCTAAAAAGCTAATCCCAGTTTGGCTGACCCTTCAATTCCACAACATTTAACATGTGTGCTTGAGCCCCTACCACCATTCAAAACCTTCCACGGCTCAGTTTAAAACTCAAAATGTGGTCCTGAGGCAGTTCTCAGGGTTTCCAGAGCACATATTCTGTTCTGTCGAGGAAACACAGGTTAAGTTCCTCTCTCTGGGGTGCAGTGTCTCAAAATGTGTACACAGACACTGTTCCCCTGATGGCTAATGTGTTAACGTTTACCCCAAGCGGGGAAAAAAAGCCCTGGTGTTCATCAACACTGAACCTGAGCAGAGACCGTTATGGATCAAACTTTGTCTTTCTCAAACTTGAGGGTAGAGAAGTAGAAAAAAAAAGTAGAAAAAAGGTATAAGGTGGTATAGTGTGGAAATGTATTGATATGTGTTTGTAGAGCCCCTGCAGAGTAAGGCTCCTAAACTATTCTTCACATGTCTTCATAAGAAATGCTTGGAAAAGGTGGGCGGATAAAGACTCTTTTTTGGTGACGGCCACAGAAGAACTTTATATCCCGTTATTGGGGTGGGCGGGCTAAGGGTTCAGCCACGGACTCGAGCAGATGAGTGTGTCAAAGGCAAAAGTGTCCCGGGGATAAGGAGGTCTGTTTAGGGGGTGGAAAAGAACAAAGAAAATACAAAATTAGTGATGGTACAACCAGCTAGAACAAGTGGGAGGGGAGCATCATTTCATTGGATGCTTTGACAGGTCAAATGGCTGCTAAACCTTTGATTTTCAGTTACAGGATAGCAGCCACACCAATGCTAAAACATGAGCATTAAAAAAAACATGTTAATCTGGTAATTCATAAACCAGGACTTTACTGTGTTTTACTCATGATTTCTCAGACATGATGCAGACAGACTCCACATTCTTTAAAACTACTCTACTAATAAATAAAAATAAGAATCATCTCATGTATTTTTTAAAAACGTGTATAAATACCTTTTACTTTCAGAGGAACTCTGTTCTTTACTTTTCTTTCTTTGTGGTCATCAAAGACATTAGCTAATCTGTAGTCTGTTTCAAGTGTGCTCAGGATTCCTACATCCCCCCTTTCCCGTAGAACCTGCATATTCTCTCCAAGAAACTCAGAAAGACACGAGTCCACCAGGGAGAAACCCTTTGAAATATATTCTTTGGTTGTGTCTTCAGTGAAAAAGCTTGCATAAATAACCACACACAGGTCCTCATGAATGCTTGAGACACCAGATACTGTGGATGAGCCAATAATTGGCCTCATAGTGTATTCTGGCCGTCCACGTTTTCACTGATTTCTGTTATTCTCCAACAGTGATTGAGAAATATGCACATTTCTCTGAAAAATGTCACCTAGCCTTTTGTTATTTTTAAGGTTCTCATTTAGACTTCTAACTGTAACTCTGGTGAGTAGCAGTGCTGTCGTATTTAAAGGTTCCTGAGTTATTAATCCTTAGTGGGAGAACAATGGTAGAAGGAGTGCTTTTTCATATATGGAACACAAATACGGCCTGACTATAGAGTGAACCCGAGTTCCACTCTTTGACCTACTTTAAAGAAACCCAACCTCAGACTTTTAGTAGAAAGCTATGAGGTTAAGTGAATGTTTTATTGGTTGTGCTGGGCATTTTAATAGATATTCCTGAAGCATTTTTTTTTTCCTTTTACGAAAGCATATATAAGCAGAGCTGGTTTCTGTATTTTTAATTTTTTTGTCATAGGGGATATCGTGATTTAGCCCTGAGCGCTTTTTCAGGATATGCTTGCTATCTACAAGATTTGTGGACGGTAAACGTTGCCTAAAGTTTAGCCTGTATTTTCAGTCAGCCTGTTTCCTCACTTTCCTTAAACAAGTCATATTGGTTAACCCTTGGGATACCACTGAGATCGTTTTATTCATTCTTGGCTTTTTGTAAGCTGGTGCAGTGCATCAGAGTGTCAAATTTTAGTCACTGGCTCCAATTTCTGCCCTGTAAGAACAAAGTGAATGCAGCTACGAATTGTATTATCTAGGGTAGGATTGTGACTTGCTAGTTGCAATTCAAAATACTGCCGTTATTCCCCCATTTCTTTGTGCTTCCATTGTCTTTTTCCTGGAATTTGTCTTTCCTTCTTTCTGAACTGGCACTGCAGGGTCTTACTTTTGGATACAAAATTCTTCTTTAGTTCAAATATCAGTGTTGTGTGACCCGTTAGTTGGTCACTGGTCGAGGGCTACTCGACAGGCATCTAAATGCTTGAACAGTTGTATCGCTGTGTATGGGAAGGGGAAAAAAGAAAGGATATAAGGGGCTCCTTACAGTCCGATGACCTAGAAGAAGTCAAGGGAGATGAAGTCATTCTTGCCTGATTTCCAACTAAAACAGAGGACAACAGCTGAAAGAGCCAATGATCCGTTAGGTCTCACTCAACCACCCACCAGCATGTCTGATACACATGAGGACATATGCTCACGCAGACCAATGTGTGCTCTGATGGTCGGTTTACTTCCTAAAGAGCGATGAAAGGGTCCAAGATTAAGAGTGTCTTTAAGTAACGGATAAGTGACCAGTGATCAGAAGAAAATTTTTGTCTGTCACCAGTTGTACAAATGGCTGGATTCATCTCAAAGACCCCAGAACCTCCTTTCAACTCATGACTTTTTTTTTATGTGCTTCTAGTTCTGCTTTTTGGAAAAGATAAATTAAAGCGTGCTAGACACAGGCAATGCAATCTACAAACTACTGAGTCCGGAACAGCCCAACTTTAAAGACATCATCAATTATCACTTATAGCAAAACTGTTCTTTGTGTTGAGAATGCATAAGGATCAAAATGTAACAAGACGGGGAGCTGTGTTTTGTGTAAAATGTAACAACACGTGGCAACCAATCCAGGAGACACCACAAAGATGAGATGGCTCCTTTCCATTGAAAACATTTTCAAATAATGGAGCACTGCGCCACACCTGACCGTCAGAGGGACTCTACATGTGTTTCCATTACAGAAATACTCCCCAAGAATTTGTGAAGCAGCACATGGAGCTCACTTCAATACACACCCCTGCCATATGGGAACAGTTAGCTCCGTCCTAAGCGCTGATTAGGAATATCAGTAGATAAAAGTTTAGCCCATCTTCTCTGACGTCCACTTCCACACTTACTTTAATTTAGTTTCCTTTTAAAACTTTAACTGAAAATCGTAGTTTCTTGAAATAACCTACATTCTCTATGGCAAACATTTTTGTATAGAGATATGCCATAGAGATTTTTCAAAAGTTCTTACACATAACATTTGTTTGTGATGTATTACAAATACATGGTAGGAAAAATTCTATGGTTTTACGTATCAGGGCTTAAAAAATAATCTGCAGGTATAATAACTCTCCCCTTCCTGACATGTTGTGCATGCACGCACACACAGTCTCACTCTGTAAGTGCAAAAAAATACCGTATCGCATCAGTAAAATTAATAGCACCATTCAGGCTTTTGATCAGCACCTTGGACAACATCTGCAGCCAGAGGTCGGGGGACCAGATACATTTATCTAAGCTCATACTATAAACTCACCTATAATCATGTTCTTCAAACAGACTAACACAAACCCAAAACAGATTTAGCCTTGCTAAAGTAACACAAAAACAACTGTAATGGAGCATGGAATAAAAAAGAGAAGGGGGTCCTCACCCCATAACGAGCGCACTCATTCATACAGTTCCTCATTCAGCGCCACATATATCACAGAAATTTTGAGCATATAAGTGGTTAGTGTTTCTGCACTCCTGTACAAAAACACTAACTATATCTTTCAGGTCTACACTCAGCAAAGTAAAATTAGAACTCTGCTCTAGTCCTGTTGGTTTACTCGTTCTGCTTCCTTCTCCCCTTCTTCTTTTGAGCAATGCTCTTTTTTTATTTTGCCTAACATAATTTAAAATGCACCCACACCAAAGGGATGCTCTATAAAACACTGGATGAAAAAAAATGCATTGCTGAATTGTTAACGTCAACAGGTTCACAGGTATTTTGCACAAATGACAGGTAGCAAGGTCGGGAGCTAAAACAAATACAGAGTAAATATTTAGAGAGCTGTAATTAATTTCATGAAGAAAATGTATTCTGCACAAAAAAAAGCTTGATTTATAAGATAAAACACAGTCAAACTCTAATTCTAATGTGTCTACTTTATTAATATCATTGTGAAAATGTTATAATGTAGAATAAACACCCCTATTGATAGGCATTTTGATTGGGGCCCTAATACCTTCGGGGTGCAGGAGCATTGTCTTTGCTACACTGTCAGATGTCACACCTTTGAAAGTATCTCAAACTAGTTAAAAGCAACCTCAGATATAATATAAAGCATGGCATATTACACTATCATTATTATTTAACAAAAACTAAGCAGAAAGTTTGCAGAACAGTGTGTGAAAAAGTAAGTACACCCTTACTGCTTCCATAGGAATAGGAAGAGAGTTAATCAAATCCACTTGATTAACTGATCATTAGTAAGTTTGAGCAGCTCTATAAAAGCAGAAGTTCTGACAGTTTGCTGGTTTGGAACTTTCAGGCTTATGTTAACACCACACCGAGGAGGAAAGACATGAGCTATTATGTTCTTCCTCCAATTGTTGCTGCCTGTCAATCTGTAAGGATTATAAGGCTATTTCCAAACAATTTGAAGTCCATCATTATTCACAAGAAGAAAACATTCAAGACAGCTGGCAGCCTTCTGAGGAAACAACATCGCAGCAAATTCACCCCAAGGTCAGAGTGTGCAGTCCTCATTGAAACGTCAAACAACACAAGAGCTACATCTTGTGTAGCCTAAAGACTCTACAAGTGTCCGTTAACATGTCAAATTTCATTAGAGTTCAATTAGAAAACAGACCATTTTTATTTAGAAAAAGACTGAGCAAATATGGCTTATTGTGAACAGTTGCAGGAGAAAGCTTCTTCTTTGTAAAAAGAAGATGGCAACACAGCTTAAGTTTGCAAAGTTGCATCTGAACAAACCACAAGACTTCTGGAACCATTTCCTTTGGAAAGGAGACCAAAGTGGAGATGTCTGGCCATATCACACGGCACCACAGCTGACTGAAACCAAACACAAGTATACTTGCTACATAAAACCTTAAAATTGACAAAGGTTGTACTTTCTTTTTACCATCACTGCATGTTTTTAATAAAAATATATTTCCATTTAATAGGATTTCTTCTGTCCTCTTCTGGAAACCAAGCACATATTAGATGTAGTAGGAATAGTCACCCAGAAAACACATAAGAACCATCTAACCACCTCTCTATGCTAAGGTTTGCCAAAGCCTTTCTCAGCCTTACCAAGGAGTTTGGTTAAACATACTTGGTTGGCAATTGTGTTTTGGACTGACGCAGATCCTTTCACAAAGTTTACAATGTTAGAACATATTTTAGACAGAGTTGCTTATGACAGAAGGCCATAATGTGGAAACTCATCAGAAATGGTGATTACAGGCCACTGAATTGAAACCAGCCAAGGGGAAACCAGATCTTAGCCTGCAAGAAGTATTATGGTAGTTAAATCGAATAAAAGCCTTGGCTAAACACATCACTTGTGTTTTCTCTGTGCCTCCCCCACCAACATTGCACATTAAAAAGGAGATGAATCAGGCATCTGCAGTAGAGAGAAACAGCCCTTTGAACCTTCAGCAAAAGACAGATTAAGAGGAAGGAATGGAGAAGGAGAAGCAATAAGGGCTCAGGTAGAAGATGAGTGACTTAAAGAAAATGCAGAGCAGTTTATCACAGCTCGCAACAAGAGTTATCGGTCTGAATTAGATATCCAGATTCCTGGCTACCAGGGGCTGCTAAAGAGAAAATAGTACCCAAGGACTTTCCTCTCTGTCTCCCATCCCCCTGACCAATCACAGTCCAGGTGCCTCACCCTTCCTGGCTCACATTATTAAATTAAAGGCCAAGATTTATACCTTCAGTGCCAAAGCAATGGCTTTAGTCAGATTTAGAATCATTTATCCCATCAGAGGGTCGGCGAGTCAGAGGTTTGATTGATAGAGCAAGAGCAGTGGGGGGAGGATATGGTTACATACTGCTGTGTTGCAGGCCAGAGCTCCTGCATCTTTAATTCAGTGCTGAAAAGCCTTATAGAGTCCAGACATAGCAACATTGTGGCACAGATAAACAATCCCCCAGACAGCAGTGACAGAGTATGGAGCCATCTCTTTGCAAGCAGTTAAAAGACCAGACCTGAGACTAAATTTTAATGGGGAGTTTTGATGAAACAGCAGGGCAGCTGTCTGGTTATAAACTGCCCTCCTATTATTCCACTCTTCTTACCCATCTTGCACCACCATATGTCACAATAAACTTTACTTGTATACAGATGTTTATTGATGAATAACATATGAGGTACTATGCGTTTGCTTTAAAGTAGGAGCTAATTTTGATGCTGTGGTCAGAGTGGATTATCCTGATTATACCATAACCAGCTGAGAAACCCTAAATAAATATAGAGCGGAGTAAGAGGAGCGGCAATTTTCCACAGCATTAAAGAACAGGTGCATAGTGGACAATACAATGAGCACTTTAGTTTTTTATTAATAAATTATAGTTATTAAAACATCACTATCAGATGGGAATGTTGGATTTTAGGTATTTTGTGTATTTCAGATAACCCACAGCAGCATGAATGAGACAGATTCATCTTTCTAAATACATCATTGTCATAAACTATACTGCAGACACCGAATTCCTTCAAAATTGATCAATTATGACTTTTTGAGAGTTTTTCCTTCCCTCTGGCTCTCTTTCACAGTGTGCCTTCAGCACCCTCAACCAGTCACAGCAGGTGGCTTCACCTGGAGGATTCTTCCTGTTAAAAAGGAGTTTTTCCTGCCCACAGTTGCCAAGTGCCTGCTCACTCGGTTTGTCTGATCATTTGCGCTTTTCTATGGTCTTTAGCTTACAATGTAAAGGTGACTTTTGTTAGTTGAATTCATGTATTGTTGGAGAAAACACAACAAAACTTTGAAAATGCCCCTTTGTAACAACAATTGACACACCTCACAACAATGTGTACCCATGCTTGACTGTCATTCTTTTTACAGTCGTTTAACCAGCAGGGTACTGTGCCACTATGACTTTAAAGTGCTCCAACTGCCAGATGGGTTTCCAGACTGTCACCCAATCTGGGAAACCATCAGCTATAGTCTGATGACATAGCCTCTGGGGACAACAGGCAATATTATGACTTCTGGTGAAGCCAACAGACATCTGAGCGAAGACTTCCCATTCTGTGCACAGGTCGTCGTTTATGGATGTAGATACACTTTAAAAAGCTAATGAAGAAAGCCAAATCATTGTCAGTTGATAGTCTGTTTTGCCAGACGTTTTCCCTCTTTTGCTCTTCCCAGAGAGACTGTTCAACTGCATGCAATCTCAGGTTGCTCAAAGATGAGCAATCAATAATTCAAACTGACAACAAATGCAAACTGAAAATCTTGCAACTTTCTTGGAAATTCTGCACATACAAACGCAGAAAAATGCTTTTGAAGATTAGTGGTCACCCAATGAATGGGGTGTAATGTTGATCGAGGGTTATAGATTTTATTTTGCAACTATTTTTTGGTTGAAATAGAGTCATTTTTGCCAGAAATTCGTTAGACATTGATGGATGCTTTTTAGAGTGCTTATGTGGTTGTGTGTAATTTTATTGGATACAAAAACAACAAGCTCGGTTTCAGAAACAGGATTTAAGCACATTTGAGTTCGAAAAACAGGATGCTGGCAGTATTAGCTGATGTTTTTATTTTCTCAGTTCCTGTAGGGATGTGGCAATAGCTGTGGAAAATCATCAAAAGACCACAGCAACACATGCATGTGAAGATGAAGGTTTAAGTTCACCCCTAGGCCCCAGTGCTCATTTCACCATTTTGAACAACACTTGGCAGCATATTATTTTCATAAACAGAGGAACCAAAATCCTGAATGAAAGGTGCAGCGACAATTAAGATGATTGAAATAAGAGCAGTCTGAATTTGAAACATATGATCTCAAGGAATTTAGCTTAACACTATTAAGAAACACTAAAGGATCGTATTGAGGCGTACTGACTAGCAGTAAAGTGTGCGTTGAATTACGGTGGGCCTCTCTGATGCACTCAGTGGCCTCTGCACCTGGTTTCAACATCGTGACATCACCGTAGGAAATGGGACTGTTTGGATTCTCACGACTGAATCAGAGGAGTCAATCAATCTTCATCCTCCACGGGTATCCACTATCACAACAGCACCTAATCAAGAGATTAAAGGAAGATCCTAATTTGTCCAAATTTGTGGTCAAAAAAAAAAAAATCACACAAGTCGGGCTGTAGACGAAAATTGCAGATGATATAAATGTGGAAACGCTCCATCTAGAATATGGAAAAATATTTTGAGGTTTGCCACAGCGGCCATATGAATGTAACCATTACTTGTGACACAGATGTTGAAATTGCTAGCTTACTGTTCCAGTGATTGCATCTATGAGAAAGTCTTCTTTGCAGTCCGCCATCTTGGTTTGAGTCATTTAAAAGGTTCAGATTTTATAAGGCATAAAATTGTGAAATCAATTTAATAATATATATGGATTTATTTGTAAGAATATCTGTTTAGTCTGGTTTGTTACATGCCTTTATATACCTTTGATATTAGTGTTTTGTTTTGTTTTTATTTAGAATTGCGAAAAAATCTTGATTGATGGGTCCGTATCTGGCAGCCAGTCGATCATGTGTCCACCTGCTCTGTATCAGTCCTAAGAAAAAGCAGCTGTGGCTATGGCAAGCTGACACATGAGCACTGCATTTTAATTCAAACTCTAAACACACACTTTGATATAATGACCAGGTCAAAGGTCAAAGAGTTTGATGTTTAGTCTGACACTATGACTGGTTTTCAACCCAAGAGTTTCAAAGACTGACAGCTTTTCGGGACTTTTAATGAGTGAGTTTTTGCAACATTAGAATTGCTCCAATATATTTACAATATATTTATATTAGAAAAACCAAAGTATTGCAGAACGTGACTCTTGATGTAGACGCTTTTTTAATTTGTTAACATTATTTCTACTGATTTTACTATGACTTTACTATAAATGTGTGCAGTTTCATATTTTATTTTTTTTATTTAATCTCACAGCTGTTACAAATAATTACTAAATTATACACTCACTGACTAATTTATCATGTACACCTGTTCAGTTGCTTGTTAGTGCAAATATGTAATCAGCCAATCACGTGGCAGCAAAAAAATGCATTTAGACATGTAAACATCATCAAGACCACCTGCTGAAGTTCAAGGCTCAGCATCAGAATTGAGAAGAAGGGTAAATTAAGCAACTTTATACATGGCGTGGCTGCTGGGGCCAGAGGGGCTCATCTGAACATTTCAGAAACTGCTGATCTCTAGGGTTTACAGGGAATGGTCCAAAAAAGAGAAAATATCCAGTGAGTGGCAGTTCTCTGGGCAAAACTTCCTCAATGATGCCAGAGATCAAAGGAAAATGGCCAGACAGCTTCTAACAGATGAGTAGGCAATAGTAGCTTAAATAACCTCTCACTACAGCCAAAGAATGTAGAAGAGCATTCTGCTATAGCAGCAGAAGACCATACTGAGTGCCTATCAGCTAAAAACAGGAAACTAAGGCTACAGGTAACACTACTCATCAAAACTGAATAAAGAAGACTAGAAAAAACATTGAATCTCAAGTTCTGTTTCCAAACAATGTAAAAGATCGTCTCTTTTAGCAAAGGTTTAGCGCGGTGGTCTAATTGTTTGAGGGATGTTTTCTTGGCACGTTTTAGCAACTAAGCATTGTTCAAATGATGATTACTGTTTTGCCCAACTCTTTATGACCAGAGTCTACCCATGGCACAGTCCGCCATGTCACAAAGCCAAAATCTGCTTTCTTGAACACAATAATACGTTCACTTTACTTACATCACCTCCACAGTCACAGGAGATTCACATCATGGATGTGCAGCGGATAAATGTGCAGCAGCTGCGTGACGCTGTCATGTCAGTATGACCCAAAATCTCTGAGGAATGTTTCCAGCACCTTGTTGAATCTGTGCAACAAAGTATAAAAACAAATCTGTTTGAGTTTCATCTTGAAATAACACCATAATGTATTTTTTAACAATTGTTTGTATTCTCTTTCATTACATGTTTAAGGTGTGTGAGAAGCACGCCTGGGCAGAGTGCCTTTTACCCATAGTTTTCATGTGAACTTTTTTAATGTTTCCAAAAAAATTGGTAAAAAATGAAAGGTTGCATAAAACATCTGGCAAACACTTGGTGTGCTGGCTGCGACCACTTAACCAGAGTAAATGGATGAGGGAGAATTTTGCTGCTTTGTATATCTTTTTTCTTCTCCCTGACAATGGACGGTTGTAAAAGCAGCAGTTCTGTATTGGGTGATATGTTGGGCTTTCAGTACTGACACATCAGCAGACGAAGCTGCTTTGAAACCCCGTAGGTGTCCTGAAAATGATTTATTTATTTATTTTTGCTTATTTTGAGCCTTTTTTAAAAGGACTGCAGGTTCAAGTTACACGTCAACTTCCACATGACAAAAGTTAAATTTGTGTCATGTCAAAAAAACAAAACACACACACAAAAAAAACCATCTCTGGGTAATGGATGAATGAATAGTAATGCATCCTTTCCTTGATGTGTGTAACCACACTGTTCCACATTCAAATGCCACATTTAACTAGCAAATTCCAACACCCCAGACTACACAAAGACAAAAGCTGAATGCATGGAAATAATAACATGGCACATGTCATCAAGCATCTCTCCGTTCCAACCTAGAAAACTCTATCTGGTTAGTGTTAAAATAAAACGCAAAGTATCCCAGTTCTCATTTCACTCATAACTCGGGCATTTCTCAACTGTCACTTGATGCTCAAAAAGCAGTTTGGCTTCGTTCAAATGTATTTCATCTACAAAGGTAGTTTGTTTGAGAGCACATGTTTGGATCTGAGGGCTGTTTGAAGCCATATGTAATTCCTGGCTGCATCCTTTCAACAAACTGCCTCCTGGTAATTGGCCATTACTCTAGAACTGAGAGACGTGCTGTCCAGGGGGCAACTACACTTGTCTGGAAACAATCATGGAGTTAGTAGGCTGGCAGACAGCCTTGTCACTATATGCCTCCCCTGCTGTGTATTTCTTCTCCTGGGAAGATGAACTCTGAAAAAAAAAGAAAAAAAAAAAAGATTGACATCCAAAATATAATTTTGCAAGCTTCATCAGCACCAATGCAAAACAAAGTCATCAGTGTTTTATCGGTCGTGTTTGTATGATGCTCTGTCAGGAGGTGTCGGCATGCATATTTTTTTACAATATTTTTAAAATAGGAAAATAAAATCAGCCTTTTCTGAAAGTAAAAATCCTTCCCTTAAGGACTAAATGTATTGAAACGACTATATACAGACTGTAGACATCCAAACGACAAACTACCATTCTTGGCATTTGGGGGAAATGTTTAAATGGAACACTTGTGCTTTTTTTGTGGTCAGTTTTTGGTACGTGGTCCTCCGATAGCTTTGTTATTTTTTTTTTGTGCAGCACGAGGATGAGTTGCCCTGTGATGCCACGTTACATGACCTTTAACAAGTGACTCCATAATTACAGAAGAGCACGCGAGGTATGCCAAGTGACCTTCCTTCATCTATGACCAGACGTAAACATCAGACACAGAAAATAATAATAACATCTGACACTTCTACCTCTGGCGCAGACTGACAACTGGATCCAGATGGAGGGAGCATATCATTACCGTTTCATTGGGAGATATCAAAACAGAAAGGCACATTCCAGGAAGCCGTCACTCTCTCGCAGATTACCGCGTCTGAAATGAAAAATTAAAGCCGATATTGTTTGTACGCTTTTCCCCCTTTGTTCTCAGCGAGCGCTTCAGACGGATGCAGTTTATTTGGGGGTGGGTAAAGCACCGAGGTGTTGAGAGAGGCAGAAAAGTGCAGGCCGAGACAGCAGAGAGAAAAACTCAGACTCATTCAAAGACGTGCTCCTGCAACACCCTGCGCCTACCTGTGCAGAAACACGTGGCTGTAGCAAGACCTGCAGCATGCTCACCTAGCTTTTTTAATTAAAACATATGACTGGAAGCAGGCCACCCATCCTTCTTTGAATTTTCCTGCAAACATCATGCTGACTCATTTCTTAGACTCGAGGCAGTGCAAGACTACCTCAACTGAGTTGACTTTAAGGTGCTGCCACCCTTTCATCCTTGAAAGGTAAGACTCCCTTTTTTCAGGTCATGCGTTTGCTGTTTGGAACCAGGGATTTTTTTTCAGAAACTCCTTACAGCTATCTTCCTCCTCTTCACTCTTTCCTTTCACCCCATCTGACATCCAGGAAGCTTTCTTTGATGGTCCCTTCCCCTACTTGAATCTTAATGCTTATTTCTCTGTATACCTGTAGAAGTTCAGTATATATTTTTACCACTCGTCCCTTGCTGTGGCCTCCACAAGCACAAACTTCTGTTTTCTTCTTTAAAGAGAGCATAGGAATCACATTGTCCCTCAAGTGTGTTCCAGCAGTGTTGTGTTACAGGTTTCAACTAACTAACTGACGTATGAACGTGCAGGCGCTGACACTTCTACCTCTGGCAAAGCCTCACCCAGAAGTGATCTAATCAGGCCATAGCCTGATTAGATCACTTCTGGGTGAGGCTGGTGGTGGGCCTTTAAAAGAGGAAGTGTACTAGACCCTGTGAGACAGGAGAAGATTTGGTGTATCCCACTTTGATCCACTGTCAGGAATTATTGAGAAGCAGCTTCTGAAAGAATCTTGAAGACAAGCCAAGAGTGATGAGAGGAAAGGCGACCTGACCAGGATCAGGCCCTGGAGGCCACACAGGAATCTTAGTGCCCATAGATCCTCTCACATAACTACATGACTAAGCAACTATGACTGGTGAAGCTGTCATAAGGAAAGTTAGCACTGAGTATGAATAGGAAGCTGTCGGCTCAGTGAAGAAAGGGGAAGTTTGGTGATACAGATCTTTGGATTAGACGGGTCTTCAGGTTTCAGAGTGAATTTAAGATTAAAGAAGAAGCACTGTGATATTTAAATCCTGGGCAGGGATCAAGAAAAGGAAAATGTCCTCTTTTTTTTCTTTGTGGCATTTGTGTGAATGATGTCAGTGTAAATTAAACAGTAAACATAATCATATAAGTATACTGATGTTTTCATTTCTTTTAAATATTAGCAAGCAGATGTGTGCTGCTGGGTTTGGCTCTTCATAGTGACGTTACTTTGACGCCTACAACCAACTTTAACATTGTTGCAGAGAAAAAAAACACCATGCAAAGCAGTTGCCCTCGCTCGGCTGCTCAAGTTGCTCCACAACACTCAGATCATCTTTGAAGTGGAATAAACTGCCTTATGCAATTAGAGAACTAGCTACTATTCCTAGTTTTTTTTTTTAAAACACATTTAAAAGCCCATTTGCACAGTTTTTAATTATTGTAAATATTGTAAGAGGGTAATGTTGTGACCTGTTTTTGATTTTTGTGTATTGCGCCTCAAACTTATTGATATTTACATGCTTATATTTTTACAATTGTAAAACCTTACTGTGGCTGTAAGAGCCAGATTATGTGGACATTTTTGCATCTACTTGATTGTGTAAGGTTTTATTAGATTAGATTAGATTTTATTAGATTATACTTGCAGGCTTGGTTCCCAGGAAGACCACTATCGTGGAAGCTAATGGGGTTCTTATATATATATTAAAAAAAAAAAACCACTTAGAAAACATCTCATGATTGACTTACAGGAACACAGCAGAGCCTTGTGTGTTGATTTGGTCTTTAAACTCCCCAAATCTCAGTTCAATCAAGTAACTTCAGGATGTGCCAGAAAAATTCAGATCCACAAAGACCTTATCACACAACCCACAGAATCCAGTGTTGTCCTGCTAACATCCCAACACCAAGCAGAACAGAACACCTCCGAGGGGTCTGTGCCTCAAAGAGTCAGAGCTGTCTTGGCAGGATACCCACACTATATTAGAGTGTTAAATGTGGTGGGAGATTAGTGGATATTCAAGTAAGTAAATACAAATGAAGGCTGCTAAACATAACATTAGAAACCTTCCCATACTGAGCAGTAATGACTAAGGCTTACCAGGAGTATGAGATTCCCACTTCCACTGTCAGAGAACGTAATAAGCACTGGCATTATGTAGCTGCTTCTAATCCAAATGGCCAAATGGCTGCTGAGATATTATCAGTACAGCCATTAATAGAGTGCATCTGCTTTCCAAGTCGCTTTATTTTTGTCTCAGCCTAATCCAGTCACAGTTTGCGCTGTATGGTTCTTCAAATTTTCACTTGTAATAACAGTTTTTAAAGTTACACAGATAAATCGGAAAGTACATTTTTAACATACTATGGTTATATTGATGTTTACCAAGAGCAGGGGTGGCCAACCCGCGGCTCCCGAGCCGCATGTGGCTCTTTGCCTGGTTTCATGCGGCTCTTACGTTCATATCAAAGTTTGTGTTTGTGTTTTGGGGTTTTTTTGTGTTGTTGTTTTAAAATGTTCGCATTCGCTTCGCTTGAGTTCAATACGGTATTTTCATCAAATGGGCATGTGTGTGAGATGAAAATACCGCAAAGTTTCCCAGTAGGAGCAAGTTCGCCCTTAAAATGGCAGGGAAAAAATGCACAGCAAAAAGAAAATATGAAGATGAACACAGGACGTTTTTAACAGAGTGGGAGAGTTTATATTTTTTTGTTGAACGCAATGGCAAGCCATTCTGCCTTATATGTCAGACGTCATTAGCGCATTTCAAAGCTTCAAATCTTCAGCGCCACTTCAGCTCACTCCATGCTAACATCGACCAGGAATTTCCAAAAGGGACTGAACTTCGCAAGCACGAGTTGACAACTTTGAAAAGTCAGGCAGAAAAGCAGATACAGTTTTTCCAAAAATTTACGAAGCTGTCAGAGACCATAACGCTCGCATCCTATCAGCTGGCTTGGAACATTGCACGGGCTAAAAAGCCATACAATGAAGGGGAGTTCGTTAAAAAATGCCTCAGTGACGTTGTTGAAATCTTGTCTCCTGAAAACGACAAATTAAAACGCATGGTATCAGACGTCCAACTGTCCCGCCACACTGTTGAACACAGAATATCGGACATTAACACGGTTATTGAATCACAGTTGCACTCTGACCTTCAAGCATGTGAGTATTTTAGTGTCGCATTGGATGAGAGTTGTGATATACAAGACAAGCCTCAGTTGGCAATATTTGCATGGTCTGTGTCAAACGATTGTGTGATCAAAGAAGAACTCCTGGATATTGTGCCATTAAAAGACAGAACCCGTGGCATAGATGTGAAAGAAACCATGATGGCTGCATTTGAAAAAGCAAATCTGCCCATAACGAAATTAACTGCAATAGCCACGGATGGAGCACCAGCCATGATGGGATCTGTGAACGGGCTTGTGGGGCTGTGCAAAGCTGACCGAACTATTCCTGACTTTTGGAATTTCCACTGCATCATCCACATGGAGCAACTCGTGTCTAAATCATTGAATTTAGATAACGTCATGAAGCCTGTGATGGAAATCGTCAACTATATCCGCACACATGCGCTTAACCACAGGCAATTCAAGAATCTCATCGCTGAGCTGGACCAAGAGCTTCCAGGTGACCTGCCGCTGCACTGCACCGTGAGGTGGCTGTCAAAAGGCCAGGTACTCTCTCGCTTCTTTGAGCTTTTGGATGCCGTGAAACTGTTTATGGAAGAGAAGGACAAGGACTATCCCAAGCTCTCGGACCTCAAGTGGATTATGGATCTGGTCTTTTTGGTCGACATGCTGTGTCACTTGGACAGACTGAACCTGACCCTGCAGGGTAAGTTAAAAATGCTGCCTCACCTGGTGCAAAGTGTGTTTGCGTTTGTCAACAAACTGAAGCTGTTCAAGACACATATTCAAAAGGGAGACATAACACATTTTCCCACTCTGCTAAAAGCCAGCGGGCAAGTCGCCAGCGCTGCCCTGAGTAAGCAAAGAGCCAGATATGCAACGCTGATTGAAAACTTGCACGAAAGCTTCGTGACCCGGTTCCATGATCTACAATTGAAAAGGCCACAGATTACGTTCCTCGTCGACCCATTTAATGCAGAGACCGGCTGTTTGAAAGTCCCGCTAGTCACAGATGAAGCTGCGACTGAGTTGGAGATGATCGATCTTTGTGAGGAGGACCAATTGAAACCTGCTTTAAGGCAAGGGACCACTGAGTTCTAGAAAAGTGTGCCAATGGAAAAATACCCCAATGTCAAACGGGCTGCGCTTAAGATACTGTCAATGTTTGGGTCAACATATGTCTGCGAGTCTGTGTTTTCTACCCTAAAACGTGAAGTCAAAGCATCGATCTGTTCTGACTGACACTCATGTGAAAGAATTGCTTCGAGTGGCAACAACGGAATACAAGCCAGATTTAAAGAGGATTGTTCAAGGCAAGGAATGCCAGAAGTCCCACTAAACAACATGCATTGTAAAAGTAAATGCTATTGTAGATTATTATATTTTTGTTTGTGGACTTGGTTGAACTGAGAGTTTGTGTGTGTGAGACAGTGCACACAATGTTCATTGTTGAAAATGACTGGCCTGTGGTTTTAGTACTGTAGGAGTCCATTTCTGTCATTATCATGTTGGTGTGTGACATTTACAATAAATCAGAGATGTGTGTGTGTGTGTGTGTGAGAGAGAGAGAGAGAAAGAGAGAGAGAGAGAGAGGGAGGAAAGGATGGGTGATGTTCATGTGTGCCCATGCGTATGATGTGGCTCTTTGCGGTAACACAGTAAAAAAAAAAAGTGGCTCTTGGTCTCTGACTGGTTGGCCACCCCTGGTCTAGAGTGTAGTTAAGAGGGAGATGTACCAAAAAGGAGCAACATTTCTTGAGTGCTTAATCTTCAGGTGCTGCAATTTATGAAGAGAGTTGATAGTTTTCTCCAGCTGTTGTAAAGAACGCAAATATCTGCAGAATCAATAGAGAGATTTGTAGACAGAACAAATGCGGTAAATGTTAGAATAGAATAGAATAATCCTTTAATTGTCCCTAGCCATTGTAAGCTAAAGTGGCAGTTTCTGTTTTTGTTTTTGACGCTGTCGCCGGTACGAGATTCCGGAATGGCACCACTTACCTCAACATCCAGCTGTGAAAGCTGCATCAACCTGAGCCAAAAAGTGATCGAGCTGGAACAAAGGATATCCACGCTATACCAAATCCAGGGCGCCGAATGCGAACTTGACACGATCCTCCTTGGCAAAGCTCAAACCACCGCTACTAGCGCTGAGCTAGCCGACACAGTGCACCACCCAGCTGCTGTGTCCCAAGATCCCGCCAACAGTCAACACAGGCTCTCAACTTGCGTCGCTGGTGCTTCTGCCAAGGACGAGAACTCCTGGTTTCAGCTAGGGGCCAGACCCAAGGCTCTGGTCAGCTCCACTCCACTCCAACCAGCGCCATGGACCGTGGTTGAGACACGTGGTGGCTGCAGAGGGGGCAGGAGGATCCGTCTCTCGCACCCTCACCCCTCCGGCGCGGTAGTACTGGAGAATAAATTCAATGTCCTGGATCCTGTGGACTTTCCTCCTCTGACCGCTAGCCCTCGCCATCCCGCTGTGTCGCTGAGGTCTGCGCCATCTCCACCACTACGCCCCCGGAGCCGCGGCGGGCAACCCGACGCTGTGGTGCAAACTCACCGCGGAGAGCTGTGCTTTACCCCGGCTCCTCGGAGAAGAGGACCCACGGCGCGGCTACCTGGGAGTCACTCACGCAGTCCGGCTGGCGCATCTCCATCTGAACACCCTCGGTGCCGCGGCACGGGCGTCTCAGATGGCCAGCAGCCCCCGGTGGCACCTCCTCTCTCCACGCTGGTCCTCGGGGATTCCATCGTCAGGAACGTGCGGATGAGGGGGGCGCTCACGCTGTCGTTCCCAGGAGCCACTGTTGTTGACATAGTGGACAGAATTCCCAACATTCTGGCATCCCACCCACAGGTTAACCGGCTCATCAGCTCAATTACTTCTTAAAACAGAATAACTGCTATGATGCCTTCCAGTCAGGTTTTAGACAGAACCACAGCACTGAAACCGCTCTGACCAAAGTGTTTAATGACATATGTCTGAATACAGACAGTGGAAAAATGTCAGTCTTAGTTTAACTGGATCTCAGTGCAGCATTTGATACAGTTGACCACAACATGTTACTCAAACGACTGGAGAACTGGACAGGTCTTTCAGGAACTGTACTAAACTGCTTCAAAACATACTTAGAAAACAGGAAATACTTTGTATCAATAGGTAACTTCACATCTGAGCAGACAAGTATCACATGTGGAGTTCCCCAAGGTTCCATCTTGGGACCCCCTCTGTTTAACATTTACATGCTCCCACTGGCACAGATTATAAAGAACAACAAAATAAACTATCATAGCTATGCAGATGACACACAAATATATATCACAATGTCACCAGGAGACCGAGGCCCTGTACAGGCTCTTGGTAAATGCATTGAGGAAATTAATGACTGGTTGTGCCACAATTTTCTCCAGCTAAACAAAAACAAAACTGAAGTAATAGTCTTTGGCGCCAAAGAAAAACGATTACAGGTCACCAGAGAACTTCAATCTATACATCTAAAAACCACAAACCAGGCGAGAAATTTGGGTGTAGTGATGGATGCAGACCTAAACTTAGAAAAACACATTAAGACAATAACAAAATCAGCTTACTATCACCTCAAGAATATATCAAGGATAAAAGATCTGATGTCTCAACAGGACCTGGAAAAACTAGTCCATGCATTCATCTTTAGCAGGCTTGATTACTGTAACAGCATCTTTACAGGTCTACCTAAAAAATCAGTCAGACAACTACAGCTCATTCAGAACTCTGCTGCTCGAGTCCTCACTAAGACCAAAAAAGTGGACCACATCAGTCCAGCTCTGAGGTCTTTACACTGGCTGCCTGTCCGTCAGAGGATAGATTTTAAAGTTCTGATGCTGGTCTATAAAGCTCTGAATGGTTTAGGACCAAAATACATCAGTGACCTCCTGACCCAGTATGAACCTTCCAGATCCCTCAGGTCATCTGGATCCGGTCTTTTATCAGTTCCCAGAGTCAGAACCAGACACGGAGAAGCTGCATTCAGCTTTTATGCTCCATATATCTGGAACAAACTCCCAGAAAGCCTCAGATCAGCTGAAACACTCAGTTTATTTAAATCCAGGTTGAAGACTCACCTGTTCTCAGCTGCATTTGAATAAAGCACCAAATCCACACTTAAGCTTAAATTTCAAAACTAACATTTTAACTACTGATTTTATCTATTGTTCTGATTTTATCTGTTTTGATTTTATATACTGTTTTGTTTGTTTGTTTGTTAATTAGTTAGTTTGTTTGTCTGCTTGTTTTAATCAATTTTAAATCATGCTTTTTATTTGTTTTTGTTTCTAATGTCTCTGTAAAGCACTTTGAATCACCTTGTTGTTGAATTGTGCTATACAAATAAACTTGCCTTGCCTTGCCTTGCCTTGCCTCATCATCCACATCGGCACCAATGACATCCCCAAACAGCAATCTGAGCTGCTGAAGTTGGACTTCCTCCAACTCTTCAGCCTCCTTGGTCAGTTGCAGGTGAGTGCTTTTATCTCCGGGCCCACCCCCACCTGTGGCAGAGGGATAGGCCGTTTCAGCCGGCTGCTCAGCCTTAACACCTGGCTTTCCTCCGCCTGTGTCTCCCACGGCGTGGGTTTTATTAACAATTTTGATGCCTTCTGGGAGAGGAGGCATCTTTTTGGGGCAGACGGGCTCCACCTCAATGCCTGGGGACGCCGTTTGCTGTCCGCCAATTTGGCATTTGGCGTACAGCACTCCCGCACACTGCCCTGTCACTACCCCAAACCGACATTACCTGCTGATCTGTCTGCCACTGACTGATGTCCCCCTGGTCCCAGCTCCTATATTTGTTCCACTTTTAACAGTAATACACAAAACTCTGGACTCGGACCTCTCTCTCCCACAGTCAACACAATACCCGTCATAATCACAAACAGAGAGCAACAGAATTATCATAAATCCAGTAACTCCAAAAACATTAATAACCTCCGGCCTCTTCAAAAATATCAACATCCATTCAACTCTATTGTCAAAAATCCACCAGTCTCAATCAGTATGGCACTTTTAAATGTCCGCTCTCTGTTGAACAAGTCTTTTATTATTAATGATTTAATTTTAGATAATAAACTTGACTGTTTATTTTTAACTGAAACATGGCTGGGTTTGGATGCACCAGTTGTTCTCACTGAGGCCTCCCCACCAAATTTTAATTTCTCTTTTTCTATTAGAAGTGGTAAGAGAGGTGGTGGGACTGCATCTTTGGCCAACAACACACTCACCACCAAACAAATTTTATTTGATCATTTTACCACTTTTGAATTCCATGCTATTGTTTTCAGCAGCCCTCCAGTTTTATCTGTCACAATTTATAGACCACCTAAAGACAGCGCTGCTTTTATCAAGGAATTCTCAGAATTTTTAACAAACATACATTGAAAATATAATATGATAATTTTAACCGGTGATTTTAACCTGCACATAGATAATCCTTCTGACCCTGCAGCAAAAGAATTCTTAAACATTCTTCACTGTTTGGATTTTACCCAGCACGTCACGCAGCCGACTCACAACAAAGGACACACTCTGGACCTGGTCATCACCCATGGGCTGTCCACCAGCATGTCCTCTGTTGTTGACTTGGCTGTCTCTGACCACTACTGTGTGTTTTTTAACATCACCGGTTTTATTCAGCGGGAGACCTCGGTGCGAACTGTGAGGAGGCGCTATCTAACCTCTGAAGTGGCTGCAAATTTTACCAGGGTTTTAGATGAATGCGCCCCTGTGATTTTACCTGCACCCTGTGATTTGATTTTTAATCATTTCAACAGCAAACTGAAGAAAAGCCTTGACTCCGTTGCTCCACTCACCACCAAAAAGATTAACGTAAAACATGCATCACCCTGGAGAAACGAAGAAGTCAAAAAACTCAAAAGAAATTGCAGGGCAGCAGAAAGGAGGTGGAGGAAAAATAAAAATACTATCAACCATCAAATATTTTGCGAGCAACTTAAAATGTACAATAATACATTAAGGAATTCAAGAAATTCATACTTTGCCAAAATAATCAGTAATAACAAAAATAATCCCAAGGTCCTCTTTTCCACCATAGATCATTTATTTAACCCTGATTTTAACAGCTCCCAAAGAACCCCCACAGACTCACTCTGTGAGCAGTTTGCAGACCACTTCAGGGGAAAAGTCAGCGCCATCAGATCTGATATTTTATCTAATCGCGATATGATTTTAAACACATCTGAGGGCTTGATTGTACCTGAGGAGACACTGGACAGCTTTGTCCTGGTTAATGCTGAGAACCTTAAGAAAGTTTTCTCCACAGTGAGACCCACCACATGTCTTTTAGATCCAATCCCTTCTTCACTCTTTAAAACACTTTATGGATTTTTTGAAGCTGAGCTTTTATACATGATGAATTGCTCTCTTCAGTTGGGTGTCTTCCCTGTTGCCTTTAAAACGGCGGTGGTGAGGCCCCTTCTGAAGAAGAGCAATTTGGATTGTAATGATTTTAATAACTACAGACCTGTATCCAACTTACCATTTTTAAGTAAAATCTTAGAAAAACGTGTTTTTACTCAGATTAATGACTTTCTGAATGATAGACAGATCCTGGAGATATTCCAGTCTGGATTTAGGGTGAACCACAGCACAGAGACTGCTCTCCTAAAGGTTCTAAATGATCTTAGATGTAACTGGGACTCCCAAAAGCTCTCAGTCCTGGTGCTACTGGATCTAAGCGCAGCCTTTGATACAGTAGACCACGCTATTCTTTTAAACAGACTGAAACACATGGTGGGCCTCTCTGGTGCTGTACACAACTGGTTCACTTCATCTCTCTGACAGAACTTTTATGGTGAGTATGGATACATGCTCCTCTAAGATCCATAAAATGACATGTGGTGTGCCCCAAGGGTCGGTTTTAGGCCCTGTACTTTTTAATTTGTATATGCTCCCTCTCGGCGGTGTCATCAGGAGGCATGGAGTGAACTTTCACAGTTACGCTGATGACACTCAGCTGTACATCTCCGTGTCTCCTGATGACACTGGATGCCCTTTTTAACTGTATTTTAGATATAAGATCTTGGATGGCAGAAAACTTTTTACAGCTTAACCAGGACAAAACTGAAGTTTTAATCATCGGTCCCGAGGCTCAGAGAGAGAAACTCTTGTCTAAATTAGAGGCATTTTCACTATGTCCTTCGCTACAAGTGAAAAACCTGGGTGTTATTTTTGACTCTGAGCTTGGTTTTATCCCACATATTAAACATGTAACCAAAATTGGATTTTATCATCTAAAAAATATAGCCAGAGTCCGCCCTATTCTCTCTCGGGCCAACACGGAGATGTTGATGCATGCTTTTATTACCAGTCGCATTGATTACTGTAATGCCCTGCTCTCTGGTCTTCCTAAAAAGAATATTTCAACTTTACAACTTTTACAAAACTCGGCAGCTCGTGTGCTGACGAAGACCAGAGGGCGGGCCCACATTACACCGGTTTTAGAATCGCTGCATTGGCTCCCCGTGTGTTTAAGGATCGATTTTAAAGTTCTTTTATTGGTTTTTAAATGTCTTAATGGTCTTGGGCCTTCTTATCTCTCAGATCTGCTTTTACCATATGAACCCTCGCGGACCCTGAGGTCCTCTGGTACTGGCCTTTTGATTGTCCCTAAAGTCAGGACACATACTCACGGAGAGGCAGCTTTTCAGTGGTATGGTCCTCGTCTGTGGAACAGCCTGCCGGAGGAGCTCAGGGCCGCAGAGAACGTACATGTTTTTAAGAACAGGCTCAAGACCCACCTTTTTAGTTTAGCTTTTACTTAACGTTTATTTATTTTATGCTTATTTATTCTATCCTGCTATTCTATTATTAATTTAGGCTTTACCTAATATTTATTGATTTTATTCTTATTCATTTTTTAATCTTCTTACTCTATTTATATTTATATTGTATCCCGTTTTTATTTATTTTATCGTTTTACCCTGTATATATCCTATTGTGTCATATCTCCAGTGTTTCCTCGGAGGGCGCTCTCTGCACCGGGGCTGTGATCGACCGTGGCTGCTGGGTCTCTGGGGGTCCTCTCAGCCTGGCTTGGGGGCTTCTTTGCCTCCCTCCTGCTGTGTGCCCAGCCTGGAGGCTGTGGTCTGGGGGGGGGATATGTGTGTATTCACATCGTTTATGTTAATGAGAGTGTGGGGAGTGAGTTGGAGGGTGGGGTGGGGTGGGATGGGCTGCTTTTAACCATGTAAAGCACTTTGTGCTACATTTTCTTTTTGTATGAAAAGTGCTTTATAAATAAAGACTGATTGATTGATTGATTGATTGATTGATTGATTGACAAGGGGAAATTTGGTTGTAACAGCAGCCAAAAAGACACATATACAAACAAACAGTACACAGGACACAGAACAGAAACATACACAATTTTTCTTACATATTTACATTAAGGACAATGGTTACTATATACAGAGAGAGATATTAAATGCACTGGTGCTTTGACAGCGCTCTCCTGCTCAAAATCAGCACTCAAAGTACATTTTGGGGGTAGAGACACTTTCAACTTTCCTTTTGGCGATGGCCCTTTTCTTTGCATTATGTCTACGGGGTGACATCACCAGTGCTGGCCCTGGTTACACCAAAGAGGCTGCTGAAGGAAGACACAAGGGTGTCAACGTTTTGGCAGTGAACCCGTGTCAACTTTAATACCCTGAAGTGATATTACCAGAACAGAGATTTTTACAGGCTAGCAGCCCCAAACGACATCAATCATATCTTCAGACACGTTTGGTTTCTGACCGGTAGACCAGCAAAATTCAAAATTCTGCTGCCTGTGATTTCTTTTTTTTTTTCTTTCTTAGGAACTTAACTTTCCATTTCACTTAAAAAAAAAACCTGCAAGGTCCTTGTTAGGATAAAAACCCAGAGGAGGTGCAGTGTGTGTGCACAAGTGAATATGGTTGACCACAACGGTTCATGTAAACACTCAAATGTGACAGTGCGCAGACAAAGCTGAACCATGGAAATAAAGAAATGATGTGGTGGAAAGGATCCAACAGCTATAAACAGGCTAGACCACACCATTTAGTGCGTGGGCTTCAAATCCATCTCCAACCTTGCATTCCTTTTCTTCTTATGCCTGTGGAAAAGTGGGGCAAAATCCTTATGCTGATATTTTTACCTGTTTTAATAAGACCTCTGATGGGCTGTAGTCCCTGTAGAAACTGTCAAACCTTTCTACGTCTGTTTACAAAGCCCACTTTTAACTGGGGGAGGAAAAAAATGTGACAGTCAGCTTCGTGTCCAAGAATAATAGTTTCTGCCCATTCATGTGCTGTCAGTGCAAGTGAAGCGTCATCTTTTTTTCAAAGAGCTATTACTAATGTTGCAGTGGGCCCATCAACTTTATAGTAACACAAAAAGGGAATAGAGTAAAACCTGTAAAATTGAAATACAGGGCGGTATAAAGTGTGGAAACATTCATGCTGTCATGAGTCGCCACTTAGGATGTGGCTTTGATTGACAATAAGGACAAAGTGGAGGCAGTCATGATTTATAGCAGCCTGGGATTCTGAGCTGTTGAAGACATCTGGTTTGACCAATCTTTATGGGGCTTTGTGGAGCAGTGAATAACTTTCTGTGAGGCTGGGGATAAAAGTCAAGAAGGACAAAGAAGAGTTACATTGTAGGATTATCATGTCTGTCTCGAATGTTAACAGCAGTAAAAAAAAAAAGATGCTACATTTGATATTAAAAGACAGACCTCTGCTCGATCATTAAAGTATCGCGATCAACTGTAGGAAAGACAGAAAATAATTTATTTTTGGCAAGGAGTGAGATGAGAGCTGTCACGGCCCGTGGCTCAGCATCCAGGGAGCCGTGGGAGGCTGCGGTGGCCACACCCTCGGGCTGGGCCACCTCCAAATCACCTGCGTCTCATCTGAGGCAATCACCGGAGGACTACTTCAGCCAGCTCTGACGGCTTCTCCTCGCCAGTCTGTAAGTCTCCTCCCAGTGTGACCAGCATTCGGTGTGGAAGCCTGTGGCCTGCCTGTCATCCTGCCTGACTGCCTCCCTCCCTAGGATTCCCTTCACGGGCACCTCTCCCCTCCAAGCTCCACGGTCCTGCTCTACCTGTAAGCCTCGGCAACTTGTGAAGTCTGGCCGCTCATTTCTTGATAGACTGCGTGCTGTTAACTGTGTCTCCCCTTTCTGTTGCAGTTTCCCCACGGTCCCGATTACGGTGCTCCTGGGCTCCACGCTCCTCGTTTTCCCCCGTGGCATGAGCCTTAGTTTTTCGTTTCCTTAGCGTGGTTAAAAGATTCTTCAGTTAAATAAACACTTGTACATAGTTCTGAGCTGCGGTGTGCTGAGTCTGCTTTGGGGTCCTGTTACCTGAACACTCCGTGCTCTGTGACAAGATTGATTGATAATCATTTCTTTTTTGAAGGTAAAACAAGGTAATCAAGGTAAAACAATTATCTTCTGTCGAGACGTTTACAAATCAAGCCATGAGAACCTCTAGAGCTCAATAATTATTACTTCTGTGATTCAGGGGAAAAAAGTGTAAAAACAAATATGTATTGCTTTACAGGGGATGATGTGCCAGACTACTTACTGGATCTGAGCAGCTGCAGGCAGCGGATTCACCAAGCCAAGAAAGCATCTATCACACAAACCTCCCAATGCATATATGTAATCATTCTCTTTGTACAAGGCCAAATAGAAATAAATATGCTCACAAGATACTTTATTATGTGCACCATGACAGTACCAAGTAGTCCTCCTTTTGCCTTCAAAACTGTCTAAATTCTTCATGGCATTGTTTCAACAAGGTGCCAAACTACCCCTTTGGCCTATATGCAGATCTCCTGTGTTCTTACTTCCCAGCGGTGCTTTATTACATTGAGATCTGATGACTTTGGAGGCAATTTGACTACAGTCATCGTCCATCCATGTCCAGGCCTATCACACACAGATACAGGTGAACCTGCAAACCCACACAGTAAGGCCTCAGTGGGCCGGTGGATAGGAAGCCAGGAGCTTCTTGTTGTGAGGCAATGGTTGGCAGCCACATTCAGGGGTTAAAATAAAACTTGAAGGTGGAGAAACCCCAAGGTCAGGTGTAACAGTGCAGCAGAGGGAAAACAATGTCTTTTAATTAAGCTACGTAATAACTTGTTTTTCGCAAGTTATTACAGTTGATTTTTCTTTGTGTACAGGTCGTGATCAGCTGACCTGTGACCCTTCTCTGATATTTGCTGCTCTTTGGGGAATTAGCCAACCCTAAAACAAGATATAAACAGATGTTTCACAAGCTAAGAGGCTTATTTCTAGAGCTCTAGATAACATAAAGTTTGTATAAAAGAGTGACTCTAATCAGCATCATTACCTTAAATTTAAACTGGTATCTGCTACCTTCAGTGTAACTTAACACCACAGCCTGATCTGTATCGGCACAGGGTGTCACTGTAAACGTCACTAGAGCAAACAAACCAGTTTAGCCTGCATAAAATGTACCACACTCCCAAGTACAGTATTTTCATACAACCTTTGAATAATGATGACATGACAGGTAAGATTTGAGTTCCTAGTTTATAAAATTTAACTTGTTGGGTAGTTCTTTCCTTTGAAAATAATCTCTCATGTTTGTCTCCTTTCTTTCTCCATCTATCAATTTTATTTTCCTCTGTACCTTCAACCCACAGACACATTTGATCTGTATTGGCTGTTATTGACCTTTTTGATAAAGTTTCATCTGAAGTTACCTTAAGATACCTAAAATAAGTTAATCCTTGCTGCTATTCTGTAGACTAGGTACATGCTAAGTAGGCTACTGCTTTGAAACTTTAGCATGAAGGCATCACAGAGAAGCAAAAGGAGATGGGCAGAGAGGGTGTAACCAGGGAGTGGGATGTCATAATTCTCTTGTTATTCCACAAGAATCTCCCTGCAATGCCACAGGAAAAAAGATCATTCACACACAACCTAAAACATTTGCAGGTCCAATGGACTTCACCCTATAATTGCCCTAATATTGTTTTTAAAGCTGTATAATAAGGATTTCCGAGTTACACAGAAGACCTCTACAGAAAAGACTACAGAGGTTTTTCTTGTATGTGCACCTCCTTGTGGTATGTGCATCTCCTTGTGAGTGTGTGTGCATGCGCTTTGCACTTGTCTCAGTAGCATCCAGTCAAACTGACTGCTAGTAAAACCCGAGAGGATGTGCCAGTTTTAACTGGTCTTACATGTATAAATACAGGAACACAGTCCAGTGAGTAACTGGCTCGTGATCAGCCACAGGACATGCTTTAACACCTTATGAGTGTTTCCAGGCAGCAATTAGGGCTGAGTGTTTGTCTTCATTTGAGTTTAGGCAGTTAAATATGCCTTGGGGATGGCCACTTGACCCTCTGAACTCTTTTATGGAGCCACAGAAAAATACTTCCTTTTTCATTAATTGCAACTGCAATGGAATGACAGAGCCATGAGGTATGTGAGTCAGCATGGGTTACCAATATGCAAGATTCAAACATTAAAAAAGCCTCACATCCCCACACATTTGAGGAGACTCATATCTCCAAAATTACCAGAGTGACCCTGCAGTGACACCGCTTCAGGGCATCCAGCATAACCTCTACTCACCCCCATGTCACTCCACATGCCCACAGATATCCCGAGGCAATGGCCTCCACCAGTTTGGCCCTGTGCAAATTATCAAGAGGCCCAGAATTGTTTCACTTATCAATAGGCGAGGTATATTTTTTCAGGGGGCTTCCTCTTTCCTGTACAGGACAGTCCTGATGGTGGAGTCGCAGGACGCTTTGACGCTGAAAGGTGTACATGGCTCGGTGAAAGAACCGGACCTTCCCTGCAAGTTATCATGTCATCTGACAAGCTGACCGCCTCAACAACAGTGTGTTTTTCCACTTCAGTGCTGAAAGTGCTTATCAGATTTTGATTGATTTCTTCATTTGTTTGCTTTTGTGAAAGAGAAGCGGTGTACCGTTACAGTTGGCGTTTCCTTGCTTTAACTGCAGTGGAAACAAAGGTGAACGTGCAGCTACATTGTGTCCAAGTCCAAGTCGTGAAGCAGCATGTTTAAATAAGCAATCATGCTTGACAGTCCAAGGATATCAGATATCAGCGTATCAGTGTGTTATATGGAGTAAAGTCATTAGGCACATAAGAGGGAAATTATTTGTAAAAAACTAAGTGAAAAAATACTTCTAATAATCCACATTTACTCCTTTAACATTCATATCTGTAATTTTTGCTACTGAAATTTGTAATTTTGTAAAACACTATCAGTCATCAACATTCATTGTTCTTTTTATAACTACTGTGTGTAGCTGAACATAGGAAGGGATTTTTTTGCTGCTGGTACAGCCTTGGATTGAGACAGCCACGGGGCGAGGAAAGGGTGTTTGCTCAAGTGGAGCCAATTACTCAAAATAAATTGGGTCTTCCTCTCTACTTTCTTTTCGCCCCCCTCTCTCTTTCACCCACCCCTTCATCTCTCCGGTATGGGTTGTCATTTGAAAACCGGGTCAGATCCACAGTGAGCCCCTCCTTCCAAATAAACAGGCTAGTAATGGCTGTTTACCCAGAGCATAAGAGCCATTACGTACGAGGAAGTTAAACATCTCTGACAGGCAAAATGGCTGCAGACAAATCACTGTTGTCCTTTCTTGAGGGATTGATTGGGAGAATTCTGATTTTTCCTTAACTGTTACCAGCAGCCATACACACTAGCGATGGCTTTGCAAAAAGCATACCAGCTGAATGGTGTAAGGATTTGAGCAGAAAAAAAAAGCCCAAGAAAAAACAAATAAAAAACTTGTTTTTTTGCAATTACACTGCTGGGTGAACAAATGACCTTGCCACGGGCCTCCCGATTGGAAAGCACCCCTGTACTTTTCAGTCACCTCACAAAGATCTGAAGACCTGTTTGGCAGGAGATATGGAGGCCACGTAAAATCCGACTGAATTTATTCACAGTAAGGAAAACTGTGATGAGCTTAACGTTTGTTTAGAGATCAAACATGAAAGGCGCCGTACATTAACTGGATTGAAGAGTGGGTTATGTCACTCGATTATAATATCTGTAGCTTTAGTGATGTGGTGGACGAATTTTTCTTGTTATAAGGCACAGCATGTGTGAATGATGCTTTTGTTAGGCTGTGCTTTGTTTTGCAGCAGAAAACTTCAGACTGTGAAGGCTTTGCAGTTGGGTTTAATACTCTGCAGTTTATGGTGCTGTTGTAAATAGCTGAAAAGATCTAAAGTATTTCTCTTTTTGGATGGAAGCTGTTTATGGCTTTTATTCTACAGATGTTTTCAGTTTCTTTCTTTCTTTCTTTTTTTTGCTCATCTGATCTTTCAAAATGTGAAGCATCTACAAAAAAAACTGTATCCAGCGGGTCTCCCTCCATGTTGCAGAAGAATGTGTGAGCCTGCGGTGCTGGGTTTGTGTGTAGTCACACATGGAGAGCTGAGCCTAGATTGCAAGGAAAGTTTTAGGGGAAAAAATATTCAAAACTGGCTTGGCGCTACATAAGAAGCTGGCTACATGACGCAAGCAATATTATCATATTTAACATATCTCTGTATTTACATTCTGAAAATATATGCCTTAAAAAGTCATTATGCAGCCCAGCTCTAATTGAAAGTGAAAAGGTAGGTAAAGAGAACAATGCATTTGTGGGCATACATATGAGGAGATTGCACTGCATTAAATTACAGCCTGCTAACTGGACCAGAACATCACATAACTGAGTAATTTAAGCTTTTGGACTGTGGAGGTCAGGAGAAAACTTACTCAGTTTTGGCCCAGAGTTTTTTTGTGGAGCTTGAAATATACACATCAAAAAGTGTACTGCGAGTTCATTATGAAATGTGGTGTAACCGGTTATTACATTATTATTGTGGTCATCAATTAAATGCCTGTCACAGTCTTATACAGAATCATTTTATAAACCGAGCAGCTATTTATGGAAGAAAATAAACATCAGAAATAACTGTGGACATAATGATTGGTTGGAGTCCTGTTTTCTCACTTTTCCTTTATTGTTGTTCTGTCGATGTGGACTACGATAGCGTTTGTGCATGAGGCTGTTAAATGAATGGTGACTTTTATTATATGTTTTTTAAAATGAGGAACACAGCTGCAAAAAGATGATTATTTGGTAAAGTAAATAAATATAAGGGAGATTACATTATTTGATAATTCGGCAACAAAAACGTAATAATTCCCAGAAATTCAATTCCATATTCCCCAAATCTGTGAAGGAAATGTACTCTGTGAAATAACTTACTAACTTAAAAATAACAACTGTAACAAGCTGGTTGCAGTTAGAGTCATAGTCTTATTTTTTGCACATGGTTCAGGAGGCACAGCTAACTCTGGGTTTCTCCTCACAGATTTAAGCTATGAAAAAAAAGAGTACAATGGGCCCGAGGCACGTTGTTGTAATTGGATCACAACGGAGCAATCTGCTGCTCCCAAGATGTCAATCTAACTTCAAATGGGTGTTGCCTGAGCTTTGATTCAGCCCATTGTCATGGCTCAAACAGAAGACAGTTGTAGTGTTGAACTATAAACCCTGGCACAGCAGCCCAACAGGAATTTCTGTCTCATGGATTTCCAAATGAATGGTTGGCAGGATAATGCTGCGTGCATCCGGTGGAAACAATATGGCACAGCACCTCTTGTGTGTGTGTGTGTGTGTTTTCCTGCAGGCTATGCATGTATCTGTACAATATCTTTATGTGCATTTAAGCACATATTCTCTTTCCCTTCAGCTGTCTCGGTGCCAGGCAGTAATCAACACCTGGATCAGCAGGTCTCCCCCTCGTGCACGTCTACTATTACACTCTCCAGTGATCTCCACCTCCCTGAAGAAGGGGAAGCAACACAGCTGCTTACTTTTTCTAAGACAATGCATACAGCATCCTACTGTAACTGAGCACCAGCAGTGTTTCAGAATATAAAACAATCAACTGATTCTATTTTTCAGAATCTAGAGTTGCTTTACATCCATTTTGCCTTGTTTCACTTTACTTTTGATGTTTCATAATGTACAGTGACAGCGCAGACGTCGTTCTTGCCAACTGCATTTCTCCACACAGGCTGCCGAAAGATTCCCGATGACCTGTTGTTGCCGAGGCATTAGCAATGTAGGCCGTGCGTTGTTAATTCTGCCAAATGGCTGGCACAATTAAAATTCACTGCACGGAAAATGAATGGATTATCTGTGAGATGTGTGTATCCTCCCCCACACAAGCCTTTGTTCAATAATGTATTCCTGATGTTGGCGTTGCAGTACCTGCTTTCACAATGTATAGTCTGTTCCAAATGCAGACAAAAAAAAGAGAGAGGATTGTGTTTTCAGTTTAAGTGCATGTTCAACTAAAGAGTGATGCATAAATAAGCATAACTCGTTTTGCTTGTTTTATTGGTAACATGTAGTTAAGATGGACAATCACCAGCAGCCCCACAATCCCACAATATTCCCACATTAACTTTTGTTTAATATTGTAGTTGCTTCGAGCTAGCCAGATGTACCTGCAGACTGGCCAGACCACTCTGTGCCATTTAGCTACCTCGTTCATCCTCCTAGCTAATATTAGCTAATGATATAGCTAATATTCTTATGTGCAGCCTTAGTAAGCCTGGCATATTGGCACATGAAGCAGTTTTATTTAAAAACGCTGTTTTAAATAAATGAGAGCTCCTTCCAAAATTTCTTCCTAAGCAAAGGCATAATTTTTGTGTCGCAGTTGAACAACAGCAAAAAAAAAAGCAGTAGGCAGGACTGTGGACAAAGTAGTGCTAAAAAGTACAAAGTTTGCAGAGGCATGAATCATGTTTTTCTTGTCAAAGATTCAAAATAAATCAGGGTGAACTCAGCACAGAGATATGTGAGTCGGGCCTTTTGAAATCACATCAGTGCACTTAACAACTAGATTGTGTTAAACATTTAATTAAACCTGTGAAGAGAATTGTGATCCAGATCACGGCTCATGTTTCTTCCCAGAAAGAGAGTGATATAATCTTTTGGCCACAAAGGCAACCGCTAAGCTTTTTGTACCTTGGAATATACGCTGTGGGTCACCTGCCACAGTATAGCTGTCACAAAAGAGCGATACGAGGAGAACAATCTGTCCCTTGGTAGAAGCAGGCAAACCCACTGTGTAACTATGAATGGATGGGCATTGCATCACCCTGCCCTGTTTCCTGAACACTGGGTAGGTGTTAATCACAGATGTCAGGTGTCTTGGTTTGTTGAAGTCAAGTGGACAGTTGAAAATTAAAGTTTTTTCCTGAGGAAGCTAGATAATGCACATTTTTCAGTTTGGTACTGATTGTTAAAGAAAATGATTACAGGTTAAAAGCATAAGTTAAATGAATGTGGTCACCCTTCTGTAGCTGCCTGTGCAGACACGAGTGCTCTGATTTGGTTGTCTACTAACTAAAGAAAACCCCCAGTCTTCAGGATTTTTACACTACTGAGGGCAAGGATGGGGCTGGGGGAGTCTTAGAGCTTGGCGATGAAGGACTTCATTAAAAGCAATACATCATATCTGAACAGAGTGGCTACTCTGACTGAAGTGAAACATCAACTATTCTCTCTAAACAAAGAATTCTCCACTGTTTTTTGTGTACATTTTTCCCTCAAATGATAGGGAGTCGGCCTTTGAAGTAAATTACTAAGAGCCATACTGCATATAAAATGCAGAACTGTGGATGTAAAATTATCATAGATTATTTTCAGTAAGGTCTTCGGAATACGTTTGGAACGACAGACATGTTTGGGGGGTTTAAATTGGATTTCCACTTGGTACAGATTCACAACAAGTAGCAAATTTGTGTTTTAAGCTCACATTCACACTGAAATGTATGTTCATTAGAGAGCATAAAGTCTGCAGCAGAATTTTAAGCGAGCCACTAAAAATAGCCTCTTTCCAATCCTCCAGGCCTTTGAGGATCAGAGTGAGGCAGCTGAACCGTGCCTGAGTAAAGCCTCGGTCCGTGGACAGATGTTTCTGAGAACAGGTGGCTGGGGTTGTCCCCTGGATTTGCATGGTTATGACAGACACAGCAGACCTCACAGACTTCAAAGAAAAGGAGTATGACTGCTAATGATCAGTGGAGAGAAGGAAGAGGGGTGGCTAGCTAGCCAGCTAGCTTCGCAGGCGCCATGCAGACAAGTACATCTAAAGGAAGTCTACGGAAAACTTTTCTCCTGCTACTGAGTTTTTCTTTCCCTGTAATGAGGTCATGGTTCCTGCCACTGTCGAGTGGTCATTTGATACTGAAAGCTACATGCATGCAACACTTGCAAGCAGCTTGATTTGAATATGAAACTGATGAAGTGAGAAAAGAAACTCAGGAGTTGCTGTACAAGACTTGATGATTTTTTTTAAAAAATTTGCCAAGTATCACTCTGATAAGAGTGGAAACATTTTTCACTTTATAACCTTTTAACTCCTTAAAGAAGCAATAGCAGTGGTACATGAAGAATAAATAACCTCGCATAAGACAACAATATTCAGTAAATTATGCTAAATGTGCCTGAAAAAAAAAAACAGGTTTAAAGACAATTTGAAATATTCAACCAGAGTTTGACACCAAGCATGAACTCTTCAAAATCTGAGTTGATGAGATTTCTTCTTGCGAGCAAGCAATTAAATCAGACAAGCCAAATCTTTGCGTCTGCCCCCTCCCCTTCATCTGTCATATTTCCAGCTTTGATCTCCTCTAACCCCGTTCATTAAGCAAATACAACACACTGCCACTTAAAGTTCGCAATGGAGCCCTTAACATCTAATAAATAATGCATTCAGCCCAGATCAAAACATGAGACGAGCACAAGGCGAAAGGAGTGAACACATGGCTGGCGCAGAGGGAGCTAAATGTATGCTGAATGGAATAGGAAACATGGTAGTACACAAATGAAGCGGGAAAAAAAAATCTCAGCAGTCTAGCATTTGATTAATAGGAGTGATTATGGATGCAGTTGCTTCCACCTATCAATCTGAGGCACAGGGTAGTGAGGGTGAAATATAATACTGCATAGAAGCATTAACAAACATCTTAAGGAGTCATGAGCAAGAAAAAAATGATAGAAAAATGCACTATACAACAATATGCATGCCATGGATTTTTGAGAAAAAGGTCATGCTGCTAGCATAGCTAAGACTTCTTGATTAGTTCGGGATTTTTCTGCAAGAGTAGGCCCTTTAATATCCCTTCATTACCACAGAAAGGTGGTAATGAAGGGATATTTAAAGTGTGTAATTGTTAGAAACTACACAAAAAAATAATTCTTGTGGCAGCTCAGCTTTTTTTACCCAATGTAGGCAAATAGTGTCCTCTTGTTTCAGTTCCGGGGGCCTGACGGAGGTAGAGTGAGCTGAATCAGCGGGGGGCCTTTGACTACATCTTGACTTTATTGCTCCCACCCTTAAATCCTACAATGACCCCCTTCTCTTCTCTGCTGTGTTTAAATAAACATTCAGGAAAAAAAAACTTTGTCCACTAACATTTTTTGGATTCCCTCCTCATCTTTCTCTCTATTTGTTTTCCCTACTTTCCTCCTGTGATGGGTGATGTGTCCCGACCTGATGGTGAGCCGTGGCGCAACCTTTGGAAGCTCACGCCATCCCCATCACACGCGCACACACAGAAACCCTGGATGGGTTTGGCAGCGGGGTTAAGGAGCTGTGTGGACTTTATGTCTGTTGGGATGTCACTTTGCTGCTGTATGTTCATGATTTCCTTTGATGCACACACTCATCAAAACCCATGAAGAGTGGGGGTTTTGTTCATACTCCCAAAAAGTATGAATCCTAGATTTATTCCTTGTTCACGTAGAATAAAGAATAACCATTCAAAGAGCAGGAAATGTGTCTGTTGAATTCCTATACACACGGAGATCTATAGTAACACCTCAGCGTGACTTAAGTCTCAGGGCTGCACCCCCTTTCTACTGCAGGACTGTAAAGATACACTGTCTGCAACACCTACAGTGGTCACACGTGATCTGCTGGAGTACACACTGTTGCCTTTATAAATGTGGGTCTTTGTAAATGGTCACAGTGTACTCCCATTTTATTCCTGCTCATTTCCCCTCCGTGTGTTTGCCATAATTGGAATGTCGTCTCTAGGCTTTCAGTTAAAAAGAGCCCTCCGAGATAATCGCCACCATCTTGGCGAAATGCAAACAAAGCCGCTAGAGGAGTCGCCAACTCAGAAGTTTTTCCCCTCTTTAATAACATCTTTTATTAAAGCAGGGTGAAAACAATTAGGGGTGTGTGAATTCTGTGTCTTTAATACAGGCTTTATTGAATAACCATCCTTCGTCCACTGAGGGAGGGCCTCAGAAGTGACACAAGCGGTATTGCCTAGTGTTTAAATGGAGGGGGGATGCCTGAAGGGACTGGGGGAGTAATTCAATTAGAGGTAATATGCACCAAGCCTCCCCCAAAATTGCTGTCTAAAGCCTTTTTTACTGAAAGGAAGAATAGCAAAGGGACCTGAGGTCTCCTCTGAAACTTTGCAACTGCATCTACAGCAGCAAAATATTTTAATGATTAGTAAAGGGATTAGCATGTGGGGAGATCGTCTAATGTGTAGTATAAAAAATGGCTTCATTTTTTTTGCACATGAATTTGTTCAGAGACTGTGAGAAAACTAAAAAAAGAGCTGGATTCTCTTTGAAAAGGTAAAAGTTAATAACGTCAGTCCTAATCTGCGGTTCACGTATTGTGTGTTTTTCTTAACAAAAGGAAATAGACTGTTCAAAAAAAGTTGCTATGAAAAAGGAAATAGTTTAGATTTGAAATTTTAAGAGTGCTGCTCCTTGCTCCTCAAAACTTGCAAATTTCAACTGGATAAGTGCAGCTGAACAACCGCCTGAGCAATAAAATCGCTGTGACTGTTTTCTCACTGATTACTGGTGATATGTTGCTCATTTCAACCCCATATCTTCCATGAAAAAAAAACAAAAAAACAATTAAGCTGAGTTTATGGTTTTCCATTCACCTCCAATGTGCTGATTAGTTTTGGGGGCTGATTCTCTGTAGCCTAGTCTGTGCATCACAGTCTGCAACTGCGACAACACATCAAAAACTCTCTATCTGCTCATGAAAATCCCAGGACCACAGACCCAAGGCCAACAAGACGTTCAATCACTTTTACTTAAAGCAGATTCTCCATAGTGATGCAGTGCAATAGGTTGTTTTACTCCTCCACAGATTTTAAAACAGAAGTTTGTAAGATTGATCAAATATTCTGTGTGTTTTGCTGCAAAGGGAATTTAAAGTCCTGGGAATATTTTAGGATCAATGTAATGCCATTAAGCTGAAGAAAAACACATCTGGTACCATTTCTTTAAAATAAAAAAATCCCATGTTGTAGGTATGGAGATAAAATGATAATTTGTTGCAACATGCAATTTATTTACCACTCTGCCTTTCTGCAAAATCCAGCAAAGCTAAGCAGAAATAAAGAGGAAAGAAGAAGAAAAACAAATAGAATTTTGGCTAAGGCAAAGATTTTTCCATCAACTGATTCATTTGCATTCTGCAAGCTCATACATTTCACAAACTCAATTCCATCTTCAGTTTTCATCACACTGGAATGTTTTTCCAGGCTCTGTGCAATTTGAATAACTATTGACATATGAAAAACGCCTACTATTTGCTCCGAAGACAAATGTGGGGTTTTTTAATGCATGAAGAACAAGTCGGAATAATAGGAGAAAGAGAGAGGTGTAAAAAAAATCTCCATTGACAATAGTACCCTTACCACAATACCACTACTGACAGCAAGGTACTTACAACCTCCAAAACATTGCAGTTATTACCCAAATTACTGTGGGAAATGACATGAAAATCAAATTAGATATATTTTTTATATTAATAGTTGAAGCTCAGAGCTGTTTCTTTATTTACTTTTAAATCAAGTTCAGCTCATCTCATCTAAAAAACAGAAAATCTTGGATGACAAAAATGATATCAGTGTGAAATGTTATGAAAACGGTGTAACAGGAATCCCTGGTGCACATGCAGGTTTTGACATAGCTGCCTTGCCCGACGCCGAACCTTTTTAATACAGAGCTTTACAGCTCACCGCCAGCGGCGTGATCAAACAATGGAGAGTAAAATGAAATGACCAGAGAGACTGAAAGGGATAGTTCTGAAGTGCAACGCTGATCACAACACATCCGAGCACAGGAACATTATCAAATTTGTCCGACTCTGGGATGATTAGGGGTTGTCAAATTCAATTGGACAAACAGATGGCTGGATGGAGCAGCCAATGAAATCCAACCCCTCTTTAAAAGCGGGCTGGTTTTGAGCAAGTGGGAATAAATATGTAAACCCAACCTACTCTGTAATATGAACATGCCTCCTCTCGTTGCCGCAGCAGCATCCCACATGTTATGCTTTTGGAGACTATTAGTTATAATGAAGAGTAAAAATAACCCCCAGTACACCTTTTTAGAAGCCTACAGAGGTATCTGACTGAAAAAAAGACCACAAAAACTTCCAGCTATTGGAAATCACTTCAGTATGGATAGTTTGGAATAGGGAACGCGAGGGTGAAAAGAGAGAAACCCTCGCTCGTCTCTGGTTTGAATCAAAGGCTTACGGAAATATGTCTCGATGGAAGTAAACTGTTCTCAATGGGAAACATGTGACCTCCAAAGTGGGAAGGTGCATTGAGGGGAGTCTAGAGCTTCCCTCTTTACTCGTGAGAGGTGCGACCATGAAGCGCCGCAAAAACCTGCAGGGTGCCTCCTTTTGTTTGTGTTACAAATGGCTCGGCCCGGGTTGAGAGGTCAAAGCGATAATCACATCTATAAACACACCTCCCGTCCTGAGCGGCGCTTCGGAGACCCTCCTGCTTGACTCTGCAGGTAAATGTTTGCAATGCATCAACATCCAGGAAGAAGAAGAGACGCACGAGTAGAGCCGCGAACGGCGGAGTGTTTATCGGGCCTGCTCTTTCAAACAAAAGGAAAAAGCTCAGGCGGAGTAATGGTAATGTCTCACACAACCACATGTGCAAGCAGGCGTGCACGCTTAAACAGACACACACGTACACGTGCGCATACAGCTCCCTAATTAATAGCTCCTCTGCCTCCTGAGTCTGTGAGGCAAGTCCACCCTAATCCCTTGGCACTTAGTTCAGAGTAATCAGCGCAGAGCAAAGTCTGCCTTTGGAACACTAATTAGCATCATCATTGATTCTCTCCTCAGACTCTGACATGCAAATAGCCCGAAAACAAGTCACTTTTTTAAGAGGCCCTAGCACTTAATGTAGTTCATTGTTTTAACCACACAAGTTCACACGGAAACAGATTTGAAATGTGGGTTAAAAATAGAGAGGAAGCATATTTTAACTGCAAAGGGACGTGATTAGATTTTGCGCATATGCTGTCGATTGATCACAAATTTGGAAAAGAAACTCGGGCATTAAACATGTGGCACTTTCAAAGATCTTCGTTAGGCTGTGTGTGTGTGTGTGTCGGCGAGGAGGGAGTGCATTGGCTAATGTAGCAAAAATAATCTCAAAGCATAACTGGCTTAAAGTATGTTTACACTGATACACTAATTAAGGTATCTCTCTGGTGATTACTTAGGCAGTCAGTTTAACAACTTCTCTTTCTGGTAAACTGTGCAGCCTGCAGCCCAAGACAAGCGAGTGTGTGAGGTAACTTCAATAAGAATTGCCAGTGTCCACATGCCGCAGGGAGACATAAATTGCAAGTAATGGACTCTGAGAGTGCTGAGATGTTTATCAGACTAAATGAACAGAGTCTCACCAGAGGAATGTGGGGCTCTGTGACAACATGCCAGAAAGAGACCCGATCAGAAATGATGGCTGCCATAAATTGATGTATTAAAATTTTGAGCAGAGCTATGGCTGATCATTTGGAGCAATGATTTTCATTATACTCCAAATGCATGTCAGTCATGGCATTCTTCTCTCATTCCTTCCCACTGCTCTCACTGACAAAGCAGATACTCATAAACACTCAATATACAGCACGCTAAAACAATAAGTTATTGTTTCCTATAATTTAAAAAAAGAGAGAAAAGGGTAGCAGTGTACCATTTTCATTCTAATTAGCTACTGGCCATGTCCGGAGTAGAATTAAAGTGACCACAAACATGCATCGCCTCCTTAACGAGACTTGGTGAGGAAACCATCACAGCTTGACTTAACCAAAACCCTTCACTGGCAAATCCATAAAGAGAAGGAAGAACAAGGAATTAGGGAGATTTTCTGTCTTTCCAACGCAAGAGCCAGATGCCAATTTATTGCTCTCCTATTCTTTCTTTGTTTCTGTTTGCCTCCCTCTTTCTTCCTATTCAGGCTCTTATAATTGTCTCTCTCTCTCACTCACTCTGGGTGATTGCAGCCATATGCTCTCCAAGGATAGATGGGGTCAGCACCCTACTTACTCACACCACAGTGAGGCACTGACACTTCTGAGAAAACTCAGTGCGCAGACTCGAGCGCTTTCACACACGCACACACGAATGCACACACGCAGACATTGCAAGTGTGGTTGTCTCTATGCAGCAGGCCCAGACCAGGGTAGAGGATGGGAGGCTGTGGGATCCTTATGTCAACGTTTAATTCCACATCATGAACATACAGAGTACACTACTTATCAGTGATCCCCTCCTCCTCCTCCTTCTCCCCCCAAAAACATTTAGGACTGGCCCCTGAAAGGTTCTGGCATCAATTAAGTGGCTCTCACTAGAACACTGCTTGATGGGGCCCAATGGATACTCTCGTCTTCAATCCCCTCTTTTGTTCAGGAAAGCCAGAAGAGGTCGTAAATCTGAACCTGAAGACAGTGCGCAAATTGCAGTCACACTTTCAAGAGAAGAGAACCAAGGCCAGGAGGGGGAGGAGGATTTAGGCTGCGCTCCACCGGCCGCCCAAATCCTTTTCTCTTTCCATCCCAGAAAAAACACAGTGCAGATGCACACACAGATATGTGCAAACATATGTTGCTAACCACAAACTTGTGGCTGTCTGCCTTGCGCACGGAGCAACAAAGCAGAAGAACACATGCACCTTCAACCAAACACGCGAAGGCGCGCGTACATGCACGCATATTTTGAGCCACCGATGAAACATCCCAACATTTGGAGTAAACAAGAGGATCAGAAGGATCACTATCCATTTGCTATTGTCTTTGTCTTTAGTCCGATGTCCCTCTTAGGAATAAAGACATCCATTGTCCTCATCCAGTGTCCCTGCTCTCACTTACATACTCACGCACACAGACTCACACAGACACAAACTGAAGGACATCGATAAAATCTGCTATAATGAACCCCTCCCCTAGACCTTGCCAGTGACCTTTGGGAATCCGATTTACTCTGCCACATCTCTTATCATATCTCTCCTGTCACTCATAAATTATAGCAATAGAGCAATAGGTGATGGTACCGCACAGAGCTGCACTGATGCTCTCTGGATATTCAGCCGCCAAACCCACATCCTTTTGTCTGTACGTGTGAGTAGGTTGAGCAGACGGCATGGCTTTAAAACACTTGTATGGACATGAGCTTCATCACTTTTGAAGCTAAATGGGTAGCAAAACACAAATGTGCTTAGCTTAAAGGCTATTTAATAAAAAAGAAGATTGCAGAGGAGTTGCAGAGTGAGAAGGATTTTAAAAGGGGATCAAAGATGCCTGCTTTCTGTATAACAGACAATTCAACCTAACGGTCTAAATTTAACGTTTGGTGGGTTTTTGGTTTTTTGCATCTTTCACCAAAGCAGTCATGGGCATAAAAAAGGTTCATTTTTTGTGAAAATGAAAAAAGGATTTCACCTCCTAATATTCCAATTAGCAAAGTTATAGTTTATACCTTAGAGACGTGAGTCCTAAAATGCTGGATTTTGTACTTAATATGGTAAAGTTTAGAAAAAAGAATTCAGTTGACTGCAATCTACTGACATCTAGTGTTGGGATTTCATACACTGTACCTTTAAAGTGCTGCCACTGTGATAGTCCAGCATAAAAAGAGTGCATGCTTCACACGGAGGACTGAGTGTATTTTAATGGAGTGTTAATTTATGTATTACACTACTTGCTTCAAAACAGACTATTTTCCACGTCGGCGGTGTAAAACTTTCATACTGGCTGTATTTCACTTTGAGTAGACACTCCAGTCAGTCATAGGACCTTTAAAATGCTCATTTACTGGCATGGCTCAGTGGCACATCTCACTGAAGCAGAGCCATCACAGCGGGTGCCCAGGTGGCTGGCAGGTTGAGTGTTCACTCAGGATTACAAAGGCCCTGGGTCCAGCTCCTTTTGTGTACATTTTGCTTGGTCCTGCGTGCTCACATGTGGTTCCAAGGTACCGCTGCACCTCTGGCTCCCACTGATTTATAGAGGTATTTGCAGGGTTGAGTTTTGGGTGAGAAAGAGTGAACTTCCAGCGTTACACCCCTCTACCTTCATAGTGAAATGCCTTGCTTGTAAGGAGAAAGAAGCTGCTGGGAACGCCATGTGTCACTGTGGTAACACAAATCTGTCTGCACTCGCCACAGGCCAACTGTAGCGTTAGCAGTGACATGAACCGCAGTGCGAGGGGGTAGTCATTTCAAATTAGGATAACACTCACAAGAACAAATGCATAGAAAGGGAGCCTGTGTTGAAGTTATCGGCTCCACTTTGGCTTTTTGTAACAAGTCAAAAATATTTTCTGTGTCTTTATTGTTGAAAGTTGGCACATGTTGACAGCCTCTATTACTTCTATCAAACTTCTACTTATTAGTTCTCTTTACTTCTAATTTATAATGTCTACCAGCACTAATAATTGTGTAACTGCTGTAGGTTAAAAGAAAATGAAGCTTGAATAAATCAGCAGTATAACAAAAAAAGGAAATCAGAGGTAAATCTGAAGAAAATGAAATCAAAGAACTAGTGTGTGAAATTAATGTATTTATCCCACAACTGAGGGAGCTCTCAGATGAGTACGTTATTGTATTGCACAGTGAAGACCCCGGAAATTGTAACCACATAACATATTTTGGGGTTTTTTTTTCAATATTTTCTCCTTTTTTTAAAAAAAAAATTACTTTAACTATGCCCAACATCAGTATTGAATACATGTTTTTTTCCAGCCGCTTTTGCAAAACCAGGTGCTGTGGATACAAATGACAAATAACCATCAAGGGAAGCAGTGGTTTGCACAAGAGGTCGTGAGGTTAAACTTATTTCAATCAGAAGCTATTCATTGGCCCGCTACTTCACCCTCAAAGCTGTGGTCACAAGATCACAGTGGGAGCTCTGAGATTAGCACGCCACCCGTTTTGGAAAAAATATATATTAAGAGGAGGAGGAGGGCGTGTTCTCTTGTCTTAATCCTATGAGAGAATATCCCCACTTAAGGCCTTGACCTTACAAACCGCAGACTTAACAGAGGACTTTGATTTGTCAACGGTGACCGCAACAAAGCTGACCACACTGATTGCCAGGGTCAAGGATGCTGCAAGACGCATTTCATGTGGCTCATGTGACACTGAGGTCATCGTGGGTTTAAGATGTTTTCATGTGCTACATGTGTCATTGTAATAACAGCAACCCATTAACCTGCTACTTTAGCTCCACTTTCAGAAATAATAACAACATAATGATCCTGATGAAGGATATATAAAAATGTGGCTTCTCTGTTCAAAATACAGCAATTAAATTCTGTTTGACACACCAAGGAACTGACAATTAAGGCAAAGCTTTTTTGGGGGAGGAAGCTCTGATGTTTAAGGAAGCTTTCAGTTAATCTGTGCAGATGCAAGGATTCTGCTGAGTGAGCTAATCTCCATTATAATTCCTCTTTATGAAAACATAAATGAACATTATAATTAAATCAACAGTAGTAGATGCTGCCAAGAACAAGTTAATCTCTGCAAAAACAAAAACTTCCTAAAACAAAATCACATCACCCTGCCCAACGAAGTATCAGCAAAGAGACAGAAAAAAGTCTTTCCCAAGAGAACAGTGAATATGTCTGCCCTGAAATCTGTGATTTTCAGAGTAATCTTTCTTACCCGAGCCACTAACAACACCCGAACTGCTGATATACTCATTGCTTAATTGTGTGTTAATGCAAATATTTAATCAGCCACTCACATGCATTCACATGCTGTATGTAAGTATGTGAAAGACAACCTGCTGAGGTTCAAAACCCGAGCATCAGAATGGGGAAGAAAAGTGACTTTGTATGTTTGTTGCTGACAGATGGGCTGATCTGTGTATTTCAGAGAAACTATTAATCTAATGGGATTCACACGGCCATCTCTAAGGTTTACAAAGAATGGTTGTCCATGGCCATCCCTTTATGACCAGTGTGATGACCGCTTCCAGCAGGACAATGTGCCATATAACAAAGCTCCGATCATCTCAGCCTAGTTTCCTGGATGTCACAATGGGTTCACTGCACTGAGGCTCTCTATAGTCACCTCATTCATGTTCAGCCAACAAATCTGTTTCAAGTGTGCGATGCTGTCATGTCAACATGGATCAAAATCTCTGGGGAGTGTTTCCAGCACCTTGTGTGAGTATATGAAGTAACTCATTTTTGAGAAGTGACAGAATACCAACTGAATCTAAACAAAATCCTTCTTATTTATTATGATAAAGCTCAATGTGACTGCTTACTTTAACCTGAATAAAGATAACAGCACAATGTTCTGATACAATGAGGGCCCTGAAAATGTCATCATTTATCTCTAACACTGTGTACTTTAAATCTCACTTAAATCTCCTGATCCTTGAATTTTGCTTTTTTATTTACCTTTATTATTTATTTTTAACAAATGCTTTGCATTTCAAAGAATAAACCATTAGTGAAGAGTTCAGTAAGCTCCAGGAAGTCAGTGCAACAAAAGCAATAGCAGAACAAAAGTACAGTAAAGCTGAAAACCTCTGGGATAATTGGCATTTTATTGCTGATTTCCTGTCTTTACTGTCTAGCCCTTCAGTGCTTGTGGTGGCTTTATGGAGGTCTATTATTTTTCGGCTATGCCTAGATGTTGTTTCAAGCTGGTTGGTTCATCAAGTTGAGTGACAGGTGTTGGGGTGGTTACTCTGGGTGAGATGGAAAGTAGGTTTTTCTCAGATAATTTATTTGAAAATATATATGTGGCATAAGATCTCATAAAAATGGTTGGATTCGTAAATTAGCATGACAAAAATATCATAATTCTTTATCTATATATGTGGTTTTAAGGGTTGATAACAAAGTGAAACTGGAAGCGCTCTTTCTGTTCCCCTTGCACTTTTAAAACCTCTGAGTGTAGCAGTCATTCCCACATGTGTGTGAGGCCCACACCTTTCCTCCTGCTGAATGTTGAAAGCACAGGCCAGAGTGCAGGTTTGTTTGTTGTTCCATCAGCGACTCGTGTTTTATTAGTGGTGACTTAAAAGCTCTGACATACACTGTAACATAACATTAACAGCGAGGGGTTGAGATTAGCAGCTGAATGACATCTCTTTCATAAAATACCAGCAACACTATGAAATATTAGGCGGCAGACTGAATGCTTCACACACAATTCCATACAACAGAATCCAGAGCCCTTACTGCTGCATTTGCAATCTAAAAAAAGGTCACGGGAAAATGTTATAGGTCAGAAATAAGTACAGTAGAATAAAACCAAATGAGGTCATATGTTGATGTGAAGTATCACAGATATAAACTGTAGCGGTGTTTAAATCAGGCTGTTGACGTGCAGCATTTGCGAGCACATCCTGCAGCTATTACAGTAAAATACTGAATCATAGAGGCTAAGAAATAACTGCCAGCCCTTGCCCAATGTGAACTTCCACCCGACACAAGACACACCCAAACACACACAGACGGACACACATGCACACACTTTCTTTCCAGCTATGCACAAGACTGATGGAAACCATAACATGGAGTTGAGGTCCTCTGGGGGATTGAGGAACGCCACACACCAGCACGGCTCCTGTTACCCTGTAACCCAAGACAAAAATACTGGGGAGACAGAGAAACGCGCAGAGCCAGGAAGACAGAGACAGAGACAGAGAGCGAGCAACAGACTGTGTCCAGAGGTGGTCAGATGACGCCACACACCAGAGTGAAGAGCTGGATCAAATATATTACTGTCAACATTTAATAGAACTGACTCATGGTACCAGATGGGCAGATTTAATCTACCAGTGCCATGTGAAAGCAGAAAAGTGTATGAAATACAGTCATATGGGTTTTTAAGCAATTTATCAGCATTGTTCACACCTACAGGATGAGTGAGAATTAAATCAGCATTACTGATTAATACTCTCACCACATTATTACCTCAAACCAGCAACATACTTTACTTAATAACAGTAGAACAAGCAGTCAAGCAACTGTGGGTGCTTGTGCTTGGTGTAGGAGTAGATAGAGAGGACAACCTGCTGTTGTTCTAAACAGCTGACTAATATAACTGTGGGGTACAGCAGCAGCACACACAAACAAAGGGGAAAACTGCACACAGTCACACACTACTTTTATCTAGTGAGCCTAAGTACTATCTATCTATCTATCTATCTATCTATCTATCTATCTATCTATCTATCTATCTATCTATCTATCTATCTATCTATCTGATGAAATTCAGCTTTGTATTTTTTATTTTATTTTAACAAAACCTAAAAGTACTAACAGTACCTCAGTTCATGGCATACACTTACCAGCCAGTTTGTTAGGTACACTTATTGAACTGCATATTAATACAATTATCTAATCAGTCAGTCACATGGCAGCAACTCAGTGCATTTAGACATGTAGACATGGTCAAGAGGACCTGTTGAAGTTCAAAGCGAGTATCCGAATAGGGAAGAAAGGAAAACCTAAGTTAATTTGAATGTTGCATAGTCTGAGCATTTTAGAAATTGCTGATCTACTGGGATTTTCCCACACAGCCATCTACTGGGTTTGTAGAGAATATATCCAGTGAGCAAGGTTGATGCTAGAGAGCAGAGGAAAATGGCCAGACTGCTTTGAACTGATAGGAAGGTAACAGTAACCCAAATAACCACTCATTGCAACCAAGTATGCAGAAGAGCATCTCTAAATGTACACTAGCAGAAGAGCACACTGGTTGCCACTCCTGCCAGCCAAGAATAGAAAACTGAGACTACAGTTTGGATGGGCTCCTCAATTTTTTATTTTATTTATTTATTTATTGGCTCTTTAGAACCAACTGAACATTGTTTAAACACCACAAACTACCTGAGTATGACTGACTGTGTCAATCCTTTTATGACCACATGGTACTCATCTTCTGACGGGTTGTTTGTTGTTGGGATTGAGTTTAGTTTGTTAAATACTTCTAAAGCATATTCTTTCCCATCTACCATTGATTGGTGCTTACTTCACCATGACTACTAAATGCCGTGTAGAAAGAATAAAGATCTTTGTTTACCAAGTTTAGCAACATTTGACTTTTATGGTACTGCCTGGACTGCCTGACTGGCAGTTTATTGGCTTGCAGGAAAACATTTCTCTTTTTTTTATCTTTGGTAGCTTACAGCAGAAAAACCTCTTCTTTCTTGATAATGTTCAAAGTCTGCCAGGAAAAAGAAATTCAACAGAACTCTGTGAGGAAAAATTACATTCTTTGCTTTTATAGGATCTTTGATTAAGAAACATTACAACACCAGGGGAGCCACTTGAAGTGGCCAGAGTTAAAATAAAGATTTAAGGCACATCTTCATTAGGTGAAGTAAGACTCTGGGAATGTGTGAGAGGAAGATGGAGAGGGAGCAAAGGCACCGAGGATGGAAAAAAGTTCATAAAAAGTAGATAGAATCACCTTCACCCTTTAATCAGCAAGTGTAAGAGAAAACATCTTCCCTATTCTTCCCAGGGCTGAATAAATCCCTTTTATTATGGCAACTTAGTATTTAGTTACATTATCTCACTGTTTGTTAATAGGTGGTCAAGAAGGACGGAGGATAAACACCAGAGGGAGCGGCAAAGAGCACATCGGGCCAGCACTGGGTAATTGTGATTGACTATTCCTGCATTGCACAAACAACACAGCAAAATGAAGCACGTTGTCCATGAACCTGGGGCATTTTTATCTTCCTAATGAAGTGAATCCTGTTAACCTTCGCATAACATTTGAAAAGGTTGGGTAAAAGTTAGCTAACGAGGAAGGCATAATGCAGACACCCAAGGACACCAAATTACACTCGAAGTTGGAAAATGGAGTGTAAAAATACTCTAACAATGCATTTGTTTATGACACACTTCCTTACCGCTGGGGCCATTTTTGTAGCAGTCAGTATGGTCATTAACATCCACACATCTTGCCCCATTATCCTTGTGCAAGACACCAAGGCCCCAAATCACTATGGGTTATTATGCAGCAGCTAAATGCCTGAAATATAAATGTCAGCTTGATAAATTACTTCCATAGCTCCATTTTCCTTCTTGTGGCATCATAAACATGTAAACACCTCGAACCCGGGCAACAAAACTAATCCCAGACTCCCCAACTTTACACCAGAGACCGGTGTTGCCTTGTGACAACACCACAGCCCTGCTTCTCCTCGCCTGTGACTCAGAGTCATTGATGTGACGTGGTTTTGATGGGGTACAACATTGTCAGGGAAGCTGAGCAAATGCAGAAGCAGAGTCCCGGGGTTACCTGCAGGGAGCTAGCTCGGGGTCTGGGGCCTGTTTAAACTCCCTGGCCCCTAGCTGTTTGAGCTGTCCAAAATGTTAACATATAAACATAAAGGCTTATTCCCTGAGGGTATTCATAGACGTGGGAGGTGAGGGAAGGTGTACATGATGTACTACATTTCCATTCATAAAACCCCCAAATCTTAGCATTTTTTTCCCCCTAAAGATAATTTGAGCTGCAAAACCCCAAAACTACACTGGCACCGGTTTTTGCACATGCTGCTATATTTTAAGCACATGGTCATTTATGTTTTAATGTAACAACTTTTGCTACATTAAACACGTCTTCATCTTTACATCGAGCCTTTGCTGCAGGGCCAGAAGTAGACAGGCTTTGGCATTGTCGTTCCAGATTAACTTTCTGTATATGAACAAAAGAATCAATTTGAAGCATCTGCCTGGCACCTTTGCTTATTTCCCAACAGCCTATGGAAATGGAAATGGAAATCGTGCTGGCAGATTAAAGTAAAAGCACATTCCCGAAGCAGCGTGCCAGTGCGAGCCCCTCTGACGAGGACATTTTTATTGTTATTATAGGTTGCTACGAGATAGATTGCTCTCTCATTTTAAGGGTCACAAATGTAATGCTCCTAATTTGGGTGGGAGATTGCATCCATGTAATTACTATAATCTTCCACATCCCTGAGTTGTGTGGAGATGTTGCTTGGTGAGCGTGTCGTCCAGAAAAGCAGGAGGAGACTAATGTTGGTAGCGAGGAGAAGGCTGCTGTGGGCACATTCAAGCGAGTAAAAAAAATCAAGATGATAGGCTAGCTGCCCAAGTAATGGTGTTACATGTGTATTGTTGCTGTGTGTTTGCAATTAATTCCCAGCTAAGGACTGTAATTGTTATCAGCTGTATATAACTGCATATGTGAATCGTTTCAACCTTTCAACGCCAGCGATTTACTATATGGCAAAAAAACACTAGCAAATGCACTGCAGGCCTCATCAAGCACATTGCCAGACAATACATTCCACAGACCTACAGAGAGCCACTTATCTTCCTCACATATTTTCTGCAAAAATACACATCCCTGACATATTTTCACACTTCCAAACCAAATACAATAACAGCTCAGCTGCACTCTACCATGGGCCAGGGCGAATATCATTTGCATTTTAAGCATCAATTTATGCCTTTATCCAGAGCAGATAGCAGTAAGAGGGCACGCAGGGGTTCACAGGATGCTTCCAAATGCAGTGCGGCCTTCTGGAATTTTGTAACATCAGCACAGTCTTAAAATGCAAATGTCGTGCTGGGTTAACAAGAAGTGGAACATTAACGTTCGTGTTCGTCCACAAAGACAAGACCACATGGAAGAGAGCGGAATCACAGAGCTATCCGATCCTGAAGCAGGGAAGCAAGTTTGTGGGGTTCAGGGGGATAATGTGCATATTCATGCAAACTCAGCTTAACACTGATTCAGTTTTAAAGTCACGTTAAGACTTCTTGCCAAGTTTCTGGCAACTTTGACCAAACGCCAGTGTGAGAGTTTTACTGCACAGTATTTTTTTAAGGTGTTTTTGTCAACTGTTTTGGGATCACAAGCCCGAATAAAACTGCGAGCTGAAAATGATGTGGCCGGAAGGGATTTTAAAAATAGTGACACTTAAACTGCAACTTAGTAGAGCAATTATTTCTGTCTTCCTTTCACAAGTGCAGGTCAAATGAGAACCACGAGAGGGTTTTTCTCTGTGTTAACTACGTTGTCGGTGCTGTTTTCAGTGTCAGCTTCATCTGGCTGCTTCATCAGAAATCTTCCTTCAACTAAGCCAATTTAAATTAAGGCAGCATGAAAAGAAATCAAGTGTTAATTTGCTCACCTTGAGCCTTTGCAGCCAGCAAGTTAAAGGACGCCCCTGTAAAAAGATTTCGATAATTATTGCACAATTATTTAAATCAAACTTTAAATCAGTAATGACATTTAGTGCCAATCTAAAAGTCTTAGAAATATCTAATATGAAAAAATAAATAAAACAAGTTCTTCTGATTAGCTGGTAACTGGATCCATGTATCTTTACTAGGAGCAAAAAAGCAGTTTTTAATTCACTGAGACACTTGTACACTATCTTAAATATTCATAGTTTTATGTAGATACCACACTTTCAGCTGCTCCTATATTCACGAGGGTCACCACAACGGGCAGCTCCACATGTTTGATTTGGTAGGTTTTTACTCCAGATGCATTCTGATCCAAGTCCCAAGGAGATTTGTGATTATGGGCCAGATTTTCAAGACACTGCTAAAAAACAAACAAAAAAAAAATTATATGATTTATATGATTATATGTTATTTAATGTAGAAAAAACATGTTGAACTTTGTTGCATTTGATACTGAAATGAACTGAGCGCGCCTGTGTTTAGGAAACAGCACAACTTTTGTAAATCACCTGTAAAACTAACCATACCAATCCCTCTATTCAGGGATTGCGCTCTCACACTATTTTCACCGTTTAGTGAATCTGACAAAATATTATTGAAGGCAATATTCTGAACCTAATTCAAACTGTTCAGTAAATCTTTATTTTTAATGAGACAAATACTTTTTTCTGAAAAGTTATTTGATTTTCAAAACAAAAGCTGCAATACGTGTCAAGTTTTTGTTCTGAGGCTTCGGTGGACATATATTCCCTTCTAATGACACCTTCTATCATCCTCTCATTTTTGTCCTAATTCCATTAATACTGGTCTATGAAACAATTCTGATAAAATAGTCACATTTCCACCAGCAGGAAGTCTGAGCCAATACAGTCATAGGAAATTGTAAATGCACATGCTCTCAAATGGCCCCGCTATGTGCATGTTCAATGGATCTGAAAAGAAAGACTAAATAAGAAGCCCGATGAAAGATTGTGGAGGTCTTTTCTGTGTACCCAGTGAGACATTAAATATCCATGGTTTATAGCATGTCAGCAAGTGAACTTATAAATACAACATAAAATACGCTACACATGAGCTCATCAAGCATCACATCATCACCAGATCTGTAGATGCATTATGTCGACTGGACTGAATCAATAAGCTTCTCCTAACTTATCCAGTATTTCCTGAGACGTCAGATTAAAGTAACCTCTGTCACATCATTTTGACATTTGCTACACAGACATAATAACAGGAGAAAGGCCTGCATTTTCATTAGACGTGGCACTGCCAGGGCCCTGTTACTGTATGCGCCGGCTCACTGTCACCTCAATGGAACATTTTTTCCATAGCAGACGTTTTGGCACGCCATGCGCAGGAAATGCACAGGTGTGATTGATAACTGCATTCCATTTAGGTAAGCTAATCCTGGTGCTCAGTTATTGTGCTTTCTGTCATGCTGTCAGGGCTTTCTGGGACAATTAATGGGACCGAGCCAACTAAATTTGTCAGCTGCATTTTGTGCCATGAGAAGCCCAAATGTCTGCCATGAAAAAGGTTTACTGAGCCATCCTTAGTTCTCTTTAGACTCACCTGCGGCATTCCTGCATGACAAGTCAAAACAGTTTATTGCACACTTTCATAGTTGACATATTTAAATATTTCACTTTCAATTTTAGTGAGGTTCACGGCACACCCATCTACCAAAAGCCACTATACTGCTGTATTTACCAAATACATTTCCACAAAAGACTGCCTAAAAACAGGAAATGGGAAAGGGATAAATTGTCCAGTCTACTTGTATTCCAGGCTAGCTCTGAAGCACAGTGATGATGTGCACTAAAGTCACAGTAGGTTACCACAGGACCCATAGAGCTGGTCAGAGTTTTGCCTGTGAGTAATTACTCTTCTCTATCAAGGGAAGCTCAGAGAACACATGCATCAGTCATTCACTGAGGATGGGGGAAAAAAAATCTCAATGGCTCACAATGGCACCCAGGAGCAGCGTGCAATTAATTGATAAACGCCAGGATGTGATGTCCCCTCTGATAGTATGGAAAGGCTGCAAAAGAGCTCACTGGTGCGTGAATCAAAGACTGAAAATGCATTAACGGAAAGTTAGTGAAATGCCATTAACCTACCAAAGCCCTCAACTGATAGTGATGGGCTACAGAGTGAGTTTTAAATTGCACCAAGCCCATGAGATTATGGCGAAGTCTGTAAGTCTTCCATGAAAGGCTGCAAACCCATTTTGATTGCTTCTGACACAGACTCATGACATTCCATCAGCAAGACTTTGAATCTGAAAACCATCATTAGGGATGTGCGTTTTGAATGAGTGATTATTGCATATACACACGCGCTGATTTGAGATCAGATTGAAATTTCTGGGGGAAAAAAGTATGCTCTCTTGGTGGGTTGTTTTGTAAATACTGTGCATATGCCAGCATGACTGCATGTTTCCCATAACGACGTTACTATTAGAGTCTTCCCAAAGGGCACCATCAGCAAAAATGAGGGTTGAGCTCCTTTTTCTATGTAGTGGAGAGCAAATCAAGAGACTTGGAAAAGTCTAGAGTTCTTCCTTTATGGGAGTTTGTGAGCGGTGCACTCACAAAAACATATGTAAAAAAAATGTACACTTATCCTCCAAAAAGTAATGACATGCACACACACACACTAAGAGACACACACATCAATTCGCTGCCTCATCTTACTGTGGAGATTCCCCTGGCTTTGATTAATCTCCAGCGCCAGAGGATAGTTCCTGTGTTTGGACCCAACAGGCAGGTTGCCCACTCCACATCTGGAAGCTCTAGCCCTGCCATCTCCCCACTCATGCACGTACAAGTACACAAAAATGCTGCTGCGCACATATAAATCAATCAAAAGCTCTCTTTTCCAATTTCTTCCTTATAATTTCTACCTCTGTTTCTTTTATAATCAATTATTTCTGCAATTCAAGTTTGTCTTTAAATGTCTCTTTAAGTTGTATTTAAAAAGAATGACAGTCACATCTTTCTTAGGATAAGGTTTTGTCTCAGCTGTAAATGAAAAACCTTTAACCCTGACATAGTGTAAATATTTATACATCACAGGGCTTTCTGGGTCATTTATGGTGAAAAAGACGTATGCTGTCGTACACGATCGTGTTCCTAAGACATAAAAGCAGCGATAATGATGTAATAATGATATGGTAAGAGACAGGCAGTTGGGCAAACAGTCTCATTTTCCAGGGGAGATTTGCATGGCAGCTCTGTGACCATGGTGGTGTGGGCTCCAGTGTACTGACCATTTGAAGAAGGAATGTGAAGGCAGGCCACGACTGAAAAAAATCACCAAGTACACAGAACTTTTTGCAGAGGGCAGAAAAAAGTAAAACAACCCAACACTTGAATCTAAAATAGGTTCAAGCTAAATATTTTATTGGTAATGAACAACACCTTCTGTCCTAGACTTGGGACTGAAGTCTGAAATCCTGCATAAAGTTATCGAAAAGGGAACTCAAACAGCAAACTTGTGGCTTTGCTGACAGACTATGAGAACAGGGAGGCATCCTTGCCCCACCACCAGGAGATGTTCCAGGGTAATGTATGAAACACCAGTGGATGTTGACGAAGCCTGCAGAAACAGTGCAATGTTGATTTTGGTGCAATGGCCCTACCATATTATTACAACTTCTGTATTCATAGCGTGAGGCACACTGGCCCCCAAAAGCATTTTTTCCACACATCACTGGAAAAGGAGAGCCTGGAAAATGAAGATTTTTTTTAAACATTACAGCTCCTGCAAAATCCAGAGACTTATTCAGTCCAATAACATTTAAAATGTCTAGGAGAGCCATAGTTTAAGCTCATTTGTGTATATGGAACTGGCAGAAATCAGTGTCTCTCGTGGATTTGTCTGCAGCGGATGCCAATGCACTTGCTCCAGGGGCCCAAGTTTGCTAAAGCATTTGGAATATCTGGTATTTCGTGACGAAGGAAGGGAAATCTTTTTCAGTATTTAGATCACGGCACAACTTTCCTTCAACAACATGAGGTATCATCATGTACCCAGTTTTCTTTAATACAACTAAGTTTCAGGAAGACGCAAGCAAAACTTCAGAAGACCACTGCGTTACATTCAGCAGCAAGATTAGATGTTATTCACGAGCACTGTGGTACGTAGCTAAATGATTGATATAACACCCTCACTTTTGCTTCCTTCCCCAGTTTTTCACTTAATTAAATGACACCAGAATTTTAAAACAATAAATAAATAATCAAGTTAGAGTTCTGTATCTGAAAACACAGACTGACAGCCAGTTCAAGTTAGACTGGCTGAACGCCCATCTGGCCAATCGCAGTCAATCCATCAGAGTCAAAGAGGCAGCTTCTTCTCATGTATCACTGTGATGTTGCATAGTGTTGTTATATTTTTTTTTTCCAGCAAAGGAGACAGATGAACTGTTATCCACTGATTTTATTTAAAAAAAAAATTACAGTGAAATGAACCCATCATTTCTTCCTCTGGAAAATCACAATATTTTCTTTAGCACATCAAGTGGTTTATTAAAGGGAGTTTTTGGTTTTGCTGCTGAAATACAGTGATAGATGCAGGGGTTGGCTTTTCTCCAAGCATGACTTATCAGATCCCTTAAGTAAATAAAAAATAAGCCAAGAAATTATTAAAAGATCAAAAAAGTACATAAATAACATAAACTGAAAATTAAACTCTTAGTGGTGTTTGGTTATTTTTTATAGTTAGCTTTAATTTGAGAGCTGATCTGATATCAGCAAAAAAGTAAAGGATGATTAAATTTTGGGAAAAAAAAAACATTTAAGAAAATTCAGCTTCCTTAAAAAAAGAAAGAAAGAGAAAACTCAGAAAAACAAGCTTCAAGTGCTACTTAACAAGAAACATGTTGTTAAATTAACAAGAAAAGTTAAAAATCTGTTGTTTTCTGTGTGTCCTAAAATATGCTCAGGCAGCTGTGAGTATGCACAAATCTCCAATCATTTCTAACAGCTTGTTGCATTTAGTACACACACCTCTGAAGCTTCCATCTTTCCCAAAAGCATCTCATGTCTAAATAAGGACTAAATATAGATTTCACAGTTTATTCCAACAGCAAGCCGACAACATTCATCCCTGTCCCCTGTGTGTGTGTATGCTGTGTTTAGATTGCTGCATTGCTGTGCACCTCAGCAGTTAATTAGTTACAAGGTGAGTATTTAGCATGTAGACACAAGGCACAAAGATGCCCTGGCATGCAGTTAGCATCGACGTGCATGCATCAACTGCTATCCGTTGCTACTGTAACAGTGCAATCCCCAATACAGCCATGCTTTATTGATGCATTATGTCTTGTACAGACTATAAACAAATGCAAAACTCATGGTAGGCTGCCAGACCCTGTGAGTCCTTGTAGCCAAAGCTTAGACAATAACTTTCAGTGAAAGCATTGTCCTTAGTGCAATAAATCAGTATGTAAACACAGCCAGTAGTATCGTAGCAGTGTTTCAACACCACACTGTATTTATGAATTGGGTCTTTAAGGAGTTAACAGGATTCTGTCTGTACTGTATGTATACTGCATGTGATGTGCTGGTGTGCCAGGAACAGGCTTACTGCTCCATTCTTCATACATGAAAGCAGAGTGAACTCGGTTACGCTTTAGGGGATGAATGCATGTTCTGAATGAAACTGGAGGAGAAATAAAGTAACACATGTCGTAGCTCTGGCTTTTAAAGCACCTTAAAACGAGTCAGTTTGATTAATCGCTGATTTTGGGCGGTGGTTCTCAAACGTTTTCTGGCATGGCCACACACAGATTTATCAACCATCAACAATTTCAAATGGATCAGAGTTGAATTTTAATTAAAGGTCAGCACAAAAACATCAGCAAACTCGTGTTTGGTTATTTTCTTTAGAGTACTTTCACTCCATGTTTATCATCTGGTTTTGTGACCCATATGAAAAGCGTTCCCCCGCCCCACAATTTGAGAACCTCTAATCTAGCGGTACAGTTCTCTTCTTGTGCATGAAGTCCTTGGTTCAAATGTCGAATGAGCTCTTAGGAAATGCAGTTTGTATGTCTACAGGCGTGGCTCCTCCAATCTGCACGTGGAAGTGTTTTGGGGGCAAAATAAAGAACCAAACTGCCCCTAATGCATCCATTGTTGTGCGAGTGGGGCACGCGTGATAGATAAAGCACTGTGAAAAATAGGGAAATGTAACCGAGTGCTCAATACAACTAGAAAAGTGCTATAAAAATTCCAGCCCATTTTACCACAGTACAAGTTGCAAACCAGATATTTTCTAGTTAAGTATTTTCAAGTGTGTTGAAAATTGCAAGTAAAATTCACAGCAATTTGAGGATTTCATTACAACAAAGAGCTGCAATGGTGTGTGAATAAAATTGAAGAGGGCCGTTTAAGGAATTCACTATTTATGATGACTCACGGGGTCATGCCAAACCGGTCTCCATAAGGCACAAGTATCTTTTGTTTAAAAATTCAGCCTCTTTTAAATGTTCACGTGACGCAGTATGAGTATGACACACTGGCTCAGAGAGCGGTCTGATCTGGCTGCTCCACTTTGACCTTTTTTGTGAGCGAGGGAAACACGCCACCTTTCATTCCCAGACACTTCGTTAAGTCAACTTCCTTTCCCTCCTCAGACCCGTGTTATTGTAAAGTGTCACTTGGTGCTGTCAGAGACAGGAGAGTTCAGTCCGTTACTGCGCACGAGGGTATGTGCATGCCTGCTTTGTGTGTGTGTGGGTCCCACATTGTGTCCATATATCTTTCAAACTGGTTTGTGATTAGTTGTGTGTGTCTCTATGTGCAGGAGTGCGTTTGTGTGGTCGCAGAGGGCATCTGTGTGAGAGCTAGCTATGACATACTACTGCCACTCAGTGGATTCTCACCAGAATGCAGCATGAATGGATGGAAGAGCGAGGCCTTCTTCACCGAGGCTTCGCTGCATAGTTTGGAGCAGCTGTTACCAAAAAAACACAAAATAACAAAACATGTGGATAAATCAGAAAATAAAACCGATTTAAACACAGATGAAGAGCCAAATCCACTGGGAAAGATTCTTTTTAATATCATTTTTTGCTCAGAAATGGACATTTAACCTTTCTGTGTTCAATTTTAAGCGGTCGATGGAGACAGTATAAATATACAAATCACTAATCCTGTAAAGGCAAACACATTGATTCTGGATGAGAAGATGCTTTGGTTCTCTTTTACACTGGCACAGCTAATATAAAGCAAAAACCAGCACATGCAGCACAGTTTCCTAAAAGATTTCTGGACGTCATTAATTAACCCTTCATGTCTTAGTTATTTTCTTCGTTATCCGTTTGGGATTATTATTGATCTTCTCATCAAACTTTGGGCAAGGAAGAAACAAAGTGGATATAGTGAATCTATTCCTTTTCGAGCTCTAACACCTTTACACCACATTATCTGTCACTATTATACAACTTCTTGCTGCATGCATTAACAGGGCCCTTTTAACACGCTGGATATCTGGTTTCGTTTCCACGGCGGAATTTTGATAACACTCCAATTATCTCAAAGAGCTTGAGCAATTATCAGAGTGTAACACCACTGAGGAAAACTTTAGATGATAATAAGTGTGCTAATTTAAACTACAACTGGTGAGGAAACTTTGCTTTGAACCTCGAACATGCTTTCCACCACAAGTCATCCACAGAGTGAGCCCGTGGGTTGCTGGTGAGGAAGGTTATGAGAGAAGAAGGATTCACGGACACACCGAGGTGATGACAAAGGAGGACGGGCGAGAGAGAAAGAGACGGAGACATAAAGGGAACACTATAGTGAAAAGGATGACAATGTTGATAAAGTGAAATTGGAGATCAAGCCAGCAGATGGAGGCGCAAAGAATGTGACCTGCCAAGTCGCTCATGGCACTCCAGACCCGGATCGACGGATACATACAGTCAGGAGATAAAAAGGGAGGGAGAGTGGGAATGACAGATGCATGGTGGGGTGAAAGCCAGGGAGGGGGAAGGACGAGACAGCAAGACGTGAGAGAGAGAGAAAGAGAGAGAGATGAAGTCAGACTTAAACAAAGGGGGAAATAAGCAGGAGATGAGCGCGCAAGCAAATGGGGGGTATCTGCGAAATCGAAATAAAAGAGTACGTGGAAATAAAAAGAGGGCAGATAGTGAAAACGAGCAAGGATTTAGGAGAGGGAGATCAGAAGTAGTGGAAGAGGGAAGCAAGGAAGCAGGGGAGAGGCCACAGCTTGCCTTCCTCCGATTCAGATGTGGAACAATAGCTGCCCATCAGTCTGTCAGCACCTAGAGGCACAGAGGGAGTGAGAAGTTAGGAGTGACACAGTGCTAGCATCAATGAGCTATTGTCTGTGCATGAGTCTCCGCTGAGCCAAATCTCACTTGGTTTCCTATTAAAAAGTTCTAACACTATGAGTAATGGCTTGAACTAAAGGGACACTGTTCTCCCGTAAAGCCTGTAAACAGAGTGAACGTGAAGATGCGAGTAAACTGCGGACACGTGTGAACGTCTCTCAACGTGACCGGGGCTCAAACATGCATTTACCACCATCTGACAGTTACACACACACACTGACGCGCTCATACGCACACACAGAGAAACAATATTTATGTGTGTGTGTATTAAGTGCATACACACACACACACATAAATATTGAACAATGATGTCCTCTAATGATTTCCATTACCTCCCTCCAAGCGCAGGCTCTGTTTCGATTTAAACTTTTACTGTTTCTTGACAACACGCATTAAACAACAGAGTGGAAAAGCACCGAAATAAACATCCAGACATTCAAAGTAATTGTCATGTGCGTGCTTCTGCACGTGTCTGTGCTTTCCCCTGGGCTACCAATGTACTGCTAACATACGCACTGGACTTTACACAAAAAAAATCGTCTTGTTAGTAGCCAAGTGTTAAGTGCAGACTCAGCTCCAGCATTCGAGCACTGACATCTGCCTAAATACTGATGTATGGGAAACATCTAACCTTCTTATCCACATAGAAATATTACACAAAACTATTAAAGCATCACGTTGATTGTTTTCAATCCTATTTCTGACCTCCACGGAAAAGGAAGCGGCGCTTTACTCAGCTACACAATAAAATCAAAATCCCATAAGAATAACGTTTTGCACAAGTGCAACCTCTTTGTTAAAAGAGGCCACAAGTCTGACCAGCTAATCTAGCCATGAGCATCACTGGCAAGAGTCTTGTCATTTCTTGTAATTTGGCAACAATAGGAAAGAGAGTCAAATGCTCTGGCTTTAAATCTGCTGTAATTCAGCACAACACTACCACAAATGCAAATATCAACATATCTTTACAAAGACCCAAGTCAAGTTTATTTCTATAGCAGTCAACCAAAGTACTGAACATCTAAAATAATCAAGTACCATTAAAAAATACATAAACAACCTCAGTAAAAGCAGCACAAACAAAAGTACTCTGAACTCATTTTGAAGAGACAGTTTGTTCCACAGTTTCACAGCAGCGACTGCAAAGGTGCGGTCTCCTCTGTACTTTAATCTGGAGCTCAGGACAGCCAGGAGCGTTTACTCAGGAGACCTCTGTGATCTAATGGGAGAAAGATCCGAGAGGCGAGAAGGTGCCAACCCCTCCACCCATGCTTTAAAAACCAATAATCACATCTTAAATACTGTACCCAAAACTCTCTCCTTTAGGTTTGCCACATTCTTTTAAAGGACCTTTGCCGTCACGCTGGGTAAGCACCACTTTCAGCACACAGGTTTAATCTTGTAGTACAAAAGCAAAGTAAAAAGCGAATAAAAGGAGGGCATGAAAAAAAATGTGAAGTCAAGCAAAACGTAAAGCTTCCAAAAGGGGACACAAGCTGAAGTTGTGGCTTACCCCCACACACCAACTTCCTCCCAGCATCCTAATACAGACTTTGTATCTCTTTAAAACAGGATCATCATTATTGGGCATCCAATATTGTCACAGCCAGAGCATCAGTGTGCAAATGCCTTGTAAATATTACTGTGCCACAAAGGGCACCCTGACCAAATATGTTGTTCTAGCTTATGTTACCTTTACCTTAAGATCAATAAAGGTCAGTAAAAATCTGCATTTTAGTCCTTCTACTTGTATTACAGAGGCTACAAACAGTTAAAGAGGACAAGCTCAATTTCAAAGGTTTTTTTTCTTTTTCATAAAGAGAACATAAAAGATTTAAAATAGGTTTTGACAGCTGTAAAGTCTCATCCTTTAGGGAGTTAATGGTTAAATCAGTGTTACAGTCAAACCCTCAGAAATCTTCTCATTATTGGTTCCTTGGGAGGAACGATAAATCTTTTTTATTAGTCCTTTAAGCTATATTTGTTGCACAATCCTAAATCAAACATCTCACTTTTGTTTCACCACTTTGTTCATTTATTTGCACAAAAAGCAGGTGAGCGGTTGGTGTGGGAAATGTTGTGATTATTTACTTCCATTAGAATTAAGCTGTTTTTTAGACACGCTGATATTTGTGTAATTAAAGTAAACTTACAATATGTAAAGTATACGAGCACAGAATTCAATTTACCCTCTAACAGTTCCATCAGCAGACTAATAAGTACAAAATCTCAGAGAATTTGACAAGGTAATCATAGAGAACACCAGGCAAACCCATGCAAGCCAGCAGTTTATTTGACTTCAGCCCACTACATGTAAAAACATGGCTTTCCTGTGACCTACTGCTAATATGGTGCAGTTATTAGTTTGGCTTCAGCCCAGCTTTGCACGAACCCACTCAGCTCATTTCTACATGCTGATCTGCTTTCAGTGGGCTGTATTCAAAGGCAGGGTCAATGTGTTTCTGGTTAGGAAGGGAAACACGGAGAAAAGGAAGCGAGAGGACGGAGCGCCCGGTCGATGTAAATGTTCCCCTAAATCAACATGGCCGAGCACACTTTCCTCAATGATTTTGACATTCACTACTTTAAACAGTGTAAAACAAATATCTGCAAACAATAAAGGAGCACTTTGGGGTTCATCAGTCCTGTAAGTGAGTATGATAAGCTGAGTGAAGAGAGTAGTCACTGACTGTTCATGTGATTTGTGTGTGGTTATGCTGCATTGAGAATTTAAGGTAAAACTGTGGAGCATAGGGGTATACTACTATGTTTGTGTGGTATTCAGCCGTGCATCTAAGGAGAGGTGTGGTACTGGGAGCGAGGAGGAACGTGAAGCAACAGCAGTTCCTTACATGTCTTTTTTTTTTAGCATAAATGCATGTTAAAAGGCTGGTGTAAGAAGCCAATCAGTTCACCAGGCATCCAACCAGAAGCATGCAGTAACAAACAGTCCACAAACATCATCCCCCCCATATTTCCGCCTTACAACTAACAGCAGCTCTCTTTGATTCCATATCAGCTTGTTATCTGCCCACTTTTACAAGCAAATGGGAAATATTACAAGCACTCTTTCCTGGCTCGACATTACTTATGCTCTTTGAAGTGCATGTTTTCTCCCCAAAAAATATCCTTTTCCTTAAAGCGTTTAAGAGTCAAAAAATCAGCTGTTTATTCAAAGCAAGATAGAAAAAAATGTAACCAGTTCCTTTCATTGCAGATATATGCATCTCAGAAACACTGATGACAAAGCTATGAAACATTATGTGGCATTTTTGCCATCAATCCAGCAATAGACAAATGATAAATAAATCAAAATCTTTCAAATAGCTGGTACATGGTAACACTTAGGAGAAAAATATCACCTAGACAATTTGTTTTACCTTTATGACACTAAAACATTGCATATTTCAGTGTTAGGAGAACTACTTTTAAACTCGAGTTGAAGCTAGAAGCTATTCATCCATTCATAAGCTCAGTTTAATATCTTAGCACAAACTATAGACGGCTATACCCCTTTTAACAGGAAGATGTCATGTGCTGTGTGAGAAACAGAAGATGGCAGCACTGCATGTACAAGGATGCCAGCTGCTGTTAAACCCCGAAGAAGAAGAAGTTGTGTCCGGTATCGTAGCTGTGTCTAAATTCAGGAACCACATCCTCCTGTGCCCGTATTTGTAGGCCGATTACGTTACAGCGACATGATGAAGACTGTCCAAATTCGAAGACTCCGACAAATGCGGCCTTCATTTCCCAATATTTGAAGGATGGGTCGGGTTTATACTTCGTGGCCCAACCTATCCCAGAATTCATCACGCGGCTCTGCTCAGTTTCCAACAATGGCAGCAGCTAGTTAGTTTTAATATTACTCTTATTGTTCTTTCTGGGTCACAAAATAAACGTTTAACATATTTTCAGGCGAGACTGTAACTGTGTAAACCTCAAATATCTGCTCAGTTTATCAAGACACCACATATTTTCAAAAGCGCTCCGACGTTTTCGGAGACGTCTGTTACCCACCAGTTCGATAGCTAGCCGGGGGCAAGGCTCACTGGAGCCGGTGAGAACACCGGACTCCCAGCAAATCGTTTTCAAACCCACCGCCGTCTTTCGCTACTCAGGTTAAACATGATATATAAGTCACTTAGATAACTTATAAGAGCAGATGGATGCTGGTGCAATAAGCTGGACGTTTTACCTCCAATGGATGCATGATCTGATTAGTCGACACAAAAAATGCAAAATACGGAATTAAAATATAAAGATTACAAACAAGAAAAACTCAAAACTCTGGGTCACAGACCCAGGTACCATGACAGAAAAAACCTCCAGCAGAACCAGGCTCAGGGAGGGGCAGCCAGTGTGGGGGTGAGAACTATAAACTGTAAAATTATAACGTTTTCAAGTTCATGCATTTTTAAAAGAAGAAAACAAAAATCACACCATTGCTTAGAAAAACACCATTATAACTGAAAAATGTTCATATATGTTTCTTTAGTTCATTGGTGTGAAATCACCTTGCAGCTGATTTCCATATTTTCAGTTAGAGCAGAGGCCATACACACAAGTCAGTCAACCATTCTGCCCCTGCAGACTTTCCATCCCTACATTCTTAGCTGTCTGACAGACCTGCAGTGTAGCAGGAATGGTGGGATGAGCGTTCGAGAGCAACGGTGGTTTTCATGGTCACAGACCACTGCATGGGACCCTATAAATGTCATTCCGCCTGGTGGGAGGAGGGGACGAGGATAGGGAGGCAAAAGTAGAATCACCCTGGCGATAACATTTTCCACAGGCAGTGCACTGTAACCACCTGCAGGTTTAAATCAAATCCCACCATCTCTCATTCCAACAATAGTGTCTAAAGCAGAGTTTGAACTGTGAAAGACTGGTGTTCAAACCCAACGTGCCTTCTGTCTGCAGAATTACAGGAGCATTCATAGAATTTGGGAATATATGAAAGTGGAAGGTAGGAGTGGAGGGGTTGCTTCACAGGCAGGGCTTCTCCGTGGGAGTACGGTTCCAAACCACGCTGGTGTTGCACAGCCTGCTTTGTGGACAGCCTGATCCTGGTTAGTGTTGTTCATAATTACAGCTAGCATGAATCAAACTGAGCAGGAGAGTTCAGTAAGATAACCTGGCATCTGGCATAATTCTGGCTTTGGAAAAATGGGAAATTTCATTTTGGAAACTTTGAGGGTAGCTCATGTTTCTGTTTGTGGAGATGTCTCGACGTTGAGTGACGCTGTGGGTAAGGGGAAATCGAAACCAATCTTTTTATTTGATATATGGCCACCTTGAGACTTTCTGGCATGATGAAAGGAGTTAGCAAAGATGCATGTGTCCAAACTGTGAACACACTGGAAAATATGGAGAGAATTTAGGAATGCCTTATCAACAGAAGTGCTTTTTGAGATCAAAAGTGTTACTTTGGCAGGCTTTTTCCAAATCTACAGTATGCTGCGTGACACTGCACAGTGAGTGTTTGAAATCGGCTGGTAGTGCAATGAAAAAAAAAGTCAGCCTGGCAAGATGCCAGGTTTAGGAAGAGGGCTTCATTTCTGCGTGAGCATAAATGCATCTGCTGCCATCGTTCAGTGTGTTTTTATGTTTATTTATCTACCACTCAGCCTGCCGCTGAGCGTTGATCCACAGCAATCATAATCAGAGGTGTTAATGGTTACTGATAATACCCAGTTATAAACAGTACACGGTTAGCGCACTGCTCCTACACAAAAACAAACACAAAGAGAGGCTTGAGCATGCCAAGGGAACACATACACACACAGGGACTGGCAGAGCTAATCTAAGCAGCAGGGCTTCTGACTAGGCTTCCACAGGCGATGTTGGTGTCTGTGGCCCAGTGCCCCGAGGGCATCAGCCTATCACTCTGCCTGCAGGGCCTGGCTGGACCTCCGCGCGTCAAGGGCACATGCTCCTCTCCACTATACCCAGCCATCACCTACTCTCTGCTGAATTATTGATGAGCTCCCTTGCCCCGCAGAGCTCTTTGACATCTTCTGCAGTACAGAGTGATTCTACTGTAACAGTGTGCAGCTAGACTGAATTAGAGTTTGGAGATTATAGCATTGGGCGCATGTATGTGCAGACTGAAGGAATGTATACTGTAGATGCATGGGCGGATAGAAATATATGTCTGAATGAATGCATGAGTGGCTTTTGGCTTCTGCACTCTGCTTGGTGAGCCTGTTTAGTAAAACAGTGTGTGGTGTGAAATCACACTGTGGGTCAGGGATGTAAAATGTTGCACCCTGCTCCTGTTTCTGAAGCCACTCTTTTGAGGACCTGGAGAAAATCCCAGTTCCATATCAGCACAGAGGGGAGGTGGAAGGCTTCCTGCGGGATTTTCAAAGGAAACCGGACTTTGTACTTGGGACTGAATCCTGCGATGAATAAAAACAAAGAAAACCTGAATTTTGCTATGTAAAGGTATTGTACATTTGTCTGAGAATGCAAACTTGTGAATGCATTGTACTGTGTGGAAAGATGACACGTAATGTTCTTGTCTGAGAATAAGTTAGCTTCCAGCCAAAAACACTGCAACCTTAGGAGCCTTTAACTGGCAGGAATACCATAAACCCTCCTTTTAAAAAGCTATAAATCAATTTGAGTAGACTGTACTTTTCAAATAAACACCGGACTCAGGAGAAGAGGGTGGGGGGAGTGCGGGGGTGGTGGGGGTGGGGTGCAGGAGAGGTCAGATTTTGGGCAGTCAAGTCCTGGCAATGGATTATTGCTGTGACGTCATGAGTTTGAAAATCATCCGCATAGCCGTATATTTGGGGGGTGAGGTGCACAGTTCTGCAGCACTATATACATATGAACAGTATTCAGATGTACAAACATAAAAATATCAGGAAAAAATAAATAAAATAGATAAATAAATAGTGTTATATATTTAAGGTGTGGATTATTGCACGTAAGTTAAGTATTGCACAATGGTGATGGTAGTTGTGTAATCTGCATATAGAGGGAAGTCCTTGGATTCGGGGGTGAAACCGTGCTGTCAGTGCATGTGTGAGTTCAGGGTGGTTATGGCTTTTGGGAAGAAAAAAGCATGAATACTCCATTAACTTTATGCTCAATTTAAACTTGTAGCCAAACAATTCAGCTGCTCTATTCCCTCCTGAGCCCACCATGCTCTCAGAATCTCTTAACAAGCCATATTACATAGAGATTTTCCTCTTCAAATGAGAGATAGCTTATCAGCAGGGGATCGGTTTAAGATTAGAAGTAAATGGGGAACAAGGAGTGGGTATAACTCCAGATAATTAGAAAACATATTTAAAAAACAGCTGAAATCACTAGGATTACAGAATGACAAGGAATACAAGAGTTTACTCTCAGAGCGAGTAGCTGGTGTGAGCATAAACAGGATTAAAAAGAATTTAACTAAGAGGACTTGAGGCATGCTCAGTGGCATCATTGTTTTGCTTCTGACAGTCAGTGAGGTTATGGTCATATGAAGACAGCGGCTGAGATTATGTGCTGCGGTACACAAACATCTATACCCTGATTTGTAAAGAAGGTAGGGGATTGCTTCTGGGCAACAAGGACAGGTTTGCATACTGCTGCTCCAAGCTCAGCTAATTCTGCCTGTCTCTCTGATTCCCAGTGCTGTTTGTGGGCAGGGAGCCTGGAGACTGAAGCTGTCAGGGTCTCGCATGAGACGCCAGGCTCTCTCTCCCCTGCACTCGCCCACCCGCATTTTCCCTGGCTCCCTTCCTCTGTCCTCTCCACCTCCACCACCACTACCCCTGCCGCTGCCTCAGCCTCCTTAGCCAACAGGCCAGCACGCCTCCTCCAACCGCTGTTTTGACAAGTGCTTTAGACATAATGTCACAGGGAACCCCCAGCCTGCCAAAAATGCTAACTAACCATAACACTAATTAGTCAGCAGGAGAAATGGTAGCTTGAACAGTGAGCAGTGCTGGTGGCAGCCATTGTGGGGAGACTTGGACCCTATCCTGATTGACAGAGGGAAAAACCAAGACCAAGAAGAGAGATGGGAGTGGAGTCAGGCGGAGGGCCAGAGTGGAATTTCAAGGAGTCCATTTCCCCTGTTCACGGACGGCGAGGTTGGAGCAGGGCTTTCAGGAGGAGGGTTGGGTTTCTCATGATCTGTCCCTGGTGTGTTCCCCGCCCACCTATCTCTAAAGCCATCAGTGTCAGTGGGGTTGCTTCTCCCATAGCTGTTTAATGGTTTCATCACCCATGTCCCTAAGAAACTTCATAAGACAAACAAAGTCTTTTCTCTTGTTACTCACAGGTTTCTGTGAGCGTTGATGCAGTAGGATTTGATGGCCAAAATTTTAGGCCTGCCGGAGAAGATGGATACAGTATCAAAATTATTTAATCGTTAGCAAACTTTTGATGAATGACCATGTAATCGTGCCAGTTGGAAGAGTTTAAGTCTTGCAGATGGTAAAGGTATTACTGTGAAACGCAGTTTTATGGAGCGACCTTGCATTTAAGAAAGTTATGTAACCTAATAACAAAATAAACATAATCCTGAAGTAAAGTCAGTTACAGTTGAGGGAAAATATTATTTTAAATTGTAATTACATTTACTGTTCAAAATGGTTGTGATAACAAAGGAGTTACATAAGATATCATTTTTGCACGAAACCTAAAGAAAACTTTCATAACATATTTCCAGTGAATGTGGGTCAGCAGTGTACAGGTTAGTGTACTGCGATGGCTTACACAGAGGTATTTCTATATATGCAGAGCCTTCATTCATTTGGCATCCACTTGAATCGTGTAGTAGGCAAAGCACACTGCGCTAAGTGAGTCTGCCATACCTGCAAACAGCCATTTTCACCACAGAAGTAGAGTGAGAGGCAGAGCCTTCAGCTGTCAGTCCCCTCTCAGCTCTTGGTCTGACTTTGGGAGGGAGACCCTCTCTCAAATTTAGCCATTAAGCTTTAAACTTTACTTCTGGTAAATTCATAGTTGGTGACCACAGATGGGCAGTAACGCATTACTCTGATTACTTTTTTCAAGTAACGAGTAAAGTAAGGGATTACTATTGCAAAAAAGGTCATTAGATTACTGTTACTTTCCTGTAAGCACGCTGCGTTACTGCGTTACTAAACCGTGATTTTGTTTGCGAGAGTGTGCAACAGCTGTGTGCAGATCAACAATGGATAATGTATCGAGTGCGGGAGAGAGTATGAGCGTGCAGCGTTTACAGCTTGGAAGTACTGACCTTCGAGTTTGATTCCGTAAAAAGTAACAAAAACATTAGCGTCCGCTGTTCACTGCGTGGGAAGAAAACTTCTTTGTGAAATTCACAGAGAAACTCGCAGATCCTTCCACTGACATGACCGCTGCGACACACCTGCACCAGGGCAAATCGGCAATTAGTAATCAGTAACTAATTACTGATTACTTTTTTCAAGTAACTTGACCAACACTGTTGGTGACAATGAACTATCAATTTTGCTGCTAGTTCAGATTGACATAAATGAGCAACTCTCCTCTCTTTTCACCCCTGATGCATTTTCTAACACTACTGCATGTCAGTAACTTTCTTCAATTTCTTCTAGTCTCTCTATTTTTTTCACCTCACCCCCAAGCTGCCACTTTGCGAGCCAGGTTCTGCAGGAGGTCTCTTCCTATTGAAAATTAGTTTTTCTTTCCTGTGGTCACCAAATACTTTCTTGTAGGAGATCATCAGATTGTTGGGTTTTCTCTTTAATACTATAGGGTCTTTACCTTACAGTATAAAGTGCCTGGAGGCCACTGTTGTTGTGAGTTGGCACTACACAAATGAAACAATATCGCATACCTTTCGATCTTGTAAACTTAACTATATTTTCCTTCTAATGTTTGCAAAAGGCTTTAACATGGCCCTGTTTACTAGTGTGAGCAGTAAAATGCCCAGTGTCAAACCAGCATTAAAAGATAAACAGTTATGGATTTTTCAGCTTTATTTTCCAGTTACCATTAACAACTGTCACAATCACCCATCACACTTTGACTGGATATGTAGTCATTCGTAACTAATTGTCGGGGTTCCTGGGTCGGTGACCCAGTGTTTTCAGTTTTGTCACATTTAGGTTATGTTGCCACATCAATGTTCTCACTTCCTGTTTTTTCCCCGTGTCAGCTTGTCTCTTGTGTCATTAGTCAGATTATGTTCAGCCCTGTACTCACCTGTTTCCAATCATTGTCATCATTCAACCTGTGTATTTAAGTTCCTCGGTTTCCCCAGTTCTTTGTCGTGTCATTGATGTTAATGTCGTCTCTCCGTATGTATGTTCAGTTAGTCAGCCAGCCATTCATCCAGTCTTTCAGCCAGCCAGCCAGTCAGTCCTTCGTTCCTGCCCTGTTCATCCACGATTCATAATAAACCATCTTCAGTTCTTCACTATCCACGAGTCCTGCGTTTGGGTCACTTCCTCGCCTCCACACACGACACTCCTGACACTAATAGCATTTCCAGCAAAATGTTGTACTTTTTTATTGCTCTGAAGAAGATACCAGCGTGCTACAATCAATAAATCCACCCAATAATTTCTTAAATAACCTAAAGAAAGACAGCATTGTATTTTACTTGTTTATCTAAAACACATGAAGAGTTGAGGATTCGGGGAGAAACCCCTGCAGCTGCTTTCAGAACAATAAACACATGTTGTCAGCAGAGTAATGATAGTCTGATTGGCCCCTGACGCCCACAAGAGGAGGACAGCAGAGGACGACACTGTCTCTTAATAATGTCTCCAAGCTTTAAAAAAAAAACATGTGGCTTACCAACAGAATTTTCTCCCTCAGAGTCATCTTCATGGGCACACTAAGTTATGTGCTTAGATTGGCTTAGTGCACTCTGTGAGGGAATGGAGACAAGAGTCAAAGCAGTCAATGAACTCTGTAACATGTGACTCATAATGTGCCAAAAAGTAAATCAGAATGCATTTGCTTTAAAAAAAAATCTTGTTAAAATATACACAGGACAGTGAGTTCCACCAGTATAAAATACATTACATTCAACAAGCCACAAACTTTTGAAACAGTCATGCAAGCGAGAACAAGCAAGGATGGTGTGTGGTTTCTTGTAACACTCTATCCATCAGACTCTGACTAAGAGAAAACGTGATGAAGCAGGGAACATGATGTTTAATGTTTAAAGCTATGGGAGGTTTGTGTTCGTGGTATGGTTAAATATCATGCAACCACTACCGGACTTTATTGTTGATGGCACCAGATCGGTTGTCAGAATGAGCCACAGAGCCTTCCTGTTCCTCATCCGACTGTCTCATCAGTGTCTCTTCCCGACTCTGATTTTGAACATCAGAAGCTTAACATAAACCTCCCCAATCACAAATGGGAACAAGGCGCCGGACTCAATTATGAATGAAGGAGGAAAAGCTATGTAGTGTTAATTTTGCTTACAGTGAACAATGTGAGCAAAGTTACATTGTTCACTGTAAGGTAAAACTGGGTCATTAATACGATTGATTGCCCTTACAGGCACGCATTAGACTGCATCACAGCTTCTTGAAGCTTCTTTCACTTCACATGTTTGGGCCACTAAAAGCTGATGTAGTCCCATCCTAGCTGCAGTCTAAATCCATGTTAGCTTAACTGTTATTCAGGGATGCTACAACAAGCTAAGAGGATGTTGGCTAGTGCAGTTAGTAGTTGCAGTTTTATGCATTTTCGTCATGAAAAAAAATAACCATATTATATTGATGTAAGTGGCCCCACACTAAACAGGCCACTTCACACAGACTGCCCTTTCTTTTTTCACTTGCCCTGTATGTGCCCCTATTAAAGCACATAGAGAATGAAAATAAAAACGCTGATCTTTGATATATAATGTATTTTTACTGTTTTCATATTTTGTCCTCCCTCTTTTAAAAGCTCTGTTAATTATCCTTCACTTGATTAAAGTCAGATTACAGTGGCAGCAGGCTAAGGAGACTATTCCAGCTTTCCTACTCTCCAGCCGCACTTTCTAGTTCTTCTTAGGGAATCCTGAGGCATTCCCAGGCCAGATGAGATGTAATCTCTCCAGTCGGTTGTGTGTCTGTCTCAGGGTCTCTTTCCAGTTGGGTGTGCCTGGAAAACCTCCAAAGGGAGGTACCCAGGAAGCATCATAACCACATGCTCAAACCTTCCCATCACTTGTGAATAACATCCCAAGATACTTTAACTCCTTTGCTTGAGGCAGTCTCTCTAGCCAAGCCAAGAGGGAACTTCTTTGACACCTGCCAAAAGCCGTTTTCCATGGCTTCTCCAAACTCCTCCTCTCACACTCGAGTGTAGGAGACATTTGAAAACACCATGAAGGCAGTAGCGGAAGCATACCACTGTGGAAGTATAACCCTGTGCTTCCACAACTGCTGATGCCACAGCCCTATTGGTACTCTAATATCCATCTGGTGCTTCAGAAGACCCCTCGGTCAAGCCCAGAAGTCCTCAAGTTGCTATCTATGTTCGCAATCCCTGACATGTATCTCTTGCATCCTGGACATGGAAGTTAAAGATTCCATGGATAGGTTCCTCCACCAAGTGTTCCCAGTTCATCCTCACTACTTATTTGATTTCTCCAGGTCTGTCCACACAGCTCCCAGCATCACAGGGACACACAAACCCCTCCAACACAATAAGAGAGGGTTTGATCCATATAAATGGATTTTGACTGTGACTTTTTTTTTCTGGAGATACCATTATGAATCATTTTAATCAACCGGGCAGTCACAAGATTCATCCTGGTACTGCACCTTGGAATATCCAAGCATGCCCTGGAAAGTGATTCAGGGTTGTCAAATACTACAGTAGCTTGGAGTACCTCAATAGTTTTGAAGTGACTGAGTCTTTAGATGTAGCAAGAAATGGGTCAATGCTCGTCTAGGAGCCAACTGGTCCACAGGTTCAGTTCTAGGATTGCAGATTAAAACCCTACATAGTATTTTTGTGCATTTCTACTCAGGTTATATGGAAAATGTAAAACAATCACTTAGATTCAGTACCAATTTGCTAGTCTATGACTTGAAGTGGAACGATAACCAAGTTTCATTATACTGGTGCTCAACTCCTCGTGCTTCTAATGTCTTATCCTTGGGAGCTTTTCTGATAATGTTTACAGCAGATAGTTCTATTGTTTTCTCAGAATGATTGGCATTGGTAAGAGTAGCATTATCCTTTTGTATAAGTGGGATGCAAGCACTGTTTTCACAGACTTTCAAACACTTCCTGTTACTGACAGAAGATGAAGAGATAGATAAAAGCAGCCTGGGCCAAAAATAATAAACATTGTTATGGAAGTAATCCACTATCAGCTATAAAGCAGGTGAAATGTTACTTTACTGATGCTGCCACTAATGATTTATTTAGTATTAGACTAAATAAGTTTGTTTATAACTTAAGTTCCTTGTGGCCACACACAAATTCCAATGCACTTTTCTATAGAAAGTCTGCATGCTGAAATTACATACATGCTGGTAATGCAATAACCTACTGTGCTACCAAAAAGTGGTAGTGCTTCTTGCAAATTAATTAAAGGTTATGGCCATCAAATTTTATAATGGCGCACTGAAGAAGACTGCTTGGACTGGTCATACTGCTCATGCATGTAGTCTGCACAGTGTAGTCTTCCTTCTGCCTTTGTCAAAGTCTTATGTCTTTGTTGTTAACTATGTTCTTATTTTGCATATTGAAAGGAATAAGAAATGATTAAATGATACATCAGGTTGCCAGGGACAGGTCTCAGATGTTGCGTGTCAAGATTAAGTCAGTCTGCTGTCTCCTCCTAGGCTTTTGTCATAAATAAAAAAAAACTGAGCTCTATCTCTCTTGTGGTGAGCTGCTCTGTAGCAGTCACTGGAGTCGTGCAAGCTGTCAGTTTGCATGACTACTGCAAAGGCTCTGATGTACCACTATTGCTAATTTAAAGCTCCCATAGGATAGAAGAGCACTTGTTGTGTGGTCACATCTTCAGCTATGCTCTTCCAGGACATGACAAAAAACACACTGGCATCGTTGCTGTCTGAGACACTACTTAAAATGCTGCTTTGTCAGTAATTCATACAGCGTTAGGGTAGCATATTACAAAGAACTCCATTACTATAATCATGCATTTGTCTTGAATCTATTAAACACGTAACTGGGCATTTTCACCACTTTATTTTCTCTGAAGTGGTCTTTGGGATGGTTTTCACTAAGTCCTACTTTGCGGTTATGGGTTATTAAATAGTATAAAGGAAAGCTCGTTTATATTGTCCTTATTAGTGTTAATGTGAAACATGTTAAGTTTCACATTACCCTGTTAATTGGTAATTATGTAACAGTGTGTCTCAGGTGATGTTGCTGGTGAAAAACTAAAGCATTAAACCAACAAAGCAACAAAGCTTGTCAGTAGGAAGGGTTGTCAACACAGCAAAGAACAACATTACTGTCAGCAAAGAAACAAAGAACCACTAAAAACTATGCTGAAGGCAGCTCACTGGACAAGAAACAAGCTTTATCTCTTTTTTTTTTTTTTTGCAACGATTAAAAAAACATGTCTCACAATAGAACTCCAAAGCATCAGATCATTCACATGTACACAAAGAAATCGATTTCATGTCACCTGCACCCTGATTGGACTCCAGCAGATGTGTTCCATATGGAGATGTTAGGCAACCTTTTTACAACGTAAACAACTGTAGGCAAGGGGTGCAATGGTGCAGTGGTTACCACTATCACCTCGCAGCAAGAAGGACCCAGGCCAGCAGTTTGTGCGTTCTCCATGTGCCTGTGTGGGTTCTCTCCAGGTACTCCAGCTACCTCCCACAGTGCAAAATACATGCCTGTTATGTAATGCTATAGTCACACTAGGGAAAACAATGGTTAGAGACCGTGCTCTGACCATGTGCAATAAACTTGTGATCTCATTGCCTTTGAAATTGTTGCTCTGAAGATGAGGACCAGGTCTGAGACCACTTACAGTCAGCTGCCATCTTCAAAGCAACTTTGGTATGTCAAGATGGTGATAAAACATCAGTCTGTTTTCAGTTTGAATTGGGTCAAGTTGGTAATTACACACAATCTGCTTTTGATAATTGGCAAAACATTGCAAATTCTTTCTGTCTACATATAGAGAAATTCACATTAACTATTTACAGTCAAGTCACAGCCAGAACATCATAGATCTAGAAAGAAATCCAAAAATTCCTCCACAAATGATGATGTAGTTTCTGCAGGATGGCCATTTAAGTGACAAGGGTGCTCACCAATACAATATAATCAAAATACAAAAAAGTTGGCAACTTTAGTCGAGTCCTCTACTGCAAAAAGAAGCATCACAGACGAGTTGTGCTCATCAGAACAAATAGATTCAAATCTAACAGGGATTACAGTTATTCCAATTTGAACTCCACTTTGTTTGAAGACATGTTGCCTGCAACCACGCTTTCTGTGCAGTCGCTATGCAAGTTGCTCACCACAGGTACTCACAATCAATTGCTGAATGCCAAAAAGTTCAAGGCAGTCTGTAGGCAGTCACCAGTTTTCACTAGTTGCAAGGAGATTGAGCTCCTATTTTTGCTCCAGTGTGTCTGAGCCATTAATTGATGATTCTAAATGGGCTGTGGGTGCGTTTGTGAGCGTGAATATTTGTTTGCCTCTCTGGCGAGGCTGACTGGCAAAGTGCCTCTCACTGGGATTGACTTAAGCAGAAAGAAAACGGACTGATGGATGGACAATTGTAAGTCAAAACGTCAACTTTTCGTTGTGACTAACTGAATTGCAAATTTTAATCTAGTTTAAAAAACCACATGATTATGGTAAATACAGCTCTAACAACTTTCAAATTTCTTAAATCAAAGGAAGACAGTTAAAAGTAATGAGAATGACAAAATCCATGAATATTAGCTGTTTTCATGCTGCATTATCACACTTATGCACACAGGATAAGACATGCTGAGAATTAATGATCCCTTTGGGGAAATTAACCATACAAGTATGTTTAAACTTAAAAGCAAATACATAAACACCCACACACACACACACGCATAAACATAGTTCTTATTTCTGTTTGCCTGCTTCTGATCCAGCAGGCCAAGAGACGCCTCTGTGTCCTCTCTAAAAAGTCAGTTTATAGAGCTTCTGATTTATGGCGCTGCTGCATGCAGCCAAAACAACGTCTCTGACCTCTTTTCCCACAGTTCTCTCCTCTGTCTGTCAACAGACGTTGAATAGCGATCTCTTTTCTTTTTTTTTCTTTTTTTTTACAGTTGGTGCAATAGCAACAGACCTACGTGTGTCACACTGTGTTTAAAAAACACATTTTGGAGGCTATTTTGGCATGTTTTGGTGCTAGACTGACAAGATTTTATGCATACCACCACACAAACACAGCCTGAAAGCTTTGATGACTTTAACACCATTTATTATGTATACTGGTGAGTTACCAGAGCTGATCTAAATTGCACTGATGCAGTAATATCTGTGCAGCAGTTTCCTTGAAGCTAACTATGAGGCAAAGTGAAGATGATTTTGTTTTAAGGAAAAGCTCACAAATGATCATAAAATCGGCTCAATTTTTGGACCCGAGTATGAATCAGGAAAAGTAAATGAGTATGGGAACAGAAAGAATATCCGCAGAAGGGAGCCTCACAAACAGTAATAGGCAATGATGAAAAAACAGAAACAGGTTTTGAATGAGAAGCAAACACAAGCTCCCGCAGGAATAGAGAAGCATTACTACTGTGAAAAGAATGCACGTAATTGGCAACAGGCATATCAGATCTAACAGGTTAAATGCTCCAAGACCCAACTGGTCTTGTAAAAGGATGTCAGATGTGTTCAGTAAGCCATATAAAAAGGGTTACAGTGGGCAAAAACACAGGTCAAGCAAACCCTAAAATGAGCAATCAGTCAAAATATCAGCAAAAGAAAATTTTCATGCTAAAACAAGAAAGCACAGTGGGAGAGGTCTGAAGCAGTAAAGCTAAAAAGCAACATGGACCAATTGGCAAGACAGAAAAAACACCCTTTATATATACATACTGGGATTACATGCATTTGACCAATTATACAGGGGATCCATCATAAATCCATTTCTAATCTTCAAAGCTTGATTTATTGAAATTATATCTTATGGAAAAATCATCTGGTGATTACATGAGTAAATGAGCATTTGGCTGTGATTTGAGAGTGGAGAAAGAAGATTTCCCACCAGCAAACACTCGCTTACTTATGCTCAACACCCCTCCTGAGTCCTCCAAAGTGCTCACTCTTAAGCATTGTCTTAATCTGATGCCAATTGTTTCCCAACTTCTCAGGATCCTATTGGAGTTCTCTGCCATGTATTCTTTGGCCTTGCTCTTCTTCTCCTCCCCTTCGGGTTGACGTCTGGGCTTGTCTGGTGATGTTGTTGCCTGGTTTCCTCAGTTTATATCCTGTCCATCTACAGCTTCGCATTTTCGAATAAGAATGATTGATAGATCATAAAAACTTTCACTGGGTGGCTTCTGGTGATGGTCTGTATCTTATTGATGGTAGCCACTGTTGTCCTCCAAGACTGACAGTAAGGCCAAATCAGTGAAATTCAGGTTTTTCAGTTGTGTCCACTGAATTCGGTTTCTTCTTCCTTTTATGGTTTTCTTCATTACCCAGTCAAACACTAATAGGAACAGGAATGGTGAACGTGGGCACCGTTGTCTCACCTCTTGATGAGGTTAACCAGCTTCACTGGCACTCCATAGTTTCTTAGCAGTTTCCACTAGGTCTCCCTGCCCACAGCGTCAGATGCCTTTTCATGATCCATAAAGTTCTGTACATACTCTGATTCCACTCAGGTGACCGTTCAATGATGATGCGCAGGGTGTCAATCTGGTCAAGACATGATACGTTTCTTCTGCTTGTTGATCAGCAGCAGCCTTCAGTCTGTCCAAAATTATTCTGTTAGGGATTTTCCCTGGAATTGAGGGTAATGTAATTACAGATGGCCCCGCCCCTCCCTGTTTCTGCTGGAGGTTTCTTCCTGTTAAAAGGGAGTTTTTCCTTCCCACTGTTGCCAAGTGCTTTATCGTTGTGGTCATCTGATTGTTGGGCTTTTCATCGAATTATTGTAGGATCTTTATCTTTAATATAAAGCACCTTTGACTATTGTTCTGATTTTGGCCTATATAAAAAATTCAATTAAATTTAATTTAATTCCTTAGCAGTTCTTGGAAAAAACTCATAATAGCACTTCTTTCTAGTCTACTGGTATTTCTTCTTGTTCCCAAATCTCTGGGAAGAGTGGGTAGAGCGTTCCCAATGTGGTATTGAGATCTGCTTTTGGTACTTTGGCTCTTATGTCTTCAACCTCATTATCCATGTTGTGATGAAAATAATAATAAACATGGTGTACTCATCAATTCAATATGTTCACCTTCAAAGTCAGCTTTCAGTATTAATTTTATCTGCACTTGTGAAGGTTGTTTTTTTTATGTATCAGATAAAAATGTCTTGTGATGAGAGCAGCTATAAAACAGTGTCATGGTCCTCCAGTCTTCACTGTGCATCCCAACCATTTCCCTCCCCTTTGTTCTCTCTCTCTGTGTTTGTGCGTTTGCTGCACTGAGTGTTGGTGTGTTTACCTGCCGTACAGGGGTGGGATCCTCCTGGATGCACCTGAATCATTCAAGAACCTGTGGATCATCTTTCAATCAGCTGTTTGGTGTTTAAGCTGAGACCTGTTTCTGTTCGGGACACTGAGAGGATTGGGCACTTGGACCCTTCCTCACATTGGATTTTGTACATCTTGGACTTTTCAACTGAGCACTTCAAAAAAGACTTTATATATTGCGCTGCACCAACACTATATATAAACTCACTGAACTTTCATTCCTGAGTCCTGCATTTGAGTTCGGCCAGACAAACTGTGACAAACAGAATTTTTAAACAGAAATGTTTTCTTCTATTTCAAATGTAGTTTAAATAAAATCTTGACCAGGGACCCCATGTCCATGTGTTTTCGGTTATTGTAAGTGAAAACCCTCAAAACACCAAAGCGGTATGAAATCCTTTGCAATGATCGGCATATTTTTGTAAATCAGAATGTCCTGCAGGGTCGAGGCTAATTAATTTGGGTATATTTCACAGGAGAACCACATGGGTGCTAGCCAATGCTGGCCAAACAGCAGAGTGAGGGAAGCCAAGAGTGGACCTCAGAGATTCTGCATGTAGATGGGGCGTGAGAGGGTCATCAGAGGTTATGCCGACCTCACAGTTTGGATGTCTACACCTCCCACTCATTCATTTCTCTTTCTCCTGATCTCTTGCCATCACTTTCCCTTTGGTGGTGAGTTCTTTCCGTCTCTGTCTCCACTGTCATTTACTCTCAGACTATCCATCTGTAAACAAATGCACGCATATGTGTCCATAATTACAAGCGCGCACAGCCAAACATCACACCATCACATCAAGGCTCTCATCAGAAACATGTGTCCTGGGTGGAGACTCCTTAGATCCCCCAAACTAATACCAAGTGCTGAAAAACTAATGAACAACAAAAATGAAAAAGTCTTAATTCTGTTTCCTCAATCTTGCCAGCAGATGTGGGGGAAAAAAACTCAACCCCGCATCACCTCAATTTCTCCCCTCAAAGAGTGAGCAGACTTTGCAGAATTACTGGAAATTACATGTTGAATTAAAAGCCCATATTATCTAAAAAACAGAGGGCCTGTGACAGAGACAGTGTATTATGGAGTGCCAGCAAACGCTCTCTGTTTGCTTAACTGCTCTTGCCACCCTGCATAATCTTGCATTACTTTATTGTTTCAGTAAAATAGCTTTTCTCCCTGAGCTTTTCTCTTAATCTCTCAACTTCTTTTTAAATGGATGGCAAAAGTGAAAGAGATAAACACGCTTTCCAGCAAAACCATTAGGCTTATTTTTCTTTTCTTTTTTTTTTAGGTCCAACAACTTTTTGGACTTTTTAACTCTTTTACTGTCACACGACTTTTAGTTTAGTTTGTCTGTAGAAATTCTCCCAATTAAGGTCATGAGTGGCCATCCAAACTGCTGATCACACAGAGGCACTGACTTTAAGCCACACAGCTATATACTCACATTAAGCTGAACTAGATGGTGGTGCTTAATTTGTGCAGCCCACAACTCATGTTTCAGTTAATTCAGAGTCCACTGAATCGCAAAGTGTGTTTACATTCACTCCAGTGATGCATCTAAAACTTCAAGTAAGGCGATACTGCAAATAGCGTTCAGGTAAACGCCCTCGATTGTGAGAGCAACGTGAGCTGTGTTTGTTACTTGTTGTCCTACAATCTGGTGATCCCGTGATTTCAGCACACATGCAACTTAACTCATGACATAAAGCAGACGCTCGACATTGTGTTTAATAAAAAAGCGGAATGGCTGGAGGTGAAGGAAAAGGAAACCTTGCTTTCCGTGGTGACAGCAAACCAGCTGTTACAACAAAGCACACGTTTCTGTAAAACAACCCGAGCAACAAACACAGCAAAACTCTTCAATTTTCCTGTGAAATGGATTGTATTATTAACAGCAGACTTGTACCTCACAGCCCGTGTAAACCTGAGGTATTAGAGGAGTGCTGGTAGTAACTAAAGGCATCAAGAAAATTTTGAGTTAGTTTTACTTAACTATTAATTTCTTTTCTGTGGATATTTTACCAGATTTCCCATTGGAAATACACTAATATGCTGCATTTATCTGACAGCTGCAGTGGAAAGGTCGAGTTACTAGCCCAAAGTAAAGCTAGTAAAGCTAAGTACACAATGATAATCAGCTGCAATGTTTCTACATCAGCTGACCTTTGACCGTCAGTGTGAGATGCTTTGCGAATAGCTTTTATTATTACGAAGGTTTCCTGTGAGATATTATATATAAAAAATTATAATTCCTTTGTTTTGTATTTATTATTTTTTATTTTGCTCTTGTTTGTTTTTCAGATTTTGCCATTTCCTGGATTGTCACAGTTTACTTTGATTTTGGACACAGTGTGTTTTGGGTCACTGCTCTTGGCACTCTCTGTTGAAAATGGTCCTCGACTCGAGCTGTGCCTGGCACGATGTCAGTGTCAGACAGTAAAGAAGATTCAGCTGTGCTCCAAGGGAAATGTACGCAGCCGCTTACAGGGGGGTTTCGCCCTAGTACACCTCAATTGCTCTTGTCCCTTAACACCCCGCTCTGCTGCAACCAAACAGGAGAAAGGAGAGATTAAATAAGGAAAGGAGTGAACCAAATTTATCCATCAGTACGAACACACATGCTAAACGGCATTCTACCATTAAGCTACACTGTAGATCTTCTTTTTTAACAATTAAACAGGCCTCTGCTCATCTAATCTAGCTCATGGCTCCTTTGACCACACCCATTTATTTGTGCACCACAGCAACATGTTGGGAAACTGAATTACTGGAAGTCTGCTGAGGCAGACCAGCAGCAAGTAAAACATCTGAACTTTCCAATTTGGCAATTATATTTTATGTCAAACCACTACAAACATCAGAGCTGGCAGCACCCTAAGGCCTTTTCAAAGGACTTGAAAAGATAAAAATATTTTTTTATCTTTTTAAGGATACTGTTAGAACACATCAGTGGAATTTAAATGGTTACTTTGTTGCCTAAAAATATCTAAATATGTCTTATGTTAGCTATGCTACAATAAGTATTTTGAGATTTTTGAGCCAAAGAAAAGAGAGCCGGGCACTGAGCAGCCGATTCTCCATTTCAGCCTTTAAACTTCTCATCATCCCCCCCATCCAGTACATTATTTACCATAAAAGGCATGAAGAACAATCCTTATACATCCTTTTCACCATCAGCAGCTAAGTACTAAGCGGGCACAAAGTTTAGACTTTAGTCCTCAAGCGACACTGCAAGTACCAGAAAGTTTGAGTTTGGTCTAATCGAATGTTCTGTAGGTCAATAATGTTATCAACAGTGTCTGAATGTTTGCCGGTGTATAAGCAAAACTTGCTGTGCTGCAGGAAGAATTGGGTTTTCACGACAAATGTAACTGACAGGAGTTGCCTTTGTCTGTCCACTACACTGCCGTGAGGCATGTGGGGGTGTTTAAAACTATGTTTAAGTGTCAGACATTGTGTACATTTTTATATCCTGAGTTCAGCTGTACATTTGCTGCGTGGGTGGATCAAGATTACAATACTGTCAAGTCAGACAGTGTCAAGAATGTGATTCACAGGACAGAAAAAGTTACAAAAGGACAAAAAAAGATTATCTATATGACTGGAAAGTAAGCAGGATATGGATTTTGTCTTCCTGTGGCTAGAACATGAAGTTTACTACATCAGTTGAGCTGTTGCTCTTTCGTAAAATGATTTTATTGCAAATACTTTATCCATAATTGTTGTATTCTGTAATAATTTGTCCAATCATTTAAAATGGGTAATCCTGCTTTTTTCTGTTGTTAATGTCCTGCTGCTGTCCCCACCTCCAGCTTTTCATGTGTGCATATGGGTGATGTGATCTCAGCACTTTATGCATGCACATATAACCACAGAAGGACGGCTTTCAGCACACAGCTATGCTGCAAATATAAACTACTGTACAAAGAAAACAACTGTCTATCACTATAGCAGTCCTCTGTGAAAGACAATAGTGTCACTGAGCCACAGGAAGTGAACTCGATTCATTGCAGACATAAATTACATGGACAGAGGGCAACTCATTTTTCTCTCACTGTTTTCTTAAAAGTGCATATTATTAGTGCACATACTGCTCTCCAGAGCTATCTAATATAGGTAGCAAGTTTCTCGGTGGAACCAGACAACTTTCTCCTCTTCCTCCTCACCCACAGAGACCCACACACACACAGATTTCCATCTTTAATTCCACAGTCACCCTGTGACTCAGTCAGCTCAGTAAACCCTTTCTAATCGATTAGCCATCCCTTTCCACGCACCACCCCTAATGTTGGATCTCAGAGAGGCCGCTGTGCCTTCAACCTGTTTGGTGCAGATAGGCCACCATGACGCTTCTACAAGAAACGTCACATTTGCTGTTGAATACATCGACTAAAAGGCAACGTGATAATGTGTGAAAGTTGTAATGACTTTGTGCCTAAGGCTTTCTTTCGCTGCCTCATTGGTGAGTTTTGTATGTCTGATGGAGAACAGTTCGTGACAGAAGACCAGAAGTTGATTCATGAGGCTGAAGAAGCCACCGAGCTAACATAGTAGCTTACTAATTGAGGCCACTGTCTCCTCTTGAGCTTTACTCCCATTTGTGAGGTGCATCCCCTTTCACAGGATGAGCACCACTATAAATATGCCTCTGTTAAAAAGCTGTCCAAGTTTTTTGGTGGCTATCTTTGAAGCGTTCTTTCTTTTGATTACAATTGATAATTAGCATAATTGATTTATCTGTATGTGATAGTGGCATTGAAGTAAATGGAGATCAGTCAAAAACTGTTAATCACATTAAAAAGTGATACATTAAGTAATGAATATAGATTTTGGTGCAAAATCTGCTAGTTAGGGACCTTTCCAAATTGTCCACATAACCAGTAACCGAACTTCCAAGTTCCCATGCTGTAAAGAAAAAGACCCATTAGCTATTTGTCAACCCTGACGATTGTGGTCACTACGTATCATCCAGCCACAGATCTAATATGCATTACGCAACAGTTTGTCAGGGGTTCATGAAGTGGATTAGTGCTAACAGGTCAGCTTGGTAGCAAAGACAGTTTGGAAAGGCAGCCAAGTGCTTTGTGTCCGATTAATCTTTATTAAAGGCGGAAACTAACTGTTGTTTTCAGTGAAACAAAGACATACAACCAAAGACAAAGCAAAGCGCTTTCATTTCATTCATTGTAATGAATGAAAAGGACCATGTGTGCCAACTAATGCTTTTCACTCAAACATTCTAGAGCAGGGGTGTCCAACACAAGGAGTAGGGGCAAGAAACGGTCTGGTAAAGACTCATTCGATGCTTTTGGAAAATATGAAGGATTTTATGGACTTTAAATGTATTTAAATACTGTTTTGCATATTTCCCTCCTAATAAAGACCTCCACCATGCCTTTCATACTACACCAAAGAAATTTCAGTTTTTAACAGCAGGGCCACAATAATAAAAATGTATACATGCGAAGAATCGTGCTGACAGATTTCTCTGATTTACTACAACAGCATTACTTTATCATGTAGAAAACTGTATGTGGCCCACAATGTAAAATTAGGTTAAAATTGCTGATCTAGAGTTTCAGCCTGCCTGGTTTTATTTAAAACCTGTTATCACACATTTAATATTGTGTGATTACAGAAACAGAAGACAGTGTAAATAATTAAAACAGTCCCATTGATCACAGCTAAAACAACTGAGGAGCAGTATTTCTATTTGGTGAAGACTATAATTGTGGATCCAGTAGTTTTTTTTGGTGTCCAGTTCTATTTACATGGTCTAAAATCTCAAAAACATCTGAGCAATTCATGCTGAAGATATGAGGCTGGACGATACTGAGATTCTACTTTTTAGTTGTAAGTGATCTTCTGTTCCACCTGCTGACTTTGCTTTTCATGTTTCTGCATCTTTTCTCATCGTTTAGCCTTCGTAAAGAGAATATGTACGCAACTCGTAAAAATCATTCAAGAAACCTGACAACAGGGGTAGCATGTTTTTTGAAACGGTAAAAAAGTCACCATATTGGTGATCTTTGGAGTGTAAATTAAATTTTATATGCTGTATTTTATAAAGATGTTCAGCATACCCACAGTGCTCGAGTTTGAAATGCCAAGAGGATTTAATGGCGCTGATAAGTGGGGTCGGTGTATTAAGCTAAGTCCTTTGAGTGTTGCCATTTCTGTTTCAACTATAATTTGTGGGATGTGGAATTAAAGTATTACAAAGACAAAAAAAGAGGAATGGGAGACGAGAAAGCATAATACGGGACTCTGGGTTACAGTATAAAGGATACAGCAGTATAGGGTTCAGCTAGATGTCTCTTTGGGCTCGTTGTACTCGAACAACAGTGAACTACAGCGAAACAGACGGAGTACAAACGTGAACACAGGCAGATATTCACAGACGCACACTGTGACTTTTTCTGCATGACTGGAGGTACATATCACTAGCTGCAACGGGGGCAGAGGGCAGATGGTGCCTTTGAGGTAGGAGGTTGAAATGTAGGAAGGTAGAGGAGGTGTCTATGTGTGTGCATGCGCATGTGTGAGAGAGGGAGTGCGAAGCCAGATTCTGGCTGAGGTGTGGGCAGCACAGCAGCACATGAAGGTGAAATTCTGCACAGAAAAAACCACAAAATCAGCTTCACACAATTTCATATGGTTGTGCTGTTATTGTGAAATTTTTCAAAGCTGTAATCTGACTTATTAAGGATGAGGTGACTGGTAGTAAACTCACGGCCACATCTTGCTATGCAAACCATGGTTTCCTCATTGCATCTGCGTCTAATGTGCCGTAGCTCTGATTTGCATGCCGTGATTTAGACGTTTCAAGCTTTTGAAGAGATCAGCCTAAGTTCATAAGCTTTTGAATAAACACAAATTTTACACGGTTACAACACAAGACATAAACTCCCTCTGCCGCCGACAGGCTGTCAAAACAAAGCTAAAGTTTTCAAGCCCACAGGTCTGAAGAACTGATTCATAAAGGACGGATTATGTAGCACGGTGGATGAGTGGGATGATGGTTCCATCTAGTGGTAAAGAGGTTTATATTCAATTAAACTTTAAAATTTGCACCATTTCAGAACAACAGTAATCTCAAGGCACTTTATATTGTAAGGTAGAGATCCTACAATGTTAGAGAGAAAACCCCCCCAAAACACCTATGAGCAGCACATAGCAACTATGGGAAAGAAGAACTCCCTTTTAACAGAACATGAGTTCTGACAGAACCAGGGCAGCCATGTGCTGCAACCAGTTTGGCAAATGAGGGGAAGGAGAAGAGCAATAAAGGAGAGCATGGAGAGAAAACGTGAAGCGAAAAACTGTGGGAGAAAGTTCATGACATGATGCGTTAGCAGTGTATTTTAAATGGTACGATCAAAGTTCCGACTTTCAGCTTTAATTGAAGATGTACAAAAAAACCTGCATGAACCATTTAGGAGTTACAGCATTTTATACACAGTTGCCAACTTTCAGAGGCTCAAAATTAATACATTGACTGACCACCAGTTTCATAACCAGGTGAGGTCTGTCTCCTCAGGATATCATGACAAGCAAAACAGGTAAAATATCTGAAGTTGGGCAAAGTATTGAATTTGTCTTTTATAGCTTTTCTGTGTAATTTTAAATATAAGGTTGTCAGTGGGGTGGTTGAGTGGTTTCCTTACAGCAAAAAGGTCCTGTGTTTGAATTCACCCTCTGGTGAGGGCCTTTCTGCATGGAGTTTGCACATTCTCTATGTGCGCGCCACCTTCGTCTTACAGTCCAAAACTCACGCACTTAGGTTAACTGGTGATTCTAAATTAGGTGTATGAATAGTTGCCTGTCTGGCAACCTGTCCAGGGAACCCCACCTCTTAAGCTATGGCATCTGGCATAGGCTCCAGCTATCCTTTGTGGCCCCTTATTCAGTCTATCAAAGTCAGTCTGGCACTTTGGCAAAAAATGTTGCCAACCCCCCCCCCAAAAAAAAGGAAAAAAAAAAATCATTTCAATTACAACAGAAAGTCTGCACTTCAATCGCGTATTCATAGAGTTAAAGTCCACTGTTGTGTCTTTGTCCATAAATTATGATTCTAACTGTGAAAGCCCCCTACAGCGTGAGTCTATAGCAGCAAATCTGAAGACTGAATCAGAGTCATCGAATCCAGTTTTATCAAAAAGGAAAGTTTTAAGTCTAATCTTTGAAAATAGAATATATGTGTGTCTCTAGCAATCTGGGTCCACAGAAAAAGGGCTCTGAGAGGTGAAGGCTCTGCCTCCCATTCTTCTTTTGGATTCTAAGAACTGCGAATAAGCCTCTTAGGGTAGTGTAATACATGTTTTAACACGGCCCTTGATCATTCAAAACTTTGTGAGGGGTAAGATTTTCAAATCAGATCTGGATTTAACAGGGAAAAAGTAAAGAGAAGGTAATATGGGTGAAATATGGTGTTGCTTTCTATTCCCTGTCAGTACTTTCACTGCAGCATTTTGGATCAACTGAAGCCCTTCTGGGGAGCTTTGAGAACAGCCTGACACTGTTTTCCAGCATCACTCTGATACAGGATGTTTTTACTTTTAGCAGTATTGCACAGATGAAATCATGCCTCAGTCTGTGCTTTGAGGGTTCTGGCAGTCAGTACAGCACATGGGTGCTGATTTATTTACATGAATATATTCTTCCATCTGCAACTAAGTTTCTGTAAGACAAAATAAACCAACATGTTGATCAGCTATTTAATCACTCATTAACTAAAGTTTTGTCATGTAGTTTAGTGAGTTAATTGTTCTGAAAAGGTGTTACAGCTTTTCTTCGTGAATTTTTTATGGTTTACTCCTTTTGTTTAGGTCTTTATGTTAGGTGGCCTGGAAGCAGACACAGGTTTTATGGGGTAAAGGTTTTGGTGTGACAAGAGGAGGAGAAAACTGCAGAGAGACGTGTAAGACTGCATCTCAGCGCCAGATAGTCATGTTTATAGAGGTTTAATCAAGCCATATTTATGAAACACTGGCACAAGTTCAATAAGGAACACTCTTAAAACTGTAGAGATGACAGTGGACTTCAGGAGACATCCCTCAACTCTGCCCCCCCTCACCATATCAGACAGCCCTGTGTCGACTGTGAAGATCTTCAAGTTCCTGGGTATCACCATCTCCCAGGACCTGAAGTGGGAGACCAACATCTCCTCCATCCTCAAAAAGACCCAGCAGAGGATGTACTTCCTGAGACAACTGAGGAAGTACAGTCTTCCACAGGAGCTGCTAATCCAGTTCTACGCTGCGGTCATTGAGTCTGTCCTGTGCTCCTCCATCACAGTCTGGTATGGTGCAGCCACTAAACAGGACAGGAGCAGACTGCAGCGGACTGTACGGGCAGCAGAAAGGATCATCGGCGCCCCCCTGCCCTCCATCCAGGATCTGTACCTCTCAAGAACCAGGAAACGGGCAGGGAAAATCCTCACAGACCCCTCACACCCTGTACACAGACTTTTTGATCTGCTGCCCTGTGTGTGTGTGTGTGTGTGTGTGTGTGTGTGTGTGTGTGTGTGTGTGTGTGTGTGTGTGTGTTGAACCAAATTCCTTGTATGTGTCTGCACATATACTTGGTCAATAAACACGATTCTGATTCTGATTCTGATTCTATATTCACTAATCTGTCTGCTTTCCCAGGTGTTTAGCTGCTAGTCTATTCATTACATGACTAACACATTCCCATGCTGTAAAACTCAATGGTGACATCATTGCTTCTTCCTGCCCGCAAGTCACTTCATCGAAGCCTCCAGCATTTGGACTCTGGAGAGTCCTGCCCTAATTTTTATCACCGTTGAGATTTCATTCTGCTGTGGGCCATCAGAGTCTAATCGGCAAATAGCATCATTGAATTCTGTAGATCAATAAATCATTTTCAATTCTTTCTAATGATTTCTCTCTATTGAATTAGATTTGCTTGACCACCTAAAATTGGATGAATACCATCTCCAGAAAGACTGGAGAAGTATAAAGTTTGCACTGTTTTAAGCAGTTATAAAGCATGTGGCTATAAATGCAATCACTGTTCAGATCAGGGGTCAGATTGCTTGAAACGTGTAATGTAACAACACAGCTTTGTTTATGGAGGGAATGGTGTTAAAAATATCTAAATCTAAAGTCTTTGAGTCATCTTTATCTACACAAGATGTTCTCTGTGCTCACTGCATAATCCATTTGTGCTTTAAAAAGTGCAGAGTTATGAATTACTCTTTCTTTAATTAATTCAACAAAAATGGGCATCCTCAATGGGATCCAAGTAAAAAATGTTCACTATGTTGCCAAAAGTATTCCCTTGTCTGTCTTTACACTTATGAACTTGAGCGATATCCCATTCGTAATCTATGGGGTGCAATAAAACATCAGCCCACCTTTTGAAGCTATAACCGCTTCAGCTCTTCTGGGAAGGCTTTCCACAAGGTTTAGGAGTGTTTATGGGAATTTTTGACCATTCTTCCAAAAGCACATTGATGTTGGATGAAACTGCTTGGCTTGCAGTCTCCCCTCTAATTTATCCCGAAGGTGTGCTGTCGGGATGAGGTCAGCACTGTTGTTGAAGACCGGCCCACACAAACTCCCTCATCTCTCTATGGACCTTGCTTTGTGCACTGGTGTGCAGTCATGTTGGAACAGGAAGGGGCCATCCCAAAACCGTCTCCACAAAGTTGGGAGCTGAAATTGTTCAAAATGTCTTGGTATGCTGAAGAACTAAGAGTTTCATCCACTGGAAATGAATGCCCGAGTCCAGCTCCTAAGAAACAACCCCACAACAAATTCACCCCTCTACCACACTTCAACTTGGCACAATGAAGTCAGACAAGCACTGTTCTCCTGGCAATCTCTGCAATCATCCATCAGTTTACCAGATGGAGAAGCCTGATTCGTCACTCCAGAGAACACTTCTCCACTGCTCAGTCCACTGGTTGTGTGCTTTACACCACTGCATCTGACGCTTTGCATTGTGTTTATTGATGTAAGGCTTGGATGGAGCTGCTCAGCCATGAAAACCCATTCTATGAAGCTCTCTAAACACTGTTCTTGAGGTTATCTGAAGGCAACATTACAATTTGGAGGTTTGTGGCGACTGACTCTGCAGAAAGTTGGTGACCTCTGCACACTATGCACCTCAGCAACGGCTGACCCTGCTCTGTGAGGGTCAGCAGATGGCCTACCACATCGTCGTTACAATGCTGTTGTTCCCAATCGCTTCCAGTTTGTTATAATGCCACTAACAGTTGACTGTGGAAATTTCACAACTAGGCACAGGTGGCATCCTATCACAGAGGTCCTGAGAGAGACCCGTTCTCTCACAAATGTTTGTAGAACGGAAATTGAAAAAGATGAAAAAAATGGACAGGAAGATTTCTGAACAGAAATTTCAGGTTCAATAATCAGATCGTAGAGTCACAACTGAGCATAAACAACATGAAAGCATAGATCCATCCTGCCTTGTATCAATAGTTCAGGCAGGCTGCGGTGGTGTAACTATGTGGCATAGTGTAGCATCACTTCACATCTGATTTCTTCAACATGACAATGAGTTCATTGTACTCAAAGGGCCTCCACAGTCACCAAATCTCAGTCCAACAGAGTACCTTTGAAAGCAGGTGGAACAGGAGACTTGCATCATGGGTGTGCTGCCATCAAATCTGCAGCTAGCATGTCAATATTTACCCAAATCTTCAAGCACTTTGATGGATTGGAGCGATGAATTACAGCAGCACTGAAGGCAAAAGGAGTCCTACTTGTTACAGTGTACCTAATAAAGTGGCCGGTATGTGTATGTCAGTGTAACATTACTCTACAAAGGAAAAACATACTTTTTGAAACAAAAATTACAATAAAATAAAATAAAAAATTGATGATATGATATATTCTTTTGGTCAGACTGTCGGTGATGTCAGTGATTAACAGTCAGTGTTTTAGTATTTACCATAAAGAGTCCTTGCTTCACTAATGACAACCACATGGGGGCAGTATTACACTAAATTTAATCAAAAATACTGTCAGGAGAAAATCACAACACCAAAATACATGATGGACATTTTTAAAGCTACTAAAGGTATAACTTCCATAATAAAATGATACATGACGCATGATAGCATCTGTTAGATCCAATGCTATGAATTATGAGTTAAAACTGCTGCAAGAGAAATGAGTGTAACTCATGTAAAGAGCCCTAACTTGAAAAGACCACAAAGTCATCGAGTCTTTTTTTTTTAAATTATGTTCCTAATACATGATGTTTCTGCTGCTGATCTATCTGAATTAAACTTGTGTGATGTACAGCAAATACGGTCCTTTCACTTTTGCAATTTGAATGTGGTAGAAAGTCTGTGCCAAAAACCATTGTGGCTCCAAAACCCCTTCAATAACAGAAATAAAAACACAACATGAAATTCTTTAATTTATTTTTAAATTGACATGTTTTGTCTTTTAAAAGGGCAGCAATTTCAAAGAGTTTTACAATCCAGATCAAGTCAGTGATTTACCAGAAAACATTGCATACAAAATGCTAGAATACAGACGCTCTAGTTGAGCCTTTTAAAGATGTACAATAAAAGACTTGTTGTACTTAGAAATGTGACCCCATTTCTCTGTTTTATGGAAGCAGACACTCTTTTACAGACATTAGAGCTTTCACCTGACTGGACTTGGATAAGCCACAACACATTCTCAAGTAGAAAGGTAATAGATAATTGAAAGAGAACAAAAAGTAATAAAAACAGTATAAAATTTTAATAAGTGAGCAAACACTTGGTTCCAGTCAAAATGCCACACATTTTTTGAGATTTTAAATCTTTTAAGGCCTATTCCAAATAAAAAGGACCAAATCCGAAAAGAAAAAGCTGCTGAAAAATTGCATGGCCTCATTAAATATTTTAAAGTTATTGTAAAAACAAATTCTAAGGTGGTCAGTGGGAGGCACTGATTTACTTAGCATAGTAAATGATTTTTTTTGTCATGGTCCTGGGTCATTTTGACCCAGCGTTTTGTGTTTCCTTGAAGTTCATTTTTGTGCCTTGTGTTTATTCTGATTTTGTATTAGTTTAGGGTTGAACCTGAAGTTTAGTGTTTTATCAGCCCTACCTGTGTCTGTCCCCGGTGCTCTGTTCATGTCCCCGTGTTGTGTTGTAAATCAGTCTGTTTCCTGCTTTACTTTGAAGGCTCGTGTTCTGGATTTCCTGTTCTATTCTGAAGGTTTGTGTCTGTTGTCATTGTGTTCAGCTTGTGTCCTCCAGTCATCGTGTGTATTAGGATCAGCTGTTCTCCCCTCCTGTGTGTGATTACCCGATTACCTTGTGTGTGTATATTTAGTGGGTGTCGGTTTGTGTTCGTTGTCGGCTCGTCTGAGTTCATCTGTGTATCTCTGCGTTTCATGGTGCTTCGGTCCCGTCTCTGCCCCGCAGCCCTTTTCGTATCCTCTCAGGTTTGTTATTTAGTTTTCCCCAGTTTAGGTTTCCGTTAGTATTTCTCATGCTTCGTTGTCTGTTTCTGCCACTGCCACTTGTAAATAAACGTCACACTCTTCATCAGTCGCTTGCTTGCATTTTGGGTCCTCATTCATCTCAGCACGACTGCTGCCCCAGCCGTGACATGTTTTTTATTTCGGTTGTGAAATTCGCCGTTACTTGAAAATCCAAAGTCCGTTGCAGAGTAGACAGTGTAGCTTACAGAGTTGTTTCTTGAGCTCTGGCATCATTATGGGAAAATATACAGATTAAAATGTGAGCAGTACTTTTTGTTTCAGCTGTTTTTACTTTTACTTTGAATGACAGATTATTTCTTAATTCTTCCACTGGTTTAGTCGTTAATAATGAGAAACTTCAGCAGCACTGACATGTCAGAGGGAGAGACAATTATGGGAAATTCTGCTTCAACAGGTCGCCACAGTGGGACGAAACCTCTTAGTCCGTAGTGCTCTGTGTAGCTGGAGCAAACTAGCTAGCAGGCTAATTGTTTTTGTAATTGCACTTAATGACTACTGCAGTCATGTGAAAAAGTTTCCACAGTACGATACTACATACATACAACAGTTTGTAGAGCCACCTATAGCACCAAAAACGTCAGGTAATTGCTTCTATATGGCTTTATAAGTCTCAACTGTTCTTCTACAAGATTGCTTCAGTTAATTGAGGTTTGCAAACATTCATTAATGCACAGAGTTGACTGGTCTGGACTTCTAGCATCTTGGGATCACTGTCCTGTTGCATGGCCCAGTTTAAGCCAAACTTTAGCTGTCTGACAAAGTCTCACATTTCACTGTAGAATACTTTGGTATACAGAGGACTTTGTGGTCAACTTAGTGACTGGAAGGTGTCCAAGTCCCTTGACTGTAAAACAAGCCCAACTAATCTCCCCTCCAGCACTGTGCTTTGTGGTTGGTTTGAGGTATTTGTGCTGATATGCTAGTTTCTGCCACAAACATGGTGCTGAGCATTATGGTCAAACATCTCCACTTTGGTCTCGTCTGACTACAGGACATTGTTCCAGAAATTTTGTAGTTTGTTCATTTGTAACCTTGCAAACCTAAGGTGTGCTGCCATGTGCTACCACCATCACCCAGGACCTGAAGTGGGAGCCCACCATCACCTCCGTCATTAAGAAAGCCCAGCAGAGGATGTACTTCCTGAGGCAGCTGAAGAAATTCAACCTGCCAACACGGAACGATGATGCAATTCTACACTGCAATCATCGAGTCCATCCTCACCTCCTCCATCACCGTGCGGTACGCTGGAGCCACTATCAGGGACAGAGACTGCAGCGTGTTGTGCGCTCTGCTGAGAAGGTGATTGGCTGCAGACTCCCATCTCTGCAGGACCTGTACAAATCCAGGACACTGGGGTGTGCAGCTCGGATCACAGCTGACCCTTCTCACCCTGGACACAGTCTGTTTGACCTGCTCCCCTCAGGCAAGAGGCTCCGGTCCATTCGCACCAGAACCTCTCGCCATAAGAACAGTTTCTTCCCCTCTGCTGTTGGACTCATGAACAATAACCATATGACTGTTCGCACCACTAACACATGACTCTACACTGTGTTCACTGCATCATTCCATGTTTGGCACTGATCACCACCTGCACTCATGTATATATCTATCTATTTAGCACTTTTAATTCTTATTTTTATGTCTATTTAAGCGTTATATGACACTATGTTTGCACTAAGTACCGCAGCAATTTCCTAATGTTGTAAACCTGCTCAACATTTGGCAATAAAACCCTTTCTGATACTGATTCTGATTTGGGGATAAGAGGCTTTCCTTCTAAACAAAACATATTTGTTCACCTTTTTCCTAATTGAGCACTGCACATTCTGAACTTGGAGGGAAATTTGCTGGGAAGATTGTAGCAGTGTATTAACACACACAACTGAACGCTCCAAACAAGCAAACTGCTACAACTTCTGCATTTGATGAGCAGCATCTGCTCACCTCTTTCCATCTTAATTCCTACGGAAGCAATAAGGGTGTACTTAGTTTTTCTACTACTATTTTGCTGTCAAATTGTTTGTGCATGTGTATCTCAAGCCACATGAACTGTGTAATCTGCGTGATTTCAAATCCATGTCTTCACATCCATGTGTCTGCACTTGGATCTGTGTGTCTGTGATGAGATTTGGAAATGTGTAAACAAATCTGTTAACATCTATTTCTTAACGTGTAGAGGAACGTGGATGTGTTTAATTCAGACGTATTTAAGCATCTCTAAACAATCTGATTAAATCACTCTGTCATTTACCGTAATCTGTAAAATAAGATGACAATTCAGTTACTTTTTCCTTTTTAAGTGGATCTGAGGCACTTAACTGTGGGAGTTAGTAATCGCTTTTTCAGTTTCTCATCCATGAATTTGCTAATAACTACCTCTTCTTTTACAGTACTTCATTAATAGTTTTTATACAGTGTCCCAATTGAGAACCAAAACAAAATAGAGGCCCAGGAGGATGCAATCAAACAGATGAGTTTATTGAACACACGCGTGGGAAGATGTACACTGCAAAACATTAGATGTAGATCTCCGCCCAAAAATACACTTCAGATTGCTTTTATAACGTCAGGGTTGGTTAACGCCCCTTCTCGCGTTGTACAAGAACATAATTTGTATTTTAAGAACATCATTTGCATGTTTTATAGACAATGAGCAATGTTAAGAGATAAATGCAGACACTGAAGTTCCCCTCTCTAGCATCTTCTCCAAATATGGCGATGGATTCAGGCTCTGATGTTTCCCAGGGACTGGTCCTCCTTTTTGGCCCATCTTCTGTCACCTGTTACTAAGCGAACTCAGATGCAACAAGAAGCCGGATACATTCAGGCCTTCACTCAAGCCCGTTTCTAGATTATATGTATTATATGTGTTTTGTAAGCGTGTACGCAGTTTTAACCTTCTGTTGCTCCAAGTCACTTACACAATAGATTGTCTGGACATCGCGCCAAACAAAGCTTGAGACCTTCGATTGACTGAGCAGAATACACTTCTTAATAAGCACAAGATGCAATGTGTACAAAATGGTCTTAGCTGTACCTGTAATAAAAAGGTTAATGTAATGCCAACAGCTTCAATAAATGTTTTACTGAAATGATGATTGATTTGATTATTGCAATGGTAATAATGATGACTATGAGTAGCAGTAAAATATTTCCCTTATTCCACAACAGTATCTAAATTTCTTCTCAGACACATTATACACTCCTCTAGCTTGATTGAAACACTTTGACATTCCTTGTTGTTCTGTCTGAAATAAAACAAGTTTAAAAGATATAAACTGTTTTAACTGTGGAAACACAATCTTCGTTTTTTTGGACAAATTGTCGCTCGGTGGAGTCACTGCCTTCATGAATGAGTTTGTTCCTGTCTTTCACTTTTGTCACTGAGCTGAGCAGCAGTCTCAAACCACAGCTTCTCCACCTGCTCCTTTCCTAACTCCCAGAGCTGCTGGAGAATGTTAACACCCTTTCTGGATGAAATCATCAGATACTCTTCATTTTCTGGATGCAAGGTCAGAGAGTAACGACCTAAAACTAAGGACTGGCAAAAGCGGGACAGCACCAGCAAATATAGACAATCTTTCTCCACCTCATTGAGAGGAAGGACACTTTCCCAGCCAGCAAGGACGGGTCCACCCACCTCGATGGGTTTAGGGTGCTCAATCATCATGTACATGACGGTGATTGCAAGCTCATGGATGTAGTAGCCACTATTCATGTCGCCAAAGTCCAGAATACCGGTGATCCTATAGCCTTCTTTATCATTAGGCTGTACGAGGACATTGAGGTCATTGAAGTCGCCATGGTTAACGCCTTTAAAAAAGACATTTGAAAAGTGTATTTGTAAAATCAAAAATCACTACATGAGAGACACACTGACAATGACTACATACAATCAGCCAATGAGAAGCCAAGACAAGGTAATCAAGAAGTACAGTGCAAACTGTATGAGCAGCTCTCTGATAAACAGTAACTGGTCTTTAACCTTCACAGCTATGCTTTTATGACAATAAATATATCTTATGGTAAGTCATAAGCATGTAACTGATACATGTAACAAGATAATATTGTATACTCACATTTGCGAAAACTAGAGCGTTTGGGATCCACAGAGCTCTTGTACGCTTGGATTACAGACTTCACAACCTCCAGCAGAGGCTCTCCGTCTAACACATAGAGGTAATCTTCCAGAAGAGCAACATTTGACAGACTCCATTTGAACCCCTGTCTCTCCAGCACGTGAAGATGAGGGTGTTTCATCTTAAATTACACCAAAAATGCAAGACATGTGTAAATGAAAAATAACTGATAGACACATGTATTCTGGGCAGTTTCACGAAATTCTCTCCCGAAGATTCACTGAAATTCTAACACAGAGTGGACGCCTTTAGAAGAGATTTCACAGGACTGTTACTATGATACCTTTTTAATGACTGTGTCCATTTTAGCTGCAGTTTTCCCCATTTCATACAGCAGCTGTGGAGTTAAAGGAACCTTGGAGATGGTTGTCCCAGGCAAATAGGTCAACAGTCTCACCAGGTACTTCTGACTGCCAAAACCACAATCTGCCAAAAGTAAGGATATGAATAATTATAGGCTTCAATAAAACTTGAACATGTATGGCAGAGCCCTGTTCAAGGGCACAGGCGTAACAATATTGCTAATTATGCAAACTTCCTTGTGTAAGATTGCCCTTTAGCCCTGAGCCAGGATGTGTTACTCTACTCCTGCCAAGTTTGCCTGTGCCTTATCTCTACAGATTATCTGCGAAAGCAACCGTCCAAAGGTCGAGTTCAACTACGCAGCACATTTATACTATGTCACAGAGACACAGTACTTATAAGCATGTGCAGTGTGCCAACATACTTAAGTAATGATGGAAAGTCTTTGGACACTGGTTCACTCATTTTCTATCAATTTCAGGATTTTTTTTAGGGTCTAGGACCCACAATATCTGATCAGCCGTCAATGGCTGCATTTTGTGTTTCTTTGGTTATCTTTATCCAATAAAAAATGTATTTGGTGATCTGGAACATTTAAATATAAAAAAATGATAAGAAATCTGGAAGGAGACAAAGATGTTCACAGCACTGTAACATAAAGAAGTCTGCAGTAAGCACACAAAGTCTTTTGGGGGCTTCGTAGTCCTAGGTTTAAATAACACTCTGACATGTTATCTTTAGATGTTACTGAAAAACAAACAATTTCTAATTATAATCACTTGTGATTCAACAGTGAATGTTTACAGGGAAATTGCTACGAAGCATTTTGACATCAGTCAGGATAAATTTGAGCCTGACTGACTGAACACCGAGTGCCAGGCTGCAGTGACACAAGCTTCATCGTGCATGGATGAAATTTTATGTCATGTCAGATAACGATATTTTTCAGATCTGAACAACGTGGCTGGTCACATACCAATTTCCTCCAGACTCATTTGCTCTCCTGAGGTGTTGGGCAGCGCGGTTTGAGCAGGAATTCCATTCTGTTGTAGGAAGGACATGGTGTATGTCTGCACCTCAATCAGCAAGGTATTCTTGCTGTCCTCTGAGTTCATTATCTTTAGGATATACTCGCCACCCTCACTGGGCGCCACATAGAAGTTCTGGTCATCATAACTGGGCAGAGACTGAATCACTGATGCAGTCAGCCGGTAGAGCCTCTTCACAATCTCAGATACCTGGGAATGGCTTAAGTTGGGCTTGGCATTTTTTGGTGACATTATTGCTGAAGGAAAACAACAAACCATTAGAGAAGAGTTGCACTAATTTATAAAATCAACAAATATTATAACATCTTCACAAATTACAACAAATGCAACTGCAAAAAAAGTTAGAGTGAGAGAAACATTTCCTCTACCTGACTACCTGTTTTCATCTGCCTTTTACAGTGTTACAGTATTAATCAGGCACAATTCAATCATCGCCATGCTAAAACTGGTAAATCAGATCTTTTATGTGTTTTGTAACAATGATGTAAACTTCAGTCTTCATTATTAATGCTTACAGTTGAGCCGCACACATTTCTAGTCCTCAATAATAATAAAGGTGTTAACAGCAGAAGTGAAACTTGTTTGAACGTTAAAAAAAAGAGCAGAAAATTGCAATACACAACACAGAGATCAGTCCACACAACATGAGGAAAAAGCACAAAAGCCTTTACATCTTTTTTAGACACATACACCCACACAATACTCGCTTTAACAGACCTGAACCTCGCAAAGAAACAAGAAAACTAAATACAGCAATGCCTTTTCATTAATAAATAAAATCATCATTTAAGAACTGCATTTTGTATTTACTCTTTAGCTAACGTGAAATTGATATAAAGATGTAAAACGTGTAAATCTAGCAAATATGCAAATAAAATGAGAAGAGTAAGACATTTTATTGCAGCAGTGCTGTAGCAGAAATTTGGCCTAAAAAACTGAAAGACAGCTTAAGTTCTTCTCTGAAGATGCCTCTTTGAAAATGGCTCCACAGAAAACAGTTCAGAAAAGGCTTGATCATGCCCCTGACTTGTATGAGCAAACTAATAACAGTAGAAAGCTAAAACATTTTCAATTACGATGTAGATTTCCTATTAATAAATGTGTTATTACTGGAATTGCTGGCTCATCATCACTGGGAACTCAGTAATGGTCTTAAATTTAGTCAGTTTCCATGGAATGACCCAAATGCTTCTTTTTTTCTCAGGACATATTAATGCAGCAAAGTGCAAATGCAAATAAATACTTTGAACAAATTCTTAGAAGTCCATGTAATCCTTGTTAAAAACTCTACATTCTGCATCAGTCTTTTTTTATTAATGTGAGTTGACTTGTTTCAGTGCTAGCAAAATCACATCTCTCATAAATATCTGTCCCAAATTAATTACTGTGAAGCTGCATTCACAGCAGTATCTAGTGGGAATGGCATTTGATTGTGATTTCCCCCCCAAAAAACTCAATTTCAGCCACTGACAAACTGCATAATGTATGCTTCTTTACATTTAAATCCTAATTTCCAATTGAGAACTGACAGGAACCATACGATACCCAGGCCTGCCTTAGACCGTTCATCAGGAAGCACAGGAGAGTTTTTCCCAAATCAGAAAGCTGAGGAAGGTCTGGCAGGTAAAGTCAGCGTTCACAGTCACATAGTTCTCCTTAAACAGCTCAGAGCAGAACTTCACCACCTCCTCACATCTATCCTTCACATTTGGATTTATTCTCCTGCTGGCACTGATGAAGGACCCTTTAGCTGTCTCCCCCACTCAGTCATTTAGCTCCAACATCTGCTGTCTCTTCTCAGCAACCCTCACCCCATCTCTTATTTTTCTACCTCCAAGTCACTGTTCACTTTTTCTCAATTCTTTCAGCACATCCCACCAAACTCTCAAGAACTCAAAACCCTGGATGATCTGATTCTGAGGCAGCCAAAAGTCTCTGAGGTTAGAACAGAAAGTAGATTCCTGATCTGTTTGAGTCGTTTCTGTTGACAGAAACGACTCAAACAGATCCACAGAATCTCTGAGAATCTCTGCCTTCATTAATCTGTTATTGTGAACAGCAGTAATGAATAACCTGTCCTTCTATCACCTGCACGCTTAAAAGAACAGATTTGCTAAGATGTTTGAAGATTATCTTAAGCAGTACTGTGCAAAGTCAAATCTTGTACTACAGGTAGTAATAGAACGGACTAAACTGGGCTAACTTAAGTTGTGTAATGGCAAAGCAGCTTGATAATTTAAAGAATACGTATCTCTGGCAGGAAGAAATTGGAACAAATTATGTGTTTTGTAATAGGCTTTGATACGTCGTATCAAATCACAGGGCAAACCTCAGTTCTGAGAATGCTGATCTGCTCGCTTTTCTTCATAGCAGCCATCACATGCTCCTTTTACGACTTACAGACACACACTTACTAGCACACTTACACGTAGACACACGGCACACACAAAATACACACGTGCATGAACACACCTGCACAAGATTGGGATGAGCCAGTCTTCAATAGGCAAGCAGCTTGGTGAGAAGAGATCGACTGTTAGAGCACTTACTAGAAAATGGAATAAAAACAAGACCACTGAGAATCTCAGTCGACCTGGGGCTCCATGCAAGATGTCACCTGATGGGGTCAAAATCATCTTGAGAACTAGGGCTGGGCCATATTATACCGTTCACGGTAATACCGGTATAACGGTCGGCAACGATAGGAAAATGAAATATCGCGATACAATGTGGGCAAAATGCGCATGCGCAGTGCCTTTGTTTTCATACGCTCATACGCACATGGCAGAAAAAGTATGGCGGCAGTGGAGGATGACACGGACGAAAGCGCATCTTTGAATGAAGCGGGTGAACCAGAATTGGTCAGTAAAAATGGTGCAACTTCGGTGGTGTGGAAGTGATTTGGTTTTCGTCCATTGGATACCCACCAAAGAACAATTTTTTGTAGAACGTGCAAGCGGGCTGTCGTGGTGAAGGGAGGAAACACTACAAACCTATTTTATCATTTGAAGCAGAAGCACTTCTTGGAGTACAAAAAAGCCGTTAAAGCACGTGAAGAGTTGTCCGCTTCAACTAGCGAGGTGGTGAGACCAAAGAAGATGACTCAACAAACAATCAACGTAGCTTTAAATAGCTGCACGCCTTATGACAAAAGTAACAAACGCTGGGGGGAACTAACTAATGCAGTGACACATTGTTTAGCCAGGGATATGATGCCTATTCAGAGTGTGGAAAGAGAAGGTTTCTAAAAGATGCTTAAAACGTTCGATCCACGCTACAAGCTACCCACAAAGAAATACTTCTCTAAAGTCGCCTTGCCTGCTTTATATGAAGAGATCCGTACGGAGGTGTCAAATGCGTTATCTTCGGTGGAGTTTTTTGCATCCACCACGGACATGTGGTCAAGCCAGCATCAGACCCCTACATGAGCCTCACAATACATTACGTGGACTAAGACTGGAAGCTACAAAACAAGTGCCTCGAAACAAGTTTTTTCCCCGAGGACCATACTGGGGAAAATATAGCCAGAGTCTTAAAAGAGCTCCTCAGCTCGTGGACTCTTCAGGAGGAAAAACAAGTGTGTGTGACGACAGACAATGGGGCCAACATTATGAAAGCCGTCGCACTCAACAACTGGACCAGACTTTCATGCTTTGGACATCGCCTGCACATTGCAATAGGTAAGTTTTTTGGGGGTTTTTTGCAATAGGTAAGTTAATTATAAAGTCAGATTAAGCACTTATTGTATTAGTTTAAATGATGGTAATAATACTGTTTGTGTTATTAATCTCTGAATGTGGGTAGTTGTACTGCAAGTTACATATATCTATATATATATCTATATATATAGATATAGTTATATATATACATATATATGTATATATAGATAGATAGATAGATAGATAGATAGATAGATAGATAGATAGATAGATAGATAGATAGATAGATAGATAGATTGATGGATATGTGTGTGTGTGTGTGTGTAAATAATTGTGTGTTATACATAAAACTTAAATGTCACACATTCCACACCGCATTAATATTGCTGTTGAGTAATGAACTGTGTTTCCTTTTAAATGTATGTTTTTTAGAAAGACATGTGAAGGACCCAAGGATCGAACGAGCAGTTGGAGTGGGAAAGAAGATTGTTGCTGCTTTTGGCCACAGCTGGAAGCGCCAGCGAGCTCTGCAGGCTGCCCAAAAGGAACTGGGCCTACTCATAACTGAATGTTGCACTCGTTGGGGTTCAAAGCAGAGAATGATCCAATGGCTGCTGAAACAAGAAAAAGCTATAACATAGGTTTTAGCTGCTGATAAAACCACAAGGCATCTCATGTTGACATGGCAAGACATTGAAGTGCTTGACTCGGTCAGCACTGCATTGAGTCCACTCCTAGAGTTTACAGATGCTTTCTCTGCTGAAGAGTATGTAACCATTTCATGTGTTAAGCCTGTTCTTCAGATGTTTAACAATGACATGTTAAAAGTAAAAGAAGGTGACACTGAGCTGACCAAAGACATCAAAACAGCAATACTTGACTACATGAACAAAAGCTACAAAGACAGTGTCACAGAGAGGCTTGTTAACATGGCTTCTTTCCTTGATCCACGGTTTCATACAGAATATTTCAGTGAGAGTGAAAGCGAAGCCATCAAAGTTCAAGTCATGAGTGAACTAGAGCATCTTGTCCCACACCAGGGTAGCACAGCCACAGGTTTTTCAGAAACACCTCATACATCTACTGGTGACCAAACAAGTCAGCGAGCTGTTAAAAAGCTAAAGAAGAGTCTCGGGAGTTTTTTGAAGGGACCAGTTAGTGGCAAGAAAGAGGTAACTGCAGAGAGGTTATCATCTGAACTGAGCAGTTATGTGAATAGTCCACCAGCAGACAGTGAGTGTGATCCTCTTTCGTGGTGGAAAGTTCACACAGTAAACTTTCCCCACATCAGCAACTAGCTCTGCATCTGAAAGGTTGTTCAGCACAGGTGGAAATGTTGTAACTTGTCAAAGGTCCTCCCTTAAGCCCGCATCTGTGAACATGTTAGTGTTTCTGACAAAGAATCTTAAAAGTTGAAATGTAGAAAAACTTTCAGGAGCAGTAGCATAATGTATCTATGTTTTTGTTTGTTTTGTTTTTACTAAGAGTTTGTGCAATACTATTATTATTTGACTTATTGATTTTGCACACTGCACTTTTGTTGCAAAGCACCTCTTAAGTTTTGTGGATATACATGATTATGGATAAGCATGTATACAGGGAGTGCAGAATTATTAGGCAAATGAGCATTTTGTCCACATCATCCTCTCCATGCATGTTGTCTTACTCCAAGCTGTATAGGCTCGAAAGCCTACTACCAATTAAGCATATTAGGTGATGCGCAACTCTGTAATGAGAAGGGGTGTGGTCTAATGACATCAACACCCTATATCAGGTGTGCATAATTATTAGGCAACTTCCTTTCCTTTGGCAAAATGGGTCAAAAGAAGGACTTGACAGGCTCAGAAAAGTCAAAAATAGTGAGATATCTTGCAGAGGGATGCAGCAGTCTCAAAATTGCAAAGCTTCTGAAGCGTGATCATCGAACAATCAAGCGTTTTATTCAAAATAGTCAACAGGGTCGCAAGAAGCGTGTGGAAAAACCAAGGTGCAAAATAACTGCCCATGAACTGAGAAAAGTCAAGCGTGCAGCTGCCAAGATGCCACTTGCCACCAGTTTGGCCATATTTCAGAGCTGCAACATCACTGGAGTGCCAAAAAGCACAAGGTGTGCAATACTCAGAGACATGGCCAAGGTAAGAAAGGCTGAAAGACGACCACCACTGAACAAGACACACAAGCTGAAACGTCAAGACTGGGCCAAGAAATATCTCAAGACTGATTTTTCTAAGGTTTTATGGACTGATGAAATGAGAGTGAGTCTTGATGGGCCAGATGGATGGGCCCGTGGCTGGATTGGTAAAGGGCAGAGAGCTCCAGTCCGACTCAGACGCCAGCAAGGTGGAGGTGGAGTACTGGTTTGGGCTGGTATCATCAAAGATGAGCTTGTGGGGCCTTTTTCGGGTTGAGGATGGAGTCAAGCTCAACTCCCAGTCCTACTGCCAGTTTCTGGAAGACACCTTCTTCAAGCAGTGGTACAGGGAGAAGTCTGCATCCTTCAAGAAAAACATGATTTTCATGCAGGACAATGCTCCATCACACGCGTCCAAGTACTCCACAGCGTGGCTGGCAAGAAAGGGTATAAAAGAAGAAAAACTAATGACATGGCCTCCTTGTTCACCTGATCTGAACCCCATTGAGAACCTGTGGTCCATCATCAAATGTGAGATTTACAAGGAGGGAAAACAGTACACCTCTCTGAACAGTGTCTGGGAGGCTGTGGTTGCTGCTGCACGCAATGTTGATGGTGAACAGATCAAAACACTGACAGAATCCATGGATGGCAGGCTTTTGAGTGTCCTTGCAAAGAAAGGTGGCTATATTGGTCGCTGATTTGTTTTTGTTTTGTTTTTGAATGTCAGAAATGTATATTTGTGAATGTGGAGATGTTATATTGGTTTCACTGGTAAAAATAAATGATTGAAATGTGTATATATTTGTTTTTTGTTAAGTTGCCTAATAATTATGCACAGTAATAGTCACCTGCACACACAGATATCCCCCTAAAATAGCTAAAACTAAAAACAAACTAAAAACTACTTCCAAAAACATTCAGCTTTGATATTAATGAGTTTTTTGGGTTCATTGGGAACATGGTTGTTGTTCAATAATAAAATTATTCCTCAAAAATACAACTTGCCTAATAATTCTGCACTCCCTGTATAACAGGATAACCACTGTTGAATTTTGTATGGCTGTAATGCACGTTAAAATAAACAGCTGCTTGTTTAAACAAAAAGAAATTGATGGGTTTTTTTCCCACTAATAAAGTTGTAGAGTTGTATTTTGTTTTGCATCAATTATATCGTCAGTTATATCGTTATCGCAAATTTTCAAATCTATATCGTGATAAATATTTTTGGCCATATTGAGAACAGTGAGGAAACAGCCCAAAACTACGCGAGGGGAACTGGTCAATGACCTGAAGAGAGCTGGGACCACAGTAACAAAGTTCACTATTAGTAATACACTACGTCGTCATGGATTAAAATGCTACAGCACTCAAAAGGTCCCCCTGCTTAAATCAGCACATGTCCAGGCCCGTCTAAAGTTTGCCAGAGAGTATCTGGATGATCCAGAGGAGGATTGGGAGAATGCCATGTGGTCAAATGAGACCCAAATAGAAGTCTTTGATATAAATATCACTTGCCGTGTTTGGAGGGGGAAGAATTCTAAATTGCATCCCATGAACACCATACCCCCTGTGAAGCATGTGAGTGGAAACATTATGCTTTGGGCTGCTTTTCTACAAAGGGGAAAGGACGACTTATTCGTATTATGGAAAGGATGGATGGGGCCATTTATCGTGAGATTTTGGGCAAAAACCTCCTTCCATCAGTGAGAGCACTGAAGATGAAACGTGGCTGGATCTTCCACCATGACAATGATCCCAAACACACCACCCAGGCAACGAAGGAGCGGCTACGTAAAAAGCATTTCAAGGTTCTGGAGTGGCCTAGCCAGTCTCCAAACCTCAATCCAATAGAGAATCTGTGGAGGGAATCGAAAGTCCAAGTTCAACGATTCAAGAACATACAGCCAAAGAAACCCAAAAATTCATTAAAAGCAAAGAAGTGGAATATTCTTGAACGGCCAAGTCAGCCACCTTAACTTAACCCAGTTGAGCATGCATTTCACTTGTTGAAGACTAAACTCTGGACAGAAAGGCCAACAAAAAACAGGAACTGAAAGCAGCTACAGTAATGGCCTGAAAGAGCATTGAAAAGGAGGAAACCCAGCATCTGGTGATGTCCATGAGTCCAAGACTTCAGAGCGTGATTGGCAGCAAAGGGTTTTCAACCAAGTATCAGAAATAAATGTTTTATGTTCAGTTATTTATTCGTCCAATTACTTTTGAGCTCCTGAAATGAATGGATTGTGCTAAAAGCAGAGGTGGAAAGTAACGAATTACATTTACTTGCGTTACTGTAATTGAGTAGTTTTTTTGTGTATTTGTACTTTTTAAAGTCATTTTTCAAGTCTGTAATTTTACTTTTACTTAAGTATATTTTTTAAAAAGTATTGTAGTTCGCTACGTTTTCAATCACACCCATTACTGAGTAAATTAAAAATAAAAAAAAAACATTGCGCTTCGGAAATACTGCAGGGAATGATGGGTAGTAGAACAAATTGGCGCTAAGTTCACGTTAAAGATGGAGTCTGACATCGGTGTTACGGATCCAGTGAAAAAAGAAGCCCCGTCGAATTCTGCTGACCCTGAATTTGAAGAAACGGATGTGAACCCCTGGCCGTATTTAAGGGACTATTTCGGCTTCAAGTGCAAGAAAGGCAACAGCTTTATTATGCAGTGTAAGCTGTGTTTGCCCAGAGAAACCAAGTTAGCAGCTTTTAAAAATTCCACATCAAACCTGCGCAAGCATGTAGAGGTAAGTTAAATACAACTCGTACCGTTATGGTAGCAAAAAGGCTGTGTTCAAATGAATCACATTAAGTTAAGACATCTGTGAAGAACACAGATAACGTTGGTTGGTACTAGCAACTTGCTGTAATCGGGCACGTTGTTGTCCACGCAACTTACATTTTTTTTACTGGGTTGGTAAATTGCCAAAAGAAAATGTGTTTACCTATGTTTTTCCTGTTTGTTAATAATAATAATTTATTTAAAAAATAGTTAAATTAAAGACAGAAGCGGTTACTTTCTTACTTAACCCACATATGTTCACACTGCAGGCAAAAGAATAACAGAGCGCTCACTTACCTTAGATTAGTCAAAGACAGCTGACTTCTGTTACTTGTTAATTAGCACTTGCAACCTCCCGTTAACTAGCCTGTTACTGTCCAATAAAAAAAAAACACGAGGTATATTGGCATAATTTACCAGCGGTAGCTATGTAATGCATTGATGTCTTATTAGGGACGTCAAAAAACTTTCTCTCAAACTTAACACTGGCCTGCCTGCCTCAGCTGCCTTTGAGCGTCTCTTTAGCTGTGCTGGACTACTGTTCACTGCAAAGTGAGCAAGGATGAACTCTACTAACTTTGAAAATCAACTGCTCCTCAAAATTAACAGGAAGTTCAGAGAGTAACACTCTAGGACGGATACAAAGGAACTTTATTCTAGAGGTACAGTAGGGCAGGGCCAAGTTTAAAAAATTAAAAAACATTTTTAAAGCAGCTGCCGTTCAGTTCAGTACTTGTTCTCTTATTTGACAGTTTAGAACACATTCTCATGTGAAAGAATGATATGGTTTTGTATTGAAAACACTGTGATACCTGACAGTTTGGTTGATTGGTTTGGTGACCATTGCCCATTTTCATGTATAGACTTGCAGTTTAACTGCCACTGCATTTTAATTTGTAAAGTTTTTCTTTTCACTAAAAAAGAACTACTTTGAGATTTATATCCCACTGTCTGTTTTTTGCACTACTCAGAAGCGGCTGTCCTCCTGCTGACAGAAAAGTAACTATGTAACTTTTACTCTGAGTACATTTTAAATGAGCTACTTTTTACTTTTACTTGAGTACATTTTTAGACAGGTAATTTTACTTGTACTTGAGTAAAATTTCAGCAAAGTAATAGTACTTTTACTTGAGTAAAATATTTTAGTACTCTTTCCACCTCTGGCTAAAAGAAATGCTTTACTTCCAAACAATTGTATGCAATCTTTTGTTCAAAAAGTATTTTTTGTCCAATCATGCATTTAATTGTTGGAATAATTATAACAAAGAATACTTGATTACTAAAATAATCAGTAGTTACAGTTCTTGTCATTAGTATGTACAGAAGAGAGGTATAGTAAGTTTATCGTTATTTGTAAAATGCAGTGGCGGCTTTCTCATGGTTCGTGGCTGCATTTCAGCCAGTGGTGCAAATGTAGAAAATCACAGTCAGATTTTGTTCGATACCGTCTGGAAAGCGTCTGATTGGCAATGGCTTCATTTTTGAACACGACAATGATCCCAAACATACTGCCAATACAGTAAAAGCATACCTTGATATCAAACATTATCAGTCATAGATTAACCTACATATTACTGAAGCAGCGTAGGATCGTCTTTAGAGACCACAGAACCAACAGCAGCCAAGAAGACAATAAGAACAAGCCTAGGTTTCTCTCACGACTGTAGACAGGCTGCAAGATCAGAGCTCTGCTGAGTTAAGCAAGCATTCCATTAATCCTTAACTAGTAATGACTTCACGAATTTCAACTATTAGAGAAAAAAGTACTCATAACCATCTCACAGAAATAACATTATGTACAGCTACTTTAATACCACTCATTTATCTAGACTCTTTATCTCCACCCTCTGTCTGTCTGTCCAGCCCGACAAACACTCTCGGTACTTTTAAGATTAGGCTCAAAACTTTCCTTTCTGATAAAGCACATAGTTAGGGATGGAGCAGGTGATCCTAAATCCTCCCTATGCAGTTACACTTCAATAGGTCTAAGCTGCTGGAGGCTACCCATCAGTGTTACTTTTTTACTCACCTTTTTTTTCCTACTTCATATGTGTTTATACACCACTCTGCATTTAATCAGTAGTTAATGTTAATTTCTGTCTTCCTCCCCTCACCCCCAAGCGGTCACAGCCCTGCCTGAGCCTGGTTCTGTTTGATGTTTCTTTCTGTTAAAAAGTTTTTTCCTTCCCACTGTCACCAAAATGCTTGCTCATAGGGAGTCATCTGATTGCTGGGGGTTTCTCTGTTTTATCTTGAAATTGCACTAACTTAAATTAGCTTAATAAAATATATTTTACTCAAGTATATTTTGTCAGTCCCCTTAAAACAACATCAGCAAAACATCTTTGACAAAAAAAAAGCCATAGATGCTATATATGCTACATACAGGCTGAATACAGGCTAGTAGCTGTATTCAGACTCTGTTTAATTTTAAGCCATTAAAACACACTCAAATAGCAATTAGAATGTGTTTTATGTTTGCTAAATTGACTCAGTCTTTATAAAAGAAAATTCCTAAGATAAGCCTTTGAAATAGCTGAAATAAACCAATTTAGCATGAGCTAGAAAACTTAGCTAGTACTAATAAAGTCACCAGAGTCCACCAGAAATATTCAGGATTTCACTCACTGATTCCACTTCTTTGACTTCTTCTAACAGTAAAAAGTGTGTTCATGCTGCATGCTTGTTTCATGTTAGCAGTCTGTGTGTTCATGAACTCCCTACATTGTATTTTTCATGCATTTGTTCAGGAATCTAACTTAATTGTTTATAAATTTTAAGTCTTCATCATCCTCATTTCCTAATGTTTAGCTCACTCTCCGTCTGTTTTGCACACTTACAACAGCCTTGTGCACGCTTCAGGAAAAGTTCATAACTTGCTAGTGTTCCAAGTAATTAATAACAAATGCAAAACAAAAGGGAAAAATTCTGGTAGACCTACCTCTGCTTTCTGTATGCCAACTTTGTGAAATAGAGAGGGACTGTGATATTATGCCTACTACAACCTGTAACGGAAAAGCGTCTGCTTCCTGTTCTTTCAAAGTAAAAGCTCAAAGAAAGCAAGTTCCAAAAGCAGCGTCATATTGAAGCAATTTATTTCAAGTTTTGTTTTGGGTTTTTTTTAGATATGGTATTTCCTGTTATTTTAACAGTTGTAAAATAACTGTGTTTCTGTTTTTAAATAAATAATGATTGGTTAAAGCTGTCAAAGGGATATTTAGGGCCAGCAAAACCATCCTTTGACATTAAAATTCTATTGACTATTTATAAAATTGTTAAATTTGCAAAATCTAAATAATATGCATATATGAAATACATACAATAAGGATATAGCAGCAGACCTAGGTTTTCAATACTAAATTTGTAATATAGCTAGATAGATGTATTAAAGTAAATGTATTCATTTATGAATTTTTATTTCACTCTTCCTTTTTATTCTTAGACATTTAATTACACCTGCGTACAACTGCCTCCCCAAAAGCCAGCGGGTAGGCAGCAAAGGAAAAACATCAGCTGGTCGACCAGTCTTGGAGCTATTTTGTTGCTGCATGTCTGGCATCAGTCTGTCAGAGTTTGTTAGTTTACCCTGCATCCCTCATCATTACGCACCTGAGTCTTCATATTCTTTATATTTGATAGTGCTATCTTCCAGTTTTAATTCAAGAAAGGGGCTTTAAAGAGCCCAGGGAGCTTTTTTTTTCTTTTTAGAAAGAGAGCCCTGTTCGCATGTAGTAGTCTTTTATAGATATGTAACATCTGCATCCCCTTGCAATGGCTGGCATGAACGACTTGGATTCATGCCAGCCATTGCTGTTTCTCCAGAAATTTCTCTCAAGAAGGCACTGGCCACTCCACCTGCATCCTGATTTCTAAAAGAAAAACCTCCACCCATTTTGAGATCATATCAACAAACACCATGCAATATTATAAAATACAATAATATCTTATACCTTCACATTGTACAAGCCCACTGAAGCCCATTTAAAACCAGAGGTGATAGTGCTTTTGAGGGTGTGACACTCAAACTGTGAAACAGCCTTGCTCAGTCAGTCAGGTTGGCTGACTCTGTTATTTGTTTTAAGTGAATGCTGAAAACTCATTTTTATAAGTTATCATTTCCTTAATCTGCTCCCCTTCATTTGCTTCCATAGTTTGAAAGCGCACATGTATGTTTGTGTGAATGTCTGTCGTTATGGCTGATTATCTGTATGATTTAACATGCACACTTATCCTCAATATGTGGTTTTTATTTGAACTGTGAAGCACTTTCTAACCCTGTTTTATTAAATAAACAGTCATTATTATTATTATTATTATTATTATTATTATTATTTGTAGATGATCAAAAGGTCTGTCCTGGTGTGCCTCTAGTCTGAATACCTGTCCCAGGATTGTTAGTTGCATAAAACAAGAATTGCAAAAAATTTTGAGAATAAATTTGGAAACTCTTTGTAAACTAGTGTTGCTCTCTCTGTTGTACCACCACGACTTTTGACACATGCAGGGATAATGAGTAAAATAATGTTTGGTTTGTCATTGGGCCAGTACCAGACCTCACCTGTTATATAAGCCCGTGTGGTTTTCCACACGTTTCTGGAGTAGCTGTGATGTGGGCAGTCTGTAAATTGTGTTAGACGAGGTTAGTTTATTTGTGATGTTAATGTTGTGGTCTTCACATTCTGTTGATCGCCTCCCTCTGGCAGTAGCAAAGCATCCACTAACACACTGATCTTGGACATTTACTTCCCAATTTATGATTTGGAGCACACCTGTGCCATTTTCCTGATGTTTAACGATGTTATTGTCAAGCCACCTGCTATTTTTTATACTAAGAGCAATACACAGAGTTTCAAACATATGATGCTCAAAAAAACGTAAAGGACCACCTTGACAACAAATCAGAAAATAATCATGCATGTGTTTTCCCCCCAGATCTGATCCAGGGCGTCACTGAGCTCCTAGCTAGTGTGGGGGCCAGTCAATGGTATCACCTCCTTGATCCTCAAGTCCCTACCTCCATATTTTTACCACATGAGGCCAGGCAATGTTGTGCACCAGGAGGACCCCAGAACCCTTACACCTGCATAGGATCAGGATTTCATCCTGAGAACTAATGGCAGTCAGCATACCATTGCCTTGCCTATAGAACTTAGATGGATATGCCTCTCCAGACCATCATTGATACACCACCAAAGCAGTTATGCTGAACGATGTTATAGCTTCTCCAGATCCATTCACAAATGTCACATGTGCTCAGTGTGAAGTACAGGGCAGCAGTGGTGAACCTGCTAAGCCTGATATTCTATGGGAAGTGCCAGTGAGACTCCACAGAGTACGGCAGTTAGCACAGTGCCTACAAGAGCACGCCAGTTCTTTAGGTCACCCTCGTGAAGTCTTTTACTGATTGCTTGGTCAAAGATATTTACACCAGTGGCCTGCTGGAGGTCCTTTTGTAGAGCTCTGGCAGTGCTCATCCTGTTCCTCCTTGCACAAAAGAGCAGATGCTGCAGTCCTTCTGATTGATTAAGGACCTTCTAAGACCTTGTCCAGCTCTCCCAGAGTAACTGTCTATCTCCTGGAATCACTTCCATGATCTTGACAGTGTGCTGGGAGAGACTGCAGACCTGGCAATGGCACGTATTGATGTGCCATCCTGGAGGACCTGGGCTACCTGTGCAACCTATGTATGGTCCATGTATTACCTCATGCTCCCAGCAGTGACACTTAGCCTTGCCAAATCAGTCAGACTACTGTCTCACTGTTGCCTCCTCCAGTGCACCTGTTACTAATTTCATTAACACCAACCTGCTGAAACTGATTAACAACCCCCTCAGCTACTTAACTTACCAGATGAATATCCCAGAAGTTAAAATGGTTTGATGCTTTACTCTTATAAAAAAAGTGTCCTTTTGATTTTTTTGAGCCGTGCATAACAAAGCAGCTGTCTGTTCTCACATAAACTGCTTCATATTCTCTCTGTCTTTCTCACTAACAGTGAAAAAAGAAAGAAGTACAAATTAAAATGCATCATGACTCCGGCTGTCATTCTGTGTATATTCATGATTTGGCCTTTGGCTTGTCCTGAATAACACATGAAATTGGCACCTTTGATACAGAGCAGTGGTAACCTATGTTACATATGAATTTACGTTCAATTTAGTATATAGAAGGGTCACTGAATACAGAGAGAAAAACACCCAAATGAACCCATTTGACTTTGTATTTAAGCAGAAAAAAAGGGAAGGAAATGTGCAAGAAAAAAAGTCCTGCTTAGATCTGCTAAATCTGTGGATGTGCATGTGCACATGCCGCCTTTCTGGCTTATTTAGTGATCAATCCTGTGGCTAAATGCATTAGGCGGTAAAGACTGACTCATCGTGAATAAACTCAACCTGCGTGCCTGAAGAAAGCTGACAAGCTGATGCCTGTGGGACAAAATGTGCTGTCCTAATCCCCCGACTGTGCCATACTTTTTGTAAAAATGTCTACTTTGTATTTTTTCAGAGTGTTCTCACTCTCACACTGATGCTAGCTCATGAACCCTTGTTATTAAAGGTTCGACTTTGCTAGGCATATTGTAACATTTCAGATTCTCATAAGTAAGCTGCTGGTGGACAATTTTTATGGCTCTGACATTATTCCCCCTCCTTCCTCCTGACACAAATAGCCTGACAATATGTTGATCCCTTTCCAGCTCTTTTCACGTAATGGCCTATAAGCTGATATCAGAGCATCAAACTTTCTTGTGACAACATCCATGGATATAACATCCTCAAGGAGCTGGTTAGTTTAAGTCCAAGATGTAAAGCTGTTCTGAATGGGAACTAAAAGGCTAAACTGAAGTCCAGTTCTTTAGATATGCCTAGCACACTGACAAAGAAGTCTGGCTCCATAAATTAGCAATAATATGCTCACACTACATCAACAACTTGCAGCATATCCTCTGACTAAAATCACGCCAAAGGCAGAATATTCTCTTTTTCTGACAACAACCAGAAGTTAAGAGAAATCTAATTTTTCATCAGCCTTTTATGTTCATTTCTAAAATTGGACGTCTAGATTTTCTAATAAATTTGCAGTTTGTGTTTTGTAATGAAAAGCCACTTGTCATCAGCTGTTTAGGCTTGTCTATAACCGCTAGGCATCTCAGCCAGCTGATATGTCTAACGATGTCAACAACTGCTGGATTTCACTGAAAGGACAAGCTATCATACTGTCATAGCTATAACACAATCCATACTGACACCACAGTGCCTAAAACAAACTCTGACAATCCAGCTCAGCGTGTCTTTCTTTTCAGTGTCACTGGAGGGACTTGCACGGAAAGCACGCAGAATTAACAGGATAAAACATTGGCTCCAAGAGCTGAAAACAAGAACTCATTTTTATTTAAATGTTTTTGCCCTACTGAGCACAGCTGCAGGCATACATAAAACACCCCTGATTGTAATGTTTAAGGAACATCTGTGGACATGTGTAATATCCACATCACACACTGCTATTCTTTCTATCATCTGGTAATTGTTTTTAACCATTATCAAAAAAGACAGACAAAGATATTCTTCATCTTTCCTTCTTGTTCATTATTGTGTTTTTCTCCCCAGATGATAGTAAGAACAAGCAAAAGGTCAGGGTGATCATTTAATATGGATCTGTCCTGTCAGGTGCAGGCAAACAGCTGCTCAATAAGGTTTTGTCATTCATGAAAAACTAAAATGCCATGAGACGCCTGCTTGCTACTAAATCATTCAATTACTCTCCTGAAATGAGGAATATGAGTTCATTAAAATGCCGGTAATGAAATTACTTTCCAAAGTCCAAATGTTCACTGAATCAGGCTCTGTCAAGCTGTGTGATTCGCCGTGATTGCTGGAATAGATTCAAAGAGCCCTATCTGATTCATCGCTCAGTGAAATGGAAGCTTTCACATGAAATTATGTTGCCTCAGCCTCGTGTTTTAATTGATCAGAGGCTGAAATGTTTCATCAGTCTAAATTAGCATATTTAATTTCCAGTGGATTGGAAATTAAATATTTTTGGCCCCAACTGTTTTTGCAAATGATTGAACAAATACTTCTAAAAAGTTCTTTAATTATATGGTCATGAGTTAAAACTGCCTTCCAGATAATCATTTCTGCATTTCTCAAATAAATACAGAGGGACTTGGAAGATTTTGGTTCATACTGACATGATTGCACCATGCAGCTTAATGGCATGATGGTTATCCTGTTGGAAGCAGGTGTCAGAAGAAGAATACATAAAGGGGTGGAGATGGTTAACTACACTACTCAAGTAGTCTGAGGTGACTAAACAATGCTCAGCGGGGTCTTAGAGGGCCTAAAGTGTGCCTAGAAAATAGTCTTTTTGTGTCATGTTAATCATGTTTCCCTCTTCCTGTTTAAGATAGTGTCTCTTTATGTGTTGACTCAGTTGTGTCTGCAGCTGTGTTCCCCACCTGTTCACTATTACCTGTGTCTTCCCCTGTCCTTTGTTGTGTTGTCCCACTTACTGTAGCTTTGTGCTTTGGTGAGCAATCAGCATTAAAACCGTTTTTTTATGCTTGCTTTCCAAGTTCTGCGTTTGGGTCTACAATGTGCCTGCCACACAGCTGTTTTTATTGGCATTAGCATCTTGAGTTGAGTGAGGATATTATTATGTCATTTTACTGATCCAGATGTTTTCATCTGCCCAGTTACTCCCCACTTTAGATTAATCTTACACTTGTCTTTTCAGGAACTAACCACTTAACTCCAAAAAGTAAAGAACATACTCTTTTTCAAACAGCTGGATATCATCTAAATGCAACCCCGCATACTGTGTGTTTTCCCAACTTTCCTTTACATGCCATCTCTAGAACAGTGCCTATGAGAACTGATAATCAAATTCAATTGAAAAAATGTTGCATAAAAAAGCTTAGTAAACGTGATACTATACTGCAAAAGATTATGGTGAGAATCAGCATGCAGTTTGAGATTCACATTAAGGGCTTCACAGCTATAATACACAATGTGAGACAAAGCAGCAGGAGATAAATGGATAAAGTGGAAAACCGCATTAAAAACATGCAGGATGCTGCAGAGGTTCTATGAATGCACTGAGCAGAAGTAATTGAGGTATGTCATGGGATTCAGTGACATCTTTTCATTGTCACTTTGAATCTGGCTCCGTTCTTTGAAGAGTTTTCTAAGGTGAAGCAGGTGACAAAGCTGCTCCCCTGATGACAACAAAAGAGCGTTTTCAAGCCTGTAAGTCATACAAGTTTTAGTGGTTTCAGATGCTCATGAAATAAAACTGACACGAGTAAAGTCACATGATATTATTAGAAGAGAGAAAAGCTTATTTTCCATGTTTGCTAAGTTCCTGCTATTTTACTTTTATAAAATGGAACAATTTAACAATCATGATGCAGTTACCTGCTGTTTTAAACCTGGTCATTCAGCTTTTTAGCTATTCAGTTTTCATCAGTATCACCACACATAAACTGCTCTTGTAAAGATATTAAATGATATTTGCCTGAATCCAGACTCAGGCAAACTGACTACCATAGTACTGTTTGATCTTAGTGCAACATTTAACATTTCTAATTGAAAAAGTACTATTGGACAGATTAGAAAATTTGATTGGTCTCATGGGAATGTGAAAAACAGATATATGGCATGTGTATATTTACAACACACATGTCATATATCTGTGTTTCACATTTCTCATACTATCTGAAGATTACATATGTGTCCTGTGTCCTTCCTCTGAGACTTGGTACACTTTATCATCATACATGGGAAATACCTTATTCATTGTCACCGATGACTCATGACTCAAATGACCGCATGCATGACAATTCAACAAAGAAAAAAATTCTCCAATCCTTCTTTCAGCTGCTCCAGCAGTGTCTACTCTTGTCTTTGACACTTATTTAGGTATCGTTTGAATCAGTACAAAATATACAGATGGAAATTAGCCCTTGGCTATAATCTGGTATGTTTACATTCATGTAATTTTTTTTTACATTTATGTTCATTAACATGCACTGTCCTAAATAAAATAAATAAATAAATAAATAAATACAAAAAAAACAAAACAAAACCTATTAACATGGGTAAATAATAATGAAAGTGCTATCAGTATTTCACCACCATTTACAAGAAACCACAGGTGCATCCTGGTTTAGGTCAAAATAACCTTCAAATTGGAAGAAGCAAACAGTAAGAGTAAAAAGCCACACATATCGTTAATTAGACTTGAAAGTGTCATGTCTCAGATTATTGCAATAAACAGTGAAGTGTTAGACTTTATGTTGCCACTGTAGCCAGTTCTTACCCGGATGCATCAAAAGTAAGAAAATAAACTGTAACTGCTGCATGAGTAGTTCTGGAAAAGGTCATATTTAATGCTTTGGTTACATAAAAAAAAAAGAAGAAAACACACACACACACAAACTTTGCTATACAACAAAATCTAAAAAGTGCTTGTTTTTTAAAATATGAAATAACAAGAATATAATGTATATAAAATATATGTAAAAATTCAAGCTGATGTAAGACAACTCCAGGTAGTTACTATGTGTAGTTAGTATGTGCATGATGTCAATTTCAGATTTAAATAAGTCAATTTTTATTTATTTATTTATTTGGCCAGTGCCAGACTCAATAATCACAGGGCTGAGCAATGAACAACCATACAGAAACGTGCTGAAATGCATTTTAAAAAATATGACAGATTACTTTAAATTAAGCCTCAACAACGTTGTGTTAGAAAATATTGAATTTATGGTATCAGTAAAACTGTATGAATACACTTATGTGCCTATATGGGCCATCAGCACATTATTTGAAAGCAATATGAAAATTGCTATAAGCACATATGTATATGTGTGCGTGTGTGTGTAGAGAGAGAGAGAGAGAGAACACGCTCTTATTTTGAAAGTTCAGCTGGCGCTCACCAGTTAGCGCCCTCCCTTCCTGTGTCCTATTTTCCAACATACGGGAAGGTCAGCTGGAGACTCTCCCAGCAGCAGCGGGCTGAGAGCGGCGTCATGCGTCGCTTAAATGTTGCTTTACTGAGGCTGCAGAGGAGATTTAGGGTGCTTTGTTGGAATGTTAGGTGCTGTATTTTGTAGTTTACAGAAGTTTTGGTGCAAAATCTGAAACCTTTAAATATCTTTGGACTGTTTAAAGAAACAAGCGCAGACAAGCTTGAGCAAGTCCGAACATAGTGCTTATCGTACTTGGCCCAGCATTTAATTTCCAGTGAGTGTGGTCACTTTAGATAGTCACAAATAAGAGCTTTACGCAAACCCCTTCAACTTATGTTAATTCAATAAGGCATGAATGCCAAACATGAAGGACTATTGTTGGTCAGGGTGTCCATATATTTATATCTCCCTATATTTCCTGTTTAAAATATATATATTTTAAAAAGTGGGATGCAAATTTGTCCACACAATGGTAAATTAGGAACATATAGATAAATCGTTCTCAGCAGGATCAGTCAGCTATGTACCAGAATCCAGCACAGCACACATAGAGTTAACCACCTGTTGTGAATGTGCATCCTCTTTATCTCCCATTCAGAAAAACCAGTCAACCAGCAAAATTAGAGGGTTATCACGGTGGGAGCTAACTATGGTTTTGATTATATGCTTGGTGCATATGAAAGGTTAGGTGTGCATACATTTCACCTCCACCCACAGTACTGAACCTTCAACAATTCCCCCAGCTGCACCATGCCCTGAAACAGTCCCAGATACTGGCACATTTAAGTATTGATTATACACCAGGGCAGAACACACACAAAGGGAGAGCTTTTAAATTAATATTCACTTTGCAGTAGAAACATGGCAATTATGCCAGATGGTAACTACGCTTGTTTTAGTGTGAAGAAAAAACAAAAAGATTTCAATGGATTGAATGAATAGTTATTGTCATCATAAGGTGTACAATGAAATTCAGTTTGACTTTTTCTCAACAATAAATAAATAGAATGTATAAAAACAGTAAAATAATTTATAAAAACGTGCAGCTCTTATGCTTTTGATGGCGCGGTGGGGTGAACCACAGTTCAAGTTGTCAGTGAGGGAATGTTCTCCCTCAGACACCTCAACAAGATTATGTTATAACTCTACATTGACAGTCTGACCCTGGGAGACAGTTTCACTCAGCACCACTGGGAACGTCAAAGAAAACGAGAAGCATGCTTCTGATCACACTCATCTCCTGTTGTGTCGTCTTTGGGGATACTGCGGGCTCTTTATCTGAAGACCGCTGATTGGTGTCTGAATTGTTGGGAGACATGAAAAATGTGTCTGTTTAAAATGAAAGTTGTTATTTGTTTTCTGTGCAGGTCTGCAGTCCATAGTGAAATTGCAATATGTACAATGTGTAACCAGGCAACACAGGACTTTGAGAGAGCTATGTTTGGCTCGTTAGACGTGGTACTAAGCAGCATTAGAAGACAAATTCAGGTAAAACAGTCAGTTTGGGCCTTGTTATTGCTGGACTCACGTATACATTAATTTTGCATAAATATTTATCCATAAAACTGTGTTTGCAAAAACTGAAGACGAGGAATACACTTCAAACATACAAAAACAGCTTAGTGTAGGCAACCTGTATAGTCACATATTAATATGTCCACCAAGCTGTGGAGGAGATGAACAAAAGCTAACTAATTTCCGACTGATACGTTCTCTTTGAAAACCACTGCTACGCCACTCTAACAACGAGGTTTAAGGAAAATTACCAGCTACACATGGAATTGTGTGAAAGTATGTTTTACAGTCTACTGAATTAAAACTGAAAGCTGAGTATCTGCAAGGGTTTTTATTCTCAACCTTAAGGGGGTTCTGAGTGAAGGGAGCGCAGCTCGTATTCCTACTTTAATATCATCATAGTCATTCGAATCTAAGTGTTTGCAATGGAAAGAACTACAAATGTTGTTTTAAATGTCTGCCTGTGTTTGAACATTCATGTCTGAGAGTCTGACGTGCAGGAAGGATGACAGAAAAGGGGAGAACGTGTGTGTGTGCGCAATATGTATGTATGTGTGTAACTGCAAGTGAGGCTGGAGGAGAGTGCGACAGACCAGGAGGAGAGTGGAGTGAAAGAGCCGCATATTGTTCAGACGTAAGGCTTCAACCTGAGTTTACGCAAAGGAATAACAACACAGGGACACACTGGAGGTAAGAGCATTTATATCCAGTAAAAAGCTAGAGATGCTCCAGTGCAGAGCTGCAGTAAATCACTGTAATTTTTATTCACTATCTGATATAAGAGGCACTTCATCGTTCAGAATAAAAAAATTCTTGGGTGTCATTGTGTAATCAACCAGTTCATTAAACTACTACACAGCAAAATCTCCAGTGTTAAATTAACACTAGAGAGTGTCTATATGGGTCCACACCTCTGAGTGTTAAATACAACACTGTTGAGTGTTAAATTAACACTTTTGACAGTGTTATATGTTTAAAAGTAACCTAGTCAGTTTTGAAGATTAACAATGGCTAACACTGAGCAGTGCTGATTTTCTAACACTGGAAAATAACTCAAAATGTTAGAAATTTTCCAGTGTTAGAAAATCAGCACTGCTCAGTGTTAGCCATTGTTAATCTTCAAAACTGACTAGGTTACTTTTAAACATATAACACTGTCAAAAGTGTTAATTTAACACTCAACAGTGTTGTATTTAACACTCAGAGGTGTGGACCCATATAGACACTCTCTAGTGTTAATTTAACACTGGAGATTTTGCTGTGTACTTTGTAATTACCTTTGTTTACACAGTAACAGCGCAGATTGCAGATCTGTCTCTTAATTCTCCCAAATTATTATACGCTACATGTGATCAAGTGAATATTTACTTGAAAAGGAAGAGAATCGATTTCTTTCAGCTCTTTTACAAGTGTCACATACAAGTTTTTATTGAATCCAAAACAATGCATTTCTGGCTTTTTTGTATCTTGGTGCATCAGCTGTTAATTTACCAATCAATCAGTTATTACGTCTTTACATATTGTAAAGTAGATAAATGAGGTTCAAACACTCGCAGGTCTTTTTCTTGTGGCATTAACTCCATTACAGACTATTACATGATTTGACTTGTTTAGAACAAAGAACATGTTGAATGAATGAAAATGTGATGTGTCAAAAATGATAAAAGCAGTGAGGTATAAAAATAAATCATGAATATTGCAAGATACAGAAAAAAATACAGAAAAAGGAGATATGTTCTGTGTTCTCTTTTTTTGTCTGTGTTCTCAGTGCCCCCAAATGAACTGAAAAGTGTCCACTGTTATTAAAGTCTGACTTATAGTCAGACATTAAAGTTCCCTGTTTGGCATTTGTATAATTCCTGCAAACCTGTACTGACTTCATGCAGTTTTAAAGCTTGTGAAAAAACACTCCAACCCATCAAGATATGACATTTTTGACTTTCATAAGAGACGGTGTCATGGAGACTTTGCTGAAACAGGTTATTTTTGTCCACTGACATGATTCGGACTCACGATTTTGATTATTTATTAAATCATAGCAGAAAAGTGAAAAGTATGGTCTCTACTTCAGGGACAAAAGCTCTGACAACTGGAAAAAGCTTCTGGGTAACATATGGATTGTGGTGTTGTGTTAACAGCTGCAGACTAGATAATTGATTGCATTGCTCACTGGCCTCAAACAATGACCAATTAACATTCAAAAAAAGGATGCTTTTCCATTTTCCTCAGTGATTTCTATAAGTGGCCAACATGTGATCAAATATACAATCTTTCAGAAAGCGATTCTTACTCATTTTAGGGCAATACATGTTACTTCCATAGTTCATCATTGCTTTCTACACCTATTTAGCATCGTCTGTAAAGTTGAATTCCTTTAATGCAACTCTGTTTAAAACAGTTCAGGCTTGTATTAACTATATTGTATTATCTATTGTTTAATTCAGTTTAATGCACATCAGTTTAATTTGATACATTTCAGGGCTGTGATAGATTGAATTGAAACTTAATTCCATTAAACTGAATTAAAAAGTTTCTTCTACCCGCCTTGAGGTCTGGCATTGTCACTCAGTAGATACATTTGTCTGAATAATTAAAAAAATGTAATAAAAAGAAATTGTCTATAGAGACTTAGAGACAAAACAAATGTGTCTGGTATTCAGATCATGATTGTGCCTGCTAAAGCTGCCCGACAGGACAGGTTAAAAAAAACAAACTACAGTTCAGGGCAGTGTACACGCAGGTGTTATGTCAGCCAGAATGATGTGGTATTCTGTTCTGGCACCAAACTAAATAAATCAGTCCATTTGCAAGTTTTATACATAGCAATGTCAAGTGGGTTAATGTTTTGCAGCTGCCAGGCAGATATTCAGTCAAAGAGACAGAAACTAATGTTACTCCAAGGTCCTACATCTGCAGTCAAACCACAAACTTTGTTCCTTTTCATCCTTGTCTATGAATTCTTACCTTTACAGGGAGTGCAGAATTATTAGGCAAGTTGTATTTTTGAGGAATAATTTTATTATTGAGCAACAACCATGTTCTCAATGAACCCAAAAAACTCATTAATATCAAAGCTGAATGTTTTTGGAAGTAGTTTTTAGTTTGTTTTTAGTTTTAGCTATTTTAGGGGGATATCTGTGTGTGCAGGTGACTATTACTGTGCATAATTATTAGGCAACTTAACAAAAAACAAATATATACCCATTTCAATTATTTATTTTTACCAGTGAAACCAATATAACATCTCCACATTCACAAATATACATTTCTGACATTCAAAAACAAAACAAAAACAAATCAGCGACCAATATAGCCACCTTTCTTTGCAAGGACACTCAAAAGCCTGCCATCCATGGATTCTGTCAGTGTTTTGATCTGTTCACCATCAACATTGCGTGCAGCAGCAACCACAGCCTCCCAGACACTGTTCAGAGAGGTGTACTGTTTTCCCTCCTTGTAAATCTCACATTTGATGATGGACCACAGGTTCTCAATGGGGTTCAGATCAGGTGAACAAGGAGGCCATGTCATTAGTTTTTCTTCTTTTATACCCTTTCTTGCCAGCCACACTGTGGAGTACTTGGACGCGTGTGATGGAGCATTGTCCTGCATGAAAATCATGTTTTTCTTGAAGGATGCAGACTTCTTCCTGTACCACTGCTTGAAGAAGGTGTCTTCCAGAAACTGGCAGTAGGACTGGGAGTTGAGCTTGACTCCATCCTCAACCCGAAAAGGCCCCACAAGCTCATCTTTGATGATACCAGCCCAAACCAGTACTCCACCTCCACCTTGCTGGCGTCTGAGTCGGACTGGAGCTCTCTGCCCTTTACCAATCCAGCCACGGGCCCATCCATCTGGCCCATCAAGACTCACTCTCATTTCATCAGTCCATAAAACCTTGGAAAAATCAGTCTTGAGATATTTCTTGGCCCAGTCTTGACGTTTCAGCTTGTGTGTCTTGTTCAGTGGTGGTCGTCTTTCAGCCTTTCTTACCTTGGCCATGTCTCTGAGTATTGCACACCTTGTGCTTTTGGGCACTCCAGTGATGTTGCAGCTCTGAAATATGGCCAAACTGGTGGCAAGTGGCATCTTGGCAGCTGCACGCTTGACTTTTCTCAGTTCATGGGCAGTTATTTTGCACCTTGGTTTTTCCACACGCTTCTTGCGACCCTGTTGACTATTTTGAATGAAACGCTTGATTGTTCGATGATCACGCTTCAGAAGCTTTGCAATTTTGAGACTGCTGCATCCCTCTGCAAGATATCTCACTATTTTTGACTTTTCTGAGCCTGTCAAGTCCTTCTTTTGACCCATTTTGCCAAAGGAAAGGATGTTGCCTAATAATTATGCACACCTGATATAGGGTGTTGATATCATTAGACCACACCCCTTCTCATTACAGCGATGCACATCACCTAATATGCTTAATTGGTAGTAGGCTTTCGAGCCTATACAGCTTGGAGTAAGACAACATGCATGAAGAGGATGATGTGGATAAAATACTCATTTGCCTAATAATTCTGCACTCCCTGTAGATCTCAGTAAACTCACAATCACTGTTCTTATATCCAGCAAAGCTACTGTACCTATTGACGAGTAGAAAAGGTAAAAATATTTCCTTTTTATCTGAAGTGGTAGGTTGTTTTAAATGTAGACCTTTAAGGTGCAAAAAAAAATGTAATAAAAAGAAATTGTCTATAGAGACTTAGAGACAAAACAAATGTGTCTGGCACAACGGGGCATTCAGATCATGATTGTGCCTGATGGTGCTGAGCAAACACCACTAAACACACAAGATGTTTTCATCATGCAACTTGGCCCCAGTGGCATTTGGCATTTTATGTTTTCCTTTTATGAAAAACTTTATTAATGTTAAAATGTGATAAACTCAAAGATGTAGAACGACATAAGAAAGGTAGAGAAATTATAAATAATTTTTTATTGATGGGCTCAGTTGTTGCCTCAAGGTGCTTTATGATGTAAGGTAAAGACCCTACGGTAATACAGAGAAAACCCAAATAATCAAATGACCCCTATAAGCAAGTAAGAGTAAGAGAACCAGGCTCAGGCCATTGGCCGTGCCCAGCTGGGGCAGACTGTGGAAGACAGCCAGAGTTTAATAATGAATAATTTTAAAATTAGTGCAAGTTTAAAATGGCTATATTTTAATAATGGACAATTTTGCGTGGTGCAGAGCATCTTGTGGTAGCCATAGTTACTATGAGCCATCAGTCACACAGGCCAAGAGACTAGTTAGAGCGGTGCCGGGAGGTTGCTGGAAGTCCTGAAAGTGATCCAAAAGAGGGTGCTAGAATTGTCTTTGTCTAGTTTATGCCAATAGTTTTCCCGCAGACCTTTCTGGGAGTAATGCTAATATATATCACATACAATATGAAATTCTAATATTATAATATTCAAGATACAATAATTGACAATACTGATGACAATTTTGCACAATGTGAAAGAAAACAATCATAGGGCCTTATTTTATATGTGAGACATACAGGCCAATGCATCAAAGGTTGGCCAAGGTAACAACATCCAGAGTACCTTGTTATCCTGCCTCTCACTTTTTTACGGCTAAAACAATTTAGTTTATTCTAATTTTAGAATTAGAACATTACAGGTCATCCATGCTTTTTTGTCTTTAAGGCTTGCGTGAAGTGAAACTTATTGTTTCATCTTGTTTCATGGATATAAAAAGCATAGTGTGCAATGAAATTAGAATATATACAACTGAGGTTAATAAGGCTTGATGTCAAAAGCATATGTGAACCCTTTCTAACCAATTTTTAAACGAATTTATACTCCAGCTGTGTTATATTTGGTCAAATAACCGAATCAATAGACTTTTATGTAACTATGTAGTGTAACTTTTTCTTTCTTCCTATAATGACACATCTGAAAATAGGCCTACAAGATGCTGATTTGCATCCATAGTCACTGGGCAGGTCACTTAAAACTGTAACACTGTATACCAGAGTGTACCGCCACCTTATGACAACTGAGATAGGGTCCAGCGTGTCCCGATCTTGAATTGGTTTAATGGAAGAAAATGGAGAGATGGAACAGTATATCACACAAAAATGAATTGGCAAGATGGTAATACGATCGGAATCTCTCAGATATATAACTTGTAAAATTCGTAGACAGACAATAGGTCAGCTATAAGCACCAGATCTATTCTCAGTTTTGTATCCAAACTTGTATGGATGCAGGATGTATTTGTTATTCATTGCACTGTGTACACTGTGTTATTTCTTGGAATAGAATGAGAATCAACATATTCTGTGTCATTATGTCCAAGCTTCTCTCTAAAAATGCAAATATAGTCAAATCCTTTTGCATTTTTCTTCCAATAAAATAGAACTAACTTGGACATCAGGGACTAGAACATGGAAATACTTATGACACTACATCTAATTTATGGCAAGCTAGTACACTCTGCAGTTGCAGGGGAATAGTTTGTGGTATATAATTCATTGTAATGCATTAGATGTGCCCAGTGCAGTAGTATGCAGAAAACATGCCAGATCACTCAGCACATTTTCTGTCCACATATCCCAGAAGGTTTTAATCACCAAGTAAAGTACATAATACTTAATGCAATGCACTGCCCAGAAACTCTGCTAGAGGTATAGGGGCTCCTCCATCACATGTAATTGTTGAATAGACTCTTTGTGGTGTTTTCCAATAAAGTTTTATGAATCTGGGAAAGAAACCATTTCCTTTCATTAACACCATCGACTTAGATCTTACCGACTTATCAGAAATTTAAATTCAGCTGCTACACCAGGTGCTTTAGCTAATACCAGAGCTATTATAGTGTCTTTTGAAATATTTAACTGTTTATCCACCAGAAAATAACAAATTACCACAAAGGGCGAGTAACAAATACCCTGAAAATTAGAAAGGAAGTTTACTTCCTTTTCTGTCACTCAGTGTGAATACACCCATCACAAACTCAGTCTTTTAAGCTATCTTTGTGACATCACAGGATGCCATATTAATAAATAAGTGTGTTGTACAGCTCTCTCCGTGCCCTTTTATGTGATATATTACTCAATATGGTTTCTCTGAATTTTTTTTCAATGTCAACTTTGACCTTAGGCGCTAACACTGAACTACCTAGGTATTCTGCAAGGCCTGATAAATTGTTTGAAGTTTGAAGACAATCGAATGAGGTGAACTCCAGCTTTGGTCAACTCTATTTTTTTCTTTTTTTGCCCCTTTTTGAAATTTGTTACTGGCATCGAATTCATAAATTAGCATACAGCTTTCAAAAGTCAATAAAATGTCACCGTCTCAACATTAGATATGTTCCGTTTGATGTGTGCCAATTACATACGTTACAGTCAATGTTAAATAGCTCCCCACTAACAAAATAAATTAGTGTCATTCATCATTTGCCATTATGTGGATATTCAAAGAGAGAACTGTATCCCACCACTTTCGCTAATCCTCTTCTTTTCCACCCACCTGACATCAAAGGGCCAAGGGAATGGAAAACAGAAGAATGCCAGATTGGACACTTCTTGTACTGCAGGCTCCTCCTGCTTCCAAGTGTAGACGTGTCGGCCTGTGCAGGTGAAATAAATCCAAAGAAATGATAAATAGACTAATAAATTGTGCTTGTAATAGTTTTTTCTGAATGTCAATAAATCCCATGAAAAGACACAAACTAGCAATTACTTTATACTGCAAGTGTTGCTAAATGCAACCTGAATCCTTTGCCTGTTCAAGTAATATTTGCAAATAACTGTAGCAGCAAATTGGAAGAAAGAAAAATATTCAGCTCCTTAAAAAAATCCACTAATTTTGTCTTTTGTCCTTTTTGGTTCTTGGTTGGGTGGATGCTTAACAGAGCATTATCGATGGAGCTGCAGCTGAGAAAGTCTCTGAGCGGGCAGAGTGGTTAGAGCAAGCCAAAACAGCAACATCACGGATCTGAAAAACAAATAATAAAAGGAATAAGAACAAGTGTCTGAAAAATCTGTTATTTTACTGAAAAAAAATGTGATAGCAACAAAATATAGACTGGAAACAGTCGCTTCCTCAAAAATACAGATTTAGTGTCTGTTGGTCCCTCTTTCAAACATCTCTCACAGAAGAATTTGTGCTTGACTGTATTTCACAGACCTGTGTTTGATGTCAACAAAACAGTGTGACTGAGGATGTTACCTTTCACATTAGTTTCCAGAACATCATCACACATCTTAAAGCTTTTAAAGATCTATATGTGCAGGAAACAGCAATTTCAGCTTATTCAACCACTCAGAAGTTAAGTAAAAACAACAGTAACAACTGATGTAATTAAAATTGAGAGAACTGGTGGGGAAAGATGTAGAAAGACGAACAAAAAGTTGTTAAAAAGGATCTATTTTAGATGTCATGACAAATGTGTTGTGACAGAGATGTATAATGACTCACTCATTACTTATTAACTCATCAGTAATTTATCTACTCTACCTCGTTTGTTAGTGTGATACACCATACTGAGCAGCCAGTGAAAAATCACTCATTTTTTCATCATTATAGTTTTTAGTTGGCAAACCAGTGTGAATGTCAGCTGAAATATTTGACCATGGAGTTGTGTGGAAAGGCACATTCTGCTTTCATGGTTGATGTTAAATATTACTGTCTTGAATAATAATTGGAGAAATAAAAAGTGCAGATAGATAACTGCACGTACATCAGTCAGTGACAAAAGTCTCTTTGGCCACATTGAAGGTGAGTTCAACAGTCCAACCTTGCTAAAATTCAGTTCAATTAAATCTTATTTACACAGCACCAAATCACAACAACAGTCGCCTCAAGGTGCTTTACATTGTAAGGTAAAGACCCTACAATAATACATACAGATTGTTATTATGACCCCCTATGAGCAAGCCCTTTGGTCACAGTGAGAAGGAAAAACTCCCTTTTAACAGGAAGAAACCTCCAGCAGAACCAGGCTCAGGGAGGGGCGGGGCCATCTGCTGTGATTGGTTGGGGAAAGAGAAGGAAAGAGAGAGACAGATTCAAAAAGGTTAAAATAAACACTTTAGGGTATAAAGGTTAATAATGGTTAATTGATCATTTTAAGCTAATCAAGATGAGAAATCATTTGCTTAAAGTAAATTGAACTACTAATTACTCAATATCTGTTTGGTTATAATTGCTAGGGATGGGTATTGATAAGATTTTCACGATTCCAATTCCATTTTCGATTCTGTTTAACGATTCGATTCTTTATCGATTCTTTATCGATTCTTATTTTTAAAAAAGGAGAACACTAAGGTCGATTAGCTTAGAACTTTGTTTTATATCTTCTCTTTGAACAAGATAGAAATTTAGGAGTAACATGGCCTTACAAAGAGATCCACAGCCTACGGCTCTTCAATGGGTGTCACAGGGTCCCCCAGGAAAAAAAAATTGTAAATGTAAAATAATGAAATAAATATTCTTCTGTAGCAATAACAAAGTATAACATAAATTATTCTGTAGCAATTACACAAGAATATCCAGTAATGTCCCTGCCTACAATTAAACACATTCACTTACCAAAAATCAGGGGCATCTGCTGTGGCAAATGGGTGCAAGCCTTTGACCACAAACTTAGTCACTGCTCGGTGACATTCGTCTATCCTGGCCTGAAAGGAGACGCTACCGGTAGACTGCAGCGAGAACTGCCAGCATCTGAGCCAGACTCTGTCTGTCTCATCATGGTCACCTAAATGCACAGTAATGGCAGGTCTTGTAATAAGGAGCGGAATTAAAAACACGACATTCATTTAAGGTTATCGCGTGTTTTGTGAGCAAATGCTTTTGCATATTCGTAGTGTTTCCTCCCTTAAATGAAATATCTTCTTTGCAAGTATTGCAAGTTGCCCTGTTGTCATCCGTTCTTGTACAGTATAACCAAACTTTTGAGCGTTTGAGCTGCTTAGGCGCCGTGTTTCCTGCCAGGTAAATGACGCTCCGCAACGTGGTGACGTCATTTGGGGCGACTGGAATTGATAAGGGAATCGTTTGCAAAAATAATACTTGCTATACAAATACATGAGGAATCCAGTAATCAATTCATAATCTGTTGCACAACCTCTGATTTCTTTATATTTTCTTTTTTTCTTTTCTTTCTTTTTTTTTGCAACGTGAGGTTACTTCCTGAAACAGGTGCAAACATGAAAAGGAAAACTCCTTGGTGGTTAGATATAAAGAAATGGAGGTGGCTCAAAGCTTTTGCACAGTGCTGTAATGATTCTCATATACATATAGATGAACATTACCTGACAATTTAGTGATATGGTAAGTGCCAGAAGTAACACTTTCTTTATCTGCTATATAGTCCTGTGTTCAGGGTTGAGGTAGGAAATACTCTTAGTTTAATAATTATCTTGATTCTTTCCTTACTTATTTTGAAACTCATTATTTATCCTCACTATTCAGTGTTGTCTACTGTGTGTTCAACTGGATTGATGCTAATAATGGTTTCCTCTACTTTTTTCCAGCCAGTGAGCTCGGCTAAGTTGGCAGGATGTCAGCTTTCAACTGTTCATTTGATTTAATAACTGAAAACGAAGAGTGGCTTTGTCCTAAAGGAGAACTGTGCACCAATATTACTCATGCAGTGAATGGGACCTTTCATAATCTCACACATCTGACAGAGGAGGGGTACCTGGAAAAATATCTGGGTCCTCGTCGATCACCTGTGTTCCTCCCCATCTGCCTGATGTATCTGATCATCTTCCTGGTAGGCGTTGTGGGGAATGTGCTGACGTGCACCGTCATTGCACGCAACAAAGTCATGTGGACACCAACAAACTACTACTTGTTCAGCTTGGCCGTGTCAGACCTGTTAGTGCTACTGCTTGGCATGCCATTAGAGCTGTATGAGCTGTGGCAGAACTACCCCTTTCTTCTGGGAACGGGAGGTTGCTACTTTAAGACCTTCTTATTTGAGACGGTCTGCTTGGCATCCATCCTAAACGTGACGGCACTGAGCATAGAGCGTTACATCGCCGTGGTCCACCCGCTGCGAGCAAAGTATTATGTGACACGTACTCATGCTAAGAGAGTCATTCTCACTGTGTGGGGTGTATCAGTTTTGTGTGCTGTGCCCAATACAAGCCTGCATGGGATTGTCTTCTTGCACAGTTGTTCCACAGACCCTGCTGGAACCATAAATGTGGAGATTCCCAACTCAGCCATGTGCACATTAGTGAAACCACGCTGGATGTACAACCTGACAATCCAGATGACCACCTTGCTGTTTTTTATTCTGCCCATGCTCACAATCAGTATTCTTTACATGCTCATTGGGCTGCAGCTAAAGCGTGAAAAGATGCACCAGGAACTGGAGCCAAAATCTGGTTTCGGACAAGATAGCTGCTGTAACATCCGCACACAGCAGCAGAAGGCACGTCGCCGGCAAGTCACTAAAATGTTGTGTAAGTATATGGATCTGCTAATGTGCCAACTTTTACCTTCTAGTTCACAGTCTTGTTATGTAGTTTGTGCAGAATTGAGTGCTTAGTTAGAGTTAGTTAACTTTACCTTTAGGGACACTGCTGGTGTGATCACATAATCCCATCCCATATGGATAGTAAGTCTGTAGTCTGATGTAAATCAGTAAAAAAAATGTTTTAATAAGGAAAACAAGAAGAAAAGGTTAACTCAAGTGTCACTTTGTTATATTCTATCAGAAACATAGCTTTGAAAGGGTTTGTCATGGCTCACATGTGCTTTTGCATCACTCAGTGGTGAAGGTGAAGTTAAATTGCCAATCTTTCTCAGATGTGACATAAATAATTTATTGACCTCTATTTCAAAGCAGCGTTCGGTTGCATGATAGTAAGACCTCTAGGGTCATTGTCATCCTCCTCTCAGGTCATATTCCTTCAACAAAGTGCAAAATATCGAAGCGTTGTGACTTTGAAAAGGTCATACTATTCTTGGAAGATTTTCATCAATATGCCTGAAAGGAAGAGATCAAAGGAGCTCAAAGAAAAGTAGGCAGTTCGTGCCCAACTGTCAAGAAAAGTCACTGAATGCTTTTGATGAAAGCAACAGAAACAGCTCCAGCTTTTGAAACCCAGCAGGGGACTTGCAGTCAGAGCCTGCAAAAAAACCTGTTGAACTGTGTGATTATGAACATCAGTGTGCTTCTTGTTTTCTCAAGCAAACAATATTCTAGATAGTTCAAGCCAAATACAACAAGCTAGTTCTGTCAGTTTCTTTTTAATTAACAGCTTTTTCTCAATGTACATCTTATATGCTTTGTAAAATTCAGAACAGATCATAACTATGTGAAGTTACCGTTTCACCGCTTAGAGTACAGTCACACAGACTGAACCAAATTCAGGAAGTGTTCATGTTCATTCACTGTCTGTGCAAAGGTGAGATGTGCACACTGTATAAGACACCTTTGGAATAACAGAGTGTTTTTCCGAACATGGCAGCACTAAAAGAAGTATTTTCACTGAATTCACTTGAGGAGATGATATAAATCCCTGGGAATGTTCTGGATACAGTTTAACCGACCTTTGAAAAGTTGGGCCAAAACAAAGCAGAAGATTTTTTTTCTGGTAACTGTTCTCTTTTCAACTTACTTCCTCTTTCATTAGTGTGTCTCATATTTTTGCTGTTTTCCTCAGCATCTATAATATTGCCACTTTTTTTAAACATATTTTTATTCAAGGATGTGACACGTTCTGTTAAAATAAAAATCAATCCTCAAGTTTGGTGAATAAATTTCCTTGGAAATGTAAATGCCTCAAAAAACTTGTACTCTGCCGGTTAGTCTGTTAAGACACAAGAAAACTGAAATTAGCTTCAAAGTAACACAAAAAAATCTTTTTTTTTCATTTCATTTTTTATTAGTTGTTGTAATTTTCAGCCACAATAATCCAGTCTAGAAGTCTGCCAGACAGAATAATGTCTCAACTAATTAGAATGCACAATTAAAGTCCAAACAACAATTAGAGAAGGGGAAAATGTGGTCTGGCATTTTGAAAAATTCTTGTTTGTTTGAGATGTTCTTTGAAGTCATGACTGTTATTTGGCTGGGAAAGGGCTAAAAATGAACACAGGTACCTAAAGCAAGGCTCAAATACTCATATATTGCATCAGTTAAGCATGAGGAAAACACTAATGTTGAAACATCCCCTCTCATTGTGTTCTTGTCTCTCTCGTGCTGTTTTTCAGTTGTCTTGGTTGTGGTTTTTGGAATCTGCTGGGCTCCATTTCACACTGACCGGCTAATGTGGAGTTTCATCAGTGACTGGACTGACACCCACTTGGAAATCTTCCAGTATGTGCACATCACCTCCGGAGTGTTTTTCTACCTCAGCTCAGCAGTCAACCCGATCTTGTATAACCTCATGTCAACACGCTTTAGAGAAATGTTCAAGGAGGTCATGTGCCATCGGCCACATCCCATCACTCCCAGAAAACATTCGCTCAGTGTCACCCGGGTGACGCTCCGCAGTACCCTGAGTGACGCGGCGCTCAGCAACGGAGCTGCTGTTGTTGAGGCAGAAGATGAAGAAGTGAGAATAAAACATGAGACCAGTTTTTCTTGTTAAAAACAAACAAACACATTTTATGTCATGTTATGGGGGACACATTAAGAGAAACTTGCTTGTTCTGAGCCAGTGCATCCATCAGCTGTCATCAACATCCAGTCTGCACAGATGCATCAGCAAAATATCTAAAATAGTCTTAAGTGGAAGAGTTGCAGAAAAAAAGTGCACTCCTCTGCTGAAGCTGTCAGACCGCTGTCTGTTTTGAAAACTTAACCCATAACTCAGCAAATCACACACCCCACATGAACACTAAACTTTTTTAAGAGGGGAGGCTTATGCTGATCAAGCTATAAAATATGTTCCATGAATGTACACACCCATCGGTTTATAAAGTTCTCAATACAGGTCACTACTATACATTGCAAAAAAAAAAGTACTGCAGTACATGTGGTTACATTATTTTGTTGTTACTCCAAAAAGCACATTGTTACATAATTACCAGTTAACAATATAAACCTCCCAATCTACTTCTGATTATCCTAGGAACCACAAGTAAGCCTGCAGTCTGTCAGTGAAGTGCTCTATTTGGATGATATGATCCTGTGAGGTCTTTAAGATCAGCCTGACTATTTAAGATCTTGCATGTCAGGGGGAGGATTGTAAATTAGATTCTGGATTTAACAGGGAGCAAATAAAGAGTATATATATGTGCTCCTTCTAGTCCCTGTCAGTACTCTCGCAGCAGCATTTTAGAATGAAGGATAGCTGGTTATAGCATACTTTTAAATGATGACATCGGTGTATTCTGAGAATCTGCATTCTCAACTTGCACTACAAAAGAGAAGCGTGGAACTCAACTAGTCCTGAAATCTACAGGTTTCTTTATATAATAACGGCAGGAGGCCACTGAAAAAACAGTTTATTTAAGCAGGGCCTTAAACATAACTCCCCAAATATCTGCCAATAGACATGAGCAAGATGGCTGCCAAGTGGTCAGACTTGTTTCTATGTGAACCAATAAATGTGAAAGTCAGAAAGAAGCCATATTTGTGTGTACAGTAGAAAATGCTTTAAATGATGATATTATTGAGGAGTAATCTAGACATACAGTTTGCAGACAAAATAATAAAATGACCAGTTGTGTTGAATTTATTTGTTATTTGTTAAAATACTATGAATATAATTTTGAATGTAAAATATTAATGTCTTTTGATGTAAGAGGTAAACTACACTGTATGTATATCAAATTATTGGTTATTTCTATGATCACAAACTACCTTGATGTGCATTTGAAAAATGTGTATGTGTACTGCTTATACTGGTGTTTTAATGCTTTGTGTACTTCTTGTAATATAAATGTTCTTTACTCACTGTTGCCGTTCAAAGTCTCAAAGATGTAACATTTACACTCAAACCTTTTGAGTGGATTTTCTTCGGAGTATTGTGTTGAAAACAAAACATATTCAATCTTGGCTGTAAATGTGTTAAAAATACATATTCAAACCCATTTTTAAATTGAGTCTATAATTTGTTTGTTTAGTTTTGTATCAGGAATAAAATGTTACTTTCACAGTGATTAGCCCCACTGTGAAATGTAGGAATGGCAAAGCTTAACTTTATATCTTAATTGATCAAGCATGTAGTGAAAATTCACCTAAACTTTCTCACCAACCGGCTAAGGTCCCACTTCCACACTCTCCTGTCGTTCCTGTTATTAGCAAAGGGACTCCATAACAATAGTGACTAGGTGAGTGATGATGCGTCACAACAGTTCACGTTATTGTCCTTATTTCAGCCTCACCACCCCTGAAAAAGACAAAAAAAACAAAAAACAAATCGCCTCACTTTAACTTTATTTCCGGCAGCCACTTGTATAACAGAAACAAGGAAAAGAAGAGACTACGTGTTGTGGTCAAGAAACACATAACAAGTTATAGGATCCACATTCTCATCATTACGAAGACAACAGCTAAAACAATCTTATCTGCAGACATGCAGATGATGGGGTCAACATTCTAAATGATTTTCAAGTCAGCGTGTCCTGGCACGTGTCACATGGTACTCATGGTACTCTCAGTGAAAATTGGCCTCATGTCGATTAATCAGCCACTTACCATTTTATTCTCCCCCCAAAAACAGTTTTGAGTACTTTGTTTCTGTGCCAGAACAACATATCACATAACAAAGCACCTAAAGGTCTACATTAGAAGATAACTCAGAAAAGCTGCAGATTTTAGCATGTTAACATCACTGTTTTTCCACAGAGGACCCTTTTAGCAAGTGCTGCAGGCTCCTGGGATGCTGAGTGTTGCGCTGCTTTGCAAAACACCACATGTCTAGCTGATGGCAGTGTGGGGTAGCAAGTAGAAAATAATAGGGTAAGTGCTTTGGCATTTTGGCAGCCTGTGCTTTTGCTTTTACAAGTTTAAATTAGAATGAAACCTCGGACAAGTCAAAAGCTCAGCAGGAGTGAGAAATGCAGCTGATGGTCACAGATGGTGTGAGCAATACAGCGGTTTGTCTTTCTTACCAGTTTACAACCTGCTGTGGCACAACAGGGAACGTAATGAAAGTTGTTTTGTTTTTTAAATCAAAAGGGTAAAATTACAATAAACAGATTCGACATTTTTCATGACAACACTAAACCAGTGGGGGCGAACAACAGCAGGAAACAAATTTCACAGTCCGCCTCCTGAAATTAGATCCTTTTGTTTCCATCTATTCATTGTAGCTCGACAGGGAAACTGTAAAGGGGTGCGCTTTCTTATCTCAAAAAAGGCCAATTAGAAAAATGGAAAATACAAGTTTCAGTTAAACTTTTTACCACACATTGCACATGAGTTTCCTCCTGTCTTACTTCTCTCTCGCAGCAGATGGCCCCGCCCCTCCCTGAGCCTGGTTCTGCCGGAGGTTTCTTCCTGTGAAAAGGGAGTTTTTCCTTCACACTGTCGCCAAAGTGCTTGCTCATAGGGGTCATATGATTGTTGGGTTTTTCTCTGTATTTATTATTGCAGGGTCTACCTTACAATATAAAGCGCCTTGAGGCGACTGTTGTTGTGATTTGGCGCTGTGTAAATACAATTGAATTTAATTGAATGAGGACTGTGTATCAGGGGAAGTGCATCAGAATGAGAGCGTCTAATAACTTCAAATCTATTCACTAAAAACTCAAGGGATGCAGATTTGTTCACACTATGTGTCATCACCTCTCAAATGCTCTTCTGTTTAAACCTGGATTTTTTGTGACATCTCAAAACATTGGCATTTTAATTCCTGCTGGCCTGTTATTTTGCTAAAATAACTGTATGACACCACAGAATAATTTTAAACATCTCTATCTGGCTTTGTTTAGCAAGCTATTTGTGCTCAGGGCCAGAAGTCACACAAGTGATGTATATTTACAGGTATTAACCATGTGTGCCTCTTCCTTAAAATTGAAAAGGCATTGCTAATAGACTTTCAAGGCATTTCAAAATAATCAAATCTCTCAGGGCTGGAGGCGGCGTAGTTTTAGTTGTTGTTAAAACAATATCTGGTTTTCAGGCAGAACGTTTCTCCTGAGGAATCTGCTGGATCAGCGTAATCATTACCAACAGGTACCATCAGCCACATGATTCTCTGGAACATCTGCAGTTTTCATATGTACCTACTTGACATATCTGAACAAGTTGAAAGAGGTAAATTCTTTTATAATACACGTGTAATTTGTGGAGGAGGTTTTTTTGCAAATGTAACAGTGTGCGAGGTCAGGCTACTTTTTGGAGTAAAGTTGTGCGATAGGAGTGAGAGCAAAAGAGAGAACGGGTGAGAGTGGGAAGCATTTTTTCCTTGTAGTTTTGTGAGATATTTCTCATAATGCTACTTGAATCTGACTTTTTGAGGGGAAAATTTACAAATGTCAGAAATGCAGACTGTTTTATCCTCAGACTTTCATCCACTTACTAGATTTCATATTATATCTAACCCACAACTCTGTAACTTGCTCCATAGATAAACATGTTATGTTACAGCAGCATATTCATTACTGAGACGTGTAAGTATTGTAGATATACAGTATGCACAGTTTCCCGATATATCTACATATAATGTTTGATCAAATTTAATATGAGAACATTTATGAACGTTTCCACATTCATGGATAAATCATATCATGAGAAATAGAAGTTATACAGTGCATACAAAACAAATATTTACTAGTGATGGCAATTCATAATTCAAGGTTTTTCAATCCTTTCATATTTGAATTGTAATAACTATATATAAAATTAGTTTATATTTAAATCAGTGCAGGACCTGAGGAGGTCTTCTGATCTAATTTAAGATGATGACTAAGTCTAATTGACTGCCCCATCCAGACAGCAGCGTGAAACAATGTCGGGGCTCCCACTGTGCTTATCCAGCCATGTAAGAGTAATCCAACAACGTAGTGGTGAATAGAGCCCATTTGTTCTGACTTATCACGCCGGTCTCTGTCCAGATCCATGTGTGCTGCAGGACAGTAAGTCCTCGACACGGTTAAATAAAAGGGACTTGATTGCCTTTTATTCCTCTTAATTAGCTTTGGGACCTGCAGTAATTTAACAGCTGTAGTGAAATATTTACATACTTGAACGAACTTATCCTGCTCTAACTAAAGACTATGATGAGGCAAGAAAAACTTGGTCCCTTTGTTCTCACTTGCCTGGTTGGGGTTTCTCTTTGGGCCAGTGTGAAGCAAAGCAAAGAGTAATCAGGAGTCTGATCAGGTGACATCATGTAGCCTTGTAACCTGTCCTTGCTGTATATGGGACCCCAGGGTGAACATCAGTTGGAGGTGTGAAAAGGGAGCGTTTTGGGAAACTGAGTGAGGTCCTACATCAGCAACTCAGATGATGCTAAAAATAATCAGCAGTCAATTCAATTCAGTTCAAAGGTCCTGGGTTCAAATCCACTGGCTGGCTGGCACTTTGCTAAGTGGAGATTTTGTGCTTTTCCTGTGCCTGTGAATAACTGTCTGGCTCTCGCTGTGTGTACGCTGGCCTGTCCAGCATGTATGCTTCCTCTTGCTCTGTGACAGCTGGGATAGACTCCAGCCCCACTGCAACCCTGGCTTGTACAAGCAGAGGAAAACAGATGGATGGCTAAATGAATAAAACTGTGTGGATCAGCTGTGAGGCATGCAATGAGGAAGCATTTATTAAACATTAATACTGACACTATGGGAAAAGGAATTTCCCATTTAGGAGTTTCAGCACCTAGGTGCTTTAATTTGCATGTTCTCCCACAGTCCAAAGAGGTTCCTCCCACAGTCCAAAGAGGTGCTTATGAAGTTAACTGGTCTAAACAGACTGTGGATGTGAATGTGAGTGTGTGATTGTTGGTCCTGGTTGTACCTCACCTCTTGTCCTTTGACAGCTAAGATAGGCTTCAGAAAATGGATAGGTGGGCGGTTTGGCTCTATCCTCACATTTCTTCATTTTATCTATTTGAAAATTGTTAGAAAATAGTCATATTTAATTCTGTAAAGAGTTTCCACACAGGACGAATTTCTTTTTAGTATCGTCTGGTTTTCAGGCAGAATGTAACAGAAAAACAAACATGTTTCATGATTGATGTGCTGGTTTGTATGAGCACAAACTGCACTTGGTTGATAAGTGTGTCACTCTTTGTGGTTAGTTGGTGCATTCACCCGGTCACTTTACTTGATGATGACCATCATGGGAGAGAAAGCCAGCTCAGAAATTAAAAGTATATATTTTTAATAACTGCAGCCTGTTTTTAGAATAAGACATTTTTATTTGTGTCCATTTTCTTCTTTTGCAATAGGACTTGCAAATACCACATGAAAAGGAACTTGAAGTGCAGCGTGATGATTTAGAAAAAAACATAAATGACAGAAGTGGACAATGTCCAGTTGATTCTGTTGGTGTTAATGTGATGTTTCTGCTGTTTTGTCTCCTGCAGCTTATTGGCTTTTCATTTCTACTGACCAGCAGTCAGCCACATTACCTCTCTTCCTAATGCTCTGTTTCACCACAGGTATTATCACCATCATCATTACCTGTGTTGGCTGCAAAATACCCTGGAACAATTTCAATTTTCAAGTGCACCTTCTTCCTGGAGGGGTTCAGCTACATTAGTTACTATTGTAACTAATGTAACATTAGTTACTATTGTAACTAATGTAACATTAGTTACTATAGTAACTAATGTAGCTTGTGGGAGATTGAGGGAATGGTTACCGCTAAAGGTAAATCTTCAGTACTAACATATACATAAAAAAGCTATAGCTTCAATATGATCTTTTACACTTAACAAATGCCTTAGAACAAACCTTCTGCCAAGATCGAAATAAAGGAGCTAAAGTATTCTGTCTAATGATGGTCATTGCTCTAACATAGTAATAAAATTGCAATACGATAACATAAAGGTGCAAAACATTTGAAGTTCTTAGCCTAAATGCATCATCCCAAGGCTTAGCAGCAAGACTATTAAATATCACAGATAAGATGAATTTTACCTTGATGGGGTGATGTGGGCAAATCGTTGTACCACCCACTTGAAGTGGTAATAATTTAACCACAGCAGGGGTAAAGCTGCAGTCCTGCCATGTTTAATGGCACCACAAAGACAAAATACACAGAACTCCTTCTAACTGTTGAATATTTCTTAACATTGCAGTGGATTTTAATCCCAGAAATGAGCCTGCCGAAAGGTAATTATTCAGGAAGCTTGGACATGTGACCACATAAGGACCCTTCATATCAAAGGAAAACTTGCCTTTCACTGGAGCTCTTAATATACACTCTTTCTTTCTCTCTCTATGTTGTAATATATGCAAAAGTCTTGATCCACACCTTATCTCTTTACATTTTACTCGTCAAATATATACCATATAGAGAGAAAGTCAGTATTTAGTGTGACCTCCCTTCAGTCTTTTATATTGCTTGAACCTTCTTTGGCAAGCTTTCTTCAAAGCTCTTCTTTGGATAATTCTGCCTTTTGTTCTATTTTCGGTCAAGACAATCCCACAATGCTTCAATAATGTTCAGCGCTAGCCTCTATGCACCAGTAAGACCTGTTGCCATGGATTTTCAGTGCAGTTCTTGTGTTATTTGACATACTTCAGCCTTTCCCCCTGTTCTCGTTTCCTTAAGTATGGCTTTGTGAAAATCGCCACGAGACTGTAGCAGCATAACCACAGCATAATTTGCAGTCAAGCAGTTTGGCATTATATAAATAAAATTGAATTGATTTGGAAAAAAGATCCAGCCCTGACTATAAACTTTAGCAAAAGTACACCTTCAAGCCTAATCAAATCAAATCACTTTTATTGTCACATCACATGTGCAGGTACACTGGTACAGTACATGTGAGTGAAATTCTTGTGTGCGAGCTTCACAAGCAACAGAGTTGTGCAAAACTACAATAACGTAAAACAAGCAAAATATAAGAATGGCTAAATCTGAGACTAATAAATATATGTACAATATATAATAGTATATGCATTACTGGATGTGTATGCTAAATATGTTTTTCTACGTGTGTGTGTGTGTGTGTGTGTGTGTGTGTGTGTGTGTGTGTGTGTGTGTGTGTGTGTGTGTGTGTGTGTAATCTTAAAAGTACAGGGAGTGCCTGTCTCCAGAAGCCAGACAGGGAGTTGAGTGGAGTCCAAAACACATGTAATCCTGCCCTACTGAGATAACTGGACATTATACAAGTCTGTAAGATATTATGAGGTCTTACATCCTTGGAAATATGAGATATGAGAGCATGTTCTGTCTTTCTGTTCCCCATCAGTATTCTGAATCCCTGTGCTACCTTCCTCTAACTGTAATTTCTTTATGAAGTTACTTTAAGTTACGAACAATTGCAGAGAGAAATAGTTATGTCCACGCAGTCATGCAAAAATTATTAGGAGGCTGGTGCAGTGGATGACAAGATAACTACACAAGGGAGGCATTTTTAACTTTGCTTTGCTCTTACATCTGTTACATCTGTTTCATAGCAACAGAGCTAAAATGATTCATGTCTCACAGTCACATCCTTTATTTCTAACTAAATACACTTTCTGGTTCTGCAGAAGCATAAGAAGATCTACTGACCGCACCAGGCCATACCTGGAGATCCTCGAGCAATGGTTTGTTGTCTTTTTCCACGGCCCGGGGGAAAAGAAGGGGACAGAGAGTTTGCAATCAGACCTCAGAAGCGCTGTATCAACCTACAAATTAAGAAATTAGGATGGCAGAGTCAGTTGCTTTATTTGGGTCATGTTTGAAAAGATGCTTTTATGAAAAGCTTTCCACAATTTTGACTTTTTTTAGTCATTTTGTTTCATTCTGCCTCACCTGTAAAACACTTTGTAATGGTTTTACATTTAAATTGTATGACAAAGCGAAGAACCTGAAATTATTTCATAATGGACATGCAGCTATGACCTTCATACTGAAGTAATCACTTTTTGTTGCTCACTTGAATTATATGTTGTTTACACGTCTTTGGAGGGTTCATAGAAAAACAAGCAATGCCATTCACCAAAATACTATCAATTTTATGTTTTCTATTAAAGCTGTTGCGATTTACAATGGAAATTAAAACGTAAATCATATCATCAGTTTAAATTCTCTCATTTGCAGAATGAGCAATGATGCTAATAAACTTACTGACTAATGAACATCTGAAGATTTCATTTCTGATTACTAGATATGCGTGGAGGATTTATCTGTCTTTGCAAGAAGCTCATGAGACACAGCGCATGGCTAAACCCTCAGTCTTAAGTAGTACACATGTATTTTTCTACTAAATATTTAATTCTGATACTATTGCACATGCCTCCTGAAAAGAAATGGTGGATAGACGCAGGACATTTCCATGACACAAATTTCCATCTTGGATGCTGCCTGTTTTATCTTTTTGCCCCCCGGCGAGGTGAGTAATGATGGCACTTCTCTGAAGGATGTAGCTTAAATCCCTTAAAGCTTGTAAAGGCCTCCAACTGTGCATTTTAGCGATGTCAGAATTTCACCTTCCCCCTCAATAAAAATGTCTGAAAATCACTGAAAATGAAATCTCAGCAGGACACGAGGTCAACTTGAATGAGCCACTTGAAGATCAAAGGAAACACTTTTGTTCTATTATTCTATTGCCCTTGCACAGTCTATTAAAGCACTACCTGTCTGCCAAAGAAGCCTGCTGCTCATTTTTCTTTAATGCTCATTTTTCATTGACTCTAAATTTGCATACTGCAGATTGAAAATGTCTTTAAACTAGGCTGGAGCCTACTTTAAGATGCCATATGGCATAAAGGCTGAGAGGCAGGACGAACCCTGTACAGAGTGCCAGTGGATGCGAGGATTAATGCCCCGTTCATGCTCATATTTACACACCTACAACCAAACTAGAACTACTGGTTAACCTAACACATTCAGATGTCTTTGGGAGGGCGTCTAAGTACCCAGAGGTCCTGCACAGGGAAAAAATGGAAACTGCACCTAGTCAGGCTCCAGCTAAGGGTTTGAACCCAGAACTTTCTTGCTGTGAGTTGACATTTCTAACAACTGCACCACTGTGCCGCCTCCGTAAGGAGTATGAGCTGTAGCTTATCCGCTCCAAGCTTCGGCATGTTCTCCAGTAACAAGTGGCTAGTTGAGTTGTCGTTGCCTTTCAATCAGCTCAAAGCAATTAGTCCACTCCCCTCTGACCTCTGGCACCAACGAGTCATTTTCAATCACAGAAATGCAATTCACTGGACATTTTCTTCTTTGCAGTCTATATAAACCATACACCACACACAACAAACACTCAGAACAGTTTGTCTGGCACTAATAACATTTTCTTCCCCATCCTGATTCTCATTTTAACCTGCTGAGTCTATCAGCAGTTTGCCTTCACCATGTCTACATGGTTGAGTGCGCTGAACTGCTGCCATGTGATTGGATAAATGACATATTATAAAGCAGCTAAACAGATGTTCTTATGAAGTAATCTGTGAATTTGTGTAGTGAATGTAATGTATATCTAACAACATAGTAACTGAAATGTGCACAAACTCAAATAATATCTTATGTCATGATTGCTTAATTAGGCCTTTTTACTTGGTGTAAAACTCAGAAATCGTGTCATTTGACACATCAAAATGGCTGAAGACCTGATGCTGGGACAGATGGGGGCACTGGTACTTATCACACACAGGAGTAGACTGACATCAGGCACGTTCTCACCACTTGAAATCCTCTGTTTGATTTAGCCAAGGTGTGACACCTGGATAGAGCGTGCAGGAGGCAGGACATCACACCCGCTAGCTTTGAATTTTCTGAATATATTATCTGCTATTCTCCCATATTGGCTCAGTCAGACATTAAACAGACTTTGTTCAGGGGAGCTAGTGCTGCAAAGACTGCTCAAAGATATTCATCGACACACGCAGCTCTGCCAGCTAATGCCTAGAAAGGCTCACGGCTCCCGTGCATGTGTGAAAACGGCTATAGACAGCCATCCCCAGGGGGAGAGGTGAAGACAAGGAAAACAAAGCCTGATGAATTCATCGCCACAACTCTCAACACAGAGTCTGTCAGTACAATGTAAAATGCAAACGCACGACCTTAAACGCAACCACTTAAACCCATCTGGGAGCGTGGAAACAAAAGATGAACCCTCGGCTGAAATTGCCCTGTCAAATAGGAACAACATTAATCTCACACAGCTGACATAAGCTTAGATCTTGTTTGATTTCAAAAATGAAAACAAGTTGGACACAACGTATTATGGGCTCATTTCATCCCCCTTGTGTACTCTAAAGATGTCATTATGATCTAAGACAAGAGTTAGGAACAAAAGGCAGAGATATGAGAAGAACACACTGAGAACTAAGAAGCCGTAATAACATCTGGTGCATCTTGGACCAAAAAAGGAGATAATTTGGTTAATCATGAAAGGGGCTTATTTTCCTGTCCTACTTTCAACATTTCGGCATCAAGGAGACAAGCTGGGTCCTTCGATATAGGCTGTGACTGAAGTCAAAATGTCCACATGAGGGACACGGAAACCAGCCCTGCTCAGACACAGACCCAGACACTGGCTAAAAATAAATAAATAAATAAAACATTTACAATACCTTTATGCTAAACTATAGACTAATTAGTCCTGCTAAAACCAGCGAAGCAAGAGAAAGCATGGTTTCCTCTTTGCTATCTTTTAACAACTGTGTTTTTGAGTGACTATTTTGCATTTTGGTCATGTCAAATTAAGTTACATTATACATAATTACAATGATGCACTTTACTGACTCTGCAGACGTGCATAAAGATAGACTACAAAAGAGGATTGCATAAAAAACACTCTTGCTGCTATAAAAATCAAACCATGGTACAAATGGATAGTGACACACTGGACTTTAAAGTCTTAACCTCTTAAGCCCCAAGCCTTTCTGATCTCCTGCCTTTTGCCCCTGTATCAGGGGGCTAAAAGCAGGAGATCAGGTAGGCTTGGGGCTTAAGAGGTTAAATGTCTCGTTACCAAGGTTACCAGTAAAACAAGGCACTAGTGCAGTGGTGAGTTTTCTTGTCGGCTTTTCACCAAAAAGTTTTGTTCATTTCTTTGTTTATTTGTTAAGCCACACAAGGCATCTAACACAAGGCATGAACCGCTGTTACATCTGTTGTGTTGTTCACAACAGACAACTTGGCAAAGAAGTTTTAAATTGAACTTTTAGACACTTTGTGTTGGGATCTTGTCAAAATTGATGGATTTATGAAAGCAGAAAACTAATGTCAGATTTTCATCCAACATTTAGTACAACATCTGTTTGACAACAGCTTTATTTTTTTTAGCATGAAAATGATCCCAAACACACTGCCAGTGCAGTAAAATCATACCTGGAACACTATCCTCCCCCAGAGCCTTCAACATTATTGAAGCAGTGTGGGATCATCTTGAGAGAACAGAACAAAAAGCAGTCGACATCCAGAGAATTATATTTCAATTCAATTCAGTTTTATTTAAACAGTGCCAAATCACAACAACAGTTGCCTCGAGGTGCTTTACATTGTAAGGTAAAGATTCTACAATATTACAAAGAAAACAGAGAAAACCCTAACAATCACATGGCCCCATATGAGCAAAGCTGTGGCAACAGTGGGAAGGAAAAACTCCCTTTTAACAGGAAGAAACCTCCAGCAGATCCATGCTAAGGGAGGGGCGGGGCCATCTACTGCGACCGGTTGGGATTAGGCGATGAAGACAGCACAAACGACATGGTGTGGAAGAGAATGTAAATAACTGAATGCAGACAGGTGCAAAAAAGAAAAACAAGAAGAGCTTTGAATGTCCTTCAATAACGCTGGAGAACTATTCCTGAACACTACCTAAAGGAAACTTGTCTGAGAAAGTTCAGGATGTGTATTAAAGTATTAAAGAGCTGACGGGATGGCTCAAGACTTACACAATACTCATACTGTGTATGGATTTGTCTTGACTGATATGATTATGAGTCTCTGTAAAGAAGCTCCTAATCCTCATAAGTGTTTCCCTAGATACCTCTCTTTAACACACTCAAAGATTACCAATTTACACAGCCTTGTCTCTGGCTAACAGATAATGGTAGAGATCATGGTTGCTGTAGAAACCAGACAATATTTCAATAAACTCTAAGGTGAAGGGAAAATGCACCTGTTCCCTGTGCCCTACAAACAGCCATCTATAACAAAAAAGACTAAATTGTTCTCTGTGGTAATGCTTCCTCCTCACGTTGCCCTCTGGGAATGTAATGTTTTGTAAATTGGCATCTAATCTTTCAATTCAAAGGCCATCACTGATGTCCTGTATGTATCGAAAATTGGAAAAATGAAGCCTGACAAAACCACTTCAAGGTTGTGCTCTGACCTTCCTTTTGTTTGGAGAATTTGGTGCTGTTCTTTGTAATAACGTCTGTCAATCAGGAGACAAAGTAAGCAAATAAATGAAAAAAGCACTCAGCTTCATTGAATTTACATGCACACTGCATTCACCTGCATTGCAACTGGGGCTACCAACCATTTAACCACCACCAGCCATTGCAAGTTAAAGACAGAGCTTAGAGTTGAGTGTTTCCTGATATCACCAGGAACAATCTCTCATAATTAATCTGTTATTAAGTAACAAGCATCTACTAAAGCCCTTTAGCAACTCCTTTCCCCCCCTTTTTTTGAAGGCTTTAATATGTAACAGACAAAATATGAGGAGGATTCCTCAATAACTCTTCATTACTAAATAAATATACTTATAATATGATTTTTTTAATTTGATATAGACTGTACATCTGTGTCCCTCTGTAGTCATAAATGGATTGGTTCTTGTATAGTATTTGTCACATCATTCCCTCACACATTCATCCAAACACTTTTTCTATGTCTATGTTTTTTTTTCCTTATCTTTCTACTGTAAGAGCTTTCTATTCTATGCAGTGTCTTACCCAAAGATAGTTTGGCATGCAGACTGGAGCAGCCATGGATGAAACCACCAACCTTCCAATTAAAATACCCGCTGATCTACTTCCTGAGGCACAGCCACCGCTTTCATCTGTTCGCCTATTCATCCACCCACAAACTCCTCCTACACAGTTGAGCTACATCTGTAAATGTACATGTGTGTCAGATCTATGTCGCAGACTGGAATCCCTTTTTAAACATTCACCTAAACCTTCTACAGAAGCTGCACCTCCTGAGATATGTAGCTACACGCCGGGTTGAATGGCCTTCCACTTGAATGGTGTGGAAGGCTGCCATGTAAGGATGAAATGATTACTACATAAGGTAGGACGTAGATTTCTAAATCAAGCGTCGTGCTCCTGAAGGTTACTAAAGGTACTGTTTAACTCATACTCTAATGTCACCGTGTTACCAGTGTGCTAAAATGACCCATTTTCAGCATTATTGCACTAATAAAATGTTATAAAAGTATTACATTGTTTTTACTTCACGACAAAAAAAATCTAATTCATACCCAAAAAGGCTAACTAATATATAGTATTATTTGAAGTCTTCACATTGGTTGACAAAACCACCTAACAATGACCTAATATCACAGTTATACAGAAGGACAGGACACAGCATGTACTCGTTTTAAAATTGTTACCTGCTGTTTTGTGTAATTATCACTTTCATCTAGTTTTTAAGAGGAAAGCAGTTTCCCTTTGAATGCATAATTATAAAGCAAAACTGATTAACCTTCACCTCCTGATTAAAGGCCACGAGAGAGAGAGAGAGGGCAAAAATGCTTTGCTGAATGTATTTCACTCCTTACACCAGATTATCTTTAAGATCATATGCAATGACAGCAATGTAGTTATATTAACTGCATTAACTGTTCATTTATTTGTAACCACCAAGTTTCTGTTGCATTAGTACAATTTAAGCCTAGCAGTGTCATTGTTTATTCAGAAAACACATCATTATTAAAATAAAATAAAATCATTAACAGAATCATAATTTTAATATATAAAACAAAAAGAGTGTGGAGGCTGTGAAACAGAGCTATGACAGTAAACAAGAATACCAAAGGGAGAAACATGCAAGCCACTTCACAACACTTCAAAGTCCCATTAAGACTCACACTAGCTGATTAATCAGAGGTTTTAGAAAGAAAGGACTCATGCTGGAAATATATTTGCCTGTATTTATATGTACGGTACACTGTGTATTTTTTTTTCTTTTGCAGTCTGATAAAACTACTTTAAGGTAACCTTCCAAACACAACAACTGCTGTTCATCAGGAGACAAAAGAAAGTAATTAAATACATTAAAAAGTACCTGAAGTTTCATAATATACACTTCTGGCATATTCTCGCTGGCCAGGCCCGCAGAAGTACCAGCTGAAATTTGGAGGAAAACACATCGGGGATGCAGAGGTCAAGGACAGAAGAGAAGAAAGAAGGAGACGGTGAGACAGCGGAGGCTCGAAGCGAGGAGGAGGTATAAACTGTGTCTGCCGTCTATCGTGATGGGAAATGTGCGATCGTTAGCGAATAAAATCGACGAGCTCTCAGCACTGGTACGGAGTCAGAGGGAATACCGAGAGTGTAGCCTGATGTGTTTCACCGAATCATGGATGCACCAGGACATTCCCGATGAGAATGCTTCCGTGGAAGGCTTCCACACTGTTCGGGCGGACAGGGACAGCATCGCTAGCGGTAAGCGGAAAGGAGGTGGGCTTGCTGTTTTAGTTAACAACCGGTGGTGTAACCCTGCCAACATAACAATCAAAGAAAGGATTTGTTGCCCGGACATTGAACTGTGTGCTGTTGGACTCAGGCCGTATTATTTACCCAGGGAATTCTCTCACGTCATCTTGGTGGCTGTTTATGTTCCTCCCTCTGCTAACCCCACAGCTGCATGTGACACTATCCACTCTGCCATAGTCCAGTTACAGACTCAGCACCCGAGTGCCTTTATTGTGATCTCGGGTGACTTCAACCATGTATCACTGGACAATACACTAACAACATTCAGACAATATGTGGACTGTCCCACCAGGGGAGAAAAAATTCTAGACCTACTGTATGCTAATGTCAAGGATGCATACAGCTCCTCCTCCCTCCCCCCACTTGGTAGGTCAGATCATAACCTGATTCACCTCACCCCCCGCTATGTGCCAATTGTGAGGAGGGAACCTGTGACCACGAGGACGGTTAGTGTATCACAGACTACATAACTTTCTGCACCGACTCCATTGTTCCAGCTCAGACTGTTCATTGTTACCCAAATAACAAGCCGTGGGTGACTAAGGACATCAAAGCCCTCCTCAACAACAAGAAGAGGGCTTTCAGAGGGGGCAATAAAGAGGAGGTGAGGAAGGTCCAGGTGTTACTAAAGGACAAGATCAGAGAGGCTAAGGACAATTACAGGAGGAAGCTGGAGTGGAAACTCCAGCAGAACAGCATGAGAGAGGTGTGGAGGGGCATGAAGACCATCACTGGATTCAGGCCAACCAACAGCAGGGGAGCTGAGGGAGGTGAGAATAGAGCTAACGAGTTGAATCTGTTTTTCAATAGATTCGACACCACAGTGTCTGCTCCCACCCCCACAACCTCACCTGTAGTCAGCCTGGAATCCAGAGCCACACCACTGTGCCAGCCTCTCTCTTCACATGGCGCTGTTGCCTCCTGTGAGATTCCTGACACCCCTCCCCCACCCATCACCTTCACTCAATACCAGGTTGAGATGCAAATGAGGAGACTTCACTCAGGCAAGTCTGCTGGACCAGACGGAGTGAGTCCCCTCGTCCTCAAGACCTGTGCCCCCCAGCTGTGTGGAGTCTTTCATAAACTGTTTATGCTGAGTCTGAGTCTGCAGAGGGTCCCAGTGATGTGGAAGACATCATGCCTCGTCCCTGTACCAAAGACGCCACGTCCCAGTGGCCCCCAGGATTACAGGCCCGTGGCACTGACCTCCCACATCATGAAGACCCTGGAAAGGCTCATCCTGGACCAGCTGCGACCCATAGTAAGACCACATCTGGATCCCCTTCAGTTCGCTTATCAGCCCCGTCTTGGAACTGGGGACGCCATCATCTACCTGCTCAATCGTGTCTACACCCATCTGGACCAGCCGGCGAGCACTGTGAGGGTCATGTTTTTTGACTTTTCTAGTGCTTTCAATACCATCAGGCCGACCCTCCTGGGTGATAAGTTAGCAGCGATGCAGGTGGATGCTTCCTTGGTGTCCTGGATTGTTGATTACCTGACAGGAAGACCACAATATGTACGTCTCCCACAGTGTGTGTCTGACAAGGTAATCAGCAACACAGGGGCACCACAGGGGACTGTCCTCTCCCCCTTCCTCTTCACCCTCTACACCACAGACTTCAGCCACTGCACAGAGACCTGCCATCTTCAGAAGTTTTCTGATGACTCTGCGGTGGTTGGATGCATCAGCAGGGATGATGAGACAGAGTACCGGGCTGTGGTCGACTCCTTTGTCACGTGGTGTGAGCAGAATCATCTGCAGCTCAACGTGGCAAAGACAAAGGAACTGATCGTGGACTTCAGGAAGACCAGGAAACACTTGACCCCTGTTTCAATCCAGGGGGTCAGTGTTGACATTGTGGAGGACTATAAATACCTTGGAGTACACATTGACAATAAACTGGACTGGGCTAAAAACACCACAGCACTTTACAGGAAGGGCCAGAGTCGTCTCTATTTTTTGAGGCGACTGAGGTCCTTCAACATCTGCCAGAAAATGCTCAAGATTTTCTATGAGTCTGTTGTGGCCAGTGCGATCCTCTATGCTGTTGCATGCTGGGGGAGCAGGCTGAGGGTCGCAGATGCCAACAGACTTAATAAACTAATCCGTAAGGCCAGTAATGTTGTGGGGATGGAGCTGGACTCCCTCAAGGTGGTGTCGGAGAGGCGGATGCTGTCCAAGATAAAGACAATGTTGGATAACACCTCCCATCCACTCCATGACATGCTGGTCAGTCACAGGAGCTCGTTCAGTGAGAGACTGAGATTACCGAAAAGCACCACTGAACGACACAGGAAATCTTTCCTGCCTGTGGCTCCCTGTACAACGCATCCACTTAACACACTGGTTACTGCTACAACTACACGTTTCTTTCCAGCTATTTATTAATGAGTGACATATGTATATATATATATGTATATATTGTACTATTCTTAGTTAGCGTATTGTCTGTCTTGTCTTAATGTTGGTTTATGTTGGTTTATAATGGAGCACTGTAACAAAAAAAATAATTTCCCCCAGGGATCAATAAAGTATTCTGATTCTGATTCAAACAAGCTTTCATTCAACAAGTGAACAAGAGCTTAAATGATGCAGTTTAAAGGTGGAATTTTCCTAATAACAGGAGCACAAACAGCACTTCTTTATTTTCCTCAATGTTCAAATGGTGACTCATTAATTAGGTAACCAAATGTTACCAAGTGTTCCTTAGTGTAGTGTCTAAAAACAATTATATGGATGCGTTTTCTACACAGTAGAGGGCTAAATGGAGAATTCAGCTTAGTACATTTTAAGATTGACCCTGATTATCATCCTGTAGCTTAAGGTGTCAGAAAGACGGCTCTGTTGTTGGACATGAGCTTTGGTTATATTTCTGTACTTATTCTGTAATTGAGAACGAAGTAGATACAGAGCAGAAAAAAAGGTGGCTGGTCTTTGTTTGGTTTGTTTGTGTTTTTTTGTTTCAAAGCAGGTCGGGATTGTTCAAAGTCCAAACATAAAGCAACTCAAAGAAAAATCATTTTCACCAGAAACCTTCTCATATTGTTCAGAATATAAACACTTACTTCAGTGATGAGTGACTGCAGCCAATATTCTCCTACAGTAACAGCGGCGCATCAAAGCTGCTCATAAACAGCAAAGTAAATAACAGCAATAAAAACACAATTACTCTGTGGAAAGTATAAAAATCTGATACAAGCAGACAATGTGTATAACACGCTGCATAACTGAGTGAAATGTGATGCTGAACAAAATAACTGAATCGGCATAAATTCACTTTGAGGCTTACAGCAATACAGGGAGTGCAGAATTATTAGGCAAATGAGTATTTTGTCCACTTCATCCTCTTCATGCATGTTGTCTTACTCCAAGCTGTATAGGCTCGAAAGCCTACTACCAATTAAGCATATTAGGTGATGTGCATCGCTGTAATGAGAAGGGGTGTGGTCTAATGACATCAACACCCTATATCAGGTGTGCATAATTATTAGGCAACGTCCTTTCCTTTGGCAAAATGGGTCAAAAGAAGGACTTGACAGGCTCAGAAAAGTCAAAAATAGTGAGATATCTTGCAGAGGGATGCAGCAGTCTCAAAATTGCAAAGCTTCTGAAGCGTGATCATCGAACAATCAAGCGTTTCATTCAAAATAGTCAACAGGGTCGCAAGAAGCGTGTGGAAAAACCAAGGCGCAAAATAACTGCCCATGAACTGAGAAAAGTCAAGCGTGCAGCTGCCAAGATGCCACTTGCCACCAGTTTGGCCATATTTCAGAGCTGCAACATCACTGGAGTGCCCAAAAGCACAAGGTGTGCAATACTCAGAGACATGGCCAAGGTAAGAAAGGCTGAAAGACGACCACCACTGAACAAGACACACAAGCTGAAACGTCAAGACTGGGCCAAGAAATATCTCAAGACTGATTTTTCTAAGGTTTTATGGACTGATGAAATGAGAGTGAGTCTTGATGGGCCAGATGGATGGGCCCGTGGCTGGATTGGTAAAGGGCAGAGAGCTCCAGTCCGACTCAGACGCCAGCAAGGTGGAGGTGGAGTACTGGTTTGGGCTGGTATCATCAAAGATGAGCTTGTGGGGCCTTTTCGGGTTGAGGATGGAGTCAAGCTCAACTCCCAGTCCTACTGCCAGTCTCTGGAAGACACCTTCTTCAAGCAGTGGTACAGGAAGAAGTCTGCATCCTTCAAGAAAAACATGATTTTCATGCAGGACAATGCTCCATCACACGCGTCCAAGTACTCCACAGCGTGGCTGGCAAGAAAGGGTATAAAAGAAGAAAAACTAATGACATGGCCACCTTGTTCACCTGATCTGAACCCCATTGAGAACCTGTGGTCCATCATCAAATGTGAGATTTACAAGGAGGGAAAACAGTACACCTCTCTGAACAGTGTCTGGGAGGCTGTGGTTGCTGCTGCACGCAGTGTTGATGGTGAACAGATCAAAACACTGACAGAATCCATGGATGGCAGGCTTTTGAGTGTCCTTGCAAAGAAAGGTGGCTTTAATGGTCGCTGATTTGTTTTTGTTTTGTTTTTGAATGTCAGAAATGTATATTTGTGAATGTGGAGATGTTATATTGGTTTCACTGGTAAAAATAAATAATTGAAATGGGTATATATTTGTTTTTTGTTAAGTTGCCTAATAATTATGCACAGTAATAGTCACCTGCACACACAGATATCCCCCTAAAATAGCTAAAACTAAAAACAAACTAAAAACTACTTCCAAAAACATTCAGCTTTGATATTAATGAGTTTTTTGGGTTCATTGAGAACATGGTTGTTGTTCAATAATAAAGTTATTCCTCAAAAATACAACTTGCCTAATAATTTTGCACTCCCTGTACATGAGCGTCAATAAGAAGATTATAAAGTGCATGTAGGGAATGAAAAAAGCCGAGAAAAAAAAGCTGAAACCCAGAGTGTTCACAAAGTGTGCACAAAAACAACACACAAACTGCCACCAATAATTATTTTCGCCTAATTATATTAACGACCAATTCTTGATAGTTGGGTGGAACTTATGGTGACCACTGCATCGACTGTGTTCATGCAAATCCTGCAATCCAGTAATTATGGCTAATTTATAAATATAGCTACTGAGAGGGAGTTTGATTATCATTGTCAGCCACAATGATAATTACAGGTTGCCTGATTAAACTATGCAGAAGATATGGCAGCGTATAAAAAGAAGACACAAATCTGAGCTACATCGAACGGTATTTTAAGACTTCTTGTGGATATGTCCTCCTCCTCTTTCAAACACCGTTTTTGTTCCCTTCCCTCTCCCGGTTTGATTTATTGATGCACTTAAATTGATCCTATTATGTTGTTCTAAATGTAAACCTTACCAAGTACCTCCAACAATCATCATTTTTAATGAAGTATCATAGAGCCAGAAAAAAAGTTTATAAAGAGATAAAAGGAAAAATGTAAACAGGAAATTTTAAGTCAAGATTTAATGAACATTCCCTCCAACTTCATTCAGTCCCCATTTATTTATTTATTTATTTCCACGTTTGTCCTTACGTGATTTGAGCCAAAGTAGTTTGAAATAATTTCTGAGGGGCAGGTATTTAGGTGCATCTGCTGGCTTTAAGCCGGAAAAGCAATTAAGGCTCAAGAGAAAAGTGTTTACTCTGAAAAATCAATAGACCTGCTTAATCACTGCGTATGCTTTTGGGAATAGGCAAACTAAAAGTGAAAGGTTTAAATAACACATCCAAACATAAACTGTGAGGAACGCTGACCAGTCCATTATTTTTTTTTAAATATTAGAAAATGTGTCTGTGGTGTTTTATTCAATGACCTGGTGTAAACTTCATGTGATAAATGGCAGCATTTTTCACCAATAAAGGGCCAACTTTTAAGCATTGTGCTATTAATAGTATTAGTATAGTATTAATGGAAGTGCTTGCTCCAAGGGGTCATATGATTGTTGGGTTTTTCTCTGTATTTATTATTGTACGATCACTGTGCAATATAAAGCGCCTTGAGGCGACTGTTGTTGTGATTTGGCGCTATATTAATAAAATTGAATTGAATTGAATTGAATATTAATACCTGTGACAAAGACAAAGCCACAGCTGGTTCCTGTGATACAGCTTTAAAACCCACACCGTGATGTCCAGTAAGTGGTGGTTGAGACTATTTTAAACAGGACATAATAAGCAACGCTTCTTCTGGGCTGCTGTTCTCAGCAAATCCCATTCAAAGACTAAAAGAAAAACAAATTGCTTGTTAGAGCTTCCTCACCACTTTCCAGCCTCCCCTAGTGTGGCTCTCAGCTCTAAGCCCTTCCCTCCTACTGAGAATATAAATCTTTAACAACTGTTCACAAACATAATTGAATTAAACTCAGGAAGTCGTTTTTAAGTCAAAATATGATCACTGTTTCCTCCCAAAATCAAGTGTCTATAAAATATCAATGAAAAAAAAAAGATTCGCCAGTCTTTTAAATCCAGTATTTGATTTTTTTATGATTATTTTAAAGAATTAAATATGTGAAGGGTTTCACCACTCGGTGAAACACTGCTTGAATAATTTAAAAAGAACCGAAATGTGAATTTTGAATTCATATGCCCATCCAAACCTCTTTTTTTAATGAATTAAGGATGAAACACAGGACTAACTGAACAACATAATAATGCAAATGATCCATGCTGAAAAAAAGAGTCCCTGAGTAAAGCATGTCAACCATTTATTACATTCAGGCACAACATCCTCCAGGTGTATCTAGCGTAAAACATAATTATACTGCTTCCAGAAAAGCAGACAGTAGGGTGATGAAAGCAAATTATAATAGAGGGTATGAACAAAATGCCGCAGTCGCTGTCTCCTGAGTGACAAACACACAGCAGTTAGTATTTGCATTTACATAAAAAAAAACTAGATCAAAATCATTTCTTACATTGTAAAGTCTCGCTGTGCAGTTCTTGAAAAAACATACAACATACAACAGAAGCAATGTGAGGAGGTTTGATGTTTTAGTGCAATGTTAACAAAGCTCACTGTTTTCTGAATGAAACTAAAAAAAAAAAGTGCAGATTTTTCACATGATTGTGATCATTCACATCCTGTCAGCTGGACGTCCGTCTGAAATTCATCAACTTCTCAATAGCACTGTCTGTCTTAATATTGGTATTGGTGAAGAAAAAGGTGGTTGAAGTTTAATTAAAAGTAACCTGCACTTTGAAGACACTTATATCCTATTATATTAAAAATCTTCGGTTTAAATCTGATGTTTTTAAAAACTATAGAACTTAATTTTCATAATATTTTTAACAATCTCAAAACTCTCGCCCTAAGACAGCTGGGATAGGCTTCAGCGCCCCCTGAAAAGGAGAAGCAGAAGTGAATGGATGGATGGATAGATGGGTGGAATATCAATCTCACCATTAGTCCTTTGCAATGCACTCTGGGTGGTGATATCAACTGTCTGGAACGGTGAAGGAGCCTATGCTGAGATAAAGATGTATTCTGTTCAACCTTTTTAATTTGAACCTGATCTAATGTAACCGAGGAGGAAAACATCAGGCATTACTGAAAACAAGCAAAATCATTGGAGTTTGTGTTGCAGCTGCACATTTTCAATAGACCAAGACCTCCGTAGTAAAGAGCTAAGTTTCCTGTCATCAGCTGTTGGAGGTAAGGTTAGCAGAGGTATGAATCAAACTATCATTTCATGATGGCTGCTGGAAGAGAGAAGATGGATACACCGTGCTGGTAAAGGGATAGTCATGGTAACCAACTCAGATAGACTGTGATCTTTAAACAGTGCTCATTTGGTACTAAGGGGCCCAAAGTGTGCCAAAAATCATGTCCCTCACGCCATTACACCACCAATTCTAGTGTGAATCACTGAATGTTTCTCAAAGCAATGTTTTTCCAGTCTCCTATCATCCAATTTTGGTGAGCTGCTGTGAACTGTATTTTTAGTTTCCTTTTCCTAGCTGACAGGAGTGGCACCCGGTGTGGTCTTCTGCTGCTGTTCAGAGATGCTGTTTTGCATACCTTGGTTGTAACAAGTTGCATGTGAATTACTTTTAGCCTTCCTACCAGTCACTTAAATCATCGTTCTGCCTAATTCTGATGCTCAGTTTGAACTTATTTACTTACTTATTATTTTGGTGCACTGAAAAGCTAGATTTTTTTAATCTGGCTGTGAAGCACAGCTGAACTGTAAATGAACTCAAATACATTATAAATATATATATTCAGTTTTATCAGCTGTGAGATGATTAGTGTGAATGGGATGCATTTAAAAAGCAGATGCTTTAATTAGTTAAAAAGATGCAAATATATGCTAGATTTGAGTTCTTGGATGAATAATAATTTAACTGGTTTCTGGGTTTCTCCTACTTACAAAGTTTACAGAGCATAACAGGAAAATAAAGATTAGGCCTAAAGATTAAGCTTCTAAATATTCAGACTTTTAAATTAAATAGACTGACAACCAGTCTACATGTGTTTTGTGGACTTGGAGAAGGCATTCGACCGTGTCCCTCGGGGTGTCCTGTGGGAGGTGCTACGGGAGTATGGGGTGTCTGGCCCATTGCTACGGGCCATTCGATCCCTATACAACCATTGCAAGAGCTTGGTTCGCATTGCCGGCAATAAGTCGGGGTCATTCCCAGTGGGTGATGGGCTCCGCCAGGGCTGCCCTTTGTCACCGACTCTGTTCATAATTTTTATGGACAGGATTTCTAGGAACAGCCAAGGGCTTTCACTTCGGTGGCCTCAGAATCTCATCTCTGCTTTTTGCGGATGATGTGGTTCTGTTGGCTTCATCAGGTGTAGGGATGGGTAGCGGTATCCGGTGCCATTATGGCACCGGATACCGTTGCCATAATGGCACAGTAATCTCATGGGATCATAGTCACCAAGAAAACAGTTGGTAACATACTACGCCGTGAAGGACTGAAATGCTTCACGGGTCCCCCTGCTCAGAAAAGGACATGCATAGGCCCGTTAGAAGTTTGCCATTGAACATCTCAATGATTCAGAGGAGGACTGGGGGAAAGTTATGTGGTCAGATGAGACCAAAATCGAGCTGTTTGGCATCAACTTAACTTTTGGAGGAGGAAGAACGCTACCAAAGACTCCAAGAACATTGTGCCCACCGTCAAACATGGAGGTGGAAACATTGTGCTTTCGGGTGTTTTTATGCAAAGAAAAAGAGGACAACTGCACCACATCACAGGGAGGGTGGATGGGAACAAAACGTAGATGAGAATCTCCTTCCCTCACCCAGGGCATTGAAAATGAATCATGTGTGGATATTCTAGCATGACAATGATCCAAAACACACGGTCAAAGCAACAAAATATTAGCTCAAGAAAAAAGCATATAAGGTCTTGGAGTGGCCTAGTCAGTCTCCAGGCCTTAATCCCACAGAAAATCTGTGGAGGGAGCTGAAGGTTTGAGTTGCCAAACATCAGCCATGAAACATTAATGGCTTGGAGAGGATTTGCAAAACTAGTGGCCATCTACAAGACACGTCTAACCTCTGTGATTACCAACAAAGGTTTTACTGTACACGAATCTCTGGGTTCATGCTGCCCAGAATACCCACTGGATAGTTCAGCTTGGCTGGGCACTTGTTAAGACAGAAACATATATGAAAGTGACCTCCAGGGTGATTTAACACAACTTTTCAATTTCATCGACAAACTGAGACAGAAGAGATCTCAATTCCTTAACTGATGATCTTTGTTAAATAACTCCTAATTGTCACAACTGCTAACTGCTAACTGTGGTTAAAGGGAACTTGTTGTGTCCTTGGGCAAGACACTTCACCTACCGCCTACTGGTGTTGGCCAGAGGGGCCGATGGCGCGATATTGCAGCCTCGCTTCTGTCAGTCTGCCCCAGGGCAGCTGTGGCTACAACTGTAGCTGCCTCCACCAGTGTGTGAATGTGAGAGTGAATGAATAGTGGAATTGTAAAGCACTTTGAGGGCCCCGAAAAGCGCTATATAAATGCAATCCATTATTATTATTATTATTATTAAAATCCAAACTGTGTTTTAGCCCACATTTTAAAAACCGTACATTAGGAATGTAATCAACTAAAAGTAAATACAAATGTGTCTCACTTGTTTTTGATCTAATACCTTTAGAACCACTTTTAAAAAAACAAAACAAAAAACCTCTACATCAAACAGACTGAAAATGGCACATGTGACAGATAAATGGTTGGTAATCACTGGGATAAGTAAGATAAAGTATGTAATGGTGCTCACAGTGAAAGCCACAGTAGACCAAAAGATCAATAAATTCATTTTAATACTTTAATATTAGATTAAATGTATTTAAAGAAGTTTTAAATACATTTACATAAGTGCCGCCTGAGTCATTTCCATCTGTGCAAGCAATGTTATATGAAATAAATTCCCTGTTCAAACTCAGTTGTTTTGTTAATTGTCTGTTTGATCTAGAGAAGTATGATTTCAGACATCATTTAATGGTGCCACTGCCACTGTGATGCCACCATCACTGCTGGATTCTAACTGATCTTCCATCAGCTCTAATTTCCATATAACTCAGTGAAACAAGGTAATCAACTCATCACACCTTTGTCTGCAATAACCTAATACATATTTCAAAGTCAATTCTGCCATATTTGCCAGTCATACACAGGAGTAAAATATTGTTTCACCCAGTCCACAAACAAAATAAGAATAATTCAAAGTTAGAATAATATGAATTATGCATGTACAGTGTCAATAGAAAATTGTACTTAGTAGTCAGTATAGACTTTTAATAAAATAAGTTTGCATATGATAGAATACTACATGATGACCTCTTTATAACTCAGACTGTTTTTAGTTCACTGTGACCCGTTATCATGCAGGGAAGGAGCAGTACCTATTAGTGCTAGATAAGAGCTTAACGAGCAGTTTCACTTCGTGCCAGGTAGAGAAGCCTCTCCTGGCACACACGCACACGCGCACACACACATATACACATCCACATTCCAATGTAATCCGGTCGTTAAGTCTGACGTCACTAGCCGTGTCTGGGCCTAAACTCCGCTGCAGGGCCATATATCAAATGATCACTATGGCATTACTGAGAGTTGAAAAACTGTCTAAAGTCTTTCATCTTTAATAAAATGATCAGCGTTCTGCTCTACCAGGTGTAACAATTGAGTTTAACATCCAGGCATCCATGAAAACGGAATTTATGACATTTAACGGAGTTAGAAGTTAGCAGGAAGTTAGCTCGCTAGCTTCTATCTAAATACAATATAGCATGTCCTGACTGCGGGGTTTTGGAAACAAATTCAAACGTACAGCTCTGTTATTACTTCCAACATAAATGAAGACAGAAAACTAAACAGCAGTGACGTTTGTAGGGTTACTGAAGTTTGGCTAGCTGGTATATAATGATGTGCTACGTGACCGCTAGCGACACAGCTATGTTAGCATAATATAAACAAGCTAACTTTTTTCCATTCGATAAAAGTTAACGTGAGTGTTCTCGGTGGTCAGGAACAAATGTAATCGCATGGCAGGATGCTGTAAAAGGACCAAACTTCAGCCAGGAGAACAATTGAGGTAATCCATCCACAATACGAGGTTAGTTATTCATATACTGCTGCATGGGCTGGGCGTTAGTTACATCCTAAGGTTTTAAAAACTGAGCTTAAATAAATGATTAGCGGTAATAAAAGCCGAGGGAGGTCAACAGTGATCACTGACTGTTTTAGGAGCTTTTTGAGATTAAATAGAAGAAAATACAAAACATTAAACATGTTAACAACACAAAAGCCATATTAAACGCAGACTACTTTAGGCCCGGAAGTAGGATTCGTCACGTCATCACTTAACGACTGGATAAACAAATGCACCTACTTTTGTATATAAATAAAGACCAGAGCGGTAACAGAGCGCACTTCACAGGGCCCCCACTCTGATGTGAGCGCTCTGTGACCGCCCTTGCAAGTAAAAACTGCAGCGCGTGTGTCTCCACTCTCTGACTCTCAGCTGAAGAAGTGTCTTTTAGAATAAATCTCTTGACATACAGTAAAGGTTTGAGCCCACAAAGTGGTCCATGAAGAAGACCAGGGGGACAGCAGTGAGTTTTCCAGCGCTATTTACTGTGCACTGCAGTAAATAGCGCTGCTGCGGTTGGAGGAAGTATATTTTTTGAACCACACAGTGATGTAGGTAGTCAAGATGCTTTCAATTCTGCCTCAGTAGAAGGAGCACAAAATCAGCACCGGGGCTCTCGCTCACATCAATCTGCAGAGGAAGTTTACTGTGTGTACTGTCTTTTTTGACCATAAATGCATTTTTGTTTGTCCAGGAAAGTTCATCTGTGTTATGCACATCCATAAATTTGGTGCTGCTCACCCTTTCCACAGCAGAACAATCCCTTTTGTTGTCTCCACATTTAAGAAGTTATTATTGCCACTGTACCACACGACCAGTTGGTTGGCCTCTCTGTGTTGTTTTTTTGGTGAGACCACATTACGTTTGTGTCATCCACAAAGTTAATGAAACCACATGCTTAGAGGACTGCAGTGCTCAGCGTGATGGTGGTCGATGTGTTGTTGTCGACCCAAAGTGCTTGTGGTCCCCCATTGATGAGGTCTATTATAAAGTGAGGTGTTCGGGCTCAGCGGGTCCAGTTTGCATACTAACTCCAAGGGGGATGATTGTGTTGAATGCCTAGCTAAAGTCTATGGACAGCATTCTGACATAACTTTTATTTTTTCATGTGTGTGTGTGTGTGCGCGTGTGTGCGCGTGTGTGCCCTGGTGGGTGAGAGCTGAGTGGAGGAAAAAGGAAGCAATGTTACTGTCAAAGGTCTCTGGTGGGTGTTTGTAGTCCGTGATGGTCGAAATGCCTTTCCCCAGACTCCTAAAGCCTTTCCTATCTCTGAGTGATTTTTTTTTTTTCTTGAATGTAGCGGTGTTTGGCTCTTCTGATGCGACATGTGACAAGTTGACCCTGGCTGCCCTCAGACTGTCAGCAGATCTGAAAGCAGTATCCCTGGCTTTAAGTAGTCTGTAGACTTCCTTATCAGCCATGACTATACTGAATATCCTGGTGTGTCATACAATTATTATATTTGGTCAAAGTGTCAGTGTTGTTGGTTTTAAGTAACTGTCTGCTTCAACATGACCCAGCCTGATGAGAAAAAGCAGTCCTGAGGTGCTTCAAATACCAACGCGCTTAAGCTTCTTCTGCTTTGTCTCACAATGTTTGCAGTATTTCCTTTCTGAATGGAAAGAAGTTACCAAGTTTGGTGTTGTGCTGGGCTGGCAAAGTAATGCAAGGCCCTGAAGTCATTATGTTAACGTGCAGTCTAAGTTGTTATTTGTCATTCGGTTGATGTCTGGCAGAACCCAACTACTACACAACTATTTGCATACCAACAAAGACAACTGTGACAACTTTGTGCACGTTTGACTTGGCCTTATCTGCTTCACACTTAAGATTTACAGACTGTTCACAGGATAACAAATAATTATGTTAGTGGTAAGCTGATCATAAGCTGATCAGTTAACCTGTGACTTAAACAGCTTCAATCAACATCTGAGAGCAGCCCAAGAGATGACAGAATACACAGAGAGACTGGAGGAAGACAGTTGAGCAGTCTGGCTAAGGAACACAAGTAAGCCTTTGAAATAGCTTTTTAGGATTTTCTGGAAGAAGCTTCCCTCATCATAAGCACTCACCCTCCCTTTTATAGCCACAATCCAGGTCACTCAGGCCAGCCTCATCTTAATGGAACCAGGGTGATGGCTTAAAGTTACACCTCTATGTAATACCTGTGGCCACAGTTTAAAGGTCTGTCCTATAATCTCAGTAAACTATACTGCTTTGGTGAGAGACCCCTAATCTCAGAGCTCCAAAAGCAAACCCAACTGAGTTTCTGGAACAGCTCAAACATTTGAAGGTTGCTTGGCACTCCGAGTTTTGAGGACGAGAGTTGTGTAACGTGTGGACTTTATGGTTTTGTTTATTATTGTTTTAAATGCCATTATGGCACTTTTATCATTGCCATCAAATTGGTATTTCTTTTTTTGTTGTTGTTGTAAACTATAGTTTATTTTAAAATAACAGTAATGCAGTGGGGCACCAGTGTGTAGGGACAGTACCTTGCTCAGGGGTACCGCAGGGTAACCATTCAGTGGATTCGAACCCCCAACCTCCCGATCATGGGGCAACCACTCTACCTACTGAGCTATCCCTGCCCCAAATATGAACTAATTAGTCAGTTTAGAATGTTTTGTATCATTTGTACAATTTTTTTTTAGTAACCAGTGTACCATATACCCATAACAACCATTTCTGCTAATTCCAGTTTCTCTACTGCAAAAACAAGCCTGAATTGTGTAATGCAATCATCTGGAGTTTGCTAACATTTTATTGCACAACAGTCCCATATCTTGTATATGTTAGTATAAACTGGTATATTATAGTCCCTAAAATGTTAAATTGCGGACAGAAAAAAGACTTAAAGGAAACATCTTAACCCTTGACCCCTGTCCTGAGTGCTTTCTGAGACTTTGTTGTGCTGTGGTGGATATTGTGACGGGTTGACTTTTTCTTTCCTTAGATATAAGTGTCACTGCAAATCAATAAAAACTTTATCTGTAATCCAATGTATTCAGTTACTGAACAGGTTTATCCTGATGTGAGAATTCGCTTCCAAACTGACAATGCCTCCATCCAAAGGGCAGATGAAACCACATCTCAGTCCAATTAAACACCTATGGATTTTGTTGAACGAAGATGTTACATGTTTTTCACACAGACAGAAACACCTGCAATTCACTTTATTTACAATAAGAAGCCAGGGGGCTATGAGTGTAGACAGGGTGTCAGTACTGCTTTTGGCCACAGTCCAGGGAGACTTCTGGGCACAAGTATGGAAGATGCCTACATGTCATCAAGATGGAAAAAAAAAACTTTAGACATGACACTATGCCATATTTTTAAAACTAAATGCTAAAGAGTTTAATTTAGAATTATCATGGGTACTAATGACCCAGTAGCTAACAATTAGCTAAAGTGTCATTTAAAATTCAAGCTACAAAGTGATGGAACCAGCCTGATGAAGAAAAAAAAAAGGTAATGTAAACGTAAACGTAATGACATGGTCACAAAGTACAGGGAAGCTTTTCAGGCATGGTTTGATTATGGTGCTGTTCTATCCACACACAATATTACTTCTGCAGCTTTATACAGTCTATTTGTCTTTGACATAAAAGGATGAAAAGACAGTCGAGCATGCAAAGCCATGATCACTTCACTTCTGAAAGTGCCATTAAATAATCACAATAGTGAAAACACCACAGAAATAATGTTCGCAATAAGCCAACAAACTCATGATGGCTGAATCTGTGATGCACTAGATCGCAGTCAGACTGACTTTGATTCAGGAACCAAAGGAACACTGAACAACCAGACAGAAAAATGTGTTGACGTCAATGAATTTTAAATTGAATTATTCATTCAGAATCCAAGAACATTCGATGCGTAACACGATATATAACATAAATGGTTCATAAATTTCCTGCATCACTAAATAAAACTAAGCATTTAAAGATACAACTTATAAACATACATATGAAATCTTTTCCTGTTCTTTTATGACCTGTTTGTCAGCGGAGCCTTGTGTAATTAGCGCTCAGCTTGATGCCATCACTGTTCAAAACGGCATCACTTAATGAATATATGTTAATATATAGTAAAGAATAATTTGTTAGTGTTTTGTATATTTACAGAAGGTGGGTTTCCTAGGCAATTCATGATTTCTTTTACTTCATCTTGGACATACTTAGACAGTCTCTGAGCTCTTATTTTGAAAGCTGCTGACCAGTTATCACATGGATAGACATTCATACCAAGGTTTCCTAAACTAACTCCATCATCTTAGACTGCAACTGCTGGTGAAATTCTACCATGAAGTTTTTTTTATAGCTAAATCCAACCAGGACGTAAAACTGTTTCCGAGTTGTTTCGTGTTCTGTGCAGAAACAGGGACCAGGAGTCCCGCCCCAAACTGCTGAACAATTTGTTTTTCCTTTGACGAAGTCGGGACTCGTGGCGGTTCCGACCCGAACACACATAACTTTAATTTAAAAAAATAAAAATCCGTGCATCTGGATTTTGGCGATTACAGGCAGATACTGACCTCTGCTGGACCAGTTCTGCTCAGTCAACTGCTCGAAATAATACAATCTTTTGTTTTTTCACAATAACATTTTCCAATACCAACAATAGCCTTTTGTATGTCTCTGATTCACTTTTTGTTGTGATAGTTGAATTTCAGCAGTGTGGGATAAATAAAGTTATATTAACAGGTGTAGAGGTGAAAAATTAAAATGTCACCAAATATATTAAATCTGACCTTTATTCATTTGTTAGGTTTACTGCATAAAACAAACTAAAGACTTTTGTGAAACTGTATGAAGACAATGACACTTTAAAGGCTTTTAAACCTGCCTGGCCTTTCTCTGTGCATAGAGCAGATGACCATATTATTACATGTATTAAAAAATGCTGGAAACTGGACATTAAAAGCAGTCAGCTTTCAGAGAACTCACAGAGCTCAGATGTTATTATCATAAACAGTAACTTGGGCATATAATAGACCCAAGTGAACATAAAGTATTGTAACCTTGTATACAGTAACAATATATGTATCATTTTATACAATTACAATGTTTTGAGGTAAAAAAAATAAATAAAAGCCATAACAAGTCTTTGTCCTTAATAAGTCACAAAATCTCAATGAGGTTTTTCATTTTTAAGACCAGATGTGTGTCGCTTCTTTAGTTGAGGCCAGCTCATTTTCATGTAAAAGTCTTTTTTTCCTGTGGTCCATCCTCTCTTCCTCAGTAGTAATAGCTTCCAAAAACTGCTACCACACAGAACAAGCTGTCCTGTGGAGGGACAATCAGAGTGCTTTTTAGGAAGCGGACTCTCGAGTGATGAACATGTGACTGAGCAGAGCACTTACATTCATGAAAACATCCTCTGCATAGCTGTCTGTGTCAGCATCCCAAAAACACCTGGAAGACATCCTGGGGAGAAAAAAAACACACAAACAGAGACCAAGCTAAGAAAATCTTAAAGTTTGAACTACTTAAAAAAAAAAAAACATGTTGAAAAAATGTAAAATAATGGTTGTGTCTTCATGAGACGGTTCTACCGTTTGCTTTTACTGATACTTCAAATTTTTAGTAACTTTGAATCACTACAGTTTTACCTTAATCAGGTGTTTGCTGATACTGATGATGTAAATATGAAGAGCAGATCTTTGATAATAACCTGAATGATCCGGTCTCCGTTCTCTGGTACAACATATGACATGTCTAAAAAATACACTGAGCCCTGAGACCTAACCGTAATCCCTGTGTCAAAGTCAGTTTCTGAAAGTCAAGAGCAAGACTAATGTTTCCAGTACCAAATGAAGACTTACTTGACTCCCTGCCCTCGCTGTTCTCCAATGACCACCTGCACAACAAGCTTATATTTGTCGAATCCTGAATCTGTTCACAAAGAGAATAGGATAGTATTTTATATGTACATCCAAAAGAAAAAAATACTGTGTAATATAAATATTAGTCAATATTTTTTACTAATCAAAATTGTTTAAATGGGAAATAATTCATTAACATTGTGGGGCCAGGAATTTATGGTGTTATACATTTATTGCTCCAACAGGCTGTTGTGAAGATCCACAACCCTTTTAGTCTTGTCATTGCTGCATTTCCACTGCTGAAACTTTCAGAAATGTTTGCATTCAAACCATTGTGGTACTGGAGCCCTGAATAAGTCAACACGCATCAAAAAGCTAACACCGATAGAAAAAGAAAGATTCCCAACACCACTGGCTAAAAATACAGCCCCCAACCATGACGGAGCCTCCACCGTGTCTTATAGATGTGTACACACTCACTGTTGTGTCTCTGTTCTGACTGTCCTCTGTCTACACATACTGATGACTTGAACCAAAAAATTCAAATTTGGATTCATTACTCATTAAGACATGTTGATTTTCAGTCCAGATCTTGTGTAATTTGGCGTAATTCCAGCCTTTTCTCTCTTTTTCCTTTCTTAAAGAATGGCTTCCTGACAACCACCATTCAGTGAGACCATTTCTCATGAACCTTCAGTGAAGAGCAGATGGATCAGCAGAAGGGGCAGTTCCATCTCTCAGGTCCTGTGTCAGGTCTCTGCAGGATTTTTTTCCAACTTCTTAAGGAAAAAACCTTATTTACCTAAAGATGTCTTAATGACTTTCAGATACAGTTCATCTGCTGTACATAGTTTTTTAAGCCTGGCACGTCTTCTTTTATCTTCCACTTCTTCAGTTTCCCCAATACAATACTAGCACACTGGACACTATGCTAAGATATACTTGATTTTGACAAAATAACTTGTTGGGAATCACCATGTTGGCTCAAAAAATATTTTATGCCTGTCAAATTATATGTTCATTTTTCTTATATTCAACTAAAGTAATGGGAACAATCATGTGTTTTTGTGACAGGCTGCTTGTAACAAAGTGCCTAAAGACACAATTTAAAATGAGTTCTTTGGCAAGTTTTCTGTTATAAGTAGACACAAACACTGGTTCATCCCCTGAATGGTTTATAGATCAGTGTTAAGTAGTTAACAAAAAAATTACGAAAATTATGCAAATGGTCAGGTAAAAGGACTGGACTGAAAATAAGAGAATAAGTTGGCCATGGCATTCAGAAAGCCTGGAGAACTATTGCTCAGGACCAGTTTTTAAAAATGTAAAAAAGTTTGGCTCCTAGGAAGAAAAATATGAAGAAATGCGGGGTGACTCAAGGTTTCTGCACAGTACTGAAGCTGAAAATCATGACACATATTGGCCTGAGATGTAGTGGTAGCTGCATGAAAAAATTTACATGCAGCAGATTAAAATGCCTCATCTTTACAGGTCTGAGTACCACAGTGGAAATGCAGAAAACAGCCGTTTGAAGGAACCTTTCAGTTACTTGGAAAAAAGTGCCTATGACACCTGGGTACCTCTACATGAAACACAAGTTTACTGTCATTTAAACAGATACACAGATGGTTGCCACATTCGATAATTAAAGTGGTCATTTTAAGCTGCGGCTAAAATTTTCAGAAATAATTGAATGTTCTGTCCTTTTGACAGCACATGAGAGCGACAATGCTTCACTCACTCTTTACTTTGTCCTTCACAGAGTCTGCCAGTGAACGGGTCAGCTCTGGGACTTCCTCTGGATTGTACTGCACCCCAGACAGTCGCTCCCTCACAATTTCACGAATACACTCCTTCACAACAGCTGGCCTGAACCTGCAAGATTTACAGGAAAACAACAAGACAGCAAATGAACCTTCCAACGAGCACAATGAGCCTCTGATACACAAATATCTTAATAATGGCAACATGCATGCTAATAAACGTCATGTGAACAATACATTCTATATTCAATAGGCTATAAGTTTTTTTCATTTGCATTTTAAACTTATTTACCTATGGCACTGTATATTGTAATTACATGCCTAAAGTAATCACATTTGAATGCCCTGGTACATCTGCATTGTACAGGAAAGATAGGTAAAGTTCCTGCAGATAAATCTGCATGAAAGCTGTAACAGACTAAACTTCGGTTAAAAATTCAAGTTTGCACACGTAACCACATTATTTTGATTGACGAATGGTAGTATTTATACTACTAAATTAAGTTAGATGACGTTAGATGTCATTTATTCAAGGCTGGAACAACTGCGCAGCTAAAAGTAGACCGCGAATCAGCTAGCTAAAAGGCTAAATTAAGTTTTCTTTACTTGTGTGGGAAAAAAAGCTGTTTAACCACATGAATCAACTCACTTCTGCTGATGATTGGGTCGTATGTGGTAAGTATCGGACTCCCCCATGGTATATGAGTACTCAAACTACAGTATCGAGCAAATAAATGTGAAGAGCGTCTTTAAGAAGCTAGCCAAATGCTACCCGTAACCATGGCGACGTTTTTCCCTTGTTTCCTGTTTCAAAATAAGAGTACCGCTTAGCTAACCGGTTCGTTTTTCTTCCGTGTGTACATTAAAGTTGATCAAAAAAAAGCACGAAAATCACAAATAATGGCGCTACTGGACACTTTTCACAGTTTTTAACACTCGATTGCAGTTTCGATTAAACTCCGCTCTTCTCGGTGACTAGCTGAAAGATCAACAGCAGTAGAAGCTGTAGTAGGCCTCAAACCGGTTGTCAGTGACACTGCCCCCTGGTGATCGTAAACAGCTACAACATGTGGACAGCTGTCTGCAAGCCTTCCTTCATCATCTTGCAAACCTAAACACATAAACCTTCTACTACTTATGAAATCGTTTCTGTTTCCACCTAATGCATTTATACTCTGTCCCCATTAGTGATGTTTTACTGCCTTTACTCATACATGATTCACACTGTCTTAAAATGATGTTTTTTAATATCTGTATGTCTGTGAAGGTTCTCAGTCATCCAGGTCATCGTAGTCGTAGTCCTTTGACTTTAATATCTGTAATAATTTCAACTACTGGGCTACTCATGGTATCTGCGTGACTTCTGAATGCAGCTGGTTCTAATGCCTTTTAGCTGCAGCCTGATCAAATCATGCTTCCCATTGCTCAACGTACCTGAAGAAAGAGACCCAAAACTGATAAGATGTGAGTAAATTTGTCTTTAAAGAACAACTTCCAGCTCTGACAATATACAGATGCAGACACATTTTCAACAGCGATTTCAAAAGTTTTAATTCATTTTTAATTTATGCTAGCTAAATAGTGTCATTATATGTGCAAAATCTGCATCTTTTTGGAATTTTTATTCTTACTTTAAACCACAGAGGTTGTTAGCAAAGAGGCACAAAGATGCACTTGTTTCATTTCAGTTGCTCGTTATATAGAACACTTCAGACCAACAGGGGACAAAGAAAAATATAAATCTTAATAATAATAATAATATACAGTTGTATATGATCTTTCATGTCATTTAGCTTACTTCATTAAACAGAAGACAAATAAATAAATAAACTGCTATCCACCTCAACAACAATGCATTCAACAGAAGAAACAATATCATAAATTCCCAAATTCTTATTGCAACATCACCACTATGTTTTTTTTATTTTATTTACAAATCATTTTGACATAGTGACGCCTGTAAACATTATGCTACATTTACTGATAGTAGACAATTTTGACTTATGTGCATTTTGTTTGTAAACAGTAAGTTTTCACATGTCTAATCACAAATGGACTTCATGTTTTGCTTGTGCAGAATTTGTGAATTGTATACCCTTCAGCTTTGAAGTAATGGCTGAGCACTAACATTACCATTATTTGAGGCAAACAGCATAATTAAAGCCCCTGAATCAGATATTGATAATATAAGTAAATAGATTTAAAACTACAGATTGTTTGTACACACTCCTTTTATGCACCCCTCACAGTGTTTAGGCTCATGGGGACTTTTGACTTCATAGAGTCTGAAAGGTCGGTGGCTTTCCTCGAGGTTTTCATGGTAGCACTTTTGTTTTATTTTCTCCACCAGTTTTTCCATGAGGGTGTTTATGTTCTCAGATTCAATCTTCGGATTCTCCATTGGAGCATTTGTGCACTTCTTGCAGTTCTGACGTAAGGGCCTCACTTTGACAGTGCCCTGCCCATTTCTCAGGCACATGTGGAAGAGCACTTTCACCTTGTTGGAAGGCCACTTTCTTCGACACATGGAACATTTGAAACTTGAAATTAAAAAAGAGAAAGAGCATGTCTGTTTCAGTAGAAGTCAAAATTACTTTTTAAAAATTCAGAATTTTTCATTTAACCACACACACTTGCACTAAACTCGTGATTTACAAGGGCAGTGGGAGGAGATTTAACTGAGCTTCTCATGCTTAACTGTGTCCCCTCTGATGGATGAATGTGTGATTCATATGATGTTTATGTTTAAATTTGTTTAAAAAAATTTACTATCGAGCTATGAAAGTTGAATATATTTCAAAGAGAAGAAGCTTGTGCTTTTTATGTTTACTCAGCTTTTTTGTTTTATTTAGAGAATACTCAGTGGCAACTTGTGGATGGATAGGTGAATATGACCTTAGTATATTCTTTACAGTGTTACAGTGATGTGCCCTAGAGTACCCTAGAATCGCTAGAATAGCTCTTCCAGGCAAGTATTGGTAGACTAAAATCTGTATTTTTAGGTAAAATTGTATTTATACCACTTCCAATTATTTTCCATCATTCAAACTCTGGAATTGTACCAAACAAGGAATGAACAAATATTCCTTAATAACTAAAATGTATTGATGTTGTACTGTTATCACGCACATTACATAATGTAAGGCATATTAATGTAACACAAATATACAATAGTGTAAATATTAACACTCATGCAACTACTAAATGCAAACCTGCTGCAGTAATTAACAGTTGTTCAGCATACTGACCTTGCACTTGTGTTCCTGATGTACTCCTTCCAGTCCAAGTTTGGCTTATTAGGCTCAATATTTTCATCATATTGTAATTCCCAAGAGTCTCCTTGCTTAAGATCTTCTGCTTTAATCTGAAAGATTTGTGTCCATTCTGGTGACATCTTTTCAATTAAATCGGCTGAAGAAGAACGAAACCCCTAACAGCTGATCTGTACTGTAAACAAGGAACTCCTGAGAATGACTCCTCAAGCTGCGAACTTTAAATAAGGCTGTACCAGCTGAGAGGAAACCGAAAGCTACCAGTGCAAAGCAGGCTTCCTTAAGTTTCAGTTATGGTTTACACAATGAACATCAGAATATTAGATGGCGAATCATTAGATTGTAAGTGAAATGAAACTGAAATGTTTTCTAGCAACACTGGAACCTGCTGGTTTATGTTGCCCTCCACACTTCTCCCTGGGTGGGAATTCAGACTGTATTTATACTCCTAGCCTTTGTGCACACATTTGTTGTCAGTCACTACTTTGAGTGAAATATTCTCACTCTGGCAAAATAAATAAATAAATAAAGTGGTGAACATGTAAAATTAACATCTTTTTTGCTCTTATGTTACCAGAAAAGGCAAATAAATAAATTAATGTTATATATTCTTATTCTACATTATTATAATTAATGACTCCATAGTGTAGAGTTTCACACATTTGCTTAACAAGTAAAAGATTACCTGCTTGAACATGCGCAGAGCTATGTGCAGAGCTACCTGCTGTGGAAATTGAAAGAGTACTTGAACATAAGTTTCTTGGTGTGATTATAGATGATAAATTAAACTGGAAGTCTCATATAAATCATATACATAACAAAATTTCAAGAAGTGTCTCAATCTTGAGTAAAGTAAAACACATTCTGGACCACAAATCACTCCACATTCTCTATTGTTCCCTGATTGCACCGTATTTGAATTACTGTGCAGAGGTTTGGGGCAATACTTACAAATGTTCGCTATCATCAATCTTTATATTACAAAAAAGGGCCATAAGGATAATCCATAAAACTGGTTACAGAGATCATACAAATCCACTATTCTTAAAATCAAAAATTCTAAAATTCACAGATCTGGTTCATTTTCTCACTGCACAAATTATATATAAAGCAATAAATAACCTGCTTCCTGACAATATTCTAAAAATGTTTTCTAAAAGGGAACGGGGATACAATTTGAGGGGGGAATTAAATTTAAAACATCCTCGTATCCGTACAACATTAAAAAGTTTTTGCATCTCTGTGTGTGGAGTGAAGCTGTGGAACAGACTAAGTAAAGATATGAAGCAATGGTATGCTGGTATGGGTATATATATATATTTGTAGGTTGTGTATCCTTGAGGTGTTAATGGGGTTATTGAAAATGTGTATATGTGCGTATGTGTATATACGTATGTATGGATAGATAGAAACATATATGTATATATATATTAAAAAAAAAAATTACACATAACATATAATGTAATTGCAAGGAGGTATTCTATTGATACTAGATAGTGGAAAAGGGGTGGGATTAAATAAGCTTATGCTTCTTCCTGCTCCTTTTTGAACATGAACGTTATTTGGAGTTGTGGTTGCTCGCTTTCCTTTTGTTTTGCTTTGTTCATTTGTCTCTTTTAATTCTATTTTGTTGTACTTTTTCAACATGTTCAAAATAAAGATTCAATCAATCAATCAATCAATCAACCAGGGAGAAGCTACAAAAAGAAAAACAAAATCAGTAGAGTGCAGGTATAGTGCTGAGTTGAGTTATAAGCACGATGATAAGACTCACGTGTTCACTAATGTTTTTTATCAGCTCTTTTTTCCACTAATGTTCACTAATGTCTTTTTTTATACACAGTGAAAACATTTTGCACATCACCGACTGTGTGCAAAAAGTATAGCAATACAGAAAAGCCTTCTGAGTCTACCTGGGCAAAGAGGAGCATGGAGAGCAACCAGAAGGTGTCAGTGTTGCTTAACAAGAAACGCTTTCAGTTTCAGTTCTCTCAGTCTTCAGGTGCACCAGTATCGATTGTACAAAACTGTAACTGAAACTTAAGATAGCGTGTTTTACAGTTGTAAGTTTTGTCTTCCCCACAAACTCTTCTGGCAGAGCCACAGTCAAAGTTCGCAGCTTGAGGAGGATGACTCATTCTCACCAGCTGTTTGTTTACTGCACATCTCAGCTGTTAGAGTTATCCTTCTTCTTCAGCTACCAGCGACCACTTTAACTGAAAAGATGCTGCCACCTGAATGGATACGTATCTTTCGTATTAAAGCACAGAGTCTTAAACGAGGAGACTCTTGGTATTTAGAGTATGATGAAAATATTGAGCCTGACAACCTAGACATGGGCTGGAAGCAGTACATCAGGAACACAGGTGCAAGGTCAGTGTGGTTTGTATATTCAGTATGGTATATTTCATAGGTTAATATATAAAAATATAGTTGCATTATGCCAATTACTGTGCATGAAGATTGCAACATTAAAGATGAGGGAATAAATGTAGTTGCTAACGAGGCTTAGTTCATTAAAAGTAAAAAGAATATTCCAGAGTTTCAATGGTGGGAGCATATTTTTTAGACTAGCAACACTAGAACTGAAGATGTAAGATGGAGCTGACATCATTTGTTTCCTTTCACTTCCTTGCGTGGGTGCCATCTCGTTAAAAAACAATTCGATGCAAGTTTAAACTCGTGTTAAAAATAATCATATAGACTCTTCTAGTAAAGTAACACATGCTCTTTTTCATTTCCAAGATTTAAATGTTCCATGTGCAGAAGAGAATGGCCTTCCAACAAGGTGAAGGTGCTCTTCCACATGCGCCTGAAAAACGGGCAGGGCACTGTCAAGGTGAGGCCCTTACGCCAGAACTGCAAGATGTGCTCCGAAGCTCCAATGGAGAATCCCAGCGTGGAATCTGACAATGTGCACATCCTCATGGAGAATCTGGTGGAGAAAATAAAACAAAAGTGCTACCATAAAAACCCTGGTGGACGGAAGCGGTATTTCAGAAGCTTTGACGTCGACAGCCCGCATGAGCCCACACATTGTGAGGGGTGCATCAAAGGCGTGTGCACAAAATGAGCTGCTTTTAAAGTCAGCCTGTTTCTGTTCGATCATAACTTTGCCTTCTTTCATTCTGTTTTATTGTATTTCTTCTTTATGTAATAAGCAGATGCACATTGTTGTATTTATCCTTTATTTGTGCTTGGTAGCAGACAGCTTTAGCTAATATATTGCTTTGTTTGTTAAAAACGTTAATTAGCACCAAAGCTCTCATACATTTACTGTTACAAATGAATTAAATAAGTCAAGATTTAAATATGACATGAAGGTCTACAGGGGTCACTTTTCACATTTAAATTTGTATTTTTTGATTTTGTAAATAAATAATACATATTTTTGAAAAAATAAGCATGACATTATTGTTCAAGAGAGGTGGGCAACATCTTCTTTTTTAATTTGATTTAGAGCCACACACACAGCTTACACATGAAGCATGGTACATACCATGAATTTTGGTAAATATAATACATTGTTTTACAATGAGCCTGGGTAATTTTTTCAAAGAGAAAAAAACACCATTCTTCAAGAAAAAATATGCAAAGATATTATTGGATTGGTATTTTAAGAACAAACATGAGCATGTTCATAAATATTAATAAGTACACTTTCTCCTAATGTTACTTTTTTAATTGTAAAAAAAAAAAAAAAAAAGGAGGGGGGGTGAACACGTGCCGTTGTCTCAGACGATATTGTTTTCTTACAATAATACAAAAAATGAAAATCTTCTGGAAATGTATTTTATTTCTCCATTTTTTTCAAACTCGTCAGTGCAAGAGGAGACTTTAGTGCATCATGTTTACTGATCCTGCAACTGTAGTTAAACTGCCTTTATGAAGTGTTTGTAGTGCAGACAAAGATAATACAAAGAATAAATAAAAATTTGCCTTTAAATTATAGCTTGCTGTTTTTCATGATTTAAAAAAAGATATTCGATCATCAGTGCAAGCCCCCTAAACCTTATAACTGGTTATGTCATCCTTTGGCAGCATGAACTGCAATCAAGCATCTGTGGTAACTGCTGATGAGTTTTTTACGTCACTGTGGAGGAATTCTGGCCCACTCTTCTTTGCACAATTGTTGAAAAAAGGAAAAGGTTATCTGATAGGAGGTTTTGCATGAAAGCAAAGTCAACCTGTTTGTCACACAGCAACACCTCTTCATTTGCCTGTGATCAGCAGGTGTGGCACTGACATTGCTGTGGTCAGTCCTCAACATTTTTCGAGTCACACACTGAGGTACAGTACATTAACTGTGGTTTATCTGCATGTTGTCTGAAAACACCTACAGGCAAAGCATTTGCCCTGCCTTTAGTTTTGCCTGCTCCACAACTTTTCCATGGGTTTGTCCACATCACGTTTTGTTTAGTGACATTATGTATATCTTGGCCATGAAGGCTGACTTTAGACTTGCGAGAGTTAGTTTCCCAGATAAGTAGAGACACACTTTAGGACTGTAGGCGCTGACTAATAGGGCTGACAGCAAAATGTTTTGAATGTGTCCATTTTTGAGAAGATTATTATTCACTAGTATATCAAAGAACAGTTTCCAAAGCAGCTGGAATACAACAATTTCACTTTCAAAATGGTAAGGTATACCTGCATTGTGTTTATGTTGTGTTATTCCTTAGGATCAATACAGCACCACCAATTCAATACATCCTCTGTTACTTTATTTAAACATTTCATCATTTAACCATCAGACCTTTTGATTGTATTTGCTTTTATTCAAGGGTCTCCTGTCATCAATCAAGTCTACCCTGATTATTTCCCTCAGTATCTTCATGCCAGGTAAGAATTTTCTGAACCATACTATGAGTATTTGAGTTTCATTTTCAACAACAGGTCAGCATCAGTTTCAAAAAGAAAAAGTCTAGAAGAAAATTTTTGGTGTCTACTGAACAATGTTTGTGTAACATAGTAAAAGAACTTCAGGATTAGTGAAATTATCTTGTACTGAGTTATAAATTGGAAATTCAAATCAATACAGAATTCATTAAATTCCAAATGATTTCTACAAAGTACAAGATAAACACTGATTTTTTTTTCTTGTGAAAATCTCATTGCAAGCCAAACATTGCAACATAATTAGACTTAATATTATTTCATTGTCTCATCAGCTTTTTGCAGTAATTACACCATTAGCTGCTCTCAGCCAACCCAACCTGCCCTGCTGGAGGCTCTGTCTCCGGTCTTTGACTTGAATGACATACGGCCTGTGAGGAACATGTCAACATGCAGCAATGTCACTACTTTCTTCACTCTGTATGGGATTCTAGGGGTGGTATGTTCACCGATCAGAACATCACATCACATAAAATGTAACAAGTGTGTATACAGACTGCACTCTAAAACTCTTTAAGTAAAGGCAAAATACTTAGAGAAATGGATAAACCACATCCACATTGCTCAAATGATTCTCTTTCCATAGCGACACCAATGTTTTTTAATCCCTTGGCATATACTGGGTTGTCTTTCAGGATGAAAAGGCACAACTCTTGACCGCTTACATTTGGCTACAGTGTGTGAGTACTGCATTTGTTCTTCTGTGATACAGGAATAATCATATTTTTTAAAACATCATGATTACGTGTAGCATGCGTGATCTATCCATTGTCATGAGTTTTGTTCTTTTAGTTGTGGATAAATGAATTTGTCAGCTGGGACCCAGTTCAGTGTGGTACAGACGTGATGTCTCTTCCCTCAAGCCAATTTTGGATTCCCGATATTGTAATCAATGAATTGTAAGTGATATATTACCAAGCCTGTGCCTCTCAAAGCATACACATATTATAATCTATGGAACCAAAACAAGTCTTTTCCTTATATTTTCCTAATAATAAATACATTTTGTATTTGTCTTTGTTAATGTTTGGTCATCTTACAGCAATTTTTATTATATGTAACTGTGCAGTTGCTATGTTTTTTATAGGTCCATAATTGTCTAACTACTAGACACTGTAATTCTTAGCAAATGTTCAAATAGGTGCCATGTTTGTTATTCACGCCATCATTTTTCTAATTGTTCTTACAGTATGGAGGAAAACAAGGCACCGCCTGTTCCCTATCTGTACCTGTACAGTAATGGTCTAGTGAATCGCGCTCTACCTGTCAGAGTTGTTAGTTCCTGTAACCTCGATATCTACACCTTCCCCTTCGACATACAAAACTGCATTTATACCTTCAACTCCTACTTGCACGATGGTCAGAAAATATTTTATACATATACATTACATGTGGACAATTAGTGAGCTCACCTTTAGCTCAGTAATTTCCTCTTTGCTTTTCCACAGCATCGGATATAAAGATTTATCTTGGAAGATCTGCAGAACTAATAACACAGATCTCCCAGAGTGTGATGGCCACCATGGGTGAATGGGAGCTGCTGAAAATCACCGCCAATAAAGTCAATCATGATGGAGAGAATGAGAATCTTTATTTTGATGAGCTTGAATTTCATGTAGGTGGATTGCAGTGCCAATAAATTGTTGTAATTAGGCAGAAAGGAGCACATACTTGGGCTTGTTCACATACCTCGTATTAATGTGTCCATAATGCCTGTTTTGTAAATCCAACACAGCTAAAATCACGATTTGCTTACATACACGATCCACTTGGTCACGATAAGAAGATTTCACAGCACAAACATACCTGACCAAGTTTTCCCTTATTGTACAGATCAGATTGAAGCGCCGGGCCACTATGTATGTGGTCAACCTCCTCCTCCCCAGCTGCTTTCTCATCACAGTCGACCTCTTCAGCTTCCTGCTGCCACCACAGAGCGTGGACAGGTCCGCCTTCAAGATGACCCTCATCCTCGGCTACACCGTCTTCCTGCTCATCATGAATGACCTGCTGCCGGTCACCGGAAACACCATACCCCTCATAAGTTAGTGACACTCAACAAAATGTCTACGGTGATTTCTTGAAACTGTTTGTAGTTATGTTTTTTAATTATTAACTTATCCTATACTAAAAAAAAAACTATAATATGAAAGGTACTGGTTAAAGAAAGTTAAGGGAACCCTTACATCCCATATCAGACCTCGATCTTATAGAGTCAAGTTGAAAATCTGTACTCACATACATACTGTAATGCAGTATTAGCATTGTATACTTATATACTTGTTATAGATACACATACATAACATGTGTGAAATAGTCAAATCAATATTATTATGTCCAAATTTGTAAATACTGTTCACTTTTTTTTTAACTATATTTACATATGCATTTAAAGAACAGCTTTTAAGATAAAAATATATAGATTAGTGGCTTAGACTGTGACATTGTAAACTTGTATTGTTTCTGGGTTCCTTTGTCTCTCTGTAGACGTGTTCTTTTCTCTCTGCCTGGCTCTGATGGTGGCCAGTCTGCTGGAAACAATCCTCATCACCAACTTGCTGTGTGGGTCTGCTGACTTCTCTCCTGTCCCTCACTGGATGCGAGTCCTTGTTCTGCAGTTTCTGGGTGTTATTGTTTGTATGCCACGAATAAATAAGAAGCCAAGAGTTTCAGGTATGTCAAACATAAGTAGCGAGTTTACAAATCTAAGGTTACAACATTAGGTGACTATGAATATTTCTTCTTGACTTTGCTTAGAAATAGACCTTAAGACCAGGACTGCTGTGGCAGCTATTGAAACTTATGTGGGGCTTCAAGAGCCAAAGGGGCAATCAGCGGAGGACCTGGCTGTGTATGAACTCAAGAAACTGGGCAAGGACCTCCAGGCCATTCGCCTGAAGGTTGATCAGGAGCTAAAGGACAGCCAAAGCTCAGAGGAGTGGATGCAGGTGGGTTTCATCATAGACCGCCTGCTGTTTGGCCTCTACATTCTCTTCATCTCGGTCAGCTTTATCACCATCATCATTATCTGGGTGAACTCGTACAATAAGTAGACAACTGCCATGTGTTTTAAAGCTCTCCATTTGTGCTAGTGGGTTGAATGTTAGTGCATTTTGACCAAGATTTTGTCATTTTTGTAGATGTGAAAAACTACTGTCTTAGAGCAAATTTATGCAGTATGTATAGTATAGTTATACTGTATTTTGCATTATTGTTTCATACTGGACTTTAAATTAGCTCTGCTGCATTTATAATCATTCATCTTTACCCTTCTGTGTTGTACTGTACAATTTTTAAATGGAGGAAACCACTGTATACAAAATAAAACGTCTGTAAAATTTAATTCAATTTGTTAGTGACATTCATTTCGAAACGCACAATCATATCCCTGTGTAGATTATATAAATGGTATTATATAGTATAATGGTTTCCTTCTAAGTACTTCAGTCTACAAGCTGCACTTGAATCATACATTTAACCCTCTTTAGACTGTGGGAGGAAGCCAGAGCACCAAACCTATTGAGCCACACAACATAAAAAGTTCACACAGACAGGTCCCAAAGCAATCACGTTCAAACAGGGAATTTAGCTTTGAGACGTTATGCCAATCATGGCATCATCTTCTGCTTTCCATTTGATATTTAAAACTTCCAGTTTCAGCACTGTAGTTTTTGTTTAACACAAAGGTAGGCTATATGGGATATTCTTTTTTATTATTATTATTTATGTTTTATTGCTTTTCTTATTTATACAGCATGTACAACAATACAACTTAATTACAGTAGGGGGGGGGGGACAAAATAAAACAAAAAAACAAACGGACAAGAGCAAAACAAAACAAAACCGAAAAAAACAAAGATAGAGATGGGTGGTCTTGTAGGGTGTCTTGCATTGAAATCTGCTGCAATGACCCGGTTACTGCGTTCACCAGATATCAACACAATTTCGATCCGCTCCTCACGTGTTAACCTCTTTGACATGTCAATGGCTGTGAACAAAGAGAAACTTGTAAATAACTTGTGAAAGAATAAAGTTACGTTGAAACCAAACACACCATTGTTTTTCTTGTGACATTACCAATACGTTTGATGTGTCACATGGCCCTCTTCCTATTGAAAAAACAAAAGTTGTATCCAAGATGGCCGACTTCTAAATGGCCACCATGGTCACCACCCATCTTGAGGAGTTTTCCCCCTCACATATACTAATGTGCCACAAACAGGACTTTAATATCACCAACCATTCCCATTTTATTACGGTGTATCCATATAAATGGCCCACCCTGTATATCACATCAATCCACTCATTTATAGTAGGAGTGTCCTCTTTAAGCCAACGGCAGGTTATGGCCTTTTTGGAAGCTACCAACAGCACATTGAACAAATATTTAACCGGTTTGCATAGATTAAGACTCTCTAAGTTTCCTAGGTACAATACTGCAAAATGAAATTGTATTTTCTTTTGGAAGATTGTTTCCAGGACCTTATGTATTTCCTCCAAAAATGGAGCCACACGAGGACATTCTCAAAAAATGTGGAAATGATTTGCTGCTGCATGTCCACACTGCCTCCAGCATGTTGTGTTATGAGAATAATTGGATTTTTGAGCCGGGGTATTAAAATAACGAATTACATTCTTCCAACTGAATTCCCTCCACGAGGGGGAGCTTGTTACCGACCACTGCTGCCTACAGATCCCATCCCATTCCTCTCCTGTTAGGGATAGATTACCCTCTGTTTCCCATCTTGCTTTAACATATCTTGTATCATGACCCCTTAGATTGGTCAGTGAACAATATAATTTGGAAATAATTTTTTGATAGGGTGCATCTCTATATGCATTCTCGAATATATAAATAATTTCTTCATTCCCAGTCGATAACTGGGGATGTTTTAGCTTTTTATTCAGGAAGTCCCTCAGTTGCAAATATCTAAAAAAATCTTGATTTTGCAACCCAAACTTATTCTTAAGATCCTGGAAACTCATCACTTTTCCATCTTTCAGCAAGGTACTGTATGTGGTGAGACCTTTATTAGCTCATGTTTTAAATGTCGAGTCGGTCTTACTAGGCAAAAATTCTGGGTCATATGTAAACCATCTAAGGAATCCGACCCTCTGGTTTAATTGATACTTTTTAAGTACTCTTTTCCATGTCTTTATTGAGCTTACTATCCAAGGGTTGCCCGGGAATCGTAACTCTGAGGGATCTCCTATCAGTGCGCCGACAGGGAAGTTACCTCCCAAGGAAAATTCCACTTCCTTCCATCTTGAACAGTATCCAGGTTTACACCAGCCCACCAGATTTCTTATTTGAGTTGCCCTATGATAGTCATGTAGGCAAGGGAGGCCTAGTCCTCCTTTATCCTTGGGAAGCTGAAGTGTTTTAAACTTAACTCTTGGCTTTTTACCCACCCATATAAATGTAGAGAGGATCCTATCCCATTCTGCAAAGTATCTGTCAGGGTTTTCTATAGAAACAGACTGGAATAAGTACAATATCTTTGGGAGCATATTCATTTTATGGTGTCTACTCTAGAAGAGACACTTAGAGAAGGGGTTAATGAATTTGTGTGTGTGTGTGTGTGTGTGTGTGTGTGGCCTTGCAAACAAGGCCAATTTCTGCTCACTTCCAGCAATATTAATCCCTTTTATTTTATCATTCTGCCTAATGCTTTGAGCCAACGGCTCTATAAAAATGGCAAATCAGAGTGGACTCAGTGGGCATCCTTGTCTTGTGGACCTTTTAAGCTTGAAAGCATCTGAAAGTTCACCTTTGATCTTTATTTTTGCAGTTGGACTATTATACAAAGCACTCAATATTGTAATGATCGACCCATTAAACCCAAATTTAGGCATTACTTGGAATAAAAATTCCCATCTCACAGAGTCAAAAGCTTTTTCAGCATCTAGACTCAATAATATAGCTGGTATTTTATTTAAATTAATATGTCTAATAATTTGCAGAGTTCTCTTAACACTATCATGGGTTTGGCGCGACCTAACAAATCCAGTTTGATCTAGATTTATTATCCTTGGGATGATACCTTCAAGTCTATGTGCTATGATTGACGTAAACAATTTGTAATCTACATTTAATACACTTATTGGCCTGTAGTTGGAACATTCTAATTTGTCTTTACCATCTTTAGGTATAATAGAGATTGTGGCTTGTTTCCATGAGGAGGGTGCTTCTCCCTTCGTAAGGACCCAATTAAATGTTTTAAGTAAGACCGGTGTCAAAGGTTCCCTTAATTTCTTGTACCACTCTGCAGTAAAACCATCTGTACCTGGAGATTTGTTTGCCTTGAGTTTACCAATTGCCAAGTGAAGTTCTTCCCTTGTAATTTGCTTCACTAACGATTTGTTTTCTTCTACTGTAAGTTTAGGGAGCTGTAGCATGTCAAGCAAACTCTCCATTTGATCGTCATTGTTTGTGGGTGGTTGTAAATATAATTTTTCATAGTATCTCTTAAAGCAATCCTTAATTTCCTCTATACCCTGCATTTCCATTTTGGTTTCCGGATCCCTTATCGTGTATATTGTTCTGTCTGCTTGTTGTTTCCTTAATCTATATGCCAATTGTTTCATATATTTAGCTCCCCCCTCATAATATCTTTGTTTGGTCAACATTAGTTTCGTTTGGACGTCTTGGGTGTATATCTCATCAATTAGATTTCTCTTCTTTGCCATTTCTAATTTTGTCTTAGTATCAATAGTATTTTTGTGTGTGGCCTCTAATTGTAATAGTTCTGACTGCAGCTTCTGGAATCTTGCAACTTTGGATTTTTTAATATTAGAGGTTATAGCAATAACTTTTCCTCTCATCACTGCTTTGCACGCATCCCACAAAGGACAGTGGGGGTAACTCATCTTTATCATTGAATTCCAGGTATTCAGCATGTCTTTTGTCAACTGTTCACATGTCCGTTCATTCAGTATACTAGAATTTAATTTCCAGTTGGTTATTTTTCTCCTTTGAGTATGATTTAAAGATAAATATAGAGGGCAGTGGTCGGAAACGTCCATTGACCCGATATGGCACTCATGTATTCTGTTCATGTCAGTACCAAAAGTGAGGAAGTAGTCAATTCTCGAATAGGTTGCATGTGGATGTGAATAGTAAGTATAGTTCCTTGCTGTTGAGTTAAGATTCCTCCAAGTATCCACCAATCCCATCTCCTCTATCAGAAGGTTTCTAGTTAGTTTTTGTGATAGAGATATTCTCATCCCCGCTGCGTCCAGATGTGGTTTTAATGTAATATTAAGGTCTCCTCCACAGACAAGTAGTCCCTGTGCCTCTGTCACTACTTTCTCGAATACTTGCCTATAGAAATCAAATGTGGAACCTGGAGGAATATAAACATTATAGAACGTGATCAATTCCCCATCCAATTTGCCCTGTACCAGGATAAATCTGCCTTCTCTATCCCTAATTGTAGCAAAAAGTTCAAAAATAACCCTACCTGATATTAAAATAACCACCCCTCTTGTATGTCTTAAACCATTTGAAGAGTAATAAGCATGCTTGAAACCTTGTCTCTTAAGTTTCTCGTGCTCAAGGCCCACCAAATGAGTCTCTTGTAGAAATGCCACATCAATATCCTCTCTTTTCAGTTTACTAAGAATTTTTCCCTGCTTTGCCGGGCTTTGGAGCCCATTTACATTAAGTGAGAGTACCTTTAACATTGGACTTTATTATAACACCAGATAGAGCCATGAATGTGCATTTCAAATGTCACTGAGGTAAAACGTTGCGCCCCCACTGTTAACACAAAACTAAGATAGGTACAAAAAACAATAGAGCCAATATAGAGTCCTCCAAATACTCAGGATCATTCGACCTCTTTAGGTCCCTGTTGGGGAGAGGAGAGAAAGGACCCACCATACGGTGGGAGCTCTCCCTAGTGTTGTGGCGACTGTCCAGCAGGTACATCCCACTTACACTAGATGAATCCAACATACATGGCAACTTATAAATCTGATCAACTGAACTATCAACGCACCAACTTGAACAGCAATGAAACCAAATGGTGCATATTACCTTCTTATATAGTCTGTTTGCTTGTGAGTTTAGCTCTTATCCTCCTTGTCATTCATATTTAATAGTCTCTTCTATATTCCCACAGTTTGCGTCGGACTTGAGTTCCATTCGTGGCCCTCTGTCCCTCTCCGTATCCACTCCATGCCATGAAAATGCGTTATGTACTCTCTCTTCAGTGCTGGGTCTCAGGTTCGCACGTGTGGGGGCCACCTCAATGCCCCGTGCTCTCAGCTCCTTCACTGCGTCCTCTGCGTCCTCGTAAGTCTGTGGGCCGGTGCTCCAGTGGATGTGAATCCGTGTGAAGGGCGTTTGGAACCGAATGTTCCTCTCTTTTAGTGCCTTTTTTATTCCCGTGTAGGATTTGCATTTCTCCATGACTTCATAGGCATAGTCGTGGTCAAAGAAAATCAGCTTGTTTCCCAGAAACACTTTTTTCTTCCAGGCAAGCCTAAGTCCCTCTGCCCTAAGTCCCTCTACGTCCCTCTGCCTCCGCAATGGCCTTATCCTGTGACTGCTGTGTAGCCGCACATTCGAGTAGCTTTTGGTTTAGTTCCTGTTTAAACGCTGCCAACTCGTTGGCCAGCTTTTTGCCAATGTCCTCCGTGAGTCCCAGCAATGATTCTTGGACCTTATCTTTAAAGCTGCCAAGCTCCTTGGACACTTTTGCAATCTCCCGGAGGATGATGCTATCTCCTTCTGACTCAGGCAACGCTGACTTGTGGCTAGGTAGCAAGCAGCCGCCAACTTCCTTGTCGTGTGGTTCCATTCTTTTTTGGATCTTTGCCTCCTCAGTCTTCGACTGGTTAGTGTTTTTCTGTCCTCTTTTAGATTTTCCCTTTTTCATCCCCTTTTGAAAGGGCTGACGTTATTACTTTCGAGTCTGGAGGCCGTAATTTAGTTCAGTTGGAACAGAGCTCAGTGACTATGCGTCCATTGCGCTGCCACACATCACCCGGAAGTCCCAGCCTCCGGCTATACAGGATATTCACTCCAAGTATGGTGAACTGTGAGTATAGGGTTAAGACTAGGGATGGGTATCGTTTAGGTTTTATCCGATACCGGTGCCAAACCGGTACTTTTGGAACGGTGCCGGTGCTTAAACGGTGCTCAAACCGGTGCTTAAAGAATGGAAAACACAAAATTGGTCCAAAAGCCTCTCATGTTCAGCTGTTTTTTTGTAAAAAGATAACAATGTTTGCCTTTTCTGCAGCTATGGGGCATATATGGTATCACTCTTGGCTGGAAGCAGTGCTTAAACAATGGAAAAAACACAAACTTTGTCCAAAAACCTCTCATGTTTAGCTGTTTTCCACTTTTTCTTTGGTCATTTTAGCCTTTTTGGCCAGGGTGAAGGGAGTATCTGCCATCAAACAAGAAGACAGCCGCATGTAACTACGACGGTGTTTGCTAGTTCACCTTACATGCATTAATTTAATAACGTGGTTAGCCTACTCAACGTAAATTACACACGAACAACATTAAGCTACTCACGCAGAGAAGAACGGCTGCTGCTGCCATCATCATCCGTCATCATTTCTGCTACACTGGCAGGGCTAGGGGCCAGGACTCTACTCTTCGGGTTTTTGGGGGATGTTGCTATCTCCAGGTCCGATAACAGGCACCACACCCGCAGTAGATGTGCATGGTGTGAGGTCTCGCAGCAAGCTATCAAATACGGCGCATTTCTCGGCTTTAAAAAAAACCGCTATGCATCGCCAGGTGTTTCATTGGATTTGAGGTGTTGCCTCCTTTGCACAGTATCACAGTATCAGCTTAAAGCACTTGTTGCAGGCTGCTGAGTTTGCATCTTTTGCTGTGAAGTACAGCCAGACTTTTGACCCCTTCGCCTTGGGCATTTTTAATCTGTAGCTCTGTTCTAAAAGAACGTACGTACCTGGACCCGCCTACTATCCTCGGAAATGTAAAATGATTGGCTAGAATCTAAAGTGTATCATTCCATACCAGTTGGTGGCGGTAATGCACCTTTCAGTTGTTTGCCAACCGCCAATACAAATGTAAGGAAGAAGAAAGTGTATCACAGCTCAGGAAAAAAAAAGCACCGAAATAAAGCACCGAAATGTGCGCTGCTTTTCGGTCTGGTTACTACCGTTTATGTCAGAACCGGTGCCATCATGGCACCGGATACCGGTACCCATGCCTAGTTAAGACATTCAAGCACACTCTAAACACTTTCCCCCAGTATTTTTTTTTTTTTTTTATATTTTTACAAATATTAGGAGTATCAGTGATTAGTAAATTAAATGACAAAGGTGATATTGATATGATGCTTCAGGACAGGTCACTTTTTTTTAACATGTACTGATGTAGCATTTATAGATCATGTAGTTCATGCCGATCTAGATTTAGTATTTATCATGAGGTTTGATTATGAATAAATACTTATCTTGCTAGACAACATCTGTAAATATGACTGAGTGTAAAAGTTGTTGAAAATTTCATTGAAATACTGGACGTCTATGAGGTATCATATCATCCAAGCAGAGAACTGTGTGAAATTTTACACATCTGTCCACTCAGTAGCTCTTAAGCTAAACTAAAAACGAAATAATCAGGAGCACAATGAATTGTTGTTACTTTGTGGAGTAAGAAATCAAACTATCATCAATCAAAAAAACAAAACAGATATTGCAACAAATATAAGAATCTGATATGTTGATATGATCCCAATATGTCTTTTGTTTAAAATGTTGCAAATTCTCCATCACAGTTAGGAAGACAGTCATTAAATGTATATGGAAAAGTAATAGGCTTAAAATTATGTTTTATAGCTTGTAGCCATGCTACTGCAGTATAGGTATAATAGTGTTATAGTTAAATTAATTACTAGAATATAATTTAGTCTGTTAACACTTTTCTGCTCACTGATAAACAAACAAAGTAACGCTTAGGCTGGGAATCTTGTTGTGGTGCATTATGATCACATCTCAAAAACTTCCACAGTTGGACTAAAAATCCGACCTGATACAAAGTATCTTGATACATTAAAATTACATTTTAAATTCAACAGAGAATTTGACGCAGTAGTGACGCAGAAACACAGAAAGTGATTATAATCAAAGCAAGTATAGCCAAGATGACATGAGGAATTTTGTTTTATTATTATTAGTAGTAGTAGTAGTATCATCTCAGGTTATTTCTTTGTTCTCATCGAATGGGTGAATTTTAATTTATTAAAAAAAAAAAAAACATGTTACATAAAATAATAAAAGCTTGTTTGGCAGACTAACACCTGCTTGTCACAGGTTTCTCTGATTTGCCTGTGATGGGCATGTGTGACACTGATGCTACTGTGGTCAGTCCTCAGCATTTTCAAGTCACACACTGAGGTACCTTACATTACCTGTGGTTTATCTGTGCTTTGTATGAAAACACCTACAAGCAAAGCAGCTGTCCTGCCTTCTGTTCCGCATCATTTGCCCAAGGTTTGTCCACATCACGCTTTGTTTAGTGACAATATGTATATCTTCGCAGTTTAGTCTTGCAAGAGTAAGTTTCCCAGACAACCAGCAGACACACCTTTGCTCTGCTGCTGCTGACTAATACAGCTGTCAACAATTTTTTTTTTTAATGTGGCAATTATTTAAGGAGATGATTATTCTGTAGTATACCAAATAAAACAGTTTCCATTCAAAAAACAGCTGGAATACAACACTTTCACTCGCAACATTACGGTAAGGAATTTTTTCTCGTTACATTGTCACAAGTGTTACTGCTGAAGTTAAATACTAATAATAGTGCATATCTGTTACTTGAATCCAAAATGTTATTACCATTTTTTTATCCATAAATCCTCCTGATTGTGATTACAGGAGCTTCTTCCGTCACTCAAGCCAACCATGATTTTGATCTTCAAGACAGGTATGTGTTTTGTTAAGCACAATGAAAGTGTTTGAGTTTCAGTTTTAACAACAGTGTGTTCAGTAGTTAATCAATGACGTTAAATATAGTAAAAGTATGAGCATTAAATCTGGAGAGAGACAATTGAATTGACAACTACTGAATTCACTTCAGCCAAATCCCATTGCAAGCCAAACACTACAACGTAATTACATTCAGATTCATAATTTTGTTGCCTCATCAGCTCTTTGCAGTGCTTACATGGTGAACTGCTCTGCACCAAAGAAACCTGCCCTGCTGGAGTGTCTGTCTCCAGTCTTTGAAGTAAGTGACATATGGTCTGTGGAGAAAATGACAAATTCCACCGATGTCAGCACTTTCGTCGCTCTGTGAGATACTAGGAGCGGTATGTCACCTGTCACATGAGCTTATTTACAATGTCATTAGTGCTTCCCAACAGTGTGTATGCAGATTTTATATTTTGGTATCTATTGTATCTGAAACTCTTGAGTTAAAGGACTGTCACAAACTAGTTCAAACTTCTTCAAAGAGAGGCTTTCTGTGTTTTCTGTGTTAGAGACTTTTTTTTCTGGTCTTCCAGGATGAAAAGGCTGAACTTCTCCTCACTTATTATTGCACTATGTACTGCAATAATTTTAGTAGCCATGCAGGGGTTTGCCTGCTATTTGTGCTGATACCAATTTTGTTGTTTTAGTCTTGGATCAATGAGTTTGTCAGTTGGGACCCATTTCAGTGGCGTACTGAGCTGCTACATCTCCCCGGAACCAAATTGTGTGTTCCAGAGCCTGTAATCAACGAGCTGTAAGTACAAAATCATTTACTCTTTATCTCAAACTCCACACAAGTATTTCCAAAAGAGCAGACATCTAGAAACTCTAAAAATGAATGTTTCAGCATTATGTGGGATACTCTGTTGTTGTAAATGCCACAAATCCTCTGTGCCTTTGTTTTGAAATTACAAATCTAACTTATATGCAAACAAGAGAATATGATTACACTTAATTAAAAACCCTAAATCTAATCCCGTAATTTAAGAATGTTGAATTTTTGGATTTTGAAAATGGTTCTCCTGAATTTTGTGCAAAAAGACACATCAAGAAGTATTTTTACAAAATAATTTAGTTTTAGTTTTTCGCTGTGACATAATGGGGTTAGTGTTGGGGTTGTTTGTCAACATCAACAGTGCTTTTAATTTATGCCATGTCCTCATTTCACACATCTATTCACAAAAAAACACCCTGTTCCCTGTGTAGTAATAGTACGGTGGATGACTGTCTACCTGTCAAGGCTGTCAGCTCTTGTAACCTTGATATCTGCACCTTCTCCTTTAACATACAAAACTGCACTTATACCGTCAACCCCTACTTGCACTTTGGTAAGAACATTTAACACTTATGCATATCAGTTTCACCCTTTTTAATTATATCTAAATTGAATGTGGGCTTTAAGTGAGCTCTGACTAAAGTCAGCATTTTTCTCTTCACTTTTCTTCCCCGCACAGCGAGGGACATAAAGATTTTTCTTGGAAGACCTGCAGAAATAAAGGCAATAGTCTCCAAGAGCTTGATGGCCACCATGTGTGAATGGGAGCTACTGGATATCACCTCAGATAAAGCAACAGAGAATGATATTAACAGTGATGGTTTATGTGCTGATGAGTTTAAATTTTATGTAAGTTGATTCTAATGAGAAGCTACAATACATAGTAAGATAAAATCAGAGCTATGTTGTAATTTTTTCCCTATATTTTTTAAATGTTTAACATTATTGCAAAATTAAAACACACCTAAAAATATAAATTCAGTCTAAATCCTGAATTATATTCGGATTATATCAAACATTATATCAAACATTCATGTACCAGGTAATGACAAGCATGGTTCACAGCTTAAGAGTACCTCAGTTATCTCTTCTTTTCTTTCCACAGATCAGATTGAGGTGCCGGGCCACTATGTACATGGTAAACGTCCTGCTCCCCAGCTGCTTTCCACATAGTGTGGACAGGTCCGCCTTCAAGATGACCCTCATCCTCAGCTATACCGTCTTCCCCCTGATCATGAATGACCTGCTGCCGGGCACTGGAAACACCATACCCCTCATATGTGAGTAACACTCAACAAAATGTCTACACTGATTTCTTGAAACTGGCTACAGTTGTGTTTGAATAGAAACTGGACTGGGAACATTCTTCTAGACTGTGTAAAAAATTACAGTATAGAGAAAAATATGTAAATCTTACATGGAACAGGTTTCCATGCCAACAGTATTTAATGCTAATGTTTATGTCCAGGCACACGCACAAATTCAGTCAACTAGGCTGCGACATTGTAAATCTGTATTGTTTCTGGGCCTCAGCACACACCATTGTCTCTCTGTAGATGTTTTTTTTCCCATCTGCCTGCCTCTGATGGTGGCCAGTTTGCGACAAATAAACCCCATCACCAACTTGCTGTGTGGGTCTGCTGACTTCTCTCCCGTCCTTCACTGGATCCGAGTCCTCACACAATTTCTGGGATTTCTTGTTTCCATGACACCAATGAATAAGAAATCAAGAGCTTTGGGTATGTAGTTTTTAAGTAGCTTTGAAGTGGTTAACAATCAGTAGCATGAGGAAATTCAGGATTACAGAAATAATTGATTTTACAGAGTTCAAAATAATTTATTTTGCAAAGTTGTAAAAAAAAAGACCTAAATCAAACAATCCTCGGCACATGAACTACTCCACAGGAAGGCAGCACAGGACAATAAAAACCAAAATAAACGGCACATATTGAGGGGCTGTTGTGATTGTAAATAATAAACAATAACTGAACATTGATATGTTCTCTTCACAACCTGTGCAATCAATAATGCTATTAGCATTATGGCACTAAAGATTCTGATTCTGATACTTTTTCTCTCATTGATTTAGAAATAGACCTTAAGACCACGACTGCTGTGGAAAATATTGAAGATTATGAAGGGCCTCAAGAGAAAAATGGGCCAGCAGTGGAGGACGGGGCTGTGCAGGAGCTAAAGAAAGGGGGCAAGGACCTCCAAGACATCCACCGGCAAGTCAACCAAGGCTCAGAGGACTGGATGCAGGTATTCAAATATTTATCTATTTTGAGTGTACAAAAAATACATTGTAAATATGTTTGCCAACCCTTATGGTCTTTTAGGATGGAGCCTTGGATATTTAATTTGTTTTTAAGACTGGAAAAACATGAAAAAATAATGTTGTGATATCATGAAAACAGAGGCTCTCCCTCTTATTGAAAACCCCAATAGATATTTCTGTATTTCCTGAGATTATATCAATAATATGTTTACACAGTGTTACCAGTTACAAAATGTAATTTTATCTGCGACTTAAGAATACAATGATGATTAAACCACATTACAGTGTGGTACTTAACCCAACGTCAAGGTTTAACAGTTAGGTTCGATTTGAACGTTGATTTTTTTAATGACCTGTAATGACTGTCTTTAAAAAGATTCCCACGCCACTATCACACCACTCAAACTGACAACCACAGTTTTAATGTTTTCAGTGCTGCTCGCTGAAAGTCAGGCCTTCAAAGCTTCTATTAATCTTCATCTCTCTGCTCATGCATGGTAAGTTCCTATAATGTACAAATACACATTTATTTATATTATTAAAAAATAACTAATTCTTATATTATTGATTATTTGAATCTAATGTGTAATTAATTGTTGATGTGTTGATTTTCTCACAGTCACTATCCGAAATACTAAATAGTATTTAAACATATAAATGACGCATTGTAATGGTTCATCAAACTGTGTTATTATTTGCACTATACCGCTTATTTTATGTGCATAATCTACAGTGTCTCTAGACATCTTATTAAAAAATAATCTTATTACAAAATGATGTTATACCTGTTGAAATTCCGAACTGCAAATGTGATTTGCTATAGTCCGATTATAACACCTATTAAAGGATAAAGTGTACATGTTTTGTATTGGAGGATTTTTTTTTAAATTTAAGGTTGTTGTACTTGACTTGTTCACTTTGTCAGCGCCACTCACACTGACAGTTAGCTAGTCTTATAAATATTCAAGGAAGAGGAAACATGAGGTACTAGCAGCCAAAAATAGTCTAAAATACACATTTAGCCAGAAATGTTATGGACCATGTTGTCCAATTCATTCCTGTCTACATTTTAAAGATTTTACTTTTAGATTAAAAACTGAAATTCAAATTTGAAACTTGATGAAGTCAAGTTTAGATTTAGATAAATGTAGATATACATGATGCCTCACTCGTATTTGGGTCGCGTTTGCCAGAGTTGTAATTGTGGGCGTTCAGACAAAGGTATTTGCTGTGACATCATAAGGGCACATTTCTTCTTTCCCTTGTAGCTCAGTACAGCTCCACCATACTGAACTGCTCCAACCCTGATACACCGTCAGTGCTGGAGGCTCTTTCGCCAGTCTTCAACCTGAACGCCATTCGACCTGTGGTGAACATAACAACAGTCACTAACGTTGGCCTTTTCTTAACTGTGTTTGGCATTATGGGAGTGGTAAATGACACCTTTGTTACCATAAAACCATTTCATTATTAGATCACGTGCATGCGCTTTTCTGCATACTGTACAAGATTAAGAGCATAAAATGGTCAAAAGCAATTTTCCATGAGGGCAATTTTTTGTTTTTTTGAGAATAAATAAATTAAAATCTTCTTTTTCAGGATGAGAAAGCCCAGCTCCTCACAACATTTCTATGGTCAGATATTGTAAGTAGTTTTTTCATAGTACATTTTCAAGCAATAATGAAACAGCTGATTTCTACCCATATCTATGCATAAAAAATGTTTTTATAGATGAAAGTTTAAGTTTTGCCCTTGAAATCTTTTTGAGCAGCAAATAGGCAAACCCATTAGTGACATAAAAGTGTTAAGATAAAAGAAAAGTTTTTGGGGTTCCCTTTTAAATTTAATTATCTCGAGTTTTTAAATGGTAGCCAGCAGGTTTTATATTGTGTTTATGTTTACATCTGCATGGTTTGTGTTGCAGCAATGGGAAAATGAATTCACCAAGTGGGACCCAGAAAACTGTGGAACTACTCGGATTTCAATTCCAAGAACAAATCTCTGGGTACCAGATATTGTAATCAATGAAATGTAAGTGCCATCTTCAATAATTCGCAGATTAAGATCATTTCTTTTTTTATGTATATGTGTGATCTTGAGAACTAGCCTGACGCATCATTAGCCAATAAAGGGCTAACTCTACTAAGCAGCAAAAACAAAAATGGAGAAGGTGCATACAGGTGAAAGTAGAAAGGCATGGTCTCTGTGCATACCGTTGTCAGGAAATATTTGATTTGTGACTCCAACTGATTTCCATCTATCCATTTTCTTGCTCTTATCTGGTCGCGGGGTCAGCAGCATCAGCAGAGAAGCTCAGATTTCTCTCCCAAGCCACCTCCTCCAGATTAGTTAGGGGAACAACGAGGCATTCCCAGGCCAGTCAAGAAAAATAATCTTTCCAGCTTGTCCTGGGTCTTCCCGGGGACCTCCTCCCGTTGGGATGTGTCAAGCACACCTCACCAGGACGCATCCTTATCAAATGCCTGACCATCATAACTGGCTCCTTTCAACTGTCGTAGTTTGCTGTGCGACAGACCCAAACGCAGGACTTATACACAGGGGAGTAAACCCAAAACAGCAGCTTTATTACTGGAAAAACTCCAACACTGATACAAAAAACAAAACCAAAAACAAGAAACTAGAATCATGAAACTCAAACCAAAAAGCTAAGAAACTAGGAAACTTAACGTGGGAGTACGGAAGAAACACACGCAGCACAGAGGTACATCATGGTTAACAACATGACAATGGACAGAGGAAAACACAGGGCTTAAATACACCAGGGAGTAACGAGGGAATGGAAAACAGGAAGGAAACAGCTGGGACTAATCTGACATAACGAGACGAAGGAGAAGCAAAACTCAAAACAGTGAATGCAGGACACAAGACTATCAAAGTAAAACAGGAAACAAAAGACAGGTGCAGAGACGCAGACTTGACAAGGAGGCAAGGCTGACAGAGAAAACAGAGTGAACGTGAAGCACAGAGATAAGAGTACAAACTGCGACATGGAGACACGGCTGACTGGGGAGACACAGGGAACACAGAGACAGGGGAGGGTAGACATGAAACGTGGGACACGGCAACAGAGACTAAACACAGGCTAAGATGAACACTGAGGGAGGGAGCACTAAGATTCCTGAGAGCTTAAGAAATTAAGATAACCAAAACCAAGAACAACAATAATCAAAGAATATTTAACCAAAAACACAAACACTGGGTCACCAGACCCATTACCTTGACATCAACATGGAGAAGTAGCGGCTCTAGTCCGAGCAAAGTGGTCCTGAGCTAGGATAGTAACTCCATCCCAAGCAGGGTGAATGGTTCCTTTGGTCGTGTACACATAAGGGTCTTCTGAAGGCTCTTCTCTTTGTGTGATCCCTCACCCAGGACCAATTTGCCATGCGAGGGGACAAAGCTCCCTGACAGCATAACCCCTGGGATCAGTAGGACACACAAACCCCTCCACTACTATAAGGTAGCGATTCACATAGGGGTCCAACTGATGTCAGTGGAATAACATAACAATAGTGTGGATAGGATAATAGAGCGGCTTGGTAAGACTGCTATCCACTATATAAAGGTATAATCTTTTTGATCTGCCTCCTACAATATTTAGCAGACAGAACAAAGCAGACAAGTTAACACTTAGCAGTCATACTTAATATTAGGCGGCACTCTACATATCAACTGTAAGCCCTTTCTGCATACATTTTCTATTTCTGCCATGTAGCTATCTGAGTAAACTTAATTTTAATAATGAGGGCTCTATCAGCATACAGGTGCTTGTGTTTCTAAATTTTATGTCTTTCATCTTCCTGCAGCATGGATGAAAACACAGCTCCAAACGTCCCATATACCTACGTGCTTTCTAATGGCATTGTGAGTGATTCACAGCCTGTCAAAGCTGTCACCTCGTGCAGGCTTGACATCTACTTGTTTCCATTTGACATTCAGAACTGCACTTTAACCTTCAACTCATTCACACTCAAGAGTAAGTTCATGAGGATCTATCACAGTCTGTCCTATGAAATGAATGGATTAGTTTATAATACAGTAAAATTCTTTTACTGACATTGATATGAATAGTCTTGTCTGACAAATTGACTATTTTCCATGCAGGTAATGCTCTGCAGCTTTATCTGACAGAGACTCCAGAGAGGATGTTTGAATACTCTAAATCTATGATGGCAACGATGGGTGAATGGGAATTAATTGGAATTACAGCAAAGAAATACACACTACCATCTACAGCATCGGGCTTTTATGATGAAATTCGCTTCCATGTAAGACACTCTATTACACTGTAAAACTATAATGTTATTGTATGATTTAATTATTTATACTATAAGAAAACAGAGGACACAAAGGCAAAGGCTTTTAGAAAGTAATCCGAAACAAGAGTTTTCTCTTCATTATCAGATATTTAACTGTTCAGTTAGTATATCAGAGGAACCTAGGATCTATAGAACATTTAAATCAAATACATCTAAAAGTTCTAAAAACATCAAAAACACCCAGGAACATCAGCACCGTCCTTAGTGTTAAATTCTCACTTTGCTGCAGATCTCATTGCGGCGCCAGGCCATGCTGTACGTAGTGAACCTCCTGCTCCCCAGCTGCTTCCTCATCACTGTGGACCTCTTCAGTTTCATCTTGCCTCCCAATGAAGTCGACCGGTCTTTGTTCAAGATGACACTAATCCTGGGCTACACCGTCTTCCTGCTCATAATGAATGACCTGCTGCCTGTTACTGGAAATGCCATACCTCTCATAAGTGTGTTTACATTGTCTGGTTTGGTATACAATTTCGTCCCAATGTGACTTTTTGGCCCAAATACAAAAGGGTTGCTTGTTCTGACCCACCTAGAGATTTAACAGTATAACTACCATAATGTAATGATGCAGCTACATGTGAGAAAGAAAACGATGTATAATATATTCTTAAAAGTAATAATAATAATAATGATAATGGATAGCATTTATATAGCGCTTTTCAAGGCACCCAAAGCGCTTTACAATTCCACTATTGATTCACTCTCACATTCGCACACACTGGTGGAGGCAGCTACAGTTGTAGCCACAGCTGCCCTGGGGCGGACTGACAGAAGCGAGGCTGCCATATCACACCATCGGCCCCTCTGACCAACACCAGCAAAAGTATACCTTTAAAAAGTACAATTCATAATATCTAATCATTAACAAAGTGCCAGGTTTTTGGTTATACTGCACAGTTATTTTTGGCTATTTTGTTTCAGCTTTGTGTTTCTAGGTCTGCACATTTCAGTTTAGTTCTTATTATATGAAAATGTTTAGTTTTAATTAAATTTTTATTAAATTAAATTAGTTTCAGTGTTAGTTTGGGTCTTTTTAATTATTAATTATAAATAATGAATAACAAATATGTCAGACTCAAGATTTAGGAAAATCAATATATGCATTACAACAAACACACAAAATTTTTGAGAGCAGTTGACTCACAGTCTCATAGATTAAAGCGTCATCTGTGACAATTTTTGTCACCGAGCTGACAGGGGCTGAGGATATTTCTTAAATAGTTTACGGCTTGTCTCCATTCCCCTGAATAGACCAAAAATATTCATGATTTTAATTTTTAAATATTTTGTCTGGATTTAACTTGTATTTGTCTGTAAAATGTAAACATTAATTATTATTCCACTATCATTATTATAGATGTTTTCCTGTCTATGTGCCTGACTATGATGGTGGGCAGTCTACTGGAAACTATTGTCGTTACAAGCTTCCTGCACGGTTCCTCTAACTATTCTCGAGCTCCTCGCTGGATCAGAGTGCTTTTTCTTAAAATCTTGGGTCGACTAGTGTGCCTTCCTCCAAAGCCCAGAGATCGGAACGACACAGTGATCCAAAATCCAGTCACACAGGGTAGGAAACAAGATCAGGATATGCAAATTCTTAAAAAATGTTAAAGCTGACATAATCTTCTGACTTGTCTCCGCTCAATAGAAATGCCAATCTACTCTCCAGTGACAGAGGAATCCAAGACTCTGGAGCAGAAGGGGCCACTGAGTGAGGACAAAACCCTGCAAGAGCTGAGGAGCCTGGGCAGAGTCCTCCAGGCCATCCACCTTCAGGTGGAGCAGCATCTGAGCAAAAGCCTGAGCACAGAGGAATGGATCCAGATAGGTTTAATCATAGACCGCCTGCTGTTCATCCTTTACATCATCTTCATAACAGTCAGCTTCATTACCATCATCATTATCTGGGTGATTTCATACAATGCAGCCTAATTTAACTTTTTAACTTGTCTGTTCTTTAAACTCTTTGTATTCATTTTTCTTGTATAAAAAGAACATTTAAAACCACACACTGAAATACTTTACCTTAACCATAATTCAATACATGTTTTGTCATTTTAGTATGCCAGTTATGCAAATAAATATATAGCAGAGCCGTGTTTTCCAATAAAACCCTTCATCTGTCTTAAATTTCAATGACTTTGTGAACCAATAAGACAATTAAATCAAGATATTTTAAAGTCCAGATAATAAATCTTCTATATTCTAAGCTGTGTAAAAGCATCTTAACTGATGATAGTTTTATATTGAGTTCTTGTGAACCCTATACATACATTTTCTATAGCAGCAGTTTTCTGTATTTGATGTTTGGTGCTAAATTACTCAAAAGGCTTCAAAATTAAAATTAAAATTAAATTAAATTAAATAATAAAACAAGAGCACTCATAGTGTGCAACCCCCCCCCCCGACTGATATACTGTTCATAGTCTGTAGATGAGCCAATGGAAACTAAAGCATTTTCCTAATCTGTGTGACCCTGAACTTTGAAGCATTGCATACTAAAATGGTGTATTTTATTATCTTCACCCATTTTGGCTGAAATTGTTTGCTTCTATAAGCTGTAAAATTCCTTTAAAGCCTGAACCACACTAGAGGATCCTTTTTTTGTTTTTGAAAATGGACTGTTTATTGACCCTATTGATGACATTTTTAAAAAATCTTAAATAATAAATTCAGTATAATTTTCATTTGTGTCATATTTGCTACATCCTGCATTTGTTTGTTATTTTAATGCTTAGAAAAAAAATTCCAATTTATTTCACGCTGACGATGCAGAAGTTTCAAAAAAACCCAAACTCATGTAGGAAATATGACCTGATTGGTTTTAAAGGGTTAAGATGTTTTCATGTACTGTGTGATTTTGCTACATTTATGGCGTCATTGTGATTGGGAAAAACTATGTTTTGCACAGTTCTCTACATGCATTTTCATATGATATATTACTCAGTGTGCTTTTGGGGGGGGGGTCATGGTCAACTTTGATCTTGGGATATAACAATGCTGTGATTTATTCCATTCAAATTCTCACCACCATGGTCATCACACTGAAAATCTTAGGATCTATATGATTGGCCTTGTTACCATGCCTTTGCCAAACTTTATGGTATGCTGAAGAGGTAATTCAGCCATTTTATTCAGCTGTGTTGGAGTAGGGATGGATCTAAAGCTGCAGGACACTAGCTCTGGAGTAATTGGAGTTGGAGACACCTGGTTTGAAGCATATTGCTCACCATTCTATACTGGCCCCCTGTGGTCATCTTACACACAATGTAGCATGCCGAAGTTGCATGTCACAATGATGCAATGAGAATCCTCCTTAAAATAGCCAGAGGGGGCTGTAAGACGTTTTTTCAGATGTTTGGAACTGCAGGTGTTTGCACTTTTAAAGCACTTTTAAGAAAGTTAATATTTGGTTGGTTTTATATATTGTGCTTTTTTTTTCTTTTGTATAATCATGAACGTAAGTCTGTTAATAAAGCTTGATTAATGAATTATATAATCACATGGAGCACAAGCATACTTCCAGCCTATTGTAAGATTGCGTTGTATAGATTACATTCAAAGTGTTTTTTGGATTTTTATTAAGAAAAAAAAAAACATCAAGAAGACACAAGCAAAGGGAGAACACACAATTGTATTCATCAAAATGATTTATTAATCAAATTGACATAGCATAATTTTTTCACCAAAAAATATATGTTCAAAGCACCAGAACGGTAGCCCAATATCCCACAGAACCGTCACATGATCTTAAACAGAAGCTGTCAAATCAGCTCTGCAGATGGGCCAATCATAATTAGGGATGGGTATCGTTTAGGTTTTATCCGATACCGGTGCCAAACCGGTACTTTTGAAACGGTGCCGGTGCTTAAACGGTGCTCGAACCGGTGTTTTAAGAATGTCTGTGAAGGTTCTCAGTCATCCAGGTCATCGTAGTCAAAGGAGCTTGCAAAGAAAAGCGTCTGGACTTCTTTAAGTTACTTGAAGACGTTTCACCTCTCATCCGAGAAGCTTCTTCAGTTCTAAGGTCAAATGGTGGAGAGTCCCAGATATAAACCTAGTGGGAGTATCCCCCCACAGAGGGACAAAAGGACCCCCTGATGATCCTCTAATCGCCTGAGCCAAGGTGTGAAACTGGGTGTGGGTCCCAATCAGCCAGAGTTTCAGGTGTGTTCATTGTGAAACCTGGCCCCACCTTATCATGCGAATTCCTGAGGTCAGATGGCCCAGGATGTGAGTGGGCGTTAAGGCGTCTGGGAAGGGATCTCAAAACTGGATTATAGATGGCAGAGAGTTGGTGTCGTAAACCCCCGCCTCTGTTCAAAGATGGTCGCTCACAGTGGACATAGATGGCTTCTTTCACTCCTCTTTCAAACCATCTGTCCTCTCTGTCCAAAATGTGAACATTGGCATCCTCGAAAGAGTGTCCTTTATCCTTAAGATGCAGATGGACTGCTGAGTCTTGTCCTGTGGAGGTGGCTCTTCTGTGTTGTGCCATGCGCTTGTGAAGTGGCTGTTTGGTCTCTCCAATGTAGAGGTCTGGGCATTCCTCGCTGCACTGTACAGCATACACCACATTGTTAAGTCTGTGTTTTGGCGTTTTGTCTTTCGGGTGAACCAGTTTTTGTCTGAGCGTGTTGCTGGGTCTGAAATGCACCGGGATGTCATGCTTGGAGAAAACTCTCCTAAGTTTTTCTGATACACCGGCTACATAGGGGATGACAATGTTGTTGCGTCTGTCCTTCTTATCCTCCCTCGCTGGTGTCTGGTCTTCTTTTCTGTGCCTCTTTGCTGACTTTAAGAACGCCCATTTAGGATAGCCGCACGTTTTGAGTGCTTCCTTTACATGTGTGTGTTCCTTCTTTTTTCCTTCAGGCTTAGAGGGAACATGTTCTGCCCGGTGGTGTAGGGTCCTAATTACTCCAAGTTTGTGTTCCAAAGGGTGATGGGAGTCAAAGAGGAGGTACTGGTCCGTGTGTGTGGGCTTCCGGTAAACTTCGATGTTGAGTTTGCCGTTCTCTTCAATGTGCACAGCGCAGTCCAGGAAAGGCAAACAGTTGTCCTTTGTGTCTTCCCTGGTGAACTTGATGTTTTTATCCACAGCGTTAATGTGCGCAGTGAAGGATTCCACTTCTTGTGTCTTGATTTTGACCCAGGTGTCGTCCACATATCTGTACCAGTGGCTGGGTACTCTTCCTTTGAAAGAGCCAAGAGCCTTCCTTTCCACTTCCTCCATGTAAAGGTTGGCTACAATCGGTGACACGGGGGAGCCCATGGCACAGCCATGTTTTTGTCTGTAAAAGCCTTCGTTGTATTTGAAATATGTAGTGGTGAGGCAGAGGTCTAACAGTGTGCAAATCTGATCGGGTGTGAAGTTGGTCCTGTCCTCCAAGGAGCTGTCTTCTTGTAGTCGTTTTCTGACAGTCTCCACGGCCTCCGTGGTGGGTATGCAGGTGAAGAGAGAGACTACATCAAAGGACACCATGGTCTCATCTGGATCCAGGGTAAGTTTCTGGACCTTGTCAGTGAAATCGGTGGAGTTCTTGATGTGGTGTGGGGTGTTCCCCACAAGAGGAGCAAGGATGGTAGCAAGGTGTTTAGCAATGTTATAAGTGGCTGAGTTTATGCTACTGACTATGGGTCTGAGTGGGACAGCTTCCTTGTGGATTTTAGGAAGTCCGTAGATGCAGGGTATGGCATCCCCTGGGTAAAGGCGGTGATATGTAAGGCGGTCAATAATTTTGTCCTTTTCAAAGTCTTGAAGGCAAGCTATAACTTTCTTTTTGTAGCTGCTTGTGGGGTCTCGCTTTAAGGCTTCGTAGGTATTGTTGTCACTGAGGAGAGTAGTGATCTTTGTATGGTAATCTGTAGTGTTTAGGACCACGGTGCATCTTCCCTTATCAGCTGGTAAAACAGTGATGTTGTGGTCTTTGCTCAGGGAAGCGACGGCTTTCTTTTCCTGTATTGTGAGGTTGGATGGAGGGACTTTGGCACTGGAGAGCGTGGCTGAGACTTTCATCCTGATTTGCTCTGCTTCTGTCTGTGATAATTTATTAATCCGTATGGCAGATTCTGTGGCTGTGATGAGGTCCACTATGGGCAACTGTTGTGGAGAAATGGCAAAATTGAGTCCTTTGGCTAATACTCTCTTTTCAGGTTCAGTGAGAATCCTGTCTGAAAAGTTCTTAACCCATTTCTCCTGACTGACTTCAGGTGTGTTTTCTTCTCTGGGTTGTGTAGGTTCAGGATGAGGAGTGTGTGTTTTTGAAAGCAAGGTGTGAAATTTCCTGCGTTGTCTTTCTTTTCCTTTAGAGTGTTGGGCCCGCTGAGCCTTGTTTTAAGAATGGAGAACACAAACTTTGTCCAAAAACCTCTCATGTTTTGCTGTTTTTCTTTGTAAAAAGATAACAATGTTAGCCTTTTCTGCAGCTACAGGGCATATATGGTATCACTCTATCAAACAAGAAGACAGCCGCATGTAACTAGGGCTGGGTATCATCACTGATATCTAGAATCGATTCGATTCCAATTCACAAGGTCCTGAATCGATTCGATCCACGATTCGATTCAATTCGATTTGAATTGGGGAAATTTTGCCTCAGACCGTCAGAAATATTATATTTCAGATCATGCATCAGTACATTTCCATATTTTTATATCTATAAAAAGAAAGTTGACACTTGCAAGACTTCATCAGAGGTGTAAGCATCACAGCAGATGGCTTTGTGTCAAAGTAGATGAGGATAAAACTAAGAAAAACATGAAGGCAATTTTCCTGGCCTGGGATTTTATAAAAATATTCTGCAGTAGATCAAAAACGCTGCTGAAGTGAAGCAGAGCAAAGTTACAGAGGTTTGATTAAAGACGCAGCTAAGAGTTTTGCAAAAGTTTAAATTTGTTCAGTATTGAACAGCAGAAATTAGGTTTTCTTTTCAGAAGTAAGTAAAAGGAAAAAAAACAGCATCCGACAGCGCTGTACGTAATAAGCAAGTTAATAATGCGGAAAACAGATTTTTAGACAGGAAACTGTTCTTGATGTGTAGAGAGAGGGAGAGCTGTGCATGAAGTGTGATTCCATCGCTGGGAAGCAAAACAGCAAAAGTCAGAGGGAATCCATGACGATGTTTATGTGAAGCCTACACTGTAAAAAATGTTTGTGAAATTAACAGTAAAATTGTGTAAAATCTTGACATCAAAAATGTGTAAATAGAAAAACAAGAAAGCAATGTTTAATTTACATCAACATTTTGTAAATAATACATATATACCTGTAAAGTCCTGAACCAAATAAAAGTGTTAATTTTACAGTAGGAATATGTTTTAAATATCAAATGTCCTTGTTGAATTTACAGTTTACTGTTTTATAAACACTGAAAAATTGTAATTTAAAAGTCAAGACATACAACTGAAACGGTAACAAAATAATGTTAAAATTACATATTTTGTTAGTTTTTTTAAATTCAGAAAGTATCTGTATTACATTTCACAAATTCATTCAAACTCATTTACAACGTTGGTCACATACAGACCCAGAGGCGGAGGCAGGCATTTGATACACCCGGGGCTTAGCCCTAAAGGGTAGTATGCATGTGGGATTGGGGGAGGGGGGGGGGGGGATTATTAGGCTCTGTTTTGAGTTTTGTTAAAAAAAGAATGACTTCATATAGTGAAAAATATATATCTCATATGCAGGACACCTTAAACTCGGTTTTTAATTAAGCAGCAAGGCAGAACAAAATCAGGGCTGTATCAAGACACGAGGACCCCAATTCAACCAGACCCAGAACTGATCCGGAATTAAAACAGGACTACAACAGTTCAAAATCAGGACTACTTAGGATTTAACCAAGACAGAACCAGAATCAGAACTAGATGATAGTAGCACTAAAAATCATCATAGACCTGCACTACACTTATTTTTTAATTCTACCAAAGTCCACTATTTAGATTCAGAAAGGGTTATATAATTATTTAGCCTTGTTGTGCAAACAAGCCTGCATAACTTAATAAATATAGAATTTGAAAAATAACAAACCTAAAAAGAAACACTAGGTACGAGATACATGAGTCCCTATGATACGGTGATACTTTTGGTAAACAACCATTTGACTAACATGTGTGTCTCACCTGCTCTTGTTCCATCTCTGTTCTGTCCTCATTCTCCATCTCTCTCTCTGTTCCTCTCTCTCTCTCTCTGTTCCTCTCTCTCTCTCTCTGTTCCTCTCTCTCCCTCTCTCTGTTCCTCTCTCCCTCTCTCTGCTCCTCTCTCGCCCTCTCTGTTCCTCTCTCGCCCTCTTTATGCTGACAATCAAGCCAAACACCAACATCATCAAATATACAGTGGAAACCAGATATTTACGTACTCTTCAGATAAAAACACAAACACTTTTTTAACTGTAATATCAAATCAGACTAAATGCTTATTTTTTTTAGATTGATAAATAAAAAAAAACATATTTGTTAACTTTCTATCTGTATTTCTTAACTGTAAATGGCACCAAATTGTATTCAAAATTGAGCCACACTTATGGAGGTCCACAATTCGTTTCCTGGTGTTTTGGTTGACATCTCTTGATTTTCCCATGTCAAAGAAACAGGCTCTGTGTTTTGCCTTATATGCATCCACAGGTGTGCCACCAATTTACTCACATGGACTCTACTAACCTATCAGAAGCTTCTTCAGCTCAGAATGGAATCGTCTGGAGTTTTCTTACAGTTTTTCTCAAATGCTAAAACACGTCACAAACGTTACCACCAGGTCCCCCAATGTCCAAACACAACACCCTTCTCTAAAGCTACATAAACACAACCACACCTTCCCACTGCAAAACTCAAACTCCCACACCAAGAGAGCAGCTCGAAGCTGTCAAAACTGTAAACACTATAAACAGCATTACACACTACAGCAAAACAATTGAAAACACAATGCTCAATTTGTGAGAAGGTTCTTTGGTTCATAACTGCCAATGCATATTTTTATAAACTGTACAGTAATGGATCGTCATAGAACCCTGCAGAGGATTAGGCATTTAGATTTGTGAGTTTCACATGAAGACTATAAATCTATAAAAACATCCTGCATGTACGTACACTACTGTAACACAACTCAATGCAAAAACAGAATCTATCGCACACAACAGTACTCTCGGAAACATGATCAGGGTGTGAAGTCTTTTTTATTGTCTACACGGTCTTTTTACAGTATTACACACAGTCACTGTGCGGCATCATGTCGCCGAGCTGCATTGGGCCACATCACCTCATCCACATCACAGGCTATATTGTCCCTTGCTAGGCACCGCGGGAAAAACGCCCTGGAATGGCGAATCCATCCCTGGAAGGCCTCCACTGGGATGTCAGCACAGGCCAGCTCCATTGCCCGTACGAGGTTCTCTCTTGTGTATGGCTGTCTGTCATACACCTTCCATCTCCATGATGAGAAGAACTCCTCTATAGGGTTCAGGAAAGGGGAGTAGGGTGGCAGACAGACGTTTAAAAAGTGGTCACTGTTGGTGGTGAACCACTCTCTGATTTGGTGTGTTTTGTGGAAGCGGACGTTGTCCCAAATGATCACATACATGTGATGTGCTAGCCTAGGATGGTGTTGTTGACGGTCCAGGAGGATGTCTTTTAGCTCCTCTAGGAAGGTGAGGAGACGTTGGGTGTTGTAAGACCCAAGGACAGCATGCCGGTGGACAAGCCCCTCCGTACCCATAGCTGCACAAAGAGTAATATTACCCCCCCCGTTGGCCAGGAACCTCAGTGATGGCTCTTTGGCCAATGATGTTACGGCCTCTTCGCCTTCGTTTCTGGAGGTTGAAGCCAGCCTCATCCAGGAAGAGGTACTCATGGGGTCTGGCCATCGCGTCCAACTGCATTATCCTCTGAACATGGAAAAGCGTACAGGTGTTCAGAACGGTCAATCAGGTAGCACAGTATTGTCCAGAAGTAATGTAGGCCACTAAGCAACACAGTATGTCCACTAACTGTACTGTGGACATGGATGTATACGTACTTGCACATACTCGTAACGTTGTTCTATGTGTCGCGCAGAGTTGCGCCCAAAGGGAACCCTGTAGACCTGTTTCATCCTCATCTGTTGGCGCCGGAGAACTCGGTCTATTGTGGACACGCTGACAGCATCAATGTTCTCAAAGTTTACATTATCTGCAATGACTTTGTCTCTGATCTCTCGGAGTCTAATGCAGTTGTTCTCACGGACCATATCTGCAATGAGGGTTTCTTGTGCCGCTGTGAATATGGCAACCCTCCCACCTCTATGTGGCATCCTTTCAGCTCTAAAGAAAGAAACATGTGTTGTCAATTGATTTATATGTAAAACTACATGTAAAGTAACAGACCACTTTCACAGGCCTGTAAAACTGTAGTGTGACAAAGAAAGCAATAGCGTACTATACCTGTTGTGTTGTCTAAATGCCTTGATAATGGTGGCCACGGTGAACCTACTCAGGTTTGGATGTACTCTTCGTCCCGCTTCAGCCATTGTCATGCCATGGCCAATGACATGATCGATTACTGTTGCTCGCATATCATCTGTTATGATGGTGCGAGGTTGTCTTCTTCTCCCACCTGGACCTTCTCCTCTCTCTTGTTGGCCTCCTTCTCTTCCTCCTCTACTCCGAACTCCTCTTCTTCTTAGGCCTTCACCTCTTCCTCCTCTGATCTCAACCCCTCTTCCTCTTTGGCCTGCAGCTCTTCTCCTTCCGCACGCTCGAATGCCTTCATCCATTGTGATTGTTTGGCATCTTCACCAAACTATGCTTTTATAGGTGGGGTCACATCATTAGCAACAGGTGTCTTCAATTTTGAGTCGTTGTGTGTAGTGACTGACGCCAGGTGTGTTCCCTGTGTTCAAAGATTGGTGACTGTGGCAAGCATTTTGCATCACATGGGCTTTCATTTGAGAATATGAGCAGAGTTGTTTTGCAACATGTGTTTTAGCAAGGACAAATGTGTTTAGATTTATGAGTACAGAGGGTTGTGTTTTGTGAATTGTGTCTTCATGTGACATGTGTTTATGGTACTGGAATATGGTGGCTACATTTAGTAAATGTGTTTAGACTACTGGTCATTTGGGTTACAGGATTGGCTTTTGTGTTTTAACATTTGAGAAAAACTGTATTAATTAACACTAAATTTAGTGTATATGTGCTCCTAAATTTGATGAAAGTGATAAAAAATAGACAGCTCTGTCTCTCTAATTCAAAAGATATTTCAATATTGATTTATCTAAAACAAAACAAGTTTACTCTACATTGATGTTCAACAGTAAAAAAAAAATGTTTTCCCTAAAGTGTATGTAAATATCTGGTTTCAACTGTGAATATACTGCTGTGTATTGAAATTCCTCTTGTTTTGCATAGAAATATACTGAACAACATACAAAGCATAATATATAAAATAACATTACCAGAGTTTTTTCTTTGAAAGAAGCTCCTTATGTCCATTCTTACTGAAACCGATTTATTTAGCCGTGGAGGGTAACAACTGAAAATATGAATTAAACACAGGTAACCTAAGACTCTCTAAAGAAACAGCATTGTTGTTGTTTGGCTTTTCATTTCGCCATTTCTTGATTCACTTGAAGAGCAAATATAATATGGGTTAAGTGATCCGTTTCTTTTGTGATACACCGTCATATTTACATTATTTGTACAGTACGAATGATTTGCTTTGGTACCTGGTCAAACTTCAGTTCTCCTCTGTCTGCCTGGCTGCGCTTCTCCAACAGCACACTCGCAGGCAGCAGCTCCCCCCGCCCCCTCGCTCAGTGTCTGAGCTCGGATCATACCAATATTAGGGGGGATTTACGCACAGTCATAAATTCCCACAGTGTGCACTATGTGCTTTGAATATTGTGTGTAATTTTTGTTTTATACAGTTGTCAGCCAGGCATCTAACTATGAAAAAATTGCACTCCAAAAGACCCCGGGCTTAAGCCCAGTAAGCCACCCCCCCGCTCCGCCACTGTACAGACCACTTTTTAAGTGGGACAGACCAGTACAATTTCTGTCAGTGTAAGGAAGTTATCAGAGATATCTTTATATGACAGTACAATTTCAACAGTACTTGTCAGTTTTTCTACATTTTAAAGACAAACTGTTGTAGTAAATAAATGAAATCATTCAGCATAAGTCTTTAGTCTTAAACTGTAATAAATAAATGTTAAAAATGACCTAAAAGTTATGGCGGCCCACTGGCCAGACTGTCATGTAATTATAAAATAGAAAGGTTTTTGTTGATTCATAGCAAATGTCCTGTTTTTTTTTTTTGTTTTTTTTTATAGACAGTGAAAAGACAGGAACTTTTATTTCATTTAGTTGTTATTACTTTGGTGTAGTAGGAATGGCTATGGAGGAGGTCTTTTTCAGTGGGAGAAAAATCCAAAACTTGTTAAAATCCAAATTTCCAAAACTGGCCAGTGGGCCAGACTAGAGTCTGTGCTGGGCTGATTATCTTTCAAATAGACATCTGGTCATCTCCTCCATGTTAGTCATTTCTTTAATTTTGCACCACGTTCAATCAATTTTAGCCAGATTTAGTAAAAGTTAAATTAATCATTTGCTCAAATATTTATTTTTTTAATGCCCAAAGTGTGTTAGTATTTAAAACTACACAAGCTCTACCTTGGCAAATCACTGAGCGTGAGAGTTTGTTTCTGTTCTTTGATTGGACTACTTAAATTATTGCGGGAGTAGCAAGCTTGGCGGCTCGTGCCATTACGCGCTCAGTCTGCAAGCAGAGTGGTGGAGATGTGTATACGTTGAGATATTTTAGCACGAGCAAAAGTTTTGGTAAGCTAACATTGCATTTTCTGTTATCTTAAAATACATGAGAGTATGTTTTCCAGTAATAGTATTAATGGCGTCTGACCGAGCGATAGGCTACTCCTATTTTTTCCATGCTGTTTTCAAGCAGTGGTTATTATAAGGTCATAGGAGGTTAGTAACCTAAAACAAATGTGCTGTCGACAGCTACAATGATTTCGTGCTCTTTTTGCAACAAAACGCTGAAGACGTTGAGGGCTTATGTGCTGCATTGTCGCGTTCACAGGAACAAACCCCATCATTTTTTCAAATGCATCGGTAGTGAATGCAGGCATACATTTTATGCTTGCGCGGCCTTTAAAGCTCATTTCTATCGGGTTCACAATGTACCTGCACCCCCTATTGCTGGTAGCGCCATTTTTACAGACTTAAAATGTGCCACAACACTCTGTGAGCGCCAATGTCACACAGTGAAAGAACTTATATCCCACTTAAAACAGCATAGAGTGGAGGGGCAACCTGTGGCATGTCCAGTAACTGGTTGTAAAAGTATGTTCTCTTTGAAATCGTCATTTACTGCTCATATGTCCAGAAAACATAGAGAATGCTCTGTTGAAAGCATAAGCGACATGTATAGGGGGACACTTCCTCAGTCTTCTACAGTATTTGAAAAAAATAAATAAAATAAAAATAATATGTACATTTGATGACAATATGTACTTCTCTCGGCACACAGACTCATTGAGGTGTGTAAGGTCGACACATATGCGTACATCTTCTGTCTTCTTCAGTACCACCACCACCAGAAATCCCTCTCCCTCATGTTTGAGCCACAGGTTAACCAACCTCGAAACAGCGTCAATTAAGCCCGAAGCTCCTCGGAAGGTGCGGATGCCGCTGGGTCCATGTTTGGTCGGCTCGTACTGTCACGGCTGCCGAGGCGAGCCACGTGGTGTTGGAGGAAAAGGACCCAAAATATCTTCAGCACTCAGGCTCACCCAAGCCCAAACTTCTCGTTGAGAAAGGGGTGTCAATTGCATTTAGGGACCAGTTGATCAAATCCATAATTCCTCTTTTAGGTTTTAGAGAACAGACTGTGAGAGAGTGTTCCAGGGAAAAGTAATACAAAAAACACGAGACTAGACAAGGACATAAGAGGCTAAGCAGGGAAGCTAAGGGAGAGGAGGAGAGGAGAAAAGTGCGACCGCCTTCGTCAAGAGCAAGAGGTGATGAATAGGTTGCTGAGCTGAGGGCGACTGAAGTAAAGGTTGAGATGATAACGGTAGTGAAGTTGGAGTAGGTGGTGGAGTAGATGACTGCACTAGCGGGGACACAGGAGACTGAGCTAGTGAAAGAAAGGATGACTGGGCTTGTGGCTGGGCAGCTATCTGAGCTTGTGGCTGAGCAGCAAACTGAGCTTCTGGCTGGGCAGCAAACTGAGCTTCTGGCTGGGCAGCAAACTGAGCTTCTGGCTGGGCAGCTAAGTGAGCTTCTGGCTGGGCAGCTGACTCAAAAAACACAGCCCCGGAATAAATAGTCACAAAGTCTGGCAAAACAGAAAAAGTGTCTTTTCCACTCACCACAGCCGGCAGTTCTGAAGTCCCAACATCCGGCTGTGGGGTGACGGGCCGACGGCGCAAACGTCGCTTCCTTCTCGGAGACGGCTCCGACGGGCCGGGTGATTCCACATCCGGCGGGTCGGGTCGCAGAGTCCCTGGCGGGCCGTGCAAAACATTCACCGCCGGGCTGGGTAGGGAAGCGGTAGCGGCTGGAGGGTGAAGGTGAAGCTCGTGGAGGATAAAATCCTGTGCAAGCAGGTGAAGAGAGTCCAGTAGCCAGGGGTGAGCAGAGATTAATTGCTGTAGCCTGGCTTCCACAGCGCGGTGAAATCCCTCTCCCTCATGTTCAAGCCACAGGTTAACCAACCTCGAAACAGAGTAAATTAAGCCCGAAGCTCCTCAGAAGGTGCGGATGCCGCTAGGTTCATGTTTGGTCGGCTCGTACTGTCACGGCTGCCGAGGCGAGCCGCATGGTGTTGGAGGAAAAGGACCCAAAATGCAGGCAGTTGACTGATAATGCAAGTGACGTTTATTTACAAGTAATAGGGTGACGGAACTGGCAGTGAGAAATGACAAATGACCAGAGATGGGCAGTAACGCGTTACTTGTAACGCGTTACTGTAATCTGATTACTTTTTTCAAGTAACGAGTAAAGTAAGGGATTACTATTGCAAAAACGGTAATTAGATTACCCTTACTTTCCCGTAGGAACGCTGCGTTACTGCGTTACTAAAACCGTGATTTTTTTGCGAGAATGTCTCATGACAGTGACGTAAGCGAGTGAGACGTTCGTGACAACAGCTGTCTGCAGATCAACAATGGATAATATATCGAGTGCGGGAGAGAGTATGAGCATGCAGCGTTTAAAGCGTGGAAGTACTTTGAGTTTGATTCCATAAAAAGTGACAAAAACATTAGCGTCCGTTGTGCGTGGGAAGAAAACTTCTTTTTACACCGAAAAAAACCCTAAACAAGCTCCGAGTGCGCAACGACGTAATGGGAAATTCACAGAGAAACTCGCGGATTCTTCCACTGACCACTGCGCCACACCGGCACCAGAGCACACCTCCGCCTACCCCACTCCTGCTTTACAGGTGAAAATAGAGCAACAGGACTGCTAGTCTTTGATTTTATTTACTTTCTGCTGTGTTTTACTTGCATCTATTTGAAAGACTGAGTTTAAACACAAAAAATATTTTATTTTATGTGCTGGAATGTGCAGAAAATAGGTTTAAATGTTAAACTAATTTCTTCAAGTCAGAGAATGGTGCATATAATTTAATTTTTGCTTGATGCATAAAGTTAAAAGATTAAAACAGATAAAACAAGTTTAAAAAAAGAGACTTTTCCATTTGATTACATTTTGTATGATGGATTATGCAGAAAAAGTAGAATTGGGTTGACAGATCTATCGCTTTATCACCTATTCAGGTTGTAAATCGTGTTTTTAAAAAGTAACTAAGTAACTAAGTAATTAATTACTTTTGAAAATAAGTAATCAGTAAAGTAACGGGATTACTTTTTTGGGGAAGTAATCAGTAATTAGTTACTGATTACTTTTTTCAAGTAACTTGACCAACACTGCAAATGACTAAAGAAACCTAAACTGGGAAAACCAAATAACAAACCTGAGAACCCACTATATATACACACAAACAAGGAGACCAGGAAATGACATACAGGTGGGAGCACAGCTGATTCTAATACACAAAACGACCTGAGGATACAAGCTGAACACAGTGACAACAAACCCAGACCTTCAAAATAAAACAGGAAATCCACAACACGAACAGGGCACAAGGGGAGGACACAGAATACCAACATCAGAATAAACTAGAACAGAAGACAATAATAATATGAAACACAAAACGCTGGGTCAACGACCCAGCACCATGACACACCTTAAGGGGTAGGACTGTCACATCGGCACCCGTATCAATTTTAAATGACACGTTCTTGTTGTTTATGCTTAAGTTGACAGTCCACGGCTCACCCTCACACTTAACACTGCTTAGGAACAAACCATGTTCATCCTCTTTGGGTGCCCTGCATACGCGCCTGTAATGTGCTTTTTCCCCACATGCATGGCATTTCACTTCATTTGCTGGACAATCCTGTTTTGAATGGGATGGGGCGCCACCACATTTCTGACAGGTTGGCCCTTTTTTGCCGTCTTCTCGGAATCCACATGTTTTAGCTTGACGACTATCAGCCTGGAGAGGTTTGGTTCTAACAGGCTTACGACTGATTTTGTGCACTCTATCTACGGACTTAGCATCGCTAGCCTCAGCACTAAAGTCACCTCGTAAGGAGGATTGTTGTCGCTTTACCTCTTCACTTTGCCTCGCCATGTTGATAGCCTTCTGCAAAGTCAAATCTGGGTTAAGCTGCATGCGTTCTGACAGCTCCGCCAGACACAGGTTCGTTCAGTCGAGGTTATATGGATCAGCACAGGACTTCTGACACCATGTCGTGTTATTCAATTGTACGCGGGTCCACTGTACGATTCATAACCACTCTTTATTTTTCCGTTCTTGCTCTGCTCCCCACATAACATAACATTATATTCAAAACATACCGGTCTCGCCCTCTAGCTGCCGTCAGCCTAACTACACTGACCGGCTGCATTAACATCTACTGTACAATGCAATTACACCACAATAACAGGCACCACACCCGCAGTAGATGTGCTCGGTCTTGCAGCAAGCTATCAAACACGGTGCATTTCTCGGCTTTTAAAAAAACGCTATGTGTCGCCAGGTGTTTCATCAGATTCGAGGTGTTACAGTATTGCACAGTATCACCTTAAAGCACTTGTTGCAGGCTGCTGAGTTTGCATCTTTTGCTGTGAAGTACAGCCACACTTTTGACCGCTGCTCTAAAAGAACGTATGTACCTGGGCCCCCCTATTATCCTCGGAAAGGTAAAATGATTGGCTAGAATCCAAAGTGTATGACATCTCAAGAAAAAAAAAAGCACCGAAATAAAGCACCGAAATGTGCGCTGCTTTTCGGTCTGGTTACTACCGTTTATGTCAGAACCGGTGCCATACCGGTATCCATCTCTAATCATAATGAAGCAGTTCATTTCAAGTTGTAGTTTCAAGCTGTTATTTGTATTTTTGGCCACCAGATGTCAACCAAGAGGACTGTGTTGAAAAATTTTGCATAATGAACCCTTTGTCAACATAAACTTCAGGTCTTCAGAAAAAGTATTGGCCACAAAGAAGAATATCAAGAACAGGTGTGTGATTACACCAGGTGGGTGGAAACAGAAGACAGGAACCAGAGGAAGGCCCCACTTTTGCACCAAAACCAATTCATGGTTTAAAACTTTAAAAACAATTATGATGATTGAACATTTATGGTATCTAGCAATGAGTTTTTCACATCACTGCGGAAGAATTGTGGGAGGTTTTGCCTGGAATATTTAATTTTTTCTGGACTGAGCTGTAATTGGAAATAAAAATTCATTAAATTCCAAATTATTTCTAAGAAGTACGAGATTAATGTTGAAATTGTTTTATTGTGAAACTCATATTGCAAACCAAATGCTGCAACATAGTTTGACTCAATATTATTTTACTGTCTCATCAGCCCTTTGCATTGCTTGCAAGGCGAACTGCTGTAAGCCAAACGAGCCCACCCTGGTTGATTTGGCCACAAGTGCCAAAATGAATTAAATAAATACATCATTAGACCATTAATTACATTTGTGATTAATAAATTAAAATAGACAAAAATAAATATATAAATAGTTAACTAAAAATTAGGCAATTTCATTTAAAACATTTATGAAATGATTCATTTATTTCCCAATTTAATTAATTAATTAATGACACATTTAATTAGTTATTCAATTATGTATTTAATTATTTATTTTCAGCTTACATAAACACTGACTGCCACCAGACACAATTCACTTATATCTGTTGGGTTAAGTTTATTTCGCTGTTTTATTTGTTCCTGAGCAAATTTATATTAATAAGTATGCATGCATTGTTATTGTATATAACTTAAACCAAGTCTGAAAAAATAGTAGACAAAAAAACCTTTTTCAATAAACATGTTATATAAAATGATAAATAGCTTGGCTGGTAGGAGGTTTTTCAAACCAAACACCACCTGTTTCTCACAGGTTACTCTTATTTGCTTGTGATCAGCCGGTGTGATACTGACGTTGCTGTGGTCAGTCTTCACCATTTTTTGAGTCACACACTGAGGTACATTACATTACCTGCGGTTTATCTGCACTTTGTTTCAAAACACATACAGCCAAAGCAGTCGCTCTGCCTTTAGTTTTCCCTGCTCCACATCATTTGCCCGTGGTTTGTCCTCATCGCGCTTTGTTTAATGAGAATATGTATATCTTGGCCACGAAGGCTGGAAATTTGGAGTTGGTTTCCCAGAAAAGCTGCCGACTCTGAAGTCATGAAAAGGAATCTTCTGGTCTTTATGTTATGAAGTGTAACTAATAGGTAATGTACATAATAACTAATAGCAATAGTGCATCTGTTACTTTAATGCAATGTTTTACTGCTAGCTATTATTAATAAAACATCTTGATTATACTTCCTTTTAATTATACGGGGTCCTTCCATCATCAAGCCAACCATGATCGTTATATATATAAATTTCTGTTTAACCAGTTGGTGAAAATTCAATTCAATACTTTATTTTCTCACAAGGAGAAATTAGTTTAGCAGCATGGACAAAAAAAGACAACATGCATGGGAACATAATTAGACTCAATATTATTGTTTGACTGTTTCATCAGTTCTGTGCAGTGCTTACATGGTGAACTGTTCTGTGCCAAACCAACCTGCACTGCTGGACTGTCTGTCTCCAGTCTTTGAAGTAAGTGACATATGGCCCGTGTCGGCCCTTTCCTCATGCTGTGTGGGATTCTAGGAGTGGTATGTTCACCTCTTTGAAGATGAGCTTGATATATAATTTAATGAGAGTATATACAGGCCGCAACATTTTCCAGAACTGCTTTCTAAAACTCTTCAAGTGTAGACAAATTACTGAGAGAAAAGCTTCATGATTTTATAAATAAATATTACATATGTTCGCAAACATGGCCAAAGCCTTGAATGTGAGTGTGAATGGTTTTCTGTCTTTATATGTGAAATGTGTGTTCTTTGAATTTGAATGTTATGTTCAAGTTATCACGTTATGTTCTAAAAAGACTTTAAAACACACATTGTTATTGTTTTCCTGGAGTTGATCTCAGGTGTGGTGCTTGCATTTCCATGGTCAAGAGAAACCCCTCCACAATAGCCAACTGTGCGATATCCAAGTCTACCTTAAGACTGCATGAAAGTACTGGAAGTATTGGACTTTGAACATTTTTTGAACATCTGAAAAAGGCCAGCAAGCTTCTGGGATAAAAAATACTTTGAACAAATGAAACCAAGATCAACCTCTACCAGAATTATGGCAAGAAAAAAGTACGGAGAAGCCGTGGAACAGCTCATGATGCAAAGCACATCATCACCACATCATCTGTAAAATACAGCGGAGGCAGTGTGATGGCATTAGCGTGCATGGCTTCCAGTGGCGCTGGGACACTAGTGTTTACTGATGATGTGACACGGGACAGAAACAGCCAAATGAATTATGAGGTGTTCAGAGACATAATGTCTGCTCGATTTTGGCTAAATGCAGTCAAACCGATTGGGCGGTGTTTCATAGTACAGATGGACAATGACCCAAAACATGCAGCCTAAGAAACCCAGAAGTTTATTAAAGCAAAGAAGTGGAATATTTTTGAATGTCCAAGTCAGTCACCTGATCTTAACCCAAGTGAGCATTTCACCTGTTAAAGACAGGCCCACAAAAAAAAAAACAGTAACTGAAAGCCTAATGGCCTGACAGAGCATTAAAAAGGAGGAAACCCAGCATCTGGTGATATTCATGAGTTCAACACTTCAGAGCGTCATTGCCAGCAACGGGTTTTCAACCAAGTATTAGAAATGAATGTTTTATGTTCAGTTATTTAATTTGTCCAATGACGTTTGAGCCCCTGAAATGAAGAGATTATGTTTAAAAATTCTTAGTTCAGTTCCACTGAATTAAAGCTGAAAATCTGCACTTCACATGCATCTGAGTTGTTTCATTTTAAATTCATTGTGGTAATGTCCAGAACCAAAATCTATCCAAATACTTATTTAGCTACGATATGTAAAGTAGTATGATAATCCTATAAGTCCTATAAAGTGAATTAAGGGTTTAGATTTATATTTTGTAAATGTAATGACTACTCAGACCTGCTCTTTGTGCTGACACCAATTTTATTATTTTAGTTCTGGATGAAAGAGTTCGTCAGTTGGGACAAAGTTCAGTTTGGTACTGACCTCCTGCATCTCCCCAGAACCAAATTCTGGCTTCCAGATATTGTAATCACTGAGTTGTAAGTATCATCATACAAAAGCATATCAAACTGCACAAGTATTTTCCAAAGAACAGGAGAAATGTTGAGATAACCTATAAATAAATAAATAGTTTGTTTAATTGTTTATTAATTCTTTGAATAGGCATATAATTTATTAAAACTACTGTACACTAGGTTTTGGTAAACAATTGTGCATAATTCTGCACGAGTATTTTGAGTCTTCAGAAAACTTTTCTTTAAAAGGAGAGATGTGGAGATAACCTGTGTTTTCCTTACTGTCAACTATTATCATAAAAATCTTTCCAGTATTTAGACCTGTTAAGGTTTATTCATAGGTAAATGAATAAATATAATTGTATACTTTAAATCTTTGGGTGCCATTCTCTCACTTCACACATTTGATCTGGTCTCGCAGTATGGAGGAAAACAAAGCACCACCTGCTCCCTACCTGCATAGCAACAGTAAAGTGGATGATGCTCAGCCTGTCAAAGTTGTCAGTTCCTGTAACCTTGATATCTACACCTTCCCCTGTGACATACAGACTCTAGTCACTTCTTTATGTGAGTTTTACTTGATTATTACTGTTTAGAAAAACGTTCAAACCCTTTTCACATACCTCTAAAATTAACGAGGGCTTTTTGTGAGCTCAGCTTTCTCTTCACTTTTCGTCTCTGCACAGCGAGGGACATATTTTCGAAGATTTTTCTTGGAAGTTCTGCAGAAAAAATGACAGATGTCTCAGAGAGTGTGATGGTCACCATCGGTGAATGGGAGCTACTGGATATCACCTTGGATAAAAAAACAGAGAATGATACTGGCAGTGATGGTTTATGTGTTAATGAGCTTGAATTTTATGTAAGTTGATTGTAACTATAAACTACTATAAATAGTCAGAGTCAAAAGTAAGCAAATTTATATTGGAAATTTATTTTCATTTTTAAAAAGTCAAACACACCTAAAAATATGAATTCAAATAAAACCGGAATTATACAGTTATATAGTGAAGATACATGTACAGGTAATGACAAGACAGCTTAAGGACGCCTCTTATCTCTTCTTTTCATTCCTTCCACAGCTCAGATTGAAGCGCCGGGCCACTATGTATATGGTAAACCTCTTGCACCCAAGCTCATCACCAACCTCATCACCAACCTGCTGTGTGGGTCTGCTGACTTCTCTCCTGTCCCTCGCTGGAGCCGAGTCCTCGTTCTGCAGTTTCTGGGCTTTCTTGTCTGTACAGCTCGATTGAATAAGAGATCAGGAGCTTCAGGTATGTAGTTTATATTTCAACAGAAATAACTGAATTCCCAGAGTAGTTGGAAATCATTTATTTTGTCATGAAAAGTTGTAAAAGAAGAGAATCACACTGAAAAACTAAAGCTAAGCAATATTTTTCCTGAATTAACTTAGAAGTAGACCTTAAGACCACAACTGCCATCAGAATAATGAAGCCTCAAGAAACAATGGGGCCAGCAGTGAAGGACAGGGCTGTGCGGGAACTAAAGAAAGTGGGCAAGGACCTCCAGGAAATCCGCCTGCAGGTCAAGCATTAGCAGAAAGAGAACCAAGGCTTAGAGGAGTGGATCCAGGTGGGTTTTTTTTATCATAGACCGTCTGCTGTTTGGCCTCTACATTCTCTGCTTTTTAGTCAGCTTTATCACCATCATCATTATCTGAGTGAACTCATACAGTCAGTAGACAACTTCAATTTGTAATTGTTTTAAATGGTCTGGAAAAAAAGCACATTTATACAATACACATCATTAAATAAGCTCTTCTACATTAATTAGAAGATTTCTTCATCTTTCAGTGTTACTGAATAATTTTTAATCAGAGGGAACCATTGTATACAAAATAAAACTATCCCAAAATTTCATTCAGTTTTTGATTTACATCAAAAATAATTTTGCAAATAATATGTCAGTTTTGTAATACATTTAGAAACTAAAGCTATTGCTATCAGCGGTTCACCTAGAATAAAAATTTGATTTGTAGGTTTAAGATTAAACCGACAATAAAAAATAAATAACAGAAAAGATCCTGTTTTTCATCATCTATTTTGATATATAAGGTTGTCTGTGAATGAACAAAAACAACAACAATTAACCTGATCTAACAATTAAGGTCATGGTTTAACAGTTAGGTTCAATTTGAATGATGACCTGTAAAGATTGTCTTTAAAAAGATGCCCGCACCACTATCACACCACTCAAGCTGACAACCACTTTTAACACAGCTTTAATGTTTTTCTGCCCGCAGAAAGTCAAGCCTTTGAAGCTTCTATTCATCTTCATCTCGCTGCTCATGCATGGTAACTAAAGCTCGTATAACATGCTAATACACATTTATTTATGTTTCTTATATTATTAATTCAAAATTGCAAAATCGATGTCAAAGAGCCAGATTATAACACCTATTAAAGGATAGTGTGACATTTTTGGATTTTGACAGTTAACTGGACTTAAGATAAGATAAGATAATATACCTTTATTAGTCCCACAAGGGGAAATTTCATGTTAAGGCTGCACGCAATGGCGGCGCCATCTTACCTTTCCTTTGCAGCTCAGTACAGCTCAACTATGCTGCACTGCTCTAACCCTGATACATCTTCAATGCTGGAGGCACTTAAGCCAATCTTTAACCTGAAAGCCATTCGACCCGTGGTGAACATAACAACAGCCACTAACGCTGGCCTTTTTTTTTAACTATGTTTGGCATTTTGGGAGTGGTAAATGACACCTTTGTTAACTTAAAACCAATTCAGTACTAGCTCATATGTTTACCTCATATGCTCATATGCTATTCTGCATACTGTACAAGATAAAGAGAATAAAATTAATCTTTTCTTTCAGGATGAGAAAGCCCAACTTCTAAAAACATTTCTCAGGCAAGATATTTTTAAGTACCTCATAGTAAATTCTGAATCAATAATGTTGATTTCTATCCATGCTATCCATAAAAATGTTTTTATAGATCAGAGAGTAAGTTTTGTCATTAAAAGAAATTCTGTACAGCAGAAGGTCAAACCCATTAGTAACTTTCAGTTAAATTCAATTCAATTCAGTTTTATATATATAGCCCCAAATCACAACAATTGTTGCCTCAAGTTGTAAGGTAAAGACCGTACAATAATGCATTAAAATGATGAAAGACGGTGCCAGGCTCTTTAGTCTCTGGAGTTTCTTTTCTTATGAAAACATCTGAAGTTTGAAATGGTAACTGTCTGGTTCATTTTATGAGTCAGAAGACAAATATGCTCAAAGTATATTTTGTTAAATTTATTAAGGGTTAAAGGTTTAAGTTAAAAACAGTGCTGTGTCTCTTACAGGAGACTGAAATGAACAAAGAGCACCACACCCAGGCTGCATACGCTTTTACTGTGTGTCATAAAAACACAATGTTAATGTGATTGGTTGAAACAGTTGAGGGTGTACCACGGTTTTAGACTTGGTCCTCCCTTTGGCTTGGGTCCATCCCTCAGGTCATCTTCCACCCTGTATGGAGCAAACATCTCTTGTCCTCTGGTCAGGCCAGCAGAGGTAGATTTAGACCATGATTTATACAGTTGTTTTCTTTTAGGTATCACAACCCACACCCAAATCCTTAAGAGGGGCCTTCTGTCTTGTGTCTGTTAGCATCAGAGTCCAACAGTCTAAATCCAAATCAGATTTGAATGTGTGATGTTAGATAAAACATAAATGTGTGATCGAAATTATGAGCTAATTGTGAAATATAAAATAATGGGGTTAATAATGATTAAAGATAAAAAAAAAATTCTAACATAACCAGCAGGTTTCATGTTTTCTGCATGATTTCTGTTGTAGGAGTGGGGAAACAAATTTACCAAGTGGGACCCAGAACAGTACGGTTCTAGTCAGATTTAAGTTCCACGAACAAATCTCCGGGTACCAGACATTGTAATCAATGAATTGTAAGTCCCATCAGCAACTATTCAAAGATTACAATCCGTGTATATTTTATGTTTTTGTAAGATCTTGGGAACTAGACCTGAAGCATTATTAGCTCATAAAAACCTAAGTAGCAAAAAAAATTAAAAATGTAGAAAATGCAAGTGAGAGTACTGTTGGGTTTTTTCATGAGAGAAGACAAATATGCTCAGATTATACATTTTCACAATTTATTATCAAACGGTTAGAATTTTAGATTAGTTTTACATGGCGCCATGGACCTCTGTCTCTCTGGCTCAGAGACAACCAGCCACACACAGGCAGCAAACACTTCTATTGGTGGGCTCACAGAAACACAACGTGAACATGATTAGTAGAATCAGTTGAGGGTGGTCTGATATCGGCTCATGTTTCTTCTTCTGCACCTCTCTGGACATTTCCTTACATGGAGATGACCCTATTCCAGGCATCACTACCATTACTATGGCAACCACCTCTTGTCCTCTGGTCAGGCATGTACAGTTAGAGAAGAGGAGAGAGTCAATTCCATTTCCTAACACCAGATATTACGGCCCTGTTTTGGTGTAGGAGAGTCAGCCAGTTTTGTAGCTTCTGGTGCCATCAAGAGTCCAGGCAGACCATCCCCCACAAATTCCTCAGAGAAGAAGTCCTCTCTCTGTTTATATCTGTTATTAGTGTAACAATCTAAATCTCAAATATTCTACAATACATATCTCTGTGTAGTAAATGATAAAACAAATGTGCAATGCTAATTATGAGGTAATTGTGTAAGATACAATAATGGGGGGACATGAGCCTTAAAAATAAAAAATAAATAAATTCCAACAATACCTGAATGCTGTTGTCAGAAAATATTTGGGATGGGACTACATCTACTTGCACTGAAAATAAAATGATAATGATAAAAAGGGTGGATGGGATCATTTAGTGGCTTGTTAATACTCCTATTAATATTTGAAGGTTTTTGTCATCCAAAATGTATTTAGTCATGAAAATAAATTGAAAATAATTAGTGAATATTTTAGATACAGCGAATAGGCAAATATTCCGCAAATAATTTGGAGTGAATCTCCGTGAATCTGCAAATGCTGCACTGCAAATAGGCAGGGGTCGACTGTAGACGTAATTTTAATGATGTAGATTGGTTTTATTTAAAATCCATACTGCAATAAGGTCAAAACTGTGAAGCACTTCAAAATGTGTTTTAAAAACAGCTGTACAAATAAAGTTATTATTACTATTAACAGGAAAACAATGTAAACTATCACACAGAGGATTTTATGTTCTCACAAAACTGGTGAATTTTAATTACCGTGTTATAAAAAATGACAACGCTTCACTGGTAGGAGGTTTTGAAACCACCACCTTTCTCAACGGTTACTCTCATTTGCTTGTGAACAAAGCAGGTGTGGCACCGACGTCACACACTGACTTGAAAACCACATTAACTGTGGTTTATCTACACTTTGTCTCAAAACACATACGGCCAAAGCAGCTGCCCTGCCATGCCTAGTTTTTCCTGCTCCACATCATTTGCCCGTGGTTTCTCCAAATCCGCCAAATCAATCTTTGTTTAGTGACAATATGTATATCTTGGCCATGAAGGCTGACTTTGTTAGTTTCCCAGGCAAGCTACAGACATACTTTTGCACTGTAGCTGCTGACTAATGCATCTGACAGCAAAATGTTTTGAATGTGACAATTCTTTAAAGAAGATAAATATTCTGTAGTAGTTTGAAGACAAACTTCTCAGAACGGCAAGAATACAATTTCACTTGCAACATCATGGTAAGAAATATTATTGTCTTTATGTTACTAATAAGTAAAAACTGCCTTTGGTTTGGCCTCTGCGTTCTGTTCGTCTCAATCAGCTTCTTTGCTGGGTTACATACTGTTAGTAGCCGGCTGCTATGTTTTAGAGGTCCCAATTTATGCCAGTGACATGAATGTTTACTTAATTTTGACTAATATCCTTAGAGGGTTTGAAAATGGGTACATAGATAAGAACTGATATTCAGATATTTTTATCAGTTTTGGGTGCATATACAATCATAAAGCATGCTCATCACTCAAAAATAGGAAAAGAAAAGGCTTTAGCAGAAGAGTGTTAACAAGCGTAAAATGACTTTTATGCAGTAAACGGTTGTTTGATGAATGCGGAAAAAAACAACATAAAATATGGTTGCTGAATCTTATGGTATTTCAAATTTCTTGAATAGTCAAGTTTTTTATAAGACTGAAAACATTTATACAGATAATGTTGTGATATCCTGAAAACCCCTAAGTATATTTCTGTATTTTCCTGATACTATCAGTAATATGTTTACAAAATGTTACCAGTTAACGAAGGTAATTTTGCAGTTTTCCTGCAACTTAAGAATATCATTGATATAATGTCATATTACAGTGCAGCACTTAACCCAAGTAATCTAAAACATGAATATATAGTTGTAACAGCTCTTATATATATAAAAAACACTGAGTCAATGACCCAGGTACCCTAACATGAGTCAGCAAAGTAAAAGTAATCTTTGTCCCTTGAGCTCTTGCACTCTCTCCTTCCTCTGTTGCCTGGGTTTCATCTATCTCTGTCTCTGTGTGTTTCTGTGTTTCCCATGCTTCCTGTTTTACTAAGTTAGTCTCCTGTCCTTTGTGCGTCATGTTCAGATTTACTTCTCCCTGTCTTGTTATTTGGATCACACTCAGTTGTGTTCCCTCCTGTGGTTTGTTCCCTCGTTTACCCATGCCCTGGTTCAGTTTGAATGGTTTTTGAATTAATTGTGATGATTTTCTTAAAACAATAAAGGCAGTGTTACATTAAAAGTGAAAAACATTATTTTCTGTTTTGTCTTAATTAAAAATATTTATTTCATATCTTGAAATGTCTTTTTCTACTGTTGGGGATATGTATCAGATTTTTGAAACAGACGAAGAAAAAGAAGAGATGTAATCATTAAAAAACACTTAAAATGCCTCTAAGAATCTTTACAGGCATTCCTCACCACTTGCACACCACTGAACCTGACAACCTGTTTTGATGCAATTTTAATGTTTTTAGTGCTGCCTGCTGAAAGTAAGACCTTCTAAGCTTCTATTCATCTTCATATCTCTGCTTGTGAATGGTAAGTACAGCTGCTAAAATGTATAAAATGAATTAACTTGATTTGTCTTAAAAATGTATACACATCTTTTATGTGATTAATTCCTTGATTTACATTTTTAATCAATTTTTGAGTGTTGATTTTCTTACAGTTTTCATTCAAGTCAGTTATCCAAAATACTAAAAAATATGCAAATGACTGTATGCATGGTAATGTTTCAGCATTAGAACTTTTTATTTTGTCTGTTAATCCAGGGTCAGGGACGTGACTTGTTTATTTTGTTAGCATAACTCACAATGACAGTTTAGCCAAAACATGTCCAAATCACACATTTAGTCAGAAATGTGCGTTCGTGTCCACATTTGAAAGATTTTCTATGGCTGGATTAAAAACAAAATATTCAAAATCTTCGGAAATCTGAACACTGAATAAAATCACGTTTAGATTTAGACACATTTAGACTGGTCATGCCTCGTTTGTATTTTTAAAAATGAGGCATGATATATAGATATTAAGAAAACTTGCAATAAATTAAGTGGGACTTTTACTGTAATGTTAATCAATGTTTACTCTGTACTCTGTTTTCACCTAAATGTAGGGTTGAAAAACATTTTGACGAAAAAATTGAAAATTGCACAAAACATTACCAGTCGTAATTGTTCATCCAAACCGAACCACTGTATACATTGAGGTTCAGGGTTATGGTTCTTCATTTCACACAAATGTTTATGTGGGTTTCTGATACTTTGCTAGGGCCATTTATTCATTTGGGGGAAAAAAAACATATCTGCTCCTAGATAGTGAAGCAAATGTCAAGTCATCTATATAAATCATAAGGGCACATTTCTTCTATCCTTTGTAGCTCAGTACAGCTCCACCTTGCTGAACTGCTCTAACCCTGATTCACCTTCAATGCTGGAGGCCCTTAAGCCAGTCTTCAACCTGAACACCATTCGACCTGTGGTGAACATAACAACCGTCACTAACGTTGGCATTTCTATAACTGTGTTTGGCATTTTGGGAGTGGTAAATAACACCTTTATTAACTTAAAATCAATTCAGTAATGGTCGCATGTGCTTTTCTGCATACTGTACAAGATAAAGAGCATAAAATGGTCAAAAGAAATTTCTCATGAGAGGCTTTTTTAAAAATGTTGTCTCCCTCTCATTCCACATATTTTTAATTTGAGTTTTAAATCAAAATGAATAAGTATAATACATCTGAACATCAATAATTAAGACAAATGAATGATTCAGTTCAGTATGTGCTCTACAGACATTAAGGTTCAGTAAAACTATCCAGTTATGGATAAAAATCTTCTTTTTCAGAATGAGAAAGCTCAACTCCTCAGAACATTTCTCTGGCAAGATTTTGTAAGTAGTTTCTTCATAGTAAGTTTTCAAGCAATAATGCTGATTTCTATCCATGAAAATGTTTTTAGGGATCACAGTGTAAGTTTTGTCCCAAAATAGCAGTAGAAGGTCAAATCCACTAGTGACTTTCAGTTTAGTACAGTTTTATTTATATAGCCCCAAATCACAACAATAGTTGCCTCAAGTTTCTTTACATTGTAAGGTAAAGACCGTAAAATAATACAGAGAGAAAGTTAAAAAGAAGAAGGATGGTGTCAAACTCTGGGGTTTCTTTGTTGCAGAAATGGCAAAATGAATTTACCAAATGGGACCCAGAAGAGTGCGGAACTAGTCGGATGTCTGTTCCAAGAACAAATCTCTGGCTACCAGATATAATAATCAATGAATTGTAAGTCCTATCTTCAACAATTCACAGATTACAATCAGTTTCTTTTTTATGTATTTTTATGATCTTGAGAACTAGCCCTGAAGCATCATTAGCCAATAAAGAGCTAACTCTGCTAAGTAGGAAAGAAAACATGGAGAAAGTGCATACAAGTGAAACTACAAAGGTACAGTTTATGTGTAGAATTTTGTCAGAAAACATGGGGCTTGTGACTCCAGTTGGTTTCATTGTACAAAAAAAAAAAAAAATCATAATGGCATGCACAGGACAATAGAGCGGCTTGGTAACACTGCTATCCGCTATATAAAGGTATAATCCTTATCATCTGCCTCCTATAATATTTAGCAGACAGAAAGAAGCGGATAATTTAACAATAATAAGTCACTTATTATTAGGCTGCACGTTTCTCAAGTCTTTGATCTATTATCATCTGCAGATACCTGGTTATCACTTCTGGTGAAAATCAATATAGGCTACAGTCCAGTTTAAGCTATTTCTCCATACATTTTCCATTTCTTCCATGTAGATATCTGACTTCAATTAATGTCTTTTATCTTCCTGCAGCATGGATGAAAACACAGCTCCAAAGGTGCCATATGCCTACCTGCTTTCTGATGGTACTGTAAGTGATTCACAGCCTATCAAAGCCATCACCTCCTGCAGGCTTGATATCTACTTGTTTCCATTTGACATTCAGAACTGCACTTTATCATTCAACTCATACACACTCAAGAGTAAGTATAACCACGAGGATGTATCACGAGCAATCCTGGTGAATTGAGTGGATTAGTCTTTAAAGCTGTTGTTTTATTTATATGTATATGGTTTTATCTGACTTTGACTATTTTCCATGCAGGTAATGCTCTGCAGCTTTACCTGACAGAGACTCCAGAGAGGATGTTTGAATACTCTAAATCTAAGATGGCAACTACGGGTGAATTTGAATTAATTGGAATTGCAGCAAAGAAATACACACTACCATCTACAGCATCGGGCTCTTACGATGAAATTCGCTTCTATGTAAGAAACTGCATTGCACTGTAAAAATGTAATGTTATTGTATGATTTACTTATTCATACTATAAGAAAACAGAAGACAAGTTCTTTCAGGAAGTAATCAGAAACAAGAGTTTTCTCTTCATTACCATTTGACTCTATTGTTTGTATATTTGATAGGAACCTAGGATATATTGCTTCATGTATATAAAGAATTTGGGTGTATAGTTGCAGTTTCCCATATGGAAAAGATATATATAAATCTTATAAAGTTTGTATCTGTCTTGTGTGAAACTTGTATGAAAAGCATACAAGAGTGAAAACAGATATAAGATCCCTTGAAAAATTATATAAATGAAACTTGTATGTTTTGGATACTTACTAAAACAATATATGAAAGTAATGAGAAAGTGGCCACTTTCATGAGTAAATCATATAAGCCTTACATGATTCACTATATGAAGCAAGCCAAATCTGATGCAAGTCTTTTATAAGTTTTTTCTATTTATTTTCCATATGGGTTAATTGCAGTTCAATTGTTTAGTTACTAATAAAAAGAAACTTCATTACCTGCTGCCACAAGTATTCTGATCATAACTAGTTCTCTACCACAGTAAACAGATTGAAAGGCTTTGTTTTACACAGTTAAGATGGGGAAACCATTTCACAATTAAGTTATATCTGCAAATTTATGGGCCTTGTCATTTAACTATTGTATATGTATGAGGTACTGTATAATCAAAGCACAAAGAGCTATGTGAGATTAGTTAAATTCTCACTTTGCTGCAGATCTCATTGCGGCGCCAGGCCATGCTGTATGTAGCGAACCTCCTGCTCCCCAGCTGCTTCCTCATCACTGTGGACCTCTTCAGCTTCATCTTACCTCCCAATGATGCTGACCGGTCTTCATTCAAGATGACACTGATCCTGGGCTACACCGTCTTCCTACTCATGATGAATGACCTGCTGCCTGCCACTGGAAATGCCATACCTCTCATAAGTAAGTTTACATTGTCTTGATTGGTATACACTTATTCCCAATGTGACTTTTTGGCCCAAATACAAAAGGGTATACAAATACAAGTGGATGGATGACTTGTTTGGAACGTTTGTGAGGATAAAGTCTTTTCTCTCCAAACAATAAATCATCCAGCCATTTTCTTTAACTTATCTAAAGTCAGGTCAAATGGACAGCAGCCTAAGCAAGGAAACCCCGAACTTCCTCTCACCAGCTGCCTTCTGCTTATTAGTGATGTGCGGATCGATCCTGAAATATCGATTCCTCCGATACCAATCATCAATCTAGAATCGATTCTCACATTAAAATATAGATATTTTAGTAATTTAGGGTAAATTTGTAGTTTATCATTAACAGGAACACAGTGGAAAGAAACTATATCATTCTGATTGTCTACATTCAAAGGAACTATTTCCTCTTCCGCCTTTCATAGTCATGTGCGAAATACGGCTGTATAAATGTCTCGCAGCCCCTGGCGTGCGCACTCACAACAATGGCTGAGCGTAATTGTGCGGACGTATTTTACCTCCACAAACAGCTGAGACGTGGTTTGCGATACATGTGGCAAAAAAGTGAGGTGTTGTGGCCATACTTGCCAACCTTGAGACCTCAGAATTAGGGAGACGTTCAAAAGGGCTGTTTTGGGGTGATAAATACATTTTACAGTGTTTATTTATCGGATAAAATATGTTATATGTCACCGTTATTATTGGCTGGCCCGGAAACAGCGGGGGTGTCCAAATTCAGAGGCTGCTTCCACCTGAGGACCCAGCCTTCGTGGTCTAAAGAAAGCCGGGTAGTACGTCACGAGCTCCCTCGGTGGAGTGAAACTCTGCCGTCTGCTCCTTGCTATCTAAAATATAACAGGGCGCTGACTTAAACTCTCGACCGTCTCACACTTTGTGTAATTAGTTTTCTGTTTAACGTTTATTCAGCTGTGTGAAAACCCCGGAGGAACCCTCCCGAGGGATTAATAAAGTTAAATTTAATTGAATCTAATCTAATAACTTTAATCTCAGCCAAACCGATTTACTCACGAACAAATAAAACACTGAAAAAGCCAAACAATAACATTTTTAAGTTATCAAAGTGACTTATATATCATGTTTAACCCGAGTAGTGAAAGACCGCGGGGGTTTGAAGACGATGTGTCGGTTGGCTCAGATATTTGAAGTTTACACAGCTACATTCTCACCTGAAAATATGTTAAAAGTTTTTTTGCGACCCAGAAAGAGAAATAAGAGTAATATTAAAACTAAGTAGCTGCCGCCATTGTTGGAAACTGGAATTGGCTGGGCCGCGCTATGAATTCTGCGATATGGTTTTCACTTTTGTTGCCCGGGTGGAAAATCAGGAGAAATTCGGGATGGTTGGCATGTATGGTTGTGGCAACATCACTAACCTTGTCAAACACCTCAGAGTAAATCATATCACAGAATATGACGAGCGTATGTTGAGGCGAACTGAAGAGTGGGACAGGGACAGGTGCTGCTAGGGCGAGACAGACGTCTCTCACGGAGTCCTTTAGTGCTGCAGGCAGGCAAGGTGTTCAAATAGCGCACAACTTCAGTTTTTTATTTCTATATGATGAACCCTGCATTATTAAGTGATAAGAACAAGTAATCTGATGTCCTGTAATCATTATGACGCTATAATTTGAGATACAATAAATAAAACAAGTTTTTGTACAAAGTATCGGTATCGGATCAGTATCATCGATACCACCCTGAATATTACTTGGTATCGGATCGGAAAGGAAATCAGTGGTATCGCACATCACTACTGCTTATCCATGGAAAGATTGAGGTATTCCCAGGCCAGTCACGAGATTAAATCACTCCAGTGTGTCCTGGGTATCCCGGGGGCTTTCTCCTGGTAGGAGATGCCAAGCTGGAACAGTTTACCCAGGAGGCAACTGCCTCAACTAGCAACTTTTCAATATGGAGGAGTAGCGGCTCTATTTTGAGCCCCTACCAACTGACTAAGTGAGAGCCCATCCACCCACTGAGAGCTAATTTCTGCCATTTGTATTCACAATCATTTGCTTTTAAAATATTTCACAATAATAGTGGTAACAAGATCAGGCCTAGATTAAAAACCTTGTTGACGTTTCTCAACAACAATGCTCCATCTGTTGGCAAGTGGTTGCATAACATTTTGGACACAACAATTTACCGACATTAGGCATCAATTAAAATGTTAATAATGAGATTAAACAACAAGTACGTCTGGTATTAATTAGTGACAATACTGAAAATGAATTGTCTAATCAAATAGTTGCACACATCCCTACAGTTAAACATTATTAGTTATGCAACACTCTTTACAGTGAACTGAAGGAATGTATCTCTCTCTGTCTTCCTCCATCTCCATGTCCTCGTTTTAGTTTTAAATGTTTTTGTCTGGATTTAACTTGTATTTGTCTGTAAAATATTGACATTAATTATTTCTCTACTATTATTATTATTGTTATTAGATGTTTTCCTTTCTATGTGCCTGGCTATGATGGTGGCTAGTCTACTGGAAACTATCGTCATTACAAACTTCCTCTGCGGTTCCTCTAACTATTCTCGAGCTCCTCGCTGGATCAGAGTGCTTTTTCTTAAAATCCTGGGTCGACTAGTGTGCCTTCCTCCAAAGCCCAGAGATCGAAACGACACAGTGATCCAAAATCCGGTCACAAAAGGTAGGATAGAATGTCGGGATGAGCAAGTTCTTAAAAAATGCCAAAGCTGACATAATTTTCTCTGTTGTTTTCTCTGCAATACAAAATGCCAGTCTCCTCTCCAGTGACAGAGGAATCCAAGACTCTGGAGCAGAAGGGGCCACTGGGTGAGGACAAAACCCTGCAAGAGCTGAGGAGCCTGGGCAGAGTCCTCCAGGCCATCTGCCTTCAGGTGGAGCAGCATCTGAGCAAAAGCCTGAGCACAGAGGAATGGATCCAGATAGGTTTAATCATAGACCGCCTGCTATTCATCCTTTACATCATCTTCATAACAGTCAGCTTCATTACCATCATCATTATCTGGGTGGTTTCATACAATGCAGCCTAACTTAACTTTTTAGCTTGTCTGTTCTTTAAACTTTTTGCATTAACTTTTAGTTTTCAAATAATATTTAACATCACACCCACAATGAGACAGCAAAACTGAACATAACACAGATGGGACAAGAGACTTTCAAAATAAATTAGGAAGTAACAAAAACTGAGACCAGGACTAAGACAAATGAACTTGGAGACTTGGGAGGCAGAAAGGTAGACAAACATGGAATCAAAACTGACTTCCAAAAGAAACGCTGCGGACCAGACACAGACAAGACTGGAAAGAGAACTAACATAATTTCATAAAGAACTAATTATTGGAAACACAGGAAATAACACCAGAAACAAAACACCATAAAAATAACACCATCTCTCAAAATCAAAAGTAACAAAAGGTCCAAAATGAAAAGCTGAAAATACTGGGTCAAAGATCCAAGTCCATGACATATGTCAGTTACAAAGGGTAGAAAGACCGAAGCTGGCATACATTAAGCTGCTAATATATACGGCGTGACTTACAAACAGCTAAATATCGTTTGACAAAAATTAATATTTTATGTGTTAAGTATCAATTACTTGTTGCCTTTACCTTTATTCTATTACTTACTGTTAAGAATTTCTGATCTTGTGTAAGTAGTATGATCTTTTGTTTTGTATCTGTGTGAAAATATTAAAGGTCTTTCTCACATTTTCTTTGCTGTTTGTTATTTTGTGTTTAATTCAAAAGTTTGTGGTAAATTGCTGTCTTGGTTAATCTTAGAATTAAAAAGACCTTGACTTTAAAAGTATAGCATTACTAGTATGTCATTATATTATTATGACATAATAATAAAAAAGCTGTCAGTATTGGTCAGTTAGTTGTAAGTTTTGCAGTTTACAATTCATTTTAACAAGCAACTGAGATGAAAAAGTGCAATACTTGCTCAGATTGTTGTTGTTTTCTTTTGTTTGGTTGAGTTATGGAAGTGTATGGAAGCCTGTCTTCTCATCTCTGTTTAAAATACATGAATGGATGGTGTAATTGATTAAACAGCATTTAAAATTTCACTAATTCAATTTCAAAAATACAATGCCATTTGGAAAAGTTAACTGCAGTTCACTCAGTACATTATATTTAGCACCATGAAGACAGACAGCTTCTCATTAACAGATCTGCAGAGTATATGCGCATCTAGAGAAACCCTCACACCCATCCAACCACACCTGGGGGACAGCGTGTTGAAGGAATTGGGTTCGTCGTTGACCATCTATTAGCCATGAATCTTCTCTTCTGTCTGCTTTATAACCACTGTGTCTGGCTTCAGATGAAATCACCAGATCAGTCATCTACAGAGTTCATCTGGTTAAAAAAAGGATTATAATATGCTGAATTTATTGATTTAGCAAGTGTTTACAATATTCAAAATGTTACTTTTCTGTGTTTCATTTCACACTTGCCTGACTAGTAGCTCCAAGTTTAATATATAATTTCATTATGAACCTGATTATCGGGGTAATTTGAGCCTTCCAAGAGTTCTACATCATACATCTTTAATGACTTTTAAAAACAACAAGTTAGAATTATTTTGGATTTTCTCTAATCCACACAGGGTTAAGAGTATACACACACAGTTGAATATAAATAGCCATCCCCACTAATTTTTGGTTATATATATTTTTGTGTGGTTTTGTGCAGCCATCAACAAGCCTTCCCATATGGAAAAGATATATATAAATCTTATAAAGTTTGTATCTGTCTTGTGTGAAACTTGTATGAAAAGCATACAAGAGTGAAAACAGATATAAGATCCCTAGAAAAATTATATAAATGAAACTTGTATGTTTTGGATACTTACTAAAACAATATATGAAAGTGGCCACTTTCATGAGTAAATCATATAAGTCTTATATGATTCACTATATGAAGTAGGCCACATCTGATGCAAGTTTTTTCTATTTCTTATTTTTCTTTTCCATATGGGTTGGGCATAATTCAAGATAACTGAACACTCTTTTTGGCAGATTTGATAGTGGTTAGTTTCCTGACTTGGATGGTGAAGCTTAATGTTAGTCTGCTTTATGCATTCCAAAACTAGTGTTGATGTGTGTTTGCTTTCATTATCCTTTGGGAACATTGAAATGTGTTGCAAACATCTAGCTGTTGATTTGTAGTAAAGTTAAATAATTTGAAGATAGTCTTCCGTTTTAATTTTCCGTCCATTTGTGTTATCTACAAGTACTACTGGTAGCATAACAGCACCAGAGTATTTTGCTACCACTATCATGGTTGACGGTTTAGTGTTCTTTGGTTTCAAAGTCTCACCTTTACTCCAAACACACCGCTTGTTATTGAGGCCAAATAGTTCAATCTTTGTCTTCCCTGACCATAAAAATGTTCTCTAGAAAGCGTTTGGTTTGTCCACGTGGACAGATGCAAACTTCATTCAAGCTTGAAGGTGTGAGTTTTGAAGTAGGGGTGTCTTTCTTGATTGGCACCTTGGGTCCTTGTTCTTGTCTTTGTTTATGACAAAATGTACAATTTAAGAATCATACATTTTAAGCTATGTATCAGGGTCAGAGCCTGTCATAGGTGTTCAAAAAAGCATAAATCCAAAAATAATTGTGTGGATCATTAGCACAGTACACACCGAAGGGTATCGGAAAAGACTGCTACTCCCACAGGTGGAGGTGCTGAAAAACAAAATGGGTGAACGGTTACTGTAGGTGTGAAAAACAAGTTCTGTGCTACCCTGTATGTGTTTGTGATGCATTGCATAGACCACAGTTTTCTATTTACTGCTATTTTTGTTGGTGATTTTTGGTTTGTGTGTTTGTTTTTTAATCTATTCACGAGGCCTCAGTGACCTCAAACAGACTGAAATAATCTGCCATTGTGACTTATTGCATAATAAAACGTGTTAAAGGGTCCTGAAAGTTTGACAGGTATGCACAACAGAGTTCTAGCACATATATTGTTTTGTTTATTATTTTTGTTGTTCTTTTTTAGTGAAATCTGTTATTTGTGAGACTCTATTTATAAAATGTGTATAAAACATTGATGATTTAAACAATAGAGTCTTTATTAGTCTTAAGATTGCTGTTTTGTTCGGGGGTAAGGCAGGTAGTGGCTGTGGTTAAGGAGGCACTAAATCTCCAGAGGTTCATCATTACAATATTTCTTTAAGAGACAAAAACAAGTATGTGTGTGTGTGTATTATCAGGAGGAGCTTTTCACTGCACATTATTAAAAGGTGGTGGTGGAGAAAGTTTAGTCTATCAAAAGCTTTCAGCATGAGCCCGTCTCAGCAGAGAATCAACTTCATCACAGGATTACTCTTAATGTCAGGTAATGATAACACCTCTATTTCCTACTTAAGTGTTCATACTTTATTTTCTAAACCTAAGCAGGTTTTCATCTGCAACAAATGTTTTTAATAATAATGATAAGCATGACTGTTATTATTTTAATTATTACTAATGTAAAGGTTTTATCTGTCAGGTTCAGGTTAAAATCAGTCTTACTGTGCAAATATATTTGTTTCTTTTCCCTTTTGTACATTTAGTTTATGTCACTGTGGTATGCTAGAATCACACTTTCTAAGTATAAGTACTGCAAAGACGTTTGGTTTTTTTACTGCTATAAATATTTTTTATTTCATCTTCTAGTTGGCAACTGTTGTTATTGTTTAATGGCTTTTAATGAATAACATTTGATTTGACATTTGATGAATAACATTTGATTACACCAGATCTCTTTCTAAAAGTGCTATAAATAAGTTCAATCATCCCCCCCCCCCCCCCCCCCCCCTTTATCTTATGTGCAGTACCATTGATTTCCTTTCTGATCTGATAATACAGTAAAATTCAGGCAGCAATACTGATCCAATACCGATACTTTGAACAAAAACTTGATGTGTTTGGATTAAAAATGAGAGTATTTCAAACTATACTTTTATAATGAATACAGGACATTAGACTCTTGTTCTTATTGTTTAAATATGAAGAATTATCATACAGTGTTAGTACGTACATTTTAAAATATTCAGTTAAGAATCAAAACAAATCTGGCTGATTGAAAATGATAGAACTAAGTAACATTTTGTACATACACATTATTATGTCTTATGTATGAAATACGCCTAAAAAAAATCCATCATAAAGTCTACAATCAGAAGTGTTTAGTGTAGCTCATAAACACACACCTGAAAGCAGATAAGCTGTAAACTGGAGAGGAAAAGTCATCTCACTAATTTAGAAGACGCTTATTTAGTTTAAGAAAAAAGTTTGTTGCGCTTTAAAAACAAAAAATTAAAAACTCCTCGGTGAAGCTAGGGCACTTATTATTCATTGCTGAAAAAAGAGAATAGAACCATAAGGTTTCTTTTCAACACTGTAACCAGGCTGACAAACAGTTAGAGCACTGCTGAATCAAGTTTTTCTTTAATCGAAACGACTTATGACTTAATGAATATTTTCACAAAATACATTTAAACCATCAGAGAATAAATTAGTCATCACCATCTCACAGCTAATATTATGTACAGCTACTTGCACTACTACTGATATTTGTTTAGTACAATTCTCTCCAATGACCTTTCTGAATCATATCTACTGTATTTTTCACACTATAAGGCACACTTAAAATCCTTTAATTTTCTCAAAAACGACAGTGCGCCTTATAATCCGGTGTGCTTTATGTATGAATTCTGGTTGTGCTTACTGACCTCGAACCGATTTTATGTGGTACACAGCGCTCAACAAACTGTCAAAAATGTTTTAGTACGACTTTTGTAAGCTATGAAGCCGCACTGCTGATGGATTGTTGGAGCATTATGGCTACCGTAGTCAGGAGCCTCGCGGAGTAATCTGGGTCCAAAAATCCATCTGCCTCGGGTCCCAAAGTCAAATCAACACTGCGGCATCAATGAGAGGTAAAAACTGTCTAAATTCTTTCATCTTTAATAAAATGATCAGCGTTGCTGCTTTACCAGGTGTAACAATTATGTTTAACATCCAGGCATCCATGAAAACGGGATTTATTAAATTTAACAGAGTTAGAAGTTAGCAGTAAGTTAGCTCGCTAGTTTCCACCTAAACATGATATAGCATGTTCTGACTGAGAGATTTCTGAAACAATTCAAACGTACAGCACTGCTATCACTTCCAACATAAATGAAGACAGAAAACTAAACAGCAGTGATGTTTGTAGGGTTACTGAAGTTGGGCTAGCTGGTATATAATGATGTGCTCCGTGATCGCTAGCAGCACAGCTATATTAGCATAGCATAGCATAAACAGTGAAGCTGAAGGATGAATGCTAATGCTTGTTTTGCTTAATGCGCCTTATAATTCGGTGCATCTTATGTATAAAAAAACAGACCCGTTCATCGACAGTGCGCCTTATAATCCGTGTGCCTTATGGTCAGAAAAATACGGTAATTAATAGATTTCAATTTATTGTGCTTGCTCCAAGGGGGTCATTATTTTAGGGGTTTTATCTTACAATATAAAGTGCCTTGAGGTGACCCTCTTGGTCACCCCATCTAAACTGACACTATAGGTAAAAATCCATAAAGACAAAAACTCAAAAGCAAAGTTTCTTTTTTGTTCTTTTTGTCTTTTGTTGTTTTTATGAAATACATTTTCTATGTGGTCAGTGTCTGTATGTTACAGTATACTGTCTTGTAAAAATGGCCACAGTGGCCCAACACACGAGTCCTTGCAGGCTGTCTTTGACCTCCAACCCTTCAGGCCAGCCGTGAACCTCAGCAATCCCACCATAGCCAACATCTCCTTCACTTTGTATGCTGTCCTCGGTGTGGTGAGTTTCCTTATTACCACTTTAAGAAATGCACCAAGACTTCTTAAGGAATTTCTCTAAAACCACATATTATTATCATACCTATTCTTATTTAATGCTGTTTTAACTCAAATTGAGTGGTACCAGTCAACAACAGGTTTACTCATATTCACTGTATTTCAGAATGAGAAAACTCAGATACTCACTACTTTCTTGTGGCTGAGACTGGTAAGTACTCAATAAATGTCAAACTTATAGTAAGTATAACCATGGACACTGTAAAAAGCTGCTCACATATTTAAATGTTACACTGGAGGTTTAAAATCAATGCATTACTTCTGTGGCAGTACTGGCACAATGAGTTCCTGGTCTGGGACCCCAAGGAGTGTGATGGTGTCACGAAGATTTCTCTACCTGTGAAGGAGCTCTGGTTTCCGGACATCATTGTTTATGAGTTGTGAGCACTTCAAATAAAACATTTTTTAAAATAATATAATTTATGCATTTAATCAGTTCAGCAAAATGAACCTGAAAGCACGAAACCACACATGCATAGTTGCCATAAGTACAGAGTGATAAGCACGAGATGCTGATACAGATCTGAAAAAGATATTTTTGTGAACAGGCTTGGAATCAGCCAAAGATCCTGAAGTCCAGTTACAAAATACAAACCATGTCGATATTCTAAGATGTCATCTGCAGCTACATTATCGACCTTTTCATGCAGACATTTTAGCTTGTCACAGTGGAGGAACCACAGGTGTAATAAGGATGGATACAGACCTCTTATGGTCCTAGTATTGTGTGTACTTGATTACTGTAATTACTTACAGAGGCACTTATAAAATTATGAAGTTATAAAAAAATGCCTGTACTGGTATTTATTTCTATTTTTACTTTACACTGCCTCAAAACATATGTCTATTGTGTCTCATACATATGTATCCACAGTGGGACTAATACAAATACGATCTCTCTTTTCTGTCATTGTTTTTGTTCAATATTATACTATTCCCTAATTTCCCCACCTCCCCCTGCCAGTGTGGATGACGACGTCTCCCAGGCATGTCCTTACGTCTACGTTAACCACACGGGTCACATCCGCTGGGACAGGATGCTGCGGCTCGTCTCATCCTGCAATCTGGAGATCTTCAGTTTTCCTTTTGATGTGCAGAACTGCACATTTACATTTGGCTCTTACATGCACACCAGTAAGAATGGGCTGCTTTCAGCTTTAATTCAGAGGGTTTAACAAAAAAATTGCATCAGCCGTTTTAGGAATTACAGCCAATTTTACACATAGTAGTGATGGGATTTCTGGCTCTTTTTAGAGAACCGGCTCTTTCGGATCGGCTCACTAAAAAGAGCCGGCTCTTTCGGCTCCGAACCGGCTCTTCAGGTTGTTTTGTTGCTTTAATCAATTTATTATTAACAATAATATAAAATTATGCACAAAAGGAATTACTAATGTAAAAAAAAAAAAAGTGGTTTTATTTATATATGTTTATATATAAATATATGCGGTGGCCCCTAGAGACAAAACACGTACAAACTCCAAAAAGCATGTACAAACTCCAAAACACATTTCTAGCATGAACTGAACTTCCAAAACAGAGCTACCTAGATCACTTAAATTACACAATTGAAAGCATGGAAGCATATGTGTATTGTTTGTGTATTTATACACAAGCATTCATATATGGTCAAATAATTAAAAAAAAAAAAAATGTTCATTTACCTGTTATTACCACACACCAAATCCGGTCGTTGGTACTTGCTGGCTTGTGTAGCCACTAGGTAACAAAAGTTCAACACTGCCCCTAGCATCCTGGATCACTTCTGTTGTCTTTTGTACGCGTTTTGGAGTTTGTATGTGCTTCGGAGTTTGTACGTGTTTTTTACGTGTTTTGGAGTTTTTACGTGTTTTGGAGTTTGTACGTGTTTTGGAGTTTGTACGCGTTTTGGAGTTTGTTCGTGCTTCGGAGTTTGTACGTGTTTTGGAGTTTTTACGTGTTTTGGAGTTTGTACGTGTTTTTACATTTTTTGGAGTTTGTACGTGATTTGAAGTTTGTACGTGCTTTGTCTGTATGGGCCACCGTAAATATACTTTTACTTATTCACTCCACATAAAATGTAATAAATAAATCATATAATACAAAAATCAACTATTCACATTTCAACTTTTAACTATTTAAATTTTCAGCTTTTTCCTTTTACAAATTTAAAGTGAAACAACACAAAACACTGCAAACCACAACACAATTAAATATAAATTATAATATGAAAACAAAAAGAACATGCATATTCTCTGTCATATGGACCTGCATGAATAAACTTTCTGAATCCTTTATCATCCACAACTGAAAATAGTTGTGGATGATTGCTATACCTTTCTAATGTGACGTTGTTGTCCCTGGCTCTCTTTCTCTCTCTCTCCCTCCCGCTCTGTTCATGTGCTACTGAGTGTAACTACCGCCCCTCCCCCTCTTCCCAGCTTAAAGCACAAGGCTGGCATGCTGAGTGAAGCGGAAAAAAAGTGCGAGAGAGAGGGTGAGAGAAAGAAAGAAAAAAAAAACACTGCTCGCGATAAGGAGCCGGCTCCCGTCGTTCACGTCAAAGACCCGGCTCTAAGAGCCATTTCGTTCGCGACCGACCCATCACTAACACATAGTTCACATCTTCAGTGGCTACATAATATTAATGGAACAAAGTAACATAATTTTAAATATAATAATTGTTTTTAATACTGGGATACAAATTCTCTGACTGCCTGAAGTGCAGAAGCCATCTAACCAAATACTGTTTCCTCCCTTTCCTTCCTGCTAGGGTTTTACTGAAGCCACCTTCAGTTGCTGTTTGTTTTTGGGTCTTTTTGGGTTGTAATAAATAAATAAAAAATATGTTTGTTTGGGTTGAGATTAGGTGACTGCTATGAGACTGACTCAAATTAATTTGAAGGACTATGTTTGAAAACGTCTGTATTTCCTAAAGGGTTAATTGAATACCTTTATTAAACCGCTTAAATGAAAGCCAAATATCTTCATTTCAATCACACAACTATCATACATTGTGTGCAAATTACAAAATTACTTTTGTATGTATACCTAACAGTGTATTGTGTTGCTGTGATTGTCTTACATAGTACGGGATGTGAGGGTTAGTCCAGCTCTGCCTTTTAAGGAGATGTCTCTAAACTCAAAACGATACCTGGAAGCAAGTGGAGAGTGGGAGCTGGTGGACATACTGGGAGAGACCTCCATACTTAAATTTGGAATCGACGAATGGGACATCATCACCTTCTGGGTCAGAGAACCACACTTTCACTGAATTTCCTACTTTTAAATAAAACAAATATAACAGACTGAAACTAATTTGGGCATCAGAGACTCCACAGCACAGCAACAATGGGACTGATGCTTACTTATTAATGCTATTTACCTCTAGTGTCTGTATGGCAAATATACAATGTAAGCCAGCAGGTATAGTTTAGCTCAACACAGAGTGTGACATGTAGCTGAGTCTCTTATTATTAAGGTCAGAAGTTGTTTTTAAAACCATCCAAAAGGCTTTACTGCTTGACCACAGATTATCTGCAAGCCACTGCATCACTGTAGACCTTTAAAGTGATTTTTAGCTAACTGTTTCCTTTCTTACTTCTCCTATACAAACTTTTTGAACTGCAACAGGCAGATGGTTTTGTACATTCTCATCCCCAAACAGGAGTCGGTAAACGGTATTTTAGAATTTAGCATTTACCAATTCAGTATCTATCAGTTTATAGAAACCAAAAAAGAACCAACAGAAAGTGAATGCAAAATTAAAAACTCACTTTTCTGAATACAGAAGTCACACCTGTGAAGATGCATCTAAACCGCATGTGCTTTCTTGTTCACTAGGTGGTCGTAAAGCGGCGCCCAGTCCTCTACGTGGTCAACCTTCTGATCCCAAGCTCTTTCCTCATGCTCATTGACATCCTGTCCTTCTACCTGCCTCCCCATAGCGTCGACCGTGCCTCCTTCAAAATGACCCTCATCCTGGGCTACACAGTCTTCCTGCTCATCATGAATGACCTGCTGCCAAGTACAGCAAATGGCACTCCAATCATAGGTGCATACTGTTATAAACCACCTTATAGATAAGTAGAAGAAAATGGTTGGAAGGCTTATAGGTCCCAAATTTAGCTGCCAGTTAAAAGTGCTGATAAACAACTCAGCCAACATCTTAAAAGTTAAATGTATGACTGCTTTAATGTGTGTCCTTTGATTCTTCAATCTAGGTATCTATTTCTCAGTGTGTCTTGCCCTCATGGTTATCAGTCTACTGGAAACAGTCATCATTACCAACGTCCTCCACCATAACTCCTTGAAATATCGGGAGGTTCCAAAGTGGGTTAGGATTGTTGTGCTCAAACATATAGCAAACCTCATCTGCTACCGCTGGCCAGAAGATATCCAGCTGCCTTCTACACCACAGAAGGATAAACCTGGAAACGCCAATAGCAGTTCTGGTCCTTGGATCATTCAACCAGCCAGCCGGGCACCTGACCAGCACCCAGTTAGTAACGGTAGCCAAACCTACATAATGCTCTGTCATTACTGCCATTGGCCAATTGGTGCTGAAAAATCTTGTGACCTTAAAAGTATTTAAGAAAACATACTGGCAGGCATCATTTGGTTCACTCAGATACAAAAAGGTTACATGGGCAAATGTTCTATTCTGTATTAAATTAAAAGATATCTGTGGTGTTAAATATATTATAGAGTGCTCCTTATTTGACTTTGTAATCTCCACTTTTCTGTCAGGTACATCTGCTCTGCCTGAACTGCAACAGATCTGTCAGTACCTTGCTGAACTTCGTGCCCACCTCGTTTCTCTGCAGAAGGAAAGCCAGTTGTTGGACCAGTGGTGCCATGTAGGATATGTCCTTGACTTCCTGCTCTTTCGTATCTATCTACTGATCATCAGCTGCTATGCTATGGTTATTGTCACAATGTGGTGCATTTGGATCACTCAAACCTAAATGAATATTGATATGATCCAGGATGGATGTCTTGTATAAACAACTAGAAAACATGAATGCATGACAAGGACTGTATTTTTTTTTCTTTAACATAAAATATAATTTACTTGTAATTTTGAAACAGGCCAACTGATAAATACAGTGCAGTGGTTTTAGGACAGGGGCTGGTCATCATCACCATCATCTGCCACAGTGATAAATGAGTTAACAATCCCCCCTGAGAGCAACAAGGTCCTTTCTCTCACAGTCCAAACACATGCATGTTAGGTTAACGGGTGATTGTAAACTGGCTGTGCATTTTGGGATAGATCATATTGCTTAAAGTGGATGAATGTATGATCCGATGTGGTTTGAGCTTTGCATGATCAGTAAGATTTTCAAAGTGCTAATATATATATAGCATGCCTTTAGATTTACTTCTTGCTTTTTACTATTAATCCTGTACAGCAGTAGCTTCTTTTATTAACCTACCAGTTGTAATTTTTTAAAAATTAACCTAAGATCTGATGACAGAAAACAGTAACACAATAACTGAAGTTAACTATAACAATGCCATTTTCTTGTCTTTATGTGTGAAATCAGCTGAAGAAGAGTCACGTGGTAATAAATTCTCAGACACATTACATTTTTAATCCATTTTACACACACACACATATTTATTATTATTTTATTTGTCAAAGAAATTAATTTTAATGAAAATAAAATCTTAATTAGTAATTCTGAAAATAAAAACAGTGACACAAGTCACAGAGGAAAATCTAATCATCATCTAATCACAGAGGAAAAAGTATGAACAATAAAGTAGGAAATAAAAATTTGTTATCGTTACCTGATATTAAGAACAAGCCAGCAATAAAGTTGATCCTGGGCTGAGATGGACTGACCCACAAAGCTTTTGATGGACTATTTATTCGCCATCACCACCTTTTAATAATGTGCAGGATTTTTTTTTTTTTTTTTTAAACAAAAACGGAAATTCTCCATTTTCAAAAATACCTGTGTACTGACCACTATCAGTCCAGAAAGGGTTACAAAGTCATTTCAAACACTTTGGGACTTGAACTGACCGACCTACTAAAATTACTCCAAGGCCAGGGGCGGATCTAGAAGGGTGGCATGGGGTGGCAAGTGCCACCCTAAAATAAGCCCTTGCCACCCCAAGTGCCACCCTAGTTTTGCATATGGCAGTGTTGTTTATTAAAATAAGATAGCATTAATGCTTCGATCAAGCTAGCTTCAATTTGTACTGAGCATGAATTTTAAAACTAACTGAATTGACAATCCCCCCTTGCCCCCTAAAAAAATGGTTCAGCCCATAGCCGCTCCTCCTGGAGGAGTCCTCCAACATGTTGTCAATCCGATTGTTCAGTCTGACGTCACTAGCCGTGTCTGGGTCTAAACTCCGCTGCAGGTCCATATATCAAACGATCACTATGGCAGTACTGAGAGTTGAAAAACTGTCTAAAGTCTTTCATCTTTAATAAAATGATCAGCGTTCTGCTCTACCAGGTGTAACAATTGAGTTTAACATCCAGGCATCCATGAAAACGGAATTTATGACATTTAACGGAGTTAGAAGTTAGCAGGGAGTTAGCTCGCTAGCTTCTATCTAAATACAATATAGCATGTCCTGACTGCGGGGTTTTGGAAACAAATTCAAACGTACAGCTCTGTTATCACTTCCAACATAAATGAAGACAGAAAACGAAACAGCAGTGACGTTTGTAGGGTTACTGAAGTTTGGCTAGCTGGTATATAATGATGTGCTACGTGACCGCTAGCGACACAGCTATGTTAGCATAATATGAACAAGCTAACTTTTTTTCCACTCGATAAAAGTTAACGTGGGTGTTCTCGGTGGTCAGGAACAAATGTAATCGCATGGCAGGATGCTGTAAAAGGACCAAACTTCAGCCAGGAGAACAACTGAGATAATCCATCCACAATACGAGGTTAGTCATTCATATACTGCTGCATGGGCTGGGCTGTAGTTACATCCTAAGGTTTTAAAAACTGAGCTTAAATAAATGATTAGCGGTAATAAAAGCCAGGGAGGTCAGCAGTGATCACTGACTGTTTTAGGAGCTTTTTGAGATCAAATAGAAGAAAATACATAACATTAAACATGTTAACAACACAAAAGCCATATTAAACGCAGACTACTTTAGACCCGGAAGTAGGATTCGTTGCATCATCACTGAACAACCGGATAGCTGCCATCGCTATGCTCGGATTGGTGGAAGGGGACATTTTGAATGAACACCGCGCAGCATTCAGATTTCAACTCAGACTGTTGATTTGTATTCTCTGGGAATGTCATAAAGGTAAGTGTTATTAGCCCAATAAATCATGAAAAACAAGGTTTATATTTCTGTACATTTACTGATAGTTTGTCTGTACTTAATGTTTATTATTTAATGTTGTTTTGTGCTATTGCATACCGTGAAAGCTGCGGTTTTCATAAAAAAAGTGCGCAAATCGTAAGATAAACTTTAATTTGGGTAATCAAGTGCATTTTAGTTTTAATATTAACGGTAAAGCCCATTACATTGAACGCGTTGTGTAAAAACGGCAGTAAGTCTCAGTGCGATCATCATCAACTTAAAAAGTTGATGTATAACCTATATATGCACATCGAACGCGTTGCGCTTTTGCGGATAATTTATCCTCATAAAACTGTCTAAAAAATAGAAAAATGAAGTTGACATGAAGCGAGGACGAGCTGGTGCTAATCTTCGTAAACGAGAAAAGTGGGAAATGAAGATTCTGGTTCATCCGTTTCTCAGAGAAGACAACAGCAGGGATAATATTATCGTTTGATCCTGGTGTTGAAGCTGTATCACGGCTTCCTAATGCATTTTTGCCAAATGCATTGATCTAATTGGTCTGATTTGTGTATTCGGATCCGAAACATCTGAAAAATCGGTTTGAATTATATGCGCAAATTCGTCCAGTGAAATAACACGGTTGGGGCGGAACGTAGACCTGTGACACAAAAAAATCACCAAACTCGGACGACCACAGACTGTTTTCCTTCGTGGTGATGAAGAAAAACGCTGGGTTGGCATGTAAAAGGACCTAGCTGCTATCGGATATTTATATAGAGATCCTCCAGCTTCAAACTGTATTACCCTTCAAGGACCTGCAGTTCAAAAAAAGTGCCCCTCCGACAGCCAAACCCATCTGTTCTCTGATTGGATTATTACATTTGTGATTGACATGACATTGACCAATCAGATGAAAGGAAGAAAAATAGGGTCAAAATTCGTACTTGTAACTTGCAGGGTTGTTTTTTTGGCTAAGTCCACACACAAATCTTTTTTTACGCACACACAAATTCTTTTTACACATACAAATCTTTTTTACACACACACAAATCTTTTTTACACATACAAATCTTTTTTACACACACACACAAATTCTTTTTACACATACAAAACTGATTTACAAGTACAAAATATTTATGACCACATTTTGAGCCCATATGTCTGCAGCTGTAAAAATAAAGGCATGACCAAATTAAAAAGCTCAATTAAAAAAAAGCAAGGAAATTTTGAGTAACCGTGAACTAAAAAAAAAAAAAAAAATAGAAAATAAAAAATGAATCACTGAACTCACGCTAACATGCTCAGAAGATTCCAAATATCTAAGTTTTCTGCTTTTCTAACTTTTCTAGACATCATTAGATAGAGATTCATGTGAGAATGCAAAAGTCCGACACAACGGTATCAAACGTTTAACCTGCCATGTCCGCAAGATTTCGCATTGCACCAGTGTGAGAACAACACAGCTAACAGTGTACATTCAGCAAGAGCAAGCGCGCTGCTTCCTGCCCACTCCATCCAGGCAGTGGGCTCACCTAAACCAGTATTTGCACTTGTGTGAACCTGTCTGAAGCAGGCTATTTGCCATGATAGATGTGAGGACAGAGAAATGGAAAATTTCACAACCTGATTTTTCTGAAACCCTAAGTTCACACGTAAAAAAGACTTGAAGAACCTCATGTTTCAAAAGCACCTCCTATATTTTAGTGCTAAAAACTAAGTACAGGGAGCCTACATCTCCTATGACTAACTGTCTGACAACCACTCAAACACTCATCAAGTTTGGGGATGGCAGCAGCACATTGGTTGTGACAGCCAGCAAATGTCAGACCACCTACAAGGAGCACCTTTAAGCACCTTGTAACTCTAATATGAACCTTAAACCCAACAAGTGTTGCAGCAGGTCATTCAAACCCTGTTGCACTTGCTGGGATTTTTCTGCCGTGACATCTACCTAAAACACTGCCAGAAGAGGGAAATGCATCATGTGATTAATAACAATAATAAAAACAACTTCTTCTAACTAACCCCCATTTACAGCAACTTGCAGCATCTCAGAATGAGGGAAAGGGAATGCAATTTTGATGTTTTTTGATGTTGTAACTGAAGCAGACCACAGGTCAAAATGGCAAAAGCTCTGTTTCTGTGTACCGTAATTGTCGGGCTATAAGCTACTTTTTGCACAAGCTTTGAACCCTGCGGCTTTTAGTCAGGTGCGGCTTTTCTATGGATTGTCCGTGATTTTTGAGATATCGTAAGAGGATTTGTTTTGTTTGTTCCGCTGTTGTACGGCACTACGTTGCCTGGCGGAAGGGCATGTGATCAGACACACAGTATCGGGGTTCAAGAGTGGTATGTTGGTCACATGTTCGTCCGCCAGGCAACGTAGTGCCGTACGAAGTAGCGCGAAAAACAAACTTCAAAGTAGCGCTACTCGTTCAGTGGGAGGCGTGGATGACGAGCGGCGATAAACTTGCGAAAAGCAAGTTATGCCCAACTCCACCAGTGGATTCTGACAGCGTGGAAAAGTGTGAAAACATCCACGATCACCAACGGATTTCGAATGGCTAGACTACTGCATGATGGAGAGGAGGACACCGCCACGGCCCTTCTGAGGGTGTTCGACTCTGACGCTGACAATGAGGATTTCTTTGGTTTTGAAAGTGACAACGAAGGAGAGAAGCGGAGAGTGGATGACGAAGCCATCCTGAGCCTGTTTGTTTCCGACACTGGAGAAGAGGACTTTGGTGGTTTTAGTGCGCGGGAAGAAGAGAAAGATGGTGGTAAATGACTGACTTTTCTTCTTGTTAAAGCCGTGTCACTGCACCTGAGCCTAAAAGGTAGTCTGGATCTATTTTTCTGGTGTGCTGTAGGTTATTGTTATGTACTACATTTGTTACTCATTCATGAAGCACAGTACATGTTTCGTACTTGTAATTACCGGTACTTGTACATATACCTAAAAAGTTATGCAAATATGTACCCATAACTTGTTTTTCAAAATATTAATAAAAGGGATGTGTCTCCAAACAGCCATCTCTTTCCTGACAATTCCCTTTGTGCATATTCTCCGTCCATATTCTCTTACATATGATAAGTCAACATTGAAACACCTGCGGCTTTTAGTCAGGTGCGGCTAATGTATGTACAAAACAGGATTTTCCCCTGATTTTAGCTTGTGCGGCTAATATTCAGGTGCGCTTTGTAGTCCAGAAAATACGGTACTTGTGTCACTTACACTGAGTGGACATAAATCTAGCTTTTAGCAACAAAATTAGTGTGTATCTAGTCAATGTTTATACAGAACCAAGCCTTACAACAGAACCCATCTTAAAACATCTCCAGGCTCTTATCTGTCCAATTAATTTGAAGCATTGCTTAGATTAACTGAAATTTCATTTGTCATAGGTACACAAAAATTGTATCTACAGTATCACCAGTGAGAAAATATTTGCCCAAAAATACAGATTTAAGATTATTTTTTACCCTGGAAGCTGTTGCTGTTACTGAATTCACGCATAGTATCTATGTATATCTAAAAATCCTGAACAGAAATCTATGCCTCTCTCTTATAATGTAACTCTGACAGATGTGAATTCTTTTTTTTTTATAAAGCTCTGACTTGTATTGTGAGTCTGTGGTCTGGGAGAGAGTCCTGTAACTCTGTCTGTAAAATACAGAATATAATGACCAATGTTGGGCAATTAATTATATAGTTACTTCTTCAAAAAAGTAACTGAATTTTGCAGCTGTTTACCTAAAAATGCAACCAAGGCATTTTTTTTTTAAATAAACATTTAAAACTATTTACAGAACAATCAGCTGTTCTGCATTAAATTTGATGCCACTCAAATTATTTGTGCCACTCCAAAAAATAATTTCTGTCCACTATGAGATAAAGGAGAACAACAGCCTGATACCTGCAGGCCTGACAACAGGAGATGTATCACTCCTGTAACACCTGTAACATTCAGCAGTCGCCTCATTGTTCTGACACACTCAACAAAAACTACACTGCACACTAACTACACAAGATTTGCGCTAAACGTCGCAAATCTCTCACATCTCAAACACCGCCGTAACTCCTAAAACTTCCCCCTTCCTAAACAACTAAATACCACGTTGCCTTATCACTTTTTGATTGGTCGACATGGTACATTTTTCCACCAATAGGAAAGGGTGGGGTTTTTTTGGTTTTGTTTTTGCTCACAGGTGGAGAGTGCTTTCCAGCGTTTTCCTTATAAAACACCGTTTTTACCATTTCTTCCCGCAACGATAGTATTCAGAAAGAAAACCAAACATCGCATTTTTTTTTAATCATAACTCTGGTTTTACGTGGCCAATCAACACAATTTAAAAACTGGTATAAAGTCCACACTTTTTCCGTCAATTGTTCCGTCTGTCCTGCTCACATCTCCAATGGTTGTACACGTTGTCATTAACGTGGCTTCACTCCACATCAGCCACGCCGCTTTGCTAGCTGAAACACCGGTGTCGGCACATAAGGATGCTGTCATAGCCTGTCAACGACGTTGATTAGCTGCGTATATACGAATGTGAATCGCATCATTGGCTGGACTATGGGATAAGGCGGCATCGTTCTGATCCCATACGGGAGCAGCCAGTCACTTACTGACTAACACTGCAAAGCAGAATTGTTAAAGTTTTAATTTTAATTTCGATTCTGGTTAGATTTTTTTGTGTGCGCAACACAGATTTTCTGTGTGCAGAGACCGTGCCAACAGTGCGCAATTGCGCACGCGCGCAGCTTAGAGGGAACATTAGTGAGCACCTCTATAAAAGCAAAGTTTTGACAGGTTGCTGATCTGGAGTGTTCAGGTAATGCAATGTCAGAAGTGGATGTCCCAGAATTTTCACCCAAGGTCAAACTATGCTCTGAGAAAAAAAGCTCAAGAGCTTTATCTCCGACTTGTTCTCTAAAAGGAACATGGCAGGACAGTTTACATTTGCAAAGTTGCATCTAAAAAATCCATAAAACTGCTAGAAAAAAAATTGCACGTGTTTGATAATGTGCTTGGAAACATTCATACCCTGTGCAAAACGCAAGTGCATGTATGCATGTATGACCTTAAGAGAACTGTGCATGAATGAATGCTTGCAAACCTCAATGAACAGAAGCAACATTGTAAAGATGAATGAGTTAAAAATTCTCCATAACCATGTGAGAGACTGATGAAGTCATACAGAAAATAAGTGTTTCAAAGATCATACAAGCTACTAAATCATAGGGAATCATGGGTTTTACCTCATAGAGTATAGAGCAGTCATTCTCAAACTGTGGTACGTGGGCTCTCTTTAGTGGTACGCGGGAAAAATTAAAACGTTCAGCTCTGCTATCACTTCCGACACAAATGAAGACAGAAAACTAAACAGTAGTGACGTTTGCAGGGTTACTGAAGTTGGGCTAGCTGGTATATACCGATGTGCTACGTACTGGCTAGCTAAACAGCTATAGTTAGCATAATATAAACATACTGAAGCTGGAAGATGAATGCCAACTTTTTTCCACTCGATGGTTTGGGACAAATGCAGTTGCATGGCAGGATCCTGCAAACGGACCAAACTTCAGTCAGGAGAACAACTGAGATAGAGGTTAGTCATTAATTTACTGCTGGGCTGTAGTTACGTCCCAGCTTTAAAACCTGAGCTTTAACAGCGGTAATAAAAACCAAGAGAGGCCGACAGTGATCACTGCCTTTTTTAGAAGCTTGTACAGATTATCAGTCGATTAACAGTCGATTATTTCTCACCACCAAATGAATTTATTAATATTTTTTAGTAATGACAGAATTTTAATAACAAACTTTACTACTTAATACTAGCAGTGTATCAAAAGATTTATTAGAATTCACCGTTTTGTCGAGAGCATAAAGGCCATATATGAACTTTCATTAAACAGAACTTTATTTAATGTGATGGATGTGCTTGAGCAGAGGCACACAGCTCTTCAATGTTTGGCTCAATTTGGGAAAGGCTGAGTCTCAAATCGTTTTCCACACAAAGTCTTGCTCTGTATTTTGTTTTCATGTTTGTTAAAGCAGAAAATCCCCTTTCGCATAAGTATGTGGTGGCGAAAGGCATCAGAGTCTTGACAGCGCGCTTAGCCAGCGCGGGCTGTTCAGTGCGCAGTCCTATCCAGAAATCCACCAGGGTCTTTTGAGCGTGTTCAACTTTTAGAGATCCATCTGTGGCGATCTCAATTAGGCTCTCCTGGTCAGACGGTGATAACGAAGTAGGCACGGCGGTGAATGGGTGACGTATCCAATCATTTGAGCCGTCCGTCTCTGGGAAGTATCGGCGTAACTGCACCGCCAGCTCCTCAAGGTGCACGTTACATTCGCGCTTTACACTTTTAGATAGTGTGAGATCATTAGAGCACAGAAAATCATGCAGCACGGGAAAGACTTCAGTGTTGTTTGTATCCAAGCAGTTCTTCCAAAGGTTTAACTTCTTTATCATGGCCTCAACTTTATCTTGAACATTGAATATAGTTGCAGAAATGCCTTGTAATCCGAGATTGAGCTCGTTCAGACGAGAAAATATATCACACAGATAAGCCAGGCACGTAAGGTACTCTTCATCATGCAAATGTTCAGACAGCTCAAAGGGATGGTTAATGAAGAAAACTTTAAGTTCATCCCTCAACTCAAAGAAACGGGTCAGCACTTTCCCTCTAGATAGCCAGCGAACCTCTGTGCGGAGTAATAATGTCTCATGCTCGCTGCCCATCTCATTGCACAACGCAGCAAATAAGCGGGAGTTCAGTGGTCTGGCTTTCACAAAGTTAACCATTTTTACACTCGTGTCCAAAACATGTTTCAAACGGACAGGTATTCCCTTTGCAGCAAGAGCCTCTCGGTGGATGCTGCAGTGTACCCAAGAGGCGTCTGGCTGCTTGCACACGCGAAACCACACCTCCGTGTCTCCCAGTCATGGCCCGTGCGCCATCAGTACAGATGCCAACACATCTGTCCCACATGAGTCCATGTGTGTTCATGAATGTGTCCAGCTTTTGATGCGGCAGTTGTCCTTTCTTCCAGCGGTTTACAGAACAGCATGTCCTCCTTGATGGTTCCTTCATGAATGTAGCGCACATATACGAGGAGATGCGCCAGGCCAGCCACATCCGTGGACTCATCTAGCTGTATTGCATAAAATTCACTGTGGCGTATGCGCAGAAGTAGCTGCTGTAAAACATTTTCTGACATTGCATTGATGCGCCGTGAGACAGTATTGTTTGATGATGGAATGGACTGTATCGTCTTTTTTGCCTTTTTTTCAACATTGTCCCTACCATATCTAAAGCAGCAGGAAGAATGAGGTCCTCCACAATAGTGTGGGGTTTGTTGTTTTTAGCCACTCTGTAACTGACCATGTAAGATGCTTGTAGTCTGTTTTTATTCATAAGATCTGGCACCTGAATGCAGGTTTTACTTGTTGAAAGTGATTTTAGCTGTCGCTCAAAGTATTCTCTTGGTTTATTTTTCAAATGGGGATGATTTGTCTCTAAATGTCTGCGCAAAAGTGAAGGTTTCATTGAGTTCTGAGACAATACTTTTGCACAAATAACACATTGTGGCTGGGAAAATCCACCAATATTTATACACGTGAACCCCAGCGAAATATAATTGTCATCATATTTGCGCTTCTTTGATGAGGTTGTGTTACAGTCCGAGCTGTCATGCTTTCTCCCACTTTGACGCTCCGCATCAGACACTTCATCACTTTCCACATGACTGGCTCCAGCTATGCTAGCCACTTGGCTAGTAACCACAGATACATCCGTGCTAGCATCCAAATCTGACGAACACATTGTTGTTGAACAATCACCTGTGCGGTCACTGGAAAATGCATCTTCAGATATGAGCTTATTGGTTGTTGTGGCCGGTGTCTCTGTGGTAGGGCCTTTTTTTCTTGTTAACCACTTGTCTTTTTTCGCGCTGCACTGAATGCTTGGAGGCAACTTCAACTGTTAGGTGTCAGTCATTTGGGCAAGTCACGCCCATGTATTTTGTCAGAGCTATTTTTTTGCTGAACACCAGAGGGTGGTATATAGTCATGTATTTGACAGGCACATAAAACTGCATTAGCGCAAATTTTGGCTTTTAAAATTTTTGATCCCCACTCCAACCCCGACCCACGCGTACCCCCTACAGCCACTTGCGTACCCCCGAGGGTACGCGTACACTAGTTTGGGAACTGCTGCCCTACACCATTATACTGCCACCATCAGCCTGAACCATTGAAACAAAACTGAAAGATCAAGGTTTTCATGTTGTTTATGCTCAATTCTGACCCCACCATCTGAATGTTGCAGCTGAAATCAAGACTCATCAGACAAGACGGGATTTTTCCGACTTTCTTTGGTGAGCCTGTGTGACATGGACTCTAACATTCCTGTTCTTATCTGACAGGAGTGGTACCCGGTGTGATCTTTTGCTGCTGCAGCACATCTGCTTTATTTGCATTATTTGCATTGCTGCTGCCTTCCTATCATCTCATACCAGTCTAGTTCCCTCCTCTGGCCTCTGGCAAGAAAGCATTTTCACCCTCTCACTGGACATTTTATCAGTTTCGCGATAATCTCTGTATACCCTAGAGACCGTGTGGGAAAATCCCAACAACCACGCAGCATTCAGCGTCACTTAAATCACCTTTCTTTCTCATTCTGGTGGATTTCAGCAGAAACCTTTGACGCTGATTAGATATTTGCATTTGTGAGCAGTTAAAGAGGAATACTTAACAAAGTGGGGAATGAGTGTAATTTTAATGTCTGTCACAGTTTTATTAAATGTTTATCCAGCAGTTTTTACAGCAAAAACACATTAAATGCAGATTTATGTAAAGATTCTGTCTGTTGCATGAAAAACAAATGATTTTGTCTGAACCAATGACTGTATAAAAGATGGACGACGCGACACCGCCTCCTCCCATTGTGCAAAAATGAAGCCAAAATATCCCGCTTGTGGAGACTGCCATCTTGCAAATTTGGAGCCAGAGTCTGCGCAGTAGTGGCTTGAGGTGGAGCGACTGTGTAACGCTCCCGCCCACACACCCGCTGGACGTGACCACAAACACGCCCCCCTACACTTTTTACGTAGCCCGGCGGCTCGAGTTTTTTGCTGGTTTACCGCGACTGACGACTCGTTTAATTAAGGTAAATACAGCCATATCACTGTTATAAAAAAAAGACACACAGCTTATCGTCTTATAGTTCTAAAATCACTCTGTTGTTAATTCGTTAGCTAGATTAGCCGCTAGCATACGCACTGTGTTGGAGGCTTGTTGCTAGCTAGTTAGCGATGCTACACACCTGTTACTCTAACAGTCTGTGTTATTGAAGGATACAGCACTTCTTAGGTTTTTTTTTTATCCATTTTTAGACAGCGATGAGATCAGCTGCACACTCTCCCGAGGCCCAGAGTTACTGTTAATATCAAAAATATAATGCTGTCCTTTGAGATTTTAACATAAGACTGTGAGTGTAATGGATCTAAAACTGTTTAAATCTTCAGAGCCCTCTACATCCTGGTAACATGGAAACTTTAAAAACATCAGCAGAACGTTTCAGTAGTGTAGTCTAATTTGTTCTTTTCATTTAATAATAGAGTCCATATTATATCAACAGCTACATTCACCCTGGAGAGAAACTAGTGAGGGAGACCATCAGGACCAAGCTGGGTTTCCTGGGTCCAGAGGTTTGGAGAAACTTCTTCCCTTTCTTTCATCACAGCTGTCCTGTGCCAGAAGTTCTGTTGACCCACTGAGAGAGGCTTCATTTAAGAAATACCAGGAAGACTGAAGCTCATCGCATTGATCAAGCAGGACTCATGATCTCCACCAGCAGCTCCCTCACAGGGAAATCTTCAGCACTCCTCCGTAGGCCCTAGTGATGGGTCGTTCGCGAACGAAATGGCTCTTAGAGCCGGCTCTTTGAAGTGAACGACGCGAGCCGGCTCCTTATCGCGAGCCGTCACGTGGGGTTTTTTTTTTCTTTCTCTCACCCTCTCTCTCGCACTTTTTTCCGCTTCACTCTGCACGCGAGCCTTGTGCTTTAGGGCGGTAGTTACACTCAGTAGCACAGGAACAGAGCCAGAAGGAGAGAGAGAGAGAAAGAGAGCCAGGGACAACAACATCACATTAGAAAGGTATAGTAATCATCCACAACTATTTTCAGTTGCTGATGATAAAGGATTCAGAAAGTTTATTCATGCGGGCCCATATGACAGAGAATATGCATCTTCTGTTTGTTTTCATATTTTAATTTATATTTAATTGTGTTATGGTTTGCAGCATTTTGTGTTGTTTTCACTTTAAATTTGTTTAAAAGGAAAAAGCTGAAAATTTAAATAGTTAAAAGTTGAAATGTGAATAGTTGATTTTTGTATTATATGATTTATTTATTACATTTTATGTGGAGTGAATAAATAAAAGTATATTTACGGTGGCCCCTACAGACAAAGCACATACAAACTCCAAAACACGTACAAACTCCAAAACACGTACAAACTCCAAAACACGTACAAACTCCAAAACACGTACAAACACGTACAAACTCCGAAGCACGTAAAAACTCAGAAGTACATAAAAACTCAAAACACGTACAAAAGACAACAGAAGTGCTCCAGGATGCTAGGGCGCAGTGTTTTGTTACCTAGTGGCTACACAAGCCAGCAAGTACCAACGACCGGATTTGGTGTGTGGTAATAACAGGTAAATGAACATTTTTTTTTTTTTTTTTTTTTATTTGACCATATATGAATGCTTGTGTATAAATACACAAACAATACACACATGCTTTCAATTGTGTAATTTAAGTGATCTAGTAGCTCTGCTTTGGAAGTTCAGTTCATGCTAGAAATGTGTTTTGGAGTTTGTACGTGTTTTGTCTCTAGGGGCCACCGCATATATTTATATATAAACATATATAAATAAAACCACTGTTTTTTTACGTTAGTAATTCCTTTTGTGCATAATTTTATATTATTGTTAATAATAAATTAATTAAAGCAACAAAACAACCTGAAGAGCCGGTTCGGAGCCGAAAGAGCCGGCTCTTTTTAGTGAGCCGAACCGAAAGAGCCGGATCTCTAAAAAGAGCCGGAAATCCCATCACTAGTAGGCCCGCCCCAGGAGATGGATAAACCCAGCATTTCATGAACGCTGTGATGGAGACCTTTGGTTTGTGTAATGTTATAAATACTCAGATACTCCCCAGAGGCTCTGGACTTTTACATAAAGATATTATATTCAGTCCTGTAGAAAGTTATATATTTAAAAATATATGATCCTCTCTGGTTACTCTGGTATGAATAACTCTGAATTACTTTATGGTAAATAACACACTATCTGCAAAAAACTGTGAAAGAATTCCAGATCACAAGTTTGTAGTTCAACATACAAGTGACGACCTTTGACCTTCATCAGGTTTTATTTAATTGTGTCAGAGAAAATCAGCTGTGCTCTTCATGCAGCTGAGTACATCAAGTGTTTAAAACGGAAGCTGTGCAGGTCTGAGATCAGCAGCTTTGTGAAACACCAAAGTGAGGTCCTGTTAATGCTGATATAGGCTGTATCCCAATTCAGGGTCTGCAGCCTTAAAGTATGCAGCCTCAACAGTCCTCAAGGGCCGCGTACTCAAAGACCGCTAAGGCCGGAAGTGCGAGGCTTGTGAAATGGGACGGTCTAGCCTCCGTCGCGCTGCCCAGGTTGCCTAGCAACCATGATAGCTGAAAACGTGTGGTTGACATGAATGAAGGAGAACATATTTTGTTCGTTTGTTTGTTTCTACATGAGCTTTGTGTGATTTAATAAGTATCTGAGACTGAGACCACAGGACTGTAAAACATGATTGTTGAGCTTCATTTCTGTATTGAACAGTCATTTTAAGATTAGCTATTAAATAACAATTAGTTAATGTTGTTCATGAGACTAAAGTCAGTGTAAATATGAGATCGCAATATTATAGTTATTATATTAATCATAAGTTATTTCAGCAGTGAGTTTGAACTCTCAAATCAAATCACTTCTATTGTCACATCACATGTGCAGGTACACTGGTACAGCACATGTGAGTGAACTCTGTGTCAAATACTGAGCTTCAGTAAAGATTCAAGTTGCAGTTATTTATATTTCCCATCACCTTAAATCTTCACTCAAAGACAAGTATCTTTGACAGTGTACATACAGATGTATTATATATAAGAGACAAATATTGTTCCTTCAGTATGTTGGCATTATTACATTTGGCTCAATGCTTACATATGTGTAAAAAGAAAATGTACAAGCTGTGATAACTGTTTCTGATAGAATGAAGAGTAGACTGATATATTAAATATTCCTTTATTGGGTGAGAAAATCAGACCATGTCATAACTGCTTTAAGTCATACAGAATAGATATCAGAGCCTTAAACAGGCTGACTTCTGCTAAATGGGTCAAACTGGGCAGAAAGTATCCAAACGCATAACATCCTTATAAAATATGATGTAACACTATAGATCAACTTACCTCAGAATATATAAAGTAAATAAACAATTACAGCAATATGATGCAACAAACACAGCAGTGCTACTGATCCAAAATACTCAAAGCTTCATAGAACTGAAACAAACATTTGTTTTTAGGTCCATTCTGCTGCTGATACACGCTTTAGGTTTCTGGATATTAAACTTATTTCTGCCTTTCATAGTGTGTAACCTGAAGGCCCTGAGTACTTTCTCCCACACTGAAAACACTGGAATGATAAAATTATTTGAACATTACCTAATAAGACTGATTCAGGACAGACAATTAGTTATTTCAAACTTTTCTAGCAGTCCTTCACAAACAGGGAACAGTCTGTCTATTCTCTCCATCTGTCAGCTGCTGCTGGCTCTTCCTCCTCCTCTTCCTCACACACTGCTGAGTTTGTCCTGGTGGATCATCAGGGGTGCAACGCCTCACAGATGATGTGCAGCAGTGGGTCCCTCAGTCTGTCCTCACTCTGGACACTTGCAGTTGTCACACATGGAAATCAAATGTGTGATAAGCTGCAGGATTCAAACACAAGTGTAACTTATAAATACATGTTCATACTTTTATTCCACAATCAGAGAGAAAGAAAAAGAGAGAGAGTGCAAGACAGACAGATAGGTGACAGTCTCAGGTGTATACACTGCTACAAAACAGCACAGAGAAGGAGGATTTAGTGTTTGTGTTATTACGAGTGCTAAACAAGAAGAGTTCCCAGATGGTACAGTGGACACATGTGTGACTCCTGTGATTAAAGCATCTTTCTTTCAGCTTAACGAGTGAACCGTCAGCTCGTTCAAACACACGTTAAAGTCCGTTTGGCTCGACACCACCGAACAGAGGCAGCAATATAACATAGCTAACATTAACAGTGCAGTGGATCCTGCTTGTGCCGTGATATTCAGGACTGCAAACCGAGCAGCATCACTGACTTTCAGCCTGTTGTGTTTGTGGATATATGACTGACTTTAATTATCCACAAAATCATCACATTCTCTGTAAGATTAAGGTCAACTATCTAACGGCGTATAAAGTAAAGGCTTTAAAACAAAGTAAATGCTGAAAGTACAAACATCGCTAATGTCACATAACTTTGCCGGCATGTGGCCAACAGTAATGTTTTAATGTTCCTCATTATTAAACATTTGCACATAAATAAGTGACATAATATTCAGAACTTACTTTTGAAAGTTTACTCTTTGGCCGCTCCGCTTCTTTGAAGTGTCTCCCAGTCCCAGTGCACTTGTTAGCATGTTTTGGTTCGTGCAACTGGTCCGTCCGGTTATTGTCTCCCCAGAAACATTTCCGTTGTCTTTTTTCCTATTTCCGTTGTGTTGTGTGTGCTTTTGCAGCGTTTTTCTTTTTGCAGCATTTTTCTTTTTGCAAGTGCTTTCTGAAGTTGCAGTCCGTTTGGCCTCTCGGGGCCACCGTATATGATCCTGATGAATCTGGACATGTAAACTTTAGGTCACAACTCTCCACAGTCATGCCACGTATCTCTCAGCTGAAAAGTACGTTATGCTTATCCTTATTTAAGCCGGTAGTAATATAGTCAAGTCAATTTTAATCACCATCTGCGACTTAAGAAAAAGTAACCACTATTTGTGGTCTCAGGGTGTTTTGTTTGTGTTTCACATCACCATCAGCGAACACCAGCGCCACAAACCTCTCCGACCATCAGAGCATCTCAGATGTTACACTTTCAGCTTCTCTGGACTCTCCGGACCCAGTTCTGGAACAACTGAGGATGTTAGGCAGAGAGCTCACAGCCATCGGAGTTCAGATGGACAAATACTGTCAAGGGACCAAAGCCACGCAGGAGTGGGAAATGATCGGGACAGTGATCGATCGTCTGCTGTTTGGCTTGTACATCATCTTCATTTTTGTGAGCTTTATCACAATAATAAGCATCTGGATATGGAATAATTCATTTGCTACATGATTAGATCAAAAACTGCATCACATGGATTAGTGCCATGGCAATCTTCACTTCAGGCATGTACTTGACCCCGTGCTGATTCCTTATTTTTTTGCATATTTGTCACATGTACATGTTACAGATCAAAGGAATTGATGACCTGAAACATTTTAGTGTGACAAATACACAAACCAAGAGCAAAGAGGGCATGAGTTAGATTTGCTGAGATCAGGAATTGCAGCATCATTTAGTATAATGAAAATAGCCCTGCTTCTGTTGTCTGCATTTCATTCCTGTAATCAAAATAGCATCAGTTAATGAGCATTTGTCTGTAAGGTAGTTGGCCTTGGCAAACTCTGCATTTTACAGTCACAAACATGACTGTGGTTTACTGTATCCTGACACTATTTACTGGAGCTTTTTTTTTTTTTTTTTTTTTTTTTTTTTTTTTTTTAAAAACAAAAACATATCAGTAGCCAGAAAAAAATAATGAAAGAGGGACACATTCATAAACTCACAGGCCTGGGCTTACATCCAGTAACCACCATTTTCCTTGCAGACCAGAACCTTGAACACATTTAGACTCTAATGCCATTAATAGAAGTTGTACTTGTCTTTAAGATTCATTAGCAGTTAAAAACTATTATGACTATTATTGTATTGTTTTTCAATTTCACAGGTTGTGGTTTACCTGCATAATCATAAACAGCAATTTGTGACAAAGAAAATAAATACGTGAGACATCAGCTTCTGTGACAATGAAATGTAAGCGATGGTCTCAGCTCTGCTACTTAAACAGCTTGGCATCTAAACTGAGTAACCAAAAATGAAATTTTATGACTCTAGTTCAAGATTTAGAGCAGGCTGTCCACCAATCAGGTTTGATTTGCAAACCACTTCAGTATTGAATCCCAAATTTGCTCCAAATGCATTCATCAGTCTGACCGGATATCACCTAAGGCAATCATTTCCAATCACCACACCAGCAGAAAATGAAGACTTTCAGCTGGGTTTTCATTCATTTTGATGTTCTGATGACTTGAGTCTTCATTAACATCTTCACTTTTGCAAATTAGGATTTTTTTTAAATTTTATTTTAATTAATCAATAGACAATAGTAGATCAAAAATGAAAGTAGCTCCCCCCCCAAAAAAAGAAAAACCCAAAACAACAGTGATTAATTTTTACTGATTATTTATTCATTTTTAAAATAACTTTGCTTTATTTTATTAGTTCAGTTTCTTTTTCATGGAAGGACTCCAAAATTATCATAATCAGAGTTTTTAAACAGAAAAATCTATCAGATTTTGGAGTCACTTCCAATGATGTTTTCCTATAGACTCTTATAGAAACCAAAATGATAAATGTTTGATTCACCGTATAAATAGGATTATGGCATATTAAAGGTTCAGAAGTGCAACATTAAAAATTATACATTCTCTTTTATTTAAACTGCATACAAATTACATGTATGAAGGAAATGTTCAAAATGGGTTATTGTTAATGATCTCCTATAGTCGATCTGAAGTACCTTCATGGCCCACCAGGGGGCGCCAGCCTATAGTTTTGCAAACACACAAAAACAAAACAAGCAAACAAAAACCTCCACCTCTGGGTCTTGGTAGCTGTGACTCTGATGTATTAAATACTAATTATGAACATACACAGCAGATGAACTTCCAAGACTTCCGTTTTATTTACCAAGAAAAGTTCTTCAAGTGAAGAATGACCCTTATTAACAGTCTAGCCAGTCATTTATTATTAACATGATTACAGAACCAAAGCAAATGAACACACAATATTAATCATAATAATTAACTTTTTTAATAGCATACATTTGGATCTGTAGTGCACTGTAAGGCTCCTTCGCTCGTCCATGTTAAAGGCAACAAAACCAATAGTAATAATCATCTAAATGGAGGTTTGTCAGTAGAGCTGAGCAGTCACTTTGTTCAGCGTTTCTTCTAAAAAGCATCTCAAAATTCAAAAATCAGTCTCTCTGGCAGTTTTAAATAAAGACATTTTATCCTTATGTGCCCAAAACCTCAACAACTCAAATCTACAGATGGGATACATACACTGGAGTTTTATCTAGTCTATCAAAGGACTTCAGGACTACAAATGTGATCAATTCAGCTCACAACAGAGCCAATAATCAGACATTTCTATTCCTCTGTGCAATACTGGGTTTGCAAAAAAGTCATCAAAATAAAACGATCAGAGTTGTAAAGATATTTTTTGGTTCAACTACTGAAATTACTTATCTGCTACGGGTGATAACAGCACTCTCATACGTGGTCAGAACCTACAGCCCGTTACGGTCAGTTTAAACAGTTAAAGGAGACTCCAAGCTAGCAGTCCCATTGGAAAAAATTGCTTTCGTACATAACTCTGTGTTCAAACAGTGAACCGTCGTGTTTACACTTTCAAACTGCTGGAAGAAAAAACATAAAATTTAGCCCAAGAAGTGATAATGGTATGTCTCTTCTACCTTGTATATCTTCACAATGTTGAGAAACTCAACCGGCAGGAACCTTTAAGACCGTTCAAGATCAGGGTTCATGTTCCTGACACACATCTAAAAACTCAAAGAGTGATGTCCCACCATCGGCCCCTCCAACAAAAACATGGGATCAGTGCAATTAACCAAACCTTCTCCAATATTCCAAAACCTACAACGAGCAGCCGTGTGCCAGTTGGGCTACACGCACAGCAGGTAGACGTGTGCGCAAATCAACACAAGCACCCACACTCACAACACACCTCTCTCCAGTAACCAAATGCACACAAAGCAGCAGCAGCACAATTTTTTTTTTTTTTTTAAAAAAAAATACTCAATGCTGATTTGAAACACCTCCTCTAATGTCCAGTGTTTTTGAATGCAGCTTTGTCCAAGAGCCACACAAATGTGTGTAAAATAGCTAAAAACGGGACAGTAAGGAGCGAGGAAGAGAGCACTCCTGGGTTATTTAAATACACCGTCTTAACTGGGAAACTGATCAGCTCTTCAAATCTAACGTTTTGCAATCCCAATTTAAAGATTTAAAAGAGAAAAATGGGGACTTTCTGACAGGTCGAGAATCTTTGGCTGTTTTCACACATGAAAGTACAACATGAGAGCATCAAACATCTGTGTAAGGCAGCACGTTTTCTCATTCACACACACGGAGCAATTTTATTAATTCAGGAATGATTCAGCACAGCTGAAGCAAGAAAGGTGCCCTATTGTAAAACTCCCTTTGGAGCAACAGAAGCACTACCATACGGAGATGCTGGCAAGAATATTCAGTTCATATTTACAAGGAAATTTAAATAAAGTCATCAGCAAAGGACAGACAAATCTAATCCAACTGCCAAATCAGGGAGCTGATTTCTAAAAATCACTACCATTCTAGCAGGACGCATTCTTAGAGTAAAGTGCATGTCTGAAAGAGATTCATAGGAAAAATCAACACCAGCCTTGGTCCTCTTTCTGAGTGATGCGGCTGCCCTGATGTAGTAAAACCTGGATGTGAGGCAATCAGCTGTTTGCAAAGGCCGTCTCCCCGGGTTACAAAGGCTGGAACAGAACGAGAGATGGTCAGCCACTACAATCATCGTCGTGTTGTGCTTCTCCTCCTCCTCTTTCTCTGAGGTTGCCCTGTTGCCAGCTTTAAGGCCCGCCTCCCTCATCTTCTTGCTCCTCCATGTTTTTGCGTGCCATCCTCTCTCTCCGGTCTGCCAGCCGCTGGCAGCGAGGACAGTCTTTACCTGTGCGGAAGCAGGTGCGGTGGTAACACGCGTGGCAGTCTGAAAAAAGCGGAGAGAAAACAAAATTTTTTTAAAAAGAAAGCCAGTTTAACTGAGCTTGTGTGTCATCTTAACAAGAAAGCGACACCTGCGCAGTGTAAACCAGTTTAACTAGTTTCATGTTTGGACTGCACAAACAGCAGCCAATCACAATTAGAGCTGAGGGACGATGGGTGGAGCAGGGAAGGTATAAAAGCCGCAGAAGAAAAAGGCAGAAAGCCACAAGGAGCAGGTATGTCAGGCAAGTCATATCCTGGGATAAGCTCAGCACAAGGAAACTTGTCCAGACATGTCCCGTTTCATTACTCAGCCTCATTCCCATAAGATGCTCTAGCGGGGATCTCTTTTTTTCTGTTGATGATGGACTCATGAAAAAACAGGCAACTCAAATTCAAAAACAATGTTTATTTTATGAGGACATAAAATAAAAACCAGCTTAAATAATGCAATCAGAAGCTACTAAAAAGCATAAATTACACATTCAATCGGATTCATGTCGTCACCTCCGCACGTTAAAGTAGTTCCTTCGACAAAAGCCTAAATACTAAAATAAAAGGGTTTAAAAACACAGACAGGCGAGGCAGCGTAGCAACAACAGCAGCAGAGTCCAGATTTACTTGACTCTTCTTCAGCCGACATCACACACGAACAAAGGGAATGAAATCGCCAAACACAAACACCCACCGAAACGAAGCATGCAGAAATGTAAACGTTTCAGAGCGACGCACCACTGCAGTACAGTTGCCACCCGTTCCCAGAAAAGATCTTAAGAAGAATAAAAGCAGCAACTACAAGGAGCAGCGTCTCTTTCACAGTGACACACACCAACAACACGGAAGCAGCTCAGAGCTCAGAGAGAAAGATGGGAACGTAGAGCGCCAGCACCTCCACAACCTCAGCCAAAAGAGATCCACCGCAAAAAAACCCGCCCAAAAACATGGACCCTCCACCAGCACCGTAACAACAGAAACACACCAAACCTCAGTGACAAAAAACAACTGTAAAGGGAAAAAGATGGCTGAAATATGAAGGTACGACTACAACGTCTAATAATAATTTAACACACAGGACAGTTCAGCATGTCCTGTGCAGTTAGAGAACACCACTCTTATGTCTGCAAAGTAAGGTTAAAACTACATATTTAACACTGGATGTAAACACGTGAGGCCCAACTCGTGCATCTGCAAAGTTTAGAGACGTTTATAGGCCATTGTTTTACCTTTAACAGGCAAATATAAGAGTGGTATCAATATCATCATCATCATACTCTTGGCAATAAGGATTGTCCAACTTGGTTTCTGTAAGACTTTCTGGTTTTGGTAAACATTAATGCACAGCTACACAAGTGTTAACTGCCAAAAATGTGCGTTTGGGGTAGTAACATTTTAAATATCAAGACTGTGAACACTGTAAAAAACATGTACCTCAAGGGTAGACAAAATTAAATCACTGTACAATAACTGCTCGATAGTCTTATTCAAAGGATAAATAACCGTGAGGCCTTTGGTTAACTGCAACCAGAAATCCATCGCTTGTTCTGGACAAACAGGAGCTAGTTTTAATCCAGCAAATGTATGAAATTAAACTGTGTTTGCTGTGAGCTGATTCCAGGTTTACTCAGGTTTCCTAATCCTTTGTGATCCCAGGACACAGCCCTCCTTACTCGTGTCCTCCACCTCCCCCTGCATCATGATCTATGTCGCTTCTCTTTGTGTTCTCCCCTCTTGTCTTATTTTTCTCCATGCCTTCCCTCATCTTCCTGCCTCTGGTTATTTTCCTGCCTTTGCGAGTTTTATGATTTCTCCAGTTACTCCGCGTCACAATTCCTGATTCTTCTTGGCCTTCCTCCTCAGGGTTTCTTCCTCTTCCTCCATCACTTTCCCCACTTCCACTACTCTCCTCCTTCTCCTTGCTTCTCCCTCTGGAGACAACAGTTGTCAGCTGATGAGATTCTAGTCTCATAACGGGATGTTTGTCAGCCACAGATTCAGTTTTCCCCGTTCTCCCAGCTTGGGCCCCATCTTTCTTTTCGTCTGCCGTTCCCCGTGCTTCCTCTGAGGATCTTTTTTTAAACTCTTCATTTCTGTCTTCCTCTTTCACTTCTGGTTTCCGCTCATCCTCCACGTCTGTTTTTGAAGAACCTTTGACTCGACTTCCTAGCACTGATGCCTTGCCACCTCCCTTCCCCTCTTTTCCAATTTCATTTAAACTTTCCACGCTGCTGCCTATTTCTCTGTCGCTGTCCCTTTTGTCTGCTTTTAAGATGCTTTTCTTTAATCTGTCCATCTGAAAAACCTTCAAGAAGTTCATTTTTTCCTTTCTTGTATGTCTGTCCTCCTTTTCCTTGCTCTGCTCCCCCTCACTGCTCTCCACCCCACCGTGCTGACCAACGCTTCCGTTGTCATCATGCTCTATCTGTTCCTTCCTCTCCGAATCCCCCCCTCTTGTCATTACCTGCTCCTCCTCATTAAGCTTATTCCGGGAAAAAGCTTTAACCAGTTTTCCAGCAGTAAAACCTTGAAATAGTCCCCCTTTCTCATGTCTCACTTGTGCTGTGTCTCTTGATGCTTGTCGCACTTCCTCCTGCTCCTTTTGCTCTCCACTCCTCACCTCCTCATCTACTCTCATCCCTAAATCCTCCTCCCCACCCACCCCCTCTTTCATGCCCATCGCGAGGGCCTTTGCCAGGCTACGAGGCTTGGGAATCTTCCACTCTGGCCAGGTAAACTGAACGGAGAGGCGGGAGGAAGGCCTTGCACCACCCAGGCCTGCCACCAGCAGAGAGGGCTCACCTTCGCAACGCTGGCACTTGCTCAGGTGGAAAGGGAAGATGATGTCTTTGTCGTTCCCGCAGAACTCGCAAACAAAGCCTTTTGCTTGGCACAGCTGAAGATAAGATGAGGGGAAAGGAAATTTTAGATTAACATGAAAAAAAACAAAAAGCATTGTATTTGTTGATGTTATTGTCCAAAAGCCCAATTTAATTTATAGAGGAACCTGACTCTCATCTTACCACACAGCTGGCTACGTGCATGGTACCAAGTTTCAGCAGCTCTTTCATTCGGGAACCCAGTTCCCCGTTTCGCACAGCAGTGAGGTCGTTGAGAGAGAAGAGGTGAAAGTCCTCTGTCAGGTGACCCGGCAGGCTGTCGAACTTGTCCAACAAGCTGAGGAGAGAGACATACACAACCTCAAATTAAGTTCGTTACCAAGCTTTGTGAAATGATCGTAGACTACGAGAAAGCAGAGATCTCTTACTCTTTAGCGAGGCGACACGTCTTGAAGAGATTTTTCATGTGAAAAAGCTGCGTCCTCAAAACCTGAATACCACATTAGAAAATTATGTTTACTTCACTGTGCAGAAAAATAAACATGACTTGTAAGGCTGTGTTACTGTATGGTGCAAAAGTCTCAAGTCAACCATCATCTCTTTATATTTTCCAGGAAAATCAGAAGTATGTGCAGTAATTCATTGAAGCACTTGCAAAAATAAATTCAAATACAGGATATAAGATAAAGACAGAGTGTGAATTATTTTCCAACACTCTTTCTTAATGATATTGCATGTTGGTGATGTTAGTCTGAACATGATAATGTCACTGCTGCCTCTGAACTCACTCGAACAGTCTCCAGAGATTTGTTTTTCTTGTACAGCTCGCTGTTGATATCGTTGAGGTTGAAAAGCGGATCTCCAGAAATCTTGCTCAGCAGGTCCCGGGCAAAGTTGCTGACATAGTATTTGCTGAAGTCCCACTTCCTCAGCACCCGGCCGGGAACCACTGCCTGAGAGTTTTCATGACAGCACTGGCAGAAGTACCGGCCAAGGTATTCACAGTAACGTAGCCGCTTAATGTAGTCTGAGGCAGGGACAGGCAACAAAAACATAGGGAGGTAAGGTAAGGATGTGCACGCAGAACAATTCCTTTAGCTTTTATGTTGTTGCTGGTTATACCTGGGTCAATGCGGGTGCCACAGCCAGCACAGCGGTAGTTCTGTTTAGCCACAATTATCTTCCTCCTGAAAGACAAGAATTAGTTAAAAAAAAAATGCAAACAGTTGTGTCTCTTACTTGATTACTGCATGTCTGAAATGATTAATAAATATAAGCATATCTTTAAATTTTCTGTGAAAGAGCCCACAGTCATCACCATTATTCCTGAAAAATATAAATTAAGTTCATTGGTGCTAACAGAACCCTAATTTAGACTCCTCTTCTCCACCTACTGTATCCACTTTAATCCCTGTAGTATGCTTTTATTTATTTTTCATACATACATACATATATTTATTTTTTTAAATTTATTTTCACAAAGATGAAGATACATATGATGTGGACTCACTTGGGTGCAGGATGAATGTTGAAGATGATCTGTGGTCGCGGCGGCGCCCACTCGAGGTTACCTCTGACCCGAATCCTTAACTTGTAGATGTCTGCGTGCTCGCCGTCATCAGGAGAGATCGGCAGAGAGTCTGGGATGGGCAACAACTGGGAGACAGCATGATCAGTTGAGTACAATGTTCAGTGCCATGTTTGGAAAACTGCAAGCGGCAGGGATATGTACCTTCTGAGGGGCATCCTGTTCTGGGACCAGCCAGTCGAGCTCAGAAGCTGCAGGAAGCTGCATGCCCTCAAACTGCCTGAGTAAACCCATGGCTACTGACTCAGCTGAGTTAGACTGGAGGAAGGAGGGGGTGCTACACACAGGAAAGCAAGACATTTTTAAAAAAGGGACAGTAAAATCCACAACCTGATTCATTTTAATGATCAAATCTGGAATTCAACTGATTGATTAAACTAACTAAATGAAGTCAATGGAGTGTAGGAAACCTAAAGCACGCTTTGTTTTGTTTTGTTTTGTTTAAACGACTTCAACTCTGGTCTTCAACTCCAAATAGGTCCTTGTATATTATCAGTAAGTTATTAGTATGACAATAATAGTAATAATATTGCAATGCCCTACTTGCATGGACACGTAGAGGAAATACTTTTGGCCTATTTCACCTAGCACCTACTTGGCTCAACTTGACTTAGTTGTAATGAAAAAGTGACCCGAGTACCATCCAATGTACACGAGATTGATACAGCAATCCAGCTGAAAGTCCAGTGACGTCATTTGCATGCGACATGAACACCACAACAATGGAGGACATCGAGGTGACGGTATACCTGCTACTCAGTGTACGGCATTTTGTCAGCCTCGGGAACCATTGTGTTTTGTGGGTAGTCATTTCCCTCGTTGCCAGGTTTCTGTGGAGACACTCATGACTCATCAAGTGACGCCACTGAGTGTCAAATTGGTAGCATGCAGTCTGTTGATGTCAAATTTTCCCAATTGCTTTAGATTGTTTGGAACCCCGGCTCAATAGGTAATAAAAAAAAGGTACCTGGTATCAGGTACTACCACCTAACAGAAAACCTGAAAAACCGAGTCGAGTCGAGCTGAGCTGCCCCAGTAAGTACTAGAGGAAAAGGGCTATTTGAAAATGCCTGTGGTTGGGCCAGTGGCTATTATAAAGGGGGTCAGGAGACCCTCTGTCCTTGCAGTGATTGGTCTGTCTAGAACGACGATGTGGTAGTGGAGCTTCCATGATTTGTCGAGCCAGTTCCTTAGTGAGGTACTGAGCCAGTTTTTAAAGTAAAACTGACAAAATTATGATGTAAAGAGAAATGAGAAAAATTTACTTACAATGAATCTGAGCTGAGAAAAGATCTGCCGCTGGAGCTTACACTGTGCTTTATGTCTGCATCTAGAAGATACAGCAAAAAGTTAAAGGAGATTTGGCCAAGTGAAAACAAACAGTAACAGGACTCATTTTTAAGAGAGGGCTTCCAAAGGCTTGCAAGAAACTGGCGAGTGGATGGTGTTTCTTTGGTTTGTTGCCACTATTTGCTACAGCAAAGCAGAGTTAAAAATAAATTATAATAAAAAATTAATCAAAGAGGTTGAAGATTAAAAAGTGAAACAAATCGAGGAAGATAAATTTGACCAAAATATCATCTCTTCTCTTCTAATTCAAGCTAATTTTAAATTCACTTAAGCAGAAAACATGCAGTGAAAGCTAAACCGTCTCAATATCATCACTAAAACGTGTTCTTAAAAAAAAAAAGAAAAGAAACTAGCGAGCAAAGACAAAAGCAGCACAGGTTTGGCAGAACAGGAGACCGCCTGCATGGATTTACCAGTTTCTTTCAGGATCAACATTCCTGTTTGCTCATATGAGTGCAGGTTACAGCCAAAATTTCAGGATTGCAGGCAATTAAAGTTGGTGCTTAATAGATAAGATGGATTTTAAAAATCTTTTGATTATGTGTGTTATGAATAGCTTCTACTAAGCAAACTCAAGACCTACAGATACAAAGGTCTGAACGGTTGCATTTGTTCTGATTGGTCGAGATGATTAAAAATCATCGTGTGAATGTGGAATTTTCAATTAGTGGCACAACGTAAATCATGTGTGCATAGAAGCTCTGACAATTGATCTTTTTGACCAGTCTGTGTTCAGAGGAGTGAGTTGCAATTACAGCACAGTTAGAAAGCTGTTAGATTTGTTGGGATATTGTAGTCAGTGGTGTTAGCCAATTTCTTTGCCTTCTCTTTAAACGGTGCATTTTCAGGAAAATGCTACGAGAAAATTAAAGCTGTGATGTCTAAATGAAATCCCCCTAAGAGATAACCGCTTCTTTGTTATTCCTCCTGAAGTGTACCTTATCAGGAATAATCCTAGCACCATTCTGGTTACTGAGCTAACTTCTTTAAATATGAACACATGGTGGAAGGACGCATGTGTGACAACACCAGATGGTCATTGGACACATGTTGGAAGTAATGAATAATGACTGGGATGAATGAATGGATGGATGGATGGAAGAAAACGTGATAACCTCAAATGTACAACAGCCACATGATGCAACTGGTTAACTCCCTCGTCTCCTCCCGAGAGCCTCTTTAAACCCCGACAGGTACAGGCACATTCGTCTTCCTGCACCACCAAAACCCCGGAGCATTGAGCAACAAGCACTAACACAAAAAGGCAAGAGCACAGTTTCACTGAGGTGAGGAGGCAGGTGGCTCATCTCCAAACTGACAAGTTCTTGTAAAGAGATTAGATACTGGACACAAGGAAAATAAAATAACTGAGTGAGTATGAGACTGAGCCGATAGCATCACAACTGTGTTTGGTTCTTAGTTATGGAAGGAAACTGCATGTTGCCACTGCTAAGAGTGGTTATTCAGCACGCTATCATTTGAAATGATTTGCAAATTTCATAAACTCGCATTTTATTCTTAATAGAACAAAACACACCAAGTGCTTAAACTGAGACATATTATACACATAAATATTAACTTGTTTTGATTTGATGGCAGCAACATCTCAAAAAAGCTTGAACACAAGAAACAAAGGGCTGAAGCATAAGTGTTTCTAACCCATTTTGTCCACATGACCAAACACAAGATGGAGACCATCCAGCGTATTATCAGCACTCACTTCAAACAATGGTATGCGAGTACATTATTGCCTATGGAATTAGCAGCTTGTACATCAGCCATCAGACCTGAAAGGTATATACAAGTTTTAGAGCCGCATATGCGCCTATCAGGATGACATGTTTGTCAGAGAACACCTTGAATGTTGCAGACTCCATGTTCTGAACTGGCTTGTCTGCAGTCCAGATCTTGGAGCGCAATGAAACAAACAAAAAACTAAATAAAAGTACAACAAAGACAACTGAGGACTGGAGAGCAGCTATTGTGAAATAATGAAGGGATGCTATGCTCCAGTAAAATTTAAAATGAGCTTAAAATGTTACATAATGTCAGTTTAAACATTTGACATGTTGGCCAAGTTCTTTTGTAAAGAAGACAAATCTGTACGTTCTCTTTAATATACATTTTACACAGATTCCAACTTTTTTGTAATTTGGTTGTAAATTAAACCCAGAAATGTATCATCAATTTTTTAATGCCTTTGGTGCACAGCTTGCATAGCTCTCAATAAAATACTTAAAAACTATAAAAGCATGTAAAGACAAGATATTATTGCAAAACCTTATATGCACAATAGTATAAAAATTCGTGGTGAGAGCTGGGTGAAATGGAAGTTTTTAAAAAAAAAAAAAAAAAAAAGTATTACTATGAAACCAAAACACTAACTAGCACGGCAATTATGCAGGACCCACATCCAGCACAGTTAGAGCGATTAATGAAAGAAGGTTTTTCAGTTTGGAGTAGAACCACCAGCTTCCTCTCAGAGGAGCACAGCCACAGTAAACTGCCTGTAAGTAGCTGTGGAGCCACGCCCACCACTCCAGCCCGCAGATACCTGAGAAGAGGGAGGCGAGTGACAGGGAGAGGCCGTTCTGAGACATCGCCAACAGGGACTGACCCTCACAGCCATCTGAGAGACACAAACTGTCACCACATGCATACATTTTTACACTCCACAGTGTGGCACTGACACACACTGCGCTGCCGCATCCAGAGGAGCATGTATATGTGGAAGTCATGCAGGTACAAGGGCGAAAACACATGAAATTATTTTACTCCAATCTTCTCCTCTGACCTCTGGTATCAACAAGGCTTCTTAACCTGGAGAATTGCCACGCACTGGATATTTTCTCCTTTTTAGACCAGTTTCCATAAACCCCACACATGGTTATGTGTAAAGATAACAAGTTAGCAGTTTCTCCTAAACACCTTTCTTCCCTTCTGATGCTTGGTTTGAACTTGAACACAGTATTACAACTAACCAGCTTAATATTTTAATTAATAAGTACTTTAACAGGTATATTGAATTAAATGGCTGTTGAGTTCATATACTGAGGAAACAGTAAAATATTTTAGTTCTAGGTAAGAATGTTACCAGTAACACCACACAATAAAAAACAACAACAAAAAAAACTGCTGCTTCACTATTGCAAAAGCAGGAATACATCTGAATGTATTGCAACAACCAGTAAAGAGAGTCTGTAACAAGCACCAGTGCTAAAGGACTAAAGTAAAGACGAGTTGCAAATGATATCAGGTCGACAGATGAATGACTAAATATCAGCTTCACAGCATCTGTCCATGATTGTAACTTCCTGAGAACTTTTGGGTCAAAGTTTCTTTTTCCCCCTACCAACCAACCAAACCAATTATCCTCTGCTAACATTTAATTAAATGTTAGAGGACAGCCCTACTGTTAGCAGAAACCCCAAAGATGTTCATTTCCAAGTACAGTTAAATACATGTATATACATTCATACATAAAACCCACCAAGACACGAGAAAAACCACAACCCTTATTAGCAGAATCAAAGCAATTCATAGACTACTGTTGTTTGTAGTATGAGAAATATGACAGACTTCCTAGAATAGCTACGCCTTTCAAAATGAGTATGACTATATAAATCCTTAGCGTGTGTGATCACATGACTTTAACAGCTATATATAAATGGCAACAGCAGAAATTGCTAGTATTATGTGAACTCTGCGCTCAGACATTCATATTTAGGGTCTTCGGTGAAATGTGACATGCTTGGTGAGCAGACAGGCTGATGAAGAGGTTATGAATTATGACCAGAAAGTGAATTAATCGAATCAATGATGAATTATAAAATCCCCCCCCCAGCGTTCCCTCATTCCCTCTCTACCTCGCAGTTCACACTCCTCCACCTCCTCCGCTGAGCCCGAGTCAGACAGGCCCTGGTAGGAGTCCTGAGAGCTCCTCCTGGAGCCTCCACTGTCAGTGGAGTGAAAAGCTGCACAGAAGAAAGGACACAGAAATAAACAACATGTGCAATAAAAAAAATAAATAAATAAAAAAAAAAAAAAAAATCATAAATGGTTTCTCCAGTATTTCTGTGGTCCATCTGTATATGTAAGTAAGTAAGTAAAGTTTATTTATATAGCACCTTTCACAGACATGTGTCATAAAGTGCTTTACAAGGTAAAAACACAATACAGTCATAAATACATCACAAGGACCCAAACCCTGGTCTAATTAAAAGCTTTTTGAAATAAAAATGTCTTTAGCTGCTTTTTGAAGGTCTCCACTGAGTCCAAACACCGTAGAAATAGGGGAAGTGCATTCCACAGTCTGGGTGCAACAGCTTGGTAAGATCGGTCCCCTCGGGTTTTAAAACGAGTGTGGGAGACCACTAAAAGGTTTTGGTTTGATGACCTCAGGTTACGAGTGGAAGTATGTGTATGAATCAAATCAGCAATATGGGGGGGGAGGGCTCTTTAAAACAGGGGTCATATGAGCTCCCTTGTTCGAGCTGGTCAGTAACCTCGCTGCAGGGTTTTGAACAACCTGTAGACGAGCTAGCCCTTTCTTGTTTAGACAAGTAAACAGGCTGTTACAGCAGTCAAGTCTAGCAGAGACAAAAGCATGTATGATCATCTTGAGTTCACTTGTTGACACAATGGATCTAAGTTTAGAAATGTTCCTCAAGTGAAAAAAAGCAGGTTCTTACTATCTGATTTAAATGTGAGGATCTATTAAAAGCTGATACTTGTTTTAAAGATCTGTGCATCAGTGAAAGCTACTTTAATTAAACAGACACATTGTTTTTGAAGATTGACAACTAAAAAGCTCTCTCTCTACTGAGAGACCTAGAATCACATGAAGGAAGTACTGTGTCTGTGTACAGATGACAAAAGGATTTCATGTAACTGATGTTTGCGCACCGTGTTGGGAGTTTGCTGATGGCGGCAGACGGCTGCGTCTGATCTGCTGCCTCCGCAGGCGAATCTTCTGCTTCAGCTGCTGAATCTCGTTGTCACTGTCTCCTTCCTCCTCGCCCTCCTCCTGACGCCGCATGTTGTACTTCATCAGCTCGATGGCAGCAATAAGCGACTCGGAGATGCTGAAATGGGCATTTTCCTGCAGCACACAGAGGTAATTAAAAAGGAGAATATAATAGAATAGAATAATAATTTAATTGTCCCACAAGGGGAAATTTGGTTGCAACTATCATCATATCTTCACCCATAATTTCTACATTTTTCTCCATTTCAATTATGTTTGCACTGAAATTCAATTTACATTTGCAATGAATTAAGCCCTGACCTTCTCAAGGTCTGCACAGCTGCCAAAGTCCTGCTCTGACAGGTAGCTGATGAGGCTCTGCCCCTCTGACGGCCTCCTGAACATCCCCTCTGAGGTACTGCTGTACTGGGACCCATCTGAAGTAAACAAAGCATACACAGAAACACAAAACCATAAAAACAGACATTTACACACTGCACTGGAATTTAAGTGCCATAATGTTGCCTACAAATCAAAAGGTTCTGATTTTTGGCTGCCAGAAGAAACACTTTTTAATTGAGGTGTTGGTCAAGACAGATTTACTTTTATCCATTTTACATAATCTTGGACAACAGAGATCGAAAATGTGACGTCATTTCCGGGGTAAAACCGCAAAGGATTGTAGGTACAAGTGGCAGCACGCGCGGGCTATTACAAGACAACAGTCACACAGAGATAAACTGAGACACAAAGAATGGCAAGAAGCTGTTGTATTATTAACTGCCATAGGCAGTCACATGACAGCCACGGGAAGCCGATGGGTAAAGAGATCATTTTTTATCGGATTCCTTCGTGGAAGAAAAATTGTTCAAGTCATGTTTCCGAAGTCACGAAGAGGCGACGGATGGCCTGGATTACAGCTATTCCAAGACCAAATCTAACGTTCCAGAACACTCCAGCTCACATGTTAGTCTGCTCCAAGCATTTCCACAAAGGTAAATCTTTTGTTGCAGTTAACACGTAATTTATCATAGCATAATTGTTGATGTGGGTTACAAATAAGTCTTATATGGATTTGAACTGAATTCGTTGCGCTTTGCTCACTGTGGCTTTGCCTGCTAATGTTTGTTGTGTTTTGTAGGAAAACCAGCCTACAAAATGCTGCGGTCCAGACTGGGCACCCTCTATCAACCTGGGTCATACTGAGTTTAAAGCTGCTACCACAGCGAGATTTGATCGGTTAAGAGGGAGAGCGAGATCAAAACAGCCATGAAAACTCCGACATATATGTGCCCAAGGGTTGTATTGAAGAAATCAAGTGATGAATAACTGTTTTCCAGTATGTTGTTTTGAAATGTTTTGGGGTTCTTTTTTTTTTTTGTTTGTTTTTTTGCATTGTTGATTTGTTTTTCACCGAAGCAGCTAATAAAGCATAATGGATTTAATTTTGCCTCTTTCTTGTAAGAATCTATAATAGAACGAAACAATAATGCCAGTTATAAATAAAGACAATAAATTGAATGAATTATGAAACACTTATTTTATTTCTATTGGATCTGAAAATGTTGTGTAAAACTACAACCTGAAAAGACAAATAGATTACGTTGGCCTGTACAGGAGAAAATGGAAAAAATTTTAACGACAGCTGTAAAAAGAAATAGTCCAAATCAGAAAATAGACACACCAAAGTAAACTGGACCTGGGCTTGTTGCAGGGATCTGAAGTTACTAAACATTTCGTGAGTGTATGCACTCACACTTAGGACCATATAATTCTAAATATGAGTGTGATGAAAGTTGGGCAGCACGCCTACGTCTTTAGCCCACTCTGTACGCTCGTATGGGTCTGACCCTTTCACTCCTTTGATTTTTTCCTCGTACTTTTTTTTTGCCTTTTTGTCAAGTCTGTCTTCGTACGGGCCTGCTGTGTTCGCCTTCGTTTTGTACATAACTGTTTTGGGGGCAAATAAAATGCAAGTAGGGATTAAAACTGCAGAATGAATGATTACCGGTGCTGGAAATGCTAGCGCCTGATGCAGTCTTTTGATTTTGCTGCCATTCGTACCTACAATGCAATACGCGAAACTCACGTGGTCTGTCGATCTCTATTTAATGACCTAATTGCATTTTGAATAAACAAAACTCATCAAGACGTCAGCTGACATATGCGTGTCAGTATTCACACAGAAAACTCACAAGACTCCATGTAAAGAGAACTGGATGTGCTGGTATCACTGTGCTGAGGTGAGAACGGGCTGTAGTCTTTCATGCAGCAGTCCTCGCCTGCTGATTCTGAGACACACACACACAAAAAAAGGATGTGTGTTAATACCTTTTTATCATCGATTGTCATTCACCTCATTACAGTATTCTTTTAAAAGAAATGGATGCAAACATGCTTGAGTGCAGGAAAAGCAGCTGGTTAAATGCTTTGTGTTGGACAATGACGTCTAAGGCTATTGTGTAGTGTATGGCTACACTGAAACAAATGTGGCTTTGAGTGCCAACCAGCCTAACTGCAGAGTGAAACAGAGGTAGTCTATATCACTCAGTGACCCACTTTTACTTAAAGACCGCAAACTTACAGTATTGTTTACATTGTCATTGCTTTGCAAGTGTAAACAATACTGCATTAAAGTTATGTTTTGCATTGGGAATCTTCCTCTCTGTGAGCTCCAGAATTTATATTAAAACTTCAAAACATCAGAAGAAAAGACAAGACTACATGATTCTTTGAATACAACACTGACACGTAGTCTTAGGGAACCTTTATGGTCGCCGGTCACCCCCATCACACTTCAGTTAAAGGCAATGTTGCTTTTTGGGTTCTCAAATAGACGGGACACTCCCAGGTATTTAACCTCTAATGGGGCTGTAACACTGACAATTTTGAGAGTCATTGACCCACCTCATTGTCATGCGAGTCGTAAGGGTCACATGAGCCAAGGTGTGAATTGTAATAGAGTCCCAGAACAAAAGAAAACAAAGTGATAAAGTGACTTTTTCACACCAATCTGATTTGGTTTAAATAAACAAATAAGAAGAAAACTGTCCTTAAAATCCAAAACACAAATGATGGGCTGAAGACATGAGTGGAAAATAAGAGGGATGGAGTTCTTCACCATGCACACAAAGAACTTTTTTTTTTTTTTTTTTTTTTTTATAAAAAGGGGAGGGGAGATGAGAAGTCATGTGATGGAGTACAGTGAAACTGCACCGCCAACCTGCTACCGGGTCCTCTATTATTATGGTGATTTTTCTGTGGCCCCCTCCTTTGTGCAAACAGTAGAAGGGAGAGATAAGACAAGGACAGAGCAGAAGAAGAGATGATTAATTCAAGCCAAGAAAGGGGAAACAGTCTGAGCAAACGGAGCCGATATTAACTGGGTGAAAGCTTTAAAACCTCAGACAGGAAGCGTGCGAGAACACGGCTTAACCGCATATCAGAGAGCTGTGAAAAAACACACATACTATGCAGGTAGAACTACAGCTTAACCTCACCCTTAACTGCATTATTCAGGTACATTTCTGCTACTTACAGTAAAATTAGGGTTAGTTTAATTCTGAAAATGACCTAAACTCATGAGAAATTTACAAACTCGCTCCAGAGAAACACGCCAGACAATTACAAATAAATACCACAAGTACTACAGGCCATGTTGTGATCTATGAACATGCAACACAAAGTGACTAAGCAAGAAGTGAACTGGCTACCAGCTGAAGCTGAACTTCACCGCTTTAGGAAGTATTACAAACTTGTACTTCAAAATTAATTATCTTTAAATGTTTCTCATAGGAAAGAGAGGCTCCTTAATTAAACAGAAAATTGCTATACACTGTAATTTAAATAAATAAAACAATCCCTTCCAAACGGAAACTCTTGAAATCTCCTACTCACCATTCCTGAGTTTCTGATTGACCCCCGTGTCAGAGAATGATCGAGTGTGTCCTTTGAGCCCCCTCCCCGGCCCCTTCTGGCCCTCTGAAAAAGATGAACGCCTCTGCGGGGCCTGTGTAGTAGAACGCTGCAGGGATTGGTCCGTGTTCCCCCCCCGCTCGCTGCTGTGGGTGGAGCTTTGGGAATTGCGTCGATCGTTGCGTTGCCCGAGGTTACCGATGGCCAAATACTCTGGACCATCGTCAGAGTCACCGCCGCCACCGTACTCGTCAGCCTCGGGCTGAAGGAAGGAGGGTGTCGAGTTGGTGTCCGTTAATGAGATTGAAGGGATGGACGCTGAGCCAGGTGGGGGAGTCGCACCTCGTGCATTCTCCCCCGGACTGGTGACAACCACCCATTCAGATTCCAGGCTGCTGGTTTGAGAGGTAGTGTCTGCAAGACAAATAGGACAGATTAAGATTTGTACTCAGATTTTGCTTATGGGTTTTTGGTTTTTCACATATTCAAATTTTACTCCCAGAATTTTCTGCCCCACGAGGGCTTGCGTATGTACACAAGCCGTCGTGCATGTCTGTTTTTGTTTATACAAACTGTCTAAAAATGGTGACACGCTGCAGAGATTTTAAATCCACTTAAGCTATTTTTTAACCACCCTTGTCCATTTCAGTAAGCACATTCAGCTCAGGACACTGACTTCGCCAACTGCATTAACACATTCTTCACCAATTGGCTTTGCCCACAAACAATCAGGCCTCTGTACGGTTAACTCAGCCTGCCTATTCACATACAAACTGTAGTGTATTCATAGCGCCTTACCACAAATCCACCCGAGAGGGGACATTCCCCAACTCTCTGTGAATGATACTCATGGCCATTGATCAGTGGTTGTTGATCAATGGTCATGAGAATTTGCATAATTATGATGAAGGAACTGACCTCCCAGCCCATTGTTCCTTCACTGGGCTGGTTTCAGTCATTATGCAAATGTACTGTTTATAAGATTGAAACCTGCAGTCAGCCGAGACTGAAGAAGTCACTTGGATGAGTGACGAAACGTTTCTCCCAATGAGAACGCGACGTCCAGATGAACAGAATCAACTTTTGGAGATTTACTTACCTGGATGATTGAGCATGCATCAAGACACTTATGTCTGTGAAGGTTCTCAGTCATCCAGGTCATCGTAGTCAAAGGAGCTTGCAAAGAAAAGCGTCTGGACTTCTTTAAGTTTACTTGAAGACGTTTCACCTCTCATCCGAGAAGCTTCTTCAGTTGAACTGAAGAAGCTTCTCGGATGAGAGGTGAAACATCTCATCCGACTTAAAGAAGTCCAGACGCTTTTCTTTGCAAGCTCCTTTGATCAAGACACTTAAGTATAAGAAAAAAGAAATCCACAACCCAGCCTCTTTTCTCACTTGTGCTGTTGCTGTTTGAGGATCCAGCCGCTGTAGTGCTTGCAGAGTTTTGGCTGGTGGCGACTGCTTCTCGCAGAGAGCAGTTGGAGGTGGTGAGTCTGCGGCTTAGAGATTCTCTACTGGGAGGCTTGTCGGCGTTTCTCCAGGCCCCACCAGATCCGGGCAAGACACACAGACTCTGGCTCTTCAGTAGTCCCAGGCAAGGTGGGCCCTTCAGAGGGGACAGCTGGGCAGCGGAAAGAAAGAGATTTTTAATAAAAGTAAAAGGAGTTTCTTTTCTTTGAAAAATTAAATCACTTTAACAACACTCATCAAAGATGGGTGATGGTTAAAAACTGAATGATGTGTTTACAGTGTGGTCAAACTTGAGTGAAACAGCGATGAAAAACATTTGCACAAGTGACCTTTTCATGAATAAACAGGTGATATGTGCAAAGATGTCAGAAAACCCACCCCAACAGTGTCTACTTGGGCGAGCAGTTTGGGATTATTCTGCTCCACAGCTTCCAGGCACTGGAACATGGCGGTCACATGAGGCTCGCTCAGCAGAAAAGCATCATCTGAAAGACGGACAAAGCACGAGAGAGGGGGAAAAACGAAGTTAACACAACTTATACACCACAGCAATCTCTAATACAAGTATATCAACCTGGGCTGTTATTAACGTGGCTCACCATTGTAGTATTTACGCATGTGTCCCAGATGCTTGAGCAAAGGTCGGAGCTGCGATGACAGCATGTGAACCTGTAAGCTGTGAAGCAGCCAACGCTCAGCCTTGTAGCTTTCACCAGCACTCTTCATCCCAGTGCTTAGCACCGGCTCCAGGTGCCTGAACTGAGGATGGACAGAACAGCAGATGGGAAAGTGTTGACACAGGCTACAACTTTTATATGTCTGTAAAAGCACATTTCCATCTCTAATTATGTGATCAAACTTGTAAACCAAAAAACAAATTTCGGCTGATGAGGCCATAAACATTTCCTTAACTGGATTTTGTTTTTGTGATCATTCAGCAGGTGGTGCTGGCTTTGGCTTTGGAGTTCATCCTTGGCAGTTAATGGTTTCTAACACCTACCCAGATCTTCTTCTATATATTTCAAACTAGTTTCTATTGTTAAAAGAAACATTAAGCCAACAACGAGTCAACCTCACTGCTCCTCTTATGAGTTTTCCTGCAAACATTCCCCATAAGTGTTTCCCACCTGTTGGTCTAAAGCTACGAGGAGGGTTTAGGAAGAAGAGACAGAAATAGACACCAGGCTTGAAAAGAGAGAAAAACAAGTGGAATGTCAGATGATAAAAAGCAGCACAAAACTAGAGGACGGCGGCTCAGATATGAACAACAAACAATCATCACATGGTGATTGCATTATGCCCGAGTGAGCCCTGCTGGTCTGTAACACCAGGGGAATAATGAGGATAACTAGATTACTCCAAGTCCATTTGCTGTTATACAACTCCATTACCCCCTGACAGACAGGACTGGGGTTAAAGGCAGACCGTTTTCCACAACAAACTAGGAAGCAAGTGTAGTGGCTCTACCCAGGCCATCAGATCATGTGAGTTTGGGGGGGATTTTTCAAGAAATTTATTATAAGGCCCGTGTTATTTTTCTCAAACACATTCTAACATCACTTTATGGGGATTTTCCACAAAAGGGAGGCAGTTCCAGCAAATCTAGCGCTTCAGGCTTGATGGGACAAGAGCACATTACAGGTTAAAACAAAGTAGACTATCATTTTTCCTCCAGAACAGATAAATCCTCCAAATCCAACAGTGTCATTTTCTTAAATGCAATCTTCACACTAAAGATGTGTTTGGTTTGTAGTAAACAAATGCTTCTTCTGAGCCTAAATTATGTAATTGCTTACTCTTTGCTTTTGCAGCTCTCTCAGGAAACTTGCTATACTTTCAAAACTAAAACACACAGCAACAACATAAAAGATATAAACATACATGTGTGCATCCCTGGTAGCTGTGAACAAGGATTGGAGAACTGAAACATTAGCTCTTTTTACAGGTTCCACATTTACAGTAAACTAATAAAAATAATAAAAAAAAAAAAACAATAAAAAAACAACAACAACAACACCAGACACTGTTTAAAGCTTTGAACAAGATGACTCAGAAGTAGGAAACGAAGCGAGAGAAACGAAGAAACAAAGGGAGAAACTGATTTAGAAATGAAAACCGCATTAGCAACCAATGTAAAGTAAATAAACATCACACTTAGCATTAAATCATAGTAGCATATTTTTCTCAAACACTGATAAACAGCAACTATTAATTATTTAGTTAAGGAGAACCAGAGCCAAAAGAGTGTATACTGTATTTTCAAAATATACATTTTGCCACATTATTTAAGGAAAAGATGTAAATCACGATATAAAAACAAAAAAAATTGTAGTGTTTGATTAAATAAAGATGCTTTTTAATTATTTTTTCTTTTTGAACTGCTGTTCCAAATTTCTGTTTGTAAAGGCCAGCCAATCAGAAGAAAGCCGGCTTAAAGTGGGTGAGCGCTAAAGCAGCTTGTTTCAGCCAGAGGATGTATTAAGAGTCTGTATCACAGTTTCGAATAAGAAAGAAATTGAATCATGCACATAAAGTCTAGTAGAAATATTTATGTGCCAGGAAAGTTTAAAAGAAAAACTTTACGTCCCAGCTTTAACATGGCTGGGCATACCTGTTCAACGTGGGAGGCGAGTTGTGGGCTGATGTAGCGAACACACCAAACAAATGGCCAATAGTTTCTCTGCTTGTAGTACACCTGCAACACAAGGCCAAAGGCTTGTATGACCCAGTTTCAAAAGTATCAGCTTCAACCAATTCAGTAAGTCATTATGAAGAACGAGAGTTGTGTTTCATATCATATTTTCCTTAAATTTTAGAAGGGAAACAGAAAAAAAATAATAATAATTTTTTGATGAATTGGTAGTTTGCAGAATCGCCCTTAGTAACAATAACTTGAAGTTATGATTTTCTGTTTAACTTTATTAGTCTCTCACATTGCTGTGGAGCAGCTTCTCTACAACACCACTTCAGTTCATTTGCGGGCATTTGTTTATACACAGCTCTCACGGCTCCACCACAGCATTTCAATCAGGCTGAGATCTGGACTTTGACTGGGCGGCTGCACTACTGTGATTCTTTTCGTTTTCAGCCATTCTGTTGTGCTTGGGATTATTTTCATGCTGCATTATATAATTTTGACCAGGCTTTAACTGTCGGACCAACGGCTTCACATTTGACTCAAAAATACTTTGATATGTAGAAGAGTTTAACAACTGCAAGATGTCCCGATTCATGTGGCTGCAAAATAAGCCCAAATCATCACTTCTCAACTACAGTTCTTGACAGCTGGTATGAGGTGTTTGCACTGGTATACTGTGTTTGATTTTTACCAGACATGATGCTGTGCACTATGGACAAAACTCTCCAAAGTGCTCTCATCTGTCCAAAGGACATTGTTCCAGAAGTCTTATGATTTGTTCAGATGTGGTTTTGCAAGCCTAAGCCCTGTTGCCATGTTCATTTTAGAGAGTAGAGTCTTCCCCTGGTAGCGCTGTCAAACAAGCCAAACCTGTTCTGTTGTTTTTTTTCTCCCCATTATACCATCATTTAGCACTTAACATGCTAACTGACGATCAAACCACCAAAACATTTGCTTCTACAGGAGGTCCTCACACTTCCTGATGATCTGTTAATCAAATACATTTGCACTTTCCTGCGTCTTATCCTCCTAATTCACGGACGTAAGGGTGTATTTAGATTTCACAAGACTGCACAGTCCTGTGAAAACTTCTTTTTTCCCCCCCACATGACTGTAAACCACCTGATAAAAATCACACGCTTCCATCCCGGCCAGATTTATTATGGTTTTATTTTTTCCTGATTAGTTCACATTTGTGTTTCACTTTTGTTTTTAATTTAATATGAGGGCAGGTTGTTTCCAAAGCAGGTACTCCCATTGCCATGATATGTAGAGTATCTGTCAGATCAGAACAGGTTTTTCAATACAAACACAGCACTTCTGTCAATATCACTCACATAAACATCCCAAGTCTCAATACATGCATGCACCAAAACCTCATCAGGCATGCTGTGTTGATACAGTTGATCAGGTTGATCAGGGTAAATGCGCACTGAAGGTGCAACAAAGTGTTTTTGTCTTCATACCAGAATCAGATGGCACAGACACAGCATGGGTAATAAGATACAAAACACACAGGACGTATCTAGCAAAATCAGCATTCTTTATTTTCCCCCAAGCATGCGAATATGCTGGTGTTATTTTAGTAAATGCCATCCTTGTTCTGTTAAAACAAAAACAAAAAAAAGGTTTGTTGTTGTGACCGACATGGGCTTCGTGTGCTGACCTGCTCATTCCTCAGTCCATGGCTGAGGATGTTGTTCATGTCCTTGTGCAGCCGCTGCAAGCCACCATACCGCGACCACACGTTAGGGTTGTTGGTGGACAAGAGGCCCTCCACTGTGGTCTTCAGGCTGGACAGCAGCTTCCAGTGCTCCTTTCTGGAAGGCAACAGGGAAGCAAGAAGACATTTAACAAAGAGGGAGGAGGTACAGAGGTTCTGATGTTGGCAATGCAGTTGATTAATCCATTAATCATCTAGACCAAAATTCTTTTCTCAGAAATAATCAGAAATTCAATGACTTATTGGAAATGCTGAGGATTACTGAATGTGTGAGTAGTGTCATTACATCCCAACATGAACATGTGGACTTTTCCTGATAGCCAAGAGTCTGCCTATCAGGAAAGGTCAGTACGTTTGAACCCATTATTGATGTTCATGACGTTCTATCATGAACATCAATATTTTGTGTACAAATGTAAATAAAAGGCACATCTTGAACCTAGTGAGAGCCCACTTGAATTCTACAAGTACCTTCATGAAGTATACTGCAAAACAAATTCAGTCATTGACATGTACCCACTGAGTACTGAGTCAACCCTTATCTTTAGGATACAGTCAGCAGTGGAAGGTTGCTGCTCAAAAAAAAAAAAAAAAAAAAGTCAGATACTAGATATTAGACACTCCCCAAGAGCCATAAATTGCTGGCTCACAGGACTTCCTCATTCCCCCTCAGCTCAGCAAGTCAAACTTCACCAGCAGCACACAAATGAAAAAAATTAAACAAAGAAACCTTCACGTTAACAACTGAGGGTGAACTCCTTGATTATAGGAGAACTTAACTGGACATGTGCTCCATGGTGTTAAATAAATCCAGTAGATAATATAAAAACACAACTGCAACAAAATACAGAAGATTATGTGTTGTAAGGCTGTGAAACCAGACTTAAGAGTTCTTTGATCTAGGCTGACATGGCCAAAGACAATCACCACAATTTATTTTCCTAATAGATCAAAAACAGTATCTCAGGCAGAGACGGTGTGTGAAAGTAGAACGGCCAGCTAGAAAAGTCAATAAAACCTGGAAGAAGCACAACAGTGAACACAAGGTCTTTTCTTAGGCATCAGCAGAATTTCTGAGCAGCAGCAGCATCACGAGTTAAGACACAGAGCCAACTAATCAAATCACATAATATGTGTAACACAGGAGTGTAAGGGGGACGAGGCCGGAGGTTAGCGAGCATTCTGCACATACTGCGGAGCGTGGTGCATCTGTGAGAGGGGTAAAGTTATGCAATTAGCACCTCCACATCCAGGGGTAAAATTCCTCTAGACTCTGAGAGATTGAGGTTTTAAGGATTACCTTCCACTCTTATCTGTGCGTGTTCATGTACGAGAAACCCCGGGCTGTGCAAAGAGGATCTGCAAACATGTATCCTTCTAATCTACTAGGGAAAACACTTGGAAATCCTTGAACTTCCCAAAAGTCTTCCAGTACTTGCACTGTCAGTAATTCTGCTGATCTTCAGTAAACCTTCATAAAAATAACCACCTGCTTAGCTTGCTGATATAACCCATATTTTAACCTTATTAGACAACAGTTACTTTATGTGGTCAGTTTAGCTGTTAGCACCATCTCACTGTATGACAGCTAACAGCTCTAATAACGCTAACGAATACAAGCCTTTCCCTCATCTTCCAAATGTGCATTCAAACAACGCCATATTTTTTACAACACAGTAAATAATAAACCAGGAGACCTTTGGGATAGAGCCATTAGCTCCAGCCTGTCAAACCTTGGCATGTCAGGTTAGCCTAGCCTAGCTTAACGGGTAATACTGGTATTAGTTCTTCACTAGTGTTCAAACCTACTTAGGCTCGCATTTTTTACAGTTGGCTCAGCTTAAATGTGTTCACTGCTGGTCATCTTTTTAAACAAAGCTCACAGCTAACCAGTGACATAACTCTTTAGTTGCCTTGTTTATGAAACCATGGGTGTTAGCCGTATACCAACGCTGCCCAACCTGTCACTCACCTGCGCTCCTCCGATTCTCCCTCTGCCCTGATCTCCATGTCCTCAGGGAGGAACCGAGTGCCGTACAAAGCCGCCAGCTTCTCGGAGAATATCCCGTCCTGTTAGGTACAATAGAGATGTATCGCAGTAGCAGGGTTGCTTGAAAGAGTCACCCGGACTTAAAGTCTTCCGCCATCTCTATCCTGTCTGTCAGAGCCGTGGATCAAAACAGTGGAGGCCGCATGACCTGCTACAATCATCAGTGGGCGGTGGTGTTCTGCGTAGCTCTGCCCACTATTTAACGTAACAGTGCTTACTTTAAAATAACACAAGATAATACCGCCCTCAGTTAATTTGCAAATAATTTAAAAATAAAAGGCTCGGTTGTGTTTTATAAATAAGTTTATAAAGAGTTAAGGCTTTTAGGCGGCGGGTGAGGAAAGAGCTTTCTAGAAGACTAGATAGAAACCCGGTCCATGTCGCCACCTGTTGTTACAGAGTAGTACTGCAGGTCTATATTTTCAAGCTGAAACTTTAAAATATTAGCAAAGATTAAGCCCATAGCCACAGCAAGGGAATTACCACTGACCGTTATAATTTTACACTGCAGTAGACTGAAACATGTACTCAAAAAAGAAATTATTATGATTACAAAGGACAGCCTGATATAATAAATGAGGGAATTAATCTGAAAATCTACTTGTAACTACAGTGGACTGAAAAATTGTACTAATGCTCACTACACATCTCTCTCTCTCTCTCTCTCTCTCTCTAGATAGATAGATAGATTGAAGGCATAGATACGACTCTTTAAACAGCGTGGAAAAAATACAAATAGTAATAATTATTATTATTACTTATCGCTGTGGCAGTGGTCCCACTTGACCAGTATGCACAATAATAAGAATAGGAGAATCTCTTCCGGTTTCAATTCTGTCCCGTAGAAAGATCTTTTTACTTTAGTTAAAAATGTGTTCACAACGAGACAAGAATAGAATAGAAAGAATAAATAGCAACCAGAAGAGTCAGTCGAAAGGATTATAGTGAAGAAATGACATTTTTTCACTTTCTGACCACTTTATTAGGTACTAGTACCGGCTTGAACCCCCCATTTTCCCTTCAGAAAAGGCACAGACCTTGGTTACAGCCAGCTGTTAACGGAGTTAAATATGAGTGTCGATGAGCGGTTGTGCAGGTGTACCTAATAAAGTGGCCGGCGAAGCTACTTTTCTGCCACCCCCACATGATGGCGCCACAGTCTTACACTGTGTGTCTGCACGAGGCCGTAGGACTCTGCTGTGACGCCTGATGGCAGTGGAGAGTCAGCGGAGTACAGTGTTTCCCTGTAACAGCAAACTTTCATCCTCAGTAACTGCCAGGCGTGGTTACAAATGACTGAATGGTGAGTAATTGCCCTTGCATAACGCACATGGACACGTATAACGTGGACAGTCCCTCGCCATGTACAAATCACCCCTGTGATTAAATAAGACTTCCTTCCTCTGTGCTATTTGACAGTGCTATCTGTGTTATACAACATTAGACATTCTTAGCTGAGTCAGACGTAAGGAATACTTTGACCGTAACAGAGACGTCCGACCTTATTTCCATACTCTCTGGAAATATCAACAATGTTCAGTTTCAAAGTAGCACCACTGTCAACAAACCGTAACCAAAAACAAAAATGTTGATTATGCCAAAATGCAATTTCATAATCTATTTATTGGATTTACTTTAACCAACTCGAAATAACAGTTTAATTTTAGTATTAGACGGGGTAAATGCTTTCATGTGATATTTTTGTGTAATCAAATGTTCTTTAAAGATTAAGATGTCCTGCTTGGCTCATCAGAGCTAATCGGATTTATATGATCATAGAATGTTTTTAAAATTTTAAATTCAATATTTCCATTTGAAATTTAGTGAAGCAGGAGAATGAAGTGATGTAACTTTGTACCAGCAGCTTTCCAACAGGGTTTAATAAACCATTAAGTTGCGCTCAACATATTTAATATGACCCATCTTGACCTTTGACACACATTTTACCACCTGTCATGAGTCAGAACATGTCATGTGACAAGATCGCAGTCAAATCAAGGAGCGGAAATGTTGATTTTAGCGTTCTTCCTTCTTTCATAGTGTTGCATTTGCTGAATTGTATTTGCTCACAGTGACGTTTGAAACACTCCCAGTTGTGAGCAAATACGGGGTGAACATGCTGCCGCATGACCGCATGTAATAATGTGTGGAAAGTGTGTGGTTGGGAAGACCTGTCACACTGACACAAAAACCTAGTCCATCCAGTTCTTTAGTTTTGTAGCAACGTGCAGTTTGCATCCTTTGTGTTGTAGCGTAGCCACAAATACATGCCCTTTAAATGTCAGCAGATAGAAGAAAAACTGAGAAAACTAAAGTATGAATTTTGCCATTTTGTGCAAAATGCAGACCATCTTTCATTATTCCTGGCAGAGCAATGAAAAAATTATGAATGCAATGACATAAAAACCAAAAACTTCAAATAAAGCTGTCTAAAAGTTAAGGGGTAAATAAAACAGGGCGAAATCTTCATTCTCTTTTTAATCTGACTTGAATTAACCTTGATGAGATTAGATGCAACTCTGTAAAGCTCTGACAAGGAAACTGGATCCACATGACGCCACCTGTAAACACAGAGAACAGCGTTCCAAGGAAGTCGCTGTTTTCTGCAGAAAAGTGCAAGTAAGGGCATCAGCCTGCTGTTTGACTCAGCCAACCCATATGGAAAAGAAATAGTAAAAACTTATATGTGATTACTCATGAAAGTGGCCACTTTCATGATTACTCATGAAAGTGGCCACTTTCATGAGTAAATCATATAAGGCTTACATGATTTACTCATGAAAGTGGCCACTTTCTCATTATTTTCATATATTGTTTTAGTAAGTATCCAAAACATACAAGTTTCATTATATAATTTTTCAAGGGATCTTATATCTGTTTTCACTCTTATATGCTTTTCATACAAGTTTCACACAAGACAGATACAAACTTTATAAGATTTATATATATCTTTTCCATATGGGAAGGCCAACTCCTGATACATGTTATTCCAGATTTTAGGTATAAATGTTGAAAGCATTCACAGTTTTCAAGAGAAAGAGGTTTGAAAGAAAGGGAAGCTTAAGAAAGACTCTTACAGCCCAGTGCAAACAGCATTAGCTGTATGTGTCGACTGATGTTTTGCAGTTCAAAGAGGCAAAAGGTGGCTGTGAAGAAGCTCACATGGGTTTAGAAAATTTCCCACTTTTTATAAGTAAATGTTAACTGAAGTGCAAACATGATTTCATGCTTATTCAGTTTCGTACAGAGCAGTTTCCTCAATTTATCCTCACATAATCACACCGACAGATATTTGCATGTAGCATATATTTCCAGAGAAGTCATAAATCACATATTTTGCCGATGGGGAAGGGCATTCGGTTTATTGCCTGTTCGGTCGTTGTCAAAAATCAAATTGAGCCAGTACCGAAGAGGTTATGACAGCCGAGGGTCCGTTTTAATAAATGAAAAGAATTTATTACATAAGAGTGTCCCAGAAAAACAACTTAGAGTTAAATTGGTTTACATGTGACCACAAACTCAGCTAACTGAGAGATTCAGGCCAGAGGGATACTTGGAAAAGAAAAGCACGGTATTCCAAATAAGCTGAATAAAGACCTTTCAGTTTCAGGTGTTGTAGCTGTGTTGGTTTGAAAATAACTACCTTTGTTCAAATTTATGCCTGAGATGCCAGGCAGGCGATGAGTGATGCCTTCATCTGTGCTGGTGTCAGTTTCCGTCCTCCTTCATGAGACGTTGAGGCAAGCAGGCAGAGTTACTTCCTCCTTGGAAAAATGAATTACTCAGAATGAGATATGTTTTTCCTCAGAGCTCTATCAGTCTGTGAGGAATTTTGGAAGAGGACAGATGATTGTTACGGTGATATAATGAGGTCATAGTAGGCTGCATGCTTCGTTACACATGTAAACAGCTATTTTTGGTCAGAGCTTTGTTTTCATTGTGAATTATTTTAATTACAATCATTCATCAGTCACTTTGCTAGGTAAGTCTTGCTAGACTCCCTTTTTCCTTTGAGATGGACTTAATTCTTCGTGGGTTAGATTCAAAGGTGGTGGAAGCAAAATATGTCAAGCACATATCCATTACACCAGCCTGAGCTAGTGGTATGAGGTGGGATGGATCCTTGCTTTCATTGTGGCTGATGCCAAATTCTGGCCATACCATCCAAATGTTGCTGCAGAAATCATGACTTGTCACTTGCCAACTATTTTCAATCCACCATTGGAGGAGTCCATGCAAACTGTAGTCTGGCTTTCCTGTTCAAAGCTGACTGGAGGACCACCCGGTGTGATCTTCTGCTGCTGTGGCTCATCTGCTTCAAAGATGTGTGTTCTAAGATGCTCCTCTGCATACCTTTGTTCCTACAAGTGGTTATCTCAGTTACCGCTGCCTTCCTATCAGCTTGAAGCAGTCTGGTCATTTTCCCCTGATCTCAGGTATCAACAAGTCATTCTCACCCAGAGAGCTGCTGCTTACTTATTTTCAGTCTGTTTGTTTTTTTAATTCTGGTTGTGTGGGAAAACCCAGATTAGTTTCTGATGCATTCAAACTAACCTCTCTGTTCCCAGCAACCATGCCACATCCAAAGTAATTTAAATCACCTTTCTTCCTCATTCTGGTGCTCAGTTAGAGCTTAAGCAAGTCCTCATGATTAGACACCAACATGATAAGACACTGCTGACGAATTTGGCAGCGATGCTAAGTGGTGAGCGTGAGGCTCCTCATATCAGTCTGGGGAAAAAGGGAGGGGAAGATAAAATAATAATATTTGTAATAACTATATTGAATTAGGAAGAAAAAGAATAGTAAAATTAAGAAAGATATTGGGGAAGAATATATGGAATAGCTAACAGTCCCCAAGTCAGCAGCACTGGAATGATGGAGAGCCGACTCACAGACTATACACAGAGGGTAGCTTTGCTGGAAGAGGTTACCCAGGTCAACAGCAATTCTGTTTTATGATTCATGGAGTGAAAATTCTCCTCTGTCTTACTGTCTTTCAATGGGACACGTCAATTTGGAGACAAGTTCGCTGCTACAGAGCTGAGTCGACCTTAGACCTGACCCTCTTTAACAGTCCCGAAGACCCAGATGAGCCCATAAGCAGGCTGTCGATAATATTAAACTGAATTCTGTGTTGCTCACAGGATTGATGATGAAAGTGAGCTGGAGCCCCTCCAAAGCAGCCCACTCTTCAAGTTGACCAAATCCTTGAACTCAAGCTCCAGCTACTGTGAACGGGGTGGAGAGTAAATAAGGTATTCAATTAATCAGTATCATTATAATACAGTATTATTAATTCATTACTAACACATAGATATAGATCATCCAATAATGACAGGTTTTATACATACACAAGATCTTGGCAATAGTAGTGCAGAGAATTCTAGCAGTAGAGGTTTGTAATTGTATTGTTGATAAGTCTCCTAGGAGGCAAACCTCGGGGGGGTGAAGGGATGTGGCATTCCAGTGTGCATGGTGTTATACAACTGCGGCGCGGTGCCAGGTTAGCATGCAAGTACTTATCAGTAGTAGTGCTTTGTGTGTATATCTGACTCTCCAGATCCCTTTTTCTTTTTGTGTAACTTTTCACCCATATAAAGTTTATTGTGAATAGGTGTACCTAATGAAGTGGCCAGTGAATGTAGGTTGTCATGTTTATGTTATATTCATTTCACAGGAAAATTGAAGTCACAAATGTTTTCTGTGCCTCTTCAAACAAAACCACCTCACACACAATTACTAAACGTTAATGAGCCAACTCTCAGGTTGACACAGTTCTTCTGCCATCATCGACTTCACTTCTGTATTTGTTCCCATGCAGGACCCCTGTAACCTACAGCAACTTTTTCATTTTACAATATTGTTTATTTGCCTGTTTGACACTCTGGGAGACAAAAAGCCAGATTTAGGCAAAAGAAAAAAAACAGTAAGTATATGATTTAAGGTGAAATCACAGGATGTGACAAATTTTATTTTGTAATTTTGCTGCTTACAAGAAAAAAAATCTTGGTAATGCTGGAAGGATGACACTTTCGCAACACACGGGGATATGTAAAGGAAGAATAAAGACACATGAAGACATTCTCATAATAAAACAGTAATTTATTATCTTTTTTTTGTTGTTGTCGTTGACTGAAAACTAAAATTGTCTGAACAGCACATTACAAGGGCATCGTTAAGATATTTTCTCCAAGGCTCAGTGATCACTTTCATACAGTACATTTGGCATGTACACGGTATCTCCTTCAAATGAAAGAACAGAAAAAAAGAGAAGCCCATTTGCCAAAAAAGAAAAAAGAAAAGAAAGATGACTGATTGTACAATTACCAAGCAATTTGGTTCTAAGCCACAGAGAGAGATGCCGATCGCCTGCTGACAGCAAGCGTCGGCAGAGGAGGCACAAAAGATGCAATTGCAGACAGGACATCCCATAATATGCTCATACGCAGCTGACTGAGTTCCAGCTTGAAAGTGAGAAATGTTTAATAGTTTGGATTGTTTTGTTTTGCTGTGAGTATTGCTGTTTAGTTTTTGTGTTTTTTCCACTGTAAGCAAACTGTTATGCATTACAATTAAATGGTGCATTCATCAAAATCTGCAATGTAACAAACCCTTCTCTATGCATATGAAATTTAACAGCATTTAGATGAAAACAAAGACTGCTCCTTTTCTCGCCTCATGCACAAGACTTATCCTTCCATTCTTCTTCTTCTAACTCACACCATCAGCTACTTACTCCAACCTCCTATCCATTTTCTCTCTCGGAAACCTTCAGATTTTCATTCAACAGAAAAACAAGAGTTCTGGATAAAAACCACGAGGTACCAAAGTGGTTTGATAACAGATCACGCAGAATATGCAAAATGGCGACAAAGAAGCACAAGGAAGGAGAGAGTAGAAAAAAATATATATAAGTGCGCGGTTTAAAATAAAAAAGGAAAAGAAAGACTTACACAGCTTTGTGTCTTTGGTTATAAAGTAGGTCAAACAATTTTCACAGCTTTTCATCCCCCCAAAGCCAAACCCAGCAAATTCATTTTCGTTTTGACGAAGAAAGTCTAGAAAAAGTTAATCAACAGTTTTCTTTATCAAAACATCCCATCACATATTATTTATCTTAAACAACAGGTGTTCTCCCGTACAAACTGCCCATGCTCTTAATACTTTACACTTTACAAAATATACATTCAACCTGGATTTCATCTAATGTAAGCGCAGCTTTAGTGTTAGCACTATTTCATGAAGAGGCCAAAAAAAAGTTTATTTTTTGGAAACTTATTGCCTACCTGTTGAGAACTACGAGTTGCAAGAATCTATCAAATTTAATACCCGACAGATTCTAAAATACCAAAAGACCAAAAAGAAAAAAAAGGTTTCTTTTTTGTTTTTTAATAAGCATCTCCATGACATTGTTCATTTACATTATGAAAATAGCAGCCCTGAAATAAATAAACGCAAATACTAAAATGAAAATTTATTATGATTCATGTCAAACGTATGGTGGCTCTGAGAACAACACAAGCTTTTTCGATGCAGCATATAACAAGCCGAGGCTGTCTGCTCGATCCGCTCGAGCTGAGCCGCCTGCCGGCGGCGTCCTCTTGCGCTCAGGAAGGACGTATCCTCCAAACCACCTCTCCATCACCCTCTCTGCACTCTTGGCCTCTTCCAGCCCTGCAGTGACGTTGGGTGCAGACACTGGGAGGTCAGCCCCTGCTGGATGTTTCCAAGGATCCACGTCACCCCTCTGGTCCCTCACAGGTACACGCTGCTGTCTTCCCCCATTTGTTGCCCCAACAAATCCAGCTCTCTGTGCCCTCTGACCCCCGCCATCCCCTACACAACATCAACATGCAGTTGCTGGTTTTTGTTTATTTATTTTTTTAAATGCACACTGGCTGCCCTGCTCCCCCTCACCCCCCACCCATTTGTCCCCCCCATCTTCTCCTTTTTCAGCTCTGTTGCAGCCAAACACAAGGCCCGAATAAGACTTTGCACAGGATGGTAAATGTCTTAAATAACGTGAAGGCCTGATGACATCAGCACACGCTGAAACACGGCTCTTAGTGACAAACACAGATGTTGCTTTGTTGATTTGTCCTCAAGTGGAGCACTTTGAACACAGAGCCGAGTCCATTTGCTGTTTGGGGTTAAGGGGACGGTAGTAGTTAGTTGTTGCCTTTGCTAACAGACTCCTGTCCGTGGGACGTGTGTTTCTGACAGTTTATAAAGAGGGAATCACGCCGAGGTGATGTCGGGCTGATGAGGGACGCTCTGGCTTCCCTCGTGGTGAACCAGAGAGGGGGTGCTGTTTGTGACGAGCGGGTGTTGCTGCTGCAGCGGAGGCGATCTGCTGCCATGGGTGAGCTGATTGGTCAGATGGCTGAGCTGCTCCGAGTTGGCCAGTGACTTCAGCACAGCGTTCTCGCGCTCCAGCATAGAGTTTCTCTCGTACAGCTCCTTGATGTGCTCCTTCAGCACCTCCACCTCCTCACGAACAGCGTACATCAGGTGACTTTTAACCAGATCCTGACAGGGAGGACAAACTAAAATTAGCACACAAAAATAAATGTGGTCTTTGTACCGAGGCGTCACTGCTGCAGCTGCTTTTTAACAAATCCCCTGTCAATCAAAAGGGACCAGCAGCACAGAAGCCAAATGTTTGGGCAGATTTGAGGCTCATTTTTCCTCTGTTTCCTTCTACAAGACATTTCACGTTCATCCTCTTTCAAGCACTTATCTTAACATCAGCAAGGTAAAAGTTATTGTGAAACGTGTAATTGTACAGACTGGCAAGGAATCCATATCACAGGATTCATTCTGATATGACTTAAATATGCAGAAAAACTCACCATTGCCTGCTCAATCTTGTTATCGATGGCAACGACGCTGGCTCCCGAGGCACTGTGGACGGAAGAGGAGGAAGTTTAGATATCAATCTTGCTTATGCCCATCGTACATTTCACATTCACCAAGTGCCAAAATTGGCTCTCCCACAACTTGAGATTTCACTTGCATCGTTTAGGTGAATCAAAGCAAACCCTCGAGCGTTTTCACTCATGCAGATTAGCTTCTAGAGAATGAGATTAGACCAGGAAAAAACAAAACAAAAATAAAACGCGTACTATTTTTAGTGAATTTTCCATCGTGTTTAACACAAACTGGCAGAGGGCCCATGTTTGGAAACGCAAAAATGCAAGACGGCATGCTACAAACGTGATGCTGTTTTCAGAGACCAGAAGCACGGGAAAGATTGAGGTGGAAGGTGGAGACATATCTTGTTATACACACCAAACTCTGTTTCAGCAACAGCTTTATAACCCGGACTTGAAGCCTTTGCTCTACATGCCTGCATTAAGTGAAGTTGGCTTTCATCGCTCACACTATCTGTTCAGTATAAACAGCTGTCAGACTCTACTTTCAAATGTGCCACCAGTGAATCAGAGCATAGCAGCAACCCATAGAAACCAAGACAAAGTTCCACTTGTTATAACAGCTAAATCAAAATTCAACTATCTGCACATATATCCAGGTCAGACAGCATCTATGCATGGCAGACAGGGAGTCTGGTCAGTCGTGCAAAACGTGTTCGGTAATCAGATTACATCATCAGTGCACGCTCTCTTTTCTAAATTATATCTGCATAAAATACCAAGCACCCACTTAGCTCCTCTCTGCCTCTTACATCGTTATAAAAACATCTTGATGTGGCCTCAGAGGAGCTCAACCCTGTATTTTACATCTCACCATTTCTCCACCAGAAAGCGACGATTAAGCGTTTAATTAAAACACGACGATTAACTTACGAGTCCGTGCTACAAATCCTCATGAAACCAAACGACGCCGACTTTTCACCGTTTGCCTTTTAACCTCCTCCACAAAAAGCGCCTTTGTTTTCGAACGATCACCGCCCTGCTCCGCTGTGGAGCGAAAACAAAAGCAATCGATGTGTTCTGGAGCCGCTGGACGGCGCTCTGACTGGGAACTGGAGCAGCAGACGGAACACAATGTGCAGACTGCCTCTAATTATTGTTTTTAGAGCGTCCACGATGTTAACAAATTGGTTAACGTTATAAGAATGTGATAAAAGTAGATGTGAAACAGTTTCCTTTGAATTAAATACAGACGCAATTATTGTGTACCGAGGTTGGGGGTTGTAAGGAGCTTAAGTTAAGAAAAAAACATTTGTTACGTTATGTTTACATCTTTTTTAAACGTAATTAGATAAAAATTAAAATTTAAAAAAAAGAACGTGGAAATCGCACATTGCGCTAACATCAGCCTGGTACCAGTCTATCCATCATTTACACCCTGCGTGCTAGAGCGCACGTAGTGTACGGCTCCGTGGGCATCTCGTGGGGGGACACGTGGTATAAACACAGATCAAACTGATGCCACATGTTCGGGAAGAGAGTGGTCAACACTCGGAACAGCTGCTGGCAAAACACCTCAAACTATGCGGGGGACAAAACGAGCGCAAATGGCCACCGAGCAACACTCAAAGCACGTGTAAAAACATTGACAAGGAGCCAAAGGTCTGCAGTTCGTAAATAAGAGTTTTAAAAAAAGGATGCAGGTATGTAAATGTTTTTAGTTAGTAACGCAAAGATGCCGTAAAAACTCCAAACGCGGTCTCCATATGCACGCGTAAAATAAGCCCACACGCGCGGACACAGAAACAGCTTTTAAAGGTGTTTACCTGACGCATCGCGCTCTGTAGGCCACCAAACGCCCTGAATGTGGCGGGGATGTTCCCGGCGAGCAGGGCAGGCTGTAGCTCATTTTGCAGCGCATGGTTCTTGAAGTTTTCTCGCAGCTACACGTTTCTTACTGAGTAACAAACACAAACAACTGTCCTGTTTGAGTGGAGGCTCACGGTTTCTTAAAACCACTGCTTGGTCACATGGTGAGGCGGAGTTCAGCCTTCGCCGCCTCCTCCTCCCTCCCCTCACCATTCATTTACTCTGAGAAGCTTCTTTCACAAGTTACATTATTCAGAGCCTAAACGTACGTGCGGAACAGCCACTCCAGAGGCACACGGGAACATATTTAAAGACTCAGCTTTAATTCAAGGGGAGGCACAGCTCTGTATGTACCCTATATCTTGAGTTAGTGCCTTAAACTCCATCTGCACCATTACAAGGCTTCTGCAGGCCTGTTTCTCCACGTTTATTCTGTCTTTCCTTGAAATCTTGAGGCAAACTTTGGGGAGTTTGACATATAAATTGTGCATAAAACACAACAACAGTTGTTTTAAAAAAAAAAAAAAACACATTTGGTGGTTTTATTGATCACATTAAGACTGTGCATTAAAACATCACAGGAATAAATTCATGTCCTTTTCAGCTAATTACATTAGCAAAGCAGTCCCTTCCTCCCTCTGTCATTTCCAGTAAAAACACCAAGATTAAAACATGAGATGACTTCAAACTGCCTGCTTATTTTTCCACTCACTCAGTGGTTTACCAAGCACCTAAAATGGTTTAACTAAACATCTGAGATTAGTCTGCGATAAGAATGGCAGCCAGGGTGTACCCCCACATTCCGGCTCTTTTGACTGCTGGGAGAGGCTCAAGCGTCTCCACTGCCCGTAATCCTGAATTGGACAAAGCGGAAGCAAAGGGATGGACGGATGTCAGAGATGTACTCGTGTAATGACGGTGAGGTAAATGAGTTGCATTCCAGCACAAATCTCATTCAGATATGTGATTTTAAAGTCGATAGATGACGGCAGCAGCAACAGAACACATTCCTCCCTTCGAACTGAGCACTTCCACATCTGGGACAGCGAAAGAGATATGTCCACGAGCTTTGGCTGGAATGTGTTTTTATCAATAGCAAAAGACAAGAGGCATGCAGGTTGAATTAAAAATACGAAAAAAAAGAGAAAAGTTTGGCTTTGCAATCTGTACTTGAAGAGTTAAAGAAAAAGCTAGAAAGGAAGAAACAGGTTGTTGTCATTCCATGTTCAAGGAAAACAAAGCAAACTGTATATTTTATTCAAGGAAGAAGACATGTGGTGGTTTATATAAGGACCACTGGCTGTGTTAACCTCAACACGGGCCTTCCCCGCAGACTGCAGCAGAGTACAAATGTACTCACCACCCCCCACCACCCCCAAACAAAGTCTCCGGGACCACTAGGCAGCACATTCCAGTTCTGGCCACCTCCGGCCCCGAGGCCAATGCATTCAAACCCAGACATCTGTGTCACAGCCACCAGGGCTGGCTGCAGAGTTTCTACCACGCGTGCCTCCTTTTTGACACCGAGCCCATCTCCTCTTACACTGCACGGTGTACCCATCCTCCACCTGGATTCGTGTACATCACAGCAGACACGTGCAGGAGCCAAACAAACTCCCTAAATCATCACACACTGTTTTACAGCACCAGATTGCCAATGTGTTCTCCATTAGGGTCACAAATGCACCGGCACTCGTCCCCGTCCCAAAGCACATAAACACTCTCTGTGGGGGAAGGCAGCTGAATAAATTAGACCTTTGTCTTACAGTAATAACCCCCCTCAACGATCATATTTCAAAACAATAGCTGGAGGGTGGGGGCTGCAACAACAGATGAGTGTGCTCGCTGACAACTCACTGTGTCTCTCGTTCCGATGCAAACGCTGGCTGCAGCCGGCCGCTTGTTTGAAAAGACAGGAGGGTGTAGTTCCGCCGCTGCGCCAGTTGGCGTCAGCAGAGGCCCCCGATTAGCTGCGACTCAAAAGTTCAGCAGCTTCAGGAAGACAGCAGTTTAGCTATGACTTCATTATTATGGCACAAATCAGCTTGAAGTTTATGTTTAATCATGACGCAGCTGTAAAATTAATTTTAAAATAAAAAACAAAGCATGTTTTTGCTCCATCGGAGCTACAGGGGACCAATTCTCTTTTTATCTGTCTGAAAAGGGTCAAAAGTGCTGCGTGACCCAGCAAACAACCAAGCAGGCTCCACAACACTCTGCTCAACTAAATGATCACTCACTCTGAAAACAAAGAAACCAGTATTTTTGCAACAGGGTGTTCTCGGCAACAGACCTGTGAGCCCCTCATGTTTACCCATCTGCTTAAATCAATTAGATCATATCCAGTTTTTCCACAGAAACAAGTACTAAAAAAAGAAAAACAAAAAGAAGAGGAAACTTGGATTTCAGTCAATGCAATGTCTGCCGACATGAACAGATTTTTTTAGAAATATGTCTCTATAGCTGGATTTGACGCGTGGACATGGGTTCTAGTTTCTTTTGATCATATATACTTCGATTTAAAGGCTTTGTTTCATAAAAGATAAATCTATAATATTTCAGATTATTCTCTTTTTACTTAAAAATTAGGGGTGAAATAAAGAAAAGTCATTACAATTTCAGATTGTTATCTTTTCAAACTTTTAGATTTATTTAGATTTTCAGTTTCTGATCACATCAGCCTAATAAATCAATCAAATCCTCACATATGTGAAGCTGAAGAAAGTTTCAGATTATTTCCTGTCACACAAATAAAACATTTTATTCACTAGCAAAACTGCAATTAGAAACTCGTTAGTCAAAATGTTCTATATTGAAATCAGTTATCAGGAAGAGCACAATTTACCTTCTAATGTGTGTGAAACGTGTGAGTCAACACAGCCTCAATGCTTTTCATGAAAATAACCTGAAACTGGAATATTAAAAAGGGGAGAAACAGGTTACACATCCCACAGGGAATTCTTGTGGTTTACTGCAGTTTATTTTTCCTGCAAGCACATATATTTGCATACTGAACTAAAGTAATCCCCAAAGAAAACAATCTCGACAAACTACTTCTGTCCTCATGGACAGCAAAGCTTCAAACAACTGTGACAATTGCAGGATGCAACAAGTATGTTAATACGAGTCTGTGAACAGGGCACATATTTGGATGCTGTGTTGTTGGAAGCATGTCTATATAAGGGGTGGTCCATATTGACACAATGGAGTCTAAACATAATAAGAGAGACCACGGGGAAGTTTTATTTCTCCAACACTAAATCAAAGTCACAAGTGGGCGTGTCTGCTGTCACCGAGCTTCCTCGTAAACAGGCCGGAGGAGTTGTCCCACTGCAACCTCATCTGTTGCGCAATATCGCTACACTGCTGCACAAGCAGCTCCTCGTCTAACATACGCGATGTGACTGGAAGGGAACCGGCCCGTCCTTCCACCACATGGACAGCTCCAGCAGACATCTTGGTAAACAAAACCGGATGACGGGGGAGCATGAGAAGCAGTCAAGTCCCTCGGGGGCTTATAAAGCGAGGATAAAATCTGAATTCTTCAGACGGCAGATGAACTTCGTCCACCACTTAATTTAAGCAGTCCACAGAAGGCCTTTTTTTCACAGTCTTAGACGTGATGTCCATACCTACCAACAAGCATGAAAACATATCAAGAGACCAGTCGCGTACACGTAGGCCACAATTCAACTAGACAAAAGCTGCTGGTTTAGGGAACAAGCTCACCAAAGCAACATCTGCAATCTGCTCCCCATCTACAACTAACTACTGCTAGTGAAGCTGACGTTTTGCGTTGCTGCAGGAAAAGGGGCAGGCGGTAAGAAGCAAACGGACCAGCAGAAGTTCCAAACGTCTCAGGTGTCCTAAAACAGTAGAGTACTGTGAAATCCACTAGAAAGTGTGAGTTTTAAAAAGAGGCTAAAAAAAATTAACCAGGAGGGTTGTTTGTTAATGGCGACTGTACTCGACCTCGACAGCTCCTACAGAAATCCATCAAAACCTATATGCAAACAGTGAGAATGCAGCTCAAGGGTCCTCTGACCATAATTACCTAAACACAATGTGCTGCAAGATCAAATTACACTTTTTCAACGCCTGAGAGACTTGAGCTTCGCCACTTGTTTGTCTCAATCTGGATTAAGACCCCCGCTGGAATGTGCATACGTAATAGTTTTGTTCCTGAGGCTTTAATGGAAAAATCCCGGCACCTCAGCGTTAACGGGCCTCTGTATTCAGGGGAGCATTTATCACAGGATCAAGGACTCAGCCTCATTTGGGTTTACTCTCTGAAGCGAAGGGTGTGGGTCAGACTAATGTCGTTAGGTAGTACAGTCTAATTACCCCTAATACACATGTCAGTGCCTTTATCAAGGGGACTTTTGGGAAACGCTGATGTTTAATGTTCTAAACATTGCATTTTAAAAGCAACCACAAGACAATCTGACTACTTAACACCAACTAATTCCCTGTGCTTTAAATAAATGATTAACACCAGCAAAGACAAAAATTAATCTCCTCCTCAAAAAACAGGATACTGGCTTTTAATTTGGTGACTTTGCAGATTTGGTCAGACAAAATATGACAAAATAAAACAGCCATTTTTAGTGTTTTCTGACCAATAACTGCCAATGTCCATCGTCTACTGTAAATCATATATCAGTCTGACCTCATGGTGGTTCAGCTGGTAATTTAATGGTCAGTCAGTGGCTATAGGAGATACCCTGATATATAACTAAGTGTGAATGTCTTTAACTGTCCGAGCTCTAGGAGACACGATGTTGGAAAGGCCTGTGTGTGCTCAGCAAACCCTTTCTGGATAAAAACAGATCAAATGTCAGCAGCTTCCAAAGATAAAGTAGCCAGAATGAAAATGCTGCCACTAAAACAGTACAATCTTTGTGACAAGTGGTGTGTTATGCAAGCTTTAAGGATATGGATATGACTGCCATCCATCAAATTCTCCATGAATCTAAAAAAAAGGTGTCCCATATGAGATCAGTGCTTTGTGCACATACAGTCCTGTCCTGGCTCCCACACAGCTGTTGGGTAAACTTTAAATTTTTTAAAAATAACTGTACTTCCTTAACAGATAAGACACTGCAAATGTATTGGGATGGATCTGATGAGGATAAGACCCGCCCCCCAGGCTTTTGGCAATTACAATCTGACGTAAGTCCAAGAAATAACAAAGGTGCAATAAATCGTGACAGTTTATAAAAGTTATATTTCTTAGTTCTATTTTGAAGACAACTGCAGCTAAGTTGATGAAGTAGTTTACCATGACAGTGTTGTCCAATCAGCACATCAGAAGTGAAACTTCAGCATTCAAGAGTTAAACTTTGCTCCTCTCCCCAATAATGACTGCTCGTTTCTGAGTCATAAACAGTGCTAACATATCTGATCTGGTTTGAATAAGTCCCTGCTGGCTGAGCCTTGGCTGGGCCTGAGGCCACCAATCAGGTGTTCTCTGACCAAATATAAATCTGTCTATTCTTTATTATCCATAATCATTGAGTTGATCTTTGTGGACAGAGGACTGTAAAAGGGTTGCTGCCTGTGGGTTACGTGGGACTAATCACAGCCTTATAATAAATCCATTCAACACAGACAACAGATCGCTTTCCTGCTATGTTTACAAAAGCAGAGTTCAACTTGTAATCTTGTTAGGTTAAAAAATAAATGTATGTGCAGAGTTTTTTTACAAGGGAAGACTAAAGCAGAGCTGTAGGGGATCAACTAAAGACCAGTGAGACTTTGAGTTTGTGAAATGATGTTCAGAAACAACTCTGCATCCTGTGGTTATACTTCTTATTAGCAGTTAGAAAACTGAAAAAAATAAATAAATCACTGCATGGGAAACCTAAGACTGAATGTCTTAGATGACATGTGTTAATAGACCTCTCTGCTGAATCACTTGTTATTAATCTCTGTCTCTCTTCCACATAGAGCTGGGCGATATAAGATTTTTTCATATCACGATATGTTTTTTTCATTTCAGGCGATAACGATATATATCACGATATAAGCCAAATAACTATATTTGTAAGATTTAAATGTGCCGTTGCTCACAAGTAAAATGTGAAATAATCAGCAGCTTGTTTTGAATTAAATATTTATTTCCCATAATAAGTTCAACAGGGTAGATGTACTTAAGGAACATGAGACTTTTTCAGATAAATAAAGGCAAATATTGCAAACTACACAAAAGGCAGCCGCTAAAGCGTTCAAGTTTGAAAATAGAACAAACAAAACAGACTACTAAATTGTCAATTCCACTTAGAAACAAAATATTAATTCTAAAAATAAATCTTAGTTTGTTTTACAGAAGAACAGACAAAATTGACTAACTTTTGTCAATATCAAATAAACTGAGAACTAAAAGGAAATTCTCAATCTCTCCTTGTTGTATAGCTTAGCTTTTCAAACAGTTTTAACAGTTACTTTAGTCTGACAAAAGCCGAATGACGAATTAGCGCTTTCAGTCAGAGATTGAGCATGCACCGCTTTATTGTATTTCCAGACTTGCTTTCGGCACAATTTACAGTGCGCGCTACTCTGTTTTTTGTCAGACTTGAAATAGCCGAAATACCTTCACACTACGGAACTTCTATGGCTCTTCCGTTCGACAATCTCTCCGGCCATTGGAACCATCATCTGTTTTCTCTTCGGTGACCTTCGGTCACGCTCTCGGTTGATTTTTCTCTAGTCGGCACACTCATTTCCTCCATTACCCGGGCGGCACGGTGGCTGGCTGCTTCCCAAACAAATACACATTTGCGGCTTGGCACTTGTGCTGTACGTAACAAGTCACGTGACGTGACGCTGCGGCTGTGATTGGTTCGGCTCTGCGCTACTTAATTTGGAATGGCTGTTCTTTTTTTTCTTTTTTTTTCTTTTTTTTAAGAGGACAAGAGCGGTGAGGCGTATCGCAATAGTTTAATTTTTCTATCGAGAAAAAGTTATTTCGCAATACATATCGTTATCATTCTATCGCCCAGCTCTACTTCCACAGCATGTCTTTATCCTGTCTTCGTTCTCTCACCCCAGCCAGTCGCAGCAGATGGCCCCGCCCCTCCCTGAGCCTGTTTCTGCTGGAGGTTTCTTCCTGTTAAAAGGGAGTTTTTCCTTCCCACTGTCGCCAGAGTGCTTGCTCATAGGGGGTCATATGATTGTAGGGTTTTTTTCTTTGTATGTATTATTGTAGGGTCTACATTACAATATAAAGTGCTGTGAGGCGACGTTATGATTTGGCGCTATATAAATAAAATTGAACTGAATTGAATGTCAAAGAGAAAAAAGTTACAGATGAATGCACATTTTTAGTACAATTATACAAATATGAAGTACAAATTCACTGCCACTGTTTTTATGGGTGAATATTAAAAATTCTGCTCAGTTTACCAAACCTTCCAAATTTAAATCTGTATCCTGATGTAAAAAAAAGAAAAAGAAAAAAAAAGCTATAATGCGTGCCTTCGAGTTTTGTGTTTTCAAAATTAAAATAACATTTGCGTGTTTTATTTTAGTCACAAGCAAAAATTTCTAATGCAGCATTTTTCCACAGGTGTCCAAAAAGGCTTTCAGCAACCTGTGTTTTTACAACTAATTTGGGTTGTAAAGCTACAAGCTCTGCATTGCTGATAGAGCAGCAGAAGATTTGGCACCAGAAACTTGAACCAGAAACTTGTCTAAAAATGAGAAGATGAGCGGGCACTGTGCTCAACTGAGGTTTTACATTTTTCATAAACCCACTCATTTTGAGGAATGCTTTAAAGGGCCCTCAAACTGTTTGTGTGCAATTCCCCTCTTCATTTCCAACAAGTCCGACCTTGCAGGAGAGCTGGCTCGGGACAAAGGGAGGTGGAATGAGGCGTCTCCCTCAGGTTTACCTGCGGTTAGTTGAAAAGTTCTGAATAAAGCTGCTCTGTTACTCTCAGAGCCCAGAGGCAAAGCCAAGCTGGATGAGGAACAAACAGAAGCACTGAGTCTTTTGCCAGCTGTGACGACGCACTGTTGCTCAACTGCTACTGTTGTCAAGTAAACAAGGACCCTTATTTAGGTCATATGGACGATCTCATGCTTAATCCAGTATTACGGGGCGATCGTGGCTCAAAGAGTTGGCAGTTCGGCTTGTAACCGGAAGGTTGCCGGTTCGAGCCCCGGCTCGGACAGTCTCGGTCGTTGTGTCCTTGGGCAAGACACTTCACCTGCCGCCTACTGGTGATGGCCAGAAGGGCCGATGGCGCGATATGGCAGCCTCGCTTCTGTCAGTTTGCCCCAGGGCAGCTGTGGCTACAACTGTAGCGGCCTCCACCAGTGTGTGAATGTGAGAGTGAATGAATAGTGGAATTGTAAAGCGCTTTGAGGGCCCCGAAAAGCAATACATCATTATCATTATTATATCACACACAATGTCTGATTGGTTGCTAATCCCTCCACCACTTACTGTCACTTGGCAACAGAGGTTTAAAGTCACAAGCATTGATAAACTACTCCAAAAATCCACCAACCCTTGATGATATATGCAATTTTAGTCAATATCCCCAAGAATGACATTTTGAAACAAGAATCATTTAAAGCTCAATAATTGTAAACTCTACTTCTTAAGTCATTCTGTCACATATATATCACAGGATAAATGTTAATATATGGCATTATTAAGTCATATTTATTTTCTTGCTTCTTCCCAAGACTCCCCAGAATTTTCTGCACGTCACTTCATGACATAACAAGTCAACCGCATGTTTAAGGACTTAAACGATAAATACACCTCAACTTCAAAGTTTGTTTGCCGGTATCTGTTGGCAGCTTCCATGAGAGCACATGGGAACAGAAACTGTTTATGGTAAATGCAAACCACGGATTCCCAAGTCAAAACAAATGCCATTCATTTGTCTGCGTTATTGACAGGTACCTATGCAACGAAACAAATATCTTATAAAAAAAGAAATCATTAAGCACAGAAAATGAAGCCTAAACTCTAAATAAAGCAAGATTGTCAAATGCGTTATACATACTAGCAAACACCAGGCTCGTGGCACTTTTTCAATTTCTTCATCCCGTATTTAGCCCCGAGTGAAACGGATGAGTTAGCATCACATTAACAGGGAGACGATGAAATGAACGTAATATACATCCTGAAATCCAAGGATTGTTTTTTAAAAACATAGGTGTTAATAATCGCTGTGTGTGTGACAGTGTTCGTGCAAAGTAAGCATACAGATATATACGTACAATATGATGATTACGGCATTTGTTGATTGATTTATTTCATTAGCAACTCAAAGCAAATCCATAGTTATGCAATTTCATAAAATTCCGCTTGGAAGTTTTACTGTAATCTCTGAGAAAGAGCACATACCTGTGCTTCAGCTCTTGTCTTGGTGGTGGAACAATGGGAATAATGAAGAAAAAAAATAAATGAATTAAATTATCACCGGTAGTATGCAAGTAAAAGCATTTGGAGGACTTAAAAAACATTTAATAAAAGAATAAAATAAATGGATCTGGCCACACTCAAGAAATGTATACACAAATGTCTAACATAACTTTTAAGATATTAAAATAATTTAATGTTACAATTTTTTTTTGTTTGAGTCAATCTGGACAGCTACCTTTGTGTAGCCGTTTTTGACAGGTCTAATAAAAGAAGAGGCGATATCTTTAATTCAAAGTAATTTTTGATTACTCTGTCATCTTTGTAGTCTATGAAAGGTAAGAAGAAAAATCGAGCTCTCCCTGAAGAGACATTTGTTGGAGCTGGAACAGGGGATTTAATACTCTTTTTTTTTTTTTTTTTTTTTTTTTTTAATTTAAAAACTAAAAAATAGTTCTCAAATTTACACATAATCCCATCCATTATGGGTTAATATAAATCAGCTGAAAGCCAAGGCATGTTAGTAACAAGCACAATGCCACAGCTCTGACATGGACTCTTTTTTAAGGATGAGCTTTTAAAAGTTGAGAATTAAGCTTAAGCTTTAAAACACTTTTAAAAATCACCAACTTCTCATCTGATCATACCAATGACAGGCTTACAAAAATATTGGTCATGTTATTACATTTGGATCTGCAATTCTCAGTACTAAACCTCTTCAGCGCTTAGCTCCACACATCGCAGGGACAAGGGAAACCTGAGCCCCAGATCCTCGTGACTGGCAGACCACAGATACACTGAGTGTCACAGAGATGTGAAACGCTGCCAGATCAGCTCTAGTGCTTCTTCCACTGCCATGCTTTCTGCGTGCTGTACACACTCACACCTGCTGAAATGTCCAGTTTGACCAGCCGTTTAAGTAATGAGTCCCAAAGTGATGTTTCTTTATTTCAATAAAGGAGAAAAGTCTAGACTTCTCTAATAATCTGGTAATCATTCGATACATTCAGTCTTTTCCTCTCAACGATAAAATCTGTACGACACATAAGGAGCCAATTATTCTTTGGTTTAATTCTGGCTGAAAAATTGCTGTTTAAATAATATAAGTATATAGGGAAATAGATCCATAGATACATCTATCAGAAAAGGAAATAAAATCTTATCCAGAACAGGTCATCGTTTTCTACAATAAATTTAAAGTACAGCTGTAGTCACTTGTAAACTATATAAATCAGGGGTGGGGAACTCCAGGCCTCAAGGGGCGGTGTCCTGCAGGTTTTAGATCTCACCCTGGGTCAACACACCAGAATAAAATGATTAGTTCATTACCAGGCCTCTGGAGTCAAGCCATTTAAATCAGCTGTGTTGGATCAAGGACACATCTAGAACCAGCAGGACACCGGCCCTTGAGGCCTGGCGTTCCTCCACCCCTGACATAACAATCATCCTCCAATTGTTTCTGGAAATTTGTGACAGATGCTCACACTGAAATTAGTAAAATCAATTAATTACTTCAGGACTCCATAAATAGATTACAGGCTGCTGAAGATGGACATTTTCCTTTAGGGTGCACAAGGTGAAAGGGGTACAGGGTCCGGTTAAGCCAGCCAGCCAAGTCAAGGCCACACACAAGTTAAAACACCAGAGCTCATACCTATCGTTGATGGGCTTTGACCCTCGTAATCGGCTAGGCCGGAAAGCCTGGTAGAAAGCAGTGGACGGGTTCCTGTATTTTAATTAGGAAGGGAAAAAAGAAAGTAGAAGCATGAGTGAAAAAACAGAAATGTGCATAGTGAGGAAGTAGAGCAAGAACTTGAACCACAATGAGGTAAAACTGAGGAGAGAAACATGTCAGTCATCCGAGTGACTTCTTCAGTCTCAGCTGACTGCAGTTTCCAAACAGTAAATTTGCATAATGACTGAAACCAGAACCACTGATTAACAAAGGGCTGTGAGATCAGTTTCATGATCATTAACTTGCTAATTGTCATGACCATTGATTACCACGAGTACAATTCACAGAGAGTTGGGGAATGGCTGCAATCACATGATTGTAAGATGGTGAGAGATTCGGTTCCCTCCTCGATTCAGAGATGGTCTTTCCCTTTTTGGGTTTGAGCAGTGAGTCAAGGAGGCTAAAGGTAAGTCTGCAGGGTACTGAGGTGGAAAACAAGAATCATGTCATTTGTATGAACAGCCAACTTAAAGCTTTGACATGTCCACTCCAAACTTTGTGGCTCATTTCCCCAGACATGGATTAAGCATAGTCTTAGACTGAAACTTGTTTCCATTGGAGATCATTGAATGTTTTTGTAGTTGAGGACTTGCTTTAATCCATGTCTGAGAAACTGTCTTACTATAATCAGCACTATTTCTAAAAAAAAAATAAATATCTATATATATATATATATCTATCTATATCTATATATATATATATCTATCTATATCTATATCTATATATATCTATCTATATATATATATATATATCTATATATATATATATCTATATATATATATATCTATATATATATATATCTATATATATATATATCTATATATATATATATATATATATATATATATATATATATATATATATATATATATATATATATATATATATATATATATATATATATCCTGGACAGACGAGACTACAAATTGGGAGAAAAATAATTATTGTAAGGTTCGTGCTGGTTAATATGCCATGTCTGCATCTTCAATATAAAACTTTTTATGGAGCCTGCTCCTACAGTGTCTGCAGGGGTGGTCGACCAAAATCACAAACTACGCAGTTTAAATATATACAACACCCTGGAGGACCTAAAAACAAAATCAGGTGTGGCTTAGGAATTCAGTTCCAAAACTAGAAGAGTGGGGTTAACCAGCCACTACTGTATACTGTACTAGTGACTGTCGAGCCTGATCTACCACTGAGTTTTCATATGCGAACCCTTGATAGATTTATATGTGCCACTCCCAGCCAACAGCAGCTCAGTAAACCCAAGTTTTCTGCATCTCTGCTTCGGTATTTAGACACTGTCAGTTTATAGAGCTCCCAAACAACACACTTCATGACAGCAGCTGTCACATCAACTCTGACAGAGCCAAAATACCTGGTTTTATTGGGATGGGGAAAATTTTGCATGCAAAATGAGGTCATTGTATGAAAGAAGAGGGCCGCCAGGTATGAAGAGAAGATGAGTGAAGGGGAGTCATTCAAAAATCAAGGAAGTAGAGAAAGAGGGGAAAAATAAGGGGGGGAGGAAAGCAGTTATAAGGAAATATGGAACCACCGTGTCACCACACACCTCTCAGCATTACCCTGAGCAAAAGTTTGGTTTCTCATAGCACACACTATATTACAGTGCACAGGACTATAGAGACTTTGTTTGCCTTTGCAATCACTCTGTTTTAGATCTCATTTGAAGGAAATAAACAGACTTTGTTTTCTTTTAAAGTGGGCAGAAGGCTAGCAAGCTCCTTTAGGTCCTCTCTAAATAAAGCAGGTCTACTTTAGACTACTTGGCACTCACCTTTGTGGGAGGAAGAGCAAGTAAAAGTGAAAGAAAATGTACACCAGTTACAAGGCTCCGCACTGTCAGCAACTGGTAACAGATGGTGTATGAACATAGCACTTCTGTTCCCCCCTAAAAAGGAACAATAGTAAAGAAGTGCAGGTGAGGTAGATATGGTAGTCAGGAGCCTCACCCACAGAGAGAAGGTAATCCAGCTCAGAGATGAGACACCAAAGCAACAGGTTGTCATAATTTAAGTTTGTGACAGTTTAAAAGGAGCCTTTATCACAAAATAGAGGAAGCACCAAGCCTGAACACCACCAATGGCAACATGTGTATGTACTGGTATATGAATCCACTCTGTCAAACATTTTATTTGTTTCTCTGGGATTTCTCCCTGATGCCGAAAACTAAGATAACAATTATTGTTCTCCTCCTTTTTCAAACTCAGTTTAATTTCACAATTCAGGTTTAGTTAGATGTTGTGACAGCCACGTTACACCCTTGACTGATGCCTCACAGTGAAGCAGAGCATATTAAGAGCTTAAGAAACTGAAAAATTGTGTAATTATTAGATGAGAATATAAAGCTGTCCATTTTTAAATTTGCCACAGTGCCTCCAGTAAAGTGTAAAATGTTTTTTTTTTATTGTTTTATATAAAGAATTTGCCATTTTATTTATTAGACATGCACGTTAGAGGTAGGGGTGGGCGGTATAAATGGTATACGGTAGAAACTATATGAATTTGGCCAGCTGTAGAGGTTTTGACTATACCGGGATAGCGCATATTGATGGTGTCATCAAGCTGCACCTGTTTTGGTCAAAAGCATTGCAGAGACTGCAAACGGAGGAGTTTTGGACCCAGATTACTCCGCGAGGCTCCTGACTACGGCAGCCGTAATGCTCCAACAATCCAAAACCGGTTCAAGGTCAGTAAGCACAACCAGGATTCATACATAAGGCGCACCGGATTATAAGGTTCACTGTCAATTTTTGAGAAAATTAAAGGATTTCAAGTGCGCCTTATTAGTGTGGAAAATACGTTATACAGAAGAAGAAAAAAAATATTGCGATATATATCGTTACCGCACATGCTTCAAATTTTACCGCAATATGGATTTTAGGCTATATTGCCCAGCCCTAGTTGGAGGCATCGAATCATTACCTAGTTTTATATTTGTCATTTCCTCTTAGTTTTGGTTTGCCGTTGTCGCCATCATGAATGGTTCAGTTTTCTTTCAGTCAGTTGTGCACCTCAATTTTTGCAGCCCGCTGACTGATACGGAGTATGGTGTTGGTTCGGGGCAGAGGTGACATCACAGTTTGTGTGTGTGACAATCAAAAAACAACCAAAGCGGTGATGCAGTCCACTGTTAACATCACAGCACTGCTGCAGAAGAAACGAAGACTGCTTGCAGCTTCATTCTCTTAACCTTAAAGAATCTTCTTGTGCTTGAAGTCACAGTCACACATGCAGAATGGATACATGTTGCTGTCGCTGAGCTGCATTTGACAAGAAAACTGAAAGTTAATGTGAGGAACTGAAGCCGTTATTAGTCATGTAAATGACCAAGGTAACAGTGAATCGTTCTGGTGTATCAAAAGGGAGTTTTCTATGAATAAGTCACTTTCGGCTTTACGAAACATAGTTCACAATTCAATTTATCTTTTGGAAATTCGCAGAATAATCAAAAATTAATGACGTTTTTGTACTTTACTTCAGCGGTCCCCAACCCCCGGACCTCGGACCGGTACGTGAGTCGTTTGGTACCGGGCCGCGAGAGTTGAGGCTCAGGTGTGAAATGTATGGTTTTCAGGGGTTTTATCGGTTTTCAGCGTTATTTTGTTATCGTTTTTATTGTTAACTTGGTTTTCCTGGGTCTTTTCACGTGTGTTATGAATAAATCTTCTTTTTTTTGGTACCGGTACTAGTTTTATTTTGTTGTATTTATCCGCGACACCTTAAAGGCCGGTCCGTGAAAATATTGTCGGGCATAAACCGGTCCGTGGCGCAAAAAAGGTTGGGGACCGCTGCTTTACTTCACCTGCTGCCACTTGCATTGTTGCTGAAGGTGAATATTAAAGAGCACTGAAAACAGCTTCTTGCCCATTTGACCTTCAGCTGCTGGGGACATCGGTTAGAAAACGTGAAAAGACTCTTGCGCAGCCTTAAGGCGTCAATTTAGAAGTCACTTATCACAAGTGCACATGACTACACATGATCTTAATCTGACTCTCTGTCAATCAGAGTTACAGTTTACTCATTGTTCCTGCATTAGCTGCTGTGAAAAGCCATAGAGTGCCTCCAGCTCGAGCAACTGCTTGCGTGACTCCTCAAAGAGTATCACAGGCCCTGAGATTTAAGGAGAGGTAATTTATGATCCATGCTGTCAAAGTACAGGTTGTCCTGGATTTATTTACCTGACTCAAAACAGTGAACAAAAATGACGAACTTAATCAGGTCACAGAAACACCAACTGACTGCTGCCAGTCGGGGAAAAAAAACGTATACTTCACCTTTCCTTATTAACTTGTACATTTTACATAAACCTAGGCAAGCAGAAAAGAAAGAATGATGTATCCATTTTATAATACAATAAAAATGTCATTACTTTAGGTTTTTCTCACAACTTTTTGGAGCAGGAACACCTTTTGTCCCATTGTACACTCAGGTACACTGAACAAAAGCACCATCAACTGTCTACTGCAATAAAGAAAATAGAAAATACTCTACAAAAAGATTACCAAAAAAAAGATGCCTCCTGTTGGCTGTGCAGTCTGACATAAAGTCACCATACTGTCACATCTGAGAGACTGTTCCCTGGTCTCATGATGTATGCTTGACGAGGGATTTAACAGCCGGTGCTTTTGTCAATAAAGGAGGGTCGCTGTCACAGCCATTTATCACATGTGGAAAAAAGGACCTGCCAAATCAAACACGCAAGAACCATTTGGAGCAGTAACCACCATTTATGACTTTAGATACTTTGGTAATGATAACATTCTGAGAACAGTTTACATTACGTGTTCTGTTAACTTCAGTGACATAATCATAATCTCTGGTGTGACAGGAAAACATGAATGCCTCGTAATTTTTTATTTTAATAATGCATTTTTTTTCTTAAATAACTTAAAAAAAAATACAAATTTAGGGACAAAACCAGACTCTATAAACCTAACTTGGGATTGCAAACTGGGTTTTGAAATGCGACTTATTTTTCTTTGAGCTCACCTCTGGAGCACCATCTCCCCATTTATGGTCACCAAAAACTACATTTGTGTGGGTGTGACCTGATGGTGGGCCAAATATACTGGAAAGTGGACGGCGGACCGAGCAATTGCATGAATTCTTCCTCATAACACGGTGAGCGCAAACGGCTCATCTGCCAACGGGGATGTAACCCTTTTCATGGGGTCGAGCCCGCGTCCGTAGCCAACAAAATCCCAGCAGTGACGGCACAACCCAGCCCACTCTCTTATGGGAGGCTACAGAAAGCAGGAAATAAAAGAGGTTTGTTGGGGCATCTGTGGCTCAACTTAGAAAAGCCTCAATGAACAACATCACAGTTGAGGTTTTAGCAATGTTAAAACAGGCAGCAAAACACTTCAGCAAAGCAAACGTGTAAAAGTCAGAGAAAACCTAGTGAAAATATGTCACGCTGATATGAGCATTCTCGTAAGCACTGGGTGTTAATTTCTGCTCGAGTTACACATAATTGTTACCATGAGCACCGATGAGTCAGTCTAATTCACAATCTGCGGTGGCTTATTCAGTTGGGTGGCAACCGATAGCTTCAACCTGGAGCTACAAAGCCACCATTTCTGCTCAATTTCACTTTGCTGCGTTCGTGTTCACTGACTTTGCCGGTTAAATAAAGTGTAGAATCGGTTCCTGAAGCATGACACTGGCCTACTGAACTCTGCCACACTGGCCGTCAGCTCTGTTTCTGTCTCGACTCGTCAGCTGTTCTGTACCAACAGTGGCCTGTCACTCACACGTAACTCTGAGGTCAAGCAGGAAAGCAGGGCGACTCAGGGAGCACCATTATCTGACAAGTGCTCCCTGAGTTATGTTTAGTGACTATAAAAGCTGGGTTGGGAGCAGTTGACTCCCTTTATTGTTTCCCAAAATAAATAAATAACTCACACGTAGCAACTTCCAATGCAAGTGCAGCTGCTTTGATTTAAGGCCTGTTCTTCAAGACCCTCCCAGCTGTCTGTGCATTCATACCCTCGTGCAGATGAAGCAGTAGCAGATTCCTGTGACAAATCACAGCCAACTCCTTTAAAATACCACACACTGGGTGTGTCTCGTGGGCATTTCACTTACTGCCCTGAGGTAAACTCAACCTGATATAGATCTTTATCTCCTACAGGGAGGGTACAATGCAAAGGTTCATTTTACTTCTTTGCAATGATGTCAAATATAGTGCAAAGTTATCATGTTTGTTAGTGAAAAGTCAGTTACATTAAAATGCACTTTTACAATTCACAATGCCTGGCAAGCTGGATGAAAAAAAAAGACTTAATTGTTGCAGACTGCACTGCAACACAGAGAGCTTTCAGATCACCCCTGCCACTGTGCCAATGCTCATTATAAGCTACTTTTTCAGACTGTATAGAGCAGGATCTATCAAACAACTACCCTTCAGTGCTTCTCGTGGTCTCTCGCAGCAACTAGTTCAGCGATAAAATCCCAACGCACTACCCTTCTTGGCCTTAACTGCTGCCTTGCTTCATGTGGTACACTCCACTGACAACACGGGAAGTGGTAGCTGAATATTTTCCATTGTTTGGTACTGAGTTTTTTTGGCTGACCTCACTCTGAGCTAGAGCAAGGGGGGTGGCAAAGTGATGAATTGGATGAGTGGTGCACAGAAAACAACAGTGCTTTTTTAAGGATGATTAGCCCTTAAGTGCAGAAACTATAAATATGGATTCTTGAAGCGCAGCGCTGTGTCAGCTGTGTTCATGTTTCACAGCTCTGCAGCAGCTGATAAGAATGTGGGTGAAATATTTTAAAATGTTAAACATAGAGGCTGACTCAGACGTAAAGTAGAAAGGCACGACGGTGTGAAAGCTCAGAAGGAACCAGTCATCCCATCTCACCACGGTGATGTGTGAGAGGTCAACTTGTCTCACACTGATTAATGTTTTTCAAAAAAAGAAAGAAAAACGACAAAGTATTAGTGCTCACAATTAAAGAGTATAAAAGGGGGGGGGAAACAACATGGGCGTGATTAGTGCTTCTACAAATTTCTGCATTTTTCCCCCCCTGAAGAAATCAAGTCTGATTCATAAGGGGATGATAGAATAAATATTTCATTGAGCTACACCCGCAGATACTTGAAGATAATTAGAGGAAGTTATTTGTTAGAAGCTGGGATATAAATCTGCAAAGGCTCCCTAAGTGAAGACAACGAGTTTAGGCACTTATGACAAATCCATCCTGATGCAGCGATAAGCCAAGGTGCCATCTGTTCAGATGTTGGTTTGAATGAGCGACTGTATGGTTATCAGACTACCCAGCCACAATGACTCACGTCCGTTTCCTTGCAGAAGTCTGCTCATTGTAAGACATCAGAGAAGGTGTTTCGGTGTTGGGGGCAAACTTAAACTGCAGCATAGTGCAGACAAGAGGAGACACTCGAGACAAACTCAACTTCAGAAAAGGAAAAGGGGGAAGACGGCAGAGGAAGCGGGCCACTGAATATGAAAGTGCACATCAAAGTATGAAAGGAAACGGAAGTTCTTACAGAATTTGCACGTTTCTCAGTTGATGACAGAAATGGATGCAAGATTCATCTTGCAAAAGAAATATGATCTCGGCTGACCTTTCGAGGAGGTTGTGCTCATCTTCCTTACTTGTAGAGAACTTGTGACTAAATAATTCAAAACTGACTGCAGTGCTGCACCCACATAACCAGATTAAACTGTGTTTTTGAGGGGGAAAAATGCAAAAAAAATACAGGAAGCCACTGTAACGTGTTTTATTTTCTTTGCCAAAATTGTCCAGGTCAAATGAGGTGCAGATTTTAAACTGATTTCTCTAACTGCATAGCTACACACTCGAGATACCTCAATGGGAAGAAGACGGACTTAAGGAGAGGGGAAAAAAACTGGCAGTGATTGGTTACTGAAAAGGACAATCACGGAGGCAGCCAAACATGAGCACCGTCCTAAAGTCTGAACTTCACTCTTTCAGTCAGTCCCACGCTGCCATACTGCAACATACACAGAGGACAACCAGAAAACAGTGAAGAGTCACAGGCACCAGTGAGCCAGACTAAACCCACTGAAAGCAGGAGAGAGCTCTGAGAGGATGGATGACTCAAATGCAGCTGCCTGCCATGCTTTCCACACATCCTCATTACTCACTATGTAGACATCTTGGGCTCTGCGGGGCCCGAGGCTCTAAAACCTCGTTGTTCAGCCATTGCTTCTCTCTCTAAGAAGACTGAATGGCACGACACACAGCTCCGCATTTTCTAAAGCAACTGGTTGTTGCTGAGCAGAAGACTTTTATATCCCACAGACTTGCAGCCGACTGGCTTCTATTCGTGAACAGCTCTGATCTGCGGTCAGCCTTGAAAGCCTTGAACCACAAAAAGACATTATCCCAGAACTGCTGAATCACCTCTCCACTGCATTAACCCCAAATTATTTGAATGTTCTCGTTCTTCCTGCCCTTCCCCATTACAAGCTCCTTCTCCTTCTGCCCTCTTTTGATTTCTCATTTCTCATTTTAAGCATTTTTTTTTTTTTTAGAATTAATCAAAAGGAGAATAAGAAAGTGAAACTTGGTTGTGTGACCAGTTCTGCCCAGTTGCCCTAAAATCGTAGCATCTGACACTTGCAAAGAAACAGTCCACGAATAAACTTTGACAAGCTTTTCTCTCTTTCACTTCCTCTATTTTGTATCAGAATATCTTACTTTACCGTAACCCAACAGATGGAGATAACAAAGTCGGACATAAGTAAGGTGACTTCTGAGGAAGAAGACTCTGAAGCGCCACAGTCGTCAAAAAGAGTACCGTTTTAAACATGCAAAAGTGCCCTAATGGTCACCGAGTTGCATGCAATTTTGGTCTGAACCAGCCAGTGAAAGTGGAAAAAGGATTTTCTTGGCCCTTAGCCTAAACTCACTTCCTAAAACTGAAAGCACTAGCAGTCGCAAAGAGAAAAAACAAAACTACATTTAGACTTTAAATAAAGAAACCTTAAGAAAACAAACCATGATACAGTTTCCTGGTAATCACAGAGACCGCTGGTAAGAGTTTTATCATCTGACGGAGTTTGATCAGCACATCAAATGCTGTTGCACTAATAAGTTGACTGGTGAAAAGTCCACATGGTATCCACCTGCACCGATGTGCAAATAGCACGTGTAATATCAGGTAAATTCACAGCCAGCAACAGGTCAGCCAACCTTCTGCACGCATTACTAAGCAGAGATGCAACGATCCAGCATTTTCCAATCCAATCGAATACCTTGGGTGTGGGCATCTACAGCTACCAATCCGATACCAGTTTTAAATTAATAAGCTGTAATCCTAACTGTGAGGATTGTGTGAATTAAATGAAAATTGTTTTAAAATGAACAGGCGCTATTAATCGAATTTATTTACTTTTCCTTCTCATAGGCTTTTTGCATGGGGAGCTGCCAAACAGCTGGAGTAAAGTGTCATATAATCGAATTGGGGAGAATTCGTTATGTTACTAAAAACTTCCCAATAACTGTTAAACCAAATATAATATATAAACCAAATACAATCATATAATTCTTCTGACCAAATACACCAAGGTTAAACAAGCGTCGAGAGAAAGCATCGCTGTGGTGAAGTCTTTCTGATCATGTCGATTCACTATCAGCGTTTGTAGCTAAGAAAAACACTTTTGCAAACACACAAACAGAATGTGTGAGTGTTGGAGCTGTGAAATATCTCCAACCTGCAGCCACATCGCTAAGCTTAGTTTTGCTGCTAGCAGCTAAGCTATCGCACAGTCAACACACAACACTACAGCGCTGAATGGATCAAACCATGGATCAAACCATGGATCAGTTCATTGTTGCCAACATTCAATCCAGCTTTTTTGCTTTTTCAGTATCAGGCTGCACCAGTGTACGTCTTCCACATGTAGTTTTTCCTTCGCTTGTGGGTTTGCTTCTTCTTACAGCATGATAAGGCTAGACTTTAACACGTGTAGCCATATGCTGTCCCTCACTGCCTCTGTACATCCGCTGTCAACAGTTTCCAAATAAAAAACAAATAACACTGCGTTTTCAGAATTTAGGTATCGAATGGTACAGCAGAAGTATTGCTTCTGGTGACATCGCTAACATGGACTGGAACATTACACATCAGTCACATGTAGGAAGTACAAACTGGTAACGAGGACCTGTCAACAGCTAGTCCCTACGCTGGAAAGCCACCCTTTGAAAAGAGCTGAAGCATAACTATCATACTGCAACCACTCAGTCGAACCTGTTTTATACTCAGATTTGAAAAAACACCATCGGTTTACAGACATTGTCCTCATTCCTGGAACGTACTCTGGTTGATTTAATTGCTTTGCTTCCAGCACAAACTGAGTTAGCTACAGTGGCCCGCCAGGCTCTTGGTTATTTACTTGCCTTGGCAGACCCGTCCTATTTGGAAGTGATCCCCTGACCACATCTTGCTGCGATAACAGGGTGGGTCCTGCTATGCTAACTTTTTCCACCACTTTACCTCACACCACTGACCTCTGTGAGTCTTTATTTAAAATTAAAAAAAAAAAAAACCTAAGAAAAAAAAAAATCTTAAAATCAATTTACTGTGCCATCACATGAAGAGGGCCATTTTTGGCCAAGTTAGTGAAACCAGTAATCAGCACTGTAAGGGTAGTTTGACGAGGCACGATTAAAAGCCAGATTTGGTCGGTTATTAAGCATGTAAAAAATGCTGGTGATTGCTCAACCTCTAAACTTCCAGCACAAATTTAAAGCAGAGGGAAGCCCAAGTATGACCTGAGGCTTCTGATGAAAGAACAGAACTGTTATTTAATTAAACCAGAAAAGACAGTTATGGCAAACAAAAAAAACTGCATCAGCAGTTTAGAAACAGACAGAGTGTGTTACCAGCTCCGTTTCAAGAGACAGAGCTGGCACGTTAGACGGAGACAGACAGGAGGGCAGGCTGAGCGGTCTCGCCCAAAAACGGAGCTGTTGCAGACCCGCTTGCTCAGTCTCCAGCCCGGGGCATCCCACAATCACAGCCATTCAGCAGTCCTGGAATATGTCCCCTGGAAGTTCAGGCAGGTCAGCTATCTGTGGAAAATAGCTGCTGCCTTGTCTCCAGGCACTATAGAAACCAAACTAACCAACACACACATACACACACACACACACCATCCCAAACCTGCCTGTTCTTCCCACACTGTTCTCAATCTTTTCCAACTACAAGTCAAAGGGGGTAAGGCACTACAACACATGCACATTCAGACTATCAAAACTGAAAGTAGACATGCTTTCTTAAGGAAAAATATTACCAAAAGTTACCAATATATTATAGGCATGGAAGAGAGAAGCTGTGGAAAAGGTGGCTTAAGTATTCTTCTTTAGATGAGATCCAAAACAACTCATTTGTGACAAAATAGTCAGCTGAGAACCATTACAGGCTAACCGTTGAGCTACTTGCTAAGCTCTTACTCAGCTTTAAGTCAATCCACTGTTAACACATTCTTGCTGGCAGCTGCTTTAAAGAATGCCATCTGCATTAAATGTTGCCCCCCTTCCAGTAAAATGACTCTCCACTAACTGAGTATCACTCTTCCCCTAAAATGCTGCAGGAGTCTAACTCCTCTGGAGGCAGACCAATCACAGTTTCCCCTAAAACTGAACTCACTGTGCGTCTGACCTTTCACAAAGCTTTGTGTGACATTTAATGTGAATGAGGAGAAATTCACAGCGTAATATTTGAGTTTCCGCAACTTTACGGTGCTGACATTAGTGGACTGTCAGGGAAGTTGAGAAAGTCTGGCAGCTGTCTTGCCCTCTTTTGGTTGGCACATGTAGATCAGCTTGCTTTGCAGATAAGAGCGGCAGTCTTTTAATCTGGCGGAAACCTAAAGTTTATAAACCAAAGCGTGTGATTATATGGTAGCTGTTTCAAACATGCAGAATGACCGGAAATTTCCCTTCACTTGGGTTACTGCCGTTCATATTCTTCGCATACAACTCAGTGTGGAGCTCTCAAATATGAAGGTGCTTATATGCACAAAGGTGAGGAAAGGTAAACAAGCCATTTCCACATGTAAACCTCTGACAACGTCATGACAATCAGTTTACGGCACTGCCCTCTCTGTCACCACATGATGGCAGATTCTGCAGATCGGATGGGTCCTCACTACAGAAACGCTCTTTCATGTTGTTGGTGAGAGTAGGTGTCTGAGCAAAACGTGTCAGACACATGACGCTGCCTCTCTTCCCTTTTAAAAAAAAAAAAAAAAAAAAAAAAAAAACATGGACTTTGTACTGTGGGTCTGTTGAGGTAAAGACTGATTCGGACGTGTGCTTTCTCACCACCAATCTGCTTCTGTAAAGGTCTCAAAGCCATATAATCTACATGATCACCACCCATACAAGATAATCACTTGCAACAATATACAGAAGCTGTAATTAATCTTTCATTTTCACCATTTTGGAAGCTTCATCTCAGCCAAACCTACACTTTAGCACAGAAAATGAGTCAAAACAGTCTTTCAAAAAGACAAACAGAAAACAAACAGGACCTGCCTGAACTTCCTCAAGAAAAATGGCAATGGTATCGGGAAGGGAAAGGTGGACGCTGTGCGGGAGCAGCTGAGAAAAGTCAGATGTAAGGAAAAAGGCTCTAGTAAGAAGTGGAGGGCATGGGGCAAAGTACCGGGATATAAATAAACCAGGAGTAGTATTTATTAGTAATAACACGTGAAAACAGAAGGCATTTTTAAAGCATAATCACATGACCTACAGGTACATAATCAATCTGATTTATGTTCAGTTCCTGAAAATGAAACAACAAAATGGAAAACAGTCTCAGAATTAGCTGCAGACTGCGTTTTATCCTGTTGCATAATTAAGCCTCCACTGCTGGGCCGCTTGAAACAATGTCATCAATTACACATTATTAATTAACATTCCTAACTGAGGCGTTACAACAGGGGGGTGGTCTCTCCTGGGAGAGTTGAGAGCCAACTGCTCCAACTGATGGAAATCGATTTGTCCCGGGGCAGCTTCATCACTTTATTTGGCGAAGACCGCCGAGCATAGACACTAACCATTCCAAGCTGGAGGAAAATCATTGTCATCTCACAACTCCACCCCCACAATGCTTTGTTCCACTTTTTGTGATGCACTCTAATTCAAAACAGAACAATGAAACTTGGAACAGATTCCTCAGCGAGACAGCGGTCGTTCACCCAATGGGAAGAAAACAAGCTGGGTGTGTTTCATTAAAAACTTTTCCTTTTTTACAATCCGTTTCTATCTGAGACTTACAAGAGTTATGAGTTACAAGTTAACATGACATTTTAAGAGATGATGTGCATAAAAATGATGCCACGGCAGCCCAACTCGTTTTTCCCCACAACCTCTCCTCAGAAAGGTTTTGTTGAGGTCTGTGAAAACTGAGCACGTGAAACAGATAAAATTTTAGATTTGTTTCATAAATAGCAACATGCACTTGTAGCCACGAGCAGCAACAAAGGAAGAAAAGTCAAAAACTGAAGTACTGACATATGAACTTTAACCAAAAGGCCAACATCTACTCTGTATGCTTGTAACAGGGCACAGCATCTCTTACAGCTTCAGGTCAGACCTCGGGGCAGGAAAAAAAAAAGCCTTTAAACAACATTTCTAAGCATCAGAAAGCGTCACCCCATGTAGCCGAATGAGCTCAACTAGTTTTTCATCAGTTGAATATGTCCCATGTCATGTGCAGGACCGAGAATCTTTGAACTGGAATTTTAACCAAACCTATTGAGCCTGGGTTTAGAGGGGCGGCATTTGATATTAGATCAATGTAGCACTATCCATGTTGCTGTAATGCTAATTGTGATGGTCCTATGTCAGCACACAGTACTGCTACAATGTCACAGAGCAGAGCGAGTGCACACAAAGACAATATATCAGAATATCATGAGTCAACACTAAATGAGTCAACACTGAATGAAGTTGATGTTTCAACATTGACGACTCAGAACAGACCTTAAAGTAGACAGAGCAGAAGGTAGCTATCGTTCAGCTGATTTGGTCAGCTGTGTCATTGCTGACACACAGACAGCTTACGTGCCTACTATCATTTCCACAGGTGTTTGTGATGTAGGTGTGTGTCTCCCGTCTGTCCACTCCACCTTCTTGACACGTCCCGTCCTGTTGCCACAATCTACACAATCACTGATGTCACCTTCGTCCACTCAGTCTCACGCACATGCATAGCAAGAAATCGGCACTTTATGATGACGCACACTGCGATCTGCTCATTATATTAAGCCTTGTTTAATGCTGCTAAGACAAAAAATCTCCAGCAAATATGACTTGCTTCATCAGTATCTGGACTAAAGGCAATAAAAATCAGGACTCTTCTCCTCAAACACACACACCCTACTGCTCTAACTATGTCATGCACAATAAGCACACTAATAAACAGAGACCAACACAAATACAGGACAGAGTATGCACGTGTGTGTGTGTGTGTGTGTGTGTGTGTGTGTGTGTGTGTGTGTGTGTGTGTGTGTGTGTGTGTGTGTGTGTGTGTGTGTGTGGACGCCATCCAGGTTATTCTTGGCTCAGACATCACCTCTCCAGCAGTATTGTCTGCGTCGAAAAGAGCAGCAACATTTCAGCTCAAGGTCTGCAAAGGCCATTCGACAGACCCTAAAGTAGACCACGTGTACATTAGAAGCCCACTGTGTAGGCAAGTGAGGCGTCTGCATTAACAAGGTTGGGAAGACTGGGAAAACTGCTCATGGTGAGTATGCTAACCATCTCTCGACAGAAAGGAGAATTTATTTATTTATTTATTTATTTTTTAAAAGCCACATTTGGGGAGGTGGCTGCATAACAGCTACTGTCTGTGTTGCAACTTATTCGAGAGCCCGTTATCGTCCACTCAAAAGCACAGACACATTCTGTGGCTGAACAGGAGTTTAAGGGATGGTGAAAAAACAACTAACTATTCAGTATGGACTTGATCCAGTGTGAGTGCCCCATTACTGACAAAGACAGAAATTAGCTCCCATCAACGCCCGTTTTTATTTGCCCTCTACCCCTCGAATCCAAACTTCCTCAAAAACATAACTCAGAAAAAAAAATTAAATACTGCTTTGGGTTTGTACTACCGAACACTTAGTCACAGCATGCTTTATTTGGGCAGTGATGAAGAAAGAGGTGTTCTACACAGTGTTGAGTATGACCACACTGCTCCAGAATGAAACAACAATGCTTAGTGTGAGGGCACACTTCCAGATACAAAGTCGCTAGCTGTAGAAGTCTATTAGTGCTAGATTTTAAGTACAAATAAATAAATGAAAATTTCTTGTAGGCATTTGTTTACTCTCTTACCTGTCCCCGTCCATATCCATGGTAATATGGATGCCAAACAGGCTGTTGACAGCAGGAGAGGGTGGGTTGGGGCCCTCACTGAGAGGATTCACACCATCTTTTTCTGGCACCACACCGGCAGTGTGCTGAGGTAGGGCATCAGTATTCGGTCCGCTATCATCTGGCTGGTTACTGAAGACGGGGGGAAGGCCTACTGTGGCTCCTCCGTGAGCTCCCTGGAGCTGGATATGTCCTCCTGGGTGTCCGGGACTTGGCACACCCGGAGAAGTGTTGGTTATACTGGGCACTGTGGAAGGCACATTATGGCCACCGCTGTGAGAGGTAGTGGTGGTGGAAGGTGCAGGAGCAATGCCTAACCCTCCTGAAGGCTGAGTCTGACCAGCGGCCTGACAGGGGGCTACCATAGATGGTGCGCCACCAGCTTGCAGCGGTAGGCCCTGGGCTGAAGCTGCTTCTCCACCTGGCACCACTGATCCAGGACCAGTAGGGGTCATTACAGGTGGGGACACTTGTCTAGTTGGGGGTCCTACAGCAATGGAAGTCACGGGAAGGTTCTGAGCGCTCGAGCCAAAGTGGGGCTGATGAGTTGAGTAAGGAAACTGCTGGGCCTGTGGGGCAGCAGGCATGGAAGTATTCTGCTGCATTGTAGATTGGTGCACACCATTGAAGCTGTTAGAGGGGAAGGTCTGAGCAGCTACAGGCAACATATTAACCTGAGCCTGGTATGGTTGCTGTGATGATGAAGTTGTGTACCCCGTGGGTTGGAAGGCACTTGCTCCGCTTCCTATCTGAGAAGCCAAGCTGTAGCCTTGCTGCCAAGACTCTGAAGGGTGTGGGTGGGCAGGGTTCCCAACAGAGGCAGAGTAGCCGCTCTCCGTGGTGGTGTCCAAAGTCTGAGAACTGCTAGTGAAGACAGAATTACCAGTGGCCCCTAATCCACTGTCCCGGTCTAAACTGTGGTCATGAGTCAAAGTGGACTTTATACTGTCACTCCGATTAATATTTGAATCTGAATCTCTCTCATAGTACTCAGTACATGTCCACCTGCCCCGTCTGAAGGGCTCTCCAGTACCATGGTCAAGTTTGATAACTCTGAAACGGGAAGTAAAGTTGGTGCTCACGGGAGCTGTCTGAGCAGCAGTGCTAGATACAGTGGAACCAGGGACCGCACTGGTGGCTGAGCCTGAAACAAAGGGCTGAGCTGTAGCTGACATGCCCACACTTCCTCCAACACTATGTGGGGTAGCACGCCCAGAGACCATACTGATATTATGAGAGAGCCCCCCGTTGACAGGCCCCGTGTTAGGCAGCTGGCCCTCCTGAGACTCCCCGGCATTGCTTAAGGTTTCCTCGGATGAACTCCTGTCACACACCCCCAGTTCGCCCCGAGAGGCGTCAAATATTTCCGACGACACATCCTCCGTCCGGGATTCGTCCGGATCGTCCAAGCTCTCGGCGTCGTCAGGGATGGTGTTCGCCGCCACCTGAGCCTGCGTTACACTCGTGATCTGGAAACAACTTTTCTTCTTCGCCTGCATTTTCGACATGTTGACTAACTGCGTCAAGTTCTGTCAGCTCCCAGATGAAACCAAGAGCTGCGCTTACTGCTCTTGCTAAGTGTTCACAGATAAAGGATTTGACACAGGCATGTACCGTCACAGTACATTTCCATACCGTTCCTCTTTCTTCTCCCTCCTGTCCGAGGGAAAAAAATCGTGTCACAACCGAGGCCAGACCACGACAGGAGTCCCGCAACGTTTCCGCGGTGTCCGGTCGCAGCAGACGGGCCGAAGCTCTTCACCTCCTCCCGGCCTCTCTCTCCCTCTCACACACTGTCTCTCACACACATACACAAACGGTCGGCCTTCCTTGTGTCCCGGCAGCGGAGTTGTAAACAGGCCCTTGTCAAAGTTCTTGCTGAGCAGCTGCCACCGGTACTTTAGTCTGAGGCGGGCCCGGTGTCTCAGACCACTCTCCTCTCTCAGCTATATATGTACTTCTGAGCAGTTAGCCAAGTTATCTGATGTTAGCTACTTTTCCCTACCTCGGCACCAGCATGTGCGACATCATGATGTAAACAACTCCTCGGCTTGTCAAAAAATAATATATAATCCAGCAGTGTGGGAAGAAAACGTCCCAAAGTCGGCGAAGTTTGCCTCTCGCCGTGGGGACAGCTCACTTTTGGCAGCAGCTACTAGCAACTAGCTGACAGATAACCACTTTACTACGGCGGCTGTGAGCTAACGGGCAGCTAACTCCTGCCCGCCGCTCTCCTTACGCGACAAGATGGCAAGCCGAAGTGCATCCTGGGTATGGAGGTCAAACTACTTTTCGGATATCTTAAAAGTAAATTTCACAAATTAAAGGCACATTTTTAAATATATCAAATCTTTCAATTTAAACCTGCCAAACATTAAAAAAAATTATAGTTTATTTTACGTTAAAACATTTTACATTAAAAACGACTCCGTTCATTGCCGTCGTCAGTTCCGGTTGACGTCACACACGCAGTGGAAGCGGAACGATTCTGCCAGTGTTTCGTTACTAGATTGAACTGTTTTGAGGTTTTTTTGTGTTTTCAAACTGATTTTAAATCCACCTTTTGTGTATTGCCATGTATTACAGCGTTTCATATTCAACAGCGCCCCCATAAATCGTCTTAGTTAAAAAAGCAACAGTTTATTTTTAGCTGTACGGCTTTAAACTGACCTCTTTTACAAGAATCGGTTTCTATACGGGAATAATGCGTGACACATGTACTTTTGAGCCATACCTAATATTTTATAGAGTCGTGGCAGTGAGTCATGACGGGTAATTGTTTATGGATGAATCATTTAATTAATCTTAGAGCGCCTGTCATAAGCATTCAAAGCTTGCTTAAGTAACGCAGCTTAGTGCTGTGTATTAATATCAGTGACTAAAAGTTACTACAACTTAAAAGTGAAAAACAGATCATACGTATGAGAAGATCTCACATTAGGCTGTTGCTGCTGGAAAACGTTGACATGAAGCTTTTATCACACAGTCCCAATTCTAAACAAAGTAAGGGTGCTATGTAAAATGTAAATAGAAACTCAATGTAATCATTTTCTAATCTCAAAAACCATATAATGTAATATTTAATATAACTATTTCATAGAAAATATGAGCAAATTGTGAATTCGAGGGGAGCAAAACATCTCAAAAAATTTGGGATGGTGCAACAAAAAGCTGGAAAAGAAAGTGATATTTGAGAGACACAACTGGAGGAACATGCTGCAGGTTAGAGTATCTGGCAACATAATATAAAAAGAGCAACTTACAGATGCAGACTTCATAAATCTGCAAACATCCCCCTCCACAAATTTGGACACAATTTCAGAATCACTGTCTGTGAACACTGTGTTTGTTATGCTATCCACAAACGAGGTTAAAGCTCTATCATGCAAAAAAGAAGGAAAACTGTTGAATCAAAATTTTAAATTCATTTTAGTAAACATGGACGTTCCATCCTCCTGACTAAAGAGAAGAGGGACCATCAAGCTCATTATTTTATCATCAGTCCTTTAAAAAGCCTGTGTCTCTGATGGTATAGGAGTGCGTTAGTGCCTACGGCATTGACAACTCGCACACCTGGAAAGGCCCCATCAATCGTGAAAGGCTTATACAGGTTCTACAGCAACATATGCTCCCATCCAAGTCCATCAGCTGGTCTCCTTGGGCTTATGGACTGCTGTTAAAAGGTGATAACGGTGATAAACATGGCCCTGTCAAACCTTTTTGACACGTATTGCTGCCATCAAATTCAAAATGACCTTATTGTTTCCTTAAAGTTTTGGAAGTTTCAACATTGGATGTGTCTTTTTCATTGGATTTCTGAGAATTGAAAATCACTGTATTCTGTTTTACATTTTACATACTGTCCTAATTTTGGGGGGATTGTGGTTGTAATTTTTTTTAAATATTCATTTACCACCATTAACGTCTAGCTGATAATTACCAGGTGCACTCAGTCTTAAAGTTTTATCCCTCACTGAAATCTGTGAGCTCACACATCCTAACAGAAAATACGGGTCCAGATCAGTTGTGTCATTTGTCAAAACAATTAATTCCAATACATCACAGTTGTTGGAAGACTGCCAATTGTCATTCCCAGTTGTGTCCATGAGACAGGAAATGATTCACTTGGCTCATGGGCAGGTTGACCTTTAATGGGAAATCACATTGCTAGTAGAGGTCAAATTATATGACAGAGTGTTTGTGAGAAACAAATAATTAGTGTTGTAGGTTTTTTGTCTGTGTGTGTTTTGTTTTTTGTTTTTTTGTTGGGGGTGGGGCTGGGGGGGTTGAGGGGGGTTGCAATAGTCACCATGTGGAAGAATGTACACATGGCCAAGCAGCCTGACAGGGACCAGGAAACCGGTGATCCCTGTTTCAATCCAGCGGTTCAGTGTGGACAATGGAGGACTATAAATACCTACATATAGACAATAAACTGGACTATGTTAAAAACACCTCTGCACTTGGGGCGGCTGAGGTCTTTCAACATTTGTCGGTCAATGCTGTCAGAGTCTATTGTGGCCAGTGCCATCCTCTATGCTGCTGCATGCTGGGGCAGCAGGTTGAGGGTCTCGGATGCCAACAGACTCAATAAACTGATCCTCGAGGCCAGTAATGTTTGGGGATGGAGCTGGACTCCCTTAAGGTGGTGTTGTAGAGGCGGATGTTGTCCAAGATAAGGGCAATACCTTATAATACCTGCTAGACAGTACCTCCCACCCACTCCACGACATGCTGGCCAGTCACAGGAGCGCGTTCAGTGAGAGACTGAGATTACCCAAATGCACCACTGAACAACACAGGAAATAATTCCTGCCTGTGTCTCTCTCTCCATACAATTCCTTCATCTTGTTGTACAGTACACAAGTACAATAGTTACACCCTTTTGTACATCCTCTATAGTGAAAATAACAAATAACAAGTTTTATAGTTTAGAGTAAAATGTCAATCATATCACGTATTTAATTGCTGTAATATTGTGGATATTTATAATTACATTCATTTAAATATATTATATCATTTAACTTTGCAATAAATTGTATTATTTAATTTAGTTCAGACTGTTACTGTTCTTATTGTCTTGGAGTTTCCTTAAGGATTAATAAGGTATTTTTGTTCTGATTCTTGCACACAGGATGAAGCGGCTTTTGCACAATTTCAAACTAATCATAACTAACTATTTGTTTTCATACAATATCTGCAAAAATGTTGCTCACTCTGTGCCCCAGGGCAGCTGTGGCTACAACTGTAGCTGCCTCCACCAGTGTGTGAATGTGAGAGTGAATGAATAGTGGAATTGTAAAGCGCTTTGAGGGCCCCGAAAAGCGCTATATAAATGCAATCCATTATTATTATTATTATTATTATTATAAATATGTTCACACAGTATTTGTTTTTTGTTAAATTCAGTGCACACAGGGTTAAGCTGTTTGTCTTTTAAGTTAGAGATTATTCTGTAAATTGTATATGTGAGTATATCTGTGGGAAACTTGTTTCACAAGCTTTCAACTGCTTAATTTGGACTAAAATTCAAACAAATGTAAAATGAAACAAAATCCACATTTATATCTTTTTATTTGTTGAAACTGCCCACACGATGAAGCCTTTTAATCCTGGTATAAACTCAGACTGTCCGGGTTATCATCCGGCATGACCGGACACGAAGAGCTGCTGTCGGTGCTTTCCAAACATGGCCTTTGTGTCATTCCCATTAGTTTGTCATTCTTGCTGTGTAATTTGCATTATTATCTCAGATTATCATTTTGTTTCTCTAAGTTTGTTAAAATAAACTGGCCCTCTGACCACTGGTGGTGATCAGAGGGCCCGGTGGCGCCAGTGTCCGGCAGCCTCGCCTCTGTCAGTGCGCCCCAGGGTGGCTGTGGCTACAATGTAGCTTGCCATCACCAGTGTGTGAATGTGTGTTTGAATGGGTGGATGACTGGTTGTGTAAAGCGCTTTGGGGTCCTTAGGGACTAGAAAAGCGCTAAACAGGCCATTTACCATTTAAAAAAACATATTCTTAAAAAGTAGCTTTTGTTATAGTAATGTAAAGGCCCATAAACTGGAGGGCATTAACACATGTGGCCTTGAGCACTCACTCCTCTGGGGACAGAAATATTTTCATTATGGACAGAAGTAAAACCTGTTTAAAAATAGAAGGGGAGGAGGAGCGGGAGGGTGGAGCCCGATTGTGACACATCTCATATCTGGGTAATGTGTTTGCTGGCCAGGTGATTTCACAATGCAAACTTGAATTCATGCGGCCGCAGTGACTCAGACAGCATGAGTGGCTCTATTGCAACTCACAAGATACGAATCCCAAGATGTGAATCACACAGATTTAATGATATGGGCTCATAAAACCTTTGGCAAAATGGGGGGCGTGTTGTCTTGTGTATTATCTCAGAGTGTACATATTGTATATGCATGTGTTCATATATCGCTTGCACTTTGGATTAGATGGCAAACTGCTCTTTAGTCTAACTAAGTCTAATCTAGTCTAGTTTTCAACACCATAACCTATTTTTCCAGATTTTATCCACACTAGTAACTGATATTGACTTATTTCCAATGACCTGATGGCTAGAGGTTATTGCGTCAGAAAAAAGCAAAGGCTTGTGCTCAACTGCTGGGTAGTTTGTCTCAAGGTCAGTGCATGACACAAAGAAAAATAAATGTGTCATAGCTGATTATTTCAGAGGCTTCAGTTGCTTTACAGTAAAGAAGGATTGTTTTTCATGACTTGTCACAAAGCTTACATTTCTCTGTTATTTTTGCTTGTAGCGGTAAGTTGTGAAAGCTTGCAAGGGATCTGAAAAATTGAAATGTGATGATAGGTTACAACACAATTAAATTTATATAGCGCCACATCACATTAGCAGTCACTTTAAGGCGCTTGTTATTGTAAGGTAGACCCTAGAATAATGCAGAGAAAATCCCAAACAACCCTGTATGAGTAAGCACTTGGCAAAAGTGGGAAGGAAAAACTCCCTTATAACAGGAAGACACCAGCTCAGGATGGGGCAGCCGTCTGTTGCGACAGGCTGGGGGGAGGGGAGTCATCATGGTGGTTTGAACAAAGCTGCAGTTAAATTTCCTTCAAAGGTCCTTTGTTGCATCTCTTTCCTCTCATTTCCTGTCACTTCTCATCTGTGATTGTTTGCAAAGGTTAAAATGTAGGAAAATAAATTGATTTATTTACTTTCTTCTTTGCTGTAGCTAAATCTATATGTGCACGGTGACATCCACGTCCAAGTGAAAAATTCCATGTTTCTATCATCAGAATAAATATGTTTAAAGGCTTGCACAGTGTAGTTAGAAGTATTGCTTCATTTCTCTGTTTATTATTTGTATTTATTATTTCATGAGGGAAATAAAGATGTTAATCTGCCTTCACAAAGGAAGAAGGTTTCTTGGGTTTTTTCCCACATAAAACAAACAAACAAAATTATGTTTTTAAGGTCAGCACCCTTCATGCTCTTTTAATTTAGTCAAATATAGTACAGATGTTCCAAGTAAATGTATTTAACTCTTGTGTAGAGTTCATTTTTTTGTTACTCATCCAGCATTTGTGGGCCTTTAAAGTCAATACAGCCATGATTATTTAAGTAAAAATACTTAACAGATATTTACTTTATTCCAGTTCCAAACAATGCAGACCACATAATTAATATTCAGAATTGACCCTAGTTAAAAAGGTGCCATTTATTTTTTGTATTTTTGTCATAAACAGAAAATTATGGGTGAAAAAAAAACATGTTTATCTTAAGCAGAGTTCAGAGTTCAGCCCAGTTGAATAGTCTGTTTGTGCCAGCCTATAAAAATATCTGTGTTGTGTAAGTGCTTCTTGTACTTGATGATGTGTCGTCCTGCCAATCTTTCACACACACAATGCAGCTGTTCTTTTTGAATCTAACAGAATTTAGATTAAATCAGGGAGCATCTCCTGTTTTTGAATTTCTAAATGGCATCTAGGGTGAAAAGTTGGCTCATCTCAGAGTTCACTGATGCTTCTTCAAACTCACTTTCACTTCACTTTGAATTGATTTTGTTGCTACAGCACCTGGTTGAGCCGGTGGGCTGTCTACTGAAGGTTGGAGTCCTTGTTATAAGGTTCTGGGTTGGAGTCCGTTTCCTGCGTGTTGACATGGAGGAAACAAGCAGCAATGACTGAGCAGGCGACGAAGGACCAGGGTAGGACATTTATACACATGATAATGAGGTTAGGGATAAACAGCTGGGAGATAGATCAGGAATACTGAGGAGAGGGAAGTTAAACTAGACAGTGCAGACAAAGGACCGACAAAACAGCAAGTAACTAAACATGAAATCAAAGACAAAATCAAGACAAAGCAATGCAAAACAGAACACAGAGACATGAACAGACATGAGAACATTAGAGAGGAAAGAGATGTAAACTAAAACCAAGATAGGAGCCAGGGGCTTAAAACCAAAGAAACATCATTGAATACTGCAACAAGGCCCAAAACTCAACACTCTGTCCTGGACTCAGGAACCCTAACACTATCCAGTAAAGTCAAAAGGACTCCCTTCTTCCTCTTCATCATCTTCCAAATCTTCTCTCTCGTCTAAAATCCCTGAGCAGAGAATCTTCTTCAAATAAATAGCTCAACACAGGAGAAGCTGTTTATTCCCAACCCCAATTTACAGCTGGTTACCTCTACACTTTCATGACCCACGGGTCCAGTGGACCCAAACAACACATTTTTCATTTCAGATCAATTTTACTTATAGCACCAAATCACAACTGTCGCCTCAACACATTTTCTATTATACAGTAAAGACCCTACAATCAGATGACTTACAGCTGTCTTAAAGCAAGCTCCTGGTGAGAGTGGGAAAGAAAAACTCTGTTTCAACAGGAAGAAACTTCTGGCATAATTGGACATAGTAGAGAGCTGGAGTTTAAAATTAATTACTGTATAAATAAATGTGTGAAGCCAGTGTGAAGTCCCACAATGCCACACAAAGGTTAAGGAAGCTGCTGTCAGTGTTTCATTTTAAAAGAAACACTCAAGCGAAGTATGAGAAGGACAAGGTTGCACTTTATTGCTTCGGTCACTTCCTGCAAGTGTTCAGAACAAAATTGGAAATATTTTGTTTAATGTAAAACTAAAAAGCCGAATGAATTCTGTTTGAATGCAACACAAGGACACTTCACTCAGCTCAGAGACTCCAGATTTCAACCCTACGACCTCTACCACCACTCTGATCTTCTTTGCATTTTCATTAAAGCTTTTTTTTCAAGGATGATGAATAGCGCAGGTTGAAAATAGCATTGCTATGTTATTCCCCTGACACAACTCGCTCTCATTAAATTACACAGTTACATAATGTCCGGATGGCAACTCACAAGGTCTGCTTGACAAAAACAATTTCATTTGGTTCTTAGATAAGACAGAAAAGATGGAAAACAGCCCACAACATGAGAATTCATAACTAAATGTCAAAGCAATAGACCTCATTTTATTTAAAATCTAATGAAAGTAGAAGCAAGAATGCAAGTGTTGAAAACTATATAAAGAATCTTTTTAATCGTTGCGTAGCACAGCGGGGAAAAGCCAGACCCTTAAAGTAAAAACATGTCATTTTTCTGTTGCACACGGCTCTGGTATGTTGTTTCACGGTTAGATATGTTTTTATTAGCTGAACATCGCTTTGTGTTTCTCTCTAAATGGACCTGGAAACAACTCCTTGTAAAAACAATATTGCAACATCAGTTGCAACAAGCCCTCTATACTTAGATGCTCTCCTTTAGTAGCAGGCTGTGCGTGGGCTTTCCCAGCCCCAGCCAAAGTGTTTGTGTAGCTGGTTGTGTTTATTTACTCTGGTCTGAGGGCGAAGACTACCAGGCTGTGTTGCGAAGCGTGTCCCAGTCCAGCACGCTGGGTCCACTTTCAGTTTGCCACCACAGGAACAAGACAGGCCTTGTGCCGCCTGTATTTTGGGGCCCGGGGTCCAGGCCAGCGGTCACTTTCAGCAGCCCAACCTGAGGAACTTCTGGCCTTTAGCAAAGCATTGTGGGCCTTGAGAGTACATGATTAACAAACAGCCTGACCAAACATCAATCAGCACTCGCTAAAAAAAGAGATTCCCAAGAGAGAAGTGTACAAGGGGTTGGTTCAGGGCAACTTGACCAGCCTGAAAGTGAAAAAAAAAGTCATATCCACGTGAACCTTGTGCACGGTTTCAGGTTTACTGGGCTCCGTTTCCACAGAAAACACACTTTGACTTGTTAGTCCTGACCGGGAGCATTTATTTCTCCATGTCTGACTGCTAATAAAAGTAAGTGTTAAATAAAGTCAAACTGCCATGATGAGTATGCTTTTCAAGGAGCAGCTCTGTTCCCCCCACATGAGGCCGGCTGTGAGTTCCAGCGATGCACAGAAACAGCTCAGAGTTAAAGTCTGCTATATTTTTGGAGGCTACTGCTCATAGTTTTCTCTCATTCCATAGTTTTACCTCATAAATCCTCTCAGGGGAAGCCTATTGGAAGCCTAGATGAGTTGTTGCACAATATCCTGACATTATATAACACAGTATGTGATGTAATCCATAAAATGCAAAGATTTCCCCTATATGGACATGGCATTGAACCGAGCTTTCAAGTAATGTTGCAATACATAAATAACGTGATGTTCGGTGGCTTGTTTTGACACTGAGTGTACTGCATATGTCACCTAACTCATCGAACTCACACCGGAATAATCGTTTTTTCCTTTTGGAGCTTTTTCCACTAACTGTGAAAACTCTGACTAATAGAGTTGACTTCCTTGTGTGTTGAACATCAACACACAAGGAAGTCAACATCGGCGTTGCATGTGAAATCATTTCTGATCATTTCATTGCTGAACCTGCTTGTGTAACATGTGTTTTTGTTCCTTCTAATTTCCTTCAAAACCAAAGGCAGGTTGCATACAATGTCATGCTTCAGGAGAATAACAGGGAATTTGGACAAAATTTTTCCCTTCAAACTCTGAATCAGAGGCGTTGAGTCCCTACGCAACTGCATTCATCATCTTCAGTGCAATCCCTTCATAATTTTAAGCTGGGACAAAGAAAAAGTGAGAAGGCCCTGCTTTTGTCTTCTTCCCCGAGAAGAGGGCTTCATATCGTTACAGAGCAACAGAGCGGTTTGTCAGTATTACTTAGATGAGTGCACATACACTATACTGATACATGTAATGCAATTTATCAAAATCTAATTATAGCTGGAGGACTAAGACTGATCCAACAGCTTCAATGTCAGAACATGAAAGAACATGTAGGCTAATTTAATGTTGGATCTGGGAGCCAAATCACAATTTCAGGGAACTGCTTTCTAGTTGTGCTGAGATTTACAGTGATGTCTGTATTTTTTTCATTTATTGAAACCAACAGAAACTACAGTAAAATTAATTAGCAGTCACTGCTGGGAGCACCAGTCATATGTGCTTTGACTCACCTTTTTGTTGCACCACCTTAATTTCTCCAGAAAAACCACAAAATTACAGTGCAGGAAAGATGCAGAGCAAGCATGGTTTCTATGAGCCATAGCAGCATCTCTCTCTTTTTTTATTATTGTTATAATGCTTTTCTACTGTATTTGAGCACACACACACACACAAACCCTCAAATGAACGCACCAAGAGCTACCTGGTATTTAGTATTTTACCCAAGGATATTTCCCCATGCAGGCTGGAGGAGCCCACTTTACCTCCTGAGCTACAGCCGCCCCAACTGGTGATGATGGTGCAGTTTGATCTTTTGCACACTGGTCTAAAATCTCATACAAGTGCTACTCAGCGTTGCACTAGAGACAAAGGACAAGCCTTTTTGGGGGTGTTTTACTCCTACACTGTGTTGCAAACTCCCGCTCCTGAACAAGACATAAACAATAAGAGCGCAGACATGCATATAATATGTAAGGAGTTTTCCAACCATACTCCCACTATAAAGCACTGTATGAATTCATGTGTGATGGGGTGAATGAAGCTTGTGATTAAAAAAAAGTACTTTGAGTGCTCAGTCAGAGTAGTGATGTGCTATTTAAAGCCTGAATGTGTCTTTGCTTGAAATAGAAATGCATATGTTCCGGTAATTTTCTAATAACAGTTCAAGATGGAAGTGCTTAATTTGCCTAATTATGAAAATACCAAGCCACCAATAATTACAAGCACACAGTTAAAGGTCTTGGAGGTTTAAAACCCTTGCAACACGTTGAATAACGCTGTTAGGGGAAGTGAGAGAACATTCCTTGGGAGGGCAGATTTTTGAGCTCTAATCCTGAACGAGACGGCTTCATGGCTTCATTGTGTAAAAAAAACGCAGCAGTGACCAAATAAAACCGTAGAAATCTCTTTTATCCAACCACTAGGCCTAAAGGACTATCTCTCAAGTGTCTGACAGAGAGAAACTCGATGATTCATGAATCCAGCTACAGGTTGCTGAGCATGCAAACAATAGTGTGCACGCCCACTTAGAGCCGACCTTGTATGTTTTTCATGCTTATGTGGAAAGTTTAGAACTGCAGCAAAACAATAACAGAGCAAATCTCCAATCCCCTCGAACAGTTTCCCCTTTTTTTGGGATTTTGGGTTATTTCCTCGAAGATACTGTATGATGTAATGCAGGGGCGCATGTTGCCTAAGCAGAGCGAGCATAAACAGGCATTTGTGAGGGAAAGGAGAACTGCCTTTGGTGGAAAATTTGCAGTTATTATATTCTGCTCTACCTTCAGATGTTTATCTCGATCGTTCAGCTGAATCATTTTGACAAAAACATCTTGTTCCCAGAAAATGATTTATCTGATGAAACAGAGTCTTTATTCCTAAACAAACCTCCTACATAGTCAGAGGATTGCAAGCGTCTTTGTGTCTCCAGCACACACATAACTAGCACACAAATATCAAAATGTAGTTTTTGTTTTTTTTAAAAAAGGTGCCTGTTTGAGCGCAATATTTCATGTTTATAGATTTTTGTAGTTACATTTGTGGTTGTGTTAGAGGTGAAAAGTCAAACTTGTTCTTTGATCCCAGCCTTTAATTTCAAGCTACAGATGCCCCCGTGCATGTCAGCATGATGAGATGTGGGTTATTTCAAGTAAAATCAAAAGAAGCGATGTTTAAAACATCCAGCCGCCTCCATCTGCAGTCGTCAAAGCTAAAATCTATGAAGTATTAATCATTGATGCAGAAGAACTTCTCAGGGCTGCAGCTTGCATCCTTGCATGCTCTGAGGCCTTCAGGGCCGGTGTTCTGCAGGTTTGAGATGTGTCCTTGATCCAACACAGCTGATTTAAATGGCTAAACGACCTCAATTTCATTAATTGTTAATTATTTAAATACATAAACCTCTGATTTTCTATTGCAAAATGATTGCTTCATGTTTATGAGGGCAAGCATGCTGACACCTATTTCTGCTGTGCCCAAGACTTTTATAGGTTAATAAAATCGGCCTATTTTAATGTGATTATCGGCATTGATAAGCAGTGATGAGTATCTGATAGCCAGGAGATTTGGGACGGTGAGGTCACAGACAAACAGACTCAGGGACAGCTTTTATAGCCCTGATCAGTGCTAATACCTGATGTTGCACACATACTTTTTTTTAACTCTGCACATGCTGTCTATATTTTATTCTATACATATGGTAATTATTTATTGTGATTTGATTGCCTTTCATGTAGCAGTGATGTGGGAAAGTTCTCCAGTTTGACACTGTGACTGTGCAATGAAAATAAAGAGTTATACAGTTAGGACTATAATTTGTTAGGCAAAGATACAAAGTTTGTATTTCTACCTCTGTACACCACTACAGATGTTGTAAAATCAAAGAACCAGCATGTGATTTAAGTGCAGACATCAGCTTTAATTCAGTTTAGTTTAAGTCACAGTCCCCCATCTTCAGAGGCTCCTAATTAATTGGACAACTGACTGATGACTGGTGAGGCCTGTTCCCTTGGTACTTCAAAAGAAAGTGACAAAGTTTTGAATTTGTGTTTTATAGCTTTTCACTTTAATTTCAAATATGAGGCCCCAAGAGAACTCAGTTCAAGTGACAGAGGCCATCACTGAGCAGAAAAACAAACACAAACTTCTCAGAGAGATAGCAGAAACTTTAAGAGTTGCCTAATCAGCTGTCTGGTCCAACAGGCCTGATAGACTACAGAAAGCAACTTAAGTCTATAATAAGACAAGAAAAACAACTTCACGATATCTAACCAGGTCAAGAATGCTCTCGAGGAGACAGGTGAGTCGCTGTCAAGGTCTAAAATCAGAGGATTTACAACAATGTGCAAACAGGAAGCCAGTGTCGTCTGAAGCATACCACATTACTGTCGAAGATGGAGGCGGCAGTGTTACGGTGTGGGCACGTGTGGCTGCCGGGGGAACGGGGTAACTGGTGTTTCTCGATGACATGAGTGCTGATAGAATATTTAAAATGAGGTTAGTTTGTCCAGACTCCAAAATTGCTGTAATTACTAAAGAGCTTCTGTGAACCTTTAAAAAAACAACAACAAAAAAGAAAAAGAAAAAAACACTTCAATTAAAGCTAAAAGCCTGCACTTTGGTCACACGTGACTGTTGTGCTGTACAGAGGCAAAAAATAAAAAGTCCAACAAATTATGGAGCTAACCGTACGTCAGACATCGAGTTAAATGGGACAGGGAAAGAAGGAAAGTGCACTGTACTGCATATATGTGCCTACACTTGATAGAGTATTTGGGTCATCGCCTGCCCCCTATGACTCAACGAGTTTTGCTCTGAGCAAATTACATATATGGTTTCTTTATAGGATACATTTCAAAATAAGATGTACTTTCTGGGCGGTGTTGACTATTGCTACGCTGCAGCGTTAAAGAAAAATTGGGCAATTTCGATAAAGTTGCCCAAGTCAAAAATCTGCATGACGATTTATTGCATTACACTAAATGATTACCGACAGCCTACTTAACCTCTCACTCTTCAAACAGCACATCTGCAAACATTCATTGTGTTATCCTTCCTACTCTCTTCCTCCCACCAGCCTTACAGGACTCACTGTCTTGCGACCTTTGGCCTGACAGGCCATAATGTTCCCCTACTGTTTTTCCAGCAGGTGTACTTCCATCTCTTAATCTCCTCATTGTGTTCCAAGTCCTGAACAACCTATTTTCTTAATTGCCAGACTTGATCTGGATTACAGTGAGGGCCATCAGGACCATCAGGAGGGTTTAGGTTGGGTTGAGAGGTGCGCGTGGGTGTCCCAATCTCCAGCGATCTATCCAGCTAGCACTGGATAAACAAAATGAATATGGTCAGGCTCACGCAGGTTCTGATGCTGTGCTGTTTAACAAAGGGGGTGACACTGGTTGGTTTTGTGAATCTGGTTTTTAAAAGCTGATGATGTTAGCATGTAGGAGGCAAAGAGGGTCTTGCAGGAAGACTCAGTTCAATACTGTGCCACCAAGAACTGGGGCACATTTAATCTGAAAATCTGCTGCGGTTTCCAGGATGAATGACATGTTTCCTTGAATGAGTGTGCACCCTGCTGTGCAGGAGCATCGCAAAAGCAATTTCTATGTACATTTTCTTTCAGAATGTGACTGTGTCGAAGCCTACTTAAAGAATCAGCTATGACAGGTGCACCAGAGTGTGCTACTGGGGTATAGCGGACTTTTAACGTTCGACTACCTTTGGAGCATTAACAGCATTCATTTTGTTACAGATGTTTTAATATTGTCTGATTAAAAATTAGATTGTTGGTGTTGACTGTCCTGAGTGCAGGTCATTTGATTTCACTGTGAATACATGTGCTGGAATGATGATAAAAACCTTGATCTGGGACTCTCCACCAATTGCTCTTAGAACTGAAGAAGCTTCTTGGATGAGAGGTGAAACCAATGACTGTAGAAAACAGCAGAAGAAATCTTTTATACAGTCATTGGGTGAAAGGTCTTGAAGAAACTTAAAGAAGTCCTGACGCTTTTCTTTCCAAGCTCCTTAGACTACGATGACTTGGATGACTGAGAATCTTCACAGACATCTTTAGTCGTGAATCTTCTTGCTCCTAATTACAGAAGTTGGCTCCAGTGTTTCTAAAAACGATCTCTCAAAGGAAAATGTCTTGATGTGTGAAGAGCACAAGAAACAGCACAAAGCTGCTGCCTGGAAGGACAAAACTGCACCAATGTTTCATTTTTATGCATCTTTAAATTTTTTTAAAAAATAGACAAAGAACATTAAATAATCAGATAAAACAGCTTAAACAAAAGTGTGACTTCTTGCTGTTTGCTAACACTGACACCAGATCAATAATCCTGCAGAAACTAATGTGTTTCCCCTACAGCAGCTACGCCTATTATTTTATTTGTTTGTTGTCAGATTAAAGCGAGGGCGGTCTTCACGGCAGGTAAATGCCTGCAAAATTTTCAAAAGATGAATCATTTTGAAATTTTAATGTGACACAGCATAGAAAGCTCTCATTATAGAGACAGCCTGCAGAAAACTTGTGGTGAAGCTGTAGGACCTGAGCAGTTGAAGTCTGTTCCTGTGCCTTTAGATGAGAAGGGGGTAAATCACGGGCGAGTGCCAGCATGTGTGTGTCTGTGTCATCTGTTAATACTCGAAACAAACCTGAGGACAGCAACAGAGTTTTGACTTAGCTTATTCAACAACTTTTCCCACCGTACTTACTTGCCAGCTTTCATCGATTTGGAAGAGTGCTATGATGTAATTCTACATAAACTTCACTGTTCGGACTCGTCTTCTCTCTTGCCCGAGGACCTCTCGCGGTGACAATGCCAAGTCTTTTATTCCCCCTCATCCAGCAGCTCTCCAGCACCATCTGTGTCAGACTGCCATCATGACGCCCCTGGGCTGCTGCAATAAACACTTACAACCACAAGGTGTCGTCATTGAGCAGTAAAAGCATTCTCTTACTTTCTCTGTGTGTATTTAAATATCTATTCATATATAAACTGGGATGGTTTTAAAAAACCTATTAAGAGATTATAATAAAATAAAAAATACATCAATAAAACAAGAGATAAATCAGATTTAAAAAGAGAAGAATAACTAAATGGATTAAGAAAAATTAAATTAAAAAAACAAAGAAGAATGCTGCTCACACATATAGCGGTCAACCCACAGATGATGAAGGAAAATGGAGGTCTTGTTAAATCCTATTACTTGGCCCGAGTGTGCAACATTATGGCTCCATAAATCAAAAAGCAATTAAAAGATCCAGCAGAGTAAAATCAAAGATCACTGGTGTCAAATAAACTCACTCACATGCACAGACATACACACAAAGCGATATATGCTGCAGTGGCGCACCCCATTTACTATTCTTTTGACTTGCAAATGACAGCCGCTCTTTTAGGAAGACTTGCATTGTGGCTGTGAGTTGTGTGGGTGAGTGGGTGGGTAGTGGTTTGCGGGTGGGTACCGTGCAGATATGTGTAACTGTATTCATATACGACAGTGGGTGGGGTTTTCAAAGGGTTAACCAGGTGTTGCAAATGTGTCCTCAGAGCTTTATAGTTAATTGAATAAATAAAGGTCAGTCCAGCAGCTCACCAGGAGTCAAGCTGTCATAAATGGACACCTTCAGGAGTGTGTCCACCTGACCGAAGGCATTTGTGCATAAATGTTTACTGCTGTGTTAATCAAATGAGCATGAAATATAACGCAAACAAAACATCCACAAGTGGCGACTCAGTTTTGCTCTCTAGGATTTTACCTTGTGGTTTCTGTCTTCTAAAAAAGCCACTCAGGAAGTGCATCAACTGGAGTTTTTTGAGCTCAACTTGAGTTTCACAGTGTTTTGAACCTGCATCTTCTCCACCATCAACACAATGACAGTCAATGAGCTCCCAACTTCAAAATAGACCTCTTCTGCTCATCTCAGGATGATGCTTATTTGCCTTAAACTGGGTTTTTATGAAGCCAAGTTTCTTCTAATTATCTGCTCCTTACACACGGATGTTGTGCCTGAGCTGACCACATGGCCTTACAACCACACTACATCCCACCTGCACACAGACTGAGCTCATTATTCAAAATCCACCACCGTAACAGTCTTCATCTGACAGAAAATAAAGAAATTATAACAGCTCCAATTTAAACCGGCTTGTGTTGTTCTGTTTTTTGACTAAAAGAAACATATGTCTTTGTGATTGTTTCAAAGATGCTGTAAAAACTGCACATTTATTGGCTTTGAAGATCATTTCCTTTCCCATTCCTCTTTTACAATGGCAGTAGCATGTTTCGATGTGGGTAATGGTATCTGTGTGTTTCCCCCACGAAGTCATAATGTTTCACAGTTACCTCACATTAAGATCTATTCTTTCTTCAACAACACTAATGTGCCACTGGTGAATAAAACCCTCAAGAATCTCACTATTTTCAATCAGAGCAGGTAGGAAGGTAAACAGAGAGATAACAGCACCACCTGCAGAATCTCAGAGAGAAAATTCAAAGAGACGGCCACAAAGTTTGGATAAGGAACAGGTGACTTTTTCATAGTGCAGGGCAGAAAGAGCCAAGAGGTGTGACTTGAAGGAAACAGAGCGAGGAGCATCATGCATGCCTTTGTACATCCCAAGACCTACAGCATGTCTAAGTCGCGATATATGAAATGATATTTCTTACTTATGTTACACTTTCGAAAATTCAGTTTCTATAACATCAGTTTATTTTCACATAAACCTGCCACAGGTATGTTTATCTATCTGACCGCTCATGAGTGCGCTTCACTCTGTGCGACCTGCGTACGACTGAAGATGTCTTCAAAACAATACTAAAATGAACAAGGAGCTACAATCGTCATAAGAAGCTAACACAGAACAAAAAATGATCCGAGGATGAAAATAACCCTCCACAATGAGATTCACATTCTCTTCATCCTTCACTATGAATCATGACTATTCATCTGAGCAGAACACTGGTGCTTTATATCCAGTCCGTACATCATACCACAGAAGCACCAGTGAATGCAGAGCTGCATTTACAGTAGCGTGCTGCTGAAAGGCTGCTTCACTCAAAAATGATGGATTATAAATACAAATAAAATCAGATTCATTCCTTTGTCTTTTTATTACCTTTTTATTTCAAGAAGACCAATATATGGGTGCTGGAATATGAAGAAGAGTCTATTGAATCTTTATCGTCATTCCTAAGAACAAATAGGAAATTAAAGAAGAAAGTTCATCTCTACTTTCTCCAGGTTTTTCTTTTCCTCTAACCTCTGTAGGCCAGTCCTTCTGGCCACATCATCGCCCTGGGGGTGGGTTTACACAAGGTAACTATCGCGTGTGTCGTGGACTACGGGTCACGCGTATTTGCATGCCCACATTTTACAAGTGTCTTCACATGAGAAAACTTTTGTGTGCTGAGAATCCATTTGCATGTGTGCGTGCCGTCCACACCTACTGTCACGATCAGTGTACGTCCACTCAAGCTGGGTGGGTACCTGTGTGGAGATGTTACTGTTGTTGTTAACCAATAAATATGTTTAAACTTTAATTCTCCAGCTCTGCCCCGACCTCATTGGATAAAAATACTTTATATTTAAAACATTTCTTGAAGGGAAATTCATCACATGCATCTATTAAAGAACCAATGAAAATGCTTCTGATGGCTCATCTGTCAAAGCTGTCCATGGGCTTTCTCAAATGGAGAGCATGTGTTCATCCACTGGTGAGTATCCATCGCCTCCTCAGTCTTGGCTGCTATTGATTTTCTATTGTCTGTGACAGCCGGGACCTGGTGAGCAGAGAGGAGACATTTTCTAGGAAAGGAGCTGCTCCAGCACTCCATCTTCTCTACCTGCTGCTGCTCAATATTTAATGCACTGCACCCAAGCTGCCCCAGGAAGGAATTCAAGTTAAAAACAAACAAACAAAGAAGCTCAGTTTCCTTTTTAAACCATGTCTGTTACGTTGGGGTTTGTTTCATGAAACAAACAGTCGCATTGCTGAGGATGTGGAAAAATGCAAAAGAGAGCACGCTTTAGCATTAAATCACCCCAGCATAACTCTTTACAGCTTAACAACCCAATGACAAACATACTGTATTTTTAAAAATGTGTGAATTGCGCACAAAAATCCAAGTTTGGGAAATTATTTTGTCCAAAACACTGATTTATTCAGTGACTCTGAAACATCTTAACTAGTGCTATCAGCGTTCATCTCGTTGAAATGACATTAACGCCATAACCGTGTTAACGCAGCAAATCTCCATTAGTGAGTTAACGCAGATCACGGCGCTAATGCGTTAACGAGCTAACCGCGCTAACACGTTGACGCCGTGCAGCCCCATGCACAGGGCGATCCTATCGCTATCGGAGATTTGCCGCGTTAATGCAGTTATGGCGTTAATGTCATTTTAACAAGATTAACGCTGACAGCACTAATCTTAACCTTTGAGAAATTTCATGTCCCATCCATCCATCTTCTGCTTATCCGGGCCAGGTCGCGGGGGGAGCAGCCTAAGCAGAGAAGCCCAGATCTCCTTCTCCCCAGCCACCTCCTCCAGCTTCCTCTGGGGGAACACCAAAGCATTCCAAGGCCAGCTGAGAGATATAATCTCTCCAGCAAGTCCTGTCCTGGGTCTGCCCTGGGGCCTCCTCCCAGTGGGACATGCTCAGAACAGGTCATCTAAGAGACGCCCAGGAACCATCCTTGTCAGATGCCCGAACTAGCTCAACAGGCTCCTTTCAATATGTAGGAGCAGCGGCGTTACACTGAGCCCCTCCCGCATGCCCAAACACCTCACCCTACCTCTAAGGGAGAGGCCAGCCACGCTTCAAAAGAAATCTAATTTCCACCACTTGTATCCACAATCTCGTTTTTTCGGTCACTACCCACAGCTCGTGACCATAAGTGAGGGTACGTAGATCGATCAGTAAATTGAGAGCTTTGCTTTTACATTTAGCTCTCTCTTCACCATGACAGACCGGTACAACATCTACATCACTGCAGCCACAACACCAAACTGTCTGTCCCACTCTTCTCCCGTCACTCGTGAACAAGACCCTGAGATACTTAAACTCCTCCACTTGGGGAAGGAACTCGTTCCTGACCCGGAGTGGGCACTCCACCCTTTTCCAGCTGAGGACCATGACCTCAGATTTGGAGGTGCAAGTTGGAGTCCTTCACCCGATGAAGCCAACAGAACCACATCATCTGCGATTCTAAGACCACCCAAGTGGAAGCCTTCTGCCACTTGGCTATACCTAGAAATTCTGTCCATAAAAATTATGAACAGAATTTGTAACAAACAGCAACCCTGGCGGAGTCCATCACCCACTGGAAACAAGTCCAACTTATTGCCGGCTATGCAGACCAAGCTCCTGCAACAGTTATATAAGGATTGAATGGCCTGTATCAACGGGCCAGACACTCCATACTTGAAGCACCTCCCATAGGATACTCAGGGGGACACGTTTGAATGCCTTCTCCAAGTCCACAAAACACATGTAGACTGGTTGGGCAAACTCTGATGCATCCTCAAGTATCCTCAAGAGAATAAGGAGCTGGTCCAGTGTTCCACAACCAGGATGAAAACCACGCTGTTCCTCCTGCATCCGAGGTTCGACTAACAGATGGACTGTACTACTTTCATATGTATGAGTCAAAAATAGGTCCCTTTTTTCCCCTGCTGCTACACAAGACAAAGACTGAACTGGGGTCATGAATAAATAATTTTGTTAAATTGTGGCGAAAAAAGGTCCTGAAATGAGTGCAGTTCAGGCTTCTCAAGACAAAGCAGAGCTACCTGCCGATTCTGCCGTGCAGGACTAAAGGTTGGTAACTTCTAACCCTATGTCCTCCTGCTCTAGTATTTATAATGTTACATTAAAAATAACTCGGCTCTTTGCATCGTAAACATGCTGGTGGTCACTGTTCATATATTTCTTCTTCTTTTGGCTGCTCCCTTTAAAGGGCGACACAGCAGATCGACTGCCTCCATCTCACCCTATCCCTAGTATCCTCCTCTGCCACACCAACCCTCTGCATGTTCTCCTTCATTACATCCATGAATCTTCTCTCAGGCCTTACACTTTTCTTCCTGCCTGGTATCTCCATAGTCAACACCATTTGTACAATATATCTACAATCCCTCCTCTAAAAATATCCAAACTATTTTAGCCTTGCCTCTCTAACTTTGTCTTCAGCATTGCTTATAAAGCCTTGTTATCATTTATCTTTCAGTGCCATAGAGCTGCCTTGAAAACATGCAGTGGAGCAATTCATGGATATTTTTCTTCAATAAAAATACAGAGAATAGCATTTTTTTCTTTTACAATATCTTCAGGCTGTTTGAGTACAGTGAGCTCATTGTTGTGTTCAAGAAACCACATTGAGATGATCTGAGCTTTGTGACATGGTGCTTCATCCGTCAGAAGATGAGTGCACTGTACTAATAAAGGGATGAACACGATAGGAATATTCAGGTAGATTGTGGTGTTGAAAAGATACTCAGCTGGTACTTAAGGGCCCACAGTGTGCCAAGAACATATCTCAACACCCTGACACAACGCCGCTTGATAAAAGGCAGGATAGAGCCACGTTTTTATGTCCTTTACGCCAAATTCTGACCCTACCATCCGAATGTTGGAGCAGACCAGGTGAAGTTTTTCCAATCATCTGGTGTCTAATTCAGGAGAGCCTTTGAGAAGTGTAAGCTCAGTTTCCTGTTCTTAACTGACAGGAATGGCACCTGGTGTGGTCTTCTGCTGCATGTCTACATGCCTAAATGCACTGAGTTCTGCCTTGTGATTGGCCGATTAGATATTTGCATTAAGGGGCAGTTGAACAGGTGTGCAAAACATCTGATAAAACCCTACATTGTCTGAAAGCATAATTGCCTTTTTTTTATAAAGCAGGAGTGAACATGTTTGACCTGTTTTGTTTTTTTTTAAACCAAAAAGGGTTTTTTTTGTCTTGTCCCATTAGTTTATCAAGAAATACTCCACAAATATAAAAAAGTATTTCTTTAAAGGCTTCTTCCTCAACCTGCATTTGCAGTCCATGACAGGGGTTATTGACGATGAACTTCCTTGTGGTGCAAAGTCCAGGTAATAAATAAATAAATGCAAAAAGGCTGTGCAGTGCAATTTGGCGCAAATATAATCATATCAATGCTGCCAAAGTGTTTGCTTCCTTGTACTCTGAACATGTCCTGCTTTTTTCAAAATGCCTCGACACAGCCTGTTTAACAGGATACCACAGCACATTTGTTGAAATCAGGGCGTGCGCTACACTACAAGAAAACACTGAAAACTTTTTTTTCTCCAATCCAGTCTATTCATTTCAGTGAGAAAGTGAGACAAAAAACAAACTTCAGCAACTTTATCCTACTTTTATTCACTTCATCAGAGCATATAAAAAACTTTCATACCATTACAAACACTGATCCTTGAGAACTTTAAGTTCTGTCATGCTTGAAAAATAAGGAATGCATACATCTGCAAAAAGGAAAAGGAGTGGGGTGGCTGAGGTGGGCGGCGATATCAAGCTATGATGACAATGCTCTTGTCCAAAAAAGCAAACCTTTTCTAAAGCAAACAAGTAAGCTCTTTTCTGTATCTCCATGACTCATATGTAAGCTGAGTGGTGTGGTTGTGAGTGGTACTATTTTGCCCAAGCAGAAGTGCAAAACAGAGGTGGCCATGGAAACTGTCGGCATCCAATGGGAGATGAGGATATGGGTGTGGCCTGACTGACAAGTCATTCTGCCCCGCTCAAGTCCTGTACCTTGGTCAATTAATAACTTTTTTCACGCCCATTCTTCTGCAGGAAGAGAGAGAGAACAAGGGTTAAGTAGATGTTTCTAGAAAGAGATAAGACTGTCATGTGCTGAAAAGACTCAGAATGAGGAAGCTGTGTATATGGCACACTTAAAAAATGCCCACAACGTAAAGAAAAGCCATTTTACCTACAGTTGTTTAATCTTTTTTCACATTAGTTTGAGACTAAACAATTTATCTCCAGTAGGTGTTTTCAATTTGATATCCAAATCCTGCAATGGTTCCAAGTTCCTGGTGCATTTCACTTGAATCCCTCTGGGAAGTTTTTGGCACGCCAGCTTCCTAACACATATCATTTCACTGAGAGTCACGTTAATCTGGGCGGCAAATGCCACTTTCTCCTTTCACTCTTTGTCACTGAACACGCTGGCTGACCTCTGTTTGTTTTTGTACACCTGCCAAATAGAGGTGGCCACCCAAGGTGCCTGAGCACATACGTTTAAGCTAGTTTGCGTAGAGCTGGAAGAGAAGAAGAAACCCCAGGGAAGGGTTCCCTAAATGAAGATCACACACATATCACCAGAGTAGGAGGAGCAGAGCAGTCTTCTAATTTAAGCACACTGATCACAAGAGTGGCCTGATTATTAATGGTTTCCATGGAGCAAACACAAACAGATAGAAATACAAAACACAGCAGCCTCGTAGTCACAGATCTGACGCACGGCTGACATCATCCGTAGGTGTGTGACTGGCTGGTGCGCGTCCTTAACCAAACTGCTGCACCTGTAGAAGCTCAGCGTCCTCATCACCCCTATATTTGTGGTCATCAGAGCATGCTGGACAGATGCACACATGTGCACTCTGAACTCTTAAAAAAACACAGCTGTGTTTATACCTTTTATTCCAACTGCCTCCCAAAGAACGAGCTTGTTTTATGTTTATTATTTATTTATGGTTTTTTCCCCTTTGTTTTCAGTGGGTGCAGTTATTGTGTGAGATGCTGTGAGGCTTTTCTTTTCTTTTCTTTGAGCTAAACTTGCAAAGCAACACCAAATAAACAGTGAAATTGCAACAAAGAAATAGTTGTGAAAAAAGGTTAAAGGACAGTTTAGGCCTGCCACCATAGAAATCCTACATTTACATACTTTGTGACAACTGTCATACTGCCACACTGTAAGAGCACTTCTAGAGAAGTAACACAGAATAAAATTATGAGCAACTCCCATAAAAAAGTAAATAAACATGATTGCTCCGTATTCACTGGAATGCATTCTCGAGCATAAACCATGCTTAACATGTAAACATTAGGCACATATATGGAAAAAAGCTTTTCCCTTTGACACAGTGCTAATGATGGCTGCCTCACATTATATTACATTCATATTTTTCTCTTGGGATTATAAGATATAGGTTTGACACATGCTCTACCCAACAGGTACAACAGGTTTTCTCTCATGATCCTGAGAGCTTAAACAATGAAATAATTTTCAGTTACCTCTCTCTGTTTTCACCTGTGATCTTTTGAGAGTGCTTCTTCTGGCAGGTGTCATTCTGTATATGACACAGTAACTCAAATGACCATTGTAGTTAACAGAGTCCAGGAAGAATTTTCTCAGATGCTTAACTGGACTGCGTAGCCATCACTGGAATGTTAAATCTAGAACTATAAAACTTTTAATGTAATTGTTAATATTAACAAAAAACTCTAATTCAGTGTTTAAATAAAGAGATGGGTGCCAGCGTGTCTTAAATGATCAATATAAAGTGAAAAAAATAAACTGTGTAAAAACAAAATGCCTTTTTAAACTTTATAACGGAATAACTTACTGTAGTCTAAGCTTTACATGAGCCTTAAACCATTAAAATTCTCCTTTGCAAATGTAAACTTGTTTTTTAATCAAGTTTAAGGCCTTAAAAAATCTGGAAGATTGGCTAAATCTTTGATGCACTTGAGAAAAATACCGTTTTCCTTATTGCTGTCGCGATAAAGCATGATATTCCTCCGCCGCTTCCTATATTATACAATGGGAGGAGAGACGAACAACGACTCGGGCGGAGTGATTTAGTCAGGACTACACCCAAGCGCCTGTCCGGTTGCAGCGGCTCCTCTTCGTTGCCTAGACCAGAAGAAAGCCGGGACGTAACGGTGCCGGGGGGGTTTTGCTTGCTGGAGGCCCGTGTAACCACCGATAAATACAGCTTTCTCACAGTTTCTTCGTCGTTCAAGAGGCGATCGTGACTTAGCTTACTTTTTTCACCTTAAAACTAATTTCACAAACATGTCCTGGCAAAGCTACGTGGACAACCTGATGGCCGATGGCAGCTGCCAGGACGCGGCCATTGTTGGGTATGCGGACGCCAAATATGTCTGGGCATCTTTTGTCGGCGGTACCTTTGCCAACATAACGGTACGTATGTGCTGTACGTCGGTATTCCTAATTGTGTATGAGCATAATGCACATTTTTGCATGTCGCTTATACGTTTGTCTGCATGCCAGGCCTTGTTGAATGGGGGATAAGCGAAGCAGTGTGGGTACACATGGTATCCGGTGGTCACACATAGGATCCACTGGCATGTGTGCGCCGTTGCTTTTCAACCTGTCGCCTGCAATTGCCACCTTTCCTTTCCCGCTTTTATTGTACGTCTACTGTCTTAACGCTTAAGCCATTTTCCCTTTTAAAATAACTGTGCAGCACCGAAGAGCTCAAGCTAGAGATCATCGTTGCCGCGAACTCGAGCTAAAGCGGCTAACTTGGCTGCTAACAGTAACTAGCCGCATTGGAAAAGCTACAGTAATACAAGAAAATTAAACTGCAGTCCTATAAAACTATTGTATCCTGAATTAGTCATTCGCATGTTTATAAACTGCTTAGTAGTTTCGGCTACCATAAGCTTTTCCATGCAGACTAAGTCAGTGTTACCAGTGATTAGCGAACTACACGGTTAGCTCAAATCGGGCCGGTCATCTCCCTCCCCACCACCATCATCCTCAGTCATTACTAGCTAACGCTAACGGCGCAGGGTTGGCGGCGCTCGCACGCATTCCTTACGTGCTGGCGTTCCGTTGGTCCTTTTCAATTTTCCTATTCGGCTTCTGTGAATCTCTCCACCGCTACCGCCCATCATTTTTCCAAGATGGCGGACACGCTCCCAGTTTCTTATTCATTTTTGTCCATGGGAGCTAACCGAGACGTCTGGGCTCGGATCTCGTTTTTTTTTTTTTTCTCATTAGCATGCCACCCCGTGTTATGGACAGCATGCGTCGGATGCTCCTATTTTACAACAAATAAAACTCAGTCGACTGAAAGTAAAGCTAACTTGTTTAACAGACACATTCGGGGTTTTCCTTCATCCTCCATTTTGTCCGTTAAATTTATTTTGCCAGTCATCTACGTTTTTATTCGGGACTCCCCCGGTTCCAACGTGAATATAACGAAGATTTAGCAGTTCAAGCTGGCTATTATAAAATGAAAACCCCGCTCATGTGGCGGGGACTGTGGTTTCGTTATCTGAGGTTAACTGGGAGTGCCCACTCGGAGCTAAGGAACGGCAGCGTTTTTCCTTTTGAAATACAGCAGTTTCCTTAATGGACTTTTTAGCGTGTAAAAGAAGCTTGCTTTTACCGGCTGTCAACCAGCATGCCCGGTGCTTAAATTTGGTAAAAGGAATCCCCTTTTAATGAATACAGAAGGTTTTCAGGGGATCTGAAGTCGTTTTCATGTGGGGATGGCGGCTTTTCATTCCCGGTTGAAGTGACCAAATTAGCAACCCAGGCCTGGGCTTGTAGGTAGCCGCCATGCTATCGTTATCTTACGACGTGCTTTGAGTTTGCCGTTTTCCCTTCCTGACTGTGTGCCATGACTCTGCACTTCTGGACTCAAGGGGCAACGCCTTTTGTTCTGCAGTTCGCTCCAAATAAAGTAGTTTGAGCAAGAAAATGTATATATTTTTTACTGTACTGAGTTTCAAAGAAAACAAATAAGTTGTCCCCAAAAGTGAAATATTAGAAGCTTAACGTTTTCGTCATTGTGGTATGGTCGAGATTTCAGGACTTCTCCACCGGTAGCATAAAGGAGACTTCTTGAAACAGACCATGTGCTTTCATCTGCCCTGGGCTGGATGGTCTCTGTATCAGTCTAAACACTGCCCTCTGTGCTAAGATGACTAATAAAAACCATTACACACTTTAAATAAATAAAAAATAAAAAAAAGGGGGGGGGGGCACTTTTCAACAAGACTTAATCTTTTAATATGCATCTCTTTTAAAGAGAAACCTCAATAATACAGTGTGGTTTGAAATTTGTTGACTGGAGTCGAGGGGGGAAAAGGGCAATCTGTCAAAGATGGAAACTATGACCTCATACATTTTTAATGACTGAATTGTAAACCATATTAATTAAAATATCCCATAGGTATATTTTGGGCCTCTTGCAGAGTAATCAGTCAAACCAAATACTTCATGATAATGGAAATTTAGCCTGGAGGTCTTCTGTAAAATACATTTTTTATGTTGGTGCCTTAAATGGGTCCTGGTGCAGAACAAACTCTTAAGATGTACAGATTAGTTTAGGATATACTTCCTGTTAGATGTTGAAACCCCCATTAACTATATATAGACTAAGGGAAATCATTACACGAGAGTCCAGCCAGCTCTGGACATCACGTGCATAAATTCAGTCATAGTTGAATGTTGTGCAGTAGTGGCAATAAATACTAATTCTACCCTCTTGTAATTTAAAAGCTGCAGATTAAACATGAATGCAAGCTCTGAGCACAAGGCTTTCACAGACTAGAGTTGGGCACACTTGTGCATTTATCATTAGAACTTTTTTACTACAATAAATTCCAAATTATTTCAGTATGTTTCTCAATTTATATATTAAGCAATTATGTTTTTGTTGTGGAGGGACAGCAGATTCTGAGCTGAGAGGAGGCTGGGCAATTAAACTTGAGGATGGAGCAGTTGTGAAATCTGGGCTGGTGCTGATGTGTAAAAGAAGTTTGGCTGATCTTCTTGTGCCAGGGAAACACAGGAAATGAGTAACTTTCCTGTAACGAGCGTCTTTCAGCTCTTGATCAGCGTCATCTTGCACCAATTTTTAAAACTGCCAAAATTTGATCGAAGACAACAGATTAACACTGGACAATGCAGCCATCAGCCAAATAATTTGAAACACTGGTGTCTGCTCAGGCTTTCACAGTGTGTGTGTGTGTGTGTACCTAATTAAGTTGTTTGTGTAGCTCTTGCTCAATCTCGAGGCTTCACAGCACCCACATTATGGAGCAATACATGTGTTTAAATTGTGTTTGTGGAGAAACCCTCAAGTGTCTCCACATAAGCAATATTCTGCATTGATCTTAACAAGGATGTACCTGACCTCCTGATCTCTGTGCTTCCTCCTAGCCTGAAGAAATTGATGTGTTAGTAGGAAAGGACCGAGAGGGATTCTTCACCAGTGGGCTGACCCTGGGCAATAAAAAGTGCTCCGTAATCAGAGACAGCCTCCAAATTGACAACGACTGGACAATGGACATCCGAACAAAGAGTCAAGGAGGAGAGCCCACATACAATGTTTCTGTAGGCAGAGCAGCCAAAGGTAAGCATCAGGTATACTGCTGTTAGCAGCATAAATCTTGAGTAGTTACACAGTAACCTGCTTTGAGTTTTACCATTTTAGTTTATCTGTTTATTTTTGCTTTTAAAACAATATTATTGTCTTGTGCAAGCATGTGGGGTAGATGTTGACTGCACCTTTCCTCAATATATGACAGATGGGTGTAAAATGTCTGGATATTACTTTCAGTGACGGTCGATAACGGGCCGCAGTTGCTTCCACGTAGAAATGCATATTCAGGTTGTTTGAGCTCAGGAAGTTCATATTCAGAGATTATTGCTATGACTATTATCCAAGAGTGAGTTTATTTCCCTGCTATAGTTATATTGCAGTTTAATTGGTATGGTTTACCTTTAACACTTTAAGACTAAGCAGCTTACAAATGAGAAAATCATAATCAGTTATGGTTTAGTAAAGTGTCTGTATGTTTACCTTTTTTGATATGTGAATTTAATCATTTTGCCTCCAGTTTATTCAGAACTTCTTACAGCTGCCAAAAATCGGAAATTAAAGGGTATCATTTCTTTGTGGAAATGGTTATAAACTAGATAAATTCTTAAGCTTCAGCCTTAAATGTGACCATCAGTAGGTTAAATTTAAAGGCTTTTTAAAATGTATTTCTTGTCATGGGTCACAACCTTGATAATATTTCAGTAAGCTGAAGTTGAGTCTTTAAGGACTTGCCTGAGAGTTGTCAGTTTTCATGTTGCCTGTGTGGGCCCCGATGTCCTGTCCTGCCCAGTTCATGCCACAAGGTACTCTAGCTAACAGAGACTGCATCAGCAGTTTCTGGGCTCACTTTTGGGATCAGGATTTCTGGGAAATCCTTTCTGGAATGCATGCATCTTCCTCCTTTCTGGTTTAACACCCCCCCTTTCCTTCAAATTCACCACCTGTTTTTCCCACTCGCTTCCACTCTGTCCTAGTACTTGAGGCACATGAGGGTGTTTTGTTTTTTTTTTTAAACACATGTATTGAGGAGAGGTATGCCAAGCATGCTGCTGCATTAGTGATGGTTAATAGTTCCTAACTTCACTTTCTTGTTCTTTGCTGCTGTCATGGCGCATAATGACCCATTAAACAGACTGATAGGAGCAGAAACAGCCATGAAATGCTAGGCTTTGTGTGCCCCACCCTCTTGGCCAAACAGCAGGTATTATTTGGATATTTTACTCATGTAACTAAAATGGACATAGAAGCTACTCTTGCAGCCATTTGACCTGGTAAACAAAGACTGACTCCCATCAGTGGCTAAAACACTGACTAGATAAACTTCAGCCTCTCTGCATTGAATTTGTTCATCACTGTAAAGGGACTTTGGACTAGTTTCAGAGTTCTGTGGTCTACGTTTAGCAGTTTAAAGTGTAGTAAAGCCTTGATCTGGCTTTTAGCTCCTGTTAAATCACAGCATGCTGGGAGAGCAGTGTCCTCTTAATAGTTTATAAAATAATAAACAATACATTGAGTCTTTGTGGCAGTTTGCTATTGCAGTGGACTCTGTGCTAACTCCAGCTCTGTGTCTCTGCTTGTTTGGGCATCACAGATCTGACGACAAGGCTTTGCATGCATCCTTCACGTTTATTTTCCTGTTGCACTTACTGTCTTCCTAACTGTAACGTGACCTGTCGCCACCAGCAGCACCGATAAGAAAATGAATGTTGGAGCTCTGCACAGCCTTCAGAGTTGAAGGCACCGCTCTGCTTTCTGTGCCATTGTCTTCCTTTTGTAGCCGTCTCGTCTGCCTTTGCCGCTTTAGCTCTGTGCTCTTCTTCTTTTCATTGTGTGATCTCCGCACCTTCTCTAAATGTCCCTTCTCTGTCTCTTTTCTTTCAGTCTTGGTCTTGGTAATGGGCAAAGAAGGGGTCCATGGAGGCGGATTGAATAAGAAGGCATACTCGATGGCAAAATACTTGAGGGATTCAGGGTTTTAGTTTAGTTTTGATGTAGCTTATGCAGTGTAGGGTTAAAAAAACAAATAAAAAAAACAAAACAAAGGAAAATTAAAAAAAAAAAAGCATAAAATTTTTTGGGGAAAAAACAAAGCAAAAAAAAAAAAATCTGTTCTATCTAATGTTGAGCCCATTCTTTCCCCCGCGTCCCCGAACGGTCCCGTTTAAACAACCCCAGGAGCATTTCTAAACGGCACAGGGTTCGAGCTCTGTCCCCATATTTGGCCGAGATGGCATTGAGTGTTATTCTTTTTCCAGCCCTGCAATCAACATGCCTGTTCATTTTATTTTGTTTCTTTTCCTTTGTGTACTCCAGCATTGGTTATTGTCATGGGGAAGGAAGGTGTCCATGGAGGGCAGCTCAACAAGAAAGCATTTCAGATGTCTGAGTACCTGAGGAAGTCCGGATACTAAAGCAGCCTGTACCCAGCTACCTAGCAGCTCACCCTTACCACCCTGTTGCATTTCACACTACTTCCAGTCCTAGTTTGTAGTTTTTGTTTTTCTGCCTTCTCTTCTCCCCATTTGTTATCTGTCTTTGCTGTGTGGGTTTTTTTTGTTTTTTTGTTTTTTTTGTCATTACCCCAACCCACTCATTCCCCCCCCCCCCCTCAAAGCACTTGCTCTGTGTACTCTTTAATACCCCTCTAAGCACTCTTCAGTTGATCCATAGCAAAGATGAGCATGTTGCTAACAGGATGTCATGACAAATTTGTACTTAAAGACCAGCAAAAAAAAAAAATTCTCGCTGAACACTCAGTTAAGGCTTTAGTGTTTAATTTGAAGCGTATTCTTTTATTATTTTTCGTCCACATTAGTGCCCATCACTTAATCACACACACTCCCTCCCCGAGCAGCCGATGCCTTTGGAGCACTAAAGCTCGTCACGTCTTCCTCTGTCGTTGCCCCCACCCACCCCTCCACGTCTTGGTGGGGAGACTGCGTGCATCTCGGACCACCGTCGCTCCCCTCTCTGATCCACCACTACCCATCCACCCCAATCTTCGAAAGTCCCTCTTGCCAAATTTTCACTTCCTCCCCTTCCTTTTCAAATCAAGCAAACACTAAACCTCACTGGGCAGTCTTCAAACACTACTCGCCACTCCGGCTCCCATCCTGTCGGATATCACCCCTTAGTCTGTGTTTTTTTTTTTTTTTTTTTTTAAACAAAAACCAAACAAAAAATGCGAGGATGCTCTGGGGCATCACTATTTGATCTTGGCGAGATCAGCCCCTCTCCACTCCCCTGTAGATCATCTCGAGCCCACAGTAGATTGTAAGAAGGGATCCAACTGAGGACTTTTGTGATCACCTCTGTCCTTCCAAATGTGGTGGTGGTGTGGGACTCTCCTCCTGGCATAGCAGCCCTCCCCTATTACACAAAAAATGAAAACCCACGGACATTCCACAGTAACAACGGCTCAGGCACTTAATACTTTTGTTTGCCAGCTCCTGTAATGTATATTCTTTAATTTCTTTTTGTTTTCTTTTTAAAGGCTGCCTTTTTCCTTTTTTTTTTTTTTTTTGGACAGTAGACATCCCAGCATATAACCTTCTGGAGTGTGTCCAGTTTGAATTTCTTTTTCTTTATATAGGACCAAGTATAGTTGAAGGTCGGGTATTTGTACACTCGCTCTAAATCATGTGAAGGATGGCTGCTTTTTATTCTTTCTGATGAAGGAAACACTAACCAGACAGTAATACTAAAGTATCAGTGGAGGTAAGGGTGGGAGTTTATGAAGAAAATGATCATTAGGTTTTGTTTTGTTTTTCTCTTAGAAGAAACACAACTGCATTTCAGCAGCCCCATGCTGTGTTGACAACTATAATACTGTGGAATAAATTGCCTTTTCTCTAGTCAGTTGAGCTCTGGGGAATCAGCCTGTCCACGCTCAGCACTGCTAACAACGTCCAAGTGGGGGGAATAAAAAAATAACAGTAGAAATGACTCTTAATGGGAGATGGGATTAGTTGGAACAAAGACGCTCATGGCTGTTTTGTCGAAACTTTAACTGCAGAACCTGTGTATCCTGTGCCATAACGTAGAGAGATCTGTTGCTGTTGTAAAACGGATTGTTACCCACTGTCCATGAAGGGGTCATTTCATTGGCACTTTTTTTTTTTCTTTTTTTTTCTAGCTTCAGCTCCACTGTTTAGGCCTTGTGGGATATGTGTACTCATTAAAAAAAGAAAAAAAAGGAAAAAAAAATTGTTTCAAGTCCTGTTTGCCGGTCTATTCATTTTCTTTCCTCACCACTTTTTTTTTTTTTTTTTTCTTCTTACATCTGGGATACAGTCTCTTTAATGCATTTGATTTCATATGCATAAAACCAAGAAATGCCATAAATTGATTTATCACCTTGTTTACAGACAGATCAAATAAATTTATTCCAACCAGATTGTGAGTTTACTGTCTTCTCTGTTGATCTGAACACTTTACTCTCAGTGAATCTGTGGTAATGTTTGGACTGAGCTAACTGCAGGTGTTACCGTCAGGTTAGGCCTCATCTAAGGTGCCTGAGTTCCCAGACACAGGTTAAGGGTAGTCCCAGAACATAAAAGTTTAATTTTTTTTCCTTATGTCACACCAGACTTGAGACATTACTGCTTTCATTACAGCTGTTCAAGAACTTGAGGTGGCTTTTGATTACTTTAACAGACGTTCAAGGTCCATCAAAACGCATCTCATCTTTACTCTCGGATGTTTAAGGTCCATAAAGTGCTCAGAAAAAACCATAATGTGACATTTCCTTACCACAAGTCCACAGTTCCTGTTAATGGAGATGATTAGAAGGTTGCTGTTGTGATTGGTGTGGGGGTATGGACAGGCTTGGGGGCGTCGGGGGATTCCCCAGGAGCATCTTCCTTGGAGGGCTCAACCCGGGATTGCGGTCACGGCCTATTAAGGGCTCTGTTGGCTCTTAGGTGACGGTTTCCTCGTGGCTGCGTGCAGCGGGGGTAGGGGAGGGTCTGTGCTGACGGACGTGGGTTACTGACCTGGGTGGGTCCGGGACAGGCGTGGGGTTCTGGGGGTGCTCCGTCTCTGGGCTGGGGCTTGGGTCCTGTTTGGTGTGTTGCCGGGGTTGTGGGCGGGTGGGTGTATGGGGGCCCAGCCCTGGCGCAGGATACTGCCAGTGCATCGAGCCACCTGGGGGGCTCTTCAACAGGTGGGGGAGGCTGTTACATCTTGCAGGAGGTCTCCTCTCTTCAGGAACTCACTGCAGGAGGGGGAGATACAGGAGAGGTGGAGGAAGATCTCAGCCTGGGCGTCTATTGTCTTGTGTAGTCTGGAAGATGAGTGGATGACGGGGTGGGTGCAGTTTTCTCTGTGGTGGGGTCGGGTGGGCTGTCCCGGGCTCTGTGGGGCCGGGCGGCACTGCTGAACTGGTCCGGATGGGCCTGGGCCCCCTTTCCCTGGCGGGTTGCGGAGTATGGGGGTGCCTACTGGGGTCAGCGGGGGAGCTGGCCCCAGGGAGGGGTCACTTGCCCCTCCCTTCCTTCCCTCCCCATCTCCAGCTGCCTCCCTCTTCCCGCTCCACCACAATCACCCACACATGCAGGGCCTTGGGGTAAAGGTGTGTCCCCAGGGTGCAGGGGAGGCATCCCTCCTCTGTCCCCTTCTGGCTGCCTGTGCCTCAATTTTATCCCACAACTTAGACATTCACATTACTCACAGTCTCATAACACATACATATAGGACCTTGGGGGTGGGCACGCTACACGGAATCCAAAAGACCATCAGGGTGTACACCTCAGCCCTGGCGTCGTTGCCCACCTCTCAATTTTAAATACACGTAGACACTGAGGGCTATCAGGAGGGGCTATGCGCTTACCTGCTGCTCTCTGGCAGGTAGCTCCATGCCCTCCTGGGTTTCACATGCATCAACACTACATATGAGTGGGCGGAGGGAGGTTTGGAGTCTTCACACACCCCCGTTCTCTGCAGCCTGTTGGAGCGGGGGGTCTGGGAGGAGGAGTTGGCCGTCCAATTGGGGTCTGGAATGTGGGGCCTCCCTGCTGCTGCCGAGTCGGGGAAGTCTGCTTCTCTCCACCCCAGGGAAAAGGGTAACACTACCTGGGTCTGGGTGCAGTTTCCCCCTCCAGGGGCAAGGGTACCTAGACCTGGGGCTTAGAGTACGCTTGGGGAGTGTGATTGTGTGTACAGCGTCTCTTTGTGTCTGTCTCCACGTTGGGTGAGTGTTGAGTAATTGCATATGAGAGCATGGGGGTGGGAATGGATTTTTGTATCTGTGTGTGCCTGTATGTCTGTGTCTATATGTCAGGTTGGGTATCAGACTCCACCTCTCTAGGGACATCTCAGGCCCTCCAAGGTATGGAGGCCTATCTCCCCCCCACCACTTCACCTGCCAGTGGCAGACGCCCTCAGACATCGGTGCGTTGGTGGTTCTTTGTGTCCGGGGATGGGCGTCCAGGTACACACCGGCTCACTCCTTGGTGGCTGCTTGTCGGGGCCTGGAGCCTGGGGCTCACTCGGGCCACTTCGGGGGTGGGGTGCCCTCGGCCTGGGGCTCGGTCACTCTGGCACAGCTGGCTGCCGGCGGAGCTCACGGGTACGTCACTGCAACCCTCCCTGGCTTCTGCTCCGCGGCTGCTGGGTGACCCCTCATCTGGGACTCTCCTCAGCTCTTTCTGGGATAGTGGCGCGGCTTTTTCTTCCTTGGTCTCTTGTGTTCTGAGGGCCTCTGGATGTCTGGAGTCTTGATCTCCTCCATACCTGCTTCATGCCCTGGAGGACGGGGCTATGGCTCCCCACACCCTCTAGCAGATCATTACAAGCGCGTTCATGCTCACAGGTGTACACACGAGTGCTCACACACACAAACTACACCCTTTTTGGCTCCTACCTCAAAGCACACTGTGCGCTGTCGATCTTACGTGCTTCACAATGTTTAATATTTAGTATTTACTGTTATATTCCCATAGATCATCGTGATGTTGTTCATTATGTTGCTCTTTTTTTTTTTCTTCTGCTTGTTTTCTTTTTCTTTCTCAACAGGTGATCCAGGTGATTGATATGTATTTTTTGTCCTTTATCCCCGTCCCTCTTCCCCGCTGTTTTTCTTTCCCTCTTTCTTAAAAAAAAAAAATTTTTTTGAAGGACAAACCAAGCTCTTTTTTCCCCTTCCACTGGAAATGAGGAAGTGATGAAGAACCAAGACCAGATCTGCCACGTTTTAGGCCTCAACTACAAGGCCACCCCAGAAAATCCTAATCTAGTGTGTAGATGTAAAACTGCACTCATTAACTAAGAAACTACTGATATTTGACTAAAGCATAAAGATTCCTTTACTTCCACTTTCCTAATGAGCCATGTCAGACTTAACAGGCCGATTGGTATCGGATAAGGTCATTGGACGACTATTGAATGTTACCAAGAAACCTATAATTGCAGGATGTTTTTCAGCTCAAGTAATGAAGCTCAGTCAAGTTTCTTCGTCAGGCGTTTTATTGAAGTTTTACAGAGATGTTTGAGCAGGAAAACAAAAAATACATGAAATGAGAAGGCAACAGGATTTACGAACAAAAATCAAGCTGTGTTATGAAAAAAAAAAAATCTGATTATTTACTACAAACAGTCTTAAAAATACATCAGGTCAGTTGAGCGTGCACCATGAGGCCTACCGAACAACAACTGCTCGAGTTTAACGAAATGAAGTTCACCACAGGCGACGGACAGTTCTCACAATCTGAACTGGTGTAAGCCGCAGCTTCATGTGACACCACACGGAGAGCACACCCTCTTCTTCCAGTGTGTCACTCAGACCAGTTTAACTAGAGCTTCTCTTGGTGTGAATCACTATAACAAACTGTGGCACAAAACACAAGAGCTCCTTAAACAAAACAAAAAGGTTAATGATAGAAATAAATTGGCAAACCACATCACTGTGGCTCAAAGTGTTAATTTTATAAAACCAATGGTGCATAGTGGTCCAACCTGTGTCACTGTAGCATGAACATGTATATACAATAAATGCAAGATGTCCTTTATTGTGATCTATATTTATATACACAGTACATTTACTGATCGTGTGTCCGGGACCTTTGGACTCGTCTGCTTGTGTGTCATCTTTTTACGACTAAATAAAGAGTACAGTATGGCAGTGTACTGTACGCATCAGTCTGGCCAAAGCGATGCCAAAGGTATGCAGACAGGAGCTTCGTCCATAATCATGATAAAAAACAAAAACTTAAGATTTGTATTTTGTGAGAAGGAAATTACAATGTATTTGTAAGCAGTGAGAAGAACTGGGATGACTCTGCATTGTGCCCACAACAAAAGTCTCTGCAGCTGTGAGGTCGGGCAGGCCGAGGAGCTTCTAAGCGACACGTCGGTCAAGCTCGGGGCAGGTCGTGCTCGTGGCCTTCGGAGCACGGCTGCTGCATCTGCACCACCACGGTCTCCACGGTGACCTCCTCCTCGGTGTCGCTGCTGTCCAGCTCGTCGTCCTCGTACTCCGAGGATTCCTGGTCGTGCTCGGAGCGCGACGCCCCGGACATGGTGCCGAAGGAGTGGGCGCTGGTGGAGGCCAGGGAGCGCAGCAGCGGGGTGCTCTCAGACACCTCCTCGTTCTCGGGGCCGCTCTCCCCCTCCTCAGAGTCAGAGTCCGAGTCGCCCTGCGAGGGCACCACCTTCTGCTTGCACACCGGACACGTCTTCTTAGTCTTGGTCAGCCACGGGTCCACGCACTTGCTGTGGTAGGCTGAGAACACAAAGGGCATCCTGTTTATGCAACCCAGCCTTTGATAGCTGTCACAGCAAAGGTTAAAGTACGAGAATAAGATCACGATGGCACCTCGTTATCTACTTAATAAAATGATAACGATCCAAACAGAATAAACCAGAGTAACTGGCTTCTGTCAGTGTAACTGTGGGTATTTTGTAGTCACTCACCATGAGAGCACGGCAGGACTCTGAGTTTATCTCCCTCTTCATATTCATCCAGGCAGATGGCACACACGTCGTAGTTATCACCTGGGGGGAGAAAGAAACCATATTCTCCCTTTAATTGAACACATTTGAAAGAAAGTGGCTTTCTGAGCACCTGAGAGTCATAATTTCTAATAGGGATGGGACTCATTGATAAAGATGCCGCATGCTTAATAGTAGAGAATGAATGCACTGTGATCTCTGACAGTGCTAATGTTTCTGAAGGTCACTGAGGTCGAGCAGGTTCACAAAGTCCGGCTGCCTCGCGAGTCCGATTTCCTTCGATTCTTTGTCCCTGCACCACCCATCCCATCCTCAGCCTGCAGGGCAGAGCAGCATCTCATTCCCTGTGCGCACTGAAAGCTCAGGAATTCATCAGCGCACTCCCTCTCAAATTCCACAGCGTTCTCCTTTTCCTTCCCTTCCTCTTTCCCTGCCTGAGCTGGAGGGAGGCCGGGAGAGCAGGGGGCTGTGGGCCGGTGTGTTTATGTAAGCTCTAAATGAGCATGTTTTCCCTGACTGAGCTCTCTGTGTCCGCGCCAGAGCCGCATGTGACCGTATAAGGACGGGGAGTCGCATCAACCGCCCCTCCTTCCTTTCCCTCCATCATCGACTTCCAACTCGAGGCGGCGTGTCCGACTGCGGCTCCGCCTCGGCCGTTTCACTTTCAGCTTTGTTTTTAACTCAAAACACCAACATAACCACAATCCTCGCTAATTTTCTTTTCGTCCAACACGACTCCAGAGCGGCCTCCATCCTTTCCTCTCCTCGCTGCCAGTGCTGAACAGTCGCAGGGTGAGGGAGAGTTTGTGCAGGCACAGATCCAGTATCCAGTATCCACTCAGGAAATGCTGAACTGTGGCAATAACTGAGCTATTCTGAGGAGCAGAGAAGAAAAACGTTCAGTGGCTTTCTGAACTCTGTTCTGTGAACTCTGAGGCCTCGCACTGGGGAGATAACATTTAAAAATAAATAAATAAAAATGCCATCGAGGATCGCTTTCTGCTACACTTCCAAAGCTGTTAGCACTTTATTAAGTCTGCTCAGAACGGACAAATATGGCCTGTTCACTCGAAAACTTAAGAGATTCCTCCAGGAAGGCCCAGGGCTCTGCACAGCACTGCAGCAGAACATAATTCACAGTCTAACCGAGTCGACACCCGTCACAGAACAAATTACCCCCATGAACTGATCAAAGAAACTGCTGGGGATGTTTCTCGAATATTCCACCACAATAACGCAATTTCTGTGAGCTGAGATTCAGGCTAGGCTAGGTGGGGTACATAACATATCTAAAGCAGCGTGTTTTTCATCAGGATGGTGGTTACTCCTCATCCTAGTTTAAAAGTTGGGCTGTTGGACCCTCGAAAAACATCTAGGCCACATCTGGCAACTTTTCAGATGCTGGGAATCCCTCGCAATTACGTTTCGGGGCTAGTAGCACACGTTAAAAAGCTCTGAGAGCTGGTGCAGCTCCTCTCCCCTCCATTTTTCCCATTAATCGGCCAGCCTGCCAGCATTCCTGGCTCTCAAGGGAACCACGCTGTCCTACTGAACTTCAGACAAGCAACAGAGCTGGGGCGGGCAGGCGAATGAAAGAGAGGCTGACAAAAACTGGGTAAAAGGACGAGGGGGGGGCATCTACAGTTTGTCACCGCCGACCAGACAAGGACAGCTGGCAAGGAGGCCACTGAGCTCAGAGACAGAGAGGGCTCCTCTATACTGACATCAACATGCTTCACACACCGACGGCTGAGACACTGCAGCTGCTCAGTCCAGTCAGTGTGTGTGTGTGTGTGTGTGTGTGTATGTGTATGTGTGTGTGTGTGTGCTCGCCTTGGTTTGAATGTGCAAAGCTGCAGGGAGGGGTGGGGTGACTCATCATACACAGGGAGGAACAGACTGCAGGTCAAAGATCACAGGAGGAGTAAAACCAAGGGTCAAAATCAATCCCTTCATTCCTTTATTTATTGTTTTTTCCAGTCAGTTTGCTGCACGTGTGCATTCACACTTTCTGACTCATACATCTGTCAGACGCCGGCTCCTGACAAAAACTGGCGTCAAAGTGAGGCTGAAGCTCGCTTTCAAATGTCAGGCTGTCAGTGGAGCTGATGCAAGGTTCTGTAAGAAAACTGGAGCATATGTCATGTTAATGGCAGTGCGGTGCTTAGCCGGCAGTCGCACAGCTGCAATTACATAATGCTGTATGCCGGCACAGGTCTTATGTTACATACTGGCATTGTGCGCTGATTGCACGGGTATTGTGGCTTTCATTAAGGCATTGTGCAGACACTCCTTGTCTCGCTTACTATTCATTTCAGTCTGAGGAATCCCACTTCCATGCACACAAGTGACGTTATCCACCATCACCCCCTCTGACCCATATCTTTACGAGCACTGTCTGCTGGCCAACTGCAACAGTCGAACTTATCTAACCAAACGACCTGCATGACAGCAGACTACAAAAAGAAAACATCATGTGTCTCAATAAGGTGCCGGGCCCACAGACTGTATGTGCAAGATGGACACAAACAGCGTGACATCACACACCGGTCAGTGAGGCCCCGCCCGTCTTAAAGCCTTGAGCTGTAGATTTTAGGTTGTACCGTGTCAGTGCTTTGAAGTGATGAATAAGCAGTGGATGTGACTGAGCAAGTGAACGACGATGCACGCTCACGTGGTAACACCACATGACCTGCCCTCACTCTTTACCCCTTAAAGCTCTTTTCTGAACTGAGCGGTTTCTGTCATATATTTCAGACCTGCCTATATAATAAAATGACTGGGTTTGTATTAGAAGTTAGTGAGGGTGGTCCCTGCCTATGCACACACAAGCCATTCTAATGGTCATCAAACTACGTCTTTATTGATATATATATACACTGAAGGGTACACAGGAAATCATCAAATGTTGTCTTTATGGAGGAAGGAGCTACATAGTAACCAACTTCAATGAGACCATAAACTCATCAGGAAAGTGTTTGGAGCTTGCTCGGGTCACTTCCTCAGACTTTTTTTGCAACTAGAGAAGTCGTCCTCTGCTGGGTATGAGAAAAAAAATGCTATTTAGGTTACCATGTTATCATTTTATCTCTCGGCTCGACCACCATCTGCTGCTATCACAGCTTTAATGTGCCATGGCATCAGTTCACCGACTGTCTGGAACTCTAATGGAGTTCTGTCTTCCAAAATTTGGTGTTTTGGTAAATTGGCATTTTGTGCGTTGGTCCAAAATGTTCCACTGAATGACTGTGAAGCCACAGAGTGACATTCACATCATTTTCATGCTTGAACCATCAAGCGAGACCATTGTGCCTTCTTAATGGGCATCCTAGAAGAAATCACTGTCACAGTCACTCAGACAAACTCTGTAATATTCAATTTTGTCTAAATACATTCGACAGCCACTCTATTAAGAGTGTTCACCTGTTTCTTAATGCAAGTATCTAATCAACCAATTAAATGCCAGTTATATGAAGTTCAAACTGAGCATGAGAATGGGAAAGAAAGGTGATTTAAGTGACTCTAAATGTGGTTGTTAGTGCCAGACGGGCTGGTCCGAGTACTTCTGAAACTGCTGACCTACTGGGATTTTCCCCACACAACGGATGCTGGAAAAAATGGGAGAAAATTCCTTCTTGATGTCAGAAGAGAATGGCCTCTTCAAGCTGGTAGGAAGGCAACAGTAACTCAAATAACCACTCGTTACTACCAAGCTATGCAGAAGATCACCTACATATCAAGCCTTAAAGCATAAGACCGCACCAGGGTCCACTCCTGTTAGCAGTTTGCACAGGCTCAACAAAACTGGACAATAGAAAACTGGAAAAATGTTGCCTTGTCTGATGACTCCAGTTTTCTGCTGCGACATTCGGATGGCCGGGTCAGAATTTGAAGCATTGATCCAATCCTGCATCAACACTTCAGGCTGGCTGTGGTGGTGTAACGGTGGGGAGGATATTTTCTTGGCACACTCTGGCCCCCTTAGTAGCCATCAAAGGTGTAAAAATAAATAAATTACAACCTGCAAATCAATTTTTACTAAAGTATTTGCTGAAGTGATGGACAGATATCTGCCGATGCCGGTGTGAGCTCCTCTGTCAGATGGGGAGCAGATACTCTCATCAGCAGAAAGACATCCTGCCAGCACAGCAGCAGCTCAGGCTGCGGTGACGATAATTAGCTGGCAAGCATCTTTCCACTTCCCAAAGTGACTCCACACCATGCTACATTTCTTAGCTCCCCTGACCTATGACTCACAGTAACACACAGCAAAGCCATTACAGATTTAGATGTATACCAAGACTGCCACTAACAAGCCTCCTGAAGTAAATGGTAAGCTTTCGATTTGGGCTTGCTGGCTGCTTCCACATTGGAGTGATTATTGTAGCCAAGCTGAGACAGGGAAGCACTAAATGATACATCAGCCAAGAGACAAAAACCTTAATAGCTTTGAAATGATCGAGGTAACTGCACTTTAAACAAAGTACAAAAAGGTATCAGTGATTTAAATGTTTTACGAGACCTTTAACACGAGAACATGCCCACTGAACCTCTGCAGAAAAACGTTCTGCACTGCAACTTCCGCTGCATTTCAAAATAAGCACGTGAACATGTAATATTCTGCACAACTGTTCAGGGTTTCAGATTTGCAGCTTCAAGATCAACAGCCACACAGCATCAGAGTACTCCCACTCACTAAAGCTGCATCTGATCAAAGCACCCCAGAGTCCAAGCTCAGCATTATCCGCTGCAACTTGGGCCAAGAAGGGCACCATTAGACATCTTTCCCAGTCTGAAGCTGCACCGTTGCAGTGATGAAGTTCAGGCACGGTGCCAAAAACCTCAGCAACGGTGCAGGAAGCAAGTTTTCTTAGCATCGCATTGAATTGTGTGGAGTTGAGTTGTCCCAAAGCAAGGCTACAGCTAAAAATAATACAAGTCACAATGTGGCGCTTAAACCCCTCCCACACACACATACAACCAGCTGCTGTAAACAATGATCAATAAATGACAAGCTTTTGCATTCTAGATGAGGGTTTGTGTGGAAACCATATAGCCATAGAGGCTCACTGGTGTATGTAGCTAGTATACCACTAACTCACAACACTTACAAAAACAGCCCATTTCCCTTTACGTGACACAAACATCAGAAATAGTGCTGCAGTCATTCCAAATCCAGAGGCCAAATCCTGCTTGAGGCCTTCCTCTTACCTGAGGTAAGCACCGCCTAACAACACAAAATCAGACAACAGGGGTGCTGTCCCACTGCGACAGCCCTCCCATACTCAAACCTGACACTTTGTTTCTTGCCAGGTTAGCATTGCTCCAAAGTGCAGAGCTCAAAAGGTGATTAGGTGGAGATTTGGTGTCCCCTTCCCATGTTGTTAAGCGCTCTGACTCAGCTGACAGGCGTGCAGACGCCGCCCCGGAGGCTGTTTCCTGAACGTCCGAACTCGCCTGAGCAGTAAAGGGTGACTGCAGCGGTGCTTAGTGGAAACCCCAAGTCAGAGTGGGCACTGCTCGCAGACGCAGCCGTGACAGTGCACAAACCACGGAGCCTGACGTGACAGAAACAGTGACCAGAGCAGCACATGCTGCTTTTAGCTGGTCTGCTGCACGTGCTTCCATTACTGGCAGGCAGGGAGGAGCAGCTCTGCTCATAACCCCCCCTCAATTAGCAGCTTTGCAAGGGGGATACTTATTATGCACCACCCATTCTCTACAAAGCTCCCCGGTGTTTCCCTGCACAGACGACTGCAGTCCGGGGCTTTCCAGCCCGCAAAATACATCTGCTGGAGGTAACACAGCCAGCAAACATCTAAATACACAGACAAACTTATTTACCCAACACACAACGAGGATTTGCCTTTCAAAACAATGCTATAGTCAGCCTGACACCTATACTTAGAAAGAAGGAGAAGCCACAGAGTTTTACTTAAAAAGCTTTCAGAGGTTTTTGATGAAACACTCAAATATTTACACAAAAATAAAAGCAGAGATCTATTTTTACTTCATCACATTTTCTCTCCTATTACAAACAAGCGGTACATGCTCTACTGTACATCTGCCTGACAGGTAAAATCCAAATTACACTTAGCTTTCGACCCAGCCGGCCCCCAGCATGACCGAGATTACATTCGGTCATGTGTCCAGTTTCAACAGAGAGGAGCTCTAATCTGCCTTTGTGGAAAAAAATCAAGTCCATATTAATCCGATTAGGTGCAGAGCTCCAGGGAGCGGTGGTGTGTCGCAATGCATCGATGACATCTCTGTTCTTGGCCGAATCACGTGAGAGAAAGGAGCGAAAGGGCAAAAATAGCATCTCAACAGATTGCGAAGGTCAGAGGTCAGACTAAAAGATGTGTAAACGCCTGGTTGCTTCAGGGAGTCAACACAATGCTGGAATATTTTTTGCTAAAGGAAAACAAACTTCATTGAAACCTTGCTAACAGACATGTAGCACTGTTCCACATAATGGGCATAATGATGATGTTGTGCTACACAGTAGCTTTAGCAAAAAACTGAGCCACCTAGAACTCTGAGATTAACCTTTATTGAGCCAGGAAGTGAAATTATTGAGATTTTCGTCCTCCTGTGAAGCCTCGACGCTAACCACTGATCTTTTCCTACCTTTCTTGTACTTGTGGATGGGAAGCTTCTTCAGCTGATCTTTGCGCAGGCGGCTCCTCCGAGCTCTGTGTCGATCCTGGACAAACTTGGTGATCTAGTTGAAGCACAAATAGAGCAAAACTGTCAAAATGAGCGCAAACCACACACAGATCTTGTGCAAGTAAAGTCAAAGAAGCTTAAATTTACAGTGCATAACAAATTTATTAGACCACCTGTCATAAAAACAAGAAACTGCTCAAAAACACGTTTAAAACTTTTTAATGTTATTGCTATTTATTAAGCAAATAACAAACTGAATTATTGTTTTCGTAACAAAATTTGAGCTAACACGCTGGACATTTTTGAGAAGCCAAAAAATGAATCAAGCATAACATTCAACCATGAAAACAATGTCTTTCTGTTCAGGGATGGAAGTAAATTAATGTAATTTGGCATTTTAATTAAAATTAATAATGTACTTTACTATTTTTTCTGCTTTTCTGTAAAACTGTCAATTCAAAAATTCATGATTAACAACAATAATTACAATTCAGCATTAAAACTAACATTTCAATGAAAGAGCTTGCAAATACTGGTGGATTAATTATTACAGGAACATAAAAAATAAAACGACTTCAACCTGGGCTGAAGTCTGGTGCCTGATGAAGAACGTTTTGGGATTAAAATTTGGTTTTCCTAAAATAATTTAGAATTATTTTTACAGCAAGTAAGAGTCCTTACGAGGAAAAAAGCTCTTTCAGTATCAGACCAGTGTGGATTTGACTGTTTTTACTTCTTAATCATCAAATCGATGGCAGTAAAACAACAAATTACTATCCATCTTTACACAAGTTTAGTTGTTCCTTTGTAAAATGCTTTAACCCTGAGTTAAAATGAAGACATCTTAAATTTACCAACCATAAAGACCACAATGAGGATGAGGCAGATTCCCACGATGATGAGGAAGGGGATCAGGTAGTATTCCAGAGGCAGACTGAAGTCTGGCAGGAGGACCACGTGGCCGCTAAAAGAAAAGCAGAGCGCTGTCAGGTGCAGGACGTGGTAAACATTAACCTTTTCACAGACAGGCATTATGCTGGTGACTGTGACCTACACCAACAGCACTCTGTTATAGCTCATTGCTGTGAGCTGCCACATTAAGGAGATTCCCTTTAGTGCTTTTCAGCTGTGTGACAGTCACATAAAGGTCCCCTTATCAACATAATGACATTTTATTTCAGTCAGAAGTCTCTCTGCAGCAGACTATCTGTGCTTCAGGCAAATATGTAACAACCAAACTGGCCCACGCTGACGCAAATATGCCAATACCATGTTTGGTGCTCGTTCCCCGGGCTGCGCAGCATGTGGGAATAACCCTCATGTATTAGGATGTATCTGACACAAACACCAACCGAGTTAAGGTGGAGAAATGAAACGTTAATGTTGTGATCTCTGAGCTCATGTGATCGGCAGCGACAAGTCCTCTTCTTGATATATTACAGTTCACGCTGCGCATTTTGTTTTACAGTAACAACAAATTAAACTCCTGGCTGGAAGGCAAAGAATGGCCGGTGAGTGATGCAGCTTTATAAAGCAGCCAGCTCTCCTCTACGTGTTGAAAGTAAGAATTGTTCATAGTGGAGTGTGAGAGGAGCCGAGCAGGAAGCTGCTTCTATTTATACTGATGGGCAGGAAAAGAAAAAAACAAGAAGAAAATGGAGAGATTTGGGTTTGAGCTTACCCCTTGTCATACATGTAGTCCTCTTTCAGAGTGTTGGCAGTCTCCTCGCCCACAAACACAGACGGGATAACCAACTGCTTCATGATATCCACTAAAAAAACCAAAACAAACAAAATGGATAAGTTACATACATCTAGAATTACTCAGTTACTTTCAGTTGCAGCTTTTAAAGCTCCTTTCTGAGCACTCAAAGTGCTTTTTTACTGCAAGTCTCATTCACCCATTCACACACATTCATGCCTGAGCATTTTTTAACCTAATGTTCACACACGCTGATAGATGCATCTAAGGTACATGTGGTGATCGGCATTTTGCACAAAGATACTTAGACAAGCAGGTTGATGGAGCCAGGGTTTGAACCACTGTCCTTCTGATTAGAAAACAACTTCCCCAATAAGTCAAATACTTTACACCTGAGCGTTTGCAAACATCGATGCATCCTTTCGAAAGATTTTTTTTTTCTGCCTGTCCCGTTTGGATCTTTAGCCGTCAGAATTGTTGTCTGAAGGCCAAAAAAAGATGCCTACTGGATTTACTTTACCAAGTGGATCATCATGGCCCTGCCATATTGGTCCATTTGATTGACCTTTATTATAATTATTTATTTATTTTATTTTCAGTTGTTGCAAACGGGACAGACATGATTGGGCGATAGGACAGGGAGAAAGAAAGAATGAAAGAAAGAGAGGGAGAGAAATACAAATTAGAGGGGAGAAGAGATGGTGAGAAAGGAGGGAAGAAAAAAAAGAAAGAAAAGCAAACAAACAAAAAAGAAAAAACACCTGGATCACCTGTCAAGAGAAGAAAAAAAAAAACAGGAGAAAACAAGCAAAAAAGAGCAACATAATAAATACAACACCATCACAATAAACTAGCTGACAGTAGATACTAAATATTACATGTTATTGTGCAGCACGCAAGATCGACAGCGCACAATGTGCTTTGAGGTAGCAGCCAAGAAAGGTGTAGTTTGTGTCTGTGCACACCCGTGTGTACACCTGTGTGGATCAGCACACTTGTATTCAAAAGGTTTCTCCATGTAATGATCTGCTAGGGAGTGTGGGGAGCCATAGCCCTGTACCCCAGGGCATGAAGCAGGTATGGAGGAGATCCAGGCCCCAGACATCCAGAGGCCCCAGAGTACGAGGACCCAAGGAGGACCACCAGGGGGGCAACTGTGCCACCCTCCTGGGAAGAGCTGAGGAGAGCACCAGACGAGGGGTCACCCAGCAGCCACGGAGCTGAGGCCAGAGGGGGTTGCAGTGATGTGCCCGCGGGCTCTGCCAGCAGCCAGCTGTGCCAGAGAAGACCGAGCCCCAGGCCCAGAGGCCAGAGGGCGCCCCACGCCCCTGGTGGCCGCTTGGCGGGGCCCAGCTGGGCCACAGGCGCCAGGCCCCGCCAAGCGGCCACCAGGAGTGAGCCGGTACATACATGAGCGCCCAGCCCCAGACACCAAGAACCACCAACACACCGACGTCTGAGGGCATCAGCCACCGGCAGGGAGTGTGATGAGGAAAGATTTTAAAGGTTCACCAGCTGCTGAGTTATGCCGCTGAACAAAGACCAGAAAAGTGTTTGTGCAGAGTGAAGCTGATCTTCTTGCTATGAAAATTCACCCATTCATTATTTCTGTCCTATCACACATTTGTGTAACATGTTATGATATTGTAATACAAAAGTGATCTGTGTGACCTTGATCTTCGACACTTAATCCCAAATTTTAGCATTACCGAGCTGTTAGCTTCACAGGACAGACATCCAAAAAGGAAAGGAGGTTCAGACAGTTTGGCCACCCAACAAGCACCCATTAAAGCACTGAACTAGATAACAGGAGCATCTTACCATCGTTGGATCCCATGCCGATTAAGTCATCGGACTCCACATTGTGAACAATGGCTGCCTTGTAGCCGGCTTTTTGGGCATTGAGGACCTGAAACAAACAAACAAACAAAAAAAAGGCAAAACCGTTTACATCCGATTGTCAATCTGAAAAAATTGTGGTGGGGGTCAGGTGGATAAAAGTGACAGCAGTATATGTGATAACAGCAGTTTCTGTCATATACTGTGACCAAATTAGATTTTCATTATTTAACAGAGCATCATGAAGCATGTGGTACCGCTCAACATTTCTGTGGCTCACTCTCTAGAAAGACAAGCAGCATAAACACTGAATGAGCTTTAATTGAAGATACAAAATAGGAAGCTTCCAAGGAAATGATGGGAAACGGGGCACAGAGAAAGCCACAAAGTATTTGTAATGGCTACAGGTTAAAGACCATATGAGAGTCCAATGATGTGAAGATACCCATAATAGTAATTACAAAAACATATTACATATATTAGTAGAGATTGTATCGCTCAGTTGGCTTGGGAAAGTCTTGGTAGGAGTTGATGAGAAGGAGTAAGTGGACAGGGAGAGAGAGGAGTCTGGGCTTCAATGCTCTGCCTGCGGCCCTCTCAACCAAGGCTCAGATGAACAGCACGAATAAAAAAAAAGATATTTAGACTGGAATGGCTTTGTGTCCTGATGCCTGGTCTGCTTCAAATGTGCTACAATTTCTTATTTTATTTATAACAAACAGCCAACATGGTTCAATCTGATACCCTACAGGCGCTTTTCTGTGCTCTACAACAAAAACAAGCCATGACTATCAGCCATCAAGAATAAGTAAGAACACAACATGTAGTAACAAACACAAGCTTTGCATTTCAATTCTAATTGGACAATTTATTAATACTTTGCAATGTAAATCTTTAAAAATACTATTTGCATTAGGCATGTACTATATCGTCTAATCCGCGTTAATACCAATATAAACTTACATGATGCAAAACTGTCATGTCGCGATATTGTGTGAGCAACGACCGGGAAAACCCGGGCATGTCTGACAGTAAGAGCTGCGTTTCAGCATCAAATTATGATTTTTTTTCCCCCTACAAGGGAGCTACTTCAACAGTCTCCATCAAAACACAGGACTTGAAAGGTGTTCCTTCTGAAGGTGGAAACCATGAGGCAAAAGACACAGTTGAGTACAATCAGCCTATGCAGGCGGGCAGCTAGCAGCCGCTGATGTGCGATGCAAACGTACACAAATGACTCAACCAAGCATGGCTGCAGCACTCAGAAGTTAGAATCAATATGACAGGAAAAGCAAACAGTGCATGGAAATCACTGATGCAGTAATATGGAGGTAAAGCAGGGCTTTAACCAGCTGGTTAGAAAGTGCCACCCACAGCGTGGCTTTTTTCCCCCCCAAGTTTTATTATGTGACAATATCATGCAGGCCCTGAAGAATTACAGTGTTAAATTATTGTTCAAATAAAACAGGTGTTTTATACTTTTACTTAAAATTTCCAGGGAAAACACTAGTTATTACCTACTACACTATAATCCTGCTGCTGGCACCTTTTTTTAAATAAAAAAAAAAAAAAAAAAAAAGCTCTGCAAACTGCAATAAAAGGTCACTCAGATTTTTCATGCATCGTCACAAATATCCTGAAAATATTGTGAGTTTGAAAACAGATATTCGTTATCATGCAATTCTTCAATTTAAGCCAGGCTGAGACAGTACTGTCCATTTCCTTTAGCCAAAGACTATTATCATGTGCTTGTATGTGTTTTAAAGTGTTGCACAAACATCCCACCCTCATCACACTCTTATTAATCATAGATGTGTACCCGCCCACCTCTTCTACAAAACAGACGCCTGCACTAGTGTGTAACGTGTTTACTGCATAGGTCAGTGCAGCAGCTATGCTCTGAAACCTTTTTTTTTCCCCTCTTCATAATCTAGAAATGTCCCAGGCCAGGGTTTTTCCAAAAACTTGCCAGCTTTGCACAGTTATTTTGGACAAACGTTTTTAGCATTTTCAGTCAAACACACAGAATAGAAAGTCTCGATCGTTTAGGTCGACCCCAAAAACTCTGGGTTGTCTCCCGTCTGACAATCTAGTACTCTAAAGGGTTACATATTTAGATGTTTTAACAATTATAAATGAGACATCAGCTTAAAACAAGAAAAACAAGAAAGTAAACTAGACTTTAATTGTCTGGTGAAATCAGAAATACAAACCACATGAGAACCTCCTGTAGATTATCGCTATGATGTCTGTCCAGACTCTTCTATTATTTGGTCAAGACTTTGAATTTAATTAAAAGGTCAAAAGGTAAAAAGACAGACTTACGTTGGGCCAAACAAGCCGATTCTGATAAAACAAACTTGTGAGTCTACACAGCAGACAACATTTCAAACACGGACAAATAATTCTCTGAAAACCGCACGCTTTCAATACAGCAGAACATCTTAACAATCAGCACAGCTTCAAGGTTGGCAAGAGCAGGCATAATGCCTCCGGTCGCTAGATGCAACAGGTGTGAGGCGCGCACACACACACACACACACACACACACACACACACACACAAAACATGAATAGAGTAAAATAGGGAACCTTCCTGCAGCAGTCATGTGTGCTGCATTAGGGGATGTGGGGAAAACTGATGTAATGCGATCTTTCTTCTGTGAGGCAGCTTTTATGGGCTACAGTATCCTGTACAGCCATTGTTGTGGCTGATGTGGTGAAGGAAACGGGATGTGACGATATAATCTTAGAGTGAATCATTAGGTATTCTGACACGGTCAGAGATAGTGGGACAGTAGATGCTTCCTCTGAAATTTAGAGGGACAAAAAACATGCGTCAGATGACGTAACATCCTGAGGGAATCATGGAAGCTAAAGCAGCCACAGCGCTGCCGCTCCTCGAGAAATACATTTATAATCTCATTTAGCAGAGTGGAACAAAACTAAATCTATCTGCAAAAGACAAAAGCTGCAAGTCTTATAGCTCAGGTGCATTCCTGAGCTACAAACGTCCTAGATCATCTCCAACAGCAATCGTGGCCTTAGTCCTGTCTAAAATTAACGGCTCCAACTCACCGCTAACTTTAATGAAAAATCAGCTCAGTAGTTTTACACAATCCTGATGAGAGACATACTGCAAGAACACCTCAGATGTGTTCCCTCAGCGTCTCCTGAGCAATTCTTGGTTGTGCTGTCCCGCTGGGGGCAGTCACAACTACCATGGTGGTGTGGGGAGGGTGGGGTTTGGTTTGCAATATTTAGGTGGGTGAGAGGATGACTGGCAAGACAGAAAGTTTCTCTGTAGGACAAAGTAATAGTCCCTGCTATCCAGCTCACCCCTCAGTATTTTTAAGGATTTGGCAGATGATGGAGCCTAAGCAGAGTCATATATTTGGCAAAGCAAAGAACGCAGGTTTATTTTTCTTAAATACGATTCGCAACCTGAAGCTCTGAAGAACTGCTGATGTGAATAATGAGTCAGAGCATGTGACCTGAAACATGAAGGAGAACAGAAAGAGAGGACTTTGGGCCACAGTGTAAAATATCTGAAAGTCGTCTGGAGTGGGGTAAGGGGTGGGGTGAGGAGGCGGGGTGGGCCGCTCATACTAATCTGAGCGATGATTGGTCGTGAGTATTTGTGCCAGCTGCGCTGTTCAAGTAGGGCTCTTTAGACAAGCATTGTAGTCCGCTATGATGCAAGCAAATCCATTAAGACCTGTGTGTGTGTGTGTGTGTGTGTGTGTGTGTGTGTGTGTGTGTGTGTGTGTGTGTGTGTTATTGTGGCCTGCATGGACACCAACACTGAGCAGCTCTGTCTTTTGTGTGTTCCTTGTCATAGTAATTTTATGCACAAGCATACGTAAAAGCTGCGTGTATGGCAGCCGCCGCATTGTGATTCCATGTGTTTGCCTCTGAGGCTGCATTGTGTGGAGGTATCAATGGCTCCTGTGTGCGAGCGTCTGGAGGAAAGCTGTCTGGAGAAGTGGAATACAAGACACTGCATCTAGGTGTGTGTGTGACTTTGGTTCATATCACAAAGCTGTGATTTTCAGTCTTATGTGATGGATTAACTTCTTCTGGACACGTTTAAGACCAATTTATCAACAGGAAACATCACTGAAAGCCACCATTACACTCAAAGCGCTCATAAAAATATGTTTAGCCTGAAAGAAGTGATTTCTGTAGCTTGTTCGTCATCTTCACTTGAGGCCAGCAGCTCTAATGCCACATTAGCGGTTAGCAGCATAACACTTCTGAATCTCCCAACCAAACTGTGTGGGGCCAAAGATGCATAAGTGCTGGGTTTTAACAGGGCAGACTAATGTGCAGGATAGAAATTATGAGGATGTCTCTGGTTCAGTTGTTAAGTTAAGGTTGCTGGAAATGAAGTTGGATAAATGGGAAAGTGCAACAGCTGCCAGATGCCAAAAATACGGCCAAAAGATAAACAAGTAGGTCATGCTTTACGTCTCGTCTTTACGGAGCATTCTTCAGTGCGTGTAGGGAGTCATTTAACTTGTAGGCTGTCTAGATGCCAGTTTGTGGTGCAGCCAGTCAGCCTGGGATCTGCAGAGGAATTCAACCTCTGCTGCTGGCTCACCCTTGTGTTTGCATGGGCAAAGATAAGGACATTCAGTGCATTCCAGAGAGGAAGGAGAGAAACAGGGAGGTGTGTGTGTGTGTGTGTGTGTGTGTGTGTGTGTGTGTGTGTGTGTGTGTGTGTGTGTGTGTGAGACGAGGTGACGACAGGAGGCAGAAAATAAGAAGCCTCTAGGAATAATAGAAAAACAGAAATTCGTAGTAAAAGTCAAAGTGATGAGAAACAGAGATAAATGATGATTTCTGTTCTTTTTCAAACGTCTGTGGAGGATCACGGTGAACTGTGATCATAACAGCAGGTATCCTCGTGCGATGATACTTAAGCATCAAATCACTCCAAAAAACACCCAATTTGGTTAGAATGTAGGAAAAGTTGCAAACTTAAAAAGAGAGAGGGTAAGTGTAGATTCTGATGGGTATCGCTTCATTTTTTTGTCATCATGTGACGGCATGACTTGGCTCTAGAAACTTCTAGCTCTGGTCATTTTTTTCCCCCGGTTCTGCTTTCCAAAACCTTCACATCATTTTCTTTTCTTGTACCAGCACACTTTGGATTCCAAACAAAGCGTAGCACGGCTTGTTTTCTCTTCTCGGCACCCCGTGGTGCACATCGAACCAATTCTAAACTGGGCAGCAGTGCAGACGGTGAAGGTTTATTTGTAAAACTGACTAATTATGGCTTTTTTAAAAAAGGCTGATTAAACTCGACTTAAGAGGCTGCTGTTTTTGGAGCGCTGCGAGTGAACTTAACAAGATCCAGAAGGTTAAAATACAATGTGGCATACGAGCGCACAGTGAAGGCAGAAATTTGTACTAAAATGAATACAGATGTGAAACATGCACATGAACTGATGATGGATTCTAATATAATTAGATCAAAGACAAAGCAATATATTGAGCATTAGGGAATTAAGAACAGATTCTTGTAGAGAACTGATTTCTAGTAGTTTAATTCCTTGGAATCTTTAGTCTTGTCTTTATAAATGAAATTTATAAAGGACAGGAGCACAATGGTAATGTGGAAACTGCATCCAAGACAGAAACAGCTGCATTTTGTTGCTAACACAACTTTGAGTCTTTGCAAGTACCTGGACAAACAGCATGCTAACGCTAAACTAGCCAAGAACCCAGAGTGACGTTAGCTGACTGACTGCTAACCCCAGCCCAGCAGCCAGATGCTCCAGATACCTCCAACATACACAAACATTTGACCCACAGCGTGTAATGAATTTGTACAAATGTAATGTCTTTTATATGATTCTTAGCGATGGTAGTGTTTCTGCGAGCAGAGCCGATGAGAACCCACTGAGAATCGATAAGGAATCGAATCAATAAGAGATATTCACAATGGAATCACCAAATTCTAATGAATTCCCATCTTTATTTCCCATCATTACTGAAGTTTTTATATTGGCCTTCATTATTTGTCTAATCTTTTCTAAACATAGACCTAATAAGATTCTGACCATAAGAAGATTCGACTGGTCCTTTTGTCCAACCAACTACCGTCCAAAAATGTCACTGAAAAATATCTCCAAGAGAGAAAAGCAACAAATCCTCAAAGCTGAGGACCTGAAACCAGCAAATGACTGGTATTTTCCTCTCATCAACACTGCTGAATAAATTAATAGATCGCCTAATTGTTTGAGTGTTTATCCAATCAATGATTACAATCAAAATAAATGACGCAGATGAATGCAAACAAAGCTGAACAATTTAAATTTCCCTGCAAATGTCTTCTTTCTTCCGGACTCATCAGCTTTAAGAGTTTATTTGACCTTCAAGCAGGAAGGCTGAAGCCACCTGGAGGCCAACAGCGGCCAAATTCTGCTCTCGTATCGAGCTGCTTCCTGTGAATGAATCCGACTGTGTGAATGTGAGGGAAGGAAAAGAAACGTGTTTCCAGTCAACCGTAAAATGGTGGAAAAGGTATTTCAAAGTAGCTTGCTACTACAGGTCACTGCACCTTCGATTACTGCGGAAGAGAGAGAGTGCGTGTGTGTGTAAAAGCACACACACTAGCTCTCAGCTGACTGAAGGTGTGTAAACTGTACAAACACTGGCCAGAGCTGGACTTGACTTGTTTGGACACTAAGAGAGACACAGTACACCAAACTGTGCTGCCTTACAAAGCTATCAGGAATGTGTTCTGTTACATGCATGTCACAGAATACACAAAAAAATGAATTAAAAAAAATATTCATATTTTTTTGCAGGATTCAAGAAAAGAAAATACAGCCAAGTATATACCGCTGTGCTGCAGTTACACCTGCCTTCTTTCTGCTCACATACTGGGATCTCTAACACTGTAGTGTGGAAAGAGACTGCTGATAGCATCACTAACTACTGCTGCATCACCACTGCGTGCGCGTGTGAAGAGTTACTGCATCTTCACTCTTATCTATCTGCTGCCAGCACTGCATGCGGTCCTGCAGCAACAACACTGACTTGTCTTTCCTCTTATACTGAAGACATGCTTTTTGCCTCTTTATCTATTTGACTTCCACTCTCGTGTCTCGTGCAGTCAACGACAGCGTGGAGCTTGTTCGGAGTCGCTAAATTTGCATGGAGCAGTATTGACCTCAGCTCTGTGTAAATGAGTTTGAGCAGCACAGGACATCTTGTTCACATTTCTTGCCTTAAATGATTTTAAAAGCTGGACAATGCAAGTTTTTTGCAAATGTGAGCTTCCCATTACTGCAGCTCCAAATCAGGTCTTAACTGCCTTCTTCCTCTCTGCCCTTAACTATCTCTCTCCCATTTTCTCCCCTCCTGCTCCTTGTTTTCTCCTCCCACCCATCCCTTCCCTACAAAACACCACATCTTTCATTTCCATCACTTTCTCTTCTCTAAATTTAACCTCCTCCTCTCCCCCCTCATTACCCTTGTTATATCACCCCGATGGCCAGCTTCTTCAGAAATGCCCAGCCCCTTTGCTGATATTTCCACTCTCATGCCTTTATTATACCTCCCTGCCCTGATCTCATTCAACTCCTCAGGTTTCCTTCATCTCACTCTCCCTCCCTCCCCTCTCCTTGGGTTTTCAGAGGAATGCTGGGCAGAGCTGGGTTTTAGTTTCAAGGTCCAGACTAGCGATTAGATAAAGAGTTCAATAAATCCGCAAACTGCAGGGTGGGGCCATGTTTTCGCTGATAACACATTACAGCTTTAATTTGTGCAATCCAAGCCTGGGTTTGAAAGAGACTATGTTTGAACTAAAGGTATTGAAGTGTGTTTGTCTGTAACTGCATGTATGTTTGGATGTTGTTGTTGTTTTTTTAAAATAGCTGCTTATATTAATACAGATATGTATAAATGTGTGTAGAGTTTTACCTATAACTAGAAAGGTGGAAAAGGAGAACAAAGGTCAATGACTGAAACATGCAGCCAAATCAGCTTTCTAAATTAGTCCATTTGTGTGCAATTAAGTGCATTACAGTTCCTTTATATATGAATATGTATGGATCTGTACCTAGATCTGCAGCTTAAGCAGCTTCCTGCCACAACAAACTGCAATGGATATAAAACAAGCTCCAAAAAACAAAAAAAATCAAGACCCTCTCACACACACGAGCTAGTCATACATCCAGTCAGCCATAGTCATACCCTGTCATAAGACTGAGTGAGTGTGTGCAGGAAGCTAGATCATTGTTTGAATAAAGACTGAAGACTGTGTGTGTGTGTGTGTGTGTGGCTTGGGGGCTGTGAGGTCACTGCAACACAAACAGGCTGTGCACTGAAAAGTATTTACTGTAAGGCAGATGTGGGAAGCAAGGTTAGGAGGGGAATTACTAGCCACCAGAACCAGTGCTAACCAACTTTGACTGTGGCATTGAAAGAAAAGTCACAGTTCCTGACTTTTCTAAGTTGACTTTCAATGTATTTATTAGGGGTGCAACGATACTCGTATCGATATTGAACCGCTCGATACAGTGCTTTCGGTTCGGTACGCATATGTATCGAACAATACAAAATTTTTAATTTATTTTATCAACTTTCCTTCTGACGATGCTGTCTGTGTTGAGCGCTCAGTGGATCTGCGCTCGACAGTGCAGCCTAGGCGGAGTAGTCGAACGCAGATTCACTGAGCGCAGGGCAAGCTAGCGAGACAGAAGTTAAGCTCTCGTTGCAACATGGCAAATTGAACCTCCCCCACCCTCATTCAGATCTGGCGTTTGGAACTATTTTGGTTTTCATGTGACGTATGACCCTGATGGTAAGCGAGTCATGGACAAAAGTAAAACAGTATGTTGGATGTGCCACGCAATGCTCAATTACATTGGTGGGAACTAGTGCGTTAGCGCAGTTAGCTCGTTAACGTGTTGGCCGTCCAGCCCCACGCACGGGGCGATCCGCGGTAGCTCGTTAACGGAGATTTGCCGTGTTGTGGCGTTAACGTCATTTCAACGAGATTAACGCTGACAGCACTAGTGGGAACACAACGAATATGACTGCACATTTACTCCGACAGCATCCTAGTGCAAAGACAAGTGGAAGCAGACAAAAACAACAAGCACGCATGCTACAAACTTTACCCGAGTCATTTAGACAGCCGTTAGCACATGATTCTCCTTATGGGGACCTGATATGTTTAATATGCTGCTGAGAATATAGCCCAGAAGAAGCGTATAGTATAGCTTTTATTTTGGAAAGAGACATTTCTCTGTAATAAACTCTCTTTTCCAAAGATCAGTGATTCCTCCATCAGATAAAATAAATAAAATAATAATTCAAAATTTAAAAACTGTACTTTCGAGTTAAAATATATATTTATAATTTTAATAAATGACAAATTAAAAAGGCATGAACATTTTTTTTGTATCGAAAGAATATCGAACCGTGACACCAAAGTATCGAACCGAACCGAACCGTGAATTTTGTGTATCGTTGCACCCCTAGTATTTATATTTGTAATCATATCCAGGAATACATGGACTGTGACACACACAGCCACACAGGGCTAAAGATCAGTCAGCAATCCCCTGGTAACCAAGTGGGAGGGTCTTTAAGGAGAGACTTCACCTGCTGGCAGATGGGTTGCTGTTAAAAGGTGAGATTTGTTACATGGAGACTGGCACATGGATACAGTGTTGCATTAAAACCCTGCCTGTGACTGATGTAGGCTACGTCCACACGTACCCGGGTATTTTTGAAAACGCAGATTTTTCTATGCGTTTGCACCTTTCGTCCACACGTAAACTACGTTTTCGGTCACTGAAAACGGAGATTTTTAAAAACTCCGGCCAAGGTGGATATTTTTGAAAACTACGTTTTTGCATTTACGTGTGGATGAGAAAAACGGAGAAAACGCAGAAAACGCAGCGTCAAAGGTGTGCGCATTTCTTGACGTCACACTGTGCGCCACGTTATTGTTTCGGTGAAATGAATTTCTACAATACTATTACTGTTAATTGTACTCTCTGCAGTGTTTAAATGCTTACATATACACACACAGTTACGGTCCCTCCACACATATGACTCGGTTCTGCTTCTATGCCCCAGCTTTGTTTACTTTTTCCCACCGAGGCTTCTAGACTTCTGATTGGCCAACATTTCTGCACGGTTAGGAATATATCGCCACCTGTTGCTTTGGCACATTCCTAGCAGCGTTTTCCTTCATTTCTGCCTTTACGTGTGGACGGGATTATTTTTTAAAACGAAAATGGAAAATCTCCGTTTTCAAAAATACCCGTGTACGTGTGGACGTAGCCGTAGTTTGTATAGAAGAGGCGGTATGGAAGTTGTGCCTACTGAAGGCAAACATTCTCCATTTATGTTTCCAAGTCATTGCAGCTCGATGGTTAGCTAGCAAGTGTTTTCAGAAAAGTTTGCCTCTTTAATATCTGTAATCAAACTACGGGCAGCCATGGCAACAATCAACCAAAGAAATCGCAAGGAGGTTCCCCAGTCCCTCTTTACGACTGACTTTCACCTAATAACAGACAGCAACCTTCAGCAAGTGTAAGAACCATTTAATTGTTTGTTTCTATTGTTGTGCATTTGGACAGGAGGAAGCCGTTATCGTTTGAGTTACTGCAGTTATACAGGAAGAGGTTCATGCATTCAGGGAAGCGCAACAGTTTTTGACCGTGTTTTCTGCAGCAGGTATGCCAGCAGTGACAATCTGGAGTTGGGGTGCATAAGTTGAATGAGAGCTGTGTGTTACATAATTTAAAAAAAGACTAGCAGGCACAAAGATGTTTGGACTTGTGTACAGATGTGGGGCATGCACCAGAAACTGCTTAGGTGATGTGACACCAACGTGCCAGTTTATTGGAAAGTCGTTACAGAAACCACTCGCCAAACAGTTGGGGAATACACATTTTTCCCTAGAAACCAATCGTGGTACCAGGGGTCGCCCGTCAGCATCTTTAGGATGATGTGACTGTGCCTAAAGTGATGATGTTTAACCGGTCACCCGTTTATCACGCTTTTCTGTTAGAGTGAATTGTTAAATGTTTGTCATTTTTATGTTTACCATTTGTAGATCGTTTTAAGGAATTCTTTCTGTCCTCCCCTCCCCAGATTCTCGAGAATCTGGATGGGGGGCAGTAGTGTTTTTAATCACAGGAACATTCTTATGAAGGTCTGTTTGATGTTGGTAAACTTCCTCCCCTTTGTATGGCTTCACTGTGTTATCTAGGGTGAACCATCTAGGGTGTGGGGGAGACTACCCTCTTTATGACCAAGGATGTTCCTCCTGCTTTTATGTTATATGACCCTTTGATCAGCAGGAACACACACACACACACACACACACACACTTAAATACAGAAGTTCACACATATACATACAATGCCTGTCTTAGAACCAAGGGGGCGTGGCTTTGTTCTGACGTGTTTTGTGTGAACTATCTCTCAATAAAAGGCAGCAGGAGGAGGTCAGATCTGGAGGTCATTTTCGTGGTGGACACAGACGAGGCCTCCCTTGCGCAAATAATCGATCGATCGACTGTCTTGTTTTCTTCATGATGAATAAGTCTCTAGAATTAGCGGGGCTTGTGGAAACACAGACCCAACATTTTCCTTCACTGGATTTCTGCAACAACATTTTGACTTGGTGAATAAGCACTTTGTAACTTCTCATCGACACAGATCACATAAAAACATCTGCCGAATTTACTCTGTACAACCAATTTCCACTCAAAATCAGTGTAAGCTTTTAATGTGACAGTGAACAGGAAGACAAATCCATTACAAATGTTTTTATTATGGGGATTAATAGAGTAAACATGCCAGAATTCAAGACAGTACTTCACTGTTGAGAGTTACAAGATTGTTAGACTCAACTTTGGCTTTGATTTAGAGTTTTCTATTCAGACTAATAAGAAAAAAAGTTTGCATTAGTTAAAAAAGTAACCATGTAAGAAATTTAAAAGTAGAATTACATGGATATGAGTTAAAACAAAAACATGCCCTGGGCACTCATTACATCTTCCTGAATCAGGATATGTTCAGAGGAAACCTTCAGTGCCAATTTCCTTTATTTCTTAAGAATACTCTTTAATGACTTGAGTTCATGAACAACAAACCAAAGTTACAATTAGTAAAGTAACAATGTGAGCCCTAATTATATGCCAGTTTTCTTCAACCATGCTCCTGAATCACATCAGTACAGGGTTACAGGTTATGTTTAACTAAACTCTGGTAGCAAGAGGCTTTTTAATGGGAGATGTGCTTGATGTGTAATCTTATCGCCTGGATTTTGCAGCTTCCTGACAGAACAAAGAGCTTTTGCGCCAGACTGAATGGTTGACTTTGAGCGGTAAGTTTTCGAATGAATCATAGCACGACTTAGGTCAATGATTGGGAATTTTCCACCAGACAGAAAGCTGTCAGCTCTACCTGCCACAATTGTTGCACAAACATTACCCAAAACCAGATAAGAGCGAAAACATTCACAGACTGGATCAGTAGGAACCGTTTAAACCAGAAAACAATCACACAGAGGGCAGCAGAGGGACTGACTGTGCAAAAGGACAGCTTATAGGAGTAAAAGAAGAGTCTGTATTACATAACTAGAATATTATATTGCAACAGATACAGACTTGTTGTGTGTGTGTGTGTTACTGAAGGGGAAATGGGGGGGATGGATGGTCATTCAGCAAAGGATGAAATGGGGAAAAAAAGGAGGGGATGCTCATGGATGAGAGGGGGAGGAAAAGGGTATAGAGTTTCCTGTCCCGTTCCCTCTCCTCCTCCCAGAAAGGTCACCAATGAGGCGCTCCGCACCACCTCAAAGAATCCCAGTCCACAGGAAGTGCAAACCCTCGCTCTCTGGAGATTTATTTACAAAAAAAGAAAGAAAAAAAAAAGGCCATGGAGGAATGCTTTGCTCTTACACACACGATGAGCAAGCATGCCTGTTAACATCCCTTCACCCCTCCCTATCTCTGATCCTGCTTCAATACAGACTCCTACGACCTTCCCTTTCTCTCTCTCTCACACACACACACACACACGAGGTGCTAACGCTTGACGAAGGGTTAAGTGTGCGAGTGTCTGTTTTACTGGCATTACTGCCACAGGATCCATTACAACTCTGCGCTGTTGATCACTGGATGCTAATGGCTAGGTGTAATAGCTGCAGGAGGCTGCAGAAGGACAAAGAAATAGAGGGCAATAGGACGAAACTGCAGGCATGCAGGGGTGACACCCCTGCACCCCACACATGCAGACACACACCCCCACAGATGAGCGCCTGGTTTCAGTCAAGATGGAATCTATTATTCCTTTGTTTCCCTGCAGCTTCTGGAGGGAACTGAGCCCAGCTAAGAGGGAGGAAGGGTGGGAGGTTGTGTGTGTGTGTGTGTGTGTGTGTGTGTGTGTGTGTGTGTGTGTGTGTGTGTGTGTGTGTGTGTGTGTGTGTGTGTGTGTGTGTGAGTGATAGGGAGGGAGGGATGCAAGAAAGAGAAACAACTGGGAGAGTGATTGAGAGAGTGCTAAGGGGAGGGGGCAAGCCACATGTCTGTGTGTGTCTCCAAGTGATGATGTGTGTAGATGACCAATCATTAAGGTTGAAGTGAGACCTCACAGAAAGAGGGAGAGCGAGACTGAGGGGGGGGGGGGAAAGGAGATTGGAGATGTGATAAAGAAAGAGAAGGAGACATAAAGACGACCCCCCCGACACCCACACCCAGAGATTACTGACAAATGTCTGTTTACTCTCATAATTATCAAATTGGGCTTTATTAGTTTTCACTAGTTTTAGCCTTTATCTTTATGGTGTTGCTGTAAAGTTTAAAACTATTATAAATAGTAAGTATGTGGTTATAGCAACAACAAGAATCAGAACTCCTTTCCTCCATCCATCCACAGCTTTCCTTATGAATATTTTTCATATATGTATATTTTTGTCCTTTTTATGGAACAGATGTCAACAAACATGATTACAACATGTGCATGAGTCAAATCATACGTGTTTTGGTGGCATACTCATTATTATTATGTTATCAGGGACACCAAGTACAGCAGCTTTAGTATTTGTACTCATCACTGGGTTTTTTTGTTTGTGATGCTGTTTGACATCACAAGCGTGGTGGGATGCACAGTTGGCAGCTAGGAAGGACAAGGGAAATTCTGGCTTAAAACAAGTAAAGATGGCAAGAAATAAATTAGTGAAGCTTTAACACAATAATAATTTCACTTTGATCAGAAGAAGCTGTGAAATATGAGCAGCTCCAAAAAAATTTAAAAAATTAATTATGACTAATGGCTGATGATTCAGTCTCTCAAGAAACACACACGATTAAAAAAAAAAAACATAATTAATTTAAAAATCTCAGCTGCTCCATAGGAGGGTCACAGAGGGTTAAATGGCAGCTTATGATGGAGTAGAATATGTGCATTGTGTATATATCGTGTGTGTTTCTGACACACAACTATGTGGAGTCTGGTTACAATCCAGCTCAGGAAACACCTCACTGCCCTGTCTGTCAACATGTTTCTGTGTCTGTGTGTGTGTGTGTGTGTGTGTGTGTGTGTGTGTGTGTGTGTGTGTGTGTGTGTGTGTGTAGCAGTAAGACCTTATAAGGCTACATGGCTGATGGCTGCTCAACAGTTTCAATAGCAGGCGAGAAAAAGTGAGAGAGATGGCAAATGAAAATAAAACGAGTTAAAAAAAAAAGGGGGGGGAGGGGGGAGAAAACAGGAAATGTGAGACTGAATGAATAAAGAGGCACAACCCAGATGGTATAAGGCAGAGCGGGGAGGGTGAGGAGGGGGGGAATGGAAAAGGTAACAGTACAAGAAAAAAAGAAAAAAGAAAATGAGACAGATAAATGGAACAAGAGGCCAAGAGGCTGCATGCCTTCCTCTCCTTTAGCCCATTACTCATCTTAATGCTGCATCTCTTTTCTCTCCTCTCTGCTACTCCAAATCTGTGAGCAACAGGCAGTGTGAGGCATATCAGATTTAACACTTAAAAATTTAATTTGGGCACAGATCATCCAAAATAGTCAGGTCAGGGTGCTCCATCAATAGTAAAATGCCAAATTATTCTAATGACTACTCTTGGCTATTCAAATGTCAAGGTTGATGTTTTTTTTATTCAGAGAGGAACCGTAAAGTTTTTGGCAGAGATTCAGGATAGATGCTGTTCCTGACGAACGTCTTTATGGAAACTCATATAGCAAAAATGTGTCCTCAAGACCTCTGGGGGAAAAAAAGGGCACATAATGTTTGTGATTTGTATTTGGCTCTCATCTTACGAATGGATTTTATGTGGGAGGGAATAAAATCTGGTGAATACTTTTCCACATCTGCGCAAATCAATAAAATGTGTTCGAAACCTGAGCCATTTAAAAGCAGCTTAAACCCAGAGTCACTGTAAGCAACTCTTCCCCCTGACAGTCACCCAAACAGTCAATGAGGACAGAGGGAGTTTTGATTGGTCGGTTGGTCACAGGACGAACCGTGACCTCACTGATGGACACTCAAGCCAGTCAGTCGCAGAGCGACGTTATCAGCAGCTCCTAGTTACACATGACAGGAAACCCCAAATGTGGGTTTTTAAAAAGCTAAAAGATGACATAGAGCCCCCTCAAGCCAATTTGAGCTTAAAAACAATAAATTATCCCAAAGCTGGCCACATGAAATAGCCAGTCGGATGCTCGGTGCAGCGACATGAAGCTTAATCGCATTCTCTTTAACCCCACAAATGTATTTAATCGACTCGTAGTCTAATCCATTGAATTAGCAGCTACTAGTCGACTAGAAAACTCGAGGGGGGCAGCTTTATTACATAGTTTAGAAGCTTTTTCTTTTTTCTCTCCCTCTCCTCTTTAAACTGACAGGTCAGGATTACAACATGATTGACATTACTCTAACTCTGCTTTACCATTCGAGGGAAACAACTACGCTCCCAACACACTTGACTTGACTGATGAGGATCGGCTCTCAGGCCTCTTTTGGGAAACTCATTTGGGAACCAACATTTTTCAACTCCACACATCAGGTATCACACACAAAGCTGCAGGAGGAAAAGAAAGAGGCAGGAAACTGTGTTTAGGGAAATGGCCTCTTCCTGTTTTTCTGCCCCGATGAGCTGATCTAGGAGTTTTGGTAAGAATCCACTCAGAAACACCACCTGCTGACACGAATGCGCTGTGAAGCACACAGTGGCAGGGCCCTGACCAGCCTACAGCTGCTGAAATAGTGTGCGTTTTCTGTTGCTCTCAGTGCTTTAAATGAGCATTCACACAGGAAGCAGTCAAAATCATTCAGTGTAATTAGAATATCACAGGATCTGCTCGGGTATGCACCTTAACAACAGGACTAGAGATGTTCAGACAAGGACTCAAACACAATAACTGGGGTAATATACTGTGTGTGATCGTTGGTGTGAATATGGTACCTTGATGTCAAAGTTGCATTCAAACCGCTTGATGAGGACGATGAAGTTGCCCGTCAAGTTTTCCTTCGGCGGGGGTTCGATGGGCTCGCAGGCATTTTCTGGTCGAGCGCCAATCAGGAAGCCCTGTGGGGATATTATGAAGGGGTAATGTGACTTCCATCCAAATTTATCTTTATTTGGTTCACTTATATCACAAGTTAAACAAGAATTAGATCACGTTTTCAAACTTCAAACATATCTGAGGTGCCTTTTTTCAGTCCTTTCCAAGATTTACATTGTAGGCGAGATTTCTGGGATCTGCGTGTGCCTGTGTGTGGTTAACATGCGTCAACAACAGAGTTTCGTTCCTTAATCTAAAGCTTTAAACCTTTCTCCTCCTAGATAAGCAGCATCCATCAAGAAAGCTGGAGAAAATAAATTGCTGGTTTGCAACATTTGTTTGCAACCCCTACATGCACCATATTCATGTGACATTGTGATGCATGTATAATGAATGCAGAACTTTCCACTGGAATGAAGACACATACATATTACAGTCAGCTACATATCAAGGATGCTGTTGTTCTCAGATTGTCTCAAAAATCTGATCCTCTTTCTTCTTCTCTGCTGCTGCTTCCTGCCTTAGTAACATAGCCAACAACACCTTTGAAGTGACTGACGAGAAGAAGATAGTAAGAAGAAAGAGAAAGCCTGGGAGTGATAAAAGAAAGATATACAAAAGCACAGACAGCAAAAGATACAAAAGATAGCTGCGGACAAAATAGGAAAACCAGAAATAAAAATTGAATGGAGACAAAAATAGAAGTGACTAAGCAAAGGACCAGATGAGATGCATGGAGAAGAAATCAACACGAGGAGAGCTATTTCAAAAACCTCTGCCGCTTTAATGGAAGTGTAACTAACACCAGTGTGTGTGTGTGTGTGTGTGTGTGTCTAAGGCAGGGTGGTAGACAGGAAGTGTGAGCTGCTGTGGGACTTTGGGACTCTGCCTTCACTTCCATCGCTCTGTGTTTCTCTCTCTCACATATACAAAGCCAGCCCAGTATATCAAAGAGAGTCAGCACTTTCTACCACACACATAAGGCCAGTTTCAACCAGCAGGAAACTGATATTCTTTGTGCACATCTTGCCAGCTGCCACACCTCTGTGCCTCCAGAACACCGGCTGAACTCAACACGGGAAATGCCAACAAATCAGCTGGAAGTTAACGACAGCACGGAAGAGAAAGCTGCTGACTAAAGGCAGTGTCTGGTTTTAGTTTAACATTAACGGGAAGATCAAATTCAAAGACCAGGGAGCTCTCTGAAATATCACAGACTGGAGGAACGTGAGGAATCACCCGCTTCCCACATTGTCGTCACCTCTGGGTGCCTCCAGCGCAGCCCAGCCTTGCTGTTAAATGACATCACTGTGCTACTGCCTCACATTCCTCCTGACTCCTGAAACCAGTGGCAAGAGCGCCCTCTGTTGTACAATTTAAAAAAGACCCCCAAAACATCTGCAAGTACTGCAGAATGCAGAGACAGGAGCCGGGGAAGAAACAGGAAATACCTGGGGGTGGATCCTGAAAATACAAACCGAGATGATACAAATGTTCTGCTTCTGCAACAAGACCGCACTTAACCAGTAGACGATATCACCTTAAACTCTGACTAAATCAACATCTAGGCATTTTTTTAATAATAATAAAGACAGTGCACCTCAGCTGTGATGCTTCCAGAGATGTGAAAAAAGGGTAAACACATTATAGATAAAAGAAATTTTAAAAGTAACTCTTAAAAAGCACTAATTTATCCCGTAACAGTTTTTTTAGCCCATCATAGCAAGAAAACCAAATGTGGAAGAAGCACCATCTGAGGACAACTCATTTAACATGATTATGATGGAAAGAATGCAGTGGTTCAAATATTCTTACACAAGCACTTTTGCACAACTAACCAGCTGCGAATGTCACAAAGAACACAAAGAAGAGGTGGGACTGCAGAGCTGCTGCGGTAGTAGCAATTAACCCAGCAAAGCATTTTCTTTAAATCTCGCTTCAAATAAAGGCTAATAATTAATAAAACCTGTTAGTGGAGTAGCGCTCTCCAAAATAAAACTGATAATCACATTTAAAGAGAGTCAGCGTTAAATAGGATCAGAAAACGATTTAATTTCTTCTCCTTCTCCTACTGACTAGAGTACAAACAACTGCAGAGAGTGCTAACAGAGTGCCTAAGTGCCAACAAACTGTGGGACTTTGTGTTGTTGCAGAATTCAAGAGCCAAGCCAACTCTTTCAAATGATTGCACAGTGATTACACTTAATCCCGTCAGTGTAAATCTCACCACAGGGCTCGTTTGCAGCTTTGCTCGGGGTTGAGAGAGATAGAAACAAAGCAATTAATAACTCGCTCGACCGAGGCTCTCTGTAAGCAGATTAAAACCTGTGTGATTCCACTCTCAGATATGATGATTTTCATTACTTCACCTGCATAAAGCACTTCAAAACCCGACCTCATGCATGACCAGCGAGCTTGTCATGCTGTCTGAGTGAGAGCTTGCTTTTATTCAGACAGACACTGACTTCACCCTGTTTAGTGTTACATTTTGGTTTTGGGACAATCTTACTGAAACTTAATGCACTCATCCTGCATTAAGTTTCACGTGTACGCTGACGCAGTACAGCTGCAGTGTACATATGTTTAAAAAAATTAAAAAAAAAAAGTGGTATGTTTCTGGGTCACATTTCACTGAGGAAATGTGTATGTCCCAGAATTAGACAGAACAGAAGAGATTCTGGGTTCATTAACTTCTTGAGATCTTGTTGGGATCACATCTGAGGAAGCAGAGAAATCAACCCAGAGCAGCTTCTAGCTGTGACTGAGGTAAAATAGTAAAATAACCCTATTTCCATATCATTGTATATTCAGTACCAGGCTGTATTTTGAGCTATGAGCACACTCGTTGTCAAACGCAGTGGTCTGATTGGTCAGATCCATTTATGGACTGGTTAGGCAATAGGCACAAAGTTACTCATCACACACAGAAAGAGTATAAAGGTTGATTAAGTCATCCAGACACAAACAATAATTAGAACTATCTGGTGCAACCCATGTGCTGTAAGGCTCAGGTCTGAATCTGACCTGAGATCATTCCCTGGTCGTCCTCTCGGCTTTCCTGCCTTCTCTCTACTGTGGTTTAACAAACAAACTGAGCTACAGTACAGTAATCACAGCTATGTGCTACATGTACTACAGTAATGATATATTGCGCTGTATTTGTAGTTTAAAAAAAATCTAAACAAATACTGATAAGTTTTTTTTAGGTTTTTAACTATTTTTTTTGAATTAGTCTTTGAATGCAGCATTAGATCCATTTAAATAATAGAAAGCTCCTTATTTTTAAACGGGTGCCTGAGGATCATTTAGCAACAACAACGCCAGGCGTAGCTGTAGTCGGTCACCATCTGCTGATGCATGAGCCAAACCGCGGACTTTCCAGAGTAAACTTTAGCGAGGTGAAACTGTGTCTACTGACCAGGCTCGGATTGGGGAAATGAAAGTGGGTAAAAAAAAAAAAAAAAATTAAAAAAAGGAATGAAAACAAAACATCTGAAACTGCGGTGGTATGCAAATAACTCAACTGCATAAAGAAAAAGGGGGGAGGAGGGGGGGCAGTTATTTCAAGTTGGATTTATTGTTGTCTTAAAAAAATAAATAAATAAATAGGAGGTCACAGTACCCAGATGATTCCTTCCAGAATCACCTGCAGAGCTGATAAAGACTAAAACTTTCCATGATGGTGAACTTCGTACAATACTTCACTTCACATCACATGCTGGTGCCAAATGGTATTGCAATTGCTCGTGTCGGCAATAATATCACAACTAATCGTAAGCTGCTGCCAACCAGACGTGAACGTTGATCTCTCAGATATAAAATGTCATCACCAAAGACCGGACAGAATCAAATCTCAACATCCAGCTGCAATTTCCAAACGCCTTCGGGCACTTTCTGTTGTCACAGGACATTAAAAAAGAGGAAATATAGAATCTTCAATCAAATGTGTCAAAACCCGATGAAAAAAAAAAAAAAAAAAAAAAAGAAGTTTGTCGAGCTTCTTGTTCCTCGAAGTAATTCTTTCATTTCCATTTTTGCTGTTGCAAAGTTCTCCCAAAGATTTAAAACCAAAATTGTTTCAGTGGGTGTTTTTCTATACGATGTCTGCCATCATTTTATCCAGTCAGACAGTGGAGTGTTTACACATTCCAGGAGGAGACATAAAGCTCTTGGCGGTTGCATCAGCAAGGTACCCGGTGTAAAATTCTTTAATCTGTGAAAACTTTGTCAAATTCACTTAAAAATTTGAGTTTTGCTAACAAAACAAAACATGTTTTATTGTGTCAGAATGAACTTAAACTTGAAATCTAACCAGTCTAATCAATATAACCAAATTTCAAAAAATTCCCTCAGAGTGATCCCGATGTATAATATTCACTGGTATGGGACGGATGGAGAATCAGACAACATAAACCTCTGCCGACGACTGTCTACAGCACAAAAGGCATAAAAACAACTTAAAATCACCAAGTAAAAAAGTATTTGTGCCTATACATTTACCTTTGAATGTATACATGTTTTGACTACACTAGCATTAACAGGAAAAATCAAACCTTCACCAGTTTCTGCATTCTCAAATCTCACAGAACTTTTCTGTCGTGCTGCACATTAACCCCATCTCTATGTCACCCTGCACGGTGGGTACAGATATGTTTGCAGTAGCTCTGCATCGAGACTGTAAACAGCCCACGCTGTGCAAGTGGAAACAGCGAAGGCTCTGTTTGAAGTTCATATTCAAGTTGTTGCAATCCTACAAGAATCACTTCATGTCATGGTGCTCTTAAATTCAGATAAGTGTGATCAATATATACTACTGAGTAGAGATCATTTAACTCGGGCATTAAACAGAAAATACGAAACAAGGCACAAAGCATGTCAATATCAGCTTGGTCTGGTGTGAAAAGCCTTTGTACGATAACAACAAGCGAGCTCTTCACTGTGGGAAGCACCACAATAACCCGCTTAGGCAGCAGACATGAATCACCCCTTCTGTTTGTGAGCTTTGTAGGAGAACCACTGAGAGGACTGCTGGTTGCACAGTGTCATACAGAAGCCTCACAACAACACAGATTATTACAATCCTCAACACTAAGCAACAATGGTTAACAGCACCTTCACCACATATAATTAAATCTTAACAGCCCTTCATTTGAGCCCATCTGGGGTGTGATCTGTAAGTCTCTGTAGCAGAGTTGCACGTTTTATAAAAATCAGCCTTTCATGTTGGCAACTATTTTGTTTTCTATTGATATTTCCACTGTTTTCATAAACTTAGTCATGTTAATGCAATTTTAGAAGCATTAAAAATTACACGCATTTAAAAGGTTTTTTTCTGCCACATGCATCAACACGTTTTGTACAACCAGGTTTTGTTCTGACCGTACATGTAACGATCTTTACTTTGCTCAGATTTCAGGACATGTAAAATAGTTTTCCTCGAGTTTGGGAACTTTGCATCTTAGCTGTCTAAACTTTAATCCAATGGAGCTGTAAAGTGAAAAATTCCCAGCAAACATCTAAGCCAGAAGTCATAAAAACAAACCTGGTGCCTCTTTGCACTCACCTTAAGTCCATCGCTGGGGAGCCGGTAGCCAAACCTTGCGGGCAAATCATCAAAGGTGTCCGTTTTGTTGTCAAATGAGAACTGAAAGAAAGGAAAACTAATTCACCAGCAGTTCAAGACACTTATGAAAACATAAAGAGGCAGGTTTAGTTTCTTAATCTAATGGTTTTCCTTTAAGAAGCATAACTGGTCTTCTAAATGCGTTTGTGTAAAGGATTACTTACAGCAGTGATGTCGGCCTCCACGGGCAGCAGGTTGAGGAAGGCAAAGAGCTGAACGGTGAAGATGGTGTAAATCTGTGTGGCCGACAGCATCAGCATTCCCAGGGACAGCAGCATCTTGGCATCACTTTGCAACCCCCAGCTGCTAAGCCACTCACTTATAACGACACGAAGCAGGCACACAAATGACCACGCACGCTGGCCTGTAGCTGGACCCCGAAACGCCAACTGTTGTGGTCACACCTGGAAACGACATTGGTGTACACTTAGACCCATTTTAAAAGCCTAAACACCAACACCTTCATAGCAAATTTCAGAAAAATGGCAAATTTGCCAGGAATAACTTGGAAAATAGCATTTTTTTTGTCAAGGAAACTCAGCGCTTCACGCATCAGGTTTACTGTCCACCATGCCAATATTAGATGACCTAATTAAATTATACTTTTTAAATGGACTTAGCAAAAAATATTTGTGATTTTAGCTCAGTATCACCACATTATCATAAGCACCCAGTCTTTAAAGAAACTTTGTGAATCGGGTCTACTCAGAAGTAAACAACACACTGATTTGAATGAGGTGATAGCCTTTGTATGAAGAACTACAGCACAGTGGACTGATGTAAGAATACTGCTGGTTGATTATTATATCTCTCTGAATTTTACACCCTTCCCCCAAAATGACGAAATCTTCTATTAGGTCAACAGGAAGCTTTATAAGAGGCCTCTAGGTCTATAGAGGCCTATAGAACAAAAATATGGATCTGAAAATGCTTACAGCCAGAAGACAAAATAAATAAATAAAGCAGGGAATAAAGTTTATTCCAGGGTTTAGACAGTTCGTAGAAACTAGACCCTCTTAATGTCCAAAGACCTTCTAGGAATCAGGTTGTTCTCTTAGAAGAGAACTGACAGATCAGCAGACAAGTCTTTGATATATGCTCACAAGTCAATCCTTTAATAACACTGAAAGCCAACAACTAAACCAGATGCTGCTTTCTTAAATTCAAAATGCTTTTTTTTCCCATAATTTAGTCCACAGCAGAGTTCAAAGTGGCCAAGTATCAGGTTTGTCAAACACATGAGCTACAGTGCCTGTCAGGTTTCATCCATCGACATATTAGACTGTTTGATGACGCTTTCTAATGCTTAGAGATTGCTGCAACAATGCATAAGCATAATGTATAAGCCTCTGCCTGAGTGTAGTCTTACTCCATTTCCAGTACATCCGGTAAACACAAAGCATTCATTTTGAATCTGAGCATAATTTTGTGTAATATCTGTTAATTTTGAAGAATCGTACACTTAATGTTTTTGTCAAGGAAAAAAAGACAACTTATCAACTGTAGCACCTCCCCTGTGTCTCCTTTCATTGCTCTTATTAATAAACTTTACAGACAAGTGTGAGCAGGGTATAAATCCCAGGTTTAGTATCAGGAAATCTTTTTTTTTTCTTTTGGATGCTGGGAGGGACCCTTATTGGGGGGCAAACAAAGACAAAAAGCATGACTTTCAGGTTGCTGCTGGAGCAAATTTTCATTAGATTATCGCTGCAAGTCAATATTAGAATATCATGTTGTTTTCTTTTAGTGAGCTTCATCCCAAACATCAGAGCTAAAAGGGATCAAGGTCGCAAAGTGGAGGGGAGCATGTGATTTGGTCAGGAGAAACTAAGAGCTGAAGGCCTTCCAGGCTTAGGTGTTATTGCCAAATTGGAAAAGCAGTTCATGAGGAGTTTCAAGTTTACTGTGAGCCTTTCAGAGAAAACGTTTTCTAATCAGATCAATACAGGAAGAGCGTGTTAGTCAGAAGGATGTGTATGCGATGTGAACTTTTGATCTTACGTGTATGCTTAAGATGTAACGCACTGACAGACTAATGCCACATGTCTAGTTTATCTAGATTACTGTAGCAGCGATGCTGGGTACAGATGGGCACTAACAGCTTTAGCAACACCAGTTCTCACTTATTATTAAGGTACTATATGTAAACTTGAGACTTGTAGCATTATTGCCTCGAAGAAAACTTTTTTAATCATTATAATCTGGAAATACAAAGTGAGTTTAATAATAATGTTCTCTTTTCGTTTCCTAAAATTAGTGATTTAAATGTACATAAAAATATCTGCTTGTACAAATAACAGGCACATCTTCTTTCAATCTGAGCTACAAACAAACTATTGTGGATTTAATCATGAATCACGCCCATTTTAGCCGTCCAATCTGCACAGTCACTTTAAATTGTTTACTTCTGAGCTCTGATCACATCTGTGTGAAACAAAAGTGCTGTTATGTAACTTTCCCTACTGTCCTGCTAATGCTGCTGCCGTTTCCCACAAAACAAGGTTTTACTGAGCACCTCAAGTACAGCATGTTGCTTTGTGAGGGCAGAGCCTGATGCCCTCAGCCAAGTCAAACAATCTCAAAACAAAAGTACTTTTAATCAGAGAGATGTGGAACTTTAGGTACTTTCTCTTTGGCTTCGCCTTTACTTAAGTAACTGTTTCCAGCCAATCAGGACTCATTACGAGTTTGTCTTGTTCTCTTTTAGAGAGCTAGATAGAGAGATATAATATGAGATGTTTTCTTTAAAGACAATTTCAAATAATGAGGTTAGCATAAGTAAAGTAATCCCCGTGAGGCGCAAGCTCTGAATACTCAAAGCCTGCATGAAAACCTAGTTTAAGATGACTTGCAGAGCTTCTCTAGTGGAGTCCATGAAATGTGTATATAGAGCTAGAAAGAGGCATAATAAATCACCTTTACTATGCAAGTCTTGAAAATAATAGATTCTTTTGTTCACACAAAAAAGCCAAAAACCTATTTAAAATTTTACATTAATTAAAAATTCAGTTTCTGCTATCCACTTAATATTAAATCAGGAATGTACCCGTACTTACATAGCATCTTTCTACCCAGCTGAGGACCTAAAGAGGTACAAATGTCATTCACCCAATCACACACACATTCATACACCACTTACATCTATGCCTAAGAGCTTTCTAACATTCACATACGCTCCAGTGGATGCAACATGAGATTCAGCATCTCGCCCAAGGTTACTTCAGCATGTGGACTGAAGAAGTCAGGGATCGATCCACTGACTTTCATTCGGTAGATATTCTGCTCTGCCACCCAGGACCAGTGGGTCCACCAGTGAGCCCACTTTACAAGTAGGGCTGTGCGATATGACCAAAATCTCATATCCCGATATAAGAATTCTATCGTCCCGATAACGATATAAATCACAAAAATGTAACATTTTCTGTAAATTCTGTGAATCTCGGGCAGCTCGACTTGCGGGAAGTGTTTCCAGCTGCGCGTCATGTAGCTGGAGTTGAGTGTTTTAACCGATGCATGAAACTATACATTTTTAGACATAAGTTTTAACAGCCACCGTTTTCTTTGTGAGTATTTATTACACGGCGTGCTGCGGGGAAAAGCCTGTTCTAATGTTTGAGTCTAAGGTTTATTTTTTTAGCACCTGGCGGCTCTTTTTTACTTCCCATCCGTAAATAATCTGCTCTTTCACGTGATTCAGTTTATTTTGAAGTCTCAACAGGATCTTGAGCTTTATTGTGAAAGGTTTATGTGAAACATAAACAAGCGGACCACTACAGTGACCATCAAAACGATGAAAAAATATTGCCGTAAACAGTTTATTTTGCGACACCACGAAACAAACGATAGCGTAAAATGAAACGATAGACGTTTTTATATCGTCATCCGATATATATCGTTATATCGAACAGCCCTATTTACAAGCACTCTTTAAGTAACTTAACTCTGTTAACATTTGTGAAGAGAAGACTAGTTTACGTTGTGCCACGGTAGCACAAAGCATTCACGTGGTACTGCTGTCTGCACACAGAAAAATCAGCTCTGCAGCAGTTTACCGTGTGTACTTCACATTATCATAACCCGTCAACCACATTGGGCTAGAGAGGAAATTCAAATGGTTCCTGAATGATGAGAATTATTTTTTCATTTTACAGCCAAACTTACAAAATAACTCCAGGCAGCATTTGTGATACTTGGGTGTTAAAGGATTAACAAGGAATGCAACTAAAGACTGAGCTAAGAGCTGGGGTTACAAGAGCTGCCAGAATCCGCTTCCATCATTCTGTCTGTCTGACAACCATCCCATGAGAAACCTCCACAAACTGAGCTCTCACACAAACCTAACACAGGTGACAAAGGTGAAGCCATGGAGTTGAGAGTTGGGAATCCGCACCAACATGCCAACGGTGAGGAGATGGCCATCAAGGTTGAATGTGTGAAGACCAAACACACCCACAGCTGCACACTGAAATCAAATCCTACTTCTGTCACCTGTATTAGGTATAATTGAGAGCATGGTTTGTGGAGGATATTCTATCAATAAAGTGGTGTGATGCAGAGAGATACTAAGCCTCATAACTTTGTGGCCAGAAAAGTCGCTTACATCCACTCCAAGAATTTCATCCATCAAGATGAAATAAAAATATGACATGATATTTTTGCTGTCATCACACTGTGCCCTGGTCCTGGGTCTAGTCCTGGATCTCTGAGGACTCCACCCAACACGATATGTTTTAAAATTAGGCATTACACCTAATGAATTCACAAGGTAAATAATTTTATGCGTTATTATTTAATGATCCATGACATACAGACTTAAAGCCGCCTATCTCAGTGATGCATAGAAAAGATGAGCTATGGCGGTACATACAGTACAACATAAACTTGTAACCCAACACTAAGGTTTATTTGCACAACGTGATAGAGCTATCGATTAATCCAAAGAAAAAATGTTCAAAAATGCTTTCTTACCAGTCTGCATTCTCAACAACAACAGCTGCTTACAACTATTAGATCCAAATCCAACAAATTATTAGCAAGTAAGGTGAAAACTGTGGCAGCACAGCCAGAAAAAAAAAAGACTAAACCGGAGTAAAATAGTAGTTTTCTTTCTTAATAACTAAAAAAGCTCAAAGGGGAAGTGAAAGCAACATCGCGGGGACCTGCACATGATGACTAAACATCAAATGACAGCAGCATTTTACGGAAAAACCTCGTGCAATGACGGCACGATGGACATATTTAATTATTAGTGTGCCTGACATGAGTGATATGAGGAAACACACTCCCCAATTTTTTCAGCGACACATCAGAAAACAGTTTAACCAACCCCCAGAGAATAATTATACCCTTTACACACAAGACAGTTCCTCCCACGATAATGACAGCGGTAATGTCAAGCACTTTAAAATAGAAACGCTTTTTGCGGATGTAGCTGTGTACATAAATAAATCAGGGAGGACACCCTAAAAGGTGTGCAGCTAGCTACAAAAACAGAGCGTCCCTCTACAATGCTTAGCATTAGGTTAGCATGGGTGGCTAGTCCGCTTCTCCCGGGTGTTTACCTTTATTTCTGCTTGCGCGTTTACCTCGTCCAGGAACTGAGCTGCTGACAGCGACATAGCTTTCCTCTGCTGTAAGCTGTGTAAAGATACATATGCAAGTTCAAGGTTTTGATATACTACATTCCGTTAGAGCGGAGGGTTAAAAAACCCGACCGTAAACAGTTTAATCCCTCCGCTAGCTTCTTCTTTCAAGTGAGAGCGCACACTTCCGCTACTCTACTTCCAGCTTCTGATTGGATAAAGCACCTGTCAATCGTCAGTTTTTCCGGAAGTGACTCAAGACGTAAACAGATCCACGTGACGGTACAATCATTTGCCGTTAACAGCCTTGTTCAGATGAGGGGGGGCTTGCCAGGCTACATTTAGAGCTGCACTGCAGTGGCTTTAGAGATTTTAGAAGATTTCCTGCTAACAGAAGTCAAAATTGGAAGAAACCATATATTTTAAACCGGGGAAACAAACGGTTCTTCTTATCGCCACAGAAGTTAGCATCCGCCCCTCAGAATACAATGGACTCACTTTTAAAACTCTAGCACCCTCTAAAGAAAAAGGGGTGCATCTTTTCTTTTTTCAAAGGATCATTGGTTGTAGTTTTTATCTATTTGTACGTTTTTATACACATGCCAGAAAATAGTTGTGAAATAGAAAATAGTTGTCACTAAAAGTAAAGTACTGTATACAGCACTGACTAAAACAATAAACCATTTATAATGAGAAATGCCACTTTAAGTAATATTTTCTAAGTACCTTATCTCGCTTCTGATGAACCACAGCTACAACACATGACATATTAATTACACCATCTCATTAGACTGATCATCAACGAGGGCAAGCACCTCTAGTAAAGCAGATGTTTTGGCTGTTTTCTCATCCAGATAACACAATGCCAAAGAAGAACAGTGATCTGAAAGAAGCAATTGCTGCTGCCCATCAGCTTAGAAGGGGTTTATAAAGGTATTTCCAAACATTTTGAAGGCAATCATTCCTGACTGAGAAAGCTTAGAAAGCATTTAATATAGCTGCAAATCTTTCCAGAAGTGAATGTCCCAGCAAATTCACTCCAATATCAGGTCAGATCTTGCAATGCTCAGAGAAACTGCAAAAAAAAAAAAAATAACAACAACAACGACAACAAAAAAAACTGTACAGGGGACTATACAGGTTTTGGGGAGCATAAATAAATAAATAAATGTAGAGTAAATGTTAAAGATGAACATGTATGGATTGTTTGTAAAAGTTGCCAGGAGAATGCCTCTTCTCTCTAAAAAGAACATGGTAGCTCAACTTAGGTTTTCAAAGTTGAAATGATGCACAGCAAAAACAAATACAGCATATCAGCACAAACACCCCATACCAACTACCAGCACGATGATACAATGCAGTGTCCAACTCTCTTGCATTTAGCAAACACCCGAAACCCCTAAACTAAATCAGACAGCAGATAGATGACTTTTGTTGTCAGCATGGACAAATGTTTCTGTTTGGATTTTTATATTTTACTGTGAAGCTCATTAATTGGGCTAATTGGGCTTTAGGATGGTTACAGAGATCAAAAAAATATTAGACACAGATGTCAAAACAGAGGCACAAAAATATGCTTTTACCTTAACCTAATATGGGGGGGAAAGCGTTTACTACATGTTCACAACTTTGTTTTATGTGGCCAAACTTCGTCACTCTTCATACCATGATGGAAGATTGCTGGGGACTCAATGATAGGACACAGGTGAATGATTCAACAGGTTTAAACGATCAGTTTCAAGAGAATAATCAAAGGTGGTTTTCCAAAGACCAGGACTTCACTCAGGTAAGTATTCTGCATCTTTTCTGGAGTGTTGTGGTTCCAGAGTGAACAGGTGAGTCTCCAATTGAGACTGAGAGAGAGTGGGTCACGCAGATATTCAGGAAAGTTTCTCAACAGGCAGGAAGGAGGAAGAAAACAAGCAAGTAAGTCCCAAGATCAAGGTCAGCAAGTTGACAGGTAAGTGTTTTAAAGTAGAACGTGGCCCTGAGGTATACTGCCACATGGAGCAGAACAACAGTCTGCCAATAAGTGGAGAGGGCAGTAAGTGGAGATGGGACCACACCCTAGTCCTGGAAAAGTCACAACACACACACACACACACACACACACACACACACACACACAGAGAGAGAGAGGTAGAGACAAGTAGAATATAAAGAGTTGTAAAAAAGAAAGATAGTGGTTCTGCACCTAGAGGGAGGAGGGCACCATGACTCCAAATTGTAATTACCTGGATCTTAAACTGCTCTTTCATTTTCTACACCTATTTGCCTTTCCAACCCTACAATGTTATTGTTTCCTTTCTGCCTCAAGCTAAGCCCAAACATAAAGGACAGGTTACAGTCATGTGTTGATAGATGCACTGAAGGAGGCATGCCTGTTTCAGTTTTTCATCTTAGTGAATCTTCAGGGTAAGTGATGGGGCACATTATTCAAAGAAGTTCTGCTACTAGCATCTTTACAGGTGGCATATTCTCCCATAAAATCCATTGTGCAATTAATTGTTAAATAGAGGTTAATCTGTTTATTGACAGGAATAGAATCACATGAAGTCAGTATATTAGAAAATGGCTCCATAATGTAGTGGTTCACACAGTTGGCTAACAAGCAAAAGATCTCCAGTTAGTGCACAAATACCTTTGGGGATGCAAAATGAATGGCATCCAGCGTGTAGTTCTGCTAAATCAAAAATGGAGCTCCCTGCTGACCCTTTGAAAATGTTAATGACTAAATAACAAAGCCTGTTTCAAGTTTGTGTTATGCGTTTTAATTTTGTTTTATAACCAGGATAATGAAAATGATGCCCTCTTCCGTGTGCCAATTATGTGCCTTTGTCTAAAGCAACAATAGGACAGGCAAAGTGTGTGCATCATTTAGTAATAGCTTGTATGTGTCATGCATCATAAACACTAGGAAATGAATTCCATCTGAGGTGCATACAAGAACTGCTCACAGCAATACGCAGGCACAAAACCATCCACACAAACACCAGCATGTAGAAAAATTTCCCCCCAAGCCACGAACAAGCTGAAACTTCAGCCTGTAATCTCAAATACCACCTCCAAAACTACTACCCAGGCCTAAAGTATCACACCATGAAAGGGTATACTTTTCCTAATGAACACTTTTCATTTCTTTTTTTTCGTCTACTTAACGTCACAATTTAATCGGCAAGTAAAAAGTATTTATTACAAAACAGTTAAAACAGCTTTTACATATTTTTTAAGATCTAAGTTATTCCTCAGTAAAATAGGGGAACTACAGTGCTCCCTTCTCATTTTATCAACCAGCACAGAAGGATTAATATATAATTAAAATATTTTGGGGGATATCTTATAAATATAAGAGTATTTATTAAATAAGTAATTTTAAAAAACGCATAAGAAAAAAACTGAAACCTGCAATGGTTGAAGTTTTCATGGTTTAATTAAAAAGAAATATAAATGGACTTTTAAAAAATTTTTTAAGAGGAGCATGTGTGGTCCATAAAAGCATCCACCTTTACAATCCTGTGGCTTCCTTTGTTTGATATATGTATGTCTCCACATTCAGACAGTATGTGTGTGTCCTGATTTGTGTCTATAAACAGGAATATTTATAAAATGTAGGTCGAGAATCTCGTTAAACTGTTTCATTTGGGTCAGCAGTGAACAAAAGGAAAACCAGGATCTCCTTTAGACTTTGAAAGGTCAAATGTAAATGAGCGGCCTCTTGTTAAACCTCACAGAACTATAAAATCCGGAAAACGTTTCACATTACTCTAACCTTGAACACACTGGGGCTGTTCTTTAGTTTCTCAATAAATAGCAGAGCAAAGAGCTGACGTCAGAGTGCTGGGGGTCGGGGACGTGTTTCCAAACGAGCCCACACAACCTTTTGTCTCGTGGTCGTCCCCTTCTTGGTTCGCTTGTGCACTTTAGCTGAAAACAAAAGAATGGCTGAGTGATGAAGTCAGGCTTACTGCTGACCTAAAGTTAAAGAAAATCAAGAATTAGAACAGCAACATGCTGATGTAGACCACACTGTGCTCATACTGCAGTGTCAGACAACAAATATTTAACTCCATCTGAACTTTGTGACCAAGAGTCACATGTGGCAACGTCACTGTGAAAACAGAAGCAGGTCAGCTGTGTAGGTGACATCAATAAAATTCCAGTTTGGACTGTCACGTGCAGCCCAGATTTCTATCCACAAGTACTGCACCAGACTTTATAATGTACACAATGTAATCTTAACATTGTAATCTCAATGTAACCAATCTAGAATGTTATATATTCTTAGTATTTCCATATTCTTTATAGGTAACAATTCAAGGATTTAGTGTAACACAAAATAGAATTTCAAGTGATGAACTATCCCTTTACACTGTGTGGTAATTGGTTAATTAAAAGGTAGGGTGGTGCTATATAGACTGCTGGGTGTGTCCAACAGATTGCAGATGATAAGGTATGACGTATGCTGGTGTAGAGAAGATGGAAAGGATTTAAAACGTGTAATGTTAATGGTCTAATGCTTTCTACCACAGAAGCTTTATTGAAGGGTCCTGCACTGCACACTATCATTAATCATCTTACTTAAATGCAGGTGCTGAAATTAGTAGATCTTATGTCCGACTGATACGCTAATACAGATCAATCAAGATGTTCCAATGTGAGTGAAAAATCAGTTACAGCTGTGTAAAATCTCTAGTTTGTCCTCATTATTTTTAGTAGGTGACACACATACACACCTGTGTGCATCTTATAGTGTCGGCCTCGGTCCAGCTCACTTTGTCGTGTTGTTTTACATCTAACAACTCATTTAGTATATGTAAAAAAACAAACAAACATCCACATTAGAGCTCTGTTTATAATTTAAGTAAATAAAAAGCATTCATTTTAAGTAAAGCAGTTCTTTACCCTTTCAGGTACATTCAGTGTAATCCAGTCCATTTAGTCAAAAAAAGGTGGCGCTTTTCTCCATGTTACTGTATAATTACAACCACTGTGTGGCACCAAACTCTTGAATCATTTTATAATGATACTTTGTGTCCTCCCTGTGTACAGTTTTTACATAACCTTTTTTTTTTTAAAAAAAAACAAACAAACAAAAACATGCCACTTTAAGGCGTTGACTACAATCTGTGCTAGTTTAGTTGACATTTCTATTACAGATTGCAAAGTTTCCACTAATAGAAAGACGTGGATTATGACTGCTGTTGTGCTTTTGCCTCAACTTCCACGTCTTTGTGCCATTGTTTCCGAGTGAACAAAGGCCTATGATGTGCCTTTTCAATACTGTGACAGGAGGATTGTTACCAGTCGCAGGACTTAAGGTCTCTCCTTTGTACGTCTGTGACCAAACTGCAAACAATGGTATCTGTGCAGACTCTGCACACCTGCTGGTGTCCAACTGTACCCATGCAACTGGCTGGACTATGGCACTGAAACAGGTATGTCAGGCTTTTCTTCTGTGCTTCTCTGTAAAGTGTGTGGTTTTATGGTGAGTGCTGTAGAGGTAATTATTTTTAGTTTTAGCTGTGGGTGGCGCTGTATGTTGCCACCACTTCCAGCCACCTGAATCTGCTGGGTTGGTTGCTTGAGAAGGGGACACATCCTGGGAAACCAGTGGGACTTCGTCCCTACTGACTGTGGTGCCAATCAACAGCACACCAAGACGCCGGAAAGTGTCTCATCCAAGCAGCTGCAGAGAGCAGCCAAACCCTCAGCCTTGAACTCTTTATCACCAAAAGCATTTTGAGCTTGGCTTCTCGGGACCCTGGAGGCTGTAAACCTTTGAAAATTGCAGTTCAGCATGGTCACAAGGACTGTGCGCTCTTTGCAGCTGACAAGCTGGGCTCACTTGTACTTCTTAGAAATATGTGCCTTCCCATCGCATCCAAACACTTGCTGCAGTTGGGGCAAAACAAAGCAGCCTGCAATCGATCCCAGCACACTGCTGCTGCCTGCAGAGCCATGCTAGGGAGTAAATTATTGGTAGATGGCTTCAACCACCCAGGGAGCCTGAGACCAAACTAAGAACTGAAACAGAGACTTTACCCCCAGGCTTAGTGAGGCTGCCACTCTGTGTCTCTGCCTTTTATTAAAAAGAAGGACAGAAAGATTGAAGTCACGGATATATAGTTATCCTGTAGAGCTGAAAATGTGTTTGTGAATGCAACATATTATGAGACAAAAGACCAAGTCAGGACTGGCCTTGAATCAGGGATGACACAACTCAACATGTCACCATTGTACAGTTTTGTAACACACTTACAGTAACGGTTAAAGACAGTAGTTGGCATTTGTTTTAAAAGGAAGCAGCTGTAAAATAGTTTTAGGCAACAAGGCTATGTAACTGAAGGTGCTGTATATAACTGCAGTTGGACAACCCATCAGTACTTTACTTTAAGGCTGGAGACTGCATTGATATGGCTGTCACAGGGTATATATTAAGTTGATTTATATTCACATAAATCAACTAAGAAAAACAACTACTGGGTGTCTTCTGAGTCACAATGAAATTTAAGAACGTAGTCTGTTTGATTTAATTTCTTTTAATGAAAGTGAAACACACTCAAAGACAAAAAAAAAAACCACACACACACTTTTTGATCAAGGGTACAGAATTGAAATCATATTTTCAAAGGTTATAGCTAAAGTGTAGTTCTGGTCATTAAAAAAAAGAGGATTTTAAATGGGAATATAAAAACACCTTGATTTTGGGGGAAAAAAGTAAATGTTTTGTAAAACTGAGCAGCTGAAGATGGGTGCTTCACAAACCACCACAGGCTCAGCTGCAGGAGCTCCGTGTTGTCATTGATGAGCTGAGTATCAGTTGATACACTTACCCACAAAAGAGGGGCACACAGGTAGAGTACAAATACGTAGATAATTCTGCTAAAGTGGTGTGACATTTATACCTCTGGCTGCATGTCTCTTGTGAAACACGCACTGTTAGAATTAAAAAGTATCCACTATGAGGTCATTCAATGGAAATGTCTGTTTTTCTGTCCCTGGCCTTTAAAGAAATATTACACTTAAAAAAATGCTTCAAAGTTGAAAATTATTTATTTCCTAACATGAAACTACGTTATTTGAACAAGTACACCTTCCATCACTTTGACAGTATTGGTTATTAAATCAGTTATACATCAATTCAAGCACCATATGAGTGCTTGTGGCCACAGCTTTGCTTTTATGTCAAAAAGATTTTTTTTTACCATTTAAAATGCAATATTTTTTTTTTAATAAATATGACTGACACCATGTGGTTTGATGCCCTGTAGCAGCCATTTTGTAAAAGGCATTTTTCATGAAAATTGTCACGGGCATGTTCCCTTACATAACACTAGAGCCCTTACTTAATAACTGGATCTTGGTAACACCAGTGACTTTATTTGACTGTGCAAATAAACTTGATCAAAAGCTGTTCATGCAGTTCTTTCAAGCATCAATGTTTCTTAAAGTACTGTATATCGCAGCTGTGTGCCATATGTGTCCCCAGATGTGTGTCACTGGTGTTACTGTGTGTTTTCCCCCCGGCACATTAAACACAATAAATTGATAATTTTACATCTATCAATTTTTTTTAGACTTCAGGGTTAAGATCAAAAGGAGTCCATCATTACTCATTTTTAACTCTTATTCTAATAATTTCGTTGTTGTAGCAAATAAATGTCACACTTTTAACAAAGCTGACTGAAAATGTTCTTCTGTGACTAAATGTGCTGAGAGATTGAAGAAATAATATTTCCTAAGGTTTTAAATGCCTTTCATCGTACTCCTGTTGAAGCATGTAAATTATGTAGAAAGTGTTGTTGGTGAAAATTAAGTGTCATTTTTTTCTTATTTAACTAGGACTTTAACTAGGACTATTTAACTAGGACTCAGCTCATCACTGTGTCAGTGGATCCTCAACTTCCTCACAGACAGACCCCAATCAGTGAGGGTGGGAAAACAAGTCTCCCCCTCCATCTCACTCAGCACTGGAGCGCCTCAGGGCTGTGTTTTAAGCCCCCTGCTGTACTCACTGTACACTTATGACTGTGTAGCCACATCAGACACCACCTCCTTTGTCAAGTTTGCTGACGACACTGCTGTTGTGGGCCTGATCTCCGACAACATCAAGACAGCCTACCTGGAGGAGATTAGGAACCTGGAGACCTGGTGCCAGGAGAATAACCTCCTCCTAAACATCAGCAAGACCAAGGAGCTGATCGTGGACTTCACTACAAAGCAGGCGAGGAATTACAAACCCCTCATCATCAGTGGCACGCCAGCGGAGAGAGTGGACAGTTTCCGATACCTGGGTGTCCACATCACTCAGGACCTGTCATGGTCCTGCCACATCAACACCCTGGTTAAGAAAGCCCGTCAGCGTCTCTTCTTCCTCAGAAGACTTAGAGACTTCCATCTGCCACTGAAGGTGCTCAAGAACTTCTACTCCTGCACAATCGAGAGCGTCCTGACGGCAAACATCTGCACCTGGTTTGGGAACAGCACCAAGCAGGACAGGCGAGATCTGCAAAGAGTGGTGCGCTCAGCCGAACGCATCATTCAATCAGAGCTCCCTGACCTGCTGTCCATCTACACCAAGTGGTGCAAGTCCAAAGCTAGGAAGATTATGATGGACCTCTCCCATCCCAACAATGGACTCTTCTCACTGTTGAGGTCTGGGAAGCGCTTCCGCTCCCTTAAGGCCAAAACAGAGAGAATGAGGAGGAGCTTCTTCCCCCAGGCTATTCGGGCCCTGAACCAGGTGTAGGACTGGACTCTCCCACACACGTCACTATAAGACTGGACTCTCACACACATCACATCACCACACGCACCACCACACATTTCCTATAAGCCTATAATTCCTATAATTTATAATCTTTATAATCTTTATAATCTCTTCTGCTATTTGCACATTCTTTACTGTAAATTCCTAAGTTAATTTGTAAATTTTGTAGTGACCTGTAAATTGTAAATATTGTAAAACTTTTTTTCTGTCATTTAATGGTCGGGCATTGTACAGCTACAAGCATTTCACCCCCATGTCATACTGTGTATGGTTGTGTGTGTGTGACAAATAAAATTTGAATTTGAATTTGAATTTGAACTGTTTTCAAGACACTTTTGTTGCTTTTTTCTTTCTTTCTTTCTCTTTTTTAAATAAAGCAAGCAATTGATCAGAGTTGCCGAAGGAGTAAGGTAAATGTACAAAAATTATTTTAAAAAATCATTAAGCTGTCATTTTTGCAAATATGTGAAGTCAAAAGTTATATTGTAGTATTGTTATAGTGTTTAAAATTTTGAAAAATGAATACATTTTAGCACGTTTATGTAGAATTGACCCTATCAATTAAAGGTGACAGCCTACGTTATTTTTAGATAATTATAATCTTGTTATTGTTATGGGGTTTTGTCTTTTGTAAGGTTTTTTAAATGGCTTGTCTTTGTAAAATCTGTCCTTTCCGAGCGCAAAAACGCAGCACCAGATGAAAAAATGAAATCTCGTTTAGAAATCCCGCGATATGTCGCGTCGAGCAGACCCGCTAGTAGCGCTGTTACCCCGCCGCCCAACCAGTCAGTGTACAACCGGGGAGAGAGTAGACATGCAGGATCCTGACTAGATTTCTCCGGAGTTTGAGGACGAGCACTGAGTTATGACGGAGTGCACCATTAAACTAGAGTCTGTGTTTTGTAACTGAATCGTATAAATCACAGAATAAGAAAATCAGCGCAGGAGAAATAGTTGAAAGCCAGCACCGGTCTGACAGTCAGCGTGTGGGAATGGCAGCTCCCCGGCCGATAAAAGGCATCCTGAAAAACAAGAACAGCGCTACAAACAAGTCGCTGCCCGACGATGAGCCAAAAGAGATTACAGAACAAGTCCCGGGGCTCTCGGAGGATGACCAACAGTAAGTTTTGCCTGAGCTGTGCTGAGGCTGGTAGCCGAGTAACGTTAGCTAACGATGGCTAAACACTTGTTAGCCTTTCTAACGTTACCCCGCTGTCACCTCATTGGCTGTTAATGTTTGCCGGTAATGTGTGGTGCCGAATTGAGAACTTTCTGGGTGTTTCTGTAACTATCAGACAGTGTGATGTCTCGTCTCTGATTTAAACCTTGATGGGAGGTATGACCGAGCGCTAACGTTTACACGGTGTAAATTAGTGTAAATTACACCCCCTTCGAAGCAGGTTAGCCTGTAATAAACAATCACCACATGCAGCGTGCCTGTAACGCCTGCTAACAAACGGTTATTCTGTTAGAGGTTTCAGTGCCCATCACTGTGTAGTAGCATGAATCAGCACTAGTAAAAGAAGGTGTGCTGTTACCGCGATAGTGACAGCTCTCAGATGACCATTACCACAATAGGCATATTAACGTGAAGTTGGGCAAAAAGTGGCGCGTTTACGCATGGATGTGTAGACTAATGTATTGCGAGAGGATCGAGGATTTTCATGACCTAATCTAAGGCCATTAATTTCATCAACCTTCTCTGCCAGTGATTTTAAGCAGCAAGTGGTTTGTTTTATGGCTATGGATCAAGCTTTGGATAAGGAAAAAACCTCTGCATATTAAAGAAATACACTGCATGCGATGTATGTCTAATGCAAGCACCGTGTAACACTTTGCCTGTTAAAGGATGTATTAGAGTGATCGATATCTACGACATTTACAGCACAGCTACAATCAACACCCTGTTACTAGACCACACTGTCCCTATGGCTTAAACTTTATACTAAATACTACGTGTTGCCAAAGATTTGATTAGTCTGCCAGACTTCAGATTTGTGTCCTCTTTCATTTTCCTCTGATATTTATGTCTGACACTGACATTATCACTGAAACAACTGTCTGTGGTAAACATGGTTGTCCTCATGCATGTTTCGAAAAGCAAAAGAAATATGTTGTATCACTTAAGAAAAACAAACCTTAAAAAAACAAACTAGAAACATGATCATATTTTCTGAATCAGTTCATCGGCATATAGAATTGCTCAGCAAAGCATGAAAGGACATGACATTAGCAGTCACAAACATCATGTTACTTTGAGTAAGATCCTGAATGCATTACTTTATGCTACCTCAAGCTTTTGCATTTTTGATACACTGCCAGAGCACCACAAATCTGCTGTGTGAAATTGAGTAAAACAGGCTCTAAAAAAGAGGTATTTTAACATCATCTGAACACATGTGGGATTATTTCCTTGTTCATATTATCGTCATCATCACGAAGATCATTCGAGATGATGTGACCCAGATATCTAACTTTAGTGGACACATTTAAGACTATCTCCCAAACAAAATGAGGGAAATCAAGGATTCTGATTCACTTTAGTCAAGGTGATTATTATTCTGCTCTTTCAAGGGTTGAATTCAGTACCATACTGTAAACCATACCTTCAACAAACCTGAAACAGCTGCTGCAAGCCAGCACCATAAGGAGACAGGACATCCAAATCATCAGCATATATCAAATGGTTAATAAGGCTCTCCCTGATTTAGTGTTTTAGAAAGACTATCCTTATATAAGTTGAAGAGGTGACAGTATCCCACCTAGTCAAATAAAAAGGGTGTAGATGCGCTCCTGCCTCACTGAACTCAGATTGATGTGAACAGCAATAATGTGGGATTCTTATCAGATATGAGGGGGGGGACACTCACATCTCATAACACTGCTGTTGAATATTCATGAGGCTCGGTATAACCTCTGCTTTCTGAACACATCTAATTTGACCTTTATTTCCAGCTGCCTATCAGATTTTATGGGCACCTCACGTTATTTGGCTTAACATCCAACTTCGTGTTGGCCAGCGCGACTGCTCACATAACCACTAGTAGTAAAGGACACCAAGAAAAGATATCAAGGATGGGGGTGGGGTTGCTTCAGATTCGGGACCATTGCAGGGCAAATAAATCAGAGTGGGCCAATAGTCTCACAGGGACGTGACCAGGGTACCTAATGAAATGCTGATATGCAGAAACCGGTGCAGAGAACTGCTTAATCAGCCATCCTGTTGCCTGTTAGGTACTTGTGCTGAGGATTGAGTTGACAAGAGCTGCAGGTTAGCTTCTCTCTGTCTGGAGCCTCACCTTCTCATATGCATTTGACTGTGGCAGGGAACATGAACCAAATGACCGAATCCAGTTAGGTCATTTCCACAGCCAACTTTCTGTTTTCTCTCTGGCCTCAGGCAACTGTGCGTAAGCAAACTTTTGAAGCTGTTGAATTAGGTTGTATTAATGCCAACAAGGTCAAATTTTAACAAAGGGACAATATATAAGTAAGCAAGGTGGTTCCATTTGGCTCTGCTGTTTTTTGATTATCCCGGTAATGTGTGACATTAGGAGACGTGGCATAGTGTGATCGAGGAGTGGACACAAATCCTAATAAGATCAAAAATGGTGACTTAGTTGGGTATTTGTGACAGGAGGAATACCTGAAGCAAAAAAGAATAACGTTTGCACAGGAAGTTATCAAGGTTAATGCAGAGAGGTTCAGATCCCTCATTAGTGAACCCTTGAGCAAGTTTGAGTCACTGCAAAGCACATTTGCTGTATGCGCTAAACTTTTAAAAAATGAACCCTGCTTACAGGATACAGCTTTACATATGTTGATGTGATGAAGTCAATAAAATGAATGTACACAACATATGAGGGCTTTTGAGGCACTACATGAAATGAGTTCTGTGTGCTTTATAGTCATGGACATTTATTAACACCACCCACCTGCCAAATGCTGCTACATTTTTGGGAGCTCACTGGACTCTATCAATAACAGCATTTATCATGTTCATGAATAAACCCTCCACATGTCTTACTGGTTACTTTCAAAGGGTAACCATCCAGTTCTTTTTACTTGGCAGAGGCTAACTGTGATTTACCATCCACTGTGCCTGCTGTTTATCCCGTGCCATCACGTCTAGACAGGAGGAGCTCTCTCTGAGCTGCAGCATGAGAAATTAGGCCATACCAGGATGGCAGTTAATAGTGAATTTCTAATTCAACGGTGAATCAAGCTTTTTCTGTACTGTTCTAAAAATAGTCTCTCTTTGACTGGCGAGGAAGTGGAGGAAAAAGAGTTTTCTGGGCGGATCCGTGTGCAGCCAAGCACCAAATCCATGGAGAACTCGAGCTGGACCATGTCAACACTGTCTGCATGCAGAGCATCCATGCTCTCATATTGTACCAATATAGATGTTAATGTTTTGTCTTCAAACATTTTTCATAATTTTCAAAACCTTGGGTAAATGCTTGTCATCCCCTCCCCCCAAAACCCCCAAAACAAATAAACAACAAAATAAATCAAAACAAAAAAGCCACGAGACATACTAATAAAGTTGTTTATTTAGTCTGATAGATATTGTTGAGAATCAAATGGTTAAGCAACACAGGAAGATGTAATGCACAATAAAGCTGATTTCAGAATCATCTAGAGTTTTAAAGCCTTATCAGTCCAGGGTTTCTATCTCTAAATGGGACTTTTTTTGGGGGGGGGGCAGTTACACATGTACATCACTGGTGTGCATATAGTTAAAGCAATGACTCTGTGTTACCTTACTCAACAGAGATGGTCTTGTTATTTTTGGCCATTTGTTAAATAATAGTGTTTTTGTTTTGTTTTTTTAAATGCTTGTATTTTTATCTCTGTCCTAATGAGTGTCCTGTATTTGGAGGTCAAAATCTCCTTCATAGGTACCAGCACAGCGTTACAAAGCAGGTTTTTTTTTTTTAAAACATCCCAATAGTCAGTGTGTGCATGAATGTATTTAAAGGCTTATTATCTGAAGGTTTTATTGTAGAATACAGGCAGTTTATATACTGAATAATTTGCCCTGTTGAATGTCATTCACAAAAGAGTTGGTAAGGCTAATTTCTACCATGATTTTAAGTTGGCAGCACTAACAAAGAGCAACAGCACAAACATGTTCTCCTTCTTATCATCTTCAATTGTATAAAACATCCCATTCCCTCCACCAGCTCGCTCTGCCAGCAGGATATCCTGAAGTAGCTTTACAAAAACCCACCATTCATTTATGTGACCACCTGTCTGTGTTTACGCGCTTCATGCACTCTCAGTCTGACTCTGTGGTTTACAGTCAGTGCGATGCACCTTTTTAGAATTTTTTTTCTTTATCATCTCTTAGATGAAACAAACAGGATCCGCTATTCCAGCAATTTGTGTTCATGGACATGAATTGGGGCCTTTTTATCATGACCTTTGGCACAAATACAAAGTTTTGTGTTTCAGTAGAAAGATTGGCATGTCTGAATGAGCTGTTGTTCACAAGAATCTTGGAAACATTACCATGGTGACCATGAAAACATAGTTCTAAAATAACTAGCAGCCATTGCATTTTTAGCCCAAGCTGTGATTTTCTTTTTCCAAGCCTAACCAAGTTGTGTATTTTGAATTAATCACATATTATGTGTTAATAAATAATGCAAAAGTGTGAATGGTATGTGACTCCTATATGGCTCTGATGTGAGCGGCAAAAGGAGTCGCTCCGTCAACAACCCCCAGCCACGCCTAAAATGTGGGTGAAGTTGTCTTTTTTTGTTTTGCTTTTTTTTAAAGCAGAAAATGTTGATCTTGTGTTGTACGTGGACAAAGATCATTACAAACACGACAGAGCAGATTCAGTTCAAGAAAACAAAAACACACATGTCCACAGACATGAGTTTGCAGATCAGCAGGTGTGACAGTTTTACAAACTGCCACGAGATTGCTTTGGATTTGAAAAAGCAAAGATAAATCTTAGAAGAAAATAAAGTAATAGGGTTCATTAGAAGCGGGGATTATATTCCTTCTGCATTCAAGGCTAAAAAACAAGCACTGTTCCTTGTCCCTTTAATCACCCACTGCTATTTAGTTAACAGTAATGTCTGAGTCTCACACCCAGTCATATATAATTCATTGATGCCTCCATGAAATCCAACCTTTCCTTAACTGTCTCGCAGGCCTCATCATGGCTGTATGATGTAGTGTCAGACTGGTAGGCAGTGAATCTCTGATTTTCCATAACATGGATAGTAGACAAAACTTTGTTAACCTCTGGCTGTCATTTTACACTCCTCTGTACAGGTCAGATGGGGTCAACTGTGTTTCCAGTTGAAACTGGAAACACAGTTGACCAGCCAGCTTTTTTATCGAGGAAAGATCAACAGGTGTTTAACAGCCTCTTGTCTACCAGGTTAAAGTGTGACCACAGCTTTATTAAGAAGCAGTAAAATGTGCAGATATCTTACTCTTTTGTGGCACATCGCCCAGGAGTGGGTTGTAATTTAGTGTTATACCACCTGCGGGTGTAGTTTTGTTCAGATGAAATGAAACATTTGACCTTTGAAGTTTAGGATTCGTGACGTCATCGTGATTGCTAGTGCATTTAATTTGTGTCCCACCCTGCTCCGCTTCTCCCCTGAACATTTTTCTCTACAGTCTGAGCAGATCAGAGGAGCTTAAGGAATAGTTTTCGTCCTAATTCTAGCTGGCCATCTCTCAAACTTTGTGTAATCTTTTTCTGTGCTGTACCCAAGGGTGCGCACACTTGTTAAGTATATATCTTAATAATTCTCACTGTATTATCACTGACCTGCCAAATGGGTAATCAAAAAGTTGCTGTGTTGTCTAATAATTGTGAGACTATTTGGCTGTGACCATCTGTAAATGCAAGCAGATATAGGCCACTTTTACCAGTGTGGTTTACAGTAGATCAGTTGGAGAGGACAAAGGGAAAATGATAACGACTACATAAATGTTCAAATGGTTGTCTACGTTATCTTTTCTATTGCTTGCTCAACAGTTTGCAGTCAGCAGATGGATTTAATAGGAGGTTATCTTAACCATGAGTTATCCTTATTTGCTCACACAAACCTGGTATTGGCTTGTTTTGTTTTTTCTCCTCTCACACCACCACAGTCTGCACAGTAGTAACTGAGGAGGTGGCTCATGGCCTTCTTTTCAGGCCGTCTGCCTGTTGTGTGGTCTTGATCAGAGCTGATATTTGGTGAAATTCAAAGTTAAACTGGGACACCTGTAAAAACTGATTAGCTCTTCCCTGTGGCTGGTATTCATTTCCTTCCCTGGCTGCTACTGCTTTAATGCTAATTTTCCACGCTCCCTGTTGTAAATATTTAATTTGGCACTTTCATTTGGTTTAATTAAGCGTTCCCCTTGGCACGCTTCCTTTTTATGTTGTTTCCCCGTGAGCCAGGTCATGGCACTCGCTTAGAGTACTCAGGAAGCAGTATATTGTGTGAATTTATACTGACCTCTGTTTATAAACTGTGCCCGCTGCTGTTACTGCTGGCGGGCTGATGCTGCAGTACAGGGCACAGGGGCTGGACCTTTCCTCACCGCCCTCTGCCTATGCCACCTGATAGCACGGCTCAGCTCGCAGTGATGACTCACTCTATTTAATGAGTTTTCCTGAAGCGTTATGTCGCCAGCTGTTGACCACCTTCGAGAGGAAGTCATCATCACATAAGAGATGGAGCTCTATATTTAGTGTGTACTAGTAGTTGGTTGTGTCCTGTTTTTTCTTCGCGTGCAGAGGCAGGTGCTTCATCTTTGCGCTACAGTTTTCACGATGCTCTTAATGACTTAGTGAAGATGTTTGGTGGGAATGAAACAGAGTGGTCTGCTTCTGTTTTCTTTTTTTATAAATATAAATGAAACACTAGAGTGAAGTAAACAAAACACTAATGTGCAAAATCCTGTTTATTTCCAAGACCCTAGTCTGCTGTTATGTTGCTGAAGCTCTGCTTGTCTTTAGTCTTGTCTGATTTGACTCTTGCAGCTGAAATTTTCCCCAACTTGTCAAGTAGGAAGAAAGGAGCCACAGCAATCTCAGGTCAGGAATACTTTGATGCAGATGAAAGCTTTGTGGTTGATATATTTGTAAAAAGTGCACATTGATTCTGTGCATTCATTCCAAAAGCAGCTTATTTAGAGTATTTTCTTCCACTGCTAGGCCACTTTGTGAGCCACAGTTCAGGCCAGCAGCATTGTCCCATTTGGTGCCCAAGTTTTAGCCAAACTTGGCAATTGGAAGGCTTATTTCAGTATTGAGATCTACTAATCTTCTGTTCCCATTTTTGATGTGTCATTGTGACAAGCCAGGAGATCTACCTGTTCTTCCAGTGGAGTTCATTTTTTGAATTTGTCTTGTAAGTCTGAGATTAGCCATAATCCATGTATGGGAAAGCTACATCAGCCTGGTTATAGCCCAGCCCGGACATCGCAGGGCCTTTGCTTTGGTTTGGGGACAGCAGTGGGTGAAGTCCCCCAACAGTTGTTTCTTTTGTCATAATGCACAAAAATTAAAGTTGCCTTGGAATGCATCACAACATCCTGACAGTAAAAATAAGCTGTTACGTTGGAGGGTTGGGCGGTGGCACGTCTGTGAGGTTGGTGAGCACCAAGCATTTTGCCAGCTGATGAGAATCTTTTCTCCACCGCCCAGCTGTGTACCACTGTTAGCATGATGACATAATAGGGACAATGTTGCACATGTATCTGATCTGTTTACATTAAAAAAACACTGACTATGCCCTCTTTCCTAATGTCGTCAGGAAAGACAGCGCGCCGGCTTGACCAGGGAGATACGTGCTGTCTGTCATGCCTCTCACGCATGAAAAGGAGAGAGTTTGTCATCCTATAATCACTTAATCTGAGGCAGTCCCCATCATGACAGGCAAACATCTCGTGTAGTCTGAGTTCAGCATGAGTCCAACTGTTTAGAAATTGACATAAACGCAGCTCTTGTGTTTGAAGCTTTCATGTAAACAGTTTAATGAACCAGTTCATTCACATGAAGCAGTTGTAGCGCTCAAGTCTGTGGAGCTTTTTTGGCTTGTCGCAGGAGGCGGTGGATTAAGCATCTCCTGCCTCCCACTCCTTCCTGTCTCCCATGATACTTGACCTTTTGTTCCATGAACAAAGTCAAGATGTGGTACCTTAGCAGAAGAAAGCAGAGCTGGGTTAACCAGACCCTGATAACCTTGAATTGAGGCTGTTTGGCTGAACTTGTCTGGAATTAGAAGTTTTAAATGTGTGAAAAGTAGAAAGTTTCCTTGGCTTGGAATAAACTGAAAGGAGAAAGAAATGTGAATATAAAATGGAAATTATTACAAGTAAGTCTACAGAAATCTGCCAAACTCTTGGCAGTGCAAAAACATCATCTTCTGTGAGTTAAAAGAAACAGTTCCAGCATCACTCCTCTTGGCAGGTGGCAGGTGTTCTCTTTATCCTCCTGAGCAAAAATTCAAATTCAGCACTTATTTGCTGTCTTTGTCTCAGTTCATTTCCTCTAAGGATTTGAAAGGGTAGCACGGATTAGTGTAATTTTTGAACAAAACAAAGCCGAGGTGAAAACCTTATTCCCCAGATGAGAATAAAACCATTTGAGGGATTAGAAGCAGACGTGCTAAAGAGAGATGGAACCAGAATCAACTCTTGATGCGATTGTTTCAAATGAGTCAGTTGTTGGACTTTTGGCCTCATTCACTCACAGCTGATAAGCCTCACCACCCACTCAAACCCACACCCGCATCTGCAATGTGTTACCTTGACACAAAAGCAAAGACCGTGGCACTTCCTGGTAGTTGCTGGGACAAACTGGTGCGGAGGACATTTCTGGGCCGTGTGTGTGTGTGTGTGTGTGTGTGTGTGTGTTTGTGTTCCCAAAATAATGCGGTCTGAGTGAAAACTGGGACACATTCAGTCCTAGATTAAATCTGTTCACTCGTCTCCCTGGAGGAAACTGTGGATGGGATGGTAGCTGGGTGCGCAGTGGTCCACATTGAGTGGCTGTCTGTTTAACCCTTCTTCTTCCATCCATTTTACAGGAAGAAGTCCCAGAAATGGGATGAGATGAACATCCTGGCCACATACCATCCACCTGACAAAGATTACGGCCTGATGAAGATCGATGAACCCAGCACACCTTACAACAGGTTCAAAATATCATTTTAAATATTACTAAAACAGCAGCGCTCTACAGGGCAGTTTATCATTCGTTTCTTTTACTATAGAGGTGCCTGACTGTTCAGGACTTTTTCTTGCCCTGCTTTCATTATCCACTTTATAAACTTCTCTTTCAGGATGATTGGGGATGACGAAGATGAAGGGGCACTGAGTGACTCAGACGGCCAAAGTGGACTTGCAGTCGATGACCTGGCATCAAAGTAAGAATTGAACTTGAGCGCTGGGAGACAAATGCAATTGAAAAGCGAGGGTGCAGCTGATTAGAGGCGCTATCATTGTTGTCCTTCAACGGGAATGTGCATAAAAATGACTCTGATGGCTTTCAGACACTGAGCGCCATGTTACTGCACAATTATCCATAAGTCCCAGTGACAGAACTTGTAGTAATATTCTGATCCACAAACATATGAAGCAGTCTGTGTTTTTCTTAACAGCTGTTCCATTCAGTTAAAGTATGACTTCCAATATACTCCAATGAATAAGTGTTTTTACTTAAATGTATGCTGGAAGTTGGAAGAAGGACTATAATGCCAGCATATGGTCACATCCTGCTGATTCGTTTTTAAATATGTGACCTATTGCAAGTAGTTTCGGTGACCACTTTGAATTGCAAGGGAATCGCACATCAGGTGGGAAGCAACCTGTCTCCAACCAAGGTTGGCAAATAATTGCCGTCTAATTGTCAATCAGAGCCACCGAGTGCAACTTGTCTACGATGCATTGCTTTGCAATGAGAGTTGACTCAACTTGTTGCCACCTGGGTATATTCATGTATAAAAGCAAGGCTATTGAGTGCCTGTGTCACTTTGCAGTTATCTGCCATGCTGCAGCAACAGTGTCACTATTTGTAAAGGAATTAGCTTCAGATTTGTGAGGTTATCACGGATGATGAATTCAAATAAGAGTAGGAACGGAAATAAGCTTCTTTTTTCAGTGTTGTATTGGGCTTATAAGTATTTGGGGATGACAACAGATGTAAACACGATTTGATTATCAATGAGTTTGAGGTGCTTTCTTTCATGGACATCTTATTACTGCTTATGCTAACAAACCCCCAGCTAACATTGCAGGTTCTTCTGCTGTCCTCAGGCTGGGGCTAAACCCTTTTTTTGGTCTGCCAACAAATTTCCTCTATACTGTAAAAGCCTTACTAAAGCCACTATGGCACTGTCTGTATTTGAAATCTAAGAATTTTACAGTATATGTATTATCGAATCCAATTTGAATGCACTCCATTCACTCTTGGAGTGAAAATACTGAATTAGGAGCTGAAGCTTGAGAGCATACTGAAGATAGGTGCTTTTACAAAACAAGTGATTTGTTTCATAATTAATGGACACAAATGGAAAGCAGGAGGGCGGATAACATCTTATTGTCTCCTGCTATTGCGATCCAAAAGGTCTGTGTTCAGAAGCCACTCCGAGCCGTGATGCGGACGCTAACGGGACGCTCGAGAAGCGTGTCCGCTGTGAGTTACTGTGCTTACATAAGCGCATCGGCGCAGAGTTGGGATGAGCTCGTTCGAGTGTGTGTGTGCTCCAGAGTGTAGCGATTAGCTTCAGGCTTGGAAGTCAATTAGCCGCCTTTGTTTGCTTGTGCAATGAGTGCCAGCCATTGTTTTACACTAAACCCTCCAGATAGTGCAGCAGCTGCTCTCTTCCTCTGCGCTCTTCCTCGTTTAGATCCTCAGCATCCACTCTCTCTCTCGCTCCCGTCATCCATCAGTTATCCAACTGTGCTTTTCCTGTGCTACCTTTGCTTCTTAACTGTATCTCACGTGCCATCTCTCTTCCTCTTGTCTTCACAATGCTTCGCCAGCGTTGTTTCAGCACATAGAAACAGTGGAGAAATTGACGTGTTTCTCTCGAGCTGCTTGGTTGAAGAGCAGTTGCACAGTAAATGGGAGCTTCCCCGTGGGCACTTTCACATTTTCACTACCATCCACTCAGCCATGACTCGTTATTCATTTTGTCCACCTCTGTTAAAGCTCTTTGTTATTTTTATCTCATGCTTGAGTACTCGCACACTCGCATCCCTGCACTTTTCACTCTGCCTACTCGTTTTTCCACCTCCCCTAATGCCTCTCCTGCTTTGTTTCTCTCCAGTTTATTTGTTTGTTTTAACCACTCACAGTGACTTTGAGGCTCTATCAGTCATTGCCTGTTTGCGTTTGGTTTCACACTTGTGTAATGGAGTGAAACCACAATTAAGACAAGTAAAATTGGATTGTGAATCTCCTGATGTATGCCCTTTCTGTTTCTCTCTTAAGGCTGGTGGCAGCAGAGGGCTCAGAGCCTCGCTTCATGAAAGAAGAGGAGGAGAGCAGCGAGGAGGAGGAAGAGGAGCTCACTCCCGAAGAACAAGGTAGACATCCACTCAGATTTCAGTGGAATATTGCAATTTTTTTTCTCTGAAGCGGTCATGGGCTTTCAGCCTATTTTGGCGTGTGCGTCCTGCAGTTCACCTGTTTATGTATTCCTTCCACCTCAACACAAAGTGTCCTACACAGCTGTGAGGGTGACTAAATGCAGAGTGACACTCCACAGCCAAGTGCTGGCAGAGAGGGGACAGACTGAGAAAGAGCTCAAGTGTTCGGTGTGCTCTTGACCTTCTGCTGACTTCCTCCACACACACACACACACACACACACACACACACACACACACACACACACACACAGTGACTCTCTCTCTCTGTCAGCATGTGTTTGACTGTTCTCCCACTTTGCCCTTCTGTGCACACTCTCGGCACACTCCGCTCTCAGAAGCAGAGCTGTATTAGGAGACACACACACACACACACACACACACACACACACACACACACACACACACACACACACACACAGAATGTATTACTGTTGCTGGCTTTTATATTTATATCTGGCCTGTGCAGGTAACAGCGAGAGAACAGTCTGGAAAGTCACAAATCTGGTCAATATCCTCCCAACTGCAAGAGCATCATCAGCAGTTTTTTGACATGTAGTTTAATCATGTGACACAACAGGATGATAAGATTTGTTAAAAGCAATAACAACAGATGTGTGTTAGTGCATGTTAATAGGATTGTCATTAAAGTACTCTAACACTGAATTTTCTACCACAGATTATCTGTTGTTAATTAAGTTAATTTATTTATGTAATGGACAAGCCCAAAGATGAGATTGGATGGTTTTTTTGCAGTATAATAATCTGAAAATCTAATTAAATTAGAAGTAAACTATCCCGGGGTTTCATCTCAGTGGGACATGCCAGCGTGCAAAAGTAGCAGAGTTCATCCTCAACAATATTCATACAGTTTTATTATGTAGCCACAAAGTTATTTATTTTTTAAATTATTAAATAGTCTTACATCAACAAGTACTGACACTAAATGTTTTTATTTGCTCTGTATTTCTGCGTACATGCAGTGTCTAAATGGTTTAATTAGCCCACTGTTTTCGTTTCACACATTAGAAACTCTGCTTCTGCTTGGTCAAACCTCGTTGTAACCTTTACTGTCTCAGATGTGTGCATTAAATGCTGAGTTGGCCAGTGCCGCATCACTGACACTGTGAGGCGTAAACACAGGCCAGCAGCGCCTCTGTTAGGTCTCAAACAGGCTCCACACAAAACTGCTTACATTACACAAAGGCCAGCTGGATCAAACAGCAGAAATGCAGGAGTCGCGTAAACATTCACAACATCCACTCTGACTCACCGGTGAAGGTTATCAGTGTCCTCGAGGATGCGGTGTGGGCTAATCAAAGTCAATCGGAGCGTTTCCATGACCACAGGAGTACATGGCATTAGGGAAGGAATGAAAATTCACTACACCCAAATTTCAGGCGAGATATTTGGGTGTAGTAATGGATGCAGACCTAAACTTAGAAAAACACATTAAGACAATAACAAAATCAGCTTACTATCACCTCAAGAATATTTCAAGGATAAAAGATCTGATGTCTCAACAGGACCTGGAAAAACTAGTCCATGCATTCATCTTTAGTAGGCTTGATTACTGTAACAGCATCTTTACAGGTCTACCTAAAAAAATCAGTCAGACAACTACAGCTCATTCAGAACTCTGCTGCTCGAGTCCTCACTAAGACCAAAAAAGTGGACCACATCAGTCCAGCTCTGAGGTCTTTACACTGGCTGCCTGTCCGTCAGAGGATAGACTTTAAAGTTCTGATGCTGGTCTATAAAGCTCTGAATGACCAAAATACATCAGTGACCTCCTAACCCAGTATGAACCTTCCAGATCCCTCAGGTCATCTGGATCCGGTCTTTTATCAGTTCCCAGAGTCAGAACCAGACACGGAGAAGCTGCATTCAGCTTCTATGCTCCATATATCTGGAACAAACTCCCAGAAAGCCTCAGATCAGCTGAAACACTCAGTTTATTTAAATCCAGGTTGAAGACTCACCTGTTCTCAGCTGCATTTGAATAAAGCACCAAATCCGCACTTAAGCTTAAATTTCAAAACTTACATTTTAACTATTGATTTTATCTACTGTTCTGATTTTATGTTTTGATTTTTGATTTTATATAGTTTTTGTTTGTTTGTTTGTTAGTTTGTTTGCCTGTTTTAATCAATTTTAAATCATGCTTTTTATTTGTTTTTGTTTCTAATGTCTCTGTAAAGCACTTTGAATCACCTTGTTGTTGAATTGTGCTATACAAATAAACTTGCCTTGCCTTGTTTAGTTGTTGATGGAGGAAGGATAGTGTTTGAGTCTGGAAGTGTAACTGGAACATTTCTCTTGGATGTCAGTGAAACCGATCCATATGATTGCTGAGGTTTTTGTGTGAAGATGTTGGCTTTCTTCTTTTAGTTGCTATAGCGACCCTCGCTGCAATGTCCAGACTGCAGGTCATGCCATGCTTGAGATTTTTTTTTTTTTTTTTTTTTTTTAAACAGGCACGTGTGTTTCCCTCTTATTCATTATTTTAGACCAAATAAAAAACTGCAGACACTTGAAAATTGTTGTCTATAGTTACTATATTGTCTATTGTAGATTATTGTTTACTGATGCCAGATGCAGGACAGTATTGTTGCATGCCTTTACAGTGCATCAACCTTTCCATGAGTCACAAGTAAAGCTCTGTTTTATCATTATAGTTATAACATGCCAGCATTGAACTCGCTGCTTTTGGCAAATTAAAGTGATTTCAAATGTCTCTGTCCCCTGTAGCCAAAAAGAAACAGTTTCAGATGATGAGGAAGATGCACTACAATGAGGGCCTAAACATCAAGCTAGCCCGCCAGCTCATCGCCAGCGAGCTAGAAGCTGATGAAGACGAGGAGATGAGAGATGACACGGAGGAGACGGAGGAGATCAGTGTTGACCCGCCACAGGAAGGTGAGGGGAGGGAGACTGCGGCCTGTTGGGTATTTGTTAGAGCAGTGATTCCCAAAGTGTGAGCTGGGGCCCCCTGGTGGGCACTTTGAATTCAGTTTTTATTTGTATAAAAAGTGAATTCAAGTTGGTAGTAGGAAGTGGTTAGTTTGTGATATTACTCATTATTCTTATTGTAATATATAATATAATATAATATAATATAATATATCCACTCCTGTCTTTTCTCATGTCTTTGTTTCTTTCTTTCTCCAGCTGATTCTCTGGACTCATAGATGCCGTCCACGACCTTCAGCCCTGCGTGTGTTTGTGTGTGCGTGTATTTGTCGACTCAAGAATCAGAAAGACAATGCTGCTGATGTTTTTAACACTGAGCAACACAGCAAAACACCGCTTCAACACCCATATAACAACTCTCAGCAGCCATTAAACTCCCGGTCACACGTCTGGCTCTACTTTTCCTTCCAACTGTGCAATATGACACACTGGTTTTTTCAGCCTCCACAGTCTGTACAACACACAAAAGAAGACTGTTGCTCCCTCCTCTTCCCTCTCCTGTTGCCAAGAATTTCTTCCTCCCGCCTCTTCTGAACTGGCGTCGCAGTGAAGGGTGTGATTCTGACCCTGAATGGAGGATCAAGGCCTTTAAAAAAAAAAAAAAAAAAAAAAAAAGTACCAGGACTCCCGTCTGGCCGCTCCACACGGCTCCTCTGTCGGCCACAGAGCCAGCACATCAGCCCTGGAGGAAGCCAGGGGAAACCCCACGACCTCTTCAAAGGCGTATCCGAGACATGACGACGGCTCTTTCACCGATGGCTGTGAATATTTTTATTTTTTTTGGGTATGTTTTTGTTTTGCTTTATAACCCGCTGCTCTGTTGTGTTGTCCTTCCCCCTTCAGTACTGTCTGTGATAAAAGTTGGTCCAAATGATGACCAGTTTGTTTGTTTGCTTTCATCCACACTCACGTTTTTTAACAGTTATGCTGAAGACTTCTCATTAGCGTAATGGTGTTAAAGTAAGTTGGGGATTCTGTATGTAGCCCACAAAGCTTAAATTTTGCCACCAAAAAAATAATAATAATCAAAATTTGATGCCTTACATTGATTAAACTCCTGACATTTGTAATATGTAGAGCAGTGCATCTCAGATTGAGGGCTGTACTGAGACGGCGTCTTGACCGTGGGGCTGTTGGGCTTTTTGGTTTATAAGCCACTGCTTACAGTGCCTCACCATGATACTCTCCCATATGGCTACACATTAACTGTATTTACATCAGCACATTGATTTGTTTTTCCCCTGGTATTTCTCAGTTTCATCATTTCGGTTTTACAAACATGCGTACCTCATCAGCACCTGATCGAATCCACTGAGAAATTCGGCCTGTATGACGTCTACTGAGGCACTTTTTTTTTTTTTTCTTTTTTAAAATCAGACTAAAATAGGTTTGTTTTGCTGGTGCATGTTGGGATATGAGGGAAGATCAATGGTATGAGTGTTCTCTTATTTTCCTCGGCAGAACAGTAATGGTAATTTAAACAGTGTTTTGGGGGCTGTATTGAAGTCTTGCTGCTGAGGTAAAACATCCACTGGAGCGCTTGCTCTGCTCTTGCATAATTTGCCTACTGCATTAGAGCTTTGACAGAATCTGTGATTATGTTATTTAGTTTGTGTTTTAAGCTTCATCACACACCGGTTGTCGGACTTGTCGAGTATCTTGGTGTGATGCAGTTTGGGATCTCTGTAGAAGGAGATGCTGATGCTACTGACCTTAATGGAGACGTCGGAAGTGGCTTTCGATGGTTTTTTGTAATGTTTGGTGTTCCTGCAAGCGCCGAGGAAGTTGCAACGTAGTCTGACTCGAGTAACAGAGGAAAGAAAGCAAAGGTCCCGATCCCGACTACACACTGTACGACTTGAGTCTAGTAAACAAAGAGGAGGTGTTTGAAATGAAAAGCGTGCAGGAGCCTTGACCGTCTCGTGTTTGGAGCTTTCATTTCCCTCTGACCCTTTAATTCCTCACTGTGATTGAAAGTATTGAGCTTTATATTGTGGGAATGTGGAAAATCATTAAAACATTTGGACTCCTGGATTTATTTTAAAGTCTTATATAAAAACACCTTCTAAGAGAAACTCTGTAAAGTGAGTGGGGAAAACCATTCAAGCAGCTAATTATCAAAGGGTTCTCATCAGGAAACAGGAACTAGATGTTCTCTAGAAGCTCTTCTTCTTCTTCGATGACTGAATCCATAGACTGATAGAAGAGTTCAGAGGACTTCATCTTCTCACTTAGATAAAAAGGACAAGATTAAAATCTGACACGATGACCCCGTATGTGGTTATTACCAATCAAAAGAAAACGTGCCTCTCATGTATGTTTGTACATGTGTGTAAAATGAACATGATATGCCCCGTTGCTTGTTTCCCGTGTCTCGCACAACTTGTCGTCCCCCCCCCCCCCCAGGTTTGCTTTCTAAGGATGATAGACTGTTAAGCAGCCCCACGACTTTGCACTGTCTCAGAGTGACATGGATGTTGAATCCGTGTTTGTACTTTGTTTTGTTTTTTTAAACTACCAGGCTGCATGTTCTTTGCATCATCAGATTGTCTATATATTTTTTTCCTTTCTTTTTTTGTCTCTGACCATTAAACACACGTTGTTAGGAATTCCTGTCGTGTGGTTTGTTTTGGAGCAAGAAAATCTGAACTAAACGTGTGTCTGTCTGATTAAAGCCACAAATTACACAGCTTTTCTTAACTGCAGCTCACACAACTGTTTGGTCCTGTAGTTTTTGGGTGTTTAAACTTTTTCTCTTGACATGAGTGTGAAGAGAGAGAGAAGCCATTTTAGGTCATCATTCAATTTATTTTAAAGATTTTTTTCTAGTTTTCTGTTTTTTAAAAAAAAGAAAAGAAAGCTGTAGAAAAATCCATATTTTAAGAAATAAATGTGTCCATTCCATTAACATACTTTTCCCCCAAGTAGTCCTTATATAAGTTGGCAGAAATAAAAGTACCCATTTAAAAAAAGTCTCTTGAACTCAGTTATAATTCTTAACAATGACTTTGCAGATATTTGAAGCTTCTAACCTAACTGGACTTTTTTATTAGTAATACACAGTTGCTTTTTTTCCCCCTCATACATTCAATCAGGTGCTGGAAACATTGGAGATTTTGGTCCACATGGACACGATCACGTCACACAGATACTGAAGATTTGTTGGCTGCACATCCATGGTGTGAATCCTTTTCACCACATCACCAAGATGCTAGATTGGATTGAAATCTGGTGACTGTGGAAGCTGTTTGAGTGGAGTGAACTTATTATTAGTTTAACGTACCTGTTTGGGATGATTTGAGCTATTTTGACCTGCTGCATTATCCTGCTGGAAGAAGCCATTTATGATGCCACTACTACCTGTAGTGATACGCGGCAGAATGAATCCATGCTTTCATGAAATTCTGGCACCACCATTTGAATGTGTCAGCAATGACCCAGACTCATCAGACCAGGCAAAGTTTTTTCCAGTCTTTTATTGAGCAATTCGTCTCTGTTAACCATAGAGATGGTTGTATGGGGAAAATCCCAGTTTCTTAAGCACTCAGACCAGCTTCTGGAGTACCAACAACGACGTTGCACTTAAAATTGCCTTTTTTTCCCCAAATGTGATGCTCAGACGTGCATGGATAAATGTACTAAGCTGCTACCAAGTGATTAGCACATTAGACATTAGATAACAAGCAGCCAAACAGGTGTACCTAACACTAGTGAGTATATGCAATATTCAAAAAATCTTCAGGTCTGCTTTTTAACGTTAAGGTACTTTATTGCTGCCCAACAACCCCAGATTTATTTCAGAAGTCTGCACTGCATTATAGCACAGATAAAAATCTGTTTTTCCATTAAGCCAAAGCAGATATTCTGCCTGATTCCAGGTGATCTACTTTACATTAACCATGTTACAGTCCCATCACAGTTGACTTTCACTATATAATGACTGAGCTAATGGTGCGTAAACAAATTAAAAGTAAAAAAGCACATAAAATATATCAACAATGAAATTATTTCAAGCATATTTAAAGTTAGTGCCATACAGATTTTCTTTAAATAAGCAAAAAAAACAACAACAAAAAACAAACCCTCTTAACAGTAGGCTACCACCAGATGGCGCTGTCACACAAAACATCTCATCTGCCCGGAGGATTTCTAGTCATTCTAAGGGGATAAAGCTTGACATTCTCCGTGCAAAGGATTATTCTGCGTGTTTCGTCTGCTGTGTGTGTTTCCGGCAAGGAAAAAAAAAAAGAAATGCATCATCTGAGGTCCTATTCAGCCTCAAAGTGTCGCTGTACTGTAATCGAGGCAGGCGACCTTGTTTTCATTCCCGGGGAAAAGTGCTCATTATTCCACTCAGTGTTTCTCGTGGAGGAGTGCTCGTGTACTTGAAGTGTAAAGCACAGTGGGGAAGATCCCGTCCACCTCAGAGATCGTGTCGGCGATGAAAGAGCCATCACTCCTGCCTGTTTTCGATGTTATGGACCAGCAAGATTATAATTCCTTTATAATTATAATAATAAAGATTCATATTTTATGCCAAACTAGAAAAAACAGGGAGTCTGTTTTGAGCAGAGCATATTTTCTTTACATATAAATTCATTTATATAAATATATTTTCTATTAAAACAGTCTGAAAGCTTCAACTTCAATTTTAATATAACTTTATCACTCACACACCTGGTTTCCAACATAAAACATGATACTGGCAAGAGTTAGTCAGCTGTATCAGTCACACCTGTAGGGAAATCATGAACACAGTTAATGCAACACCTTCTGTGCACATTGCAGGTGCAGGAAATGTGAACCAGTGGCGATTCTAAGTTTAAACTTTTAGGGGGGCTTAGCTCTCATTCATGATACCAGCAGTTCCTTGTAAATAAAATTAATGGAATATACTGTTTGCAAATATAATCAGCCCTTTTTGCATTTGCACAACTCAGTTCAGTTGGATACACATTACAGTGTCACCTTCAAAAGCAATCTAAGCAGTTGGATGACCTATTGTAATGTCTGAGAATAATTCAGAGTGAATAATCAGATCTAATCCACCTGGTTTAACCAATTTTAGGTTCGAGCTTTTTTTTTTTTGAGCTTAGGTTTAGATATCAAACCCGAGGCTAACCCTAGAAGAGCAGGTTGCAGAGCCAAAACTGATTACAGTACAGCACAGTGCTTAGTGGTGTCATCATCAATGAATGTGGGTAAAACAAAAGCTACAGCTTTATAATTTTTGGTGAATTTGACTACATGTCCACACTTACTGGTTTCATTTTGCTCTTTCTCTGTCTTTGTGCCGTCACCCAAAAGTTAAATGTTACAGTGAATAAAAGACATAAACGGATCCATATCAGTTCATAGCATAATTCAAACTGAGTAAAGCCTGCAGCTGGACATTGATCTGGAGCTGTACTGTAAACAAACAATGGGCAAACTGGGCTTGCCCCTTTTATGGGCAAGCCCAGTTTGCCCATAAAAGGAATTTCTTTTCTTTTTTACAAACTAAAAAAATAAAGTATATGTGAGCAGACTAGAGAATCATAATGATTTAGGCTACATTAGCCAAATTTGTTTATGTTATTTTGTCAAATAAAAACAAGCAGATGCTTTATAAGTCACAGTGATTTCCACGTGTTATCAGAACAGTTTGTACTTCTGCTATATTCCAGTTAAAGTGTGTTTTAAATCCACATCACTGATTTGTGTCATTACATTACCTCTTCATTAGGGGTGCACTGATAAATGGGTCTAAACTTATTGAAAAAAACTTCAATTATGTTTAATTTTGCTGACATAAAAGCAGTTAAATTAAAAGTTACTAAAGATACTAAAGTCAGCTTATCATTTGTGGGCTGATGGCAACGTCTTGTGGTGGTTTCCTAAAAGAAAATCAAAAGGAAACGCTCTTTGGGACCATTGCACGTGACAGTATGAAGTAGGGCAATATCAGAGACTTTAAATGAGAAGGACTTTGGTAATAATCAGGGGAAAATATCTCTTCATTTCCAAATGTCCTGCACAGAATGTTTTGAGTGCAGAGTACAAGAAAACTGAAGGAAAGGAAAGTGAGAACGATTTATTTTCACTTTCTCACAGGATGAAATATAAAGCACATGTATGTGTTAAAAAGATTAATAATAAATAAAATATATAATAAAAAATATCTCATGAGACTTTTGAAATATATTTAAGCTTTTATCCTTGGAAATGTTGTATTTAAATTAAAATATATTTGTTATTCACATCCTAAATACCAAGCCTGCCATCTGCACAGTTTATTGTTTTTTTTATTTATTTATAAGTTACTGTTTATTTGAAAATGTCAGACCACCTCCCAGCATCACTAATGTGTCCCACATTGTTTCTCTCAAACTGTGTCTTTGCCTCGTGGTTATTTTATGCATTTAAAAAGTAATTCTAAACTAATAATATGTATTTTTTTTATATGTTTTATAGAGTAATGTATATATAATGCAGTGGAAAGTATTTTCCCTCTTCTTATTATTTTGCATATTTCCCACTTTTTTCTCATGTTTCAGATAATCTGATTTTTTTATATTAAACAAACCTGAGTAATTGTCTTTAAATAATCATTTTATTTATCAAGAGGAAAAAAGTTATCCAAACCTACCTCTCCCTGTTACCTAATAACTATTTGTGCCACCCCAGGTAGCAAGAACTGCAACCAAGCATTTACAACAACTCACGATGAGGATTTTTTAGTCCACACTTTAAGGTCATTCTAAAGCATCTCAATTGCATTTAAGTCCTGACTGCGGTTAAGAAAACTGACAGAGTTTTCTTAATTTGTGGATAATGACTCTCACCGTGGTTTTCTAAAGCCCCAAAGCCTTAGAAACGACTTTATAACCATTTCCAGACTGATAAATGCCAGTTTCTCATTTGTTCTGGAGTTTCTTTGGATTTTGGCACGATGTGCTGCTTTTTGAGATCTTTTATTTTGTTTTACTTTGTCAGACAAGGCCAGGTAGTTTTTTTTTTTTTTTTTACCCCTTAACAAATGACATAATCATTTAAAAACTGCATTTTTTTTTTGTTTTCCTGGGTTATCTTTGTCTAATATTAAAACGTGTTTGACGATCTGAAACACGAAAGTCTGACAAATATGCAAAATAAATAATAATAAATAAATAAAATAAATTAACATAAGAAAGTAGAAAGGAGATAAATACTTTTTCCACAGCAGTGAATATTATAGATACTTTGAAGGATGCAGTAATATCCTATATTCTTAGTTATTACTGGATCTATTTATGAATTAGTTTATTCATTTACCGCATATGTAGAAATAGCAAGGATTGTTGGGTCAAACCTTATTAAAAAAGTCAGTAATGAACTTTCATGAGTAGTTATTAGTTATTATATAGTTGTCATATTCCTGCCTTTCGCGCTATTTTGTGAATTACATTTCAATACGTCCTCAGCAATGGGGCACATGCGCACTGGCCGGTGGATCCCTCTCTGACCACGACAGACGATCTTCGGAGTTGTGTGTGTGTGTGTAGTGTGTGCGCTCCACTCCCGCTGGCTGCTATGACCTAGCTACCGGACGACACTTTCCGTTTTTCCACGCTGACCCTTCCGCCTCAAACTGCAGTCCCCACACTCAACGTTACGGTCGTTTATGGTCGCATTACCGCCACTTTTTCATCGTAGCTGCTGGCCTCCAGGGCTAGCTGGCTAGCAGAGAGGGGGTGACGGAGTGGAGCCAGCTGGTCGGACTGAGAAACGGCAGCGTTAGCAAACAAGCTAATTAGCGAGAAAGACTCAGCCTGGATTATTGCCTTTAATCAAAAGAGAGCACAGGTCTGCGGCTTCACCCACTGCGGCAAAAATGAAGATAACTGTGGATTTCGAGGAGTGTTTGAAAGACTCCCCAAGGTTCAGGTGAGTGATGACAGCCAGGCTTTTTTTATTGTCCCGTCCGCTGCTTTTTTATTTATTTATTTATCTCAGGGGTAAAAGTATACAGCTAGCCGCCTGCTAAACCCTCACGCCAATCAGCAGTAAGTAGCTAGCTGTTCGTCGCCTGCTACTTTTCTATTTTTGTCCCTAAGAGAGCTGGGGCCAGCCTGGGAGGCTGCTGCTGGGACCAGGAAACCAAACAGAGACTCGCGGAGAGTCGTGGTGCAGTGGAAAGCTGCTCCAGCGCCTGTTTTTTCCCCCAATATAAATTATGTAAACATAGTAAAATACATTAAATATGAACGCAGAGATTAGAGTCTATCCCAGGATCCTTGACTGGCATGACCCTGCGTGATAGTGTATTTTTTCATGACAGCCAGCTTTGTGTTTACTGTGCGCAGCACTGCATCTGTAATTCACTTTTCTGTTTGATCACACTTATATTTCTAATTAGACCCAATGTCTATTTTCACTGTCCGCTCATTATCTTGCTTTTAAAGTAACCTGACACATTCATGATCGTTTCCATATAAAGACATATTAGTAGCGTCAGTAAGCTTCTTTCCTCCTTCAGTTACGAGCTGATCAGTGAAAAAAAGACAAATCACTGGTGACTTTACAAATAGTATTACCGTCTATGTGACGTGTTCTCTGTGTGGTCATTTCTGAAATCACCCCCCCCCCCCCCCCCCACACACACACACACACACACACATACTTCTTCTGAAATTTGTGTAAAAATGGCTCTCACCTCCCTCCTCTAACAGTGGCCTTGAACTGTCCAGTGTTTTGAGAAAGCATCTTCCCCTCTTCCTCCCTCTTCCTCCCTGCACAGCCCCTCGCGCTCCCTTGCTGCTGCTGCAACATCCTCTCTCACAAAAACGAGGAACAGATGTTCAAAAGTTGTTGTTGCAGTTGTTGTTTTTCTGAGACTGAGCATTTCCTTTAGGATTGTATTCATAGGGCTGAACAAAGGGGAAATGTCCCAGTCGGTCGTTGTTGCCTGGTTTAAGGCTGTGTGACCATGATTGCTCCCTTTAACTTACTGTTTTAAATTGGACACATTATTACTATTAAAGCGCTCTAACTGGTGTGCTGCTTAGTGTGTCAGCTCATTGGTATTTGAGGTGTTCGAGGTGCTGCATGCTGCCACAGGCTTTGAAGCCCTCACCTTTTTGCGTCATCACACTTACGTTTGCTTTCATTGATTGTGGATAACAGAGCGCTGAGTCACTGCATACAGTTTGAAGTTTTCTATGTCAGCGAGGCAGTTTTTCAAACAAAGAAAGGAAACTGTTCAGTGGGAGTGCAGAGGCTTTGTTTGCGATGTATATCCAGCAGAATCTGAAATACTGCCGTCTTTCCCTACTGAAAGTCACTCATTTGTATACAAGACTTGCCTGACTGTTCTTATTTATGTTAGTAAATAAAAACAGTCATCATCATGCGCCAGGTCCGAGCATCTTTTAAGGTAATTCATTGCAAGGCTGCAGCAGTATAAAAAGGCTTGGCACTTATTTTTCTTAATTAGAGCTTTTCTTTTTCCCGGCACTGAGGCGGTGTGCAGGTGGTGTGTGATTGACCTTTCTCTGACCTGTAACTTTGCTGCGGCACCTGTTACAGCAGCTAAATGACACCATTACCTTGTCCTTGCTTTTTTCCAAAAACAAATGCACAAAAGATGTGAAAAGTGGTAATCTGTTGATCAGTTAGACGATGTTTGATGAATATATACTCGTACACAGAATATGATCAGGATTTGGGGTTACCTTGGGCTTTAAAAAGGTGCTCTTTTTCTGACTTCTGTAGACCAAAGAATCTGTTGATTAATCCTGTAAAACATTAACCTAAAGTCAAAATTAATCATTAGACTTTACAGTAGTTCTCGTTCTGTCTGTTTAAATGTAAATAACTCTGCTTCTCTGCCTGTCCCTATCAAAAGTATAAAAGTTATCACTTTTATTGAGGGAATTCTTGGAGGGGTTTGGATGCAGCAGGCAAAGTACTAGGCCTAGTTTGTGACAAATAAACAACAAGCAGTGAGTTTCTCCTCCAGGACTACTGAACCTGCCATCGGTTGCACTGAACTTGCCGGTGCCACCGATGTCGGTGCTATTTGACCAGAGTACATGTAATCTTGCACCACTGAAGGACATCAAGGATAGAACCTGTAGGAACGTAACTTAGTGCTTAACTCAATGATTTCACTATAGTACTTTTTCTAGTAGTAGTTTTCTAGCAGTTTTTCTTCTCCAGTTATTTCTATGTTATGCTGCTTGGTGCTTCTACTGTTCTACATTTTGGATTTTTTTGCCAGCCATTTGCCATTGACATTTTGCCAGCTTTATAATCCACACTAAAACCAAAGCATTGCATTACTATGGATCAAACTATGAAATATAATAAGTCAACAGCTGCAACATTAAAGTCATAATGATTTGGACAAGTGCCATTCTAAATGGTAAACACATTTAGTTTGAGTCAACACCTGGATTTTACTTAGCAAAGTGTAAGAGCCTTACATTGGTCTAGGATACTTTTTAGTTACTTTTGGTCTAGGTGTGGGATCAGCATCATCATGTACCACCCAAAAAATTGAGGTCAGCTGAATATATTGAGTGACCAGGTTTTTTCTTCCCTGTGGAAATGGTACATTGACAAACTCAGGTGTTTGACATTGCATAAGCACACCAAATGCTGAAGGTGATCCAATGAAATATTAGAGATTGTGGGGGGTTGTTTTTGGTCAGGGCAGTGTGTTTTGATATTACAGCCTGTGCACTGTTAAGCTGCTTAAGCAGGATTCTAACTTTTACTTAAGTAAAAAGTCAACATACTTTTTTCCACTTTGCAAAACAAACAAACAAACAAACAAACAATTATCAAATATAAAGTTACGTTTAAACTTTCGTGCAGCACCACTTTCAATTGGACAATTTCTATCCCACTTTTTTTACACTGATTGTATTTCTCATCAAATATTCTGATTTCCTTTGGGCACCTCTATTTTGTTCTTAGCCCGCTCTGTCCCACCCTGGTTTATAAACTTATGGAAACGCCCATGCATCCAGCTGACAGTGGATCCCCAGAGCTGAGCTGCAGCTCAGAATGGCGGGGCTGGAGGCTGTGGGATGAGAGACTTGCAGTAGAAAAAGCTGAATCATATTGAGGGCCGCCACGGCAACCTGGCCCGTGAGTCAGCTGGTAACATGAGACAGGAATGGTCGGTGTTAGTTGGCTAGCAGCAACTGAACTTTCAGAATGAGAGCAAGAGGATTGTTTTTAAATGTGTCACCAAATGTATATGATGAGGTAAAATCTGTGAGTAGGAAACGCCACTGTATGGGCAGATGTGATACAACACATAGAACTTGACAAAGGTTGTTGTTACTTTTTGTCAAAAAACTCCAGTTTGTGTTTTATTCTGTTAATCTAATTCACATCCACTTCCCATGATTGTCTGAGCAAGGTAACAATATAGCCCTGTCTCTGTTTGTGCTTTTTTGTGACCTTTGCCCCCCTTTTGGATGAGTCATCAGTTAGCATTTCCTGACTTAAACACTGCTGTAGGTTCATCATTGCTCCATAGTTATTAGAGATTACGGCACCATAGTTTTCCACTTCGACCACCGCAGCTCTGCTGCCGTTTATCCAACCCCCCTCTCGTTGTGTTTGGCCAGGGAAGACGACGACGACGCAGGAGACACAGAGTATGGATAAAAACATGTAATACGCACCAGCGTGAATTAGCTCTCACTTGCTCAACATCTGTTTCCAGTTTGGTGTTTGCTTTCAACTTGGTGCTGGAGAATATGGAGCCCCCAAATGTAGAGAGGGTTGTTTTTAAGTGGTATTTTGGCACACCCCACTTACTTTTTTTGTTTTTTTTTTTCATCCTCATTTTTGTTGGAGAAACTGTCTTTGGTTGTAAACCATGTGTTCGGGCTGCATGAGAGGTTCACTAGTGCAAAAAAGTTATGTATTTTTGGCAGTAAACCCTAGTAGCCTAGTTTTCCACTTGAGAATAGATGTTGGACTCGAGAGCTTCCTGGCTCCTCTTCAAGTATGATAGTTAAAAATTCCCTCCAGAGTGCAGCAGCTTTTCTCTCCACGAGTATAGGAACAGATGTTTTACATATTTTATATGCTGTTCCACTCTGCAATGCCCCCAACAAAAGCAATTATCTGTAGTGTCTTTTTATATGAAATAAGCAATGTGGGGGTAGCTTAAGGACCTCGAAAGTTATGGATACTTTAGGCTCCATTTATTAAACTGATCATAACATCTGTAAAACTGAAATGTTTCCAGTTTTTTTAAATAGGACACACAAGAAATTATCCCATCAAGAAAATTATAGTATGATGGAAATGTTTTCAGACTAGTTGTCGAGGTGAGGTAATTTCTGTAAGTGGCAGAAAAGTTCTCCTTGTTGTTGCCGTTCCTTTTAATCATTATTACACGAGTACGTGCTCCTGATTGGGTGTGTGACCATGCAGTGCGATACATCCTGATTAGCTTCCCATGGGAGTCCACCTGTGGGCTTGTTATCATGCTGGGCTATTTGCAGTTTGATTTAATTAAGCTCTGGTCCATTTCCTTTTAATGGTTATCAATCAAGCCAATTAAAATGAATGAAATGTGAGGACTGAGGCTGCTCTTTATATCACATAAATACCCGTGTAAATACTTTAACTTTCAAGTATACAATTATTTTATCAGAGAGGATGAAGCAGAGAGAAACTGTTGTTAATTTTTTCTAATTAAGAAAATTTATCTCTCTAAAAACGCTTTTTCAAAACCTCAGATTTTGTGGATTTTACACATTGCCTTAGGTATATAATTATTAACTCTGGATTTTTTTATGAGGCAGACTTTTCACTGCCTATAAGTGATTAATCCGTTAAATGAGAGAATATTGTGTAAGTCATTAAGAAAATACTTTTGTTGTAATTATTATTTATAGCTCTCCAAATACATAATATTGTTGAACAATAATTGTTGATGATATCGTTTTCCCCTCGTCTACAGCAAATACAGTTAAGCCTGTAACTTTGTGGACATGGGCACAATTTTTGTAGTGTTGCCATCTTTACATCATTAAAGTAGATTTTAATTCAAACAATCAACATATGATTATCCAAACTAGTCAGTTAATATTAGGGAGTTAGTATTGTAATAATTGTTTAGGGGTTCACAGCTAGTTTTATACACAGTCCCCTATTTTCAGTGGCTCAAAATTGATTGGATAATTGAGTGATAATCAGTTTCACGGCTCAGTGAGCTGTTAATGCAAGTAAAGGGGATCTTCACAGGAGGCTAGTATTCTTTAGGCTGAAATCCAAACTAAAAATAAAGTAAATAATTAAGGAGTGGCCACATTAACAATCTATTTCATTCTTTAAAAGAAGGAATGCACTGGCCAGCTGTGAGGCAACTATTGTGGGTGATCTGTGACTTCCAGAGTTTACATTAAGGTGCAAACCTCTGGGTACACTCGAGATCAACAAGACCAGTTTAGACATTGGCAGAAAACATCTAAAAGAGCCTGAAAAAAATGAAGGTTAACTTGCACCAGAATGATGGAAAGAAAAAAGTATGGAGAAGGAGCCAAAGTAGCGGTCTGTCAAACATCATGAGAGTAATGCTGTGGCATGGGCATGTACGGCTGCTAGTGGAACCAGGTCACTAGTGTTTATTGGAGATGTGACTGCTGATAGAATTAGCAGGATTAACTTTGAAGTGTACAGGTTTATACCCTCTACTCAGATTCAGCCAAATGCTGTAAAAGCTGATTGTACATCACTTCAGTCATAGGGATAATGACACAAAGCAGCTGCAAAGACAACCCAGGGGCTTCTAAAGGGAAATAAAAGAGATATTCTTCAATGGCTAAGTTAGTCGCAACAGAGTACGCTTTTCAGTTACTGAAGACAAAACCGAAGGCAGTAGAGAGACCCACAAACAAACAGCAACTGAAGGTGGCTGCTGTAAAGGTGATGTCCATGGTTTCTACACCTCCGGGAGTTGCTGACTGCAACGTATTAAAAAAATAATCATTAGATCAACAATTATGTTAGTTACTGAAAATGTAAATGGGGATTGACTTTAATTCCTAAACGTGTCATTATTAGTGGTGCAACGGATCAAAAATCTCACGGTTCGGATCGGATCACGGTTTTAAGTCACGGATCGGATCAATTTTCGGATCAGCAAAAATAGAAAAAAAAAGACAAAAATTCGACTCGCCATTTACTTATTTAAGTATTTTTTGCCTATTAAAAAACATTCAACTGAAGACTCATTCCACGCACTTATATAAAAACAAATTAAGGTGCAATATGGACATTATGGACCATGCTGGGCATCCTCTGCATCCTCTGCACACGGCCATAAACAACCAGAGGAGTCTGTTCAGTGACAGGTTGCTTCTCCCAAAGTCAAGGACCAGCAGACTTAAAAAGTCCTTTGTCCCACACGTCATTAATCTGTTTAACTCCTTGCTGGAGGGGAGAGGGAGGGGAAACGGGGACAAAGGAGGGGGGAACAAGTAAGCTGTAGTGCCTTTTCACTGTGCAATAGTTTTTGTTAATATCCAACGGTGTAATAGACTCACAATACTTGAAATGTGCCGTTCCCTTGTATTCTTATTCCTATTTATTCTATTTATCCCTTTTGTATACTCTGTATTTATATATGTGTATATTTCTGCTCACATTCTGCAACTTTTGTCGGTGCTGTGCTACTGGAAACTGAATTTCCCGGAGGAACCCACCCGAGGGATAAATAAAGTTTCATCTAATGTAATCTATAGGGCAGTACAGGGCTTTGTATCTACCACTCCGCTGTGATATAACGAGCGGTCACGGTCACGTGGCTTTCCGTTGCCCTGGAGCTCCATCCATTTGTAGTTTGATCAACAGAAGATGGCTGGGACAGCTCAGCCATAGCTTTAAACTTCTCCTGCTCATACATGCTTGGAACGATCTTGTCACACTGAAGTGGACGCGCAACGAGATATCATAGCGTGGCTCAAGCACGTTCATCACAGTTTAAACCCCTTGTTTTGCACAACGGAATACGGCGTCCCGTCTGCAGCTAAACACCCCGATAGCTTTTGTAATAGCTTTAGCCCAGTCGGACTGGGCAGCAAAGGGCTGCTTAAATGCCGCAAACTCCTCTGCTCCGCCACTTGGATCGCTAGCGCTAACTAACGCTTGACAGACCCACCCACGCGCACCATACACATACTTTTTTTTTTCTTTTTCGAATCTTCGGATCACGTGCGTACCGAACCGTGGAGTGGGATCGGTTCGGATTTCGGATCAACCGTGATCCGCTGCACCACTAGTCATTATCCAAAAAACCTACTGACTAGGGCTGCACGATTTTGCATAAAATGAGAATCACGATTTTTTGGCTTAGAATTGAGATCACGATTCTCTCACGATTTTCTTTTCCAGTATAAATATTTATTGCACTTATTAACTGCACATCAACTTCGTAACAGTTGAGACTGAACATAAAAACAATAAATAAACATAAAAACAACAAATGTCTCACGTTTTGTTGTTGCCGCAAAATGTTGTACTGCTTGAAATTCCGTCTCCACCGTTGCTCGACACTGCGTGTATAGAGCAGGTAGTGCAACAATAGAAAAATAGTTGCGGGACGGCACTGTGTAGCGTTTGTCTAGGGTGTTGATCATTTTCCTAAATCCCTCGTTTTGCACAGTGTTGATGGGAGCCATATCTTTGGTCAGGTGATAAGTAATAGCCTCCGTATTTTCTTTGTGCCTGCGGGAGTTCGACGGGTATAGGGAAGCGCTGTATAAGGTTCCCTATACCCGTTATTGTTGTTTGGGTGGTTGACCGGGACGGATTTTCTCCTGTCACTTTCTCGTCATCCCTGACGTGCTCTCCTTTGTTTTTTCCCTGCCAATTTTAGCAGCCAGCTTCAGTATCACGTGGTATAAGGCTCCGCCCTCGTCATTTGTTGAGCAGGAAGAGTGAGCGCTTGTTTTCATGCAGATTACGTCCCGGATCAAAATGCGGTACAATCGTCGTCGTCTTTTTTTTTTTTTTTAAATCGTTGTCATTTGGAAATGAGATCACACATAAGTATGAATCGAGATCGCGATTTTCTAACGATTAATCGTGCAGCCTTACTACTGACCTAACTGTATGTGAGCACATTAATCTGTGGATCACATTAACGCCACCGTCTAGTGAAAATGCTGGAGTTTCCACTCTTTCTCATCAGTGCGTTTCCTTCCTGCTACTTCCTTGTGACATAGGAAGACCAAATGTGAAGCTGGCCTTGATGTTTAGTCAATCCCACACCAGAATTTCCAAAAGCTAGTAAGCATTTATCTTTAAATAATGACTTCATCTTGTTGACGATGCCGACACGTGTTTGTGTGTATGTGTCTAATGGTGGGTTTTTACCACTGGAGGACCCCCTTCTGTGACAGCACTGCTCCACTCTCTAACAATTACAGGATCTACGTCACGGGACTGAATCTCACCCCATTCTTCATGTTTCCAACTGTTTGCCTCTACCACCACTGTTATTTCAGTCCAGTGGAATAAACCCTTTTCATGCAAAGTGGTCAGCTTTTCTGAGAGAAGTAATGAAGTAAAAAAACAAAACAAAAAAAGCAAACTGTGTAAAATAATCTTCCTTCTGTATTTTAAGAAGTTCTTGGCAGAAGTAAGACAAGACGAGGGAGGCTGCAGGACAGTGCGCTAGATATATTTGGAAGACATCAAAGTAAAGATGTAATGCCGGGCTGACACATCTAAATTGGATTAGTAATAGTAATTTAGAAGTAAGCCTGCTTGGGGCTAACTATGAAGTTTGAGCTATTTTATTTGGAAAATAATATTGTTATCAACTAGGGAAACTTCCCTGTATTCTCTTGAATATGGCTTTAAATGGCTTATTGTCACTGGAGGTAGAGGAGCTCGGTATTTCTGTGTCAACAGTGCATATTAACTTCCTGAAATCAGATAATTGGTGAACCGAGAAGTCATTTTACTTCTGTATGACCATTACATGATAAATAGTTGTTCCGATATTGTGCAACGGGGGAACAGATTTTCAACCAAACCGGTGCTTCTGCATTGCACAGTATTCTCCAGTGAGACAGAAATACGTGTAAAGTATATTCTTTGATGTCTCCTTTTGTCTTTGAAGTGTTGAGGTCCGTACCGCAGGCCTGAAGAAGACTCGGTAGCAACATGAATGACAAACCTGTTCGGCCGCCTGACTTCTTTATGTAGAGTAGACACAAGCAGCTGGGCAGATGCCAGCCGCCTCACGGAGCTCCAGGGGTGGAATTATTTGCTTTTTGGAGTGTGGTCACTGAATCACTGCTAAAGAATTAGGTGTCTCCTTTTCTTTTTATACAGTATTTTACTATCCAGACAAATCATTGACTCTAGTGCTTGTAGACTAGCACAGTAAAAGTCCGGAGCTGTTGTTAGTGTTGTTGGCAGTGTTAGAATCTTAGTCACCCCCTGCTAAAATAACCTTTTTATGTGGATGTTTACTCAAAAGCTTTAAGAGGCAGAATGTCAGGCGACTAACTAGAACTGATTCAAATGACTTGAATTAATTTCCTAAAGTATGGAAGCAAGCTATTGTTTACTGTCTACTGTTGTTAGATTGCTGGCTTACAAAATGGAAGATCATGTTAAAAGATATGTAGAGTAATATAAGAATATTGTAATATTGGCATTTATATTCCAAGCAGGAGGCTTCTGTTTTGATGTACAGTGGTGTGGAGTCCTATCTGACATAAGCTTTTGGATCAGTGCCTTTTTGGGTCAACATAAAGGGAAGCAGGACATAAACATGGCCTCGCTGAAGCTGAAATTGCCTCTGATGTGGTTTACAAAGCAGACTTTTTTTTTCTCCCCGTTTTACTTCTTCATGGCCTGTAGTCTGTCTTATACCACACGTCTCTCCCTATTTAGCTCTGGCTTGATCCTCACACCCACTCCGCACTTAAACCAGGCTTAGTTCCCTAATTTTTATTGTTTCATGTAATAAAAAAGCTAGTAGTCATGTGGATATTTCCTGGAATTTATTCTTGGATGCCTTGTCACAGAGGGAGGAAGAGAGTGCTTTTTTTAAGCTTTAATGGTTTGGAATATGGATATGTTTTCTTTAGATCTTGAATGAGCAGCACCAGCTATGGACCAGCAGGGATCTGGTATCTCTATGCATCATAACCCTTCCAAATAGTTTGCACAGTTTTCTGTTGTTGAATGATACCATAGTTCAGAGAGTTTGCATTTTGTTTTATCTACTGGTTACACTCTGTGAATGCTGTTTTTGCACAAACTACCTCTCTTGTTCTGTTTTTGGAGACCAGAATCCTTTTGGACTATGAATGTAGATTCTTAGTGATCCAAATTGGTGGGCAAGAACATTTTATATCTCTTTACTGATGATATTCTCCTCTTTTTGTCAAATTTGGCAGGTAGTATTTTAAATCTCATTAAACAAATTGATAAATTTAGACAGTTTTCAGGTTATTAAATAAGTTATACGATACCATCAGTGCTTTATTTAAATCAAGAGAAAGAGAATCTCCAATAATCAAATCACTGTTTATAAATGCAAAAGAAGGATTCATGTATTTAGGAGTCAAAATTACTACAGATATAAAAGCAATTGTAAATGTTAACTTGTATATAAGAAGAACTTTGGATAGGGGGATGACGATGCCCATCTCTTTAATGGATGTGTCAATATGATAAAAATTACTATTTAATTCTATTGGCAAAATTTCTTTACTTATTTCAGTTGATCCCTTCGCTATTATTGAAATCATTTTTTAACATGATTCATTCAATCTTTACTAGAAGTATTTGGAACAATACAAAGCCCAGAAAAAGACTTAGATATCTACCCTATGACAGAGGAGAGCTGCAGTTCCCAAATTTGAAATTGTACTATTGGTCTGCCCAATTACAAACTGTACATTTTACTTTTCAACAGGTGTTCCAACTTCCTGAGTAGATATGGAAAAAACATCAGCAAAGAGTTGGTATAAAGCTCATAAACACCAACCCCCTTTTTTTCTCACCAGTCCATGGTAATGCATCCTAAATGGGACAAATTGTTCAAATATCATTCCTATGACATTTAAAAATGAGGGCTGTGAATAAACACGAGATATGTTATTATCATTATTATGTAATTATCCTTGTAGTTGTTTGATGTATGATGATTTAAATCTCTTTCACGGATAGTCTTTTACACCCAAAAGTCAGCTGCTTAAAACCCAGGTCGTCATATTTGTGCAGTATCTTCTGTATCAGAATACCAGGAAAAATAAATACAAACACTTAAACAACTTGTATATACTTCTTACTTACCATGTTTTCATACTTGTGAAAGACAGCGTGAGATTTTTGTTGTCTTTTTGCTTTTGGTTTTTTGTATTTTCTTATCATATCAAGTGCTGAAGAAGAATGTCAGTGTGTCACCTGCTCAGATGCTAATTTAACAGTTTTAAGTCAACAATCAGGATAAAACGTAAAATGCTTGAAACCTGACTGTGCAGACATGGTCTCAAGCAACAAAGCATTTTACCAAAATATGTAAGAGAGAAACAAGTCAATATAGAAAGAGCTATAATAAACAGGATTTAAGAAGAATGACAGATAAAAGTAAGCCATATAGATATCTTAACTTTGTTTGATCAAATGCATATGTGGCATTTCTCATGACTGTCATATCTACTTGCTCTTTGTACACTTAATCCAGAGTGAAGGCCGTACACTGCCACCTTTAGTTTATCAGGTTCCAGGTGATTCATATGACAGCATATACCATGTATATATATGTATATAAATGTATATTGTTTTTAAGAAAAAGAAGAAAACAACTATATACAAAGCACATTTCAAATGGATTTCTTTCTCCTGTAAATGTATTCAGACTCCCCTGCAACAAGTATACTTTCAGTCTCATTTGCCAGAACCAGCTGTTCAGCTTGGCTCACTCCAGGAGTGGAAACAGAGTTGTCAGCAGTCAGTATATCCAAACCAGCTGAAAATGCTGCCTTTCATGTTACTGCTTTTCAACTTCTGCTGCTTCAGTTCATTAGTGTTGCCCTTTTCAAGTCATGCTCCAATATTTCTTGGTTTAAGGGCTGATTCTGAATTTTACTTGATTTTTCAATATTTCTGTTGTTGATTTGTTTGATAAGCACATAATCTTATGGAGCCATCTAACCTATCCTCAGCTTCGGGCCATGAACTTCTGTTCTGACGTTCACCTATAAACATTGTTTTTGATACACTTTAAAACCAGTTGGTTCTCTGAGTGACTTCAAAGTAGCCCCATGGTGATGATCCCACCACTGTGCTTCATAATTAGGATGATGTTTTGTTTTTGTTGTTGGCCTTTTTTCCCCAGATGACCTTTTTTGACATTTTTTTTCCTGTTTCCTGCTGATTTATGATGTAAAGCAGTGTGAAATTTGACTGTCATACCACTCATTAGAATTCATGAAACTAACCTGGTGACAACTCTATTGAAAGGAGTCTTATGAGGCTGTGATAAAACCGTGGTTCACACTGTCCTGACTTTGTACAGAAAAGAGGGCTTTGTCACTTAGTGGATTTTGTATCGCTTTGTTTATGTAGAGCAGCACTTGTACAACCCACACTTAGAGTTTGCTCATTAATTTAAATACCTGCATTCAGGTATCTTTTAGAGAGACTTTTCTTTGTCTATTTTGGTGACTTTAGTCTAGTAGGGACCACATTTTATGACTCTTCAGTGTCGATCTTGGTGTTTCCAAAGCTTTGTGGCTCTTCTTTCCTCTGCTTTCTCCTCTTTTGCTCATTATCCAGTTTCAGCCTGGATATGCTCCAAGTTCAGAGCTATGAGGCAATAGCCCAAATGTTCGTTTTGCCAAAGCCCCTCCTTTTCTTATCCTGTCAGCACTTTTGCAAGTTTAGCTTGCAGGCTCAGCTTTTCAGATTAGAAGGAAATGGTCTTCTTCTTGCGGTTACTTGGAAAGCATGACAGTGACTGACTGACTGACAATTAAAATAATTGTTTCTAGGTTTGTTCCTGAGAATGTATCTGAGTTTTCCAGTCTTCTTTCATTTCGGTGATGTTTATTATAGTTCATACTTGTGACCTGGATACTAAATGTTGTTGTTTGCCCCTGGGCAGAGAGTGACTTTTATCAAGCAAGAACTGGCCTGACAAGATGTTAGATAACACATAATCAGATAGTAATTTGACTGACTGACAAACACAGTCTGTTATTGGGTAATTTTATTGTAATAATTCAATTCACTTTTTTGTAAAGTGTACAACTAAAGGGTTAGGGTTTTAACTAACCCTTCCTTCCCTCTGTTTTTAGTGTTGGCAAGTGTTTGTACTCCTTACGTTTGTACTAACTACATCACCAAGCAAAAGTCAAATCCTCCTGAAGTCGGACGCTCTGTGATTCTGTGTGAATCACTGGAGAAATGTTCTTTGCCCGTGGCAGCGGAGAAAGACAAACGGGGCTTGTAGCATGTTCTTTTGATCACGGTTAATATCTGTGTGAGAGAGGCACAGTCATCTATTGCCTTTGACCCTGTTTCTGCCCTGTTGGACTACTTAAGACCTCAGTTCAGACTTTACTTGGACTGCTATTTAAGACTCATAAAAAGAAGCACTTTGCTGTCTTCAAGTCACAAGCCTTCCTCCTATACTTATTATGAAGCACAGAAGATAAAAAAAAAAAGATCTATTCAGCTAATGTAATTTTATGTTAACATGTATTAATCATAGTACTTGCGCAATAAAGTACATGTTGCAAAGCAAAGGACTTCTCTATGTGGCAGGTTCTTCAAGCATTTAGCTGAATAAGGCATATATCAGTTTCTGAAAGCTCAGCAGTTTGATTTTGGCATTCCCACAGTTGAACTTACTGAGTGATGGATTTGCTGTTCATGCATGATATTCAGATTAGCCTTACCACCAGGTTTATCCTATGCTCCTTGTAGCATAGCCAGCAACTCAAGCTAATTCTAGTTTATAGTTTTAACGATTGTGACTGCTGCATCTATGCATCCTGCATTAAAAAACAGCAACAACAACAACAAAATCCCTTTCACATACAGAAGAAAGACGAGGACATGTAAATAACAATAAAATTAAGTCATACAGGTGCACTTCACAGTATCTGCTGTTCAGTATGTGCATACATCCAAGCCTCTCCTGTTGAGGGATCCCTGGCACTGACCAGATGTCCACGACTTAGTTTGATGCCATATGGGAGAACAAACAGCTACAGGGGGTTTGGAGAAAGCCGTCCGCTGCTACTGCAGGGTGACATTCTTAATCCCTCTGCTTTAAACTGACACATGGCACTCATGCACTGCACTGCATGATGTTGGACACATTTTTTCCTTCAGTAGAATAAATTGTATTTGAAATGTAAAACTGTTGTTCTTATCTTCAGTGAGTTTGTGCTAAGGGCGATTGGCTGATAGGCCTGAAATCGAGAGAATCGCAGTGATAAGAAACAGATACTGTTTTATTAGTAGATGTAAACAGTTTTAATGCTGCTATTGTCTTAAGAATAAACTTGCCTCAGTGTTGATTACTGCTGCTAAATGGTTATAAATGTGAAGCATGCATTATCTAAAGGCCACATCTGAGCTGCACTGCATAACTAATGATGCATGACTTAACAGCAGTGCATTCATTAAGTTTTCATAATGTGCCACCACTAGCATCATCATTTAATAGCTTTTCTCCTGTTTTAAATGTGTTTTTGTAGGATATGTGGGCTTATATCGTTGCAGTGCACTCCTTAAAAGGGTGTTTTAATGCTAAAGGTGCTGTTGTGGTGGTTGTATGTTTTAGATGCACCTTAGTTAAAGACCTTGTTGCTTTTCTGCAGATACATCTGTGTCTAATAAATCCATATATCATTATCAAGTGTTGGCATTTGCCATATTATTTCTTATTATTTCTTTCCTCCAGATTAAGCATGAATAAATGCAGTTTTAGAAAAAATACTCAACCACTTTGTCTATCCTGCATTAAAAAAGCCTTAGTAATGCGATAATTAACATCAAGGGGAGATTAATCCACAGATCCTGTGCTAGGATGACGTATTTGATATCCTTCTCCCTCTGTTGTGGTATCCTGAAGCTCGTAGGCTGTCGATCTTGTGGAGAGGCGAGCTGTGTCTCTGTCACATTTTAGAGGGCAGGACGCCAGACCTGATTTCAGGCCCAAAATGGCAGCTCTCAGTTTGTCTGCTTCTAGACGTCTGTCTGTGTGTCTCACGTGCTCAAACGGGAGGATATTGTCATTTACTGCAGCTGCAGCTTTCAGAAACTATAATTGTGGAATACGGGAATGTTGGGGGAACCGAACTGCTATAATTAAATTAAGTTCTTCTTCTCTGTCTGAAAATGATCAAGATGTTGAAATAAAAGACAAATATTTGACCCAGTTTCAGTTGCATACGTGACAAAGATGAAGCTGTGTGGCTATAAATTATGTTGCTTATATTGGCATGCAGTATATTGCTTCCTTTTTACTTACGATCAACATAAGTGCCATAATGCGGAACAGAGATTAACCTAACTGCTCTGTAGACACAGGAGGGTTATAAGGAGAACTGTGATAATGGGATGAAGATGAAGGGTATGCATGCTTTCCAGCAGAATGCCTCTGAGTACACCTTCTTTCTCTGTTTCACAGTTCATGCATCCGAATGTCAATGAAGTATTGAGTCATGGTTGCGCTTCACTTCAAACCTTTGCATTTTCTGTCCTCACAGAGCCACCATAGAGGAAGTGGAGGGGGATGTGTGCGAGTTGGAATCCAAGCTTGACAAAGTGAGTACCGCCCATGAAAACATTGTTTAATTGTTCGTTTTCTCCACCGTGCGAGCCAGCAGCAACATAAGCCATCCTGTAACAGGTCAGGTTTGTCCTCGGACTTGTCCTCGCTGTATTCCTTGGCATTTCGAGCAAGACTGAATAAAAAAGCAGACGAGCAAACGCGCTCGTTACCCTTCCAGCAATGTGATGGTTTACTTGGACCAGATTAAATATCTATCTATATGCCAAGTCTTTTATTGTAACTGTGACATTTTGTTGATCATAATCAAACATTTGTAAAATCACGAAAAGGGATGTGTGCCTATTATTAAGGATTTGAAAAATGGATTTCATGGAGGGGCCAAATGAATTCATGATGAAAGACGAGGTTAATGTTTTAAGTAGAGTTTCCAGTTTTTGTAATAGGTCTGGATGAAGTAATGCAAAGTAATATACAAACAAAATCAGGGTTATTCACACACTCACACTGATGCATGCATCGCTGCAACTCCGTTCAGTATCTTGCCCGAGGATAGCCTGTTGATTGGTAGACGACCCACTCTACCGCCTGGCTCAGCATTTACACACCATTCAGCATATTTATTCTTTTATCAAAGCTTTTTATTGTTTTGCTTATTTTTAATACGAAATACTCATGCGTAGGATGGTATTTACAGTCGTATTTAGTGGTACAGACTTGGGTTGGACGATTGGACGAATATATCGACTATCAATGATAGGCTGAGCCCATCGGCCATCATTTTTACAAGGGGCAATTTAATTATTTGTCCATGAGTAAGTTTGCTAATAAAGATGGAGCTAATAGAACCAGTCAACAGAAAGAAAAAAAAAATTATAGCGCTGTTTTAACAGCACCCTCCTCAGAGTGCGCCCAAATGCTTGTTGATGGAGCTGCAGAAGCTGGTGATAGCCTAGCATACTCAGCCGGATGGTGGCCACGTGCATGCTCATGCAAGTTAGCTGTGTTTGAGTACTTTGCTCGCACTGTAGGTCTGCACAAGCGAGACACCGCTTTGGTTACATCCTTAAATTTACCTCTTTCATCCCAAATTGGCGACTTTATATATATTTTTGTGCTGTCAGTGTTAACGCGTTAACGTAAAGTTTTTACATGTCGCCCAACCCTAGTACAGACTGTTAAGCACTTGATGAAATCCATATTAAAGCTACAGAATTGTTTCACACTTGATTACTTATTAAAATTAAAAAATAATTGGCTCAATAACTTTCTGTGTGCAGAGATATTTTGGGAGTGTTATTTGTAGTCCTGAGTCCTGAAGAGTGCCTTTGGTACTTTTCCCAGCTTTCGTGCAGATTTTTCTTTCCCCCCCCCCCAACAATCAATTCATGCCTTTTGGGTTTTTTCCTGTGTAACTGACATTAAACCAACCAAACAGAGTCATGTTTATCAACGGTCGTCTTGATGCCACAGAGCCCCACAGAATTGTTCTCTTGCTTAGAGTGAGACCGTAGAAGAATCCAGTTCTTTATTCCTCGACTTAGTCTTACAGCGTTACTCTTACACCCTCCTCCTCACTCCACCTCCGTGACTCAGCCTCACTTCCCCTCTTGCTGTGGAGAGGAAGGATCTGCCAGAGAGTGGGTGTGTTTGCGTGAGTATGGCTGTGATAGTGTGTGTGTGTGTCTGAGTGTGTATGTGTTGACTTGGGTGGAGTGAAGTTGTCTTCAGATACCAGAGTTCAGCTTTTCCTTCAAGCTTGCTTACCTGTGTGACCATAACGTGGAGTAGAAACCTTTCACATACTGGTGTCTTCTGAATGTTGTGGTTCTGTTTCTGTGAAACTATTGCTTCCCTCATCAGTGTTCAGTCTCTTTTTATGTTCTGGAAATGAACCAAGAGAACAATGAAAAAGCATGTCTACCTGAAGCATTCCTGAAGTGCTACAAGAAATTATTTACAGATCACACAAGCAACAACAGAAAGCTAATACATCTCTAGATCTATGGGTGTTTCTTACACGTCTAGTTTGTTTTCTCTAGAACAATCAGTTGGTGACTTTAAAAAACTTGGATTATTGGAGAACGTGGAGCATCCCAAAATGCAAACCTTGAACTACCGAACTGCTTCGAAGTTTGTTTTAAACCAGAGTGAGACCACCTCCTCCAAAGGGTCTCGGTGTGCGGTTACCTCGTTTACATCTGCGCAAATGAACATCTGCACAATGGAACAGACTAAACACCACAAGTGTGAAAACACCCTAACAACATACAGCAGGGCTGAGGCAGCTGTAGTGTAATCATATTTAAAGATAAGTGTTTTGTTCAAATGCAAAGGAAATGACACGTGTGCATGCTGGAAATGTGTGTAAATGTGTGTGAGAGTAAGGTGTTGACCCACTTGTCTTGTGATTCTAATGTTTTGTAGCACTTTCACTTTTTTCCACGTTGAGCCTGTCTTTTTCTTTTGTATTCTCACTGCTGAGACGGTTATAGCTTATTCTCTTTCCGACTCAAATTTCACTCATAATTAGTCGTGAAGCAGGGTCAGTCTGTGTTTGATCAGCTTTTAGGTGTTCATTAACATTTAGTAATTGTTGAAGGAAGCTGCTTAAAATTGGCATTTTCTTAGTGTGTCATTTAGCTGCTTTGGCTGTAGATGCACATTTAGCCTCTGTGTCATCAGCTGTGTGGGAGTAGATGGAGAGTGGCCAGAATTTGTTGGGAGTTTACATAACCTGGAATTATCTTTGCCCTCAATGAGTCAGAAGGGAAAGAAGTGGCTGTTGTTAATTACCAATAAACTGAGTAAGCACTGAGTATCTTATATTTTAGTCCTTTTCTCTGCGTTTCCAGTTTCCACAAAAAATCCCAAATCTATTTTCAGCAGCAGAGCTCCACTGTTATTAATAAGAGACAATGCCCTGAAGAAATATCTAGCACTGTTTCTAGTTTGTGTTCACTGAAGTGTTTCTATTGTTAATGCATTTCTTCATTTCTCCGTTACCCCCTCGAACACTGACGTCTGCCGCTTTCCTTTCTAGTTGGTGAAATTGTGTATCGGGATGATTGATGCTGGAAAAGCCTACAACGCAGCTAACAAACAGTTTGTTAATGGGATCCGGGAGCTTGCACAGCAGTCCACCAAAGATGAGGTCATTGAGGTAAACAAAAATATAATTTTGCTCGATCTTATCTGCACAAAATGCTTTGAAGTATTTTTTTGCTTCTTCTCCAGCTTGTGTTGTGACAGTCCTCCTGTAATATCCAGTAAAACTTTGAAAACTCTACATCTCAGTAAAATAAACATCACAGATGGTGTAAAAGCATTACTGACTTCACGAGAGTCCCCAGATGTGTAGAAGCCTTTAGCTCTTTGTTTGATCACTCTAAATGGGTTTCACTCTGCATCCATGGTGATATTTATCCAAGTTTGAAAACTGAGGGCTAGCAGAACCTCGCACTGTCCGCTGGGTCTCGCAGAGGTCAGATGTTTTGTTCTCTCTTATAAATTTTGCATGCCGAGGCAAGCACTTCCTGTCTGCCTTTGTGTATTTTGTTCACCGCCTCTCCCTTTAGGTTTGAAGCTGAGCCACTGCGTGTATCTGAAAAGTGTAACTTAGCCAAAAGAATTCTTTCCCAAAGTGCTATTGTTGCTTCAAAAACACCAGGGTTTCCTTTCTCTCATACCTGAGGAGCTTTTGTCCCTGCAGCTGTGGCTTAGCAGGCATTTTGAACCACTGGTTTTAATTATATTTGACCTTGTGCTGTTTTGTGTTTTATTCTTGCTTTGTCTCTTTGCCTGCCTTCATGGCTGTCCTCTTCCTTCTCTTCACAGTCCAGTCTCACAAAGTTTGCCGAGAGTCTGCAGGAGATGATCAACTATCACACGGTACGCTGACCAAAACCGGATGCATGATTTTTTTCCCCCAAGTGACTATAAAATCCAGATCGTTTAAAAAAAAAAAAAATCCTTGTGCCGAGAAAGAGAAGCAGAAAATGTCCAGTGAACATGTTTTAAAAGCTTAGCACAGAACTGAACTATGGTGGCTGAATGTGAAGAAAGTGGCTATAATAAGCATCTTCCAGGGGGAAGATTTCATATTGCTGTAAAATATGTGAAGCAGGGTGTTGCTAAAAACACACAGGAAACAATGCCTATTGTAAACAGTGGTTTTAAAAAAAGCTCCTTGGGTCAGCTGCAATAAATTCCTTTTTTATTCATTGTCAGCCATCATTAGTCATAAACGCTTTGGGATTTCTTGTCTTTTGTTACAAAATAAAAATAATTCCTGGAGTAAAACTGTCCATGATGTCATAAGCAGCTCTGGTTGCGTGTGTGGGTTGAAATCCATCTGTTGGAATAAATCATCCATAACTGGTGTAAAGTGTTTGTTTGTTTAGTTCATCCCGCAGACAGGTGAAGAGCTTTAGTATAATGTTGACCATAAAAGATGTGTTGCATGCTAAATCATTTAAAATAAACCAACATGATGCCTTTTCCCCACTCTTCAAGGAGCCCAGTAGGAGAGATCTGATTATGTGATTATTCCTTTCCTTCTTAAACTCCCTACTTGTCAGTCTCTGGTCGGCATTAAGGTGGCGCTTGAAACTTTCCTCTGTTGGGCTTCTCATTAGGACTTGAGCTAGAGCCTCTTTCACTACAGTGAATTTAGAGATTCCCCTTGTCAGGAATTATCTCCACTACCTCTGCCTAACATGTCCTGATTGAGCCTCCAGGCATTAGCGTTGCACTGTGATCGTTACTGCTAGTTGAAATACAAAATTTACAGTTGAATAGAAGTAACATGGTTACATAGTTTCTAAAGGCTTTACATTTTAGTTGAGGCAACATAATGTAGATGTTGTCACCTCAGTGAGATGTTTGTTGCCTTTCAGGTTTGGTTAAACTGGCTTCTGCACAGTTTTAGTTCTATGTTTAGGTCAGACTGCAATTCCAGGATGTTTAGTACTAGTTAGTAGAGATATTAACTTAGCTGCCTTGTTCCCTAACAGCCTGAGACTGTTACTCATTGGTGGAGACTGCGGTCACATCAGCTGATTGTCAGATAGGATTTTGCTGCTCAGCGATCTTTCAGCACGTGACCTCCTCACAGTGCTCAATCTGTTTGTCAGTGAAGGCCTCTCCGCACCACACTGCTCATATTGTCTTTTTTTGACTACAGATATGCGCCGAAGCCTTTTTTAATGTATTCGTCTGGCTTTTTTTTTTTTTTTGCTTGGTTCAGCTCATTTTTAAGGAAGGATGCAGGTTAATGAGGGTATGACTCATGAGCGAGAATAAACGAATCACGTCATTTCTCGTGTTTGTGTCTTTATGAGGGGAGTTTACAAAGTCAGCGCGTTTGAGTAAATTTAGCTGCTTAATTGCACCCTGTGATGTTAACAAACGTCCTCCTAAGCAGATGCTGAAAACTAACTTAGAAATCACACGGGGGCTTAGAAAGAGAATAAAATTGTCAGCTTTTTGTTTCTTAAGTTCCTCGACATGTTTAGAGAGAAACCTTTTCTTCAAATGGGAAGGAGCAGTCACTCAGTCTTTCTTAGTCTTTCTGTCTGTTTTTGTTTCACAGATATTATTCGATCAGGCCCAGAGATCAATCAAGACGCAGCTTCAAACCTTTGTCAAAGAGTGAGTATTAATTAACCACAGTAAAAACTGGTTAACCTATCTTTCACAGCTTCAAACACAAAATATTCAGGAGTAAATACACTACAGGATGATGCGGACAGCATTGTCATTAAATTGCATAAGAGAATATTTTTATTTCTATGTAGGCTTCATAACATCCTCCTCAGTTCTCCTAATTTAGCTCAGAAATTTGGGCAGCTTGTATAATTACAGGAAGGAGTTGCTTCTCTGGTTTATTTCATTATAAGGATTAGCAGTTTTTGCCTCTGGCACATCAGGACTAAACACCCACATCAGCAGCACTTATACTTTACTCAGTATCTTGTTGTGCTCAAATGTGACTTAATCTCACTCAGGAAAATGGCTGCAAATGATAAGTGTGGGGCATGTGGTTCGAGGGCTTTAACAAGAAGCAGGTCAAGGAGTTTGCCTTTGTTTTTAGATTGACATGTTCCTGTTGCCTGACCATTCTCGTGCTCATTCATATTCAGAGATTCCCGTAACTATGGACCTTTCCCTTTAAACTTTCAGTGCAAGCTTTCGTCTTTCACATGTTTATAGTCTAAAATGTGACATTAGCTGTCGTGTCTCTTGAGTTCTGACACTAAATGTTGAGCTCCTTTGGCTTTATGCTCGTACAGTTCAGCCCTACTCGGCCACCAAGATCACGATTAGTATAAACGATCATATACGATTGCTCAAACTGCTGAAAAGCCCACATCCTTTTTATAAGATTAATTGGACACAATTGAAAGTGGCTTTGTCATAAGGCTATAAGTTATTGTCCGTCCATTTTCTTCCGCTCTTCTCGTCTGTGCTGTGATAGGGCGAGGTGCAGGCTATAACCCCACATTCACTTCTATGGTCACTTTAGATTCACCAGTTTACCCAAAGCTTTGCATCACTTTGGACTGTGGGAGGAAGCCGGAGTACCCTGAGAGACGCACAAAAACCCAGGATCTGCTGTCATGTTTATACTAATAAACCTCTCTTCCTTTGAAGTGACCTGCGTAAGTTCAAAGAAGCCAAGAAGCAATTTGACAAAGTGAGCGAGGAAAAGGAGACGGCGCTGATCAAGAATGCCCAAGCTCCCCGTAACAAGCAGCACGAGGTGGAGGAGGCCACCAACATCCTCACTGCCACGCGCAAGTGCTTCCGGCACATTGTCCTCGACTACGTCTTACAGGTACGGCCCGCTGGATGTTAAATGACAGCAAGGGACATGCAAGTTTGTCTTGCTGCACTGACATGTGGCCTACTGCGCATTTTAAATAGCAGTAACAGGGTTTTATGCTTACACTTAGGATGATCTAAAAAAAGAAATGCGGTGCTATTTCAGGGAGATTTTGACTTGAAACTGAGGCAGTTTTCAGTCAGACTATATTTATATATAGCAACAGATTGCTGACATTCAGCTTTTAAGTATGGATCTCAAAAAAGCTGAGGTGCACGCTGTCATGTTCAGAATTTGGATGAGAACTTATTATTCAGCATTTAATTAAAAAATGCTATTTTTGCACAGGAATGCTGTGTTTGATTCTGTTTCATCCAAAGTGAACAAAAAAAGTACTCAGAAAGAGGTTTAATAACCTGGTTAGTCGGAAAAGTTTCTTCAGTTTCCAAAATCAGTTTTTGAATTAATGTTGTTCGTCTCCTTTTGCTCGTTTTCTTTCTCATTTTCTCTGTCAAAGCCACTTAGATATTTTCTGCTGTAACCTTACTCAGTGCTTTTGTGCCGTTGAATGCATCAGCTCTGCTCTCAGCCACGGCAGTGCTGATGAATGCTTTGTGGTTTCTGATAAGGCAGCTGGCGGCCCTGTTATTGAATCTCCCTCCCAAAAGAACAGACAATGCTGTATGGGCACCCTTCACTCCTTGAGCAAATGAGATGGTGAATTGAAACCAAACTGGAGGTTTTAATATAGGTTTGGCAGTCTGCTCCAGTGGCCCACTCTATAATCACCATCTCATAAAAAAAGAGTCCTGGCTGTGAGAAATGAGTCTGGTTTTTATCTCGCTTTTTAGTGTGCTTATAGGAAATCTATAAGCTAGCAGCTAGCTCAGCTGATTTTTAAATGGGTCTCCATTAAAGTTTCCCATTTGGGCAGTGCTGTCAGCACTTTAAAAACTAACTTCTGCAGCAGTGCTTGCAGGAAACATTTGAGACAGAATTTAACTGTATTTTATTTTATTTTTTGTGCTTTTTAGTTCATTTTTTTCATCTTTGTGGCATTTGTGCTTGATTATACAGTACGCAGTTTATAGTGACATGCAAGATGGTAGAGGGAGAGGAAAATATATGAGTGAGGTTGTAAGCCAGACTCGCATTCACGGCATTTTAAGAGTGAAGCATGTCTCTTTTACTATGTTGTGCCACGTAGAGCTGGAGCATAAAATATTAAACTTCAGGGATTTCCTGGCTCACTGATGGTGAAGTGTGCTGCTAGTCTGGAAAAATGGAAAAGCATCTCGCTCAGTAACCCACCCCCCACTCCCGTATGTTACCACTTCTATTGTTTTCACCACTATTAGAGATAAGTGAAAGTTGTTTGTGTGTAAAAACTTGACAAACCAAACGTGACAAATTGAAATGTTACATTCCCACAAGTTTGCAATTGCTGCAGCTTTACCAACCAATTTCCAAATAACTGCTCTGATAGTTTGCTTGCGGCTGTAGTGTTGACACTATATTGCACACTGAGAGTTAAATAACCATCGTTTAGAGGTGCTGCTTTGGTCAAAGCTACTAATTGACTGTAATCGAGAAGGAGGGGGGCTTGTAAAAGTCGCGATGCGTCAACTGTTGTGGTTTGGGGATGGAAAAAAATAAGCTTCCTGCCCAGGATGGGAGTTAACATCTGTGTATAAACACAAGTGTGGTTAGAGTTGCTTGAGAAAATTGCCTTAAAACCTGCAGCCATGAAATTACTGCTGACCATAAAAGACATTTCCTTTACTTTTATTCTCCGGGGTATTGAAGCATGGTGACCCTGCTTTCACTACACAAACAAAAAGGGGCCGCTGGACTTAGGTTAATTCAGAAGTATGAAGCGAAGTGTGGGATTACTTCTGAAGCTGGCCTTCCTGTGTTACCACACCCAGTCAGTGACTCTGCTGTCACACAGCAGACTCACTGACAGTAACATGAAACAGCCAAGTATCAGCATCTGTTTTTACAATCCACCACAACACATCCCTGCTCTGCAGCATTAAGCTATGAGAAAATCCAAGGCCAGACGAGGACGGCGGTAATTAGTCTGGACAAATGGCAGAGCCTTCTTCACAAACATTCACACACAGAAGGAGACGGAGAGACAGGAGGCGATGAGGCAAAGATGAAAAGTGAGACAGGCTTCAACCCACATCCCTAAACATGAGGTAGAGGGCTCCCCCTGGTGCTGGTATAATGAAACGCTGCCTATTAATGCTTAGGGAGATGGCGCGATTTTATCCAGCCTCGGTAGTAGTCATTTCACGCCTGTCAGCTTTCTTTGATTTTTCTCAGGCACTTCTTTTTGTTTCATCTCCACCAGCTCGTCTCATTTTCTGTTCTGTCTCACGCTCTTTAAGTCTTTCCCCCCCATCTCCACTCCACTTTTTACTCTCTCTCTCCATTTTTCTGTCAGATACCGCATTGTCCCAGATATTTTCTCATAATAATCCCTACTTCTCACTGTTTTGGTTTTTATGAACTTTCAGATAAACGTGCTACAGTCCAAGAGAAGGTCGGAGATCCTAAAATCAGTAAGTTTACTCGTTCTCTCAAATGAAATGAGCTTTCTGTTCTGGGTCGTTCGCTCTCAGTTCATCAACTGCCTCCCACATGACCAGATTTGCCTGGAAAAATTCAAATAGGAAGATTCATGTTGGGAAAATGACTCATCAAAATCCCAAATGTTACATGTAATATTAACAGAAACCTGCTCTGACCGAAAGGAGCAAGACAGATGAAAATGTGTTTCATCATTATCATTAAATAAACTCTCAGTCCCCTGACTGTACACTTTTGGTTTCTTCAGGCCTCCTAATCTGCTGTCAGAGATCAGACAAATACATCCAAATATTCCTGTGTTAACTCATTATAGTCCATAGTTCTTAGAGCCATAAGATGAGATATTCGGCCTAAATGATTTCGAAGGACTGAGCTCAGACAGTTTTCTAGATAATGAAAATTTAAAATGCCTCCTTTAGCTCTTTCCTCCATTATTTGAGGACCTCCTCTGCACTCTTAACGATGAGATTTAACACCTCGAGATATATCAATAAAGCTGGTGTTTGATGACTATTAGTATAGAGTCCGGGTTTTTCCAAGGGTAGCCCCGGTAAGCTGTAGAGAGAAATCACAGCCAGTCATTGTGTTTTGAAGCAGGCTTGAAACAGAAACTGCTCAGTTCAGAAAAGAGAAACCATGATTACTCCTACTTGGTGTCCAAGGGAGAGTTAAAAAAATGATGCTTGAAAGCTGTAGGATGTGACACGGGTGTTTTTAGATAAAGGATTTTAAGGGACCTTTTACAGTAGGGGAATTTTGCATGCTTCCTATTAAGAATGAGCTTTTTCCAGTAGAAAGACAAATCTGTGATGGTCACTTGGGGTTTTTTTCTGTTTAAATTTGATGAATGGAAATGGAAAGACCCTTCTTCCTCTTAAGTGTTGTTGTTGTTTTTTTATAGATGCTGTCCTTCATGTACGCCCATCTGACGTTTTTCCACCAAGGTTATGACCTCTTCAGTGAACTGCAGCCTCTTATGAAACAGCTGGGAGGGCAGGTACAGGCTACACTCTGCATACACATACACCCATAATTAGGGTTGGTGTGTTCCTACGTTACCTGTATCCAAATATAAAAATCTTCCTGGACTTTCAGACACTGATGGATCCAAACACACAGCCACAGTTAAAAAGGCGCTCATATTTTTACATAAATATATCTATCTGCCGTTGTTTCCTTTTGTTCCTTCGGCTTGCGCAGCGTACGTACAGCTCGCTGCTATTTTGGTTTTATTCTTCCTAGTTTGATGCTCTGCATAAAACGAATCCACTGCAGTGCTCGTCGCTCAGCCACGACTGTTGATTAATTGGAAGATATCGTAAACTCATGATGTTATTTTTAGAAGAGCAGCAGAATAATTGCTTTCCAAGTTTACATAACAGTGTAAAGAGTAAACACTTTATATTATAAGGGAAAGACTAATATTTACATTATTTTTTTTCTGTTCAGTTTTTCTGTATGCAGTCCTGCATTTACATTTTTATGATTGGTGTTAATTGGCTAAAGTGAAACTGGTGCTTAAAGAAACAGGTTTGCTTGTCTTTCTTTTTCCATTAGAGCGGGGGAGGGGAACTCCAGGCCTCGAGGGCCGGTGTCTTCCAGGTTTTAGATCTCACCCTGGGTCAACACACCTGAATCAAATGATTAGTTCATTACCAGGCCTCTGGACATGTTGCAACACTTTACTCTGAAACTCATCTCTTCACATTGTTATCATGCTCATCTGCTTTGTTGTCACCTTTCATTTTAAGTTGTGTGTGTATTTTTAAACTAGTATTTCTGGTAATGACAATGTGAAAATGCTGGCATCTGCCCAACCATAAGTTCAGCTGCAAATTGAGGTCGCCACTCTTCTCCCTCTGTGTTTGTGTTTCTATCTCGTCCGTGTATTTGTGTGGGTTTGTGTGTACTGCGGTACTTTCATCAAATCAGTTTCCACCCTCGTGTGTGTCTGTGTGCATCCTCTCATAAACAAAGCCCTTCCTCTGAGCCTGAATGTTACTTGAAGATTATAATCACAGTGAAGCTTTTACATTTAGCGGGAATGAGGAAGAAGGTTGTGAGCTGGAATGGGTTTTCCCACAGTTGGACTCGGAGGGTTGACAGTCAGCTGAGTGAAAGAAGCAAGGCTGTGGAATATATAGGCTGTTTGCTCAGAGGCTGAAGCAGCAGAACAGGACCAAGGAGAAAGGAGTGCAGTCACAAGAGGCAGAGAAGTAGAGAAAAGAGGAGCTTGTTGAACGTGTAGCCAAACTATGAAAGAAGGAAATGCAGTGTGGATTTTTTTGGGGGACTTTTTTGACAGCCAGATCTGAGGAGCCCATTCAGCAGCTCTTAATTGGGTTGGAGAGAAGCGTGTGGTTTCTTACCCTTGTGTTCTGAAGTTGGAAAATTCTCATTGACAGAAAAAAAGAAGAGAGAGAAGCGAGGAAGGCTGGACCTCTTTGAAAAGCAGATTTTAGGAAAGGATAAGAGGCAGAGTGTAATCTTCTTGAAGCTAAATGTGACTGAAGAAGCACAGAAAGGCATGGACTCGAAAGACCGACGCAGAGAGAAGAGAGTGTTGTGCGAGGAAAAGGGGAAAAAAGGACAGAACTGAAAAAGACCCTGAAGAGGGAGGGGGAAAAGAGACAGAGGGTTTGTTTTCAAGTGGATGAACAAGTAAGAGCTTAACTGTGCTGTGGATTACAAGCCTGTCGTGCTGAATTTGGGGCAGCACAAACCACAAGGAGAAGAAGATCAAAGGCCGTGCTAAGGAAAGCGGCGGCTGTGGACGGTGCATTATACCTCCATCATGAAGCTGAAGAAGGTGGAGAGGCTGTGCAGGGAGGTGTGGAGGAGCTGCCAACAGGTCTGATAATATGACGCGATGCTTCTAAACTATGAGAAAGTCATCAAGAGTGCGAGTAAATTATTAGAAAGATGAATAAACCCTGAGCTGGAGTAAAAGCAGCTGCGGGGGGGCGTTGATACCTGGAAATGTTTAGAAACTTAAAAAATGAAAAATGGAACAACAGAGGAGGATGAAAACCAAAGACTTAAATACTTTTCTTATTGAAAATGTGAGCTGGTGTGTAGGCAGTAGCTTCACAGGGAGGTGAAATCAAGATCACATGACTTAGAGTTTGAATTGATATTGCTGATGTTCTCTTTTTGTTGGCTTCGGTTGACAGCTCACAGTGATTCATGTCAAACATGCCGCTTTTCCACCGCTAGTTGAAACCGTAATGCTGCTTCTAGACATAAATGTACTGCTGACTTCATGTTTCCGTGACACAGAGCCTCAGGATCAAACACACATGAGCTTAATGCTCATTCAGAAAGATGTTTCATATCTTTTCCATGAATCACAGACGTTGTCATTGCAGCTACATGTCAGGAGTGATTTAATCTGACGGCTGTGGTCCGTAAGTGACGAACTGATGTTAGCAGAGACAAACGTTTGTCTCGGCCTGAGAAGATAAGATGTTAAAGGCAATATGAGTCACTGTCACAAAATGTGAGGAGAGCTACGCACAGAAGCATCTTTGAAAATAAAGACAGGCCTCGATAGATGGCATGAGCTCCAGCCGGACTGGACTAGTTGTTGCAGAGGCAACAGGGAAAACATTTCCCATCTGTGTTATCAGCCTGCTGCTCACCCATCCACCCATTTCCTCTCTGAGCACAACAAAACACCCAGCTCCCTCAAAGCGTCTCTGAAACTGTGTGATAGTAACGTGTTTGTGTGTATTTTGTAAAAGAAACCACACATGTTTATTATACTCTGCTTTAAGAAAGGAAACAAATGTATGAATTTCCATCTAGTTTATTGATACAAAGCAGAAAATTGCTGCAAAATTTGCTTGATGAAACTTTGAACCCCGCTCGCCCTTAAATCAGTGCCCTGCAATCACATACTGAATCTTTTGTTTTTGAGGCTGTTGATGCCAATTTAGGTCACGTTGCGGCGACAGACTATAAAGACGCACAGAGCAGAATTTCAGTGCTGCAAGGCAAACTGGCATATTTTCGGCATCACCCAGTGACCTCCAGAACTTCACTGAAGCCTTTAAGAAAAAGAAAAAATGTTTCTTCCTTCACAGCTCAAAAGATTTTTTGTTTTCCTCTCCACATGTGTCGGTTACTCACAGGGACAAAGAGAATTAATCATCTCCCGTCTAATTTCTCCTCAGAGCAGTACATTTTGGTTAGAGGAGAAAAAGCATGTTCCTCTCGGTCTGGCCCGTGGAAAGTGGCGTTAGCATCATCAACGCACGCATGCTCACGCGACCTTTTAGGTGCAGTTTAAAGATGTGGTGGCACTGGATCATTCATTCTTTAACTCGAAATAAATAGATATTTTTCTTAATTAGTGTTTAGTTTTGTCATTTTGAATGAAACGCTTGTCACCGGTCGGCTCGGTGTGCTTGGCTTACTGGTTGTTCTGTCTCTTGCAGTTGGACCAGCTGGTGGTGGATGCTGCCAAAGAGAAGAGGGACATGGAGCAGAAGCACTCCACCATCCAGCAAAAGGTGCAAACACACTCAAAATCTGGTGTTATTTATTTATTTATTTTGTTTCCCTCAATTTTGTACAAAAATGTTTGCAGCACTTGCTCACGAAAATAACCTTCAATCCACAGAACACCATAATTAGCTGCACTAATGTGAATGAAAAGCACGAATGACAAGTGAAGGCGTCCAGGCTTATTGTTAGGGTAACTTATGTACAAATATGAACATTTGGGGGAAATGTATAAAAACACTTTGAGGTAGAGCCCTGCGATCGAGTGGTTACACTTACCTCTTGCCCTTTACAGCTCTAATAGGCCTGCTGCAAATCTTGGTCAGTAAAATGGTTAGATTGGATTTATAATTAGAGTTGGAGTCAATTTAAAAAAAAGTGAATTCTTCCCAAAACAACATTAATATGCTGGTTTATTTATAGAAACATGTTTATCATTTGAATGAATGGAGGTAGGACTCCACCCTCAGGTGTAAGGTGATCCCTGTGGAGCATCTAAGCCACACACCCGTGCAATATTGATAGCTTACGGAAACCCATTTCCAAACAAACAAGGTTTGGTTTCGGCGTCTCTGTCCAGAGTCATGCTTTTCATATTTCTCCTATAATTAGTAAATTTGGCAAAAGTAAAGATAAGCTTCTCAAATGAGATCTTTTTTTTTTAAAAACTCTTTAGCTTTTAATCCTAGTATTTTTCTTGTTATTTGAAAGCATTTCCGATAGCAGAGCACAAACCCACAGCAGACAAAAACCTCGACAGGATGTGGGTTGTTATATTACATTATGTGGTGGCAGTAAATTTGCTCTTAACTTTAATTGAACATCCCACAGCATCATTAACTCCAGACAGCCTGTGTCCTTACCCAGCTGTTGTTTGCTGGGCTTCTGTTCATTTGTCTGCCTGTCAGTGACCTTCGTTTCAGTCTCTGCATGTGCGAAGCTTCTTCTGCCCCGTCTTTCATTTGACATCCTTTTTTTTTCCTTCTTTCCTTTTGTCCCCTCAGTCTCATTATTTATCCTTGTTTCCTGTTTTACCCAGTCACTGATGGTACGTGTGCCAGCTCCCGCCTGTCCTTGAGCACCTATCCCCCACTTCACCTCCCTCAATTTATCTAGATGCTATTTTTATGTGGTCTGGCTCCCACCCGGCTCTCTTGTCTGGCTGTACATGGACACTCCTAACCAACTGTCTCTTCTTTTCTTGTGCTTCTGCTCTTTTTTCCTCCTTCTACTCCCTCCAGGCTGCACTGCAGGTAAGCAGTGTTTCTCTTCATTTTTCCTTCACTGTGCGTTTTTGTAATCTTCAGCTCACATCGTTTTAGTGAAAATAGCTTTTTTGACAACATGCACATGATTTTGTCATCCTGAATAAGGTTCTGTTATTTGCAGGGTGTAGTACACTTGTATGAAGTAAAGCGCACTGATAAAAGCCACTATATCTTTAGAGAAACTCTAGAGCTGGTATTTCTTTATTAAATATCCCTAACATGACATTAGTCTGATGAGATAGGCCACTGTACTTAAATCAAATATAGGCCTGACTTAAGGTTTGTATTAAAGAAGATACGCGCTTGTTGATCTGCTGTTGCAGGAGTCAGATCTATGGGATTAAGAAGTTGAGCAGTAGTTCTGACTTTCACACCTGCGCTTCACTTTTTGCTCCCCAAAAACCAGACATTTACTCAGGAGTTAAAATAGTTTTTTTGGTGAATTGAATTATGTGTTTGATGTCTGCCAAAGAAAATGAGTCGTTGCTACTGGTAACTGCCTTTTATCTCAGTTGAAATCCTTTCCCATCATTATGTGTGGAAGGAGGCTTCAGTCCTCAGGGGGGTCCTGAGGTTGTGCTTAGGATACTTCCTTTCTGCTAATGTGTGCATAACTCTAAGCACTGACACCTCAGTGCATGTTTCAGTAGCTACATGAAAGCTTGAGATGGGCTGAAGATGTCTGTTTTATCTCATAGAGTGAGCAAATAACAAGTGACTGCAGTTGTAACAGCTGTGCAAGAAACGCCTACACTCAGCCGGCATTTACAGAAGACGTTTATTTATTTATTGGTTGCAGTTCATGTTAAAGGGTCAAATGCTACAGATATTCAGTTTGCCTGAAAGACTGGCTGCTTTATTTACACACACCCAAGGGAGATGAGAGAGCGAGGGGAAAAGCTGAGCGCACCGAGTGTTAAACTGTAGTCACTATAAATGTTTGATGCTCGAACTCCTCTGCGTGGTCCACTTGATTATTCTAACCCAGCAGTCACAAGAGCCACACACACAAACACACACAGACACACTGGTGACCTTCACTTAAAGCTAGAGGAGGAGCAGCAGAGGCTGTGACGGAGGTTTTGATAGACGCACAGCCACAGGAGAGGAGGTGGCGAGGGTTTGTTGAAGAGACAGGCCACACTGCTTCAGGTAGCTTCTGTTGTTGGGATGCTGCACAGAGACACGCGTAAGCAAACACACATTCAAATTGATTTGTGTGCAATAATCTGGGGAAAATGAGGATTTTCAGTCGCTTTCACTACGTTTGGTATCTGGTGAGTGCATCCGATAAGAACTTGTAAAGCATGTGTTTGTGTCTGTGGCTTCTTACACTTACATCCGTGACCGATTCTTCTGTGTTAGCATTAGCAAAAGCAATGTTCTTCTCTCTGTGTCGTTCTCTCGCTGTGTGTTTGTGTGTGGTGTTTTAGGAGGTGACAGAGCTCCACTTTTTACCAGACTACAGCAACTTTTGCGCTTGGAGGTCGACCTCTGTACGTAGAGTCAATGCATCGATTCTCGGCCTTTCATCTCCTCCCCTGCATGCGTTGCAGGACCTCATTACAGTGTTTGTGCAGTTATCTGCATCTCTGTCTGTTTTCTTACTCTGAAGTGCAGCACATGCATTAGTGTTGCTAATGCAGCTTGTTTCATTCTGATGTGTCATCGTTATTGTCAGTGTCTGCGTCACTGAAGTCTTCTGGTTTAATGCCGGGGTTTTTTCTTTTCTACATATTTGTTTTTTCGCGGTTTTTCATAACTTTTCTTTTCTTTACTTCTTAGATAATATATTTAAAATCAGGAACTAAGAACAAGCGCCTTTGAGCTTTGTTTCAGCCACTACCTGTTTTTAGGTTTATGTCATGGGTTTGACGATACTTTCCCAAGCTGAAGTGGTCACGTCAGGTTTCTCAACCAGTAGTTGAAACCAAGAACTGGAAAGTTTTTCACGTGACAGCAGCAGCTGAAACTGGGTGACGGCCACCACACATCAAGCTGAAATTAGGGGCCGCTATTTCTAGTGTTTGAAGTTTAAAGAATAATTGTTAAAAGTTATGGGACTTAAATTTTGTCCCACCTTCAGGAAGACGGGGATTTATTAATGCCTGGACTTTCCATTGTGTCCCTAGTCAGAAAATAAACGCAGACACGTTTTGTTCCCCTTGTGCACAAAAATAACTCGACTCATTCCAGTGTATGTCGTCCTGGAAAATTGTTCTTGCCAGTGTGTTTGTGTGTGTGCATGTGTGCATATCCTTTCAGTACAACATGGAATAGGACATATTTTTCATGGGTTACATCTACATCTCTGGGCTGTAACAGAGGTTGTACATTCAGGAAGTTACCATGAGAGACTCGTGGATCATTCAGTGTTTGCCCCTGAAAATCCCAGATGTTCCTTGAAAAAAATCCAGGGGAATGAATCAGTTTTAGTAGGATTTTTTTTAAATTTTCTGGTCCCTGCTGTCATTAGTTTGATCATATAAATGTTTCAGAGGAAGGAATAACGGCAGATTTTAGATGTTTTTCATGCAGCAATTGTTTGAGGAGCCAAAATTTCATTATTTAGAAAACTGCTTGAGCTAGGTGCTTCAGATATTTTAGAGTAATATCTGATACTGTGAATCTATGAATATGGACTCTCAGGAGTTTACCAAAAGTTAATGTAGAATGAAGTCTCTGACAGCAGATTTGAAGCCCTGTAAAACCACAATCTTGCAGGTCAGGCATAGATATTTTGTTGATAGCTTTTCATAATTTTATAATATTCATAATATTCTTTAAACATTCCAAATCAGGTAAATGGTTTCACAGATATTAATGGCAATAGCAATTTTACTTATTTAATTACATGACAACTAAATGTGCTTTACGCAAAAGGTGAACCTGTGTATGCTTAAAATGGCTTAAGACAATGAAAAGAGGAAATATAATAAAACAAAGCAAAACAAAGTAACAGAAAACACCTGATTGTACCCTGTGTGAACTAAAGGGTTATATTATATTATTTTTATTTTATTAAAGCTGGAATATGGAAGCAAAAACGGGTATGATAGCAAGTTTTTAGAAAAAAACAGATTACTACACTCAAGTTTTCATGGTGTTTACTTTTATTTTCTCCAGTATAAAGTTACTTGTGTATGTTTGGCACCCCGACCTTCATCCCTTTTGTTGTTTTTTTTTTTTTTTTTTAATGAGACTAATTAACTAATGATATTAGGAAACTGAATTGTTAAATAATTCCTATAAAGAAGTGTATCGTTTCTCTGGAAATGCATCTGACACATCTGCGATGGTCAGGTGACATTTGATAACTGGTGAAATGACCCACTGTGTCAACACTTTCCAGCATTATCATTGTGCTGTAGCTTTGTGGTGTATTTTTGTAATGTAATGTTTTGTCACAACCCCTAACCCGGATTTAGGTATGTAATGGAAAAAAAAAACCATTTTAAAGTTGCTTAACAACTCCTACAGAAATGGAAAAGGAGATAATCATATATATATATATATATATATATATATATATATATATATATATATATACTTCCAGAGCAGATAAGAAAGACTGTGACCAGCACTCCAAAACATAGCACTTTATTTCCACCAGCTTCAACTAGCTTGAGAGCCAATTACTGCTTTTCTAATGCAGGTTGAATGAGTCAAGTCTGAGTTACAAAAAAGACTGTGGATCTTTCTAGAAGGACAACAGAGAGGATGAGTCCCCAGCTCGCCACAGTAACAGATCTTGATGTATCGAGCTGTAATTGATTTTGGAGACGGTGACACCTGATGTAAAATGAGTCCACACACACACACACACACACACATGCACGCGCATGCTTCTGGTGTCCGGTGTCACCTGAAGCTGGGAAAGCTGGGAGGGTGTTAGGAGTGTGGCAGCTGCTCTGGTAGTTAAAGCCAGACTGAGAGGGCAGCCACATGACAACACGTACGACTGAGAGTCAATCAGAGATGGGATGCATGACAGGTTGTTTTTTTTCCTGCGTTACACATTGAAGAGCAGTGCGTCACTACTGCTGTAAGAAGCTATGCAATAAAAGCTTCATAACACCACGTTTATTGCTTTGTATACTTCTACGTGTCTCCAGTATTTTAAATATGAACTTCGACCACTGATATGCACGCAGTTTTGCACGCGGACAACAAATGTTGGTTTGCCTTGTTGCTGGATTTTTGTTAATTGTTAACAAATACTCTGTATCTCGACACACTTTTTTTCACTTAGGTTTCTTTCTCAAGCATTACATTGCATTGCATTGGTAGCTATAGATTATTGGCCTGTGCTTGTACGCTGTGGCTGCTGTTTGTCTTTCCTGGTTCGTGAATCGTCAGTCAGGTCAGCGGGGCCGTGACACTCACTTAGCTTATACAGATAAACCCTGATATAGATAAACAAGAGGAACTCACCAGCATCAGAAGATTTAATGTGTTTTTTCCTGTTTTAATTCAGCTGTTGTTTGCTTTCCTCTCTTCCTTCCTTATTATTTTTCAGGATTTCTCGAATGACGACACAAAGCTGGAGTACAATGTGGATACAGACAACGGCATCGCCATGGAGGGTTATCTGTTTAAGAGGGCCAGCAATGCCTTCAAGACATGGAATAGGTATAATGTATAGAGTTTATTTTGAAGTGGTTCCTTTGGACTGATTGCAGAGTTTTATATACTTTGATATCCTAGGAAAAGCTTCAAGTGAATTGTAAGAATGATTATTAATCATAGACACAGAGTAAAGCTAGCTAAGATTCACAGGAAGTGTTAATAATTTGGAAGAGTTTCCATTCATCTTGTCATCTTTGTGTTTTAATTCCTGTAAATCAACACAAATGAAATCGAGAACTTACAGACTCAAGTTTTTGCTTCCTTTTGACCATTTTTTCCCCAAGTGGATATAAACATGTTATGAATCAAACCAACATATACTTTTGCAGAATACCATAGTTTATTGTCTTTGTGTGTGTTGTGTTCACATGCCTTAGGATTACTCTCTCTCATCCACATCAGAAGATATCAAAGCGTCTTATTTTAGGAGCATCACTTGCATGTGACTTTATCTTCTAATAAACTTGTGATCTCCTTTCAGGCGCTGGTTCACCATCCAAAACAATCAGCTAGTTTACCAGAAGAAATTTAAGGTATGTCAAGTGACTTTCTGCACGGCCACCATGACAGTCATGCACGCGTTTGACTTCCAGCGCAAACATTTCTCTGTGTATTTTTAACTGGACGGCACAGCTGCGCGCCTGGTTTCTGTGTGTTTGATAGAAAGAGCTCACAATAAAGTCCTCTTATATACTGGAAAAGTTTAGTTTTTTTTTAATGAATCTCTACTTTATGTACATTTATCCTTTTCAGAATATAAAAACTCTCCAACCACACAGATTTAGAGACAAGTCTGCAACCACAGGTTGGTAGGGAAAAATATTTTCAATGACCAGTTGGAGAGCGGTTGCTGGATGTTGCTAATGAAATTGATCAGAAAGAGGGTGCTGCACCAAAAACTAGTCACCGAGCTTTAGTGAACCGAGGAAGAGTCGTGCTTCTGTAAACATGCTGGGTGCAGCAGTGAGACACAACTTTTATTTTGAAGGCTTACAGTCTCAAAGTTTCACTGCTGCTCAGTGAAGAGTTGGTGCATGTGTGCAGACAGGTCAGTGTGCTAGCTACCAAGGCAATTGCAAGGAAGGTTTCAGCGCAGCACCATATACCTCCATGCAGCTTTCACCTGGTGACTGCCAGCAACCACTCTCCAATCAGCACATTTGTCCTTAGCAACCTGTGGTTGCCAGGTGTTTGCCGACCGGCCTCTAGGCTTGTGTCACAGAGGCCTAACATTTCGTTTTGTCCCAGATTACACTACCAAAGTCAAAAGAGCAAGAGCAGTTGGGGCTTTGTTAGATACTCTGCGCTTTGCATCATGCTACAACAAAATAACCCCAGCTGTAATTATTATTAGTGCGACAGAACTTGTCACTACCAACTTAATAAAAATGTTAAGGAAACTGGACAATATAGTTCTGCGAACAATAACCTTTGTGGTAAAAGAAGTGAGCGCCTGTTGCTGGATGTAAGTCCCTCTGCTGTGCCTGCAGGACAACCCTACAGTGGTGGTAGAAGACCTGAGGCTATGCACAGTCAAGCACTGCGAGGACATAGAGCGTCGCTTCTGTTTTGAAGTCGTGTCACCCACCAAGTAGGTTTGAGTCAATGACGTTACGCCCTCTGTCAGCTTAATGAGCACATGAGTATTTTTAAAAAGGTGGCAAGGTGGAGCACCAGCCTACCCGCCTTCTGGTGCCGACACTCCTGCTCTGAGCTGACAGCAGCTGTGTGACGCTTGTCTGCCCCCACAGGAGCTGTATGATGCAGGCAGACTCTGAGAAGCTGCGACAGGCTTGGATCAAAGCTGTCCAGAACAGCATCGCCACCGCCTTCCGCGACAAGGGAGATGACAGTGAGGTAAAAACCCACACATACACCAGAAAGCCAAGATACAAAGTCTTTTGACTCTGAAATTTGAAGCCACAAAACTAATGTGGCAGGATTTCTATTAATTTTGCAACACTTATTTGTGTAGATTTATGCAAATAACAGAGTTTTTCATTGACTGTTTGCTTCTTGCATTTTTTCCCTGAAGATCAATTTTTATTTACTCATTTTAATACGTCTGCTTTGTCCTTTATTTTTGTCTGTGCGCCTTCCCCGTTTCTTTCCTGTCAGAAGCTGGATAGGAAGTCGTCCACATCAACAGGGAGCCTGGACTCTGGAGGGGAGCCAAAGGAGAGATCACTGAAAGGAGAGAGTGCCCTGCAGAAAGTCCTGGCCATCCCAGGCAATGTTTGCTGCTGCGACTGTGGGCAGCCGGAGCCCCGCTGGGCCAGCATCAACCTGGGCATCACCCTGTGTATACAGTGCTCTGGCATCCACAGGTACAATGCTATATTTTCATAAGCAAATCCTTATAACAGGTCTTTGATTATTGCTGTGAGCAACTTCTTACATAAAGATGAAGCAAAACATAACAAAGGATTAAAGGTAAATATCAAATTCTTAAGTAACCAACTTTTAATTGCTTAGAAAATTTAAAGAAGTTAAAAAAGAAGAAAACTAGGGACATTTCTGGAACATTTTATTTATTTGTCTACCACACTGCAGGAATGCAGTTCATTAAGAGTTCATATTAGGTCTGTGAAAACTAGAAGTTATGCAAAGTATGTTGGCTCCAGTATATAAAATCGTCCGTCGGGATCACAGATGTCTTCAGGGGTTTCTGAACTGTAAACTCACTGGTGTGTGAACTGAGTTGCTTGGGATGTTGTGACAACCTTTAATTATTTTCCTGGGTAAATGTAATTAAAGTTTAATATAGATAAAAAGTGTCAGGTTGCTTCCCACGCTTTCACGGTACAGCATTGATCATCAAGGATACCGACCCAAAAATACACTGGATCTTTTTGCAATTTTCCTGATTTGTGTGAATTTAGTAAGATTTTTAGAGGACACATCAAAAACAATTTTTTCCTTTCCCACTACCTGCATTTGTATATTTCACAGACAGTGGGACTGTGTTGTCTGTAAATCTGTTCTCTCCATACTGTACATGGGTTTTTGTGAGTAAACATGTGAATCTGCAGACCACAGTTTTCACCACGAAGCTAAAACAAAAACATTTTATCGCTTTCACAATTTAAAGTACACAGAGCTGACACTGTCTTGCTTTTTTTCCTGCTTCTGCCACCTACAGGAGTCTGGGAGTGCATTTCTCCAAGGTTCGTTCTTTGACTTTGGACACTTGGGAACCAGAACTGCTAAAGGTGAGTAAGAAGAAGGTTTACAAACAAATGCACATGAATGGTCTGCCTTGGTTACACGCACAGTTTTTATTTTGTTATCACTCTGCCTTTTAATAAGATCCATTAAGGATCAGGAAGAGTAACATATGGCTGGAGTAACATTAGTCCACTAATGTTAATTTACATGTTTTCCAGTTAATGTGTGAACTGGGCAACAAAGTAATCAACCAGATCTATGAAGCTCGGCGAGAGGAGCTTGGAGCAAGAAAACCACAGCCGGGAGATCCGAGGTACCGAGTTACAAGAGAGCATGCTTGTAATTTCAGACCAAAAAATTGCTTTTGTAACCTATTTTGTTTCCTAGTAAATTGTACTTATGACTCACTGACGGCCAACTTTCATTTTCACTTCATTCATAAATGAAATGTTTTTCTGGTTCGCTCACAGGCACGAGGTCGAGGCCTACATCAAAGCCAAGTATGTGGATCGTCGATTTGTACGCCGGCCGTCAGACGAGGAGCTTCGCAGCAAAGTGGTCTCTCTGAGCAAACAGGAGAAGAGGCTGAGCGGCAACTCTGAGCACATGCCACCAAAAGCGCCTCCACCCACACCAAAACTTCGACCTGGTTCGAATGCTTCAGGGCAGTCAGGTCAGTTCAAAGTAAATGAGAAACACAGCTTTAAACCAACAGTTAGCTTCGCTGCAAGCCTTCGAACTGTTAGTAGTCAGTGGATCATTGCCTCCAAAACATATTTTGTAATATTTTTTTATACTTTTTTTTTTTTTTTTTTTTTACATGTTGTTTTCTTTTTCATTTAAATGTATCTTTATCTTTTAATTAATTTCTTTTTATAGCACCCAAACAAAATTAATTAATCTGATTTCAGAGTTTGGTTGTTTCTCCCTCAGAATCAGAACTTTCTCCAGTAAAAACAAACAAACTAAATAAATACATCACATGAAGAAGGATTTGCTCGTGCGACGCTTCCTACCATGAAGAAGTGTCCACCCATCGGCATACTGCATGTTCTTTGTGAATAGCGTATGTCTCGGCTCTCTTTGCCTCCCATCGCTTTCCGTAGAGTCTGTCTCTTCCAGCGTCAGCCGAGCCAGTAGTCTAACTGTCTGTGCTTCCACCCTGCTTTTCCCCTTTCCCTAAATCTCTCTGTCCTTTCCTCCCCCTCTGGCTGTTCTGTGCTTCCAAACTAACCCCTGCCCTGACTGCCTCTCCCTATAACCCCACCCTGCCACTCAATTTACACCCTTCGCTCTCCAAACTCCCATCATCCCTTGCGTAGCTGCTGCCAGTGGTGCCGAGGCCCGCCGGGACTCTCTCTTCTGTCCTGACGAGCTTGACTCGCTCTTCTCCTACTTTGACACCTCCTCCAAGCTCAGGAGCAGTAAGTACTTAATGCTTAGTGTTTCGCTTGCTTTCCATCCCCTGTGTCCATTTGAAGTCACGGCGTTGGGCTGAGGACTAACAACTCTTCATCCTCCTCATTTCCTTCTTCATACGGACCGTGCTAATGAGCCATCCAGTCACGTTTTCCGTATTGCATTTTTTCTTTTGGACTGAGGGGTGGGGAGTGTTTCTCACACATGGTTTTGTTTAGTGTGTTGGTATTTTCGCATATATCTGTGTCATATTTTTGGTTTTTAGGGACCTGGAATTTAAGGTGAAGGCGGGGATCTGTCATCCGGTTCTCTTTCTCTTCCCACACTGTCGGCACCTTGAGTAAAAAATATTAGGAACACCTGCTGTTTCTGTTAATCAGGCTGAAATAAGTTTGAGAGGCCGAACACATTGATTGGCTACAAACAAGCTCTGATAAAAGTTACTTTCCACTGCCAGAAACAAGCAGCAGCAGCAGAGTGCTCCTTTTATTTCATACACTCAGCAAATATCTTCACGTTCTTCTACAAACAGTGACTCAGACTCTGTTTTACAGTAAAAAGTGCAGACAGCGGCATCCAGAACAGTGCTGATGGGAGCAGGGAGATGCTGGCCACCACCCCCTCCAATGACAGCCTGGCAGATGCAGGTAAGACGCACTCACCTCTGCTCTCTTTTGTGCTGAGACGCTGAGATTCTGAGAGAGAAATAGGGCATTATGCAATCATACATACACTGCTTTGTGTTGTAAGGCGTGTTGTAGAAGGTATAGTATTTTTCAGTTAGAAGGAAAATTACTTTGACTTCGCTCACACTCATCTTCTCATTTTCAGAACCCGCTGAGACTCCACCCATGCCCATGCCCGCCACACTGCCTCCTCCGTCACCCTGTAAGGAGATGGTTTTCTATGAGCCCAAGGAGTACAGCCCGGGTCTTCAGCTCTACTGGGCGTCCTGCGCCCGCAGCCTGCCGGACATGGCAGAGGCGCTAGCCCACGGAGCCGAGGTCAACTGGGTCAATACGGAGGAGGAAAAGAGGACCCCGCTGATCATGGCAGTGCAGGGGGTCAGTATGGCTACAGTAATTCAGCTTGGTACCATACATCGTTAAACTCAGTGGTCGGCAGATTTAAAACCTTTTCACCAGTTTTATGTCACACAGGTGGATGAAATAAAGTGTTGCCTGTCTTCGATGTCTGCGTCAAGTTTCAGCCAAATAATAAACTCGTAGCTTTTTCCTCTGTCGTAAAAGGCTCCTCTGCCTGCAGAGTGGGCGGGATTGGGGGTTGCGATTTACTAAATATCTACTTAATAATCTGTGAGGAGTTCGAATCTCACTGAACATCAATCTTAAGGTCAAGCTTTATGAATATCTTGTACAATAACTCAAGAAGGAAGTCACCTAGAAATTGGATATTAATGCCATACATGCATCTACCAGGAGCCTGCAGGGTAGCAGTGGTGAACGCCAGTATTATCTAGAGATACTCTAAAAATTACAGAGACGTTCTTATTTACTCGAGCATTTGACTTCATGGAAACGATATCACACCTGTTTAGTTTAATCCAGCTTTCCTTTAGTTTGGGTTTGAGACATTTGCAGATACTAATATCTATACTCCTCCATATTTACCTGTTAAAAGCATAGTGTGTGAATTAAAACAAATCTAGACCTAATGTGTTGTGCTTCTTGAAAGAAAGTCATGTGTCATTATAAACACCTGTAAATTTCAGGGGTCTCTGGTCACCTGTGAGTTTCTGCTCCAAAATGCAGCGAATGTGAACCAACAGGACGCTCAGGGCCGAGGACCCCTCCATCATGCCACCATGCTGGGACACACGGGGTTTGTTTCCACTTCTCCACCTTTATTACTACAAATGCAACACGGATTGTTTTACACTCAAAAAAAAAACAACTTGCATTTCCGTTGCAGGCAAGTGTGTTTATTCTTGAAACGAGGAGCGAATCAAAACGCTACAGACATTGAGGAGAAAACACCCCTGTCCATAGCGGTGGAGGCGGCCAACGCAGACATTGTCACGCTGTGAGTGTCGTGGTACTAATCTTAGATTACAGAGTGGATTGAGATGTGCTGTTACCTTTAATTCCCTGTTTCTTTATTCGCTCCCCAGGTTGCGACTAGCCAAGATGAACGAGGAGATGCGGGAGGCGGAGGGGCCCTACAGCCAGTCAGGTCAATATAACTCCAACAGCCCCACCGAGATGCAGTACAGGAAGTGCATGCAGGAGTTTATTAGCTTGCAGCTGGATGAATCTGAATAACCAGCCGCTGCCGTCAGCGTGTTGAGCCAACGACGCCTAGGAAACATAAAGTGTCGGAGTTGGGGTCAGCTGACTTAAAAGAGCACCACCCCCAATCATCCATTCTCAGGGGTATTGTTAAAAATTTGGGCGATTTCTTTATTGAGAGGAATTTAATCCTCTGGCCTATTTAAGTGAGCTGAGTCTAACTCTGCCAGCTGTGCTCGTGTGTCCTGCTGTTACAACTTCCTGCCAGGTGCTCCACCAGCTCTGCACCTTGTCCCTCAGCGGCAGGGTTAAAGCCATCGACTCTGGGCAGTATTAGAGTTTTTGTTCCAAACTGGAACATCCACCTTTTCCATTTAAGTGACTGTTACTCATGTCAAGTTACTGATAGCACAAAAATATTTTTCCTCGGTTTTAGAGGTGATTAGAAGGTAGGTTTTTGTTTTGTTTTGATTAAAGTAATTGTTATTTTTAAATTCCTGTTGTGTTTCTGCCAGCAGTCACAGTATCTTTGCAAAAAAATATATATATATATATATATACATATATAAATAAATAAATCTGCCCAGTAACTGCCACCAGTATCCAGTGACACTCAGACCTCAGAGGGAGGGCAGTTTCTACTACGGTATCTGGCAATAATCGAGACTTTTTGAATGATACTTTTTAAAATCGTCGTGAGAGGCGTGTCTGTAATCTTTTTCCTTTCCAACTGACCTTTCAGAAGTCATTTATGCACCTTCCTGTTAATGGTTATGCAACTGCTGTACCTTTTCCCATGACTGTATGGTTCTTATTTGAAGTCTTAACTGCTTGTCAAGTCCTGTTTACTTATTTAATGACGCATCTTTCTGGTGTTACATGACAGATGTTTTTAGAGCAGTTTTCTTTTCTAGAGATGACTCTAGTAAGTCTAGGTATTCTTACTGTACATGCTGTAAATGATGTTTTTAGAGTGACTCTGGTTGCACAGCAGTAAGTGCCATGAGGACTCTTGTGTTCGCATACTTTTCTTTTGAGTGTCTTGGTTGTAGTGTGCTTGCTCATTGCCCATAATCATGGGAAATCCAGAATTGTAAGACAAAAGGACTTTTAGAGCCCTTGCACTAATCGTCCTGAATGTTAGTGGATTTGAAGGTGGTACATCTCAAGCAGCAATAGTGCAATAGTCGTATCCACATGTAACCATGTATAGCTTTTGATCACCTGCTTGTCCTGGCTTATATTCACGTTAATCATTATGGGAGCTTTATTATTTAAAAAAAACCAAGCAAAGAAATTGTAAAAAAATCTAGGTATTTGAAATGAATGTAGACGGAGAGGAGGGTGAGGTTTGCTGTCAGGCAATGAATGATTGAACTGTACCCCAGTTTCATCCCACATCGTCTCTCTCATGCTGCCCCGCCTGCTCGTAGGGCACCGAAGCACTTTGATGAAACGGTCACTGAAAGAGCAGCGCCCCCTGCTGCAGGCAGAGCGTCAATGCAACGTTTCTAATCGCTGATTTGTGTGGATGTCCCTGGATGTTAGAGATCTCCTGGTGTTTAGTAGTTCTCTATGAAATGTTTGTGTGCGATTGTGGAGCAAAAGGATTTATTAATTTGTGTGTGCTGACACACAGGAAGAGGAGGGCTGAGCTCATTTCTTCTCGAAGAACGGAGCGTTTACACTAAGGGCGAAATGCACAGCTGGAGGAAGATGCACTGTTAGTAGCTGTTTGGACCTTACAACAAATAACTAGAAGTTCTTTTGTCTTGTTGTTGTTTATTTAATGGTTATTGATAGAGACTGATTTAGAAACTGCTGCTGATGCCGAACAGGTCAGCAGCAGGTTTGTTAGCAGTGATTGTGAGAGGATGTTTGTGTTGAGCAGAAAAGGAGATTTAAAAACATGTTTGGTACTCCAGCGTCTCTTCATCAGCACCCTCCAATCAGCTGATGAGTGCTGAGAGTGATGAGGGATATTCAGGGTTAATGAATGTGAGGGAGAGGTGACCTCATCAGTCCTCTGTTCCTTTTCTTTTCTCTTTAAAAAAGTTTTCTTCTCCGAGTGTTTGAAGTGCAGAGTCGTGGTTCTCGGTTTAATATTTCTTGGCATTCAAATGATTTTTAAAAATAATTTTACGATGTTTTTAAATACTATTCTTTTACAACATCATGTCGTGTTCTTAAAACCCCCCCAAAACAAGAAATTTACCCTTAAAACTGACTGAGAACCACTGATCTGATTAAGGTGGAATCTTCTTTTCTTCCTCCTAACACACTCTCACGTTCTCTTTTATGTAAATCTGTTCTGTCACTTTTTGTATTTTGCTTTTCTCACTCTCCTCCCCAGAGTTTGTGCCTTTCTTCTTTTCTCTCTTTCTTTGGGGTGCTGAGGCCAACACAACTGTATTTTTGTACATAAACTCCTGCACTTTAAACACAATACAGTTGTTGATGAAACAAACTTGCTGTCTGTGGGCTGTCTTTTCTCTCCGAGTCCGTGTCCTGTTGCTAACGAGGGCCTCGCTGACTGTTTCCTCAAACATTTGCCTTTTGCTTCTTCTGTCCTTCGCCTCTTTTCTCCCCTCTACATTGTTCTGTTTCATATTTCGCAACCACGCCAGCACTCTTAACAGGTATGGCTAATTATTTTTTCTTTTTCACTCTTGTTGACACTGATGACACTGTCGCTGCATGAGCCCCCTCCCCACTTCGCATAAAACTTTGCATGTTTTACCTGCTTTACATCTGCACAATGAGGGCGTTTGTGAAATTCCACTGCATTGGGGTTTATGATCACTGTAGTCTTGACAACTTGAAGACTTCGGCAGAATATGAATATGAAGGGGAATATGGGGAAAAGTTCAGCTATTTGTGAACATTGTTTAAACACCTGCCTCTACGCAGGAAACAAAACATTTGTGATACAGCAGAAGACACGAGATGGAGGATTTATTATTTCATGCAGCCCCGTCAATACTTTAGTTTATAGTGAACATAAGTTATGAGCAGTCCAGTAAACTGTTTTTTTTCCTTCGTAAATGTATCTACATTGAAGTGTTTTTGTCATAGACTGTATATAAAAGATGTACATAATTTCCGTAATTCTGTCTGGGTGAAGCTTGAGCTTAATTGAAACGTCTACGTCTGAGTCCTATGTAGAGTCTGTGCAGCTGGAGTCACAAAAACAGGCAGGCACGCAGACGTCTGGCCGTACCTTTGCGATAACTGTCTGATGATGAGGCTAAAAGTGAAACTGCAAACGTGGAAATTACAAAAACCACTTAAGTGGCACCTGTGTTCGGGGTAACATTGTTGCCACTACGTTGGCAATTAAGATTCTCTTACTGAATTGATCGTTTCTCTTTCATTTGATTTGCGATACAACAACAGAAGAAGTAGCTGGATGTGAATAGGAGGGAAGGATGGTACTAAACGGGCCAATCACAGTGCATTTCTAGGGAGGGGCACATCAGGTTACAGCGTAGGGTTTCGTGGCTGATTTAGACGACTTTGGTGAATCGTTGTAAAGCCTACCAAGTGGCAAGTGGCCGGCATGATTGCCAGTATTCAGGCCTGTGCTCGGGGATTATGTTGTGACTACTTTACAGTAACTCTGTGTTTTATATGCGGTGCCAGCTACAATAGAAGCAAATAAAATCCTGGCACCATTCTTTATTCCAGAGGCAAACATATTTGTTCCTTACGTTTTGGACTTTTTGTTCCTCATTTACGTTGCAATAGTTTCTGAGTCTCCCTCCAGGGATTTACTGAAATCTGCGAGTTATATTGAGGCAATAATTGTTTTTCTCTCACTGATGAATAAAAAAAGAAAGCGAGGTGGAAAAAGTGGCAGCAAATGCACAGAAGGAATTTACTGTACTGAACAGGCCAATAAATATCGTTGCAGCTGCTTTAACACGATGTACAGATGCATTTCTTGGAGGTGCACATCAGGTTCTGACGGCTAGATTTAACACAGACGTTGAGCGATATAGATTGGACCGCAAGGGTCTGTGGGGATGCCACGTTTCTGTCTGTTTTTTGTGACCACACAGACTCACCAACGAGGACTTTACAGTGCACCAGCTGCACGTGCGCCCCCCCAGGGAGTGGACTTAAAGTGGTCTTCAAAGAAGGATTCATTACTTCAGAGCTGTATAATCATATCTTAAGGCTGTGCAGATTTAACTCTGAAGCATAAATTCACTGCTTTGTGGAAGTACCTTAAACCGACATTCTTTCTAATGACCAGCAGGGGGCGACCCCTCTGGTTGCAAAAAACACTACTGTACAGAAGTGACCTTGATAATTGACTTGATGGTTTCAGTCGCTAGTTTTAAATCTTATTAATTACAAAATGATGTATTTTTGTAAATTATAATCCTTTTGTTTGTTTGTCTAGTTTTTTTTTTGTTTTGTTTTTTTAAAGGTCAAAATGTCCATCTTTCATATACAGTCTATGGTCTTACACTGTTTCCTAAGAAAATAAAAAAAGACAAGTTTTGTTACTCATGTCTTTTCTCCCCCGTGTTTTTACAGGAGATGAAACATACCAGGACATTTTCCAGGATTTCACCCACATGGCCTCCAATGACCCAGACAAGCTGAACCGCTACTAGCAGTACGACTCGCAGCGGCCGTGACGCTGCAGAGCTCCGTCCATCCGCGGTCAGAAGGGCTGTTTTCACAAAAACAAAAGTTGGAATGATGTCCACTTCGCATTCACACTCATTCAGAAACGGCCCATCAAAGCCAGCGACCGTATCTAATGTAGCCAAAGCTCCCTTTCATCAGTTCGTTTTCACCAAGGCGAGTGCTTCGTTCAAGTGAAGGGGAGCTTCAACAGTGGATTTTTTTTAAACTGTGCATGTTAATAGGATGTATAACAGTAAGTAAATGGTACAGTGTTAAAGCCTTTGGAAGGATTCACATAGTCTTAAATCCAATGATAATTACACTCAGACTGAATGTAAAGATGCCGTCAAGGCTGTCGCTTACTTTGACTGAGTTAAATGTTTGCTGTCACACTTTGTGACGGTGAAGGACACTTATTGGGTTTTTTTTTTAATAAAGTTAAAGTTGTGGTGCATCAGAGCTGCACAGAGAAGTAAGCCCACGGCAGACTTTTAAAGGCTTTGTTTCATGCTTTTTGTTAACCGCTTCCTCCTTTCATTGGGACTCTCTTAATGAGCTGCAGCATTTTTTTTAATGTAAGTTTTTCTTTAGAGAATCATCAGCAAGTGTATAAGTGTCCGTATGCTTTTATGTTAAATCACCACAGACGTTTACCAGTTTGGATGGTGGCTTTGAAGTGTACAGTGATCTCTGACAGCAGTAAACCCAGAATGAATTCACATGTAAGGTTAAATAGTTGATTTGACTTGATTTTTAAATGCTTTTCTTTTTTAGAAATGTAATTTCTCACAAGTACCTGCAGTGGTTTGAAAAACCATCGGTCATTATTGGGATGATTTGACTGTGTAGATACAGGCAACGCTTTATTTTATGGGTCAATAATTTTCCAGGTGTTTGTCGGTGTGACAGTGTAATGCTGTTTTTATTATAATGGCATTTTCCCAGAGTAGATCCATGAAAAGAAAAAAGAAAAAAGTTAATGCTGGTCAATCCTGCCATAGTCGAGTGGTTCAGCAGTCACAGCAGCTCGTCAGAAAAACAAAACATCCTCCTGCTGTTGTAAACCAGTCGGCTATCGATCGCTATAAAAGCCCTTTAATAAGACGACAGCAGCGCGCTGTGTTTTATAGCTTAGCAGTTGTCTGTAACGTATCTAATGCTGCAGCCACAAAAAAAAAAATGTGGCTGTACCAAAACGTTGCTGCGACTGTGTGCAATGAACTTGTTGCCTTTGAAATAGGTGTAGCTTTGAGGACGGGAAGAAGATGCTGGAGTCAGTCTGATATCAGTTTGTGATTGAATGGGGTCACGTTGGCAGGTGCATGAAATCGCTTACATTTGAAGCAGTAATTCTTCCATAAATAACGATGTAGTTGCTGCAGGACGGCAATTTAACTGCAAAATGACACAGGTGCTCAGCAGCCTTGCTTTGATATAGGAATATAACCACGGTACAACCGGTTTAGACCAGGTGAGTCAAGTTTCCTATTGTAAAGATGTGCATCACAGATGAGTCGCCCTCACCGGTGCAGACTGACTGTATCAACAGTTATTTGCAAACTCTCAGCAATCTGTCTGAGAGCGATTGCAGTCAGTCCGTGTCCCGGCTTTCTTTGGAGACACGCTCCCTCCCTCGTGGTCACCTAAAGGTTGAGGGTATTGCACGCTTGGTCTTTGACACCAAAAAATTCAGTGCAATCAACGTGCAACTGTTGGCTTTGTTTTTTCTTGCTTGGTTGCTGTTCGGTTTGGTCGTTACTGAAAAATGTGAATTCTCTGACCGGCTGACGAGTCGCTGTTGGCGGTCGCAAAGGCATCAGATAGCTCCTTGCAGTTGCTTTGGTTGCTAGTAGATTGCAATTGTCGTGGGTGGTGTATAGTCATCTGCAAACACCGCTGAGTTTTAGTGAAGCTCGAAAAAGGGCGACACAAACTAGATATGGAAGTTGTGCCTTACCACTGACTTATCATCGTTTCATTATTTTGGTCAGACTTTTTTCAAGATTTACTACCACTTCAAAAGTACTTAGCATCTGCTGTGCAGACTTCAACAACTGTGGCAATCCAAAGCAACTTTATATAATACGCATTTGTGGTCAATTTCGACTCACAACTGCCAGAAACCGCTCGGCAACTCATTGGGAAGTACACATTTGCCCCTGACAGCGTAACTAAAAAGCAGCAGAAAACTAAAAATTCTGAAAATGAGCATCTTCTTATTTCATTAATGAATCTATAAGCAATATCAGTGCTTTTCTTTCCAATTAATCTGCTGTGTGCGTGTTCAGACCAGCTGAATTCAGCACTGGACTGCTGTTTCCTGCCTCTAACAATATACAGAAGATGAGATTAAATATAGATCCACCGAATGGCTGTCGCTGAAGCACAGAGGCCGAGGTTTACTCAGACATGTAAATGGTGCACACCGTCTCTCATAGCTAATTAGGAGCAAACTACACCGACCCTTCAATGAAATTTGTTAGCAGGTTTCTGGGAATTGGACCTGTAAACTCAGAGCGATGCAGAGTAACCGGATGTGTTAGTGAGTAATGCACACGCTGTGAGACATTTGTTGTTTCCGTCCTCTCGTGTGTTGAGCTGAGACATTAACCTGATGGATCCAGTTTAGACGCCTCCGGGTGAGTTCAGTGAAATCTTCAAATACGACTTCTGCAACTTCACTGATGGAAGTTTTGTACTGTGAGTTTCTGTGTTCCTCGCTTCTCCTGCACTTCACTTCTGCTCTCTTTGAAAGTTACACGACATACAGTCAGATGTTAATCGCAGAGGAAACCTGGGGCTGATGAAACTTGGGATACAATTCTTGTACATTTTGTACAGATGCTTTTGAATTCTCCAGAGGACTGAAGTATAAAGTTAAAGGTACTTGAATCATTAAATAAGCTTTTGTATATGCTGTTCTTTGTATCGTTCAATAATTTTAGCCCCCTTTTTTTAAATTGCCTGTCTGTACACCAATATACATGTACTGTATGTTATACCTGTAATATGGAAGGATTTCAATACATACAGACTTGAGGATTCAGCTCAGTGTTGGTTCTTTTATTTTGAGTTCTTCATTTGACTTCATTAAAATCATCAAACAGCCGTTTGACACTGTTAACAGGTTATTGTACGACAGAGGTTTTCTTAACTCACAGCCTGCTCATGAAGAAAGAAAAAAACTTTTCTTTCCTTTTAAAATCAAACTAGACAACAATCCTAAATTCCACTCACGGTTGTTGGTGACAGCTGGACAGCTGGTCCAAGTGTGTCAGAAACTGCTGATCTGCTAGGACTTTTCTGCACAGCCATCTCTGGGGTTTTACAGGGGACGGTCTGAAAAAGTATCCAGCCAGTGGTAGTAGATGGCTGTAGAAAGGCAACAGCAATCTCAATAGCCACTTCTTACATTTAAAATATGCAGAAGACCATCTCTGAACACAATATGGTTAAACTGTGAAGCCGATGGGCTTAAGCAGCAGAAGACCACACCAGATGCCGCTCCTGTCGGCTAAGAAGAGGAGAGTGAGGCTACCATTTACACAATATTCATATGGTAGAGTCATGAAAAGCACTGATCCATCCTACTCGTGTCGTCAGTTCAGGCCCCTGCTCGTGGTGTAGTACTGTGGGGCATTTTTTTTTTTTTTTTTTTTTTTAGCACACTGGGCTTCTGAGTACCAGCTGAGAATCGTTTAAATCCTACATCCTTCCTCAGTGTTGTTGCTAAACACGTCCAGCTGTTAAGACCGTGTGTCCCATGGCTCCTTCTGGCTGGATAACACACCACCCCATAACATTACAGTGATTTCAAATGAACGGGAGATTCTCCTTATGAATTTACAGCAATGCTATCATGTCAACATCGATCAAAACCTGAGAGGGATGTTTCCAGCACCTTGTCAAATCTCTGCCATGACGAATTACAGCAGCTCAGAAACAGAAGCAGGTCCAACCAGTACTAGTAAGGGACCTATAAAGTGATTGAAGATGTCCTTAAAAGGTTTAAACAGACAAATGTAATAAATAACAACAATACTTCAAGCCCAAAGGACTTTTCTTCTTTCACAGGGACTCTTAAAGACACTCAGAGCGCGACAGAGACGCTCCTCTCGGCTGTTGTACGCTCGTTGTCGTGACACTGTCTTTGCTTTGGCCTATTATACTTTGCTTCCTGTAAAGAGGATAATCTGTGATTGGAGACAGCTTGATTACAAGATAATGAAGGGGGTCTAAAACTGATTTTGGAGAGCTGAGGCCCTGAGGCTTTGACTCGTTTGTCTTCTGATGTATAATTTCAGCTTATTTGCAGCTGCTTTTGTACTTCACGCTGAATGCGGGTGCCAGTCAATGACAAAAATAATCACACATGCTAATTTTCTGATTTTCAAATGCTGGATTTCGGTTATTTATTTATTTATTTTTTTTACAAAAAACAAGTGTCAAAGAAACAAGAATTTCAAAAGAAGACAAATATGTTGAAAATGGCAAAAATCCTGAAAATTTTCTCTGTTTATGACACAGCTTGTTAATAAACATCTGTCGATGTTCCTTTGATGGTAAGAGACGCAGCGATCGTGATTTCTCTTCTCTCTTCAGTCTCTTAACTGAAAAACTGAGTTGATTTGGTTTTCCCTGGAAAATCAAAATAAAGGGTCTAATCGGTCTGTCCAGCAGAGGGAGGGCCGCTCTGGGTGTTTACTCAGAGGTTAAACACTTGACCTGAAAAAGCAGCTCAGATGGTCTGTGCAGGTCTGAGTTTCTTAGTTTATTAACTTTATTAATTTGCACCAGATTTGAAGGCTTTAATCCTCACACGAGTCTCAGTGTGTTTGGTTACTTTATCACCTAAATTCAGAGTGCATAAAGACTGTTCATGCTGTCAGTTGCCCCTTCAGTGAAGTCATAAATCCATCCGGGTGCCAATCTCAACACAAGTCCATTACTGTGCGCCTCGGTCTCGGTCCACCTTTAATAATTACAGCACGTTTATTTCTGCAGCTGTTTTAAATGAAAGGCGTGCAGGCCAGTCATGCCCACCACTTCAGATGATTTATAGGTGTGTGTGTGTGTGTGTGTGTGTGTGTGAGATAGGCCAACCTATGTGTTTAGTCTGCTGCAAACTAATGTTCCTGCTTCTTCAGTAGTGTCTGCACCACCATCATTTAACTCCATTGTACCAGGCACTCTTCAGTTAAACATCTCAGAGGAACAAAGTGCACGAGTCCCTTTTAATATTGCCGCTGACCCAAGATCACCTTGCATCAGCTGTCCTGACTCTTCTAAAGCATCAGCCTGCTGTGCAGAGAAACTCCTACACCTTTTATAACCCAGGGTGAAACAGTGGCAAATGATAGAAATATGCTGTTCGGCTGTAGCTGCGGAGTAGGAGGAGACTGCAGCAGACTTTATTTGTGAATCATATTCCCAAAGTGGGCATTGTGAACCTTGCAGTTAATTTTCAGAAAGGAGTAGAAGCCTCACAAAACACTTATTCCTACTTGGAAGTCATGCTAGACTAGGTGGATGTGGATAGTGGCTGTAACTCTGTGCTACAGGTGACATTTCTGTTGTTTCCAAGTTGTAATTTTTTTTTTTTTTATGCAGCTTCTTCAGGATTAAAATCTACCACTGCACAGCTATAGCATAGGTGCACTCAGTAAAGACAAGTATTTACAGTAAAGATTCAGTAGGGTGCATTAACATGACAGCAAGAGTACTGACAGGGACTAGAAAGAGAGAGCATATTTCTCCTGTTTTGGCTTCCCTTCATTGGCTTCCTGTTAAGTCCAGAATTGAATTCAAAATCCTGCTCCTCACATACAAGGTCTTAAATAATCAGGCCCCATCTTATCTTAATGACCTTGTAGTACCATATCACCCTATTAGAGCACTTCGCTCTCGCTCTGCAGGCCTACTTGTTGTTCCTAGAGTATTTAAAAGTAGAATGGGAGGCAGAGCCTTCAGTTTTCAGGCCCCTCTTCTGTGGAACCAGCTTCCAGTTTGGATTCGGGAGACAGAAACTATCTCTACTTTTAAGATTAGGCTTAAAACTTTCCTTTTTGCTAAAGCATATAGTTAGGGCTGGACCAGGTGACCCTGAATCCTCCCTTAGTTATGCTGCAATAGACGTAGGCTGCCGGGGGATTCCCAAGATGCATTGAGTTTTTCCTTTCCAGTCACCTTTCTCACTCACTATGTATTAATAGACCTCTCTGCATTGAATCATATCTGTTATTAACCTCTGTCTCTCTTCCACAGCATGTCTTTTATCCTGTCTTCCTTCTGTCACCCCAACCGGTCGCAGCAGATGGCCGCCCCTCCCTGAGCCTGGTTCTGCCGGAGGTTTCTTCCTGTTAAAAGGGAGTTTTTCCTTCCCACTGTCGCCAAAGTGCTTGCTCATAGGGGGTCATATGATTGTTGGGTTTTTCTCTGTATCTATGAAGCGCCTTGAGGCGACTTTTGTTGTGATTTGGCGCTATATAAATAAAATTGAATTGAATTGAATTGAATGATGGCATCACACAGTGGCTGCAGATTTCTTGACTCCACATCCATGATGTGAATCTCCTGTTCTGCCACATTTTAAAGGGGCTCTACTGGTCTGAGATCTGGTGACTGTGGAGGCCATTTGAGTACAAACTCACTGTGTTGCTCAAGAAAGCAGTTTGTGATTAATGAGATTGCTGACATGGCACGTTATCCTGCTGGAAGCAGCCATCAATAGATTTGATTCAATTACAATTGATTCAACTGATATAAAGCCAAATCACAACAACAGTCATCTCAAAGCGCTTTATATTGTAAAGTAGAGACCCTACAATAATACAGAGAAAACCCAACAATCAGACGAGCCCCTGGGAGAAAGCTCTTGGTGGCAGGGGAAAGGAAAAACTCCCTTTTAACAGGAAGAAACCTCTGGAAGAACCAGGCTCAGGGAGGGGCGGGGCCATCTGCTGTGACCGGTTTGGGATGAGGGCGGGAAGTTGGGACATAAAGGGATGGAGATGGTCAGCTTGTAGCCTGGTACCCCATAATCACTGACCAGACCCTTTTGCATCTTACCTCTTATTAGCACCCCTCCCACTCATCTCCTGTATAGATAACATTCTTTTAGGTGGCTCTGAATTGGTTTACCTACCCACACCCACTCTCTGTCTCTGTAAACCCACAATGTCCTGGTATAAACACACCACCACAGCAAACTAAAGGAAAATAGGACTTATTTGAGTCAGCTCAAAGCAGTCCGGCCACCCTCCTTGGCCTCTGGCGCCAGCGATGCATTTTTACCCAGAGAACTGCTGCTTGGTTAGATGATAAACCCCAGAGATGGTAGTGTGGGAAAATCCCAGTTGATAGCTTCCTGTATATTTATAAATCCCTGCTGCATGTCATTAAACTCTATCCTCTCTCTCATACTGTGGGTTTTGTCTCTATCTTATCTTTTTTCACCCTCTTCTCTTTCCCTTCAACCCCCAGCGGCTGCTCCTCCCTGAGCCTGGTTGTGCTGGAGGTTTTTTCCTCTGGAAAGGGAGTTTTTCTTTCCAGCTGAGAGTGCTCATAGGGCAGTGGTTCCCAAACTTTTTTTGCTGGGCCCCCCTTTGTTTTACAAGAAAAATACCCCCCCCCCCCCCCCTCGCGCACGCACGCACACGCACAAAAACATCCTCCAACCACACACGCCCATATTTGCGGTTTATTTCACACCTCAAACATTTAGTAAACAATTAAGCAAATACAAGTAATCTCCAATAAATTAAACTACTAACTCTTTTACGCTACGTCCGCACCTACACGGGTGATTTTGAAAACTGTTTCGTTCACACGTAAACAGCGTTTCGAATCACTGAAAACTGAGATTTTTAAAAACCCCTTTTTGGGTTTATGTGTGGACGAGGAATACAGAGTTCGTCATGCAACATCAAAGGTATGTGCCTTTTTTCACGTCACGCTGTGCGCCACGTTATTGTTTACATGAGATGAATCGTAGAATAGCAGATAAACAGTATTTTGTCAGATTAACAGTATTTTGTCTCTATCTGCAGTGTTTACATGCTTACACACACACATGCAGTTACTGTCCCTCCATTTAGAAAGGCAGAGGCTTCACGTGTGATTATTTTACGTGTAGTTGTTTTGTTCCTGTGTAATAATATTCAACATTGCTATCAATACATTTTTCAAAAATGTCTCTCTGTGCAAAATGGGTTCAAAAACATAAACAGCTGTGGGATCCTGTTTGTTCGTGATTTGAACCGAGGGAACAAATCCTGGCAGGATCAGCCTGATATTATCCCGCTGTAACTTTACTGTATAAAGAGCTAACATCTCAAGAATGTGGGATACTGTTTGTCCGTGATTTGAAGAGCCCAGCGCTGCTCCCTACACAGTTCAATTCAATTTTCAATTCAATTCAATTTTATTTATATAGCGCCAAATCACAACAAAAGTCGCCTCAAGGCGACTTTTGTTGTGATTTGGCGCAGGGAAAACCAATCCTGCAGGGAGACCTACCTCGGCACTTGTGCAGGTGAAGCCAAAGGGAAGATTTGCTTCACCAGATTTTCTAGTCTTTGGCTTAGAATGAAGTTGGTTTGGAAACATATTCAGCGATGCTTCATCTCCTGCTTTGCATTTGTGTGGGAGCCCCGTGCTGGCTACTACTACTTTTTTTTCCCCTTCCCCCCCCCCTTCCCCCCCTTCAATGGCTCTGCGCCCCGCACTTTGGGAAGGTCTGTCATAGGGGATCATAGGGCCTTACCTCTAATATACTAGCTCACAGCTATGTGGATGGTGATTTTAGCATTGTGTGTTTTCCCGTTAAGCCGTCAAGAGATGCTTAATCCATCTACTTGTTGCAGTTAACAAACATGACTTGATTTTAAAGGTCACCTAATGCCTGCCTATGTGCAAGGCTCACTGGCGCTTGATCTGCAAACGTGCCACTGAGCCTTTTCCAGGAAGTCTGCGGTCTGCTCGCCTGTGGGGAAATGAAGAGCCGCCGCTGGAGACGTTACCCTCTATAAAAACACCATGTGAACAAACGCTAAGAAGGCCAAGAGCCATCAACGCTGCCAGGGACTGAACTTGTGAAGATATTCATGTTAACAAGTCACCAGGTCCAGTGGTGACTGAAGACTTATTTTGTTCAAAAAAGTGGAAAACGCCAGTAGAGTGAGTCATTCAGTTCCAATGCAAAAAAACCCCAAAGTGTTGAATTAAGCAATAGGCTGTGATTGCTTCTCTTCTATCTGACACTTTAATGAAAATAACAACTGACTATTGAGGCTGCTTCTTTGAGCTGTTTTTCCTTTCCATCACATCACTTTTGAGCTTTTGCTGTGGAACAAGAGGACGATGAACAGGAAAGAAGCAGCGGCATCATCAGGGTGCTCAAATATCATCACTCAGTCACATGGTACCAACACGGCACATTTAGGCATGGTTAAGATGAGCTCCTGAAGTTTAAACTGAGCATCCGAACGGGAAAGGCTTGCTCGTCTGATGGGAATTTTACACACAACCATCTCCAGGGTTTACAGAGCACAGTCTGAAAAAGAGAAAACATCCTGTTCTCTGAGTGAGAATGCCTTGTTGATACCAGAGGTCTGAGGAGAATGACCAGATTGCTTCAAGCTGACAGGAAGGCAACTGTAACGTATCCACTCAAAACAGCTGAGATCTGCAGAAGAGCATCTCCAAATGCACAGAAATGGTCTACAGCAGCAGAAGACCACGCCTGGTGGTACTCCTGTTAGCTAAGGATGGGAATCTGTGGCTAAAATTTACACAGACTAACCAAAGTAGAATGTTAGAAGATTTCTGCTGTGATATTTAGATCAGAACGTGGTGTAAACAACATTACAGTACAGTATGGATCTATCTTGCCTTGTATCAAAGGCTTCTGGTGCATGATCTGAAATCTGCAGCGACTGTGTGATGCTATGGAGAAAAATCTCTGAGAAATGTCCGCAGCACCTTGTTGAATCTATGCTACAAATACACAGCATCAAGGTGTACCTGATAAAGTATCCAATGTACAACAGACAGATCTGTGAGTGTGGACACTGGGATCAAGTCTTCAGATGTTTAATGTCTTGTCTCTTAAATTATGTCCCAGTGGAAACAATGCACACTAAGAAATTGTTCTACTTAAGTTTTTCTAGTGACTTGATTTCAGTCTGCGGTGACTGTTGCAACACTTCGGCTCCACCTCTGGTTTATAAAATCTCTGGGAAGCAGACCAGAAAAATAAGAAGCATGAGGCTGAAAAAGTCACGTAGATCGCATTTATTCTTTTGTGTTTCTGAACAGTGAAGCTGCCTGGAAGGATAAAATGTTTGAGAGATGCGTCTTGGCAGCCTCTGAGAAAAGAAAGCTTCTCAAAGTGAAGTAGGCTGAAGAAAAGCCATCGTTCCGCCAGAAATACTTCAGTGCTGCACAGAACAATTGTGGCCTCCAAATCCTCAGGCATGAGCACTAAATGTTTACTCCACCCGTGCTCACACTGAACAGACGGGGGGTTCAGGTTTCATATTTTGGAGCGGCCTTGTGCTGAGAATCCAAACAGTCCTGCCTGTATTCCCTAAATGCTGATGATGAATGGGCAGACGGCATGAATAGGCTCAGTGTTATAAGCACATGGTCATACCGCGAAATCCTCCACCGCCTCTGAATGACCAAAGGGGGGCAGGGGGTGGATGGGTGAGGAGGAGGTGGTGGTGTCTGAGGTGTGAGACAATGTGCAGTGATGTGCTGTACCATGCACCACCCTCACCGGCCTGCAGGTCTGCGCTCCACTCTCCAGAGCTTGTGCTTGTTTAGGTTATGTCTCCTCAGCCTGTGTTCCCAGAGTGAGCTGACCCGGCTGCCTCCGCTCGATTTTTTACCTTCCTATTATGTTCAGTTCAGTTTTCTTTTTTATCCTAAGTGAAGCTTCCCCAGAGACGGCACAGTGAGCAGTCGGGCTTTCCAGCAGCTGGGGAATACGAGCCGCCTGCTGCTGCTAGCGCAGCACCACCATCACCATCAGGTCTGGTATCCAGCTGTTCGGACACCCAGAGGACAGCTGCAGGGAACTCAGTGCAAGGGTGCTCAGCCTGTGAGTGTTTAGGCAGTGGGAGGAAAGAGGCCAGATACTCATTGAATTCCCAAAAGCAGCTGGGAGCAAAGTACCCAAGCTCTTCCCAGTAAACAGGTACTGGTGCGGATATTTAAACAAGATTCACTGCAAGAAAAATCCAAAATCAGGACCTCAATGAATCCATGCTTCTTGTACTGTCTTTGCAGTAAATCCCGAGCCATTGGAGAGCAACATCACAGTACATTTATTGTTTAATCCATTAGATTAAAGACCAATCCATGAAAAGGGTCGAGGCCTGTTGATTCTGTAAACATATAAATCACACTGTGATGTGTCTCCTTCCCTGATATCAGAGTATTTGTTGGGAGGAAAGCCCATGTTACGAGTGGGGGTAACCCCACCTCAGCAGATCAGGATCCGGAGCTTCATGCAGTTCTCATCAGCTGTGGAAAGTGTGCTCGGAGAGGGTGATTAATCAGTGAAGTGTTGCTCAGGGATGAGACTTGCTACTTGTCCTGCCCAGCTGTTGCTGACGGTTTCCAGCCATGTTGGAGAGCATTGTTTAACTCTTGAAACTGTTTTGACATGAGTCACCTATTGGGGTCCAGCAGGGCCAAACGAGTATCAACACGGTAAACTTTAGTGGCTCGGGCATGGCACGTGACAACGAGACCCAGAACTTGCTGTACCCACATGGGTATCCTGTGCAGTAACCTGTTAATTTGCTCAGTCGGTCTGTCTGCGCTGAGACGTGGTTCATGCCAATTGCACTTCTTACACAAGATTTCTTGTAAACTCCAGCACTCTAGCACTTAGGTGAGCTCTTATCAAGCACGGCCTGTTTCTGTAGCTGACACTGAAAAATTATGCAATTTTGTGAAATTGCTCAACTCCACATATGGTGCTATGAAAGCCTTTCATAATTTCTTAGTTTTTTTGCATATTTGTCACACATCCATGCTTCACATTATCAAACAGGGTTTAATATTACACAAAGATTTCCTGATTAAATACAAATGTGCTGAGTAAAAATGATGATGTCGGTTATTAAAGAGGAATGAACCATTCGGAGGTGGACTTGCTGGTGTGTTTTGGATCACAGTCCTGCTGCAGTGTGCTTGAGCTTCAGGGCTCAAACAGACTATCAGGATTTTCTGTCAGAGAGCAACATTCATGGTTACATCAGTTATGGCATGTCGTCCTAAAGCAGCAAAGCAGCACGAGACCGTCACGCTACTACATCCATGTGCCTTTTCTGAAATGCTGTGTTAGTTTTATGCTGGATATGATGGGACTCAGACCTTCCAAAACACCAACTTTTGTCTCATCAGTCCACAGAATATTTCCCCCAAAGTCTTGGGAGATCATCGAGGTATTTTTTGGCAAATATGAGACGAACCTTTGTCCTTTTTTTTGGTCAGCAGGGGTTTTCTCCTTGGATTTCTCCCATGGACGCCATTTTTGCCCATTTTCTCTTTTGTAGTTGAATAATGAACTCTGACCTTAACAGAGGAGGGATGAAACAAAGTACAAATACTTTGTTACCGGTGAACATCCAGGGAGTGGAAAGTGAGATATTGGACTCTTATAGGTACCTGGGTGTTCACCTGAATAATAAACTGGACTGTAGCCACAACACTGATGCTCTTTACAGGAAGGGTCAGAGCCGGCTCTGTTCTGGGATGCACCCTGGACCCAGTGCAGGTGGTGGGAGACAGAAGGACTCTGGCCAAAACAACATCTCTGATGGACACAGTCTCCCACCCCATGCATGTAAATGTTGCTGAACTGCAGAGCTCCTTCAGTGACAGACTGCTGCATCCTCAATGCATGAAGCAGCGTTTCCGCAGGTCCTTCCTCCCTGCAGCTGTCAGACTGTACAATCAGAACTGCTCCCAACAAACATAGATGTTTATATCAGCGCTGTAACTTGCACTAATTAACCGAACAACTACTACTATTATAACTTGCACATTACTTTTCTCAGTTTATATATGCTAACTTATTGGAAGTTACACGTTTACTTTTTAATGCACAGGTACAATACACAATCTGTAATTTTCTGATTATTCTAAATGTTCTTAACTTTTTAAACATTTTTCAGTGTCCTGCTCTGTTTGCACACTACACCCTGGGTTTACCACTTATCTGTACTTTCATTTTAATAACTGTACAGTACTCTGATTCGGTAACTAATGTCCATGATGTAAATATGTAAAAATTGTGTGTGTTTCTGTCCTGTGTCCTGTTCTGTTTGTATATATGGTTTTTGCTGCTGTTAGAACCAAATTTCCCCTTGTGGGACAATTAAAGGATTATTCTATTCTATTCTATTCTATTCTATTCTATTCTATTTGTTACTGTACTTAAGTACAATTTTCAGGTATCTGTACTTTACTTGAGTATTTATTTTTGTGACTCACTACATTTTTAAATAAATATCTGAACTTTCTAGTAGTTACATTTTCAGAAAACTCCTGATACTTTTGCTTTAACACATTTTTCGGGCGCTCATTATTTGTTACTGCCGGCCTTACAAACGTCAAACCGATTTGCGCTCTAATAGTGACAAATGAAAGGCAGTCCTGTTCGTGTACATGTAAGTCCTATTTTTAAAAGTCAGATATTTGTCGGTTGTCATTTGCCCCGCTTTGTTACCTCAACTGCAACTCCCTTTGCCAGGGCCTCCAATCTGCCCTTCATAAACTACAACAGCGGCACGCCTTTCAACTGGTACTAGAAGGTTTGATTCCATTACCCCGATCCTTGCTGACTGGCTGCCCATCAAATATCGGATTGATTTTAAGATTTTATTGCTTACATTCAAAATCGTAAATAATGTTGCGCCGTGCTATTTAACTGAACTTCTCAGCCTGTAGCTCCCAGGAGAGCATTTCGACCATCGAATCAAATGCTCTTGGTGCAACCTCGGTCCCGGCTGAAAACCAGAGGTGATCGTGCCTTTGCCATTGCTGCACCGAACCTCTGGAACAGTCTTCCAGCTCATATTCGCTCATCAGAATCTATTCAGTCTTTTAAAACTTGATTGAAAATATATTTAATTGATCTTGCATTTTAGATTAGTTAGTGATTTATCGCATGTACACGTTGTACTTTTATTGCATTTGTATGTAATTTTAAAGCTACTGGGTTTTCCAGTTGATATTTCTGGGTTAATTTTACCTAACCTTTACACTAGGTGTGAAATATTTCTTTTAACATAGTACTCACGGGTTAATTAGTGCTTTGTTTTCTCTGGAAATGTATTTGTACTCTGTGTATCTGCACCCATATTTAATTTTATTTCATATTTTTTATTATTGAGAAGCACTTTGGAGTACCTCTGGTCTTTTAAATGTGCTATATAAATAAAGTATTGATTGATTGATATTATCTGCACATGATGTGGTCATTTTTTTTATTCATGTGCTGCAAAACAAACTGAGGTATGCTAACTTTGTGTTATTACTTAGAGTAGATTTCAGAACCTGTACTTTTTCACTTTTACTTGAGTAAAGAAGGGGAATCAGTACTTCACCTGTTACTGGAGTATTTTTAACACTAGTATCTGTACTTCTACTTTAGCACATAAGGTCTGTGCTTGAGATTGAGACCTGCGGTTCTTTAGGATTTGTTCTGGGTTATTTTGTGACTTCCTGATTGTAAGTAAGTAAAAAAAGTAAGTAAAATTTATTTATATAGCGCTTTTCACAGATAAAAATCACAAAGTGCTTTACAACACAGGAAATGGAAATATAAAAACAATATAACAGTAAATAAAACAATGTAAAACAATAAAAGTGTCGTTGATGCACTCTTGGAGTAATTTAGGCTGGACACTCCCGGGAAGGGTCACCACTATTCCAAGTTTTTCCATTTGTAGATAATATCTCTCACTGTGGTTTGCTGGAGTCCTAAAGTCTCAGAAATGGCTTTGTGGCTTTGTTTCTATAGATTGTGGCATGATGTGTTACTTTTTGATGTGTTGTAGTTTTTTTCCCCGTAATAAATAAAATGATAATTTAAAAATTTTAAAGATGTTTTATAAGTAAATATGACAAATACGGGAAAAAAAATCAGGAAGGGGGCAAATACTGTATTATGGCATTGTAGCTTTTTACTGTTCAAAAATGTATTTAATTTAAAGCCAAAAAATGTAATTAATGAATTAAATGTAATCATCAAAGTCAAACAAAAGTAGTAATCTGAAGTCAACGTGAGAATGAATCATAAACAAAGTATTTGGTTGAAATAAGGAGGGGAACAAAGTAGAAATATTGCAATATTTAAAACCAGCCACAATCATTAACAGAGACACAAACAACACATCAATATGGACAACATGGCTGAACTGAACAACAACCAGGTGTTTTGTAAAAGGACATCAAACCTAAAGAAGAAAGAAAACCCTGATTTAATTTACCAGAAACGATAACAGGCGAGGTGGAGAACGCTGCTCATGTCATTGCAATGCAGTTGTGTTTTTGGCATTCATGTGCTGTCAGTTTAACACATACCGTACAATTTTACAATTTGCAGATCAGTGCATACTTCAGACGCAGTTATTTAATGTCCAAAGTTAAATCCTTTGCAAAAATATCCCGTTCACTGATGTGCTATTTTCAGTTTTCACTTTATCATGATTTTTGTTTTAAAAAAGAATTAAACCTTCAAATCAGAGATATTTATGATCAGTTAGGTGACAGAATTTAATTTCCTCGTTGAGTAATTGATGACCTTATGTGCTAAAGTAGAAGTACAGATACTAGTGTTAAAAATACTCCAGTAACAGGTGAAGTACTGATTCCCCTTCTTTACTCAAGTAAAAGTGAAAAAGTACAGGTTCTGAAATCTACTCTAAGTAATTGATGCTAGGGCTTAATTTTTAAACCCTAGCATTGATTTACGATTTTCCCTTTTCTCTTCAAACCGACATTAGGCAATGGAATAAATAAGCAGGCACAACACAGTTACACTGTTTATGAAAGCCAGCTGCGATTATCATTGTTGGAGGTCTTTCGCTTGCACCATCAGAGATAGAAGGACATTTATGAGCTGCAGGCCGCTGAGGCCAAAATCCACAACATCCCAGGTTTGTCCAGTGTGAACATCCGGAACGCCATCATGGACCACCGGCACATCACTCGCTGGCCATTTAGTCCAGCCAAGAACTGTGTGGTACCTCGATCCCGTCCGCTCACAGACCAGACCGACGAGCTCTCTCCGGTGGGTCTGCTTGTTTGCTTTAACAGCTTGCTAACCCTGCATCCTTTCATCAGCAGTCACCATCGCTGCATCCACAGACGGTGACTTCATGCTCCGTCTGCTCACTCTTCTCCTCTTCCTCAGCAGCTGGTTTACCAGTTCGCTGACAGACATTAACTTGGACTGCATGAATGGGGATCACTTTTTCCTTGTATGGTTCTTTATAGTTGTACTCATCGAGGAATTCAGACTCCAGACTTTATTCCACACTTTCCCAGAGGTCAGAGGAAATTTTTGTTGTTGTTGTTTTGTAAGCACAAAGCCAAAGGTTTGAGCCTCACAATGACTGGTTTTAGTTTCAAGTAAAAGAAATATAATGATAAGTACAGCCCAGATCAAAGGTTTAAGACCACTCGAGAAATAGCAAAAAAATCATATTTTGCATGGTTGGATCTTGACAAGGTTCCAAGCCGAGCTTCAACAAGAAATGGGAATGAGACAAAACATTTTTTGAGCATGCAATTTATTGAAAATGTTCCCTTTTTAAATGTAGTCGGGTTGTTGAACTGCACGCCATCGCTGCTGAGGTAGGACGCAGTAAGAGAGTTACTTGGAATTTCTTAAATGATCTTAAAGGGTTATGGAACAAAAACATCAAGTGGAAGACCCAAAAAAATTTCACCAGCACTGAGCCGTCAAGACACTGGATGATCCTCGACCCAAATTAAGGCCGTTACTGGTGCTGACTGCAGCCCCGTAACCATCAGACGGCATCAGAGACTGAAGAGCTTCGAAAACAAAACACGTCTTCAAAGGCCTCGTCTCCTTGAACGCCACAGAACCGACCGTTTGGACAAGAGAGCACCAAACATGTGACATTGAAAGGTGGAAGAAAGTTTTATTCTCTTTTGAGAAAAAAATGTAACCTTGATGGTTTCCAACGTTACTGACAGGACAAGCAGATTCCACCTGAGATGTTTTCTATGCTCCTTCAGTGGAACAATGGAGCTTCAGGAGGTGCAGGGGCGTCAAACAGCTGCTGGCTATGTCCAGATGTTGCAGAGAGCATCCTCGTGACTGAGGGCCCTCGTCTGTGTGGTAGCAGCTGGGTTTTTCACCAGGACAGCGCTACAGTACACAATGCCTGCAGGACAAAGGACTTCTTCCAGGAGAATAACATCACTCTTTTGGACCATCCCGCATGTTCTCCTGAGTTCATGTTTTTTTTGAGGTGTGGTCCTAAAATTTTGATCAGCTGTCAAACAGCTTGTTTCAGTTTAAGCTTGTTTTCAATAAATTGCATAATCATGTTTTTATGTGTCACTCCCATTTCTTCTTGTTGCATGTTGAAGCTCTACTTGGAATCTTGTTAAGATCCAAACATGCAAAATATGTTGTTTGTTTTGTGCCATTTTTCAAGTCGTCTTAAACTTTTGATCAGGACTTAGAAGCATTTTAAAAAACAGCCTGCATTTGAGATTTTCCAACATTTATGCTGTTACTTTTCCAACTTTAGGTCTAATTTACCAGTTCTAAGTAATACCTAAACTACACATACAAATGAGCAAAAACTGGCAGGACTATAGGAAGCAAGAAATAAATCATACTGTATTCTTGAGTAATAAAAATTATTATATAGCATTTTAAATGAAATCAGATATAAATGATGCGTTGAATATTTTTAATGTAACAACATGTAATGACTACCTTTGGTTTTTTATTTATTTATTTAAGTGGAGAGAACAAACAATGTTCTCCTTCTCACACTGTAATTACACAGCAGTGTTAGAGGTGAAGGCTGTATTATAGAGTGTATAACCTCCCATTCTTAGCTTGCAGTTTTTGAATATCTTGTATATTTTTTTTCAATTATTAAGTATTACACCTGTACACCTATAATACCTGCCTGGGGCGATTCTAGAATCAGAGCTTTGGGGGTGCTGAAGCACCTGATACCTGCTAATATCTCATAAACATTAGAGCTAATAGTAAATGAATCTATCTGTATCTCTATTTCGACACTTGTTTTTACACTTCTGCTGCATGCATGCTGCTATGACAAATCAATTTCCCCTCTGGGATTAATAAAATTTCTCTGATCTGATGTGAATACAATGTAAGACGGGAGGTTTGAATACTTTATAATACAGCCTGCAACTCCTAATCATAATGTGGGAAGTAGAAAATGATTTGCATTTTTTCAAAATCCCTCAGAGGCCTTCATAAACTAAAACTAAAATCATGATATAATATTTTTAATTTTCCTTAAAACAGCCATTTGTTACATCCTTATTCTTCTGCACCCACTCTTAAGTAGTTTTCTGAACATTACTGAATTTGTGGGAAATGTTGGGAAACTACGGAATGATTGTGAAGTGTCACTCGAAGAAGCGTCACATAAACATCTGTTTTTTGCCTTCGTTTTTATTAAATAAATGATGGCATGTTTTGTAGTGCTTCTGAGGCTGCCCTTACCTTATTTGAAGATCTGCTAGTGTCCTGATGAGAGCGTGGGCTTTGTGTCGCTCACAGTGGGCACGTTTTCATGCTTTTTACTGACTTCCAGCACTTTGAAAACTCAGGAATATTTCCATCGGGAACAGCCAACGATGACGGGAAGCTTCAGAGTATTCCCGTGTAGGTGAGAAAATGATTTGAATCGGCTGTTAGATTTTAAGGGAAAGAACCTGAGGAATGAGGAGGAAGTGCCTGCATCAAAGAAAAAGTATGAGAAGAATGAAGTGTGGCATTGAAGAGGGGCATATGTTCCATGCACAAACTGACATAAATCTCATCCCACCTGTGCTTCACCAGGACATACGGGAAGTGAACGCAGCAGCAGACCTCATCTCGTCTTTGCTGGAAAAAAGGTTGGGGGTGGAAAAGTGGGGGAAGGGTGTGCAGTGTGACTAATCGTTCTCTCCTTGTACCGCATCGGATTTGGTGGTTAAGGTCAAAGTTAGACCTCAGTGCGAGGAAAGATTGGGAAACCGTGTGGAAACTTGTTAAACAGCCTCCTGTGACAAAGTATCTGGGAATGTGAGAGGAGGAACTGATTAGACTAAATGTCTCGCCAGAATGTACATAGGCTCTGATGGGAGTGGACAAGCAGCAAATCATATCTGGATACATTTTTTCCCCTCCACCAGTCTTACACACTCCGAGTCAAAAGAGTGGATTTCCAACAGACTTCATGCAGAAAACAACTGCCCGCGCTATCATTTCCCAGAGGATTCCCAAACCACTTTCCACACAAAGCTTCATTTACCAAACACAATCATACTGGTGAAACTGGACAGTTAAAGATCACAAACTTGATCTGTGTTAGAGAACAAAAGGAACCATAAAATGAAATATAAACTCAGTGGCCTCTTTATTAAGTACACAGTGTTAGCACTCTTCAGACCTGCCTCACAGACTCAACGTGGAGCTGGAAACTTTGTCGGCTGCACATCCCAAAGGTGCTCGATTGCATTGATATCTGGTGACTGTGGAGGCCATTAGTGTAAAAGATACACTGTGGGCATTATCAGCCACAGGTCTCAGGTGGGTTGTGGCATTTAGTTGCTACCACTGGGCCAAAACGTGTCATCTGAATTTTGCAGTAAAAATCAAGGTCCTCAGATCAGTTCCCAGTCTTCTGTTGTCCCATTTTGGTGAACCTGTGTGAACTGTAGCCTCAGTTTCCTGTTCTCAGCTGACAGGACAGTGGCACGTGGCATGGTCTTCTGCTGCTGTAGACTCAGAGATGCCCTTCTGCATATTTTGGTTGTAATGAGTCGTTATTTGAGTTACTCTTGCCTTCCCAGCTGACCTCTGGCATCAGCAAGGCAGAGAACCGCCGCTCACTGGATGTTTTCTCTTTTTCAGATGGTTCTCTGTAAACACTAGAGATGGCTGCGTGGGAAAATCCCAGTAGATTCAGACCCGCCATGTTTACAATCATTTAAATCTCATTTCTTCCCCACTGCGATGCTCAGTTTGAGCTTCAGCAGGTCATCTTGACCATGTCTACATTCCTAAACTGCAGTACTGCCACATGATTGGCTGATTAGATATATGGATCAACGATCAGCTGCACATTTGTACCTAATAGTGTTTTCTCTAGTCTCGACTCTGCCTAGGAAGACAGCTGCACAAATTGGAAGTTTTTTATTTGATGGTTTTTGGTTGATGTATTCAATATGAAGAACAACACGGGTGAAAAATAAGTGTGAAATGCGATGACTTGTCATTGAGTGAGCGCTGCTGTCTGTTGTTTCCGGGGTTCCCAAAAAACAATAATAACTTGTAGTTAAGAGAAAATGGCTCTCTAAACTCTGACAGTTTAAAAAAAACTACACAAAATATGTGGTCACCTCAGACACAAAGCTCCACCCACCTGCTGCTCGAACCTTCTGTTTGTGAGGGGCAGCCAATTAGAAAAATGTTTGCTTAAAGGGAGAGGAGCTAACACAGCTTGTTTCAGTGGCTGCACTGAGGCCGAGTATAAATAATGATTATTCTAAACTGTGAATCGTGTAAAGCTACTTTAGCAGAGTCCAAGAATAAACACGTGAGGCTGAAAATGTCTAACAGATGTTTGTTCTACATTTCTATTTCAGCCATCTGAATGAGATTTCCTGAGGGAATATAATTAAAGGACTCTGTACTTGATTGATGGTGCATCTTGTCTTTCTCTTTTCATTAACCTGAAAACATCACCGACTGTCTCCAAGTCTCTGGGCTGTGGAAAAGAACGGATTTTCAACCGTCTGATATCCTGCTGTTCCTGCGTCAGCGGAGCATTCCTGAGGTTAGCAGCTGATCCGTGGATCAGTGCGATTGTTACGGATGTTTAGGGACACACAAAATTTCAGGTTTGTCAAACAATCAAGCAGTTACACTGATTTAATTTAAAACAAACAAATAAACCCAACAAAAAAGTGTTATTAGGGGACATAAACCAGTGGGGCAACACTTTATAATACGGCGCATGACTCAGGGCATTACTAGCCAAGACTTTAATATATTTTATTTGAAAGTACATGTGAAAGTATTACATTAGAATACTATAAGTAATTCTAAGTACTGCGTGACATCCTGGTAATTTCCCCATCTTACATTGTAAGTACGCTGTACTTCTTGGGTGTGGGCCATATTATGGAGTGTCCTAATCTTGCCTAATTTCCAGGTATTTTACAGGAAAGGTGACAAATTATACTGCAAGTAATTGTAAGTTACTGTAAGTATGTATGACGTAACAAATTGTAAGTAGTGCATAATCACCTGGTGATTTTGTGGAAGAACAATATTTCTCCATTCTACATTGTAAGTATGCTGTACGTTTTGGGGCGGGGCTATATTATGAAGTGACTTGACCATGATTTTTTACATCGTTATTTAATAGTCGATGATGTGCATGGTGGATTTTCTTTTATTCAGTTGTCCTTTCTTACTTACACTGTACTTAAATATTTCCCCGAAAATACCCAGAGGTTAGACAGGGTCCAGCCACTCCATAACACAGCACACACCTTAAAGGTACAGCATGCTAAAAAGATAAGATGAAGTATTGTTGGTTTTTCTGCTAAATTGCCAGGAAACTATGCAGTACTTAAATTTAATGACAATTTCCTGTAAGAACCTGACTTGTTACCTCCTTATTCTAGTGTACAACCTTTAAATATTTGTATCTAAATAGAATTATCTCAATTTCAAATAAAATAAACTGAAATTCAATATAATAACAGGGGAATTACACCCTTAGTCTCAGCTGTATTATAAAGTTTTACCCAAATATGTTTAATACATCAACAGATTGAGCTAAAATTCTCTTTTCAATGCTGCTGCAAAACTGATTGTTGCAGGTTTTGAAAGCTTTGTGGACTGAATGTCACTGACTCATAACTGGACTGCTGCATGTTTTGTACTCACATTAAGCACAGCAGTCCTACTTTCCCATTCTCTCTCTCTCTCTCACACACACACACACACACACACTTTTAAAAAGAACCAAATGAGGTTCATAAATTTTAGAAGCAGCGACTACCTCCTCTCACATCACGTCCTGCAGATTTATCAATTACTCACAGCGATTTTCACCGAGGCAGTAAAGTTAAGGCCTGCGGCACAAATGCTCAACACAGTGTAAATCAGAGCTGCATGAAGCCGTGTTTGTTTGAGTGTAGAGCGAGTCTGACGAGGTCACTGATCACTCAAACTTTTCTGTGCTTGTAACTGATCCTGTGACAAACATAGTCTGACTTACAGTTTTGCCTTCCCTGCTAAACACTATCATACAAAATAAGGCAGCAGCTAATTTTTTCCTGAAAGCACACTTCCTCACCCTCAGCTCGCGTTTACCATTTGCACAGCAGACAGACTGTAGCAGCAGCTGCTGAGTCCACAAAATGTAAACCAGTTTTAATGTATGGGATTAGTAAGTCCCTAGACCCAAGCCCCGAGTGAAATACAGGCTCAAATAAACACACGCGCTCCAGCATTTGATATATATGTTATTTTTATTGTAAGGACTGAAAATTATACAATACGAGAATGTAAAACATTCCTCGGGTGGCAAATGAGGAGCTAGAACAGGAAAGGAACGTGTCAAAGAAGCAGTCGAGCGGAGAGGTGGATGGATACATGGATGTGGAGGGGAGACGCTGAACCAACATGCTGGGATCTCTCTTCTTCTGATGCCTGAGGAGGAAGGAAAAAAAAGCCATTACCAAAACGTCACAATAATGCCCCGCCCCCCGTCCTTTCATTAATAAAACAACGTTAGACAATCAAAGACAATTCAGGGCTTTATTAATTGAGCTGAAGTCATTTAATCCATAGAAGCAGTAAGAAATGACACCACTGCCCCGCGCTCTCCCCGTGGAGCTGCAGAGAGCTGGTACTGCAATCATATCACACGCAGACTGAAAAGATTCTCGTGTTTACAACATGTGAATGTTCACATCACTGAACAGCTCCGGTGCTTGTCGTGAGGGATAAATACACAATAAGCAGCGTATCCTTTACATTTGGGTTCAGAACAACTGTATTCAGTGTGGAGAGTTGATGAGATTGATGATAAATAATATGTGGTGGGCTCAACACACTGTCAGCAACAATAGTATATGATATAAAACATCTGTGAGACAGATGTGTGTAGGACCGGACCCAATCGGATCGTGCCTATTCAAATGAGGAATTTCAGAATGCCGACAAACACGTGGAAGCAAACGTTCCTGAGGGAGAAAGCTACACTTGAGATGGCCTTTAGGTGTACGACATTCGATGACCTCCCTGTACCCTTAAAGACGAGTTTCGACACCTCAGCTTTTATCCAAGATGTGGTTTGACCACCATTAGAACAGTTTCTGGGTTTTCCTGCAAACCTCTGATTCAAACTCAGTCATTTTGTTCTTTAAGCAGGTCTGAAATATGACAGAAACCACTCAGTTTAGAAGAGAGCTTCAAGGCTTACTCCTAGTAGGCTTTCAATTTATTTATATAACACCAAATCACAACAACAGCTGCCCCAAGATGCTTTATGTTGTAAAATAAAAACCCTACAATCAGATGCCCCCCTATGAGCAAGCACTAGGCGACCGAGGGAAGGAAAAACTCCCTTTTAATAGGAGGAAACTGGACTTTAAGCAAGTCACCAAACAGGCACCTGTGTTTGCCTCGCCCTCACACGCTTGTGTCCATGGATGTAGCCCTTCGCTCCATACCAGAACTCCAACGTCAGGACCACATCACTGAGTCAACCAGCAACTTTGCCTTAACTTTGATAGGTGGGACGTGTCATTGGCATTGGGAAGAAAGGAATGCTACACAGATTAGGCCAAGACCAATCTCCACATACTTCTGGAGAAGTATGCTAGTGACGGACCACGCTGGTGAGCCAGTCGAACATCTATCGCACAGTTCTGGGAGAAATGGTGACCAAAGCTCACTGCAGGCAGCAGGGGGAAAAAGCCCCAGTGCAGCACCAGCAACATCACAACACCTACTTCCAGTTAAAGTAGACATTGACTTTGCACGTATCAACAAGGACGGCCTGACAAGGATCTCTGTAGCGTTTAATCTTTCACAGCTCTCAGACCTCATACGGGACATGACATAATACGCACAGAGGCCCTAATTTGGTCAGTGACACCTCATCGGTCTCATCGCACTAAATCGCGCACACTCCTGCAGCCAATCCAACACTAACACAACAAGCAGCAAGTGATCATTAGGCGTCCAGGTTCACTGGGTAGTGCAGCGAGGGGGTTTGCCCTCTGAGGAAGGAGGCGGTGATGTTTACATTCCTCGGGCAGCGATGGGTGAAACTCTGTGATACTTTGACAGAAATGCAGACCTACTTTGTGTGTTATTATCACACAACGTTACTTCCTACGAAAACACTCAGACAGCTATGTGGGAGTGTGCCAAAGCCAGAAAGTTGTCTAGAGAGCAGTGACAAAATTAACTGTAGTTTTAACTTTTTTTTTTTACTCTGAGCAGCTGCATTTCTCTGCGTCTGCTTATGCCAAAAAGAAACATGACTTAAAAACCCATTGGAGGGTTTGGGCCTGGTCTATGTCAGCTGTTAGCTCACTGCATGGACAGGCGTTGCCTCTTAAAATCATTTAAAGCCACCTTTGTCAGTCATTCTTTAACACTCGAAAAGTTCCAAAGTTCAGAAATGATCAGCATACCGTCACTTCGGGAGCGTTTCTACTCGTCAATGTACTCGAAAGGCTCGGGCGGCTCAGGCTCCTGCTCTTCCTCTTCAATTTTTGGGCCGTGAGCTGAGACGGGCTCCACCAGCTCCTCCTCCTCCTCGCTGGTGTCCTTCATGATGATGATCCCGCCTGTATGGAGCTGGTGACATACGGAGGGAAATTAGCACAAGTCTGGAGTAACAGGTTTAAGGTTTGTATACACTTTATGGACAAAAATATTGGGTCACAGCTCTTAATAAAGATTAAAAAATGGGTCAAGCTCAGTGAAACTAAAAACTAAAATAGGAGGCTACCATGGCAACGAGCAGAGCCACCGAATACATGCAGAGCTCCAAATCTCAGCTAGCATTTGGGGTAAGGTTGGTAGTTTGATTCCCAGCCGCTCAAAAACTGTGTGCTGGGAGCTTCATGGCATCGGCTTCCATGACCATACATGTGACCCAGTACTTTTGTCCATGTGGTGTATTATATGTACTTAATACACTTTTACATATTTTTTTGTCTTTAAACTCAGGAGCCCAGTACATGACAGAGTCCCACAGTTATGTATGCAAGTCCATATTACAGATGTGCATCCAGTTTCAAACAGAGGGTCAGACACAGAAATGTATTTTAAATTCTCTTCAAGACACATTTAATAAAATATTTACATTCAGTGTAACAGTACATCTATAACAGAAGTGTAGGTATATTAGAAGTATTTCTAAATAAGCAATACTTTTGAGGATTTCAAATTAAAGGTTTACATATGCGCCCAAAAAAGTAAAAGATTACACACAAGCCAAACAGAGACCCAAAGACAGGAAGTCTTGTATTAATTTCCATATAATAGGCCTCTTAACACTGAGCAGATTTCAAGATAAGTCCTGTAAACCTCCCTTCACTTCCTAAACCTGCTTTTGGAACCTAAAACAAACCCTTAAAAGGAAAGCAGCATTACCAAAACCTTAGACAAGCAGGGACACATGTACAGTGTAGTACACTGAGCTTCGCTCGCTGGACAGAAAAATCAAACAGTACTTCCTCTTTACAGGACTGGGGTGAGTGCACGCTGTCCTGCCGTTTACTGTGGAAAACTGTCAGCGTTTACAGGAGAACCGCAGAGCTCGGGTTTATGGGCCTGGACGGGGGAGATTCTGCACTTTTGAATCGAACGAGGCCAAAATCAACCCGCGGCCTGGATCTTAATTTGAAAGATTTATATTAGAGGAAAATAATCAGAGATACTGTTACACTGTTAAATTCTGCTCTCTGATGTTTAGCACTCATTTAGAAATATCACGTGTAAATGCTGTAACTCAGGGGACATCTGAGACGTCACAGAAGCACCGATGCTATAAACAATAAAAAATAAGCAGAATGAGTACATTCAACAATCTATTTGGGTGCTGTGTTGTGGTGGAGACCTCATGTTGTTATACTGGATTAAATTTTGGTGTAATCTGTACGTGAAAATAATGACTTTGCTGACTTTATCAGTAAACGAAACTATGTTCATATTTTCTGAGAGGGGCCTAAAACCAAATGACTCAGATATTAGCAGGAGTGATGGACCGAAGGGGCTTTGACCTTAACTCGATTTGTTTTGTTTGTTTTCTGAAGCATGTCATGTAAAATCAAGTTCATAAAAAACAGAAAATGTGGATCTCAGTCCACATCTGGTGGATTTTGAGTTACCGGTTTGAAGGGCTGGTAGCGGCAGGTCTCTGGCATCGTGAGGACTTTGAGCTGAGCTGGCATCACTCTGGCTGGGTTCTCCAGGAGCTGGAAATTTGGCTCCACCTCCTTTTTCTTCTCTTCATCCTTCTTCTCTTTCTCACCTTCTTGGACCTCCTGCGAAGGAAGAATGAGGATCAGGGCCACTAGAAGTACTTACAGTATATTCATTTACTGCTTTGTCTGAACAGATCTAGTCCCTGACTCGGAATAATTTGTTTCTACTGTGAATTGGACATTATTGAGGTGTCATGGGTAATAAATTCTACCCTCCATCTTTCCATTTCTGTGAATCAGCCTGCTCTTCCTGCTCTGGCACCGCTGATGGCAAATGAATTGTCGGGCTGCTCAGCAAATGCTGGAAAACTACGAATGAGGCACAACGAGTACTGATGGATTATGAATAAGCAAATGAACCGTCTGACCCCAGTTTTAGTGGGTACCTTTCCTTCAACCGCCATCTTTGAGTTAAGCCAAATAAAATCAAAAGCCTGAGATGTGAGCGCGTAGGACGTTTCCAGGCTCGTCTCTCAGCACCAGAGCTGAGATGTAGCGTGGCAGAGAGGATCAAACACACGGCCTACACTCAGAGAAAATCCCAATGAAAGTTATACTGGCTCTTTACTGACAGGGGTGTCTGAACGCTGGCTGTGGATGAGTGAAAAGCTCAAGAGACTTTAAGAAAAGAAACAACTGGGTGTATGCTGCGGTACTCTATTCATTTTCATACAGCTGTCATTTGATTTGACTAACAGGGAAGTTTTTATTTGTTTGATGACAACAAAAGCTACAGGAGAAAAAAAAGCACAAATACTCTAAGTGCGAAAAACACACTAGTAGAAAAGATGGACTGCTGCGTGGTGACTGAAGCCAAAGGTGAAAAGCAAAGACAGACACTATATTATACGCTCACTGGCCACTTTAGTAGGTACACCTTACAAGGACCAGGCTGGACTCCTCGTTCCTTCACAGCTGCCTAATTCTTGGTGGCAAAGATTCAACAAGCACCGCATAGATGCTGCAGTCCAGTTGTGTACAGTGGGCTCAGCGTTATGTCTAAGAAACCAGTTTGAGATGACTGGATCTTTCTGAGCGTTATCCTGCTGGAACCAGATGGACAAACTGTGGTCATAAAACAATAGACACGGTTAGCAACAACATTCAGGTATGGTGTTTAAATGATGCTCAGTTGGTAGTAAGGGGCCTGAAGTGTGACAAGAAAATATCCCCCACACCCTTACACCACCAGCACCAACCTGAACTGTTGGCATAACTGAGTGCTCAAGTAGAACAGTGCTTCATACACCAAGCCTCAATCCCCCCGTCATTACAAGCACTTTTTCCTGCACCTAAATGCTTTCTAACAATCGCACTCTGATGAAAATATTGGAGGGCAACCTAGAGTTCAGTATCTTGGCTATGCTTTCATGTTGTTCACAACTAATTCTGACCCTACCATTTGAATGTGGCAGCAGAAATTGAGACTCAGTCCAGGCCATATTTTTAAACTTTAAACTTGACCAGCCCCAGTAGCCTCAGTTTGCTGCTCCTAGCTGACAGGAGTGGGACCTGGTGCGGTCTTCTGCTGCTGCAGCCTATCTGCTTCAAGGGTCAACGTGTGGCGTGTTGAGAGATGCTCTTCTGCATGCCTCAGGTGTAATGAGTTTATTGCCTTCCTATCAGCTCCACTCTGGCCTTTCTCCTCCAACATAAACAAGGCATTTTCACCCATTTTCACTTTTTCCAGAATCGTCTATAAAACCTAAAGATGGTTGAGTAGAAAAATCCAAGTAGATTCTGTAAATAAGCTTCAGACCAGCCTGCCTGGCACAACAACTACGCCACATTCAACGTCACTTAAATCATTTTCTTCCTCATTCTGATGGTTGGTTTGAACTTCAGCATTTTAATCTTAACCATGTCTACAAGCCATCTGATTGGCTGATTAGCTTTTTAACAAGCAGCTAAACAGGTGGACAGCGGGTGCAGCACATCTCGCTACAGCCGAAGAGTTTCACGATTATAAAATATAATAAATGCTTTAACTTCAACTGCAGAAATGAAGGACCTGAGTACCAACAACCAATCTTCTGTTTTCATTTAAGAAAAGCAACCTCAGCGTGGTTACGGTTCGATTTTGTTGGATTTTTCTGTTCCTGGAGGTAAAGCTGCTTTCTCCAATAATAATCAAAACAACTACAAAAAATAGTAATATCTTTAAAAATTAATATTGAACAGGGAAAAAATCACAATATGATTATTAGCAATGAATCAGGAAAGTTGGGTTGTTTTCCCCACTCACCACTTCCATCTTCTCCTCCTCCTTCTCTTTCTTTTCCTTCTCCTTCTTCTTGGCTTTGGCTGTGATGGAGAGAACAGCGGTGGATACCTGGCATGAGAGAGAGAGAGAGAGAGAGAGAGAGAGAGAGAGAGCACAGACATTTCCACGACGTCAGACGTTACCACAGACATTAAGACCTTCTACAAACATGGCTTAAAATGTACAAAACTAGTGAACCACAAAATAAATGTCTTTCATTACATTCTCCAAGGGCAGGATTGGATTGTGAAATGAGCAACTGAGAAAAAAAAAAAAAGGCCAGAGATTCTACAATAATAAACACGACGGGCAGGAAAATGATGAGTCTTTACAGGGAGGGTTCGAAATTATTTGCAAATCAATACGGAGCGGGATCAGCTTTCCTGAACTAATAATTTCAGAAAAAGGGAAAGCAAAACAAGCTGATGTGCTGCGGCGCCTCAGTGCTCACCTTCTCCTTCTCCTTCTCTTTGGGAACCTCCAGAGCTGGTGGGTAGGCGAAGGTGGAGGGCTTACAGTTGGAGCGGTACTGCACCTTAGGCATCTGAAAAAGAGAGAGGAGAATAAAAACACAGTGTAACTTAAAATGAGCTGACTGACGTTCTCGCTACAGTACAGAGCACCTGTTTGAAGCACCCTCTAAGAGACAGCCACTTAGCGTCATCTACTACAGGCTGTATTTTATAATCCTTCTTGAATGATGTTCAAGGACTTGGCACTTCCTATTCCTTCAGTTACTTCAAAACAGACACCTTTAAGCAAGGGAATCCTCTGTTACCTGAAAAAAAATGCTTGCAGAGAGGTTGAAGCTGGAGAAAGCCTGGCTTACATTAGCTCAGTCTGAACCCATTTGAATACTTGACCAGTTACACAAGAGGGGGTTGCTTGTGACAATGCTTTCCTCCTAATAGCTGCAGACTGAAACTTAAGTGAAAATGAAGAACTGCTCTGTCAGATTTACCTAGACAAACATTAAAGAGGATCTCCAGCGACAGCAGCACCAGGTCCCTTCTGTTCAGTGTAAGCCTTCACATTATAACAGCTCACTGAAACGAAATGATTTAAACTGTCTCGATGGTCCAACAGAGCACCCCTGCAGCCTTTAAAAAACACAGGGCAAGTGACAAGGATGTTCTTTTCACCGATGGTAAGGCTCAACGTCTGTGAAGGCTTGTGCTGTGCAGCAGAACTCGACCTGACAAACCTTTCCGGGGTGCGGCGAGTCTGTTAAACCCTGCTGTCCCCGGCCCTGGTTATTCAGGGATTTACACCGAGTATATTCTCTAGTGCTTTGTAACGTTGGGAATTCACAAAACCTCAAAAGGGTGTCAGTGTCCCAGGTGTCAGGTGCTGCTGATTCGGGTAGGACAGAAGAGCTTAAGCTCATCTAATACCAGTTTAACACCACAATATGTCACGCTGATCCTTTGGCACCAGAGTGCGAGTGGCAGGCGGCCAGAACAGGCAAAAAGTCAGGAGAGCCTTGTTAAGAGTCGGCTGCTGGTTACAGTTGTTCCCAAGACGAGAGGCTAAATATTTCCTGCACGACATGCAGCAATAAATACAAGCTCAGCAGCCATATTTTAGACCTCATGTTGCTGTTTCCTACATACAAAACAAGGCTCACCTATAAACACATAATAAACACATAGGTGGGGCTAATCTACCAGACACAATAGGCCACTTTAAACATGTTGTGGTTGAGGTTTGTAAATAATAAAACGCTTCGGTACCTTGAGGTCTTTGTTGAGGCCGATTATAGCGGTTGGTGTGAAGGCCAAGGACAGGAAGTGGGAAAGAGGGAACCAGAACCAGAACTGAGTGAAGACCAGCAGGCCGACCACTGACGGCATGTGAGTGTGACCCGTCCTGGACTGCAGGAAGATGGACACGTTACGTCCACCTGGACGACAGAAAGCACAAAGGTTAGAGCATTTTAGTAAAATGAGACAAGAAAGGCTTAAAGACCACGATGGCAGGTTCTCAAATTTTCTGTCACCTTTGACCCCCTAAGGAAGAACCCCTGATTATGTTAACACTGATTTAGCTGGTTTGGACTCCGATGTTTCTCTATGTTAGAGTTAATACGTTTTTAAGCTGCTGGTTCTTTTTTGATCTTCAGACGGACCCACGTGTTTACAGTCATCTCTAATGTTTCTTATGGGCCAAAGATAACATGGTCCGCAGCACTGGATATAATTTGCTACCATCATAGCCTAGTGCTAATTCCAAAATTATCAGTCGTACATTTCCAAAAAGACCCCGTTTGTCGGTGCCCACAACATAAAGGACACACTCATTTATTATTGAACCTACTTCTGCTTTATGTGCAAACCACTGATGAGAGGGAGCTCTTGTCTAAATTACAGTCTGAAAACAAGGAGAGCGCTGAAAAGCAGCAAACCTCAAGCAAGCCGCAATGATACAAATGAAATGCTGAGCGCCGCTGGTCGTCAACACCTAACATAAACAGACTGAAACCCAGGTCACAGGCTAAGTCGAGGTGAAAACGGAAAAGAAAAGGAAACTGTGCTTTGAACAATAACCAGAATGCTGATGGCGAAAACAGCTTTTTTCTTTCATGTGACACAGTTACAGTTGATAGTGAAACACATTATTTGAGACTTGGCAGAGTAATCAGATGATGAGGGAGTAAGAGGTTAACAGGGGTACAGACCAGGATGTTCACCACCCAAAGGAGCTTTGTCCTTCTGGCTTCATTTTGTGTGATCCGTTGATCTCAGGGCAGAATATAAAATATGAGGATGTGCATGGCAAGACAATTACATCCAGGAACGCATTGTCTAAAGCATCCTGCATGACAGGCCTCATTCATTATCATCAGATTTGAGCTGGACAGGGCATTAATAAGTGATCTACATCCAAAGAGGTGTGTCTGCCATCCTGAAAAGATCCCAAATGCCTTTTCCATCTACATCTGAGCAGTTACAGTTTATACACAGCTCCTTTTCAGTTTGATGTTCACCAAATAATGAAAGCAAAGAGTTAAGAGCCTTCCCCTGAGTAATTACTACAATGATTATTATCTCATGCAGCAAGTAGCTTCTCATTTATTAAACAGCCATGTTGGAAGACATCTCCCAAGGAGGTGGGAAAGATGTGATTTGTTCTAGCAGGGTCACGTAAAATGCAAAGACTAAACAGCAGCATTGTGTGGCGAAAAACAAGGTCACCTGACTGTCCGAATATGGTGAATGACCAGATTTTCCTCACGCCAGGTTTCATGGACCGGTCACCACAGAGCCCACAACTTAACCCCACTGAGAATCTTTAGCATTGTTCTGGAGGACATTTCAGAGGTGCTACTCTCCCATCAATAACACAAGAACTTGGCAACAAAAAATAAAGAAACACTGAAAGGAAATATTATATAATTTTTTTTAATTTTTTTTCTTTGTCCAGGCAGTGTATCTCAGCTTGAAGGTTCAAAAATATCAAGATGTTCTGCTGACTTCAACAAAAAGACATCTATTTATATCGTATTTTATTTTTATCTATGAAGATGGCTAGAAGGGTGATTAACAGGGGTCAAGGGTGTAACTTGAAAGAGCAAAAGAATAACAGCCCACCCAAGCAATTCTTGGATAAACAGAAGGGAGGGATGGCAGAAGACAGAAAGAGGGGGAAGAGGAAGCGCAGCCAGGATGAATTCATCATTTCTATAGAGATAAAGAGAAAACCACCTCTTTTTTTTAATGACAAGGTTACTAGGGAGTAGCCCTTCCAACTAAAAGTAATATCAGCCTAAACAATAGCACTTAAATCATCTGCTGCCCTCTTCTCCTGCAGCGACTCTAACCTGAGGTCACTCGGATGATTTAATTACGGGGCCTTATCTTCAAATCTGAGCCGGTGTACGAGACATTCCAGTCCCACGGGCTCAACGTTGGCCAGAATGAGTAACGAGGCTAGCTCAACGCACCACGAGCGTGTGCTTGAGAGTCTCTTAAATACTTAGAAGAGCTTGAGTGCACTTCAGTAACAGGTTCTCCCCCACCCGCTGTTTTTGCCAACTCTGACTTTGGTGGGCCAATTTTCATTCCAAGGAGTTGGTGAGGGAGGTGCGCAGATCCACTGCGATCCCTCAAAAAGGTGTAACATGACTACATCGACAGCCAGCCTGCGTGTTTGGGTGTGAAGAAACAGCTCAATCGAATAAAAACAACAAGACGTGGCATGATTTGGTTTTTCTTCTTGTTTTTTCTTTTTTTTTTTTTTTACATAAGAATGCGAAAGCTAATTACACTTGATTCACAGACTGCATCAAATACTGGGAGAAAGCCTGAAAATACAGGCGGGAGGAAAAGACGTGGACGCAAAGTGAGAGAAGAAAAGCAGGAGACTGACGGCTTTCAGGGTAATGAGCACCAGTTATCATGAAACTGAGCTCTAATCGCTTCCGCCAGTCAAATTAAATACAATTACCCCTGCACCTCAAACACTCCCAAGGCCCTGGAAGGACGAGAATACTTAAACATTCGTACCGCATGAGCCTGAGCATGTCTGACATTCGAACGGGAGTAGTGTATATTCTGCATTGAAAACAGGGCTAAGCAGCTTGTGCAGGAAAGAGAGAGTGGGAAGAATCAGGGGTTTTGGTCTCACGCAGGGACATCCTGGCCTGAATTTATTGCGCCTGATTTGAAGCATGATGGAAATCCTGTCGGTCATCAACATGGATAATCTACCCAGAACAAAATGACCGTTAATCAGAGAGCAAGAGGGGCCGAGTTAACAGCGAGCCAATGCTGTGCTTAATGAAGAAAAGAAAAGAAAAGAAAAAAGTGTCGTGTAAAGGTGCTCGGGTTCACTTTGAGAAGAATGCAACACCTGAGAGTGTATTTCAGTGTGTTTCCCTGCTATTAAAACACACATGCTTGTATTTAGATGAAACCCTTACACTGGGGTTTTCTTTTTGCATACATATGAGTGTATGTATAGCTCTCCATGTGATGATATGCAGCTCTGTAGGACCTCACACACACACAAGCTGCTTGCTTGTGTCTACAAACAGCCGCACAGACACACAAACACAGAGACTATCAGACAAACAATAATTACCGCAGGGAGACCAACGGGCCATATGGCTGCGAGCAGAGCGGAGCTGAGGTACCGGCTGCCAGGCGCTAATGCACCTTTAGCATGATCTGTTCCAGAAACGCAATGCACGGGTGGTCAGCCAAAGGAGGGGGTTACTGTTTGCTCGAGTGCAAAGGAACTCCAATTAAGGCGCACACAAAACCACAAACCCACCTAACATTTAGAGCCGTTCACTTGTTTTACCTTGTAATTAAGAATTACACATCTTTTTGTACTCCACTAAGTGGTGAAGGCATGTAAGGCAGGCGGGACCGCATACCCATTCATTCTCTCACTCAGTGACTGACATGGATACACCCACAGCAACTCTGTTTGGAGACCGACCTGCATCGAGGATTCCCTGGGCCAGGATGGCGCCGAACTTGGCCATGACGTCATCGTGCTTGTCGTTGATCACCTTTGCGTAAAGTTGCCTGAACTGGTTCACCTAGAGTTAAGATGAAATTAGGAAAATTAATTTAAAAATACACTGCAATAAAGCAGGAGGTGCAACAACATATAAAGGAAAGAGCAAAGATTTTAAATGCAGTCGTCGCAGGCTTTAACGCATTTATCAGATTCACTCAGTATCTGCAGAATATTTACAGCACATCAGCTTCGTGACACCTGCGGTGATGATGATGTACCTGTCAGAGTTCCAACATCAACAACATAAAGTTTTGTTTTTGCAAATAAGCTAAGTCAATGCTCTGCTGGGTTGCTTTCAACATATTTGGCCTAATTTTACCACCCGCAAACTATTGGCCTGTCTACAACTCTACAGCAGAACTGGAAATTACAATGGTAGGAGGTTGTGTTGGGGGGGGTGGGGTCATAGATATTCAGCTGCTAAAAAAAACCAAAACAACTACCTCTTGCAAAATCCTGCATACTGCCTCAAGGCTTACAGACCTTTGCTGTGCAGATGAAGACTCTTTGAAAATGCATCTGGTATTTCTTAACTGTCTATGACAAAGTATGCAGTGATTCAAGGGTGAGTGCGCGCAGTTATGCTGGGACTAGTCACTCTTCAGTCTTCCATGGCACAAACTTTTTTACTTCTGCGTTCACAATACTAATACTTTCTGCTTTCAGTCAAGTCTTCCCACCTTTCTTCCTTCTCACGGTTTATTCAGCAAAACCTCTGTCTCATTGGTATCGTATTATGAATCAGCCAAGACCGACGTGCAATAACAGAGCAGTTTTGTATTTCTACTCGTGTACATTTTACATCCAAAAGGAAGTTCCTCTGTTTTATAGTTATACTGAAGAGTGCAGACAGTCTCACTGAATGCTGGTCCTGCCTATTACACCTGCTCACTTACCTTGGGACAGGTGACTTCAGTCTGTTGGATCATGATGAGGGCAGAGGCGATGAGGGCGCCTTGTCTCACGTAATTTACAGGGTCGTTGGTCATGGGCTCCAAGAGATTGATGGCCTCCTGTGACAAGAAACACAGAAGAGTAGGAAACATTGGTTTAAATATACAACATTTTCATTTTCAAACTGCAGGCCTGGAAATTATTCCTTCATATTTAACTCAAATTCATGATTTAAATGATAAAATGTTCTTAGAGGAGCTTTAAGCATTTCTCGAAGATTGGTACTGAAGATTAGACTGTTAAGACAGATGTGACGGTTTTGCTTCTATAAAATAATAAGGCAATTTTCAAAAATCAATGGACCGAGCCTTCATAATCTTGAAGGTCTTTTATAATTCAGTCTCTTGCACAGAATGATCTGTAGAACCTCACAGTAAGTTTTAGGTCATCAGGCTGAAAATGCCTCATTTATCTGTTAAAGCCCAAACAATCAGCATATTTTTATGCCGTAAACTTGAAGTACATCATTTTTCACAAAGAGGAGTAAATACAGTGATTTTGTTAACAAGCTAGTAGATGACATCAAATATTTACAAGGAAAAAATGAGCCATGTTTCCTAAAACAATTTAGAGAACTTCTGTGACATTATTTCTTTCTTTTCCAGAAAAAAACCCAACAACAATAAAATCACCTCTCTGATTTCTTTTGGAAAAAAATGCATGCAACTTTTTATTTTAAACTTTAAATGTATTTTATTATGAAAAAGGGAAAAAATCCCAACAGGAAAGATCAGTGCAACAGGGATATTTCTGTTTGGTCAAATACGGGAGAGGCAATTATCAACAGAGGCAACCAGACCTCACAAATTAATGACATTAGTGTCATTCATATCTGGTTGTCCTTGACAACTGTCCAACAATCAGTCTCCCATGATTACTGTGAATGAATGAGTGAGGCAGGGCTACCTCGCTGCCTCCTTCTTTCTGCTCTCCCCTGTGTTTTTCAGACAGTCTATCATTGTTACTTTTATTTCTCCTGAACAGAAATGACTGTAACCTACACCAGCAGGCTCAGAAGGAGGCGTCAGCTCCACCGAGGAAAGAGAAACAAACTAGGATGATGACAGTGGAGGTAAAATAAACCATGTTTCATGAATGTCTTCAGCTCAGCTGGGTGAGACACTCGTGCACCAGGATGATATGTTAAGAGTGGAAAGCCAACACTAGTCCACCACATCCTGCCCGTGATATGTTCTTGGAAGGACATAGTGGTGGGGTGGAGGTGGGGTAATTAAAAGTATTTACTGTCAGATCCAATCAAGTGCAGCGGACTGGTTACTTAAGATCACGTTAATCCATATCCAGGGTTTTCTTCATGTTTGAGCTCCAGTGTGGCTCAGTCTTTAAATTAGACTCATTTGAGCTCTGCTAATAACTGTCTGCAGGCTTGTGCAAATAAATAGAGCAACGCAGAGCACAGTCTAACGCCACGTAACTTCCAGTTTATTACACACTTATAAAACAGTATCACATGACAGGTCTCGTTAGTCTGCTTGGTGTTAAGATTACATTTCCACACATTTTTTTTTTTGGGGGGGGTTTGAACGGTGTTTCCATCAGGTCCACCAAACAAAGTGAACTTTTTCTTTTTTTTAAAGAAAATCACAAACAGCCTCGGTTAAAACATTCCTCAACTTTCCAGTTCACATCTCCTCCTTCAAGTATATAAACAGATCAGGAGCAGCAGCCCAGTAAATATGATCAAACCCAAGCTGTAAATGACAGCAAAGAAATGTGCATCCTCTAAATAGGTGACCCAGTTCCTTGGTCACAACATCATCACTCCTCTAACGTACTCGAGTTCTTATTCGAGGGAAAAACCAAGCGGTGGAGCTCCGGAGCCGATCACGTCTGCAGCACGCCTCTGGGCTGACTTGGTCCAAAATATTCTCCTTAACGCTCGAGTCTCAGTGAGGAAGAGGGTGCAAAGAGGATGCTATCATTCTGCTGAGGCTGCGTCACCCAAGACTGAGCAGCCAACATCTCAGGGAGCGACAGCACTCCTGTCTTCTGTCCTCTTCCCTCCCTCTTTTTGGAGAAGCCAAACAAAATGCATGCTAACTCATCTGCAATTAACCCTTTTCCCTCTGTGCTGAATAGGAGTATCTACAAAGCAGTGTAAGGAAATTGTGGCAGGACATTACTGTACTCTTGAAACAGATGAAGTTCAAATGCAGTCTTCTCCCATGGTCTTGGTGTAATTAGTTTTTTGACAATGCCATAAATTTTTGCATTTCGTCTTATGCCATCATTCTGTGTGACATAAGAAAGCAGACAACCTCTTGTAGATGCTCCTGCAGAGGTTACAGACGTCAGTCTGTACTCGCTCACCCCAGCCCCACAGGGAAGCTATCAATTTAAAGAGAAACTGTTTATTCAGCATAGATAATCTTTACATCGCTGATGCACATTACGCCAAGAGGAGAAAGAAGCCGCATGGGACAAATGAAGTCAGCAGGTGTAATGCTGCGTTTGTGGTAAAGGAAATGCTATGTAAGCTTTTCTTTGACCCATAGTTTAAAAAAAAAATTATTCTAGCTATGATTACCAACTCCAGGAGGAGTAAGTGCTTTGTAAAGACATATTTAAAAGAGAGAAAAAGTTCAGGTCTAGTTCTATGCTTAAATCAATATAGTTCACAAGACACAGCTGGAAGACTGGACAATTTTTAAAAGGTTGAAGCCCTCTATTAACCTCAAGTAAAGAGAAAACCAGCGACACCATTGTAAGATATTTTCCTCTTTTTTTAAAAAAACATGTTGTTGATAACATATTAGTCTATATTCTAGTGCAAGTCCGGCTAGCAAAATCCAATGTTTCCTGCCAGTTTTTTATTTTGAACTATTGCAGTACGTGTTGATAGCAGCTGCTCAGAAACAAGACAGAACATATTTTTGGAGCAGAAGAAGGAAAAGACACTGACCTTGTTGCCTGTCCCTGCACAGCAGATGCCCAGAGCCATGGCAGCCCCACAGCGTACATGAGGGTTGTAACTTTCTGACAAGAGAGAAACCACACTGGGACACTGCTCTGGGGTCCTGGAGACACAAAGGGGTAGAAAGAAGAGGCACTCGAAGTTAATCACAGACAAATGTCATTAATCAGTTCAGATTGCTGTTGGACTAATCACAGCTTTCTGGATGCTGTGATTTATCAAAGAAAAATTAAACAATCAGAAACTCTCACAAACTTCCCAAATCTTTACATTTGGTTCTCACTTGGATTAAAATTTTTTGTTTATGTATATTAACCACATGGTAAAAACATTACAAATTCCTACAAATGTGAAGGAATGTGCTAAATAAACACATTTTTACCAGCACCGCTTTAGTCATATAGGCACAACCTGCAAGATCATATCAAAATTTAGCTCAGCGGGTGACAGTTGTTATTGTTTTCTGAGTAAAAATTATCTTAGCTAAAAAAAAACTAAACAAAAAACACTTTAAAGCAAAATATGCACGGGCACACGCAAACACACAAAAGAGGAGGGGAAAAAAACAAAAACATGATGTTGAACATTATCTGATAATTCCCTTGTGATAACAACGGCTCTGCCCGGGCTTGAATTGGTAGGCTGATTGGTGAGATCATGCAGAATTTTGCATGAAGAGTTGGTCTGCTTTAAACTGCAAACGGATGCCAATCAGTGACTCAAGGATCACAGAAAACGGCCGCATTTAACTAACTGACCCAGCAATGCTATAGTGGAAATAAAGAGGCTGTCCCTGTTTCTCACATAACACTAAAAGCTCAATGATCCACAGAAGAAATAGAAGAGCAGGAGAATGAAACAGTGGTGCTTATTGGATTCTAGTTGGTTTAAAAAAAAAAAAAAAAGGCTTTAAACTGTGTTTGTGTATATGCCGAATTATTCTACAAATGTGTTATATAACTATAAAGCATAGAAAGAAATGTTTGAAGCAGTCTTTTTACTCATCATTAAAAACAGTCGCGTTAATGGACAGAATATATAACCTATTCAACAGGAGTAGAAAACACTATAGACTGGAAATATAGACTGGAAAAACTGCATCTTGGAATTAATAAGTTGCCCCTTCAGAAAAATATGTCATAATAAGATTAACACACACACACACACACACACACACAAAAAAAGCCACAAACTCTTAAACTGTCCATCAATATGGAGGCATGTCCGCAGTGAGTAATCTGCACTGGTCTGTCTGGAATTAAAAGCTCAGCTCGACCATTATATTAGGATTTAGCGAGATCACAAGTGGCAATCACTGAGAGATTTGGATCAGATTTCAGTGTCACCTCCAGAGGTTTTTTTCTATTCTGGTAGAGTGACCGACGGTGCCCTTCAATCTACATTTGGGTGAGAGCCAAACTGTAAAGGGCTCACACAGAATAAGCATTTAGGTTAAATAAAAATATTTATGATGCTTTTTTGAAACTGACTGCACAATAGCTTGAAGCACACCTTGAGAAAACTTTGGCGATTGGTTATCTGAATAGCTCAATCTGAAGCCTTTTCAGCTTTTTTCAGTAAAAGATTACCTTTAACCACCATCAAAATAGAAGAAGTGAGATGGAGAGAAGAAATCAATATTCAGCATTTGTTTCACATGAAAGCCTGTGAAGCTGTGACGTCTGGAATTCGACTTCAAGTTCAATATCCTGGTAATGCGTGATGGACTTAAAAACCTCAGAATTAACTCAAAGGAAAGAGACGAGGAAAAAAAAACGGAGCACCAAGTTTATGACTCCACTCAAAGTCAAAGTTGCAGGTGTAGAGCACAGAAAAAAAATCTTAAAACATGTAATTTTTCTGCATGAAATGTGACAGGCAGTCATTGATGTGGTCTTGCTGTATGACTGCAGATCACATTCGGTTGCTTCCTGTCTGTTACAGGAAGCAGTTGTAAAATACATCATGAAAAACACCTGGACAATGTTAATTTTAGACAAGAGGTCATGTGGCTTTTATAGTTTACGCTAAAAGGTAATCAAAATTCATCCAAAGAGTAAACAAAACAAACACGTGCTATAATAATAAGTGATAAGCAGCTGCCAAAGGGCAGACTGTTAACTTGTTAAACTGCTTAAACTGGGAGAAAAAAAAAAGTGTCACGTCTAATGGTACATAACGTTTTTATTTCCTTTTATGTTGCAGCAGTTTAAAAGTTGGCAAACATGCAGATCCCAAGAAATAAGATTAGTTATCATACTGAAAACATGTTCGGGTAAAAGCAGCTGTTGGAGAGATAGATGCTGCCTCTAATCACAGTGCTACACCTGATGTGATGATTTAAGCATTTAAAAATTTTTAAACTTCTGGGACTGGAGAGATTAAACTTCATTAAAGGATAAGCAAAGTAAAAGAGAGCAGATTATCTTATGCATGTACTGCCACCTTGACAGAAACAAGGGGCATGTATCATCTAAAATATCCAAGGGTACACTCTGAACTTCTCACTTAAAAAAAATAAATAAATAAATAAATCTGCTTTTAAAAGCAAAAAAGCAAAGCAACATCATGACTAGAAGCAAAAAAATCTACAGAGAAAACAAAAATATACATAAATAGGGGATAATTTCTTAAAATCTATATCATCTATTAAAAAAGGTTTCCTGAGATTTTCTCAATGTGAGCTCACTGAGGACAAAAGGCTTTAACAGCTATGTAGTATAAGTACATTTTCAAGCATGTACCTCTACACAAAAGGTTCCCCCCATACAGTGCTCCTACCTCCCCTCTTCTTCGAGCAGAGGAGTGAACAGAAAGTGACAAATATAAACAGTAGGACGGCGGTGTTGAAGGAAATTACCTCCCAGAACAACTGGCATGTTGCCATCATGAAGACATTCATCTGTTTTGTATAGAGTCTGAGTCACTTGCAAGCAGAAGGGGGAGGGAGGGGACGAGAGAGAGAGAGCATGAGCTGATCGCAGGCTGCAGACGAGAGGCAACGAGTGAGAACGGGAGAGCAGCAGAGGAGCAACAACATCTGAAAGTTTTAAACCTGTGATCGCGGTAGGTGACGCGCGGCGAGACTGGAAGTTCCTCCAACATGTGGAAGCGAATAAATTCCACATCACGGACCGCTTCAGACTAAGACAGATTTAGGATTTGCTGCTGACGGAGGGCGTTCTCTGTCACATTCTTCTATGTGAAGGGAAGAAATTTAAAGATGAGATAGGAGACATTAAAAGAGACTGCTGTCCCACCTTACAAGGTGTGCAAAGAGTGAAATGCACGGGGTGTCAAGCGGCTCTCTTTTCCCAGCTCAGAATACTGTTTTAGTGTTCAACAGCGCTAAGACGTAAAGGTTTGGGAAAAGACTTAAAGAGCTGAAAACACAAAAGGAGAACAGCTAACATTACCTTGGGAAACAGGTAAGAAACTTTTGCATAACTATCACAATACTAGTTTATTTTTTTATTTGAAAATGGGTTTCGACATCATTTAAACCACTGCTTTGGAAGGTATATAAATTCAAAATCCTACACATTCATCTACTAATTTTAATCAACAAATATCAGCTGAAACACTGTACAAACAACTTGCATCTTTTATTAACCTTTAACTGTATAACAGAAGAAATCTGAAAAGCTTTTAAGCCATCACTCTGTTTTCCCAGCTTGGCATTCACATAACTCATGATCTGACTGTCGTTGCTCTATTTATTACTTACCATTGCTGTATTTCGTCATTATTCGGGTAAAGAAAATGACTAATCACTACCCCTTTAACAGACCTATTTCTTCTTTGAAGTGGATGTCAAGAGTGTCAGCTGCCTGGGAAAGTGAGGACCCCTGCTCACTTGCGGAACATCGCACTGTGGAGCTACTAATCGTGTTGGGATTATTGCCAGCTTTGGATTTTATAAGAACAAAGATCATCTTCGTTTGGCTTTTACGGGATGCAGGATCTTGTGTGCTGCCCCTGAACTGTCTCACCCTACCCTGTGCCCTTGCCTGTGGGACCCAGTGACCATGCTGACCGAGTCTCCCAGACCAGAAAGATTAGAGCCCCGACCTACACTCAAGCCCGCTGTATGCTCAGCAGCACCCTGTCTCAGCCAGCCATGGCACAGCTCGAGGCTAACAGCTCACACGCAGGCAAAGTGTCTGAGATTCAGCTGAAATGGGCTGCCTTGCTCATTGTCATGGTCATCATCCCCACGATCGGAGGAAACATCCTGGTCATTCTCGCTGTGTCGCTGGAGAAAAAGCTGCAGAATGCTACCAACTACTTTCTAATGTCACTTGCTGTAGCCGATCTGCTGGTGGGACTCCTAGTGATGCCCATTGCATTGGTCACTGTTCTCTACAGTAAGTTTAGCATGGAGCTTTGGCTTTGACAGCTTCATTGCACATATACTGCATATGCTTTTTTACATTATATGGGTAGTATTAAAGCTGCACAGGTAAAAATCCTAGAAACCCAAGCATAACATTTCTTATTTTTTCCCTTTTAAAAGGTCGTTTACATTTATTTAAAAAAAAAAAAATCACAATATATTTTATTATGCTTACAAAATAAACAGTATTTAAACCCCAGACGCTCGCCCAGCAAACAACTGCCAACATTCCCTCACCCATGTCTAAGGTGTGACTCTGAACAAAGCACCATTGGAATGATTATATTTCTTTCTTTAATATAGTAAATGGCCTGTATTTGTATAGCGCTTTACATATCCAGTCATCCACCCATTCACACACACGGACACTGGCGCCACCGGGCCCTCTGACCACCACCAGTAGGCAACGGGTGAAGTGTCTTGCCCAAGGACACAACGACCGAGACTGTCGGAGCCGGGGCTCGAACCGATTACAAGGCGAACTCCCAACTCTTGAGCCACGATCGCCCCGACAGATCATAATCTGTCATAATATTCAGAAGAACACTGAAAATTGATGTCCAAACCACCAACAAATTTTGAAAACAATTTTTTAAAGTGAGTTCAGGAGTGACCGAAGTGATTTAATGAAGAATGTCCCCTAATTCACAGCAAACTTGTATTAAACCTTCATTAGGCGTTAATATCTGCATGACGACCAGAAGACTTGGGGATAACAGAAGAGGAGAAAAACAATTTGAGAGGCAGTATTAGATCCAATCAAGACTATCTCTAAACAAATTATTCTAGATGAAATAGAACAAGAGATAGTGGACGGTGAACAGTCTACTTTCTCTGGCAAAGGTTTGGCGCCAGGTCCTTGCCTCTGGGACTATTACCAATGGAAAGCCATTTTTCCATTAATTCCATTAATAGTGTTGTGCAAATACAGCTGCACAGGAACTGATTTAGACTTGTATCATCTTTTTTTTCTCTTCATACCACAACAAAATACAGAGCTATGGCAAAGCTACGCATTATTCTCCATTAGTTCAATTGAAAGATAATGAGCTGGATTATAATTATGCCTAACACACAAGAGCGCAGATGTGGATGCGTCACACTGAAAGCTGCACAAGTAAGATTGCTCAGAGATGCTGCTTAAGCGCTTACCTTAACGCAGAATCTAATTAAAGAAGGGCTTTACAATTAATCTGCCATTGCATCTATTTCTGTAACAAATCTGTGTCTGGAAACATGCTATTTAAATTCTGACTGGATCGCTGGATTGAAAAGGATACCAGCTATAAGGGTTTTACATCACTCTCCACATTAGAAACATATAAAGCCTGTTCATCAGTCTACCAGGAAGCTTAATCCCCTTTCACATTGCTATAATTGAGCACACTGAGCCCAAAATTCAACCAGTAAACCCTCCAAAGAAGTTTTAGTCACAGCCAAAGGGGAAATCATCAGTAAAATTAGTATTTTAAACCAGACTTATTTTGGGTTCATTTACCCAAGCATAATAAACAGTTTAATTTATCAAACAGCCAGATATAACAACAAAACTCACAGATTTCTGTTCAACAAGCCTGTGCAGATTTTGTCCTTTCATATCATTCATTTTTGTATGCGCGCTTCAGTAGACACCGAAAGGCCCATTCTGATCCATGAAAAACCTGGGTATTGAGCTAAAAGCAGCTGGCTTTGAAACATAAAAGAAACTGAAAGGGTATTGATTTCTTTTTTCTTTGTTCAAACCATCACTTCAATACGGGAACCTGTAAAGCAATTTATCTAGGCCGAAAATATTTAGTCCTAAGAACTAGTCCAGTCACATAACTGAGAGAAAACACCAACCGTGATTAAAATGTATTTCTTTAATTTTTCCAGCAGTATTTCTATCTGCTAAAAGGTTACAAAGGTCTACAAAAACAAAAAACAGACTCCTAAAATATGCTCTGCTTTTGTGAAATATATTTTAAGACCCAGGCAGCTGTCATCCTCTCCTATTTAGAGAGAGATGAAGCGCTGAGGTGAACTGGAAGAGGTCATGAGGACACAGACAGAAACAGTGTGTTAGTGTGAAGGATAGCTAACGACGGTGCGGACAGTCATGCTGTGCCAACAACCTTTAGCGAAATAAACAAAGTCACATAGACAAGGTTATAGTACATTGGTACACTAATACCACAAATGTCAACACAACTAAACTAAATATTTCAGTGAAATCAGTGATACAACTGTAAGGTGGGGCCGATGAGCTGTGCTGGCTTGAAATAATCAGAAACAATAAAAACACACGTAAGCTGACAGACTAATAAAGCTGTGCGTGTGTTGTGTAAATTAAGACTGTTATCATTGTTAATTAAGGCTAGAGATGTGCTGGTCCGGTGTCCAGAGGTGTTTGCTTTGTAGCCGTGTGCAAATGATGAATGTGTTTGAAGTCCAATTTATCTTTTTAACCTTTATCCCCCTTCTTATAATCTAATAACAGGTGAGGAGGGTGCAGAGAGGCTAACAGCTAGTCGTTTGAAGTTCGTTAGTTAGTTACATTTCTTTTTCTTTTCAGCTCTATACAATGTCACTATAATTATTAGGCCTTTACCTTTAGCGATCCAATCACATATAAAAAAAATTTGATTTCTCTATTAACCAAAGTGTCTCCAGTTGAACAGCTATAACCTCCTTTTTATCTTCGATCATCCGTTCAGACTTGCTCGTGGAGTAAAGTAGTAGGGCAGGTAGAGCTGGCTGCAGCTGGCAGAGAAACCTACTTTACTTTGAATTAAAATATATAGGTTTCAAAGAAAAGATGATGCAACACACCCTTCCAGAAAATGTTTCTAGTATTCAGCCACTCTTCCACATCTGCTGAGCAGAAGTATACAGACACCTGGAAAATGTAAGAGGTCCTCTTGTTTAAAATATGAGCTATGTGAACAGAAACTCTTGTAAACTTAAAATAAATAAACTTGTAGCCAAAAAAGAAAAGACTAAGTGAGAAGCCAGCTCTCTACTAACCAATAATGTAGTAATTTAATACATTAGATTTTCTGAACTCCTCTATTCTATATGTTTTTTTTTTATTTAAAGAGCTGTGGCTATTGTAGCTGTTTCTACTGTGCAATGTGCTATAAACACATTCTTTCTTATACTTGCCAGAAATGCAAATTATTCTTATTCTTTTTTAAGTAATAACACTTCATCCCTATATTTTTTTAATAAAAGTCCTGCACTGTTGACTCTTAGACACCCACATCTGTTCAAATAGCAGTTTTGTAATCCTTATAAACCAAAAAAAAAGAAAAGAAAAAACATTGCAAATGACTTTGAGGTGCTGACACGAGCCTTGTATAACTAGGAACTACAGGAGAGCTCTGCTTTATGCTCCAAGTTTTTAATGGGCTGCCACGTGGTGGAACTAGGATGTTTTCAAAGGCAACCATAAAACAAAAAACTATTAAAAAAATAAGCTTACAAGGGCAGGATTGCTTTAGTAACATTGTAAAACTAATATAACAAATAAACACTTTCCAAAAGTGTCAATCATCTGTCATTTGGGGGGAGAAAAGCTTCCATGTCAAACTTAATCAAAACAGTACGAGAAAGCAGCGCAGTAAGGAGACGGAGGAGACGGGCATAACACAGGAAAATTCCAACAACTGTCTTTTACTATGTTAATGGATGACGAGACAAAAGCCAGAACAACTACTTGCCAGTTTTATACCCAGAACTCAAAATAAACACTACTGTTGAGCGCAGTCTCTGCCACATCTACATAAAGAGCTCCGAGCTCCATAAACACTCGGCGAACCCTCCTTTTTCCAGTAAAGTGATTCCTCACAGATAAACAAACAGCAATCATTTGCACGAGTGCTACTTCAAACCCGTTGCCATTGTCTGATATCTACCCTAACGGGCAGAGAGTATGACTGCATTCTTTTTGGCAAGAAAACGAGTTACACCACAAGTATATTAAACTATCTGCCAACTCTAATTTCCATCTCATCTTCTCTTTAGACTCTGGATGGCCTCTTCCTGAGTTTCTCTGCCCCATCTGGCTCTTCCTTGATGTGCTTTTTTCTACTGCATCCATCATGCACCTTTGTGCCATTTCACTGGATCGCTACATTGCCATCAAGAAGCCGATTCAACACAGCCAGTACAAATCCAGAGCCAAAGCGCTGGTCAAGATCGCACTGGTGTGGCTCATATCCATTTGTAAGTTTGCCAGTTCAGCCTTCTGCAAGTTTCTTTCTGCAAATTTTACACAGCTCTACAGCAGTCTTTAAAGTCAAAACTCAAAACATAAAAGCCCCAACAAGACCTGGTTTACACTCAGAAATGCATGCCGCATGACATAAAACAGCAACATATATATAAACAGCACTCATATGATTTAAAGTCCACTGTGACTTTAAATCACATCCAAGTTTTAAAATAAAAGGTAAAATCAGCTGCATCTCAAAAACTTACGTTAAATACATGAAAACACCTTTACAGCACAGTACAGCTCAGTACTCACACCACTAAGGGAACATTCACTTTGGCTGTCAGGTGTGGCTTTATTTAAACTTTTAAAGCTTACTGTACACCATGGCTTATTTTGAGGGGGGTGACGACATGCCAGGAATGATTAGTTTACTAAATTTTGTAAACACAAAGATGCTGCAATCAGTCTTGCCTTGTTATTGGAGACACATTTCAGTAAAAGCAGCTCTTTCTCTCAAATGAAAAATTACTGCATTTGCAGAAAAAAAACAAAACAAATGCAAGCCAGTAAGCTGTTCATCAAATGAGTGTGGTAATAACCAGTGTTTTCCAGTATTTAATGTTGTTGTCGTTTTTCTAGGTATTGCAATTCCAATTCCTATTAGGGGCCTTAAGAACTACCACCTTCCCAACAACATCACCTTCAACAGCAACCACACGTGCCTGCTGAAACCAACCACCTTCTGGGATTTTATCATATTTGGCTCTTTGTCAGCATTCTTCATCCCTTTGACTATCATGATGGTCATCTATCTACTCACTGTCCATGTGTTGCGCAAAAAGGTTTATTTGCTCAGGTCAAAGGTCACTCAGCGTTTTAGCTCTCCGGCGGTGTCCACAGTTTTTCAAAGGGAGCAGTCTATGGCTTCAACTGAAGCCGAGCAAATGAATGTGCTGGACAGCAGACTTGCCCGGATGCAGGAAAAGCCAAATGCAGGCACCACGATCGCTCACACGCCATACGAACAGTCCTTTCGCAGGATGTCAACAATGGGCAAGAAGTCCATGCAGACTCTGAGCAACGAGCAGCGTGCATCCAAGGTACTGGGCATAGTCTTCCTCCTGTTTGTAGTCATGTGGTGCCCTTTCTTTATTACAAATATCACCTCAGTGCTATGCAAAGGGTGTGATCCCAACGTCATTGCCCGGCTCATGGAGATCTTTGTTTGGGTGGGTTACGTGTCATCAGGTATTAACCCGCTGGTCTACACCCTATTCAACAAAACTTTCAGGCAGGCGTTCACACGTTACATCACCTGTAATTACAGGAGCTGTGCCAGTAACCTGTCAGGAGGACATCTGAGGCCATCAACTGCAGAGTGGACTCTAACAAGGATTTCAATCAAATCTTCCATGGCAGAGAACTCTAAGCTATTCATGAAACGGGGAATGAAGAACGGCATTGGAGCTGTGGCCTACCAAAGTCCGCTGAGGTGTCGGCAGCCACCTGTACAGTCATCTAGTGGTGTTGTGCTAGACACAATACTTCTGACTGAAAATGAAGATGATAAGCAGGAGGAACATGTTAGCTGTGTATAGACTATGGACACGCAAAGCAAATGAATATAAATCGGGGGTGGGGTGGGGGAGGGGTACTTAAAGTGGATAAAATTTATGTTGCAAATTTTAATTCTTTCAAGACCAAGGCTTGTCACAAACAGATGTTTCTGTCAATTGGATACATTTAATGGCAAGACAACAAACCCCAAACTGTTCATAATCTTTTGTAGCGCACACCTAGAGGGCAAAACACCAAAATGCTGGCTAACTCAGAGCATCAGAGCACCAGAGAACTCATTTTTAATATGTTACAAGCTGCAAATGTCCAGATCAACTTTCAAAAACACTGATATTTAAAATACTGCATGTTTTTCCATACTTGTAAAGTGTACATTGCACAAGCTGCAGTCCATTTGGCAATATTTGCAATATGTAACAATATCCCCCCAGTGCACTTACACTGCCACCAGCACATACACAAAAAAAACCCCAAAACAAAAACAACAGTAGGTGCAGGTCTATCTATTTTTGATTGAGATGGGTCACTAATGCCACGTTTGGAAGGTGAAACTCATCTGTTAAGTTTATAATAATGTAATATAATTTAGCCATTGGTGTGATTTGGCAGCTGTATTTGTACGGCAGCCTCAGGAGAGGTGTGTTAGCATTTAGTGCCATTATCTTTACTTGCCCAGCAGCTGTAAACAACTGAGCGGCTTGTGAACATTAGCTGGCATTTTGGTTTAATAACTCTGGTGAAAGTAAAGCACATGGAGTCTAAGGAAGGCTTGTTTTGCCCTCCAGGGTTGAAGGTGGTGACCTCACTTAGAAACTAGTAAGTGATCGCTAATGTTTGTTTACATCAGTTACACAAGGATCTATTTTCAACTATGAACACTACATCCACAAAGTTCAGGACATCATGATGACCTGGAAACTCCCTGAATGCAGTATACAGTACATTTCCTATTCTGATGCTTTCAACTTTTGCTGTCTAAATATGCTGTAAACCATCTACATGCTTATATTCTGTCAAGACAACACAGACAGACATAAACGCCTTGCACTCTTGAAACGATACTTAATATATTTGCTGGACCTTTGAAAAGCACTCTTATACGTGTATCGCAGCCTGCTGCTTTGACATGTTAAAAAGATGTCCACTTAAAAAGACTGTACACAGAAAATGTTCACTTTAAATGGAAATCTACATGTGTTTAATAAAATATTTCTTGTGTTCCTGATAAAAAGGCCAAATTCTAACCATCTGTGTGTTATGCTGTTGATCTCCATATTCATATGTTACTGTAATGTGATCAGAAAAAATGGCCTCTATCATAAATAAGGGCTGGGCAAAACAAAACACAGCATAACAGCCACAGTAAGACAAACAAAACAAACCAAAAAAGGCTATTCACTTTTCCCCAAATCATAAACACCAAAGCAGATAACAGAGTTTGGCAATAAAAGCACTGCTATTTACACTGAAAAAGAAAAATACGAATACTGTAACGACAGCATATTTAAGGAGCAATTCCTGATTTCTCTGTTTAAAAATATCCAGGAAAACAGCATAAATTCAACTAAACTAAAATCCTAATTAGTTATATTCCTGCATAGACTGTGTCACTGTTAAACAAAAGACAAACAAACAAACTGGAACTCTGCTGATTAAGTATGAAAAAGCTGAAACGTAAGGCATTCAAACTTGGCTCTTCTTGTGAGGCGGAGTGCATGCAGTTATTCTTAAGGCATTAGGGTGGGAAATCAGAGAAGAGCAAGCAAACTAAATAGCTCTGGTTCACAAGTCTTTCTAAACACAGAGAAAATTTACACAAGGTTTATGTAGCGGCCGATTGATCACAGGATATCACATGGCCTTTTTGGGCTTAAAAATGCACACCCTGATGTTTGTGAAGTGGCCAGGCGGTCTGCTTAGCACGAGCCCTGCTCTATGGTGGGTAAGCACTGATGTTAGTGGGATAAATGCCTGTAAATAACTGGAGAAGACAGTTAAAGTGATAAGGACCTCAGTGGTGTCATGGTCTGACAGAGGAACATCATTCATGAAGACCAGTAACTACTACTAAACTAAATTTTGACAACTCATTACCGCAAAATATAAAAAACACAAGGTCAGCCAGGAAAACTGAAGCAAAAAAGAAAGAAAATCAAACTGTTTCTGTGTCAGTAGTGACGTAGTGAATAACAAGAACCAGACTGGTCAAAGCCAACTAAGCTCCAGGACATCTGCATGGAAATGACATTCACTGGTTTCATTCATTTGCCAGCTGCTACATTAACTCGTTTGTGTTAGCCAATCAACCAACAAAACTTCACTTCACAAGTTAAAATCCCAAGCAAGCTAACTGTAGTAAAGCTAAATAAAACTCCCACAAGTAACCAAGAGATCAGCTGCTTGTAATGATGGAAAAACTGGTAAACTCCCTGTTCTCCTTCTAGTTTGTGGGGGACACCAGAGTATCCACAGGCACTCTGGTGCCACAGGTATCGGCTTTATAAAGTTACTGTGGCAGCTAATGCTATTAACCTTAATACGGATGGCTGTAGTTGTGCCATTTTCTTTTGCCGTAAGCATTCTGCAGGTCTTTTTTTAAGGTAATGATTTTTATTTATTAATTTACATATAACAAGCATATAAAATCATACTGAGTTTCTACTATAATGCACGTGCCTCTTTGTGCAGGTTGTTGTTCGTGTGCCAGCTGCGTTTAAGATAGACAGCCAGTTAGCGGCAGATGTGACACACACTGAAATCAACAACCATAAACCATCTAGCTTTAATTCTACCTCCCCTCAGCAAACAAAGACAACTGTGCAACTGTTTAAAATAAACGGACGGACAGCAAACTGAGCACTGATTGGTTGTCATTATATAACTTTTTTAAACTCTTCAAAAGATTAACATAAAGAAGCAGCATTTGTAATAACAATGATATTTAGAAAACCCTTCAGAATACCTTCCTTTTACCAGATGCATGATTTGATCTGCTCAAATAAGTATGTCTTTGTTCAAAGGTTGTGTTTTGCATAAAGCTGGAATTTTGGCACAAGTATTGAGGTTTTAAAGAGAAAGGCCTTTGGTGCATGTGGAAAAAACCAAAACAGAGTGTTCATAGTTTAAAGAATGGGGTCTGGCTTACCTGAACAAGATGAAGCCAATGGACTCAACAGCAGCCCGTCTGACATCATCATTCACATCACTCACCTTAACAGACAAAAGAAAGGCAGTCAATTAAACGGGACTTGATTTAATCTTAAAAATGCACATCCCCTACTACTCAGAGTAAAAGAAATATGCTCTACTATTAAGCTGTCTAATAAATTCAGTTAGCACCAAGTGCCACCTGCAGGACAAAAGTGGTTCACACCTCTGCAGTGATTTCTGTTAGCAAAGAGTTTTGCAAGATCATCCCTGAAAGAATACAGTGCTTTAAATAACTGGCACTAGTTTAATAACAGCAGCTACTAAAGCTTTGAAAACAAAAAGACAGATTAAGGGAGAAAATAAACAATCATACTTTTGACAATATTATGACTAGCAGCTATTATGAGGCCGGCCATTAGTGGATCTTCCATCCGCTTCAGTGCCATCATTATAAACCTGCACTCCCTTCAGTGACAGTGTTGTAAAGAAGGAAAAAAGGAAGCACTCACAGCGACATGTAGCAGGCGTCGGATGGCCTTGTTGTTCCCAGAGCCACAGTATGCCATTGCCACAGTGTACATACCAGAGCGCCGCAGGATGGGGTCCTACCGTAGACAGTGAAAGAAAGCAGAGCTTTAAGACTGTGTCTGGATACACAACTAAGATCAACATAATTTGAGTAATTTTCCACATCTAGATCTTGGCACAAAGTACAGAGGAAGAGTCTCACATGTGATGGGAAATACACACAACCTGAGGTTCAGTAAGTGCAGACGGGATTTGATACATCAAATATCGGCACAGTGAATTGTGAGCTTTACGGAGAGTAGTGACCTTTATGAAACAGACTGAGATTCTTTCCATTAAAGAATCAAACTTCTATTATTTTCTAGATATTGGTAAGTTGACCCTATGACAAAGACAATTGTCACTTTTTTTTGACAGAAGTTTCAACCTGATGGTGTACATAATTTGATTTTTGAGTGTTTTTTAGTCATACCTTGTCTCTACAGAGGCTTTCAATGAGGGCATCAGCCTCCTCCATACGTCCATACATGACCATGGCAATTCCTACTGCCAGGCCACGCAAGATCTTCTCGTGCTGCGTCTCCTGAGCGTAGCCCACCATGTCCTCGATCGCCTGAGCCGACTTGGAGCCCAGCATGACGAGACCAAGAGCCAACCCCGCAGCTTCACCTGGGAGGTCGCAGAAGCAGAAAAAATAAACAATAAACATGTGGAAGAGCATTCAGCTCTAACTTTATTGCACACACAGCTAGGCCTCTGAGAAAGGGGGTGACAAAGTGGGGGAAATTCCACAGGTGTGAAGCCTTTTGTTCTGTGTTTCTGAGGATGGGGGAAGAGACAAGGGGCAATCACGGTAAGAAGAGATAAGGTTATAAAAAATCCCCCACATTCTGGAGAGGGTTAACAGCTGTGAAAGTACTTTTGTCTGACTGTATTTAAACCAGGGCTGTGCTGTTCATCGGTAGAGAGACTGCTGCCAGTGCCCCATGATGGCGGCTCTCTCCAAGCATGCTTGTGTTTATTATTAAAAGTTGTTGGCCTACTGCTCACTGTGTCTGTAGGCTTTGTTAATTAAAATTCCATAACACATCACACAGGATTAAAAACAAACAAACAAAAAACCCTGCTTTTTTTTTGGGTCCACATACAATTAAAAAACATAACAAAACACATATTTAAAACGTCTGAAAGTTCTACTCTAATAAGGGATGTAGCAGAGATGCTCAAAACAAACAAAAATAAAAAACCAAATCATTCTTTGTCATATTTGTAGAAACATTATTATTAGTAAGCAGAACAGTAAGAAGCAAACTGGAAAGCCCCCCATTAAAATTCAAAAAGCCCCTTCACTGACAGGGCCTACGTACCAGTGACAGCATCATCCTGATAGAGGTTCGACTTGAGCAGATCGTAGACATCCTGCCTAGCCGTGCCCAATGCAGCCAAGCCCAGGCCAAGAGCACCGCCATGACGGACAATCTGTGACCGTGGAACAGAAAGCACACCATCAGTGAGAGCATAAAACTGACACAGAGACTTAAACTAGCCCCTGCTCTCTAAAAAGCTTTAGCTGGGGCACAAGCGTAACATTTATCTGACAACCAAGCATGAAACCAAACCTAAAAACTAACATCATTGCTGGCGTTCTTGAGTTGACTGAGCAGGTAGTCAATGATGTCCCCGCCATGGTTGGCATGAATGAGGCCCAGGGCATACAGCCCGCCTCCTTCCTGGTAGGCAGAGCCAGGGGAGGTATCTTTGGGCAAGTAGGTGGCCATCAACTGGAGCGCCTCTTTTTCATGACCCTGAAAGAAAGCATTTCAACATTTTGAACATTAGAAACACTTTTATCTTTGTCTAAAACATTCTGAGCAGGCGGTAAGACTAGAAAAGCATAACATTAGAACAAAATCCTTTCTGGTTTTCTTAGTATTACCATCATTGTGCCAGAACTCTACCTTGTGGATGACACCCAGACTTGCTGTCGCTGTGAATTTTGCCCAGTTTGTTGCTCTTGCCAGCCATTCTAAGTTTTCTCTACAAGAACAAAAAACACTTGGGTTATAGTCACTCGAAAACAACACGTTTATCAATATCCCTCTGTAATCTTTTCAGTGTTTTATCATCCTCCCAGCACAGTTACCTGAGGAACTGGTCACTTGTGGTTCCTGTGTGCATGAAGGAGTTGGCTATAACCGTAGCTGTGTGGCACACTGAATTTCGAACCGCGTCCTGGAGTAAAAGGAGGCACAAAAATCAGGGAATTTCAGGAAGTGGTCGCTACGGCACATTAAGTGACCTCAAGCAAAATGCAGTTCATCTGGTTGTAAACAATCTTCTTCAAAACTACACATTACACTGGCAGCGAACGTTACCTTTGTGTTTTTCAGAATCATTAGATCTGTATTGTTATTTCGGATTAAGAATTGTAGGTGAAGCTCAATGGCCATCTCCCCACTCAGGATCTTGATCATCTTTGCATTCTGGTCTTTGGACTCATCTTTCTGTAAAAAGACAGAAGGACAATGTGACAGGATATATTAAAGGCAAGAAATCAGAGTGTATTTATTTACCCCCCCCCCCCCCCCCAAAAAAAAAAAACAAACAAACTACTGTCCAATTGATTTTCTTCTTTCTACTTTCAACTTTAACTTAAAGTTTTATATTCATTCCTTCCTCCCAGCATTCACTAACACTATCAAGACTGCAGCTAAAGGCCACAATGAGTTAGTATTAATATTTAGTAAGGTAGTACTAATGATGCGCAATCTGCATTTTTTCTTTGAACTTTTCTTCTCGACTTTGAATGCATAACTAGACTACACTGCTATATATATACTTGGCAAACACGATTCTGATTTTGACTCTAATAAACTCCTTTTAACTCGCAGTATATTTTAGAATTCCTCATCATGTTTCAGGATTACTTTTTGTTATTCCTGTGAGAACCGTGTGGCTCTAGACTTTCCCAGATGATGCCAACACAACCAGTTTTATGTGCATGTATACAAACTGCTTAGCGTGACTGTTAGCCTTGATCACATGACTAAGCTGTACTGATTATGGTGAACATGCTTTGTTGTGCAGGCTCCAGTTATTAAAGATATACTGCAGTTAAAACCCCCAAAAATCCAAACTGCTAACCGTTTCTGCAGGCTTTCCAGCAGGTGAGCTGCCAGCTTTGTCATCGGTCTCCATTGCATCACTATAAAACATACAAGAGACAACAAGTTTCAGTCTGTAAGATGTGTGTGTGTTAGACTCAATTCAAACTCAATCTTTTGTATTTCTTTACTTTAGTTTGGTTCGTTTCAGAAGGTTTAAGATGCCCACCAGAAACTTAGTGGGCTTTATTCTCACTGACAAAGGGTCAAAAGATTTTTCCACTATACAGCATTTTAAAAGAACTCTTCAGCAGAGAAATGCCTTAAATCAGAGCCACTATCTCTGAAAAGACCTATAAACATGAACCAAGACAAAGTGCTTCAGAATTAGTCACTCTTTGTCCCTGCCTACCTCTCTTTGTCTGGCGTGGGCACAGTGCCTGTATTTGTGGAACCAGGGACTGCAGGAATAGGTGTCCCAACGGTACGCAGGTTCTGAATGACAGAGGACAGAAACTGCTGGCTGGCACTCTCATAGAGGTCAAAACAGATCTGATAGGCCATTAGCAGGTTGTCCTCCTTCACCAGCTTCTCCAGGATATCACTCACAGCCTGCGGGTCATCCAGGAATATCAGGCACTGGAGTGGGGAGAGAGAGAGATAAGTGGAGAGGGATGTTAGTTTGAAATAGTTTTGGAAAATCTATTAAATTAAAGCTGTACATGTGATCAACATATAGCAGTACTATTAACTATTTTAAAAATCACACAAATAACTCTCAGCATGACTCAGGGCAGATGTTGGTTTGGTTGACTGATCGTTAGAGATTCTTATCTAACAAAAAATACCTGCTATAATGCGTGCCTGAAAGTGAACTCTTTGGAATGAAGATTGTGATTACATATAAATTTTGATCTTATCATTTGGAGTTTTCATTTTTCATAACGTCATTTTAGTGGCTTTCAGCAGCCTTCTTCATGTTTAAGAACTTCGAGAGTCGCACTGTCTTAAATTCCCTCCGTATGTTTTCGTGCCTGAAAGCCTTTTATTTCTTTTCTGTGTTTGTGTATGCTGTCACAATCAACAAATCAATGGATAAAACATTGGATGGGGGAAAAAAAAAAAAAAAAAAAGAAAAGAAGTGAAAGCACGATCACCCGCGCCAGTTTCCTTGGCTCAGGTGTTTGAACAATCCATTTGTTACCTGACAGACATTGATGAAATCGGGTTTTTCCAGGTTCATGTAGAGTTTGACCAGCACCCTCAGCACGTCGTTACGGAACTTCTTGTTCTGCATCAGGGACATGCACACCTTCAAGCTGTAGGCAAGGAGGCCACTCACATCATTCTGGAAGGGAAGTGAAAAGAAAAAAATTCTTAAGATGAAACGTTAATAACCTTGAACAATCAACAGCAGCAACCAAAGTGTAAATCTTATTAAAACTTGTTATAAAGATCCAAAATAATCTCAAGTTAGCAGAAAACTGCACTGACTGATTCTAAGATGGTTTTCTCAAACATGTCCAGACGTCTTGTTTCCAGGGCGATGCCAATGGCCTGTTTATACTTGTGATCGTCAAGGCAACGCAGGAACATCTTGTTGACAATGCCCTCGAGACGGGGGTCTATGGTTTTCTTCTCTTCGCCCTCTGGCAGCTCGGTATTCTCCACCCGCAGCTTGGTGTAATGGTCGATGCATTTGGCTGCATCCACAAAAATAACAAGTTATGTAGGTAAATATATTTATTTCATACATACTTTTCATTAGAAAGCAACGGAGGATAAACCTTAAGTCCAACATTACATCTTTATTTTACTTTGCACTGGTAAGAAGAGAAGAAGTCCCCCCCCCCCCCCACTCACCAATGATGGTCTCCACATATTCTGAGTCATCTGTGACACTGAAAAGATCTCCTGCACCAAGAGCATAATTTAGAGACTCTTCAAAGGCTCCAAGATGGTAGAAAACCTTGGAGGCCACCAAGGCTGCAAATTCTCTACTCCGGAAAGACTCATCCTCATATAGGACTTCACTGTGAGGAGACAACAACTAGTTACATAAAACAAAACTGTCAGGAGCCATTTTTCTAATCACCATTGAGTAAATTGTAGATCAGATCAGAGATGATCAAAATCATTCAGTTTTGCATTTGTTACTGAACTATGAGGGAGCTTTGAGGGAGAGTAAATACTGTTGTCAGTGTCTCAACATTTACAGGGAAAGTCAGTTAAATCTTTAACCCTACAACAGACATAGAAATAAACAATGAGCTTAAGTTCCTGCTGACTTATGTTACAGTACTGTAATAACTATAATATAAGCTCTTCGCTACTTACATCTTATCCACGGATCCTGAAATCTCAGCCCAAAAGTCATTCACAATGGCATCTAGCTTGTGCAGAGCAAACTCCTGCAAGAAAAACAGACGTGTTGTTTAAATATTCATCTTTGTATTCACTTTTATGTAATACTGCATACACCAAATGAGTTTACATTTATGTCACGTAGAAAAATAAAACACTGACCAAAACTTGATGGGCCACACTGACAATTCACAAAAGTCAAGAGACTTTATCTCTGCAACTGTATCTCTTGTGGTGAGATAACAAGACATGAAAATCTCCCGTTACCCGAATATTCAATTGACTACCCTACAACCAACTCTTACCTTAAGCTGGGGCTCATCCTCATCAAGGAGAGAAATAATTCCAGCTAGAAAACAAAAGAAATTATTAAATGGATGTTTACTTCATAAAATCCAAATGCTTTTCTTTTGATCCAACGGTCATTTCAAATACTAAATACATTTGCAAATCAAAGACAATACATTCTAAGAATACATTACATTACAATACGGTCTGAGGAGATACAGAAGCTTATTGAGGATCAAATATAATGTTAGCCCAAAATCTGGCAATTTGAAGATTGTTTATAGCAATACTAAGATGACAGCAGCATTTAGGATGTATTCAAACACATAACGTCATCGGAAATTACGTCTCAGATGAAACCAAAAATGAACATGTTTATCTATAAAGATCCATGCTGTTGCCATTACTGTAATTTATTTCCGCTTCCTCCATTTAAACAGCCTTGCAGTGATTAAAACCATTTCTGAAGCACGGGAAATCCACAATGAAATGTGTTTCTCCTTACTATAACTACTTTAGTAATTTTATATGTGATCAACGGTCTATGGTGGGCTGCCAAGTATTAGCCGTGTGACTCAGCTAAATCAATGGCAACGGCTAACAAAATAAAGCTACCTTTAACTACTTACCGGCAGATGTTATCATGATTGGCTCTTCGGTCCCTCCTCGGCCCCGCGTATCCTAGTTTGACGGCGAAATTTCGTGTGATTTGGGGGAAGTTAAAGAAAAGATTTGCAATATTTGGATATGTTTAACCACCGAGCTGAACGCAGCCGCTGCTAACTTCTTTTTGTTCAACACCGCAAGTCCCTGTCTGAAGGACCCTCGGGTTGGCCAGCTGTTACTATGCCTGATTAAAAACGTAAAAAAATGTATACAATTCACGCAGGATTCATCAGTTGGACCAACATATTCCAGTTTTATAACTAATTAACATAAAGATAACGTAAATATTATTTGAAAAAATGTGGGGAATTTGTAAATGTAGTTGAATGTATCCGATTTTTACACTGGCACCTCAAATGGCGACCTGCCAGCCCAGCAGCTCTTCTACTAGTGATGGGATTTCCGACTCTTTTTAGAGAACCGGCTCTTTCGGCTCGACTCACTAAAAAGAACCGGAACTTTCGGCTCCCAACCGACTCTTCAGGTTGTTTTGTTGCTTTAATTAATTTATTATTAACCATAATATAAAATTATGCACAAAAGGAATTACTAATGTTAAAAAAAAGTGGTTTTATTTATATATGTTTATATATAAATATATGCGGTGGCCCCTAGAGACAAAGCACATACAAACTCCAAAAAGCACGTACAAATTCCAAAGCACGTACAAACTCCATAGCACGTACAAACTCCAAAGCACGTACAAACTCCAAAACACATTTCTAGCGTTAACTGAACTTCCAAAACAGAGCTACCTAGATCACTTAAATTACACAATTGAAAGCATATGTGTATGGTTTGTGTATTTATACACAAGCACTCATATATATTCAAATAATTAAAAAAAAAAGTTCATTTACCTGTTACTACCACACACCAAATCTGGTCGTTGGTACTTCCTGGCTTGTGTAGCCACTAGGTAACAAAAGCTCAACACTGCGCCTAGCATTCTGCAGCATTTCTGTTGTCTTTTGTACGTGTTTTGGAGTTTGTATGTGCTTCAGGGTTTGTACGTGTTTGGGAGTTTGTACGTGCTTTGTCTCTAGGGGCCTATGTAAATATACTTTTATTTATTCACTCCACATAAAATGTAATAAATAAGTCATATAATACAAAAACCAACTACTCACATTTCAACTTTTAACTATTTAGATTTTCAGCTTTTTCCTTTTAAACAATTTTAAAGTGAAACAACACAAAACACTGCAAACCACAACACAATTAAATATAAATTAAAACATGAAAACAAAAAGAAGACACACATTCTCTGTCTTATGGGCCTGCATGAATAAACTTTCTGAATCCTTTATCATCTGCAACTGCACAAGGCTCGTGTGCGGAGTGAAGCGGAGAAAAAGTGCGAGAGAGAGGGTGAGAGAAAGAAGAAAAAAAACCCCCCCATGGCTTCCAATAAGGAGTCGGCTCGCGTAGTTCACTTCAAAGAGTCGGCTCTAAGAGCCGTTTCGTTCGCGACCGACACATCACTATCTTCTACCTTTCTGTCAAGACAAGGCAGGTCGCTTACAAACAGTAAATTAGCACATCTGGCAATTAAATGAAGATCGTGGAAGCCAAGGGGCGGCGTGTTTTTCATGCAAAGTTGTATGACAATACAGCTTTCGATGACTACTCGTTGTCACCCAGGCAGTTTTTACTTTATTGAAAGAATAGGCAAGGAGTATGTGTTTTAAAACAAAGCTGAACACTCAGGCAAGTCCAATGATGTTTATTTAAAGGGATGAATAAGTCAGTAGGCTACATAAATACAAGTGACATAAATCCCGTTACAAATATTGGTGGTCCTTACAGTTGTTTCTAAGACACAAAATCCTAATGAAAATGAAAAATAAATTCTTAAGTAAAGCACCCAGGGTCCCTGTGATCCAATTAATACGGTTTTCTGGAAAATTAGTGCAGTGCTTCTAGGCCAGAATGTGACCTGGATTCAGGTAAACTGTGTGAGATTTCACATTTTAAGGCTTTTATCATGTCAGTTGATTTTGTTCTTTAATTCCCTGTATTTGACATACACAAGTTCCCTGACAAACAGTGAGCCAGGAATCAAGTCCTGTATCATTTTACTTCAGATTAACAAAGTACAGTAGGTGATCACTGGGAAGATGCAAATATGCCTGGAATGAGTTCAGAAAATTCCAATTTTCTTTTTTTTTTTTTTTTAAAACGAGCATTAAACAAGAGTACTTATGCTGTAAGCGATCTAATTCTTTCTCAACACGTAACAAACTAATGCATGTTTCAAACCTGACAGTGTTTAGGTGGCTTTGACGTGACAAGAAGTATGCTGGCTCATAAGAAGTGGGTCCCTGAGCATCACAAAGAAAAATTGTAACACTGTAGCAAAGCACTGAGACCAGCTTCTCTTTTCACAGTCTAAAAAGCACACAGGTTACATTAGCCGTCTCCTCCAGATGGTTCTCCATTCAGAGTTGGTCCAGTAGACAAGGCACAGGTTTTCAGAGGGATGCCCTCTTCTGCACTTTCAGCGTCATCTGAAAAAAGACAACTTGTGAACTTGCAGTGAAAATAAGTGACTGCAGGACTGTTCAGGCATTTCTCTGCTGAAGTTACTTTGCAGCTACCTCTTTGCTCGCTGCTTGAACCTCGGTCTTCTCTTCTCCTGTGGCTGAACCAACGTTGCAATGGCCAGAAAACTGGGTTCCCTTCATCCCTAGTATTATCTGAAAGGCGATAATAAGCGTTTAACAATGTGGCAGCTTTTCTAAGGGGGCGACCGTTTTGTGAATGCTCCCATTGTTTCCTGGCCTTTGCAGCCACGCCTGGGAAGAAAAATGTGTGCAGTGTAGTCTTGTGAGTGTCATGAAGTGGCCTACACAAGAGTGAGCTCTCTCATTAAAGTACATTAAAGTATGTCCTGTATGGACTTGAATTGAAGTAGTGCTCATTGTTGAGCATACAACGATCATATTATGAGTAGTGGAGGCTTCAGTATAATAGTTAACATATTATATCTTGGACAAATTATGCTGTTTGCCTCTTGGTGATCTAATATGCTGTACATTGTACAATATTCCCATGCTGGCCTGGTTAAATGTGCCAGGGTTCAAACTCCATGTTTACAAGCATGTGTCCTGCTGACATGGGTGTGTGCGGTTGTTGCAGATGGTCACACTAAAACATGTTTGTTTGTTTTTGTTTTTTTTGTTTTTTTGTTTTTTTACACACTGCATGAAATAAATAACCTTTTCTGAGGTTTTGCTACAAGTGGAATGTGTGTACACCTGCTGCTTGAGATGAATGTATAACTCTGCAGACGTTTTTCTTGATGCTGAGCATTAGGGTGTCTGTCTTCGGGATGAAGCAGCCGACCCATATCGCCTCTGATGCATGGTTGTGGAACACCGAGCGGATCAGACGCTCCAGAAGCTGGACGCACCGGCGCGTCTCGGCGCTCTCGTCGGTTGTGCGGATTAATCCGATCAGAGCTGGCCGAGCGATTGTAGCGCGTTTCGTGCGTGCCTTTACATCCTTGAGGATCTCTTTTAAGCACACCTCGTTTGGAGCTCGGCCGATGAAAGTCTGTCTGAAGATGAATATGATGACAGGGGAGTCTATCGCTCGCTTCAGGCAGTGACTGTTCACCCTCCTCGTTGCTGTCCTCTGAGCATTGCTACTACCCGCTGGTCGTCTCTTTTTCTCTCTGTCCTCTCCCAATTCCAAGTCCTTGGGCCTCGCTATTAGATAATTTTCATTGCCCTTTCCAGTCTCCGCCTCGCTGGAAACGTGGTTTGTACTTGCTTTACCGCCATGATCGCTCGTCGGACTTGACTGGGGGCCACCATGACCGTTTGCCACCAGACTGCCGTTGTGAAACATGTCGCGTACGAACTCCTGCAATATTTTGGCGTCATCTCCGTCCAAATCTTTACTTCTGCAGACATCACTCACCAAATAAATCCTCTCGCTACCTCCAATTTTCGCTATAGCCTTCTGAAACTCCCTCTCCTCGTCCGGTAGCGTGTCCTTCAGTGACTCCTCGTCCGCCATCCTTGCGCAATTTAGGCTGCGCCGATCGGTTTTATTTACATGAATCGTCAATCCATTGGCGGAGGGTGAACCGGTGAAACTTGTTTACGGTCATCAGCGGGAAGGGGTGTGTGTGTGTGAGGAGGAGGGTGGGGGGGATCTACTCGCATTTGTATTGGCTGATCCTTTTAGTGGGCGTGGCTAACCGTCAATAACCAAACAACAGTGGCTTGATAACGAAGTTAATCTTTAATGGATAACTAGACAGAAATATATATTGGAAATACATTACTACCAATTATCCTAGAATATCATTTGACAGCAGTCAGAGGGGATAAAAGGGGAAAATAGTACAGTTTTTTTTTTAATTTTCTAAGAATTCCTTATAAGTATTTAAAGGTTGTGGGGTAAATGGTGGATATTTAAACCTCAGGGTGTAGACTTCACTTTCTTTATTCCCACTATTCACATGGAAAACAAAAGAAATGACAGAGAGCACAAAAGTTTATTTGTCTGACCCACTTTTGTTAAAACAGCCCATTTCTGGAAATATTTGACTTCATTATGAGATCAAAAAATGACTTTCACACTCAAACTCCTCTCTACTTCAACAAGCTCATGAGTACTTCAGACTAATCCCTTAATCCACCCACGCTTGTTCCTCAAATTAAAAGGTGCCGTCATCCTAAAATGCCATTGAGTTCATTAACTGAAATCCAAATGGAATAACTTCAGCTGCTGAGTTTGTGTGAGATTGTTTACTGATGGATAATAAACTATAAAGTTGGACCAAAATCAATGCAGAGGTTTCAGCCTTTGACCTTTAGACTAGCTGAACACTGATTAGGTGGGTGGTGCACTTGCTTCGTCATGTCTTTGCAGTGTAACTGAACAGTACAGCTTTAAGTGTTTTTTTTTTAGTTAAAACCTGTTAACCTAAATACACACAATACTGTTACTTTTTATGCTTACAGCACAACCACCAACATTTCTCTCCCAGCAAATTCAAGGCGTACATTTCAACACTTTGGACAGTTCCCACACTACTTTTGTTGTGCATGCTGGAGTCAGCCTACTGACCTTTTCAAACCATAAAAGGAGAGACTCGGGGTCAGGAAGCCCACTTTGACCAGAGAGAGAGACACAGAGACACAGGTGAACTGCGATAACATGAAGTCCAAAGCAAAATTCAAAACAAGAAATGGCACTGTTATCACCCTTGAAAAACTTTTTACATATTGTTGAAAGAAGCCTCATTTCCAGATAAAGTTCTGTGCAGAAGTCTCGAGCCATCCGTCATCAGCCTTTCTAAATTTCTAAAATGGCAGTGATAACACAGTTTGATTAGTCTGAGGAAACTGGAAAGGCGAAGGACCGAAGAAGACGCTGAACATCTAAAAATATCTACAACAGATTAAAGCATTTGAAAGTCATGCCAATGAGAAATAAGAAAAAAACAAATGCCAAATTGCACAAGAACTGCAGTGAAAATCAGTGGCAACATGCTTTACGGATGATGAATCCATATTTGAGAGTTTTTTTTGTTTTGTTTTGTTTGTCAAATCATCATCAGTATGCATGGAGGAGGTCAGAGGACCAAGGGCACCAGTAAAATCCAGTGGAGGCTCTGTCATGGGGATCTTGTCAAAATAATGGAATTATTAAAAAAGGAAAGTACCATCAGATTTTGATCCACCATTCAATACAATTTAGAAAACATCTGATTGGCAACAGCTTCATGTTTCAGCAGGAAAATGATGCCAAACACGCTGCAAATGCAGTAAAAGCATACCTGGATAGACAAATGAGTGCATCTGGTTATTAGATATTGGAAATAAGCCTGTTTATTTACTCTTCTTTTTACATGCCTCGCTGTAACTCTTCAGCACATTTTATTAAAAATGAAAGAAATCAACAGCTTTTCATTCCAGCTTACTGACTCAAGTCAGGTCACTCATTTCACGAGAACATGATGCTTTTTCTAGTAATAATAAACCAGTGATAAACAACGAGACTTCACTCTTTCTGCACTCTGAGCACAGCTGCTCTTTAAAAGTATTTTTCCTCTGAAAGAACACAGTTATCCGGCAACATTTCTTCTTGTGATTTTTTAAAAAATTTTAAATCATGTAATAAGAAACTTTGGAGTTTTTCTTATTTCTCTTCTTCCAAACACAATATGAAAATAGATTTTTTTTTATGGGGGTTGGAGTGGATTTATTCAATAGAGACAGAAGACATGAGTTGAATGTGAGCAGGCCAATGACTTGCAGTAAAGGGGACATGCTGCTTAGGTCAGTCAAGATAGTCTTTGTTTTGCCGCCATCTTGTGGATAAATGTTTTACCTGGGTGCAAAGTTTGTGCTCATGAGGGGTTTTTTTGGCTGTATGAATTTTATCCTAAAATAATACTAACAGGAATTTGAGAACAAACATAATCAGTGTATATTTTTTCTCAAATTTATTTTCTTAAAAAAACAATGTCAAAGTAAGCAGAGAGAAATGTCACAGGTGAATTAGCTAAAAATGATTTTAAACTATTCATTGAACTGAAGAAATTCATTGTAAGTTTCTCAAGTATGGCATGAATGAGAACTTACTGATCCACCGTACAAAGATTTGAAGTGAGGATAATGTGATGTCGTTCACATAAGTTAGGTGTGGCTGAATGGTTACAAAGAGAGGGAAGGCGATCCGGACTGAAGCGGTTGATAGGAGCCAGAATATACAGGGCAACTACAAGTAACTGAGTATCCCACAAGCCAGTGGGAACCGTGATAAAGACGCACAAAGGCGAGTCACAGCCAGGTATTAGGATCTATAAGCAATGGAAAGAGGGAGCCACAATCCAGGATGTAACAAAAAGCGTCTGTGAATAAATCAAGACGCCTGCCCAAGATGAGCTGCTCAAGAAAGCCTCAGGCAGCTGAACAGGAAGAGGAACTATCATGGACGAGCAAGCAGACTTTGAGAGAAGACAGATGAGAGATGGAGGCAAAACTGAGTCATCAGCAGGTGTAGAGCTTCGTCTTCCTCTGTGGACGTCATTCTCTGTCACATTGGTTTCATATTGACTCTGCAATGGTGCCAGCAATACTGTGGACACATTTCAGAGAAGACAAAACATTTCATTGCAGTTTTAACACTTTTAGAAAACAAACTCTTACTCTAAACTGTAAAGATTTGCTAATACTAACTAATATGGACCTATGTTTTCCTTGAGGTAAGTAAGGACAGACCTGTTGAAGAAGAATTCTGCAGGAGTGGTGAGTCACCCAGTGATGTGGAGGCAATTCCTCTCCGTGGCCCTGATTTCCACACATGACACAATTTGTTTTAATGCACTTTAACCTCCTAGGACCTGGCGTCCACATATGTGGACATTACATTTTGGGTTATTTAGACCAAAATACTCAATTTTGCTCTACAAAGGCCTGATATCCACTTAGGAGGACATTATACTGCTACTGTTCTATCAAAATTTTAAACAAATATCCTCATATGTGGCTCTTATTTTTCATAAAAACAAAAATAAGGTAAAACAAACAAACTGGTAATTCTTTCTTTTTACATTCATCGGGCCCCAATATGCTCAAATATCAAAGAGAAATTAAAAATGCATGCCGTGGAAGAGTTCGGGTCTTAGAGGTTAAATCAGCAGAACATCACTTAAAAACTTCTCTGGTCCTGTTACTCCACAAATGTTTAATGTTAGCCACAAACTAGGTATATTATAATTAACACAGTATGGATTTTAACATTCCAGATTATAATGGGAGAAAAAAAAACAAAGAAAAGAAGAATAGCATGACAATGACCAATTTTGTTTTAGGAGACAGTTACTGAATAATTGCATAAATTTAAATTCTATAAAACTGCATCATATCCTTCTTTTTTCCAGCTTTCCTCATTTTAAGTAAGGTACTTACAGTTTACTTTGTGGTTTAGGATACATCGATTATCAAACAGCTCACCTTGTTTGACTGTTCAGCTATAAATACAGTCATGTAAAAACTAAGTACACCCTTAATGTTTCCATAGGAAATAAGGCAAAGAGTGAAGCTAGGTGCTGCTAATTAAATGTACCTGATTAACTGATCATCAGCAAATTCATATCAAGGTCAGAACATGCAAACCTCAGAGAAAGTGCAAAATACCCAAGAGCTACATCTAATATTCCTCAAGTTCCAGTTAACATGTTAAATGTTAAAGTGCACGACAGTTAGAAAAAGACTAATCACGTATCATCTGTTCGGAGGGGTTGCCAGGAGAAAGCCTCTCCTCTCTGAAAAGAACATGGCAGCACAGCTTAGGTTAGGAAAATTACACCTGAACAAACCACAAGACTTCTGGAACAATGTCCTTTAGACAGACGAGACCAAAGTTGAGATATATAATGCACAGTGACATCTTCGGCGAAAACCAAACACAGCCTATCAGCACAAATGCCTCATATTAACTGTCAAGTACGGTGGTGGAGGGGTGATGATTTGGGCTTGTTTTGCAGCTACCATGATGAACTCCTCTGTACGCAAAAGTATTCTGGAGTCCATCTGTCCGACAGATAAAGCTTGGCTGAAACGGTATCCAAACCTCCAAACCTCAACTGGACTGAAATCTGGTTCTAAGACCCTATGAAAGCGTCTGCAAGCCTCAGTGAACCAAAGAAACAATATAAGGAAGAATGGGTCAAAATGACTCCAAAAGGATGAGAGAAACTGATAAAGTCACACAGAAAACAATTATATAATAACTATAAAAGTATTTCACATCACAAAATATGCTGCGGTGCACAGTACCTCCTCAAAAGAGGGTTAGAATTGTATATTATTAGTTATTTAAATGTGTTAGTTGCTCACCAAAGAGTATGGCTCCCAACAGCAGCAACTGACCCAAACCAAAAATGGTCCAGGCTCTGCAGTGCAGAGCTTTAAAACAGACTTTGCTCTTTGTCATAGCTTTCTGAAAAACAAAAGAAGAACTGGAGAGATGATTCAGGGAAGTAACATTATATTGCCCCAGTTTTAAACAGTGCAGAATAGACAAGATCTGGTATGATGGGTATTAGATGTCAAGGAGGATTTGATCAGTGTTTTTAACAAAGCCAGCGAGGTGAGGGAGTGGTGATCCCATGCTGAGGAAAAAAAGAATTCTATTGATATTATTAGCCTAAATATAAAGTAACAATGTACTAAACATGTGAGTGTGTATCTGGTTTCATTGAATAGGCAAGTGCAGAACTAAATGAAGCTGAACTGTGGTAGGTTTACATCTCTCTGTGCACCACCACGGTGGATTTTAAACAGTCAATATGTGATTGAAGTGAAGACTTCAACTTTAATTCAAAGAGTTTAGCAAAATTATTGGATCGACTGTTTAGGATTAACAGCCATTCATTTTAGATAGTTCCCCATTTTTAGAGGCTGTTTTTCAGGGTATAGGTTACTGACAAGCAGCGCAATGGGCAGGTGAGTTATTTGGTATCTTTTCACCAAAACTTTCAATATGAGGTGCAAACAGAAGTTAATGCAAGCAAAGGAGACCATAATTAGGCTAAAAAAACAAAAGAAAAGAAAAAACCTATCAGAAACATGGCAAAAAGTCTGGTGTGTGAAGAAAAATTGTGCACTGACTAGCTCAGTAACAGCAAAAATCCCGAAAGACCACAGATGGATGATGACAGAATTATTTCCATGATTAAGATAAAAAACCTTAGAACATTTAACAAATCAAGAACACTCTTGAGGAGGCAGGAGTATCACTGTCAAAGCCTGAAATCATAAAAAGTAAAGAAGACGAAGAAGAAAAGTCCTAGTCTTATGTCACAGTGCCTCGGCCATCAAAAAAGCAATAAATTTACAACACGTGGACGGTTGAGTTGACACATTGAGGCTAGTGAATAAAATCTATGAAATTTAAATCTGTAAAACTGCAAATTTATAATGAACTCTTAAACAGCATTTTAATGAATTATTGGTACTAGTAACCAGTAGTAATGTGCTCGAAAATGACACATTTAATATATACATATACACATGTGTTTCTCACAGCACGCTATGTGGTTAACATCTATTCATCAACTGTCACTTCCAGTGGATACAGTTTTACTTGGACATTGGGCTTCACTGCCCCCTGGTGGATTTCATGTTTCATGTTGGTCCCCAAGCCGACAGGCCAAACACATAGGCAGGCAGATCCGCTTTCTTTCTGCTTCAGCAACTGGTTAATCTAACTGCACTCTAGAAACCCCAAAATGTAGGCCAAAGGACAGTGTAAGACACTCTGACATTATTGTTATTATGCTGCTGGCAGACTGATGGTGTGTTCCTTAAGTGACTTTGAACATGGAATGGCAGGTAGGGATGGGTATCGTTTAGGTTTTATCCGATACCGGTGCCAAACCGGTACTTTTGAAATGGTGCCGGTGCTTAAACGGTGCTCAAACCGGTGCTTAAAGAATAGAGAACACAAAATTGGTCCAAAAACCTCTCGTGTTCAGCTGTTTTTTTGTAAAAAGATAACAATGTTAGCCTTTTCTGCAGCTATGGGGCATATATGGTAACATTCTTGGCTGGAAGCAGTGCTTAAACAATGGAAAAAACAAACTTTGTCCAAAAACCTCTCATGTTTAGCTGTTTTCCACTTTTTCTTTGGTCATTTTAGCCTTTTTGGCCAGTGTGAAGGGAGCATCTGCCATCAAACAAGAAGACAGCCGCATGTAGCTATGATGATGTTTGCTAGTTCACCTTACATGCATTAATTTAATAACGTGGTTTGCCTACTCAACATAAATTACACATGAACAACATTAAGCTACTCACGCAGAGAAGAACGGCTGCTGCTGCCATCATCATCCGTCATCATTTCTGCTACACTGGCAGGGCTAGGGGCCAGGACTCTCCTCTTCGGGTTTTTGGGGGATGTTGCAAACTCCGGGTCCGATAACAGGCACCACACCCGCAGTAGATGTGCACGGTGTGAGGTCTCGCAGCGAGCTATCAAATACGGTGCATTTCTCGGCTTTTAAAAAAACGCTATGCGTCGCCAGGTGTTTCATTGGATTTGAGGTGTTACCTCCTTTGCACAGTATCACCTTAAAGCACTTGTTGCAGGCTGCTGAGTTTGCATATTTTGTCAGAACCGGTGCCATCATGGCACCGGATAACGGTACCCATCCCTAATGGCAGGATTGATAAAGAAAAAAAAAAGAAGAATTTTTTTACCAGTGAGCATGAGAGACAAAGATGCAGGAAACCTATAAGCCTTTGCATCAGGTGAACATCTAAGTTGGATATGCTCACATTTACAAAGACAAAATCAAAAGCCAGAAAGAAAATCTGTCACTTGTTATGTGTGTCCCATATAATACAGTGGTTCTCAAAATTTTCAGGCTTCCTTCACCCCCAGCACATCACATAACCATAGCGCAAGTATCCAAACTGAATATAGCCTGAATATAGCGCCACTATATACTTTTTTGCTGCATAAATCATCTCCTTTCAGCTTTGGTAAGGTGCTCACTGATGTCCAACTCAACCCCTCTCCCTCCAACTGGTATAATTTTATAATTTTATATCCATAGCTGATAATTTTTAATGAAAGAATTTATCACACCAGAATTGGACACTAGAAGTGTGGAAAATGCTGCCTTGTCTGACAAGTCTTGATTTCAGCAGGACATTTGAACGGCAGGATCAGAATTTAATGTGAACAACATAAATGCATGGATTAATCCTGCCTGTTGGTATAGTGGTGTAATATGTGGGGGATATTTTCTTGTCACGCTTTGGGCCCATTATTACCAAGTGAGCATCATTTATTCTCAACTGGTTTCTTGAACATAAACACTGTGATCTTCTGTGGCCTTCATAACCACCATAGAATGGACAATTTACATCATGGATGTGCAGCTGACAAATTGGCAACAACTGTGTGATGCTATCATGACGTTATGGACAAGAATTTCTGAGGAATGTTTCCAGCACCTTGTTGAATCTGTGCCATGAAAAGTAATGGACAGCTCTGTAGGCAAAATGTGTATTCCTAAATTTAGACCTTATAAACAAGCATGACTTTTATGCATTTCTATCCAGAATTAAGGCGGAAACATTTGCATATTTTTACTGCAGCAGTGAGTAAGTTTCAGTTTTAGCGTTACAGTGATGAATTGCAGAAGTCAATAAAATAAAAGGATGGAATTTTCTTCAGCATTAAACATTTGTGCAGACTTATGTCCACTAGATGGCAGTATTTTACAACTAAGGGTGATATTTTTATACACAGCCTGGCCAAGTCTCTGGTAGCCAACTACCACCCAAGAAGCATCATGTACTGCATTTCATTAAATATATCACCAGCACCATTGCGCGCTGTTTTGCTCAATGAATGTCAGAGCGGAACAAAATATTCAGTCACTCAAAACAAGCTGCGCGGAGTAGAGGAATAATGAATACAACGAATGAGTAAATGGGATGCACATTCAGCGTCTGAGCCATCTCGTCTTATTTGCGGTGTCATTACTACAGCATGACACATCACTCTTTGAGAACACCCTGGCTGTGTGTGTGTGTGTGGACACTGGCGCACCATCTGTTAGGGCTTTGGTACTCGGTTTAGCTGGTTAAGCTGTTGATTTGTACACTGATCGTCAGATATGATTCAAACCACGCAGACGTCACTGATTTCCCTGCAAACGTCGTTTGTCAATTTCATGGTCTACCTCAAGTGTCATTCACATGTCAGCGGGCTGACAGTAAACGCTGCGGCTGTTTGGGGGGAACTTCAGGCATGCGTATGACTGAAAAAATGAAAGACTCTGGCGGATGTGCACTTGCGCGTTTTCTGCGAGTTGTGCTCATAAGTTGCATTGTCGAAGGTAATCATACGTCACCTCTGCGCTCATATAGCTGGTTTGGTCCTTTGGAAAAAACAAAAACACGTAAACAACTAGAGGCTGCACTCCGACACCAAACACCCCGGTGCTTGGTGCAGGGGTAAAGTGCAATATTTTAGTACTGCATTAAGTATTTGTGCTATTTGGTATTATTCCCACAGCTGTACCGGCTAATTTGCAGATTAAGATTTTACGTAGCAAACTTTTGATCTGTGTCTCTTATATCACAATATTTTAGTGATTAAACCTTCCAACAAGACATGAAGAAGTAAGTAGTTACTCCTCAGCCAAATACAACATAAATATATAGCTTACACATTAATGCACTGGTCATCATAATGACATGTTATTGCGGGTGGTGTGCTTAAAAAGTGCGTTTTCCGTTTTGATAACTTGCGTGTAAATTATGCTATTAACTTTTACTTTACTTGCTAAAAGGCCCTGAATACTTATTCTACTACAACACAAAGCTGAGCACTGACAGATGAAGTGAATATTTATCATTTCATTACCTGCTCTGCTCCAAAACTTTGGGTACTAGCATTTATGTGGATGTTACTTTCATTTGTACACACCTTGGTAACAGTGCTCCCCAACGGCAGCTGAAAGCAGGACATTGTGCCACGCTGCATGGCAAAAACTGCTCAGTGACAGAGTCAAAGGTGTTCCAATGGCCCCCAGAGTATCCGCAATCTTATCTAGCGTCCACGAGATGAACCAGAGCAAGTTTGATCCCAAGAGGACCAATAAATCAGAGCTCTTTGGTGAGATGAGGAGGATTTTTGCAGCATTGGGCAAGTGGTTTTAATGTTGTGGCTGCCTGGTGTATTTTGGATGGTTTATTGCGCAGACACGTGTCATTATCATTGTGAATGTGTTGTAACCTCTTGAAATGTCTTGGTTACAAGATGTTGCCATCACATTGTGTTCTTTAAATGATTCCCATACGCCACCATGAAAATACATTTAAATGTCAATCAAATTACAAAAGTGAGTTAAGGAAATTTTGAAACCGGCAAAATGATGACTGCACTTTCAAAAATCAGTCTCAGCATTTCCATATTAAGCCCGTCTGCTGCCGTTGGTATTGCCCCTCGTCTTAGCCACCTTGCTTGGAGTGTTATGAAGGCTGGTATGGCAGCATGTTGGTAACAACAACTGAGATCTCTAGTTTGGATTAAATTACACAGTTTGGACCATGAGAACTGATAATGCAGTCAGTTCTTAACTGTAACTGTGGCAATATGGCCACAAAAAGTCAATAAAAAAGTAAATAAATAGAAATACACAATTTTAAGATTTGCAAATGCCCGCAAGCGGGTTGGAGCCCATTTGCTGGTTGGACCCTTTGTTGGGTCTGTTTTGACCTGTGAACTATATGTTGACACTTGAGATCTGAATATCTGTTGCAGTAAAAAAAACAAAATAAAGAGTTAGCGCTGCACAAAACCAATCAAACAATCAGAAACACACACAAAGAGGTCAAAGGTCATTGTGTTACAAGTTAAATCGTAGGTGCCCTCTGGAGCTCGGTTAACCAAGGAAAAGAAAAAAAGAGAAAACGCAAGTGTCCTCCAGGAGCCCTGCTACTCCTCCGTCCAACCTTTCTCCTGGGCTTAGCCAAACAAACAGTCCACTGTAAGCAACTTTTCCAGTCCAGTGGGCCTGGACACAGAGGACTTGTCCACACAGAAACCAGAGGTTGGGGGCGGGAGCACAGATGGCTACACCTTGAATACGTCAGACTAAACCCACGGTGCGTGACAGGTCAGGGGGTCAGCAAAGTTGACTTGCCACACAAACCTGATTGGATGAGAAGAGAAAGAGTCTGCATGATCTTCCTGAGCCCAACCTCTGAGATGCTGCTCCTATAACTGTAAAACACTGGAAAAACCTTACAGAAGCTGCTGGACGAGAACAGGAAATAAAAACACACGTTTCACTACGTAACTGCACACAATCACCTTTGCAGTGACAGATTATTTAGGCTTATTTTTGTATTCAGTTAGACTCAGTGTAACAGTGCAAGAACAGGTTCAGATTGGCTTTAATTTCAGCACTGAACATGAATTTTTATTAGCTGTTTAAATGTGAAACATTCTTTATTTTTCTGCACTTTCTTACCTGTTGGCTGCGATTTCAGCCAGCTTAACGTAAAGGTGACACACATGCACACCTTTTCAATCCCATCAGACTCTGACATTGTACAGTTATGAAGAATTTACATAATAAAACAAAGAGGACATGTCATTTTTGAGGTAAAGGCCTTGTCTAAAAAGAACATATATATTTTATTTTGCAGATTTAAAAGAATAAAAAATGTCACAGGACCTTCAGCTGTGCCACAGAGTTTTATGATGCAAATCTCTCCGATGAAAAGGTTTTGAAATGCAGGCCTTGGCCGCGTTAATTGAATTATCTCTACTGAGCTGGCAGCACAGAGTCACATAAAGAAAGGCGTCAGAGAGGAATAAGAAAAGGCAGTGACCATGGCCAACCTTCCCCTTCAGTAACTAAATATCACTTTGTATTTTCAGAAGGCCCACGGTTGGGAGAAATGACGCACAGCACAATGAATTAAAAAGAGTGACGCAAAAATATTCCATGTAAAAGTGCCTGTTGCACAAGTATTCAGCTGCTTGACTTCTAGAAAGTGAGGACTACATGTAGCAACATAGCTAATTCTCCAATTACTACCTCCTAATTGCTGCCTTGTGAATAGAGGTTAAAGAGATGACGCAGTGCCTCCCTGGGTGCTGCTGACTGGCTCTCTGCCAAAATGTCATCAATCCTGGAGCCTAATCGAGTTATCATATCAACAAATCTCCCATCAGGGGCCCGTGGTTGACACTCCCAAAGAGACGCTCAGAGGGGGACGACAAATTTCTAGCAGCAGGGCACCAGGAGAAACAGCCTGCCTGCCCGGGGGACCATGAAAGCTACCTGCAGCTGCTGGTCAACCTCCACTCTGGGATGACACTTAAATGGGACACTAAAGCACCGATCCTGCAGCCTTGGGCGTCTAGTGAAAGCCAATGTGTTTGTGCTTAGAATTCACAATACGTGGCATCTTTCAGAGTTTAGAGGGTGGGACCCCTGCAGTAGTTTGAAGGGACAGGGGTCAGATTTTTAAGAGATGTACTGGCCTCACCTAGGGAGAGAGTTAATGTACTGTTAATATGGGGTCAGAGATGCCCCTTCACCATCATATATCACTACTGACAGCACCAAGTCATACATTGGTGCTATACAGCTGAATTACCGTCTCTGTTCAGAAGAAAAACCTCCGTAAACAAACAAAAAAACCCAATCTCTATTCAGCGGCTTCCCTGAATGACTCAAGTGTGTTAAGTGATAACAGCTGAGAAGAAAGTGATCAAATAAAAGGCATTTCAGGTGCCTTTGATCTGCTGTGATTAGGTTTATTAATGATAATTATCTGAATGTCTTCTGTTTGTATTGATTTGAATTCTCACTCTGTGTTTTGCACATAACTGGCTAAGTTTGGGTAAATTAGCAGAAATATACTCAAGTAATTAATAATTTTATTCAATAAGGCTGAACACGTGAGTCAGACCCATGAATCAATGTCAAAAACAAGATGAGCTTGTCAGAAACTCGAATTTCACATCTCATGATTAGTTTGAGGTGCTGACAGAGCAGAGGCCTGAAAGCAAACATTCCCTGGATGCACAGGGGTGTCAAAATAAGGTGATAGGGGTGATATCTGGCTCAGCACAGATCCAAATGTTTGCCTCCAAAGGCATGCTTACTTACATATCCGCGCATATGCACGCACCTCCTTATGACTCACACCCCCATCAACAATGCTGAAAGCTGAGATGTCATCAAAGGGCTTTTGTTGTGAGCCCGCGATAAGATTTTTATCCTGCCGAGGTGCTGAGATGTGGCCTTGTAAATCACAGAGCGGAGCCTCTGACCTGCTTTGCTCGTTATTCCCTCTCATGAGCCCGTTAATCGAATTACCTATTCATCGAAAAGTGGAGAGTGGACTGAATTAGTCTCTCCGCTCTGTTACCTCTCAATCTTAAGAGTCTCCTTAGTAGCGTGCTGACTAGTTTCCATTGTATGTGGCTGTGTCTCTAGAGGCCTGTGAGAGTGGAGGGGTTGGGGGGGACAGGGCAGGTATGGAGCAGCCCACAGGGGGGCTAACCTTTGACCCTGATCTGGAGAGGGACTTGGGTCTATCGAGCAACACAATACTTCCAGCATACAGCCCGCGGTGGCTGCCTGCTGCTACCCACAAAGAAGCCCTTTGGTGGGGTCTCTCTGGGCAGAAAGGCCCCCTGGAGCGCTGACTGCCATCCGGAGGTTTTTCACGGCTTTACCCCCCATCTATGTCCGGCCTTCGCCTGGAAAGAGTGGAAAAACTCAATAACAGAGAAGATACAAGAGACACAATAGTCTTTAGAGAGTATCTTAACCCGCAACAAACAGTGTCAACATCTGTGAGGAGGCAACGGATAGACAGACACAGTGTCGGCCACAGACAGAAAGGGTCCTTTCCTTGTGGGCAGTCACACTGAAAAGGCTACAGTGTTGTTTTGTTGTGCATGAGAGGGATTTGGTCCCCGTCTCTTTTCAGCTGCAGTTGAACCACACTGTGGTCCCGGTGAAACGATTTTGTCTCGCTGGAGAGCCGGGGCAAAAGATGAAGCAAAGCTTCGAGAGAAGGGCCTTTCTTCACATGGCCCGCTCCTTTGGAGGGGTGAAAAAGATTATTGTCGTACACATCAAGCAAAAAAATGCATCAAAGTCGGCGGAGAGTGTGGCCCGGATTGAAAAAGCGAAGGGTTGATGTTACAAGGAGGGGATGAACATGGACCCATGTAGCGTGTGTGTGTGTGTGTGTTTGCGGAGGCCACACACAAGCCCAGACGCGTGGGAGTGTATTGGATCCTCGTGGGTTGTCTGGGAAAGACACTGTCCTTCTCTTTCTTTTTCTGTCTCATTCTCTCTGAAGCGTGTGGTCTCCTCTCATGTGAACACACTGCCAGCATAAAGGATCTCTTCATCTTTCTTTTTGGGCTCTCTTTTGCATCCCGATGTAAAAAGGGTTTATTCACCGAGGCCCCTGCGTCTAACTCCCGCTCATCTCAATTTATCTGTTACTGCCAATTGGACCTAACTAGGAGCTTGTGGTAATCCAGGTGCTTATCATTAATGCTGCCTCTTTGTGGTCTGTGAGAATATGAGAGAGCAACTATGTCATGTTCCTGCACGTCTGCAAGGGCTTCGCCAAACCATGCGTCTCCTTTATACAGACTCTTCGTCAAATCACAATGTACAGTAACCCATAAATAGCTCTCAAGTGCTTATATTACACCGCCACTGCATACAGACCTGCCAGACTTCTGTTTCTTCACCGACACATGGCTTTGGTCATCTTACACTAATATTGTGATTTCATCAACGGCTTTCAACTTCAGCAGGATGAGCGTATAGTTTCACGTCTGAATGCGAAGACACATTTGCAAACCATCAAAAGAGACGGGGCTACCGACAAACAAAGACAGACTGTGGCTAACTGTATCATCTGAGATCTAAATCCCCCAGAAAACCCACATCCTGAAAACTCACTCATATGTATAACCCTGGTTAGACTTCCTGTCATAAGTTTTAGAAGTGACACAAACAGACGCAGTCATGCCGAGATCAAAGCCAAAGTTCTGAAACTGTCTGAGCAGACAGAGCGCTCATGGTTCACACTCAGCATTTTTTTTTTTTCACTCAGGGAATAAATTAGACATAAAAAAATAATCAGTTAAGATGCTCAAAATTGTTGGGAGCACACAACTCCAAATGTCTTCATTTCACATCGCCTTGCTCTTCAGATGGTGTGATATTATTGTGTTATTCTTTCATTGACTTTAAGCTGGATGAGCTTCTTGTTCTATTCCTTGTGTAAAGAATTTTGCATCATAAGAAGAAGTGAGTTCCATAAATAAAGATTATTAGAATTATTTCTATTAAGATCTATTAGTTTACTGAATGCAAAGGTCTACATATATGTGCATGCACTTTTTATTCCATGTGTGTAATTATTCCCGTTGCTATGGAAGCCCGTTTCTGCCACTAAAAAAAAAAAAAAAAAGGATCCATAACTCAAAATTTCGAGTTATTTTCTCGAAATTCCGAGTTATTTTCTCAAAATTCCGAGTTATTTTCTCAAAATTTCGAGTTACTTTCTCGAAATTTCGACATATTAACTCAAAATTTCGATTTATTAACTCAAAATTTTGAGAAAAGTAACTCGAAATTTCGAGTTAGCGCTGCCAATCAGTAATCTACGTGAATGACGTCATTTCCTTGTTACCCGGAAGCTGAAGCCCTCAGCTACAAATGCTACAGCTAAGCTACCGGTATTACATCCAGTCGTGAATGCACAGATTGCTGAGTGTTTTCAGCCTGGCTTCACAAATGATGAAATCCCTGTGTTATTAGCTGAATCACATGGTGTTACTATCAGCAAACGTACTCGTGAAAGCGCCAATTTGTTGGGATCCGTTTTTGAGAGCGCATTCCTCTGCGCCATATGCTTCTGGGTAACAAGAAAGCGACCTCATTCACGTATATTTTTGATTGGCAGAGCTAACTCGAAATTTTGAGAAAAGTAACTTGAAATTTTGAGTTACTTTTCTCGAAATTTCGAGTTATGGATACTAGCTTTTTTGTTTTTATTTAGTGGCGGAAACGGGCTTCCATACGTTGCCATCCTATTCTGTCACCTTCCTACTGAAAGACACTTGAGTGGATAACAGAAGACCAGCTGCCGTGAATGAGAGACCATAACATGGTTTCCAAGCAGATACAACATGCATTGCTGTCTGGCTTGCCAACACATAATTGAAGTCAAAATTGAAAAAATGCTGCTTCATTATTTCCCCATTCACATTGAAAAAACACCAGATCAGTGGCATATGGGATGAAAAAAGGGAATGCGCACTTGAATGAGGCATCCCATTTCCTGTGGCCTGGGCAGCAACAGGATGGACACTCCAAAAAGTGAAAGGATTTCAGAAAGAAAACACTTTCTCTGAGGTTTGCCACCCTGTTTGGAGACCGCAGGGGGTGAGAGTGTGAATCCCGGCGGATAGCGTCTTTAGCTTCTCAGTGAACCAGTCTGTAATGTTCATTAGTACACCTGGGGAGAGAGCGTGAGACATGAATGGGAAGTGCAGCTTTGTTCTGTAAATCTGTGCCAGTAAAGGTCCGGTAACATTACATATGGCTGACCTGAGGTGAATGTTGGCTTTGGTGAGTGGAGGCGGACGTCATAGTGGGGGGTGAAGAGAGTAGGACAGAATGTGCCCTGCAGACCAATAATCTCTTGTATTTCTTCTCCCTCGGTGCTCCTTATTTCCAGCACGCCGCCCCCTTTCCTTACCCTCGTTGGTTAAGCTACTTATAGCCAAATTACAATTATTGCATGTGGAGATCTCCCCCCAGTGTTCCTACCATCTTAGGGTCCAGTCAGTAAAAAGCTCGCCTGTAATACACATCTACTCAGTGCTTCTTTGAACTGCACCAATTACACTGACTCACCAGGATTTTTTTCACTTCATAGGAGATTATTTAAAGAGAATTTTTTTGTTTTGTTTGGCACAGCAACAGTCGAGTCCAACTTTTATGGAGTGCGAACTTCCAGTTGTGACATGTAAATGGTGTAAAAATCATAAATTCATAGAACAGGAATTTTTTCACAGTTCTAGTAACTGTGGGAGCAGCATCCCTTTTTTCTTTGCACACACTGCAATAGCTGGAGTCAAGTGCTGTTCTTCAAACTCAGTTTATAAGCTCTTATTATGGAGTAAGGTCCTTCTCAGGATAAAGGGAACTTTGGTTAAGTGAGGTTATTGCAGTCTTGTAGGTGTGCTGTGATTGGTCCAGATGTAAGCACATATTTACTTACTCAAATCACAAAAAGTGTAAACAACATAGCATAACCCCTGAAGTCCAGGTTTTATAGAGCCTCTTTGTGGGTACTTACCCCGAAACTGTTCCCAGTACTGTTTGAGCAAATACTCCTGCTAATGCATTACATCCAATTTTAGAACAAAGGTAGGGGGAAAATTGGAGCCAATACAGTTAAAGGTCACTTTCACAAGGAGCACAAATTTGTTGTTTGTGATGACTGTAAACACTGGGCTGTAAAGCTCTGCCTAATGCTGGGAAGAGAAACTACAAACGTAGCAGTTGTTTCTGGAGCTATTTTATATGCCACAACAAATGGCAATTTAAATGCCTGAACATGACAACCAACCCAATCAGCGCTTCCTTTCCTCTCTTTCTTCCCTTCCAGGCAAGCAGCTAGCGGTTTAAAGCATGTTCACATGGGCTGGAAATACACACTGCGTCAGACTCGGTCCTAAACCGCAGAGCCCTCCTGTTAGGACAGACCTTAATGAGGCAGGAGGTGTGTATGTGCACATGTATGCATGTGCGCTCAGGCAGAGGATAACACCTGGACCAGCTGCTAGCTATAAAGCACTAACGCTGTTAGGGACTATTAAAGCACCTTGCGGGCAGCCATCTTTCTTCCTTCCCCTTAATCTCCAGTGAAGCCTCCAAAATCACTTAACAGCATCCTCCATTAATAGGCCTCCAACAGGCTGAAAGCAGGGGCACGCATTTAACGTACACATGCACACTCAGAGCTGCAGAATGCTCTCACACTCACATATTAAGCTGCAAACATACAAACACCCTCAGGTGAGTGAAATCTCCTTTTTCCCCCCTCATACTTCTCACAGCAGAAGCAGGCAGCGGGTGGCAGAACGATGAGCGTGCATGTGTGTGCAGACACAGTGTGAGGAAGTGTAGAGCAGGCTTATCTGGCTCAGCATCAGCACTGGGATGATTTGCACACAGTCAGCGTTGTGGTGGTGCAGAGAGAGAGCCTTTGTCCTCCTGGCAGAGGGCAGGCCGGGATCCTGTCTCAACAGCCACCAGCTCCCAGAGTCAAAATCATTTAATTACCATGTAAAATTTAAAGGAATCCATCTCGATTGTGTTAGTGCAGACATAAACAGGTGACGAATGGCGCACACTGTTCTTTTCAGGCCTGGTTACATCATTCGTAAAGTCTTATGAACACAGAGTAGATGCACTGCTCTTACTGGAAAATGTGGGAGGCAAAATGTTTTGCCACCAAAGTACCTAAGCCTTCATGAGATGGCATGCCATCAGGTATTTGTACGAATATATGTCAGTGCTGGCCACAGACGGAGTAAATATACATGCGTCATGACAAAAATGCAAAAAAGCTGAAGTGGTGATTCTTAAGTAAACGTATGATAAAACATAATATTCTCAAGTAAATGTCACAAAATGAAGATGATCATTATAACATGAGACTTGCACAGAACCAAAGCGAACTAGAGATTTCCAGAGAACACAGGATACGACTTCAAAAAATACGTTTAAATACTTTACTGCTTGTGTCTGACACTTGACCTTATGTGAAATGTGGTAAAGCCCTGCACCTGGCACTCCATTAGGGAAAAACAAACAGTGAGAATTATTTGCAAATGTTATTTGACTCTGATCTGCTCAGCAACCCAGCTGGGTGTACGCCATCCGCAAGAACATGTCAGCGTGAGGAAGATTTACTGCCTCTGAGCCAGGGGCCCGTTTAGCTAAAGAGTGAGATGCTGATTGACTGAGTACGTGCTGGAATTGTGTGAACGTGAGCATTTGTGTATGTGAGTTTTTCTGTGATGGCGAGTGGTGGCGGAGGGGGGGGCAGATGATGCGACTACTTTCTTTCTCGGCAAACATATGAATTCCACTTTGTGTGAAGGTGTGAGACTGTATATATATTTGTGTAGCGTTGGAAGCCAGGAGGCAGGGGTTACTGCCGCGCTTTGGGCTGGAGCTGAGTTAACAGCTCATTAACACCAATTCATTACGGGCCACTTCTACTTCCCTCGTGGTGCTCTGCAATAAGGCACAGCCAGCCGCCCCTCTTTCACACACGGTGTAAATCACTGAGACCAAAGTCTCCAAGACAGAGGGGGAGCTGGGCCAGATACACAGCCTCCCGGTGAGAAATACTACCTGTGTGTTTGTGTTTTTTTGAGTGCGTGTTCATGCACGTGTAGAGGCACTGCTACAAATTCCAGCCTCCTGACAGCAGGACCCTTAGGACACTTGAGGCTTATTGGCTAAAGAGCTATCATTGGCTCAACAAACCAGAAGAATTGGCTGTAGGTGTGGATGTGAGAATGTGTGCTTGTCTGTCTCTCTGCGTTAGTCCTGTGATAGACCGCTGATCCGTGCAGCGTGTACGCCGCTTCTGGAGAGGTTCCAAGCTTAAGCTTTACCTATTATGCTTACTCTTTTTTAAAGTCATATTTACCCTTACAAAGGTGTACACGTTCATATTCATGCTCAGAATAATGACTAAAGTTTCAAATAACGAGGTCAGCGCATGTACAGGAGACCCTGGGGGACCTGAAGCTCGGGATTCAGACTGGTTTGAAACAGTTTTTTTCTACTCTTGATCTGTGTGCCATTATAGAGGAAGGGTACCTTTGACCTCCTCAGACCCTGGCTCCTCATATGGGGACATTACATTTTGGCTTTTCTGCACTGTATACTTCATTCAGCTTCTTTGACTTTATTCTATGATGCTGTAAAATAAACACACTGTCCTTATATTCCTTTCTGTTCAAAAGTGATGCTTTTTATGCTTATCGGGTCCATCTAATCAAGTAGCAAAACAAAATGAAGATTCCCTCCCGGGAGCTTGGGTCTCGGATGCTATCATGGTCATCTTGAGCCCACTGTTTAGCAGTGAGAATATGCAAAGTTGTAAGATAAAAAGAGCTGAAGTGAAACTGAATATTGAAAACAAAAGTGTTGGTTGTTTTTCTGTTTTTTTTTTTTTTTTTTGGTAATTCACACTTTGTGGTGACCTATACTGTGGCCCCCATTTCTGTTCAGCATTCGACCTTTGCTTATGGTGCATTCCACAGAGTTCCTTGTTGAAATTTTCATCTGGAACACCCTATCAACTCAGATTTCCCACTTCGAAAGTTGGAGCAGCCCCACTAATCTTGAGTTAACAATTCAAGATGGCTGCAGTGAGCATAAACAGGAGTATCCGAAAGGTTGATTCTGTTCATCTGGACGAAGCTTTTTAAGTGGGAGAAATGTTTCATCACTCATCAAAGTGACTTCTTCAGTCTCAGCTGACTGCAGGTTTCCCCAACCTTATAAACAGTACATGTGCACAAAACCAGCCCATTGATTGAACAATGGACTGCGAGGTCAGTTCCTTGGTCATTTATATGCAAATTGTCATGACCATTGATCAAACAACTACTGATCAAACTTTCTCCCACTGAAAACGTCCAGATGAACAGAATCAACCTTTGGGATTTACTTACCTTGTTGATTGCCCATGCATCAAGACGTAAACAGGAGTAAAACTGTAAAACTTTTTATCTGTGCTGCTACTTTTGTGTATTTGTGTATTCAGGCTCTATTGATACAAATGCTGGAGTGGTGTGAAAAACAAGATTATTATTCTGTATTTCTAATGACACAAGTTTTAATTTTCTTCCAAAATTTAGTTTTTACAACATCCGACTTCTGAGACCGAATCATCCACCATCATCCACGAGCTAATGGTTTTTCAGAGGACTGCACGCAAGCAGGTCTGTGTATGTTACTCACCCAGAATCCTTCACTCCGCGTAGCTAAACACCAAACCGAATCCGGCACAAGACACTGTATCAGACAAATATGGATTATTTTGAACGCTAAGTCATGCAAAGCTAGTCTAATTAAATAAACGTGTCAAGCTTTTGATGATTAACAAAAATTTGGGGTTCCTATAAGAAAAATTGATAAATTATTGTAAATATTTAAAGTTTAAACTGTGCTGCCTCTCAAATCTTGTCCGAGATCACTTTTCGCTGTGAAATGTGAGACTGGCCAAATAAAAATACACATCAACACACATCATATAATGATGTCAACAGGACAATGAATGAGGTAAAAAAAAAAAACAACCAGGTCCAACAAGCCTTTGGGTGTAATTGCCAAAAAAGAAAGAAAGAAAAGTGATTTATATTTGTATGAATGAATAAAGATAGCACAGACAGTCCATCGCTGACAAATGATGATGTTAGGGGGGTTTGTGACACAGCTGTGCAGAGAGGCTCTTGGATGATGATTGAAAACCCTGACGCACAGCGGATGGACCTGTGGAGAATCACTGAAGGACTATATGTATTTGTATGTCAGCGGTCTGGCCCTTGATACGATGACCCTCTCAGCACCTCCATTTGTAACACAAGACAGGAGGGGCTGCTGATGGAGATCAGAGAAGTTACAGAGATCATGCTCAAAGATACGCATGTTAGAAGACCGTGACTCGAGCCCTTATTTTTACACATTAAATAAAAAGATAAACTCTGTAACACCCGTTTTGAAAGTTGGTTTATTTCATTCTCATTCAAAAAATATTCTTATTGTTTTAAAGAAACACACAAGTGGCGAGTTCAAAGATCAGGCTTCATTGCACCCAGGGAGAACATTTGCACAATAACCACATGTGCACGTTTGGTTTTTGTTTTTACCCACAGGGCACATGGGGCTTTGTATTTCTGTCATCAGTCATAAATTTTTGGGTGTCTCTCAGTTACCACAAGGGCAGCCAACGGCACTCCCTAGATGGCTCCGGCTATCATCTGTCCCTGCTTCAAAAGCTGCTCTTTGTGGAGCGAGCGGAGAAGAAAGGAACACAATCCTCTTATTATCACACAAATAAATAGCAGCATAAGGACTTGCCACTCACAATCCTTTCCTAGCTGCTTTATATTGAGCTTTGGCCATCAATTCATTGCAAAATGTGTTTAGACTTCAGCAGAGGGGTTGATGAGGTGAGGGATAGTTACCACCTCAGGATTTTTCTTTTGAAGCTCCCATTTCTCTGACCTTTGAAAATGGAGAGAAGAAAAGCCATAAAACCTATTTTCCATTACGTCTCTTTAAAGTGGTGCCCGTGAGTGAAGGGATGGAGGACGGCGCATGAGAGAGAGAAAAGAAATTTGGCTTCTGGATACTGTTTACATCACTCAAATGTCAATGCAAATAAGGTGATCTGGCCGCTTAGCACTTCGTTTGCCCCCCAAACACGGCGCAACAACAAGGTTCTTTGTATCTTAGATGGTGCGATGAATGTGTTTGTGCCCATATATCTCCTCTCCTTCTTAATTACAATAAGTTGGTGCCATAATAGGATTGTCAACTACCAAGGAGTGACAGCTTAAAAGAAATGCTTTCCAGTTGAAATGTGCCTTTGAGGGCCGATTTTCCAGAGCTTTCTTGCTTCACTTTAAAGCTCCATCCAGTTCAGCAGTCCTTTCAGTGTAGCTGGGATACAAATCCATGCCGCTGCAGCTATCACAGGCCCAGAATGAGCATAAAAAAGCTGCATTACATCTTGCTTCGTTTTAAAGGTTCCCTTTGGCTTCTCATGTGCAGGAGCCCTCTATAGCGCAAAGCGTCCCACTTTGGTCTGCCAAGTGTCTGTGTTACTGGGATTCGTCATAGGGAAGTCAAAGAATTGCTATGCAGACAATGCTAGTGGCCATCATTTCATCGTAGTGCTGGCTCTCTATCTTATTTTAGAAACGCCACGGTCATGCTGTGGCGAGCTACCAATCACGTGCCTGCAGGGGGAATTTTTTTTTTTTTTCTTTTTAGGTGGCCATTGTGCTTTCAAGGTGCTGTACTAAAATGTAATTTCATCAGCATATCAAGGGCCAGACTGCTCATTTCAGCAGTGCTCTTTCTTAAGCCTTTGTATCTTGGAGGCAGTGATAGCTGTTCACAGCCAAGGGCTACTGAAACTCTGTGTGGGTGATTTCAAGTTACGCTCTGGCCATCACGCAACATTAGCCCTCCAAGTCCCTCTCCCCAAAACCTTGCTATAATTTTGTTTAGAAAAAAACTGGTCAGTGTTTTGTTGATAGTGTGGAAGAATAGAAAGATGTAGGGAAGGAGAGAAAATGAGGCCCAGTATCAACCACACAAGTAAAAAACCTTGAGGATACCTTCAGCCAGAAGAGGGTACATTTTAAAATCTATATCTGGAATCTGTAGAGTAAGAACAAAATGACTTTGCTTTATTTCTTTTCCTGCTTGAGGATCCCAAGGAGCTCTTAGGCAAGATGAGATATATAATCTCACCAGTGAATACTTGGACTCCCCCTTGGTGGATGTGCCTCCAGGAGCAAAAGTCTGTACCACCTCAACTGACTCTTCACCCACTGGAGGAAACATGTATTATATATGCCACATATATTCGCCACCTCACTCTCTCAGCCATTACCCTGCTCTCATGACCACAGGTATGGGTCAGAACGTAGAGCGACTGGCAAATCAGACACTTCACCTTCCAGCTCAGCTCCGTCTTGACCACGTCAGCTTACATTACCGATGATGCCGCAGCAGCCTGCCCACCCGCTGCTTGTTTCACTCTTTACACACAATATGATAACACTCACAGAAACACAGCACTCAAAATCAGTCACCAAATATAAAACAGCGGATATCTATGAGTCAGAGTTTACTGTGCTATTGAACAGGAGGAGGTGGAAACACAGTGAAGGAGCTGCAAATGTAAAATGCTGCTTTCCAGCTCGGCAAATATCAAATTCAGGAAGGAAACACTGCTGTGGGCATAATCTATAAGACACACACTAAACCAGAGCCCATATGACATATGCTTCAGATTATGTTTTTTTTACCTAGAGCCTGCCTAAATACCAAAAGGATTTGGGAGAGAAAGTTCCCAGCACCTCATTTACTTCTCACTCCCCTCCTTCTTCCCCGTCCACAGCTCTGATAAAGCAGGGAGGCCCAGTGGCTGCACTGCTTTCTCCCCACTGAACCAGACCTGGGAATGAGAGAGGAACTCGTAAAACATAATCACGCTTTATGAGGGCCCCTCAAGTGGTCTGCTTAGGGAAAGGTCATTTCTGTCTTGCAGCTATTCTCTGGTGTAATTTGGAGCAGGAGACTGGAGTGCTCGGGCTACCAAAGATCACAGTATTGCTGCACACAAGCCACCAGGGACAAAGTCTTTCATATAAACATCTTGGATATTTATTTATTTCAGCCGTGCAGCAGTCCATAGGGTCTTTTAAACAATCCCAATCCACATAACGCTGTGATAAAAGGATTATGGATAAATAAAGTATTTTGTATCATATCATATCATATCATACGAGATGCAAAGGCACGAGCCAAGTGACAAGATGGCAAATTAAGAGATTTGAATTTGCAGCTTTTATATCGTTTTCCCCAGAAAATACTGATAGATGTTGAGTAAAGTTTTTACAGATGACATTAATTCCTGCACTTAAACCCCCCCCCCCAAATCATTTCTCCTGGCTTCTGTGTTGGGTTGTTGAGCTCTTAATAAGCAGGTTTCTTGGAATCAAGATAAAAACTAGGTAGCATCCAAAGTCCTGCCTCTGGTTTATTTCATGTTTATACAAAAATAAGGTTAATCAGGCAAAATCAGAAGTACAAATAAACAGAAATTAAACCTAGAAATCCTAATAGCAACTATAAAGCAGTGCATAATATGAAATAGGTTGCAGTTTCTTCCTAATCACCTAAATCTCATTTTTATTGGAGTTTGTGTATTTCAGTAAGGAAAAACTTCACAGACACTCAGCAGCAAGACAGAATGCGATTTAAAACAGAAAAAAACAATAACTTTCCTTTGAACAAATTGCTACTGGCAGCACAAAACTTGTATCAATCCAAGCGGCACCATTTGCATTTGAAATGGACCTCATACATGCCCAATCAAGGACAGGATAAAAAGAGACAAAAGATAAAAGAGGCAGGAGGGCAAAAATGAAAGGCATAATGCTGAAAGAAAAGACGAGCAAACAGAGAGGGGAGAAGTACGTGAGAGAGCAGTAAACAAAGAGAGCGGCCCAAAAAAGAGAAAGGGAAAAGAAAAAATTGACTGTGTGAGTGAGTTGGTGGTGCTGAAGAGGAGCCAAACCCTGCGGCCCTCACCTCAGCCACATCTTCATAAGCTGCAGCGCCTCCCTCTCCCCAGTCCAGCCTCTGGCCCTGCAATAAATACATTTTCAATTACAAGCAGTGGGGAACAAAAAAAAGGAAGAGTAGGAGGAGGAGAGGAAGGAGGAGGCCCCTCGGGGAAGTTTCGGTGAATCCCCTAGATGACACCTCTGGCCACGAGGCTCAGATGTGCTTCAGAAAAGGCCCCGCCATCATGCCCTGGCACACGCGTGCAGTTTAATCACTGGCTGGCTCTTTGCAGCCAGTCAGGCATTTAAAGGAGCCAGGGTCTGAGTCCAGAAGTGCACCAGCCAGCACTTTGAAGGAACACCTGCAGTGAAATGGGATCTTTACTGGACAGACTGCAACCTGAACCTCACACAGATGGTCCCGCCGCGGAGTCGGAGGCAAGACTGTCGGTTGGACGCCAGACATACCAGCACCACTGGCTTTGAAGATTATTACAGGTGGCTGCTGTCAAGACTAATATAAGGTTAACGTCAGTGCCACTGGATGTAGGGGTGATATCACTGACACAGCGCACGGCCCTCCTGTGTACCGCAGCCTTAATCTGGGTTTAGATCTACCCTGCATTTTATCTGCCTCTCTGTCTGGAGTCTGATCAAAGTGTCTGTGAGAGTGAGCACCGTGGTAATCCATGGCCGGTTCTATAAAACACACAATATTAATCAATTTTCTCTTTCTGTTGTAGTGTCCAAGCTCCAAATTCAGACTACATTCACCTTGGAGTCAATGAAGTCTGCTCCATTTTATATAACCTTTATTAAAACTGGTTTCAGCGGGCAAAAAAGCAAGACATCAGCTGTCTGTAAAAAGTACAAACAAATAACAGACTTGTCTTATTTAGAACTTGATGAGCCAGCAAAGATGTGAGAGATACATCTAACTACTATGGGGGTTTATAGCTGGAGGAAAAACCAAACAGAACTGTTCAACCACATACGGTCCAGCATAGCACTGTGTAGGAATAATACAAGGGCCGCACACAACTGACTGAATAGACAAACTGTTTCTGAGGGACTCACAAGACAGTATTTGCTAGCATGTGAGTATTAAGTCATTTTCAGAGATTTTGACAGAAAGTTGTGGAAAGAAAAATTTGGTATTGCAATGCACAGTGCTTTTATTTTGAAATTACCTCTTTTTTTTTTGCTCTTCACAAAGAAAATAATGATATATCGGCCTATATTTTTATAAATATGTGGTTTTCCAAGTTTGACGTCATTGCTGCTGTCCTTGCAGCTTTGTGAATCACGCACAACACGTTTCACTGTGTCAGACACCGTGTGACAAACATCAGAACCACCCAGCAACCCAAAAGAGCAAATCAAGGATTAAATGTTCCAAACTTCCCATCATCGAAATATACACCAAGCAGAAGACAGTGAATAAAAAGCTGGCCAAAATATTTCACATTTAACACAATGCACATCCACCCAGCATTCCATGGGAATGTTAGGTATTCCCAATGCGACATAATACACCAGTCGGCAGGCATTATACCCACAAGATAGGGGCTGCTGCAGAGAAGTCAGTGATGAATTTGTCGGCAGGTCTGGTTTCAGCAGCACAAAGTGGAGCGCCGCCTCGGCTACACAGCCTGTCACTTTGCACCGCCCAGGGTCACGGTCTCTGTTCTGAGCACCGTGACCGCTGCGGTAATTATCTAAATTGGTGAAAAAAAAGGCTCTAGCATTCCGGGAGTGTCACAAGGGGTGAGTTTGTGTGGGCAGAATATGAGTTGGATTCTCTGAATTCAGGGTGGATGTGAAGGGATTTAAGCACTCAGGAATTTTCCCCTTTCCTTATGCTCCCCTGTCACCATCCCACCCATCACCCCACCCACCCCTTGATCTGCCTCTGCTTCCCAACAGGGGATGAGAAAAAGGGTAGAAGCAGAGGGACCCGCTGGTGTCAAGTGATTTATGCTTCGCTGGTCAGAGCAGGTCAGTGGGTTGGGTAACCTTGTAGTTAGGCCACGTTGTCATACTTGCTGATACTGTAACAATATGGAATCAGATCAACTTATCAGCTTGTTCTTAAATAATGAGGTCACGGTGATGTAATAGGTTAAGCATACCGTGTTTGTTTCAGTCCTTGGCCTCAGACCTGTTTATATTTCACTGTTACTTTCCCAGCCCCCTGGCAGTAGCAGCAGCAGCCAAGCATGCTCCCCGGAGACAGCAGAGCTAGCTAGCGTCATCAGGGCTAACAAGCACCACGCTTTTGCTATTTCCACCAGGCCTGCCAACAGTTTCCAGACAGGGCCCCATTTCACGGCTGCCTGAACAAGGTGTGGGACCAAGTGGAGGCCCCATGCTTGGTTGGGGGTATGCAAGAGGAATAATGTGTGCTCACCAGAAGATCTTGATGGATATATGGGTCATTGCTGGCTGACATTAGCCTATCACAGAACTATTAGCACAGAACTATGTGCCAGTATTAATACTTTTTTAAAAGGTATTAATGAGGAAAAATGATGCACGGGAGATTTTAGAAACAGAACGATTCTATTTGTTGCATTACTCACTGTCTGCAGCACAGGGTGGTGCACGGTCAAGTGGCATTTTTACAGTAGACTGCTAACGAGTTTGTGTAGTACACTGCTATCAAAGTTCCCTAACAAGTCTAACAATTAATCTTTCTTTTTCAAGTACTGCCCTCTTGCTCGTTTGAAATATGAGCACAAATATATTTATAAATATCTATTTCTGCCCCCCAAATCCTGCATCACTTGGTTTCTATACTTTAGCTGCAGTTTTTGGGTAAGTAGTGGCTGAGTGTTTCATAGTGGAACATCCATGTCATTTTTACATGTCTAGGCTGGAGGAGGGTGCCCTCCCTCCAGCCTAGACATGCAGGGGGTTATGGGAAACACGGTCTGACTGCAGGAGCTGATGTGATTTAGGCCTCGCTTGAAGAGAACACACAGCTATTTTGACAGACGCTGGCCTCCTTTTAAGACTGACGTCTGCAATTACACAGGATATAAACGTGGTGCGCTGCGGCCGGCCTGGAGCAGGACAGGCTGGAGGTCAGAGGGCCCCTGGGAACGGCTCTGTGGAGGCCGCAGAGGCCTTGGCAGGCACGGCCATTGCGTGACTGTGGGAGAGGGATGACTTGTGCGTAACACAGCAGAGCTATGCTGTGAGAGATTGGCTGTCTGGGATACACAAACAATTTCGATGTCTTGTGCAATAATGTGGGATGTAAATAGAAATGAGCAGGTATGTGACTACAGCATGATTACACAAATAATCTAGGGATGTTGCACATGCATTCTGGATAAATTTCCATATTTAGGAAACATCTAGCCCCACAGACTTTCTTATCAAACCACTTAACCTCCTGTTAGCCGACACAACTCACTTTCTCTCCTATTAACCCACATCAGGCCTTAACTTTCTCCTTAATAAACAGCGTAAAACAGGGGTGTCAAAACATAAGCCTGGGGGCTGAAAATCGACCCGGCAAAAACTCCAACCAGGCCCTCTGGATGACTTTGAAAAATGTTAAGGAGAACAGAAATTTTGGACTTTTAATTGCACTTTTATACTGTTTAAAGCTTTCCTTTCCTATAAAGACCTCCCTCATTCGACATCAAAGTAATTATGTAACAGATTTCTGTAATTTTACACATTTACTTCTTAAAATTTTATTCCAAAGGATCATGTTGACACGACATGTCCCCCCCCCCAAAAAAAAGACTCCCCAATGCTCACCAGGGCCCGTGTTCGGTTTCCTACCCAGTGAGGAAGCTCCACTGGGCTTAAAACAATTACCCATTTAAGTGGGCTAAATCAACTTGCATTGTGGAAACAATACGACGGCTGCCACTGTTATTTACTGTAATGAACCGGGCCCCATTGTGAGCGTGGCGCTCTTTGGGGACCTCTCATTGAGCCGTGCTGAATGCAACAAGCCTTGAATGGATGTCAGGCTACATAAAAGTTTTTGAGCAACAGTGAGAGTGTTGCCTTGTGGATAAAAAGAGCAGCGGTGAGATCATATTTACCCACCATTCAACCTGCTTTATATACGCCCATCGACCACATCCTATTCGGATAAATCAGGGACAGAAGGAGCGGCCAGCAGACTAGAGTGGATTCTCCACAGTCAATTCAGAGTGGGACCTGACACAAGCATGGGAAAGCAAATAACCAGGATTAGGCTTCTTCAAAGCCCCGGCCCTGTGAAAAATGGGAGTAGGAGGAGCAGACAAAGGTGGGAGTTAGTGGTATAAATACACACACACTTACTGTTATGACAGTAAGGCACACACACACACGCAGAAAGTTGAGATTGCGTCTGAAAACAAATCCAACAGAGGTGAGGGTTTGTTTGACTGTTTTAGAGTTTTTCTAAGATGGTGGATCAGGGACATTAAGAAGAAGAAGATGGCTGGGTGTGTGTAAAAAAAAAAAACAAGGTACTGGAGGGTATGATGGGGGCAGAGGGAGGAATGCATGTTGAGGCATCTACAGCAGGATCAAGCTTCACTTCACCTGCTTGGTGTGTGAGTCTTTCGCTCAGCAGAGCCAAGCCAGGCTTGCCAGACTACCACTGCCAGGGTGTTTGTACATGTGCATTTGTGTGTGGAAACTTATTATCCCATCTTTGAGTGCAACCAAAGTTCAACAAAGGATGTCTGTGTTCCATTAAAACCATCAGCTGCAGACAAACACGGACAATTATGAAGCCAGTTTCCCCGAAAACGTGAGGGAATCTGACTGCTGCAGCTTTGAGCAGCTCGCTGAGATTCTCCGCAGCAATTTATAATGTACACACATTTAAGGAGCACACGCCATGCATTACTTCAAACCACAACAATATTAATGGTGCAGCAGGCTAATTCCTCTATGACGGGGCGGTTAGGAAAGTCAGTGCTCCTTTGACATGAAATCATGTTACACACATGTGCTACATACTCCTGCACACGGTCTTTAGTGCTGACATGACTCGCACTCAAAGACAACCCTATTCAGCATCAGGAATGTTCACAGCTGTGTGTGTGTGTTTGCAATAGGGGTTATTTCCTTCTCTCTCCATGCTTCAGTGCAATTCTCCCCCTCTTTTCTCACTATCTTTTCATATCAAAATGCTTACCCTCCTTTCCCAAGACTCATGGTAGCCTCCCAAATGTACACTTGCACACATTCAGATACTGGGAGGCATGCAGAGGACATAATGCACCCCCCCACACACACACACACACGCAGGCACGCTGCACTCCACTCCCTCAGGCGGTCTGGCTGTAAGATGATACTTCGTCTCTGAGCATTTCGCACATGCCTTCCCGGACAGTTCCCACACTCTCGGCTGCCTCAGCCTGTCTGACCTTTGCCAAGCCCGCCACCCTCCCCACTGCCCCCCTGTGCCTCCTTCCTCTTTCCCCAGTCCTCCCTCCTCCTCCTCCTCCCTGTCTTCTCCCAGGGCCTGCGGTTTGGACAGCTGCGGCCAAGCTGGCTGCTCGGCTTGTGGAAAACATCCGCTACACATGGAGGACCGCACTGATCCTTCTTGGCCTTTGCTGGCTGCCTGGGTGAGTGGTTGCCTGTTTCCCAATCCCATGAACGCATTATTTGACTCATTCACCACTACTTACATCCCTACACTCATCCAACTCGGAGATCTCGCTCACTGAAAATAAGGGATCGTTTTGGGGGCATTTTATAGCCACAAGGTGAAATAAAATGGAGAAAATCTGGAGAGAGAGAGAAAAAAAACAAAAAACGTCAGGGAACATAAATTTGCTCTTTTTTTTTTCTTTTTCTTTTGCACGAGCTGTGCATTTTGCCAACAACCTGAACCTGATACATCAGATGGTTTGTTACATAGAACCATCTGTGCAGTTGTCCTTGTACTCTTTGGAAAAAGGCTAGCATTTTAAAAAAAATATATACTTGGCAGGTGAATGAATAAATCATTCGTCTACTATGGGCTAAATTTAACCAATTAGATCCACAAACCTGAGGATGAAGAGAGAGAATACTAAAGGGTAAAGTTGCAGTCTGAGGAGCAACAAAAATTGTACCATATCCACACCTAAAGCACCCTTAGCTGTAACCTTATTGGCCAGCATTTCCTCACAGGACACTGACTGGTCCTAACCAATTTTGTTTGTCTGGATTCAAGGCTTCCAGGATGAATCCTGTTTCCAATATCTAGTTACCTCGTAAGATGATACTAAACCACTAACATGACCGTGTATTCATACAGAAATAAGTGCTCATGGATAAAAATCTCAATACTCAACCCAAAAGAACTTTCCAGAAGAATTCACGCAGAAACACTTTCTTGGCCACGAGACAAAAGGTTCCTTAAAAAAACACTTTTATTTCAGAGTTGCTTTATAATCAAATTTATATTCTTTTAATCCATTAAAGTCCCTTGAACTCTTGATCATTTTCTTCCAAACCTCATTACACCAGCACCTACTTCACACTTATTTCAAAGGAGTTTTATTTATGTTTTTTATTGGTTCTGCAGACCGGATACAAGACTCAAAGTCTTGTAGAGATGAATATTCTTATGCTGTGAAGGCCTAATCCCCTGCAGCATGGCTCCAATTTAATGCCTCGCCATTGACACAGTGTAGTACATAAACAGCCTCCCACCACCCAAGCACACACACGCATAGTCGCACACTCACACACTCACACACGCAGTATGCAGACCTTCTATCACCACCACCACCTCATCCAGCCTCCACATATGAGACTGATTTTGTTTTGGATCTGTACTCTGGCCACTGCTTGGAGCTTTTTTCCTTTTTATGCGTGCGCAAAAGAGGAACACACATGCTGCCACACACACACACACACACACACACACACACACACACACACACACACACACACACACACACACACACACACACTTATTGTAGTATAATGTATGAATAAGGGTGGTGGAATACAACTCATATGAGAAAGTCACTGTGTATTAGGGAAAACAAAAATCCAGAATAAAATGATTTGAAAATAATGTAATAATGTTATTTAATGGAAAAATAACCAAATAACCAAAATAATCATAAAAAAAACCCTAATTTTAAATAAGATGCCAGAAACATGTTTCAAAAATGTTGGGCAAAGAGCATGTTCTCCACTGTGTTGCACCAACTCTCCTCTTTACAACACTCTGTATGCATCGGGGACCTGAGGATACCAACTGCAGTTAGTTTTGAAAATAAAATGTCTTCCCGTTCTTGCTTGATGTTGGATTTGGACTTTTCAACAGTCTGGGGCTTCCTTTGTTGTTTTGTAGTCAGCATATGTTGCCATGCCCTGTGTACTAATGCACTGTCATACCATCATGAACTCTGGCTTTTGAACTGTGGATTGATACCATTGCAGATGGTACCATTCGCCTTTAGGCCAAAAGATGATGCGTCCCCGATTTCCAGAAAAACTTCCAGAGAAAGTTGTTCACAATGCCTCAGCCCATCTTAAATGAGCTCAGACCGGGAGAAGGTGTGTATGGCTCTTTGCATGCTTGCATTTATTGATGCAGCAACAAACTGCGTTTATTGACAATGGTTTGCGGGGTTTTTCGAGCCCCTGCTGTTTGATGATCCAAAGATCTGCACCGATCAATATTAGTTTTTGTTTTGTTTTTTTATGTGTCGTTTCCTTCCCGTTATTTCTCTTATCTTTAAAGAGCTCCGCCCCTCTGGGATCGCTCATATTTATACGCGGTCATATTATTGCTGTGTGGCTGATTCAAATGAGCATCTTTGTGTAAATATACACTCGCAGCCTGATGGATACAGGCTGTGCATCTACATCTGCGCTGGCAGATGTAGACACGTGCGCACACTTTTTTTTTTTCCTTTTTTTCCCTTCTCTCTCTTTTAGTCCCACCTCTGATTATGTTTCTGGCGACACCGGCTTTGTTGCACATACAAACACATCCAAGTCTTTCCTCCAGTTTCCTCACCTTCCCTTTTTTCACACAGGGATGAAAAATGAAGTGTGATGAATAGAAGGAATGGTGTAAGATGGAGGATTACACCCCTGGATGGAATTTTTGAAGGGAGTAGCAATACAGTAAAGAGAGAAAAATACAATCTTGATGGTGTTGCCGACACCTTGCATCACATTCTCCCTCTGTTTGAGACAGGATTATGGTAGGGAACCAGAGGCTTTGCAGGGCGCTCGCAGCCTGACCTGAGAATCAGGGGATTCCTCTGTGTTTGTGGTTGATTTCAAACACATGCTCCCAAGTAAACAGACAGCTGTGTATCTGCTAAACCTAGGGACACTCAGTATCTCAAAGGATGACCGTCAGCAGGATTTTAGTCCTTTATTTGTTTGTTTATTTGCTTTTTTTCCAGTTTTAGTTTAGTTTTTCTGAACAGAATATTCTGATTACTTGTTTTTACCTTGTATTGGCTACAGCAGAGCTTTGTGGTGCTGCAGACTGAGATGTCCTTTCCTCCCGTAAAACCTTAAAAATGGTGACTGACTGTCTTTCATCATTTTAGTGGTATGTGGCTGAATAAACGAAAACATTTTTTCAGAAAGAAGAACACTGTTTTGGGAGGAAGAATGGAAAACCTTTTGGTAGATTACTGATAAACTCTGCTGAAAAGATTGGTTATGTTGGGTTGAATATACCATCCTCTTTCAAATGAATCTAAAATATGTTTTCCCCAATTCTGTGTCATTGTAATATTACATAAACAAGATACCATGAATAGGATGATATGGCATTAGAATTGCATCAGAAATTAAATATGTTTTTATTTAATTTTTGAAAGCCTTTAAAAGTCACTGTGTTCAAACGCTGACGGGGCTGCGGTTAGGGGGCACGTTAGAGTGGCAACACGAAAAACTGCACGCCCACGGTCAGACCGCATCCCCACAATTCACACATACACACACACACACACACACACCCACGTAAACATTCAGTTCTCTGCCCATCCTTTTGCCCTCCTCCTCTTCACTACTTCATCCATCCACCCGTCTCCCACGAGGAGCACTTGCTCCAAGGCTGCGGTGCAAGCGCTCATAAAAAAAAAAGAAAAAAAATTGCTTGCCCTGATGATGGAAAAACCGACACTGAAAAAAGCAAGAGAGAAGAAATGTAGTAGGAAAAAAGTGTTAAGTTGAAAAGCGAGCATTTTTCTCTCGCTCTGAGCTCTTGGTCCAGGCACAGAACATCCCTGGATGCCAGAGTCTTTCATCATTTGGCAGCTTGGCTCTGCAGTTCAGTTTTACCTCCTGGCTGGAGGCAAACGAAGCACCGCTCGCTCTCCACACAGCCAGCGAGAAATAAAGACAGGGAGAGATGGAGACAAAGAGAGAGTGAAAAAAAGCGGTCTTTCATGCAAAAAACAACCACCGGAGTCATCCACGGCCACGCATGGGGCCCCTGCCTTTTTTATTCTGCTTCTCCATCTAGCTCCTCCGTTTGCTTCATTTTCAGATGTACTTTAGCTCCAGAAGTAAAATACTTGTCATTATATAATCTGCAACAGTGGATAGCTCCCAGTGATGGAGATGTTAAAAGCAAAGTGGGGGAGGGAGCTGTGTGCTAGCGAAGCAGAACAGAGTGACCTCTGATGTGCTACTCTCATTTTTGGAAGGAAGCGGAGTCTCGCTGGTACCATCACTAAAATACCAAAAACAGCCATGTTCTAGCGCTTGAAGACTGCGACGCCTTCGTAGGCGATTTCAAAGTATGCCTGCCACCCTGTTTTGCCCGTTTTCTACACGAGGCTTTCTGAAACCAAAACTCAGCACCAGCACTTCAGGCTGTTTCATCCCGCCTTACCTTCGTGCTTCGGTATTTTTGGTTATGTTACAAAACCTCAAACTCTGTTCTCCTTAAACCATCAAAGATGCGATAAGTGACTAGTCTGGCATTCAAATTCAATTTACTCAAATTGTTGAGAGGTAAATAAGGCAAGCACTTTATTTGTTTGATTTAATATGGATTTAATTACCCAAGTGCATGCACAGGAGGGAAACCACTCACAGAGAAATAAGACCACAGCCTCCCACTAAGTGAGTACACTGCACCAACTGCGCTGAGCAGACTTTAAATGCTCTTCACTGCTGAGAGTGAACACAGGTTCCCACAGGGCTTCATAAAGCACCCCTACCATATGCATTCTTTCGCCATGGATATGCCACCATGAACAAGACACTCGGGCATGTCAAACAGGGCTGAGAGGAAGACTGATGTGTCTCATCATTAGGGCGGATAGCTTTCCCCTGCGGCGAGATGTATGTTCCTACTGTGAAGGCCCAGCGGGACTTCGCTGGCACCCCGCTAAGTTCTGGGAGTGAAGGCATCTGGTGCAAAACTTCTCCCTCTAGCTCAGAGCTTGAGTGGCCAAATAAAGAAGTGCACAGATACCCAAACAAACACTTAATCATAAGTTTGTGTGCAGATGTGTATATTTTAGATCGCATGCACACACATGTAGAAAGGGACACAAAGCCTGGCGCAAATCGGGTGCACTGTGGTGAGCTCTCCTGCCGCTCATGGCCCCTGCTGAGTTTGCCCAGTGGGAGTTCGAGTGCTGGCTGCTGGCAGCTCAGTGGGGTGTCTGGGAGATGAAGCCCTGGAGACTATAAGGCTAGGAGTGGTGTGGTGACCATGAAGGCCTTGTCCCTCAAGCGGGCTGCAAAGACTGAACGTTTGTCAGGCGCAGATATATGCTCTTAGACATGGATGATTGCGTTGATCTCTTTGCAGTCGCTGTTCCCATGGCCTTAACCTGAAGGGTCCTGAGAAATTATTTCAGGCCGTTTAATCATCGTTTTCATCGTTAAAGGCCCATGAAAAATAAACACTGAATGGACTTTATGTGTGTCTAGGAGTGAGCGTTAGATAGTGGTGTCATCTCTGCTGAGAGTCTGGATAACATCCTTCGATGCACAATGACAGAGGCTCCAAAAAGCTGTTTGGTCCAAGAGTCTACCTCATTTCACATTTTGACATTAATAATATCATTATCATCACAAATACTGAGAACTGCCCATGAAAAATCACAAATGGACAGAACCCAAGCTCTGAATATATATATATATATATATAATATTTTTATTATATATATTATATGTATAGGGAGAGAGAGAGAATGAGCGAGAGAGAAGTGGAATTAGACTGTTTGCTTTTCCAAACAGCTTCAACTCTGACCGCTGAAAACAAAAATCTGTAGAAGTAGCCTGGCAGCAGTTTAAGTTGAAGAACAGTAACTAAAAGGTCAGATTGCAGGTCCAGACTTCTCTTTTTTAAGATGATTATAGAAAGCTCCAATCTTCTCATAAACCGTGGGACCATGGGATTTTTGCTCCACTTACTGCTGGTTGGCTACTGAATTATAAAATATAGATTTGGTGTACTAAAAGACATCCACGTGCAAATTTATCTCGCTTCACTTTTATGTATCTAATTCTTATAAAACTATTAAAAAAAAAAAACTTATGGAAGATTTTTGTGCACTCTCTGATAAATGTATTCTATTTATGCAACACGATGAAATCACTTAATTGTAAGTTCTGTGAGATTTTTAGAAGGCAAAGAAAGCTTTGTGGTTGTTATCACTTTATAGCATAGCCACGTTCTCTCTGCAAATCAGGGTATAAATTTAATTTCAGGTAAAGTCTACCTCATTAAACATTTTTCATGGTGCTAACAATGTAATCACACGGTCAGTCTCCAAAATAGTTCATAAAAATTTCAGTCTAGTATTTGATGTGTTATGAGTTTGTTTATCAGACTCTGAAACAGATACTTGATTAATCCCCAAGGAAATCATGTTTAAGGAAATTATGTTTAGTTAATCCGTCCATTTCCAGCACTGACTTATTTGTGTTTCAACATGTGAATGAATATTTCATGCACAAATGATGAAGGCCTGGCTGTCATATTAGAATATTTAAACACACATCTTTAAACTACTCAAGGCAATGTATATATATGTATATATATATAAATACACACACACACACAGACATATATATATATATATACCCTAATATATATATATCCTAATATATATATATATTAGGGGTGCAACAATACTCGTATCAATATTGAACTGTTCGATACAGTGCTTTCGGTTTGGTACGCATATGTATCGAACAATACAAAATTTTTAATTTATTTTATCAACTTTCCTTCTGACGATGCTGTCTGTGTTGAGCGCTCAGTGGATCTGCGCTCGACAGTGCAGCCTAGGCGGAGTAGTCGAACGCAGATTCACTGAGCGCAGGGCAAGCTAGCGAGACAGAAGTTAAGCTCTCGTTGCAACATGGCAAATTGAACCTCCCCCACCCTCATTCAGATCTGGCGTTTAGAACTATTTTGGTTTTCAGGTGACGTATGACCCTGAAGGTAAGCGCGTCATGGACAAAAGTAAAACAGTATGTTGGATGTGCCACGCAATGCTCAATTACATTGGTGGGAACTAGTGCGTTAGCGCAGTTAGCTCGTTAACATGTTGGCCGTCCAGCCCCACGCACGGGGCGATCCGCGGTAGCTCGTTAACGGAGATTTGCCGTGTTGTGGCGTTAACGTCATTTCAACGAGATTAACGCTGACAGCACTAGTGGGAACACAACGAATATGACTGCACATTTACTCCGACATCATCCTAGTGCAAAGACAAGTGGAAGCAGACAAAAACAACAAGCACGCATGCTACAAACTTTACCCGAGTCATTTAGACAGCCGTTAGCACATGATTCTCCTTATGGGGACCTGATATGTTTAATATGCTGCTGAGAATATAGCCCAGAAGAAGCGTATAGTATAGCTTTTATTTTGGAAAGAGCCATTTCTCTGTAATAAAAACTCTCTTTTCCAAAGATGAGTGATTTCTCGATCAGATAGATTTATTTTTTTATTACTTTGTTGTTTCAGCAACATTAAATTTAAAAACTGTACTTTTGAGTTAAAATATATATTTATAATTTTAATAAATGACAAATTAAAAAGGCATGAACATTTTTTTTGTATCGAAAAAATATCGAACCGTGACACCAAAGTATCGAACCGAACCGAACCATGAATTTTGTGTATCGTTGCACCCCTAATAAATATATACACACACATATATATGACTCACCAACGCATGCACAGTGGTAAGAAAAAACTTGGTACAAACAGTTCTACCTCATTCTGTTATCAAAGACCCAGGGATTATGTTAAGTAACCCAACGTTTTCATAGGTAGTCCTGTGTACACCCTTCCTGAGTCCATAGGAATTAAAAGGATAAGTAGCAGCCAGGTGCTGCTAATTAAATGTACTTTATTAACTGATCATCTGCAAGTGTGAACACGTCTATAAAAGCAGGGGTTTTGGCAGTTTGCTTTTATTATGCGTTCAGATGTGTGTTAAAACACTTTTTACAGGAGTGGATGCCTCAACAAATTCTCCGCACGATCAGACCACGCAAAGAAACTGCAAAAAACCTATGAACTACATTTCAACTACATGTTAAATGTTAAAGTTTATGACAGTGCAATTAGAAATAACCTGAAGAAGTATGGTTTGTTTGGAAGGGCTGCCTGTCTCTCCATCTACTTTGGGATACAAAGGACACCAGCAGCTTATAAAAGTTTGGCCACATCTACCATCTCTTACTGATGTCTCTAATCTCTGGCATCCTTGGTGCCAGTGTCACATCACTAGAAAGGATTGGCTGGTGATTGATGAGCCATTTCATCATGGCCACAGTTACCTGCCACGGCTCAGAGTGGACAAAACCTTTGGGTAGGGCCAGAACTAACTTAATTCTTGTCATCCGCCCCTTTGCAAGGTATGGGAAAAATGGCATGAAGAGCTTGAAAGATGAGAGAAGTGGGGCTTGAATGGAGCAAAAAGGAGTAAAAGACTGAAAGGAAAAGGAACTCTGTCAATGGAAAGGGGGCAGCAGAGGCTGAATGCACCGTTCCGTGGTCTACAGTGTTGATATTTCCCTCAATAGTCTTTTCTAAAGTGAGTGTTTTAAACTACCTCGACACACTAAATTTGCCCTTTGTGCATGGGGAGGCCCCTAGCTGTCGTGATGCAAGGTGAGGAGACACTGGGGGCAGATGGAACCTGCTTGTCACCTCAATGGTCTCCATTCTCCCCCCGTATGCCCTCGCTGGCCCGCCCCGCCCATCAGGACCATTCACCCAGCGCTCCAGTGGGAACGTCCAGGGACCCTGCGTTTTGGGATGGCCCCATATAATGAGCCCCTCTGGATGGCTTGAATGTGATGCCATTGTTCTACCAGGGGCCATTAAACCACCTCCTGGGCAAACAAGAGCGTCCCTCTTCCTTTATGGGGCCCAAGAAGGCAACAAAGAGAGGAGTCATTGAGACACAGAGGGGCCGCTTTTTGTTTGGTGTCCTTTTTGCTGCTCCTCAATGCCTGGGCTGGGAAGGGGAGGCTCCTGTTGGTCTTTAGCGCTTCTCATTTTGCCACAATCCCTTGTTTGGCCAAAGTGGAGATGTGAACTTAATTGACTTGAGTGGCCCCAGTGCACCATAAGCTGGAGGAGATACAGAGAAGATACTGGACATCTGTTAGTGTCTTTGGCTGCTCAGACAGCAGTGAAAAGCTGAGAAGAACGTTTTACATCCTCAGAGGATTTCATACCACCTGACTTCAAATGTGAAATGTAACGGAGATAGGGCTGCAGCCGACAGGTACACTGGCCGAATGGTTGGCTGATACTGAACTCTGACTGAATTCCGCTTGTTCGTACAATTGAGAAAAAGTGCAATATCAATAGCCCTCAAGGAATAATCCATTACTTTTTGTGGAAGGGGATGAAACCACGTGTGAAACTTTGGGTGTTTATCATAGTTCACACAGCCCATCAGAGAGTACAAGATGTAACTTGTTTCATGTTTTGTCTGCTGAACACTTTCTCAGAATCTGCTTTGAGTAGATGTCAGAGAGGCGTCATTTCATTACAATACACCGTCGAAAAAAATGCAAACATTGCAGCTGCTTGCATGTCACCGCTTAAAAACCCCCCAATATTTCAAACTGTTTGGTGTAATGATCATATGTAGAAGCCTCTAGTGATAGATTTGATGAGTCCAGCATCTACCAGCAGGAGCAGCTTCAGAAAGCCCAACTTGGATGCTATATATGAAGACTCCTGTCTCATTAAAACAGAAAATAAGATATCTGGATAGAAATTCTCCAGTTTATTTTTAAACACATGAAGCCCATTATGGTTATGACTAAATAACTTCACTGGTTTATACAGTTCTTTGGGCAGCTGGACACTGGTCATCTCTCAGGATCATTAAATACGTTGCTAATAATTGAGTGTTACATTTATGCATAATTCAGTCAGGCTAACAAGACCAGGAGGTACAGTAATTCCAAAATTTGTAATAGTCAGCACAGTGAGAAATAGCTTCCATATACCTTCCCTGCATAACACTCCTGAGAGTGAAAATCCTTTGAACATCCTGAGCCTAAGAGGATGCAGGCTTCGTTGAACCATCCCTCATATATAAACAGGCCCTGACCTCAACCTTTCCTCCAGCCACCATCCTGGGCAGTGAGGCTGATTAGCCAAGGGCAGGTGCTGAGCGTCGAGCTCCTGAAGAGAGGTTAAAGAGAGGAGTCACCACCTCCCTGTGTGCGGCTGACTGGCTTGCTGCCACCATGTCATCCATCCTGTAGTCTAATCGAGTTATCATATCAACAAATCTCCCATCGGGGGCCCCCGCAGATGACACTCCCAGAAAGAAATCCAGAGGGGGGCTGACAAATTTCTAGCAGCAGGACTCTGTGGAAGAGAGCTGGCCTGCCAGGAAGCAATGAAAGGTACCTGCAGCCTCCGGTCAAGCTCCCCTCTGAGGACGACACTCATGCTGGGCGCCACGCTGAGGCAGTTATTCGATTAGGCTGTGTGATATGTGGGCAACTCCATTCTGCAGCCTGCGGCTGAGTGAACCACCCACTGGGAAAACTGCTCGAGTTACCATGGGGAAAGAAAGAAAACAATGTGGGGAAAAAGCATCAAATCGGTCAGAAAACCTATAATGTGAAAGATAAGCTTAAAGAAAATTAGGGGAACAATTACATCCCATATTAGATCTTGATCTTGATGGATTCAAGTTGAAAATCTTACTCGCATACATATATATATACAAACATACTGCAGTTCAAGCTTTTGAGATCTCAATAAAACTTTCTCAAGTGTTTTTTTTTTACTTTTAGTATTCTTATATACTTGTTATATACATATATCTACAAATCCTACACATGATATCGCTCCTATTGCACATTCCACACCCCTGAACAATATTACACTTTCACTTTTGCACAAAAAAAGCACTCAGCAGGGGTTAGTGGGAGTAGGGGGTAGATGTGCTGGCCCAAGAGTTGACCTGCCACTCCACTGCTACCTGCTGCTAAGGCACAAAGGAACCCCTGGGCGAGCTGCGCCAGGAAGAAAGGCGAGGCAAAGAATGAGTCAACTCAAACTGCACAGAGAAGAAGAACCGCATCTATCCTCCATGACCACTCTGTCACCCATGAATACTATTTACGCCACAGGAAGTCTTTTCTCTAACACACCCCCCCTCGTACCCTCCTCTTTGCCTCACACTCTCCCCACAATCACAGGAACCCTTCTTGTCTTCTGTGTTCTGCCTCATCTTTTTCCCCCTCTTTTTTTAATAGGCTAAATCAAGAGAGATGCTCCCCAAGCATTGCAAATTGATTATGGTGGTGAACATTTATTACATGACAGCTGGGGGTCTATACGGTAGAGATGTGAGACAGAGGGAGCGTGCTGGGGAGAGGAATGCGGGGCTCATCCTCAGGGTCATCATTATGATCACACATTGAGTGTCACAAGGGATGACTGCTGTGCATGAGCTTCACAGAGAAGCTGCTAGAAAACTAGGACAAACTAAAAACATAACTGACTTATGTCTCATAAGGTAATTTCTGTGAGTTTGATGTCATTGCACAAATTCAATGACATTTAGCTTCGGCTAAAAGATTTCTTAGCTTTGTGTGAGTGAAATACATGAGAAGTACACAGGGACACCTTTTTATGAGCTAAAAGAACTTAAAATTTAAAGTAATACTGCTTTTTTTAACTAAAGGTGACACAAAAAAGAAATGCCAATCTTTCAGATTTTTTTTTTTACTTTTTTGGACTTTAATGCGATTCTGTTGTAATTGATTTCTTTTACTTTGCTTTGATGTATGAATAATAATAAAAACAATGCCACAAATTATACCTTCAAAATGAGTATAAATACCAAAACATGTCCAGTAACATGTGTTTATGGACATGCTTTCCCAAGTCACATGTGGTATGTTCTACAGCAGACCTTTCTCTTGTTATCTCTCCAGTGAGAGGTTAGACTCCTGCAAATGCAATAATGTCATCATGGGCTGTTTCACCTGATACTTTTTATGACGCCTCTGAGAGTCTTTGCAGAGCGACTAGAGACAGCGTAGGTGGCATTGTACAGTGATTTCACTTAGAAGTCTGATCCTGCTGCACAGAAAACGGTAAGCAATATTTAAAGAAATGAGATGCAAGATTCTGTTCAGAAAAAATATAACTTTTAGAAATAATCTGTGATATCATCAAAGTGATACACCAAAAATCTCTTGAGGTCATTACAGCACAACTTTAATTATAAAGCACAGCTGTGTTGGTTATAGTAGCTTGTGGATCTATTTCCAATATACTAAAGTCACACTCAGGGAAACAGTGGTTGGATGTCAAGATGGGGATAAAATGACAATAGAAGAAATTTGCTATCCCTGACAGACATGATTTGTCTGCGTACAGAGAAGTTTACATTAAACAGAAATTGACATTAATTACATCCAGAACCTCACAGAACCTCCAGAGAAATTCAGACATTCCTCCATAAATAGTGGCATAGTTGCTGCGGGTACTCCCAACCTTGCTTTTATATAAGAATACATGCAGTTTACAACCAGCTGATTCAAATGCTCTGTTGCAACAAGATGCACTCATCACTGCAGACTGACTCAGATTCACTGCAATCTATTAGCAGTGTGTCTGCATTTATAAATTAGAACTAACCATGAGCGTGACAGCAGGCACTTTGAGTCAGGCTGCAGCTGATTGGAGATTGGTTGCCTCCCACTTTGCAATTAAAAAAATCACCCAAGAGGTTGAGAGTATTTTTTTAACTCAACCTCAAGTGTAGTTACTTGAAATCGGTCTTCAAAAGCAAAAATAAATAAATACTAAAATGCAATCACCAGACAACCACATTAGTTTAACTGAGCCATTAATGAAGCATATACAATTTTGTGAATATACATGTGAGCTGGTTAGGAAAAGGCAAACAAGCATTTTTTTTTAAAAAAAAAAAGTGGGTTGTAGTTAGTCCAAAATTATGAAATACAAATGAACAAAGAGCCAAAGCTCTGAGCCCATAACAGATGTTTAGTGAACAGAATTAAACTCAAGCCAGTTGCATAAGATAACAAATTAATATAAAAAAACTAAATGTTCAAAGAGAAAGAAATCAAGCTGACAAAAAGTGAGGTAACAGGCAAGAAACAACAAAATAAACACTTTAACACTGTGCTGCTGCCATCACACATGTTCAAAGATTCTTGGCACGTTACAGGTGTAGATTAGTGTCCATCACCTGGTACTGTCAGGTGTCTGAACAGTCCCAAATTCATCAAATCACGAACCTCGTCATCCACTGTAAGATCACGTTTCTAGTACATTAGAGAGGAGAGAGTGTGTACTCAGGTCCACTTTGTTATGCACAGTGCGAGGTCAGATCAGCAGGGGAGTGTGGAAGAGAAGCAATCGTGCTCGAACATGCCACAAAGCAACAGTTCCTACTGTAAGTTGTGATCCTGGTGTTACCACGTTTTCCTTATTCCTTTTGTTTCCTGTTGCTTATTTTCAGCATCTCGTACCAATCAGTCACCACGCTTCAAGACTCGTGTGTTCACTGAGTATGCCAGCTTGTTCAGTCCTTCAGCCTGGTTCTAACATTGATGCTTAAGATCTAGTTAAAGTCTTGTTACAGTTTTCCTCTTATTACTTCCTGATCTTCTAGTAATCCCATGTTTCCATGCCTCAGGGTCCACATCACCACTTGTCCGTGTGCCATTTGTCTTTCTCCACTTTCCATGATCAAATCTTCCTAAATGAAGCCTGCCTGTCCTGCTCTCCACTCAACACTCACTAGCAAGCCTTGCTCTCATGTCTCCACAGCCCTGCTACCTACCAGCTCCATAGAGTCACTCAACACTCGGCAGCTTCCACTGCCCCGTGGCTCAAACCCAAATCACCACAAAACTACCATAAAATTCAGGTAAACCTCATTTTACTGCCATTGTTTGTGCCTCCTTGTTCTGGTCTTGGTTCCATATTTATAAAAATTTCCTTAAATCCATTTTTTCCCATTGTTTTTGTTGGTGGCACATGTCAGCTGCTGTCACTGAGTAACTCTGTATCAGGGTGTGTATCGTGTTAGGTTTTACTTGGCCGAGTCTTAGTTTTTGTAAAGAGCTGTCTAACACTTCTTTGAGGTCTGGCTCTTGGGAAGCCTCACATCTGTACATGAGGGTGTGCGTTCATTTACGCTCACATAGATGAGCACAGACCCATTCATATTACCAAAACACCTAACATACAAGTGTCCATGTGGACAAGAACAAACACAACTGCACAGCCATGATCTCCTAATAGCCTATAATTGTTGTGTAACCTGGTTTCTAATTAAAGCCAGTTGAATTCGATGTTAATCCTTTCTGGAACAGGATTATTTAATCACTTACCTTCTCTAAAATGGTCTAGATATTAAAATGTTTGTTTTACATGTAATGCTTTCAAACACGTAAATAACCCTACCCAGAGTGGTACCAATCATTTTGTTTCTACAGACACAAATCCAGGGAGTGAAAGGGACAGATTTTTGGGGGGTCACCCCTATTGTAGATGGCTATAATCCGGCCAGCAGCACCTTCGAACGGGACAAAGGGATAGCGAGCGGCAGGATGCCAGTCCTCAGTTCCCCCAGTGCTGCATACAAAGCTACTGCCATATGAGTAGAACGTCAGTGTGGCTAGTAGAGCTCTTGCTGGGAAAGATGCAAGCTTAAACCCACGCCAAGCCAGGGCTCCAACAGCACTCTGAAGAATAGCAAGTGGGTGAAAGCACAGATCACAATGAATACCTAAACCCCCCCATTCAGGCAGACCTTGAGAAGCACAGGTTGCCTCTGTGGTCGGTCCGCCTCTGTTCTTTTGCTCCTTTCTTCACCTTGGGCAGAGTTTGCTGAGGTCGGCAGCTACCTTGGAGAAGTGTAAAGAAGGACGACAAGACAGCAGGCAGACTTTTACAGAATCGCTTTGTCACAACTGGCGTGATCCAGACCCGGCCCATGATGCTGTTAATAGCCTGCATCAGCAAAAAGACAAAAGAACTTTGGTGACTGTTAGATTTAAGGGCGAGCTTCAGTGAATGGGACAGTCCAAATGAAGTCATTGTACACTGATGGAGGAGCTGGGGGTTAGTTGAGGTTCATCACCAGACCAATACCCAGGCCTGGAATAATTAACCAGAGACAGCTATTAATCTTAACCAATGACAGTGCGTGAAACAATGGAGAGTGACCAATCACTGAGCCCATGTCCACCCTAGGGACCTGAACTCACATGAGGGACCATCCATGGCAGTGGGGGACTGAGGTAGTTTAACCATGTTAATGTATCAACTCCACTGAGCTGAAAGTACAGTGATTGATGAATTGCACTTCTTTGAGGAAAGACTGAAAGACAAATCTCACAAAGCCAGCAGGAGAGACCAAACTTAAATGTTCTGCTGACAGTGCAGTTTCCCTGTTGTTGTAAACATGACAAAGGCAATACAGTTAATTTTACAAAGCTCTAAGTTTACAAAGCTAAAAGTTTTCTGAGTTTTAGTATGTCCATTATCTCATAGGCATAGTAGGAAAACTTATATATAAAAACACACCATACAGAATACACTCAGAGTCTGAAAAGGTTCACTACATATTAATAAATAAAAGTAAGCTCAAAATGAATAGTGACGACACAGTTGTCTAGTCTGAGTGTTGGGACATTTATGAAGACATACGTATGAAAATATCCACAGCCTACAGCAAATACAGAAATTTAAAGACACGGCAGATAACTGGTTAACTACAGTGATGGAAAACATATTTATATTGCAAAATCAGAAAATTTCCAAATGAGATAACTCTAAAAGGAAAAAAACTGCATGTGACATTGTTTAAGTGTTATCTGTTATATGGGAGACAAGTGAAATGGGCAGAAGGAGGACAAGGAGGGGAAATGGAAGTATCTCGAGAGACAAGAGGCCATGGAAGGAGGTTTTGGGGAGGTGGTACAGTATGTGGCAGACCCCTGGCACACACGCCAGCTCCACTTTCCACGGTGCTCACTCTCTTGATGCAGGGCTCCCCCAGTGCCCCTGCCCTCCTCCTAGCTCAGCTTTGTGTGCCCGCATAATCTCCCAGCAAAGGAGGCGATGCAGGTGGTCCAATCCCAGGGAAGGCTCACACATCCCCCTCCACCCTCCATCCTCTATCGTGGTTTTTCTCTCACTCTGCCTGTCCTTGTCTTTCCACCCGGGCTGCCTGCATCCTCTCTTTCTTCAGCCCCCGGCGTGGCAACACAAAGAGACACCTCTCTGGCAGAGATAAACCTATTTCAGAGATGCAGAGGGTGGGAGGGGAGGGGGGGAGACGTGTGACGCTGCCCACCTCCTCTTCCCTCGTTCCCCCTCGTCTTCCCTGTCTTGCTCTCGCTCCCGAGGAGAGCTGTTGGGCTTCAAGCACCATTTGCGCCTCAGTGGCTTGTGTTTATGTCTGCCTTTTTCTGTGTGTATTCAGACGGTTCAAAGGGTTCTGCCTCTATAGTTCACCAGTCAACCTGATCCATGGTGAAATGAGGAAGCAGGGGGAGTGACAGCAAGGGACAGTTTCAGGGTTTAAGTGGAGGTTACAGAGGGTAGTGAAGATTAGGGAATGAGAATCACAGAGTAGCTAATGAATGCTATCACGATACAACGATTATAACTAGTGATTCTCCAATACTCGATACATTGTGAGACGTCTTTGGTCAACATGTCAATGTCACTGAAAGATTTTTAAAAATACACCTAATAATTAAAAAAATATATACACTAAGCTCTTAACATCCCTTTACCCTCACCAGGAGGAGTAACATGTATTTTTATTAAAATAATTATTTTTTTTAAATAAAAATATCAATATTTGTTTCCATAATTTAATCGATATGTTGATGTACTGCTGCTTTGTGACTCTTCTAGTGTTATCTCCAAGTTTGTTTGTTTAGCAAAGAGGTTCTAAAAAAAGGGGGAGAAATTGAAACTAACATAACTAAAAATCACACCAAAGCAGCATTTCCAGTCTCAGAGTTTCTTCAAACTTACATGGAAGACGGAGGGAAGCGAACCCGCCATCGCTGCATCAGAAGCAATTACCTACTTCCAGGATACATGGACAAAGTCCATATCACTCAGTGGAAAAACCACTAACATGGTTTCTGTCTTGCCCTGACATCATTGTTATCACATTCACCCCCCCTTCTTCACACAAATCAGACATGGAAAATTGCCTGGTATTCCCCCCTGGGCGCTCCCAATCATGGCATCAAAGGCATGATGCAAGGCCAGGACAAAATGGAAGCCATTATAGCTAATTAGCTGCTGCCCTTTAAAGCAAAGGGACCTGCTTGCTGTCGGAGCCCTGAGTGTGTGTCAGAGCAAATGCCACTGACAGCTCCCACGCCACAAAGCAGAGGGAAGGAGAGAGGGAGGCAGGGAGGGAGAGAGGGAGAGATGGCTGGAGGTAAGGAAAAAAAGAAAAGCTGGATGAGGGGGATTGTGAATAAGCTGAAAGGCATGCATATGATTTCTTTAAAAAAAAAGAAAAAGGCTTCCTGATTTTATGATGGAGGAATAGCAGAGGAGAAGTGGGGGGGTGGGGGATGTTGAGGGTCACTGGAAGATGAAGCAGTGAAACCTGGGGTGGGGCTTGAGGTGCTGAGATGCACGTGATGAAAGGAGCTCCTTCTTTTCTCTGCCAGGATCCACATGGGCATTCTTCAAGCTCACCCAAGCAGAACTCCTTCACTCTCTCTCAAACACACACACACACACACACACACACACACACACACACACACACACACACACACACACACACGCCACCCACTTCCATAAATTTCAAATGTGCCTCGCTGCATCCTGAACTTTATCACACACCTGAAGGTCTGCCTGCTGCCTGCCCTTCCCTCTGCTCGTCTGTCATCATGCTCCTATGGTTACAACAACCCTAAACCACACACACACCTACACACACAGAGACTCAGAGATGGGGATAGATAAAGAGAGGACACACATGGTTACACACGCAAACACGCACACACAGTTAGTTAAACACTGCATGCCACCCCGCCCCCCCCCCGGCGGCTCGTCTCAGCCTGTGTATGCAGGTATTACAGTCTAATCGCTAATTCATTCATTCTCTTCATCCGTTTCACTGTTGATCTTCTTTTTTGCTCACTGCGGAGCACCAACATTACCACTCCTGTAGGGTAGAAGTGCTTTTAAACCTATTTCAATTATCTGGAAACTGTGTGTACATAAAGTAGAACTTGTTCAGCTACATTTGATCTATAATATAAACGTGTACTACGGTAATATATGAATTCCAAGTTCAGAGTGCAGGAATTTTGAAATCCTAGCTAATTGTGAAATCAGGTTGAGGTCCACACGTTGCCTGGGTCATTGCAGCACCTTTATTCTTTTCTTTTTCACTTATACTTTTTAAATTTGCTGCTGTGCTTGGTGTGTTGTGTTTCATCACCCAGTTTCAACCAAGCTTTAGATGTCAGGCAGAAGGCCTCACATTTGGTATACATAGTTAGATATATGTGTGTATATGTGTATATATAACATCCAACCGAAGGCTGTAGAGTATGAGATGTAGCTCTAATCTCAGGGTGGATGTTCTGGAACGTCCAGTTCTGAGAAGATTGTGGCATTGTGTTAAAAAAGCACACCTGAAGGCTCCAGACCAGCAACATGCTAAAAGAGGTGGTCACGCTTTCTGATCAACAGTTATCCTCTTTATTCCTATGAAAGCAGTAAAGGTGTATTTAGTTTTTCACAGGCCCACAAAATCCTCAACATCAACCGGAAAAAAATATTCACATTTAAAAAATGTACGCCTTCACAACATAGATATGGTCAATAAAGAAAAAAGTAGGACATGTTTAGTCCAACAGTCTGCACTTGCATGGTAGCTATCTCACTGCCTGGTCACAGAATGAATCTTTCAAGCTGATGATTAAGATAAAATTTCATTTCATCCCATCTTTTCTTGTGCTGCATGCCTCCCATTCAACTACACAACACCGGGTTTGATTGTTTATTCATTTCCTCCCAAGCACAGCCTTCAGATCTCCAGAAGCACTACAGATACTAACAAGAACAGAAGTCAAGGTCTCGTCCACCCACGTATCCAATCTGTCCTTTCCAAATGAGCGCCGACGGATGATTTCCTGCTCACTGGAATTGTTAACCTCTTATTCCCTGCCGAAGGCTGGTGGGAGACTTTGAAAAAGGGGTTATAGGTCTGGCATCTTTTCACACATCTTTGCAGACATAAAGAGCAAACAAACCTTGGGGTCTTTATCACTGAAATCTAAACCCCTTGGGTGATTTCATGTCTGCAAACTGAGGCTGTGGGACACAGTGATGACCACCTGTTCTCCGTTTCTCCTCATAGCCGCTTTTGTCATGGGCTTTGCATTCTTTCAAACCATTACAGTCCCAGGGCGAAACTTAAGCTTTTGCCAATTTCTCAATGACTGCCTCGTATATGAGAAGCTATGCAGCGCCCTTTCATATGCTTCTTGTGTGTCTGTCTTCATTTGAGGGAAATTAAAAGCAGGAAAAAAAGCTATCTTGTAGGTTTCTATAGGTCTCACAGTTTCAGCACGAGCATCACACGAGTCACTGCTGCTGAATGATATTGGAGAGGTTTTTTTTGTTGTGTTTTTTTAACAAAAGCACTGAATTTACAGGGGGCTGTCTATTGAAATAAACTGAGACGTGGAAGTATTTATTGAAAAACTTTGAAGGGGGGGTTAACAGGAGACAGTGAATAGGGCTCCTCATACAGATAGATTCCATCAAACTGCTATAAAAACTGAAGGGAGCGGAGTCTCATTTATGGGGTAACATGGCTACATTTTACTGCTCTGTGTCATTGAGGCAGAGGAGGCAGAGAGGACGCCTCTTTTGTTTGCTACACGGCTGCGGCAGACAATGATCGAGGCGTGTGGAGCGTAGGAATGTCCTTACTGTAGACACTCTCGGAAGTCGGGTTCGAGTGTGCGTCTGTCGCTTTGTCCTTGTGTCAGTGTGTGTCCATTTTCATGACAGATAGGACTGTGGGAAAAGTGCCCTTACAAACAGCGTCTATTGTCTGGCCTCCATTTATTAGCAGAACGGTTCATTCCGCTGATAAGTGATGGAGAGAACCGTAGATGAAACAAATTCAATCCACTGCAGCATTGTGACTCGCTTGCATGAATCACTTCTGATTAGCCTCAAGCTGGCGTGGTCTGGCGGTCAGCGAAGCTGCGAAACCACACGGAGGCCTCACAAAAATCAGGACTCACTGCCGAAAACCAGTCACTTCTCTTTCTATTTTGATCTCACTACAGAGGCACTCATAAACCACTGTCAGGTTTCAGTGTCACTGTCGTCACATAGTCAGCCATAATGGGCTCTGACTATTATTAATACAGGGCCTGAAGCGCTCCCAGCTACATCCAAGGGCTCACCATAAAATATGTTAATCAAATCGGGCCCCTGGGGCCCCTCAAAGGGAGCTTTAGCTGAAACTGAATATCACTAATGGTTCCGTAGGAGGGGTCGTTCTCAAAGGGGGGAGGCCCTAACCCTGTTAGTCACACAGGTCGGGGCTCAATGATGCTGCATATTTCCAGTCACTGTCAATTACACTGATATCGTCTGTGGAGGGTCGCGCGCACACAGCCAGCACTTCAGGAGAGTGTTCAGCAACTGGTGGCTGGATCTGTGGAGCATGTGGGAAAATCAGTGTGTGTGTGTGTGTGTGTGTGTGTGTGTGTGTGTGTAAAAGACAGAGAGAGTCTTCTGCATAAATCCTCAGCTCAGGATGCCACTTGCTAATAACGCTAATGTCTTCTGGCTGAGTTAAGGGGGAAACGATCCTGCCAGCTTTAGATCCTCAGATGATCTGATTATGCAATCTAGGACAGTACTACCACTTTTCTTGGAGACAGGGTAATAATTGTGGCTGTGAAGGTGTCAACCTGGGCCTATGACAATACATATAAGAAAGCAAACAAATCCATTTACATAAGCATAATAAGATAGAAAGCAGAAACCATAAAGGACAAAATAAGCACAAATTAAACTGAGAGCAATGTAATATCTATTTTCAAAAGAAGCTAAAGTCATAGAAGTGGGAAGTTGTAGTTTCCTTAATTATAGCATTTTAGTTTGTTATCTTCAGAGTTATTTTGAGGTGCACAGTAAAACCAATTTGTAGGCTGCAATATGCTGTTAGAAAACTATACCAGCACAATCCCAAACCAACACGTGAGTCTATTTTAACTTGTGGTTTGGATACCACATCTGCAGAAAGTGATTTTAATTGTGGAAAGAGTGAAAAAAGCTTCTTATCTAATAAAAGCCCATAAAGAGTGGGCTGCACACGTCTGTTAGAAACTTTGGCTTCACCATCAGTGTCATCTGAGTGTTAACACAGTCAGAATTCAGATTTTTATTTGTATCCAGCGCATGAGATAGCATAAGAACACACAGATTTAACCAAAAGCAGTCATTTGTGTTTTACTGCAATAGTGTTTTTGCTGTTCACCTGTTATAATCAGTCCCATGTGTTTGTGGGTAAAGATAGCCAGAAAAGCATATTCCAGTAATCCAGTACCTTTATTTCAGTTTCTCCTTTCTCTCTATAATATCTGCACATAACAACTAAAGAGGTAACAACCTATATGACAATTCACTTATGATGTGTTTCAGGTTGGGTAAAAGGATGGAGCTCTCTTTACAGTTAAACATAGACAGCATTAGCAGTTGTGATTGGACACCAGTGACTGGCACACTACATCATTGGTGCTGAACTCGCTGTCCTGATGCCAAACACATCTTTCCCATTCACTGACTTATCTTGGATTTCAGAGTTGACACACTGCAGCTTCCCTTGCAGCAAAACAAACAAAAAAAGAAACATTTTATGTGTTTGTCTACATAATACAATACCATCAGAAACATGCCACTTCTTCTTAGGTCTCTGCCCACACTAGGTTGCTACATTACAGCTTCTTGGGGTAATCAAATCAAATTTCTCAAAGAACCCAGTTTTTACAAGTCCAGACACCATGACAAGCCGGCCAGTACCCCAACTCAACACTATACACACACAAACACACACACGCGCGCATTTGTGTCATTCATGATGCAAACCAAAGCTGAGATAACAGTCTAGTGGGAGTGTTGAAGAACACGCTTCACAAAGGTGAAGCTACACAGACAGAGGAGGTGGGAAGCATGGAGCACACACACAAAAAAAACCCACCCTCCGTTTAGTTTAAACCCACACTCTGGCTTTGTCAGCCAATTTGGAAAGCAGATTGACAAGCAAAGACACCCAAGCACGGTCAACATCATGCACTCACAGTCTCTAAATGACATGGACAAACTCTTTATTTTGCAAACACTTGTACACACAGCTAGCTTTGTGTCTACAGCGTCTTGTGGTGGTATCTCTGTGGCCAGCTCCTCTGCAGTTCCCGCCACTGGCTCCAAAAAGGGAAAGAGGATTAACTGCTGGTCCACGTCACAGTTTAGACTGCTTTTGCATGGATGGAGTAGAGGGAGGTGGGATAATGCCATTTCATGTCTCTGAATACCGACATGATGCAATGTATCTCAATGGTGAAAGTCCAAAAAAGGAACATGCAGAAACAAAACTTAAATAAACCGAAAGAAACAAAGGAGAAACCCGAGTGACTGCTTGAGTAGAACCAAGCAGCAGTCAATAAAAAGATAAATGTTAAATTTTGAGCTGAACTGCTTTTCCACCCTACGTCGCACTACGAGTCCCAATAAATGTATGCATAAAGCTTTTGGATATGACACTTTTTTTTTCAAAATTTTTCCTAGTGAACCATCACAGCGGACGTTCAGCTTTAATTCTCAGCATTTTAACAAAATCAAAATGAACTTACTGACAATTTACCGACAAACAGTTTCATGGCAAGATGAGGCTTGTTCCCTCATTATACTATGATAAATTGAGCAGATAAAAGATCCAAAGAGAGTGTTGAATTAATTTTTTGTAGCTGTTTGATATAACAATACTGAAAATCAATCAGAGACATAGAAACATTTTTAGATGTGGCTAAATCAACATCCTGGTTCAGTCTTAAAAAGGATGAATGCACTGACAAGCTCAACAACACCAAAAGGCCCGAAAGACCACAGAAGACAACTAAAGTGCATGATGACAGAATTATTTCTATGATTGAGAAAAATAACTTCACAAAACCTAACCAAGTCAAGAACACTCCCATGAATGGAAATACAGAGGGTTTACAACAAGGTGCAAATCTCTGATTAAACTCAAGAACAAGAAGTCCAGTCTGTCAGAAAACACCTGTAAGAGCGTGCACAGTTTCTTTGCACAAAGATTAATTTGCACCACAATGGTGAGAAGAGTAAAGTATGGAGAAGGAGAGAAAAATCTCATGATCCAAAAACATATCACATTTGCTGTTATGTCGGTTGTTGAAGTATGGACATGTATGATTGCCAGTGGAACCAGGCCACTAGTGTTTATTGATGATGTGGCTGCTGATAGAAGTAACGGGATGAACTGTGAAGTGTAGAGGGCTATACTCTCTGCTCAGAGTCAGGCAAATGCTGCAAAACTGATCACACAACACTTCATAGTATAAATGAATAATGACCCAAACCACACAGCAAAAGGAATCAGAGTTTCCCGAGGCAAAGAAATAGGATAGTCATCAGTGACCAAGTGAGCCATCTGTTCTCAAACCAATAGAGCACGCTTTTCAGTTACTGAAGACAAAAATGAAGACAGAAAGACCCACAGACAAGCAGCAACTGAATAACATTTGTCCAATTAGTTAACATCTTTACTCACATCATTATTCTTGCATTTAAAATCCACTGTGGAGAATTACAGAGGTAAAATTACAATTACTGGAACCAAAACAAAAACAAGGAGCAGAAAAGATCCATTGAGCATGGGTGATATGTTAGGAGGTTGGCTTGGCTAATGGCCAATGGTGGCATTAAAACCCCACTAGAAGTAAAGCAAGGTGGATGAACCTTTTCAGATGTCAATCAACATAGGGGGGACCTCTCTGGTGGTCACACAAGTGGCCAGCAGAGGAGGTGGAACCACAAGGCAGGATGGTGACGAAGACGGGACCACTCTGGTGGCTGGGTGGGATGGTTGAGGGTGGTGGCCTGGACAAAGATTGATGGCAGGTGAGGAGCGGAGCACCTGCTGCAATGAAAATGAGCCGGGCTTCTGGAGCAACAGACGGTCCTGAAAAGGCAAAGGAGGTGTTGTTGAGCACCGCGCTTCTTCTTTGAAGAACTGGAGGAAGTGAGCTCTGGCAAGCAGGTGACAGCCTCTGTAGAAGGTCTGCTTCTAGCTGGTTGCAGGCTCAGCCAGCCCACACTGGCCACAAGTGAAGGAGGGACCTGAGGACCTGGCACCCAGGAGGCACGGCATCCCCCAGGACAACACTTTCTAGTCGGGTCCTCGTGACCAGACAAGTTTTAATGGAGAGTGGTTCATACTCAGGGGTAAGCCATGGCTTAAGTTTAGCAGTCCTCTTTAAAAAGGAGACAACCAACTGGCACCATTTAAAATTTTCATTGTCTGCTTGGATCATTGCAGTTACTTCATCCTGTTCTAAGATGTGTGGAAGTGGAGAACCTCAGATTTCTGAGACAAACAGCAGAGCAAAAGACAGGCGTTTATTAAAACTGATTAAGTCCAAAACATCAATAATAAAAACAGGAAAAACAAATTCTGAAATCCAAAGCAAACTCCTAACACTGGAATTTCCAGAGATTAGCCAAGGTCAACATGCAGAGAACATTAGATACACTAGGGAAGTATGATGTACCAGAGGACACAAGGAGACTGAGGCTACACGAGGTGACAAAATAAGTGGAAACTGGAGGGTACTGAGATACAGCTGAATCTAATCAAGGTAATGACACACAAGAAGTCAAACTGCATGCAAGGCACAGGAGATAAATGACTACCAAAGTAAAACCAGAAACGAGAAACACAAACTGGAATCAACAGAAGAAATAACACAATGACAATGAAATGGAGGGAGACACACAAAATAAACTTTCATACAAACAGCTGTACACAGTCCCTCATTTTCAGGGGCTCAAAAGTCTGAAAATCTGATGCTATTAAATTCTATATTTTGGTTCCAGTTTTAAATTTTATTCTGAGATGCTATGAACACTAATTGTACTGTGACAACTGGACAGTCTAATCACAAATAATGTACTTGGTGTGAGCGTTCAGTCAAATAAAAAATGACAGCGAGCTGAAAGCAGACAAAAACAAAGACAATGGAAGTGATGACTACAATGTCAAACAGTATGTCTGGAAACACCGTGGACTGCACTTCAAACACTGCACAAAGCTGCACACGCCCAACAGTCAAACACATTAGAGCAAGTTGCTCTGCTGGATTCTTCATTAGTGGAGAAGTTTCCTCTTTCAGAACACATTACCATCATTTCCCATGCTGACGTGTGAGCCATTAAATCAAAGAATACAAACAAACCTGTGTTCACAAGTGAGACTTAATCCATCAGTTTCAGTGCTGACACCTCCCCCGTATCCCATGCTCCTGTGTGTGTGTGTGTGTGTGTGTGGCCTTGAAGTTGCCATTACATCATTAACACCATCATCATGGCTTTCTAACAACAACAACATCAGTATGTTGATTTACTGACATCACAAACGTGCTGGCTCCATCCCAGCTCCATCAGAGAGCTGGGGGGGAAAAGAGCTGGACATCCGGAGCCGTTTGATGTATTCAAGGGTCAAAAAATCTGGTTTCTCTTTCCCTTCATCTCAGAGGGGCCCAAGAGTCTGCGAAAGGAGCTGTTAAAAGCAGGAAAATAAAACCAGCCACGCGAGGGCAAAGCTTGTAGATCATGCCGTCTAACTGCATGTAAGTTGAGTGTGCTGGGGCTGCGCTTCTCTCCTCTGCTGCACTTCACAAGTCTCCCTGGGCCACGTTAATTGATCTCAGCCTCGCTCGCATGTGCAAAGAGACACAAACCCCAACACAATAACAGTGATGTAGTGTGCAGATAAGCAGTCATGCTCTCAAACACCTGAACTCACACTTCTGTAGATGAACAGCTACCTACTGTTACCCCTTATAGACTGAGGAAGCAACACAAAAGATGACCTGAGTAAATCACTTAATGATATTGTCATATGAAAATACAGATGTATAGGGAAACCTAACCAAATTGAGGCTGAATTGTGTTATGCACTGCATGCACATAAACGTAAACAGACTGACACTAAAATGTGTAGTTAACCCTGACCTCTGATTTTCTTTAAAAAGCAGGTAAGAGAAAATTATTATGGAATTATGGTGTCCAGGAAAAAGCACGAATCCTCGGTACCTTTTCTTTAGCTAAACTGACAGTTTACAAAGCTATTGGAATACTTTATTTAATTGTTTTTTTTTACAAAATTGACTCATTTAGGTGTCATATTACTACATTAAAATCTGGGAAAAAACGATTTAACATATAGTATTAATGTCAGTGTTTAAAGGGACATCAGCAATCAGCAAGAATAAAAAATCTATTTACTGTACACATGTCTGAGCAACCAAACAATCAGAAACAAATGTTACAAGAACAAAGCAAACATTGTTTAATTAGTTGCTCTTGTGCAGCTTTTTTTAAACACCCTGAGCACATGCTATATTACTTCCCAGAAAAGCAGCTAACAGCTTATGCACTTATGTATTACACATTGTACTTGTTTATTGTGTTATATTTTTATTATAATTATTTCCTTTTCATTAGAATGTCCTGTTTTTCTCTGGGAACACATCTTTGAGGTCTGACCCCAAGGTCTGGAAACTTGGCTTTGAAGGATGAAAGAGCGAGGCTCACAAGTGCTTCATGAAGAACCTCTTTGTGCAATATCAAAACCAACCAAACTGTCAATGTTGGCAGTTGTTTGGACGCTACTGTGGTGGGAACTTGTTTGCCTGGTCTATTTGTTTGTTGTGATGGTCTCTGAGGGGGTGAAACCCTCCCACCCAATTGGCCTTGGGTTCCAGAGTAGCTGGAGGACAGGTCATACAAAGGCGCAGTGTGATGGGGTCATCACTGTCACAGCCCACAATTCGAGGATGTGCCAACTCCGTAACTGACAGCTGCGTATGGTTGCCATGTCCTGCTCTCCTTTAGTCACTGTGTCCTGAAACCATCCACTATAAATGATCAACAACATGTTTACGAAACAAAACTTGGAGGATGGGCTACAGGGCTAAAAAAAAGAATAAGACAACTTCCAAAGGCTGTAGACTATAAAAGAAACAATCATCCAGCATCACAGGGCCACCTTTGCTGGAGTTCTTGTTTGTGAGTGCGTGTGAGAGGCTGGGCTGGTGAGAAACATCATGGATTTACATAGCAGTCTGCGACTTCAAATGAGGTGGCTGACGTTTGAATGGGCTGGTGGTGGGAGCCTCTGGTGGGGTTTTTGTTGCCATGCAGGGTGAGCCAAGGATAGTGGGCACACACACACACACACACTACTGAGATTTGTGTGTGGACAGCTTGTCCTGTTTATTGGGCCTACAGGTTACCATAGGAGCCCAGCACAAACTGACTGTGTAAGAGACAAAGGAGTATAAGAGAGTGATAGGGAGACTGGGAAAGGGGTGCACTATTTGAATTAGAGACACTCTGTGGGCTGCTAAGAAAGAACAGAACTGATGAGTAATACACTAATAATAGGGGAGTGAAGATCATATACCATGACATGTGGATACCTCTGTGTAAGCTGCTACACATCATTTAAAGCTTTCTGAATCTGTCAGTGACAACAATAGCTTTTATGGATGAGTGACAAATGTGAGCCCAGTAGACCATGCTGTTTATTAGCCTTATGTGAATGCACAAGTTAAATCTGACTGCAATCTTCCAGCTGCAATGTTACAGGCAGCCAGAAATAAACTGTGTGGTTTCCTGATTCTCCTGGTTTTTACAACTCACCTGATCCAAATATGTGGTCTTGCATTATCAACAAATGCCCCTGCGTCCTTGTGCTCAACCTTGAGGTTATTTTACCTTCCTAACATCATTTTTTCAGGCTTTCCCACAACTTCCTTTATCCTCTTAGATTATTTCAACTCCAGTGAAGCAGTCTGGGAAGGAAAAACATTTCTTTTCTGAACATGGGCCAATACCAGTGATGAGGCATCACATGTTCACATCTCTTTGTTTAAGTCACAAGCCAAAAATACTGGCAGCCATTACTCTACATAAGCCGTTATACTCCTGATTCAATAAACATGATGCTGTACATTTTGTTGCACTTGGCAAATAAAATAGCTGACCTTCTCTCAGTAATTCTGAACATGTCACACTGACATAGAACAATGATTAAAAAACGTCCTAAAATACGCCTGGACAGCCGTGGTTAAACTTCTGACCACATCCAAACATAACAGTGTGAACCTCAGGAGGAATAAATGTTAGTTCAGCACACAGAGAACCAAAGGGAAAACCCTTTGCTCTTGACAAGGAACACCTGTCTGAGTGAGTGTATGCTCTGGAATGAATGTAAGCCTCTGGGACAGAGGGAGGAGAGCATGTGAGCGAGTGTGTGCATGTGTGTCTATCTGTGTACAAAATCTGTGCAAATACCCAGTGGGGGTCATAAATGAGTCTACAGTAAACTTAAATTACCAATCTAACTTTCCATTGTAAGGAATTGCTTGGGTCAGGATTCAGACGGCATACACACACTGATCCACTTCCGCCCACACAAATCCAACACTTCTCTCTCCCCTCCCACAGCTTTCCCTTTCCCTGCCTGCCCTGCCGGCTGGCTGACGAGCCGTGCTGCCTGGCTCTGTGGCGGTTGCCCTGTCTATCAGTCTATTTCCAGGCTCAGAGCCCAGCGTTGAGGCAGGCAGTCAGTCAGTCAGGCGGTGTGGTGGAGGGCAGAGGGGTTGATGCGTGTGTCAGAGAGGCGCTCTCCCACATTCCCCCGGCGGCTGGCAGCAAGCCGGGCCTGCGGAGGGGGGTTCGCCTCTTTCTCACGACCTCTCAGGTTCCTGCGCTCATCTGGGAGCTATTCATTTCCTGCCAGAAAACAGCCTTCCCCTGCAACTGCAGGAGGAAGGGGTGTGGGGGGGTGTGGGGGGTGCAATGGTATGGGGGGAGTTGAGGGGAAGGAGAGGAGTTTGGCTTCAAAATGAGTCCAGGGCTTGGTACAGCAAGCCCTGGGCTTAAATCATAAAGCTCTCACTTGTCTGGGCCGCAATCAAAGACAGCCCCAGTGATGGGCCAGGAGAGCGAGGGCGAGCGAGACAGAAGAACTATGGGAGAGAGAGAGGGAGAGCAGACCATATGGTAGCACTTAGGGAGCCAAAGAGGAAGCATGGGAGTTTTTTTCCTCCCCTCTTTTCACTGCCTGCATGCACGCGGAATGTGGGAAAAGTTAATGGACACGCATGGCAGCTAACCCCCCGGTCGTGTTGTGACATGTGTGCGGTCACTCCGGCAGCTTGGCCACTGCACTGGGTAATTGGAGAGGCTCATAAAGTTGTTCTCCAGAGGGGAAGAGACCGCTGAAGATGCTGGTGGGTGGGGGCAGCAAGGGAGGAAATGGAGCAAAGGCGGCGAGGCAGGGTGGGAGGGCTCAGCAGCTGGGTGTTGTCCGGGTCACACCACGTGCCTCCCAGACGTCCCGTGTCCAGCTGTGGCCCCAGGGCTCAGGGCAGGAAGCTTGACATTGGTGCAAGCACAGCTGGAATGTTGTGGGAACATTGTATGTGTGTGCGTGTGTGTATGACTGTGTGTGTTTCTGAGTGTGAGTGCCTTTGTGGAAAATCTGTGCCTCACAGGAGGCCGACTATTATCCCATGCGGCAGCCCTTTCCTTGAACACCCCCCCCCCACCCATTTAACAACCCACTACCTCACCCGCTTTGCCCTTTGGCCAGGCATGTCCTCACCGAGCAACCTCCATAAACGCACACGCAAAACATATGCACGCACAGGCACGAGCACACACATGGATTCAATCAAACACGAGATGCATGGCTCCCTGTAAAAAGGTGTGATGGAAATTCAAAATGATGGCACTTATCCACACTTTGTGCCTCTTAGCACACTGATAATTGCAAACACCTGCACCCCCTCCCTACACACACCCCCTTCAAAGAAGGGCCACACTCGAATAGCTGGAGGGGGCACACACACCTGGGCAGAGCAGAGCAGAGCAGAGCACTACCACATGGCTCGGTGACGATGTATTTAACGTGGTCTTCTGCTTTTAAACCCCCGGCATCGAGGAGCTCAGCCAACACAACCCGGTGCTCCTCTCTATACCTACTGTCAGGAGATTAATGCTGTTGCTGATGTGAAAATTATTTCAAGAGATGAAATTTGCATCATCATTTGGGGCTTAATCACATCAAACTGTTTACTGGTCGTCAGGAATGGGGACGACCTCTAGTTTGGAAACATTCATGTGGGAAGAGCCACGGATTATTTGCAGCAGTAAGACGACATGCACTTCAGTATATCACAATACATATGTAAGAGATCCAAACTAAGATTGAATATCCAGAACAGTTTTGATGCAGTTATCCGGTGACTGCTCTTACAAGTTTACTCAAAGACACATCTCAAAGGAATCACATGAGTTATAGTGAAGCGATAACTTTACTGTTACATCAACCAGATCTTAAATTAGACAAAATAAATAAAAGACAGCAGTTTGATTAAGAGACAACACACACTGCAGCCATCTAAGGACTTACTGATCCAACGAGACCAATCACACTGCAATGCACTCCCCCGCTGCTAGATGGCGTAAGTGACCTCTGTAAAGCTCGTTAAGTTTACAGAAGGAAACGCCAAACAGCTGGACTTCAAGTGAGAAACACCAATTTCTTGCGCCAGTGTCTGACTGATTACAGCACCGACTGTCTCCCGCCTCATTCACTCAAACAGATAATGGAGTTACAATTAGTCCAGTTTACTGACGACCAGCTCAGCTTACACGTGTCAGTTGGTTAGTGCGCATGTTGTGCGTTCTAATAAAACAGAAACTAGTTTGTAAATAAGCTGAAACATACAAATCACTGCTCTGACGATTATTACTAATTTTCCCATTTTTAGAAAAAAATTTCTAGATAATTTGCGAGTTTAAACACTTTTTTCACAGTCTGACCAAACTATAGTTTTAAAACAGAGCTTGCTGTTTTTATGTATAGAAAGAAATTTTTAACGCAATAAACAGGAAAAATAAACTGAAGCTCATATGAGCCACAGCTTAGGTACTAACTAATAGGATTTACTAATATATTATTGTCATTAGCATTTATATGGAGATTCTTATTTTCGTTTTTAAGCAGAAGAAGAAGAAGAAAAAGAAGGAGAAGCGCCTGTTTTCATATCTTTACAAATTTATTTGTCTTCCAAAACGAAGAACAGCATAAGAGCATTAAACATATCTTTGGCGTCACACGGTAAAAAAAAAGACAACTCATATATATATGTATATATATATATATATGTAATGCAGTGAACGGACTTCCACAATACAAATCCCATTTCAATATGAACTTTACTCCCTTGTTAGCTGTACAAATATAGTGCATACTCTTTCCATTTTACAAGAACTAACAGGATTCAAAACAACTTCCTAACATTAAACAAAGAAAGAGCTAGTAAGTGTCATTTCAAGTCTCTGCGGCCCTTCCCCGCTTTTTCACCAAGGTCGCCACACTGAATCCGTGTTGCCAGACGGGGCTCCGGGAGACACCGCGGCCGGAACGGGCACGGGCGTGCTGACGTTGTTGGCGTACACGGGAATAACGGGGCCGTTTGGCGCAAATGCCGCGTTGGGTATGAGGAACGCAAACTGTCCGTCTGTGGCAGGCACGATCTGGAAACCGCCGTACACTTTGGTGGCGTCTGAGGGTAAACTGGCCGGTGAGGAGCCACCTTTACAGGATACCGGGTTCATGGGCAGGACCTGTGGGGACGAGTTGGGGATTTGCACCATTGACTGGCCGAAGGAGGGATGTGTTGGCCCGGCGGTGGAAGGGAGCTGATGTTGGTGCTGATGCTGGCTGGGATAATTCATGGCATTGATCTGGGTCATGCAGTTGGCCAAGTGGCCGAGGAGTCGCGTCCTGACTTCGGTGTTGACACCTTCGCAGGTGGACAGGAACCGGGTCACTTCATTCATGCACTCACTGAATCCGGCACGATATTTTCCCAAGACAGTGGGGTCGGTGTTCAGGGCAGCTGCAAAGAAAACAAAAAATGATATATTTAAATCGAGCACGTTCACCTCTGGCTGTAAGAAAATTAGATTTTTGGGGTTTTTGAAGCCGACTTGCTAGACTAGCGTAGATTATCTAAAAGACACAGAAACCGATTTGTCCGAAAAATGCCACTTACCCGTCATTTGAGCCCTCTGGAGGTTCCGGAGATGCTTCACAGTCATCTCCAGGATGTCCGCCTTCTCCAGTTTGGAGTGTCTGGAGCTCTGAGGAAGGGGGACGGAAAACAGACCCGATGAGCATCACGCACCCACTTTCTTACTGTTTGACAGATGAAGTCTGGAAATCTATTAATAACGAGAATGACGAGCGAGCACTTACATCTTTTTTGAGAGCATCCAGGATGAGAGTTTTCAGCTGCCCCAAGCTCTCGTTGATTCTGGCTCTTCTTCTCTTTTCCATAATTGGCTTTGACGACTAAAAGAACACAAAATGATAAAAGCTGTTAAAAACCATTTGTCTTGTTTGGTGCGTAAAAAGCCAAAAAATACTCCCTTTGGACTCGTGTGAGAAATTGTGTCCGAAATGAAATGTTGAAGGTTTTTGTTTTGTTTTAAATGACAGTAACGGGTAAATATTGTCAATACCAACCTTTCTGTGCTCAGAGGCTGTCTTGGGTTTATCGGGAGTTGTGTTCATGCTTGCCGGGGTTGCAGCAACCGGAGAGGAGGAGGTTTTTTCCATCATATCGGCAGGCATCTTTTTTATTGAAAATATCCCACAAAACCACAGGAAATTACGATCCAATTGTGCCGAAAAGCAGGGGAGGTGAGAGTTTTCAGATTGAGATATTTAAAAGTCTCTTCTCCCTTGAAAAAAAGAAAAGAAAAAAATCCTGAGATGTGTATCGAGTTAGAATCCGTTAGAGCGACGTGCAGCAGTAGCGACTACCAGGAGCGGATGCAGTCTCTCTGTTGGGCTCTCCGCGTGTGGCTTGTATTTATATCTCTCACTGCACGCGAACGGCTCGTGTGAAACTTCCCAAACTTTCTTTCCCACAGTAACTTTCCACCAATCAGGGCGAGGGACACGCGGCCCGAAGGAGGACGGCTCGTGGTCGGCGCCCTCCCATTGGTTGTTTGGCCGCTGGAGCTGGCGGCCAATGGCGCGCGGCCCGGGTTCAGGGCACAGCCGGGGAAACTGCCGTCAGTCTTCAATCATCGTAGCGTTTACATATTAACAGTGGAGCCGCTGACTGGGCAGAGGAACTTTTTTATTTACCGGACAACACATGACCACAGAGAGCAATTATATTCATGATGAAATTGTATAAATTAATGGCAAAAAACAGCAAAAACACTGCAAATATGCTTTCCACATTCTGTCTCCATAACCTTTCCAACTTTGCTAGGCTGTTGAAAATTTATTGGCAGCTGCTTATAGTGGCTTTAAAAGAAAATAGAGCTATTTTCTACCTTTCAAAAAACACACACAAACACACACACACCACTGGGAAGTGGTAGGCAATCCTGCAATCAAAGTTTCAGTCATGTGCCATGGAAGAGGCGCAGGCAGGGGAGCGGTTTTGTTTTCCTTTCAGCCAAACTTGGGTAGTTACTGTTACAAATGAAATCTGTTAAAGAAACAACCTGGGATGACAACTCATGACAACTAACAAAACCGCACGGGGAGACCACATGAGAAGGCGAAGTGAAATCCCGAAACAAGCGCACACCGCGCTGAGCACCATCATTACATTCCCCGAGCAAGGTTAATTTGGTTGAGGTGGGGGTAAACGCGCACTCTCGGTTTCCACGTTACTGTAGTTTTGAACTCTGTGGTACAAATTTTGGCACTTAATCATCTGTCGGTGTTGTGAATGTGGAGCACGTGCCAGGATGTTTTATGAGTGCGGTGGTTGGAGGTTTGGCCGCCGGGCCGCCGGGGGGCCGCCGGGCCAGGGGAGGAGGGTGAGCCCAGAGAGGGGGGAGGAGAGAGGAGGGGAGGGTATGTGGCGGCGGCGGCGGTGGTTTACATTAGAGGGGAAGGTAAATAGCAGCTGCTGTTTTAAAAGCCTGGGAAAACCACGCCTACAGAGAGAGCTGGATCGGGCTCCCTTATCGGAATGTGAGCCAGAGCAGAGATATTTCTGAGCCCGGAGAGCTCACACGATCACACCGATGCCTCCCTCCCCCCCTCCCTCCTTCTTCTCCTTTGCCTCCTCCTTCCCGCCTATGGCCACCCCACAGCGTTCAAGGCGTTTTTAGATTTCAGGTCATAATTTATTCCTTATCTTTATTGCAGTTAGAAAGAGCAGACGGCGGACTTAAAGACCGCGGTACATAAAGGGAGAGAAATAGTGCCAGCAGTTGTGTATTGCAGGTTTATTGACGGGCATCAGCCCGGCGTGTTCAGGTTGTGCGACTGTGGACACAAACAGGGGGAAGTTTGTAACCCTGCGCTCCAGGGTTACAAAGATGTCTCTAGTAGGTGAAACGCAGCCTTTCACCTACTAAAGACATCTTAAAGTGTATTTAAACATCGAAGAGTCCTCGCGGTGATAATCAAGCTTCTCCGCATTTAAACGAATGTTTGTATTTACATTATTCATAGTTTGAAGAACATCATTGTTTATGACAAACAAAGTTTGGCTTCGTCTGCTCCACCTAAATATTAATTTCCATCTATTTTTATCAATAAAACAGAGAAACATTGGCCATGCATACTAAAGTGAAATGAATAGAGCTGAACGACATCTGATTGTTTAAAGTGTGATAGGCAAAAAAAGAAAAGAAAAAGAAACTCCTGTTTTCTTCTTTTGAGCACACACAGCTCAGTGCACGGCGCTCCGCTGTGCTCACACACCTCCAGCTGCTGCAGAGACCGCGACACGTGGCGCGCAGGCGACCAGGGGAAGGCGCTCCTCTTGCCGGCTTGCCGCCTGGATCTGCGGGGCGTCGCCAGCGGCTGGCCGCAAGATTGTGAATTTGATAGGCAACTCGGAGCTGCACCCGAGCTCCTCACTTCCTCGGCTCAACACGACAGAGATGCAGACCTTTTTCTTTCTTTTTTTTTTAGGTTTTCGCAAGGATTGCGCTTGAGCATCCGGCTGTACATTTCAACAAACGCCAGCAGCTCACACACAGATAAAATAATGAGAAAACTTTAACTCTCCCTATGCTGCACGTCATTCGGGGTATTCGTTTCATTTGGCCAGATCTATGAGTGATTTTGAAATTCAGATTTCAAGATGAAATGAAAATGTCGGAATGAGTAGCAGTAACTGGCACGCGGAGACGTCAATGAAACCACACGCGCGTCTTGTGTGTAACTGCAAAACTTTGGTGCTTTTGCCACAAGGAAGTCTGGTGTGTACATGCGCCTAAGCCCTGCTGCAACAACCCTAAGTATTCTGCATGCACAACAATGCCGCCTCTGTCAAACACATCACTAACAGGTTCCCATTGTTGCTACTGCACACCTGCTTCTTTCTTTTCTTTTCTTTTTTTGTGCACAATGGCACTGACAGAGTTCCAAAACAAACCTACCGACGGTCTAAAGTCAGAGTGTAGGTTTTGAAACACTCCCCGCCTGAATGATTTTCTCACGCTCATGTTGCATGAGGTCTCCGCCGGTGAACTGAGTCACGGAGCTTTGGTTCTGTCGCTCTCTCCCTTTTCTCTCCAGCTGAACATCTTATCAGCCGCACCTGGCTGCCGTCGGTCCCCGGAGTGTTACCTGTTGCTATGTGTCAACCCCATATCACACAGAATCTGTGGGAAACAGGCTCAGACTCACAGCCAACACGTCCCTGTTTCTAAGAAGCTTTTGATCACATTATGTGCAGAGATACACCAAAACCAAAAGATGATGATTATCTGGCCAGTAGGCAGAAAAAAATACACTTAAACACTTTTTAAATGTATTTTTATTTGGAGCACACAGGATCACTTTCCAAATTCTTGCTTTCTTTTATTTTCTTATTTTTTACCTGTGATCTCCTTACTTGTCCCATATGCCAACACTCATCGCTCTTGACCTTATCCTGTCTCTGCTTTTATCTCTTTTTTTATCACCCCTCCTTACAGCTCAGTTTTATCTCCCTCTTCCTCTTTTTTCATTCCTCCACTCCTAGTCTTTTTCCCAGGGCTCATATCTTTATTGAGCCCTCTCGACCATGGACCTCCGCACACTGCAATAATGCAATTAGACAGGGAGATTGTGTGGCTTTTAAAGTGTGTGTGTGTGTGAGAAAGTGTGAAACATTGTGTTCACAAAACAGACAGTCTGGCCCGCTGTCATACACCGCCCATGCCTTAATGTGTAAGCCATTGGTGACAGTGCTGCTGCCAGAGGGCACTCCCGGTGCAACAAGGGTGACATGGTTGTGTGTGTGTGTTCAGTGGGGTGGAAAGGTGGGGTTCAAGCTTAAATGCCTATCCTGGCATCACTAGCTGGCAAGAAGAGTGGGAAGTAAGCAGCCAGACAGGCTGTATCAAGGCCAGCCTCGAGGCGTCATGTGGCTGCCTCTGCCAAACTGAGGGTGGCACTGTGTTGATACAGCCTGCTCTCCCAAGAGGCCGCGACACAGTGGTGACTGACTTGACTTATCCAACAGTCCACACTGTGATTAGCATGGTCAACAAGTCCGCAGAAATCTTTTAATTTCCTTCAGAAGTGAGTGGCAAATGTGTGCACTGTCACTGCTTGTCAACAGCCAACGAACTTTGCAGCTCTTTAAAGCTGCAAAGAGGAAAAGAAGCTTGTTACAAACAATCCGAGGCTCCTGGTTCTCTACAACTTTTAGCTGAGTGCTTGCAGAAGCTCAGACATGGCTGAATGACTGCTCATGCTATTTCAGTTTATGTAAAGTAATGCGTGAAAGTTTAAAGTTGAAATAAACAATTGCATCTAAGGACTTTGACACTACAATTTTTTTGTTTGCACAAAAATGAGAAGGAAAAGAAAGGAAAAAAAGGTGCTAAGTGAACCTTAAGTTCAATTTTCTGTCAAACCAGTACACACAGAATTACTCTACACTGAGTAGCATAAATCTACTCAGTATACTACCACACACTACTATTCAATGTACCACACTATTATTACATATGGGCGTATCTGTAGTATTATATACTATCTTATCAGTATGCACACAAGGATGTACTTACAACCAAATCCACACAGGTGTGATGTGATACTTCTGTGGACTATAAGGGCAGGATGTTTGCCTATTCACAGTGGGTGTCTACAGCCATCTGTAACACACAGAGGCTCTGTTGTGGTCATGGAGCTGTATTTTAGCCGGTGATGTTGGAGATCTTGTCAAAATTCATGGAATCGTGAACACAGAAAACCACCGTGCATCAACCACGCGATGCATACCATCTGGAAAGTGTCTGATTGGCAATGTCTTCATTTTTCAGCATGGCGATGATCCCACACACAATACCAACACAGTAAAAGAATACCTGGATTAAAAAAAAGACACAGTGGAACACAATCAGTCATCAGCTGGCCTGATCATGAACAAGAGGCAGCTGACATCCATAGAAGGGCTTTGAATGTCCTTCGAATAGCCCGAAGAATTGAAGACAACTCAAAGAAATGACAAGAAATCAGTGTTCAGCCTGTGTCGAAGAATTGATTTTCAAGCTTTTAGAAATGTACAAACTCTTTTTATTTAGCTTATGTGCTGTATTTACATGTATCTTTCCACATGTTTCAGTAAATCACTGCACCTATTTCAAATTTTAGAATTAGAAACAGCTGGAATAAGAAATATGTGTATGCGTTTGTGTTTTTTCTCTAGCTTGTTATCCTATTTGTTCATGTAAACTGTTCTGGTGTGAGCCTCTCAGCTTCAGAGTTACTCTTCTTTCTCTTGAACGTAATTCAACAAAATGTCTCAAGCCTCGTTGGGGATAAAAGCACCAACAGTACAACTGAAAAACTCCAAAGCAATATAGCTTTCCATAAATCATGACCCATTTACTAAAACAAACCAGAAAGAAAAAAACACATCACAAAACCACAACACACTTTGTTGGAATCCCTTTCATGTGGGAACTATTGAACCAAACCTGCCAACTGTATTACTCTGCAGACTGAAGCATGTATGATGAAAAACTCACGCTCCTGACAAAGTGATAGAATATGGATATGAGCATCAATGGCAGATGTGTAATGTTAGCACGCTTCCATTAGATGTTGGGTGAAGAAGCATGTATATATGATATCTGGGTAAATAACCATTTTTAAGTTACCCTGTGACATACATATAGCGTCTTTTGATGAAAGACAGTGAATTTAATCAGTGTAATCCTTCCCCTCAATCATTTGCCTCTTAAAAAAAACAAAAATCAACATAATGTATACACAGGAGACACTACATAGCTGGGTTTTGAAGTACCCACAGTCACTCATATCAGAGTGAGTGTTGGTGCAGACAGAGACTTGTAAGGGATCAGCTCTGAATACTTACAGAAAGCACCGGATGATAGTTGAATCTGTTTTTACTGATTTTACAGTGTGTTAGCAAAAAGAGGGGGAGGAAGTGGAGCAGCAAGTGAGTGTGTGTGTTTGTGGGGGGCGGTGGTGGTGGTGGTGGGGTGTCTGTCGAAGCACATCATCCCAGTGTGGCATGAATGTGTGTTATTAGTGGGAGTGGAGTAGGACCTGTGCTCAGCTGCTGTTAGTGAGGCCAGCCAAGGCTTGGAGAGCAGGATCAAAGCAGGGACAAAGAGAGAGAAGGAGAACTGACAGATCCTCCAAGCAGAGAGAACAGAAGGAGGAGAGAGGAGAGGAGATGGGAGGGTGGGAGGAGGGGTGCTTGGAGGCTCTCCAGATACAGCCGCACACATCGCTTACCTCCCCTCACACACACAAACTGAGGTGCCTGGAGCAGCCTGGGAGCAAGGAAAACAATAAGTACAGTGAATGTACCCACACTTTCTTTTTCCCATACAAGCACACACACAAACACACACGCAGAGAAAGATCAGCACGGGTCACTGTAAGCCTCGCAGACACAGGCGCTGGGGTCCGTTTTGGCTGGCTAAAACAGAGAGAAATGTTTTAAGGCCTCGGCGCTGGGCTGTAGAGCGCAGCTTCCCCAGACAGCTGCCACAGCCTCCCTCCACTTCAGAGACCAAGATGCTCCCGCTTCCTTTAGGGGTCTCTTCTCTCCTCCATGCTCACCCCCTACCACCACCACCACTAGCCCCCCAAGCTTCCATCCTTCCACGTCACTCCTCCGCCTCTCTCTTCTTTCCCTCCATCTGACCCTCTCCTCTTCTTTTATCATGCCTCCTGGAACAGACCAGCGCTATTTGCATGTGTGGGGGAGGCGGTGTAGCGTCGAAGGTCAGAGGTCACAGTGAGTCAAATCTAGCAGCGTTGGAGAGGAAGCGGTTAGGGAGAGGACCAACGAGTTGGCCTGGGTCTCTGGTTAGGATGCCTGAGGCTGGAGCAAACTAGGAATACAGCTGCTTTTGCTGCTTTTTAGTAATGCGGGTGGGGGTGAGGGCCACTCATGCAAATGTGTTGTAATCACCATTTACTCGATGTTCTAGATGGTGGACATATTTGTGTACAGAACTCAAGCTGTCAAAGTAAAGAAGAGATGAAAGAAAGAATCAGATTTGGGTCAGCTGTTTGCAAATTTCACTACTGTCTATTTGCATTTTTTTTTTTTGTTTCAGTTTGATAAAGCATGAGCGGGTTCTGGTGCTATGAAGACATAATTACGGATTAAATGTTTTTATTACTAGACGCTCAGAGCAGAGTTCTGGCCAAACGGGACTCAGTCTTGGGACAATGAGCAGCATCTATGCGAAACATTTTCGAATTGTCTCAAAGTTAATATCTAGATTTGCACAAACAAGCAAACGAACAAAAATGCAGCTCAAGAAGAAGTTTCTTTTTGAACACCTGAGCATGCCTGCCCTTTTCTTTTTTCCGTCCATTAATCACAGAGTCCACATAAAACAGAAAGGCAGCGTGTCTCTTGTTTACTCTCAATCAGCACTGGGACATTTGAATTACAGGTGCACAAAGACTCCCCATTTCCTTCTGAGGAGGCCATTTGTTGACTGACGATAAGAAGACCAGCTTTTGAAGAGGCATCCAAGCGTGCACACACACAAACGCACACATACACACACAGCCCCAGACACTGACAGCTTGATGCTGTGAATCATTATCCCTAATAGGCCTAGTTTACAGTAAACAAACACATAACAATGCAGATCTTTCCTACACAATCACTGATCCCCCCCCTTCATTGTAGCCACATAAACATGCCACATTCCGGGTTCATTTTCATAGAGCTGATAAGTTTAAATATTCTAGCAGGGAACGGAGAGGTGAGAGGTTACAGTAGGAATGATGAATCAGTTTTGTCTCTCCTGCTAGTTGTTTAAAATGTAACAGTTTTTGAGGACATTAGACTAGAAGATCTCATCACAATGACTGTTGAAAGGATTTTATTTCATCCTTAAACTTTTAATAACTGCCATCTCACAGCTGGAAGCCTGAAGCCGCTGCACAGTACCGCAGCGGCAGGATGCACAAATGTATGCAGCATTGTGTAAAGTTGCACTTTTGGAGTTCTGTTCCAGTTCAGTTTACTGTCTCCCGTCTACTTCCCAAACTAAACGAAATACTGCAAAGTGGAGCAAAATAACAGACAGACAAAACAATGCATGCATATCCTGTTCAGCCTAAACGCTTTGCTACAAAGCGGGCAATTCAAAACATCAAATTAAAATCAGCTCTACGGATTTTTGTGTGGCTGCTTGCTGATGATTGTTGCTCTTTGCTAATGGTAAAAGCCTAATGTCACAACACACACTTAAAATCATCACAGAAGCATACAGTAAGTGTTTTTGTTTAGGGAGAAGTTCATGCTCTGAGTCAGGAAGGACCTGCTCTACTGAAGTGTCCTTGAGTAAGGCGATGTACTCCGACAGCACCACCTCCAGAGCAGCTTTTTCGGTACAGACGAGATTGTTAAAGCGTTTCTCTGTAGGGTATTATACTGTTATCACCTAAATGTGATTATAACTAATGGCTTGAGAGAGAATTCATCAAATCTCTAAGTTTTGCGGCGCTAACCTGGAAGAGGGCAGAGCTGTCTGCCAGGATGCCCTGGGAGGCCCCAGAGCCATTTTTTCTCCTCCTACCTGGGCCAAGGCCAACCTTATCAGACAAGAGCGCCCGAGGATTACCCTCCCCCAGAGCATTACCCTCCCTCACGGAGAAAAAAGGGCAGCCATCTCTCCCTCCTCGAGCCCTCGGCGCTCCCCCTCCTTCGGCCCTCAGCACTCCACCTTTCCCGTGGGAGTTTGCAAAGCCAGGATAACCTTGAGACCTCAGCTGGTCTGCTGCCAGAAACATTAAAGAAATTCCCTCCTTTTCTCTTTCTATCCTCACCTCTCCTGTACACCCTCACCCCACCTCACCACCCCTCCAGGCCTCCTCCTGATCACCGGGACATTACTCTATTTTTTTTTTTGCTCCTGCACCCCTACCCTTCCTCCTCCCCTTCAATTTTAGACTCCCTTTTTTGCCTTCTCAGCCTCCTCTGATTGTAACTAAGATTAGCCCTTTTTTCTCTCTTTCTCCCTCCCTCATTTCCTCCTTTCCCGTCTTTGACAGGAGCGAGAGAGGGTGGGGGCTCGAGCGCAGTGAAAGAAAGGGCTGTTCACATGATCTCCTGCGTAGTCGACTATTATCTGTAGATTGTCGAGCTGCCAATTTCAATTTAGCCGGCCCTGTTATCAGGCCAAAAATAAACGCCTCATTTGAAAAGTGAAAATCAAACTGTCCCGACAGGAGGGATGACTGACGTTGATTGCAAACTAACTGTTTTGGTGGCAGCCTGCACTTTGTGTGGCTTTTGTCTCTTGCTCACTTCACCAGCCCCCCCTCCAACCCACCCCCACCCCACTTTGCCTCTCTCCCCATTCTCTCTGTCGGCTTCACGGCTGTCATATTCCTTTAGTGCTGGAAAGGTCAAGTGCTGCTTGCTGCATGTGAGATCTGAGGGAGCTCAGGGATCTTCAGCTGCCCCCACCCGCCCTCCTCTACTTTTGCTTTGTGGCCAAAATGCTTCTTGCTGCGAGCTCCCCTGTGCTGCCACCAGCCAGCAGTGGCACCAGCGGTAGCGGGGCCGGGTTGCAGAGGAATGTGTTTATCCCCTGTTGTTAGCTCCCTCCTTTCATGTTCCCAGCTCCTTCAAGTTGATCTGTTTTCAACACACTGCACAGAGAGGGGGCCCCGTGCTCTCGCAGGATAGCAGCAGGGATCGCTTCACAGTGTTTACGGTCAAGAGAAACGATAAGTAATAAAGACAAGAGGGAGACAGAGACTGAGAGGACGAGACGGGAAGAACATCAAAGGAGATGTAATGATTTACATCTTGTCCAAATTGGAGTAGATTTTCACTCGGAATTTTCTACTCCGGCCTGGTAGCGTTACAGCAGAGAAGCTGTGTTTTTATTCAGGAGTTCAAAACCGAGGCTTTCATGTGGCCAGAAAGGAAATGGAGAGAGTTTACAAACAGCCAATAAGGGCTTTGTAATAGTTTCCCATGACATCATTACTGATGGGGCCTCAAGGGGTGTGTGTGCTGAATCCTCTCTGAGGCTCGAGTCTGTCTCCCACACATACACAAACGCAGGTATGACCTCATCAGCACCACATTCCAGGTTTCACCTTGCTGCCCCTTTCAGTCAAGTTAACACCCTATCTGCCCCCTAACCTCCCCTTGCTGCCGCACCCATCGCAGCCCCTATTGTTTCCCCCTCAGAGAGCTTCAGCTTTCAACAAGGAGATGAGCTAAGTACCAGCGCTGTGTAAGATCGCAGGGCTCTTGGCAACAACTCCAAGCCTCGCGCTGGTTTCAGCAATTGGTTTCTCTTCTCCACCCACTCAAGCCTGCACGCAGTCACCTCTGGGCAGAGGATTATGGGAAAAGGCCATTGACATGTAAGTGGTTAGGTTGGAGTCAAGTGTTGGCTGCAGCAGTGCTAATTTCAGTGATTTAAAAAGACGTGGTTTGTCCAACACAGCTCCTCGAGGGCCATTAGAGGTGCTACTTTCTGCAGCGTGGTCCCACAATGCGAGAATGATATCTAGTGTACATAATCTTTATTCATTCAACACTGAGCCACACTGTGCTGACTACTTCTATTCACAGCATCCACTTTTCCACTCGGCCTAATCCATATTGGATAACACATTCTTTTGGAGTCATCTAAATGCACCACCTGCAGGGCACCAGTAAACGGACCGCATCGACAAGTCGAACTTTTAGAGTCGCTGACAGCGTTATGCAAAGGAACAGTTTTGCCGGAAATAAAATATATCATCCACTCTGTCAAAATAACACACTAACTTTTCACACCAGTCACACACAGAGAGCACGATAGCTCGGCCTAAACTTGTTTAGGTTCGGCGGCCCTCCTGACTTCAGACATTTTGGGCTGGGCTTCCATGCTGGGGTGGACTGCTCCTTTAATTGTTATCCATTGCAGAGCATCGTATAGTCCTCAGACTATAATCCTCAAACCTAAATATTCTCATGAGATGAAAACAATTCAAGAACAAAAATGACCACAAGCCTTTTTCTCTCACACAAAGAAGAGAAAACACAAAAAGAGCGCAGTCTCCCTCTCACAGAGTATCTAGGGTATGTAAACAAAAAGCAACCGAGAATGCAGTAATATTATGCCAAGGTCTTGTTTACAATTGTAAAATATTCCCGTGGACAGAGGCGCTACCTGTCCTTGCTCTCTTTAGCCAAGTAAGAAGATATTCTCATCTGTTGTTATGCAGCTACTCTGCCTGTGGCACACTTGCTGTGGAGATGCACGCACCACACTGCTGGTCTCTCTTCAGCCTGCTGCACTGTACAATGGCTTCACTCTTGTGTCATCCACTTTCTTTTCTCATTTCGAAAATGTGGTTATCCAGATTGAGTTATACGTACCAAATACTGGAGGTGGAGGTGCAGATAAGGATAAGTAACTATAAAAGTCAGTTATAAGACACACAGCAAACACAGAGTCATCACAACCTACACCAAAAACAACTTTGTTAAAAGTCGGGACACCAAAACCAGTCGATCAGACAAATGCAGATTCTTTCACTCAGCTGAGGCTGCAGCTGCACCTCTTACATTTTCATCTTAAATTCTCATCCCCAAAACCAAAACTTTTGGGAAGTATTCTCACTCAGCTTTAGTTACTAAATTTCCAGATTGTCTTTTAGTTTAAACTGAGCCTTTTTGCAGATACTGAGCCAGACACCTTTGTTTGATTTCTAATTGGTTCTTATCAGTCACAAAACTAAGCCAAAACATTAAAGCTCAGCGACATGTCCTCTGTGATTTCTTTCTTTTTGAGCACATACTCTTTCAATATTTCCATGACTACCTCTGGCAATGAATAATGCTCCCGGTACTTCTCTAAAATGTCGCTCTATTTGCTTTGCGAGAACTGCTAATCTGCGTTTTCTACAACAATGACCACCTTATGCTCTTGAGTAACATTCAGTAAGTGTTCCACCTTATTCCCAGTCTGGGCAAAGAAATCTCTGATCTTACTTTCTGATGTTTTTTTAATCATAGTATTTTTTCTCTTTGCTTCTCTTTTAGTCTGCGTTTCCATTTTGAAGGAGTGTTTAATGTGATATGCATTTATGGGCTTGTTAGTATAAATGGGAATGAAATTTGTGCTAAAAGGCTTTCCTGGACATATCATCATTAAAAATTGTGTTTGCATTCAAAAATGCATCGCCGTGAATGCAGCCAGAGAATGCTGACAGTAAATGTGAATCATCAATGGAGTGAATAATTCCATATATGACAGGAATATGTGGCAGCCGATTACGCATGCATGAATAATCACAGCTCAGAGTAATTCAGCTTGGTAGCCACAACAACGGGTCAAGCGTTCAGGGAAAGGGCGTCACTGAGGAAGCCTGTGTTCATGTCCTGGAGCAAGGTGGTTTAACAGGATTAAACTGCAGCCTATCAGACCCATTTGGAATAACCACATCTGTCAAATGAACTACTTCACTGGCCGGCCTGATAACTGTTCTTCCTCCACTTATCTAGAAATCAACCCTCTTGTTACAAACAGATCAGGAGCAACTTGAAAGGGTTTGCCTTTGGCACAGTAAGTCACTAGTTGAGTCAACTCAAGGCAGCAGACAAAGAGCAGGGCAGGGACAGTTTATTCGGCCACATCACAGTAGCCCTTTTTATGCTTCCCCCCCCCCACCTGTTGCAGGCATGCACAGTGCTTTGCAGGAGCCCTCGGCAGAGTAAGTCATGCTTGGCAGGAAGTAAAAAGGCAGTCAAACAAGATTTAGCGATTTGGTTGCCTGTTAAAGGTCAGCGTCCAATGGGAAAGATACTCAGGCATTTATTGGAAGCCCTCAGGAGCACTGCAGTGATGTGGAGCAATTTTGGCACAGGGGCTAAAGATGTAGCTGCAGATCTGATAAGACTGAAAACAAAAGTTAATGAAAGAAGGTACTTGGATACTTTTTACATCTGGGTTACTCTCATGACTCACTGGGGTGGAGAGGTAGAACAGGTTTGTGTTTCCCACACATCAGCCAATTACTCCCCTGAGATAGCAGCTAATCCCACCATACCACCACCCCACCATGCATTTGCCCACCCAGACCCTACCCTGTTCAACCTTTAATTCTGGGGTCAAAACTAATGCTGAAAGAATCGCTTACAGAAGCAAAATAAAGGGCTCCAGTTCCTACGACTTGTCCCTGGTATGACTACGCCAGCCCAAACTCCCACTCTCATCTCACCCATTGCCTTATTTCATCGCTCTCAGATGCAGTTTCCACGCAAATCCTCTGACTCACTCCCTGATCCTCTTTCCCTCCTTTTCTACCCAATCCCTCTTCTTCTACTGAGTAACTTTAATTGTCCTGAGAAAGTCATGGTTGGCCCGCAGGGCACAAAGCACCAGTTTATAATTAATGTTACAGAGGACGGATTACAGGAAGCTCTGGACAGCCTGATCTGAGAGGCTGTGACAGAGAGTGTGTGATCTTCCTGCTTTAGCCAGACTTAGAGGGCCCGTGTGCACGCGTACATGTGTGTGCGCCTCAATGTGTGCAATCCATCAGAACAATGGGGGATCTCCCTTCCTTGCACAGGCTAATTTATGCCTTTGCCGAGAAAGGCCATCTGCACCGTACACATCCATACAGTAGATCCTCTCTCTTAACTGCACTGGAATGTGGGCAACAGGTTTCATTTAGACCGGAGACTGTGGTTTATTTGATTGAAGAACCAAAAAAGGGGGTCTTGTGCTGTCCCTCCCTTTCATTCATTTAGGGTGGTGGAGCTGGAGGTAAGGGAGGGGGTTAATGGAGGAGCAGGAGGAAGAGGGGTTGGACCAGAACTCCTGCCAAGCCAGGTGTGAGGCTGGGGGCTATGCACGTAAAAACATGAAGCACTGCTCTGCACAACGTTACGCTGAACCATATTCTATACACGGGGAATGCTCGACAGTCCACTGCTCATTTTCCAAATAGGAAAACAACTTTTTTTTAAACAAAAATTGCCAAAAATCTGAACTTTGACCTTTAGCTTGAGACTTGGTGATCAGTGGTATCTACTAAAAGCAAGTCTGGTGGAAAAACAGAGAAACCAGACCAGATGCCATTTGAGATGAGAAAGGAGAATAGCAGGCACACACAAAAAATGTGGTAAAATTCAAATTATTCCAGTGGTGATGAAGACGGAAGAGGTGGAGGAGGAGGAGGAAGATCAAGAATCAGCAAGTTCCTATCAGGTCTTGCCCTCTGGCATTAAGACAGGAGCCTGGCTGCCTGTCTTTCATCATCAGCATGCAGGATCAGAGCGTGTCTTACACATCAACTCCTCTGTGTGCCTCTGAGTGTGCGTGTGTACATCTGTGTGTGTGTTCAGAGAGGGCACGTAAGGGCCCAGACTGCCTGCAGGGCCCCCCACACAGATGAGCAGGGGCACAGGAGCGCTTGGCAGGAAAAGGAGTGTGTTCTTGATTGTATTTGTGAGTCTGCACATGTTTGTGTGTACTCAGGAGAAAGAGACTATGTGTGTGTTTGTGAGTGAGGGATGTAAGGAGGGAGTGAGTCAGTCAGCCTGGGCATATTCTGTCTCTCCCCCCCACCCTCACTGCCTTCCTCCTCACCTCTCATTTGGTTTCCTCATCCCTCCCTCTGCTATTCACTCATTCCTTCCATCTTTCTATCCACCCTCCCTCCAAAAGACACACAAAACACACACGCACACACAAAACCCGCTGCCTCTCATTCTCAGACAGTAGCAGCCGGGGGCCAGAAGCCTGCTGGTGGAGGCTGCATCGATCTTTTCCCAGCTGTGGGGGTGGCTGCACACACATGCACACGCAAACACACGCGTGCACACACACACACAAGCTTCCTAACCTTGAAGCGGTGGCATCGGATGTAAGGAGGCTCAGGGTTCCACCTGTCATTTGCTGAAATCTGCCAAGCTTTCTATAGCTAACCTCTGGAAGCTTGTCCAAAACATTTAATCACACACAGGCAAACTGCCAAGAATACACAGACAGATGTGAATATAGATGTTGATTAGAATAGAGTGTGGTAGGCTTCACAGGCTGCATGCATATGAGCTGTAAACGTAATGACCAATAATTTAAACAAAATAAAAATGCATAAGTAAGACATGACATCAAACACAGAAATATTTGTATGGCTGATAAGATGCATGCTCAGTGCCATTAAAATGTATTTACCAATGTTTTCTCCTTTTCTTTGCAGGTTTCTTTCTAATAATTGCAATAGCAAGGAGCACTTTGAGTACAGCTTCTTACACAAAGTCTCTGTAAAGCTGCTAACACAAGGTAAAGGTAAAATGCATATCAACATGTTTCATTAATCAGCAGCACAGGAGCTGTACCTGTGACCCATGCATGGACTACTTCTCATGTGAAATGAGACGCTCGATTACACAAGTATTCCGAGGTCGTCATCTAATCTCTGCAATATGTCCTTTAATGGTCCACCACTTCTAATTCATCGCAAACAGCATAAGAATAGCAGGCTGGGAGGGGTGTTTTGGGGGTAATGGCGGGGGTCTTAATCCTTAGCAAAGCCTCAATCAAAGTGAAAAACATAGGCGAGGGAAAATGCAGTGAGGGTGGGGGTCTTTGGGGTGGGGGGGGGAGAGGAGGAATGGGGGCACCGATGAAAAGCCAAATATGCGACATTCACAGAAAAAGGGGCCCTTGTTGATGCGCGGAACCTTTGAAGAAGAAAGAAAAAGCAGAAAGAGGGTGTGTGTGAGTGTGTGTGTGTGAGATGGGGGGAGGGGGTCACTGTATTGAGGCACATTATGTCATGGCAGTCAAAACAGCGTAAAGCTGACAGGACAGGACCCCTGCTGACACACACATACACACACACATAATCAAAAGTCTCCCCTCTCACCCACTTCCTGGCAATGGAGCATGCAGAGTGTGGGAAACAGCGGCTGAGGCACGCGCCAGATAAGATCTCGCCTGTAGGCCTCTCTGGAGATGCAAACAGGACTCTGCTGGCACGCAGCAGCAACCCCCCCTCACCCCACTTGTATGCACATGTGCACACACACACGCACATATACACATCTCCTTTAACCCCACTAACGCCCACTGACCCAGTACAGCCATGCCACAGAGTGCATGTCATCAACTTCCTCTTCTCTTTGTTTATGAAATCACTTATTCTACAGGCTGCTCATTTCAGCCATCTTTGCCTGCTCAAGGACCACCCACCCCAAAAATCAACGAACTGATGTTTCCTGATCCAGACAGGGACAAATGACAAATTAAAGGAAAACACGGTACAGAGTATCTCAGAAAGGTGCCGAGCCACCACGTGCCAACACAGCTGCTTCAGTGCACCTTCTGCAAGTCTCTGGAAGTCTGAGGATCAGTCTTCCTATCTGGCCTATCTCCTATATTGTCTTTTTATCTTGGAAGTTACTCCTTTCTCTATTCCTGACCACTTTTCAGCCAATCAACATTGGCAGACACTTACATCACCCGCTTCCAGTGATGCACAGTTAGGATGTTGGAGTACTGTAAGGAGCATGCACATTCGCGGGACCGCTTTAATTAAAACAGGAAGGACTGCAACAGCTAACAGTGAATTAATTAAATCAACTTTTTACTCATCTTTTCCTCCTGCCTGGTGTTACGGCCGGTCTAGGAAAACCCGACCGCAACAGGAAGAGTGATCCATCCCCTGCTCGACCCCAAGCAGCACATCACACCATAAGTTAAAACATGAAATGGTTTATTTACAAACACGAAACAAAAAATGGGTTCACAGGAGTCACTCAGGCTTCGGGGTGGACCCACGCCAAAATAACAAACAAAAAGGGAAACTAACTCAGAGGAGCGATTGCTTACCTAGCCCCAAAGAAACATATCCAAACAACAATCACTTACCTCCCTGACTAACTAAACATGAGAAAACTGTACCCAACTGAAAAGGTGATCTACCCCTACTTCCTCCTGGACCAGCAAAGCAACACAGGGCATGTCGCAGCCCCAGCCGGTTGGGGTAAAACCGAGGATGGATGATTGCCGTCCTCAACCGCGCCGTCTTATACGCCACCTCCAGAGCAGCATCCAGTCCTGGCGTACCATCTTCGGGATCCACCACTCCTGGAGGCGCACCTGCACACTCACATTTGCATGTCATAATCCCAACCCACGATGGCAGCCGTAACACCCCCACACCCCAAGAATTAACATCCCACCACATGTTCAATTCAAGAAGAAAACTCCAGGGCTCTAGACAAAGCATCTGCTAGCACATTATCTTGACCTTTCTTGTAGTGGAGCTGTAGGTCAAAGTCTTGCAGCAGCAGCGACCAACGCATCAATCGCTGGTTGGAATTACGCATCTGAGACAGAAACACCAGTGGATTATGATCAGTGAACACCTGTACCGGTAGCACTGTCGATCCAACGTACACCTCAAAGTGTTGTAAAGCCAATAACAGGGCAAGAGCCTCCTTCTCGATAGTGCTGTAATAGCGTTGATGTTTATGAAACTTCTTAGGGAAGTAGCAAACAGGATGATCGATCCCCTGCTTGCTCTCTTGCAGCAAGACAGCCCCTGCACCAGATGCGCTAGCGTCCACTTCCCACTTGAACGGGCGAGCGAAATCAGGCGCTGCAAGTTCTGGCGCACTACACAACAACGCCTTGATCGACCTGAACTTGGTTTGACATGCAGCAGACCACACAAAAGGCTTTGAGGGGCTAACGAGGTCGGTTAGAGGGCTTACCACATCCGAAAAGTTTTTACAGAACCCCTGATAGAACCCGGCCATGCCCAGAAACCGATGCAACGCGCGCCGAGTTTGTGGCACCGGAAAGTCCACCACGGCCTGAACTTTTGCAGTCACAGGCCACACCTGCCCTTGTCCCACCTGCTTGCCCAAGTAGGCCCAAGTAGGTAATACCTTTCTAAACTCACATTTAGAAAGGTTGAGCGTGAGGAAGGCATCGTTGAACCGCCCAAACACCTCAGAAAGTGTTGCCAGCTCTGTGCGTAGCATCCTTTGCTCAGTAGATCCACTTTTCCTCCTCTGCACGTCTAAACTCAGCCTCACTTCTCCAACTTTGTCTCCAAACTGCTCAGCTACTGTCACTGTAATATAATCTTCTCCATCCTGAAAATTTTAACATCTCCAGCTCAATCATCTCCAAACCATGCATCACAGCATTTCCATGTTGTAAACCTTCCCTTTCGCCTTTGTTGCTACCCTTCAGTCAAAAATCACTCCCGACACTCATCTCACACTATGAAAGAAGCGGTTGTTTTGTGGTCAAATTTCTTGAGAACAGGTTTTTGTTGTGCCGTCTGTGTTAACCATCGCTGTGAATGACTCATCAGTTCTTAAACTGCAGTAATCTCAATGCAATTCATTGTTTGTGGGGAAGGAAAAAAACCTATGCATCTTTACACATACTCATCCACGTTCACATGCACACTTGACACGCTCTATTCTGACTGCACTCTCTTCTTAACCTCTCTTATGCATTTATCCAATGCTTTCTATTGCTGAAACCAGGCATTTCAAATCAATCTGTTTAATAAAGTCACAGGAGAACTGCAGTTGACTTCAGAAAATGTTCTCGGTTGCTTCTCAGTAACAAATTGCTGACTTTTAGTAGTACTACTGCAACTAGTAGTGGAATCAGACGTTCCAAATTCGAAATGTGCAAAATGAGTGAGTCTCTTTTATGACATAAACTCATGCAAAATTCAGAGAGGCGGGATGAAGTCAGCCGACATTGTCACAATCGTAGTGGAGCAAAGAGGACAGATTGCTGCTCGGTGGGTGAACCTGGTTCACAGACCGCATCCAGTCAAACGATGAGTAAGCTCTGACTGGCAGGATAGTCCCCTGTTTATCAAATCTTCTGTTGTGGCCTGTTTATCATTTACAGACACACAGATTTAACTTCGTTTGAGACTGATTAGGTGCAACAGCAAAGGGTTTGCTCACACAGTTCTGCTCATCAGCCTCCATTATGAGGTTCAGGTAAAGGTCACCGTAGTTTGCTGATACGCAGTCAACTGTAAGCTAATACTTTAACATTTGTCTTCCAGCAGGTAAGCAAAAATGCCATCAGTCACACAAAGAAGCAACAGTACTACATAAAGCACGAAATGTTTGCATTGCAAAGGAATATATCAAACGCTGGCGTTTTTCATCATGCGGTATCATTTTGTCTATCAGAATGAATAAGCTCAGTACTGAACTATGCATTCACTCGGTAAAGAGAAGCCGTGGTTTTGTGGTCAGATTTCTAGAGAACATGTTTTTGTTGTGCCATCCATGTTAACCTTCGCTGTGAATGACTCAACAAAAAGCAGTAAAACTACTCCTCAGCAGTAACCTTAATTTAATTCATTCTTTTGAACGTATCTCACATTCACACGCTCACTCTATACACAACCTCACAGCTGACCCCGAACGTACAGTCAGGTCTACACACTTACTCTGCATGTTCACTAACAAATTCAACCTCTTCCCTACCCACAAGCCAAATATTTACTCTTGTTCAGATATGGGCCCTGAATGATGGGAGAGCATTCAGCAGTTCCTTTTAGTCCTCAGTTTCTTTTCATTCTCGCACACTCCCATTCGTGTCTGTACCGAGTCTGTTTAGACAGACACTGGCACCGAATCAAAAAAACATATCCTCATTAATATCAGTTGGAACACTGCATCAAACTGGAGCACAAAGGAGCAGCTTTCAGACACAGTTATTCTATTTTGGCTTCAGTATGTTTTATACTGTATGAAGTTATAACGTCTGAGGGAGAATATCTAACAAAATCAGTGAAAAAGTAATTCACATAAAGTATATCGATCATGACTGCAGAGTGCGGGCACCTGAACACTCTGGCCTCTGGCTGGTAATCACCAAATTGCCAACAACTGATTATTTAACCACCAACTGGCAAAATTTACACAGTAAAAATCACAGTAAAGAATAAAAGGGCCAGTGCAGCAGCAAGAAGCTCTTAAAACCTCTAAAGTGTCACAATAAGGACCGTCTGGCCTTATAGGACAGGGATCGGCATAAAAACAACTTGAGGGATTGATGGCGAGGTCATCTGAGCTGTTGCGGTGGATGGACCCCCTCCAACCCGAACACAAACCCCACCCTTTCGCTAAGCTCCAGTACGTTAATTGGGCCCTCACATCAAACGGCCTTCATTAGAAGGACTCCAGAAACCGCTAATCCCCTGCCTTCACACATGGGGAGGGGGGCACGGTTTTGTGGTCCATGGCGTCCACCACACCGAACAAAACATCTTGAGGAAACATCAAAGTCCTCCTCTTCCACGTCCCTTAAACTAAAGACTTGTGTTTGTGTGTGTGTGTGTGTGTGTGTGTGTGTGTGTGTGTGTGTGTGTGTGTGTGTGTGTGTGAGTGTGAGTGTGAGAGAGAGAGAGAGAGAGAGAGAGAGATTGTGCCAATGCTATCTGCTCTTTGTGACGGCTAAGCAAGGGAGGCATTTTCTTTGCAGGGAAGTCATCTGGAAACAAAGGAGCACTTTGACTGGCTCTAAAAATATCAGACATCACCGGGAAAAAGACGCCACTTGGCTATAACAAGGCCGCTGTGATAACTCGTCCTTTTGGTATGGCCCCATTGCATAAACACTCCCCCTCATGCAAAAGTTACCTTGCGCACACAAAGATAAATCAAATATCAGACAGGTTAGCATTTCATTCATGTTGCCATTTTAATCGTTAATGTCTGCTGTGGAGACTATAGCGCATAAGCACCTTTCATGAATAACCATGTGTCAGCACAGCCTTATAAAAACAAGGTGAGGCACCACGCCGTGGCAGTGTGCAGATGGCTGCACTGATGCAACATGTGCAGCTCTTTGTCTTTACGATGTTTAAGTGCCGGTCATTCAAAAAATTATATCCCTCAATAAAAATGAATTCCGGGTGATTTTGGAAAGCAGCCCTATGCTCCTTTCAGTAACGATGGAATAAAGCCCATCTCTATCATGTCATTCGTTCTCTTTTATTAGCACGCTAAGCTGTTTGGCAGCTGGTTTCCTGATGCTTCCATTGACAAACAACAAAAAAAAAAAAACTGGCAAAGGATGAGAGACACTCAATTACCAAACCACACCTAGAGTAGCTTGTCCCAAGGCATCACGCAGTAATGCATCTTCCCTGTCTTTCTCTCACACACACACACGTATCCTAAAATGTTTATTCCCACCCATCCCTTCCTATCTCGGCTGCCCTGGACCATCAGTCCAGCTGACCTCTGCAGCCTCTGACACACACAAACACAGGCAGGCTGAGGATGTGCTGACAGGCAAGAGACTGCCAGCTCTTAATTAGCAGGAAGTTGCAGTGTCAAGGTGTCACAGGAGTGGAGCATGGAAGGGCAGGGCTGGTCCGTCACCCTACCGATTCCCAGCGGGGATGCTTTTGTTGTCATTTTCCCAGCGTGAGCAATGTTTGCTTCGCTGCTGCGTTGGTTTCTCACACAAATGAGGAACGCAGGCTTCGAGGGACTCACGTGTTCCAATATTTGACCCCAAGCATGAAGATGGAGGGGCGTAAAAAGAAGAGGGGACATTCTAATTGGCAATTTGGGATTCTCCATAGCGGTTGGGTAGTGGAGTAAAAAATGAATTTAGCCTGTCTGCTTTCATCTTCTCCTCTTGCCACCTCCCTCCACCCAGGTTTCTCTGGCAGCCATTTCCCTCTCTGCTAGTCTTGTGTTTAACTCGGGCACTTATGCACATTAACACACACTTGATCATGAGCATATACAGGTGGTCTGTGTGGTGGTTGGAGGTGGGTAGCCTGAGAAGCTTTGAAAAGCATCTGTCTCATGCTGTGTTAGAACTGTCAAGGAGGGAGACTTTGGCTTCCCATTAAAATCTCACCAAGACTAACACTAATCCTGAAAAAGTTGGAAACACGGTTTAAAATGTAAGTAAAAACAGAATGCTGTGATTTGCAAATCTGATTAACTCATGTTTGATTAATGACAGAACCTAGAGAACATATCAAATGTTTAAATGAGAAAATGTACAATTTTAAGAAAAATATGACCTCATTTTGAATCTGATGGCAGCAACACAACTCAAAAAATTTGGAACGGGGACAAAAAAAAAGGTCTGGAAGTGAGCAGTATTTATGACCTAATCGGTAACATGGCTGGGTATAAAAAGAGCATCTTGGAGAGGCAGAGTTTCTCCAAAGTAACGATGGGCAGAGGTTCACCAATCTGCGTGAAACTGTGTCTACAAACTCTGAAATAATTTAAAGATAATGTTCGTCATTGTAAAACTGGGAAAACTTTGTATATCTCATCACATGCACTATATATTATTATCAAAAAATTGAGAAAATTGGGAGAAATGTGTATAAGAAAAATCAGTCTTGGATGCCTTTGATCTTCACTCAGGCAGCACTGCATTAAAAACAGGCGTGATTCTCTCCTGGAAATCACAGCACGGGCTCAGGAATACTTCCAGAAATCATTGTCTGGAAACACAGTTTACCTCCATCTGCAGGACAAGCTCTGAGATGCAAAGAAGAAGCCACATGTGAACATTATAATCATCTCTGTCAATGTGTAAAACTACTCTGTCGTCAGATGAATCGAAATTTGAAATTCTTTTTGGAACACATGGACGCCACAACCTCCAGACTAAAGAGGAGAGGAGGTATCTGGGTTGTTATCAGTGCTCGGTTCAAAAGCCTGCAGTGCTGATGGTATCGAGGTGCATTGGTGTCTATGGAATTGACAGCTTGCACAACTGGAATGCGCATCAGTGCTTCCCTAAAATATCTTTTTCAGGGAAGGGCTTGCATCTTTCAGCAAGCTACAGTAAACTGCATTCTGTAGCTATTAGTGCAATATGGCTTTATAGTAGAAGATTCAGGTGACCTTTCACCAATCGAAAACATCATGAAACAAAACATACCCAGGAGTGTTGAGAAGCTAGGCTCATATATCAGACCAGAATGGGACAATGTTCTTCTTCCAAAAAATCCAGGAACTGCTCTCCTGAGCAAAAGTTTTGCTGCCATCAAATTTGAAATGACTTTATATTTTTTCCTAAAGTGGGACATTTTCTCAGTTTGAACATTTGATATTTTGGTTACCTTCTATTTTGAAAAAAATCTAGGTTTATGATATTTGCAAATCACTGCATTCTGTTTTTATTTACATTTTATACAATGTCACAGCTTTTTTTTGAACTGGGTTTCTATTTAAGGAAGCGCTGCAGGCTTTAAGCACTGTGGGGAACAGGACTGGCCTACAACCACAGCTTTACAGATAAAACTGCACTGAGTAGACAAGAAGAGAAAGTGAGCAAGAAATTGGAGACAAGGGGCCACAAAACCACTTCTGGACTGTTATCACACATTTATTTGAGATTAGCACATTCTGGTACTGCTTTCCCAATATTAATATTTTGTTTTATTTTTCTCATAATATCCTGAATTAAATGGATTGTCACAAAGAACAATTTACAATGCTGTCATCCACTGTAAGAAAGATGTATTTCACTGACTACCCTTAGAAAGAGGAATTAGTCAAGCAATCACTAACAATAATAATAATAATAATGGATTGCATTTATATAGCGCTTTTCGAGACTCTCAAAGCGCTGTACAGTTCCACTATTCATTCACTCTCACATTCACACACTGGTGGAGGCAGCTACGGTTGTAGCCACAGCTGCCCTGGGGCAGACTGACAGAAGCGAGGCTGCCATATTGTGCCGTCGGCCCTTCTGGCCATCACCAGTAGGCGGTAGGTGAAGTGTCTTGCCCAAGGACACAACGACCAAGACAGACAGAGCTGGGGATCGAACCAGCAACCTTACTAAATGTGCTACATACGAGTTCATCTAAATGCATTGTTCTGAACAAAGTGAAATAACCTTCAGGATAGTGTTCACAGCTAATGTGGTTTCAACTGTCAGTTACACTGACAGACAGTTTTTGACTCATCAAAAAGGTTTAAAAAAGGTTTTCGTAAAAATAAGTCATGTTTTGCATTTATAATCCACGTTTCTTTCATTTCCACCAGGAGTTAATTTTCTGGAAAAAGACGATGAAGTTTTGTTTTGCAAATGAATGAAGATCTATTAGTCAGATGACTGGGTACAGATAAGGAAACTGGAGGTGATGAGATAGGACGGTGCCAAGAAGCTGTATGAGAGAAGCACTGTGTGTCATGTTTTCTGTCCAGTATTATCAAGTATCTTATCAGCAGCATGTAAGTCTGCAAATGCCTCTTGATCACAACAGATTAACACACATTTCCCTCCAGCATTAACACAAGCGTGGGATGGGAAATTATCTAAGTGTGTTTAAAAAGTCATTACTGTGTTTGTACTTTGGCAGACAGCAGGCTGAGGACCACAGCTGGTGTGGGTCCGTAAAACAGGTGGCTGTCCTGCATTTGTTGGCAGTCCGATGAACCAGCTGTGAAAGGGTTAAGCGCCGGTGCAGGAGGCAAACACATGTTAAAACACACTTGCGGGGGCACATGCAGACACGCAGACAGACTCACACACTCCCTGCCTTCCATAACTCTATATTGTTTGCAAGCACCAGGGGTGGAACCTTCCTCTCTGTCTGTCTCCCTCTCTCCCTCTTTTCCCTGAGTGCCGGTGCGTGGTCGGCCGCAGGGCTGAGGAATGTGTGAGAGCCATGTGTCAAATCCCCAGACTGTGGGAAAGTGCTGCTCTCTGCTGAACTCCCTCCTCCCTCCCTCTCTGCTTCCCTCCCTCTCTCTCTCATTTCGTTGGACCGCTCTCCAGGCGAGCGCTCTGCCCCGCTCCAACCCAGCGCGAGTGTGTGTGCATGCATGCGTTAGTGTGTGCGCGTGTTTACGATGTGTGCCTCCCTGCCTCGCAGCACACAGGAAGTGAGCAGAGAGAGTCTGCCAGCGGAGCTCCGCCTGGAACTGCCACTTCCTGCAGACAGTTTCTATGCCAGTACCAAGCCTTGCAACACACACACACACACACACATGCACACACACATGCACGCACAACCTGCTCAACTCCTCATCGGGAACTGCAAGATGTCCCGAGAAGGAGGGAGGCTCCTCTCTAACTCTGTATCTCTGTGTGTTGATCTCTGTATCCCGTTTCCCTCACGCTGCCTCTTCCTCTTAAACACAAACACTGAGATCTTTCACTGTGAGCGCGCCGCTTTCATCGCTCTGAGGATCCGCAGCAGCTGCTCTCTGACTTTCTCCGATGCTTGCCAACAAAGCCAGAGAGTTGCTACAAATAACAAATTCAGCATACAGCCATAAATCTTCCTCATATCAAGTGCACACGTCCGCTGGTCTCGTCTCAGTAGAAGGTTCATGTTCCACACAAAAAGCCTGCACGTAAAGGACAAAGGGTGGTGACAGACACCGAAACATCACCAAGGATGTTCCATCTTCACACGCTCCTTGCTTAAAGGCTGTCTGGTCTCTTTCCTGTGACGACTTCCTCCTCCTTCTGTCCTTCAATGAACCATTTACGTCTGCATATGTGTCACTAAAGTATTTCACTGCTAACCTTACTGTCCTTGCTTTTCTGGATATGGACATTATATCTGTTTTCTCAGTCACATTTTCTGGTAGTTCATTGTGGAGATTTGGACATTTTCATGTCATGGAAAGCGAGGAATTAAAATTTGCCTCTTGGATCTTTCTGTGTGCAGCATAAAGAGAGCCTGTTTCCTAACAGGCACATTAATCAGTGCTTATGAGAGCTTACTTAGGTTTGTCCTTGTTTGTATTTAAGTCTTATTCTCTGGTCAGCAGGTTTTACAACAATGTGTCTGTCAATCATCTCTTTCTCCTCCGCAACTCGGCCTAAAAATACACTCCCTACACCTGCCGTGCTTCAGCCTGACTACCCACATGCCATTAAACACGTCTTTCTGCGGCACTCACACACGACACATCGTACTGATGACATAAGCAGTCCTCTGCCCTCCTGATCGCTCTTGCAGCTCGAGGAACACAAGCGGATCTGCAGTTTGGTCTCCGTGACATCCAGCATGTCACAGAATAAAACTGACCTCCGGTCACGTCCCAGAACCTTGGATCTACCTGTCTACAGGTAACCCTGGCACCCCTGTACTCTCTTGCTTTTACACCTTTCCTCTGTCAACAAGCTACTAATAAGAAAATCCATCTGCATTAGATTTGTCTCTGTACTTGTATCAGGTTTGCAGTCATTAAGAACAGTACTGTGCACAAACAAAAAGACAGATGTTAAACTTCAAAGGACGTGCCCACTTTGTAAAGCAATGCCATAAATCAATCACAGCATCGTGCTGATAAAATATTGGACGTATTCAGGCTTGTTAATGGAACCAGTTTCCTCACTGTGTCTGCACAGTACCATCTCCGAGCACTCACTCACACACAAGCACGCACATAACTAGCCTGAGTGCGAGCCAGGCGCCAAGAGCAGATCCACAACTCGTCCAAATCTCCCTTCTCCACATCAACGCGCAGACTGCGCCAAATACCCCCACAGAAATAAAATACAAATATCCCTGGGAGCGAAAGAGAGAACGGCAGGAGGAAGAATAATGTGTCTGTGTTTGTGTGTATGTTAAACCACTGCATGTCCAAGGATGGGTGCAATTTAACTGAACCAGTGGGGAGGATAAGTAGCCAAGGGTTTTGTGCTCACGCGCACACACACACACACACACACACACACACACACACACACACACACACACACAGTCCTGGCTCTCTCTGCTGGTTGAATAAGCAGTCTCTGTGCTATATTGGTTTGGGCCTCCCCCTCCTGTGTTAGACCTTGTTAGCCTGCCAGCCCTCAGACTCATTCCCACACTCCCATATCTGGCTCTGTGGCTGGCGCTGGGAATCCCCATCATCACAGGCACACACTTACACACACACACACACACGCACACACACACCCATCACAATCAACACAGGGTGGTCATCGGCTGGATTTGACCCTTTACGTCACTCCGTCTTTCCCGTCTCTGTTTCATCCTATATGTTTGGATTTCAGCACTACAGACTTGCTTGGTTTATTTGAGGGTCTTTGAAAATATTATGCTTCAGTTCTTCAGGTATAGTAACACCGCAACAATCTGTCCAGCCTTCAGCACTGGACTGCAAAATGTTTATGAAGAAGCCCAAAGCCGTATTGTGCAATATGGAAGACCAGTCATCATTACAAATATACACTGAAGCTTCGCTTGCATTTTCTTTTTCAGACTTTTTCAGACTTTTTGAAAACCGATGAAGATGTGAAAATGTTCTGGTGTCTTTTACACTTTTTTAAAATTCCAAATACATCATTAATCTTCCACGGTTGCCGCAGTGGAAGTCGTTCTGCATTTCTTAGATTGGTCAATCTACTGTCTTTATGGATTTTCAGCTGAAAAAAAAGGTTTTATACTTCCTTTGCTTGACGGTGGTGGTTACTAATTGTCAGCTACTACTTTAATTATTTCCCATCCATCCATCCCTGGACAGGTCACCAGTCTGTTGCAAGGCTGACACAGAGAGACAGACAACCATTTGTACCTCTGGGCAATTTAGAATTAACAATTAACCTAACCCCACTACCTGCATGTCTGTGGACTGTGGGAGGAAGCCGCAGTACCCACACAAACATAGGAAGAACATGCAAACTCCACACAGAAAGGGCCTGTTAAACCCAGGACTTTCATATCCAGCCAATGTAAAAAACATGTGGAGAGATTTTACCATAGACAGAGATATTCATATTCAGAAAAGCAATATATGTATTATATATACGTATATATTTTCATATATGCAATGAAAATGGGTAAATGTGTGTCTTGTGTTCTATTACTTATGCCGCAGTTCACCACCTCACTTCTTATCTGAATCAATTAGTTATCCTAATTGACTTTAGGTTGTGCTTTCAAACTGTCATTTGTGCAGAAATACACTGCAAACCACAAGTCACTGAAAGTGTTTTGAAAGCTAAATGGTTCTGTGCCGTGTTGCTGTGATATGACTCGACAATCAAGGCCCGAAGACAAAACACTGAAACATTAAGGAATTGAAGCACGCTATGTTTTGCAGTGGCACGCCATTTATTTGCCATATTTGGCTGCTTAGCAGCTTTGTGTGTCACGTCAAAGGGTAATGACCATGGTGAATAATTGCGCAAGTCATTTCCTTCTGCTCCCTGCGTTCCTGTATTATAAGCTGTGACTATACGCACTGACTGATAAGATGCTACCCATCCCACATGTCAAAATATGAGATGACCGCTTCCAGTGAAACAACACCCATTAGCCTTTCTGGCAATGAGGCGATGCCTTTTATTCAACGGTTGAAACATGGTTGTGGTTTTGAGAATGAGAAATGTAGATTGTAAACGCAGAAAATTAAAAGTAGATAGCGTTTGAACATCGATGTAGTTACATGCGTGCAACGAAAACACTGCATTTTTAAGCACCTTCCCTGGATGTAAGGACTACCACGCAAGAACAGAAACTGCACTTTTTCCACTTCTACAGAAGTTTATCATTTCCACAGCCTGCACGGTTAAACATAACAGAGCCAATAAATTAAGGATAGGGACTGGATGTGGGAATTACACACAATATCTGTATTTACATGACCCTGTCTACTAAACAAACAATCAGAAAATTAAAGTGCACACAAGCTCAAACTTGCAGAGAAACCTGCAGTAAAGCCCACTTACAGCGGCCCTACCAGAGGAAGTGTGGTTTTATACTGCTGCGAGGGTCAAGAGAGGGCAGGTGATTTATAAGCAGAAAAGGGCTGGACAAGCTCAAACACCACTAAATAATCTGCAGAATAGAGTTTAAACTACCTCAGTTTCCACTGCTATCCATTAATTGGACATTAAATCGTGACATCATGGAAATGGCTGAGAAATTTCAACATAAAATTCTTGGAGGAGATAGGTGAGATTTGTGTGGACAGAAACTTTTTTTCTTCTTGGAGCTGAGGTCATGCTTGTTATGTGATGATGAGGTCAAGGAAATGGGTAAGTTCTAGCTAATGACACATTGTTTTATATAATTTTAGTGATAATTCTATTCTGCTACTATAAAATCTTTACTTGACTGTGATTTGAAGCATGGGCACTAGAATGGCCGGTGTAATGGCTAATGGGCAGCTGACAGACTTTAAATATTTATGGGACTAATAATGTCTGATAATTTAGGAGCAGGACAAGAAATAAAGGTAAAATCAAGGCAGTGCAGAAGAGCAGGAAGACTGTGTGAGGATAAGCAGAGAAGGAAGGAGGTGCCGGTGAGGGGAAAGGGAGGCACCGCGATCATCTTATCAGACCTGTGAGCCGTGAGTGATCTAAGTGGACTGAGAGAGGAGAGCAGAGCCTCTGTTGTACCCTGTGATCCGAGACTGCACTTTATGGCATGCTCCTGATCTCTATCAGTGTGGGAAAAGACTGCAAGGCCGGAGGGACTGTGCGTATTTATGCCTGTGGCCGAACGCATGTTTGTTTAGTTTGGTGCACCGCTACTAAAGCAATCAAGTGGGCAGAGCCTTGTGTGCATGCATGTGCAGTGTGTATGTAGGTGTGTAGCATCTCAGTTTCTGCCACTAAAGCAATCAAGATGGCAGAAGCTTGTGTGTTTAGAGCAATGTGCGTGTTTATGTGTGCACTTGGCTGCTGTGCTGATAAGGACTATAAAAATCACCCAACAGCAGGCGGGCAGGTTCACCCACACTAGACGATAAGACGGAACTTTGACCCCTCACAGCTCTAACCGACCATTTAATTCACACTCACACACAGACACGCAGCATTAATAACAGGTCATAAAGTAAAATATGCTTCTGTGTGTCGCAATTAAATCTAACGTCACTGCCATTCCATTGCTCAAAGCACTGAAACACAGAGCTCGCAGAGAGCTCCAGTTATGTCTTGTCACCTGATGGCTGTAAAACATACTGATCACTGGTAATGTCCTGTGCTGAGGGCTCCAGACGATTAGTGATCCTTCGAGCCTGTGGGCCTTAACTGCCATTAAAGGACGCTCACACTGATTTTACTGTGTGAAGCCTCCGAAAGGGAACAAAAACTATGTGCATGAGCGCACACATACACACACACCCACCTACTCAGCATCCGCTGCTCTCCAGATGCCAGCTGAGTGACGCGCACTCTGTCATGCACCAATAAAACTGCAGTGGGATTGCAGGGTGATGAGGCCATGGCTAAATCTGTAGCAGGTTTAGCTATTAGTTGAGTCACTATGAGTTCATAAGGGAGACGCCGTGCAGGGGGTCACCGGGTAGATCACGCTTCAGTTCGCCGATGCATTCAGCTGACGCCACACACACCCAGACTCATGCAGACACCAGACTCCGCGGTGACACACTCCATCAGGGCCCCTGTGAGTCACCTGTGCAGCCTGGTAGACAGGCAGCCTGAGGCGAGGCGACACGAGATTTGTGTGTGTGCTTGTGTGTGTGCAAGCCTGGCTCCAGTGATATCATCATTAGGAGACAGCGAGGGCTGAGCTGTCTGATGGACGGCACACTCCACTCCCCTTGTGATCCGGCCACCTCTCACCCAAAATGACCATCTTCTCAATACCTCATAAAAATAACGACAGAACAAAGAAATGGATGGAAGGAGACAAGGGAGGAAGGATGGCATAGATGGTGCATAGGCAACCAGGTCTTGGCCCTGTGCTACACCAGCCTTTATATGTGTCCACTGGGAGGAGACCTGGCCTGTGTTCGGCAATCAGCAGCCACTTACACAGTAGACACAGGCATTAAACAGCCATTACATCAATAGCACAGATGCTGCACTTTAGAGGTGTACTTATCATCTGCTTTATGACCGACCATAACTGCAATGAAAGAATTCTTTCTTATCCTCTGATGGGAGTCTACTTTCACATTTATCTGAGGACATTTTTTTTGCCAAGTCAAACCTACACAAAAAAACGTTTTAGAACTTCACACATAAAAAGCAAAAACCATAATCTGCGTGTTACCTCCTGCCATCTCCTGCTACGTTTGGATTCCTCCCTGGAAGGTCCATTCTGACCACCTACACATGTGCTTTTGCAGCTTTCCCGGGACCTCACACATGCACAGAGAGCAAACGACAATCTACGTGCCAAGGATCATCACTGGTAGCAAACTTCTATTTAAACTAAGAGGCAAACATCAGCATTTAGTTGGCTTTGTTCTCTTCCCAAAATGAAATTCAAGTTGCAAGGCCACTGTGGCGATTCAGCATTTACAAGGACCATAAAGGATATGAAAGTGAAAGATAAAATAGCACCTGTAAAACAGGAGACAGGCTAAACTTTGCTGACAGGCACCGTTCATTTTCCCAGATGGGAGATTAAACCTCTGTAGGATAAAGCATTGCTATATTTATTAGCAATGTATCTCCCTATGCACCTTTCAATTATCCAGATTGGATGAGTGAAAATACAACCCACAGTAAAGATTTTTTTAATTGTTTCTACTAAAATATGACAGCATCAACGACCTAGTGATCAATATCTGTTCAAGCTAGCCAGTTGTAAATTATAAGAAAAGTTTAGATCCCAAATACATACAAAGAACATTTTTGGATATCATTTAATAAATATCCAAAAGGTATGATATGCAGAATGTACCATAATGTCTGTGCAGAGGAAAGGGCATATTTAGGTGAGGTTTAATTGATGCAGGTGCACATCATTGCCTTGATATTCCCACTTTTTCCAACTCCCTTGCTAACATGTGCCTCAGCAAAGTTCATGTTGAGTAGTGCAATTAAAGAGGTTGAAATGGTGACGTTCCCCAGACATGAGAGCACTCATCTTTGTGATATCACCAAATATCAATGCACTTTTATAACTCTCTTACGGTGTGTTCACACCGAACACGATAGACGGGAACAGAGCATCAGGTTTACATGTAAAGTCAATGGAAAAGCGCGATGACGTGCGATTGCGAGTCCTGCGAAAATTTGGAAGCAGATTTGCGTTGCGAAAACGCGTGAAACGCACGTCTGGCACATTTGACGCGTGAGTAAAAATACGCGAGTCAGTTTTTGTGTTGCATTTTGTGCATTCGCGCGTATCGCGTCTACCGCTCGAGTTGAAAAAATGTGAACTCCAGCGTCAGGCAGCTTTCTTGTCAATTCTCTAAGAGGTTTTCAGGATTAGTTGTCCAGTTGGATGTCGGCTGCTTTTTGTCGTTCTCTGTGAAGATGATCCCACACTGCTTCAATAACACTGAGGTCCAGGTTCTGGGGAGGCCAGTCTATGACTGACAGTGTTTTTCTATCCATCTATGCTTTTACTCCATTGGCAGTGTGTTTGGGATCATTGTCATACTAGAAAATGAAGCCTTTGCCAATCAGATGTTTTCATATGCTTTTGCATGTCAGATCAGTATCTAAAGGTACTTTCTCAGCTTCAACAAGATTCCCCAAATCACTAGCTGCAATGCAAAGCTTGACAAACCACCGTGAGTTTACAGCCGTCTGTAAACAGTGACACTCACTGCGGTACCTGCTTTGTTTTCCTCACCTATTTGCCACACACACTTGGACTGTGCACAAAACAAGCTCAACATCAAAGTGCAATATGATTCCCTTTATCAGTTCATAAATTTTCAAGGAGCAGCCTCCTCCTTTAAGAGGGCACATGGTGATATTACTTGTTTAAAAACTCTCTTCTCAGCCCCCTCCATCGTCTGCCTGCGTGACAGCGCCCAGCCACATGATCAGAGCTTATTGCCTTTAGCCACCGCTGAACTAAACCTCAAACTGGAACATAGCCAGGGGAAGACCATAAAGTAGCCACACAGGTCACAGGACTCGGCTCAGTATCTCAGTGCTTATTATCACACATGTTATCACACACAAACCCTTGCCTGTCACGTTACCATAAAATCTAAGTCAGCTGACGCACCTCCACCATATGAGGTGGCTGAAAGGCTTGAATGAATGGTCCTGCTGATACAGTGTAGAGTTTGCATATATATTGGGCAGCGTGTCACTGGGCTTAAGAGGTGTTAATGAGTTTCACGCCTTGAGGCTAAAAGCAGTTGTTTGCGTCACAGCTTCCTTTTCCAAACAGTAGCACCCATCATCTTCACTACGGCATTGTTCATCTTAATAAGGGCCTTGTGCTGCTCACCAACAGGAGACACATGGTTAATTGATTGCAGCTGTCTGCCTTAACCCAAATTGATGGCCATAATCTAATGTAGAACATGAGGTAAGATAATAATGTACCTTGACATGATAATGTTTTCCCAAAAATAAAGTCATTTTTGTCAGTGATTTGTACGTTAAGTCAGCTGACGCACACCGGGCCCAAAGGAGAGACTGGGGGAACTGTCACAAACAGAAAGGTGATGTTTGTATGACTGTTGGTCAGTGCCAGTCGTAATAGCAATAACAGAGCAATTCCTGTGCAAAAATCTTGAGTCACTCATTACTTCTTTATATTTTGCTTCCAGTTATCCTGACTTTCTAGCAATTCTTTATGTGCTTTCGTGCAAAGCTTCTCCAGGCTTACTGAAAGTCATTCAAAGTTTTTATTTGGACATTGGCTGCTTTGTACACTCATTGTTAACTCAGTCGTTGCAACTTCCCGTGAAATGCAGACCCATGTTTTTTTGTGACTTTTTTGTATTAAGCCCCTTAACACTGACCTATGAATCTATCAAGCATAAAAAAGGGCACCTGATGCCTGGGTTAGACTTCTGCAGGGAATCTTTGACCCTTTATTTTGATTTTATAAGTTTGTTTGTAAGTAATAGAAAAGTTACACAGTGCATAGTCCCATAGTTCTTGTGGTAAAGAAAGATGGATCTACATGGTTCTGTGTATACTACTGTAAGGTGAATAAGGTGTCAGAGTTTGATGCATACCCTATATCCTGGGTCGACGAACTCCTGGACTGGTTTGGTTCTGCACGCTTTTTTACAACACTGCATTTGACCAAAGGCTACTCACAGATTTCCTTGTCTAGTGTATATGAACAAGACTCTGTATAGGTTGTAACGATTCATCATCATTCCTTTCAGCTTGTTTGGAGCTCTCGCCCCTTCCCAGCTACGTCGCTCCGTTTGCTGCATATGCTGCTGTTGGATGTAATGCATTACAAAGTAAGATTACAAATTAATGTGTTACTGTAATCACATTACATTTTTCAGTAACACAGTAATGTAATGTGTCACTGTACTACAGTCAGTCATTACATTACAATTATGTCATTAATTACGATACAGAGGTTCTTCCGTGATCTGCATGCTGGATTGAGAGAAAAAAAACATCAAAGAAACATGAATTTTTTCTCCCTCCACACTTGCACCACAATCACCTGATTTCAAATCCTGTGCAGGAGGAGGAGAATGGTGGAGTGTTACAACAATACAGCTTTTGATTACTGCGGATATGGACATTACTTTTATTTTGTTTGCACAAAACGACAAGAGCGTGACAGTAAAAAGGAATTTGCATTTAGGACAGCCGCATCATACTGCTAACAGAACTTAAACTCTTTAAAAACATCTGCACAGATCCCATGCTAACGCCAAGCTAGCAAAGAACCCAGAGTGATGTTGAAGCCGATCGTATGCACACCCCAGCTCAGCAGCCAGACCCTTAACTTCAACAGGTAACAAAGGCAGTGGTGAGCAGCTAGACCCTGACCTTGCATGGGACCGTAACCTAAACTTGATACTGTTAACAGGTCATTTTGAGACAGTGTTGATAATTTTAGGTTATAACAAGAGAGTAATGAGCCTTGTGACAAATTACTTTCTCGGGTGAGTAATTAGGAAATGTTTTGCATTACTTTTAAGAAAAGTACAGACTAATGTGTAATACATTACCTTTTACAAGCAATTACCCCAGCACTGGCTGCTGCCTACCTGGATGATGTCATCAGAAGATGTAATGTGAGTGCTGGAGTCTCTTAGGCAGGCAGAAGCTGGACAGAGGGAGTATCAGGCAGTGTCTGAAAGTCACGTTTTAAGAAATCTGAAAAAAAAATCATCAATCAAGACCTGACACAGGACCTGGGAGATGCATTTGGCCCTCAAGTTGATCCATCTACTTATCATTGAAGCCTCCTCTGAAACTGTCTGCGGGTGGCTGTCAAGAAGCCATTCTAAAGGAACCTGGACCTCAACATCATTGAAGCAGTGTGGGATCATCTTGACAGAACAGAGCAAAAGACACCCAACATCCAAAGAAGAGCTTTGAATATCCTTCAAGAAGCCTGGAGAACTATTCCCGAAGTCTACTTAAAGAAATCACAGAAAATCCTGACTAAGAGAACTCAGACTGTGTTGAAGAATAAAGGTGGTCATACCAAATACAGGGAGTGCAGAATTATTAGGCAAGTTGTATTTTTGAGGAATAATTTTATTATTGAACAACAACCATGTTCTCAATGAACCCAAAAAACTCGTTAATATCAAAGCTGAATGTTTTTGGAAGTAGTTTTTAGTTTGTTTTTAGTTTTAGCTATTTTAGGGGGATATCTGTGTGTGCAGGTGACTATTACTGTGCATAATTATTAGGCAACTTAACAAAAAACAAATATATACCCATTTCAATTATTTATTTTTACCAGTGAAACCAATATAACATCTCCACATTCACAAATATACATTTCTGACATTCAAAAACAAAACAAAAACAAATCAGCGACCAACATAGCCACCTTTCTTTGCAAGGACACTCAAAAGCCTGCCATCCATGGATTCTGTCAGTGTTTTGATCTGTTCACCATCAACATTGCGTGCAGCAGCAACCACAGCCTCCCAGACACTGTTCAGAGAGGTGTACTGTTTTCCCTCCTTGTAAATCTCACATTTGATGATGGACCACAGGTTCTCAATGGGGTTCAGATCAGGTGAACAAGGTGGCCATGTCATTAGTTTTTCTTCTTTTATACCCTTTCTTGCCAGCCACGCTGTGGAGTACTTGGACACGTGTGATGGAGCATTGTCCTGCATGAAAATCATGTTTTTCTTGAAGGATGCAGACTTCTTCCTGTACCACTGCTTGAAGAAGGTGTCTTCCAGAAACTGGCAGTAGGACTGGGAGTTGAGCTTGACTCCATCCTCAACCCAAAAAGGCCCCACAAGCTCATCTTTGATGATACCAGCCCAAACCAGTACTCCACCTCCACCTTGCTGGCGTCTGAGTCGGACTGGAGCTCTCTGCCCTTTACCAATCCAGCCACGGGCCCATCCATCTGGCCCATCAAGACTCACTCTCATTTCATCAGTCCATAAAACCTTAGAAAAACCAGTCTTGAGATATTTCTTGGCCCAGTCTTGACGTTTCAGCTTGTGTGTCTTGTTCAGTGGTGGTCGTCTTTCAGCCTTTCTTACCTTGGCCATGTCTCTGAGTATTGCACACCTTGTGCTTTTGGGCACTCCAGTGATGTTGCAGCTCTGAAATATGGCCAAACTGGTGGCAAGTGGCATCTTGGCAGCTGCACGCTTGACTTTTCTCAGTTCATGGGCAGTTATTTTGCGCCTTGGTTTTTCCACACGCTTCTTGCGACCCTGTTGACTGTTTTGAATGAAACGCTTGATTGTTCGATGATCACGCTTCAGAAGCTTTGCAATTTTGAGACTGCTGCATCCCTCTGCAAGATATCTCACTATTTTTGACTTTTCTGAGCCTGTCAAGTCCTTCTTTTGACCCATTTTGCCAAAGGAAAGGACGTTGCCTAATAATTATGCACACCTGATATAGGGTGTTGATGTCATTAGACCACACCCCTTCTCATTACAGAGATGCACATCACCTAATATGCTTAATTGGTAGTAGGCTTTCGAGCCTATACAGCTTGGAGTAAGACAACATGCATGAAGAGGATGATGTGGACAAAATACTCATTTGCCTAATAATTCTGCACTCCCTGTACAGACTTACAAGTTTGTTAGAATTGTACAAACTCAATTGTTGCCTAAATACAGACACAACACTTTCTGGGACATTGCACCCTTGACACAAAAATAACTTCTATTTAGTGAGATCTTGGAAGATGTTTTAAATAAGAAGTTACTTAATTGTCTATCAAAAAACCCCTAAAAATCATGAAACGACAAATGTTTTTTATATTTAGTGACCGTGATTAACTGTAATGGAGTGTTTTTAAGGCTTTTAATCGTAGAAAGTTTTGGCCTTATTTTGTTTTTTGTTTTTTTTAAACCTGCAGTGAAGAACAAGACTACAACGTATAAAGACCTGAACACTGGGTTCTAACATGTCACTTTCCATGATAAGCTTCTCCACAGTTGTCATCTATTGATCAAAAGGCTGAAGAATACACTCCAAATGTAAATACGCTAAAACCCACTTCTTCATTAAAGCTCATTTTCAGGCCGGTTATGCAAATGCATGCAAACACCAACCAAAGGCCCGAACAGTTGGGCCTTTTTATAGCCAAAATGGCAACAGACAATCAAACATCAAATGACCTCCTTTGACACCCACCAAGCTCAATCCGTGTTAGACAGAGTTTGCATTCTCTGTCTAAACTCTTCTTAGACAAAGGATCACTGCCTCTTATTGTGACAGTGACAGAAAGCAGCGTGTTGACAAAGAGGATGAAGATGGCAAACACCTCGGGGAGCACATTGGCCCATGTCCCACATCTGCCCTTCATACTGGAGCTGGCTGCGGAGGAGATTTGGAGAGAAATCGAGGTCGTTCTGAAGTGGGCTGAGGGCAAGCTGAGGCCTCGGTGCTGACACAGAGTGATTAAAGACTGGAATTAAGGGGACAGCAACGAAACATCAAAACAGGGAGAAAAACCTATCCATCTGGGTGATTCAAGGAGGATGAGATTAAGTGTATGTGCGTGTGTGAGTGTGTGTTTCTGCCCAGAGCTCTGAATACACAGAATGAACCAACAGTCAAAAGACCTCCCTGGTTAAGAAAGGGGAAAAGGAGGCTATTTAAAAGGTGGCAGTTGTTCCAAGCTGATATATCTGTACTCTGTGCCGAATTGTATTGGAGACATTAGCATGCAAATATCTATAAAACCCAACTCAGTGTTAGGCTGAACAGACCTTTTCACAGCGTGGTGACATGGTAGAACCACTGATGTCGCCAATCCTCAAAACATTTTTAAAAAGCCAGACATACTCTGCTGCCTAAGCACATTCAATCCAACTTGCCTATTTTTCAAATAACTCCTATTTCCCACTTTGATTTTGAAGTGAATAACTCACAATATGACCTGGTCTCACATTTTATACTAAACGATTTCATTAAGCACTAAAGGGAGATTCAATGAGGTGTTTGGCTGAGGATGCCGCACTGCTGCTCACATCATTTCAAGATTGTTTTTTTTTTTTTGAATCTCCTTTCCCCTTCCTTTACCTTTAATGATGCCTTCTTGTTATGTAGCCGTGCCTCTCAGGGATGAGCCTGCCTGTTAGCCTTTGAAACTAGTTGCATTGTTTCAGGCAAGGTTCGTGCTGAGGTTATGGGTAATTGCAAAAGCTGTTTTACATTTCAATCGGCGGCGTAATCTCCAAGTCCCCTTCTTCCCCAACACAAAAACATTGATATCCCCTAATTCGGCCATTTAATGTGATAATTAAAGGATAGGTTTAGAGTCTCTCATGCAGCACAAGCAGCTTCACCATTTCTGCTTTACAAATGTACAAATGTATATCTGTGAGTGAATGAGTTTTTGAGTTCTTTCTCTAGTCTTGCGTTTTCATTTCATTCTCTGCGAGAGAAATTGCATCACTGGGAATATATTTTTTTGTTCATTATCTCCAAGAAGTCTTTTGTCTTTACTCAAACACCTTGCAAAACTTACAAATCTAGGCTGGTCTGAGTGTTCTGATGCCAGTCTCCTTGTATGATGTTCACTTGACACAAGGGTTTCACCATCAAGTCCTCTTAACGGCTGACCACTTCTCACAAGGTGGAGTAAGAACTGGCCGAAATGGCCCTTGACGCTGAAGGACGTTAAGGAAATTGGCAGGTCCATTCATGGCTTACATTAGAAGTTTTTTATTTGCGGCCAGAGGAGGGTGCTTCTCTTTGAAGTTCCCAAAGAATGAGGACTTAACAAGGCATCTTTCTTCTCTCCGGTTTATCAGAGTTCAGCACAAGTAATGACTTTGTCCCCCTTTCTGCCTCATGTCACAATTACAACCCTCTGCAAGATAACATGAGACCGGTTGAATTACCATGGCCACAATGGACAGTGGAAACAGTGGCCGGACCTCTGCATTTTACAGTCTATCAGACCCAACCGGCGGGGCAACTGCTCTGCCTAAAGACCTACCTTTTTACATTTCTATAGAGCAACTCATTAGCTAAGTAGAATCCCCTCTTTCTTATGGCATCTTTCCTTTTTGTCCAAGAGCTGGTCTTTGTCTCTTTTAAATGATCCCACACAAGGCCTATTTTCTGGTTAATACATATTTACAGCCATGTAAGGTTTTTGTGGAGATCCTGTAGTTTTACTTTGCAGGCAATCATTCTAGACACCATAAACCCATTACCAAGCTGTTTGGGGTAATTGTCTAACCGTATAGTAGTTCCATTTGTGAAGCCGAAAGAGTCAGCATCTTTAAAGTGGGCAGATGGCTAGACAACACATGCTGTGGATTCCCATGGATGACCTGATGCATTTGTAAACCTGACTCTCCCATTTTCATTTTAAACTTGCACACGAGTTTTTACACATTCATTACATCTGTAAACATTTCTTAAGCATTGCATAGGTTACGGTGTAGAGCAGAAAATAACTTTCTGCAGTATCTTCCACTGTCTGTTTAGGGGCAATAGAGAGAGAAACTGTGTGTGTGTGTTTACAGTTGCCTCCTGGGGGGTAGGGTCACACGATGTCCCGAGTGAATTAAAGAGGCCAGCTGTGATACCACCTGAAAGGAACATGGAGGCAGACAAAAGCAGAGATCCCCGTGCTCCCCCAAGAGACAAAAGAAACTGAAAAAAAGAGGTTGAAACCTCACAATCATCTCACCATCTACAATGGCCAAGCTCCTGTAACAAGCAGGATCAGGGGGATCTGCGCACCGCTAAGCCAGCCGTGGCCACAGGTTTCAGTGCAAGCCATTAATTCCACTCTGCTTAACACACAATTAATTTCACTCGCAAGCAGCAGCTCAAAGCTTTCACATAAGAAGAGGGCTGACTCCAACACCAAGATTAAAAGGTGATGCAGTAAAAGCTCCACTAAGAGGAGCACCGAGCAGATGCTCACAGGGAACAGAAGAGACCAATAACAAAGAAAAGTGCACCGTGTAGAAAGCTGGAGTCAAACACAGTGGCCCTTCACATCGTTATAGTATCAACTGTGGCAAGCATTCACTACTTGCTTGCAACTCTGCAGCTATGCCAGTTAGGCAATTTGTTAGCGCATGCAGAGTTTTTCAGTTTTCTTTTTTTGGAGAACAGTGTATGAAAGGACACTTGGGACTAAGTCAGGATTTGGGATGTTATTAGCAGCCCGACAAAAAAATGAAACAATAAAGGTAACCAAGCCGAAAAAAGGTGGCCCTGCTGGCTTTTCTATTTAAGCTAATGTGACCAGACTGAATGCTCCTAAGAGCTTAATTCGGCCACAAAAGTATCCAAACTGTGGGGATGGGTAATGGTTGATGGAATAAACCACCTGCCAGACCCACAGGAGCTCAGAAGCTGCGGAACTCGTCTTTTCCTAAGGAGAGCCAACGGCACCGGATTAGATCCCTGGAGTGCAGACATCCTGTTGGCTCCCCTCGTCTTTTGCCCTAATGGCCATCCTGCAGGGCACCGTGATTTCTGTCTGCAACCCCTCAGGCCATGTAAAGCCGGAGCTTGCCCAAACCCCTTTCAGACATCTTAAACACTATAATACTTGCTGAGTTCCAGGTTCATCAATAATATAGAGACCTGCAATCTTAGCTCCAAGCCATTGAACAACCTTTGACTTAACAGCTGTCTAGCTTTTACAATCAGTTTTCTGCTGTGAGGAATATTATGGATAGAGTCATAACAACTGGACTTTAGCTGGCTTCTAACCCAAATAAGGCAACTCAAAAATCTTCATAAAGAGTGAAATATATCTGTTAAGTGCAGTTTTCTGTTAAGCTGCCTTACTTGACTTTCTCAAAGAGGACAGAGAAAACTGGACTGCAGAAAATCAAAGCTGTGTAAATGCTGCTAGGTCCTAATATGGCAAATCTCCACTGCTTCTTTTGGCCTGGAATTAGTTTGAAATAATTTTCAAATAATTTTCTATCTCCATGTAGATTTTTTTAAAATAACAACCAGGATTTACAATGTGCAGCACAGTGTGCTTTCTTGTCAATAATGTATTTAAAAAATATTAAATCTCAATACAGAATAATATAAAAAAAAAACAAAAAAAACCCCTAAACACACTTAAATATCTGAAAAATGTCTGAGATGACCTTTATTAACCTATCTGATAGCCTGATATGGGTCTGTATGTTCATCCATCTCCATACAGTGGCACATACATGGAGCCTGACAATACTTTGCCTGCGAGCCGGGGATGGATAAGAAAGCAACGACTTGGATTTACTTCATGACAAATGCCCCACAACCAATTGATTGGCCAGTGGGGATCAGAGATAAGAAACTGGACCCATTGGCCACTCAAAGCCTGTGACCTTTCAACCATCCATCTCTGTCCGCATGTGGTCCCGCTCAACGTTTGGCGCTCAGATCTTCCATTAAAATCTCCGCCTTTGACAAAGCAAGCAGATGCTGCTATCGGTTTGTCCATCCAGATTGGCCTATTAGGACATAATACCACGCCCACCTCCTTCTCCCTTCCTCTCTGTGCAGTTTGGAGACCCTGGTCCATCGCAAAAGACACAGAAGACATTATGCCAAGTCTATGGTCCCTTTCAAATGACAGAATCCCAAACTAAACTTTTCCAGAGATGAGTAATGGGATCTACTGGCCCATATTGAAAATGCTTGAAAGACAATTCTGGGCTCTTTGAAACATACACAATGGCTAATTTCATAGTGAGATTAAACTCTAGACTTTATTGGATTCCACATTTCTTTTCTGCCTGATGAATTTCATTCATTTTTTAATTTACTTTATTCATTAGAAAAAAAGCTGCCAAATAAAGAAAAACTAGAACATAAATACATTAGAAAAAAATATTAGCATACCTATAAATGGTATAAAAAAAGCTAAAAAAAAAAAAAAAAAGCAGTCATGTCTAACTGAGTGTGAATTTAGATATCTAACGCTACAGAAATGATCCTGTTACACAGGTATTCCTAATCATAACTGGATGGTGTTTTTCACATTTAATAATGGAGACTTTCAACTTTAAAGTCAACTTTTCAATATCTAAATACAATGAAATAAAACAAACAAACAAAAACCCAAAATACTTAATAAGCCTTTCTCTAAGGGCCAATCCCAGACTGTATATAGCATGGTCATGTCACTGTGACATGGATAGAAAAGTGATATACAAGTACCTATTTCTATTTTGCGCACTTAAAGCTGTTTTACTTCAAACCTCCTTCACACACACATTTATAAATGTGCTTATTTCTGTATGTAAACACGTTTAACCTAACATTCACACTCTAATAGATGTATCAGGGGCAGTCCAGAGTTCAGAATCTTGCCCAAGGATGCTTCGACATACAGACTAGAGGAGGTAGGGATCAAACTGCCAACCTTCTAATTAGTCGACAACCTGGTCTTCCTCTTGAGCCACAGCCAACCTAAATTTGTAAACGTGTCACGATTTCACTTGTCATCCTTGCACATGGACCATGCTAATCTTCTCTGTACTATTTCCAGTTTAGTGTATGCACTTGGCAAAGCAAGCACATCCACTGCTTACTTAAAACCCACCTTGGCGTTTTGACACTAGATGTGAGTGAGCAATGGCTCTAAAAAAGCAAGGACCACTGCACACTCACTCACAAGCTAGCAAATAATGGAACATAATTTGCAAAATTTCATGTAATCTCTTCAACTTTAAGTAACTGAACCCAAAAACTTTTATATACAGTCTATGAGGTGAGTGCATACCCATTGGATAGGATACAGTAACCAATAACTGCAAGAGTCAGGGCTAGTGTTACAAATTATGGCTTCACACTCTGATTACACCCTGTTTAACAGAGGCACATAATCACATTACATGTTTCAGTAATGTAGTACTATATTACCTAGGATTACCTTACTTTGGTAATCAGATTACAATTACTAAACAAAGAAATATCTACTTTCATGAGGTCTTTGGCTAACTGCATTTTGGCCAAAGAGAAAAAAAAAAAAGAAATCAAATGTCCTTTTTTCATGCATGATTGTGCAACAATTGCTTGAACACAGTTCATATGGTTCGCGACGCTGGAGGAGTGGTTACATTACTGTAAATTTATTGAATTAAAGCACAAGACTCACTGACAGCAAAGTGCAAACTCCATCCAGGCCAGAAACAACTATTCGCTGCTGTGAACATAACAGCGAATCTCTCCAAGAACGTTCAAAGGCAAGACGCTAAACCCAAGCCAGCAGCAAGAGACCCCCAGACACAGAGTGATGCTCAAGCTGACTGTGTGCCAACTACATACAAGGGCCAAAGCTTGTCAGCAGTTAACTAAAGCAGAGATGAGCTAGCTTGTAGCTTCACAGAGAGAATGTGCTCATCTTCTACAGTAAAACTGCTGCTGCCACAACATTTTTCTCTGTCCTGACTGGCTTTCATCAACTTTTCCATTGGCTTGGTGGTAAAAATTGAATACTGCATCCTGGATGTCCTTCTTATTAAGGTAAATATTTGTGCTGTTATTGCTAACTGTCAATTACATGACACTCTCAGACAATGTTGTACTATAACAAGCAGTGTAACAAATAACTTTCTACAACATTTCCAGAACATGTTTCTATGCATTTCTACAGAAGGAATAAATAAGCAAGTATCCCATTACTTTTTAAAAAGTAATGATCAACCTTAACACTGCTCTGGACTAGCTACAACATGTTACGCAGGAGTCATGAACTGCATGATGATGGCGCTGTCTGCAAGATCTTTTGGAAAATGCACATGATCACCTTTACATACACAACCAATAATGACCACTTATTCTTATTTTTATAGCAGTTATTGTTACATCCATTTATCAAACACTGATTCAATTCCAGCACCTTTCAGCGTCACGAAACTGGTGACACTTCCATTCAATTGTACTAAATTTCCACTACATTATACGTCACCCTATGCATCTCTTAACATCCCACCTGGGGCGTATAAACCTATTGTGCTGGAAATTCTAAATCCCATTCTCAACGAGATATCCTCTTTGATTTCAGGTGAGATATATACAGGTGCTTCTCTTTCTCACGCTGTTCTGTAATGCAATCGCTCCCAGCTGAAACTCACTCAGCCTTTCTGTAAGCCCAAAGAGACTGAGCCCACTCCCCAAACAAGCCATTTGCCTAAGCTGCCTGTCAGTCGGATGCATTTGTTTGCACTGAGAATTTAACTCCACAGGCAAGGAGGATGCTAATTGTTTTGACTTGGAGGGGTTCCCTCAGGTATGTTTGTTGGGAGAAGTGGGGGGGCAAGGGACCTGTATGAATACACTAGCATGCCTTTAGTTTACATAGACCAAGGCAGGGAAACACTGGCACACCTTTTACTCTTGAATGCCAAACAGCAGTTGTGGCTTCGTGGGGTTAGCATCCTGCAGAGTCTTTCTTGGCTCGCTCTAATGTCAGTAATTATACTACCAGCATGAACGTTGTGCCATTAACAAAACAGAGGTGGAGATAGATTACTGCTGACATTTCCTCCCTGAGTTTGGGCCTACCTCACATACGACATAACAATATGAATCAGTGGGACCTGGGGAAAACTGCAAATTTACAAGTGTATTAAAGTAACAAGTGACTTATGCATCAAAGTGGAGTTTTAGTGTACTAAATTTAACATCAACTTCCCCTATAGAGTGAAGCTCTATAGGGGCTTTTCAATTAAAGCACTGCTTTGACAAATGGTACACTCTTTACTCAGCTCTTCTGAAAAGGCCCCAAATTGCAGCAACCAGGAAACTTTAAAGCATAATATGGACGAGAGACAAAAAAGAAAGGAAAAAAAGCACAAAAAAGGCATCTGTGACATAACATCAAAAGGGCTATTTTCCTATATTTTAGAGGGGCTGAAACCACTGCCTGCTTTGGTCAGCAGCCATTGGAGTGGTCAGCGTGGAGAATTCAGTGTGCTCCATCATTCTGATGGCTGTGTCCAATTGTATTATGCCAGAGCAGCAGGTAGCCCGGGCTGCCGGGGTCGTAGCTCTGATGGCCTCACCCCATTGGTCCAGGGACTCCGGCCAAGGTTCACGGGTCAGGGCCTTGTCCGGACACAGGCTTGGCTCCTGGCCAATGGGTCGAGCCGGTCAGTTGCGGGGAGCAGGACTGGTCAGGCAAATGATTTATAGACGTGGTGGATGAACAAAATGCTAAGAGGCTGCGCTTGAATCTGGCCTCAGTTTTTCTTAAACTTTCTCTAAAGGCACAATATGTTCATGCTTTCACACCATAACTGCTTGACTCGAACCTCTTGACTCCAGCTGCCAGCTTTTCATCGTTTTTTTTTTAATACATTGAATTTCACAAATCAGATGCCATTAAGCTATTTTTCCTTTTGCTTTGCGCATTTCCCCTGAAACCTCCTGCTAATAAACAAAACCTGGGTTAGCTCACATCTTAGAAACGCGGTTTCTAAACTGATGCCCGATGACGAAGATGAGCTTGATCTGCCATCTTGTCGCAAACTGTTTATCGCTTGCCAACCTATTTAAGTGATTCCATCAAACCAGGACACTTTAGAAATAAGTTTAGTCTCGCAAGTTTTTTGGTCATGGAAGGCAGGCAAGCTCTTATTGCCCCGAGGGTTTTTTGTTCTTATTGGGGTATTGTTAACAGATGGACTTCATACCCACTCGTCCAAATCAAAGATGGCATTTGTTTTTCATGTTGGATGAATCTAGGATTGCACAGACAATCCAAACAAAGCCTCTTTAAATGATCTCACAAATCAAGAGGACTTTGTGCTTTCCAGGGTTTGCTGATGACTCATTTTAGCCTCAGACTACGTAAGAGCTTAATTGAGAAGGTTGTTAAGAAAAAAAAGATGTAAAAGTTAGAAATGATTAGCACAAGCAGCTACACTAGCTTCTTATATCACAGAAAGTAAACATTTGGCATTGGCACCATAAAACTTCAAGGGAAACAGCTGGCTGGCCTATTCTGCCAATAATATAAACCGTGGAATGAACAAACTACGTAACTCTATATGGGCCTTAAAGACAAACTATTGGGCGACATTTCCCATATTCAAAGAGTCATAAACCATCCCGTGACTGGAGGAATGGCCCAGCATGTGGTTTATTTTTGGGGGACACACTTAAAGGTCGGGCTGTAATCCATAGGAGTCCGTGAACATATTCTCTAGGCAGAATTACCAGCTGCCATTTGAACGTGGGTGGACAGTTTGTCTCCGCTGACCTGAGGAGCGGAGGCCTTCGGCCCTGAAACCTTGCTGCCCTTTCAGCTAATTGTTTGTGGGTTGCTTTTAAATTTATTGACAGTCTTGGTGATATACTGCTTCTATTGTGTCTTCGGCCTATTGTGAAGCGCATTAACTATGTCTCCTGCTTCCCTGCCCTTGTGCTCCGGGCTGACCAGGGGCCAGAGAGCAGTGTGATGCCCAGCGGGAGTGCCCTCTCTGTGGGCAGGAGAGGAGACCTTTACAGGTGCCTCAGTTCTTCTCTTAGCAACGGCCTGCTGCTCAAAATTTGTTGTTCTCCTGTGGGTGTCTTTCTAAAAGTGTCAGCTGTAGGACCCCTGACGGGAGATTTGTTGATATGATAACTCGATTACTCCCCAGAATGGATGACACGGTGGCAGCGAACTCCCAGGGAGGTGCTGACTCCTCTCCTTAACCTCTCCTCAGGAGACCAGCATTTTGAACAAACCAGGCATGTGGCTCCCAAAAGCTCTTGCTGATCCGCCGATAATTAGTCTTCCAGACGCAGTTCAGTAACCAAGCAAAGAATCATGATCCTTTTAATAATTTAAGTGTAGACGGTATAAGACTATAAAAAACTTCAGACAAAAGAGAACTCACTAATTAAGAGCACTGAATGCGAAAGTTTCTTATCAAGTGGACTTATTCAAGATGGTCCTCTCTCTTGCACCTTATTTTCCTAATTGGCCAGGTGCCATCTCCCAATTAAGTTGAAAATTGGTTGACGAATGCCCTAAATTGGCACCAGATATCAGCGTAGAGCTTAAGGAGGAGTTAAAGATAAACTTTTGGACTCTGTAAATTGGTAATTAATTTCAATCCTTCAAAGCATGGCTATTTTGGTTGGTAGGGAGGGATGTGGATGGAATCCCAGGTACTCAGACTGGGATTATCCATTAAGACTCTAAGGACGCACTAATGTGCTATCAACACCGCTCCACTTCCAGAATAATCTCAGCTCTCCGGTGTCAGGCCGGGGTGCATTATAAAGTTCTTTTTTTCACCTATCGGTTAAGTTGAAGACTGAAGGTGGATTTAAATCAAAAGAGCTGTTCTCCCTCGATGAGGCTGGTAAAAGCTCATCGCGGGAGGGAGATCTCTGGCATATCTGCCCAGGTGTTACTGGGTCAATCAGTAACCACTAGAGAGTTAATTACAGATAAAGTGTATGATAATGGTAAGACTTCACTCCACTCGCACATTCCAACACACCCAACATGTGCACAAAGTGTTTGCTGACAGGTTGGCAGGCATTAAAACACTGTATTCCACCTTATTCTTTGTTTATCGACAGAAATTACAGAAGAAAGCCACACACAGTTTTGTCTTTATGTTTATCTCACAGGAGGCACGGCTAACAACACGACTGAACACACAGACACACACACTTACCTCCTCCAGGCAGCGGTTCAGACAGGATGTAGCACATGTGTATCATATTAGACAAGCCTTCCCAAACAGCGGGCTCTTAGCTGATATTAGATCTACATCTGGCCCTCTCTCTGACTCTCTAAGCTGCTGCCTAGCCTCCGGTTCTCTCACACTGATATTTCACACGTCCCAGCTCCAGTCACAGGTGGGAATGCTTTTGCAGAGATCGCCAACGATAGAGCCATGTCTCAGGTTTGACCTAGTGCAGAGGTTAACTTATCCATATTAGAGAGGAGCTAGAGCTCCAGCTCTGAGTGACTGATACCTGCGCCTATGGGAAAAATCACAGATACATACAATGCAGTTAAACTAAGATGATTTTGGGTTGCTTTGTGTAAATATGAGAATCTCAGATGCCAAAGTGATATTTCACAGGTGAGACTGAAATACCAGACATTGGTTGAACAACAGACTGTATCGTTGAGTATCCAAAGGAAAAAACAAAGAACCGAGCAACTGATTTACTAATTCCCATCTAGGCAATAAAACATCTATAAACATGTTGCCTCCTCTAAAGAGGAGCCTGGAAATCAGCATCTGGGTGATCCACTCAGTCCTCCACTAATTAAAAACTTCTGCTTGTGGAGATAGTGGCTGGCTCACGGAGACAAAAAAGACATGGTATTGATTTCTTTTTTTTCTTTTTTTTTGACTGTGATCCAGGCTCTGAACAGAGCTGAACATCAGACAATGGCTGGTTATTTATGTGTTGTTGTTCTTATCGGGGGTCACACATGTAGGGGAGGTGGGAAAGACTGCTTTGACGAAGCCGATCAAGATGTGAAATTCAACAAAACAAAAATAGAGATTGATTCATGCAGCTTGTTCCATCAAGTTAAATCTGCAAAATGTCTTTTAACTTCAGAAGATACACTCTGGATACAGACAAATTAATTTGTTCCTTTAGTGAGTGGGCTCAAAATCCTTAGAGTAGCCGAAGCTGGACAATCACAGTTCAAAAGTGAAAACGGCAAAGAGGAACAATGTGGAAACGTATATATAATCTCTGCATTTAGGCTGAGCTTCCACACAGACTGGAGCCCTCAAAAACCTGCTGCTCGGCCTCTCAGCTGAGATCTGATGCATTCGGCGGATCACAATTTCTTTTCACACAAGGATGAAAAGGACTCTCGGCACCCTCCTACCTCTCACGAAAGCATTTGCTGTCATTTTCACACAAACACACACCACACTTCAAACTGTTGTGTTGTGAGTGACGCAAAGACGAGTGTCATCCTGAAATATGATATGACCGGAATATTGTTTCCTTTAATATATACATGAAAAGAGCTGCGTTAACCTTACATTTGAAATCCACAGATCAAGGTCAAAACAAAGCTACTAACGACACATACGACCATCTAATTACTGGGTCTCCAAAGCGATTAAAGTTAAGACCCATTATGACATGGGAATTACGAAATATCTGCAGCTGCAACAGAACGGCAACATCTGTGACTCATTTAAAAGAATTTATGCTATTGACAGATTTACATGCTGACAAAGAGGCAAACGTAGAGCATACGCAAGCATGAATACATATGCAGTTTATGCAAAAGTTTGTGCGCCGCCTCCCATAATTTTGACATACTTTGCTAAATCTTGGAAGGAAAAGACGTAAATTCAATTTCTGCTGTCAGCAGATTTTAGTGAGAGAAGGGTATTCCTTAAAAAAAATTGTAAAAGTTTAAAAATTAACTTTAACATGTGCAAAAGTTTCTGCAGTTGCAAAGCTGCCGATTCGTATTAGCTCATTCCGCCCTAATAGTCTTGTTACTTACCTACATAATCATCCGGGATGATTAATTTTCTGACTCTTGAAGAGGAACACTCAAAACCACGGACTCCTCCAGGCAACTGAGAACCTGAAAAAGATGCTAAGTGATGCCTGCAGAGGGAAAAGACTATAAAAGTATATAAAAAAAGACATTACAGCATTTCTTGCTTGTAATTTTCTACTGCCTGAAATACGAAATGGCAGTTAAGGGAAAAGTAAGTCAAGAAAAGATCTGCAGACCGGAATATTTTCAGGTAAAATTGCACATCTGTCAGACAGAAAGGCAATAAAAATCCAATATACCTATTCTTATGACAAAATGGGAAACAAAATCCTAAAATGAATGCCAGTTATGTTTATTACACTTATAGGGAAATTATTGCAGTAAAATGCAATTAGAAGATAATGAAAGTATCACCTGCTAACTGTTTTTACCTAAATGAAAATTTGATGCATTAGTAGTTAAAACATAGCCTACAGACTGCACGGGCCGCCCTCATCTGGCTGTCTGTGTCCTTGCCATCTCTGTCTCTCTAATTCTGAGAGGTCTGGCAGCTGAGACTTTCCTTCAGCGCACTTTCCAATTTTTCTAGAACCAAATTTTCTTTCCACACTCAGATCAACCAACGCCTCCAGCTAGCTTTATATTGCCATTAACTTAACAATCCACTCAACAAAGAAAGAAAGAGCAGATGTTCTTTAAAAAAAAGATGTTCTTTAAAAAGTCTTTCAATAACTCTCACCGATGACTTTCTGGTCACAAGCTTACAATTTTTCTTATAACAGGATCGACATTAGAAAGTCTCTTTTTTAAATTGTTGTTTTTGTTTAAATTACCCTCTGGCCTTTTATAATATGCACGCAGCACATGTTACGACATCAGTCATAATTCATTCAGAAAGCACAATTTAAATAATAAAGCTGTTGTTCTGAATAGGTGACAAATTCACACTATTTACTGAGTTTTCTAGGCACAAACAGTCTAGCAGTAAATGTCATGCATGACTTTATCACCTTTCTTCGTGCAGCAGGGAGTGAGTATTTCAGCAAGAACTACACCAGCGTCAGCACCGATGAGTATACGAGACCTGTTTAACCTGATGTCATCAGCAGGCGCAAGAGACCGGCGAAATTTTCCTTTTCAGAAACTGCCCAGCTGCTCAACCTGAATACACAGAGGTGTTTATGAAGGTATTCTGTTTCCCACAGCGGTGACAACATGAAACAGAACATTTTATACCCATGTCACTCCACATTGTCATGATTTCTGTGCCAGTACATTTAACTGGGAAGTGATGTTCTGGATAAATTGACATTACTTAAAGACAAGGTGATGTGCTCTGATATCAGAGAGTAACTACATTGTGTGATACTTCCACTCATCCATTTTCTTCCTATGATAGCTGGAAGCCTCTCCTAGCTTCCAGCGGGATGCTTTTCTACTTTACTTAAGAACTCAAATCACTTCATACAACATGTCTCATTGACCGATTCATGCACTGATAGTGCTTTGTATCTAACATCCACTGCAATGAACGCATCGGAAGCAACTCGGGGTTCAGCATCTTGCTCAAGGATACTTACTTCTAACTTCTAATTAGCACATGACCCGCTACCACCCACAGAATTTACACTAAATATTTAAAATATATAAAGGAAAATGGAGCTTTTTGAAAACGCTCTCCAAAGTGGATAAATTTGAAAACGCCGTTTTCGTGTTGCAGTGTGGACAGCGAACTCGGAGCCTTTCAAAAACGATGATGCATTTTAGTCATGTGATGCAGTCATGTGACCAATTAAACTAAGATAGTGGAGGGCATTATACAGCAGTTGTTTTGTTTGCTCTCAATTTTGACAGCCCTATTAAAGATTAATATCAGTTTGTACATGCTTCAGATAGCTTTTCTTTAAATTCTTTAACTCTCACTCGCTTTTGCAACTTTGTACTTTTGTGTTACTCGCAGCAACAACTCCACCTCATTGTTAGTCCATTTTAAAAATTCTGTGCTTTTCCTCGACATTTTGCTGCAACATTTCCAAGAGCCGGAAAGTAAATAAACGGCAGATGGAAATGACGCAGGTCGAATCGTCTTACGTTTCATGCATGTGCGTTTTCAGTCGTTTCTGTGCGGATGAACAACTGTTCAGAAACGACTGAAAACGCTAGTGTGGACGCGGAGCGTTTTTAGTCGAAAACGTTTTCAAATTTATCCGGATTGGTGTAGATGTAGCCGCAGTGACTGTCGCAGAGACAGCCATTCACACTCATAATCACACCTACATTGAATTCATGGTTAACCTAATACCATGCATGTCTTTGGACTTTGGGAGGAAGCCGGAGGACCCAAAGAGAGCCCATGCAGACGTGGTGAACATGCAAAACTCCAGACACAAAAGATAACCCTGGCTAATATTCTTAACCATTACACCTACCATACCAACCTTAAAATATTTTTTTAATAACAAATATGAAGTTAAAGCTTACCAAGCAGATACTTTATCTGCTTGGAAAATATTGAAATTAAGTGAATGTCTGTATTTAAAAAAAAAAAAATCATGATGTGATATTATAGTATATAGTACATAAGAAATCTTTTCACTATTTTTATTACAAATTATATCAGTAAGGAAGCTGACTAAATATTAACTGATAATTTATGGCAAAGGGGTGGGATTAAATAAGTGTTTACTTCTTCCCTTTCAACATGTAAATTAATCAGAATTACAGGTTGCACGCCAAGAAATGTTTTATTTCCGCATTTTTTGATTAGATGTTAATAAAGATGATCATATAATCTGTTTAGTGTATTAGTTTAGTGAAGCACGTAAACCCAGGTGATGGTATAGCTTGGGGGGTCAATGAGCAGCAGTGTATGAAAGGCTGTCAGTTAACATGCGAGGCTGTTGCACATGAAGCTGGTTATCAACTCGATAAGCGAACTCAGGGATTCCCCTGCGCGTTCATGTGACAGGGGTGGTGTTGGCACCATCTGACAAATCGAAAAGTGGCATTTCACAACTCATATGACTCTTCATCCACAAAAGCAGGAGCTGTTTAAACATTCAAGCTTACTGTCCCACAGCCTGATAAAGGAGACGTGGAAATCACATCAGTTTGTTGCCGATCACAGTGAAATCGATATGATTGATCGAACTGGTACTTTTGGTGTGTGTTCTGCTTCTTAGTAGCTCCAATATCACCAGAGTAAAAGAGCCTTAGCAGCAGATTAAAATCACATGTAACAAGATTTTACACATTTTCAAAATGACCAAATTAATACCCACACATACCCGTGACAAGGCGGTGCACAGTTTGCGCTTCATTCAATGGTTTTAGTGAAATACGGCTTAACAAGCTGTACACAGAAAATGAATCGCCCCAGCAGAGAATCAATAATACACTTAACCCATGCTGCAAATAAAAGAATCAGTGGAAACGTGTTCGCTTCCAGCTGATTTGAAACTGGAGCTCCTGACAGTTTTCGCTTTTATTCTCTCAGCTGCACACTGGCTTATGTTTGAGGGTTTGTGACTAAAGATTAAATATAAAACTGAATTCAATCTTAGTCTACGTACAAACTTAATATGAGTTTGGTGTAGATGTGCTGTTGAGATCAGACATTACTGGTTAAAGAACAATAAAATGATTGTAAAACGTTTTGCTGCCAACAGAAAACAGAAAGAATAATTAAAAAAAAGAAAATCAAAGAATAAAGCTTAATCTAAAAATATGTATTCATTATAAATTGATCGAGCTGGATCGAGCTGGATCCAGTCTGCGTTGAAGCCAGTTGTCTCTCGGGCCTACACAGCACTGTGCGGTTTCTTGACAATCAATGTAATGTGTAATGCAGCAACAATCCTCGTTGCATGCACAGCCAATTGTAAACTGAACCATCTTCCTGCCTCGCCATGTCCCCATTATGATCCCGGTTATTAATGCGGCCAGAATGAGCCAATTCAAAGCTGCATAAAAGAATTTAGCTATTCATATCATTTATCAAAGACATTTCAGAAGTGGGCTGGCTCTTATTTAATGTTCACATGGTAAAAACAGCAATGGAACAGAACTACCTAATCACACACAGACAATAACACATTTTACCCGGCTGCTGCTTTAAAGGAACCCCAAAAAAGCCCCGAATCCAACCCACCAAACACAAAGGGCACGCTGAACACTGCCAAATCAAAGGCGAATGTTTCTATTCACTATTTAGATGAAAACAAAACACAATCGTGTCTTCTTTACTTTAAACAAGTCAGTCCAAAAAACTTTAGCACAGACCAGATTCCTGTCTGAGCAGATGAAACAGCTTTCTTTAAACCCAGGGAATGCTTTCCTGTGGGCGCATCCCAAATGAGGGGGTCAGACAAGTTAAGGCTTGTCCTAAAACGGACACATGTTCTCTATTGTCAAGCCAACTTCTTTCCCAGCCAGGAGATCAATGCGACCTGTCAGAAGTCACCCACTCGCTGTCAAACCTCAGAGTGATGTTTTAGGGGAGCTGGGGTTAGGGGCGGGGGAGGACGGCAAATTATGTAGAGGAATCTCATAGGGCAGTCTGCATTTTTGCATTTTAATTTCAGAAGAGATGGGGGGTAATGGTTAAGAATAGAGGCTTCCAGTAGGCGTGTCGCTGCAGGTGAGACAAACTGGGGGCAGATAAGAGCTGGCAGATGTGGAAGATACTTTTATGTTGGCATCTGTTGTTTGTTACAGTCAACTTGCAGCTTAGTAAACAAAGAAAGAGCCTTCAGAAAGATTTTTCTGTTATGGAAACAAAGCCTCACATTTTTGCTTCTTTTATTTAGCATCAGGATAAAAGTATAAGTTTGTCAGCGCACCTCTGGTCCGTTAGAGGTCACTGGTGCTGGCCTTGATTTAGAGGCCATATGTGCCGTGGACTGTATTTGACTGCAGTGAGGCTGACGGACAGCTGCCCCTCCTCCATCCCCAGCCACAACACCTGCTTTGTTTGTCGGCTCTGCTGACACGTGTCCATGTCGGTGGCCCCATGCGGTCTGCCTGCAGTCAGAGCTGAGAAGCAACTCAACTCAACGCATTCAGGGCTTTAACTAATGGGGATGTGTAGGGAGGCTGTTGTTGATGAGGAAAGGCTGAAATAAGAAACCCTGAGACATTTGAAGAGGTCAACTGGAGGAAGCATGCTCAGGTAAGGTCCGGGGCAAAGCGTTGGAGTAGGTGGTGTGGGATGGGGCACATGAGATAAGCAAAACATCTAATCATCTGTCAACTAAACAGCCCTGTAACAGATGAGCAAAGCTGCAGGAGAATGAAGGCGGCCAAGGCAGAAAGGATTGATTGGCGGCTAGAGGGGGGCAGTGGGTGGGCAGCTGTCAGTCATCCAGCCCTGTGGAACCCGGGCCACACCTGTGCACCTTTGCACGGGGCTGAGTGATTGTTTTAATAGCAGGGGTTGGTGCGTGGCAGTGTGATGAGTAACCCAGGACGGGCATGTTGTTATTCTACAAATGAAAGGGGCCGATGACACGCAGTGTAGATTACCTTAGTGATAGCAAAGCAGGTTAGCGAATCAAAGGCTAACCTTGTGACCTCATGCATTTAATGGCAAAAAGCTGGCCTGTTCACCAGCTACTAACACACTAAGGAGGAAAACCTGTTTTACCCTGATTAACTCAGAGCCCTTTAATCTTTATTTAGAGTCTGCTCAATAAAAACACAGATTGTTTTGCAACGCTAACCGCCAGTGAATCGGCTTTTCCTACTTCAGCTCATACATTCACAACTTCTAAGATTTATAGTCCACAAAAATCGCTATGATGACACATGTAGTTGTCTTTAAAAATCATACTCAGATGGTATTTTAAGCATTTTAACACGATCCATAGCTTTAGTCATTCATGTAACCTATTTCAAGTAACACTCCACGTGATTACTAAACACTGTGGTTATTTTGGATCTTGGCCATGTGGTGTTTCCACTCAGCAGGCTAACTCTCTCAAGCTAAACAAAGGAACTCATTCACTGACCGACCGCTGAGCACGGGTGAACAACTGTATGACAGGAGTAGGTGTGGGAACATGAACCATCCGTCCTGTCCACATCTGCAGTGCACTTCCACCCCCACAGATGAGGCAGCTGTTGTACGGTAAACTCTGCCGTGCAGCTCCCTCCTCGGTCTGTGCACTTTCCCCATTGTTAGGATGAAAAGTGCCGCAGCAGTGGTGGCCCCAGTCCTCAGGAGCAAAGCCTGGTTGGAGCTTATTATGGTTAGGCCTGCCCAAATAAACACATCGGGACCTCACAGCCACAGCTGTGGGCCTCTCCCTGGCTGACCTCCTCTCCTGAGAGTCTTCCACTCACAGAGAGAAAACAAGTAAGGAGGAACAAGGCAGCCAGCCTGAGCCAAAGCCTGCGGAGGTTAGGAGGGCCAAACGGTGCTTATTTTCAAAGTCAGGTCTTTCCCACGCCTGCAGTCCTCGTGTGTAGCCGGCGGCGTGCCTCCTCACCAGAAAGTGTTTAGCTAACTCATCTAGCATCATCCTCCCACCAGCGGAGGGTGGACGAGGTTCGGGTTCTGAATGAATGACAGCTTTATTTGTCGCAAGCAGGTTGCCCTGCAGCGAGATGGTAACCCCCCCCGACCTTACACACATAACACAGACATCACATGGGATTACAAGTCAGAGATCGGTAGCGTTACAAGAAAAACACTGAAATGTACACAACATCGGGAAGGTACAAGAGGAAAAAAAAGAGACCTCCACTCATGCTGTGCTTCCATGGTAGGACAGCACGAGAACAGGAAACAAAAAAACTCCTCTGCACAAAAAAGCACATAAATGTCCACAGCACAACATTATGGAAGACATGACAAGCCACAGGGATGGGTAGGGGATGAGGAGTAACCCCAGGCAACACAGCAGCCATCCTGCGACGGCGCCGTCATCTCTTCGACAGCACGGGCCCGGACCCGCCTCGTGTTCTCAATGCCGGACACAGATGGACGTTTATTCCGCAGATTTCTGTGCAAAGACGGCTCGGTTTAAAAAAAAAGAGGGGTGAGAGGAATGCTGAATGTCTTTCTTCTTTTAACCTGCTGCTCCCAGAGTGGATGAGGGTGTGAATTTAGAGTTTGACAGCTGACTAAATTGGACTAATGGGCTGAGCACATGGGTTTTGTTCCTACAGCTGCACTTATGGGAATAATGCTGCACAAAGCCGCTGCTCCGCTGCACGAAATGGGGGCATGTAACTTTTATGAAAGGTTTGCTTGAGCAAAAATATCCCAGAGCTAGAAACTTAGCCAAATTAGATGAAACCTTTGGCACCGTTTCAACACACAGACAATCTTTTCTCACTGGTTTTTCATTTGAAATCTGTTTAAAATCGTTAATAAACTTACATTGGTGTGCAAAAGTCTTCAGCCACCTGTTATTCCTTTATATTTAGACTGCAAGCAAAAGCTAAGTATTTATGAAATAAATTTTTAAAGTTGTCTGGAATTTGTTTTTGAGGCTTTCTGCTTCTTCAGTCCAGCGTTGTTTACATCAACATTGTCATATTTTTTCTTTTTTTGTGATGCCACCCACTGCTGACCTATGAATCATTTAAGTATGAAACAGGCAGCTAACTCATTGGAAAAATTGAGTTAGCTGTATCTTTACAGCTAACTCAATTGTATCTTTAGACACTTTACTGCTGCAAAAAGAATTTCTTCCCATTTCATTTGTTGAATCTAAAATGTTATTTTTGCAGCAAGAAAGTGATTCTCAAATAGCTATCAGCTGAAAACTTGACAAAACACTTATTACGTGCAGGGTGTCCCTAAAAAATATGTTGAGGGTGGACTGGAGTGGAGAACAGAAAAATAACTTGCAGGCCTGAAAACTGTCTACAGCAGGTGAACAAAAATAAATAAATAAGTCAATAAAAAATAAAAAACAGCAAAGAGGACCTGAGAGATGCATCTGGCCCTTCAGTTGAGCCATCTACTGTTGCCTTATCTGAAATGGTCTCAGTGGAAAGGTGGCTGACAAGAAGCCACTCTTAAGGAAATAAACCAGGGAGAAGATGTTGAGGTGCATCAACTTATAACTGGACTGAAAATCAGTGGCAACAGGTCTGAAGGAGTAAAATCTTTGGCTCAAATCCCAGGAGGTCAGAGAGAGGTACCACAGTGAGTGTCTACAGCGTTCTGTGGTGCAGTCAGTGGTTTGGGGGATCTTGTCAAAACTGATGGAATTATAAGTGCAGAAAAGTACCGTCAAATTTTGATGCACCATGTATTAAGCACCTGATTGGCAGCAGCTTCATTTTTAAGCATGACAATAATGCCAAGCACACTGCAAATGCACCATACACCAAAACACACAACACACTATCAGTCATAGATTGGTCTCCCCAGAGCCCAGACCTCAATATTATTGAAGCAGTGTGGGATCATGTTGACAGACACTCGAGCAAAACGCAGCCAACATCCAAAGAAGAGCTTTGATTGTCCTTCAAGAAGCCTGGAGAACTATTCCTGAAGACTAAAAGAATAAATGTGGTCAAACCAAATATTGAATTTTAAGCTTTTTAGAATTGTACAGACTCTGTTTTTGCCCTATGAACTGTATTCCCATGTGTTTTTGAAGTTTCCCGAAACTGCTTTAACCATCTCCCATTTTCCTAGCAAAATATAAAGATGTGAGGACTTCCTCAACACTTTCCCCCCAGTACTGCGTAAAATCAAAACTGTAAAAACATATTTAAATCTGTATCCTCGATCAGGAATATATGTATATTAGTTTACTACCACCCACACAGCACAACACCCTCAACTGCCCACTGAATTCCTCCTACATACAAACCCGCACACACACCCCCTCCACCTCCTACTCTTGTATCCTGCCACTCACACAAACGCCCACGCACACACACACACACACACATCCATCCATCACCACTAATGAATGCTCAATCACCCACAGAGTAACTCCCACATGCACACACATACACCGACTCATTCTCACAACAAATACAACAGCAGCCCGTACCCTCCTGCAGACAGACGCTCACACACTCTTTACCCCCTGCTTTGCTCCGTTTGCTCTGTCAGCCCGATGCAGAGCTGAGTCGGCAATCAACCACTTGTTTTGTGTGTGTGTGTGTGTGTGTGTGTGTGTGTGTGTGTGTGTGTGTGTGTGTGTGTGTGTGTGTGTGTGTGTGTGTGTGTGTGTGTGTGTGTGTACTCTCCTGCGGCCTCTGGAGTGGACAGATGGGCAGAGAGTGCTCCTGGGCAGGTAGTCATCCCTAGAATGTGGGGGTGTCTTCAGGGGGTCTTGCTAGAGGCTGAATGGCCATTAAATGCCCTCCGCCCACACCCACGGAGAGCAAGCAAAAAGGGGTGGGGGCTTTTGTCGCTAAAGACACCCTCCTCCAACCACCACCAGCAACCCCCCCTTCTCCAATTCTTTATGATGAGTGGGTGCATCTCAGGGAGATCGCCGCCTACAAACACACCTGCAGGAATACGCTGGAATGAATATGCAGCGAGTCAGCAAATGGACCGACATCTGTTCTGTGAAGACACGCGGCCTTTCTCAGTGAATACGAATGACACTGCTCCAAATTTCCCACTGAATTAATAAGATCTCAGTACGGCTTTTCTGCAGAAAAACAACAACAGCTTATGCGCCGAGTACCTGCCAGGCCCAGATCCAGCTCTACGATGAAAACAAGAGTTGCTTTTAATTCATGCCATGTCATGACAGCACTTCTTCCAGCAACCTGGGCAGTTTAGTGTTGCAGAAAATAATTGAAGCCAGAAATGAGAGAAAAAAAAAAAAAAAAGGTTCATCAATAGAGCAGAAAGAGAGACTCAGAAGCCTGAAAGCTGAGACCAGGCATTAAATCTCCAGTCCCTTTTTCTGTCAGCGCCGCCACCGCCACAGAGCCACGTCAAAAATTACACAGCAGCTCCAGCTAGCAAGCAATTACAGAGTGGGGTCTGTGAGTGACGCCTGTGTAGGACTGGCTGGCACTGCTCACTGACATTCGGAGAGGTACTTACAATTTACAGCACAGGGTTCATTTTCAGATGAACCGGCTCCAAGAGCTGGGCCCGCTCCCAGAGCCCTCTCTCTGTTCCTCGTGATCATAATTACATTAAATATAATCATTCAGACCCAAATTGCCAGTTAATAACTGTGGCTGAAGTCAACCAATGAGTGATAGAGGAAGAGAGAGGAAGAGCAAGCAACGGAGAGGGTGAGAGGTTGAGAGAAATCAGAGGGAAGAGATAAAGGTTGTCCTCGCCAGGGACTCCTTCTGGGCTCTGTGGCGAGCCCGATGGCACCGTGTCAGTGTCATTACGTGGATGTGCGTTCAGGAGCAGTTTCACCCCAGATGGTCATGACATACACATTCAAACGCGTGTCAGGAGGCCACCCACGCGTGACACAGGGAGAGTGCCAGGCCCTGACACATGGAGCGTGGTGAGGCGACAAGTTCGTCAAGAGACGGATCAGTGCCTCCTTGCCACATGTCAGTCACTATCCCTCGCAGTCACGTCTCACTCTCGCCTGTTCCTCCCCCGCCGCCTCCCTCCCTTCCTAATCACGTTAATATGTAAAACGAATCACTTGTGTTTTAGACGCCGTGTAACCTCAGCACAAATCCACTTTCTGAGGCAATGCATTAGCGGCAACAAGCTGCAGAGTTAAATGACAAATATCCGACCTCCTCAGAGTATCGTTTTATGTGCTCCAGTCCAGATGACAGAAAGCTCTTGTAGCAAATAATGTCATTCTGTATCATTTACCGTAACACCACGAGCAGGACTCATTTTTCACATTTAATAACGTCAGACAAAGCCCAGATGTGGAGACAGGGCCAGTGGCTGATAGTGCCAAATGTTGGTAATTTATTCTCCTCCAGACCCGTCTACTCAACAGCACCGGCAACTGCGGACTGACAGGCCTTCCTCCAAATGTTCATGCGGTTTCTCTTGAAGTGTACAAGACCTCATGCAAATGCTTAATCACCTCACTTTACTGTTTGTCCCAACTGGCAAAACAAACAAAAGGCACACTCGGGCAGGCGTCTTAAACAAGCTGAGGAGTGTGGGAGGTTTCCAGAAATAAACCAGAGCACGCTGTAAAATCCTAGCTGAGGCAGGGTCGAGTGTGCCGGATTTCAAAGGGAACCCGTAAAACGAAACAATCTGGTTTTCGCATTTCAACGAAGGAAAGCAAATGTGGCGGAGATATCATGGCACCGCTGCTTCCAGGGAAGGGTGCAATCGCCAGCACTTGCAGTAACTCGATCGCCGCCCGTGTGTGGGGATTTATGGCTCCTGTAAAATCAGCAGTTCTCGCTCTCGTGCCACTAAAATAAAAAATGATGAAGCTTTTCATTCCTATTAATCACTGATTTCACACTTTACTGATTTTTATATCTTGACACACGGGAAAGGTCATTTGCCGACATGGAAACTGGCGATTTCACCAGTAATAATAACCAGTGGTCCTCTTCAGCCACGTTGCCCTAACATGCCATCAGTGAATGCATTTGCTACACCTCTCCCTGGCCATCCATGAGACCTCAGCTCCTGATGAAACACACCAATTGGGATAATCCCTTGTCAACATGTTGCTGATCCTAGGATTGGGCAGGCCCTCGGCTTTCCCTCCTTCCCCCATCACGGAGGTCCCCCAGGCTGACATGGGCCCTGACAAAGCCCTAATCCATCACCTCCTGTCACCGAGGGCCGCACTGCAGCACTCCCCCATCATGTGCCAGCATTAGCCTAATCCAGTGGCCCGGGGTTCCATGAGAATGGAGCACCCACAGCGGGTTCACTCTGATTGTTTACTCGTCCCATCTGAGTCAACACTCTCCAGAAAAGAGGGGCATACCAGAAGACCAGAAGGTCCCCGAACCCATCACGAGCAGTCCACTGTTTCACCTTGAGTGATGGTACAGAGTGCCTGTCTGGCAGGCGCCTGGTGTGGTAATGTAATCCCTGGAGTAAACACAGGTCTCCTGACTTCAGAAGGTTGCAGTCCACCGTGGACGCCTCACTCGAGGAGAGAAACACACTTTGATGCTCCACCTCCGAGAAGTGATGGGAAAAAGTGCAAAGCCTGCAGGGTGCACACTCACGCTGCATATATTGGAACAGTGTGCATACCCAATCATACTTACAGGGCACAAACAGGAGTCAAAGGAAATTTACACTTCGACACTCAAAGTGTCGGAAAACAGCTGAAAGGCTTTAGTTTCAAACAGGCTCTGCAAACAAATAAAGCAACAAGGTGAGAACAGCTTCTGAAGGTGCACTGGGAACGCTAAAGATGGAGCTGTTCCCCACACAGTTAGCCTACAACTTAACAACTCCCAAATCACCCAAGTCTTAATTTTGAGCTGGAACGTGAACAAGGAGAATTAATTATTCATCACTCTGGCTCACCAGGTGGGAACAATTTCAGTAATTGCTGTTGGCCTGACGTCTGCGCTCGGACTGAGCGATAGTCATATTTCTAATATTGGCAGCGGTGATATATTATTTGCACTCGTGCATGCATACTGTTACCTGCGCCGCTCTGCTTGAAGTTTCAAGGAAGCTGCCATTGATCATCCCTCCCCTGCCTCCATTCAAAGCCGTGTTCCAGCGACCAATCAGAGCCAACATCTCCCTCTAGTGGCGGAGACGCAAATAGCATGCAACTGTCGATTGCACGGCATCTCCAAATTGATTAATTTTTTTTTTTAAATGTGTGTAAAGCAACACAATAAAAAATCTGGACTTTTAACCGTCAACAGACACATAACAGCTGCATTTATCTAACCTGCAGTTTACTCAAAACAGCTCTTGTTTTCCCTCCGATCGAGCTATTTGCTTCAAGACATGAACCCAAGCCACATAAAAACAAATAAAGCAGAAAAGACAAAGCAGTTTATAATATTAGATTGATTATAAAGACAGACAGTTAAGATATGGAGAGATGTAATCAGCTGCCCTGCATTTGCTTTGGGAAAATTCATTTGTTGTCAGACGCTATAAGGAGAAAACTGATTTAATTAAAAGATGACTATTATATTAGAGTTCTCAAAATTTCACATTAAGAGAAATCTGAAATGCTAGAAGAAGCCATGAGGAGATATAGTGGAAACAGCTCCCTTTTATCTTTTACGGACCAGATTTTTAGTTAAATTTTAGCATTTTCCTGGGATATGGCTGCAAACTGACCGCAGATCCTGGTTAAAAAGTCACTGACTCACCATTCCCAAAGGAGGGAAAGCACACCTGAGCCAGGAGGTGTGGAAGCCACGTGCTGAGGGAACTAAACCCTTAACATAGAGTCTCTGCATGGCGCGTCCCCTCTATCTTTTCCGTGCTTGAATTACCTTCCCTTCTAAGAATGGATCTTCCCTGTATCCCAGTCTCTATGCGATGAGCACATGTCCCTGAGGGTACATCTGCATGAAGTTTCAGATTCTCTGAAACACATATTGTCTGGCTTGAGATGAACAGACAAGGAATTTTGGCAGTAAAGGGGGTTATTCTGGCCGAAGGGGAGAGGGAGCTAGTAGTGGGATCTTTCAGGATCTCCTGGGGCTTTGTTGGCATCCTGCACAGCTTTGTTATCGACTCCAGTTGGGAACTCTTAGATATTTAAGGGGAATCCTGGGCTGTGAGCTGAGAGGGAGAGACCTGTCCCGTTTGATTTATAGTACGTGTACAGGACTTTTACAGTCTATTGTTTACATCAGGATAGTTTTGTTTTTTGTCTTTTGTTTTTTTTTGCATGTGTGTGTGAGTGTGTCTGTGCATTACTATAAAATGTTTTGTTCCAGGGAAGCTGTAGTCTGAGTTACAATTATTCAGACAAGTGAAACTTCCAGAAACAACGTGCTTGTCCAACCTCAGCTTTTGAAATAACTGAAGAAATCCTGCAATAAGTAATTTTATCTTTTATTTCAAAGTTCCCGCACATTTTGTTTTTTTTAGCACACAGCTAATTAGAGCATAACTTAACTGACTTTAGCCTGGTACATCATTCACGTCGTGTCAGGGTTCGTCTGTTGACACATACATTAAGTGAACAGGAAAATCATGTCACATCAAGATGAAGAAAAAACACGAGATTCAACTCAAATGAACTGTTCTTTTGGTCACTCCCTAAACCACGTGATCAACACAACTTTCATATTCATGGTTTTATAAGTTTTTCTTCTCTGTTTTTCACCACGTAAAGCTGGCTGTGCACTAGCTAGTAAAACACTGATACAAAATAAACAAAATATATAATGTGTATGTGTTTCTGCCCTGTCAGGAGTTGGGAAGCAGCCTGACGCAGTAAATGTGAATTCAGTATAAAAACTAATTAATGTGCAAAACAATGAGATACATTTTAAATGAAGGGGGGGGTGGGGGGGGGAGAGATCTTTAACTGGGGTAGATTCAAACTTGATGTATTTCCATGCATCTATGCATCCTCTTTCCCTCATCTGTGGCCAGGTCTCAGAGGCAGCAGACAAGTCCGGATCCCTTTCCCGTGCCACCTCCTACCCCTAGGCGTCCCCAGGCCAGTGGAGAAATACAATCTCTGCAGCCAATCCCGGGTCTGCCCCGGGCCTCTTCCTGGTAGGACATTTTCAGAGCGCCTCACCCAGTCGGACGCCTGAACCACGTCGACTGGCTCTTTTCGATGTGGAGGGATAGCTGCTCTACTCTGAGGCCCTCTTGAACAGCTGCAGTCTTCACCCTATCTCTAAGGAAGTGAAGAGTGCAGCCATTCAAGAGGGGCTTCCTGGTCACCTTGTGTAAAAATGTTTAATGCACAATAAAGTTATAAGCATATTATTTTCAGTACAACTTAGGTGACAATAGGTCAAGTTTTGGCTTTCTGAAATTTTTCTGCCAAGTTACAACCCTCCAAATAAAACAAAAGTGATTTTTTTTTCTGTAGCACAGTATTGGCAAGTCAGTTCTTCACATTGTCAGTAATGACTGTGGCTTCAGGGATTTTTATGAACAACTTCGAGGAAGATTTTCTCTATTTGAGTTTTTCTTTTTCACACCACAATCTGCTTCTGCCGCTGACTCTCAAAGGGAAATGTTTATCTGACACTTTTAGTTATTACTATGATCCATCATGCAACAAATAATAAGTTTAAGAGCATAAAAGTCACAGGAGACATTTTCTGAATAAAGGACTTTTAATTGTTTGGGTCCATTTTTCTGGTTATACTTACATACATGACATATTCTACATAGATCTTTTACAAGCACAGAGGTCTTTTAGTACTTTTATTAAAGTGTGACTGCTTCCTGCACCACAGGCTTCAACAGATAAGAGCATTGCTCTCTGTGACTCATTCACTGTACCCCCTCAGGGACACGTGGGTTTGTAGCATTGACACACCTTGGCCTGTGTGTTCTGCTCCTGCTGTGTGTCTGTCATTTGAGATGCTGCAGGCCTCTCAGCCTCTCAGCCGCTCCCTGCATCCTGCGCCTCCTCGGACGGTGAATAGATAGCTGCTAGGTTAAGCCCCTTTGCCTCACAGCACTTTCACCTACAGAGTGAAGGCAGCCTGGATAATACAGGATCACCTTGCACTGCCTGCAGCTTCATTTTACACACACAGCCTGGGGATGAGCTGTTCAATGACAACTGCATGTGTGTGTGTCTGTGGAGGTATGTGTCGGGGTAGTGTAAAGCAGACTATGTGTGAGTACATTTCATGTGTACACATTAACTTCTCAAACAAAGGGTCAGCTTGATCTCAGAGAAATGAATCCCGCGTCCTTTTCAGTGACGTTCAGAGGAATTTTCCCATTAAAAAACCTGCTCAGCTGCCCTAAAATTACTTCACAGACTAAGCTGCCCTTGTCCTCACTTTAATCTAGCCTTTAAAGTCTCTAATCATTATTATGGCACTCCCAGGCACAATGAAAGCAATAGAAACATAAAGCCTCTCTCAGCAAGCTAGCACAACACTCTAGGACAGCTTCCACTCTGGCCTTTGTGGGCTTTTGGATTATAGATTCATTTTTGCTGGACGTGTGGTCAAATTCGTCCCTGGGAAAAGCCCTCAGTATTCCACTCTTTCATCTCAGTCTCATTTTCAGGGTATCTAATGGTCATAATCGAGGCGGCCATGCTGGGCGTGTGTTTGAAGGAGCGGTCAAGGAGCCACTAATCCCCTCATACGCTGTTTGTAGTGGTGGCCCCCGATACAAGGGCTGATTTTGTTACCGAACACTGAGAAAGAGAGACGGAGGGGTGGGTTTGGATTTTGGCTCTTATGAATATACACACCCACTTACACAAAGACACAAATACTCTGGCGGGAATCCTGGGATTTCTGGCACAATAGAAGACGAACGTTTCAATGCCGCAGTGAAATTATGGAAATAAAAACTCAGCAAGCATGGCCAGGAGATATTTTCAAAAGAGTTACCGTTTTATATCCAGGTCAGCGATTGACCTTCACCCATGGGTAGCAAAAAGAAATGTTAAATATTAGTCATTAAGTTTTCCAGTGCAAGAAAATAAGAACTCAAAAAGATCACAAAACACATGATTAAAGTGCAAAAACATTTCTGGCAGCATAACAGATACATTTTCTGTATATGACCCTCAGCAACCTCTGCAAATTGGTGCAATTCTCTGATAAACGATGTAAAAACTATTTAACTATTAACCTGGCCTTTAGATATTACTCTATAGTGCTAGTACTTGAGAACTGCTTAAGAGTTTACACACCATCGTCCTATTAACAGAAGAATTCTTACATAAAGCAGTGTAACAGTATGTAAAACTACATAAACCCAACAGTGCTGTCAGTCCTGTGCTGTATAATTTATTTCCAACAAAACATTTCAAATCTTTCAGCAAAGCTTTTTAATATTTGTCCCACTCGTCAGTCATAAAATATGCTTTACACGTGTTTCCAAAGACTCTTCAAAAGCCCCAGCAGCTATGCTCTCTTCTCACATCACTCGAGGCTTCAGGTCTTTTGGTGCTCAGCAGATTACCAGAGTCAAGTGCACCATAGTTCTCGGCCCCAAAGTCCACTCATGTCTCAGCGAGGGAGACGCACAAAACGGCAGTGAAGATGCGCTCTTGAGCAGCAGCCAGTGAAAGCGAGGGGACCCTCACTGTTAAATGCTGGGGGCCATCTTTGGACAGATAGCAGCGGGGTTTCTGCCTCCAACCTCCCCCCTGCCCAAGCGATCAAGTTCACCCTCTCCAGCAGCACCTGGCCCCTTGGCTCGACTGCCTGTCACTCACTGAGAAAGGAAAGGAAAGGAAAGGAAAGGAAAGGAAAGGAAAGGAAAGGAAAGGAAAGGAAAGGAAAGGAAAGGAAAGGAAAGGAAAGGACAGCCCTCCTCTCTACTTTTTTGAGCAACGTGAACACCAGAGTGGACCGTGTGGAACAACTCATTCCCAACATGCTCTTTAGTTTTCCATGTTTCTTCCATGTCACCATGTCTGCCCGTCCCTTGGGGCTGCAGGTTTCTGGTCCAGCAGCCTGGGACAAGGCCACCATTAACTGCAGGGCTGTGCAGAGGGCACATGGGACAAAAAGCCCAACACGCTGTCCCTGCCCTCAGACAAGTCATGAAACAAATGTTACAGGCCTGGCACAGAAAGGAATCATCCGGCCGGTGTCACTGAATACATTTACCTACCTCAGAGCCCTTTCAGTCCAGTGCTTTGTTTTAGCTCAAAAAGAAGGGAGGGTGTGAATGGAGGGGCGGGAGGAGGTGGTGACTTGGGGGGAAGTCAGTGTTTGTGTGTGTGCATGTGATGAGAGAGAGAGAAAAAACACAAGGAGGGAGGAAGGGAAGTGAACGCATGAAATGGACGAAAGACGCTCCAGGTTTCCACAGTGACAGCCCGAGCCCCGAAAACACCACAGAGTTTGTGAGGAATGGAAGGAGGTGTGTATGCGTATATGTGTGTGTGTGTTTGTGTGTGTCCTCCCCCACAAGGACGCCAGGAGGTCTTGTTGATTGTTGTGTTTTTCTTTCCCTTTTTTTTGGCCTTCTTTTTCTCCTCTTTTGTCTTTGCTATCCTTCCTGTGTTCTTTTTAGGCTAATTGGAGACCTGGAGAGCAGAGCAAACTCCAGACAAGACATCCTCTAAACCCCTTGACTCCAGTTTGGCCAAATAATTAACAGTGAAAGACAAGCATTCGGTCAACAGGAGTGGAAGTTAGAAAGTCAGATTGCTGTTCTGAGTGGCTTTCTGTTGTTTCTCTTAAAGTGTTTGACAGAAGTTTGAATTCCTCACAAGCACAAGAGGTTGCACTGGAGTACTCGAGGAGATACAGATCAGAAATTTAAACCAGCTCTGCAGACACAGCTGTGCAGTGTTTGACTTGTTTTAAAAGGTCAGACATTTTCAGTAGATGGAAAAGTGAAAAAAAAAGTTTTCACTGTCATTATGCTCTGCATATATTTAAAGGGTTTTTTTGTGTTTCTAAGTTTCTAAAATGTTTTTTTCTTTAAAAATCATCATTTTCAGAGGAGAGTGCACATTCTTTAAACTAGTGTTGGCTTTATTTGAGAATCCTGAATTGAATATTTTCAGAAAGAATGCAAAAACATTTTAATAGGGCCTAAAACTTTAATTTAATTGTCTGATTTCCTTTTTTAGATTTCAGAAAATTCAGAAAATATCAGTGACAGTCTTCAAATTCATGTAAAATGATATATATCCTCTGAAATTTATAAATTCATATAAAAGATAAAACCCAGATCTAAGTGATGTTCATCATTTTGATGTCTATGTCTCTATGTTTCAAAAGCCACTGTGTCCAGAAGTAACTCACAAAACTTCAACCGTGCGCACATCTCGCTCAAGTTTTAAACTCAGATTTGTCCCAAACCCCAACAGAAAGTAATTAGTGTGTCATTTCTCCCATAATCCCTTCAGCTAATCTCCTCCAATCCACTGGGTTTGATTCAGTCATCTTTTCTCTTATATTCTAATCCATTTTGCCTTTGAGTTTTTGTGTGGGTCGCAGCGCGCTGGTCCGCTCACAAAGACCAGTCACTGAGCTATGACATTAAAGGTATTGTTGAGCTGAGCTCGGCCCAGCGGCCCCCTTATATGGGCTCACTGTGCAAGGAAGTGCGTGCTTTCATCCTTGTTGTCATGGGGATGAACACACACACACATAAGTGCACAACTGGCCCCCTCTTGTACTGATTTTAGCTGACATAAATTCATTCTTTTGAGCGGGACGTGCCTTCTCGTCTCCGACCGTGCAGCCGCTGCTTTCATCACTTTAACTTTAATATATGAACGAAAAACCTCAGTGTTCCTGTAACATAAGAGGAGTGGGTGTTTTTGGGGGGGACTATGTTTTATGATGCTGTGGCCTGGGATGAGAACAAGGTCTCGTGTATAACTCAGGCCGTGCCACAGCAACCTGATGGTGCTATCCATAAGAGCTTTCAAAGGAGGCACAAAACGGATGTGAAACAGGCTTAACGTGAAACCATGTGATCACGATCAGAAAACAGACAGTAAATTATGAACTCAGCATGAGAATACGTGTCCATGAGTGGATGCTGTTCTGTGAAATAGTGAAATACTACATTTTCCCAGTTTTTGAGCTTCACAATATATTAATATTTCTGCTTTTCTTATTCTTCTTCAGTAAAAAAAACAAAATCAGTTCATACAGTAATTAAGCTGTTTTATGCACTTTATTTGTTTTTACTTTCAGTGTAAAAGGAGAAGATAAAACTATGACCCAATGTAAAGTCTGCCAAGAAAACTTCATGCAGAGACACAGAGAACAACGCAGTAATTTCCTCTAAAGTGTGATAAAGTGGAGCTGTGCAACCACGGCTTCCTAACAATTGTAGTTATATTTGAATAAATGTTTACAGAGTTTTTAAGTACATTAAGCAGGATTCAAATGGCTTTTCCACTTTATTTTTGGCCATAATTTGCAATTATTTGCATGTATGAAAGTGTGTATGTTAGAATAAATGCCACACATTGGTTATGTCTCTGTATGTTTGAACGTGTATACTTTTCTTTAGTCTGAGTCTACAAAGTGCTTCGAACAGTGAAGCACTTTGTAATTTTGGAAAGTGCTATACAACTAAAGTTAATATTGTTGTTGTTGTTGTTGTTGTTCTTATTATGATAAACTTCTAAAGTACAGTACTTGGGTAAATATACGGACCTCACAGAGTAAAATAAAACTTTCTGTTCTGTAGTAGACAGACAACAATATTAAGTGTGTGGATTATTTTGAGGAGCGAGGACTTTTTAAATTCATTAATTAATTTATTGATTACTTTTTTATTTTGGGAAGTCTGATTATTTATTAGCTTGTTCAATTAGTGCCACAAAAAATTCGCTTCATTTTATCTGTCTGACACGTTTATCAAATAAAACTAAACCAGCTAATGTAATATGGTGTGATAAGGACAAAGCTATATAATGTTATTTAACCCATTTTAAGATTACAGATTAAATGAGATACAGAGAATCGTCTCAGGACATGCCTCTGAAAGATCTTCATCCGCCGTTATTATCACTGTCTTACTCTGCCTCGTCACTCCGGCTTTCTCACAGTCTCAGACAGTCTCTGATCTGTCTGCCACTGTCTCAAAACCACCAAAAAGATATGTTTGTCTTACATTCACCATGGCCATATGTCAAAATAGAGGTCCTATTGTGGCACAAGACACCTCCTTCAGACCTCTATGCTGGCTAATTGAGTTTGTCTATGAAGCGTTCATTCACTGTCAGATGTTTGACAGAGAAGAGTGCCAAGTCCTCCCTTCGTCAATCTTTTTCCAAAAGTCAACACTGAGCCAGACATGCATGCACACGCACTGAGTCACACACACTACAATGCAGCGCCGAGGGGTCTGGGACATCCCGCAGACAGCATCCTGTTCCCACTGAATGGCTCTTGTGTCACAAAGGACAATTTGGCTTCTCTCTGGCCCAGCTACCTGCGTGGGATCTGAATGCTTCTCTGACTGACTTGTGGCCTCAGGTTTTTGTGTTTTGTTTTGGGAACGACTCGCCCTTCTTCCCTCTCTCCTTCTTTCTTGCTCCCTCGCTTTTCTCTTTCTCTTCGTCTCAAGTGGTCTGCAGAGGGTGTCCTGGGAACCTGGCTGGCTTCCCCGCTGACAGCCCCCCGACTGCTACCACCGCCACCACCACCACCACACACACCCCCATCCCTTCAGGATGGACCGCTGAATTAGCCCTTGTTATCCCAATGTCTGACATTGAGGCTGGCAACTAACTGACATGCACACGCTTTACATATACACAATGACTATATATAAAGCAGGCACATTAACACACAGGCACGGTGACAAGCAAATACAAGCCAAAATGCACACACACACACACGCACGCACACACACACACACACAGTCCTGACAATGGCAGAGTTTAACAAGCAGTTTGCCAGAGAAAGGCCAAGAGGCATGGGAAAAGAGCAATTTGCCAGAGTGAATTTTCTACTGCACAAACAGAAAGGAACACGCATGCATGTGACACACACACACACACACACACACACACACACACACACACACACACAGCATCAATCTTCAGAGAACAGTACACTGACTTTAATTTATTCCCTGGAGAATCAAATATTAACAAAACTGTAAATTTTCTACTTTTCTTGCCCCAAACTGACCTTAAAATGTGTTTTGATGTTACACAGACAACAATTCGTGCTCACATTCACACCTACAGCCAATTTAGAATCATCTATTAACCTAACTCCATGACATTGGACTGTGGGAGGACGTTAGTGTACCTGAAGAGAACCCACAGCATGGGGAGAACATGCAAACTATCACATAGAGAGTCAGTCTGTGGATGCAGGACCTTTCAGCTGGGAGAGCAGAGCTTCTTTCATAATCTGTTTATCCAAACATTTAAATCTTTCATAATGTGGCTTCACAAAAACTTTTTTCAATTTAGTTCAGGTTATTTTATATAGTGCCAATTTACAGCAACACTCACCTCAAGGCATTGTATATTGTAAGCTAATGACCCTTTAAAGAAGCCCTATGAGAAGCACTTGGCAGCAGTGGGGAGGAAAAACTCCCTTTTAACAGGAAGAAACCTCCAGCAGAACGAGACTCAGGGAGGGGCGGGGCCATCTGCTGTGACCGGGCATAACAGGAGAGAGACAGAGCAAAAGTCATACTATGGAAGAGAGCCAGAATTTAATATTAACTAATGATTAAATGCAGAGCGGTGTACAAACATATAGAGAGTGAACAAGGGTGAGTGAATAAAAAACACTCAGTGTATGATGGGAAGCCCACGATGAGGTCTTTAAGTTAAGATGGGACCTGATTATTGAAGATTTTGAATGCAAGGAGAAGGATATTAAATACATTTCTGGATTTGAAGAGAAGTTAATGTGGGAGAAATATGCCTGCCGGGATCAACTGAAGGCATTTCAAGATGCTTTTAGAGCACCCTGATATTAAGGAATTACAATAGTCCACACTAGAAGTAATAAATGCACGAACTAACTTCTAGTTCCAACCATCCATTCATTAAATCTGCTTAGGTGGTGTCATTTAACTGCATTCGTCTGTTTTGACATTTCCTTTTATTTTATAAAATTTGCCCACATATTAGATGCCTTGCAAACTAACCAATGCAAAACATCATTATTTTTATGTGAAAACACCCTATTTCTATTCATTTTTAAAACGTTATTAAAACTCAACATGAACTTGAAGCCAGCAGACGGAGCCCAAACCTTTAATGCATTAATCAAATGATCACTCACACTGTCAGCTTGCGCCTGCCCCACTGTCCTTTTGTGTGCACTCAGTGTAACTCAGCAGTGTGAAATCACTCACTGGTGATTCAGGCTGAATGTGATACAGCACTGCTTTACCCGGCTCGACTCTCTTCACATGCCTGGTCTCAGTGTTTCAGTGCGTCTTGTTGTAAGTGGAGAGAAACGTGGCAGCAGGCAGCAGTTCCCCCTGAGGGTCCTCGCTCATTACCCAGAGGTCAAAGCCCACGCCTGGCCACTTCCTGCCTGACCTCCCTCAGGAGAGCAGAGCATGCTGAGCGATGGATCACACGTGCTGGTCGCAAACAGTCCCACTTCCTGTCCCAGATTGGATGAGAGACAGAGAGAGAACTAGAGAGAGTGAGAGAGAGAGTTCTGGCTTCTATCTGCCACTTGCTGCGCTTACTTCCTGCACTCTCACGCTCTCTCTGTCTCTCAGTCTTATTCATTAGCCTCCTGACTATTCACCCCGGCCCAGACGGTCCAGCCCCAGCACTGGGAACAAAATACTCACTGGCCATCTTGTTCCAAACTTCCTCCCACACTCCTCCGTTCGAAGACATGACTCATATAGGCCTGAATCGAGCATGAATGAGGAGGTTTTTTATGTGCGGGGCTTCTCAGAATGCTGGGGTAGTTTAATGAAGTGTCCTACTTTGGACTTGAAAGCAATCCTTACCAATGTGTTTAAATTTTAACCAAAAAAGAGAGGAAAAAAGGGAATAAATGGTGCAGCTGTGAAAATTATGAAGTTTAGGGTTGCAAACTTCTCTTCGTGCAAATGCAAAAGCTAATGAATATGATGCATGCTGTTGTAAAATGCCTAAACACACTCTGTTGAATTTATCCTTTCATCCTTTCCACATAAATTAAAGATAATAATAATAATAATGACAAATAAATGGTGGGTCTCTTCAACTTTCTAAAGGCTTTCTCATGCCTGTGCGGGACAGCCTGATATTTTAAATCGAATAACTGATAGATTTCACACATGGTCACTTTATTTTCAAAACTTTAGATCTATAGCATCTGTCACTTCTTAAGTGTTAGCCAATACTGGGCACTGAGCACCCAGAGAGGACCTTTTGCTGAAAAGCCACACAAAATGAAGACTGATGTGCTGAATAGCATCTCGGGACATCTTATTGATGCCAGATGGGCTTTGTGAGTGCTAGATTGGCCCCAAGAAAGAGGCCTTGCACAAACATTATTGTTTACCAGTCCAGAGTCCATTGTTGGTGTGGCTTACGTACCAGCATCCTGCTAAATTAGACTGCACTGGCAGGGGTGCAGCTATGCCCTCGCTTTCACGCTCCTGGAGCCCCCGTGGCTTGACCACAAGCTCTTTTATCGTTGGTTAGCGACTGCTACAATGAGCCTCTGGGAGACTGACCCCCTGACTCACCACAGGGAGCCAAGCCAGGCCTGAGCAGGGTCAGGGCAGAAGAGGCTATTGGCTGGAGGGCACAGTTCTTGGTGTGGAGGTCAGTCCAGGGTTGTTGACTCTGGTACCTGACCCTGGCCCAGTCTTATCCAGAGGGGTCAGGCTTGCAACTCCGAGGACCGAGATCTCCTGCAGAGAACAGCATGAAGAGCAGCTATTCAGTGTGGCTGAACCAGGAGCTGTGTTCTGTTCAGCACTGACCACCCGGGACAGAGCAGGTCAGCTGGGCCAGGCTCCTGCTGCTGGCCACAGATCAGAGCGTGAAAGCAGCCATGCTCATTAGAGAAAGCATTCTGCTCTTAAGATTTGTGTGAAAAGTCCCAATTAGCTGGAATTAGGTTGCACGGGGCAGCGACGCCCCCCAATTGATCAGATTGATCAGACCCCTGGTGTTTAGTCCAATTCCTCACATTCAACAGGGCATGATGGGAGGATAGTGTTTCAAATGCAACACTAACAAACCCAGATGGTGATAGTTTCTTAGATTACACGTGCATCAGTATAACAAAGCATGGGAGAAACTGTCAAGCATTTACATGACAGTAAAAGAGATCCACATTCACCCACTAACCCAAATGCTTAAGGCCATGGCAGTCAGACATGACGCCTCTAAAACGGCAAAACTTCTTTCTTTTTACTGCCAGAAACACCACAAAGTCCACAAAAGTTCATCTCATTTGTATGTGCATGTTTTTGCACAATTTTGCTTGTGTGTCTGCAGTTTCATCATCAGAAGATTATGTGTAAAGCATTCAGCAAACCTCGGAGTTTTACCAAGAATGTAAAGTAGCGTTTTGTCTTATATAGCATCTTTGTATTTTAGATCGTCACGGTCCTGGCCAGGGTGTTTTTTCTAGCTGTTTTTCAACATTGCTCTTCAGGTTAAGGATAGGTTGGAGTTGCCTGGGGTCCACCTGCTGGTGGAGTTACTCCCTAAGCCCCACTCAACCCAGATTCTCCAAGTGAGAGCTCTAGTCCCAAATATTAGCTTCCCGCGTTAAAAAGTGCCTCGACCAATCTCCTTCTCCTTTCTTCTGGCATTTTCCGCCCAACCTGTCAGTCCAAATGTCCAGAGTCTCAGTTGTTACATGCTCTACTAGTTAATCCACAAACCTTGCTAATAAATCACTTAAACTGTTTGCTGCTGCTTTTTAGGGTCTTATTTTTTCATTTTCACCTTTAGAAGTAATGGCAGCCAATAATAATGAGATACTGGTGCCGGTTTAGCTGTTAAAGGATTTGATCAGGTGACTCAGAGGCCCAAGTTTGAATCCGTCCCTGTTACCGTGTCTTCCAGATTTCCTGCCTTCTATCCACTGTGCTATGAAAAAATAAAACAAATAAAAAATAACAGAGATGTCAGTCTCACTGTAATACAAGAGGAAATGATGATCACTGGAAAATAGTGGTAGATTAACCAACATCGCCTTCTCTACAGTTCCAGCATTAGTAAAAGCACCCTGCAGAACACCGCAAGGTCTACACGTACTGAGGCACTCTGGTTTTGAGGCTGGATTGAGGGAAAGGGCAAAAAAGTGCAGGGGTCAGGAGGTGAACTGATAACACAAAAGGACAGGTTGTGTCTTGTCCCATAAGACAGTCTCATGTCTGTCTCCTCCTCACCCATCCGTCCTTCCACCCACCCACCAACACATCCATCTCTCTCTGTCGACACTATGTGACTGAGCTCAGGCTTGGAAAGGAAGCCCCTGTCAAGATAGGGCCCTTATCATAGCCGGGACTCCCCCCCCTCGGTTCCCATCATCCATCAGGCAGGCAGCAACCTGGGTGACTGCTGGAGCCTCACTCCAACTTGACTGGACATCCAGGCAGAAATGACACAGAGAAGTAGAAAAGATAAGATAGACAAGAAAAGTGAGCACGTTCTTGTAATTCAGCCCTTTTTTTCCTGACGTGGTAAAGGTTTGAAAGCCTAACATAAGTTTTTATACACTTTAAATGACAGCTTAAAAAATTAATAACAAATCAGGTCGGTGAAATTTAACACAGAAGCCCATTTCCTCTAAAGTCCAAGTCAAAGTGGCTTCATTTAAGTTTCCCTCCGCTGGAATTTCAACACCGTCTCAGAGATGTCACCCTCTCCCCCTCACTCCTCTCCTTTTATCCCCTTCACCTCTTTCTACTCTGTTTGTTTTGCTTGTATTAGCACCCCGAAGGGCCAAATTATGGATCGACGAAAGGACATCCATCTCCATCTCGCCTTAGCCCCTCGCTCGTGCTAAAGTAAGTGGCCAATTAACTCAGCGACGACCGTGTGTGCTCGTCCCCCATCTCGCTCTAGATTAATGACCAACCAACGCTTTCCCTCCCCAGGCCCATTTATCAGAACCCACAACTAGGTCAGATGATGATTAAACATCCGGACCGCTGGGGCCTCCTGGGGACCAGGTCCCAGCATTACTGTGGGCTCCAATTGGATTTAATTGCTCTCCCTTCTCTTGGCTGTGAGAGGAAAAAGAGACAGTTTCATTGGCAGGTCCTATTAGCCTGTGAGGCGACGAGCACTAAAGAGTCTGGGATGTCGCATTTCCTGAGACTGTGTGTTTGAAGAGGACTTGTAGGGCTTAGTGCACTTCATTAAAATACACTCATTTAGACCAACTGGACATCCCTGGAGTTGCTACAATGTGGCTGTCTTGTATCAAAGACTCGATAGCCTAGAGTAAGTTGGTACAGGAGTAGAGAAGCTGGGAAACAGGAAGGCCATTTATTAAAGAGGAATTCAAGTTTTATATAACCTGGGTCTTAGTTTTGGCCATCATGTGATAATATAACTGAATTGTCAAAGTAGCTGATTGCTCAGATTGGGGACTGAGTTCAATTCCAGCCCAACAGCAGTAAGTAGTTGTATGAGGATGTTTTTACAAGCTCCTGCGTCATTAGCCAAGCTAGCTGAACACGCTATTTTGAGCCTTAAATGATGTAAACACCTCGCACACCTTCTTTTTGGGTCCTGAAGGACCTTTCGGTGGCTCCGCTCGCACCCACCACGCTTCCTCTCCCTGCACGTGTAACTGATCAGTACTTGTTCTGCTGAATGTGTGAGCAGTGCGTGAAGTAAGTTAGCTGGAGATCCTTGATGAAATTAGTTTGGGAGACAGTTCTAATAGAATTAACTCAGTCAGTCAGCGAGTCAGTCTCTTCAGGCTGCCCAAAGCCATCAGCAGCTGTGTGAACTGAAGTGAATTAGGAGTCTGGCAACATCTTTTAATCAGCTGCTAATTCAGTCCTGAGTCAACAACTGGAGGAAGTACTGTGCGTGTTTGTGTGTTTCTCTGTAATTGAATAGCCTGCTAGACTCCTCCAAGACTCTTTTTTTAGTCCTATTTCCAATTAGAAAAACTAGTTACACAAAAGCTCTTCTGATAAACATAATTGCAGCAACAAGCAATAATTTTTTTATAATTTTTTTTAATTGTTGTTAAACAGTAAATCAAAATGAAACTCTTGACTCTCATAATTCACTAAAGGTCATTTCTGATTCTACTGATGATTGGTAAGGAGACGATACAATTCAAGACCAAATTATCCATTTTAAATTTTCTATTGTTGAAAACATCCTCGTCGCCATCGTGGCAGAGCTCGTCTGTGGCTGACTGCTTGTCACACGGTGCTGGCCAGAATGAAGGAGGGTATCGATGGCATTTGAAAAGCAGCAGAGCGCTGTGGCCAGTCTGACCCTGTCATGCCCCGTCCTTTCAGCACAAGGCCTTTCAAACGCAGCTGGACAATAACAAATGTCGTCCGGCCTCTGAGCCGATTAGGAACCGGACCAGCCACAGAGGGACAGCGACATGGTCTGACCCCAACGAAATCCAACAACACCCCTCTTACTGACCCATTTGGGGGGGCCATAGGGGCCAAGGTCAGCGGCCAAGGTGACCTCTGATCTCCCGCCATGTTTGGACACGTCCACACACAATGCGTGGCCTAAAGCTGGTGATTAGAATATGTGGCGATAAAGGCGGGCAAGAGGGCTCTAAACTGTTGCAGGCAAGTTCTTTGCATCTGTGTGTATGTTGTTGGCATGGTGACCTGGTCAGTGGACCTCAGACCACCGGACCTTCGCTGAAACCCCCTCCTTACCTCCCCCTGATGTGCAGCTCTTGTCTCAGGTCTCTTTGTTGCAGGGCCAGGAGGGAGGAATTACACCAGGGATGATCCCGTATTACTGGGCCTGCCTGCCTTTCAGGTTGGGCTTAGTTTTGTTGGCTGGCTTTGGTCTTATTCTCCTCGTAGTCTTGCCACCAGTGAGCTGATCCCTTTGATGTCCCCATACACTGACCACCAGATTGCAACAATTCCCAGTTTATCCTTGCACAAACCTGCCCGGACTGTGTGTCAGGGACACGCAGCACAGAGGATGAAACTGAATCATTATTTTGTACATGAGGTGAAACTTTGGCTTTTACTACAATGCAATTATACACAGCACATGTTGACAGGAAGTAATTCTTCAGTAATAAAAAATATATGATCAGAAATCGTGTTTATTGGACTTCTATTTAAACTCCAGTCTATATTGTAACACATACATACATACATACGTATTATTGCAACAAAAACAAAAATGAGATAAAAAATAATGCAGATCATCTGAACTCGTGCCAGCATCCAGTGACGATGAATCTTTCAAATGTAAAGATGGTGAGTTGTTCACCTCTCTTTGAGAGACTGTGTGGACAAGTTGTTCAACAATTTAAGAGCATTGTTTCTGAGCATAAAATTACACAGAATTTAGGGGCTTGATTGGCTGCAGTGCTTAGTAACTTTAAAGAATTAGAGAATCGGATAAACTCGGTACGCAAGTGCCAAGGCCAGAAACTAATAACCTGAGGAATCTTCGGTTCTCAGATGACGCTGCTTTAGAAATGAAGAGACATAATTGTCAGTGAAGACACTTTGTGCCTGCATCCACAAATGCATGTAAAACTCTATCATTAAAAGAAAAGAAGAAGAACATAAAGCAGCTCCAAAAATGGTGCAACCTACTCGAAACCTCGAGCTCATTCGAGATTGACTGGTGCAAAGTGGAAAATGGTAAATGTAGTGATTCTCATGTAGAGCTTTTCTTCTCTACTTGAGCACTCAAAGCGCTTTATACAACATGCTTCATTTACTCATTCGCACATATTCGTGCAAGCGCTTCTTTTCTATGCCTAAGTGTTGTTTATCTAACATTCACACTCTGTTGAAAGCAACTTGGGGTTCACTATCTTGCCCAACGATACTGTGACATGCAGACTGGAGCACCCCGAGATTGCACCACCAACTTTCTAATTAGTAGATGGCCTACCTACACAGTTTTCCCTCTTTCTCCTGAGCTAACGACACCCCAAAAAACCTCTCCTGTGGTATGATGTTTCAAAATCTGAAGCTGTTTGTAGAAATCCTCCCTGGAAAGGAGACCCTGAACACTTGAGGAGCTGAAATTCTGTCTCAAGTAAGGAGGGGAAACACTTTAAGGTCCAAACTACAATAACAATAATTGAAACATGTCCTTCTTTTAACTGTCATTGAATTCCATTTTTGTTGACATTTTACTCAGCAACCAAACTTTTATGAAGACGCTGGTTTTAATTTGCCATCATATTCATGAACAATATGGATAAATCAAACAAGCATGTTTTTGATACTGAGGTTTACACTTCACCAGCTTTGCTCTTCCTCGTCTTATTTCGTTTTCTCACCATTTCCTTCTATTGATCTTATGTTTTAATCAAGAATTATAAAATCCAATACCACTTTATTTTTTGTGTCATATAAAAAATGTAAAATCCAGCGCCAAACTAAGCCGTTCCTGATCTCTACAGCGCCCCCTGCATCCTGTAGCTGGCCCGTCCATTTGGCCCATTTGGTCTGTATTAATCTGCGACCCACAGCTAACCCCTCACCTGGCAGCGCTGTGCGCATATGTAGGAGGCAGTGTAGTGAGACGCCTTGTGTGTGACCAGTGGTCCATACAGGGTATGTGCGTGTTTGTATGTTGTGTGCATGCGTGTCGCAGTGGAGCAATAATCGCTGGGGGTCTCGCTCTAACGCCCCTGTGTGTACTCATTCAGCACAGAGGTCGTGTGTCAGGGGGTCAAAGGTTCTACTGGGGGGAGGGGGAGGTAGTGGTTATCACTGGTGGTGACTTGGGGGTACGAGGGCGGCGAGTGGGAGGGTGCAGAGGGGGTGGTCGGTGCACATGCCTCAAGGTAGATAGACTATCTTAATTGGCCTCTGGAGATTACAGTGTGTGTGTGAGTGCTCACTGTCTGGGAAGATAAACCTGCTGTATCTCTATGGACATGAAATAAGAGGATAAGGATGATGATGATGTGCACGTAAGTGTGAGGTGTGTTTGTTAGCAGAAATGTGTTTGGGCACAGAAAACCTGCAAGTGGACATCAGCTGGATTCAGCTGGAACACTCAAGCTTATACAAAAGAAAAGAAAAACTGACTTCAAACAAGTGAGCAAAACAAGAAAAAAAACTGACCGATCGATCCAAAAAACGAACCAACAAAGCAAATAAATGGAAACATTTCATCTTTGGCTCATCAAACCTTAGTAAGAAAGACGGATCCCCAGTGTTGGTGTGCGTGGCTTTCAGTACTCTGAGTGTGTGTGTGTGTGTGTGTGTGTGTGTGTGTGTATTTGCGCACACACTGCTATGCCCGTGTTTGCTCAAGAACAGTCAGTCTTGTGCCCTGTGACCACATTATCCACCTATTAAAGTCCTTATTTACCTCCCTCCTCTTAAAAGGACAGGCCATGTCTGGCTGATAAAAGGCTGCTGAGTGTGTTTCTCTCAAGGCTGGAGAGACGACGACGACTACAGTCGCCGAGTGTTGGCAGAGCAAACATTCCTGAGAACTCAGGATTACATATACACATACACACACACACACACACACCCAGGCAATGGCTGATAGAAATGAAGGTTTAATCTAAAGGAAGCAGACTTGTTAACACACACATGCACACACACTACATACAAAGAACTACATGCATTGATATCATTGTATCTTTTTGCTTGTTTTAATCTATGAAATGCATTGTGGGATTTTTTTTTGTTAGTGACACTGACAAACATTAAGGATTTTGCTGGTCTTTTGACAGTGAGTGAGTATGCAGTCAAGATTTGGGACATTGATGTTATTTATGTATATTGAAATGATGACACCAACTTAAATTGATGCACCCCACACTTAAACTCCATGAAAAAAACCATACTCACACACACACACACACACACACACACACACACACACACACCACGGCCTGTAGTTGTCCAGCAGTATTACAGCTGCTCTCTAGCAACAGTCAAACTCAGTGGGCGCAGAGAAAACTTGACTGACTGGTTCAATATTTGCTGGTCCAGAGAGGAGGCGTGTGGAGGTTGCAGGAGGTCAGGAGGTCAGCGGGGCGAAGCGTTGACCTTTCAGCTCTGACTCGACTGACCAGCAGGTGAACAAACAGGAGGATGATCGGATGGCACAGAGGTGGGTTTTACTTTGACAGTTTAGTTTTGCAAGATGCAAGGGGAAGAGGGGGCGGGGGCCAAAGAAAGGCACAAAAAGCTTAAAGTTTACATTTTGAAGACATCCCTGACAAACTGCGATCAGACAATGAGAGCTAAAAGTCGCACACACAGAAGAGTGAGGCAAGTTTATTTGAAAATATAGCAAATCAACACCACACAGTTTTGGCGTCATGTTCAATTTAAACAAACGTGCCTTTCTCTGGGCTGTTCGTCATTCGGTCCAGCATCCTGCTGAATCCCGTTTAATCTCATTTTCAGGTCTCATTTGTGCAGAGGTCATGTGAAAAAAGGTGTAAAACAAACGCGCAAAAATTCCTGACAACACTGAATACGTAACGTGGCAATTCTCTTGTCTTAATCCGGCGTCATGTCAGGCAGGTTGAAGTCCAAGTATTCTGGGAAAACACTGAACCATTCACGTAACTTAAGCCTGTTTTTTTACTGTTAATTCCCTGAACACATGTAAAACAGGCCGGGTTGAAAATGCAAATCTAATTAAAAGTGTAAGCTCAGTGAAAATGAGATTAGGACTCAGTGAAAAAAGACAAAAGGCGCGCAAAGTTGATTACTTTACCAAAGGTGTTGTCATTTCTGCTTGGCTTTAATGCACTAATGAAACAGAGCCTCGCCTCAAACATTCACATTCAGCCACGCTCTGTGTTTGTGTTTGGTTTTAGTGCCTGCTAAGATACTATTGATGGCCAGTCAAGTAATGTCACCAGACCGTTTTTGGTCTGCCCTCACTATGGCACTTAGACGATGAAAGCCGGTCCTCAGCGTCCCCCATCCTGCAACAAGTGCAGTCCCCTGCCACTGCCACTGTGCAGGAGGACTGATGTAAGTAGTGTGGACAGATACAATTTCAGCCTGGCAACACAGCCAGGATCTGTCAGCCCTCCCCTCTGTTTACCTAAAGGCTAAGGCTGCTGAGCCCAGGCCTCACCTGCTGGCCTCACTGGTTGCCATGAAGGCTCACATAATCCCACTAAGTCCATGCAAGCCCAGAGCCGCTTCATGTGCTAAAAGCTCCACATCCCTCCCTCTCACTAAGACCTCCAGTCGATCAAGAAACAGTTTGTGGGGTGATCGGTTTTTCCATGGCAACTTTGCATATCTCTATTCTGCGGAGGGAAAGTTCCCACCCCTCTGTCACTCACACACACACACACACACACACACACACACACACACACCTCTGCCCTGGGTTCCAGCATTTCATCACTTAGCTGAGCCTAACTGCCATGAATATTTGAAGTGGGATGTTCCTGAATCCCTCCAAAAGCGTCACTCATTAAGACAGTCACACTGTAAACTCAGTTCTTTATAGAATCAGCTACAAAATTAGGACAATAACTTTATTTTATTTAACGAAGCCACTTGTAAAAATTTTACCTTCATACTGTGAAAATTGTCTTAGTTTACAGGCCCCTGAACTATACGTGGATTGGTTGAATTATATCTTAAGTTTTCTTTCCTGATGCAAAAACATTGTTTCCTTCTTTCCCCTACCTACCTCCTAAAAATCAAGTGGATACCATTTTGGAAATGGATCCTTTTGGCAAAAGGAGAATCTCCGTCATATACAAACTGATACAGAGCTTAAGGCCTATTATTTGGGAAAAAACTAAAAATAATTGGGAAAAAGACATTGGGGTGGATTTATCTGATGATGAGTGGAGATCTTGTTTGAATCGTATACATACTTCCTCCCTTTGCATTCGCCATGGTTTAATTCAGTTTAAAATTCTTCATCGTCTTCATTATACAAGAGAGAGGCTTTCAAAATTTTTCCCAGAAGCCGATCCTGCCTGTCCCAGGTGTGGACATAATCCAGCAAATGAGGGTCACATGATGTGGTCTTGTCCGAACCTGGATAATTACTGGGGAAATATATTTAAAGTATTATCTCATATCAGTGCGCAGAATTTAGTGTTTGATTTCCGCATTGGCATTTTTGGAGTTATGCCATCTCAATACAAAATTAGTAAATCTCAGGAAAATGCCATAGCATTTGCTACATTGCTTGCCCGTAGACTTATTCTATTCCACTGGAAGTCTGATAAGGCTCCTTCATACATACAATGGTTAAAGGAGGTGCTTTTCTTTTTACCACTGGAAAAACTTAGATACAGAGTTCTCTCATCACAACAAAAATTCTCTGCGACTTGGAACCCATTTATTGACTATATAAAAACGTATTTTCCAGATGTGTGACATGCATTTTTTGTTTGTTTTGTTTTGTTTCTCTTAACATGAGCCTCGGATGGGGAGGGAGGGGGGGGTTTCTCTTCTTTTTTTTTTTTTTTGTTGGGTTTTTTTTGTACAATGGCAACGTTTTCATTATGTATTGTGACCATGATTTGTGAGAAAAAAAATAAATTTAAAATAGAAGTTTAAAAAAAAAAAAAAACATTAAACAACCCGTGCTGACTGATGTTAAATTTCCAAAAAAAAAAAAAAAAAAAAAAAAAAATTGTTTTTGTTGATTTGAACTGAGTATGTCATCTGTTCAAAGCCTCTCCCAGTCAGTGCTGTTTTCCATGCCTGTCTTACTGTACATGATGTTATTAGTACAAACACTTTAAAGGTGGTAATTTAGGGCTTTAACAATAATACAGACAGCGATGTAGTCAGATATCTTACAGTTAGTTTTATTTTTTGTGTCATATAGGACAGAAGCATTAATATCTGATGAGAAGACGTATTAATTTGAACTTACCATGTATTGTTTTGTGGTATTTGGTGCAGTTTTCTTGTTTTGTGGGGTTGTTTTTTATTTTCATCAGGAGATGAATACCTCTAACAAGTTGTTTTTTTTTTTCACATTTGCACATCTTAATTTTTAAGTGAAATGTGTGTTTTGAGATTATACACTATAGGCAACCTTTTCCTTTTGCAGTATTTTTGTGTGGTGCATAGGATGATTTGTTTTAATTTTCACATGGTCTTACTGAGGTGATGCGAAGTGAAACATGCATTCTTTTTGGGTAATGTGTTGGAAAAAGCTTTAAAATGGACTTTGAAAATACTTAAAAAGTGTTTGAGTTTGACCCTGAAAAAGGTGTATAATATAAAATGGTTTGTACAGTCTTCAAAAATGACTTATTTTACAGTCTGTATGGAATGTGACAAAGTCTATAACAGAATAGAAAGATTGCTTTGGTGATGTGAAAAAGTGAATTAATACCATAAATAAAGTTGCGCAATTTTAAAGCCAAAAAAAAAAAAAAAAAGTTTTCTTTCCTGTATTATTAAGCCTTTATAACATCACAAGTTCACAATAGAGCCACATAAAAGGGCACATTTGATCTCTTTAAAAACTGCAACTAAGTCAATTTCACTCAAAGTTCCATAATCTAAAGCTACAGTCTCATCTTTGTTCAGCAAAATGTTTCTATAACCATCTTTAGGCATCAATCTGATAAGAAATACTGTATCATAGTTTCAATAGTATATAAATAGTAAATCTATTCAATTCAATAGTAAAATCTAATTTAATTATTTAACTATGATGGCTTAGAATAACATGTTTGCTTCCTTAATTTCAAGAAGTGCATTTTGGGTAAACTTTAAAGGGTCATATCAAGCATTCAGCATGTAGCCACCTAATCACAGAGACGGCATATAAAGGCATGTGTATGAAGCAGACTTGTTTTTAAATAAAATGCTGTTATACTAGTCTGCACACAAAGTTCAGCATCCTTTATGACTGGATTTATCTCTTCGCATTGATTACCCAGCAACAGAAGGATTAGACACATTTTTAATACTACAAAAAAAAAGTGATTCAGATGTGAGATAACCCTTTGATGTGATACTTCATGTTACGGTTTGGGGTATGTTTGTTTCTCTCACACAGCTGAGCCTGTGTGTGGGTTGGTAGGAAAATACAGGTCGGCCTGTGGGGATTTATTCATGGGGACCGGTTCCCCTCGACAATGACCTGATTCATTTATGACGTCCTGCGCTGTGAGACGATGAGGTCATTTCATGGATTCTTTCGGGCGGGATGTCAGACATGAATGGTGAGAACATGCGGCGGACCTCTGCAGCGCCACTCCCGTGGACACACACACGCTCACAGATACAGGACCACCACAGGATTCACACGGTCGGCCTTCGTGAGCTCAATATAAGCACAGAGCGCTGCAATAATTTATAACTGGCACAGAGCAGGAACCGGCTCTCTCTATGTGTGTGAGCCTGGGTTGTGACAGGGAAGGTCAGTGACCTCTATGACTTGGCTAAAATCCCCATGGGCCTAATTCAGCTCTGGAATGGACCCCACAGAGCAATGGGAAGATGGCTCCAACATAATGAACACAAAGGCCAATTGTGACGCTATTCTCTGCAGGGCAGAAAGCAGCGGGCCCCGGGGACAGTAGAAGGTTTGTTGGTTAAATCAGAGGAGGAAGCCTGTTGCTTCAACAAGCTTCTGATAAGATTCATCAGCAGTGACTCAACAGTGGCCGTTTGTCTCCTGGGGCACAAAGTGTTAGATTTACATCCACTGTTTCCACTGAGGGGCTGATAAGTGCCTCCCATCAGCCAAATCAGTGTCTTTTATGTATTAATAGTGTCCCCTTAAATTTTACAAGTAGCCCGTCATGCAGCGAGACTAACACAGTGTTTCTTGTAGTATATTTCCTATGGTCTGTGGAATAAATTGCCATTTCTTTAAATATACTGTCATTTTAGCATTTTACTGACTGTTATTGATGTATTCAGATGTTAGGTGCTGAAAAAGCAGGATTTGCCCCTTTCATCATTTCTTATTTTTTGCGTATTTATCACACCCAGACGCTTCAAATCACCACATTTTTATATTTGACAAAGATAAAGAAAAAAAATCAGACTCAGATTTATTGTCATTCAATTATTGACATGATATCAACAAAAAACAGATTCTTTAGGTCTTGGTATTTTCACCAAACAAGAGGTGAAATAATTAGAATAAATACTAGAATAATCTTTAAAAACAAAGTATTAAATATGACAAATAAAAGTAACGAATAATCCTCATCATGCCATCTGACTTGTTACAAATTCATTTTGCAACACGACTACAACAACATACCGCCAGAAACATGAAGAGCTGTCTTTACTGGGAGACTGTGACCCCACCGTTATGGATGTAATAATTGAAAGTCCTCTGACTTTGCCTTGCACAAAATCAATAGAGAACAATTCATTGAGCAAGCACAAGAGTGGATGTCTTTAACCCTCATCCACCAGAGGATGTTTTAAATCAGCAGACATGTACAATAAATTCTGAATTTCTGCCTCTCCCTCTGAGTCAACCAGCAAGCCGATAAGAGAGGAGACAGAAAGGCGAGAACAAAGTGGGTGCTGCCAACAAGAAGGCAAACAAATGCTAACACTGCTGCTACTGCCAAAAAACGCCCATCCCCACAACTTATTGCCCTTTTCTTGGACTCATTCAAGGTTTTCATCATCTGCCGAGCCACCACACCCCCAGTGAAAAGGCCCTGAATGTGTCTGTATGATTAGATGGTGGATTTAAAAAAAATGAAGCAACAAGATTGAGCTTTTCTTTTTCTGCAGAAAGACTAGAAATGAAGCTTTGTGCAGGTCCACTGCTGTGGCACATTTGACAGGTCTGGCCTGACTGCTTTTGTGTCAGCAGCATAAAGGGGATTGAGGGAAAACACAAACCGCGTCACTGTGCTGTTGTGGCGCCTGGCTATTAGTCAACGTGACGGTCTTTGCAGATGCTAATGGGTTATAGTGTGTCCAGGCCGGCCTCCCTCGCTCCCTGAACATGGCTATCTGATAGCACAAAGGCCTTCTGCTGAAGGTTGACTTTTCCCCCTTTCTTTTCATGACTGCTAGAGTCATTAGGCTTTTTTCTTTTTTTTCACTTTGTTTTTAAGAAAACAGCGGGATATAATAGTAGGACAGAAAGAAGCATTTTCATGTGTAAAGCCTCAGGTGATGGTTCAGAGGCTGATGCCCTTTGAGTAATGCAAGGATGCAATAACAACCAGGCTCTTGTGAAAGAGGAGAAAATGCCCAGAAGTGGAGGACCTCTGGACTCTGACTTATTAATCAGGCAGAGCCTCTCCCTGCTGCCTCGGGCTACAGTGAGTTTCAGTCTGATCTGGGATAAGATAGCAGCCTGCAGAGTTTGTTCAAACCCGGGCCAGGGGCTTCACTCCAAACAGCAGCAGCCCGCTTTATGATAAAAGAACACAACATGATAAATCCATACATAGAACACACTTCATCAAACAGGGAAGTAGCAAGCTTGACGTCACCCCCGACTTGTTCTGTCTTCAAACTTCAGGCTGAGTATTTTTACTATTGCCACGAGGGTGTTTTTAAACCAGATGTGATGAGCGTGGGGCAGATTTGCATGTCTATATGATAATCACCTGTCAGCCACAAGTAGGCTGTTTATTCATTTCATTTTCATTCAGTAATGAATGAAACTAGTGATTGAGACCACAAAATTATCAGTAAAGCATTTACTGAGAACGTAAATAAAAAAAACATCTAGTCTGTCTTTTATATACAGTTCATGCTACAGAGCAGACAAACACTGAAGGTTCAGACAGATGGAGTCTCGACTCTTAATATTTTATTACGTACACCTTGCCGGTACTGGACTAGATCCCCTTTACCTGCCTTCATTCTTCGTGGTGCAACAAGATGCTGGAAACATTTCTCAGATATTTTGGCTCATGTTGACATGATAGCATCACACAGCTGCTGCTGCTTTGTTGGACATCTTTCATGAGATGCTCCTGTTGTACCTCACTCCAAACATGCTCTACTGGTGTGTGATGGCTGCAGCTACAGCCATACAGTGGTAATATCTACCAAACATCAGGGTGTTTTTTGTCTGCTGATCAGCCACCATTTATTTCCCCTTTGTGTCTTTAGGTAGGTCTGCTTGTTTGAGTTTGTATTATTGGGTGTTATAGGCTTTTGAGTAGAGTTCTGTTACTTTGACTTCTTCTATGGGCCCAAGATTTAGATTTCTCTGCATAATTTAACCAAGTTTGTGTTTGGGTTAAACAAAAAAAAAAAATTGGACTTTAACCTGTGCCTGACTTTCCTTCACTGCTCGGTCCATCACATGGTGACTGTGGAGGCCATCCGAGTACAGTAAACTCAGTTTTGTAACATCCTGCTTTCATGTTGTTTTTATGCTTAATTCTGCCATCTGAATGTTGCAGTAGGAAATCAGACTCAGATGAACAGGCAGCATTTTTTCAATCTTCTTTTCCCTGGTTTTGGTGGCTCTGTGTTAATTGTAGCCTCAGTTTCCTGTTGTTAGCTGACAGGAGCGAAGCCTGCTGTGTAGCACATCTGCATCAAGGTTTGCCATACTGTGCACTGACAGATGCTTTTCTGCATACTTTGGCTGTAACAAGTGGTTATTCCAGTTAATCATGTCTAGAGTTTCTGTCATGTGATTGGCTAAATAGATATTTTTATGAATGTGCAGTTGTATAGGTGCACCTAAAGACTGACAAGAATGGAAGGAAACTACGTACAGTTAGTGTACTGGAGGCATTATAAGAGAATCATAAAGAATTCTGCCTTAAACTCATTGGGAAAATTTATTAAGAGCAAAACAGCCGAATGAGATGAAAAGAGGTTCTAGTGATTCTAAGAATTTACTTTATTTCTCTGTGACCAAGGAAATGAATGATTATAGAATAGAATAGAATAATCCTTTAACTGTCCCACAAGGGGAAATTTGGTTGTAACAGCAGCCAAAAAGACACATATACAAACAAACAGTACACAGAACATTATTTAAATTAGAACAGCAGTTTGTAGGATGCTGAAGTGCTGGTTAATATTACAATACCCCCTCCACTGCTGGATGGCCAGAACAGCTGCTCTGTGAATTAAACTGCAAGCTAATAAGCTCACAGTGATAATGTTCACATGCAAACAGGTAGACTGCACAATTTTAGTTTACCCATTAGTCTATTAACATTAAAACAACCTATTAAAGTTTTTTTTCATGTAATTCAGAAAATCATAGCAGCACAAAGCTATCACGAGTCACCCAGAAAAAGCAATCATCTTGATGATGGTACCTTAAATAAATCAGAGGGTCACGATAGTATAATTAGTCATGTTTTGGATCATGAATATAAAACTGTTATGTCAGTGTAGACTCAACCGAGTAGCATTGTTAGAGCATTGTTCACTAGCATGAACCAGCAGGCAAAACTGCAAAAAGCTTCCAGTGCTGCAAACATCGGTTTAACGCTGACATGTCATGAAATAACCAAACAAACGAAATAATGATTTTTTTATTTGTCAATTTTATTTTCAATTTGTACTTTTAAACACAATTTAATAAATAAAGCACAGCGGATGGGATACACCATGCAAACATTATTTTCTACAACATAAAACACGTTTTTGAACCAACTCAGTTACACAGTTCTGCGTTCAGGTGCTGTACATGATAGTAGCTCCACGACTGCCCATAAAGTTTTATATTTTATCTTTTCCCCATGTATAGATAGAAAGGAAGGAAGAAAGAGGAACTAACACGGTCTCACCACCCCCCCTTCAGGCAAATATAACAGTTTTTCCAGCTTGGTAGAATGAGCAGATGTCTACGTGGGTGATGGAGGTGCAAGATAAGAGGGACTGAAGATAAGAACGAGGAAAGAGCAAAAAGACTGGAAACGAGTGGCTGATGGGAGAATCTGTGATTTGACCAAAGCATTTAAAATCTTCCCTTCCTCTTTTCTTCTTTATGCTGTGTTTGTAGCTTAAGCATTTGATCACGCACAAAGAGGGGACAATTGTGCCTGTGCTGCATACACAAACATTACTGCGAAAGAACATGAAACCTGGTGTAGGTTGGAACCAAACCTACCCTGAGTGACTGGACACTGGACCGGGATGGACTAGACGAGTCCACAGAAATGTGCCATAACTGACAGATGATATCAGCTCTGATCTTTCAAAGGTTATGTAACCTGTTGTGTTTGTTTACTGTAAGCGCCTCAAGCAAACTGCAGAGGTCTTTTTAGTAAGGTGTTTACATTATGCTTAAGTATTCTAAATTAATTCTTAATTAATTTAGAATACTTGTTTTTGTATTGCACAAACCAAGAAACGCCACATAGACAGATCTGCATGGACTCAGACATTTGAGCTTGGAGCTTAATCAGGTAATTGTATGCAAATACTTAATTTTTGCTAATTAAACTTCAAAAGAACCAAATAATAAGAAATAAAATCAAAGTGTTGTATTGTATATTGTATATCATATTCTCTTAATCCTGCAAAGAAGTAGTATGCAGTATTGATTGACAACGTTCTGCAGGTTGCAGAAGGAACACCTAATTTAGGGGAACATATAGCCTGCATGGAGAATCCCCTCGCAGCACAGAGAGACAACGGTAAGTGCTTTAAGTTGGAAGTGCAACCAAACTAAACCAAGACTTGTTCTGTGCCTACCAGCCTACTAACTTGGCATGTTTTAGGAGCACCAGGTGAGACAAAAGGAGCCGATGGCAATAGGGTCTCTCTCTGTACACAGATCAGTGAATACACACCTGCATAATTACATATACACAAAGAAAACCAGGACATAACGTAAAGTGGAAAAGAAATAAGAAAGTTGGAGATAAACATGTACACAATTTACTCATTTATTGAAAACAAGCGGTCAGACGTCTGACAGGACTCTGCAAGCTTCTTATTAGGTTTGGGCTCCTGTACAGAAGTCCCTCTGGTCACCCCAAGAAAAAGTTACAAGAAAATCGCAGAGAAAGCCTGAAAACTGTTCCTTCATCTTATCGCTCTGTGCAGGTCCGTCTCTCCATAGGTGTCCGTGGGGTGGAGGGGTGGGTATGGTGTGTGTGGTGAGTGTTTGGGGTGAAGACAGTCGTTTACAGATGAGTCGTCTTTGCTCAGTGCATTTCTCTGTTGTGATCCAAACTTTATTTTCAAGAGCTCTGATAACAACAAGAATATAAGACGGGGTACGTTTAGTGAACAGGGCATCAGTTTGGTTAGGAGCTGACAGTTACAGAGACAAATACCTGGTTCATCTATTTCTCCTTGTGAAGAGCTTCTATGAAGGCTTCAAGTTTCTCCTGGATCTCACGAACTTTCTCTGCAGAGAAGCAAACGGTGGGTTTGTTAAGAGAACAGAATCGTCAGCAAACACAAAATTAGCTGGCAATAACTTCAGTAACTTTTACATTTTTGTCCTCCACTAATAAAAGAAACCACAGAGGTAAAGTTAATATATTACTGGGAACACGTCATACTTTTTAATCTCCGAGGACCTGGAGTCCACGTATGTGGACATCACACTTTGGGTTGTCTAGACCAAAATAATAAATTTTGCTCTAGAAGGGCCTGATATGCTCTAGAAGGGCCTGATATCCACTTATGAGGATATTATACTGCCACTGTTCTATTGAAATTTGAAGCAAATGTCCTCCTACGTGGATCTCATTTTTCTCAGAAACAAAAATCAGGTAAAAAAAGAAAATCACCTAATTCTTTGTTTTTACATTCATCAGGTCCCAATCAGCCCAAATAGCAAAGAGAAATTAAAAATGCATCCCATGAAAGCGTTCAGATCTTAGGAGGTTAATAACACAGTAAAGTAACATGTTATTGTACGAAATTGAGTAATTACATTGACCTCCTAAGACCCGAACTCTTCCACGGCATGCATTTTAATTTCTCTTTGATATTTGGTCACATTGGGTCCCAATGAATGTAAAAACAAAGAATTACCAGAATTTCTTTTTACCTTATTTTTAAGAAAAATAAGAGCCACATATGAGGATATTAGTTTAAAATTTTGATAGAACAGTAGCAGTATAATGTCTAAATGGTCTAAATAACCCAAAATGTGATGTCCACATATGTGGACGCCCGGTCCTAGGAGGTTAAAGTTACAATTATATTGTTACTTGTGTCGAGTAGTTCTTCAGTTATCAGCATGTCAGGCAGACAGAAAGCAAATAAATAGAATGTAAAAAAACAACATGAGCTGATTTCAGTTCATGACGATGTTATAATATTTATTTATTGTGATTTGCCTGCCATAGAGAAAAAACCCCACTTAAAGTTTTGTACATTATTTTTACAAGAGCACAACAATGAAGTTCAAACTGCATCCAGGACAGAAACAACCACATTATTACTGCTAACACAAACTCAGCTCTTTGCAACCATCTGCACAGACCGCATGCTAACACAGAGTTACCCAAGAACCCAGAGTGATGCTAAAGCTGACTGTATGCTGACCCCAGCCCAGCAGCCAGAGCCTGAACTTAACATAACAAAGGCAGTGATGACCAATCTGGTCTTTAAGCCTCCGTTTCTACCTGTTCATGTTTCTAAGGTAGAATCACTGTGAAGATTGCTTTGAAGTCTCTCTGTGAATGTGTTCATCTTTGCGTTGTGTTACTGGCTTTGTGTTCATACTTAAAGACTAAGAGAAAGTACGTACGTGTCCTCGTTAGGATGGGGATTTGTGTTGGTGTGTGGAGATGTGACCTGAGATTTATATTGTGAACTGGTAATTATGCCACTTTGGCTTTCAGATCATCGTACATGTGAGGAACATAACAGTAATTAATGAGTTGTGTGACGAGTAATTAAATAACGTACTGCATTACTGTTAAAAAAAAGTAGCAGCTAATAAATTCAGCTTTTGTTGAGTAATACAAGTTATCTGATTTGTCTTTCTCTGTTACATATACAAAAACTATAACTATGTGGACAAATACTGAACTTTTATTTGCTTGCAGAACTTTACTGTGATTTCCTGTGCATCAGCCAATTTTCTTTAAAAACTGAGAATTTGATTTCTGCAGCTTTTGCAGTTAAGAAAACACTAAAATGTCAGTAAACAGAACCAGGATGAGGTGGAGGTTTAATAAATCTGCTCTCATTCCTGTGATATACCTCTACAGTTAGACACTTCAACACATTCTCCACCAATACACCAGATGGTCCCCTCTGACAGTGACAGCAAAACCTCAAGGCAGGCCTCCTTCGCACATCATGATGACGGCTTGTGTACCCATTCCCGGTTAGCACGGACCACATCAAAGCTCTCGGCCCCCCCTCCCCTTTTTAAAAAAAATACTATGTACCTTCAGGGCAGACACGAAGAGAGACACCGTAACAACAACATTTCACATGAAGGGGGGTCTACTGAAGAAATAGTCACTCACTTCTTTTCGTGATTAAACTCCTATTGTCCTGAGACTGCGTAAGACGAGCAATCCTTCCACCCAACGTGTACTGTCACACGAGATGCGCGAGCCGTCTAAAGCGGACTTAATCGCTGATTAAACAGTGGTGGAAGGAAGTCTGCGGGCCAGCGCGGGAGAAAAGGAAGCCGTGGCTTGCGATGCCAGCTGTACCTCCAGGCCCGGCTGGCTGGCTGCGCAGCTTCTCTGTCACCCTTGTTAATCTGTCTGGATCTCCCCCAAGAACAAACTCAAACATGAGCTCTGAAAAACAAACTAGCAGTGCACTATATTGATCAGTCAGCGGCAAAGAGATCCAGAGACGAACCATTGTCGATTGTTTTCCTACGAGGCAGGCCGCAGAAAACACGGCTTTTAAAAGACTTTTAAAGAAGATAAATCACTGAGGCTTGGACCCCGGAGCAACAGTGACCAAAGTGTCCATTTCACATCAGTACAAAAGTGATAACTGCGTGCGTGATTTGCAGTGAAACTAAATATCATACTCAGGCGCTTGTGTGCAGCCCCCCCTTTGAAGGGAGCATGGCTGCTTAGGTATCCTTTCCTTGATTGATGGGAAGAGAAACAGTTGTTGGGAGAGATGAAGGCACGCCCACACTTATGTCCTAAAAAACTGGCAAAGCTGAGAAGTCCTGGATTACAAAAATACCTAAAAAAAAACCCCACACAGACACACACACAGACACACACACACAGACACACACACACACACAGAGGTAGGCAGAACTGAGAAAAACTGACTGACAGCCAGAAAAGCTTGGCTGTGAGACACACACACCACCCAAATGTCTTGAAAACCAGCAAGCGCTGCACAGTCATGTCACCTCCACCTTTTTTCACCTTCCCACACATTTACCGCTGGCAGGTGGCAGGGAAAAAAACCAAAGGAAAAAAATCCCCGGCCTTTGATACTCCGTTAACACACTCGGGCAAAATGGCAGGGCGTTAGGGGGAGATTACAACACCTAATGGAGGCATTAAAGGGGGCCTGTCGAGGTGCACGCTGACAAGTCGCTGCAGCAGGTGTGGGGCTGAATGAAACCTAAACCTCTGGTATGCCATTCGAACACGCAGTGCACCACAAGGCACGGCTCAAAGGCTGCTCGCAGAGTTTGGCTTCACAGGCTGTGTGTCCTGACCACAGGACAACATAACTCAATCCGAGCCAATAAGAACGGGATTAGCAACATCTGTCCGACGTGAAGAAAGAGATGGGAGTTATGGGGTGAAGGGGGAGGTGAGGGGGTTTTGGCTGGTGTGAGGAAAGGAGGATACTGGCTGTCAGATCATCAAAAACTTGGGAAATCCCCTGGCTCAAGCTTCAAAGCTTTGCAGTGGGTTTAGATGTGGCTGATGATAAGGTGCTCTATAGAGCTTCAGCATTTCAAATATAGACTGCTTAGCACAGGTCAAACATTAAGGATCCTTTCCAGCTACCAGGCAGAGACGCTGAGCTCTGTTAGCTCGCTGGAGGCAGCAGTGGTCTAAAGGTGAGATTAGGGGGTTTGCGATAAAGAAAAGACACTAGTCTAATTTCCCGAACCGCCTGAGAAAGCTTACACTGGGAGGGTGAAATCGACTCTTCTATAACACCTGCTGCTGAGGCAACTGAAAACCCATCACTCATCCAGTGGACCACAGTATTATCTAACTCCTATCAAGTTAAGTAGATGTCATTACTATTCAGGTGTATTTAGAGAATAATAGTGGTAGAGAGCTGCTGAATGCAACTCTTTTTCGCTGCCTTGGGGGCGAAACGGTAATTTGCCGGTCACCATTATATTTTGGAAATATTCGACAATGGCTTGTTACTGCATTACAAATGCTATTCAAACTTTATTTTAAGACTCTGACATCTGGGCCTGTAGGGAAGCTGTCAGAGCTGGTTTGGTTGATTATGTTGTGAAAGGGTTACAGGCTTCACACCGACAGTTCGTTTACTCTGTTACGAATTCATTGATGAGTTTGTAAACTTAAAGCTTTTACCTGTGATTCTGCTTAATGTTTACGCAGAGACAATGTTCAGCCCGCTTACTGGTCGGGACGGGAGCAACAAAAGTAAACACAGGAAGAAGGTGCTGTGTTCTGGACTATTGGCCAACATGAAGAATTTACATTTACAGCCCATTTACCATTCTCTTAAAGCAGGATGCTTAATGACTTTAAAATGAGCCCTTAAAATGAGCAGCTTTCAGGAGCCCAGGAGGACACGGGTGGATGTGAATGGCATCTTTCAGAACAGCCAATATTTTCTGTGGATAGAAACTGTGAGGAACAGATATTTATTCCCTCCTTTACCATCTGTTTGCTACCAAAGGACAGGATAAAAAAAAGGCCACAACAAGGCTTTCTTTTCACCGTCCTGTGGAAACGCAACAAAAAAAGTGGACAGAGTCACCATTGCCTGTTCCACACTGAGCAGTGGGAGTAGCGATCTAAAACTCAATTTAAGCGCCTGTTTACCTAAGAGATGAGCCTCAAAACACAGTCATTCAACCGCTCACGCCTTTATCTGGTCATGAATATTCCCATAATCCTCTGGCCTCTATCCCAGAGGCCCCTTCTTTAAGATGCTTGGTGGTGTGTGGGTTACCAAGTGTGGAGGGACTGGCAGACTAAAAGAAAGACAGGGGAGCCTTTTCCGTAAATCCTCTTTTTCAAGGCCTTCCCTCGGCTGATCTCCACATGAAATGATATCTCATTCACTCTCACTCTGTAGAAACCCCTAAGCCTGCCATGGCTGAACTGCTGGCAGAAGGACTGATCCCGAAAGCCTTTAATTGACCTGTAATTAGACTGTGTGGCCCTGCTGGACAAGTAGCCACCACAGAGGAGAGAGAAAAAGACCTGGGGGAACTGCAACTTACTGTGAAGAAGGAGGGGAAAAAACTAATCCCCTTCCTCTGGGATGTGGTCACTCTTCTTCATTCAATGTGAAAGGGAGTGAGCAGTGAAGAAAAGATGGCTGTCATGAAAAAAGTGGCGACAGAAAGATTTCGCTGGATGAGTTTGGCGCCAAGGTTCAGGCTTCTTTCGCATGCCGCTCTGACAGGAGAGCAACAGTTTGCAGAACGGCCACTGGAGAGAGTGGCGTGGGGGCTTGGTTCCTGTCCCGGCCTGTCATCATTCACGAAGAAACTTTTTATAGCTCATGACTGCCAAGGTCATAGTGTAGGTGGGGACAGTGAATATTTAACTCTCTGGCCTTTCCTTCTCCGAAAGCTGATCTCTTAATGTAACAAACAGAAAAGCCATTTTCCTCAGCATGCTGTTGCTTGATTTGTCACTAAATCTGGATAGTCACGCTATAGCAGAAACTGGTCCATGGGAGACCCCGGGAGTGCCGGTATGTCAACAGCCCTAACGCCATGTCAGTGACAGAGCAATGAATCAGCCCTCGCACTTGAGTCTCTTATCTAGAAAACAGATGCCTGTGAGAACGCAGTTTAACCTGAGGAAAGACACAGAGTGGTCTGAACAGGTCAAAACGTGGGGTCAGCCAAAGGGCAGTCTAAACAAAAACGGCAAAATGCAGGGATAAAGCTTTGAAAAGAGCCAGGTGATGACTGCTGGTCAGACTTTTAGTGCAAAAGATTGTAAAACTGGGGACAAATTTGGAATAAATTTGGATTTTCGATGGCTTTAACTCTACGGTACATAACAGACATTAAAAATATATCAGGAAACAGTCACCATAACTATTCTATAAAACAAGTCTGAGACAGTAAATCTGCTCATGACTCATGGTGTAAATCACAGCTCGTCAGGAGTAGACGTTTTCCGAGACTCACCTCGTGCACTCAAATGGAGGCCAGTTGTGAGGCTAAGTGGCAATCAATCATGAGGATCCACATGAGCCCGGGGATGTGAAGCAGAGTCTGGCTAAACTGATATCTTGTCATGATTCCTCAAAGAAACTCCCCTACGCTGAATCAGCCACAGGTGTGCGGCTAAGGTTAACTGCCAATGAACTCTGCATTAAGCACATGCAAGTAAGACGGGGCCAGCGTTCCTCATCCCTTTTCCGCCCTCAGGTAAATACATGCTTCCAGCTGCTCTGGACTCCACACACCTTATATCGATATAACACCGGAAAGACAGAAAACGCCTAAAAGTCCTTTGAGCCACAATAAGTTAAAAAAAAAACAAAAAAACTTGGTAACTTAGTGACCTGCAGGTGTTTTACCTGCAAAGATGGAGAAAGTAGCACCGTTTCTTCTTTTAGTTTACGAGTATTCTTGTAAAATACGCTGCTCGAGAATCCCTTTTATTTATAAAAAACACTTTTATGCAAACCAGCCGGCATAATAGATTTTTTGGAAACCTAATGATTTCATATTTGCGCCTGTTTAGTTGGACCATTTCCTTGCAAGCTCTCCAATCAATTCTACATTACTTTTATAATAGTATAATGGAAACAAAATGCATCATATTGGCAACAAATCTCTCGCATCTGCACCACATTTTTATTTTGCTATACTGCTACACAGAATCCACAACAATAAAAATCCATTATAAAAAACAAAAACAGAAAACTACACCATGTGCTGTTTTAAACTGCCTACAAGAGAGAGCGTATGGTTTTCCTATTACCTCATTTTAAACAGCACCTGATGTCAGAGCTTGGTGTGTGCATGTGCGTGAGTGACACGGCGATCAGCGGGAATGGCTCCCCGGTGGCCAAACTGTGCTGGGAACATGTGAACAGAAGCCTTGCTTTTCCCTCCCATCACCACACATCTTTCTCTTTCCTATTTTCCCACACTTAACTCTCTCTTTCCCTGAGGGGAATGAGAGATGGCTTCACAATCTCCTTCATTTTTTCCCCTTTTTTTGTTTGCATCACCACTTCCATCATCACCTCTTGCCTGGTTGTCATCTAAAGCACGCAGCTTTTTTTCCTGCTTCTGTAGTCCATTTGATTTATTCACAGATCTTCTATCTAGGGAGGATATTTCCAAGCAGACAAACGGGTGTTACGACGCTGTCGTCTGAATAATGCAGTCCAAAGATTATCAACAAACTGAATAACACTGGAGCTGTTTTAATGAATGAAACTCAATTTTTTTAATCTTGTACTGCTTGCGTTTCTTCCTCTTTTTCTAAATTAAACTGTGATGCAAAGGTAATTAAGTCCTCTGTCTAACCCTGTTTAAACAAATGCTCATGACTAATGATCAGCAATAACAACAGCTTGTTAATCATATGATGGGCATGCCTGTGTGTGCACACGTGTGTGTGTGTGTAAAACAAAGATTCCTGGTGCTTGACATGGGAGGATGGATAGATGGATGGATGGATGGATGCGCCAGAGTGCAGGAAGGAAGCGAGAAGTCAGCGAGGAATAAAGGGGAAGAGACAGATGATGGGAAAGTGGAAAGAGAAACAGGTCATGACTTTGGTAAACGGTGGCAGCTGGCTGGTGGGAGAGCTTTGATAACGAGAAAAGAAAGAGCACAATGAAAGAGAAACCAGTAATACACAGCAGTTGATGGTATATAGCTGGAAGTAACAGAAAGGAGACTTGAAGAAACAGGTAAGCCGAGCAAAGGTAACGAGGGAGTAACTGAAGAAGAGTGAGTATAACCGAAGCAATCCACTTTATTGTGGTAGGAAGTTCAAGCTGGACAGTTTCAAAAATTACCTTGAAAAACAAGACAGACGCGTTGAAAATCAGCTGGCATTTATGTGAAGATAGCTAGTCTTATTAACCACTCAAAACGCAATTGTGAACCACTATTGACACACACACAAACACACACAGGCATCTGGAGCTATTTGGAGTTCAGGAGGAGGAGAGGGGGAGCTGGGAATCAAACCAACAATCTTTTGATTGCTAGGCATCCTAAACAACGGCTGCTCTCCGTATGACAACAGCAGCAATCAGCAAATATTACGGGGAAATAAAACTCCCTCTAATAAAGCAGATATTATGGAAAAACATCTTAGTCTCTCTTCACTTGTACTTTACTTATCAGATAGTGAACAAAGAGAGCTGTCAAAATGTGGAAAAACCAAAAAGGATTTACAGATATCTGATTGTGCCTCACAACAGAAAAGCAGTAAGTCCCACAACATTTACCAAACAACATGAAATGAAATACACAAAGTACTGCTTCATATTTGCCAGTGTTATGGCAACTTCTAGATCTACTGTTTATGTACTTGATGCTCCCAAGGAGAAAATGAATCATCTGGCAGTGACTCTGCAGTCTGAGGTTTCCTTCTTTGTGGGGGAAAAAAAAAAAACTACTTGTAACACTAATAAGACTCCCGGTTTACAAAACCACACTTCTGACTAGTGTAGATGTATTCAGAGGCAATTAGAGTTAAGGCAGGATACCACAAACAGATACACAAGTCTGATTGGTATGTGTTTTGATATATACAAAACACAAACGTAGTACACACAGTAGGTGGGAGGTGACAAGAACCTTTATACTATGTAGTTGCCAGTGGACCAAAAAAGTAGCTTTGTTAATAAGTGAGGACTAACATTTAAGACAGGAGTGCAGAAAAGTCTGTCTGCAAAATCACTGGTCACTGTAGAGCATGGGTGTCAAACATAAAGCCCTGATACCAAACTTTGTCTGACAAAGATGAATCCAGCCAATGGGAAGCTTCAGAAAAAGGTGAAAGAGGGCATACATTTTGGACTTTTAACTTTTCACAAGTTTCACAGCTTTTCCTACTGATGACCTCCCCCAAGGCCATTCATACTAGACCAAAGTATTTAAGTAATAGAGTGAAGTAATTTATTTTTTATATATTAAGATATCTCAGGAATTAAATGTGTCGTTTAACTTCTTCACACTGTCAGAAGAGGGAGTCAGATCTGGGTTGTGGAGGCAGCAGTTTAAACTCAAACATTCCTCATCCCAGCCAGTTGAGGGACATAATCTCTTCAGCCTTTCCTGGGAATGCCCGAGGGGAGAGTCCCAGTTGGACATGTTCAAACCCCTCACCACACACATTCTGACAGTTCCTAGACAGACGTCTGAACCACTGCAGCAGGGTCCTTCTGATTTGCTGGAGTAACAGCAGAGTTCCTCTCTCTGAGCCCAGGCACCGTTTCTGCTGCTTGTATCTGTAATATTGTCTTGGTCGGCCATAGGTGAGGGTAGGAATGTACAAAAAAAAAACCCAAAACAATATAGTGGCAGCTCTGTCTTCAAACAACAGATCAGTACAGAGGCCACATCACTGCAAACACTACACAGAACTGCCTGTAAATCTCATGTTCCACTGTACCCCTGCTTCTGAACAAGACCCTGAAACAGTTGAATTTGTCCACTTGGGGCAGCAACTGATATTTAAACCTGAAGTGGGCACTCACCCTTTTTCGGTTGAGAGCCAGGGTACACGCTGCAAGAGTGTGAGCTTGTGGTTGCCATTCAATGAAGCCACCAGGCCCACATCCTCCGCAAAAAAGACAACCCGAGATCCTGAAATCTGGAAGGTGCTGGGTTTCATGAATATAGTCAGTGACAAAGGGCAGCCCTAGAGGATTCAAACACCCGCTGGGAAAGAGTGTGGAAATGCTGTGTTCTGAATGCAGTTGTACAGAGATTAAAAATTATTCATGGAAATTTCATAACTGGTGAGTGTTTTGGCCAATTCCTTGCTGGCTGTGATTTGACAACTTGCAGTATCAATAGCATAAAAAGTATGAAACTGTGGTAGAATCTGCTGAAATGGGAAACTGTCGTTCAGCTGTGGAGATCGTGGCAGCTGTGTTTATTGTAAATGTTCTCATTCTGAATAAAAAGACACCTCTGACCGTGTGCCATTGTAGTTTGACATAAAAACATAGTTGAGGAAAAAGCTAGTTAAGCATCTTTAATGATTGTTTGTGTGCAGATCTGGAAATATGTCTAATTCTAAACAAGCTTCAATAGCAGCAGCATTAATTCCTAATGAATTATGACCTTAAAGTCATGAAGAAAAGCAACAGAAGCACCGCAAAGCTTTGTACAAGCAACAGCAGCAACAGCATGCCACCACCCTCTGCTCCCCTCTCTTCTGAATGAGGGAACATGTGCACACAACACCTTAAGATGATACGTCATCCCTTACAGCGGGGGAGAACAGAGGAGCACTTCTCAATGAGCCTTCCCTAATCACTCTGGAGGAAGCTGCTCAAAAGAGGACGAGGGGGAGGAGATGAAAGGAAACGAAGTGAGCGTGAGGCTGAGAGGGCATTCCGCTGAGCAAGCCCAGACAACCACAGCCTCATTGTGTTCGGCTTCCACGCGAGAAAAAGGAGAAAGTGACTGCATGTGCAAACACGCAAACACTTCACACATTAGCACTGTTTTCAGAGCACCTTCTGTTGACACCTTTCATTCCACAACCCTCAGCTAACCCTCGCGTCACAAAAGCTCAAATCCATAATTTTCCACACGCTCTTGCATTTATCAGAGCCAATGAGCCTGCCGCTGAGGAGATGAACTTAATGTAAAAGGTTATTCGGTCCCAGGTGTTCATCTGAATCGACCCCTCCCAAAATGTGTCAGCAACCAAAGTGTGAGACTGATTGATTTTGTTGTCCAAGCAGCGTGAAATGCCTAACTTCCCGTGTAGTGACAATCATGAGCTGTCAACATGGATTCAAACTTTAAAAAAGGAAAGAAAGAATAAATGTGTTTTATCATTTCTCCTCAAAACAGTCAAACACATTTGTGGTGAACACTAATCAATTATTCAGAAGTTTTACGTTTAAAGCAGAGATGTTCAGTCTTGTACAAAGGAATAACAGACAATAAGTTCACAAAAAAAGATATCAAAGAGTGATCAAATACATTTCAAAAAAATCTAAAAAAAATCCCCCCAAAAATCCCAAATAACACAACCCGGAGTAGTCATGCATCGCTAGCAAAGCTGAGCAATACATTTTTTTGTGCTTAAAAACGCCACTGCAGCATGTTCATAGATAGAGTCTAGTCAGTGTTCTGTTAATGGCTTATTTAATGAGTCACAAATACCCAACAGTGGCAGTACAGACTTACTGCAGTTTCATTACTATTTACGTTCAAGTTCTGCCATGATGGCTAACACTGGATTGGTGGGTCTACTGTGACTTTTTGAGTTGGAAATCCGAGTTGAGGGGGGCGTTGCAGATGAAAATACATCCATTTGTGGAGAAATATGAGTTTTTAATCTTGGGACTGAAAATATTTTGGGGAAAGTAGAAAGAAGGTGCAAATGTGCATTTCTATTTATATATTCAGGCACCAGTGCACTGTGTGCACGTTCTTCAACAATCTGACAAGGTAGATAAAAAGCCACCAATGTGGGAGTGACTGCTGGAATCTGCTCCTTCCTGTTCAAAAACAACCAAACTGGCTCTAGGAAGAAATAAAAAACTGTTCCACCTTCCATTTACACACCGGATTTCGATTTGTGGACACTGCAAGAAAAGCAAAAGACTGAATCCTCCATTAGTTATGCTGCAATAGACGTAGGCTGCCGGGGGATTCCCATGATGCATTGAGTTTTTCCTTTCCAGTCACCTTTCTCACTCACTATGTGTTAGTAGTCCTCTCTGCATTGAATCCTACCTGTTATTAATCTCTGTCTCTCTTCCACAGCATGTCTTTATCCTCTCTTCCTTCTCTCACCCCAACCGGTCGCAGCAGATGGCCCCGCCCCTCCCTGAGCCTGGTTCTGCCGGAGGTTTCTTCCTGTTAAAAGGGAGTTTTTCCTTCCCACTGTCGCCAATGTGCTTGCTCATAGGGGTCATGTGATTGTTGGGTTTTTCTCTGTATCTATGAAGCGCCTTAAGGCGACTTTTGTTGTGATTTGGCGCTATATAAATAAAATTGAATTGAACTGCAGATGTGTGGTGAAATAACGAGTCTGCATTTATACTAATAATAGTATCAGATGAATTTCTTTTAAAAGTATAATAATGCATGAAGACACATGAAGATACATGAATACACTAAACTCAATGTTAACATAAACATTAAACACCAACACCTTGAACAGATCTGTGTGTTACAACTGACAAATATCTCACACAAAACAAAGTGCTGACATAGAAAAAATGGTGCAGTGATTATTTATGTTCATGAGTGTTATGAGCCCTAAAAACTCACGACATTAAATACGACATTCATGCCTTGATAAAATAAAAGCAATCCTCCAAACAATGTGGTACAGTGCGCTCTCTATAATCAGCTACCACAGTAGCTCTAACAAGCACAGACACATGCAAACACACTCAAACACATACACACTGCACTATGTTTCTATGAGGGTCAATGAAGCAGCCAAGCGACAGCCCAGTGGTCTCCTAAGAGGGCTCTGCCTGCACATTAGGCCTGGGCTTTGCTCCAGAGACGGCACTGTGCCATACAGCTGGTCTGACACACGCTGACAAACACACACACCCCCCCGCTTTGCAGCGTACTATTAATTAACAGAGTTTTCACGCTCTCCCTCACGCACACACCTGACCTGTATTTGTAACCTGAGTGATCTTAGGTCTGTCTGCGAGTAGGTGCTTTTGTTAAGTGTGTTTATCTTTTCTAATGTCTCCCATCTCTCCCACTTTCTCTCCTCTCTAACCGGAGAGGCTATAAAGGTGAAGTGAGCCCTCCTCTGAGATTTGCCCATTGTGTTTTTCTTTCCCTCTGCCAAGGGACAAAAGTGATAGACAGGATCAGGTGGATAGATTTTAACAGAGGCAATGAAATAGGGTCAGAATGACCCAGGGAGTTGGAGGCAGGTTAAAAAAAAAAATAGCTGGATCAAGTAGCCTATGGTATCAGCTGGCTGACCTGTGGGGCCAGGCCATAGTTTGGGCCTGAGGCAATCTGACCTGTTGTTTCTAAAAGGTCTGGAGAATGAAGGAGAAACGATATTGCAAAGAAAAGATGATTTCATCATTGATGGAACTACATTGAATAAGGCTGTTTCACACAGATGCAGACAAAAAAAACAAACAAAAATCTTCTCCTGTTGAGAACTGCATGTTTCGGAAGGAACCATGTGTGATTCCTATCATGTGTTCTTAAATGTAGTAACAGCCTGATGTTGCTAAAGACAGATTTAGGGTCTCCTAACAGTGGAAATGTCCTTAAAAGTATAAAGTAACCACTACCTGATACTTCTAATTAAGAATGCTTAAGTTGGGTTTTATTAATTATGCTTTGCCATGTCCAGTTACTATATTTGCAAAAGTGAAAAGCTTCTGCAAAGGAAACCTTTATGATGAGCCTTTCAGTTAAAAAAGGAACCAAAAAAAAAGAAAAAAAGAAATCTTTGCCCAGAGGAAATTGAGGCATGTCACCAACTCAGCCCATAAGCCACGTGGTTCAGTCTAGACTCAAGGACCCACATACCCACACACTTAGGTCTAGGCTGTGTTACACCGAATGCCCTGCGCAAAGTGTCCGACAGCTAATGACCCAGATCCTCCACTCACCCACTAACTCAACCTGACAGACTGACAAAGCTCAAACTCTGGAACATACATTTTCTTAGCAGAAGGAAAAGAAAAATTTGACATCACTGTAAAATTAGGGCTGCAAAAGGGCGGCGTGCTGTGAGGTACATTTCCAGCAAACTGCAACGTTAGACTGGAATGTTAGTTATGAGTTACAACAAAATAAGTGGTGTTAGATTTCAGTCGGCAGTAGAGATAGGAGTGAAGGGAGTGAGATATGAGGAGTAAAATGCAATAAAGAAAACTGCATTTCATGGTCAGTGGTTCATGGTGACTCACAGAGCATTTTATTCTGTTTAAATTTACGTTCATTATACCTTCAAATTACAATAAACAGATTTTTTTTTCCTGATGTCAAAATTCCCATCTGACCCTCCAAATGATGGCTGCTTGTATTGATGCAGATTTAAAGAGTGAAGCAAACACTTCACTACAAATAACAGATTTCATAAAGAAACAAAATAAATGTGTGTGCATGCACAGGTGTGTTCCTACACTACATGGTTTCTTAAGAAATTCCAGACACACTCCTACATCTATTAGTGAGGACAGTCTTTCCAGATGGAAAGTGGGAATGTCGTGTTTGGAAAAGTTTATGGATCCACTTGCCTTATAGAATTTGCAAGGCCAGGCAGGTCTAGACATGGCTGACGCTGTGTGGAATGGAGAGGGGGCTCTGTGACAGAAAAACCCTCAGCAAAAACCTTCGTGTGTGTTTCTGTCTTCTCCGAGTGCCTCTTAATGTAGCATGACTATGTCTGGATGCAGTGAAGTGTTTGCCTACTTAAATACTGTACATGTGGTCTGCTGTTGTTTACATGGAAGGTAATAAAAGCACAAATGTGTTTTTGACAATCAGAGCTTACATGCAACATATGAAAGTCAACAAAATCTAAAAAGTTGACAGGAGAATGATTCCTGCAAAAACTGACTTAAGGTTATTAATTTTCAACAGTTAAAAGCCTTCTTTAGTAAATTCACTTATCATTTATCACTCATATGTGTGTATTTGAGGCACGTATTGTTCTTTAAACTCTGAGATCATGCAGGCATTTGCAGTGTTTTAACACTGTGCTTTGACTTGGATTAAATGTGAGAAAATTACAACTTAAAGGCAAGTGTGTCTAAATTGTTGTGTACTTCTGTGGTGACAGGAACAGTCATTATGCATGTGCATGCTCGTGTGTGTGTGTGTGTGTGTGTCACAGATACTTCTGAAATGGCAGCAAGCCATGTGTGCCACTTTGCAAACACAAACTTTGCTTAGCAAGCAGAGCTTCTCTGAATCAGACCAATGCTGGAGAAGACTCATTGCACCAGCTTTTAATTAGGAGCCTTCAAAAGGCTGACAGGTAAAAATTAGCAGATATATCGGTCCACCCCCAAGAAAAGTTTCCCAAAACTTACTTACAGAGCAGATACACCACATGTGCACTGTGTCGCTGTAGGAATAGAGTCTATGTCTTATTTTGTAACTAACATCAGTACAAATTACTTTTGAGAATGAGTCATTTTATTTGCAAAAACATATTTGTGCTTAAGCAAGAGCAGTTTCCTCAAAATCAGAGAAGGAAAGGAGGAGATGGGTCAATCATTAATAATCAGTTCTTGCTAGAGTCCAAGTGAACACTTGTGCCAAATTTAAAGGAACTCCCAGAAGGCGTTGAAGAGATTATGTGCACAAGATTAAAAATCTCTTCTGGGGTTGTGTCAGGAAGGGCATCCCACGTAAAACACAGCCAAATTAAACGGGCAGAGCTAGGCGCTGTGGTTACCCCTTATCAGATTGCTGAAAACAGCTGCTTCTTTTTTTTTTTTAATAAAAAGTATAAATTTAAATACACTTCTATTATTTAGCTAATGTCTTAATTTCTTTGTTTATTTAAGCTTAATGTGAGAGCATCTATTGTGCGTGTTGTCATTTATATTAACCTACTGTTACTTGATGATGACTGATATAGATGAATTAACCTCAGAGATTTCTCCAACTCTTTTTAGTTTTAAAATGAGAAGCATTTTTATTAAACTGAACTATTGCCTGAGCTCCTCTCCATCTCTCCTCCTCAAAGACTCAGCATCTCTTTTTATATCCAATCATGTATTTGAACCTATTACTAATTCATTAAATTAGTTCTGAAATGTTCCACGAGATGCGTTTTTAAGAAACACAAAACTTTTCTGGTCTTTTCTGTTATTCTGTTTCCCCCGTTTGAACTTCTCATTGCTGTAAAAAGTAAGCTTACATATAAATAAATATTCCTTTAAATAATGTTTTTCTGCTTGAACAATTCATTTGTACGTCTTTGTACATTTTTCAAATAGAAACAGCTTTAAATGCTTTACAAATATTTTCTGTCTGCTTTTACCTACTTCTTAGAGAGCATCCTATTTTCTAGGAAACTGAAAACAGGCCTTTTTAGCCGGCCTGTACTGGTAGCTTAACTTAAATGCAATAATACTGCCATACTGGACTAATCAATATAAATTCCTGAAGCACCACTGCCATCTACTGATGACTCGAGGATTTTATAGAATGGATCCACGTGCTTAATATAACGTAGTTGACCTGAGTGGTCAAAGTAAGATATGCATACAGTACAGTGCAAAAGTTTTAGGCAGGTGTGGAAAAAAAATGCTGTTAAAAAAAAGAAGAAAGGAACGTTTTCAGAAATATATATGATTGTTTATTGGGCCCAAACGTATTCTGCAGCAGGGCAACAACCCCAAACATGCAGCCAAAGTCATTAAGAACTATCTTCAGCGTAAAGAAGAACAAGAAGTAGTGGAAGTGATGGTACGGACCCCACAGAGCCCTGATCTCAACATCATCGAGTGTCTCTGGGATTACATGAAGACAGAAGAATGTGAGCAAGCTTCATCCACAGAAGATCTGTGGTTAGTTCTCCAAGATGTTTGGAACAACCTACCAGCTGAGTTCCTTCAAAAACTGTGTGCAAGTGTATCAAGAAGAATTGATGCTGTCTTGAAGGCAAAGGGTCGCTACACCAAATATTGATTTCATTTAGATTTCTCTTTTGTTCATTCACTGCATTTTATTGATTGATGAAAATAAATGATTAACACTCATTCTTTGTTTACAGCATTTTTTTTTCCTTACCTGGCTAAAACGTTTGCACATTACTGTATATAATATCTGATAGTGTAGTAGGTTTGCATGCAAACTACTGTGATGTTGAGTTAAGAACTGTGAAGTTTAAATAGGAACAACCAGACTCAGCAGGTGTTTCTTTATAGCCTTTGTGTATCTGCAGTGTATTTTCTGCTCTGCAAGTGTTTGTGTGTCTTACTGAGATCCTCAGCCAGCTGGACTCGGCGGCCAGTTATGAGTTGGGTCTTCTTTTCCATGTCTTCTCCAAAGTCATCCAACACTTCCTTCACGTTTTTCTCCAATCGGCGCACTGGCGAGCACGGACACAGAGACAGATACACAAGAAACAATAATAATCAATGTCTGGCCCAACAACAATGAACTGCACTTTTCTGTCGATCTTTTGTTTTGATGAATCAAGTTATGAAAACACTTTATAATGATTAAAAAGACTCTGAGAAGGACTGTCACTCTCACATTTGTCTTTACTTTATAGATAATCTGGATAACTACTGGAACCTTGCTAAAGGACATAAAAATCACTAAGCCCAACAATGAAAGTGCAGAGACTACTTCAGTCAAACATTTCTAACCAACAGTGAAATGTGATCTCAGTATCAGCTTTGGGGATGGCGTGCAACTAGATTCACTGCACTGCATTTTTCACATGTTTCACACAAAGTACCACTGATGGAACAACTTACTCCAACAGGAGGGAAAAAAATCAAAAGGAGGAAGTAAAATTCCTGCCAATAACCTGTTGGTTTTACAAAAAGATACAAGAAAAACAAACCCACAGAAATGACAACTACAAGGCTGAAATCATTAAAAATAGGTTTGATATTCTATAGTTTTAACTTTATTCCATAAATAGCTACAACTGCTGTTATTGAAATAACATAGCGCCCCCCCCCCCCGTCCACAGTGCTCACCTTCAGTGTTGGTAAGTTGCTGTCGTAGAGTGTTGGCTGTTATAACCAGCATCCTCTGTATCCTCCAAAACAGCACCACATCATTGCACTCCAACTGCAGAAACAAACAGGGATATCACATTTTTATTGGGTTTTTTTTAGGTTTTTATTTGGCCTGGGACAGACACAAATCAAGGGTGTGTACCTGCTAGGTCTTCAGCCTTCAGTACACAGGGTGCCCCAGAGTAAAGTTACATTTTTTCCAAACTAACCCTGACCTGAGGTGAAACTGCATAAATAAATAAAAAAAATAAAAGACAACTCTTTCTACTTACCTCAGAGTCAACAAAGTGTCTCTGGTAGTAGTAGAAACCCCTCTTGCAGAGGTTGCAGTGTGACAGTGCTTTCTGTAAGAAGTGTCGCCGATAAAGCTGATGCCACGTATCCTTGATCTGAGCAGGTATGGAAATATTTCACCAGTTAACAGAGGCCAAACATAATTGCCAGGTATTGCTGTTACAAAAAAAAAATGTTTGGAATAATCCGTTCCATCTCACCAGCATCGGGTCAACTTCTACACTCCGTGCCTCCAGGTTCTTCCGTACTGTGGTGACTTCATCATTAGCCAGGTAAGCCGTGTGCTCATCGTGCAGCTTCAGCAGGCGGTCCAGCTCATTTTTTGTTTCATTCCGAATATGCTGCAAGGTTTAGAAAAGCAAGTCTTCACTTCAAGGAGCATTTAAATGTAAAATATTACATATTTATATGTAAGCTCTACAGTGTGGATGGAATTAGACCATTGTGTAAGGTGATAGCCTTTATAGATCTTCCACTTCACAGCTTCAAAGCTCCTTCTAAAAGCTACTGCACCATCACAACTATGACTTCTGAGGAAATCCTGCAATTCTGACCTGATCTGGTGTACGATTCTTCCAACTCAGCCACCTCTCCTTCCAGTCTGGGCCCACCATGTCTTTGATTACTGATTCAGCTGCAGGACGAGGGCAAAGAGCAAAACAGAACAAAATTAAATCATACGTCAGAAAAACAGCATGCCTCATTGTGGCAGCAAAAGCACCACAAAAGCATGATCACCTAAAACCTGGTCAGGACAGGTGTGTGACTGATGTCTGGGACAAAAGTAAGAACCTGAAACTGTGTTGATGTGATTCCAACTAAAAACCAAAACTGAAAAGAACCATAAAAGTCTACAAATGTTTTTGTGTGGTTAAGGCTGCGAGGAGAGTTGTAACATATGATCCTATCATAGCCAACGTACTGTCTTTGAGGCGTGACTGCAAGGTTTCCTCCATGAACTGGATTGCTGCATCCCACTGGGGCTTGTCTGTGATGGAGCGGTCTTCGAGGGCATTGTGCTGAATCACCCTCTGACACAACCACACACAGAGGTAAGTAGTACAAAAAACACATTCCACTTGTTAGCATCAGTGCTTCTTTGCATCACGACTACATTCTCTATGCTGATGGCATCTCATCATGAAATTCTGTCTGCTCTGGGAGCTTCAATAAACAAGTGTGCACTTTCTGCTTGTGAGGGTATTTTACTGTGTGTTTACCAGGCTGTCCAGGGCCCTCTCATTCCACTTATGCCTCTTGATACTCTCATCCTTCACAGCCTCCTTCAACTTGTCAAAAATGTCATCCTGGTCTTTGCCTTTGTATTCAGCCATGAAGCGGGCAAACTCCTCCTGCAGTGTCTCCCAGGCAACCTGACAGGGGCAAAGTATGCAAAATATAAGGAGGGAAAAGGGGCTATTAGAATAAAGCCACTGCTGGATTTAATTGTTTTTACAAGTTCTACAGTCTGTGTTAATCGAGTTAGAGTCAAGATACTCATAAAAAAAAAAACAACACACAGCAAAAAGAAAAGAAATACTAAACAATAGAATATGACAGTGAACTAGGGCTGTGTGATATGACCAAAATCTCATATCCCGATATAAGACATCTATCGTCCGATAACGATATAAATCACAAAAATGTAACATTTTTTTTTGTAAATTCTTTGTTGTAAGTTGTAACAGCCGCCGTTTTCTTTGTGAGTATTTATTACACGGCGTGCTGCGGGGAAAAGCCTGTTCTAATGTTTGAGTCTAAGGTTTATTTTTTAGCACCCGACGGCTCTTTTTTGCTTCTCATCCGTAAACTCTGCATACTCTTTCACGTGATTCAATTTATTTTGAAAAGTCTCAACAGGATCTTGAGCTTTATTGTGAAAGGTTTATGTGGAAAATAAACAAGCGGACACGTGACGCGATGGAGTTACTGTTGTTGTTGCTAACGACAACGCATAAATACAGGCACTTGTCCGTCAGTAGTGTGGTTATATTAAATATAAGATTAAGAGAGAACTTTAGGAAATTAATATAGCCACTACTGTGACCATCAAAACGATGAAAAAATATTGCCGTAAACAGTTTATTTTTGCGACACCACGAAACAAACGATAGCGTAAAGTGAAACGATAGACGTTTTTATATCGTCATCCGATATATATCGTTATATCGAACAGCCCTACAGTGAACTCACCAAAATGTAATAAAAAAAATTCTTAAAATAACAACAATCATTTTAACTGAATGAATCATGATATGAGCTGACTAATAAAGCAAGTGTGCTTCACCTCCAGTGCTTTGTGCGGGAGCTGCTTGTCAGTCCACTGTTTGAGCTTGATGTCTACAGTGGTGTTAAAGGTACCAGAGTCCATTGTTTGGGCAGCAGGCAGGTAGATGTTCTCAATTACATGGGTGGAAACACGTTCCCACAGCTTTTTCTGTAGAATAGATTCCCTACAAGAAGGGAAGAAAAAAAAGTCAGTTCTGAAAGAGATGTGCGCTGACTTGTACCAAACTTTGTAGCTCAATAACTCTAACCCATGTTAAGTTCTTGAAGATTTGGATTATCACTTTTAGTTACAGATAGAAGACAGACAAAAACACAAAAAGAGTGCTTTGGACCAAGGTGTCCAGCTGAGTGCAGTTAAATCGTCAGCCGGAGCAGGAAAACAATGAGCAAAGAGGGACGCTCGACTGTAAACTCCAACATCTATACTATGACCCTGTTAAAAGCTAACAGCATCCACACTCTCCACAGCGACGCACAACAAAACCCAGGATTCCCCCGAGTCCCAAATCCCGCTGAGACCAGGGAAGCGTTGCACTTATCTCATTTATCATAAACGCACAGCCATATTTCATTAGGTCCCCTTTTGTTCCAGCCAGCACTCCTCACTGTCAATAAGAGCCATTTCCAATAATGCTGGCTGGCTGCTGGCTGGCTAACAGGGCCACCCCTGCTCCTGTCCATGGGCCATTCATCAGATTATTGATCAGAGAAAACTGATGCCACGCACACAGGGGATGCCCACAACAGCATGCATAGATCTCATTTAAGCAAGGTTTTACTCATTGTGGTATTCACATACAGCTACATGCAGACAAAGATCTGCTTTTTAAACTCATGGCTGGTTAAGTACTAATGCACATTTTAACACTGCTCTTTCCCCATAACATGAAATATCATTCACCTCACAAACAACTAAAACTAACAAAGTCACTGAAATGATGGTGAGAACTAAAGAATAATAAATCACGGATGTTAGTTCAAGAGGAACTTACCAGTGTTGTGGAGTCACCTGACTCAAACTAATAACTTCATCCAAGATTTCATTTTTAGCCTTTTCAAACAGTTCATTCTGCAAAAAGATTCAATACTACATTAAAAACCTTTAGTGCAATTTTAACATATTAATAAACTCTTATTTCTTAAGGACATTTTTTTTAAAAACACAAATGTAATTTATAAAATACCCATCACTAATGAGCATGCTTTCTTTTATAAAGAACTATGTGAGAGTTCAAAGAAATGACTGTTTGTGTTTCCTACCCTGTCCAGCTCTCTTAGACGAGGGTAGTTGTTCTTCCATTCTGTCTCCAGGTTGAATCGTGAAGCTGGTTAAAGCAGGGATCATGAAAAGGAATATTTAAACAAACATTTTCATCTTCAATATGAACAAATTTCAATCTTACGTGGTTTAAAATCACTGCACACCTGAATGACCCACAGGAAATAAACAAATAATCCTGATAAGAGAACTCTAACTGGTAAAAACTTCCATAACGACAGTAATGTAATTATTGGTTTAGTGATAAAACCTCTAAATAAAGAGCAACTACTGTTATCATCGATTACATCCACACAGTTCTAAAGAGGGACCGTCAGCATTCAGACTGGATGGATTTGGATCAGAGTTATTGTATGAAAACTGTTTTGTACCTGATGAGGGTCACTTAGTCTAAGATGTTGTGATTTAATAAAATATTAGTAGGTGAGACAGTGTGCAGAGGAAATAATTAATTTTTAAACAGTCTTACACATGAAACGTGACATTATAATTTTAATATAGACAGCAACACCATAAAGCTCCAACAGACACTAATCATCAAATTATCTAGTGCTCATTCTTCCGCCTGGCTGAAACTTAACACTTAAATCTTTCTTTCTTTTTCACCATTGAGATTATGCTCCATCCTTTGGCAGATCTCGATCATCATCAAGCAATGAGCCTATACAGACAGAGCCTGGCCTTTTCTCACATAGCATGATATGACGGCAGCCTTCAGTCACCAGATGGTGTTTATTCTCTAATAACAGGGGATGAGGGCTTTGCACACTTACTCTCCCTAACTGGTCTCTGGGGAGGAGGGAAGATGGGGCCAATCACACAATCTTTATCAAAAGTCAGAGTTTTACCTCTCGCGTATGCACACAGAGACACACACTAGCACACTGAGCTTCTTGCCCCTTTCCACAGCTCCCTATCCACAGTGGAGATTAGGCTAATTGCTGGTTTGTGGAGATGTGGTGGCGCCAAGAATGGAGGATGGAAGCTGGCTGCATGTGATTTGATGGGATATGGATCGATGCTCAACACAATGGACCTATGGGATGTGAAGTCTCATGGCCATAAATCTCTTATGCTGTTAGCAATGAGCTTGAGACTGTCTAGACTAATTGTAGTTGGAAGTCAAGACAGAGGGGGTGGAAAAGTATGGCAGAGTGGCTGAGGAAAGCCAATATAGGGAGACTGAAAAGAGTAAGATCAGCTACTCCTTTTACTGTTAATCCTAACATGCCTATTCAAATTATTAACATGCACATCACTGCAAACAGATCTGACCATATAAATGTTTCATTGCAAACAACCAATCTATATGAATCAATTGGTTCTTTATAGGATAAAATTAAATGCTGAAGGTGCTGTCATACCTTTGAAGACATCAGCTTGTTGCTCTACAGACTCCCGCACCATCTTCCAGAAGCAGTCAGCGACGGCCAGACTCAAGTTCTTTGTAGTCACCTGGTGAGCTTTCAGCATGCCGTCCCTAGTTGTGCACACAAATTATTTCTCAACTCTGGAATTACTTATTTGATGAACTTTTAGAAGCTGCATATTAGATGGTATAACTTGCCTGAGTAACCTAGAGTTCTGAAAGAAGTCCTCTTCATAGTCTTTGATGGAGTCTATGCTTTCAGCACTGCTTCCTGGACACAAGCAATTAGCAATAAAAAGTATGAGCAAATAATTTAACATAAATTAGCGACTATTCTATGCAATGCTGTGTGTTACATAATGTATTTCTATCAAATAGTGACCGAGTCTTTTATTTAGCCCAAAGGCAGAAGGCCTTTATTTGAGAGCAGGCTTGTACTAAATGTAGCCTTCATTTAGTAGAATACGTGTCATGCTCATGTAGGAAGGCTTGCTGCTCTGCTCCAGTTCGCACTTTAAAAATTACTGCATTTGCATTACTGCATTTCTCTGAATGCATCACAGAAAACAATGACTTCCTTATGGCAAAGATGAATGAGACGCCTTGTGATTCCCTGCACATGTTCTTTGTTTTAACAGCAGGCATCCCTGAATGCTTTCAGCTTCCCTCACACAGGGAGGGTCATCTACCTGGCTACCTACTTCACCTGCTGTTTAGTTAAGCTAACGTGGAGATAAAACATTTTAAAACAAATTTCTCTATGGAAATGTGACATTATTGACCTAAAAGTCATCATTAAGGGACACAAAAATAAATGTAGCATGCTGGAGTTCACAGTAGTGGACGTCACCTTTTCCTGTTACAACAGCAAAGTAGCCCAGGGCTTTCATGGGAAACAGCTTGCCTTCCACTATTTGCTGAATCTGAAAAAGAAGATGGCAAAAAAAACAAAAAAAACAAATATGACTGAAATTCTCCATCCTGTTGTGTGCACACTGTTTTCTGAAACCAGGTGCTGACTTGCCAAGGAAATCTAGTTAAACTGTAAGGATTTAGCACCCTCTTGTGGTGTAGTTGCAAATTGCTCTAATCACACTGCAATAATTGCATGATGAATCAACATGATCACTTTTAAGAAGTCATTTTAACACACTGATCACTAATGTCATGATAATGTTGTTTGGGTTTTTTAGGTGTCAGGAATCATTAGGTAGACCTGTATTTTTGTCACTACATGAAAAAATTAAAATAAAATAACTGTTAACAGTATAATTTTTACCTATAAAGTAACTATTTTACAACATTTTCTTAAATGGCAAAGACTAGTTACTCTGCTTGGGCTGGCCAGGTTCTTCTCAGCCAGGTCCACTTTGGTCAGGACAAAGATGGTCCTCTTTCCCTGAGGGTCCATCTGGCTAACCAGGTCTGTTACAATGCTCCGCTCTGCATCCACACTGCCATCTGGACAACGAGCAAGAGGGTTAGTCCACGTAGAGATCACCTCTTCTCTCACTTTGATATGTGCTGGTTTTATTACTGTAAATGGAAACATATGCATATCTTACCCTGAATACAGAGGATGATTGCATTGGGGTTTTGCATGTAGGCCTTGCTGATGCTGAAGATGGTTTCCTTAGTGTCTGTTGCCATGCCCGCAGTCACCGTCTACAAGACATTAAATAACTTTTTAAGACTGCAATTTTTACAAAAAAGTGAAATAGTGACTCTGACAGCAACTTTTACACTTTAAGAAAACAAATAATTTAAAAAAAAATCAAAAATATATCTATTAAATATTGGTAAATCAATATAGGGTAAATTATAGAAAAAACCCAAATGAAATCCTAATACAGCCAAAGGAATTTGAAACATTATTATACGCAGAATATAGACTTACACTGATTACACCCGGTAAGTCAACGAGTACCATCCTCTGGATGCCAGGCCCTTTAACGCTCAAGGATATTGTCTAACATACAGAACAGAAAACATCATTTCATGAAACACTGCAGAAAAAAAACTTTATGTATAAACTGAGTATTAGTATATGCACAACCTCAGAGCTGACTGTCTGTCCTTCCTTCACACTTTTCCTCATCCTCAGCTCAATCTCATGCCTGAGAGCAGCCAGCTGTGGGACACAGGAAGAAAGAGCACAATAAATACTTTAATGAAACAACTAGCTTGAAGTTGTAGTTTCTATCAAATGGATGGATTGAAGACTGTGTCACTTACATCTTCCTCTTTGGTTAGGTCAAACTCTCGGCCACTGTCCTTGAACATGGCCACGTGGTGAGGGCCTTCACTTAATGTTACCTACACAACAGAGTTTTTATGTATTTAAAAAAAAATAGTCAATGTTGGTTTAATTTACACTCTCAGAATGCTTGTGTGACAACACTCAAAAACATCTTTGTTGTTCCTTATGTAAACCTGTTTATGATGACATTTTCTGACCATGTTGTGAAAAAATATTCAATTAAATAAGGGCCATATGAATATGAAATCTTTCACACACACGCGAACCACACTGGCCACACACACCTTGACGGGAGAGCGTGTCATCATCTCTCCTGAGCCCCTGGGAAATATCCTGGCTTGTGCTATCATCTCAAGCACGCTGGTCTTTCCAGCACTCTGATCGCCCACCACAACGACCTGAAGCACAAGTTTAGGAAGAGGGTGAGACCACACAAAGAGACAGGGAAAGGTAAACAGCTCAACCAAACAGCATTGGGATAATGGAAAATGAAACAGAAGGCCTTCTGTGATCCAGTAACAATAAATGCAAGTTTGGCAACATATTTACAAAGTTGTGATGCACGCTCAAAATCATCCATGTAAGGAAATCCCAAAAAGTTGATTCGTTGATTAACAGAATCAACCTTTCGGGTATTTAGGAAGTTGTTTGTAGATTTTTATGAGTCAAGATATCAATTCTAACACACACACTCAAAAATGACACAAAAAATGTTGTTTCTTAAAAAACACACAGATGTTCAACAAATAAAGCTCATATGTACCCTGGGTAGGTGGTCCTGGGTGTTGTAGTTGGCATCATAGTCCGACAAGACATCCAGGACTTCAGAATACATATCAATAAGGGATTTCTACACAAGGAGACAGAACAGTAATTAATTATCAGTCTTTGAGTAATTAGCTGTCACAACAAAGAAGAAATGGAGAATAACTAAATCTATGAAAGGCAACACTTTTTTTTATCATTAACAGATATTAATCATAATAAAATGTAACTGCCCAACACTCTGGGACCTATCTGGAAAATATTCCAGATATCTGCAATGCTCACATCTGAAAAAGCAATCCCAATTAAAGTAAAATCTAGACCAGGAAAAAGAGAATCTGTATGTGTTTAATATGTTCATAACCCACCTTCACTTTCCTTTGGTGAATGCCCTTGTCGTCTTTTTGCAGCACCACCTTCCTCAACTCTTTATTTTCCTTCTCCAGTCTCTCGAGCATGCGCTGATATCTTAGCTAATGGACAAATAGCAGTGTCAAAACTAACAACCAGAAACATTTCAACATTTACATTTAAGCAAGGAGAATGTAAGTCACAGCTACTGTACCTGAGTGCGCAGCAGCTCTTCTTGGAGCTGGTCTATCTTTTCTTTGTCAGAGGACTAAAGATCACAGAAGAGACAAAGAAAAAAAAACAAAACAACAACAAACGTTAATGCTTCCTTTCTCTTCTGAATACAAGAGCCAACCCCACGACTCTCACAGAACACCTTCAAACAACTGAACTCCCACCGGCATCATAAAGGCTCAATCCGTGCATTCTGTCTACGGAGAGAGTTGAAAGTCAAGTTAATGCAAGAGAGTTACACAAATTTCAGGCACATACTATCATTCTGGCATCGCTCAGCTTCAATCAACACACTATGATTCACAAACAGGCATAAATCACAGAGTGAACTTAATCACAAATTCACTGCCATTACAGCTTAATTTTAATGATTGGACAAACTGTATTTTATTTTGTATATTATATATATGCAACATGTTTGGAACAATGAGATGTGGGACAGGAAGCAGGAGGCACAGCAGACATGGACAAATGATAGAAGAAGAAGAAAAGGAATTTAAAGACGCGCCAAACTATTTCATTAAAAACTATTTCTATACTGCACAACAGGGGTAAGAAATGTTCTTCAACTTACATTCTTGCAATACATAGCAAAGATTTTTGAAAAGCTAAGAGATCGCTTCATTATTTTTAAGGAGTTTTAAGGAGCTCTTAAAGAGCTTAAGCGTGTCGATGAAGTAAATTGATAAAGAAAAGTTAGATCCACTCATGAGAGTTTAAAAAAAAAGTGTAGCTCACACCATGCGGCAGGTTTCACTCCACTCCATGCAGCGCTTCTGCACAATAATGCAGTACTGCTGATGATTATCCAGCCACTAGCGTGGGAGAATGACGCTGGCTATAGTCACCATTTCTAGCAAACCCAGCTGTTGTGGTCCATGCAAGCCCTTTCAACAGCACACTGGCAAAACAAACTCAAACTACACAGTCAAAGAAGACGACTGCTTTTTAATACTGTAGAGGGTGGAATAAAATCTGCTGACAGGCCAATTTATGTGGACTACAAGTTTAACAAAAACAAATATATATACACCAACTTTACCCCAGCTGAAAATCTTATGAGGTCACCTTGCTACAGTAACTGTTTAGTATACTCGTGTGTGGTTATTTTCACACTTTTAATTGTGCCTATCAGCACCGCCGAGGTAAAGAGGCTTGAACCTTTCAGAGAGGAACCACTGATTTTCAACTGGGTGTGAAGTTGCTCTAGTGTTTTTTTTTAAGGTAGCGCTGGCTGACATCACTTAGTCCAACGATTTAAATCTGCGCTGTAGCTATAAAGCTTTAGGAGTCTCTTGTATGATAGAGCAGATCTAAGCGGGACTGGACCTTCACCTTGCGTGACTGTTGAGGGGGGCTGGGGTTCGGAGCAGGCTCTGACGGTTGGGGGCGTGCACTACTGGCTGCAGCGGCCCGTCGGACCTCCTCCTCGTGCCGCTGGATCTGCTGCTGAATAAGAATGAGCTCGCCAAGCAGACCCTGCTGAGGTATGTCATAGTGAGAAAAAGGCAGGAGGCGCAACAAAAACATCTGCAGGCCACGGGGCAGGCCAGCATTACAGGCCACTGCAGTAACCCAACACAGGGCTACAGCAGAGGGCGTCTGTCTTTGTCTCTGGGATTTATTTTGTTTTTGAGTCAAAATTAAACTGTATTAATTAAGGGTTGTCATTAAAACGAATCACAGTCTTTGGCTGTGTTAATCTTGCCACCATCATCAGTGTAACCAAGCAAAGTCAGCCTCTCCTAAATCCAAAACACAGAGATGCTGAACTTTGTCAGACTGAAGGCAGAAGAGGCAACTAATACGACAACCAGTGCCTCTCAGCGAGTGGCAGCAACTGTGATACTGTTGCATTTGCTCATTATTATGCACCACTGAGGATTTTTGGCTATCTGCTCATCATGAGTGGGACAACACTTTGCCTGAAGTTCATAATTCCTCAATAACACAACTTCTGTAAAACAAGTTTCAAGTTTTGACCAAAATGTTTAGATGTGCTGCAAAACAACGTTAAATGGACCTGAAAACAACTGGTCGGAAGTTGATGATTAACCAAGCGAAGCAGGCACTGAGATATCGGTCAGGGTGAAGCACAAAGCAAAACAAAGTCCCCACCATGACATATGTAAATTGTGTGCATCTTTTTGCTTTTTCACTCTGTGAAATGTGCAAATAATATAATAAAAAGTGGTGTTTTGTTCATGTTGGAGACCATGATCATAGAAAAAGTAGGGAATAGGAAAGTTTTGTTTTTTAAAAGCACCTCCTAATACTCCAAGTCGCTGTCACTTTCCTTTAAACTTTCGAGACTGTTAAACAAGCACACTTATACACAATCACATACGTACACACATATACCACACATACGCATGCAGACACAAACAAGGTAAAAATAGATAAATAAATAATAGGACATGGATGCGCTGAAACATAGAAAACAAAACAAACATACATACAAAATACAAAACATACAAAACAGCACAAGGACAACAGAAATGAAATAACTGTGTAAATAAGGAAATAAAGTTAAAAGAAGCAACTATCCACCGACGTGAGACAACAGTCAATAAACTTCTCACATGTTTAGCAGTGTGTGTAAGAACTTGCAGTTAACACTTTGATTTGGTGCTGTACAGTTTGCAGGTACAGGTTTAAAACTTTGAAGATCAAACTACTCTAGCAGCACTTACAGACAGCTTTTTGGCAATTTACCATCTTTAATTAACACTGTTCTTGTACAAATTTTGTTCTCACTATTACACCTTTATATATCTGTGTACTTGGCTGGTAAGATTGTGTTTAACTCACCTTTCACATTCAGAAGAACTCACTGAATCAAAACGAACCCCAAGTAGTACACTGCTAAAGACTATGGCCCTCAATCGCTGCCAGGTCTTCAAAGCACATTACATTTAAAAATGTAAAATTTTTTTGAGTAATACAAACTAACATTTAAGTTTCTTGGGGGGCATTTTGATTTAAATGATCATAGTTCTTTTCCTTGAAGCGAAAAGTAGCAGACAGGAGCTGAGCGAGACCAAGCTGTGTCAGAGTAAAGAAACGAAAAACTAGGAAGTGTGAGCAGATTCTATCTACTTGCCTTTTTGTACTGCTTATCACCAGCTTCATGTGCGACTGCAGCAGAGGAATCTGTGGCATTTAGTGGAGGATCACCTGAAGTTTCTATCAGAGGAGACATAACAACCCAGGATAAGATTACTAATGCAAATACATAAATATTATTACAAGCAGCTTAAACTAGGAGAGTTGTGACTATGGCTAAAAGACCCCCGATAGAAAAATAGAAGAGCAGAATGACTAAAATTCAAATGTCTGGAAAATGTAGCACTACATAAGTTTGTCAAGCTATTCAGGAACGTATAACAGTCTGCTAATCATCAGACAATTTAGCACAGCTAGGACTAGATGTTGAAGCACTGAAATACTGTAAATGGTTCCATCCGTTTGACGCTGACGTCTTTGACTCTGATTAACTTCCATACCTTGTTAGAAACACAGTTTTAGATGGACAAAAAGCAATTCAAGAATTGACTTCTTTAAGATCTTTACATTTAATTTTCTAATATTCCTTTGGCACCTAATCAAAACTGGTGAAATTAAGTTTTCAAGACATGTTATGACAATGCACAAGGAAAACTCTACTAAGCAAGAGAATGAACATGTACAGAGAAAAATGCAGTAGCATTGGGAATAAGTATTTTGATTATATCAATGGACAAATATTTTTCCTGAAGCATTACAGGTACATTAAGTGTTAATAGTGCGTGAGTAAGAGCCAGAGACACTCCCTGCTGTTATGATGACTCCTTGCAAAGGCGTGGTCACATCTGTGTGGGAATCCCTTCAGGTAAATATTTCACATACTGTTGTGCAATGAACTACCTTTATTAATCTTAACCCATTTAAGGGTTACATTATTGTTATTTAATTAATTTCAGCTAATTGTTTGGATTGATTATTGGAATCCATTTACATCTTAATCAGCTTTGTGTTCATTTTCCAACCATTTGAATAACAATAAGTTTGAGCAAAACAAACCTGCCCCAACGATTAGTGATGAAAGAATGATAGAAGCAAAAAACCCAGGTGAGAAAAAAGGGTGGAAGTCAAAGGAGGCAAAGAATACACAACACAGTAGGACAAAGCACAGCCGAGGACAGTCCGGTTTAAAGAAAGGAAAACGGAAAAGGGGAGATACTACAGGTAAAAACAATGATCTGCATTTATGAGCTCTCCAGACCCTTTCTGTAGATTTTTCTAAAAAAAAAAAAAAAAAATTGTGCTCTAAATTAACTACGGAAAGGTAAACTTCAAGGTTTCTATGAATTTGGGGTGACTTCAAGATGCAGTAGAGAAATCTTCTACCAATTCAAGTAAAGCTTAGTCCAAGATTAGACCTTTTAACCCTCGTAGTTACACTTACTGAACTCGGTAAATAGTCTGAACAATGACAGCAGCATTTAACTGCATATCCCAGGAAGATGCTCTGCTACCGCCTTCAGAGCCAAAATCATGGCCACCATGCCAGTGCTGTGGCGGGACAATTGTCAGATAGCCACAGAAAGAAAAGAGGGGAGTGGGCAGCACTACTGAGAGCTGGGTTTACACACCTAACAACAGATGCAGACCAGAAGCTCCTTTGACTTCACTACCCAAACTCACACCTGTGAAGAACGTGGAGGACAACAGGAGGGTAGGGGGGAGGAGAAAGGAAGAACAACACAAGATAAAAATCATAAAAGACAGAAGCAAAGGGATGATGGTCAAAGCAGGGACACAGCTAGCTAGATGATGCATATTAATACAAAGATACTGCTGTGCCAGAGCTTTAAGTGACCTAGCTAATTAATAGGAAACTGTTAAAATTGATAAGAACACCCTCAAATGGGCGTCATCTTGAAAAAAGCCATAAATGTTAAATTTATCATTAGTGGCTTTTCATTATGAAAGCATAACCGATCCGTCATAATTTGTAGGCAGAATATAATATTTGGTATTTATTTAAACATTAATGCTGATGTACGATGACACAAAACATGATCAAATCCTCATCCAGTCAAAATGCCTCCTACACAATACTCAGTGAGGCTCATTAGTACAAATCTAAGCTTTCATGTTCCCAGGAACAAACTTGTACTGTAGTGAAATTCCTTATCACAGGAAACGTCATACAGTTTACACAATCAGTTTGTACAGATAATGTTTTTAAATGAAAGTCATAAAATAACAGACATGTATACATTTATAGTGGTATAATACCACACATAAATGCTGCACATGGACCCATCTAAATGGTGACACCATGAAACCAAAGTCAGCAATAAAACAAAATCGCAATTACTGGAGGGTTCAGTTAATAAGGAATCATTTAATAACCACAACCAGAGGTAGAAAGGGAGTAGCAGAAAAATCAGCAAGTAACAGGATACAGAAGTCTACTTGCTCATTCTGCTCAGGTCCCTTAGAGGTCGGAGAGACCAAAAATGCAACCCTTGGAGTATGTTACAGGTAAGAAGGTAGAAGAGGAAAGCAGGTTTGCTTCAGTGAAGCTACTGTAACCTTCATTCTAAATCCTGACACTCAGATGTCTACACATGCTATTTTTTACAATAATATGTAATTGCATTAAGTGAATGCTGATGCTTTGTTTACTCACCAGAGGTGAGGAGGCTTTTGAGGAACGTGAAGTTCTCCCCAATTTTGTCAAAGTCGGGTAGTAGTTTGGCTATTTCTTCCATCTCTGGTAGAGCTTTGGCCAGTTTATCTGCAGGTGAAAATGGATAACACAGTCAGGTGGAAAAGACAGAGCTGCAGCTCATGATACAGCTGGTGGAAAACAATGTGAGGGATTTAATCATTATTGTTTGTAAAAAAAAAAAAAAATTACCAAGATCTATTTGTTCACTCAGTTCCCAAACAAAATCAGGAATCACCCAGTTGTATTCACTAAAATCAGGCAGCATTTCCTTCCACTCATCATAGGTCTGGTAGAAAACAAACAAAAAAACCCATCACCGCTTCAGTATGTTTAACAGTTTTCCTGCATCTCACATGACGAGCAAAGCACAACACTCTGACCTTCTTAGCTGTATACCCTCCTCCCACTGCACTCCCCAGCAGAATATATCTGAGCTTCAGCAACCGAGCAGCAAGGCGAGCCACCCAGAAGTTGCGCTGCTGCTGGTACCCGTGGCCCCCAGAGCCCGGGGGAGGCTTCGGCGGCCGCATGGGCAACCGAGACATGGAGGTGAAATAGCGGGCTGCTGTGCGATGAGGAGGGCGCTGAGGGTTGCCGTTTCCAGAGTAACGGTGATGGATAGCACGGGAGAGAGGGTGCAGCTTCTGCAAGGGTATCCGAAATCTCACCCCCATGTTGTTGGCCACCAGGTTCTTGCAGGCCACGCTGAGATGTCAGAGGTGTGGATGAAAAAAATAAAGACACCTCATTTACACAGAACAGTTACAAAAGCAGTCATTTTTGTTCAAGGTAGCCCCAATAGACTGCAGCAACACGCAGGAAAGCAGATGGCACACATTTTCAGGTTTGACATTGAACGTTATAAAAAACCCAGTTTATTACAATAAATCACTTAACTAAGTGTACAGATACAGTTAACAGGGGTCTGTCAATCTATCGTTTTTGTTTTTAAATAACGCAGCTGCTGTACACACTCAGCGACCGAGCTAGACTTTTAGCCGGTTTATGCTAGGGTAACGTTTATGCTGCAGTAGCACCGGCAACATAAACCAAACGCACTACACACGTAGACAGCCGTGATAACTCCTATAATATGTGTCCTTTATCTTTCTTACTATGACATGGGGCTGCTGTCATCTACACAGAACCAGCTCGGCCGTCCTGAGCTGTCAGAGGAAGCAGCTTCATATGTGCTCTCCTCACACCGTAGCTAACCCTGGCTTCTGTTACCTTCATTAAATGCAAACTCACCAGGCAGCTCTGCTCCCGACACGCAGCATGATGCTGTTAAAGCAGCTTCACGGAGATGTCGTTCAGATTCACTATTTAGGTACAGTTTAATTCATCTTCCCAAACAACACACATTTGCTTGCCCGTTGTGGCGGCTCACTAGCTAACAAGGACACAATCGGAATGACAGTCCACTTCCGGTGAGCGGTTCCACCGCCAAAAGAGCACTGACAAAATAAACGATGTAGTGAATTGGTTCCTATACGTACCTCTGCTATAATATCTCTTTTCAAATGACACCCTCGTCGTCTGTGTCGGGATTTTTAGGGATAACCATAACAATGTGCACTACATAGGTTTAGGAAATAAAGCTGCCATTATTTCTTCTTTTTATACTGTGTTTTCTCGATTTTTAAATGTCTCTATAGTTCAATATAATTCAATGTTATTTATGTAATGTCAATTGACAACAACAGGTGCCTCGGAGGCTACTAGAGCATGCACCTATAGTATAAGTTTGACCATCCTAGATGACTTCTTTTTTAGTCATTACATTCACAAGATGCTCAGAAAGCGTAACTTTTCAAATACCTCAGGCTTTCGTCTCCATTTCCCTTCCTTAAGGATGGCTTCTTGATAACCAGCCTTTGCCCATTTCAGATGAAGCTTCAATGAACAGTGGCTCACACGGATCTCAGGTTTTTGTTGGATTTTTCCCTATTTTTTTTAAAAAATGCATACGGTCTATGTGATGTAGATCGGACAAGTCGAGGAAAAAAGAAGTAACAGGCCTGAAACTCTTTCCTCAGTTTTTTAAAGAAATACTGCACTTCACGCTGAGATATTTCTAATTTTCTGGAGAAATTGCCTGTTAATGCAAAAGTACCGTTTCATGCCTCGCAAATTATTATCTCCGGCATTTTACGTAGATTCAACTAAAAAGAGGGTTGAAAAATGCGATGGGCTGCTTGCACCTTGCCTAAAACGACCATTTTAATTTGGTTCTTTACCAAGTTGTCTGTTACAAGCAGACAGCATTGCTTTACCCTTTGAGTTAAGTGTCTTTTTATGCTCTAATCAGTCATAGCCCAGTATAAAGAAAGTCTGGCTCCTTGGAAACAAAATATAGGTTATGAGAGGTGACTCAAGACTTTCGCACAACACTAACAAAAGTAATATATTTTAAAATGTTTTAATTTTACATGCAAATAACCCATATCCCAGTTTGGGGGTTCAATTCTGTAAATAGGCAAGCTAATGTATTTTCTGCTCAGGTTGGTTCTTGTTAAATCTTCTTCCACTTAATTTTCTGTAGCATTTCAACCCTCACATTATCCTATTCATGAAAATTACTATTATCATCAAGGTTGCTTTAAAAAACATTTATTGAAAAGAAGGAAATCAAGATAAATTTGAAATACAATCCTCAGGGAAAAAGAACTTGAAATAAATAAGAAATAAATTATAAAGTACAAAATTCTTTAAAAACAATTTACATCTCTGCTAAAAAGTAAATACATATACCCTCTTGCTGAGGTAAGGGACCTGCAAATAATAAGCACAGCAAATAAATTGCCCTGAAAGAAAAAAACAAAAACAAAACCCAGATTGGCTGTGATAAAGTTATTAAATCAACTGGGTTTTTTCCCCCATTCAGTTTGGGTTTCAACTTTTATTTCTTAATTCGTAACAAATACATGATCAAATAGACCCAGTTCCCTGAGGAAACGACATCCACGAGTGTTCATTCACTCAGATTTAATTCAGATTAAATTTAGATTTAATCTAAATGCCATTCGGTGGTGTGTTTTAAATACATGGTTTAAATAAGAGGCCAATGCTAACTGAACAGTTGGTATCCTGTACCTGTTTAAGAGCATAGAGGTTTCAGCATAAGATCCACTGCTTCTATACAGTTGTTACAGTAAAAAGGCAAAACCCGAGTACAGGGAAAAGCAATAGTAGTACTCACACTTTGCACATCTATAGGTGGAACTGTTTGTGTTGAAGTGCACAGTGATGATGCAGCTGAGACTGAAACATTTTGCTCCTAAGCAGCTATGTATGTATGACAACAGGCCTCTGATGTTGAACAACAATGCACATTCTGCTAAATTACATTTACATTTTACATGGAAGTGTTTAAAAAAAACTCTAGACAAAAAAAAAAAAAAAAAAAAAAAAAAGTAAAATACATACACATGACGATCAGGACAAAGATTGCCAGATGATGCTCATATTCTGAATGAGCTAAGCAGAGATGCCTAACCTACTGCAGCTGAATTCCCTTTTTGTGACAGAATTTAATTCAAAGTTTACACACAAGAGAAACCGAAGAAAAAGTGAAAAACAAAACAGAAACAGATTTTTTTTTTCCTTCTTTTTTTTTTTTTTTTAAAGAGAAATCTTTGAAATTAGGATGGTGAACATGTCACTTCATCCAAACTCTAAAGGTTTGGATGAAGTTTATAACACGTTTTTGCCCAAATGATATTAATCCAAGTGCCCTAATCATACTTTGCAAAACTCGATTCAAACTATGAAATAAATGCCCAGGATTTATGCCCCCAAAACAAAGATAATGCAACTCCATAACAAAAGTACACATTAATCCATCAGACAGTACAAATCAAAAATAGACAAATGATTGTAACACAGTACCAAAAAAAAGTAGAAAAAGACACACCAGCCCTTTGATAATTCAAAAACCATAATTCTTTTTATAACTTTCGACTCTTCTGCACACACTAGAAATGTACATCTTATATATGATCCAACCTCTAACATTATTAACATTATCACCACTAAAAACCGTCTTTTGCTATGTTGAAACTGACAGAGGACAGATGAAACCTCTCTCTTTCACTCAGTCTTTTTTTGGAAAGAAAAAAGTGTGATGAAAAGTCTTTGGAAATATCAATAATTGTAATATTGCATTGGATTAAATTTTGTAGGTTTTTTTGCATTACATTCATTCTTAACCTCACAGGTCACCTAGAAAAAAAATATATAATTAATATAAAAAAGCGAGAAAGTCGTGTGACGGCTGTGACCAGTGTCAGAGCACACAAGCCAAATCGCTTTCAGTCAAGATTAAAATATCAAAACATGACGACACACTTTAACCATTCTGCTAATGAGCACAAAAATGCCAATGTGAGTCATGCTTTGAATTCGCATGAATACAAATCATCACATCTGCATCCCATCTATAGAGCCTTCCTTACGCACAAAGTAATAATGAACAATGCATCCAAGGAAAGGTTTATGCAACATGGAGCCCAACTTTCACATGAATGCATCTGAATAGACACTGCTGAAATGGCTTTTAGCACTGGAGCAACCTTACATTATTATTACTAATATGACAATTTCCACTGTATAGAAAAAAAATCATAATCAATGGACCAGATAAATGCTTGAAGAAATGTCAGACAATAACAGCGCTGTTAGGATGTCTGAGAATTCATTTGCTCCATTTTCCCCTGGAGGGATCAAGTTTCTTTTTAATTGTTTTTCTTTCTGTACGGCGTCACATAATCTCTAATGAGCACTCTGAAGAAACTGAACCACTACAATTCACGAAAGGCAACCTGCTGTGCTTTACACTTACACTGATACAGTTAACCTGATTTGTGCAAGTTGGTTTAAAGTGATACTACAGTCTTCCTATACTGGTTTTTAATCTGCCTGTAAAGAAGTTTGCCCATTTCTCCACGTCCATGGCTATAAATGCACAATGTAAAAAAATCTTCATACTCTTTCATATGAGAATGCTCATCTTTCTCATCCATCTGTTTGATCAATAATGACTGAAACCCATTTTAAAAGACTGAACTTTCCCCATTAGACTTTATTAGGGAGAGCCTTCAATCATTTACAGCTCCTTCAAAATCTAGTGGGGTGAGTCTGAAAGACATTTCATGGAGTATTACTGTAAATGCCAAAAAAAAGAGGAGTGAGCATAAATACAGCTCTTGACTCTTTGCAATCAGGCTACGTGTAATATAGAAATTTGGCTGCGTAAACATCCATCTTGTACAGGTTTTGTCATTTCATGATTGCTTTAAAACAGCGAGTGGATCAGTTGCACAGCTGCTATAATGTAGTACAGTATTGTAATCAGTCTTCCATAGGAAGAAATCTCCTTTTAAAACTGAAAATGTAAGCATGTACTTCTGCCTTTTTGGAGCCAATCTAAAAAGGCTTTGAATATGCAGATGCTTAGATTCATATGGTATCATGCATGTGGTTAGCTGTCCACAATAATCAGACAGATTCATGCCGTTTCTGATGTAGATTCTTTCCTTTTTTGTAATACATAAATGTAATGTTAATCTTTCTTAATTCTATAGTTAAGCTTTGTAACTGAAGTGCTATTTCTAGCATTGCAACCATCAACTATCTTCAGAGCGTGGCCATAGACAGCTGGTTTCATGCATGTTTTTCCATGTTTTCTGCAGACAGGACATGGCTCATACAGTAGATGCAAACAAAATATTTATGATTTAAAGTTCCACTAGCAGCCCATAATTCTATAAAGCTTATTACACACTAGAAAACAATTTGAAAGAGTAGAGAGAAGCACAGTAAGTAGAGGCGAGTTTGCTAGATTTTCAGCACTAGAAGGCCAAAGCAGTATAGATCAGCGGTCCCCAACCCCCGGGCCTCGGACCGGTACCGGTCCGTGAGTCGTTTGGTATCGGGCCGCGAGAGTTGAGGCTCAGGTGTGAAATTTATGGTTTTTAGGGTTTTTATCGGTTTTCAGCGTTATTTTGTTATCGTTTTTATCGTTAACTCGGTTTTCCTGGGTCTTTTCACGTGTGTTATGAATAAATCTTTTTTTCGGTACCGGTACTAGTTTTATTTTGTTGTATTTATCCACAACACCTTAACGGCCGGTCCGTGAAAATATTGTCGGGCATAAACCGGTCCGTGGCGCAAAAAAGGTTGGGGACCGCTGGTATAGATGGATAGGGAGGTGCCAAACAGAGGCATTGCTGTTCCCAGTCAGCGTTAACAGCATATGATCCTGACAATTATTATAAAGATGCAATATTCTATGTAAATTCTATTAGTATGATATATTAGCATTAATGCCAGTACTGTTAAGATAGATGAGAATTCAGTCATTTGTTTTAGAGGTAGCATGTTTGGACAAAACAAACAAAAAAAAACCCATAATGGAAGTACATCAAATATTCACTGTTTTTTGTTTGTTTGTTTAAACATAATCATATCCTTCTGCAGCATCAAGGTTTCCCCCCCTATTATTTACCAAGCCATAATGGCCTGACTGAAAGTTGACTGAAACTTGGCATAAATGACACTTAATCCCAATCAATTTGTAAAAAACACTCTCCCTAACCTTCCTAGCCATGGAAATGAGAAGTTCCCAAGAACAGACTGATTTTGAAACAGGTCACATCTAATTATAGCAGGTCAACAAATCATGGAACAAATTTATCTGATGGTAGATTTAAAAAATAATTCTGTATTCTTCAGATGTTTAACATGATCTCTGATAGCCAATTAGATATATGAGTGTGTCTTTACTTCAAAGCAGGAATATAAAGGTACTTCCCCTTATGAGTGTGTAACTGCACAAAGCATTAAATGCAGCCAGTATACAATTGCAAACCTCCCCACAGCTGACTGAAATTCTATATATCTACATTAGCTGCAAAAGAGCACTACACAGTAGCAATTAGAGCTTGCAATATTCACATCAGCTAAGATATGTGCAAATGTCTGTTGAGAAACACATCCTATCCAACGCCGTACTTCTCCATTCTCTGTTTCAGTGTTCTCTGAAACACCTACACATCCCATTCCACTCTTAATCAAAACTCTAGTATTGTGGTCAATATTGTAATCTGCAGACCTTGTTATTTATGACAATCATATAAAAGGAATAACTTAATTAGGGTTAAACACCTTAACTGAGATTTCTGACAGAACACGTATGTGAGAGGCTAGCTCTGGAGTGTAGTGGGCCCCGGCCTCTCTTTTCCACCCCCTTGCACACACACAAAGCGAGGTTATGCTGAACCTGTGTTGAACGTTCATTTGAAGGGGCCAATGCACCATTTTGATGGCTTTTCAATGTTCCTTCTAGACTGAGTTAAATGCTGCTTAGTTTCAGTAAAGACACTGTAATAAAGGAAGATTTCAATTTGTGACATTTAAAGGTGAAACATACAAGACTGGTAGCTTAAAACTGCTTAAAAATTAACAAATTATCAGAAGATTGTATGACAGCTACTGAAGTAAGGATGATAACGAGGTAGCGCCAGCCCGTACTGAAGTGTAATACCGCACTGTATCTCAAGGTGAGACACTGAGTCACTGTTGCATAAAGCCTGCGTCAGTCTAACATGAAGGAAGGAAGAGCTCTTCCCAGAGATTGTATTTTTCTTTTATAAGGTGTAAAACAGTGGAGCCCAACCTGCTATGGTCAGTTTTAGCCTTGTGCTGTTTGCTGCACTTATCCTTCTTTGCAAAGTAAAAGCAAAGTAAAAGCAGCACTACTTCCAGAGGAGCTGCTGCATGACCCTGCAAGACAACACTGACCTTTTCGAGAGTAAGGTGTTCAACATATTGCACCTTTAACGATAAATAAAAAGCGACCTGAGAGCGTGTGTGGGGGTGAACCAAAGAGAGCAAGAGTACTGAGAGAAGTTCAATGTAAATTCATTTGGTAGATGTGTGTCATAGATTTTTTTTTGCGCAATAATACAGTATCTGAAACTATACAGCATTGGAGCACGAACAGTGAAGGCAAGCAGTTATCCCATGACAGTTCCATTGAAATTTACTGAACACACCTCATATGCATGTTTCCTGTATGAAAGGTAGAAGCTGGATAAGCTAGTACAGGCTGTGGGGTGCTAGGAGTTGATTATGATTTGATAGGCAGAGCCATTTTCTGGGCGTGGCTTGGCTTCAGTGGTAGTGGTGGGCTTCGGAGGCCAGTCAGGGTCCACACTGAGCTCCTGGGCAAGGTGCATGTAGCGAGCTTTGGGTCTCATCTTGCGGGGGCAACATTGGCAGGACAGACACTTGTGTCCATACAGATCACTGGCTCCCTGTGAATACCACAACATGAAAAATAATCAAATAAGTAAAACTGCAGAAAGGTTCCCTGACAGACAAAGTTTGTGTGTGTGTGTGTTTTTTTTTAATGAATACTTGAACAGCCAAATCAAACAAAACTGCTACATGCAAAATATAAATATGCTCATATAGTGTCAAAGTTGTAATATGCATATTTCTTGACACTGATAAACTATAACAACTGTGCGTGCATGCAGATTAAAACAAAATTCAGCATGATTCTAGTCTACAGGAGTTGGAACAGACAGCTTAAAGACTGAGCCTTCTCCTTAAAAACAAGCTCATGGATTCAAAGAACAAACAGACAAAGGATCTTTACATTAAAAACATAGACAAAAGTGTAACTTATAAACCACACACTGACAAAGACATTTAAGCTCTGACTATTCAAATACAAACATACTACACTTGATGAGATCCAGTGACAATGTTGAGTGATGCTAAGAAGGGCAGCAAGCAGAGGGCCTGCAGACTACCACAGGGGGTGGGGCGGTGGGGGGGAGGGGGTGTGTGTGTCATACTTGCTAGGCAATGGGAAATATGTATTATTATTATTATTATTGTTATTATTAATAAGAGTAGATGAATGTTTTGCTCAGCATTCTGCATGTCTATTGCATGGAAGCATATCACTTATTTAAATGACCTACAGTACAGAAAAACATTAAAACTACACACATTAGATATGATGAGATTATGGGTTTACTTCACCGAAGGCCAGCGCTGCTTCAATAGCAACAATCTATGACATCTAGCAATAGTTTCAACATTTGATGTCATGTGGCTCAGCCTGAATAAAACTGAGTTACCACGTTTTTAAGCCCTGACCAGAGTGCCCGTTAGAGGTACAAAGGGAGGAGCGTACAGATCAGAAGAAGACTGAGGTTTTGCACATGCACGTGGTTAGCAGTTACATTAGAGGAAAAAAGTGGGAACAGAGAGAGAGAGAACACCACACAAGAGTAAAAAGAAAGGGCTAGAGAAAAAGGTGTCAGATATTTCCAACCTGTGGTGCCGGGGCGGCAGGAGTGACGCCAAAGTTGCCCTGTTTGTCTCGGCTGAACACAAGCTTCCGTAAGACGATGTCAAGGATGATGGTCTATGGGATGGTGCAGTGGGCAGGGGAAAGAATTACAGAGAGTCTGGTTTGATTTCACAAAGCTCCTGTTATAGAGGTGCGCAACTGATTTTTAGTGCCACACTGCTTTAAAGTACCAAGTATAGCAGTTTTTTTTCCTTCCATGAAACTGAGTGTTAATCATTGCATGTGAGGTTAAAATTAAGCTTATTAGTAAGAAGGCCGTGCATGGTTATTGTCGTCTAAAAAAAATACTGCAAATTTTGATGAAACAGAATCGGCTTGCCGTGTTTTTGTCCCTCCAATTCACTTCAAAGATGAATGGAAACTGCACTGTTAGTTTAGGAAAAGGCTCCATCTACAGGGGCATACTAAGCAGTACGTGAATGCAAGGGCAGCCATCTAAAAGGAGGGCAGAAACAGTGATACTGCTCCAACGAGTCAGCAGGCAGGCATTAATAATCCAGTGTCGTGAAGGTTTACAGAAATAAATTCTGAAAAGCATCCTTAATTAGACAAACATGTGGAGTAAAATACCCACAAATGCACATATTGTAACAAAATAAAGTCACATTCTTTAAACGGTTAACTATTAAAAACCTCACACTTTGCTTCTTTCCATTTCTGCTTTACAACACAAAACTGATCTTGCTGTCCAGTTAAATGAGATAAAGATGAGCACACTGCATGAGAAAACAAAATCTGAACATGGGGAAAACATCAGCTGTTACCCAAGTGTTATCATGTGGATCTTACCTCCACCAAAACAGACACAGCAGCATTGACTAAGATGATGAGGAAAAGTTTTAGCCTCCATTCAAACGGGATGCAAACAATCTACACAGACAGAGAAACACTCGTCAATGAAGCGACAAGAAAAAGTTAGTCTTACCAAGACAGCCCTGCCTTAAAGCTTTATGCACGCGCAATACTACAGTAAGTCAAAAACAAAATCAGAATCTCCATTTACATGAATAAATACCAAGAAAAGATGGAGCCTGATGTGATAAATAAAGCTGTATCCTACATTAAAGAATATAAAGTGTGCATTTAATGTCTTCCCACCTCCATAAACTCATTAATGACGTCTACTCGGTAGAACAAGATGAACAGCAGGAAAACATATAAACTCCCAGCAGACAGCACAAAAGGCCCTGTGAAGAAAACACGCAAAAAAAATGTTACAGTTTAGGAGAGTTTACTTTTTTAGGGTATCTATCTATCGATCGATAGATCTATCTATCGATCTATAGATCTATCTATCGATCGATCGATATATGTACACACGTGTATACACACACACACACACACACGCGCGCACACGCACACGCACACACACACACACACAGGTGTTAGGGAAAAGTCTCTTACAATTCTTATAGCTCGGCTGCCTGAAAGGTTTGCCTTTGGAGAAAACAATAGCAACAATGAGATACTGGAAGGAAGAGACGTAGAAGAGGCTGGTGTTCTCATAGTTTTGGATGTTGTGCTCGTCCTCTTCTGTCTCATTTTCAAAGTCCATTTCAATGTGTGATGTGAGGTTGCAGACACTGCGTGAAGACAGAGAAGTCATTAAGAACATTTTCACTCTGTGGTCCTTTTATACTGCATCTGGAAAGTAATCACAGCGCTTCACATGTTCAGAATCTTATAGCCTTTTCCAAAATGAATTACATTCATTTTTCAACACAAAAATTATACACACAAATCCCACAGTTACAAAGTAAAAAACGTTACTTGAAATTCTTGCAAATCTGGTCGCCTCCCTGACTAAGGCCCTGGTGGTTCAAAGTTCTTCAGTTTATGGATGATGGAGGCCACTGTGCTCACTGGGTCTTCAGTGCTGGAGAAATGTTCCTGTACCCTTCACCAGATCTGTGCCTTGATACAATCCCATCTCAGAGGTCTACAGACAATTCCTTGGACATCCTGGCTTGCTTTGCGCTTTGACACATGGGATCTTATATATAGACATGTGTGCCTTTCCAAATCATCCCCAATCAACTGAATTCGCCACAAGTGGCCTTCAATCAAGTTGAAGATCATCTCACATGATCAGTGGAAACAATAAGATCAATTCTGAGTGTCACGGAAAAGGCTGTGAATACTTATGTACATGTTATATATTTGTTTTAATTTTTAATACATTTGCAAGAATTTCATTGTGGTGGATTAAATTCTATTGTGTGCAGAATTTAATCCATCATGTAACATAACATGACAAAATGTGGAACACGATAACATGACAACGTTTAAAACTTATAATGAAACCAAGTTATTATTTGATTTGGGTATTTGTCTGCTACACATTAGAAGTAATAGTCAGTGCTCACTCGGTAAGCGGCGTCCAAACTTTGTACCAGGGCTGCTGTTTGACCCAAAGGAATGTCCAGATCTGGAAGCCCAAGCAGATGAGGATCTGGGTCAGCACAGAGAACAGCAGAGGCCCTGAGATCAGACCTGATGGAGGACGACGGGACACCAGCTCTTTCCACGCTGGGTTCAGACTCACTGATAAGGGGCAGAGTGAATAGTGAGGATTATTACATTCAAAACAAATAAACACACATATCGCTTATCCTTGATACTTTAGTTGTACTTACTGGTAAAGACAATGAGGAGGATGATAGCAATGTCGATGAAGAGGAACTGGAAATCGCCAAGGTTACTTAAAATCTAAAAACCAAAAAAAACACGGTACAGATGACAAAAATCTGAATTCACTGGATTTCATCTAACTAAGCAGGCAGTTTTACGTACAGAGTAGAGGAGAGTGACACTGATGTACTGGATGATGCTGTAGAGGGCCATAAACTTAAACACACAGAAGGAGGTGATAAGAGCAGCACGGCCCTCCCTGCAAAAACAAAGCAAACTATGTCTTAACAACATAACTGGAAAAAAAAAAATTGCTCCCAGAACAACAAATTCAACTCCTCAAAACATTTGAATAATAGTGTGACACTGTGTATATTTGCCAGACTGCAAATTCAGCCTATAAGATACTTATTCTTAATACCGTTTTATTCATTTATGGATCAGCATGTAAATAAAAATACAGACCTGATGAGGTTAGGGACACAGGAGATATTGGGGGTCCTTGAGGTGAAGGGAGATGCTACTGAGGCTTCGAGCTCCGACAGAGAGATCCCACTATGAGCCCTCTTCAAAGCCTGGGTGAGATAAGTTAGCATTATATACATACTGCTGTCAGATTGTGTCCATTACAGAGAGCTGTTGTCCAAATGATGAAGGTGTACATACCCCACAGTCATTCGCGCCATCGCCACACATTCCAACAAAGTAGCTGCGAACACATGAGAACAAACAGTGAATCTTTACTCAGTGTAATGCTTTTTAAAGTCATTGCAAGATCAAAGCTACGATGCCACAAACTTTCAGTTTTGACTTAAAAGCTGATTCTGCTGCTCATTAATGACAAACTGTCCAGCAGCAGCACACGATGGGAATGTTAAATAACAGAATGTTGAAATCTCATTTTTGACAAGTTCAAAGCTAAATCCCATATTTGACTAAATACTCACTCGACACCCTGCAGCGTCTCAATCAGCTGGGTTTTCTGGTCAGGTGCCATTCTGGCAAACACTGTGCCGCGCAACACGAGCTATAAAGCAGAGCACACAATCAGGAGTCAGAAACAAAGACGTATTTGATGCAACTTCTGCTCCATTTTCGTTTGAGCAGTTTCTTACCTTTTGAAGCATATCTGGGAAATGTTCATCGATTACAGCAAATGATTTTCCGTTCATAGCAAAGTGGTAGAGCTCTTGGCTTTTGGGATCATCTATGTGACAGACATCCTCCAGGCTTATGTTCACTTCCTGTTCCAAAGTATGAGAAATTTTAAGAAATGCATCGAGATTTAAAAAAAAACCAAAAAAAACAAAACAGGAACATTCAATAATTACTAAAAACCAAGTCTTTGAACTGTTTTAACAATCAACAAAGACATCTTTATATTATTTAACAAAGGTTCTGAACTCACACAGAAATTCACTATTGAATGTTAAAATCTGCTGCATTTTATCTAATCAATAAATAACTTCTATAGCTTGTAATTGATGTTAATCAAATAACAGGTAATGGGTTTTGGATGATCTGATCACACACCTTTGTTTTGTATTTGATCTGCTGAAAACCTTTACATTTCCTTTAGTAGGCAAGATACTGCTCAATTTATATGTGACATTACGAGCTATGTTTAGCTGAAGTATATTCTGCTGTCTGTGTGTTGTGCCAGTGTTAGAATTAGACCCATCAATTCACCTGAAGTCGGGATGCATTGCGAGGTTTGTCAGCGTATCTCCAGGTGATCTTGGCGGCTTGTCCATCGTGTGGAGGGAGGGCATCGGCAATTATGACTGTGTCCTGGGGAGGGATCATTCCGCAGTCGCGGGCCACAGAGATGGCCGTCAGCATGTTGTCACCTGCAAAGTGATTACAATATTAATTTCGCTATAACATCCCACAATTCAGTCATTTGCTTGTCATGTTTTCATCTTCAGCCTTGGGTTATAAATAAGTTACCCAAGGGTTTGCTTGGCTGTGACTGATGATAGACGATGAATTATGAATGATGAAATACAAGCTCAGTGTCACCTCACCCTAAGTGACACCACAGTAGAGTTTGGGGGCTAATGGAGATGGATGAGCTTGCAAAACAACAGGTTAAAAGTGAGCCAGAGTACGTGCAAACCATGGATCAATTGTGAAACAATCAATTCTTTTTAAGGCTCAAAGTTGAATTTGATTCACAGCCAAGTACAGTGAGTCTAGACAGGAACAGCTGGTTAAACTATACACGCAGAGTAAACTATTGCTGGCATACCTGTGACCTCTCATTTGTTATGAAATGATGGAAAATACCAGCATGTTCTCACCAGTAACCATGACTGTGCGAATGTTGGCTTGATGAAGGTCCTGCAGCACCCCTGGAGTTTCTGGCTTCAGCTTGTTCTGCATGATGATGAGACCCAGGAACTCCATGTTTGCTTCTATGTGATCCCTAATTCAAAGAAAGACATATATGAATGTGTTTGTGTCTAACAAAATCCCCATATTAAACATACATTTCTTTCCAGTAAATTATCTCTCATTAAAATATTTTGAGTAGATATTTTTTTGTTCCACACAGAGCCACCTCCCTTTATTTTCTTATTCAGATCACAGAATGCATGTATTACATCAATGCAAAGTACACTACCTGTTGATGTTCTGGACCTTGTGCCAAGTAAGTTTTGATTCGAGCCGCCGATGAGCGAGAGCAATGACTCTGAAACCCTGCTTCGTGTAGCCTTCCAAAACCGCTGCAAAGTTTTCTGGCACTGCAAAGAAATGAATACAATAACAAAAGAGCCGATCAGTGATTCATCAGTAACAAACAGCAAGAAAAGAAGACAGAAACCCAAGATTTATAGATTCATAGTGCAAGCACCAACACTAAATACTAATTTTGGAGCAACAAAATCATTATCTTGAAGTATGCTCAATCATCCAGGGAAGAAAGTCCCAAAAAGTTGATTCTGCTCATCAGAAAACAGTTTCCAGATGAACAGAATCTACTTTTGGGACAAAATCATTGATATACCAGGACAAAGATACATTTGTAGAAAAATGTATAAAAGAAAAAAATAAAACAAATTGTAAGACAACATGCACATCTCTACATTTTGGACACCTCACCCGTCTCTCTTCTGCAGAGACTAGTCACAACCTCTGGTGCACCTTTCATGTAGGCATCCATACGTTTCTCCCCGAGGAGACGAGCTACTACACTCATTCTCTGGAGCGCTGAAGAAAAAGGGAACTGGCGCACAATACCAATCTCATAGGCTGCCTGCATATGCACACGTAAAGACAAACAAAATAAAATTATTTGTTTATTAGAAAGAGAAAGATGAAATGCTAAAATCGAGTTAAAAGTATACCAGTTATACAAAAAGGCACTATAGAAATGAATAAAACACAAATACTCACATTACTAAATTACTTTTTAAAAATAAAATGAAATGAACAGTTAACTTTGACAGGCATGAAAAGAAATACAACTACTACTTACCGAGAGCTCATAGAGTTCCTATAAAAACAAAAACAAAACAAACACACAACAACAAATAAACCAGTCATTTAGAGTAAAAATACACTGTTCTTTTTAATGTTATAGTAACATGGACACACACACAAAAAAAAAAATGCACGTTTAGATGCTGGACAGATATATTCATATAATTTTATACTTTTTCTAGACTCTGAAGGCCTGTGGTGTCCTGCTAACAACCGGGTTGCTGTACATACCATGTCCTGCTCTGGTGTTACAGCAGGCTCCGGGGGCAACAGCTGCTTAGGCGGTCGAACGACAGTGGGCATGATACGATTATGAAGAGACGTTTCCTCCTCGGTAGCCTCTTCCAGGATCTGGGCAGGTAAATATAAGTAAATGTTTACATTTCATACCAAGAAGCTTTTTAGATGTGCAACATTAAGACATTGAAATAATGCTTACATGTCTTTTAGGCAGAGGTAACATTTACTTTGAATAATCTTATCCAGACATGCCAAAGACAGACTAAAAATCAGAACAGCACAGCTTTTGTATATAATCTAAAACTCGTACACTAGATTAGTACAAAAGAAGAGGACCTTTCTAATCTCGAGCCATCAACATGATTGGAATCACGCAGATGTTTTTGTGTCAGGTTATAAAGCAATAATGCGATAATGCCCAGTTTAGCAAAATTGTATCCAGTCTAAATACTGACAGAGAAGGGAGAATAAAGGGGACACTGCATCACAAAATGGATTCATGAGTCTCATAACTCTAGCCTGCCCTTACAGACATTTAGCTCATGGATAGATACAGATGAACTCACCCAGCCTGTAGCCTCAAACATTTTGAGGTCCAGCGGGTCCCCAGACAGCTGGCCTTCTATTTTGGTAAGTGAGTGGCATGTGGCCATGCAAGCCACAAACTGGGACTTGACAAGATTTTCCTTGTAGGCATTTTCTTCTGACAGGTGGAAGCTGGAGAGGCAGAAGAAGTGGGCGGTCAAGAGAGATTAAATTATACTCCTTTAACTACATTGTGGGAGTCATAAGAAATTGGGATGATCTGATATCGTCGTGTTGGTGTTGTTCCCACATCATCATAATAAATGTTGTTCCAGGTTCAACATTGCAAGTGACCAATCACCTTGTTGTGACATAACACTTCTGCAAGCCAAGCGATTCGTTCAATTATGAAATTCCAATGTTGCAAGAACAATATGTATAATGCTTACCGTTCATTAAAGAACAGTATCCTGAAATGCAAAGAATTCAAATCGCTGGATCGGAGGACAGAGGTGGTTTCTCGCAAGTTAAGTACTTTTCTTTTTACTGCGTTTTTTTTTTCCGAAGTCGCAACAGTATGACGTCACAACAATGTGATTGGTCACTTGCAATGTTGAACCTGGAACAACATTTATTATGATGATGTGGGAACAACACCAACACGAGGATATATCAGATCGTGCAAGAAATTGATTGAGAAATGAGCATTTGCAAGATAAAAACTTTTAATCTATCTGGTAAATAAGTGATTAGGCCTTTAAAATTCAGAGCTATTACAATTCAGTTTTCTAACGATAACCTTAGTACTAGAAAAAAGACATATCATCCAGCCACTGCTTATTACAATACATGATCAGTTTTAGGCATCACTGGGAATCTCAGAGACAAGCAGATTTCTTGGTTTCTGCTTGTATCCAAATTTCTTCTGAGCTGTTTGAAACAACCATGACAGGAACAACACATCCGAGTTGATTAAAAGACTAGTAAATTTCTATGTAATTTAATGTTAACACCCCAGATCCTCAGTGTAATTTGTGCATTTACAGCAACTGTGTCAAACATAAGGTCTGGGAGCCAGAATCAGCCCAGCAAAGACTCCACTCCAGCCCACTGGAAATCTTTGAAAAATGAAATGAAAACTTTATATTTTGTAGTTACTGAATTTTACACATTTATCTGAGTTTTACTGTTCTGACCCATTTAAGATCAAAGTGGGCAGCATGTGGCCCACAATGTAAAATGAGTCTGACATCCCTGATTTAGAGGGATATGAAATGTTACACAGATACACTCCAGTATATTCTAAGCTCTTTTTAACAGTTTATCAGTGGCTGAAATAAATGACACCTTCAGATTTGTAGTTTCTTTAGGCTACAACATGCAGTAAAATAGGCTCACGTTTACTAATTTAGGGCACAGAGCATCTTACCTGCCATTCTCAACTCTCTGGACTCCCCACAGGTCTAACCCATCTTCTGTCAGAGTTCCAGTCTTTAAAGATAAAAGATAATGAAATTCAACTGAATCAACTCGGGGTGATCTTTGCTACCAGTTGCTTCTACATATGACATGGCACTAAAATTCTACAAAGTGACTTAAGCACCGTCTTTTACAACTGATAATCTGAATAAATAAGAGACTCACTTTGTCAAAGCACACCAGATTGATCTGGCCGCAGATATTAATTCTCTGTGGGCAGATGCAGAAAATGCCAATACGTTTTAGGCGTCGCTGTGCATACACAATGCCGGCTGTCATAGCGGCTGGCAGCGCCGGTGGTACTGTTATGGTGACAATGTCCAGGGACTCAATGATGATGGTTTTAGCTGGCACCTAACAATCAAACAAACAAAAAACTGCAGACGTTTGCATGTTTGATAACCCTGATTCTCAACAATTCACAAAGAGCCCATGTTCTTCAGTGCTGAGAGATACACAAATGTATGAGAAGGCTGTCAGTTTTCTGGAGAACAAAATATTTGTTTCTACTGGCCACAGAGGATGACTCACTCTTAGAACAGCTGCCTCAGGCATTTCAACTAACCCTATTAAATTGTATTGCATTAAAAAGGGAAACCATCTGAAAACTTAATCATCTTACAAGATTTTTTGGAGAAAAAGAAAAACTGAAAGAGGAGACCGATCATTCTCCTTTAACTTTCTGCATTACCTCGTTCATGATACTGAGTACAATGGAGTAAACAAAGCCGATTCCAGCCACAGCCACCAAACACAACAGGAAGAGGTAGGCATCGCGGTACAGCTTGAAGTCGGTGGGTTTGGGATAAAGGATGGAGCGCACCAGCTGGCCTTTAGCTGTGCTGAAACCTGAGTGAAGAAAAGGAATTTTTGGTCATTTTTAAGTCTTAGGCCCTTTCTCAATTCTCAAGTACGCGAGTCCGTGCTCGCGTTCTCGGCGAGTCCGGACTTGCCGAGAACGCGAGCACGGACTCGCGATTTGTACAACTGGAACACCAGCATACTTGATGATGTCACAGGTCTGGAGTTTTTACTGCCGTCCCCTCTTAATTTAACTGTGAGTAATATGTTATGAAGCTTAACTTTAATCGCAGCCAAACCGATTTACTCAGGAACAAATAAAACACTGAAATAAACCAAACATTAACATTTAGAAGTGAACTAAGTGACTTATATATCATGTTTAGCCTCAGTAGTGAAATCTCTATTAATAAAAATAGTGTACATGTGTGCCTTAATAAAAACAAGCAGGTGAGATGTTAGAACGCTTTTATTTTTATTTTAGTGGACACTCAATACAATAGACAGCTGCTGGGGTTTGTTTAACCTGAGTAGCGAAAAGACCGCGGGGGGGTTGAAAACGATGTGCCGGGAGTCCGCTGTTCTCGCCGGCTCTAGTGATCCTCGACCTCGCTGTCTGCTATGGAGCTGGCGGGTCACAGACGTCTCCGAAAACGTCGGAGCACGTTTGGAAATATATGATATCTTGATAAATCGAGCAGATATTTGAAGTTTACACAGCTACATTCTCGCTTGAAAATAACTTAAAAGTTTATTTTGTGACCCAGAAAGAGTAATATTTAAAAGTTTTTAGCCGCGCTCGTCCGCCATTGCCGCGTTTGAGTTTTGGACGAAATGCATTCTGGGATATTTAGCTGTACCAAGTACACACAAGTCACCACCGATGCATGCGCGATAAAACGGGCGGAGCGAGAACACATCCGGGAATTTTTCGCGTTCTCGGCTTGATGCGTACTTTGAATTGGAACAGTACTTGCTCTCCGACTGATGACGTATCACGAGTACACGAGAACGCAAGTACGCATATTGAGACAGGCCCTTACTTTCTTTCATTCTGTCATTTGAACTGAGGCAAAATGTTCTGACCAAATGGACTTTTATAGATCAAACAGCAAGCTTGTTGTTCTAAATTGACAAACCATTTTATTCCAGCCAACTTTATCAAGCTCCCACTTTGCAGTAAAGTAAAGGATTTCATTAGAGACTATGTCACTAACTTATGGTAAATGGTAAATGTCCTGTATTTGTATAGTGCTTTACTTAGTCCCTATGGACCCCAAAGCACTTTACACTACATTCAGTCATCCACCCATTCACACACACACACATTCACACACTGGCAATGGCAGCTACATTGCAGCCACAGCTGCCCTGGGGCGCACTGACAGAGGCGAGGCTGCCGGATACTGGCGCCACCGGGCCCTCTGACCACCACCAGTAGGCAACAGGTGAAGTGTCTTGTCCAAGGACACAACGACCGAGACTGTCGGAGCTCGAACCAGCAACCTTCCGATTACAAGACGAACTGCCAACTCTTGAGCCACGATCGCTCCTTATAGGCTAAATCTCAGTGCCCCATTTTATTTTAAAGATCTGGATTATTATAATCACATTAATCATTAAAGCACTTGAATCCAGACCCCCAAACTAACCTGTGCGCACCACTACAGCCTTGACCAGTTCGCCTGTGTAGAAGCGGGTCTGGATGACATTGGTGCCACAGAAGAGTGTGTGTCTCTTATGCTCCTCTGTGTTGTAGGCACTACCAGCCTCCTCCCCCCTATCCCCTGGCACTGGGTTTGGGAGGTTGGTCTTTGTCACTGGAACGCTCTCACCTAATGAGGATTAAAAGACATTAGCACTGCGTCCAGAAATACATAAGAGGAAAACCAGACTGTTTGGAACTTGCAAAGAAATAAAATTTGAAGAAACAAGTCTTTACATGCGCTTCTCTACCAACCTGTAAGCATGCTTTCATTGACGATACAGGTGCCACTGACCAACACGGCGTCACATGGCATGATGGTCCCATTGCTGGGGATGACTATCACGTCACCGGGCACCAGATCAGTAGACAAAATTTCCTCGATATCTGCCAGGAAATATGTGGTAGAAACAAAGTGAGTGAATGTGTGCAATCAGATACAGACATCATACCTAAAACAGGAGAGGTGAGAAATGTATTCCAAGTGTAGACAGTGGACATGAAAGGCAACAGGGATGTAATAAACCTAAGGCAGACCCGACCACTCGCTCATTCTTTTCAACATATTGTTGTCGTCCTTTACAGACACACACCACAACAACAACAGTCAGTCAGCACAGAGTTGCAGATGCTGTGCAGGTGTGTCCGCCTCCCCTGCAGCAGCACTGGCAGCAGCCCCGCCACAGAGATATTTTGTGTTTAAGAGCCTCATAGTCTTGTTCAGCACTTCTCTCATTAATAATGCCTCTCTACGCAGCAGTGGAAAAAGCTGAGGCATCATAAGCAGTACCTTACAGTTTATGTGCCCCCACAGCTATGTCTGACAACTCTAAACCCAAGTTCAACCACCCTCCTTTGGACAACTAATGACATGCATTTTGAGATGCTAAGGTGATGGTATTGTCATCACTTCTGCAAACACAAACAGAACCTTTTGTGCAGAATAACAGACCAAACTGTCCATCCTTATTGTCATATAGACTCTAACGTTGCAGTGTTTCACAGCAGAGGACATTTAGAGGGCAGCCAGTGCAGGGTCTGGCCCGGCATAAATGCAGAAAAATCCCTGTTGTCAGATTTGGATTGGAAATCACTTTTTGAAACTAGCTGAATATAGAATGCCTGCTGCAATAATTTTTGAATCTCAAACAAAAGACAAAATCAAAGAAAAAGTTTTACAAACCATTATTGGCTCGGCATACGGACACACGAACAATACTGTGAGCTGCCACCATGTCATGAAGCATGACGTATTGCTGGAGAAAGAGAAGAAAGATAACAATGATTAAAAAACCTTTTAAATCCCATGAACATCTGTGAATTGCAAGGATGTTTTCATTTGAGTTAGTCAACCATGAGCCAGTAAACCACGTGCATGCGTTGGCCTGAAAACGCTAGATTAGATACTCAGTTTAGTCACTGGTATAAATCATAATGGTAGAAGGAAATAAGAAGGGAAAAAAGGTCTTCAACAGGCAGTCGTCTGATTCTGTGGTACTTAATGTAATGTTCCATATAAATGAGTCACCCTTTAAAGACGTTTATCTGAGACTGAAAACAAAAACAATCGTAGGAACACCATCAGGCAAAAACACAGCTGGACAAACCGGGCTTAGGCCCCATTGCTAATGAGGTGGGAAAAAAGCAAAAGCTAAGTAAGCCGTGATCATTGTGTTTTGACATAATGATACAATAAGTAAATCTAAGGATACGTTATCAGTGGCTGATATGACATAAATACTTGAATAGTTTAAGTTATTCCAAGGATGCTGAAGATTTTCAAAACAAGTGTTTATATTAGAAAAAAAGAATCAACCTGTTTCTTCTTTCACACATTTGCTGATTAATTCTGTATTAGTAGATCTCTGTGCTAAAATTTAGCTTCATTAAACAAAATCTAAGTATTACAGAAAAACAAAGTGAACTAATTTTCAATCCACTGACTTTAAATTGCTCCTGACAGAAATACGAGTTCAATTCAAGCTCATGATGTTGTAGAGCTCACCTTTTTGATGGTGTACAAAGAGGTAGCTATGGATATGACCGACATTAAAACAATGGCCACAGCATAGTAGTAATACTCATCGGCACTCCACAGGATCACACTGAAGAGTTGGAAGATGTAGAAAGGGTTGAGGACCTGCAGAAGAATTTAGAGAGGAATCGGTATGGCAAGCAAAGAGGTCAAATAAAATAAAACAAAACAAAGAGAGAAAACCAGAGAAAGATCCAGAAATCACACGAAAACAGAAATATTTGAAAATGTTGAACCAGTACAATTTCCTTAAATAAAAAATAAAAAAAAATTTAAAACATCTTTTCACTCATCATACGCTGAAATGATTAACAACCTACTTCAGCTAATCGCATTAACATGAAAAAGTAGCAAGACAGCAGTACATAAGCACGACTCTGTTCTGACAGAAGAAAAGGATTTCTGTTCTCAAATTATTATACGTGTGCCACACAATAAACTAATTCACTAATATTTGGTGCAAGGTGTCAATAAACCCACAAGATGAAAAGATGTCTCTCACACAAATTCATGCTGCATACAGAAACTCAAACTTTGCTTTACCTCTTTGATAAGCAGCTTGAAAACAGAAGGCACTTTCACTGCAATTTCATTCACTCCGAAGAACAGTCTCCTAAAAGACAGGAAGAAAAATTGTATTTAGTTTGTGTGTAAATACCAAAGACTGTGGATATTCCTCCTCCACTGTTCAGTAACTCCAGTTACAATATCAGGGCTTATAGTTTTTAACCCCAACAACTGAACAACAACAACTCCTTGCACCTACAGTGCCGTACAAACTTGAGTGACTTTGTCTTTTGATTGAATGTTACCTGTACTCCTGCTGGTTCCTAGTCAGGCCTGTGCTGTGCTCCGAGTGGAGGGTGGAGCAGCTGACCTGCAGATCCTCCAGGCCACTGTAATAGGAACATTGGAGGAGATACTTTAATTCCACATAACCGCAACAGCAAAAGCAAAACAAGTATGCAAGTTGCTATAAAATGAAAATCTTCTCCCCCTCAAGTTTTTTTTGTTAGTCAACATACAGAGCAAGAGACATATATAGTTGTCATTACTGCTGTGTGCAACCTTTGAAGAGTTTACTTAAGAGGATTCTGCAGTGAAAATAAAAAGTTATATAGTTATAAAAGAATGCTTACGTTAAAACCTCAAAGTTCTGTTTCTCGTTGTTCCAATAATACTTTGTGCTATGAAAGGTAAAGTAGCGAATCTGAGGGGAAAAAAGAGCAAAGGGACCAAAATAAGAGACAGATTTATTTGGCAAAAGTAATCATATTTGTATTGTTGTCCATAAAACAACCCTTCAATGAACTTGAACGACAGTCACATTCATTTATGTGCTTAGTGCATTTCCAGTTTATACTACAGATTTATGTTGAGACAAGTGTTGTGCCTACCTGCGTGGGCTGGTAGTCTGCAAATTTTCTGATGAGCTCCTGAGCAGGGCTGCCATCGGAGGGGTGAGCAGTGTGTCCGTTGGCCTGAGGTGGGGAAGCAGAGGAGGAGAAGGGGCAGGAGAGGGAGGAAGGAGAGGAAGGGGAGGAGGGGGAGGTGGTCTGGGTCTCCAGGCTGTGGAAGGGGTTTCTCCCTGGGGCAAGCATCACTCGCACCCTGGCCAGGAACCAGCGCCGGAACTCATCCTAAACCACCCAAACAAAGTTAATCTAGTGAATTTCTGAGAAGCTTCATTAAGTAACAACAAATTTCCCCCTATTAAGTGCAATATTTATGAGGAGGAACAACATTATTCTATATGTCAGTCTCCATTTTTAGTCACTGGGAAGTGGGGTGAGAGCTCATAACTATATTTCCATTAATATAATGGAAAAATACAGATGTGAAATCTTTTATTAAAATAATAATAATAATAATAATAATAATAATAATAATAATAATAATAATAATAATAATAATAATGTAGACAGACAGAAATCAACACAAAAAAAACAACAAAGAAAAAGCCCACAACTGTGTTTGCACGTTTTAAAAATAAATGTTAATTATTATCATTATTATTATTTACTAGTCTTCAAAATAGTTACTTCTAATTACGTCTTTACCATTTTTTTTCATGAATTGGCAACACCAAATAAAAAATAAAAAAGAAGCCAAAATTGTTTTAATATGTTTTGATTAGTTTGTTGATAAAATGTCTACTCTCTAAAATCCACCACTTCCTTTCACAATTTCTTGATTAGATTTTTTCCAACCAAATATTAAAAACCCATTTAATACAAAGAAAGAGAGAAAAAAAAAAAAGAAAAACTTATTTTCTAAGTAAATAATTTTTCTCTTTTTTGAATAATAATGACTCACTGCTGCTTTACTTGCTACCTACCGTGGAGCGCAGCAACACCACTTCGGCATCACGGGCTGTGGTACGAGTGCAGGTGGACTTGACGCACCATTCTGGCATCCAGTAGAGCACCAGGAGAAGGAAGCCCCCTGTACACAGCACCCCGAGGCCCACCAGGGCCATCTGCCAACGACACAGACGGTAGCCCTGCAGCTCCTTAACAAAAAAAAAAGAGAAAACAGGAGCACAGTATGGCACGTTAGGAAGGAATCGTTTTTTCAATATGCGTATATGTGAAATGAAAAAGACACATACCACCTCCTCCTCTTCCCCCTTGTTGACAATCTTGAGGTCTTCCTTCTCCATGCTGCAGAACAGTTTGCCAAGCCCCTTCCTTAGTCACTGCAAACAGAACAGGCAAAACGTCAACGGTGAACAGTGCGGGAAACATTTAAGCTTCACAGCAGGCTTTGAAACCGAGAGCTCAACAGCACAGTGTCGGAACAAGTCACAAGATAACACCAGATTATTTGTTTAAATTTAAGATTGACTAATCAAAGACCTGTAAAGTGCTTAACAATGTCAAATGTCAAAGACAAATGTCAAAAGCAAATTACAACTTTGGAAAGCAAGTTTCTGTCTTTTTAATCAATATTCTTAACTCAATCTTCTTGACTGAAGTGACCAGGGATTTTGTATTTAAGCTCCACGTGGTAGGTCGGATATTGCTTAGGAAGGAAGATGAATTTCTGCATCATTCACAAGATCAAAAAAACATTTACCAGCACTCAAAGTATGCACTTTAAGCCAAAGAGGTTTGGACCAGCGGAAGTAACGGCAACTACAGGAGGGTTTTAATCTATAACACATATAGTCACACATATAATCTATAGAATATATAGTTTTAGCTAGCATATCATACACATGTTATACTCGCTAACCCTGCGAGCAAGCTATATATTTTATTTTTAGATTTCTTGAAAGAAATATCACTTGTGGATTTTTTCCCCCAATAAAGTTTGAAGTGACAAATCCTCACCCCCCACCTCCCTCTTCACCCACGACTGCAGACCTGCTGATGGTTCCAACACCATCATTAAGTTTGCAGATGACACCACGGTGACTGGCCTCATCAGTGACAACGATGAGGCCGCCTACAGGGAGGAGGTGGATCGTCTGGCTGAGTGGTGCGACACAAACAACCTGCTGCTTAACACCGAGAAGACCAAGGAGCTCATCGTGGACTACAGGAGGAATGCTGACCCACATCCACCCATCCACATTAAGGGGACGGCTGTGGAGCGTGTGAGCAGCTTCAAGTTCCTGGGAGTCCACATCTCCGAGGATCTCATCTGGATGACCAACTGCTCCAAGCTGGTCAAGAAGGCTCACCAGCGCCTCTTCTTCTTGAGGACTCTGAGGAAGAACCACCTGTCCTCAGACATCCTGGTGAACTTCTATTGCTGCACCATCGAGAGCATCCTGACCAACTGTATAACAGTCTGGTACGGGAACTGCTCTGCCTCGGACCGGAAGGCGTTGCAGAGGGTCGTGAAAACTGCCCAGCGCATCGCCAGAGCACCACTTCCTGCCATAAAGGACATCTACAGGAAGCGGTGTCTGAAAAGGGCTGGGAAAGTCATCAAAGACCCCAGTCACCCATCACATGGACTCTTCACCCTCCTGCCCTCTGGGAGGCGCTACAGGAGCCTCCGGACTAAGACCACCAGGTACCGGAACAGCTTCTTCCCCACAGCTGTCAGACTCCTGAACTCTGCCTCCTGACATCTGACCCACCTTAACACATGGACTGAACATACACACACCCACAACCACCTACACACACACACACAATGGACAACTGTACCCTCAAACACACAATAATAACATGGACTGAACCACCACTCACAACCACTAGCACTTTATATAGCCTCTGTAGAAATTATCCACATATCTCACTTAACTGCACTACTGTATAGTTCTGTGTAAATAATCATTCTGTACATACGATAATTTTTAATTCTATAACTGTTCACAACTTGCATAGTTCCCATTTCTGTATAGCTGTATATCTCATATTTCTCATATATCTCAAGTTCTTTATTTCATATTTCTGTATAGTTTTTTTTTCATATATATATCCTGTTCATAGCCTGTACATAGCTTGTACTCACTACAGCCTGTACATACTTATGGTTACAGAATATTCATAACATACTTCATACCGTGTACATATTACATACCGTAATAGACCCATTTCTGTAATATACTTACATATCTATATTATTGCTAATATATATTGTAATATATCTATATCATGGCTAAAGCACTTCTTGATGGATGCAAACTACATGTCGTTGCCCTGTACCTGTGACATGTGCAATGTAAAATAAAGTTGAATTCTATTCTATTCTATTCTTTTCTGGCTGCCACTTCAAACAATACTGTCTTTATTTCTGTGGCTCTCTCTTATTATGAATCACTTTGTGGCAGAATACACTTTAGACAAATGTAAATGAAAGCATCGCTGTATGCCAATTGTAAACTGCAGGCATGTGCCAGTCAGTTTAGAATAGTTCCCATTAACTAATTTCACTTGGTAAGGATAAAATTGGAATAAAATATAAATTAAAACATTATGGACATAAAGTTAAGAACATGTCTATGGATACATTAGTGAACCGTTTTGTTTTTTCTATCTCTGTCCACATACAGTCGTGCAGCATTTACACTGGGTTAAAGAGAATTTAGCAAATTACAAATTCAGATGTAGACTGTAGCACACAAAAAATGGCCCAGCACTTCCCAAAAAGCTGCTCAACCTTAGTACACCTGAGACTATCTCTTAAGACTGTCAATACACCCACACAGTCTGAATGACTCATCAAACTCATGCATTACTCCATATCAAACTTGTTGCTCCATTCCCCTCTCAATTCCCAAGAGGACTACTCATCCCGTACAGAAGGAAAATTGCCAGTGTGTTTGGATGTGCATGTGAATTTTGCTGCATTATCCACTGAACAATCTTTGTCAAATGATTTCTAAGGTGCTTGTAAACACAAGTTAGGCTATAGACAGTTTCACTTTTTACTTAAAAAAACCCCAGCAAACCCTCACTAAGTAATATTACAGACAGTTGATCAGGTTCACTCCAGAGGGGCTAAATGGGGCTACTTGGGGAAACATGGCACACAAAGATACAAATTAATGTTTCAAGAAGTAAGGCCCAGACATTAAAACAGTGCCGCATTTGACCATTTCTACATTCCACAAAAGACAAGAGAAAGTAAAAAAGAAATCGGAGAATCCAGCTTCTCTGATTACATCGGGCACCACTGGTGGGGTGTGGAGTAACTGAAGGTGTAGCTCTGAAAGTCAAGAAAAACAAGCCTCTGACCATCTGTACCTACTTATACACAATAGTTCTGTGTAATTACACCCAAACCAAGGACTGCTTGACCTTTACCTTCCACTGTGCTAGTCTTATACAGGTCAGTATAGACAGGAGTCAAAGTTAACTGAAGTTAGACTCAGGTTACAAGCCTGAATATTAAATAGCAAAATACATCAGTACACACAAAGATAAGCAAATCCAACGAGGTATTAAGTCAGGCAAATGGTTAGGATACCCTCTCTGACAGCAATTATCACTGGAGAGTTCTGGTATGATATGTCAGGACAGAGTGCCAACAGGGCCACCCTTCTACTGCATCCAACGCCCTGTATAACCCAATTATCCTATATCACTGCCTCGCACACTCAGATCTTATCTGCCTGCTGCACCCGGGTGGACTTTTTCTCTGGCATACTGCGGGATATTTTGCTTAGGACCAAGCCCTTCCTTGTATTTTTCAATAGCAGCCCCCCTAGCCAGCGCTCAGCGGTGGCTGCATAACAACAAGAACATTCCCTCCTAAATTTCTGCTATAACTGGAAATGCCAACCCAAGTACATCATGGACACAAGCACCCACATGACTGTCCAGAAATGCATTGGGAAGGCACAAGCACAACCCGATTGCATTACAGAACCATAGAAACATATAGGTTCAGTTAATTAGTTCCTGTGATTACCATGGACCAAATGGATTTAAATTTATTAACGGGAATCATTTCATCTTATTTTAAAAGCTTGTACAGATTCTCCCACATACAGCTTAATAATTACAAGCCATTTTTTCCATTTCAGTATTAACATCCTTATTTTCAAGGACCAAACAGTCTTGGGATCTGGTGTAGGTGAAGATGATATAGAGTGGGGAAAAAATACTCATGAGACACCCAGAAAATTTGCCAAGACAAAGTTTGAAATAAATGGAAAAAAAGAAATTAATGTGACAATAGTTAGCATCAAGGAGGATTTATAGGCAGAAAGCATGCTTGGCAATCTTTCCATAAAACTACATGCATTTAGCTTGACAACAATCTAAGATTAATCAAAGATTTTTGTACATAAAACTCTGGTAACAGAGAGTGGTGTCATATGCTTTGGACTGTTAAAGGTTACACCTGAGTCATTAACTATTTTGTATTAAAGTGGTACTACAATAGAACCCTGTGGCACACCTCTGTTGACACTAATGAGGCTGGACTGTAAGCCATCAGACCCCACAGCTTGTATACCACAGCTGAGACAATTTGCCACCAAAACCAAAAAAAGATGCCTCATAAGACAGTCACGATAAAGAGTATCAAAAGCCTTAGATCAATGACTAAATATAATCAGGTACTGTTTTGTACCCCAAACAGAAGAATGACAAATAAATGACACATTTTAAAATAGAGTACTATGTTAAAAATGACCTCAATGACATAACATGACATAACATCCAAATATAAATTGCAGCTAAAAAGGATTACAGAGTATCAAGTTTATGTGGTTACTGAAACCAAGACTGTTACGTAGTCTATCCAGATAACAGAGGGTGGTGACCTCCAATTACAGGTTCCAAACAGACAACAGCGGTTGAAACCTTACCAGACTTATGACCCCATTTATGATTCAAGTGAAGCTAAGAAAAAGTCGAGTCAACTTTTTTTCCCCATCTGCCAGGTCAGGAATGGTTACAAAGTAAATAAATAAGGTGTATGGAAATATTGCAACATAATAAGAAAATTGGGTATGGTTAAAAGTTTGCTAAAATGCCGTAACAATAGAACATTTTGCATCATAACAGAGAGAAGAAAAATATAGTATTCGTTGTTGCCTTCCTTTTACTTAATTCATGAAGTAAAACAGCAGCTGGTCATCATATTTGCTGTGCAATTGACCCCTTGGGGATTAATCAGAATCAGAATACTTTATTGATCCCTAGGGGAAATTATTAACACTTTGGTTGTCTGGTAATTAAAATGAAGATTTTTTTTTCGGATGGTGTGGATAAATTAGATATTGAAAACCACAAAAAGTTGAACATAACTAAATTACTGCTTAACGTGAATGTTCAACTGATTCATATTAAAGCATGCCTCGGCAGATTTCAGCAACATAACTGAGTGAGTATATCACAAGTCTTTTAACAAAATTATGCTTTTTGAAGGTTTCTGTGCACCTACCTTGAGAGCCAGGGACAAAATGCCCCAGGCGGTCCTCTTCCCCACAGTTAGCTTGCTCTCTAACCACACTAACCTGGAACCCTGGATGGAAAGATCCAAGAGAAAAAAAACATTAAAAATTACATCAAACAATCTACATTACAATTGATTTCCAAATATTCTGAGTCTTAGGTAGGTTGAAGGTTAACTGAGGATACACATTTACAAACCAATATTACCAAATAGCCAAAACTGTTCAGAGCTTCTCCTTAATTGTCGCTTCATCAAGATAAAGAAAGATTGCTTCAGAATTTGATTGTAGTTGATCATTTGATTTGGTCCTGTTGCCACCTTTTCCAACAACACTTCAATTCTTCTTCTTCTTCTTTTTTTTTTAAAGTTAAGTAACTAAAGAATTAAATAAATAAAAATGGGTTAAATGTGAGTTTAGTCCAAAACCTAAACTGGCACCACTGTGGAATAAGAAGTCTGTTCATATAAGATGGATCTGTTGGGTTTCCAAACTTAAGTTATTCATTATGATGTTGTACCCATCTTAATAAAAGCTTTTGACCTATTTTACACCTGAAATTATTCAACGATTTACTGTGTGACAAACTGTTCATTTGGTTTTGTTATTTATTCATTACTGAGAATATACAAGCATGTTGTGGCCTCCAAACTAAATATTGAGGATGAAACAGGTTCCAGTTTTACATCTTCCCAAGGACTTCAGAATCTCAGTACTTCAGGTGCCAAGATGATAAGAAATTTTTTCCACTTCACTCCAAAGTTTAGAATTACACCAGCCAATTGCTCAGCAGATAAGGTATGCCTCCTGCTTTGAATACGAGAGTGACAGGAGAAACTAGTATTCTCACTGGAACACTGAGGACCTTGTGTGAGGCCTCCAGGAACCAACATGACTTCACAGATATTTATAGATCGCTTGAGCCCAGCCTAAGGCCACATTGTTGTCTCTTATCTAATCAAATAAGAGACAACAATGTGGCCTTAGACTAATCAATCTGCCATTGTATTAATAAGCAATGTTTGCTTGGGGAAAAAAATAAAACATGAAGCAGCTGTTGATCTTTTTTTCCCCAAACAAGAGAAAACATTGCAATCATCCGAGTTCCTGCAAAGACTCTGTAAGATGAAAAAAAATCCACTTAATATAAATTTATAAAACCTCAGAGGCTCAATCATGAACACCTATTTGAGTCCTAAAGCATCTATGATCCTGTACAGCTTTTACACAGCCCAGTACCTTATATAACCACAATATTGTAGGCATGTATTTGATTGCGGAGTTTATGGCTTTAATATGCAAACAATCATTAAAGTCAGCAAGTGGAACATTACATATGGCCAGCATGGAAACAAATTCTACCAAAGTGGGCTACCAATGTTTCTCGATTTTTATTCTGTGAAATATTTTTTAGTTACTGTATCAACTACAAAAATTGTTAGAAAACACTAAAATATGTCATCAAAATCTTTGATGCAAGTACATCCACTTACATAAAATTTACACGGCATACAAGAAGCGTCCAGAGAACCGTTCTTGTTCTCCATTCTTTTCTTTTTTTTAACAATAACAAATGATTAGCGGTCAAAGATTCACTTAGCATGTGGGATTTAATTAAAAATACTGCTTGCACATAATGCTCGGGCACTTCGTAGATTTTTATCTTAGCAAAGAGACAAATAAATAATGAGAGTAGACATATACTCCTTTCCCTTTCTGTCCTGTTCTACAACACACAAGACAAAAAGGAAAAAGTGAACAATGAGCCATGACCTAATGACATAAGTCTATAATTCGTGGAAGCATTTGGAGGAAAAAGTGTTTTGTTGCCATCATACTCTGAACTCAATGCGCTTTCTTTATCACTTCCCCTCCTACTCATTGGGTATTAAAGCCAAACTATGTTTCCCATCATGAACCAGTCATGTTGTTTATCATTGTAGCTTCTGGGTTCACTTTAAAAAATAAATAAATAAAATCTTTTAACTACCTGCCCTTCCTCTCCTGTGTAGACTAAAAGGAGTTCCTGAGACAGCCTTCAAAGTTCTCCACCACATAACATAAGTTTAATAAATAACTGAATACAATTTTAACTTGCTTGTTTTACCTAAAATGTATGTTCCATTCATGCACATAGAGCATCTACTGCATCCTTTGGGTTTAGGTACATACACAGATATGAAAAAAAAAACAAACAATGATGTAAAGTGTTGACTTGTTGGTTATAGTTAATCAGTTTTTGTTTTTGTTTTTTTTTTTACATCTGACAAAGTCTGTGTCAGACTTTGTTACAGAGGTAGCCCCAAATTTAGGAACAAGCGCCTCAACTTGTTTTGGCTGGTCTCTCTGGGATGCCACAGTGACTGTTGCAAACTGTCACCTAAAGCAACGAAAAACTATTGCAGTAAACAGTGCATTTCCTGCAGCACGAAATAAACGATAGAGTATAACATAAAACGATAGATAAAGTTGTCATCTGATATATTTTGTCAATCTGGGGGAGCATCACAATGGCATAACGATTATAACGCACAACCACAAACCACATGAAGCCTAAACTTGCACACACAGAAAATAAGAAAGAACTGCAAGGCTGAGGCTGTGTTGAGCATTCCAATCTTCAAATCTTTAAACCCGACCTTTAAAAAGAAACTCATAAGACTCTCAAACGTGTGCTGACATGCAATTAAGAACAGGAATCCAATTTGTCTGAAGTGCTGAAGCTAAAACTTATCAAAAATAAGAAGGATTTGAGTGGTTAAATGCTTCATTTATTCAATACAAATCTTGAAATGATTTCAGTGTGTTCATCGGCACGTATAAAGACATCAGTTTAACCACGACACAGTAACACCAACTCTGATCACTAGTTGCAAAATGTTAACAGTAACTCTTCTATCTCATACCTGCCCTGCTCATATTCAATTTTAATGCGATTAAAGAAAGATCAGGAGTCTCCCCATGTATGAACAACAGAATTAATAATGATAGCTGTGTAAGGAATCTGAAGAAATCCAAACATTAGTTATGGTTATAATCGCAGCAATCACACCAGGGAGCCATGTCAAATTCATTCAGCTGCAAGACATCAACCAGAAACACACAGCTTAAGTTGTTTTTAAAAAATACATGAAAAAAAGTCCTGCAAAAGATGGTATCTGTTTATCTCAACATCATGAATTCTGTTAGGAATTACCTAAGTCACAGAACCTAAAACTCACAGAGGAACTGTTACAACTTCTCCATGTTATTCGAAGAAATGTCCAGCCGAGGAGCTTGAAAAACTGGTCTCAAGACAAACTAGGAAAACTGGCTTAGTTTAAAGGTAGTTAAAGGTGAGATCACCTTACATCATATACTCTTGCACCTTACTGCAGAAACAAATATAACAAAACAAACACAAAACTGTGAAGAGAGCTGCTGAAATGATGTGCCATCGTCATCTGTGTCAGGTGAAAACGGACTTCAAGGGATGACTCCAGACGGTGAAAGACAAAAAAGAAAAGAAAAAGACAGCTTGGTTTCCTTTCCTATGGAAAGAAAATACTAGAGGGAAAAGCCTGGGAAAAACTTTAATCCTCAAGATCAAAAGTATGCTAAGGTTCAAGTCTGACCGCATGATCTTGGATTAACAGGAAAATTGTTTGAAACTGTGCTTTTCACTTTACAGAGGTGTGTACTAGTACACAATTTCAATTAGGTATTAACTTTTTCAACACGGTCGTAACACCAAGACAGCTTATTTACACTTTCCTATCCTCATATGAGAAACGAGTGAGGAAAATAACCCAAACAGTAGCCACAGTCTGCCAAGTCACAGGGCTGGACTGCCAGCATCTGGTATATTCGGTAGGTACTCTGATTACATGCTACAAGCTAACAGAGTAAAAGGTAGAATTACAGGTCATTTTTAAACCTACAGTGTGTCAGCAGCAAAGGAGCCAAGTGTCATTCAGCATTTCATACATGTAATGGTAGTAAAGCTCGACTTCAGCAGTTGTTTGTTATTATGAAACATCAGTTTAGGAAACCCAAAACTTCCCCTGTGTCAATATAAGTGCGTGGCTCCGCTACTGCAAGGTGGATTAGTGGTACAACTGTGCTGTTAACATGCATTACGTATTTTAACCCGGTATATGGAAAGTTAAAAAAAAAGTTTATATATTCTTTTAATATAACCAATGATCTAATTATCTTTAGAAGATGCCTCTTGAATAAATGGACTGGTTCTTTTATAGAGCTATTCTACTCTGAGTAATCAAAGTGCTTTATATAACTTCCCTCATTACCCATTCACACCGATTCATACAAGCACTTTTATCTATGGTTTACTCAACTCAGTCAACAAGTGCTTTTTATCTAACATTCACACACATTCATACTCCAATAGATGCATCAAAGAGCAACTTATAACTTAGTAGATGACCTACTCTACTTCCTCCCACAACAGGAGGACTGTATCTAGATTACACTCATATCACTTGTGACAATTGATTATGCTGAAAGAGCCCGACGGGTGCTGATAAGAGCAAGCAACAGTCACGATCTGCAAATAAGCTCTGCCATATATGCCTAATAACACCTGATAAACAATGCTCTAAGGTCGTACAGTACATGTTTGGCAAGATGTTTTTGGTGTTTTTATGACCTCACTTTGCTACCTAAAGCCTTAAAAAGTCTTAATCAACATGACATTGCTATTCTCAGGTTTGCACTGGTCTGTTAAATTTTACAGTTGTTCCTATTTGCCGCGTTCTCACTTTTGCTGAGAACTTGAGTGTTCTGGTCTTACTGAAGGCAAACTGTGATACCAGCAGTAGAAAGCTGTGTTTCTCTATCACACTGCTCCGAGGCTCCCACATCAAACAGCGCTGGGCTGCTGAGAGGACTTTTACCATGTCAGGATATTTCACATCTCTGCTCTGAATTAACACTGGCAGGCCTTCCATCACAGGTTGATGTGTTCAAGCTCACCTGTAAAAGCCCTACAGGCACTGGCTCAAAGGACAGTGGAATACTGGCACCAAACTTCTTAATTTAAACCGCTTTCAAGTGCTCAGCTCGACAAGACCTCAAGCTCCCTCACAGAGAAGAGCCAAGTCCATGGGTAAAAGGGCAAGTTAGCTTCTTAGTTCTTCAATTCTTCTTTATCCAGTTTAAAACAAAAAATAGTTTTAAGTGCTCATAAGTACGAAATTTACCCAAAAGATAAACAGATGAACAGACATAACTACAGACCTATCTTATTTACAGACTGGACCAATAGGAATGGATATTACTCCACTCAACTCAACGTTCATATTGTCACTAACTATAGTGATACTGAAGATAACACTGGCTCTGTTAAAGTGAAAAGACATCAAATATTTACAAATATATTATCTACTGAGACACAAAGAAACTGGAACTTTAACAGGACATGTTTTGCTGGCTCAGTAAATCCAAACAACTTTCTCATCCTTCCACTACTGAAGCCTTTTTTGGACCCAGTCATATGTAAGTCCTATCACTTATATATGTATATAAATAGCAGCCTGCAGTCTGAATTATTGAAATATACACCATCTACAGCACTGACAATACCGATACCCTGGCCTTGGGTATCTATCAATACCAAATATAGCTTCATTGCAGTTTCAATGCCAGTGTTAAATTAAAAAGCTGGGAATCACTCTTCTGTATGAGTTTAGCTTCAACACTAATATCTTGACTGAAGTATTTGTTAGCAATTAAAAGAATTTATACATTAAAAAACAAACAAACATGACAACCAGACCATAAATTAAATTTAAAAAAAATGTTTAAATGAAATTTGTTATTTACCTAATTTATTTGAATTCACTCATTACTGCACAGTTGATTGTGTATTTACAAAGTCCCAAGTTAGTGCTACCTAATCCAAATACAGGATTGGTACATCTGCAATACAGAAATCCAAAAAGCAATTTACACCTAACTGTGCTGGAAGAATCTTTACTCAATAAAACTAATCTTCTGAAATTGATCTAAATGAATTACAAATGAAAAAAAAAAAAAAAAAAAAAAAAAAAAAACACACATTTTGACAGGTTTATATTCTTTTTACTTTGACACAATTTTTTCAAGCTAAAAGGATGATATCTTTGTATAATTAAGGTGTGATTCTCAGAGAAATAGAATCTTGCATAGCCAGACTTTTCTCTACAACAGTTTAAAAACTTTTTTGGTAGAATTTGTGAACAGAAATGCAAGGATGCCCCTGACAGATCACAAATGTAAACATATTCTTTGTCGCTCTTTAAGTCCATTCAGCGAAAGAACCAACCCCTTACACGTTTCTGCATGATCCAAATCTTCATCAAAACTTGCCATTTGGAGTGTACAGGTTACTAGTTTAAGACAGTCTTATGCCAACAGTCCACATCTTATCAGTTAGACGAGGTTATTTATATACCCAACAGTTGGCAAGTCAATTATCTGGCAACACCTGCATCACGAAGATGAAACAGTGTTTCAAACAAATCTGCAAAAATGTCAGTGAAAATGACAGATTAGCAAAGGGCGCGTGTGGACGCACGCACACACACAAAATCAAAGGCAGTGAAAATCCAAAATGGAAAGCATCACAGATATAAGGCCTCAAACCTGTACTCAGGTCAACAGGGCTAAGGCACGGCTGTAGGAGCCACAAGAAGAAGCTCTGGTGCTAATGTTTGCCAGAGGGCATGTGGAAAGTCCAGAGTCCACTTCGCAATCACACTGAGAATTTGTGGCAGAACTTAAAAACCTCTCTTCATGTGGGGCACAAGAGTGTCCGAGGCCAGCGTTGCAAATTAACCACAACATGCACACAAGTAAAAGAGTGGGTTTAGTGAAAGCTGACAAAAAAGGGGGAAACATTTGCATAGATTTCTGATACAACTAAAATACCATGTGCCCTAAATCCAAATAGATGACACTTGTCACTGTGAACAGGCCTGCTACTTCATGACTGATTGAGTCAGTCACAAAAGCTTTATGTTACAGCGTGGAGATGCCAGTGAACAATTTGCACATTTCAAACAAAATAATTTAGGAAAATTCACAACCTGATCTTTGACAAATATCAATTATAGCTCACTTACATTTGGCTTTCTCTGAATAGTCTATATATATATATTACTCAATGCAGCTACCACGAGAAGCCTTTCACAAGACCTGTGATTAAATGCTATCAAACGATTAGTTTGATAGCAAGATAAAGTTATTTTATTAGCATGTTTTCATACGCTGTAGTTATTGCAGGTGTATTAACTTTTCCAATCCTACAAATTACTCGAGGATGAAGTGTAGCAGGTGTGTTAGATTAAACTGTACGCCCAACAGTTTAAAGCGTCTTCAGATTTACTTTTTATGCCAACGAAATGATAACTGGGTAAGAAAAAAAGCCATCTGCAGATCAAAAAGCTCATCACAACTGCGCAACTGGCATGCACATGTTTACAACTTGAAGGGTGAATGCTTGATTTTCTGTCACTACGTACTGTCAGTATCATAAAGGATATCACCGGATGCTGTCCAGCAAAACCGATCAGTATTAAAAATGGAAAAATTACTCCGGGGGAACAATCCTGGCTACAATCCCAGGTATCCACTTAGGTGGGTCTGGGCAGATAAGAAGACATGAGTGAATGTTTGCTAGCTGGCTAACATTAGCCAAGTTGCATAGTTAGCCTGACTAGCTTAAAAACAACGTCCAGGTATCCTCCACTGTTGAGCTGTTTTCCCAATTTAATCGCTGCCAAAAGGAAAACTGTATCTCAGAGGCAACTGTGGTGATTCTCCACCCGTGCCGCTGGAAGGATGAGGCTGACGTCTCCACACTCATCAGCTAGAACCATACCGCTTTTAGCATTTAGCCGCGCTTGATAAAGAAAGACACATGGATGATGATGATGATGGTGGTGACAGCGATGAAGGCAAAACCGCACAGATATTTCATTATAAGACACTCACCCAGAACCACCTGGACACGCTGAAGATCACCTTCGAGTCATATTGAAAAGAAAGTAGCTGTTATCTGATGAAAAACGTCGCTGACGGAGAAAACGGGCTAAGTTGAATAGAAAAATGTTGTCGCAGCAGAGAGGAGGCTTGCCGTGTGTTGACAGCTCAATGGGATAGACCGAGTACTACAGCAACGATGAACTGGCCTGAACTGGCTGTCTGACTGCAGGAAGTGACGTCCATCTTTTCGCGTGACGTCACGTAAGTAAGCGACAGTACTTTTCCCTTAGAGAAAATATTATAACAGCTGCAAAGGGAACGCTGCCTCATGCTATAGCCTTGAACGCAATAAATAAATAAATAAAATAATGCTGGGCTAGCAAGGAGTCAGTGATGCCTCTAACACAGCACAGTGTAGGCACAATATCAGTGTAAGGAGGAAGTACAGATTTTTTTATTGGTTATTTACGAACATGTTTTAGAGTTTCTCAAGAAGAAGCGATGACGAAAGCCATCAAACGCTTTATTGCTAAATAGAGCAAGAGTTTTAGAGTTTCCCAAGATTCGGGGTATCAAATATCTGCTCTGTCAGCTGCTCATCGTCCTTTTTCCTTGTGGGGTGGCGTGGGGTGGCATGTGTCACCCCTAGTGCCACCCTAGTTTTGCATATGATAGTGTGGCAGTGTTGTTTATTAAAATAAGATAGCATTAACACTTTAGTCTAGCATTAAACTTCACCATGATATTGTCATGAATAGTAACGCACACTAAACCAGGTGAGAGCCACAAATATAGTTATTTCACTGTGTTTATTGAGTACATGTTGAATGCTTTCTGCTTTTTGCAACTTCATAAATCTTAGGGGCTTACAAAGAACTGATAAAAAGAAATTAAGATATCCAAACTTGACATATTTAATCCCTAATTCAGCCAAGCTTCATAAAAACTAGATAATTCTTTCTGCTGCCAAAAGCAGTGAACACACAACTTAAGTTCATATACCCCATTTGTAAAACACATGCCAAATCAGTTGCTCCTTTTACAAAGAAATTCAGCAACCCACGATTATATAATCCTTTATTCAGTAACAACCATGTATTCATGAGTGAAGATTTAGTTTCTGATTTATTCCTCACTTGTGCACTTCAACTATTGTGTCACTCCTGTGCAATTCACCTCCCCCCTTTGCTAGCCAAATTTCAAGGTGAACAAAATGTTCTGCAGGATCGAATCATCCAGTGCCTTGCATGCTCTGCAGTGGAGTGGTCGCTGACAAAGGGCCAAGAAAAACAGAAAGATCCTCTCCCCACTGCGGCTTCAGATGTGCTAATCCAGGCTCTTCATCACTTTTGCAAACAAAATTCCACCTTTATATATGGGACACACGGATTGTTTTCTTTTGGCCTCAGAAGGGACTGACATGGAGGCCCAGATCAAGCCATGCTAGCTCAGCGTTTGTAATGGCATCAGACTCCTAAATGACAATTTGTCTTTGGGTCTATTTTTAAGATGGTAAAAAGTTTTAATTGCCAAGTCTCCAACAGAAAGGTTCAGGACATATTTTTTTCAATATAGAATTAAAGTCAATCTGTTACTATGGTTGTAATGACTGATCTGAAGACTTCTACAGCTACATACATGGGATATCTCCATATTCATCAACATTAGATAAGCTTTTGTGCATTCACTTTTCAAATGTAGTTAAGACAAATCTATTGCAGATATATAAATGCATAAACCATCTTCTTAAGCACACCTGCTTAACTCTTCGTTAATCAGCCAATTACATGGCAGCAACTCAATGCATGTAGGCATGTAGACACAGTCAAGACAACCTGCTCGAGTTCAAACTGAGCAACAGAATGGAGATAAAATAATTTAAGTGACTTCGAACGTGGCACAGTTGTTGCTGCAAGATGAACTGGTCTGAGCATTTGTAGAAATTCTGGAATGATTGTGGGGGCACTTTCCCCCTCAACAATCTCTATGGTTCACAGAGAATAGTCTGAAAAAGAGAAAATAGCCAGCTCTGCAGATGAAAATGACTTGTTTATGCCAGAAGCAAGAGGAGAGTGGCCAGGGTGTTTCAAGCTGAAAGTAAGGCAACTTTACCTCAAGTAACCACTTGTTAAAACCAAGGTATCTCTGAACCTTTAAGTAGATGAGCTACAGAAGCAGAGGACCACACCAGGTTCTTCTCCTGTCAGCTAGCATGAGGAAACTGAGTCTAGAATTGTCATGGGCAATAGAAGAGTGGAAAAATGTACCTTACATCAGTGGTTCAGGCTGGTGGGCTGGGAGTAATGGTGTGGCACATTTTGGGACAATTAATACCAACTGAGCATTGTTTAAACATCACAGCCTACCTGAATACTGTTGCTTACCATACCCATCCCTTTGTGATCAACTGTACCAATCTTCTAGTGGATGCTTCCAGCTGGATAAGGCACCATGCCAAAAAGCTCAGATCTTGTCAAGCTGGTTTCTTAAAACGTGACATAAAATATGCTGTCCTCAAGTGGCCTCCACAGTTAATCCACTTTTGGGATGTGGTGGAGTGGGAGACTCATCATTGATGTACAGCTGACAAATGTGCAGCAACTGTATGATGTCATCACATGGATCAAAATGTCTGATCAATATTTTCAGCACCTTGTTGAATCTATGCCACAAAGAATTAAAGCAAAAGCACAAGCAAAGTGTACCTAATAAGTTAGCCAGTGAGTGTATATTTAGCATTAGCATATTTAGCACTTGTGTAATCATGAATACTAGCATCAGTATAGCTGAGCAATAGGGTTGTTTACAATATTATTATTACAATATTATTACCTTCATTATTATTAAAAAACAAACAACGAAGTAGATAAATCACATGGCCTGAACATCAACACTGTTAGATCAAATAAAATTCAATAAACATTTCCCAGCCATTTCCACAGACAGAGCCAGTTGTTAAGGACATTAATATCCACTGCTGATATCAGCAATTGCTTTGTTACATCTCATTAGTTGTTTCCCAGTCATTAGTCTGAGACCTGTCACTTGAGGAAATGTAACAGGGAGGAGTAAAAATGTAATTGTTCCATAATCAGGCCTTAGGAAGTCCCTTTAGTTAAAACTGCCTCTAGTAACTTTTATTTTATAAAGCTTCACAGCAGGCAGATGGACGGAGGTCTGCTGAATGATGGAGAGGACAGACAAGCTCCGGGCGTCTAGTCTGGTTCTTATCTGCTCTGCCGGCTCTTTTCCCAGTCCAGCCCCGATAACCCAGGTCGACAAGCAAAATACAGGATATGACCCAGTAACCTTGAATGGCAGCAGGGGAGTAATAGTGTTTTATTAGGGAAGGTCTTTTCTGTAAACCTTTCTAAAAGGCCGAACGTCTTCAGGAGCTTGACGTTTGTGCTTCGCTACAGTGTTAGAAACAAAAGGTACTCGAAATAACTTTAAACCAAAAACAATCAGAGCAATTTTTGTTGTAAAACAAGACAGATGACAGATTTATTTTTGTACTTTTATTTTTTTATTCACAAATTACTGCACTCAGCATGTGTGAACTTCACTTAGCTAAGCTTACAACAGAGCCACACTCTTCCGTACCAGATAGAGCTTTCTGTGCGAGTCCAGACGGGGAACGGGCGCAGATGTTAAACGGTTCGGGGTTTGTCGGCCACTCTTGCAGGGGAAACTCGTCACCCTCCTGTTGTTTTGCTGTTGCTTTGCTCCAGTGTGCATTTGCTGCTTCAAAATCCCACTAGAAAATAAGAACATGTCAAAGTAATCGTACAAAGAATTATAGCAAAGTCATATAAACAGCTAATATTCTGAGACTAATGTGTCTGCTATGCTATAAAAGCATTTGGCGATAATCACATGGCACATATGATATATTAATGCACCCTAATGTTGATTTAAAATACAAACAAAGTATGTATTGATGAATTGGGAGGCAGCTCAGAAGTGTGCCATACACTAAGTGTTCCTTAGTTTTCTAGGGGGGCTCATCAATGGTGGTCGTGTTGAATCATGCCCCATGAGAGCGTCAACTCGACACCTACAACACAGGTCTTGTATTGTTCACACAGTGACATTCCTGGCCAGCAAGAGTCAAACAACAGACTATAAACATCTCCCAAAATAGCAGAGGGTACTGGCCCCCTATAGACAAGGCAACCATTTTGCACCACTTCCTAGGCAGACAGACCCAGCCCACTGTTGGTCTTTAATCAAAGATCCTTTACAGCAGAACAATTGGACCACGTGGCAAATCTCAAACAATTCCACCCATCACTGTAGCCCTAAGCCTCAGCTCAGCCAAGAACCAGAACTCAGCAGTAATGTGCGTGAAACACAGCACAATGGAGGTTTCAAGCTGCCGGCTGAGGCGACTGTCCAATTATCAGGATCACATGTAAAGTAGGAAAAGCCACTCATTTAAATACTTCAAAAAATGCTCTGTAATCTTTGTTTTAGTTCCCGGTTTGCTTTAAGGCTGTTAGGAAGTTAGGTAACCAAATAAAAAGTAAAAGATTCACTGATAGACCTGAACTCCTCTGGAACTCTTTGTAATCAGGATTAAACATTAGACACAAAGTCATCTTGGAAAGAATCATTCTTTGTAAGATCGAGTAAAGAGCGTCAGTAAATTCCAAGTGCATCAGACAGAAACGGCCCAGCTAAACTTTAAATTGCCTCCTGTTGTCTTTGTGAAGATTAAACTGAGTGTTCACAGCCAAACAAAGTTATACTTTGTCACATTCAGCATATACTTACACTTTTCCAAATCGCCTTTACTTCTCGAACAAACCAACTGTGCTAAAAGGGTATTCATGTCTTTTGTTTTTTCCTGTTTGGTGAACAGTATCAACCTGCGATTGTTTGTGCTTGCACCATTTGCCTTTGTTTCTGATTAAATGACATCCTCCATAGCCTGGCTTTCTAGTAAGGGAGTTTTTATGAGCATAAAGGCCTGACAAAGAAAAAAAAAAAACCACTTGGAATTTGAATCCTCTTGCAAACTCAGACTGTGTTTTTCAAAAAAGAGAAAACTATATAAATATGAACTGTTCTCTAAAATAAGACTAGTGAAGATTTGATACTGGCTCAGCTATACACTGCAGAAAACTAAAATACAAAACACTGAGCTTGCACTCAGAAAACCACACGCACATCTCTCCATAGACTTCAACTTGTCTGTCCAATAAGAACATGCTGACTATTGTCTCCTTATAAGAACGTCTGAGGACTGTCTTCTGACTTACTTCCCCCAAAGTCACATGTGCAAAGCACTAAGCCTAGTTGCACTATTACGTCTGCTTATGAATTCTTCTGACTGCTGTATTTTCATACGCAGACAGTCAATACCATTCCTTTATAATAAAGGATCTCAATCCTAAAGTGGCACTAAAACATAGGCAGTTTTGTCAGTGCCATTCTTATTCACCATTTCCACAAGCTGACTCCAGACCCCGTGGCTTATGATAATGAGTCATGAAGTCATTACCTCTTTAGGAACTTCACCACTGCTGTTGTGCAACTGACTCAATAACTTAAACTCATAAAAAGACTGATACTAACAGAATCAGGTCATCACAGCAGTTCATGTAAGGTGGCGTGACACAAACGGTTATGTTCATTCATATTTTTATAACAGCCATGCACATTATCCAGCATACAAACATGCTGTCACCACCTAGTGGCACTTTGGAATAACTACATATTATAGCTATCCTTTACACAGTGAGAACTGACATCTGATGTATTAAGATTACCAGCTTTTTGAAAATATATCATAGCTTTAGACAGAGGGGGAGAAATGTTTATTTAGTGATAAATTTGATTCATTTCTTAATTTAAGTGATTGTATCCAAGTAGTCCAACTCACCTCCAGATCCGAGCTGACCGGCGAGGAGTCACAGGATGTGTCTGCGGAGCAGAAGCCATCAGCTCTGATCGCCCCAACCCTCCTGCTGGGAGGCTCGCTTCCCACGTCTCCCCTGGGTGACGTCACCTTCTCGAGGGGCATTTTCAAAAATGAAAGCACATCTAGTATTTGAAGAATAACGGTGTGCAGTGAAGAGTTCCTATCAAACAAACTGCTGTTGTAAAAATGTAGTGTCACAACAGATTCTTTGCTTACTTTTCTCGCAGGTTGACTGTTGACATCCATGTATTGGCCCACCTCTCTCATCTTCTGGAGATTTTTTATCTTTGAAGAAAAAGAATACTATTATAGTCACACCAAGGCTTTAGTGAACAAACACTATTAGAAGAACAATGCTAATAGTGTTTGTTGCAGAACAATGCCTGCATAGTGCTACTTCCAAATAACTTAATCCCTACAAGAAAGCAGTAAGTAAAAGTCCAATATTATCAGTATTACAGTAAAAAGCATGTTTATTATGGAAGTCTGATTGAGAACAAGCTATTAAATTCACTCTGAGAAATCTGAGATGCAGCCTTGCGCACACAATAACAAAAAAGTGGTATGATTAAACAAAACAAGCTTACTTTTGTTTGTGCTGATGAAGGAATTTGCTCTTTTGTCTGTCTCTTCATGGCAGTGTTATTCTTTGCAGGGCGCCGTGAACCACCTAAAAGGCGCTCTGTATCTGCAAAAAGTCTCATAGCCTTCTTGCTGGAGCCTCTCTTGCACCAATGAGTAATTACAATCTGACATGACAGGTTAAAGGTCAACAAACCACACCACAGCATGACTGGCACAGACTCAAGCAAATCACCTAAATCTAGATGTAATGGACAGTAGCCCCGGTTTTAGTGAGAATCCACACTCAGCATCAATTTTGTTAGGTACACATGTTCAGCCACTTGTTACTGGAAGTATCTAATCAACCAATCACAGCAGCATCTTCATGTATTTAGACATGGTCAAAATGACCTGCTGAAGTTCAGACTGAGCATCAGGATGGGAAAGGAAGGCGATTTAAGTCACTTTGAATGTGGCGTGGTTGGTGCCAGATGGGGTGGTCTGAGTATTTCAGAAACTGCTGATCTACCAGGAGTTTTCCACACAACATTCTGGTTTACAGAGAATGGTCAGAGAAATAAACAGTGACTCAAATAACAGTCAGTTGTCACAGTCTAGGCAAGCAGAAGAGGATCTCTGAATGCACAGTAGCTTTGGAATGTGGTGGAACAAAAACTTCACATCATGGATGTAGGGCTGACAACTCTGCAGTAACTGTGTGATGCAATCACATCAATATGGACTCAAACGTCTGAGGAATGTTTCCAGCACCTTGTCGAATCTATGACACAAAGCTCTGAAGGCAAAATGAGGCCCGACCCCATACTAGCAAAGCGAGTTGTGAATCTCTACACAGTTTGAGTGATGCGTGGTCACACTTACTGTGTAAGGATACAAGAAGGTCTAGAGTCACACAGCCTGCTGATGACAGAAGCCATGGCATCGCTCTCATAAGAAATCTAAACTGAGTGTCACAGAGGAGTATGGCTGCAGTGTAGAGGGCACCAGCCAGTGAGCACAGCAGTCCAGAGAAAATGGCAGTGTGGGTCACTTTATGTCCATTGCACTAAAAGGAAGAATACAAATAACACTAGGAACTTTATTAGAACAGTAACATGATTTTAAGTGAATGGTTTGTCACTTACTACTCTGCAGAGTTTGGGGATCCTGGAGGTACAGGCTATGACAAAAGACAGCAGCCCCAGTAGGTAACCCACGATTTCAGTGTTGTCCTACAGACAGACGGTTTTAACGATGCAGCAGAAGGACATTTAGAGTAGCTGCAAAATGGCAAATCAAAAACAACAAAACAACCCAGGTGACAGCACTCATACACATGTATCTGTTTGTGTAACCACACCATTGAAGAACTCCAGCTGGAGACTTGAAGGACGACATGTAGCAGCGTCCTCCCTTTGACGGGCTGCAGTGCTGAAGTATGGGAGACCCTGGACTTCAGAAAACCTCCTGCAACTACCATCAAGACACACACTGCTAGGAGATGCTGTCTCCTCCTCCTCTTCATCATCCTCAGCCTTTTTTCTGAGAGAGAACACCAGAGAGGACGGTTACAGTTAGAAAGCATTTCAATAGGTCCCCTGTTCATTTGTATGGTTATCTGTAGCGCCTCTCTGATAATTGTACCTACTGTTTTGCCAAAAGGGTTTGGTCGGCTGGATGACAATATTTAAACACCTGTGCTACCTTGCTGCTGCACTTTGAATAATGCACAACTGCTAAATTGTTTGGGAATGATAAGGTTTGCATTATTAAGATATGGAATTTTCTTAATCATACCTGCTTTCGAATTCCAACACAGGAACACTGGAAAGCACCACAAAATACAGTTCACAAAATCCACAGCGGCAGCAAAAGCACCCATTAAAATCTGCAGAGAGGGCAGCGATAAGGAGTTACGGTATTTTAATGCATAAATAAAGTGAAAATACTTGGTTACACGTAGAACTGTGCTACCTGTATATGCAGCTGCCTGGACAGGATGGCTCCAGTTGTACTGCACAGGTTACCGATGAAGCAGTAGAAGAAAACCGCGGTTTCTCCCGGATTTTCTCCCCGAATTTTGCACCTCTGATACACGAACCTTCACAGTTACCACAGGTCAATGTTAGATATGTATTAAATGAATGGGGCCGGTGGGTGATTAATGATAATCTACTTACAGGAGACATGATAGCAGCAAAAGCAGCGCAGAAAGAAAGGTGAGACCAACAGGGACGCAAAGTGTGTCTGCGTCACGGGACAAACAGGTGTTAACTGAATCCATGCAAAAATCAACCAAACTAGTCAGGAAATAGTCTGATCGTTCCCCGACTTGACCATCCGCGATGTGCGCACTTTTCTTCATTTTAAGTGCAAATGCTCAGCGACAATCCGCAGAACCGATCAGAAACTGAGCCATGCTCCTAGTGGAATATGCACATTTGACTTCTTGCTCATCAAAAGCACCGCGGCAGCTCTCCAAACGGCCCGCACGCGGCAGGGAGGGGCTTACCTGTGCCACCCGTCATATATGGAAATACGTTCAAAGGCACAAGTGAAAATGTGGATTTTACGCTCTTTCTGTGTTTAGAGATGCCAAAAAATAAATCATCATCCATTTATTTAAAGAGGCGCGTTCATTTGTAGCTACGATCAGGAGCATTGCGTGTACCTTAGTCCGTTTCAGGAATCTTACACTTCATCACAGTGACCGCTTGCCAAAAAACGACTTCAAATTGTTGTCAATGAGTTGTTGGGCTATGATCTGTCAAGCATATCTCTCATGAATGATAACAAGTGATTTTGAGCCACCAAGCACGTTCCTGTCACAAATGTAGAAGCTGCAGTCAGTTTTTGGCAAATTGACTTTTATATATATATCCTTTATTTATCCAAGTCTCAGCAGAAATCTCACCAAATATCACATACAGCTGTTCTTTCAATACATTTAAAGTGGTCAAAAAGGATTGGATCGATTATAATTTAGAACACAGATTAGCTACAATAACAGAGTCATAAAAATACTCGAAAAACAGCTAATGTCTTTGCTTTAGACATAAACCCTTCATAAATCAGGCTGATTTCAGTCTATCTACCAATATAAGCAAAGACATTAGACATAAAAAACAGAAACATCAGAAATCACTGCCACAGGTTAAGGGTGTTTGCGATTATTTATTGTATATTATTAATTTGACACTCATGGGAGTTCCCACTTGTTCCCAGGTTTACAACATTTTGTAGCTTGTAGCTATTCTGTGATGGTAAGAAAATCAACTCCAAATTTATTAGTATTTATTAGTAATTAGAAATGGTCTCAGATGCTTAGACACCTACAACCCTCATGCACTTCTTTAACCTCCTAGGACCTGGCGTCCACATATGTGGACATCACATTATATATATTATAGGGGTGGCTATAGCTCAGGCAGCTGGCTCCCCCAGTTTGCATGCCAAATATCCTTGGGCAAGATACTAACCCCTACTTATTCTCCGATGCATCCATCGGAGTATGAATGTGTATGAATGATAGTTAGAAAGCACTCCCTGTATAGATAATAGTGCTCGTGTGAATGGGTGTGTATGGGGTTAATATGGCGTGTTGTATAGAGTGCTTTGAGTACTCCAGGAGAAAAGCGCTATATAAGAAACAGTCCATTTTACATTTTGGGTTGTCTAGACCAAAATACCAAATTTTGCTCTACAAGGGCCTGATATCCACTTACGAGGATGTTATACTGCCTCTGTTCCATCGAAATTTAAAGCCAATGTCCTCATGAGTGGATCTCATTTTTCTCAGAAAAAAAAATCGGGTACAAAAAAAATAAAAATAAAAATCACATCATTCTTTGTTTTTACATTCATCAGGTCCCAATCAGCCCAAAGAGCAAGGAGAAATTAAAAATGCATCCCATGAAGGAGTTCGGGTCTTAGAGTTGGCAAAATTTAACTTATTCAGATTACAAAACTTGCTATTTCATAGTCTTCTATTACAAATACAAAATATTGTATTTACACTGAAGCATTAATTAATATATTGTTATGGAAATATGACAAAAAAGTGTCACACCAACATGAAAGCATGTGTTTATTCTACGTAACCCGGTTAAGTTACAAAGAGCATTGCTTTAAATGTATAAAAGTCAACATACAGTATTTTAACTGATTCATAGAGACTTTATGTGTCCTCCTTGAATACAATTATGGATGTTGAATCGATTGGTTGCTCTTTAACTGGTGATCAGCCTGACGGAGTGCACTGCACCATTTTGTTAAAACCAGAGCCGACAGATTATGCACCTCATTAGTTAATGTCATGACGGCCTGACTTTTCCACACTCACAGGACTAAAGGGGGCCTTCATCTACACAAAGCACTCAGAATTGATTCCCTTGGAATCACACATGAACTGTGCTTCAGGGTTTTTCCTAAAGTACAGTTCACAGATCTAAGTTGCTCAAATTAACTTAGATTTTCTGATCATAATCAGGCATCCAGATGCTTAGTAATCCGCCGCACTTTCTCCTTCTTGTTCTTGTTGCCGTGTTTTTTCCAGGGTTTGCCCACTGCCATCTCTGATTCAGCTTTGCCTGGACCCACAGGTCCACTGCCTGGTTTGTAGCCCATCACAGACTGAATTCCTTTGGAGAGTGCCCGCACGTTCTCCTAAACAGAGAGGTTCATCATCAACAAAAAGAAAAAATCATTTAACTTCGTAATAAACTGCTCCTCTGCTGCAGACACACTTTATATTACCAAAAGTGTTCACTCGTCTGCCTTCACTCTCATGTGAACTTGACTGACATCCCATTTTTAATCCATAGAGTTTGATATGATGTCCATCCAACCCTTGCAGCTATAACGGCTTCAACTCTTGTGGGAAGATTTTCCAAAAGGTTTAGGTGTGTTTATGGGAATTTTTGACCATTCTTCCAGAAGTGGATTTGTGAGATTACCACTGAGCTGCTGTCATTCCCAGTGGCTTCCACATTGTTATAATACCACTAAGGCTATGTTCACACTGCAGGCGAAAGCGCATCAAATCCGATTTTTTTGACCCTATGCGACCCATATCCAATCATGGTATGACAGTGTGAAAGGCTCAAATCTGATATTTTCAAATCCGATCTGGGTCATTTTCGTATGTGGTACTGAATCCGATACATATCTGATGTTTTAGAAAGCGACTGCTGTTTGAACGGTCATGTCGCATTAAATCCGTCTTTTACGTCACTGACACAAGACAGACGCCAATTATCAGCGCCGGAGAAGCGCCCGATAAGACATCGCGAACGCTTCCTGGCCATCCCGTGTAGATGTCAGTGAAACTGTTGGGAAGACAACGTTGGAGAAACGTGAACATTTTATTTGTACTGTATAATCTGCAGATTCTGACAGAAATCTGCAACTATCCTTTGAAGCACCGCTCCTCTAAAACAGCAATAAGGATAATTATTAGGTTATTTACATTATTATGTAAATAACAAAATAACTTAAAGCAAAAATTGGGAAACGTGAAGTCTGAAGTCTTTATATTAAGGGCCATCAGTCAAACAATACTGTTTGCTCTGGGTCTAAACAGAGCGCCTTGTGTGTGACGTCTTCTTTTGCGCATGCGACCGCTTTGAGCGTTCACACTAGAGAGCGTTTGCTGTCGCATTTTATTTGTAGTGTGAACAAGCAGACAAAAAAATCGGATTTGATCAAAAAATCGGAATTGAGCATTAAGACCTGCAGTGTGAACGTAGCCTAAGAGTTAAGTGTGGAATATTTATTAGTGAGGAAATTTCACAACTAGCATTCGATCCCTGGAATTCACTGAGCTCCTGAGAGCATCCCATTCTTCCACAAATGTTTGTTGATGCAGTCCGCGTAACTAGGCGCTTGATTTTACACACCTGTGGGCCTGGAAGTGATTGAAACACCTGAATTCAATGATTGGGATGGGTGACAGAACACTTCTGGTAATATAGCTTATATTACAACATCTACTGACCAAAAATAAGAGATCAGCAGGAATAATTTACCTGATGGAAAAAGTTCTTGTCAACCACGTTTTCGATTCTCTTAATTTTGTGTTGTCTGTTCATTACTGTGGAGAGGTCACTGCTGTCTGAGTCTCTCTTCTCAAACTTTTTGTGCTGCGGCTGGAAGTCTTCAGCTTTTATATGTGGAGGGGGATGGCAGTACAGAAGCTTGCCCTGTAAGGAAAAGAGCTATGTTAGGCAAAGGACGTTGTAAACATGATGCATAATTGACTGGTAACTGGTCAAACCAACAAATTCAGTGGTTACAAGAGAACAGCTACACCTTACAAAAGACTGAAGACCTCCACAGTCTGCTTAAACACATAGCCGAACCACAGATGTGCTACAGCTACACTGTTTAACAGTGCAGGTGACAGAGCTGAGCCAAGATGAAAATAACTTATTTATCTCTCCTAGAATTTTCATCTGTTTTTTTCCTCCCACTTTGTAAGGCTAAACATTTCATTAATGACCCACACTCACTCAACCACAGTCCAAAATTAAAACGTAAACACAAGCAACATAACTGTGTGTTTTTTCCAACCCACAACAGTTTGCAGTTGTGAACTTACGCTCACATAATCCTTCAGGACGTAGCGGGCCGATCTGGACTGATCGGGCTGGCCGTGCGACGTCATGAAACCTCTCATATCTGAAACAGACAAAAAAGAAAAGGCTATGTTATAAAACAAAGAAATTACATCAAGGGGAAAGACAGCTAGCAGCATCTAAGGGTGCCACAGTGAGGTGACAGTATCACAATTTGAGCTAGGGACCTCTGATCAAGGAGGAACACAATACATAAAATTAAATCTATGAAATAGATTTTTTTTAAAGAATCTAAGATGGTTTACTCTCTCGAGTTGTACATATTTCACCTATTGTTAATCTATTCTATCCAGACTCATGATAAATGTCTATTAGCCTCACATCCATACGCCATCAGCAGCTCTTCCGCAGTGGGCGGTCTGTCAGGGTCTTCATCTTCCCGCGGTCTGATAATATTGATGCCATAGGTGCCTTCTAACACGTGCCGAGGGATCGTCTGACATATGTGACCAATCTGTTAAGAACTGCGTGTCGTAAGCATCCGAATCAATTATAAAGCAGAACAGGCAGAGTCTAGCTTTCTGTCACGTAAAGGATATGAGTGAGATCGCAGGTACGTGGTCTCTCATCTGGTCTATGGGCAGAATCCCAGAGCAGATCATCTCAGCTTTGGTAGAAATGAAGGAGGGCATGACCAGACCTGGGCAGTCACAGAGACACAGGCCTGGCTCCACATATAACGTCTGTCATAAATGTCAAAAACAAAAACACACAAAAAACACCATCATAATCATCCATCCATCCTTTTTCAGGGGCGCGGGGGGTGGGGGGGTGGAGCCTATCCCAGCTGTGTTAGGGCGAGAGGCAGGGTACACCCTGGACAGGTCGCCAGTCTGTCGCAGGTCTAACATCATTATTATTATAATTATTATAATTATTATTATTATTAAGCTTCTTGCTGGTGGAATCCCTAACCTGCATTTGAGCAGTAAGTACCTACCTGAAAGTGTTTAGTGTGTCCAGGAGTTGCTGAGACAGAAACCTTCTTGTTCCTCAGAATAGTGTTGATGGTTGAACTCTTTCCCACATTAGGATACCCGACCTGTTGGTTCCACCACATAATGAACATTTAATTGCTTTAAAATAACTCATACTGAGGAAAGTGTGGAGCTTCTTCCCCGACTATGAATCCAATTAAAATGTTTCCTGTTCCTACGATTCTAGTAAAGCATTAAAAAGCACTCCTGGTGAATTCTGCAAAGTGGTTCAAACGCTCTTACTAAATACAAATATACAACTCAATCCCAAAATTCAAAGGCGGTGTGGCTACAGCATGCAATTTACGCTAGACTGACAGATAGATGGTCCTTTTACTCACCAGTCCCACTGTCAGCTGCCCTTCTTTAACCCTGGAGCCGTTGTGAACAGCCTTGAACATTTCCAGCAGCTCATCCTTGCGCAGCAGATGGCTGGAGTTGTGGAAAGATGCATCGGATGAACCAGCAGTCTCTCCCTCTGCTTCTTCCTCGCCTTCTGAACAGGTCTTCCAGTCCTCCTCATCTACGCTTACCTCTTCCTGCTCTTCCTCTATGTCACTCTGTTCTCCCCCGTTGTCCTCATCCTCCTTATTCTTTACCTCTTCCTCTCCATCTGCACCTTTCTGACTCACATCTTCTTTAATTTTCCGTCCTCCTTCTTCTGGATCACTCTCTTCACACTCTGGATCGGCCACCTCCATGCCCTGTTAGGGGACAAGTTTCTGCACTATTTTTCACTGGGATTAAAGACGGCAGGATGATGCCAAAAGGTGACTTTTTCTTCAGTACAATAAATTATCTGTTCCCTAAAAAAAATACAAGTGCATCACAGTTCAGAGAAGAGAGAAAAGTTCATCAAGCTTTCGCGCTCTCACCTTTTCCTCTGCATCCAGCCTGTTGCCTTCAGCCAGAGCAGACCAGAAAACTGCCCTCAGCCCCTCTTTCTCAAAGTATTTGGCCCAGACTCGCCTCTGCTCCCTGGTCAGTAGATCAGCTTTGTTCACCAGAAGCATGTTCACCTTATGCTCTGAAACTTCTTTAACATAGGACTCCTGGTGCCACACAACCAGAGAATTATTACAATCACTGCAGTACAGTTTAAATGTATGTAATGACGGATATAAGCAAATGTTGACAGATGAAATATGCAAAATAATCAAACAAAGTGCAATTATTTTCATATATGAAACCAGATTTCTATCATCTGTCCACTATTGAAATAAAGCACTTACAAGGTCCAGACATCTGAACAGCAAAGGATTTCTGGCATCAACAATTTGAACAACGACGTCACTAAAATAAGAAAAAATAAATATTAGTTTTTTTCCCCTCAGCATCACATAATGAGAACAGATTCCTCAGGAAATGTGATATGCTGTTGATTTGGGTTCTACCTCCTCTCAATCACTCTCCACAGCTGTCTCCAAAATTCAAGGTTTCTCTCAAACGGGGTGAGAATTAACTTCTGCTCCTCTTCCAGCCTTTGAAGAGAACACTTGTAATTAGATTACAGGCAACGATAATCCGGCACAAATGTATCATAAGTCATTAATTACAAAATTTTGAATGGTTATACCTGCATTCCACTACTGATTCTTAACACCAAAAGTGACTCAGAGTACAGAAAACCTGCTTACTGTGCAAGTGCTCGTCTCCACTCCAAGAAGCTGTCTTTCTCTGTCTGTTGAAGCTCGTCTGGACTGGTGCTTTCATCCCAGTGGGGTCTTATAACAAGGAAATACACAACAGATCTTATCAAAGCAACATATTATTTATAAGTTAGAAAAATTAAGCTGTAAAAACATGTCGACTCAAATCACCGTCTCGGAATTCTGAGGAAATGTTTGTTGTCTTCGTGCAGCTTCATCAGTTCGCTTTTCTCCTCAGCTGTTAATAAGCCCGCTCGAGCTTCTGCCGGCACAAACTTGATATTGAGCTTCTCTAAGAAAACACAGAAATGAATGAAAGTGATTAGATTAACAAGCAGAATAAAAAGGCAGATCTGCAGTGGAGATCACATAATATTTAAGACAAAAAATACTTAAAAACACAGGAAGAATTACTTCTGTTAGGTTTATACACGTAAATATTGTGGACTAAAATTTGATGTGGAAGGCTCATTCCCAGTTATCGCAAACACTCGACTGCAGTTCTTGCTACTCAAGGACAACCAGTTGCTAGGTTTATGGGGACAATTACTTTTCCACATAGAACCAGGCAGCTTTGATTTGTCTTTTTCCCATAGTAAATGACATCATCATTTAAAAATTATCTTTGTCTAATTTATCATTTAATTTGTTGATGTCCTGAAATGTGCAAGTGTGACAAATATTCAAAAAAAATAAGAATTCAGAAATGGGGTAAATACTTTTTCAGAGCACTGTAGTTTCCCATGTTTGATAAGTAAAAAAAAGAAACATACCTACAATTCACCTGAAAACAAATTGTTATTTACCTGCAACAAACTCTGTTCCTGCCAGTTCAGCTGTGGCCAGAAAGTCATCCATGGAACTTTGTTCTGTCACTGACTGCAGGTTCAGCCGCCCCCAGTCGTAGCCATCATTCAGTTCACTGGTGTGGAGCTTAAAATATAAAGAAAAAACAATGACAACAAACTTTCAGTAGCTTGACCAGCAGTAAGTGCCTGTGAAAAAGCGTCCAGATTAAACAAAGCAGCTGTGACTGGGACATCATCGCCAAATAGCGGATCATTTTCACATCCTTGCATCCAAACCACCCTTTGACTTGCTCTAAAAATAGTTGAGATTTTGTTAAAACAATTTCCCAGAAAAGTTTATCCCCATTACAAACGTACCCCAGTCATTTATTTATTTACGTAATAGTCCTTGCGCATTAGTTCGTTTGCTCTAAAACAACAGCATCAGTAAATTTACATCCTGGTAAGCCAGTGTGGGGTAATCGTAACACTAATACTAACAGCTAAGTGGAATTAAAAAAATTGAGTGGCATTTAAAAACGGGGTCACAACTGCTTAGGGGGTGATACTATATCACGAAAGGTCTCATATCTATATCTGTGATTATCTGAACACGTTTAACACAAGCTAAAAAAAAAAAAAAAAACCTGTGTCATACCCAAGAGTCGCCCCTTTTGTTTCCCCGGCCTGCCTGGAGCCTCTCCTTGATCAGAGCTCTGCCCAGCACGGCTCCTCCGCCCGCCTTCTTCTTGCCCATAATAGCCTCCGATGCTGTCACTTCACAAAACACAGGAGGAATACAAAACTGAAGAATACTGCGGCCAGCCACTCGCTTCAGAGACCCATGTGCACTACCTACAGCCTTGTTGTCGTAAAAACCGGAAATGGAACAAACCAAACGATTAACATATCCGGACAATTAAATTGGTGTTGGACTTTAGAAGCCATGTTATTTTATAAAAAGCTACCCTTTATATTCTTTATACTGTTAATAAAATAAACTCTAAAACAGTAACATCCATTATCTTCTAATTTGTGTTATAAATACAGGCGGGAGAGTAGCTGTGGTACATTCCGGTTACACGCTCAGCGGTTAAATGTGCCCTGAAGAAACACCGACAGAAACAACATGAGTTCCTCGTGTGTCACACTTGGGAGTGATCGGGATGTTAGAATTAGATTAAATTAGAAAAGAGTATATCTGTACTGTGCGATACTTCTAAAGGCAAATTGCTTTCCATACTTTGGTATCGTTCCAATACAACGTAAATGCAGTACTACACATAGTTTTACCCTATAAAGACAGCTTAAATGGGAGAAAGCAGTGTGATTTATGAGATAATTCATCATTCTGAACACATTTTAATGACCACCTTTTAATGTCAACAATAATTAGTTAATGCAAGAAAAAAAACACAACTTTCAGACTATCCTGTATTTTGAAATTGGGTGTTTTGGAGACACGGAATGTAAATGTGCATGTCTCTAAAGAACTTTGCGTCAGCATCTGTTGTTTAGATGTGTTATGGGCTATAAATGAAATGACAGTCAATACAAAAAGGTTCAGTCATTTTTCATAGTGCATGTTTGAGATATATTTTTTCATTAACAAAACCACCAACACAACACAGTTAACACAGTTCAGTGGGCTACATACTGAACTTAGAGGAGAGAAACAAAGTAACAATCACATCTCCCTAGTATTGATTAGATACCAATATCAGTGTTGGTATTGACAGTATCAATATCTAGACTGATCCTCCCACCCCTGGGGTATATGGCCCTCTCAATCTGAGCTGTCCCTCAGATCGGGGTATAGTTAGAAGGGCAAGAGTGAGATGTTTTGGACACCTCCTAAAACGGAGGGACGATGCCAGGCACCAGCAGCAGCAGCTCATAGGGGAACAAACCATCCCCTTGGTGCCTCTCAGGAAGCTGCTGAACGGACAGTGCTACTACAAACCCCCGGTGGAGTGCAGCCGGAGTGCACCAAAATTGGGCTCTATCACGGAGGACTTGGTGGGGGAGGAAGAGGAGGAGAAAGCAATGCACTTTGAGTGTGAGAACATTCTGGACACGGACAATGATTGTGTTGCAATGGCAAACAAGAGTTGACTCAAATTATTAATGACTTGGGAGAGATGAGCATAGGAAACGACGATGTTTTCAGGGGGTTTTTTTCTGCGCTGCAGAAAATTGTAAAACTACTGTGAACTTGGTGGATCTGTCCAGATCTTTGACTGGAAACTATTTCTATGAATGAGTGGTTCAAAAATGTGTAAGTGAAAAGCTGCCATATTTCAGGTCCCAAAGTCAAATGAACACTGAGGGATCACTGAGAGCTAAAAACGGTCTAACTTCTTTCATCTTTAATAAAATGATCAGTGTTGCTGCTTTACCAGGTTTAACAATTAAGTTTAACATCCAGGCATCCATGAAAACAGAGTTTATTCAATTTAACTGAGTTAGAGGTTAGCAGGAAGTTAGCTCGCTAGTTTCCACCTAAACATGATCATCATAATCAGTGTTACTAATTCATACACTGCTTTATCATCTAGACTTTTTGTCTCATCCAGCACCATGATCAGGTCCAGTTTTTATTTCATCTTTGATTTTTCAGCTGCTGTGCCTGAGCAGCCTCCCAGAGACCCTTTGTTGCAGTTAGTCTTCCTCCAGATGTCATGGTCCTGGGCCATGTTGGCCCAGTATTCTTAGTTTTCATGCATTTTTGTATTTTGTTCCTTATTTAGGCCATGCTTCCTGGGTTGCCCTGTTACGTTGTTCCTTATGTGTTTTCCCCTTGTGACTCTTACCCCCTGTGTGCCCCTCTGTGTATTTGAGCCCTCGTCTCTCCTTGTGTTTTATTCCATGTTTTCCCCAGCCCGTTATGTCTGTGTTCTCCCCGTGCTCTCTCTCCTCCTGTCTGAACCTCTGTGTACTTCCTGTTTGACTTTGACAGTCTCTCGTCAGTATGCGTCATGTTGTGTTCACTCCTGCCCTGTCTCGTTACGATTATCTGTGTCAGCTGTGTTCCCCGTGTGCTCCCACTTCCCTCGTTAACCCTCTGTGTATTTATGTGCATGTCTCCCTCAGTTCAGTGTCGCGTCGTCCATGTCTCCTCCCCGAACCTGTGTGTCTTTCTGTGTTCCCTCGGTCTTCTGTTGGCATTCCCAGTTTAGTTCTGTTTCTTTGTGAAGCCTGCAATAAAGCAGTGATTTTGAGTTCAGCTTTTCGTCTCCGTGAGTTTTGCGTTTGGGTCCTCTTCTGCCTCCACACAGCCAGTTCATGACACCAGAAGCCATCTGGCTGCTTGATCCAGCTCTGGCTGCTGCACCGGGAAAGAGTAGTGAGGAGGTGGATTGATAAATGAAATTCATAATGGACTTTTTCCATTTAGGAATAATAAAAATCAGCTTTCTTTTTAATTGCTATTAACTGACAGTCAGATAACCAGCTTTTAAAAACATATTCATAAACACTTTGCAGTCAACAAAATTTGCACAGAGGTTATAGATGAAATAAAAGTATCATTTGATTTCTAGGTGTGTTTATAACTCTGTTATTGTACATATTCTGTGTTATACATCATAATCATTCCAGTCTTTTTTTTTTTTTTTTTACTGTTTTAATCTTTATAAAACTGTTATTTATTTATTTATTTTTGTGATTTCTGCTGCCCTATTGGTCTGGTCTCTCTTGAAAGTCTGAGAATGTGATATTCATAATAAAAGGATTTAAAAGTTTACTGCCAAAAAATGATTGCACTTCATAACAGAAATGTGCTAACTGGCTTGAAATAGATTGAAACTGTTATGAGATTGCTTCAGGGAGCAGACATGACACCGTCTTTTAGGTTTCGCCATCACTTTGTATTATGCGCACAACACCACCCTCCTCTGGCTTCCACATGAACTGCACCTTAAACATCAACTGTTTACAAATGTCATGACACAAACAAACGTTTCAATACCGTAAATCACTTTTTGGACTGCGATCACTTTTTGGCACAACATCGGCTCTGATAACATTTAAAGCGCATTGAAAAACTATTCTTTAACGCTAAAAATCCATTATCAATTGTAATTATTTATGTATTCATTTAAATTTCAGATATCATCTTCATTTTTGTAAACTGGTGAATTAATGATTTTTTAAAGAATTAAAACGACAAAGTTTGGCAATATATTTTTTGAAAAGGATGAATAAAACAGTAAAATAAAATGAGAAATATATATATATTTTTAAAAACTATGATAATTAGACGAACTTTATTTTAAATATATACAATTGATTTTCGGTGACACTGGGTGTCATGGTGATGATGACGTGTTTGAGTGCAGGTATAAAAGCAGGAGGCAAAATAGGAATTCGGGTTTCACGTTTGAGCGCAAACAGGAGCTTTTTCCCACTAGTGCTGTGAAAACTCGGATTTTTCAAACTACAGCTAACGTTTGAAAATCTTCAAGAAGGATTTGCAAAATGACTTCAAACTTCAGTCGCGAGATGCACCTGCTCTCCCTTTTCATTGAGGAGGTGCTAGATCAACGCTATGGTGAGTACAGCAGGCTAATATGTCAGAGTGCTAGCAAACAAATACAACTTAGATTTTTGTCTTTTATTGTTTGGAAGTAGGACTTCATGAGTGTTAACATTTAGGATGAGATGTTTCATACTTGAGTAACATCAATTTTAACGTGTGCCAGTACACTATAAAGATGGCGCCATGTTTTTTTTTAATTGCTAAGGCATTGGAGGACGCTGACGTCAGCGCGCGGGCCGTTTTAGCATGTAGAGGGTTTGAGTTGACATGTTTGGGCTGCTGGCGCTGAGTTATACGTGAAAGTTTCATAGATTGTGAATGTGTAAAGCTGGAGAATGGAGTTTTAAAAGTTCACAGAGTCGCTGGATGAGTTTGAGATTGAAACAGTGTGTGCCTGCAATAAGGAGGTGGGAGGTTTCTCACCTAAATGTAGCTGCTTTATTCTCAAAATATCGATGCTCAACTAATATGAAGATATTACTCCTTAATGTGAATGCGTATTAAAACCTCAGTGAAAGTCCATGCAGCCTTACACAACATGAAAACTTTTACCAGGTGAAAAATGTGAAGGCTTTCATAAACAATGAGTTCTGCTGGGAGCTTCTTACTGTTTGTGTGTGGAAGAGCTTATGATGATGTAAAGCCATGTCTGGACAATTTAAATTCAGGCTTTAATTTGTGTGATCACATGATTAACGTAGACCCACGCTTTGCTTTCTCGTAGCTGATCTGGTGAGTCCAGTCACTGCACCTCAGATGGTCCTCATTAACTTGAGGAACCGTGAACTGAGCAGGAGCCATCTGAACTCCATGTCCCACCTGGTCCTCACTCTTTACCATAACCTGGTGACTGGGTCCAAGGACTTTCCTTACATACCTTTTAAAGGATGGTTCCACCGGGACCTGGTGACGACACCATTTGTCGATGTGAGGCAGAGCCAGAGAGAGAACACCACTCCTTCTCCTCCTACGGACTCACCAGCTGGCATGATGCTGCCGCCTGCGGGCTCCAGCTCTCATCCACGCTTCCTGACTCCAGTTCTTCCAGAGAAAGCAGATCTTGCTGTGCTGAAGGCAGATCGGAGGAACTGTGTCCGCACCCTGACTGTCGACGGCCTCCCCATCACAAGAGTCATCTCCGCTGTTTACCGAACAGAGGACACTGAGATGAAGAACCGCTGGAGAGTAACAGACTACAGCGCGGACGGCAGAGTTCTCATTTCGGTGCTCTGCCGTTTTCTAAATATGTCGGCAAAGCGTGCTAAGAGGAAGGCGGAGGAAGAGAGCAGCATCCGGAGCCCGACTCAAGCAAGGAAGCGCTTGAGATTATAATATACAGTGAAGCATGTCGAACGTCAGCAAGCCTGAACAAAGTGGTAAGTAGTAAATAGTGCTTAAGGTTGTTTCTAAAATAATGTCCTAAAATATTTGAAAATTGTCGAGGTTTTAACTTTTATTCTTTCTTTTCTGCCTCTTGTTTCTAAAAGTCAGGAAAAAGAGTCACGCTGCGAAGAAACACCACACAGAAGATTTTCCCTCAGTAAAATGGTAAATATATTCATCTTGTTATGACGTTTGCTCACAATAACCAGGAGTGTTTCTGAAGCGATTCACTCTCATTTGGTGTTATTTGATCCAAAGACAACTGAGGGTCTTCAGAGCAGCGTGAACGGCCGTCACCTGAGAGCAAGACAGTCCTCGGGCCTTTGTGGTTCCCTCCAGGTACTCCAGCTTCATCCCACAGTCCAGAGAGATGCAGTTAGGTTGAATGTGAGTGTGAATGGTTGTCTGTTTCTCTGTGTTAGACTGACCTGTCCAGGTTGTACCCCCGCCTCTGGCCCCATAACAGCTGGGATGGCTCCAATCTTGAATTGGTGAAGCAGAAGAAATGGATGGAAGGATGATCCAAAGAGAAACATTGAAGGCCCTCTCACATAAAAAAGATAAGAACTCATTTTACACATTGTTGAAACATCCTGAAAGTTATTTGTTGTGTTTAGAAACTTGTTGAACTGTCATTAGAGTTTGTTTCGACTTGTTGTTCATTTCTTATTCGGTTCAGCTGTGTTTCTATGTGTCCTTAGTTCCCATAATCAGCCTCCTGTGTGTAAATATTGTGTCAGTCTCCCTTTGTCCCTTGTCAGAGTGTTAGTCTCCGTCCCCTCGTGTTTCCTTGCCTCAGTAGTTCTGTTTCCTACAGTTTTCCCCCAGTATAGGTTTTGGTTAGACTTTTTCAGTTCCCTTTGTCAGTCTTTGTATTTGGTATTTCCTCATCAGTCTCATCACTTTCCTCTCCAGAAAGAAAACAATAAAAAGACCTGAAGAGACGTCTATGCAAACGCTCTCATTGTGAAAGATAAGTATACATCCAACTAATCTGTGACTCTGTCACAGCTCTGATCAGCAATTCTTTCAGGTTTGTCTGTTTTGATGATGTTATTAATTATTATCCTTTATCCAGGATTTTCTCCTCCTTGAATCGCTACCTTATCGTGGTGGAGGGGTTTGTGTGTCCCAGGGATCCCAGGGGCTATGTTGTCTGGGGGCTTTTGCCCCCTGGTAGGGTCTCCCATGGCAAATTGGTCCTGGGTGAGGGACCAGACAAAGAGCGATTCAGAAGACCCTTATGAAAAGAATATCGAGGGAACAGTTTACCCTGCCCGGGATAGGGTTACCGGGGCCCCGCCCTGGAGCCAGGCCCAGGGAGGGTGCCCGAGGGCGAGCGTCTGGTGGCCGGGCCTTAGTCCATGGGGCCCGGCCGGGCACAGCCCGAAGAGGAGACATGGGCCCATCCTCCCGCAGGCCCACCACCCGCAGGAGGCGCCATAGGGGTCGGATGCATTGTGTGCCGGGTGGCGGCCAGGAGCGGAGGCCCTGGCGGACCGACCCCCGGCTGCCAAGACTGGCAATAGGGACATGGAATGTCACCTCTCTGGTGGGGAAGGAGCCTGAGTTAGTGCGTGAGGTTGAGAGGTACCGGCTAGATATAGTCGGGCTAGGGCTGGGCGATATATCAAAAATTTATCGTTACCGAAATTTATGACTCTCATCGACGTCATTTTGCCCATGTCGGTAAATTCGGTATTTAAAAAAAAAAGAAAAGGCATGTGCAGGTTGGCGATGTTCATGTCCCTTTAAGACGCTGTGCTACGTTACAGACTTGACGGGGTGTCAGGAAAAAGAGCCAAGATGAGAAGAAACACCACACAGAAGATTTTCCCTCAGTAAAATGGTAAATATATTCATCTTGTTATGACGTTTGCTCACAATAACCAGGAGTGTTCACGTTGTTCTGAAGTGATTCACTCTCATTTGGTGTTATTTGGTGTTTGTCTTTGAAAGGAGAGGAGCAGTAACGACACTGGGAGACAAACAACAGGATGATCCAAAGACAACTGAGAGTGTTCAGAGCAGCGTGAACGGCCGTCACCTGAGAGCAAGACAGTCCTCGGGCCTTTGTGGTTCCCTCCAGGTACTCCAGCTTCATCCCACAGTCCAGAGAGATGCAGTTAGGTTGAATGTGAGTGTGAATGGTTGTCTGTTTCTCTGTGTTAGACTGACCTGTCCAGGTTGTACCCCCGCCTCTGGCCCCATAACAGCTGGGATGGCTCCAATCTTGAATTGGATAAGCTGAAGAAATGGATGGAAGGATGATCCAAAGAGAAACATCAAAGGCCCTCTCACCAGCTTTCATTTATTAAATTTGTCTTTACTGAACGATTTCTGGTGTGTACTTGCGTTGATACTCAGACAACAGCTCGTCTTTCTGTTTGTGCTGGAAGATTCAGGCAAACACATATTACATATATAGATTGTTATATGACACAGTTTCACATTTAGTGCTATATGATAATGATAAGGTCCAGTTTAATAGTATTGCTAGTGTCTAATGAAATGAACACGTGATTTTCAGATCCAGCAAAGTGAATATTTTTCACTGTGGATAAATTACATGGAAACGTTTAATGAGTCATCAGCTATTTCACTACAAAGATGTGATTAAAGGTTCTCATACATGCAGGTCAGAAGTTTTGCTCCATCCTGGATGTTAAATGCTGATCAGTGTTTACACATATCTGCACATTTCTAACAGCTCATTTCACAGGTCATCAGTCTCCTGACTGCATATGCAGAGTTTTATCATCACGTGTTCATGGCAGACAAACATAATTATGAATTCTTGTTTTAGTTCCATTCAGTCACTCAACATCAGGTGTCTGCTTGTCCTGAGCTGTGAGAACTACAGTGAGTTGCTTTCCTCTTTAGCTTAGTATTAATAAACCAGGTCGTAGGTGGGCACCTGCATCAAGGAGTCAAGAAGCATATTTTATTGTTTAATGGTGAAAACAATGGATTCTTGTTCATTTGTTTAATGGAAAGACTGAAAGTGCGGCCTGGTGTTGACTTACACTTATTCAAAGTGATGAAGTACCAACAGATACTAAAAGTCACAGCCTGAAACACGTCAACTGCTTTATTATTTCTAGTTATAAATAAACTGTCAGTTTATGGCCCCTGTGGCTCGATCAGGACCCTTCCGGGATGTGGAGATATTTATTATTTACTATAACTTGTGCTTATGTTGGTTTTTGCTGTGGTTTCGCTACTGTGTTTTTCTCTTTTTGCTTGTTTTTATTTTTCCAGCAGGTGATCAAACAGATTTTTAGTGTCTTCTCTCTCTTCTCCTATTTTTTTTGCTTTCCATCTCCTTCTGTTGAGCATCTTCCCAACTTCTCTTTTCTTCATCTTTCTCTTTCCCATCCCCCAGTCCTGTCCGTTCTGATTGTAATCATTTCAAAGAAAAGAAAGAAATAATAAAGAGCTAATACACTTTGACAATCAAGTGGACCAGTGTGGCAAAAGCTGTAATGATCCATTTGGGAAAATAAATCTGTTGGACTGGTAAACTAATATACGATAATAATACGGTATGAAAAATGGCAAACATGAGAATTCTGTGTGTTTTCCTTCTTATCTGCAGACTAACAGTCCACAGGTTTGGTGCTCAGACTCCCTGGAGTTGGAGGAGAGAGAGCACAGAGGACAGCAAGGTGGAGGAGTGAAGGAGAAGGTGGTGCAGCTCAGTGTCCAATCAGGAGTGAGCATCTCTATATATGTATATAGAATATATATATTTCAAGTTTTTGTTTTGAGTTTTTGTTGTTTTTTATTTTTTAAAGCAAACACTAAAACTGTCACCCACACCTCTGAAGATAAAGATAACTAATCATAAATAAAGGGAATATTATGATGATGAGGACACTATCAGAGGTAGTTCAGGGAACTGTTATACTTCAGATACCAGAAAAATTGTTTTTCTTTTCTTGTTTTTTTGGCTTGACTTCATGGTAGGCAAAATGAAGAAGAGTGCTTGATTGCGCCTAAGTAAGTAAAAGCTGCATGGCAAAACAACACACACCTTCACTGCAGATGCATGCACAGAAACCAGTATTTTTTTGTATCTTAAATATTAAGTAGTGTGTGTACAGTAGTCAATATAATGGGATGTGTCCTAAAGCAGCGAAAGAAGAACTGACTTCTTACAGCAATTTGCAATATTTAGGATTTTATTGAACACTTTTACCTTTCAACATTTGTAACATTAGTGAGTAATGAAGCATTGCAGAATAAATAAAATAAAATACTAAAAGTCCGTTATTACACTCTTAAATCCTACTACTTATTCCTGCGTCTTTTGTGATCTTACAAAGCTTCAAATGACGCGTCGACTATTAAATTAGTCATCGACGATTTTGATAGTCACCGTAATCGTGACTCCTCGTGAACAAATATAGACACACTAATATTTCACCAGTGTTGTAACATCACATGTCGTTAGCATGGGTAAGAGAACGAAATCAATACCTCAGATGGAAGCACCTTGACTGGGTTACTTCAACATCACTGGGTGACATGTCACTTTGATGCACCGACAGTGGAATTATAGTTCAGGTGACCTGCATGCCTTTGCACTCTAAAGACACTAGAGCACCTAAAGGACGCATGGAAACATCAAGTGATACACAGATAAGACTGTTGCACAGAAATATGCAGTATCTGCACACTGTAACATGTTTAGTTGCTTTACTCAAGAGCCTGACTTCAGATGAATGACTCTGACAATCTAATTTTTCTTGCAGATTGAATGCACCTTCTGTGGGAAGTGGTACCACACAGTGTGTGTGGACTTCCCCTCTGCAGAAGGCGACTACAAATGTTGTGGTTGCTAAATAAACAGAAAAAATCGATCCCTGTTGTCTTTGCTTACTGATTGTTTTTAGTGTTGACAATCCACATTGCTGGGATTGCATCTTTCAACATGTTTGTGGGTAGATCTGGATGTACCAGGGGTAAGTGTAGCCACTCAGCCTCTACTCAATGTGATCATAGCAGCAGGTGCAGATGTGTCACAAGTTAATCTAGTAGTAGGCTATGGTATTTGGCCACAGGTGGCAGCAGTGGACTGACCTCCATTGGAGACTGCTCCAGCTGCTATGTGATAGTGTATCTGCTACAAATTGAAGATCATATGGAAGTTTTGGAAATTAACCCTTGTATTATGTTGACAAACAAAAAGGTGACATTGATTTTGTTGCGGGTCATTTTGACCCGTACTGTGTAAATCCACTCAGAATTGTCAAGAAACTGCAATAAAACAATAGCAACTTTATTTTCCATCAGATAAACATGTAGAACACAGACATACAACAGTTAGACTTTCCATAACTATTTTAGGAACCATTTGGTAAAGGTTTTTCGTTCTTATACACACACACACACACACATTTCTTTTGAACTTGCCCAACGTTCTCAGTTTTTCAATGCTCAACATTTTCGATTTTGTCCACGTGATGGACAGAATGTAACTGTGTGCTTTCTGCAGGTGTACTTCTTGCATTTCTCACACAAAATGCTTGTTTTAAAACAGGAATCTTCCTAACTAAGATTTAAAACAAAAGATTTCTACGTCCCCTCCAGTCTCAAAAACAGATGACAAACCAATCGACACACCTGAGTCACTGACTTTCTTAAATCCACTCACTCTCACTGGCTCTGTTCATTACTAATCACTGTGTAACTGCTGTGAATTCACAGTAACTGCCATCTCCTTACAAATGTTCATTAGATTAACCACACTTATACAGACTTGTATATAACTACCAACTCTCCAGCCATGTTGATGGATTGCCTATATTGGCTGGAAATATTCATTTCCAGAGAAAAGACACAGATAGACTCTGCTTACAGGATGTGATGTGACAACACTAATGAAATATTGATGTGTTATATTTGTCCAAGGCGTATTTCATTGTTATGGGAAAAGAGAATATTAAAATCATGATGACCAATTGGAGTGGTGATTTCTATGACTTTGTATATATAATTTGGAATGTTGTACAAATGTAGGCCAATAAAAAATATATGATATCATTTCATTCTTTTCAAAGGTTTATTTGCATGACGCACAGACAGACACAATTGAAAGGTACAAATGTGTTGTGCATGAAACGAATTCAAACGTGCTGCAGATGTGTGTCACAAGTTGATCTGGCTGTAGGCTGTGGCACTTGGCCAGAGGTGGCGCTGGTTGACTCAAGTCCATGTTAGTGCACAAAGTAAACTGCTCGCTTTAGTTGTGAAGCAAAAACGCTGAAACCGGAGAAATAAAACGTGCGAGGGGAACGATAACGACGACAAGAGTCTCCCGATCGTTTACTCTTGCTGTCCTGTGAACAACATCGGCGTGGTGTTAATTGTTTGCTGTTTTCGCGATCGCATCGCGCATGAGGATATCACCAGGTAAACTCGCCACATTTTTAAACATTTTGTTGTTCAACAGCATCAAGACTGACGGAGTGTGTTTGAGATAACCTCACAAGTGTCACAGATGACACATTTGGCGTTTTTTTTTGCTGGCTTGTCGGTAGCAGCTCCTGAAACGCAAGACTGCCACACATCTGTTCGACCAACGCCAGTTGATCTAAACGCCAGTAGATCTGGAACACCGGCGCACTCGTGCGTCTGAGGAGACGCGGACTGCGAACTGCTCTTCCTGGGATCTTCCTTTCCAATGTACGCTCACTCAGGAATAAGATAGACGAGCTGGCCCTGATGAGAAGCATGAACAGAGACTTTGCCTCCTCCTGTGTCTTATGTTTTACGGAGTCGTGGCTCTGTGAGGACATCCCGGACAGCGCGCTCAAGCTGGAGGGCTTTCATCTGCTGTGCGCGGACCGGCAGGCCTCTCTCTCTGGTAAGACCAAAGGTGGAGGTGTCTGCTTCTACATTAATAGTGGCTGGTGCACAGATGTAACAGTGATTGCTCAGCACTGCTCTTCCTCTCTGGAATACCTTTTTATTCACTGCAAACCGTTTTATTCTCCGCGGGAGTTTTCTTCATTCATCCTGGCCGCTGTTTACATCCCGCCAGATGCGGATGCGCAGGCAGCTCAGTGCGCACTCGCGGAGCAGATACTGCACATGGAGCGGACATTCCCGGACTCTCTCATCATTGCTCTTGGGGACTTTAACAAAGCCAATCTGAGCCATGAGCTTCCCAAATACAAGCAGTATATTAAATGCCCGACCAGAGAGGAGAGGACATTAGACCACTGTTACAGCACGATCAGCGGGGCCTATCGTGCGGTGCCCCGCTCTTCACTCGGACTTTCTGACCACGTCATGATCCACCTAATCCCCGCGTACAGACAGAGGCTGAAGCTCTCCAAACCTGTCGTGAGGACCAAAAAACTGTGGAGCAACGAGGCTGTGGAGGAGCTTCGCACGTGTTTGGAGTCTACAGACTGGGACACAATGAAGGCTGCTTCTAACAGCTTGGACGAGTTTACGGACACTGTCACCTCCTATATCCACTTCTGTGAGGACAGCATTGTGCCATCACGCACCAGGGTGAGTTATAACAATGACAAACCCTGGTTTACTCCTAAACTCAAAAAGCTGTGGCTGGAAAAGAGAAAGGCGTTCAGAAGCGGAGACAGGGACTGCTACAGAGAGGCCAAGTACAGGTTCACTAAAGAAGTGGACATTGCTAAACACCAGCACTCTGAGAAGATGCAGCAGCAGATCTCAGAGAATGACTCGGCCTCTGTGTGGAAAGGTTTTAGGAATATCACCAACTACAAGCCTAAAACCCCCCACTCCACTGATGACTTGCTCTTGGCCAACACCCTTAACGACTTTTACTGCCGTTTTGACGAGCCATCAGGCAGCCTTCACACCTCCAACGGCCCCAACAATAGAGACACTTTGGACACTCATTCCCCCACCTCTCCCCCCTCCATAGAGCCATCACCACCTTCAAACACTTCACCTACAACACCCCCCTCCTCACCCCACACAAAAGAGGATTTCACACCACCTCCTCCCACCACAACTCTTCATATTCATGAAGCAGGTGTGAGGAAGCAGTTTAAGAGTCTGAATGCTCGAAAAGCTCCCGGCCCAGACGGTGTGTCTCCTGCCACCCTCAGACACTGTGCAAACGAGCTGGCCCCAGTGTTTTCTGGCATTTTCAACTCCTCACTGCAGGCATGTCATGTGCCTGCCTGCTTCAAGTCCTCTACCATAATCCCTGTCCCCAAGAAACCTAGGATCACTGGGCTAAATGACTACAGACCTGTGGCTCTGACACCTGTGGTCATGAAGTCATTTGAGCGCCTGGTTCTCTCCTATCTCAAGACCCTCACGGCCCCCCTCCTGGACCCCCTGCAGTTTGCATACAGAGCCAACAGGTCTGTAGATGACGCCATCAACATGGCTCTACACTTCATCCTGCAGCATCTGGACTCCCCAGGAACCTACGCCAGGATCCTGTTTGTGGACTTCAGCTCTGCGTTCAACACCATCCTTCCAGACCATCTCCAAGGCAAGCTTTCCCAGATGAATGTGCCTGATCCCATCTGCCGGTGGATCACTGACTTCCTGACGGACAGGAAGCAGCATGTGAGGCTGGGAAAGAATGTCTCGGACTCCCGGACCATCAGCACCGGCTCCCCTCAGGGCTGTGTTCTTTCTCCTCTGCTCTTCTCCCTGTATACCAACTGCTGCACCTCCACCCACCAGTCTGTCAAGCTAATCAAGTTTGCAGATGACACCACCGTTATTGGACTCATCTCGGACGGGGATGAGTCTGCCTACAGGAGGGAGGCTGAACGTCTGGTGTCCTGGTGCAGCCACAACAACCTGGTGCTGAATGCCCAGAAGACAGTGGAGATTATTGTGGACTTCAGGAAGCACACAGCTCCACTCCCCCCCATCATCCTGACTGACACCCCCATCACCTCTGTGGACTCATTCCGCTTCCTGGGTACCACCATCACCCAGGACCTGAAGTGGGAGCCCACCATCACCTCCGTCATTAAGAAAGCCCAGCAGAGGATGTACTTCCTGAGGCAGCTGAAGAAATTCAACCTGCCAACACGGACGATGATGCAATTCTACACTGCAATCATCGAGTCCATCCTCACCTCCTCCATCACCGTGTGGTACGCTGGAGCCACTATCAGGGACAAACAGAGACTGCAGCGTGTTGTGCGCTCTGCTGAGAAGGTGATTGGCTGCAGACTCCCATCTCTGCAGGACCTGTACACCTCCAGGACACTGGGGCGTGCAGCTCGGATCTCAGCTGACCCTTCTCACCCTGGACACAGTCTGTTTGACCTGCTCCCCTCAGGCAGGAGGCTCCGGTCCATTCGCACCAGAACCTCTCGCCATAAGAACAGTTTCTTCCCCTCTGCTGTTGGACACATGAACAATAACCATATGACTGTTCCCACCACTAACACATGACCCTACGCTGTGTTCACTGCATCATTCCATGTTTGGCACTGATCACCACCTGCACTCATGTATATATCATGTATATATCTATCTACTTAGCACTTTTAATTCTTATTCTTATTTTTATTTTCATGTCTATTTAAGCGTAATTTATGACAGTATGTTTGCACTGAAGCACCGCAGCAATTTCCTAATGTTGTAAACCTGCTCAACATTTGGCAATAAAACCCTTTCTGATTCTGATTCTGATTCTGAAAAGAAAAGAGACAGAGATGTGTGTTTTCTGTTAATACCATAATTGCAGTCATCTTAAACAAACATGACATTTCTTTGGCACGATTGCTTTTTCGCTGATTTGAAACTTTAATGTGTGGTACAACAATTCTTCTAGTTAAATAATTCTACAAGAATTATTTAACAGAGGATAGAAAAAAAATACATTGTGTCAAGTTCCCTGGTTAAATGGGCTGTCTGTGTAAAAAGCATAAATGGCTGTTTGTCTTGGTGTATTGGTCTTTTGCCAGCATGGCAAACTAGATCAGTCTGCTGGGACATCTGATTTTAGGACAATCACTTGCTTTTCCAAAGGACACTGACAACCAGACATTAGATGCCACAGCCCTGGCCCACGGTATCCCCCCCCCCCTCCCCCCCATGCATGCGGTGGGCCTTCTGTAGAAAGAGAGCAGCTTAATGAAGGTGACAAGGTGAAAATAGGATGATTGATGTGCCGGTGCTGTGAGGGCATGTATAAAACCACCTACCCAAGTGTTGAATATAAGGAGGCTTTGAAGAATCTACAATAATTGTGTGTTGTTTGTACATGAATCACAATGTGTTACTTCAGAGGTGTGATGTTTTCAGGGGGTTTTTTCTGCGCTGCAGAAAATTGTAAAACTACTGTGAACTTGGTGGATCTGTCCAGATCTTTGACTGGAAACTATTTCTATGAATGAGTGGTTCAAAAATGTGTAAGTGAAAAGCTGCCATATTTCAGGTCCCAAAGTCAAATGAACACTGAGGGATCACTGAGAGCTAAAAACGGTCTAACTTCTTTCATCTTTAATAAAATGATCAGTGTTGCTGCTTTACCAGGTTTAACAACTAAGTTTAACATCCAGGCATCCATGAAAACAGAGTTTATTCAATTTAACTGAGTTAGAGGTTAGCAGGAAGTTAGCTCGCTAGTTTCCACCTAAACATGATCATCATAATCAGTGTTACTAATTCATACACTGGTTTATCATCTAGACTTTTTGTCTCATCCAGCACCATGATCAGGTCCAGTTTTTATTTCATCTTTGATTTTTCAGCTGCTGTGCCTGAGCAGCCTCCCAGAGACCCTTTGTTGCAGTTAGTCTTCCTCCAGATGTCATGGTCCTGGGCCATGTTGGCCCAGTATTCTTAGTTTTCATGTATTTTTGTATTTTGTTCCTTATTTAGGCCATGCTTCCTGGGTTGCCCTGTTACGTTGTTCCTTATGTGTTTTCCCCTTGTGACTCTTACCCCCTGTGTGCCCCTCTGTGTATTTGAGCCCTCGTCTCTCCTTGTGTTTTATTCCATGTTTTCCCCAGCCCGTTATGTCTGTGTTCTCCCCGTGCTCTCTCTCCTCCTGTCTGAACCTCTGTGTACTTCCTGTTTGACTTTGACAGTCTCTCGTCAGTATGCGTCATGTTGTGTTCACTCCTGCCCTGTCTCGTTACGATTATCTGTGTCAGCTGTGTTCCCCGTGTGCTCCCACTTCCCTCGTTAACCCTCTGTGTATTTATGTGCATGTCTCCCTCAGTTCAGTGTCGCGTCGTCCATGTCTCCTCCCCGAACCTGTGTGTCTTTCTGTGTTCCCTCGGTCTTCTGTTAGCATTCCCAGTTTAGTTCTGTTTCTTTGTGAAGCCTGCAATAAAGCAGTGATTTTGAGTTCAGCTTTTCGTCTCCGTGAGTTTTGCGTTTGGGTCCTCTTCTGCCTCCACACAGCCAGTTCATGACACCAGAAGCCATCTGGCTGCTTGATCCAGCTCTGGCTGCTGCACCGGGAAAGAGCAGTGAGGAGGTGGATTGATAAATGAAATTCATAACAAAAATTCATAATGGACTTTTTCCATTTAGGAATAATAAAAATCAGCTTTCTTTTTAATTGCTATTAACTGACAGTCAGATAACCAGCTTTTAAAAACATATTCATAAACACTTTGCAGTCAACAAAATTTGCACAGAGGTTATAGATGAAATAAAAGTATCACGTGTTTTCTAGGTGTGTTTATAACTCTGTTATTGTACATATTCTGTGTTATACATCATAATCATTCCAGTCTTTTTTTTTTTTTTTTACTGATTTAATCTTTATAAAACTGTTATTTATTTATTTATTTTTGTGATTTCTGCTGCCCTATTGGTCTGGTCTCTCTTGAAAGTCTGAGAATGTGATATTCATAATAAAAGGATTTAAAAGTTTACTGCCAAAAAATGATTGCACTTCATAACAGAAATGTGCTAACTGGCTTGAAATAGATTGAAACTGTTATGAGATTGCTTCAGGGAGCAGACATGACACCGTCTTTTAGGTTTCGCCATCACTTTGTATTATGCGCACAACACCACCCTCCTCTGGCTTCCACATGAACTGCACCTTAAACATCAACTGTTTACAAATGTCATGACACAAACAAACGTTTCAATACCGTAAATCACTTTTTGGACTGCGATCACTTTTTGGCACAACATCGGCTCTGATAACATTTAAAGCGCATTGAAAAACTATTCTTTAACGCTAAAAATCCATTATCAATTGTAATTATTTATGTATTAATTTAAATTTCAGATATCGATCTTCATTTTTGTAAACTGGTGAATTAATGATTTTTTAAAAAATTAAAACGACAAAGTTTGGCAATATATTTTTTGAAAAGGATGAATAAAACAGTAAAATAAAATGAGAAATATATATATATTTTTAAAAACTATGATAATTAGACAAACTTTATTTTAAATATATACAATTGATTTTCGGTGACACTGGGTGTCATGGTGATGATGACGTGTTTGAGTGCAGGTATAAAAGCAGGAGGCAAAATGGGAATTCGGGTTTCACGTTTGAGCGCAAACAGGAGCTTTTTCCCACTAGTGCTGTGAAAACTCGGATTTTTCAAACTACAGCTAACGTTTGAAAATCTTCAAGAAGGATTTGCAAAATGACTTCAAACTTCAGTCGCGAGATGCACCTGCTCTCCCTTTTCATTGAGGAGGTGCTAGATCAACGCTATGGTGAGTACAGCAGGCTAATATGTCAGAGTGCTAGCAAACAAATACAACTTAGATTTTTGTCTTTTATTGTTTGGAAGTAGGACTTCATGAGTGTTAACATTTAGGATGAGATGTTTCATACTTGAGTAACATCAATTTTAACGTGTGCCAGTACACTATAAAGATGGCGCCATGTTTTTTTTTAATTGCTAAGGCATTGGAGGATGCTGACGTCAGCGCGCGGGCCGTTTTTGCATGTAGAGGGTTTGAGTTGACATGTTTGGGCTGCTGGCGCTGAGTTATACGTGAAAGTTTCATAGATTGTGAATGTGTAAAGCTGGAGAATGGAGTTTTAAAAGTTCACAGAGTCGCTGGATGAGTTTGAGATTGAAACAGTGTGTGCCTGCAATAAGGAGGTGGGAGGTTTCTCACCTAAATGTAGCTGCTTTAGTCTCAAAATATCGATGCTCAACTAATATGAAGATATTACTCCTTAATGTGAATGCGTATTAAAACCTCAGTGAAAGTCCATGCAGCCTTACACAACATGAAAACTTTTACCAGGTGAAAAATGTGAAGGCTTTCATAAACAATGAGTTCTGCTGGGAGCTTCTTACTGTTTGTGTGTGGAAGAGCTTATGATGATGTAAAGCCATGTCTGCACAATTTAAATTCAGGCTTTAATTTGTGTGATCACATGATTAACGTAGACCCACGCTTTGCTTTCTCGTAGCTGATCTGGTGAGTCCAGTCACTGCACCTCAGATGGTCCTCATTAACTTGAGGAACCGTGAACTGAGCAGGAGCCATCTGAACTCCATGTCCCACCTGGTCCTCACTCTTTACCATAACCTGGTGACTGGGTCCAAGGACTTTCCTTACATACCTTTTAAAGGATGGTTCCACCGGGACCTGGTGACGACACCATTTGTCGATGTGAGGCAGAGCCAGAGAGAGAACACCACTCCTTCTCCTCCTACGGACTCACCAGCTGGCATGATGCTGCCGCCTGCGGGCTCCAGCTCTCATCCACGCTTCCTGACTCCAGTTCTTCCAGAGAAAGCAGATCTTGCTGTGCTGAAGGCAGATCGGAGGAACTGTGTCCGCACCCTGACTGTCGACGGCCTCCCCATCACAAGAGTCATCTCCACTGTTTACCGAACAGAGGACACTGAGATGAAGAACCGCTGGAGAATAACAGACTACAGCGCGGACGGCAGAGTTCTCATTTCGGTGCTCTGCCGTTTTCTAAATATGTCGGCAAAGCGTGCTAAGAGGAAGGCGGAGGAAGAGAGCAGCATCCGGAGCCCGACTCAAGCAAGGAAGCGCTTGAGATTATAATATACAGTGAAGCATGTCGAACGTCAGCAAGCCTGAACAAAGTGGTAAGTAGTAAATAGTGCTTAAGGTTGTTTCTAAAATAATGTCCTAAAATATTTGAAAATTGTCGAGGTTTTAACTTTTATTCTTTCTTTTCTGCCTCTTGTTTCTAAAAGTCAGGAAAAAGAGTCACGCTGCGAAGAAACACCACACAGAAGATTTTCCCTCAGTAAAATGGTAAATATATTCATCTTGTTATGACGTTTGCTCACAATAACCAGGAGTGTTTCTGAAGTGATTCACTCTCATTTGGTGTTATTTGATCCAAAGACAACTGAGGGTCTTCAGAGCAGCGTGAACGGCCGTCACCTGAGAGCAAGACAGTCCTCGGGCCTTTGTGGTTCCCTCCAGGTACTCCAGCTTCATCCCACAGTCCAGAGAGATGCAGTTAGGTTGAATGTGAGTGTGAATGGTTGTCTGTTTCTCTGTGTTAGACTGACCTGTCCAGGTTGTACCCCCGCCTCTGGCCCCATAACAGCTGGGATGGCTCCAATCTTGAATTGGTGAAGCAGAAGAAATGGATGGAAGGATGATCCAAAGAGAAACATTGAAGGCCCTCTCACAAAAAAAGATAAGAACTCATTTTACACATTGTTGAAACATCCTGAAAGTTATTTGTTGTGTTTAGAAACTTGTTGAACTGTCATTAGAGTTTGTTTCGACTTGTTGTTCATTTCTTATTCGGTTCAGCTGTGTTTCTATGTGTCCTTAGTTCCCATAATCAGCCTCCTGTGTGTAAATATTGTGTCAGTCTCCCTTTGTCCCTTGTCAGAGTGTTAGTCTCCGTCCCCTCGTGTTTCCTTGCCTCAGTAGTTCTGTTTCCTACAGTTTTCCCCCAGTATAGGTTTTGGTTAGACTTTTTCAGTTCCCTTTGTCAGTCTTTGTATTTGGTATTTCCTCATCAGTCTCATCACTTTCCTCTCCAGAAAGAAAACAATAAAAAGACCTGAAGAGACGTCTATGCAAACGCTCTCATTGTGAAAGATAAGTATACATCCAACTAATCTGTGACTCTGTCACAGCTCTGATCAGCAATTCTTTCAGGTTTGTCTGTTTTGATGATGTTATTAATTATTATCCTTTATCCAGGATTTTCTCCTCCTTGAATCGCTACCTTATCGTGGTGGAGGGGTTTGTGTGTCCCAGGGATCCCAGGGGCTATGTTGTCTGGGGGCTTTTGCCCCCTGGTAGGGTCTCCCATGGCAAATTGGTCCTGGGTGAGGGACCAGACAAAGAGCGATTCAGAAGACCCTTATGAAAAGAATATCGAGGGAACAGTTTACCCTGCCCGGGATAGGGTTACCGGGGCCCCACCCTGGAGCCAGGCCCGGGGAGGGTGCCCGAGAGCGAGCGTCTGGTGGCCGGGCCTTAGTCCATGGGGCCCGGCCGGGCACAGCCCGAAGAGGAGACATGGGCCCATCCTCCCGCAGGCCCACCACCCGCAGGAGGCGCCATAGGGGTCGGGTGCATTGTGTGCCGGGTGGCGGCCAGGAGCGGAGGCCCTGGCGGACCGACCCCCGGCTGCCAAGACTGGCAATAGGGACATGGAATGTCACCTCTCTGGTGGGGAAGGAGCCTGAGTTAGTGCGTGAGGTTGAGAGGTACCGGCTAGATATAGTCGGGCTAGGGCTGGGCGATATATCAAAAATTTATCGTTACCGAAATTTATGACTCTCATCGACGTCATTTTGCCCATGTCGGTAAATTCGGTATTTAAAAAAAAAAGAAAAGGCATGTGCAGGTTGGCGATGTTCATGTCCCTTTAAGACGCTGTGCTACGTTACAGACTTGACGGGGTGTCAGGAAAAAGAGCCAAGATGAGAAGAAACACCACACAGAAGATTTTCCCTCAGTAAAATGGTAAATATATTCATCTTGTTATGACGTTTGCTCACAATAACCAGGAGTGTTCACGTTGTTCTGAAGTGATTCACTCTCATTTGGTGTTATTTGGTGTTTGTCTTTGAAAGGAGAGGAGCAGTAACGACACTGGGAGACAAACAACAGGATGATCCAAAGACAACTGAGAGTGTTCAGAGCAGCGTGAACGGCCGTCACCTGAGAACAAGACAGTCCTCGGGCCTTTGTGGTTCCCTCCAGGTACTCCAGCTTCATCCCACAGTCCAGAGAGATGCAGTTAGGTTGAATGTGAGTGTGAATGGTTGTCTGTTTCTCTGTGTTAGACTGACCTGTCCAGGTTGTACCCCCGCCTCTGGCCCCATAACAGCTGGGATGGCTCCAATCTTGAATTGGATAAGCTGAAGAAATGGATGGAAGGATGATCCAAAGAGAAACATCAAAGGCCCTCTCACCAGCTTTCATTTATTAAATTTGTCTTTACTGAACGATTTCTGGTGTGTACTTGCGTTGATACTCAGACAACAGCTCGTCTTTCTGTTTGTGCTGGAAGATTCAGGCAAACACATATTACATATATAGATTGTTATATGACACAGTTTCACATTTAGTGCTATATGATAATGATAAGGTCCAGTTTAATAGTATTGCTAGTGTCTAATGAAATGAACACGTGATTTTCAGATCCAGCAAAGTGAATATTTTTCACTGTGGATAAATTACATGGAAACGTTTAATGAGTCATCAGCTATTTCACTACAAAGATGATGTGATTAAAGGTTCTCATACATGCAGGTCAGAAGTTTTGCTCCATCCTGGATGTTAAATGCTGATCAGTGTTTACACATATCTGCACATTTCTAACAGCTCATTTCACAGGTCATCAGTCTCCTGACTGCATATGCAGAGTTTTATCATCACGTGTTCATGGCAGACAAACATAATTATGAATTCTTGTTTTAGTTCCATTCAGTCACTCAACATCAGGTGTCTGCTTGTCCTGAGCTGTGAGAACTACAGTGAGTTGCTTTCCTCTTTAGCTTAGTATTAATAAACCAGGTCGTAGGTGGGCACCTGCATCAAGGAGTCAAGAAGCATATTTTATTGTTTAATGGTGAAAACAATGGATTCTTGTTCATTTGTTTAATGGAAAGACTGAAAGTGCGGCCTGGTGTTGACTTACACTTATTCAAAGTGATGAAGTACCAACAGATACTAAAAGTCACAGCCTGAAACACGTCAACTGCTTTATTATTTCTAGTTATAAATAAACTGTCAGTTTATGGCCCCTGTGGCTCGATCAGGACCCTTCCGGGATGTGGAGATATTTATTATTTACTATAACTTGTGCTTATGTTGGTTTTTGCTGTGGTTTCGCTACTGTGTTTTTCTCTTTTTGCTTGTTTTTATTTTTCCAGCAGGTGATCAAACAGATTTTTAGTGTCTTCTCTCTCTTCTCCTATTTTTTTTGCTTTCCATCTCCTTCTGTTGAGCATCTTCCCAACTTCTCTTTTCTTCATCTTTCTCTTTCCCATCCCCAGTCCTGTCCGTTCTGATTGTAATCATTTCAAAGAAAAGAAAGAAATAATAAAGAGCTAATACACTTTGACAATCAAGTGGACCAGTGTGGCAAAAGCTGTAATGATCCATTTGGGAAAATAAATCTGTTGGACTGGTAAACTAATATACGATAATAATACGGTATGAAAAATGGCAAACATGAGAATTCTGTGTGTTTTCCTTATCTGCAGACTAACAGTCCACAGGTTTGGTGCTCAGACTCTGATTTGTTCCCTGGAGATGGAGGAGAGAGAGCACAGAGGACAGCAAGGTGGAGGAGTGAAGGAGAAGGTGGTGCAGCTCAGTGTCCAATCAGGAGTGAGCATCTCTATATATGTATATAGAATATATATATTTCAAGTTTTTGTTTTGAGTTTTTGTTGTTTTTTATTTTTTAAAGCAAACACTAAAACTGTCACCCACACCTCTGAAGATAAAGATAACTAATCATAAATAAAGGGAATATTATGATGATGAGGACACTATCAGAGGTAGTTCAGGGAACTGTTATACTTCAGATACCAGAAAAATCGTTTTTCTTTTCTTGTTTTTTTGGCTTGACTTCATGGTAGGCAAAATGAAGAAGAGTGCTTGATTGCGCCTAAGTAAGTAAAAGCTGCATGGCAAAACAACACACACCTTCACTGCAGATGCATGCACAGAAACCAGTATTTTTTGTACCTTAAATATTAAGTAGTGTGTGTACAGTAGTCAATATAATGGGATGTGTCCTAAAGCAGCGAAAGAAGAACTGACTTCTTACAGCAATTTGCAATATTTAGGATTTTATTGAACACTTTTACCTTTCAACATTTGTAACATTAGTGAGTAATGAAGCATTGCAGAATAAATAAAATAAAATACTAAAAGTCCGTTATTACACTCTTAAATCCTACTACTTATTCCTGCGTCTTTTGTGATCTTACAAAGCTTCAAATGACGCGTCGACTATTAAATTAGTCATCGACGATTTTGATAGTCACCGTAATCGTGACTCCTCGTGAACAAATATAGACACACTAATATTTCACCAGTGTTGTAACATCACATGTCGTTAGCATGGGTAAGAGAACGAAATCAATACCTCAGATGGAAGCACCTTGACTGGGTTACTTCAACATCACTGGGTGACATGTCACTTTGATGCACCGACAGTGGAATTATAGTTCAGGTGACCTGCATGCCTTTGCACTCTAAAGACACTAGAGCACCTAAAGGACGCATGGAAACATCAAGTGATACACAGATAAGACTGTTGCACAGAAATATGCAGTATCTGCACACTGTAACATGTTTAGTTGCTTTACTCAAGAGCCTGACTTCAGATGAATGACTCTGACAATCTAATTTTTCTTGCAGATTGAATGCACCTTCTGTGGGAAGTGGTACCACACAGTGCGTGTGGACTTCCCCTCTGCAGAAGGCGACTACAAATGTTGTGGTTGCTAAATAAACAGAAAAAATTGATCCCTGTTGTCTTTGCTTACTGATTGTTTTTAGTGTTGACAATCCACATTGCTGGGATTGCATCTTTCAACATGTTTGTGGGTAGATCTGGATGTACCAGGGGTAAGTGTAGCCACTCAGCCTCTACTCAATGTGATCATAGCAGCAGGTGCAGATGTGTCACAAGTTAATCTAGTAGTAGGCTATGGTATTTGGCCACAGGTGGCAGCAGTGGACTGACCTCCATTGGAGACTGCTCCAGCTGCTATGTGATAGTGTATCTGCTACAAATTGAAGATCATATGGAAGTTTTGGAAATTAACCCTTGTATTATGTTGACAAACAAAAAGGTGACATTGATTTTGTTGCGGGTCATTTTGACCCGTACTGTGTAAATCCACTCAGAATTGTCAAGAAACTGCAATAAAACAATAGCAACTTTATTTTCCATCAGATAAACATGTAGAACACAGACATACAACAGTTAGACTTTCCATAACTATTTTAGGAACCATTTGGTAAAGGTTTTTCGTTCTTATACACACACACACACACACACACATTTCTTTTGAACTTGCCCAACGTTCTCAGTTTTTCAATGCTCAACATTTTCGATTTTGTCCACGTGATGGACAGAATGTAACTGTGTGCTTTCTGCAGGTGTACTTCTTGCATTTCTCACACAAAATGCTTGTTTTAAAACAGGAATCTTCCTAACTAAGATTTAAAACAAAAGATTTCTACGTCCCCTCCAGTCTCAAAAACAGATGACAAACCAATCGACACACCTGAGTCACTGACTTTCTTAAATCCACTCACTCTCACTGGCTCTGTTCATTACTAATCACTGTGTAACTGCTGTGAATTCACAGTAACTGCCATCTCCTTACAAATGTTCATTAGATTAACCACACTTATACAGACTTGTATATAACTACCAACTCTCCAGCCATGTTGATGGATTGCCTATATTGGCTGGAAATATTCATTTCCAGAGAAAAGACACAGATAGACTCTGCTTACAGGATGTGATGTGACAACACTAATGAAATATTGATGTGTTATATTTGTCCAAGGCGTATTTCATTGTTATGGGAAAAGAGAATATTAAAATCATGATGACCAATTGGAGTGGTGATTTCTATGACTTTGTATATATAATTTGGAATGTTGTACAAATGTAGGCCAATAAGAAATATATGATATCATTTCATTCTTTTCAAAGGTTTATTTGCATGACGCACAGACAGACACAATTGAAAGGTACAAATGTGTTGTGCATGAAACGAATTCAAACGTGCTGCAGATGTGTGTCACAAGTTGATCTGGCTGTAGGCTGTGGCACTTGGCCAGAGGTGGCGCTGGTTGACTCAAGTCCATGTTAGTGCACAAAGTAAACTGCTCGCTTTAGTTGTGCAGCAAAAACGCTGAAACCGGAGAAATAAAACGTGCGAGGGGAACGATAACGACGACAAGAGTCTCCCGATCGTTTACTCTTGCTGTCCTGTGAACAACATCGGCGTGGTGTTAATTGTTTGCTGTTTTCGCGATCGCATCGCGCATGAGGATATCACCAGGTAAACTCGCCACATTTTTAAACATTTTGTTGTTCAACAGCATCAAGACTGACGGAGTGTGTTTGAGATAACCTCACAAGTGTCACAGATGACACATTTGGCGTTTTTTTTGCTGGCTTGTCGGTAGCAGCTCCTGAAACGCAAGACTGCCACACATCTGTTCGACCAACGCCAGTTGATCTAAACGCCAGTAGATCTGGAACACCGGCGCACTCGTGCGTCTGAGGAGACGCGGACTGCGAACTGCTCTTCCTGGGATCTTCCTTTCCAATGTACGCTCACTCAGGAATAAGATAGACGAGCTGGCCCTGATGAGAAGCATGAACAGAGACTTTGCCTCCTCCTGTGTCTTATGTTTTACGGAGTCGTGGCTCTGTGAGGACATCCCGGACAGCGCGCTCAAGCTGGAGGGCTTTCATCTGCTGTGCGCGGACCGGCAGGCCTCTCTCTCTGGTAAGACCAAAGGTGGAGGTGTCTGCTTCTACATTAATAGTGGCTGGTGCACAGATGTAACAGTGATTGCTCAGCACTGCTCTTCCTCTCTGGAATACCTTTTTATTCACTGCAAACCGTTTTATTCTCCGCGGGAGTTTGCTTCATTCATCCTGGCCGCTGTTTACATCCCGCCAGATGCGGATGCGCAGGCAGCTCAGTGCGCACTCGCGGAGCAGATACTGCACATGGAGCGGACATTCCCGGACTCTCTCATCATTGCTCTAGGGGACTTTAACAAAGCCAATCTGAGCCATGAGCTTCCCAAATACAAGCAGTATATTAAATGCCCGACCAGAGAGGAGAGGACATTAGACCACTGTTACAGCACGATCAGCGGGGCCTATCGTGCGGTGCCCCGCGCTTCACTCGGACTTTCTGACCACGTCATGATCCACCTAATCCCCGCGTACAGACAGAGGCTGAAGCTCTCCAAACCTGTCGTGAGGACCAAAAAACTGTGGAGCAACGAGGCTGTGGAGGAGCTTCGCACGTGTTTGGAGTCTACAGACTGGGACACAATGAAGGCTGCTTCTAACAGCTTGGACGAGTTTACGGACACTGTCACCTCCTATATCCACTTCTGTGAGGACAGCATTGTGCCATCACGCACCAGGGTGAGTTATAACAATGACAAACCCTGGTTTACTCCTAAACTCAAAAAGCTGTGGCTGGAAAAGAGAAAGGCGTTCAGAAGCGGAGACAGGGACTGCTACAGAGAGGCCAAGTACAGGTTCACTAAAGAAGTGGACATTGCTAAACACCAGCACTCTGAGAAGATGCAGCAGCAGATCTCAGAGAATGACTCGGCCTCTGTGTGGAAAGGTTTTAGGAATATCACCAACTACAAGCCTAAAACCCCCCACTCCACTGATGACTTGCTCTTGGCCAACACCCTTAACGACTTTTACTGCCGTTTTGACGAGCCATCAGGCAGCCTTCACACCTCCAACGGCTCCAACAATAGAGACACTTTGGACACTCATTCCCCCACCTCTCCCCCCTCCATAGAGCCATCACCACCTTCAAACACTTCACCTACAACACCCCCCTCCTCACCCCACACCAAAGAGGATTTCACACCACCTCCTCCCACCACAACTCTTCATATTCATGAAGCAGGTGTGAGGAAGCAGTTTAAGAGTCTGAATGCTCGAAAAGCTCCCGGCCCAGACGGTGTGTCTCCTGCCACCCTCAGACACTGTGCAAACGAGCTGGCCCCAGTGTTTTCTGGCATTTTCAACTCCTCACTGCAGGCATGTCATGTGCCTGCCTGCTTCAAGTCCTCTACCATAATCCCTGTCCCCAAGAAACCTAGGATCACTGGGCTAAATGACTACAGACCTGTGGCTCTGACACCTGTGGTCATGAAGTCATTTGAGCGCCTGGTTCTCTCCTATCTCAAGACCCTCACGGCCCCCCTCCTGGACCCCCTGCAGTTTGCATACAGAGCCAACAGGTCTGTAGATGACGCCATCAACATGGCTCTACACTTCATCCTGCAGCATCTGGACTCCCCAGGAACCTACGCCAGGATCCTGTTTGTGGACTTCAGCTCTGCGTTCAACACCATCCTTCCAGACCATCTCCAAGGCAAGCTTTCCCAGATGAATGTGCCTGATCCCATCTGCCGGTGGATCACTGACTTCCTGACGGACAGGAAGCAGCATGTGAGGCTTGGAAAGAATGTCTCGGACTCCCGGACCATCAGCACCGGCTCCCCTCAGGGCTGTGTTCTTTCTCCTCTGCTCTTCTCCCTGTATACCAACTGCTGCACCTCCACCCACCAGTCTGTCAAGCTAATCAAGTTTGCAGATGACACCACCGTTATTGGACTCATCTCGGACGGGGATGAGTCTGCCTACAGGAGGGAGGTTGAACGTCTGGTGTCCTGGTGCAGCCACAACAACCTGGTGCTGAATGCCCAGAAGACAGTGGAGATTATTGTGGACTTCAGGAAGCACACAGCTCCACTCCCCCCCATCATCCTGACTGACACCCCCATCACCTCTGTGGACTCATTCCGCTTCCCGGGTACCACCATCACCCAGGACCTGAAGTGGGAGCCCACCATCACCTCCGTCATTAAGAAAGCCCAGCAGAGGATGTACTTCCTGAGGCAGCTGAAGAAATTCAACCTGCCAACACGGACGATGATGCAATTCTACACTGCAATCATCGAGTCCATCCTCACCTCCTCCATCACCGTGTGGTACGCTGGAGCCACTATCAGGGACAAACAGAGACTGCAGCGTGTTGTGCGCTCTGCTGAGAAGGTGATTGGCTGCAGACTCCCATCTCTGCAGGACCTGTACACCTCCAGGACACTGGGGCGTGCAGCTCGGATCTCAGCTGACCCTTCTCACCCTGGACACAGTCTGTTTGACCTGCTCCCCTCAGGCAGGAGGCTCCGGTCCATTCGCACCAGAACCTCTCGCCATAAGAACAGTTTCTTCCCCTCTGCTGTTGGACACATGAACAATAACCATATGACTGTTCCCACCACTAACACATGACCCTACGCTGTGTTCACTGCATCATTCCATGTTTGGCACTGATCACCACCTGCACTCATGTATATATCATGTATATATCTATCTACTTAGCACTTTTAATTCTTATTCTTATTTTTATTTTCATGTCTATTTAAGCGTAATTTATGACAGTATGTTTGCACTGAAGCACCGCAGCAATTTCCTAATGTTGTAAACCTGCTCAACATTTGGCAATAAAACCCTTTCTGATTCTGATTCTGAAAAGAAAAGAGACAGAGATGTGTGTTTTCTGTTAATACCATAATTGCAGTCATCTTAAACAAACATGACATTTCTTTGGCACAATTGCTTTTTCGCTGATTTGAAACTTTAATGTGTGGTACAACAATTCTTCTAGTTAAATAATTCTACAAGAATTATTTAACAGAGGATAGAAAAAAAATACATTGTGTCAAGTTCCCTGGTTAAATGGGCTGTCTGTGTAAAAAGCATAAATGGCTGTTTGTCTTGGTGTATTGGTCTTTTGCCAGCATGGCAAACTAGATCAGTCTGCTGGGACATCTGATTTTAGGACAATCACTTGCTTTTCCAAAGGACACTGACAACCAGACATTAGATGCCACAGCCCTGGCCCACGGTATCCCCCCCCCCCTCCCCCCCATGCATGCGGTGGGCCTTCTGTAGAAAGAGAGCAGCTTAATGAAGGTGACAAGGTGAAAATAGGATGATTGATGTGCCGGTGCTGTGAGGGCATGTATAACACCACCTACCCAAGTGTTGAATATAAGGAGGCTTTGAAGAATCTACAATAATTGTGTGTTGTTTGTACATGAATCACAATGTGTTACTTCAGAGGTGTGATGTTTTCAGGGGTTTTTTTCTGCGCTGCAGAAAATTGTAAAACTACTGTGAACTTGGTGGATCTGTCCAGATCTTTGACTGGAAACTATTTCTATGAATGAGTGGTTCAAAAATGTGTAAGTGAAAAGCTGCCATATTTCAGGTCCCAAAGTCAAATGAACACTGAGGGATCACTGAGAGCTAAAAACGGTCTAACTTCTTTCATCTTTAATAAAATGATCAGTGTTGCTGCTTTACCAGGTTTAACAACTAAGTTTAACATCCAGGCATCCATGAAAACAGAGTTTATTCAATTTAACTGAGTTAGAGGTTAGCAGGAAGTTAGCTCGCTAGTTTCCACCTAAACATGATCATCATAATCAGTGTTACTAATTCATACACTGGTTTATCATCTAGACTTTTTGTCTCATCCAGCACCATGATCAGGTCCAGTTTTTATTTCATCTTTGATTTTTCAGCTGCTGTGCCTGAGCAGCCTCCCAGAGACCCTTTGTTGCAGTTAGTCTTCCTCCAGATGTCATGGTCCTGGGCCATGTTGGCCCAGTATTCTTAGTTTTCATGTATTTTTGTATTTTGTTCCTTATTTAGGCCATGCTTCCTGGGTTGCCCTGTTACGTTGTTCCTTATGTGTTTTCCCCTTGTGACTCTTACCCCCTGTGTGCCCCTCTGTGTATTTGAGCCCTCGTCTCTCCTTGTGTTTTATTCCATGTTTTCCCCAGCCCGTTATGTCTGTGTTCTCCCCGTGCTCTCTCTCCTCCTGTCTGAACCTCTGTGTACTTCCTGTTTTACTTTGACAGTCTCTCGTCAGTATGCGTCATGTTGTGTTCACTCCTGCCCTGTCTCGTTACGATTATCTGTGTCAGCTGTGTTCCCCGTGTGCTCCCACTTCCCTCGTTAACCCTCTGTGTATTTATGTGCATGTCTCCCTCAGTTCAGTGTCGCGTCGTCCATGTCTCCTCCCCGAACCTGTGTGTCTTTCTGTGTTCCCTCGGTCTTCTGTTGGCATTCCCAGTTTAGTTCTGTTTCTTTGTGAAGCCTGCAATAAAGCAGTGATTTTGAGTTCAGCTTTTCGTCTCCGTGAGTTTTGCGTTTGGGTCCTCTTCTGCCTCCACACAGCCAGTTCATGACACCAGAAGCCATCTGGCTGCTTGATCCAGCTCTGGCTGCTGCACCGGGAAAGAGCAGTGAGGAGGTGGATTGATAAATGAAATTCATAACAAAAATTCATAATGGACTTTTTCCATTTAGGAATAATAAAAATCAGCTTTCTTTTTAATTGCTATTAACTGACAGTCAGATAACCAGCTTTTAAAAACATATTCATAAACACTTTGCAGTCAACAAAATTTGCACAGAGGTTATAGATGAAATAAAAGTATCACGTGTTTTCTAGGTGTGTTTATAACTCTGTTATTGTACATATTCTGTGTTATACATCATAATCATTCCAGTCTTTTTTTTTTTTTACTGATTTAATCTTTATAAAACTGTTATTTATTTATTTATTTTTGTGATTTCTGCTGCCCTATTGGTCTGGTCTCTCTTGAAAGTCTGAGAATGTGATATTCATAATAAAAGGATTTAAAAGTTTACTGCCAAAAAATGATTGCACTTCATAACAGAAATGTGCTAACTGGCTTGAAATAGATTGAAACTGTTATGAGATTGCTTCAGGGAGCAGACATGACACCGTCTTTTAGGTTTCGCCATCACTTTGTATTATGCGCACAACACCACCCTCCTCTGGCTTCCACATGAACTGCACCTTAAACATCAACTGTTTACAAATGTCATGACACAAACAAACGTTTCAATACCGTAAATCACTTTTTGGACTGCGATCACTTTTTGGCACAACATCGGCTCTGATAACATTTAAAGCGCATTGAAAAACTATTCTTTAACGCTAAAAATCCATTATCAATTGTAATTATTTATGTATTAATTTAAATTTCAGATATCATCTTCATTTTTGTAAACTGGTGAATTAATGATTTTTTAAAGAATTAAAACGACAAAGTTTGGCAATATATTTTTTGAAAAGGATGAATAAAACAGTAAAATAAAATGAGAAATATATATATATTTTTAAAAACTATGATAATTAGACAAACTTTATTTTAAATATATACAATTGATTTTCGGTGACACTGGGTGTCATGGTGATGATGACGTGTTTGAGTGCAGGTATAAAAGCAGGAGGCAAAATGGGAATTCGGGTTTCACGTTTGAGCGCAAACAGGAGCTTTTTCCCACTAGTGCTGTGAAAACTCGGATTTTTCAAACTACAGCTAACGTTTGAAAATCTTCAAGAAGGATTTGCAAAATGACTTCAAACTTCAGTCGCGAGATGCACCTGCTCTCCCTTTTCATTGAGGAGGTGCTAGATCAACGCTATGGTGAGTACAGCAGGCTAATATGTCAGAGTGCTAGCAAACAAATACAACTTAGATTTTTGTCTTTTATTGTTTGGAAGTAGGACTTCATGAGTGTTAACATTTAGGATGAGATGTTTCATACTTGAGTAACATCAATTTTAACGTGTGCCAGTACACTATAAAGATGGCGCCATGTTTTTTTTTAATTGCTAAGGCGTTGGAGGACGCTGACGTCAGCGCGCGGGCCGTTTTTGCATGTAGAGGGTTTGAGTTGACATGTTTGGGCTGCTGGCGCTGAGTTATACGTGAAAGTTTCATAGATTGTGAATGTGTAAAGCTGGAGAATGGAGTTTTAAAAGTTCACAGAGTCGCTGGATGAGTTTGAGATTGAAACAGTGTGTGCCTGCAATAAGGAGGTGGGAGGTTTCTCACCTAAATGTAGCTGCTTTATTCTCAAAATATCGATGCTCAACTAATATGAAGATATTACTCCTTAATGTGAATGCGTATTAAAACCTCAGTGAAAGTCCATGCAGCCTTACACAACATGAAAACTTTTACCAGGTGAAAAATGTGAAGGCTTTCATAAACAATGAGTTCTGCTGGGAGCTTCTTACTGTTTGTGTGTGGAAGAGCTTATGATGATGTAAAGCCATGTCTGGACAATTTAAATTCAGGCTTTAATTTGTGTGATCACATGATTAACGTAGACCCACGCTTTGCTTTCTCGTAGCTGATCTGGTGAGTCCAGTCACTGCACCTCAGATGGTCCTCATTAACTTGAGGAACCGTGAACTGAGCAGGAGCCATCTGAACTCCATGTCCCACCTGGTCCTCACTCTTTACCATAACCTGGTGACTGGGTCCAAGGACTTTCCTTACATACCTTTTAAAGGATGGTTCCACCGGGACCTGGTGACGACACCATTTGTCGATGTGAGGCAGAGCCAGAGAGAGAACACCACTCCTTCTCCTCCTACGGACTCACCAGCTGGCATGATGCTGCCGCCTGCGGGCTCCAGCTCTCATCCACGCTTCCTGACTCCAGTTCTTCCAGAGAAAGCAGATCTTGCTGTGCTGAAGGCAGATCGGAGGAACTGTGTCCGCACCCTGACTGTCGACGGCCTCCCCATCACAAGAGTCATCTCCGCTGTTTACCGAACAGAGGACACTGAGATGAAGAACCGCTGGAGAGTAACAGACTACAGCGCGGACGGCAGAGTTCTCATTTCGGTGCTCTGCCGTTTTCTAAATATGTCGGCAAAGCGTGCTAAGAGGAAGGCGGAGGAAGAGAGCAGCATCCGGAGCCCGACTCAAGCAAGGAAGCGCTTGAGATTATAATATACAGTGAAGCATGTCGAACGTCAGCAAGCCTGAACAAAGTGGTAAGTAGTAAATAGTGCTTAAGGTTGTTTCTAAAATAATGTCCTAAAATATTTGAAAATTGTCGAGGTTTTAACTTTTATTCTTTCTTTTCTGCCTCTTGTTTCTAAAAGTCAGGAAAAAGAGTCACGCTGCGAAGAAACACCACACAGAAGATTTTCCCTCAGTAAAATGGTAAATATATTCATCTTGTTATGACGTTTGCTCACAATAACCAGGAGTGTTTCTGAAGTGATTCACTCTCATTTGGTGTTATTTGATCCAAAGACAACTGAGGGTCTTCAGAGCAGCGTGAACGGCCGTCACCTGAGAGCAAGACAGTCCTCGGGCCTTTGTGGTTCCCTCCAGGTACTCCAGCTTCATCCCACAGTCCAGAGAGATGCAGTTAGGTTGAATGTGAGTGTGAATGGTTGTCTGTTTCTCTGTGTTAGACTGACCTGTCCAGGTTGTACCCCCGCCTCTGGCCCCATAACAGCTGGGATGGCTCCAATCTTGAATTGGTGAAGCAGAAGAAATGGATGGAAGGATGATCCAAAGAGAAACATTGAAGGCCCTCTCACAAAAAAAGATAAGAACTCATTTTACACATTGTTGAAACATCCTGAAAGTTATTTGTTGTGTTTAGAAACTTGTTGAACTGTCATTAGAGTTTGTTTCGACTTGTTGTTCATTTCTTATTCGGTTCAGCTGTGTTTCTACGTGTCCTTAGTTCCCATAATCAGCCTCCTGTGTGTAAATATTGTGTCAGTCTCCCTTTGTCCCTTGTCAGAGTGTTAGTCTCCGTCTCCTCGTGTTTCCTTGCCTCAGTAGTTCTGTTTCCTACAGTTTTCCCCCAGTATAGGTTTTGGTTAGACTTTTTCAGTTCCCTTTGTCAGTCTTTGTATTTGGTATTTCCTCATCAGTCTCATCACTTTCCTCTCCAGAAAGAAAACAATAAAAAGACCTGAAGAGACGTCTATGCAAACGCTCTCATTGTGAAAGATAAGTATACATCCAACTAATCTGTGACTCTGTCACAGCTCTGATCAGCAATTCTTTCAGGTTTGTCTGTTTTGATGATGTTATTAATTATTATCCTTTATCCAGGATTTTCTCCTCCTTGAATCGCTACCTTATCGTGGTGGAGGGGTTTGTGTGTCCCAGGGATCCCAGGGGCTATGTTGTCTGGGGGCTTTTGCCCCCTGGTAGGGTCTCCCATGGCAAATTGGTCCTGGGTGAGGGACCAGACAAAGAGCGATTCAGAAGACCCTTTTGAAAAGAATATCGAGGGAACAGTTTACCCTGCCCGGGATAGGGTTACCGGGGCCCCGCCCTGGAGCCAGGCCCGGGGAGGGTGCCCGAGGGCGAGCGTCTGGTGGCCGGGCCTTAGTCCATGGGGCCCGGCCGGGCACAGCCCGAAGAGGAGACATGGGCCCATCCTCCCGCAGGCCCACCACCCGCAGGAGGCGCCATAGGGGTCGGGTGCATTGTGTGCCGGGTGGCGGCCAGGAGCGGAGGCCCTGGCGGACCGACCCCCGGCTGCCAAGACTGGCAATAGGGACATGGAATGTCACCTCTCTGGTGGGGAAGGAGCCTGAGTTAGTGCGTGAGGTTGAGAGGTACCGGCTAGATATAGTCGGGCTAGGGCTGGGCGATATATCAAAAATTTATCGTTACCGAAATTTATGACTCTCATCGACGTCATTTTGCCCATGTCGGTAAATTCGGTATTTAAAAAAAAAAGAAAAGGCATGTGCAGGTTGGCGATGTTCATGTCCCTTTAAGACGCTGTGCTACGTTACAGACTTGACGGGGTGTCAGGAAAAAGAGCCAAGATGAGAAGAAACACCACACAGAAGATTTTCCCTCAGTAAAATGGTAAATATATTCATCTTGTTATGATGTTTGCTCACAATAACCAGGAGTGTTCACGTTGTTCTGAAGTGATTCACTCTCATTTGGTGTTATTTGGTGTTTGTCTTTGAAAGGAGAGGAGCAGTAACGACACTGGGAGACAAACAACAGGATGATCCAAAGACAACTGAGAGTGTTCAGAGCAGCGTGAACGGCCGTCACCTGAGAGCAAGACAGTCCTCGGGCCTTTGTGGTTCCCTCCAGGTACTCCAGCTTCATCCCACAGTCCAGAGAGATGCAGTTAGGTTGAATGTGAGTGTGAATGGTTGTCTGTTTCTCTGTGTTAGACTGACCTGTCCAGGTTGTACCCCCGCCTCTGGCCCCATAACAGCTGGGATGGCTCCAATCTTGAATTGGATAAGCTGAAGAAATGGATGGAAGGATGATCCAAAGAGAAACATCAAAGGCCCTCTCACCAGCTTTCATTTATTAAATTTGTCTTTACTGAACGATTTCTGGTGTGTACTTGCGTTGATACTCAGACAACAGCTCGTCTTTCTGTTTGTGCTGGAAGATTCAGGCAAACACATATTACATATATAGATTGTTATATGACACAGTTTCACATTTAGTGCTATATGATAATGATAAGGTCCAGTTTAATAGTATTGCTAGTGTCTAATGAAATGAACACGTGATTTTCAGATCCAGCAAAGTGAATATTTTTCACTGTGGATAAATTACATGGAAACGTTTAATGAGTCATCAGCTATTTCACTACAAAGATGATGTGATTAAAGGTTCTCATACATGCAGGTCAGAAGTTTTGCTCCATCCTGGATGTTAAATGCTGATCAATGTTTACACATATCTGCACATTTCTAACAGCTCATTTCACAGGTCATCAGTCTCCTGACTGCATATGCAGAGTTTTATCATCACGTGTTCATGGCAGACAAACATAATTATGAATTCTTGTTTTAGTTCCATTCAGTCACTCAACATCAGGTGTCTGCTTGTCCTGAGCTGTGAGAACTACAGTGAGTTGCTTTCCTCTTTAGCTTAGTATTAATAAACCAGGTCGTAGGTGGGCACCTGCATCAAGGAGTCAAGAAGCATATTTTATTGTTTAATGGTGAAAACAATGGATTCTTGTTCATTTGTTTAATGGAAAGACTGAAAGTGCGGCCTGGTGTTGACTTACACTTATTCAAAGTGATGAAGTACCAACAGATACTAAAAGTCACAGCCTGAAACACGTCAACTGCTTTATTATTTCTAGTTATAAATAAACTGTCAGTTTATGGCCCCTGTGGCTCGATCAGGACCCTTCCGGGATGTGGAGATATTTATTATTTACTATAACTTGTGCTTATGTTGGTTTTTGCTGTGGTTTCGCTACTGTGTTTTTCTCTTTTTGCTTGTTTTTATTTTTCCAGCAGGTGATCAAACAGATTTTTAGTGTCTTCTCTCTCTTCTCCTATTTTTTTTGCTTTCCATCTCCTTCTGTTGAGCATCTTCCCAACTTCTCTTTTCTTCATCTTTCTCTTTCCCATCCCCCAGTCCTGTCCGTTCTGATTGTAATCATTTCAAAGAAAAGAAAGAAATAATAAAGAGCTAATACACTTTGACAATCAAGTGGACCAGTGTGGCAAAAGCTGTAATGATCCATTTGGGAAAATAAATCTGTTGGACTGGTAAACTAATATACGATAATAATACGGTATGAAAAATGGCAAACATGAGAATTCTGTGTGTTTTCCTTCTTATCTGCAGACTAACAGTCCACAGGTTTGGTGCTCAGACTCTGATTTGTTCCCTGGAGATGGAGGAGAGAGAGCACAGAGGACAGCAAGGTGGAGGAGTGAAGGAGAAGGTGGTGCAGCTCAGTGTCCAATCAGGAGTGAGCATCTCTATATATGTATATAGAATATATATATTTCAAGTTTTTGTTTTGAGTTTTTGTTGTTTTTTATTTTTTAAAGCAAACACTAAAACTGTCACCCACACCTCTGAAGATAAAGATAACTAATCATAAATAAAGGGAATATTATGATGATGAGGACACTATCAGAGGTAGTTCAGGGAACTGTTATACTTCAGATACCAGAAAAATCGTTTTTCTTTTCTTGTTTTTTTGGCTTGACTTCATGGTAGGCAAAATGAAGAAGAGTGCTTGATTGCGCCTAAGTAAGTAAAAGCTGCATGGCAAAACAACACACACCTTCACTGCAGATGCATGCACAGAAACCAGTATTTTTTGTATCTTAAATATTAAGTAGTGTGTGTACAGTAGTCAATATAATGGGATGTGTCCTAAAGCAGCGAAAGAAGAACTGACTTCTTACAGCAATTTGCAATATTTAGGATTTTATTGAACACTTTTACCTTTCAACATTTGTAACATTAGTGAGTAATGAAGCATTGCAGAATAAATAAAATAAAATACTAAAAGTCCGTTATTACACTCTTAAATCCTACTACTTATTCCTGCGTCTTTTGTGATCTTACAAAGCTTCAAATGACGCGTCGACTATTAAATTAGTCATCGACGATTTTGATAGTCACCGTAATCGTGACTCCTCGTGAACAAATATAGACACACTAATATTTCACCAGTGTTGTAACATCACATGTCGTTAGCATGGGTAAGAGAACGAAATCAATACCTCAGATGGAAGCACCTTGACTGGGTTACTTCAACATCACTGGGTGACATGTCACTTTGATGCACCGACAGTGGAATTATAGTTCAGGTGACCTGCATGCCTTTGCACTCTAAAGACACTAGAGCACCTAAAGGACGCATGGAAACATCAAGTGATACACAGATAAGACTGTTGCACAGAAATATGCAGTATCTGCACACTGTAACATGTTTAGTTGCTTTACTCAAGAGCCTGACTTCAGATGAATGACTCTGACAATCTAATTTTTCTTGCAGATTGAATGCACCTTCTGTGGGAAGTGGTACCACACAGTGTGTGTGGACTTCCCCTCTGCAGAAGGCGACTACAAATGTTGTGGTTGCTAAATAAACAGAAAAAATTGATCCCTGTTGTCTTTGCTTACTGATTGTTTTTAGTGTTGACAATCCACATTGCTGGGATTGCATCTTTCAACATGTTTGTGGGTAGATCTGGATGTACCAGGGGTAAGTGTAGCCACTCAGCCTCTACTCAATGTGATCATAGCAGCAGGTGCAGATGTGTCACAAGTTAATCTAGTAGTAGGCTGTGGTATTTGGCCACAGGTGGCAGCAGTGGACTGACCTCCATTGGAGACTGCTCCAGCTGCTATGTGATAGTGTATCTGCTACAAATTGAAGATCATATGGAAGTTTTGGAAATTAACCCTTGTATTATGTTGACAAACAAAAAGGTGACATTGATTTTGTTGCGGGTCATTTTGACCCGTACTGTGTAAATCCACTCAGAATTGTCAAGAAACTGCAATAAAACAATAGCAACTTTATTTTCCATCAGATAAACATGTAGAACACAGACATACAACAGTTAGACTTTCCATAACTATTTTAGGAACCATTTGGTAAAGGTTTTTCGTTCTTATACACACACACACACACATTTCTTTTGAACTTGCCCAACGTTCTCAGTTTTTCAATGCTCAACATTTTCGATTTTGTCCACGTGATGGACAGAATGTAACTGTGTGCTTTCTGCAGGTGTACTTCTTGCATTTCTCACACAAAATGCTTGTTTTAAAACAGGAATCTTCCTAACTAAGATTTAAAACAAAAGATTTCTACGTCCCCTCCAGTCTCAAAAACAGATGACAAACCAATCGACACACCTGAGTCACTGACTTTCTTAAATCCACTCACTCTCACTGGCTCTGTTCATTACTAATCACTGTGTAACTGCTGTGAATTCACAGTAACTGCCATCTCCGTACAAATGTTCATTAGATTAACCACACTTATACAGACTTGTATATAACTACCAACTCTCCAGCCATGTTGATGGATTGCCTATATTGGCTGGAAATATTCATTTCCAGAGAAAAGACACAGATAGACTCTGCTTACAGGATGTGATGTGACAACACTAATGAAATATTGATGTGTTATATTTGTCCAAGGCGTATTTCATTGTTATGGGAAAAGAGAATATTAAAATCATGATGACCAATTGGAGTGGTGATTTCTATGACTTTGTATATATAATTTGGAATGTTGTACAAATGTAGGCCAATAAGAAATATATGATATCATTTCATTCTTTTCAAAGGTTTATTTGCATGACGCACAGACAGACACAATTGAAAGGTACAAATGTGTTGTGCATGAAACGAATTCAAACGTGCTGCAGATGTGTGTCACAAGTTGATCTGGCTGTAGGCTGTGGCACTTGGCCAGAGGTGGAGCTGGTTGACTCAAGTCCATGTTAGTGCACAAAGTAAACTGCTGTGCAGCAAAAACGCTGAAACCGGAGAAATAAAACGTGCGAGGGGAACGATAACGACGACAAGAGTCTCCCGATCGTTTACTCTTGCTGTCCTGTGAACAACATCGGCGTGGTGTTAATTGTTTGCTGTTTTCGCGATCGCATCGCGCATGAGGATATCACCAGGTAAACTCGCCACATTTTTAAACATTTTGTTGTTCAACAGCATCAAGACTGACGGAGTGTGTTTGAGATAACCTCACAAGTGTCACAGATGACACATTTGGCGTTTTTTTTGCTGGCTTGTCGGTAGCAGCTCCTGAAACGCAAGACTGCCACACATCTGTTCGACCAACGCCAGTTGATCTAAACGCCAGTAGATCTGGAACACCGGCGCACTCGTGCGTCTGAGGAGACGCGGACTGCGAACTGCTCTTCCTGGGATCTTCCTTTCCAATGTACGCTCACTCAGGAATAAGATAGACGAGCTGGCCCTGATGAGAAGCATGAACAGAGACTTTGCCTCCTCCTGTGTCTTATGTTTTACGGAGTCGTGGCTCTGTGAGGACATCCCGGACAGCGCGCTCAAGCTGGAGGGCTTTCATCTGCTGTGCGCGGACCGGCAGGCCTCTCTCTCTGGTAAGACCAAAGGTGGAGGTGTCTGCTTCTACATTAATAGTGGCTGGTGCACAGATGTAACAGTGATTGCTCAGCACTGCTCTTCCTCTCTGGAATACCTTTTTATTCACTGCAAACCGTTTTATTCTCCGCGGGAGTTTGCTTCATTCATCCTGGCCGCTGTTTACATCCCGCCAGATGCGGATGCGCAGGCAGCTCAGTGCGCACTCGCGGAGCAGATACTGCACATGGAGCGGACATTCCCGGACTCTCTCATCATTGCTCTTGGGGACTTTAACAAAGCCAATCTGAGCCATGAGCTTCCCAAATACAAGCAGTATATTAAATGCCCGAGCAGAGAGGAGAGGACATTAGACCACTGTTACAGCACGATCAGCGGGGCCTATCGTGCGGTGCCCCGCGCTTCACTCGGACTTTCTGACCACGTCATGATCCACCTAATCCCCGCGTACAGACAGAGGCTGAAGCTCTCCAAACCTGTCGTGAGGACCAAAAAACTGTGGAGCAACGAGGCTGTGGAGGAGCTTCGCACGTGTTTGGAGTCTACAGACTGGGACACAATGAAGGCTGCTTCTAACAGCTTGGACGAGTTTACGGACACTGTCACCTCCTATATCCACTTCTGCGAGGACAGCATTGTGCCATCACGCACCAGGGTGAGTTATAACAATGACAAACCCTGGTTTACTCCTAAACTCAAAAAGCTGTGGCTGGAAAAGAGAAAGGCGTTCAGAAGCGGAGACAGGGACTGCTACAGAGAGGCCAAGTACAGGTTCACTAAAGAAGTGGACATTGCTAAACACCAGCACTCTGAGAAGATGCAGCAGCAGATCTCAGAGAATGACTCGGCCTCTGTGTGGAAAGGTTTTAGGAATATCACCAACTACAAGCCTAAAACCCCCCACTCCACTGATGACTTGCTCTTGGCCAACACCCTTAACGACTTTTACTGCCGTTTTGACGAGCCATCAGGCAGCCTTCACACCTCCAACGGCCCCAACAATAGAGACACTTTGGACACTCATTCCCCCACCTCTCCCCCCTCCATAGAGCCATCACCACCTTCAAACACTTCACCTACAACACCCCCCTCCTCACCCCACACAAAAGAGGATTTCACACCACCTCCTCCCACCACAACTCTTCATATTCATGAAGCAGGTGTGAGGAAGCAGTTTAAGAGTCTGAATGCTCGAAAAGCTCCCGGCCCAGACGGTGTGTCTCCTGCCACCCTCAGACACTGTGCAAACGAGCTGGCCCCAGTGTTTTCTGGCATTTTCAACTCCTCACTGCAGGCATGTCATGTGCCTGCCTGCTTCAAGTCCTCTACCATAATCCCTGTCCCCAAGAAACCTAGGATCACTGGGCTAAATGACTACAGACCTGTGGCTCTGACACCTGTGGTCATGAAGTCATTTGAGCGCCTGGTTCTCTCCTATCTCAAGACCCTCACGGCCCCCCTCCTGGACCCCCTGCAGTTTGCATACAGAGCCAACAGGTCTGTAGATGACGCCATCAACATGGCTCTACACTTCATCCTGCAGCATCTGGACTCCCCAGGAACCTACGCCAGGATCCTGTTTGTGGACTTCAGCTCTGCGTTCAACACCATCCTTCCAGACCATCTCCAAGGCAAGCTTTCCCAGATGAATGTGCCTGATCCCATCTGCCGGTGGATCACTGACTTCCTGACGGACAGGAAGCAGCATGTGAGGCTGGGAAAGAATGTCTCGGACTCCCGGACCATCAGCACCGGCTCCCCTCAGGGCTGTGTTCTTTCTCCTCTGCTCTTCTCCCTGTATACCAACTGCTGCACCTCCACCCACCAGTCTGTCAAGCTAATCAAGTTTGCAGATGACACCACCGTTATTGGACTCATCTCGGACGGGGATGAGTCTGCCTACAGGAGGGAGGTTGAACGTCTGGTGTCCTGGTGCAGCCACAACAACCTGGTGCTGAATGCCCAGAAGACAGTGGAGATTATTGTGGACTTCAGGAAGCACACAGCTCCACTCCCCCCCATCATCCTGACTGACACCCCCATCACCTCTGTGGACTCATTCCGCTTCCTGGGTACCACCATCACCCAGGACCTGAAGTGGGAGCCCACCATCACCTCCGTCATTAAGAAAGCCCAGCAGAGGATGTACTTCCTGAGGCAGCTGAAGAAATTCAACCTGCCAACACGGACGATGATGCAATTCTACACTGCAATCATCGAGTCCATCCTCACCTCCTCCATCACCGTGTGGTACGCTGGAGCCTCTATCAGGGACAAACAGAGACTGCAGCGTGGTGTGCGCTCTGCTGAGAAGGTGATTGGCTGCAGACTCCCATCTCTGCAGGACCTGTACACCTCCAGGACACTGGGGCGTGCAGCTCGGATCTCAGCTGACCCTTCTCACCCTGGACACAGTCTGTTTGACCTGCTCCCCTCAGGCAGGAGGCTCCGGTCCATTCGCACCAGAACCTCTCGCCATAAGAACAGTTTCTTCCCCTCTGCTGTTGGACACATGAACAATAACCATATGACTGTTCCCACCACTAACACATGACCCTACGCTGTGTTCACTGCATCATTCCATGTTTGGCACTGATCACCACCTGCACTCATGTATATATCATGTATATATCTATCTACTTAGCACTTTTAATTCTTATTCTTATTTTTATTTTCATGTCTATTTAAGCGTAATTTATGACAGTATGTTTGCACTGAAGCACCGCAGCAATTTCCTAATGTTGTAAACCTGCTCAACATTTGGCAATAAAACCCTTTCTGATTCTGATTCTGATTCTGAAAAGAAAAGAGACAGAGATGTGTGTTTTCTGTTAATACCATAATTGCAGTCATCTTAAACAAACATGACATTTCTTTGGCACGATTGCTTTTTCGCTGATTTGAAACTTTAATGTGTGGTACAACAATTCTTCTAGTTAAATAATTCTACAAGAATTATTTAACAGAGGATAGAAAAAAAATACATTGTGTCAAGTTCCCTGGTTAAATGGGCTGTCTGTGTAAAAAGCGTAAATGGCTGTTTGTCTTGGTGTATTGGTCTTTTGCCAGCATGGCAAACTAGATCAGTCTGCTGGGACATCTGATTTTAGGACAATCACTTGCTTTTCCAAAGGACACTGACAACCAGACATTAGATGCCACAGCCCTGGCCCACGGTATCCCCCCCATGCATGCGGTGGGCCTTCTGTAGAAAGAGAGCAGCTTAATGAAGGTGACAAGGTGAAAATAGGATGATTGATGTGCCGGTGCTGTGAGGGCATGTATAACACCACCTACCCAAGTGTTGAATATAAGGAGGCTTTGAAGAATCTACAATAATTGTGTGTTGTTTGTACATGAATCACAATGTGTTACTTCAGAGGTGTGATGTTTTCAGGGTTTTTTTTTCTGCGCTGCAGAAAATTGTAAAACTACTGTGAACTTGGTGGATCTGTCCAGATCTTTGACTGGAAACTATTTCTATGAATGAGTGGTTCAAAAATGTGTAAGTGAAAAGCTGCCATATTTCAGGTCCCAAAGTCAAATGAACACTGAGGGATCACTGAGAGCTAAAAACGGTCTAACTTCTTTCATCTTTAATAAAATGATCAGTGTTGCTGCTTTACCAGGTTTAACAACTAAGTTTAACATCCAGGCATCCATGAAAACAGAGTTTATTCAATTTAACTGAGTTAGAGGTTAGCAGGAAGTTAGCTCGCTAGTTTCCACCTAAACATGATCATCATAATCAGTGTTACTAATTCATACACTGGTTTATCATCTAGACTTTTTGTCTCATCCAGCACCATGATCAGGTCCAGTTTTTATTTCATCTTTGATTTTTCAGCTGCTGTGCCTGAGCAGCCTCCCAGAGACCCTTTGTTGCAGTTAGTCTTCCTCCAGATGTCATGGTCCTGGGCCATGTTGGCCCAGTATTCTTAGTTTTCATGTATTTTTGTATTTTGTTCCTTATTTAGGCCATGCTTCCTGGGTTGCCCTGTTACGTTGTTCCTTATGTGTTTTCCCCTTGTGACTCTTACCCCCTGTGTGCCCCTCTGTGTATTTGAGCCCTCGTCTCTCCTTGTGTTTTATTCCATGTTTTCCCCAGCCCGTTATGTCTGTGTTCTCCCCGTGCTCTCTCTCCTCCTGTCTGAACCTCTGTGTACTTCCTGTTTTACTTTGACAGTCTCTCGTCAGTATGCGTCATGTTGTGTTCACTCCTGCCCTGTCTCGTTACGATTATCTGTGTCAGCTGTGTTCCCCGTGTGCTCCCACTTCCCTCGTTAACCCTCTGTGTATTTATGTGCATGTCTCCCTCAGTTCAGTGTCGCGTCGTCCATGTCTCCTCCCCGAACCTGTGTGTCTTTCTGTGTTCCCTCGGTCTTCTGTTAGCATTCCCAGTTTAGTTCTGTTTCTTTGTGAAGCCTGCAATAAAGCAGTGATTTTGAGTTCAGCTTTTCGTCTCCGTGAGTTTTGCGTTTGGGTCCTCTTCTGCCTCCACACAGCCAGTTCATGACACCAGAAGCCATCTGGCTGCTGCACCGGGAAAGAGCAGTGAGGAGGTGGATTGATAAATGAAATTCATAATGGACTTTTTCCATTTAGGAATAATAAAAATCAGCTTTGTCATGGGCAGTAATCCGATTACTTTTTTCAAGTAACGAGTAAAGTAAGGGATTACTATTGCAAAAACGGTAATTAGATTACCATTACTCTCCCGTAGGAACGCTGCGTTACTAAAACCGTGATTTTTTTTTGCGAGAATGTCTCATGACCGTGTAAGGAAGAGGACTCCCTTACTGCATTTATTTATATTATATTATCTGTATAGCACCTTAGAGCACACCTTTCACTTTATTAAAAGCACTTTATCAAGCACTTTATTTAGCATTGCACTTTAAGCATGGATTTGCACACACAAGAAGTTTAAATATTTATTGACTATTTATTGGGAATTTTAAAATCAGTTGGTAGCCTTATTTCAGATTTGGCACAGCTGCTCCTCATCAAGGAATGTGGTGGTTGTCTGTCAGGAGAGAAGAATGGTGATTGAGATTGTGATTAAGGTTTACCAGTAAGGAAAACTAATGCAAATGTGTGTGTGAAATCTAGGGATAAAAGTGGTGCAAATAAGTGTTTGTAAGATAATGATTACTCACCTTTCTTGCCTGTGTCCTCTTCAAGGTGTTTGGGCAAATGTTTCCCCGGGGGTCCAGACACCATTTAAAGGTTCCGGGAGAGACCATTGGTAAAGAGAGTGTGGTGAATCTTGTTGTGCTTGGGTTTCTGGGTTTTTATAATATTGGGTTTGGTGTAACAGTAAAGTGTGAAATATTTATTAATATGTAAATGTGAAAATGTATTTATGTATTTATTTATTCTAATTGATATATTGTATACTGTGGTGGAAGGTTGGGATTTAAGAATTTACCTGAGAGTGGAATAATGGTTTAGTCTGTGACAGCTGAACATATTTAAGGCTGCCAGTTGTCATTAGAGGGTGGATTTTTGTGCTGTGAAGAAGCTTGACAAGTTGTTGTAAGGAGAGCTGTATAGCAAATAAATACTTTGTTCCACTACACTTGCTTTGGTCCATCTCACTGTGTTTCCAGCCGCTAAGGGCCGCCTTGTTACAAGTGGTGTCAGAAGTGTGTCACTCATGCCACAGTGAGAAGATGATGACAAGAGGTGGAAGAAAGCCAGGCCAAGAGGAGCAGCCTGATGAAGGAGTTGGAGCTTCATCTGAGCTAGAGGCCATGGCAGCAACAAGCCCTGAGGACAAATTGGAGGAGTTGACAGGGTTGGAGAAATCTCTTATGCGGTCTCAAGCAGCCAGAGACCAAAAGTGGGAGAAGGATTTGTCACGTCAGGAGCAAAGGTGGAAAGGCATGCAGCATCAATTTCAGCAAATCCAGCTACAAGTTAACGCTGTAATTGATAAGCCTGATCCACCAGAGGCGCCAGCGCCCCCTACAACATCTGAAGAACAAGAACTTGGATTCAATGGTGAAGACATTCCAGTGGCCAGTGGGTCCAGGTCTTTAATTGAACCAAAACTTTTTCCTCTGTCAACAGAAGATGACATTGAACATTTTCTGACTATGTTTGAAAGAATGGCAAACGTGTGTCGATGGCCCAGAGATGAGTGGGCTATTCGTCTGGTTCCCCTGTTGACAGGTAAAGCCCGCACAGCCTACATTCTTATGGATTTAACAGACTCTGAGAATTATGATAAGGTGAAAGAGGCAATTCTGGCAAAATATGAGATCACTGCTGGCACCTACAGACGCCGCTTCAGATCTCTGAAAGTTGAACCAGGTGAGACGCCACGTGAACTTTATCTGGATACGTGAGCATGACCCGAAGACTGCAAAGGAAGCAGCTAGCCTCGCAGAGGTTTTCACTTCAGCCAGAAAAGGAAGCAAGAGCACCTACTTCAGCCGCGAGCCCCACTACGCCCAACCACGTAAGTCCATTGGGGGTGAACAGGGTTCTGGTCAAGTTCAGGCTAGAAATCTTTCTAGTTCTAGGCAGCTCCCTTCTCATAGACCTCACAATGTGAAGAAATCCTTTAATTCTTCAGTTCAGGATATTAAATGTTATCACTGTCATAACTTTGGCCATACACAACAATTTTGCCCTGTCCTTAAGTCAAAACCATCTCATTTGTGTGCAGTTCCAAGACCAGCCACAGAGCTGGTAGGAAAGGCAGCTTGTACTGTCCCTGTTTTAATTAATGGGCGTAAAGAGGAAGCTTTGCTTGACTCTGGGTGCTTCCAAACTCTTGTACATTCTAGCATAATTTCAGGAGAAAAGCTAAGTGGGGTTGGGGCTACAATAAGTTGTGTGCATGGAGACGAACACAGGTACCCCACTGCTGAGGTTTACCTGACAGTGGGAGGTCAAACCTACTTGTTAGTGGTAGCTGTGGTTCCCAGTTTGCCATATTCAGTGATACTTGGTAATGACATCCCCACTCTTTTTGATCTAATACATCAGTCAGATTATGACCCTGAAGTGAGTGCTGAGAAAGACATTCAAGGCTTAGGTGATGAATCTGGAAGCTCACTTCCTCTAGATATGACAGGTGAACCATTTAAACCCTGTCATGTAGTCACAAGAGCACAAAGTGCAAAGGAAATGATGCAAGAACTACCCTTTTTTGAGGAGTCTCTTGAAACGGAGCCAGGGAAGATTAGGAAGTCTAGGGCTCAGAAAAGAAGAGAAAAGTTCAAAGGCTCAGGGGAAAAAGGTACAGCATTGTTCCCTAAGCCAAATAACCAACTTGAGTTTGATGTTCCCTCAGATTTAGGTGCACTCCAAAGAAGCGACCCTACTCTAAAACCCTGGTTTGAGAAGGTAACAGAGGTAGAGGGGGCTAGTCGAGGTCAGGTAAGCTGTCTTGCAGACACTGTTTACTTGATTAAAGGAGGCATCTTGTACCAGAGAAAGGGGAAGTGCGAAGCTGTAGCACTCCCACAACAGTTCAGAAACAAAGTTATGGATTTGGGTCATTCAATTCCATGGGCAGGTCATATGGCTTTTCACAAAACACTGAATAGGATCAGCAGCCGTTTTGTTTGGCCAGGGATGTATGTCCAGGTTTCTGAGTTTTGCCGTTCCTGTGAAAAATGTCAGTTGATCTCAGGCAAAGGAGTAGCGCGAGCCCAGTTGCAACCACTGCCAATTATTGAAACACCATTTGAGAGGCTAGGCATGGATATTGTGGGCCCTTTAGAGAGGAGCTCCACAGGTCATCGCTACATATTAGTCATATGTGACTATGCAACACGGTTTCCTGAGGCCTTCCCACTCAGATCAATTAAAGCTCGTCACATTGCTAATTGTCTTCTGCAGCTTTTCTCTAGGGTAGGCATACCAAGAGAAATTCTGACGGATTGTGGAACGAACTTTCTATCCAAGTTGTTGCAGCAGGTTTATAAGCTTTTAGGGATAAAGGGACTTAAGACCACCCCGTATCACCCCCAAACGGACGGGCTAGTGGAGAGATACAACCAGACTCTCAAAAGTATGCTGTGCAAGTTTGTCTCCGACACAGGTGCTGACTGGGATCAATGGCTGCCATACCTTCTGTTTGCCTACCGGGAGGTCCCGCAGGTTTCCACTGGCTTCTCGCCTTTTGAACTTTTATACGGTCGCCAAGTGAGAGGCCCCCTGGATCTGCTTAAGGACTGCTGGGAGGAATCCAAAGCAGAGGGCGAAAACATCGCAGCCTACGTCATCACCATGAGAGAGAGGTTGGAGAAAATGGCATCATTGATGCAAGACAACATGAAAGCTGCACAAAAACATCAAAAGACTTGGTATGATCAGAAGGCCAGGGATAGGGTCTTCCTTCCAGGTCAGAAAGTACTGTTATTGCTTCCTACCAGCGATAACAAGTTGCTGACAAAATGGCATGGACCATACGAGATCGTCAGACAAGTGAGTAAAGTCACTTATGAGCTGAATATGCCAGAAAGAGTTAAAAAAATATCAGACATTTCACGTGAACTTGTTGAAGGAATTCCACAGCCGACAAGAGCTGGTCTATCAGTTACTGGTGCGTTCAGTTAAGGATGAGGAGGTGACTGAGAAGTTCTTTCCAACTAACATTCAAGTTTGTGCTTCAGTTGACCTTTCTCATTTGTCTCCTACTGAGCAGGCTGATATAAAACCACTCATGGACCCACAGCTCTTTCGAGAAACACCAGGCTTCACATCACTGGTTCAGCACAAGATACGGGTGAAGGAGGATGCACCCGTTCGACAAAAGAGCTACAGAATTCCAGAACGGTTGGTGCCAGTGCTGCAGAAAGAAATAAAATTGATGTTGGACCTGGGAATCATTGAGGTGTCAAGTAGTGAGTGGTGCAGCCCGATTGTTTTGGTACCAAAGAAAGATGACACCCTGAGATTCTGTATTGATTTCAGATATTTGAATGCAGTATCCAAGTTTGATCCCTACCCAATGCCCAGGGTGGATGACCTTCTGGAGAGAGTTGGATCAGCAAGGTACATTACAACACTCGATCTGTGTAAAGGATACTGGCAAGTGGCTTTGGCACCAGAAGTGAAAGAGCTGACAGCCTTCAAAACTCCTTTTGGTATGTACCAATTTAAAGTCATGCCATTTGGGCTTCAAGGTGCACCAGCGACATTCCAACGATTAATGGACCATGTACTGAGAGATGTGTCAGCATTCTCTGCAGCATATCTGGATGACGTGGTGGTGTACAGCCAGTCCTGGGAAGAGCATGTCATTCACCTACAGAAGGTGCTACACTCCATCAGAATGGCTGGACTGACTATCAATCCCAAGAAGTGCTCCATAGCCAAGAGAGAAGTGGAGTACTTGGGCTTCGTGGTTGGCTCTGGGAAGATAAAGCCGCAGGTTGGAAAGATTGAAGCAATTCAGTCCTTCCCAGTTCCGACAACAAAAAGGAAGGTGAGAGGTTTTCTGGGTCTAGTAGGTTGGTACAGGAAATTCATACCTTCTTTTGCAGAGCGATCCACTGTACTGAATGACCTCACAAAAGGCTCAGCCCCCAACAAAGTGCGTTGGACAGGAGACTGTAAGCAAGCATTCAGAGACCTCAAGGAAGCAGTTTGCACACATCCAGTTCTACACAGTCCAGACTTCAACAAGCCATTCATCTTGCAAACTGATGCTTCAGGAGTTGGCCTTGGAGCTGTCCTTCAGCAAGAGGTGGATGGTGAAAGAAGGCCTGTGGTGTTTCTGAGTCGGAAACTACTCGACAGGGAGACAAGGTATTCGACGGTGGAGAAAGAGTGCTTGGCCATGAAATGGGCTATTGAGGCCTTGAGGTATTATCTTCTGGGACGTCACTTCACTCTGGAGACTGATCATCGTGCCCTCCAGTGGTTGAACCGCATGAGGAATGCGAATGCCCGCATTGCAGGATGGTACCTGTCTCTGCAGCCTTATGACTTTACGGTCCAGTATAGGCCGGGGAAGTCAAATGTGGTTGCTGACTGTTTATCTAGGATGACAGAGGACTGAAGCACTTCGTGCTTAAAGACAGGGAGGAGGAAATGTAAGGAAGAGGACTCCCTTACTGCATTTATTTATATTATATTATCTGTATAGCACCTTAGAGCACACCTTTCACTTTATTAAAAGCACTTTATCAAGCACTTTATTTAGCATTGCACTTTAAGCATGGATTTGCACACACAAGTTTAAATATTTATTGACTATTTATTGGGAATTTTAAAATCAGTTGGTAGCCTTATTTCAGATCTGGCACAGCTGCTCCTCATCAAGGAATGTGGTGGTTGTCTGTCAGGAGAGAAGAATGGTGATTGAGATTGTGATTAAGGTTTACCAGTAAGGAAAACTAATGCAAATGTGTGTGTGAAATCTAGGGATAAAAGTGGTGCAAATAAGTGTTTGTAAGATAATGATTACTCACCTTTCTTGCCTGTGTCCTCTTCAAGGTGTTTGGGCAAATGTTTCCCCGGGGGTCCAGACACCATTTAAAGGTTCCGGGAGAGACCATTGGTAAAGAGAGTGTGGTGAATCTTGTTGTGCTTGGGTTTCTGGGTTTTTATAATATTGGGTTTGGTGTAACAGTAAAGTGTGAAATATTTATTAATATGTAAATGTGAAAATGTATTTATGTATTTATTCTAATTGATATATTGTATACTGTGGTGGAAGGTTGGGATTTAAGAATTTACCTGAGAGTGGAATAATGGTTTAGTCTGTGACAGCTGAACATATTTAAGGCTGCCAGTTGTCATTAGAGGGTGGATTTTTGTGCTGTGAAGAAGCTTGACAAGTTGTTGTAAGGAGAGCTGTATAACAAATAAATACTTTGTTCCACTACACTTGCTTTGGTCCATCTCACTGTGTTTCCAGCCGCTAAGGGCCGCCTTGTTACAGTGACATAAGCGAGTGCGACGTTTGTGACAACAGCTGTGTGCAGATCAACAATGGATAATATATCGAGTGCGGGAGAGAGTATGAGCGTGCAGCGTTTAAAGCGTGGAAGTACTGACCTTACTTTGAGTTTGATTCCATAAAAAGTTACAAAAACATTAGTGTCCGTTGTGCGTGGGAAGAAAACTTCTTTTTACAGCGAAAAAAAAAAACCCCTAAACTTCCAAGCAAGCACAGAGTGCGCTACCACGTAATGGGAAATTCACAGAGAAACTCGCGGATTCTTCAACTGACCGCTGCGGCAAACCTGCAGCAGGGTAAACCTCCGCCTATCCTACTCCTGCTTTACAGGTGAAAATGGAGCAAAAGGACCGCTAGTCTTTGACTTTATTTATTTTCTGCTGTGTTTTACTTGCATCTATTTGAAAGCGTGAGTGTAAACACAAAAAATATTTTATTTTATGTGCTGGAATGTGCAGAAAATAGGTTTAAATGTTAAACAATTTTCTTCCAGTCAGAGAATGTTGCATATAATTAAATTTTTGCTTGATGCATATAGTTAAAAGGTTAAAACTAAAAAAACAAGTTTTAAAAAGAGACTTTTCCATTTGATTACATTTTGTATGATGGATTATGTAGAAAAAGTAGGATTGGGCTGAAAGATCTATCGTCTTATCACCTATTCAGGTTGTAAATCGTGTTTTTAAAACAGTAACTAAGTAATTAAATACTTTTGAAAATAAGTAATCAGTAAAGTAACGGGGTTACTTTTTTGGGAAGTAATCAGTAATTAGTTACTGATTACTTTTTTCAAGTCACTTGACCAACACTGGTTGTTTGTACATGAATCACAATGTGTTACTTCAGAGGTGTGATGTTTTCAGGGGGGGTTTTCTGCGCTGCAGAAAATTGTAAAACTACTGTGAACTTGGTGGATCTGTCCAGATCTTTGACTGGAAACTATTTCTATGAATGAGTGGTTCAAAAATGTGTAAGTGAAAAGCTGCCATATTTCAGGTCCCAAAGTCAAATGAACACTGAGGGATCACTGAGAGCTAAAAACGGTCTAACTTCTTTCATCTTTAATAAAATGATCAGTGTTGCTGCTTTACCAGGTTTAACAACTAAGTTTAACATCCAGGCATCCATGAAAACAGAGTTTATTCAATTTAACTGAGTTAGAGGTTAGCAGGAAGTTAGCTCGCTAGTTTCCACCTAAACATGATCATCATAATCAGTGTTACTAATTCATACACTGCTTTATCATCTAGACTTTTTGTCTCATCCAGCACCATGATCAGGTCCAGTTTTTATTTCATCTTTGATTTTTCAGCTGCTGTGCCTGAGCAGCCTCCCAGAGACCCTTTGTTGCAGTTAGTCTTCCTCCAGAAGCCATCTGGCTGCTTGATCCAGCTCTGGCTGCTGCACCGGGAAAGAGCAGTGAGGAGGTGGATTGATAAATGAAATTCATAACAAAAATTCATAATGGACTTTTTCCATTTAGGAATAATAAAAGGCAGCTTTCTTTTTAATTGCTATTAACTGACAGTCAGATAACCAGCTTTTAAAAACATATTCATAAACACTTTGCAGTCAACAAAATTTGCACAGAGGTTATAGATGAAATAAAAGTATCACGTGTTTTCTAGGTGTGTTTATAACTCTGTTATTGTACATATTGTGTTATACATCATAATCATTCCAGTCTTTTTTTTTTTTTTACTGTTTTAATCTTTATAAAACTGTTATTTATTTATTTATTTTTGTGATTTCTGCTGCCCTATTGGTCTGGTCTCTCTTGAAAGTCTGAGAATGTGATATTCATAATAAAAGGATTTAAAAGTTTACTGCCAAAAAATGATTGCACTTCATAACAGAAATGTCCTAACTGGCTTGAAATAGATTGAAACTGTTATGAGATTGCTTCAGGGAGCAGACATGACACCGTCTTTTAGGTTTCGCCATCACTTTGTATTATGCGCACAACACCACCCTCCTCTGGCTTCCACATGAACTGCACCTTAAACATCAACTGTTTACAAATGTCATGACACAAACAAACGTTTCAATACCGTAAATCACTTTTTGGACTGCGATCACTTTTTGGCACAACATCGGCTCTGATAACATTTAAAGCGCATTGAAAAACTATTCTTTAACGCTAAAAATCAATTATCAATTGTAATTATTTATGTATTAATTTAAATTTCAGATATCGATCTTCATTTTTGTAAACTGGTGAATTAATGATTTTTTAAATAATTAAAACGACAAAGTTTGGCAATATATTTTTTGAAAAGGATGAATAAAACAGTAAAATAAAATGAGAAATATATATATTTTTTTAAAAACTATGATAATTAGACGAACTTTATTTTAAATATATACAATTGATTTTCGGTGACACTGGGTGTCATGGTGATGATGACGTGTTTGAGTGCAGGTATAAAAGCAGGAGGCAAAATGGGAATTCGGGTTTCACGTTTGAGCGCAAACAGGAGCTTTTTCCCACTAGTGCTGTGAAAACTCGGATTTTTCAAACTACAGCTAACGTTTGAAAATCTTCAAGAAGGATTTGCAAAATGACTTCAAACTTCAGTCGCGAGATGCACCTGCTCTCCCTTTTCATTGAGGAGGTGCTAGATCAACGCTATGGTGAGTACAGCAGGCTAATATGTCAGAGTGCTAGCAAACAAATACAACTTAGATTTTTGTCTTTTATTGTTTGGAAGTAGGACTTCATGAGTGTTAACATTTAGGATGAGATGTTTCATACTTGAGTAACATCAATTTTAACGTGTGCCAGTACACTATAAAGATGGCGCCATGTTTTTTTTTAATTGCTAAGGCGTTGGAGGACGCTGACGTCAGCGCGCGGGCCGTTTTTGCATGTAGAGGGTTTGAGTTGACATGTTTGGGCTGCTGGCGCTGAGTTATACGTGAAAGTTTCATAGATTGTGAATGTGTAAAGCTGGAGAATGGAGTTTTAAAAGTTCACAGAGTCGCTGGATGAGTTTGAGATTGAAACAGTGTGTGCCTGCAATAAGGAGGTGGGAGGTTTCTCACCTAAATGTAGCTGCTTTATTCTCAAAATATCGATGCTCAACTAATATGAAGATATTACTCCTTAATGTGAATGCGTATTAAAACCTCAGTGAAAGTCCATGCAGCCTTACACAACATGAAAACTTTTACCAGGTGAAAAATGTGAAGGCTTTCATAAACAATGAGTTCTGCTGGGAGCTTCTTACTGTTTGTGTGTGGAAGAGCTTATGATGATGTAAAGCCATGTCTGGACAATTTAAATTCAGGCTTTAATTTGTGTGATCACATGATTAACGTAGACCCACGCTTTGCTTTCTCGTAGCTGATCTGGTGAGTCCAGTCACTGCACCTCAGATGGTCCTCATTAACTTGAGGAACCGTGAACTGAGCAGGAGCCATCTGAACTCCATGTCCCACCTGGTCCTCACTCTTTACCATAACCTGGTGACTGGGTCCAAGGACTTTCCTTACATACCTTTTAAAGGATGGTTCCACCGGGACCTGGTGACGACACCATTTGTCGATGTGAGGCAGAGCCAGAGAGAGAACACCACTCCTTCTCCTCCTACGGACTCACCAGCTGGCATGATGCTGCCGCCTGCGGGCTCCAGCTCTCATCCACGCTTCCTGACTCCAGTTCTTCCAGAGAAAGCAGATCTTGCTGTGCTGAAGGCAGATCGGAGGAACTGTGTCCGCACCCTGACTGTCGACGGCCTCCCCATCACAAGAGTCATCTCCGCTGTTTACCGAACAGAGGACACTGAGATGAAGAACCGCTGGAGAATAACAGACTACAGCGCGGACGGCAGAGTTCTCATTTCGGTGCTCTGCCGTTTTCTAAATATGTCGGCAAAGCGTGCTAAGAGGAAGGCGGAGGAAGAGAGCAGCATCCGGAGCCCGACTCAAGCAAGGAAGCGCTTGAGATTATAATATACAGTGAAGCATGTCGAACGTCAGCAAGCCTGAACAAAGTGGTAAGTAGTAAATAGTGCTTAAGGTTGTTTCTAAAATAATGTCCTAAAATATTTGAAAATTGTCGAGGTTTTAACTTTTATTCTTTCTTTTCTGCCTCTTGTTTCTAAAAGTCAGGAAAAAGAGTCACGCTGCGAAGAAACACCACACAGAAGATTTTCCCTCAGTAAAATGGTAAATATATTCATCTTGTTATGACGTTTGCTCACAATAACCAGGAGTGTTTCTGAAGCGATTCACTCTCATTTGGTGTTATTTGATCCAAAGACAACTGAGGGTCTTCAGAGCAGCGTGAACGGCCGTCACCTGAGAGCAAGACAGTCCTCGGGCCTTTGTGGTTCCCTCCAGGTACACCAGCTTCATCCCACAGTCCAGAGAGATGCAGTTAGGTTGAATGTGAGTGTGAATGGTTGTCTGTTTCTCTGTGTTAGACTGACCTGTCCAGGTTGTACCCCCGCCTCTGGCCCCATAACAGCTGGGATGGCTCCAATCTTGAATTGGTGAAGCAGAAGAAATGGATGGAAGGATGATCCAAAGAGAAACATTGAAGGCCCTCTCACAAAAAAAGATAAGAACTCATTTTACACATTGTTGAAACATCCTGAAAGTTATTTGTTGTGTTTAGAAACTTGTTGAACTGTCATTAGAGTTTGTTTCGACTTGTTGTTCATTTCTTATTCGGTTCAGCTGTGTTTCTATGTGTCCTTAGTTCCCATAATCAGCCTCCTGTGTGTAAATATTGTGTCAGTCTCCCTTTGTCCCTTGTCAGAGTGTTAGTCTCCGTCCCCTCGTGTTTCCTTGCCTCAGTAGTTCTGTTTCCTACAGTTTTCCCCCAGTATAGGTTTTGGTTAGACTTTTTCAGTTCCCTTTGTCAGTCTTTGTATTTGGTATTTCCTCATCAGTCTCATCATTTTCCTCTCCAGAAAGAAAACAATAAAAAGACCTGAAGAGACGTCTATGCAAACGCTCTCATTGTGAAAGATAAGTATACATCCAACTAATCTGTGACTCTGTCACAGCTCTGATCAGCAATTCTTTCAGGTTTGTCTGTTTTGATGATGTTATTAATTATTATCCTTTATCCAGGATTTTCTCCTCCTTGAATCGCTACCTTATCGTGGTGGAGGGGTTTGTGTGTCCCAGGGATCCCAGGGGCTATGTTGTCTGGGGGCTTTTGCCCCCTGGTAGGGTCTCCCATGGCAAATTGGTCCTGGGTGAGGGACCAGACAAAGAGCGATTCAGAAGACCCTTATGAAAAGAATATCGAGGGAACAGTTTACCCTGCCCGGGATAGGGTTACCGGGGCCCCGCCCTGGAGCCAGGCCCGGGGAGGGTGCCCGAGGGCGAGCGTCTGGTGGCCGGGCCTTAGTCCATGGGGCCCGGCCGGGCACAGCCCGAAGAGGAGACATGGGCCCATCCTCCCGCAGGCCCACCACCCGCAGGAGGCGCCATAGGGGTCGGGTGCATTGTGTGCCGGGTGGCGGCCAGGAGCGGAGGCCCTGGCGGACCGACCCCCGGCTGCCAAGACTGGCAATAGGGACATGGAATGTCACCTCTCTGGTGGGGAAGGAGCCTGAGTTAGTGCGTGAGGTTGAGAGGTACGGGCTAGATATAGTCGGGCTAGGGTTGGGCGATATATCAAAAATTTATCGTTACCGAAATTTATGACTCTCATCGACGTCATTTTGCCCATGTCGGTAAATTCGGTATTTAAAAAAAAAGAAAAGGCATGTGCAGGTTGGCGATGTTCATGTCCCTTTAAGACGCTGTGCTACGTTACAGACTTGACGGGGTGTCAGGAAAAAGAGCCAAGATGAGAAGAAACACCACACAGAAGATTTTCCCTCAGTAAAATGGTAAATATATTCATCTTGTTATGACGTTTGCTCACAATAACCAGGAGTGTTCACGTTGTTCTGAAGTGATTCACTCTCATTTGGTGTTATTTGGTGTTTGTCTTTGAAAGGAGAGGAGCAGTAACGACACTGGGAGACAAACAACAGGATGATCCAAAGACAACTGAGAGTGTTCAGAGCAGCGTGAACGGCCGTCACCTGAGAGCAAGACAGTCCTCGGGCCTTTGTGGTTCCCTCCAGGTACTCCAGCTTCATCCCACAGTCCAGAGAGATGCAGTTAGGTTGAATGTGAGTGTGAATGGTTGTCTGTTTCTCTGTGTTAGACTGACCTGTCCAGGTTGTACCCCCGCCTCTGGCCCCATAACAGCTGGGATGGCTCCAATCTTGAATTGGATAAGCTGAAGAAATGGATGGAAGGATGATCCAAAGAGAAACATCAAAGGCCCTCTCACCAGCTTTCATTTATTAAATTTGTCTTTACTGAACGATTTCTGGTGTGTACTTGCGTTGATACTCAGACAACAGCTCGTCTTTCTGTTTGTGCTGGAAGATTCAGGCAAACACATATTACATATATAGATTGTTATATGACACAGTTTCACATTTAGTGCTATATGATAATGATAAGGTCCAGTTTAATAGTATTGCTAGTGTCTAATGAAATGAACACGTGATTTTCAGATCCAGCAAAGTGAATATTTTTCACTGTGGATAAATTACATGGAAACGTTTAATGAGTCATCAGCTATTTCACTACAAAGATGATGTGATTAAAGGTTCTCATACATGCAGGTCAGAAGTTTTGCTCCATCCTGGATGTTAAATGCTGATCAATGTTTACACATATCTGCACATTTCTAACAGCTCATTTCACAGGTCATCAGTCTCCTGACTGCATATGCAGAGTTTTATCATCACGTGTTCATGGCAGACAAACATAATTATGAATTCTTGTTTTAGTTCCATTCAGTCACTCAGCATCAGGTGTCTGCTTGTCCTGAGCTGTGAGAACTACAGTGAGTTGCTTTCCTCTTTAGCTTAGTATTAATAAACCAGGTCGTAGGTGGGCACCTGCATCAAGGAGTCAAGAAGCATATTTTATTGTTTAATGGTGAAAACAATGGATTCTTGTTCATTTGTTTAATGGAAAGACTGAAAGTGCGGCCTGGTGTTGACTTACACTTATTCAAAGTGATGAAGTACCAACAGATACTAAAAGTCACAGCCTGAAACACGTCAACTGCTTTATTATTTCTAGTTATAAATAAACTGTCAGTTTATGGCCCCTGTGGCTCGATCAGGACCCTTCCGGGATGTGGAGATATTTATTATTTACTATAACTTGTGCTTATGTTGGTTTTTGCTGTGGTTTCGCTACTGTGTTTTTCTCTTTTTGCTTGTTTTTATTTTTCCAGCAGGTGATCAAACAGATTTTTAGTGTCTTCTCTCTGTGTCTCTCTTCTCCTATTTTTTTTTGCTTTCCATCTCCTTCTGTTGAGCATCTTCCCAACTTCTCTTTTCTTCATCTTTCTCTTTCCCATCCCCCAGTCCTGTCCGTTCTGATTGTAATCATTTCAAAGAAAAGAAAGAAATAATAAAGAGCTAATACACTTTGACAATCAAGTGGACCAGTGTGGCAAAAGCTGTAATGATCCATTTGGGAAAATAAATCTGTTGGACTGGTAAACTAATATACGATAATAATACGGTATGAAAAATGGCAAACATGAGAATTCTGTGTGTTTTCCTTCTTATCTGCAGACTAACAGTCCACAGGTTTGGTGCTCAGACTCTGATTTGTTCCCTGGAGATGGAGGAGAGAGAGCACAGAGGACAGCAAGGTGGAGGAGTGAAGGAGAAGGTGGTGCAGCTCAGTGTCCAATCAGGAGTGAGCATCTCTATATATGTATATAGAATATATATATTTCAAGTTTTTGTTTTGAGTTTTTGTTGTTTTTTATTTTATAGTTATTTGTTGTGTTTAGAAACTTGTTGAACTGTCATTAGAGTTTGTTTCGACTTGTTGTTCATTTCTTATTCGGTTCAGCTGTGTTTCTATGTGTCCTTAGTTCCCATAATCAGCCTCCTGTGTGTAAATATTGTGTCAGTCTCCCTTTGTCCCTTGTCAGAGTGTTAGTCTCCGTCCCCTCGTGTTTCCTTGCCTCAGTAGTTCTGTTTCCTACAGTTTTCCCCCAGTATAGGTTTTGGTTAGACTTTTTCAGTTCCCTTTGTCAGTCTTTGTATTTGGTATTTCCTCATCAGTCTCATCACTTTCCTCTCCAGAAAGAAAACAATAAAAAGACCTGAAGAGACGTCTATGCAAACGCTCTCATTGTGAAAGATAAGTATACATCCAACTAATCTGTGACTCTGTCACAGCTCTGATCAGCAATTCTTTCAGGTTTGTCTGTTTTGATGATGTTATTAATTATTATCCTTTATCCAGGATTTTCTCCTCCTTGAATCGCTACCTTATCGTGGTGGAGGGGTTTGTGTGTCCCAGGGATCCCAGGGGCTATGTTGTCTGGGGGCTTTTGCCCCCTGGTAGGGTCTCCCATGGCAAATTGGTCCTGGGTGAGGGACCAGACAAAGAGCGATTCAGAAGACCCTTATGAAAAGAATATCGAGGGAACAGTTTACCCTGCCCGTGATAGGGTTACCGGGGCCCCGCCCTGGAGCCAGGCCCGGGGAGGGTGCCCGAGGGCGAGCGTCTGGTGGCCGGGCCTTAGTCCATGGGGCCCGGCCGGGCACAGCCCGAAGAGGAGACATGGGCCCATCCTCCCGCAGGCCCACCACCCGCAGGAGGCGCCATAGGGGTCGGGTGCATTGTGTGCCGGGTGGCGGCCAGGAGCGGAGGCCCTGGCGGACCGACCCCCGGCTGCCAAGACTGGCAATAGGGACATGGAATGTCACCTCTCTGGTGGGGAAGGAGCCTGAGTTAGTGCGTGAGGTTGAGAGGTACCGGCTAGATATAGTCGGGCTAGGGCTGGGCGATATATCAAAAATTTATCGTTACCGAAATTTATGACTCTCATCGACGTCATTTTGCCCATGTCGGTAAATTCGGTATTTTAAAAAAAAAGAAAAGGCATGTGCAGGTTGGCGATGTTCATGTCCCTTTAAGACGCTGTGCTACGTTACAGACTTGACGGGGTGTCAGGAAAAAGAGCCAAGATGAGAAGAAACACCACACAGAAGATTTTCCCTCAGTAAAATGGTAAATATATTCATCTTGTTATGACGTTTGCTCACAATAACCAGGAGTGTTCACGTTGTTCTGAAGTGATTCACTCTCATTTGGTGTTATTTGGTGTTTGTCTTTGAAAGGAGAGGAGCAGTAACGACACTGGGAGACAAACAACAGGATGATCCAAAGACAACTGAGAGTGTTCAGAGCAGCGTGAACGGCCGTCACCTGAGAGCAAGACAGTCCTCGGGCCTTTGTGGTTCCCTCCAGGTACTCCAGCTTCATCCCACAGTCCAGAGAGATGCAGTTAGGTTGAATGTGAGTGTGAATGGTTGTCTGTTTCTCTGTGTTAGACTGACCTGTCCAGGTTGTACCCCCGCCTCTGGCCCCATAACAGCTGGGATGGCTCCAATCTTGAATTGGATAAGCTGAAGAAATGGATGGAAGGATGATCCAAAGAGAAACATCAAAGGCCCTCTCACCAGCTTTCATTTATTAAATTTGTCTTTACTGAACGATTTCTGGTGTGTACTTGCGTTGATACTCAGACAACAGCTCGTCTTTCTGTTTGTGCTGGAAGATTCAGGCAAACACATATTACATATATAGATTGTTATATGACACAGTTTCACATTTAGTGCTATATGATAATGATAAGGTCCAGTTTAATAGTATTGCTAGTGTCTAATGAAATGAACACGTGATTTTCAGATCCAGCAAAGTGAATATTTTTCACTGTGGATAAATTACATGGAAACGTTTAATGAGTCATCAGCTATTTCACTACAAAGATGATGTGATTAAAGGTTCTCATACATGCAGGTCAGAAGTTTTGCTCCATCCTGGATGTTAAATGCTGATCAATGTTTACACATATCTGCACATTTCTAACAGCTCATTTCACAGGTCATCAGTCTCCTGACTGCATATGCAGAGTTTTATCATCACGTGTTCATGGCAGACAAACATAATTATGAATTCTTGTTTTAGTTCCATTCAGTCACTCAACATCAGGTGTCTGCTTGTCCTGAGCTGTGAGAACTACAGTGAGTTGCTTTCCTCTTTAGCTTAGTATTAATAAACCAGGTCGTAGGTGGGCACCTGCATCAAGGCGTCAAGAAGCATATTTTATTGTTTAATGGTGAAAACAATGGATTCTTGTTCATTTGTTTAATGGAAAGACTGAAAGTGCGGCCTGGTGTTGACTTACACTTATTCAAAGTGATGAAGTACCAACAGATACTAAAAGTCACAGCCTGAAACACGTCAACTGCTTTATTATTTCTAGTTATAAATAAACTGTCAGTTTATGGCCCCTGTGGCTCGATCAGGACCCTTCCGGGATGTGGAGATATTTATTATTTACTATAACTTGTGCTTATGTTGGTTTTTGCTGTGGTTTCGCTACTGTGTTTTTCTCTTTTTGCTTGTTTTTATTTTTCCAGCAGGTGATCAAACAGATTTTTAGTGTCTTCTCTCTCTTCTCCTATTTTTTTTGCTTTCCATCTCCTTCTGTTGAGCATCTTCCCAACTTCTCGTTTCTTCATCTTTCTCTTTCCCATCCCCCAGTCCTGTCCGTTCTGATTGTAATCATTTCAAAGAAAAGAAAGAAATAATAAAGAGCTAATACACTTTGACAATCAAGTGGACCAGTGTGGCAAAAGCTGTAATGATCCATTTGGGAAAATAAATCTGTTGGACTGGTAAACTAATATACGATAATAATACGGTATGAAAAATGGCAAACATGAGAATTCTGTGTGTTTTCCTTCTTATCTGCAGACTAACAGTCCACAGGTTTGGTGCTCAGACTCCCTGGAGTTGGAGGAGAGAGAGCACAGAGGACAGCAAGGTGGAGGAGTGAAGGAGAAGGTGGTGCAGCTCAGTGTCCAATCAGGAGTGAGCATCTCTATATATGTATATAGAATATATATATTTCAAGTTTTTGTTTTGAGTTTTTGTTGTTTTTTGTTTTTTAAAGCAAACACTAAAACTGTCACCCACACCTCTGAAGATAAAGATAACTAATCATAAATAAAGGGAATATTATGATGATGAGGACACTATCAGAGGTAGTTCAGGGAACTGTTATACTTCAGATACCAGAAAAATCGTTTTCTTTTCTTGTTTTTTTGGCTTGACTTCATGGTAGGCAAAATGAAGAAGAGTGCTTGATTGCGCCTAAGTAAGTAAAAGCTGCATGGCAAAACAACACACACCTTCACTGCAGATGCATGCACAGAAACCAGTATTTTTTGTATCTTAAATATTAAGTAGTGTGTGTACAGTAGTCAATATAATGGGATGTGTCCTAAAGCAGCGAAAGAAGAACTGACTTCTTACAGCAATTTGCAATATTTAGGATTTTATTGAACACTTTTACCTTTCAACATTTGTAACATTAGTGAGTAATGAAGCATTGCAGAATAAATAAAATAAAATACTAAAAGTCCGTTATTACACTCTTAAATCCTACTACTTATTCCTGCGTCTTTTGTGATCTTACAAAGCTTCAAATGACGCGTCGACTATTAAATTAGTCATCGACGATTTTGATAGTCACCGTAATCGTGACTCCTCGTGAACAAATATAGACACACTAATATTTCACCAGTGTTGTAACATCACATGTCGTTAGCATGGGTAAGAGAACGAAATCAATACCTCAGATGGAAGCACCTTGACTGGGTTACTTCAACATCACTGGGTGACATGTCACTTTGATGCACCGACAGTGGAATTATAGTTCAGGTGACCTGCATGCCTTTGCACTCTAAAGACACTAGAGCACCTAAAGGACGCATGGAAACATCAAGTGATACACAGATAAGACTGTTGCACAGAAATATGCAGTATCTGCACACTGTAACATGTTTAGTTGCTTTACTCAAGAGCCTGACTTCAGATGAATGACTCTGACAATCTAATTTTTCTTGCAGATTGAATGCACCTTCTGTGGGAAGTGGTACCACACAGTGTGTGTGGACTTCCCCTCTGCAGAAGGCGACTACAAATGTTGTGGTTGCTAAATAAACAGAAAAAATTGATCCCTGTTGTCTTTGCTTACTGATTGTTTTTAGTGTTGACAATCCACATTGCTGGGATTGCATCTTTCAACATGTTTGTGGGTAGATCTGGATGTACCAGGGGTAAGTGTAGCCACTCAGCCTCTACTCAATGTGATCATAGCAGCAGGTGCAGATGTGTCACAAGTTAATCTAGTAGTAGGCTATGGTATTTGGCCACAGGTGGCAGCAGTGGACTGACCTCCATTGGAGACTGCTCCAGCTGCTATGTGATAGTGTATCTGCTACAAATTGAAGATCATATGGAAGTTTTGGAAATTAACCCTTGTATTATGTTGACAAACAAAAAGGTGACATTGATTTTGTTGCGGGTCATTTTGACCCGTACTGTGTAAATCCACTCAGAATTGTCAAGAAACTGCAATAAAACAATAGCAACTTTATTTTCCATCAGATAAACATGTAGAACACAGACATACAACAGTTAGACTTTCCATAACTATTTTAGGACCCATTTGGTAAAGGTTTTTCGTTCTTATACACACACACACACATTTCTTTTGAACTTGCCCAACGTTCTCAGTTTTTCAATGCTCAACATTTTCGATTTTGTCCACGTGATGGACAGAATGTAACTGTGTGCTTTCTGCAGGTGTACTTCTTGCATTTCTCACACAAAATGCTTGTTTTAAAACAGGAATCTTCCTAACTAAGATTTAAAACAAAAGATTTCTACGTCCCCTCCAGTCTCAAAAACAGATGACAAACCAATCGACACACCTGAGTCACTGACTTTCTTAAATCCACTCACTCTCACTGGCTCTGTTCATTACTAATCACTGTGTAACTGCTGTGAATTCACAGTAACTGCCATCTCCTTACAAATGTTCATTAGATTAACCACACTTATACAGACTTGTATATAACTACCAACTCTCCAGCCATGTTGATGGATTGCCTATATTGGCTGGAAATATTCATTTCCAGAGAAAAGACACAGATAGACTCTGCTTACAGGATGTGATGTGACAACACTAATGAAATATTGATGTGTTATATTTGTCCAAGGCGTATTTCATTGTTATGGGAAAAGAGAATATTAAAATCATGATGACCAATTGGAGTGGTGATTTCTATGACTTTGTATATATAATTTGGAATGTTGTACAAATGTAGGCCAATAAGAAATATATGATATCATTTCATTCTTTTCAAAGGTTTATTTGCATGACGCACAGACAGACACAATTGAAAGGTACAAATGTGTTGTGCATGAAACGAATTCAAACGTGCTGCAGATGTGTGTCACAAGTTGATCTGGCTGTAGGCTGTGTGTGAAGAGAAAAGTTATTAGAAAGGCAAATGAAGTCACACTCAGATATCTAATTTTTACATGCGCATGGGCGGTCAGTCCGATCTGCTCTGCTGTCAAAGTGCGCACAACAGATGTGACAGAAAAACCGCCCAGGGCTCTCAGCGCATTCTTTATTTATACTCCAAGTGAGCTTTAAAGGAAGTAGGAGTGGTATGTTCAGTATACAAAAACGTTTCCATAATAGGAGAAACCTTTAGCTTGTCTGTTGAAATAGGACATAGCTTGGTATGTATAGAAACTTAAACATTTCCTTAAAAGGAGAGTGAGAGAGGGGGGAGACCGTTAACTCAGGATGTAGTATGTATGTCACCGCATTCCTCTACACATCTGGTTCCACTTTCCTTTCCTGTGGTGGTTCCAACTCACAAGCTCTCCTATCTTAAATGAAGCTACAACTAAACAATAATCACAAAACTAAAAAATCTCTTATCATTCCCTCCTGTTTGTAGCGATTTTAAGCAAATACATCAATGTGTTTCAGACACAGACCCTACATTGTGAGTGCTTTCGGTCTGGTCGTCATAAAATGTGTATCATTCAAACATAATCATTCATCACATTAGTTTCATACTCATCGTCTTCTCCTTCTTCCTCGTCTGGCACAGTAACATATGCAACAAGAGATTGGGATATCATTCTTGATACCATTCCTCTTACACAGGGGATAATGAATGTAGTAAAGATACAAAACATAATAAGTATTAGGCCAATAAACATTAAAACCTTAAACATCAATGTTTTCCATGAGCCGCTCATAAACCAATTCCACCAATTACTTTGTAAATTTGCCCAATCGGTTACCTGTGCCTGTTGAACGTTTCTAAGTAATTGTAGAGCATTTGTCATATTATCAGAATGCACATTGTCTGGAATATATGTACAACAAGTTATATTAAACAAAACACACAGTCCGCGCTTTTCTGCCAAGATCATGTCCAGGGCAACTCTGTGTTGCATAACAGTTATTCTTATGGCATCAATTTCCTGATTTTGCTCTTTGTTGATGCTGGTCGATGCATTTAAAAACAGCCCAAAACTATAGTCCAATAGTCAGGGGGTCGCTGTGGTTTAGGACAATTCCTAAATATTGATAACCTAAACTGGCAAAGCTTGCTGCGCATGTCACTTGAATCATGTTCATAAGTCTGCCATATAATGTAGCATGCTGTGTTGTAGCAGGCATGTGTGAGCATATATAACAATCTTTGTCTTCTTTGCGATTATATATGTATCTATACCAGGCGTTGTTCATCCAGGGATGGATGTGGTCCTGTGTCACTTCAGCCAGGTGTGAGTTGTCATATGTCCATGCTCTTCTATGCATGTTGGCTCCTTGATCCTTTAAGTGCATCAGGGTCCATGCTGTAAGCAGCAGGGCCAAGGTGGTAAGCAGAATAATCTTCATGATGACCAGACACACCGATTTACTCTGGTGAGTAGACTACAGGCGAGAAGTAGAAGGCGGGATATACCCAATCAGCCCTCCCTTCACTTGTAGATCACCAAAGAGTCGGGATGGTGGCGTCTTTAGGTTGTGCTGTCACTCACTTCCATTTTTGCAATGGCTCTGGTGGATCCAAGAGGGCCTCTCAGCGTTTTTGCAAGCTGTTGGCGTCGTTAGGAGTACTTGGTATGGACCTTCCCACCGGGATGGGTTCCAATTCTTTCTCTGGAGTACTCATATTCAATTCAATTCAATTTTATTTATATAGCGCCAAATCACAACAAAAGTCGCCTCAAGGCGCTTCATAGATACAGAGAAAAACCCAACAATCATATGACCCCCTATGAGCAAGCACTTTGGCGACAGTGGGAAGGAAAAACTCCCTTTTAACAGGAAGAAACCTCCGGCAGAACCAGGCTCAGGGAGGGGCGGCCATCTGCTGCGACCGGTTGGGGTGAGAGAAGGAAGACAGGATAAAAGACATGCTGTGGAAGAGAGACAGAGGTTAATAACAGATATGATTCAATGCAGAGAGGTCTATTAATACATAGTGAGTGAGAAAGGTGACTGGAAAGGAAAAACTCAATGCATCTTGGGAATCCCCCGGCAGCCTACGTCTATTGCAGCATAACTAAGGGAGGATTCAGGGTCACCTGGTCCAGCCCTAACTATATGCTTTAGCAAAAAGGAAAGTTTTAAGCCTAATCTTGAAAGTAGAGATAGTTTCTGTCTCCCGAATCCAAACTGGAAGCTGGTTCCACAGAAGAGGGGCCTGAAAACTGAAGGCTCTGCCTCCCATTCTACTTTTAAATACTCTAGGAACAACAAGTAGGCCTGCAGAGCGAGAGCGAAGTGCTCTAATAGGGTGATATGGTACTACAAGGTCATTAAGATAAGATGGGGCCTGATTATTTAAGACCTTGTATGTGAGGAGCAGGATTTTGAATTCAATTCTGGATTTAACAGGAAGCCAATGAAGGGAAGCCAAAACAGGAGAAATATGCTCTCTCCTTCTAGTCCCTGTCAGTACTCTTGCTGCAGCATTTTGGATTAGCTGAAGGCTTTTCAGTGAGTTTTTTGGACATCCTAATAATAATGAATTACAGTAGTCCAGCCTGGAAGTAATAAATGCATGAACTAGTTTTTCAGCGTCACTCTGAGACAGGATATTTCTAATTTTAGAGATGTTGCGCAAATGGAAGAAAGCAGTCTTACATATTTGTTTAATATGTGCGTTGAAGGACATGTCCTGGTCAAAAATGACTCCAAGGTTCCTCACAGCGTTACTGGAGGCCAAGGTAATGCCATCCAGAGTATGAATCTGGTTAGATACCATATTTCTAAGATTTTCAGGGCCGAGTACAATAACCTCAGTTTTATCTGAATTAAGAAGCAGAAAGTTAGCGGCCATCCAGGTCTTTATGTCTTTAAGACATAAAGCGATTAGAACATGCTGTAGGTATTACAGGTACTGCACTGCAGTGGTTTGTATCATATCTATCTAATAGACTCCAATTTGTGCATGTAAATGGAGAGTCCTCTTCACACACTGAGGTTAATTATGGAGTTCCACAGGGTTCAGTGCTAGGACCAATTCTGTTTACATTATACATGCTTCCCTTAGGCAGCATCATTAGAAGACATAGCATACATTTACACTGCTATGCAGATGACACCCAGCTCTATCTGTCCATGAAGCCAGATAACACACACCAATTAGTTAAACTGCAGGAAGGACCTCATATAAGGACCCAATCGCCTGGTTTTAATCTGCAAGAGACTTGAGAAGCGTCGCACGGCAGTTCAAAACAATATCCCTATTTTCTACTAGTTTTGCCATTCATTCTACTAAAGTTGTCTTTCTAACAGATTTATCTATTGGTTCATTTTCATCAATTCATGCATCTTTTCACTGAGGTCTGATTCAAACTATCTTACTTCTGATTCTTTCCAAAAATAATTTCACATGTAACATTTTATATATGTGTGTTTTCTATTTTTGTTTACCTCTTTATTGTGATCTGGTGGACATCTCTAAACACCATCATAAGTTCAGACTTCAATTTCAACCCAATTATACTCCTCTGGGCTTCACCTTCCCACTGGCCCCTGTACCCTTCTCAAAGTGTCCTTTGTTGTCTTAAATCTCCAGCAAACACAATCTGTTTCTTCTCTGTTTCTTCCTTTTAGATTAAGTCCCAGCCAGGCAAAATATCACATTCAGTGCCTTTAAACAGTCATGTCACACTGTTCTTACCAGCCTGCTGTTAATTCTTCAATTCCACGATATTCTGTTGGTCTTCATCAGGAGATTGACTGTCCTTTGAGCTTCTTTTCAGGATCGGGACAAGTGGGAGGTCAAGCTATAAAATTTTAAGCCAAACTTTGGCTTGTTTTCTCCCAATTATGTTAATTTATGGTTTTGCTGCTATGCTCAAAATTCTAGGTTGAGAAAAGTCCACCTTTATTTATTTGTGACCTATATTGACACACTAAACCATACCATTAATATCATTTTCATTTCTTTTCTTAAAGCCTCCATTTGCTTCATCTGGCTAGAGTCTGTCTCTTCTGTTTTTCTCTCTGGGTGCTCACTCCTTATATGGGCATGCAAAGTTCCTGTCACACACACACTTCCTGTTACTCTCTTTTGTGTTTCTACAGGCTAATCAAACTCATTTTGTATTTACAGTCTACAAACCCTCTGTAATTCTACTAACTTTTAATCTAAAATGTAACGTCATTCACACAATAATTTCATAATCCTCTCACACACACTGCCTTTTAAATAAACTAAACTCTTTGCATTTTTATCTATTTCAGACATTTTCTGAGTCTCTGTTTTATGGTGCTGTTAGTTCTCTCTACTAACCCTGCACTCCATAGATGATAAGCACAGTGATTTCTTATGCTGAATCCTAGTGCTTCAGAGACCTTACTGATCACATCATTGACAAAATGTATCCCATTGTCTGATCTTATCAGAGAAGGGATACCATATGTTGGAATAAAATGATTACATAAACATTTTGCAATGAAGATTGCCTCTGCTTTCACTGGATATATCTCTGGTCAGTTTGAAAACACATCTATGAACACTAAGGCATATTTTAATCCTTGACATTCATTCAATTCAATAAAATCCATGTGGATGGTGTGGAGAACTGGCCTCTCTTAGGTCTTAAGTTTCCTTGTGAGTTGTGTTTTTGACAGAATAGGCATGTTCTTACAAATTTTTCGCTGAAGTTTCAAAATTTATAGTGTAAAAGTATTATTTATCTATACTATATTTCCCTCCTGTTGACACATGTATTACTTCATGTGTCACTACAGCCGCTGTCCTGTGTAACGACTCTGGTAATATTGGTTTTCCATCACAGACCATTAAGTCATCTTTCAGTTGTGCTCCACATTTCAGCCACTTGTTCTGTTCAGTGATTGTTGCAGCTTTTTGTTCGGTTTTTAGTACATCAAGTGGTATTTGTGTACAATGTTCGGATGTTAGAAGCGTTATCGTTTGTTGTGCAGCCCGCTTTGCTGTTTGATCTGCAAAATTATTTCCTTTTGTGACAATAAAATTGTCTTTTTGATGTGCTGCACATTTACAAAGTGCCAATTGTTTTGGCAAGCTAATCACTTCCAATAAGATTTTTAATAAGCTGCCGTGTTGCACGGGGTTATCCGTAGAGGTGACCATACCTCTGTTATGCCAAATTTTGGCAAAGTGGTGCACTGCTGAAAAAACAAACTGGCTGCCATTGTACATATTTATATTTTGGCCTGCGTGCAATTCATATGCACATATGACTACATACGTGCAGCTGACTTTTTACTGCCTCTGCTGCGGCTGCACAGCCTTGCATATGCAGGCAGGCCTGACGCTACAGAGTCTAATTTACACGAGTCTAAATTTCACCAGGAATGTTAACAGGTGTTATTTTTCTCCAAATGCCTGTGTTATCACAGCTTTCATATAACCTGCTCCTCTATCTACACGTAAGTAGAAAGGCTTATCATAGTCAGGCAGTGCTAAAACTGTATCTGTCTGTAATGCCTATTTTTAAATAACTGAATGCTTCTTCTTTCTTCTCTATAGATGCAACATTACATTTTCACTTAATGCATTTTTAGATAATTTCTAGTTTTTCAAAGAATCCACCCATCTCACACATCTTACACATTTCAAACTTTGAAGTTAGGGTTTTATATATATATATATATATATATATATATATATATATATATATATATATATATATATTAAACTTTGAATTGCTCACAGCTCTAAAACTAGGCATTTGTAAATCATATGCCTAATCACTATGTGTCACTGTGATCCACAAGTATGGTCACAAATTCACTTCCAAATCAACAAAATAAAATAATCAAACAAAACAGGAAACATACATGAGTCAGGACACAAAAAGAAAAATGCTGCTACTGAAACAGAGCAGAAGTGTGAGGGAAAAACTGAGCTCACAGACAGCTGCGTGTGTTGGCTTTTAATGCAGCTTCTGCTCTAAAAACAAATAAATAAAAATAAAAGAAAATGTGTAACATGCTCATCAACTTAGCGGTGTTCACTTATTTAATTCAACTTCTCAATCCTGTAGCTTTAGCTGTTGTCTACAGGGTTTGGCTTATTAGTTGTTATTATAGGTGTGCTCTATATCTCAGTAATGTTTTATCCAGGATAAATGACAGATGTTTAAGCAGGTTAAGTGCCTCTATGCACGTAATTAGTTTAGATAATTTCTTTATTTTCTTCATCTCATGTGTCATTATACTGAGTTTGAGCAAACCTTAAGCTTGATGCAGATTACTTCATAACAATCATCCACCTCACATCATAACTGACTAGGTTGCTTCTCATTATTAATATTATGTCATTATTAATATTATCATCTTTGTCTTTCTATATTATGACAATAGTATACTACAATATTTTATTAGTGTATACCACTATACTACTACTGAGCCAATTTAATAGTTAGGATCATCTTACTCAGCAAACAGATAATTTAGAATTCATCCAATCTGTACAAATTTGCTTTTTCTCTGAACAGGTTTGTGCCTACTTCTTAGACTGGTCTTCTGTTTGTCTCATCTCAGATCCAACCTTCAGTCACATTCATTCTCTCTGTTGTGTAGCGAACCAAGCAATTTATTATTATATATTTTATATTTTATTTTGTATCCATCAAGGGCTTCGGGTGATCTGCAGTTTCACCCTTTCCCAAGCTGGAGACATTTACCTTTTCACACACTTTCCTTGGCTGAACAATGACACAGCCCTAATGTACCTTATGCACCTCTCTATTTTATTTAAAAGGTTTTCGTGTGAATTATTTCCTTTTATTGATTTTATACATTCTGGGCATGATTGTCATGCCAACTATGTTTCATTGTTAATATCAGCTTACAGGTTGTTATCCTTCCTATTATTAGTTTCAATACGGTAAAAATAAGTTCTAATATAATTTTGTCTTTATTTATTTTATTTTTGTACTTCTTATATTTATATCTATTCGGTGGGGTCTGTTTCCAACCTTTTTAAACTACTTTAAACTATTTTGATCTCTAGTTTTCACTTAATAAGGGTTTTATTAGTCACTGCACTGTAGTGTGACCTGATGCTGATTTTACTATTAGAGTATCTTCTGAGAATTGTACTTCCTGTGGTCTTCTGTTCAAAACGGTTTTACATACTCCTGTATCACATAACATCTGCACTGGTTTGCTATTAACATATACTGTCAGTGTAGGTTTGCCTTTTACTTCAGACACTAATTGATAGACAGTAAATACTTCTGCGTCACTTTTATCATTTTCATTTGGCTTTTTCTCATTTAGTCATTCATTTGAATATTGCCGTTTGTCTGTTTTATGTCTGCAATCTCTGGCGAAATGCCCTTCCTTGCCACAATTCCAGCACGTATTATCTCTTTCTTCACTTCTTTCGCGTAAGTCTGTCTGTCCTACATATCTCTGGCCCTTTCCTCTAAATCCTCCTCTGTCCCTGTCTGTTACCTCTCCACCTTCTCCACCTTCCCCTGCGGTTTGGCCGTATCTGGGGTTTAGTACTGCTATCATGGGAAAAATGCCGGGAGGACCAGGTGGATCAACATCACCTCCCATATCTCGTCCGTAGCGATCTTTTCCTATTTTTTCTTTTTTCTTTTTTTTTTGTGGATTTTCACCTAGTGCTATTTTATCTAACATGTTTTGTGCCTCTGCATAAGGACCAGGTTGAGGTCTGAACGGATCACAGGATTGTTTAAGGGGGGTCGCAGCAGCGGAAGTGGGGGCTGGTTTCACAGCAGCAAAAGTGGGGGTCGGCCTCGCAGCAGCGAGTGGAGCATATGGTGGGGGGTCTAATACCTCTGCCTTTTCTTTCTTCTTTTCGTGTTTCTTTTGTTTATTCTCACATCGTCTATCTGCCTCTCTCTTCCATGCTTGGAAATATTCTAATTCTTACATGCGTTTTCCTTCTTTCTTTCTTTATTTTGTCTCTCCTATTTCTTTCAGTAATGCTTCTTTAAGTTGTATTAATGCAGATGGGCTACATTCTCATTTAGTCTTTTTAGAATTTCTCCATCTTTGCACACTGATTTGTCCGGCGCCTGGACACTTTTTTCCTAACCACTGTTCGTCAACAGTAAACTTAGTGGGCTGATTACCCATTAAAACAGAACTACAGAGCCTTCTCTGGTATTAGACTTAAAGAGTGGTTACTGACTACGCCCTTCTACTCCACTCTAATTAGTGGAGCGGTGTCAGTTTTGTGAGGCGGAACTCAACCGTTCTCTTTTGTCACCAGTACTTTAGCTACTGACAGGAAATAAAATGACAATAACAATGAGAGTGATTCAGCAGCGTATTTGTGCTGTTTAAATCAATTCACTCTCAACACACAGAAAACACAAACATTTAAACAGACATTTCACACAATCGCGCAGACCTTTTCGGAAGGCCAGTCCTAAAGCTTTTATTTTGAAAATCCTTTCGGCGGATCAGTCCAGCGCTTTTATTTTGAAAATCCGTTCGGTGGATTACCCCAACGCTTTTACAAATCCGTTCGGTGGATCACCCCAGCGCTTTTACAAATCCGTGCAGTGGATTAGACTAATTACACCCTTTCGGCGGGTGAGACCAAAGTTCGTTTTACGCGAGTGTAAATAAGTGACTTCCTTTACCTTCCCAAGATTCTCTGGCTATGTTGAAAGTCAGCCACTGGATCCCAGCGTCGTGGACCACTTGATAAAACACTGGCCAGGAATCGAATTTTAGCGTCCCTGGACTTTTTCACTCCTACCTAGAGGACAGATTTCAGTGCAGCTTTCCACGACGGCAGGACACAGCGGCTGATGCTTCCTCTCCGGCTGTAGTATGTATGTCACCGCATTCCTCTACACATCTGGTTCCACTTTCCTTTCCTGTGGTGGTTCCAACTCACAAGCTCTCCTATCTTAAATGAAGCTACAACTAAACAATAATCACAAAACTAAAAAATCTCTTATCACTGTGGCACTTGGCCAGAGGTGGAGCTGGTTGACTCAAGTCCATGTTAGTGCACAAAGTAAACTGCTCGCTTTAGTTGTGCAGCAAAAACGCTGAAACCGGAGAAATAAAACGTGCGAGGGGAACGATAACGACGACAAGAGTCTCCCGATCGTTTACTCTTGCTGTCCTGTGAACAACATCGGCGTGGTGTTAATTGTTTGCTGTTTTCGCGATCGCATCGCGCATGAGGATATCACCAGGTAAACTCGCCACATTTTTAAACATTTTGTTGTTCAACAGCATCAAGACTGACGGAGTGTGTTTGAGATAACCTCACAAGTGTCACAGATGACACATTTGGCGTTTTTTTTTGCTGGCTTGTCGGTAGCAGCTCCTGAAACGCAAGACTGCCACACATCTGTTCGACCAACGCCAGTTGATCTAAACGCCAGTAGATCTGCGTCTGAGGAGACGCGGACTGCGAACTGCTCTTCCTGGGATCTTCCTTTCCAATGTACGCTCACTCAGGAATAAGATAGACGCGCTGGCCCTGATGAGAAGCATGAACAGAGACTTTGCCTCCTCCTGTGTCTTATGTTTTACGGAGTCGTGGCTCTGTGAGGACATCCCGGACAGCGCGCTCAAGCTGGAGGGCTTTCATCTGCTGTGCGCGGACCGGCAGGCCTCTCTCTCTGGTAAGACCAAAGGTGGAGGTGTCTGCTTCTACATTAATAGTGGCTGGTGCACAGATGTAACAGTGATTGCTCAGCACTGCTCTTCCTCTCTGGAATACCTTTTTATTCACTGCAAACCGTTTTATTCTCCGCGGGAGTTTGCTTCATTCATCCTGGCCGCTGTTTACATCCCGCCAGATGCGGATGCGCAGGCAGCTCAGTGCGCACTCGCGGAGCAGATACTGCACATGGAGCGGACATTCCCGGACTCTCTCATCATTGCTCTTGGGGACTTTAACAAAGCCAATCTGAGCCATGAGCTTCCCAAATACAAGCAGTATATTAAATGCCCGAGCAGAGAGGAGAGGACATTAGACCACTGTTACAGCACGATCAGCGGGGCCTATCGTGCGGTGCCCCGCGCTTCACTCAGACTTTCTGACCACGTCATGATCCACCTAATCCCCGCGTACAGACAGAGGCTGAAGCTCTCCAAACCTGTCGTGAGGACCAAAAAACTGTGGAGCAACGAGGCTGTGGAGGAGCTTCGCACGTGTTTGGAGTCTACAGACTGGGACACAATGAAGGCTGCTTCTAACAGCTTGGACGAGTTTACGGACACTGTCACCTCCTATATCCACTTCTGTGAGGACAGCATTGTGCCATCACGCACCAGGGTGAGTTATAACAATGACAAACCCTGGTTTACTCCTAAACTCAAAAAGCTGTGGCTGGAAAAGAGAAAGGCGTTCAGAAGCGGAGACAGGGACTGCTACAGAGAGGCCAAGTACAGGTTCACTAAAGAAGTGGACATTGCTAAACACCAGCACTCTGAGAAGATGCAGCAGCAGATCTCAGAGAATGACTCGGCCTCTGTGTGGAAAGGTTTTAGGAATATCACCAACTACAAGCCTAAAACCCCCCACTCCACTGATGACTTGCTCTTGGCCAACACCCTTAACGACTTTTACTGCCGTTTTGACGAGCCATCAGGCAGCCTTCACACCTCCAACGGCCCCAACAATAGAGACACTTTGGACACTCATTCCCCCACCTCTCCCCCCTCCATAGAGCCATCACCACCTTCAAACACTTCACCTACAACACCCCCCTCCTCACCCCACACAAAAGAGGATTTCACACCACCTCCTCCCACCACAACTCTTCATATTCATGAAGCAGGTGTGAGGAAGCAGTTTAAGAGTCTGAATGCTCGAAAAGCTCCCGGCCCAGACGGTGTGTCTCCTGCCACCCTCAGACACTGTGCAAACGAGCTGGCCCCAGTGTTTTCTGGCATTTTCAACTCCTCACTGCAGGCATGTCATGTGCCTGCCTGCTTCAAGTCCTCTACCATAATCCCTGTCCCCAAGAAACCTAAGATCACTGGGCTAAATGACTACAGACCTGTGGCTCTGACACCTGTGGTCATGAAGTCATTTGAGCGCCTGGTTCTCTCCTATCTCAAGACCCTCACGGCCCCCCTCCTGGACCCCCTGCAGTTTGCATACAGAGCCAACAGGTCTGTAGATGACGCCATCAACATGGCTCTACACTTCATCCTGCAGCATCTGGACTCCCCAGGAACCTACGCCAGGATCCTGTTTGTGGACTTCAGCTCTGCGTTCAACACCATCCTTCCAGACCATCTCCAAGGCAAGCTTTCCCAGATGAATGTGCCTGATCCCATCTGCCGGTGGATCACTGACTTCCTGACGGACAGGAAGCAGCATGTGAGGCTGGGAAAGAATGTCTCGGACTCCCGGACCATCAGCACCGGCTCCCCTCAGGGCTGTGTTCTTTCTCCTCTGCTCTTCTCCCTGTATACCAACTGCTGCACCTCCACCCACCAGTCTGTCAAGCTAATCAAGTTTGCAGATGACACCACCGTTATTGGACTCATCTCGGACGGGGATGAGTCTGCCTACAGGAGGGAGGTTGAACGTCTGGTGTCCTGGTGCAGCCACAACAACCTGGTGCTGAATGCCCAGAAGACAGTGGAGATTATTGTGGACTTCAGGAAGCACACAGCTCCACTCCCCCCCATCATCCTGACTGACACCCCCATCACCTCTGTGGACTCATTCCGCTTCCCGGGTACCACCATCACCCAGGACCTGAAGTGGGAGCCCACCATCACCTCCGTCATTAAGAAAGCCCAGCAGAGGATGTACTTCCTGAGGCAGCTGAAGAAATTCAACCTGCCAACACGGACGATGATGCAATTCTACACTGCAATCATCGAGTCCATCCTCACCTCCTCCATCACCGTGTGGTACGCTGGAGCCACTATCAGGGACAAACAGAGACTGCAGCGTGTTGTGCGCTCTGCTGAGAAGGTGATTGGCTGCAGACTCCCATCTCTGCAGGACCTGTACACCTCCAGGACACTGGGGCGTGCAGCTCGGATCTCAGCTGACCCTTCTCACCCTGGACACAGTCTGTTTGACCTGCTCCCCTCAGGCAGGAGGCTCCGGTCCATTCGCACCAGAACCTCTCGCCATAAGAACAGTTTTTTCCCCTCTGCTGTTGGACACATGAACAATAACCATATGACTGTTCCCACCACTAACACATGACCCTACGCTGTGTTCACTGCATCATTCCATGTTTGGCACTGATCACCACCTGCACTCATGTATATATCATGTATATATCTATCTACTTAGCACTTTTAATTCTTATTCTTATTTTTATTTTCATGTCTATTTAAGCGTAATTTATGACAGTATGTTTGCACTGAAGCACCGCAGCAATTTCCTAATGTTGTAAACCTGCTCAACATTTGGCAATAAAACCCTTTCTGATTCTGATTCTGATTCTGAAAAGAAAAGAGACAGAGATGTGTGTTTTCTGTTAATACCATAATTGCAGTCATCTTAAACAAACATGACATTTCTTTGGCACGATTGCTTTTTCACTGATTTGAAACTTTAATGTGTGGTACAACAATTCTTCTAGTTAAATAATTCTACAAGAATTATGTGTTTTCCCCTTGTGACTCTTACCCCCTGTGTGCCCCTCTGTGTATTTGAGCCCTTGTCTCTCCTTGTGTTTTATTCCATGTTTTCCCCAGCCCGTTATTCTACAAGAATTATTTAACAGAGGATAGAAAAAAAATACATTGTGTCAAGTTCCCTGATTAAATGGGCTGTCTGTGTAAAAAGCATAAATGGCTGTTTGTCTTGGTGTATTGGTCTTTTGCCAGCATGGCAAACTAGATCAATCTGCTGGGACATCTGATTTTAGGACAATCACTTGCTTTTCCAAAGGACACTGACAACCAGACATTAGATGCCACAGCCCTGGCCCACGGTATCCCCCCCCCCTCCCCCCCATGCATGCGGTGGGCCTTCTGTAGAAAGAGAGCAGCTTAATGAAGGTGACAAGGTGAAAATAGGATGATTGATGTGCCGGTGCTGTGAGGGCATGTATAACACCACCTACCCAAGTGTTGAATATAAGGAGGCTTTGAAGAATCTACAATAATTGTGTGTTGTTTGTACATGAATCACAATGTGTTACTCGGTTACTTGGTGTTCGCTCGCTCTGCGGTAGAGTATCACTTCCTGTTCCTGCTCAAACACAGTGGTGTTTCTGAGTAGCTTATTTGCTTAGCAATTTAATTAACAACTTTTAAATACATTCTTCTTTCATAGTATAATCTTCACGTGCTTCATCCGAAGCACACTTTCTGTGTACTCACTACCTAATTTATAGCCAAAGTATTCACTCACTGTCTCTGTACTGTTTCGCTAGCTTAGCTTAGCTCGTAGCCGACTCGTTAGCACCATGGCTACTTCACCTGTCCCTCCTGCACTTTCTTGCTCATTGTGTCAGATGTTTAGTTACTCCTCGGCCTCCTTTAGCAGTAATGATATCTGTAACAAATGTAGCATATTTGCAGCTCTGGAGGCCAGGATTACTGAATTGGAGACTCGGCTTCGCACCCTTCATTCACCCGTAGCTAGCCAGGCCCCTGTAGCTGGTGCAGCCGAAGATAGCGTAGGCCCCGCTAGCTGTTCCCCGGCAGACCCCAAGCAGCTGGGGAAAGAGGGCGGCTGGGTCACGGTGAGGAGGAAGCATAGTCCTAAACAGAAGCCCCAGGTACACCACCAACCCGTTCATGTGTCTAACCGTTTTTCCCCACTCGGTGACACACCCGCCGGGGGTCAAACTCTGGTAATTGGTGATTCTGTTCTCAGACATGTGAAGCTGGAGACACCGGCAACCATAGTCAATTGTCTTCCAGGGGCCAGAGCAGGCGACATTGAAGGAAATTTAAAACTGCTGGCTAAGGGTAAACGTAAATTCAGTAAAATCATAATTCACGTCGGCAGTAATGACACCCGGTTACGCCAATCGGAGGTCACTAAAATCAATATTGAATCGATGTGCAACTTTGCTAAAACAATGTCGGACTCTGTAGTTTTCTCTGGTCCCCTCCCCAATCAGACCAGGAGTGACATGTTTAGCCGCATGTTCTCCTTAAATTGCTGGCTGTCTGAGTGGTGTCCCAGAAACGATGTGGGCTTCATAGATAATTGGCAAACCTTCTGGAGGAAACCTGGTCTTGTTAGGAGAGACGGCATCCATCCCACTTTGGATGGAGCAGCTCTCATTTCTAGAAATATGGACAAATTTATTAAACCCCCCAAAATATGACTATCCAGAGTTGGGACCAGGAAGCAGAGTTGCAGTCTTACACGCCTCTCTGCAGCTTCTCTCCTCCTGCTACCCCCCCAAAAACCCATCTCCATAGAGACTGTGTCAGCTTCCAAAAAGACAAAAAACAAACTAAAAACCAGCAACAAACAACTTAAACATAAACAATTACAAAGAAAGAACAGTACAGTATCCACATCTGAACCAAAGAGTAAAACAGTGAAATGTGGATTATTAAATATTAGGTCTCTCTCCTCCAAGTCTCTGTTAGTACATGACTTAATAATTGATCAACAAATTGATTTACTCTGCCTTACAGAAACCTGGTTGCAGCAGGATGATTATGTTAGTTTAAATGAATCAACACCCCCGAGTCATTCTAACTACCAGAAACCTCGAAGCACAGGCCGAGGGGGCAGTGTGGCAGCAATTTTTCACACCAGCCTATTAATTAATGAAAGACCAAGACAGACTTTTAATTCATTTGAAAGCCTGATGCTTAACATTGTCCACCCCAGCTGTGAAACTCAGAAACCAGTCTTACTTGTTATCATCTATCGTCCACCTGGGCCTTACACAGAGTTTCTGTCTGATTTCTCAGACTTTATATCTAATTTAGTTCTGAGCTCAAATAAAATAATTATTGTGGGTGATTTTAACATCCATGTAGATGCTAAAAATGACAGCCTCAACATGGCATTTAGTCTGTTATTAGACTCAATTGGCTTCTCTCAAAATGTAAAAGAACCCACCCACCACTTTAATCACACTCTAGATCTTGTTTTAACATATGGCATAGAAACGGAACATTTAACAGTGTTTCCTGAAAACCCTCTCCTGTCTGATCATTTCCTGATAACATTTACATTTACAATAATTGATTACACAGCGGTGGAGAGTAGATTTTATCAAAGTAGATGTCTTTCTGAAAGCGCTGTAACTAAGTTTAAGAATATAATCCACCCACTGTTATCATCTTCAATGCCCTGTACCAACACAGAGCAGAGCAGCTATCTGAACGCTACCCCAACAGAGGTCGATTATCTTGTTAATAATTTCACCTCCTCACTACGTACGACTCTGGATACTGTAGCTCCAGTGAAAACTAAGGTCTCTAATCAGAAGTACCTGACTCCGTGGTATAATTCTCAAACACGTACCCTAAAGCAGATGACTCGTAATCTGGAGAGGAAATGGCGTGTCACAAATTTAGAGGATCATCATTTAGCCTGGAGAAATAGTTTGCTGCTTTATAAGAAAGCCCTCCGCAAAGCCAGAACATCTTACTATTCATCACTGATTGAAGAAAATAAGAACAACCCCAGGTTTCTCTTCAGCACTGTAGCCAGGCTGACAAACAGTCAGAGCTCTGTTGAGCCAACCATCCCTTTAACGTTAACTAGTAATGACTTCATGAACTTCTTCACAAATAAAATTTTTATCATTAGAGAAAAAATTACCAGTAATCATCCCACAGATGTAATATTATCTACAGCTACTCTTAGTACCATTGATGTTAAGTTAGACTCTTTTTCTCCAATTGATCTTTCTGAGTTAACTTCAATAATTACTTCCTCCAAACCATCAACGTGTCTTTTAGACCCCATTCCTACAAAACTGCTCAAAGAAGTCCTGCCATTAATTAATTCTTCGATCTTAAATATGATCAACCTATCTCTAATGGTCGGCTATGTACCACAGGCCTTCAAGCTGGCTGTAGTTAAACCTTTACTCAAAAAGCCATCTCTAGACCCAGCAGTCTTAGCTAATTATAGGCCAATCTCCAACCTTCCTTTCATATCAAAAATCCTTGAAAGAGTAGTTGTCAAACAGCTAACAGATCATCTGCAGAGGAATGGTTTATTTGAAGAGTTTCAGTCAGGTTTCAGAGCTCATCACAGCACAGAAACAGCTTTAGTGAAGGTTACAAATGATCTTCTTATGGCCTCTGACAGTGGACTCATCTCTGTGCTTGTCCTGCTAGACCTCAGTGCAGCGTTCGATACTGTTGACCATAATATCCTATTAGAGCGATTAGAACATGCTGTAGGTATTACAGGTACTGCACTGCAGTGGTTTGTATCATATCTATCTAATAGACTCCAATTTGTGCATGTAAATGGAGAGTCCTCTTCACACACTGAGGTTAATTATGGATTTCCACAGGGTTCAGTGCTAGGACCAATTCTGTTTACATTATACATGCTTCCCTTAGGCAGCATCATTAGAAGACATAGCATACATTTTCACTGCTATGCAGATGACACCCAGCTCTATCTGTCCATGAAGCCAGATAACACACACCAATTAGTTAAGGAATGTCTTAAAGACATAAAGACCTGGATGGCCGCTAACTTTCTGCTTCTTAATTCAGATAAAACTGTTATTGTACTCGGCCCTGAAAATCTTAGAAATATGGTATCTAACCAGATTCATACTCTGGATGGCATTACCTTGGCCTCCAGTAACGCTGTGAGGAACCTTGGAGTCATTTTTGACCAGGACATGTCCTTCAACGCACATATTAAACAAATATGTAAGACTGCTTTCTTCCATTTGCGCAACATCTCTAAAATTAGAAATATCCTGTCTCAGAGTGACGCTGAAAAACTAGTTCATGCATTTATTACTTCCAGGCTGGACTACTGTAATTCATTATTATTAGGATGTCCAAAAAACTCACTGAAAAGCCTTCAGCTAATCCAAAATGCTGCAGCAAGAGTACTGACAGGGACTAGAAGGAGAGAGCATATTTCTCCTGTTTTGGCTTCCCTTCATTGGCTTCCTGTTAAGTCCAGAATTGAATTCAAAATCCTGCTCCTCACATACAAGGTCTTAAATAATCAGGCCCCATCTTATCTTAATGACCTTGTAGTACCATATCACCCTATTAGAGCACTTCGCTCTCGCTCTGCAGGCCTACTTGTTGTTCCTAGAGTATTTAAAAGTAGAATGGGAGGCAGAGCCTTCAGTTTTCAGGCCCCTCTTCTGTGGAACCAGCTTCCAGTTTGGATTCGGGAGACAGAAACTATCTCTACTTTTAAGATTAGGCTTAAAACTTTCCTTTTTGCTAAAGCATATAGTTAGGGCTGGACCAGGTGACCCTGAATCCTCCCTTAGTTATGCTGCAATAGACGTAGGCTGCCGGGGGATTCCCATGATGCATTGAGTTTTTCCTTTCCAGTCACCTTTCTCACTCACTATGTATTAATAGACCTCTCTGCATTGAATCATATCTGTTATTAACCTCTGTCTCTCTTCCACAGCATGTCTTTTATCCTGTCTTCCTTCTCTCACCCCAACCGGTCGCAGCAGATGGCCGCCCCTCCCTGAGCCTGGTTCTGCCGGAGGTTTCTTCCTGTTAAAAGGGAGTTTTTCCTTCCCACTGTCGCCAAAGTGCTTGCTCATAGGGGGTCATATGATTGTTGGGTTTCTCTCTGTATCTATGAAGCGCCTTGAGGCGACTTTTGTTGTGATTTGGCGCTATATAAATAAAATTGAATTGAATTGAATTGAATTGAATTACTTCAGAGGTGTGATGTTTTCAGGGGTTTTTTTTCTGCGCTGCAGAAAATTGTAAAACTATTGTGAACTTGGTGGATCTGTCCAGATCTTTGACTGGAAACTATTTCTATGACTGAGTGGTTCAAAAATGTGTAAGTGAAAAGCTGCCATATTTCAGGTCCCAAAGTCAAACGAACACTGAGGGATCACTGAGAGCTAAAAACGGTCTAACTTCTTTCATCTTTAATAAAATGATCAGCGTTGCTGCTTTACCAGGTTTAACAATTAAGTTTAACATCCAGGCATCCATGAAAACAGAGTTTATTCAATTTAACTGAGTTAGAGGTTAGCAGGAAGTTAGCTCGCTAGTTTCCACCTAAACATGATCATCATAATCAGTGTTACTAATTCATACACTGCTTTATCATCTAGACTTTTTGTCTCATCCAGCACCATGATCAGGTCCAGTTTTTATTTCATCTTTGATTTTTCAGCTGCTGTGCCTGAGCAGCCTCCCAGAGCCCTTTTGAGCCCTCGTCTCTCCTTGTGTTTTATTCCATGTTTTCCCCAGCCCGTTATGTCTGTGTTCTCCCCGTGCTCTCTCTCCTCCTGTCTGAACCTCTGTGTACTTCCTGTTTTACTTTGACAGTCTCTCGTCAGTATGCGTCATGTTGTGTTCACTCCTGCCGCGTCTCGTTACGATTATCTGTGTCAGCTGTGTTCCCCGTGTGCTCCCACTTCCCTCGTTAACCCTCTGTGTATTTATGTGCATGTCTCCCTCAGTTCAGTGTCGCGTTGTCCATGTCTCCTCCCCAAACCTGTGTGTCTTTCTGTGTTCCCTCGGTCTTCTGTTAGCATTCCCAGTTTAGTTCTGTTTCTTTGTGAAGCCTGCAATAAAGCAGTGATTTTGAGTTCAGCTTTTCGTCTCCGTGAGTTTTGCGTTTGGGTCCTCTTCTGCCTCCACGCAGCCAGTTCATGACACCAGAAGCCATCTGGCTGCTTGATCCAGCTCTGGCTGCTGCACCGGGAAAGAGCAGTGAGGAGGTGGATTGATAAATGAAATTCATAACAAAAATTCATAATGGACTTTTTCCATTTAGGAATAATAAGAATCAGCTTTGTCATGTGCGGTAATCCGATTACTTTTTTCAAGTAACGAGTAAAGTAAGGGATTACTATTGCAAAAATGGTAATTAGATTACCATTACTTTCCCGTAGGAACACTGCGTTACTAAAACCGTGATTTTTTTTTTGCGAGAATGTCTCATGACAGTGACATAAGCGAGTGCGACGTTTGTGACAACAGCTGTGTGCAGATCAACAATGGATAATATATCGAGTGCGGGAGAGATTATGAGCGTGCAGCGTTTAAAGCGTGGAAGTACTGACCTTACTTTGAGTTTGATTCCATAAAAAGTGACAAAAACATTAGTGTCCGTTGTGCGTGGGAAGAAAACTTCTTTTTACAGCGAAAAAAAACCCCTAAACTTCCAAGCAAGCACCGAGTGCGCTACCACGTAATGGGAAATTCACAGAGAAACTCGCGGATTCTTCAACTGACCGCTGCGGCAAACCTGCAGCAGGGTAAACCTCCGCCTATCCTACTCCTGCTTTACAGGTGAAAATAGAGCAAAAGGACCGCTAGTCTTTGACTTTATTTATTTTCTGCTTGATGCATATAGTTAAAAGGTTAAAACTAATAAAACAAGTTTTAAAAAGAGACTTTTCCATTTGATTACATTTTGTATGATGGATTATGTAGAAAAAGTAGGATTGGGCTGAAAGATCTATCGTCTTATCACCTATTCAGGTTGTAAATCGTGTTTTTAAAAAGTAACTAAGTAACTAAGTAATTAAATACTTTTGAAAATAAGTAATCAGTAAAGTAACGGGATTACTTTTTTGGGAAGTAATTAGTAATTAGTTACTGATTACTTTTTTCAAGTCACTTGACCAACACTGGTTGTTTGTACATGAATCACAATGTGTTACTTCAGAGGTGTGATGTTTTCAGGGTTTTTTTTTCTGCGCTGCAGAAAATTGTAAAACTACTGTGAACTTGGTGGATCTGTCCAGATCTTTGACTGGAAACTATTTCTATGAATGAGTGGTTCAAAAATGTGTAAGTGAAAAGCTGCCATATTTCAGGTCCCAAAGTCAAATGAACACTGAGGGATCACTGAGAGCTAAAAACGGTCTAACTTCTTTCATCTTTAATAAAATGATCAGTGTTGCTGCTTTACCAGGTTTAACAACTAAGTTTAACATCCAGGCATCCATGAAAACAGAGTTTATTCAATTTAACTGAGTTAGAGGTTAGCAGGAAGTTAGCTCGCTAGTTTCCACCTAAACATGATCATCATAATCAGTGTTACTAATTCATACACTGGTTTATCATCTAGACTTTTTGTCTCATCCAGCACCATGATCAGGTCCAGTTTTTATTTCATCTTTGATTTTTCAGCTGCTGTGCCTGAGCAGCCTCCCAGAGACCCTTTGTTGCAGTTAGTCTTCCTCCAGATGTCATGGTCCTGGGCCATGTTGGCCCAGTATTCTTAGTTTTCATGTATTTTTGTATTTTGTTCCTTATTTAGGCCATGCTTCCTGGGTTGCCCTGTTACGTTGTTCCTTATGTGTTTTCCCCTTGTGACTCTTACCCCCTGTGTGCCCCTCTGTGTATTTGAGCCCTCGTCTCTCCTTGTGTTTTATTCCATGTTTTCCCCAGCCCGTTATGTCTGTGTTCTCCCCGTGCTCTCTCTCCTCCTGTCTGAACCTCTGTGTACTTCCTGTTTTACTTTGACAGTCTCTCGTCAGTATGCGTCATGTTGTGTTCACTCCTGCCCTGTCTCGTTACGATTATCTGTGTCAGCTGTGTTCCCCGTGTGCTCCCACTTCCCTCGTTAACCCTCTGTGTATTTATGTGCATGTCTCCCTCAGTTCAGTGTCGCGTCGTCCATGTCTCCTCCCCGAACCTGTGTGTCTTTCTGTGTTCCCTCGGTCTTCTGTTGGCATTCCCAGTTTAGTTCTGTTTCTTTGTGAAGCCTGCAATAAAGCAGTGATTTTGAGTTCAGCTTTTCGTCTCCGTGAGTTTTGCGTTTGGGTCCTCTTCTGCCTCCACACAGCCAGTTCATGACACCAGAAGCCATCTGGCTGCTTGATCCAGCTCTGGCTGCTGCACCGGGAAAGAGCAGTGAGGAGGTGGATTGATAAATGAAATTCATAACAAAAATTCATAATGGACTTTTTCCATTTAGGAATAATAAAAATCAGCTTTGTCATGGGCAGTAATCCGATTACTTTTTTCAAGTAACGAGTAAAGTAAGGGATTACTATTGCAAAAACGGTAATTAGATTACCATTACTCTCCCGTAGGAACGCTGTGTTACTAAAACCGTGATTTTTTTTTGCGAGAATGTCTCATGACAGTGACATAAGCGAGTGCGACGTTTGTGACAACAGCTGTGTGCAGATCAACAATGGATAATATATCGAGTGCGGGAGAGAGTATGAGCGTGCAGCGTTTAAAGCGTGGAAGTACTGACCTTACTTTGAGTTTGATTCCATAAAAAGTTACAAAAACATTAGTGTCCGTTGTGCGTGGGAAGAAAACTTCTTTTTACAGCGAAAAAAAACCCCTAAACTTCCAAGCAAGCACCGAGTGCGCTACCACGTAATGGGAAATTCACAGAGAAACTCGCGGCTTCTTCAACTGACCGCTGCGGCAAACCTGCACCAGGGTAAACCTCCGCCTATCCTACTCCTGCTTTACAGGTGAAAATAGAGCAAAAGGACCGCTAGTCTTTGACTTTATTTATTTTCTGCTGTGTTTTACTTGCATCTATTTGAAAGCGTGAGTGTAAACACAAAAAATATTTTATTTTATGTGCTGGAATGTGCAGAAAATAGGTTTAAATGTTAAACAATTTTCTTCCAGTCAGAGAATGTTGCATATAATTAAATTTTTTGCTTGATGCATATAGTTAAAAGGTTAAAACTAATAAAACAAGTTTTAAAAAGAGACTTTTCCATTTGATTACATTTTGTATGATGGATTATGTAGAAAAAGTAGGATTGGGCTGAAAGATCTATCGTCTTATCACCTATTCAGGTTGTAAATCGTGTTTTTAAAAAGTAACTAAGTAACTAAGTAATTAAATACTTTTGAAAATAAGTAATCAGTACGGGATTACTTTTTTTGGGAAGTAATCAGTAATTAGTTACTGATTACTTTTTTCAAGTCACTTGACCAACACTGGTTGTTTGTACATGAATCACAATGTGTTACTTCAGAGGTGTGATGTTTTCAGGGGTTTTTTTTCTGCGCTGCAGAAAATTGTAAAACTACTGTGAACTTGGTGGATCTGTCCAGATCTTTGACTGGAAACTATTTCTATGAATGAGTGGTTCAAAAATGTGTAAGTGAAAAGCTGCCATATTTCAGGTCCCAAAGTCAAATGAACACTGAGGGATCACTGAGAGCTAAAAACGGTCTAACTTCTTTCATCTTTAATAAAATGATCAGTGTTGCTGCTTTACCAGGTTTAACAACTAAGTTTAACATCCAGGCATCCATGAAAACAGAGTTTATTCAATTTAACTGAGTTAGAGGTTAGCAGGAAGTTAGCTCGCTACTTTCCACCTAAACATGATCATCATAATCAGTGTTACTAATTCATACACTGGTTTATCATCTAGACTTTTTGTCTCATCCAGCACCATGATCAGGTCCAGTTTTTATTTCATCTTTGATTTTTCAGCTGCTGTGCCTGAGCAGCCTCCCAGAGACCCTTTGTTGCAGTTAGTCTTCCTCCAGAAGCCATCTGGCTGCTTGATCCAGCTCTGGCTGCTGCACCGGGAAAGAGCAGTGAGGAGGTGGATTGATAAATGAAATTCATAACAAAAATTCATAATGGACTTTTTCCATTTAGGAATAATAAAAGTCAGCTTTCTTTTTAATTGCTATTAACTGACAGTCAGATATCCAGCTTTTAAAAACATATTCATAAACACTTTGCAGTCAACAAAATTTGCACAGAGGTTATAGATGAAATAAAAGTATCACGTGTTTTCTAGGTGTGTTTATAACTCTGTTATTGTACATATTCTGTGTTATACATCATAATCATTCCAGTCTTTTTTTTTTTTTTTACTGATTTAATCTTTATAAAACTGTTATTTATTTATTTATTTTTGTGATTTCTGCTGCCCTATTGGTCTGGTCTCTCTTGAAAGTCTGAGAATGTGATATTCATAATAAAAGGATTTAAAAGTTTACTGCCAAAAAATGATTGCACTTCATAACAGAAATGTGCTAACTGGCTTGAAATAGATTGAAACTGTTATGAGATTGCTTCAGGGAGCAGACATGACACCGTCTTTTAGGTTTCGCCATCACTTTGTATTATGCGCACAACACCACCCTCCTCTGGCTTCCACATGAACTGCACCTTAAACATCAACTGTTTACAAATGTCATGACACAAACAAACGTTTCAATACCGTAAATCACTTTTTGGACTGCGATCACTTTTTGGCACAACATCGGCTCTGATAACATTTAAAGCGCATTGAAAAACTATTCTTTAACGCTAAAAATCCATTATCAATTGTAATTATTTATTTATTAATTTAAATTTCAGATATCGATCTTCATTTTTGTAAACTGGTGAATTAATGATTTTTTAAAGAATTAAAACGACAAAGTTTGGCAATATATTTTTTGAAAAGGATGAATAAAACAGTAAAATAAAATGAGAAATATATATATATTTTTAAAAACTATGATAATTAGACAAACTTTATTTTAAATATATACAATTGATTTTCGGTGACACTGGGTGTCATGGTGATGATGACGTGTTTGAGTGCAGGTATAAAAGCAGGAGGCAAAATGGGAATTCGGGTTTCACGTTTGAGCGCAAACAGGAGCTTTTTCCCACTAGTGCTGTGAAAACTCGGATTTTTCAAACTACAGCTAACGTTTGAAAATCTTCAAGAAGGATTTGCAAAATGACTTCAAACTTCAGTCGCGAGATGCACCTGCTCTCCCTTTTCATTGAGGAGGTGCTAGATCAACGCTATGGTGAGTACAGCAGGCTAATATGTCAGAGTGCTAGCAAACAAATACAACTTAGATTTTTGTCTTTTATTGTTTGGAAGTAGGACTTCATGAGTGTTAACATTTAGGATGAGATGTTTCATACTTGAGTAACATCAATTTTAACGTGTGCCAGTACACTATAAAGATGGCGCCATGTTTTTTTTAATTGCTAAGGCATTGGAGGACGCTGACGTCAGCGCGCGGGCCGTTTTTGCATGTAGAGGGTTTGAGTTGACATGTTTGGGCTGCTGGCGCTGAGTTATACGTGAAAGTTTCATAGATTGTGAATGTGTAAAGCTGGAGAATGGAGTTTTAAAAGTTCACAGAGTCGCTGGATGAGTTTGAGATTGAAACAGTGTGTGCCTGCAATAAGGAGGTGGGAGGTTTCTCACCTAAATGTAGCTGCTTTATTCTCTAAATATCGATGCTCAACTAATATGAAGATATGACTCCTTAATGTGAATGCGTATTAAAACCTCAGTGAAAGTCCATGCAGCCTTACACAACATGAAAACTTTTACCAGGTGAAAAATGTGAAGGCTTTCATAAACAATGAGTTCTGCTGGGAGCTTCTTACTGTTTGTGTGTGGAAGAGCTTATGATGATGTAAAGCCATGTCTGCACAATTTAAATTCAGGCTTTAATTTGTGTGATCACATGATTAACGTAGACCCACGCTTTGCTTTCTCGTAGCTGATCTGGTGAGTCCAGTCACTGCACCTCAGATGGTCCTCATTAACTTGAGGAACCGTGAACTGAGCAGGAGCCATCTGAACTCCATGTCCCACCTGGTCCTCACTCTTTACCATAACCTGGTGACTGGGTCCAAGGACTTTCCTTACATACCTTTTAAAGGATGGTTCCACCGGGACCTGGTGACGACACCATTTGTCGATGTGAGGCAGAGCCAGAGAGAGAACACCACTCCTTCTCCTCCTACGGACTCACCAGCTGGCATGATGCTGCCGCCTGCGGGCTCCAGCTCTCATCCACGCTTCCTGACTCCAGTTCTTCCAGAGAAAGCAGATCTTGCTGTGCTGAAGGCAGATCGGAGGAACTGTGTCCGCACCCTGACTGTCGACGGCCTCCCCATCACAAGAGTCATCTCCACTGTTTACCGAACAGAGGACACTGAGATGAAGAACCGCTGGAGAATAACAGACTACAGCGCGGACGGCAGAGTTCTCATTTCGGTGCTCTGCCGTTTTCTAAATATGTCGGCAAAGCGTGCTAAGAGGAAGGCGGAGGAAGAGAGCAGCATCCGGAGCCCGACTCAAGCAAGGAAGCGCTTGAGATTATAATATACAGTGAAGCATGTCGAACGTCAGCAAGCCTGAACAAAGTGGTAAGTAGTAAATAGTGCTTAAGGTTGTTTCTAAAATAATGTCCTAAAATATTTGAAAATTGTCGAGGTTTTAACTTTTATTCTTTCTTTTCTGCCTCTTGTTTCTAAAAGTCAGGAAAAAGAGTCACGCTGCGAAGAAACACCACACAGAAGATTTTCCCTCAGTAAAATGGTAAATATATTCATCTTGTTATGACGTTTGCTCACAATAACCAGGAGTGTTTCTGAAGTGATTCACTCTCATTTGGTGTTATTTGATCCAAAGACAACTGAGGGTCTTCAGAGCAGCGTGAACGGCCGTCACCTGAGAGCAAGACAGTCCTCGGGCCTTTGTGGTTCCCTCCAGGTACTCCAGCTTCATCCCACAGTCCAGAGAGATGCAGTTAGGTTGAATGTGAGTGTGAATGGTTGTCTGTTTCTCTGTGTTAGACTGACCTGTCCAGGTTGTACCCCCGCCTCTGGCCCCATAACAGCTGGGATGGCTCCAATCTTGAATTGGTGAAGCAGAAGAAATGGATGGAAGGATGATCCAAAGAGAAACATTGAAGGCCCTCTCACAAAAAAAGATAAGAACTCATTTTACACATTGTTGAAACATCCTGAAAGTTATTTGTTGTGTTTAGAAACTTGTTGAACTGTCATTAGAGTTTGTTTCGACTTGTTGTTCATTTCTTATCGGTTCAGCTGTGTTTCTATGTGTCCTTAGTTCCCATAATCAGCCTCCTGTGTGTAAATATTGTGTCAGTCTCCCTTTGTCCCTTGTCAGAGTGTTAGTCTCCGTCCCCTCGTGTTTCCTTGCCTCAGTAGTTCTGTTTCCTACAGTTTTCCCCCAGTATAGGTTTTGGTTAGACTTTTTCAGTTCCCTTTGTCAGTCTTTGTATTTGGTATTTCCTCATCAGTCTCATCACTTTCCTCTCCAGAAAGAAAACAATAAAAAGACCTGAAGAGACGTCTATGCAAACGCTCTCATTGTGAAAGATAAGTATACATCCAACTAATCTGTGACTCTGTCACAGCTCTGATCAGCAATTCTTTCAGGTTTGTCTGTTTTGATGATGTTATTAATTATTATCCTTTATCCAGGATTTTCTCCTCCTTGAATCGCTACCTTATCGTGGTGGAGGGGTTTGTGTGTCCCAGGGATCCCAGGGGCTATGTTGTCTGGGGGCTTTTGCCCCCTGGTAGGGTCTCCCATGGCAAATTGGTCCTGGGTGAGGGACCAGACAAAGAGCGATTCAGAAGACCCTTATGAAAAGAATATCGAGGGAACAGTTTACCCTGCCCGGGATAGGGTTACCGGGGCCCCGCCCTGGAGCCAGGCCCGGGGAGGGTGCCCGAGGGCGAGCGTCTGGTGGCCGGGCCTTAGTCCATGGGGCCCGGCCGGGCACAGCCCGAAGAGGAGACATGGGCCCATCCTCCCGCAGGCCCACCACCCGCAGGAGGCGCCATAGGGGTCGGGTGCATTGTGTGCCGGGTGGCGGCCAGGAGCGGAGGCCCTGGCGGACCGACCCCCGGCTGCCAAGACTGGCAATAGGGACATGGAATGTCACCTCTCTGGTGGGGAAGGAGCCTGAGTTAGTGCGTGAGGTTGAGAGGTACGGGCTAGATATAGTCGGGCTAGGGCTGGGCGATATATCAAAAATTTATCGTTACCGAAATTTATGACTCTCATCGACGTCATTTTGCCCATGTCGGTAAATTCGGTATTTAAAAAAAAAAGAAAAGGCATGTGCAGGTTGGCGATGTTCATGTCCCTTTAAGACGCTGTGCTACGTTACAGACTTGACGGGGTGTCAGGAAAACGAGCCAAGATGAGAAGAAACACCACACAGAAGATTTTCCCTCAGTAAAATGGTAAATATATTCATCTTGTTATGACGTTTGCTCACAATAACCAGGAGTGTTCACGTTGTTCTGAAGTGATTCACTCTCATTTGGTGTTATTTGGTGTTTGTCTTTGAAAGGAGAGGAGCAGTAACGACACTGGGAGACAAACAACAGGATGATCCAAAGACAACTGAGAGTGTTCAGAGCAGCGTGAACGGCCGTCACCTGAGAGCAAGACAGTCCTCGGGCCTTTGTGGTTCCCTCCAGGTACTCCAGCTTCATCCCACAGTCCAGAGAGATGCAGTTAGGTTGAATGTGAGTGTGAATGGTTGTCTGTTTCTCTGTGTTAGACTGACCTGTCCAGGTTGTACCCCCGCCTCTGGCCCCATAACAGCTGGGATGGCTCCAATCTTGAATTGGATAAGCTGAAGAAATGGATGGAAGGATGATCCAAAGAGAAACATCAAAGGCCCTCTCACCAGCTTTCATTTATTAAATTTGTCTTTACTGAACGATTTCTGGTGTGTACTTGCGTTGATACTCAGACAACAGCTCGTCTTTCTGTTTGTGCTGGAAGATTCAGGCAAACACATATTACATATATAGATTGTTATATGACACAGTTTCACATTTAGTGCTATATGATAATGATAAGGTCCAGTTTAATAGTATTGCTAGTGTCTAATGAAATGAACACGTGATTTTCAGATCCAGCAAAGTGAATATTTTTCACTGTGGATAAATTACATGGAAACGTTTAATGAGTCATCAGCTATTTCACTACAAAGATGATGTGATTAAAGGTTCTCATACATGCAGGTCAGAAGTTTTGCTCCATCCTGGATGTTAAATGCTGATCAATGTTTACACATATCTGCACATTTCTAACAGCTCATTTCACAGGTCATCAGTCTCCTGACTGCATATGCAGAGTTTTATCATCACGTGTTCATGGCAGACAAACATAATTATGAATTCTTGTTTTAGTTCCATTCAGTCACTCAACATCAGGTGTCTGCTTGTCCTGAGCTGTGAGAACTACAGTGAGTTGCTTTCCTCTTTAGCTTAGTATTAATAAACCAGGTCGTAGGTGGGCACCTGCATCAAGGAGTCAAGAAGCATATTTTATTGTTTAATGGTGAAAACAATGGATTCTTGTTCATTTGTTTAATGGAAAGACTGAAAGTGCGGCCTGGTGTTGACTTACACTTATTCAAAGTGATGAAGTACCAACAGAGACTAAAAGTCACAGCCTGAAACACGTCAACTGCTTTATTATTTCTAGTTATAAATAAACTGTCAGTTTATGGCCCCTGTGGCTCGATCAGGACCCTTCCGGGATGTGGAGATATTTATTATTTACTATAACTTGTGCTTATGTTGGTTTTTGCTGTGGTTTCGCTACTGTGTTTTTCTCTTTTTGCTTGTTTTTATTTTTCCAGCAGGTGATCAAACAGATTTTTAGTGTCTTCTCTCTCTTCTCCTATTTTTTTTGCTTTCCATCTCCTTCTGTTGAGCATCTTCCCAACTTCTCTTTTCTTCATCTTTCTCTTTCCCATCCCCCAGTCCTGTCCGTTCTGATTGTAATCATTTCAAAGAAAAGAAAGAAATAATAAAGAGCTAATACACTTTGACAATCAAGTGGACCAGTGTGGCAAAAGCTGTAATGATCCATTTGGGAAAATAAATCTGTTGGACTGGTAAACTAATATACGATAATAATACGGTATGAAAAATGGCAAACATGAGAATTCTGTGTGTTTTCCTTCTTATCTGCAGACTAACAGTCCACAGGTTTGGTGCTCAGACTCTGATTTGTTCCCTGGAGATGGAGGAGAGAGAGCACAGAGGACAGCAAGGTGGAGGAGTGAAGGAGAAGGTGGTGCAGCTCAGTGTCCAATCAGGAGTGAGCATCTCTATATATGTATATAGAATATATATATTTCAAGTTTTTGTTTTGAGTTTTTGTTGTTTTTTATTTTTTAAAGCAAACACTAAAACTGTCACCCACACCTCTGAAGATAAAGATAACTAATCATAAATAAAGGGAATATTATGATGATGAGGACACTATCAGAGGTAGTTCAGGGAACTGTTATACTTCAGATACCAGAAAAATCGTTTTTCTTTTCTTGTTTTTTTGGCTTGACTTCATGGTAGGCAAAATGAAGAAGAGTGCTTGATTGCGCCTAAGTAAGTAAAAGCTGCATGGCAAAACAACACACACCTTCACTGCAGATGCATGCACAGAAACCAGTATTTTTTGTATCTTAAATATTAAGTAGTGTGTGTACAGTAGTCAATATAATGGGATGTGTCCTAAAGCAGCGAAAGAAGAACTGACTTCTTACAGCAATTTGCAATATTTAGGATTTTATTGAACACTTTTACCTTTCAACATTTGTAACATTAGTGAGTAATGAAGCATTGCAGAATAAATAAAATAAAATACTAAAAGTCCGTTATTACACTCTTAAATCCTACTACTTATTCCTGCGTCTTTTGTGATCTTACAAAGCTTCAAATGACGCGTCGACTATTAAATTAGTCATCGACGATTTTGATAGTCACCGTAATCGTGACTCCTCGTGAACAAATATAGACACACTAATATTTCACCAGTGTTGTAACATCACATGTCGTTAGCATGGGTAAGAGAACGAAATCAATACCTCAGATGGAAGCACCTTGACTGGGTTACTTCAACATCACTGGGTGACATGTCACTTTGATGCACCGACAGTGGAATTATAGTTCAGGTGACCTGCATGCCTTTGCACTCTAAAGACACTAGAGCACCTAAAGGACGCATGGAAACATCAAGTGATACACAGATAAGACTGTTGCACAGAAATATGCAGTATCTGCACACTGTAACATGTTTAGTTGCTTTACTCAAGAGCCTGACTTCAGATGAATGACTCTGACAATCTAATTTTTCTTGCAGATTGAATGCACCTTCTGTGGGAAGTGGTACCACGCAGTGTGTGTGGACTTCCCCTCTGCAGAAGGCGACTACAAATGTTGTGGTTGCTAAATAAACAGAAAAAATTGATCCCTGTTGTCTTTGCTTACTGATTGTTTTTAGTGTTGACAATCCACATTGCTGGGATTGCATCTTTCAACATGTTTGTGGGTAGATCTGGATGTACCAGGGGTAAGTGTAGCCACTCAGCCTCTACTCAATGTGATCATAGCAGCAGGTGCAGATGTGTCACAAGTTAATCTAGTAGTAGGCTATGGTATTTGGCCACAGGTGGCAGCAGTGGACTGACCTCCATTGGAGACTGCTCCAGCTGCTATGTGATAGTGTATCTGCTACAAATTGAAGATCATATGGAAGTTTTGGAAATTAACCCTTGTATTATGTTGACAAACAAAAAGGTGACATTGATTTTGTTGCGGGTCATTTTGACCCGTACTGTGTAAATCCACTCAGAATTGTCAAGAAACTGCAATAAAACAATAGCAACTTTATTTTCCATCAGATAAACATGTAGAACACAGACATACAACAGTTAGACTTTCCATAACTATTTTAGGAACCATTTGGTAAAGGTTTTTCGTTCTTATACACACACACACACACACACATTTCTTTTGAACTTGCCCAACGTTCTCAGTTTTTCAATGCTCAACATTTTCGATTTTGTCCACGTGATGGACAGAATGTAACTGTGTGCTTTCTGCAGGTGTACTTCTTGCATTTCTCACACAAAATGCTTGTTTTAAAACAGGAATCTTCCTAACTAAGATTTAAAACAAAAGATTTCTACGTCCCCTCCAGTCTCAAAAACAGATGACAAACCAATCGACACACCTGAGTCACTGACTTGCTTAAATCCACTCACTCTCACTGGCTCTGTTCATTACTAATCACTGTGTAACTGCTGTGAATTCACAGTAACTGCCATCTCCTTACAAATGTTCATTAGATTAACCACACTTATACAGACTTGTATATAACTACCAACTCTCCAGCCATGTTGATGGATTGCCTATATTGGCTGGAAATATTCATTTCCAGAGAAAAGACACAGATAGACTCTGCTTACAGGATGTGATGTGACAACACTAATGAAATATTGATGTGTTATATTTGTCCAAGGCGTATTTCATTGTTATGGGAAAAGAGAATATTAAAATCATGATGACCAATTGGAGTGGTGATTTCTATGACTTTGTATATATAATTTGGAATGTTGTACAAATGTAGGCCAATAAGAAATATATGATATCATTTCATTCTTTTCAAAGGTTTATTTGCATGACGCACAGACAGACACAATTGAAAGGTACAAATGTGTTGTGCATGAAACGAATTCAAACGTGCTGCAGATGTGTGTCACAAGTTGATCTGGCTGTAGGCTGTGGCACTTGGCCAGAGGTGGATGTAGCCCAGATGAAAAAATCATATTTACTCTTTATTTTAACTGTCCACATCAACAAGCGTCATATTTCCTATGACCATTGAATGCACCTCTCAGTTCACCCCACGTGAGGGCACCTAGCTCAGCGACCAATCAGAGCCTACCCAGGCCGCATTGACCCTGTCAGCCAGGAAGTGAGGTGAAGGTGCATGGTGCTCCCGGGTTTTTTCTCATCTCAGCAAGAGGAGTGGAGGCATCTGCTACTCAAACCGAGAAATCCACGGACAAAAGAGAGGAAAAACTCAGAATTGAGAGGAAGGAAAGCCAGCCTACTTACCTGCTGGAAGTCCGGAGTCGAGTGGCTGGATGAAGGAGAGAAGCAACGTCGGTAAGACGAGTGTTATTCCGACAGAAAAAACTTGTAGAGACTTACCGTCGTGATCACGCTAATGCTAGCTCGGTGTCTCACAGGCTAACCACTCACCTTTCATCCGGAGAGCTGCTGCAATTCTGACACCATTGTGTGTTGGGCTTTTGTGAAACAGAGCAACGGTGAGCAACATGTTCTTAGCCGCTCTAAAGCTAATTTTTGTCAGTTCATTGTGAGTTTAAAGTAATCTAGAGGGTAATTTTTAGTGCATTTCTCTCTCACGAATAGGCCTATAGTGTGGAGAAATTAAGCACACTGCTTTAATGCCTCTGAACTGAACTCACATGTATATTTTGTTGCTTATTTGCACATAGTTCTGAATTTGTTATGGTGTATTGTATTTTGAATGTCAATGGTTACTTACCATAAGTATTGTTTAATTAATGTTTACATGAATAGAGAAATATTTGAGCAACTTAGATGTTTAGTTCTCATATTTGATATACTTGAAAATTGAATGTTGTACAACATAACTGTGAGATTTGATAAGATTTAAGATGTTGATGCAATGAATATGAGGTTGATGCAATATTTTGATTTTGTATTTTAACCTTAAACAATGCATCTGAAACAGACTGATTAGAATGTACATTTTATGACCTGGATTATAGGTCAGGTTTTTGGAGAGGACAGAAAAGTCCAAGGACCAGGACGATATTCTGGTTGTGATAGATGGCGAGCCAACCACTTTGAGGACGATCTACCCCAAAGAAGATACACACCCACACACTCATACATTCCAGTTACACTCACAAGGACCTTTGAAGTTGGCTATCGCCAGCTTAACTCTAAATTCTTAAAGGGCCCCAACGAATACTTTTATTTTGTTTGAGTGTGCACACTATTTATTTTAATTTATACTTTATCTGTACAAATTGGACAAATACCTGTTATACCTTGTAACAATACAAGAGTGGCTACTCAAAAGTTAACATTGTGTCCAGGTCATTATTGCTGCTCAATACTTTGGCTCCATACGAATTTGGTGTCTTCTGATTCTGGCCAGGGTCTTATTACGAGCCCAAGTAATTATTGCGCTGTAATTCACCTTTATACCTTAAAGTTGGTTACATGGAGCTGGTTGACTCAAGTCCATGTTAGTGCACAAAGTAAACTGCTCGCTTTAGTTGTGAAGCAAAAACGCTGAAACCGGAGAAATAAAACGTGCGAGGGGAACGATAACGACGACAAGAGTCTCCCGATCGTTTACTCTTGCTGTCCTGTGAACAACATCGGCGTGGTGTTAATTGTTTGCTGTTTTCGCGATCGCATCGCGCATGAGGATATCACCAGGTAAACTCGCCACATTTTTAAACATTTTGTTGTTCAACAGCATCAAGACTGACGGAGTGTGTTTGAGATAACCTCACAAGTGTCACAGATGACACATTTGGCGTTTTTTTTTTTGCTGGCTTGTCGGTAGCAGCTCCTGAAACGCAAGACTGCCACACATCTGTTCGACCAACGCCAGTTGATCTAAACGCCAGTAGATCTGGAACACCGGCGCACTCGTGCGTCTGAGGAGACGCGGACTGCGAACTGCTCTTCCTGGGATCTTCCTTTCCAATGTACGCTCACTCAGGAATAAGATAGACGCGCTGGCCCTGATGAGAAGCATGAACAGAGACTTTGCCTCCTCCTGTGTCTTATGTTTTACGGAGTCGTGGCTCTGTGAGGACATCCCGGACAGCGCGCTCAAGCTGGAGGGCTTTCATCTGCTGTGCGCGGACCGGCAGGCCTCTCTCTCTGGTAAGACCAAAGGTGGAGGTGTCTGCTTCTACATTAATAGTGGCTGGTGCACAGATGTAACAGTGATTGCTCAGCACTGCTCTTCCTCTCTGGAATACCTTTTTATTCACTGCAAACCGTTTTATTCTCCGCGGGAGTTTGCTTCATTCATCCGGATGCGCAGGCAGCTCAGTGCGCACTCGCGGAGCAGATACTGCACATGGAGCGGACATTCCCGGACTCTCTCATCATTGCTCTAGGGGACTTTAACAAAGCCAATCTGAGCCATGAGCTTCCCAAATACAAGCAGTATATTAAATGCCCGAGCAGAGAGGAGAGGACATTAGACCACTGTTACAGCACGATCAGCGGGGCCTATCGTGCGGTGCCCCGCGCTTCACTCAGACTTTCTGACCACGTCATGATCCACCTAATCCCCGCGTACAGACAGAGGCTGAAGCTCTCCAAACCTGTCGTGAGGACCAAAAAACTGTGGAGCAACGAGGCTGTGGAGGAGCTTCGCACGTGTTTGGAGTCTACAGACTGGGACACAATGAAGGCTGCTTCTAACAGCTTGGACGAGTTTACGGACACTGTCACCTCCTATATCCACTTCTGTGAGGACAGCATTGTGCCATCACGCACCAGGGTGAGTTATAACAATGACAAACCCTGGTTTACTCCTAAACTCAAAAAGCTGTGGCTGGAAAAGAGAAAGGCGTTCAGAAGCGGAGACAGGGACTGCTACAGAGAGGCCAAGTACAGGTTCACTAAAGAAGTGGACATTGCTAAACACCAGCACTCTGAGAAGATGCAGCAGCAGATCTCAGAGAATGACTCGGCCTCTGTGTGGAAAGGTTTTAGGAATATCACCAACTACAAGCCTAAAACCCCCCACTCCACTGATGACTTGCTCTTGGCCAACACCCTTAACGACTTTTACTGCCGTTTTGACGAGCCATCAGGCAGCCTTCACACCTCCAACGGCCCCAACAATAGAGACACTTTGGACACTCATTCCCCCACCTCTCCCCCCTCCATAGAGCCATCACCACCTTCAAACACTTCACCTACAACACCCCCCTCCTCACCCCACACCAAAGAGGATTTCACACCACCTCCTCCCACCACAACTCTTCATATTCATGAAGCAGGTGTGAGGAAGCAGTTTAAGAGTCTGAATGCTCGAAAAGCTCCCGGCCCAGACGGTGTGTCTCCTGCCACCCTCAGACACTGTGCAAACGAGCTGGCCCCAGTGTTTTCTGGCATTTTCAACTCCTCACTGCAGGCATGTCATGTGCCTGCCTGCTTCAAGTCCTCTACCATAATCCCTGTCCCCAAGAAACCTAGGATCACTGGGCTAAATGACTACAGACCTGTGGCTCTGACATCTGTGGTCATGAAGTCATTTGAGCGCCTGGTTCTCTCCTATCTCAAGACCCTCACGGCCCCCCTCCTGGACCCCCTGCAGTTTGCATACAGAGCCAACAGGTCTGTAGATGACGCCATCAACATGGCTCTACACTTCATCCTGCAGCATCTGGACTCCCCAGGAACCTACGCCAGGATCCTGTTTGTGGACTTCAGCTCTGCGTTCAACACCATCCTTCCAGACCATCTCCAAGGCAAGCTTTCCCAGATGAATGTGCCTGATCCCATCTGCCGGTGGATCACTGACTTCCTGACGGACAGGAAGCAGCATGTGAGGCTGGGAAAGAATGTCTCGGACTCCCGGACCATCAGCACCGGCTCCCCTCAGGGCTGTGTTCTTTCTCCTCTGCTCTTCTCCCTGTATACCAACTGCTGCACCTCCACCCACCAGTCTGTCAAGCTAATCAAGTTTGCAGATGACACCACCGTTATTGGACTCATCTCGGACGGGGATGAGTCTGCCTACAGGAGGGAGGTTGAACGTCTGGTGTCCTGGTGCAGCCACAACAACCTGGTGCTGAATGCCCAGAAGACAGTGGAGATTATTGTGGACTTCAGGAAGCACACAGCTCCACTCCCCCCCATCATCCTGACTGACACCCCCATCACCTCTGTGGACTCATTCCGCTTCCTGGGTACCACCATCACCCAGGACCTGAAGTGGGAGCCCACCATCACCTCCGTCATTAAGAAAGCCCAGCAGAGGATGTACTTCCTGAGGCAGCTGAAGAAATTCAACCTGCCAACACGGACGATGATGCAATTCTACACTGCAATCATCGAGTCCATCCTCACCTCCTCCATCACCGTGTGGTACGCTGGAGCCACTATCAGGGACAAACAGAGACTGCAGCGTGTTGTGCGCTCTGCTGAGAAGGTGATTGGCTGCAGACTCCCATCTCTGCAGGACCTGTACACCTCCAGGACACTGGGGCGTGCAGCTCGGATCTCAGCTGACCCTTCTCACCCTGGACACAGTCTGTTTGACCTGCTCCCCTCAGGCAGGAGGCTCCGGTCCATTCGCACCAGAACCTCTCGCCATAAGAACAGTTTCTTCCCCTCTGCTGTTGGACACATGAACAATAACCATATGACTGTTCCCACCACTAACACATGACCCTACGCTGTGTTCACTGCATCATTCCATGTTTGGCACTGATCACCACCTGCACTCATGTATATATCATGTATATATCTATCTACTTAGCACTTTTGATTCTTATTCTTATTTTTATTTTCATGTATATTTAAGCGTAATTTATGACAGTATGTTTGCACTGAAGCACCGCAGCAATTTCCTAATGTTGTAAACCTGCTCAACATTTGGCAATAAAACCCTTTCTGATTCTGATTCTGATTCTGAAAAGAAAAGAGACAGAGATGTGTGTTTTCTGTTAATACCATAATTGCAGTCATCTTAAACAAACATGACATTTCTTTGGCACGATTGCTTTTTCGCTGATTTGAAACTTTAATGTGTGGTACAACAATTCTTCTAGTTAAATAATTCTACAAGAATTATTTAACAGAGGATAGAAAAAAAATACATTGTGTCAAGTTCCCTGGTTAAATGGGCTGTCTGTGTAAAAAGCATAAATGGCTGTTTGTCTTGGTGTATTGGTCTTTTGCCAGCATGGCAAACTAGATCAGTCTGCTGGGACATCTGATTTTAGGACAATCACTTGCTTTTCCAAAGGACACTGACAACCAGACATTAGATGCCACAGCCCTGGCCCACGGTATCCCCCCCCCTCCCCCCCATGCATGCGGTTGGCCTTCTGTAGAAAGAGAGCAGCTTAATGAAGGTGACAAGGTGAAAATAGGATGATTGATGTGCCGGTGCTGTGAGGGCATGTATAACACCACCTACCCAAGTGTTGAATATAAGGAGGCTTTGAAGAATCTACAATAATTGTGTGTTGTTTGTACATGAATCACAATGTGTTACTTCAGAGGTGTGATGTTTTCAGGGGGTTTTTTCTGCGCTGCAGAAAATTGTAAAACTACTGTGAACTTGGTGGATCTGTCCAGATCTTTGACTGGAAACTATTTCTATGAATGAGTGGTTCAAAAATGTGTAAGTGAAAAGCTGCCATATTTCAGGTCCCAAAGTCAAATGAACACTGAGGGATCACTGAGAGCTAAAAACGGTCTAACTTCTTTCATCTTTAATAAAATGATCAGTGTTGCTGCTTTACCAGGTTTAACAACTAAGTTTAACATCCAGGCATCCACGAAAACAGAGTTTATTCAATTTAACTGAGTTAGAGGTTAGCAGGAAGTTAGCTCGCTAGTTTCCACCTAAACATGATCATCATAATCAGTGTTACTAATTCATACACTGCTTTATCATCTAGATTTTTTGTCTCATCCAGCACCATGATCAGGTCCAGTTTTTATTTCATCTTTGATTTTTCAGTTGCTGTGCCTGAGCAGCCTCCCAGAGACCCTTTGTTGCAGTTAGTCTTCCTCCAGATGTCATGGTCCTGGGCCATGTTGGCCCAGTATTCTTAGTTTTCATGTATTTTTGTATTTTGTTCCTTATTTAGGCCATGCTTCCTGGGTTGCCCTGTTACGTTGTTCCTTATGTGTTTTCCCCTTGTGACTCTTACCCCCTGTGTGCCCCTCTGTGTATTTGAGCCCTCGTCTCTCCTTGTGTTTTATTCCATGTTTTCCCCAGCCCGTTATGTCTGTGTTCTCCCCGTGCTCTCTCTCCTCCTGTCTGAACCTCTGTGTACTTCCTGTTTTACTTTGACAGTCTCTCGTCAGTATGCGTCATGTTGTGTTCACTCCTGCCCTGTCTCGTTACGATTATCTGTGTCAGCTGTGTTCCCCGTGTGCTCCCACTTCCCTCGTTAACCCTCTGTGTATTTATGTGCATGTCTCCCTCAGTTCAGTGTCGCGTCGTCAATGTCTCCTCCCCGAACCTGTGTGTCTTTCTGTGTTCCCTCGGTCTTCTGTTGGCATTCCCAGTTTAGTTCTGTTTCTTTGTGAAGCCTGCAATAAAGCAGTGATTTTGAGTTCAGCTTTTCGTCTCCGTGAGTTTTGCGTTTGGGTCCTCTTCTGCCTCCACACAGCCAGTTCATGACACCAGAAGCCATCTGGCTGCTTGATCCAGCTCTGGCTGCTGCACCGGGAAAGAGCAGTGAGGAGGTGGATTGATAAATGAAATTCATAACAAAAATTCATAATGGACTTTTTCCATTTAGGAATAATAAAAATCAGCTTTGTCATGGGCAGTAATCCGATTACTTTTTTCAAGTAACGAGTAAAGTAAGGGATTACTATTGCAAAAACGGTAATTAGATCACCATTACTCTCCCGTAGGAACGCTGCGTTACTAAAACCGTGATTTTTTTTTGCGAGAATGTCTCATGACAGTGACATAAGCGAGTGCTACGTTTGTGACAACAGCTGTGTGCAGATCAACAATGGATAATATATCGAGTGCGGGAGAGAGTATGAGCGTGCAGCGTTTAAAGCGTGGAAGTACTGACCTTACTTTGAGTTTGATTCCATAAAAAGTTACAAAAACATTAGTGTCCGTTGTGCGTGGGAAGAAAACTTCTTTTTACAGCGAAAAAAACCCCTAAACTTCCAAGCAAGCACCGAGTGCGCTACCACGTAATGGGAAATTCACAGAGAAACTCGCGGCTTCTTCAACTGACCACTGCGGCAAACCTGCACCAGGGTAAACCTCCGCCTATCCTACTCCTGCTTTACAGGTGAAAATAGAGCAAAAGGACCGCTAGTCTTTGACTTTATTTATTTTCTGCTGTGTTTTACTTGCATCTATTTGAAAGCGTGAGTGTAAACACAAAAAATATTTTATTTTATGTGCTGGAATGTGCAGAAAATAGGTTTAAATGTTAAACAATTTTCTTCCAGTCAGAGAATGTTGCATATAATTAAATTTTTGCTTGATGCATATAGTTAAAAGGTTAAAACTAATAAAACAAGTTTTAAAAAGAGACTTTTCCATTTGATTACATTTTGTATGATGGATTATGTAGAAATAGTAGGATTGGGCTGAAAGATCTATCGTCTTATCACCTATTCAGGTTGTAAATCGTGTTTTTAAAAAGTAACTAAGTAATTAAATACTTTTGAAAATAAGTAATCAGTAAAGTAACGGGATTACTTTTTTGGGAAGTAATCAGTAATTAGTTACTGATTACTTTTTTCAAGTCACTTGACCAACACTGGTTGTTTGTACATGAATCACAATGTGTTACTTCAGAGGTGTGATGTTTTCAGGGGGTTTTTTCTGCGCTGCAGAAAATTGTAAAACTACTGTGAACTTGGTGGATCTGTCCAGATCTTTGACTGGAAACTATTTCTATGAATGAGTGGTTCAAAAATGTGTAAGTGAAAAGCTGCCATATTTCAGGTCCCAAAGTCAAATGAACACTGAGGGATCACTGAGAGCTAAAAACGGTCTAACTTCTTTCATCTTTAATAAAATGATCAGTGTTGCTGCTTTACCAGGTTTAACAATTAAGTTTAACATCCAGGCATCCATGAAAACAGAGTTTATTCAATTTAACTGAGTTAGAGGTTAGCAGGAAGTTAGCTCGCTAGTTTCCACCTAAACATGATCATCATAATCAGTGTTACTAATTCATACACTGGTTTATCATCTAGACTTTTTGTCTCATCCAGCACCATGATCAGGTCCAGTTTTTATTTCATCTTTGATTTTTCAGCTGCTGTGCCTGAGCAGCCTCCCAGAGACCCTTTGTTGCAGTTAGTCTTCCTCCAGATGTCATGGTCCTGGGCCATGTTGGCCCAGTATTCTTAGTTTTCATGTATTTTTGTATTTTGTTCCTTATTTAGGCCATGCTTCCTGGGTTGCCCTGTTACGTTGTTCCTTATGTGTTTTCCCCTTGTGACTCTTACCCCCTGTGTGCCCCTCTGTGTATTTGAGCCCTCGTCTCTCCTTGTGTTTTATTCCATGTTTTCCCCAGCCCGTTATGTCTGTGTTCTCCCCGTGCTCTCTCTCCTCCTGTCTGAACCTCTGTGTACTTCCTGTTTTACTTTGACAGTCTCTCGTCAGTATGCGTCATGTTGTGTTCACTCCTGCCCTGTCTCGTTACGATTATCTGTGTCAGCTGTGTTCCCCGTGTGCTCCCACTTCCCTCGTTAACCCTCTGTGTATTTATGTGCATGTCTCCCTCAGTTCAGTGTCGCGTCGTCCATGTCTCCTCCCCGAACCTGTGTGTCTTTCTGTGTTCCCTCGGTCTTCTGTTAGCATTCCCAGTTTAGTTCTGTTTCTTTGTGAAGCCTGCAATAAAGCAGTGATTTTGAGTTCAGCTTTTCGTCTCCGTGAATTTTGCGTTTGGGTCCTCTTCTGCCTCCACACAGCCAGTTCATGACACCAGAAGCCATCTGGCTGCTTGATCCAGCTCTGGCTGCTGCACCGGGAAAGAGCAGTGAGGAGGTGGATTGATAAATGAAATTCATAACAAAAATTCATAATGGACTTTTTCCATTTAGGAATAATAAAAATCAGCTTTCTTTTTAATTGCTATTAACTGACAGTCAGATAACCAGCTTTTAAAAACATATTCATAAACACTTTGCAGTCAACAAAATTTGCACAGAGGTTATAGATGAAATAAAAGTATCACGTGTTTTCTAGGTGTGTTTATAACTCTGTTATTGTACATATTCTGTGTTATACATCATAATCATTCCAGTCTTTTTTTTTTTTTTTTACTGATTTAATCTTTATAAAACTGTTATTTATTTATTTATTTTTGTGATTTCTGCTGCCCTATTGGTCTGGTCTCTCTTGAAAGTCTGAGAATGTGATATTCATAATAAAAGGATTTAAAAGTTTACTGCCAAAAAATGATTGCACTTCATAACAGAAATGTGCTAACTGGCTTGAAATAGATTGAAACTGTTATGAGATTGCTTCAGGGAGCAGACATGACACCGTCTTTTAGGTTTCGCCATCACTTTGTATTATGCGCACAACACCACCCTCCTCTGGCTTCCACATGAACTGCACCTTAAACATCAACTGTTTACAAATGTCATGACACAAACAAACGTTTCAATACCGTAAATCACTTTTTGGACTGCGATCACTTTTTGGCACAACATCGGCTCTGATAACATTTAAAGCGCATTGAAAAACTATTCTTTAACGCTAAAAATCCATTATCAATTGTAATTATTTATGTATTAATTTAAATTTCAGATATCATCTTCATTTTTGTAAACTGGTGAATTAATGATTTTTTAAAGAATTAAAACGACAAAGTTTGGCAATATATTTTTTGAAAAGGATGAATAAAACAGTAAAATAAAATGAGAAATATATATATATTTTTAAAAACTATGATAATTAGACGAACTTTATTTTAAATATATACAATTGATTTTCGGTGACACTGGGTGTCATGGTGATGATGACGTGTTTGAGTGCAGGTATAAAAGCAGGAGGCAAAATGGGAATTCGGGTTTCACGTTTGAGCGCAAACAGGAGCTTTTTCCCACTAGTGCTGTGAAAACTCGGATTTTTCAAACTACAGCTAACGTTTGAAAATCTTCAAGAAGGATTTGCAAAATGACTTCAAACTTCAGTCGCGAGATGCACCTGCTCTCCCTTTTCATTGAGGAGGTGCTAGATCAACGCTATGGTGAGTACAGCAGGCTAATATGTCAGAGTGCTAGCAAACAAATACAACTTAGATTTTTGTCTTTTATTGTTTGGAAGTAGGACTTCATGAGTGTTAACATTTAGGATGAGATGTTTCATACTTGAGTAACATCAATTTTAACGTGTGCCAGTACACTATAAAGATGGCGCCATGTTTTTTTTTAATTGCTAAGGCGTTGGAGGACGCTGACGTCAGCGCGCGGGCCGTTTTTGCATGTAGAGGGTTTGAGTTGACATGTTTGGGCTGCTGGCGCTGAGTTATACGTGAAAGTTTCATAGATTGTGAATGTGTAAAGCTGGAGAATGGAGTTTTAAAAGTTCACAGAGTCGCTGGATGAGTTTGAGATTGAAACAGTGTGTGCCTGCAATAAGGAGGTGGGAGGTTTCTCACCTAAATGTAGCTGCTTTATTCTCAAAATATCGATGCTCAACTAATATGAAGATATTACTCCTTAATGTGAATGCGTATTAAAACCTCAGTGAAAGTCCATGCAGCCTTACACAACATGAAAACTTTTACCAGGTGAAAAATGTGAAGGCTTTCATAAACAATGAGTTCTGCTGGGAGCTTCTTACTGTTTGTGTGTGGAAGAGCTTATGATGATGTAAAGCCATGTCTGCACAATTTAAATTCAGGCTTTAATTTGTGTGATCACATGATTAACGTAGACCCACGCTTTGCTTTCTCGTAGCTGATCTGGTGAGTCCAGTCACTGCACCTCAGATGGTCCTCATTAACTTGAGGAACCGTGAACTGAGCAGGAGCCATCTGAACTCCATGTCCCACCTGGTCCTCACTCTTTACCATAACCTGGTGACTGGGTCCAAGGACTTTCCTTACATACCTTTTAAAGGATGGTTCCACCGGGACCTGGTGACGACACCATTTGTCGATGTGAGGCAGAGCCAGAGAGAGAACACCACTCCTTCTCCTCCTACGGACTCACCAGCTGGCATGATGCTGCCGCCTGCGGGCTCCAGCTCTCATCCACGCTTCCTGACTCCAGTTCTTCCAGAGAAAGCAGATCTTGCTGTGCTGAAGGCAGATCGGAGGAACTGTGTCCGCACCCTGACTGTCGACGGCCTCCCCATCACAAGAGTCATCTCCACTGTTTACCGAACAGAGGACACTGAGATGAAGAACCGCTGGAGAGTAACAGACTACAGCGCGGACGGCAGAGTTCTCATTTCGGTGCTCTGCCGTTTTCTAAATATGTCGGCAAAGCGTGCTAAGAGGAAGGCGGAGGAAGAGAGCAGCATCCGGAGCCCGACTCAAGCAAGGAAGCGCTTGAGATTATAATATACAGTGAAGCATGTCGAACGTCAGCAAGCCTGAACAAAGTGGTAAGTAGTAAATAGTGCTTAAGGTTGTTTCTAAAATAATGTCCTAAAATATTTGAAAATTGTCGAGGTTTTAACTTTTATTCTTTCTTTTCTGCCTCTTGTTTCTAAAAGTCAGGAAAAAGAGTCACGCTGCGAAGAAACACCACACAGAAGATTTTCCCTCAGTAAAATGGTAAATATATTCATCTTGTTATGACGTTTGCTCACAATAACCAGGAGTGTTTCTGAAGCGATTCACTCTCATTTGGTGTTATTTGATCCAAAGACAACTGAGGGTCTTCAGAGCAGCGTGAACGGCCGTCACCTGAGAGCAAGACAGTCCTCGGGCCTTTGTGGTTCCCTCCAGGTACTCCAGCTTCATCCCACAGTCCAGAGAGATGCAGTTAGGTTGAATGTGAGTGTGAATGGTTGTCTGTTTCTCTGTGTTAGACTGACCTGTCCAGGTTGTACCCCCGCCTCTGGCCCCATAACAGCTGGGATGGCTCCAATCTTGAATTGGTGAAGCAGAAGAAATGGATGGAAGGATGATCCAAAGAGAAACATTGAAGGCCCTCTCACAAAAAAAGATAAGAACTCATTTTACACATTGTTGAAACATCCTGAAAGTTATTTGTTGTGTTTAGAAACTTGTTGAACTGTCATTAGAGTTTGTTTCGACTTGTTGTTCATTTCTTATTCGGTTCAGCTGTGTTTCTATGTGTCCTTAGTTCCCATAATCAGCCTCCTGTGTGTAAATATTGTGTCAGTCTCCCTTTGTCCCTTGTCAGAGTGTTAGTCTCCGTCCCCTCGTGTTTCCTTGCCTCAGTAGTTCTGTTTCCTACAGTTTTCCCCCAGTATAGGTTTTGGTTAGACTTTTTCAGTTCCCTTTGTCAGTCTTTGTATTTGGTATTTCCTCATCAGTCTCATCACTTTCCTCTCCAGAAAGAAAACAATAAAAAGACCTGAAGAGACGTCTATGCAAACGCTCTCATTGTGAAAGATAAGTATACATCCAACTAATCTGTGACTCTGTCACAGCTCTGATCAGCAATTCTTTCAGGTTTGTCTGTTTTGATGATGTTATTAATCATTATCCTTTATCCAGGATTTTCTCCTCCGTGAATCGCTACCTTATCGTGGTGGAGGGGTTTGTGTGTCCCAGGGATCCCAGGGGCTATGTTGTCTGGGGGCTTTTGCCCCCTGGTAGGGTCTCCCATGGCAAATTGGTCCTGGGTGAGGGACCAGACAAAGAGCGATTCAGAAGACCCTTATGAAAAGAATATCGAGGGAACAGTTTACCCTGCCCGGGATAGGGTTACCGGGGCCCCACCCTGGAGCCAGGCCCGGGGAGGGTGCCCGAGAGCGAGCGTCTGGTGGCCGGGCCTTAGTCCATGGGGCCCGGCCGGGCACAGCCCGAAGAGGAGACATGGGCCCATCCTCCCGCAGGCCCACCACCCGCAGGAGGCGCCATAGGGGTCGGGTGCATTGTGTGCCGGGTGGCGGCCAGGAGCGGAGGCCCTGGCGGACCGACCCCCGGCTGCCAAGACTGGCAATAGGGACATGGAATGTCACCTCTCTGGTGGGGAAGGAGCCTGAGTTAGTGCGTGAGGTTGAGAGGTACCGGCTAGATATAGTCGGGCTAGGGCTGGGCGATATATCAAAAATTTATCGTTACCGAAATTTATGACTCTCATCGACGTCATTTTGCCCATGTCGGTAAATTCGGTATTTAAAAAAAAAAGAAAAGGCATGTGCAGGTTGGCGATGTTCATGTCCCTTTAAGACGCTGTGCTACGTTACAGACTTGACGGGGTGTCAGGAAAAAGAGCCAAGATGAGAAGAAACACCACACAGAAGATTTTCCCTCAGTAAAATGGTAAATATATTCATCTTGTTATGACGTTTGCTCACAATAACCAGGAGTGTTCACGTTGTTCTGAAGTGATTCACTCTCATTTGGTGTTATTTGGTGTTTGTCTTTGAAAGGAGAGGAGCAGTAACGACACTGGGAGACAAACAACAGGATGATCCAAAGACAACTGAGAGTGTTCAGAGCAGCGTGAACGGCCGTCACCTGAGAGCAAGACAGTCCTCGGGCCTTTGTGGTTCCCTCCAGGTACTCCAGCTTCATCCCACAGTCCAGAGAGATGCAGTTAGGTTGAATGTGAGTGTGAATGGTTGTCTGTTTCTCTGTGTTAGACTGACCTGTCCAGGTTGTACCCCCGCCTCTGGCCCCATAACAGCTGGGATGGCTCCAATCTTGAATTGGATAAGCTGAAGAAATGGATGGAAGGATGATCCAAAGAGAAACATCAAAGGCCCTCTCACCAGCTTTCATTTATTAAATTTGTCTTTACTGAACGATTTCTGGTGTGTACTTGCGTTGATACTCAGACAACAGCTCGTCTTTCTGTTTGTGCTGGAAGATTCAGGCAAACACATATTACATATATAGATTGTTATATGACACAGTTTCACATTTAGTGCTATATGATAATGAAAAGGTCCAGTTTAATAGTATTGCTAGTGTCTAATGAAATGAACACGTGATTTTCAGATCCAGCAAAGTGAATATTTTTCACTGTGGATAAATTACATGGAAACGTTTAATGAGTCATCAGCTATTTCACTACAAAGATGATGTGATTAAAGGTTCTCATACATGCAGGTCAGAAGTTTTGCTCCATCCTGGATGTTAAATGCTGATCAATGTTTACACATATCTGCACATTTCTAACAGCTCATTTCACAGGTCATCAGTCTCCTGACTGCATATGCAGAGTTTTATCATCACGTGTTCATGGCAGACAAACATAATTATGAATTCTTGTTTTAGTTCCATTCAGTCACTCAACATCAGGTGTCTGCTTGTCCTGAGCTGTGAGAACTACAGTGAGTTGCTTTCCTCTTTAGCTTAGTATTAATAAACCAGGTCGTAGGTGGGCACCTGCATCAAGGAGTCAAGAAGCATATTTTATTGTTTAATGGTGAAAACAATGGATTCTTGTTCATTTGTTTAATGGAAAGACTGAAAGTGCGGCCTGGTGTTGACTTACACTTATTCAAAGTGATGAAGTACCAACAGATACTAACAGTCACAGCCTGAAACACGTCAACTGCTTTATTATTTCTAGTTATAAATAAACTGTCAGTTTATGGCCCCTGTGGCTCGATCAGGACCCTTCCGGGATGTGGAGATATTTATTATTTACTATAACTTGTGCTTATGTTGGTTTTTGCTGTGGTTTCGCTACTGTGTTTTTCTCTTTTTGCTTGTTTTTATTTTTCCAGCAGGTGATCAAACAGATTTTTAGTGTCTTCTCTCTCTTCTCCTATTTTTTTTGCTTTCCATCTCCTTCTGTTGAGCATCTTCCCAACTTCTCTTTTCTTCATCTTTCTCTTTCCCATCCCCCAGTCCTGTCCGTTCTGATTGTAATCATTTCAAAGAAAAGAAAGAAATAATAAAGAGCTAATACACTTTGACAATCAAGTGGACCAGTGTGGCAAAAGCTGTAATGATCCATTTGGGAAAATAAATCTGTTGGACTGGTAAACTAATATACGATAATAATACGGTATGAAAAATGGCAAACATGAGAATTCTGTGTGTTTTCCTTCTTATCTGCAGACTAACAGTCCACAGGTTTGGTGCTCAGACTCTGATTTGTTCCCTGGAGATGGAGGAGAGAGAGCACAGAGGACAGCAAGGTGGAGGAGTGAAGGAGAAGGTGGTGCAGCTCAGTGTCCAATCAGGAGTGAGCATCTCTATATATGTATATAGAATATATATATTTCAAGTTTTTGTTTTGAGTTTTTGTTGTTTTTTATTTTATAGTTATTTGTTGTGTTTAGAAACTTGTTGAACTGTCATTAGAGTTTGTTTCGACTTGTTGTTCATTTCTTATTCGGTTCAGCTGTGTTTCTATGTGTCCTTAGTTCCCATAATCAGCCTCCTGTGTGTAAATATTGTGTCAGTCTCCCTTTGTCCCTTGTCAGAGTGTTAGTCTCCGTCCCCTCGTGTTTCCTTGCCTCAGTAGTTCTGTTTCCTACAGTTTTCCCCCAGTATAGGTTTTGGTTAGACTTTTTCAGTTCCCTTTGTCAGTCTTTGTATTTGGTATTTCCTCATCAGTCTCATCACTTTCCTCTCCAGAAAGAAAACAATAAAAAGACCTGAAGAGACGTCTATGCAAACGCTCTCATTGTGAAAGATAAGTATACATCCAACTAATCTGTGACTCTGTCACAGCTCTGATCAGCAATTCTTTCAGGTTTGTCTGTTTTGATGATGTTATTAATTATTATCCTTTATCCAGGATTTTCTCCTCCTTGAATCGCTGCCTTATCGTGGTGGAGGGGTTTGTGTGTCCCAGGGATCCCAGGGGCTATGTTGTCTGGGGGCTTTTGCCCCCTGGTAGGGTCTCCCATGGCAAATTAGTCCTGGGTGAGGGACCAGACAAAGAGCGATTCAGAAGACCCTTATGAAAAGAATATCGAGGGAACAGTTTACCCTGCCCGGGATAGGGTTACCGGGGCCCCGCCCTGGAGCCAGGCCCGGGGAGGGTGCCCGAGGGCGAGCTTCTGGTGGCCGGGCCTTAGTCCATGGGGCCCGGCCGGGCACGGCCCGAAGAGGAGACATGGGCCCATCCTCCCGCAGGCCCACCACCCGCAGGAGGCGCCATAGGGGTCGGGTGCATTGTGTGCCGGGTGGCGGCCAGGAGCGGAGGCCCTGGCGGACCGACCCCCGGCTGCCAAGACTGGCAATAGGGACATGGAATGTCACCTCTCTGGTGGGGAAGGAGCCTGAGTTAGTGCGTGAGGTTGAGAGGTACCGGCTAGATATAGTCGGGCTAGGGCTGGGCGATATATCAAAAATTTATCGTTACCGAAATTTATGACTCTCATCGACGTCATTTTGCCCATGTCGGTAAATTCGGTATTTAAAAAAAAAGAAAAGGCATGTGCAGGTTGGCGATGTTCATGTCCCTTTAAGACGCTGTGCTACGTTACAGACTTGACGGGGTGTCAGGAAAAAGAGCCAAGATGAGAAGAAACACCACACAGAAGATTTTCCCTCAGTAAAATGGTAAATATATTCATCTTGTTATGACGTTTGCTCACAATAACCAGGAGTGTTCACGTTGTTCTGAAGTGATTCACTCTCATTTGGTGTTATTTGGTGTTTGTCTTTGAAAGGAGAGGAGCAGTAACGACACTGGGAGACAAACAACAGGCTGATCCAAAGACAACTGAGAGTGTTCAGAGCAGCGTGAACGGCCGTCACCTGAGAGCAAGACAGTCCTCGGGCCTTTGTGGTTCCCTCCAGGTACTCCAGCTTCATCCCACAGTCCAGAGAGATGCAGTTAGGTTGAATGTGAGTGTGAATGGTTGTCTGTTTCTCTGTGTTAGACTGACCTGTCCAGGTTGTACCCCCGCCTCTGGCCCCATAACAGCTGGGATGGCTCCAATCTTGAATTGGATAAGCTGAAGAAATGGATGGAAGGATGATCCAAAGAGAAACATCAAAGGCCCTCTCACCAGCTTTCATTTATTAAATTTGTCTTTACTGAACGATTTCTGGTGTGTACTTGCGTTGATACTCAGACAACAGCTCCTCTTTCTGTTTGTGCTGGAAGATTCAGGCAAACACATATTACATATATAGATTGTTATATGACACAGTTTCACATTTAGTGCTATATGATAATGATAAGGTCCAGTTTAATAGTATTGCTAGTGTCTAATGAAATGAACACGTGATTTTCAGATCCAGCAAAGTGAATATTTTTCACTGTGGATAAATTACATGGAAACGTTTAATGAGTCATCAGCTATTTCACTACAAAGATGATGTGATTAAAGGTTCTCATACATGCAGGTCAGAAGTTTTGCTCCATCCTGGATGTTAAATGCTGATCAATGTTTACACATATCTGCACATTTCTAACAGCTCATTTCACAGGTCATCAGTCTCCTGACTGCATATGCAGAGTTTTATCATCACGTGTTCATGGCAGACAAACATAATTATGAATTCTTGTTTTAGTTCCATTCAGTCACTCAACATCAGGTGTCTGCTTGTCCTGAGCTGTGAGAACTACAGTGAGTTGCTTTCCTCTTTAGCTTAGTATTAATAAACCAGGTCGTAGGTGGGCACCTGCATCAAGGAGTCAAGAAGCATATTTTATTGTTTAATGGTGAAAACAATGGATTCTTGTTCATTTGTTTAATGGAAAGACTGAAAGTGCGGCCTGGTGTTGACTTACACTTATTCAAAGTGATGAAGTACCAACAGCTACTAAAAGTCACAGCCTGAAACACGTCAACTGCTTTATTATTTCTAGTTATAAATAAACTGTCAGTTTATGGCCCCTGTGGCTCGATCAGGACCCTTCTGGGATGTGGAGATATTTATTATTTACTATAACTTGTGCTTATGTTGGTTTTTGCTGTGGTTTCGCTACTGTGTTTTTCTCTTTTTGCTTGTTTTTATTTTTCCAGCAGGTGATCAAACAGATTTTTAGTGTCTTCTCTCTCTTCTCCTATTTTTTTTGCTTTCCATCTCCTTCTGTTGAGCATCTTCCCAACTTCTCTTTTCTTCATCTTTCTCTTTCCCATCCCCCAGTCCTGTCCGTTCTGATTGTAATCATTTCAAAGAAAAGAAAGAAATAATAAAGAGCTAATACACTTTGACAATCAAGTGGACCAGTGTGGCAAAAGCTGTAATGATCCATTTGGGAAAATAAATCTGTTGGACTGGTAAACTAATATACGATAATAATACGGTATGAAAAATGGCAAACATGAGAATTCTGTGTGTTTTCCTTCTTATCTGCAGACTAACAGTCCACAGGTTTGGTGCTCAGACTCCCTGGAGTTGGAGGAGAGAGAGCACAGAGGACAGCAAGGTGGAGGAGTGAAGGAGAAGGTGGTGCAGCTCAGTGTCCAATCAGGAGTGAGCATCTCTATATATGTATATAGAATATATATATTTCAAGTTTTTGTTTTGAGTTTTTGTTGTTTTTTATTTTATAGTTATTTGTTGTGTTTAGAAACTTGTTGAACTGTCATTAGAGTTTGTTTCGACTTGTTGTTCATTTCTTATTCGGTTCAGCTGTGTTTCTATGTGTCCTTAGTTCCCATAATCAGCCTCCTGTGTGTAAATATTGTGTCAGTCTCCCTTTGTCCCTTGTCAGAGTGTTAGTCTCCGTCCCCTCGTGTTTCCTTGCCTCAGTAGTTCTGTTTCCTACAGTTTTCCCCCAGTATAGGTTTTGGTTAGACTTTTTCAGTTCCCTTTGTCAGTCTTTGTATTTGGTATTTCCTCATCAGTCTCATCACTTTCCTCTCCAGAAAGAAAACAATAAAAAGACCTGAAGAGACGTCTATGCAAACGCTCTCATTGTGAAAGATAAGTATACATCCAACTAATCTGTGACTCTGTCACAGCTCTGATCAGCAATTCTTTCAGGTTTGTCTGTTTTGATGATGTTATTAATTATTATCCTTTATCCAGGATTTTCTCCTCCTTGAATCGCTGCCTTATCGTGGTGGAGGGGTTTGTGTGTCCCAGGGATCCCAGGGGCTATGTTGTCTGGGGGCTTTTGCCCCCTGGTAGGGTCTCCCATGGCAAATTAGTCCTGGGTGAGGGACCAGACAAAGAGCGATTCAGAAGACCCTTATGAAAAGAATATCGAGGGAACAGTTTACCCTGCCCGGGATAGGGTTACCGGGGCCCCGCCCTGGAGCCAGGCCCGGGGAGGGTGCCCGAGGGCGAGCTTCTGGTGGCCGGGCCTTAGTCCATGGGGCCCGGCCGGGCACGGCCCGAAGAGGAGACATGGGCCCATCCTCCCGCAGGCCCACCACCCGCAGGAGGCGCCATAGGGGTCGGGTGCATTGTGTGCCGGGTGGCGGCCAGGAGCGGAGGCCCTGGCGGACCGACCCCCGGCTGCCAAGACTGGCAATAGGGACATGGAATGTCACCTCTCTGGTGGGGAAGGAGCCTGAGTTAGTGCGTGAGGTTGAGAGGTACCGGCTAGATATAGTCGGGCTAGGGCTGGGCGATATATCAAAAATTTATCGTTACCGAAATTTATGACTCTCATCGACGTCATTTTGCCCATGTCGGTAAATTCGGTATTTAAAAAAAAAGAAAAGGCATGTGCAGGTTGGCGATGTTCATGTCCCTTTAAGACGCTGTGCTACGTTACAGACTTGACGGGGTGTCAGGAAAAAGAGCCAAGATGAGAAGAAACACCACACAGAAGATTTTCCCTCAGTAAAATGGTAAATATATTCATCTTGTTATGACGTTTGCTCACAATAACCAGGAGTGTTCACGTTGTTCTGAAGTGATTCACTCTCATTTGGTGTTATTTGGTGTTTGTCTTTGAAAGGAGAGGAGCAGTAACGACACTGGGAGACAAACAACAGGCTGATCCAAAGACAACTGAGAGTGTTCAGAGCAGCGTGAACGGCCGTCACCTGAGAGCAAGACAGTCCTCGGGCCTTTGTGGTTCCCTCCAGGTACTCCAGCTTCATCCCACAGTCCAGAGAGATGCAGTTAGGTTGAATGTGAGTGTGAATGGTTGTCTGTTTCTCTGTGTTAGACTGACCTGTCCAGGTTGTACCCCCGCCTCTGGCCCCATAACAGCTGGGATGGCTCCAATCTTGAATTGGATAAGCTGAAGAAATGGATGGAAGGATGATCCAAAGAGAAACATCAAAGGCCCTCTCACCAGCTTTCATTTATTAAATTTGTCTTTACTGAACGATTTCTGGTGTGTACTTGCGTTGATACTCAGACAACAGCTCCTCTTTCTGTTTGTGCTGGAAGATTCAGGCAAACACATATTACATATATAGATTGTTATATGACACAGTTTCACATTTAGTGCTATATGATAATGATAAGGTCCAGTTTAATAGTATTGCTAGTGTCTAATGAAATGAACACGTGATTTTCAGATCCAGCAAAGTGAATATTTTTCACTGTGGATAAATTACATGGAAACGTTTAATGAGTCATCAGCTATTTCACTACAAAGATGATGTGATTAAAGGTTCTCATACATGCAGGTCAGAAGTTTTGCTCCATCCTGGATGTTAAATGCTGATCAATGTTTACACATATCTGCACATTTCTAACAGCTCATTTCACAGGTCATCAGTCTCCTGACTGCATATGCAGAGTTTTATCATCACGTGTTCATGGCAGACAAACATAATTATGAATTCTTGTTTTAGTTCCATTCAGTCACTCAACATCAGGTGTCTGCTTGTCCTGAGCTGTGAGAACTACAGTGAGTTGCTTTCCTCTTTAGCTTAGTATTAATAAACCAGGTCGTAGGTGGGCACCTGCATCAAGGCGTCAAGAAGCATATTTTATTGTTTAATGGTGAAAACAATGGATTCTTGTTCATTTGTTTAATGGAAAGACTGAAAGTGCGGCCTGGTGTTGACTTACACTTATTCAAAGTGATGAAGTACCAACAGATACTAAAAGTCACAGCCTGAAACACGTCAACTGCTTTATTATTTCTAGTTATAAATAAACTGTCAGTTTATGGCCCCTGTGGCTCGATCAGGACCCTTCCGGGATGTGGAGATATTTATTATTTACTATAACTTGTGCTTATGTTGGTTTTTGCTGTGGTTTCGCTACTGTGTTTTTCTCTTTTTGCTTGTTTTTATTTTTCCAGCAGGTGATCAAACAGATTTTTAGTGTCTTCTCTCTCTTCTCCTATTTTTTTTTGCTTTCCATCTCCTTCTGTTGAGCATCTTCCCAACTTCTCGTTTCTTCATCTTTCTCTTTCCCATCCCCCAGTCCTGTCCGTTCTGATTGTAATCATTTCAAAGAAAAGAAAGAAATAATAAAGAGCTAATACACTTTGACAATCAAGTGGACCAGTGTGGCAAAAGCTGTAATGATCCATTTGGGAAAATAAATCTGTTGGACTGGTAAACTAATATACGATAATAATACGGTATGAAAAATGGCAAACATGAGAATTCTGTGTGTTTTCCTTCTTATCTGCAGACTAACAGTCCACAGGTTTGGTGCTCAGACTCCCTGGAGTTGGAGGAGAGAGAGCACAGAGGACAGCAAGGTGGAGGAGTGAAGGAGAAGGTGGTGCAGCTCAGTGTCCAATCAGGAGTGAGCATCTCTATATATGTATATAGAATATATATATTTCAAGTTTTTGTTTTGAGTTTTTGTTGTTTTTTATTTTTTAAAGCAAACACTAAAACTGTCACCCACACCTCTGAAGATAAAGATAACTAATCATAAATAAAGGGAATATTATGATGATGAGGACACTATCAGAGGTAGTTCAGGGAACTGTTATACTTCAGATACCAGAAAAATCGTTTTCTTTTCTTGTTTTTTTGGCTTGACTTCATGGTAGGCAAAATGAAGAAGAGTGCTTGATTGCGCCTAAGTAAGTAAAAGCTGCATGGCAAAACAACACACACCTTCACTGCAGATGCATGCACAGAAACCAGTATTTTTTGTATCTTAAATATTAAGTAGTGTGTGTACAGTAGTCAATATAATGGGATGTGTCCTAAAGCAGCGAAAGAAGAACTGACTTCTTACAGCAATTTGCAATATTTAGGATTTTATTGAACACTTTTACCTTTCAACATTTGTAACATTAGTGAGTAATGAAGCATTGCAGAATAAATAAAATAAAATACTAAAAGTCCGTTATTACACTCTTAAATCCTACTACTTATTCCTGCGTCTTTTGTGATCTTACAAAGCTTCAAATGACGCGTCGACTATTAAATTAGTCATCGACGATTTTGATAGTCACCGTAATCGTGACTCCTCGTGAACAAATATAGACACACTAATATTTCACCAGTGTTGTAACATCACATGTCGTTAGCATGGGTAAGAGAACGAAATCAATACCTCAGATGGAAGCACCTTGACTGGGTTACTTCAACATCACTGGGTGACATGTCACTTTGATGCACCGACAGTGGAATTATAGTTCAGGTGACCTGCATGCCTTTGCACTCTAAAGACACTAGAGCACCTAAAGGACGCATGGAAACATCAAGTGATACACAGATAAGACTGTTGCACAGAAATATGCAGTATCTGCACACTGTAACATGTTTAGTTGCTTTACTCAAGAGCCTGACTTCAGATGAATGACTCTGACAATCTAATTTTTCTTGCAGATTGAATGCACCTTCTGTGGGAAGTGGTACCACACAGTGTGTGTGGACTTCCCCTCTGCAGAAGGCGACTACAAATGTTGTGGTTGCTAAATAAACAGAAAAAATTGATCCCTGTTGTCTTTGCTTACTGATTGTTTTTAGTGTTGACAATCCACATTGCTGGGATTGCATCTTTCAACATGTTTGTGGGTAGATCTGGATGTACCAGGGGTAAGTGTAGCCACTCAGCCTCTACTCAATGTGATCATAGCAGCAGGTGCAGATGTGTCACAAGTTAATCTAGTAGTAGGCTATGGTATTTGGCCACAGGTGGCAGCAGTGGACTGACCTCCATTGGAGACTGCTCCAGCTGCTATGTGATAGTGTATCTGCTACAAATTGAAGATCATATGGAAGTTTTGGAAATTAACCCTTGTATTATGTTGACAAACAAAAAGGTGACATTGATTTTGTTGCGGGTCATTTTGACCCGTACTGTGTAAATCCACTCAGAATTGTCAAGAAACTGCAATAAAACAATAGCAACTTTATTTTCCATCAGATAAACATGTAGAACACAGACATACAACAGTTAGACTTTCCATAACTATTTTAGGACCCATTTGGTAAAGGTTTTTCGTTCTTATACACACACACACACACACACTTTTCTTTTGAACTTGCCCAACGTTCTCAGTTTTTCAATGCTCAACATTTTCGATTTTGTCCACGTGATGGACAGAATGTAACTGTGTGCTTTCTGCAGGTGTACTTCTTGCATTTCTCACACAAAATGCTTGTTTTAAAACAGGAATCTTCCTAACTAAGATTTAAAACAAAAGATTTCTACGTCCCCTCCAGTCTCAAAAACAGATGACAAACCAATCGACACACCTGAGTCACTGACTTTCTTAAATCCACTCACTCTCACTGGCTCTGTTCATTACTAATCACTGTGTAACTGCTGTGAATTCACAGTAACTGCCATCTCCTTACAAATGTTCATTAGATTAACCACACTTATACAGACTTGTATATAACTACCAACTCTCCAGCCATGTTGATGGATTGCCTATATTGGCTGGAAATATTCATTTCCAGAGAAAAGACACAGATAGACTCTGCTTACAGGATGTGATGTGACAACACTAATGAAATATTGATGTGTTATATTTGTCCAAGGCGTATTTCATTGTTATGGGAAAAGAGAATATTAAAATCATGATGACCAATTGGAGTGGTGATTTCTATGACTTTGTATATATAATTTGGAATGTTGTACAAATGTAGGCCAATAAGAAATATATGATATCATTTCATTCTTTTCAAAGGTTTATTTGCATGACGCACAGACAGACACAATTGAAAGGTACAAATGTGTTGTGCATGAAACGAATTCAAACGTGCTGCAGATGTGTGTCACAAGTTGATCTGGCTGTAGGCTGTGGCACTTGGCCAGAGGTGGCGCTGGTTGACTCAAGTCCATGTTAGTGCACAAAGTAAACTGCTCGCTTTAGTTGTGAAGCAAAAACGCTGAAACCGGAGAAATAAAACGTGCGAGGGGAACGATAACGACGACAAGAGTCTCCCGATCGTTTACTCTTGCTGTCCTGTGAACAACATCGGCGTGGTGTTAATTGTTTGCTGTTTTCGCGATCGCATCGCGCATGAGGATATCACCAGGTAAACTCGCCACATTTTTAAACATTTTGTTGTTCAACAGCATCAAGACTGACGGAGTGTGTTTGAGATAACCTCACAAGTGTCACAGATGACACATTTGGCGGTTTTTTTGCTGGCTTGTCGGTAGCAGCTCCTGAAACGCAAGACTGCCACACATCTGTTCGACCAACGCCAGTTGATCTAAACGCCAGTAGATCTGGAACACCGGCGCACTCGTGCGTCTGAGGAGACGCGGACTGCGAACTGCTCTTCCTGGGATCTTCCTTTCCAATGTACGCTCACTCAGGAATAAGATAGACGCGCTGGCCCTGATGAGAAGCATGAACAGAGACTTTGCCTCCTCCTGTGTCTTATGTTTTACGGAGTCGTGGCTCTGTGAGGACATCCCGGACAGCGCGCTCAAGCTGGAGGGCTTTCATCTGCTGTGCGCGGACCGGCAGGCCTCTCTCTCTGGTAAGACCAAAGGTGGAGGTGTCTGCTTCTACATTAATAGTGGCTGGTGCACAGATGTAACAGTGATTGCTCAGCACTGCTCTTCCTCTCTGGAATACCTTTTTATTCACTGCAAACCGTTTTATTCTCCGCGGGAGTTTGCTTCATTCATCCTGGCCGCTGTTTACATCCCGCCAGATGCGGATGCGCAGGCAGCTCAGTGCGCACTCGCGGAGCAGATACTGCACATGGAGCGGACATTCCCGGACTCTCTCATCATTGCTCTTGGGGACTTTAACAAAGCCAATCTGAGCCATGAGCTTCCCAAATACAAGCAGTATATTAAATGCCCGAGCAGAGAGGAGAGGACATTAGACCACTGTTACAGCACGATCAGCGGGGCCTATCGTGCGGTGCCCCGCGCTTCACTCAGACTTTCTGACCACGTCATGATCCACCTAATCCCCGCGTACAGACAGAGGCTGAAGCTCTCCAAACCTGTCGTGAGGACCAAAAAACTGTGGAGCAACGAGGCTGTGGAGGAGCTTCGCACGTGTTTGGAGTCTACAGACTGGGACACAATGAAGGCTGCTTCTAACAGCTTGGACGAGTTTACGGACACTGTCACCTCCTATATCCACTTCTGTGAGGACAGCATTGTGCCATCACGCACCAGGGTGAGTTATAACAATGACAAACCCTGGTTTACTCCTAAACTCAAAAAGCTGTGGCTGGAAAAGAGAAAGGCGTTCAGAAGCGGAGACAGGGACTGCTACAGAGAGGCCAAGTACAGGTTCACTAAAGAAGTGGACATTGCTAAACACCAGCACTCTGAGAAGATGCAGCAGCAGATCTCAGAGAATGACTCGGCCTCTGTGTGGAAAGGTTTTAGGAATATCACCAACTACAAGCCTAAAACCCCCCACTCCACTGATGACTTGCTCTTGGCCAACACCCTTAACGACTTTTACTGCCGTTTTGACGAGCCATCAGGCAGCCTTCACACCTCCAACGGCCCCAACAATAGAGACACTTTGGACACTCATTCCCCCACCTCTCCCCCCTCCATAGAGCCATCACCACCTTCAAACACTTCACCTACAACACCCCCCTCCTCACCCCACACAAAAGAGGATTTCACACCACCTCCTCCCACCACAACTCTTCATATTCATGAAGCAGGTGTGAGGAAGCAGTTTAAGAGTCTGAATGCTCGAAAAGCTCAGACGGTGCGTCTCCTGCCACCCTCAGACACTGTGCAAACGAGCTGGCCCCAGTGTTTTCTGGCATTTTCAACTCCTCACTGCAGGCATGTCATGTGCCTGCCTGCTTCAAGTCCTCTACCATAATCCCTGTCCCCAAGAAACCTAGGATCACTGGGCTAAATGACTACAGACCTGTGGCTCTGACACCTGTGGTCATGAAGTCATTTGAGCGCCTGGTTCTCTCCTATCTCAAGACCCTCACGGCCCCCCTCCTGGACCCCCTGCAGTTTGCATACAGAGCCAACAGGTCTGTAGATGACGCCATCAACATGGCTCTACACTTCATCCTGCAGCATCTGGACTCCCCAGGAACCTACGCCAGGATCCTGTTTGTGGACTTCAGCTCTGCGTTCAACACCATCCTTCCAGACCATCTCCAAGGCAAGCTTTCCCAGATGAATGTGCCTGATCCCATCTGCCGGTGGATCACTGACTTCCTGACGGACAGGAAGCAGCATGTGAGGCTGGGAAAGAATGTCTCGGACTCCCGGACCATCAGCACCGGCTCCCCTCAGGGCTGTGTTCTTTCTCCTCTGCTCTTCTCCCTGTATACCAACTGCTGCACCTCCACCCACCAGTCTGTCAAGCTAATCAAGTTTGCAGATGACACCACCGTTATTGGACTCATCTCGGACGGGGATGAGTCTGCCTACAGGAGGGAGGTTGAACGTCTGGTGTCCTGGTGCAGCCACAACAACCTGGTGCTGAATGCCCAGAAGACAGTGGAGATTATTGTGGACTTCAGGAAGCACACAGCTCCACTCCCCCCCATCATCCTGACTGACACCCCCATCACCTCTGTGGACTCATTCCGCTTCCTGGGTACCACCATCACCCAGGACCTGAAGTGGGAGCCCACCATCACCTCCGTCATTAAGAAAGCCCAGCAGAGGATGTACTTCCTGAGGCAGCTGAAGAAATTCAACCTGCCAACACGGACGATGATGCAATTCTACACTGCAATCATCGAGTCCATCCTCACCTCCTCCATCACCGTGTGGTACGCTGGAGCCTCTATCAGGGACAAACAGAGACTGCAGCGTGGTGTGCGCTCTGCTGAGAAGGTGATTGGCTGCAGACTCCCATCTCTGCAGGACCTGTACACCTCCAGGACACTGGGGCGTGCAGCTCGGATCTCAGCTGACCCTTCTCACCCTGGACACAGTCTGTTTGACCTGCTCCCCTCAGGCAGGAGGCTCCGGTCCATTCGCACCAGAACCTCTCGCCATAAGAACAGTTTCTTCCCCTCTGCTGTTGGACACATGAACAATAACCATATGACTGTTCCCACCACTAACACATGACCCTACGCTGTGTTCACTGCATCATTCCATGTTTGGCACTGATCACCACCTGCACTCATGTATATATCATGTATATATCTATCTACTTAGCACTTTTAATTCTTATTCTTATTTTTATTTTCATGTCTATTTAAGCGTAATTTATGACAGTATGTTTGCACTGAAGCACCGCAGCAATTTCCTAATGTTGTAAACCTGCTCAACATTTGGCAATAAAACCCTTTCTGATTCTGATTCTGATTCTGAAAAGAAAAGAGACAGAGATGTGTGTTTTCTGTTAATACCATAATTGCAGTCATCTTAAACAAACATGACATTTCTTTGGCACGATTGCTTTTTCGCTGATTTGAAACTTTAATGTGTGGTACAACAATTCTTCTAGTTAAATAATTCTACAAGAATTATTTAACAGAGGATAGAAAAAAAATACATTGTGTCAAGTTCCCTGGTTAAATGGGCTGTCTGTGTAAAAAGCATAAATGGCTGTTTGTCTTGGTGTATTGGTCTTTTGCCAGCATGGCAAACTAGATCAGTCTGCTGGGACATCTGATTTTAGGACAATCACTTGCTTTTCCAAAGGACACTGACAACCAGACATTAGATGCCACAGCCCTGGCCCACGGTATCCCCCCCCCCTCCCCCCCATGCATGCGGTGGGCCTTCTGTAGAAAGAGAGCAGCTTAATGAAGGTGACAAGGTGAAAATAGGATGATTGATGTGCCGGTGCTGTGAGGGCATGTATAACACCACCTACCCAAGTGTTGAATATAAGGAGGCTTTGAAGAATCTACAATAATTGTGTGTTGTTTGTACATGAATCACAATGTGTTACTTCAGAGGTGTGATGTTTTCAGGGGTTTTTTTCTGCGCTGCAGAAAATTGTAAAACTACTGTGAACTTGGTGGATCTGTCCAGATCTTTGACTGGAAACTATTTCTATGAATGAGTGGTTCAAAAATGTGTAAGTGAAAAGCTGCCATATTTCAGGTCCCAAAGTCAAATGAACACTGAGGGATCACTGAGAGCTAAAAACGGTCTAACTTCTTTCATCTTTAATAAAATGATCAGTGTTGCTGCTTTACCAGGTTTAACAACTAAGTTTAACATCCAGGCATCCATGAAAACAGAGTTTATTCAATTTAACTGAGTTAGAGGTTAGCAGGAAGTTAGCTCGCTAGTTTCCACCTAAACATGATCATCATAATCAGTGTTACTAATTCATACACTGGTTTATCATCTAGACTTTTTGTCTCATCCAGCACCATGATCAGGTCCAGTTTTTATTTCATCTTTGATTTTTCAGCTGCTGTGCCTGAGCAGCCTCCCAGAGACCCTTTGTTGCAGTTAGTCTTCCTCCAGATGTCATGGTCCTGGGCCATGTTGGCCCAGTATTCTTAGTTTTCATGTATTTTTGTATTTTGTTCCTTATTTAGGCCATGCTTCCTGGGTTGCCCTGTTATGTTGTTCCTTATGTGTTTTCCCCTTGTGACTCTTACCCCCTGTGTGCCCCTCTGTGTATTTGAGCCCTCGTCTCTCCTTGTGTTTTATTCCATGTTTTCCCCAGCCCGTTATGTCTGTGTTCTCCCCGTGCTCTCTCTCCTCCTGTCTGAACCTCTGTGTACTTCCTGTTTTACTTTGACAGTCTCTCGTCAGTATGCGTCATGTTGTGTTCACTCCTGCCCTGTCTCGTTACAATTATCTGTGTCAGCTGTGTTCCCCGTGTGCTCCCACTTCCCTCGTTAACCCTCTGTGTATTTATGTGCATGTCTCCCTCAGTTCAGTGTCGCGTCGTCCATGTCTCCTCCCCGAACCTGTGTGTCTTTCTGTGTTCCCTCGGTCTTCTGTTAGCATTCCCAGTTTAGTTCTGTTTCTTTGTGAAGCCTGCAATAAAGCAGTGATTTTGAGTTCAGCTTTTCGTCTCCCTGAGTTTTGCGTTTGGGTCCTCTTCTGCCTCCACACAGCCAGTTCATGACACCAGAAGCCATCTGGCTGCTTGATCCAGCTCTGGCTGCTGCACCGGGAAAGAGCAGTGAGGAGGTGGATTGATAAATGAAATTCATAATGGACTTTTTCCATTTAGGAATAATAAAAATCAGCTTTGTCATGGGCAGTAATCCGATTACTTTTTTCAAGTAACGAGTAAAGTAAGGGATTACTATTGCAAAAACGGTAATTAGATTACCATTACTCTCCCGTAGGAACGCTGCGTTACTAAAACCGTGATTTTTTTTTGCGAGAATGTCTCATGACAGTGACATAAGCGAGTGCGACGTTTGTGACAACAGCTGTGTGCAGATCAACAATGGATAATATATCGAGTGCGGGAGAGAGTATGAGCGTGCAGCGTTTAAAGCGTGGAAGTACTGACCTTACTTTGAGTTTGATTCCATAAAAAGTTACAAAAACATTAGTGTCCGTTGTGCGTGGGAAGAAAACTTCTTTTTACAGCGAAAAAAACCCCCTAAACTTCCATCCAAGCAAGCACCGAGTGCGCTACCACGTAATGGGAAATTCACAGAGAAACTCGCGGATTCTTCAACTGACCGCTGCGGCAAACCTGCAGCAGGGTAAACCTCCGCCTATCCTACTCCTGCTTTACAGGTGAAAATAGAGCAAAAGGACCGCTAGTCTTTGACTTTATTTATTTTCTGCTGTGTTTTACTTGCATCTATTTGAAAGCGTGAGTGTAAACACAAAAAATATTTTATTTTATGTGCTGGAATGTGCAGAAAATAGGTTTAAATGTTAAACAATTTTCTTCCAGTCAGAGAATGTTGCATATAATTAAATTTTTGCTTGATGCATATAGTTAAAAGGTTAAAACTAATAAAACAAGTTTTAAAAAGAGACTTTTCCATTTGATTACATTTTGTATGATGGATTATGTAGAAAAAGTAGGACTGGGCTGAAAGATCTATCGTCTTATCACCTATTCAGGTTGTAAATCGTGTTTTTAAAAAGTAACTAAGTAACTAAGTAATTAAATACTTTTGAAAATAAGTAATCAGTAAAGTAACGGGATTACTTTTTTTGGGAAGTAATCAGTAATTAGTTACTGATTACTTTTTTCAAGTCACTTGACCAACACTGGTTGTTTGTACATGAATCACAATGTGTTACTTCAGAGGTGTGATGTTTTCAGGGGTTTTTTTTCTGCGCTGCAGAAAATTGTAAAACTACTGTGAACTTGGTGGATCTGTCCAGATCTTTGACTGGAAACTATTTCTATGAATGAGTGGTTCAAAAATGTGTAAGTGAAAAGCTGCCATATTTCAGGTCCCAAAGTCAAATGAACACTGAGGGATCACTGAGAGCTAAAAACGGTCTAACTTCTTTCATCTTTAATAAAATGATCAGTGTTGCTGCTTTACCAGGTTTAACAACTAAGTTTAACATCCAGGCATCCATGAAAACAGAGTTTATTCAATTTAACTGAGTTAGAGGTTAGCAGGAAGTTAGCTTGCTAGTTTCCACCTAAACATGATCATCATAATCAGTGTTACTAATTCATACACTGGTTTATCATCTAGACTTTTTGTCTCATCCAGCACCATGATCAGGTCCAGTTTTTATTTCATCTTTGATTTTTCAGCTGCTGTGCCCGAGCAGCCTCCCAGAGACCCTTTGTTGCAGTTAGTCTTCCTCCAGAAGCCATCTGGCTGCTTGATCCAGCTCTGGCTGCTGCACCGGGAAAGAGCAGTGAGGAGGTGGATTGATAAATGAAATTCATAACAAAAATTCATAATGGACTTTTTCCATTTAGGAATAATAAGAATCAGCTTTCTTTTTAATTGCTATTAACTGACAGTCAGATAACCAGCTTTTAAAAACATATTCATAAACACTTTGCAGTCAACAAAATTTGCACAGAGGTTATAGATGAAATAAAAGTATCACGTGTTTTCTAGGTGTGTTTATAACTCTGTTATTGTACATATTCTGTGTTATACATCATAATCATTCCAGTCTTTTTTTTTTTTTTACTGTTTTAATCTTTATAAAACTGTTATTTATTTATTTATTTTTGTGATTTCTGCTGCCCTATTGGTCTGGTCTCTCTTGAAAGTCTGAGAATGTGATATTCATAATAAAAGGATTTAAAAGTTTACTGCCAAAAAATGATTGCACTTCATAACAGAAATGTGCTAACTGGCTTGAAATAGATTGAAACTGTTATGAGATTGCTTCAGGGAGCAGACATGACACCGTCTTTTAGGTTTCGCCATCACTTTGTATTATGCGCACAACACCACCCTCCTCTGGCTTCCACATGAACTGCACCTTAAACATCAACTGTTTACAAATGTCATGACACAAACAAACGTTTCAATACCGTAAATCACTTTTTGGACTGCGATCACTTTTTGGCACAACATCGGCTCTGATAACATTTAAAGCGCATTGAAAAACTATTCTTTAACGCTAAAAATCCATTATCAATTGTAATTATTTATGTATTCATTTAAATTTCAGATATCGATCTTCATTTTTGTAAACTGGTGAATTAATGATTTTTTAAAGAATTAAAACGACAAAGTTTGGCAATATATTTTTTGAAAAGGATGAATAAAACAGTAAAATAAAATGAGAAATATATATATATTTTTAAAAACTATGATAATTAGACGAACTTTATTTTAAATATATACAATTGATTTTCGGTGACACTGGGTGTCATGGTGATGATGACGTGTTTGAGTGCAGGTATAAAAGCAGGAGGCAAAATGGGAATTCGGGTTTCACGTTTGAGCGCAAACAGGAGCTTTTTCCCACTAGTGCTGTGAAAACTCGGATTTTTCAAACTACAGCTAACGTTTGAAAATCTTCAAGAAGGATTTGCAAAATGACTTCAAACTTCAGTCGCGAGATGCACCTGCTCTCCCTTTTCATTGAGGAGGTGATAGATCAACGCTATGGTGAGTACAGCAGGCTAATATGTCAGAGTGCTAGCAAACAAATACAACTTAGATTTTTGACTTTTATTGTTTGGAAGTAGGACTTCATGAGTGTTAACATTTAGGATGAGATGTTTCATACTTGAGTAACATCAATTTTAACGTGTGCCAGTACACTATAAAGATGGCGCCATGTTTTTTTTTAATTGCTAAGGCATTGGAGGACGCTGACGTCAGCGCGCGGGCCGTTTTTGCATGTAGAGGGTTTGAGTTGACATGTTTGGGCTGCTGGCGCTGAGTTATACGTGAAAGTTTCATAGATTGTGAATGTGTAAAGCTGGAGAATGGAGTTTTAAAAGTTCACAGAGTCGCTGGATGAGTTTGAGATTGAAACAGTGTGTGCCTGCAATAAGGAGGTGGGAGGTTTCTCACCTAAATGTAGCTGCTTTATTCTCAAAATATCGATGCTCAACTAATATGAAGATATTACTCCTTAATGTGAATGCGTATTAAAACCTCAGTGAAAGTCCATGCAGCCTTACACAACATGAAAACTTTTACCAGGTGAAAAATGTGAAGGCTTTCATAAACAATGAGTTCTGCTGGGAGCTTCTTACTGTTTGTGTGTGGAAGAGCTTATGATGATGTAAAGCCATGTCTGCACAATTTAAATTCAGGCTTTAATTTGTGTGATCACATGATTAACGTAGACCCACGCTTTGCTTTCTCGTAGCTGATCTGGTGAGTCCAGTCACTGCACCTCAGATGGTCCTCATTAACTTGAGGAACCGTGAACTGAGCAGGAGCCATCTGAACTCCATGTCCCACCTGGTCCTCACTCTTTACCATAACCTGGTGACTGGGTCCAAGGACTTTCCTTACATACCTTTTAAAGGATGGTTCCACCGGGACCTGGTGACGACACCATTTGTCGATGTGAGGCAGAGCCAGAGAGAGAACACCACTCCTTCTCCTCCTACGGACTCACCAGCTGGCATGATGCTGCCGCCTGCGGGCTCCAGCTCTCATCCACGCTTCCTGACTCCAGTTCTTCCAGAGAAAGCAGATCTTGCTGTGCTGAAGGCAGATCGGAGGAACTGTGTCCGCACCCTGACTGTCGACGGCCTCCCCATCACAAGAGTCATCTCCACTGTTTACCGAACAGAGGACACTGAGATGAAGAACCGCTGGAGAATAACAGACTACAGCGCGGACGGCAGAGTTCTCATTTCGGTGCTCTGCCGTTTTCTAAATATGTCGGCAAAGCGTGCTAAGAGGAAGGCGGAGGAAGAGAGCAGCATCCGGAGCCCGACTCAAGCAAGGAAGCGCTTGAGATTATAATATACAGTGAAGCATGTCGAACGTCAGCAAGCCTGAACAAAGTGGTAAGTAGTAAATAGTGCTTAAGGTTGTTTCTAAAATAATGTCCTAAAATATTTGAAAATTGTCGAGGTTTTAACTTTTATTCTTTCTTTTCTGCCTCTTGTTTCTAAAAGTCAGGAAAAAGAGTCACGCTGCGAAGAAACACCACACAGAAGATTTTCCCTCAGTAAAATGGTAAATATATTCATCTTGTTATGACGTTTGCTCACAATAACCAGGAGTGTTTCTGAAGTGATTCACTCTCATTTGGTGTTATTTGATCCAAAGACAACTGAGGGTCTTCAGAGCAGCGTGAACGGCCGTCACCTGAGAGCAAGACAGTCCTCGGGCCTTTGTGGTTCCCTCCAGGTACTCCAGCTTCATCCCACAGTCCAGAGAGATGCAGTTAGGTTGAATGTGAGTGTGAATGGTTGTCTGTTTCTCTGTGTTAGACTGACCTGTCCAGGTTGTACCCCCGCCTCTGGCCCCATAACAGCTGGGATGGCTCCAATCTTGAATTGGTGAAGCAGAAGAAATGGATGGAAGGATGATCCAAAGAGAAACATTGAAGGCCCTCTCACAAAAAAAGATAAGAACTCATTTTACACATTGTTGAAACATCCTGAAAGTTATTTGTTGTGTTTAGAAACTTGTTGAACTGTCATTAGAGTTTGTTTCGACTTGTTGTTCATTTCTTATTCGGTTCAGCTGTGTTTCTATGTGTCCTTAGTTCCCATAATCAGCCTCCTGTGTGTAAATATTGTGTCAGTCTCCCTTTGTCCCTTGTCAGAGTGTTAGTCTCCGTCCCCTCGTGTTTCCTTGCCTCAGTAGTTCTGTTTCCTACAGTTTTCCCCCAGTATAGGTTTTGGTTAGACTTTTTCAGTTCCCTTTGTCAGTCTTTGTATTTGGTATTTCCTCATCAGTCTCATCACTTTCCTCTCCAGAAAGAAAACAATAAAAAGACCTGAAGAGACGTCTATGCAAACGCTCTCATTGTGAAAGATAAGTATACATCCAACTAATCTGTGACTCTGTCACAGCTCTGATCAGCAATTCTTTCAGGTTTGTCTGTTTTGATGATGTTATTAATTATTATCCTTTATCCAGGATTTTCTCCTCCTTGAATCGCTACCTTATCGTGGTGGAGGGGTTTGTGTGTCCCAGGGATCCCAGGGGCTATGTTGTCTGGGGGCTTTTGCCCCCTGGTAGGGTCTCCCATGGCAAATTGGTCCTGGGTGAGGGACCAGACAAAAAGCGATTCAGAAGACCCTTATGAAAAGAATATCGAGGGAACAGTTTACCCTGCCCGGGATAGGGTTACCGGGGCCCCGCCCTGGAGCCAGGCCCGGGGAGGGTGCCCGAGGGCGAGCGTCTGGTGGCCGGGCCTTAGTCCATGGGGCCCGGCCGGGCACAGCCCGAAGAGGAGACATGGGCCCATCCTCCCGCAGGCCCACCACCCGCAGGAGGCGCCATAGGGGTCGGGTGCATTGTGTGCCGGGTGGCGGCCAGGAGCGGAGGCCCTGGCGGACCGACCCCCGGCTGCCAAGACTGGCAATAGGGACATGGAATGTCACCTCTCTGGTGGGGAAGGAGCCTGAGTTAGTGCGTGAGGTTGAGAGGTACGGGCTAGATATAGTCGGGCTAGGGCTGGGCGATATATCAAAAATTTATCGTTACCGAAATTTATGACTCTCATCGACGTCATTTTGCCCATGTCGGTAAATTCGGTATTTAAAAAAAAAAGAAAAGGCATGTGCAGGTTGGCGATGTTCATGTCCCTTTAAGACGCTGTGCTACGTTACAGATTTGACGGGGTGTCAGGAAAAAGAGCCAAGATGAGAAGAAACACCACACAGAAGATTTTCCCTCAGTAAAATGGTAAATATATTCATCTTGTTATGACGTTTGCTCACAATAACCAGGAGTGTTCACGTTGTTCTGAAGTGATTCACTCTCATTTGGTGTTATTTGGTGTTTGTCTTTGAAAGGAGAGGAGCAGTAACGACACTGGGAGACAAACAACAGGATGATCCAAAGACAACTGAGAGTGTTCAGAGCAGCGTGAACGGCCGTCACCTGAGAGCAAGACAGTCCTCGGGCCTTTGTGGTTCCCTCCAGGTACTCCAGCTTCATCCCACAGTCCAGAGAGATGCAGTTAGGTTGAATGTGAGTGTGAATGGTTGTCTGTTTCTCTGTGTTAGACTGACCTGTCCAGGTTGTACCCCCGCCTCTGGCCCCATAACAGCTGGGATGGCTCCAATCTTGAATTGGATAAGCTGAAGAAATGGATGGAAGGATGATCCAAAGAGAAACATCAAAGGCCCTCTCACCAGCTTTCATTTATTAAATTTGTCTTTACTGAACGATTTCTGGTGTGTACTTGCGTTGATACTCAGACAACAGCTCGTCTTTCTGTTTGTGCTGGAAGATTCAGGCAAACACATATTACATATATAGATTGTTATATGACACAGTTTCACATTTAGTGCTATATGATAATGATAAGGTCCAGTTTAATAGTATTGCTAGTGTCTAATGAAATGAACACGTGATTTTCAGATCCAGCAAAGTGAATATTTTTCACTGTGGATAAATTACATGGAAACGTTTAATGAGTCATCAGCTATTTCACTACAAAGATGATGTGATTAAAGGTTCTCATACATGCAGGTCAGAAGTTTTGCTCCATCCTGGATGTTAAATGCTGATCAATGTTTACACATATCTGCACATTTCTAACAGCTCATTTCACAGGTCATCAGTCTCCTGACTGCATATGCAGAGTTTTATCATCACGTGTTCATGGCAGACAAACATAATTATGAATTCTTGTTTTAGTTCCATTCAGTCACTCAACATCAGGTGTCTGCTTGTCCTGAGCTGTGAGAACTACAGTGAGTTGCTTTCCTCTTTAGCTTAGTATTAATAAACCAGGTCGTAGGTGGGCACCTGCATCAAGGAGTCAAGAAGCATATTTTATTGTTTAATGGTGAAAACAATGGATTCTTGTTCATTTGTTTAATGGAAAGACTGAAAGTGCGGCCTGGTGTTGACTTACACTTATTCAAAGTGATGAAGTACTAACAGATACTAAAAGTCACAGCCTGAAACACGTCAACTGCTTTATTATTTCTAGTTATAAATAAACTGTCAGTTTATGGCCCCTGTGGCTCGATCAGGACCCTTCCGGGATGTGGAGATATTTATTATTTACTATAACTTGTGCTTATGTTGGTTTTTGCTGTGGTTTCGCTACTGTGTTTTTCTCTTTTTGCTTGTTTTTATTTTTCCAGCAGGTGATCAAACAGATTTTTAGTGTCTTCTCTCTCTTCTCCTATTTTTTTTGCTTTCCATCTCCTTCTGTTGAGCATCTTCCCAACTTCTCTTTTCTTCATCTTTCTCTTTCCCATCCCCCAGTCCTGTCCGTTCTGATTGTAATCATTTCAAAGAAAAGAAAGAAATAATAAAGAGCTAATACACTTTGACAATCAAGTGGACCAGTGTGGCAAAAGCTGTAATGATCCATTTGGGAAAATAAATCTGTTGGACTGGTAAACTAATATACGATAATAATACGGTATGAAAAATGGCAAACATGAGAATTCTGTTTGTTTTCCTTCTTATCTGCAGACTAACAGTCCACAGGTTTGGTGCTCAGACTCCCTGGAGTTGGAGGAGAGAGAGCACAGAGGACAGCAAGGTGGAGGAGTGAAGGAGAAGGTGGTGCAGCTCAGTGTCCAATCAGGAGTGAGCATCTCTATATATGTATATAGAATATATATATTTCAAGTTTTTGTTTTGAGTTTTTGTTGTTTTTTGTTTTTTAAAGCAAACACTAAAACTGTCACCCACACCTCTGAAGATAAAGATAACTAATCATAAATAAAGGGAATATTATGATGATGAGGACACTATCAGAGGTAGTTCAGGGAACTGTTATACTTCAGATACCAGAAAAATCGTTTTTCTTTTCTTGTTTTTTTGGCTTGACTTCATGGTAGGCAAAATGAAGAAGAGTGCTTGATTGCGCCTAAGTAAGTAAAAGCTGCATGGCAAAACAACACACACCTTCACTGCAGATGCATGCACAGAAACCAGTATTTTTTGTATCTTAAATATTAAGTAGTGTGTGTACAGTAGTCAATATAATGGGATGTGTCCTAAAGCAGCGAAAGAAGAACTGACTTCTTACAGCAATTTGCAATATTTAGGATTTTATTGAACACTTTTACCTTTCAACATTTGTAACATTAGTGAGTAATGAAGCATTGCAGAATAAATAAAATAAAATACTAAAAGTCCGTTATTACACTTTTTTAATCCTACTACTTATTCCTGCGTCTTTTGTGATCTTACAAAGCTTCAAATGACGCGTCGACTATTAAATTAGTCATCGACGATTTTGATAGTCACCGTAATCGTGACTCCTCGTGAACAAATATAGACACACTAATATTTCACCAGTGTTGTAACATCACATGTCGTTAGCATGGGTAAGAGAACGAAATCAATACCTCAGATGGAAGCACCTTGACTGGGTTACTTCAACATCACTGGGTGACATGTCACTTTGATGCACCGACAGTGGAATTATAGTTCAGGTGACCTGCATGCCTTTGCACTCTAAAGACACTAGAGCACCTAAAGGACGCATGGAAACATCAAGTGATACACAGATAAGACTGTTGCACAGAAATATGCAGTATCTGCACACTGTAACATGTTTAGTTGCTTTACTCAAGAGCCTGACTTCAGATGAATGACTCTGACAATCTAATTTTTCTTGCAGATTGAATGCACCTTCTGTGGGAAGTGGTACCACACAGTGTGTGTGGACTTCCCCTCTGCAGAAGGCGACTACAAATGTTGTGGTTGCTAAATAAACAGAAAAAATTGATCCCTGTTGTCTTTGCTTACTGATTGTTTTTAGTGTTGACAATCCACATTGCTGGGATTGCATCTTTCAACATGTTTGTGGGTAGATCTGGATGTACCAGGGGTAAGTGTAGCCACTCAGCCTCTACTCAATGTGATCATAGCAGCAGGTGCAGATGTGTCACAAGTTAATCTAGTAGTAGGCTATGGTATTTGGCCACAGGTGGCAGCAGTGGACTGACCTCCATTGGAGACTGCTCCAGCTGCTATGTGATAGTGTATCTGCTACAAATTGAAGATCATATGGAAGTTTTGGAAATTAACCCTTGTATTATGTTGACAAACAAAAAGGTGACATTGATTTTGTTGCGGGTCATTTTGACCCGTACTGTGTAAATCCACTCAGAATTGTCAAGAAACTGCAATAAAACAATAGCAACTTTATTTTCCATCAGATAAACATGTAGAACACAGACATACAACAGTTAGACTTTCCATAACTATTTTAGGAACCATTTGGTAAAGGTTTTTCGTTCTTATACACACACACACACACATTTCTTTTGAACTTGCCCAACGTTCTCAGTTTTTCAATGCTCAACATTTTCGATTTTGTCCACGTGATGGACAGAATGTAACTGTGTGCTTTCTGCAGGTGTACTTCTTGCATTTCTCACACAAAATGCTTGTTTTAAAACAGGAATCTTCCTAACTAAGATTTAAAACAAAAGATTTCTACGTCCCCTCCAGTCTCAAAAACAGATGACAAACCAATCGACACACCTGAGTCACTGACTTTCTTAAATCCACTCACTCTCACTGGCTCTGTTCATTACTAATCACTGTGTAACTGCTGTGAATTCACAGTAACTGCCATCTCCTTACAAATGTTCATTAGATTAACCACACTTATACAGACTTGTATATAACTACCAACTCTCCAGCCATGTTGATGGATTGCCTATATTGGCTGGAAATATTCATTTCCAGAGAAAAGACACAGATAGACTCTGCTTACAGGATGTGATGTGACAACACTAATGAAATATTGATGTGTTATATTTGTCCAAGGCGTATTTCATTGTTATGGGAAAAGAGAATATTAAAATCATGATGACCAATTGGAGTGGTGATTTCTATGACTTTGTATATATAATTTGGAATGTTGTACAAATGTAGGCCAATAAGAAATATATGATATCATTTCATTCTTTTCAAAGGTTTATTTGCATGACGCACAGACAGACACAATTGAAAGGTACAAATGTGTTGTGCATGAAACGAATTCAAACGTGCTGCAGATGTGTGTCACAAGTTGATCTGGCTGTAGGCTGTGGCACTTGGCCAGAGGTGGCGCTGGTTGACTCAAGTCCATGTTAGTGCACAAAGTAAACTGCTCGCTTTAGTTGTGCAGCAAAAACGCTGAAACCGGAGAAATAAAACGTGCGAGGGGAACGATAACGACGACAAGAGTCTCCCGATCGTTTACTCTTGCTGTCCTGTGAACAACATCGGCGTGGTGTTAATTGTTTGCTGTTTTCGCGATCGCATCGCGCATGAGGATATCACCAGGTAAACTCGCCACATTTTTAAACATTTTGTTGTTCAACAGCATCAAGACTGACGGAGTGTGTTTGAGATAACCTCACAAGTGTCACAGATGACACATTTGGCGTTTTTTTTGCTGGCTTGTCGGTAGCAGCTCCTGAAACGCAAGACTGCCACACATCTGTTCGACCAACGCCAGTTGATCTAAACGCCAGTAGATCTGGAACACCGGCGCACTCGTGCGTCTGAGGAGACGCGGACTGCGAACTGCTCTTCCTGGGATCTTCCTTTCCAATGTACGCTCACTCAGGAATAAGATAGACGAGCTGGCCCTGATGAGAAGCATGAACAGAGACTTTGCCTCCTCCTGTGTCTTATGTTTTACGGAGTCGTGGCTCTGTGAGGACATCCCGGACAGCGCGCTCAAGCTGGAGGGCTTTCATCTGCTGTGCGCGGACCGGCAGGCCTCTCTCTCTGGTAAGACCAAAGGTGGAGGTGTCTGCTTCTACATTAATAGTGGCTGGTGCACAGATGTAACAGTGATTGCTCAGCACTGCTCTTCCTCTCTGGAATACCTTTTTATTCACTGCAAACCGTTTTATTCTCCGCGGGAGTTTGCTTCATTCATCCTGGCCGCTGTTTACATCCCGCCAGATGCGGATGCGCAGGCAGCTCAGTGCGCACTCGCGGAGCAGATACTGCACATGGAGCGGACATTCCCGGACTCTCTCATCATTGCTCTTGGGGACTTTAACAAAGCCAATCTGAGCCATGAGCTTCCCAAATACAAGCAGTATATTAAATGCCCGAGCAGAGAGGAGAGGACATTAGACCACTGTTACAGCACGATCAGCGGGGCCTATCGTGCGGTGCCCCGCGCTTCACTCGGACTTTCTGACCACGTCATGATCCACCTAATCCCCGCGTACAGACAGAGGCTGAAGCTCTCCAAACCTGTCGTGAGGACCAAAAAACTGTGGAGCAACGAGGCTGTGGAGGAGCTTTGCACGTGTTTGGAGTCTACAGACTGGGACACAATGAAGGCTGCTTCTAACAGCTTGGACGAGTTTACGGACACTGTCACCTCCTATATCCACTTCTGTGAGGACAGCATTGTGCCATCACGCACCAGGGTGAGTTATAACAATGACAAACCCTGGTTTACTCCTAAACTCAAAAAGCTGTGGCTGGAAAAGAGAAAGGCGTTCAGAAGCGGAGACAGGGACTGCTACAGAGAGGCCAAGTACAGGTTCACTAAAGAAGTGGACATTGCTAAACACCAGCACTCTGAGAAGATGCAGCAGCAGATCTCAGAGAATGACTCGGCCTCTGTGTGGAAAGGTTTTAGGAATATCACCAACTACAAGCCTAAAACCCCCCACTCCACTGATGACTTGCTCTTGGCCAACACCCTTAACGACTTTTACTGCCGTTTTGACGAGCCATCAGGCAGCCTTCACACCTCCAACGGCCCCAACAATAGAGACACTTTGGACACTCATTCCCCCACCTCTCCCCCCTCCATAGAGCCATCACCACCTTCAAACACTTCACCTACAACACCCCCCTCCTCACCCCACACCAAAGAGGATTTCACACCACCTCCTCCCACCACAACTCTTCATATTCATGAAGCAGGTGTGAGGAAGCAGTTTAAGAGTCTGAATGCTCGAAAAGCTCCCGGCCCAGACGGTGTGTCTCCTGCCACCCTCAGACACTGTGCAAACGAGCTGGCCCCAGTGTTTTCTGGCATTTTCAACTCCTCACTGCAGGCATGTCATGTGCCTGCCTGCTTCAAGTCCTCTACCATAATCCCTGTCCCCAAGAAACCTAGGATCACTGGGCTAAATGACTACAGACCTGTGGCTCTGACACCTGTGGTCATGAAGTCATTTGAGCGCCTGGTTCTCTCCTATCTCAAGACCCTCACGGCCCCCCTCCTGGACCCCCTGCAGTTTGCATACAGAGCCAACAGGTCTGTAGATGACGCCATCAACATGGCTCTACACTTCATCCTGCAGCATCTGGACTCCCCAGGAACCTACGCCAGGATCCTGTTTGTGGACTTCAGCTCTGCGTTCAACACCATCCTTCCAGACCATCTCCAAGGCAAGCTTTCCCAGATGAATGTGCCTGATCCCATCTGCCGGTGGATCACTGACTTCCTGACGGACAGGAAGCAGCATGTGAGGCTGGGAAAGAATGTCTCGGACTCCCGGACCATCAGCACCGGCTCCCCTCAGGGCTGTGTTCTTTCTCCTCTGCTCTTCTCCCTGTATACCAACTGCTGCACCTCCACCCACCAGTCTGTCAAGCTAATCAAGTTTGCAGATGACACCACCGTTATTGGACTCATCTCGGACGGGGATGAGTCTGCCTACAGGAGGGAGGTTGAACGTCTGGTGTCCTGGTGCAGCCACAACAACCTGGTGCTGAATGCCCAGAAGACAGTGGAGATTATTGTGGACTTCAGGAAGCACACAGCTCCACTCCCCCCCATCATCCTGACTGACACCCCCATCACCTCTGTGGACTCATTCCGCTTCCTGGGTACCACCATCACCCAGGACCTGAAGTGGGAGCCCACCATCACCTCCGTCATTAAGAAAGCCCAGCAGAGGATGTACTTCCTGAGGCAGCTGAAGAAATTCAACCTGCCAACACGGACGATGATGCAATTCTACACTGCAATCATCGAGTCCATCCTCACCTCCTCCATCACCGTGTGGTACGCTGGAGCCACTATCAGGGACAAACAGAGACTGCAGCGTGTTGTGCGCTCTGCTGAGAAGGTGATTGGCTGCAGACTCCCATCTCTGCAGGACCTGTACACCTCCAGGACACTGGGGCGTGCAGCTCGGATCTCAGCTGACCCTTCTCACCCTGGACACAGTCTGTTTGACCTGCTCCCCTCAGGCAGGAGGCTCCGGTCCATTCGCACCAGAACCTCTCGCCATAAGAACAGTTTCTTCCCCTCTGCTGTTGGACACATGAACAATAACCATATGACTGTTCCCACCACTAACACATGACCCTACGCTGTGTTCACTGCATCATTCCATGTTTGGCACTGATCACCACCTGCACTCATGTATATATCATGTATATATCTATCTACTTAGCACTTTTAATTCTTATTCTTATTTTTATTTTCATGTCTATTTAAGCGTAATTTATGACAGTATGTTTGCACTGAAGCACCGCAGCAATTTCCTAATGTTGTAAACCTGCTCAACATTTGGCAATAAAACCCTTTCTGATTCTGTCTGTGAAGGTTCTCAGTCATCCAGGTCATCATAGTCAAAGGAGCTTGCAAAGAAAAGCGTCTGGACTTCTTTAAGTTACTTGAAGACGTTTCACCTCTCATACATTCAATGTGGTGTATGCTGTACAGTGCAGCGAGGAATGCCCAGACCTCTACATTGGAGAGACCAAACAGCCACTTCACAAGCGCATGGCAGAACACAGAAGAGCCACCTCCACAGGACAAGACTCAGCAGTCCATCTGCATCTTAAGGATAAAGGACACTCTTTCGAGGATGCCAATGTTCACATTTTGGACAGAGAGGACAGATGGTTTGAAAGAGGAGTGAAAGAAGCCATCTATGTCCACTGTGAGCGACCATCTTTGAACAGAGGCGGGGGTTTACGACACCAACTCTCTGCCATCTATAATCCAGTTTTGAGATCCCTTCCCAGACGCCTTAACGCCCACTCACATCCTGGGCCATCTGACCTCAGGAATTCGCATGATAAGGTGGGGCCAGGTTTCACAATGAACACACCCGAAACTCTGGCTGATTGGGACCCACACCCAGTTTCACACCTTGGCTCAGGCGATTAGAGGATCATCAGGGGGTCCTTTTGTCCCTCTGTGGGGGGATACTCCCACTAGGTTTATGTCTGGGACTCTCCACCATTTGACCTTAGAACTGAAGAAGCTTCTCGGATGAGAGGTGAAACGTCTTCAAGTAACTTAAAGAAGTCCAGACGCTTTTCTTTGCAAGCTCCTTTGACCCTTTCTGATTCTGATTCTGATTCTGAAAAGAAAAGAGACAGAGATGTGTGTTTTCTGTTAATACCATAATTGCAGTCATCTTAAACAAACATGACATTTCTTTGGCACGATTGCTTTTTCGCTGATTTGAAACTTTAATGTGTGGTACAACAATTCTTCTAGTTAAATAATTCTACAAGAATTATTTAACAGAGGATAGAAAAAAAATACATTGTGTCAAGTTCCCTGGTTAAATGGGCTGTCTGTGTAAAAAGCATAAATGGCTGTTTGTCTTGGTGTATTGGTCTTTTGCCAGCATGGCAAACTAGATCAGTCTGCTGGGACATCTGATTTTAGGACAATCACTTGCTTTTCCAAAGGACACTGACAACCAGACATTAGATGCCACAGCCCTGGCCCACGGTATCCCCCCCCTCCTCCCCCCCATGCATGCGGTGGGCCTTCTGTAGAAAGAGAGCAGCTTAATGAAGGTGACAAGGTGAAAATAGGATGATTGATGTGCCGGTGCTGTGAGGGCATGTATAACACCACCTACCCAAGTGCTGAATATAAGGAGGCTTTGAAGAATCTACAATAATTGTGTGTTGTTTGTACATGAATCACAATGTGTTACTTCAGAGGTGTGATGTTTTCAGGGGTTTTTTTCTGCGCTGCAGAAAATTGTAAAACTACTGTGAACTTGGTGGATCTGTCCAGATCTTTGACTGGAAACTATTTCTATGAATGAGTGGTTCAAAAATGTGTAAGTGAAAAGCTGCCATATTTCAGGTCCCAAAGTCAAATGAACACTGAGGGATCACTGAGAGCTAAAAACGGTCTAACTTCTTTCATCTTTAATAAAATGATCAGTGTTGCTGCTTTACCAGGTTTAACAATTAAGTTTAACATCCAGGCATCCATGAAAACAGAGTTTATTCAATTTAACTGAGTTAGAGGTTAGCAGGAAGTTAGCTCGCTAGTTTCCACCTAAACATGATCATCATAATCAGTGTTACTAATTCATACACTGGTTTATCATCTAGACTTTTTGTCTCATCCAGCACCATGATCAGGTCCAGTTTTTATTTCATCTTTGATTTTTCAGCTGCTGTGCCTGAGCAGCCTCCCAGAGACCCTTTGTTGCAGTTAGTCTTCCTCCAGATGTCATGGTCCTGGGCCATGTTGGCCCAGTATTCTTAGTTTTCATGTATTTTTGTATTTTGTTCCTTATTTAGGCCATGCTTCCTGGGTTGCCCTGTTACGTTGTTCCTTATGTGTTTTCCCCTTGTGACTCTTACCCCCTGTGTGCCCCTCTGTGTATTTGAGCCCTCGTCTCTCCTTGTGTTTTATTCCATGTTTTCCCCAGCCCGTTATGTCTGTGTTCTCCCCGTGCTCTCTCTCCTCCTGTCTGAACCTCTGTGTACTTCCTGTTTTACTTTGACAGTCTCTCGTCAGTATGCGTCATGTTGTGTTCACTCCTGCCCTGTCTCCTTACGATTATCTGTGTCAGCTGTGTTCCCCGTGTGCTCCCACTTCCCTCGTTAACCCTCTGTGTATTTATGTGCATGTCTCCCTCAGTTCAGTGTCGCGTCGTCAATGTCTCCTCCCCGAACCTGTGTGTCTTTCTGTGTTCCCTCGGTCTTCTGTTGGCATTCCCAGTTTAGTTCCGTTTCTTTGTGAAGCCTGCAATAAAGCAGTGATTTTGAGTTCAGCTTTTCGTCTCCGTGAGTTTTACGTTTGGGTCCTCTTCTGCCTCCACACAGCCAGTTCATGACACCAGAAGCCATCTGGCTGCTTGATCCAGCTCTGGCTGCTGCACCGGGAAAGAGCAGTGAGGAGGTGGATTGATAAATGAAATTCATGACAAAAATTCATAATGGACTTTTTCCATTTAGGAATAATAAAAATCAGCTTTGTCATGGGCAGTAATCCGATTACTTTTTTCAAGTAACGAGTAAAGTAAGGGATTACTATTGCAAAAACGGTAATTAGATTACCATTACTCTCCCGTAGGAACGCTGCGTTACTAAAACCGTGATTTTTTTTTGCGAGAATGTCTCATGACAGTGACATAAGCGAGTGCGACGTTTGTGACAACAGCTGTGTGCAGATCAACAATGGATAATATATCGAGTGCGGGAGAGAGTATGAGCGTGCAGCGTTTAAAGCGTGGAAGTACTGACCTTACTTTGAGTTTGATTCCATAAAAAGTTACAAAAACATTAGTGTCCGTTGTGCGTGGGAAGAAAACTTCTTTTTACAGCGAAAAAAACCCCCTAAACTTCCAAGCAAGCACCGAGTGCGCTACCACGTAATGGGAAATTCACAGAGAAACTCGCGGATTCTTCAACTGACCGCTGCGGCAAACCTGCAGCAGGGTAAACCTCCGCCTATCCTACTCCTGCTTTACAGGTGAAAATAGAGCAAAAGGACCGCTAGTCTTTGACTTTATTTATTTTCTGCTGTGTTTTACTTGCATCTATTTGAAAGCGTGAGTGTAAACACAAAAAATATTTTATTTTATGTGCTGGAATGTGCAGAAAATAGGTTTAAATGTTAAACAATTTTCTTCCAGTCAGAGAATGTTGCATATAATTAAATTTTTGCTTGATGCATATAGTTAAAAGGTTAAAACTAATAAAACAAGTTTTAAAAAGAGACTTTTCCATTTGATTACATTTTGTATGATGGATTATGTAGAAAAAGTAGGATTGGGCTGAAAGATCTATCGTCTTATCACCTATTCAGGTTGTAAATCGTGTTTTTAAAAAGTAACTAAGTAACTAAGTAATTAAATACTTTTGAAAATGAGTAATCAGTAAAGTAACGGGATTACTTTTTTTGGGAAGTAATCAGTAATTAGTTACTGATTACTTTTTTCAAGTCACTTGACCAACACTGGTTGTTTGTACATGAATCACAATGTGTTACTTCAGAGGTGTGATGTTTATTTCATCTTTGATTTTTCAGCTGCTGTGCCTGAGCAGCCTCCCAGAGACCCTTTGTTGCAGTTAGTCTTCCTCCAGATGTCATGGTCCTGGGCCATGTTGGCCCAGTATTCTTAGTTTTCATGTATTTTTGTATTTTGTTCCTTATTTAGGCCATGCTTCCTGGGTTGCCCTGTTACGTTGTTCCTTATGTGTTTTCCCCTTGTGACTCTTACCCCCTGTGTGCCCCTCTGTGTATTTGAGCCCTCGTCTCTCCTTGTGTTTTATTCCATGTTTTCCCCAGCCCGTTATGTCTGTGTTCTCCCCGTGCTCTCTCTCCTCCTGTCTGAACCTCTGTGTACTTCCTGTTTTACTTTGACAGTCTCTCGTCAGTATGCGTCATGTTGTGTTCACTCCTGCCCTGTCTCGTTACGATTATCTGTGTCAGCTGTGTTCCCCGTGTGCTCCCACTTCCCTCGTTAACCCTCTGTGTATTTATGTGCATGTCTCCCTCAGTTCAGTGTCGCGTCGTCCATGTCTCCTCCCCGAACCTGTGTGTCTTTCTGTGTTCCCTCGGTCTTCTGTTAGCATTCCCAGTTTAGTTCTGTTTCTTTGTGAAGCCTGCAATAAAGCAGTGATTTTGAGTTCAGCTTTTCGTCTCCGTGAGTTTTGCGTTTGGGTCCTCTTCTGCCTCCACACAGCCAGTTCATGACACCAGAAGCCATCTGGCTGCTTGATCCAGCTCTGGCTGCTGCACCGGGAAAGAGCAGTGAGGAGGTGGATTGATAAATGAAATTCATAACAAAAATTCATAATGGACTTTTTCCATTTAGGAATAATAAAAATCAGCTTTCTTTTTAATTGCTATTAACTGACAGTCAGATAACCAGCTTTTAAAAACATATTCATAAACACTTTGCAGTCAACAAAATTTGCACAGAGGTTATAGATGAAATAAAAGTATCACGTGATTTCTAGGTGTGTTTATAACTCTGTTATTGTACATATTCTGTGTTATACATCATAATCATTCCAGTCTCTTTTTTTTTTATTGATTTAATCTTTATAAAACTGTTATTTATTTATTTATTTTTGTGATTTCTGCTGCCCTATTGGTCTGGTCTCTCTTGAAAGTCTGAGAATGTGATATTCATAATAAAAGGATTTAAAAGTTTACTGCCAAAAAATGATTGCACTTCATAACAGAAATGTGCTAACTGGCTTGAAATAGATTGAAACTGTTATGAGATTGCTTCAGGGAGCAGACATGACACCGTCTTTTAGGTTTCGCCATCACTTTGTATTATGCGCACAACACCACCCTCCTCTGGCTTCCACATGAACTGCACCTTAAACATCAACTGTTTACAAATGTCATGACACAAACAAACGTTTCAATACCGTAAATCACTTTTTGGACTGCGATCACTTTTTGGCACAACATCGGCTCTGATAACATTTAAAGCGCATTGAAAAACTATTCTTTAACGCTAAAAATCCATTATCAATTGTAATTATTTATGTATTAATTTAAATTTCAGATATCATCTTCATTTTTGTAAACTGGTGAATTAATGATTTTTTAAAGAATTAAAACGACAAAGTTTGGCAATATATTTTTTGAAAAGGATGAATAAAACAGTAAAATAAAATGAGAAATATATATATATTTTTAAAAACTATGATAATTAGACGAACTTTATTTTAAATATATACAATTGATTTTCGGTGACACTGGGTGTCATGGTGATGATGACGTGTTTGAGTGCAGGTATAAAAGCAGGAGGCAAAATGGGAATTCGGGTTTCACGTTTGAGCGCAAACAGGAGCTTTTTCCCACTAGTGCTGTGAAAACTCGGATTTTTCAAACTACAGCTAACGTTTGAAAATCTTCAAGAAGGATTTGCAAAATGACTTCAAACTTCAGTCGCGAGATGCACCTGCTCTCCCTTTTCATTGAGGAGGTGATAGATCAACGCTATGGTGAGTACAGCAGGCTAATATGTCAGAGTGCTAGCAAACAAATACAACTTAGATTTTTGTCTTTTATTGTTTGGAAGTAGGACTTCATGAGTGTTAACATTTAGGATGAGATGTTTCATACTTGAGTAACATCAATTTTAACGTGTGCCAGTACACTATAAAGATGGCGCCATGTTTTTTTTAAATTGCTAAGGCATTGGAGGACGCTGACGTCAGCGCGCGGGCCGTTTTAGCATGTAGAGGGTTTGAGTTGACATGTTTGGGCTGCTGGCGCTGAGTTATACGTGAAAGTTTCATAGATTGTGAATGTGTAAAGCTGGAGAATGGAGTTTTAAAAGTTCACAGAGTCGCTGGATGAGTTTGAGATTGAAACAGTGTGTGCCTGCAATAAGGAGGTGGGAGGTTTCTCACCTAAATGTAGCTGCTTTATTCTCAAAATATCGATGCTCAACTAATATGAAGATATTACTCCTTAATGTGAATGCGTATTAAAACCTCAGTGAAAGTCCATGCAGCCTTACACAACATGAAAACTTTTACCAGGTGAAAAATGTGAAGGCTTTCATAAACAATGAGTTCTGCTGGGAGCTTCTTACTGTTTGTGTGTGGAAGAGCTTATGATGATGTAAAGCCATGTCTGCACAATTTAAATTCAGGCTTTAATTTGTGTGATCACATGATTAACGTAGACCCACGCTTTGCTTTCTCGTAGCTGATCTGGTGAGTCCAGTCACTGCACCTCAGATGGTCCTCATTAACTTGAGGAACCGTGAACTGAGCAGGAGCCATCTGAACTCCATGTCCCACCTGGTCCTCACTCTTTACCATAACCTGGTGACTGGGTCCAAGGACTTTCCTTACATACCTTTTAAAGGATGGTTCCACCGGGACCTGGTGACGACACCATTTGTCGATGTGAGGCAGAGCCAGAGAGAGAACACCACTCCTTCTCCTCCTACGGACTCACCAGCTGGCATGATGCTGCCGCCTGCGGGCTCCAGCTCTCATCCACGCTTCCTGACTCCAGTTCTTCCAGAGAAAGCAGATCTTGCTGTGCTGAAGGCAGATCGGAGGAACTGTGTCCGCACCCTGACTGTCGACGGCCTCCCCATCACAAGAGTCATCTCCACTGTTTACCGAACAGAGGACACTGAGATGAAGAACCGCTGGAGAGTAACAGACTACAGCGCGGACGGCAGAGTTCTCATTTCGGTGCTCTGCCGTTTTCTAAATATGTCGGCAAAGCGTGCTAAGAGGAAGGCGGAGGAAGAGAGCAGCATCCGGAGCCCGACTCAAGCAAGGAAGCGCTTGAGATTATAATATACAGTGAAGCATGTCGAACGTCAGCAAGCCTGAACAAAGTGGTAAGTAGTAAATAGTGCTTAAGGTTGTTTCTAAAATAATGTCCTAAAATATTTGAAAATTGTCGAGGTTTTAACTTTTATTCTTTCTTTTCTGCCTCTTGTTTCTAAAAGTCAGGAAAAAGAGTCACGCTGCGAAGAAACACCACACAGAAGATTTTCCCTCAGTAAAATGGTAAATATATTCATCTTGTTATGACGTTTGCTCACAATAACCAGGAGTGTTCACGTTGTTCTGAAGTGATTCACTCTCATTTGGTGTTATTTGGTGTTTGTCTTTGAAAGGAGAGGAGCAGTAACGACACTGGGAGACAAACAACAGGATGATCCAAAGACAACTGAGAGTGTTCAGAGCAGCGTGAACGGCCGTCACCTGAGAGCAAGACAGTCCTCGGGCCTTTGTGGTTCCCTCCAGGTACTCCAGCTTCATCCCACAGTCCAGAGAGATGCAGTTAGGTTGAATGTGAGTGTGAATGGTTGTCTGTTTCTCTGTGTTAGACTGACCTGTCCAGGTTGTACCCCCGCCTCTGGCCCCATAACAGCTGGGATGGCTCCAATCTTGAATTGGATAAGCTGAAGAAATGGATGGAAGGATGATCCAAAGAGAAACATCAAAGACCCTCTCACCAGCTTTCATTTATTAAATTTGTCTTTACTGAACGATTTCTGGTGTGTACTTGCGTTGATACTCAGACAACAGCTCGTCTTTCTGTTTGTGCTGGAAGATTCAGGCAAACACATATTACATATATAGATTGTTATATGACACAGTTTCACATTTAGTGCTATATGATAATGATAAGGTCCAGTTTAATAGTATTGCTAGTGTCTAATGAAATGAACACGTGATTTTCAGATCCAGCAAAGTGAATATTTTTCACTGTGGATAAATTACATGGAAACGTTTAATGAGTCATCAGCTATTTCACTACAAAGATGATGTGATTAAAGGTTCTCATACATGCAGGTCAGAAGTTTTGCTCCATCCTGGATGTTAAATGCTGATCAATGTTTACACATATCTGCACATTTCTAACAGCTCATTTCACAGGTCATCAGTCTCCTGACTGCATATGCAGAGTTTTATCATCACGTGTTCATGGCAGACAAACATAATTATGAATTCTTGTTTTAGTTCCATTCAGTCACTCAACATCAGGTGTCTGCTTGTCCTGAGCTGTGAGAACTACAGTGAGTTGCTTTCCTCTTTAGCTTAGTATTAATAAACCAGGTCGTAGGTGGGCACCTGCATCAAGGCGTCAAGAAGCATATTTTATTGTTTAATGGTGAAAACAATGGATTCTTGTTCATTTGTTTAATGGAAAGACTGAAAGTGCGGCCTGGTGTTGACTTACACTTATTCAAAGTGATGAAGTACCAACAGATACTAAAAGTCACAGCCTGAAACACGTCAACTGCTTTATTATTTCTAGTTATAAATAAACTGTCAGTTTATGGCCCCTGTGGCTCGATCAGGACCCTTCCGGGATGTGGAGATATTTATTATTTACTATAACTTGTGCTTATGTTGGTTTTTGCTGTGGTTTCGCTACTGTGTTTTTCTCTTTTTGCTTGTTTTTATTTTTCCAGCAGGTGATCAAACAGATTTTTAGTGTCTTCTCTCTCTTCTCCTATTTTTTTTGCTTTCCATCTCCTTCTGTTGAGCATCTTCCCAACTTCTCTTTTCTTCATCTTTCTCTTTCCCATCCCCCAGTCCTGTCCGTTCTGATTGTAATCATTTCAAAGAAAAGAAAGAAATAATAAAGAGCTAATACACTTTGACAATCAAGTGGACCAGTGTGGCAAAAGCTGTAATGATCCATTTGGGAAAATAAATCTGTTGGACTGGTAAACTAATATACGATAATAATACGGTTTGAAAAATGGCAAACATGAGAATTCTGTGTGTTTTCCTTCTTATCTGCAGACTAACAGTCCACAGGTTTGGTGCTCAGACTCTGATTTGTTCCCTGGAGATGGAGGAGAGAGAGCACAGAGGACAGCAAGGTGGAGGAGTGAAGGAGAAGGTGGTGCAGCTCAGTGTCCAATCAGGAGTGAGCATCTCTATATATGTATATAGAATATATATATTTCAAGTTTTTGTTTTGAGTTTTTGTTGTTTTTTATTTTTTAAAGCAAACACTAAAACTGTCACCCACACCTCTGAAGATAAAGATAACTAATCAGAAATAAAGGGAATATTATGATGATGAGGACACTATCAGAGGTAGTTCAGGGAACTGTTATACTTCAGATACCAGAAAAATCGTTTTTCTTTTCTTGTTTCTTTGGCTTGACTTCATGGTAGGCAAAATGAAGAAGAGTGCTTGATTGCGCCTAAGTAAGTAAAAGCTGCATGGCAAAACAACACACACCTTCACTGCAGATGCATGCACAGAAACCAGTATTTTTTGTATCTTAAATATTAAGTAGTGTGTGTACAGTAGTCAATATAATGGGATGTGTCCTAAAGCAGCGAAAGAAGAACTGACTTCTTACAGCAATTTGCAATATTTAGGATTTTATTGAACACTTTTACCTTTCAACATTTGTAACATTAGTGAGTAATGAAGCATTGCAGAATAAATAAAATAAAATACTAAAAGTCCGTTATTACACTCTTAAATCCTACTACTTATTCCTGCGTCTTTTGTGATCTTACAAAGCTTCAAATGACGCGTCGACTATTAAATTAGTCATCGACGATTTTGATAGTCACCGTAATCGTGACTCCTCGTGAACAAATATAGACACACTAATATTTCACCAGTGTTGTAACATCACATGTCGTTAGCATGGGTAAGAGAACGAAATCAATACCTCAGATGGAAGCACCTTGACTGGGTTACTTCAACATCACTGGGTGACATGTCACTTTGATGCACTGACAGTGGAATTATAGTTCAGGTGACCTGCATGCCTTTGCACTCTAAAGACACTAGAGCACCTAAAGGACGCATGGAAACATCAAGTGATACACAGATAAGACTGTTGCACAGAAATATGCAGTATCTGCACACTGTAACATGTTTAGTTGCTTTACTCAAGAGCCTGACTTCAGATGAATGACTCTGACAATCTAATTTTTCTTGCAGATTGAATGCACCTTCTGTGGGAAGTGGTACCACACAGTGTGTGTGGACTTCCCCTCTGCAGAAGGCGACTACAAATGTTGTGTTTGCTAAATAAACAGAAAAAATTGATCCCTGTTGTCTTTGCTTACTGATTGTTTTTAGTGTTGACAATCCACATTGCTGGGATTGCATCTTTCAACATGTTTGTGGGTAGATCTGGATGTACCAGGGGTAAGTGTAGCCACTCAGCCTCTACTCAATGTGATCATAGCAGCAGGTGCAGATGTGTCACAAGTTAATCTAGTAGTAGGCTATGGTATTTGGCCACAGGTGGCAGCAGTGGACTGACCTCCATTGGAGACTGTTCCAGCTGCTATGTGATAGTGTATCTGCTACAAATTGAAGATCATATGGAAGTTTTGGAAATTAACCCTTGTATTATGTTGACAAACAAAAAGGTGACATTGATTTTGTTGCGGGTCATTTTGACCCGTACTGTGTAAATCCACTCAGAATTGTCAAGAAACTGCAATAAAACAATAGCAACTTTATTTTCCATCAGATAAACATGTAGAACACAGACATACAACAGTTAGACTTTCCATAACTATTTTAGGACCCATTTGGTAAAGGTTTTTCGTTCTTATACACACACACACACACATTTCTTTTGAACTTGCCCAACGTTCTCAGTTTTTCAATGCTCAACATTTTCGATTTTGTCCACGTGATGGACAGAATGTAACTGTGTGCTTTCTGCAGGTGTACTTCTTGCATTTCTCACACAAAATGCTTGTTTTAAAACAGGAATCTTCCTAACTAAGATTTAAAACAAAAGATTTCTACGTCCCCTCCAGTCTCAAAAACAGATGACAAACCAATCGACACACCTGAGTCACTGACTTTCTTAAATCCACTCACTCTCACTGGCTCTGTTCATTACTAATCACTGTGTAACTGCTGTGAATTCACAGTAACTGCCATCTCCTTACAAATGTTCATTAGATTAACCACACTTATACAGACTTGTATATAACTACCAACTCTCCAGCCATGTTGATGGATTGCCTATATTGGCTGGAAATATTCATTTCCAGAGAAAAGACACAGATAGACTCTGCTTACAGGATGTGATGTGACAACACTAATGAAATATTGATGTGTTATATTTGTCCAAGGCGTATTTCATTGTTATGGGAAAAGAGAATATTAAAATCATGATGACCAATTGGAGTGGTGATTTCTATGACTTTGTATATATAATTTGGAATGTTGTACAAATGTAGGCCAATAAGAAATATATGATATCATTTCATTCTTTTCAAAGGTTTATTTGCATGACGCACAGACAGACACAATTGAAAGGTACAAATGTGTTGTGCATGAAACGAATTCAAACGTGCTGCAGATGTGTGTCACAAGTTGATCTGGCTGTAGGCTGTGGCACTTGGCCAGAGGTGGATGTAGCCCAGATGAAAAAATCATATTTACTCTTTATTTTAACTGTCCACATCAACAAGCGTCATATTTCCTATGAGCATTGAATGCACCTCTCAGTTCACCCCACGTGAGGGCACCTAGCTCAGCGACCAATCAGAGCCTACCCAGGCCGCATTGACCCTGTCAGCCAGGAAGTGAGGTGAAGGTGCATGGTGCTCCCGGGTTTTTTCTCATCTCAGCAAGAGGAGTGGAGGCATCTGCTACTCAAACCGAGAAATCCACGGACAAAAGAGAGGAAAAACTCAGAATTGAGAGGAAGGAAAGCCAGCCTACTTACCTGCTGGAAGTCCGGAGTCGAGTGGCTGGATGAAGGAGAGAAGCAACGTCGGTAAGACGAGTGTTATTCCGACAGAAAAAACTTGTAGAGACTTACCGTCGTGATCACGCTAATGCTAGCTCGGTGTCTCACAGGCTAACCACTCACCTTTCATCCGGAGAGCTGCTGCAATTCTGACACCATTGTGTGTTGGGCTTTTGTGAAACAGAGCAACGGTGAGCAACATGTTCTTAGCCGCTCTAAAGCTAATTTTTGTCAGTTCATTGTGAGTTTAAAGTAATCTAGAGGGTAATTTTTAGTGCATTTCTCTCTCACGAATAGGCCTATAGTGTGGAGAAATTAAGCACACTGCTTTAATGCCTCTGAACTGAACTCACATGTATATTTTGTTGCTTATTTGCACATAGTTCTGAATTTGTTATGGTGTATTGTATTTTGAATGTCAATGGTTACTTACCATAAGTATTGTTGAATTAATGTTTACATGAATAGAGAAATATTTGAGCAACTTAGATGTTTAGTTCTCATATTTGATATACTTGAAAATTGAATGTTGTACAACATAACTGTGAGATTTGATAAGATTTAAGATGTTGATGCAATGAATATGAGGTTGATGCAATATTTTGATTTTGTATTTTAACCTTAAACAATGCATCTGAAACAGACTGATTAGAATGTACATTTTATGACCTGGATTATAGGTCAGGTTTTTGGAGAGGACAGAAAAGTCCAAGGACCAGGACGATATTCTGGTTGTGATAGATGGCGAGCCAACCACTTTGAGGACGATCTACCCCAAAGAAGATACACACCCACACACTCATACATTCCAGTTACACTCACAAGGACCTTTGAAGTTGGCTATCGCCAGCTTAACTCTAAATTCTTAAAGGGCCCCAACGAATACTTTTATTTTGTTTGAGTGTGCACACTATTTATTTTAATTTATACTTTATCTGTACAAATTGGACAAATACCTGTTATACCTTGTAACAATACAAGAGTGGCTACTCAAAAGTTAACATTGTGTCCAGGTCATTATTGCTGCTCAATACTTTGGCTCCATACGAATTTGGTGTCTTCTGATTCTGGCCAGGGTCTTATTACGAGCCCAAGTAATTATTGCGCTGTAATTCACCTTTATACCTTAAAGTTGGTTACATGGAGCTGGTTGACTCAAGTCCATGTTAGTGCACAAAGTAAACTGCTCGCTTTAGTTGTGAAGCAAAAACGCTGAAACCGGAGAAATAAAACGTGCGAGGGGAACGATAACGACGACAAGAGTCTCCCGATCGTTTACTCTTGCTGTCCTGTGAACAACATCGGCGTGGTGTTAATTGTTTGCTGTTTTCGCGATCGCATCGCGCATGAGGATATCACCAGGTAAACTCGCCACATTTTTAAACATTTTGTTGTTCAACAGCATCAAGACTGACGGAGTGTGTTTGAGATAACCTCACAAGTGTCACAGATGACACATTTGGCGTTTTTTTTTTTTGCTGGCTTGTCGGTAGCAGCTCCTGAAACGCAAGACTGCCACACATCTGTTCGACCAACGCCAGTTGATCTAAACGCCAGTAGATCTGGAACACCGGCGCACTCGTGCGTCTGAGGAGACGCGGACTGCGAACTGCTCTTCCTGGGATCTTCCTTTCCAATGTACGCTCACTCAGGAATAAGATAGACGCGCTGGCCCTGATGAGAAGCATGAACAGAGACTTTGCCTCCTCCTGTGTCTTATGTTTTACGGAGTCGTGGCTCTGTGAGGACATCCCGGACAGCGCGCTCAAGCTGGAGGGCTTTCATCTGCTGTGCGCGGACCGGCAGGCCTCTCTCTCTGGTAAGACCAAAGGTGGAGGTGTCTGCTTCTACATTAATAGTGGCTGGTGCACAGATGTAACAGTGATTGCTCAGCACTGCTCTTCCTCTCTGGAATACCTTTTTATTCACTGCAAACCGTTTTATTCTCCGCGGGAGTTTGCTTCATTCATCCTGGCCGCTGTTTACATCCCGCCAGATGCGGATGCGCAGGCAGCTCAGTGCGCACTCGCGGAGCAGATACTGCACATGGAGCGGACATTCCCGGACTCTCTCATCATTGCTCTAGGGGACTTTAACAAAGCCAATCTGAGCCATGAGCTTCCCAAATACAAGCAGTATATTAAATGCCCGAGCAGAGAGGAGAGGACATTAGACCACTGTTACAGCACGATCAGCGGGGCCTATCGTGCGGTGCCCCGCGCTTCACTCGGACTTTCTGACCACGTCATGATCCACCTAATCCCCGCGTACAGACAGAGGCTGAAGCTCTCCAAACCTGTCGTGAGGACCAAAAAACTGTGGAGCAACGAGGCTGTGGAGGAGCTTCGCACGTGTTTGGAGTCTACAGACTGGGACACAATGAAGGCTGCTTCTAACAGCTTGGACGAGTTTACGGACACTGTCACCTCCTATATCCACTTCTGTGAGGACAGCATTGTGCCATCACGCACCAGGGTGAGTTATAACAATGACAAACCCTGGTTTACTCCTAAACTCAAAAAGCTGTGGCTGGAAAAGAGAAAGGCGTTCAGAAGCGGAGACAGGGACTGCTACAGAGAGGCCAAGTACAGGTTCACTAAAGAAGTGGACATTGCTAAACACCAGCACTCTGAGAAGATGCAGCAGCAGATCTCAGAGAATGACTCGGCCTCTGTGTGGAAAGGTTTTAGGAATATCACCAACTACAAGCCTAAAACCCCCCCACTCCACTGATGACTTGCTCTTGGCCAACACCCTTAACGACTTTTACTGCCGTTTTGACGAGCCATCAGGCAGCCTTCACACCTCCAACGGCCCCAACAATAGAGACACTTTGGACACTCATTCCCCCACCTCTCCCCCCTCCATAGAGCCATCACCACCTTCAAACACTTCACCTACAACACCCCCCTCCTCACCCCACACCAAAGAGGATTTCACACCACCTCCTCCCACCACAACTCTTCATATTCATGAAGCAGGTGTGAGGAAGCAGTTTAAGAGTCTGAATGCTCGAAAAGCTCCCGGCCCAGACGGTGTGTCTCCTGCCACCCTCAGACACTGTGCAAACGAGCTGGCCCCAGTGTTTTCTGGCATTTTCAACTCCTCACTGCAGGCATGTCATGTGCCTGCCTGCTTCAAGTCCTCTACCATAATCCCTGTCCCCAAGAAACCTAGGATCACTGGGCTAAATGACTACAGACCTGTGGCTCTGACATCTGTGGTCATGAAGTCATTTGAGCGCCTGGTTCTCTCCTATCTCAAGACCCTCACGGCCCCCCTCCTGGACCCCCTGCAGTTTGCATACAGAGCCAACAGGTCTGTAGATGACGCCATCAACATGGCTCTACACTTCATCCTGCAGCATCTGGACTCCCCAGGAACCTACGCCAGGATCCTGTTTGTGGACTTCAGCTCTGCGTTCAACACCATCCTTCCAGACCATCTCCAAGGCAAGCTTTCCCAGATGAATGTGCCTGATCCCATCTGCCGGTGGATCACTGACTTCCTGACGGACAGGAAGCAGCATGTGAGGCTGGGAAAGAATGTCTCGGACTCCCGGACCATCAGCACCGGCTCCCCTCAGGGCTGTGTTCTTTCTCCTCTGCTCTTCTCCCTGTATACCAACTGCTGCACCTCCACCCACCAGTCTGTCAAGCTAATCAAGTTTGCAGATGACACCACCGTTATTGGACTCATCTCGGACGGGGATGAGTCTGCCTACAGGAGGGAGGTTGAACGTCTGGTGTCCTGGTGCAGCCACAACAACCTGGTGCTGAATGCCCAGAAGACAGTGGAGATTATTGTGGACTTCAGGAAGCACACAGCTCCACTCCCCCCCATCATCCTGACTGACACCCCCATCACCTCTGTGGACTCATTCCGCTTCCTGGGTACCACCATCACCCAGGACCTGAAGTGGGAGCCCACCATCACCTCCGTCATTAAGAAAGCCCAGCAGAGGATGTACTTCCTGAGGCAGCTGAAGAAATTCAACCTGCCAACACGGACGATGATGCAATTCTACACTGCAATCATCGAGTCCATCCTCACCTCCTCCATCACCGTGTGGTACGCTGGAGCCACTATCAGGGACAAACAGAGACTGCAGCGTGTTGTGCGCTCTGCTGAGAAGGTGATTGGCTGCAGACTCCCATCTCTGCAGGACCTGTACACCTCCAGGACACTGGGGCGTGCAGCTCGGATCTCAGCTGACCCTTCTCACCCTGGACACAGTCTGTTTGACCTGCTCCCCTCAGGCAGGAGGCTCCGGTCCATTCGCACCAGAACCTCTCGCCATAAGAACAGTTTCTTCCCCTCTGCTGTTGGACACATGAACAATAACCATATGACTGTTCCCACCACTAACACATGACCCTACGCTGTGTTCACTGCATCATTCCATGTTTGGCACTGATCACCACCTGCACTCATGTATATATCATGTATATATCTATCTACTTAGCACTTTTAATTCTTATTCTTATTTTTATTTTCATGTCTATTTAAGCGTAATTTATGACAGTATGTTTGCACTGAAGCACCGCAGCAATTTCCTAATGTTGTAAACCTGCTCAACATTTGGCAATAAAACCCTTTCTGATTCTGATTCTGATTCTGAAAAGAAAAGAGACAGAGATGTGTGTTTTCTGTTAATACCATAATTGCAGTCATCTTAAACAAACATGACATTTCTTTGGCACGATTGCTTTTTCGCTGATTTGAAACTTTAATGTGTGGTACAACAATTCTTCTAGTTAAATAATTCTACAAGAATTATTTAACAGAGGATAGAAAAAAAATACATTGTGTCAAGTTCCCTGATTAAATGGGCTGTCTGTGTAAAAAGCATAAATGGCTGTTTGTCTTGGTGTATTGGTCTTTTGCCAGCATGGCAAACTAGATCAATCTGCTGGGACATCTGATTTTAGGACAATCACTTGCTTTTCCAAAGGACACTGACAACCAGACATTAGATGCCACAGCCCTGGCCCACGGTATCCCCCCCATGCATGCGGTGGGCCTTCTGTAGAAAGAGAGCAGCTTAATGAAGGTGACAAGGTGAAAATAGGATGATTGATGTGCCGGTGCTGTGAGGGCATGTATAACACCACCTACCCAAGTGTTGAATATAAGGAGGCTTTGAAGAATCTACAATAATTGTGTGTTGTTTGTACATGAATCACAATGTGTTACTTCAGAGGTGTGATGTTTTCAGGGGTTTTTTTCTGCGCTGCAGAAAATTGTAAAACTACTGTGAACTTGGTGGATCTGTCCAGATCTTTGACTGGAAACTATTTCTATGAATGAGTGGTTCAAAAATGTGTAAGTGAAAAGCTGCCATATTTCAGGTCCCAAAGTCAAACGAACACTGAGGGATCACTGAGAGCTAAAAACGGTCTAACTTCTTTCATCTTTAATAAAATGATCAGTGTTGCTGCTTTACCAGGTTTAACAATTAAGTTTAACATCCAGGCATCCATGAAAACAGAGTTTATTCAATTTAACTGAGTTAGAGGTTAGCAGGAAGTTAGCTCGCTAGTTTCCACCTAAACATGATCATCATAATCAGTGTTACTAATTCATACACTGCTTTATCATCTAGACTTTTTGTCTCATCCAGCACCATGATGAGGTCCAGTTTTTATTTCATCTTTGATTTTTCAGCTGCTGTGCCTGAGCAGCCTCCCAGAGACCCTTTGTTGCAGTTAGTCTTCCTCCAGATGTCATGGTCCTGGGCCATGTTGGCCCAGTATTCTTAGTTTTCATGTATTTTTGTATTTTGTTCCTTATTTAGGCCATGCTTCCTGGGTTGCCCTGTTACGTTGTTCCTTATGTGTTTTCCCCTTGTGACTCTTACCCCCTGTGTGCCCCTCTGTGTATTTGAACCCTCGTCTCTCCTTGTGTTTTATTCCATGTTTTCCCCAGCCCGTTATGTCTGTGTTCTCCCCGTGCTCTCTCTCCTCCTGTCTGAACCTCTGTGTACTTCCTGTTTGACTTTGACAGTCTCTCGTCAGTATGCGTCATGTTGTGTTCACTCCTGCCCTGTCTCGTTACGATTATCTGTGTCAGCTGTGTTCCCCGTGTGCTCCCACTTCCCTCGTTAACCCTCTGTGTATTTATGTGCATGTCTCCCTCAGTTCAGTGTCGCGTCGTCAATGTCTCCTCCCCGAACCTGTGTGTCTTTCTGTGTTCCCTCGGTCTTCTGTTAGCATTCCCAGTTTAGTTCTGTTTCTTTGTGAAGCCTGCAATAAAGCAGTGATTTTGAGTTCAGCTTTTCGTCTCCGTGAGTTTTGCGTTTGGGTCCTCTTCTGCCTCCACACAGCCAGTTCATGACACCAGAAGCCATCTGGCTGCTTGATCCAGCTCTGGCTGCTGCACCGGGAAAGAGCAGTGAGGAGGTGGATTGATAAATGAAATTCATAACAAAAATTCATAATGGACTTTTTCCATTTAGGAATAATAAAAATCAGCTTTCTTTTTAATTGCTATTAACTGACAGTCAGATAACCAGCTTTTAAAAACATATTCATAAACACTTTGCAGTCAACAAAATTTGCACAGAGGTTATAGATGAAATAAAAGTATCACGTGTTTTTCTAGGTGTGTTTATAACTCTGTTATTGTACATATTGTGTTATACATCATAATCATTCCAGTCTTTTTTTTTTTTTTTACTGTTTTAATCTTTATAAAACTGTTATTTATTTATTTATTTTTGTGATTTCTGCTGCCCTATTGGTCTGGTCTCTCTTGAAAGTCTGAGAATGTGATATTCATAATAAAAGGATTTAAAAGTTTACTGCCAAAAAATGATTGCACTTCATAACAGAAATGTGCTAACTGGCTTGAAATAGATTGAAACTGTTATGAGATTGCTTCAGGGAGCAGACATGACACCGTCTTTTAGGTTTCGCCATCACTTTGTATTATGCGCACAACACCACCCTCCCCTGGCTTCCACATGAACTGCACCTTAAACATCAACTGTTTACAAATGTCATGACACAAACAAACGTTTCAATACCGTAAATCACTTTTTGGACTGCGATCACTTTTTGGCACAACATCGGCTCTGATAACATTTAAAGCGCATTGAAAAACTATTCTTTAACGCTAAAAATCAATTATCAATTGTAATTATTTATGTATTAATTTAAATTTCAGATATCATCTTCATTTTTGTAAACTGGTGAATTAATGATTTTTTAAATAATTAAAACGACAAAGTTTGGCAATATATTTTTTGAAAAGGATGAATAAAACAGTAAAATAAAATGAGAAATATATATATATTTTTAAAAACTATGATAATTAGACGAACTTTATTTTAAATATATACAATTGATTTTCGGTGACACTGGGTGTCATGGTGATGATGACGTGTTTGAGTGCAGGTATAAAAGCAGGAGGCAAAATTGGAATTCGGGTTTCACGTTTGAGCGCAAACAGGAGCTTTTTCCCACTAGTGCTGTGAAAACTCGGATTTTTCAAACTACAGCTAACGTTTGAAAATCTTCAAGAAGGATTTGCAAAATGACTTCAAACTTCAGTCGCGAGATGCACCTGCTCTCCCTTTTCATTGAGGAGGTGCTAGATCAACGCTATGGTGAGTACAGCAGGCTAATATGTCAGAGTGCTAGCAAACAAATACAACTTAGATTTTTGTCTTTTATTGTTTGGAAGTAGGACTTCATGAGTGTTAACATTTAGGATGAGATGTTTCATACTTGAGTAACATCAATTTTAACGTGTGCCAGTACACTATAAAGATGGCGCCATGTTTTTTTTTAATTGCTAAGGCATTGGAGGACGCTGACGTCAGCGCGCGGGCCGTTTTAGCATGTAGAGGGTTTGAGTTGACATGTTTGGGCTGCTGGCGCTGAGTTATACGTGAAAGTTTCATAGATTGTGAATGTGTAAAGCTGGAGAATGGAGTTTTAAAAGTTCACAGAGTCGCTGGATGAGTTTGAGATTGAAACAGTGTGTGCCTGCAATAAGGAGGTGGGAGGTTTCTCACCTAAATGTAGCTGCTTTATTCTCAAAATATCGATGCTCAACTAATATGAAGATATTACTCCTTAATGTGAATGCGTATTAAAACCTCAGTGAAAGTCCATGCAGCCTTACACAACATGAAAACTTTTACCAGGTGAAAAATGTGAAGGCTTTCATAAACAATGAGTTCTGCTGGGAGCTTCTTACTGTTTGTGTGTGGAAGAGCTTATGATGATGTAAAGCCATGTCTGCACAATTTAAATTCAGGCTTTAATTTGTGTGATCACATGATTAACGTAGACCCACGCTTTGCTTTCTCGTAGCTGATCTGGTGAGTCCAGTCACTGCACCTCAGATGGTCCTCATTAACTTGAGGAACCGTGAACTGAGCAGGAGCCATCTGAACTCCATGTCCCACCTGGTCCTCACTCTTTACCATAACCTGGTGACTGGGTCCAAGGACTTTCCTTACATACCTTTTAAAGGATGGTTCCACCGGGACCTGGTGACGACACCATTTGTCGATGTGAGGCAGAGCCAGAGAGAGAACACCACTCCTTCTCCTCCTACGGACTCACCAGCTGGCATGATGCTGCCGCCTGCGGGCTCCAGCTCTCATCCACGCTTCCTGACTCCAGTTCTTCCAGAGAAAGCAGATCTTGCTGTGCTGAAGGCAGATCGGAGGAACTGTGTCCGCACCCTGACTGTCGACGGCCTCCCCATCACAAGAGTCATCTCCGCTGTTTACCGAACAGAGGACACTGAGATGAAGAACCGCTGGAGAGTAACAGACTACAGCGCGGACGGCAGAGTTCTCATTTCGGTGCTCTGCCGTTTTCTAAATATGTCGGCAAAGCGTGCTAAGAGGAAGGCGGAGGAAGAGAGCAGCATCCGGAGCCCGACTCAAGCAAGGAAGCGCTTGAGATTATAATATACAGTGAAGCATGTCGAACGTCAGCAAGCCTGAACAAAGTGGTAAGTAGTAAATAGTGCTTAAGGTTGTTTCTAAAATAATGTCCTAAAATATTTGAAAATTGTCGAGGTTTTAACTTTTATTCTTTCTTTTCTGCCTCTTGTTTCTAAAAGTCAGGAAAAAGAGTCACGCTGCGAAGAAACACCACACAGAAGATTTTCCCTCAGTAAAATGGTAAATATATTCATCTTGTTATGACGTTTGCTCACAATAACCAGGAGTGTTTCTGAAGCGATTCACTCTCATTTGGTGTTATTTGATCCAAAGACAACTGAGGGTCTTCAGAGCAGCGTGAACGGCCGTCACCTGAGAGCAAGACAGTCCTCGGGCCTTTGTGGTTCCCTCCAGGTACTCCAGCTTCATCCCACAGTCCAGAGAGATGCAGTTAGGTTGAATGTGAGTGTGAATGGTTGTCTGTTTCTCTGTGTTAGACTGACCTGTCCAGGTTGTACCCCCGCCTCTGGCCCCATAACAGCTGGGATGGCTCCAATCTTGAATTGGTGAAGCAGAAGAAATGGATGGAAGGATGATCCAAAGAGAAACATTGAAGGCCCTCTCACATAAAAAGATAAGAACTCATTTTACACATTGTTGAAACATCCTGAAAGTTATTTGTTGTGTTTAGAAACTTGTTGAACTGTCATTAGAGTTTGTTTCGACTTGTTGTTCATTTCTTATTCGGTTCAGCTGTGTTTCTATGTGTCCTTAGTTCCCATAATCAGCCTCCTGTGTGTAAATATTGTGTCAGTCTCCCTTTGTCCCTTGTCAGAGTGTTAGTCTCCGTCCCCTCGTGTTTCCTTGCCTCAGTAGTTCTGTTTCCTACAGTTTTCCCCCAGTATAGGTTTTGGTTAGACTTTTTCAGTTCCCTTTGTCAGTCTTTGTATTTGGTATTTCCTCATCAGTCTCATCACTTTCCTCTCCAGAAAGAAAACAATAAAAAGACCTGAAGAGACGTCTATGCAAACGCTCTCATTGTGAAAGATAAGTATACATCCAACTAATCTGTGACTCTGTCACAGCTCTGATCAGCAATTCTTTCAGGTTTGTCTGTTTTGATGATGTTATTAATTATTATCCTTTATCCAGGATTTTCTCCTCCTTGAATCGCTACCTTATCGTGGTGGAGGGGTTTGTGTGTCCCAGGGATCCCAGGGGCTATGTTGTCTGGGGGCTTTTGCCCCCTGGTAGGGTCTCCCATGGCAAATTGGTCCTGGGTGAGGGACCAGACAAAGAGCGATTCAGAAGACCCTTATGAAAAGAATATCGAGGGAACAGTTTACCCTGCCCGGGATAGGGTTACCGGGGCCCCGCCCTGGAGCCAGGCCCGGGGAGGGTGCCCGAGGGCGAGCGTCTGGTGGCCGGGCCTTAGTCCATGGGGCCCGGCCGGGCACAGCCCGAAGAGGAGACATGGGCCCATCCTCCCGCAGGCCCACCACCCGCAGGAGGCGCCATAGGGGTCGGATGCATTGTGTGCCGGGTGGCGGCCAGGAGCGGAGGCCCTGGCGGACCGACCCCCGGCTGCCAAGACTGGCAATAGGGACATGGAATGTCACCTCTCTGGTGGGGAAGGAGCCTGAGTTAGTGCGTGAGGTTGAGAGGTACCGGCTAGATATAGTCGGGCTAGGGCTGGGCGATATATCAAAAATTTATCGTTACCGAAATTTATGACTCTCATCGACGTCATTTTGCCCATGTCGGTAAATTCGGTATTTAAAAAAAAAAGAAAAGGCATGTGCAGGTTGGCGATGTTCATGTCCCTTTAAGACGCTGTGCTACGTTACAGACTTGACGGGGTGTCAGGAAAAAGAGCCAAGATGAGAAGAAACACCACACAGAAGATTTTCCCTCAGTAAAATGGTAAATATATTCATCTTGTTATGACGTTTGCTCACAATAACCAGGAGTGTTCACGTTGTTCTGAAGTGATTCACTCTCATTTGGTGTTATTTGGTGTTTGTCTTTGAAAGGAGAGGAGCAGTAACGACACTGGGAGACAAACAACAGGATGATCCAAAGACAACTGAGAGTGTTCAGAGCAGCGTGAACGGCCGTCACCTGAGAGCAAGACAGTCCTCGGGCCTTTGTGGTTCCCTCCAGGTACTCCAGCTTCATCCCACAGTCCAGAGAGATGCAGTTAGGTTGAATGTGAGTGTGAATGGTTGTCTGTTTCTCTGTGTTAGACTGACCTGTCCAGGTTGTACCCCCGCCTCTGGCCCCATAACAGCTGGGATGGCTCCAATCTTGAATTGGATAAGCTGAAGAAATGGATGGAAGGATGATCCAAAGAGAAACATCAAAGGCCCTCTCACCAGCTTTCATTTATTAAATTTGTCTTTACTGAACGATTTCTGGTGTGTACTTGCGTTGATACTCAGACAACAGCTCGTCTTTCTGTTTGTGCTGGAAGATTCAGGCAAACACATATTACATATATAGATTGTTATATGACACAGTTTCACATTTAGTGCTATATGATAATGATAAGGTCCAGTTTAATAGTATTGCTAGTGTCTAATGAAATGAACACGTGATTTTCAGATCCAGCAAAGTGAATATTTTTCACTGTGGATAAATTACATGGAAACGTTTAATGAGTCATCAGCTATTTCACTACAAAGATGATGTGATTAAAGGTTCTCATACATGCAGGTCAGAAGTTTTGCTCCATCCTGGATGTTAAATGCTGATCAGTGTTTACACATATCTGCACATTTCTAACAGCTCATTTCACAGGTCATCAGTCTCCTGACTGCATATGCAGAGTTTTATCATCACGTGTTCATGGCAGACAAACATAATTATGAATTCTTGTTTTAGTTCCATTCAGTCACTCAACATCAGGTGTCTGCTTGTCCTGAGCTGTGAGAACTACAGTGAGTTGCTTTCCTCTTTAGCTTAGTATTAATAAACCAGGTCGTAGGTGGGCACCTGCATCAAGGAGTCAAGAAGCATATTTTATTGTTTAATGGTGAAAACAATGGATTCTTGTTCATTTGTTTAATGGAAAGACTGAAAGTGCGGCCTGGTGTTGACTTACACTTATTCAAAGTGATGAAGTACCAACAGATACTAAAAGTCACAGCCTGAAACACGTCAACTGCTTTATTATTTCTAGTTATAAATAAACTGTCAGTTTATGGCCCCTGTGGCTCGATCAGGACCCTTCCGGGATGTGGAGATATTTATTATTTACTATAACTTGTGCTTATGTTGGTTTTTGCTGTGGTTTCGCTACTGTGTTTTTCTCTTTTTGCTTGTTTTTATTTTTCCAGCAGGTGATCAAACAGATTTTTAGTGTCTTCTCTCTCTTCTCCTATTTTTTTTGCTTTCCATCTCCTTCTGTTGAGCATCTTCCCAACTTCTCTTTTCTTCATCTTTCTCTTTCCCATCCCCCAGTCCTGTCCGTTCTGATTGTAATCATTTCAAAGAAAAGAAAGAAATAATAAAGAGCTAATACACTTTGACAATCAAGTGGACCAGTGTGGCAAAAGCTGTAATGATCCATTTGGGAAAATAAATCTGTTGGACTGGTAAACTAATATACGATAATAATACGGTATGAAAAATGGCAAACATGAGAATTCTGTGTGTTTTCCTTCTTATCTGCAGACTAACAGTCCACAGGTTTGGTGCTCAGACTCCCTGGAGTTGGAGGAGAGAGAGCACAGAGGACAGCAAGGTGGAGGAGTGAAGGAGAAGGTGGTGCAGCTCAGTGTCCAATCAGGAGTGAGCATCTCTATATATGTATATAGAATATATATATTTCAAGTTTTTGTTTTGAGTTTTTGTTGTTTTTTGTTTTTTAAAGCAAACACTAAAACTGTCACCCACACCTCTGAAGATAAAGATAACTAATCATAAATAAAGGGAATATTATGATGATGAGGACACTATCAGAGGTAGTTCAGGGAACTGTTATACTTCAGATACCAGAAAAATCGTTTTTCTTTTCTTGTTTCTTTGGCTTGACTTCATGGTAGGCAAAATGAAGAAGAGTGCTTGATTGCGCCTAAGTAAGTAAAAGCTGCATGGCAAAACAACACACACCTTCACTGCAGATGCATGCACAGAAACCAGTATTTTTTTGTATCTTAAATATTAAGTAGTGTGTGTACAGTAGTCAATATAATGGGATGTGTCCTAAAGCAGCGAAAGAAGAACTGACTTCTTACAGCAATTTGCAATATTTAGGATTTTATTGAACACTTTTACCTTTCAACATTTGTAACATTAGTGAGTAATGAAGCATTGCAGAATAAATAAAATAAAATACTAAAAGTCCGTTATTACACTCTTAAATCCTACTACTTATTCCTGCGTCTTTTGTGATCTTACAAAGCTTCAAATGACGCGTCGACTATTAAATTAGTCATCGACGATTTTGATAGTCACCGTAATCGTGACTCCTCGTGAACAAATATAGACACACTAATATTTCACCAGTGTTGTAACATCACATGTCGTTAGCATGGGTAAGAGAACGAAATCAATACCTCAGATGGAAGCACCTTGACTGGGTTACTTCAACATCACTGGGTGACATGTCACTTTGATGCACCGACAGTGGAATTATAGTTCAGGTGACCTGCATGCCTTTGCACTCTAAAGACACTAGAGCACCTAAAGGACGCATGGAAACATCAAGTGATACACAGATAAGACTGTTGCACAGAAATATGCAGTATCTGCACACTGTAACATGTTTAGTTGCTTTACTCAAGAGCCTGACTTCAGATGAATGACTCTGACAATCTAATTTTTCTTGCAGATTGAATGCACCTTCTGTGGGAAGTGGTACCACACAGTGTGTGTGGACTTCCCCTCTGCAGAAGGCGACTACAAATGTTGTGGTTGCTAAATAAACAGAAAAAATTGATCCCTGTTGTCTTTGCTTACTGATTGTTTTTAGTGTTGACAATCCACATTGCTGGGATTGCATCTTTCAACATGTTTGTGGGTAGATCTGGATGTACCAGGGGTAAGTGTAGCCACTCAGCCTCTACTCAATGTGATCATAGCAGCAGGTGCAGATGTGTCACAAGTTAATCTAGTAGTAGGCTATGGTATTTGGCCACAGGTGGCAGCAGTGGACTGACCTCCATTGGAGACTGCTCCAGCTGCTATGTGATAGTGTATCTGCTACAAATTGAAGATCATATGGAAGTTTTGGAAATTAACCCTTGTATTATGTTGACAAACAAAAAGGTGACATTGATTTTGTTGCGGGTCATTTTGACCCGTACTGTGTAAATCCACTCAGAATTGTCAAGAAACTGCAATAAAACAATAGCAACTTTATTTTCCATCAGATAAACATGTAGAACACAGACATACAACAGTTAGACTTTCCATAACTATTTTAGGAACCATTTGGTAAAGGTTTTTCGTTCTTATACACACACACACACACACACATTTCTTTTGAACTTGCCCAACGTTCTCAGTTTTTCAATGCTCAACATTTTCGATTTTGTCCACGTGATGGACAGAATGTAACTGTGTGCTTTCTGCAGGTGTACTTCTTGCATTTCTCACACAAAATGCTTGTTTTAAAACAGGAATCTTCCTAACTAAGATTTAAAACAAAAGATTTCTACGTCCCCTCCAGTCTCAAAAACAGATGACAAACCAATCGACACACCTGAGTCACTGACTTTCTTAAATCCACTCACTCTCACTGGCTCTGTTCATTACTAATCACTGTGTAACTGCTGTGAATTCACAGTAACTGCCATCTCCTTACAAATGTTCATTAGATTAACCACACTTATACAGACTTGTATATAACTACCAACTCTCCAGCCATGTTGATGGATTGCCTATATTGGCTGGAAATATTCATTTCCAGAGAAAAGACACAGATAGACTCTGCTTACAGGATGTGATGTGACAACACTAATGAAATATTGATGTGTTATATTTGTCCAAGGCGTATTTCATTGTTATGGGAAAAGAGAATATTAAAATCATGATGACCAATTGGAGTGGTGATTTCTATGACTTTGTATATATAATTTGGAATGTTGTACAAATGTAGGCCAATAAGAAATATATGATATCATTTCATTCTTTTCAAAGGTTTATTTGCATGACGCACAGACAGACACAATTGAAAGGTACAAATGTGTTGTGCATGAAACGAATTCAAACGTGCTGCAGATGTGTGTCACAAGTTGATCTGGCTGTAGGCTGTGGCAGTTGGCCAGAGGTGGAGCTGGTTGACTCAAGTCCATGTTAGTGCACAAAGTAAACTGCTCGCTTTAGTTCTGAAGCAAAAACGCTGAAACCGGAGAAATAAAACGTGCGAGGGGAACGATAACGACGACAAGAGTCTCCCGATCGTTTACTCTTGCTGTCCTGTGAACAACATCGGCGTGGTGTTAATTGTTTGCTGTTTTCGCGATCGCATCGCGCATGAGGATATCACCAGGTAAACTCGCCACATTTTTAAACATTTTGTTGTTCAACAGCATCAAGACTGACGGAGTGTGTTTGAGATAACCTCACAAGTGTCACAGATGACACATTTGGCGTTTTTTTTGCTGGCTTGTCGGTAGCAGCTCCTGAAACGCAAGACTGCCACACATCTGTTCGACCAACGCCAGTTGATCTAAACGCCAGTAGATCTGGAACACCGGCGCACTCGTGCGTCTGAGGAGACGCGGACTGCGAACTGCTCTTCCTGGGATCTTCCTTTCCAATGTACGCTCACTCAGGAATAAGATAGACGAGCTGGCCCTGATGAGAAGCATGAACAGAGACTTTGCCTCCTCCTGTGTCTTATGTTTTACGGAGTCGTGGCTCTGTGAGGACATCCCGGACAGCGCGCTCAAGCTGGAGGGCTTTCATCTGCTGTGCGCGGACCGGCAGGCCTCTCTCTCTGGTAAGACCAAAGGTGGAGGTGTCTGCTTCTACATTAATAGTGGCTGGTGCACAGATGTAACAGTGATTGCTCAGCACTGCTCTTCCTCTCTGGAATACCTTTTTATTCACTGCAAACCGTTTTATTCTCCGCGGGAGTTTGCTTCATTCATCCTGGCCGCTGTTTACATCCCGCCAGATGCGGATGCGCAGGCAGCTCAGTGCGCACTCGCGGAGCAGATACTGCACATGGAGCGGACATTCCCGGACTCTCTCATCATTGCTCTTGGGGACTTTAACAAAGCCAATCTGAGCCATGAGCTTCCCAAATACAAGCAGTATATTAAATGCCCGAGCAGAGAGGAGAGGACATTAGACCACTGTTACAGCACGATCAGCGGGGCCTATCGTGCGGTGCCCCGCGCTTCACTCGGACTTTCTGACCACGTCATGATCCACCTAATCCCCGCGTACAGACAGAGGCTGAAGCTCTCCAAACCTGTCGTGAGGACCAAAAAACTGTGGAGCAACGAGGCTGTGGAGGAGCTTCGCACGTGTTTGGAGTCTACAGACTGGGACACAATGAAGGCTGCTTCTAACAGCTTGGACGAGTTTACGGACACTGTCACCTCCTATATCCACTTCTGTGAGGACAGCATTGTGCCATCACGCACCAGGGTGAGTTATAACAATGACAAACCCTGGTTTACTCCTAAACTCAAAAAGCTGTGGCTGGAAAAGAGAAAGGCGTTCAGAAGCGGAGACAGGGACTGCTACAGAGAGGCCAAGTACAGGTTCACTAAAGAAGTGGACATTGCTAAACACCAGCACTCTGAGAAGATGCAGCAGCAGATCTCAGAGAATGACTCGGCCTCTGTGTGGAAAGGTTTTAGGAATATCACCAACTACAAGCCTAAAACCCCCCACTCCACTGATGACTTGCTCTTGGCCAACACCCTTAACGACTTTTACTGCCGTTTTGACGAGCCATCAGGCAGCCTTCACACCTCCAACGGCCCCAACAATAGAGACACTTTGGACACTCATTCCCCCACCTCTCCCCCCTCCATAGAGCCATCACCACCTTCAAACACTTCACCTACAACACCCCCCTCCTCACCCCACACAAAAGAGGATTTCACACCACCTCCTCCCACCACAACTCTTCATATTCATGAAGCAGGTGTGAGGAAGCACTTTAAGAGTCTGAATGCTCGAAAAGCTCCCGGCCCAGACGGTGTGTCTCCTGCCACCCTCAGACACTGTGCAAACGAGCTGGCCCCAGTGTTTTCTGGCATTTTCAACTCCTCACTGCAGGCATGTCATGTGCCTGCCTGCTTCAAGTCCTCTACCATAATCCCTGTCCCCAAGAAACCTAGGATCACTGGGCTAAATGACTACAGACCTGTGGCTCTGACATCTGTGGTCATGAAGTCATTTGAGCGCCTGGTTCTCTCCTATCTCAAGACCCTCACGGCCCCCCTCCTGGACCCCCTGCAGTTTGCATACAGAGCCAACAGGTCTGTAGATGACGCCATCAACATGGCTCTACACTTCATCCTGCAGCATCTGGACTCCCCAGGAACCTACGCCAGGATCCTGTTTGTGGACTTCAGCTCTGCGTTCAACACCATCCTTCCCGACCATCTCCAAGGCAAGCTTTCCCAGATGAATGTGCCTGATCCCATCTGCCGGTGGATCACTGACTTCCTGACGGACAGGAAGCAGCATGTGAGGCTGGGAAAGAATGTCTCGGACTCCCGGACCATCAGCACCGGCTCCCCTCAGGGCTGTGTTCTTTCTCCTCTGCTCTTCTCCCTGTATACCAACTGCTGCACCTCCACCCACCAGTCTGTCAAGCTAATCAAGTTTGCAGATGACACCACCGTTATTGGACTCATCTCGGACGGGGATGAGTCTGCCTACAGGAGGGAGGTTGAACGTCTGGTGTCCTGGTGCAGCCACAACAACCTGGTGCTGAATGCCCAGAAGACAGTGGAGATTATTGTGGACTTCAGGAAGCACACAGCTCCACTCCCCCCCATCATCCTGACTGACACCCCCATCACCTCTGTGGACTCATTCCGCTTCCTGGGTACCACCATCACCCAGGACCTGAAGTGGGAGCCCACCATCACCTCCGTCATTAAGAAAGCCCAGCAGAGGATGTACTTCCTGAGGCAGCTGAAGAAATTCAACCTGCCAACACGGACGATGATGCAATTCTACACTGCAATCATCGAGTCCATCCTCACCTCCTCCATCACCGTGTGGTACGCTGGAGCCACTATCAGGGACAAACAGAGACTGCAGCGTGTTGTGCGCTCTGCTGAGAAGGTGATTGGCTGCAGACTCCCATCTCTGCAGGACCTGTACACCTCCAGGACACTGGGGCATGCAGCTCGGATCTCAGCTGACCCTTCTCACCCTGGACACAGTCTGTTTGACCTGCTCCCCTCAGGCAGGAGGCTCCGGTCCATTCGCACCAGAACCTCTCGCCATAAGAACAGTTTCTTCCCCTCTGCTGTTGGACACATGAACAATAACCATATGACTGTTCCCACCACTAACACATGACCCTACGCTGTGTTCACTGCATCATTCCATGTTTGGCACTGATCACCACCTGCACTCATGTATATATCATGTATATATCTATCTACTTAGCACTTTTAATTCTTATTCTTATTTTTATTTTCATGTCTATTTAAGCGTAATTTATGACAGTATGTTTGCACTGAAGCACCGCAGCAATTTCCTAATGTTGTAAACCTGCTCAACATTTGGCAATAAAACCCTTTCTGATTCTGATTCTGATTCTGAAAAGAAAAGAGACAGAGATGTGTGTTTTCTGTTAATACCATAATTGCAGTCATCTTAAACAAACATGACATTTCTTTGGCACGATTGCTTTTTCGCTGATTTGAAACTTTAATGTGTGGTACAACAATTCTTCTAGTTAAATAATTCTACAAGAATTATTTAACAGAGGATAGAAAAAAAATACATTGTGTCAAGTTCCCTGGTTAAATGGGCTGTCTGTGTAAAAAGCGTAAATGGCTGTTTGTCTTGGTGTATTGGTCTTTTGCCAGCATGGCAAACTAGATCAGTCTGCTGGGACATCTGATTTTAGGACAATCACTTGCTTTTCCAAAGGACACTGACAACCAGACATTAGATGCCACAGCCCTGGCCCACGGTATCCCCCCCATGCATGCGGTGGGCCTTCTGTAGAAAGAGAGCAGCTTAATGAAGGTGACAAGGTGAAAATAGGATGATTGATGTGCCGGTGCTGTGAGGGCATGTATAACACCACCTACCCAAGTGTTGAATATAAGGAGGCTTTGAAGAATCTACAATAATTGTGTGTTGTTTGTACATGAATCACAATGTGTTACTTCAGAGGTGTGATGTTTTCAGGGGTTTTTTTCTGCGCTGCAGAAAATTGTAAAACTACTGTGAACTTGGTGGATCTGTCCAGATCTTTGACTGGAAACTATTTCTATGAATGAGTGGTTCAAAAATGTGTAAGTGAAAAGCTGCCATATTTCAGGTCCCAAAGTCAAATGAACACTGAGGGATCACTGAGAGCTAAAAACGGTCTAACTTCTTTCATCTTTAATAAAATGATCAGTGTTGCTGCTTTACCAGGTTTAACAACTAAGTTTAACATCCAGGCATCCATGAAAACAGAGTTTATTCAATTTAACTGAGTTAGAGGTTAGCAGGAAGTTAGCTCGCTAGTTTCCACCTAAACATGATCATCATAATCAGTGTTACTAATTCATACACTGGTTTATCATCTAGACTTTTTGTCTCATCCAGCACCATGATCAGGTCCAGTTTTTATTTCATCTTTGATTTTTCAGCTGCTGTGCCTGAGCAGCCTCCCAGAGACCCTTTGTTGCAGTTAGTCTTCCTCCAGATGTCATGGTCCTGGGCCATGTTGGCCCAGTATTCTTAGTTTTCATGTATTTTTGTATTTTGTTCCTTATTTAGGCCATGCTTCCTGGGTTGCCCTGTTACGTTGTTCCTTATGTGTTTTCCCCTTGTGACTCTTACCCCCTGTGTGCCCCTCTGTGTATTTGAGCCCTCGTCTCTCCTTGTGTTTTATTCCATGTTTTCCCCAGCCCGTTATGTCTGTGTTCTCCCCGTGCTCTCTCTCCTCCTGTCTGAACCTCTGTGTACTTCCTGTTTTACTTTGACAGTCTCTCGTCAGTATGCGTCATGTTGTGTTCACTCCTGCCCTGTCTCGTTACGATTATCTGTGTCAGCTGTGTTCCCCGTGTGCTCCCACTTCCCTCGTTAACCCTCTGTGTATTTATGTGCATGTCTCCCTCAGTTCAGTGTCGCGTCGTCCATGTCTCCTCCCCGAACCTGTGTGTCTTTCTGTGTTCCCTCGGTCTTCTGTTAGCATTCCCAGTTTAGTTCTGTTTCTTTGTGAAGCCTGCAATAAAGCAGTGATTTTGAGTTCAGCTTTTCGTCTCCGTGAGTTTTGCGTTTGGGTCCTCTTCTGCCTCCACACAGCCAGTTCATGACACCAGAAGCCATCTGGCTGCTTGATCCAGCTCTGGCTGCTGCACCGGGAAAGAGCAGTGAGGAGGTGGATTGATAAATGAAATTCATAACAAAAATTCATAATGGACTTTTTCCATTTAGGAATAATAAAAATCAGCTTTCTTTTTAATTGCTATTAACTGACAGTCAGATAACCAGCTTTTAAAAACATATTCATAAACACTTTGCAGTCAACAAAATTTGCACAGAGGTTATAGATGAAATAAAAGTATCACGTGTTTTCTAGGTGTGTTTATAACTCTGTTATTGTACATATTCTGTGTTATACATCATAATCATTCCAGTCTTTTTTTTTTTTTTTACTGATTTAATCTTTATAAAACTGTTATTTATTTATTTATTTTTGTGATTTCTGCTGCCCTATTGGTCTGGTCTCTCTTGAAAGTCTGAGAATGTGATATTCATAATAAAAGGATTTAAAAGTTTACTGCCAAAAAATGATTGCACTTCATAACAGAAATGTGCTAACTGGCTTGAAATAGATTGAAACTGTTATGAGATTGCTTCAGGGAGCAGACATGACACCGTCTTTTAGGTTTCGCCATCACTTTGTATTATGCGCACAACACCACCCTCCTCTGGCTTCCACATGAACTGCACCTTAAACATCAACTGTTTACAAATGTCATGACACAAACAAACGTTTCAATACCGTAAATCACTTTTTGGACTGCGATCACTTTTTGGCACAACATCGGCTCTGATAACATTTAAAGCGCATTGAAAAACTATTCTTTAACGCTAAAAATCCATTATCAATTGTAATTATTTATGTATTAATTTAAATTTCAGATATCGATCTTCATTTTTGTAAACTGGTGAATTAATGATTTTTTAAAGAATTAAAACGACAAAGTTTGGCAATATATTTTTTGAAAAGGATGAATAAAACAGTAAAATAAAATGAGAAATATATATATTTTTTAAAAAACTATGATAATTAGACGAACTTTATTTTAAATATATACAATTGATTTTCGGTGACACTGGGTGTCATGGTGATGATGACGTGTTTGAGTGCAGGTATAAAAGCAGGAGGCAAAATGGGAATTCGGGTTTCACGTTTGAGCGCAAACAGGAGCTTTTTCCCACTAGTGCTGTGAAAACTCGGATTTTTCAAACTACAGCTAACGTTTGAAAATCTTCAAGAAGGATTTGCAAAATGACTTCAAACTTCAGTCGCGAGATGCACCTGATCTCCCTTTTCATTGAGGAGGTGCTAGATCAACGCTATGGTGAGTACAGCAGGCTAATATGTCAGAGTGCTAGCAAACAAATACAACTTAGATTTTTGTCTTTTATTGTTTGGAAGTAGGACTTCATGAGTGTTAACATTTAGGATGAGATGTTTCATACTTGAGTAACATCAATTTTAACGTGTGCCAGTACACTATAAAGATGGCGCCATGTTTTTTTTTAATTGCTAAGGCATTGGAGGACGCTGACGTCAGCGCGCGGGCCGTTTTAGCATGTAGAGGGTTTGAGTTGACATGTTTGGGCTGCTGGCGCTGAGTTATACGTGAAAGTTTCATAGATTGTGAATGTGTAAAGCTGGAGAATGGAGTTTTAAAAGTTCACAGAGTCGCTGGATGAGTTTGAGATTGAAACAGTGTGTGCCTGCAATAAGGAGGTGGGAGGTTTCTCACCTAAATGTAGCTGCTTTATTCTCAAAATATCGATGCTCAACTAATATGAAGATATTACTCCTTAATGTGAATGCGTATTAAAACCTCAGTGAAAGTCCATGCAGCCTTACACAACATGAAAACTTTTACCAGGTGAAAAATGTGAAGGCTTTCATAAACAATGAGTTCTGCTGGGAGCTTCTTACTGTTTGTGTGTGGAAGAGCTTATGATGATGTAAAGCCATGTCTGGACAATTTAAATTCAGGCTTTAATTTGTGTGATCACATGATTAACGTAGACGCACGCTTTGCTTTCTCGTAGCTGATCTGGTGAGTCCAGTCACTGCACCTCAGATGGTCGTCATTAACTTGAGGAACCGTGAACTGAGCAGGAGCCATCTGGACTCCATGCCCCCCCTGGTCCTCACTCTTTACCATAACCTGGTGACTGGGTCCAAGGACTTTCCTGACATACCTTTTAAAGGATGGTCCTACCGGGACCAGGTGACGACACCATTTGTCGATGTGAGGCAGAGCCAGAGAGAGAACACCACTCCTTCTCCTCCTACAGACTCACCAGCTGGCATGATGCTGCCGCCTGCGGGCTCCAGCTCTCATCCACGCTTCCTGACTCCAGTTCTTCCAGAGAAAGCAGATCTTGCTGTGCTGAAGGCAGATCGGAGGAACTGTGTCCGCACCCTGACTGTCGACGGCCTCCCCATCACAAGAGTCATCTCCACTGTTTACCGAACAGAGGACACTGAGATGAAGAACCGCTGGAGAATAACAGACTACAGCGCGGACGGCAGAGTTCTCACTTCGGTGCTCTGCCGTGTTCTAAATATGTTGGCAAAGCGTGCTAAGAGGAAGGCGGAGGAAGAGAGCAGCATCCGGAGCCCGACTCAAGCAAGGAAGCGCTTGAGATTATAATATACAGTGAAGCATGTCGAACGTCAGCAAGCCTGAACAAAGTGGTAAGTAGTAAATAGTGCTTAAGGTTGTTTCTAAAATAATGTCCTAAAATATTTGAAAATTGTCGAGGTTTTAACTTTTATTCTTTCTTTTCTGCCTCTTGTTTCTAAAAGTCAGGAAAAAGAGTCACGCTGCGAAGAAACACCACACAGAAGATTTTCCCTCAGTAAAATGGTAAATATATTCATCTTGTTATGACGTTTGCTCACAATAACCAGGAGTGTTTCTGAAGCGATTCACTCTCATTTGGTGTTATTTGATCCAAAGACAACTGAGGGTCTTCAGAGCAGCGTGAACGGCCGTCACCTGAGAGCAAGACAGTCCTCGGGCCTTTGTGGTTCCCTCCAGGTACTCCAGCTTCATCCCACAGTCCAGAGAGATGCAGTTAGGTTGAATGTGAGTGTGAATGGTTGTCTGTTTCTCTGTGTTAGACTGACCTGTCCAGGTTGTACCCCCGCCTCTGGCCCCATAACAGCTGGGATGGCTCCAATCTTGAATTGGTGAAGCAGAAGAAATGGATGGAAGGATGATCCAAAGAGAAACATTGAAGGCCCTCTCACAAAAAAAGATAAGAACTCATTTTACACATTGTTGAAACATCCTGAAAGTTATTTGTTGTGTTTAGAAACTTGTTGAACTGTCATTAGAGTTTGTTTCGACTTGTTGTTCATTTCTTATTCGGTTCAGCTGTGTTTCTATGTGTCCTTAGTTCCCATAATCAGCCTCCTGTGTGTAAATATTGTGTCAGTCTCCCTTTGTCCCTTGTCAGAGTGTTAGTCTCCGTCCCCTCGTGTTTCCTTGCCTCAGTAGTTCTGTTTCCTACAGTTTTCCCCCAGTATAGGTTTTGGTTAGACTTTTTCAGTTCCCTTTGTCAGTCTTTGTATTTGGTATTTCCTCATCAGTCTCATCATTTTCCTCTCCAGAAAGAAAACAATAAAAAGACCTGAAGAGACGTCTATGCAAATGCTCTCATTGTGAAAGATAAGTATACATCCAACTAATCTGTGACTCTGTCACAGCTCTGATCAGCAATTCTTTCAGGTTTGTCTGTTTTGATGATGTTATTAATTATTATCCTTTATCCAGGATTTTCTCCTCCTTGAATCGCTACCTTATCGTGGTGGAGGGGTTTGTGTGTCCCAGGGATCCCAGGGGCTATGTTGTCTGGGGGCTTTTGCCCCCTGGTAGGGTCTCCCATGGCAAATTGGTCCTGGGTGAGGGACCAGACAAAGAGCGATTCAGAAGACCCTTATGAAAAGAATATCGAGGGAACAGTTTACCCTGCCCGGGATAGGGTTACCGGGGCCCCGCCCTGGAGCCAGGCCCGGGGAGGGTGCCCGAGGGCGAGCGTCTGGTGGCCGGGCCTTAGTCCATGGGGCCCGGCCGGGCACAGCCCGAAGAGGAGACATGGGCCCATCCTCCCGCAGGCCCACCACCCGCAGGAGGCGCCATAGGGGTCGGGTGCATTGTGTGCCGGGTGGCGGCCAGGAGCGGAGGCCCTGGCGGACCGACCCCCGGCTGCCAAGACTGGCAATAGGGACATGGAATGTCACCTCTCTGGTGGGGAAGGAGCCTGAGTTAGTGCGTGAGGTTGAGAGGTACCGGCTAGATATAGTCGGGCTAGGGCTGGGCGATATATCAAAAATTTATCGTTACCGAAATTTATGACTCTCATCGACGTCATTTTGCCCATGTCGGTAAATTCGGTATTTAAAAAAAAAAGAAAAGGCATGTGCAGGTTGGCGATGTTCATGTCCCTTTAAGACGCTGTGCTACGTTACAGACTTGACGGGGTGTCAGGAAAAAGAGCCAAGATGAGAAGAAACACCACACAGAAGATTTTCCCTCAGTAAAATGGTAAATATATTCATCTTGTTATGACGTTTGCTCACAATAACCAGGAGTGTTCACGTTGTTCTGAAGTGATTCACTCTCATTTGGTGTTATTTGGTGTTTGTCTTTGAAAGGAGAGGAGCAGTAACGACACTGGGAGACAAACAACAGGATGATCCAAAGACAACTGAGAGTGTTCAGAGCAGCGTGAACGGCCGTCACCTGAGAGCAAGACAGTCCTCGGGCCTTTGTGGTTCCCTCCAGGTACTCCAGCTTCATCCCACAGTCCAGAGAGATGCAGTTAGGTTGAATGTGAGTGTGAATGGTTGTCTGTTTCTCTGTGTTAGACTGACCTGTCCAGGTTGTACCCCCGCCTCTGGCCCCATAACAGCTGGGATGGCTCCAATCTTGAATTGGATAAGCTGAAGAAATGGATGGAAGGATGATCCAAAGAGAAACATCAAAGGCCCTCTCACCAGCTTTCATTTATTAAATTTGTCTTTACTGAACGATTTCTGGTGTGTACTTGCGTTGATACTCAGACAACAGCTCGTCTTTCTGTTTGTGCTGGAAGATTCAGGCAAACACATATTACATATATAGATTGTTATATGACACAGTTTCACATTTAGTGCTATATGATAATGATAAGGTCCAGTTTAATAGTATTGCTAGTGTCTAATGAAATGAACACGTGATTTTCAGATCCAGCAAAGTGAATATTTTTCACTGTGGATAAATTACATGGAAACGTTTAATGAGTCATCAGCTATTTCACTACAAAGATGATGTGATTAAAGGTTCTCATACATGCAGGTCAGAAGTTTTGCTCCATCCTGGATGTTAAATGCTGATCAATGTTTACACATATCTGCACATTTCTAACAGCTCATTTCACAGGTCATCAGTCTCCTGACTGCATATGCAGAGTTTTATCATCACGTGTTCATGGCAGACAAACTAAATTATGAATTCTTGTTTTAGTTCCATTCAGTCACTCAACATCAGGTGTCTGCTTGTCCTGAGCTGTGAGAACTACAGTGAGTTGCTTTCCTCTTTAGCTTAGTATTAATAAACCAGGTCGTAGGTGGGCACCTGCATCAAGGAGTCAAGAAGCATATTTTATTGTTTAATGGTGAAAACAATGGATTCTTGTTCATTTGTTTAATGGAAAGACTGAAAGTGCGGCCTGGTGTTGACTTACACTTATTCAAAGTGATGAAGTACCAACAGATACTAAAAGTCACAGCCTGAAACACGTCAACTGCTTTATTATTTCTAGTTATAAATAAACTGTCAGTTTATGGCCCCTGTGGCTCGATCAGGACCCTTCCGGGATGTGGAGATATTTATTATTTACTATAACTTGTGCTTATGTTGGTTTTTGCTGTGGTTTCGCTACTGTGTTTTTCTCTTTTTGCTTGTTTTTATTTTTCCAGCAGGTGATCAAACAGATTTTTAGTGTCTTCTCTCTCTTCTCCTATTTTTTTTGCTTTCCATCTCCTTCTGTTGAGCATCTTCCCAACTTCTCTTTTCTTCATCTTTCTCTTTCCCATCCCCCAGTCCTGTCCGTTCTGATTGTAATCATTTCAAAGAAAAGAAAGAAATAATAAAGAGCTAATACACTTTGACAATCAAGTGGACCAGTGTGGCAAAAGCTGTAATGATCCATTTGGGAAAATAAATCTGTTGGACTGGTAAACTAATATACGATAATAATACGGTATGAAAAATGGCAAACATGAGAATTCTGTGTGTTTTCCTTCTTATCTGCAGACTAACAGTCCACAGGTTTGGTGCTCAGACTCCCTGGAGTTGGAGGAGAGAGAGCACAGAGGACAGCAAGGTGGAGGAGTGAAGGAGAAGGTGGTGCAGCTCAGTGTCCAATCAGGAGTGAGCATCTCTATATATGTATATAGAATATATATATTTCAAGTTTTTGTTTTGAGTTTTTGTTGTTTTTTATTTTTTAAAGCAAACACTAAAACTGTCACCCACACCTCTGAAGATAAAGATAACTAATCATAAATAAAGGGAATATTATGATGATGAGGACACTATCAGAGGTAGTTCAGGGAACTGTTATACTTCAGATACCAGAAAAATCGTTTTTCTTTTCTTGTTTTTTTGGCTTGACTTCATGGTAGGCAAAATGAAGAAGAGTGCTTGATTGCGCCTAAGTAAGTAAAAGCTGCATGGCAAAACAACACACACCTTCACTGCAGATGCATGCACAGAAACCAGTATTTTTTGTATCTTAAATATTAAGTAGTGTGTGTACAGTAGTCAATATAATGGGATGTGTCCTAAAGCAGCGAAAGAAGAACTGACTTCTTACAGCAATTTGCAATATTTAGGATTTTATTGAACACTTTTACCTTTCAACATTTGTAACATTAGTGAGTAATGAAGCATTGCAGAATAAATAAAATAAAATACTAAAAGTCCGTTATTACACTCTTAAATCCTACTACTTATTCCTGCGTCTTTTGTGATCTTACAAAGCTTCAAATGACGCGTCGACTATTAAATTAGTCATCGACGATTTTGATAGTCACCGTAATCGTGACTCCTCGTGAACAAATATAGACACACTAATATTTCACCAGTGTTGTAACATCACATGTCGTTAGCATGGGTAAGAGAACGAAATCAATACCTCAGATGGAAGCACCTTGACTGGGTTACTTCAACATCACTGGGTGACATGTCACTTTGATGCACCGACAGTGGAATTATAGTTCAGGTGACCTGCATGCCTTTGCACTCTAAAGACACTAGAGCACCTAAAGGACGCATGGAAACATCAAGTGATACACAGATAAGACTGTTGCACAGAAATATGCAGTATCTGCACACTGTAACATGTTTAGTTGCTTTACTCAAGAGCCTGACTTCAGATGAATGACTCTGACAATCTAATTTTTCTTGCAGATTGAATGCACCTTCTGTGGGAAGTGGTACCACACAGTGTGTGTGGACTTCCCCTCTGCAGAAGGCGACTACAAATGTTGTGGTTGCTAAATAAACAGAAAAAATCGATCCCTGTTGTCTTTGCTTACTGATTGTTTTTAGTGTTGACAATCCACATTGCTGGGATTGCATCTTTCAACATGTTTGTGGGTAGATCTGGATGTACCAGGGGTAAGTGTAGCCACTCAGCCTCTACTCAATGTGATCATAGCAGCAGGTGCAGATGTGTCACAAGTTAATCTAGTAGTAGGCTATGGTATTTGGCCACAGGTGGCAGCAGTGGACTGACCTCCATTGGAGACTGCTCCAGCTGCTATGTGATAGTGTATCTGCTACAAATTGAAGATCATATGGAAGTTTTGGAAATTAACCCTTGTATTATGTTGACAAACAAAAAGGTGACATTGATTTTGTTGCGGGTCATTTTGACCCGTACTGTGTAAATCCACTCAGAATTGTCAAGAAACTGCAATAAAACAATAGCAACTTTATTTTCCATCAGATAAACATGTAGAACACAGACATACAACAGTTAGACTTTCCATAACTATTTTAGGAACCATTTGGTAAAGGTTTTTCGTTCTTATACACACACACACACACACACACACACACATTTCTTTTGAACTTGCCCAATGTTCTCAGTTTTTCAATGCTCAACCTTTTCGATTTTGTCCACGTGATGGACAGAATGTAACTGTGTGCTTTCTGCAGGTGTACTTCTTGCATTTCTCACACAAAATGCTTGTTTTAAAACAGGAATCTTCCTAACTAAGATTTAAAACAAAAGATTTCTACGTCCCCTCCAGTCTCAAAAACAGATGACAAACCAATCGACACACCTGAGTCACTGACTTTCTTAAATCCACTCACTCTCACTGGCTCTGTTCATTACTAATCACTGTGTAACTGCTGTGAATTCACAGTAACTGCCATCTCCTTACAAATGTTCATTAGATTAACCACACTTATACAGACTTGTATATAACTACCAACTCTCCAGCCATGTTGATGGATTGCCTATATTGGCTGGAAATATTCATTTCCAGAGAAAAGACACAGATAGACTCTGCTTACAGGATGTGATGTGACAACACTAATGAAATATTGATGTGTTATATTTGTCCAAGGCGTATTTCATTGTTATGGGAAAAGAGAATATTAAAATCATGATGACCAATTGGAGTGGTGATTTCTATGACTTTGTATATATAATTTGGAATGTTGTACAAATGTAGGCCAATAAAAAATATATGATATCATTTCATTCTTTTCAAAGGTTTATTTGCATGACGCACAGACAGACACAATTGAAAGGTACAAATGTGTTGTGCATGAAACGAATTCAAACGTGCTGCAGATGTGTGTCACAAGTTGATCTGGCTGTAGGCTGTGGCACTTGGCCAGAGGTGGCGCTGGTTGACTCAAGTCCATGTTAGTGCACAAAGTAAACTGCTCGCTTTAGTTGTGCAGCAAAAACGCTGAAACCGGAGAAATAAAACGTGCGAGGGGAACGATAACGACGACAAGAGTCTCCCGATCGTTTACTCTTGCTGTCCTGTGAACAACATCGGCGTGGTGTTAATTGTTTGCTGTTTTCGCGATCGCATCGCGCATGAGGATATCACCAGGTAAACTCGCCACATTTTTAAACATTTTGTTGTTCAACAGCATCAAGACTGACGGAGTGTGTTTGAGATAACCTCACAAGTGTCACAGATGACACATTTGGCGTTTTTTTTGCTGGCTTGTCGGTAGCAGCTCCTGAAACGCAAGACTGCCACACATCTGTTCGACCAACGCCAGTTGATCTAAACGCCAGTAGATCTGGAACACCGGCGCACTCGTGCGTCTGAGGAGACGCGGACTGCGAACTGCTCTTCCTGGGATCTTCCTTTCCAATGTACGCTCACTCAGGAATAAGATAGACGAGCTGGCCCTGATGAGAAGCATGAACAGAGACTTTGCCTCCTCCTGTGTCTTATGTTTTACGGAGTCGTGGCTCTGTGAGGACATCCCGGACAGCGCGCTCAAGCTGGAGGGCTTTCATCTGCTGTGCGCGGACCGGCAGGCCTCTCTCTCTGGTAAGACCAAAGGTGGAGGTGTCTGCTTCTACATTAATAGTGGCTGGTGCACAGATGTAACAGTGATTGCTCAGCACTGCTCTTCCTCTCTGGAATACCTTTTTATTCACTGCAAACCGTTTTATTCTCCGCGGGAGTTTTCTTCATTCATCCTGGCCGCTGTTTACATCCCGCCAGATGCGGATGCGCAGGCAGCTCAGTGCGCACTCGCGGAGCAGATACTGCACATGGAGCGGACATTCCCGGACTCTCTCATCATTGCTCTTGGGGACTTTAACAAAGCCAATCTGAGCCATGAGCTTCCCAAATACAAGCAGTATATTAAATGCCCGACCAGAGAGGAGAGGACATTAGACCACTGTTACAGCACGATCAGCGGGGCCTATCGTGCGGTGCCCCGCTCTTCACTCGGACTTTCTGACCACGTCATGATCCACCTAATCCCCGCGTACAGACAGAGGCTGAAGCTCTCCAAACCTGTCGTGAGGACCAAAAAACTGTGGAGCAACGAGGCTGTGGAGGAGCTTCGCACGTGTTTGGAGTCTACAGACTGGGACACAATGAAGGCTGCTTCTAACAGCTTGGACGAGTTTACGGACACTGTCACCTCCTATATCCACTTCTGTGAGGACAGCATTGTGCCATCACGCACCAGGGTGAGTTATAACAATGACAAACCCTGGTTTACTCCTAAACTCAAAAAGCTGTGGCTGGAAAAGAGAAAGGCGTTCAGAAGCGGAGACAGGGACTGCTACAGAGAGGCCAAGTACAGGTTCACTAAAGAAGTGGACATTGCTAAACACCAGCACTCTGAGAAGATGCAGCAGCAGATCTCAGAGAATGACTCGGCCTCTGTGTGGAAAGGTTTTAGGAATATCACCAACTACAAGCCTAAAACCCCCCACTCCACTGATGACTTGCTCTTGGCCAACACCCTTAACGACTTTTACTGCCGTTTTGACGAGCCATCAGGCAGCCTTCACACCTCCAACGGCCCCAACAATAGAGACACTTTGGACACTCATTCCCCCACCTCTCCCCCCTCCATAGAGCCATCACCACCTTCAAACACTTCACCTACAACACCCCCCTCCTCACCCCACACAAAAGAGGATTTCACACCACCTCCTCCCACCACAACTCTTCATATTCATGAAGCAGGTGTGAGGAAGCAGTTTAAGAGTGAATGCTCGAAAAGCTCCCGGCCCAGACGGTGTGTCTCCTGCCACCCTCAGACACTGTGCAAACGAGCTGGCCCCAGTGTTTTCTGGCATTTTCAACTCCTCACTGCAGGCATGTCATGTGCCTGCCTGCTTCAAGTCCTCTACCATAATCCCTGTCCCCAAGAAACCTAGGATCACTGGGCTAAATGACTACAGACCTGTGGCTCTGACACCTGTGGTCATGAAGTCATTTGAGCGCCTGGTTCTCTCCTATCTCAAGACCCTCACGGCCCCCCTCCTGGACCCCCTGCAGTTTGCATACAGAGCCAACAGGTCTGTAGATGACGCCATCAACATGGCTCTACACTTCATCCTGCAGCATCTGGACTCCCCAGGAACCTACGCCAGGATCCTGTTTGTGGACTTCAGCTCTGCGTTCAACACCATCCTTCCAGACCATCTCCAAGGCAAGCTTTCCCAGATGAATGTGCCTGATCCCATCTGCCGGTGGATCACTGACTTCCTGACGGACAGGAAGCAGCATGTGAGGCTGGGAAAGAATGTCTCGGACTCCCGGACCATCAGCACCGGCTCCCCTCAGGGCTGTGTTCTTTCTCCTCTGCTCTTCTCCCTGTATACCAACTGCTGCACCTCCACCCACCAGTCTGTCAAGCTAATCAAGTTTGCAGATGACACCACCGTTATTGGACTCATCTCGGACGGGGATGAGTCTGCCTACAGGAGGGAGGTTGAACGTCTGGTGTCCTGGTGCAGCCACAACAACCTGGTGCTGAATGCCCAGAAGACAGTGGAGATTATTGTGGACTTCAGGAAGCACACAGCTCCACTCCCCCCCATCATCCTGACTGACACCCCCATCACCTCTGTGGACTCATTCCGCTTCCTGGGTACCACCATCACCCAGGACCTGAAGTGGGAGCCCACCATCACCTCCGTCATTAAGAAAGCCCAGCAGAGGATGTACTTCCTGAGGCAGCTGAAGAAATTCAACCTGCCAACACGGACGATGATGCAATTCTACACTGCAATCATCGAGTCCATCCTCACCTCCTCCATCACCGTGTGGTACGCTGGAGCCACTATCAGGGACAAACAGAGACTGCAGCGTGTTGTGCGCTCTGCTGAGAAGGTGATTGGCTGCAGACTCCCATCTCTGCAGGACCTGTACACCTCCAGGACACTGGGGCGTGCAGCTCGGATCTCAGCTGACCCTTCTCACCCTGGACACAGTCTGTTTGACCTGCTCCCCTCAGGCAGGAGGCTCCGGTCCATTCGCACCAGAACCTCTCGCCATAAGAACAGTTTCTTCCCCTCTGCTGTTGGACACATGAACAATAACCATATGACTGTTCCCACCACTAACACATGACCCTACGCTGTGTTCACTGCATCATTCCATGTTTGGCACTGATCACCACCTGCACTCATGTATATATCATGTATATATCTATCTACTTAGCACTTTTAATTCTTATTCTTATTTTTATTTTCATGTCTATTTAAGCGTAATTTATGACAGTATGTTTGCACTGAAGCACCGCAGCAATTTCCTAATGTTGTAAACCTGCTCAACATTTGGCAATAAAACCCTTTCTGATTCTGATTCTGATTCTGAAAAGAAAAGAGACAGAGATGTGTGTTTTCTGTTAATACCATAATTGCAGTCATCTTAAACAAACATGACATTTCTTTGGCACGATTGCTTTTTCGCTGATTTGAAACTTTAATGTGTGGTACAACAATTCTTCTAGTTAAATAATTCTACAAGAATTATTTAACAGAGGATAGAAAAAAAATACATTGTGTCAAGTTCCCTGGTTAAATGGGCTGTCTGTGTAAAAAGCATAAATGGCTGTTTGTCTTGGTGTATTGGTCTTTTGCCAGCATGGCAAACTAGATCAGTCTGCTGGGACATCTGATTTTAGGACAATCACTTGCTTTTCCAAAGGACACTGACAACCAGACATTAGATGCCACAGCCCTGGCCCACGGTATCCCCCCCCTCCCTCCCCCCCATGCATGCGGTGGGCCTTCTGTAGAAAGAGAGCAGCTTAATGAAGGTGACAAGGTGAAAATAGGATGATTGATGTGCCGGTGCTGTGAGGGCATGTATAAAACCACCTACCCAAGTGTTGAATATAAGGAGGCTTTGAAGAATCTACAATAATTGTGTGTTGTTTGTACATGAATCACAATGTGTTACTTCAGAGGTGTGATGTTTTCAGGGGTTTTTTTCTGCGCTGCAGAAAATTGTAAAACTACTGTGAACTTGGTGGATCTGTCCAGATCTTTGACTGGAAACTATTTCTATGAATGAGTGGTTCAAAAATGTGTAAGTGAAAAGCTGCCATATTTCAGGTCCCAAAGTCAAATGAACACTGAGGGATCACTGAGAGCTAAAAACGGTCTAACTTCTTTCATCTTTAATAAAATGATCAGTGTTGCTGCTTTACCAGGTTTAACAACTAAGTTTAACATCCAGGCATCCATGAAAACAGAGTTTATTCAATTTAACTGAGTTAGAGGTTAGCAGGAAGTTAGCTCGCTAGTTTCCACCTAAACATGATCATCATAATCAGTGTTGTCTGTGAAGGTTCTCAGTAACCAGTGTTACTAATTCATACACTGGTTTATCATCTAGACTTTTTGTCTCATCCAGCACCATGATCAGGTCCAGTTTTTATTTCATCTTTGATTTTTCAGCTGCTGTGCCTGAGCAGCCTCCCAGAGACCCTTTGTTGCAGTTAGTCTTCCTCCAGATGTCATGGTCCTGGGCCATGTTGGCCCAGTATTCTTAGTTTTCATGTATTTTTGTATTTTGTTCCTTATTTAGGCCATGCTTCCTGGGTTGCCCTGTTACGTTGTTCCTTATGTGTTTTCCCCTTGTGACTCTTACCCCCTGTGTGCCCCTCTGTGTATTTGAGCCCTCGTCTCTCCTTGTGTTTTATTCCATGTTTTCCCCAGCCCGTTATGTCTGTGTTCTCCCCGTGCTCTCTCTCCTCCTGTCTGAACCTCTGTGTACTTCCTGTTTTACTTTGACAGTCTCTCGTCAGTATGCGTCATGTTGTGTTCACTCCTGCCCTGTCTCGTTACGATTATCTGTGTCAGCTGTGTTCCCCGTGTGCTCCCACTTCCCTCGTTAACCCTCTGTGTATTTATGTGCATGTCTCCCTCAGTTCAGTGTCGCGTCGTCCATGTCTCCTCCCCGAACCTGTGTGTCTTTCTGTGTTCCCTCGGTCTTCTGTTAGCATTCCCAGTTTAGTTCTGTTTCTTTGTGAAGCCTGCAATAAAGCAGTGATTTTGAGTTCAGCTTTTCGTCTCCGTGAGTTTTGCGTTTGGGTCCTCTTCTGCCTCCACACAGCCAGTTCATGACACCAGAAGCCATCTGGCTGCTTGATCCAGCTCTGGCTGCTGCACCGGGAAAGAGCAGTGAGGAGGTGGATTGATAAATGAAATTCATAACAAAAATTCATAATGGACTTTTTCCATTTAGGAATAATAAAAATCAGCTTTCTTTTTAATTGCTATTAACTGACAGTCAGATAACCAGCTTTTAAAAACATATTCATAAACACTTTGCAGTCAACAAAATTTGCACAGAGGTTATAGATGAAATAAAAGTATCACGTGTTTTCTAGGTGTGTTTATAAATCTGTTATTGTACATATTCTGTGTTATACATCATAATCATTCCAGTCTTTTTTTTTTTTTTTTACTGATTTAATCTTTATAAAACTGTTATTTATTTATTTATTTTTGTGATTTCTGCTGCCCTATTGGTCTGGTCTCTCTTGAAAGTCTGAGAATGTGATATTCATAATAAAAGGATTTAAAAGTTTACTGCCAAAAAATGATTGCACTTCATAACAGAAATGTGCTAACTGGCTTGAAATAGATTGAAACTGTTATGAGATTGCTTCAGGGAGCAGACATGACACCGTCTTTTAGGTTTCGCCATCACTTTGTATTATGCGCACAACACCACCCTCCTCTGGCTTCCACATGAACTGCACCTTAAACATCAACTGTTTACAAATGTCATGACACAAACAAACGTTTCAATACCGTAAATCACTTTTTGGACTGCGATCACTTTTTGGCACAACATCGGCTCTGATAACATTTAAAGCGCATTGAAAAACTATTCTTTAACGCTAAAAATCCATTATCAATTGTAATTATTTATGTATTAATTTAAATTTCAGATATCGATCTTCATTTTTGTAAACTGGTGAATTAATGATTTTTTAAAAAATTAAAACGACAAAGTTTGGCAATATATTTTTTGAAAAGGATGAATAAAACAGTAAAATAAAATGAGAAATATATATATATTTTTAAAAACTATGATAATTAGACAAACTTTATTTTAAATATATACAATTGATTTTCGGTGACACTGGGTGTCATGGTGATGATGACGTGTTTGAGTGCAGGTATAAAAGCAGGAGGCAAAATTGGAATTCGGGTTTCACGTTTGAGCGCAAACAGGAGCTTTTTCCCACTAGTGCTGTGAAAACTCGGATTTTTCAAACTACAGCTAACGTTTGAAAATCTTCAAGAAGGATTTGCAAAATGACTTCAAACTTCAGTCGCGAGATGCACCTGCTCTCCCTTTTCATTGAGGAGGTGCTAGATCAACGCTATGGTGAGTACAGCAGGCTAATATGTCAGAGTGCTAGCAAACAAATACAACTTAGATTTTTGTCTTTTATTGTTTGGAAGTAGGACTTCATGAGTGTTAACATTTAGGATGAGATGTTTCATACTTGAGTAACATCAATTTTAACGTGTGCCAGTACACTATAAAGATGGCGCCATGTTTTTTTTTAATTGCTAAGGCATTGGAGGATGCTGACGTCAGCGCGCGGGCCGTTTTTGCATGTAGAGGGTTTGAGTTGACATGTTTGGGCTGCTGGCGCTGAGTTATACGTGAAAGTTTCATAGATTGTGAATGTGTAAAGCTGGAGAATGGAGTTTTAAAAGTTCACAGAGTCGCTGGATGAGTTTGAGATTGAAACAGTGTGTGCCTGCAATAAGGAGGTGGGAGGTTTCTCACCTAAATGTAGCTGCTTTATTCTCAAAATATCGATGCTCAACTAATATGAAGATATTACTCCTTAATGTGAATGCGTATTAAAACCTCAGTGAAAGTCCATGCAGCCTTACACAACATGAAAACTTTTACCAGGTGAAAAATGTGAAGGCTTTCATAAACAATGAGTTCTGCTGGGAGCTTCTTACTGTTTGTGTGTGGAAGAGCTTATGATGATGTAAAGCCATGTCTGCACAATTTAAATTCAGGCTTTAATTTGTGTGATCACATGATTAACGTAGACCCACGCTTTGCTTTCTCGTAGCTGATCTGGTGAGTCCAGTCACTGCACCTCAGATGGTCCTCATTAACTTGAGGAACCGTGAACTGAGCAGGAGCCATCTGAACTCCATGTCCCACCTGGTCCTCACTCTTTACCATAACCTGGTGACTGGGTCCAAGGACTTTCCTTACATACCTTTTAAAGGATGGTTCCACCGGGACCTGGTGACGACACCATTTGTCGATGTGAGGCAGAGCCAGAGAGAGAACACCACTCCTTCTCCTCCTACGGACTCACCAGCTGGCATGATGCTGCCGCCTGCGGGCTCCAGCTCTCATCCACGCTTCCTGACTCCAGTTCTTCCAGAGAAAGCAGATCTTGCTGTGCTGAAGGCAGATCGGAGGAACTGTGTCCGCACCCTGACTGTCGACGGCCTCCCCATCACAAGAGTCATCTCCACTGTTTACCGAACAGAGGACACTGAGATGAAGAACCGCTGGAGAATAACAGACTACAGCGCGGACGGCAGAGTTCTCATTTCGGTGCTCTGCCGTTTTCTAAATATGTCGGCAAAGCGTGCTAAGAGGAAGGCGGAGGAAGAGAGCAGCATCCGGAGCCCGACTCAAGCAAGGAAGCGCTTGAGATTATAATATACAGTGAAGCATGTCGAACGTCAGCAAGCCTGAACAAAGTGGTAAGTAGTAAATAGTGCTTAAGGTTGTTTCTAAAATAATGTCCTAAAATATTTGAAAATTGTCGAGGTTTTAACTTTTATTCTTTCTTTTCTGCCTCTTGTTTCTAAAAGTCAGGAAAAAGAGTCACGCTGCGAAGAAACACCACACAGAAGATTTTCCCTCAGTAAAATGGTAAATATATTCATCTTGTTATGACGTTTGCTCACAATAACCAGGAGTGTTTCTGAAGCGATTCACTCTCATTTGGTGTTATTTGATCCAAAGACAACTGAGGGTCTTCAGAGCAGCGTGAACGGCCGTCACCTGAGAGCAAGACAGTCCTCGGGCCTTTGTGGTTCCCTCCAGGTACTCCAGCTTCATCCCACAGTCCAGAGAGATGCAGTTAGGTTGAATGTGAGTGTGAATGGTTGTCTGTTTCTCTGTGTTAGACTGACCTGTCCAGGTTGTACCCCCGCCTCTGGCCCCATAACAGCTGGGATGGCTCCAATCTTGAATTGGTGAAGCAGAAGAAATGGATGGAAGGATGATCCAAAGAGAAACATTGAAGGCCCTCTCACAAAAAAAGATAAGAACTCATTTTACACATTGTTGAAACATCCTGAAAGTTATTTGTTGTGTTTAGAAACTTGTTGAACTGTCATTAGAGTTTGTTTCGACTTGTTGTTCATTTCTTATTCGGTTCAGCTGTGTTTCTATGTGTCCTTAGTTCCCATAATCAGCCTCCTGTGTGTAAATATTGTGTCAGTCTCCCTTTGTCCCTTGTCAGAGTGTTAGTCTCCGTCCCCTCGTGTTTCCTTGCCTCAGTAGTTCTGTTTCCTACAGTTTTCCCCCAGTATAGGTTTTGGTTAGACTTTTTCAGTTCCCTTTGTCAGTCTTTGTATTTGGTATTTCCTCATCAGTCTCATCACTTTCCTCTCCAGAAAGAAAACAATAAAAAGACCTGAAGAGACGTCTATGCAAACGCTCTCATTGTGAAAGATAAGTATACATCCAACTAATCTGTGACTCTGTCACAGCTCTGATCAGCAATTCTTTCAGGTTTGTCTGTTTTGATGATGTTATTAATTATTATCCTTTATCCAGGATTTTCTCCTCCTTGAATCGCTACCTTATCGTGGTGGAGGGGTTTGTGTGTCCCAGGGATCCCAGGGGCTATGTTGTCTGGGGGCTTTTGCCCCCTGGTAGGGTCTCCCATGGCAAATTGGTCCTGGGTGAGGGACCAGACAAAGAGCGATTCAGAAGACCCTTATGAAAAGAATATCGAGGGAACAGTTTACCCTGCCCGGGATAGGGTTACCGGGGCCCCGCCCTGGAGCCAGGCCCGGGGAGGGTGCCCGAGGGCGAGCGTCTGGTGGCCGGGCCTTAGTCCATGGGGCCCGGCCGGGCACAGCCCGAAGAGGAGACATGGGCCCATCCTCCCGCAGGCCCACCACCCGCAGGAGGCGCCATAGGGGTCGGGTGCATTGTGTGCCGGGTGGCGGCCAGGAGCGGAGGCCCTGGCGGACCGACCCCCGGCTGCCAAGACTGGCAATAGGGACATGGAATGTCACCTCTCTGGTGGGGAAGGAGCCTGAGTTAGTGCGTGAGGTTGAGAGGTACCGGCTAGATATAGTCGGGCTAGGGCTGGGCGATATATCAAAAATTTATCGTTACCGAAATTTATGACTCTCATCGACGTCATTTTGCCCATGTCGGTAAATTCGGTATTTAAAAAAAAAAGAAAAGGCATGTGCAGGTTGGCGATGTTCATGTCCCTTTAAGACGCTGTGCTACGTTACAGACTTGACGGGGTGTCAGGAAAAAGAGCCAAGATGAGAAGAAACACCACACAGAAGATTTTCCCTCAGTAAAATGGTAAATATATTCATCTTGTTATGACGTTTGCTCACAATAACCAGGAGTGTTCACGTTGTTCTGAAGTGATTCACTCTCATTTGGTGTTATTTGGTGTTTGTCTTTGAAAGGAGAGGAGCAGTAACGACACTGGGAGACAAACAACAGGATGATCCAAAGACAACTGAGAGTGTTCAGAGCAGCGTGAACGGCCGTCACCTGAGAGCAAGACAGTCCTCGGGCCTTTGTGGTTCCCTCCAGGTACTCCAGCTTCATCCCACAGTCCAGAGAGATGCAGTTAGGTTGAATGTGAGTGTGAATGGTTGTCTGTTTCTCTGTGTTAGACTGACCTGTCCAGGTTGTACCCCCGCCTCTGGCCCCATAACAGCTGGGATGGCTCCAATCTTGAATTGGATAAGCTGAAGAAATGGATGGAAGGATGATCCAAAGAGAAACATCAAAGACCCTCTCACCAGCTTTCATTTATTAAATTTGTCTTTACTGAACGATTTCTGGTGTGTACTTGCGTTGATACTCAGACAACAGCTCGTCTTTCTGTTTGTGCTGGAAGATTCAGGCAAACACATATTACATATATAGATTGTTATATGACACAGTTTCACATTTAGTGCTATATGATAATGATAAGGTCCAGTTTAATAGTATTGCTAGTGTCTAATGAAATGAACACGTGATTTTCAGATCCAGCAAAGTGAATATTTTTCACTGTGGATAAATTACATGGAAACGTTTAATGAGTCATCAGCTATTTCACTACAAAGATGATGTGATTAAAGGTTCTCATACATGCAGGTCAGAAGTTTTGCTCCATCCTGGATGTTAAATGCTGATCAATGTTTACACATATCTGCACATTTCTAACAGCTCATTTCACAGGTCATCAGTCTCCTGACTGCATATGCAGAGTTTTATCATCACGTGTTCATGGCAGACAAACATAATTATGAATTCTTGTTTTAGTTCCATTCAGTCACTCAACATCAGGTGTCTGCTTGTCCTGAGCTGTGAGAACTACAGTGAGTTGCTTTCCTCTTTAGCTTAGTATTAATAAACCAGGTCGTAGGTGGGCACCTGCATCAAGGAGTCAAGAAGCATATTTTATTGTTTAATGGTGAAAACAATGGATTCTTGTTCATTTGTTTAATGGAAAGACTGAAAGTGCGGCCTGGTGTTGACTTACACTTATTCAAAGTGATGAAGTACCAACAGATACTAAAAGTCACAGCCTGAAACACATCAACTGCTTTATTATTTCTAGTTATAAATAAACTGTCAGTTTATGGCCCCTGTGGCTCGATCAGGACCCTTCCGGGATGTGGAGATATTTATTATTTACTATAACTTGTGCTTATGTTGGTTTTTGCTGTGGTTTCGCTACTGTGTTTTTCTCTTTTTGCTTGTTTTTATTTTTCCAGCAGGTGATCAAACAGATTTTTAGTGTCTTCTCTCTCTTCTCCTATTTTTTTTGCTTTCCATCTCCTTCTGTTGAGCATCTTCCCAACTTCTCTTTTCTTCATCTTTCTCTTTCCCATCCCCCAGTCCTGTCCGTTCTGATTGTAATCATTTCAAAGAAAAGAAAGAAATAATAAAGAGCTAATACACTTTGACAATCAAGTGGACCAGTGTGGCAAAAGCTGTAATGATCCATTTGGGAAAATAAATCTGTTGGACTGGTAAACTAATATACGATAATAATACGGTATGAAAAATGGCAAACATGAGAATTCTGTGTGTTTTCCTTCTTATCTGCAGACTAACAGTCCACAGGTTTGGTGCTCAGACTCCCTGGAGTTGGAGGAGAGAGAGCACAGAGGACAGCAAGGTGGAGGAGTGAAGGAGAAGGTGGTGCAGCTCAGTGTCCAATCAGGAGTGAGCATCTCTATATATGTATATAGAATATATATATTTCAAGTTTTTGTTTTGAGTTTTTGTTGTTTTTTATTTTTTAAAGCAAACACTAAAACTGTCACCCACACCTCTGAAGATAAAGATAACTAATCAGAAATAAAGGGAATATTATGATGATGAGGACACTATCAGAGGTAGTTCAGGGAACTGTTATACTTCAGATACCAGAAAAATCGTTTTTCTTTTCTTGTTTTTTTGGCTTGACTTCATGGTAGGCAAAATGAAGAAGAGTGCTTGATTGCGCCTAAGTAAGTAAAAGCTGCATGGCAAAACAACACACACCTTCACTGCAGATGCATGCACAGAAACCAGTATTTTTTGTATCTTAAATATTAAGTAGTGTGTGTACAGTAGTCAATATAATGGGATGTGTCCTAAAGCAGCGAAAGAAGAACTGACTTCTTACAGCAATTTGCAATATTTAGGATTTTATTGAACACTTTTACCTTTCAACATTTGTAACATTAGTGAGTAATGAAGCATAGCAGAATAAATAAAATAAAATACTAAAAGTCCGTTATTACACTCTTAAATCCTACTACTTATTCCTGCGTCTTTTGTGATCTTACAAAGCTTCAAATGACGCGTCGACTATTAAATTAGTCATCGACGATTTTGATAGTCACCGTAATCGTGACTCCTCGTGAACAAATATAGACACACTAATATTTCACCAGTGTTGTAACATCACATGTCGTTAGCATGGGTAAGAGAACGAAATCAATACCTCAGATGGAAGCACCTTGACTGGGTTACTTCAACATCACTGGGTGACATGTCACTTTGATGCACCGACAGTGGAATTATAGTTCAGGTGACCTGCATGCCTTTGCACTCTAAAGACACTAGAGCACCTAAAGGACGCATGGAAACATCAAGTGATACACAGATAAGACTGTTGCACAGAAATATGCAGTATCTGCACACTGTAACATGTTTAGTTGCTTTACTCAAGAGCCTGACTTCAGATGAATGACTCTGACAATCTAATTTTTCTTGCAGATTGAATGCACCTTCTGTGGGAAGTGGTACCACACAGTGTGTGTGGACTTCCCCTCTGCAGAAGGCGACTACAAATGTTGTGGTTGCTAAATAAACAGAAAAAATTGATCCCTGTTGTCTTTGCTTACTGATTGTTTTTAGTGTTGACAATCCACATTGCTGGGATTGCATCTTTCAACATGTTTGTGGGTAGATCTGGATGTACCAGGGGTAAGTGTAGCCACTCAGCCTCTACTCAATGTGATCATAGCAGCAGGTGCAGATGTGTCACAAGTTAATCTAGTAGTAGGCTATGGTATTTGGCCACAGGTGGCAGCAGTGGACTGACCTCCATTGGAGACTGCTCCAGCTGCTATGTGATAGTGTATCTGCTACAAATTGAAGATCATATGGAAGTTTTGGAAATTAACCCTTGTATTATGTTGACAAACAAAAAGGTGACATTGATTTTGTTGCGGGTCATTTTGACCCGTACTGTGTAAATCCACTCAGAATTGTCAAGAAACTGCAATAAAACAATAGCAACTTTATTTTCCATCAGATAAACATGTAGAACACAGACATACAACAGTTAGACTTTCCATAACTATTTTAGGAACCATTTGGTAAAGGTTTTTCGTTCTGTGAAGAGAAAAGTTATTAGAAAGGCAAATGAAGTCACACTCAGATATCTAATTTTTACATGCGCATGGGCGGTCAGTCCGATCTGCTCTGCTGTCAAAGTGCGCACAACAGATGTGACAGAAAAACCGCCCAGGGCTCTCAGCGCATTCTTTATTTATACTCCAAGTGAGCTTTCAAGGAAGTAGGAGTGGTATGTTCAGTATACAAAAACGTTTCCATAATAGGAGAAACCTTTAGCTTGTCTGTTGAAATAGGAGATAGCTTGGTATGTATAGAAACTTAAACATTTCCTTAAAAGGAGAGTGAGAGAGGGGGGTGACCGTTAACTCAGGATGTAGTATGTATGTCACCGCATTCCTCTACACATCTGGTTCCACTTTCCTTTCCTGTGGTGGTTCCAACTCACAAGCTCTCCTATCTTAAATGAAGCTACAACTAAACAATAATCACAAAACTAAAAAATCTCTTATCATTCCCTCCTGTTTGTAGCGATTTTAAGCAAATACATCAATGTGTTTCAGACACAGACCCTACATTGTGAGTGCTTTCGGTCTGGTCGTCATAAAATGTGTATCATTCAAACATAATCATTCATCACATTTGTTTCATACTCATCGTCTTCTCCTTCTTCCTCGTCTGGCACAGTAACATATGCAACAAGAGATTGAGATATCATTCTTGATACCATTCCTCTTACACAGGGGATAATGAATGTAGTAAAGATACAAAACATAATAAGTATTAGGCCAATAAACATTAAAACCTTAAACATCAGTGTTCTCCATGAGCCGCTCATAAACCAATTCCACCAATTACTTTGTGAATTTGCCCAATCGGTTACCTGTGCCTGTTGAACGTTTCTAAGTAATTGTAGAGCATTTGTCATATTATCAGAATGCACATTGTCTGGAATATATGTGCAACAAGTTATATTAAACAAAACACAGTCCGCGCTTTTCTGCCAAGATCATGTCCAGGGCAACTCTGTGTTGCATAACAGTTATTCTTATGGCATCAATTTCCTGATTTTGCTCATTGTTGATGCTGGTCGATGCATTTAAAAACAGCCCAAAACTATAGTCCAATAGTCAGGAGGTCGCTGTGGTTTAGGACAATTCCTAAATATTGATAACCTAAACTGGCAAAGCTTGCTGCGCATGTCACTTGAATCATGTTCATAAGTCTGCCATATAATGTAGCATGCTGTGTTGTAGCAGGCATGTGTGAGCATATATAACAATCTTTGTCTTCTTTGCGATTATATATGTATCTATACCAGGCGTTGTTCATCCAGGGATGGATGTGGTCCTGTGTCACTTCAGCCAGGTGTGAGTTGTCATATGTCCATGCCCTTCTATGCATGTTGGCTTCTTGATCCTTTAAGTGCATTAGGGTCCATGCTGTAAACAGCAGGGCCAAGGTGGTAAGCAGAATAATCTTCATGATGACCAGACACACCGATTTACTCTGGTGAGTAGACTACAGGCGAGAAGTAGAAGGCGGGATATACCCAATCAGCCCTCCCTTCACTTGTAGATCACCAAAGAGTCGGGATGGTGGTGTCTTTAGGTTGTGCTGTCACTCACTTCCATTTTTGCAATGGCTCTGGTGGATCCAAGAGGGCCTCTCAGCGTTTTTGCAAGCTGTTGGCGTCGTTAGGAGTACTTGGTATGGACCTTCCCACCGGGATGGGTTCCAATTCTTTCTCTGGAGTACTCATATAAGGACCCAATCGCCTGGTTTTAATCTGCAAGAGACTTGAGAAGCGTCGCACGGCAGTTCAAAACAATATCCCTATTTTCTACTAGTTTTGCCATTCTTTCTACTAAAGTTGTCTTTCTAACAGATTTATCTATTGGTTCACTTTCATCAATTCATGCATCTTTTCACTGAGGTCTGATTCAAACTATCTTACTTCTGATTCTTTCCAAAAATAATTTCACATGTAACAATTTATATATGTGTGTTTTCTATTTTTGTTTACCTCTTTATTGTGATCTGGTGGACATCTCTAAACACCATCATAAGTTCAGACTTCAATTTCAACCCAATTATACTCCTCTGGGCTTCACCTTCCCACTGGCCCCTGTACCCTTCTCAAAGTGTCCTTTGTTGTCTTAAATCTCCAGCAAACACAATCTGTTTCTTCCTTTTAGATTAAGTCCCAGCCAGGCAAAATATCACATTCAGTACCTTTAAACAGTTATGTCACACTGTTCTTACCAGCCTGCTGTTAATTCTTCAATTCCACGATATTCTGTTGGTCTTCATCAGGAGATTGACTGTCCTTTGAGCTTCTTTTCAGGATTGGGACAAGTGGGAGGTCAAGCTATAAAATTTTAAGCCAAACTTTGGCTTGTTTTCTCCCAATTATGTTAATCTATGGTTTTGCTGCTATGCTCAAAATTCTAGGTTGAGAAAAGTCCACCTTTATTTATTTGTGACCTATATTGACACACTAAACCATACCATTAATATCATTTTCATTTCTTTTCTTAAAGCCTCCATTTGCTTCATCTGGCTAGAGTCTGTCTCTTCTGTTTTTCTCTCTGGGTGCTCACTCCTTATATGGGCATGCAAAGTTCCTGTCACACACACACTTCCTGTTACTCTCTTTTGTGTTTCTACAGGCTAATCAAACTCATTTTGTATTTACAGTCTACAAACCCTCTGTAATTCTACTAACTTCTAATCTAAAATGTAACGTCATTCACACAATAATTTCATAATCCTCTCACACACACTGCCTTTTAAATAAACTAAACTCTTTGCATTTTTATCTATTTCAGGCATTTTCTGAGTCTCTGTTTTATGGTGCCGTTAGTTCTCTCTACTAACCCTGCACTCCATAGATGATAAGCACAATGATTTCTTATGCTGAATCCTAGTGCTTCAGAGACCTTACTGATCACATCATTGACAAAATGTGTCCCATTGTCTGATCTTATCAGAGAAGGGATACCATATGTTGGAATAAAATGATTACATAAACATTTTGCAATGAAGATTGCCTCTGCTTTCACTGGATATATCTCTGGTCAGTTTGAAAACACATCTATGAACACTAAGGCATATTTTAATCCTTGACATTCATTCAATTCAATAAAATCCATGTGGATGGTGTGGAGAACTGGCCTCTCTTAGGTCTTAAGTTTCCTTGTGAGTTGTGTTTTTGACAGAATAGGCATGTTCTTACAAATTTTTCGCTTAAGTTTCAAAATTTATAGTGTAAAAGTGTGTATTATTTATCTATACTATATTTCCCTCCTGTTGACACATGTATTACTTCATGTGTCACTACAGCCGCTGTCCTGTGTAACGACTCTGGTAATATTGGTTTTCCATCACAGACCATTAAGTCATCTTTCAGTTGTGCTCCACATTTCAGCCACTTGTTCTGTTCAGTGATTGTTGCAGCTTTTTGTTCGGTTTTTAGTACATCAAGTGGTATTTGTGTACAATGTTCGGATGTTAGAAGCGTTATCGTTTGTTGTGCAGCCCGCTTTGCTGTTTGATCTGCAAAATTATTTCCTTTTGTGACAATAAAATTGTCTTTTTGATGTGCTGCACATTTACAAAGTGCCAATTGTTTTGGCAAGCTAATCACTTCCAATAAGATTTTTAATAAGCTGCCGTGTTGCACGGGGTTATCCGTAGAGGTGACCATACCTCTGTTATGCCAAATTTTGGCAAAGTGGTGCACTGCTGAAAAAACAAACTGGCTGCCATTGTACATATTTATATTTTGGCCTGCGTGCAATTCATATGCACATATGACTACATACGTGCAGCTGACTTTTTACTGCCTCTGCTGCGGCTGCACAGCCTTGCATATGCAGGCAGGCCTGACGCTACAGAGTCTAATTTACACGAGTCTAAATTTCACCAGGAATGTTAACAGGTGTTATTTTTCTCCAAATGCCTGTGTTATCACAGCTTTCATATAACCTGCTCCTCTATCTACACGTAAGTAGAAAGGCTTATCATAGTCAGGCAGTGCTAAAACTGTATCTGTCTGTAATGCCTATTTTTAAATAACTGAATGCTTCTTCTTTCTTCTCTATAGATGCAACATTACATTTTCACTTAATGCATTTTTAGATAATTTCTAGTTTTTCAAAGAATCCACCCATCTCACACATCTTACACATTTCAAACTTTGAAGTTAGGGTTTTATATATATATATATATATATATATATATATATATATATATATATATATATATATATATATATTAAACTTTGAATTGCTCACAGCTCTAAAACTAGGCATTTGTAAATCATATGCCTAATCACTATGTGTCACTGTGATCCACAAGTATGGTCACAAATTCACTTCCAAATCAACAAAATAAAATAATCAAACAAAACAGGAAACATACATGAGTCAGGACACAAAAAGAAAAATGCTGCTACTGAAACAGAGCAGAAGTGTGAGGGAAAAACTGAGCTCACAGACAGCTGCGTGTGTTGGCTTTTAATGCAGCTTCTGCTCTAAAAACAAATAAATAAAAATAAAAGAAAATGTGTAACATGCTCATCAACTTAGCGGTGTTCACTTATTTAATTCAACTTCTCAATCCTGTAGCTTTAGCTGTTGTCTACAGGGTTTGGCTTATTAGTTGTTATTATAGGTGTGCTCTATATCTCAGTAATGTTTTATCCAGGATAAATGACAGATGTTTAAGCAGGTTAAGTGCCTCTATGCACGTAATTAGTTTAGATAGTTTCTTTATTTTCTTCATCTCATGTGTCATTATACTGAGTTTGAGCAAACCTTAAGCTTGATGCAGATTACTTCATAACAATCATCCACCTCACATCATAACTGACTAGGTTGCTTCTCATTATTAATATTATGTCATTATTAATATTATCATCTTTGTCTTTCTATATTATGACAATAGTATACTACAATATTTTATTAGTGTATACCACTATACTACTACTGAGCCAATTTAATAGTTAGGATCATCTTACTCAGCAAACAGATAATTTAGAATTCATCCAATCTGTACAAATTTGCTTTTTCTCTGAACAGGTTTGTGCCTACTTCTTAGACTGGTCTTCTGTTTGTCTCATCTCAGATCCAACCTTCAGTCACATTCATTCTCTCTGTTGTGTAGCGAACCAAGCAATTTATTATTATATATTTTATATTTTATTTTGTATCCATCAAGGGCTTCGGGTGATCTGCAGTTTCACCCTTTCCCAAGCTGGAGACATTTACCTTTTCACACACTTTCCTTGGCTGAACAATGACACAGCCCTAATGTACCTTATGCACCTCTCTATTTTATTTAAAAGGTTTTCGTGTGAATTATTTCCTTTTATTGATTTTATACATTCTGGGCATGATTGTCATGCCAACTATGTTTCATTGTTAATATCAGCTTACAGGTTGTTATCCTTCCTATTATTAGTTTCAATACGGTAAAAATAAGTTCTAATATAATTTTGTCTTTATTTATTTTATTTTTGTACTTCTTATATTTATATCTATTCGGTGGGGTCTGTTTCCAACCTTTTTAAACTACTTTAAACTATTTTGATCTCTAGTTTTCACTTAATAAGGGTTTTATTAGTCACTGCACTGTAGTGTGACCTGATGCTGATTTTACTATTAGAGTATCTTCTGAGAATTGTACTTCCTGTGGTCTTCTGTTCAAAACGGTTTTACATACTCCTGTATCACATAACATCTGCACTGGTTTGCTATTAACATATACTGTCAGTGTAGGTTTGCCTTTTACTTCAGACACTAATTGATAGACAGTAAATACTTCTGCGTCACTTTTATCATTTTCATTTGGCTTTTTCTCATTTAGTCATTCATTTGAATATTGCCGTTTGTCTGTTTTATGTCTGCAATCTCTGGCGAAATGCCCTTCCTTGCCACAATTCCAGCACGTATTATCTCTTTCTTCACTTCTTTCGCGTAAGTCTGTCTGTCCTACATATCTCTGGCCCTTTCCTCTAAATCCTCCTCTGTCCCTGTCTGTTACCTCTCCACCTTCTCCACCTTCCCCTGCGGTTTGGCCGTATCTGGGGTTTAGTACTGCTATCATGGGAAAAATGCCGGGAGGACCAGGTGGATCAACATCACCTCCCATATCTCGTCCGTAGCGATCTTTTCCTATTTTTTCTTTTTTCTTTTTTTTTTGTGGATTTTCACCTAGTGCTATTTTATCTAACATGTTTTGTGCCTCTGCATAAGGACCAGGTTGAGGTCTGAACGGATCACAGGATTGTTTAAGGGGGGTCGCAGCAGCGGAAGTGGGGGCTGGTTTCACAGCAGCAAAAGTGGGGGTCGGCCTCGCAGCAGCGAGTGGAGCATATGGTGGGGGGTCTAATACCTCTGCCTTTTCTTTCTTCTTTTCTTGTTTCTTTTGTTTATTCTCACATCGTCTATCTGCCTCTCTCTTCCATGCTTGGAAATATTCTAATTCTTACATGCGTTTTCCTTCTTTCTTTCTTTATTTTGTCTCTCCTATTTCTTTCAGTAATGCTTCTTTAAGTTGTATTAATGCAGATGGGCTACATTCTCATTTAGTCTTTTTAGAATTTCTCCATCTTTGCACACTGATTTGTCCGGCGCCTGGACACTTTTTTCCTAACCACTGTTCGTCAACAGTAAACTTAGTGGGCTGATTACCCATTAAAACAGAACTGCAGAGCCTTCTCTGGTATTAGACTTAAAGAGTGGTTACTGACTACGCCCTTCTACTCCACTCTAATTAGTGGAGCGGTGTCAGTTTTGTGAGGCGGAACTCAACCGTTCTCTTTTGTCACCAGTACTTTAGCTACTGACAGGAAATAAAATGACAACAACAATGAGAGTGATTCAGCAGCGTATTTGTGCTGTTTAAATCAATTCACTCTCAACACACAGAAAACACAAACATTTAAACAGACATTTCACACAATCGCGCAGACCTTTTCGGAAGGCCAGTCCTAAAGCTTTTATTTTGAAAATCCTTTCGGCGGATCAGTCCAGCGCTTTTATTTTGAAAATCCGTTCGGTGGATTACCCCAACGCTTTTACAAATCCGTTCGGTGGATCACCCCAGCGCTTTTACAAATCCGTGCAGTGGATTAGACTAATTACACCCTTTCGGCGGGTGAGACCAAAGTTCGTTTTACGCGAGTGTAAATAAGTGACTTCCTTTACCTTCCCAAGATTCTCTGGCTATGTTGAAAGTCAGCCACTGGATCCCAGCGTCGTGGACCACTTGATAAAACACTGGCCAGGAATCGAATTTTAGCGTCCCTGGACTTTTTCACTCCTACCTAGAGGACAGATTTCAGTGCAGCTTTCCACGACGGCAGGACACAGCGGCTGATGCTTCCTCTCCGGCTGTAGTATGTATGTCACCGCATTCCTCTACACATCTGGTTCCACTTTCCTTTCCTGTGGTGGTTCCAACTCACAAGCTCTCCTATCTTAAATGAAGCTACAACTAAACAATAATCACAAAACTAAAAAATCTCTTATCACTGTGGCACTTGGCCAGAGGTGGAGCTGGTTGACTCAAGTCCATGTTAGTGCACAAAGTAAACTGCTCGCTTTAGTTGTGAAGCAAAAACGCTGAAACCGGAGAAATAAAACGTGCGAGGGGAACGATAACGACGACAAGAGTCTCCCGATCGTTTACTCTTGCTGTCCTGTGAACAACATCGGCGTGGTGTTAATTGTTTGCTGTTTTCGCGATCGCATCGCGCATGAGGATATCACCAGGTAAACTCGCCACATTTTTAAACATTTTGTTGTTCAACAGCATCAAGACTGACGGAGTGTGTTTGAGATAACCTCACAAGTGTCACAGATGACACATTTGGCGTTTTTTTTTGCTGGCTTGTCGGTAGCAGCTCCTGAAACGCAAGACTGCCACACATCTGTTCGACCAACGCCAGTTGATCTAAACGCCAGTAGATCTGCGTCTGAGGAGACGCGGACTGCGAACTGCTCTTCCTGGGATCTTCCTTTCCAATGTACGCTCACTCAGGAATAAGATAGAGGCGCTGGCCCTGATGAGAAGCATGAACAGAGACTTTGCCTCCTCCTGTGTCTTATGTTTTACGGAGTCGTGGCTCTGTGAGGACATCCCGGACAGCGCGCTCAAGCTGGAGGGCTTTCATCTGCTGTGCGCGGACCGGCAGGCCTCTCTCTCTGGTAAGACCAAAGGTGGAGGTGTCTGCTTCTACATTAATAGTGGCTGGTGCACAGATGTAACAGTGATTGCTCAGCACTGCTCTTCCTCTCTGGAATACCTTTTTATTCACTGCAAACCGTTTTATTCTCCGCGGGAGTTTGCTTCATTCATCCTGGCCGCTGTTTACATCCCGCCAGATGCGGATGCGCAGGCAGCTCAGTGCGCACTCGCGGAGCAGATACTGCACATGGAGCGGACATTCCCGGACTCTCTCATCATTGCTCTTGGGGACTTTAACAAAGCCAATCTGAGCCATGAGCTTCCCAAATACAAGCAGTATATTAAATGCCCGACCAGAGAGGAGAGGACATTAGACCACTGTTACAGCACGATCAGCGGGGCCTATCGTGCGGTGCCCCGCGCTTCACTCGGACTTTCTGACCACGTCATGATCCACCTAATCCCCGCGTACAGACAGAGGCTGAAGCTCTCCAAACCTGTCATGAGGACCAAAAAACTGTGGAGCAACGAGGCTGTGGAGGAGCTTCGCACGTGTTTGGAGTCTACAGACTGGGACACAATGAAGGCTGCTTCTAACAGCTTGGACGAGTTTACGGACACTGTCACCTCCTATATCCACTTCTGTGAGGACAGCATTGTGCCATCACGCACCAGGGTGAGTTATAACAATGACAAACCCTGGTTTACTCCTAAACTCAAAAAGCTGTGGCTGGAAAAGAGAAAGGCGTTCAGAAGCGGAGACAGGGACTGCTACAGAGAGGCCAAGTACAGGTTCACTAAAGAAGTGGACATTGCTAAACACCAGCACTCTGAGAAGATGCAGCAGCAGATCTCAGAGAATGACTCGGCCTCTGTGTGGAAAGGTTTTAGGAATATCACCAACTACAAGCCTAAAACCCCCCACTCCACTGATGACTTGCTCTTGGCCAACACCCTTAACGACTTTTACTGCCGTTTTGACGAGCCATCAGGCAGCCTTCACACCTCCAACGGCCCCAACAATAGAGACACTTTGGACACTCATTCCCCCACCTCTCCCCCCTCCATAGAGCCATCACCACCTTCAAACACTTCACCTACAACACCCCCCTCCTCACCCCACACAAAAGAGGATTTCACACCACCTCCTCCCACCACAACTCTTCATATTCATGAAGCAGGTGTGAGGAAGCAGTTTAAGAGTCTGAATGCTCGAAAAGCTCCCGGCCCAGACGGTGTGTCTCCTGCCACCCTCAGACACTGTGCAAACGAGCTGGCCCCAGTGTTTTCTGGCATTTTCAACTCCTCACTGCAGGCATGTCATGTGCCTGCCTGCTTCAAGTCCTCTACCATAATCCCTGTCCCCAAGAAACCTAAGATCACTGGGCTAAATGACTACAGACCTGTGGCTCTGACACCTGTGGTCATGAAGTCATTTGAGCGCCTGGTTCTCTCCTATCTCAAGACCCTCACGGCCCCCCTCCTGGACCCCCTGCAGTTTGCATACAGAGCCAACAGGTCTGTAGATGACGCCATCAACATGGCTCTACACTTCATCCTGCAGCATCTGGACTCCCCAGGAACCTACGCCAGGATCCTGTTTGTGGACTTCAGCTCTGCGTTCAACACCATCCTTCCAGACCATCTCCAAGGCAAGCTTTCCCAGATGAATGTGCCTGATCCCATCTGCCGGTGGATCACTGACTTCCTGACGGACAGGAAGCAGCATGTGAGGCTGGGAAAGAATGTCTCGGACTCCCGGACCATCAGCACCGGCTCCCCTCAGGGCTGTGTTCTTTCTCCTCTGCTCTTCTCCCTGTATACCAACTGCTGCACCTCCACCCACCAGTCTGTCAAGCTAATCAAGTTTGCAGATGACACCACCGTTATTGGACTCATCTCGGACGGGGATGAGTCTGCCTACAGGAGGGAGGTTGAACGTCTGGTGTCCTGGTGCAGCCACAACAACCTGGTGCTGAATGCCCAGAAGACAGTGGAGATTATTGTGGACTTCAGGAAGCACACAGCTCCACTCCCCCCCATCATCCTGACTGACACCCCCATCACCTCTGTGGACTCATTCCGCTTCCCGGGTACCACCATCACCCAGGACCTGAAGTGGGAGCCCACCATCACCTCCGTCATTAAGAAAGCCCAGCAGAGGATGTACTTCCTGAGGCAGCTGAAGAAATTCAACCTGCCAACACGGACGATGATGCAATTCTACACTGCAATCATCGAGTCCATCCTCACCTCCTCCATCACCGTGTGGTACGCTGGAGCCACTATCAGGGACAAACAGAGACTGCAGCGTGTTGTGCGCTCTGCTGAGAAGGTGATTGGCTGCAGACTCCCATCTCTGCAGGACCTGTACACCTCCAGGACACTGGGGCGTGCAGCTCGGATCTCAGCTGACCCTTCTCACCCTGGACACAGTCTGTTTGACCTGCTCCCCTCAGGCAGGAGGCTCCGGTCCATTCGCACCAGAACCTCTCGCCATAAGAACAGTTTCTTCCCCTCTGCTGTTGGACACATGAACAATAACCATATGACTGTTCCCACCACTAACACATGACCCTACGCTGTGTTCACTGCATCATTCCATGTTTGGCACTGATCACCACCTGCACTCATGTATATATCATGTATATATCTATCTACTTAGCACTTTTAATTCTTATTCTTATTTTTATTTTCATGTCTATTTAAGCGTAATTTATGACAGTATGTTTGCACTGAAGCACCGCAGCAATTTCCTAATGTTGTAAACCTGCTCAACATTTGGCAATAAAACCCTTTCTGATTCTGATTCTGATTCTGAAAAGAAAAGAGACAGAGATGTGTGTTTTCTGTTAATACCATAATTGCAGTCATCTTAAACAAACATGACATTTCTTTGGCACGATTGCTTTTTCACTGATTTGAAACTTTAATGTGTGGTACAACAATTCTTCTAGTTAAATAATTCTACAAGAATTATGTGTTTTCCCCTTGTGACTCTTACCCCCTGTGTGCCCCTCTGTGTATTTGAGCCCTTGTCTCTCCTTGTGTTTTATTCCATGTTTTCCCCAGCCCGTTATTCTACAAGAATTATTTAACAGAGGATAGAAAAAAAATACATTGTGTCAAGTTCCCTGATTAAATGGGCTGTCTGTGTAAAAAGCATAAATGGCTGTTTGTCTTGGTGTATTGGTCTTTTGCCAGCATGGCAAACTAGATCAATCTGCTGGGACATCTGATTTTAGGACAATCACTTGCTTTTCCAAAGGACACTGACAACCAGACATTAGATGCCACAGCCCTGGCCCACGGTATCCCCCCCCCCTCCCCCCCATGCATGCGGTGGGCCTTCTGTAGAAAGAGAGCAACTTAATGAAGGTGACAAGGTGAAAATAGGATGATTGATGTGCCGGTGCTGTGAGGGCATGTATAACACCACCTACCCAAGTGTTGAATATAAGGAGGCTTTGAAGAATCTACAATAATTGTGTGTTGTTTGTACATGAATCACAATGTGTTACTCGGTTACTTGGTGTTCGCTCGCTCTGCGGTAGAGTATCACTTCCTGTTCCTGCTCAAACACAGTGGTGTTTCTGAGTAGCTTATTTGCTTAGCAATTTAATTAACAACTTTTAAATACATTCTTCTTTCATAGTATAATCTTCACGTGCTTCATCCGAAGCACACTTTCTGTGTACTCACTACCTAATTTATAGCCAAAGTATTCACTCACTGTCTCTGTACTGTTTCGCTAGCTTAGCTTAGCTCGTAGCCGACTCGTTAGCACCATGGCTACTTCACCTGTCCCTCCTGCACTTTCTTGCTCATTGTGTCAGATGTTTAGTTACTCCTCGGCCTCCTTTAGCAGTAATGATATCTGTAACAAATGTAGCATATTTGCAGCTCTGGAGGCCAGGATTACTGAATTGGAGACTCGGCTTCGCACCCTTCATTCACCCGTAGCTAGCCAGGCCCCTGTAGCTGGTGCAGCCGAAGATAGCGTAGGCCCCGCTAGCTGTTCCCCGGCAGACCCCAAGCAGCTGGGGAAAGAGGGCGGCTGGGTCACGGTGAGGAGGAAGCATAGTCCTAAACAGAAGCCCCAGGTACACCACCAACCCGTTCATGTGTCTAACCGTTTTTCCCCACTCGGTGACACACCCGCCGGGGGTCAAACTCTGGTAATTGGTGATTCTGTTCTCAGACATGTGAAGCTGGAGACACCGGCAACCATAGTCAATTGTCTTCCAGGGGCCAGAGCAGGCGACATTGAAGGAAATTTAAAACTGCTGGCTAAGGGTAAACGTAAATTCAGTAAAATCATAATTCACGTCGGCAGTAATGACACCCGGTTACGCCAATCGGAGGTCACTAAAATCAATATTGAATCGATGTGCAACTTTGCTAAAACAATGTCGGACTCTGTAGTTTTCTCTGGTCCCCTCCCCAATCAGACCAGGAGTGACATGTTTAGCCGCATGTTCTCCTTAAATTGCTGGCTGTCTGAGTGGTGTCCCAGAAACGATGTGGGCTTCATAGATAATTGGCAAACCTTCTGGAGGAAACCTGGTCTTGTTAGGAGAGACGGCATCCATCCCACTTTGGATGGAGCAGCTCTCATTTCTAGAAATATGGACAAATTTATTAAACCCCCCAAAATATGACTATCCAGAGTTGGGACCAGGAAGCAGAGTTGCAGTCTTACACGCCTCTCTGCAGCTTCTCTCCTCCTGCTACCCCCCCAAAAACCCATCTCCATAGAGACTGTGTCAGCTTCCAAAAAGACAAAAAACAAACTAAAAACCAGCAACAAACAACTTAAACATAAACAATTACAAAGAAAGAACAGTACAGTATCCACATCTGAACCAAAGAGTAAAACAGTGAAATGTGGATTATTAAATATTAGGTCTCTCTCCTCCAAGTCTCTGTTAGTACATGACTTAATAATTGATCAACAAATTGATTTACTCTGCCTTACAGAAACCTGGTTGCAGCAGGATGATTATGTTAGTTTAAATGAATCAACACCCCCGAGTCATTCTAACTACCAGAAACCTCGAAGCACAGGCCGAGGGGGCAGTGTGGCAGCAATTTTTCACACCAGCCTATTAATTAATGAAAGACCAAGACAGACTTTTAATTCATTTGAAAGCCTGATGCTTAACATTGTCCACCCCAGCTGTGAAACTCAGAAACCAGTCTTACTTGTTATCATCTATCGTCCACCTGGGCCTTACACAGAGTTTCTGTCTGATTTCTCAGACTTTATATCTAATTTAGTTCTGAGCTCAAATAAAATAATTATTGTGGGTGATTTTAACATCCATGTAGATGCTAAAAATGACAGCCTCAACATGGCATTTAGTCTGTTATTAGACTCAATTGGCTTCTCTCAAAATGTAAAAGAACCCACCCACCACTTTAATCACACTCTAGATCTTGTTTTAACATATGGCATAGAAACGGAACATTTAACAGTGTTTCCTGAAAACCCTCTCCTGTCTGATCATTTCCTGATAACATTTACATTTACAATAATTGATTACACAGCGGTGGAGAGTAGATTTTATCAAAGTAGATGTCTTTCTGAAAGCGCTGTAACTAAGTTTAAGAATATAATCCACCCACTGTTATCATCTTCAATGCCCTGTACCAACACAGAGCAGAGCAGCTATCTGAACGCTACCCCAACAGAGGTCGATTATCTTGTTAATAATTTCACCTCCTCACTACGTACGACTCTGGATACTGTAGCTCCAGTGAAAACTAAGGTCTCTAATCAGAAGTACCTGACTCCGTGGTATAATTCTCAAACACGTACCCTAAAGCAGATGACTCGTAATCTGGAGAGGAAATGGCGTGTCACAAATTTAGAGGATCATCATTTAGCCTGGAGAAATAGTTTGCTGCTTTATAAGAAAGCCCTCCGCAAAGCCAGAACATCTTACTATTCATCACTGATTGAAGAAAATAAGAACAACCCCAGGTTTCTCTTCAGCACTGTAGCCAGGCTGACAAACAGTCAGAGCTCTGTTGAGCCAACCATCCCTTTAACGTTAACTAGTAATGACTTCATGAACTTCTTCACAAATAAAATTTTTATCATTAGAGAAAAAATTACCAGTAATCATCCCACAGATGTAATATTATCTACAGCTACTCTTAGTACCATTGATGTTAAGTTAGACTCTTTTTCTCCAATTGATCTTTCTGAGTTAACTTCAATAATTACTTCCTCCAAACCATCAACGTGTCTTTTAGACCCCATTCCTACAAAACTGCTCAAAGAAGTCCTGCCATTAATTAATTCTTCGATCTTAAATATGATCAACCTATCTCTAATAATCGGCTATGTACCACAGGCCTTCAAGCTGGCTGTAGTTAAACCTTTACTCAAAAAGCCATCTCTAGACCCAGCAGTCTTAGCTAATTATAGGCCAATCTCCAACCTTCCTTTCATATCAAAAATCCTTGAAAGAGTAGTTGTCAAACAGCTAACAGATCATCTGCAGAGGAATGGTTTATTTGAAGAGTTTCAGTCAGGTTTCAGAGCTCATCACAGCACAGAAACAGCTTTAGTGAAGGTTACAAATGATCTTCTTATGGCCTCTGACAGTGGACTCATCTCTGTGCTTGTCCTGCTAGACCTCAGTGCAGCGTTCGATACTGTTGACCATAATATCCTATTAGAGCGATTAGAACATGCTGTAGGTATTACAGGTACTGCACTGCAGTGGTTTGTATCATATCTATCTAATAGACTCCAATTTGTGCATGTAAATGGAGAGTCCTCTTCACACACTGAGGTTAATTATGGATTTCCACAGGGTTCAGTGCTAGGACCAATTCTGTTTACATTATACATGCTTCCCTTAGGCAGCATCATTAGAAGACATAGCATACATTTTCACTGCTATGCAGATGACACCCAGCTCTATCTGTCCATGAAGCCAGATAACACACACCAATTAGTTAAACTGCAGGAATGTCTTAAAGACATAAAGACCTGGATGGCCGCTAACTTTCTGCTTCTTAATTCAGATAAAACTGTTATTGTACTCGGCCCTGAAAATCTTAGAAATATGGTATCTAACCAGATTCATACTCTGGATGGCATTACCTTGGCCTCCAGTAACGCTGTGAGGAACCTTGGAGTCATTTTTGACCAGGACATGTCCTTCAACGCACATATTAAACAAATATGTAAGACTGCTTTCTTCCATTTGCGCAACATCTCTAAAATTAGAAATATCCTGTCTCAGAGTGACGCTGAAAAACTAGTTCATGCATTTATTACTTCCAGGCTGGACTACTGTAATTCATTATTATTAGGATGTCCAAAAAACTCACTGAAAAGCCTTCAGCTAATCCAAAATGCTGCAGCAAGAGTACTGACAGGGACTAGAAGGAGAGAGCATATTTCTCCTGTTTTGGCTTCCCTTCATTGGCTTCCTGTTAAGTCCAGAATTGAATTCAAAATCCTGCTCCTCACATACAAGGTCTTAAATAATCAGGCCCCATCTTATCTTAATGACCTTGTAGTACCATATCACCCTATTAGAGCACTTCGCTCTCGCTCTGCAGGCCTACTTGTTGTTCCTAGAGTATTTAAAAGTAGAATGGGAGGCAGAGCCTTCAGTTTTCAGGCCCCTCTTCTGTGGAACCAGCTTCCAGTTTGGATTCGGGAGACAGAAACTATCTCTACTTTTAAGATTAGGCTTAAAACTTTCCTTTTTGCTAAAGCATATAGTTAGGGCTGGACCAGGTGACCCTGAATCCTCCCTTAGTTATGCTGCAATAGACGTAGGCTGCCGGGGGATTCCCATGATGCATTGAGTTTTTCCTTTCCAGTCACCTTTCTCACTCACTATGTATTAATAGACCTCTCTGCATTGAATCATATCTGTTATTAACCTCTGTCTCTCTTCCACAGCATGTCTTTTATCCTGTCTTCCTTCTCTCACCCCAACCGGTCGCAGCAGATGGCCGCCCCTCCCTGAGCCTGGTTCTGCCGGAGGTTTCTTCCTGTTAAAAGGGAGTTTTTCCTTCCCACTGTCGCCAAAGTGCTTGCTCATAGGGGGTCATATGATTGTTGGGTTTCTCTCTGTATCTATGAAGCGCCTTGAGGCGACTTTTGTTGTGATTTGGCGCTATATAAATAAAATTGAATTGAATTGAATTGAATTGAATTACTTCAGAGGTGTGATGTTTTCAGGGTTTTTTTTTCTGCGCTGCAGAAAATTGTAAAACTATTGTGAACTTGGTGGATCTGTCCAGATCTTTGACTGGAAACTATTTCTATGACTGAGTGGTTCAAAAATGTGTAAGTGAAAAGCTGCCATATTTCAGGTCCCAAAGTCAAACGAACACTGAGGGATCACTGAGAGCTAAAAACGGTCTAACTTCTTTCATCTTTAATAAAATGATCAGCGTTGCTGCTTTACCAGGTTTAACAATTAAGTTTAACATCCAGGCATCCATGAAAACAGAGTTTATTCAATTTAACTGAGTTAGAGGTTAGCAGGAAGTTAGCTCGCTAGTTTCCACCTAAACATGATCATCATAATCAGTGTTACTAATTCATACACTGGTTTATCATCTAGACTTTTTGTCTCATCCAGCACCATGATCAGGTCCAGTTTTTATTTCATCTTTGATTTTTCAGCTGCTGTGCCTGAGCAGCCTCCCAGAGACCCTTTGTTGCAGTTAGTCTTCCTCCAGATGTCATGGTCCTGGGCCATGTTGGCCCAGTATTCTTAGTTTTCATGTATTTTTGTATTTTGTTCCTTATTTAGGCCATGCTTCCTGGGTTGCCCTGTTACGTTGTTCCTTATGTGTTTTCCCCTTGTGACTCTTACCCCCTGTGTGCCCCTCTGTGTATTTGAGCCCTCGTCTCTCCTTGTGTTTTATTCCATGTTTTCCCCAGCCCGTTATGTCTGTGTTCTCCCCGTGCTCTCTCTCCTCCTGTCTGAACCTCTGTGTACTTCCTGTTTTACTTTGACAGTCTCTCGTCAGTATGCGTCATGTTGTGTTCACTCCTGCCGCGTCTCGTTACGATTATCTGTGTCAGCTGTGTTCCCCGTGTGCTCCCACTTCCCTCGTTAACCCTCTGTGTATTTATGTGCATGTCTCCCTCAGTTCAGTGTCGCGTTGTCCATGTCTCCTCCCCAAACCTGTGTGTCTTTCTGTGTTCCCTCGGTCTTCTGTTAGCATTCCCAGTTTAGTTCTGTTTCTTTGTGAAGCCTGCAATAAAGCAGTGATTTTGAGTTCAGCTGTTCGTCTCCGTGAGTTTTGCGTTTGGGTCCTCTTCTGCCTCCACGCAGCCAGTTCATGACACCAGAAGCCATCTGGCTGCTTGATCCAGCTCTGGCTGCTGCACCGGGAAAGAGCAGTGAGGAGGTGGATTGATAAATGAAATTCATAACAAAAATTCATAATGGACTTTTTCCATTTAGGAATAATAAGAATCAGCTTTGTCATGTGCGGTAATCCGATTACTTTTTTCAAGTAACGAGTAAAGTAAGGGATTACTATTGCAAAAATGGTAATTAGATTACCATTACTTTCCCGTAGGAACACTGCGTTACTAAAACCGTGATTTTTTTTTTGCGAGAATGTCTCATGACATTGACATAAGCGAGTGCGACGTTTGTGACAACAGCTGTGTGCAGATCAACAATGGATAATATATCGAGTGCGGGAGAGATTATGAGCGTGCAGCGTTTAAAGCGTGGAAGTACTGACCTTACTTTGAGTTTGATTCCATAAAAAGTGACAAAAACATTAGTGTCCGTTGTGCGTGGGAAGAAAACTTCTTTTTACAGCGAAAAAAAACCCCTAAACTTCCAAGCAAGCACCGAGTGCGCTACCACGTAATGGGAAATTCACAGAGAAACTCGCGGATTCTTCAACTGACCGCTGCGGCAAACCTGCAGCAGGGTAAACCTCCGCCTATCCTACTCCTGCTTTACAGGTGAAAATAGAGCAAAAGGACCGCTAGTCTTTGACTTTATTTATTTTCTGCTTGATGCATATAGTTAAAAGGTTAAAACTAATAAAACAAGTTTTAAAAAGAGACTTTTCCATTTGATTACATTTTGTATGATGGATTATGTAGAAAAAGTAGGATTGGGCTGAAAGATCTATCGTCTTATCACCTATTCAGGTTGTAAATCGTGTTTTTAAAAAGTAACTAAGTAACTAAGTAATTAAATACTTTTGAAAATAAGTAATCAGTAAAGTAACGGGATTACTTTTTTGGGAAGTAATTAGTAATTAGTTACTGATTACTTTTTTCAAGTCACTTGACCAACACTGGTTGTTTGTACATGAATCACAATGTGTTACTTCAGAGGTGTGATGTTTTCAGGGTTTTTTTTTCTGCGCTGCAGAAAATTGTAAAACTACTGTGAACTTGGTGGATCTGTCCAGATCTTTGACTGGAAACTATTTCTATGAATGAGTGGTTCAAAAATGTGTAAGTGAAAAGCTGCCATATTTCAGGTCCCAAAGTCAAATGAACACTGAGGGATCACTGAGAGCTAAAAACGGTCTAACTTCTTTCATCTTTAATAAAATGATCAGTGTTGCTGCTTTACCAGGTTTAACAACTAAGTTTAACATCCAGGCATCCATGAAAACAGAGTTTATTCAATTTAACTGAGTTAGAGGTTAGCAGGAAGTTAGCTCGCTAGTTTCCACCTAAACATGATCATCATAATCAGTGTTACTAATTCATACACTGGTTTATCATCTAGACTTTTTGTCTCATCCAGCACCATGATCAGGTCCAGTTTTTATTTCATCTTTGATTTTTCAGCTGCTGTGCCTGAGCAGCCTCCCAGAGACCCTTTGTTGCAGTTAGTCTTCCTCCAGAAGCCATCTGGCTGCTTGATCCAGCTCTGGCTGCTGCACCGGGAAAGAGCAGTGAGGAGGTGGATTGATAAATGAAATTCATAACAAAAATTCATAATGGACTTTTTCCATTTAGGAATAATAAAAATCAGCTTTCTTTTTAATTGCTATTAACTGACAGTCAGATAACCAGCTTTTAAAAACATATTCATAAACACTTTGCAGTCAACAAAATTTGCACAGAGGTTATAGATGAAATAAAAGTATCACGTGTTTTCTAGGTGTGTTTATAACTCTGTTATTGTACATATTCTGTGTTATACATCATAATCATTCCAGTCTTTTTTTTTTTTTTTTACTGTTTTAATCTTTATAAAACTGTTATTTATTTATTTATTTTTGTGATTTCTGCTGCCCTATTGGTCTGGTCTCTCTTGAAAGTCTGAGAATGTGATATTCATAATAAAAGGATTTAAAAGTTTACTGCCAAAAAATGATTGCACTTCATAACAGAAATGTGCTAACTGGCTTGAAATAGATTGAAACTGTTATGAGATTGCTTCAGGGAGCAGACATGACACCGTCTTTTAGGTTTCGCCATCACTTTGTATTATGCGCACAACACCACCCTCCTCTGGCTTCCACATGAACTGCACCTTAAACATCAACTGTTTACAAATGTCATGACACAAACAAACGTTTCAATACCGTAAATCACTTTTTGGACTGCGATCACTTTTTGGCACAACATCGGCTCTGATAACATTTAAAGCGCATTGAAAAACTATTCTTTAACGCTAAAAATCCATTATCAATTGTAATTATTTATGTATTAATTTAAATTTCAGATATAGATCTTCATTTTTGTAAACTGGTGAATTAATGATTTTTTAAAGAATTAAAACGACAAAGTTTGGCAATATATTTTTTGAAAAGGATGAATAAAACAGTAAAATAAAATGAGAAATATATATATATTTTTAAAAACTATGATAATTAGACAAACTTTATTTTAAATATATACAATTGATTTTCGGTGACACTGGGTGTCATGGTGATGATGACGTGTTTGAGTGCAGGTATAAAAGCAGGAGGCAAAATGGGAATTCGGGTTTCACGTTTGAGCGCAAACAGGAGCTTTTTCCCACTAGTGCTGTGAAAACTCGGATTTTTCAAACTACAGCTAACGTTTGAAAATCTTCAAGAAGGATTTGCAAAATGACTTCAAACTTCAGTCGCGAGATGCACCTGATCTCCCTTTTCATTGAGGAGGTGCTAGATCAACGCTATGGTGAGTACAGCAGGCTAATATGTCAGAGTGCTAGCAAACAAATACAACTTAGATTTTTGTCTTTTATTGTTTGGAAGTAGGACTTCATGAGTGTTAACATTTAGGATGAGATGTTTCATACTTGAGTAACATCAATTTTAACGTGTGCCAGTACACTATAAAGATGGCGCCATGTTTTTTTTTAATTGCTAAGGCGTTGGAGGACGCTGACGTCAGCGCGCGGGCCGTTTTTGCATGTAGAGGGTTTGAGTTGACATGTTTGGGCTGCTGGCGCTGAGTTATACGTGAAAGTTTCATAGATTGTGAATGTGTAAAGCTGGAGAATGGAGTTTTAAAAGTTCACAGAGTCGCTGGATGAGTTTGAGATTGAAACAGTGTGTGCCTGCAATAAGGAGGTGGGAGGTTTCTCACCTAAATGTAGCTGCTTTATTCTCAAAATATCGATGCTCAACTAATATGAAGATATTACTCCTTAATGTGAATGCGTATTAAAACCTCAGTGAAAGTCCATGCAGCCTTACACAACATGAAAACTTTTACCAGGTGAAAAATGTGAAGGCTTTCATAAACAATGAGTTCTGCTGGGAGCTTCTTACTGTTTGTGTGTGGAAGAGCTTATGATGATGTAAAGCCATGTCTGGACAATTTAAATTCAGGCTTTAATTTGTGTGATCACATGATTAACGTAGACGCACGCTTTGCTTTCTCGTAGCTGATCTGGTGAGTCCAGTCACTGCACCTCAGATGGTCGTCATTAACTTGAGGAACCGTGAACTGAACAGGAGCCATCTGGACTCCATGCCCCCCCTGGTCCTCACTCTTTACCATAACCTGGTGACTGGGTCCAAGGACTTTCCTGACATACCTTTTAAAGGATGGTCCTACCGGGACCAGGTGACGACACCATTTGTCGATGTGAGGCAGAGCCAGAGAGAGAACACCACTCCTTCTCCTCCTACAGACTCACCAGCTGGCATGATGCTGCCGCCTGCGGGCTCCAGCTCTCATCCACGCTTCCTGACTCCAGTTCTTCCAGAGAAAGCAGATCTTGCTGTGCTGAAGGCAGATCGGAGGAACTGTGTCCGCACCCTGACTGTCGACGGCCTCCCCATCACAAGAGTCATCTCCACTGTTTACCGAACAGAGGACACTGAGATGAAGAACCGCTGGAGAGTAACAGACTACAGCGCGGACGGCAGAGTTCTCACTTCGGTGCTCTGCCGTGTTCTAAATATGTCGGCAAAGCGTGCTAAGAGGAAGGCGGAGGAAGAGAGCAGCATCCGGAGCCCGACTCAAGCAAGGAAGCGCTTGAGATTATAATATACAGTGAAGCATGTCGAACGTCAGCAAGCCTGAACAAAGTGGTAAGTAGTAAATAGTGCTTAAGGTTGTTTCTAAAATAATGTCCTAAAATATTTGAAAATTGTCGAGGTTTTAACTTTTATTCTTTCTTTTCTGCCTCTTGTTTCTAAAAGTCAGGAAAAAGAGTCACGCTGCGAAGAAACACCACACAGAAGATTTTCCCTCAGTAAAATGGTAAATATATTCATCTTGTTATGACGTTTGCTCACAATAACCAGGAGTGTTTCTGAAGTGATTCACTCTCATTTGGTGTTATTTGATCCAAAGACAACTGAGGGTCTTCAGAGCAGCGTGAACGGCCGTCACCTGAGAGCAAGACAGTCCTCGGGCCTTTGTGGTTCCCTCCAGGTACTCCAGCTTCATCCCACAGTCCAGAGAGATGCAGTTAGGTTGAATGTGAGTGTGAATGGTTGTCTGTTTCTCTGTGTTAGACTGACCTGTCCAGGTTGTACCCCCGCCTCTGGCCCCATAACAGCTGGGATGGCTCCAATCTTGAATTGGTGAAGCAGAAGAAATGGATGGAAGGATGATCCAAAGAGAAACATTGAAGGCCCTCTCACAAAAAAAGATAAGAACTCATTTTACACATTGTTGAAACATCCTGAAAGTTATTTGTTGTGTTTAGAAACTTGTTGAACTGTCATTAGAGTTTGTTTCGACTTGTTGTTCATTTCTTATTCGGTTCAGCTGTGTTTCTATGTGTCCTTAGTTCCCATAATCAGCCTCCTGTGTGTAAATATTGTGTCAGTCTCCCTTTGTCCCTTGTCAGAGTGTTAGTCTCCGTCCCCTCGTGTTTCCTTGCCTCAGTAGTTCTGTTTCCTACAGTTTTCCCCCAGTATAGGTTTTGGTTAGACTTTTTCAGTTCCCTTTGTCAGTCTTTGTATTTGGTATTTCCTCATCAGTCTCATCACTTTCCTCTCCAGAAAGAAAACAATAAAAAGACCTGAAGAGACGTCTATGCAAACGCTCTCATTGTGAAAGATAAGTATACATCCAACTAATCTGTGACTCTGTCACAGCTCTGATCAGCAATTCTTTCAGGTTTGTCTGTTTTGATGATGTTATTAATTATTATCCTTTATCCAGGATTTTCTCCTCCTTGAATCGCTACCTTATCGTGGTGGAGGGGTTTGTGTGTCCCAGGGATCCCAGGGGCTATGTTGTCTGGGGGCTTTTGCCCCCTGGTAGGGTCTCCCATGGCAAATTGGTCCTGGGTGAGGGACCAGACAAAGAGCGATTCAGAAGACCCTTATGAAAAGAATATCGAGGGAACAGTTTACCCTGCCCGGGATAGGGTTACCGGGGCCCCGCCCTGGAGCCAGGCCCAGGGAGGGTGCCCGAGGGCGTCTGGTGGCCGGGCCTTAGTCCATGGGGCCCGGCCGGGCACAGCCCGAAGAGGAGACATGGGCCCATCCTCCCGCAGGCCCACCACCCGCACGGGGTGGTGGGCCTGTCAAGTCACAGACTTGTCACAGACTTGACGGGGTGTCAGGAAAAAGAGCCAAGATGAGAAGAAACACCACACAGAAGATTTTCCCTCAGTAAAATGGTAAATATATTCATCTTGTTATGACGTTTGCTCACAATAACCAGGAGTGTTCACGTTGTTCTGAAGTGATTCACTCTCATTTGGTGTTATTTGGTGTTTGTCTTTGAAAGGAGAGGAGCAGTAACGACACTGGGAGACAAACAACAGGATGATCCAAAGACAACTGAGAGTGTTCAGAGCAGCGTGAACGGCCGTCACCTGAGAGCAAGACAGTCCTCGGGCCTTTGTGGTTCCCTCCAGGTACTCCAGCTTCATCCCACAGTCCAGAGAGATGCAGTTAGGTTGAATGTGAGTGTGAATGGTTGTCTGTTTCTCTGTGTTAGACTGACCTGTCCAGGTTGTACCCCCGCCTCTGGCCCCATAACAGCTGGGATGGCTCCAATCTTGAATTGGATAAGCTGAAGAAATGGATGGAAGGATGATCCAAAGAGAAACATCAAAGGCCCTCTCACCAGCTTTCATTTATTAAATTTGTCTTTACTGAACGATTTCTGGTGTGTACTTGCGTTGATACTCAGACAACAGCTCGTCTTTCTGTTTGTGCTGGAAGATTCAGGCAAACACATATTACATATATAGATTGTTATATGACACAGTTTCACATTTAGTGCTATATGATAATGATAAGGTCCAGTTTAATAGTATTGCTAGTGTCTAATGAAATGAACACGTGATTTTCAGATCCAGCAAAGTGAATATTTTTCACTGTGGATAAATTACATGGAAACGTTTAATGAGTCATCAGCTATTTCACTACAAAGATGATGTGATTAAAGGTTCTCATACATGCAGGTCAGAAGTTTTGCTCCATCCTGGATGTTAAATGCTGATCAATGTTTACACATATCTGCACATTTCTAACAGCTCATTTCACAGGTCATCAGTCTCCTGACTGCATATGCAGAGTTTTATCATCACGTGTTCATGGCAGACAAACATAATTATGAATTCTTGTTTTAGTTCCATTCAGTCACTCAACATCAGGTGTCTGCTTGTCCTGAGCTGTGAGAACTACAGTGAGTTGCTTTCCTCTTTAGCTTAGTATTAATAAACCAGGTCGTAGGTGGGCACCTGCATCAAGGAGTCAAGAAGCATATTTTATTGTTTAATGGTGAAAACAATGGATTCTTGTTCATTTGTTTAATGGAAAGACTGAAAGTGCGGCCTGGTGTTGACTTACACTTATTCAAAGTGATGAAGTACCAACAGAGACTAAAAGTCACAGCCTGAAACACGTCAACTGCTTTATTATTTCTAGTTATAAATAAACTGTCAGTTTATGGCCCCTGTGGCTCGATCAGGACCCTTCCGGGATGTGGAGATATTTATTATTTACTATAACTTGTGCTTATGTTGGTTTTTGCTGTGGTTTCGCTACTGTGTTTTTCTCTTTTTGCTTGTTTTTATTTTTCCAGCAGGTGATCAAACAGATTTTTAGTGTCTTCTCTCTCTTCTCCTATTTTTTTTGCTTTCCATCTCCTTCTGTTGAGCATCTTCCCAACTTCTCTTTTCTTCATCTTTCTCTTTCCCATCCCCCAGTCCTGTCCGTTCTGATTGTAATCATTTCAAAGAAAAGAAAGAAATAATAAAGAGCTAATACACTTTGACAATCAAGTGGACCAGTGTGGCAAAAGCTGTAATGATCCATTTGGGAAAATAAATCTGTTGGACTGGTAAACTAATATACGATAATAATACGGTATGAAAAATGGCAAACATGAGAATTCTGTGTGTTTTCCTTCTTATCTGCAGACTAACAGTCCACAGGTTTGGTGCTCAGACTCTGATTTGTTCCCTGGAGATGGAGGAGAGAGAGCACAGAGGACAGCAAGGTGGAGGAGTGAAGGAGAAGGTGGTGCAGCTCAGTGTCCAATCAGGAGTGAGCATCTCTATATATGTATATAGAATATATATATTTCAAGTTTTTGTTTTGAGTTTTTGTTGTTTTTTGTTTTTTAAAGCAAACACTAAAACTGTCACCCACACCTCTGAAGATAAAGATAACTAATCATAAATAAAGGGAATATTATGATGATGAGGACACTATCAGAGGTAGTTCAGGGAACTGTTATACTTCAGATACCAGAAAAATCGTTTTCTTTTCTTGTTTTTTTGGCTTGACTTCATGGTAGGCAAAATGAAGAAGAGTGCTTGATTGCGCCTAAGTAAGTAAAAGCTGCATGGCAAAACAACACACACCTTCACTGCAGATGCATGCACAGAAACCAGTATTTTTTGTACCTTAAATATTAAGTAGTGTGTGTACAGTAGTCAATATAATGGGATGTGTCCTAAAGCAGCGAAAGAAGAACTGACTTCTTACAGCAATTTGCAATATTTAGGATTTTATTGAACACTTTTACCTTTCAACATTTGTAACATTAGTGAGTAATGAAGCATTGCAGAATAAATAAAATAAAATACTAAAAGTCCGTTATTACACTCTTAAATCCTACTACTTATTCCTGCGTCTTTTGTGATCTTACAAAGCTTCAAATGACGCGTCGACTATTAAATTAGTCATCGACGATTTTGATAGTCACCGTAATCGTGACTCCTCGTGAACAAATATAGACACACTAATATTTCACCAGTGTTGTAACATCACATGTCGTTAGCATGGGTAAGAGAACGAAATCAATACCTCAGATGGAAGCACCTTGACTGGGTTACTTCAACATCACTGGGTGACATGTCACTTTGATGCACCGACAGTGGAATTATAGTTCAGGTGACCTGCATGCCTTTGCACTCTAAAGACACTAGAGCACCTAAAGGACGCATGGAAACATCAAGTGATACACAGATAAGACTGTTGCACAGAAATATGCAGTATCTGCACACTGTAACATGTTTAGTTGCTTTACTCAAGAGCCTGACTTCAGATGAATGACTCTGACAATCTAATTTTTCTTGCAGATTGAATGCACCTTCTGTGGGAAGTGGTACCACACAGTGTGTGTGGACTTCCCCTCTGCAGAAGGCGACTACAAATGTTGTGGTTGCTAAATAAACAGAAAAAATTGATCCCTGTTGTCTTTGCTTACTGATTGTTTTTAGTGTTGACAATCCACATTGCTGGGATTGCATCTTTCAACATGTTTGTGGGTAGATCTGGATGTACCAGGGGTAAGTGTAGCCACTCAGCCTCTACTCAATGTGATCATAGCAGCAGGTGCAGATGTGTCACAAGTTAATCTAGTAGTAGGCTATGGTATTTGGCCACAGGTGGCAGCAGTGGACTGACCTCCATTGGAGACTGCTCCAGCTGCTATGTGATAGTGTATCTGCTACAAATTGAAGATCATATGGAAGTTTTGGAAATTAACCCTTGTATTATGTTGACAAACAAAAAGGTGACATTGATTTTGTTGCGGGTCATTTTGACCCGTACTGTGTAAATCCACTCAGAATTGTCAAGAAACTGCAATAAAACAATAGCAACTTTATTTTCCATCAGATAAACATGTAGAACACAGACATACAACAGTTAGACTTTCCATAACTATTTTAGGAACCATTTGGTAAAGGTTTTTCGTTCTTATACACACACACACACACATTTCTTTTGAACTTGCCCAACGTTCTCAGTTTTTCAATGCTCAACATTTTCGATTTTGTCCACGTGATGGACAGAATGTAACTGTGTGCTTTCTGCAGGTGTACTTCTTGCATTTCTCACACAAAATGCTTGTTTTAAAACAGGAATCTTCCTAACTAAGATTTAAAACAAAAGATTTCTACGTCCCCTCCACTCTCAAAAACAGATGACAAACCAATCGACACACCTGAGTCACTGACTTTCTTAAATCCACTCACTCTCACTGGCTCTGTTCATTACTAATCACTGTGTAACTGCTGTGAATTCACAGTAACTGCCATCTCCTTACAAATGTTCATTAGATTAACCACACTTATACAGACTTGTATATAACTACCAACTCTCCAGCCATGTTGATGGATTGCCTATATTGGCTGGAAATATTCATTTCCAGAGAAAAGACACAGATAGACTCTGCTTACAGGATGTGATGTGACAACACTAATGAAATATTGATGTGTTATATTTGTCCAAGGCGTATTTCATTGTTATGGGAAAAGAGAATATTAAAATCATGATGACCAATTGGAGTGGTGATTTCTATGACTTTGTATATATAATTTGGAATGTTGTACAAATGTAGGCCAATAAGAAATATATGATATCATTTCATTCTTTTCAAAGGTTTATTTGCATGACGCACAGACAGACACAATTGAAAGGTACAAATGTGTTGTGCATGAAACGAATTCAAACGTGCTGCAGATGTGTGTCACAAGTTGATCTGGCTGTAGGCTGTGGCACTTGGCCAGAGGTGGCGCTGGTTGACTCAAGTCCATGTTAGTGCACAAAGTAAACTGCTCGCTTTAGTTGTGCAGCAAAAACGCTGAAACCGGAGAAATAAAACGTGCGAGGGGAACGATAACGACGACAAGAGTCTCCCGATCGTTTACTCTTGCTGTCCTGTGAACAACATCGGCGTGGTGTTAATTGTTTGCTGTTTTCGCGATCGCATCGCGCATGAGGATATCACCAGGTAAACTCGCCACATTTTTAAACATTTTGTTGTTCAACAGCATCAAGACAGACGGAGTGTGTTTGAGATAACCTCACAAGTGTCACAGATGACACATTTGGCGTTTTTTTTTGCTGGCTTGTCGGTAGCAGCTCCTGAAACGCAAGACTGCCACACATCTGTTCGACCAACGCCAGTAGATCTAAACGCCAGTAGATCTGGAACACCGGCGCACTCGTGCGTCTGAGGAGACGCGGACTGCGAACTGCTCTTCCTGGGATCTTCCTTTCCAATGTACGCTCACTCAGGAATAAGATAGACGAGCTGGCCCTGATGAGAAGCATGAACAGAGACTTTGCCTCCTCCTGTGTCTTATGTTTTACGGAGTCGTGGCTCTGTGAGGACATCCCGGACAGCGCGCTCAAGCTGGAGGGCTTTCATCTGCTGTGCGCGGACCGGCAGGCCTCTCTCTCTGGTAAGACCAAAGGTGGAGGTGTCTGCTTCTACATTAATAGTGGCTGGTGCACAGATGTAACAGTGATTGCTCAGCACTGCTCTTCCTCTCTGGAATACCTTTTTATTCACTGCAAACCGTTTTATTCTCCGCGGGAGTTTGCTTCATTCATCCTGGCCGCTGTTTACATCCCGCCAGATGCGGATGCGCAGGCAGCTCAGTGCGCACTCGCGGAGCAGATACTGCACATGGAGCGGACATTCCCGGACTCTCTCATCATTGCTCTTGGGGACTTTAACAAAGCCAATCTGAGCCATGAGCTTCCCAAATACAAGCAGTATATTAAATGCCCGACCAGAGAGGAGAGGACATTAGACCACTGTTACAGCACGATCAGCGGGGCCTATCGTGCGGTGCCCCGCGCTTCACTCGGACTTTCTGACCACGTCATGATCCACCTAATCCCCGCGTACAGACAGAGGCTGAAGCTCTCCAAACCTGTCGTGAGGACCAAAAAACTGTGGAGCAACGAGGCTGTGGAGGAGCTTCGCACGTGTTTGGAGTCTACAGACTGGGACACAATGAAGGCTGCTTCTAACAGCTTGGACGAGTTTACGGACACTGTCACCTCCTATATCCACTTCTGTGAGGACAGCATTGTGCCATCACGCACCAGGGTGAGTTATAACTGACAAACCCTGGTTTACTCCTAAACTCAAAAAGCTGTGGCTGGAAAAGAGAAAGGCGTTCAGAAGCGGAGACAGGGACTGCTACAGAGAGGCCAAGTACAGGTTCACTAAAGAAGTGGACATTGCTAAACACCAGCACTCTGAGAAGATGCAGCAGCAGATCTCAGAGAATGACTCGGCCTCTGTGTGGAAAGGTTTTAGGAATATCACCAACTACAAGCCTAAAACCCCCCACTCCACTGATGACTTGCTCTTGGCCAACACCCTTAACAACTTTTACTGCCGTTTTGACGAGCCATCAGGCAGCCTTCACACCTCCAACGGCCCCAACAATAGAGACACTTTGGACACTCATTCCCCCACCTCTCCCCCCTCCATAGAGCCATCACCACCTTCAAACACTTCACCTACAACACCCCCCTCCTCACCCCACACAAAAGAGGATTTCACACCACCTCCTCCCACCACAACTCTTCATATTCATGAAGCAGGTGTGAGGAAGCAGTTTAAGAGTCTGAATGCTCGAAAAGCTCCCGGCCCAGACGGTGTGTCTCCTGCCACCCTCAGACACTGTGCAAACGAGCTGGCCCCAGTGTTTTCTGGCATTTTCAACTCCTCACTGCAGGCATGTCATGTGCCTGCCTGCTTCAAGTCCTCTACCATAATCCCTGTCCCCAAGAAACCTAGGATCACTGGGCTAAATGACTACAGACCTGTGGCTCTGACATCTGTGGTCATGAAGTCATTTGAGCGCCTGGTTCTCTCCTATCTCAAGACCCTCACGGCCCCCCTCCTGGACCCCCTGCAGTTTGCATACAGAGCCAACAGGTCTGTAGATGACGCCATCAACATGGCTCTACACTTCATCCTGCAGCATCTGGACTCCCCAGGAACCTACGCCAGGATCCTGTTTGTGGACTTCAGCTCTGCGTTCAACACCATCCTTCCAGACCATCTCCAAGGCAAGCTTTCCCAGATGAATGTGCCTGATCCCATCTGCCGGTGGATCACTGACTTCCTGACGGACAGGAAGCAGCATGTGAGGCTGGGAAAGAATGTCTCGGACTCCCGGACCATCAGCACCGGCTCCCCTCAGGGCTGTGTTCTTTCTCCTCTGCTCTTCTCCCTGTATACCAACTGCTGCACCTCCACCCACCAGTCTGTCAAGCTAATCAAGTTTGCAGATGACACCACCGTTATTGGACTCATCTCGGACGGGGATGAGTCTGCCTACAGGAGGGAGGTTGAACGTCTGGTGTCCTGGTGCAGCCACAACAACCTGGTGCTGAATGCCCAGAAGACAGTGGAGATTATTGTGGACTTCAGGAAGCACACAGCTCCACTCCCCCCCATCATCCTGACTGACACCCCCATCACCTCTGTGGACTCATTCCGCTTCCCGGGTACCACCATCACCCAGGACCTGAAGTGGGAGCCCACCATCACCTCCGTCATTAAGAAAGCCCAGCAGAGGATGTACTTCCTGAGGCAGCTGAAGAAATTCAACCTGCCAACACGGACGATGATGCAATTCTACACTGCAATCATCGAGTCCATCCTCACCTCCTCCATCACCGTGTGGTACGCTGGAGCCACTATCAGGGACAAACAGAGACTGCAGCGTGTTGTGCGCTCTGCTGAGAAGGTGATTGGCTGCAGACTCCCATCTCTGCAGGACCTGTACACCTCCAGGACACTGGGGCGTGCAGCTCGGATCTCAGCTGACCCTTCTCACCCTGGACACAGTCTGTTTGACCTGCTCCCCTCAGGCAGGAGGCTCCGGTCCATTCGCACCAGAACCTCTCGCCATAAGAACAGTTTCTTCCCCTCTGCTGTTGGACACATGAACAATAACCATATGACTGTTCCCACCACTAACACATGACCCTACGCTGTGTTCACTGCATCATTCCATGTTTGGCACTGATCACCACCTGCACTCATGTATATATCATGTATATATCTATCTACTTAGCACTTTTAATTCTTATTCTTATTTTTATTTTCATGTCTATTTAAGCGTAATTTATGACAGTATGTTTGCACTGAAGCACCGCAGCAATTTCCTAATGTTGTAAACCTGCTCAACATTTGGCAATAAAACCCTTTCTGATTCTGATTCTGAAAAGAAAAGAGACAGAGATGTGTGTTTTCTGTTAATACCATAATTGCAGTCATCTTAAACAAACATGACATTTCTTTGGCACGACTGCTTTTTCGCTGATTTGAAACTTTAATGTGTGGTACAACAATTCTTCTAGTTAAATAATTCTACAAGAATTATTTAACAGAGGATAGAAAAAAAATACATTGTGTCAAGTTCCCTGGTTAAATGGGCTGTCTGTGTAAAAAGCATAAATGGCTGTTTGTCTTGGTGTATTGGTCTTTTGCCAGCATGGCAAACTAGATCAGTCTGCTGGGACATCTGATTTTAGGACAATCACTTGCTTTTCCAAAGGACACTGACAACCAGACATTAGATGCCACAGCCCTGGCCCACGGTATCCCCCCCCCCCCTCCCCCCCATGCATGCGGTGGGCCTTCTGTAGAAAGAGAGCAGCTTAATGAAGGTGACAAGGTGAAAATAGGATGATTGATGTGCCGGTGCTGTGAGGGCATGTATAACACCACCTACCCAAGTGTTGAATATAAGGAGGCTTTGAAGAATCTACAATAATTGTGTGTTGTTTGTACATGAATCACAATGTGTTACTTCAGAGGTGTGATGTTTTCAGGGGTTTTTTTCTGCGCTGCAGAAAATTGTAAAACTACTGTGAACTTGGTGGATCTGTCCAGATCTTTGACTGGAAACTATTTCTATGAATGAGTGGTTCAAAAATGTGTAAGTGAAAAGCTGCCATATTTCAGGTCCCAAAGTCAAATGAACACTGAGGGATCACTGAGAGCTAAAAACGGTCTAACTTCTTTCATCTTTAATAAAATGATCAGTGTTGCTGCTTTACCAGGTTTAACAATTAAGTTTAACATCCAGGCATCCATGAAAACAGAGTTTATTCAATTTAACTGAGTTAGAGGTTAGCAGGAAGTTAGCTCGCTAGTTTCCACCTAAACATGATCATCATAATCAGTGTTACTAATTCATACACTGGTTTATCATCTAGACTTTTTGTCTCATCCAGCACCATGATCAGGTCCAGTTTTTATTTCATCTTTGATTTTTCAGCTGCTGTGCCTGAGCAGCCTCCCAGAGACCCTTTGTTGCAGTTAGTCTTCCTCCAGATGTCATGGTCCTGGGCCATGTTGGCCCAGTATTCTTAGTTTTCATGTATTTTTGTATTTTGTTCCTTATTTAGGCCATGCTTCCTGGGTTGCCCTGTTACGTTGTTCCTTATGTGTTTTCCCCTTGTGACTCTTACCCCCTGTGTGCCCCTCTGTGTATTTGAGCCCTCGTCTCTCCTTGTGTTTTATTCCATGTTTTCCCCAGCCCGTTATGTCTGTGTTCTCCCCGTGCTCTCTCTCCTCCTGTCTGAACCTCTGTGTACTTCCTGTTTTACTTTGACAGTCTCTCGTCAGTATGCGTCATGTTGTGTTCACTCCTGCCCTGTCTCGTTACGATTATCTGTGTCAGCTGTGTTCCCCGTGTGCTCCCACTTCCCTCGTTAACCCTCTGTGTATTTATGTGCATGTCTCCCTCAGTTCAGTGTCGCGTCGTCCATGTCTCCTCCCCGAACCTGTGTGTCTTTCTGTGTTCCCTCGGTCTTCTGTTGGCATTCCCAGTTTAGTTCTGTTTCTTTGTGAAGCCTGCAATAAAGCAGTGATTTTGAGTTCAGCTTTTCGTCTCCGTGAGTTTTGCGTTTGGGTCCTCTTCTGCCTCCACACAGCCAGTTCATGACACCAGAAGCCATCTGGCTGCTTGATCCAGCTCTGGCTGCTGCACCGGGAAAGAGCAGTGAGGAGGTGGATTGATAAATGAAATTCATAACAAAAATTCATAATGGACTTTTTCCATTTAGGAATAATAAAAATCAGCTTTGTCATGGGCAGTAATCCGATTACTTTTTTCAAGTAACGAGTAAAGTAAGGGATTACTATTGCAAAAACTGTAATTAGATTACCATTACTCTCCCGTAGGAACGCTGCGTTACTAAAACCGTGATTTTTTTTTGCGAGAATGTCTCATGACAGTGACATAAGCGAGTGCTACGTTTGTGACAACAGCTGTGTGCAGATCAACAATGGATAATATATCGAGTGCGGGAGAGAGTATGAGCGTGCAGCGTTTAAAGCGTGGAAGTACTGACCTTACTTTGAGTTTGATTCCATAAAAAGTTACAAAAACATTAGTGTCCGTTGTGCGTGGGAAGAAAACTTCTTTTTACAGCGAAAAAAAAAACCCTAAACTTCCAAGCAAGCACCGAGTGCGCTACCACGTAATGGGAAATTCACAGAGAAACTCGCGGATTCTTCAACTGACCACTGCGGCAAACCTGCAGCAGGGTAAACCTCCGCCTATCCTACTCCTGCTTTACAGGTGAAAATAGAGCAAAAGGACCGCTAGTCTTTGACTTTATTTATTTTCTGCTGTGTTTTACTTGCATCTATTTGAAAGCGTGAGTGTAAACACAAAAAATATTTTATTTTATGTGCTGGAATGTGCAGAAAATAGGTTTAAATGTTAAACAATTTTCTTCCAGTCAGAGAATGTTGCATATAATTAAATTTTTGCTTGATGCATATAGTTAAAAGGTTAAAACTAATAAAACAAGTTTTAAAAAGAGACTTTTCCATTTGATTACATTTTGTATGATGGATTATGTAGAAAAAGTAGGATTGGGCTGAAAGATCTATCGTCTTATCACCTATTCAGGTTGTAAATCGTGTTTTTAAAAAGTAACTAAGTAACTAAGTAATTAAATACTTTTGAAAATAAGTAATCAGTAAAGTAACGGGATTACTTTTTTTGGGAAGTAATCAGTAATTAGTTACTGATTACTTTTTTCAAGTCACTTGACCAACACTGGTTGTTTGTACATGAATCACAATGTGTTACTTCAGAGGTGTGATGTTTTCAGGGGGTTTTTTTTCTGCGCTGCAGAAAATTGTAAAACTACTGTGAACTTGGTGGATCTGTCCAGATCTTTGACTGGAAACTATTTCTATGAATGAGTGGTTCAAAAATGTGTAAGTGAAAAGCTGCCATATTTCAGGTCCCAAAGTCAAATGAACACTGAGGGATCACTGAGAGCTAAAAACGGTCTAACTTCTTTCATCTTTAATAAAATGATCAGTGTTGCTGCTTTACCAGGTTTAACAACTAAGTTTAACATCCAGGCATCCATGAAAACAGAGTTTATTCAATTTAACTGAGTTAGAGGTTAGCAGGAAGTTAGCTCGCTAGTTTCCACCTAAACATGATCATCATAATCAGTGTTACTAATTCATACACTGGTTTATCATCTAGACTTTTTGTCTCATCCAGCACCATGATCAGGTCCAGTTTTTATTTCATCTTTGATTTTTCAGCTGCTGTGCCTGAGCAGCCTCCCAGAGACCCTTTGTTGCAGTTAGTCTTCCTCCAGATGTCATGGTCCTGGGCCATGTTGGCCCAGTATTCTTAGTTTTCATGTATTTTTGTATTTTGTTCCTTATTTAGGCCATGCTTCCTGGGTTGCCCTGTTACGTTGTTCCTTATGTGTTTTCCCCTTGTGACTCTTACCCCCTGTGTGCCCCTCTGTGTATTTGAGCCCTCGTCTCTCCTTGTGTTTTATTCCATGTTTTCCCCAGCCCGTTATGTCTGTGTTCTCCCCGTGCTCTCTCTCCTCCTGTCTGAACCTCTGTGTACTTCCTGTTTTACTTTGACAGTCTCTCGTCAGTATGCGTCATGTTGTGTTCACTCCTGCCCTGTCTCGTTACGATTATCTGTGTCAGCTGTGTTCCCCGTGTGCTCCCACTTCCCTCGTTAACCCTCTGTGTATTTATGTGCATGTCTCCCTCAGTTCAGTGTCGCGTCGTCCATGTCTCCTCCCCAAACCTGTGTGTCTTTCTGTGTTCCCTCGGTCTTCTGTTGGCATTCCCAGTTTAGTTCTGTTTCTTTGTGAAGCCTGCAATAAAGCAGTGATTTTGAGTTCAGCTTTTCGTCTCCGTGAGTTTTGCGTTTGGGTCCTCTTCTGCCTCCACACAGCCAGTTCATGACACCAGAAGCCATCTGGCTGCTTGATCCAGCTCTGGCTGCTGCACCGGGAAAGAGCAGTGAGGAGGTGGATTGATAAATGAAATTCATAACAAAAATTCATAATGGACTTTTTCCATTTAGGAATAATAAAAATGAGCTTTGTCATGGGCAGTAATCCGATTACTTTTTTCAAGTAACGAGTAAAGTAAGGGATTACTATTGCAAAAACGGTAATTAGATTACCATTACTCTCCCGTAGGAACGCTGCGTTACTAAAACCGTGATTTTTTTTTGCGAGAATGTCTCATGACAGTGACATAAGCGAGTGCGACGTTTGTGACAACAGCTGTGTGCAGATCAACAATGGATAATATATCGAGTGCGGGAGAGATTATGAGCGTGCAGCGTTTAAAGCGTGGAAGTACTGACCTTACTTTGAGTTTGATTCCATAAAAAGTTACAAAAACATTAGTGTCCGTTGTGCGTGGGAAGAAAACTTCTTTTTACAGCGAAAAAAACCCCCTAAACTTCCAAGCAAGCACCGAGTGCGCTACCACGTAATGGGAAATTCACAGAGAAACTCGCGGATTCTTCAACTGACCGCTGCGGCAAACCTGCACCAGGGTAAACCTCCGCCTATCCTACTCCTGCTTTACAGGTGAAAATAGAGCAAAAGGACCGCTAGTCTTTGACTTTATTTATTTTCTGCTGTGTTTTACTTGCATCTATTTGAAAGCGTGAGTGTAAACACAAAAAATATTTTATTTTATGTGCTGGAATGTGCAGAAAATAGGTTTAAATGTTAAACAATTTTCTTCCAGTCAGAGAATGTTGCATATAATTAAATTTTTGCTTGATGCATATAGTTAAAAGGTTAAAACTAATAAAACAAGTTTTAAAAAGAGACTTTTCCATTTGATTACATTTTGTATGATGGATTATGTAGAAAAAGTAGGATTGGGCTGAAAGATCTATCGTCTTATCACCTATTCAGGTTGTAAATCGTGTTTTTAAAAAGTAACTAAGTAACTAAGTAATTAAATACTTTTGAAAATAAGTAATCAGTAAAGTAACGGGATTACTTTTTTTGGGAAGTAATCAGTAATTAGTTACTGATTACTTTTTTCAAGTCACTTGACCAACACTGGTTGTTTGTACATGAATCACAATGTGTTACTTCAGAGGTGTGATGTTTTCAGGGTTTTTTTTTCTGCGCTGCAGAAAATTGTAAAACTACTGTGAACTTGGTGGATCTGTCCAGATCTTTGACTGGAAACTATTTCTGTGAATGAGTGGTTCAAAAATGTGTAAGTGAAAAGCTGCCATATTTCAGGTCCCAAAGTCAAATGAACACTGAGGGATCACTGAGAGCTAAAAACGGTCTAACTTCTTTCATCTTTAATAAAATGATCAGTGTTGCTGCTTTACCAGGTTTAACAACTAAGTTTAACATCCAGGCATCCATGAAAACAGAGTTTATTCAATTTAACTGAGTTAGAGGTTAGCAGGAAGTTAGCTCGCTAGTTTCCACCTAAACATGATCATCATAATCAGTGTTACTAATTCATACACTGCTTTATCATCTAGACTTTTTGTCTCATCCAGCACCATGATCAGGTCCAGTTTTTATTTCATCTTTGATTTTTCAGCTGCTGTGCCTGAGCAGCCTCCCAGAGACCCTTTGTTGCAGTTAGTCTTCCTCCAGAAGCCATCTGGCTGCTTGATCCAGCTCTGGCTGCTGCACCGGGAAAGAGCAGTGAGGAGGTGGATTGATAAATGAAATTCATAACAAAAATTCATAATGGACTTTTTCCATTTAGGAATAATAAAAATCTGCTTTCTTTTTAATTGCTATTAACTGACAGTCAGATAACCAGCTTTTAAAAACATATTCATAAACACTTTGCAGTCAACAAAATTTGCACAGAGGTTATAGATGAAATAAAAGTATCACGTGTTTTCTAGGTGTGTTTATAACTCTGTTATTGTACATATTCTGTGTTATACATCATAATCATTCCAGTCTTTTTTTTTTTTTTACTGTTTTAATCTTTATAAAACTGTTATTTATTTATTTATTTTTGTGATTTCTGCTGCCCTATTGGTCTGGTCTCTCTTGAAAGTCTGAGAATGTGATATTCATAATAAAAGGATTTAAAAGTTTACTGCCAAAAAATGATTGCACTTCATAACAGAAATGTGCTAACTGGCTTGAAATAGATTGAAACTGTTATGAGATTGCTTCAGGGAGCAGACATGACACCGTCTTTTAGGTTTCGCCATCACTTTGTATTATGCGCACAACACCACCCTCCTCTGGCTTCCACATGAACTGCACCTTAAACATCAACTGTTTACAAATGTCATGACACAAACAAACGTTTCAATACCGTAAATCACTTTTTGGACTGCGATCACTTTTTGGCACAACATCGGCTCTGATAACATTTAAAGCGCATTGAAAAACTATTCTTTAACGCTAAAAATCCATTATCAATTGTAATTATTTATGTATTAATTTAAATTTCAGATATCGATCTTCATTTTTGTAAACTGGTGAATTAATGATTTTTTAAAGAATTAAAACGACAAAGTTTGGCAATATATTTTTTGAAAAGGATGAATAAAACAGTAAAATAAAATGAGAAATATATATATATTTTTAAAAACTATGATAATTAGACGAACTTTATTTTAAATATATACAATTGATTTTCGGTGACACTGGGTGTCATGGTGATGATGACGTGTTTGAGTGCAGGTATAAAAGCAGGAGGCAAAATGGGAATTCGGGTTTCACGTTTGAGCGCAAACAGGAGCTTTTTCCCACTAGTGCTGTGAAAACTCGGATTTTTCAAACTACAGCTAACGTTTGAAAATCTTCAAGAAGGATTTGCAAAATGACTTCAAACTTCAGTCGCGAGATGCACCTGCTCTCCCTTTTCATTGAGGAGGTGCTAGATCAACGCTATGGTGAGTACAGCAGGCTAATATGTCAGAGTGCTAGCAAACAAATACAACTTAGATTTTTGTCTTTTATTGTTTGGAAGTAGGACTTCATGAGTGTTAACATTTAGGATGAGATGTTTCATACTTGAGTAACATCAATTTTAACGTGTGCCAGTACACTATAAAGATGGCGCCATGTTTTTTTTTAATTGCTAAGGCATTGGAGGACGCTGACGTCAGCGCGCGGGCCGTTTTTGCATGTAGAGGGTTTGAGTTGACATGTTTGGGCTGCTGGCGCTGAGTTATACGTGAAAGTTTCATAGATTGTGAATGTGTAAAGCTGGAGAATGGAGTTTTAAAAGTTCACAGAGTCGCTGGATGAGTTTGAGATTGAAACAGTGTGTGCCTGCAATAAGGAGGTGGGAGGTTTCTCACCTAAATGTAGCTGCTTTATTCTCAAAATATCGATGCTCAACTAATATGAAGATATTACTCCTTAATGTGAATGCGTATTAAAACCTCAGTGAAAGTCCATGCAGCCTTACACAACATGAAAACTTTTACCAGGTGAAAAATGTGAAGGCTTTCATAAACAATGAGTTCTGCTGGGAGCTTCTTACTGTTTGTGTGTGGAAGAGCTTATGATGATGTAAAGCCATGTCTGCACAATTTAAATTCAGGCTTTAATTTGTGTGATCACATGATTAACGTAGACCCACGCTTTGCTTTCTCGTAGCTGATCTGGTGAGTCCAGTCACTGCACCTCAGATGGTCCTCATTAACTTGAGGAACCGTGAACTGAGCAGGAGCCATCTGAACTCCATGTCCCACCTGGTCCTCACTCTTTACCATAACCTGGTGACTGGGTCCAAGGACTTTCCTTACATACCTTTTAAAGGATGGTTCCACCGGGACCTGGTGACGACACCATTTGTCGATGTGAGGCAGAGCCAGAGAGAGAACACCACTCCTTCTCCTCCTACGGACTCACCAGCTGGCATGATGCTGCCGCCTGCGGGCTCCAGCTCTCATCCACGCTTCCTGACTCCAGTTCTTCCAGAGAAAGCAGATCTTGCTGTGCTGAAGGCAGATCGGAGGAACTGTGTCCGCACCCTGACTGTCGACGGCCTCCCCATCACAAGAGTCATCTCCACTGTTTACCGAACAGAGGACACTGAGATGAAGAACCGCTGGAGAGTAACAGACTACAGCGCGGACGGCAGAGTTCTCATTTCGGTGCTCTGCCGTTTTCTAAATATGTCGGCAAAGCGTGCTAAGAGGAAGGCGGAGGAAGAGAGCAGCATCCGGAGCCCGACTCAAGCAAGGAAGCGCTTGAGATTATAATATACAGTGAAGCATGTCGAACGTCAGCAAGCCTGAACAAAGTGGTAAGTAGTAAATAGTGCTTAAGGTTGTTTCTAAAATAATGTCCTAAAATATTTGAAAATTGTCGAGGTTTTAACTTTTATTCTTTCTTTTCTGCCTCTTGTTTCTAAAAGTCAGGAAAAAGAGTCACGCTGCGAAGAAACACCACACAGAAGATTTTCCCTCAGTAAAATGGTAAATATATTCATCTTGTTATGACGTTTGCTCACAATAACCAGGAGTGTTTCTGAAGCGATTCACTCTCATTTGGTGTTATTTGATCCAAAGACAACTGAGGGTCTTCAGAGCAGCGTGAACGGCCGTCACCTGAGAGCAAGACAGTCCTCGGGCCTTTGTGGTTCCCTCCAGGTACTCCAGCTTCATCCCACAGTCCAGAGAGATGCAGTTAGGTTGAATGTGAGTGTGAATGGTTGTCTGTTTCTCTGTGTTAGACTGACCTGTCCAGGTTGTACCCCCGCCTCTGGCCCCATAACAGCTGGGATGGCTCCAATCTTGAATTGGTGAAGCAGAAGAAATGGATGGAAGGATGATCCAAAGAGAAACATTGAAGGCCCTCTCACAAAAAAAGATAAGAACTCATTTTACACATTGTTGAAACATCCTGAAAGTTATTTGTTGTGTTTAGAAACTTGTTGAACTGTCATTAGAGTTTGTTTCGACTTGTTGTTCATTTCTTATTCGGTTCAGCTGTGTTTCTATGTGTCCTTAGTTCCCATAATCAGCCTCCTGTGTGTAAATATTGTGTCAGTCTCCCTTTGTCCCTTGTCAGAGTGTTAGTCTCCGTCCCCTCGTGTTTCCTTGCCTCAGTAGTTCTGTTTCCTACAGTTTTCCCCCAGTATAGGTTTTGGTTAGACTTTTTCAGTTCCCTTTGTCAGTCTTTGTATTTGGTATTTCCTCATCAGTCTCATCACTTTCCTCTCCAGAAAGAAAACAATAAAAAGACCTGAAGAGACGTCTATGCAAACGCTCTCATTGTGAAAGATAAGTATACATCCAACTAATCTGTGACTCTGTCACAGCTCTGATCAGCAATTCTTTCAGGTTTGTCTGTTTTGATGATGTTATTAATTATTATCCTTTATCCAGGATTTTCTCCTCCTTGAATCGCTACCTTATCGTGGTGGAGGGGTTTGTGTGTCCCAGGGATCCCAGGGGCTATGTTGTCTGGGGGCTTTTGCCCCCTGGTAGGGTCTCCCATGGCAAATTGGTCCTGGGTGAGGGACCAGACAAAGAGCGATTCAGAAGACCCTTATGAAAAGAATATCGAGGGAACAGTTTACCCTGCCCGGGATAGGGTTACCGGGGCCCCGCCCTGGAGCCAGGCCCGGGGAGGGTGCCCGAGGGCGAGCGTCTGGTGGCCGGGCCTTAGTCCATGGGGCCCGGCCGGGCACGGCCCGAAGAGGAGACATGGGCCCATCCTCCCGCAGGCCCACCACCCGCAGGAGGCGCCATAGGGGTCGGGTGCATTGTGTGCCGGGTGGCGGCCAGGAGCGGAGGCCCTGGCGGACCGACCCCCGGCTGCCAAGACTGGCAATAGGGACATGGAATGTCACCTCTCTGGTGGGGAAGGAGCCTGAGTTAGTGCGTGAGGTTGAGAGGTACCGGCTAGATATAGTCGGGCTAGGGCTGGGCGATATATCAAAAATTTATCGTTACCGAAATTTATGACTCTCATCGACGTCATTTTGCCCATGTCGGTAAATTCGGTATTTAAAAAAAAAAGAAAAGGCATGTGCAGGTTGGCGATGTTCATGTCCCTTTAAGACGCTGTGCTACGTTACAGACTTGACGGGGTGTCAGGAAAAAGAGCCAAGATGAGAAGAAACACCACACAGAAGATTTTCCCTCAGTAAAATGGTAAATATATTCATCTTGTTATGACGTTTGCTCACAATAACCAGGAGTGTTCACGTTGTTCTGAAGTGATTCACTCTCATTTGGTGTTATTTGGTGTTTGTCTTTGAAAGGAGAGGAGCAGTAACGACACTGGGAGACAAACAACAGGATGATCCAAAGACAACTGAGAGTGTTCAGAGCAGCGTGAACGGCCGTCACCTGAGAGCAAGACAGTCCTCGGGCCTTTGTGGTTCCCTCCAGGTACTCCAGCTTCATCCCACAGTCCAGAGAGATGCAGTTAGGTTGAATGTGAGTGTGAATGGTTGTCTGTTTCTCTGTGTTAGACTGACCTGTCCAGGTTGTACCCCCGCCTCTGGCCCCATAACAGCTGGGATGGCTCCAATCTTGAATTGGATAAGCTGAAGAAATGGATGGAAGGATGATCCAAAGAGAAACATCAAAGGCCCTCTCACCAGCTTTCATTTATTAAATTTGTCTTTACTGAACGATTTCTGGTGTGTACTTGCGTTGATACTCAGACAACAGCTCGTCTTTCTGTTTGTGCTGGAAGATTCAGGCAAACACATATTACATATATAGATTGTTATATGACACAGTTTCACATTTAGTGCTATATGATAATGATAAGGTCCAGTTTAATAGTATTGCTAGTGTCTAATGAAATGAACACGTGATTTTCAGATCCAGCAAAGTGAATATTTTTCACTGTGGATAAATTACATGGAAACGTTTAATGAGTCATCAGCTATTTCACTACAAAGATGATGTGATTAAAGGTTCTCATACATGCAGGTCAGAAGTTTTGCTCCATCCTGGATGTTAAATGCTGATCAATGTTTACACATATCTGCACATTTCTAACAGCTCATTTCACAGGTCATCAGTCTCCTGACTGCATATGCAGAGTTTTATCATCACGTGTTCATGGCAGACAAACATAATTATGAATTCTTGTTTTAGTTCCATTCAGTCACTCAACATCAGGTGTCTGCTTGTCCTGAGCTGTGAGAACTACAGTGAGTTGCTTTCCTCTTTAGCTTAGTATTAATAAACCAGGTCGTAGGTGGGCACCTGCATCAAGGAGTCAAGAAGCATATTTTATTGTTTAATGGTGAAAACAATGGATTCTTGTTCATTTGTTTAATGGAAAGACTGAAAGTGCGGCCTGGTGTTGACTTACACTTATTCAAAGTGATGAAGTACCAACAGATACTAAAAGTCACAGCCTGAAACACGTCAACTGCTTTATTATTTCTAGTTATAAATAAACTGTCAGTTTATGGCCCCTGTGGCTCGATCAGGACCCTTCCGGGATGTGGAGATATTTATTATTTACTATAACTTGTGCTTATGTTGGTTTTTGCTGTGGTTTCGCTACTGTGTTTTTCTCTTTTTGCTTGTTTTTATTTTTCCAGCAGGTGATCAAACAGATTTTTAGTGTCTTCTCTCTCTTCTCCTATTTTTTTTGCTTTCCATCTCCTTCTGTTGAGCATCTTCCCAACTTCTCTTTTCTTCATCTTTCTCTTTCCCATCCCCCAGTCCTGTCCGTTCTGATTGTAATCATTTCAAAGAAAAGAAAGAAATAATAAAGAGCTAATACACTTTGACAATCAAGTGGACCAGTGTGGCAAAAGCTGTAATGATCCATTTGGGAAAATAAATCTGTTGGACTGGTAAACTAATATACGATAATAATACGGTATGAAAAATGGCAAACATGAGAATTCTGTGTGTTTTCCTTCTTATCTGCAGACTAACAGTCCACAGGTTTGGTGCTCAGACTCTGATTTGTTCCCTGGAGATGGAGGAGAGAGAGCACAGAGGACAGCAAGGTGGAGGAGTGAAGGAGAAGGTGGTGCAGCTCAGTGTCCAATCAGGAGTGAGCATCTCTATATATGTATATAGAATATATATATTTCAAGTTTTTGTTTTGAGTTTTTGTTGTTTTTTATTTTTTAAAGCAAACACTAAAACTGTCACCCACACCTCTGAAGATAAAGATAACTAATCATAAATAAAGGGAATATTATGATGATGAGGACACTATCAGAGGTAGTTCAGGGAACTGTTATACTTCAGATACCAGAAAAATCGTTTTTCTTTTCTTGTTTTTTTGGCTTGACTTCATGGTAGGCAAAATGAAGAAGAGTGCTTGATTGCGCCTAAGTAAGTAAAAGCTGCATGGCAAAACAACACACACCTTCACTGCAGATGCATGCACAGAAACCAGTATTTTTTGTATCTTAAATATTAAGTAGTGTGTGTACAGTAGTCAATATAATGGGATGTGTCCTAAAGCAGCGAAAGAAGAACTGACTTCTTACAGCAATTTGCAATATTTAGGATTTTATTGAACACTTTTACCTTTCAACATTTGTAACATTAGTGAGTAATGAAGCATTGCAGAATAAATAAAATAAAATACTAAAAGTCCGTTATTACACTCTTAAATCCTACTACTTATTCCTGCGTCTTTTGTGATCTTACAAAGCTTCAAATGACGCGTCGACTATTAAATTAGTCATCGACGATTTTGATAGTCACCGTAATCGTGACTCCTCGTGAACAAATATAGACACACTAATATTTCACCAGTGTTGTAACATCACATGTCGTTAGCATGGGTAAGAGAACGAAATCAATACCTCAGATGGAAGCACCTTGACTGGGTTACTTCAACATCACTGGGTGACATGTCACTTTGATGCACCGACAGTGGAATTATAGTTCAGGTGACCTGCATGCCTTTGCACTCTAAAGACACTAGAGCACCTAAAGGACGCATGGAAACATCAAGTGATACACAGATAAGACTGTTGCACAGAAATATGCAGTATCTGCACACTGTAACATGTTTAGTTGCTTTACTCAAGAGCCTGACTTCAGATGAATGACTCTGACAATCTAATTTTTCTTGCAGATTGAATGCACCTTCTGTGGGAAGTGGTACCACACAGTGTGTGTGGACTTCCCCTCTGCAGAAGGCGACTACAAATGTTGTGGTTGCTAAATAAACAGAAAAAATTGATCCCTGTTGTCTTTGCTTACTGATTGTTTTTAGTGTTGACAATCCACATTGCTGGGATTGCATCTTTCAACATGTTTGTGGGTAGATCTGGATGTACCAGGGGTAAGTGTAGCCACTCAGCCTCTACTCAATGTGATCATAGCAGCAGGTGCAGATGTGTCACAAGTTAATCTAGTAGTAGGCTATGGTATTTGGCCACAGGTGGCAGCAGTGGACTGACCTCCATTGGAGACTGCTCCAGCTGCTATGTGATAGTGTATCTGCTACAAATTGAAGATCATATGGAAGTTTTGGAAATTAACCCTTGTATTATGTTGACAAACAAAAAGGTGACATTGATTTTGTTGCGGGTCATTTTGACCCGTACTGTGTAAATCCACTCAGAATTGTCAAGAAACTGCAATAAAACAATAGCAACTTTATTTTCCATCAGATAAACATGTAGAACACAGACATACAACAGTTAGACTTTCCATAACTATTTTAGGAACCATTTGGTAAAGGTTTTTCGTTCTTATACACACACACACACACACACATTTCTTTTGAACTTGCCCAACGTTCTCAGTTTTTCAATGCTCAACATTTTCGATTTTGTCCACGTGATGGACAGAATGTAACTGTGTGCTTTCTGCAGGTGTACTTCTTGCATTTCTCACACAAAATGCTTGTTTTAAAACAGGAATCTTCCTAACTAAGATTTAAAACAAAAGATTTCTACGTCCCCTCCAGTCTCAAAAACAGATGACAAACCAATCGACACACCTGAGTCACTGACTTTCTTAAATCCACTCACTCTCACTGGCTCTGTTCATTACTAATCACTGTGTAACTGCTGTGAATTCACAGTAACTGCCATCTCCTTACAAATGTTCATTAGATTAACCACACTTATACAGACTTGTATATAACTACCAACTCTCCAGCCATGTTGATGGATTGCCTATATTGGCTGGAAATATTCATTTCCAGAGAAAAGACACAGATAGACTCTGCTTACAGGATGTGATGTGACAACACTAATGAAATATTGATGTGTTATATTTGTCCAAGGCGTATTTCATTGTTATGGGAAAAGAGAATATTAAAATCATGATGACCAATTGGAGTGGTGATTTCTATGACTTTGTATATATAATTTGGAATGTTGTACAAATGTAGGCCAATAAGAAATATATGATATCATTTCATTCTTTTCAAAGGTTTATTTGCATGACGCACAGACAGACACAATTGAAAGGTACAAATGTGTTGTGCATGAAACGAATTCATACGTGCTGCAGATGTGTGTCACAAGTTGATCTGGCTGTAGGCTGTGGCACTTGGCCAGAGGTGGATGTAGCCCAGATGAAAAAATCATATTTACTCTTTATTTTAACTGTCCACATCAACAAGCGTCATATTTCCTATGACCATTGAATGCACCTCTCAGTTCACCCCATGTGAGGGCACCTAGCTCAGCGACCAATCAGAGCCTACCCAGGCCGCATTGACCCTGTCAGCCAGGAAGTGAGGTGAAGGTGCATGGTGCTCCCGGGTTTTTTCTCATCTCAGCAAGAGGAGTGGAGGCATCTGCTACTCAAACCGAGAAATCCACGGACAAAAGAGAGGAAAAACTCAGAATTGAGAGGAAGGAAAGCCAGCCTACTTACCTGCTGGAAGTCCGGAGTCGAGTGGCTGGATGAAGGAGAGAAGCAACGTCGGTAAGACGAGTGTTATTCCGACAGAAAAAACTTGTAGAGACTTACCGTCGTGATCACGCTAATGCTAGCTCGGTGTCTCACAGGCTAACCACTCACCTTTCATCCGGAGAGCTGCTGCAATTCTGACACCATTGTGTGTTGGGCTTTTGTGAAACAGAGCAACGGTGAGCAACATGTTCTTAGCCGCTCTAAAGCTAATTTTTGTCAGTTCATTGTGAGTTTAAAGTAATCTAGAGGGTAATTTTTAGTGCATTTCTCTCTCACGAATAGGCCTATAGTGTGGAGAAATTAAGCACACTGCTTTAATGCCTCTGAACTGAACTCACATGTATATTTTGTTGCTTATTTGCACATAGTTCTGAATTTGTTATGGTGTATTGTATTTTGAATGTCAATGGTTACTTACCATAAGTATTGTTTAATTAATGTTTACATGAATAGAGAAATATTTGAGCAACTTAGATGTTTAGTTCTCATATTTGATATACTTGAAAATTGAATGTTGTACAACATAACTGTGAGATTTGATAAGATTTAAGATGTTGATGCAATGAATATGAGGTTGATGCAATATTTTGATTTTGTATTTTAACCTTAAACAATGCATCTGAAACAGACTGATTAGAATGTACATTTTATGACCTGGATTATAGGTCAGGTTTTTGGAGAGGACAGAAAAGTCCAAGGACCAGGACGATATTCTGGTTGTGATAGATGGCGAGCCAACCACTTTGAGGACGATCTACCCCAAAGAAGAGACACACCCACACACTCATACATTCCAGTTACACTCACAAGGACCTTTGAAGTTGGCTATCGCCAGCTTAACTCTAAATTCTTAAAGGGCCCCAACGAATACTTTTATTTTGTTTGAGTGTGCACACTATTTATTTTATTTTATACTTTATCTGTACAAATTGGACAAATACCTGTTATACCTTGTAACAATACAAGAGTGGCTACTCAAAAGTTAACATTGTGTCCAGGTCATTATTGCTGCTCAATACTTTGGCTCCATACGAATTTGGTGTCTTCTGATTCTGGCCAGGGTCTTATTACGAGCCCAAGTAATTATTGCGCTGTAATTCACCTTTGTACCTTAAAGTTGGTTACATGGAGCTGGTTGACTCAAGTCCATGTTAGTGCACAAAGTAAACTGCTCGCTTTAGTTGTGAAGCAAAAACGCTGAAACCGGAGAAATAAAACGTGCGAGGGGAACGATAACGACGACAAGAGTCTCCCGATCGTTTACTCTTGCTGTCCTGTGAACAACATCGGCGTGGTGTTAATTGTTTGCTGTTTTCGCGATCGCATCGCGCATGAGGATATCACCAGGTAAACTCGCCACATTTTTAAACATTTTGTTGTTCAACAGCATCAAGACTGACGGAGTGTGTTTGAGATAACCTCACAAGTGTCACAGATGACACATTTGGCGTTTTTTTTGCTGGCTTGTCGGTAGCAGCTCCTGAAACGCAAGACTGCCACACATCTGTTCGACCAACGCCAGTTGATCTAAACGCCAGTAGATCTGGAACACCGGCGCACTCGTGCGTCTGAGGAGACGCGGACTGCGAACTGCTCTTCCTGGGATCTTCCTTTCCAATGTACGCTCACTCAGGAATAAGATAGACGAGCTGGCCCTGATGAGAAGCATGAACAGAGACTTTGCCTCCTCCTGTGTCTTATGTTTTACGGAGTCGTGGCTCTGTGAGGACATCCCGGACAGCGCGCTCAAGCTGGAGGGCTTTCATCTGCTGTGCGCGGACCGGCAGGCCTCTCTCTCTGGTAAGACCAAAGGTGGAGGTGTCTGCTTCTACATTAATAGTGGCTGGTGCACAGATGTAACAGTGATTGCTCAGCACTGCTCTTCCTCTCTGGAATACCTTTTTATTCACTGCAAACCGTTTTATTCTCCGCGGGAGTTTGCTTCATTCATCCTGGCCGCTGTTTACATCCCGCCAGATGCGGATGCGCAGGCAGCTCAGTGCGCACTCGCGGAGCAGATACTGCACATGGAGCGGACATTCCCGGACTCTCTCATCATTGCTCTTGGGGACTTTAACAAAGCCAATCTGAGCCATGAGCTTCCCAAATACAAGCAGTATATTAAATGCCCGACCAGAGAGGAGAGGACATTAGACCACTGTTACAGCACGATCAGCGGGGCCTATCGTGCGGTGCCCCGCGCTTCACTCGGACTTTCTGACCACGTCATGATCCACCTAATCCCCGCGTACAGACAGAGGCTGAAGCTCTCCAAACCTGTCGTGAGGACCAAAAAACTGTGGAGCAACGAGGCTGTGGAGGAGCTTCGCACGTGTTTGGAGTCTACAGACTGGGACACAATGAAGGCTGCTTCTAACAGCTTGGACGAGTTTACGGACACTGTCACCTCCTATATCCACTTCTGTGAGGACAGCATTGTGCCATCACGCACCAGGGTGAGTTATAACAATGACAAACCCTGGTTTACTCCTAAACTCAAAAAGCTGTGGCTGGAAAAGAGAAAGGCGTTCAGAAGCGGAGACAGGGACTGCTACAGAGAGGCCAAGTACAGGTTCACTAAAGAAGTGGACATTGCTAAACACCAGCACTCTGAGAAGATGCAGCAGCAGATCTCAGAGAATGACTCGGCCTCTGTGTGGAAAGGTTTTAGGAATATCACCAACTACAAGCCTAAAACCCCCCACTCCACTGATGACTTGCTCTTGGCCAACACCCTTAACGACTTTTACTGCCGTTTTGACGAGCCATCAGGCAGCCTTCACACCTCCAACGGCCCCAACAATAGAGACACTTTGGACACTCATTCCCCCACCTCTCCCCCCTCCATAGAGCCATCACCACCTTCAAACACTTCACCTACAACACCCCCCTCCTCACCCCACACAAAAGAGGATTTCACACCACCTCCTCCCACCACAACTCTTCATATTCATGAAGCAGGTGTGAGGAAGCAGTTTAAGAGTCTGAATGCTCGAAAAGCTCCCGGCCCAGACGGTGTGTCTCCTGCCACCCTCAGACACTGTGCAAACGAGCTGGCCCCAGTGTTTTCTGGCATTTTCAACTCCTCACTGCAGGCATGTCATGTGCCTGCCTGCTTCAAGTCCTCTACCATAATCCCTGTCCCCAAGAAACCTAGGATCACTGGGCTAAATGACTACAGACCTGTGGCTCTGACATCTGTGGTCATGAAGTCATTTGAGCGCCTGGTTCTCTCCTATCTCAAGACCCTCACGGCCCCCCTCCTGGACCCCCTGCAGTTTGCATACAGAGCCAACAGGTCTGTAGATGACGCCATCAACATGGCTCTACACTTCATCCTGCAGCATCTGGACTCCCCAGGAACCTACGCCAGGATCCTGTTTGTGGACTTCAGCTCTGCGTTCAACACCATCCTTCCAGACCATCTCCAAGGCAAGCTTTCCCAGATGAATGTGCCTGATCCCATCTGCCGGTGGATCACTGACTTCCTGACGGACAGGAAGCAGCATGTGAGGCTGGGAAAGAATGTCTCGGACTCCCGGACCATCAGCACCGGCTCCCCTCAGGGCTGTGTTCTTTCTCCTCTGCTCTTCTCCCTGTATACCAACTGCTGCACCTCCACCCACCAGTCTGTCAAGCTAATCAAGTTTGCAGATGACACCACCGTTATTGGACTCATCTCGGACGGGGATGAGTCTGCCTACAGGAGGGAGGTTGAACGTCTGGTGTCCTGGTGCAGCCACAACAACCTGGTGCTGAATGCCCAGAAGACAGTGGAGATTATTGTGGACTTCAGGAAGCACACAGCTCCACTCCCCCCCATCATCCTGACTGACACCCCCATCACCTCTGTGGACTCATTCCGCTTCCTGGGTACCACCATCACCCAGGACCTGAAGTGGGAGCCCACCATCACCTCCGTCATTAAGAAAGCCCAGCAGAGGATGTACTTCCTGAGGCAGCTGAAGAAATTCAACCTGCCAACACGGACGATGATGCAATTCTACACTGCAATCATCGAGTCCATCCTCACCTCCTCCATCACCGTGTGGTACGCTGGAGCCACTATCAGGGACAAACAGAGACTGCAGCGTGTTGTGCGCTCTGCTGAGAAGGTGATTGGCTGCAGACTCCCATCTCTGCAGGACCTGTACACCTCCAGGACACTGGGGCGTGCAGCTCGGATCTCAGCTGACCCTTCTCACCCTGGACACAGTCTGTTTGACCTGCTCCCCTCAGGCAGGAGGCTCCGGTCCATTCGCACCAGAACCTCTCGCCATAAGAACAGTTTCTTCCCCTCTGCTGTTGGACACATGAACAATAACCATATGACTGTTCCCACCACTAACACATGACCCTACGCTGTGTTCACTGCATCATTCCATGTTTGGCACTGATCACCACCTGCACTCATGTATATATCATGTATATATCTATCTACTTAGCACTTTTAATTCTTATTCTTATTTTTATTTTCATGTCTATTTAAGCGTAATTTATGACAGTATGTTTGCACTGAAGCACCGCAGCAATTTCCTAATGTTGTAAACCTGCTCAACATTTGGCAATAAAACCCTTTCTGATTCTGATTCTGAAAAGAAAAGAGACAGAGATGTGTGTTTTCTGTTAATACCATAATTGCAGTCATCTTAAACAAACATGACATTTCTTTGGCACGATTGCTTTTTCGCTGATTTGAAACTTTAATGTGTGGTACAACAATTCTTCTAGTTAAATAATTCTACAAGAATTATTTAACAGAGGATAGAAAAAAAATACATTGTGTCAAGTTCCCTGGTTAAATGGGCTGTCTGTGTAAAAAGCATAAATGGCTGTTTGTCTTGGTGTATTGGTCTTTTGCCAGCATGGCAAACTAGATCAGTCTGCTGGGACATCTGATTTTAGGACAATCACTTGCTTTTCCAAAGGACACTGACAACCAGACATTAGATGCCACAGCCCTGGCCCACGGTATCCCCCCCCCCCCTCCCCCCCATGCATGCGGTGGGCCTTCTGTAGAAAGAGAGCAGCTTAATGAAGGTGACAAGGTGAAAATAGGATGATTGATGTGCCGGTGCTGTGAGGGCATGTATAACACCACCTACCCAAGTGTTGAATATAAGGAGGCTTTGAAGAATCTACAATAATTGTGTGTTGTTTGTACATGAATCACAATGTGTTACTTCAGAGGTGTGATGTTTTCAGGGGTTTTTTTCTGCGCTGCAGAAAATTGTAAAACTACTGTGAACTTGGTGGATCTGTCCAGATCTTTGACTGGAAACTATTTCTATGAATGAGTGGTTCAAAAATGTGTAAGTGAAAAGCTGCCATATTTCAGGTCCCAAAGTCAAACGAACACTGAGGGATCACTGAGAGCTAAAAACGGTCTAACTTCTTTCATCTTTAATAAAATGATCAGTGTTGCTGCTTTACCAGGTTTAACAACTAAGTTTAACATCCAGGCATCCATGAAAACAGAGTTTATTCAATTTAACTGAGTTAGAGGTTAGCAGGAAGTTAGCTCGCTAGTTTCCACCTAAACATGATCATCATAATCAGTGTTACTAATTCATACACTGGTTTATCATCTAGACTTTTTGTCTCATCCAGCACCATGATCAGGTCCAGTTTTTATTTCATCTTTGATTTTTCAGCTGCTGTGCCTGAGCAGCCTCCCAGAGACCCTTTGTTGCAGTTAGTCTTCCTCCAGATGTCATGGTCCTGGGCCATGTTGGCCCAGTATTCTTAGTTTTCATGTATTTTTGTATTTTGTTCCTTATTTAGGCCATGCTTCCTGGGTTGCCCTGTTACGTTGTTCCTTATGTGTTTTCCCCTTGTGACTCTTACCCCCTGTGTGCCCCTCTGTGTATTTGAGCCCTCGTCTCTCCTTGTGTTTTATTCCATGTTTTCCCCAGCCCGTTATGTCTGTGTTCTCCCCGTGCTCTCTCTCCTCCTGTCTGAACCTCTGTGTACTTCCTGTTTTACTTTGACAGTCTCTCGTCAGTATGCGTCATGTTGTGTTCACTCCTGCCCTGTCTCGTTACGATTATCTGTGTCAGCTGTGTTCCCCGTGTGCTCCCACTTCCCTCGTTAACCCTCTGTGTATTTATGTGCATGTCTCCCTCAGTTCAGTGTCGCGTCGTCCATGTCTCCTCCCCGAACCTGTGTGTCTTTCTGTGTTCCCTCGGTCTTCTGTTGGCATTCCCAGTTTAGTTCTGTTTCTTTGTGAAGCCTGCAATAAAGCAGTGATTTTGAGTTCAGCTTTTCGTCTCCGTGAGTTTTGCGTTTGGGTCCTCTTCTGCCTCCACACAGCCAGTTCATGACACCAGAAGCCATCTGGCTGCTTGATCCAGCTCTGGCTGCTGCACCGGGAAAGAGCAGTGAGGAGGTGGATTGATAAATGAAATTCATAACAAAAATTCATAATGGACTTTTTCCATTTAGGAATAATAAAAATCAGCTTTGTCATGGGCAGTAATCCGATTACTTTTTTCAAGTAACGAGTAAAGTAAGGGATTACTATTGCAAAAACGGTAATTAGATTACCATTACTCTCCCGTAGGAACGCTGCGTTACTAAAACCGTGATTTTTTTTTTGCGAGAATGTCTCATGACAGTGACATAAGCGAGTGCGACGTTTGTGACAACAGCTGTGTGCAGATCAACAATGGATAATATATCGAGTGCGGGAGAGAGTATGAGCGTGCAGCGTTTAAAGCGTGGAAGTACTGACCTTACTTTGAGTTTGATTCCATAAAAAGTTACAAAAACATTAGTGTCCGTTGTGCGTGGGAAGAAAACTTCTTTTTACAGCGAAAAAAAACCCCTAAACTTCCAAGCAAGCACCGAGTGCGCTACCACGTAATGGGAAATTCACAGAGAAACTCGCGGATTCTTCAACTGACCGCTGCCGCAAACCTGCACCAGGGTAAACCTCCGCCTATCCTACTCCTGCTTTACAGGTGAAAATAGAGCAAAAGGACCGCTAGTCTTTGACTTTATTTATTTTCTGCTGTGTTTTACTTGCATCTATTTGAAAGCGTGAGTGTATACACAAAAAATATTTTATTTTATGTGCTGGAATGTGCAGAAAATAGGTTTAAATGTTAAACAATTTTCTTCCAGTCAGAGAATGTTGCATATAATTAAATTTTTGCTTGATGCATATAGTTAAAAGGTTAAAACTAATAAAACAAGTTTTAAAAAGAGACTTTTCCATTTGATTACATTTTGTATGATGGATTATGTAGAAAAAGTAGGATTGGGCTGAAAGATCTATCGTCTTATCACCTATTCAGGTTGTAAATCGTGTTTTTAAAAAGTAACTAAGTAACTAAGTAATTAAATACTTTTGAAAATAAGTAATCAGTAAAGTAACGGGATTACTTTTTTTGGGAAGTAATCAGTAATTAGTTACTGATTACTTTTTTCAAGTCACTTGACCAACACTGGTTGTTTGTACATGAATCACAATGTGTTACTTCAGAGGTGTGATGTTTTCAGGGGTTTTTTCTGCGCTGCAGAAAATTGTAAAACTACTGTGAACTTGGTGGATCTGTCCAGATCTTTGACTGGAAACTATTTCTATGAATGAGTGGTTCAAAAATGTGTAAGTGAAAAGCTGCCATATTTCAGGTCCCAAAGTCAAATGAACACTGAGGGATCACTGAGAGCTAAAAACGGTCTAACTTCTTTCATCTTTAATAAAATGATCAGTGTTGCTGCTTTACCAGGTTTAACAACTAAGTTTAACATCCAGGCATCCATGAAAACAGAGTTTATTCAATTTAACTGAGTTAGAGGTTAGCAGGAAGTTAGCTCGCTAGTTTCCACCTAAACATGATCATCATAATCAGTGTTACTAATTCATACACTGGTTTATCATCTAGACTTTTTGTCTCATCCAGCACCATGATCAGGTCCAGTTTTTATTTCATCTTTGATTTTTCAGCTGCTGTGCCTGAGCAGCCTCCCAGAGACCCTTTGTTGCAGTTAGTCTTCCTCCAGATGTCATGGTCCTGGGCCATGTTGGCCCAGTATTCTTAGTTTTCATGTATTTTTGTATTTTGTTCCTTATTTAGGCCATGCTTCCTGGGTTGCCCTGTTACGTTGTTCCTTATGTGTTTTCCCCTTGTGACTCTTACCCCCTGTGTGCCCCTCTGTGTATTTGAGCCCTCGTCTCTCCTTGTGTTTTATTCCATGTTTTCCCCAGCCCGTTATGTCTGTGTTCTCCCCGTGCTCTCTCTCCTCCTGTCTGAACCTCTGTGTACTTCCTGTTTTACTTTGACAGTCTCTCGTCAGTATGCGTCATGTTGTGTTCACTCCTGCCCTGTCTCGTTACGATTATCTGTGTCAGCTGTGTTCCCCGTGTGCTCCCACTTCCCTCGTTAACCCTCTGTGTATTTATGTGCATGTCTCCCTCAGTTCAGTGTCGCGTCGTCAATGTCTCCTCCCCGAACCTGTGTGTCTTTCTGTGTTCCCTCGGTCTTCTGTTAGCATTCCCAGTTTAGTTCTGTTTCTTTGTGAAGCCTGCAATAAAGCAGTGATTTTGAGTTCAGCTTTTCGTCTCCGTGAGTTTTGCGTTTGGGTCCTCTTCTGCCTCCACACAGCCAGTTCATGACACCAGAAGCCATCTGGCTGCTTGATCCAGCTCTGGCTGCTGCACCGGGAAAGAGCAGTGAGGAGGTGGATTGATAAATGAAATTCATAACAAAAATTCATAATGGACTTTTTCCATTTAGGAATAATAAAAATCAGCTTTGTCATGGGCAGTAATCCGATTACTTTTTTCAAGTAACGAGTAAAGTAAGGGATTACTATTGCAAAAACGGTAATTAGATTACCATTACTCTCCCGTAGGAACGCTGCGTTACTAAAACCGTGACTTTTTTTTGCGAGAATGTCTCATGACAGTGACATAAGCGAGTGCGACGTTTGTGACAACAGCTGTGTGCAGATCAACAATGGATAATATATCGAGTGCGGGAGAGAGTATGAGCGTGCAGCGTTTAAAGCGTGGAAGTACTGACCTTACTTTGAGTTTGATTCCATAAAAAGTTACAAAAACATTAGTGTCCGTTGTGCGTGGGAAGAAAACTTCTTTTTACAGCGAAAAAAACCCCCTAAACTTCCAAGCAAGCACCGAGTGCGCTACCACGTAATGGGAAATTCACAGAGAAACTCGCGGATTCTTCAACTGACCGCTGCGGCAAACCTGCAGCAGGGTAAACCTCCGCCTATCCTACTCCTGCTTTACAGGTGAAAATAGAGCAAAAGGACCGCTAGTCTTTGACTTTATTTATTTTCTGCTGTGTTTTACTTGCATCTATTTGAAAGCGTGAGTGTAAACACAAAAAATATTTTATTTTATGTGCTGGAATGTGCAGAAAATAGGTTTAAATGTTAAACAATTTTCTTCCAGTCAGAGAATGTTGCATATAATTAAATTTTTGCTTGATGCATATAGTTAAAAGGCTAAAACTAATAAAACAAGTTTTAAAAAGAGACTTTTCCATTTGATTACATTTTGTATGATGGAATATGTAGAAAAAGTAGGATTGGGCTGAAAGATCTATCGTCTTATCACCTATTCAGGTTGTAAATCGTGTTTTTAAAAAGTAAGTAACTAAGTAATTAAATACTTTTGAAAATAAGTAATCAGTAAAGTAACGGGATTACTTTTTTTGGGAAGTAATCAGTAATTAGTTACTGATTACTTTTTTCAAGTCACTTGACCAACACTGGTTGTTTGTACATGATATCACTCCCTCCATTTAATACACGACACCACGGTTCTTCATTCACTGATGGATTTATTCTTCCGTCACACTTCTCCTCCGAAACACCATAAAATCCACCGTCAAACTGTTATTACAAAAAAGTACAGAATGACCAAACATAAATATTACAAATAAACATTTAAACCCAAGTTAACAAAATACGCGATAAACAAACACAGTTAACGTACCTCGCTGGCTGCACGTAACCGTGAGGGAATGAGTCCGCTTCAGGAACAAAAACTTAACGAAAATAATTCCCAATTTCTTCTTCTTTGCAGCTTTCTTTTACTTTAAACTGCTTATTTATTCCTTCTTCTGCCTTAGTTAACTTATTAACTTAGCTTCTTTGCACATGCTTTTTACTTCCCTTTACGTCACTTAAAAAAGGCCTGTGCGCAACACAGAATGAACCTTAGTTCCTACCCCAAAAGGAACAACAATAAATAAAGAAAATAAATTAAACAAACTGACATAATTTACATTTATGGCAGTTAAACTCCCACCAAATCTCAACTTGAGATTTCCTCGCAGATTTGAATCTACAAGTTATAAGCATTTACAACAGTTTAACACATGCTTATTCTGCTTCAACAAGTAGTACTATTTTCTCCTTCCTTTTTTTCTTCTCTTGTTTCGTTTCCTTCTCTCCTTCTCTTTCTTTTTTCTTCCCAGAGGATCGTAGATGGAAGCTACTGTGGATAGCACTCCCGTTCTCGTCATTGGGTGTTTCTTGACGGTTACTCTGAACTGAAAGTCATCAGAGGATACGCACCATTGCACGCCCAGTGCTCTTTCTAGGAGTGGCTCCCCTAAATCTATGTCCAGTTCTTTGACACTGTCTGCACACTCTTCCTTTGGTATTGACTCCAATACCTTCTTGCTGTTGGAAATGAACTTGTGTAGTCTAAGCTTGCCTACGCTGCAAAGCTCTCTTGCTTCCTTGATCAGCTCGATTGCCTCAGCATCAGACCTTACACTCACCAGTCCATCATCAACATAAAAATTTCCTCGGATGAACTTGACAGTGCTTTGGTTAAATCGATCCTGACCTTCTGTGGCTAGATGTTTAAGTCCAAAATTGGCACAGCCAGGTGAGGAAGCTGCTCCAAACAAATGGACTTTCATCCGAAAAACTGATGGCGGAGACTCAAGATCACCATTCTCCCACCATAAGAACCTCAAGTAGTCTTGGTCTTCAGGCTTTACATGGAATTGATGAAACATTCGTTCCACATCACACATAATAGCGACTGGGCCCTTTCGAAATCTACAAAGAACTCCCACCAAGGTGTTTGTGAGCTCTGGTCCTGTAAGAAGATAGTCATTCAATGACATGTCTTGAAATCTTGCCGAGCAATCAAAGACCACTCGCAGTTTCTCTGGCTTTTGAGGGTGGTATACGCCATGGTGGGGAATATACCAAGCTGATTGTTTATCAAGCTCTTCTTCTGGGACCTTTTCTGCTTCACCACGACTGATAATGTCTTTCATGAAGTTCATGTAATCTGTCTGATATTTCTGGTCTCTCTTGAGCTTCTTTTCCAAGCACATGAGGCGTTGAACAGCACATGGCTTGTTATTTGGTAGCTCTGGCCTGCTCTGTTTAAAAGGCAGAGGCATTTCAAGATGCCCGTCTTCTTTGTGCTTAATTTCTTCTTTCATTTTAGTCAAAAACCGGAGATCTTCTTGCGAGAGATTTGCCTCTTCTCCAAGCCTTTCACTGAAGTCAGATTCCAGCACCTTAAGTATGTCTTCTGGAGCAGTCATCTCCTTAATTCTTGTTTTGCAAACATAATGAACTTCGCTCTTCAACTTACTTGTTACTTTGGGTTCAGGAGTCACTTGCTTTACAATGATGCGGTGACTTACTCCTATTGCATCACTGTAGTGTTCGCCTGGATCACCATAGCTCACTATGCTCCAGCCTACGTCAGTTTTCTGTGCGAAGGGCTGGTTGTCCTCACCACATACAACTTCTCTAGGCATTAGTGCTTGTGGACAGTTATACCCGATAAGAAGACCGATTTCACATTTCTTTGGCGGGGCAATGTGTTCCGCAAGATGCTCTAAATGAGGCCATGCCCTTGCAGTCTCTGGTGTTGGAATGTGTGTACGATTGGCAGGTATGAATTCACGAGTGTAGACCATTGGCACTGTGATCTTCTTAGAAGAAGATAACCCTCTTATTTGTAGACCTTTGAGTCTTTTGCATGGTACAATTGTCTCCTTGGAAGACATTGTGGACAGCTTCAACTTGACTGGCTCTGCATTAACATCAAGAGCATCTGCCACTTCTTCAAGAATGAACGAAGAGTCACTTTGTGAATCTAACAGAGCATAGACAAGGACTTCTTTGGTTGAATCACTTGGCATTGATGCATAAACAGGAACTATTGCTGAAGTCTGAGCACTGTTACCATCATGCACAACTCTATTGGATGTGGTTTCTTGAGTGGTGTCTTGCGGCGATTGTGGCTTTCTTTCCTTACTGCAACTTGTCTCGTCATTTTCCTTTTGCTTTGAGCGATCCTCATGTAAGCATGTGGGGTGGCGCTTTGAGCAGGTGTCGCAGACCATCCGGTTGCTGCAATTCTTGGATTGATGGCCAGGACTCAAACAGCCAAAGCACAGTTTCTCACCTTGTATGAACTTCACTCGGTCAGCAACTGGCCTTGCAGTTAGTCTACGGCACTTGTGCAAGACATGCCCTGTTTTCTTACAAAACATACATGTGCTTATGTTCTTCTCAGTGGTGTTAGTTGTAAAAATCCTTGCACTTGCTGCTTGGTTCTTAGAGGTCACTACATTCTGAGGTTTAGATCTTGTCCTTTCCGGCTCCCCTTGCCGCAAAGCATAGTAAGATGTAACAGGGTTACAAGCAATACTAGCCTCCAAGGTCAGGAAAGTTACAAAATACTTGAAATCTGGGAACCTTCCATGCTCCAGCTGATACTGTGTGGCTTTTCGGTTCCATCTGCTGCTTAACCAATCAGGCAACTTGGCTGTCAGTTTTTGGTTTTCAATGCCATCATCAAGAATACGCAGACTCTCATTGTGAGCCATGGCACATTCACAACTGCGTAAAAAGTCCACAAATTTCCTTAAGTCAGCGCTCTCTCTTGACGCTATCTTTGGCCAGGCATGTAATTTGTCTCGGCAGGCTTTGGCAATCATAAAAGGCTGGCCGTATCGCTCATTGAGGAGTTCCCATGCAGCAACATATGCAGTATCTGAACCAATCAGAAAATAACCTTCTAACGCCTCTCTAGCTGCTCCTCCAACATATTTCTGGAGGAAGAATATTTTCTCTGAGCTTGGAATGTTTTTCTTTTCAATAAGAGTTTGGAAGGATGACTTCCAATGGTTAAACTTGAGTGGATCACCACTAAAAACTGTGGGCTCTGGAATGGGTGGCCTATTTGCTGATATAGCCTCAGCTAAGACCTTCACAAGCTCTCCTGTGCTATCTTGAAGCACATGTGTTAGCACTGCATCCTTTGGTGGTTGTGAGTGCTGGTCCTCAGGCTTCACCAGATTGAGTGGCTGCATAACCTTATGTAGATCCAGGCTCTGTGGAGCATTCCCTTGGGCTGGACTGAGCTCACTCTCATCATATACTTGAAGCCTTGCTTTGGCTGCATTCAGCCTTTTCAAATTTTCCAAACGCTCAAGTTCTCTCTTTAGGTTTTCTACAGACCTTCTTCTTGCAGCATTCTCTTCTTGCTGTTTCTTTAAGAGAGCAGCCTCTTGTTTCTCTCTTTCTAGCCTACGTTCAGTTTCTTCCCTTTCTCCTTCAAGACGACGAGCTAATGCTGCTGCTTCTTGGTCTGCAATGATCAACCTCTCTTCAGCTTCAAGGTTTTGCAGTTTCTCTTGGTGGCCCTCTTGTTCAGCCATAATCTGCAGTACAGCCTGTGTAGCTGCATACTCGGCAGCAGCTTCTTGTCTTCTAAGTGAAGATACACTTGAGTGAATAGAAGAAGCTTTAGAACCATTAGAGGCAGGAAGTGAAACACTGGAGGCTGAGGATGAGAATACAGAACTATGATCTGGCCAAATCAACTCCTCCGCTGTTCCCTGCATTTCAGATTGAGCATTTTGCACTACAGTCTTTGTGATCGAGATGCAGTTATCCATCTTGCGACGCATGTCATGGGCTGGTTGATCGATTCTTCTGTAATCATCATAAGCAATGTTCAACTCAGATAATTCCCTTTGAATACTGGTGATGTGTTCTTGTAGGATGTCACTAGGATCCTGTTTTAACACAGATCTTTTAGCTACCTTAATCAGAGCTTTCCATCGTTCATATTTGCTGTCAAAGCGAAGCAATAGCCCTTTGATTTGCTCTTTCTGAAACTCCCTTCCTTTCTCTGTTAATGTCCGGGCTCTTTCACTTCTACGAGGCTCTTCAGGTGGTGCTATATTTTGCCCGATATTTGATTCACCTGTCTGCTCTAACTCTGTCTCTTCTTCCAGAGCAGCTGCTGCACCCTGAGCTTCTTTACTTGTATGTGACATTTTGATTATTTAGACATAGACACACACAGGCAGCATACAAGAGCAAGCTGCAACAACATTTGTGAATACTGAAAGAATGAGCTTAACTAAATGAAGTCACTCTCATTCAAATTAGCCCATACATGTAGAATATTACAGAGTAAGTACACTTAACAGAGTTCTTAAAAGACACTGAACCATAAATACAAACTGAATTTCTGTCAAAATGTACAAAGTTTACTTCTGCCCGTTCAGAGCCAATTATAATTATTCAGCTGAACATGAATTTACATCTCTTACGTAAATGCACATTCATATACGTGAAACACCGTGGCTGCCAGGCTATACACAGTCCCTTTTAGTTTCCAACTCCTGTGTCACTTTTCAGACCAAAAACTTTAGAGTCTGACTTATAGACGTCTTCATGAAAACCTTATGAACCTGTGTGTCCTAAACAGTGGCTTATCTGTGTCCCGTCTTGATGAGCTGTCGAAATTGCGCTGATAGGGCGAGTCTGGGCAGGTTCGAGTTTGACTATCACTCCCTCCAGTTAATACACGACACCACGGTTCTTCATTCACTGATGGATTTATTCTTCCGTCACACTTCTCCTCCGAAACACCATAAAATCCACCGTCAAACTGTTATTACAAAAAAGTACAGAATGACCAAACATAAATATTACAAATAAACATTTAAACCCAAGTTAACAAAATACGCGATAAACAAACACAGTTAACGTACCTCGCTGGCTGCACGTAACCGTGAGGGAATGAGTCCGCTTCAGGAACAAAAACTTAACGAAAATAATTCCCAATTTCTTCTTCTTTGCAGCTTTCTTTTACTTTAAACTGCTTATTTATTCCTTCTTCTGCCTTAGTTAACTTATTAACTTAGCTTCTTTGCACATGCTTTTTACTTCCCTTTACGTCACTTAAAAAAGGCCTGTGCGCAACACAGAATGAACCTTAGTTCCTACCCCAAAAGGAACAACAATAAATAAAGAAAATAAATTAAACAAACTGACATAATTTACATTTATGGCAGTTAAACATGAATCACAATGTGTTACTTCAGAGGTGTGATGTTTTCAGGGGTTTTTTTCTGCGCTGCAGAAAATTGTAAAACTACTGTGAACTTGGTGGATCTGTCCAGATCTTTGACTGGAAACTATTTCTATGAATGAGTGGTTCAAAAATGTGTAAGTGAAAAGCTGCCATATTTCAGGTCCCAAAGTCAAATGAACACTGAGGGATCACTGAGAGCTAAAAACGGTCTAACTTCTTTCATCTTTAATAAAATGATCAGTGTTGCTGCTTTACCAGGTTTAACAACTAAGTTTAACATCCAGGCATCCATGAAAACAGAGTTTATTCAATTTAACTGAGTTAGAGGTTAGCAGGAAGTTAGCTCGCTAGTTTCCACCTAAACATGATCATCATAATCAGTGTTACTAATTCATACACTGGTTTATCATCTAGACTTTTTGTCTCATCCAGCACCATGATCAGGTCCAGTTTTTATTTCATCTTTGATTTTTCAGCTGCTGTGCCTGAGCAGCCTCCCAGAGACCCTTTGTTGCAGTTAGTCTTCCTCCAGATGTCATGGTCCTGGGCCATGTTGGCCCAGTATTCTTAGTTTTCATGTATTTTTGTATTTTGTTCCTTATTTAGGCCATGCTTCCTGGGTTGCCCTGTTACGTTGTTCCTTATGTGTTTTCCCCTTGTGACTCTTAACCCCTGTGTGCCCCTCTGTGTATTTGAGCCCTCGTCTCTCCTTGTGTTTTATTCCATGTTTTCCCCAGCCCGTTATGTCTGTGTTCTCCCCGTGCTCTCTCTCCTCCTGTCTGAACCTCTGTGTACTTCCTGTTTGACTTTGACAGTCTCTCGTCAGTATGCGTCATGTTGTGTTCACTCCTGCCCTGTCTCGTTACGATTATCTGTGTCAGCTGTGTTCCCCGTGTGCTCCCACTTCCCTCGTTAACCCTCTGTGTATTTATGTGCATGTCTCCCTCAGTTCAGTGTCGCGTCGTCCATGTGTCCTCCCCGAACCTGTGTGTCTTTCTGTGTTCCCTCGGTCTTCTGTTAGCATTCCCAGTTTAGTTCTGTTTCTTTGTGAAGCCTGCAATAAAGCAGTGATTTTGAGTTCAGCTTTTCGTCTCCGTGAGTTTTGCGTTTGGGTCCTCTTCTGCCTCCACACAGCCAGTTCATGACACCAGAAGCCATCTGGCTGCTTGATCCAGCTCTGGCTGCTGCACCGGGAAAGAGCAGTGAGGAGGTGGATTGATAAATGAAATTCATAACAAAAATTCATAATGGACTTTTTCCATTTAGGAATAATAAAAATCAGCTTTCTTTTTAATTGCTATTAACTGACAGTCAGATAACCAGCTTTTAAAAACATATTCATAAACACTTTGCAGTCAACAAAATTTGCACAGAGGTTATAGATGAAATAAAAGTATCACGTGTTTTCTAGGTGTGTTTATAACTCTGTTATTGTACATATTCTGTGTTATACATCATAATCATTCCAGTCTTTTTTTTTTTTTTACTGTTTTAATCTTTATAAAACTGTTATTTATTTATTTATTTTTGTGATTTCTGCTGCCCTATTGGTCTGGTCTCTCTTGAAAGTCTGAGAATGTGATATTCATAATAAAAGGATTTAAAAGTTTACTGCCAAAAAATGATTGCACTTCATAACAGAAATGTGCTAACTGGCTTGAAATAGATTGAAACTGTTATGAGATTGCTTCAGGGAGCAGACATGACACCGTCTTTTAGGTTTCGCCATCACTTTGTATTATGCGCACAACACCACCCTCCTCTGGCTTCCACATGAACTGCACCTTAAACATCAACTGTTTACAAATGTCATGACACAAACAAACGTTTCAATACCGTAAATCACTTTTTGGACTGCGATCACTTTTTGGCACAACATCGGCTCTGATAACATTTAAAGCGCATTGAAAAACTATTCTTTAACGCTAAAAATCCATTATCAATTGTAATTATTTATGTATTAATTTAAATTTCAGATATCGATCTTCATTTTTGTAAACTGGTGAATTAATGATTTTTTAAAAAATTAAAACGACAAAGTTTGGCAATATATTTTTTGAAAAGGATGAATAAAACAGTAAAATAAAATGAGAAATATATATATATTTTTAAAAACTATGATAATTAGACAAACTTTATTTTAAATATATACAATTGATTTTCGGTGACACTGGGTGTCATGGTGATGATGACGTGTTTGAGTGCAGGTATAAAAGCAGGAGGCAAAATTGGAATTCGGGTTTCACGTTTGAGCGCAAACAGGAGCTTTTTCCCACTAGTGCTGTGAAAACTCGGATTTTTCAAACTACAGCTAACGTTTGAAAATCTTCAAGAAGGATTTGCAAAATGACTTCAAACTTCAGTCGCGAGATGCACCTGCTCTCCCTTTTCATTGAGGAGGTGCTAGATCAACGCTATGGTGAGTACAGCAGGCTAATATGTCAGAGTGCTAGCAAACAAATACAACTTAGATTTTTGTCTTTTATTGTTTGGAAGTAGGACTTCATGAGTGTTAACATTTAGGATGAGATGTTTCATACTTGAGTAACATCAATTTTAACGTGTGCCAGTACACTATAAAGATGGCGCCATGTTTTTTTTTAATTGCTAAGGCATTGGAGGATGCTGACGTCAGCGCGCGGGCCGTTTTTGCATGTAGAGGGTTTGAGTTGACATGTTTGGGCTGCTGGCGCTGAGTTATACGTGAAAGTTTCATAGATTGTGAATGTGTAAAGCTGGAGAATGGAGTTTTAAAAGTTCACAGAGTCGCTGGATGAGTTTGAGATTGAAACAGTGTGTGCCTGCAATAAGGAGGTGGGAGGTTTCTCACCTAAATGTAGCTGCTTTATTCTCAAAATATCGATGCTCAACTAATATGAAGATATTACTCCTTAATGTGAATGCGTATTAAAACCTCAGTGAAAGTCCATGCAGCCTTACACAACATGAAAACTTTTACCAGGTGAAAAATGTGAAGGCTTTCATAAACAATGAGTTCTGCTGGGAGCTTCTTACTGTTTGTGTGTGGAAGAGCTTATGATGATGTAAAGCCATGTCTGCACAATTTAAATTCAGGCTTTAATTTGTGTGATCACATGATTAACGTAGACCCACGCTTTGCTTTCTCGTAGCTGATCTGGTGAGTCCAGTCACTGCACCTCAGATGGTCCTCATTAACTTGAGGAACCGTGAACTGAGCAGGAGCCATCTGAACTCCATGTCCCACCTGGTCCTCACTCTTTACCATAACCTGGTGACTGGGTCCAAGGACTTTCCTTACATACCTTTTAAAGGATGGTTCCACCGGGACCTGGTGACGACACCATTTGTCGATGTGAGGCAGAGCCAGAGAGAGAACACCACTCCTTCTCCTCCTACGGACTCACCAGCTGGCATGATGCTGCCGCCTGCGGGCTCCAGCTCTCATCCACGCTTCCTGACTCCAGTTCTTCCAGAGAAAGCAGATCTTGCTGTGCTGAAGGCAGATCGGAGGAACTGTGTCCGCACCCTGACTGTCGACGGCCTCCCCATCACAAGAGTCATCTCCACTGTTTACCGAACAGAGGACACTGAGATGAAGAACCGCTGGAGAATAACAGACTACAGCGCGGACGGCAGAGTTCTCATTTCGGTGCTCTGCCGTTTTCTAAATATGTCGGCAAAGCGTGCTAAGAGGAAGGCGGAGGAAGAGAGCAGCATCCGGAGCCCGACTCAAGCAAGGAAGCGCTTGAGATTATAATATACAGTGAAGCATGTCGAACGTCAGCAAGCCTGAACAAAGTGGTAAGTAGTAAATAGTGCTTAAGGTTGTTTCTAAAATAATGTCCTAAAATATTTGAAAATTGTCGAGGTTTTAACTTTTATTCTTTCTTTTCTGCCTCTTGTTTCTAAAAGTCAGGAAAAAGAGTCACGCTGCGAAGAAACACCACACAGAAGATTTTCCCTCAGTAAAATGGTAAATATATTCATCTTGTTATGACGTTTGCTCACAATAACCAGGAGTGTTTCTGAAGCGATTCACTCTCATTTGGTGTTATTTGATCCAAAGACAACTGAGGGTCTTCAGAGCAGCGTGAACGGCCGTCACCTGAGAGCAAGACAGTCCTCGGGCCTTTGTGGTTCCCTCCAGGTACTCCAGCTTCATCCCACAGTCCAGAGAGATGCAGTTAGGTTGAATGTGAGTGTGAATGGTTGTCTGTTTCTCTGTGTTAGACTGACCTGTCCAGGTTGTACCCCCGCCTCTGGCCCCATAACAGCTGGGATGGCTCCAATCTTGAATTGGTGAAGCAGAAGAAATGGATGGAAGGATGATCCAAAGAGAAACATTGAAGGCCCTCTCACAAAAAAAGATAAGAACTCATTTTACACATTGTTGAAACATCCTGAAAGTTATTTGTTGTGTTTAGAAACTTGTTGAACTGTCATTAGAGTTTGTTTCGACTTGTTGTTCATTTCTTATTCGGTTCAGCTGTGTTTCTATGTGTCCTTAGTTCCCATAATCAGCCTCCTGTGTGTAAATATTGTGTCAGTCTCCCTTTGTCCCTTGTCAGAGTGTTAGTCTCCGTCCCCTCGTGTTTCCTTGCCTCAGTAGTTCTGTTTCCTACAGTTTTCCCCCAGTATAGGTTTTGGTTAGACTTTTTCAGTTCCCTTTGTCAGTCTTTGTATTTGGTATTTCCTCATCAGTCTCATCACTTTCCTCTCCAGAAAGAAAACAATAAAAAGACCTGAAGAGACGTCTATGCAAACGCTCTCATTGTGAAAGATAAGTATACATCCAACTAATCTGTGACTCTGTCACAGCTCTGATCAGCAATTCTTTCAGGTTTGTCTGTTTTGATGATGTTATTAATTATTATCCTTTATCCAGGATTTTCTCCTCCTTGAATCGCTACCTTATCGTGGTGGAGGGGTTTGTGTGTCCCAGGGATCCCAGGGGCTATGTTGTCTGGGGGCTTTTGCCCCCTGGTAGGGTCTCCCATGGCAAATTGGTCCTGGGTGAGGGACCAGACAAAGAGCGATTCAGAAGACCCTTATGAAAAGAATATCGAGGGAACAGTTTACCCTGCCCGGGATAGGGTTACCGGGGCCCCACCCTGGAGCCAGGCCCGGGGAGGGTGCCCGAGAGCGAGCGTCTGGTGGCCGGGCCTTAGTCCATGGGGCCCGGCCGGGCACAGCCCGAAGAGGAGACATGGGCCCATCCTCCCGCAGGCCCACCACCCGCAGGAGGCGCCATAGGGGTCGGGTGCATTGTGTGCCGGGTGGCGGCCAGGAGCGGAGGCCCTGGCGGACCGACCCCCGGCTGCCAAGACTGGCAATAGGGACATGGAATGTCACCTCTCTGGTGGGGAAGGAGCCTGAGTTAGTGCGTGAGGTTGAGAGGTACCGGCTAGATATAGTCGGGCTAGGGCTGGGCGATATATCAAAAATTTATCGTTACCGAAATTTATGACTCTCATCGACGTCATTTTGCCCATGTCGGTAAATTCGGTATTTAAAAAAAAAAGAAAAGGCATGTGCAGGTTGGCGATGTTCATGTCCCTTTAAGACGCTGTGCTACGTTACAGACTTGACGGGGTGTCAGGAAAAAGAGCCAAGATGAGAAGAAACACCACACAGAAGATTTTCCCTCAGTAAAATGGTAAATATATTCATCTTGTTATGACGTTTGCTCACAATAACCAGGAGTGTTCACGTTGTTCTGAAGTGATTCACTCTCATTTGGTGTTATTTGGTGTTTGTCTTTGAAAGGAGAGGAGCAGTAACGACACTGGGAGACAAACAACAGGATGATCCAAAGACAACTGAGAGTGTTCAGAGCAGCGTGAACGGCCGTCACCTGAGAACAAGACAGTCCTCGGGCCTTTGTGGTTCCCTCCAGGTACTCCAGCTTCATCCCACAGTCCAGAGAGATGCAGTTAGGTTGAATGTGAGTGTGAATGGTTGTCTGTTTCTCTGTGTTAGACTGACCTGTCCAGGTTGTACCCCCGCCTCTGGCCCCATAACAGCTGGGATGGCTCCAATCTTGAATTGGATAAGCTGAAGAAATGGATGGAAGGATGATCCAAAGAGAAACATCAAAGGCCCTCTCACCAGCTTTCATTTATTAAATTTGTCTTTACTGAACGATTTCTGGTGTGTACTTGCGTTGATACTCAGACAACAGCTCGTCTTTCTGTTTGTGCTGGAAGATTCAGGCAAACACATATTACATATATAGATTGTTATATGACACAGTTTCACATTTAGTGCTATATGATAATGATAAGGTCCAGTTTAATAGTATTGCTAGTGTCTAATGAAATGAACACGTGATTTTCAGATCCAGCAAAGTGAATATTTTTCACTGTGGATAAATTACATGGAAACGTTTAATGAGTCATCAGCTATTTCACTACAAAGATGATGTGATTAAAGGTTCTCATACATGCAGGTCAGAAGTTTTGCTCCATCCTGGATGTTAAATGCTGATCAGTGTTTACACATATCTGCACATTTCTAACAGCTCATTTCACAGGTCATCAGTCTCCTGACTGCATATGCAGAGTTTTATCATCACGTGTTCATGGCAGACAAACATAATTATGAATTCTTGTTTTAGTTCCATTCAGTCACTCAACATCAGGTGTCTGCTTGTCCTGAGCTGTGAGAACTACAGTGAGTTGCTTTCCTCTTTAGCTTAGTATTAATAAACCAGGTCGTAGGTGGGCACCTGCATCAAGGAGTCAAGAAGCATATTTTATTGTTTAATGGTGAAAACAATGGATTCTTGTTCATTTGTTTAATGGAAAGACTGAAAGTGCGGCCTGGTGTTGACTTACACTTATTCAAAGTGATGAAGTACCAACAGAGACTAAAAGTCACAGCCTGAAACACGTCAACTGCTTTATTATTTCTAGTTATAAATAAACTGTCAGTTTATGGCCCCTGTGGCTCGATCAGGACCCTTCCGGGATGTGGAGATATTTATTATTTACTATAACTTGTGCTTATGTTGGTTTTTGCTGTGGTTTCGCTACTGTGTTTTTCTCTTTTTGCTTGTTTTTATTTTTCCAGCAGGTGATCAAACAGATTTTTAGTGTCTTCTCTCTCTTCTCCTATTTTTTTTGCTTTCCATCTCCTTCTGTTGAGCATCTTCCCAACTTCTCTTTTCTTCATCTTTCTCTTTCCCATCCCCCAGTCCTGTCCGTTCTGATTGTAATCATTTCAAAGAAAAGAAAGAAATAATAAAGAGCTAATACACTTTGACAATCAAGTGGACCAGTGTGGCAAAAGCTGTAATGATCCATTTGGGAAAATAAATCTGTTGGACTGGTAAACTAATATACGATAATAATACGGTATGAAAAATGGCAAACATGAGAATTCTGTGTGTTTTCCTTCTTATCTGCAGACTAACAGTCCACAGGTTTGGTGCTCAGACTCCCTGGAGTTGGAGGAGAGAGAGCACAGAGGACAGCAAGGTGGAGGAGTGAAGGAGAAGGTGGTGCAGCTCAGTGTCCAATCAGGAGTGAGCATCTCTATATATGTATATAGAATATATATATTTCAAGTTTTTGTTTTGAGTTTTTGTTGTTTTTTATTTTTTAAAGCAAACACTAAAACTGTCACCCACACCTCTGAAGATAAAGATAACTAATCATAAATAAAGGGAATATTATGATGATGAGGACACTATCAGAGGTAGTTCAGGGAACTGTTATACTTCAGATACCAGAAAAATCGTTTTTCTTTTCTTGTTTTTTTGGCTTGACTTCATGGTAGGCAAAATGAAGAAGAGTGCTTGATTGCGCCTAAGTAAGTAAAAGCTGCATGGCAAAACAACACACACCTTCACTGCAGATGCATGCACAGAAACCAGTATTTTTTGTATCTTAAATATTAAGTAGTGTGTGTACAGTAGTCAATATAATGGGATGTGTCCTAAAGCAGCGAAAGAAGAACTGACTTCTTACAGCAATTTGCAATATTTAGGATTTTATTGAACACTTTTACCTTTCAACATTTGTAACATTAGTGAGTAATGAAGCATTGCAGAATAAATAAAATAAAATACTAAAAGTCCGTTATTACACTCTTAAATCCTACTACTTATTCCTGCGTCTTTTGTGATCTTACAAAGCTTCAAATGACGCGTCGACTATTAAATTAGTCATCGACGATTTTGATAGTCACCGTAATCGTGACTCCTCGTGAACAAATATAGACACACTAATATTTCACCAGTGTTGTAACATCACATGTCGTTAGCATGGGTAAGAGAACGAAATCAATACCTCAGATGGAAGCACCTTGACTGGGTTACTTCAACATCACTGGGTGACATGTCACTTTGATGCACCGACAGTGGAATTATAGTTCAGGTGACCTGCATGCCTTTGCACTCTAAAGACACTAGAGCACCTAAAGGACGCATGGAAACATCAAGTGATACACAGATAAGACTGTTGCACAGAAATATGCAGTATCTGCACACTGTAACATGTTTAGTTGCTTTACTCAAGAGCCTGACTTCAGATGAATGACTCTGACAATCTAATTTTTCTTGCAGATTGAATGCACCTTCTGTGGGAAGTGGTACCACACAGTGTGTGTGGACTTCCCCTCTGCAGAAGGCGACTACAAATGTTGTGGTTGCTAAATAAACAGAAAAAATCGATCCCTGTTGTCTTTGCTTACTGATTGTTTTTAGTGTTGACAATCCACATTGCTGGGATTGCATCTTTCAACATGTTTGTGGGTAGATCTGGATGTACCAGGGGTAAGTGTAGCCACTCAGCCTCTACTCAATGTGATCATAGCAGCAGGTGCAGATGTGTCACAAGTTAATCTAGTAGTAGGCTATGGTATTTGGCCACAGGTGGCAGCAGTGGACTGACCTCCATTGGAGACTGCTCCAGCTGCTATGTGATAGTGTATCTGCTACAAATTGAAGATCATATGGAAGTTTTGGAAATTAACCCTTGTATTATGTTGACAAACAAAAAGGTGACATTGATTTTGTTGCGGGTCATTTTGACCCGTACTGTGTAAATCCACTCAGAATTGTCAAGAAACTGCAATAAAACAATAGCAACTTTATTTTCCATCAGATAAACATGTAGAACACAGACATACAACAGTTAGACTTTCCATAACTATTTTAGGAACCATTTGGTAAAGGTTTTTCGTTCTTATACACACACACACACACATTTCTTTTGAACTTGCCCAACGTTCTCAGTTTTTCAATGCTCAACATTTTCGATTTTGTCCACGTGATGGACAGAATGTAACTGTGTGCTTTCTGCAGGTGTACTTCTTGCATTTCTCACACAAAATGCTTGTTTTAAAACAGGAATCTTCCTAACTAAGATTTAAAACAAAAGATTTCTACGTCCCCTCCAGTCTCAAAAACAGATGACAAACCAATCGACACACCCGAGTCACTGACTTTCTTAAATCCACTCACTCTCACTGGCTCTGTTCATTACTAATCACTGTGTAACTGCTGTGAATTCACAGTAACTGCCATCTCCTTACAAATGTTCATTAGATTAACCACACTTATACAGACTTGTATATAACTACCAACTCTCCAGCCATGTTGATGGATTGCCTATATTGGCTGGAAATATTCATTTCCAGAGAAAAGACACAGATAGACTCTGCTTACAGGATGTGATGTGACAACACTAATGAAATATTGATGTGTTATATTTGTCCAAGGCGTATTTCATTGTTATGGGAAAAGAGAATATTAAAATCATGATGACCAATTGGAGTGGTGATTTCTATGACTTTGTATATATAATTTGGAATGTTGTACAAATGTAGGCCAATAAGAAATATATGATATCATTTCATTCTTTTCAAAGGTTTATTTGCATGACGCACAGACAGACACAATTGAAAGGTACAAATGTGTTGTGCATGAAACGAATTCAAACGTGCTGCAGATGTGTGTCACAAGTTGATCTGGCTGTAGGCTGTGGCACTTGGCCAGAGGTGGAGCTGGTTGACTCAAGTCCATGTTAGTGCACAAAGTAAACTGCTCGCTTTAGTTGTGAAGCAAAAACGCTGAAACCGGAGAAATAAAACGTGCGAGGGGAACGATAACGACGACAAGAGTCTCCCGATCGTTTACTCTTGCTGTCCTGTGAACAACATCGGCGTGGTGTTAATTGTTTGCTGTTTTCGCGATCGCATCGCGCATGAGGATATCACCAGGTAAACTCGCCACATTTTTAAACATTTTGTTGTTCAACAGCATCAAGACTGACGGAGTGTGTTTGAGATAACCTCACAAGTGTCACAGATGACACATTTGGCGTTTTTTTTGCTGGCTTGTCGGTAGCAGCTCCTGAAACGCAAGACTGCCACACATCTGTTCGACCAACGCCAGTAGATCTGGAACACCGGCGCACTCGTGCGTCTGAGGAGACGCGGACTGCGAACTGCTCTTCCTGGGATCTTCCTTTCCAATGTACGCTCACTCAGGAATAAGATAGACGAGCTGGCCCTGATGAGAAGCATGAACAGAGACTTTGCCTCCTCCTGTGTCTTATGTTTTACGGAGTCGTGGCTCTGTGAGGACATCCCGGACAGCGCGCTCAAGCTGGAGGGCTTTCATCTGCTGTGCGCGGACCGGCAGGCCTTTCTCTCTGGTAAGACCAAAGGTGGAGGTGTCTGCTTCTACATTAATAGTGGCTGGTGCACAGATGTAACAGTGATTGCTCAGCACTGCTCTTCCTCTCTGGAATACCTTTTTATTCACTGCAAACCGTTTTATTCTCCGCGGGAGTTTGCTTCATTCATCCTGGCCGCTGTTTACATCCCGCCAGATGCGGATGCGCAGGCAGCTCAGTGCGCACTCGCGGAGCAGATACTGCACATGGAGCGGACATTCCCGGACTCTCTCATCATTGCTCTTGGGGACTTTAACAAAGCCAATCTGAGCCATGAGCTTCCCAAATACAAGCAGTATATTAAATGCCCGACCAGAGAGGAGAGGACATTAGACCACTGTTACAGCACGATCAGCGGGGCCTATCGTGCGGTGCCCCGCGCTTCACTCGGACTTTCTGACCACGTCATGATCCACCTAATCCCCGCGTACAGACAGAGGCTGAAGCTCTCCAAACCTGTCGTGAGGACCAAAAAACTGTGGAGCAACGAGGCTGTGGAGGAGCTTCGCACGTGTTTGGAGTCTACAGACTGGGACACAATGAAGGCTGCTTCTAACAGCTTGGACGAGTTTACGGACACTGTCACCTCCTATATCCACTTCTGTGAGGACAGCATTGTGCCATCACGCACCAGGGTGAGTTATAACAATGACAAACCCTGGTTTACTCCTAAACTCAAAAAGCTGTGGCTGGAAAAGAGAAAGGCGTTCAGAAGCGGAGACAGGGACTGCTACAGAGAGGCCAAGTACAGGTTCACTAAAGAAGTGGACATTGCTAAACACCAGCACTCTGAGAAGATGCAGCAGCAGATCTCAGAGAATGACTCGGCCTCTGTGTGGAAAGGTTTTAGGAATATCACCAACTACAAGCCTAAAACCCCCCACTCCACTGATGACTTGCTCTTGGCCAACACCCTTAACAACTTTTACTGCCGTTTTGACGAGCCATCAGGAAGCCTTCACACCTCCAACGGCCCCAACAATAGAGACACTTTGGACACTCATTCCCCCACCTCTCCCCCCTCCATAGAGCCATCACCACCTTCAAACACTTCACCTACAACACCCCCCTCCTCACCCCACACAAAAGAGGATTTCACACCACCTCCTCCCACCACAACTCTTCATATTCATGAAGCAGGTGTGAGGAAGCAGTTTAAGAGGAGTCTGAATGCTCGAAAAGCTCCCGGCCCAGACGGTGTGTCTCCTGCCACCCTCAGACACTGTGCAAACGAGCTGGCCCCAGTGTTTTCTGGCATTTTCAACTCCTCACTGCAGGCATGTCATGTGCCTGCCTGCTTCAAGTCCTCTACCATAATCCCTGTCCCCAAGAAACCTAGGATCACTGGGCTAAATGACTACAGACCTGTGGCTCTGACACCTGTGGTCATGAAGTCATTTGAGCGCCTGGTTCTCTCCTATCTCAAGACCCTCACGGCCCCCCTCCTGGACCCCCTGCAGTTTGCATACAGAGCCAACAGGTCTGTAGATGACGCCATCAACATGGCTCTACACTTCATCCTGCAGCATCTGGACTCCCCAGGAACCTACGCCAGGATCCTGTTTGTGGACTTCAGCTCTGCGTTCAACACCATCCTTCCAGACCATCTCCAAGGCAAGCTTTCCCAGATGAATGTGCCTGATCCCATCTGCCGGTGGATCACTGACTTCCTGACGGACAGGAAGCAGCATGTGAGGCTGGGAAAGAATGTCTCGGACTCCCGGACCATCAGCACCGGCTCCCCTCAGGGCTGTGTTCTTTCTCCTCTGCTCTTCTCCCTGTATACCAACTGCTGCACCTCCACCCACCAGTCTGTCAAGCTAATCAAGTTTGCAGATGACACCACCGTTATTGGACTCATCTCGGACGGGGATGAGTCTGCCTACAGGAGGGAGGTTGAACGTCTGGTGTCCTGGTGCAGCCACAACAACCTGGTGCTGAATGCCCAGAAGACAGTGGAGATTATTGTGGACTTCAGGAAGCACACAGCTCCACTCCCCCCCATCATCCTGACTGACACCCCCATCACCTCTGTGGACTCATTCCGCTTCCTGGGTACCACCATCACCCAGGACCTGAAGTGGGAGCCCACCATCACCTCCGTCATTAAGAAAGCCCAGCAGAGGATGTACTTCCTGAGGCAGCTGAAGAAATTCAACCTGCCAACACGGACGATGATGCAATTCTACACTGCAATCATCGAGTCCATCCTCACCTCCTCCATCACCGTGTGGTACGCTGGAGCCTCTATCAGGGACAAACAGAGACTGCAGCGTGGTGTGCGCTCTGCTGAGAAGGTGATTGGCTGCAGACTCCCATCTCTGCAGGACCTGTACACCTCCAGGACACTGGGGCGTGCAGCTCGGATCTCAGCTGACCCTTCTCACCCTGGACACAGTCTGTTTGACCTGCTCCCCTCAGGCAGGAGGCTCCGGTCCATTCGCACCAGAACCTCTCGCCATAAGAACAGTTTCTTCCCCTCTGCTGTTGGACACATGAACAATAACCATATGACTGTTCCCACCACTAACACATGACCCTACGCTGTGTTCACTGCATCATTCCATGTTTGGCACTGATCACCACCTGCACTCATGTATATATCATGTATATATCTATCTACTTAGCACTTTTAATTCTTATTCTTATTTTTATTTTCATGTATATTTAAGCGTAATTTATGACAGTATGTTTGCACTGAAGCACCGCAGCAATTTCCTAATGTTGTAAACCTGCTCAACATTTGGCAATAAAACCCTTTCTGATTCTGATTCTGATTCTGAGTGAAGCGAGTGCGACGTTTGTGACAACAGCTGTGTGCAGATCAACAATGGATAATATATCGAGTGCGGGAGAGAGTATGAGCGTGCAGCGTTTAAAGCGTGGAAGTACTGACCTTACTTTGAGTTTGATTCCATAAAAAGTGACAAAAACATTAGTGTCCGTTGTGCGTGGGAAGAAAACTTCTTTTTACAGCGAAAAAAAACCCCTAAACTTCCAAGCAAGCACCGAGTGCGCTACCACGTAATGGGAAATTCACAGAGAAACTCGCGGATTCTTCAACTGACCGCTGCGGCAAACCTGCAGCAGGGTAAACCTCCGCCTATCCTACTCCTGCTTTACAGGTGAAAATAGAGCAAAAGGACCGCTAGTCTTTGACTTTATTTATTTTCTGCTTGATGCATATAGTTAAAAGGTTAAAACTAATAAAACAAGTTTTAAAAAGAGACTTTTCCATTTGATTACATTTTGTATGATGGATTATGTAGAAAAAGTAGGATTGGGCTGAAAGATCTATCGTCTTATCACCTATTCAGGTTGTAAATCGTGTTTTTAAAAAGTAACTAAGTAACTAAGTAATTAAATACTTTTGAAAATAAGTAATCAGTAAAGTAACGGGATTACTTTTTTGGGAAGTAATTAGTAATTAGTTACTGATTACTTTTTTCAAGTCACTTGACCAACACTGGTTGTTTGTACATGAATCACAATGTGTTACTTCAGAGGTGTGATGTTTTCAGGGTTTTTTTTTCTGCGCTGCAGAAAATTGTAAAACTACTGTGAACTTGGTGGATCTGTCCAGATCTTTGACTGGAAACTATTTCTATGAATGAGTGGTTCAAAAATGTGTAAGTGAAAAGCTGCCATATTTCAGGTCCCAAAGTCAAATGAACACTGAGGGATCACTGAGAGCTAAAAACGGTCTAACTTCTTTCATCTTTAATAAAATGATCAGTGTTGCTGCTTTACCAGGTTTAACAACTAAGTTTAACATCCAGGCATCCATGAAAACAGAGTTTATTCAATTTAACTGAGTTAGAGGTTAGCAGGAAGTTAGCTCGCTAGTTTCCACCTAAACATGATCATCATAATCAGTGTTACTAATTCATACACTGGTTTATCATCTAGACTTTTTGTCTCATCCAGCACCATGATGAGGTCCAGTTTTTATTTCATCTTTGATTTTTCAGCTGCTGTGCCTGAGCAGCCTCCCAGAGACCCTTTGTTGCAGTTAGTCTTCCTCCAGATGTCATGGTCCTGGGCCATGTTGGCCCAGTATTCTTAGTTTTCATGTATTTTTGTATTTTGTTCCTTATTTAGGCCATGCTTCCTGGGTTGCCCTGTTACGTTGTTCCTTATGTGTTTTCCCCTTGTGACTCTTACCCCCTGTGTGCCCCTCTGTGTATTTGAGCCCTCGTCTCTCCTTGTGTTTTATTCCATGTTTTCCCCAGCCCGTTATGTCTGTGTTCTCCCCGTGCTCTCTCTCCTCCTGTCTGAACCTCTGTGTACTTCCTGTTTTACTTTGACAGTCTCTCGTCAGTATGCGTCATGTTGTGTTCACTCCTGCCCTGTCTCGTTACGATTATCTGTGTCAGCTGTGTTCCCCGTGTGCTCCCACTTCCCTCGTTAACCCTCTGTGTATTTATGTGCATGTCTCCCTCAGTTCAGTGTCGCGTCGTCAATGTCTCCTCCCCGAACCTGTGTGTCTTTCTGTGTTCCCTCGGTCTTCTGTTAGCATTCTCAGTTTAGTTCTGTTTCTTTGTGAAGCCTGCAATAAAGCAGTGATTTTGAGTTCAGCTTTTCGTCTCCGTGAGTTTTGCGTTTGGGTCCTCTTCTGCCTCCACACAGCCAGTTCATGACACCAGAAGCCATCCGGCTGCTTGATCCAGCTCTGGCTGCTGCACCGGGAAAGAGCAGTGAGGAGGTGGATTGATAAATGAAATTCATAACAAAAATTCATAATGGACTTTTTCCATTTAGGAATAATAAAAATCAGCTTTCTTTTTAATTGCTATTAACTGACAGTCAGATAACCAGCTTTTAAAAACATATTCATAAACACTTTGCAGTCAACAAAATTTGCACAGAGGTTATAGATGAAATAAAAGTATCACGTGTTTTCTAGGTGTGTTTATAACTCTGTTATTGTACATATTCTGTGTTATACATCATAATCATTCCAGTCTTTTTTTTTTTTTACTGTTTTAATCTTTATAAAACTGTTATTTATTTATTTATTTTTGTGATTTCTGCTGCCCTATTGGTCTGGTCTCTCTTGAAAGTCTGAGAATGTGATATTCATAATAAAAGGATTTAAAAGTTTACTGCCAAAAAATGATTGCACTTCATAACAGAAATGTGCTAACTGGCTTGAAATAGATTGAAACTGTTATGAGATTGCTTCAGGGAGCAGACATGACACCGTCTTTTAGGTTTCGCCATCACTTTGTATTATGCGCACAACACCACCCTCCTCTGGCTTCCACATGAACTGCACCTTAAACATCAACTGTTTACAAATGTCATGACACAAACAAACGTTTCAATACCGTAAATCACTTTTTGGACTGCGATCACTTTTTGGCACAATATCGGCTCTGATAACATTTAAAGCGCATTGAAAAACTATTCTTTAACGCTAAAAATCCATTATCAATTGTAATTATTTATGTATTAATTTAAATTTCAGATATCATCTTCATTTTTGTAAACTGGTGAATTAATGATTTTTTAAAGAATTAAAACGACAAAGTTTGGCAATATATTTTTTGAAAAGGATGAATAAAACAGTAAAATAAAATGAGAAATATATATATTTTTTAAAAAACTATGATAATTAGACAAACTTTATTTTAAATATATACAATTGATTTTCGGTGACACTGGGTGTCATGGTGATGATGACGTGTTTGAGTGCAGGTATAAAAGCAGGAGGCAAAATGGGAATTCGGGTTTCACGTTTGAGCGCAAACAGGAGCTTTTTCCCACTAGTGCTGTGAAAACTCGGATTTTTCAAACTACAGCTAACGTTTGAAAATCTTCAAGAAGGATTTGCAAAATGACTTCAAACTTCAGTCGCGAGATGCACCTGCTCTCCCTTTTCATTGAGGAGGTGCTAGATCAACGCTATGGTGAGTACAGCAGGCTAATATATCTGAGTGCTAGCAAACAAATACAACTTAGATTTTTGTCTTTTATTGTTTGGAAGTAGGACTTCATGAGTGTTAACATTTAGGATGAGATGTTTCATACTTGAGTAACATCAATTTTAACGTGTGCCAGTACACTATAAAGATGGCGCCATGTTTTTTTTTAATTGCTAAGGCATTGGAGGACGCTGACGTCAGCGCGCGGGCCGTTTTTGCATGTAGAGGGTTTGAGTTGACATGTTTGGGCTGCTGGCGCTGAGTTATACGTGAAAGTTTCATAGATTGTGAATGTGTAAAGCTGGAGAATGGAGTTTTAAAAGTTCACAGAGTCGCTGGATGAGTTTGAGATTGAAACAGTGTGTGCCTGCAATAAGGAGGTGGGAGGTTTCTCACCTAAATGTAGCTGCTTTATTCTCAAAATATCGATGCTCAACTAATATGAAGATATTACTCCTTAATGTGAATGCGTATTAAAACCTCAGTGAAAGTCCATGCAGCCTTACACAACATGAAAACTTTTACCAGGTGAAAAATGTGAAGGCTTTCATAAACAATGAGTTCTGCTGGGAGCTTCTTACTGTTTGTGTGTGGAAGAGCTTATGATGATGTAAAGCCATGTCTGCACAATTTAAATTCAGGCTTTAATTTGTGTGATCACATGATTAACGTAGACCCACGCTTTGCTTTCTCGTAGCTGATCTGGTGAGTCCAGTCACTGCACCTCAGATGGTCCTCATTAACTTGAGGAACCGTGAACTGAGCAGGAGCCATCTGAACTCCATGTCCCACCTGGTCCTCACTCTTTACCATAACCTGGTGACTGGGTCCAAGGACTTTCCTTACATACCTTTTAAAGGATGGTTCCACCGGGACCTGGTGACGACACCATTTGTCGATGTGAGGCAGAGCCAGAGAGAGAACACCACTCCTTCTCCTCCTACGGACTCACCAGCTGGCATGATGCTGCCGCCTGCGGGCTCCAGCTCTCATCCACGCTTCCTGACTCCAGTTCTTCCAGAGAAAGCAGATCTTGCTGTGCTGAAGGCAGATCGGAGGAACTGTGTCCGCACCCTGACTGTCGACGGCCTCCCCATCACAAGAGTCATCTCCGCTGTTTACCGAACAGAGGACACTGAGATGAAGAACCGCTGGAGAGTAACAGACTACAGCGCGGACGGCAGAGTTCTCATTTCGGTGCTCTGCCGTTTTCTAAATATGTCGGCAAAGCGTGCTAAGAGGAAGGCGGAGGAAGAGAGCAGCATCCGGAGCCCGACTCAAGCAAGGAAGCGCTTGAGATTATAATATACAGTGAAGCATGTCGAACGTCAGCAAGCCTGAACAAAGTGGTAAGTAGTAAATAGTGCTTAAGGTTGTTTCTAAAATAATGTCCTAAAATATTTGAAAATTGTCGAGGTTTTAACTTTTATTCTTTCTTTTCTGCCTCTTGTTTCTAAAAGTCAGGAAAAAGAGTCACGCTGCGAAGAAACACCACACAGAAGATTTGCCCTCAGTAAAATGGTAAATATATTCATCTTGTTATGACGTTTGCTCACAATAACCAGGAGTGTTTCTGAAGTGATTCACTCTCATTTGGTGTTATTTGATCCAAAGACAACTGAGGGTCTTCAGAGCAGCGTGAACGGCCGTCACCTGAGAGCAAGACAGTCCTCGGGCCTTTGTGGTTCCCTCCAGGTACTCCAGCTTCATCCCACAGTCCAGAGAGATGCAGTTAGGTTGAATGTGAGTGTGAATGGTTGTCTGTTTCTCTGTGTTAGACTGACCTGTCCAGGTTGTACCCCCGCCTCTGGCCCCATAACAGCTGGGATGGCTCCAATCTTGAATTGGTGAAGCAGAAGAAATGGATGGAAGGATGATCCAAAGAGAAACATTGAAGGCCCTCTCACAAAAAAAGATAAGAACTCATTTTACACATTGTTGAAACATCCTGAAAGTTATTTGTTGTGTTTAGAAACTTGTTGAACTGTCATTAGAGTTTGTTTCGACTTGTTGTTCATTTCTTATTCGGTTCAGCTGTGTTTCTATGTGTCCTTAGTTCCCATAATCAGCCTCCTGTGTGTAAATATTGTGTCAGTCTCCCTTTGTCCCTTGTCAGAGTGTTAGTCTCCGTCCCCTCGTGTTTCCTTGCCTCAGTAGTTCTGTTTCCTACAGTTTTCCCCCAGTATAGGTTTTGGTTAGACTTTTTCAGTTCCCTTTGTCAGTCTTTGTATTTGGTATTTCCTCATCAGTCTCATCACTTTCCTCTCCAGAAAGAAAACAATAAAAAGACCTGAAGAGACGTCTATGCAAACGCTCTCATTGTGAAAGATAAGTATACATCCAACTAATCTGTGACTCTGTCACAGCTCTGATCAGCAATTCTTTCAGGTTTGTCTGTTTTGATGATGTTATTAATTATTATCCTTTATCCAGGATTTTCTCCTCCTTGAATCGCTACCTTATCGTGGTGGAGGGGTTTGTGTGTCCCAGGGATCCCAGGGGCTATGTTGTCTGGGGGCTTTTGCCCCCTGGTAGGGTCTCCCATGGCAAATTGGTCCTGGGTGAGGGACCAGACAAAGAGCGATTCAGAAGACCCTTATGAAAAGAATATCGAGGGAACAGTTTACCCTGCCCGGGATAGGGTTACCGGGGCCCCGCCCTGGAGCCAGGCCCGGGGAGGGTGCCCGAGGGCGAGCGTCTGGTGGCCGGGCCTTAGTCCATGGGGCCCGGCCGGGCACAGCCCGAAGAGGAGACATGGGCCCATCCTCCCGCAGGCCCACCACCCGCAGGAGGCGCCATAGGGGTCGGGTGCATTGTGTGCCGGGTGGCGGCCAGGAGCGGAGGCCCTGGCGGACCGACCCCCGGCTGCCAAGACTGGCAATAGGGACATGGAATGTCACCTCTCTGGTGGGGAAGGAGCCTGAGTTAGTGCGTGAGGTTGAGAGGTACCGGCTAGATATAGTCGGGCTAGGGCTGGGCGATATATCAAAAATTTATCGTTACCGAAATTTATGACTCTCATCGACGTCATTTTGCCCATGTCGGTAAATTCGGTATTTAAAAAAAAAAGAAAAGGCATGTGCAGGTTGGCGATGTTCATGTCCCTTTAAGACGCTGTGCTACGTTACAGACTTGACGGGGTGTCAGGAAAAAGAGCCAAGATGAGAAGAAACACCACACAGAAGATTTTCCCTCAGTAAAATGGTAAATATATTCATCTTGTTATGACGTTTGCTCACAATAACCAGGAGTGTTCACGTTGTTCTGAAGTGATTCACTCTCATTTGGTGTTATTTGGTGTTTGTCTTTGAAAGGAGAGGAGCAGTAACGACACTGGGAGACAAACAACAGGATGATCCAAAGACAACTGAGAGTGTTCAGAGCAGCGTGAACGGCCGTCACCTGAGAGCAAGACAGTCCTCGGGCCTTTGTGGTTCCCTCCAGGTACTCCAGCTTCATCCCACAGTCCAGAGAGATGCAGTTAGGTTGAATGTGAGTGTGAATGGTTGTCTGTTTCTCTGTGTTAGACTGACCTGTCCAGGTTGTACCCCCGCCTCTGGCCCCATAACAGCTGGGATGGCTCCAATCTTGAATTGGATAAGCTGAAGAAATGGATGGAAGGATGATCCAAAGAGAAACATCAAAGGCCCTCTCACCAGCTTTCATTTATTAAATTTGTCTTTACTGAACGATTTCTGGTGTGTACTTGCGTTGATACTCAGACAACAGCTCGTCTTTCTGTTTGTGCTGGAAGATTCAGGCAAACACATATTACATATATAGATTGTTATATGACACAGTTTCACATTTAGTGCTATATGATAATGATAAGGTCCAGTTTAATAGTATTGCTAGTGTCTAATGAAATGAACACGTGATTTTCAGATCCAGCAAAGTGAATATTTTTCACTGTGGATAAATTACATGGAAACGTTTAATGAGTCATCAGCTATTTCACTACAAAGATGATGTGATTAAAGGTTCTCATACATGCAGGTCAGAAGTTTTGCTCCATCCTGGATGTTAAATGCTGATCAATGTTTACACATATCTGCACATTTCTAACAGCTCATTTCACAGGTCATCAGTCTCCTGACTGCATATGCAGAGTTTTATCATCACGTGTTCATGGCAGACAAACATAATTATGAATTCTTGTTTTAGTTCCATTCAGTCACTCAACATCAGGTGTCTGCTTGTCCTGAGCTGTGAGAACTACAGTGAGTTGCTTTCCTCTTTAGCTTAGTATTAATAAACCAGGTCGTAGGTGGGCACCTGCATCAAGGAGTCAAGAAGCATATTTTATTGTTTAATGGTGAAAACAATGGATTCTTGTTCATTTGTTTAATGGAAAGACTGAAAGTGCGGCCTGGTGTTGACTTACACTTATTCAAAGTGATGAAGTACCAACAGAGACTAAAAGTCACAGCCTGAAACACGTCAACTGCTTTATTATTTCTAGTTATAAATAAACTGTCAGTTTATGGCCCCTGTGGCTCGATCAGGACCCTTCCGGGATGTGGAGATATTTATTATTTACTATAACTTGTGCTTATGTTGGTTTTTGCTGTGGTTTCGCTACTGTGTTTTTCTCTTTTTGCTTGTTTTTATTTTTCCAGCAGGTGATCAAACAGATTTTTAGTGTCTTCTCTCTCTTCTCCTATTTTTTTTGCTTTCCATCTCCTTCTGTTGAGCATCTTCCCAACTTCTCTTTTCTTCATCTTTCTCTTTCCCATCCCCCAGTCCTGTCCGTTCTGATTGTAATCATTTCAAAGAAAAGAAAGAAATAATAAAGAGCTAATACACTTTGACAATCAAGTGGACCAGTGTGGCAAAAGCTGTAATGATCCATTTGGGAAAATAAATCTGTTGGACTGGTAAACTAATATACGATAATAATACGGTATGAAAAATGGCAAACATGAGAATTCTGTGTGTTTTCCTTCTTATCTGCAGACTAACAGTCCACAGGTTTGGTGCTCAGACTCTGATTTGTTCCCTGGAGATGGAGGAGAGAGAGCACAGAGGACAGCAAGGTGGAGGAGTGAAGGAGAAGGTGGTGCAGCTCAGTGTCCAATCAGGAGTGAGCATCTCTATATATGTATATAGAATATATATATTTCAAGTTTTTGTTTTGAGTTTTTGTTGTTTTTTATTTTTTAAAGCAAACACTAAAACTGTCACCCACACCTCTGAAGATAAAGATAACTAATCATAAATAAAGGGAATATTATGATGATGAGGACACTATCAGAGGTAGTTCAGGGAACTGTTATACTTCAGATACCAGAAAAATCGTTTTTCTTTTCTTGTTTTTTTGGCTTGACTTCATGGTAGGCAAAATGAAGAAGAGTGCTTGATTGCGCCTAAGTAAGTAAAAGCTGCATGGCAAAACAACACACACCTTCACTGCAGATGCATGCACAGAAACCAGTATTTTTTGTATCTTAAATATTAAGTAGTGTGTGTACAGTAGTCAATATAATGGGATGTGTCCTAAAGCAGCGAAAGAAGAACTGACTTCTTACAGCAATTTGCAATATTTAGGATTTTATTGAACACTTTTACCTTTCAACATTTGTAACATTAGTGAGTAATGAAGCATTGCAGAATAAATAAAATAAAATACTAAAAGTCCGTTATTACACTCTTAAATCCTACTACTTATTCCTGCGTCTTTTGTGATCTTACAAAGCTTCAAATGACGCGTCGACTATTAAATTAGTCATCGACGATTTTGATAGTCACCGTAATCGTGACTCCTCGTGAACAAATATAGACACACTAATATTTCACCAGTGTTGTAACATCACATGTCGTTAGCATGGGTAAGAGAACGAAATCAATACCTCAGATGGAAGCACCTTGACTGGGTTACTTCAACATCACTGGGTGACATGTCACTTTGATGCACCGACAGTGGAATTATAGTTCAGGTGACCTGCATGCCTTTGCACTCTAAAGACACTAGAGCACCTAAAGGACGCATGGAAACATCAAGTGATACACAGATAAGACTGTTGCACAGAAATATGCAGTATCTGCACACTGTAACATGTTTAGTTGCTTTACTCAAGAGCCTGACTTCAGATGAATGACTCTGACAATCTAATTTTTCTTGCAGATTGAATGCACCTTCTGTGGGAAGTGGTACCACGCAGTGTGTGTGGACTTCCCCTCTGCAGAAGGCGACTACAAATGTTGTGGTTGCTAAATAAACAGAAAAAATTGATCCCTGTTGTCTTTGCTTACTGATTGTTTTTAGTGTTGACAATCCACATTGCTGGGATTGCATCTTTCAACATGTTTGTGGGTAGATCTGGATGTACCAGGGGTAAGTGTAGCCACTCAGCCTCTACTCAATGTGATCATAGCAGCAGGTGCAGATGTGTCACAAGTTAATCTAGTAGTAGGCTATGGTATTTGGCCACAGGTGGCAGCAGTGGACTGACCTCCATTGGAGACTGCTCCAGCTGCTATGTGATAGTGTATCTGCTACAAATTGAAGATCATATGGAAGTTTTGGAAATTAACCCTTGTATTATGTTGACAAACAAAAAGGTGACATTGATTTTGTTGCGGGTCATTTTGACCCGTACTGTGTAAATCCACTCAGAATTGTCAAGAAACTGCAATAAAACAATAGCAACTTTATTTTCCATCAGATAAACATGTAGAACACAGACATACAACAGTTAGACTTTCCATAACTATTTTAGGAACCATTTGGTAAAGGTTTTTCGTTCTTATACACACACACACATTTCTTTTGAACTTGCCCAACGTTCTCAGTTTTTCAATGCTCAACATTTTCGATTTTGTCCACGTGATGGACAGAATGTAACTGTGTGCTTTCTGCAGGTGTACTTCTTGCATTTCTCACACAAAATGCTTGTTTTAAAACAGGAATCTTCCTAACTAAGATTTAAAACAAAAGATTTCTACGTCCCCTCCAGTCTCAAAAACAGATGACAAACCAATCGACACACCTGAGTCACTGACTTTCTTAAATCCACTCACTCTCACTGGCTCTGTTCATTACTAATCACTGTGTAACTGCTGTGAATTCACAGTAACTGCCATCTCCTTACAAATGTTCATTAGATTAACCACACTTATACAGACTTGTATATAACTACCAACTCTCCAGCCATGTTGATGGATTGCCTATATTGGCTGGAAATATTCATTTCCAGAGAAAAGACACAGATAGACTCTGCTTACAGGATGTGATGTGACAACACTAATGAAATATTGATGTGTTATATTTGTCCAAGGCGTATTTCATTGTTATGGGAAAAGAGAATATTAAAATCATGATGACCAATTGGAGTGGTGATTTCTATGACTTTGTATATATAATTTGGAATGTTGTACAAATGTAGGCCAATAAGAAATATATGATATCATTTCATTCTTTTCAAAGGTTTATTTGCATGACGCACAGACAGACACAATTGAAAGGTACAAATGTGTTGTGCATGAAACGAATTCAAACGTGCTGCAGATGTGTGTCACAAGTTGATCTGGCTGTAGGCTGTGGCACTTGGCCAGAGGTGGCGCTGGTTGACTCAAGTCCATGTTAGTGCACAAAGTAAACTGCTCGCTTTAGTTGTGAAGCAAAAACGCTGAAACCGGAGAAATAAAACGTGCGAGGGGAACGATAACGACGACAAGAGTCTCCCGATCGTTTACTCTTGCTGTCCTGTGAACAACATCGGCGTGGTGTTAATTGTTTGCTGTTTTCGCGATCGCATCGCGCATGAGGATATCACCAGGTAAACTCGCCACATTTTTAAACATTTTGTTGTTCAACAGCATCAAGACTGACGGAGTGTGTTTGAGATAACCTCACAAGTGTCACAGATGACACATTTGGCGTTTTTTTTGCTGGCTTGTCGGTAGCAGCTCCTGAAACGCAAGACTGCCACACATCTGTTCGACCAACGCCAGTTGATCTAAACGCCAGTAGATCTGGAACACCGGCGCACTCGTGCGTCTGAGGAGACGCGGACTGCGAACTGCTCTTCCTGGGATCTTCCTTTCCAATGTACGCTCACTCAGGAATAAGATAGACGAGCTGGCCCTGATGAGAAGCATGAACAGAGACTTAGCCTCCTCCTGTGTCTTATGTTTTACGGAGTCGTGGCTCTGTGAGGACATCCCGGACAGCGCGCTCAAGCTGGAGGGCTTTCATCTGCTGTGCGCGGACCGGCAGGCCTCTCTCTCTGGTAAGACCAAAGGTGGAGGTGTCTGCTTCTACATTAATAGTGGCTGGTGCACAGATGTAACAGTGATTGCTCAGCACTGCTCTTCCTCTCTGGAATACCTTTTTATTCACTGCAAACCGTTTTATTCTCCGCGGGAGTTTGCTTCATTCATCCTGGCCGCTGTTTACATCCCGCCAGATGCGGATGCGCAGGCAGCTCAGTGCGCACTCGCGGAGCAGATACTGCACATGGAGCGGACATTCCCGGACTCTCTCATCATTGCTCTTGGGGACTTTAACAAAGCCAATCTGAGCCATGAGCTTCCCAAATACAAGCAGTATATTAAATGCCCGACCAGAGAGGAGAGGACATTAGACCACTGTTACAGCACGATCAGCGGGGCCTATCGTGCGGTGCCCCGCGCTTCACTCGGACTTTCTGACCACGTCATGATCCACCTAATCCCCGCGTACAGACAGAGGCTGAAGCTCTCCAAACCTGTCGTGAGGACCAAAAAACTGTGGAGCAACGAGGCTGTGGAGGAGCTTCGCACGTGTTTGGAGTCTACAGACTGGGACACAATGAAGGCTGCTTCTAACAGCTTGGACGAGTTTACGGACACTGTCACCTCCTATATCCACTTCTGTGAGGACAGCATTGTGCCATCACGCACCAGGGTGAGTTATAACAATGACAAACCCTGGTTTACTCCTAAACTCAAAAAGCTGTGGCTGGAAAAGAGAAAGGCGTTCAGAAGCGGAGACAGGGACTGCTACAGAGAGGCCAAGTACAGGTTCACTAAAGAAGTGGACATTGCTAAACACCAGCACTCTGAGAAGATGCAGCAGCAGATCTCAGAGAATGACTCGGCCTCTGTGTGGAAAGGTTTTAGGAATATCACCAACTACAAGCCTAAAACCCCCCACTCCACTGATGACTTGCTCTTGGCCAACACCCTTAACGACTTTTACTGCCGTTTTGACGAGCCATCAGGCAGCCTTCACACCTCCAACGGCCCCAACAATAGAGACACTTTGGACACTCATTCCCCCACCTCTCCCCCCTCCATAGAGCCATCACCACCTTCAAACACTTCACCTACAACACCCCCCTCCTCACCCCACACCAAAGAGGATTTCACACCACCTCCTCCCACCACAACTCTTCATATTCATGAAGCAGGTGTGAGGAAGCAGTTTAAGAGTCTGAATGCTCGAAAAGCTCCCGGCCCAGACGGTGTGTCTCCTGCCACCCTCAGACACTGTGCAAACGAGCTGGCCCCAGTGTTTTCTGGCATTTTCAACTCCTCACTGCAGGCATGTCATGTGCCTGCCTGCTTCAAGTCCTCTACCATAATCCCTGTCCCCAAGAAACCTAGGATCACTGGGCTAAATGACTACAGACCTGTGGCTCTGACACCTGTGGTCATGAAGTCATTTGAGCGCCTGGTTCTCTCCTATCTCAAGACCCTCACGGCCCCCCTCCTGGACCCCCTGCAGTTTGCATACAGAGCCAACAGGTCTGTAGATGACGCCATCAACATGGCTCTACACTTCATCCTGCAGCATCTGGACTCCCCAGGAACCTACGCCAGGATCCTGTTTGTGGACTTCAGCTCTGCGTTCAACACCATCCTTCCAGACCATCTCCAAGGCAAGCTTTCCCAGATGAATGTGCCTGATCCCATCTGCCGGTGGATCACTGACTTCCTGACGGACAGGAAGCAGCATGTGAGGCTGGGAAAGAATGTCTCGGACTCCCGGACCATCAGCACCGGCTCCCCTCAGGGCTGTGTTCTTTCTCCTCTGCTCTTCTCCCTGTATACCAACTGCTGCACCTCCACCCACCAGTCTGTCAAGCTAATCAAGTTTGCAGATGACACCACCGTTATTGGACTCATCTCGGACGGGGATGAGTCTGCCTACAGGAGGGAGGTTGAACGTCTGGTGTCCTGGTGCAGCCACAACAACCTGGTGCTGAATGCCCAGAAGACAGTGGAGATTATTGTGGACTTCAGGAAGCACACAGCTCCACTCCCCCCCATCATCCTGACTGACACCCCCATCACCTCTGTGGACTCATTCCGCTTCCTGGGTACCACCATCACCCAGGACCTGAAGTGGGAGCCCACCATCACCTCCGTCATTAAGAAAGCCCAGCAGAGGATGTACTTCCTGAGGCAGCTGAAGAAATTCAACCTGCCAACACGGACGATGATGCAATTCTACACTGCAATCATCGAGTCCATCCTCACCTCCTCCATCACCGTGTGGTACGCTGGAGCCACTATCAGGGACAAACAGAGACTGCAGCGTGTTGTGCGCTCTGCTGAGAAGGTGATTGGCTGCAGACTCCCATCTCTGCAGGACCTGTACACCTCCAGGACACTGGGGCGTGCAGCTCGGATCTCAGCTGACCCTTCTCACCCTGGACACAGTCTGTTTGACCTGCTCCCCTCAGGCAGGAGGCTCCGGTCCATTCGCACCAGAACCTCTCGCCATAAGAACAGTTTCTTCCCCTCTGCTGTTGGACACATGAACAATAACCATATGACTGTTCCCACCACTAACACATGACCCTACGCTGTGTTCACTGCATCATTCCATGTTTGGCACTGATCACCACCTGCACTCATGTATATATCATGTATATATCTATCTACTTAGCACTTTTAATTCTTATTCTTATTTTTATTTTCATGTCTATTTAAGCGTAATTTATGACAGTATGTTTGCACTGAAGCACCGCAGCAATTTCCTAATGTTGTAAACCTGCTCAACATTTGGCAATAAAACCCTTTCTGATTCTGATTCTGATTCTGAAAAGAAAAGAGACAGAGATGTGTGTTTTCTGTTAATACCATAATTGCAGTCATCTTAAACAAACATGACATTTCTTTGGCACGATTGCTTTTTCGCTGATTTGAAACTTTAATGTGTGGTACAACAATTCTTCTAGTTAAATAATTCTACAAGAATTATTTAACAGAGGATAGAAAAAAAATACATTGTGTCAAGTTCCCTGGTTAAATGGGCTGTCTGTGTAAAAAGCATAAATGGCTGTTTGTCTTGGTGTATTGGTCTTTTGCCAGCATGGCAAACTAGATCAGTCTGCTGGGACATCTGATTTTAGGACAATCACTTGCTTTTCCAAAGGACACTGACAACCAGACATTAGATGCCACAGCCCTGGCCCACGGTATCCCCCCCCCCCCTCCCCCCCATGCATGCGGTGGGCCTTCTGTAGAAAGAGAGCAGCTTAATGAAGGTGACAAGGTGAAAATAGGATGATTGATGTGCCGGTGCTGTGAGGGCATGTATAACACCACCTACCCAAGTGTTGAATATAAGGAGGCTTTGAAGAATCTACAATAATTGTGTGTTGTTTGTACATGAATCACAATGTGTTACTTCAGAGGTGTGATGTTTTCAGGGGGTTTTTTTCTGCGCTGCAGAAAATTGTAAAACTACTGTGAACTTGGTGGATCTGTCCAGATCTTTGACTGGAAACTATTTCTATGAATGAGTGGTTCAAAAATGTGTAAGTGAAAAGCTGCCATATTTCAGGTCCCAAAGTCAAATGAACACTGAGGGATCACTGAGAGCTAAAAACGGTCTAACTTCTTTCATCTTTAATAAAATGATCAGTGTTGCTGCTTTACCAGGTTTAACAACTAAGTTTAACATCCAGGCATCCATGAAAACAGAGTTTATTCAATTTAACTGAGTTAGAGGTTAGCAGGAAGTTAGCTCGCTAGTTTCCACCTAAACATGATCATCATAATCAGTGTTACTAATTCATACACTGGTTTATCATCTAGACTTTTTGTCTCATCCAGCACCATGATCAGGTCCAGTTTTTATTTCATCTTTGATTTTTCAGCTGCTGTGCCTGAGCAGCCTCCCAGAGACCCTTTGTTGCAGTTAGTCTTCCTCCAGATGTCATGGTCCTGGGCCATGTTGGCCCAGTATTCTTAGTTTTCATGTATTTTTGTATTTTGTTCCTTATTTAGGCCATGCTTCCTGGGTTGCCCTGTTACGTTGTTCCTTATGTGTTTTCCCCTTGTGACTCTTACCCCCTGTGTGCCCCTCTGTGTATTTGAGCCCTCGTCTCTCCTTGTGTTTTATTCCATGTTTTCCCCAGCCCGTTATGTCTGTGTTCTCCCCGTGCTCTCTCTCCTCCTGTCTGAACCTCTGTGTACTTCCTGTTTGACTTTGACAGTCTCTCGTCAGTATGCGTCATGTTGTGTTCACTCCTGCCCTGTCTCGTTACGATTATCTGTGTCAGCTGTGTTCCCCGTGTGCTCCCACTTCCCTCGTTAACCCTCTGTGTATTTATGTGCATGTCTCCCTCAGTTCAGTGTCGCGTCGTCCATGTCTCCTCCCCGAACCTGTGTGTCTTTCTGTGTTCCCTCGGTCTTCTGTTGGCATTCCCAGTTTAGTTCTGTTTCTTTGTGAAGCCTGCAATAAAGCAGTGATTTTGAGTTCAGCTTTTCGTCTCCGTGAGTTTTGCGTTTGGGTCCTCTTCTGCCTCCACACAGCCAGTTCATGACACCAGAAGCCATCTGGCTGCTTGATCCAGCTCTGGCTGCTGCACCGGGAAAGAGCAGTGAGGAGGTGGATTGATAAATGAAATTCATAACAAAAATTCATAATGGACTTTTTCCATTTAGGAATAATAAAAATCAGCTTTGTCATGGGCAGTAATCCGATTACTTTTTTCAAGTAACGAGTAAAGTAAGGGATTACTATTGCAAAAACGGTAATTAGATTACCATTACTCTCCCGTAGGAACGCTGTGTTACTAAAACCGTGATTTTTTTTTGCGAGAATGTCTCATGACAGTGACATAAGCGAGTGTGACGTTTGTGACAACAGCTGTGTGCAGATCAACAATGGATAATATATCGAGTGCGGGAGAGAGTATGAGCGTGCAGCGTTTAAAGCGTGGAAGTACTGACCTTACTTTGAGTTTGATTCCATAAAAAGTTACAAAAACATTAGTGTCCGTTGTGCGTGGGAAGAAAACTTCTTTTTACAGCGAAAAAAACCCCCTAAACTTCCAAGCAAGCACCGAGTGCGCTACCACGTAATGGGAAATTCACAGAGAAACTCGCGGCTTCTTCAACTGACCGCTGCGGCAAACCTGCACCAGGGTAAACCTCCGCCTATCCTACTCCTGCTTTACAGGTGAAAATAGAGCAAAAGGACCGCTAGTCTTTGACTTTATTTATTTTCTGCTGTGTTTTACTTGCATCTATTTGAAAGCGTGAGTGTAAACACAAAAAATATTTTATTTTATGTGCTGGAATGTGCAGAAAATAGGTTTAAATGTTAAACAATTTTCTTCCAGTCAGAGAATGTTGCATATAATTAAATTTTTTGCTTGATGCATATAGTTAAAAGGTTAAAACTAATAAAACAAGTTTTAAAAAGAGACTTTTCCATTTGATTACATTTTGTATGATGGATTATGTAGAAAAAGTAGGATTGGGCTGAAAGATCTATCGTCTTATCACCTATTCAGGTTGTAAATCGTGTTTTTAAAAAGTAACTAAGTAACTAAGTAATTAAATACTTTTGAAAATAAGTAATCAGTACGGGATTACTTTTTTTGGGAAGTAATCAGTAATTAGTTACTGATTACTTTTTTCAAGTCACTTGACCAACACTGGTTGTTTGTACATGAATCACAATGTGTTACTTCAGAGGTGTGATGTTTTCAGGGGTTTTTTTTCTGCGCTGCAGAAAATTGTAAAACTACTGTGAACTTGGTGGATCTGTCCAGATCTTTGACTGGAAACTATTTCTATGAATGAGTGGTTCAAAAATGTGTAAGTGAAAAGCTGCCATATTTCAGGTCCCAAAGTCAAATGAACACTGAGGGATCACTGAGAGCTAAAAACGGTCTAACTTCTTTCATCTTTAATAAAATGATCAGTGTTGCTGCTTTACCAGGTTTAACAACTAAGTTTAACATCCAGGCATCCATGAAAACAGAGTTTATTCAATTTAACTGAGTTAGAGGTTAGCAGGAAGTTAGCTCGCTACTTTCCACCTAAACATGATCATCATAATCAGTGTTACTAATTCATACACTGCTTTATCATCTAGACTTTTTGTCTCATCCAGCACCATGATCAGGTCCAGTTTTTATTTCATCTTTGATTTTTCAGCTGCTGTGCCTGAGCAGCCTCCCAGAGACCCTTTGTTGCAGTTAGTCTTCCTCCAGAAGCCATCTGGCTGCTTGATCCAGCTCTGGCTGCTGCACCGGGAAAGAGCAGTGAGGAGGTGGATTGATAAATGAAATTCATAACAAAAATTCATAATGGACTTTTTCCATTTAGGAATAATAAAAGTCAGCTTTCTTTTTAATTGCTATTAACTGACAGTCAGATATCCAGCTTTTAAAAACATATTCATAAACACTTTGCAGTCAACAAAATTTGCACAGAGGTTATAGATGAAATAAAAGTATCACGTGTTTTCTAGGTGTGTTTATAACTCTGTTATTGTACATATTCTGTGTTATACATCATAATCATTCCAGTCTTTTTTTTTTTTTTTACTGATTTAATCTTTATAAAACTGTTATTTATTTATTTATTTTTGTGATTTCTGCTGCCCTATTGGTCTGGTCTCTCTTGAAAGTCTGAGAATGTGATATTCATAATAAAAGGATTTAAAAGTTTACTGCCAAAAAATGATTGCACTTCATAACAGAAATGTGCTAACTGGCTTGAAATAGATTGAAACTGTTATGAGATTGCTTCAGGGAGCAGACATGACACCGTCTTTTAGGTTTCGCCATCACTTTGTATTATGCGCACAACACCACCCTCCTCTGGCTTCCACATGAACTGCACCTTAAACATCAACTGTTTACAAATGTCATGACACAAACAAACGTTTCAATACCGTAAATCACTTTTTGGACTGCGATCACTTTTTGGCACAACATCGGCTCTGATAACATTTAAAGCGCATTGAAAAACTATTCTTTAACGCTAAAAATCCATTATCAATTGTAATTATTTATTTATTAATTTAAATTTCAGATATCGATCTTCATTTTTGTAAACTGGTGAATTAATGATTTTTTAAAGAATTAAAACGACAAAGTTTGGCAATATATTTTTTGAAAAGGATGAATAAAACAGTAAAATAAAATGAGAAATATATATATATTTTTAAAAACTATGATAATTAGACAAACTTTATTTTAAATATATACAATTGATTTTCGGTGACACTGGGTGTCATGGTGATGATGACGTGTTTGAGTGCAGGTATAAAAGCAGGAGGCAAAATGGGAATTCGGGTTTCACGTTTGAGCGCAAACAGGAGCTTTTTCCCACTAGTGCTGTGAAAACTCGGATTTTTCAAACTACAGCTAACGTTTGAAAATCTTCAAGAAGGATTTGCAAAATGACTTCAAACTTCAGTCGCGAGATGCACCTGCTCTCCCTTTTCATTGAGGAGGTGCTAGATCAACGCTATGGTGAGTACAGCAGGCTAATATGTCAGAGTGCTAGCAAACAAATACAACTTAGATTTTTGTCTTTTATTGTTTGGAAGTAGGACTTCATGAGTGTTAACATTTAGGATGAGATGTTTCATACTTGAGTAACATCAATTTTAACGTGTGCCAGTACACTATAAAGATGGCGCCATGTTTTTTTTAATTGCTAAGGCATTGGAGGACGCTGACGTCAGCGCGCGGGCCGTTTTTGCATGTAGAGGGTTTGAGTTGACATGTTTGGGCTGCTGGCGCTGAGTTATACGTGAAAGTTTCATAGATTGTGAATGTGTAAAGCTGGAGAATGGAGTTTTAAAAGTTCACAGAGTCGCTGGATGAGTTTGAGATTGAAACAGTGTGTGCCTGCAATAAGGAGGTGGGAGGTTTCTCACCTAAATGTAGCTGCTTTATTCTCTAAATATCGATGCTCAACTAATATGAAGATATGACTCCTTAATGTGAATGCGTATTAAAACCTCAGTGAAAGTCCATGCAGCCTTACACAACATGAAAACTTTTACCAGGTGAAAAATGTGAAGGCTTTCATAAACAATGAGTTCTGCTGGGAGCTTCTTACTGTTTGTGTGTGGAAGAGCTTATGATGATGTAAAGCCATGTCTGCACAATTTAAATTCAGGCTTTAATTTGTGTGATCACATGATTAACGTAGACCCACGCTTTGCTTTCTCGTAGCTGATCTGGTGAGTCCAGTCACTGCACCTCAGATGGTCCTCATTAACTTGAGGAACCGTGAACTGAGCAGGAGCCATCTGAACTCCATGTCCCACCTGGTCCTCACTCTTTACCATAACCTGGTGACTGGGTCCAAGGACTTTCCTTACATACCTTTTAAAGGATGGTTCCACCGGGACCTGGTGACGACACCATTTGTCGATGTGAGGCAGAGCCAGAGAGAGAACACCACTCCTTCTCCTCCTACGGACTCACCAGCTGGCATGATGCTGCCGCCTGCGGGCTCCAGCTCTCATCCACGCTTCCTGACTCCAGTTCTTCCAGAGAAAGCAGATCTTGCTGTGCTGAAGGCAGATCGGAGGAACTGTGTCCGCACCCTGACTGTCGACGGCCTCCCCATCACAAGAGTCATCTCCACTGTTTACCGAACAGAGGACACTGAGATGAAGAACCGCTGGAGAATAACAGACTACAGCGCGGACGGCAGAGTTCTCATTTCGGTGCTCTGCCGTTTTCTAAATATGTCGGCAAAGCGTGCTAAGAGGAAGGCGGAGGAAGAGAGCAGCATCCGGAGCCCGACTCAAGCAAGGAAGCGCTTGAGATTATAATATACAGTGAAGCATGTCGAACGTCAGCAAGCCTGAACAAAGTGGTAAGTAGTAAATAGTGCTTAAGGTTGTTTCTAAAATAATGTCCTAAAATATTTGAAAATTGTCGAGGTTTTAACTTTTATTCTTTCTTTTCTGCCTCTTGTTTCTAAAAGTCAGGAAAAAGAGTCACGTTGCGAAGAAACACCACACAGAAGATTTTCCCTCAGTAAAATGGTAAATATATTCATCTTGTTATGACGTTTGCTCACAATAACCAGGAGTGTTTCTGAAGTGATTCACTCTCATTTGGTGTTATTTGATCCAAAGACAACTGAGGGTCTTCAGAGCAGCGTGAACGGCCGTCACCTGAGAGCAAGACAGTCCTCGGGCCTTTGTGGTTCCCTCCAGGTACTCCAGCTTCATCCCACAGTCCAGAGAGATGCAGTTAGGTTGAATGTGAGTGTGAATGGTTGTCTGTTTCTCTGTGTTAGACTGACCTGTCCAGGTTGTACCCCCGCCTCTGGCCCCATAACAGCTGGGATGGCTCCAATCTTGAATTGGTGAAGCAGAAGAAATGGATGGAAGGATGATCCAAAGAGAAACATTGAAGGCCCTCTCACAAAAAAAGATAAGAACTCATTTTACACATTGTTGAAACATCCTGAAAGTTATTTGTTGTGTTTAGAAACTTGTTGAACTGTCATTAGAGTTTGTTTCGACTTGTTGTTCATTTCTTATCGGTTCAGCTGTGTTTCTATGTGTCCTTAGTTCCCATAATCAGCCTCCTGTGTGTAAATATTGTGTCAGTCTCCCTTTGTCCCTTGTCAGAGTGTTAGTCTCCGTCCCCTCGTGTTTCCTTGCCTCAGTAGTTCTGTTTCCTACAGTTTTCCCCCAGTATAGGTTTTGGTTAGACTTTTTCAGTTCCCTTTGTCAGTCTTTGTATTTGGTATTTCCTCATCAGTCTCATCACTTTCCTCTCCAGAAAGAAAACAATAAAAAGACCTGAAGAGACGTCTATGCAAACGCTCTCATTGTGAAAGATAAGTATACATCCAACTAATCTGTGACTCTGTCACAGCTCTGATCAGCAATTCTTTCAGGTTTGTCTGTTTTGATGATGTTATTAATTATTATCCTTTATCCAGGATTTTCTCCTCCTTGAATCGCTACCTTATCGTGGTGGAGGGGTTTGTGTGTCCCAGGGATCCCAGGGGCTATGTTGTCTGGGGGCTTTTGCCCCCTGGTAGGGTCTCCCATGGCAAATTGGTCCTGGGTGAGGGACCAGACAAAGAGCGATTCAGAAGACCCTTATGAAAAGAATATCGAGGGAACAGTTTACCCTGCCCGGGATAGGGTTACCGGGGCCCCGCCCTGGAGCCAGGCCCGGGGAGGGTGCCCGAGGGCGAGCGTCTGGTGGCCGGGCCTTAGTCCATGGGGCCCGGCCGGGCACAGCCCGAAGAGGAGACATGGGCCCATCCTCCCGCAGGCCCACCACCCGCAGGAGGCGCCATAGGGGTCGGGTGCATTGTGTGCCGGGTGGCGGCCAGGAGCGGAGGCCCTGGCGGACCGACCCCCGGCTGCCAAGACTGGCAATAGGGACATGGAATGTCACCTCTCTGGTGGGGAAGGAGCCTGAGTTAGTGCGTGAGGTTGAGAGGTACGGGCTAGATATAGTCGGGCTAGGGCTGGGCGATATATCAAAAATTTATCGTTACCGAAATTTATGACTCTCATCGACGTCATTTTGCCCATGTCGGTAAATTCGGTATTTAAAAAAAAAAGAAAAGGCATGTGCAGGTTGGCGATGTTCATGTCCCTTTAAGACGCTGTGCTACGTTACAGACTTGACGGGGTGTCAGGAAAACGAGCCAAGATGAGAAGAAACACCACACAGAAGATTTTCCCTCAGTAAAATGGTAAATATATTCATCTTGTTATGACGTTTGCTCACAATAACCAGGAGTGTTCACGTTGTTCTGAAGTGATTCACTCTCATTTGGTGTTATTTGGTGTTTGTCTTTGAAAGGAGAGGAGCAGTAACGACACTGGGAGACAAACAACAGGATGATCCAAAGACAACTGAGAGTGTTCAGAGCAGCGTGAACGGCCGTCACCTGAGAGCAAGACAGTCCTCGGGCCTTTGTGGTTCCCTCCAGGTACTCCAGCTTCATCCCACAGTCCAGAGAGATGCAGTTAGGTTGAATGTGAGTGTGAATGGTTGTCTGTTTCTCTGTGTTAGACTGACCTGTCCAGGTTGTACCCCCGCCTCTGGCCCCATAACAGCTGGGATGGCTCCAATCTTGAATTGGATAAGCTGAAGAAATGGATGGAAGGATGATCCAAAGAGAAACATCAAAGGCCCTCTCACCAGCTTTCATTTATTAAATTTGTCTTTACTGAACGATTTCTGGTGTGTACTTGCGTTGATACTCAGACAACAGCTCGTCTTTCTGTTTGTGCTGGAAGATTCAGGCAAACACATATTACATATATAGATTGTTATATGACACAGTTTCACATTTTGTGCTATATGATAATGATAAGGTCCAGTTTAATAGTATTGCTAGTGTCTAATGAAATGAACACGTGATTTTCAGATCCAGCAAAGTGAATATTTTTCACTGTGGATAAATTACATGGAAACGTTTAATGAGTCATCAGCTATTTCACTACAAAGATGATGTGATTAAAGGTTCTCATACATGCAGGTCAGAAGTTTTGCTCCATCCTGGATGTTAAATGCTGATCAATGTTTACACATATCTGCACATTTCTAACAGCTCATTTCACAGGTCATCAGTCTCCTGACTGCATATGCAGAGTTTTATCATCACGTGTTCATGGCAGACAAACATAATTATGAATTCTTGTTTTAGTTCCATTCAGTCACTCAACATCAGGTGTCTGCTTGTCCTGAGCTGTGAGAACTACAGTGAGTTGCTTTCCTCTTTAGCTTAGTATTAATAAACCAGGTCGTAGGTGGGCACCTGCATCAAGGAGTCAAGAAGCATATTTTATTGTTTAATGGTGAAAACAATGGATTCTTGTTCATTTGTTTAATGGAAAGACTGAAAGTGCGGCCTGGTGTTGACTTACACTTATTCAAAGTGATGAAGTACCAACAGATACTAAAAGTCACAGCCTGAAACACGTCAACTGCTTTATTATTTCTAGTTATAAATAAACTGTCAGTTTATGGCCCCTGTGGCTCGATCAGGACCCTTCCGGGATGTGGAGATATTTATTATTTACTATAACTTGTGCTTATGTTGGTTTTTGCTGTGGTTTCGCTACTGTGTTTTTCTCTTTTTGCTTGTTTTTATTTTTCCAGCAGGTGATCAAACAGATTTTTAGTGTCTTCTCTCTCTTCTCCTATTTTTTTTGCTTTCCATCTCCTTCTGTTGAGCATCTTCCCAACTTCTCTTTTCTTCATCTTTCTCTTTCCCATCCCCCAGTCCTGTCCGTTCTGATTGTAATCATTTCAAAGAAAAGAAAGAAATAATAAGGAGCTAATACACTTTGACAATCAAGTGGACCAGTGTGGCAAAAGCTGTAATGATCCATTTGGGAAAATAAATCTGTTGGACTGGTAAACTAATATACGATAATAATACGGTATGAAAAATGGCAAACATGAGAATTCTGTGTGTTTTCCTTCTTATCTGCAGACTAACAGTCCACAGGTTTGGTGCTCAGACTCCCTGGAGTTGGAGGAGAGAGAGCACAGAGGACAGCAAGGTGGAGGAGTGAAGGAGAAGGTGGTGCAGCTCAGTGTCCAATCAGGAGTGAGCATCTCTATATATGTATATAGAATATATATATTTCAAGTTTTTGTTTTGAGTTTTTGTTGTTTTTTATTTTTTAAAGCAAACACTAAAACTGTCACCCACACCTCTGAAGATAAAGATAACTAATCATAAATAAAGGGAATATTATGATGATGAGGACACTATCAGAGGTAGTTCAGGGAACTGTTATACTTCAGATACCAGAAAAATCGTTTTTCTTTTCTTGTTTCTTTGGCTTGACTTCATGGTAGGCAAAATGAAGAAGAGTGCTTGATTGCGCCTAAGTAAGTAAAAGCTGCATGGCAAAACAACACACACCTTCACTGCAGATGCATGCACAGAAACCAGTATTTTTTGTATCTTAAATATTAAGTAGTGTGTGTACAGTAGTCAATATAATGGGATGTGTCCTAAAGCAGCGAAAGAAGAACTGACTTCTTACAGCAATTTGCAATATTTAGGATTTTATTGAACACTTTTACCTTTCAACATTTGTAACATTAGTGAGTAATGAAGCATTGCAGAATAAATAAAATAAAATACTAAAAGTCCGTTATTACACTCTTAAATCCTACTACTTATTCCTGCGTCTTTTGTGATCTTACAAAGCTTCAAATGACGCGTCGACTATTAAATTAGTCATCGACGATTTTGATAGTCACCGTAATCGTGACTCCTCGTGAACAAATATAGACACACTAATATTTCACCAGTGTTGTAACATCACATGTCGTTAGCATGGGTAAGAGAACGAAATCAATACCTCAGATGGAAGCACCTTGACTGGGTTACTTCAACATCACTGGGTGACATGTCACTTTGATGCACCGACAGTGGAATTATAGTTCAGGTGACCTGCATGCCTTTGCACTCTAAAGACACTAGAGCACCTAAAGGACGCATGGAAACATCAAGTGATACACAGATAAGACTGTTGCACAGAAATATGCAGTATCTGCACACTGTAACATGTTTAGTTGCTTTACTCAAGAGCCTGACTTCAGATGAATGACTCTGACAATCTAATTTTTCTTGCAGATTGAATGCACCTTCTGTGGGAAGTGGTACCACACAGTGTGTGTGGACTTCCCCTCTGCAGAAGGCGACTACAAATGTTGTGGTTGCTAAATAAACAGAAAAAATTGATCCCTGTTGTCTTTGCTTACTGATTGTTTTTAGTGTTGACAATCCACATTGCTGGGATTGCATCTTTCAACATGTTTGTGGGTAGATCTGGATGTACCAGGGGTAAGTGTAGCCACTCAGCCTCTACTCAATGTGATCATAGCAGCAGGTGCAGATGTGTCACAAGTTAATCTAGTAGTAGGCTATGGTATTTGGCCACAGGTGGCAGCAGTGGACTGACCTCCATTGGAGACTGCTCCAGCTGCTATGTGATAGTGTATCTGCTACAAATTGAAGATCATATGGAAGTTTTGGAAATTAACCCTTGTATTATGTTGACAAACAAAAAGGTGACATTGATTTTGTTGCGGGTCATTTTGACCCGTACTGTGTAAATCCACTCAGAATTGTCAAGAAACTGCAATAAAACAATAGCAACTTTATTTTCCATCAGATAAACATGTAGAACACAGACATACAACAGTTAGACTTTCCATAACTATTTTAGGAACCATTTGGTAAAGGTTTTTCGTTCTTATACACACACACACACACACACATTTCTTTTGAACTTGCCCAACGTTCTCAGTTTTTCAATGCTCAACATTTTCGATTTTGTCCACGTGATGGACAGAATGTAACTGTGTGCTTTCTGCAGGTGTACTTCTTGCATTTCTCACACAAAATGCTTGTTTTAAAACAGGAATCTTCCTAACTAAGATTTAAAACAAAAGATTTCTACGTCCCCTCCAGTCTCAAAAACAGATGACAAACCAATCGACACACCTGAGTCACTGACTTGCTTAAATCCACTCACTCTCACTGGCTCTGTTCATTACTAATCACTGTGTAACTGCTGTGAATTCACAGTAACTGCCATCTCCTTACAAATGTTCATTAGATTAACCACACTTATACAGACTTGTATATAACTACCAACTCTCCAGCCATGTTGATGGATTGCCTATATTGGCTGGAAATATTCATTTCCAGAGAAAAGACACAGATAGACTCTGCTTACAGGATGTGATGTGACAACACTAATGAAATATTGATGTGTTATATTTGTCCAAGGCGTATTTCATTGTTATGGGAAAAGAGAATATTAAAATCATGATGACCAATTGGAGTGGTGATTTCTATGACTTTGTATATATAATTTGGAATGTTGTACAAATGTAGGCCAATAAGAAATATATGATATCATTTCATTCTTTTCAAAGGTTTATTTGCATGACGCACAGACAGACACAATTGAAAGGTACAAATGTGTTGTGCATGAAACGAATTCAAACGTGCTGCAGATGTGTGTCACAAGTTGATCTGGCTGTAGGCTGTGGCACTTGGCCAGAGGTGGATGTAGCCCAGATGAAAAAATCATATTTACTCTTTATTTTAACTGTCCACATCAACAAGCGTCATATTTCCTATGACCATTGAATGCACCTCTCAGTTCACCCCACGTGAGGGCACCTAGCTCAGCGACCAATCAGAGCCTACCCAGGCCGCATTGACCCTGTCAGCCAGGAAGTGAGGTGAAGGTGCATGGTGCTCCCGGGTTTTTTCTCATCTCAGCAAGAGGAGTGGAGGCATCTGCTACTCAAACCGAGAAATCCACGGACAAAAGAGAGGAAAAACTCAGAATTGAGAGGAAGGAAAGCCAGCCTACTTACCTGCTGGAAGTCCGGAGTCGAGTGGCTGGATGAAGGAGAGAAGCAACGTCGGTAAGACGAGTGTTATTCCGACAGAAAAAACTTGTAGAGACTTACCGTCGTGATCACGCTAATGCTAGCTCGGTGTCTCACAGGCTAACCACTCACCTTTCATCCGGAGAGCTGCTGCAATTCTGACACCATTGTGTGTTGGGCTTTTGTGAAACAGAGCAACGGTGAGCAACATGTTCTTAGCCGCTCTAAAGCTAATTTTTGTCAGTTCATTGTGAGTTTAAAGTAATCTAGAGGGTAATTTTTAGTGCATTTCTCTCTCACGAATAGGCCTATAGTGTGGAGAAATTAAGCACACTGCTTTAATGCCTCTGAACTGAACTCACATGTATATTTTGTTGCTTATTTGCACATAGTTCTGAATTTGTTATGGTGTATTGTATTTTGAATGTCAATGGTTACTTACCATAAGTATTGTTTAATTAATGTTTACATGAATAGAGAAATATTTGAGCAACTTAGATGTTTAGTTCTCATATTTGATATACTTGAAAATTGAATGTTGTACAACATAACTGTGAGATTTGATAAGATTTAAGATGTTGATGCAATGAATATGAGGTTGATGCAATATTTTGATTTTGTATTTTAACCTTAAACAATGCATCTGAAACAGACTGATTAGAATGTACATTTTATGACCTGGATTATAGGTCAGGTTTTTGGAGAGGACAGAAAAGTCCAAGGACCAGGACGATATTCTGGTTGTGATAGATGGCGAGCCAACCACTTTGAGGACGATCTACCCCAAAGAAGATACACACCCACACACTCATACATTCCAGTTACACTCACAAGGACCTTTGAAGTTGGCTATCGCCAGCTTAACTCTAAATTCTTAAAGGGCCCCAACGAATACTTTTATTTTGTTTGAGTGTGCACACTATTTATTTTATTTTATACTTTATCTGTACAAATTGGACAAATACCTGTTATACCTTGTAACAATACAAGAGTGGCTACTCAAAAGTTAACATTGTGTCCAGGTCATTATTGCTGCTCAATACTTTGGCTCCATACGAATTTGGTGTCTTCTGATTCTGGCCAGGGTCTTATTACGAGCCCAAGTAATTATTGCGCTGTAATTCACCTTTGTACCTTAAAGTTGGTTACATGGAGCTGGTTGACTCAAGTCCATGTTAGTGCACAAAGTAAACTGCTCGCTTTAGTTGTGAAGCAAAAACGCTGAAACCGGAGAAATAAAACGTGCGAGGGGAACGATAACGACGACAAGAGTCTCCCGATCGTTTACTCTTGCTGTCCTGTGAACAACATCGGCGTGGTGTTAATTGTTTGCTGTTTTCGCGATCGCATCGCGCATGAGGATATCACCAGGTAAACTCGCCACATTTTTAAACATTTTGTTGTTCAACAGCATCAAGACTGACGGAGTGTGTTTGAGATAACCTCACAAGTGTCACAGATGACACATTTGGCGTTTTTTTTGCTGGCTTGTCGGTAGCAGCTCCTGAAACGCAAGACTGCCACACATCTGTTCGACCAACGCCAGTTGATCTAAACGCCAGTAGATCTGGAACACCGGCGCACTCGTGCGTCTGAGGAGACGCGGACTGCGAACTGCTCTTCCTGGGATCTTCCTTTCCAATGTACGCTCACTCAGGAATAAGATAGACGAGCTGGCCCTGATGAGAAGCATGAACAGAGACTTTGCCTCCTCCTGTGTCTTATGTTTTACGGAGTCGTGGCTCTGTGAGGACATCCCGGACAGCGCGCTCAAGCTGGAGGGCTTTCATCTGCTGTGCGCGGACCGGCAGGCCTCTCTCTCTGGTAAGACCAAAGGTGGAGGTGTCTGCTTCTACATTAATAGTGGCTGGTGCACAGATGTAACAGTGATTGCTCAGCACTGCTCTTCCTCTCTGGAATACCTTTTTATTCACTGCAAACCGTTTTATTCTCCGCGGGAGTTTGCTTCATTCATCCTGGCCGCTGTTTACATCCCGCCAGATGCGGATGCGCAGGCAGCTCAGTGCGCACTCGCGGAGCAGATACTGCACATGGAGCGGACATTCCCGGACTCTCTCATCATTGCTCTTGGGGACTTTAACAAAGCCAATCTGAGCCATGAGCTTCCCAAATACAAGCAGTATATTAAATGCCCGAGCAGAGAGGAGAGGACATTAGACCACTGTTACAGCACGATCAGCGGGGCCTATCGTGCGGTGCCCCGCGCTTCACTCGGACTTTCTGACCACGTCATGATCCACCTAATCCCCGCGTACAGACAGAGGCTGAAGCTCTCCAAACCTGTCGTGAGGACCAAAAAACTGTGGAGCAACGAGGCTGTGGAGGAGCTTCGCACGTGTTTGGAGTCTACAGACTGGGACACAATGAAGGCTGCTTCTAACAGCTTGGACGAGTTTACGGACACTGTCACCTCCTATATCCACTTCTGTGAGGACAGCATTGTGCCATCACGCACCAGGGTGAGTTATAACAATGACAAACCCTGGTTTACTCCTAAACTCAAAAAGCTGTGGCTGGAAAAGAGAAAGGCGTTCAGAAGCGGAGACAGGGACTGCTACAGAGAGGCCAAGTACAGGTTCACTAAAGAAGTGGACATTGCTAAACACCAGCACTCTGAGAAGATGCAGCAGCAGATCTCAGAGAATGACTCGGCCTCTGTGTGGAAAGGTTTTAGGAATATCACCAACTACAAGCCTAAAACCCCCCACTCCACTGATGACTTGCTCTTGGCCAACACCCTTAACGACTTTTACTGCCGTTTTGACGAGCCATCAGGCAGCCTTCACACCTCCAACGGCCCCAACAATAGAGACACTTTGGACACTCATTCCCCCACCTCTCCCCCCTCCATAGAGCCATCACCACCTTCAAACACTTCACCTACAACACCCCCCTCCTCACCCCACACAAAAGAGGATTTCACACCACCTCCTCCCACCACAACTCTTCATATTCATGAAGCAGGTGTGAGGAAGCAGTTTAAGAGTCTGAATGCTCGAAAAGCTCCCGGCCCAGACGGTGTGTCTCCTGCCACCCTCAGACACTGTGCAAACGAGCTGGCCCCAGTGTTTTCTGGCATTTTCAACTCCTCACTGCAGGCATGTCATGTGCCTGCCTGCTTCAAGTCCTCTACCATAATCCCTGTCCCCAAGAAACCTAGGATCACTGGGCTAAATGACTACAGACCTGTGGCTCTGACATCTGTGGTCATGAAGTCATTTGAGCGCCTGGTTCTCTCCTATCTCAAGACCCTCACGGCCCCCCTCCTGGACCCCCTGCAGTTTGCATACAGAGCCAACAGGTCTGTAGATGACGCCATCAACATGGCTCTACACTTCATCCTGCAGCATCTGGACTCCCCAGGAACCTACGCCAGGATCCTGTTTGTGGACTTCAGCTCTGCGTTCAACACCATCCTTCCAGACCATCTCCAAGGCAAGCTTTCCCAGATGAATGTGCCTGATCCCATCTGCCGGTGGATCACTGACTTCCTGACGGACAGGAAGCAGCATGTGAGGCTGGGAAAGAATGTCTCGGACTCCCGGACCATCAGCACCGGCTCCCCTCAGGGCTGTGTTCTTTCTCCTCTGCTCTTCTCCCTGTATACCAACTGCTGCACCTCCACCCACCAGTCTGTCAAGCTAATCAAGTTTGCAGATGACACCACCGTTATTGGACTCATCTCGGACGGGGATGAGTCTGCCTACAGGAGGGAGGTTGAACGTCTGGTGTCCTGGTGCAGCCACAACAACCTGGTGCTGAATGCCCAGAAGACAGTGGAGATTATTGTGGACTTCAGGAAGCACACAGCTCCACTCCCCCCCATCATCCTGACTGACACCCCCATCACCTCTGTGGACTCATTCCGCTTCCTGGGTACCACCATCACCCAGGACCTGAAGTGGGAGCCCACCATCACCTCCGTCATTAAGAAAGCCCAGCAGAGGATGTACTTCCTGAGGCAGCTGAAGAAATTCAACCTGCCAACACGGACGATGATGCAATTCTACACTGCAATCATCGAGTCCATCCTCACCTCCTCCATCACCGTGTGGTACGCTGGAGCCACTATCAGGGACAAACAGAGACTGCAGCGTGTTGTGCGCTCTGCTGAGAAGGTGATTGGCTGCAGACTCCCATCTCTGCAGGACCTGTACACCTCCAGGACACTGGGGCGTGCAGCTCGGATCTCAGCTGACCCTTCTCACCCTGGACACAGTCTGTTTGACCTGCTCCCCTCAGGCAGGAGGCTCCGGTCCATTCGCACCAGAACCTCTCGCCATAAGAACAGTTTCTTCCCCTCTGCTGTTGGACACATGAACAATAACCATATGACTGTTCCCACCACTAACACATGACCCTACGCTGTGTTCACTGCATCATTCCATGTTTGGCACTGATCACCACCTGCACTCATGTATATATCATGTATATATCTATCTACTTAGCACTTTTAATTCTTATTCTTATTTTTATTTTCATGTCTATTTAAGCGTCATTTATGACAGTATGTTTGCACTGAAGCACCGCAGCAATTTCCTAATGTTGTAAACCTGCTCAACATTTGGCAATAAAACCCTTTCTGATTCTGATTCTGATTCTGAAAAGAAAAGAGACAGAGATGTGTGTTTTCTGTTAATACCATAATTGCAGTCATCTTAAACAAACATGACATTTCTTTGGCACGATTGCTTTTTCGCTGATTTGAAACTTTAATGTGTGGTACAACAATTCTTCTAGTTAAATAATTCTACAAGAATTATTTAACAGAGGATAGAAAAAAAATACATTGTGTCAAGTTCCCTGGTTAAATGGGCTGTCTGTGTAAAAAGCATAAATGGCTGTTTGTCTTGGTGTATTGGTCTTTTGCCAGCATGGCAAACTAGATCAGTCTGCTGGGACATATGATTTTAGGACAATCACTTGCTTTTCCAAAGGACACTGACAACCAGACATTAGATGCCACAGCCCTGGCCCACGGTATCCCCCCCCCCCTCCCCCCCATGCATGCGGTGGGCCTTCTGTAGAAAGAGAGCAGCTTAATGAAGGTGACAAGGTGAAAATAGGATGATTGATGTGCCGGTGCTGTGAGGGCATGTATAACACCACCTACCCAAGTGTTGAATATAAGGAGGCTTTGAAGAATCTACAATAATTGTGTGTTGTTTGTACATGAATCACAATGTGTTACTTCAGAGGTGTGATGTTTTCAGGGTTTTTTTTTCTGCGCTGCAGAAAATTGTAAAACTACTGTGAACTTGGTGGATCTGTCCAGATCTTTGACTGGAAACTATTTCTATGAATGAGTGGTTCAAAAATGTGTAAGTGAAAAGCTGCCATATTTCAGGTCCCAAAGTCAAATGAACACTGAGGGATCACTGAGAGCTAAAAACGGTCTAACTTCTTTCATCTTTAATAAAATGATCAGTGTTGCTGCTTTACCAGGTTTAACAACTAAGTTTAACATCCAGGCATCCATGAAAACAGAGTTTATTCAATTTAACTGAGTTAGAGGTTAGCAGGAAGTTAGCTCGCTAGTTTCCACCTAAACATGATCATCATAATCAGTGTTACTAATTCATACACTGGTTTATCATCTAGACTTTTTGTCTCATCCAGCACCATGATCAGGTCCAGTTTTTATTTCATCTTTGATTTTTCAGCTGCTGTGCCTGAGCAGCCTCCCAGAGACCCTTTGTTGCAGTTAGTCTTCCTCCAGATGTCATGGTCCTGGGCCATGTTGGCCCAGTATTCTTAGTTTTCATGTATTTTTGTATTTTGTTCCTTATTTAGGCCATGCTTCCTGGGTTGCCCTGTTACGTTGTTCCTTATGTGTTTTCCCCTTGTGACTCTTACCCCCTGTGTGCCCCTCTGTGTATTTGAGCCCTCGTCTCTCCTTGTGTTTTATTCCATGTTTTCCCCAGCCCGTTATGTCTGTGTTCTCCCCGTGCTCTCTCTCCTCCTGTCTGAACCTCTGTGTACTTCCTGTTTTACTTTGACAGTCTCTCGTCAGTATGCGTCATGTTGTGTTCACTCCTGCCCTGTCTCGTTACGATTATCTGTGTCAGCTGTGTTCCCCGTGTGCTCCCACTTCCCTCGTTAACCCTCTGTGTATTTATGTGCATGTCTCCCTCAGTTCAGTGTCGCGTCGTCAATGTCTCCTCCCCGAACCTGTGTGTCTTTCTGTGTTCCCTCGGTCTTCTGTTGGCATTCCCAGTTTAGTTCTGTTTCTTTGTGAAGCCTGCAATAAAGCAGTGATTTTGAGTTCAGCTTTTCGTCTCCGTGAGTTTTGCGTTTGGGTCCTCTTCTGCCTCCACACAGCCAGTTCATGACACCAGAAGCCATCTGGCTGCTTGATCCAGCTCTGGCTGCTGCACCGGGAAAGAGCAGTGAGGAGGTGGATTGATAAATGAAATTCATAACAAAAATTCATAATGGACTTTTTCCATTTAGGAATAATAAAAATCAGCTTTGTCATGGGCAGTAATCCGATTACTTTTTTCAAGTAACGAGTAAAGTAAGGGATTACTATTGCAAAAACGGTAATTAGATTACCATTACTCTCCCGTAGGAACGCTGCGTTACTAAAACCGTGATTTTTTTTTTGCGAGAATGTCTCATGACAGTGACATAAGCGAGTGCGACGTTTGTGACAACAGCTGTGTGCAGATCAACAATGGATAATATATCGAGTGCGGGAGAGAGTATGAGCATGCAGCGTTTAAAGCGTGGAAGTACTGACCTTACTTTGAGTTTGATTCCAGAAAAAGTTACAAAAACATTAGTGTCCGTTGTGCGTGGGAAGAAAACTTCTTTTTACAGCGAAAAAAACCCCCTAAACTTCCAAGCAAGCACCGAGTGCGCTACCACGTAATGGGAAATTCACAGAGAAACTTGCGGATTCTTCAACTGACCGCTGCCGCAAACCTGCACCAGGGTAAACCTCCGCCTATCCTACTCCTGCTTTACAGGTGAAAATAGAGCAAAAGGACCGCTAGTCTTTGACTTTATTTATTTTCTGCTGTGTTTTACTTGCATCTATTTGAAAGCGTGAGTGTATACACAAAAAATATTTTATTTTATGTGCTGGAATGTGCAGAAAATAGGTTTAAATGTTAAACAATTTTCTTCCAGTCAGAGAATGTTGCATATAATTAAATTTTTGCTTGATGCATATAGTTAAAAGGTTAAAACTAATAAAACAAGTTTTAAAAAGAGACTTTTCCATTTGATTACATTTTGTATGATGGATTATGTAGAAAAAGTAGGATTGGGCTGAAAGATCTATCGTCTTATCACCTATTCAGGTTGTAAATCGTGTTTTTAAAAAGTAACTAAGTAACTAAGTAATTAAATACTTTTGAAAATAAGTAATCAGTAAAGTAACGGGATTACTTTTTTTGGGAAGTAATCAGTAATTAGTTACTGATTACTTTTTTCAAGTCACTTGACCAACACTGGTTGTTTGTACATGAATCACAATGTGTTACTTCAGAGGTGTGATGTTTTCAGGGGTTTTTTCTGCGCTGCAGAAAATTGTAAAACTACTGTGAACTTGGTGGATCTGTCCAGATCTTTGACTGGAAACTATTTCTATGAATGAGTGGTTCAAAAATGTGTAAGTGAAAAGCTGCCATATTTCAGGTCCCAAAGTCAAATGAACACTGAGGGATCACTGAGAGCTAAAAACGGTCTAACTTCTTTCATCTTTAATAAAATGATCAGTGTTGCTGCTTTACCAGGTTTAACAATTAAGTTTAACATCCAGGCATCCATGAAAACAGAGTTTATTCAATTTAACTGAGTTAGAGGTTAGCAGGAAGTTAGCTCGCTAGTTTCCACCTAAACATGATCATCATAATCAGTGTTACTAATTCATACACTGCTTTATCATCTAGACTTTTTGTCTCATCCAGCACCATGATCGGGTCCAGTTTTTATTTCATCTTTGATTTTTCAGCTGCTGTGCCTGAGCAGCCTCCCAGAGACCCTTTGTTGCAGTTAGTCTTCCTCCAGATGTCATGGTCCTGGGCCATGTTGGCCCAGTATTCTTAGTTTTCATGTATTTTTGTATTTTGTTCCTTATTTAGGCCATGCTTCCTGGGTTGCCCTGTTACGTTGTTCCTTATGTGTTTTCCCCTTGTGACTCTTACCCCCTGTGTGCCCCTCTGTGTATTTGAGCCCTCGTCTCTCCTTGTGTTTTATTCCATGTTTTCCCCAGCCCGTTATGTCTGTGTTCTCCCCGTGCTCTCTCTCCTCCTGTCTGAACCTCTGTGTACTTCCTGTTTTACTTTGACAGTCTCTCGTCAGTATGCGTCATGTTGTGTTCACTCCTGCCCTGTCTCGTTACGATTATCTGTGTCAGCTGTGTTCCCCGTGTGCTCCCACTTCCCTCGTTAACCCTCTGTGTATTTATGTGCATGTCTCCCTCAGTTCAGTGTCGCGTCGTCCATGTCTCCTCCCCGAACCTGTGTGTCTTTCTGTGTTCCCTCGGTCTTCTGTTAGCATTCCCAGTTTAGTTCTGTTTCTTTGTGAAGCCTGCAATAAAGCAGTGATTTTGAGTTCAGCTTTTCGTCTCCGTGAGTTTTGCGTTTGGGTCCTCTTCTGCCTCCACACAGCCAGTTCATGACACCAGAAGCCATCTGGCTGCTTGATCCAGCTCTGGCTGCTGCACCGGGAAAGAGCAGTGAGGAGGTGGATTGATAAATGAAATTCATAACAAAAATTCATAATGGACTTTTTCCATTTAGGAATAATAAAAATCAGCTTTGTCATGGGCAGTAATCCGATTACTTTTTTCAAGTAACGAGTAAAGTAAGGGATTACTATTGCAAAAACGGTAATTAGATTACCATTACTCTCCCGTAGGAACGCTGCGTTACTAAAACCGTGACTTTTTTTTGCGAGAATGTCTCATGACAGTGACATAAGCGAGTGCGACGTTTGTGACAACAGCTGTGTGCAGATCAACAATGGATAATATATCGAGTGCGGGAGAGAGTATGAGCGTGCAGCGTTTAAAGCGTGGAAGTACTGACCTTACTTTGAGTTTGATTCCATAAAAAGTTACAAAAACATTAGTGTCCGTTGTGCGTGGGAAGAAAACTTCTTTTTACAGCGAAAAAAAACCCCTAAACTTCCAAGCAAGCACCGAGTGCGCTACCACGTAATGGGAAATTCACAGAGAAACTCGCGGATTCTTCAACTGACCGCTGCGGCAAACCTGCAGCAGGGTAAACCTCCGCCTATCCTACTCCTGCTTTACAGGTGAAAATAGAGCAAAAGGACCGCTAGTCTTTGACTTTATTTATTTTCTGCTGTGTTTTACTTGCATCTATTTGAAAGCGTGAGTGTAAACACAAAAAATATTTTATTTTATGTGCTGGAATGTGCAGAAAATAGGTTTAAATGTTAAACAATTTTCTTCCAGTCAGAGAATGTTGCATATAATTAAATTTTTGCTTGATGCATATAGTTAAAAGGCTAAAACTAATAAAACAAGTTTTAAAAAGAGACTTTTCCATTTGATTACATTTTGTATGATGGATTATGTAGAAAAAGTAGGATTGGGCTGAAAGATCTATCGTCTTATCACCTATTCAGGTTGTAAATCGTGTTTTTAAAAAGTAAGTAACTAAGTAATTAAATACTTTTGAAAATAAGTAATCAGTAAAGTAACGGGATTACTTTTTTTGGGAAGTAATCAGTAATTAGTTACTGATTACTTTTTTCAAGTCACTTGACCAACACTGGTTGTTTGTACATGATATCACTCCCTCCAGTTAATACACGACACCACGGTTCTTCATTCACTGATGGATTTATTCTTCCGTCACACTTCTCCTCCGAAACACCATAAAATCCACCGTCAAACTGTTATTACAAAAAAGTACAGAATGACCAAACATAAATATTACAAATAAACATTTAAACCCAAGTTAACAAAATACGCGATAAACAAACACAGTTAACGTACCTCGCTGGCTGCACGTAACCGTGAGGGAATGAGTCCGCTTCAGGAACAAAAACTTAACGAAAATAATTCCCAATTTCTTCTTCTTTGCAGCTTTCTTTTACTTTAAACTGCTTATTTATTCCTTCTTCTGCCTTAGTTAACTTATTAACTTAGCTTCTTTGCACATGCTTTTTACTTCCCTTTACGTCACTTAAAAAAGGCCTGTGCGCAACACAGAATGAACCTTAGTTCCTACCCCAAAAGGAACAACAATAAATAAAGAAAATAAATTAAACAAACTGACATAATTTACATTTATGGCAGTTAAACTCCCACCAAATCTCAACTTGAGATTTCCTCGCAGATTTGAATCTACAAGTTATAAGCATTTACAACAGTTTAACACATGCTTATTCTGCTTCAACAAGTAGTACTATTTTCTCCTTCCTTTTTTTCTTCTCTTGTTTCGTTTCCTTCTCTCCTTCTCTTTCTTTTTTCTTCCCAGAGGATCGTAGATGGAAGCTACTGTGGATAGCACTCCCGTTCTCGTCATTGGGTGTTTCTTGACGGTTACTCTGAACTGAAAGTCATCAGAGGATACGCACCATTGCACGCCCAGTGCTCTTTCTAGGAGTGGCTCCCCTAAATCTATGTCCAGTTCTTTGACACTGTCTGCACACTCTTCCTTTGGTATTGACTCCAATACCTTCTTGCTGTTGGAAATGAACTTGTGTAGTCTAAGCTTGCCTACGCTGCAAAGCTCTCTTGCTTCCTTGATCAGCTCGATTGCCTCAGCATCAGACCTTACACTCACCAGTCCATCATCAACATAAAAATTTCCTCGGATGAACTTGACAGTGCTTTGGTTAAATCGATCCTGACCTTCTGTGGCTAGATGTTTAAGTCCAAAATTGGCACAGCCAGGTGAGGAAGCTGCTCCAAACAAATGGACTTTCATCCGAAAAACTGATGGCGGAGACTCAAGATCACCATTCTCCCACCATAAGAACCTCAAGTAGTCTTGGTCTTCAGGCTTTACATGGAATTGATGAAACATTCGTTCCACATCACACATAATAGCGACTGGGCCCTTTCGAAATCTACAAAGAACTCCCACCAAGGTGTTTGTGAGCTCTGGTCCTGTAAGAAGATAGTCATTCAATGACATGTCTTGAAATCTTGCCGAGCAATCAAAGACCACTCGCAGTTTCTCTGGCTTTTGAGGGTGGTATACGCCATGGTGGGGAATATACCAAGCTGATTGTTTATCAAGCTCTTCTTCTGGGACCTTTTCTGCTTCACCACGACTGATAATGTCTTTCATGAAGTTCATGTAATCTGTCTGATATTTCTGGTCTCTCTTGAGCTTCTTTTCCAAGCACATGAGGCGTTGAACAGCACATGGCTTGTTATTTGGTAGCTCTGGCCTGCTCTGTTTAAAAGGCAGAGGCATTTCAAGATGCCCGTCTTCTTTGTGCTTAATTTCTTCTTTCATTTTAGTCAAAAACCGGAGATCTTCTTGCGAGAGATTTGCCTCTTCTCCAAGCCTTTCACTGAAGTCAGATTCCAGCACCTTAAGTATGTCTTCTGGAGCAGTCATCTCCTTAATTCTTGTTTTGCAAACATAATGAACTTCGCTCTTCAACTTACTTGTTACTTTGGGTTCAGGAGTCACTTGCTTTACAATGATGCGGTGACTTACTCCTATTGCATCACTGTAGTGTTCGCCTGGATCACCATAGCTCACTATGCTCCAGCCTACGTCAGTTTTCTGTGCGAAGGGCTGGTTGTCCTCACCACATACAACTTCTCTAGGCATTAGTGCTTGTGGACAGTTATACCCGATAAGAAGACCGATTTCACATTTCTTTGGCGGGGCAATGTGTTCCGCAAGATGCTCTAAATGAGGCCATGCCCTTGCAGTCTCTGGTGTTGGAATGTGTGTACGATTGGCAGGTATGAATTCACGAGTGTAGACCATTGGCACTGTGATCTTCTTAGAAGAAGATAACCCTCTTATTTGTAGACCTTTGAGTCTTTTGCATGGTACAATTGTCTCCTTGGAAGACATTGTGGACAGCTTCAACTTGACTGGCTCTGCATTAACATCAAGAGCATCTGCCACTTCTTCAAGAATGAACGAAGAGTCACTTTGTGAATCTAACAGAGCATAGACAAGGACTTCTTTGGTTGAATCACTTGGCATTGATGCATAAACAGGAACTATTGCTGAAGTCTGAGCACTGTTACCATCATGCACAACTCTATTGGATGTGGTTTCTTGAGTGGTGTCTTGCGGCGATTGTGGCTTTCTTTCCTTACTGCAACTTGTCTCGTCATTTTCCTTTTGCTTTGAGCGATCCTCATGTAAGCATGTGGGGTGGTGCTTTGAGCAGGTGTCGCAGACCATCCGGTTGCTGCAATTCTTGGATTGATGGCCAGGACTCAAACAGCCAAAGCACAGTTTCTCACCTTGTATGAACTTCACTCGGTCAGCAACTGGCCTTGCAGTTAGTCTACGGCACTTGTGCAAGACATGCCCTGTTTTCTTACAAAACATACATGTGCTTATGTTCTTCTCAGTGGTGTTAGTTGTAAAAATCCTTGCACTTGCTGCTTGGTTCTTAGAGGTCACTACATTCTGAGGTTTAGATCTTGTCCTTTCCGGCTCCCCTTGCCGCAAAGCATAGTAAGATGTAACAGGGTTACAAGCAATACTAGCCTCCAAGGTCAGGAAAGTTACAAAATACTTGAAATCTGGGAACCTTCCATGCTCCAGCTGATACTGTGTGGCTTTTCGGTTCCATCTGCTGCTTAACCAATCAGGCAACTTGGCTGTCAGTTTTTGGTTTTCAATGCCATCATCAAGAATACGCAGACTCTCATTGTGAGCCATGGCACATTCACAACTGCGTAAAAAGTCCACAAATTTCCTTAAGTCAGCGCTCTCTCTTGACGCTATCTTTGGCCAGGCATGTAATTTGTCTCGGCAGGCTTTGGCAATCATAAAAGGCTGGCCGTATCGCTCATTGAGGAGTTCCCATGCAGCAACATATGCAGTATCTGAACCAATCAGAAAATAACCTTCTAACGCCTCTCTAGCTGCTCCTCCAACATATTTCTGGAGGAAGAATATTTTCTCTGAGCTTGGAATGTTTTTCTTTTCAATAAGAGTTTGGAAGGATGACTTCCAATGGTTAAACTTGAGTGGATCACCACTAAAAACTGTGGGCTCTGGAATGGGTGGCCTATTTGCTGATATAGCCTCAGCTAAGACCTTCACAAGCTCTCCTGTGCTATCTTGAAGCACATGTGTTAGCACTGCATCCTTTGGTGGTTGTGAGTGCTGGTCCTCAGGCTTCACCAGATTGAGTGGCTGCATAACCTTATGTAGATCCAGGCTCTGTGGAGCATTCCCTTGGGCTGGACTGAGCTCACTCTCATCACATACTTGAAGCCTTGCTTTGGCTGCATTCAGCCTTTTCAAATTTTCCAAACGCTCAAGTTCTCTCTTTAGGTTTTCTACAGACCTTCTTCTTGCAGCATTCTCTTCTTGCTGTTTCTTTAAGAGAGCAGCCTCTTGTTTCTCTCTTTCTAGCCTACGTTCAGTTTCTTCCCTTTCTCCTTCAAGACGACGAGCTAATGCTGCTGCTTCTTGGTCTGCAATGATCAACCTCTCTTCAGCTTCAAGGTTTTGCAGTTTCTCTTGGTGGCCCTCTTGTTCAGCCATAATCTGCAGTACAGCCTGTGTAGCTGCATACTCGGCAGCAGCTTCTTGTCTTCTAAGTGAAGATACACTTGAGTGAATAGAAGAAGCTTTAGAACCATTAGAGGCAGGAAGTGAAACACTGGAGGCTGAGGATGAGAATACAGAACTATGATCTGGCCAAATCAACTCCTCCGCTGTTCCCTGCATTTCAGATTGAGCATTTTGCACTACAGTCTTTGTGATCGAGATGCAGTTATCCATCTTGCGACGCATGTCATGGGCTGGTTGATCGATTCTTCTGTAATCATCATAAGCAATGTTCAACTCAGATAATTCCCTTTGAATACTGGTGATGTGTTCTTGTAGGATGTCACTAGGATCCTGTTTTAACACAGATCTTTTAGCTACCTTAATCAGAGCTTTCCATCGTTCATATTTGCTGTCAAAGCGAAGCAATAGCCCTTTGATTTGCTCTTTCTGAAACTCCCTTCCTTTCTCTGTTAATGTCCGGGCTCTTTCACTTCTACGAGGCTCTTCAGGTGGTGCTATATTTTGCCCGATATTTGATTCACCTGTCTGCTCTAACTCTGTCTCTTCTTCCAGAGCAGCTGCTGCACCCTGAGCTTCTTTACTTGTATGTGACATTTTGATTATTTAGACATAGACACACACAGGCAGCATACAAGAGCAAGCTGCAACAACATTTGTGAATACTGAAAGAATGAGCTTAACTAAATGAAGTCACTCTCATTCAAATTAGCCCATACATGTAGAATATTACAGAGTAAGTACACTTAACAGAGTTCTTAAAAGACACTGAACCATAAATACAAACTGAATTTCTGTCAAAATGTACAAAGTTTACTTCTGCCCTTTCAGAGCCAATTATAATTATTCAGCTGAACATGAATTTACATCTCTTACGTAAATGCACATTCATATACGTGAAACACCGTGGCTGCCAGGCTATACACAGTCCCTTTTAGTTTCCAACTCCTGTGTCACTTTTCAGACCAAAAACTTTAGAGTCTGACTTATAGACGTCTTCATGAAAACCTTATGAACCTGTGTGTCCTAAACAGTGGCTTATCTGTGTCCCGTCTTGATGAGCTGTCGAAATTGCGCTGATAGGGCGAGTCTGGGCAGGTTCGAGTTTGACTATCACTCCCTCCAGTTAATACACGACACCACGGTTCTTCATTCACTGATGGATTTATTCTTCCGTCACACTTCTCCTCCGAAACACCATAAAATCCACCGTCAAACTGTTATTACAAAAAAGTACAGAATGACCAAACATAAATATTACAAATAAACATTTAAACCCAAGTTAACAAAATACGCGATAAACAAACACAGTTAACGTACCTCGCTGGCTGCACGTAACCGTGAGGGAATGAGTCCGCTTCAGGAACAAAAACTTAACGAAAATAATTCCCAATTTCTTCTTCTTTGCAGCTTTCTTTTACTTTAAACTGCTTATTTATTCCTTCTTCTGCCTTAGTTAACTTATTAACTTAGCTTCTTTGCACATGCTTTTTACTTCCCTTTACGTCACTTAAAAAAGGCCTGTGCGCAACACAGAATGAACCTTAGTTCCTACCCCAAAAGGAACAACAATAAATAAAGAAAATAAATTAAACAAACTGACATAATTTACATTTATGGCAGTTAAACATGAATCACAATGTGTTACTTCAGAGGTGTGATGTTTTCAGGGGTTTTTTTCTGCGCTGCAGAAAATTGTAAAACTACTGTGAACTTGGTGGATCTGTCCAGATCTTTGACTGGAAACTATTTCTATGAATGAGTGGTTCAAAAATGTGTAAGTGAAAAGCTGCCATATTTCAGGTCCCAAAGTCAAATGAACACTGAGGGATCACTGAGAGCTAAAAACGGTCTAACTTCTTTCATCTTTAATAAAATGATCAGTGTTGCTGCTTTACCAGGTTTAACAACTAAGTTTAACATCCAGGCATCCATGAAAACAGAGTTTATTCAATTTAACTGAGTTAGAGGTTAGCAGGAAGTTAGCTCGCTAGTTTCCACCTAAACATGATCATCATAATCAGTGTTACTAATTCATACACTGGTTTATCATCTAGACTTTTTGTCTCATCCAGCACCATGATCAGGTCCAGTTTTTATTTCATCTTTGATTTTTCAGCTGCTGTGCCTGAGCAGCCTCCCAGAGACCCTTTGTTGCAGTTAGTCTTCCTCCAGATGTCATGGTCCTGGGCCATGTTGGCCCAGTATTCTTAGTTTTCATGTATTTTTGTATTTTGTTCCTTATTTAGGCCATGCTTCCTGGGTTGCCCTGTTACGTTGTTCCTTATGTGTTTTCCCCTTGTGACTCTTACCCCCTGTGTGCCCCTCTGTGTATTTGAGCCCTCGTCTCTCCTTGTGTTTTATTCCATGTTTTCCCCAGCCCGTTATGTCTGTGTTCTCCCCGTGCTCTCTCTCCTCCTGTCTGAACCTCTGTGTACTTCCTGTTTTACTTTGACAGTCTCTCGTCAGTATGCGTCATGTTGTGTTCACTCCTGCCCTGTCTCGTTACGATTATCTGTGTCAGCTGTGTTCCCCGTGTGCTCCCACTTCCCTCGTTAACCCTCTGTGTATTTATGTGCATGTCTCCCTCAGTTCAGTGTCGCGTCGTCAATGTCTCCTCCCCGAACCTGTGTGTCTTTCTGTGTTCCCTCGGTCTTCTGTTGGCATTCCCAGTTTAGTTCTGTTTCTTTGTGAAGCCTGCAATAAAGCAGTGATTTTGAGTTCAGCTTTTCGTCTCCGTGAGTTTTGCGTTTGGGTCCTCTTCTGCCTCCACACAGCCAGTTCATGACACCAGAAGCCATCTGGCTGCTTGATCCAGCTCTGGCTGCTGCACCGGGAAAGAGCAGTGAGGAGGTGGATTGATAAATGAAATTCATAACAAAAATTCATAATGGACTTTTTCCATTTAGGAATAATAAAAATCAGCTTTGTCATGGGCAGTAATCCGATTACTTTTTTCAAGTAACGAGTAAAGTAAGGGATTACTATTGCAAAAACGGTAATTAGATTACCATTACTCTCCCGTAGGAACGCTGCGTTACTAAAACCGTGATTTTTTTTTTGCGAGAATGTCTCATGACAGTGACATAAGCGAGTGCGACGTTTGTGACAACAGCTGTGTGCAGATCAACAATGGATAATATATCGAGTGCGGGAGAGAGTATGAGCATGCAGCGTTTAAAGCGTGGAAGTACTGACCTTACTTTGAGTTTGATTCCAGAAAAAGTTACAAAAACATTAGTGTCCGTTGTGCGTGGGAAGAAAACTTCTTTTTACAGCGAAAAAAACCCCCTAAACTTCCAAGCAAGCACCGAGTGCGCTACCACGTAATGGGAAATTCACAGAGAAACTCGCGGATTCTTCAACTGACCGCTGCGGCAAACCTGCACCAGGGTAAACCTCCGCCTATCCTACTCCTGCTTTACAGGTGAAAATAGAGCAAAAGGACCGCTAGTCTTTGACTTTATTTATTTTCTGCTGTGTTTTACTTGCATCTATTTGAAAGCGTGAGTGTATACACAAAAAATATTTTATTTTATGTGCTGGAATGTGCAGAAAATAGGTTTAAATGTTAAACAATTTTCTTCCAGTCAGAGAATGTTGCATATAATTAAATTTTTGCTTGATGCATATAGTTAAAAGGTTAAAACTAATAAAACAAGTTTTAAAAAGAGACTTTTCCATTTGATTACATTTTGTATGATGGATTATGTAGAAAAAGTAGGATTGGGCTGAAAGATCTATCGTCTTATCACCTATTCAGGTTGTAAATCGTGTTTTTAAAAAGTAACTAAGTAACTAAGTAATTAAATACTTTTGAAAATAAGTAATCAGTAAAGTAACGGGATTACTTTTTTTGGGAAGTAATCAGTAATTAGTTACTGATTACTTTTTTCAAGTCACTTGACCAACACTGGTTGTTTGTACATGAATCACAATGTGTTACTTCAGAGGTGTGATGTTTTCAGGGGTTTTTTCTGCGCTGCAGAAAATTGTAAAACTACTGTGAACTTGGTGGATCTGTCCAGATCTTTGACTGGAAACTATTTCTATGAATGAGTGGTTCAAAAATGTGTAAGTGAAAAGCTGCCATATTTCAGGTCCCAAAGTCAAATGAACACTGAGGGATCACTGAGAGCTAAAAACGGTCTAACTTCTTTCATCTTTAATAAAATGATCAGTGTTGCTGCTTTACCAGGTTTAACAATTAAGTTTAACATCCAGGCATCCATGAAAACAGAGTTTATTCAATTTAACTGAGTTAGAGGTTAGCAGGAAGTTAGCTCGCTAGTTTCCACCTAAACATGATCATCATAATCAGTGTTACTAATTCATACACTGGTTTATCATCTAGACTTTTTGTCTCATCCAGCACCATGATCGGGTCCAGTTTTTATTTCATCTTTGATTTTTCAGCTGCTGTGCCTGAGCAGCCTCCCAGAGACCCTTTGTTGCAGTTAGTCTTCCTCCAGATGTCATGGTCCTGGGCCATGTTGGCCCAGTATTCTTAGTTTTCATGTATTTTTGTATTTTGTTCCTTATTTAGGCCATGCTTCCTGGGTTGCCCTGTTACGTTGTTCCTTATGTGTTTTCCCCTTGTGACTCTTACCCCCTGTGTGCCCCTCTGTGTATTTGAGCCCTCGTCTCTCCTTGTGTTTTATTCCATGTTTTCCCCAGCCCGTTATGTCTGTGTTCTCCCCGTGCTCTCTCTCCTCCTGTCTGAACCTCTGTGTACTTCCTGTTTTACTTTGACAGTCTCTCGTCAGTATGCGTCATGTTGTGTTCACTCCTGCCCTGTCTCGTTACGATTATCTGTGTCAGCTGTGTTCCCCGTGTGCTCCCACTTCCCTCGTTAACCCTCTGTGTATTTATGTGCATGTCTCCCTCAGTTCAGTGTCGCGTCGTCCATGTCTCCTCCCCGAACCTGTGTGTCTTTCTGTGTTCCCTCGGTCTTCTGTTAGCATTCCCAGTTTAGTTCTGTTTCTTTGTGAAGCCTGCAATAAAGCAGTGATTTTGAGTTCAGCTTTTCGTCTCCGTGAGTTTTACGTTTGGGTCCTCTTCTGCCTCCACACAGCCAGTTCATGACACCAGAAGCCATCTGGCTGCTTGATCCAGCTCTGGCTGCTGCACCGGGAAAGAGCAGTGAGGAGGTGGATTGATAAATGAAATTCATAACAAAAATTCATAATGGACTTTTTCCATTTAGGAATAATAAAAATCAGCTTTGTCATGGGCAGTAATCCGATTACTTTTTTCAAGTAACGAGTAAAGTAAGGGATTACTATTGCAAAAACGGTAATTAGATTACCATTACTCTCCCGTAGGAACGCTGCGTTACTAAAACCGTGACTTTTTTTTGCGAGAATGTCTCATGACAGTGACATAAGCGAGTGCGACGTTTGTGACAACAGCTGTGTGCAGATCAACAATGGATAATATATCGAGTGCGGGAGAGAGTATGAGCGTGCAGCGTTTAAAGCGTGGAAGTACTGACCTTACTTTGAGTTTGATTCCATAAAAAGTTACAAAAACATTAGTGTCCGTTGTGCGTGGGAAGAAAACTTCTTTTTACAGCGAAAAAAAACCCCTAAACTTCCAAGCAAGCACCGAGTGCGCTACCACGTAATGGGAAATTCACAGAGAAACTCGCGGCTTCTTCAACTGACCGCTGCGGCAAACCTGCAGCAGGGTAAACCTCCGCCTATCCTACTCCTGCTTTACAGGTGAAAATAGAGCAAAAGGACCGCTAGTCTTTGACTTTATTTATTTTCTGCTGTGTTTTACTTGCATCTATTTGAAAGCGTGAGTGTAAACACAAAAAATATTTTATTTTATGTGCTGGAATGTGCAGAAAATAGGTTTAAATGTTAAACAATTTTCTTCCAGTCAGAGAATGTTGCATATAATTAAATTTTTGCTTGATGCATATAGTTAAAAGGCTAAAACTAATAAAACAAGTTTTAAAAAGAGACTTTTCCATTTGATTACATTTTGTATGATGGATTATGTAGAAAAAGTAGGATTGGGCTGAAAGATCTATCGTCTTATCACCTATTCAGGTTGTAAATCGTGTTTTTAAAAAGTAAGTAACTAAGTAATTAAATACTTTTGAAAATAAGTAATCAGTAAAGTAACGGGATTACTTTTTTTGGGAAGTAATCAGTAATTAGTTACTGATTACTTTTTTCAAGTCACTTGACCAACACTGGTTGTTTGTACATGATATCACTCCCTCCAGTTAATACACGACACCACGGTTCTTCATTCACTGATGGATTTATTCTTCCGTCACACTTCTCCTCCGAAACACCATAAAATCCACCGTCAAACTGTTATTACAAAAAAGTACAGAATGACCAAACATAAATATTACAAATAAACATTTAAACCCAAGTTAACAAAATACGCGATAAACAAACACAGTTAACGTACCTCGCTGGCTGCACGTAACCGTGAGGGAATGAGTCCGCTTCAGGAACAAAAACTTAACGAAAATAATTCCCAATTTCTTCTTCTTTGCAGCTTTCTTTTACTTTAAACTGCTTATTTATTCCTTCTTCTGCCTTAGTTAACTTATTAACTTAGCTTCTTTGCACATGCTTTTTACTTCCCTTTACGTCACTTAAAAAAGGCCTGTGCGCAACACAGAATGAACCTTAGTTCCTACCCCAAAAGGAACAACAATAAATAAAGAAAATAAATTAAACAAACTGACATAATTTACATTTATGGCAGTTAAACTCCCACCAAATCTCAACTTGAGATTTCCTCGCAGATTTGAATCTACAAGTTATAAGCATTTACAACAGTTTAACACATGCTTATTCTGCTTCAACAAGTAGTACTATTTTCTCCTTCCTTTTTTTCTTCTCTTGTTTCGTTTCCTTCTCTCCTTCTCTTTCTTTTTTCTTCCCAGAGGATCGTAGATGGAAGCTACTGTGGATAGCACTCCCGTTCTCGTCATTGGGTGTTTCTTGACGGTTACTCTGAACTGAAAGTCATCAGAGGATACGCACCATTGCACGCCCAGTGCTCTTTCTAGGAGTGGCTCCCCTAAATCTATGTCCAGTTCTTTGACACTGTCTGCACACTCTTCCTTTGGTATTGACTCCAATACCTTCTTGCTGTTGGAAATGAACTTGTGTAGTCTAAGCTTGCCTACGCTGCAAAGCTCTCTTGCTTCCTTGATCAGCTCGATTGCCTCAGCATCAGACCTTACACTCACCAGTCCATCATCAACATAAAAATTTCCTCGGATGAACTTGACAGTGCTTTGGTTAAATCGATCCTGACCTTCTGTGGCTAGATGTTTAAGTCCAAAATTGGCACAGCCAGGTGAGGAAGCTGCTCCAAACAAATGGACTTTCATCCGAAAAACTGATGGCGGAGACTCAAGATCACCATTCTCCCACCATAAGAACCTCAAGTAGTCTTGGTCTTCAGGCTTTACATGGAATTGATGAAACATTCGTTCCACATCACACATAATAGCGACTGGGCCCTTTCGAAATCTACAAAGAACTCCCACCAAGGTGTTTGTGAGCTCTGGTCCTGTAAGAAGATAGTCATTCAATGACATGTCTTGAAATCTTGCCGAGCAATCAAAGACCACTCGCAGTTTCTCTGGCTTTTGAGGGTGGTATACGCCATGGTGGGGAATATACCAAGCTGATTGTTTATCAAGCTCTTCTTCTGGGACCTTTTCTGCTTCACCACGACTGATAATGTCTTTCATGAAGTTCATGTAATCTGTCTGATATTTCTGGTCTCTCTTGAGCTTCTTTTCCAAGCACATGAGGCGTTGAACAGCACATGGCTTGTTATTTGGTAGCTCTGGCCTGCTCTGTTTAAAAGGCAGAGGCATTTCAAGATGCCCGTCTTCTTTGTGCTTAATTTCTTCTTTCATTTTAGTCAAAAACCGGAGATCTTCTTGCGAGAGATTTGCCTCTTCTCCAAGCCTTTCACTGAAGTCAGATTCCAGCACCTTAAGTATGTCTTCTGGAGCAGTCATCTCCTTAATTCTTGTTTTGCAAACATAATGAACTTCGCTCTTCAACTTACTTGTTACTTTGGGTTCAGGAGTCACTTGCTTTACAATGATGCGGTGACTTACTCCTATTGCATCACTGTAGTGTTCGCCTGGATCACCATAGCTCACTATGCTCCAGCCTACGTCAGTTTTCTGTGCGAAGGGCTGGTTGTCCTCACCACATACAACTTCTCTAGGCATTAGTGCTTGTGGACAGTTATACCCGATAAGAAGACCGATTTCACATTTCTTTGGCGGGGCAATGTGTTCCGCAAGATGCTCTAAATGAGGCCATGCCCTTGCAGTCTCTGGTGTTGGAATGTGTGTACGATTGGCAGGTATGAATTCACGAGTGTAGACCATTGGCACTGTGATCTTCTTAGAAGAAGATAACCCTCTTATTTGTAGACCTTTGAGTCTTTTGCATGGTACAATTGTCTCCTTGGAAGACATTGTGGACAGCTTCAACTTGACTGGCTCTGCATTAACATCAAGAGCATCTGCCACTTCTTCAAGAATGAACGAAGAGTCACTTTGTGAATCTAACAGAGCATAGACAAGGACTTCTTTGGTTGAATCACTTGGCATTGATGCATAAACAGGAACTATTGCTGAAGTCTGAGCACTGTTACCATCATGCACAACTCTATTGGATGTGGTTTCTTGAGTGGTGTCTTGCGGCGATTGTGGCTTTCTTTCCTTACTGCAACTTGTCTCGTCATTTTCCTTTTGCTTTGAGCGATCCTCATGTAAGCATGTGGGGTGGCGCTTTGAGCAGGTGTCGCAGACCATCCGGTTGCTGCAATTCTTGGATTGATGGCCAGGACTCAAACAGCCAAAGCACAGTTTCTCACCTTGTATGAACTTCACTCGGTCAGCAACTGGCCTTGCAGTTAGTCTACGGCACTTGTGCAAGACATGCCCTGTTTTCTTACAAAACATACATGTGCTTATGTTCTTCTCAGTGGTGTTAGTTGTAAAAATCCTTGCACTTGCTGCTTGGTTCTTAGAGGTCACTACATTCTGAGGTTTAGATCTTGTCCTTTCCGGCTCCCCTTGCCGCAAAGCATAGTAAGATGTAACAGGGTTACAAGCAATACTAGCCTCCAAGGTCAGGAAAGTTACAAAATACTTGAAATCTGGGAACCTTCCATGCTCCAGCTGATACTGTGTGGCTTTTCGGTTCCATCTGCTGCTTAACCAATCAGGCAACTTGGCTGTCAGTTTTTGGTTTTCAATGCCATCATCAAGAATACGCAGACTCTCATTGTGAGCCATGGCACATTCACAACTGCGTAAAAAGTCCACAAATTTCCTTAAGTCAGCGCTCTCTCTTGACGCTATCTTTGGCCAGGCATGTAATTTGTCTCGGCAGGCTTTGGCAATCATAAAAGGCTGGCCGTATCGCTCATTGAGGAGTTCCCATGCAGCAACATATGCAGTATCTGAACCAATCAGAAAATAACCTTCTAACGCCTCTCTAGCTGCTCCTCCAACATATTTCTGGAGGAAGAATATTTTCTCTGAGCTTGGAATGTTTTTCTTTTCAATAAGAGTTTGGAAGGATGACTTCCAATGGTTAAACTTGAGTGGATCACCACTAAAAACTGTGGGCTCTGGAATGGGTGGCCTATTTGCTGATATAGCCTCAGCTAAGACCTTCACAAGCTCTCCTGTGCTATCTTGAAGCACATGTGTTAGCACTGCATCCTTTGGTGGTTGTGAGTGCTGGTCCTCAGGCTTCACCAGATTGAGTGGCTGCATAACCTTATGTAGATCCAGGCTCTGTGGAGCATTCCCTTGGGCTGGACTGAGCTCACTCTCATCACATACTTGAAGCCTTGCTTTGGCTGCATTCAGCCTTTTCAAATTTTCCAAACGCTCAAGTTCTCTCTTTAGGTTTTCTACAGACCTTCTTCTTGCAGCATTCTCTTCTTGCTGTTTCTTTAAGAGAGCAGCCTCTTGTTTCTCTCTTTCTAGCCTACGTTCAGTTTCTTCCCTTTCTCCTTCAAGACGACGAGCTAATGCTGCTGCTTCTTGGTCTGCAATGATCAACCTCTCTTCAGCTTCAAGGTTTTGCAGTTTCTCTTGGTGGCCCTCTTGTTCAGCCATAATCTGCAGTACAGCCTGTGTAGCTGCATACTCGGCAGCAGCTTCTTGTCTTCTAAGTGAAGATACACTTGAGTGAATAGAAGAAGCTTTAGAACCATTAGAGGCAGGAAGTGAAACACTGGAGGCTGAGGATGAGAATACAGAACTATGATCTGGCCAAATCAACTCCTCCGCTGTTCCCTGCATTTCAGATTGAGCATTTTGCACTACAGTCTTTGTGATCGAGATGCAGTTATCCATCTTGCGACGCATGTCATGGGCTGGTTGATCGATTCTTCTGTAATCATCATAAGCAATGTTCAACTCAGATAATTCCCTTTGAATACTGGTGATGTGTTCTTGTAGGATGTCACTAGGATCCTGTTTTAACACAGATCTTTTAGCTACCTTAATCAGAGCTTTCCATCGTTCATATTTGCTGTCAAAGCGAAGCAATAGCCCTTTGATTTGCTCTTTCTGAAACTCCCTTCCTTTCTCTGTTAATGTCCGGGCTCTTTCACTTCTACGAGGCTCTTCAGGTGGTGCTATATTTTGCCCGATATTTGATTCACCTGTCTGCTCTAACTCTGTCTCTTCTTCCAGAGCAGCTGCTGCACCCTGAGCTTCTTTACTTGTATGTGACATTTTGATTATTTAGACATAGACACACACAGGCAGCATACAAGAGCAAGCTGCAACAACATTTGTGAATACTGAAAGAATGAGCTTAACTAAATGAAGTCACTCTCATTCAAATTAGCCCATACATGTAGAATATTACAGAGTAAGTACACTTAACAGAGTTCTTAAAAGACACTGAACCATAAATACAAACTGAATTTCTGTCAAAATGTACAAAGTTTACTTCTGCCCTTTCAGAGCCAATTATAATTATTCAGCTGAACATGAATTTACATCTCTTACGTAAATGCACATTCATATACGTGAAACACCGTGGCTGCCAGGCTATACACAGTCCCTTTTAGTTTCCAACTCCTGTGTCACTTTTCAGACCAAAAACTTTAGAGTCTGACTTATAGACGTCTTCATGAAAACCTTATGAACCTGTGTGTCCTAAACAGTGGCTTATCTGTGTCCCGTCTTGATGAGCTGTCGAAATTGCGCTGATAGGGCGAGTCTGGGCAGGTTCGAGTTTGACTATCACTCCCTCCAGTTAATACACGACACCACGGTTCTTCATTCACTGATGGATTTATTCTTCCGTCACACTTCTCCTCCGAAACACCATAAAATCCACCGTCAAACTGTTATTACAAAAAAGTACAGAATGACCAAACATAAATATTACAAATAAACATTTAAACCCAAGTTAACAAAATACGCGATAAACAAACACAGTTAACGTACCTCGCTGGCTGCACGTAACCGTGAGGGAATGAGTCCGCTTCAGGAACAAAAACTTAACGAAAATAATTCCCAATTTCTTCTTCTTTGCAGCTTTCTTTTACTTTAAACTGCTTATTTATTCCTTCTTCTGCCTTAGTTAACTTATTAACTTAGCTTCTTTGCACATGCTTTTTACTTCCCTTTACGTCACTTAAAAAAGGCCTGTGCGCAACACAGAATGAACCTTAGTTCCTACCCCAAAAGGAACAACAATAAATAAAGAAAATAAATTAAACAAACTGACATAATTTACATTTATGGCAGTTAAACATGAATCACAATGTGTTACTTCAGAGGTGTGATGTTTTCAGGGGGTTTTTTCTGCGCTGCAGAAAATTGTAAAACTACTGTGAACTTGGTGGATCTGTCCAGATCTTTGACTGGAAACTATTTCTATGAATGAGTGGTTCAAAAATGTGTAAGTGAAAAGCTGCCATATTTCAGGTCCCAAAGTCAAATGAACACTGAGGGATCACTGAGAGCTAAAAACGGTCTAACTTCTTTCATCTTTAATAAAATGATCAGTGTTGCTGCTTTACCAGGTTTAACAACTAAGTTTAACATCCAGGCATCCATGAAAACAGAGTTTATTCAATTTAACTGAGTTAGAGGTTAGCAGGAAGTTAGCTCGCTAGTTTCCACCTAAACATGATCATCATAATCAGTGTTACTAATTCATACACTGGTTTATCATCTAGACTTTTTGTCTCATCCAGCACCATGATCAGGTCCAGTTTTTATTTCATCTTTGATTTTTCAGCTGCTGTGCCTGAGCAGCCTCCCAGAGACCCTTTGTTGCAGTTAGTCTTCCTCCAGATGTCATGGTCCTGGGCCATGTTGGCCCAGTATTCTTAGTTTTCATGTATTTTTGTATTTTGTTCCTTATTTAGGCCATGCTTCCTGGGTTGCCCTGTTACGTTGTTCCTTATGTGTTTTCCCCTTGTGACTCTTACCCCCTGTGTGCCCCTCTGTGTATTTGAGCCCTCGTCTCTCCTTGTGTTTTATTCCATGTTTTCCCCAGCCCGTTATGTCTGTGTTCTCCCCGTGCTCTCTCTCCTCCTGTCTGAACCTCTGTGTACTTCCTGTTTTACTTTGACAGTCTCTCGTCAGTATGCGTCATGTTGTGTTCACTCCTGCCCTGTCTCGTTACGATTATCTGTGTCAGCTGTGTTCCCCGTGTGCTCCCACTTCCCTCGTTAACCCTCTGTGTATTTATGTGCATGTCTCCCTCAGTTCAGTGTCGCGTCGTCAATGTCTCCTCCCCGAACCTGTGTGTCTTTCTGTGTTCCCTCGGTCTTCTGTTGGCATTCCCAGTTTAGTTCTGTTTCTTTGTGAAGCCTGCAATAAAGCAGTGATTTTGAGTTCAGCTTTTCGTCTCCGTGAGTTTTGCGTTTGGGTCCTCTTCTGCCTCCACACAGCCAGTTCATGACACCAGAAGCCATCTGGCTGCTTGATCCAGCTCTGGCTGCTGCACCGGGAAAGAGCAGTGAGGAGGTGGATTGATAAATGAAATTCATAACAAAAATTCATAATGGACTTTTTCCATTTAGGAATAATAAAAATCAGCTTTCTTTTTAATTGCTATTAACTGACAGTCAGATAACCAGCTTTTAAAAACATATTCATAAACACTTTGCAGTCAACAAAATTTGCACAGAGGTTATAGATGAAATAAAAGTATCACGTGTTTTCTAGGTGTGTTTATAACTCTGTTATTGTACATATTCTGTGTTATACATCATAATCATTCCAGTCTTTTTTTTTTTTTTACTGTTTTAATCTTTATAAAACTGTTATTTATTTATTTATTTTTGTGATTTCTGCTGCCCTATTGGTCTGGTCTCTCTTGAAAGTCTGAGAATGTGATATTCATAATAAAAGGATTTAAAAGTTTACTGCCAAAAAATGATTGCACTTCATAACAGAAATGTGCTAACTGGCTTGAAATAGATTGAAACTGTTATGAGATTGCTTCAGGGAGCAGACATGACACCGTCTTTTAGGTTTCGCCATCACTTTGTATTATGCGCACAACACCACCCTCCTCTGGCTTCCACATGAACTGCACCTTAAACATCAACTGTTTACAAATGTCATGACACAAACAAACGTTTCAATACCGTAAATCACTTTTTGGACTGCGATCACTTTTTGGCACAACATCGGCTCTGATAACATTTAAAGCGCATTGAAAAACTATTCTTTAACGCTAAAAATCCATTATCAATTGTAATTATTTATGTATTAATTTAAATTTCAGATATCGATCTTCATTTTTGTAAACTGGTGAATTAATGATTTTTTAAAGAATTAAAACGACAAAGTTTGGCAATATATTTTTTGAAAAGGATGAATAAAACAGTAAAATAAAATGAGAAATATATATATATTTTTAAAAACTATGATAATTAGACGAACTTTATTTTAAATATATACAATTGATTTTCGGTGACACTGGGTGTCATGGTGATGATGACGTGTTTGAGTGCAGGTATAAAAGCAGGAGGCAAAATGGGAATTCGGGTTTCACGTTTGAGCGCAAACAGGAGCTTTTTCCCACTAGTGCTGTGAAAACTCGGATTTTTCAAACTACAGCTAACGTTTGAAAATCTTCAAGAAGGATTTGCAAAATGACTTCAAACTTCAGTCGCGAGATGCACCTGCTCTCCCTTTTCATTGAGGAGGTGCTAGATCAACGCTATGGTGAGTACAGCAGGCTAATATGTCAGAGTGCTAGCAAACAAATACAACTTAGATTTTTGTCTTTTATTGTTTGGAAGTAGGACTTCATGAGTGTTAACATTTAGGATGAGATGTTTCATACTTGAGTAACATCAATTTTAACGTGTGCCAGTACACTATAAAGATGGCGCCATGTTTTTTTTTAATTGCTAAGGCATTGGAGGACGCTGACGTCAGCGCGCGGGCCGTTTTTGCATGTAGAGGGTTTGAGTTGACATGTTTGGGCTGCTGGCGCTGAGTTATACGTGAAAGTTTCATAGATTGTGAATGTGTAAAGCTGGAGAATAGAGTTTTAAAAGTTCACAGAGTCGCTGGATGAGTTTGAGATTGAAACAGTGTGTGCCTGCAATAAGGAGGTGGGAGGTTTCTCACCTAAATGTAGCTGCTTTATTCTCAAAATATCGATGCTCAACTAATATGAAGATATTACTCCTTAATGTGAATGCGTATTAAAACCTCAGTGAAAGTCCATGCAGCCTTACACAACATGAAAACTTTTACCAGGTGAAAAATGTGAAGGCTTTCATAAACAATGAGTTCTGCTGGGAGCTTCTTACTGTTTGTGTGTGGAAGAGCTTATGATGATGTAAAGCCATGTCTGCACAATTTAAATTCAGGCTTTAATTTGTGTGATCACATGATTAACGTAGACCCACGCTTTGCTTTCTCGTAGCTGATCTGGTGAGTCCAGTCACTGCACCTCAGATGGTCCTCATTAACTTGAGGAACCGTGAACTGAGCAGGAGCCATCTGAACTCCATGTCCCACCTGGTCCTCACTCTTTACCATAACCTGGTGACTGGGTCCAAGGACTTTCCTTACATACCTTTTAAAGGATGGTTCCACCGGGACCTGGTGACGACACCATTTGTCGATGTGAGGCAGAGCCAGAGAGAGAACACCACTCCTTCTCCTCCTACGGACTCACCAGCTGGCATGATGCTGCCGCCTGCGGGCTCCAGCTCTCATCCACGCTTCCTGACTCCAGTTCTTCCAGAGAAAGCAGATCTTGCTGTGCTGAAGGCAGATCGGAGGAACTGTGTCCGCACCCTGACTGTCGACGGCCTCCCCATCACAAGAGTCATCTCCGCTGTTTACCGAACAGAGGACACTGAGATGAAGAACCGCTGGAGAATAACAGACTACAGCGCGGACGGCAGAGTTCTCATTTCGGTGCTCTGCCGTTTTCTAAATATGTCGGCAAAGCGTGCTAAGAGGAAGGCGGAGGAAGAGAGCAGCATCCGGAGCCCGACTCAAGCAAGGAAGCGCTTGAGATTATAATATACAGTGAAGCATGTCGAACGTCAGCAAGCCTGAACAAAGTGGTAAGTAGTAAATAGTGCTTAAGGTTGTTTCTAAAATAATGTCCTAAAATATTTGAAAATTGTCGAGGTTTTAACTTTTATTCTTTCTTTTCTGCCTCTTGTTTCTAAAAGTCAGGAAAAAGAGTCACGCTGCGAAGAAACACCACACAGAAGATTTTCCCTCAGTAAAATGGTAAATATATTCATCTTGTTATGACGTTTGCTCACAATAACCAGGAGTGTTTCTGAAGCGATTCACTCTCATTTGGTGTTATTTGATCCAAAGACAACTGAGGGTCTTCAGAGCAGCGTGAACGGCCGTCACCTGAGAGCAAGACAGTCCTCGGGCCTTTGTGGTTCCCTCCAGGTACTCCAGCTTCATCCCACAGTCCAGAGAGATGCAGTTAGGTTGAATGTGAGTGTGAATGGTTGTCTGTTTCTCTGTGTTAGACTGACCTGTCCAGGTTGTACCCCCGCCTCTGGCCCCATAACAGCTGGGATGGCTCCAATCTTGAATTGGTGAAGCAGAAGAAATGGATGGAAGGATGATCCAAAGAGAAACATTGAAGGCCCTCTCACAAAAAAAGATAAGAACTCATTTTACACATTGTTGAAACATCCTGAAAGTTATTTGTTGTGTTTAGAAACTTGTTGAACTGTCATTAGAGTTTGTTTCGACTTGTTGTTCATTTCTTATTCGGTTCAGCTGTGTTTCTATGTGTCCTTAGTTCCCATAATCAGCCTCCTGTGTGTAAATATTGTGTCAGTCTCCCTTTGTCCCTTGTCAGAGTGTTAGTCTCCGTCCCCTCGTGTTTCCTTGCCTCAGTAGTTCTGTTTCCTACAGTTTTCCCCCAGTATAGGTTTTGGTTAGACTTTTTCAGTTCCCTTTGTCAGTCTTTGTATTTGGTATTTCCTCATCAGTCTCATCACTTTCCTCTCCAGAAAGAAAACAATAAAAAGACCTGAAGAGACGTCTATGCAAACGCTCTCATTGTGAAAGATAAGTATACATCCAACTAATCTGTGACTCTGTCACAGCTCTGATCAGCAATTCTTTCAGGTTTGTCTGTTTTGATGATGTTATTAATTATTATCCTTTATCCAGGATTTTCTCCTCCTTGAATCGCTACCTTATCGTGGTGGAGGGGTTTGTGTGTCCCAGGGATCCCAGGGGCTATGTTGTCTGGGGGCTTTTGCCCCCTGGTAGGGTCTCCCATGGCAAATTGGTCCTGGGTGAGGGACCAGACAAAGAGCGATTCAGAAGACCCTTATGAAAAGAATATCGAGGGAACAGTTTACCCTGCCCGGGATAGGGTTACCGGGGCCCCGCCCTGGAGCCAGGCCCGGGGAGGGTGCCCGAGGGCGAGCGTCTGGTGGCCGGGCCTTAGTCCATGGGGCCCGGCCGGGCACAGCCCGAAGAGGAGACATGGGCCCATCCTCCCGCAGGCCCACCACCCGCAGGAGGCGCCATAGGGGTCGGGTGCATTGTGTGCCGGGTGGCGGCCAGGAGCGGAGGCCCTGGCGGACCGACCCCCGGCTGCCAAGACTGGCAATAGGGACATGGAATGTCACCTCTCTGGTGGGGAAGGAGCCTGAGTTAGTGCGTGAGGTTGAGAGGTACCGGCTAGATATAGTCGGGCTAGGGCTGGGCGATATATCAAAAATTTATCGTTACCGAAATTTATGACTCTCATCGACGTCATTTTGCCCATGTCGGTAAATTCGGTATTTAAAAAAAAAAGAAAAGGCATGTGCAGGTTGGCGATGTTCATGTCCCTTTAAGACGCTGTGCTACGTTACAGACTTGACGGGGTGTCAGGAAAAAGAGCCAAGATGAGAAGAAACACCACACAGAAGATTTTCCCTCAGTAAAATGGTAAATATATTCATCTTGTTATGACGTTTGCTCACAATAACCAGGAGTGTTCACGTTGTTCTGAAGTGATTCACTCTCATTTGGTGTTATTTGGTGTTTGTCTTTGAAAGGAGAGGAGCAGTAACGACACCGGGAGACAAACAACAGGATGATCCAAAGACAACTGAGAGTGTTCAGAGCAGCGTGAACGGCCGTCACCTGAGAGCAAGACAGTCCTCGGGCCTTTGTGGTTCCCTCCAGGTACTCCAGCTTCATCCCACAGTCCAGAGAGATGCAGTTAGGTTGAATGTGAGTGTGAATGGTTGTCTGTTTCTCTGTGTTAGACTGACCTGTCCAGGTTGTACCCCCGCCTCTGGCCCCATAACAGCTGGGATGGCTCCAATCTTGAATTGGATAAGCTGAAGAAATGGATGGAAGGATGATCCAAAGAGAAACATCAAAGGCCCTCTCACCAGCTTTCATTTATTAAATTTGTCTTTACTGAACGATTTCTGGTGTGTACTTGCGTTGATACTCAGACAACAGCTCGTCTTTCTGTTTGTGCTGGAAGATTCAGGCAAACACATATTACATATATAGATTGTTATATGACACAGTTTCACATTTAGTGCTATATGATAATGATAAGGTCCAGTTTAATAGTATTGCTAGTGTCTAATGAAATGAACACGTGATTTTCAGATCCAGCAAAGTGAATATTTTTCACTGTGGATAAATTACATGGAAACGTTTAATGAGTCATCAGCTATTTCACTACAAAGATGATGTGATTAAAGGTTCTCATACATGCAGGTCAGAAGTTTTGCTCCATCCTGGATGTTAAATGCTGATCAATGTTTACACATATCTGCACATTTCTAACAGCTCATTTCACAGGTCATCAGTCTCCTGACTGCATATGCAGAGTTTTATCATCACGTGTTCATGGCAGACAAACATAATTATGAATTCTTGTTTTAGTTCCATTCAGTCACTCAACATCAGGTGTCTGCTTGTCCTGAGCTGTGAGAACTACAGTGAGTTGCTTTCCTCTTTAGCTTAGTATTAATAAACCAGGTCGTAGGTGGGCACCTGCATCAAGGAGTCAAGAAGCATATTTTATTGTTTAATGGTGAAAACAATGGATTCTTGTTCATTTGTTTAATGGAAAGACTGAAAGTGCGGCCTGGTGTTGACTTACACTTATTCAAAGTGATGAAGTACCAACAGATACTAAAAGTCACAGCCTGAAACACGTCAACTGCTTTATTATTTCTAGTTATAAATAAACTGTCAGTTTATGGCCCCTGTGGCTCGATCAGGACCCTTCCGGGATGTGGAGATATTTATTATTTACTATAACTTGTGCTTATGTTGGTTTTTGCTGTGGTTTCGCTACTGTGTTTTTCTCTTTTTGCTTGTTTTTATTTTTCCAGCAGGTGATCAAACAGATTTTTAGTGTCTTCTCTCTCTTCTCCTATTTTTTTTGCTTTCCATCTCCTTCTGTTGAGCATCTTCCCAACTTCTCTTTTCTTCATCTTTCTCTTTCCCATCCCCCAGTCCTGTCCGTTCTGATTGTAATCATTTCAAAGAAAAGAAAGAAATAATAAAGAGCTAATACACTTTGACAATCAAGTGGACCAGTGTGGCAAAAGCTGTAATGATCCATTTGGGAAAATAAATCTGTTGGACTGGTAAACTAATATACGATAATAATACGGTATGAAAAATGGCAAACATGAGAATTCTGTGTGTTTTCCTTCTTATCTGCAGACTAACAGTCCACAGGTTTGGTGCTCAGACTCTGATTTGTTCCCTGGAGATGGAGGAGAGAGAGCACAGAGGACAGCAAGGTGGAGGAGTGAAGGAGAAGGTGGTGCAGCTCAGTGTCCAATCAGGAGTGAGCATCTCTATATATGTATATAGAATATATATATTTCAAGTTTTTGTTTTGAGTTTTTGTTGTTTTTTATTTTTTAAAGCAAACACTAAAACTGTCACCCACACCTCTGAAGATAAAGATAACTAATCATAAATAAAGGGAATATTATGATGATGAGGACACTATCAGAGGTAGTTCAGGGAACTGTTATACTTCAGATACCAGAAAAATCGTTTTTCTTTTCTTGTTTTTTTGGCTTGACTTCATGGTAGGCAAAATGAAGAAGAGTGCTTGATTGCGCCTAAGTAAGTAAAAGCTGCATGGCAAAACAACACACACCTTCACTGCAGATGCATGCACAGAAACCAGTATTTTTTGTATCTTAAATATTAAGTAGTGTGTGTACAGTAGTCAATATAATGGGATGTGTCCTAAAGCAGCGAAAGAAGAACTGACTTCTTACAGCAATTTGCAATATTTAGGATTTTATTGAACACTTTTACCTTTCAACATTTGTAACATTAGTGAGTAATGAAGCATTGCAGAATAAATAAAATAAAATACTAAAAGTCCGTTATTACACTCTTAAATCCTACTACTTATTCCTGCGTCTTTTGTGATCTTACAAAGCTTCAAATGACGCGTCGACTATTAAATTAGTCATCGACGATTTTGATAGTCACCGTAATCGTGACTCCTCGTGAACAAATATAGACACACTAATATTTCACCAGTGTTGTAACATCACATGTCGTTAGCATGGGTAAGAGAACGAAATCAATACCTCAGATGGAAGCACCTTGACTGGGTTACTTCAACATCACTGGGTGACATGTCACTTTGATGCACCGACAGTGGAATTATAGTTCAGGTGACCTGCATGCCTTTGCACTCTAAAGACACTAGAGCACCTAAAGGACGCATGGAAACATCAAGTGATACACAGATAAGACTGTTGCACAGAAATATGCAGTATCTGCACACTGTAACATGTTTAGTTGCTTTACTCAAGAGCCTGACTTCAGATGAATGACTCTGACAATCTAATTTTTCTTGCAGATTGAATGCACCTTCTGTGGGAAGTGGTACCACACAGTGTGTGTGGACTTCCCCTCTGCAGAAGGCGACTACAAATGTTGTGGTTGCTAAATAAACAGAAAAAATTGATCCCTGTTGTCTTTGCTTACTGATTGTTTTTAGTGTTGACAATCCACATTGCTGGGATTGCATCTTTCAACATGTTTGTGGGTAGATCTGGATGTACCAGGGGTAAGTGTAGCCACTCAGCCTCTACTCAATGTGATCATAGCAGCAGGTGCAGATGTGTCACAAGTTAATCTAGTAGTAGGCTATGGTATTTGGCCACAGGTGGCAGCAGTGGACTGACCTCCATTGGAGACTGCTCCAGCTGCTATGTGATAGTGTATCTGCTACAAATTGAAGATCATATGGAAGTTTTGGAAATTAACCCTTGTATTATGTTGACAAACAAAAAGGTGACATTGATTTTGTTGCGGGTCATTTTGACCCGTACTGTGTAAATCCACTCAGAATTGTCAAGAAACTGCAATAAAACAATAGCAACTTTATTTTCCATCAGATAAACATGTAGAACACAGACATACAACAGTTAGACTTTCCATAACTATTTTAGGAACCATTTGGTAAAGGTTTTTCGTTCTTATACACACACACACACACATTTCTTTTGAACTTGCCCAACGTTCTCAGTTTTTCAATGCTCAACATTTTCGATTTTGTCCACGTGATGGACAGAATGTAACTGTGTGCTTTCTGCAGGTGTACTTCTTGCATTTCTCACACAAAATGCTTGTTTTAAAACAGGAATCTTCCTAACTAAGATTTAAAACAAAAGATTTCTACGTCCCCTCCAGTCTCAAAAACAGATGACAAACCAATCGACACACCTGAGTCACTGACTTGCTTAAATCCACTCACTCTCACTGGCTCTGTTCATTACTAATCACTGTGTAACTGCTGTGAATTCACAGTAACTGCCATCTCCTTACAAATGTTCATTAGATTAACCACACTTATACAGACTTGTATATAACTACCAACTCTCCAGCCATGTTGATGGATTGCCTATATTGGCTGGAAATATTCATTTCCAGAGAAAAGACACAGATAGACTCTGCTTACAGGATGTGATGTGACAACACTAATGAAATATTGATGTGTTATATTTGTCCAAGGCGTATTTCATTGTTATGGGAAAAGAGAATATTAAAATCATGATGACCAATTGGAGTGGTGATTTCTATGACTTTGTATATATAATTTGGAATGTTGTACAAATGTAGGCCAATAAGAAATATATGATATCATTTCATTCTTTTCAAAGGTTTATTTGCATGACGCACAGACAGACACAATTGAAAGGTACAAATGTGTTGTGCATGAAACGAATTCAAACGTGCTGCAGATGTGTGTCACAAGTTGATCTGGCTGTAGGCTGTGGCACTTGGCCAGAGGTGGCGCTGGTTGACTCAAGTCCATGTTAGTGCACAAAGTAAACTGCTCGCTTTAGTTGTGAAGCAAAAACGCTGAAACCGGAGAAATAAAACGTGCGAGGGGAACGATAACGACGACAAGAGTCTCCCGATCGTTTACTCTTGCTGTCCTGTGAACAACATCGGCGTGGTGTTAATTGTTTGCTGTTTTCGCGATCGCATCGCGCATGAGGATATCACCAGGTAAACTCGCCACATTTTTAAACATTTTGTTGTTCAACAGCATCAAGACTGACGGAGTGTGTTTGAGATAACCTCACAAGTGTCACAGATGACACATTTGGCGTTTTTTTTGCTGGCTTGTCGGTAGCAGCTCCTGAAACGCAAGACTGCCACACATCTGTTCGACCAACGCCAGTTGATCTAAACGCCAGTAGATCTGGAACACCGGCGCACTCGTGCGTCTGAGGAGACGCGGACTGCGAACTGCTCTTCCTGGGATCTTCCTTTCCCATGTACGCTCACTCAGGAATAAGATAGACGAGCTGGCCCTGATGAGAAGCATGAACAGAGACTTTGCCTCCTCCTGTGTCTTATGTTTTACGGAGTCGTGGCTCTGTGAGGACATCCCGGACAGCGCGCTCAAGCTGGAGGGCTTTCATCTGCTGTGCGCGGACCGGCAGGCCTCTCTCTCTGGTAAGACCAAAGGTGGAGGTGTCTGCTTCTACATTAATAGTGGCTGGTGCACAGATGTAACAGTGATTGCTCAGCACTGCTCTTCCTCTCTGGAATACCTTTTTATTCACTGCAAACCGTTTTATTCTCCGCGGGAGTTTGCTTCATTCATCCTGGCCGCTGTTTACATCCCGCCAGATGCGGATGCGCAGGCAGCTCAGTGCGCACTCGCGGAGCAGATACTGCACATGGAGCGGACATTCCCGGACTCTCTCATCATTGCTCTTGGGGACTTTAACAAAGCCAATCTGAGCCATGAGCTTCCCAAATACAAGCAGTATATTAAATGCCCGACCAGAGAGGAGAGGACATTAGACCACTGTTACAGCACGATCAGCGGGGCCTATCGTGCGGTGCCCCGCGCTTCACTCGGACTTTCTGACCACGTCATGATCCACCTAATCCCCGCGTACAGACAGAGGCTGAAGCTCTCCAAACCTGTCGTGAGGACCAAAAAACTGTGGAGCAACGAGGCTGTGGAGGAGCTTCGCACGTGTTTGGAGTCTACAGACTGGGACACAATGAAGGCTGCTTCTAACAGCTTGGACGAGTTTACGGACACTGTCACCTCCTATATCCACTTCTGTGAGGACAGCATTGTGCCATCACGCACCAGGGTGAGTTATAACAATGACAAACCCTGGTTTACTCCTAAACTCAAAAAGCTGTTGCTGGAAAAGAGAAAGGCGTTCAGAAGCGGAGACAGGGACTGCTACAGAGAGGCCAAGTACAGGTTCACTAAAGAAGTGGACATTGCTAAACACCAGCACTCTGAGAAGATGCAGCAGCAGATCTCAGAGAATGACTCGGCCTCTGTGTGGAAAGGTTTTAGGAATATCACCAACTACAAGCCTAAAACCCCCCACTCCACTGATGACTTGCTCTTGGCCAACACCCTTAACGACTTTTACTGCCGTTTTGACGAGCCATCAGGCAGCCTTCACACCTCCAACGGCCCCAACAATAGAGACACTTTGGACACTCATTCCCCCACCTCTCCCCCCTCCATAGAGCCATCACCACCTTCAAACACTTCACCTACAACACCCCCCTCCTCACCCCACACAAAAGAGGATTTCACACCACCTCCTCCCACCACAACTCTTCATATTCATGAAGCAGGTGTGAGGAAGCAGTTTAAGAGTCTGAATGCTCGAAAAGCTCCCGGCCCAGACGGTGTGTCTCCTGCCACCCTCAGACACTGTGCAAACGAGCTGGCCCCAGTGTTTTCTGGCATTTTCAACTCCTCACTGCAGGCATGTCATGTGCCTGCCTGCTTCAAGTCCTCTACCATAATCCCTGTCCCCAAGAAACCTAGGATCACTGGGCTAAATGACTACAGACCTGTGGCTCTGACACCTGTGGTCATGAAGTCATTTGAGCGCCTGGTTCTCTCCTATCTCAAGACCCTCACGGCCCCCCTCCTGGACCCCCTGCAGTTTGCATACAGAGCCAACAGGTCTGTAGATGACGCCATCAACATGGCTCTACACTTCATCCTGCAGCATCTGGACTCCCCAGGAACCTACGCCAGGATCCTGTTTGTGGACTTCAGCTCTGCGTTCAACACCATCCTTCCAGACCATCTCCAAGGCAAGCTTTCCCAGATGAATGTGCCTGATCCCATCTGCCGGTGGATCACTGACTTCCTGACGGACAGGAAGCAGCATGTGAGGCTGGGAAAGAATGTCTCGGACTCCCGGACCATCAGCACCGGCTCCCCTCAGGGCTGTGTTCTTTCTCCTCTGCTCTTCTCCCTGTATACCAACTGCTGCACCTCCACCCACCAGTCTGTCAAGCTAATCAAGTTTGCAGATGACACCACCGTTATTGGACTCATCTCGGACGGGGATGAGTCTGCCTACAGGAGGGAGGTTGAACGTCTGGTGTCCTGGTGCAGCCACAACAACCTGGTGCTGAATGCCCAGAAGACAGTGGAGATTATTGTGGACTTCAGGAAGCACACAGCTCCACTCCCCCCCATCATCCTGACTGACACCCCCATCACCTCTGTAGACTCATTCCGCTTCCTGGGTACCACCATCACCCAGGACCTGAAGTGGGAGCCCACCATCACCTCCGTCATTAAGAAAGCCCAGCAGAGGATGTACTTCCTGAGGCAGCTGAAGAAATTCAACCTGCCAACACGGACGATGATGCAATTCTACACTGCAATCATCGAGTCCATCCTCACCTCCTCCATCACCGTGTGGTACGCTGGAGCCACTATCAGGGACAAACAGAGACTGCAGCGTGTTGTGCGCTCTGCTGAGAAGGTGATTGGCTGCAGACTCCCATCTCTGCAGGACCTGTACACCTCCAGGACACTGGGGCGTGCAGCTCGGATCTCAGCTGACCCTTCTCACCCTGGACACAGTCTGTTTGACCTGCTCCCCTCAGGCAGGAGGCTCCGGTCCATTCGCACCAGAACCTCTCGCCATAAGAACAGTTTCTTCCCCTCTGCTGTTGGACACATGAACAATAACCATATGACTGTTCCCACCACTAACACATGACCCTACGCTGTGTTCACTGCATCATTCCATGTTTGGCACTGATCACCACCTGCACTCATGTATATATCATGTATATATCTATCTACTTAGCACTTTTAATTCTTATTCTTATTTTTATTTTCATGTCTATTTAAGCGTAATTTATGACAGTATGTTTGCACTGAAGCACCGCAGCAATTTCCTAATGTTGTAAACCTGCTCAACATTTGGCAATAAAACCCTTTCTGATTCTGATTCTGATTCTGAAAAGAAAAGAGACAGAGATGTGTGTTTTCTGTTAATACCATAATTGCAGTCATCTTAAACAAACATGACATTTCTTTGGCACGATTGCTTTTTCGCTGATTTGAAACTTTAATGTGTGGTACAACAATTCTTCTAGGATAGGATAGAGGATAGAAAAAAAATACATTGTGTCAAGTTCCCTGGTTAAATGGGCTGTCTGTGTAAAAAGCATAAATGGCTGTTTGTCTTGGTGTATTGGTCTTTTGCCAGCATGGCAAACTAGATCAGTCTCCTGGGACATCTGATTTTAGGACAATCACTTGCTTTTCCAAAGGACACTGACAACCAGACATTAGATGCCACAGCCCTGGCCCACGGTATCCCCCCCCCTCCCCCCCATGCATGCGGTGGGCCTTCTGTAGAAAGAGAGCAGCTTAATGAAGGTGACAAGGTGAAAATAGGATGATTGATGTGCCGGTGCTGTGAGGGCATGTATAACACCACCTACCCAAGTGTTGACTATAAGGAGGCTTTGAAGAATCTACAATAATTGTGTGTTGTTTGTACATGAATCACAATGTGTTACTTCAGAGGTGTGATGTTTTCAGGGGTTTTTTTCTGCGCTGCAGAAAATTGTAAAACTACTGTGAACTTGGTGGATCTGTCCAGATCTTTGACTGGAAACTATTTCTATGAATGAGTGGTTCAAAAATGTGTAAGTGAAAAGCTGCCATATTTCAGGTCCCAAAGTCAAATGAACACTGAGGGATCACTGAGAGCTAAAAACGGTCTAACTTCTTTCATCTTTAATAAAATGATCAGTGTTGCTGCTTTACCAGGTTTAACAACTAAGTTTAACATCCAGGCATCCATGAAAACAGAGTTTATTCAATTTAACTGAGTTAGAGGTTAGCAGGAAGTTAGCTCGCTAGTTTCCACCTAAACATGATCATCATAATCAGTGTTACTAATTCATACACTGGTTTATCATCTAGACTTTTTGTCTCATCCAGCACCATGATCAGGTCCAGTTTTTATTTCATCTTTGATTTTTCAGCTGCTGTGCCTGAGCAGCCTCCCAGAGACCCTTTGTTGCAGTTAGTCTTCCTCCAGATGTCATGGTCCTGGGCCATGTTGGCCCAGTATTCTTAGTTTTCATGTATTTTTGTATTTTGTTCCTTATTTAGGCCATGCTTCCTGGGTTGCCCTGTTACGTTGTTCCTTATGTGTTTTCCCCTTGTGACTCTTACCCCCTGTGTGCCCCTCTGTGTATTTGAGCCCTCGTCTCTCCTTGTGTTTTATTCCATGTTTTCCCCAGCCCGTTATGTCTGTGTTCTCCCCGTGCTCTCTCTCCTCCTGTCTGAACCTCTGTGTACTTCCTGTTTTACTTTGACAGTCTCTCGTCAGTATGCGTCATGTTGTGTTCACTCCTGCCCTGTCTCGTTACGATTATCTGTGTCAGCTGTGTTCCCCGTGTGCTCCCACTTCCCTCGTTAACCCTCTGTGTATTTATGTGCATGTCTCCCTCAGTTCAGTGTCGCGTCGTCCATGTCTCCTCCCCGAACCTGTGTGTCTTTCTGTGTTCCCTCGGTCTTCTGTTAGCATTCCCAGTTTAGTTCTGTTTCTTTGTGAAGCCTGCAATAAAGCAGTGATTTTGAGTTCAGCTTTACGTCTCCGTGAGTTTTGCGTTTGGGTCCTCTTCTGCCTCCACACAGCCAGTTCATGACACCAGAAGCCATCTGGCTGCTTGATCCAGCTCTGGCTGCTGCACCGGGAAAGAGCAGTGAGGAGGTGGATTGATAAATGAAATTCATAACAAAAATTCATAATGGACTTTTTCCATTTAGGAATAATAAAAATGAGCTTTGTCATGGGCAGTAATCCGATTACTTTTTTCAAGTAACGAGTAAAGTAAGGGATTACTATTGCAAAAACGGTAATTAGATTACCATTACTCTCCCGTAGGAACGCTGCGTTACTAAAACCGTGATTTTTTTTTTGCGAGAATGTCTCATGACAGTGACATAAGCGAGTGCGACGTTTGTGACAACAGCTGTGTGCAGATCAACAATGGATAATATATCGAGTGCGGGAGAGAGTATGAGCGTGCAGCGTTTAAAGCGTGGAAGTACTGACCTTACTTTGAGTTTGATTCCATAAAAAGTTACAAAAACATTAGTGTCCGTTGTGCGTGGGAAGAAAACTTCTTTTTACAGCGAAAAAAACCCCCTAAACTTCCAAGCAAGCACCGAGTGCGCTACCACGTAATGGGAAATTCACAGAGAAACTCGCGGATTCTTCAACTGACCGCTGCGGCAAACCTGCACCAGGGTAAACCTCCGCCTATCCTACTCCTGCTTTACAGGTGAAAATAGAGCAAAAGGACCGCTAGTCTTTGACTTTATTTATTTTCTGCTGTGTTTTACTTGCATCTATTTGAAAGCGTGAGTGTAAAGACAAAAAATATTTTATTTTATGTGCTGGAATGTGCAGAAAATAGGTTTAAATGTTAAACAATTTTCTTCCAGTCAGAGAATGTTGCATATAATTAAATTTTTGCTTGATGCATATAGTTAAAAGGTTAAAACTAATAAAACAAGTTTTAAAAAGAGACTTTTCCATTTGATTACATTTTGTATGATGGATTATGTAGAAAAAGTAGGATTGGGCTGAAAGATCTATCGTCTTATCACCTATTCAGGTTGTAAATCGTGTTTTTAAAAAGTAACTAAGTAACTAAGTAATTAAATACTTTTGAAAATAAGTAATCAGTAAAGTAACGGGATTACTTTTTTTGGGAAGTAATCAGTAATTAGTTACTGATTACTTTTTTCAAGTCACTTGACCAACACTGGTTGTTTGTACATGAATCACAATGTGTTACTTCAGAGGTGTGATGTTTTCAGGGTTTTTTTTTCTGCGCTGCAGAAAATTGTAAAACTACTGTGAACTTGGTGGATCTGTCCAGATCTTTGACTGGAAACTATTTCTGTGAATGAGTGGTTCAAAAATGTGTAAGTGAAAAGCTGCCATATTTCAGGTCCCAAAGTCAAATGAACACTGAGGGATCACTGAGAGCTAAAAACGGTCTAACTTCTTTCATCTTTAATAAAATGATCAGTGTTGCTGCTTTACCAGGTTTAACAACTAAGTTTAACATCCAGGCATCCATGAAAACAGAGTTTATTCAATTTAACTGAGTTAGAGGTTAGCAGGAAGTTAGCTCGCTAGTTTCCACCTAAACATGATCATCATAATCAGTGTTACTAATTCATACACTGCTTTATCATCTAGACTTTTTGTCTCATCCAGCACCATGATCAGGTCCAGTTTTTATTTCATCTTTGATTTTTCAGCTGCTGTGCCTGAGCAGCCTCCCAGAGACCCTTTGTTGCAGTTAGTCTTCCTCCAGAAGCCATCTGGCTGCTTGATCCAGCTCTGGCTGCTGCACCGGGAAAGAGCAGTGAGGAGGTGGATTGATAAATGAAATTCATAACAAAAATTCATAATGGACTTTTTCCATTTAGGAATAATAAAAATCAGCTTTCTTTTTAATTGCTATTAACTGACAGTCAGATAACCAGCTTTTAAAAACATATTCATAAACACTTTGCAGTCAACAAAATTTGCACAGAGGTTATAGATGAAATAAAAGTATCACGTGTTTTCTAGGTGTGTTTATAACTCTGTTATTGTACATATTCTGTGTTATACATCATAATCATTCCAGTCTTTTTTTTTTTACTGTTTTAATCTTTATAAAACTGTTATTTATTTATTTATTTTTGTGATTTCTGCTGCCCTATTGGTCTGGTCTCTCTTGAAAGTCTGAGAATGTGATATTCATAATAAAAGGATTTAAAAGTTTACTGCCAAAAAATGATTGCACTTCATAACAGAAATGTGCTAACTGGCTTGAAATAGATTGAAACTGTTATGAGATTGCTTCAGGGAGCAGACATGACACCGTCTTTTAGGTTTCGCCATCACTTTGTATTATGCGCACAACACCACCCTCCCCTGGCTTCCACATGAACTGCACCTTAAACATCAACTGTTTACAAATGTCATGACACAAACAAACGTTTCAATACCGTAAATCACTTTTTGGACTGCGATCACTTTTTGGCACAACATCGGCTCTGATAACATTTAAAGCGCATTGAAAAACTATTCTTTAACGCTAAAAATCCATTATCAATTGTAATTATTTATGTATTAATTTAAATTTCAGATATCGATCTTCATTTTTGTAAACTGGTGAATTAATGATTTTTTAAAGAATTAAAACGACAAAGTTTGGCAATATATTTTTTGAAAAGGATGAATAAAACAGTAAAATAAAATGAGAAATATATATATATTTTTAAAAACTATGATAATTAGACGAACTTTATTTTAAATATATACAATTGATTTTCGGTGACACTGGGTGTCATGGTGATGATGACGTGTTTGAGTGCAGGTATAAAAGCAGGAGGCAAAATGGGAATTCGGGTTTCACGTTTGAGCGCAAACAGGAGCTTTTTCCCACTAGTGCTGTGAAAACTCGGATTTTTCAAACTACAGCTAACGTTTGAAAATCTTCAAGAAGGATTTGCAAAATGACTTCAAACTTCAGTCGCGAGATGCACCTGCTCTCCCTTTTCATTGAGGAGGTGATAGATCAACGCTATGGTGAGTACAGCAGGCTAATATGTCAGAGTGCTAGCAAACAAATACAACTTAGATTTTTGTCTTTTATTGTTTGGAAGTAGGACTTCATGAGTGTTAACATTTAGGATGAGATGTTTCATACTTGAGTAACATCAATTTTAACGTGTGCCAGTACACTATAAAGATGGCGCCATGTTTTTTTTAATTGCTAAGGCATTGGAGGACGCTGACGTCAGCGCGCGGGCCGTTTTTGCATGTAGAGGGTTTGAGTTGACATGTTTGGGCTGCTGGCGCTGAGTTATACGTGAAAGTTTCATAGGTTGTGAATGTGTAAAGCTGGAGAATGGAGTTTTAAAAGTTCACAGAGTCGCTGGATGAGTTTGAGATTGAAACAGTGTGTGCCTGCAATAAGGAGGTGGGAGGTTTCTCACCTAAATGTAGCTGCTTTATTCTCAAAATATCGATGCTCGACTAATATGAAGATATTACTCCTTAATGTGAATGCGTATTAAAACCTCAGTGAAAGTCCATGCAGCCTTACACAACATGAAAACTTTTACCAGGTGAAAAATGTGAAGGCTTTCATAAACAATGAGTTCTGCTGGGAGCTTCTTACTGTTTGTGTGTGGAAGAGCTTATGATGATGTAAAGCCATGTCTGCACAATTTAAATTCAGGCTTTAATTTGTGTGATCACATGATTAACGTAGACCCACGCTTTGCTTTCTCGTAGCTGATCTGGTGAGTCCAGTCACTGCACCTCAGATGGTCCTCATTAACTTGAGGAACCGTGAACTGAGCAGGAGCCATCTGAACTCCATGTCCCACCTGGTCCTCACTCTTTACCATAACCTGGTGACTGGGTCCAAGGACTTTCCTTACATACCTTTTAAAGGATGGTTCCACCGGGACCTGGTGACGACACCATTTGTCGATGTGAGGCAGAGCCAGAGAGAGAACACCACTCCTTCTCCTCCTACGGACTCACCAGCTGGCATGATGCTGCCGCCTGCGGGCTCCAGCTCTCATCCACGCTTCCTGACTCCAGTTCTTCCAGAGAAAGCAGATCTTGCTGTGCTGAAGGCAGATCGGAGGAACTGTGTCCGCACCCTGACTGTCGACGGCCTCCCCATCACAAGAGTCATCTCCACTGTTTACCGAACAGAGGACACTGAGATGAAGAACCGCTGGAGAATAACAGACTACAGCGCGGACGGCAGAGTTCTCATTTCGGTGCTCTGCCGTTTTCTAAATATGTCGGCAAAGCGTGCTAAGAGGAAGGCGGAGGAAGAGAGCAGCATCCGGAGCCCGACTCAAGCAAGGAAGCGCTTGAGATTATAATATACAGTGAAGCATGTCGAACGTCAGCAAGCCTGAACAAAGTGGTAAGTAGTAAATAGTGCTTAAGGTTGTTTCTAAAATAATGTCCTAAAATATTTGAAAATTGTCGAGGTTTTAACTTTTATTCTTTCTTTTCTGCCTCTTGTTTCTAAAAGTCAGGAAAAAGAGTCACGCTGCGAAGAAACACCACACAGAAGATTTTCCCTCAGTAAAATGGTAAATATATTCATCTTGTTATGACGTTTGCTCACAATAACCAGGAGTGTTTCTGAAGTGATTCACTCTCATTTGGTGTTATTTGATCCAAAGACAACTGAGGGTCTTCAGAGCAGCGTGAACGGCCGTCACCTGAGAGCAAGACAGTCCTCGGGCCTTTGTGGTTCCCTCCAGGTACTCCAGCTTCATCCCACAGTCCAGAGAGATGCAGTTAGGTTGAATGTGAGTGTGAATGGTTGTCTGTTTCTCTGTGTTAGACTGACCTGTCCAGGTTGTACCCCCGCCTCTGGCCCCATAACAGCTGGGATGGCTCCAATCTTGAATTGGTGAAGCAGAAGAAATGGATGGAAGGATGATCCAAAGAGAAACATTGAAGGCCCTCTCACAAAAAAAGATAAGAACTCATTTTACACATTGTTGAAACATCCTGAAAGTTATTTGTTGTGTTTAGAAACTTGTTGAACTGTCATTAGAGTTTGTTTCGACTTGTTGTTCATTTCTTATTCGGTTCAGCTGTGTTTCTATGTGTCCTTAGTTCCCATAATCAGCCTCCTGTGTGTAAATATTGTGTCAGTCTCCCTTTGTCCCTTGTCAGAGTGTTAGTCTCCGTCCCCTCGTGTTTCCTTGCCTCAGTAGTTCTGTTTCCTACAGTTTTCCCCCAGTATAGGTTTTGGTTAGACTTTTTCAGTTCCCTTTGTCAGTCTTTGTATTTGGTATTTCCTCATCAGTCTCATCACTTTCCTCTCCAGAAAGAAAACAATAAAAAGACCTGAAGAGACGTCTATGCAAACGCTCTCATTGTGAAAGATAAGTATACATCCAACTAATCTGTGACTCTGTCACAGCTCTGATCAGCAATTCTTTCAGGTTTGTCTGTTTTGATGATGTTATTAATTATTATCCTTTATCCAGGATTTTCTCCTCCTTGAATCGCTACCTTATCGTGGTGGAGGGGTTTGTGTGTCCCAGGGATCCCAGGGGCTATGTTGTCTGGGGGCTTTTGCCCCCTGGTAGGGTCTCCCATGGCAAATTGGTCCTGGGTGAGGGACCAGACAAAGAGCGATTCAGAAGACCCTTATGAAAAGAATATCGAGGGAACAGTTTACCCTGCCCGGGATAGGGTTACCGGGGCCCCGCCCTGGAGCCAGGCCCGGGGAGGGTGCCCGAGGGCGAGCGTCTGGTGGCCGGGCCTTAGTCCATGGGGCCCGGCCGGGCACGGCCCGAAGAGGAGACATGGGCCCATCCTCCCGCAGGCCCACCACCCGCAGGAGGCGCCATAGGGGTCGGGTGCATTGTGTGCCGGGTGGCGGCCAGGAGCGGAGGCCCTGGCGGACCGACCCCCGGCTGCCAAGACTGGCAATAGGGACATGGAATGTCACCTCTCTGGTGGGGAAGGAGCCTGAGTTAGTGCGTGAGGTTGAGAGGTACCGGCTAGATATAGTCGGGCTAGGGCTGGGCGATATATCAAAAATTTATCGTTACCGAAATTTATGACTCTCATCGACGTCATTTTGCCCATGTCGGTAAATTCGGTATTTAAAAAAAAAAGAAAAGGCATGTGCAGGTTGGCGATGTTCATGTCCCTTTAAGACGCTGTGCTACGTTACAGACTTGACGGGGTGTCAGGAAAAAGAGCCAAGATGAGAAGAAACACCACACAGAAGATTTTCCCTCAGTAAAATGGTAAATATATTCATCTTGTTATGACGTTTGCTCACAATAACCAGGAGTGTTCACGTTGTTCTGAAGTGATTCACTCTCATTTGGTGTTATTTGGTGTTTGTCTTTGAAAGGAGAGGAGCAGTAACGACACTGGGAGACAAACAACAGGATGATCCAAAGACAACTGAGAGTGTTCAGAGCAGCGTGAACGGCCGTCACCTGAGAGCAAGACAGTCCTCGGGCCTTTGTGGTTCCCTCCAGGTACTCCAGCTTCATCCCACAGTCCAGAGAGATGCAGTTAGGTTGAATGTGAGTGTGAATGGTTGTCTGTTTCTCTGTGTTAGACTGACCTGTCCAGGTTGTACCCCCGCCTCTGGCCCCATAACAGCTGGGATGGCTCCAATCTTGAATTGGATAAGCTGAAGAAATGGATGGAAGGATGATCCAAAGAGAAACATCAAAGGCCCTCTCACCAGCTTTCATTTATTAAATTTGTCTTTACTGAACGATTTCTGGTGTGTACTTGCGTTGATACTCAGACAACAGCTCGTCTTTCTGTTTGTGCTGGAAGATTCAGGCAAACACATATTACATATATAGATTGTTATATGACACAGTTTCACATTTAGTGCTATATGATAATGATAAGGTCCAGTTTAATAGTATTGCTAGTGTCTAATGAAATGAACACGTGATTTTCAGATCCAGCAAAGTGAATATTTTTCACTGTGGATAAATTACATGGAAACGTTTAATGAGTCATCAGCTATTTCACTACAAAGATGATGTGATTAAAGGTTCTCATACATGCAGGTCAGAAGTTTTGCTCCATCCTGGATGTTAAATGCTGATCAATGTTTACACATATCTGCACATTTCTAACAGCTCATTTCACAGGTCATCAGTCTCCTGACTGCATATGCAGAGTTTTATCATCACGTGTTCATGGCAGACAAACATAATTATGAATTCTTGTTTTAGTTCCATTCAGTCACTCAACATCAGGTGTCTGCTTGTCCTGAGCTGTGAGAACTACAGTGAGTTGCTTTCCTCTTTAGCTTAGTATTAATAAACCAGGTCGTAGGTGGGCACCTGCATCAAGGAGTCAAGAAGCATATTTTATTGTTTAATGGTGAAAACAATGGATTCTTGTTCATTTGTTTAATGGAAAGACTGAAAGTGCGGCCTGGTGTTGACTTACACTTATTCAAAGTGATGAAGTACCAACAGATACTAAAAGTCACAGCCTGAAACACGTCAACTGCTTTATTATTTCTAGTTATAAATAAACTGTCAGTTTATGGCCCCTGTGGCTCGATCAGGACCCTTCCGGGATGTGGAGATATTTATTATTTACTATAACTTGTGCTTATGTTGGTTTTTGCTGTGGTTTCGCTACTGTGTTTTTCTCTTTTTGCTTGTTTTTATTTTTCCAGCAGGTGATCAAACAGATTTTTAGTGTCTTCTCTCTCTTCTCCTATTTTTTTTGCTTTCCATCTCCTTCTGTTGAGCATCTTCCCAACTTCTCTTTTCTTCATCTTTCTCTTTCCCATCCCCCAGTCCTGTCCGTTCTGATTGTAATCATTTCAAAGAAAAGAAAGAAATAATAAGGAGCTAATACACTTTGACAATCAAGTGGACCAGTGTGGCAAAAGCTGTAATGATCCATTTGGGAAAATAAATCTGTTGGACTGGTAAACTAATATACGATAATAATACGGTATGAAAAATGGCAAACATGAGAATTCTGTGTGTTTTCCTTCTTATCTGCAGACTAACAGTCCACAGGTTTGGTGCTCAGACTCCCTGGAGTTGGAGGAGAGAGAGCACAGAGGACAGCAAGGTGGAGGAGTGAAGGAGAAGGTGGTGCAGCTCAGTGTCCAATCAGGAGTGAGCATCTCTATATATGTATATAGAATATATATATTTCAAGTTTTTGTTTTGAGTTTTTGTTGTTTTTTATTTTTTAAAGCAAACACTAAAACTGTCACCCACACCTCTGAAGATAAAGATAACTAATCATAAATAAAGGGAATATTATGATGATGAGGACACTATCAGAGGTAGTTCAGGGAACTGTTATACTTCAGATACCAGAAAAATCGTTTTTCTTTTCTTGTTTCTTTGGCTTGACTTCATGGTAGGCAAAATGAAGAAGAGTGCTTGATTGCGCCTAAGTAAGTAAAAGCTGCATGGCAAAACAACACACACCTTCACTGCAGATGCATGCACAGAAACCAGTATTTTTTGTATCTTAAATATTAAGTAGTGTGTGTACAGTAGTCAATATAATGGGATGTGTCCTAAAGCAGCGAAAGAAGAACTGACTTCTTACAGCAATTTGCAATATTTAGGATTTTATTGAACACTTTTACCTTTCAACATTTGTAACATTAGTGAGTAATGAAGCATTGCAGAATAAATAAAATAAAATACTAAAAGTCCGTTATTACACTCTTAAATCCTACTACTTATTCCTGCGTCTTTTGTGATCTTACAAAGCTTCAAATGACGCGTCGACTATTAAATTAGTCATCGACGATTTTGATAGTCACCGTAATCGTGACTCCTCGTGAACAAATATAGACACACTAATATTTCACCAGTGTTGTAACATCACATGTCGTTAGCATGGGTAAGAGAACGAAATCAATACCTCAGATGGAAGCACCTTGACTGGGTTACTTCAACATCACTGGGTGACATGTCACTTTGATGCACCGACAGTGGAATTATAGTTCAGGTGACCTGCATGCCTTTGCACTCTAAAGACACTAGAGCACCTAAAGGACGCATGGAAACATCAAGTGATACACAGATAAGACTGTTGCACAGAAATATGCAGTATCTGCACACTGTAACATGTTTAGTTGCTTTACTCAAGAGCCTGACTTCAGATGAATGACTCTGACAATCTAATTTTTCTTGCAGATTGAATGCACCTTCTGTGGGAAGTGGTACCACACAGTGTGTGTGGACTTCCCCTCTGCAGAAGGCGACTACAAATGTTGTGGTTGCTAAATAAACAGAAAAAATTGATCCCTGTTGTCTTTGCTTACTGATTGTTTTTAGTGTTGACAATCCACATTGCTGGGATTGCATCTTTCAACATGTTTGTGGGTAGATCTGGATGTACCAGGGGTAAGTGTAGCCACTCAGCCTCTACTCAATGTGATCATAGCAGCAGGTGCAGATGTGTCACAAGTTAATCTAGTAGTAGGCTATGGTATTTGGCCACAGGTGGCAGCAGTGGACTGACCTCCATTGGAGACTGCTCCAGCTGCTATGTGATAGTGTATCTGCTACAAATTGAAGATCATATGGAAGTTTTGGAAATTAACCCTTGTATTATGTTGACAAACAAAAAGGTGACATTGATTTTGTTGCGGGTCATTTTGACCCGTACTGTGTAAATCCACTCAGAATTGTCAAGAAACTGCAATAAAACAATAGCAACTTTATTTTCCATCAGATAAACATGTAGAACACAGACATACAACAGTTAGACTTTCCATAACTATTTTAGGAACCATTTGGTAAAGGTTTTTCGTTCTTATACACACACACACACACACATTTCTTTTGAACTTGCCCAACGTTCTCAGTTTTTCAATGCTCAACATTTTCGATTTTGTCCACGTGATGGACAGAATGTAACTGTGTGCTTTCTGCAGGTGTACTTCTTGCATTTCTCACACAAAATGCTTGTTTTAAAACAGGAATCTTCCTAACTAAGATTTAAAACAAAAGATTTCTACGTCCCCTCCAGTCTCAAAAACAGATGACAAACCAATCGACACACCTGAGTCACTGACTTGCTTAAATCCACTCACTCTCACTGGCTCTGTTCATTACTAATCACTGTGTAACTGCTGTGAATTCACAGTAACTGCCATCTCCTTACAAATGTTCATTAGATTAACCACACTTATACAGACTTGTATATAACTACCAACTCTCCAGCCATGTTGATGGATTGCCTATATTGGCTGGAAATATTCATTTCCAGAGAAAAGACACAGATAGACTCTGCTTACAGGATGTGATGTGACAACACTAATGAAATATTGATGTGTTATATTTGTCCAAGGCGTATTTCATTGTTATGGGAAAAGAGAATATTAAAATCATGATGACCAATTGGAGTGGTGATTTCTATGACTTTGTATATATAATTTGGAATGTTGTACAAATGTAGGCCAATAAGAAATATATGATATCATTTCATTCTTTTCAAAGGTTTATTTGCATGACGCACAGACAGACACAATTGAAAGGTACAAATGTGTTGTGCATGAAACGAATTCAAACGTGCTGCAGATGTGTGTCACAAGTTGATCTGGCTGTAGGCTGTGGCACTTGGCCAGAGGTGGATGTAGCCCAGATGAAAAAATCATATTTACTCTTTATTTTAACTGTCCACATCAACAAGCGTCATATTTCCTATGACCATTGAATGCACCTCTCAGTTCACCCCACGTGAGGGCACCTAGCTCAGCGACCAATCAGAGCCTACCCAGGCCGCATTGACCCTGTCAGCCAGGAAGTGAGGTGAAGGTGCATGGTGCTCCCGGGTTTTTTCTCATCTCAGCAAGAGGAGTGGAGGCATCTGCTACTCAAACCGAGAAATCCACGGACAAAAGAGAGGAAAAACTCAGAATTGAGAGGAAGGAAAGCCAGCCTACTTACCTGCTGGAAGTCCGGAGTCGAGTGGCTGGATGAAGGAGAGAAGCAACGTCGGTAAGACGAGTGTTATTCCGACAGAAAAAACTTGTAGAGACTTACCGTCGTGATCACGCTAATGCTAGCTCGGTGTCTCACAGGCTAACCACTCACCTTTCATCCGGAGAGCTGCTGCAATTCTGACACCATTGTGTGTTGGGCTTTTGTGAAACAGAGCAACGGTGAGCAACATGTTCTTAGCCGCTCTAAAGCTAATTTTTGTCAGTTCATTGTGAGTTTAAAGTAATCTAGAGGGTAATTTTTAGTGCATTTCTCTCTCACGAATAGGCCTATAGTGTGGAGAAATTAAGCACACTGCTTTAATGCCTCTGAACTGAACTCACATGTATATTTTGTTGCTTATTTGCACATAGTTCTGAATTTGTTATGGTGTATTGTATTTTGAATGTCAATGGTTACTTACCATAAGTATTGTTTAATTAATGTTTACATGAATAGAGAAATATTTGAGCAACTTAGATGTTTAGTTCTCATATTTGATATACTTGAAAATTGAATGTTGTACAACATAACTGTGAGATTTGATAAGATTTAAGATGTTGATGCAATGAATATGAGGTTGATGCAATATTTTGATTTTGTATTTTAACCTTAAACAATGCATCTGAAACAGACTGATTAGAATGTACATTTTATGACCTGGATTATAGGTCAGGTTTTTGGAGAGGACAGAAAAGTCCAAGGACCAGGACGATATTCTGGTTGTGATAGATGGCGAGCCAACCACTTTGAGGACGATCTACCCCAAAGAAGATACACACCCACACACTCATACATTCCAGTTACACTCACAAGGACCTTTGAAGTTGGCTATCGCCAGCTTAACTCTAAATTCTTAAAGGGCCCCAACGAATACTTTTATTTTGTTTGAGTGTGCACACTATTTATTTTATTTTATACTTTATCTGTACAAATTGGACAAATACTTGTTATACCTTGTAACAATACAAGAGTGGCTACTCAAAAGTTAACATTGTGTCCAGGTCATTATTGCTGCTCAATACTTTGGCTCCATACGAATTTGGTGTCTTCTGATTCTGGCCAGGGTCTTATTACGAGCCCAAGTAATTATTGCGCTGTAATTCACCTTTGTACCTTAAAGTTGGTTACATGGAGCTGGTTGACTCAAGTCCATGTTAGTGCACAAAGTAAACTGCTCGCTTTAGTTGTGAAGCAAAAACGCTGAAACCGGAGAAATAAAACGTGCGAGGGGAACGATAACGACGACAAGAGTCTCCCGATCGTTTACTCTTGCTGTCCTGTGAACAACATCGGCGTGGTGTTAATTGTTTGCTGTTTTCGCGATCGCATCGCGCATGAGGATATCACCAGGTAAACTCGCCACATTTTTAAACATTTTGTTGTTCAACAGCATCAAGACTGACGGAGTGTGTTTGAGATAACCTCACAAGTGTCACAGATGACACATTTGGCGTTTTTTTGCTGGCTTGTCGGTAGCAGCTCCTGAAACGCAAGACTGCCACACATCTGTTCGACCAACGCCAGTTGATCTAAACGCCAGTAGATCTGGAACACCGGCGCACTCGTGCGTCTGAGGAGACGCGGACTGCGAACTGCTCTTCCTGGGATCTTCCTTTCCAATGTACGCTCACTCAGGAATAAGATAGACGAGCTGGCCCTGATGAGAAGCATGAACAGAGACTTTGCCTCCTCCTGTGTCTTATGTTTTACGGAGTCGTGGCTCTGTGAGGACATCCCGGACAGCGCGCTCAAGCTGGAGGGCTTTCATCTGCTGTGCGCGGACCGGCAGGCCTCTCTCTCTGGTAAGACCAAAGGTGGAGGTGTCTGCTTCTACATTAATAGTGGCTGGTGCACAGATGTAACAGTGATTGCTCAGCACTGCTCTTCCTCTCTGGAATATCTTTTTATTCACTGCAAACCGTTTTATTCTCCGCGGGAGTTTGCTTCATTCATCCTGGCCGCTGTTTACATCCCGCCAGATGCGGATGCGCAGGCAGCTCAGTGCGCACTCGCGGAGCAGATACTGCACATGGAGCGGACATTCCCGGACTCTCTCATCATTGCTCTTGGGGACTTTAACAAAGCCAATCTGAGCCATGAGCTTCCCAAATACAAGCAGTATATTAAATGCCCGACCAGAGAGGAGAGGACATTAGACCACTGTTACAGCACGATCAGCAGGGCCTATCGTGCGGTGCCCCGCGCTTCACTCGGACTTTCTGACCACGTCATGATCCACCTAATCCCCGCGTACAGACAGAGGCTGAAGCTCTCCAAACCTGTCGTGAGGACCAAAAAACTGTGGAGCAACGAGGCTGTGGAGGAGCTTCGCACGTGTTTGGAGTCTATAGACTGGGACACAATGAAGGCTGCTTCTAACAGCTTGGACGAGTTTACGGACACTGTCACCTCCTATATCCACTTCTGTGAGGACAGCATTGTGCCATCACGCACCAGGGTGAGTTATAACAATGACAAACCCTGGTTTACTCCTAAACTCAAAAAGCTGTGGCTGGAAAAGAGAAAGGCGTTCAGAAGCGGAGACAGGGACTGCTACAGAGAGGCCAAGTACAGGTTCACTAAAGAAGTGGACATTGCTAAACACCAGCACTCTGAGAAGATGCAGCAGCAGATCTCAGAGAATGACTCGGCCTCTGTGTGGAAAGGTTTTAGGAATATCACCAACTACAAGCCTAAAACCCCCCACTCCACTGATGACTTGCTCTTGGCCAACACCCTTAACGACTTTTACTGCCGTTTTGACGAGCCATCAGGCAGCCTTCACACCTCCAACGGCCCCAACAATAGAGACACTTTGGACACTCATTCCCCCACCTCTCCCCCCTCCATAGAGCCATCACCACCTTCAAACACTTCACCTACAACACCCCCCTCCTCACCCCACACAAAAGAGGATTTCACACCACCTCCTCCCACCACAACTCTTCATATTCATGAAGCAGGTGTGAGGAAGCAGTTTAAGAGTCTGAATGCTCGAAAAGCTCCCGGCCCAGACGGTGTGTCTCCTGCCACCCTCAGACACTGTGCAAACGAGCTGGCCCCAGTGTTTTCTGGCATTTTCAACTCCTCACTGCAGGCATGTCATGTGCCTGCCTGCTTCAAGTCCTCTACCATAATCCCTGTCCCCAAGAAACCTAGGATCATTGGGCTAAATGACTACAGACCTGTGGCTCTGACACCTGTGGTCATGAAGTCATTTGAGCGCCTGGTTCTCTCCTATCTCAAGACCCTCACGGCCCCCCTCCTGGACCCCCTGCAGTTTGCATACAGAGCCAACAGGTCTGTAGATGACGCCATCAACATGGCTCTACACTTCATCCTGCAGCATCTGGACTCCCCAGGAACCTACGCCAGGATCCTGTTTGTGGACTTCAGCTCTGCGTTCAACACCATCCTTCCAGACCATCTCCAAGGCAAGCTTTCCCAGATGAATGTGCCTGATCCCATCTGCCGGTGGATCACTGACTTCCTGACGGACAGGAAGCAGCATGTGAGGCTGGGAAAGAATGTCTCGGACTCCCAGACCATCAGCACCGGCTCCCCTCAGGGCTGTGTTCTTTCTCCTCTGCTCTTCTCCCTGTATACCAACTGCTGCACCTCCACCCACCAGTCTGTCAAGCTAATCAAGTTTGCAGATGACACCACCGTTATTGGACTCATCTCGGACGGGGATGAGTCTGCCTACAGGAGGGAGGTTGAACGTCTGGTGTCCTGGTGCAGCCACAACAACCTGGTGCTGAATGCCCAGAAGACAGTGGAGATTATTGTGGACTTCAGGAAGCACACAGCTCCACTCCCCCCCATCATCCTGACTGACACCCCCATCACCTCTGTGGACTCATTCCGCTTCCTGGGTACCACCATCACCCAGGACCTGAAGTGGGAGCCCACCATCACCTCCGTCATTAAGAAAGCCCAGCAGAGGATGTACTTCCTGAGGCAGCTGAAGAAATTCAACCTGCCAACACGGACGATGATGCAATTCTACACTGCAATCATCGAGTCCATCCTCACCTCCTCCATCACCGTGTGGTACGCTGGAGCCACTATCAGGGACAAACAGAGACTGCAGCGTGTTGTGCGCTCTGCTGAGAAGGTGATTGGCTGCAGACTCCCATCTCTGCAGGACCTGTACACCTCCAGGACACTGGGGCGTGCAGCTCGGATCTCAGCTGACCCTTCTCACCCTGGACACAGTCTGTTTGACCTGCTCCCCTCAGGCAGGAGGCTCCGGTCCATTCGCACCAGAACCTCTCGCCATAAGAACAGTTTCTTCCCCTCTGCTGTTGGACACATGAACAATAACCATATGACTGTTCCCACCACTAACACATGACCCTACGCTGTGTTCACTGCATCATTCCATGTTTGGCACTGATCACCACCTGCACTCATGTATATATCATGTATATATCTATCTACTTAGCACTTTTAATTCTTATTCTTATTTTTATTTTCATGTCTATTTAAGCGTAATTTATGACAGTATGTTTGCACTTAAGCACCGCAGCAATTTCCTAATGTTGTAAACCTGCTCAACATTTGGCAATAAAACCCTTTCTGATTCTGTCTGTGAAGGTTCTCAGTCATCCAGGTCATCATAGTCAAAGGAGCTTGCAAAGAAAAGCGTCTGGACTTCTTTAAGTTACTTGAAGACGTTTCACCTCTCATACATTCAATGTGGTGTATGCTGTACAGTGCAGCGAGGAATGCCCAGACCTCTACATTGGAGAGACCAAACAGCCACTTCACAAGCGCATGGCAGAACACAGAAGAGCCACCTCCACAGGACAAGACTCAGCAGTCCATCTGCATCTTAAGGATAAAGGACACTCTTTCGAGGATGCCAATGTTCACATTTTGGACAGAGAGGACAGATGGTTTGAAAGAGGAGTGAAAGAAGCCATCTATGTCCACTGTGAGCGACCATCTTTGAACAGAGGCGGGGGTTTACGACACCAACTCTCTGCCATCTACAATCCAGTTTTGAGATCCCTTCCCAGACGCCTTAACGCCCACTCACATCCTGGGCCATCTGACCTCAGGAATTCGCATGATAAGGTGGGGCCAGGTTTCACAATGAACACACCCGAAACTCTGGCTGATTGGGACCCACACCCAGTTTCACACCTTGGCTCAGGCGATTAGAGGATCATCAGGGGGTCCTTTTGTCCCTCTGTGGGGGGATACTCCCACTAGGTTTATATCTGGGACTCTCCACCATTTGACCTTAGAACTGAAGAAGCTTCTCGGATGAGAGGTGAAACGTCTTCAAGTAACTTAAAGAAGTCCAGACGCTTTTCTTTGCAAGCTCCTTTGACCCTTTCTGATTCTGATTCTGATTCTGAAAAGAAAAGAGACAGAGATGTGTGTTTTCTGTTAATACCATAATTGCAGTCATCTTAAACAAACATGACATTTCTTTGGCACGATTGCTTTTTCGCTGATTTGAAACTTTAATGTGTGGTACAACAATTCTTCTAGTTAAATAATTCTACAAGAATTATTTAACAGAGGATAGAAAAAAAATACATTGTGTCAAGTTCCCTGGTTAAATGGGCTGTCTGTGTAAAAAGCATAAATGGCTGTTTGTCTTGGTGTATTGGTCTTTTGCCAGCATGGCAAACTAGATCAGTCTGCTGGGACATCTGATTTTAGGACAATCACTTGCTTTTCCAAAGGACACTGACAACCAGACATTAGATGCCACAGCCCTGGCCCACGGTATCCCCCCCCCCCCCCCCCCCCCCATGCATGCGGTGGGCCTTCTGTAGAAAGAGAGCAGCTTAATGAAGGTGACAAGGTGAAAATAGGATGATTGATGTGCCGGTGCTGTGAGGGCATGTATAACACCACCTACCCAAGTGTTGAATATAAGGAGGCTTTGAAGAATCTACAATAATTGTGTGTTGTTTGTACATGAATCACAATGTGTTACTTCAGAGGTGTGATGTTTTCAGGGGTTTTTTTCTGCGCTGCAGAAAATTGTAAAACTACTGTGAACTTGGTGGATCTGTCCAGATCTTTGACTGGAAACTATTTCTATGAATGAGTGGTTCAAAAATGTGTAAGTGAAAAGCTGCCATATTTCAGGTCCCAAAGTCAAATGAACACTGAGGGATCACTGAGAGCTAAAAACGGTCTAACTTCTTTCATCTTTAATAAAATGATCAGTGTTGCTGCTTTACCAGGTTTAACAACTAAGTTTAACATCCAGGCATCCATGAAAACAGAGTTTATTCAATTTAACTGAGTTAGAGGTTAGCAGGAAGTTAGCTCGCTAGTTTCCACCTAAACATGATCATCATAATCAGTGTTACTAATTCATACACTGCTTTATCATCTAGACTTTTTGTCTCATCCAGCACCATGATCAGGTCCAGTTTTTATTTCATCTTTGATTTTTCAGCTGCTGTGCCTGAGCAGCCTCCCAGAGACCCTTTGTTGCAGTTAGTCTTCCTCCAGATGTCATGGTCCTGGGCCATGTTGGCCCAGTATTCTTAGTTTTCATGTATTTTTGTATTTTGTTCCTTATTTAGGCCATGCTTCCTGGGTTGCCCTGTTACGTTGTTCCTTATGTGTTTTCCCCTTGTGACTCTTACCCCCTGTGTGCCCCTCTGTGTATTTGAGCCCTCGTCTCTCCTTGTGTTTTATTCCATGTTTTCCCCAGCCCGTTATGTCTGTGTTCTCCCCGTGCTCTCTCTCCTCCTGTCTGAACCTCTGTGTACTTCCTGTTTGACTTTGACAGTCTCTCGTCAGTATGCGTCATGTTGTGTTCACTCCTGCCCTGTCTCCTTACGATTATCTGTGTCAGCTGTGTTCCCCGTGTGCTCCCACTTCCCTCGTTAACCCTCTGTGTATTTATGTGCATGTCTCCCTCAGTTCAGTGTCGCGTCGTCAATGTCTCCTCCCCGAACCTGTGTGTCTTTCTGTGTTCCCTCGGTCTTCTGTTAGCATTCCCAGTTTAGTTCTGTTTCTTTGTGAAGCCTGCAATAAAGCAGTGATTTTGAGTTCAGCTTTTCGTCTCCGTGAGTTTTGCGTTTGGGTCCTCTTCTGCCTCCACACAGCCAGTTCATGACACCAGAAGCCATCTGGCTGCTTGATCCAGCTCTGGCTGCTGCACCGGGAAAGAGCAGTGAGGAGGTGGATTGATAAATGAAATTCATGACAAAAATTCATAATGGACTTTTTCCATTTAGGAATAATAAAAATCAGCTTTGTCATGGGCAGTAATCCGATTACTTTTTTCAAGTAACGAGTAAAGTAAGGGATTACTATTGCAAAAACGGTAATTAGATTACCATTACTCTCCCGTAGGAACGCTGCGTTACTAAAACCGTGATTTTTTTTTGCGAGAATGTCTCATGACAGTGACATAAGCGAGTGCGACGTTTGTGACAACAGCTGTGTGCAGATCAACAATGGATAATATATCGAGTGCGGGAGAGAGTATGAGCGTGCAGCGTTTAAAGCGTGGAAGTACTGACCTTACTTTGAGTTTGATTCCATAAAAAGTTACAAAAACATTAGTGTCCGTTGTGCGTGGGAAGAAAACTTCTTTTTACAGCGAAAAAAACCCCCTAAACTTCCAAGCAAGCACCGAGTGCGCTACCACGTAATGGGAAATTCACAGAGAAACTCGCGGATTCTTCAACTGACCGCTGCGGCAAACCTGCAGCAGGGTAAACCTCCGCCTATCCTACTCCTGCTTTACAGGTGAAAATAGAGCAAAAGGACCGCTAGTCTTTGACTTTATTTATTTTCTGCTGTGTTTTACTTGCATCTATTTGAAAGCGTGAGTGTAAACACAAAAAATATTTTATTTTATGTGCTGGAATGTGCAGAAAATAGGTTTAAATGTTAAACAATTTTCTTCCAGTCAGAGAATGTTGCATATAATTAAATTTTTGCTTGATGCATATAGTTAAAAGGTTAAAACTAATAAAACAAGTTTTAAAAAGAGACTTTTCCATTTGATTACATTTTGTATGATGGATTATGTAGAAAAAGTAGGATTGGGCTGAAAGATCTATCGTCTTATCACCTATTCAGGTTGTAAATCGTGTTTTTAAAAAGTAACTAAGTAACTAAGTAATTAAATACTTTTGAAAATGAGTAATCAGTAAAGTAACGGGATTACTTTTTTTGGGAAGTAATCAGTAATTAGTTACTGATTACTTTTTTCAAGTCACTTGACCAACACTGGTTGTTTGTACATGAATCACAATGTGTTACTTCAGAGGTGTGATGTTTATTTCATCTTTGATTTTTCAGCTGCTGTGCCTGAGCAGCCTCCCAGAGACCCTTTGTTGCAGTTAGTCTTCCTCCAGATGTCATGGTCCTGGGCCATGTTGGCCCAGTATTCTTAGTTTTCATGTATTTTTGTATTTTGTTCCTTATTTAGGCCATGCTTCCTGGGTTGCCCTGTTACGTTGTTCCTTATGTGTTTTCCCCTTGTGACTCTTACCCCCTGTGTGCCCCTCTGTGTATTTGAGCCCTCGTCTCTCCTTGTGTTTTATTCCATGTTTTCCCCAGCCCGTTATGTCTGTGTTCTCCCCGTGCTCTCTCTCCTCCTGTCTGAACCTCTGTGTACTTCCTGTTTTACTTTGACAGTCTCTCGTCAGTATGCGTCATGTTGTGTTCACTCCTGCCCTGTCTCGTTACGATTATCTGTGTCAGCTGTGTTCCCCGTGTGCTCCCACTTCCCTCGTTAACCCTCTGTGTATTTATGTGCATGTCTCCCTCAGTTCAGTGTCGCGTCGTCCATGTCTCCTCCCCGAACCTGTGTGTCTTTCTGTGTTCCCTCGGTCTTCTGTTAGCATTCCCAGTTTAGTTCTGTTTCTTTGTGAAGCCTGCAATAAAGCAGTGATTTTGAGTTCAGCTTTTCGTCTCCGTGAGTTTTGCGTTTGGGTCCTCTTCTGCCTCCACACAGCCAGTTCATGACACCAGAAGCCATCTGGCTGCTTGATCCAGCTCTGGCTGCTGCACCGGGAAAGAGCAGTGAGGAGGTGGATTGATAAATGAAATTCATAACAAAAATTCATAATGGACTTTTTCCATTTAGGAATAATAAAAATCAGCTTTCTTTTTAATTGCTATTAACTGACAGTCAGATAACCAGCTTTTAAAAACATATTCATAAACACTTTGCAGTCAACAAAATTTGCACAGAGGTTATAGATGAAATAAAAGTATCACGTGATTTCTAGGTGTGTTTATAACTCTGTTATTGTACATATTCTGTGTTATACATCATAATCATTCCAGTCTTTTTTTTTTTACTGATTTAATCTTTATAAAACTGTTATTTATTTATTTATTTTTGTGATTTCTGCTGCCCTATTGGTCTGGTCTCTCTTGAAAGTCTGAGAATGTGATATTCATAATAAAAGGATTTAAAAGTTTACTGCCAAAAAATGATTGCACTTCATAACAGAAATGTGCTAACTGGCTTGAAATAGATTGAAACTGTTATGAGATTGCTTCAGGGAGCAGACATGACACCGTCTTTTAGGTTTCGCCATCACTTTGTATTATGCGCACAACACCACCCTCCTCTGGCTTCCACATGAACTGCACCTTAAACATCAACTGTTTACAAATGTCATGACACAAACAAACGTTTCAATACCGTAAATCACTTTTTGGACTGCGATCACTTTTTGGCACAACATCGGCTCTGATAACATTTAAAGCGCATTGAAAAACTATTCTTTAACGCTAAAAATCCATTATCAATTGTAATTATTTATGTATTAATTTAAATTTCAGATATCATCTTCATTTTTGTAAACTGGTGAATTAATGATTTTTTAAAGAATTAAAACGACAAAGTTTGGCAATATATTTTTTGAAAAGGATGAATAAAACAGTAAAATAAAATGAGAAATATATATTTTTTTTTAAAAACTATGATAATTAGACGAACTTTATTTTAAATATATACAATTGATTTTCGGTGACACTGGGTGTCATGGTGATGATGACGTGTTTGAGTGCAGGTATAAAAGCAGGAGGCAAAATGGGAATTCGGGTTTCACGTTTGAGCGCAAACAGGAGCTTTTTCCCACTAGTGCTGTGAAAACTCGGATTTTTCAAACTACAGCTAACGTTTGAAAATCTTCAAGAAGGATTTGCAAAATGACTTCAAACTTCAGTCGCGAGATGCACCTGCTCTCCCTTTTCATTGAGGAGGTGCTAGATCAACGCTATGGTGAGTACAGCAGGCTAATATGTCAGAGTGCTAGCAAACAAATACAACTTAGATTTTTGTCTTTTATTGTTTGGAAGTAGGACTTCATGAGTGTTAACATTTAGGATGAGATGTTTCATACTTGAGTAACATCAATTTTAACGTGTGCCAGTACACTATAAAGATGGCGCCATGTTTTTTTTTAATTGCTAAGGCATTGGAGGACGCTGACGTCAGCGCGCGGGCCGTTTTTGCATGTAGAGGGTTTGAGTTGACATGTTTGGGCTGCTGGCGCTGAGTTATACGTGAAAGTTTCATAGATTGTGAATGTGTAAAGCTGGAGAATGGAGTTTTAAAAGTTCACAGAGTCGCTGGATGAGTTTGAGATTGAAACAGTGTGTGCCTGCAATAAGGAGGTGGGAGGTTTCTCACCTAAATGTAGCTGCTTTATTCTCAAAATATCGATGCTCAACTAATATGAAGATATTACTCCTTAATGTGAATGCGTATTAAAACCTCAGTGAAAGTCCATGCAGCCTTACACAACATGAAAACTTTTACCAGGTGAAAAATGTGAAGGCTTTCATAAACAATGAGTTCTGCTGGGAGCTTCTTACTGTTTGTGTGTGGAAGAGCTTATGATGATGTAAAGCCATGTCTGCACAATTTAAATTCAGGCTTTAATTTGTGTGATCACATGATTAACGTAGACCCACGCTTTGCTTTCTCGTAGCTGATCTGGTGAGTCCAGTCACTGCACCTCAGATGGTCCTCATTAACTTGAGGAACCGTGAACTGAGCAGGAGCCATCTGAACTCCATGTCCCACCTGGTCCTCACTCTTTACCATAACCTGGTGACTGGGTCCAAGGACTTTCCTTACATACCTTTTAAAGGATGGTTCCACCGGGACCTGGTGACGACACCATTTGTCGATGTGAGGCAGAGCCAGAGAGAGAACACCACTCCTTCTCCTCCTACGGACTCACCAGCTGGCATGATGCTGCCGCCTGCGGGCTCCAGCTCTCATCCACGCTTCCTGACTCCAGTTCTTCCAGAGAAAGCAGATCTTGCTGTGCTGAAGGCAGATCGGAGGAACTGTGTCCGCACCCTGACTGTCGACGGCCTCCCCATCACAAGAGTCATCTCCGCTGTTTACCGAACAGAGGACACTGAGATGAAGAACCGCTGGAGAGTAACAGACTACAGCGCGGACGGCAGAGTTCTCATTTCGGTGCTCTGCCGTTTTCTAAATATGTCGGCAAAGCGTGCTAAGAGGAAGGCGGAGGAAGAGAGCAGCATCCGGAGCCCGACTCAAGCAAGGAAGCGCTTGAGATTATAATATACAGTGAAGCATGTCGAACGTCAGCAAGCCTGAACAAAGTGGTAAGTAGTAAATAGTGCTTAAGGTTGTTTCTAAAATAATGTCCTAAAATATTTGAAAATTGTCGAGGTTTTAACTTTTATTCTTTCTTTTCTGCCTCTTGTTTCTAAAAGTCAGGAAAAAGAGTCACGCTGCGAAGAAACACCACACAGAAGATTTTCCCTCAGTAAAATGGTAAATATATTCATCTTGTTATGACGTTTGCTCACAATAACCAGGAGTGTTTCTGAAGCGATTCACTCTCATTTGGTGTTATTTGATCCAAAGACAACTGAGGGTCTTCAGAGCAGCGTGAACGGCCGTCACCTGAGAGCAAGACAGTCCTCGGGCCTTTGTGGTTCCCTCCAGGTACTCCAGCTTCATCCCACAGTCCAGAGAGATGCAGTTAGGTTGAATGTGAGTGTGAATGGTTGTCTGTTTCTCTGTGTTAGACTGACCTGTCCAGGTTGTACCCCCGCCTCTGGCCCCATAACAGCTGGGATGGCTCCAATCTTGAATTGGTGAAGCAGAAGAAATGGATGGAAGGATGATCCAAAGAGAAACATTGAAGGCCCTCTCACAAAAAAAGATAAGAACTCATTTTACACATTGTTGAAACATCCTGAAAGTTATTTGTTGTGTTTAGAAACTTGTTGAACTGTCATTAGAGTTTGTTTCGACTTGTTGTTCATTTCTTATTCGGTTCAGCTGTGTTTCTATGTGTCCTTAGTTCCCATAATCAGCCTCCTGTGTGTAAATATTGTGTCAGTCTCCCTTTGTCCCTTGTCAGAGTGTTAGTCTCCGTCCCCTCGTGTTTCCTTGCCTCAGTAGTTCTGTTTCCTACAGTTTTCCCCCAGTATAGGTTTTGGTTAGACTTTTTCAGTTCCCTTTGTCAGTCTTTGTATTTGGTATTTCCTCATCAGTCTCATCACTTTCCTCTCCAGAAAGAAAACAATAAAAAGACCTGAAGAGACGTCTATGCAAACGCTCTCATTGTGAAAGATAAGTATACATCCAACTAATCTGTGACTCTGTCACAGCTCTGATCAGCAATTCTTTCAGGTTTGTCTGTTTTGATGATGTTATTAATTATTATCCTTTATCCAGGATTTTCTCCTCCTTGAATCGCTACCTTATCGTGGTGGAGGGGTTTGTGTGTCCCAGGGATCCCAGGGGCTATGTTGTCTGGGGGCTTTTGCCCCCTGGTAGGGTCTCCCATGGCAAATTGGTCCTGGGTGAGGGACCAGACAAAGAGCGATTCAGAAGACCCTTATGAAAAGAATATCGAGGGAACAGTTTACCCTGCCCGGGATAGGGTTACCGGGGCCCCGCCCTGGAGCCAGGCCCGGGGAGGGTGCCCGAGGGCGAGCGTCTGGTGGCCGGGCCTTAGTCCATGGGGCCCGGCCGGGCACAGCCCGAAGAGGAGACATGGGCCCATCCTCCCGCAGGCCCACCACCCGCAGGAGGCGCCATAGGGGTCGGGTGCATTGTGTGCCGGGTGGCGGCCAGGAGCGGAGGCCCTGGCGGACCGACCCCCGGCTGCCAAGACTGGCAATAGGGACATGGAATGTCACCTCTCTGGTGGGGAAGGAGCCTGAGTTAGTGCGTGAGGTTGAGAGGTACCGGCTAGATATAGTCGGGCTAGGGCTGGGCGATATATCAAAAATTTATCGTTACCGAAATTTATGACTCTCATCGACGTCATTTTGCCCATGTCGGTAAATTCGGTATTTAAAAAAAAAGAAAAGGCATGTGCAGGTTGGCGATGTTCATGTCCCTTTAAGACGCTGTGCTACGTTACAGACTTGACGGGGTGTCAGGAAAAAGAGCCAAGATGAGAAGAAACACCACACAGAAGATTTTCCCTCAGTAAAATGGTAAATATATTCATCTTGTTATGACGTTTGCTCACAATAACCAGGAGTGTTCACGTTGTTCTGAAGTGATTCACTCTCATTTGGTGTTATTTGGTGTTTGTCTTTGAAAGGAGAGGAGCAGTAACGACACTGGGAGACAAACAACAGGATGATCCAAAGACAACTGAGAGTGTTCAGAGCAGCGTGAACGGCCGTCACCTGAGAGCAAGACAGTCCTCGGGCCTTTGTGGTTCCCTCCAGGTACTCCAGCTTCATCCCACAGTCCAGAGAGATGCAGTTAGGTTGAATGTGAGTGTGAATGGTTGTCTGTTTCTCTGTGTTAGACTGACCTGTCCAGGTTGTACCCCCGCCTCTGGCCCCATAACAGCTGGGATGGCTCCAATCTTGAATTGGATAAGCTGAAGAAATGGATGGAAGGATGATCCAAAGAGAAACATCAAAGGCCCTCTCACCAGCTTTCATTTATTAAATTTGTCTTTACTGAACGATTTCTGGTGTGTACTTGCGTTGATACTCAGACAACAGCTCGTCTTTCTGTTTGTGCTGGAAGATTCAGGCAAACACATATTACATATATAGATTGTTATATGACACAGTTTCACATTTAGTGCTATATGATAATGATAAGGTCCAGTTTAATAGTATTGCTAGTGTCTAATGAAATGAACACGTGATTTTCAGATCCAGCAAAGTGAATATTTTTCACTGTGGATAAATTACATGGAAACGTTTAATGAGTCATCAGCTATTTCACTACAAAGATGATGTGATTAAAGGTTCTCATACATGCAGGTCAGAAGTTTTGCTCCATCCTGGATGTTAAATGCTGATCAATGTTTACACATATCTGCACATTTCTAACAGCTCATTTCACAGGTCATCAGTCTCCTGACTGCATATGCAGAGTTTTATCATCACGTGTTCATGGCAGACAAACATAATTATGAATTCTTGTTTTAGTTCCATTCAGTCACTCAACATCAGGTGTCTGCTTGTCCTGAGCTGTGAGAACTACAGTGAGTTGCTTTCCTCTTTAGCTTAGTATTAATAAACCAGGTCGTAGGTGGGCACCTGCATCAAGGAGTCAAGAAGCATATTTTATTGTTTAATGGTGAAAACAATGGATTCTTGTTCATTTGTTTAATGGAAAGACTGAAAGTGCGGCCTGGTGTTGACTTACACTTATTCAAAGTGATGAAGTACCAACAGATACTAAAAGTCACAGCCTGAAACACGTCAACTGCTTTATTATTTCTAGTTATAAATAAACTGTCAGTTTATGGCCCCTGTGGCTCGATCAGGACCCTTCCGGGATGTGGAGATATTTATTATTTACTATAACTTGTGCTTATGTTGGTTTTTGCTGTGGTTTCGCTACTGTGTTTTTCTCTTTTTGCTTGTTTTTATTTTTCCAGCAGGTGATCAAACAGATTTTTAGTGTCTTCTCTCTCTTCTCCTATTTTTTTTGCTTTCCATCTCCTTCTGTTGAGCATCTTCCCAACTTCTCTTTTCTTCATCTTTCTCTTTCCCATCCCCCAGTCCTGTCCGTTCTGATTGTAATCATTTCAAAGAAAAGAAAGAAATAATAAAGAGCTAATACACTTTGACAATCAAGTGGACCAGTGTGGCAAAAGCTGTAATGATCCATTTGGGAAAATAAATCTGTTGGACTGGTAAACTAATATACGATAATAATACGGTATGAAAAATGGCAAACATGAGAATTCTGTGTGTTTTCCTTCTTATCTGCAGACTAACAGTCCACAGGTTTGGTGCTCAGACTCTGATTTGTTCCCTGGAGATGGAGGAGAGAGAGCACAGAGGACAGCAAGGTGGAGGAGTGAAGGAGAAGGTGGTGCAGCTCAGTGTCCAATCAGGAGTGAGCATCTCTATATATGTATATAGAATATATATATTTCAAGTTTTTGTTTTGAGTTTTTGTTGTTTTTTATTTTTTAAAGCAAACACTAAAACTGTCACCCACACCTCTGAAGATAAAGATAACTAATCATAAATAAAGGGAATATTATGATGATGAGGACACTATCAGAGGTAGTTCAGGGAACTGTTATACTTCAGATACCAGAAAAATCGTTTTTCTTTTCTTGTTTTTTTGGCTTGACTTCATGGTAGGCAAAATGAAGAAGAGTGCTTGATTGCGCCTAAGTAAGTAAAAGCTGCATGGCAAAACAACACACACCTTCACTGCAGATGCATGCACAGAAACCAGTATTTTTTGTATCTTAAATATTAAGTAGTGTGTGTACAGTAGTCAATATAATGGGATGTGTCCTAAAGCAGCGAAAGAAGAACTGACTTCTTACAGCAATTTGCAATATTTAGGATTTTATTGAACACTTTTACCTTTCAACATTTGTAACATTAGTGAGTAATGAAGCATTGCAGAATAAATAAAATAAAATACTAAAAGTCCGTTATTACACTCTTAAATCCTACTACTTATTCCTGCGTCTTTTGTGATCTTACAAAGCTTCAAATGACGCGTCGACTATTAAATTAGTCATCGACGATTTTGATAGTCACCGTAATCGTGACTCCTCGTGAACAAATATAGACACACTAATATTTCACCAGTGTTGTAACATCACATGTCGTTAGCATGGGTAAGAGAACGAAATCAATACCTCAGATGGAAGCACCTTGACTGGGTTACTTCAACATCACTGGGTGACATGTCACTTTGATGCACCGACAGTGGAATTATAGTTCAGGTGACCTGCATGCCTTTGCACTCTAAAGACACTAGAGCACCTAAAGGACGCATGGAAACATCAAGTGATACACAGATAAGACTGTTGCACAGAAATATGCAGTATCTGCACACTGTAACATGTTTAGTTGCTTTACTCAAGAGCCTGACTTCAGATGAATGACTCTGACAATCTAATTTTTCTTGCAGATTGAATGCACCTTCTGTGGGAAGTGGTACCACACAGTGTGTGTGGACTTCCCCTCTGCAGAAGGCGACTACAAATGTTGTGGTTGCTAAATAAACAGAAAAAATTGATCCCTGTTGTCTTTGCTTACTGATTGTTTTTAGTGTTGACAATCCACATTGCTGGGATTGCATCTTTCAACATGTTTGTGGGTAGATCTGGATGTACCAGGGGTAAGTGTAGCCACTCAGCCTCTACTCAATGTGATCATAGCAGCAGGTGCAGATGTGTCACAAGTTAATCTAGTAGTAGGCTGTGGTATTTGGCCACAGGTGGCAGCAGTGGACTGACCTCCATTGGAGACTGCTCCAGCTGCTATGTGATAGTGTATCTGCTACAAATTGAAGATCATATGGAAGTTTTGGAAATTAACCCTTGTATTATGTTGACAAACAAAAAGGTGACATTGATTTTGTTGCGGGTCATTTTGACCCGTACTGTGTAAATCCACTCAGAATTGTCAAGAAACTGCAATAAAACAATAGCAACTTTATTTTCCATCAGATAAACATGTAGAACACAGACATACAACAGTTAGACTTTCCATAACTATTTTAGGAACCATTTGGTAAAGGTTTTTCGTTCTTATACACACACACACACACACACATTTCTTTTGAACTTGCCCAACGTTCTCAGTTTTTCAATGCTCAACATTTTCGATTTTGTCCACGTGATGGACAGAATGTAACTGTGTGCTTTCTGCAGGTGTACTTCTTGCATTTCTCACACAAAATGCTTGTTTTAAAACAGGAATCTTCCTAACTAAGATTTAAAACAAAAGATTTCTACGTCCCCTCCAGTCTCAAAAACAGATGACAAACCAATCGACACACCTGAGTCACTGACTTTCTTAAATCCACTCACTCTCACTGGCTCTGTTCATTACTAATCACTGTGTAACTGCTGTGAATTCACAGTAACTGCCATCTCCTTACAAATGTTCATTAGATTAACCACACTTATACAGACTTGTATATAACTACCAACTCTCCAGCCATGTTGATGGATTGCCTATATTGGCTGGAAATATTCATTTCCAGAGAAAAGACACAGATAGACTCTGCTTACAGGATGTGATGTGACAACACTAATGAAATATTGATGTGTTATATTTGTCCAAGGCGTATTTCATTGTTATGGGAAAAGAGAATATTAAAATCATGATGACCAATTGGAGTGGTGATTTCTATGACTTTGTATATATAATTTGGAATGTTGTACAAATGTAGGCCAATAAGAAATATATGATATCATTTCATTCTTTTCAAAGGTTTATTTGCATGACGCACAGACAGACACAATTGAAAGGTACAAATGTGTTGTGCATGAAACGAATTCATACGTGCTGCAGATGTGTGTCACAAGTTGATCTGGCTGTAGGCTGTGGCACTTGGCCAGAGGTGGATGTAGCCCAGATGAAAAAATCATATTTACTCTTTATTTTAACTGTCCACATCAACAAGCGTCATATTTCCTATGACCATTGAATGCACCTCTCAGTTCACCCCACGTGAGGGCACCTAGCTCAGCGACCAATCAGAGCCTACCCAGGCCGCATTGACCCTGTCAGCCAGGAAGTGAGGTGAAGGTGCATGGTGCTCCCGGGTTTTTTCTCATCTCAGCAAGAGGAGTGGAGGCATCTGCTACTCAAACCGAGAAATCCACGGACAAAAGAGAGGAAAAACTCAGAATTGAGAGGAAGGAAAGCCAGCCTACTTACCTGCTGGAAGTCCGGAGTCGAGTGGCTGGATGAAGGAGAGAAGCAACGTCGGTAAGACGAGTGTTATTCCGACAGAAAAAACTTGTAGAGACTTACCGTCGTGATCACGCTAATGCTAGCTCGGTGTCTCACAGGCTAACCACTCACCTTTCATCCGGAGAGCTGCTGCAATTCTGACACCATTGTGTGTTGGGCTTTTGTGAAACAGAGCAACGGTGAGCAACATGTTCTTAGCCGCTCTAAAGCTAATTTTTGTCAGTTCATTGTGAGTTTAAAGTAATCTAGAGGGTAATTTTTAGTGCATTTCTCTCTCACGAATAAGCCTATAGTGTGGAGAAATTAAGCACACTGCTTTAATGCCTCTGAACTGAACTCACATGTATATTTTGTTGCTTATTTGCACATAGTTCTGAATTTGTTATGGTGTATTGTATTTTGAATGTCAATGGTTACTTACCATAAGTATTGTTTAATTAATGTTTACATGAATAGAGAAATATTTGAGCAACTTAGATGTTTAGTTCTCATATTTGATATACTTGAAAATTGAATGTTGTACAACATAACTGTGAGATTTGATAAGATTTAAGATGTTGATGCAATGAATATGAGGTTGATGCAATATTTTGATTTTGTATTTTAACCTTAAACAATGCATCTGAAACAGACTGATTAGAATGTACATTTTATGACCTGGATTATAGGTCAGGTTTTTGGAGAGGACAGAAAAGTCCAAGGACCAGGACGATATTCTGGTTGTGATAGATGGCGAGCCAACCACTTTGAGGACGATCTACCCCAAAGAAGATACACACCCACACACTCATACATTCCAGTTACACTCACAAGGACCTTTGAAGTTGGCTATCGCCAGCTTAACTCTAAATTCTTAAAGGGCCCCAACAAATACTTTTATTTTGTTTGAGTGTGCACACTATTTATTTTATTTTATACTTTATCTGTACAAATTGGACAAATACCTGTTATACCTTGTAACAATACAAGAGTGGCTACTCAAAAGTTAACATTGTGTCCAGGTCATTATTGCTGCTCAATACTTTGGCTCCATGCGAATTTGGTGTCTTCTGATTCTGGCCAGGGTCTTATTACGAGCCCAAGTAATTATTGCGCTGTAATTCACCTTTGTACCTTAAAGTTGGTTACATGGAGCTGGTTGACTCAAGTCCATGTTAGTGCACAAAGTAAACTGCTCGCTTTAGTTGTGAAGCAAAAACGCTGAAACCGGAGAAATAAAACGTGCGAGGGGAACGATAACGACGACAAGAGTCTCCCGATCGTTTACTCTTGCTGTCCTGTGAACAACATCGGCGTGGTGTTAATTGTTTGCTGTTTTCGCGATCGCATCGCGCATGAGGATATCACCAGGTAAACTCGCCACATTTTTAAACATTTTGTTGTTCAACAGCATCAAGACTGACGGAGTGTGTTTGAGATAACCTCACAAGTGTCACAGATGACACATTTGGCGTTTTTTTTGCTGGCTTGTCGGTAGCAGCTCCTGAAACGCAAGACTGCCACACATCTGTTCGACCAACGCCAGTTGATCTAAACGCCAGTAGATCTGGAACACCGGCGCACTCGTGCGTCTGAGGAGACGCGGACTGCGAACTGCTCTTCCTGGGATCTTCCTTTCCAATGTACGCTCACTCAGGAATAAGATAGACGAGCTGGCCCTGATGAGAAGCATGAACAGAGACTTTGCCTCCTCCTGTGTCTTATGTTTTACGGAGTCGTGGCTCTGTGAGGACATCCCGGACAGCGCGCTCAAGCTGGAGGGCTTTCATCTGCTGTGCGCGGACCGGCAGGCCTCTCTCTCTGGTAAGACCAAAGGTGGAGGTGTCTGCTTCTACATTAATAGTGGCTGGTGCACAGATGTAACAGTGATTGCTCAGCACTGCTCTTCCTCTCTGGAATACCTTTTTATTCACTGCAAACCGTTTTATTCTCCGCGGGAGTTTGCTTCATTCATCCTGGCCGCTGTTTACATCCCGCCAGATGCGGATGCGCAGGCAGCTCAGTGCGCACTCGCGGAGCAGATACTGCACATGGAGCGGACATTCCCGGACTCTCTCATCATTGCTCTTGGGGACTTTAACAAAGCCAATCTGAGCCATGAGCTTCCCAAATACAAGCAGTATATTAAATGCCCGAGCAGAGAGGAGAGGACATTAGACCACTGTTACAGCACGATCAGCGGGGCCTATCGTGCGGTGCCCCGCGCTTCACTCGGACTTTCTGACCACGTCATGATCCACCTAATCCCCGCGTACAGACAGAGGCTGAAGCTCTCCAAACCTGTCGTGAGGACCAAAAAACTGTGGAGCAACGAGGCTGTGGAGGAGCTTCGCACGTGTTTGGAGTCTACAGACTGGGACACAATGAAGGCTGCTTCTAACAGCTTGGACGAGTTTACGGACACTGTCACCTCCTATATCCACTTCTGTGAGGACAGCATTGTGCCATCACGCACCAGGGTGAGTTATAACAATGACAAACCCTGGTTTACTCCTAAACTCAAAAAGCTGTGGCTGGAAAAGAGAAAGGCGTTCAGAAGCGGAGACAGGGACTGCTACAGAGAGGCCAAGTACAGGTTCACTAAAGAAGTGGACATTGCTAAACACCAGCACTCTGAGAAGATGCAGCAGCAGATCTCAGAGAATGACTCGGCCTCTGTGTGGAAAGGTTTTAGGAATATCACCAACTACAAGCCTAAAACCCCCCACTCCACTGATGACTTGCTCTTGGCCAACACCCTTAACGACTTTTACTGCCGTTTTGACGAGCCATCAGGCAGCCTTCACACCTCCAACGGCCCCAACAATAGAGACACTTTGGACACTCATTCCCCCACCTCTCCCCCCTCCATAGAGCCATCACCACCTTCAAACACTTCACCTACAACACCCCCCTCCTCACCCCACACAAAAGAGGATTTCACACCACCTCCTCCCACCACAACTCTTCATATTCATGAAGCAGGTGTGAGGAAGCAGTTTAAGAGTCTGAATGCTCGAAAAGCTCCCGGCCCAGACGGTGTGTCTCCTGCCACCCTCAGACACTGTGCAAACGAGCTGGCCCCAGTGTTTTCTGGCATTTTCAACTCCTCACTGCAGGCATGTCATGTGCCTGCCTGCTTCAAGTCCTCTACCATAATCCCTGTCCCCAAGAAACCTAGGATCACTGGGCTAAATGACTACAGACCTGTGGCTCTGACACCTGTGGTCATGAAGTCATTTGAGCGCCTGGTTCTCTCCTATCTCAAGACCCTCACGGCCCCCCTCCTGGACCCCCTGCAGTTTGCATACAGAGCCAACAGGTCTGTAGATGACGCCATCAACATGGCTCTACACTTCATCCTGCAGCATCTGGACTCCCCAGGAACCTACGCCAGGATCCTGTTTGTGGACTTCAGCTCTGCGTTCAACACCATCCTTCCAGACCATCTCCAAGGCAAGCTTTCCCAGATGAATGTGCCTGATCCCATCTGCCGGTGGATCACTGACTTCCTGACGGACAGGAAGCAGCATGTGAGGCTGGGAAAGAATGTCTCGGACTCCCGGACCATCAGCACCGGCTCCCCTCAGGGCTGTGTTCTTTCTCCTCTGCTCTTCTCCCTGTATACCAACTGCTGCACCTCCACCCACCAGTCTGTCAAGCTAATCAAGTTTGCAGATGACACCACCGTTATTGGACTCATCTCGGACGGGGATGAGTCTGCCTACAGGAGGGAGGTTGAACGTCTGGTGTCCTGGTGCAGCCACAACAACCTGGTGCTGAATGCCCAGAAGACAGTGGAGATTATTGTGGACTTCAGGAAGCACACAGCTCCACTCCCCCCCATCATCCTGACTGACACCCCCATCACCTCTGTGGACTCATTCCGCTTCCTGGGTACCACCATCACCCAGGACCTGAAGTGGGAGCCCACCATCACCTCCGTCATTAAGAAAGCCCAGCAGAGGATGTACTTCCTGAGGCAGCTGAAGAAATTCAACCTGCCAACACGGACGATGATGCAATTCTACACTGCAATCATCGAGTCCATCCTCACCTCCTCCATCACCGTGTGGTACGCTGGAGCCACTATCAGGGACAAACAGAGACTGCAGCGTGTTGTGCGCTCTGCTGAGAAGGTGATTGGCTGCAGACTCCCATCTCTGCAGGACCTGTACACCTCCAGGACACTGGGGCGTGCAGCTCGGATCTCAGCTGACCCTTCTCACCCTGGACACAGTCTGTTTGACCTGCTCCCCTCAGGCAGGAGGCTCCGGTCCATTCGCACCAGAACCTCTCGCCATAAGAACAGTTTCTTCCCCTCTGCTGTTGGACACATGAACAATAACCATATGACTGTTCCCACCACTAACACATGACCCTACGCTGTGTTCACTGCATCATTCCATGTTTGGCACTGATCACCACCTGCACTCATGTATATATCATGTATATATCTATCTACTTAGCACTTTTAATTCTTATTCTTATTTTTATTTTCATGTCTATTTAAGCGTAATTTATGACAGTATGTTTGCACTGAAGCACCGCAGCAATTTCCTAATGTTGTAAACCTGCTCAACATTTGGCAATAAAACCCTTTCTGATTCTGATTCTGATTCTGAAAAGAAAAGAGACAGAGATGTGTGTTTTCTGTTAATACCATAATTGCAGTCATCTTAAACAAACATGACATTTCTTTGGCACGATTGCTTTTTCGCTGATTTGAAACTTTAATGTGTGGTACAACAATTCTTCTAGTTAAATAATTCTACAAGAATTATTTAACAGAGGATAGAAAAAAAATACATTGTGTCAAGTTCCCTGGTTAAATGGGCTGTCTGTGTAAAAAGCATAAATGGCTGTTTGTCTTGGTGTATTGGTCTTTTGCCAGCATGGCAAACTAGATCAGTCTGCTGGGACATCTGATTTTAGGACAATCACTTGCTTTTCCAAAGGACACTGACAACCAGACATTAGATGCCACAGCCCTGGCCCACGGTATCCCCCCCCCCCTCCCCCCCATGCATGCGGTGGGCCTTCTGTAGAAAGAGAGCAGCTTAATGAAGGTGACAAGGTGAAAATAGGATGATTGATGTGCCGGTGCTGTGAGGGCATGTATAACACCACCTACCCAAGTGTTGAATATAAGGAGGCTTTGAAGAATCTACAATAATTGTGTGTTGTTTGTACATGAATCACAATGTGTTACTTCAGAGGTGTGATGTTTTCAGGGGTTTTTTCTGCGCTGCAGAAAATTGTAAAACTACTGTGAACTTGGTGGATCTGTCCAGATCTTTGACTGGAAACTATTTCTATGAATGAGTGGTTCAAAAATGTGTAAGTGAAAAGCTGCCATATTTCAGGTCCCAAAGTCAAATGAACACTGAGGGATCACTGAGAGCTAAAAACGGTCTAACTTCTTTCATCTTTAATAAAATGATCAGTGTTGCTGCTTTACCAGGTTTAACAATTAAGTTTAACATCCAGGCATCCATGAAAACAGAGTTTATTCAATTTAACTGAGTTAGAGGTTAGCAGGAAGTTAGCTCGCTAGTTTCCACCTAAACATGATCATCATAATCAGTGTTACTAATTCATACACTGGTTTATCATCTAGACTTTTTGTCTCATCCAGCACCATGATCAGGTCCAGTTTTTATTTCATCTTTGATTTTTCAGCTGCTGTGCCTGAGCAGCCTCCCAGAGACCCTTTGTTGCAGTTAGTCTTCCTCCAGATGTCATGGTCCTGGGCCATGTTGGCCCAGTATTCTTAGTTTTCATGTATTTTTGTATTTTGTTCCTTATTTAGGCCATGCTTCCTGGGTTGCCCTGTTACGTTGTTCCTTATGTGTTTTCCCCTTGTGACTCTTACCCCCTGTGTGCCCCTCTGTGTATTTGAGCCCTCGTCTCTCCTTGTGTTTTATTCCATGTTTTCCCCAGCCCGTTATGTCTGTGTTCTCCCCGTGCTCTCTCTCCTCCTGTCTGAACCTCTGTGTACTTCCTGTTTTACTTTGACAGTCTCTCGTCAGTATGCGTCATGTTGTGTTCACTCCTGCCCTGTCTCGTTACGATTATCTGTGTCAGCTGTGTTCCCCGTGTGCTCCCACTTCCCTCGTTAACCCTCTGTGTATTTATGTGCATGTCTCCCTCAGTTCAGTGTCGCGTCGTCAATGTCTCCTCCCCGAACCTGTGTGTCTTTCTGTGTTCCCTCGGTCTTCTGTTAGCATTCCCAGTTTAGTTCTGTTTCTTTGTGAAGCCTGCAATAAAGCAGTGATTTTGAGTTCAGCTTTTCGTCTCCGTGAGTTTTGCGTTTGGGTCCTCTTCTGCCTCCACACAGCCAGTTCATGACACCAGAAGCCATCTGGCTGCTTGATCCAGCTCTGGCTGCTGCACCGGGAAAGAGCAGTGAGGAGGTGGATTGATAAATGAAATTCATAACAAAAATTCATAATGGACTTTTTCCATTTAGGAATAATAAAAATCAGCTTTCTTTTTAATTGCTATTAACTGACAGTCAGATAACCAGCTTTTAAAAACATATTCATAAACACTTTGCAGTCAACAAAATTTGCACAGAGGTTATAGATGAAATAAAAGTATCACGTGATTTCTAGGTGTGTTTATAACTCTGTTATTGTACATATTCTGTGTTATACATCATAATCATTCCAGTCTTTTTTTTTTTTTTTTACTGTTTTAATCTTTATAAAACTGTTATTTATTTATTTATTTTTGTGATTTCTGCTGCCCTATTGGTCTGGTCTCTCTTGAAAGTCTGAGAATGTGATATTCATAATAAAAGGATTTAAAAGTTTACTGCCAAAAAATGATTGCACTTCATAACAGAAATGTGCTAACTGGCTTGAAATAGATTGAAACTGTTATGAGATTGCTTCAGGGAGCAGACATGACACCGTCTTTTAGGTTTCGCCATCACTTTGTATTATGCGCACAACACCACCCTCCTCTGGCTTCCACATGAACTGCACCTTAAACATCAACTGTTTACAAATGTCATGACACAAACAAACGTTTCAATACCGTAAATCACTTTTTGGACTGCGATCACTTTTTGGCACAACATCGGCTCTGATAACATTTAAAGCGCATTGAAAAACTATTCTTTAACGCTAAAAATCCATTATCAATTGTAATTATTTATGTATTAATTTAAATTTCAGATATCGATCTTCATTTTTGTAAACTGGTGAATTAATGATTTTTTAAAGAATTAAAACGACAAAGTTTGGCAATATATTTTTTGAAAAGGATGAATAAAACAGTAAAATAAAATGAGAAATATATATATATTTTTAAAAACTATGATAATTAGACGAACTTTATTTTAAATATATACAATTGATTTTTGGTGACACTGGGTGTCATGGTGATGATGACGTGTTTGAGTGCAGGTATAAAAGCAGGAGGCAAAATGGGAATTCGGGTTTCACGTTTGAGCGCAAACAGGAGCTTTTTCCCACTAGTGCTGTGAAAACTCGGATTTTTCAAACTACAGCTAACGTTTGAAAATCTTCAAGAAGGATTTGCAAAATGACTTCAAACTTCAGTCGCGAGATGCACCTGCTCTCCCTTTTCATTGAGGAGGTGCTAGATCAACGCTATGGTGAGTACAGCAGGCTAATATGTCAGAGTGCTAGCAAACAAATACAACTTAGATTTTTGTCTTTTATTGTTTGGAAGTAGGACTTCATGAGTGTTAACATTTAGGATGAGATGTTTCATACTTGAGTAACATCAATTTTAACGTGTGCCAGTACACTATAAAGATGGCGCCATGTTTTTTTTTAATTGCTAAGGCATTGGAGGATGCTGACGTCAGCGCGCGGGCCGTTTTTGCATGTAGAGGGTTTGAGTTGACATGTTTGGGCTGCTGGCGCTGAGTTATACGTGAAAGTTTCATAGATTGTGAATGTGTAAAGCTGGAGAATGGAGTTTTAAAAGTTCACAGAGTCGCTGGATGAGTTTGAGATTGAAACAGTGTGTGCCTGCAATAAGGAGGTGGGAGGTTTCTCACCTAAATGTAGCTGCTTTAGTCTCAAAATATCGATGCTCAACTAATATGAAGATATTACTCCTTAATGTGAATGCGTATTAAAACCTCAGTGAAAGTCCATGCAGCCTTACACAACATGAAAACTTTTACCAGGTGAAAAATGTGAAGGCTTTCATAAACAATGAGTTCTGCTGGGAGCTTCTTACTGTTTGTGTGTGGAAGAGCTTATGATGATGTAAAGCCATGTCTGCACAATTTAAATTCAGGCTTTAATTTGTGTGATCACATGATTAACGTAGACCCACGCTTTGCTTTCTCGTAGCTGATCTGGTGAGTCCAGTCACTGCACCTCAGATGGTCCTCATTAACTTGAGGAACCGTGAACTGAGCAGGAGCCATCTGAACTCCATGTCCCACCTGGTCCTCACTCTTTACCATAACCTGGTGACTGGGTCCAAGGACTTTCCTTACATACCTTTTAAAGGATGGTTCCACCGGGACCTGGTGACGACACCATTTGTCGATGTGAGGCAGAGCCAGAGAGAGAACACCACTCCTTCTCCTCCTACGGACTCACCAGCTGGCATGATGCTGCCGCCTGCGGGCTCCAGCTCTCATCCACGCTTCCTGACTCCAGTTCTTCCAGAGAAAGCAGATCTTGCTGTGCTGAAGGCAGATCGGAGGAACTGTGTCCGCACCCTGACTGTCGACGGCCTCCCCATCACAAGAGTCATCTCCACTGTTTACCGAACAGAGGACACTGAGATGAAGAACCGCTGGAGAATAACAGACTACAGCGCGGACGGCAGAGTTCTCATTTCGGTGCTCTGCCGTTTTCTAAATATGTCGGCAAAGCGTGCTAAGAGGAAGGCGGAGGAAGAGAGCAGCATCCGGAGCCCGACTCAAGCAAGGAAGCGCTTGAGATTATAATATACAGTGAAGCATGTCGAACGTCAGCAAGCCTGAACAAAGTGGTAAGTAGTAAATAGTGCTTAAGGTTGTTTCTAAAATAATGTCCTAAAATATTTGAAAATTGTCGAGGTTTTAACTTTTATTCTTTCTTTTCTGCCTCTTGTTTCTAAAAGTCAGGAAAAAGAGTCACGCTGCGAAGAAACACCACACAGAAGATTTTCCCTCAGTAAAATGGTAAATATATTCATCTTGTTATGACGTTTGCTCACAATAACCAGGAGTGTTTCTGAAGCGATTCACTCTCATTTGGTGTTATTTGATCCAAAGACAACTGAGGGTCTTCAGAGCAGCGTGAACGGCCGTCACCTGAGAGCAAGACAGTCCTCGGGCCTTTGTGGTTCCCTCCAGGTACTCCAGCTTCATCCCACAGTCCAGAGAGATGCAGTTAGGTTGAATGTGAGTGTGAATGGTTGTCTGTTTCTCTGTGTTAGACTGACCTGTCCAGGTTGTACCCCCGCCTCTGGCCCCATAACAGCTGGGATGGCTCCAATCTTGAATTGGTGAAGCAGAAGAAATGGATGGAAGGATGATCCAAAGAGAAACATTGAAGGCCCTCTCACAAAAAAAGATAAGAACTCATTTTACACATTGTTGAAACATCCTGAAAGTTATTTGTTGTGTTTAGAAACTTGTTGAACTGTCATTAGAGTTTGTTTCGACTTGTTGTTCATTTCTTATTCGGTTCAGCTGTGTTTCTATGTGTCCTTAGTTCCCATAATCAGCCTCCTGTGTGTAAATATTGTGTCAGTCTCCCTTTGTCCCTTGTCAGAGTGTTAGTCTCCGTCCCCTCGTGTTTCCTTGCCTCAGTAGTTCTGTTTCCTACAGTTTTCCCCCAGTATAGGTTTTGGTTAGACTTTTTCAGTTCCCTTTGTCAGTCTTTGTATTTGGTATTTCCTCATCAGTCTCATCACTTTCCTCTCCAGAAAGAAAACAATAAAAAGACCTGAAGAGACGTCTATGCAAACGCTCTCATTGTGAAAGATAAGTATACATCCAACTAATCTGTGACTCTGTCACAGCTCTGATCAGCAATTCTTTCAGGTTTGTCTGTTTTGATGATGTTATTAATTATTATCCTTTATCCAGGATTTTCTCCTCCTTGAATCGCTACCTTATCGTGGTGGAGGGGTTTGTGTGTCCCAGGGATCCCAGGGGCTATGTTGTCTGGGGGCTTTTGCCCCCTGGTAGGGTCTCCCATGGCAAATTGGTCCTGGGTGAGGGACCAGACAAAGAGCGATTCAGAAGACCCTTATGAAAAGAATATCGAGGGAACAGTTTACCCTGCCCGGGATAGGGTTACCGGGGCCCCGCCCTGGAGCCAGGCCCGGGGAGGGTGCCCGAGGGCGAGCGTCTGGTGGCCGGGCCTTAGTCCATGGGGCCCGGCCGGGCACAGCCCGAAGAGGAGACATGGGCCCATCCTCCCGCAGGCCCACCACCCGCAGGAGGCGCCATAGGGGTCGGGTGCATTGTGTGCCGGGTGGCGGCCAGGAGCGGAGGCCCTGGCGGACCGACCCCCGGCTGCCAAGACTGGCAATAGGGACATGGAATGTCACCTCTCTGGTGGGGAAGGAGCCTGAGTTAGTGCGTGAGGTTGAGAGGTACCGGCTAGATATAGTCGGGCTAGGGCTGGGCGATATATCAAAAATTTATCGTTACCGAAATTTATGACTCTCATCGACGTCATTTTGCCCATGTCGGTAAATTCGGTATTTAAAAAAAAAGAAAAGGCATGTGCAGGTTGGCGATGTTCATGTCCCTTTAAGACGCTGTGCTACGTTACAGACTTGACGGGGTGTCAGGAAAAAGAGCCAAGATGAGAAGAAACACCACACAGAAGATTTTCCCTCAGTAAAATGGTAAATATATTCATCTTGTTATGACGTTTGCTCACAATAACCAGGAGTGTTCACGTTGTTCTGAAGTGATTCACTCTCATTTGGTGTTATTTGGTGTTTGTCTTTGAAAGGAGAGGAGCAGTAACGACACTGGGAGACAAACAACAGGATGATCCAAAGACAACTGAGAGTGTTCAGAGCAGCGTGAACGGCCGTCACCTGAGAGCAAGACAGTCCTCGGGCCTTTGTGGTTCCCTCCAGGTACTCCAGCTTCATCCCACAGTCCAGAGAGATGCAGTTAGGTTGAATGTGAGTGTGAATGGTTGTCTGTTTCTCTGTGTTAGACTGACCTGTCCAGGTTGTACCCCCGCCTCTGGCCCCATAACAGCTGGGATGGCTCCAATCTTGAATTGGATAAGCTGAAGAAATGGATGGAAGGATGATCCAAAGAGAAACATCAAAGGCCCTCTCACCAGCTTTCATTTATTAAATTTGTCTTTACTGAACGATTTCTGGTGTGTACTTGCGTTGATACTCAGACAACAGCTCGTCTTTCTGTTTGTGCTGGAAGATTCAGGCAAACACATATTACATATATAGATTGTTATATGACACAGTTTCACATTTAGTGCTATATGATAATGATAAGGTCCAGTTTAATAGTATTGCTAGTGTCTAATGAAATGAACACGTGATTTTCAGATCCAGCAAAGTGAATATTTTTCACTGTGGATAAATTACATGGAAACGTTTAATGAGTCATCAGCTATTTCACTACAAAGATGATGTGATTAAAGGTTCTCATACATGCAGGTCAGAAGTTTTGCTCCATCCTGGATGTTAAATGCTGATCAATGTTTACACATATCTGCACATTTCTAACAGCTCATTTCACAGGTCATCAGTCTCCTGACTGCATATGCAGAGTTTTATCATCACGTGTTCATGGCAGACAAACATAATTATGAATTCTTGTTTTAGTTCCATTCAGTCACTCAACATCAGGTGTCTGCTTGTCCTGAGCTGTGAGAACTACAGTGAGTTGCTTTCCTCTTTAGCTTAGTATTAATAAACCAGGTCGTAGGTGGGCACCTGCATCAAGGAGTCAAGAAGCATATTTTATTGTTTAATGGTGAAAACAATGGATTCTTGTTCATTTGTTTAATGGAAAGACTGAAAGTGCGGCCTGGTGTTGACTTACACTTATTCAAAGTGATGAAGTACCAACAGATACTAAAAGTCACAGCCTGAAACACGTCAACTGCTTTATTATTTCTAGTTATAAATAAACTGTCAGTTTATGGCCCCTGTGGCTCGATCAGGACCCTTCCGGGATGTGGAGATATTTATTATTTACTATAACTTGTGCTTATGTTGGTTTTTGCTGTGGTTTCGCTACTGTGTTTTTCTCTTTTTGCTTGTTTTTATTTTTCCAGCAGGTGATCAAACAGATTTTTAGTGTCTTCTCTCTCTTCTCCTATTTTTTTTGCTTTCCATCTCCTTCTGTTGAGCATCTTCCCAACTTCTCTTTTCTTCGTCTTTCTCTTTCCCATCCCCCAGTCCTGTCCGTTCTGATTGTAATCATTTCAAAGAAAAGAAAGAAATAATAAAGAGCTAATACACTTTGACAATCAAGTGGACCAGTGTGGCAAAAGCTGTAATGATCCATTTGGGAAAATAAATCTGTTGGACTGGTAAACTAATATACGATAATAATACGGTATGAAAAATGGCAAACATGAGAATTCTGTGTGTTTTCCTTCTTATCTGCAGACTAACAGTCCACAGGTTTGGTGCTCAGACTCTGATTTGTTCCCTGGAGATGGAGGAGAGAGAGCACAGAGGACAGCAAGGTGGAGGAGTGAAGGAGAAGGTGGTGCAGCTCAGTGTCCAATCAGGAGTGAGCATCTCTATATATGTATATAGAATATATATATTTCAAGTTTTTGTTTTGAGTTTTTGTTGTTTTTTATTTTATAGTTATTTGTTGTGTTTAGAAACTTGTTGAACTGTCATTAGAGTTTGTTTCGACTTGTTGTTCATTTCTTATTCGGTTCAGCTGTGTTTCTATGTGTCCTTAGTTCCCATAATCAGCCTCCTGTGTGTAAATATTGTGTCAGTCTCCCTTTGTCCCTTGTCAGAGTGTTAGTCTCCGTCCCCTCGTGTTTCCTTGCCTCAGTAGTTCTGTTTCCTACAGTTTTCCCCCAGTATAGGTTTTGGTTAGACTTTTTCAGTTCCCTTTGTCAGTCTTTGTATTTGGTATTTCCTCATCAGTCTCATCACTTTCCTCTCCAGAAAGAAAACAATAAAAAGACCTGAAGAGACGTCTATGCAAACGCTCTCATTGTGAAAGATAAGTATACATCCAACTAATCTGTGACTCTGTCACAGCTCTGATCAGCAATTCTTTCAGGTTTGTCTGTTTTGATGATGTTATTAATTATTATCCTTTATCCAGGATTTTCTCCTCCTTGAATCGCTACCTTATCGTGGTGGAGGGGTTTGTGTGTCCCAGGGATCCCAGGGGCTATGTTGTCTGGGGGCTTTTGCCCCCTGGTAGGGTCTCCCATGGCAAATTAGTCCTGGGTGAGGGACCAGACAAAGAGCGATTCAGAAGACCCTTATGAAAAGAATATCGAGGGAACAGTTTACCCTGCCCGGGATAGGGTTACCGGGGCCCCGCCCTGGAGCCAGGCCCGGGGAGGGTGCCCGAGGGCGAGCGTCTGGTGGCCGGGCCTTAGTCCATGGGGCCCGGCCGGGCACGGCCCGAAGAGGAGACATGGGCCCATCCTCCCGCAGGCCCACCACCCGCAGGAGGCGCCATAGGGGTCGGGTGCATTGTGTGCCGGGTGGCGGCCAGGAGCGGAGGCCCTGGCGGACCGACCCCCGGCTGCCAAGACTGGCAATAGGGACATGGAATGTCACCTCTCTGGTGGGGAAGGAGCCTGAGTTAGTGCGTGAGGTTGAGAGGTACCGGCTAGATATAGTCGGGCTAGGGCTGGGCGATATATCAAAAATTTATCGTTACCGAAATTTATGACTCTCATCGACGTCATTTTGCCCATGTCGGTAAATTCGGTATTTAAAAAAAAAAGAAAAGGCATGTGCAGGTTGGCGATGTTCATGTCCCTTTAAGACGCTGTGCTACGTTACAGACTTGACGGGGTGTCAGGAAAAAGAGCCAAGATGAGAAGAAACACCACACAGAAGATTTTCCCTCAGTAAAATGGTAAATATATTCATCTTGTTATGACGTTTGCTCACAATAACCAGGAGTGTTCACGTTGTTCTGAAGTGATTCACTCTCATTTGGTGTTATTTGGTGTTTGTCTTTGAAAGGAGAGGAGCAGTAACGACACTGGGAGACAAACAACAGGATGATCCAAAGACAACTGAGAGTGTTCAGAGCAGCGTGAACGGCCGTCACCTGAGAGCAAGACAGTCCTCGGGCCTTTGTGGTTCCCTCCAGGTACTCCAGCTTCATCCCACAGTCCAGAGAGATGCAGTTAGGTTGAATGTGAGTGTGAATGGTTGTCTGTTTCTCTGTGTTAGACTGACCTGTCCAGGTTGTACCCCCGCCTCTGGCCCCATAACAGCTGGGATGGCTCCAATCTTGAATTGGATAAGCTGAAGAAATGGATGGAAGGATGATCCAAAGAGAAACATCAAAGGCCCTCTCACCAGCTTTCATTTATTAAATTTGTCTTTACTGAACGATTTCTGGTGTGTACTTGCGTTGATACTCAGACAACAGCTCGTCTTTCTGTTTGTGCTGGAAGATTCAGGCAAACACATATTACATATATAGATTGTTATATGACACAGTTTCACATTTAGTGCTATATGATAATGATAAGGTCCAGTTTAATAGTATTGCTAGTGTCTAATGAAATGAACACGTGATTTTCAGATCCAGCAAAGTGAATATTTTTCACTGTGGATAAATTACATGGAAACGTTTAATGAGTCATCAGCTATTTCACTACAAAGATGATGTGATTAAAGGTTCTCATACATGCAGGTCAGAAGTTTTGCTCCATCCTGGATGTTAAATGCTGATCAATGTTTACACATATCTGCACATTTCTAACAGCTCATTTCACAGGTCATCAGTCTCCTGACTGCATATGCAGAGTTTTATCATCACGTGTTCATGGCAGACAAACATAATTATGAATTCTTGTTTTAGTTCCATTCAGTCACTCAACATCAGGTGTCTGCTTGTCCTGAGCTGTGAGAACTACAGTGAGTTGCTTTCCTCTTTAGCTTAGTATTAATAAACCAGGTCGTAGGTGGGCACCTGCATCAAGGAGTCAAGAAGCATATTTTATTGTTTAATGGTGAAAACAATGGATTCTTGTTCATTTGTTTAATGGAAAGACTGAAAGTGCGGCCTGGTGTTGACTTACACTTATTCAAAGTGATGAAGTACCAACAGATACTAACAGTCACAGCCTGAAACACGTCAACTGCTTTATTATTTCTAGTTATAAATAAACTGTCAGTTTATGGCCCCTGTGGCTCGATCAGGACCCTTCCGGGATGTGGAGATATTTATTATTTACTATAACTTGTGCTTATGTTGGTTTTTGCTGTGGTTTCGCTACTGTGTTTTTCTCTTTTTGCTTGTTTTTATTTTTCCAGCAGGTGATCAAACAGATTTTTAGTGTCTTCTCTCTCTTCTCCTATTTTTTTTGCTTTCCATCTCCTTCTGTTGAGCATCTTCCCAACTTCTCTTTTCTTCATCTTTCTCTTTCCCATCCCCAGTCCTGTCCGTTCTGATTGTAATCATTTCAAAGAAAAGAAAGAAATAATAAAGAGCTAATACACTTTGACAATCAAGTGGACCAGTGTGGCAAAAGCTGTAATGATCCATTTGGGAAAATAAATCTGTTGGACTGGTAAACTAATATACGATAATAATACGGTATGAAAAATGGCAAACATGAGAATTCTGTGTGTTTTCCTTCTTATCTGCAGACTAACAGTCCACAGGTTTGGTGCTCAGACTCTGATTTGTTCCCTGGAGATGGAGGAGAGAGAGCACAGAGGACAGCAAGGTGGAGGAGTGAAGGAGAAGGTGGTGCAGCTCAGTGTCCAATCAGGAGTGAGCATCTCTATATATGTATATAGAATATATATATTTCAAGTTTTTGTTTTGAGTTTTTGTTGTTTTTTATTTTATAGTTATTTGTTGTGTTTAGAAACTTGTTGAACTGTCATTAGAGTTTGTTTCGACTTGTTGTTCATTTCTTATTCGGTTCAGCTGTGTTTCTATGTGTCCTTAGTTCCCATAATCAGCCTCCTGTGTGTAAATATTGTGTCAGTCTCCCTTTGTCCCTTGTCAGAGTGTTAGTCTCCGTCCCCTCGTGTTTCCTTGCCTCAGTAGTTCTGTTTCCTACAGTTTTCCCCCAGTATAGGTTTTGGTTAGACTTTTTCAGTTCCCTTTGTCAGTCTTTGTATTTGGTATTTCCTCATCAGTCTCATCACTTTCCTCTCCAGAAAGAAAACAATAAAAAGACCTGAAGAGACGTCTATGCAAACGCTCTCATTGTGAAAGATAAGTATACATCCAACTAATCTGTGACTCTGTCACAGCTCTGATCAGCAATTCTTTCAGGTTTGTCTGTTTTGATGATTTTATTAATTATTATCCTTTATCCAGGATTTTCTCCTCCTTGAATCGCTACCTTATCGTGGTGGAGGGGTTTGTGTGTCCCAGGGATCCCAGGGGCTATGTTGTCTGGGGGCTTTTGCCCCCTGGTAGGGTCTCCCATGGCAAATTAGTCCTGGGTGAGGGACCAGACAAAGAGCGATTCAGAAGACCCTTATGAAAAGAATATCGAGGGAACAGTTTACCCTGCCCGGGATAGGGTTACCGGGGCCCCGCCCTGGAGCCAGGCCCGGGGAGGGTGCCCGAGGGCGAGCGTCTGGTGGCCGGGCCTTAGTCCATGGGGCCCGGCCGGGCACGGCCCGAAGAGGAGACATGGGCCCATCCTCCCGCAGGCCCACCACCCGCAGGAGGCGCCATAGGGGTCGGGTGCATTGTGTGCCGGGTGGCGGCCAGGAGCGGAGGCCCTGGCGGACCGACCCCCGGCTGCCAAGACTGGCAATAGGGACATGGAATGTCACCTCTCTGGTGGGGAAGGAGCCTGAGTTAGTGCGTGAGGTTGAGAGGTACCGGCTAGATATAGTCGGGCTAGGGCTGGGCGATATATCAAAAATTTATCGTTACCGAAATTTATGACTCTCATCGACGTCATTTTGCCCATGTCGGTAAATTCGGTATTTAAAAAAAAAAGAAAAGGCATGTGCAGGTTGGCGATGTTCATGTCCCTTTAAGACGCTGTGCTACGTTACAGACTTGACGGGGTGTCAGGAAAAAGAGCCAAGATGAGAAGAAACACCACACAGAAGATTTTCCCTCAGTAAAATGGTAAATATATTCATCTTGTTATGACGTTTGCTCACAATAACCAGGAGTGTTCACGTTGTTCTGAAGTGATTCACTCTCATTTGGTGTTATTTGGTGTTTGTCTTTGAAAGGAGAGGAGCAGTAACGACACTGGGAGACAAACAACAGGATGATCCAAAGACAACTGAGAGTGTTCAGAGCAGCGTGAACGGCCGTCACCTGAGAGCAAGACAGTCCTCGGGCCTTTGTGGTTCCCTCCAGGTACTCCAGCTTCATCCCACAGTCCAGAGAGATGCAGTTAGGTTGAATGTGAGTGTGAATGGTTGTCTGTTTCTCTGTGTTAGACTGACCTGTCCAGGTTGTACCCCCGCCTCTGGCCCCATAACAGCTGGGATGGCTCCAATCTTGAATTGGATAAGCTGAAGAAATGGATGGAAGGATGATCCAAAGAGAAACATCAAAGGCCCTCTCACCAGCTTTCATTTATTAAATTTGTCTTTACTGAACGATTTCTGGTGTGTACTTGCGTTGATACTCAGACAACAGCTCGTCTTTCTGTTTGTGCTGGAAGATTCAGGCAAACACATATTACATATATAGATTGTTATATGACACAGTTTCACATTTAGTGCTATATGATAATGATAAGGTCCAGTTTAATAGTATTGCTAGTGTCTAATGAAATGAACACGTGATTTTCAGATCCAGCAAAGTGAATATTTTTCACTGTGGATAAATTACATGGAAACGTTTAATGAGTCATCAGCTATTTCACTACAAAGATGATGTGATTAAAGGTTCTCATACATGCAGGTCAGAAGTTTTGCTCCATCCTGGATGTTAAATGCTGATCAATGTTTACACATATCTGCACATTTCTAACAGCTCATTTCACAGGTCATCAGTCTCCTGACTGCATATGCAGAGTTTTATCATCACGTGTTCATGGCAGACAAACATAATTATGAATTCTTGTTTTAGTTCCATTCAGTCACTCAACATCAGGTGTCTGCTTGTCCTGAGCTGTGAGAACTACAGTGAGTTGCTTTCCTCTTTAGCTTAGTATTAATAAACCAGGTCGTAGGTGGGCACCTGCATCAAGGAGTCAAGAAGCATATTTTATTGTTTAATGGTGAAAACAATGGATTCTTGTTCATTTGTTTAATGGAAAGACTGAAAGTGCGGCCTGGTGTTGACTTACACTTATTCAAAGTGATGAAGTACCAACAGATACTAACAGTCACAGCCTGAAACACGTCAACTGCTTTATTATTTCTAGTTATAAATAAACTGTCAGTTTATGGCCCCTGTGGCTCGATCAGGACCCTTCCGGGATGTGGAGATATTTATTATTTACTATAACTTGTGCTTATGTTGGTTTTTGCTGTGGTTTCGCTACTGTGTTTTTCTCTTTTTGCTTGTTTTTATTTTTCCAGCAGGTGATCAAACAGATTTTTAGTGTCTTCTCTCTCTTCTCCTATTTTTTTTGCTTTCCATCTCCTTCTGTTGAGCATCTTCCCAACTTCTCTTTTCTTCATCTTTCTCTTTCCCATCCCCCAGTCCTGTCCGTTCTGATTGTAATCATTTCAAAGAAAAGAAAGAAATAATAAAGAGCTAATACACTTTGACAATCAAGTGGACCAGTGTGGCAAAAGCTGTAATGATCCATTTGGGAAAATAAATCTGTTGGACTGGTAAACTAATATACGATAATAATACGGTATGAAAAATGGCAAACATGAGAATTCTGTGTGTTTTCCTTCTTATCTGCAGACTAACAGTCCACAGGTTTGGTGCTCAGACTCTGATTTGTTCCCTGGAGATGGAGGAGAGAGAGCACAGAGGACAGCAAGGTGGAGGAGTGAAGGAGAAGGTGGTGCAGCTCAGTGTCCAATCAGGAGTGAGCATCTCTATATATGTATATAGAATATATATATTTCAAGTTTTTGTTTTGAGTTTTTGTTGTTTTTTATTTTATAGTTATTTGTTGTGTTTAGAAACTTGTTGAACTGTCATTAGAGTTTGTTTCGACTTGTTGTTCATTTCTTATTCGGTTCAGCTGTGTTTCTATGTGTCCTTAGTTCCCATAATCAGCCTCCTGTGTGTAAATATTGTGTCAGTCTCCCTTTGTCCCTTGTCAGAGTGTTAGTCTCCGTCCCCTCGTGTTTCCTTGCCTCAGTAGTTCTGTTTCCTACAGTTTTCCCCCAGTATAGGTTTTGGTTAGACTTTTTCAGTTCCCTTTGTCAGTCTTTGTATTTGGTATTTCCTCATCAGTCTCATCACTTTCCTCTCCAGAAAGAAAACAATAAAAAGACCTGAAGAGACGTCTATGCAAACGCTCTCATTGTGAAAGATAAGTATACATCCAACTAATCTGTGACTCTGTCACAGCTCTGATCAGCAATTCTTTCAGGTTTGTCTGTTTTGATGATGTTATTAATTATTATCCTTTATCCAGGATTTTCTCCTCCTTGAATCGCTACCTTATCGTGGTGGAGGGGTTTGTGTGTCCCAGGGATCCCAGGGGCTATGTTGTCTGGGGGCTTTTGCCCCCTGGTAGGGTCTCCCATGGCAAATTAGTCCTGGGTGAGGGACCAGACAAAGAGCGATTCAGAAGACCCTTATGAAAAGAATATCGAGGGAACAGTTTACCCTGCCCGGGATAGGGTTACCGGGGCCCCGCCCTGGAGCCAGGCCCGGGGAGGGTGCCCGAGGGCGAGCGTCTGGTGGCCGGGCCTTAGTCCATGGGGCCCGGCCGGGCACGGCCCGAAGAGGAGACATGGGCCCATCCTCCCGCAGGCCCACCACCCGCAGGAGGCGCCATAGGGGTCGGGTGCATTGTGTGCCGGGTGGCGGCCAGGAGCGGAGGCCCTGGCGGACCGACCCCCGGCTGCCAAGACTGGCAATAGGGACATGGAATGTCACCTCTCTGGTGGGGAAGGAGCCTGAGTTAGTGCGTGAGGTTGAGAGGTACCGGCTAGATATAGTCGGGCTAGGGCTGGGCGATATATCAAAAATTTATCGTTACCGAAATTTATGACTCTCATCGACGTCATTTTGCCCATGTCGGTAAATTCGGTATTTAAAAAAAAAAGAAAAGGCATGTGCAGGTTGGCGATGTTCATGTCCCTTTAAGACGCTGTGCTACGTTACAGACTTGACGGGGTGTCAGGAAAAAGAGCCAAGATGAGAAGAAACACCACACAGAAGATTTTCCCTCAGTAAAATGGTAAATATATTCATCTTGTTATGACGTTTGCTCACAATAACCAGGAGTGTTCACGTTGTTCTGAAGTGATTCACTCTCATTTGGTGTTATTTGGTGTTTGTCTTTGAAAGGAGAGGAGCAGTAACGACACCGGGAGACAAACAACAGGATGATCCAAAGACAACTGAGAGTGTTCAGAGCAGCGTGAACGGCCGTCACCTGAGAGCAAGACAGTCCTCGGGCCTTTGTGGTTCCCTCCAGGTACTCCAGCTTCATCCCACAGTCCAGAGAGATGCAGTTAGGTTGAATGTGAGTGTGAATGGTTGTCTGTTTCTCTGTGTTAGACTGACCTGTCCAGGTTGTACCCCCGCCTCTGGCCCCATAACAGCTGGGATGGCTCCAATCTTGAATTGGATAAGCTGAAGAAATGGATGGAAGGATGATCCAAAGAGAAACATCAAAGGCCCTCTCACCAGCTTTCATTTATTAAATTTGTCTTTACTGAACGATTTCTGGTGTGTACTTGCGTTGATACTCAGACAACAGCTCGTCTTTCTGTTTGTGCTGGAAGATTCAGGCAAACACATATTACATATATAGATTGTTATATGACACAGTTTCACATTTAGTGCTATATGATAATGATAAGGTCCAGTTTAATAGTATTGCTAGTGTCTAATGAAATGAACACGTGATTTTCAGATCCAGCAAAGTGAATATTTTTCACTGTGGATAAATTACATGGAAACGTTTAAATGAGTCATCAGCTATTTCACTACAAAGATGATGTGATTAAAGGTTCTCATACATGCAGGTCAGAAGTTTTGCTCCATCCTGGATGTTAAATGCTGATCAATGTTTACACATATCTGCACATTTCTAACAGCTCATTTCACAGGTCATCAGTCTCCTGACTGCATATGCAGAGTTTTATCATCACGTGTTCATGGCAGACAAACATAATTATGAATTCTTGTTTTAGTTCCATTCAGTCACTCAACATCAGGTGTCTGCTTGTCCTGAGCTGTGAGAACTACAGTGAGTTGCTTTCCTCTTTAGCTTAGTATTAATAAACCAGGTCGTAGGTGGGCACCTGCATCAAGGCGTCAAGAAGCATATTTTATTGTTTAATGGTGAAAACAATGGATTCTTGTTCATTTGTTTAATGGAAAGACTGAAAGTGCGGCCTGGTGTTGACTTACACTTATTCAAAGTGATGAAGTACCAACAGATACTAACAGTCACAGCCTGAAACACGTCAACTGCTTTATTATTTCTAGTTATAAATAAACTGTCAGTTTATGGCCCCTGTGGCTCGATCAGGACCCTTCCGGGATGTGGAGATATTTATTATTTACTATAACTTGTGCTTATGTTGGTTTTTGCTGTGGTTTCGCTACTGTGTTTTTCTCTTTTTGCTTGTTTTTATTTTTCCAGCAGGTGATCAAACAGATTTTTAGTGTCTTCTCTCTCTTCTCCTATTTTTTTTTGCTTTCCATCTCCTTCTGTTGAGCATCTTCCCAACTTCTCTTTTCTTCATCTTTCTCTTTCCCATCCCCCAGTCCTGTCCGTTCTGATTGTAATCATTTCAAAGAAAAGAAAGAAATAATAAAGAGCTAATACACTTTGACAATCAAGTGGACCAGTGTGGCAAAAGCTGTAATGATCCATTTGGGAAAATAAATCTGTTGGACTGGTAAACTAATATACGATAATAATACGGTATGAAAAATGGCAAACATGAGAATTCTGTGTGTTTTCCTTCTTATCTGCAGACTAACAGTCCACAGGTTTGGTGCTCAGACTCTGATTTGTTCCCTGGAGATGGAGGAGAGAGAGCACAGAGGACAGCAAGGTGGAGGAGTGAAGGAGAAGGTGGTGCAGCTCAGTGTCCAATCAGGAGTGAGCATCTCTATATATGTATATAGAATATATATATTTCAAGTTTTTGTTTTGAGTTTTTGTTGTTTTTTATTTTATAGTTATTTGTTGTGTTTAGAAACTTGTTGAACTGTCATTAGAGTTTGTTTCGACTTGTTGTTCATTTCTTATTCGGTTCAGCTGTGTTTCTATGTGTCCTTAGTTCCCATAATCAGCCTCCTGTGTGTAAATATTGTGTCAGTCTCCCTTTGTCCCTTGTCAGAGTGTTAGTCTCCGTCCCCTCGTGTTTCCTTGCCTCAGTAGTTCTGTTTCCTACAGTTTTCCCCCAGTATAGGTTTTGGTTAGACTTTTTCAGTTCCCTTTGTCAGTCTTTGTATTTGGTATTTCCTCATCAGTCTCATCACTTTCCTCTCCAGAAAGAAAACAATAAAAAGACCTGAAGAGACGTCTATGCAAACGCTCTCATTGTGAAAGATAAGTATACATCCAACTAATCTGTGACTCTGTCACAGCTCTGATCAGCAATTCTTTCAGGTTTGTCTGTTTTGATGATGTTATTAATTATTATCCTTTATCCAGGATTTTCTCCTCCTTGAATCGCTACCTTATCGTGGTGGAGGGGTTTGTGTGTCCCAGGGATCCCAGGGGCTATGTTGTCTGGGGGCTTTTGCCCCCTGGTAGGGTCTCCCATGGCAAATTGGTCCTGGGTGAGGGACCAGACAAAGAGCGATTCAGAAGACCCTTATGAAAAGAATATCGAGGGAACAGTTTACCCTGCCCGGGATAGGGTTACCGGGGCCCCGCCCTGGAGCCAGGCCCGGGGAGGGTGCCCGAGGGCGAGCGTCTGGTGGCCGGGCCTTAGTCCATGGGGCCCGGCCGGGCACGGCCCGAAGAGGAGACATGGGCCCATCCTCCCGCAGGCCCACCACCCGCAGGAGGCGCCATAGGGGTCGGGTGCATTGTGTGCCGGGTGGCGGCCAGGAGCGGAGGCCCTGGCGGACCGACCCCCGGCTGCCAAGACTGGCAATAGGGACATGGAATGTCACCTCTCTGGTGGGGAAGGAGCCTGAGTTAGTGCGTGAGGTTGAGAGGTACCGGCTAGATATAGTCGGGCTAGGGCTGGGCGATATATCAAAAATTTATCGTTACCGAAATTTATGACTCTCATCGACGTCATTTTGCCCATGTCGGTAAATTCGGTATTTAAAAAAAAAAGAAAAGGCATGTGCAGGTTGGCGATGTTCATGTCCCTTTAAGACGCTGTGCTACGTTACAGACTTGACGGGGTGTCAGGAAAAAGAGCCAAGATGAGAAGAAACACCACACAGAAGATTTTCCCTCAGTAAAATGGTAAATATATTCATCTTGTTATGACGTTTGCTCACAATAACCAGGAGTGTTCACGTTGTTCTGAAGTGATTCACTCTCATTTGGTGTTATTTGGTGTTTGTCTTTGAAAGGAGAGGAGCAGTAACGACACTGGGAGACAAACAACAGGATGATCCAAAGACAACTGAGAGTGTTCAGAGCAGCGTGAACGGCCGTCACCTGAGAGCAAGACAGTCCTCGGGCCTTTGTGGTTCCCTCCAGGTACTCCAGCTTCATCCCACAGTCCAGAGAGATGCAGTTAGGTTGAATGTGAGTGTGAATGGTTGTCTGTTTCTCTGTGTTAGACTGACCTGTCCAGGTTGTACCCCCGCCTCTGGCCCCATAACAGCTGGGATGGCTCCAATCTTGAATTGGATAAGCTGAAGAAATGGATGGAAGGATGATCCAAAGAGAAACATCAAAGGCCCTCTCACCAGCTTTCATTTATTAAATTTGTCTTTACTGAACGATTTCTGGTGTGTACTTGCGTTGATACTCAGACAACAGCTCGTCTTTCTGTTTGTGCTGGAAGATTCAGGCAAACACATATTACATATATAGATTGTTATATGACACAGTTTCACATTTAGTGCTATATGATAATGATAAGGTCCAGTTTAATAGTATTGCTAGTGTCTAATGAAATGAACACGTGATTTTCAGATCCAGCAAAGTGAATATTTTTCACTGTGGATAAATTACATGGAAACGTTTAATGAGTCATCAGCTATTTCACTACAAAGATGATGTGATTAAAGGTTCTCATACATGCAGGTCAGAAGTTTTGCTCCATCCTGGATGTTAAATGCTGATCAATGTTTACACATATCTGCACATTTCTAACAGCTCATTTCACAGGTCATCAGTCTCCTGACTGCATATGCAGAGTTTTATCATCACGTGTTCATGGCAGACAAACATAATTATGAATTCTTGTTTTAGTTCCATTCAGTCACTCAACATCAGGTGTCTGCTTGTCCTGAGCTGTGAGAACTACAGTGAGTTGCTTTCCTCTTTAGCTTAGTATTAATAAACCAGGTCGTAGGTGGGCACCTGCATCAAGGAGTCAAGAAGCATATTTTATTGTTTAATGGTGAAAACAATGGATTCTTGTTCATTTGTTTAATGGAAAGACTGAAAGTGCGGCCTGGTGTTGACTTACACTTATTCAAAGTGATGAAGTACCAACAGATACTAACAGTCACAGCCTGAAACACGTCAACTGCTTTATTATTTCTAGTTATAAATAAACTGTCAGTTTATGGCCCCTGTGGCTCGATCAGGACCCTTCCGGGATGTGGAGATATTTATTATTTACTATAACTTGTGCTTATGTTGGTTTTTGCTGTGGTTTCGCTACTGTGTTTTTCTCTTTTTGCTTGTTTTTATTTTTCCAGCAGGTGATCAAACAGATTTTTAGTGTCTTCTCTCTCTTCTCCTATTTTTTTTGCTTTCCATCTCCTTCTGTTGAGCATCTTCCCAACTTCTCTTTTCTTCATCTTTCTCTTTCCCATCCCCCAGTCCTGTCCGTTCTGATTGTAATCATTTCAAAGAAAAGAAAGAAATAATAAAGAGCTAATACACTTTGACAATCAAGTGGACCAGTGTGGCAAAAGCTGTAATGATCCATTTGGGAAAATAAATCTGTTGGACTGGTAAACTAATATACGATAATAATACGGTATGAAAAATGGCAAACATGAGAATTCTGTGTGTTTTCCTTCTTATCTGCAGACTAACAGTCCACAGGTTTGGTGCTCAGACTCTGATTTGTTCCCTGGAGATGGAGGAGAGAGAGCACAGAGGACAGCAAGGTGGAGGAGTGAAGGAGAAGGTGGTGCAGCTCAGTGTCCAATCAGGAGTGAGCATCTCTATATATGTATATAGAATATATATATTTCAAGTTTTTGTTTTGAGTTTTTGTTGTTTTTTATTTTATAGTTATTTGTTGTGTTTAGAAACTTGTTGAACTGTCATTAGAGTTTGTTTCGACTTGTTGTTCATTTCTTATTCGGTTCAGCTGTGTTTCTATGTGTCCTTAGTTCCCATAATCAGCCTCCTGTGTGTAAATATTGTGTCAGTCTCCCTTTGTCCCTTGTCAGAGTGTTAGTCTCCGTCCCCTCGTGTTTCCTTGCCTCAGTAGTTCTGTTTCCTACAGTTTTCCCCCAGTATAGGTTTTGGTTAGACTTTTTCAGTTCCCTTTGTCAGTCTTTGTATTTGGTATTTCCTCATCAGTCTCATCACTTTCCTCTCCAGAAAGAAAACAATAAAAAGACCTGAAGAGACGTCTATGCAAACGCTCTCATTGTGAAAGATAAGTATACATCCAACTAATCTGTGACTCTGTCACAGCTCTGATCAGCAATTCTTTCAGGTTTGTCTGTTTTGATGATGTTATTAATTATTATCCTTTATCCAGGATTTTCTCCTCCTTGAATCGCTACCTTATCGTGGTGGAGGGGTTTGTGTGTCCCAGGGATCCCAGGGGCTATGTTGTCTGGGGGCTTTTGCCCCCTGGTAGGGTCTCCCATGGCAAATTAGTCCTGGGTGAGGGACCAGACAAAGAGCGATTCAGAAGACCCTTATGAAAAGAATATCGAGGGAACAGTTTACCCTGCCCGGGATAGGGTTACCGGGGCCCCGCCCTGGAGCCAGGCCCGGGGAGGGTGCCCGAGGGCGAGCGTCTGGTGGCCGGGCCTTAGTCCATGGGGCCCGGCCGGGCACGGCCCGAAGAGGAGACATGGGCCCATCCTCCCGCAGGCCCACCACCCGCAGGAGGCGCCATAGGGGTCGGGTGCATTGTGTGCCGGGTGGCGGCCAGGAGCGGAGGCCCTGGCGGACCGACCCCCGGCTGCCAAGACTGGCAATAGGGACATGGAATGTCACCTCTCTGGTGGGGAAGGAGCCTGAGTTAGTGCGTGAGGTTGAGAGGTACCGGCTAGATATAGTCGGGCTAGGGCTGGGCGATATATCAAAAATTTATCGTTACCGAAATTTATGACTCTCATCGACGTCATTTTGCCCATGTCGGTAAATTCGGTATTTAAAAAAAAAAGAAAAGGCATGTGCAGGTTGGCGATGTTCATGTCCCTTTAAGACGCTGTGCTACGTTACAGACTTGACGGGGTGTCAGGAAAAAGAGCCAAGATGAGAAGAAACACCACACAGAAGATTTTCCCTCAGTAAAATGGTAAATATATTCATCTTGTTATGACGTTTGCTCACAATAACCAGGAGTGTTCACGTTGTTCTGAAGTGATTCACTCTCATTTGGTGTTATTTGGTGTTTGTCTTTGAAAGGAGAGGAGCAGTAACGACACCGGGAGACAAACAACAGGATGATCCAAAGACAACTGAGAGTGTTCAGAGCAGCGTGAACGGCCGTCACCTGAGAGCAAGACAGTCCTCGGGCCTTTGTGGTTCCCTCCAGGTACTCCAGCTTCATCCCACAGTCCAGAGAGATGCAGTTAGGTTGAATGTGAGTGTGAATGGTTGTCTGTTTCTCTGTGTTAGACTGACCTGTCCAGGTTGTACCCCCGCCTCTGGCCCCATAACAGCTGGGATGGCTCCAATCTTGAATTGGATAAGCTGAAGAAATGGATGGAAGGATGATCCAAAGAGAAACATCAAAGGCCCTCTCACCAGCTTTCATTTATTAAATTTGTCTTTACTGAACGATTTCTGGTGTGTACTTGCGTTGATACTCAGACAACAGCTCGTCTTTCTGTTTGTGCTGGAAGATTCAGGCAAACACATATTACATATATAGATTGTTATATGACACAGTTTCACATTTAGTGCTATATGATAATGATAAGGTCCAGTTTAATAGTATTGCTAGTGTCTAATGAAATGAACACGTGATTTTCAGATCCAGCAAAGTGAATATTTTTCACTGTGGATAAATTACATGGAAACGTTTAAATGAGTCATCAGCTATTTCACTACAAAGATGATGTGATTAAAGGTTCTCATACATGCAGGTCAGAAGTTTTGCTCCATCCTGGATGTTAAATGCTGATCAATGTTTACACATATCTGCACATTTCTAACAGCTCATTTCACAGGTCATCAGTCTCCTGACTGCATATGCAGAGTTTTATCATCACGTGTTCATGGCAGACAAACATAATTATGAATTCTTGTTTTAGTTCCATTCAGTCACTCAACATCAGGTGTCTGCTTGTCCTGAGCTGTGAGAACTACAGTGAGTTGCTTTCCTCTTTAGCTTAGTATTAATAAACCAGGTCGTAGGTGGGCACCTGCATCAAGGCGTCAAGAAGCATATTTTATTGTTTAATGGTGAAAACAATGGATTCTTGTTCATTTGTTTAATGGAAAGACTGAAAGTGCGGCCTGGTGTTGACTTACACTTATTCAAAGTGATGAAGTACCAACAGATACTAACAGTCACAGCCTGAAACACGTCAACTGCTTTATTATTTCTAGTTATAAATAAACTGTCAGTTTATGGCCCCTGTGGCTCGATCAGGACCCTTCCGGGATGTGGAGATATTTATTATTTACTATAACTTGTGCTTATGTTGGTTTTTGCTGTGGTTTCGCTACTGTGTTTTTCTCTTTTTGCTTGTTTTTATTTTTCCAGCAGGTGATCAAACAGATTTTTAGTGTCTTCTCTCTCTTCTCCTATTTTTTTTTGCTTTCCATCTCCTTCTGTTGAGCATCTTCCCAACTTCTCTTTTCTTCATCTTTCTCTTTCCCATCCCCCAGTCCTGTCCGTTCTGATTGTAATCATTTCAAAGAAAAGAAAGAAATAATAAAGAGCTAATACACTTTGACAATCAAGTGGACCAGTGTGGCAAAAGCTGTAATGATCCATTTGGGAAAATAAATCTGTTGGACTGGTAAACTAATATACGATAATAATACGGTATGAAAAATGGCAAACATGAGAATTCTGTGTGTTTTCCTTCTTATCTGCAGACTAACAGTCCACAGGTTTGGTGCTCAGACTCTGATTTGTTCCCTGGAGATGGAGGAGAGAGAGCACAGAGGACAGCAAGGTGGAGGAGTGAAGGAGAAGGTGGTGCAGCTCAGTGTCCAATCAGGAGTGAGCATCTCTATATATGTATATAGAATATATATATTTCAAGTTTTTGTTTTGAGTTTTTGTTGTTTTTTATTTTATAGTTATTTGTTGTGTTTAGAAACTTGTTGAACTGTCATTAGAGTTTGTTTCGACTTGTTGTTCATTTCTTATTCGGTTCAGCTGTGTTTCTATGTGTCCTTAGTTCCCATAATCAGCCTCCTGTGTGTAAATATTGTGTCAGTCTCCCTTTGTCCCTTGTCAGAGTGTTAGTCTCCGTCCCCTCGTGTTTCCTTGCCTCAGTAGTTCTGTTTCCTACAGTTTTCCCCCAGTATAGGTTTTGGTTAGACTTTTTCAGTTCCCTTTGTCAGTCTTTGTATTTGGTATTTCCTCATCAGTCTCATCACTTTCCTCTCCAGAAAGAAAACAATAAAAAGACCTGAAGAGACGTCTATGCAAACGCTCTCATTGTGAAAGATAAGTATACATCCAACTAATCTGTGACTCTGTCACAGCTCTGATCAGCAATTCTTTCAGGTTTGTCTGTTTTGATGATGTTATTAATTATTATCCTTTATCCAGGATTTTCTCCTCCTTGAATCGCTACCTTATCGTGGTGGAGGGGTTTGTGTGTCCCAGGGATCCCAGGGGCTATGTTGTCTGGGGGCTTTTGCCCCCTGGTAGGGTCTCCCATGGCAAATTAGTCCTGGGTGAGGGACCAGACAAAGAGCGATTCAGAAGACCCTTATGAAAAGAATATCGAGGGAACAGTTTACCCTGCCCGGGATAGGGTTACCGGGGCCCCGCCCTGGAGCCAGGCCCGGGGAGGGTGCCCGAGGGCGAGCGTCTGGTGGCCGGGCCTTAGTCCATGGGGCCCGGCCGGGCACGGCCCGAAGAGGAGACATGGGCCCATCCTCCCGCAGGCCCACCACCCGCAGGAGGCGCCATAGGGGTCGGGTGCATTGTGTGCCGGGTGGCGGCCAGGAGCGGAGGCCCTGGCGGACCGACCCCCGGCTGCCAAGACTGGCAATAGGGACATGGAATGTCACCTCTCTGGTGGGGAAGGAGCCTGAGTTAGTGCGTGAGGTTGAGAGGTACCGGCTAGATATAGTCGGGCTAGGGCTGGGCGATATATCAAAAATTTATCGTTACCGAAATTTATGACTCTCATCGACGTCATTTTGCCCATGTCGGTAAATTCGGTATTTAAAAAAAAAAGAAAAGGCATGTGCAGGTTGGCGATGTTCATGTCCCTTTAAGACGCTGTGCTACGTTACAGACTTGACGGGGTGTCAGGAAAAAGAGCCAAGATGAGAAGAAACACCACACAGAAGATTTTCCCTCAGTAAAATGGTAAATATATTCATCTTGTTATGACGTTTGCTCACAATAACCAGGAGTGTTCACGTTGTTCTGAAGTGATTCACTCTCATTTGGTGTTATTTGGTGTTTGTCTTTGAAAGGAGAGGAGCAGTAACGACACTGGGAGACAAACAACAGGATGATCCAAAGACAACTGAGAGTGTTCAGAGCAGCGTGAACGGCCGTCACCTGAGAGCAAGACAGTCCTCGGGCCTTTGTGGTTCCCTCCAGGTACTCCAGCTTCATCCCACAGTCCAGAGAGATGCAGTTAGGTTGAATGTGAGTGTGAATGGTTGTCTGTTTCTCTGTGTTAGACTGACCTGTCCAGGTTGTACCCCCGCCTCTGGCCCCATAACAGCTGGGATGGCTCCAATCTTGAATTGGATAAGCTGAAGAAATGGATGGAAGGATGATCCAAAGAGAAACATCAAAGGCCCTCTCACCAGCTTTCATTTATTAAATTTGTCTTTACTGAACGATTTCTGGTGTGTACTTGCGTTGATACTCAGACAACAGCTCGTCTTTCTGTTTGTGCTGGAAGATTCAGGCAAACACATATTACATATATAGATTGTTATATGACACAGTTTCACATTTAGTGCTATATGATAATGATAAGGTCCAGTTTAATAGTATTGCTAGTGTCTAATGAAATGAACACGTGATTTTCAGATCCAGCAAAGTGAATATTTTTCACTGTGGATAAATTACATGGAAACGTTTAATGAGTCATCAGCTATTTCACTACAAAGATGATGTGATTAAAGGTTCTCATACATGCAGGTCAGAAGTTTTGCTCCATCCTGGATGTTAAATGCTGATCAATGTTTACACATATCTGCACATTTCTAACAGCTCATTTCACAGGTCATCAGTCTCCTGACTGCATATGCAGAGTTTTATCATCACGTGTTCATGGCAGACAAACATAATTATGAATTCTTGTTTTAGTTCCATTCAGTCACTCAACATCAGGTGTCTGCTTGTCCTGAGCTGTGAGAACTACAGTGAGTTGCTTTCCTCTTTAGCTTAGTATTAATAAACCAGGTCGTAGGTGGGCACCTGCATCAAGGAGTCAAGAAGCATATTTTATTGTTTAATGGTGAAAACAATGGATTCTTGTCTGTGAAGGTTCTCAGTCATCCAGGTCATCGTAGTCAAAGGAGCTTGCAAAGAAAAGCGTCTGGACTTCTTTAAGTTTACTTGAAGACGTTTCACCTCTCATCCGAGAAGCTTCTTCAGTTCTAAGGTCAAATGGTGGAGAGTCCCAGATATAAACCTAGTGGGAGTATCCCCCCACAGAGGGACAAAAGGACCCCCTGATGATCTTCTAATCGCCTGAGCCAAGGTGTGAAACTGGGTGTGGGTCCCAATCAGCCAGAGTTTCGGGTGTGTTCATTGTGAAACCTGGCCCCACCTTATCATGCGAATTCCTGAGGTCAGATGGCCCAGGATGTGAGTGGGCGTTAAGGCGTCTGGGAAGGGATCTCAAAACTGGATTATAGATGGCAGAGAGTTGGTGTCGTAAACCCCCGCCTCTGTTCAAAGATGGTCGCTCACAGTGGACATAGATGGCTTCTTTCACTCCTCTTTCAAACCATCTGTCCTCTCTGTCCAAAATGTGAACATTGGCATCCTCGAAAGAGTGTCCTTTATCCTTAAGATGCAGATGGACTGCTGAGTCTTGTCCTGTGGAGGTGGCTCTTCTGTGTTGTGTCATGCGCTTGTGAAGTGGCTGTTTGGTCTCTCCAATGTAGAGGTCTGGGCATTCCTCGCTGCACTGTACAGCATACACCACATTGTTAAGTCTGTGTTTTGGCGTTTTGTCTTTCGGGTGAACCAGTTTTTGTCTGAGCGTGTTGCTGGGTCTGAAATGCACCGGGATGTCATGCTTGGAGAAAACTCTCCTAAGTTTTTCTGATACACCGGCTACATAGGGGATGACAATGTTGTTGCGTCTGTCCTTCTTATCCTCCCTCGTTGGTGTCTGGTCTTCTTTTCTGTGCCTCTTTGCTGACTTTAAGAACGCCCATTTAGGATAGCCGCACGTTTTGAGTGCTTCCTTTACATGTGTGTGTTCCTTCTTTTTTCCTTCAGGCTTAGAGGGAACATGTTCTGCCCGGTGGTGTAGGGTCCTAATTACTCCAAGTTTGTGTTCCAGAGGGTGATGGGAGTCAAAGAGGAGGTACTGGTCCGTGTGTGTGGGCTTCCGGTAAACTTCGATGTTGAGTTTGCCGTTCTCTTCAATGTGCACAGCGCAGTCCAGGAAAGGCAAACAGTTGTCCTTTGTGTCTTCCCTGGTGAACTTGATGTTTTTATCCACAGCGTTAATGTGCGCAGTGAAGGATTCCACTTCTTGTGTCTTGATTTTGACCCAGGTGTCGTCCACATATCTGTACCAGTGGCTGGGTACTCTTCCTTTGAAAGAGCCAAGAGCCTTCCTTTCCACTTCCTCCATGTAAAGGTTGGCTACAATAGGTGACACGGGGGAGCCCATGGCACAGCCATGTTTTTGTCTGTAAAAGCCTTCGTTGTATTTGAAATATGTAGTGGTGAGGCAGAGGTCTAACAGTGTGCAAATCTGATCGGGTGTGAAGTTGGTCCTGTCCTCCAAGGAGCTGTCTTCTTGTAGTCGTTTTCTGACAGTCTCCACGGCCTCCGTGGTGGGTATGCAAGTGAAGAGAGAGACTACATCAAAGGACACCATGGTTTCATCTGGATCCAGGGTAAGTTTCTGGACCTTGTCGGTGAAGTCGGTGGAGTTCTTGATGTGGTGTGGGGTGTTCCCCACAAGAGGAGCAAGGATGGTAGCAAGGTGTTTAGCAATGTTATAAGTGGCTGAGTTTATGCTACTGACTATGGGTCTGAGTGGGACAGCTTCCTTGTGGATTTTAGGAAGTCCGTAGATGCAGGGTATGGCATCCCCTGGGTAAAGGCGGTGATATGTAAGGCGGTCAATAATTTTGTCCTTTTCAAAGTCTTGAAGGCAAACTATAACTTTCTTTTTGTAGCTGCTTGTGGGGTCTCGCTTTAAGGCTTCGTAGGTATTGTTGTCACTGAGGAGAGTAGTGATCTTTGTATGGTAATCTGTAGTGTTTAGGACCACGGTGCATCTTCCCTTATCAGCTGGTAAAACAGTGATGTTGTGGTCTTTGCTCAGGGAAGCGACGGCGATGGATTCTTGTTCATTTGTTTAATGGAAAGACTGAAAGTGCGGCCTGGTGTTGACTTACACTTATTCAAAGTGATGAAGTACCAACAGATACTAAAAGTCACAGCCTGAAACACGTCAACTGCTTTATTATTTCTAGTTATAAATAAACTGTCAGTTTATGGCCCCTGTGGCTCGATCAGGACCCTTCCGGGATGTGGAGATATTTATTATTTACTATAACTTGTGCTTATGTTGGTTTTTGCTGTGGTTTCGCTACTGTGTTTTTCTCTTTTTGCTTGTTTTTATTTTTCCAGCAGGTGATCAAACAGATTTTTAGTGTCTTCTCTCTCTTCTCCTATTTTTTTTGCTTTCCATCTCCTTCTGTTGAGCATCTTCCCAACTTCTCTTTTCTTCATCTTTCTCTTTCCCATCCCCCAGTCCTGTCCGTTCTGATTGTAATCATTTCAAAGAAAAGAAAGAAATAATAAAGAGCTAATACACTTTGACAATCAAGTGGACCAGTGTGGCAAAAGCTGTAATGATCCATTTGGGAAAATAAATCTGTTGGACTGGTAAACTAATATACGATAATAATACGGTATGAAAAATGGCAAACATGAGAATTCTGTGTGTTTTCCTTCTTATCTGCAGACTAACAGTCCACAGGTTTGGTGCTCAGACTCTGATTTGTTCCCTGGAGTTGGAGGAGAGAGAGCACAGAGGACAGCAAGGTGGAGGAGTGAAGGAGAAGGTGGTGCAGCTCAGTGTCCAATCAGGAGTGAGCATCTCTATATATGTATATAGAATATATATATTTCAAGTTTTTGTTTTGAGTTTTTGTTGTTTTTTGTTTTTTAAAGCAAACACTAAAACTGTCACCCACACCTCTGAAGATAAAGATAACTAATCATAAATAAAGGGAATATTATGATGATGAGGACACTATCAGAGGTAGTTCAGGGAACTGTTATACTTCAGATACCAGAAAAATCGTTTTTCTTTTCTTGTTTTTTTGGCTTGACTTCATGGTAGGCAAAATGAAGAAGAGTGCTTGATTGCGCCTAAGTAAGTAAAAGCTGCATGGCAAAACAACACACACCTTCACTGCAGATGCATGCACAGAAACCAGTATTTTTTGTATCTTAAATATTAAGTAGTGTGTGTACAGTAGTCAATATAATGGGATGTGTCCTAAAGCAGCGAAAGAAGAACTGACTTCTTACAGCAATTTGCAATATTTAGGATTTTATTGAACACTTTTACCTTTCAACATTTGTAACATTAGTGAGTAATGAAGCATTGCAGAATAAATAAAATAAAATACTAAAAGTCCGTTATTACACTCTTAAATCCTACTACTTATTCCTGCGTCTTTTGTGATCTTACAAAGCTTCAAATGACGCGTCGACTATTAAATTAGTCATCGACGATTTTGATAGTCACCGTAATCGTGACTCCTCGTGAACAAATATAGACACACTAATATTTCACCAGTGTTGTAACATCACATGTCGTTAGCATGGGTAAGAGAACGAAATCAATACCTCAGATGGAAGCACCTTGACTGGGTTACTTCAGCATCACTGGGTGACATGTCACTTTGATGCACCGACAGTGGAATTATAGTTCAGGTGACCTGCATGCCTTTGCACTCTAAAGACACTAGAGCACCTAAAGGACGCATGGAAACATCAAGTGATACACAGATAAGACTGTTGCACAGAAATATGCAGTATCTGCACACTGTAACATGTTTAGTTGCTTTACTCAAGAGCCTGACTTCAGATGAATGACTCTGACAATCTAATTTTTCTTGCAGATTGAATGCACCTTCTGTGGGAAGTGGTACCACACAGTGTGTGTGGACTTCCCCTCTGCAGAAGGCGACTACAAATGTTGTGGTTGCTAAATAAACAGAAAAAATTGATCCCTGTTGTCTTTGCTTACTGATTGTTTTTAGTGTTGACAATCCACATTGCTGGGATTGCATCTTTCAACATGTTTGTGGGTAGATCTGGATGTACCAGGGGTAAGTGTAGCCACTCAGCCTCTACTCAATGTGATCATAGCAGCAGGTGCAGATGTGTCACAAGTTAATCTAGTAGTAGGCTATGGTATTTGGCCACAGGTGGCAGCAGTGGACTGACCTCCATTGGAGACTGCTCCAGCTGCTATGTGATAGTGTATCTGCTACAAATTGAAGATCATATGGAAGTTTTGGAAATTAACCCTTGTATTATGTTGACAAACAAAAAGGTGACATTGATTTTGTTGCGGGTCATTTTGACCCGTACTGTGTAAATCCACTCAGAATTGTCAAGAAACTGCAATAAAACAATAGCAACTTTATTTTCCATCAGATAAACATGTAGAACACAGACATACAACAGTTAGACTTTCCATAACTATTTTAGGAACCATTTGGTAAAGGTTTTTCGTTCTTATACACACACACACACACACATTTCTTTTGAACTTGCCCAACGTTCTCAGTTTTTCAATGCTCAACATTTTCGATTTTGTCCACGTGATGGACAGAATGTAACTGTGTGCTTTCTGCAGGTGTACTTCTTGCATTTCTCACACAAAATGCTTGTTTTAAAACAGGAATCTTCCTAACTAAGATTTAAAACAAAAGATTTCTACGTCCCCTCCAGTCTCAAAAACAGATGACAAACCAATCGACACACCTGAGTCACTGACTTTCTTAAATCCACTCACTCTCACTGGCTCTGTTCATTACTAATCACTGTGTAACTGCTGTGAATTCACAGTAACTGCCATCTCCTTACAAATGTTCATTAGATTAACCACACTTATACAGACTTGTATATAACTACCAACTCTCCAGCCATGTTGATGGATTGCCTATATTGGCTGGAAATATTCATTTCCAGAGAAAAGACACAGATAGACTCTGCTTACAGGATGTGATGTGACAACACTAATGAAATATTGATGTGTTATATTTGTCCAAGGCGTATTTCATTGTTATGGGAAAAGAGAATATTAAAATCATGATGACCAATTGGAGTGGTGATTTCTATGACTTTGTATATATAATTTGGAATGTTGTACAAATCTAGGCCAATAAGAAATATATGATATCATTTCATTCTTTTCAAAGGTTTATTTGCATGACGCACAGACAGACACAATTGAAAGGTACAAATGTGTTGTGCATGAAACGAATTCAAACGTGCTGCAGATGTGTGTCACAAGTTGATCTGGCTGTAGGCTGTGGCACTTGGCCAGAGGTGGAGCTGGTTGACTCAAGTCCATGTTAGTGCACAAAGTAAACTGCTCGCTTTAGTTGTGAAGCAAAAACGCTGAAACCGGAGAAATAAAACGTGCGAGGGGAACGATAACGACGACAAGAGTCTCCCGATCGTTTACTCTTGCTGTCCTGTGAACAACATCGGCGTGGTGTTAATTGTTTGCTGTTTTCGCGATCGCATCGCGCATGAGGATATCACCAGGTAAACTCGCCACATTTTTAAACATTTTGTTGTTCAACAGCATCAAGACTGACGGAGTGTGTTTGAGATATCCTCACAAGTGTCACAGATGACACATTTGGCGTTTTTTTTTGCTGGCTTGTCGGTAGCAGCTCCTGAAACGCAAGACTGCCACACATCTGTTCGACCAACGCCAGTTGATCTAAACGCCAGTAGATCTGGAACACCGGCGCACTCGTGCGTCTGAGGAGACGCGGACTGCGAACTGCTCTTCCTGGGATCTTCCTTTCCAATGTACGCTCACTCAGGAATAAGATAGACGAGCTGGCCCTGATGAGAAGCATGAACAGAGACTTTGCCTCCTCCTGTGTCTTATGTTTTACGGAGTCGTGGCTCTGTGAGGACATCCCGGACAGCGCGCTCAAGCTGGAGGGCTTTCATCTGCTGTGCGCGGACCGGCAGGCCTCTCTCTCTGGTAAGACCAAAGGTGGAGGTGTCTGCTTCTACATTAATAGTGGCTGGTGCACAGATGTAACAGTGATTGCTCAGCACTGCTCTTCCTCTCTGGAATACCTTTTTATTCACTGCAAACCGTTTTATTCTCCGCGGGAGTTTGCTTCATTCATCCTGGCCGCTGTTTACATCCCGCCAGATGCGGATGCGCAGGCAGCTCAGTGCGCACTCGCGGAGCAGATACTGCACATGGAGCGGACATTCCCGGACTCTCTCATCATTGCTCTTGGGGACTTTAACAAAGCCAATCTGAGCCATGAGCTTCCCACATACAAGCAGTATATTAAATGCCCGACCAGAGAGGAGAGGACATTAGACCACTGTTACAGCACGATCAGCGGGGCCTATCGTGCGGTGCCCCGCGCTTCACTCGGACTTTCTGACCACGTCATGATCCACCTAATCCCCGCGTACAGACAGAGGCTGAAGCTCTCCAAACCTGTCGTGAGGACCAAAAAACTGTGGAGCAACGAGGCTGTGGAGGAGCTTCGCACGTGTTTGGAGTCTACAGACTGGGACACAATGAAGGCTGCTTCTAACAGCTTGGACGAGTTTACGGACACTGTCACCTCCTATATCCACTTCTGTGAGGACAGCATTGTGCCATCACGCACCAGGGTGAGTTATAACAATGACAAACCCTGGTTTACTCCTAAACTCAAAAAGCTGTGGCTGGAAAAGAGAAAGGCGTTCAGAAGCGGAGACAGGGACTGCTACAGAGAGGCCAAGTACAGGTTCACTAAAGAAGTGGACATTGCTAAACACCAGCACTCTGAGAAGATGCAGCAGCAGATCTCAGAGAATGACTCGGCCTCTGTGTGGAAAGGTTTTAGGAATATCACCAACTACAAGCCTAAAACCCCCCACTCCACTGATGACTTGCTCTTGGCCAACACCCTTAACGACTTTTACTGCCGTTTTGACGAGCCATCAGGCAGCCTTCACACCTCCAACGGCCCCAACAATAGAGACACTTTGGACACTCATTCCCCCACCTCTCCCCCCTCCATAGAGCCATCACCACCTTCAAACACTTCACCTACAACACCCCCCTCCTCACCCCACACAAAAGAGGATTTCACACCACCTCCTCCCACCACAACTCTTCATATTCATGAAGCAGGTGTGAGGAAGCAGTTTAAGAGTCTGAATGCTCGAAAAGCTCCCGGCCCAGACGGTGTGTCTCCTGCCACCCTCAGACACTGTGCAAACGAGCTGGCCCCAGTGTTTTCTGGCATTTTCAACTCCTCACTGCAGGCATGTCATGTGCCTGCCTGCTTCAAGTCCTCTACCATAATCCCTGTCCCCAAGAAACCTAGGATCACTGGGCTAAATGACTACAGACCTGTGGCTCTGACACCTGTGGTCATGAAGTCATTTGAGCGCCTGGTTCTCTCCTATCTCAAGACCCTCACGGCCCCCCTCCTGGACCCCCTGCAGTTTGCATACAGAGCCAACAGGTCTGTAGATGACGCCATCAACATGGCTCTACACTTCATCCTGCAGCATCTGGACTCCCCAGGAACCTATGCCAGGATCCTGTTTGTGGACTTCAGCTCTGCGTTCAACACCATCCTTCCAGACCATCTCCAAGGCAAGCTTTCCCAGATGAATGTGCCTGATCCCATCTGCCGGTGGATCACTGACTTCCTGACGGACAGGAAGCAGCATGTGAGGCTGGGAAAGAATGTCTCGGACTCCCGGACCATCAGCACCGGCTCCCCTCAGGGCTGTGTTCTTTCTCCTCTGCTCTTCTCCCTGTATACCAACTGCTGCACCTCCACCCACCAGTCTGTCAAGCTAATCAAGTTTGCAGATGACACCACCGTTATTGGACTCATCTCGGACGGGGATGAGTCTGCCTACAGGAGGGAGGTTGAACGTCTGGTGTCCTGGTGCAGCCACAACAACCTGGTGCTGAATGCCCAGAAGACAGTGGAGATTATTGTGGACTTCAGGAAGCACACAGCTCCACTCCCCCCCATCATCCTGACTGACACCCCCATCACCTCTGTGGACTCATTCCGCTTCCTGGGTACCACCATCACCCAGGACCTGAAGTGGGAGCCCACCATCACCTCCGTCATTAAGAAAGCCCAGCAGAGGATGTACTTCCTGAGGCAGCTGAAGAAATTCAACCTGCCAACACGGACGATGATGCAATTCTACACTGCAATCATCGAGTCCATCCTCACCTCCTCCATCACCGTGTGGTACGCTGGAGCCACTATCAGGGACAAACAGAGACTGCAGCGTGTTGTGCGCTCTGCTGAGAAGGTGATTGGCTGCAGACTCCCATCTCTGCAGGACCTGTACACCTCCAGGACACTGGGGCGTGCAGCTCGGATCTCAGCTGACCCTTCTCACCCTGGACACAGTCTGTTTGACCTGCTCCCCTCAGGCAGGAGGCTCCGGTCCATTCGCACCAGAACCTCTCGCCATAAGAACAGTTTCTTCCCCTCTGCTGTTGGACACATGAACAATAACCATATGACTGTTCCCACCACTAACACATGACCCTACGCTGTGTTCACTGCATCATTCCATGTTTGGCACTGATCACCACCTGCACTCATGTATATATCATGTATATATCTATCTACTTAGCACTTTTAATTCTTATTCTTATTTTTATTTTCATGTCTATTTAAGCGTAATTTATGACAGTATGTTTGCACTGAAGCACCGCAGCAATTTCCTAATGTTGTAAACCTGCTCAACATTTGGCAATAAAACCCTTTCTGATTCTGATTCTGAAAAGAAAAGAGACAGAGATGTGTGTTTTCTGTTAATACCATAATTGTAGTCATCTTAAACAAACATGACATTTCTTTGGCACGATTGCTTTTTCGCTGATTTGAAACTTTAATGTGTGGTACAACAATTCTTCTAGTTAAATAATTCTACAAGAATTATTTAACAGAGGATAGAAAAAAAATACATTGTGTCAAGTTCCCTGGTTAAATGGGCTGTCTGTGTAAAAAGCATAAATGGCTGTTTGTCTTGGTGTATTGGTCTTTTGCCAGCATGGCAAACTAGATCAGTCTGCTGGGACATCTGATTTTAGGACAATCACTTGCTTTTCCAAAGGACACTGACAACCAGACATTAGATGCCACAGCCCTGGCCCACGGTATCCCCCCCCTCCCCCCCATGCATGCGGTGGGCCTTCTGTAGAAAGAGAGCAGCTTAATGAAGGTGACAAGGTGAAAATAGGATGATTGATGTGCCGGTGCTGTGAGGGCATGTATAACACCACCTACCCAAGTGTTGAATATAAGGAGGCTTTGAAGAATCTACAATAATTGTGTGTTGTTTGTACATGAATCACAATGTGTTACTTCAGAGGTGTGATGTTTTCAGGGGGTTTTTTTCTGCGCTGCAGAAAATTGTAAAACTACTGTGAACTTGGTGGATCTGTCCAGATCTTTGACTGGAAACTATTTCTATGAATGAGTGGTTCAAAAATGTGTAAGTGAAAAGCTGCCATATTTCAGGTCCCAAAGTCAAACGAACACTGAGGGATCACTGAGAGCTAAAAACGGTCTAACTTCTTTCATCTTTAATAAAATGATCAGTGTTGCTGCTTTACCAGGTTTAACAACTAAGTTTAACATCCAGGCATCCATGAAAACAGAGTTTATTCAATTTAACTGAGTTAGAGGTTAGCAGGAAGTTAGCTCGCTAGTTTCCACCTAAACATGATCATCATAATCAGTGTTACTAATTCATACACTGGTTTATCATCTAGACTTTTTGTCTCATCCAGCACCATGATCAGGTCCAGTTTTTATTTCATCTTTGATTTTTCAGCTGCTGTGCCTGAGCAGCCTCCCAGAGACCCTTTGTTGCAGTTAGTCTTCCTCCAGAAGCCATCTGGCTGCTTGATCCAGCTCTGGCTGCTGCACCGGGAAAGAGCAGTGAGGAGGTGGATTGATAAATGAAATTCATAACAAAAATTCATAATGGACTTTTTCCATTTAGGAATAATAAAAATCAGCTTTCTTTTTAATTGCTATTAACTGACAGTCAGATAACCAGCTTTTAAAAACATATTCATAAACACTTTGCAGTCAACAAAATTTGCACAGAGGTTATAGATGAAATAAAAGTATCACGTGTTTTCTAGGTGTGTTTATAACTCTGTTATTGTACATATTCTGTGTTATACATCATAATCATTCCAGTCTTTTTTTTTTTTTTACTGTTTTAATCTTTATAAAACTGTTATTTATTTATTTATTTTTGTGATTTCTGCTGCCCTATTGGTCTGGTCTCTCTTGAAAGTCTGAGAATGTGATATTCATAATAAAAGGATTTAAAAGTTTACTGCCAAAAAATGATTGCACTTCATAACAGAAATGTGCTAACTGGCTTGAAATAGATTGAAACTGTTATGAGATTGCTTCAGGGAGCAGACATGACACCGTCTTTTAGGTTTCGCCATCACTTTGTATTATGCCATTGACTGAGGTGAGCAGATGAAAGAAGAAGAAGAGCAAAAACGTCAGTGTGTATTTGTGCTATGTTTTACAAAATAGCAAAATACATGAATAAAAGTAAAACATAAATCTCCTTCCATACAACAAAAAAAAAAACAAACAAATCGCACTTCCGAACAGAGCCAAAAGGGGGCAGCATGTAACAGACGTTTTAAAGAGACTTGATGTGACTCAAACTAACCTGGACCTGACAAATCCTGAACGCCGCTGTCCTCTATGAGACTGTTAATTATGGGTTAATCCATCAATTTAAACATACATTGCAAACAAATTCAAAAGTTGAGGAACAGGTTTTTTAAACTTAAGAAATTCCAGAAAAAAAAAAAAAACAAGTCACGGGACAATAAATAATATGTGGATTTGTTTCTTTCCATTCAGTTGACATTTTATAACAGAACAATGTATTTATATCTTCACTTTATATTCATATATTCCTCCAGGAATATAGTTTCCAGGAATGCTTTTCACTCTTCTTTAATGCAAAAATGAAGCTGTAGTTTATACTAACAGACGACTCTTAAACCGAGTTTTATAGAGCTCTGTTATTAAATGTTGCATAATTGTTGAGTATAACTTAGATATCTATAGATGTTTGCGCTTATTTATAATCATTCGTGTTTTAGCACAAGAAACCACGAGAAAGGAAGAACAGTTTACACTAACAGGAACTGTATCTTTTCACTTGGTTCAGTCCCCCCTACAGTCATGCTGAAATGGTTTGTCCTTGCATATAAACTGTGAATCTCGTGCTGTCACAGCAGACTGTACTCAGCACTACAATGACATAAAACGGGGGTGCTGCGATGGACAGGAGCACTTCAGAGGATGGACAGATGAAGTACGGTGTCTTTGCGTTTAGTTCACGTAGAGTAGCTCACACATGACCTGACAGGCAGTAGAACGCTTCTAGGATTTAGTAGTAATTAAAAAAAAGTTGTTCTCCTTTCTCTCTCAGTGCTGCTGTTGACTGGAAACAGCAGTAAGATGCTGCCTTGGAAGAAGAATAAGTTCGACCTGATTGAGGAAGACAAGCAGTCCAAGCAGAAGGGCTATGCGGTGAGTCTCAACTACTCGGCGCTCACCTCCTTCGCCAAGTCCTGCCCCGAGAGCGCACTCAACAGGGTGGGCAGCATGTTCAAGTCAAAGAGGAAAAAGCTGAAGATCACCAGCGAAGATCCCACGTACACGGTGCTTTACCTGGGGAACGCTACCACGATCCAGTCCAAAGGAGACGGCTGCACGGACGTAGCGGTGAGCAAGATCTGGGGCAAAAGCGAGATGGGCAAGAACGGCACTAAGATGAGGCTGACCATCAGCTCCCAGGGCATCCGCATGGTGCATGTGGATGACAAGGCCAGGAGACCGGGACACTTGTACTTGCTGCACCGGATAACCTACTGCGTCGCGGACCCGCGGCTACCCAAGATTTTCGCTTGGATTTACAGGCACGAAATGAAGCACAAGGCCGTAATGCTGCGTTGCCACGCAGTGCTGGTGTCCAAGCCGGAGAAGGCAAAAGCCATGGCGCTGCTGCTGTACCAGACCTCGGCAACAGCCCTGGCTGAGTTTAAAAGACTAAAACGGAGGGACGATGCCAGACACCAGCAGCAGCAGCTCATAGGGGAACAAACCATCCCCTTGGTGCCTCTCAGGAAGCTGCTGAACGGACAGTGCTACTACAAACCCCCGGTGGAGCGCAGCCGGAGTGCACCAAAATTGGGCTCTATCACGGAGGACTTGGTGGGGGAGGAAGAGGAGGAGAAAGCAATGCACTTTGAGTGTGAGGACATTCTGGACACGGACAATGATTGTGTTGCCAATGGCAAACAAGAGTTGACTCAAATTATTAATGACTTGGGAGAGATGAGCATAGGAAACGACGTGCAGACGCTGAAAGCTGACCTCAGAGTCACCAGACTCCTCTCTGGTGAGAGCACAGGGAGCGAATCCTCCATAGAAAGCAACCAGGAGCCGCCACCACTAATCAATGGCTTTGATGAGGTAAAGGTGCAAGAAACTGCCTAAAAAACTTTGCGCATTTCTGGGCACCTGTAGCGCACCGTTCTGTTGAGCCACGATGTCTCCTTGAGAAACAGTTACAAAGTGCTTGCCTGACATGTGCCACTGAGACTAATAATTGAGAAGACATAAACGTAATTTGGGGGCAAAACAGACAGACAGTTAGGCTACTGAACTAAGTTAAAAGATTGTGTAAACAAAGAAAAAAAAGGCATACCCATTTGAGAGACAACTTTAATGGCAAATTCCCAGCGCGCCTCAGGGCGCACGGCACTAATTCCATCTCTTTTGTTTAAGAGGATTTGCTGTAGCATCGAGCTTGTTTACTTGACGTTTTTTTCCTCACTTGAAAATGTCATGTTTCTTCTGTAACATGCTCCAATCATCAAGATCCAGAAGCTCCCAAACATTCCTTAAAAAGCATTTACAGAAGCAGATTTGTTTTCCATCAGGCTTCCTTTACAATCCCCATCAGGGCGCCTGCTCGTCACCTTTTTATTTCTGCACTGTTGCGACTTCATTGAAGTATTATTTTGACTACCATGTACATACGTTTGCTGGTATGTTGTCTGAAACATAAGTGTCTTATCTTTGCTGTGCAAAAGAAAAAAAATACCTTTTATGTATTAAGATGTAAAGTAAGATGTTTTAAGTATAAATATGTTATTTTTTAAAATATAAATATATATATGTGGTTTGTTATGTGAAATTCAAAGAATTAGCAATAAAAAAGGAATTAAATGAATGTTTTATGTGAATTAATGCTGAAATACAAGTAGGACATCTTTTCTTTCAGCACTGTCTGATATGAGCGGGGTTTACCTTGGGAGGCTCAAAATGAGGTCAGATTTGCACTGCTGAATAAAAGTCACATGGAGGCTAAAAAGCATAACCCTAAACTTCTCATCAATATTATCTGTTACCACCAAGCTATTGGTGTGACTGTAAATGGGTATTTCATTTAATAGCCTTGAATTGATCTTTATCCCTGACCACCACCACCTTTTTTTTCCTTTTTTCCCAAATTGCTTTCAGGCTGTTGAAGTTATTTAGTTAAGGTACTGAAGGCCCATTCATTGTAGCTGGCCTCAGGGAAGCCAGGCCACACATACAGACGTCACCGGTAGCACAAGCTGTGAGAACATCACATGGCAGAAGTAGCACCAGAAGTTCTTCAGCAGCATATTCTAGCTGGTATTCACTTTTACATCAGTTTGCCTTTATTGAGCGACAACAGAGAATTCAGAGCATTACAGATCTATATGCTGCAATATGTGACGGGTATATAGACTCATGCGTTTGAGTCACCCGGTTCATTTCATTCATATTTGCTCAGCTCACTAAAATCAGATAATCTACATTGTTCCTTTGGTGTGTTGCTAAAGTGTCACCTAAATAAAAGTGTGACTGATAAAAAGATGGAGTCACATCTTTTTCTTAAAGGCACAGCACTCAGCCTAACATGTAACACTCACAGAAGCAACGACACAAAATCACCTGATGTGATCTGTGGTCAGCGAAGGATATGACTGGGCCAGCAGCTCTAAATGTGGAAGATGTGTTACTAATCATCATCGTCACTTTCATTTTAGAGACAGCAGCAGGCCCACGCTGATGCCACACAGCTCTTCCCAGTGTTAGCCAGATCGGCATATAAACTCAGAAGCACAGACACTGATGCACGGATGCCATCGGTATTGAGGGCCTGCATGTGAGGGTGAACACTCTAGTCCCATGGAGCATGCTCTGGAGGAACAGCTCTCCATCCTCACTAATGACACTGGCACTGTTAGCGAACACAAACGGGACAAAGTGAGACACGAGGAGCAAAAACCCAAGCTCTCCGTGGTATAGAGGTGGTCGATTGTCATATGGACAGATAGGAACATACAGATGAGTTATTCCCTTAAAAACAAATAAAGGAAGAAAGAGAGAACAGCTTCGTGTATTTCCGTCAGTGGTCGGTGAGTCATAAAACAAGCTTTCCAGTGTCTCATTATAAATTGATGTGCTTTCAGGGGACACAAATACACACACACTAAATTGAGACTGTGGGTGCTTTATTTGTGGTCTGTGAAACGGTGAAATAGGAACAGAGTACAGAAACCCATATAGTTAGTTTCTCTTCCTCATGCAATCTGATGGGCTGCTTGCACCAGCTGCACTCTCATGGAAATCACCTGTTACTCTGCAAAGACACAATGACATCATGTGCCCAGCGTCATGTAATTAGAGAAGACGCAGCGTTGTGACCACAGAAACACACGAGACGGAGGAAAAGGCCATTTGTCTGACGCTCCTGCCTTTTGCAGCTGCTTAGTCTGCTTATGGATGTCTGGATGTTTCTCTCTGACCTACATTCTCACACAACCATTCTCGTGTTCCATCTCTCTTATAGCAGTTGTGCTCCCCGAATCTCCCAGGTTACCTGGAAATCAGCCACTTGTGAAGCCAGCCCTTCCGCACAATTAAAGGCTTGAGAGTCTTTGTTCACAGCAAAGGACACGTTTCACACTGCCAAGGGAGAAAGCTGAGCTTCTGATTGTTTAGAGGAGAGCTAACAAAAAAGTCTTCTTCATGTTCACTTGCCACTTTTTTCCTTTGAACAAGCACTCAGGTGTTTGACCTACCAACTATTATTATTATCGTTATTATGAGATGCTGAGAGTAAATGTGATGTCCACATATGAGGATGCAGGGTCTCAGTAGATTAACGGCTGCTGTTCTTTTCACACGTTACAATATGCAAACATGTATATTGTAATGTGCAGATTTTATTATAACAGTGAAGCACTTTGCAAATTTGTGTTTTGAAAACTTCTATACCAATAAAGTAATTATTGATATTATATTCACCCTGCAACAGACTGGTGACCTGCTCAGAGTGTAACCTGCTTCTCACACCATTGCAGCTGTGATAAGCTCCACCCCCCTGCTGTGATTGTGAACTGGATAAACAGAAGAAAATGGAGGCATGGACTGATGTTCTTTTTTGGACAGACGATTATAATAATTGAAATGTCATTACTATGTCTCAGGCAGTTAAAGACAGTTTAACATAACTATCTGAATTCACTGATTTATTTTTGTTTAACCAAGAATTAATAGCGGGGAGGTTAACACATTTGCCTAACAAGGAAAAGATCCCTGGTTTGAGCCCGGGAGGAGATATAAATCTCTTTGGGAATGCACCAGGGATAAAACAAATCTTGAACAAATCAAATGTGTAGAGCTACCTGCTGCGTTGACCCTGTGTGAATAACAGAGCAGCCGAAATTAGCTGCCTTCTAATCAGAAAGTAGAGATAGAGCAACTCTCTTGAATCCTGGGTGTCCTCAAGATAAGCAGCATGAACCTGTCATGCCCTTCGATAGTGGGGGAAGCAGGATTCTCAGAGGACACCAGCACAAGCAGATAGAGACCATGCAAACTCTGCATACATACAGCCTGCCTGCGGTCAATCCCCAAACTCTCTGTGGGGGAAAAGTGTTAACCACTCATATCTGCAACCAAAATGACCAAAAACAAAGAGGCTTTTTAAGGCTGCAGCCTGCAATCATTATCTCAGTAAGTGTAATAGGATACTGGAATATTAGTTACAAATACCCCAAAAGTAATCAAATTGTTTGATTTGAATGGTGAATGGTACAAAATAGAAAAACATCCCATTTATTATCACACAAAACAAAGAAAGTTAAATTATTAGAAGTACAAGGTCATTGTAATTTAAATAGTTCCAATAATCTAAATTGTTTTTTGTCAATCAACTGTTTGAATGACTTATCAACAATTTATTGTCTGAAGTATTCATCTAATTTACTCAAGTGAAATCAGATTTCCTCATTATAATATCAGGTTTTTTGCAAGTCTGCATCAGAGTATAATTTGAGTAAAAGTATGAAACAATTAACAGATGATTTTTAGTATAAAAGACAAGAATGCATCCCACAAGAGGGAACCTTACATGTGTTATATTACTGTAAATTATACACAGTTTATACAATTATTATCACTGATGTGAAGCTGTGGAGCTATTCGTAGCTATACTATGCATTGTTAGGTGGTTTAATCTTATTTTATAAACCCAGATTTAGTTTTGTGCATAAAGTAAATGCAATGCCATGTAGCGCAGTGAAAAGTACATCATTATTTCTGACAGCAGAACCACAAAGTAGCACAAAACTTCCAAATATCTGACTAAAGTTGTTTTCCAGCACTGCATCCAGAAGTGACTCACAGGGTTCAGTGGGTACATGACATGTATTGCTCTCTGCAGCGGTAGAGTCAGCACATGAAAGCCCTTCATCAAAATTGATCACTCTATAATTTACTGGGATAATGCAGTGCGTGTATAATATAATTTAATGTTTACACCTTTACCCGCAGCTACTCCCAGACAAATAATAAATGAACCTGGCAGTTTGGGTCTGCATTGAAACACACAGAGAAGAGCAGAGCTTCCCAATTATCTGCTATTTGAATGGCACCGCAGGCCATCCCTGTACCAGATCACCACCGATGCCAGACCGCCACACGGCTTAATTTTGAACCACGCTACAAAATCCATTCATCTATAATGCATGAGAAGAGCTGGGAAAGCATCAGCGCTGTTAGATAGTGGGCCTGGATCTGATTACACCAGCGGCGTGAGAGACGTCAGACGCGTTGAATCAGAGCGCAGAGCCATGCTGACCTTTGCTTGCTGGTGGAAACACATGAACGACATCTCAAGTTTTTGCGGCAGGGAGGAACATGAGCCGTCGTGCCCACAGCTCATTTTTAGCTGTTGCATGTAGACTGTATCTATGAACTGCAGGCAAGAGACAGGGATCTGGATGCATGAGATTACTATTTGTAGTACAAGGGTGTATAATTATCACACTCTTCAATTACAGAAACCACTACTGAAGGTCAGGATGAGCACAACATAAAATTAGGTGCAGTGGGCACTGAGGCAGAGTTGTGGCAAATTTTGTTAGTCTGTTTTTGGACAAGATGATGTGTTTTGACCGCTGTATTAACAGGTAGACAATGTCAGATAGAGTCAGTGTCCAATTGCATCCATGACATGTGCAGGATGATGGCTGAGTGTGTTAGAAAGGTAGACACAGATAGACAACAACAGAGAAAGAAATGTACTGTCATGATAGTGTCATATCTCATTAGTTTGAATCTGATAGCAACCCCCCAGGAGCTGTTTAGATGTGTGTGCCTATGCATGCAAGTTAACCCAGTGAGTTAGCACTTTTTGGTCTTTGCCCAATTTACAAATGCTTTATGTTTTGACTCAGGTGTAGAAGGGGCAAAGACAGATATGCTTTAATAAATATTTGAGAACCTGGATGCATTATAGTGTGTTTGGATTATATAGCCCAAGATGAAGCACTTACACTAAAGCTCATCCAGCTGCAGATAACAGCTGATCTCAAAACCATTCCACATCAGCTGAATGCTCAGCAAAATATGCAAATATCCGATTATCTGAGATTAACTTGATAGCTGTGCTGTTTAAGATCCTTTAGCCTACCTACAGTTACTGTCTCGGCAAGCTGCTTTGCAACCCACGTCCACTGCAGCTCCTCCTTTACACACTGTCTGACTTGATTGTAGTCTTAAATAGCTGCTCTGTTCTGCACAGGGGTCTTGCTGCTTTTCTCCCCAGCTTAAACTTGTTAGATATTCATGTGCAAATTACCAAATCAAACCCATAGCAGCGTCACAAATGGAAAGAATCTTCTTTTGACTAAAGTCAATGACTGAACTTAGAGTTTAGTGCAAACCAGAGGCTGCAAGCCAATACTTTGGCTAATATGTCCAATAAATCCAGCTAGCAGGCAGAAAGGGCATTTGAGGATGGCGGGAATCTTGGTGTGGGTATTGTTGTCATATTTGTGAAACACTGTGTAGGAATGGTGATCTCAGTTGCATAGTTGGATACTTGGTGGTAAACACTGTTTGCACGGGAGAAAAGATTTTGCGTGACTCATTTATTTCTCTGAGAAACGATCTTAACCGCTCCATCCTTTGCTCACCACATACACTGCTGCAGGTACTATTATTTCATCTGCACCCTGTCATTCAGCCTCAGATAAGATTCCAGCTTACAGTTGCCTCTGTGAATTGTACATGCTCAGTGTCTCGCATGACACTTCCCAGTTGGTCTCCATACAGTCTGATCATGTAATGACCCGTGTCTGTATCTATGCACCGAGCCCCAGGAGGCCTTGAAACTCTAGATCTCGCAGTGTCCCATTCAGCCACCGCTGCTCTTGTTTTCCACTTGCTCCAACACAAAGGCTCTGCCCCTGGAGAGCCATAGATTTCAGCAGGGTTATTTTGGTCTTTCCGTTCACAGGGAGGAAATGGAATAATAACAGAGGACAGGGAGAAAAAAAATCACGGGGTGACCCTCAGACAGGCGCACTGTCAGAGCAGAAAATCAGAATCCAGTATGAGATTTGTGAGTGTTTTGGGTGTTTTAATGAGATACACATCAGTGTGGTTTGTGTGGAGGGAGGTACATCTACCCCCCCACTGAACTCTTGCTTTCCTCTTCTTTTATGTTCACTGAGCAAAGAGGGTGAGTAGGTTTTGCAAAACTTTATTCACCAGATACTGCAGACGATTTTTCTCTCCAAATATGAGGAAACTATGGTGAAATCCACATGGGTAGTTTTCCTGTTTCAGATCCAAGCAGGAAACAGGTGCAGTGTCCAAAATATCAGTTCTCAGGCTTTGTCCCATAGGACGCACATGTTTTTTTGTGTGGATGCGTGCACCTGTGAGTTTTTCGGCTTTTATCTGCTGACAGGAACTCTTCAGGCACCAGTGCCATATCAGTGGAAGACAGTGCATAAATGTATTTATATGTTTCACGCTCACCTCAAAGCGTAAAGGTCTGAGCCCTAGCTGGATATTTATGAATACCTGTTATCTCAAAACCTGACATTTCATAATGAAAGCTCCAGCCCCCTTTGTGCTGAGGTGTTCGTTCTTTAAGCTGCACATAAATGATTCCAAAAAGTCTCCCTGTCGGAATAAACAGTACATGGGATTTATTTGTAATTATTGATGCAATCCATTGAGTTTAAACAATTATTCTAATATCAGTATCTTCAGATTAAATTAGCTAGTTCTTGCTAATGCTAATAAAATCCAGTTACACATCTTGGGGTAATTAAGCCCAGAGGCGTAATTTCCAGGGGGGTTAGGGGGGTCATGACCCCCCCAATATTCGGACCCAACCAAAATAACCCCCCCCCCCAATAAAATTATGAATTATCTTGCATAAATAGGCTGTTGATTTTCTTTACTCATTTCAGGTATTACCAGCAAAATAGTTGCATGTTTAATCATCTGGGAATTTACCCAGATTTGTTTATTTATTTAGACAGAGATCTTGACCCCCCCCCCACCCAATGTTCAGCACAAAGTTACGCTGATGATTACGCTCCTGACAAGTACAATAACAGCATCTTTTTACAATGCAGTGTTGCAGATTGTTGTCCAGATCCACGGAGTTCTGCTATCCACCATGAGGAACCAAAGGATCTGCTGGAGCATCTTTGTTCATGATACCACAGGACACACCTCTGGTCCTGTGTGAAGGATTAGAGCTGTTTTAAAAGTACAGTGGCAACAGGCAGGTAGTTTCAGTGTCATGGTTAGCCCGTATAGTTACTCATGTTTTGTAATCTGATCATTCAAAACTGATTACATGTGATCTGTAAATACCCATCACCACTAATAGATCCTGAGCTCTGTGTTTAGATCAATTCTTTGCAGTGCATTGTGTTAAGGCATGCTGCCACCAGGTATCGACAGGCAAGGGCTGTCAGATGGGATCATTGCCTCTTCATTTGACATCCAAAAGGATCCTATAGACAGCCCAAAGCTGATCAATACACAGCCTGGGCATGCTCACAGGTCTAACGGGTTTATTGTCTGTCAAGATAAAGGTGTCATAAATAAAGGACCTGATGCATAGGGGTAATATATGCATACTCAATTTACATCACTGACTATAGACAAAATATTAGAAACACTTTCACTTTTTGGCATCATATAGTAAACTGTCATCATTAGCATCAATCTTGGGAACGCCTTGCTCACAAGCACATTCCAAGTAACTGCCTTTCACCTACATGCATCAGTTTGATGCCACAAGTTTATGGGGTTGAGTCAGTTTGTAATCACTAACCTCTTCACCCCATTCCCATGATCAAGAGGTCAGAAGATACCTCATGAAGAGAGCGGCATTAAGTATCTCTGCTGTGGGCACACTGCCCAAACCATGTGTCTGCAAGAAGGAAGTGCAGAAAACTGAGTCTTTTGTTCACAGAAACTCCAGCAATGAGTCTCTGTTGTCACTTTGACTAGAAACCAGTCACATGAGAAACTGGGACTAGTGTAGAGGGCCACATCATTAAGTTGAGCTCTCCAAAATAGTCCCAGTTTCTCTTTGAGCGTCTTGAGAAAATTAATTGCCCAGGCCTGGCTTAATATTGCACTGAAATAAAAACAAGTCGAATGCAACATAAAGCCACAAAACGGTCAGGTGATATTGTAAACTGTGCTGTGCTGGTTTGTAAAGGCTGATGTCAGAATGTCACACGGATTTTGGACTTCACATATCGAGCCATCAGAAAAGCACTCATTGCTGTAATTGACTCATAGTCTGCTTTCCTTTGGGGCAGGAAATTGACTGAGAGTGTGGGTGTAGCTTTCCTAGTAATATTATCATTTCACCTGTTAACCAGAATAAACAGCTTAGCAAAGACAAAATGAAGTGTTTGCAAACTGCGTAGTTCTTTGAGAGATGTGAGCAGACTGGTAGGGTGAAGGCTGCGTGCCTTCACTTTCTCTCTCCCTGCAGGGCTTGGACCATGCTTGACAGTGATGTGGCATGTGAAACTGTAAACAGACACAACCCTACAAACCTGATGATGCAACCTGGCAGCACTGTCAGTAAAATTCCCTGTTTGTGGTTCACAGTTTCTATTGATTGATTTCTTCAATGTAATGTCAACTACAACTAATTTAACTTTTCTATTTATTTTTCATAATTAAAAACTCATTAGAAAAGAGTGATGTCAGATTATGTGGTTCATATTACATGGATACACCCATTAGCACTGCTTTCCAGGGACTACTTGTTACAAATAACTCATACTGTGTACATGACCCCTACAGCGAGGGGATGTAGTAGCTATGCTGAGCTGTGGGGGGCATTTTCTGGCATAATTTGAAACCATCTGTCCCACCAGTCCCTCCAGTCTCTTTCAGGCTGACAAATAATGCCCAGATCCATCGGATAAGAGATGCCACTAAATGGAAATGACTAAATGTGTATGAAATCCATGTGAATCATATGGTATGTTTCGAGATCTCTACTAAAACTAACAGCTTTGGGAGATTATGTATGCTTATTGCTCTCCACCATCATCAAAACACCAGTGTGCTTACCTATGTACTTATAGCTGGTTTATTTTTTTGCACAGCTATTATTATAAATAGGAAGGAAACAAAAATAAAGAGCCATCATATGAACTCATACATTTTATATATTGTTTAGATTCTAGTTCAGAAGACTCCATTGCTACTCATTCTTCTAGCAGGTAAAAGAAACCTCGTTTTGAGTCAGCAGCAGTCCTTTGCTGCATCACGGCACATCAGCAGTGTCGACATATTCCTAACCAACCATGTGTGGTTAGCCGTTCAAGATTTAGCCAGATGGCAGCTCATCTCTTCCAAGCCTCTTAAAACCTCTTAAGACAGCCCATGAGCTGCAGGAAACAGCAGAGCAACCTTTCTGGACTTCGATGGCTAGACGGTAATCTCATCACCCCCTCCCTACAACGCTGTCTCCATGGAATTAGCATGTCGTCAGGTCTCACGAGCCACACACAGTCTAGGAAACGCACAGTGCCCTTGCCTGTTGCTATGTCCAGTTTGTCACTTGGCTTGGCCAGCCTGAAGGTAAACCTTAAAGCCGCAGTACGTGAATGTGAGCTTTCACTTGGGTACGTTGCCAGTAAACGCAAATGTTACGGTTTTTTATAACTACAGTTTCAGTATTACTGTTGAAACACTGAAGGGCAGCCAGGGTTGTAATTCATCATCCCATGAATACGTTTTTTCTTCATTTTATCACCTGTTGTAGCTGCCAAGAACACAAAACTCCATCACTTCCTCTTCATCAGGGGATTTTTCATGTGAAAGAGCAACCTCACATTGTGTGCTTAGACCAGCAAGTTTTTTTTCTGAAAAGGTTGAACTTTGTCTTTTATTAACTGGTAGAAGAGAGCAGATTTTCAGTTTAAAACTATTAGACAACCAGCGCATACCATTATAGGGTGTCAATTTATCTGTGGGCTCATTTAAAATGCTTGTTGTTCTTTACAGTTTATCATTCAAAGGCTTTTATTGTGTGCCAAAAAATTCACGTGGCAGAAAATGTACTGCTATTATAGCACAGAATAAAATGTACTATGTTTAGCTGGTGCCACACCCAGATGAAGATTAAAAGGATTTGTGGAATTGTGTCCTAGGACAAAAACACAGCCTGACTGAAGGATACAAACATGCAAACCAGACAAGCAAGCCGGGAAAAAATGCAGGTGGCTTAAAGCTGGCTAGAAAGACAAGTCAGTCTCCGCTGAGTCACCCGTGCACATTTTTATAGTTTAAACTTTGCATGGCTACTGAATGGCATCAGGAAGTGGACCTCTCTGCTCTGTTCGAGGTCCAGGTGCATATTTATTTTGGAGTACACTGAATGCAGCTACGCATAACGCAACTGCTGTTTGGTTAACTGCACACTGATTCAACACTGAGGATAAAAACTCCTCTTAAGCCTCTCTGTTCTTGTTCGGATGGTGCAGAACCTTCTGCCTGATTTCAGAAGCTGGAACAGTTCGTTGCTGGGATGGGACGGGTCCTTCAAAATCTGAGTTGCTCTAGTCCAGCATCTCTTGACGTAAATGTCCTGTAGGGAAGGGAGAACAGTCCTGCAGCAGCGTTCTGCCATACAGACCACTCTCTGAATAGCTTTTTTATCCTTGACACAGCTGTTTCCATACCAGGATGTGATGTTCTGTGTGAGGATGCTCTCCACAGCGCCTGTATAGAAAGTCCTGAGGATCACTGGAGAGACCCTGAACTTCCTCAGTTGTTGTAGGTGCTACAGGCACTCCTGCTAAGTATGTTAAAGCACTCATTAAGCTGAAAGGCTTTACAAACCCTTGGGTAACATTTCAACATTTTATGCACAGGATCTAACACACCTTAAACACATACAAAGTAATGAGATTATTCCGATTTCAGAAACCGCCAAGTGTGTGTGTTTGCTTAAGAAACGTTGTGTAAAGCACATTTATGCAAAAGTATGATAACAAACAAGCCAGTGGCATTCTTGCAGTGACCTTTGCCCTTCCTGTGGCATTCCTGTCTTGTTTTTGTGTGGGCTTCTGCAGATGAATCATCCTTCTCTTGATCACAAAGGTCAACGAGAAATTCTAACTGTTGATCTCGGGCTATAGGCCTGTTCGGGCAAACAATAGGAAACATCTCCGGGTGCTGTTTGATCCCGGCCTGTCGTGTTTTGACGGCGACAGCCATATTTATGTCGCCAGTCCTGCTCGCTGCCCTCCGGGTTATCAGTGTGGAATAACTGGCTTCCTACGGTTGCCTAAGTGAATGCGCAGAAATAATTTCCTTGGCATGTGATCAGCTATGAAATTTGCAATATTCTTTTCTTTTTCTGTGTGTGTGTGTGTGTGCATAACCTCCCATTCGGCAATTTCTTGATGCTCAAGAGCTTACTTGCAGAAGGAGGTGACAGCTGTTTGAAAAATGAGATGCAGACTTTTCAAACAGCTGTCACCTCCTTCTGCATGAGATGCAGACTTTGACAAAATGAGTTCTGAATAAAAGGAAGGAGAAATTATTGAAGTGATCAGCTGTTGTGGTTTTTGTGTGTAGAAAATACAAGTATCAAAAACAGTTATTTACCACTTCTTGTGTTTACCTTCCTTCTTTGTGACTCTTTCCCCCCCACTTGTTATCCATCGGCACAACAGTCTGCCTTTTTTTTCCTGTTGTCTCTCTGATTGTATCCACTTCAATTCTATTTGCTCTCCATGTTCTTTGTTTATCATCCTGTGCCTGAGATCCTGTGTTTTGTATGGCAGTCAACAACAACACCCTATGTGTTTGTGTGTTTTTCCAGGTTTCCATACAGGATGATAAAGAGAGAGTGGCAGCTTAGCTGTTTCAGAGAGCAAGCCTTCGTCATTTCCTTCCCGTTTCCTTCATTTCTTTCTCTGGTCTCCTGCTGCAAACTGCCCCCTCCTTCCTCCACCTGGAAATGCACACACACACACACAAAGAATTTGAGATGCTGCACAAACAAGCTCATACAATCCTTTTCTCCACACATATGCAAATGCTTTTTGAACATAAACAAAAGCACACAAACACAATGCAGGTGCATGAATTCCACAGAAACAGCTGTAAGCACCCTCTAATCCAGCCCTGCAGCGGCGATCTACATATACAGCAGATTAATATTCGTAGATACACCTCGACATGCAAATACAATATATAGCACATTTTAAGCGGTTTGTTTTGGGTTTATATTTGTGTCTTTAGTTTCAAAACAGTGCTCGGGCAAACTGCACTAAATATTCAAACTGTTTTAGAATCACATTACACATAACTTTTGATTTACGTAAGCATACTGTGCATTTATGTGTCATTAATCATTTTACAAGTGAGATCACTGAGTTTACAAAGCTGAGTCAGCGTATATTTAGTAATGGCAAAAAAAACTGCAGACTTTCAGGTAGAGCGGGTTATAAAAGCTGGTCAGAATGGAGGCTCCTCTGTGATAGCTTAGCAATAATAAATGAATGTGAGTAAGTGCCCCCTGTTGTGACGCTGCTAAGCAAAGTGCCACTGAACAATAACAAGAACTGTCCTCTGCGGATGGATTACATATGACCGCTTTTGTTGTTTCAGGGACAAGTTTATGTAGCATCAGCGCTCAGTGGGAAAGATCAGCAGAACGTCGGACAACCAGTTTGCTTAACTCACGTACAGCAGACTTTAGACGTGGGAAAGCAGAGAAACTGCGGTGCGCTGAACTGGATAGAGAGGATAAGCACATTGCTCTGTAATCTCTGAGCTCGTGAAAATGAAATTGACAGGTACCATTGTTTGCTCTAATAAGCAAATGGTGCTAACTGCATGTGACAGGAATGCTCCCAGTCAGGATTCTTGTGATTAAATAGGATTGTAGTTCTGTGTGTGTGGGTACATGTGAAAGTATGCCACAGTGCAGTTTTTGGTGCTCGTCTTTGTGTAAAACAAGATAGTAAAAAAGACAGAATTTTACTGTTGCATGCTATGAGGCATAGTTTATGCATGTGTGTTTATATATATAATTATATATATAGCACCAAATATTAGAGTAAGTTTGTTATTGTTCATAGGTCATCGCGGGACACGTCTTACCCGTCCTATTCCAGGCCAAAATAAGAGGGGCGGGGTTAATACAGCCCCCACTCTGTCCCATTTTTGCTTATTTCTGGTGTTTTTCAAAAAATTCCCACTGAGATCTTTAGATAGTTTTCTTGATCACGCCGAATTTTTCTCAAATCTTGTTGCGATCTGTCTGCAGAAGAGTCGCATGCCTCCACCCACCTGTCCACCTCAAAACAGACTGGAATGCAAAGTAACTCATATCTGGCCTCTCTGAAGAATTTGGCGTTCCTCCAGTTGCCTGGGAGAAAGAAAGATGAAAGATCAAATAAATGAGATATATGTTTGAATGGAGAACAAAAGAGAGCAAAAGGTACAACAGAAACTGAAGGTGGTGAGAACGCAAGAGGTAAGCAGGGAAGTCAGGACTAGGGATGGGAATTTAGGTTTTATCCGATACCAGTGTCAAACCGGTACTTTTGAAATGGTGCTGGTGCTTAAACGGTGCTCGAACCGGTGCTTAAAGAATGGAGAACACAAACTTTGTCCAAAAACCTCTCATGTTTAGCCGATTTTTGTAAAAAGATAACAATCTTAGCCTTTTCTGCAGCTATAGAACATATATGGTATCACTCTTGGCTGGAAGCAGTGCTTAAACAATGGAAAAAAACACAAACTTTGTCCAAGGAGTATGTGCCATCAAACAAGAAGACAGCCGCATGTAACTACGACGGTGTTTGCTAGTTCACCTTACATGCATTAATGTAATAACGTGGTTAGCCTACTCAATGTAAATTACACACGGACAACATTAAGCTACTCACGTAGAGAAGAACGGCTGCTGCTGCCATCATCATTTCTGCTACACTGGCAGGGCTAGGGGCCAGGACTTTCCTCTTCGGGTTCTTGGGGGATGTTGCTAACTCCGGGTCTGATAACAGGCACCACACCCGCAGTAGATGTGCACGGTGTGACGTCTTGCAACAAGCTATCAAATACGGTGCATTTCTCGGCTTTTAGAAAAACGCTATGCGTCGCCAGGTGTTTCATCAGATTCAAGGAGTTACCTCCTTTGCACAGTAACACCTTAAAGCACTTGTTGCAGGCTGCTGAGTTTGCATCTTTTGCTGTGAAGTACAGCCAGACTTTGACCGCTTCGCCTTGGACATTTTTAATCTGTAGCTCTGCTCTAAAAGAATGTACGTACCTGGGCCCGCCTACTATCCTCGGAAAGGTAAAATGATTGGCTAGAATCCAAAGTGTATGACATCTCAGGAAAAAACAAAAGCACCGAAATGTGCGCTGCTTTTCGGTCTGGTTACTACCGTTTATGTCAGATCCGGTGCCATCATGGCACCGGATACCGGTACCCATCCCTAGTCAGGACTTGGCTGGCATAGCAGTTGAAGTGGTGCTTGCAACTTAGAAATGTTATTCATTCTAAGCGAACGAAGGGAGTTGAAGGCAGCGTCGGCATGTTGGCTGTTCGGATTCTTGCCAACAGTTTGACCCTTCACTGGTCCGCATATTGCTCCCCTAAATATAAGTCATCTGATCTCAGCTTGAAGTATCCTTCCCAAACTACAATGCCAATGTAACAGGCAAAACCCCCCAACATTTATTGCCTGGCACAGGTCTCAATAGTTGCCAGGTTCAGCTAATGACTTAGCATTTCAAATGTTGCCTTTGTGTCTGATGCTAGCCTGCTGATGGAGAGTACTATAATTAACAACCAAATTGAAAAAAAAAAGCACAACAACATATGGGGAACAACTGAGTTTGAAAAGTCAATTAAAAGATAAAAACAGACTCCATACCCAACGCTCTCATTTAGAGTGCTGTGGTGTACCAGACACACAGAATCAGACTGTACTATTGACGTTACCCATTCATTACTGCTTTACACATCTGCTGACAAGCAAATGAGCACAGCCGAATAACACCAACACGCTTAACTTTGATAAGGTTTCAAGGAACATCCTTAATCATTATCTACAGTCATTTGGCAAATTCCCTGTATTCTGCCTGGCCGATTCTCTCTGTATCTAACCTGAGAGGGAGCCAGAGACGATAGATATAATGCAATACAGAAGGTGAAAGTAGGTCAGAAACCCCATCTATATCAAGTGTTGCATATGCAGCAACACAATTAAAAACAGCTGCAGCAGCAGTGTACATGAGAAAGTGAAAAAGCCACATGCTAATGTGAGATTCAGCCCCCTCCCCTGAGAATGAATGTTTTTTTTTTACTTCTGAATATGGCTGCGGGCCATTTATCATAATGTTAATAAACACTTCATGGTCTAAAGCATGAAACGACAAAGACATGCACGTGTAAGTGCAAGTACTGTATGTTTCTGACAAAACAAACAACCCGAAACTCTGTGTGTATATTCAGCGCTGGTGTAAAAATAATGATCAAGGGCCTGAGGGGGGCTCATTGGCGTTAAGCAGAGGCCCAGCAGAGGTTCTCTTATTTCAGTGGCAGAGTGGGAAACACGGGCTTAAAGCAAAAGTCAAGCTCAGTACTAAAAACACACGAAGCTGACTCTGCCCAGTGCATAAGCAGCATGGTTAAAAATAGATAGCAACAGTGCCTCTGAAGCAGTGAGCAGACAGCCTCTGAGCTTCTGCCTTTTTGGCTGCTGTGTGAGAAGAGAAAGAGGGGGCGAGGGTTTGGGTTTAGGTTTGGCAGAGCGTAGTGGGGTAAGTGATTTCTTCATCAGCGTCTCCCTCTTCTTCCACGACACGAAAGGGGAAGTGGGGATAATTTATCTTCAAAAACAGAAACTGTCCCCTCTCAAAAAAATGACTTAATAGTTTGTACACGCGATTTTCACGAGTTATGACAAATACGTTTTAAAGGAAAGTGACCTCTGGTGGCCGTTTGAATGAGACTGTCAGAAAGTACAAGTACAAATGGCACTGCTGTCGTCGTCTTTAGCCACAGCAGAAATTGGATTAAAAAGCATGGATTTCAACACAAGCTGTGAGGTTTTCCTGATGCTAAGAAAGATGTTTTGGTCTCTAAATATACACAAATAGTAAGTGAAACACAGATATGCTTTCAAGTCTGCTCCATCAACCTCCTAATTTAAGCTTTTTGGCATTTTAATTCCAATATTCAGTTTTCTGAAAATAAAAAATTGACCTTGATGGTGGTTTCTTTCCTTAACACTTTAGCTTTTGGTGTTTGGTGTTGCAGATAACATGGAAGGCATCCAGAGCAACAAGTTGTTCAGCTCAAGGACACTTAGACTTAGACACATCACCAAACCAATCAATATATCCAATCTTGCGAACAGCACCGGCCCCAGCAGGTTACTGCTAGATTTATGAGAGAGAACATAGCAGACAGTTACGGCATATTTGTGTGAGGGGGATTTTTTTTTAAGTGGTTATCATTGTGTAAAAGCAACAACCCGACTGCCACAGAACCTTTTCTTTGAGGTTTAAATGATGGATTTGTCGCTTCTCCAAGGTTATAGCAAATCATGCTTTTAGTACGAACACTCAACAGATTTGCTGATTGCCTCAAAACACTGGCACCCACAGCTTCCATGTGAAAATGTGAATAACTGTACACTTTTCTCTGTCCTTTGATCTATACACTATGTATAAGTTCACTGTTTAAACAGAGCTTACAGAGGTGATACAGTATAACCAAGTTCAGCTGAAGTAAAAGTTTTCTTATTTTGGTGATAAGAAAACCATCATTTGTCACATTATTATCTGCAAAAGTGAGATATTCGAGGAATTCTGTTATTTGAGCTTTCAGGCTGTGAAAATGGAGAATTTCCTCGTGTGAAAAAAAGGCTGGATGGATCTGCGAGGACTGTCACTCAGGAGAAATTTAAGTTGGCGTGATTGACAGAACAAAAATGATTTCTGATCAGGTCATGACACTGAATGCCTACAGCCAATCACAGCTCGAACATATAGATGGAAATACTTACAGTGACACATTATAATGGTCTTAATTTGAGTTTTATGAATCCCTGTGTTGTATCCACTGGTACATATCTGCTCTAACTGAGCACCTTTTTCTTCACGCCTTGTTCACCTAGTCACACACATATGCATACCAGAGCTGTTTTCTACGCCTTGTCTAACATTCATGCACACCCTCACACTATCTTGCATCATCCAGCGATCAAACTACTGACGACCTGCTCCGAAATCATCGGTCATACAGTTAGGTCCATAATTTGTCATCCTGTTCTTCTGACTAACAAGGGAACAGGCCTCACCTGACCATAGATATACTTCAGTCAGTCAATTGGCCAATGACTTTCAAGTCTATGAAAATGGGGGACTGTGTATACAAGTGGCTGTAATTCCTAAAACCCCAATAAACCCTTGAATTAAAGTCTGCATTTCAAACGGTGGTGTGCAGAGACGGAATTACAAAAATAGTGTTTTTTTCCGAGAAATTATGGACTTACCAATATAATAGCATACACTTTAGACTGCATGTGTGCCTACCTGTGTGACTTAATTTGTGCTAGTGTATGTTTATGTTCTGTGTGCTTGTTTCCCTTTTGTCCCTGATTGTTTGTCCCCTCAGTTCTTCCCTTCATGCAATAGAGATGTTGAAACGCCGCAGCCTCCCGGCTCTGAACCGACACTTTCACCGAGCTGTGATTTATGTGCTAGAATGAGTGTCTGTGTGCTTGTGAGAGCCTGAGAATGACGGGAACATTAAAAACAAATAGAGAGAGGCGGACAGAGACAGAGCAATGTGCTCACAAACATATAAAGATTCGCACACACACACACACACACACTCTCCAGCATGCACGGACAGGAAGTGAGATGGATAAACAAGCGTCATGGCGGATGGCAGTGGGGCCAGAACAGAACACCGCACTGAAATGTTTTCCTTGATTTAGTGACCTGCACTCTTCAGCGTAACCTTTGACCTGCCTCCAAATATAGAATGAGGACATTTTTTCCCCTTTCTTCTGTTTTTTCAAAGCTTGTCACAAAAGAAAGGGAAAGCACAGAACCTCTGCCAGTCCATGCACAGATACTGAGTAGATTTCCATTTTATCAAACGGTCCTCTGCTGGTGCAGTAAGGTATCATATGTGCTGTACCATATAATGTAAAACTGGACAGAATATTTTTATTGGGAAGATAGAATTAAAGCTCAAAGATGGCAGGGATTTATTCATTTACTTGAGATTTTAGGAGAGAGCTTAAATCTTTAACGACTAGAAAGAAAGTTAACGCACTAATTTTTGTGAAACTTTGGATAGTGCTGTGTCTTTGTTTGAAGCAATACACTTGATGAACGAATGCCTGAACAAGGAAGCAAGTTTGTGGACATATTAAATGAGTCTCGGAGCTAACAAACAGGAAAACGGATAAGAACATGTGTGACCGTCTTGTGTGTTTTCAGTCTAAACGGCAGGTCTTTACACTATTGTTGAAGGCCCTGCTTCGCACCAGCGGACGAAAATAGATATCATGACACTGTAAACAGGAACCAGAAGAGAGGTTTTGTGTGTGTGTTTCTGTAACTTCCTCTATCCTGATATCTGCCACCTTTCTCTCTCTCTCTCGTTATTACTCCTCATTCATCATCTCTTGCACATCACTATACCAAGTGTAGATAATGAATCAAGCATCATCAAGCATGTTTTTGTGTGCCTTGACCTCACAGCCCCAGGAGGGTCACACCGACTGAGGACTGCAATGTCAGTTGAAGGTGGCGCGGTACTCTTCAGAATCTGAACATCCAAAAAAAGCAAAGGAAATAACAAAAAAGTAAACTTCTACTCACATTATGTCACAAGATAAGACAATTACTGTTGGGAGATTATTAACTGGTGTTAAGGATTATTGCAAAGAACTCATTTGGAGCTATTTGCACAAATGCAGAAACAGGGAACAGAGATTCCTGGAAAACAGCCACGAGGGAAGTGTGAACGAGCTGTAAACACTGACCCCCTCTGTTTACTTTAAAACTCTAAGATGACAGTCTTATCCACAGTGACTTCAAAACACGCAGCAGCAGAACAAACTGCCTTAATTCTGTTATATCTGGCTTTCAGATTGGGCTAATTAGTAATATTCTTAAAACATTAAGCATTTATTTATTTATTTTTAAAATTAAGTTTTATTAAAAAAAAGGCCAAAAAGGCACTACAAATGTAAAGCTCCTCATTGTGGATTTATAGTTCTGTGTTTTATCTTTGCCACAGGTATGTCGTAACTGCAAACCCCTCAGATACCCTACAAATGTTCCCCCATCATAACCACTCTACAAAGGGTGAATCTTTTGTTTTTAATGTGCACTTTTAAAAAAATTGTAATGATGTCATTACTCTCATCCTTCAGAGGAAAAAAACGCATCTCTTGTGTCCACAGTCTTATTGCACCCACAGTTATTGGCCATATGTGAGAGCAGGACACAAAACAACCTTTATACTGGTTGTTTTCATCTTCTCACTCAGGTTTGACTGCAACAGACTGGTACAGCAGCCACAAAGCACCAGAAAACCAGAGCCTTTCACTTTGAGATGGTAAATCACATCCCAGCTGCTTCATACTTAACTGCTAACCACACTAATATAAATTTGTGGTTATCGTTCAATAACGTCAACAATAAAGCCACATTGTCAAAAATAACAAAACAAAAAATGTGATCCTGAGACCATCTAAGACACCCTCCACCTCTCTACCCTGGTAGTTACTCTGTGTTTTGTTTTGATAGTCGTCTATCTGGCGTGTTTTACCAGATTTACGTCCTCTCATTTACCTTGATTAGCTGTGTCTTGTTACTCTGGTCTGTCCAATCTCCCCGATTAGTCCTCAGCATGTCTGTGCATATCTTTGTACTTTGTCTTGTATCTATTTATCTCTATTGTATGTGCAAAACAGCCTTTTTGGATTTCCTAGTCTGTTTGCATTCATGGATTTTGCTCTTTAGTCGTGGACTTGCATATTTGGTTGGTTTCCAGTTTAGCCAGTCTGCCTGGGAATCCTGCATTTGGATCTATTTCTTGCCTATCTGTGACAGCCCCTTGGCTTTGTTTAGAAATGATGCCCATTAAAACTCATGAACACCATCAGTGACAAACAGTAGCACTGGTGGAGTCTAATGCACTGCTTTATTAAGATAAGATAAGATAAGATAAGATAAGATAAGATAAGATAAGATAAGATAAGATAAGATAAGATAAGATAAGATAAGATAAGATAAGATAAGATGACCTTTATTAGTCCCACAGGTGGGAAATTTGTTTTGTTACAGCAAAAGTGCAAAGTTATGTGGCAGAAATTAGAAAACACTGGAATGCAATAAAATACAATAGAATAAAATAAAATATTATATACAATAGAATAAAATAGAATAAAATAATATATACAATAGAATAAAATAGAAATAGAAATACTATATACTATATACACGTTACACAATTAGCAGGAACACGTGGAATACAAAACACCATTACGTTAAATTGATTCATTTTTCTGAAGGCATGCTGGTGTTAGCAGATATATTATCATTATATGTTCAGATACAAATCCCATCCTTATATGAATTATCCCTGAAACTCTGTAAAAGTATTCTTTTAATCCAAATTCTGAATTAAAAGAGTACTTAACTACTGATAAAAGTAAGACTAATTGACAAACAGTGTGCAGCATTCTTCACATTTTCCCCATGCCACTGTATACTAAAACACATTTCTAAATTACATATGCACTAAAAGACTTATAAAATACACATGAGAGGAAAAAATTACATTCATAAAAGGTTCGAGTTACAGAATCATCTTGAAACTCAGGAAGTAAGACAGCAAAATAAGGAAGTGTTAAATGAACAGGAACAAGATTTTGTTTCATGGACTTCAACGAGCACAGTCACCTGCTGAAAGTAACAGTTTAAAAATAGTTTTTTGTAGATGACTGCCAATGCATTAAAAATGGTTGGTTACTTAGAAAATGCATGTTTTAAAAGAGGAAGTAAAACTTACATTAACTTGGAGTAAAAACAAGTATTTCCTTCCCTCTTTACTTTAGAGCAGGGGTCTCCAACTCCAGGCCTCGAGGGCTGGTGTCCTGCAGGTTTTAGATATAACCGTGGGTCAACACACCTGAGTCACATGATGAGTTTGTTACCAAGCCTCTGGAGAACTTCAGGACATGTTGAGGAGGTCATTTAGCCATTTGAATCAGCTGTGTTGGATCAAGGACACATCTAACACCTGCAGGACACCGGCCCTCGAGGCCTGGAGTTGGAGACCTCTGCTTTAGAGAGTCAGCTCTAAATTTTGAAATATGCAGGGTAACAAGTACCTTTAATGAAGTTCGACATTACCACAATATAATATCTATCCATCTATCCATCCATCTATGGAGCTTGAAAATATTCTAACATAGAATATTAAATTACTGTACAGTACTGTAAAGTACCTTAAGTACTTAAATACAGTGCTTGAGTGAATGCCTCGGGTTACGGTGCGGGGAAAGAGATGTGCCAAGTTGACAAGTTCCACTCCCTTGTCTCCTCTCAGCATGTTTTCACATGTACAAAGTATTCATGCAAACACAGATACACCAACACACTTGCAAACATGGCTGTCGCCTGCCCCACCTAGAAGAGCTTGATCTGTGTCTGGCTCCTGTCCTGCATCCTCTTCTGTCTCTGCTGATTGAGGAAGCCTTAGAGGAGACGACACCATGAGCACTCTGCACCGACTTGGCCTGCATGTCTGGGCTATTTCCAGCCGCCGCCTGCGTGGCCTCAGGATGCAGCCCAGAGCAAGAAGAAAGAAAGCAGAGGATCCTGACTCCCGCTCTACTCCTGTCTCTGGCTGGTGTCCTCGGTGGCTCCGGAAAAGGGCCTCTGGAGGTGTTTAAATCTGAAAGACAACAACCTGGTGGTGAACCCGAGAGCTTTGTTTGAAACGACACAGTAATGGATCGCTGTTTTTGATCAGTTTCAGCACAAAGGGCCATTAATGTTACAGGATGCTATGCGTAATAATATTGTTGGCAGTAAAGCTAACTCAGCATCTTTTTTTGTTAACCTGACAGGAAAATTTGTATCTTTTCTAAGGTCTGCTTAAAACTTTCTTACCCATATTTTCACATTTGACTAATTTACATAACTTTCCTCTGCAAGTCTTCTGTGATATTTGCACACTTACACACCCACAGTCATACAGGTGTTTTCCTGGGTATGAGCCTTTCTTATTTGTTGTGCTCGCTCGTATTTTCCAGTAAACCTTGAGCTTTTGTGTCATATACATGTTTTTCTGCTGCTGTCTTTAGCAATCTTGTTCACATGACCAGCAAGTTCCCAAGAATCCACTCCTAATCTAAGATAAAGTGATATGTGCGTGTCTGGCTGTGTGTGTCACAGGCATAGTGTGTGCAGTATTCTTAGCAGTAGCTTGGTTTAAGTGGTTTAGAGCAGCAGATAAACCAAAGATAACAAAAGGTCCTGACTCCTCTTGCTATAAACCTCAGTTCCAATAATAGAGATGTTAAAAGCAATCAAGCCACTGGAGATACTGACCTGATAAGAACCCGAGAGATTTAGAGTGACAGAAATGTGAGAAACAGGATCATGTTCCTCACTTTCCCCCCAAAAATGAATGTTTTGTGAAACTTTGAAATATGACACCTGCGACAACGACATGAACCTCCAAGAAAAAAGAAACTTTCACCTTGAAAAGAAAACACATTATGGAAGCATGTGTTTCTGACGTTGACACAGAGAGAGCTGTAGGTGGTTCAGTCATATTTCTCACTAGCACGACCGTTTACTTGCTAAGAAAATTGCTCAAGACTAGAATAATTAATACTCGGGTGATATGAGTATATGAATATGAGTATTTTTTAGTAAACTGCTAACAATTATTTGTGACACCTGTTTCAAATGTTTACAATGTTCAGATCTTGCAAAGAGATAATATGTCTCTGTGTAATTCCAGTTCCAAAGTCCCGCTTCGGATTATCTTGTACCTGGAATTTTCTTGTATAGATGCAGTATTATGACATAACTTCAGCAAATCTTGAAAGTGCTCTTAAATTAAATAAACACTAAAGTGTTATTCAATAAGATCCAATGAAATCTCAACGGAGAACAGCCAATAAAACTCTATTGATATAAAGGTGACTACACTTATCTCAGAAGGTTCAGATTGATGGTTACCTTCTATGACGCGGTGATATTAAAGTGCTGAAGACCAAGCAAATCACATCAATACAGCCCAGACCGCGTGAGCGTGCAAACCCTCGAAAGTAAACAACCTTTTGCTTTGTTGAATTGTGACTCAAACAGTAACAGATCTCTGATTTAAAGCACAGAATTTAAAGGTCTCGACATTGGATTTGTAGCGAACAGACAATTAAAAATCTTTCAATCCTGAACCTTAATAGTTCACTATAACCTTGACACAGAGAGCAGGTGTTTAGTCATGATTCTGACTACAAGCCCCACCTTTCACTTACTAGGAAAATTGCTCAAGAGTAGATTTATACTTAGATAATAATGTCAGTGTGTGTCAGTAAACTACTATCAATTATCAGTAACCATTAACTGTGACACCTGTTTCAAATGTTATGTTTACAATGTCTGAATCCCACCAAAGGATAACAGGATAACAGGTCTGTCGCTTCAGCTCCAAAATCCCACATCTGATCATCTTGTACCTGGAATTTTCTGGGATAGATTTGCAGTAACAGATGCAATTTTATGATCTGACTTCAGTGGATTTTGAAAGTGCTCATAAACTAAGTAAATATTAAAGTTTGTATCCAATAAAATTTCAATACCCTTCAGTGACTAGACTCACAAAACCTACTTCATTGGATACCTCAAAGACCGAGGAGATGATAGCAGATTTATGAGAATTCAGGCCTCCGCTCAGTGTCTTCTAAATTCATGTTGCTCAGTGAATTCTTATTTGCTGAACATTTCTCAAGTAATGATGCCTCTGTTGATTGCCTCTACAGCAGCCATTCAAGCACTATGAATAACACCCACAGCAACAGAGTGGCTACCAATTAAATGTTTCTGTACAATAACAAACCCCTGTTTTAGACAGTAAGCTCTATCAGGTACACAGACATGCGATTGAATAACACTGTTTTCCTGGGCCTACTGCTTTGAGTGTAATCACATAAGGATTTTTGGCAGCACTGATCCAAATTAGCTTTCGTGCTAGTTGTCAGTGCTCGTCTCCTGCTGGCTACCAGGACGTTCTGGTGACTGTAAGAAACTTTTGGAGGCTGTAATCAGTGTTACCGGCTTGATTCGATGCCAGCTGACTCACAGGGCGCTGCATGTTTGCTGCACAGCAACACGCGGCAGTGGCAGCACAATGGCAGAGGAAGCTGTCCGGCTAGCACGTATCCCTGACAATGCAGTCATGAAAACATTGTTTGGAAGCAAGACTCCACCAAAATGAACTTTTAGCACTGTCACACACTTTAAAGACACAGGGTGATTAGTTCGTTGATAGTGAAACCACATGCTCACTTCGGGGTAAACCCATTAGTCACTGTCTTATGATGACAAGCACTATTTTGACACTTTCCACTTTGCTTCTGTCGGTAACCACTTCATAATTTTCTGTTTAAACTGATGTGTCATTTCTGCTTTTGTTGCGTGTCTGTCTAGAGGCATCTATTCTTGGATGTACAGTAACTAGTGCATGAATTGAGAGGATGTGACAAATAAAAAAAACAGGATTTTAACATCTTTTTCACTGCGCTTCCACTTCTTTTGACTTTTTACACAGCAACTGAAAGTGGCTGATTAGTGACTCCATACATTCACATGTTTCAGCTTTGTTCTCTGTAACCTTTGATCCTCTTAACTTCTGTTCTTGGAGCATTACTCAATCCAAGCTCCACCTTTTGCCATGACTGATCTTTAGCTCTTCTCTTGTTTCTTGCTGACACAGTTCTTTTGGATTTTGGGTCTTTTTTTTGTGCAAATTTCTCTTCTTGAGAAGAAAAAGGAAAAAAATGCAACAGTTTGCTTCAACAGTTCTGTTTTACAGTCTACAGATTTTGTACATCAGCACAATGGGAGCTGATGTGTGGAAATTCATGGCATGAACCAAAAAAATAAACATGAATATGTGAATTAGGGTTGTAATGATCAATGTGTATTTACTGCATGAATACCATAACGGTTTATTGATGTAAAACAGTTACAACATTGTGGAAAAGTTTTGATCCACCCCTCATTTCGTTATATTTGGCTTCCAAGGAGACAGGCTTTCTTGTAAATTCTTTAAGCGATATGGTGCAATAATTCTCCAGACTTTATGGAGCTCTTTCAATGTTTTCTTTTACATTAGCTGCTTTTCAACTTGTTTACAGTCCAAACCTTATAAAAAAAAACTCCTTCAAAGGAAGTTCTTAAAAAGAGGCTTAAAAACAATTTACAGTTGATGAGCAGTATCTGAAATACTATAAGAAGTTATTACACAAGCCATGAGAGATGAATCTCGTCCATCTTTAAAGCATCTGGCTAACAATGACTTCATTTTTTGGTCCTACAATGATTCCAAACACTGATAATGCAGTAAAAACAAACCTGGATAGAAGAACACGCAATAGAACGCCATCAGTCATGGATTGGTCTCCCCAGAGCCCATCTCTAAATTACTGACGCAGATCAAGAGTCAGCAAAAATCCACAGAAGAGCTTTGAATGTCCTTCAAAAGGCCTGGAGAAGTCTTGATGAAATTACAAGAAAATACTGACTTGTACTAATTCCTTATGTGCTGTATTTCAATGCATATTTGCATACAATTTACTAAATCTATGTCCCTATTTTTCAAAATATGAAGAAATGATGGCTGGTTCAAGACTGTTGGAAGCATTTAGACAAACAGGTAAAAGAATCAACCAATCACACAAGATTCCTTTAACACTCATTTTTTCCAAAATAAAAGCCTCTTATTACTCATGGTATATTAAGGTGTTTTAATGCTTTCATGCTTTTGTACAGACTCTCTGAGGTGGATGAGATGCATGTTGCATTGGTTGCCAGTTTATAGCAGGGCTAACGCAGAGAGACTGATAAACATTCACTGCCAGTTGATTTAAACACAGGGCCTTCTTGCTATGACTGCTATCCAGTTTATATTCTAAATATTGATTTTGTTGAAAGGCATTTAAAAGTCTGACTGCCCTCTTTGTCTTTAAGTATCTTTAGACTCTACGAGAGCGAGCAGGACGTCTTTAAACTCTGCACTTTAATCATTTACTATTGGAGTCACAATTCGTCAAAGCAAAAGTTTGTTTATTTGTGATATCTTCTCACACTGTCTGGGCTTCTGTCACTTTATGCAGTGACAGGAGATAACCTGCACTGCAGGTTGCAGCTTTTAAATTCGCTGTGTCATAGAGGGTAACCCTAAATCACTGAAAAGACCATTTGGTTTCCTAGTAAGAAAACGACTCTTGTATAAATTTGTATGTGAATGAAGTTGGCATACAAGGTTCTTACAGGCCTCTCTGCTGGTTTCTATCACCAGTGTTATGTGATTATTTCGCAGAAAGTGAAAACAACAGAAAGCCTCATGCAGTAATTGCCTGAGGATTTAATGGTGCTTCATAACTGTTTATCCTGACGTCTCACAAAGAACTGGTGTCACTTAAAGGTGTAGATGAGTCATATTATGAAAAGTGCACAACAGGGGATGGTGTCATCTGTCTGTCTGTGAAAGCAATGAGTGTGCATTGATTCATTTCTAATGTATTTTGTCCTGTGAATGGCTCCCAGTGTGGTCCGTCATGCATTAAAAACAATACGTTTGGGACATTTAATTTTAACTGTTTTTTTTCTTTTGGCAGGTAAACATCAGAAAGTTGGTTTAATCTTTGTGCGGGCAGGTTTTATCACCCACATCTTTATGAGCCTGACAAACAGAGGGCCATGTGCAGCCAACCCTTTAAGCTGGTGTGATGAATAGCCAACAGATGCTCCTTGGTTATATTGGCCAAGTGAGGGAGTTTAAAAAAGCTGCTCAGTGCAGTGCAGATTTTTAACACGACGACATGCATAAATTAAAGTGTCACATTGAATTCAAGGAACGTGAATGAAGATATCATCACAGGTACACATGGGCAGGAGGTAAATATACTACATGGAGACAGTGTAAGGATTATCAGGGCAGGTGATAAGGAAAAGAGTAAGTGGGAAAGGAGGAGAAAGCAGATAGAGGTTTTATTTTTGTTTGAGCTCCAGGTTGCTGGGGGACAAGACATTATCACCACTGATATAGTCTCACTGACTGACCTACAGTGTCTGCATCCCCTTCTGCACAGTGTTTACTCCCAAACACTGCAGTTGCAATAAAAAGAAATAGACATATGCAGGTGCATGGCACGATTTAGACAAAAAGCAAAGAACCACACATGTGCAAGAACACTGAGTGTGGCTTCAAGTGTCATACGCATACGACTCACTACCACAAACCCACACAGACCAATGCAAGCTCTTTTATTTACATAAGCAAAGTAGCAGCCAGGATTCAGGTAAGTAATCTCAAGTATTTTGCATTAAAGGGGGCTGAACAGTGAAGTGCCAAATAAGAGAGAAGAGGTTAGTGGTGTTTCCAGTGAGTCCGAGGATTGAAATGTGCCCAGAGAATTTTGATTGAGTTCTTACTTGGATTTCTTGGAGTCACAGGTGGGAGAGGCAGGCTACAGTTAGGGAGGACAGAAATGGTGGAGCCTGGGCAGGAAGGTGGATGTTTGCGCATTGATCAGGAATTGGCAGTTCTTTGTTTGCTGGCAAATTCAACTTCAGGCAGCGAGAGAACAAAGGATTCCTATAATTTGCATGAAAACATAATACATCCGTGGCACATGCCAGGAAAAAACAGAAACGGAGACGAGAGAATGACGTCAGAAAGCTGGAACACACTTAATAAACAAATCATGAGTTAGGGAGGCTGATTACCACCACAAGAGTAAAATGGATAAAGTGTCTTATAAACCAGGTGTGTAATTGGTTGGCGTTAGCTCCATTATAAGATCAGCATCATCCTAATTAATGTTGGTGTAAAAATGATAAAACTCAGTGCCACAAAAGACAAAACTGGCAATCAAAATAAAACCTAATGTGTACAGGCTGCAGATTATTTTATGCTAAAGCGAGAAGCCTGAAATCGAGCCTTATTGTGCATCTTTATACGTAGCAATGAGGACAGGTACCAGTGTGTCTGAAAAAGTGTGTCTGTGAAAATTTTTATTTATCTATTTATTTTAGTTTCATTCAAAAGGGTAAACTTACATAGATCTTATATTCATGACATGTAAAGTGAATGATTTCAGGCTCTCTTTTGTTTTAATTTCTGATGACGTTTATGTTTTGTTTTTTTGTTTTTTGTCTAAGATCAGTGAAAAAACAATACAGAAATGGAGGCAACCAGCTTGTGGCACTGCTGAGATTATATTGAAGCCTAGGTTGCTTTGATTAGTCTTTGCTTTTGGGCTGGAGTTTCTCATAGTTCTTCTGAAAATACCTGGTAAGTTCTCTGTGGGGTTCACTTCAGTCAAGGTGGGTGGCCAATCTAACACAGTCATAACAGGGAAAGCCACTTGGTAGTGGTTTTGTCCCTGTCAACAGGTGTGGGAGTCCCGCTGGAACAGGAAATTGGCATCTCCATAAAGCTTATCAGCAGAAAGAAGCATGAGTTGCTGTAAAATCTCCTGGTAGATGCTGTGTTTACTTTGGACTTGATAAAACACCGTGGACAAGCCAGTAGCAACACCAGCAGATGACACTTCACCCCAGATCATCAAAGCCTGAAACTTCACAGTGCGTATGCGTCAAGCATCTTGGATTCTGTGCTTCTCGACTCTTTTTATGTATATGTAATCTGTATCTTGACTGAAAAGCCTTTTATGTAGATTTTTTTGTTTTCAATTATTTTATAAAACAAAGACAGAAAGAGGAGAGGTTGTGAAAGTAGTGATGACTGAGTTTCATCACTGTCACTCTGGTAATTATTTGACTAGGATGTGAGCTTTCAACTCAAATCTTGATCACAGTTGTGTGTAATTAGTAGTGATGCATTTCATGCTGTTCAAACTCTAGTATCTGCAGTGGGTATGTACACACCATCTGCATAACACTGTGCATGCAAATCCACTCTCACACTGGGTGTGCCTGATGTAATCTGCTGAAACCCATTTCACCCAGGAAACTTCAGCTGATCAGGATATGGCAACAAAAAGGAGACCCGATGTTGGAATGACAATATTTATAAGGTACCCATTTGTAGATACAGGCTGGAATTAAATAGTTCTACTTTAATGAAAGAAATTCCCCAGTTATGGCACAAACTAATGTTCATAGTATTCTCATCGTAACCTGATATACAGTATAAGCTCAATTATGAAATCAAACATTAAAAGCATACAAGGTTCAGACTGTAAGACAACAACAATAACAAAACAACAGCAAATTTGAGAGGACCATTAAACAGTGAGAATCAGAATTGGTGAAACATAACTTTTGCTGTAGCTGTACTATAAAATTTCATCTCATTGCATCCCCCACCATGCTCCTGCAGTCAGAGGACCAATCATGCTGGTAAAGAATAGCTGGTATTAAAATGAAGCACGCTGCTGCCAGCAGGCAGCACCATGTCACTAACTGTGGCAGTGATTGCAGAGAATGTACAACATTTACACTGTGCAGAAAAAATAAAATATGGAATAACTGACTGACCAGGCTAGCTGTTTGAAAGATTCAGCTCTAAATATGGGACCTGCTGATAGTCATTCTTCTAAGGTGTGTGATCATCAGAGTAGACTAAAAAGACTTGGGGTTAAAAGATGAGTGACGATTAGCGTTATAATTAATCTCTGGCTCTCTTCCACAGCGTGCCTTGTATCCTGTCTTCCTCCCCTCACACCCCAAGGAGATGGCTGTCCCTCCCTGAGCCTGGTTCTGCTGGAGGTTTCGTACTGTTATAAGGGAGTTCTTCTGTCCCACTGTCGCCAAGTGCTTGCTCACAGTGGGTGGTCTGATTGTTGGGATTTTCTCTGTATTATTGTCGGGTCTTTACCTAACAAAATAAAATGCCTAGAGGTAACTGATGTTGTGATATATAAATAAAATTGAATTGCGTGACTTTAGTGCCAACAATATATGAACAGTTTCAGTTTAGTGAAGCATTGCAGGTTTTCAGCAGAGTAGAATTAATCACAAATTACCTCTGTGTGCGTATACAGGATTACAAATCAACCTCTGATCAGGGTCTGCTATCAAAATATCTGCTGAGCACTTCTACACCATATAGCCCCTGGTGGTGTTCCTGCCTTGTGAGAGTGGCCACATAAGTGGACCGAGTTCATTGGTTTGGTCGTCTCAAAGTGAAGCACAGAGATCAGATAAACAATGGAAAAACACTAAAAGAAGGACTAACTGGGGCTCTGTAAGAAGTGTTCAGCTTGCCAGAACTCAAACTGTGGACATCTATTCTTCGAATTATCCCACACCTCTCCATGCAGGGTGAAACAGAAATGCATTGCCAAGGTATTAAGATATTTGGAGTTTTTATGTTTCTAACATCTCCACTAGAGCTGGAGATTATATGCTTTGCTCTACTAAAGAGGACATAATCAGACTCTTTTTTGTATTATACTACAGGGAGTGCAGAATTATTAGGCAAGTTGTATTTTTGAGGAATAATTTTATTATTGAACAACAACCATGTTCTCAATGAACCCAAAAAACTCATTAATATCAAAGCTGAATGTTTTTGGAAGTAGTTTGTTTTTAGTTTTAGCTATTTTAGGGGGATATCTGTGTGTGCAGGTGACTATTACTGTGCATAATTATTAGGCAACTTAGCAAAAAACAAATATATACCCATTTCAATTATTTATTTTTACCAGTGAAACCAATATAACATCTCCACATTCACAAATATACATTTCTGACATTCAAAAACAAAACAAAAACAAATCAGCGACCAATATAGCCACCTTTCTTTGCAAGGACACTCAAAAGCCTGCCATCCATGGATTCTGTCAGTGTTTTGATCTGTTCACCATCAACATTGCGTGCAGCAGCAACCACAGCCTCCCAGACACTGTTCAGAGAGGTGTACTGTTTTCCCTCCTTGTAAATCTCACATTTGATGATGGACCACAGGTTCTCAATGGGGTTCAGATCAGGTGAACAAGGAGGCCATGTCATTAGTTTTTCTTCTTTTATACCCTTTCTTGCCAGCCACGCTGTGGAGTACTTGGACGCGTGTGATGGAGCATTGTCCTGCATGAAAATCATGTTTTTCTTGAAGGATGCAGACTTCTTCCTGTACCACTGCTTGAAGAAGGTGTCTTCCAGAAACTGGCAGTAGGACTGGGAGTTGAGCTTGACTCCATCCTCAACCCGAAAAGGCCCCACAAGCTCATCTTTGATGATACCAGCCCAAACCAGTACTCCACCTCCACCTTGCTGGCGTCTGACTCGGACTGGAGCTCTCTGCCCTTTACCAATCCAGCCACGGGCCCATCCATCTGGCCCACCAAGACTCACTCTCATTTCATCAGTCCATAAAACCTTAGAAAAACCAGTCTTGAGATATTTCTTGGCCCAGTCTTGACGTTTCAGCTTGTGTGTCTTGTTCAGTGGTGGTCGTCTTTCAGCCTTTCTTACCTTGGCCATGTCTCTGAGTATTGCACACCTTGTGCTTTTGGGCACTCCAGTGATGTTGCAGCTCTGAAATATGGCCAAACTGGTGGCAAGTGGCATCTTGGCAGCTGCGCGCTTGACTTTTCTCAGTTCATGGGCAGTTATTTTGCACCTTGGTTTTTCCACACGCTTCTTGCGACCCTGTTGACTATTTTGAATGAAACGCTTGATTGTTCGATGATCACGCTTCAGAAGCTTTGCAATTTTGAGACTGCTGCATCCCTCTGCAAGATATCTCACTATTTTTGACTTTTCTGAGCCTGTCAAGTCCTTCTTTTGACCCATTTTGCCAAAGGAAAGGACGTTGCCTAATAATTATGCACACCTGATATAGGGTGTTGATGTCATTAGACCACACCCCTTCTCATTACAGAGATGCACATCACCTAATATGCTTAATTGGTAGTAGGCTTTCGAGCCTATACAGCTTGGAGTAAGACAACATGCATGAAGAGGATGATGTGGACAAAATACTCATTTGCCTAATAATTCTGCACTCCCTGTATTGACATAAACAGACAGAAAAAACTAACTCTCTAAAGTAAAAAAAATCCCTGTATTCAAGTGTCATCTAAGGCTAAGCAACAGCCCAGCAACCTGTTAGAAGAGTTCTTGAGTCTGTTAGTGTAAATGGAGGGACTCATGAGACAAACTGTCTAAATATATGTGATGTGTATAAAAATGGAAGTCAGGTTGTTCTTGGATCGCTTAAAAATGTTAGAAAAACTAAACAACACAATAAATGTCTGCATATGTGGTGCATGGAAGCGATCACACAGCATTAACAATATCGGTCCATGAAAGCTGAGCATAAACACCTGGATGTTAGCAGTGTAGAAAGGTTTTTTAGTATTTGTTTAATGCTTGCACCTGTGATTTACTTCCAGTGGCATCGCAAAATGTCACAGTAGGAGATCTCAAAAAAAGTTAGTCTTACTGTTCACTGTCATTCTCTGTTTCAGTGTGTTTTTTGAGGGCAGAATAAATATTCATGCACTTGTAGACAGATGGTAGAATATAAATCATTAACTTTCCGGGATTCTACAGTACATTCAGCTATATTAGTTAAACTTTAAATAAGTCACTTCCCTAAACTTCCAGCTACTTCTGCCCCAGGGGTTTAGGTCAGTCTGAGGGTGGAGGAAGTGCTGCTGCATGAGTAGGTCTCTGTCTAATGCAAACTGTCACAGCTGTCCACTCGGAGAGCTCAGAGAGTAGCACAATGTGCTGGTTACTCTTAGTAAGTCTTTACTTGGGGTTGCAACAACGGGGCCTGAGGCCATGTTCTGATAAATATCAGAGTTATGTAACATGCACGCACACACACACACACACACTCATACCTACAGCTGTGCAAAGAATGTCTATCACACACACATAAATACATTTCTTCACTTCAACACACGTTTGAACTGTCGGATGAACCACTACCAAAAAACACGGGCACACGTGTTGTAAACTGCTCACACATGAATACTTGAACACATGAGCACACCTGCTTTCCGCTCATGTATGACACACTTTTAAAACAGCGAACAGAGAAACATGGCTCATTAATATTTTACCACTCTTATCTCCCGTTGCCCCAAGGTATGACAATCAGAGTAGATATCTGCATCTCACTCGTGCTACTTTACCATTTAAATATTTAATGTAACAAAGAGGGATTTTATTCCTGGTTCAAAATCAACTGTTTTCTGTTTTAGGTAATATTGGACACTTCTATCAAGTACATTTACACTTTAAGAAAAACATTTACACAAGGAGAATAAACTTGCACTCGAGACCTCTTCAATATTTATTGGCTGTTTATTGAACCTCGCCTTCCAGCAGCTTCTTAGTGGACAGATCTCGAAAGATAAAGAGATAATATTCACCAAAGCAACGTAAATGATCAGCATCTGATTGAAAAAAAAAAAATGCGTGTAAATCTATTTGCGCTGTTAATTGCATGTAAGAATGTTGATTTTAGTGCAAAGTTGATACCAGTGCGTTTAGACAACTAAGCACTTTATTTAAGGGTTGCATTGGCAACCAAGGAAGAAATAGAGTTTAACTGGGGTTAAACACCTAAAATCGTTTGTCTTAATCAAGGTGTGATTTGCCAGGGGAGATTGTTGATGCTGGTGCCTGCAGGTCCGCTGCCTCTGCTAAACTATTTTTATCCCCTCCTTTGGATTTTTAGCTTTGTATTTTATAACAGCTTAAAGTGCAAACAACAGTTAAATTAGGAATTTAATTTTACTGGGACGTATTAGAACTGACAGAGTATGGATGGGTGGGGGATGGTGTGAAGAAATTACGACCATGATTTGTTGGCTTTTTAAAAATGCCGAGGCTGCTGTGAAGGTCCGATAGAGAGGAACAGCCACACTCCGAATAAAAACCTGAAAATCATTTACTGCATAATTTGTAAGTTTGAACTTTTGGTTTATGATGCCATAAAAGTCTTATTTGATCAACTCTGAAAGGCCACCGTGTGGTGTTTTTCAGATGTGGGTAAAAAAGGGAGACTCTGCAGTAAAGCACACTGGAAAAGTTTCCACTGCTGACTCTACTGTAGTGGAATATTTATTTACCTTTTTTTTTTTTTAACAGACAGCATTTTGTGTTGTTGAAATTTAAGATGATTGCATGTAAAATATTGCAGTTAAATGGCAGAGCAGGCCAAACATTGCTGATTAGAAAGTGGATTTAATTCTGGCATGTTAAACTGTTTTTATTGTTACGTTTGATCGGGTCACCTGTGTCTGAAGAGGACAACATGAGACTGAGAATAATAAAGAGTAACAGAGTAATAAAGACAGGGTACAAGCCCACCAGAGTGGACTTATTTATGTGTTGTGTTGCTGAAAGCTTTTATTATTGTTTAAAATATGGAAATTGTTACATGACTTAATAGACTTTTGTAGAATAGTGAAACATTTCTGGCATGATACGAGCAAAGAGAGACTCATTAGCAGCAAAATATAAAGCACTGCCTGTTGCTCAGTTAGTGGTTTCTGCTGGCAGAGGCCCCAAGTGCTCCATAGCTCCTCCATAATGCTTAGCAAATGAAATAACAGAAGTTGTTCTTCATCATACTCTGCTTCTGCTTTCGATGATTGCGGCCTGGCGGCTCAGTGGTCATTCATCACATGTAATCATGTATTCGTGACCCTTCCATAAACTTAAACGGGTGCGTTCAGCTACCTAACATAGCATAGACTGATATATATTGAGGGCAATCGTGAAAAACAGCAAATAATTTTTCAGTAACAAGGTGACATTCTTCAATGCTGCACTTACCCCCACATATATTCTGAAAATGAAAAATGGTTGCATGTGAAAATAATTTGTAGAGCAAGGTCTGATTCAGGCGGTGATGTGTCATTCATGGTCTTTTCCAGGAGTCTCGCAGTTTTGATAATGTGTGTTGCAGCACGTGGCAGAAAGCCCAGAAATCTTGTGATGAGCTTTTTATTGATCTGTTTATTTCCCGCTGTGCCACAGGAAGCCCTGCTGTGCGCTGGACCAGCACATTCTAGAATTGCACGTAAACAGAATGCACACACGTAGGCCGAAAATACCAACAATGCCAAGCTCTGCTCATAATAAAGCATTCTGATTCCAGATTATTTTTAAGCGATCAGTCTATCACATCCTTACAAAAATCGGTGATTTTCAAGTAGATGGCCAAACTGTTTTTAATTTTAAAGTTAGTCTCTTCTTAAGTTCCTCAATATTTTTCTAGTGTATTGTCTCTGAATACTGGTAAACATTTTGTTGTTTAAAGACATTTAGCTGGACTAGGCTTCTGGATGAGACACAGTGCCAACATCTGGAGTACTTTGAAACATCTTTAATGTTATCATGATGAACGTCTTATTTCTTGTTCTTTCTGTGTTTTATATTTGTAATGTGAAAACAAAAACAAATCAATAATAAAAACACGTATTCTTAGTATCAGAAAGTATGATTACAAATATGAGATTTGATTTTGAGCAGAAAATCTTCTAAACAAAAAAAAGCCCCCCCCCCCAAAAAAAAAAAAGCCAAGTGATTTTAGAATATCTCCTACTTTTCATTTATAATCTGCAGACAGAATTAGTGGAGTCTCTTTGGATGTCCCCATTTCTGTTCTCGACAAAATTCAGGGCACCTTGTCAGTCAGGCACAGCTGGGGGTAACCTATGTTTAGAAGTACATGCTCCCGTACTCTGACTGCTGCTGGTGAAAATAATATTTGACTTCTATAAACATCTGAAACTCTATATTTACCTCCACAGAGGAAGATGTAGGTTCAAAGTTTAAAATGCAGTTTGTATAGCTCAGTTTGTCACGAGACCACCTTCCCTGTGTACTTCATGCACGTGACATTTAAGAATGAAAGAAAGGTGAGGCTGTAAAAAGGGCAACATGTTGTCTCCACTGTAACATGCACGCACACACACACACACACACACACACACACACACACACACACACACACACACACACACATTTTTCTCAAGTGTGACAGTCGAGCTATGTTTCTATGTTTAAGACAGTGTCGCCTGTACTTCTTGTCTTCAGTCGGACTCAGTGACATACTGGAGATGAAGATAAGTCCTAAAAACTAGATCTGTGTGACAGGAACTTAGAACGTTTTGAACCTGAGTAGAAATCCTGGTGAAAAACATCTGAGCTGTTTGATGACATTTGGTGAAAAGTTCACCAGCATGAAGGAAATGAAGTGTTCAAACTTACTTAGGAGGACCCCAGCACGCCTGCTTAAAGAAAAATAAGTGTGCTGATGTGGCTTCTTGCAGCAACTGCTGTATAGAGGCCATCCTGCTACACATGGCCTGAAACACATCAGTGTCATAATTGTTATTTTAGTCGCATGTTTGTTTATTATCTGCAAACTATCTGCAAACATCTCAGAGAGAGGAGACACCAGCATCTGAACAGAGACTCAAACCAGCAACCTGCAGGTCCCTGGTTGGCTGCTCTAACCTCACTCATGTTGCCCACCAGTGATTTCTAGCTGCCCACCCACACAGCAGGCTAGAATATGCACTGAGCCTCAGCACCATGGTTGTTATACCTGCACATGTTTTCTTAATTAAATAATGAACCAGACCCCAGAAAGTAAACAGCTGTTGTTGCTAGGCAATGGGAGCAGCATGTTCATTTCTTGGTTTAAAAGGCCAAAATGAATAACGGGATATCGACTAGAGGATTGTGAGCGCTTCACCAAACACCACAGTCTATGAGCTGACTGAGCTATGAGAAGCGTTTGAAGTAATACAGGCTGAAAATTTAAAATGAAAAGAAGAGGCAAAGACATCTGCACAGATTGTGGAAAATCTGCTGGCTGAACAAGCAAACATGCAGTTGTCTGGATGAAAACAAGGAAACAATTGACAAACGTATGAAGGCTGCAGATTCATACAAAGAAGAACTGGATATGCTAAATGGAAACATGGAAGGTCAAAATCCCAAAGCCCTTAAAGAGGAGGAAAATGTATCTGAGGAGCCTAAGGAGGAAACTGAAAAAGTGTTATGAGTCAAGAAAGCATGTAAAGTGAAGAGAAGGGGAAAACAACAAGGAAAAAAGGAAGCCGGAAACAGAAAGCAGCTGCTGGATGTGCACAAAGCACTAAAAGAAGAGAAAACCACATCACAAGAGGCAAAGAACAAACAATTTCAAACTGCAAAGAAGGAAGCTGAAAATGTAAAGGCTGAAGCTGAAATACTAAGAAAGGAATTATTGTATGTGAAGCAAGAACTCGAAGAGGAGAAAACTGGTAAACATGAGGCTAAAAATGAGGGTGAAAATATCAAGAAAGAATTGTTGGAAGCTCAAAAAGTGTTGGAGGAAGAGAAAATTAAAACACTGGAAGCAAAAAAGGAAATGGAAGATACAAAGAGTTAGACTAAAACATGAAGAAGAAGCTGCTGGAAGCACAGGCAGGACCAGAAAAAGAGAAACATGGAAAATGGGAGGCAAAACAGGAAAGTGAAAATCTCAAGAAGGAACTGATGAAAGTGCAAGAGGCAGTTGCAGAAGAGAAAATTGAGGTGAAGGGATTCCAGAAAGAAATGACAGGCTCTGAGGTGACCAAGAAAGACTGTAAAAATGCACTGACAGAACTACAAAAGCACAAAAAAGAAGGTAAAGAGCTCCTCAAACAGAAAGTAAAACTGGCCAAACAGCAGCTAAAACAAAAAGTTAAAGATGCCGAGGAGCAGCTAAACAAAACCTCCAAAGAGCTGAAGGCAAAAGAGAAAGAAAAGAAACACTGAAACACAGTAATGTCACAAATGTTAGTTTAGTCACAAGTTTATGTATTATACTTTTTTCCTTGGATACTTTTTACTCCTCCTTTCATCCTTCCTTCTCCGGCTGCAGAGACCGGCCACAAGCTGACTCAAAGGGACCCCAAGGTGCCGACTGCAGGAGCACAACAACAACAGAGAGCGGAAACATCTGCAGAGAGGGTCAGCAACACATCCGTCCATGGATGATGACTCACAAAAAACACCCAGAGAGAGAACATCCAGTAAAAACTGTATTATAAATACATCTACAGAAATACAAACAAATAAAACTGTCATAACTTGATGGGACTGCATGTTGCCTGCTTATTTTCTGATTTGTCTGTGGATTTAAAACAATAACACACTTTCCATTCTGTCTGTAAGTGTGAACAAATGCATTTTACTTCACTTTAAAATGCAGTGATATGAAGTAATAGTTTGAAATTAATACATTTCCAAATACTTAAGTCTAATTACTATCCATCCATTAACTACACTGGTTTTGTCTTCTATACACCATCTGATGAAAGGCTTGGTATGTCTAAGCCCTGAACTGTCACCTGACCATTGTTAGGCCATCACATAGGAACAGAAAGTCACAGTTTAGATTCCTGAACTGTGTGAGGAAACCACTGCACCACCACAGCAGCTCTTGAAGTGACCACACATCTCCATTCTGAGCAAGACGGATGTCACCAGACCGGTCATGCTTGGGTCAGCTACTACATCTGCTGAATTAATGTCAGACTGCCCTACTTACCAGGGCATTTCATTTTCTGACTAAGGCTTGGTCTCAGTGTAAGTGCTGAAAGAATAAACGCTGCCCACAAGGTTAAATGTTATTGCATTTACGGCAAACACACAGATCCAAACAAATTATCACCAGGTGAGCAACTCAGCCTCGATACAAGGAACAGAGTATTTCTGAAAATAATAATAAAAAAAGAACTAACTGATCACAGTGAAAGCTGAAATTATAATTTGGTGTATTTAACAGCATTTTTACACAATAGCTCCCAGGTCATGATGGAACCACACACAGTAAGCTGTCCTGCCAAAAGAACTTTAGGATAGAGTCGTTGTATAATGGGTGCACACCTGCAACAACAGCAGTTTTAATATCGAAGAACATAAAATAATCACATATGGATATTTCTTTCCCCAGTTATTGCAGCTATCATTTTTTCATGCAGGACCTAAAACAAATATGGGTTCTTCTGTGACTGGATGTCCAGACACCATGTTTTATATGTATGAACTGTTTCATTCACATAGATAACAATTATTGGGAATTATTAAATATTTGATTATCTAAAATACACATTTATCCTTTTCAGGGTTGCAGGAGCTTTCTTAGGGCAATAGGCAGGGTACACCAGTCTGTCGCAGGGCTAACACCCAGACAGAGACAACCATTCACGCTCATATTCCCACCTATGGGCAATTTAGTGTTTCCATTTCACCTATTCCCACATCTTTGGACTGTGGGAAGAAGCCGGAGTACCCAGGGAGAAACCATGCACAGAAACACAGGGAGAAACCATGCAAATTCCACACAGAAAGAAGTGGAATTGAACTCGGGACCTTCTTGCAGTGAGGCAGTAGTGCTAACCACAGTGCCACCGTGCTACATACACACTTATATATATTTGTTAACTTAAACTAAGTATAACATAATCCAGGTCAAAAAACAATGAAACCCAGGAAACTTCTTTGAGGAAATCATACTGCAAAGGAGGAAGTGATTAGGACAGACTGGAGACACCTGGGAAACAAAACTGAACATAATCTAACTAATGAGACAGGAGAAGCAATCCTGAATATAATGCACATGAGACAAGCGACTATCAAAATAAAACAGGAAGTAACAAACACTTAAACCAGGAATAACACAAATGAACTTAAACAGGGAAATGACTGGGGTGTTTTTTGGGCAAATGTAAGATGGCCTTCTGTTCAGCAGTAGTTTTTACCTTGGAACTCTCCCATGATTGACATTTTTGCTCAGTCTCTTTCTTATTATTGAATTGTGAACTCTTTAACTGAGGCAAGTGAGGCCTGCAGTGCTTTAGATCAGCGGTCCCCAACCCCCGGGCCTCGGACCGGTACCGGTCCATGAGTCATTTGGTACCGGGCCGCGAGAGTTGAGGCTCAGGTGTGAAATGTATGGTTTTCAGGGTTTTTATCGGTTTTCAGCGTTATTTTGTTATCGTTTTTATCGTTAACTCGGTTTTCCTGGGTCTTTTCACGTGTGTTATGAATAAATCTTCTTTTTTTCGGTACCTGTACTAGTTTTATTTTGTTGTATTTATCTGCGACACCTTAAAGGCCAGTCCGTGAAAATATTGTCGGGCATAAACCGGTCCATGGCGCAAAAAAGGTTGGGGACCGCTGCATTAGATGATGTTGTTGACCTCCTGGGTGAGTCCTTGATGTGGGAAGGGTCTCGAATGTTCCAAGTTTTCTCCATTTATGAATTATATCTCTCACCAGACCGATAGATGTTAACGACTTTGATTCTCATCGGGTTCTTTAGATGATGGCATGATGGGTTATATTTGACATCATTTTGAGATGAGTCTTTTGATTTAGGCATTTAGGTTTTTGCACAGGGTCAGAAAGGTTTCTGTCTTTTTCCTTAATAAATGAAATCATCATTTTAAAACTGCATTTTGTATTTATTCAACTTTGTCCAATATTAAAATTAGTTTGATGATGTGACACATATGCAAAAAACTAGGAAATCAGGAATGGAGCAAAGACTTTTTAAACCAACTGCAGATGACTAGTACAATGTTGATGAATTCACAGATTTTGTTTAATATACTGAGAGTAACTTTAAATATATGCACAAGAGAAATGGGAAGGGACAGAGTCAAGTAATAAATTCTATTGAAGTCCACAATAGACTGTGTTTAGATTTTGGTGATACCTTCATTTTGTCGCTGACTGGTCTATGGAACACACTTCATGTTCCTGGTGTGACACACAAGTGGCACATTTTAATGTCTGCAGTTTCCCCCTTATTAAAAACATTTACACTACCTGTGGAAGCCTGTAAAATCATATCACAGTGGGGGAACTAGGACTCAAAGACACCAAAAGAACAGAAGAAGAAAGGGGAACGGAGAGATGTCTCTTTGTAATTTGAACATCTGCTTGTTTGGTCTACTGCTGTGGAAGCTGTCTACTTGTGTAAATGGAATAGCACTCATCCCATCAAGTCACCCACCATTCCCATCCTTTACCCCTCCCCCCTGTGGCCTACATATTTTCCCAATTCGGAGAATGACAATCACATACAAGCTCAGCAGCGTGTCCCACCTAATCTGTATAAGCACATATCTGCATGCAAAGCTTTTGGAAAAGGCACAAGATACACTTCCTGGATTGTGTTTGTCATTGTATTGAAAAGTCTTTGTCAGCATGCAGGTAGACAGAGAGTGAATGCTGTGTGCAGACAACAATGTTGTAGCCGGATCTTTGAAATAACTGTTGCTGAGACAGATGTTCAATTTCATACTTGATCTACGCATGATACACCGAGCCCCTGAACGCTCCCGCAGAATGTTTTATTGTGCCATAAGTCTTTCTGTCTTGGTTTGTCTTTGACTAAATACTTCCACCATATCGTCATTAAATGGGATATTTTCAGTTTTCAGTGTATTGTAAGCAGTACTTTATACCATAAGAAAAAAAAAACTTCCATATTTCACTGTGGGCCAGTGATAAGGATAAGGACCCTCACTGTGTTTCAAAATTCTCCAGTGTCTCTTATCCACTGAGCCCAAGGTTGTTCTTTGTGGCTTCATAGGTATGGAGCTGTGTGCTGACCTTATTTGATGGTATTTTTCAGGTGGTACTTTAAAGAGAAGTAGTCTAGAGTCTAGCTTTTGAACTTGTAAAGAAACATTTCAAGTTAAAAGCAGCGAGTTTAGCTGGAAGCCTCCATCACAATATTCTGAATATATACATGAACTAGTTTCTGTTCCTGCAACCTCAACTGCATGTTTATTCAGCTACACTTACTTGCTAAGTGTCTGCTTTTTTTTTCTTTTTAAACATTTTAATATCTTATGCATATAAAAGGAATGATATTTATTTCAGGATATTGCGCCACTTGATGAGCTATTCCCTCCGTTTAATGGAGGGGCTGTGTTTGGGACTCATCCTAGGGAGTTGTTGCTGTAGGACCTCACGTTGTGGATTCAACATTGCATTCAGTTCAGTTTAATGTTGTACAGGATTAGTGTTGCACCCACCTGCTGTAATGCTAATTGGTAATTGTGTGATGGCCTACATAGAACAGCGGGACTGTGTATTTGCACTTCTGCTCACAGGAGGGGAGAAAGAAAAGACAGCGGGAAGCTCAGTTCCCACTTGTGATCAAAAAGTTCTGAGAACAGGCCCACAAAAATCAAAAGCTTCACTCGATTTAAATTTTGCTGATCTCTGTTCAAGGCCATCTTCTCAACCATGTCCAGAGAGAACACACCTGCTATTTTTAGATAACTCTCTATTCCGATTATTTTTACCGCACACTTTCTAATCTCAACTCAGCCCTTCAAAATGACCAGAATTTCATGTGGAGGATCAACATTGGTAATGAGAGCTGGTTGTTGAGTTCTGAAACCTCGGATTTGAGCATTTTTCAGGAAAAATGTCCCGAAGGCAACATGTCAGGTGAAGAGTGAGAGTGGGAGAATGCTCATTTTTATTTTAACATTAATCGGTTTGTGCACCGTGAATGTGTCCCCCGTGGTGATAATGGCAGCAAGGAGTTCTGCTGGAACATTACGAGGCATCGAAAGGAGAAAATTCAGGAGGAATTTTATGACGTGTGAATTTAACTCGGCAGCCACATGTAAGAATGAATTAACACATCATTTATCAGAAGTCGGTAGCTTACCTTTACGATAACTTAACAGTCAGCTAATGTGAATATCAGGTAACTGCTAATAGCAAAACAAGTTAAAATATGCGGTTTTCTTAAGTTGTTGCTGAATAAGTATGTAATCTAAGTAAACAAAAACAAAAGACAAAAGACCAAACTAATCAGTCATAAAACATAAACCGACTCGCTGACAGGAAACAAAACAGACAGAACCACGACTACAATAAGGGAGAACGCAACAGAGAACAGAGGGGAGCGCAGACAACATTTAAACACAAAGGAAGCAAAACTGAACATAATACACACAAGATGGAGACTATCAAAGTAAAACAGGAACTACAGCAACACTGAGACACAGACTAAGACACATGAACTTGACACTAGTACTGGGACTAACTCTACAAAGGGACACAACAGACTGGAGACAGAAGGGAACATAAAACACGGAGACAAGAGATGAACGAACATGAAGACAAGAGTGACTAAACATGGAAGGTGGAACACAGGGAAGGAAACAGAAACCTAAAGACTAAATGACTAAACTAAGACCAGAATATACAAATAGGACACCACACAGAAACACAACAATAAGAACCAAAATCAGGAACATCAATTGAACTTTAGAATATTAAATAAGCCAGAATCAAATAGTCCAAATACTTAGACCCTGACAGTAATCTTTTATGCTGAGTGACAAATCTGAACTCGGACAGCTCTGTACAGTCCAATTCTTTTTTTCCTACATGTGCTAACTAGCTAAACTTGAGATTTGGATTGATAACTTCCTAAATTATTTCTGAAGAGTGCTCTTTTGGCAGTGATCAATTCCCCCAGACTGTCTCCTCAAGCAGAGCATGTGCCACGTTCACTTCAGGGAGTGATAAATTCATGTGAGGCTGTAAAAGGTCAAGTTTGAATCTGTAGCACTTTATAATACAGCCTGTGCCTAAGGGTGTAATTCCCCCAGACTATAATAAAATTTAAATGCAATTCATCTGATATTACAATGTAATTATATTTATATACAAATATTTACCAGAAGGTACACACAATTCAAGCTCTCGCTACATGAACTGAATAACTGTGGAACATCCCAGATGTACAGCAACATAATGCATAAAAAAATGTAAAAAATCTGGTTATAATATGGCTCGCACCCCTGTAAGTATATCGTATTTACAGTGTAAGATCAAGAAATTTCATCTTCTTTTTACTAAATTACCTGAAAGTTATGTCCATCCATCCATTCGCTTCCACTTATCCTTTTTCAGGGTGGCTGGAGCCTATCCCAGCTGTCATAGGGCAAGAGGTGGGGTACACCTTGGACAGGTCGCAGGGGTAACACACCTATGGGCAATTTAGAATGATCAGTTAACCTATCCCCACTAACTGCATGTCTTTGGACTGTGGGAGGAAGCCGGAGTACCCAGGGAGAACCCACCCACACACGTGGAGAACATGCAAACTTCCACACAGAAAGACCCCAGCCTGATGTTGGAATTGAACGCAGGACCTCCCTGGTGTGCGGTAACAGTGCTAACCACCGTGCTGCCAGAAAGAAAGTTATGTGCTACTTAAAATTACTGGCACACTTTATCCAAAGTATAAACCTGACATAAAAACTGTCGTGCAGACTGATGTTTTCAGCATGAGTTAAGACACTGAAACACCAGTGATGATAGTTAAAACCAATGGGTTCATTTCTTGTTTCCCATGTTGATCGTCCAGTTTATACGTTCTGAAAAGGCTCCATCAATCTGCACTTAAATTTAATATAGAGGAACAAAGTAGAGGAAATATAGAGGAACAGTGCGGAATTAGGCTTTCAGTCTGGATCAATACTACAACTCTCAACAGGCTCACAGTGACCGGACTTTGGTCAGCTCCTGCACAATTTCAGGAATGGACAAGGTCACCTTACACATAAAAACGTCTTCTCTAAAGAGGCTGGAGCCAATTTTCTAACTCTGCACCGTTCATCTTCCCAGATTTGACCTGGTATATTTAGACCTTGACTGACCGTTACTATAAAATATTACAAACTGTCACACACACATCCCCCCCCACACACACACAAACAAACAAACAGTCCTGGTTGTTTAACTTGTTAGGAAGAATGCTGACAGGCAGCTGAAGGAATGCACACTTATACAAGATGAATTTATCATCCTAGCTGCTGTTGTCATATACAGGACATACACAATAATGAATACCCAGCACAATGAGGCTATGAAAGACTTATGCAGGTAATCACACTGTGTTTCAAAAGATAAATCAGTATCTCCAAAGTGATGCTGCGAGTCCCCAATTTCACTTGTTATTTGATGTTTTTCATCCTTGACAATAGCACATTTTGACAATCCATTCTCTTAATAAAGTGGCTAAATCAGGACAGCAAATCTTTACTCTCACACATTACGCGGTGACACGGCATTCCATCAACACAGGAAATGATATTAGCAGACCTTTAGAGGCTGCACGTTGCCAACAGCAGCTGTGTTTAATGCAGCTGATGGCATTTTCACGTGGCAGATAGTCTATTAATGAAAATCATAATACTGCATGAGCATATGAGACAACTGTGAAGAAAGGCTGGAAGCAGATTAGACAGCCTGAGCTTCATCCGCTTGGCACTCTGCTTTGTAGGCATCAGGTCAGGGTCAGAATGCTAGTCAAACCTTTGCTGCTCCAAGCTGTATTATGTATAATGTTTGGACAATTAAATGGAGATTTTCACATAGTGCATCCATCATTTGTTTCAAAGTTAAAATGTGTTAAAATTAGGCACTGAAAATATATGCAACAGTTTATTTATCTGCAATGAGGAACAAAGTTCCCCTTACTTAAACAGCGACGCAGAGCTAAAAATATAAATCTTGTATCATTTTGACTAGCATCACCCCACTTTGGCCAAGTGTGTTGTCACTGTTACTTTTTTTTGTTACATTTTATTTTAAATAAATATGCCTTGAAATACACACTGCAAATGTCAAACTTGTGCTACTCTCCCATGACTTCTATGTGGGTGCTCATTTGCACATTCATTCAACATCCACATGCTGCTAACATCTGCTTATTAATAGCACCCATTAGTAGTACCTTGGAACTACTTTAAAATTGTAAAATTCTGAAATTTTCCAAGAGAGATAATAACATGAAAGTGATCTTGGCCTACGGGCATTAGAAGTTCTATCAGTCACCGGCAGGCTACCCCCCGGTAGGATGGATGAACCTTTTAAAGTGGAAATTAGTCAGGTGCTGTGATACAGGGGCTCTAGCCATTCTAATTTTGCCCACCAAGAAGCCTGCACGATCATTTCATGCACGAGTAGGTCACAGCTGAAAGGAAGTTTAGCTCCTAAATGATAAAAGTACTTTTTGGGCTTCTGCCACAAGATGCAGATAACTTTGAAGTGAAAGGAGGAGAAGTTCTGAGGTGCTGAGTTGAGACATAAAAAAAAGAGCAAAAACAGTTAAAGTTTTCTGGAGTAATTAAAGTAATCTAAAGTTTTATTTGCACTGCCACCTGCTTGTTTGCACCACACATACTAGGCACCTAAAATAAATAATTACTCATATAATAATGCACACATCTGGCTTTCAATAATACCCTAAGTATGCTGCTCACCTGCAAATATTTTCATTAGCAAGTGCTCTGTAAAAATAAACAATAGAATATATTAAGCTGCATGACCGGCACGCATCTCATCCCACTCTGAGGCATCGGTGACCTCAGAGCTCACACTGGACCTTCTGGTTGGAGTGGAGCTCAGCAGTCTGTCCATGTCTTCTAATGCAATAACAGAGTGACCAGGACACAGATGTTCAGTCTGTTCATCGGTCATGGATGCTCTTGATAAAGAAAACATTACATTTTAAAAATAGCTCGCCAAATTTCCTTTGGCAGTTGTTAATATAACTGGCAAAAGTGAATCCTGTGTAGGAAACACAGCAGTAAACACAGCAGTCACCGTTCAGTCCCTGTGTCTGTGTTTGACTTTCAGTAGCTGTTGAAGCCAAACATTTTTTAGGGGTTTACACAGGTCAGGTGACAAGTGGGCAGAACTTCATCTGAGAAAAATGTTACGCAATGATGTGAGTCAGCATTTCATATGCAGGTATACAGAGTTTGAGATGTATTTTTCTTACAATCTATTCATTAATTAAAGGTATAATTGAATTAACATATTCACAAATAATAATATTAAAATTGTTTTTAATTTTGGTCAGCTGTTTGGTCGGTGACCAGTCTGTGTTGTTAAACAGTTTTAAAGAGTGTTCTCAGTTTCTAGCACTACAGTGAACTACAGGAATAGTTCATGTGTGCGTGAACTGGACAGAAGACAGACATGCAGATGTGCAGCGTTCTTCACATGGATTCGTTTTATTGACGTTAGAAAGCTGCACTGCAGAGAAGACGCTTTTAGAGCCAAATGAATATTCAATCATTTGCAGTTGCCACATCAAGTCAGATGACTTTGGCAGGACTGGACAGACAACTGGTTTAAATAATGATGGTTTTACCTCTTGCACTTTAAGATCACTTTTTACCGAAGAACATCTTAGAAGCAGCTGCAGTCCATTTGATTTTAAATGCTACTTTTAATATAATCTTAGGTCTGTGTATGAAAAAGTACATTTTAAACAAAAACCCCAAATTCTGAATGCATCACGTACGTGTGTCTGGTATTTGAAATAAAGCAAAGTGAAAACTGGTTCAAATTTAACATCAAGTTAAATTGTTTTTTAAGGATTTTATGCTTGAATACATTTTCATGCAAACAATATGGTGTCAGTGCTAATGCATCATTCCAATGAACAGGAGTGGGACCTAAACTTACGTGTCAGTGGTTTGTGTCTTCATGGATGATAAAAAGAAATGCCAATGAAATTTCTGTATCAAACATTCAGTTCAGTTTCAGTTCAATTTTATTTATACAGCACCAAATCACAACAACAGTCGCCTCACGGCGCTTTATATTGTAAGGTGGACCCTACAATAATACATACATAGAAAAAAAAAACAATCATATGACCCGCTATGAGCAAGCACCTTGGCGACAGTGAGAAGGAAAAAAACCCTTTTAACAGGAAGAAACCTCCAACAGAACCAGGCTCAGGGAGGGGCGGGGCCATCTGCTGTGACTGCTTGGGGTGAGAGAAGGAAGGCAGGATAAAGACATGCAGTGGAAACATGACATTCTTTGCAGATCTTTTAAATACAGCAAGCATTTTTCTAAAATAAATGCTTAAAATAAAATAAATTTAAAAAAAATTCATTGTAAAAATTAATAATTAATAATTAATAATTACTATGATAAACTGAAAGAACTACACTCAACTGCCACTACATCAGGTACACCTGTTTAACTACATCTTTGCCCAAATATCTAATCACAAGGTAGCAGCTCGGTGCATTTAGCCATGTAGAGATGTTCAAGCTGACCAGCTGAAGTCAGAAGAAGAAGAATACTTTAAGGGTGAGAGTATTTCAGAAACTGCTGATCTCCTGCAATTTTCCCACACAACCAAGTAAGGGTTTGCAGCCAAGTGCATGAAAAAGAGAAAATATCCAGTAAGCAGGAGTTCCCTGAGTGAAAATGCCTTGTTGTTGCCAGAAGTCAGAGGACAAAGGCCAGACAAATATAACCAAAGCATGCAGAAAAGCATCACTAAATGCACAACACTATCAACCTTGAAGCAGATGAGCTATAGCGACAGATCACACTGGATACCACTGATGCTGCGTAAGAACAGGAAACTGATGCTACAACTTCAATAGGCTCAGCAAAAATAGAAAACACAATGTTGGAAAAATGATCTCATAAGTGTTTATCTCTGCTGCAACATTAAGGTGGTAAGGACAGGATTAGACTTAGACAACAATGATCCATCCTGCATTATATCATGTTTCCAGCAGAATAACATGCCCTGTCACAAACCTCAAATCATCTCAAACTAGTTTCACTGGACTCAAATGGATCCCACAGTCGTCAGATTTCAATTCAACAGAGTAAGTGTAGGATGTGGTGAAACAGGAACCCACCATGATAACAAGAATTTTGAGAATTGGGGTTTCAGTTATTTAAGCATGATTATCATTTTGTTCCTGAATCACGGGAAACTGCATCAACTTCTGACCGATCATGCTTAGGTGTGTAGTCACATCTGAAGCTCCAGTCTCAGCCAGGAAAACCCTGTAATCTCCAATTTTATATCTTCTTTTATGGGTTTTGTACTGTACACCTCATTAAAAATGGCAAATGGCCTGTATTTGTATAGTGCTTTACTAGTCCCTAAGGACCCCAAAGCACTTTACACATCCAGTCATCCACCCATTCACACACTGGTGATGGCAGCTACATTGTAGCCACAGCCACCCTGGGGCGCACTGACAGAGGCGAGGCTGCCAGACACCGGCGCCACCTGGCCCTCTGACCACCACCAGCAGGCAACGGGTGAAGCGTCTTGCCCAAGGACACAACGACCGAGACTGTCCAAGCCGGGGCTCGAACCGGCAACCTTCCGATTACAAGGCGAACTCCCAACTCTTGAGCCACGATCGCCCGTTAATGTTACTAAATAAATAATTAAAGTAATGGTGAAAGTTTTCACAGATTAACTGATTGTGAACGTGGTGAAATGCCACACTGTGTACTTGCAGTTTCATTCAGACAAACGTTTCAAAGCCTCGGTGAGAAAAAGACACCTGGTGTGGAAAAATAACCCGGTCTGACTCCACTAATAGAGTCTTCTCAGAAAAGAAAGGTGACATCATTTATTGGTCCATGCCTCGCCACAGTCAACACAAAATCACAACATGACACACTCAGTCAGAATTTCACAGTATTTAACTTCTAGGAACTGGCTTCAGGTGTGAGCTAAATTTCCATCTGTCTGCACACTTCACTGTAAACAGATCCCTTTAATTATGTAATATTTTCACTGGGAATACTGGGAACACAGTGTGCATTCTTCCTGAATCTGTCGGCACAGAGTGTCATACACACACATACTATAAAAACTCAAAGTTAATACATTGTAACCACTTTTTTGCTTCAGATTTAGTTTTATGTATATATCCTTATATACTCCAAGTGTGCAACAAAAGTTGGAAAACACAAAAAGTGACACTTTTTGATTGTGGCTGTCTTGAGAGCTTTCATTCTCAGTGTTATACTCTCCATTTCCTACAGTTTGACAGCTCTTGCTGCGATAGAGGCTAGGAAACCTTTACAATATAATAAAAGGGTGTCTTTTTTGAGTTGCTTCACATCCTCCCCGTCCATCTAAATATATAGATTTTGAGTCACGACTCATGAGCCATGTGTTTAAACGGATTGAAAGTTGCGGATAGTGAAAACAATAGATGTGAATTATGTAACATATGCCTGTCATTGTTCATGAACAAAAGCAGACTGCAAAATAAAAGAGAAGTGCAAACATATTAAGCTCTGTTAATATGTGGCCCTTCTGCTCACCTAACTATATGTAGCTGCCTCACTATTAGTTAATCGTTAACTCAATCTGCGTTAGAGGCTTAGAGATTTTTCACAGGGCTACCAATGCTCTGAAGAGGGCAATAAGAAAGGAGCAAGCTTTCAGAGAGTGATTAACAGTTTCCTCACATGTCAAATGCAGTGCTGAGCGTGGCAATCTTTTATCATGTCTTCTACCAAGTCCCTTTCTCAGTCAACTAATCCTGCATCACCCTCATCACTTTTTCCTAAAGGTTGTGATAATAATCTTACCAGTCTGGACTTGCTTTACTTTCGACATGACGCATGTCTAAAATAAATGCAGACACATTAATGACATGCACAAATTTGGGACTCAGTTCAATTCAGCTTTATTTATATAGCTCCAAATCATAACAACAGTTGCCTCCAGCAGGCGATTTATATTGTAAGGTAAAGACCCTACAATCATACAGAGAAAACACCGACAATCAAAACACCCCCATGAACAAGCACTTGGCAACAGTGGGAAGGAAGAAATCCCCTTTAACTGGAAGTGACCTCCAGTAGAACCAGGCTCAGGGAGGGGCGGTCATCTGGTTGGAGGTGAGGGGAGGAAGGCAGGTTGTAGTCACGTCTCTCGTGTTTTTGTAGGACGCTCAGCTCGCCAGAACACATGACTGTGTTGCACAATGCGCAACACATGACTGTGTTGCACAATGCGCTCATATTATCCACCCAACTCTGTTTCCAATTTACAAAAGGATTACAACATTCACCTGCGATCCATTTTTGCTAGTCCCAATCTAAATTAGATAAACTGTGCTGTACTGGGTCAAATTCAATATCCTTGAATTGGCCTAGTTAGCACAAGTATATAAATATATATAATAAATGCAACAAGTGCAATTTCTTCCCTCCTGGACATTTTATAATCAACTGTAACTGGTATTATTTTAAACTGGAAGTGTCTAAGAACCACATCAACTCAACCAGTTGACACACAAAGTTATAGGGCAACATAACTCAAGCCAAGACAGGACATAACGATGAAGAAAAAGACCATCAGCACAGAAAACGTGCACCAGGAGCTTCGTGGTATGGGTTGAGTAGGGGCTCCTGTAGGGGTAATGTGCCACCACTTTTGTTCATTTAGTGAATCTCTCCTTCTGTTTGAGCCTGCGTATGGGGGACTGATGCTGTTATGTGTAAGCCTAAATGGAAAACACAGAGTCTTGGGTGGGTGTGGGGGTTATGTTGTGTAAACCTTTCCCAAGACAATGAAAACATTGAAACATTACAGTGTTTTAGAGCAAATGATGTTAATCCTGTCAAACCAGCCATAATTTGTTCTGACTGCTTCACAGCAGGTATTAAGAGCCTCACGCCGCAAAAGAAAAAATGAAATAAATTTTTTTTTGCAGACATCCAGGAAATTAAAATTGCATATGTAAAGCATATCTAGCTATGCAAAACAAGCTGTTTTACATGTCTAGATATGCTTATTTGCAGAAATAGATGTACAGTACATTACACCTGACAATTTCCATCATTACACAAAAAAGTTCTCTTTGTCCTCGAGAGGAGGATCTTTGTCTTCCTTTCTCTCGCTCATTCCTTCAGAATGGCTTGAGCCTCCAAACGACACCAGACCGTTGCCTCCTCAGTTGTTGTAATTAGACTGCTCGTGTTTCCTCTGAGCCGTTGCCTTAAGAATTTTCTAATTCTGTTCTCTTGTGTGCTCTCTAAACATTTGATGTTATGGCTGGAAATTCCTGCCTGTTGAAAATTCCAGTTGATTCCTGCAAATCCTAATGACCAGTATCCTTAAACTGGCTGACATCAGCCTATCTGTCCAGTTTCCATTGCTCACCTCTGTTCCTCTGGCTCCCTCCCTGCAGCCTGCTATAGAGAAGAGAAACAAGTAAGCAATCAAACCAAGTCTCTAAACAACTTCAAACCGTGACAGAAACAATTACCTCAGCCAGCTCTAACGTGTCCTCCCCTCTTTGGCAGAAGTCCCTGTGACGCTCCTGTAAAGGATCCAGTTACCTGTTTACTCACCAGTTCAGAGTCTGTGACTCCTGAGTTTTCTGTAAACAAACCCTTAAATTGTTTTTGAGTTTGAATTCAAATTTCCTGACATTATGACACGGCTAAAACAGCATCGTCAAGTTTATGATGCTGATATCACGAGTTTTGTATGTAACACTTGTATGCAGTTGGGTTTTCCCTCTTCTTTGTTATCAAAGCCTCTCCTCTTATCTTAATGTAATTCCAAGCTGAGAACTATGGCTTCACTGATACTGGTGTGGCCAATTACCAGATTAGATATTGGATATTTGATTATTTTTGGATTTTTTTTTTCTTTTTGCTTTTTCTCATGCAACCAGCTCTCTGCATTGCTATTTTTTCTAGATGACAGTATTATTACACTGACTTTATGTCACAAGTAACCGTTTTCTGTGTTTGTAGAAGATACATAAAACAGCAGATGAGAGCGAGCGAGCGATATATCACAGAGAAACACTCCAGCCACAAGTTGCAATAAATTTAAAGCTCAAAGGTTTGGGCCAAAAAATACTTCTGTTCATTTTTCTTCTCTCCTTTGAAAGGATTCATAATGGATAGACAGCTGTGACAAATAACCTTGTTCTTCAAACTTTGTACATTTGTAGCACTCGTGGCTTTACAGATCTTTGGCATTTTAGCGAGTGATTGCTGAGGCAGATATTTAGCTCATGTCTACAGATTTAACCAGATTTATTACGTCTTTAAGCAAAACAATTTCAGCTGTGCTAACATGATTAAAAAAGCAGTTGTTCAATGATTAATTACCCTTTTATTCTTAATTTCTGTTGCTGAGTTACAACATTTTATGATCAATTTAATGTTAATCAAATTATTTTATTAATTAAAAAAAATCCAAACCAAATGTCATTTTCTTTTTTGAACAAGGACTCCAAAACCTATAAATCTCACACATGGATATACATATAGATATATATGCTAGCTGTGTTCAGCAAGGCCCAAAGCAGTAGAGCTGGCGAGCACTGGGTTGTAATGCAATAATGAAATATAACGTCATTAATATTGGTTAAAAATGTCAGCAGAGTTTTATGTGATTATTCTGGAAACCTTTTCTCTCTTTCTGTTTGCTTTGGAGAACAGCTGAGAGCTGGATAGCTCTCAGACTCTAAAAGTAGCAGATGTGTGGCTTTTTTCATATTATTATTCATTTAATTGAATTTATTTTTGCAGCATCTACCCTGTTTTTCATTTGTTTTCTGTTTTTCTTTTACACACATGATTGAATTGTTTTTCATGTAGAGGTTGTGCAATCATAGAAATAATACTTTTGACAGGAGATTGGCACAAAATAATGTAACAGATGTTCTTACAGCAGTTGTTTTGTTATTATAATATTAGATTTTTGACCCAGTGTGAAGATCATCATGTTTGTAAACAGATTTGTCTTTAGCATATATATATACATATTATGTTTGGGTTACTGGAGGTGACCTTTTGTCTGCTTTTATTCTGCACTGACTGACACTGTTGACCTCAGTTTACAACACCCTTTGTGATGTAAAGATCGTCATGACGATAGGTGCTCTATTTTCAGAGCGTGACCTCTTTCATGTAAAGTGGTTTATTTTAGCATCTGCTTGATGAGTTACTGGGTTTTTCTTCTATTGCCAGGCCATGCAGTATGATTTGAGGTTTGAGTCACAGGGACATCTTGTGCAGGAAGGATCACTCCTGTAGTCAGAGATGCATTTAAACTTGTGATAAAGTTAGCTCACCTCTACCTGCTACTGTAGGTGCTAAGCTATAAGGCTTGTATGCCCATGAGCAAAGAAACAGGGATGACTGGCTGATGATGCACACTGTAAACAAACAAAACCGCCCCTCCCCATCTTGAAATGTCACAACACTCATTGCAGGTTTTCTTGATGCTCACACACACACACGCACACGCACGCACGCACGCACGCACGCACGCACACATGCACGCACACACAGTGTCAGGGCAACCAGATCATTTTTGTAGGTTGTGTTGCCCTCGACTGTTAGTAGCAGTGTTTGTAGCTACAACAGCTTCTTTAAGTGCTTTTTCAAAAACAAAAAAAAAACACCAGCTTCTGCTGTTTAGCAGTTTTTCTTCCAACTTTTCAGTTGATGGTTCACACAAAACAAAACCTTAAGAAGCTCCGTTGGTCTTGAGAGCGTTATGATGGACCTTTTTACCATTTAATATAGTTTTTGTGGCAAGACGGCTTTGATTGTAACTCTGAACAATTGTCCTTGAATAGAGCATATGGTCAAAACAAAACTACCATGATACAAAAAGTGTATTTTTATAACCCAGATGTTTTGAGTAGGTGGACAATAGTGGACTGGGCTGCCAAAGAACAAAATCCTTGAATGGCTTCCAAAGGGGACTCGTGTTTTAACATATTAGCAGAGTGGGAGTGGTGACCACACTGTCATGTTGGGTAAAAGATAAAACAGGAGCTCTGACCTGGCTTCACACAATAACTGTGGGGATTTTTGATCTAATGCAACAGACTGGAAAATGTATCACTCTGCTGAAATTATTCTCAGCAATGACGCCGTACACTGACCGATATCTAAATGTGCTTTCCAGAGGAAATTCTCTCCTTGCTGATGACTGATTGTTTCATGACTCTGCTATTCTTAATCGGCCTGTTGTGTCTAATTATGTTCCAAATTTCACCAACTCCTTTTTAACTGAATTACATATGAATGGCAAAAACTGGTTTGAGTTGCCTTCGCTGTGTATATTTTTGTCCCCAAGTCTAACAAAACTACAGTCATGCCCAGAGTAAGGTCAGAATTTGCAAAGAAGAGAGTGATTGCAACAGGGCTCTCACAGCCAGAGGTATTTGCTTGAGATAACAGCATTAGGGAAGTGTTCCCCATCTGAATTCATTTTCATCCAAGAGTGTAAAAAAAATCACCATAAGTTGATTTTTTAGAGCAGTTTAGAGTCTGAGCTTCTGCCTCATAATTAGAAACATTCTGACAGCAGACTCCATATATGACAAAACGTTTATCAAATTCAAGTATTCATCATAGTTTAAAATACAAAAAAAACTTTATTTTGTGGCTGATCCTTAAAAATACAGTAAGTAATTTTTGAGGTTATTTAATAGAAAAACAAAAAAACCCCAGTGATCCTCATGAATATACACCGATTAATGTGTAATTACATCCTCCAGCAAATCAATACATTTTCATAAACCCAGCCATTCTGCCTAATCAGGTTTTATGTATGTGTCTAGTACATTTCATTTTAGCAGAAATACGTATATCTGTTCAAATTTGAAGTTTTTAGCCATTTATGCAAATATTATTTGCTTTCAAATCTGCTCTTCTGATCTTCTTTTGGTTCATAGTCAGCATAGTAATTTATGATCTCTGAGAAATGTGACACAAAAAAGGCCCAATGAAGGAGAAGGCAACTGAAAAGGTATTTGTTGACCCGCCCTGTCATCACGTGAGCTGTTATGGGCCTCCATGAGTGAAGGTATGCCCCACTCCACCATCTTGTGGGTTATTAAGGTCACATGGGTAGATGTGAGTGTGAGGGAAACAGCTTGGAAGGGATCTTAGGACTCCACCTCCAACTGGTCAACCCCACTATGGGTAAAATACCTGGGACTCCATTCGGTTTTAAAGCCGAACAAGCCTCTTAGATGAGATGTGAAGTGCCTCCAGTTCAAATGCTTAAGACTACTGTGACTGGGAAGACTGAAAAGCTGCATATGAAACAAAACAGCAACTTCTTATTTTCTCTTGTTAAAAAAAAAAGAGAAAGTGGTTGGTTGGTGTCCCATTTGAACTTATGCAGCTAATTTCAAACACACAACAAAGAATCAATGCCACAGGCAAGGTTGCCAGTCCATGCTTTTGTTTGGGCCTTTTTAGTTTTTAGATACATAAACACCTCATTGTTACATAATAATAAATAAGGATAGTTATGTGACCTTTCCAGTTATAGTGGAAAAAGCATTTCTTTTATGGCCCTATTTTAAAGATAATTTTGTGAAATGTCATCATCACTGATTTGAGCAGACTTATTATGACTAGCTAGAGGTCTTTTCTTGCCAATATCTGTTCTAAACTTTGTCCCCTCCTCCCTTTAATTACTGTACAGTCTGCATAATAAAGCTTTGTGTTTATACGGATTGCTCACAATCAAAAAATAATTAGACATGGCAGTTGCTCTGCATTAATGTAGCTCCCACAGAAAGTTTGCAGTAATAAAGTATGCACAACCAATTACTGAGGAGCCGTAACCCTCTCCCCCCACGCTTGAACAATGGAGAGGAGCACGATTTCCTCTTCCTCTGCAAAGAGCATATGTCTGACTCTCAGAGGACTTTGTACTAAAGCCTCTCAGAGGGTCTGCTTTCTAACAAGCTTCACACAATAACTGATCATCCTCTGTTGATGCAAACAGCAACAGGAACCTGCTAAATCTGGTACATGGCTGTGCGGATTTATGTCTGACCTACATACACATTCTAGGGGGGCCATATGGGGGCCGTAGACCTTTGGGCCATCCATTCATTTGTCTTTATGTATCAGTGCAGAGAAGAACAACTTTGCCTCCCTCAGGTCACAAAAGGAAATGGATAAAGTCAAGCCTTAGTTTAACCCTTCACTCTCAAAACATTTAACCAACACTGAGACACTTTATTGTGCTGTTTACTTCTAATATTTGGCATTCTGTTTATGCATTGATGATTTTAACATTTTTTATAGTTTTTTTTTTACTTTATTGTATTTATTTTCATTATGCAGCTATATCACATTCTTCTTTTTTAATCTATTTATTATATATTCCTAGTATAAATCCCAAAATGCCAGTATTGAAAATCTAGTGATCCAAGATACTGATCGATGGTCCTAAATACGTTTTAGGCCGTATTTGTTTATAGAAAAGAAATTGCGTGCCCGAGTGGTTTAGCAGGTTAGTGGTTCTTGGAAACTCAGAACCACTGTCTGGAAATCTGGAATGTTAAACAATATCATGTACTGTAGGAGCACTGATGCATTATTCCCTGTATTCACTGAGGGCTGAAACAGACAAGGTCAGAGGAATTGTTCTTGTTTTTATTGTGTAAGAAGAGATTATGTAACTCTTCTGCAACTGTAGATCTGAGGAATCATTACCTTACAGGTTAAAGCAGATGGAAAACGTGCTCGATTTATTTATGTTTTATAAGAAATATTTTCATGCATTAAACTACAGCTGTTTTTGAACAAAAGTTTCATTAATAAGGATTTTGCTTTAATTACTTTGGCTTCAGTACATGGAGGTACTTTAGGCGGCTAAGTGGTTAGTGGTTAATAGATTTACATGCTTTACACAAGAATGGTTTGAGACCAGGAGTCACAATCCCAGCCTCACAAACTGGTGGTCACAAGGTAGAGTGCTACCAGTGCTGGTCCCAAGCTTGGAAAAATGGGAGGACATCTGGTGTAAAACGTTTATGAGGCGCCGTTTGTAAACTGAAATATGCTGAAATGAGCGGCACATTTTTTCCACATTTAGCTCAAAGCCTCACAAAAACATGTAAAGTTTTTTATATGTAAATCTAAATGTTAAATGTTGAATGGATTTAGCTGGACATGCTGCGGTGATTGTGAAGTAGAGACTGCAGCTGCTGAGGGCGCACAACTGCTGAACCTTTGGATGGCCGACAAAACGACTCTTCCAATGTTTTCAGCTGAATTGCTGGACATGCTGGTAGGTAAGAAGTGAAGCAGCTCATGGCGGTGAGAAGTGACGGTCAGGAGAGAGCAGACACAACCTGACCGCTACCGGCACACTTTAGAGGGGGAGGTTTTCGTAAAGCTTTTATTTTGGTGTTTCCATTGACCCGTACAATAAATTTGCATGTTAGCTAAATTTTTAGTTTCCTGTAACATTTAGATTTAAATGTAATATTTAGATTTAATATTTCACATTTAAATTTGTGTTTTAAATATAAAAAGTTACAAATATTTTAGTAAATATTGTAAAAAATGACTTGAAAAAACATGTTTTTGTAAGGTTTTGAGGTAAATGTAGAAAAATGTTGCCGTTAATTTCAGCATGTTTCAGTTTACAAACGGTGCCCCATAAACTTTTGCCAATTCAAACATGTGGATCCATCTGCCGGGACTCCTTGGGAAATAAGGGAGCAACCAAAAGTACCTATGCAAGACAGTACTTTAAGCTAGCTAAGCCTTTACATTTCTGGATAAGCAGGTTTCTCCATCGTAAATCTACCTTTTTATCTCAGTTTATTAATCCTTCAATCCTGTAAAGTGATGGGATTCGCATTGGGATGTTTTTCCACTTTACTGCTGAAAGCTAAAGATACTGTAGTTGTGTTAAAGTGCACTTGAATGCAGCCTATGTGTGCGCATAATGTATGTTTGTGTTTATATCCATTAGGAGCAAGTGAGAAGTGTGTTAATGGGGGCTTTTCCAAGTGCAGGGGGCCTTTACAGATTAGAGAGCAGATGTTGTATTGATGGGTTCGGCTGTTACTTTTTGCTGTATACTCCTCAGAATGAGCTGTGGGCGCAGCAGAGTGCTGCATTCTTCACAGTGGGTTCCTTGTTTTATAATGTAACTAACACCAACGCCAAGCATTCCTAAGAATCACACTACCAAATGCCAGAATGAGATTGTAGTTCTGGGCACAATGCCCCTGTTTTGTCTTACAAGAGAGGTGATTTTATAATGTTGCAAACATGGGCAGATATATTACAATAATGCCTCCAAATAAGTCATAGTGGAAATTTGGAGAGTCTGAAAACATGCATGGGTTATAAGTACCAAATTTCATTACAATAAAGTCTATTTTTAAGGTGCCATTAAACCTGCAATTATCTTTGGGTACTTTTGCACAGTTACACCAATTTCAAAACATTTGGGATGTTCTGTAAGTAAAAAACAGTGTTTTGCAGATTATGTCAATTCAACAGGGCATAGAAAACATATCAAATGTTTGCATGCATCTCCTTTTCTTTTAACAACAGCCTGTGAACATCTGCAAACTGAGCAGGCCAGCTGTTGGACTTGTGGGAAAGGAATGTGTGTCCCGTGTCTTCTTTGTCGTATTTTTAGTTTCACGATGGACCAAATGTTTTCATCTGAACTGCAGATGGACTGGACTCGGCTTTGCAACTGATGCAGTTTAGCATTGTTTTACTGAAAAATGTTCGACCTTTGTCAAAAAAGATCTGGACAAGAATATCTGTTGGATCTTTCTGCACTGGTGGTGCCTGTCCAAACCTGCAAGCTGCCAAATCCACCGGCACTAATCACCCCCATACCATCAGAGGTTTTTAAAACTTCAAAACCTTTGATATGTTTTCTATGTAACATTGTGAATAAATTATGGGTTTATGTGATTTTCAAATCATTCTGTTTTTATTTACATTTTATGTAGTGTGTAGTTGTTTGGAGATTTGTTTCAGTTCGATGAGTAAATCAAAGTCGAGTATTCGCTGCCCTATAATCTCTGTTTTGGCTACAGTAACTCTTGAAGGAAATATTTTTCTTTAGCTGCTCCATATTTCACACTGTTTATGACCAGATTGGACTTTTGCAGCTGTTTGCTGAACACACTTGTTGCATAGAGCGGTGATAAGCAACCAGAACAGCAAGACTGCATGGTACAAAACCAAAACAACACGCTGAAAAACACTAAAAAGCACATAAGAGGTGACAGGGACTGAAGAGTTTGGTTGTATTTACCAACAGTTTTGCCACTAGGATCGGCTCTTATACACTCACCCAGCAGTTACACATATTTCCCCTTGTTAGGAAGAAATTAATGATGTGTACTGATGTCATGGCTAATTAGTTAAAAACTATCAAGTTCTGACATGAATATCTCGCAAACTTCATTTTTTATTTGCAGTAAGATAATGACATTCTTGTAAAGACTGACCTTACTAACATTATTCTAAGGCAGCCACAGGATTTAGTTCCAATTAAGAATCAGTACATTTTTAGCAGGTTTCAGGCAGGAATCCTGAAGCTCAGGTTGACTATCCCCCCCCCACGGCTTTTTTTCCACCTGTCCAAATCAAGGACACATTAAATCGTGCACTGGCACTGAAAGTCGACATTAGATGCAAATCCAGAACCATGGGGTTTGACTGAGAGAGGGTTCAGAAAGTGAGGCAGCTTGAAACTGTACAGCTGCTTAGAGAGAATCTGAATGTTGGAAGATTTGTTGCAAAAGAGACAAATGATTTATGATAAAACCCTCAAAGGTCTTAAAGTTCAGTGTAGGTTTTCAGAAACTGTTTTTCTTAAAAAGACCTTGAAAACTCTTCTGCTTTGAATACATTTTCCTTTTTTTTTTTTTAAATATTCAGCTGTTTTACATGTTTTGGCAGTCAAACATGTTGAGTATTACTTTTCAGTATGTATAAACTGTCTTTTACCTTCTTTCTTTTGACCGAGCTGGTGAGAGGCCGTTAACCTGCTTTTATTTTACAGACTATAAATATGGCTGACAAAGCTCTTATGAATATTTCAGCGGACAATAAATGCTCTATATAAATGATTATACTCACGCTCTCCAGCAGACAGTTTAATAAAGTGAAAAATTACAAGCAGGTGAAGGAGGGTTGGAAAAAAAGGAGGATGAGGAAGGGTGGCAGAAGGTTTAGCAGAGTGCAAACTCCTACACTTCTTCACCTTGACAATAAACCAAAATATGTTATTAGGAATTATAATAAATATTATAAATTACTCTTGAAGTAAAGCTTACTAACACAGGAACGGGAGGGCCGATGGCCATCCTAGGTGACATATTTTTTAACCTTGTGATCAAAGTTAATTAAGCTTCAATCCAAGCCCAGTGGCTCTGGGCCAGAAATTTACATTTAATTAATTACCTTCTTACTGCATTTGGAGTTGCCCAATAAATAATGCAAAAATTCATCCTTACACTAAGGTTCAGGTTGCCATCAAGCAAGACAGCTTGCCCCAACGGCTTGGGGCCCCTTGCCAATAGAGGTTCCCTGAACGCTTACAAACTTTAACCCACAGCAGTCGCTATGTGCAGAATTAAAACTTACCTCAGAATAATTTACAGACTTTTAATGAGAAAAAAAGTTAAGACCCAGGAAAATATTATCACCCAATATTTGTGACCGGCTGCAGCTGCTGGGTCGGAAACCCTGTGAGGTAGTACTTCCTTTAGAAGAGCACAGGATTTAAACAAGCCTCTAAAGAAAGCTTAGATTCCACTTTGTAAAAGAGACACTTTATATTTTGGCTCTGAGAGCTGACAGAGAGGATGAATGAGATGGAGGTTTGTGGAGCGGGCGCTGACCCCAGACCTGCTGCGTCTGGGCCTGTGTGATATGAGGTGTCTGCGGATTACGGCTGCACAGAACCTGGGGCATTTAGGCTCAGGCCTGCTGCGTATTAACTTGGACAGAGTTACCAGACAAGAATAACTCTCTCAAGAGATCATCAGAGAAAATGTCTTTGGAGGGGTCTGTGGCCACCAGCCTGTTACATCACAGCCTGAAAAACAAAACATCTCGGGGCCACAGCCCTTGTTGATTTTGGGTGTTATGTAATCCCAATTGAATTTCGCTGGCTGTTGTTTTCAGTAAATGCCCACCTTATCTGCTGAGTGGAAGCCTGGAACTTCTAATACCCCTTTCATTATTAATCACCCTGTTTGGAATCAGGATTACGCCGTGCTGTTCGCAACAAGCTTGTTGTATGTTTGTGGATGTCTGTGCTTTCTTTTTTGTGTCCTTGCAAACCAGCTGGACGATCAGCTGGTTTCTCCTTTGGAGAGAGGATATTTTAACCAAAAGAGTTCCTTTTGGCTTAACAGGGCTTGCAGTTTGCACACAGGTTTAATGATTGATTTTTGGTCTCTACTGCAAAGATAAGTGATTTGTATGAAGTTAAAATACCCTCAAATACCCTTAATAAGGTTAAAAAAAAACAAGCTTGAAAGCTGTAACACAATAGTAGCTGTACATAAATCTCCTCGTGCACCCATTTCTCAAACATGCTGCTTTCTAGCATGCACTCCTCAGCAAAAGAGCATTGATTTCTACCAGCAGTTAGCACAAGACAGAGTACAGCGCATCTTTCATGCTGCTGTTAAGACAAAAGACAGGCTAACCCTCTAAAGTTAAATAAGGGACCTATGCTAACATTCAACATTTTTTATTTCTGATAAACTGTAGGGAAAAAAATCATGTTTAACAGCACCGACATCCATGCATCCATCCTGTTTGTGTTTAACTTTCTGTATCTGTATCTATGGCCTACAACAGTGACATGTTTTCTAAAGCTGATTTTAATAAGCTTCTCAAGGAAACACGTTAATCTTTTGCTCTGTTTCTCTTTCTTTTGATCAGAGCCATAAAAATGTTCAAACTAAAAAATAGCTGTGCTAGCAAGAAACAAAAACACAGAATTGTATACATCCTGAGAGGAAGTTTACCGCCTGTCGCTTTACATTCTCTCCTGCAAATCTGGAAGGAGTTTGAAGTTCACCTGCACCTTCTTTGGAATCAGCTCGCTACAGTGGAAAGAAGTGTTTACCTGTCCACTCTCCACCAAATTCACTTCAAGTTTCCATGAAGTCCACTTCTTTCTGCCCACCTGCAACCCTTTACAGCAAGTAAGGCCTTAGAAATTTTTCATTATATGCCTTCACAAATTGTCATAATCAGCTGTCCCTCTCCAACTAGCTGTTTCCTTGTCTACAGAGTTGACATGATGAAAAAGCCCCCTGCTCTACAGCCCACTTGCCCTTTATTATTTACTTGAGTTCTGTAAACAAACCTTGAAAAACTCTGCGGTCTGAATCTGGTCCTTGGGTTTGGACACCTGACAAAAGGAAGCGGCTAAACTGTAAAGAGAAAATATTTTCTCGCATACTCAGCACACAGATGTAGTTGAAAGAGATTGGGATACCTTTTTAAAATGGATTACTGGCTCAAGGGCCATTTCAAATGAGAAAGACACAACTTGAACCAAAACTCTCAAGTTAAACAAAATAAAGTAGAAAACCATAGTACTGCATAAGGTGTGCTAATCAGTGTTTTCATGTGTGTCAGTAGTTAGATGAGTGATTAAGTGTGCATTGTGTTGTACAGTGTAAAACCCAAAACAACCAGGCTGTAGCCTACCAAACAAATAACATGATGCTGCCTGAATGGAGAGGAAAAAGCCAGCAAGAGCTGAGGCGGCTAGTTCTTCAATGCTCCAGAGAGATGGCCAGGTGCTCCCAGTCGCACTAATTAACCCTGCCTACCTGGAACCTGAAAGACTACACAAAGAGACAAACAAGGGAAAAGACAGCAGTGAGCCATCGCACTCAAATAGAGGTTGCGTCTTTATTACACTCAGAGTCTGTATGGGAAAAGTTCTGGGCCACCTATGCATTTAATCTACACTGTGAAGCTCCCAGTGCACAGTTTTGGTGCAGATGTTGATGCCAGAGGAGGTTTGGACTTCTGCAGTTACTGAGTCAGCGGCGTGTCGACGACTTTTATGCAATAAGCACCTGAGCACTTGTCAACCCTGCTCTATAACTTTATATGCTGTGATTCCTATATGCCTCCACTATGCAATAATACCACTTACAGTTGGAATATTTAGGAATTAAGAAATTGAATGAACTAACTTGTTGCAGGACAGTAGCATACAAAAATTTAGTGAACTCTATAGAATAGCGTATTCTTTAACAAATATTTGTAAATGCAGACTGCATGGCCAGGGGCATTATTTTATAGATCTGTGGCAGTGGGACTGAAATCACGTCTAGAAGACAGTTTGTAGGATATGCAGCACAACCCAGGTAAGACAAAAGAAGAAATAATTAGACTTGATATACAGTCACCCTGAGGGTGGAGCAGGAACCTGGGATTGGATACAGTATCACCAGATCACTGGCTTTGTTTTTGAGAAGTGAAATTGAACTTCAGATGAGTCAGGTTTTATTGTTTTTGTCTCTATGAGCTGTAAATGATAATCAGACATTAATAATGTATTAATCTTGGCAATTCTCATTATCATAATTTTTCTTATTCTCTGTACAGAATAATGTGTTTAGTGATGATGTCATACAGAAAGTCCTGTCCAAATTGACTTCAATTATTCCCTTTTTGTATTATATTATCCTGCTTTATATTATCCTGGCTGAACCCATTTCTGAGGTTCAATATTTTATGAGTGTATTACAAGTTCAGAAAGCTGTTGTACTTTTCAGAACTCCCTGCACTTTGTCTATAGTCCTTCCTGTCAAACCGTCTCATCTAGTTTTTCTTACTTGTTTTGCTTGTTCGGGTTTATTTTTAAGCATAGGATATAAAAGGTTCAATTTAGCCGTGCACCTCCTAATCTCATTTCTTTAGGACAGGCCAGAGGGTAACACGACCACTGCTCACCTTCATGTCCACTCAGCACCACTGTGGTACAAGAGCACAATGCAGTAAATGCATTTTCAGTGGGGACAACAAATCAGAGATTGTACAAAGGTGGTATTAGAGGGTGTCCACATGTTTGTACAGAGTTAGCATGTATGTGTATGTTTGTTACTTCTTTCTCATTTCATTCCTGTGAGACCATGTTTAGCCCCCGATCAAGCAGATTTCACACAGCTGTGAAATCTGGTAAATTAAGAGAGAAAATTTTAACCTAGTAGTTAGCTGCTTTTTGTGAAAACACTCTTGTAACAGACGAGACCTTCTTATCACCAAACAGCAAACAGACACAGTGTAGCTTGTCATCACAGTGGATTAATTAGCAGCTACTGAGACAGATGTGCTTTAGGCAGAGACCAAAGAAAGAGTTCAACGGCATGCCAGTTGTTCATTTTACGGGTAGCAGGAAACATCACTCTGTATTAATTTAAAACGCTGCTTTGTAACTTCTGGATCTGTAAATAAACAACTGTTTGTTACTAAGTTTGCAATATCGACTTAGTGGCAGAATGCGGACACTGTATTCGCTGCTTCTTTTGATTCTCCAACTGGCCAAAAAGCTTTTAATTACATGCTCACCTGATACATCAGTGTTTCCTTAGTAAAACTGTAAATCCTTGTGAACCTACAGATCACACTTTGTAAACAGCCTGTTACACAACAGATTGTTAGTGGTGTAGAAACTACAGGGCCAAAAGACTCGATGGATGGAAAGCAGATGGACCCACATTGGATTCTGACCACAGTGAACTCGCTGCTAATGAACCATATGAGGCCTTTTCTGCCAGTTCGTCACCTGACACTCTGAAGGTAAAACGCGAGAACTCATTAAGCACTAACACATATTCCCACCGTTAAACCGCTCCGTGTTATTATTTTTTTAATGATCCTTGTCAGTAGCTCCAACATGCAGTGGCATTTTATCTCACCTCGTTTTTAAATTTTCTATCCAGCAGATATGCTTCATTGGGTACACAGTTTATTGTCACTACTACAGTCTTGGCAGAAGAATTAATTGCATAAATCAGATGCCAACTGGGTTGACTGATATATACAATACTAATTCATCAAAAGGCTGAACAGCGAAAACACAGGGCAGTATAAATGTATGTGTTAGTTAACAGTGTTTAGCCACAAATATTACTGTGTGCAGGACAATGAAATCTGATCAAGTTGTACCTTGAAAAGGCAAACATGACGCCACATATGAAATGTTGCCTGCTTTTGCCAGACTGAACACCCTTAGTGCAAGTTTCATGTCAGAAGAATATAATAAAATCACTTGTTGGTGAGATCAGGAGAGAGAGTCCACCTGCTCACCATCCACCACTGACTGTGTAGTTAAACCACCCAGTTAGTTAAATTAGTTTTCATAATGACCATAAAATGTAACAAAAGCCCGTAAATGTTCTGTGATATGATTTCAAGTTGTGTTTCGTGTTGGTTTAGGATACAGATGAAAACTGCTGATTTAAAATGTCCTCATGCGGAGGATCTCAAAGATGAAAGTTATCACCAATTAGGAAGAAAAAAAATGGGAGAGAAAATTGCACGGTAGACCCAACTCGAAATTTAGATTCATCTCAAACTTTCAGGTTATGTATCTCAAAATTCTGAGTGAGCTGAAATCTTCAGATATCCAGCTCAAAAGCTGAAGATACCCAGCCCCAAAACGAATAACCTCAAATTTCTGTGTGGCAAAAAGGTCTTTTTTCAGTGGCAGGAATAAGCTTCCACAGGAAACATTTAAATTATTCTAAAGTTTAATTATTCAAACATAGATGAGATTGTCGTCTCCCTCTGAACTGAGAGACTTCTATTCATGCGTCACTTTCAGAGGTTCAAATAAAGGTTCTAATAAAGAAGAAAGTGCACAGTATAGTATAGTATGAGCATGGAAGCTGATTCAAATTGCAGTTCAGAGGCACACACAGCTGTTTGTCCGAGTCCTGCGTCTGTGGTACTCGAGATTTCTTAAAGTCTACAGAGTAACACGAGCACAAAGACTTCTGTGTATCAGGGCAAGCTAGGTACTTATAGGGATGTAATTTCTTAGATCAAAGTTCAAGACACAGGTGTGTAATATGAAGATACACGAGGATACAATGGTCTCATTTAGGAGGCCGACCAGTGGTACAACTGGTTGCTTCTCATCTCTACAAAGAGAGAAACAGACCCAGCCTCATGTAACTTACAGCTGAACGTCTGGAGATGAAACATATGGAGTCAGAAGATAGTTTAAGATTAACTCTCTGGTTTGCTTCTTGCTTTGGATCTCAAATGTTTTTCCATCACAGCACCCCTAAAAATACCTATAGTAATATTAGTAACGATGATGTATTTCAGTATTATTTTGGCATCGTCCTCTAATGTTATATTTGCCAAATAGTCTGCTGCTACATTGCTAGTTGGGAAAATAAATTTTTTTTATATTATTTCAGTTTGTGAAAGTTTTCTATTCCTGTTCTGGGCTTCGTTGTTTGTTTACAGTACAGCTCCAGATCCAGGTGAGGGTAAGACCAAAGGATGATACCTGTCTATGTCCAGCAGAACGTCCAGCAGAATGTAAAGAACATGTTTATTAATATGAATTGTAGCGTTTAACCGGATTCATATCAATAAACATGGGGTAAACAAGATGGCTGCGACTATATTAATGTGACAGGTAGAAAAAACTTGATGTTAAGCAGCTGTCTGACCAGTTTGCTTGTGTATGGTGTGGCAGTGCGATTTTTCCCCTTTCTTTACTGACTAATCCTTCTTCCTCTGTGTGCTTAAAAGACTGAAACAATGCTGTGCATGTTTCCTCTTTCTTTTACAAACTGTTATTTAACTTATTTTGAAAACTGTGGTCAACATGATTGAGCCTTTGCACAAATTTGATAGCTAAAGTGTCCACCCTAAAACTGGTGTATTATATTAAAATCTGTAATTATTCATTCTGAATTATTTTTAGACACTCAACTAGGTCATGCAACTATTTAATTTGCTTTTGAAGGTAACAAAGTATGTTATCCAACTGAAATGAGGTTTGCAAATGTGAAAAGAGTTGACTACAAGTAGCATATTCCTGATATATTAATTGCAAGGCACTGTGTGCTGGCATTATGACTGGAAGCTGAGCATCCCAGAAACTCTGACCATAGATTCGCTGCTGCGCTAGATGATAAGATATTCAGTTTTTGTCATTTTATGTCAAAGTCAAAGTCAAATTTATTTATATAGCACATTTAAAACAACAACTGTTGACCAAGGTGCTGTACATTTATGATAATCTAAAGAGATAAAAACATAGGAAGACATGATAACATTTAAGAAAAGAAGCATAAAATGCGAAGATCTGAGTAAGAAATAAGAAATAAAAGTAGAACAAACTGATTCTGATTTAAATGCCAAGGAATAAAAGAGGGTTTTCAGACAGGTTTTGAAAGAGTCTAATGTTGGGGAGGTGCTGATGTGAAGGAGCAGTTTGTTCCACAGTGTAAGAGCAGTCACAGCAAAGGCCCGATGTCCTCTGTGCTTTAATCTGGACCTCAGGACAGCTACCAGCACTTGATCTGCAGACCTCAGTGATCTTGCAGGAGTGTACCAATTCAAAAGATCAGAAAGGTATGAGCCTTAAAAATGAATAATAAAATCTTAAAATCAATTTGAAAACTACCTGGCAGCCACTGTAAGGATGCTTTAGTATGGGGGATATGTGGTCTCACTTGTGCCAGTTAGTAACCGTGCTGCAGCGTTTTGGACCAGCTGCAGTCGGCTAACTGATGACAGACTGACACCTGAGTAAAGACTATTACAAAAGTCAAGACGAGATGAAATGAAGGCATGGATAGCTCTCTCAAAGTCTCTAAAACAGAGCAATGGCTTCACTTTTCCAAGTAGTTGGAAAGAAACTGGTCTTGATTACAGCATTGATCTGTAGTGTCAAAACTTAGGGGACTTCCTTCTAAAGGGCCAAAGTCGTAGTGGTCACAGGGACAGCACAATGACCTCTGTTTTCTGTTTCAGTGGTAAATCTGTGAGTCGTCTGCATAACAATGAAACGAGATGCCGCATTTAAAAATAATAAAAAATTGAGCCCATAGGGAGCATATAAATTGAAAAAAGGACTGGGCAAGAATGGACCCCTGGAGGACCCCACAAGAAAGTGAGGTTTTTGAGGATGACGTATCCCCCAATCTAACTTTAAACCATTCCAGTGCAGTGCTTCTGGTTCCGACACAGCGATCAGCCAAGAGGTAAGAATCCTATGACCTACGGCACCAAAGGCAGCACTGAGGTCTAATAGTGGCAGAATCTCCCAGGTCAGTAAATATTAAAAGGTCATTAAAAACTTTTAAAAGAGCAGCTTCAGTGCTGTTTTGTTTCTTGTTCTGAATTGTTCCACGATTTGCAGATGCATTTTTGTTCGAATTGGTAAACCTCTGCCCACCTTTACTTTTGAGAAACTATGCCTCTCTAAGATGCTGTTTTTATACCCAATCATGTTACTGACCTTTTGCCAACTGACCTAATTAGTTGCCCCATGTTTTTGTTAATGTTCTGTTCTGAATAAAATAACCACTGCGTTCTTTCTTTATTTACATATTACGCACCACACCTTTTTTTAAGGGTTATTACCATGATCATTTCTCAATAGTTTATTCTGGATGCAGAGAACAAATTTTAGAGGCTTTAAGGAGCAACACATTGCAAAGCATCATATTGGATCTCAAACCTGTACAAACACTGTGCAACAGCAGCTACATAAACATAAATAAAAAGTATAATAAAACGGTTCATTTGATGAAGAATTGACATTTAAAAACCTCTTTTAAACTGTATGTTTTGGACAGAACTGAAGTCTGTTATGCAAGGCCTGCCCTATGTAATGAGGCTATTTCCAGGACTTTGTAGAGCATGAATAATGTGTTTGTATGAACTTATCCAACTGACCAAGTTCACTTACATAATGAAGACTGTGCAGGTTTCGTGTGTGCACTATGATACATGCCTGTAGTGTGATAAGTCAGGTTATTTATTCTTTGTTTGCTGCCAAAGGCCTTCATGTGATACCAACACATCAGTGTAGAAATGGGGTCAACTAGGTGTCAGTTTGTAGCATCAGTGCATTTAATAATTTGCAGCTTGAAATAACATAAGGCCACCAGCCTATCAGCCACCACTGCTGAGTTATTCAGCACAGGCTCGGAGGTAAAGTGAGAGCGAGACACCCAGAGACAAAACAGAGAGAGGAGTGGTATCTCAATACAGCAGCCATAAAGAACAATGCCCATTCCCTTTTAACACATATCGTACACCTCACTCCTATTAAGTGGAACCAACTTAATGAAAAAAGGGGGTCAGAAGATCCCATCACATAGAATGAGGTCAGTCTGAGCTCATAAAAAAGATCAAAACTCAAACCATGAAGGTCACTCTCTCATTATTAGTGTGAGAATCAGGGCTACCTCGCCTCTTCTGGGGTTCTGCAGTATTCCAGAAACTATTGATCCAGCTGCACTAATGCAATCACACTCCCCATACACCGGTTATTGACGGTAGGGTTTCAGACTAATGGCTGCAATAAACATTGATGCAATCATGTGCAGTAAATGAGAACAAATGGAGAAGAGCAAATGAAAAACAATAACAGCAGCTGAACAGCTCGAGGAAAACATGTAAACAACACCAGCAAAAAAATGTATTCAGAACTAAAAATGGAAAGATTTGCTACGTCAGCTTAATCAAGCATGTGTTGCATTTGTTATCAACATTATCGATGGAAATGTCTTTTACAGGAAAGTTGGAGTGTACTTAATCTTTTGTATTATGTTGAGATTTTAACATGAAAACAATATTTGTCATGAAGTAGATTAGGCAAAAACAGAAAATACAATGTTATGTTACGACTGTATACAGGAGCCCAAAGTACAAAAAAGAAAAAAATACAGAAGGAAACAAACTGCAAAGCAAAAAAATCCAACAAGCAGAACGAAGGAGGAACAAAGAGGTGGTATGCAGAAGCTTTGACAAAGAACAAAGGAGAGGTACAGAATGAATGCAATCAATAGACAGGATGTAAAACTCAAAACAAGGCAGACGAGGCACAAACCAACCATGTAAAACAAGAAATAAAAGAATGCAGAAAAATCCCCCACAAAGGCAAGAAACCACTGTGGAGTGCCTGTAAACCGAAATTCAAGGAAATTGCAGGGAACCAAATTCCATATCTAACAATAACTATAATTCTAAAATGCATTTAAGAAACCTGGAATAATCATGAAAACAAACAGGAATAAAAACTCAACGTAGCGTTCATTAAAAGGTAAAAACAATAATGATACAAAAGGATTCAAAATGCAAAAGAACTCAGTTACACGGGGACAAAGCTCCAGGACCACTGCAGATACATGTAACCTTTTCTTTTTTTAAACTTCACAAAGTGAAAAAAACACAAAGCACATGCAGGGAGAATGAGAAAAACCTTGAGCACTGCAGCCTTTTGGCATACGTACTACCTTCTCAACCAAGTGAGCTACAACAGCACTCACAGCGAGTCTCCTGAAAGAAACTTTATCTCTTTCGGGCTCTTTCTCTGTGACTCAGAAGGAGGAGACGACTCTAAAGCAGGTGTCTGTGGCAGCGCCATGGCAGCAGTTCCTTTTAAATTGAGCATCTGTGTTTTTCCAAGGCTGATGTCTGGCTGTGCTCAGAAGGTAAGCATCCTTACTTTTCTGGCACTCTGAAGGAATAGTGCAAAAAGCCCATGCTGAGGCGTATGGAGCCGCATATTGCACTGAGCCATTATCTGCCACACCAGGATTCCGCAGAAGCCCAATTTTGAAAATATGGTAAAAGGTGAGGACGAGCTGTTGTGGCCTTGGCTAGCTCCAGGCTAAGTGGCCATGGCAGAGATAGCAGGTATTGTGGTGTACTGCATCTACCTGAGAGGCGCTTCAGTGTGAATAGCACGTGTGTGCATGTATCTTCCAAAAATGTTGCCTTGGAAAAGGACAGGAGGTTATGCTCTAGTGGCAGAATGACATAAAACCATTGCCACGATGTCAGCATTACAGAGAAACGTAGTCAGTAAATCATGGTGCCATCAGGAACAGCACAGCGACATATTGCTGACTTATATAGACTGTGTGGGTGATGGTAGCCCTGAAGTAGCAGAGACATGTCTTTGATTATTTAGAACAGGTGCGTAGCGCTGCTTTGCCTACATTTTACCTCTCTCTGCATATTCGGCAGTGGTGATGTAGCTTGCTCATTGGCAAGACATCAAGGCAACATTGCTTACCTCTGCTTAACTGCTGCTTTTTCTCTGTCTGTGCAACCCATCTGGGAGGCACTGAGTAGCTTGGAGATCATTTGGTGCACTTGGTTTGTGGAGCTGGATCATGTAGAGTTGTTGAGACTGACTGAATTTGCTTTTCCTTTTTCAGGGGAAGGATGCATCCTTGAAAAAAAAAATGCATTCCCCTTTTCAGTTGTGTCCAAAGCGATTCACAAAGCAAATGAACAACAACATTTTCACCAACAATGGCTCTGAGCATGTGCCACGTGAGCTGCAGATGTTCAAAACTTGTGACATCAAACCCGTCAAGCACATAATTGTTCCATTTGTTAGCTATCAAAGCACAGCCAGGAAAGAGGACAAGGAAGAGTCCCAGGGTTGATGCTGAGCATTTTGTGTGCAGGTTTGTGTGAACAGAAACATAGTTAAAGGTGCTTTTAAGAATACTTCTCTAATATATTTAATTTACAATAAATGACTGCAAAAACACAGCTGTTCAAGTTATGAAGAAAAAGCGATGGCATTAGTGATGCAGGATGAATGAGGGTTCCCAGTGACTGATGTCACTGCAGATAAACTGAATCTGCTCTATTTTAGCTGCCAAATGCCTTTTCCCAGCTGACTTTTAATTCCTGCATCTCATTAACTGAATTCTGTTTTCGTCAATGGAGCAAAGAGAAGCTATTACCATCGTGAAGCAACTGGAAGATGTGGCACGCACGTTGCAGGAGCATCAGGAAAACAAATAAAAGCTTATTTATTGCGGTGTCCTCGTATGTCACTCGAGTTTGAGTCACAGATCCATGTAATGGCTCACGTGCGGCCCGTTATCATCAAGGCCCATTTTCACACCTCAATTTCCTGTAACTTCTAACCCTAAGGATGCGTTCTTGTTCAGAAGGCTGAATGCCAACTTGTTCTTTATTTGGTCTGCTGCCTTGAAAAAATAGGAGGTGATGAAAGGAAGGCAATAACTGGCTTCTCTGCTGCGCGTGAACAAACAAACTCATTTCCAAGATTTCTGCCACAGACATGCATACAGCACGTGCTTCTGCCATAATGAGTTTTCTCTTTTTATTTAGCTTTTCAATCATTTGTTGTTCTCTAAACAGAAAGCATGAAAACTCCAGCAGTGGTGTTATTACACCATCTTCAAATACCCATAACTGCTGTCTCAGACCTTTTTCGCCACCGATATGTTGATTTATTACAGTATAGATCAGGTTTCATTAACGATTTCCTGTCCTGTTAAGTTTTAGAACAAATTAGCGACACTTGAACAAATCTTAATTTCCATATAATCGATGCTCGGTCTTAACAACTGTTAAAACAAACAAATACCAACATCACTGTTCTTCTTCGCATTTATTCCTGGCCAAGAAAAATGCAAAATAAATAGTGACTTTGAATTATACATAACTAGGTGAGGTCCTAACACCAGTCAGTAAAGTTTTATTATATTCTTGCTTTAATAATAATTAAAGGAATAAATACTTGCACAATTACAGACTACTGAACACAACATTCAGGCCACATTCAACTTAATTACAGTGCAACTGTAAGAGCACTCACAGTGATTGGTTCCTGGGTCGTTGACCCGGTAGTTTGAGTTTGCATCTTTATCTGCAGTCATTGGTTTGTTTTCATTATATTCCTGGTTCTGGTTTCATATGTAGTCTGTTCCCGGTTTCAGTTTATTCCTGGTTTATTCCTTAGTTTTCTTCTTGTGGTGATCCACCCACATGCTGTGTTTTCTCTCTTTCATGTGTAGTTCCTAAATCTCCTAGTTATTAAGTTCCTGGTTTCATCCTTGCTAGAGTTTCATGCTTTGTATTTTGAGTTCATGAGTTTATGTTGTAAGTTTGTTGTAATTATTTCAGCACTTTGAGCAGTTTTTGGTCTGGGGAATATTAAATGTTAAAGCTTTACCATCAGATTGATGTTGGATTTGCCTGCATTAAAAAGGGATACAGCAATTGATAAATGATCGTGAAAATCATGTATATATGGAAAAGTGGTGGTGCTAATACGGATCCCTGGGGCATACCCTGGGACCCATCATGTCCTCTAACTCAGCGGTCCCCAACCCCAGGGGCACGGACCGTTACTGGTCCGTGAGCTGCTTGGTAACGGGCCCGAGTGTTGAGGATCGATTAAAATTTCTGGTTTTCAGGGGTTTTTAGTGTCATTTTTTATCATTTTCATCATTAACTCGGTTTCCCTGGGCCTTTTCCCATGTGTTATGAATAAATCTTCTTTTTTTTGGTACCGGTACTGGTTTTATTTTGTCGTATTTATCCGCAACACCTTAAAGGCCGTTCCGTGAAAATATTGTCAGACATAAACTGGTCCGGTAACTGCTCTAACTGACAGGTATTTTAAAACCAATTTACATCAACAAGAAAAAAAGCATTAAATGCAGGAGGGGTATCATTTCTATACATTAAAATGGAAGGAAACACACGTTACAGCCAAAATTATTGAAATATCTTTCTTTTTCATCTTACTTTTATGTTCAGAAATGTACAAACAGCTCGGACCATATCACTACACTGGCCACATTTCAAATACTGGAAGTTCCTACATCCTCACCATGCGCAATCATAAATAAGAATAAGAATAATTATGAATGAATGCCAGTATTCCTTTGTGCTGTGTCATAGGAAGCCAGTAAATCAGACACAAAAGCAGAACCTCCCATGATTAATCATCACTACTGGGACAAGTCAAAATATCTGCCACAGAAGAGGCTTGTTACAAATGTGAATACAAAAATCCTTTTCATTTGAAATTAAAAAAATATCTTGCATTCCAGTGCTTAATTTCCCTGATTGCCTCTTTAGAGAGAGCTGTTTACTTTTGTGTCAAATACCCAAAGGTGATGAGTAGCAGTGCTCTGATGAAGGCCACAAGGCCAACATATTAGCCTGTTTGTTGGCATGGCCTAATATAATAGAAGTAATTGAATTGAAGTTTTGTGCTTGTGCTACCTCTTACCTTACCTGACGCTGGAGTTGTATGATTATGGCAAATCCTCTTCACAGACCATTTGAACTCTTTTACTTTTGTTAGTGACAGAGAGGGATGTGATTTTCTGTCGCTCTGTTTTTGAATAGACTGGGTGATAAAGAGGAGGCAGCTTCCACTGAGAGCCAAAAGATACTGTGAAACATAAATGTTTCTGCACAGACTATGTTGTCTGCCACTTCCTATTTTATCTTGCACACTGATTTCCATCTCCTCTGCTTTTAAGCTGTTTTAGCTCTGTAAAAATACCACACTTTTTTTTGGATTAAGGCTATCACTTACCGTAATCTCACACCAACTCTGTGATCCCATAATGCTGATCAAAACTCAGCCATCTGTTGTAGGACTTCCTGCTGTTCTTGTAGCTGGAGCTAGGTCTTCATGGTCTTTATATGCTGCAAAGTGAAATGATGCATCCTAATTTTATAGATGCATTAAAATATAAACATCAGCAGAAAGTGAGAAGAACAGTAAAAAATATATATATAGAAAAAGAAAACATTTTACATATTCACTGTAATTGCATTGCACATGTTAACAAGGCACGAACACCATCTTGGTTACATTTATGTTACATTTATGTTTTAAATATAACTGCAGTAAACTCTGCTGCCTCATTTTTCTTTTTAAAAAGTAGCATTTACAGCATAAATTTTAATATAAATAAAACTGCACTCTGCCATTCCAGCATAACCCTTGTCAGTTTTTATAAAAAGCCCACATGAAGTTTTCAGAGCACCCTTTTCAAGGTCCAAGTACACTTGTAGTTTTTTAGCAGTGATTGAAAAGTGTATGCTGCCAAGTGATTTTTATTTGTGGCAACATTTAGCCTGGATTCACAGTCACCTTCATACGGGTTTTGATTATGAATGCCAGACTCGTCATACAGGCCCGTGTTATTTCCTATAAAAGCTTATTTATGGTGGTTTATCAGTGGATCCTTGCCAGGTCTTATTTCTGTGTGTGAGGATGTTAAAGGGCAAAGACAGGAAGCGAGAACACACCTACTGTTCCTGAAGTTTAAGGCTTGTGTTAGGGCTGCTGTACCTATAGCTTGGGAAACTAAAACCCTTTACAAAACCTGCAAACCTTTGTGGATCATAAAATACGTTTTGTGTTGACCTCACTGTCACACCTAGAAAACAAACTGTTCCCATCTTGACCTTTCTATCCTTGATTCACCCACAATAACTTTGGTCTCTCTTGGGCTGTGCTATAGCCTATCATCGACGATAATACAGGTGTAAATTCTTGCCTGACGGAGTGCCATACCATGATATCAATGATATGGCGACACCATGCATTTACTTTTCCTCAGTGCGTGCAACAATGAGACATGAACCTCCACTGAAGCTTTATTGAAAAGGAAACTATTTCAACAACTTCCAACAAAACACAGTGCTTTGAAAAGTATGCAAGAAAATCGTTCCAGCTGAAGCAAACTAGTTTCACTGCTTGAGGCAAAAACACAATCTGGCTTTGAAGGAGGACACGTTAGCAGCTGGTGATGTGCGACCCAGAAGTAAACAAATGACTCCATAAGCTTCGCACTCGGTAGCTCCACACGTGTGTCAGGAGCAGTGGATGAAAATTACTGATGCAGTTAGATTTCGTAAACAAGCGTTTTAAGCAAGTTGTTCAAAAGCTCAACTCAAGATAGACCACCCAGGACAGGAAAAGGTTTTCAGTTTTATTATGAAACAGTAAGTTACTTGAGATATTTAAACTTGTTATGCTGGTATGTTATACAGAGAAACACTACTTTTGTGCTTATGCTGTGTCATTATTCTTGGTGTATAACGATGCTGCTGCTGCTAGCATCTTATAGTAATAAAATTCACACTTTTTATTAGGTAGTGTGTCATGAATGACAGCAGCCCACTGGAAGGGAAGGATGAAAAATGTTCTTTGTTTACTTAAACTTATAAATGCTGCTTCTTGTAAGCTCCAAGCATTGATAAAATCTTGTTCAGTATTTTTTTAGTATCGTCATTAATATACATTAATGTAATTATCTGACATTTACTTAAAATAAATAGATATGATTTTGAGGCTTTATTACCCACCCCCAATCTCTCTTCATCCCTTTATCCCTGAATCAAGCTTTTGGTGCCATCCATGATTTGACTACACCCTCAGCCTATTTGTAAGCTGTCAGTCAGCCATGGGTAAATTCAACATCGATTTGATTAATCAAAAAGCAAACTGAGGACAAATGTGGGCAAAGGGGTCATCCCTGCAACTAGATGTGTCTATCATTGCCAGTGCACCTACTTGAGTCTCTGCACGAGGAAGTCAGAAAGGAAAAAACAAGAGGAAGTAGAAATTACTTTTATGCAAAGTGCTCACTTTGGAAAGAAACCCAACAGATGATACAACCATTTACTTCCTTTTTAATTCAGGTAACTACAAAACCCACAGTAGCAATTAAAATACAGTGACCTCTGAACTAAACACAGAAGAAGAAGAAAACTTAAAATAGGAACTGAGGCTAAATAAAAACCAGGAATTTAGTTCTAAATATTGAACAGTGAGAAAACCTAAACTCCACATAAACCAAACAGGAACCATAACTCAAATAATCCAACAAAGACTAATGCTCAAAATCAGTAGAACAATAGAAGAAGCAGGAGTCAAAAACTAACAATTAAAAATGAAAATACTAAAATAAGAGTAGAACTATTCAAAGACAGAGACTGTGAACACCAAATCTACGACCATGAGGTGACTATCTCAGTGTCTTCTGTTTCTTCATGTATGTTTGAGGTGTATAACAAATGGAAATTACACGTGATTAAACTCTACTATGACTAAGTATCACAACAACGTGTGCTTCAAAAGCTCTGAACATTATGTTTTGTGTTTCTTGTTCTGGCAAAGAACAAAAAGAGCAGACATGATTAGTACTGTGCTCCTGGCTCTGCTCTCAGTCAAGGTTTGTGCATTGATCACTCAAACGTTGCAATTCCTGAGCATAAAAGGAAACACTGAGCACAAGGGATTTTCAACACAACATTTTTAAACATATTAAAACTTCAGCAAAGGTTTGAGCTGTCACTTCAGAAAGCATTGTGCCAAAAACAAAAGAAGTCATTCTAAATTTGAGAAAAATTATTATTGATGCTCACAAAGCAGGAGATGGATGTACAAAGCTTTCATGGAATTTTCAACTGTTAAGAACTGGAGTAAGAAGTGTCATCAAGAAATACAAAGAGCGCCATACAGATAGAAAAAGTACTGTCACAGTGATGAATAGTGATGTGTCGGTCGCAAACGAAACGGCTCTTTGAGCCATATCTTTGACGTCAACGACGCGAGCCGGCTCGCGGTTTTTTTTCTTCTTTCTCTCACTCTCTCTCTCACACTTTTTCCCGCTTCACTCCGGACGCGAGCCTTGTGCTTTACGCTGGGCAGAGGGGGGAGGGGCGGTAGTTACACTCAGTAGCACAGGAACAGAGCGGGAGGGAGAGACAGAGAAAGAGAGCCAGGGACAACAACGTCACATTAGAAAGGTATAGTAATCATCCACAACTATTTTCAGTTGCAGATGATAAAGGATTCAGAAAGTTTATTCATGCAGGCCCATATGACAGAGAATGTGCATCTTCTTTTTGTTTTCATATTATAATTTATATTTAATTGTGTTGTGGTTTGCAGTGTTTTGTGTTGTTTCACTTTAAATTTGTTTAAAAGGAAAAAGCTGAAAATTTAAATAGTTAAAAGTTGAAATGTGAATAATTGGCTTTTGTATTATATGATTTATTTATTACATTTTGTGACATTGGAGTGAATAAATAAATGTCTATTTATGGTGGTCCCTAGAGACAAAGCACGTACGAACTTCAAAACACGTAAAAACTTCAAAACAAGTAAAAATTCCAAAACACGTAAAAACACAACAGAAGTGCTCCAGGATGCTAGGGCGCAGTGTTGAGCTTTTGTTACCTAGTGGCTACACAAGCCAGCAAGTACCAACGACCGGATTTGGTGTGTGGTAGTAACAGGTAAATGAACTTTTTTTTTTTAATTATTTGAATATATATGAGTGCTTGTGTATAAATACACAAACAATACACATATGCTTTCAATTGTGTAATTTAAGTGATCTAGGTAGCTCTGTTTTGAAGTTCAGTTAACGCTAGAAATGTGTTTTGGAGTTTGTACGTGTTTTGTCTCAAGAGGCCACCACATATATTTATATATAAACATATATAAAAATATAAAACCACTTTTTTTTTTACATTAGTAATTCCTTTTGTGCATAATTTTATATTATTGTTAATAATAAATTAATTAAAGCAACAAAACAACCTGAAGAGCCGGTTTAGTGAGCCGAGCCGAAGGAGCTGGTTCACTATTTCTAACATTTTGAGTTATTTTCCAGTGTTAGAAAATCAGCACTGCTCAGTGTTAGCCATTGTTAATCTTCAAAACTGACTAGGTTACTTTTAAACATATAACACTGTCAAAAGTGTTAATTTAACACTCAACAGTGTTGTATTTAACACTCAGAGGTGTGGACCCATATAGACACTCTCTAGTGTTAATTTAACACTGGAGATTTTGCTGTGTATGGGAAAAGACCCAGGGAAACCGAGTTAATGAAAAAAAAAACAATTAAAAAAATAACGATAAAAACTGATAAAAACCCTGAAAACCATGCACTTCACACCCGAGCCTCAATTCTCACGGCCCGGTACCAAACAACTCATGGACCAGTACCGGTCTGTGGCCCGGGGGTTGGGGACTGCTGTTTTATAGTTCTGAGATTGAATTTAGCCAAATTCAATATGTCCTCTGCTCTCAACCCAAAGTGTACATATGCTTGTAACTAAAGCCTGCTAAAACATAATTGACCCGTAGTTACTACTGGAAGCACAAACAAGTCAAAGCATAAAATTTTGGGTAACAAACATTTGTGAACTTGTTGGTCGGTTTTAAGAGCTCAGTGAATTCCAGTGTGTTACCGTGATAAGATGCCATCTGTGCAAAAAGCCCAGTCATGAGATTTCCTCACTTCTAAATATTCCACTGTCAGCTGTTAGTGGTGCTATAAGTGGAAGCAAGTGGGAATGACAGCCATGAAGTGGGAGGCCATGTAAAATCAATGAACATGCTGAGGCACAGTGCGCAGAGGTTACCAACTTTCCTGTAGCGTCAGTCACTACAGCCCTCCAAGATGGCATCGCATCCAAGCCTTACATCACCAAGCACAATGCATAGTGTTGGATGTAGTTGTTGTTGAGAACCGGTTCCCACTGTTTCAATTCCTTGGAATTGTTTGCCATTTTTGCAAACGATTCCCTTATCGATTCCAGTCGCCCCGAATGACGTCACCACGTTGCGGAACGTCATTTACCTGGCAGGAAACATGGCGGCTCAAACGCTCAAAAGTTTGGTTATACTTTACGAGAACGGATGACAACAGGGCAACTTGCAATACTTGAAAAGTAGATATTTCATTTAAGGGAGGAAACACTACGAATATGCAAAAGCATTTGCTCACAAAACACGCGATAACCTTAAATGAATGTCGTGTTTTTAATTCCGCTCGACTCGTGAATCTCAACCCAGCAGCAGCGGTAACGTTTGCACGTCCTCTCCCGTTAATGCGGCAGGTAAATAATCAACTAACAGTGCATATTGTGTTAGCGCGATCTGCCTTATTACAAAACCTGCCATTACTGTGCATTTAGGTGACCAGTAGCGTCTCCTTTCAGGCCAGGATAGACGAATGTCACCGAGCAGTGACTAAGTTTGTGGTCAAAGGCTTGAACCCATTTGCCACAGCAGATGCCCCGATTTTCAGTAAGTGAATGTGTTTAATTGTAGGCAGGGACATTACTGGATATTCTTGTGTAATTGCTACAGAATAATTTATGTTATACTTTGTTATTGCTACAGAAGAATATTTATTTTATTATTTTACATTTACAATTTTTTTCCTGGGGACCCTGTGACACCCCATTGAAGAGCCGTAGGCTGTGGATCTCTTAAGATCTCACTGTTGGGTTTGTAAGGCCATGTTACTCCTAAATTTCTATCTTGTTCAAAGAGAAGATATAAAACAAAGTTCTAAGCTAATCGACCTTAGTGTTCTCCTTTTTAAAAAGAATCGATAAGAGAATCGATAAAGAATTGAATCGTTAAACAGAATCGAAAATGGAATCGGAATCGTGAAAATCTTATCAATACCCATCCCTACTAACAATACTTTTCAAAGTGTTCAAAATTAATAAAAATGTAATATCTTTACTTTTTCTCCAAACAGATTCAAGTCATTTCTTATTCAGATTGAAATAAATCAGTGCTTAATAGAAAAAATGATTGAAGCTGAAGAGACATTCAGAACTGTAACATTACTGCCAACTTATTATCACATTTTAAAATGCAGCCTCACCATTCTTCTCTGTCTTGCTCTCCGACACAGTCTGTCCCTCTCCGTCTTCATCACTTTAATGCCAAATTGTCTATTTGAAGTAATGACTGAGTGCAAGTTAATTATGAGAAAGACTGACAGAGGAAGAGAGGGACAACCGTGTCTTGTCTGGCCAAAATTCCACTTTCCCCAATTGGACAGCAGGCGGAGAGCTGCCCCCGGCTGACTGGAGCACCAATTAACATCCACAAAGAGAGGCATGAGGAAACCTTTCTAACTCAGTGCTGTGACCTGACATTCACCCATGCAAACTGTGTATATTAACAGCCTGCCAATGAGGCCATAATGAGATCACACCCAAGCAGGACAGAACTTTGGCACAGTATACTGACTGGAACTCTTACATGATCTTCAGTAGTCATGTTTTATAATATAGAGCTCACAAAAATATATGATTAAAAGTACAATCCCATGTATATTTCTTTAATGCTACAACAGGACACAGAGGCTTCTACTTGTATATATACTGGAGTTAAAAGCAAAAGCAAACTCACTGATGTGCTATTTTTAAAAACCTTTATTGGCTTTTCTTAATAACAAATGTGACATTTTTTATTTCACTGAATTTTCATGTCATAGTCAGGTGAAAAACATTTACATAGGAATCTAGCAGCCAGTTGCTGCTAATGAAAAGCACTTGATTAACTGATTCTCAGTGTTATGGTGTGACCACCTTTATTAAAGCAAACGTTTTTGCATTTTGCAGGTCTGAAGCCTTCAGTTGTGTGCGAACACAAAGGATGGACATCACCACAAATTCACCCCAAGACCCGATTGTGCAATGCTCAAAGAAACAGCAAAAATCCCAAGAGCTACATCTCAGACTCTGCAGGCCTCGCATTGTTCGCATTGTTAAATATTAAACCTCGTGGAACAAGCTTTTGTTCCATCCAAACACGTATGGTTTGTTTGGATGAATTGCCAGGAGAAAGCTGCTTGACTATAAAAAAAAACCCCACAAAAACATGGCAGCTTGGTTTAGGTTTGCAAACTGCATCTGAGCAAACCACAAGACTTTGGGAAAAATGCCATCAAAGTGGAGATTTTTGCCCATAATGCACAGTTTCATGTTTGTCAAGAACCAAACACAGCATATCAGCATTACCACATGTTTAGGATGGTGGTGAAGGGGTGATGATTTGGGTTTGTTTTGCAGCCACACGACCTTGGCATCTTGCAGTTGGTGAGCTGACCATGAACTTCTCTGTATACCAAAGTATTCTAAAGTCAGAAATAACGCCATCTGTCTGTCAGTTAAAGCTTGGCTGAAACTGGATCATACAACAGGAAATGATCCTAAGCACAGCAGCAAATTCAGTGGCAGGACTTTGAGAGAGCTGTGCATAAACAAGTACACACAACCCTTAACACACTGAAGAGACCCATACCAGTTATTAGAAGACTGTTATTTACTTTAATATTCTTTCCAAGAAACAAAGAAACGTGCTCTGTAAAAATAAACGTAACTTTTTTAAAAGTCATTTGGCTTTTCATCTTAATACCTTTGGCATTTAGCCAGCACAAAACTGTTGTGGTACACTGGTTGTTGATAGTCAGATTCGAGCTATTAAAGATGACTTAACCAGAAAACATCTTTTAACCCTCGCCGTAACCTGCACCTCCCAAGACATGTCACTACACGTTGAGTTGACTCACCTTACACTGACGTGGATGGTGTGGAAGATTGCGGTATGGAGTTATGAGTCATTTCCAGTTATGTTGTAAGTTAGGACGTAGACTTCCGGTAGAATCAAATACACAACCATAAATAACTACAAAAAATACAACATAGATAACTATGCAAACTCCTTCTTTTGCTGTTATGGTTCCACTTTAGCGGTTCTTACTCAGACACTTAATCAGAAACTGAAAATATAAGGAAAAAAAAGTATTTTTCACACTATAAGGCGAACTTAAAGTCCTTTAATTTTCTCAAAAATTGACAGTCCGCCTTATGTATGAATTCTGGTTGTGTTTACTGACCTTGAACCAATCTATGTGGTACACGGCACAAAATCTGTCAAAAAATGTTTTAGTACGACTTTGGTGAGCTACGAAGCCACACCGCCTGATGGGTTGTCGGACCATTACGGCTACCATAGTCAGGAGCCTCGCGGAGTCATCTGGGTCCAAATTCCGCTTCAGGTCATAAAGTCAAAGGGATATTGCGCCATCACTGAGAGTTAAAAGTGGTCTAAATTCTTTAGCTGCCTCCCATTTAACATCCAGGGACCCATGAAAACAGAATTTATTAAATTTAACGGAATTAGAAGCTAGCGGAAGTTAGCTCGTTAGTTTCCACCTAAACATGATATAGCATGTTCTGACTGAGAGATTTCTGAACAAATGCAAATGTGCAGCTCTGCTATCACTTTCAACATAAATGAAGACAGAAAACTAAACAGCAGTGAATTTTGTAGGGTTACTTAAGTTGGGCTAGCTGGTATATAATGATGTGCTATGTGATCGCTAGCAACACAGCTATGTTAGCATAACATAAACACAGTGAAGCTGGAGGATGAACACTAACTTTTTTCCACTCGATAAAAGTTAACGTGAGGGCTCCCAATGGTTAGGGACAAATGCAATCGCATGGCAGGATGCTGTAAACGGACCAAACTTCAGTCAGGAGAACAACTGAGATAATCCATCCACAATACGAGGTTAGTCATTAATATACTGCAACAACATGGGAATAGAGCAGCTGTGAGAGGATTCAACATTAATGAATCAATGGTGCGGAAGTGGAGGAAGCAAGAAGAATGATTTGAGTAAAGTTTGACTTATCTGACTGTTTGGTTTCGCTTAATGCACCTTATAATCCAGTGCGCCTTATGCTCCGAAAAATACGGTTTATATATGTTCAAGTGTTCAACGAACCACCTGTCTTTCACCATTGACAGAGACTGCTGATTCATAACATCTTTATGAGTAAGGTTTGCATATAAGGACAGATGACCCATTCAACAGATTAAAAAGTAAAACAGACGTAATTACCACTTTCAGCATAAAGGGCACAATGTAAAGAAAGTGGAAAATTAAGGGCTTGCAAATCACTAGCATTTATTAATATTCATTTTGGAGTTCATGTTTTATGACTTTGATAGTTCCCATTATAACCCCTGGGAGCCCAGTTGAACTGAAGTGTGCACAACATGCCGGAGCAGTTATGAAAAATAGTTATGCAACTGTTGAGTCCACATAAAATGCAGGAAATACTACTGCAGGAATGTGGAGCAGTGTTGGTGTTGCAGGTGGAGTTTTCCATTCAGCCTTTTTGAAATGAGAGGGGGGAGTGGGGTTGCTAATTCATATGGTGCTCAGTGCTGACTGACCTGAAAAATAAGTACAAAGTGTTCCCTCCTGTCTTGCTGCCGAGATCCGTTTCAGCTCAACAGTCTGTGGAGATGTGCAAAGATATGGTGCCCCTTTCTTTTGCTTTCCTTCCTTGTGTCTCTCTCCTTTTCTTACACCCCCTCCTTCTATCTTTTATCTCCTCCATTAAAGAGCTGAAATTAAATCTTTGGCAAAGCTCCTGCAGAATCCAGGACTCTGCACTTAAACTGAGGTCGGCCTGAGATCAACCTATTCTCTTTTAGTCTCACTGTGACTATTTTGTTTTGTCCTCTCGTTGTACTGTACAAGAAAGACAGTACCTGAGAGACATGAACTGTTTTTTGTTTGGCTTTTTGTCATGCCAATCCTATTCATCCGTGTGTTACAGGAAACTCACGAATCATAGTTTGGTACATTGTTTATGTGGTTCTCAAGTTTCACTGATACATAATAGCAAAGAAAGAAAGAAAATCTCCTAGAGTGAGCAAAGTTTTAACAAAAAGGCAGAAAAAGACAGAAATAAGGAATTCACGTTTGTCCCCTTATTCAAGCTCATAAATCAAGACTACATTCTAAATAGTTTTGATACAAGGAATGCATGCAGCAGGTCTGCCTCGTTATCTTCTCAGATTTTGCTTCATTGATGTAAACAGTTCTGGAGATTCTGCAGATATAGCAGAGGTTCACCAGCTAAAAAGTACCTTGCATGGCATACGAGCATTTTAAGACACTTTTGCATTGTGTGCATGTTTGAAATTAAGCCTTAGAGTCATGTTTACATTGTGCCATAAAGGGTGATCTGAATTGTTTGGGAAGCATTTGCGGACTTTCAAAAAAGGAGGAAAAACACGTTAAATTCACAAGTGAAAGATGCTGTGTTAAACATGTTCACCAAGGAGGAACTGACATATATTTCCTTGGACCAATTATGTCGCAGGGCCCAAGTTTACATCAGAAGATTATGTCATCTGGTTTAGAAATACTCAGCTTGTTTGCACAAGCGTATTTTTAGCCTCTTGCTCAGACAGGAGAAACACTGAATATCGTCTCACTGCTATGAACAGATCACCCCAGTGAAGTGAAAGTGATAAAGTGGTGCAAAATTCATCGCCACACCAGCAAAACTAACCATGACAGCAAAGTCGTGATACAATTTCTTGACACCTTCCATTCTCCCATTCACTTCCAAACTGAGCAAAAAAGGAAAATTGTAGCAAAAGGTCTTCACGTTTTTCCAAGTACTGAAGTTCATTACACTTTTACTCACGCGACAAGAGAATTGTTGCACCTCAGCTGGAAACAGTGCAGTGAAATATTGCAGAGATTATTTTTTATTCTGCTAGAGCAAGTCTAAAAGCAAAAATAACTGTGCTAGGACCTGCTTACAGAAATGGGGCAGCACAGTGATGCTCAGGTTAGTTCTTTTTCCTCAGAGCAAGAAAGTTGTGGGTTTGAATCCACTAACCAGCCTGTGTCTGGGTGGATTTTCTCTGGTTTTTATAGATTTTGTTTTTCAGGTTGTGTGTAGCTTTCCTTCAGCTAATCTGGAGCTTTTAGTGCAATGCATTTAAGAAGTCTGCCCCATACTAAAGACTGGCCCATACTCATCCTTATCTATAAAGACATCTCCAATCCTTTTTTAATCAACAGCAACATTTACAGAACTATTTGGACTTGGAGTCAAATTCAACAGTAAAATCATAATCAGACATAATTGTGTGATGTCTATGAAGCTGTCTATTAAGGGGGATGGCAAAAGATACTGTTTATGCTCTTCTTTCGTAGGACTAGCTCTGAAGTAACACTAAAGCAGTGTTACTGACATCTGCCTGCATGAATATGACAGGGATGAGAAAGAAAGAGAATGTGTGAACGTGGTACCATGTGGTGAGTTGCGTCTTTGTGGCATCAGCTGGAAGGGCTGCCAGCCTGTGGCACATGACATGAAAAATAATCTCACCTGACAATAATTTGTATTAAGCTACCATTCAGATGTAATTACTCCTTAACCCTTTAAGACCTACCATAGAACCAAGTCCGCCAGAGCTTATATTATATTTTTACATGTTGTAGAGCCATTTTTGGGAGCATTTCAAGTTGCTATACATCAATACAACCATTACAGCCTAAATTTTAATAATATGTATACATTAAGTGCATAGTAATTACATAAATTGCAAAAATAGTGCAATAAACTACAAAAAAATTGAAAATCGTTTTTGTTTTTTTAACATATATTTCTAGTTAGGCTTATCCCTCAAAACTGTAAATACAAAAAAGTTGCACAAAATAGTTTCCCACCACAGGAAATTTATTTTGAGTGTCTTCATAGTTTTATTTTTGAAATACACCAATTTTTACACACTGCAGGAAAAACGAAAATAAATATTATAGTGCAAATTTGCAAAAAAAGCAGCATATGCATCAAAATAAACTATTTCCAGCAGTGCAATATGAGTCCTAAGCATCCCAGAAACGACACAAAGTCATAAAGTCAAACATAACTTTTAAAAACACCAGTATAGGCTCATGAGGCCCTCATGGTAAAAAAAATACATTTCCGCGAAAATGACGTCACTTCCGGTTTCGGGCAGGTCATGGCAGACATGCGATCATTCGCGCTGACGTCTATTCCAACGTAGGAAGTGTTACGAACAGCTGATTGGATCGGCAAAGCGTGTTTCTGGAATATTATGTTTTTGTTGCTGCAAATGCTTTTTATGCAGTTTTTGCAAAGCTATATGTGGAAGGAAACCGTGACCGAGGACAAGCTGATGGCATAAGATGTAAGTACAACTCCTCCGGTTTCATATGCAAAAAAAATTATTGCGCTAGCTCACGTGGTTGCAGTGCTACCGGGATTTAAATGTAGTTGGGCAAAACGGAGCGTGCGCGCTCCGACCGGCTTTAAAGGGTTAAATGAAGGAGCTGGAATGCCCTTCGAGGTCATTTGTGCCAGACTTTAAGGATTACTTTTCCCTCGCTTTCTCAGTCACGTCCACTCCGGCCTCGTCGCATCTTATTTCAAAACAGCAAGGATGTGATGCAACCTAACCATTGTATGTCCATCTTTTATTTACAGTATGTGGTGAACGGGCTCCGTTTGACCTGATGCTTCCTGAAACTCCTCCAACAATTTTTCTTTCATTAATCTATCTAATATTTTTGATAACATTGTCTTTAGAATGTTATCAAAAATATGATAGCATGCTATTGTTGGCTGATACCAAATAGTGTATTGCTAAAAGAAAATGTGCTTTAGTATTTTGTACATACACATAAAAAGACTTCTGACAGCATCTATTTGGCTCACATTTCGGCTCACTGAAGCATGGAAATGTCATGCTGAACAGTTTGGGTTGCACAAGCATATTGTAAAACACTAGAGCTGGTTTCATCCAGGGAATTACATTCTTATAGTTTTGCATTCTCACAAACACTGCAGTACAGCATGTCAAGTGTAAGGCCATAACACAGACCCTCCTGAACTCCTCAGCTGGTCAAATTCACATGTAGCTCTACATATACAGCTGAGAATGGACTTCAGAGAGAGTGCTGTGGGGAAAACAAGGGCAAAAACTCCCAACAACATTAACAGACAAAGGGCAACATGAACTGAACTGAACTGCTTCAGGAAAGTTCCACTCTGCTGTTTTGTAATAGTGTGTGGGCACGACTGTAGAGGATGAAGCCTGTGTGAAAAAAAACTAATTATGCTGTACTCAAACAGCCACGTGTGAGATTGTGCCTGGTCCAGCTGGCTGCACAGAAACGGTTGCTAAGGATTCATAAACACTACTATATTTTCAAGCCGAAACTTCAAAGAAATTGTTTACATGAACTTCACATTTGCATTCAGAGGAGCTTGTTTCTGTTACATTATCACAGAAATATGCAAACTGCACCTACACTGTAATGTAAAATGTGAATGAAAGCATATTTGAATCATTGTTTCCCTCTCAGCAGCTCAGTGCTATTTTGACTAAGTATGTTTTTTCAAGCAGTGTCATATCATAATGAGAACATATACAGTCTGCTGACTGAGTTAAAAACAAGGAAAATATTGTACTAATTTTTCAAAACGGCATGCTCTGAAAGGAACTGGTTACAATTAAAATGAAAATGTGCTGCATGAACAAGATAAATACTTTGTGAACACCCACAAACAAGCAACAAACACACTGTCAAGGGCACACAGACAGCTAAGCCAGAGAGACAGGGTTTGTGCATCTGTGAGTGCAAGCATCAGGGCTGTGGGGGGAGCAGGCACGACACCGGCACGTGTTATGGCCGCTTGCTGTGGCACCCTGGTGCCTTGAGGGAAGGGTGAAAAGGGCTGATTGATCACCTGCTGCACAGAGAGGCTTCAGTCAGCATCATACAGAAAAAGACAGTGATAGAGGGAAACAAAAAAAGGCAAGAGAACAGATGTGTAGAGATTAAGAAGAGAAAATAAATGCTAATCATGAGAAAAGGAATAAAAGAAATAACTAGGAGAGAAAGTGATTAAGAGAATGCTTATAAAGAGCAGGGAGGAGAGGCGATGAGACACAAAGACTCTCCACATGATCATGTGGTCACAGAAAACAGGACAGAAAGAGGCATACAGCAGAATCCGCTTAATTTAGATAATTTTCCCCCTTTGTTTCCCATCACATCACTGCATGTGTTCAGCACGTGTGGTGAAGGAAGTATTTTTACCGGGTTGTCAGAGTGACATGCTCCTTCATCATTTAATTTAACCATTCAAAGATTTGACAGCTGAGTAATTGATGGCTCCACAGGAAAATACTTCGAGGTAAATGTTAAAGAAAAAAAAAGTCCTTTGGGAAGTCTCCTTGGAGCAAAATACAAAGAAATAAGGAGTGAATTTTTTGCAAAGTACTGTACTTCTGTCACCAGTTGCTAAACAGACTGAAACAGGCATCCAACCATTCATTAGGCTGCCCTCCTGCTGTTTATGGGGCTGAATGCTATTTCTGAAACGGCATTTCCACCACAAAGCTGTAGGTTCTGATACAGATATCGCAAAGCACCATAAAAGCACAACTCAACAACAACAGAGCCTTTCATCTCAGCCTAACAGAAATTTAAATCTGGGTGCTTGTGATTACACGCTCTGTAATTAAAGTGTACAGGTAGGTTGCCATGAAGGCACAATGACATAACTGTTAATCAGGCACACCACAACCTTCAAATCCTTTAAAACTAAAAAAACAAGTTACAATAAGGGAAACTGAGATTGGAGCTTTCTATGGAAACTTAACTATTATTTATTTTATATTTTAGGTCAGCAGGAGGCAGTGGTTAAAACATATATTTATTTTAAAGAGGCAAAAGTTGCAATTTTCTTTTAAGCTATAAAATGCTACACAGTACTGCAGGTCCTTTTTTTTAAAGTAGCTTTTGCAAAGGATATAAAAACAGAGTAATTAGAGGAAAATAAATGTGCTTTCATCAGTATTTTTAGTAACAAAATTAATTTAAATTACAGTTTATACTAGGAAAGCGTCATGGCATAATGCTAAAATCACAGTTGCTCATAAAAAACAGGCAGAAAAATGTTTTCAGTTTAAAAAAAATGGATAGAAAGCTTCTGTTGGGAATTCATTAGCCTGGTGTTCAGAAGCACGACTGGTGATGAAAGCTCCTGCGTTACTCCTGCATCCCCTGCGTCTGCTGTTTAACTGGGCAGTTACGTTGCAAAAGAACGATCCTGATTGTATCAAAATGGAAAAAATAGGGCTGCCAGGACCTCTAACGCTCACTGATGCACGCTTGCTCTTTTTATTCGTGGTTTAAGGGGAGTTGTGCCTTACTGTAGTCGACAGGTTGGCTCACTCATTTTTACCAGCTTTCTTGAATTTGGTGGACATGTTTATGGAGACAGTAGCTGAAGATGCTGCACTTAATCACTAGTTGAAATACAATAACAGACTGTTATACGTAACAATAAATATATATCCAGCATTTAAGCCTAAGAAAACCATATGGAAATGATTCCACTCACCATTAGCATAACAATGTGGGAGCCAATGATGAAAATAATAGTACGGCTGAATATCAGCAAAGCATGTGTTAGGGACGAAAGGATCAGAGCGGGAAATGAGCGCTGAAGAAGAGAGGGAGGCTGCTCATCGTGAATGATGGAAGCCTGGAGTCGTAAATGTAGGTCACAGACTCACAAATGTATGTCAGTGTGTTAAAAACAAGGGATGCAACCTCAAATAGTAGAGCACAAGACGCAGAAACAAAACAGGACAACAGAAAAGAACGAGACAAACAAAAACATTTGAGAGTCAAAAGACAAGACAGAAGTAGGCAAAGGAAAAAGAGATAAAGTCAATTGAAAGAATGCGATTGTGCATTATATGGCAAATCAATGCTCTGTTTAATTATGTATGGCGCCGGATGGGCCAGAGATCACGCTGTGTAACCATGCAATTAGCAGGCCTGCATTGGGTCAGCCGTTCTCGGCAGGGAAATAATCAATAATGGAAAGTTGTTAAGATATAAACTTCACCTGTAAACGGACAAAAGAAGTTCAAATTCTTTTAATTTTACTGCTTCTTTACTCCATGTTTTTAACCTGTGCTATTTCCAGTTAATAGGCTAGAGCATTAAACATAATATTTACACTGTGACCTTTGCTCAAAAGAGAATGCCTGGAACATACGATAAGATTAATTGCATGATAATAGTATCCTAACCTATTTATTATGAGGTTACAATCACTTTAAAGTCAGTATATTAAATTCAACGGTCATCAACATTTTTTGCGCCATGGACCGGTTTATGTCCGACAATATTTTCACTGATCGGCCTTTAAGGTGTCGCAGATAAATACAACAAATAAATGTAGTACTGGCACCAAAAAAGAAGATTTATTCATAACACAATAACACAAAAAAACGATAAAAACCCTGAAAACCATAAATTTCACATCTAAGCCTCAACTCTCGCGGCCCAGTACCAAACCGGTCCATGGCCCAGGGGTTTGAGGACCGCTGGTCTAATTGACAGATTTTAATGTGTTATTGCTAACAGGTGTTGGTACTAACACATTATTAAACTATTACTGATTGTTATATATTTGTCTCCACATTTTCCAGACCCCTTATTATCCAATAACATAGATTTCAGTGTAATATTACTCAGCTAAAACCATTGTTCATACAAAATATTACTTGGATTTTATTTAAGTAGTAATACTTTGCTATTTCTATATTATTGCCTTCTAGTTTATACATTATTTCCCCAGTATTACCACATCATTACTGAGCTGTAATGAAAAGTGCTACTAAAAGAAACTATAAAGGGAAGACAGGGCAGGAGATTAAAAACCAGCTCCAAAGTGACCATTAGCTTACAGAAAAAAAAGAAGGAAAGCCCTTTGTTCCACCATCATTATGCAGGTGGAAGGATGAAAAGATTATTTTCCCCCTTTGTTCCTCATCACCTTCATGTGTTCAGCACATGTGACGATGGAGGCGTTTTTACTTTGTTGATTGCGTCACGCTCACAGGATGTCACAGCATGGCTCTCTGTCCTGAGTGACAAGTGACTGATGCTGATGTGTTTCCCTTTGGTTTCTATATAAAAGTAAGCAAAGGAAAGAGACACACTTCTTTACTAGACTAGAATTCAGTAGAAGTAGAAATCAAAAACTAGCATTTGCAAAAAAGCAAAGTGCATACACTTAAATGAAGTAGGGACCATTTTTGAAATTGTCAGTTGTTTTACTGTGGGCGAATGCTGTGCATCTCCTAGTGAAATAATACAATAATACATGCTTGGTGACAATTTCAAATCATCAGTGTTATCTGCTCAATCCAAAGCCCTACATCACTTTAACAAACAGCAAGGAAACAGACTGAAACAACAGTTAATGTTAAGAAATCTCCCTGTCCTATCCCCCAGTCATGTCTGTCCCGTTTGTACCAACCAAAAATAAAATAAATTCATAATTATAATAAAGGTCAATCAAATGGACCAATATGGCAAGGCCATGATGATCCACTTGGTAAAATAAATCCGCTTGGCATCTTTCTTGGCCTTAAGACAACAATTCTGATGGCTAAAGATCCAAACGGGACACAAAAAAAAAAAAGAAAAGGGATATGTCCAGTGCCGCCAAAGGCACTGTCCTGCCTGTGGCAGGACAGTATAAACTAAAAGTACCTTAGAACCACCAGTCTGGGTGTGTGGTCCAGGTAATCTGCTCTTTAACTGCACACTAACAGTCAAACGCTGATTACACGGTGCAGTCAAAGTGCGCGTCTACAAAGAGATTGTCCCGTGTCGTGAACAGCAACAGTGCTCCCATCAGGGTACAGCAGCGCCTCCGATAGGTGGCCCGAAGGGTGTCTGTGGCCTATTTTACGCACTGTGTGAACAGAACACAGTGTACAGCAGAATACACTGTGCTGCACAACTAACAAGCTCAGATCGGTGACAGTGCCTTCATATATATCAATTTATCAGAATACAGGAGTATATGAGTGAATTATTACAGACATAGATGGGTAGACAGACAGATCCATAAATAGATGAAGATAATATTCTGTCATGTAGTGCTACTGAGGCGTGTGTGTGTGTGTGTGTATTGCATACATTTGTGGGTTTTTGAAGCAGTTGTGTTACAGGTTTGTGGGGTGTGTCTGACAAAGATGTTTAAGATTTCTCACATATCATCTTTCTAGATTTCAACCAGTACTGTGTCACACTGCATACAAATGCATTTAAATCACAGTATGTAGCCAACAAAGAGCAAGAAATCTCATTACTAAAAACAAAACGGTATGTACACAAATCTTTTGCCTCAAAGGAAATTTGTTTGTGTATATCTGCATAGTAAATCAGAGTTTTCATGGCTGGTGTCACTCGAGCCAAAGTCACAGCAGAGATGAGTGTTGGGATGGGGCACTGTGCCAGGGCTGAGCTGGCAGCTGCTCTGGGGCAGACGGAGGAAGTGGCACTGCCATGGGGGTGGCACGGGTGGTTGTACTGCTCTCTCTGAAATATAGTTTGAGTGTTTTGAAGCATCACACTGTGAAAAAGAGACAACAAAAAAGTCTGAATGTTTTTTCATCACAAGATATCCCCTAATAGCACCATACACGCAGATAAAAGCAAGACTTTAGAAGACAGATGAACAAAAACAGAGCGGCATGAACCTAGAACTGAACACAGGCTATAAAAATAGACTCAGAAAGGCGTGACTGACACCTGGTATTGTCTTTATTACAAAAGCAACAGACAACATCTTACTAATGTATTAACTTCTCGTGATATCAACATATTTGCAGCAGGACAGTTAATGTTGGACAGCTTTTCGCCCAGCACACCTCATATCACCAGTGAAAAAACTCTAAATATGGCCTGTCACCATTGGCTGGTGAAGGCAATTAGCACTACTATAGCTGCAAATTTCCAGTGTCGACCAATAGGACATTAAACTGTCAGATCATTCACAGGTTAACCATGCCAAAAGTCTAAAATGAATAAATAAAACCATCAATGTTTATTAGCTCTGTGGCATCATAAACCTTTATTGAACCCACAACACAGATGTGGTTTGCAAACTGTAAACTTCTTGTCTGTTTACAAAAAAAAAAAACCCTCCAAGAAGTCTGGAGAACCATTCCTGTAGACTGTTTAAAGAAATTTAAAACACGTTTAGCTAAGAGCGTTCAGGCTGTGTTGAAGAATAAAGATGGTGTTTCCCACATTTCAATAAATCACTAAACCTGTTTCCCATTTGCACCTACAAGGTAGGATGGAAAGAAAAACAAGGGAATGGGAAAATAAATATCTGGTTTTATGTTAGTCGTGCTAAACATACAACAAGATCACTCAAAGAGGACAACTCCCTTCGAAGGCTACACTTACAATATGCTGATGTCAGCCTGTTTTTAACAAAATGTTATGACACTAGCTTGTTATGACTTCTTTGTGATGTCGCAGATCATCATACTAAAAATAAAAAGAGTGTTTTACAGCTTTCTCCATGTTCTTTCATATTCTATATTACTTGATAAGGTTTCTTGGGCCTGGGGTATTGTTGTGAAAACGATCCATAAGAAATTGTGGGTAATATAAAGTTTTTACTGATTTTCACATTTGGAGTGACCTTGACCTGATTTTCACCAAAATGAAATCAGATGGACCTGTTATTGGTATCTACCATCACACAAATTTTGAAAATGATATCTTGAAAGCTGTGGACGCGAGTCTGCTAACAAGCAGTCAGACAGACAAGTAAACTGAATTAAATAAATTATTGTGTTTCAGGGTCTTAAACCAGAAAAAGATGCAAGGATGAATCTGCTTATCACAGTAAGTTTCTGCCCTGTGATGAAGAGCAAAATGGAACTTCTGGGAACTTGTTCTGCTACAGTTTACCTCAGGTATTAATTAAGAGTAGTGAGCTACTGAGCCGTCATGAAGCGCACATTAGGAGTAAATCTGTGGAGGAAAGTAACAGCTGTTGATGGACAGCACAGCTGGAACATGACTTTATGTATAAAACAAGTCTGTGTCTGGAATGTGAAGGAAAATGTGCTGCAGCACGTGCATGTCAGGTTACATTTATGCTGGGGTTTGAGACTAATGCACGCACACGTTTCTTACACACACACAAACACAAGGGAACATTGCTGCCTTAAACTGCAGGCAGCATGTGCACCGTTTCCAAGGTCATCTGCGTCCAAGCAAGTTGTAATAAAGCTGCTTTGGGCTTACTTAAGCTCAAACAGTTAGCCTTGTTAATTACAATGAATAAAAAAAAAAATTGTCTTCCTCCTAATTTCAGAGCTTTTACTTTGATGTGGAACAAAATGTTCTGAACGCATCACTGATGACACATCTGAAGCTGCGTCGGTATTTTCCACGTCACATCGCTGCTTTCTAAAGCACCGTGCAAAGCATGGGAAGTGATTTGCATTTGCATCCTCTTTTTAAACATCAGGCTCGTTTCTGAGAGAAGAAATTAAAACGACAAAGAGCGGAGGTAGTCTGCAACAGAAAGAGCATCCGTGTGTTTTCTGGATGCAGAATGTGGGTCAAACTGGTGGAAGGCAACACTTCTCACCGTCAACAGGACACCGCCCTGCATGCCAGGAGTGATTACGCTGTAGCTTTTACAGCTTGGTGTGTTCTGTCAGTGTATTCCTCTAACGGACATTTCATTTGGCATCTTCTTATCTTCAGCCTGAGAGATTTAATCAGTCAGCTGCTCACCTAGTTATACCCTCACTTGTCTTTTTTTATTATTTTTCATACTGTTTAACTCTCCGTCTACATCAGCTTTCATGTCACTCTTCGCCTTTGTCTTTCATCCCATTTTTCTTTCCTCGTAGATTGAAAGGGTGTTTAAAATAAAAATACTCTCTTAAGAAAATAGAAATCTTAAGTGAGTAACATGACCTACATTATTGTGTAACCACACTCTGACAAAACGTAGCATGTAGATGAAAATTGCATTTGACATTTAATGGTCAAATGCAGACCAAATGCAGACCTTATTATCTCCACAGAGAACTCACTTCTATCATACTCACTGCGGTGTATATCCCCCCTGACACTAATGCTAGGTTGGCCATGAAAGAACTTTCTGCAGCCATTAACAAACACCAGAATAAACACCCCGAGGCTGCTTTTATTGTTGCTGGCGACTTCAATCACACCAACTTTAAGACAGTCCTCCCAAGATTCCACCAACATGTCTCCTGCCACACCAGAGGAGACAAGACTTTAGACCATGTTTATTCCAACCTGGCTGGAGCCTACAAAGCAACACCCCTCCCCCACATTGGACAATCGGACCATTTCTCCCTGTTCCTCACACCTCGGTATTCACCACTCATCCAACGTGTGAAACCTGCTGTGAGGACAATTAAAGTGTGGCCAGAGGGGACAGACGCAGTGCTCCAGGACAGATTTAAAAACACAGACTGGAATATGTTCACCCACACAGACCTGGACCAGTATGCCTCATCTGTACTGGATTACATCTCCAAAACCACAGACAGTGTCACCACCCAGAAACGGATCACCATGTACCGCAACCAGAAGCCTTGGCTGAACCGGGATGTCCGTCACCTCCTGAAGGCCCGCAACACCGCCTTTAGGTCAGGAGATGCACACGCCTACAGTACAGCCAGGGCTAATCTAAAGAGGGGCATCAAAAAAGCCAAACACCATTACAAAAAGAAGGTAGAAGAACACTTCTCCAACTCCAACCCCCGACGCATGTGGCAAGGACTCCAGACTATTACAGACTACAGGACCACCAAACCCTCCCCCGCATCCTCTGATGTCTCCTTCCTCAACGAGCTCAACAACTTTTATGCTCGTTTTGAGCGAGGGAACCCAACAACCACAACCAAAGCAGATGTGACGCCGGACCACCAACCTCTGACTCTCTCCCCCACCGATGTAGGAGCGGTGCTGAGCAGGATCAATGTCCACAAGGCTGCAGGTCCTGATGGCATCCCCGGGCGTGTTCTCAGAGCGTGTTCTGGGGAGCTTGCAGGAGTGCTCACAGACATATTCAACCTGTCCTTGGCCCACGCTGTGGTACCGGCCTGCTTCAAATCCACCTCCATCGTCCCGATACCCAAAAACTCCAACCCATCTAGCCTCAATGACTACCGCCCAGTAGCACTCACCCCCATCATCATAAAGTGCTCACCTGGTCCTAGCACACTTCACATCCTGTCTCCCCCCCACCCTGGACCCCCACCAATTCGCATGCCGTCAGAACAGGAGCACAGAGGATGCAGTCTCCATCGCACTGCACTCTGTCCTCTCACACCTGGACAACAACAACACCTACGCCAGAATGCTGTTTATAGACTTCATACATGCATTCAATACAATCCTCCCCTCACAACTCATCAGGAAACTGACAGACCTGGGCATCAGTTCCCTCATGTGCAAATGGTTACTGGACTTCCTGACCAACCGCCCCCAACATGTCCGGCTGGATAACCGCTGCTCATCTACAATCACAATGAACACCGGTGTACCACAAGGCTGTGTGATGAGCCCTTTCCTCTACTCCCTCTTCACCCACGACTGCAGACCTGCTGATGGTTCCAACACCATCATTAAGTTTGCAGATGACACCACGGTGATTTGCCTCATCAGTGACAATGATGAGGCCGCCTACAGGGAGGAGGTGGATCGTCTGGCTGAGTGGTGCGACACAAACAACCTGCTGCTTAACACCGAGAAGACCAAGGAGCTCATCGTGGACTACAGGAGGAATGCTGACCCACATCCACCCATCCACATTAAGGGGACGGCTGTGGAGCGTGTGAGCAGCTTCAAGTTCCTGGGAGTCCACATCTCAGAGGATCTCATCTGGACGACCAACTGCTCCAAGCTGGTCAAGAAGGCTCACCAGCGCCTCTTCTTCTTGAGGACTCTGAGGAAGAACCACCTGTCCTCAGACATCCTGGTGAACTTCTATCGCTGCACCATCAAGAGCATCCTGACCAACTGTATAACAGTCTGGTACGGGAACTGCTCTGCCTCGGACCGGAAGGCGTTGCAGAGGGTCGTGAAAACTGCCCAGCGCATCGCCAGAGCACCACTTCCTGCCATAAAGGACATCTACAGGAAGCGGTGTCTGAAAAGGGCTGGGAAAATCATCAAAGACCCCAGTCACCCATCACATGGACTCTTCACCCTCCTGCCCTCTGGGAGGCGCTACAGGAGCAAAGAAGCAAAGCACGATTAATGCGGGTAAACCGGCAGATATAACTGATCGAAACATCTCAGCAGGTGTAATGCTGTTGTGCGCAGATGAATGTGGAAACCGATTCCAGGATGTTGAATTCATGCAGAAGGCACAGATTTGATGTAGAAGGTTGCAGAAGCATGCCAGGAGGAGCTTGCCAATATATTTTATTGTGCTGAAACATCTTGATTTGCTAGTGAGTTTTCCTTTGCTGCCCACTATACTACTATACTAATGGCATATTATTAAGTTTACTGGAGACGAAACTAATACTTACTCATCAGTCTGTCACAGAAATTAAGCAGCAAGGAAAAAACAGAATAGCTGAGAAGACGACAAAGAAAAATACATCCAAAGGTCTCCAGTTCCCAATCTATGGAGCATTTTAGGATTTTTCAAGCTTGCTGGTTTGGTTTTTAAGTCACATCCATCCATCCATTTAGCCAAACAAACGTTTTACATTTTTAATCTTTATCATTTTAACTGTGACATTTAGAAATGTTCATTTGACATTTAGTCACGTTCCCCACATCTTCAATTCCAACTCCCCGCCTTCTCTCTTTTCTTCTCTCTTTTCTTCTCTCTTCCTGTCTTGCCAAATGTGTGGGTTTGAACAGGTTTCTCTGCATTTGAATAGAAATCTCAGGGGTGTGTCTATTCACTGGTACCAGCGAGATCTCTGGCTGCCACGCCTGCACTTCATCACTTAATATCAGGCTTCTAGTTCCTTTTGGGGTTATTTGTTCATACTTGTAACACTGTGTGTCCCCTGGACATCCTTCATGTTACAAATCTCTAAAACTCCACCTGTTTTAGAGATTTGTAGCTGCTATAGAGCCCCTCTCACTGAGCCTACATGAAACCCCTTTGATAAATCTTTGGCTATGTCAGTAAACAAAGAGCTCTTCGTGCCAGCATAAATATAGATTCGCAGACACAGATTTATTCCTCGTATTCTCCCTGTTGTCTGCAAACAATGTTATAACAATTGTTCTTAAGCGTTAATATATGATTCTAAGCAGGATCCTTATTTGTACTTGTGGACATTAGATTAAAGTTTGCACTTAACCCAAGCCTCCAGCAACTGCCCTCCTGGCTCTTAGAAGCTCAGAGCTGCTGACTTTCTATGTGATGAATAACAATTGACTATGGGCTTCAAAGGATGCCTGCTGAGAAATTTCTGAGAAATTTCTCACCCCGAAGCTTCCGAGTCCTGCTGTTAGCATTAATGAATGACTTCATATGGTTGATGAATGTGAGTTTTGGTTGTGAATATAAAATAGATGATTTGTTGACATGTGAGATCATTCAGCAGCCCATACGTTAACATTTACTATTTCTATGGTAGATGAAGCTGTGACCTACAACATACTCTCACTGCTCGCTTATATAAAACACCAACTAAGATTAATGTATTTTGTACATGCCCCTGTTTTATATGTGAAACTTAAGCCATTGCTTATTGGAGTTATTTTTGGATAGTGTGTCAGAACCATTCCACATATATGAAACCTGTGATTAAGATGCTTCCATGTCAGTGATGTCAGTCCAACAACAGCATGTTTATCACCTCAGAAGGTTTGACTCCCTAAATGCCAGTGAGTCACCAACACTACCTTGGCAGAGACAGAGCCAGTGGACGCTAGCCATCTGGGCCAAGGAATCAGGGCAGAGCCTTTGAGCATATGGCCCTGTGGTGGCTTATAATGATGTTCCAAACAATAGAGACCACACTTATAGGGAAGTTACAGCGTAACTGTTTGTCATAGCAAAGTTGAGTGTTTCTATCAACCGTCTAGCTCAGGCAATAATTGATTTATTGGTTTGTTAATAATCACGTCTTTACCAGGATGATTGTTAACTGAACGTGGACACGATCCAGACAGCTCATTAAAGCGAGGCGATGACAGCGATGACAGCAGTGTCTGGTGATTGTTTCTGCTCAGTCGCAGAAAAACAGGTGGGGCAGAAAGGTTTGGGAAGCTGTGTCAGGGAGGGCTGATTAACACAGCTGCTGCACGTTGACTAATCACTGCTTGCTTCTTACGCAGTAGCATACTGGGACCTTAAGAGTTCTCATGCACAGGCTGCAAGATGTAGTCATGCCAACCTGTGTGGCTTGGGTGTCATGAGTTATACGTGCTCCACTGTGCCAGGCAATTAAAAGGTGTTCACAGCATTTCTGATGTTCATGCTGTTTGTGAGCAGCTCTGTGTGAAGAAAGGAGTGTCTGAGCTAGGCTTGGGTTTGTGCTGGAGAGCCTTACAGGCAGTAAGATAAATGCACAAAAACATCCTTGTTTACCATCTTAAACTAAACTACATGTAAAGGTTAAAAAGGCCTCAAGTGCCAGTATCCTGCAGGTTTTAGATCTCACCCTGGGTCAACACACCTGATTCAAATGATTAGTTCATTCCCAGGCCTCTGGAGAACTTCAGGACATGTTGAGGCAGTAATTTAGCCATTTAAATCAGCTGTGTTGGATCAAGGACACATCTAAAACCTGCAGGACACCGGGACTTGAAGCCTGGAGTTGCCTGCCCCTGGTCTAGATGGTGTAGTTTTAGGGTACATGTGTAAAATCTCTGTAGTCATGATTGCAACAGCACCAAGGGGAAAAAAGTTGTTGGATGGATTGAGTTGAATTTTGTGCATAGACTTGAAGATGGACTTTTACTTAAAGTACAACCCTAAATCTGTCAAAGGAGGGGAGCTGTGTAAAATGTAAACAACAGAGAATATAATGATGTGGAAATCTCACGAACCCATAGAAGAAACTGATTCACAATAGAAAATAGAAAACATACAAAAGGTTTAAACTGAGAAAATATAACATTTTAAGACGGCAGCAATGCATTTTAGAAAAGCTTGGGCATAGCTATGTTTGCATGACCTGGATGATGGAGAGCCTTCACAGATCTGTTAGCATAAAGATATTTATTTCACAATTCCTTTTGTCCATGTGATTTCTCTGCTACACGCAGCACGGAGCGGTGGCGGTCAAAGAATGACAACACTTGCGCTGCGAGGTCAGCTGATTTTCTGACTCACTGCATCCATCTGCTTATTGCGCCAACCTTCAGCCCATTCAAGAATTTTTAAGCTTTGATTTGAATTGATTAAATAAAATTAAAACAGCCCAGCAGATCTGTGATGAACTCCCCACAGATGGTCTTCTAATGATGACCTAATACCAGTTTTCTAATACATGCAGTGATTGGCTGTTAATCACTGCTGGAGCTTCTCCAGCAGTGATTGGCTGTTAATCACTGCTGGAGCTTCTCCACTGCTAGCCTGTTGCATGTTCTGTAGCACACTGACCTACTTACAGTGTGAGGCATGTTTTTTGTCTTTTATATCAAGCCTGACAAATGACATCAACATATAAGAGCTTCATGGTCATGACCTTTCAGCTAGCTTGTGTAATTAAGTGTGCCAGAGCGTACGTGCATGAATTCAGTGATTCCATTATATATGTGACTAAGAATGCTATGCAGTCACAGTATTATTCAGTCATTACGTGCACACCAAGGTTGTTCTGCGACTGTCTTTAAGGACTGACCGACTGCCCAATTTTACCCTGCTATCCCAAAATACTCCCAGAAATTCCATCCTATGATCTCACCAGAAGCCTGTTACCAACGTATGTCGCAGAATGGGGTCAACATTTTCTGTCGTGTAACTAATACATAAAGCTTTGAATTACCTGAGGTGCTCAAACTATGGAGGTGGCAGTTCTCAGTACACACACACAAGGCGGATTAACCTGAGATATAACCATAAGAGAATTATCTTGTTCTTTCAAAGAGAGCTGGATGCAATGTTTGCTCTCTGTGGTCTTCTCTCAGGCTTCGTCACCCCTGTTGGTCAGTTTTCTAAGGTGTTTCAACATGTGGGTCATTCATATTCTGATGCCTTGCTGAAGCCAAAAGGTCATAAAAGGTCTTTTTTAAAATTTTACAATTAAAGTAATTGCGTTTTGAATCGTAAAACTAATGGGAGATTCATTTTCTATTTAGTCAGAGTAATCATGACGACAGAACAAACAGAAGAAATGGGTCTTCTGAGAAAATGTTTTTTAATCATCACAAATCTCTCACATTCTCCAGTTGATCGTTTCTTAAAAAATGACAGTATACTAAAGTACAGTGCTTAACAAATTAGATCACCACCCAGTGCAACACTTCTGATATGGCAGTCATAAATTAAGAGAAATGATCATTAATAAACTAAGTTTTATGTATTTTTTAACAGTAAATCCACGAGTGCTGTCAGAGTTAATCTCGTTAAAATGACGTTAACCCTCTCAAGGCAGGCGTTGCAGATTTGCAACAAGTAAAAGCTAACAACCTGATTACCCCACATACATATTTTATGAGATTTTTTTACTCAGAAGTACCACTGCAGGTATTCTTTTGTGCATTAGCAACAAAAACTTAATTTGAGCCTGAGAGGGTTAACGCCATAACTGCATTAACGCGGCAAATCTCCGTTAGCAAGTTAACGTGGATCGCCCCGTGCGTGGGATTGGTTGGCGTCAACCTGTTAACGTTAACAGAGATTTGCTGCGTTAATGTGCCAATGTTAATGTCATTTTAATGTCATTATAACGAGATTAACGCTGACAGCACTAAAATCCACCAGTATATACAAGAACTCAAGATTGTTAATGCTAAAATGCTTCCTGTGTCCTGTCTTCTTCCCCACAACCAGTAGCAGCAGATGACTGCCCCTCCCTGTCAAGTACTGTGTGCAGGCAGGAATGGTGGATCCAAAAGTGCAGATTCATGGAGGTGAGACGGTGAACTCAAACACAGTTTCATTGCTGGATGGCAAAACAGAAAACTGGCTAAACTAAAAATACAAACAAACTAAGCAGGCAGACAGTGAGAAATGAGGAAGATCATAACACAGACCAAGAAAAACACAGGGCTTAAATACACAGAGGGAGCAATCAGGGAATGGGAGACAGGAGGGAAACACAGCTGGGACAAATCAGAGGTAACAAGACAAGAGAAACAAAACCAGACACACTGCACACAGGACTGGGACTATCAAAATAAGACAGGAACCAGGAAACACACAGCCTGAACTCAAGATGCGCAAGCTTAACACTAAGAATAAAACAGAGAGAAGATTCACAAAACACAAGACAAGGCTAGACACTGAGGGAGGTAAACATAATTATTAACAGCAAGGATTAAACAACCTAACATAAACCAGTTAGAGAACCTAAACTTATGATATACCTTAAACCCTTTAGACAAAGAAAACTAGAACATAATGAAAAAAACAAAATCAAAGAACCAAAAAACACAAAACACTGGGTCGATAACCCAGGAACACTAACAGAGCCTGGCTCTGCTGGAGGTTTCTTCCTGTTAAAAGGGAGTTTTTTTCCTACTCTTTGCTCACAGGGGCTGCAGGGGTTTTCTCTCTATTACTGTAGGCAATGTGACACATTGTAAGGTGACGAATGGCACCATATAAATAAAATTGAATTTAACTGAATTAAAATATAATGATATCATATTACATTATTATTATTATTGATGCCAAGTTACTATTTTTACTTGGATTCTCAAACAGAAAAAAATTGTTTTAGTGGTTGAATATTATTTTATCACCAGAGAAGTTTAGTGTGCTGACTCAAATTTGGGTATAAAAACATGAATTTAGTTTATTTTCCCAACAATACAATTAGAATATCATTTTTAATTTTAAACAAGCTTTTTCTGACAGTACAGTGAATCAGGCAGCCACACCTTGCAACAGCTAGTAAAATGGGAATCACTGCAGTTCACGGAGGTGAGGGCAGTAGCAAATGTTAAGCCCAGTTTAAGTGATTTAAAAGAAAAAAAAGCTTGGGATGAATCTCAACATGACTGAGAAATCAGTTAACCTGAGAAACAAATGACCACACTTAGGAACATTAAATCTTAGTTAAATCAGGCACATGAGAGCCCAGCACAGAAGCTGAAGGGTGGGGTGGTAAAGGCGCTGAGTGTGTTATTAGCATTAGTGACACTGGCCATGCTGTACTGCATGTAATTAAATGTAACCAGTCTGCTGTTAGCCACAATGAATGAGCCATGATGCCGAAGCCTGAATGTGTGTGGACAGGACTTTACTGTATTCTTCATTATCAGTGTCAGGCAGCAACACATTATTTTATTAGTGTAATGAAATTACATTTTATAATGAGATGTATAAGGGTTTAAAATTGGACATTTAGTCACATGAACTAATTGCAAACTGCTGATCTGCCCATCATAGTATCTTGTTTTATGTTTTGTGTGTTAATCGCAAGATGTGTGCTACTTATTCACAAGGTGTTACTGCAGCAGCTCACTCCATGTGATTTCAAAGCACTCCGAGGCAGATTTCACATTTGCTGATGCAACCCCCAAGGGATTTGATCTCCTCTTGAAGTAAAACCAAAGATCTTTCCCTTGTTAGGTGAGTAACTGTGAGTAATTCCTAAAGAAAGAAAACTACTTTTGGCTGTTCCCTTATTCACAAGGGGTTGCCACAGCAGGTTGCTCTGCGTGTTTGATTTTGGGAGATTTTTTTATGCTGGATGCCATTCCTGACACAACTCCAAAGGGATTTGTGTCTCCTGCTGGGACCAAACCAGAGATCTTTTGAAAGTGCCTACCTTTTATGAAACCAGTTTGGTCAGGATGAATTAAAAGGGGGGTTATTTTCTCTAATCTTTTTGAGAGAGCTTTGCAGATTATTTTAAGGTCTACATTAATAAGGGATATTGGACGATAGCTTGAAGGAAATACAGGGTCTTTGCCTGGTTTTAGTAAGAGACTGATATTTGCAGAGCTCATATTTGGTGGTAGTCTACCATTTTCTTTGATTTCCTGCAACATCCTGTGAAAAACTGGTGCCAGAATCGTCCAGAATTCTTTGTAAAAATCTGTTGGAAAACCGTCTGGACCTGGAGCCTTATTATTGGGCATACTTATCAGAGCTTCCTGGAGTTCACCTGGCGTCAGTGGCGAATCCAGTGCCATTGCTTGGGTGTCTAATAATTTTGGAAGAGTTATGTTGTCGAGAAATTGATCAATTTTGTTTTTAGATGGGTTTATTTGTGGTGTATATAAAGTTTCATAGAAATCCCTAAAAAATTTGTTGTTTTTTTTAAGATCATATATTGTATTCCCAGATAAATCTTTAACAGCACATATAGTTGTTTTTTCTTTATTGATTTCTAACTGGTTAGCAAGAAATTGTCCGGATTTGTTACCGTGTTCATAATTTTGCAGGCGAAGTCTTTGTACTAAGAATTTAGTCTTTTTATTAATAATTTCATTTAATTCTAGTTTTGTCTTGCGTATTTTGTTTAATATTTCTTGATCTTGGTGTGACACATAGGCTTTTTCTAAGAATTTGATGTTTTTTTTCTAGTTCCTGAATATTTTTGTTTTCTTCTGTCTTCTTATGTGATGAGAAAGAGATTATTTTACCTTTCATCACGGCTTTCCCTGCTTCCCATAGAACGGAAGCAGATGTTCCAGGAATGTCATTAAAGCCTAAATATAGAGTCCATTCTTTTTTAAAGTATTTTATAAACTCTTCGTCTTTGAGCAGTGATGTATTAAATCTCCAGTTTTTACTTGGTGTAGTATTATTCTTCTGTATTAGTGTTAAAGATACAGGAGCATGATCGCTGACAGCTATAGGATGAATCTCAGTGTCTGTAATGTTACTCAGCAGTGAGCTGCTGACCAGAAAATAATCCAGACGAGAGTAGGAGTGATGGACATGTGAGAAGAAAGAATATTCCTTACTGTCTGTGAAGGTTCTCAGTCATCCAGGTCATCGTAGTCAAAGGAGCTTGCAAAGAAAAGCGTCTGGACTTCTTTAAGTTACTTGAAGACGTTTCACCTCTCATCCGAGAAGCTTCTTCAGTTCTGAAGAAGCTTCTCGGATGAGAGGTGAAACATTCCTTTGAATATTCCTTACTGTTGGGGTGAAGGGAGCACCATGCATCGCAAAGACCAAAGTCGCTCATATACTGTTTGATTATATTTGTGGACTGCCAGTTACGCTGAGTTCCTGCTGTATTGAGCCTATCCATTTCTTCATTTAGTCCCAGGTTGAGGTCTCCCCCAAGAACAATTGTGCAATCTAGGTGTTCGAAGAGTGTACTAAAAAAACCGTGGAAGAATGAGGGGTCATCAACATTTGGACCATATATACTTACAATACCTAGCTTTTGGTTAAGTATAGATAGTTTGACGATTAGGAATCTGCCCTCTGGATCTATAACTGTATCGAGTACTGTGAAATTAATATTTTTATGTATTAGAATTGCTACTCCTCTTTGTCTAGAATTATAACAGGCTGAGAACACATTAGGAAACTCAGGTGTTTTAAGTTTATTCAAACCTGTGACAGGCATGTGGGTTTCTTGTAATAAAACAACGTCTGCCTGTAATTTTTTAAGTTGGTTAAGTATTTTTAACCTTTTTTCCCTAGAGCCAGCTCCATGCACATTCCATGTGACAAATCTTAGCATGCCCATAGTTGTGTGTTTGTGGCTAATGATGTACGCTGTGTGTCTCGCTTAGACGGGTGAGGAAAATGGAAACACATCATTTTCTTTTGTAAATAAAGAGAAGAAAATGCGCGGCGAGAAGCTCCATAGGTCTGACTATGTGTGTGCATAATAACTAAAATGAGCAAATGTGTGCGTGTGTCCTATATCTGTGTGCGCTGTGTGGCTGTTGTAAATGTGTTGCCTTTAAACGCATGTGTGTGCGTGATCGTGCAGAGTGAGCATGTAGAAATAGACAGTGTTGTTTGTGGATGGATAGGGAAACAGGTGATCGACGCAGTGATAGAAAAGAGAAGCAAAGAAACCAAAGAGCAAGGTGAGCGACAAGAGAGAGAGAGGGAAAAAGAAATAAAAACGGAAACATTCCAATTAAGGCATTGGCGGAGAGTGACGGTGACGTTATACTAAATTAGCAAACTGATATTACATAGTTAAGCAAAAGTTAATACAAGAGAGTGTGAGTGAAGAGAATAGTGTAGCGGATTCTTATCTGGTGTGCGGTCAATACAGCCATGGAGTGGTGCCGGGGTAACAAATACATGTAGATTACTTAATTTAATAGACTACTCATGCAGTAAAAACATTGAAACCATAATATTTTCTTTAGATGCGGAAAAAGCATTTGACAGAGTTAACTGGAAATTTCTATTTGCAACTTTACACAAATTTGGTTTTGGATCCTCTTTCATAAACTGGTTAAAAATATTATATAACTCCCCAACAGCTTGTGTCAGAACAAATGACCAAACATCCTCCAGCTTCTCTCTCCTGAGGGGCACCACTCTCCCCTTCACTGTTTCCAATTTTTATTGAGCCACTAGCAGCAGCAATTAGACAGGCTACAACAATTAAGGGCATAAAATGTAAGAATATAGAACATAAAATCAGCCTTTATGCGGATGATGTGTTACTTTTTCTCCAAAATTCACAAACCAATATCTCTGGGGTGATTGCATTGATAAATTCTTTCTCAAGTGTCTCAGATTACTCAATTAACTGGTCAAAATCTACAGTTCTTCCGATTAATTGCTCCTTCCATAATTCTTCTCCTTCCCCACTGCAATCTGGAAATATAAAATATTTAGGTATTAATGTCTCTCCTAAGCTTTCAGAATTAACTAAATTAAACCACATCCCACTTTTAAAGACAGTAGAAGGCGACCTGGCTAGATGGAAATCTTTACCCATATCACTCATGGGAAGGGTCGCCGCTATAAAAATGATGGTCTTGCCAAAAATAAACTATTTATTTTCAATGATCCCCAATAAGCCATCACAAGATTGGTTCAGATCTCTAGACTCGTATATTTCTAAATTCCTTTGGAAAGATAAACCCCCACGTATCAGCTTAAAAACACTACAAAACACCAAGGATAAAGGAGGATTAGATCTGCCTAACTTTAATCACTATTTTTTAGCCAACAGGCTTCAGTTCATCTCTAGATGGTTTAAACGGTTTAAACACACCCTCTTAGATGAACCTTAGATAGCTGTAGAACAGGCACTATGTAATAACCTAGAAATTTCAGACCTACCATTTATCAGCTCAAACATCAAACGACATGAATGCTTTAAAAGCATCAACATCAGCTCTTCTCTGACAGCATGGTGGGAGTTTCTAAAAATGACAGAGTCTTCATTAATCCCATGCAAACGTACACCTATCTGGAACAATCCGGACATATTACAAAACAATAATATGATAAACTTTCCAGATTGGAGTTACAAAGGAATTAAATACTTGGAACATATATTGGAAGGAACAGACTTTATTTCGTTTGACAGACTAGTTATACAATATGGGATCAACAAGAAACGATTTTTGGAACATCAACAAATTAAATCCATAGTAAAAAAGAAATTTAATCCCAGTGAAGCTGAATTACAAACACCACCAAGTGTGGTACCATTTTTTAGTCTAAAACCCCCCAAATTATTGTCTAAAATATACAGAACACTTTCTACAATAGATGAATCAATATCCCTTCCTATTGCAAAATGGGAAGCAGATTTATCGATCAGCTTAGACCAAAACCTTTGGTCTCAGATATGCTTAACCTTTTGGATCAGAAATCCCAGTTTGCAATTAATACAATATAAAATATTACATAGAGTGCACTATACTGGTCATAGGATGTTCAAGATGGGCTATACGCCTTCCAACAACTGCTCACACTGCACAGCAAATACACCGGACAATTACATCCTCGCTCTTTGGTTCTGTCCACCAGTTCAGAAGTTTTGGCGTGAGATATGTGAAGACTTATCAAAGTGTCTGAAATGTAACATTCCAGCCTCCCCTTTAGTATGCTTGCTGGGCAACTTGAATGAGGTCACTGCAGAAATAAACACAGCCCACGTTGTTTTTACGGCCCTATGCATTGCCAAGAAAATGGTCCTCATTAACTGGAAAAATAAAAATAATCTTAATTCTAACCAATATAAAAACCATCTAATAGATCACATTAGTCTTGATACAGCCTCTGCCATCACATTTGATTAATCCCTTTGGGCTCCTTTGATCGGCTTCATCACCTAGTGGGGGTGGGGGGTCATGGTTTGGTCCTGCCTTCGCTATTGTGGTTGAGGGTAGGGACGGCCTTAGGGCGTCTGGGGAGTCCCTAGGGAGTCCCCCACCCGGTCCGGATGGGCCTGGGCCCCCTTGCCCTGGTGGGTTCCAGAGTGTGGGGGTGCCTACTGGGGTCAGCGGGGGAGCTGGCCCCAGGGAGGGGCCGCTTGCCCCTCCCTTTCTTCCCTCCCCATCCTCAGCTGCCTCCCTATTCCCGGAGGAGCCGTGCTGCTCTCTGATAGGAAGCAGGAACCATGCTCTCCTGTGTTTTAAATGCACTTTAGAACAGCACACAGCAACACTACATATGAGCGGGCGTAGGGAGGTTTGAGGTCTTCACTCACTCCGGTTCTGTTAGCTGTCAGGGCTGGGGGGCTGGGAGGAGGTGCTGGCCGTCAGACTGGGGTCTGGGATGCAGGGCCTCCCTGCTACTGCAGATAAGGAGGTGGTCCGCTTGCCTCCACCCCAGAGAGAAGGGTTACATCTCCTGGGTCTAGGTGCGGCTTGCCCCTCTGGGGGCGGGGGTACCTGGACCTGGGATATGGAGTATGTTTGGGGAGTGCGACTGTCTGTGCAGTGTCTATTTGTGTCTGTCTACACGTTGGGTGAGTGCCGAGTATTTGGTTGTGTATATGGGGTGGGAATGCACGTTTGTGTCCGCGTGCGCCTGTTCGTCTGTGTCTATATGTCAGGTTGGGTCTTAGACTCAACCTCTCTGGGTACATCTCAGGCCCTCCAAAGTACGGAGGCCTATCTCCCCTCACCACACTCCCTGCCGGTGGCTGATGCCCTCAGACGTTGGTGTGTTGGTGGTTCTTGTCGACTGGGGCTGGGCGCTCATGTATGTACCGGCTCACTCCTGGTGGCCGATTGGCGGGGCCTGGCGCCTGTGGCCCGGCTGGGCCCCTTCCGGGGGATGGGATGCCCTCAGGCCTCTGGCCTCTGGGCCTGAAGCTCGGTCCTCTCTGGCACAGCTGGCTGCCAGCGGAGCCCGCGGGCACGCCACTGCAACCCCCTCTGGCCTCTGCTCCGTAGCTGCTGGGTGACCTCTCGTTTGGGGCTCTACTCGGCTCTTCCCAGGGGGGTGGCGCGGTTCCCCCCCTTTTGGTGGTCCTCCTCGGGTCCTCGTGCTCTGGGGCCGCTGGATGTCTGGGGCCTGGATCTCCTCCATACCTGCTTCATGCCCTGGTGGACGGGGCTATGGCTCCCCACACTCCCTAGCAGATCGTTACATGGAGAAACCTTTGGAATACAAGCATGCTGATCCACACAGGTGTGCACACAGGTGTACACACGGGTGTTCACAGACGCGGACTACACCTTTCTTGGCTGCTGCCTCAAAGCACATTGTGCGCTGTCTATCTTGCGTGCTGCACAATAGTGTTTAACATTTAGTATCTACTGTTATCTACTGCTAGCTAGTTTATTGTTATGGTGCTGTTTTTATTATGTTGCTCTTTTTTTGTTTGCTTTCTCTTCTGTTTTTTTTTCTCCATACAGGTGATCCAGGTGTTTTGTTTCTTTTCTTTCTTTCTTCCCCCCTTTCTCACCGTCTCTTCTCCCCTCTGGTTTTCTTTCTCTCCCTCTCTTTCTTTCATTCTTTCTCCCTGTCCTATCCCCCAGTCATGTCTGTCCCGTTTGTAGCAACCGAAAATAAAATAAATGCATAATTATAATAAAGGTCAATCAGATAGACCAATATGGCAAGGCCATGATAGAAAAAAAAAAAAGATCTTTTGAAAGATCTTCTTAGGCGACCATGTAAATGAGTAACTACAAAATTAATATATTTACCATTTTCAAGGAACTTGCCCAGTACCATCCTTTATTGGTCAAGTTTACCTTTTGATGCCTTTTCAGTCAAACAGCTCTGACTGTCTGTACAAACAGCTATGCAGCATAGATTAAAATGCACCAGAACAGTGTCTGTCACCTTCAGCAATGAGTAATTAAGTCTGATGGGTAAAATTATAAATATTACCATCAAAAGTTAGTGTGTGTGCTGCGGCCTGTCATTCTTTTCCACTGGCATAGAGTAATAAGAAAATAATGATACACCAAGGTTCCTATAGACCCTTTATTTTCATCTGTGCGATGCATTCACGGTGCTAACATAAATAACTGGTTGTGTCTGTGGAAATTCTGCATTTAGCCAGCACTTCAGAATCATAAATCAAATGTTTTTTTAAGCAGCAGGTGGTCTCTGATGCAGTTTTTCTGGGTGAAATCATCTGGAGCTCTAATGCACTCCCATACCAGCAAAGATAGAGGAGGCTTTTGAACTGTGTGATGATAACAAGCTAGATGGTCCCTCTGCTCTGTAGTCCAGATGATGAACTGTCCATGTTTTCCAAAAAGAATTAAATTTTTGATTCGACCGAGCACAGAATAGTTTTCCACTTTGAAAGTGTTCCTGGATGATGCCCCCTACTTTTCAATCATGCATTTTAACTTGCATTTGTGGATGACCTGATGACCTGTGTTCATACACAGTGATTTCTGGAGTGTTCCTGAACCCATGTAGTCATTTCCATGAAAGAATCATACCTGGTTTAATGTAGTGCTGCCGCACTTCGTGTCTAATAACTTTTTGTTTGGACAGAAATGCTTAAAAAGGATGACTTTATAAGAAAATATTCCAACAGTCTGTTGAGTTAGTTCAAGAAACTGGACATTAAGTGAATCCAGTGCATTGAAGATAAGTTCAGTTTCTATGACCTCAACATGATAGAGCCGTGAGTCACCTCAGACTGTAAATCAGATTCTGCAGTTAAATACAAGATTAGAAGTCAGTGTGGACACGTCTCCCTGTGGAGAAGTAGGGCGACACAGAGACCTAATTTCAGCTAGACAGAGTCATATATTATATGGGTCAGCCTCCCGGCCAGTGTTCACAGTTTGTATCCTTCCAGAAGGCATTGTGAGTCCATATCTCGTGTATTAATGGCTGTAATGTGTCTAGGTGTAGCTCTTGAGACAGCCAGCTGAAGTATCCCACTGTCTGCCCATTGTGAGATGCCATATTCCCTGTGGTTGGTGACGCACCTCTCCAATGAATCAGTCCCACTCCCACTCAATCATTCACATGAAACTCAACATAAATATCTAAGAAAAGTAAAGAAACTTTATTATTATATAAATATATATTGCCAAAGTTTGCATGTCTGCCTTCACATGCATATGAACTACGTTTAATATGATGTTGGCCCAACAGCTTCAACTCTTCTGGGAAGGCTTTCCACAAGGTTTAGGAGTGTTTATGAGAATTTTGGACCATTCTTCAGACACTGGCTTATAACATCCACTCAAATTCATGCCAAAGGTTTTCTGTCAGGTTGAGATCAGAACTCTGTGCAGGCCAGTCAAGTTCTTCTACACCAAACCCGCTCATCTATGTCTTTATGGACCTTGCTTTGTGCGCTGGTGTGCAGTCATGTTGGAGCAGGAAGAGGCCATCCCAAAACTGTTCCCACAGAGTTGGGAACATGAAATCATCCAAAGTGTCTTGGTATGCTGAAGCATTAAGAGTTCCTTTCACTGGAATTAAGGGAGCCCAGCACCTGAAACTCAACTCCACACCATAATCCCCCCTTCACCAAACTTTACACTTGGCACAATCCACTTGATATCATGTCACAGTACCACAATGGAATTCACTGAGCTCCCGAGAGCAACCCACTCTTTCACAAAAGATTGTAGAAGCAGTCTGCATGACTGGGTGCTTGATTTTATACACCTGCAGCCTTGGAAGTGATTGGAACACCTGAATTCAGTTAATGCTTTTGCCAATACAGTGTATATAAACACACACATACACACACACACACATTTGTGTGTGTTTGCTGTTCTCCTCAGTATTCAGTTCAACAGTTACTTCAAAGAACTTTATTTTGTGAGGTAAAGAATGAACAATGTTAGAGAGAAAACTGCAACAAACAGATAATCCCCTACAAGTGGCCCAATGGTGACAGCAGGAAGAAGGAACTCACTTTTAACAGGAACAGATCTCCAGCAGAAAGTGAATTAAATACAGCCTCTGAAACATACTCATAGTATAGGAATTCACATGATAAGGTGGGGCCAGGTTTCACAATGAGCTCACCCGAAACCCTGGCTGATTGGGACCCACACCCAGTTTCACACCTTGGCTCAGGCGATTAGAGGATCCTCAGGGGGTCCTTTTGTCCCTCTGTGGGGGGATACTCCCACTAGGTTTAAAACTGGGACTCCCCACCATTTGACCTTAGAACTGAAGAAGCTTCTCGAATGAGAGGTGAAACGTCTTCAAGCAACTTAAAGAAGTCCAGATGCTTTTCTTTGCAAGCTCCTTTGACTACAATGACCTGGATGACTGAGAACCTTCACAGACACACTCATAGTATAAAAATAGTGTCTTCTACCAGGTATTTCTGTACAAATATAACCTGCCATTTGAAGATAGTATTGAATTATTGTTAATACAATTGAATACAAACTTTATTTCAAATTTCTAATTCTAATGAATGTCCTCAGCTAGTGAGATTCAGCCCTAAGATCAGTTCTAGTGGCACTCTGTGGGGAAAAGAATCAATTAAAAATAAGTTAGAATAATTTCTGTTGTGAGCACCAGTAGATTTTGTGTGCTGCTGCTGCTCTGGATTCACCATTTGTGGATTTATCCAACTGAATCCAACGTGATGTAAGCTAATGCTACACAAGCTATCATGCATGTGAGAATTCAGTGAGTGAATCTAAGCAACACCACCACCCAACTCAACCCGGATCATGAACAACACAGTCCCTCTGCACCAGTTAATCACTGTAAACTTATTAAACCAGTGTGGCCTGCACTAAAACTACCTGGTATTTTCATGCAACCTTTGAATACCAGAAATGTAGTATACTTGAAGTTGTTTTGCAGGATGTTTCACAATATAAAAAAACAGCAACACATCCTGTAAATGAGACTTTTCACCTGGGTAAATAAAGGATGATGAAACAAAAGGGGAAAAAATTAACAAGGGCATTACAGGAATGCTTAAAATTTCCAGTCTAACAAGTTTTGAAATAACTCCTGTCTCACATCTTTCTCTGTCTCTGTGTGGCGTTATCTCCTTCTTTTTTCCCCCTGGGAAATGTATTCCATCAGTGAGTGTCACATAGAATAATAGCTCATCACCTTACTGCATAAAACTTTATAAAACTGCACAGTTCAAACCTGTTGCTTGGCTAATCTAATCAGCCTCAGTCAACAGCGCTGACAGTCCGTGGCCCAATTTCAGGTCGTGCCATTTGCACTGATGTTTCATCGCTTGTGATTCATGAAATGATCCTCTGCTGTCATCATAATCTTCCCTCTTGTTTAGAAGTTACAGCTGTTGTGACACTGAGAGGCTGAAAACAGGGCAATCTCCAAAAGCCACAGATGGCGGTGCCGTGTGTGAGTGCATGTTAATTTGTGTACTGCTATGCATATGCAAAAACTTGGGTGCCAAGATCGGAGCCTGATGAAAAATAGTAATGGATAGAGAGGGAAAGGAGGACAGGAAAGAAGACCTGAACATTTGCATACAGATCATTGTCCTTTATCACTATTGTTCTTGTCTGAAGCTTTAATCTGTTTCCTGATACTCCACCCAATATTTTTATTTTCCAGCTGGTGGTATTTGACTGTTGGTGTGTTTGTCAGCAAGATTATGGAATACCTACCTGCCCTAAACTTTATAAAACATATCCAGATGAACACATTTAATGTTGATGCTGATTTAGGTTACTTTGTTTAAAGCTGACAAATTAGGTCACTGGTATTAAAGCCTTTTAGGCTTAGTTCAGTGTAAAATAGTAAGCCTGTGTTTGGTGACAAATTGGATAAAGTTTAATGTTTTTCATTGATTACACTCACCTTTGGACTGACTATTGTTAGAAATTGTTGAATTGTTTTTCTCTGTCCTCTGAATGAAACACTTTAATGCATATTGACTATGTCAAGGTTAGACACGTGCTGTTGTGGGAACTCGTACACAGCATCAGTGCATCAAACTGCTGTTGAACCACACGTGAAATGAATTAGAACACAGGTATTCACCATGATTGTGCTTTGAATATGAAGCGATAGATGCTATTGAAAAAAACCTTTTTTTAACATCACTACATTGTCTTATAATCTGGACTTGTTGGCTTGCAGTGAATTTTAACTTGGTTTTTAGACATAGCAGAACATTTGACAGGTTAAGTGTCATAATTACATCTTTATTGTCATTTCACATGTACAGTGAAATCAGATTTAACCCTCTCAGTGCAAACGTCTGATTCATCCAACCCCATTGAAAGTAAATGTATTTAAAAAAAAAGGCCATAAAAATATACATGTAAGTGTCACATCATATCACACATAAAAGACATTTAAGCTGAAACAATAAAATAATTCATTGTGTTAAAAAGTTGCACAGCTCGAGCAGTGTAAATGAAGTTATTTCTTTTGGATAAAGTCTTTTTTTAATCTCTTTGTCCTTGCCTGAGGGCAGCTGTTCAAACAGAAGGTGTCTGGGGTTGGATGCTCTGGGCTGTTTTGAGGCAGCGGGGACTGCAAAGTTCCTGCAGAGAGGAGAGAGGGCATCTGATGGTCTTCTGGGAAGTGGTGATGACTATCTGCAGCATTTTCCACTCTGCCACTGTGCAGCTGCTAAACCACACACTGTTTCAGTATGTCAATATGCTCTCTATGGTAAAAGGACACAAGCAGTTTTTGGATGTGTTGGTTCTTCCTGGAGATCCTCAGGAAGTGAAGCCTCTGCTGTGCCTGCTTTCTGTCTGTGCTCCAGGTCAGGTCCCCTTTGATGTGCACATCGCAGATCCAGAAGCTTGACACCCTTTCCACACATTCCCCACTGATGAAAATGGACCGAATTCCAATTTCCTTCCTCCTGTTAATCATCAGCTCATTGGTGTTGGTGGTGTTAAGGATCAAGTTGTAATCCTTTTACACCAACCAGACAGTTACTCATCCACCCCAGAGATGAGCCCCAATACGGTGGTGTAATCCACAAGTTTGACGATGCTGCTGCTGGACTGGGCGAGTATGCAATGGGAAGTAGGGAGGGTGAAGAGTAGGGGGATCATCACAGAGCCCTGTGGGGGAGTCAGAGCTGAGACTGAGAGGTGAGGAGATGTAGTGGCCGTCTCTCACCCTCTGGGAGTGATCAGACGGTTTTTATACAGAGGCAGATGGAGTGAGGCAGTCCCAGGTCTGTCAGTTTGCTCATCAGTTTGCAGCAAGGATGGTTTTAAATGTTGTGCTAAAGTCCCCAATAATTAAATATTGCACACATACACAGCATGTACATAATGCAACTTTGTATCTATTTCAATACAATGCTCTTCCAGGCTGGCTGGTGTGTTTTCCCTTTAGTTTCGGGTAAAAGAATAAAAACTAAAAATAATTTTTTTATTGTGCATATTGAGTTCTAAAGACATTTATGGAGTCTGAGTAAAGCAACAATGAGTGCAGAACAAACCGTACAGATGGATGAAGGCCACTTATTCAACTTTTTAGTGGGCAGCCTGCCCGGTCTATGGGTGGGAGAGATACTAGAGAGAAAATAGCTGAGGGAGAGACAAGGTGGAGGAGCTCTCAGGAAGGTACTGGCCTACATTTGTTTTTCCAATTGGTGTGTTGTGCTGTCTACACTCTCATACACACAAACAATCACACACAGGTTAAAGTGAAAACACTCCACGCACACATATTTGCACACGGGTTACGTGGAGCTTCTGTCAGCTGAATGTGTTTCAGAAGCAGCAAAGGCAATATATCTTTGATTCGATATGGTCTGAATGTTCAAATTGGACAGACTGTCAGCAAAGTCTGCTGAATTTCAATTACTTTTCTCTTTCTACCACAGCAGCTGTCACCATAAGCCAGCAGTTTAAGTGTTCAATTTTAATTACACACGTGCGTTTGCCTGAATTTTTAATTATGCCTATCAAGTGCTGGTGGAACATTGACTGAAGAAGAGGCGAAATGAGTGCTCAAGGGGGACGGCTGTCGGCCATCTGACGAGAGGTGAGCGGCAGGCTTAGGGAAAAAAATCAAGTGCAGATTAAAAACAACAGATAAGAAACACTGAAGGTCCACAAACACCGCGTCCTTCTTTGTGCTCGAGCTGGACACAGGTGTCAAGGAAAACTGGTCCTGTGGTTTTAATCAAAATGAGAAGATCTATCTTGTTACCATCCCAGAAAAGGTGAAACAGAGGTGTATTATCTTTCTACTTTTTTCAATTAAATGTAGGTTTTGAATTTGCCCGTCAGTGTGTTTTTGTTTGTCGCTGCGATCTCTGCTGTCATGATTAAACTCTATGAAAAGCAGAAAAGAAACGAGCCTGTCATCTCCTCGCTGATTGTCACATTAACACAACAGGAACAGGCCACAATACGCTGCACCCTGCTGTACAAGAAAACACCATTCAAACGATTGCAGATGTTTACAAGAACAAGTGAATGAAGGCTGTCACTGATGACAAAGATAACATCATTACATTCTTGCAAATATTCTGCCTATGGAGCTTTAACTGGGTGTGATGGCAAATTTGAGTGAGAGAAATGGGTCAGGCCTGGCTTGCAGCAGATAAACAAGAGCACAGACATGGACTGGTGTTATAACATAAGCGAGGTTGATCTGTTCACATATGCATTTTTATACTTTACGTAAGTAAACGCATCCTCTTTTACTGAAGTGTTGGCAGCTTTACCTCCCACGCGCACACAAACAATAAGGACAAAGAATTTTAACAGCAAGACATTTTATTTAAGAAGGAGAAACACACACAATGTAACAACATTTTAAAGATTTGATAACTCTGCTGCTGTCACAGGAAGACTTTAAATGAAAAGGGCATGTAAAGCGTTCTCATTTGGTCCCGTCAAGACAAATTTGTTCTTTAGACATTAGCATCATCTGCTGAGGGGTTATTAAAGTGAAAAATACAGACAGCTGTTACTTTGGTAAGTATAGTGTTAGTACATCAATGCCATACACACCAGATTATTAACACTCTCCAAGATCTCAGTCAGATTAACCAGGGTGTAGTTGCTTGTCTGTCTAAGTTTTGTTGTCACTGCTTGACTGCATCTGCACAAACTAATGACTAATTAAAAGCCAACGAGAAGTCAAGGAGGCTCACAAATAGGGACAGACAGATGATGGATGCCTCACAATTGCATAAGTGCATTGGTCATTTAGCCAAATGAGCTAAAACGCTTTATACAAAGTCTGAGTGTTTGAAGGACACAACAGAAACAACTGACATGGCAGCGGATGCACGTAACACAGGAATAAGCACTCGACAATACCGATCGACTGACCAGTGACCCCGTCTGTTTCATGCATATTCAGCACATGGACAGCAGTGCAGACAAACAGTCGCTTGCACACTCGCAGACACGCGTTAATTTGTCGTTACTGTGGAGGCTCTCCACTGTGAGTAAAGACACTAAAGCAAATAGGTAGGGGGAGAACCATGAAAGCGTTCACATCACCATTTAAAAGAAGGGAACGTGGCTAAAGCTAAAGCTAGCCAGAGCTCAGAGCCAGCCACAAGCTTGGTGTGAGCCTCGGTATGAGCAAAGGACCAAAGCAGTTACAGGAAAGTTGTGGAGTTGAGTGAAAAATAAAAAAAGATCACTGTTCTGTTATTTGGTAAATTTATATGCAAAATGATCTAAGAAACTGACATTAGTTCTGTTTATATCAATAAAGCATTTTATTTTCCATTGGTTCAGTAACAGAAGGTCCTGTAACTCCAAACTGTAATTGGTGCATTAAAGAAAACTTAATTTTTCTATAATCTGTCAGGTGTAGTTCTTAGAAAGAAAATCAGAATTGGCAACAAACAAACAAAAACAACCTGGAATCAAAAATTGCAGTGAGTGAATCTCTAGACGATACACATATAACATTTTTTTAGATGATGACACAAATAGGTTTGTATGTGTTAGCAGAGTACCAACAAGAAACTGATATACAAGTTTTTATCATCATCATCATCATCATCATCGTTTATTTGTATAGCACTTTAAGAACACACCAGGCAGACCAAAGTGCTGAACAACACAGATCAAAACAGATCACACACAAACCATCACATGGATATATTGTATGACACTTACAGTACAGCTGTTGGCAGGGGTCCATAAGACCAAGCTGGAACGTATAGTTTCATCCTTCCCTTTAATAATCTATCCTTTCTGGTACATGACTGTACTTTAAAAAATTGTACATGCTTTCTGATAGATTATCAATATCAACCATTTTATGTCATTTTAAACACTGTAATGCACTGAAACTGATAGTGATGTACACTGATAGTGGCATAACAGCAATCCCAGTAAAACTAATGTAATCAACATGTAACCAGTAAAGCCACTGGCTCTGTTAGTAGTAAAACAGAAAAAGCTATAAGGTGTTGAGAACTGAAGACATTCTTTTTATAGTCTTATTCCACTGTTCGTTTTCTCCTCAGCAGCGTGCTTCAGTGCTACATAAAGCGATTAAGTTTCTGATTAATATCGAGCGTTGACATTTCTTTGAATCTGAGCTGGACTTCATTGAGCACAGCAAGAAAACTGAAAAGTGGGTCAGCGTCCGCAGTCACGCTTTTGGCCGCAACGCTCCTTCAGAAACGTGTGTCTGAATGAAGTGGGTCTGTTTGGCCTCGGCTACACTGCAAACACGGGGCACAAACAACAGCCTTCAGTGTCGTCATTGTTAATCGTTATCTCTCCAATCCCTGTGGCCAGCTCTCTGCTGTCTCCCCCCACCCACTCACTTCTGCTTTTCTACCTGTAAAGACGTGTTTGAAAAGAGCTGTGGCTGACCCACAAAGTCCACGAAGAGCGATCCCTCTGGTTGCAAGAAAGAAAAAAACACACGTAATTGACAGAGATTAGCCCTCACCTGCTACGGTGTGATGTAGGCTGAACTTGGGACACTGAAAACTCGACGTGTTGGAGAATGAAGCGAGCCGAGGTCGGTCTACGCATTTGCTTCACTGCATTAATATTTCAACATCAGTTAGTGATTTGGGAGTTACTGCGTTAAATACTGTACACTACTTGGTGTACTCGATTCTCTTGTTTTTAAGTTTGTTAAACACAAACTGAAACTGCAAATATATAAACAATAAACCTAAATCAAACATCAACACTGCAATTTTTTCTCTCCACAGAAATAAAAGATGCTTCTCATGTAACATCATTATTGCACTGCTCAAGAGCCACATTGGATGCAGTTGCTAGGGAAACATATATTCCCCAACGAGTTGGCAGCTGACTCCTGGAAGTTGCTGGCTCTTGCTGTGTGAACTCTGTTTCATAGAAGGAAATACACCAAAAACCTCACAGTGATTGCTTTGATTTCCACAGTTGCCCGTACTTACATGATGCTGTCTGCAAACACTCGCTAACTACTAGCAGAGCTGCAGTAAAATCTGGAAAAGTGTGGCGCACCTTTCATGTTGTCACTGCAGCTCAGAGTAGCTAGCTGCTGTTTGTAGACAAATCCGTCAGTTCCACACGAACTACAGGCGGCCAATATGCAAGCAGCCAAAGCAATTACAAGGTTTTTGCCAACCAGGAGAGGAATACAGTTTTCCCAAAGGTTCCCAGCCTGTGTGACTCGTGCTTTAGCAATTATTTTTCAAGCAACCACTCACAACTCCTTCACAGCTCCCTCACGACCGCTGGTTGCCACACACCAGTCTGTACGCCTGTGTGGCTGGGGTCTAAGTCAAATCCAAACTAGCAAACAATTTTATGCGTTTGCGGAACATGAAAGAGCGGTAAAATCCTTCTGCAGTGACGGGCTCAAATCCCACATGGACCTGTATACATTACATCATAATGTCATGTGTTTAGTACCTGAAAAAACAACCTCCTGTTAATACACTACTCTGTACGACTGTAATGCAGAGCTGTTTTCACTCATAATGGCGACCTGTGCTAAAACAACTTCCACAAACACCACATCTTGTTGGAGGGTGGGGTCCCCTTGGCCAGCAGGGGGCAAGATATCTGACTGCGGTCACAAAAGGGAACTGCCATAAAATGAAAACAGTTGTAGTATCAAGCCAGTGTAAATCTCAGTCGTCTGGTATAGGGGTGTTACAGTTCCCATGATAGATATAGACAGGTCCATCGCAGCGATAATACAACTGAAATATGTCTCCGTATCCGTGATCCCTCCACCAGGTGCACAGCTGCCGGTTCCAGCCACACGCCAAGGAGTAAAACAGTTCAGGATGCTCCATTCCGATCATGGTAAAGAAGTCTTGGTCACCCAGGTGGCCTCTAAAGCGATACTGGTCTGCTAGTTTGGCCACATTGCTGGGCTCCAGCAGCTTATTGTAAAGAGCCGAGGACCTCATAGCACCTAGGTCCAACAACATCACACCGCTGTTGAAGCCCGAGAGGCCGTCAGGAGGAGGTTCCCCAACTCTGGTCTGAGGGTTTTCCTTCCGGTACTGCCAGAAAGTGTGCCTGAGGAAAAAAGAAGAGGCGCCAGAATAAGGATCGGTCTGCATGTCGAAGTGCATTTGGGCAAAATGTGCGTAACAGTCAAAACACTTAAAAACAGAGTAGGTTGAATATGAAGGGTTGGAGGTAAGGGAAAGTTGCCTTTTTTCAGCCTGATGAATAAACCGATGACTTCATTTGAAGAAGAAACATAAGTAGTCATGACCTTTTGTTTCTTTCCCTCATGCATTTGTCAGGAAAACTATTGCTGTGGTTTATGCGTCCCTATCAAATTTAGGGAGATCAGGATTTTTATGCTGCTGCTTGTACCATTTTTATTTTTAGGGAGTGGGGGTGGGGATGAAGTGTTTGCTTCAAGAAAGTACAAAATGCTCCTTCTGTGTACTGACAGCTGGTGCAAAGATGTTTCGTGCCAACTGAAGACGAGGATGAATGGAAATGTGCTCTTACTTGCTTGCTTGTGCACACGTACACACAGATACAGCTTATTCTTAGTTTGGGCCACAGAGGAGGAAAGCTACAGTAGATGAAATAGTAACGCAGAAACAGAAAACAAAATTAACCACTCGTTTAATTTCTGCTCTGCTGACTTTTTGGATAAATAAATACATGTGGGCGGCAAAAAAATGAAAAAGAATAAATAAAAATCACACACAGTATGCATTTGTCTTTCTCTGTGTGTGTGCAGTTTGATCAAATCTTGTGGGAGCAGGAGATTCTGAGTCACACTTTCGTATTATTACTGACCTATATTTGGTAGCTGTAGCTTATCCTCACAGTTTTATAGAGTGCGGTGGTTTGTGACTGGGGACTTGGGGCCCCTGTGGAGTATTTATCATTTTAAAGACATTCAGTGTGTGTACGTGCACTGCACGATGTACGTGCACGATGCATCCAGAGTAAACATGGTGAAGTCAGGGAACATTTACTTTTCTGTTTTGCTGCTCTGAGTAAGTAAGTAAGTAAGCATGCACTGAGTAAAATACATTAAGAACAATAAATTGCATTTTCTTCAGCATCATGATGGCCAGTAATGTATGGCTTCTATCATACTAGTTACAGACATGACAAATAAGGCAACAGAACACAGTCCTTTTTTTGGACAAAAATGCATTCCAGAGTTTATGTGAAGCTAATATTAATCAAAATTTCCCTGTTCTTCGCTGTCAGCGAAGAACAAGAAACTGAGGGTAGACAGCAGGGTCAGAAGCTGGAAAACACCATGAAAGCATAGATCCATTCTGCGTTGTGTTAACGATTCGGTGGTGGCGGCGTACGCATCTTTTGATGGCTGCTTCCAGCAGAATAACGTGCCACATGTCACAAAACATCTCAAACTGGTTTCTTGAACGTGACAGTGAGTTCACTGCACTCAAATGTAGGGATGGGTACCGGTATCCGGTGCCATACCAGACCGAAAAGCAGCGCACATTTCGGTGCTTTTTTTTCCTGAGATGTCACACACTTTGGATTCCAGCCAGTCATTTTACCTTTGCAAGCGTAGTAGGCGGGCCCAGGTACGTACGTTCTTTTAGAGCAGAGCTACAGATTAAAAATGCCCAAGGCAAAGCGGCCAAAAGTCTGGCTGTACTTCACAGCAAAAGATGCAAACTCAGCAGCCTGCAACAAGTGCTTTAAAGTGATACTGTGCAAAGGAGGTAACACCTCGAATCTGATGAAACACCTGGCGACGTATAGCATTTTGTTAAAGCCGAGAAATGCGCCGTATTTGATAGCTTGCTGCGAGACCTCACACCGTGCACATCTACTGCGGGTGTGGTGCCTGTTATCGGACCCGGAGTTAGCAACATCCCCCAAAAACCCGAAGAGGAGAGTCCTGGCCCCTAGCCCTGCCAGTGTAGCAGAAATGATGAGGATGATGATGGCAGCAGCAGCCGTTCTTCTCTGCGTGAGTAGCTTAATGTTGTTCGTGTGTAATTTACGTTGAGTAGGCTAACCACATTATTACATTAATGCATGTAAGGTGAACTAGCAAACACCGTCGTAGTTACATGCGGCTGTCTTCTTGTTTGATGGCAGATACTCCCTTCACCCTGGCCAAAAAGGCTAAAATGACCAAAGAAAAAGTGGAAAACAGTTAAACATGAGAGGTTTTTGGACAAAGTTTGTGTTTTTTTCCATTGTTTAAGCACTGCTTCCAGCCAAGAGTGATGCCATAAATCCCCTATAGCTGCAAAAAAGGCTAACATTGTTATCTTTTTTACAAAAAACAGCTGAACATGAGAGGTTTTTGGACCAATTTTGTGTTCTCCATTCTTTTTTTTTTTTTTCTTTTTTTTTTGTGTCCCGTTTGGATCTTTAGCCGTCAGAATTGTTGTCTTAAGGCCAAGAAAGATGCCAAGCGGATTTATTTTACCAAGTGGATCATCATGGCCTTGCCATATTGGTCCATTTGATTGACCTTTATTATAATTATGTATTTATTTTATTTTCGGTTGCTACAAACGGGACAGACGTGACTGGGGGATAGGACAGGGAGAAAGAATGAAAGAAAGAGGGAGAGAAAGAAAACCAAAGGGGAGAAGAGACGGTGAGAAAGGGGGGAAGAAAGAAAGAAAACAAACAAAACACCTGGATCACCTGTATGGAGAAAAAAAACAGAAGAGAAAGCAAACAACAAAGAGCAACATAATAAAAACAGCACCATCACAATAAACTAGCTAGCAGTAGATAACAGTAGATACTAAATAATAAATGATATTGTGCAGCACGCAAGATAGACAGCGCACAATGTGCTTTGAGGCAGCAGCCAAGAAAGGTGTAGTCCGCGTCTGTGAACACCCGTGTGTACACCTGTGTGCACACCTGTGTGGATCAGCATGCTTGTATTCCAAAGGTTTCTCCATGTAACGATCTGCTAGGGAGTGTGGGGAGCCATAGCCCCGTCCACCAGGGTATGAAGCAGGTATGGAGGAGATCCAGGCCCCAGATATCCAGAGGCCCCAGAGTACAAGGACCCGAGGAGGACCACCAAAGGGGGGGGAACCGTGCCACCCTCCTGGGAAGAGCTGAATAGAGCCCCAAACGAGAGGTCACCCCGCAGCTACGGAGCAGAGGCCAGAGGGGGTTGCAGTGGCGTGCCCGCGGGCTCCGCCGGCAGCCAGCTGTGCCAGAGAGGACCGAGCTTCAGGGCCAGAGGCCAGAGGCCTGAGGGCATCCCACCCCCCGGAAGGAGCCCAGCCGGGCCACAGGCGCCCGGCCCCGCCAATCGGCCACCAGGAGTGAGCCGGTACATGCATGAGCGCCCATTCTTTAAGCACCGGTTCGAGCACCGTTTAAGCACCGGCGCCATTTCAAAAGTACCGGTTTGGTACTGGTATCGGATAAAACCTAAACGATACCCATCCCTACTCAAATGACCTCTACAGTCACCAGATCTCAGTCCAGCAGGGTACCTTTGGGATGTGGTGGAACAGGAAATTCACATCATGGACGTGTAGCCAACCAATCTGCAGCAACTGTGCGATACAATCATGTCAACGTGGGAGAAAAAAAAAATCTGAGGAATATTTTTAGGCACCTTGTAGAATCTATGCCACGGAATGAGTCTAACCGGGCACTGGCAAGGCATATTCCCAAGAAAAGCCCTTTAAACTTTAATGAAACGTTCCGCTCTACGTTTGGAGAAGGTTAGAAAACTGAGCAAATAATAGAGAATGGCTCTCCATGCTGTGACACAAAGACTTTCTCTGGCTTTGTACCAGCACACTCACACCACATTCACTCAAAGTGAGCAAATAAGCTCACTAGCTCAGATTAGGGCTCATACTCAGTTCACACCTCCGTCCTCTCCTGCCTTGAATTTTCACTGCCAACCTTTCAAATCAAGTGTCTCTCTCACTTGTGAAAGAATGAAAAGCAGTAGCTGGTGACAAGGGCAGTCTGTGCTGCCATCCCCTAAAAATGCATGCTTCTGCTTCTTCAGAATATGAAACAGCCTGGTGTCTGATAACTGCAAAAAATGTGCTAACCGACAGAAGGGAGTCTGGGCTGTGCAAATGAAAAGTCCGGCCCTTTTCGTCTGTAGTTCGGATACACAAAAACACATTAAAATTCCAGGATGGATGCAAAAGAGACGCTTTAATAGAAGAGATGATAAAGAGCTTAAATTTAGAATAGAGTCATTAAAAAGCATGATTAAAGTCATTTAACACCGTCACATTAAACAAGGTTTGGCAATTCTGTTGACTGAATGAAGGCATCATGGTAGACTCGCTGTTCTTGATGATGATGCTGACCGCCAGATGCAAAATCAAATTTTATTAAGATCAATGACAAAGTGTGTCAGTGTCCGTGCTACATTAGTCATTATTTCATATTAAGCATTCGGTATCATCTTACGGCAAAAAGGGGAAACATGTGGGATGCATCACACAATGGAGCCTCAAAACACAAAGCTTAAAGAGAGCAATTTCCTCGCTGCTCATTGTGTGCGCCCGTGGCTGTGACACTTATGTAAGCATGTCTCCGGGGTTTTAAAACATTACAAAGACAGCTGCAAGGGAAGAGACATGGGGCATTTCTTCCAATAATGAACTTTTCAGGGGCAGGATGTGCTCTCAGTGTGGCTGGTGGGAGGATGTATTCTCCTGCATAATGCTCGGTCCATTAGCACCAAAACGCAGTGTGAGCTGAGAGCCCTCTCTCTGCTCGGCACAGGAAAAGAGGACATGCACTCTGCCTCGCTAATAGCAAGTCTCAAAAATTTAAATATTATCAAGTCCATTAGCTAGAGGCCAATTAACAGGGCAGCATGCAGAGACAACAAACAGATAACGGATAGGCTTCTCCAATGTTCACTCAGTCTGGGTTAAATGTAATTAAATGAAAGGCTTCTTTCTTTTGGGGTGCAGTCAGTGCTACTTATTTAATTTGGATCATGCATCCTGACATTACACTGGTCATGACCTGTCGCAGCAATTGGAACAAAAACAAATCCTCAAAACAAAAAAAGAGAAAGAAAAACAATAAAAACTTGAGTCTCTGTATTTTCTATTGATCTCAGCCAGTGGCTACAGCAATATCCTCCAGAATTTCAGTGACGCAAAAGCTAACCGCTGTCAACACGTTCAAATTTCCTTTAAAAAGGAAAGAGGAGAAAAATCAATTGCAGCTCGGGGAATGTGCTTTTAACCCCCACAAACTGCAGGAGTGAGTGAGTCACATGTCAGTGCAGAGACAGACACTGAGCTTAATGTGGAAAAACTTAAGTTGATATACGATTTCTTGATATTCTGCTGCTGAATAAGCCTGTCCAGGCCCACAGGAGGACATTAGTGGGGATTCCCAGTGTTGGTAAACCACTGGGAAGAACAGAGACACCAGATTTACTGATTAGCATGCACACACAAACACTGCTTTTCCACTGATGGCACTTCTCCACCACACATGACAAGCAAGCATCTATCAAATCCCGAGAGCAAACAAAGCATTACAAACAGCATATAAATGTGGCTGTAGAAACGCATTTGCTACAGAGGAATTTAACTTTGGTTGGCTTGAGTTATTAGGGGTTAGTGGTAAGACTAATGCACAGGCATTGCAGAGAAGACGACATTAATATCACACTTGTCACCTTCAATATCACGTGCACTTGAAATCTTAATCTAGAACTTCACGTTGACAAGATTTCCTGTACTTTATCATACACAAGCACTCTGTGTACGACGTGTAAGCTATGTCTAAAGAAAAGCCTGAGAAATTGCTGGAAAAAATTGGTAAATGGTAAATGGACTGATTCTTATATAGCGCTTTTCTACTCTCACGGAGCACTCAAAGCGCTCTATACAACATGCCTCATTCACCAAATCACACCCATTCTCACAAGCACTTTATCTACACTTAGTGCTTTCTAACAACATTCATACACATTCATACTCCGATGGATGCATCGGAGAGCAAGTTGGGGTTAGTATCTTGCCCAAGGATACTTGACATGCAGACTGGAGGAGCCAGGAACCGAACCACCGACCTTCCGATCAGTAGGTGACCTGCTCTACCTCCTGTCTACAGCCACCCTAGTGAAGGGTTTAAAAATAGTGCAAAGAAAGCAAACCTGTGACTTGTTATCCTTATTTGGCTTCTTTCTAAAATTAAACACTTTCCGATTAATTGTTTTATTAGCACACAGTCTTCAAGAGCCCACAGGAAACCACCTGCCCGTGTTTGTACCAGTATAGCAGCTGCTCCTGCATGAAACTTCCCACCTGGACTTGGCTCATTGAGTCTCACTATCTCACACACACAGACATCGACACACAAGCACACACACAGTGACGTCCTGTTTTGATGCTGCGCCGGGGTGGAAAACAGTGAAGTAGTCTAAACGGACCTGGCGTGTTTGTTTTATTATCTTGGAGAAAACTGGAAAAAAATCAGCTGAGGAACAAAGAGCCTGAAAAGCGGGGCCCTTGTTTACCTGTGTATTCACTCACACACACACACACACACACACACACACACACACACACACACACAAAGCACTGACTAAATGACTAAATCAGTGTACAGAGCTTGATGTGAATCTTCACAGAAATACAATTACCCTTTGCAGAAACACAGACCTCAACAACTGTGATTGGTCAGTTTGATAGTAATATGCAGTAGTGCAGCAGTGATTAGCACAAGGCTTGTACCTTTCTGAAACAAAGTAATTATAGGCTTGCTTGCTCATTATGCTATGCAACAGCTAGTATTTCGTCAATGTATCCATGCATTTGTCAGGTTTTCCTATCACTGTCACTATCACTGTGTATACACTGAAGTCTTCTCTCCTTCATATGTTCCACTAAAAGTAACCATTTTTTTAAGATTTATTAGCGTGCAGCTCAGTTTCACTTCTGTGGGTGCAGGCACCAGTGAGTACGTTAAATACTGGCAACCCCTCATAAGTATGGCAATGCAGCTACCCATCACCCTCCTAGCAGACACACTTACTATGTTGGTTTGTTCTCAAGTTATTGCATTCACAACAGTTTCAGAAAACTTACTCTGACCTTGAGGTCGAGGTCACTGAGATTCAAACTCATGCAAGGTTTCGAATAGATGCACCTATGAGCCTTTCATTCATAAAGTTCAGAAATGCAACGGTAAGAAAGCCAATAAAGGAATGCTGAAAAGACTGAGAACCTGACCAGACATCTATTACCACATCTGCTCATTTTAACGCCTTTGTATGTTAATAAAATATAATGAGCATTTAAGGCAGTGTTTTAAAAACATGTTTGCAGAGCCGAGGAGGACGGGAGGAAAGAGATTCAATCTGGAGCGCCACATCGGAGCGCTGGATCCACGTCCAAGAGGATTTAATAAATTTCCACTGCCTAACGAGGGCACTCAGAGTTTTGTACTGTATGAATCAAACTGGCGTGTTGCTGGATTCTGAGTGTGAGTGATGAACAGTTTGTTTACTCCTGGCAGTTCTGACAGAGAGACAGGAGATAAATATAAATTGCAGGACGAGAGCACTTCTTAACAGGTGACTCATCGTGGTTCCTGCCAAATCCTCAATTATTATTCTGGCATGAGAGACTCAAAATAACATTTTCACCATAGTTGTCATAACTTGGCCTTCTAAGTCTGACCTCATAGTTATGCCACTTGCAGAATCTCATTTTAAGCCAGTTATAAATCTGACTTATAAATCGGAGCAAGTGTAAAGTCACAATCTAGGACATTCCTCTATCAGCAGGTTTGACAACACAGCTTGTAACACTGACATCATCTCATAAACTTTACAACAAACCAGATTTTAGATCGGACAGAGTATTTAGGGACAGTCCGCCAGACTTCTAAACCATTGGACTAACGTAGTAAAGGCCTGTTACCACATGTGGAGCCCTTTCCACTGTAAAAACTCTCCAAAAACTTGAATTTCTGTATACTGGTGCTTTCAAAAGGACCCCTGCTGGTTTGACTGATTGTTTTATTCCCAGTGAAAAACGCTTCTTTTTCCTTCTCCACAAAGATTTTTTTTTTTCTTGTATTTGTTTTTTAAATCGTTTTCTGAATCTTCGCTGTGAAGTGACAACAATTATTTATGAACTGTGTTATTTATTTTCAGTTCACCTGCTGTTTCTTGTGTATCTCATTGGACTGTCAATCAGTGGGTTTAGCTTTCAGATTTCAGTGTTGGTGAATTTGTCTTTTCTTCATAGTTGGAGAAAAGATAAATGACAGATTAGTACCAAGCCTTGCTGAATGGCAAAACATGCTTCTAGAAACAAATCTATTAACGTGAACCTTTAACTCGAGGTATAGTTAAGACCTGGGTAGCCGGTCTGATTGGTTCAGCTGAGGTAAAGTCCAATACACCCTTAATAAATACCAGATATGCAACAAGTGCTCGAGGTTTCAAGTCCAGATGACAATATGAAAATAATAAACTAGCAACACTACTTGGAAACGATGCAAATAAGTTAAGCGCATTAGGATGATGCTGGCACGACAGAGGTGAAATATGAATCTCTGCAGATATGAGAGCCTCATTTCCCCTCAAAGCATTTCCCCTTAAACTGTGTTTGTCTCCAGTAAATGAAGTTAATTTCTTCCATAGCTGCCAAACACATAACAGAGATGTCTTTTTTCCAAAACCCTGAAAAGGATGCAGTTTCATAAATCAAATTCAAATTAATTTCAGATTCTGCAGGAATTTCGCCTCGTGTCGATATTTCACAATCCCAGCGTTTCATTTCGCATGAAAATCCTGAAACTACAATCAGAAAGGCTGCTTAATTTCCTGTTACAGGCTGCATTGCAACTTTTTCATTTCTGCTTGTATCTGAGAAAGACACACAGCGTTTAGGTTCCTGTGAATCAGTCTGGACACCAGACCTCTGATGTTCCTTCTCACTTAGCAACTGTGAGAGACACTAACTGTGAGCATGCATGTGAGGCGCAAAAAGGCTGAAATCCATCTGGGGTCAACAAGAGCGACTGAGATTTGTACAGCGTTTCAACCTGTTATTAATATTTCATTAAAAATGTGGTATGTACACTTACACCACTTACAAACGTATGTATGCACGATCCCAATCAACTCAAGGGTTGCTTGTCACCTTCAGGGACTTTATACTTCATTTGACAGAAGAATTAGCAGATGAAGATGAACTTCCTGCTTCCTGTCTTCTCTCTCTGCTTTCTATTTCTCTCCCTTTCCCTTACTTTTTGTCAGGCCAGTGGATTAAATCATGTTAATGTCACACTATCGGTCGAAAGTGGTACTGGTGACCAAAACACATATAAAACAGACATTGATATGTATCCATATGTGTCCACATCTCCTCAGATCTGACATGGTCTGCCCACATTCAGGCTAGGCAGCGCCTGTACCACCTCCGACAACTGAGGATGTTTGGGGTTGCTTTCTGTATGACTTTATCAGTGTCTCACATTGTTGTTGAAGAGTTATGGTCCACTCCTCTTGACGTGCCATTTCAGTTCATTGAGGTTTACCTGCATTTGTTTCGCCCGTGATTTGAACCTGGGACCTCTCACAGTCTCATCTATCCAAACGAATTATTCCAGATGTCTTGTGGTCCATTTAGATGCAGCTTTGCAAACCTACGCCGTGCTGCCGTGTTGTTTTTAGCAAGAAGAAGCTTTCTTTTTGCAACCCATCCAAACAAGCCACACTTTTTTTTTCTATTTGTACTGTCATGAACATAAAGCATCATCTAACATGTTGAATGAGGCCTGTAGAGTCTGAGATGCAGCTCTGGGATTTTTGCAGTATCATGAGCATTGTGTGGTCTCACCTCGGGGTGAATTTGCTGGCACGTCCACTCCTGGGAAGGAGTGTTAAATGCTTTGCACTTGAGAATAGTCATTCTCGCTGTAGAATAATGGACGAATTGTTTGGAACTGGCCTTATGACCCTTCCCAGATTGATGAGCAGCAACAATTGCTTCTCTAACATCACTGCTGACGTCTTTCCTCACTGGCACTGTGTTAAAGACACACCTGAACGCTCCAGACCAGAAAACTGACAAAACTTCTCAATTAATCAAGTGCACTTAGCCGTTTATGACCTTCTTATATGCTCTTTGTTAAATACATATTGACACAATATAGTATATGTTGTGTGCCACTGTTAATCTGAGGTTGTAGTTATCACATCTTTAGACCTGCCAGGAACAGATGAATTTCTTTATTACATCCAGACATATAAAACCTTTGAATTGAAAGAGAGTGTAATTTTTTTTTTTTTTGTCAGACTGACACCTGAATTTTACTTTGGCACAATTTAAAAACAAAGTGAGGATGCTTTCTCGCCAAAAGTCAAAGCCCAGCAGTCGAGTCTTTCCTCATGACAGATGGTAGCCTTTGATCTAGCCTGAGCCGGAAATTATACTGACGTATTGAGCGAACACTTGAAAGCAAGAGCGCCGAAGTTAAAAGCAGAGAGCCTCACTTTTATTCATGTGCATGTCAAGATGCAGTAGCCTGGTGTCAGTCTGAAGCTTCCAACGACTGGCAGGTTCAGATTTCCCTAGTAGGTGCTCTGTAGGTCTGCACTGCTTACCTGTATACTGGCTGCATCTCTCTGGTGATCCCTATAACTGCTCCTGGAGGAAACCGGTGAAACTCCTGAAAAAGGTCCCTGATGTTGGTCCTGTACTTCAGGTCCAAGTCAAGCTGCACTATGCGCGTCAGACCTGAAATGGAAACACAGAGGACAAATGCAGAGACTAAGTTGAACAGATAATGGAAATAAATTGTCTATTTTAAAAATGATCCCAAGAAAATGTACTTCTGAGTAAAATCTCACTGAAGGATCCATTTCCGTGACCACTAGCACATCATTCAGCTTGGATAACAACATTTAGTGAGAGAACTGGCCCTTCCAGGAATACCGAGTTAGAGGAAATAAGAGCAGACACTGACAGAGGTTTTGCTCCGAGGTGGCTCGTTTGGCCTCTCTCTGTGCAATGTTAGCACTGACCTAGAAATGAGAAACGTGCACGAGAAGAAAATGTGGAGAGGAATATGACGAAACGTGAACACAGTGGCGTAGCATGCAGAGTAAATGCTTAACACTGCACCTTGTGGTCTGGGAAAGAACCTGTAATAACAGTAACCAGGATATTCGAGCCCTCATCAGTTCATTGTTTCAGCTTCCTATATTATTCTGGTTGGCATAGTGATGAAAGGATGGGAAATGCTCAGGAATGAGGCACTGTGCTCACAACATTATTATGAACTGATGAAAACTTTTGTCAACTTCGGATGTAAAGTCAACGATGAACACCTACAGGCTGTCGAGTTAACAACATCTAAAGCCGATGGACTGAAAAGATGTGGCGACTTTCTGAGATCCAGGACTTCAGAACATACTTTCTTCTCGTTTTTAAATGTCTGGTGATTGCTCCTCAGTCTTACTAATGCAGTCGTACAATGAAAGACAGTGACCTTATTTATTTAATGTTGCCTAAGTCACTAGAAAAACTCAGCTAGGTCACACATAAACATATTTAAGTGCTTCTGTCTGTTAAAACAAGTGACGTGAAAAGACGATGGCTCAGCAGTGCGGCAGCAACCTGTTTTCTGTGCTCTCCAAACAAGGAAGCTGCACATCACAATGCCCGAATGTGCTGTGGCAACACAGAGGGGCTAGGAAGCGTAATCTCTGCGTGGTCAGCGCTGTTTGTTTGTATTAACATGGCTTAACGAGCGTGAGTGTAACAGGAAGAGGGTCTTCAGTTCCTACAACATTGTAATGTGGTGGGTTTGATGTTGGACCAATAACTCAACACAAAGTCCTCTGAAGGTGAAAGCGGAGCTGCATGTTTTCAAATCAACATTTATCTTTTTACATTTTATAATGATAACACAAAGAACCCTGTTGCAGCTCCTACATTGCTATACGTCTTTATAGTATTATCTTATATTATTATCTAGAGCAGGGCGATATGACCAAAAATATTTATCACGATATACATTTGAAAATTTGCGATAACGATATGACTGACGACATAATTGACACTAGACAAAATACTTTACAACTCCACAACTTTATTAGTGCAACCCCCCCCCAAAAAAAACATCAATGTATTTTCACTTAAACAAGCAGCTGTTTTTAAGTGCATTAAAGTTATATAAAAATTTAACAGTGCAAATGCAAATTCCTTGCTGACAGTTTAACCAAAAGGCATTTCCAGTGGAAACTGGCCGACATATCCTCAGCATAACCATGTATAATATCCACAAAACTTAAGAGGTTATACCCTCACAATACGGTAATATTATGTTGAAGCACAGTACGTATCACTCCGCGAGGCTCCTGCCTACGATAGCCGTAATGCTCCGACAATCCATCAAGCGGTGCGGCTTCGTAGCTTAGCAAAGTCGTACTGAAACATTGACAGATTTTCCAGCTCCGTGTACATACAATCGTTTTGAGGTCAGTAAACACAACCAGAATTCATACATAAGGCACACGGGATTATAAGGGGCACTGTCGACTTTCAGAAAAATCAAAGGGTTGATTTTAAGTGTGCCGTATTTTCCAAACAACACGGTAATAACGACGGCCCGCTAGCATGCTCTAGCAAAAATAGTGCTTTGTTGTGTATCTGACGGACGAAAGCTAAACCAGTTCCACACCACTGAAGTTGCAGCATTTTTACAAACCAGTTCTGGTTCATCCGTTTCATTCAACGATCTACTTTCGCCCTCCACATTCTCCGTCGCCGCCATGCTTTTTCCGCCATGTGCGTATGAAAACAAAGGCACTGCGCATGTGCGTTTTACCCATATTCTATCGCGATATTTCATTTTCTTATCATTACCCAACATTATACCGGTATTACCGTGAACGGTATGATATGGCCCAGCCCTGTTATTATCTTTAATTATTTATAATTATGCTTCCATCCTGCTTTTAATTAAACAAACTATGTTCTTGTGCTGATTTGTAATTCCTTTTTTTCCTCCCCTAATTGTCGTAGTGATTGTTGTCCTCACTTAGGTCAACATCTGTTGTGTTTAAATGTGCTACACAAATAAACTTGACATGACGTCTTTTTTTCCCCCCCTACATCTAAACCTAAATGTATGGTTTATCCGACCAACATGGATTAAGTCCATGTTGGTCCCAATGGCAGCTCTTGGGAAATAAAGAAACAGATCAAACTTTACTCATCTCATTCTTCTTGCTTCCTCCACTTCCGTACCATTGATTCATTAATGCTCAGATATTTGAAGTTTACACAGCTACATTCTCACCTGAAAATATGTTAAAAGTTTTTTTGCGACCCAGAAAGAGAAATAAGAGTAATATTAAAAATAAGCAGCTGCCGCCATTGTTGGAGACTGGACTTGGCTGGGCCGCGCTATGAATACTGGGATATGGTTTTTCATTTTTGTTGTGCGGGTGGAAAATCAGGAGAAATTTTGGGAGAATGGTGGCTCCGGGAAATTTTCGTGAGGTGCACTGAAATTTGGGATTCTCCCAGAAAAATCAGGAGAGTTGGCATGTATGAGGAGCACATCATTATATACCAGCTAACCCAACTTCGGTAATCCTACAAACGTCACTGCTGTTTAGTTTTCTGTCTTCATTTATGTTGGAAGTGATAGCAGAGCTGTACGTTTGAACTGTTTCAGAAATCTCTCAGTCAGAACATGCTATATCATGTTTAGGTGGAAACTAGCGAGCTAACTTCCTGCTAACTTCTAACGCCGTTACATTTAATAAATTCTGTTTTCATGGATGCCTGGATGTTAAACTTAATTGTTACACCTGGTAAAGCAGCAACGCTGATCATTTTATTAAAGATGAAAGAATTTAGACAGTTTTTAACTCTCAGTGATGCCACAGTGTTCGTTTGACTTTGGGACCTGAAGAAGACGGAGTTTAAGGCCCAGATGACTCCGCGAGGCTCCTGACTACTGTAGCCGTAATCCTCCGACAATCCATCAGCAGTGCGACTTCATAGCTTACCAAAGTCGTACCAAAACATTTTTGACAGATTTTTTTAACAACGTGTACCACATAAAATCGGTTCGAGGTCAGTAAGCACAACCAGAATTCATACATAAGGCACACTGTCGATTTTGGAGAAAATTACAGGATTTTAAGTGTGCCTTACAGCCCCAAAAATAGGGTACTTCAAGTTTGAAAGCGGTCAGTGTACACATAAGTCAAAACTTCAATGAAACTTTTATGTGCATTTCCTTAGTTTGATTTAAAGATGAGGATGAGATTTGTTTCAATTTTTGTTGAAAACCTCTCTTAATTATTAAATTAATTAATTTCTTAAACTTGTAAGTACTAATCTCCAAGCAGACTGAAGGCATCTTTAACGGTATCTTTATATCTAAGATATGAAACATAGAAATTAAACGCACTCATATAGAAAGAGTAGGAAACTTCTACATTGTTTGTTTATTTCAATTTAATTTTCTCTACATAAATAATCTTTTGAAAAGAATCCATCCCTGTGTGATCATAATACAAAACTCTTTTTTTCCCCAAACAGGTAAACAAAAAAATATTGTTATGTGGAAAATATGTGAGTTGAGGTCAATCTGGGCCAGGTGTGTGGGTGCTGCTTTTACTTATTTACTGCAGGAATAATGTCATTAGTGTGGCTTAGAGCCTGCCTGAGGCTCTAGTCAGATCTGGTCAAACTCAGGCACAGCAACAAAACAACAGAGACACTGTTACCTAACACGATATATATTTATTTATTTTTAAAAGTAAGAAAGTGGTTCAACCTCATTAAGCTGTAATAATAGCCTTGATGTGAGTCTATTCGTATGAGACGCTGTTTTCTGCTTTTACCAAGATTCACTAGAAAATGCCACCAAAAGTACGTTTCCTGATTCAATATAAACAGTTTACTCCAAACAACGAGGTCCTACAGTCACAAACAGTAAAAATAAAATGGCAAAACAGAACAACAGAAAGCAGCTGTACTGCGTTCACAAACTTCATTAAGTCTAAGTGACAGTATTTTAGGCTTGCAAACGGCAAAACTGTAGACTTGAAACAAATTCCTGAATGTTACTCTCTGCCAGTATGATGCTAATAAGGTTAACATGTTAGCTAGATTGATGAACTCAAACCTTAACCCGTGCTGAGGATACTCAAGTCAGTTACGTGAACACAAACAGAGTTTCTGGTGTTGTTCAGTGTGATAATACAACCAGCTAGGCTCCACCTGGGTTCAATTAAGACGCCTTCAAGACACCAAACACTTCACTGAAACTGAGCAGCATTATTACAAATCAGAAAACCTGCACACATTAAAATGTGTGATTTCACTGGCAGGTAGGTATACAGACAAAACCTTAACCCTACCTTAACCCTACTAAAACTGTCATTGATATGTGTGACCCTGTGTCAGGTCTTTGCTAGATTTTTTCCCGTTTCTTAATGACATGACTTTCAGATACTGTTAATCTGGTGTAGATCATTGCCGCTTCTTTTATTCTCCCCTTGTCCAGTTTCCTCTAATTTTTTAAGGACACATTGTACAACATGCTGAGATGTGCCAGGTTTTTGCCTGAGAGCTCGTTGGGAGTTACCTTGTTGGTGCAAAAATATCAGTTTAAGCCTGTCAAACTGTGTTATCGTTTTCAATTGTTATAGATTCAACTAAAGAAATGGGGAGGAAAAGATGTGTTCTTGCAATAGGCTGCTGCCTAAAACAAAGAAAAACTGGAAAACCATCTCTCAAGACCACTTGAAAAAAATGACATCTGGCATCTTGGAAGCAAAATATAAGCAAATGAGAGGTGGCTCAAAATCGCGGTTTTCAACAAAACCGCTACTTCTTCCTGGGATTCAGTTATCATCTTTGTCACTTTTTCAAAGCGGTTCGCACATTAACAGTGTCACTTTAACCCTGTGTGGAAAACAAAAGACGAGGTCGCAGCAGAGACTCAAGTAGCAGCACGTTTACCTCTCGAGGGGACACAAAAGCACGTAACACCTTTCCCCTAAACACAACAAGTGTTTAGGAACCTTGTCATTAATTAACAGCTTTCCATTGTGCAATTTTATTTCTCGCCTATTCTCAAAGGACAGAGAATACATAGATCTGTTTTCAAGACATTTAATGACCTGCATGCTACACTTACAAGGAGAACATGCAACATGGTTTTGATGTCCTCATGAATTCTTTATGTTATGCTACTCTACTGTAGCATCAGTGTGGCGTAACCTGTACCTAAATTAATAAGAATTAACATAAGGACCTCAAAAACATTTTGCATTTCTCATATGCGCTGATGAAACATTTTCATATTCAGACTGTTTACAGGAAAGCGTAATAGTGCTGACAATTTCCTCCATGAATTCTCTTTTGAAAACAGCAACAAATCTGACAAAACGTCCATCCTTCACACTTGTGCCACTAATCAGAAGCTTCTTTGTCTGCTGCTTATCTCGCCCAGTGATGAGAGAAACAGTTACATCAAAGACTGGTGCCTAGAAAACAACCCTGCTGTAGCTTTGTGCATCACATACTCTCACCCCCACCTGTCCCAAAACTACCACATTATGCCCTTTCTAGATAAAAGCATTCTTTAAATAGAAATGTGTGACCATGTGGGCACACAGAGCAGACGTGCAACACATGGTTGATCAATAAGCGCTTTAAGGACTCGATCTCCAGCGAGATTTTATTTGTTATTTGAATTATTCGCTTTAAAGTTTGAGCAGTCTAAAAATTAGACAGTTGGACGAACAACATCTCTTAAAATTACTTAAAGGCTCATCTCGGCTCATGTCTTCAAGCTTTCACCTGAACAACTGCCATCACCAACCATCAAGCTGAACACGCTTCAGCTTCATCCCTCTTGTTCATGTTAGGGTAAATTTAAACTGGAAACGTTGAAAACATTTGAAAAATGTAAGCTGTTCTCTATTGTTGATCTCTACTGCATGCCCCATGCTGCACATCCATTGAAGTGATCCACAACAGTGCACAACAGAAGAGATCTCTGCCCACAGTCAGCACCCACACAGGAGGCACCGGTATGGACAGTAATGACAGAGCACATCCTTCCTTCCTCACTCCCCAGGGCCTCTGCAGCATGCCACGTGCATGTTAGATACCTGCCCAACCCGCTTTTTTCCAGCTGCGCACCAACAAATTAAAGAAGTGAGTGACCGAGTTTATTTAAAGCTTGGTATGCCAGAGAACTAACGCAGACTTTTCTGACATATCGTCACCCGTCAACAACAGCTTGCAGCTCTATATGTGAAACATGATCTGTTATGTACATTTCTCTCCTCAAGCAAAGGAACAAAGTAGTAACTGAGGCGACGGTTGCTGTCAGATAGGATAAGAACTAAAGGGACTAAATGGGATAAAATGTTCCACGTCTTACTTTCAGGCATGATGTGATGCATAGCTACGGACAGAAAGAAGATGGCGTCGCTGTAATAGGCTCCGGAGCCAGCGCTGAAATGCTTCTGCATGGCTTCCACAATAGGGAAGAGCTTCTGAGTCAGAGCCACGACGTCATGAAACACCACCTGCAGGAAAATATGAACAAAATTGAGTCGTGAAAGAAAGCTGGGAAAATAATATTGTTTTCAACAACTGGTGCAGCTTGAGGCCACTGTCTGCATTGGACAGGTTTAGTGAGCTCATCACCTTTAACTTCCCCCGCTTACCATGTCGGGAACTGTCTACTCAAATGTTTATGTCATACTGAAATCCATTTACAGCACACCAAGCTATTTGGACTAAATTATGACAAATACTTGAAGCAGTGAGCAATGCTGAGCTACGCACTGTGATACGGATCAGGGGTGCACGGGATATTTTCTAAGCAGAAGATCTGGACTTGAGCTAATGTGAAGTAAAGTAATGAAGAACCTGCCTATTAGCATGACCCAATGAAGTAACGCTGACTCCACTATGGAAATTCTCTGTAAACTCAAGGCTCACAAGTTCTGCTGAAATCTTTCCGTTTTGGTGATTTCAGTTCAGACGATGGCTGAAAACAGCTGCACCAGTCCACGACCCAAATTCCATTAAGTGCTGCCTTCTTATGTCCAAGTTTCCCTTCATGCTGCCTCTGCAAGCTTCAAATCCCACAACATCTTGTACAGTAGATATCTCTACAGATTAGGGCAAGAGGATTTAAAAAAAATACACTAAGTAGTGATTATCATTAAAGTGTTCTTGCAGGAGGAAAAATAAGTAAGTCGATTTGGGCTGGGCTACTTTCTGTTAAGGCCAGACACGTGTCAGTGTGGCGAAAAGAAGTCTTAACCCGTTGCAATTACCGGGACTTGTGCATTGATTACTGCAGGGTTAGACGACATGCATAGAGGTTTTTAAAGTAGAATAGTAAGCAGAGCCTTCAGATATCAGGTCCTTTTTTTCCTCTCTTTAAAAAACAAAATGAAATGGGCTCCCAGTTTGGATTTAGGAAACAACACTCTCTTACAAGATTAGACTTAAAATGATCCTCTTTGATAACGGATATAGTTAAGACTGCATCAGGTGACCCTGAACCATCCCTTAGTTATACTGCAACAGGCTTAGGAAGCTAGGGGACTTCCAACGAGCTACCAAGTGCTTCTTTACTCACCTCTTTTCTCTCTCTTTGTGTTTATACTTTTGCATTTTATCATGATTAATGATTAAATGATTCAATTAGCATTTTGGCTCTCTCTCATGATGTCCCATTAGAGGTTTCTTCCTGTTAAAAGGGAGTTTTTCCTTCCTATTGTTGCCAATTGCTTGCTCAGAGTCTCCCCTGATTGTTGGGGTTTTCTATTCTCTCTAATATTGTAGGCTCTTCACCTACAATATAAAAAGCCTTGAGGCGACTGTTGTTGTGACGATATAAATAAAACTGAAATCTTAAAGCTTCAGGCAGAACATTTCATCTGTCGATAACTTGCCGTTTTAAAGCTGAACAGAGCAAAACAAGGATAGGACTGAGCAAATAAATAATACATCCTAAGGTAGCCCTGCCCTAAAGCCTCCCCCATCATAATTTACAGTTACAATTACATTGAATACAACATGAAAGCATTGACTGAGACCTTAAATCTATCAGCATTCACTGAGGTCACAGATTAAAGGAGCTGTATGGTGTTTTTCCCACTAAAGGAATTAAAGGTTTAACTGTTTTCAACATACAGACGATATTTGAGGACCTCCCCTGTACCCTTAAAGACGAGCTCTGACACCACAGCATACATCAAAGACGTAGTTTTAGTCCATTAGTATAGTTTCTGGGTTTTCTCTCCGTTTTGGCCTCCCGTCCACACTGAGACGGCGTTTTGGCTGATGGAAACGCAGCGTTTTGAAAACGCTCTTGAAAATGCATACATTTGGAAACGGTGCTTTCGCGTGTCAGTGTGGACAGCAAAAACGCAGACTTTCTAAAACATGATGCAGTCATGTGACCAATTAAACTAAGATAGCAGAGGGCGTTATACAGGTGTTGCTTAGCCCTATTAAAGATTAATATCAGTCTGTACATACTCCAGATAGCTTTTCTTCAAATTCTTTAATTCTCACTCGCTTTTGCAACTTTGTACTTTCGTGTTAGTCGCAGCAACAACTCCACCTCATTGTTAGTCCATTTTAAAAACTCTGTGCTTTTCCGCGACATTCTGACGCGACGTTTCAAAGAGCCGGAAAGTAAATAAGCGGCAGACAGAAATGAGGCAGGTCGAATCTTCTTGCGTTTCACATGCGCAGGACTGGAACGTAAGCGTCTTTGGCTGTTTCAATGTGAACGCACAGCTCTGAAAACGACTGAAAACAATAGTGTGGACGCGGAGCGTTTTCAAATCTATCCGGGCTAGTGTGGACGTAGCCTTAGAAGGCCGAGAGGCTTTCAGGAGGTAAAGAGTTAAGGGGTTAAATGTATTGTTCAGGTGGATTTGTGAAGAAAAGGAAAGAAAAGGGTCATAAAACGTCCCAGGTAATCTATATTGGTACAGGGAAACCTTATCAATTCCCAGTGCAGGCTTATGTGAAAGTACTGAAATACTGTGTCCTGGTTTAATGAACAGTAGTTATTTTTGCAACACACCCAGTTCCAACTTTCAAAGCCCCAAAACTTCACACTGTTGTGCATGTTTATTCTGACACTCGGACTCATAAAATCTTACCTGTGGCACATAAATGGAAAGCCAAAGAGTTTTCACTTTTGTTTGACCGACAAAAACCAAGCAGAGAAACTCGAGCACATCATTCGAGCTCTGATGTTTTAAAATATCAGTTGATCGAGTAATATTAGCAGTGGACTTGAAAGGCTGGACATGTTTGGCAGCCGCCGTGTTGCTTTTGAAGGCGTGCCAGGACTGAGCAAAAGTTCCTTTTTTGACTTCTGTGGCCTGACTTGAGCAGCGCTCCCTTCAGAGAGCACAGAGCTTGAAAAGATTCGGACTTTGCGCTTACTTAATGAGCAATAACATGTTTTTGAATGAAAAGCTAGAGAAATGATGAACATATGTAACATAAACATGGAGGATGGATGCTTACAAACTGGATTTAATAATGTGGACACAAAAGTCTCTGTCAGTATGACATTAACTTCAGGAATATGAGACATTAACCTCGTCCTTGAACCTGAACTTTACAGGATAAATAGAAATCAGTGACCTCAAAAAGCCTTCTTGAGTTTTATTAAATCCATGTTATGAGTTGATCTTGTGTTTCCTAGATCCTCCTGAGCGACTTGTTATTGCCTTTTATGTCCTCTTATCAGCTGCAGAATACTAACATATTGTACAATGGCTCCGACACAAAAACACTGCCATTAGGACGCAGATATTAACATATATTAATATCACAACACTGCTTAATTCCTGTGAGCTGTTAGCACTGCATGAGACACTGCTCAAGTGAGTTCCATGAAATATGTTAGGGAGTAAAGTGCGTAACCTCTAGGCAGCGTGACTCTGCAGTCTCTCTGCTGCAAATGTCAAGTGGGTCATTTAATGTGCTGCTGCTGGGAAGCAATGTAGCCTAAAATACATACTCATCTAATCCTCGTGCTCCTTAAAGTTAAATCATTAACAGGAATGAGCCTCAAGATGAGCAGACAAGGATGTCAACACTGCCCTTGTCAGACCCCGAGGAGTCTCTGTCCCGTCTAAACTGCTGGTATACGTTTCTGCCGCTGTCTCTAAGCAGGAGAGACAGCGGCTGTACTCGCGGCGGTGACGGCAGAAGGCCGTTTTATGATTCATGATCTAGAAACATGTTTTTTTTGTTTGTTTTTTAAATCGCTGGTCTGGAATGATATTATGAGACTGATGGAAAAAAACAAAACGACTTTGAATGTATGGAGCGTGTAACTTAGATTTAAAAAAAAAACAACAACAACATAAAGCACTGTCAAGATGTGTTTACATCAGACTAAAGGTGAAGGGGTACTGCAGTACAGAAGGTACAGAAACGTCTTCATGTGAGAGCATACTGAGAGGAAACCAGGGGAGAGAGGAGCATGAAGAATACGTGGCAAGCCAGAGATGTTTGAGATAATTACAGATTTGAGGAAGAGGTGGCTGGCCTGAAAAGCTGCACAGCAGATGAACAGTATCTGAAAGTCATGTCTAAAAGGGGAAAAAACAAAGCAGAAAAGACCTGAAACAGGACCTGAGAGATGGATCTGGTGCTTAGTCGATCCATCTACTGTTTACTAAAGCCTGATCACAAACAGTCTCAGTGGAAGGGTGGCTGTCAAGAAGCCGTTTGTAATTTAAGGAACAGGAGGAAAAGGCTGGAATACGTCAAATTACACAAGAACTGGACTGAAAACCAGGAGGTCAGGAGAGGTACAACAGTGGAGCTGCATTTCAAGCGAAGGTTTTGGGGATCTTGTCAAAAAGTGATGGAATCGTGAATGCAGAAAAGTGCAGTCAGACTTTGCTCCACCATTCAAAATCATCTGTGAAGTCTCAGATTGGCAACTTCAGTTTTCAGCATGACAACGATCCCCAACACACTGCTAATGTAATAAAAGCAAACATGGAGAGAAAAACACGTCAGTCATTGATTGGCCTCCGCAGAGCACAGACCTTAACATTATTGAAGCAGTGTGGGGTCATCTTGACAGGGAACAGAACAAAGACGAACTCTGAATGTCCTTTAAGAAGCCTGGAGAACTATTCCTGAAGTCTACTTACAGAAATGGGAAGAAAACTCACCCAAGTGAGTTCAGGCTGCTTTGAAAATCGAACAAATACCAACTTTGAAGCTCATTGGAATTGTTTTTCCCTTCTATGCTGTACTTCCATGTGTGTTTGCACACGTTTCAATGAATCCATGCACCCATTTTCCTAGCCAAATATAAAGATATGAGTGGTGGCTCAAGACTTTTGCACAGAACTGGATCTCTACAGTAAGAAGGACATAGAATTGTGACAGAAATAGTAAATGCAAAAGGAAAAGAAAATACCCACAAGTCAGGTTTAGCATTTCCGCACCAACACAGAGGATCTCTTGTCTGACCAAGTCCCTGCTAATGCTTTAAGCAAATAGAACCAAAAATGTGTTTTTGACACAACATTTTTCTAATATTCATGCAGCAGTCCTCTGAGGACTTAGCTCTGCATAGTAAAACTTGTCCACTAGAAAAGTCTGAGTACGGTCTGATTGCAAAAGAATCATCTGAACGGGATCCGATCCAACCTGCAGCCACTAAACTGCCAAGATCCCAATCCGAGCAGATCCCTGACCAACCCCAGCAGGAATGCGATCAGCCTAAGATAAAAGAGCAGTGGAACATCCACAGCAGAGGTTTTATAAGATGAGACATTCCTGAGAAAGGAGGCCCTGCCTGTCGAGGAAGATCTGAAAAGGGAGATTGTAGTTTGTAAGCCAGTTTATGATGGTGTGCTCTGTGAGAAATACAAAACAGGAGAAAGTGGGTAAAATATGCATGTAACAGAAAGAGCACAAGAGGGGGGAAATAATCCTGTTTTTTGGCAGGAAGAACACAATAAGGGAGGGATATTCCCATGTGTGAGGCATCAGCTTGGCAGGAAAACACTGCCCCCCTGTGTTTCAACTGTAAATAGCAAGTACAGCCAATGTGTTTCTTAAACGGAAGGATTTTTGATTAAAAGGTCAAGTAGCTTCACAGGAAGCGCACCAGCTCTATTCAGTGATTAGTCAAGGTGTTACAAAAGTTAGACATTTCTATCAGAAGCTCCCTTTTAAAAAAAAAAAAATAAATAAATAAATCCTTCTCACTCATTCAGTGCAAAAATATAAATACCTTCCCAGAAAGTGTGTGTGGATCATGAGCATTTTGGGCTCTAAAAATAGGATCTGTTACCCACAAGAAGAATTTACATAAACATATTTTTCCCTCCCTATTAGAAATAGAGATATCTTAGAAATATAAACCAAGCTGAACACAGTTTGTCTGTCAAGTGTTTAACTGCATAAATCACTTACTCCTTTGTTTTGTTATTAACAAACTAATATGTCAAAATAAATAGATTCTTGGTCAGAAACACTAATAAATAAGTTAACGCCATTTACTGGAGTGAGTGTCGAGAAATACCTCGTATTTAAACGTTGTGTCAAGGAAAAGCTCCAGCAGCATCCTCTTGCCCAGTTCTTGGCTGGCCTGGTCACTCACAAAGTGGAGAACCAACACCTCTCCTTCCAAGAAGTGTCCGTGTTTCACCATGGACAGCATGGCCACTCGGAATTTATCCTGCAAGCTCCGGCTCTTGTCCACTTTGGTGAACATCATTAGCACGTGGTAATGTTGGTAACCAGCCTCACTGTCTGCTTTCCTGGACGTCAAAGCATCGCCGTCTTCTTCTACACCTCGCTCTTCCCATCCTTGCTCCTTTGGCTCGTCCGGGTGCGATAGCCTGGTGTCCACGGTGAGGTCTGCATCGTTTCTGTTGGTGTTGTGACTGGCCTGGGTCTGCTTGATCCTCTTTGTGGTGCTGGAGAAATTCTGCCTCTCTGAGCCAAAGTAGTAAAAAGCTACAACAGCGAGTGCAGCAGCCAGGAGAAGCACCAGCTGATAGGACCTGAATGTACTGATCCTACCCATGATTCTGGCTACTACCCTTAAGAAGCCCATACCTGCCTGCTGGCGTCATGAGAACGGGAGCGTGAGTGGGAAGATTTTCACCATTTCATGATCTTTGATTTCATAGATTTTCCACATTCTCCTGCAAGAGTAACAAAAACAAACATCTGCTTTAGTTTTAAGCTTTGGCGTGTACCATGAAACTAAATATCACCTATCAGCCAAATCTAAGTGAAGCATTATGATTGATGATCTATTCTGGCTAAGCCATTAAAAGATCTTATTTCCATGGCCTTATAAGTTCATCTTTGAATGTTTTTCCTTTTAATTTAATTCAATTTTAATTATATAGCACCAAATCACAACAACAGTCGCCTCAAGGCGCTTGAGCACTGCTATTCCAATCCTGGGATACGCAGCAAGATCCGGAGTAGAGTCCAGTGGCTAGAGGCGTTTGCTTTGGCTGTGTGTTGGGCGGCATTATTATATTTCAATAATATTAGCCCCCTGAAAAACTGACCATACCACAAACCACTGTTGTGCTTTAACTTTGTAATGCTCAAACTGAGGCTTGTCTTTCAATGTGACACAACAGTGCTGTCAGTTGAGAAAGCATCACACCAAAAACAAACAAAATCAGTTTATAATTTAGAAAAAGAATTGTTTATGCCCACAAAGCAGGAGATGGATACACAAAGTTATCACAGTGTTTTCAACTGTGAAGAAACAGAAAAGTGAGAAGTTGCATCAAAAAATTCAAAGAGAGTCACAGAGTACAGAACAAGCCTGGCAGCCTGTGAAAGGTTTCAAAGACTCTGGAAAGAAAACAAGTGAGAGATGTGTCTAAAGACCCCAGAACAACTGCCAAGGCACGAGTGAATGACTTAGCCAAGTTGGGAATTGTATTCTCAAAGAAGAAAATCCTGCAAAGGAATTGGACTGCAAGGTTGAAGATTAAGAAAAACTTGACTTCGGATGAACAGATATCCTTAAGACAGACTGAAGTGTACTAAGAATAACCCGAAGACAGATTATGCATAGTAGAAGCGTGTCAGATGAGAAGAAACTAGAGCACCGAAGTAAACATTACAGGCTGGTCTGCACAAAGCCTGTGGGTTGAACTGAAGACCAAAGTCCATGCCAAAAGACCATCAAAATCTAGAGACTCACCAAAGAGAAGAATAGGCTGGGATTGCTGAAAACTACAACACACTATTACCACCAAAAAAAGACTATTATCATCAAAGGAGCTATTAATTTTGACCCCGGTAGTTGTTTGTTAAAGTAAGATCATGTAGACATCCCAAATAAAACTAGGATGCTTGCTAAAAATTCCTTGTCCTGTTTAACAGCACTTAGGAAAATACTTAAAAAGGCAAAATCTTTCATATAGGGGCTAATAATTCTGTGCTCATCTATGCGAGTGTCTGGATTTTAACATGTTATTCTTTGGATCAGTGCATTACATAAAGAAAATAAATCAAATTAAATATTGTTGTTGGGCAAACAGTGATTATATTCAATGTAAACACCAACACTAACCCCAATGATATAAAATAAAACACAGAAGTGCATCCACTTGCCTGTCTCATGTTCTTGATCTCTATGGTTCAACCATATCAGCTTATCCAGGGAGTAAGCTGTCCTGAGATCTCCTCGGTTTAAGTGGCAGCTTCTGTCTCATTTACTAAATTGCCTCCTCACGTTTTGAAAGATAAAACTAAGACTAACACTACGGAAACCTGTTGACATCCCGCCTAAAACGGGTGCTAAGCTAGCCAGCAACGTGCCTAGATGTGGGTCGTTGAGCAGCCCCTACAGCGATGATTATTCAGCACACACATCAAGAGAGTTAATCAGGGTTTGCTTGTTAAAATTTTCGCTGTATATGCGCAAATCGCTGTCGCCTGAAAACGACTTGTGTATAATAGCATAGTTTAGGGTAAGGAGGTAAGAGAATGCACTAACATCAGATGGAGAAGCCACCAGCTAACAGCCTAGCAACAGAATCATGTGACACAACCTTAAACACACCCACCTGGTTTCAGCCGTATTCCGACTCGTGTTGCCTTTACGTGGTGTAGGAAAAAATAGAGCTATTTACTCTCTAGCGCATTTCTCTTGTTTCAGCTTTATGAAACACTATTTCGTTTATTTTACAGAACATTAGTCAAGTTTATTTATATATCACATTAAAGCACAACAGACTTTGAGAATTACCTCAAAATGTTTAATTTCGAGATAGGCATCAATACATTTGTGTGCACTACCTTAGATTCCACCTTCAAAACCAAAGTGCCAGAATTTTATTAGTAACACAGTGCAGTCCACTATGATCAATATAATTTTACTCCATCTCTTGAAAAGATCAAACGTACGGCATATATTTTTGACCCTGTGACGACTGTATATGGAGGAAAAATTCTTAAGTACGATTCTACAAACAGTACCTGAAGTATCCAAAGCAACCTCACGACAGTTTGGGCAGTGGCATTGTTGTTCTGTGCTCACTGTTGTAGGGCTGTCCGGAGGAAAAAAAAAAACTAAACAAAACAAAAAAACCAGCCACCATCTATCTTTGGGGAAGATGCTAGCTTTTGTGGTCGCCTGATGTTTTTGTAGTTGTGAACGTTTACAGTTTTTGTCTTTTCTGTTTAAGATTCGGGGACGCTGCTAGCATATAGCTAGCTCGACTATCGCACTCGCAAAAATGAATTCCAACACGCACGTAATCCAGGTGACAAACGTTTCACCGAGTACGACGTCCGAACAAATGAGGACTCTGTTTGGATTCCTCGGAACCATAGAGGAGCTCAAACTGTTCCCGCCCGAGTGAGTATTGTGAATTATGAACTGGTAAATTATCCTCTCCTCCACAATCTATGGCGGCTCACGCGGGGCTCTTGCTGAGGCCTACAGCATCGAGCAGGCCTCGCTGCACGGTAGTGCTAATGCTAATGCTCCCGCGTCTTTAGTGAACGTGGCAACGCTTGCTTCTCTCAAATTAGATATGCATGTATTTAACAATACTTCAATTCTTCATCCATACGCATCTGCTGATTATCACATTTGTCGATTAAGCAATCAAAAAATTGGTAATCGTTTGTGTAAGTCGGTTATCTAACACATACACGGTAGGCAGCTATACATCCTGTTTATCGAGTTATCTGTAATCTCTCCGTCAGAAAACAAAGTCATAAAAATATACACGGAAGAAATAAGCATGAATGGCTTAATTTTAATAATCACCAGAGTTGCTCCTAATTATTTTGATTTCAAGTGGGACTTATGTGGCAGCTTTTCGTATAAAATGAGCTGTTGATTAGCATCCTAAACCAGCGACAGTGCAAAAGAACAACTAATTATGACTCTTAATGAGCAGTGGGACATTTGGTTACACGCCTGGTTGCGCTAAATTGGAATATTTCCTTAGGTGCATGCTTTGTTTAGATCCACAGTGGACAATAATGAGCTACAGTACACACTGCACAGTGTTTTCTTACCTTAATTCTCTCTGTGTTGTGTTTTCTCTGTTGAATTACACGTGGCTACTGGACAGGTATGAAATAATCAAGAAGGTGATTTTCCGGGTAGATGTAGTTGTAACAATTTAGTAACTGTTTGAAAGTTTGATCGCCACCAGTTTTATACCAGTATTGAGTTTTATCCTCATACTGTGGTGCTAAGGAGTGCAACAGGATCAGAAATGGCTGAAGAAAAAGGTTGTGTGTCACCTCTGGATGATACTGTGTTGTACTATGCAGAGGATGCAGGGAACAAGAGTCACTCCTGTGCTTTCTTGTCCCTGTGGACACAGACTGAGTATGAAGAAGGCATGTTGTCTCCCCTTGTTTGTATTCTTTGCACAACCTATCTGTATTTTCTTCCAGTGACTCTCCCTTGCCTGTGACTTCACGTGTCTGTTTTGTAAAATTCCTTGAGGCTGAGTCCGTGGGAGTTTCCCAACACCTGACGAACACAGTCTTCGTGGACAGAGCTTTGATCGTGGTCCCTTTCGCTGAAGGTGGGTGTCTGTTTTATTCCTTTGGCTGTGGTCATCTCTGAACGTACGTCATAATGCGTAGGTGTATTTGTTAGACTTGCAAACACTAGAGACATTGAGGTTTCTGTTTTTCCTACTGCCATGAGAAAGCAGCTAAGCTTTTCAGTGCTTGGCATTTCTAGGTATGTAAAAGGGAAATGTACATTTGTGTCTGTGTCTTACAATCTAGCTGTAAACTTCTCTCTCTGTTATTTGTGTTGTGGTTTTCATAGTGGACAAGTCATTTGCAGAGAGCCCCTTCCTTGCTGGCTGAAAGTGGTCCTCTGATGCCATCAGGAGATTAGAAAAAATAATGGCACCAGGCTCGCAAGCCCCTTCTCTCTCTTGTTCTGCAGTAAAATATTAACTTTTTTTTCTCTCTGTTCAAGGCATCTTTTTTTGAAAAAAAAAAAAAAAAAAAATAGCATCACAACTGCTTAATCAAATTAGGGGATTTGGGAGGGTGCAGGGAAATCTAATGTCCTCACATGTTGAAAGGATTTTTTATATTCTCAGATACAATGTGTGTCATGTAGTAGGCATTCACCAAATAAGGGATACCCCGAGCAAGTAGAATAGTGTCAAGGCAATCCAAACATATCTGAACCATTTCTGATCCTCTGTTTATATTTTAACCTTCTGCGAATTGAAATTCGGCAGCAATGTGTTTTAAGGTTGTCTGAGATACTGTGAAAGCCATCAGATCCACAGTGACATAGCAGTAAATGCTCTGCACGTACACATAGGTGTTTCGGTTATTGGTCGATTTGATCATGTTTTTAGGATCGGCTTGGGTTGGGCTGTGATGTTTGGATCGCAAACTCTAGGCCAGTAGGTGCAAGAAAACCAGGAAAAGAGTTAGGATGAAGCTCCTGAAAACTGGTCTGATCAGCCTAATAAGAGAAAACACCTGTGTGGATGTTGAATCCATCCCCTTCAAACACACACACACAAGTCTCCAAACTGAACTGACTTTTTCTTTTTTTTTAATGTAAATTTCTTTAGCTGGAAATTTATCACACAGCTACATTAGAGGGAAAATATGAATACTGGATCAAGATTTGGGTCTGTTTCCTTTTGTTAACACTAATCAGACTTTAAACCAATAAAAGAAGAGAAAATGTTCGGGACATCCCTACACCAGCACAAAGCATGCCAAATAGAAGAACTAATCAGCTGTGCATGCTAGACTAGATTTTTGAAGGTGTTTGCCATCATCTGAGTTTTGGCCAGCGGGTGTTGTGGCAGTTAATTCTGATTTGGCTTTTGGTCATAATAAGCACAGAAACTGCCCTCGGCATTTACTTGCTTTATTTCCCAAAGCCTTGTATTACTGTTATTACTATATTATTATTATTATTATACTGTAAATTTGCATTCCAAAACTTTCACTAACACAAGAGATAATTATGGTTTTAAGCCTCTTGATGTTGCCGTAAAAATGCATTTTTATTAACTTAATTTTTTAAATTGACCCTCTCCAAACATGACTCTGAACGAGTTGAGTGAATCTCACGTTTAACAGTGGTGTTTCTTTTGTTGTTGTGTTTTACAGTTCTTTTTCCTGGTTCAGCCAGCCCTATTTACCAGGCCCCGCTGAAAATGCCACCAACAGTTTTGTCTTCTGCAGCCTTATCCTGTTTCTCAAGTGTCCTTTCTGTTGTGTGCGTGGGTGTGCGTGGGTGCATGTCTCCCCCCTCTCTCTCTCTCTCTCTCTCTCTCTCTCTCCCTCTCTCCCTCCCTCCCTCTCTCCTCCCTTCATAATGTAAAGAAACATGTCAGATTAAAAAATAGCCTGTTTTCAGATTGCACAGCCATGGATGATCATCTCATGAGATTTTTTTTTTCTGTCATTTTTACCGTTTGGTTCTCTTCAGCTTTGGGAATATTTTTCTTATCACTACCTTTGCTGCCAGTAGCCTGTAATTGTTCAGTGTAGATTATTGTTTATTTACTATATTTTTTGTGACATACTGTTGGCTAAAACCTGTCAGTACTGTATTTGATTAGCAGTACTTTACCTGGTTGTTAAGTGTTTTTTGTGGTGGGGTTGTACAAAAAAAACAAAAAGAGAGAGAACCCACCAGAAAAAGGCTAGAAAAGGTCAAATGAGTAAGCCTTTTCTGTTTTTTGTATTGGTAATGGTAAGTGATGTTGAAATGTACCCTTGTGTCTACACCCAAATCATGAACTTTGTTTTCTGTATCTCAATGTTTTTGTGTGCTTTATAGCGAAGCAGCCGGCGCGAGTCGCTTGTTCATAAAACATCTAATGAAAGTTGAGAGCACATCCCACGGGACAACTGGCTGTGCTTGCTTACGTTTGGTTCATGACTTAAAAAACAAGTACAGGTGATAAAATCTTGGCAGTGTTGACCACAGTGTGTATTGTGACTTTGAAACTTATAGCTGCTAATCCTACAATCATATTCACAACAAAGCAAAACAGCAACAACAACAACAAAAGTCAGGGATCAAGATTTACAGACAAGACAAAAAAGTGGATTTTTGTTTTTCATTCTTTTACTACAGTGTAGTTAGACTGAGGTGGCTTGTCTGCAAGTCTTGTCTGAGTGTTGTCGACGTCGTCTTTGAAGATGTACTGAGATGTTCTTGGTTTTTCCTCCAGGAGTCATTCCCGATGAATCTAAAGCTATGTCGCTGTTGGCTCCAGCCAATGCTGTGGCAGGAATGATGCCCGGTGGAGGCCTTCTTCCGACGCCGAATCCTCTGGCATCTGTGAGTTTTTACATTTTCACATAACATATCATACAATAATATTTAACTGTTATTTGATCAGGGGGAAAAAGAGATATTTTAGATGTTGATGATTTTCTAAAACTGCTCCTACCTTCTCTGCAGCCATCAATCAAAATTTAACTTGGAAATGGGCATGAATCTCCCTTATTGCAATAAACAAACACACAGCAGGCTTTTTTCTTCTTGGTGGGGATATTTGGTAACATTTATGTCTAAAAGCACAGTAATTCATTCAAACTAAACAAGCTGCTGGTGGTTCAGAGTTAGCAATGCTACTAATTGATCAGATTTAGCTACTGGACCACCGATTTTGACTAGCAGGAGCTTGGAGCCTGCTGAACACACTTTTCTCTGATCCATCACAAAGCCTTAGGCCCATTTGCAAGCACCCCTCTTCTTTCTAAAGCACAGTTCTCTGAAAATAATAAAAACAGTACATCTGAAAGTATCCTATTAAAAAAAAAAACCCTCCAAAACATTACATAAATAAAGCGTGCTATGCTTTTTACCTCTACAATATATTCTAGTGTCTATGCTCAACATTTCAGATGGGAGCGACACCATTTGGCGGTCTTGGAGCTCCTAGCATTGAGCAGATGGCTGCTATGGGAATGCCCGGACCGAACATGAACCCCCAGGTGAGGATCAGTTACCTTCATAGCGCCGTTTAAGTTCAAGCAAAAAGTTCTTAGTTCTTAAAATAATAGTAATATCCTTGTCTTCCTTTCTTTCCAGGCTCTTTCCGCAGATTTCCTGAAGCTCATGCAATCCATGGATCCCAAGTAAGAAAAGTGCAGACACAGACGGGTTGTGCAGTCCAGTCAGCATACATATTTATTTGAGCAGTGTCTAAATAATTGATGCCATTTGCAGACTGAACCTTGCAGCTGGATTGAACTTGAGTCCAGGGCTGAAGGCTGATGCATCGAATAAGGAGATTGAAGAGGCCATGAAGAGAGTCCGAGAGGCCCAGTCTCTTATTTCTGCAGCTATTGAACCAGGAAGTGAGCGCGGTTTCAAAGCATGCTTCAAATATAACTGTACCAGAAATACTTGCTTCATATAGATTACGTGTTATCGGAAATTACTTCTCAGTTTACCTGTTTATTGATGTTTAGAGAGCAGTAAGTAAATGTATAATACATGTATAACTTTGTCTTTACTGTTGCAGGTAAGAAAGATGACAAGCGCAAACATTCCCGCTCCCGTTCGCGTTCACGGCGCAGACGAACCAGATCTCGTTCAAGACACAGGTAAAGATGCGTCTATGGCAATGTGGGGTGAAGCCTTTTTAGCTTCATAATTAGTATATTTTTGAATATTAATTGTTTGTGAATGTGCTGCTGCTAATTTTGAGCAGACGTTCGAAGAGCAGATCTCGGCGTAGGTCTCATTCAAGGAGCAGGAGGAGGTCCAAGAGCCCACGGAGGAGGAGGTCCTACTCCCGGGATCGAAGCCGTCGCAGTAGATCTAGGTCAGCCGCACCGCTGTTATCCTGAGGAGCAAAATGGCTCCTGTGTTTCATTTCATTCAAAGTGTGCTTGGAGACCAGAGGTTGATCATTTCAAAATTTGTCGAAAATATTTTTGAGCTTTGTTTTTTTTAATGTTGGCAGTGGGCAGCTCCAGGTTTTGAGACTTTTCAGGCATGAAAATGTTTGGTAATGTTTTTGTTTGCTTTCACCTCGTACAGAGACAGGAGGAAGGAGGAGAAATCCAAGAAAAGATCCAAGACTCCCCCCAAAAGCTACAGCAGCGCCAGGAGGTCTCGGAGCATTAGTCGGTGAGTAGTCTTGAATACGGTGTGATAATATGATGAAATGCAGGTGAGCCTATTTACAGTGTGAAAGACCAGAAGCTCTAACTCTTCTGTAGACAGCAGAAAATCAAGAAAGTCCTGAATAAATGATGAGGATGTTTTTATGAATGTTACTTATTTTACTCCTTTGTGTGTCTCAGGAGACACAGGCGAAGTCGCAGTGCTTCTCGCTCCCCTAAGAGAAGGGTCTCCAGGTCTCCGTCCCCCAGACGGTGAGCTTTCTCCATCTGATGTACAATGAAGTTTATTTAATTTTGAGTGCCACAGTTTAAAAATATTTTTGTTATCTTTACAGCCACAAGAAAGAAAAAAAGAAGGACAAGGACCGTGAGAAGGAAAGGGACCGAGACAGAAGGGAGGACAGGGACCGCAGCAGAGACGAACGCGAACGCTCCAACAGTAAGAAAAAAAAGAGCAAAGACAAAGAACGAGATCGGGACCGCAAGTCCGACAGCGAGAAAGGAGATGTTAAGGTATGTAGAGCAGGCACTGTTTAGAGACAGGTGGCTGGATGCATTACTCTGCTCGTCATTAACGTGATTAAATGCGGCACAGGTGACTCGGGACTACGATGAGGAGGAGCAGGGTTATGACAGCGAAAAAGGAGAGGAGGAGGAGGACGAGAGGAAGAGCGACTCTGACTCCATCTCGTCCCCGAAAAGCCAGGAGGAGATGGAGAGATCTGAGGGCCAAATCCCCAAAAAGTCCAAACTGAATGGAGATGATCACCACCAGGAAGACATGGAGATGAGCGACTAAAAACGTCCAAACCAGATAGCATCGTCTTTTCACTGTCCTTTTTATATTTTTAATAAAGGCCACGATATGTCTGTGCCTGATCGCTCAAAGTTAAACAGATTTTGTCTTAACTGTAGAAACACTGCAAAGGAGGGCAGGCAGTGGGGTGTACGGAGGGGAGGGGGAGGCAGAACTTTTGTAAAGATATAAGAAACAATTACTAAAATATGAAGAACATGAAACCTGGTTTTAAATTGTCATTGCTGTACTTTTTAAAGATTTTGTTATTGGAGTTTGTTTGTCTTTCTGACAGTAGAATTCGCAGCGTTTTCCTCTAAAAACGCAGCATCTGTAAATATTTTACTGGTCAGGACCTCATTCACACTGCTCGTTGTTTGCCACTCACCGTTTTATTTTTTCCAAACGAACCGTTTTGCTTTAACTGTGTAACACACCCAGCTGTGTTTCATCTCTACTGACCTATTTACAACCCTTTATTATTGTACATTGTAGATTGAAATGTGTTGTGACAATGAAATATGTTGTCTGCAATAGAATTTCCAAAGGACACAAATAAAATTGGGGTAAACTGTCAACTTGCGCTACAAGGGTCCTTACTTTGAAAAATAATTGCTATGATGGGATTTATTCTGTGGTTATGTTCTGGGTGCCTGGCAACTGTTAACCTTCACTCAGGTGTTGTCACGTTATGGTTCAGTCCTAATCTCTACATTCATGGAGTTTGTTTCCACTGAAACCTGAGGGACAAACTATACATGCTTACTGTTGCCATGTACAGTGACTTTGCCTGAGAATTAAACAGCTCAGCGCATTGTGTGTGAATAGGTTTGCAGAGACGCATCCTTATTTAATGAAAGAAAAGTACTAAATTAGAGGCATGCATGCAGTGGTGTGGAGAAGTCATGAGCCAGCCAGTAATAAATAAATATATATATATTTATTTTATCTCAACCACTTACTTTGCAGTAGTTAGAACTGTACAGAGGGTGGGGGTGCCACAATTCATATTTGTAGATAAAGCCTTCCTCCTGCACCTATTCTTTATAAGCCCCTCCCACCTCAGGCGCAAGTGCTTGTTTGTCAAAAGTAATTTAATTCTTAAACTCTTGAAACAAAGAGTAACCCTTGAAGCGTTTTCCCCCTGAACTGGTGGGTGTCTGTTTTAGGCTGCGTATAGAACAAAATAACTGAATGTGCATCAGAAATTAGTGAGGATGGTCTCTGCCTATGCAGCTACCCTTGGAAAAACCTGGTAACTGTTCCAATGGTCATCAAACCACATCTTTATTGATATGTACTGAGGTGTCAACACTCACCATTAAGGGTACAGGACAGGTCGTCATGTTTTACTTTTTATGTCAACTTTTTCTGCTTTGAACAAAAATATTCTGAAAGGCTGCTGCGGATTCTCTTTTCTGCCCAGTCAAGCTAAAGACCAAACTTCCTATCGCAGCTCCGTTTTAGTTGAACAAAAACTGAAATATTGACTCTTTGACAACCATGTCTTGGTCCCACTGTCCAGTAAAGCGCAAAATAAAGACTTATAAACCCACAAAAGTTTTAAAAAAAAAAAAAAAAAAAAAAAAAAGGGGGAAGTGTAGGATGCCCCAGAATGAGCTCAGAATAAAAGGATACCCAGATGAGGTGTCGTATCCGTGCCATGCATGTTTTAATATGACCAAGTTAGAAAAAACACAAGAGTGCAAACATTATTAGATATGTGGCTTTTTATTTCGGTACATTTTATATGAAAATAGTGTCGCAGACTTATACAACAGTTTTTGCTGTACAACCGACATTTAGACATGGATGAATCATTTCCTACAGAAAACATGTCAAATCCAATCAGCTGAATTCGGGAAGGAGCATCAAATAAATGTAAAGCATTATGTCAGTGAAGAGGCACACTTCCACTAGCTGCGCCTGCCTGTACTATGGAATGTGAAAAGTCAAACTGCATTTGGTTATCATACTAAATATGCATATGTAAGCACGGTGTTTCAATAATTAGGATGCTGAACAACTCTGAGCCACCAGTACAATAGCAACATCCCACAGAAAGCTGTCTGTATCAACATTAAGAGCTCATGAACCATAGCAGCACCTACGAAGACTCCTTAGAGTTAAACCCTTCCTTCCTTCCTTCCTTCCTACAGACTGATTTTGAGCTTTTTCACACAGCTGACAGGTTATTGGTTCCACACATCTCCAGGGAGTAGAAAGAAAAAAATCCAACAAAACAATTAAGAGATTCTTTTTTTTCTTCTTAAAGCAACATAAGTATGTACAAAAAAAGCAACTCCCACCATTTACAAACCAACAGTCTCAAATTATGTCACATGATGCATAAAAATAAAAAAAAATTACACAACTCTTCTTTTTGCAGAGGATGTCTGAAACCCATAAACACGTAGGAATAAAAAAAAAGTAAAAGACAAATCAATAACTGAACATGTATTTATATAGTGTGCGGTGGAAATGCCTGACTTTTGTTAAGTGTAAGAAAAAAAAAGGGGCATGAATGCTGTACTTACTGATTCCCAGACACCTGCTCACTGTACAATCCCCAGAGTTCCTCTTTTAGCAGAACTGTGCAGTTGGTTACACAGTTAAAAAAAAGAACAAAACAAAACAATCTGATGAAGTAAAAAACAAAAGGCTGGGTTAGCCTAACTTACACTGCCCTGTCACTCAGAGACTTCGCAGTACCATTAAAATCTGCAGCATCGCTACCACTGCCGCCATTAAAAGTTAATATTTCAAATGCAGGTTTAAAGATTCAGCTTCACAACATGAGTCTAAGAAGTCAGCTGGAAGGCGAGTAGGTGTAGTGGATCCAAATAGTGCCTCAAATATTCACTGACTCTGTGCCAGTAAAAATCATCACTCGCTCACACACACACACACACACACACACACACACACACACACACACACACACGTTAAAAATGTGCACAGTTAAAGTGGAATTCTATGGAAAACTGATTTTTTAAGGATTTTTTTATCTACAAAAAGTACTCAGCCTCATACAAAACAAACTTCTCAAAGGATTATAAAGGCCACATTAAGAAAAAACTAATTAAATTAACCTCACATCCCAAGAATATCGTTGAGTCAAATGTCAAGCTTATTCTTGGCATTTCAAACTTACATCCAAATTAAAATAACAGACCTTTCACTTTCTTGTTTACTTAACATGGCCGTTATAATCCATTGTGTATGTATGTGTGTGTATGTATATATATGTTTTTTTTGTTTTTTTTTTTCCTTTTTCTTTTTTTAAGTAACACTTTTTTAGTAATAATTCGACCCCTTTGGACATTTACATTTCATCCTTAATCATTAAATAGGAATAGTCTAGTGTGTTCTTTAATAGAGTTCTTACACAGGCCTGTAACATAGATTAGGACATAAATTATTATATGTAATTTAATAAATGTAAGATCATAAAATAAAAAAAAAGGCTGATGATTTTTCATGAGTGTTTTGAAAAGTGAAAAATTGATCTCAAAATCAATTTCAAGTGGAATTCCTCTCCAGCGTCTCTCACAGTCACTCAGTGCTTTAACTACACATCAGTTTAAAACAGTCCCTTTATGAACATTACTTACATACTTAAATACAAAGCATCAGCTGAGCTGCTGTTTTTCGTACTCGTACTGAATATACAGAAGATTCACCTGCTGTGTTGTTTCTCATATTAACTCCAATGCCCCTTCACTGATGAGATTCTCACAGTCACCTGCGCTTCCTGCCTCGGACGCTGCATCGAATCAAATCTAAAAGGTAAAGTTCAAACCTGCGACACGAGGAGATGTCGAACAACCCGCTACCTCTGATTTAAATTTAGGTGTGTTAGGCTGTCTGGTCACCGTCTGTATTCAGAGTCGGGGCGGGCGAGGGGTAGTCGCAAAACACAGTTTTTATTCCTCGTGTTTTTTGTTTTGTTTCTTAAATTCAAAAAGTACCCTCTGTAGCATAATGTTGCCTCGTTGCTTGTTTGCGGTTCAGTGTCCAGTGTGTGAGGTTAAAGGTCGGGGAAGCGGCTAGGGTCTTCTTTATAATCATTGGGAATGCTAAAAATGGATTCATCAAACTCATCGTAGCGAAACTCCTGAAACGTCACCGTGGCCGTGATCGTAGGAAACACGGGGATGTCTGCGGGGAGCCGAGAGCACAATTATATGAATGACATGAAGAACACATCACACGAAAAAGTCATGAACATCAATCAGCAGACTACTGTTTGCAACACCATATAAAACTCTGCTTACCGAGCTTGACGGGAAAGCCAGGGGGGAGCTTCATCTGAACAAACTCCCTGAGTTTATTAAAGTGCTTGAAGGGTGCAATCACTTCCAGAACATTCAGTAACCTGAGGGACACGAGAACCCAAATCAACAAACAAAAACAAAGTCTATTTTACGAAAGCATTTAGGTCTCAATGAATGAATAATTTCCCCCTTTATCCCCACTAAACAAGCCTGAAAATACCAATAGAAAATGATGCTGCCTGCTTTTTAATAACCATCTGGAGGGCAGCTTAAATGAAGACTTACGATTCGATGCTCAGAGGGAAGTCTTGACTCATGGCTATTGTGGCTTTGAAGTTTTTCTTGCTCTCCTTGCACACCAGCTCTCTTCCTAGATGAGGAGCTCTGAGACAGAAAATTTTATCCCACGATGAAGGCAGTTCAGTCAGGAAGAGCTCACAGCTCATTAATGCAGACATGGAAAACTACCAGTGTTCTTCCAGTAACTAAAACATGTCAACCTATGTGAATATTGCATTTGGCACACGTAGAGATTCCTGCTTTATTTATTCCCAAACACTTCAGACACCTACTTTCCATTGTCAGCCGTGATGTATTCTTCCCAGGATATAGTGTTGGGTGACGGGGGGGTTAGAGATTGCCTTCTTGCTGGCTAAAAGTCAGAAAAGAGATTAAAAAAGGTCATGGTTAGGCTAAAGTGTAAAATACTGAAAGGTCACACTTAAAAACAGTGAGTGAAACTAACAAAAAAAAATGTTAAAACTGATCTAAGTTATGACATACAGATGGTTTTTGTCATTACTTTTATATCAACATTAGTGTTTACATACACATCTTTAATTTTTCCCTGCAGAGCAATGACATACACGGCACATGCCACTAGAGGGCCCCAGCGCATCACTAAGCAGTATACTTTTATGCTGACATAATTAACAGCCATCCAACAACAGCAAAGTAACTTTATATAATAAGCTAAATCAGTAATCAGTAATTACTAAAAGCGGGAATCAACCAAACTTAATCTAGAAAGTCCTAATTCAGTGATGAAAATGTTAAATCTTTAGTTAATTCAGCGGGTGAGCGTCACAAACGGTCACAGAGAAGAAGAAGAAGAAGGAGAGTTGTTGATGCTGTTGTGCCGGCCTTGAAATTAGATCCCATGTTATTGTTCATGGTTGATAACAACTGTGTGAACCAGTGATCTTAACTGAATAAACGGGAGCTGCACAGTAAACAGCCTTCAAATGTTAAGCTTTGTTGAAATTCAGCTGTAATGCTGCCGTATCAGATTCATTCACCAGATCATTTTTATCAGCTGAAGTGAGTGACTCTTCCCACGAGCAACGAAGGATCAAAGAGAACTTTCTTCAAAGGAAAGATTTTTTTTTAAAAATGAAAAATTGGAAAACGTTTGGCGCTTGGCCTTCTTGATTTAATGTTCTTCTTCGGTGTCAGTTCATATTAAGATTGGACGATCTGTTCTGGATGACTCTGAACTACGAGGTGCTTTGACAGTCTGCTATTCCTAAATATTAGCTCCTGCCAGAGTTCAGATTTTTTTAAATCACTATTAAACCAGCCGATCTCTCTTTTGTAAGCTGTGGTTGAGTACGACAACTAGGGCAGAAGAATCTGAAAACAGGTTCTGGATGATGAGACACCTCTGTGCCAAGAGATGGCTGACATAAGGTGTGCAGCCTTATTATGTGCTCTCTCACACTGTGTACCAGGCCTGGCACATTGTTGTGATGAGGACAGAGTACACACAGGCTGTGGAGACCTTGATCTGCTGGCATGCCGGACCTGCACCCCCATCATTCCACGGCACCGGGGGGGGGGGTAGCTTTCATCCGTGCGATCAATAGTGTCCAGCTCTGTTCCAAAGCCTCCCACGCTCTGCCTGTGTCCACAGACTGACTTGTTCTCTCCTGCTGTAGTAAACACCGTTGCGTCACAGCAGCTGCTTATCTCATCCACTTCCCATGTATCATTTTCCACAGGTGTGGAAGCGAGACTTTTCACATCAAAACTAAAACAAAAAATTATATCCCTTCAAACTGTTTTCCCCCACTTTAAACAAGAGCAGGCACCAATTCACATCAGCACAAAGTTCTGACAGACAACAGAGAACACTTTGATGAAACAAAGCCCAACACAGAACACAGGACGGTCAAAAACAAAACAAAAAGCCGTGAGCGTCCATTGTGTGTCGAGAGGCTTTATGTTCACAGAGTGGTTGTGTTTACGGCTTCCTCTCGAACATACTATAGTGAGGGGATGGTGGGTGAGCGATGAACAGCTTAGTAGCTTTCACCACTGGGGGGCAGTGGTAGAATTTGAATCCATGCAGAGTGGCTCAGGGGGCATTTGTTCATTCTGTCTTCAAACAAATAAAAACATCAAAGGAACATCAGTGGGGATCCAGTCAGGAATTTTTCAATAAACCATACAAAGTGGCTCGACAGGGTCTGTAGGATTTATCTTTGTATGGATACGGGGGTGAGGAGCACTGTGAGGTTTATTTTGTCTGCGAGGCTCGTGTCCTACCCCAATGTTCCAGCGGGACAGGACAGTTTCAGGATTGGACTGGTGGTTACGCTGCAGGTATAAGTAAAGACAATGTTTATCGACAAAGTGCTGGAGGTGTACAGGTGCACTCGATACACAGGTGCACTCGATACACTGCTCTATTGGTCCCAGAGAAAACTACCAAACCTTTCCCAAAGACAAGGATTCATGTTAGAACAAACTGACCCAAGTTAAAGAAAAAAACTGTAACACAAATTTAACGACTTTAACTTCACTGCTGAATGAGAACCTGTGGGAAAATGAACTAGAGGAGAAATGTAAATTAAGTACATTTCAGTGCCTATCAAACCTGCAGCACTGTATCTCCCTGTAGAAATAAAAATGGTTAAAAGAAGTATGGTGACAAACGTTTAGTGATAAAAACTGCATTTCCTGGCCCAAACCGAGTCACCCTTCACAGATTCAGATGTTAAGCACCTAACTTCAGTTTACTACCACAAACCTTTGGTCTCCACTTCCCTTTTCATAACCAAGAGGTCTTTGTTAAAATGTACTTAACTCACCTATTTAAATCTTATCAGGACCTAAAGTTTGAATTATTGGCAGCACGACCACTTTGAAGGACGCCTGGATGCCGTTACAGGCAGCTGTAGCTGGTAGCTGTCTGCTAGACTTCATGTCTCCAAATTCAAGTCACTGAACTGGACCTCCCGACTATGATTGTAGTGCTTGTGTATTTTGGCTTGATGTGCGGTTAACTTTACAGTCTGTCCAAGAAGTCTGCTGGACTCTAGCAGGATACTAGTTCATTTGATGACTGTTATTGTGTGCTGCTGCAATATAAATAAAATTGAACTGGAATGTTGCATAGCACTCCATAACTCTGTGCCTAATAATATGGATGCAGATAGCTAAGCAGCTTTTTGGCCATAGCTCATAACTTATCAATCCAACCTCTCGTCTAAATATGCTGAAGGTTGGCTCTAAAGAATCGACATGGTGATGCTATAATGCTAAAGTTAAAGCTTCAAAACAGGACTTCAACTGCACATAAAATAGGCATAGCCACAGGAAGACGGTTTTTGTTTTTTTGGTTTGTGAAGTTATCAAACAAAGACACATAACTCTTTATTCATGTCAGTGATGCTCACCTCAAAGTTCTGCTCTATGAGGTTCCCTCCTTTGCTCAGACTCTCCATGATGGCTTTGTTCCTCAAGATGTCCTCCTCGCTCAGATGCTCTCTCCTCTTCCTGGACTCGAGCACCAGGCCGTTCACAGAGTAGAAATCGGCCAGAAAGTTCCCCACGCGCTCCTGGAGATTAATAAACAGTTAGATAAGTTCCTGGGGTCATCACTGCCTCTCTGATTTATTCACCGCCTTTCCTTCCTGGTGTGGGGGTTACAACAGGAAATATGACATGTTGGCACTGGAATTTGAAATTGCCAATAAATAAAAACGATGAAGCTAAAGAAGAAAAACAGCTTTGTTATGAATTAACACTGAATAGTTTTCCACCGAACACTGCTCAAATTTCCCCGTCGGCAAAACAAGGCCATCGTCTTATTATTTATTTATTTATTTATTATTTAATAAGGACTCATAAATACACACACTTAACAACATTAGCAAAATCTGTTTATGTTTCATGTGTCTGAAAGAAAAAAAAAGGTTTTGGTATCCGTCCATATATCTGATGATCATCAAATACATGGTATCGGTCTTAAAATCTCATATCGATCAGGCTTCAGATCAGTCCTTTTAAAGGCTGCTGATGTTCTTTTCAGGTCTGTTTTTTTTTTTTAAAGAAAACAGTCAAAAACACAAAACAAAAAAACACAACAACCTAAAAATGAGATCTTGCAATCAATGTCACGTTACACACTGATATATCTGTGAAACCATAAGTAAAGTTTAATTTCATCAGCTTTCCCATTCATCCCAGTCAACTGAGTTATAAAGTACAAGAACTGGGTTCAAAAATTGACTACAGTCGTTATGTCTTAAACTTTTAAAAATCCCTGAAGGTCCACAATCAGGTACCTTCTCAATCAGAGCAGAGTTTCTAAAAGCTGACAAATGACACCCACCGTCTTGTCTTCCCTGAACAGCCAACCAGTCTGCGCCCTAGAGAACGTGATGGATTTGGTGGACAGTGTGGCGGAGTACACGTCGCTGCTCATCAGAATATCCACTTCTTCTTCTGTTTCCATCTCTGACTCCTTAAAGTGTACAATAAATAAATATAGCACATCATTATGCATCATGCATAGTGAACACTGAACAGCCACATCCTAGTGTTGGAAACAATGATGTCAGTCAGTTCCTCCAACTCTTTCTGCAGATTGCACAAGATGTTGAACTGTTGTAGTTTCCCAGAGGGTTACATCTGTTAACATTTAGATGCCCTGACCTTTGGTCTAGTGCTGTCATCAAGTCAAATATTCCTGCTAGACATAAGATATACCAAAATATGTAGGGACACTGTTATATAATTTACTTAAACACAACTAAACAACTTTAGATTTAGTTGTCTTCACTGTAGAATCACAAACGTTGCATTTTTCAAGTCAATGACAAAACTTTAAATATGCTGCTTTGTTCTTAACAGACATCACAAATTAAAGGGCCACTAGGGTTTCACACACCTCATGGTGTATCCGCTGGTAGACTTTCTGTTCATTATCCAGCACAACAAAAGACTCTGAGGGAATAGCATTGCCATTAAAGATGAAACTGAGGTCACCCCGCTGGCATTTCATGTCAGTGAAGTCTATCAGGGTTGTATCCAGTCTGCATAAACACATCGTGAACATACACAGAGGAGACAAAAGTCAGAATTATTGTGAGCTCAAGTTAACTTTTCAGGCCAGCAGCACAACAGTGTCAAAACTGTGAGCGAAGACAAAACTGTGCTCGATGTTACACTTTTGAAAGGTTGGAGACAATGTGTATGGTAATCACTGCCACGGGAGTCCAACAGCACTTTTCAAAATTTTCTTTGTGTTGTCAGAGTGGGTAGTCCTGAAATAAAGCGTGACGGCAAAGAGAATAAGTGCTCTGCTTGTGAAGAATGCGCACAAAGCGGTAGGTGCTACGGGTAGGTATGATAGGCCTGACACACCGTGGAGCTGGTATGTAAATGAACTTGCTGTGACAGTTTTTTTCCTTTCACCCGCTCCGTCTCTCGCTCTTCCTTTTTCTCCCTACAACTTTGGCATAATAAGAGGGCATTTTGAATACCAAATTAGACAGCCAGGAGCGGTTTCACAGAATAATGACAAGCTCCACATCAAGGTTACCTCATAAGGAAGAGTGAAGACGCACGCACACACACACGCACACACACACACACTTTTACAAACTCAATTCAATCCTCAAATAGACTGTGCTGATATAAACCCAAATGTAGAGGCATAGGTTTACGTGCGTGACAAAGGGGTGGCAGGATTTGTCATATATGTATGAAAATCTATGTGCATATGCTGTAAATGTGGAAGCCTGCATAGCGTTAGATTTTTGCCTGAAAGGCGCTGGAGCACAGCGGCATATATTCCTACTGTAGATTCACTGTTGAGACTGTGTCAGCATGTGTCAGGGTGTGATGAATTTCTGCTGATGCTCTTTGTAAGTGAGCTACTCAGCACAGTAGACTGTACAGTAGCTTCATCTATGAGACTGTGATTTAAAGCGAAACACAGAACACCTCTGCGCACAGAGGGATCGCTGTTCGGCTTCCTCGTACTGCTCATACTGCAGGCGCTGATTTCACACTCTAGTTAACAAAACTGAGAAACTGGAAGTAGAGAAAAGAAAGACGAGAGGATGCTGTGTACAGCAGCAGTTACAAATAAATCAACAAGCCTTAAAAACAACAAAGTGCACGAAGAGCAGGCTTTCTCTGGGAAATGTTTAATATGGCAGGGCTTGCATCTTCTGGTTTACTTTAACAGGCAGCTTGAGAAGTGACTCTTAGTTTTGAAATGTCAGAATGCTATTTCAATGAACATTTGTTGACAGGACTTGCCTGATGTTGATGCCTTGTTTGTAGATCTTGCAGGCATCTGAAGGCAGGATTCTGGAGAGCAAAGGCACTGCAACATGAAAAGATACAGTAAGGGTGTGTAAAACGTCTAAATTTAGAAAGCACATTTGAGGAAAAAAAACTGCAGATTTCAAAGCTTTGGTGGCATATAAACCTGGAAACTAGAGTGCCACATACCAGAAGTAGTTCAACAGCTAAATATTTAATAACTCAGTCCCTATCGTATTAAGTAACTGAAGGCATGATACTCTACTTGCTGCTCCAAAGTACAGAAGAATAGTTGCGCATTAAAAAAACCAACAACAGAAAATAAAGACCAGTCAATAAGCAAGATGTGCATCTGATACAAGTCTGTGTTGTTCTCTGAGCACACAAACCTTAAAAATATAATTTTCACATTAACTTTCACTATTACACCATCTCAACTGGCAAAAATATATCCTTATGTAACTATTTTACATTTTGTTACCATCACGTGTGTATTACATAACCCTATTCACCTTGTCAATAATTCACAAAGATACACTGAGTACACAGAAATCAGCCCAGGCCTACAGTCCTGGGTTTGGTCTGCAAGCTAAGCAAATGCTGATGCTTGAGCTCTAGTGAAGGCATTTCGTCTATCGCCACACACTGTGCTCCATCTGTGAGGTCCGCTGTTATGATGTTTTACCTGATGAATCTTTGATGACATGTGATTCATTTCCACAGTGGATCAAATCTGAGAAACTGTCAAAGGAGAGCAGACAGAGAAACTTGACTCACCCCAACTTTGGAAGTCCCAGTGAAGCTCCAAGTAAAAGTCTCCGAGCTGTGAACACAGATAAAGAAAAATCAATAAGGAGTAAGGCTACGTGTTTCTACTGCTGATTATTATTCCACAGATCTGATGAAAAGGCCGAAAACCCACAATGTCGGAATCTGTCTCTCAACACTCTCCAACTTCCCTACCCTCTCTGTGCCTCACAGCCACCAGATTGAAAATAAATAAATAAATAATTAAAAATACTCAAAAATAAATAGTACTCCTACTGAGTTACACCACGAGGACGATGGTTTTAGTAATGACAGAACAATTCACCCACTGTAACAATAGTGACATAGCGAGCTCTATGCAACAGAAAAATTAATTAAACCACAGACTTGGACACCATATTTGGTTTTATTTAATAAGATTATAAAAGTAGCACGCCAGCGTTTCACTTTACATGAAAGTATAACTGAGCCTCTGCTTCTTTACATAGCAAATCCCACCTCAGTACAGTCTAATTATCTTGTAAGGCTTGGATCACCGCTACGATCAGTGGTCTCAATCCACACGTCAGTAATGATGTCAGGCTGGCCGAGGATCTTCACTTCCCAGAGCTTTATAATCTCAGAGAGATGGTGACACAAGAAAATCGCCGGTCTCATCATTTCAGGGAAAATACAGCCTTCGAGGTCTGTCAAGTACTCGAGACTTTAAAACTTTTTTAAACACGATAAAACGCAGAGTTTTATTTGCTCGTGTCCTGTTCTTGATTTCCTCAGCATTACTGCACAGCTGACCAAAATCAAAATGATTAACGCCTACAGTTTGGCTACATAACTTCATGTTTAGCAATAACACCACAACAACATTGAAAAAGGTTCTTACTCTGATAAACATGTATGCCAGTCTGTCTATGTCTAAACATTTACAGAATGTATTTAAAAGTGAAATAAAAAAGGCACAAGAGACCAACAAAGCTAAAGGGATCATTTCACCCTGATCAACATGTCTGTGACTAGTTACATGTTTACAGTTTGTACACATGATGTCATACCACGCGGTCACAAGAGCATCAAGATCTTCCACTCGCACCATCTGATAATTTGCATGTATGCGTCCTTCCTGGCTCTGCATTGCAATGACAGTAATTTGTGAATGACAAACCTGAATGAGGTGTGCTGAGGCTGTGCTTGCAGAATAGATCCCAGTGAAAGGGAAAAAAAACAGGACAGAATTGAATGAGAGCACTCTGAGAGGTGAAAAGATCTGATGACCATAAAACAAGATATCCCATCAAAGGGTCAGGAGCAGCAAGGACTATCAGAGACATTATAAAAGAGAAATGGTACTCGAAAAATCCTGTGGTTTAACGGACACAGATGCAAAGCAGAGACTCACTGCAATTTCATCTGTGTAGTGGCAGGCATATCTACTTGTTACAATAAAAAAAAATGGGCTGGTTTTATTGGTTTACTGAATTAATTAGCATGACATTAGTGCTCCGGTGAGAGTCATCGATGGCGTCAGCACTCTGGAATTAGCCACTATGAAGCTGTAGAAGTATAACTTGAAGGTAAAAAGACTTTTTAAAACTTAATTTGAGCAAATGTATTTTTTTAATAGTCCATTGAGCATTTAAAATAAAGTTACGGCTCCAACTCAGTTTGTTCAGGGAAGAGGCTTCAAAATAGCGGCCAAAAAACAAAAAACAAAACAAAACAAAAAAAACCTGCCAAAGCTGGGTGCAGAGTGGCAAAACTGGCTTCTAGCAGGACTTTAGGACTACGTTACCTCTTTGAGGGCTTTCAGCAGTTTGGGCCTCTTGTCCTCCACGCTCTCCCTGGACTGTTGCTTCAGCTTCCTCAGCAGCGCTGTGACTGAGAGCGCACAGAAAGATGAGCAGAAAAACAGAAGAGAAAAAAAGTGACACACCAGCTTTTTCTATACAAAAACATATCAAAGTTTAATTTAAGGTTATTGGATGGCACATTATTTTTTGCCATGAATATTTTTTATAACCCTCTGTTTTACTGGATCTGATCCCACTGCTAAACTTAATAAATATTCTACTGTGAGTTGATCAACCATGTTTAAAAAAAAAAAAAAAAAAAAAAGTTTAACAACCATGTTTTGGCAAATTTGACCATTTTCTCCACACGCCCTGAAAGACAGGCTGTCCTTAATCATGATTACTTGAACATTTCTAAAATTAAGGGTGCTGGGCTTCACTTCCATATGAGCATCTTTCAAGACAATCTGAGTGCCTTGCAGAACATCGTCAGTTTTATTTGAAATTACAGGTGGTGATGAGACTGACAGATACTGTGCTTCTTTCATGCCCCAAAGCTAAAGTCAGGCTAAAATATCATATCATCTGTTTTTATGCTGCACAGCAAAGGGCAGACCTGCAATATTGGTAAGGTTAAAGTTTAGGGCAAGACGTTTTTAACATACAGGAAATACTGTGTGCTTAACGGTTTCTCTAAGCGAATCATGTCAACAATGAAAAAAAAAGTGCTACAGGCTACAGCAATTTTTACTGAGATTTACCAGCTTCCTGGAGCCAAATGGGGCACTCCCAGCATCATCCAACCAACCCTGATGCATAGCCTGCAGGGATCAAACCGTTCCAGGAAGTTCAAAGGGAGCAGCAATGGCAGATACAGAGCTGCCTGTTAATGAGCAACTCCTTTAACCTCCTTAACGAACTGGGGGAGAGGAACGCTCACAGGGGGCTTTTAGCCATGATGGGTCACATTAACAAGAGTTCTGCAGCACTGGCTGCAGGAGACTTGTGCAAAAGAAAACGGTTCCACACAAATTTACAACAACTATTTAGATGTTATGTGATGCTTATTAGGGAGTGGGCGCATCAGTTGCTCACTAACATAACTGTGGTGCTTTTGACGAAGCCATGAAGGGAATAAATGACAACAACTATTCCAGTGATTAAGTCATGGAAGCAGTTATGAAAAAAAAAAGGGGGGGGGGGATATCTTTGGCCACTGAGAACCCGCCCGTCCTACATTTTAATAGGACTAAAAGCAGCAGTGCCCATATGGCATAGTCATCAGCCTGACCATCTCCTGTGCCCCCCTCCATGTCCACGTGGCGAGTCAACATACACAAACATGTTGTTCATATTGTCTAACTGGTGCTCCCCATGCAGCAGCACAGAGGGGCAGAGGACTCAACGGTAAAACTAGGCCAAATGAGAGCACAGGAACGCACATGCGCCAGCCGGCACAGACACAACTACAGGATGAGGGTGTCTTTGTGGCCTGGCTGCCTAATGAGTGTAGACAAGCTCTGGATGGGGCTCCTCTTGATCCTCACCGCCTCGCAGCAGGACAAGGAAGGGAGTAAAATCTCACCATCTGGTCACAGACCACCCAGCCAACACAGACTGAGAAACCAATGCGGGCCGTTTCAACACTAAACCCAACTGACTCTCCACGCTGGCACTAATTCACCGAGATACTGATCGGGGCACTTTGCTGAGATCACTCGACTAATTAGTGCCAGCAGTTTCACCTCCACACTAATAAAAAGAGACAGAGTCAAGACAAAAACTTGCTTTTACATTACCACAAAGGGCAACTATTTAACAAGATATGCTGTGGACGGCTGCTGCTGGCAGGTCTCCAAGAATGTGGGAAAAGTTCAAAATGACACAAGCCAGAATATTAAATGGATGCTGAGGTTGACAAATTTTGCAAGCTAACTCAAACGGCCGAGTTAACTGAAGATGACATATCACATGTAGGGAGCTTGATTCAATTTAGTTTCATTTAAACGCTCTGAATCATATCAGGAAAATGTAATTTTTAGACATAACAAATAATTACAAGCTGAAACAGAACTCCGTTGTTCTTTATCACTGCAGCCTGTGCTGTCATATTTTATATGCACAATAATTTTGCTCTACATTAATTTGTCAGTGAGGTTATAGTGAGGCTATAAACAAACCTTTGTTTGCAAATAAGTTACAAGCTAAAATCAAACCATGGCAGCTTTTAATTAATAAATAAGACAATGAAATTTAAGAATTTGTGTGCTTTGCTATGGCCTTAATTTAAAAAAAAAAAAAAAAACCTTTTCTTCCTTGTAATGCCACACATATCACCCGAAAAAGCAAAATGTAAAATATCATTCAGTCAGTCAGTCAAGATAATAATATTCAGAAATAAAAATCTATCCAATTGAAAATGTTCAGATATGCTGGTGATAGTGTTGCTGTTGGTGTCTTTACTTTTACAGGAATTCTAACCCTGACTCTTCTGCACAGGTTGGAGGAGTAATATAAATCTCCTCCTTTGTTACTGAATGCTGCCTTGTTTTGATTTACACATGCACTATAACAGGTCTTTCAGGTCAGTCTGTGGAAATTGTTAATAGCATATACTGCAGCATATACTGCAACATATACTGATAAGAAGATGAATTTTATGGATAATGATGATTCTATCTACAAGACAGCCAGTTAGTGATTATTTGTTAGAAAGAAGGGAGGAGCCTTTGTATTTAGCCAAAACATTCTGGAAAGATTTCATAATGTTCAATATATCAGTCTGGTATGGTAACCTGACTGTGGAAAGAGAAAAAAAACAAATGGACGTCAGAGCAATGGGAGAATCAAAAAATAAATAAAAAAATCATTGGTTGAGAACAAATCTAATGAGATAAGCTCTTCCGTCTTAAGGAAAACCCGGTCACTGTTGATTTTATTCTGATGTTGAACTTATGCCCTCAGGGTGATTTAATAGTCAGGGATTATTTCAGCCAAAAGCAATTCGTATACAGAAAAATAAGACGCTGTGATGTATTTCTATTCTGTATGTATGAATGCTGCTGATTGTTGGCACTATTTCTATTATGAAGTGATCTTGTGTATGTATGACTTGATGAACCATGAGTTATTCTAATTCTAATCTATTCTAATGCCTTAATCATGGATATTTATAAATGACTCCTAATAGCTCTATAAATTTTGAATACAGGAAGAAACCAAGTGAGAAAAATCTAAACTCAAGCTTATTACAAAGACACAGAAAGAGAAAAGGATCTTCTTAAGCCAAACTTCTTCAACTTAAACTTTTCTTGCCAAGTCTGGTTGTTTATTCAGGCTAGTGAGACCATTACTGCCTGACACCCACATGAAAAAGCAGCTCCCTGCCTAACATACAGTAATATGACTGAAACTTTCTTTGAACAAGTCCCTGAAGCTGACAACACAGCTGTGTGGCAGAGAGGCGAGCGAGGACTGAAATAGCTCTTTCTGAACCAAACACATGACAAAAACTATTTCTGAGCCACATTTTGTCTCCTCGTTCAAACGGAAAGCCACACACCCGGGTAACAAACGCACTGTGTCGCAACAACCGCACAACAGACATCAATAGTAATTTGTCACTTCTTCAACTAAAAATAACAATTAATCACATTCAACCAAATGTTTCCTTAGAAAAGAAAGAATTTATGTAATACAACTTGTGAAAAACTACTAAAAACCAGATTTCAGAAACAAAATGTTATCCTGTTCTCAGCACTATCCAGACCTTGATGTTTGCCTCACTGCAAAACAAACAAAAGTTCCCAGGTCTCCACTTCCTTCTCAAAGTCGTGACAAACGCTGAGTCAGCTCACACTGAACAGAGCTTTGCTAAGCCTGTGAAAAACATTTATTGCACTATACAGAGAAAAAAAAATTATAAGTTCCCTTCAGCACCTTTCTCCTCTATATCATCATGACAGCCAAGTAAAGTTTTAGATATCACATTCCAAGTGAGAATTTTTTTTTTAAATATATATTTTTTATTGTGTGTGGAGTCAGCTTTTTGTAGCTGTCACAGCAGTGGCCAATGCCCTGCACTCTTGGATTAGCATTAAAAGACCTCAGGCAGGCAGAGTTAAACAGTCCTCTGTGCCTACATATTTTTGATTCAGTGTGAAAGAAGCTGAAGTCTCTCTCGGCTCTCCGAGCCTGTCAGTTGATTCAGGTGATCAGCACGCTGACCTGACCCAGGAGTTTAAAATCCTGCCGAGTTTTGTGTTTCCCTGAGTGCTGTTCTATAGAGAGTTGGACTAAAGCCTCGCTGCACGTGTACAGGGGAAATGAATGTTAACTGCACCAGCAGGGAAAAAAAAGGGAGCAGAGAATAGAGAGCTACACCTTTCTTTAAAACCTTACTGCAACATGTACCTGCATGGTCACCTGCACAAGAAACCTGCCAGCTGTAAGATGAAATATCATTAGAGTTCATTAGAGGTTTCAGTCAACACACATACTTTGAGTCAGTTCATTAGAGGAAGCAGTCGATGGAGGAACTTAAAGCTGCTTCCGTTTATGACGTAACATTGGTGCAAAGTGGCTGTGTGGATACATGAATGAAAGAGCAAGCTCTTTCATTCATGTATCAACATGTACTAGGTTAGCAAAGTCATTTTTTAACTGGAACTTATTAACTTATATGTAAAATCCGAATGCTGTACTTGAGATGTTCCAATAGCTGAGAATGAAGTGGACCTATCAGCACCTAACCTGGTAGTTCTGTAGCAGTAGTGAAGGGTTGTAAAATAGTTTTAATGCATTCACCACAGCTACAGACCCCACCACAGTGAACAAACCTCAAGCCTTCCTGTTTCTGGCATCAAAAGCTCTAAATAGACTGCAGGTGAAATTCTCACTAGCAGAGCACTACTAGCAAAACTGTAACAGCTGTCGTTCAATCCATTCTCAATCAGTCATTACAAAAAATCTAACGTGACTTTTTGTACAGTGCCACAGGTACTCGTGACAGTGAAATAATACAAAACATTCTCACTGTTTCAAAACAAACTTTTGGGCCATTATGAAACGTGGGACAAAAACACGTGTGATATGGGCTTGAGCATAATCAGCCTATCAGGACTGAGGGAAATATCTAATGAATTGCTTTTCACTGGAATACAAAAGCCAGAGGGCCTTGAGGAATGCCCCCCTCTCTGAGGGACAAAAGAGCCAGGCCGGTGTGGTGGCCTCACTGCGAGGCGGCCGCGTGGAAGAATGTGCAGAGCCGTTTGTTGATTTGTATCTGTTGATGAAAACTTCTCTCTCGCCTTCTCCCACTGGTGCAAGCCTGATGCCTCGCTTTAGTAAACGAGTTCACTGACCAACATCAGTTTCAAACCTCTGCGTGAGTGTTTTATCGAGCAATGCCAGCTACTCAGAGATACTTACTCATCTGTCGGTCTCCGTAGCTAATGGCCTCGGCGAGGGGGCTCCATCCCTGAGCGTTCTTCACCTTCACTGGTGCATTGTGGGCCAGCAGCAGATGGGCACACTCTGCAAGGAGGACAGTTAATCACTAAACACCAAAAGACAAACAGAAGGACAAACTGAAAACCCAAAAAGCCATAAGGAATGTGCCTAACACACGACTCACTAGCAGTACCACAGACCTAATAGTTTTCAGTTTGGCATCTTGACTTGACAACGGCCTGAAGGATGATTTCCTGACCAGAAATAGTCTGAAAATGTGACAGCACCCAAACTTCATAGTCATAGATATTAGGAAATTAATGTTCTAGTAACTTATGATAAAAATACACAGAAGTAAAAGGTGCTTTGGGGTATGTTTTGTTTTTTTATGTGTCTTCATTTGACATCCGATTAATATGAAGCAAACACATAATACAATATATGCTGAAACAAATAACAATAAATAAAAACAATAAAAACTTTAAAAAAAAAACTACATTGATATTTTTTATGGTGACTGCTTAATACACAGAAGAAAAACCCTGCGTCCAGCTCTAATTATGTGTTCGATTTTCAAACCACAGAGGAACCAAACAAAAATGAGATGCAAAGTTAAACAGCTTTACTTCTCCTGTTCTGCAAGTTTTATCTGATGTGTTTACTTCAAACTGACTACTCTGCTGTACAGGTGTCATCTGTTACATAGAGCACATTTCTCACAATGTATCCAGGGTGTCCAGAGGGCTAGTTTGTGTATAGAACTTTAACCAAAAAGCCATATGGGACCTACAATTATGCAAGACTTGGAATCTTTCCTTCTTTTTTTTTTTATCCTGCATTGCTTTAAATTAACGAAGGATTCTTAGAAACTAAATTTTGAGCAATAGGAAAAGACATCCCTTGGTACTATGTAGTCACCCTCCGAGCTGTGCTTGAATTCTAACACCTGGAAAACAGCCAAAGAGCTTCGTCTCTTTTCTATGGTGAGATCAGCAGTAAGTGCAGCACAAAATCCCTCCGCTCTCCGGGCAGCGTGTCAACAAACTACAGCCAGCCAAAACTGAAGCCTGTTGTTCTGGCTCAGCTGTCAGTTTTGTTGTGACATCACTCATTATAATGTTGGCATCTGTACAGCTCTGTCCCAGCACTGGCCCGAAAAGTCACAGTCCTACAAATGCTAAGCAGGGGCTAAGTGCTAACGGTCCGCTGCTGAGTGCATATGTGGGGCCTTTGCTTGTTGGAGCCGGAAGTTATATTTGCTCGACCGGTCTTTTTAGTCATGGGTGTATCACGTGAACTCATTCAAATCCTCCTGACTTGTTTTTCTGCATAGATAATAACAGCTATCAAATACATCACAAAACACATGCACCATATACATACTCCCCATGTTTCATTAATGAGAAAGAGGCCAGGGTAACACAAAGTCTTAATGACGAGGGCAATACAATCTGAAACTCTTCCTTATTAGACGCATTAACCACACAACAAAGAGAAGCACGTCTCTCCCAGGAGTGTAGTTACAGAAATAAAAAGGGCAAGATGTGACATCAACCAGTTCAAACAGTTACGCTACATTCTCCTCATAAGCAATTAACAGCAACACCAGTTGTGTATAGTACAGCAGACATCAAGATGGGAGCATGGCAAAGAAAATCGAGATGAACAGAGATGCAGCGCTGGGAAGTCATTATGGTCACACCAGTGATGCAGAGTTTCAAAGACTTGGCTCATTACTGGCTTTAATGGATTTTCTTGGTAAATTTCTGCTTGATGCCGAATGCTGTCCAAAAGCTGACCACTTCAAAAAGATTGACTAATACTGTTCATATCGCATGCTTGAATTAATTAAAATAGCTGCATTGGTAACAGGAAGACAGCTGAAAAGTGAATGAATAATGCAACATTACAGCAAACCCCAGTCTTTACATGTTAGTTCAAACTGTCACTCAGCTCCGGGACTCAGTCGCTGATAACAGAAGTTGATATGGAGGCAACACAGGCAAACAAACGGACAAGAGCATGCTTTCTGATGTAAGCTTTGCATTTCCTCAAGGCTTTGACCTATATATCCCTCTGCTAAATCCAACGATTGTGTAATGATAACGACAACATTTAGCAGACATGCATTATATAACCACGAGGAGAACAGCCAGGCCGTGTGTCCTGAGCCCCACACCTTCAAGCTTCTGGTCTGAGTTTTGTGCTTCAGATGCAATAAGCAGTGTATAGTGCAGCATCATGGATACACTTTTGTTTTAAAGACACACAACACTTGAGTTCTATGTCAGTTGTTTATGATGTGAATTAAATGCAGAAACTAAGTTAATCGCCTCGCACTTTAAGATAAAAATTACAAACAGTTGCTTTTTGAGGATCGACTGATACATTTCCATTACCTGTGAGGTAAGCGGGACATCACAGCACAATTGTAGCTACATCATGTTGAGATAATGAAGGCTTTTTGTATCAAATGTGATGGGATACAACACTAACAGCAAAGACACGTGGCTATTCCACTGACTAAAGTGTTTGTTTAAACTTGAACATCCAGGCAAACATTTGTAATTCCAGGTTCAAGCACTTGTCTCCTGTTTGCTCTTATTGGTGGAATAATAGCATTTGTGACGCATTCAAGTTGTTACCAACAGTTAAGTAAAGACTGAGCTATGATATTGAGCCATGGCTGTAGATGAAATGGCTTCAAACAGCAGCAAATGAGGATCGGTTTAAAAGCAGGTCCGGATGAAGGTGGCATGTGCCTGTGTGTGGCAGGCCACCATTTGGTTTCAAGGACAGTTTCATAATCAACCATCAAACATTTTCTCAGAAAGACACACACAGCAACATGGCAGCTACATCCACAGAGGCACTTTCAGAGATATCAAAGACTTGCATTTCTCTCAGGAATGAGTAACAAGTCAAACTTTTAAAACAGCCGAGAGTTCCGTTTTCTTATCGTAACAAAGTAACATGCAGGACCTTTTTAGTCGATTTACACATTGTCATGGACATGGTGCTCAGGTGGAGACAAACAGATACTGTTTTATCTTTCACTGGTCACTACAGAGTCAAGGACACAGACAGACATACACACCCACACACCTTTTTTATTTCCTTTGGCTCTCTCCAAAAGTATCTTACCTGATAATTCTGTGACCTGAACATCAGATTTTTCCACGAGATTCCTAACAAATTAAATTTTAATACAATAATGTTTTGATTAGTATTTAGTTATCAGAAGTAGTTTAACTAAATTAAAGCATAACTGATTTATTTTAGTGTTTTCTGTCCATCATTCAAGAATTTTCACTTCCGAATTCATTTTTATCAGAGTGTCCAAAAACTCTCCGAAAAGCCTGCAGTTGATCCAAAATGCTGCAGCAGACTAGAAAGAGAGAGGATATTTGACCCATACGGCTTCTCTTCATAGGCTCCCTCTTAAATCCAGAATCAAATTTAAAATCCTTCTCACAAGATACAAGGTCTTGAATAATCAGGCCCCATCCTATCTTAAAAACCTCACAGCACCATACCCACCCAATCATGCACTTTGCTCAAAGACTGCTAGTTTATTTGGTTGGTGGTTCCTAGGATATTTAAAAGCAGGCCCCTCTCAAATGGTAAACTCTGAGCACATAAAGAGCTTTATACAACTTACCTCATTCACCCACTCATACAAGCACTTTTTTTCTATGCTTTTTCTATGTAAGTGCTTTCTAACATTCACAAATATTCATACTCTGATTAATGCATCGGAGTTAGTATCTTGTCCAAGGATATTTGGTATGCAGCCAAGGATCAAACCACCAACCTTCTGATTAGCAGATGACCTGCTATCTCCCCTAAGCTACAGCCTCTCCTGTGGAAGCATCTCCCAGTTTGGATTAAAGACAGAAACTTTCTCTACTTTTAAGATTAGGCTTAAAACTTTCCTTTTTTGATAAAGCATAGAGTTAGGACTGGATCAGTTGACCCTGAATCCTCCCTTAGTTATGCTGCAATAGGCCTAGGGTGCTGTGGGCTTTCCATGATGGCTGTTTCTTCTTCACTCACTATGAGCTTACACACACCATTTTGCATTTCATCCTTAGTTATTGTGAATCTCTTCCACTGGATCTCTTCCACAGTGTGTTTTTGTCCTGCCTTCCTCCATCACTCCCAACCTACTGGTTCTGCTGGAGGGTTCTTCCCGTTTCTTCTTCCCACTGTTGCCAAGTACTTGATCAAAAGAGGTTGTTTTCTGTGTATTACAGTCTCTACCTTGGAATATAAGAGCATCTTGAGGTGACTGCTGTGGTAATTTGGCGCTATATAAATAAAATTGAATTTTATATAACCATGATCAAATCATGACAAATTTGGGATCACTTATCCCAATTTGGGCAGCATAGCTTCTATACAAAATGGCTATAATGTACTGCTGTGTGTGTATTTAGTGTTTTAAATATAAACAAAGTTAGCTAACTGGATAAAATGACATTTAGGCTGCTTGTTATTAGCCACCGTTTGCTGTCTTGTTCGATCTAATATGCACTTGTGTGAGCACTGATAAAGGAAAACTCCCTGTGGGCTGCTGGGCTGATTGCACGTGCATCTGCTGCACAGACGTCCTGCTTGAGTCGCATTCAACTCATTAGTGAGGGAGCAGGATGGTGATGTAAAGCACTTATCTAATGCTACTTGCTGTGCACTGGCTACAGATGGGGCTTCTGTTGACAGTATCTGATTGCTGTTAAAGCTCCCTACCTTCACCCTACAGTTTTGATTAAGTCTGAGTACATTTTAAATGTTGATCTGGCGCTTTTTTTTTTTAACCATTATTTACATACTCAGCAACATTTGCAATAGTGGATTTGAGTCAAACAGGAAATTTTTTCTTTTCCTGTTTGACTCAAATGCACTATTTTAATCAAAATCTTAAAATGTGCATGTGTGTGCCACTTTAGAGTATTTTTTTCCAGCCAGGGTGGCCCACTAATGTCAAACACTCACTGGAACTGTATCTTTCAAAGCCATTTTTAGAATCTCACCATTTTATCTTTCATTCACACCCATTGGACAAATGAAACAAAAAAGAAAAAAGAAAGAAAGAAAAAAGAAACAAAGAGGTTTCTTTCCAGGCACATGACAGGAAGCAGAATCCAGACAAACTGTCTTACTCCTCTGACAATGATGTCAGCTTTCAGGACTGCATTATGCTCTGCTTTGGATTTTCTTCGTCTTTTACGTTAGATATTCCACCTGTGCAACTATTCCGGTCATGCAAACGATCAGACAGTAGACTGCTGATATGCACAACTGTCATTACCACAATGGTGGACATATATGCAGAAAAGCCAGAAACAAAGAGAGCCTTGTCCTCTGCATCCCAACAGGCCAGCCACACCCAGGCTGTGATCTCATGCTGTAGCCTTCAGCCCGTCTGGCCTGAGCATCCCTAGAGGACCAGGCAGCAGCTCAGGCAAGAGACAGGCAACCTCATTAGCAAAATCAATTCCATGGCGTCCCGTCCACGACAACACTTCGGTACTCTGCTATCTGAATTACCAGTAGGTAGTGGCAGAGCCATCACACTGACAGAAATTGAGCTGTGCGAATGTGAAATCAATCGAAACCGGTGCTTCAGTGACAAACACCACAAATGACAATGTGCAGCACGGGTAACCCTATGCCTGAATGGTTGATCAGGAGCTGACTGCAAAAAAGGCTAAATTAATTTTTCAGAAGCATGTTCTGATGTTTCCTTGTCATATTAAAATGCAGGCACTGAGTCTCGAAGGGACAGCGTTTTAATGTTTTATGTGGATGCTTTCAGTCCAGCCAGAGCAATTCATTCTAAAAACAAACTCATGTAAGATTCCTACATTGCCTTGATACATCATGACATATTCATTATATACTCTTAACTCACAGTTATTCTAAGACGCCCAGATCTCACTAATGTGCAATTTGTTATATGTTCAACATTCTGAGAAAATACACATTGTTGTAGCCTCTGAAACACGTTCACCTCTTTTTCACAAGCTAATTCGAACCAATCAGAAAACCAAAGTAACCTCTTTGGTGCGAGAGACACTGGCAGGTAACTAAAAATAACAGACTAAGCAAATATTATAGGCACTGAAAATTACATCGCTTTTCTCAACTAATTACCTCCTGTGCCAGCTTCAAAGTTAAAGTCTTTCGAGCCAGCAGTGTTACATCAATCAGAATGAGACTTTAACTACTGAGAAGGGCCTAATTCTTGCACTATCATCATTATCCAGTACTCACTGATTAAATATGATCTGATAATCCTTTGTGAATCTATAAAGTTGGGGAGAAAAGAAAACTCGCTCTTAACAGATAAAGAAGGAAAGGTCTCTTGTTCCATCGTGATTTTGACCAGGAGAAAATCCATTAACACAACCTCTTTATTCATGCATGAGCATCTTGCCTTCTGGGATCTATGTGGTGATCTGTGACAAATGTCTGGTGGTGCTTAGCCTGGCAAATGCACACACAAAGGGAGGGAAATAAACTGAAACACACACACAAACAAAAGATGTACGGGCCTACAGAGAGGCGTGTTTAAAAAGCCACGGAGACAAGGAGAGAAACCAAAATAAAGCACGTGGAGGTGAATGTTTCAACACTACTCACCTTTATGTCCCATCATAACAGCAAGATGCAGCGGTGTGTTTCCTGAAGAAAGGGGGGAAAAAAACAGAATTTGTGTACTGCATTTAAGAATAACAAAAACAAGCGAGAGACTTCGAAGAGCATTTTGCCTTTAGGGCTGTCACAGCTGGAGTGAATTAGATGTTTAATCTGGGAGGCAGCCTTTGCTAAACTCCAAATGATATGGTAAGTCTGTGCTCACTGTGCCTTCTCCTACCATGATGGCAATACCACTGATTACTACCCAACTGCACCACAAAGCAAGCTACATTTCAGAGGCAGGCACATGGCCTGCTAACAGACACAATGTGTTACATGGTAATCATTCAAGAGAGAAATGATATTTGTGGCAGGTGTGCAAAAGCCTCTACCTACTATCTTGCCAAACTGTAGGACCAGCTCCTTCAGGCTTTCTCTTACAGAGGAAGACAGAGGTAGGCACGCATCCAAAAACAACGTGGGGCAAATATGGGGAAATGTGCCAAAGCTGGGGTTCAGCTAAAAATCACAAGGGACACTGTGATGAACAGCAGAAAGATTTGTTTTCTGTGTGTATGAGGATGTGAGGTCTGAGTTCACTTGCAGCCACCACTGGTGGCACCTTTCCATGTAGACAGTTTCAAATAAACCACTGATATTTTTAAAGCACCAATCCAAAGTCAGCTGACGTAAATGAAGTTTAATCTGTAAACAAGCTGCATTTTAACTCGTCAATAATGCAGTGTTACGAAATTATTGTCTGGATTCACTGGGACTATTTCCTCCCTCCCACAAGCAAGTGGAAAACAATTGTTTAAAAGGTATTTCTTTAAGCAACAAGTTTTCTGGAAAAAAAAAATCATAACAAAACAGCAAAGTGAATGGATGAAATATAATAGTGTTAATATACATATCAAACAAAGCCTGCCTTACTTCAGTGATTTGATGGTCCAGCTTCAACTTATATCCACTAGAAGCTAAAAATTTATGGGAATAAAGCCACGAATTCAAGATACTGAGCCCAGGTAACCATCAACCGAGAAGGCAAAAAGGCTTAACAAGTTCAGATTCTTCAGCATCACCAGAGTAAATGCCCTCCACTTCTGCTACGTTGTTTCATTACAGCATGTCAGTGTTTTGAGGACAGAACACATTCCAGATCTGTCAGTAAGCACAGCCCATCCTCTTTTCTTTACATGCGAACCGGAACAACCCGTCGCTGTAGATCTGTCAGTTAAGAATGCGTTGATTTGGAAAATGTGGCGTTATCTGAACAGACTTTGCCTTGCAGATGAGTTGCAGTCAAGTCTGGGAATCCCAAAGTTTCGCACAACACGCCTTGATGCGTTAGCCATAGGACCCTGAACCAACTTATCATCCAGTGTTTAAAGATGACTCATGTCACAAGGAATATGTGATAAATTTGAAATGTGGACTGAAAGGCCGCTGGGACCTTTCCTTATGCAGGCTTGAAAGAAGTGAATTTGAAGAAATTACAGGGTATTGACATTAAACTGCTCCTCAATTTGGACATCAGTTATCTGGGCCTTGGCAAGAAGAAACCTCGCCTACATCTAATGCTGCCGGAGAATGATGGCCTATTAGCTAAAACTAAGCTTCACTGGACCTTGAAATTGGCAGTTCATTGTGGGCTTTTTAAAGGCAGCTGAGATGAGCAGTTGTTAAACTCACCATGGACGTCTTTCTGGGCGATATTCTGCGTCCGTATGAGCGAAGACAGTCGTCGGACATCTCCCTTAAATACACATTCGTGCACCGGAAAGTCCTGCCCAGTTCGGATAATGGGGTTTTTGTTGTTGTCATCGATAACATCGGATGTTGACAGTGTGTTGGTGTTAGCATTAATCTGCGACTGTTGGTTCTGCTGCTGCTGCTGTTGTTGTTGTGTGGATGAAGACTTGATTAACTTGTGGTTGCTGAAGATTTTACTCGCTCTGCTCTTGTTGTTCGTCCTGGAGGCTGTAAACGTCCCGGTCGCAGCCTCTTCGTCGGGCTCCAGTAAGTCCTCGTCTTTGCTCGGCCTGTGGTCCTTGCGCAGGGAGCGGACCTTCTCTCCGGTCATTTTCTAAACGGTCGACGCTGACGATGACCCTCCGGGCGAACTGATGCGATTCGCCAGTTGGAAGTCTTCGCGCAAACACTGGAAACTGCACAACATGAAAACACTTACTTCTCCCACGGACACACAAAAACCACAGTTTGCTCGAGGACGAACAAGTAGCACCCCCCTCGTGCCGGTCTCTTATGAAAACAAACAGTCCACTCTCCTCCTACCGCCCCAAACTGTCGACGGCTGCAGTACAACATAAGCGGCTCCAGTTGACTAGTACGAACGCTTCGGCTGATATCTTCCGGCTCGTATTATCGCGAGAGTTGGGAAAGGTTATTACCGGCCACTCACTGAAGCCGCTCCTATTTTATCAAAACACAGCCTACAGTAGTGTAAAATAAACAGGTTTTCTATTATTTTACTCACGTATTTGAGTTGAGTCCAAATTTATGAGCCATATAAGAGCCAACCTCTGTATATTTTATATATTTATTTTATTTTTACTCTATTTAATTTGTAAAATATGTATACACACACACACACACACACATATATATACACACACACACATATATACACACACGTAGACATACATATTTAGTATACACATTCAGTAATATGCATACACTCTTATATTGTACATATATTTATTCATATAATTCTCAGATTTAGCCATTCTTATATTTGCTTGTTCTTATGTTATTGTACTTTGCACACCTCTGTTGCTTGTGAAGCTCGCACACAAGAATTTCACTCACATGTACTGTACCAGTGTACCTGCACATGTGATGTGACAATAAAAGTGATATGATTTGATTTGATATTTTACATTTTTAATCTAAAATGACCTCTAATATAGCTACACGAACACCGAAATCCAACTCCCACACACATCAACTACCCATCAGCTTTGGCCTTGTAACTGAAAGCGTTCAGATTGCTCGCGAGTAACCAAATTCCTCAAAAAAAGAAAAAAAAAATCCCCCAAAAACTACAATTAATTCTCTCGTGAAAAGTCTTTCCTCGCTCCTCTTTAATTTTTTTAAATGATTTTTAATTTAATTTTTCTTTTTCCAGGCTGTTAATTCTGCCGAACTGGAGGTCGCAACTTACTTAAAATCTAAACAGATTTTATTTTTATTATGTACTGTGCATGAAAGCACTGCATTCAAAAATATATCAACAAGGGAGTTACACTTCCTATGATTTTTTAAAACTTACATGACACATGGGAAACAGCCAGCAACCCCCCTGCAGCTAACACAGTCTATTCTCGTTTATCCCAACAATAATTATATATATTTTTTATGTATGCAACAAAAACTGTCTGCTCATAGGGGCTTGTCTTTTATTTTCATAAAAGCTGTGTGTACAGTACAGTGTACTTACCACCTCTTTATGCTAAATCATTCTAAAATATTGTTCTCTTTTGTTTTTGCAGAAAACAAAAACTTGGATGAAGAACAACATTTTGTAAAGTAATAATTTAACACTGTGGAACTGTTATTTTTATTTAACACTGCACTGTTTGTTTGTAGAGTTACAAGAGTTACAAGCATGCTTGTTATTCATAAAAAAGGAGCCTATTGCACTCATTATTGGATTTTAAATTTTTATACTGTATTACTGTGTCTTCTGCATTTTATTAAGGTCTTTTACCAGTGTGTAATCTGCCCATGTGATCTGCAATATATACTGAATAATAAATTCAACATAAAATATATTTTATTCAGTAAAATGTTAAGGTACTTTAATTTTTTTAAAGGTCATACTACAAAATACATCAATGTACATCGATGACAATAAAAGTTCTACATTTTAATGACCACATAGTACATCAGCTGAATGTTTTTATATGGAAGTGTTAATTTCAGCCACAGACCTCAGCTTTAAAACTTTAAAAGTTTAGTGCTGGAGATGGAAATCTTATGTGTATCATACTCTCTGTGGATCATCTGCATTGAATAGCTCGAATAAATAACCAGGAATATTAACTCTCAAATGAATCTATAGTGGAAGATCTATACTAAGAAGAACAGAAATAAACATGTATTTAAAATTGCACCCAGATACCTCAGTGAATGCATTTCTTTATCACCACTAATTAGTAATTAGTTTATAATCTATTTCATGTTATCATTTAAAATGAAGTGTATGACCAAAAGCCTGAGTGAACAATGAACATTAATTCTTTCTGACAATGATGGACTCAGTGCTTCAGGAAAAAAGAAAGGTATTTAAAATACAAGAAATATGACAGATTCCGTTTCATAAATAGTCATAAACATACTTAGACAAAAGCAAAACAAAACAGGACGGTCTCTAAGCCCTTATTTACAGAATTTCTGTTCAAACTGTAGTGAGTACTTTGCCAAAAAAAAAGGCCATAGCAGCAGCAGCTTGATTTGTTTGGATACCTGCAAAACCATGAAATGTCCACAGTTTCCTAAAACAAAGGTGAGATCTTGTTTACAGTAGTCACAATCATGTGAAGGTTTCATGTGACTGTGCATTCAAACTAAATACACCCTTTCTGCTTCCACAGGAATTATGCGAGTAAGTAGCAGCCAGATACTAATCAAATGGACTTGATTTACTGATTATCTGGAAGTGTAAAAGCAGAAGTTTTCACAGTTTGTGTTAAAACAATGCAACAGTCTTTCCAAGAGTGGATTTCCAGTTCAGACAGTGCAATGCTCAGAGAAACTGCCAAAAGCCCAAGATCTACTCTTCAGATTCTGCAGACTTCGGTTAACAAATTCAACGTTTAAGTTCATGACAGTACAGTTAGAAGAAGACTGAACAAATATAAGTTGTTTGGAAGTATTAACTTATGAATAAGAAATTCAGCGCTCACAATTTCATGTATAAAATCTTTAATATTACTAGATAATAAGAAAAATACAAATGCATTTTAGCACAAGGCTTTCCTCAGCAGTTCTAATGCACATGTGGGCGCAGCCATCCACAAAACCCTACCTAATCCCCTAATCCCTAATAGGCACAGGTGGTAACAATTAATAGTTTGTGAGCATGCAACACTGGCTGTGCACTCCACCCACAGACCTAAATCATTGAAACATGTACAAAACAACACGCTCCATTAACACTGTCTGAATCACACAGCTCCCATTAATTTTTTATTTTTATTTTTTTTTGGGGGGGGGGGGGGGGGGGGGGTTGTTGCAGTTGAGCCTGTTGGTGTTCTTATTTGCAAGGGCTGCCAGGAGAAAACCTCTTCTCTGTAAAAAGGTCAGGGCAGCACAGCTTAGGCATTTAAAGAAACCACAAAACTTTTTGAACAATGTCCTTTTGACACACCACACCAAAGTGGAGATGTTATAATTTAATAATGCACACACAAGCATATCAGGACAAACACCTCATATCAACAGTGGCAGAGGGCTGATGAATTTGACTTATTTTCACCTGGACATCACCTTCATGGGTACTTTGCATTCATTGCATCGACCATGAACTTCTCTGTAAACCAAAGTATTCTAGAGTCAAATATGAGTCCCTCACGATCCCAAGCACAGCAGAAAATCTACAGCCGAATAGCAGGGAAAAAAAAGAATCAAGGTGGTTCAAGGGCCCAAAGTCCAGACCTCAGCTGACTAAATACTGTATAACAAACTTAAGAAAACTGTACACAAACAAGTGCACACAGAACTCAATGAAGTGAAGCAACGCTGTAAAGAGGAGTGGAACAAAATTCCTCCACAACAATGTGAGAGACGACTGATAAAGTCACACGGAAAACGATTACTTCAAGTTACTGCTGCAAAAGGTTCTCCTTTAAGCTACTAAATCACAGGACTGCACAGAGTCCTGTTTTTCCACAGATCGTTCCATACCAGAGCACACCCACTGTCTAAGTGCTAAATCATTACTATACATAAAAGTATTCATGAAAAACAACAACAAATACTTAAATCTGCATCAAAAACACCTCTATCGTGTTACCACTGTCTCACTGACACCAAAATGTTGTGACTACACCAAAAAAGATAATGTAGTTCTGATAGAAAGATTAAATTTGTTGTTTTCATGACAGAAAAAACAAATAGCCAGAAATGTTCCTATATTTATTTGATGTTGTTTTCACTTTGAGACCACACTAACTCCACGCGCTTGTGTGAATTTGCTCAACAAACTAAAGAAAACTGCACACAATAAAGCAAAGCGGACTGTTCTCGTTCAGAAGTCATTACAGAGCACTTCCTCCCCCTGTGGTTCACCCCTGGAAACACAACTTCAGATACAAAAATGTTTTTAAAGAAGAAAACAAAATAGCGATAATAATAATATGATTGGATAAAAAAAATGCACCAGATTCTGTGAATTGTGCCACCAACACAAGAACTTTTATTGCGGTTGCTGAAAAATCGAGTATTCCCCCCAAATCAGTGTTATTGTAAACTGACTCTGTTGCTTTACAAAACAACATAAATCACTGTCTTCGGGTAAATATCCGAATCATAAACCCAGAAGGAAACAACGTGCAGTAGCACATTCGTGTTAAAAAGTAGGCACCGTGTTGGAAAAAAGAGACGCGAACCCTAACTTAAAAAGCAGGAAACATTGCATCACGACGAACAGCGTAAACAACGTGCATGGCCACGTGGGCTGGACGCCCACTAACCCCCAGCAAATCAGCGCCACATCGCGGTTTGTGTCGAGCGCTGATTGGCTCCGAGCGACAAGCGCAGCGCACGGCTCCATTAAATGTCTTTTACCATTAACGGGCACGGGTAAAGCCTACTCATCTTCAGCCCGCTGCGGTCATTTTTGGAGCGCACCGACATGAGTAACACGGACAAAAAAGAAGAACAAAGCGATTTATTCGCCGGTTTCCGCACGGCTTATAAATCCTTTGCAACAGATGCCATACACGTCGGTCAGGAGCCGGAGCAATGGAAATCTATGGCTGTAGTGCCGCCGATTTCCCTTTCTACCACGTTCAAGCAGTACTCTCCAGGAAAGCACGCTGTAAGTACCCCGTTACTTTAGGCCAGGTTAGGATCAGACTCGTTCCAGTGTTATGGACGATATGAAGCCCGATGGTTTCTAAGTGTTTGTATATTTTTAGGTTATTCTTATTCTTATACTATTATTACGTTTTAGCTCTGTATGGAGGCGTGTCTTGTATTATTTTAGCATGTATAAGAATGTCTCTTTAGGTAAGTAAAGTTAACGTAAAATCTGTGAATTCAAGTGTTTTTAACCCACTGCATGTGACTGACTGCGCACTCTGTTAAATAAGAAAGTACCCTCAGTCGAAAGATGAAGCTTGACTTGTATTGTAATTCCTTTCTGCATGTGATAACCAGCTCATGGCCATCCATTACTGGGAGTCTAGACTAGAATCCGCCTGTGTTAGATAAATATTGTTTTGTTTCCGCTTTAACATCATTATTTCTCCTTGTTTCAGATTGTTAAAGTCGTTTTTTTCCCTTCTCATTGCTTCTGGCATTGATTGGCTTACAGATGACAGATTTCTAGCACTACACTGACAAAAAGAGGCAGGACATTACACAGGAAATAAATTCTTGAGGGCAGAGTTCACTAGTTTCAGTTTTCATTGCTTAATGTTTCACAGTTGTAAGACTCCTCATATGTAATGCATTACCAGTTAAACTTTTTTTTTAATTTTTGTTAATTTTTTTTTATAGAGTTTTTGCACTCAGGTCAGCTTTCTTCACACAAACCACTTAAACACTTTGTTTAAAGCATTCGTTTGATTTCACAGGGAATTAATTATCCGATCACGTCCTTTTAATTATGTGTTTTGGAAATCACAAAGCACAAAGACACAGCTTCTATGATTTTAAAATCATCATAATCATCATTACAAGACTTTGGTTTTCTTAATTAGCCCCACATCACCTCCATTAGAAGTGGTAATTTTTTTTTTCTCCAAAAATTAAAAACGTATTTTTTCATTTCATTTACAGCTTTCTGATCTTTTCAAAGCAAGCAGTATTTTTCAAAATCAAGGAAAAAGAAGGAAAAACCCGACTATGTTTTAGACAAAAAGGGTGTAGGCAGAAGCAACAGCTTGTATGTACCTGCACCATATATATAATCCAACACAAAGTATTTTATAAAAACATTAATAATAATAAATATCTGCTTCTGTGGGTTTTTTTTTTTAATACTTAAACTTAACAAAAGTGCCACATACCAAGTCATCACTGATCACTAAATAACTGCATCCCCTTACTGTCTGAACAGGTGCAAGCAAGTATTATAAATGCTGACCGTGGTGATGAAATGTAAAAATCTTGTGTTGATGTAGGGGTTCGAGTACAGCCGGAGTGGAAACCCTACCAGGAACTGCCTTGAAAAAGCCGTAGCTGCACTGGATGGAGCAAAGTACTGTACGTCAGCCAACCGTATTTCACAGCGGTGAATTTAAACAGCATGTCATCATTTTACTAAATGTTTAACGTTTCAAAAATGACAGAGCCTTCCAATTTTAGGCTTCTCTGACACGATGATGAAAATAATTCCTGCTCTGGACAACTTCTCACACCTTTTCCTCTGCAGGCCTTGCTCTTGCTTCAGGACTGGCGGCCACAGTGACGATCACTCACATGCTCAAGGCAGGCGATGGAATCGTCAGCATGGATGACGTGTACGGAGGTGAGAAACCACTTTGCAACTTGGCCAAATGTGTAAAACAATCTAGGAAACAAGATAACTTCTCATAGCTCACAGAGTTTATGTATGCGTGATGTGGTTTAGTGATACTAACAGAGATTTTCTTTTTTTTTTAATCACAAGGCACAAACCGCTACTTTCAAAGAATCGCAGCTGAAGTCGGCCTGGATGTGTCTTTTGCTGACTGCACAAAACCACAATTGCTCAAGGCTGCCTTGAAGCCAAATACTAAGGTATGTCAAAGCAAAAATTACATTTCAGAAGATTTCAGAACATGTTGTTTGTTTGTTTTTGTTTGGGTGCACCTTTTAATAGACGTTTCCACTTTATCTGCAAAATAAACACATGCTGTTGTACCAGTGTCTGGTTTAACTAGTATGTTGCATAATAGGGCGTGTCTTTAAGCTAACTGAAACCGTCATTGTGAATCAGCAGTTCGAGTGATTGGATGATTTCTCTTTTTCTTCTGGAAGTTACCCCCACCCCTCCCTCCGCCCCCATGTTTGGTTTGACTTATACATCATCTCTTTGCTCATGTAGCTGGTGTGGATTGAAACACCCACCAATCCCATGATGAAGGTGGTGGACATCAAGGCCTGCTCCGACTTGGTCCACGAGCACAACAAAGACATAGTGGTGGTCGTGGACAACACCTTCATGTCGGCCTATTTCCAGGTGAAACTTGACCCACGGTGCATTTTGTGCGCTGTTGATTGTGTAATAACAGTTCGATAACCTCCTGCAATCAAATTCCAGTTCATCCTGGAATAATTCAGGAAATGATTTACTCTTGTTTCTCTTGTGCACCTTTAGCGCCCCTTGGCTTTGGGAGCTGATATCTGCATGTACTCAGCCACCAAATACATGAATGGTAGGTTCGATTTTACTAACCTAACATTTGCATTAGAAGTCGATGCAAACATTTTGTGATCTTAGTCACGTGATCTGTTGCATGCTAGAAGGGATTAATTACTTTAGTCCTAAAATGTCTCCAAAATGTACCAAAGTAAGTCTGAAATGGGTGAAATAAGATCTTAAGCTTAAATGAATAATAATTGTAAAGCATTGCTAAAATGCTCACGTTGCCTATCTCTACGATTAAAACAGAGCAACACATGCAGGGATCACCAGTGAAATTAGAACTTTTGTCAAGGTGTTTGAATTTGATGCTCACCCAGTTAGTTTTGCCCCACCATCATCACATAGCAAAGACGCACAAGCTCAAACACAAAAGAGCAACAAAGTCAACTCCAGTATAAACTCTCTGTGTTTTGGACTTCTCTTTATTGTTGTATAATCTGTTTGGCAGGCCACAGCGATGTGGTGATGGGACTCGTCTCCATGAACAGGGAGGATCTGTACGAGCGACTGAAGTTCCTGCAAAATGGTGATTAAATACAAAGAGTGCATCAAGTGTTTTTTTTTTTTTTTGTTGTTGTTGTTGTTGTTTTTTTTAATGGAAATATACAATAAACCTCTTTATATGCCTCCATGCCACACACTGTATTTGGAGGCTCAAGTTCTGACCAGTTTAAATTCTCTTCAGTAGGAAAGTATTTGTTGATCTGGATTTTGGGAGGCTTTGTTTGTAACCTCTTTGGATTTTCCTTTTCTTCATGTGATCCCGCCTCTGCGTCAGCACTGGGTAGTGTGCCGTCTCCTTTTGACTGTTTCCTGTGTAACCGTGGATTGAAGACCCTTCACCTGAGGATGGAGCGGCACTTTAAGAACACCCTGGCTGTTGCCAAGTTTCTGGAGGCTGATCCGAGGGTGGAGCGCGTCCTCTACCCAGGTGATTTGCTGTAAACATTTTAAAATCACACATACCACAGACTTGTCAAAACATGCCCGTCATTATCTCCAATCTCAATCTTTACAAGGAAACTCTTGCTGATTTAGCTTTAAGCTTTTTGGGAGGAGCCTGCAAAACCCAAGTTGCACAGTTTGTTGTACATTGTCTTTTTAGGTCATTTGAGTTCACACTGACCAATGGTGACCTTCCCCATTGAAACACTGTCTTTTTTTCACAACTCTGGTGGTCATACAGTTAAACTGTAAAAGTCTGACCTTTCCTGGTTTCATCTCTTTATGCTTTGTTTGCCAGTTATTTAGTAGATCAATCTATTTTTTATTTATATATTTTTAAAAACCTCCATTTGTGGGAGGTTTCCTTTATTGTTGTTTTCACTGACACAACAACATTGATCCAAAGAACCATTGTTCTTTAAACCATTGTCACTGTCGGTCACTTGAGTTCACGTTGCTGAGCGGTGACCCGTCGCACGCTTTTTTTTTTGGTTTTCTAGCAAAACGCAGTCCCTGCCTTGGTAATGTGTTGCCCTCTATTTCTACATAATAAGTAAATAAATAAATACTAGAGATGGACCGATCTGATATTACGTATCGGTATCGGTCCGATACTGACGTAAATTACTGGATCGGATATCGGAGAGAAATAAAAAATGTCATCCGATCCATTAAATATCAAAAAAGCACCTCACAAAACTTGCGACATGGCGTAACTCGGCTCATAACCGTAGCACGTCGCAGCAGTGTGGTCAGGTGATAGAGCGGCTGTGTGTATTTGTAGCCTCCCAGCATTTCATCTCCGAGGAAGTGATCCCAGAGAGAGGTAAAGCAAGTGTGTAAGTTCATCTCTGAATGTTTGTAAAGCATTCCAGCGTTAAGCTTAACAACCGATATATGGAGCGACTGCCTCTCTCTCTCCCTCTCCTGCTGCTACTTCAATCATGAAACTGATCAATGATCAGCTGATCGGCTTTTCTCTCTTCTTTGTCTTTGGCCCGCTTCGCGCCAGAAAGAGGAAACCAGCGGCTGAACAACAGCAGCACGTTTAACCTTGATAATCTGTTGTTAGAATTTATTTAATATTACTTTCTACACCAGGATCTTTTTCTACGCAGCTGACGGCTGGTAACTGTGCAGGGGCGGATCTAGCAAAGTTTAGCCAGGGGGGCCGATAGGGCATGAACAGGGAAAAGGGGGCACAAAGACATACTTTTCTTTCTTATTCTCATTTAAAATGTCGAGCTTTTAATAAATAATTATCCGAATCTTACACCCAAAGTTTTAATCTGATGTAAAATGTATAGAAGTCTATTACTGTATATAGTAACTATTAAGTCTAATATACCCTAGTAAGCTATACTACTTTTTCCTTTGGGAAGATACCATCTGTGCAGTCTGCAGTTCTGTTGAAGAAAGATGTTGAATCTATTTAATTATTCTTGAAAAATAATTTATTTCTGTGCATTTTTTTTTCACACTGCATCAAATTAAAGTTGATTACGTCAATTAAGCATCATGAGGTGGAGGGTGGTTGGTTCCCTATTTTTTTATTTATTTATTTTTTTTGCTGGGAGTTTTAGAGCCCTGTTAGTTAGGTTGCTTAATATTTCTGCTAAGTACTCTTTAAAATACCAGAATAGGGAGGATGGAGTAGGTTTAAGTTCATTAGATTGATCAGTATTGCTGAAATATGAAATATTTTGGATGCAGTGTATTTTTTGCATACAGGTATAACAGAATAGCTTTAGTGTTGTTGTTTATTTAAACTTGAGTATGAACTTATACAAAAAGCAGCAAGATATTAAAAAAAACTGTTTTATTGATTAAAAAACACACTATATCGGATTCATATCGGTATCGGCAGATATCCAAATTTATGATATCGGTATCGGACATAAAAAAGTGGTATCGTGCCATCTCTAATAAATACATAATTTTCTATTGAAAGTAGCCAACTGAATGTGTCTCATCCATAAATTTTTTGTCCCTCCTCTGTGCTAATTTTTAACTATGCAAACTGATTAATCAGCATTTTCCCTCCAACTTACTTTGGTGTTCATGGGTAAATAACTAACTTTCATCTTGTTGTGCTGTTTTTGCCAATTATTTACAGCTTTTGCCTATAAAATATAATTTAGCCAGTTTTCTTATTTAAATTAAGCCGTACGTTACCAACTTTTTCTTTAAAATTAAATTTGAAATTTTGAAATATGTCTTCCCTCTTTTGACACAGGCCTGCCGTCTCACCCCCAGTACGAAGTGATGAAGAGACAGTGTACTGGGTGTCCAGGGATGATTGCCTTCAACATTAAAGGGAAACTTGAGCATGCTACTACCTTCCTCAATACCCTCAAAGTAATTTGGCTCAAAGTTTTTATTTATTCTGGCCTGTTTGATTTTGCATTTAATAAGCAGGTTGCTGGGCTTTAGGAAAACTATGTGAGATGTAGTGCTGTGAAAAACTAAATGCACCCTTACTGTGTTTGTAGGGATTACAAAGAAATGGTTTAGTCGAGCTACTATCTCTTCTGGCTTCCTGTTTGGACCTCAGACACTATAATTTCACTTTCTTCTTATTTCTTGCCTTTCACAGCTTTCTCAGCTGCACCTAGAGCAGGGCTCTAGAGTGCGACCAATTTGGTCGCAAATGGACCAAATTTTTCAGTGGTGCGACTAAAAAAAAATATTTGGTTGCACCTGTGCGACCAACTGTTCAGGTAGCAAAAAAAAAAAAAAAAAAATCTGCAACCTTCCCTGTGGTCAACAACAGACACACATTTTGCCCCTATCGTGGACTAAACCAATCAGAGATAGTAAGGGGCGGGACCTCTCTGATTGGCCGTGGTCCAGTTGAAAGTGCAGGTGGAAGAGAGAGGTGAGTAGCTTGAATAAAGCGATATCAATTCATTAACGGATTCCACACAAAGACGTAAACACAGAGCGGACCCGACGCATCAGAATCAGCTTTGTCTTTCTCGGCTTTCTCACCCGACGGCCCGCAGACGGACACGCTGTCGGAGCTCGGCGATTCTGCGTCGGGTCCGCTCTGTGATTACGTCTTTTTGCGCTGATTCTGAGCTGCAGGTTTTGTCTCTCTCCAACCAAAATTCACCGAGCCAGCAGCAAAAGAAGCAGCAAACTGCGCTTCACATTTGATCAATGTCGTCATGAATTTTGCTGTTTTGCTTCCACGACTATTAAAATCACACTCCATGCACAGCTAGCTCTCTCTATCGCTCTCTGTACTTCAAGAACAGTTTCCCGTCTCCAATCCCTGTTTTCTGTATTATCTATTCGCTTATTACCCACCAGTCTACCGTTGTTTACAGCGCTGTCGGCTGCTGTCTTTTTCTTTTCTTTTTTTCACTTAAATGACCTCGGACAAGAAAGCCTATTTTTTTCTGTTGTTCAATACTGAAGAAATTTAAACTTTATATGCAGAACATTGTAGAATATTTTTAAGGTTATCTGCTATAAAAAGCCAGACCAGGAAAATCTCCTTCATGTTTTTCTGTGTTTTATTCTCAGTTACTTTCACACAAAGGCATCTGCTGTGATGTTCACAATTCTGATGAAGTCAGTACTGATAAATGATCAGAATTATAATATTTCTGACTGTCTGAGGCTAAGTTGAATCGAATTGGGACTTTGAAAACCGGAATCGAATGGATTATAGAAATCAGTGATGATACCCAGCCCTAGTGAGCAGCCTAGGCACGACAGAAGTGGATGTAGCTGTAATAGGAAAAGAACTATTGCTAACTTTTCTGTTAAGTTAAGGCCTGATCCTTCTGAAATTCATAGCCAGTGCTCTGACACGGTGTCATCAATCTTTGAATGTTGAAAAAGCACAGTGTATCCAGAAAAACACATTATATTATATAAATTATTATAAAATTTGTGTGCGCCTAACTTTTGTGCCGGTACGCCTAACTTTTTAAAGTTAGGCGTACCGGTACGCCCATGGCAAAAAGTTAGTCTAGAGCCCTGACCTAGAGGTAAACCTACTTCCTTATATAGAGAAATGTGGACGGGGTAGTGTGCAGATAGGTTGCAAATTGTATGAAGATTAAACAAGACTGTTGGTCATGAACGATGAACATACGCACTGTGGTAAGAACAAAATAGGCCAGTGCGACTGTTTCATAAATCCAACTGCAATTTTGTGTGCAAACTATTATTTTGCACAAGATGAAAATGTTTATCACAACAACTGTCGGGCACGGTGGTGCATGGCTGATGATTTGGTCTGAGCATCTTGCACGCACCAGGTCGACCATGAACTCCTATGTATACCAAAGTATTATGGAGTCTAATGTGAGGCTATCTGTCACACGGCCAAACTGGGTCATGCAACAGGTCAATGATCCCAAGCACAGCAGCAGATCTACAACAGACCAAAGAGAAGAAACAAGGTGTCGCAGTGGTCCAAAGTCCAGACCTCAACCCGACTGAAATACTGTGGTGCATGAATGAATGCCTGCAGACCTCAATGTAAAGAAGCCATTTGGAAAACGATTACTTCAAGTTGTTGCTTCTAGAGGTTCTATAACTACTGAGTCATGGGGTGGACTTAGTTTTTCATAGGACTGCATAGAGTCTGTATCAGGATCAGATGCCTTCACTGACCGGACACACACGCACACAGACACAGTGACATTTTCAAACGTTGTTTTTCTACAAGACACATTACAAACTTTCCAAGTTGATAATATTTCACTACATTATAATAGCCATAATTAACATGTGACATTAGTTTATACTTGCTGCCAAATTCATCACCTTTTTTTCACACTGGAAAAACATTGGTTTCATGTTAATTTGACCAGTTTTATTATAGTATTTGTTACAAGTGGACCATTGTGAAGCAGCATGATCCAAGAAGAACAGATTGTGGATTTCACTGTGTGTATGAAAGGCCTATGTAAGCTCGCTGTTAATGTCTGAAAATGATCCAGACCACAAATAACAGCGAAGAGTGCTGCTTTGGCTTGTTTCCGTTGTGGGTTACTAATGGTCTTTTTCATTTTTTGTAATTCCCTTGAAACTTTTGTGCTCACCTGTACACATTACGCGCCGTGCTTCACTTCATCTTCATGTCCTTTGTGGTCTTATTTCAGATGTTTGCGATTGCAGAAAGCCTCGGTGGATACGAAAGTTTGGCAGAACACCCGTAAGTGTCACTGTAGTGTTTTTATTCTTGGTAGTGTTAAAAGTACACTCTTCTGTAAATGGTTTACTGTAAGCTATGCTGCAGTTTAACACAGACCACCACAAGGGGGCAGCAGAGACCAATAGATGAGCCCTATCAGACTCCCTCAAACTAATTGCAACACTTTATGTCCATTATAAAGTCACTGTCTATGCTCTCCATTAGAATCTCAGCATGTTTTTCTGCACACAGCTCATATGTAATCCTTCTCTATCATGCTGTTCAGGGCGATTATGACCCATGCATCAGTGCCAGAAAATGAGAGGAATGTGCTGGGCATCAGCGACACCCTGATCCGGCTCTCTGTTGGCCTGGAAGACGAAGCCAACATCATCGAAGACCTGGATCAGGCACTGGCTGCTGCTGTAAGTATCAGACATTAAGTTTTTGTTTTCTTTCTGTGTTGTGGTGGCATCAAGTTTACGGGAGACTTGAGTTGACTTCCTGAGAAGGTTAACTTTACCTGTTGGGCACTAACCAGTTTAAACATTTTCAGGGAGTTTATTAAATTATGGCTTGGACAGAATAAACTAGAGCACAACAACATGTAAGTTTATTTAGATATGTCTTCTGCCCTTTTTCTTTGTTTCTTTTTCCGAAACAAATCCAGTGGAAATATAAACCAACTGAAAATGTCAAGTTTCCATCCTCTGTTTTGTGGCTGCACTTGTACCTTTTATGTAGATTATTTGAGGGTGGACATTCAGAAGCATAACTATGGGTTTACTTATCAGGGTTTTTCCTGTCTCAGAATATGTGGGTAGTCAAGCTAGTGCTTTAATGAATAAAATATTCACTTTTTTCTACCAAAAACCTCTTTTGGATACCCTCTCCTCAAATGGATATTTGCCGTTTCTCAGTATATACAGTGCAAATGTTATTTTTAACTTCTTCGTTGGTTCAGCAGAAACATTGCCGTGTTCCCAGAATTCATTTTCAAGTTCATTACTCAGTTTTAAGCTGTCTCACTGCAGTGCAGCACTGTAGTGCATCGCTCTCAGACTTGGCAGGCTGTGTCCAGACATCTGCATCTTTATCGCATCTCGTCCTCTGGCGGCTGGTGTCGACGTCTGACGTTTTCGTCCACCTCTCTGACTGTCTCTGGCCTGGCACGGTGGCTGAGAGTTTATTAAATGTGCTTTTCTCTGATTCATCGTTGTTCTGGTTGGCGTGGATAGTTTAAGGATGTGAGTTCTGGTGTATTTCATGAATCGATGCAAAACTAAACACCAACAACTCGTTCTGATTTACGTTCACCCAAATTGGCCATGATTCTGCTGCGTTAAAACTCCGAGCTCTAGCGCGCTGGTTCGGGATGATTCACCGCTACTTCCCATCCTCTAACTACGCTGTCATCAGCAGTGCATTTGAATTTCCTAAAATCTTGTTACAACCTCGTTTAGCTGTACCCTACATGGCAATCTGTACCTCCTGTCCTCAGCATTCAGATAATGCTGCTGCGTCCTTCTGCTGCCCATCTGAAGAAAATGGATATTAAATGGAGACAAATCTCTCTAATGACTGTCTGTGGTCCCAGGAAAAGGCACCTCTGATTTGTGAAACATTTAATTGGATAGGATGGCAGGTCAGATGGGGGCAGACGGGTACATTTCCAGTTGAGTTTTATCAGGAAAAAGTTGGCTGTGGACATCAGTTGGTCAATTAGTGATGTAGTTTATGATGATATTTCTGTAAGATCCTGGGTGTGGATTAGTGACTGGTTTTGTCTTTGGCCTATATTAATCTAATTTGGGCTTGTCTTTATTGCAGTCATTTTGTCATCCCGTCTAAGCTCATCAGAGAGTGACCTTTTTATTCTTAGGGAAAAAAAAGAGAAGCTGGATGTGGATTGTACATTTTATTTATTAAATTATTTTAATTCCCCCCTCTATCTTCTGTTCTCTTTAATAGCATCCAAAGAAGTGAAATGTCTTCAGATGGCATCCTTGAGGGTGGAGGAGTCAAATTTGGGATGAAAGACCTGAGTTTCCAACACTTGGGACCTCAGCTCAGTGACATTCGCCTGTCAGGGAAGCTTGTTCTTGGGGAGGCTGACTTTTAGGCTGGTTTTACTTTGTTTTCATGTTTGTTCTGTGCTTTGTTATAATTAGGATTTTTCGAAGGCTTCAGGCAAAGTCCTGCTCAGTTAAAATTGATGAAGCACGAGTTACTGCTGGAACAATGTCAAACAGACATTTTTCTGAATAACCTGTATATGAAACTGTGTCTTCAGGTTGATTCATGGTATCAATGTGCAGATTTTTAGATTACTTTATATGCACTTCCAATTCACAACGTAAGTCATCTACCTCAGGGCGCTTTAGGTGGCAAGGTAAAGACTCCACACGATCATCTGCAATCTGAGGCTCAGCTGCCACCTATTGACCAAATGTTAGAAGTGATAGTGGCTCTGACAGTTTTGGACAGAGATTTCTTTTTCCCATGCAGAACAATTGTTTTACTCAAACTAAAAGGTGAACAAAAATTCCGCATGTCCTTTTTGTTTGGCCAAAACTTTGATATAAATGAACTGTCACTAAGATAGGAGGAGCTCCAGATATTTGCTAGTAAACGTGGGAGGGTTTGGAATGCACAAGTGAAGACGTTCCCAGCAGTGACTCCAGTTGAGGTCTGTGTAGAAACGGCTGAATGTTTTTACAGGAACATCTCTGAGAATTATGCTTGATAAAGAGCTTTGTATGTTTTTAAACAAGAGGTTGAGACATGTCAGAACTCCTTTGGGTTTTATCTGTGTGACAACACACACGCCATTTGTGCAACCCACTGTACTCCCACATCACAGCTCATCATTTACTGTAATCGAAAAAATCCATTAAAATCAGTCCAAGTGCAAATCTGTGCCCGTCTCACTTCCTCTCAACCATCCTGCTGTACAAGCACAAGTCTTGTTGTGAGTTCAGCATCAGCAGTGGGGTGGGGGTGCACGGTGGGGCATGGGGTGGGTGAGGTAGTTGGTATCTTAAAAAAACAAACTATTAATGCAATTCCCAACTTAAGGTGTCAGATCTTCTGCAGAAGACTGATCAGTACCCACACGTGCAGTCACTAATTTTATGTAATTATTAAATGGAGAAAAATGTATCGTGTTCATCAGGATACAAAGATTAGTGTGTGTGATTATATCTTCCAACAAACCGTTGCTTTCTGATGAACCTATAATGTATCCATTAAAAATACACAGGAATAGGGAAGTAGTTCGTGGAAACCACCATATTTGAAAGCAGTGGGTGGAAGCACCTCTCCTCTCCAACTGTGTTTTACGTATGTGGCTACAGACTGGCCACATACGTAGGCAGCCGCCTGCGGTGGAGGGACATTTCACTTCATGCCTGCACCTTCAGACTTGAGATATGAAGCATCGTACCTGTGTTTTATCGTCAGCGATTAAGTCCCCCTCACCACAGAAACAAAAATGTGAAGAAAGTAATGCTGCCTCTTAATAAAATGCCACGCTCTTCCTCCTCACCTCAAGAGTCATCTCCTGAACTGAAGTCAGGGCTCTAACGCGTGAAAAAGAGTTTGCATAAAATAAACATGCTTATTTCTTGTCAATATAGTCACAGCTAATTATTATCAGCAGGTAAGACACACGACTCTTCCGTCTTTGGGTAGCTCACAAGAGCTGTCTAAACCTGCGGTCCCCAACCTTTTTTGCGCCACGGACCGTGTTTATGTGCGACAATATTTTTACAGGCCTGCCTTTAAGGTGTCGTGGATAAATACAACATAATAAATCAGTACCGGTACCAAAAAAAGAAGAAGAATTATTCATAACACACAGGAGAAAACCCAGGGAAACAGAGTTAACGATAAAAATAAATAAATAACACTAAAAATCGATAAAAAGCCTGAAAACCATGAATTTCACACCCGAGCCTCAACTCTCGCGGCCCGGTACCAAACGGTCCATGGCCGCTGGTCTAAACGAACATTATTCTAGCTAATGTTGCCAGCTAACACTTTCCCTCTGATTAACAGTTGATTGTTCTCACATCATATGAGAGTTGATTCACTGTCAGAGTAACTGTTTCACTAACAGCAACACAAACAGCGGCCTTACTGACAGGCAAAGTTCAGCATATCCTCAACAACTCACTGCAGTATTGCTGTCATTGTTCAGAGGAGAAGTCGTTTACCTTAGTTTTATACCAGACTAAATAAATGTGGATGCTTCTCACTATCATTGACAGCTGAGGTAAGCGGTGGACTAACAGCCCACAGACAGGGATAAACTGTGGGGTCTGTCTAGCTTCAGTCTAAAGTAGCAGAAACATGCTGAGCAGCCTCGGCCATTATGGGGAACAATGTGTATATTTACTGTTTTTGATCTCTTTCGGCTAACAAAAACACGTTAGTGCCATAGCAGCTTTAACTATGATTATGAACTTGAATTGAGAGGGACAAGAAAACGGAACTTAGTTGACTAATCTACAGACATCTAGTGGTGAAGCTTTACACACTGTAAGGGTTTGTTTTGAGTATGAGAATATTCTGCAGCAACCATTTGCCAAAGTATTTAAAATTTGCTGAAATCTTTAACTTAACCATCATCCTCACACAGAAGCCTCACAGAACTCGTTTAACCTGGCATGTCCCATTAAATGAACAGCAGCATGGAGATTAGTGATCTTCAGTGTCTTGTCAGTCAAAAGTGATGTCAGGAACATGCTACTGTTAGCCAGGAAACAAACCAACACAAACCCTTCATATAAATGGAAACGGTTAGTCTTACACTTTGGAATTGTTACAAACAAGATGTGCTGTCATGAGCTTTAGAGGCGCTGGAACATCAAACTTATGATAGAAGAAGAAGCACTCCAAGAGCACAAACCTTCGCCAGGGCAGCTCACTCTCTGAGCGGTAAGGGAATATTGTCATATTTTGTATATATTCAATTTGTTTTCTTCATTGAAAGCCAAATTTTAATGGACTGTTAAAATGATCCCGTTTTACACTCATACAAGATTTTATCAGAATTTGTTCAAAACCTTCAAGCTATCGTGTTTACAGACAGAAAGAATGACATGCATGCACGCAAACATTACAAAAAACATAGCATCTTTTGTAGAAATCTTGGCTATGTCTCATTTAGAGTCCAACTGTTGTTAGATTCTTCTTACTGTAGCTCGTCTAACTCTGCACGAAACATAAATATAACCTGCCACCTCTCCAGCCTTACAGAAAGACCCTTTGTTCAAATTTCACATTAACAAATTTTATGTCTAGCATGCCCAAAATAAGTCTGATGTGTTTAGTCAAAAAGCATCTGGTTTCAAATTTGACTTTATTTGACTGAAAAGCAGAATTTAATTACACGTTAGCACGGTCATTAAAATGCTGTTAGAGAAGGGTTTAAAGCAACCAAGTCACTGTTCTGCTCAGGCTGCTGCTGAGACAAAACACAGTAGTAGCTTTAAGCCAGACGTCCAGATGCCTTTTGACCTGCCTATCGCCCTATTAATGTGTGCATAATGATGATGAGGCTCACTTGGCATGCACTTTAAAAACTTTCTAGACCACATGGCCAACCAGAATCCAGTCTGTTTGGTCTCTGTCTGGTCTAACATTAAGATATACTGTAAATCTGAACTGAACCAGTTTGTTTGTATGATGCATGTACCGTGCTGCCGTGCTGCCGTGCTGCCCATTTGAATTACTCTGCGTAAATGAGCTTGCTGGTAAAAACTGCTTTGTGGTTGATTAAAGCTCCATCTGTTTCCAATGTCAGCCAAGAGCTCTAGTGGAGAACAACTGCAGTCAGCTCTGGCATTTTTCACACTGAGAAACTGTAAACAGTCTCACACAAGACAAATTCTAGGCAAGTAAAGCTGGGTAGGACATTGGAATAATTTCCACACAGTCTTCAGTACTGAAAACAAGAATGATTGTTTGCAGTGACTTTGCATAGATTCTGGGAAAGCTTAAATATCCCCATTTTTAAATAGCACAAACAATGACTTTAGTTACATTTATTTTTAGTTCTAACGCAACTAAAAGAATAAACTGAAGCGATATTGACAGTGTCTTTGAAAAGGAATAATTACATGTCTGAAGGGTTTGTTGTCGCCATTTATTTCTCAGCCTCTATGTTTGGCAGACAAAGAATATAATTACTCCTGTATTGATTTTAAATAATGTCAATGACGTTGCTGTTGTGGCAAAACCAGAAGCTGCAGCAACTGCTGTTGTTGTTGTTGTGTGTTATGCCAACAACGGAACTGCAGCCAAGATCTAAGGAAGAATAAATAAAAAGACAATAAAAAAACAATGTGGATCAATCAACCAGCAGTACAGTCGGGTCAGTCTGAGTAAAAACAGGCAGAAATTATTCTGGCAGGAAGTCAACAGAATAGTGCTGATGCATGCGTCATTTGGCTGAAACTTCTGTCTGTTGTTGTTCACAGACTTCATAAAGTTATGCTCAGACAATTTCAGAAGCCGGCAGCAGACAGATTAAAGTATATTGCCTTCTTTTTTTAAAAGAAACTGATTTTCTTCATTTCTCACTCATGCGGATTGTAAAAGCTAAATAGGAACAACCAACTTCAATATTATTGATCGTTTTATTAAAAAGTAAATACATTTTGTTTCTTTTTTAAAAATACACAGACACAAACTAACAAACATGTAAGCATAGCTGTTACACAAAAGCCCAAACCTTTATCTAAATACAGATAGCTGCTCAACATGAACATGTAGGGATGCAGTGCAGAAAAACACAAGAACTGTTCTTTCATCAGGAGCAGTTTTGTTTGCATGTGCTGAGATTGCATGCATAGTCTAATTCATTTTATCAGTGAATGGATTTTGCAGTTGTGGTCAGAAGTTTACATGCACTCAATCATAGGCATGGATGTCATAGTGAGTTTGGGATTTTTTGATTTCTTTGAACTCCACGTGGAATAATTGGGAAACATGCATCTTTAAAAAAGAAGAACTGAGAGCATAAGTTTGTATTTATTTGGCATTTTAGTTAAATGTATAAATATATCCCTAATATAATGTCCCTTAGCAAACTGCCACTCAGCGAGACCTTTTTGGTAGCCAAGCTTCTGTCTGTCTGGATATTTGACCACTCTTGTCAGAATAGGTAGAGTTATATCTAAATTGGTTAATTTCCTGGCATAGACCTGGATTTAAGCACAGTGCAGAAATTTTCAATAGGTTGAGGTTGGGGTGAAGGTCATTCTTGATGCTTAATATTAGCTTGCTTCATTTGAAAAACCAAGCTTAAATTGTTTATGGGATCATTGCCCTGCTGGGTCTCAAGTCTATGAACATATTTATTTTCTCTGTGAAGTTGTATAAAATACATTTTATAAATTTTTTATACAACATTTTGGTTTGTAGGAAATGTTTCACTTTGAGAGGCAATCTCAAGTAGCCATTTTATTAATAAAACATGAAAGCAATTTCATTTTTCGTCTGAACAAGACTCTTCCATTTATGTCACAGCTGAAAGGCCAGACATAAAACCGGAGTAAAAATTGAGCCATCATTGAGCAGCGAGATGTGATGACCTTTATCAGTAAATACAGTCATTTCTGGAAGGTATTAATAGCACTGCATTCAGTTGCTCAAATTGCAGAAATAGAAATATATCATAGTTAAGCTACAAGTTCACACTGTGGTTTCTTCCCCTTTGCAACAACTGCCCACTTTCTGTGTAAATAGAATGCAAATGTCAGCTTATCAGTTTGCAAAAGGTAGGAGGATAACCTCTTCAGCTAAAGGTTAGAAGGATGTAGGGGAAGAAATTATTCTACTGCCCAACAGTCGGGGGACTGTGAATTTTAGAAGTCCATGTCATAAACAGCTTTGCAATGTTCTTTGAACAGACAGGACCAAAGTGGAGACATTTGGCTACAATGCACAGCTCCATGTTTGGTGAAAACCTGAAAGAGCAGACCGGTGTAAACACCTCATACCAACTGTAAGCATGGTGGTGGAGGGCTGATGATTTGGGCTTGTTTTACAATCACAGGACCTGGGCTTCTTGCAGCTGACTGTGAAGGCCTCTGCTGAAGTCAAACTGGGTCATGCAGCAGGATAACAAGCAGGAGCAAATCTGCAAGAGAATGGCTGAAAAAGAGAAGACTCAAAATGTTACAAACCTCAGTCTGACTCAAATGCTCTGGTAGATAAGATAAGATAACTTTTATTAGTCCCACACATGGGAAATTTGTTTTGTTACAGCAGAAAGTGGACAGTGCAAAGTTACATAGCAAAAATTAGAAAAACACTGGAATAGGATAAGAATAAGATACTGTACACAACTGTACACAATAGAATAGAATAGAATAAAATACTATATACAATAGAATAAAATAGAATACAAATACTATATACAACTGAGTAAAATACAACGTTGTCAGAAAAAGAGTATTGCACTTAGTGTTATTGCTATTGCACATGTGTGGATGTGTGTGTTTGGTCAGTTGTGAAGTCTTTGTTGTGGAGTCTGACTGCTCAGTGCTGTCAGAGTCTCCCGCATGGGGTGGAGATGTTGTCCAACAGGGATGACAGCTTAGCTACCATTCTCCTGTCACTCACCACATCCACTGCATCCAGAGGGCATCCTAGAGCAGAGCTGGCCCTCTTAAGGCCCTCTGGACCTTGAGAGTGAGACTGATGCATAAATGAATATCCATAAATTTCAATGAACTGAAGCAAAGCTATAAAGGAGCCTGGGCCAAACTTTCTCCACATTAACTTGAGAGATGACAAGTTATGCTGAAAATAACTACTTAAAGTTATTGCTACTAAAGGTGTTTGTATAAACTACTACATTGTGGTTTGGTACTGATGCGTTACCCTTGCAAGGTCAGTGAGTGGGGTTACATCACTTGAGGCTAAAATCTATACCAGCATAGCATGACTACTTGTCATCTACACGGCAATAGATCAAGCAGAAAATTGCCTCGTTTTTTATAATTACCCTCCATCTGCTGGTTATTGAGACTTTATATGTTTTCATAAGGAGCCGTCAATTTATTGATGTTTGTGTTGTCTCTCCAAAGAGAACCTGGTTCAGCAGGAGCACATCACGTCACGGAATAGTTACTCCTATAGAGTCATTCCCGAGCAAGGAAATAAGTTGTCAGTGTTAACATGGAGGAGACGGTTGCATTGGTGGGCTGAGATGGAGGGAGTTGTTCTCCCCTCTCCTGACCTTGTCATGGGGAGGTATCCTATCAATTATTCACGCTCAGCGGTGTGTTGTGTTCTGTTTTTGAGTGAACAGAACAGCTTATTTCTCTGGATCTGGTTCAATGTGATGTTATATTTGTTTCCCAGAAGTCCTTGCCTGTGCTGCTAGAAATTCATCATCTTGTAAAAAAGAAAAAGTAGTTTGAGTAAAGTGCACCCGTCTCTCTCCTCAAAGACGAGTCTTACCTCACTTATTTCTCCTGCCTGTCAGATTTATTCTCACTTCACTACAGCTTTAAATGAGCCACGAAAAAGTATTCATCCCCTTCCTAATTTCTTATTTTGTTGTTTTGCTGTCACGCTTACATTTTTTAGATCATTAAACAAATTTTAATATTAGATATTAGACAGCTTTAAAAAAAAAAGAGGCAAAGCAGATAAAGCTGGATTAGAAGCACCAAATATCCTTTATTTAGTGAAGCAGATTCAGCAAAGTAACTCATGGACAGCTTAAACAATTTGATTCAGTTTCATTTATATAGCACCAAATCACAACAACAGTTGCCCCAAGGCGCTTTATATTGTAAGATGCTGAAAAATTTCTTTTAATATTTTTTTTATTTAATTCGTTCTTTCTACCTTGAACTTTAGCCAAAAGTTTCTTTGTTGAAAGAAAATCTTTCGACAGAATCACTCCCAACAACTATTTTTGGTTCCAGCCAGCACCTTTGTGTTTACCACAGTTCATGGGGACAGCAAAGCGTTGCTCATCTCGATACCTTCCATAAAAACATATGTTATTCAAGGTTTGCTTGGCTCAGACATACAGAAATGGGCACCGACAGCAAAACTTACATAACAAATAACACCGACTGTATATTTCCTTAAAATCAGATTTAGCCAGGACATTTCTGCCTCTAACACATCTGATTTGTAGATGGATGCCTTTAAAAAAACACATTTACATGACAGTAAATGCAAAATCCCTTAAAACAACAAAGGTCAAATAGGATTAGTTGACACAGACGTTTGCTCTCATTATGCTGTAGGCCTCAGAGACAGTTACCTTCATGTCCACCAGTTCAGGTGTTTTGGGTGACAGTCACCCTGAAATGCAGAATCACTCACTCATCATCGCTCTCTGCTTGGCTGCCCACATGGATTCATCTACAAGATCAATACAAAGGGAGTTTGCTGCTTTCTCCAAAGCTTGCCAAGAAAACAGTCCTTCTTCCTCTTATCAGTCTCCCATCTCTCTTTAATGTTTTTCCGTATATTGTTGGACAGTCATGACTTTATTTCCAATGTACTTTGTCCAATACCTCATAAATTACATAGTCTTAGTATAGGCTTAAGAATTTTTACTCCCTCTAGCAGATTGTTACGTGGAGAAACCTTTTTAATACAAGTGAGCTCATCCACACAGGTGTGCACACAGACACAAACTACACCTTTCTTGGCTGTTACCTCAAAGCACATTGTGTGCTGTCATTCTTGCGTGCTACACAATATCATTCAATATTTAGTATTTACTGTTAGTTACAGATTATTGCAATGGTGCTGTGTTTATTATGTTGCTCTCTCTTTTGCTCGTTGTCTCTTTTTTTATTTTTTCTTCTCTCAACAGGTGATCCAGGAGATTTTTTTTTCCTGTCTGTAACAACTGAAAATAAAATATAATAAATAAATAATAATAACAAAGGTCAATCAAATGGACGAATACGGCAAGGACGTGATGATCCACCTTCAGACAGTTCTGATGGCTAAAGAACCAAACGGGACAGGCAAAAAATAAGACATCTTTTTTACTACTTTTCTAAGTTGTACCAAGTTTTTTAGTTTCTGGGGCTGTGGTGATTTTTCCTCTTCATGTGGTCACTGGATTGCAGGCAGTTGTGGCATGAACCTTAGCTTTCTTTGCCTTCTTCCAGTTTAAAAGGAGTTCTTTCTTTCTACTCTCACTGCGTCCCAGTTGGGGATCTTCTGATTGTTGGCGTTTTCTTTACCTTACAAAAAAAATTAAATCACAGTAAGTGTGAACTGCTACTACATAAATAAAACTGGATTGAATTGAATGGAACAGAACAAAATAAACCATTGTGTTGTTTAATTATTCACTGTACACAAGACTTCCTGATTTACTTATTACTACTAATGTTACCAAAGAGCAGCTGTCAGATGCCTGTCAGAGCCATCAGAGCCACGTGTGGCTTCATTTCCACTTGTCTTGGGATGAGGCTTGTACACACGATGTTCCCGATCATGAAAGGATTTTTCTCTTGTACACTCAGGCACTCAAGGGGAACATTCAGTCCTTGGGTGATGGTGTTGTGAAGAGGAAAAGGTTCCTGATGCTGAGCTTTAATGTACAAATAATGAAATCCCTAAAGACGTGATTTGTACCACTTTTTGCCACAAGCAAAGTGGTGGATATCTTCCTGAGGGAGCCCATTATAGCATCTGGAGCTGCAGATGAAAGGCTTGCAGGGGATGCGATCTCTGCATGTGTGTTGTTACCTGCTGGTTACCTAAGATTTTGTCATTTATCTCAGTCTGTTTGTTATCATCGACCTTTTGTGACAGTGTTTTAATAATGGAGCACCTGAAGATGTAACCTCAGGCAGTTTAAGTCACAGAGTGCGCACAAAATAAATTCTCCCAGTGACCCGAAGCAATCAACACTGATGATGCCAAACAGTGGCAGACTCTCTTTTCAGTCTGAACTTAAGGAACTGTTCCACTCTTTTGGTGAAGCGTCGATAAGTTAAGGACACAAAACAGATTCAGAGGTTTGTTTGTCACTAGCTCATACAGCATACGCACCGAAATCTCAAGCCTGACCTATGAGGGAGTCTGGGAGTCGATGGCAATACCAGGGTTTAGAAATACTGATTTATCGGTGGCTGTGCCAATATTGATTGATAATACCGTCAGAATGATTTGTGAGTCCAAGTCTAACCAAATTATGAAAATGCTCTTGAGACTTTTCTAAAAATGACAAATTAGGTATAATTAGGTATATGACCAAATTATGAAGCACATTATAAAATAAAAGTGATACATATGAGCTGTGACTCATACTGAAGTATACTGAACTTCAGTATGAGTCACCGAGACTGTGGGATAGTCCACTGTGTTTAGTTGACTCTGTGGATTCTTTAAAAAGCAGTTAAAACATTTTGGTCCCAACTGGGTTTCTGATGAGAATTTTTATTGAATTATTTATTTATTTATTTTTTTGTGATCAACATTTTATTGATTTAAAACGGGGTTGGGGGGGGGGGGGGGGGGGTACAGACATATACAGCACAACTGTATTATTTATTTATTTTTTAAACTAAACGTATTTTAGTTTTTATATGTCTTACTGTGTCTTTTTAATAGGCTGTTGTGGCCCTTAATGTTCTTATTTATTTCACTCTTTCTGTGTATGTGTATGTGTGTGTGTGTGTGTGTGTGTGCATGTGTGCATGTGTGTGTGCGTGTGTGTGTGTGTGTGTGTGCAGCACTTTGTGACTGTTTGTCTGTGAGAAGCACTTAAAAAAAGTTACTTATTTGCTTTGCTTTACTTACACTTGCACCAGGTGCATTGATCAGGTCCTGTGTCAGCTCTTCACTGTTTTTTTCTTCCTGTTTCTCAGATATTGTTCACTTGCTGTAGGTAGTTTTGTTTTCTTAGGCCTGCAACTTCTTCTATCCACTTATCCAGTTTCCTCCAATTTTATAAGCAATTTGTCAGCTTTCTATGCCAATGTTCTTGGCTGATGGCACTTGGAGTAAAAATATTGTTTTATGCCTGTCAAAATGTGTCATATTTGGCATTTTTCATAGATTTAGTTTTTTAAAAAAATGTGAACCACATTATATGTTTTTGTGACAGGCTGCTAACAACAAAGTACTTATGTGTAGAAGGAACATTAGTTTATTGCTTGAGTTCCTGGTCTTTTTTATGCTTGAATTATTCATAGGTCAGGGTTAAGTGGCTTAACAAACAAACAAAGGAACAAACAACTCCAGAAAGCCTGAAGAGCTATTGCTCAAAAGCACTTTAAAAATGTTTCCTGGCATTGGGCTCCGTGGAAACAAATTATAAAAGATATAAGAGAGGGTTCAAGACTTTTGCACATTACTTTTTTGTACACTTTATTGTAGATTTTCTGTTTTTGCGTCATGACATAATGTTCTGGTCAGCCAGCAAGGAAGTGTAGGTCAGTGCATTAGATCCATGTTTTCACTTACACAGTATGTGCAGCATTGTCAGATTATCCAAACCTCAGCACCATTTCCAGCACTACCTGTAGGTTCTCTGGTCTTCTTTTCCACCAACCGTATTAACAGCGGTTTGGTGGTCAGTATCTTGATGCTGAAGACTTTCATTATTATATGAAAAATGTCATAAAGGATGGTAAAATTTAAAAACCTGTCAAACCTCCAGATGTTAACAGTTGGATAATAATACACTCATTATCATAGGAACGCATATGCTAATCCAGTTGTTTCTGTATGATATTATTATTTATAAACAGCAGCCTCACATTTGCCATGACCTTTGGAAAATCCATCAATAAACATGTTATTACTGCAGTTCAGTGTTCCTGGAAAAATCTTGGATAAATATGGTAAATGCAGTAAAGTGGGTCTATAAAGAGTTCTAAAGGCCAGGGGATGGCTTTTTGAGTAGGAAAAATATGTTAATCATAGACTATGTCCTTCAGTCACTCTACAAGTGAACAAGTGGGAAATTCAAAGCACTTAATGGAGGAATATTGTTTGAAATAATAGCTTTCTTCTCTGCAGTGGAGTGCACCAAAGAGAAATATACATATTTATGCAGATTTTTATTGTATCTTGGTACCCATTCTTAACCCCCGTGTACCATACCACATTTAAATCTGCAAATACAAACTTGCACTCGTGTCAGTGTGCACTACTGAGGCAGACTGTCAGCTCACAGGAAAGTTGAAGATTGATTTTTTTCTGCTTCGTGATTTTAAAAATATATGTGTATTAAAATTTTAGGCTAGGCCAAAGCCCACATTGACATTCAAGCCTTCAGGATGAAAAGGGCAGGTCTAATAGCATCGTTCTTTCGTGACATTTCGCTGATGTGGACTTTTCTGCAAACACAGAACAGACATTTTTAAAATTTAGCAGCAGCCACAGACCTTTCTCACAGCAGACACGTTGTCTTGTCACAGTAGATGAAGCACTATGACAAAAATGACTTTAATTGCTGTAGTTGTTAATGTTTAAAGGAACAACTGTGATTCTTCTGCTGTGACAAGTCAAGATGACTGCTTTGAAACATCTGATGCAGTAGACAGTAGACTGAATATTGAAGATTACAGTAAATGTTACACATTTACAAACAGATACAAAACTGTTTCCAAAACAGCTGGGACCCCACATGAAATTTAATGATTTGAAAACCTAGAGACAAGACAATGAATATTTAAATAAAAAACAACAACACTGTATTTATCTCCAAGAGGGCAATTAAAAGAGATTGGAGAGCGTCACATGAGACACAGAACACCAAACAAACACAAACATCAAATAAATCATTCTGTAAATAAACACAAAAAGTCAATATAAATGCAATCTAAAATAACCAGTCATATTTCAGGAACAGTGTGCTGATCATTTATAAAAGAACTGACTTGAGAGGGATGTTGTCACAGATCATCCCTGAGACTCGACCCTGTCTGCACACTCTTCTTGTGCTTTGTCTGTTGCTTTGGTTGACCCCAGGTATTTAAACTTATCTAGCTTCAACACACCTTCTCCTTACAGCTTCACTGTTACACCTGTAACTCTCTCATTCACACATGTATTCCCTGTTGCTTTTTACTGACTTCATTCTTCTCCCCCTGCAGCACTTCTTTCACTTTTCCAGTTTTTTTTTCCCACCTGCTTCCTGTTTTCACTACAGATCACAATTTCATCAACAAGCAACATAGTCCAAAAGATAAACCCTGTTTATTTTTGCATATATGCGTCATTTTGGATGCTACAACCTGTCCAGGGTGTACCCTCCCTCATGCCGTGTGGTAGCTGGGATTGATGGATGGGTCATTTTGGACAATGACACTTTTTTTTTTTTTTGAAAGAACAGCTTTAATTTGAGTATTTATGCACCAGCTGTTTAGGAATTACTGCTATTATTATATATATAATCCCCCTTTTTGAGAAGCGCTTATTCTGAGCATCCAAAATCCTAAATCATGAAAGGAATGATTGGCTTTCAAAACAAGAGTCTCCTCCTGTTTTTAGAAGGTGTGATGCAACACAGCAGTAAGATGCACCTTTTGAATGGCATTACTTGTTGCTCTGCTAAACACCCAACACATTTTAGTCTGAAACCCGACGTTTAGTCGAGTGAGTTGATTTTCTTCACTGGTGATTTTCAAAATTAGTCGCACTTTAACACAAAATGGATCTGAGTAACATTTGCATTAAAAGATGCAATCTGCTTTGGTACTGAAATTAAACATGTGTTTGCAGATGAGTGCAGTACAAGATAAGACCAGACACAAAGCAGCTGTCGCACACTCAGGCCTGTCACACTTCCACTGGCTGATGCAGATTTATTGTGGCCTCATGTCCTCCAAACTCTCCTTTGATGGGTTATTGGTCCATAAAAATGTGCGTGCATAAACGAAAGACATCAACACGATTTATGTTCAAGAGAGCTGAAACGCTTGATGTTGGAGTGGGCAAGGGTCAAAAACCAAAAACATCAAAGAGAATAAAACTGAATCAAATGCTAGAAAAAATAAAAACAAGAAAAAAAAGGCTTTGACAAAATGTGGAGCATCTTCCAGCCTCAAACATTTGATTAAACTGTACAAGTGCAAAAAAAAAAAAAGAGTTAATAGCCTGAATGAAAAACCAATAATGGAGGAGAAATTATTAATTCACCAACTGCGTTTTGCAGTGGAACAGGTGGAGGTGGGTATGGTGTCACTGTGGGTGTTGATACTAAAGCAAATACTGCCAAACTCATAGAGTTTTAGCAAAATAAGAACAAATTAAACTGCAGCCTCTGGTGACGTCGTAATTTATGGTAATTTTGAAGTTTAATGAACACAAATGAGAGTTCCTGACTTTCATGCAGAAAACACGTTTCCAATAATCTACACAATGATTTGCATAAAATATGAACATAAAATATAGCAATAAAGTTTTTGCCATTAGTTGTCACTAATAAATAGTGCAAAAAAAGCAATGAAAGGTGTGCTGATGTTGTGCTGTACCTGGTTGTTCTACTATGAAACCTTCCTTTTCACAGCTTGCAACCCAAATCTTAAATCCCAACTTCAAGCAGAGAGTTGGAGAAAGGAAGCAGGTGTGAAGAGTCAGGAACATAATGTCGAGCACTTGGACCTACAGGGCAAATTTCAGTTATAGGGTGCTTTACCAAACAGACAGAGCTGCAGTGCTGTTCAGTTTGATGCCTGAGAACTCTTTACCCCATGAAAGCGTACTAGAAATGACCCTTGATGCTCTTTTCTGAACTGAGTGGTTTCTGTCACATTTCAGCCCTGCTTATGGAACAAAGTGAATGGGTTTGAATCAGAAGTTAGTGAGAGTGGTCTCTGCCTATACATCTACCCTTGAAAAGCCTGGAAAGTATTCCAATGGTCATCAAACCACATCTTTATTGATATATACTAAGGTGTCAAAACTCATTATTAAAGGTAGAGGTCGTCATTATGAGGGAAAGAGAAACCATGACATGTTTTAGTCACAAAGGTCACAGAAGCCATCAACTGGCATCATCTGGAGTCTGGTGTTTTTCCACTGTCATCCTGTATGTCCACCTTGTGGGCGGAGCCTTAGTTCCTCACCTTTTCTGCTCACCTACCATCCATTGACAGCAATGAGTGAGGCAGTACTCAAGGCCGACGCAGTAAATCACTCTCCGTCAGTTCGTCAGCTACCTCTGGTGCTAACCAGGCCTTATGTCTATGCTCTGTACTTGCCTTGATTTCCTTGTGCTTCCAGTTTTAGTCACGACGCCGTTTACTCACCTGCAGCTCAAGACTCTGAACACTGGTCACTTGAGCAAAATTCACTGCGTTGCTCCACAACCTGCCTCTCGGAAACTAAGCTTCTCACTGCTCTCACCTGCCTGTCACTCTTGGATTCCTGGAAACATAAGGTTGCAACCTCACTCGATCACACTCCTCTCGGATGCTCACCCTCCTACCCTCTCGACAGCCCCACACTCTCCTCAGTATTCACCTTTTCCACAGTAATTGCTCTGCCCACTCAGCATCTAATCTCACTCTGTTTCAGTGCCTTCATGCCTTCATGTCAGAGCTCCTGCTACGTTCCCAGGTCTTGTTATCTTGCATAACTGTTTGTTAAAAACTGTCCGACTTGTGTCTGCATTTGGGTCCACTCCCACGTACTGGCCCCGGCCCAGCTTGAAATCAGTAGAAACGAAACTCTTCTACAGCCTGCATCTTGATCTTCATTTTGACTGTTATTACACAACTGTACAGTTTTGTGGCTATGTTGGTCGACTGGTCCTGATACAGACATTAGAGGTGATTTCCATGACACACATATTCACACACAGACACACAGACACACTGCTGTTGTGGCTGATAATGACTTTAATGGCTGGACTGATGTAGTTTCAGGTTGTTATTTAGTAAAAGCTCCACATCATGGTTTGATAAACTTGCTCGAAATAGGATCAAAAATTGCTAAGTGAGTATGAAAGCCGATATGTTGTCACATCGTCGGTGTCTACATACAAAGCAACGCAGTTTAGAGGATGAAGACTTGCGTGACAAATGTTTTATGTGATGTCTTTTCCACATTAACCTCGTGACGCTTAAGATCTTGATTAATTTCTGTACTGCAAGGACCTCTTTGCTCTGAGGGCATAATGTTGAAAAAGGGCTGTTTTACAAAGATGGAAGACACAGACCATTAATGCTGAATTTGCATTCTTCATAGTCTTTGACAGCACCAATTTACTGCCTGTGACAGTGCCGCTTAGACTCCTAGACCATACAGAAGTGGAGCAGAGAGGAGAGCTTACCACAGCTTTTTCCATTACACTATATGGGTAAGATAAATTACCACCATGTTCTGCTTTTCGATTTACTTTGTTAGGGGACAAAATAAACATTTTTGTGCCGTAGATCATAAAACACAGGGTGCATTAAGCCAGACTTCTCATTGCATTAAAGCATTCTAACGCTTCAGAGTCCAAATATGGACCACTAAGATTTATATTTGTCTCTTAAGCCACTTGGTCTCCCTTTTTGTTTTCACTTTTGTAGATAAAATAATTTTAATGTGTTTGGCCACGTTAAAATTGACAAAAAATTACAGGTGCACATTACATAGTGTGTAAAAGACGGACAGAGCAACTCATTTAATAAAACTTTATAATATCCATCAGTGAAAATTTATCAGTGGTGGTCAGCTGCTCACAAACTCATTACTGTCCATCCCATCCTTAAAGTCCATCGGGTCATTCACTTCCTCCGCCCCCTCCTTCCATCCTCTCCTCCAGAGTTTCCATGCAGTCTAATCACCTGGGGGCAAAAGACTTTCTTAGTCTATCTGTGCAGCAGCTCTGAGACAGCAGGCTGTTGCTGTATATACTCTCTCTCTGTGAAGTCAGAGTGCCGGGGGTGGAAAGTAACCCCTATGACTGACTTAAACCTGAACCGTGCTCTCTGCTCTCGCTCTGACCTCCACCGGGTCCATCTTCAGCCCAACAACCTGATTATTCTATTCAGCCAGTATATGTTCTTCTTGCTGGTACCACTGCAGAGAGAATCCTGCTAGCAACCACCAACCGAACTCTGTAGCAGCTTTGTGCAGACAGAAAAATGCTAGTCTCCATAGCAGGCAAAGCCTGGCCACTTCCAGTAGTGAAGATTGGTGTTCAGTTTGTGGTCGAGTAGGAGCCATAGGTACTTAGAGGACGTGAGTCCCAACCCCCTCGAGAAGACTGGCTGAGAAAGAGGCCTTTCGTGGGAAATCTAGCACCATCTCTTTGGTTTTTAATATATTCAGCTGCAGATGGTTCCTCCCACACCACTGCACAAAGTTACTCACCGCTACCCTGTATTCCTCATTTACCACGATGCATACAACTACGGCTGATTAATGTGAATATTTCTGCGAATATGACAGAACTTGAAATTGTATTGGAAGTCATGAGAGGGCTGGGGACACTCATCACCATTTTGGTTTGCAAAACCTGACGTGAGGAGAAGAAAAGACTCATCATACTTTGTTTAATTACCTATTTACATAAATTAGGACCATCATTAACAAAATGAACACTATTTTGTATTAAATGAGACTTGCAATTAGCAAATAAAATCATAAAGTCATTAGGAAAATGAATACTGAGGTCATAGATGTTTTAGACCATTAGACAAAAGCAGAGATCATTGGAAAGAATGAACATGATTTATTGATGAACAGAATTTTGATATAGGTTTTTGGCTGTTAGGACCGTCTCAGTGGAACAGAACCCCAGCTGTGAAAGGCATTATAGCAGGACCCCCCCAGAGACGAAGGTGGTTTGAATGGAGCCTTAGTGAAGAGAAGCAGTGATGGGGAGGAGGTGGGTTGCACGCAGGCGTCTGCATAGAGAATGACAGATGCACAGTGAGATTAAAAGTATGTGTCATGAATGCTGATTGGCCTGGAGAAGGCCGGGAGAAGGTGATTGGACCAGACCAGTGATGACATGATAAATGGTGTGATAAAGCTGAGATGTAGACAAAGATAACAAAAGCATCATTTAGAAAGTGAATTTTGTATTTACTCTGTTTTTTTGTCTAATAATAAATTTTATTTGATGATCTAAAACATGTAGCTGGGAAAAGGACAGATGGATGTTTGACGCAAAAACAAAGCAAATGCCTGCTGCATCTCAGACTGACAGGGGCTTTGCTGTAAGCTGCAGATATTTCACATCCATGAAACACAAATATGCATTATAGTGGAAAATTCAAAGATATTTATATAAATAAATAAAGACACAATCTGCTGTCAGACAGCATAACATAGACTGAGACTCTAACCCAGTGATGAAAGTAGTAATAAAAATGATGCACTTGTCAATGCAAACCAAGCATTTTCTGCTGCTACAGCTTTACATTAAAAGGGTTTAAGAAGTCACAGACAATAATGTTGTCAGTGAATGTAACACTCAAAGTAAACAGTTAGGTCCGTAAGTTATTGTACAATGACACTTGGATACCACCTGTAGTGGATTTCAAGTCAAACAATCATGATATGATTTAAGAGCAGACTTTCACTTTTTATTATGGTGGAAGTGGATGACGACGGTATTATTTCCATGGTTAGGAAAAACAACTTCTAACCAAGTCAAGAACACTCTCGAGGATTTATGGATTGCAAGAGACGTCTTCCTGAGTGTAAATGCAGAGGGTTTAAAAGCAAAGTTCAGACCACTGGTTACCCTCAAGAACAAGAAGGCCAGATTAGATTTTGACATAAAAACATCTGAAAGAGTCGTCTGAAAAAGAAAAGAATGTATCAAATAATATTTTCAGACAGATTAAAACAAGATTAACTTGAAAGAACGATGAGAGTGATCCAAAATGAAAGGCACACCTCATGAACTCAAGTGTATTACAACATATTTTAAACATGAAGCAGGCTACCTTATGACATGGGCATGTATGGCTCAGTGGAACTGGGCTACTACTGTTTATTGATGATGTGACTGCTGATAGAAATAGCAGGATCAATTATGAAGCAATATGCTCTCTGCTCAGCCTGTCACAGCGGGAATCGCTAATGGCCCAGAGCTTACTGCAAAACGAGTAAGCTTGCAGAATATTGCAGTTCTTTCTTAAGAGAAAGAACTGCAATATTCTTCAATGGCCACCTCAATCACCTGATCACAGTCTAATACAGCAAGCTTTTTAGTTATCAAATAGAGAGACCCACAAACATGCAGCAGCTGAAGCTGACTGCAGTGAAGCCCTGACAGAGCATCCAAGCGAACAAACATGATGTCCACGACTTTTACTTGATACTTTATACATACTTTTAATGAACTTCAGTCAAATCTTGAACAATTGAGTTAAAATCCAGCGTGATAAACTACAAAAGTGTGTCACTGTCCGAAAACATATGGGCCTTAATGAACATTGCAGGGAATGAACATTAATTCTGTGACCAGTCGTGTTAAACTTTATTATACCAGCAGTAACTACTACAACAGTTCAACCAGGACAAAAAGCTTAAACTTAAACAAACAGTAAAACCTCTCGCAAAAAACAGGATATCAGAAAATATTCTTGTTCAGAGTAATATTTCTGCCTCTAATCTTGTAACTTCATGGTTACTGTTTTTCCAATTTTCATCCCTGGCCTGCGGTCATTCTGAACATGTGAGAAATTCATGGTCTCCAATTACTGCTGCAAACATCTGAGAAGAACAAAATGACCTGCTATGTCCCATTCAACGGCTCTTTTTACATTGCGTTTCACAGATGAGCATTACTCCTGTCAGGCTCCTTCATCATTTGAAGAGTGGCAACGTAATGACACTTAAAAGATGTCATGAGTCTGGTTTAAGAGCTGCAGTGTTTGGTTTGGACTTCCAGTCACATTTATACCTTACGAATCCTGAATAAAATCACTATGATGTGCAGCTTCTAGAGTGTTGTAAACACACCAGACCTCTTTGAGTTTACAACTTCTGTTTAAAGGATTTCCTGTGTGGGTATTTGAATAAAGTCTGACTTTATCCTGGGGCCTAACATGTTGTTAAGCTTTTATGCACATTAATGTTTTTTGTGCTGCTAAATAATTCTCATATTTACAGATAAACAAATGAATCTTTAAACTGTCTGTTAAATGTGGATGTCTGCTAAGCCACAGGGTTTTAATGACCTGTTGAGTTTTCCCACAATACCACAGCTATACACTCATGGTCACTTTATTAGGCACGCTGTGTTAGTACTGACTTGGTACTGCGTCACGTAGTTGCTGCAGATTTGTTGGTTGCAGATACAAAATGTGAAGATACAAAATGATACAAAATAGATACAAGATGTGAAGCACATCACAAAGTTGCGGCTTTAATATCTGGTGACTCTGGAGTCCATTTCAGAACAGGGAACTCACCGTCATGCTCAAGAAATCAGTTAGAGATGACTTTTTCACATAGTGTGTTATTATGCTGGAAGCAGCCATCAGAAGATGGGTACATTAGAGTCATAAAGGGATGGACAGCAGCAATGCTCAGGGAGGATGCAGTGCTTAAATGCTCAGTTGCTACTAAAGGGCCCAACGTGTGCCAAGAAAATATCCCACAGTGTGAACGAGGCAGGGTGGATCCATGCTTTCATGTTGTTTATGACAATATTTTTTTATGAACACTAGATCTCATGACTAATTAAAAAAATTAGTTTGTGAGTAATTAATTCACAGAAAACGATCAGCTGTTTCAATGCCAGCTTCACAATTACTGTCACGTGAATTTGCGCTGGATCTTTCCCTTAGGGTGAACTGTAATAAATTTTGTAAAATACTTTGTCACAACATAAATAAAAATTAGCATTATGGAAAATTCAAAGATGTTCATTTAAATATATTAAGTCACTATCTATTGTCAGTTGGCACAAACACAAAAGTATGCAAAAATAAAATCAGATAGAGGGCAAATAGTTTTTCACAGCGCTGTAACTGCTGATGATAAAACATCTGAGAAAATTCCCTCAAATACGTTCGCACATAGATATTAACATTCAACTAAGATCTTTAAGTGCAGCTGATGAAGACATGAGAAACTTTATTCCATTAAAAGTTAATCAAATTAAACAAATAAATATTATTATGTATTTTTTAACAGCACGAACCAACATAGAGACTCACAGGCACTATTTGAATTAGAAATTAATTGCTTAAGTGATTCTTGACATTAATCTTGACTGATACCAAACTGAAACTCAGGTGAAGATAAGAGAGGGGAGCTTTTATTATTAAACACAACTGCTCTTGATATCAGATTAAAACGTGTTTAACTCTCCTCCATTATCTTTCACCTCATTAGGACACTCCTTTCATATTTTTCTGTTTCCTTCTGTTGTAAGTCACTTGAAAAGACAAGTCCCTCCTGCAGCCTCTTGACAGCAGGTAGAACCTCCACCACCATCTGAAGTAGCTCAAGGATCACTCCTCAGTCGTCCTCCCCCAGGTGTCACTGACTAATCAGCATGCTCTTTCAGCTCCCAGAAACTGCAGCACAGTTTCTCCTCCTGAGGATGATGAATATGCTACCAGCATCCAGATGCATCCATCCACATGTGTGAGGTTCCCATGATCATATGAAAAAAAAAGGATTCTGTTGAGGACGAAGAAAAATAGGTTTGTTTTTATTCATTATATGGATGTGACTCTATTCTACTTTACTAAAGTTTATTTAACTTTTGAATGAAAATGATAATAAAAGTGATGTTAATGAGTAATGCCAAATCAGTGTTACTCATTAACAAAAATGAAAATATGATGCACAAACAGCTGTATATCGCACACAGGCTCTCACCGTGTCCTTATTTTCCATGCCAGCTTCATTTGATTCAAGCTGAGCTGAAAATAAACAGAATTTTATAGACCACTGTTCTTTGTGTTCAGTGATTCAGGAGAATTTAGTTTATGACTTCGCAGAAGTTTTAATCTGACTCGGGCGTCGTAAATAGCGACCATCGTCTGACTCCTGCTGACACAGGTTTCTGAGAAGATGAAACTCTTTATGTAGAATACGTTTTAACAGTGCCTGTGCAGCCTGTGCAGTGACTGCATCAACCTGCAACGAGCTGTAGTGAGTAGGTGAGGGACGCTGGTTTATGCTACTGCAGAGACTCATTTAGATCAATCAGTGAGCATTTCTGAAAGAAAAACTGCATCCCACCCCATCAGATAAAGAATGTTTCCACTTCCAGAGCAGACTCATATAGCACCTTTATTCCTAATAATTAATTACTGACTAATACAAAGTCTTCTACAAGCCAACAATAGAATCATAGAAAAGAGGATGTGTGTAATGTTGAGACACACATGTTCAGTACCTTGAACTTACAATGCTTATTTTTTTGGTACACTTATACTGTCCAGGGGTGTACTTAAATTCCTGTATTGTTTGGAGTTTAAATACCTTGTTTAAATGTATCCTTCGTGCTATTTTAACTATACATACTTTTCACATTCTTTGTTGCTTGTAAAGTTTCCCTTGAAAAAACAAACATGCAAAAAATCCCCTATTCTGAGACAGTCTGCTGAAAGCAAGCAAAGGTGCAGAAATCCATTTGCTGCGATGGATGAAGGCATTCAATTACCTGCGATGCCTCTCCATCAGCTTTGACCTTTTCCATAATTTCTCTTCTTGCAAGTAACACGGACCCAGTCAGCCGTCACTATCAAAACAATAACTCAGACGCCACAAGAGGCCATTGTAGGCACCACCACCATCAGTCACTATATTGATACATGCTAGTGTCAACACTACGTTATGTATTGAGTCATAAAGTCATCCGGCTGCAGATGTCGTATGCAAAGCAAATATTCTTTGGATTTAAAATATAAAACAACAGCAGCTAGATCACATCCCGTCTATTTCCTGAACACCTGCTCTCAACCTGCTTCAAAGCTGCATCCCAGCTCTTCCCAGGAGGGTGGCACGGTTCCCCCCCCTTTGGTGGTCCTCCTCGGGTCCTTGTACTCTGGGGCCTCTGGATGTCTGGGGCCTGGATCTCCTCCATACCTGCTTCATACCCTGGTGGACGGGGCTATGGCTCCCCACACTCCCTAGCAGATCGTTACATGGAGAAACCTTTGGAATACAAGCATGCTGATCCACACAGGTGTGCACACAGGTGTACACACGGGTGTTCACAGACGCGGACTACACCTTTCTTGGCTGCTGCCTCAAAGCACATTGTGCGCTGTCTATCTTGCATGCTGCACAATATCGTTTATTATTTAGTATCTACTGTTATCTACTGATAGCTAGTTTATTGTGATGGTGCTGTTTTTATTATGTTGCTCTTTGTTGTTTGCTTTCTCTTCTGTTTTTTTTCTCCATACAGGTGATCCAGGTGTTTTGTTTGTTTGTTTGTTTGTTTTTTCCTTTCTTCCCCCCCTTCTCACCGTCTCTTCTCCCCTTTGGTTTTCTTTCTCTCCCTCTCTTTCTTTCATTCTTTCTCCCTGTCCTATCCCCCAGTCATGTCTGTCCCGTTTGTAGCAACCGAAAATAAAATAAATTCATAATTATAATAAAGGTCAATCAAATGGACCAATATGGCAAGGCCATGATGAAAAAAAAAAAAAAAAAAAAGCTGCATCCCAAGCTTATCATCTTGGTCTTTACTTTATTGTTGTTACATGGGCTTTATTGCTGTGTATTCTGTACGATTTACATAATTTTCCCAGCTCGTCCATGGTAACGGTATCATGATATCCACTATAAAAGAGAAACACAGCAGCATCTCATGACCTTTAATGTTAATTATAACCTATTATCTAAGGCTCTCGGTGAAAGCCTGAAGTTTTAAACGGCTTGGTGCACTTTAACAACAGATGTGAAGATAATGGAGTAACCATATATATATATATATATCCTCTTTCAAAATTTGAACTCATCAGCTGTTATCATCTGGCTATTTGTTTGTTTTTAATCTATCATTTTTTATATTAATGTGTGTTTTTATTTAAAAGGCCTATTTGTTATACAGATATTTAATAATTACTCTCTTAGATTTACTTCTTATTTACTCAATTATTCACACATAGTGGTGGTTAGCAGGTGTTTAGACCATTAAACTGTCATGATAGCCTAAATTTGGGCAAATGTGAGGAGGGACTGTGACGGGGTCTAAAAGTCTTGTTGTTTGTTCCTTGTATGAAGTGGTTAGTATTTACCAAAAGTTGTACAAAAAGTGGCAATATTGTCATCAGTCCTAAAAGCTTGATGAACTAGCTATTGTGGTCTGTCCCCACAGGTCACCTACTAAAGCCCAAATTGCTGAAGCAGCCTTTGCAAACATCCATTCACCACCAACCATAACCTACAATCCACATCAAAACTTAAGCAATGGAAGAAAATGGTCTGATGTGATGAACTGTGGTTTCTTTTATTTCATGTTTGTTTATTGTTTAGTTGGGGAGAAGTGGGCATCAGCATGCACAGTGGGAAGAAGGCAAATGGACTGTGTGCTGCTCTGGGCAATGTTCAGCTAAGAAGTCTTGGGACCTTTGGGACATACCACCCTAACACACTGCACATATGCACTTTCATGGAAATGATGTTTCCTTTCAATAACAGTGACCTGACAAACAAACTGCAAAGATTCTTCAGGAATGGTGGGAGCTGAGAGTTTGTAGACTATCGCATGTCATTTTGATACTTATATGTGAAATATAAAGCACAGAGACGTAACTGTTGTTGTGAAGTGGCAGTGTATATATCCATGCACATGTAATCGGTTTGCTTACAATTTTAAAGTTTATAGAAATCTTTGTTTTATAGCTTTAATAAGTACAATATAAACATGGCCCTTTCAGTAAGCAACAACAGCCATTAGTTAAGCTAATAGATCCCATTCATCAGGTCCTGCCCTACCTGACTGCAGCCATATGGTAGAAAATACAGACCAGGTCAGGCACAGGAACATTGATATGGATGATTTTATGAACACGTCTCTGCAGCCAACAGTCAAATATTCAAGGTTTTCCTTTTGGCTAATTTGTTTAAACAGGAGCTCGGGCTCCCTTAGGAACTATCACCATCTGTTGTCGAGGCAGGTTTTGTCTAGGGGCAAAGGCACTAATCACCACACCATTCACTGTTGTTAGAGTCAAAACTGATTATAGGTCTGGAGCACGTGTCCCTGTGCAGCGTGACTTTAACTGAGCAGTTACTACACAACATGGGGGTGGGTGTATGTACAGCATATAGTGGGAGACATGCTGATTTAGTTTTTTATTTTTATTTTGGTTCAGTTACACAAAATATGTGACAAATTCAGGATATCTGTTTTTTTATTGTCTGGATTTCTGACAGTTGAACCACAGATACACTCTCTGTTTGAACAGGTTTATTTTTTTTTGTTTATTTACAGTTTTTCCCAGGATATTGGCTGCCTTTCACTCATTTTTCAGGTTTTTATAGTTGACTTAACTCAAGGGATGAACCACTGTTGTGACTCACAGAACTTAGCAAGGAATCGATTTAATTTTAAATTGTATCTTTTGGCACTTTGCTGCTAACAGCCTGTCATAAAACACATAATTTGTTCCTGTTTCTTTATTTTAACTTTTAAAAAATGCCAAAGATAATATAGTTTGACAGGCATAAAATTGTATTTTGGCACCAATGCAATGATTCAAAAAGAGCTATTAGATGAAAAATTGTCAGAAAAGTGCCAAAAACAAAATGTATTCAATGTGCAATACCATCTGGAAAGCATTTGAATGGTAAAAGATTCATTTTTCAGCATGAAACTGATCCCAAACTCACACCTAGTGCAGTAAAAAAACCATACCTAGACCAAATAGCAGACAGTGGAGAACTATCAGCCATGGATCGGCTTCCCAACATACCTTATCATCTTTACAGAGCAATCTGCAAAAGGAAGTCAACATCCAAAGAAGATCTTTGATTGCTGTTCAAGAAGCCTGGAGAACTATTCCTAAGACTGCTTAAAGAAAACAGAAGGAACCTGATATAAGAGAGTTCAGGCTGTGTTGAAGAATAATGATCGTCATACCAAATATTGTATGTTTTTCCTCATATACTTGATTTCCACAAATGCTTGTACATGTTTCAATAAGGAAAATATGGAAAAATGCTTGTTTTTTTTGTTTTGTTTTGTTTTGTTTTTTGTATTCAGACCACATGTGGAAAAACTCTCAACTCTCAGTTTTTATATACAAAAAACTGGGCATGAAAGAATATTTTCTAACCAAATATAGAAATAGCAGTTGAAGAGACAAGTTGTTTTGTGTCCAAGAAATACTAAAGTCAAATGTATTTAAGTAAGCAAGACACAATGGTACCTCAAAACTGTTATTTATTTATTTATTTATTTATCTTTAGCAGAAAATGTGTTATATTGTCCTGGTTCTCACAAACTCTGCAGAACTACAAAAATATATTGATTGTAACTTGCAGCTTTCAGCATGACCATCCGCTCACAGACTAGAAAATCAGATTCACTAATCAAAACGTGCTTTTATCACACACCAGAGCATCTGACATGTGCAAGCTGAAGCAATTAGCATCCATTTGGTCCTGTGTAGGCCCAGTGTAATTCATTTAGGAAGGGACCCTTTACTGAAAAACCGTAAACACAGACAGAAACAAGTGAAATGAAATATCAAGGTTTATGGAAAGAATGTGCTCTGTGAATCAAAACTAAACTGAAATCTTTATTCCTAAGTGCCACTAAATCCCAGTTATATAAAATATATCATACCAAGTGTGATTATTGTTGTGTCACTCACTCATTTTCTGTTTTGTTTATTTATTTATGAAATGTGGACTTGCTTGGTATTGATTTTTAGCTTTCATACAACTACAGTGACAGGCTCTAATGAGATTGCTTGAGCAGCAGTGGTCTACCACTAATGGTAACACAATAACCAAAGTCAATGGCCTCCATGCACGAAGTCAGCCATCCATTTCAAGGTAATAGGTTCATAATTTATTGAAAGGTACGTCACTAAGACTCATATGCCTAACACTCTGTAATCGAAAGCCCTGCCCTCTGTTTAGCACAATGGTCTCCAGCACTGACCGTTGTGCCTTTTTTATTAGAAACTGTGAGCACAGTTTCTAATCTGACCTTTACTGATTTATCGCTGTAGCCGCTCCATTAAATTCCAATTCCACCTTAAAGCCGGCTCACATGTCCATGTGCTTGGGTAAGATGTAACATGCTGAGTGTCTCAAAGGCTGAACTGTGTCCTCATAACAATTGTTACCAGGGCAAACAGAGTTGCTATGCAGGGCTTCCGTCCAGGAAAGTGCATATACCTCCTTGTATTCAGGCCACGTTCTGAAACGCTTTGGATGATACAGCGATAGTGCTTGTTTTTCCTGCAGTGAATGGATTAAATTTTACTGATTACATATTCTGATTTTTTCTCCCGTCATAACAGCTGAAAGAGAAAAAGGGCCTGTGGTTTTAATTCGGACATTAGTGAGCCCTTCTCACAGTGGCTCTTTCACACCACAGTGAGGCTCAAAACATATAATCCAAAGCCACAGCTGATCTATCAGAAACACCCATGGCGTTCAAGAAAGTCATCCTCTGATTTCCATAGAAACAAGAGCACAACAAGTACAAGAACTGAGCTTGAGTCAGGATCCTGCTGACAATGGGCCATGACTTTCCTTCATGTGGAGCAAATAGACATCAGCCAATCACATTGTGACATGAGTGCATTACTGACACACGTCCAACCAGAAGCTCATGCTCTATAAAACTATTTGATTACTTTATTGAACCACCTGCACAGAGACTTCACAGATTCCAGTGTCTGAGTACGAAATGTGCAGATTTGACTGTTCTCTTTCCACTTGTATGCCTAATGATATTAGCTTCTTCTAGCTACAAGACCCCTCATGATGTCACTCATGCTTGCTATGAAAGTGAATGAGTTACACTTCCTTGCTGCAAAACAACTGAGGCTGAATTTCCCCGAGTCAGGCTGCTTGTTCTGAGCAGCTCTGGCTGGTGTGTTGCTGTTTAAATATTAAATGCTGCTTTTCTGAGAAACTAAAGGCCAGCACACTGGGTCTCATGGAAAAATAAGGATTATATGATCTTTTCTTGATGCTAGACCAGAAAATCTTGTGGTTTCCCTGCTCGGACAGTCATGATAGTTTCAGGATTTCTGTGTTGTGTTTTTTTCTTTTAATGTAGAAAAGAAAACACACAAGACAAAAAGAAAAATGAACCATTTTATCAGACTGAAATGAAAATATTGTAGTTTCTAAAACATGGAAAAAGATCAAAATCAATAGGTGTTATTTAATCAATTTGAACATTAGAAATTATGAGTGCTTGTGTGTATGCACGAATGGTGGGAAATAGTTATTAAAGCTTGTTTTCAATATGTAACACAAAAGGTTTCCAGGTGTTCTCCCATTTATCAGATGAGCCATGACAGTGAATCTTATTTTCTCAAGTCTTAGATCCAGGTTGAGGCTAATGCGTGTTTGCAATCTAATCCAGTAACACAATTTGTGTCACGCAGATTAACTCTTAAATGGAAATTCGTCTATACCACAGAAACCAGGGATAACAAGAGGTGTTGAGGTTGGACGGGGTACATTGTAATGGATTGCTATTATTCCCATCCGTCTGTTTTACTCTTTTGTTTTAACACAGTGTGCTAGCTTTAAAGTGAACATGTGAATATTCAGACATTGGCAATGACACTCTAATCAGAGCCAGTCACTGTAATAAGAGCAAGTACTAAACATTCAGGGAGCAGTTATTAGCCTGTACCGACTGACACTTTCACCAGTTAAATTACACACATTACACACTGTGTAATGGGACAGGCCAATAAAGCTAATGTTTGCTTGGCAATATCATATCTAATTGGAGTGGGTAAAAAATATTGTAATATATATAATATAATGTACCTGACATCACACTCAGTCAAACAAATGCTTAAAAAATAACAGCAGGTGTACATTTTAGGATATCCTCAGATCTCAGACAAAAAGCTGTCAGGTCTCAAACTCAGACTTGAGACCTGACACATCAGGTCCTGAGACCTGATATTTTTTTGAAAAAATATCAGCCCTGATGACTTTTTCTCCTGAGACCTGAGGCTGTCCTAAAATGTACACCGTACAACACACATCTCAAAAACACAAGGTTATGCAACAAAAATTTACGTCAAAATGGACGCTATTAGGTTGGCCAATCAGATCATTCACAGTTGCAGTATCGATGTCATTGTCCTGGGTCATTTGACGCTTTTGCGTTTATTATTATTTTGTATTCTGGTTAAGACTTTCTAGTTCTTTGGTTTTGGTTTCTGTGCTTCCTCGGTTTAGTATCTAGTCATCCCTGCCCGTGTGTTCCCTCTGTTCTCTGTCAGTATCATGTCTCTGAGTTCTGTTAGTGTATATTTCCTGTTTTACTTTGAAGGTCCGCGGCTGGTGTCGGTGTATTCAGTTTGCGTCTTCCCTGTCTCGTCATGTTAATTAGGTTCAGCCATGTCTCCCTTCTATGTGCAGTATCCTCGGTTCCCTGTGTGTATTTATAGTGTGTGTCCTCTTGTGCTCGTCACGGGTCCGTCTGAGTTTCCTCGGTGTGTTTCTCCCTCCTTGTTGTTCCCCGTGTTACCCTCTGCTCTAAGTCCCCTCGCTCTTTAGGTTTGTTACTTCTGGTTCCTTGTTTCTTAGTTTTCCCAGTGTAGGTTTTCCTTAGTTTCCGTCCATGCCTTCTCCGTTTCTGTTTGTATCCTTGCCTTGTTATTAAAGCTCACTCGCATCACAGCCGTGCCTGCATTTTGGGTCCTTCTCTCATAATTCCACACGTGTGTTGCCGCAGCCATGACACATTCATACATGTGTAAGGATACAATCATGCACACTGACAAAGAAATATGAGTTCAACTGACTTCCTGTTATTAGAAAATGCTGAAAATATCAACATGTAAAATATCTTCATTCCCTCTAAGCTGCTGCTCATGAGAGTAGACGTTACCCCTGGAACGCCTGCTACAACTAACTTTTTAAGCTCTTTTCTAAACTGAATGGTTTCTGTCATATTTCAGGCCTGCTTATGGGACAAAATGACCCTCTGCTCCACAAGTTACCTATGCAGCTACTCACGGAAAAACCTGGAAACTATTATAATGGTTGTCAAAGAAGGTCTTTATTGATACGTACTGAGGTGTCAAAGCTCATCATTACAGGTAGAGGGGAGGTCATGAAATGTAATCTTTATGGAGTAAAGAGCTAAAAAGGATTCATCTGCAAAAATTCTGGCCCTTTTTCAGCAGAGCTTTTGAAGCATGGTTACTAAGTGGTTAGCACTGTCACCTCACAGAAAGAGCAGGGACTTTCTGTCTGGAGTTTGCATGTCTGGGAACTCTAGTTTCTCCCATCATCAAAAGCAGACACTGCCAGATTAATTCTCCTGTCACTGTGCCTTTTATCAAGGGACTGGCCTGTGGCTGGAGCGGGTCCCTCCGTGCTCCAAGGGGATGGTTTAAATGCAGAAAATGCATTTTCCTAAGGCGATCATTCAAGAGCACCATGTTAAAATAAATTCTAGCATGCCAGCTTGCCAAGAATGAGACTTAGCAAAGCAAAGCTACACTGTGACGAAGCAGCTGGTGGCTGCTTTAAGAGGATGCTTGGAATAAGTAATTTAACAGCTTAATAGTGAGGAGCCTCAGGTTATAACATATGGGCAGCACATTATTATATATACTATGTCGATTAATATCACTGGTTGTTACTCACAACAGAGGAGTGAAAAACCAAAGACTGTGACTTATATGAAAAAACTGCCTGACAAATAACTCAGCCCAACTTCTGTGCCCTGTCTGAATGTGTCAGTCCTCATTACACACCACACATTTAATGTATCAATTTAATGATGGTACCTAATTTACTAAATCATTAGTAATTCAGGAAAGACTTGAAATTACAAATTTTGTTATGCATGATGGGGGCTATTTGAATAGTGAACAGTGTAATCCAGGAAGGAAGCCCTAATGTTTTTAAATAACCGGTTGTTTGTCATGAACATCGTGGTTACCATGCAACATTTCAGTCAGTGTTTCTCCGTGTTCTTCTTCCTGAGTGCCGTTGTTCTCAGCTGCTGGTTCAGAGAACATTGCATTTACGTTTTTTCTTCTTTTTTCCACATTTCAAGCTTCACAGGGTTGTCAGGAGAGGACACACTGTGCACAGTAATAACCCATTGTTTGAACAATTGCCAGCATTCTTCCATGACAGCTCAGAGGCAGGAAAGCAGTTTAGCACTGCTTCAGCTAGATGAGCATCCATCTCATTTTCTTCTTGCATCTGATCCAGTTCAGGGTCACAGTGGAGCTGGAGAACACAATGGACACAGCTACTATAGAACCACCACACCCTGCAGAGTTTGAGACCCATGCTGGCAAATTCTGCCCTTTTCAGGTGAGCTCCCTGAGAAAGAATTCACTCAGAGTCATACTGAGCTGTCCAAACATACTTTTCACTTACATTTTCTGCCAGATGACGACAATTGTAACAACTATAGTTAAATATTTTGAAAAGTTAGTTATGTTCACATTTTCAAGCTTCTGTGTGTCTTATTAATGGTTTCTTAGAAAAAACAAAACAACCCCCAACCAAAATTCCTCCATTTATTAGATATTTTAATTTTATGAGTAAATGTTGGTATTTTTCAGTTATAAATCTGACGACATATACGTTGACTGCATTTGCTATGAAGCAGGGTGTAGTGTGAACGGTAGAAAATAAGAAATAACATAGTGAAACAATGAAAATGAAAAGGCTCTAGGAGCAAGAGCAGGTTTCTGAAAAACTGTAAAAGCTTTCAGAGGATCATTATTACAACTGGAGACATTTCATGTATAAAGGTTTCATATTATAAAGCTGTGTAGGAAATACAAAATATATACAACGCTGTTTTGTATTTGCTTGTGCTGTGTCATTGTGTTAACTCTCGTTTTATTGCTATCTACCATGGAGCTGTCCAAGGTACTGACCCTGGTTCAATTACTCAGTAACAGCAACAGCAGGTGGAAATGTTTAATCAAATAATGGTCAGTGTATGCGTAGACTGGCTGTCTGTGAATGTAATATGTATATGTTTGTATGTACATTACTAAATGTCATTAATTCAATTCAATTGAATTTTATTTATATAGCACCAAATCACAACAGCAGTCGCCTCAGGGTGCTTTATATTGGACAGCAGATCGTACAATAATAGATACAGAGAAAAACCCAACAATCATATGACCCCCTATGAGCAAACACTTTGGTGACAGTGGGAAGGAAAAACTAACAGGAAGAAACCTCCGGCACAACCAGGCTCAGGGAGGGGCGGGACCATCTGCTGTGATTGGTTGGGGTGAGAGAAGGAAGACAGGATAAAGACATGCTGTGGAAGAGAGACAGATTAGACACATTAGATACAGATAATCTTCACAGATCATAATAAGGACAGGACAGAAATTTAGTTAAGATGTTCACTTAAGACACGCACACATACACATACACACACACACACACACACACACACACACACACTCACACACACAGTCTATGAAACAAAATTACTAAATTGATTGCACTGATATTAGTGGCTATAGTAGGAGCTTCCACAAGGACTTCACGGTTGATTTACACATGCACTCAGCACATTATGTCCCCCATAATTTTATCTTGAACAACGACCCAAACTTAAGTATGTAGGTTTTTCTTCAGTTTCTTTTTTTTGCTTATATAAAGCAGCACATGTCTACACGCTGCGTCACGCTGGTATCCCGTTTTGGCTTATAAAGCTGCCACTAAATTGAACCACAGAGATGACATATGGGTCTGGTTTGTGTCACTGCTAACCCTTGCTGACGGCTTCTTGGCTCTTTTACTTCACTCCGTGACAACCGGCACACACATGAAGGGATAATAAGCTGCAGGTCACTTCTGCTGCCTGAATTTCACAAAGGGCCATTGACCTCATAACACGGGCGGACAGCAACAGAGGCTTTTCTACCTCGTTTCTCCGTCAGTGTCTCACCTGCTCCGGAGTGAGACATTCCTGGAGGGATTAAAGGAGTCCCTGCTGCACATTGAAGCAAAGGAGATTTCCTTTTATAGTCTATCAGACATGAAAAAGTGGAGCATTAAAAAAATGCTCTTGGTAGAGCACAAACTTTTTCCAGCCCTAAGCAATTTTTAAGCTTTAGAAGCCACAGCCCCTAAAATAGCTGCATGATTTATCACTTCTAAAGTTATGGCTCATAATAACTATTCAGTTCAGCTATAGTAGTCCCAGACACGAAACAGAATATGATACAATTAAGAAACCAATTACATTAGCAGATGGAAATGGTGGATACATGCATAGAGGAATAACACCGAAAAAAGGGTAAGAGTCACAAACTACGCTCGAAGCTTCAAAGAACCGAACTCTTGATGTTTCACAGGAATCAGAAGCATCATGGCTTGAATTGTACTAGACTGCAACTAACCAATATTTCACTATTATCTCCATCCCACTCTGACAAATTAGTACTTTCCACAGAGATAATTATGGCAGATCCAGATGGTTTTGAGGAACAGGAGGGCTCCGAGGAGACTGTGGCAGTGGCCATGGCTCTGTGCCATTTGGGTCCATCATCCTCAGAGTTATTGCAGACTGAAAATGCTTTCTCATCTATTTCACTGCAACATCTTGCTAATGGATCCGAAGACTCATGATTACCCAGGAAAGGACCAGAGCAGCCACACACTCACACACACATTCAATAATGGTTTTACAACATTCAGATTTAAAGACGTTGGAGGTGTGAGTCTTCTATTCTAATAATAACCCACAGACATTACAGCAGGTGCTGATTGGCTGTGGAAGGACTTTTCTTTTTGATTATTGAACTTGGACCAAATAAGGGGAAACTGATTCTTGTTCATCATTCAGGACAAATACTTTTAAGCTGTTGTGTGTTTGAGTTGCATCAGTGAAAGTGAAACTGAACTGAATCTGGTGCATCAGAAGTAAACATATTAGGTTGATGAGACATACTAAACACAAATGAGCTTACATTCCGCGTCAGAGAAGCCACAGAAAACACAGAGCAGGTTAAAACTCCACTCAGCAGCAACACCAAAATGCCCTCTATACTAAGCAGCAGATGCCTGCCTTTTATAACCTTGAGCTAGATGTCCTGGATATATATAGTGTGCATGCCCCTGACTAAATAAATAACAATAAAATGGATAAGGACTGGAAATTATTTACAGTATATCCCTTTAAAAGGGCCAAAGGTGGATCTTACTGTACTTGAATCCATGTTTCACTTACTCCCCTCTAAACAGAAGCAGGAAGGTAAATCACTGGTGAATTAGAGGAAAAAACAGCATGAACAGTTACTGCAAGAGCCTCTTTTGTCTTGCAAAGGCAGCCCTGTAAAGTTTTTCCTCTCCTTGATTTATTATTTTTTCAAACTCTTTTGTATCCCAAAGAGACACACAAAGTGTATTGCTGCTAAAAACTGTGTGATGCAATAACATTTTGATAAGATGTGTTTTTTCTCTCTTATCACGGCGCTGCACCTGCTCGCTGAATGAAAAGGAAATTAAGATGCTCACTTAATCATTACATTAACTGAAACTGTGCAACTTCTGCCAAACAATGATGAATTGGAACCTCCAAGAAATCTCCGATATTTCTCCAAGAAATATCGGAAAGTGTAAGAAGGATCTACAATGCACAACAACAGAAAGGTGCTTTGCTCTTGTAGGCTGTGTATGGCTGCACCTTTCATGATACTGTAAGATTCTTTGCATCATTGCCTCAACTGTCACTCAGACAGAAGTTCAGACTTCCTTCCTGTGGAGCTTCAAGAAAGTCTTCAGCTTTTTTTCTGCATTTTAATACATTTACTGAGCATCGATGATTATTTAAATGTAAGTTACAGTAGTGCAAATGCAAGATTATTTTCTTGTAATTATTCTCATTTATCAGCTGGGGCCTCCAGCTGAATGAAAAAAAACTCTGCATGACAGAAATGCAGCAGGAAGCACCCGTGTGATGCATGGTTCAGTTACACTGTTCATTAACTAGAGAAGTCACAACGCAGCTGAGAAATTTAAATTAGCCACATGAATCTGAATCTACATCCCACAGCTGAAGAAGACAAAGCCCAACCTCTCTGTCACACACTCCTTTAAATTCTACTTTACATGTGCTTAAGTTTTGTTTGATTTTCCTGACTTCTGGTGAATATTTATGCACTTTTCATGCACTTATTATGTAGTGAAAGGAGTTGATGAAACCAAAGATTAATGTCTCTGATCTAATATCCAAGCAAACATGTAAAACATGGTCCTGTTCTGTCCTTCTGAAAAATCACTTTTTTATAAATGTCAGTTTGCTCATAAAGTTAAAGAAGAAACGTAAAGAAATGAAAAAGAGCAAAGAGGAAGAGACAAAAATGTGAAGAAATGTTTCTTCTGGAGCCAAAACAAAATCCTTAAGCTGCAGGATCAGACAACAACTACAAAGCCTAATTTGGTAGGAAAAACTTGTAGTTCTTTATTTTAAAAAGCAGAAAAGAAGATTCACCTTTTAAAAAAAACCAAATCATCAACTCATAACGTGCATCTAACCCAGAGAAACAGCTCTTGGTGCTGGGACTTATAATGAAACTCCACTTGTAGGAGCCATATGAGTTGTTCCTTTTTTGACTAAGTGGGTTGGTTTAAATGGACTCACTGTATTGGTGCACGGGTGTGGGGCGTGTCTCATGGGTGTGGTAGATGATAAATGTGGTTGCACTCACCTGTTCACGGCACCTGATGTTGATGAGCAGAAAGGTAGGGTGAGCATGAGGCAAAACTTTCTGTTGACCGCAGCTTGAATGATTTTGATGTATTTTGACTGTAACTTGATGGTTTTTGTATATTTGTGCACTAACTGATGCCATAGGCCAAATTGTAAGTTGGCATTGTAATTAGTGCAGTTATTGGTGAGTTGCAGTTATTTGTTTGTGCAATCTGTGCATGTGTTTAATAGTTAATCCCATGTGCTGATTTATATATTGGACAGTTGCATGTGGAATAAAAGGAGCAAATGGTACAGAAGTGTATTTTATGCGTTTATTGTTGCGCGTCATCTGTGTCCTCATGTTTAGCCTGCCGCGGCCTTAGGTTGGAGGAACCGCAACACCACTAATGAGCCAGATCTGCACCACACACAAAGAGAGTCAGCTCTCATAGTGGCCATAATACTACTGCATGTGTCCAGTGTCGTGGTTATTATAGGGTGACTTTCTAAACCAGATAACGAAAACATTATTTAAGCCAGAAATCAAGCATATGCAAATTTGAAAAGACTTGGGTGAAGGGCTGTCAAGATAAGTGAAAAAAAGAGATATTAAAAAACAAACAAAATAAACAACAATAATGGCACTGTGCACTATTCATTAAAAATGTTCATTTCAACTTCCCTTACTTGGCTTCCTGGCAAATAATCGAGCTAATTCTTGAGAATCACTGTTCACTCAAACACGTTTACAGCAGGTTTACTTATTCCTCATTTAAAGTTTTCAAAATGTAAAAGTTCAAGATTTATTTGTTATCAGTTATTGTTTACTGGGAAGGCAACAAATGCTTAAATGAGCTTTTAATTGTTATTCTTTATATGTGAACATAATGTAAAATACAAAAAAAAAATCCAGTTTTACTTTGTATTAAAAAAATATTTCTGTACCAGCTGCTTTACAGTGTTGTTCACACTGTGCACGTATACTCATTGGACACTTTGTTAGGCACACCTGTTCACTTGTTCATCAATGCAAACATCTAAACAGCCAGAAGAGCATCTTCAGCATGAAGCATCACTCTATTAGCTAAGAACAGGAAACTGAGGCTACAATTCCACGGGCTCACCAAAACTGGACAAGAGAAGATTGTAAAAATGTTGGCTGGTCTGATGAGTCTCCATTTCTGCAAGGATAACACAGCACAAGCAAGGTTTAGCAAATAAAGTGTCGGGTGGGTGTAGGTAATTTAATTTTCATTAATCTAAATGGATAAAGAACATTACAATAAATAAAAATGATCTGTGAATTTAGAAAGGCTACAGTAAACTGCTCGCATTGATTTACTTGGTTAGAGGCTAAAATCAATGCAGTTTTACACATTATCTTTCTGCTCTTGGCATTATTAATATTTTATCTAAAAGTTGCATCTTTATGGATGTAAACCTTTGACCCGCCACCTTTCATTCATTTACATATATCTTGCCTGGCTTGTCTTATTGTAATAAACATGTAGACAGCTTTTGTTTTAATTAACAAACTGCCCACGTTTGTCTTTAAACCAATGTGCTTTTAGTCTTAAAGTATGTGTTTTATTTAGTTCTAAATACTCAAATGACTTTTCTTGTCATAATTTACTGTCTTGTAATCAGTTTTTGCTCATTTCACTTGTGCACGGTCGTTTTACTGGTTGGTTCTGCTGATCAAGAAATTAATAATCACAGAGAACTTGTGAGAAAAAGCTCTGTAGTAACAACAGAACAGATCACTAACAATCACTAAGAAGTAGTGAGGTACCTTATGAGGTAACTGCTTTAGATGAATAATCGTGTCAAAGCTCAATAGAAATATTTCATCCTTTTTGTCAGAAAAACATGTTCCTTATTCTCCAAGCTCTCAAACAGGCTTGCTGTGTAACATATGCAACAAACTATCTGCTCTGACATATCGAGAACACAATTCTTAATGGGAATTGACTGAAAAGGCTAATAAATATGAAGTGAGTCATCACCTCGCCTCAGTTTAGCCTTCAAATGTCAGTGTGCTTCTACTGTACTTCAGCCTGTAGGATAAAAACAACTGACCTGCAAGAATCCAACTGGATACGTTATTTGAGATTTTAGAGTTTTTGAACTGTGACCTGCAATAAAAGCTCCTCTCAAACTCACATTTAAAATTCAATGACCCAATCCTCCCAAAAAACGAGTCGGCATACTCTGCTACGTTTGCTTTAATAACAGCCGAGGCAGTTTCGGGAATAAATGCTCATGGGAGCCACTAGACACTCTTGGCAGGGGAAATAGGATGGACTTTGATGCAGACTGCCAGACAGAGTGATACGTTTGTGGCTTAGATTAGATTCTTACATCTTGTACTTGAAAGGAATAAAAATGCACCGCTGATGTTTGAGGGCATGGTTTGGAAATCGCAGGGGGAAAACTCATCGCCATCATTTTGTGCAAGTGAAAAAACAAAAGGACAGATGTGACAGTTTTGTGGACAAGAAGCCAAGACATATGTGTTGTGTTTACAAGTTTCCATAGACCGAAACTGAATGTTTATGTGCCTCTATGACAGCTATTACTACTTCAGGCCAGAGGAGCCCCTGTGGAAGAGTGTGAGCAGTTTTGCTGAAAACAAAGTTCCAAAAAAACGAGCCAACGTCACCAACATGTAACTTCCTTTGTATAACTGAACACAGATAGTGACTGTTATGTATTTAGCCAAAGCAATATATTGTTTAGTGGGACTACTTTCACTAATAAGCAAGAGAACACCAAGTGTGGTGTATATGCGCATTGATATGCCTGTGCCCTTCCACAAAATGTTTAATAAGGTAAGTTACTTTCAACAAAAAGGAGTTGTTACCTTACCAGTTAAGTTAAAAGAGAGAACATAACCGTGACCATGAGCATTTCAGAAGATTCTGGGTCATTACAGTACAATACAACTTTATTTAGAGAGCACATTTAAAAAGCAACGGTATACCAAAGTGCTTCACAAAAAAGACAGAAAATAAAACATAAATATTCTAAACATTATAGGACATTACTGCTAAATCAGCAATTTTTTTTGAATGTTTTCTGCTTGACAGTTTCTGATTTGCATAAAAATGAGTGCTGTCAGCGTTAATCTCGTCAAAATGACATTAACGGCATAACTGCATTAACGCGGTAAATCTTCGTTAGCAAGTTAACACTGATCACCCCGTGCAAGGGGCTGCACGGTGCTAATGCTAATGGGGCGATCGTGGCTCAAAGAGTTGGCAGTTCGTCTTGTAACTGGAAGGTTGCCGGTTCGAGCCCCGGCTCGGACAGTCTCGGTCGTTGTGTCCTTGGGCAAGACACTTCACCTGCCGCCTACTGGTGATGGCCAGAGGGACCGATGGCGCGATATGGCAGCCTTGCTTCTGTCAGTCTGCCCCAGGGCAGCTGTGGCTACAATGTAGCTGCCATCACCAGTGTGTGAATGTGTGTGTGGATGACTGGATGTGTAAAGTTCTTTGGGGTCCTTAGGGACCATGTAAAGCGCTATACAAATACAGGCTATTAACCATTAAAGTAAAACAGGAAGCACGACACATAGACAAAGACAGACTCAAAGAAACCAGCTTAACACTGAGATATGACTGACTCTGGAACAGAGGGAACATAGCGGCTAACTAGACATGAGATGTGTGACCAGGAGAGGCACAGAGAAAACATGGGAACAGAGACTAAACACAGACTAAGAAACATCCAAAGGAAGGAAGAATTAAGATCACTAAGCACAAATAAAAGAAGAAACGGTTAAGAAAGAATATTAAATCCACCACAAATACTGGGTCGCAGACTCGGTACCGTGACGCAACTAGTGAAAGTTCTGGATGCCACATAGTTGAATTTCACAATATTGCAGAAAAACGCATGTAGAAAACTTTTAAATGTGAAATTCTTAGTAAAAAAAAAAAAAAAAAAATGAAGATAATACCATTTTAATTAAGTTTATAACTAAAAAAATAACTTAAATATGTGAATATTGTATCATTATAAAGATGGGCTCATTACTCATCAACTTTTCACAGTATTTTCTTTATAAGGTTGCAACATATGCAAATCAGACAGTTGAGCAGAATGATGTTTCTTTGTATTGCTCTTCATCTACTTGAGTTTGCATCTTTAAATGATATTGTGTCCTGTGTATATTTACTGCTGAGCTAAAGCTATAGACGAACATCACTCTTCAGTAGAAGATGACGTTTAGATCAGATTGTCAGTGCACATCTGTTGTTTTTTCCCCATCCTATTTTACCACCTTGCAAACATCTGTATGGCAAAAAACCACTGATTTGAATTAATGATGAAGAGCCATTAAATAAGAGATGAGTGGATTATTTATCCAGCAGGTAAATCTAATGCAACAGTACGGCACAACACCAGAAAAGCCTGGTGAAACTGGTCAAGCTTGACAGAAATTCAGTGGCTGTGTCCCAATTCAGGGTCTGCACGCTTGAAGTACGCGTACTACGTACGGTGCGTACTATAAGTACGAGAAGTGCGGAAGTGAGAGGCTTGTGAAATGGGACGGTCTAGCCTTCGCCGTGCTGCTCAGGTTGCCTAGCAACCATGATACTAACCGCGAGAAACGTCACATACAGCATTGTTTGACATTGTTTGACAGGAGAAAAAATGTTTTGTTGGTCATTCATTTTTGTCATGACATCACTTTGATTAGTTGAGTATCTGAGGCTGAGACCACAGGACTGTAAAACATGATTGTTGGGCTTCATTTCTGTACCGAACAGGTATTTCAAGATTAGTTGGTAAATAACAATTAGCTAATGTTGGTCATGAGACTGAAATCATCTCACTGTGGTAATGTAAATATAATATTATAGATAGATATCTCAGTAGAGGCTTTAAAACCAAGTTAACGCTGAAAGCACAAACATCACTAATGTCACACGACTTTGCCGACATGTGGCCAACAGTAATGTTTTAATGTTCTTCGTTATTAAACATTCGCACATAAATAAGTGACATCATATTCAGTACTTACTTTTGACTAGGGATGGGTACCGGTATCCGGTGCCATCATGGCACCGGTTCTGACATAAACGGTAGTAACCAGACCGAAAAGCAGCGCACATTTCGGTGCTTTATTTCGGTGCTTTTTTTTCCTGAGCTGTGATACACTTTAGATTCTAGCCAATCATTTTACGTTTCCGAGGATAGTAGGCGGGTCCAGGTACGTACGTTCTTTTAGAGCAGAGCTACAGATTAAAAATGCCCAAGGCGAAGCGGTCAAAAGTCTGGCTGTACTTCACAGCAACATATGTAAACTCAGCAGCCTGCAACAAGTGCTTTAAGCTGATACTGTGATACTGTCAAAGGAGGCAACACCTCAAATCCGATGAAACACCTGGCGATGCATAGCGTTTTTTTTTAAAAGCCGAAAAATGCACCGTATTTGATAGCTTGCTGCGAGACCTCACACCGAGCACATCTACTGCGGGTGGGTTGCCTGTTATCGGACCCGGTGTTAGCAACATCCCCCAAAAACCCGAAGAGTACAGTCCTGGCCCCTAGCCCTGCCAGTGTAGCAGAAATGATGACGGATGAGCAGCCGTTCTTCTCTGCGTGAGTAGCTTAATGTTGTTTGTGTGTAATTTACGTTGAGTAGGCTAACCACGTTATTACATTAATGCATGTAAGGTGAACTAGCAAACATCATCATAGTTACATGTGGCTGTCTTCTTGTTTGATGGCAGATACTCCCTTCACCCTGGCCAAAAAGGCTAAAATGACCAAAGAAAAAGTGGAAAACAGTTAAACATGAGAGGTTTTTGGACAAAGTTTGTTTTTTCCATTGTTTAAGCACTGCTTCCAGCCAAGAGTGATACCATATATGCCCCATAGCTGCAGAAAAGGCTAACATTGTTATCTTTTTACAAAAAAACAGCTGAACATGAGAGGTTTTTGGACCAATTTTGTGTTCTCCATTCTTTAAGCACCGGTTTGAGCAGCGTTTAAGCACCGGCACCGTTTCAAAAGTACCGGTTTGGCACCGGTATCAGATAAAACCTAAACGATACCCATCCCTACTTTTGACAGTTCACTCTTGGCCGCTCCCTTCTGCCGTATTTTGCGGCAAAATTATCCACACCCACCGCCGCGCTATGAATTGTGGGATATATGGGACCACGAAGCGTGCACCGGACCACGCTTGATATTTGGGGAAATCGACGGCGCATTTGGAGTATGCATTTGAAGTTCACTTCGAATTGGGACAGCCGTCGTCGCGTGGCGGTGACGTAATCGCACTTAAAATGCGTACTTCAAGCGTGCAGACCCTGAATTGGGACACAGCCAGTGTCTCACTCTTTTGAAGCTGGCTGGCTTTGTGTTGCCCTGCAGCAACAGCACACAACAGCTGTTCCACTTAAGCAGCTGTTTTTTACGTATCATTTTTAATATAAAAAATAAATGAAGAGGTGAAAACATTTTAAATAAACATGTCTACATTGCATTTTCTCTTGTGCCATGTTGTGTTTAGGGAGACGCACACAGATGTTGTTTGGATTTGTGAAACAGCATTCAGTTTCTGACTGCATACTTCTCAGGACGTTTGTGTTGTTGAAGGAAGACAGAAGTTTAAAAACTAAGTAAACATCTCCCGTCCACATGAAGACATTTGAGACGCTTGACCCAAAAACAGAACTTTGTGCAAATCTAAGTTCTTGTTGTTGTGAAATCAAGTACAGGCCTTTTATTATCTGTTTAACCCCATGAAATTATGAGTTATTAATTGTAATCCTTTTTTCCTTTACTTGCTCATTGTTTTAGCTTTGCATTTATAGTTTGCAGTGTAAAATCTAACGTGCACACCGACCAGAACATGGATTATGAGTCCAGGCGACTGAGCCGATGAGGTTCTGTCTCGATTGATTAATTTCAAAAGTCATTAAGTTACTCAAACCATCCATGACACTTTGCAGTCTACCCTAGCTGTTGAAACAGCATCTTACATGCAGAAGAATAGGCTGATTAGCACTTCTAATCACTACATGAAATAACACCAACAACACAATGCAGTACTTTACTGTTGCATGATAGCGGTGTCTCCTCCTCACAGGAAGTCGCTGCTAACCTACATGTAATGTGTTTCAGTTTGGGATTCCCTTCACTCTAGGACTACACCTTCATTTGACCTAGTTTCTGCACCAGCAGTGCTAATGCATAAGGTAGAGGTGAGCTTAATCTAACATTCACAGATGGTGTGATGATGGTGTTTGAGGAAACTCAGGTGGGGACATGTGTACCTAAGTAAATCCACTGCTGCTCCAGGCAGGACAGTGTTTGCTTAAGTGAATCCTGGTGAAGTGACCCATTTGCTGCAGCTCCAAAATGTTCCAGACTGTATCAGGACCTCTGATATTAGCATTTTGCATTTTCAAATGAGGCGTATTTGCATTTTATTTTGAGATTCTGTTTTTATTGCAGTGCAGGGTCGGCGAGATCACAGTGGGGATTTTAATGAGTGACTTTAGTTTATATTATTCATAAATATTTAGCTTGGATTCAGTGTACATTCGTTTTTGTGTTAGCTGTACTTTTATTAACTATTATAATATGGAGAGTATTTGTCTGGGAAAACATTCAAGAATTGATATTGCAATAAAAAACAGCACTTAACTAAAATGAAAAACATTTCCTGCATAATTTATTTTACATTTCAAAAATATTTTCAAAAGTCTAGTTTTTATTTTTATTTTCAGTTAACTAAGATGTATTTGTTTTACTTTAGTTTTAGTTAACTATAATAATCTTGATCAGAACAGAAGAGACACCTTACAAGGGAGGGCTAGTCGAGCACATTAATAGTTCAGCGCACTAAGTGATAATCTCACAGCAGTGATAATATTAAAACGCCTCATCTCCAAAGCTTGGTAATTGTTTTCTATCAGCCTGCTTCTTTTTTCTACCAATCTCATTATGTCATTGCATCTCTTTTTTCCAACCTCGTTCCAATCATGCTGGTGCTGAGGTGGAATTATACAGACTTGCAACACATCCACACGTCCGCTTGTCCAGTTCAGGGTCTCTGGAGGCTGAAGCCTATAGCTGGGATAAGCTGTGATCGATGGGTCACCAGGCCATCATTGGAAGAACACAAAGAGACAGACATGTATGCTTACATTCACACCCAGTAAACCAGTGTTGCCTCTTTCAACCTGAAATTGAAGAATTTTCTGTCTGTGTAGAGATACATGCACTAGACTAATGCAGAAAGTTTAGTGCACTGTATAAATATTAGAAGCCAGGTTCCTAATGAACTGATTAACTCATAGACAGATGGAGATTACTGCATCTCAGAAACAGTTTTTCACTTTAAATTAAAACATTACCATAATGAGAGATTGTTAATGTCTTTTCTCTGCTTCTATAATTCTCAGCAATGGTAGCTCATTTCTATTCCTAACTTAGTTTCAGGATATTGTATTAGGCTCTGGTGTAAAACAGCCATTATGAAATAAATAGGTTGGGACTCTGATGATAATTTGTCAGATTTGTCCCAAAAATGCACAAGATGCATGCAAAGCTCACATTTCAAAAGCCTGCCAAACTGGCTCCAGCTGATGTTTTTGTGACCCCAGACAGTGACCTCGTTCCAGTGAAGACACAATAAATGACAGTAAATTCAGTTATAATGTGATATGTGGGATTGAGGATGGCTGAACAAACAACAGGAGGACATTATTAAAACTGTCGCAGAGAGCAGATTCCAAAGAGTAATAACTGTGAATAGAACATCTGATTTCTCTAAAACATTACTGCCTTTATTATCCACCCACTCTCAGGGATTTGTCTTAGAGAATGAAGCCTTCCTGTGACCTCTTTGAGTTTTAGAAAAATGCCTTTCACTTGACCTTATTTGTGTGGCCTCAGTCTGAGTGTCTTTGCTGCAACACAACCACAGCAAATAAAAAATCTTGTTGGGAAACAAATAATTAAAATATGTGAATGTGGCAGAATGTGTGTTCTTTTTCTGAGGGATCAAAGCAGAGAGTTTACTGGGTGGAGCACTCCCCAAGTCTTCGATTGACATTATTGTTTTTGTCTGTAACAAATCTGAAGTCTTCTTCTGGATTCATTGAACTCTCTTAACTGGACAAATATGTAAATCATGTGTTTCAGCCTTATGAAAGCCAGATGTACTTCAAGAGATGTGATCATTACCGCGTCCAGTGCTGCATAATCGAGGTGTATCACTAACATGTGCTGCTCTTCTTTCCCTTTTTTTGTAATTTCATTACCATGAGGAATACCATCCATCTATCCATCCTTCCATTTATTGAACCATCCTGGAGCTTATCCCAGCTGTCACTGGGTGTGAGACAGAGTACGCCTGAGCCACATCACCAATCCATCAAAGACAGACAACCATTTACACTCATTCACACTAATTAAGAATCGTCAATTAACCTAACATATAATGTCTATGGGCTGTGGGTGAAACACAGCGAGAATTGGGGCAAAGAAATGTCCTGGACTTCTTGCTTCTAGCTGTGGTGACCAGTACAGCATTGTGCTGAAATACCCAAGAAGAAAAACATGAATTCCACATGGCAGGAATTCAAGTTTTGCAGTGAAATGTTGTTGCAGAGCAAAATGAGGCAAATCTGAAATGAATTGGGGCATCTACAATAACCCTTTTTCACTAATATCGACTCAGCCGGGGATACAAACAATCTGAGTCGATCCAAAATTGGCTAAACACTCGATGAGTCATGAGGGCGGATAAAAAGCTCCATTTTGAAACCTGGCAACGAGGGAAATGGCTACACAAAAACCAACCCTGTCGTCCTGGAGTTTGACCAAAGGTCGAACACCGAGGGTCCGTTATACCAACTCAACGTCCTCCATTGTTGCGTTGTGTTTGCATCACATACAAATGACATTAGTGGTAGTAGCCACCAAACTCGAGCAAAACCACTAAACACCAACCATTTTTTGAATATCCATATCCACAATTATTAAATGCAAAGCTGATGTTTTCCAATAGCTTTGCTCAGTGGCTCCAAGTGAAGCTTCTCAGACTGACATGAGTCAGCAAAGGTGACCAGTTCTAATTGCTACTTCACCAAGTGCATTGCATAACAGACTAACTATCATGCAATGCACTCAGTCCATACTCGCAATTAAATGGCAAAACAGCGAGAATCTAATAGAACTAAGTCAGCAGTGTCTTGATGCCTGCTCAATCATCCAGGTAAGTAAATCTCCAAAACCAGCCCATTGTTCCTTCAGTGGGCTGGTTTCAGTCATTATGCAATGTACTGTTTATAAGATTGGGGAAACCTGCAGTCAGCTGAGACTGAAGAAGTCACTTGGATGAGTGAAGAAACGTTTCTCCCACAAAACGCTACGTCCAGATGAGCAGAATCAACTTTTGGAGATAAGTCAGCAGTGCTCATTATCCCTACAGCAAAATCCATCGAACACCTCCTGATCAAGCAGAATGTAAACTTTCCTTTTCCCCATTCAATTCAATTCAATTCAATTCAATTTTATTTATATAGCGCCAAATCACAACAAAAGTCGCCTCAAGGCGCTTCATAGATACAGAGAAAAACCCAACAATCATATGACCCCCTATGAGCAAGCACTTTGGCGACAGTGGGAAGGAAAAACTCCCTTTTAACAGGAAGAAACCTCCGGCAGAACCAGGCTCAGGGAGGGGCGGCCATCTGCTGCGACCGGTTGGGGTGAGAGAAGGAAGACAGGATAAAAGACATGCTGTGGAAGAGAGACAGAGGTTAATAACAGATATGATTCAATGCAGAGAGGTCTATTAATACATAGTGAGTGAGAAAGGTGACTGGAAAGGAAAAACTCAATGCATCTTGGGAATCCCCCGGCAGCCTACGTCTATTGCAGCATAACTAAGGGAGGATTCAGGGTCACCTGGTCCAACCCTAACTATATGCTTTAGCAAAAAGGAAAGTTTTAAGCCTAATCTTAAAAGTAGAGATAGTTTCTGTCTCCCGAATCCAAACTGGAAGCTGGTTCCACAGAAGAGGGGCCTGAAAACTGAAGGCTCTGCCTCCCATTCTACTTTTAAATACTCTAGGAACAACAAGTAGGCCTGCAGAGCGAGAGCGAAGTGCTCTAATAGGGTGATATGGTACTACAAGGTCATTAAGATAAGATGGGGCCTGATTATTTAAGACCTTGTATGTGAGGAGCAGGATTTTGAATTCAATTCTGGATTTAACAGGAAGCCAATGAAGGGAAGCCAAAACAGGAGAAATATGCTCTCTCCTTCTAGTCCCTGTCAGTACTCTTGCTGCAGCATTTTGGATTAGCTGAAGGCTTTTCAGTGAGTTTTTTGGACATCCTGATAATAATGAATTACAGTAGTCCAGCCTGGAAGTAATAAATGCATGAACTAGTTTTTCAGCGTCACTCTGAGACAGGATATTTCTAATTTTAGAGATGTTGCGCAAATGGAAGAAAGCAGTCTTACATATTTGTTTAATATGTGCGTTGAAGGACATGTCCTGGTCAAAAATGACTCCAAGGTTCCTCACAGCGTTACTGGAGGCCAAGGTAATGCCATCCAGAGTATGAATCTGGTTAGATACCATATTTCTAAGATTTTCAGGGCCGAGTACAATAACCTCAGTTTTATCTGAATTAAGAAGCAGAAAGTTAGCGGCCATCCAGGTCTTTATGTCTTTAAGACATTCCTGCAGTTTAACTAATTGGTGTGTGTTATCTGGCTTCATGGACAGATAGAGCTGGGTGTCATCTGCATAGCAGTGAAAATGTATGCTATGTCTTCTAATGATGCTGCCTAAGGGAAGCATGTATAATGTAAACAGAATTGGTCCTAGCACTGAACCCTGTGGAACTCCATAATTAACCTCAGTGTGTGAAGAGGACTCTCCATTTACATGCACAAATTGGAGTCTATTAGATAGATATGATACAAACCACTGCAGTGCAGTACCTGTAATACCTACAGCATGTTCTAATCGCTCTAATAGGATATTATGGTCGACAGTATCGAACGCTGCACTGAGGTCTAGCAGGACAAGCACAGAGATGAGTCCACTGTCAGAGGCCATAAGAAGATCATTTGTAACCTTCACTAAAGCTGTTTCTGTGCTGTGATGAGCTCTGAAACCTGACTGAAACTCTTCAAATAAACCATTCCTCTGCAGATGATCTGTTAGCTGTTTGACAACTACTCTTTCAAGGATTTTTGATATGAAAGGAAGGTTGGAGATTGGCCTATAATTAGCTAAGACTGCTGGGTCTAGAGATGGCTTTTTGAGTAAAGGTTTAACTACAGCCAGCTTGAAGGCCTGTGGTACATAGCCGATTATTAGAGATAGGTTGATCATATTTAAGATCGAAGAATTAATTAATGGCAGGACTTCTTTGAGCAGTTTTGTAGGAATGGGGTCTAAAAGACACGTTGATGGTTTGGAGGAAGTAATTATTGAAGTTAACTCAGAAAGATCAATTGGAGAAAAAGAGTCTAACTTAACATCAATGGTACTAAGAGTAGCTGTAGATAATATTACATCTGTGGGATGATTACTGGTAATTTTTTCTCTAATGATAAAAATGTTATTTGTGAAGAAGTTCATGAAGTCATTACTAGTTAACGTTAAAGGGATGGTTGGCTCAACAGAGCTCTGACTGTTTGTCAGCCTGGCTACAGTGCTGAAGAGAAACCTGGGGTTGTTCTTATTTTCTTCAATCAGTGATGAATAGTAAGATGTTCTGGCTTTGCGGAGGGCTTTCTTATAAAGCAGCAAACTATTTCTCCAGGCTAAATGATGATCCTCTAAATTTGTGACATGCCATTTCCTCTCCAGATTACGAGTCATCTGCTTTAGGGTACGTGTTTGAGAATTATACCACGGAGTCAGGTACTTCTGATTAGAGACCTTAGTTTTCACTGGAGCTACAGTATCCAGAGTCGTACGTAGTGAGGAGGTGAAATTATTAACAAGATAATCAACCTCTGTTGGGGTAGCGTTCAGATAGCTGCTCTGCTCTGTGTTGGTACAGGGCATTGAAGATGATAACAGTGGGTGGATTATATTCTTAAACTTAGTTACAGCGCTTTCAGAAAGACATCTACTTTGATAAAATCTACTCTCCACCGCTGTGTAATCAATTATTGTAAATGTAAATGTTATCAGGAAATGATCAGACAGGAGAGGGTTTTCAGGAAACACTGTTAAATGTTCAGTTTCTATGCCATATGTTAAAACAAGATCTAGAGTGTGATTAAAGTGGTGGGTGGGTTCTTTTACATTTTGAGAGAAGCCAATTGAGTCTAATAACAGACTAAATGCCATGTTGAGGCTGTCATTTTTAGCATCTACATGGATGTTAAAATCACCCACAATAATTATTTTATTTGAGCTCAGAACTAAATTAGATATAAAGTCTGAGAAATCAGACAGAAACTCTGTGTAAGGCCCAGGTGGACGATAGATGATAACAAGTAAGACTGGTTTCTGAGTTTCACAGCTGGGGTGGACAATGTTAAGCATCAGGCTTTCAAATGAATTAAAAGTCTGTCTTGGTCTTTCATTAATTAATAGGCTGGTGTGAAAAATTGCTGCCACACCGCCCCCTCGGCCTGTGCTTCGAGGTTTCTGGTAGTTAGAATGACTCGGGGGTGTTGATTCATTTAAACTAACATAATCATCCTGCTGCAACCAGGTTTCTGTAAGGCAGAGTAAATCAATTTGTTGATCAATTATTAAGTCATGTACTAACAGAGACTTGGAGGAGGGAGACCTAATATTTAATAATCCACATTTCACTGTTTTACTCTTTGGTTCAGATGTGGATACTGTATTGTTCTTTCTTTTTGATTGTTTATGTTTAAGTTGTTTGTTGCTGGTTTTTAGTTTGTTTTTTGTCTTTTTGGAAGCTGACACAGTCTCTATGGAGATGGGTTTTTGGGGGGGTAGCAGGAGGAGAGAAGCTGCAGAGAGGCGTGTAAGACTGCAACTCTGCTTCCTGGTCCCAACTCTGGATAGTCATATTTTGGGGGGTTTAATAAATTTGTCCATATTTCTAGAAATGAGAGCTGCTCCATCCAAAGTGGGATGGATGCCGTCTCTCCTAACAAGACCAGGTTTCCTCCAGAAGGTTTGCCAATTATCTATGAAGCCCACATCGTTTCTGGGACACCACTCAGACAGCCAGCAATTTAAGGAGAACATGCGGCTAAACATGTCACTCCTGGTCTGATTGGGGAGGGGACCAGAGAAAACTACAGAGTCCGACATTGTTTTAGCAAAGTTGCACATCGATTCAATATTGATTTTAGTGACCTCCGATTGGCGTAACCGGGTGTCATTACTGCCGACGTGAATTATGATTTTACTGAATTTACGTTTACCCTTAGCCAGCAGTTTTAAATTTCCTTCAATGTCGCCTGCTCTGGCCCCTGGAAGACAATTGACTATGGTTGCCGGTGTCTCTAGCTTCACATGTCTGAGAACAGAATCACCAATTACCAGAGTTTGACCCCCGGCGGGTGTGTCACCGAGTGGGGAAAAACGGTTAGACACATGAACGGGTTGGTGGTGTACCTGGGGCTTCTGTTTAGGACTATGCTTCCTCCTCACCGTGACCCAGCCGCCCTCTTTCCCCAGCTGCTTGGGGTCTGCCGGGGAACAGCTAGCGGGGCCTACGCTATCTTCGGCTGCACCAGCTACAGGGGCCTGGCTAGCTACGGGTGAATGAAGGGTGCGAAGCCGAGTCTCCAATTCAGTAATCCTGGCCTCCAGAGCTGCAAATATGCTACATTTGTTACAGATATCATTACTGCTAAAGGAGGCCGAGGAGTAACTAAACATCTGACACAATGAGCAAGAAAGTGCAGGAGAGACAGGTGAAGTAGCCATGGTGCTAACGAGTCGGCTACGAGCTAAGCTAAGCTAGCGAAACAGTACAGAGACAGTGAGTGAATACTTTGGCTATAAATTAGGTAGTGAGTACACAGAAAGTGTGCTTCGGATGAAGCACGTGAAGATTATACTATGAAAGAAGAATGTATTTAAAAGTTGTTAATTAAATTGCTAAGCAAATAAGCTACTCAGAAACACCACTGTGTTTGAGCAGGAACAGGAAGTGATACTCTACCGCAGAGCGAGCGAACACCAAGTGACAGCGCCACCAAGAGATACACCGAGCTCATGCTTGCACACTTGTGCTTATCATATTTAGTTTAGCCATGTATCTAAAATGTAGCTAGACTTTGGTTAGCCTCTCTTGCAAATGCCAAGTACTTCTCTACTTCATGCCATCCAAGGAATAAATAAATGCACAATGAATGGAGGGTTCAAAAGTTCAGTGCTGAGGCTCTGCGATCAATGGGAAGAGAGAGAGTAAGGATTAGAGAGTGTTACAGTCACAATCCAGGAAACAAGGAGCTTCCACAAATACATGGGAAAGATGCTTCCACAGGATCTGTTACAGCACTGCCTCAGGCAGCTGACAAAATGTGATGAGTAAGAGAAGTAGGAAATATTGTGAAGAGCATACTCATCCATAAGGGATAGAAGAAGTGGCTGAAATCAAGAAATTCTACCAATGGATTGAAAAGTCTGTCCAACAGGAGAGCACAGAGGCTCTGATCATGGCAGCACATGAGCTGACAAGAGCTATAGGCACCAGGTCCATCGAGGCACAGCTGACAGGACTAAGTGGCAGGATGTGCAGAGATGCTCCTGATGTAGTCCAGTGCAGAGCAGCAGGATGTAAGTTGCAAGCTGGGATGGTGTACAGTGTTAAACTGCCTGGGACAGTGAATAGAAGCACTTGTGACACATATAGAGAGGAGAAGTTCAGAAGAAACAGCTAATGGTTGGTGTGTTCCAACACACCTCTGGCGCTGGTGCCCTACCCTCAATTTTAAATGCATATAGACACTAAGGGTTTTCGGGAGGAGCCGTGCTGCTCTCTGATAGGAAGCAGGAACCATGCTCTCCTGTGTTTTAAATGCACTTTAGAACAGCACACAGCAACACTACATATGAGCGGGCGTAGGGAGATTTGAGGTCTTCACTCACCCCGGTTCTGTTAGCCGTCAGGGCTGGGGGGCTGGGAGGAGGTGCTGGCCGTCAGATTGGGGTCTGGGATGCGGGGCCTCCCTGCTACTGCAGATAAGGAGGTGGTCCGCTTGCCTCCACCCCAGAGAGAAGGGTTACATCTCCTGGGTCTAGGTGTGGCTTGCCCCTCTGGGGGCGGGGGTACCTGGACCTGGGATATGGAGTATGTTTGGGGAGTGCGACTGTCTGTGCAGTGTCTATTTGTGTCTGTCTACATGTTGGGTGAGTGCCGAGTATTTGGTTGTGTATATGGGGTGGGAATGCACGTTTGTGTCCGCGTGCGCCTGTTCGTCTGTGTCTATATGTCAGGTTGGGTCTTAGATTCAACCTCTCTGGGAACATCTCAGGCCCTCCAAAGTACGGAGGCCTATCTCCCCTCACCACACTCCCTGCTGGTGGCTGATGCCCTCAGACGTTGGTGTGTTGGTGGTTCTTGTCGACTGGGGCTGGGCGCTCATGTATGTACCGGCTCACTCCTGGTGGCCGATTGGTGGGGCCTGGCGCCTGTGGCCCGGCTGGGCCCCTTCCGGGGGGTGGGGTGCCCTCAGGCCTCTGGCCTCTGGGCCTGAAACTCAGTCCTCTCTGGCACAGCTGGCTGCCGGCAGAGCCTGCGGGCACGCCACTGCAACCCCCTCTGGCCTCTGCTCCATAGCTGCTGGGTGACCTCTCGTTTGGGGCTCTACTCAGCTCTTCCCAGGAGGGTGGCACGGTTCCCCCCCTTTTGGTGGTCCTCCTCGGGTCCTCGTACTCTGGGGCCTCTGGATGTCTGGGGCCTGGATCTCCTCCATACCTGCTTCATGCCCTGGGGGACGGGGCTATATCTCCCCACACTCCCTAGCAGATCGTTACATGGAGAAACCTTTGGAATACAAGCATGCTGATGCACACAGGTGTACACACGGGTGTTCACAGATGCGGACTACACCTTTCTTGGCTGCTGCCTCAAAGCACATTGTGCGCTGTCTATCTTGCGTGCTGCACAATAGCGTTTAATATTTAGTATCTACTGCTAGCTAGTTTATTGTGATGGTGCTGTATTTATTATGTTGCTCTTTTTTTGTTTGCTTTCTCTTCTGTTTTTTTTTTTTTTCTCCATACAGGTGATCCAGGTGTTTTGTTTGTTTTCTTTCTTTCTTCCCCCCTTCTCACCGTCTCTTCTCCCCTCTGGTTTTCTTTCTCTCCCTCTCTTTCTTTCATTCTTTCTCCCTGTCCTATCCCCCAGTCATGTCTGTCCCGTTTGTAGCAACCGAAAATAAAATAAATACATAATAAAGGTCAATCAAATGGACCAATATGGCAAGGCCATGATGATCCACTTGGTAAAATAAATCCGCTTGGCATCTTTCTTGGCCTTAAGACAACAATTCTGATGGCTAAAGATCCAAACGGGACAAAAAAAAAAAAAAAGAAGGAAGAAACAGCTAAGATCTTGTCAGATTTCATGTCCCAGATAGACAAACAGCTGCCTGCCAACTATCCTGACATGGTGACGGGTAACAAGAAGCAGAATCCTACTGCGCTTCATTGTTCCAGCGGGATTTGTGTGGAAGGTGGTCCACAGTCAAACTGACCAGACAATACTAACCTGCAGGTGCATTTGGAAGGACAGAGAGATTTGTCAGTGTCTTTATAAATCTGGAAATTTAGACTCTTCTTTACACTGGATATTAGTCTTTAACCAAAATTAATCAGATCTAAATGTCACCTTTCTGATGTTTTTCCACTGTGACCAGAAACTGAAGCAGTTTTCCATTTGGTCGATATTATGTATGTAATTGTTACGTCCCCTCCACCATGGTGGTGGCAAAGGCAGGAAGGACACAGCAACACCGGACAACCACAATCAATGAAGGAGGAGGACAACAGGACAGTTAAGAATCAGGCAGGATTTATTGGAATCTATAAGAAAAAAGGTGGGGGAGGAGGACTGGGCGGTTGAGCCAAATCAAAGAAAGTAATAAAACAAAAAGAGGTCGAGAGCTCCCAGGGCCTAACTAAAACAAAAATGTAAAACAAAAGGCCTACCTAACTGCTCGACAAAAGGTCAGTGAAAACATACAAAAGTGGCATCAACCGCATAACCTAGTGTGTCTAACAGTTTAACGCCTGCAATCAGTGTATAGGGTACCCCAGCTTACCTGTCCAGCCTCCCACCACACACAATACAAAGAAGCCTGTTCGCAAATGTTTGTCATAGCAGAAGCCAGCAGCCAGCAGCTGGCCAGGGAGCTGCTCATTTGTAGTAATCCTCGGCGTGTGGTTGGCCAACCGGGCCCAGACCAGCCAGTAGACAGATGCCAGTCAACTTCGAACTGGCCAATAGGTGGAGGCTTGACACCTGAAAGATAAATAGAACACAAAAGCAAAGCCACACCTCTTGGCACGTAACACCCCCAGCCTTTAACCCTTTAAGACCTACCATAGAACCAAGTCTGCCAGAGCTTATATTATATTTTTACATGGTGTGGTGCCATTTTTGGGAGCATTTCAAGTTGCTATACATCAATACAACAATTATAGCCCAGATTTTAATAATATGTATTCATTAAGTGCATAGTAATTACATAAATTGCAAAAAAGTGCAATAAACTACAAAAAAATTGAAAATCGTTTTTGCTTTTTTAACATATATTTCTAGTTAGAGAAATTTAAGAGGCTTATCCCTCAAAACTGTAAATACAAAAAAGTTGCACAAAATAGTTTCCTACCACAGGAAATTTATTTTGAGTGTCTTCATAGTTTTATTTTTGAAATACACCAATTTTTATACACTCCAGGAAAAACGAAAATAAATATTATACTGCAAATTTGCAAAAAAGCAGCATATGCATCAAAATAAACTATTTCCAGCAGTTCAATATGAGTCCTAAGCATCCCAGAAACGACACAGAAAGTCATAAAGTCAAACTTTTAAAAACACCAGTATAGGCCCTCTATTCCAACATAGGAAGTGTTATGAACAGCTGATCGGATCGGCAAAGCGTGTTTCTGGAATATTATGTTTTTGTTGCTGCAAGCGCTTTTTATGCAGTTTTTGCAAAGCTTTATGTGGAATGAAACTGTGACCTAGGACAAGCTGATGGCATAAGATGTAAGTACAACTCCTCTGGTTTCATATGCAAAAAAAATTATTGCGCTAGCTTACGTGGTTGCAGAGCTACCGGGATTTAAAAATAGTTACGCAAAACAGAGCGTGCCCGCTCCGACCGGCTCTAAAGGGTTAAGAACCAAACTCAGGGTTTGGTGACCTCTCTAAACAGCACGGGAGAGTGCGTCTGCTACAATGTTTTCTGAACCTTTTTTGTGATGGATATTGAGGGTATAATTCTGAATAATCAGTGACCAACGCATAAGCCGCTGGTTGTGATTATACATTCTAGAGAGGAAAACTAAAGGGTTGTGATCTGTGAATACTTTAACTGAACTCTGACCTGACTCTGTATAGACTTCAAAATGTTGCAAGGCCCACAACAAAGCAAGGGTCTCCTTTTCAATGGTAGAATACCTGAGCTGATGTTTATCAAACTTCCGAGAGAAGTAGCTTACAGGATGGTCAGTGCCCTGGGTATCCTCCTGGAGAAGCACCGCTCCTGCCCCAACTGCGCTGGCATCTATTTCCAGTTTGAATGGTAAAGAGAAGTTAGGAGCAGACAAAACAGGGTTGCAACAAAGTAAGCCCTTAAGGCTTTCGAAAGCCTGCTGGCAACTCTCAGACCAAATAAATGGCTTTGAGGGACTGGTTAAGTCAGTGAGAGGGGCAGCAACAGAAGAGAAATTCTTACAAAATCGTCGGTAATATCCTGTCATCCCAAGGAAACGCCGCAGTTCTCTCCTGGTGGTTGGTTGGGGGAAGTCCCTAATCGCAGTGACTTTGGCATCTGCAGGGCGCACTTTTCCTAGACCAACTTGCTGGCCAAGGTAGAGGACACTGCCTCTAGCAAAATCACATTTGGCAAGGTTCAAAGTGAGAGATGCATTTTCTAGGCTAATGAAGACTTCTTTCAATGTAGCCATGTGGGTTGACCAGTCACTGCTATACACAACGATGTCATCCAAGTATGCTCTGCAGTTAGGGATGTTTCCCAACACTTTATTAACCAGTCTCTGAAATGTTGCAGGGGCATTGCACATGGAAGTGGTCAGGAGTGACAAAAGCTGAAATGTCAGAAGCTTGCTGTGTCAAAGGCACTTGCCAGTACCCTTTTAACATATCTAGTTTAGTGATATATTTTGCAGGCCCAATTTCATCAGTGCAGTCATTGATAAGAGGTAAGGGATGTGCATCTGGTACCGTGACAGAGTTAACCTTTCGGAAGTCAGTGCAGAACCTTGGGCTTCCATCTGACTTCGTGTCTAAGAGACATGGTGAACTCCAAGAGCTGGAGCTTGGCACCGCAAATCCATTCTGAAGAAGATACTCAACTTCCTGTTTTATGATTTCTCTCTTTGCTGGACTAACCCGATAAGTGCGCTGTTTGATTGGTGTAGGGCTAGTCAGCACCACATCATGTTTTATGACGGTGGTTTGAGACGGGATGTCATTGAACAGAGATGGGAATCCCGATATGAGAGTTATGATATCATTGCTCTGTTCAGCAGGAAGGTGGGACAGGTATTGTGGTAGTGTTGACAATATCACAGAATTACCTAGTCGAGCACTTTGAGGCTCAGCATTCCTTGTTAGGGAATAAGCCCTCTTTAACCTGTCATTTAGTGTTTTGACATACTCTGGAAGGCTTTTGGTGTTATCAACCGGATTAGCCAGCCTCTCTTTAAAAACCTTTAAAGGACCCCTCATCTCACGCCCAAACACAAGTTCACTGGGACTAAATCCCAGAGATTCTTGGGTTGCTTCACGACAGGCAAATAAAACAAGAGGAACACTTTCATCCCAGTCCCGTTGAGAACTATAACAGTTTCCTTAACATGGACTTCAAAGTCTGATGAAACCTCTCTAGCGCCCCCTGACTTTCAGGATGGTAAGAACTCGAGGTTATGTGTTCAATGCCTAATGTTTTCAGGGCTTGGGCAAATACTCTAGACTTAAAGTTAGTGCCTTGGTCTGTTTGCACAACCTTAGGCAGACCAAAGGTTGAAAAGAATCTCAATAGCGCTTTGACAACAATCTGAGCTGTAATCCTCCGTAGTGGGATTGCCTCAGGAAACCTAGTTGAAACGCACATGACCGTCAACAGAAACTGGTTTCCAGTTTTAGATTTAGGTAGAGGCCCCACACAGTCAACAATCACTTTTTGAAATGGCTCCTCTACTACTGGGATAGGACAGAGAGGAGCTGGTGGGATTATTTGGTTTGGCTTGCCAGTCATTTGGCATACATGGCAAGTACGGCAGTATTGAACAACATCAGATTTCAGTCCTGGCCAGAAGAAATGTTTCAGAATTCTGCTGTATGTCTTGTTAACCCCCAAATGTCCTGATAAACTGCAGACCAGTTTGCGTCTTCTGAGACCTCACTCGTCCATCTGCGCATCAGTAGACCTTCATCTGAGAAGTAAGCCAGCTTTTTCTTCTTGGCATCCTGTTGACTGAGGGTAGAAGAATGACACTTGGACAGGGTTACATCATTTTTCTGTGCAGTAATGAACTCCTCTCGGGAGACTGGCAAATTCAGGATTGGTTGTGTTTTGTCAGCAGGTGGAACTTTGGCCTGAACCTTAGATCCAGAGGTAAATGTGATCACGTCACCAAAGGGATCTGACCTCATAAAGGAATCGGCCAAGTCAGGACCATACTTTTTTGTCTGGGCCCTCGTAACTACACAAGCTGGAAAAATGGCAGGCTGGTCTTGGGCTGAGTCAGAATCCAGGCTCAGCTCGGGTCTGTCTAACACTTCAGGAACGGGTATGACCTTGCCTCCAGCAAGGTCATTACCTAGGATGAAGTCAATACCTGGTATAGGCAATGCAGAACGAATAGCCACTTTAACAATCCCACTGACTAATGAAGACTGAATGTGAATAGCGTGCAAAGGGGCAGATACAAATCCGAGTTCTACTCCCTGGACAATGACACTAGACTGGCAAAATGACTCCTCAGAAAACGGTAAGACGTTTTCTCTAATGATGGACTGAGAGGCCCCTGTATCTCTCAGCATTTTTACTGGCTGTTGATCTTTTGGATTCCCAGTCAGTGAAACCACTCCCTCTAGAATGAATGGTTTGAAACAGGGATCAGGGTGGTTATTGTTCGGTTGAAATGCCCTCCCATTCTCTGTAGCTTTAATCAGTCCCACCCCTTTTGGTTGTGAGGATAGTTGCTGTTTACGCTTTAATGCCTGACAATCTGCAATGAGATGACCCTTTTTGTGGCAATAAAAGTATTCACGCTCACCATGGGGAGGTGAAGGTTGCCTCACTGGCCTCGCAACAGAGCGACTCGATTCAAGCCGTGCTGAGCGCAAGGCTGTGGGCCTATCTGGATGGGAAATAGGGGTAAAAACATTCTTATGTGTTAACACAAACTCATCGGCCAACACAGCTGGTTTTGACATTGACGTCACCTTCTGTTCATTTAAGAACATTATGACTCTCTCAGGTAATGAATTTTTAAAATCCTCCAGTAGCATTAACTCGCGCAGAGACTCATAATCATCCCCAACTCCGTTAGCAGCACACCACTTATCAAAAAGAGCCCCTTTTTCATGTGCAAACTCCACATATGTTTGACTGCTGGACTTCTTGTGGTTCCTAAATTTCTGCCTGTAGGCCTCAGGTACCAGTTCATAGGCACGTACAATTGTTTCCTTCAACACTTCGTATTTCATGCTTTGCTCTAGCGAAAGTGAAGCTACTACCTCCTGAGCTTTGCCCACTAATTTACACTGAAGTAAAATGGGCCACATGTCTCTTGGCCATTTCAGAGCAGTAGCCACCTTTTCAAAAGCGCTGAAGTACGAATCTACCTCAGTCTCACGAAAGGTAGGTACTAGAGCAATATGTTTGCTAACATTAAAACTTTCCGGGGAGACTTTTGGGATTTCTTTAGTGGCATGTGTTTTCTCCTCTGAGGACATCATCAGTGCTTCTACTTCAAGCTGCTTTAACCTGATTTCTTTTTCAGCTTCTATCTCAAGCCTACGGATCTCCAGCCGGAGATCATAATCTGCTTTACGCACCTTATCCTTCTCCTGTGCCTCCAACTGTAAACGTAGTAAACGAACCTTAAGCTTTGCATCACTGCTAGATGTCTGGGATTCTGGAGTGAAAGGCTTAAAGCGAGGCAGAGTTTGGGGAGCCGCTTCTAACTTAACTTGGGCACCCGGAGGTGTAGCAAGTAGAGCTTGCTCTTCAGTTCTCTCTGGAGAAGTTGGATTAGCAGAGGCTCCAGGGGAAGCTAAAGGGTCCTGAGAAGGTACCTCAGTTGTAGCAGGGCTAATTAAAATACCCAACTCGATTAACCCCTCCAACAAGGCCTGCTTAATATCCTTCTTCACTCCATATTTTGGTACGGAAAGTTTATACTGGGCAGCAATACTTAACAAGTTGTCTTTGCGACACAAGTCAATTTTTTCAACGCTAGGTTGATTAACAAAATCAAGCAGGTCAAAACTCATCTTCGACTGCAACCATGAAACGTAGAAACCCTAAAATCACGGCACACTTTCATTATTATAGGTTGTCCACAGCATAAAACTATCCCGGACGAGCCCCCACTTGTGTTACGTCCCCTCCACCATGATGGTGGCAAAGGCAGGAAGGAGACAGCAACACCGGACAACCACAATCAATGAAGGAGGAGGACAACAGGACAGTTAAGAATCAGGCAGGATTTATTGGAATCTATAAGAAAAAAGGTGGGGGAGGAGGACTGGGCGGTTGAGCCAAATCAAAGAAAGTAATAAAACAAAAAGAGGTCGAGAGCTCCCAGGGCCTAACTAAAACAAAAATGTAAAACAAAAGGCCTACCTAGCTGCTCGACAAAAGGTCAGTGAAAACATACAAAAGTGGCATCAACCGCATAACCTAGTGTGTCTAACAGTTTAACGCCTGCAATCAGTGTATAGGGTACCCCAGCTTACCTGTCCAGCCTCCCACCACACACAATACAAAGAAGCCTGTTCGCAAATGTTTGTCATAGCAGAAGCCAGCAGCCAGCAGCTGGCCAGGGAGCTGCTCATTTGTAGTAATCCTCAGCGTGTGGTTGGCCAACCGGGCCCAGACCAGCCAGTAGACAGATGCCAGTCAACTTCGAACTGGCCAATAGGTGGAGGCTTGACATCTGAAAGATAAATAGAACACAAAAGCAAAGCCACACCTCTTGGCACGTAACAGTAATATACATTACATTACATATGTAATATATTGGTCAAATATTACAGCCTCGATCCTTTCAGTTGCAATTAAACCGCAAAGGCAGTTGTAGCCTGATTAGAGCAAGACAGAAATCTGATAGAAACTCAATAAGTGACCTTGTAGTCTGGCACAAACTGGCAGCATGCTGAACACTCACCAACATTGAGGGCTACATCAGAGTTAAAATGCATATGAGGCTAAATTGTAGTCTTTATACACCCTTGACCTTCCCTTTAAAAGCATCCTGTCCATGCACAGGCATTTAGAGTCACACACACACACAAAAACACTGGACTGAGGATATTATTCCATAACCTCCATTAGAGTTCATTTTATTTGCATTCATTATTTACCTTTTTCTGGAATATTCTGATTTACATTCAGTGTAGCTTAACAGTGAGCTCATTTACTTTCTGCTTAGATCCATTACCTGGTCGATTAAATACTCACATTCATTAAGCACCAATGCTAATGAATTCCTTATTAAGCAGCTCAAACTGTACACCATGCTGTCTCTTTGCTGCTAACATTTTCTTCACGTGTCCATTTTCATGAATAACAGAGGGCTTATATATCAAAGTCATCCGGACGGGTAAGTCTTTACAATAAGACAGTAAAACTTTGTTATGTAGCGCGTGGATCAACCTACACATCTACTTAAACCACCGATCTTGGTAGCTTAGCATGTTGCACTCTGTGGCATTACAGACATGAACACCAAGAAGATTAAGACACTTGTCTTGTCATTTTGTTCAACTCCAACTCTTGTCTTAAATCTCAGTTTTTAACTAGATATTCACAAAAATAGATTTTTTTAAGAGTAAAAAAAAAAATTAGCTGCTTCTATGGTTTGGATTTTGTTTGGACTGATTTTTCTGTGACACATGAATCTGCATGTTGCTAAAATACACTTCCTTCCAACTTTTTAAAAAAAGAAAGAAAAAACTAAAAACTCCATATTGCAAATTCTGCAAGTACTCTCAAATTGATAATGATGCCACGTTTGATATTGATTCAATTATTCTATCAGAACAAAGCTTGCACAACCTGTTCTCTTTGTTACAATGGGGAGAAATTAAGCATCAGACCTCACATCACATTCACTGCAGGGCAGATGAGAAATGAATAATAAGAAGAACTGTAGCTGAAAAACAAATAAGGCTCGACTGCTGTGGAATAATGAGACTGAATCCCAAATGATTTCTGCCTGTGGAACTAAATACGAAATGGAGAAAAAGGTCCTCTAAAGACAATAAAAGCCATATTCGTTTTTTCTTTACAAAGAAAAAAGAGACAAAAACAAATTGTTTTACAAAGAACGAGATGGTGTGTCCTCAACCTGTGGGTGTCGGTGAGTGGGTGTAAATTTGTTCACACTCACTGGGGCGATGGGTTGTGTTTGGCTACTTATATCTCAGGGTGAATTTCTGCCACCTTTTAGTCTGCCTCATTTGGCTCCTCCCACTCCCTTTCTCCTTTATTTGCTCATTTTCAAAGTGTGGGGCTGATGTTCCTTCCAGACAGAGCAGCTTGCCAAGCAGACAATTTTTCTGTTTTCACTTCACCTTCCCCAAACTCCTCAGGGGGTTAGATAAATTTGGACACTTTGTATTTCACTTCCTTGTGCTTGCAGGCTGTGAGATTGTGACATGGCCACAGCTGAAGGATTCACTAATTTACTTTCCCTGATGAGTCACCTGACAAAGGAAAAAAGAGCTTTCAAGCAGGTAAACCCAAAAAATACAAATGGTAGGATGTTATTAGTCTTTTGTGACAGTAAACACAATATCTTCAGGTTTGTAATTGTCAATTAGCCAAAATAGTATCACCATAGGCTGAAACTGGTCTTGACACTTCTAACGCTGACATCTCTGACCACTGTAAAGGTTAAAGCCAAAAAGTGAAAGCAGTCATTAACCGATTTACATCCTGACTCCTACCACGGGATCGTTAACATTTGGAAGGTTTATTAATGGCTGGTTGCAAGAAGGCAATACAGCCTTTGAAATGACTATCTCTGTGCACATGAAAGGATATTGAGCATTAACATGAAGTCCTAGTTTTGAGAAAGACACAGCGCACCTTGCTTTGGGATCATTTTTCAGAACTTAGAATGTATTTCTTTTAAATCATAAAGCTGGTTTAAAAATTTACATTTCAGTACTGGGCTTATTAAAATCCCTGTGGTATCAAAGTCAATTGTGATATATGCTTCACTGGGCAAGCACAATGGTGCTGTGGTTAGGCGTGTCACCCCGCAGAAAGAAGATCCTGGGTTCGAACCCACGGGCTGTGGCTGCTTTCTAGGTACTTCCTCCCACAGTCGAAAACACATGTTGTTTGGTTAACTGGTGTAAATCTAATTGTAAGTGAGTCTTTGTTAGCGATAGACTGGATAGATATTAGGATATAACCTAACTCTCATGACAGCTGCGATGGGTCCCAGCCTCCCCAGGAATTAGATAAGCCGCTATGAGTGTCTGATGTTACCTTACTGGCTGACAAGTACAAAAAACAGACTTACTCTCTGCCCATGGCTGCAACAGATAATTAATAATTGACTGTTTTCACCACCGACTGATTAAGCATTGTATGTTTAAAAAAAAGAGAGTAATAGACAAAAGTAGCTGGATATCTGAAAAAGAAGATTGTTATTGCTGCATAGGCACAGATAGAAAAACATTTGTAATAACGATCTGTGCCACGAAGCTTTTGGAAAACAACATGATTTTTTGCTATTCAGCCAACCTTTGCCCAAGGATGTGATTTTATTGCTTGGCAGAATAACACTGTGCTACTGTGACTAAAATATGAGACAAGACACATTAATCCAGAATGCACAAACCATCAGAGTTAAATTAAAGGCTCTGCCATTATATTTAGCTTCACAACACAAGATGAGCCCTCTTGCATATTGCTGCAAGAGGGCTCATCTTACGATGCACTCTCATAATTGCATTAGCATCGGATGCGTAACTTATAGCTGCTGTTTCATTTTCAGTCCTCAGTGGCCTGTGTTGTGTTTACTGACACAGAAAGTTTAAAGTTGAGTGGTAAAAACACACCTTAGGTTAGAAATATACAATAATAAAATTGCCCTTGTTGTCCGTCTGAATTAATGCCCGTACAGACAATTCACTTTTATTCCTGCACACTTAAGCTACAAGCTCTTAATTTCTTGTTTAAAGCCACACATTTCCAGGTCTCATTAGGACAATACCTCTCAGTTAGAAGGGAATTCGTTTGAGAAATTACAGGCTAAATGAGTCTGTGTTGTTAAGCTCCCAGGTTAATGAAACAGGAGGAAAAGCGAATGAGGTGTCGCTCTGATTCATGCACGTGCAGAAAAAGAAGCGTCCTTTAGTTAGACAGCTACAGCGTATTTTACTGTCACCACAGCTTTCACTTGGGTCATGAACCGATAATTAGTTGATGAAATCAATTTACTGATGCAGTCATTTAGTGAGGTTTCTTGTAGCTCAGCTTTAAACTTTGATGCCGGTTTGGAGGTTGATACTTGTTTCGCAGCACTGTCGACAGAGAAGAATATCTAAAAACCTACTGTGTGCTACTTGCTCTGCACTGAACAGCAGGCAGAAGCAGTTAAGGATGTTTAGTGAACACATTGGAGCAACAGAGACAGACATATCACTCCACAGAGACCTGAAATGGATCCATAAGATGACAAACACTTAGCATTCATTTATCAGAAGCTCATAAATGTGTCCAAAGTAATGAAGTTGCTCCATAGACATTGCATTCTAACTAGTTTCCTTTGACCCCTGATTTTAATTAATTCTATTTTTATCATATACTTATTTCAGCATCATCTTCTTGCAATGTATTTTACTCTTCCAAAGTGACAAAAAAACATATTTTTGTTGCTTGCAACTAAATAGACTGTAGTCGTGGTTTTAGTTACAATCTTTCAGTGACCTCCTCCTTTCTTAGTGTTTCTCTGTCACTACACTATTTGTTGCATTTACCTCTAAAAAACCTCCCCAACTGCCTTCTGTTTTCTTTGTGGTTGTCTGACACACCCCAATTAGATTCTTTTGCTTTTTTCCCCTGATTAGTGCCTTTGACTCCACAACCGTGGTCAAGGTGGAGACCTGGGCTCCTGCAGAAAGCAGATATCAATTTCCTTCACGCCCCCTCTGGCCTCACGCTATAAATGCCCCCTTCACCAACACCCACTGTTCTCATTTTCATGCCCCACCCTTCCCCCCATTTTCCCATTGTTCTCCTCTCTTCCTTTTCCTTCATTCACTTCTCGTTAGTACATGGGGATCAGCCCGGCCCGGGAGCCGTCGCCAGTCCGCTTTGAGGCCTTCCCCAAACGCAGCACCAGTTCATACTTCCTCATCCCTCATTGTTACCGAGGATGTGGTGCCAGCTAGTGAAATAAGCAGAAGAAGGTGGATGTATGAATGGATACTTTCCTTTGAATATGCAGGCCAACCCCTAGTGCTCTGGGTCACTCCTTCCCCCATGCGTAACCTAAATATTCTGAAGGCTGATAAGTGTGTGCAGGTCCCTGAATCTGATCAGTGCTTGGTCTTTGTACTGGGATCTGTGCTATCAAGGAAAATCACCATAACCAGGATACTTACATCTATCTGGCTTACAGATAAGTGAAGATTTAGCAGTCACATGAAGAAGGATTATCAACTTGATAAGGGGTGGAACTGCCTGCATCCGACCAATGAGACACATTTGATTGCAGCAGAGTGTGTGATTTTATAGATAGGTGGAACTATATTATTATAAAAATATTAAGCGGTTAAACATAATTTATGATGACAGTAAGGGTGTAACGCTCTGTATGAACTGTGTGTGCACCAGTGTTGGGGAGTAACGGAATACATGTACCGCCGTTACGTATTTAAAATACAAAATTTGAGTAACTGTATTCCGTTACAGTTACCGTTTAAAAGGGTGGTATTCAGAATACAGTTACTTTGTTGAAATAAATGGATTACACTGCGGCCTTTTCCAGTTTCATATATTAGGCTATGCCCTCTCTATTTTTGGTAATTCCGTGCTGGTGGAAACTAGAGATGGCACGATTTTATGTCCGATACCGATATCATAAATTTCGATATCTGCCGATGCCGATATGAATCCAATATAGTCTTTTTTAAATCAATAAAACAGTTTTTCAGTATCTTACTGCATTTTGTATAAGGTCATACTCAAGTTTTAAAAAACAAAACACTAAAGCTATTCTGTTACACCTGTATGTAAAAAATACACTGCATCCAAAATATTTCATAGTTCAGCAATAATGATAAATCTAATAAACTTAAACCTGCACCATCCTCCCTATTCTGGTATTTTAAAGAGTACTTAGCAGAAATATTAAACAACCTAACTAATAGGGTTGCCAACTCCCAGCAAAGAAAATAGGGAACCACCCCCCACCTCGTGATGCTTAATTGACGTAATCAATTAAAAAAAAAATGCACAGAAAATACATAATACGTATACGTAATATCGGATTGGTCCATCCCTAGTGGAAACCCCAACAAAACGCGCATTAAGGGGCTCTAAGGCCTGGGTCTCAATCGCGGCCCATGTCACCGCTATTTGCGGCCGCAAAATGGTGCGAAGAAATATTTAAAAAAATTATTCACAAAAATGATTTAATATGAAGGCAACAGGCAGAGTGTTACAGGCATAGCCCTAAAGAATGTAGCCTCATGGGCAGTGTAGTCCGTGCTGCAGGGAGAATGGACTGCTATACTCGTTATGTGTCTGTGAGCGAGGGAGGGAGAAAAAGGAGAGTTGAAAAGTATGAGTTGTCACGGAGCAGAAACGGAAGATGGAAGCATGTAAATATAATAATAACCACTGCAGCCAAAAAGAGTGCCTGACGAGCCCAGTTGTAAGTAAGCTATTAAGACTCGACTGTACGCTGTGTTCGTGTTTTCCTCTGAAACAATAAGTTCCGTTGGAGCAGCCTTTCAACGCCTCTCTCTGTCTCTCGCTAGCAAAGTTGACCCAGACAACAAAGTAAAGCTAGTTTTCAGCTACGAGCCCGACACGAGCCCGACACGAACCCGACGTATTAGCCAGGTCCCTTTACGGTTTTACGCCTTTACGGTTCGGAGCCACGGACCTGTTTTATATAGTTTTATTATATCGTTTTCTTTACGAAGTCGCTATAAAAAGTGCAGCCTTACCTAATGTCAACCTACTGTTGCTCATTTTATATTAAGATTTAAAAATCTAGTTGGTATTGGTTTGGCGAGTAGCCTTCAGTAATAGTAATAAATAAAACTAGTACATTCATGTAGTTGTGAAAAGCATGATAATATATTAAGTAATCCGAAGTATTCAGAATATGTTACACTCATTGAGTAACGTAACGGAATACGTTACAAAATACATTTTGGGGCATGTAATCTGTAATCTGTAGTGGAAAACATTTTAAAAGTAACCTCCCCAACACTGGTGTGCACTTTGGCCAAAAAGATTTGCAGTATAATATGATGCGACTGGGTAAGTAAAACCACTTACCAGTATTACAACTCTACTATTAAGACATAGGACAATGTCATGGATTATTAACTTAATGTTTAGACAGTTTTTATTCTTTCAGCCTTGGCGTCAGCAGTGTTTAATCTGAAAGCAAGCAAAAGGTGTTAGCACAACAATTAGCTCCACATGTTTGATTTGGCAGAGTTTTTACACCAGATGCCCTTCGTGACACAAATCCCTCATAGAGGTGTGTCACAAACGGCACTCAACAAGCGAGCTTTCTCTTGCCAAGCAAACATGAAAACCTCTACAGTATGGAGCCACACTGAGAGCAGGCAAAAAATAAATATAACAACAGAATTCCAATATAGGCCTAGTCTGCAAATTTAAATATAAATTATTGTAAAATGATTTGCAGCCAGCAGGAAAACATTGGAGAAAAGCTGTATCTCATCAGGGCAAAACAAAGACTTCAGATTCCATTAAAAACCTTTTTAGACCCTCTTACTCTCTGTGCACCGAGATCCAAGAGATCTTCTGGGAATGATGGTCCTATTTTCCAGAGAATTGATTGATCAGTAGTTGCGATTTGATTCCTATTGATGTCTAATCTTGAGTAAAAGCTGCCGTGGGGATATACCCCAGTTACAAACAAACTGGTAATAAGTAAAACCAAAGACTAACCCTGAAGTTACTTGGATAAGCTCAAATCCTGCTTCATAATGTAGACGTTTGCTTTCCTCAAATGTCTCCTCCTCTTGTGTCCTCCTCCTGCTGCCAGCTCTGACAGGACCAGAGCCCTGGGCTCCTGCACAAAGCAGAGCCCGGCTAATAATGTCAGATTCATTGGGCCTGGGATTGATTTATTTTAATTAATTGGAACAGTCGAGCATTGCTCCTACACTTCTGTTAGATGTTGCTTTTTGTTTCATTTATTCCTTTGTGTTGAGTGGCATCTACCCACACACACTTCTGTTTTCTTATTTTTTTTCTTTTCTTTTCAATGTTATGGTTTGTCCATAATTCCCTCTCCTACTTGCATCTTATTAAAGTCTCACTAAAGTTTTCTTTTGTTTGCCTTCCCCACCTGGCATGTGTCTTCATTTGTGTCTTTTATGTGAAATAAGTGGAGCAGCCATTTTTAACTGCACACTTAGTGTCACCTTCCTCAATCTCATCAGTGGGACCTTGTGGATCAGATCACCTTGAAATTCAGTTTCAGCTGTGTTTCTTCTGATTGGTTTAGAGGAAAAAGCTTGTGCCAAAGATAAATTCAGTTTTTTTCTGTGCACTTGGAGCTTAACAGGCATATAACTGCTCAGATGTGCACACACAGTTTTGTGGATAAAAACCAGTAACCAACAATGCCTTTATTAAATGGTGCTCCTAGCATTGCTTTGGTATTTTTTCAGAGAAGCTAACTGAGTAAAGGCTCGATCTGCGAGACTTTATATTTCGGCGTCCCCAGACTTGCTTTATAAGTAGATTTTATGAGGTTTTGAAGCTTGAAGTGAGTGGTCTGGTCGCATCTTCACACTACAGCCACTGCTCTTACAGCAAGCAACTTATTTTACATCAGCCGCCTGATGATGATAATAATAACTGGTCAGTGTGAAATCTTCAACCCTGCTTCAAATAAGAGGTAAAAAGCAGGGTCATGAGAAAGTTCTAGTTTCTCCGTAACCCTGATTAAACCATGATTGTTCTCCGGTTTGTCCTTGCACTTTGCACTTCATTGGATTTACTGAAACATTGCCACAGGGTTCTGAGGATGGCTTTGTCTTTGTGACAAATGTTTGTTTGGCTTTAGTAAGAACAAAGAAACTCATATTATCTTACTTCAGACGTTTATAGGAAGACCAGAAATGCATTTGGTGCAGAGACAATGTAATTTACGACTAAAACTCATTAACTCCCAAACTCCCATGGGGAAAAACCAGTGCTGCTGTTGCTGCTTGGGCAGTTTTTTTTCTTCTGGTAAGACTGTGATATTGGGAAACCCATCACTTCTTGAAGAGAAGTCAGTTATTGAGGTCAAAGGAAAAACCTTTTTAAAATGAACAAAGTGAACTTAATGAGTTTCTTGGTCTGCAGGCCTCAATTTAAAGAGTATGAGCCACAAGTCGATAACATATTGATTTGTGTCGTTCACCTTGTTGGGTCTGTCACTCTGTTTTGAGAGTAAAATCTCATAAGCCAAAATTTGAACTGATTTGTACTGTTTAAACAAGGTGTGGTACACCTGAAAATCACATTAAAATCCATCAGCGTACCTTAATATAATGCACAAACCTCTCCTGGACCATTAGGAGTTTAACAATCAAATTTAGCACACAAGTACATCTTAGGCTCCTAGAGGCTCTTATCTGTCTCACATCCTAAAATGTTGCCACGTTACATAGAAACCACCTACTCAATGGCTGATGACCCATTTTTAACATTTATACCATTATAACAACGTATAAAATCACTTAGCATTTTAATTTTATGATAGTAACAAAACACATACAAAGACAATAAAACAATAAAAGTTGTTGAGAACAGGTGTGGCACATTAGTTCGAGGCTGGGAGTGTTAATGAAGCAGTGCTATAATGCATACTGTGTTTTATGAAGCGAATATTCATAGACACAGTTCTTGATACTCTCTTACTGTGAGAGCGACACACACAGTGTACCAGGAAAAAAACAAAGTAATGTAGAGTATACCAGCAGGTGAGCACGTGACCACGGTTAACCTCCCTCACATACATGGACAGACATCTGCTGAGGAGGTAAAACAGTATTAAACAGTATGTTCTCTACAGACATTCTCAAGACACTCAGCCAAATGCCTCATTGCTATGACTTCAGGGCAGCCAATTTAAGCAGATTAAAAAGGGGGCATATTTTCACTAGTAGCAGAACTGGATGTGCCAATATGGCAAAACAAGCTACCTTCAACCCTCATTCCCTAAGTGAGCAAAATAGTGATATTTGTCTTGCACTTGTATTACTGCCTTTATTGCATTCTTCCCCTGAAGAATATGGCAGCAGTAAAATTTAGCCATGATTACTGTGTTATGTTGAGTCTTTATTTTACTGCGTTTGTGTATAATAGTCAACAGGGAACTATTGCCATAGTGTTACCCAGATTTACTATTTTTTATTACCAAATACAAATAAGGTCTCTGCCACGTGTAAACAGCAGTCACAGCTGCTACATCCTTCAACGTTTTGCATTGTATTTGCATGCATCCAGGAACTGCGCCATCACGAAAATGCAAATTAAGTTCAGTGTGGCTTATTGACCACAAGCAGAGTCAAGTCCTTAAATCAATCAAGACGAGGTCACTGATTATTGATGACTTGATCTCATTAATATACAGTAGGTGTGTAGTCAGCCAGAAAGCAGTGGGCCATGCTCGTGTTTAAATAGTGCTCACATTCAGTTCAGTTCTATTTACACAGATACATATTACAACAACAGTCTCCTTAAAGCACTTCACATAGGGAGAGACCCAGAGTTATTTATCATTATCTCTGATTCATGACACAACTCTTCCCATTTATCCAAGCTTTGGAATGGCACAGGGTTACACTGGCTCACATCATTATCCCGCTACCATAGGAATTAATGTCACCCCTCCTTAAGTATACAGTATGTTGTCATGACAACACAGGTAGCACACACCATAATGATTATGGTTTCGGATATTGTATGCACATTTCATACACCAGGATGGGTATGTGAAACGGAAGGTGTTTCAGGAGAACATCAGCAATAATCTCAGACAAGCAATTGTTGTTGCCCATTAATATGGGAAAGGTACGGTGGCCCTGAGAGGCCAAACGGACTGCAACTTAAGAAAACACCAGCAATAAGAAAAACGCTGGAAAAGCACACAAAACACAACGGAAATAGGAAAAACGAAAACGGAAATAGGAAAAAACAGATTTCCAAAAGCACAAGGGAAGTGTTTCTGGGGAGACAATAACCCGACGGACCAGTTGCAGAAACCAAAATATGCTAAGAATTGCGCTGGGAGACACTTAAAAGAAGTGGAGGATCTATTGGTTTTGTGAGGAAAGAAAAGATGAGAGGTAAGAGTGTTAGCCTAACTATTAGCCTAAAAATCCGTCATCAGTATTACATGAATCATGAGATTAAAACACACTTACCTAGCATGTTTTGGTTCCTGCAACTGGTCCGTCGAGAAGACCAGAGTTATAAGACCAGAAACGATGTGGGCTTCATAGATAATTGGCAAACCTTCTGGAGGAAACCTGGTCTTGTTAGGAGAGACGGCATCCATCCCACTTTGGATGGAGCAGCTCTCATTTCTAGAAATATGGACAAATTTATTAAACCCCCCAAAATATGACTATCCAGAGTTGGGACCAGGAAGCAGAGTTGCAGTCTTACACGCCTCTCTGCAGCTTCTCTCCTCCTGCTACCCCCCCAAAAACCCATCTCCATAGAGACTGTGTCAGCTTCCAAAAAGACAAAAAACAAACTAAAAACCAGCAACAAACAACTTAAACACAAACAATCAAAAAGAAAGAACAATACAGTATCCACATCTGAACCAAAGAGTAAAACAGTGAAATGTGGATTATTAAATATTAGGTCTCTCTCCTCCAAGTCTCTGTTAGTACATGACTTAATAATTGATCAACAAATCGATTTACTCTGCCTTACAGAAACCTGGTTGCAGCAGGATGATTATGTTAGTTTAAATGAATCAACACCCCCGAGTCATTCTAACTACCAGAAACCTCGAAGCACAGGCCGAGGGGGCGGTGTGGCAGCAATTTTTCACACCAGCCTATTAATTAATGAAAGACCAAGACAGACTTTTAATTCATTTGAAAGCCTGATGCTTAACATTGTCCACCCCAGCTGTGAAACTCAGAAACCAGTCTTACTTGTTATCATCTATCGTCCACCTGGGCCTTACACAGAGTTTCTGTCCGATTTCTCAGACTTTATATCTAATTTAGTTCTGAGCTCAAATAAAATAATTATTGTGGGTGATTTTAACATCCATGTAGATGCTAAAAATGACAGCCTCAACATGGCATTTAGTCTGTTATTAGACTCAATTGGCTTCTCTCAAAATGTAAAAGAACCCACCCATCACTTTAATCACACTCTAGATCTTGTTTTAACATATGGCATAGAAACTGAACATTTAACAGTGTTTCCTGAAAACCCTCTCCTGTCTGATCATTTCCTGATAACATTTACATTTACAATAATTGATTACACAGCGGTGGAGAGTAGATTTTATCAAAGTAGATGTCTTTCTGAAAGCGCTGTAACTAAGTTTAAGAATATAATCCACCCACTGTTATCATCTTCAATGCCCTGTACCAACACAGAGCAGAGCAGCTATCTGAACGCTACCCCAACAGAGGTTGATTATCTTGTTAATAATTTCACCTCCTCACTACGTACGACTCTGGATACTGTAGCTCCAGTGAAAACTAAGGTCTCTAATCAGAAGTACCTGACTCCGTGGTATAATTCTCAAACACGTACCCTAAAGCAGATGACTCGTAATCTGGAGAGGAAATGGCGTGTCACAAATTTAGAGGATCATCATTTAGCCTGGAGAAATAGTTTGCTGCTTTATAAGAAAGCCCTCCGCAAAGCCAGAACATCTTACTATTCATCACTGATTGAAGAAAATAAGAACAACCCCAGGTTTCTCTTCAGCACTGTAGCCAGGCTGACAAAGAGTCAGAGCTCTGTTGAGCCAACCATCCCTTTAACGTTAACTAGTAATGACTTCATGAACTTCTTCACAAATAAAATTTTTATCATTAGAGAAAAAATTACCAGTAATCATCCCACAGATGTAATATTATCTACAGCTACTCTTAGTACCATTGATGTTAAGTTAGACTCTTTTTCTCCAATTGATCTTTCTGAGTTAACTTCAATAATTACTTCCTCCAAACCATCAACGTGTCTTTTAGACCCCATTCCTACAAAACTGCTCAAAGAAGTCCTGCCATTGATTAATTCTTCGATCTTAAATATGATCAACCTATCTCTAATGGTCGGCTATGTACCACAGGCCTTCAAGCTGGCTGTGGTTAAACCTTTACTCAAAAAGCCATCTCTAGACCCAGCAGTCTTAGCTAATTATAGGCCAATTTCCAACCTTCCTTTCATATCAAAAATCCTTGAAAGAGTAGTTGTCAAACAGCTAACAGATCATCTGCAGAGGAATGGTTTATTTGAAGAGTTTCAGTCAGGTTTCAGAGCTCATCACAGCACAGAAACAGCTTTAGTGAAGGTTACAAATGATCTTCTTATGGCCTCTGACAGTGGACTCATCTCTGTGCTTGTCCTGCTAGACCTCAGTGCAGCGTTCGATACTGTCGACCATAATATCCTATTAGAGCGATTAGAACATGCTGTAGGTATTACAGGTACTGCACTGCAGTGGTTTGTATCATATCTATCTAATAGACTCCAATTTGTGCATGTAAATGGAGAGTCCTCTTCACACACTGAGGTTAATTATGGAGTTCCACAGGGTTCAGTGCTAGGACCAATTCTGTTTACATTATACATGCTTCCCTTAGGCAGCATCATTAGAAGACATAGCATACATTTTCACTGCTATGCAGATGACACCCAGCTCTATCTGTCCATGAAGCCAGATAACACACACCAATTAGTTAAACTGCAGGAATGTCTTAAAGACATAAAGACCTGGATGGCCGCTAACTTTCTGCTTCTTAATTCAGATAAAACTGAGGTTATTGTACTCGGCCCTGAAAATCTTAGAAATATGGTATCTAACCAGATTCATACTCTGGATGGCATTGCCTTGGCCTCCAGTAACGCTGTGAGGAACCTTGGAGTCATTTTTGACCAGGACATGTCCTTCAACGCACATATTAAACAAATATGTAAGACTGCTTTCTTCCATTTGCGCAACATCTCTAAAATTAGAAATATCCTGTCTCAGAGTGACGCTGAAAAACTAGTTCATGCATTTATTACTTCCAGGCTGGACTACTGTAATTCATTATTATTAGGATGTCCAAAAAACTCACTGAAAAGCCTTCAGCTAATCCAAAATGCTGCAGCAAGAGTACTGACAGGGACTAGAAGGAGAGAGCATATTTCTCCTGTTTTGGCTTCCCTTCATTGGCTTCCTGTTAAATCCAGAATTGAATTCAAAATCCTGCTCCTCACATACAAGGTCTTAAATAATCAGGCCCCATCTTATCTTAATGACCTTGTAGTGCCATATCACCCTATTAGAGCACTTCGCTCTCGCTCTGCAGGCCTACTTGTTGTTCCTAGAGTATTTAAAAGTAGAATGGGAGGCAGAGCCTTCAGTTTTCAGGCCCCTCTTCTGTGGAACCAGCTTCCAGTTTGGATTCGGGAGACAGAAACTATCTCTACTTTTAAGATTAGGCTTAAAACTTTCCTTTTTGCTAAAGCATATAGTTAGGGCTGGACCAGGTGACCCTTAATCCTCCCTTAGTTATGCTGCAATAGACGTAGGCTGCCGGGGGATTCCCAAGATGCATTGAGTTTTTCCTTTCCAGTCACCTTTCTCACTCTCTATGTATTAATAGACCTCTCTGCATTGAATCATATCTGTTATTAACCTCTGTCTCTCTTCCACAGCATGTCTTTTATCCTGTCTTCCTTCTCTCACCCCAACCGGTCGCAGCAGATGGCCGCCCCTCCCTGAGCCTGGTTCTGCCGGAGGTTTCTTCCTGTTAAAAGGGAGTTTTTCCTTCCCACTGTCGCCAAAGTGCTTGCTCATAGGGGGTCATATGATTGTTGGGTTTTTCTCTGTATCTATGAAGCGCCTTGAGGCGACTTTTGTTGTGATTTGGCGCTATATAAATAAAATTGAATTGAATTGAATTGAATTAATACACCAAGAGGTTCTTTTTGCACTGAAGTGAAACTAAGTGTTAAAAACAACGGAAAGTAACCACTGCAGCCATTATCTGTGCTTTGCATGCTTCTTTTTTCTCGTTAATATTTCATGTCCCTTAACTGCTTAAGCTACTTTCCCATCGGCATTCTGCATTTGCACAGTCATCAGGCTACGCTTCATCACTTTTCTGGAGGATTACGCACAATCACGTCTGAGTTGTTGCATATGTTGCACATTCCAAATTTTTCTTTCTGCATAATCAAACATGCAAACTGACACCAACACAGTACCATTCCACTTTCCACTAGAATTTCACTTTAGCCTGAAGCCAGCCGTGTCTATTTGCACTTCCAGTGGCTAAAGCCTCTACAACTCTGGTCTTCATCTTGTGAGTGGTGTCTCGAGACTTGACATAATAAAAAATCTAATAAATCCATAGCATGTGTGTGTCTCTGTGTGTATGAGCCCATAAACACAACCTCTGTTAACAAAAAACAAACAAAAACCCCCCAAAACCTCCTTGTAACAGCTCCCTGAAAGGCAAAGTAGAACATAGAGATGTTTGAATTGAGACATTTTGCTGTTTCATGACAAACGTGAAAAAACCGCAAACATGCTGAACTGATCCGCCTGCAGTCCAGATTTTTTACTACTTGAAAACATTCGTTGGGTCGTAAAACAGAAAGACAAGAGTGGGACAAACATACCTCCGTCGCAAATTTCTTAGAAAATGACTTTGTTGATTTCTTGAAATGGTACATTTTCTCAATTTGATTTGATTGTCTTCTATTGTCAGTAATATGGATTATGAGATTATTAGATTATTCTTTTAACATTTTTTTATTTACATTTGACATAGCATTCCGACTTTTTTTTTCAGAATTGGGTTTGTAAGTTTAAAACCTAGAACTCTGTGCAGAAAAAAGGTGATTCTTGGTACATTTGTTACGTTGTAGCTGTGTTTGTAGGAATACTTCTGTATCTGCCCAATCAGGAAATGTCTTTCTGTGAGCCATCTTTGTCAACAGACACAAAAGGAATTCCTATCTTTTGTTGTCCTGAAGTGCTTCATTAAGCTCAACAGCTCTCACAAGGAGTAGTAAAGGTAATGAACAATCTCAGATAAAAGCTTTGTGTCAGCCAGCATAATGTTTGAAGCTGTGTTACAGGGATTAATTTGGGCAATAATGGCCTGCGCCTCCACAGACCTCTCCCCACTGCAGATATGCTGTCCATCGCATTATAGCAGACAAATTAGCTGCAGTACCAGCGCCCTCATATTCTGTCATTAGGCATCTGAAGCTCTCTGCTATTTTGCAGTGAAAGACATAGGCTGTAGCTTCTCTGGCAAAAGCTGAAACATGCTAACAAAAACAAAAACAACGCCTTAAGATCAGTAAAATCTCATTTGCTTTTTTGAGTCAGGCACTGGGGTCGCCCTTTTTCATCCATCCCGAGCTCAGACTCAAGGATTATATTTTGTGTGACAACATTTCCAGGTTCAGTATTTCAGCTGTCGGGTCACATTGGGTTTTGCTACTTGTCACGGTCAGTTGCCTGTTACACTACTGACTACACTGACTCATAGCGGCCTCTTTGGTGAATATTTCGTGTTGCGGTAAGCAGTAAAACATCTGTCACAGTTTTTTTTAATATAGTTCCAATTCTCTGTGACTGTTTTTACACTGATTGCAACAAATTTTTGTTATTCCCACCTTCCGACTTGCACTCAGAACATATCACACTTTGAGCTGTTTCACATGATCTCCAGAAAATATGAGGCTATTGTTGCCCTTTCTCTCATGTTCCACTCTCAGGGGTCCGCTTCAGATTTTGCTATATCATGTCCTATAATGTTGTCATTATCGTAGATTGACTTTCTCATATTATTGCAATGTAGAACAAACAGTCCGCACATTGAAAAATATAAAATTTAGTTTTTGCAGTGTTAAACTGGTGCTCTGTGCAGGGTGTACCCTCGGAAGACAATAGATGGCTAGATAGTAATAATAATAATAATAATAATAATAATAATAATAATAAGAGCAGAGAATTCATATGACAGCTGGAAGACAACGTGAACATGTCTTTTCAAAGAGGTGAGTTTTGAGACAGAATTTGAAAGTAGTATGAGAGTCAGAGTTACAAATGTTTGGTGGGGGGGAATGTTTGCACACAGCTTTATTCATTTTATCGATTAGATCTGGTACTAAAATAGTTGCCGTGCAGTGGATAAGCAGGATAATGTTGTAATCACAGCCCCTAAACGTAATTCTTCGGTTTTCCAAGTCCTCCTTTGCTTGTTGTTTAGGTTAGAAAAAAATAATTGCTGTATAAATGATTCTCACTGAAAATTCACAATAACACAGACTAGCAGAGACAGGATAAAGACATGATACAAAGTTCTATGGATGTGGCAAAAGAAAAAAGAGAATACCAATGACAAAAATAGAGTGAAATTAGTGTTGTGTGTTAAATTTGACATTGTGTTTGGTCCATTTGCTTAGGCTGAGTAAACAAAGTTCTCATATTTTTGTCTTTCAACTTTATTGTATTTTAGTAACAGATCTCCACACAAGCACTGAGATTTTACACCAGCTGCTATGTTTTAGGTCACAGTGTTCCATTGCCTGAGGAAACAGTAATAAAGATAATTTTGTTCAGGCGCACGGATGCTGTTAGATCTTCCATGCACTCAGCAGGTGACCTTTTGACTACTCCGAGCTTGTTTATGCGACCATACTTTTTCCTCACACTAAGCACAGATGCATTGTTATGTCTGATTCACTGATCACACAGTCTGCTAACAAATCCTTAATCCCTCGATATTTAAAATATACAGTAAAAGCATAAGCTAGGTAAAGTAGAGGCATCTATCAACCCCTAATTAATTAAATTAAAGTTGTGCGTCTGCTCCTTCTTGAGAGGCCCAGGAGGAACAATTATGTCATTTAGAGCAAACGCACATTTATCTGTCTCAGCATAATGGTCTTTTGGAAGTAGAGCACTGTCCAACAGTAGCAGCAGTGGTGTACATCCAGTATGTGCACACACAAAACAGCGGGAAGTGAAAAATGTGTCTCACCTTTTGCAATATATTTCCATCAAGCTACTTTTGGAGAGGACAAAATTAACAATACTGACGTGATTCTGACAACGCTGCGCTGCTGCCGGCCTCTTGAGCTCACCTGAAACAGGAAATATGGAACTTCAAACAACAATCAAATCAACACCGTCTCACCGTCATTATGTTCTGGCCCTGTATTTATAGAAATAACCTCTATGATTTACCGTTTCCAGTTCCTTTTTAAAACACTTGCTGGTAATGGGTGAATCATTTTGTTGTATCCAGGCTTTGAACATTACTTGTTTGTCGTAAAGAGACACTTACGCTTAAGCACAATAAAGAAAGACCGTAATTTAAAAAGGCAAACGAATATAAAATTGCCTTTCATTTGCTAACAAGATTTGTGATTTTCTGTGTTAAGATGAGTTTTTGTTCTTGTTTTCACCACTTTTTAGTGAGTTTTATATAAAGTGCTAAAAAACAAATTAAATGAAAACTTTAAAAACACATCAGCTCTCAGTGGGGAGAAAATCAGGCTGGATTTCTGTTCTTGTTCAGACTCTATAATCTGTCAGGATCCAAAGGATGCTGCATTGTTTGATGGAAATTTGAATTATTAACATATAAAAGGCTGAAATCTGTGTTGGTGTACTGACAAATTCAGGATGTATTTCTAATGAGACAATGGATAGTATCCTGAAGACGGCTCAGTGAGCTCCTGGACAGTCTGAAGTGCAACCTGGTGGTATTTGAGGGACCAAAACATAACATCACAGAGCTCCTCTATTAGTATTAGGTGAGCGTGGGCACCAGTCAATGGTATCAATTCCTTCATCCTCCAGGAACTGCCTGCATACTCACACCGCATCAGGCAGGGTGTAATCATGGCAGTGGTTGACCTGACAGGTTTGGTATTCTACAGCAAATGTCGATCGAGCTCCATACTGCTGGACAGGGCCCACTACAGAACGTCAGGGCCTCAGGCCACCTTCATGAACTCTGTTTCTGATTGTTTGGTCAGAAACATTTACACCAGTGGCCTGCTGGAGATCATTTTATATCTCTGGCAGTGCTCATCATGTTCCTTCTTGCATAAAAGAGCAGATCCTGCAGTCCTGCTGATGGATTAACACTAGAATTACTGAGCCTTTTTTTCCCTGGTGAAAGTCCCTACTACTAGATTTACTAGCCCTGCGCAAATTTGCGTAAATTCCCCTGAGCCTAACACCTCCTAGCACCCCGCTGAGATTTTCACAGGCCTTCAGCTCGTGAATCTCAACCCAGCAGCAGCGGTAATGTTTGCACGTCCTCTCCCGTTAATGCGGCAGGTAAATAATCAACTAACAGTGCATATTGTGTTAGCGCGATCTGCCTTATTACAAAACCTGCCGTTACTGTGCATTTAGGTGACCATGATGAGAGAGACAGAGTCTGGCTCAGATGCTGGCAGTTCTCGCTGCAGTCTACCGGTAGCGTCTCCTTTCAGGCCAGGATAGACGAATATCACCGAGCAGTGACTAAGTTTGTGGTCAAAGGCTTGCACCCATTTGCCACAGCAGATGCCCCTGATTTTTGGTAAGTGAATGTGTTTAATTGTAGGCAGGGACATTACTGGATATTCTTGTGTAATTGCTACTGAATAATTTATGTTTTTCCTGGGGACCCTGTGACACCCATTGAAGAGCCGCAGGCTGTGGATCTCTTAAGGATCTCTTAAGATCTCACTGTTGGGTTTGTAAGGCCATGTTACTCCTAAATTTCTATCTTGTTCAAAGAGAAGATATAAAACAAAGTTCTAAGCTAATCGACCTTAGTGTTCTCCTTTTTAAAAAAAATCGGAAAGCGAATCGATAAAGAATCGAATCGTTAAACAGAATCGAAAATGGAATCGGAATCGTGAAAATCTTATCAATACCCATCCCTACTAGATATAGATATATATCTAGATATATATTGTTTGTATAGTGCACTTTCTATACTGTGCTCTTTGTACAGTTTTTATTTAGCTGCTTTTGTCTTGCACTGTCCACTTTTCTGCAATGACAATGCAGATTTTCCATTTGTGGGACAAATAAATGCAGATTTGCTGTGTGTGTGTGTGTGTGTGTGTGTGTGTGTGTGTGTGTGAGTGAGTGAGTCTGTGTGTGGATGTGGGTGTTTTTGTGTGACTTCCTGCTGATCACAAAGGGTCATCTCCCCTCACCCTGTATATGCCTCAACCCCTTTAATGGTCACCCATACACAAGCACAGGTGGGGCCATAAATTGCAAGAAGTAAACATCCTCACTAAATAAGGACAGAAACAGAATGTCTTTGAACATACAGTTTGAACCAAGGCTTAAAAATGTACGTACAATAATGGCAACATTTAACAATTTCACCCTAACAGAAAGGGGGGGTGAAGAAAAACAGAGGAGAAACGGGACAGTGAGAGAAGACAATAAAAGAGAGCGAACAAGAAGCAAAAAGAGGGACAGTGAGAAAGGGCACTTAAAAAGAGAAAGAAGAAAAAAAAATCTCCTGGATCACCTGTTGAGAGAAAAAGAAGAGAAAACAAGCAAAAGAAAAAAAACCAGAGCAACATATTAAACACAACACCATCACGTTAATGTAGCTCAGTGTAAACAGCAGTAAATACTAAATATTGAATGTTGTTGTGTAGCAAGCAGGACCGACAGCGCACAATGTGCTTGGAAATAGCAGCCAATAAAGGTGTAGTTTATGTCTATGAACAGTGAACACCCGTGTGCACACCTGTGTGGATCAGCGTGCTTGTATTCAAAAGGTTTCCCCATGTAATGGTCTGTTAGATCACAGGTGTCCAATTCCAGGCCTCGAGGGATGGTGTCCTGCAGGTTTCAGATGTGTCCTTGATCCAACACAGCTATTTCAATGCCTAAATTACCTCCTCAACATGTCCTGAAGTTCTGCAGAGGCCTGGTAATGAACTAATCATTTGATTCAGGTGTGTTGACCCAGGGTGAGATCATGTACTGCAGGGTTTAGATTGGGGCGATCGTGGCTCAAGAGTTGGGAGTTTACCTTGTAATCAGAAGGTTGCTGGTTCGAGCCCTGGCTCGGACAGTCTTGGTCGTTGTCTCCTTGGGCAAGACACTTCACCCGTTGTCAAAGGGCCCAGTGGCGCTAGTGTCCAGCAGCCTCGCCTCCGTCAGCACGCCCCAGGGTGGCTGTGGCTACAATGTAGCTGCCATCACCAGTGTGTGAATGGATGGATGACTGAATGTGTAAAGTGCTTTGGGGTCCTTAGGGACTAGTAAAGCGCTATACAAATGCAGGCCATTTACCATGTTACACCAGCCCTCGAGGCCTGGAGTTCGAAACCCCTGTGCTAGAGGGTGTGGGGAACCATAGCCCCGTCCCACAGGGCATGAAGCAGGCATGGATCCAGGCCCCAGACACCCAGAGGCCCGAGGGCCCCGGAGTCCCCAAACGGGGTCCGACTGAGCCACGGGCGCCAGGCCCCGCCAAGCAGCCACCGGGAGTGAGCCGGTACATACCTGAGCGCCCAACCCCGGACACCAAGAAACACCAAGGCCTGGGGGCATCAGCTACTGGCAGGGAGTGTGGTGAGGGGAGATAGGCCCCTATACCTGTGAGCACGGTGAGCACGCTATACAGCGTCCAGAGGACGGTCTGTGTATTCAACCTCACCTCTGGCGCTGGTGCCCACCTCTCAGTTTTAATTGCATGTTGAGGGTTCTCGGGAGGGGCCAAGCAGACACCGGCTGCTCTCTGGCAGGAACCACCATGCCCTCCCATGTTTTAAATGCATTTTAGAACAGGATGCAGCAACACTACATATGAGCGGGCGGAGGGAGGTTTGGGGTCTTCACTCACTCCCGTTCTGTTAACCGTCGGATTGGGGTCTGGGATGCGGGGCCTCCCTGCTATTGCAGATAAGGAGGCAGCCTGCTTTCCTCCACCCCAGAGAGAAGGGCTAGATCTCCTGGGTCTGGGTATGGTTTGCCCCTCTAGGGGCAGGGGTACCCGGACCTGGGATATAGAGTATTTTTGGGGAGTGTGAATGTGTGTACAGTGTCTATTTGTGTCTGTCTCCATGGCGGGTGAGTGCCGAGTATTCATTTGTGTATACGGGGGTGGGAATGCACGTTTGTGTCTGCGTGCGCCTGTTCGTCTGTGTCTATAAGTCAGGTTGGGTCTTAGACTCCACCTCTCTGGGAACATCTCAGGCTCTCCGAGGTATGGAGGCCTATCTCCCCTCACCACACTCCCTGCCGGTGGCTGACGCCCTCAGACGTTGGTGTGTTGGTGGTTCTTGGTGTCTGGGGCTGGGCGCTCATGTATGTACTGGCTCACTCCTGGTGGCCGATTGGCGGGGCCTGGCGCCTGTGGCCCGGCTGGGCCCCTTCCGGTCCACTCTGGCACAGCTGGCTGCCGGCAGAGCCCGCTGGCATGTCACTGCAACCCCCTCTGGCCTCTGCTCCATGGCAGCTGGGTGACCTATCGTTTGGGGCTCTCCTCATCTCTGCCCAGGAGGGTGGCACGGTTGCCCCCCTGGTGGTCCTCCTTGGGTCCTCGTATTCTGGGGCCTCTGGATGTCTGGGGCCTGGATCTCCTCTATGCCTGCTTCATGGCCTGGGGGACGGGGCTATGGCTCCCCACACTCCCTAGCAGATCGTTACATGGAGAAACCTTTTGAATACAAGCGTGCTGATGCACACAGGTGTGCACACAGGTGTACACACGGGTGTTCACAGACACAAACTACACCTTTCTTGGCTGGTACCTCAAAGCACATTGTGCGCTGTCTATATTGCGTGCTGCACAATAATATGTAATACTTACTATCTACTATTATCTACTGTTAGCTAGTTTATTGTGATGGTGTTGTATTTATTATGTTGCTCTTTCTTGTTTGTTTTCTCTTCTGTTTTTTCTTATCTCCACACAGGTGATCCAGGTGTTTTGTTTGTTTGTTTTTTTCTTCCCCCCTTTCTCACCATCTCTTCTCTCTCCTCTATTTTTCTTTCTCTCGCTCTCTTTCTTTCATTCTTTCTCCCTGTCCTATCCCCCAGTCATGTCTGTCCCGTCTGTAACAACCGAAAATCAAATACAATTAATACATAATTATAATAAAGGTCAATCAAATGGACCAATATGGCAAGGCCATGATGATCCAACTGGTAAAGTAAATCCGTTTGGCATCTCTTTGCCTTCAGACAACAATTCTGATGGCTAAAGATCCAAACGGGACAGGCAAAAAAAAAAAATTGCACTTTAGAACAGCACACAGTAACATCACATATGAACGGGCGGAGGGAAGCATGGGTCTCTTTACTCCTCCGTTCTCTCTTTACCATTGGGGCTGGGAGAAAGAGTTGGCCATCTGATCGGGGTCTGGATGTGGGGCCTCCCTGCTGCTGCGGGACCGTGGGCGGTCTGCTTGTCTCCACCCCAGGGAAAAGAGTAATATCTCCTGGGTCTGGGTACCATCACCCCTCTGGGGTGGTGGTGCCTGGACCAGGGGTATAGAGTATGTTTGGGGAGTGTGAGTGTGTGTACAGTGTCCATTTATGTTTGTCTCCACGTTGGGCGAATGATGAGTATTTGTATATGTGTGCATGAGGATGGGAATGTACGCTTGTGTCTGTGTGCGCCTGTTCGTCTGTGTCTATATGTCAGGTCGAGTCTTAGACTCCACCTCTCTGGGAACAAATACTTTGTTTCTGCAGGTCATATTTTTCAGGTATACATTCAGGTGTATTTGTGTATTTATTTTTCAGAACACTTTTTACTTTTACTACCTACATGGTTTTCACTCTCTATATTTTCAAAACAGACATTAAGTTAGGTTTAAGTCTATCAAATATAGCTAGGTGTTTATAGTGGGGGGCTAAAGTGGGCCAGAAAGAGTGCAAGTGTTGTGAGATGTGGTTGCGGTTCTTGAGCATCTAGCTAGCCCTACAGAAGAGGAGTGAGGATAAAGGGAGTAACGTAGGATAAAGGGAGTAACGTTTTTTTTTGTTTTTTTGTCAAATAATTAGAAATGTGTCAATTTTATTAGCTCAACAAACACACAAACTGTGTGTCCAGCTTGTCACATATTTTGTTGCTAGGTAAAAAAACAACAACAGCTGCTGTATTTCCAGGTACAGAAAGAAGTTTCAAGATAAATTCAATAAGAGATGGAGAAAGACGTAAGAAAGGACAGACGTTAGATTTAGAGGTAAGGACTGCTCAGCGGCAAGAAATCTACTGTGTTTTGGTAAATTATGTATTTTCATGATGTGAAACATCCTGCACAACAAACTACGGTATAATTATTTTGTGTTATTTAAATGTTGAATGAAAATACTCTGTAGTCTTGTGCAGAATAATCAGGTTAGCTGCAAGCTACTTTGGTGAATTCACAATAAAAGAGTATGTTGGACAATTACATTTAAATAATTTGCAAAGAAGCTGATGATGCTTAGATTAATTGTGCCAACTGTATATGGTCTAGTATGAAGACAACATGCAGTATACTGTCAGTGTAGGAAATGTAAATTAGCCAAGATAAAGAGCTCTACTGAGCCACTACAACCAATTGTAGGGTTCCCCTACCTTCTGAATCCCACTTTAACCCTTTGGTGTAGAGAAAAACTTTAAAATTCTCCTCCACTGCTTGTGTCCTTCATAAAAGATTCAAGCTCAGTGTATTAGATAGATATATAATTTAGATGTGAATAAATTTTGTATTCTGAGTACCAATATTATTTTATTATCATATAAATAGAGCACAAGGTTAAATTATGAAGGTTAAATTATTATTTGCATGTTAGAATCTACTAATATCTAGTGACATCTACTACTAGCTCCTTTTTACTCAAAGTAAAAAAGAGCTACTCTTTACTTTAAGTAAACAGACATTTTCAATTTTATTTGAGCAAAGAAGTTGATTCTGTACTTTAGCGTTTACTGGAGTATTTTTTAACACAGGTGGCCTGTCTGTGCTTCTACCTAAGTAAAGAATGTCTGTATTTTTGCCACCTCTACCGCACTGTGCAAAAACAGTTTGGTTGTTATGTGTATTGAACTTTTTGAAATGTTGAATTTGAAATTACATGCCACTTTAAGTAACTGTTTATCCTTGAAGTAATGCAAGCATAGCTTTACATCTGAACCGTCACAGGGATGAGAGGAGAACAGGATGTGTGCAGGTGGTGTCATGTGGTTACTTACATAACAGTCTCTAAAAGGACCAGCTCATAAAAACCTGGCATCTCTTAACAATATTTTATAATAAAATGCCAATCAGATTTAATTATAATTCATTCATAATTCACAGCTTTGAACTTTTCTAGCGTCTAACTCAGTTGGATGTGTATTTAACCTGCTAGTACACTGGTAGGCCTACAAAGTCAAAGTTGCACCAGATAATCTAAATAAAAGTGGTAAGTCATACTTGCAGGGGTGGATCTAGAAAGGTGGCATGTGCCACCCCAAAATGATCCCTTGCCAGCCCTAGTGCCACGAGATAACTTACCAACGTGTACATAATAAGCTAATACTCTTGTGTGCTATAGGCTACAGTGTACACACCTACTTACTGTTTTTTGTTTGTTTGTTTTTGTTCAGCCTGCGTCTGTTAATTAATTTGTGTTAATTAATTACAGCTCAAACGGCGAAAAATGCGCGTGCTCTTTGCCAGCCCGTTCCCAGCCTGTAACCAGCGCGCTATGCTGTTAAGGGCGATCATTGGTTAATGGTAGTCATATGACTGATGCAAGCCAGTCCTTTTATTGAGCAAAACTGTGATTAATAGTTAAATATTATTGTTGAGGGGCACAGACAGGACTCCACACACACACATAGTGCCTTGTCTTAGAACCATTGGGGGGTTTTACGGTGGGAGGTGCTTGTGTTGTGTTGTGTTGTGTATTGTAACACTTTGTCAATAAATAGCTGCGAGGAGAGCTGCTCTTTGAAGGATTTGGGCTAGAGACAGGTGAGGAGCATTGCTCCACTGCCTGGTTCTGACCAAAGCTCTCCCTCGCTAGCGAGTTAAAGACCGGTTGAAGATGTTCTGTTTTGTCTTGTGTTCTTCATGAGGAATAAGTCTCTAAACTAGCGGGGCCTGTGGAAACACAGACCCAACACTTTTATTACCAAGTTGAACCTGCCAATTAGTTTTGGTATGAATTACTCTTCCAAGATGAAGAGCATGCTTAGATGTCCTAACTAGGCCTTCCTATTTTTTTTTTACTTTCACAGTGCACTGAAAGTTTTGTTTGGTCATGCAACTGTTAGGATGCCTGGGTCGTTGACCCAGGGTTTTTGAGTTTATTATTATTTATAAATTCTAGTCTTTGGTTTCTTTGTTAGAGTTCTGTCTTTTGGTTTATGTCTCTGTCTTCTCTAGTCGCTCTGTCTCCCCTGTCAGTTATATCCCCTTGTCTAGTTCGCGTCTCTGTGTATCCTTAGTTGCTATATCCCCGTGTCCAGTCAGTGTCTGTGTTTGCCCTGGTCCCACGTCTCTGTTCCCTCTGTAGTGCCTGCATGTGAGTCTTTGTCTTTTGTTCAGTCTGTGTTTTGTGTTTCCTGTTTTACTTTGAAGATCTTTGTCTCATCTCAGTGTGTTCAGTTTACGCTTCCTTGTCTCGTCAGTTCTGATTTGCCCCAGCTGTGTTTCCCTCCTGTTACCCATTCCCTGATTGCTCCCTCTGTGTATTTAAGCCCTGTGTTTCTTTGTGTCTGTGTCGCGATCTACCGTTTACTTAGCTGTGTGTTCTGTCAGTCCTCCGGTTTAAGTTGATTTTGAGTTTTTCCAGTTATGTTATATTTTGAGTTCTATATTAAAGCTGTTTTGAGTTCACGACTGTCTCCGGAGTCTGCACCTTGGGTCCTATTCCTGTCTGCACACAGCCACACATAACAGCAACATGCAGCACTTGTACATAAAAGGCCAAAGCAGACTGTACTTCCTCAGGAGGCTGAGGTCCTTCAACATCTGCAGGAAGCTCCTGAGGATGTTTTATCAGTCGGTGGTTGCAGGAGTACTGTTCTATGCTGTTTTGTCCTGGGGGAGCAGCACAGCAAAGAAGGACTCATCCAGGCTGGAAAAACAAATCAGGAAGGCTCTGTGGGGAAATCCTCTAGTTGAAAATCCTGTTTAAAAAAAGCACTTGGGACAATTGTGTTGGTGACAGCTTTTGTTATAATATCAATAATATTTATATGAATATGGGATACTGTTACATGTTAGACTTTTGTGGAATATGGAGACACTCCTGGCATTATGTGAGCAAAGTGAGACTCATTTTTTAGGGTTGGTGGAGATGAGTGTGAAGATCCAAACAATCCCTGTCAGTGATGGAGAAGCTTTGATGAAAATATTTGGTAAAAAGTTCACCAGCATGAAGGAAATGAAGTTTCAAACTTTCCTTAGGAGGAGCCCAGCACGCCTGCTTAAAGAATAGTAAGTGTGGCGATGTGGATGCTTGCAGCGACTGCTGTATAGAGGCCATCCTGCTACACATGAAACACATCAGAGTCATAATTGTTATTTTAGTCAGGTGTTTGTTTATTATCCTTATTGTTTTATCTGGGACTGTTTGCAGACATCTCAGAGAGAGGAGACACCAGCATCTGAACAGAGACTCAAACCAGCAACCTGCAGCTCCCTGCTTGGCTGCTCCAGTTTTCTCCTCACTCATGTTTCAGCTGAAAGAAAAATTTAAAGATGCCGAGGAGCAGCTCAACAAAACCTTAAACGAACTGAAGGCAAAAGAAAAAGAAAAGAAAGCCGAGGACAGGAGGGGATTCTGGAGCAGACTGCTGAGAAAGAACTGACCCAGCAGCATCAAGTTTGAGGAGATCAATAGTTTCTTCCTCCTTCCCCCTCTCTCCACCTTTCTTTCACCCCATCCTTCTTCTTGGGACGTTTGCTTGTTTTTTAAAAACTCTAATCTAAATACATTTACTGAAATACACAAATAAAATTGCCATAACTTGACCTCATGTTGCCTGCTTCTTTTCTTGTGTGTCTGTGGATGTAAAACAGTAACACACTTTCTGCTCTGTGTCTTTAATTGTAAATAAATGCAATATGTTTTCATTTTAAAATGCAGTGCAAAAAACTTCTGCTCTAAATCTTTTTTTTTAGCAAAAAGCTTTTTTTTGCCTGTTGTGGAAGTTTTCCATTCAAATAAAGCCTGCAGACGAGCGGTGAGCGGTAGCTAACATTCTTTAATCAAAACACAAAGAACAGACAACCAAGCTTGATGAAGTCCCTGCATGACCGCGGGACAGACGGTCAGCAGAGTCTCCCTGAGCCTAGCATGGCTCTCAGTTAAATACCTTCTCCAGGAACAAAAGGCAGTACGCAGCTGTTTCACACCTTAAGGTTCACACTCCCTTGCTACCTCCCAGAGTCCTCAAAGAGACAGAAGATTCTTCCTGTGGAGTTGTCTGCTTCCCCCAACTTCCCTACTTCCCTACTAAAAATTCCCAGGGCCTCTCCCCTGGAGTAGCTTCACTCCAGGCCCTGTAACCCTGTCAAAAGAAAAAAAACATTTGCCAGCGGTGTGTCCTGCTGTAAATCATGTGATTAGATCCCACGATTAACCCTTTGCTGTGGAAAAAGTGATGTAGATGTTAGCGCAGCGCATCTGTATGCACACTTTCTCACAGTGACATTTGCATTGTAAACAATACAAGGTCATGAATAACACACTGCTGGTAAATTCACAAAGACACAGAAAGTGGCAATTAAAAGGTTAAGTCAGCAAAAGCCCATGCAACATGTTGCTGTCATCTTTCTGCTCCTGTAAAAAGAAACATACATACATACATCCACCCTTTTGTCACTGTCTAGGTGGAGGTGCAATCTTGCATACTGGTGTCAAGTCAGTCAAGCTTTTGTCAGTCCAGTCAGTCCCCATTTTTTATTTGCTGACAGTAGAACCTCTCGTGACGCAATAAGTTTCTACTGCCAGCAATGACGCCATTTCAAAAAAGAAAAAAACAAATTGGACTGGATTACCCCGCTGAATCCTTTTTGACAGGGACTTGTTTTCTGATTGTCCCAAATAAGTGGCTTTCTCCCGAGCCCATTTTAATTTTGGAGAAGCTCACTTGCGATTGTTCAACATGTTGTGTAGCGCTTTTGATTCCGATCTTGCAGCCTGCTTGAAAAAGAGAAAATTGCCAAACACAAAATCTCAGTGCACTGTTAAAAATCAAAAAATATGAAGGCCTAGTTTTAGGGCTTGTCTAAGCGTACTCTCTTAGAATGATAGATCAAAACTGGCAGGTTCAAAGTGGTACCAAAAGAAAATGCATCAGTAAATCCCCAAAACTTTCATCCACAGGTCACACCTCACACAACAACAATATTCTATTAGATGATGAGTTTCTTCCCATGTAACCAGATGTGTGTCATGATAAGACCTCCCTCACACATCAGAAACAAGAAACTCAAGAATCTATTAGTCTCCACTCATCTGACCCCCCTGCAGCATTCTGTTCACCCCTGCTATGATTCAATCATCCTTCCCCAAAAATAATACTAGTTCACTAGTCTATGTATAACTTCTTAACCTACTAAGTGAACCGGACAAGATGATGTTAACAGAAATGCATGCTTAAAATACCGTTTGATCTTCATGAGCTTCATTGCATGTGTGTTTGTGTTAGTACGATTAATGCATTTTTCTGTTTGTGTAATTTTTGTGTACCTCTCCTCTTTGCGGTGCTCCAGACACTTTTCAATTCTCCACGTAAGGCAGTCGTTTTTTCTCCCCAGTTTCCTAAACCCAAATTTCATTTCCCACACTAAAACAGCTTCCTCCATGTCCTCCCCTGCTCCTTCCACTGTGGTCTCATCTCATCTCCCCCCCTTGCAGCAGTCCAGTGGGAGTCAGTTGTCCTGTGTTTTCCACTGTCTCATTTTGCCATTTTCTCCAAAAGTGGCAAATGTCCAACTCAGGCAGTCTTTTTAAAGGTCCATTCACACACAGTGAAGTTGCAGCTCGTTGGAAATGCACATCTCCATCCATCCAGTCATGATGATGCCATTTTTCTCCTTGCTGTCGCTGTCTTGCACAGCTGCTGCTGCTGGACCTTTTCTTCACTGCTCAGGATACTGCTGTGAGCTCTTGAGATCCATCTCGTTGTTCTGGAACTGCATTTCTTGTCTTCAGGGAGAGATTCTTGGAGCTTGTGTTCTCAGGGTGACAAACACATGGAAGTTAAGCTGTAAAACAATTTAGCCAAAACCTGGCTTGAGTGTTTCTAATGGTGTTAACCTATAATTTTCTTCCGACTGCTGCACGTGGAAAATTGATCCAGGTCTGCTCTTCACCTGCAAGTGACACACTGAGACATTTTGATCATTCTTCTCATTGCTTAAACAACACATCTCCCCTCTCTGGTTCTGAACTCCCCTTTCTTAAAAACCCAGGGAGATTGTAGTTGCCCTACATTGAAAAACACCAAACCCTCTTCCTATTTTATTGCTTATTTTTATCAACAATTCTGCTAATTTTGTGTGTGTGTTTCCACCCTAGGGGAGCTGGTGTACCACCTTCTCCCGCTAGTTGGAAACAACTTTTACACACATTTCTACACTCCTCTCTTTTTTTTTTCTTTTCTTGTTTTTGTTCCCAATTTTCAACATTTTTAACCCCATTTTTCTCTCGTTTTTACACACACATCAACTTTTCCCACGCAACCATTCTCTTTCATCTCACAACATACTTGCACTCACATTTCTTACCATACAGTCAAATATTGAGTTTTATCTCTGGCCGCTGGGTGAAACGTCCGCCGCTACTGGATCTAGATCCCATATTTACATTCAGAGCGTCCCCTGCAATGGCCTTCTTCCCTTCTCGGCAGAAAAGTGCTAAAATACCGTCACTCCGCACACTGTATTGTGCAGACGTGATTATCAACAGTGGACTCGAACCACCGTTCCCTGTGATGGACCGGTGTTTTTGCAATTACTTTCTGGCAGACGACTGCTTTTCTTTGCACAACACTGGAACCGAACATAAGCCTGGGGACTCGAACCCCAGGATTTTCCTTCCGGAGACTCGAACTCCGGAGCAACAAGCACTTCACGGCTCGGCCAGACAAAAAACTCCTCATGACTGTATACAAAGTTAGCTACAACTCACCCATCTGCAGGAGTCCCCTCAAAGTTGATGGTCTCGGTGGTGACTGAAACACGCGGTTCTGTGACTCTTCCATTTCCTTCGCTTCAACAGCTGGTAGGACAAAGGTACCTTTTCCCTCAGGGGTGATCAGCCCGTCCACGAAACCGTTGTTCAGCGACCACATGGACTATCCTGTCGACAACGCCATTTTGTTGTGGAAGTTTTCCATTCAAATAAAGCCTGCAGACGAGCGGTGAGCGGTAGCTAACATTCTTTAATCAAAACACACAAAGAACAGACAACCAAGCTTGATGAAGTCCCTGCATGACCGCGGGACAGACGGTCAGCAGAGTCTCCCTGAGCCTAGCATGGCTCTCAGTTAAATACCTTCTCCAGGAACAAAAGGCAGTACACAGCTGTTTCACACCTTAACACTAGAATTACTGAGCCTTTTTTCCCCTGGTGCAAGTCCCTACTACTAGATTTACTAGCCCTGCGCAAATTTGCGTAAATTCCACTGGCACTGCGTTGTCTTTACAGTCCCTGGCACAGCAGCTGCAGCAGCTTCAGCAGCCTGCGTCTGTGCTAATATTTCCTTGTGCTGAATGAATCGGCAACAAAGTTCCTGAGCTAGAAGACTCAGAAACAATCTTCTTTTGCCTGTCCACCCTGTACATGCCTTGTACAAAATGTAGGCATTCACCGTCGCCAGGTCCAGCATATTGTAGAAAACCGCTACTGGTCACCTGCGTGTTGCTGCTCTTACGGAATACATCCGCACAAGTTGAGGAAGTTCACGCCAGACTTTATTCACCGTGCCCCGTAATGTCGTTTTGCGCTGCAGCAGTCTGTGCGACAGTGACAGTGACGCAAAGAAATTGTCTGTTGTGACGTTTCTCCCATCATCCAAAATCGGCTCCATCAGCTTCATGACCACGTTCTCTGCCAGCCTCTCTCCCTTCTGATGACTGGGGTCTTTTCCCAAGTAAGCAGATGCACTGCAGACATATTTTGTGTCCAAGTCCGTGGCCATCCAGAACTTGATCCCAAATTTGTCTGGCTTGGTTGCGATATACTGTGTGAATGGACAACGAACCTTGGTAGGGAACAGCTGTTCATCTATGGTCATGTGTTCTCCTGGAGTGAAACTCTTAGCACAGTTCTCGTTGAAGCGTGTCCAGATGTCGGAGATCGCCGCAAATTTATCTGTTTTCACCCGTTCTGCCCGCGTGTCCTTGTCATCAAATCGAAGGTGTTGCATAATTGAAATGAATCTATCTCGGGGCATTGTCTCTTTGATTACTGGCACCAGAAATCTTTCTGACCAGCAATCCACAATGGCACCAACAGGACACATGATTGCTCTTACAAACAGGATTGAAATGAATGCCATCAGTTCATGAACTGACAAATTCCAGTCCAGCTCTGTTCTGTGGGCTTGATGGACCGTACACTCCCTGATGGTCTGCAGCATTCCCACGTCTAACAGGCAAAGGAAGCTTTGGAGCACACTTGTAATCTTACGCTGTCAGAAGATAAACAAATAGAGAATGGTAAATTTACATGGACCTCACTCTAAATGGGTTTATATAAAAATCATATGTAATATGGCAGTGACAAACCTTAGCAGACTCTGTGGGTCCAGCTTGCGCAGTGAAGCACGAGCGATTTGCTACTGCACTGGGCATTCCAATGTCCTCCTCTACCCACACAGTGCCGTCTTTTGCCTTGTGGCTCTGGCTGGGCTTCCCAGTACCACGGGGCCTCTTCTGTGGAGGCATGTTGGGTTCTTGTTCCGTCTCCTTTACAGATTCTTCTGAGGAGGTATCAGTGGCCTGCTGGACAAATGAAACCTCTCCTCCATCAGAATCTGCTTCGTCCATTTCCTGAAGCAAGGCCAAAGCCTGTTGCGCGGAGAGGTTCTTCCTGCGTGGCAGTGATACGGAGGCCATCCTGATGTGCGTTCTCAGAAATGCGAACAAGAAATGATTCTCCCGTCTGGGTCGGTCTGCTTTTATGCACAGCACTGTGCTGTAGTCAAGCAATGCCACTTCCTCACATACACAGTGACAATGGAACAATGGAAGATCTGTGCTGAGAGTCAAGGAAGGTGTGAATGTGTGTCTTTCATATTTGCAGGTCAGTCAATGTGTGGGATATTTTGTATAGATACGGCAGACATTTGTGAAGGTTGTAACACAGAGGTTTGGCCTGCCTTGGATCTGAGCAACTGTGAGTGAACAAATGCAAATGTGCCAGGCCTCAAGGGTGGTTTGCACAACAAAAGCTGGAGGAGAAACGAGCTGACGACCTGTGAAAATCTCAGCAGGGGTGATTAACAACTCGGGACTTGCACCAGAAAATAAAAAAGCCAGGAATTCTAGTAGGTGTTGGGTGGAGGGAAGTTACACAAATTTGCGCAGGTTTAGTAAATGTAGTGTTAAGGACCTTCTGAGGGCCTGTCGAGCTCTCCTGTAATAACTGCCTGTCTCCTGGAATCTCCTTCACGATCTTGAGACTGTGTGGGAGACACTGCAAACCGTCTGACAATGTCACATATTGATGCGCCATCCTAGAGGAGTTGCTACCAGTAATGACACTGACCAGTTCAAAACTAGTGAAAAAATCGTCAGAAAAGATGAGGTGGGAAAAAAAGTCCACCTGTAACACCATTCCTGTTTCGGTGGTTGTGTCATTGTTGCCCTCTCTAGTGCATCTGTTATTATAACACCAAAGCACTGATTAACAACTCTCCTCTAATACTTAACCGAGCAGATCAATATTCCACAAGTCTGACTGACTTTATGCTATACTCTGACTAAAATGTTTTCCTTTGAGTTTTTTGAGCAGTGTGTGTATAAAATTCATATCACACATCAGTGTGGCAGTAGTGTTATCTTTTATGTGTCTCCCTCATAAAAATCCTATTATACTCTCTGTATTGAGCTTAACAGAGATGAACACTAGACTTCATTAAATGCAGTAAGTCTTCTTACTCAGCAATAAAAGAAGTATACACCATGCATATCAAATTGATTTACATAATTCATGACTGATTGAATTTCAACCTCTAAAATTGTCCCAGACGCCACTAATGTCAATGTGAGGTGATGAAAAGGTCTCGTAGCTTATATTTATGGCAGGCATATCGAACGGAAACTCCAGGCTCTTTTTCTGTGCACCTCTTGACAACTTGGTCTTTGGGTTATTTTTACACCTTGAAACAACCCAAGTGCTACAGATCAGACTTGTGATGTGTTTTACTAATTGTAGCCTAGACAGTGTCCTCTCATAACCTCATTACAAGCAGTCTAAGTCACTGAAGCTAGAGCTATAATCCATCCATCCATCCATCCATCCAAACCCACTTATTAAATGAAATTATCACTTAAAAATTGCATTTTGTATTTACTTGGGTTATTTTTGTTTGTCTGACGAACTGAAATTTGTAAGGGAAAAATATGCAAAACACTAAAAAGTCAGGAAGGAGGGTAAACACTTTTCATGTACCTCAAACGATGCAAATATGTGAATTAAAACCCTTTTATGCAATGACTGATCAGTACAGTGTTTAGTGCAGCATTGTTCTTTTTATTGGTCCATTGGAAACACATTGTACAAGTTCAAGAAGCGCAAGAAGCATACACATGCTTTAGAGTTGTTAACAGCGTTCAAAAGATTTACAATGTCCAAAACATTCACCATCAAGCAACAATCATCTTACTCTCAAATCATCGTTCTCATAACTGCAACAAAATCTCAGCAGGCCGAGATGTAAAATAGTTACGAGTCCACACGTGACATTTAAAATAGTTCATGTCTTTTGTCTTTTTCATGTAAAGAATGTTAACAGTTTCATTGTTTCTTGATTGATTTCATACACAAGGGGTGAAATTCTAAAATTCAAAGCACAGTTCATGTGTGATATTCAAATAGGGTGAAAGTAAACGCAGCAAATATCTGTTGTCAGACTCAAATTGGCAGCACATGGAAAAAATTTTTCCAGTGGGTACCAGAATGCCCGGTTCCTCAGTTTAAAAAAAAAATGTTGTGTTTGGCTCAGACTAATTGCAGTTTATTACCACTTCACATTTCACAGGCTGCTTTAATTGGTGTGACAATGAATGACTTATTATTTAAAATCAAAATATGCTTATTAGACAGCCAAAAAAATAATGTTAATAACACAATTATATTCAGCCAGAAGCAGTGAAACAGAATGATTTGAAAGTGCATTAAAAGCTGAACTGATACAAATCAAGTACATATTGTTACATAACTTTATCTTTGATAGAAAAAAACAACAAAAGCACAAAGCTGTAGAGGTCACAGCATTCCCCACCTGACCCCAGGATGAAAGTCACAAGAGCACTGCTGACGTTGCTGTGTGAAGGTTTGCAGATAGCCCTCGTCTGAGAATCAGGTCCCAGAGTTTGTAAGAATTTAGTGAAACTTCAGTGAGAGCGCACAGAGTTCTCATATAACATTCAAAAGCAGCAGCATGGGAGGAAAATATGAGGACGTGTACCTTTAACGGACATCGGGTATTTATTTACATTCCTTAGACCTGGCTGGTGGGCCTGACCTCTTTCTATTGAACTGTGTACACACACGACACCACTGTGTGCTTGGTTTAAAAGACTCGAGGAACATTTTCCTCACGTACCTCTTGTTTCTTCCCTTTTAACAGTAAGTAATTTACATCACCAGTGACCTGCTCTTTACATCTTTACATGAAATCTGCCGTTTCTTCATACAAACAAAAACAAGAAAATCAAGAAAGTCTTATCCAAGTCACAAACATGGAAAAATAAAAAACCCAGTTGACTTTTACAGGATGACTAAACGTGATTCTCGAGGAGATTTATATTTGTTTCAGAAAGGAGGGGAAAGAAAATGATTACCACAATGATAAAAAGTGATCCACTATCCTGATTTCCAAGGAAATATTGCAATTCCAAGCAAGTTTAAGTGCAAAATGTCGATCAAGCAAACGATTTTAGAGACAGCCTCTTCTTATCTTGAAATCACAGACATAGACATAAAGCTCGAGTGGCAATCAGTAAATCACTTCCAAGCTTTATCGACTCGGCTAAGTAGAGTTGCTGGCATCGCTGTGTTCTGCAGGTTTCTCTTTTTCTTTTTTTAAGTCACCGCGTAACCATAGCTTCCCTTTGATGCTAGTGGCGGTTACACCGTGTGCTCAAAAAGGTGCTGACACAGATGAATGCAGTTTAAGTAAATGATTAAAACTAAATTCAATAGTCCTTAATCCCTGGTTTTAATAGCATTGGTAGTGGGTTCGTCTTAATGTGCACACCTCTTTATAAATCCAAACATTTGCTGTTATTGGCTTCAAATATTAGATCTTGGAGACCTCATACTACTTTGTACCATCCTGGAAACTAATGAACATTCATATTTCATAGGACACAGCTACCATCCAGAAAGCCAGAGAGCACTCCTTGTAAATATTGCATAGACTTTTACTGGGCCCATTAGGTCGGGATTAAATTGTGTTTAAATAAATTATTATTATTCCATTTTGTTTTATGTTGTGGGGGTGCGAATTTAATACCCTAATAAATTCTTGACAGCATGTGCAGCCTGTCAGCTCTACGCTATTTTCCTTTGTGTGATTATTTTGCATGTAGAGCCTGAAGCGTCCTGGATAGAAGCCTGGCACAATTACAAGATGTAGATTTAAGTAGTAGCTAAATGAGTCAGTTTATTCCAGAGCAACTTGTAAATAGCTGCATTCACTGTATGAGTGCATGAATGAAACCACAGCGATGAGTGTTTCAAATGAATATCAACTAAGGCATAATGAGGGCACTTGTTGCGACTAATACTTTCTCAGTTTGTGAAGTCTTCGTTAAAATAAAACCTGCTTGTGTCTTAGGTGTTATATGTGAAATTCAGCCAAATGTAGCCACCAACTCTCCGTGTAACACTCTCCTGAAAGAGGTTTTGTTTCCTGTAACACCTTTTTCACACAACAAACGAGGTTAATCCTTTGAGTGTAAGGCACTCAGCCTTCACAACCAACACAAGATAAACTCTGTCTCAGATGAACAGATACGAGCAAAGAGAAAAAGCTCATTTTTCACATGGCTTTTTGCAGACAACAATTTCCGATCGGATCATTACCACAGAGCCCGTGTGCATTCTCACAGCTGAAAGGCAAAGGCAAAACCAGACATGGCAGAGATGAGAGTACATCAGGCTAATCTTGTTGGCTGATATGCTGAGAAGGCAGAGTTGTGACAAGAATTTGCCCCGTAACCTGAAGGTTACCATTACATTAACATTAACATTAATGTACATATTGTACATATTGTACATATTGTTAATTAACATTAACAATATGTACAAAAACAAGTACAAAAAATAACATAAATATGGTGGCGTAAGATAATTGCACCGCCATGCCCGTGGTTTTCTAACAGCAGGATCAACATTTATTCTGGTGGCACTAGAAGCAAATCACATTAGAAATGACACTGACTTCATCTGAGACCTTAGGGGAAAACTGCACTATACACATTAAAAGGAATTAATAATTAATACCTATTTAGGGGCAGGATTGAGGCTGTAATGACAAAATATAGCGGGTACTAAGAAACAATGGTGGAATACAAATGGGGCTGTCCACAATATCCCAGAAAACCACCAGTAAATGAAAGGCATATATCACAAGGCTAAAAACATGTCGAAATCATGTGCCTGCAGCAAAACTTCACAGGAAGCAGCAAAGGTGCATTAATGTGACCAACTCACATCATTATCGACTGATGGCAGCCTGCTGTACAAGCAGCTTCAAATAAACTGTTTATGAGTTTGTTACACTTTGTGGTGTTTTGGACATTTTGACATTGACTGTGTTCATTGCACCACTGTAACAAAACGTACAGTGGTGCAATGACGTATGACGCCTTTTGTATGGCCTGCTTTAACAACGTGCTAACCTTATTTACAATCAATATTGTATGGATGTAATAATGATGCTAAAGATACAGAGGGCTGTATCTTGATTATGATCACCAGTCTATACTTTCATTGATGTAACTGGTTAAAATCGATACCAATCTTTTCTTTTTTGTCCAAACAGGTTTGGCTGGTGAAATTAGGCACATTCGTCGTTACACCTTGTGTTCTCGCAGATCATTAAAACCCTTTAACCAGTGAAATGCCTCCAGATGTGGGCATTCGTTTCATATGACTTGCCTTCAACATATTTTAAAAGGATGGTTGCCGACAATTACAAACTGTCTCCGTGTGCATTTCATATACAGGAGAAGAAAACTTTAAAACTTCACATTTTCGTAGTCCCAGCTGTTCCCCTAGGAACACCATGTACAGCTTAACTATACAATAAACTTTACAAAGTATAGTCTATACAACAGATGCCAGGCAGGTAGCATTATTGGCTTTCAGCACAGAAACAGCAAATATCACAGAGACTAATAAATAATGTTATTTACAACTGCCTCCAGTTGGAATTTTCCTTTAGTTGCTCCTTTGAGTTTTAAATCAAGTGGTTACATTTCATGTAAGAGATGCTAAAGATATGCACAACCTAATTTAAGCAAGTTACAGTACCTTCACTCACAGACATTCACAAGAAACATTTGTCTTTTAGTTAGCTTATGGCTTCAAGTTACAGAAAGCAGTGAGCATGAGATTCAGCACTTCCGTGTGAGTCAGTTTGAATGCCCCAATACTGAAATATTGAGTTTGTTTTTAAAAAAGAAAACGGGTGACAATAGAGTTCCTGGTAACTGCACAGCAGATGTTGCATGAGATGACACGGTCATGCGTCCGCATGCTGGTTAGGTGGCTTTGAATGGAATGTGTTATATGCAAAACGAATGCTCAGAAGATATTTTTCATTTCATTATCAGTGCAACAGAGGCTACACTTGCTCCTGCTGCACAATATCCTTTCATGGGCAGAAATCCATTCCCACTCTTTTGCCTGTTTCATTATCCTGATAGAAAGCTCTCCTGGTTTCAGAGTCACAAGATAGGAATTACTGTGCAAGGCTGGATTCATTTTAGAGGAGGGCATTATGAAGGTTTTGTTTCTTGGTTCTGTTTGTTAAGAGCTGTCTGTGTCTCTTTCTGATCCTCTGAAGAGCAGTTGGAGACAGCATTAGCCATGATGCAGAACTTGCGCAGGAGGATCTCCCTGAGGAGCAGATAGACCCACGGGTCCAGGATCTGGTTGAGGGAGGCCAAGCGTATCGCCGTCAGAAAGAAGTTACAATCTAGATGGAAATCCTGATTGGAGGTGCGGTTTGATGCTCCCTTTGGATTACACTGATCGGACAAGACCTGGGTGGAGATCATCCTCAGCATCAGCACCTGAGGGGAAGATGTTTGGGCAGAACTTTATTTTTTTTCACACTAAGAGAATGAGGAGAAAGCATGCCATTAAGTGACAAAAGCTTTAATTTACTGAAGAAACAATCGCTGGTTGGAAAATAGTTTCTGATTTTGTGTACAGAAGCCTATATTTTACGTTCACTAAATCATATAACGGAAACACACTCTAACAACAGTCCTGTCGGGGAACGAGCAAAAACTAATTTTCACGGTTGGTCTCTGCTATCACAGAGCTGCGCCTTCTATTAATATCTCACTGGGACTGTTAAATATGTGACTGACAATGCATGATCTCATTGCGCACTATGCAGATCCCTAAACAGGACCCCTAAGTGGATTACCTCTTAATGGCAAAAGGCAGCAGCCTTTCAGAGAAAACGTGCATGACATCATTTATGTGAGGAGAAGATGGATAAAGATTTAAAGCTGTTTGTGACAAGTACTGACACAAACACATCAAAACTAATCAGTGTTTATTTTTAACATTACTTTAAGGGACATAACTATATGAAACTATGACAGCACATTGTTATAAAATATGCCTACGCAACTACACTGTAAGAAAATATATATCCTGCAGTCGCACGTGAAAAACATACCAGCAGAGGAGACCAGCATATAAGCAGGACGCACATAATCCCTAACAACTGGATGACGGTCTCCGTGGTGAGCCGTTCCCACTGCTTTGAAGACTGAGAAGTGCCTGATTTTGTTTTACACCGGGTAACTACGCCCCGGATCGTCACCACATTGCAGAAAAGTGTTATAAGTAGAGCCGAGATCCCGAGTATGGCAAAAGTGGTGGAGAAGAATCCATTTCCTGGGACTTTGGCATCAACCGTGCTGATGAAGCACCAGGTGCCCGGCCACTGCTGCGTGTATTCCCCGACCCCTGCTACGGGCAGCAGAGCAAACAGCAAAACAAGACCCCATATAACAGCTAAAATCTGCTTTGTCACACTTGTCTTCATGTGATTCGAGTACCAGTGCGGGTTAGTTATAGCCAAGGCCCTTTCGATCGCCATGGCACTCGCCATGAAGAGAGCGCACAGGCCAAAAGTTGTCATGCACACGCCAAAAAAGGCGCATAACTTGCCAGATTGGTCGATGTCACTCAAATTCCTACCAGATTGGTAAACTGAAATCACAATTGGACTAGTCAAAAGCTGCCCAAACAGGTCTGTCAGCGCCAGAGATCCAATGCAAAGCAAGAAGGACCTTTTCCTTTTATTTTCCTTCTTTCTGTAGGAGATGCACACCAGGATAAGAGCTAGCGAGTTTCCCACCATTCCGGTGATCATCATAGTTATAGGAATTCCAACTGATGCATATCCACAACTGGAATTATTTGTGCAATTGATTTGGCGCAGTGTCTTGGAGACGTTGACGTCCAGCATATCTTCTTCACTGGTGGTGTGCAAGCCCTCTAGAGAATCAAAGCTGAATCCAGTTATTGTTTCTAAAAGTGTACACTTATATACAGCTGTTACCCTGTGCGTATCGGTCTGGCATCATCTTGCGCTCCAAAGTGCTCCAACTGAATGCGATGCGTAAAGCGCGAGGTGTCCTTTAAACGCTGGAGGCGGGACTACTTCGGGTCCGGAGGAAGCCCATATTCTCACTGTGCTGTAATAACCACTGTCCTTATGTGTCTGGAATAAGGGCACAATAGGGACCAGACATCGACCCTCCGGTGTTCTGCCAAAAAGCGATCGATGTTTCTGTGCGGTTTTCTTTTGTGTCTAACATGTTTGCTTGTATTGGTAAACAGGCTTCAGGCGAAAGGATTTACAGGGGGTTATAACAAAGATAAAGAAATTAACTATCTTACAAGTATCTTTATGACGTTATAACAATGTACCCGCGTTATAATCCATCCGGTCCTTTTTAGCCAATTAAAATATCTTTTCAGACACAAGTTATGTTTGTTGCCTTTTTCTGTTTCCAGGTTGGCCAGACTCTCTTGAAAAATATATTTAATGACAATGAGAACTTTTACCTCGATAAATACAAGTCACTTTGCCAAAAACTGATTGGAGCTTCTATGTCTGATAGCCATGTTTGCCATATTGTAGGCCAGAAAGTTATTTACAGCATTTTAAATACCGGTGTTGTGATCCTCTGCCAAAAAGTGGTTTCCTGCATTTGCCAACAAATGATTGCCGGTATTTGAACTGTTGTAAATGAGTTGTTGGACTGCAATCTGTCAAACCTATCTCCCATGAATGATATCAAATCATTTTCAGGCAGAAATAACGTCACAAGATAGAAGCTGCAATCAGTTTTTGGCAAGTTGACTTTTATATGCCCTTTATTTATCTGGATAAAAAGTGTTTGTGGCATTAAACATGTCTTTTTTTCCCCAAGTGATCTGGCCAAAAGGGCATCAATAATGCAATAAAGATAACATAGTTCTATAAAGATATTTTAAGTAACCTGAAAGGACTAGTTTGATTATAATGTACATAAAGACAGTTGCATACAAAACTCTTGTGACGAGGAATTACTAAGTCAAAATGTTGTTATTAACTTACATATGGATTTTTTCACCCCAGAGGTGAAAATCTTCCACAAAGAACTCTTTACAATGTAACTGTTACATTGTAAAGAGTTCTTTGTTACAATGGTACAAATGTGTTGCATTGTAACACATTTGATAGTAGATATTCTATCAGTAGAATAATGTATTCCCCCATCAAAACAATTGATATCAACTCTGCACTGTCACCATTATGTGCCTATACTAAGAGACTTCACACTTTGCTAAACTGTATTTCAAAATAGACTAAGCAATTTTATCTTGTTAATTTATTTTAAAAAGCCATTTTATTGTGACATAAACAGCCTATTACATATAATTTCAGCATAGTCACAATTCAAATTTTACAGTTTTATTTGGATTTTTTAACTCTTGAGCTCCCAGCTTCCTCTCTCACCTCTGTGGGCTGTCTATCCTTCAAGCTCCTCTACCAGAGGCCTGGGAGCTTGAGGATCCTGCGCAGTATCTTTGCTGTTCCCAGGACTGCGCTCTTCTGGACCGAGATCTCAGATGTTGTTCCTGTGATCTGCTGGAGCCACTCGCCTAGCTTGGGAGTCACTGCAGAGTGCTCCAATTACCACTGGGACCACTTTTACCCTCACCCTCCACATCCCTCTCACCTCCTTTTTGAACATAAGATTTTAAAACCTGAGCTTTTTGTGTAGTCAGCACCCTATTATTATATTGCATTTCTTCAGCCATTTACTTTGAACTATCGTGTTATAGTTCGTGTTTGGTTCTTTAGTATGAATCTCACAAAATTTGAAATTAAACGTACTCTAATAATTGTGCGAGGAAATGGCCATTTCGTAAAAGAAGTTGACTATGTGGCCCAAATTCCTCTTTCCGGTTGTTTATTGCATTTAATATAATCTGTCAAGCCAATAAATGTTAACTAGACCAGTGGGTTTATTTTCCCGCTCCTGCACCCTTGAATAAATCTGTGGAACTTATCAACACAGACCATGACAGTGGCAAACAGCTTCACTTCCAAGACGATTGTTAATTTAAAGGGTATAACTTCGAGCTATAATGAGTTTTAATGAAGCAGCACTGCCATTGCTTCAGCTCAGATTACCAGCTTGGGCAACAACTGCCATCTGTTGACCACACTGAGTTCAGTGAAAAGACCTTATTAACGGTACAGAAAAAGTTATTGTAGATTGTTTTTTAGATTTACAGTAGTGTATATTAGGATGACATTTGGTGTTAATATTTGAAAACATGAAAACTTTCAGCCCATAGCCGAAGATCACAAAAGTTAAGATCACTTACTGTTAAGATGAGCTTTGCAAAGTGGCGACACAAAACAGAACCAGACCAAATACAACCCCCACTTCAAAAACATGTATATTTCCCCTCTTGACGAACTTCTACACATTTTCTCAAATACTCAAGTTTAGAATTAAGACAGCTTGACTTGACAACCCCAACTCCTCAACAAAACCTTCATATTAAACACAGTATTAACAGGAAGCAATGTTGACAGGATTTTATTTACACAAGTACATTTCAGGTATTTTAATCAGTAAAGACTGTTCTGCCATGTTACCAGAAATGTTACTTTTACTGCACTAATCTGGAGCAAAAAGGAAAAAAAAAAAAAAAAAAAAAAAAAGTGAATTAATTTGTTTCAAATTCAAAGAAATAATCAGCATGGAGTCCAAATATGCCACAATTACGTAAAAGGAAAAAAAAATTAAACCTAAACTGAGAAACCAAGAACGTACTTAAAACAAGCATTATCAAAAAGTAAAATACTTACCTTGAAAACACAAAATACAGGACATTTATCATCAAAATCAAACAAACAGGCCAAAATTCATAGCTAAATCACAAGTAGTCTAAATTGGTGCTGAAGAACTTCACCCTTACTTAAAAACCAAACCATTTAGTTGTTAGAAAAACCATTGGTGTCTCTTAGGGCCCCAAAATTAAAAAAGGACAGATTTTGCTCCGATTTCTTCAGAAACTAAGTGTACTGCCATGAAGATATTAAGTGGGTTTAAAATGGAATACAGCCTCTTGACACTATATTTAATTTTCATATAGGACCAAACATTTATGTTTATTGGAAACCTATACAAACACTCGTCACATATCGGGATGAATGTGGTTTTAAAAAGGGAGCTGCTGCCTCTCTTTCGCTGGGAGGGGTTTAAGACTTTTAATGAATGTATACTGAAAGGAGGGTTGGGTTTCTCTGTCTTTGTTTTTTTTGGCAACACAACATGCACTTCTACTAGGATTCCTTTTCTTGTATTAAAGACAGTAATAAAGTTATTTCTTTTTTGAACTGGAGCCAGAATGGGACGATCCCGAAGAGTGGCCACGCCGCCTGAAATCAAACAAAACACCATGGGAAGAACAAACAGGTTAGCACGCTTTACCATTAACACTCAGTTTATGCATAACCAAGTACAAGGTCAGAATAAATAAAAAGCGTTATAAACATGGCAAAAGTGTGAACGTATTTCTGTAAAACTGAATTCCCATAAGCCAGGCGACACATGGCTAACAACAATCAGTGCCATTGTGGTATTCCACAGAAACCCAAACCTTTCGGACGAACGCGATCTAGAACGCCTCCGTTTTCTCCCTCCAGATGATGACCTGGAGCGACTGCGCTTCTGTCTCCTCTCAGGTGAGGAGGAGGGGGAGCGGGACCTCTTCCGGGGAGAGGAGCCCTTTCCAGACCTGGAGCTGGATCTTTATGAGGAATAAACCAAGCAGTGAGGTCAGTAAGGTACAACAGGGTCTCACCAATGTGGGTATCTCTATCAAGCTTCTCTGATAAGGAGGGGATTAGGAGCACTTTGCTACGGATCACTGGTACTGAGAACATTTCACTCAAGATGCTGTATGTCTCATTGGTTGAGTGTACTTGGAATTACTTTAAATGTAAATAAAGAAAAATGTGCTTCTTTTTAATATAGTCCCAATAACTCAGTGGGTAAAGCAGGAGTAACTCCCGAGAGATGCTTGATAAAGACCCGAGATCTCTATTTACACGTACAAGCTAAAGTAAGCTTTAAACTCAATACTAATTGCACTCTCAGGCCTAATTGAAATTTAAGCCCACATAAAGTGACTGAAAACGATTTACTACATTAAACTTCCACCCTGACTTTCAATTTTTTCCCCTCTCAGCAGATAATTTGGGAAAAAAAAAAAAAAATCTCTGCCAAGTAAGAGCTAAGTAAAAGGACTGCTGTGGAGCTTTCTGCCCCACACATACACTCTCTAACGGGAGAGAGTGCATGTCACCTCATTCACCTGGAGCGGGACCTCGAGCGAGATCCAGATCTGGAACTGGATGAGCTTCTAGAGCGGGATCTGAAAGACAAAAAACACAAAACCTTTCCAATATTTTCTACACAAGGACAGAGCTATGCACGGTGGTTATGTGGAAATAGGCACAATTAACAGCAAGCTACTCTTAGGAAATACCTAAAACTGCCTCAAAGCATCGGCGAGTATTCAATATACCTACAGGGTGGCTGGAATTAAAGTAATGAAAACAGGAAAAACAACAATATCCTACACACACGGATCCCATATGAATGAATACAAGGTAAGGGTTTAGAAGAGGGAGGACAACAAATGAGCACAACAGGACATTTAATTGATGTTGATCAGTAAATCAGAAGAAGATTGAGCCGATACTGACATTTTGCCCGGAGTTACCCTTGACCTGTACCCTTTACCTGGACCTAGACCGTGAACTGGAGCTGGAGGAGCGCGAGGAAGAGCGGGATGAACCGGAGCGGCTGCCCTTTTTCTTAGCTGGCTTATCGTCATCGTCGTCACTGGCAATCAGGTCGTACTTTGACAGGTCACCATCTTCATCATCATCTTCCTCCTCATCATCCTGCAAAGGAAGGGTTTTTTTGTTGTTGTGCTTTTTTGTTTTTAATAAAATCATTTTATACTATCCAGCATTTTTTTAAATTTACAATCATCAATCTTACATCCAATTTGTATTTGGACAGGTCACCATCTTCATCCTCCTCTTCATCATCTTCCTCCTCCTCTTCCTCTTTTGGCACTTCCTTCTTTTCACTTTCTTTTGAGGAAGACGTGCTGTTGGTCTTCCCACGGTATTTTTTCTTTTTCCTACCAAACTGGTGGAATAAGAAACAGCACATCTCTATAAATCTGAACACTGCCAATGCCGACTTCCTCTGAAGCCAAAATCTTTCACTTGTCAAACATCAGAGCAGCAATCTTCGGGTACCAGATGACACCTACCTCATCATATTCACCGTCAGATTCCTCCCGTTCGATATATTCCACATTTTCTCTTTCATTGAACCCTCCACCGTAACCTGAAAGATTACATAAGAAAAAACCCGTCAATAACTGATGATCAAAGTAACAAACAAAAAAAATATTTACAGAATATACTGAGTTACCTGTTCTTTCTTCAAGCTTGGCATATTTGGGGGTGTTGCACATGTTGCACTCCGACCGTCTCGCCCAATTCACATTTCCACATCTTTACACACACAAGAAGGTGGAGGGAAATGCTGGTTAGAGTACTATTATATCCCAAAATCAGCAACACTATTTGTTACAACAATATCCCAGATGAAGGTGTCCACAAACAGCATCTAGTTTACAGCAAAGGTAGGCAAGTTAACTTCTAACTCGTGTGTGACATGTGGAAAATCTCATATTTCTGTGTCATATTGCCCGTAGCTTGTCAACCAAGTAAACTGGAGCTTGCAGTGTTACAAACTGTGGTTGCTCTCATTTGTCTGCAACAATGCAAACCATAAAATGTTGAGTGGTACTTTGCATATTCGAATTGCAAGTGTCAAATTTCTTGCAAATGTGTTACACCACAGACTCCTGTACAAAAACTCCTCTTTTATTATATCCGACATGGGACTCATTGTAAGTTCTTCTTAAATAATTTAGATTTATGGAAAGTGTACGTGGGATTTTTGCATATATGCAAAAGTGCCAAAGAGGACTGAGTCTTTTCTAACATTTTTAAAAAAAAGTACCAAACTTTTATCCGATGCTGGAGGTACAAGTTACGAATATAAATGAGAAAAAATATTTTTCTGGTATTTATCAGAACTTTTTGCACATTTTCAGCTATAATAGTGATTGGTAATTTGGACCCTGCCTCACTCGCGAATTATGAAATCTTTATTTCTTGCACTTTATAATGTACAAGTGAAAAACACAAATACCAAAGACACCTATCTGATATGGTGCCAAGACGTTTTTTGTGATGATATCATACGTTTTGCATTGCCAGTCATTCGCACTGAAGAGGCCTCGACTCTTTTCAGCGAGCGTTTTTCCAATCTCCGTCCCTCCCGCCTTCATCATCTTCGCTTCTGTAGTTTTTTCTGCATTAACAAATAAAGTAAATTAAACCAACCTATTTTAAATGATTATGCAAAGGATAAGGATTATTTGCATTCTTAAGCTTTACATAACAGCAATAAGAGACAGAAGGGGGACTCACCTCTACCACATCTGTTGCAACTTGTCCTTCTGGCAAAGTTCACATTTCCACATCTGCAAAAGCAAAATGTTATATGCAGGTAAGGCTTGAGCTCGTTCCTCACTCGCTTTGACATGTGTGAGTATGCTGCAGGCTGGTGCAGTTTATTCATCTTTCCATTAGCCTGTGCTCCTTCCTCAGACACCCTCTGTCACAAGCCTGAGCCGCGACAAATGCAGCAACTGTGTCCGTACGCATTTAACGGAGTTCACTGGAAACACGATACTGCTGACTCCGGATAAAGACTCTTCACTCATGACCACTTGGCCTCTACAACATCATAAACACCACCCATAACAGCAGCGAGTGCAACCACTCAACCCAACCCACGTTAGCTAACCACGGCTAGCGTGCTAAATAGCATTTCTGCGCCCAGGAGAAACTAGCACGCAATATCCCCCTTGCATTGATATTCTCCAGCATGTAAGCCTGAAACCGTGTTCATTCTGTTCTGTTCTAGGCCGAAATTGTGAGTGAAAGTGGTCCATTTTATTGAGCTGCTGAACGTTAGCATGAGTCACATGCTAAAAGGCCTACACTTGCTAACCTTGCTGTTAACAGCTGCACACTAAGCACCGGTCTATTGCTACACAGAGCCCCAAATACTGTGATTTATTCACTGTGTTGGAGTACGTACTTTTTATCCGGACATATCCAGTCCCCGTCGCTGACTCGAAAACTCTTTCCTGACATTTTAGCGACTTTAAGCTCTACCTACCCTCGCTGGCAGACTACGCTGCGTTCACCACTGTGTCCATGCAGCACAAGCTATCTCAACCCTCCCTACACTGCCACCTTCAGGCGCCTGCCGGTACTTATTTAAAGCCACTTCCTCCTGCTCTGAAAGTGGAAATTTATATAATGACAAACACTTTGCATTATAAAGTCGAGTGTTATTTATGTTTTGATACTCTGAGCAGCAGTTCACAAACACATAGAGCCTGTTGGCCATTATCGGATCGGATGCTCCTTTTACACTCAATACAACCACCTTACCTAACATGACCTGACCACCTAGTGCCACACATGAACTTAAATAAGCAGCCAGCAGTCAGTTCAGGTGTCCAGTCGTGTTTTATTTATGCAGCTTAGGAGTCTCCGTAAGCTCAGATCACTTTTAAATAAAAGAGATATAGAGGTGGTTCTAACTACATACTTTTATCTCCTCTGGGTTAGCCTATTAGACTATTGTTATATTGTATAGCCAAAGTTTACACAAACTGCAGCTGGTCCAAAATTCAGCAGCAGAACTCATGCTTCTCTTCATAGGTTGCCTATTATTATTAGAATTGATCTCAACATTTTATTTGCCTTTGGGAGTCTCCGTCTGCCCCTGGTCACAACCCTAGGTCCTCAGTCAAGGCTCTGCTGGCCATCTCAAAGCCGTGACTGACAACTGAGGATGATTGGGCTTTTTCTGTGAGAACACTCATTCTTTTGAACAATCTCCCTGAGGCCATCGGAGTGGGGAGCTCATTATCATCATCTTTTAAATCTCTCTTAAAATATATTTTTATAAGCAGGCCTTTTCTGTGCCTCCTCTTTCAGTTATGTCTTCATGGCAGTTTTCTCTTCTTCTCCTAGCGATCATTTTTAATTAAATTTTTCTCATAGTTACTTTTAATTTTACCCAAATTTTATGTGTATTGATTTTTTAAACGTATTCCTTTTATCTTTGTGTGCCGGCAGTATTGATCTAGTTTATATTGTTTCACCTGTTATCTCTTCGTAAATGCTTTATTTTGTTTTCCGTCTCATCCTGTGAAGTACTGCGTAACTTTGTTTTGAAAGTTGCTTTTAAAAAATAAAGTTATTATTATCATTGTTCTGTAAATAAAACCTTCAAACGAGGAGCTCACTACAGGCATGCTTTGTTTTCTGTGACAGAAAAAGGGAACAGTTTCATTTGTTCCACTTTTCTTTTTACAAAAGAGTTACCCGATTGAAATATTACTTTTCCATGAAAAAAATACTACATTAACCTATTGTTATGCAAGTTAATGCAGTAGAGTCCATTTTAAGATCCTGGTCTTGACTTACAGAGCTGTGCACGGACTGGCACCAGCCTACATCTTTGATCTGCTACAGCCCTATGTCCCCAGCAGGTCCCTGAGGTCATCTGATCAGGGCTTACTTGCTATAAAAAATAAGAGGAGAACTAAGGGTGACAGAGCTTTTGCCACTGTGGCCCCGAGACTGTGGAACTCTCTCCCCCAAACATTAAGACCTGCGGACTCAGTAGCTGTTTTTAAAAAACAATTGTGATTCTGTCTAGAAAGGTGCTATATAAATAAAAATGTTATTTTTTTTTATTTTATTCTTTACTTTTTGCTTGAAAGAAACACAGTAGTATAGCACTTCTCTGTAAATGTATTGGTGATTAAGCTCACAGGGACTTTTCACCCTTTTTTTAGTCAGCAAATGACGATTGAAGTGTAAAGTGTTACATGTCAGATAAATATTACACAAAACATACAAATGAACTGGAAGACAAGTATGCTGCTGTGCAACAGGCACACTTGACATCACATGTCATATTTTGCGGTGCGTTTTGCACCGAAGCCTACAGCTACGTTTAAACTGATGCCTAAGATGATTGTTTGTGCATTAGTACTTAAGCTCACGATTGATTAAAAAGCTGTTCTGAGTGATGGGCATTGCTGAATCAATACATGCTTCTTTAAAAATTCCAAATTTAGCAGTTTTAAAATCATTATCTTACAATTTCTGTCTTTTTGCAATGCAAAAGCTGACCACTAGATGGCGGTTAACACCAACGTTTAACCTTCACCTACATCCTGTTCAAATATTCTCAATGACTTTGCATGTTTATTTATATCAGGGCCGTGTAAGAAGAAGCCACTTTTTTCTTTTTTTTTAATTTAATACCTACATAGTCTTTTCTACAGTAGCAGATATAATTATGATTTAAACAGCAGTATGTAACTGTTATTCTTCCTGTTTAGTGTCCCTGTCACAATTATTTTAGTACTGTGTAGGTATAATCAAACACACTGGACTTGCTGTTTGCACTTTTTTTTTTTTAAGTAGTTCAGCCTTACCTTAGTTTCACTTATATGTGACACTTTCTATGTAAATTGCTGTGGCTGGGTGATGCACAAAAGTGACAATGGAAATGTGGCAAAACCACCCTGTTATACCCAATTCAAAATGCTGATTTGGAAATATTGCATTGGTAGTGCCTGCCAGAATCATGAATTGATCCCTCGCATATTAGCTTAAAACACAATAGATAACATGGTGGGCTGCCTTCTGTGACTCTCAGCTGGTCCCTGATGAAATTATACAGGTATAAGAATAAATTCATAGACAGCAGGTGTCTGGAGGAGGATCAAACTGTAATATATGTTATCAGTGTTAAGCTGTAATTATCTCGACTCCTACAGCTCCTTACATTTCTGCTGTATATTATTTTTAGAATCAGAGCGATCAGTCAGTGTTAAAGCCAGTCTAGTGACACTGACTTAACACGAGTGATAATTATATATCCAATCAGGTAAATATCAGGGTGGTTAACATGCAGACAGTAGCTGGTCATATGCTGCTAGCAGATAAATGCCATTGATTTGGGCAAAGAAAGGCCAAGCTGCAGTGGTTTTTCATGTTGAGGAGATTTATAGTTAAGCTTCAGCTGTGCTAGAATAGCCTTTGACCACCCTCTCGGTCAAAATGAAACTCCCTCGGAGGTCGCTGTCACAGCTGTTGCGTGACCCTGAAGCCATGCCAGAAGCCATTTTAGTATTTCAGCTGAAGTCTTGCAGTTTCTTTTCTTTCTCGCCTTTTCTTTTTTGTTGACAGGGCTGAAATGACTCAGACATGCCCCTAATGTCTTGGCCAAGATGGGTTTATTTAATTGACTGCACTGGAGATGAACCGAGCAAGATTTCTTTTTAATTACACATTGTTTTAATCATCATGTATCTGGACTCAGGACCTGCCTGGGTTGGAGACCAGCGGAAGAAAATGGATGGATGTATCTGTTAGGCAGACATGCACTTGATTTATGAGCCCCACACAAGCTTTATTAGGACTTGGGGCCAGCAAAGATAAGGACCAGAGGCGAGGGACATGTTTTTTATTTAGCCTCATGCTGTTAAAGGAAATGATTCTTGGCACTTCATCAGTATAACTCGTGATATAATACACAGGGGCTAGAAGTTTGATATTGCATGGAAAAAGACATCCTCTACATGCAAGGCTTGGTCTCTGTGCTGTTTGAGGTCTGTTTACTTCATCAAAATCATTTTTCATGTAGAAAGCTTCTTTTCTTCTTCTCAATAGCGTGCAGGAGCCACCACCACTCGCAGGTTTCGGCTGAGGATGTGCTTTTGCTGGCTTTCAGTGTTGCTCACAAAGAATAAGGGGAGATATGAAGAAAATGAAGCCATGAATAACTAATAAGGAAACGTTGCTAATACTGTGCTATGTTTATCTGCAGCACAGAGTTGCATGAAAGGTTCAAAGAGGAGTCGGGCAATTAAATAGCACTTAGGTAAACAGCTTTCAATTACATTAAATTGGCTTCACTGGCGGTAATGCTTTCTTAACTTTACTATGTCCTTTTCTGGCCAATGTACAGCCTGCCATCTGATTATGTCCTGGGTCAATAACGCTACTAAGAGAGATTTTTCAAGGGTGTCAATGAGGCTTGGGCTTGACTTCCACTGTTTTCTAGCCCAGTGACTGGTTACGGCTGAGGGTTCATGCACAGCAGAGTCTGACAGGGTGAGGCAGCCATGTATGGAGATTTGGAAAAACCTGCTGCAAGCCACCAGGGCTTTCCAGTCCTGACAGATGGCAGCGAGTTGCTCCACAGAAAAAAGCAGAAGGGTGAGGTTGAAGAGTTGGAAGCTGGTGGACATTGGCACACTCCATCCACCGTTCTTATCTCAGTATCATGATTCAGCATTAATCAGAGGGGGACGCGCATTTACCACATGCCAAAGAAAGTCTGTTGACATGGTATCATTGTCACAATTGTGTGTCTCTTTGTTTCTTCACCTGTGCTGGAGGATAGTGCCGAGCAACAAAAGACCTGTGGCCCTATGTTCAGACTAGGTGTTAGGTGAACTGTAAGATGCCAGAGAACCACATGAGAATTGTATAACGCAGACTGCTGCACAGCGAAACAGCTCGTGCTGGGAGATGTGCCACTGCATTGTGCCGTATCTCCTGTCCTCTCATCCACTCCTTATCACTAAAGCACTTTCATTTTTGGAGGCAGAGAGCATGCATTTTACAATCCAGTCCCTCCACTTCCTGTAAAAGCAAACCTGTAAAGCATGATATGATGTGTAAAATCTGAAAGTAATACATCTAGTGTTTAGCAGTAATAAAACGCAAGATGGGACAACTTCCACTGGTTCATCAGTTTTGATTGTGCAAGTGCATTAAAAGCACTTTATGCCTAGCATTCATCTACTCATGGAGAAAGTTTTAAGGTATTCGTATTGATATTTTTTCAGCTTATTTTTTTTCAGCTGTGCTGTTATTCATTGTATACTCATTGTAAAGAAAATGCACAAAGAGATCGATAAGAAAACAACTACTCCAATGCTGTGTTCTTGTAAAAGAAGAGCGGTCTTGGGTGGAGGCAACCATAATACTTTACAGGTGATCTTCATTCCTGGCTGACAATATCAATGTGTCAAGTCTGGCAGATCTCGACAGGCCAGACAATTGGAGGAGTGATGTTGGTGCAAAGTTGAGACCAGCGACTGCTCTTTAAATGGAATCAGAGAAATCCACACATAAAGTGTTTACAGGGCGAGGGGCGATCTCGCTTGATGTCCCGTGTGACGGAACAGAGCGCAATATCTGAAAACCTGCTTCCATTAAGGCGAGGCCAGCGGGACGTTCTCCGGTGTCATTTCTCAGCTGCTTTTGTCAGGTGTGTCACGCAGGCTCCTGTTTAATTGCTGTGCATCACTTTTTGGGGACAGCTCGGTGAGGAAAGAAATCAATGTCCCTCCTGCTGCAGCCCCATGCACAACTCTGAGCGAAGCCGTATTAAGTACAATTAAAAGTTTTTTTCTCTGCTTGTGCTGCTTATAATCGTTTTTATAATTATAACAGAATAACAAAAATGCTTCACCCTGGGTTAGTTTTGATCAGTTATGAAGTATAACTCATTCACAGTTCTGTACAGCTGATATGTTTGAGTGTAATTCGCTAACCGCATTGTGCTTTTACCCCCCGTATGTTTTCTTGTATGTATTCTTGTGGCAGGTGAGAGAAAATAAAAATGAGAAGGCTAGAGTGAGTCAAAAAAGACAGATGGACAGAATCAAAGGAAGGAGAGATGAGTTCACAGTAAACAATACTCATTCTCTCATTCTATAATTAAGTGACCTGACGGCAATTAGAAGCATTATGTGGGGAAAATTGTTTTTGCGCTTTGACGCGCTGAACCGCGTCTTTGATCCCGCGGTCCTTCTCCACTTATCTATAACTCGCCCCCCTCCTTCAATCCATTTCTCTTTATTCAGTTCAACTAGCACATCATCACCTCACTGCTGGGCTGACAGTTACTAAGGAGGTAACAATGGCTAATGCAAGAAAATGGGAATCAGCTTCGGCGCAGCCTTGGCCTTTGCGTCATCTGGGCTCTGCTCGTGGCAAGCGACATAGTCCTGGCAGTGGGGTGATTAATGTGATAGGTGGAATTTGTCTCATTATGTTGACACCGGCTAATAAATGCCTTGTAAACAGCCAGTCACAGCTGTTAATGCATCATCATAATCCAGGATTAGGAGGTGCCAGGCATGGCCAATAAATGCAATTAGGCACTGACAAAATTAATTCGCCCGTACTCTGACTTTCCTGTGCCCTGTCCATTCTCAGGGAAATTCAAGTGTGTCGTGCGATTCTTCACAGAGGATAAGCGCGCTGGAAATCTCTCCCATTAAATAAAGAATATCGAACTCCATCTGTGCACGCTGCAAAAAAAAAAAAAAAAAAAAAAGAATTTGTAAGATTGAAATGAAAGCAAATATCTCTGCTTTTCTCCTCTAATCTGCTTGGAATCATAGAATTGCGGACGTGAGAGCCGAGTGTGGAAAGGTAGAGGAACCAGCACATGTGAATAAATAAAAGCAACAAAAAACAAAGTGTGAAAGTGTCAGAAAGTTGAAACTCATCATGCAAATGTTGCATTTCACTCTTGCATTTCAATATCTCTCGGAAGGAAGACGAGACAGGTGACTTTTAAATGTGACTGGTCATTAGAGAGGTCACCAAGGCAGCCATTAGCTTCCTGTCACTCATCTCCGTCATGCCTCATCGCTGAAAGTTGCGATGCATTTCTTCACGTTTTCACTCACCCAGCTTATTTTTAGCACCTGGGTGCTTTGGTGCAATGTTTTTTCTAAAGATTTTAAAAGACACACCTCCCCCACCGTCCTCAGCACTGTTCAGCCCGTCTTATTACCAAAGTGATGGTCAATTGAGATGATCAATTTGCATAATGGAGCATTAAATTGGGCCCATCACACCCACCTCTCGGCAGCTTGCTACCATGGAGGACTCACTGAAAATGGCAATTGCTCTTGAACGGGGGACATGTATCCTCCTTGCTGGAGTATCTTTGCAGGCAGAGGCATTTGGCTGGTGTATAAAAGCACCAGCCACTGAATAATGTAGGCTCTTATTCATGAGTAATCTGTTACCAGACTGAAAAGCTCTTGCTAAAGGTGAGTTCAAGAATGAGAGAGAATATTTAAGCTAAAATGTTACAGCTGAATCAAAACTCTGATTTAAATTTGGTACCTTTTATTATAGCTGCTTTGATACGGGACAAAAAGCTCTCATTAAATTTTCCTTTTACATAAATCCGGCTTAAATTCTTTTCTTTTTTTTAAAGGAACATTTTTATCAGTGTCAAAAATAGTTCCAGCCCCTGTGCCGCGTGTCCACATTAGCTTAACAACAGGCTTAATTCCGCCCAGTGACCAGTGGTCATTTCTCAGACACAGAGCAGATCGTTTTGATTAACACCCACCAAGGAAATTTAAGACCGTTATCACAGGCAGATTAGTTGAGCGTTTTAGAAGCATGTCAGCGCCTAAGGACCTGTGACAAATTGCATCCAAGGAGCTGCTCGGATCTGAGGCCGACGGATTGTGATTGATGTGTATGCTGCGTGAGTGGCAGGGAAGAATGAGATAGAGCCGTCATGGCCTCCCTCTCTACCATATTGCCTTTGTTTGAGGGGTTTCCTCCAGGGGTTAGCACTGTGCACACAACAATGAGGCAGAAGCTTCTTGGTTTACAGGTTTTGTTAACTGGCTGTTTGTAAGTGCCCATTTGGCACGTTGAGATTTGGTAGCTGGCAGTTAAAGCAAATTTCATGAAACTGAGTGCACCACAAAAATGGACTCTGGTGTTTATGCTCTATCACACACACACACACACTAATTCTTTATCATTTGATACAGGAGTGTATAACACTACATTTATCACATTGGTTGGCTGTCACTTGGTGTTCGCTCGCTCTGCGGTAGAGTATCACTTCCTGTTCCTGCTCAAACACAGTGGTGTTTCTGAGTAGCTTATTTGCTTAGCAATTTAATTAACAACTTTTAAATACATTCTTCTTTCATAGTATAATCTTCACGTGCTTCATCCGAAGCACACTTTCTGTGTACTCACTACCTAATTTATAGCCAAAGTATTCACTCACTGTCTCTGTACTGTTTCGCTAGCTTAGCTCGTAGCCGACTCGTTAGCACCATGGCTACTTCACCTGTCCCTCCTGCACTTTCTTGCTCATTGTGTCAGATGTTTAGTTACTCCTCGGCCTCCTTTAGCAGTAATGATATCTGTAACAAATGTAGCATATTTGCAGCTCTGGAGGCCAGGATTACTGAATTGGAGACTCGGCTTCGCACCCTTCATTCACCCGTAGCTAGCCAGGCCCCTGTAGCTGGTGCAGCCGAAGATAGCGTAGGCCCCGCTAGCTGTTCCCCGGCAGACCCCAAGCAGCTGGGGAAAGAGGGCGGCTGGGTCACGGTGAGGAGGAAGCATAGTCCTAAACAGAAGCCCCAGGTACACCACCAACCCGTTCATGTGTCTAACCGTTTTTCCCCACTCGGTGACACACCCGCCGGGGGTCAAACTCTGGTAATTGGTGATTCTGTTCTCAGACATGTGAAGCTGGAGACACCGGCAACCATAGTCAATTGTCTTCCAGGGCCAGAGCAGGCGACATTGAAGGAAATTTAAAACTGCTGGCTAAGGGTAAACGTAAATTCAGTAAAATCATAATTCATGTCGGCAGTAATGACACCCGGTTACGCCAATCGGAGGTCACTAAAATCAATATTGAATCGATGTGCAACTTTGCTAAAACAATGTCGGACTCTGTAGTTTTCTCTGGTCCCCTCCCCAATCAGACCAGGAGTGACATGTTTAGCCGCATGTTCTCCTTAAATTGCTGGCTGTCTGAGTGGTGTCCCAGAAACGATGTGGGCTTCATAGATAATTGGCAAACCTTCTGGAGGAAACCTGGTCTTGTTAGGAGAGACGGCATCCATCCCACTTTGGATGGAGCAGCTCTCATTTCTAGAAATATGGACAAATTTATTAAACCCCCCAAAATATGACTATCCAGAGTTGGGACCAGGAAGCAGAGTTGCAGTCTTACACGCCTCTCTGCAGCTTCTCTCCTCCTGCTACCCCCCCAAAAACCCATCTCCATAGAGACTGTGTCAGCTTCCAAAAAGACAAAAAACAAACTAAAAACCAGCAACAAACAACTTAAACATAAACAATTACAAAGAAAGAACAGTACAGTATCCACATCTGAACCAAAGAGTAAAACAGTGAAATGTGGATTATTAAATATTAGGTCTCTCTCCTCCAAGTCTCTGTTAGTACATGACTTAATAATTGATCAACAAATTGATTTACTCTGCCTTACAGAAACCTGGTTGCAGCAGGATGATTATGTTAGTTTAAATGAATCAACACCCCCGAGTCATTCTAACTACCAGAAACCTCGAAGCACAGGCCGAGGGGGCGGTGTGGCAGCAATTTTTCACACCAGCCTATTAATTAATGAAAGACCAAGACAGACTTTTAATTCATTTGAAAGCCTGATGCTTAACATTGTCCACCCCAACTGTGAAACTCAGAAACCAGTCTTACTTGTTATCATCTATCGTCCACCTGGGCCTTACACAGAGTTTCTGTCTGATTTCTCAGACTTTATATCTAATTTAGTTCTGAGCTCAAATAAAATAATTATTGTGGGTGATTTTAACATCCATGTAGATGCTAAAAATGACAGCCTCAACATGGCATTTAGTCTGTTATTAGACTCAATTGGCTTCTCTCAAAATGTAAAAGAACCCACCCACCACTTTAATCACACTCTAGATCTTGTTTTAACATATGGCATAGAAACTGAACATTTAACAGTGTTTCCTGAAAACCCTCTCCTGTCTGATCATTTCCTGATAACATTTACATTTACAATAATTGATTACACAGCGGTGGAGAGTAGATTTTATCAAAGTAGATGTCTTTCTGAAAGCGCTGTAACTAAGTTTAAGAATATAATCCACCCACTGTTATCATCTTCAATGCCCTGTACCAACACAGAGCAGAGCAGCTATCTGAACGCTACCCCAACAGAGGTCGATTATCTTGTTAATAATTTCACCTCCTCACTACGTACGACTCTGGATACTGTAGCTCCAGTGAAAACTAAGGTCTCTAATCAGAAGTACCTGACTCCGTGGTATAATTCTCAAACACGTACCCTAAAGCAGATGACTCGTAATCTGGAGAGGAAATGGCGTGTCACAAATTTAGAGGATCATCATTTAGCCTGGAGAAATAGTTTGCTGCTTTATAAGAAAGCCCTCTGCAAAGCCAGAACATCTTACTATTCATCACTGATTGAAGAAAATAAGAACAACCCCAGGTTTCTCTTCAGCACTGTAGCCAGGCTGACAAACAGTCAGAGCTCTGTTGAGCCAACCATCCCTTTAACGTTAACTAGTAATGACTTCATGAACTTCTTCACAAATAAAATTTTTATCATTAGAGAAAAAATTACCAGTAATCATCCCACAGATGTAATATTATCTACAGCTACTCTTAGTACCATTGATGTTAAGTTAGACTCTTTTTCTCCAATTGATCTTTCTGAGTTAACTTCAATAATTACTTCCTCCAAACCATCAACGTGTCTTTTAGACCCCATTCCTACAAAACTGCTCAAAGAAGTCCTGCCATTGATTAATTCTTCGATCTTAAATATGATCAACCTATCTCTAATGGTCGGCTATGTACCACAGGCCTTCAAGCTGGCTGTGGTTAAACCTTTACTCAAAAAGGCCATCTCTAGACCCAGCAGTCTTAGCTAATTATAGGCCAATCTCCAACCTTCCTTTCATATCAAAAATCCTTGAAAGAGTAGTTGTCAAACAGCTAACAGATCATCTGCAGAGGAATGGTTTATTTGAAGAGTTTCAGTCAGGTTTCAGAGCTCATCACAGCACAGAAACAGCTTTAGTGAAGGTTACAAATGATCTTCTTATGGCCTCTGACAGTGGACTCATCTCTGTGCTTGTCCTGCTAGACCTCAGTGCAGCGTTCGATACTGTTGACCATAATATCCTATTAGAGCGATTAGAACATGCTGTAGGTATTACAGGTACTGTGCTGCAGTGGTTTGTATCATATCTATCTAATAGACTCCAATTTGTGCATGTAAATGGAGAGTCCTCTTCACACACTGAGGTTAATTATGGAGTTCCACAGGGTTCAGTGCTAGGACCAATTCTGTTTACATTATACATGCTTCCCTTAGGCAGCATCATTAGAAGACATAGCATACATTTACACTGCTATGCAGATGACACCCAGCTCTATCTGTCCATGAAGCCAGATAACACACACCAATTAGTTAAACTGCAGCAATGTCTTAAAGACATAAAGACCTGGATGGCCGCTAACTTTCTGCTTCTTAATTCAGATAAAACTGAGGTTATTGTACTCGGCCCTGAAAATCTTAGAAATATGGTATCTAACCAGATTCATACTCTGGATGGCATTACCTTGGCCTCCAGTAACGCTGTGAGGAACCTTGGAGTCATTTTTGACCAGGACATGTCCTTCAACGCACATATTAAACAAATATGTAAGACTGCTTTCTTCCATTTGCGCAACATCTCTAAAATTAGAAATATCCTGTCTCAGAGTGACGCTGAAAAACTAGTTCATGCATTTATTACTTCCAGGCTGGACTACTGTAATTCATTATTATTAGGATGTCCAAAAAACTCACTGAAAAGCCTTCAGCTAATCCAAAATGCTGCAGCAAGAGTACTGACAGGGACTAGAAAGAGAGAGCATATTTCTCCTGTTTTGGCTTCCCTTCATTGGCTTCCTGTTAAGTCCAGAATTGAATTCAAAATCCTGCTCCTCACATACAAGGTCTTAAATAATCAGGCCCCATCTTATCTTAATGACCTTGTAGTACCATATCACCCTATTAGAGCACTTCGCTCTCGCACTGCAGGCCTACTTGTTGTTCCTAGAGTATTTAAAAGTAGAATGGGAGGCAGAGCCTTCAGTTTTCAGGCCCCTCTTCTGTGGAACCAGCTTCCAGTTTGGATTCGGGAGACAGAAACTATCTCTACTTTTAAGATTAGGCTTAAAACTTTCCTTTTTGCTAAAGCATATAGTTAGGGCTGGACCAGGTGACCCTGAATCCTCCCTTAGTTATGCTGCAATAGACGTAGGCTGCCGGGGGATTCCCATGATGCATTGAGTTTTTCCTTTCCAGTCACCTTTCTCACTCACTATGTATTAATAGACCTCTCTGCATTGAATCATATCTGTTATTAACCTCTGTCTCTCTTCCACAGCATGTCTTTTATCCTGTCTTCCTTCTCTCACCCCAACCGGTCGCAGCAGATGGCCGCCCCTCCCTGAGCCTGGTTCTGCCGGAGGTTTCTTCCTGTTAAAAGGGAGTTTTTCCTTCCCACTGTCGCCAAAGTGCTTGCTCATAGGGGGTCATATGATTGTTGGGTTTTCTCTGTATCTATGAAGCGCCTTGAGGCGACTTTTGTTGTGATTTGGCGCTATATAAATAAAATTGAATTGAATTGAATTGAATTGGTGAGGGCATCTGGCATATAAGTGATTTACTCGTGTCATGAATGCTAACCGGGAAACTTTAATTCCCATGTGCGAGTGCTACCTTTCTTCCCGCCACAGGCAGCCTGCTGGACCGCTGGCAACCTATCAGCCGTCACTTGACAGGTGATTGACATTAAAGAACTGAGGGATTCAGAGGTAGTTGTGGGCAATGATCTGATGTGTTTTTATGAAGCTTTTGACGGATATTTTTGTGACATTGCTGTTGGATGAAAAAAGGCTGTGGAATGTAATTTGGCATTTTGACAAGAGGTTTTCTCGGAGGAACTGACTGAGGACAGGCTATTTACAAATATTTACTAAATAAATTGCTCTCCAAGAGGAGCTTCTTAAAAGATTTTGGGCCCTTTGATTGACCTTTTGTGACCATGACTAGAATAGTGGAGTATTTAAAAAAGTTTAAAATGATAAACCTGACTTGAGTAAGTTATAGTCAGTTATTTAGTTATGAAAGAGAGAAGTGCACAGCATGATTTTGTGTGACTCTACATGTGCATGTTCTTGCATGTGGTTGTTTGGACTGTAGGTGTGTATGCAAATGTGCTCTTCAATTCTGCCCATATGTGTCTCTGTGGGTGAGCCGGCAAGCCTGTTTGGATCTGTTTCGTCTATGTGTGTCTCTGTTTAGAGCCGTACGCAGCCTGGTTGGTGGGGGGATTAATTGGTAAGGCTCTGCATGCATGAGTGCGATCTAATTTACTTCCATCAGTTGATACACAATAGTAAAGGTCCCTAAACAGGCAGTGATGAAATACATCTGAAGGTCTTATTCCCATCCAGTTTCTAGTCTGGTTAGAGCAAGTACAACCTAGTGGCTCCACTCAAGGCTGTCACTGAAGCCAGAGCCAAAAACATCCTGATATCTGACTGGAATCTAACACTTTCCTCATTTCATTTTAAATGTCAGGCCCGAAAGACAACATGGTTGAGTATTTGCTCCTCTACGCTCCAGATCCATACCATTAGCATAAATGGGGAATCAATTATTCCAGACCTGATGGAGCTGATTATGCAGGGACAATAAAGGCAGAAAGAAGGAGTCATAATTACAAGATGACCGTGTTGGTATTTCATGGCTGAATCGATAAAAACCCGATAAGAACTGCAGAAAACTTGGGGAAGCTGTCTGACCCGTTTTGCACATCTTTGTGAGCACACCATCCTTGCACTGCACGGCAACATGGACGAACTCAACAGCTCCCCAGCAACTGTTCCCCCACTTCCCACTCACATGCCCTCTCTCAAGGCACAAACAAGACAGTCATCACGCGTGCACGCTACAGAAATGTTGACTCCCCAATTTACATCCGATGTCAAACTTAGCTGGTGTGTCAGACTCTTCGTGCTGCTGCCCATTTGATGATAATATCCAGCCCAACTCTCTGTGGGCTGAGGAATACAATTCAAATGGCTTTATCTCCTGAGGCAGAGGTGCTGTGATGTGCCAGGCACTTAGCAGCACAGCCCACAAACCGCTAGTGCACAGAAGTAGGGCTTACCACTTCCATGTCATGCCTGTCAGAATGAGAGAGGAGGTAACGGGGAGGCAGATAGAGTGAGGAAAGGAAATATGTGTGAAAGAAAAGGGGGTGGGGGAAAGGGTGCAGCTACAAGTTTTATCTGTAGTGTCACTGCTGAGTAAAAAAAAGAAAAAAGAAGAAAACCTCACCTCACAAAATTGTCTGCTGGATGCCAGGGGAAATGCCACAGAGGTGGTATTAAAAAACCACAAATGACTCCTGCTAAATGCTCACATCTTTTACACAAATGAGGAGCAGAAGCACCCTCGAAGCCATTAACCCTTTTACCAGAACCAGCCCTCATTCCTCATTTCCCATTTATGAATCCAACAGGTCACTAAGCAATTCAAGTAGAATCACACTTGTCCTTCACTTTAAGAGCCCGCTGGAGTTATGGTGGGAAAGAAACACAGGCAAGTCCGCTGAATTACTACCGAGTCATAAAAAAATCAAACGAGTTCTAAGAAGTTATGACTTGTTTACATAGCTAAAAACAGCATCCTCTTTTGAGGGTGACTTTTAAGGCTTTCTTGTAGTACCAAGGTAATAATGTTCACTGTATTGCCGCGAACAAGCAGCACGTATATGTACGGTCCAGTGTGAGCAGGAATCTGTGTGAGATCAGACACCACTTCGTCATTTCTGCACTGCCGTCCCACAGCTTCCTTTGAAGTGCCTGGCTGCAAAGAATAATGAGGATACAAGGTCATTTAGGATGCGCTGAGTATCAGCTACCAGCCCCCACACACACACACACACTCGCACACAGGAGAGAGAAAGTTCTCTGAAATCACTAAAGAAGATCTAGAGAAATGGTTAGAGTAAGAAGGAGAGAGTAAGACTGAAGAATTCAGGCAGAGATGTGAGTCGAGGAGGTAGTGAGAAGGAGAGCGATAGATACGGCGCTTGATATTTCAAGAGCTGTATCTATATTCAAGGTAGTTGCAGGGAGCAGACAGAGTCAAATGAAATGTGAAGCATTGTGACTGGGTGAAAATGCTCAAAGTTCAGGAAAACATGATGATCTGACTGCTTAAGAACTGGCTATCACTGCGAAATAAAATGTGAGATGAAAAAGCACAAGCTCGGTTGTTGATGCCAGCGCGCCGAATACAAAGCACCGTCTAAGAAATGCAGTACTTTATTATAAAACTGGTACCGGTTGTGCAAAAATGATGGTGGCATGCTTGTTTTCTTGATGGACATAAGAATGAATATGATCTAATGGTGTACCATCCAGCTGCTGGAAACCTGAGTTTCCTCCACCACCGCAGCTCCAACCCCAACATTCCTTGTAAATCATGCCTTTTGAGACAGCTGGGCGCAATTGTCTCTGGCAGATGTCAAGGCATCCTGGCAAAGCAACATAAATCTGGGACAGTTGGGGTCGAGAGACAGACAGGACAGCTTCTAAACAAACACCGCCACAAGAGGACACTGTTGATGTACCAGCCTGTGGTCTTGTTTATTAATATTGATGTCCCCACCTTTTTTTTAGAATTTCAAACTACTTGAATTTAACATAACACGTTTTAGATGAAAAGGTAAATGGGAATATGTTTTCATCATCATTGCTAAATTGGGTTATTAAATAGTTGAGAGGCCTCTTATTTCATACAGTGTCTGAGAGCGGATCTGTGCGTGGAATATAGTGAGGGGGGCTATATGGCTAGCTATTTCACTCTCTAATAACCTCTGTTGAAATGAGAGTTTTGGGGATTGAGATAACAAACGATTATCATTCTGCGTCATTGTGATAAGCATGCAAAGAAAACTACTGAGAGACACAGGGCATTGCCAATTATGAATATGAAAACCTATTCATTGAGCCAAGCCCCATTCTTTTCAGACTGTAACAGCCTGACACAATAGATATCCTCTACTGATTCCCAAATGACTTCCTGTCACGTTGATACAGATACAGGTTTCGCTGAAGTCCATGGGTGTGGTAAATTATAAATATGGATGTCTAATCACTGAGCACAAACTATCGGTGCATTATTCTCTCGCTCCCATAAATATCCAGCCACATTCATACTCATACATGCAGCAAGCATGCCCGTGAGGGGTATAATTATAAATGAAGGCACCTAAAAGAAAGCCCAGACTGCTTTCTCGCTCTGAAAGTGTTGTGTAATATACGCACGCGCTGTCTCTCAGTATTGCAGTCAAACAGATGTCAGTATGGTGTATTTTACATGCCATTATAAAAGCAATGAGCATATATTTCCATAAATATCCTATCATACTAATATAAAACGAGCTTTAGTGCACATGACTGCGATAGTTTATCAGTTTGGATGCTCAAATGCCGCGTTTCCTCCCAGCAGACCCATTTAACCCACTCTTTATGTACATGCACTCATGGGTTTATTGGAAATTCTGTGGGCAGGTGGGGTATCAGTTTATCAGCTCTTTTCTTCTTTATTTCTTGTTCATGCTCAGACACAAACAGCTTTGTGAGAGGGTTCGAAACTGCTGGGTCCTTGAACTGTTTATGAATCAGATAAAACATTTCGCTTGCTCACTATAAATAAGTGCACGCTGTTTCAGCAGTGATGTACAATAAAAGAAAACTCTTTTTCACAGTTCGTATTCCAGAGGTCCGTGCCTTTACTGTTTGTGATTCACATGCATCCCTCAGGCAGCATACACCGATCAGTCTGCGATTTAGAAATTTCACTGACCCGTTCGAGTTAAAAATGTGAAGCCAAGAAGTCCTGACCAAGCAAAAGTATCTGAGTGCAGTGAATGTCCTCATAGCTGTATTATAATACCAATTTGCTTACCACTAATCCATTAGAAACACTGTAATTTCTCCAAGCATTAATGCCAATCCTGAAATTAAATATCAGGATTCAGCTGATATCTGCTGCTGCAGCCGCCCAGCTAAAATAGGGGTGTGTTACACTCTTGCTTTCTGACCTCTGTATGTTACTCCATATGCCTCCTATCCACTTTCCACCTGGGTTCAAGGCTTCTCCTCTCTCCATCACAGAGCAGGCTCCTGTGATTGCATGCTGAATGTGTCAGTGTATATGTGTGTGTGTGTGTGTACTGGCATTACTTATGTTGTGGGGACATTTCTGTTGAGGGAAATAAAAAAGCCCCTCTTATAATAATAATAATAATAATAATAATAAACTAATAAATTAGATTTTAAGGTGAAAAGTTTGTTTAAGGTTCGGGTAAAGGTTATGGTGATTATCAAAAAAAGTGTAAATCACTGTAATGTACCCTGAAGTGATGGAAACACAGCTGTGTGTTTGCTGAAGTGTTTGTGTATGCACAGCTGTCAGGGCGGTGGAGCACAAATCGTGGTATATCTGGATGGGTGTTGATTTTTAAAAGCTTTTGGAAGGCCGATTCATGACAGTGATATTTTTAAGCTCAAGCTGCTGGTGCTTGTGTTATACACATTCATTTACTTGTTTCCTTTCCTTTATTAGTCTATGTGCAAGAAGAAATACACAATTAGCACAATGCCATCTGAGCTGGTTACAGCCAGAATGAAAACCTTGTGGTGTTTTGTTGAAAGAATATAACTCCTGCTTTTATTTAGACATTCCTTGGAGTCTGATAGTAATGTACATGTAAAGATTCCCTGAAAGTTTACTGGGATTAGGCACAAATAGTCTAAGTGGCGCGTCCCTGTCCACTAGTTCAAGATTCCTTGTGTCAGTGGTTCCTAAACTCCACATCTGGGGGCTCCTTAAACAAATTGGACACTTCTTCAAGCCAACCAGATCATGCTTTTCAGTTCCTGAATGAATAAACCGAGAAGGAATAAATGTAAATATTTCAAGAAAAATAAATACAACTTAAGTCAACAATAAAGTGATGTAATTATCACAGTTAAACTTAAAAAACAACAACAACAACAAGTTTCAGGGTTAAAAAAGTAAGCAGAATGAAATTGGAAAGTTAAAAACTTTTACTGTCAACACACTGCATAAAATATGGATGCAGCATTCTGGGTATTAATCACTGGTTTGTGGAGAGCTGTTTTGACGTATGGAGTGTAACATTGTGGCTGTTGCCTCTTCATTTTTAGCATAACTGGCTGCAGGACCGGTGAGCTTATGTTACAGACCCTTGAAAATTCACAAGAATCGGTACTTGCTCTACAGTGTTGGTATGTGTTATGTTTCTGAGCCTCCTCAACTCCTCTGTGGATCATCATTTTCATTAGTTGACCTAAACCTTTCTTTCTTAATGCAATTTTGATGCATTGTGAACTGGGTGAGCGAATGGGTTCCTAATGTTTTTAAGATGTGGTTACTTTCAGTAAAAGGTAATTGACATTTCATCTTGCATAGCATCAGTTGTGATAAAACCCACTTTAATAAGTGGGCTGTTCAGTGGGCTGTGGTGTGTACATTTTGCTTTAAGCCTGTCTTTTGCTCGTTCCAAAATTCATTAACAATATATCATGCTAACCAAGCCAGCTAGTCAGCGCTAACATTAGCTTATAACTCCGAGAGATTCCTTCCTCTTCTCCAACATTGTTTAAAAACCAACACCTTTGGGTGTCAGAGTTTCTGATAATGCATAGAACTTGATAAACTATAAAAAAAATTAAATTATTAAAAAAAACAGAGAGCCCCTTTATAACTTACATGAAATTTGACGTTGGCTAGCGAAACTAGAAAAAGAGTCATTTATGCTGTAAAGCTGGGCATTTTTTTATTTTTTTAAAGGTGCAGCTTTTCACCTCCTTTTTGGCTGTACAGTGGCTTAAGAGTTAGTGCTTGACAGTAACAGGAATCTGAATGTCCTGCCGGTGAGGGTTTTGAGACCTTTGGTGTCTCCTATCACAATAAATATGCTAGGTTAGAGCTGTCGAGGACACTCAAAAGAGATTATGAAGCTCCCGAATTTCACTTCCTAATTAGAAAATGTATAAAAAATAGTTGGGGAGGCTACCTGGCTGTTTCACATAGCAATTTTATGTGAGCTCTATTGGAAACTGGGCTTCTACTTTATTTAGGTTGAGTTTTCCCTTGTAAGTCAGGGGCTAATGATAGAGGGTGTTGAAAGCTGCAGCCTAGAAGGTAAATGTAAATCCTATTGAAGCTAATTGTGATATTGAGCTAGACAAATAAAATTGAACTGACATGACTTAATTTGGGACAGTTTATTGAATAAAGTTTGTAATTCTTTGGCTGTGTGAGTTTTGGCAGGTTTAGCAGTCTGCGACTCCTGCAGCTGATAATTAACATCCCCACCACAATCATATCAGCAGTGGACAATGCTGGCAGTTTTCGGAATTTTCTGCTGCTCAGTAAGTTCTCCACATATAATATTGCTTAAATCCCAAATATTGTGTTAAATTGTATTGTATTGTCCCGTTTATTTGCCTGATTTTGCAGAATAATTGAATGCGAATGCAGTGTGTGTGTGTGTGTGTGCTTCTCTCTGCCTCTTCCTTTTGTGTGCACAATTTTAAGAGCTTGTGTGTCTGTGTGTGCGCATGTGTGCATTAGCAACTGACATAGCTGTCAGCTTGGCTGGTGCCCAGGAAGCCACATCCAAATATTCACAGCTGTTGGGCCAATCCTCTGTGGCAATTCTGACACACTTTTGTTTTGAAATACACGCTAACAATTAATTCTGATTCCATTATGGAGTAACTCCAAATCATGTTGGTTATACGGGGGAAGAGCAGGAAACGATGAACGTTAGAGTCTCATTACAATGCCTTTGATGAGTTCATCACATCAGGGTTGGCTAATGAGTTTGAAAGGCGAGTGTCTGCTTTGCTCAGGGCTTGCTGACAGCAACAAAAGCCTGTGAGCCCTCTGTGGTGATGCCTTAGTTGTGGAGTAGCCTTGTCAGGATTTGACAGTTCTGCACAATAGAAAAACTATGCGAAATGCTCTCTTTGTTATGAGCTAATCAGCATGAAAGCGATCAATGATTTATTCGAAATGATTTCCACTAGTCAGTTGATTCATCGTCTTTCTTGTGCTTTGTGTGCATCTGGTTTTAGGGTATTTGTGATATTATCTGAATCTATGAGTCCCTTCATCTGTGCCACCTGCTCTTGCTATTAGGGTCTGCATCAATCCAAATTCTTCAGTCCAGATACAGATATCTTGGCTTTAGGGCTTTGGGTAATGGCTCATATGAGTACTGATCCAACTAGTGTTACATAAACAACCTCTATTCATCACACAGTGAGGAAGAAAGTCTGAAATCCTTTGTCTACATAAAGCTCAGCAAAACTGAAAAACAAAATGCAAGAAAATGGTGAATGTCCAGTTGCTAAAATTGCATCCATTATAATAAACAATGTCAGTCTTTTTCACTGCATGCATCTACCGCCATACAGAGCGAAACAGAAAAGAAACAACTGCAAGTGTAATAAAAGCTTTTACGGTCCCATTTGGTCAGTGGTTGCTTTTCATCGACAGCTACAAACAAACCAAACTTATTGGTACAATCAGATGACACAGTAGGTCTGTGCGATATGAACAAAATCTCATATCCCGATATAAGAATTCTATCGTCCGATAACGATATAAATCACAAAAATGTAACATTTTCTGTAAATTCTGTGAATCTCGGGCAGCTCGACTTGCGTGAAGTGTTTCCAGCTGCGCGTCATGTAGCTGGAGTCGAGTGTTTTAACCGATGTATGAAACGATACATTTTTAGACATAAGTTGTAACGGCCGCAGTTTTCTTTGTGAGTATTTATTACACGGCGTGCTGCGGGGAAAAGCCTGTTCTAACGTTTTACTCTAAGGTTTATTTTTTAGCACCTGGCGGCTCTTTTTTACTTCTCATCCGTAAATAATCTGCTCTTTCACGTGATTCAGTTTATTTTGAAAAGTCTCAACAGGATCTTGAGCTTTATTGTGAAAGGTTTATGTGAAACATAAACAAGCGGACACGCGATGCTGTTACCGTCGTTGTTGCTAACCACAACGCATAAAACAGGCGCTTGTCCGTCAGTAGCGTGGTTATATTACATATAAGAGAAAGAGAAAGAAGAAATTAATATAGCCACTACAGTGACCATCAAAACGATGAAAAAAATATTGCTGTAAAGAGTTTATTTTGCGACACCACGAAACAAACGATAGCGTAAAGTGAAACGATAGACGTTTTCATATCGTCATCCGATATATGTCGTTATCCGGTCGTAAAGTCTGACGTCACTAGCCGTGTCTGGACCTAAACTCCGCTGCAGCTCCATATATCAAACGATCACTATGGCATTATTGAGCGTTGAAAAACTGTCTAAAGTCTTTCATCTTTAATAAAATGATCAGCGTTCTGCTCTACCAGGTGTAACAATTGAGTTTAACATCCAGGCATCCATGAAAACGGAATTTATGACATTTAACTTAGTTAGAAGTTAGAAGCTAGCGAGCTAGCTTCTTGCTATCTAAATACAATATAGCATGTCCTGACTGCGGGGTTTTGGAAACAAATTAAAACGTACAGCTCTGTTATCACTTCCAACATAAATGAAGACAGAAAACTATGATGATGTGCTACGTGACCGCTAGCGACACAGCTATGTTAGTGTGACCCGTGGTAGGTACCCATTTAAAATAGGACAGAGCCGTAGGCGCACAGTCAGTTAAGAAGAGTTTAATCTTTAATACAAAATAAAAGTAACAGTGTAACAGCGGCACCTAAAAAACAATTAAAAAGCTTTACCTTATTAAAAACGATAAAACTGTATGATTGCCCGTGAGACAGGACAAGCGCTGCGGGGAACCGTTTAAGAACAAATCGACATAGCACACAGGTTAAAAAGGGACGGCAACTCACACATGACCCCAAATGGGCAAAACACTATAGAAACAAAACCTTCAGTGCCATCTTCACTCAGGCCCACCGCTGTGCATGCAAAAGTGGCAAGACAAAAAAAAAAAAAAAAAAAGGATTTGTTTTCCCTGCAGCACCTTCACCGTTCGCGAGATCGATCTATCTATCTATCTATCTATCTATCTATCTATCTATAAATAAATAAAAGGGGTTAAAATACTAAAAGAATCAATATCTGTGGTGCCTACTGATACAGAAAAAATTAAAACAAAAAAACAAAACAATCGGCAGCCGCAGCAGTCAGTCGACTTACACCAGTTTAAAACAAATTAAAAACACACTGATGTCTCGGGTCCTTTGCCTGCAGCCAGAAATCCACCTGGCAAAGCAGCAGCTCGGTACTCTGTGAATAAAAGGCAGGAGATCACTTAGCTGGACAGTAAAACACAGGAATATTCCTCAACTGAATTGGTTTTGTTACCTGTCCACAAGTTCGTGTCACACCCTAATAAATGTGGGTCAGTGGCGATGAAGTCCACTATACCGTTCTCACGGGAGCAATGTTTCCCACCTACAAGGGTGCAAATAACTGTAAACCTCTGCCAACAGCCAGAGCTCAAGTGGTACATTTTTGTGTAACCTACCGTTCTAACAGAAGTTTAGGGGAGGACCCGTATCAGACTTTCATAGACAGAAGTTAAGAAACACCAACTTGCGCCAAGCACTCGCAGCTTCAGGTTTGCAGAGGAATACCCAATTGCCCACACCTGCGCTTATGAAAGGAGCAAAGACCAGCTCCGCCCACCAGGGGCGGTCCCAAGTCTCCAGGTCTCACCTGTCACATTCGCATAATATAAACAAGCTAACTTTTTTCCACTCGATAAAAGTTAACGTGAATGTTCTCGGTGGTCAGGAACAAATGTAATCGCATGGCAGGATGCTGTAAAAGGACCAAACTTCAGCCAGGAGAACAACTGAGATAATCCATCCACAATACGAGGTTAGTCATCCTAAGGTTTTAAAAACTGAGCTTAAATAAATGATTGGCGGTAATAAAAGCCGAGGGAGGTCAATAGTGATCACTGACTGTTTTAGGAGCTTTTTGAGATTAAATAGAAGAAAATACAAAACATTAAACATGTTAACAACACAAAAGCCATATTAAACGCAGACTACTTTAGGATTCGTCACGTCATCACTTAACGACCGGATATCGAACAGCCCTATGACACAGTGCACTTAGAAAAACACAGGACTGAGTGGCTGTGCTCCATAAAGAGGCCTGCAGTTGGAGATATTTGATTAAGCTTATTAAGTTAGTCTGTTTCTCTTTGGAGTTGTCCACACTTCCGTGCATTAAGAAACATGCGTGATATTGGTCTTGAAATACTGTCCTCCACACTTGTATCTATATATTGTAATTTATCAACCCCTTTCCTGACTCACTGTAGCAGTGGCATTCGGTGGCTTTTTACAGAAAAGCAGGCAACGTCAATGACCCCAAATCTTCGTAATGAGTAATTCAGCTGTTTAACACAGCAACGGGATACGTTGCCATACCATTTCATCATTTTCTGCTGCTTGCTTTTCCCTGCCTGACAGTGTCTCTCCTGCATCTTTGTACACTCTGCCTGGATGTCTTCACCTTTCTGCACTCAACACTCCTTCTTGTTGCTGTTATTTTTTAAATATATTATACAGAAAATTAAATCCTTATTATAAATATTATTTATAATAAGGATATCACATCTGAATAAAACTAAGCATATCCTGTCAGTCAGTATGATTTCTCATATGTGCAAAAATGGTGCACACGTGTACCTTTATGTGTTATCGTCTCCCAGGATGGCAGGATAAAAGGTATGTTTGTTTTTTTATAATTCAAGTATTTATTAGATTTTGCATTTTATAACAGCAAATACAAAGATGCAGCAACCAAAAGCAAGAAGCAAACAAACAAAAAAAACAACAAAACAAAACAGTGAGGTTTTAACATCTGTTGTATTAAGCTCAAATGTCAAAGTCAGGTAGACATGTAGGTGCAAAAATTGTCCCACTGTTCCACCGCAGCTTCCGTCACATGATGTAACTTTCCCAACATCTTTTCGCACGCAACATTCCCAATCATTCTTTCTTTCCACATTTTAAGCATTGGAGTATGGGAGTCCTTCCAGTGTTCCAAAATGACATGGGCACATGTTACCAATGCAGTACTTAACACTCTAAACTGGTGTTTATTTAATTGTGGCACCTCTCCTTTGTCTCCTAGTAGACATAATTTAGGTGATCTGGGTAGGTTACAAAGTGTCCACCCCTGCAAATAATTCAGTACAGTGTTCCAAACTGGAAAAAGGTATGTTGTAACTGCAAACTCTTTTGAATCCCTAGGCAGTTTCATATGTCGTGACCTGCACCTGCAAATGTATCTACGCATAGCTGTTCGAGCACAGGTATAATTGCTTGTAACAGTGTTAGCCACATACACAGGTTAGATCACAGGCTGTATGTAGAGTCACTGCAGATTAGTGTAATTCAGGCTTTAGTGATCCTGCTAACAGACATTTGCGCATGTGTGTAACAGCACAGGGATAGCAAATGCGCAGTTAGCTGGCACACTGGTCTCCACTACTCTCTCACCAATAAACAAAGGTTTATCCATCACCAACCTTGCCCAGCAAGACAACGTCAGCCATGTCCACAGTGACAACAGAAGCTAGCTTTCCGAGACAAAAGTGCTCTGTGGCCACACGATGGCAGCAGTTTACAGGAAGGATGCAAACAGGCACATACGCTAGTCTGAGATGAAAGAAGAGATTACTTTCACTCTGATATGTTTTAATTAATTTCAGTTTTTAGATTTCAGGGACAAGCTCTGCTCCCCCTGTTTGTATGGGCTGAATACTCAATGACTCAAGGGCGTAGATTTGGTTTTGGCATTGGTGGGGACGGATGATTCAACCACCGAACCCTGCCCTGTTTCTTTTTTTTTTTCTTCTTTTTGTGTTTGCTTCTTGATAAAAAAAAGGAGAAATATACTTGCCTACATATGATATTCTACATGCTTTTAAACCATTTAAAATTACAATTTATAGTTTTATATGTGAATTATATAATGTTAAATTACTATTAAACAAATGACTAAGTATTTTAGACTTTAGTTTACTTCAGCCATATTCCATACAAATCAGGTATCATACAAAAATAAAAATAGCTTCAAATACAGACATCACAATAAAAGAATATGACTTTAAAGACTTAACAACATTACTTCAGTTATAGTACACCAACATCTCTTACACATTAGCACTAAGGGAACACTGAATGACCTGGTGGTTTTGTCCATAAAACTACTCATCTAAGATTACCAAAGTAAAAGATCTCTCAGCAAAATTCTGCAAAATTTTAGGCACTGTTGCCCCGATCAACTCAGTGAGCTGGGATTTTTTATTCTAAACATGAACTACTGTTACAGCAACATGACTTGCTGTCATTTTTTTACATGACAAAAACCTGGCATTTGAACATGGGTGTGTAGATTTTTTTTCTATAGCCACTGTACATGCGTTTTATCCTCAGATTAAAATTATTATTCTGTGCTTGATGTGCCTCACCTTTGGCCCTGGCTCTTCCCCTCTGACTCCACTAGCACATATTGCCACCTGATAAAATAACACATTGATTTGTGCCATATAAAAAGTGAGACATGTCAATTCAGATTCTTTGTCAAATATACACTAATGAATCAATTTACGTCAGCAGCCTAACAATTGTCATGATAATAAATACTAGTTAATCTATAGCACCAAATCATCAGTCAGTGCCACTTCACCTCTGTCCGAGCTACAACATGGCAGAGCTGCCTCTGTCACCTGATGAATAACAGTGAGACATTCCAAATACTACTACTCTGAGACTGAGATAACCAATAGTGCTGTTGTGCAGTTAGTTTCCAAAACACGTTATTCATGGTTACATACAATTTTAGACTGATGTGGGCCAAAGCCTAGCATAGCCTGTAACGTTATTATGACGGACACATTTTAGGAGTTAACTTGGCTTTAAGTGACTTACAGGTTTCTTTGAAAAACACTTTCTTATACCCAGGTTCTTCCTTTGTGCTGCAGTCCTCCTCTCCTCCTTGCAGGCAGATTTGCCGCTGCTAAAACTAAACAGAGCTCCTTGAAAGGCACAGCCAATCACATTGGCCATATTTGTCACATGAGGTAGGACTCCAGTAGAGAACATAATTGAACTCTTTCTGCACCGCTGGGTGAATGAGATTTGACAGATCGTTTTTTTCTTTCTATCGGGTTTGTTTTTCTTTACTTGAAGAGATCAAATTATTGGTGGGGACATGTCCCTTCCGTCCATGCCACATCTACGCCCTTGCACTGACTATAGGTTGTTTTATTTTCTTTGCTTGTCTGAAATATGTTGAGAGTATCAGTTATGAAGGTGGTGTGGGCACTTTAAAACATTTCAAGTTGGCCACTTTATTGCAGTGTATTATGTAAACAATGTCCTGTATTTTAAGCTGTGCATTGTACTGAATTACTGGCCTTTTAACTTTACTTGCTTACAGTGAGTTTTCTGTACTGTTTCTTGTAATGAACTTTTTGTATGTACAGTTCTGCTGCGGAGCTTAACGACTTCTGGGGCCGTTAATGTTTAACATCAAATTTAAATGGTCTAAACTTATAAAGAACATTTTAACCTCTCTGATGGTAAAATGGTGGAAAAGTCCCTCTGGGCTGAGTGAAAGAGGCTTCTGCAAATGACTCAAAGTATGAGGGGCTCTAATGAGTGATGTGAAGGCGGAGCATAAGTTGGACTAGCAGATTGGTGTATTAGTGTGGCATCAGCAGTAATGTGGGCATTGTATTGAACTGTTGTGGTGAAGTGAGAGCTGAGCTGAAAGGAATAGTTTACCAGACCATTTACAATCCAGCCCTCAGCTATGGCTATGAGAACTGGGTAATGAGTGAAAAGTAAGTCCATGAATACAAGCGTGTGAAATGAGTTTCCCACATAGGGTGTCTGGGCTCAGCCTCAGAGATAGGATGAGAAGCTTAGACACCCAAAGAGATCTTGGAGTAGAGCTGCTGCGTTTTTGTGTTGAAAGGAGCCTGTTGAGGTGGTTTGGGCGTCTGGTTAGGATGCCTTTTGGGCATGTCCCCTTGGAGATTTTTCATGCATGCCAAAGAGAGATTATATATCTCATCTGGATTGGGAACGCCTCTGAACCCCCAGGAGAAACTGGAAAGTGTTGCAGGGGAGAAGGACATCTGGAATATTTTGTTTAACCTGCTGCCACCATCACCTGACCTTGAATAAGCAGAAGACGGAGGGATGGATGGATTTAACCTTAACTACAAAACACTTAACAGTGTGTTTATCATCTCATGTTCACACACAAACAGACAAACCATTGGCAGCAACGCAGGGATGAAAGGTGGGCACATGTCATCTAGACCATCTTGCCCAGTGCCCAGTAGATTGAACTGCCAGCTCATGCTATGCACAGATTTCAGTTTTTGTGGCAATGTAATGTGGTATCCAGGCCTTTTGTAGCTAAGAATAATGTTTTTGTTTAACCGGCAAACAGGTCACCACGACTGAGACTCCTGTCAAGATTAAAAGTGCAAGGTTAATAGTGTGTGCAAATACTTTTACCTTTCTATTAAAAAGGCTTTTTTATATTCACATATTCTGACTTTATTTATTTTGAAGTCATATAAAACAAGATATATTAAATAAAATTAATTTAAAATTAAGTAGTGCTTCCTCACCGTGACACAGTTTATTATTTTCATGTGACCTTGCGCTATATTAATTGTCTAAATATTTCTGCACTCACAATGAAGAGCTTGTTCTAACTCACCAGCTTACATTTTAGATAATTTTTCAGAGGCAGTCAGAGTCAACTTATTGTATTTACAGTGTATAGCAAGCAATCCCCATGGAAATAATCTAGGATTAGCCTGTCTATGCTTATCCCCCCCACACATCTCTGAAATGGATTTCCCCCAAGACATTAACAAGCACATGGCCTCAGACTGCACAGACTGCAGCTCCTGTCATCTGTGATGCCATTTTTGTCCATATGTGAGAGGGAGCTCTCGGAGGACTGGTTTTTGCCAGTGTGGTCCCTGATGATTTTTCTGTCTTTCATGACCAAAGGCATGGGGCAGTGGCACTGTGCCAGTCACAATGGCATGTCATTATGCCCATGTTTGAGACCTCAGAGAGTTGTCTGCCAAAAAGGCACACACAGTGGGTAGTGGGTATCTTAATCACAATGCCTAAACACAAATTCATCTTCTGGCAGCCTCCTTCAGACACTGGACCATGGCAGAGTCAGTACCTCTGTTGCTAGGCAGGGCTCAGGGAGTGTTTAACACTTTAATTGCATGCGCTGTATGTCTGAAAACACTCAAAAAAATCTCTTTGCATTTTTTTAGTCAAAGACAAAGGTATCATACTTATCAAAAGTCATGCAGGATTCATGATAGCAATTGCCGTCTCCAAAATCCCAAACTAGAAATCAGACTTAATAACTGTACAATACAACATGTGTGCATAACAATACAGAGAGAATAGCAGAGAGTAGAGAATTATAGTGGGGCAATAATAGGGTATTAAAATGGAGAAGTTAGTGAGGAATACACATAATGCATAATTTTGATTAAGCAGAGTGGAATAATGGGATGTTAAGTGTGAGGCTGCCATTGCTTAAGGGATCCTGCACCTCACACAGGCTATGATTTACATGAAAAAATGCTGCAGTACCACTCTGAGCAGTGCGAAAATCACTTTTAATATATTGCAGTTCACACAGATTTGAGGGCTTTTAATAATCCTGCAAGTGTTCGCAATGTTTTCAATTGGTCACCCTTAAAAAGACCAGTGTTCTTCAATTAGACTGATGGGTGAAACAGGCAGATAGACTTTCATATCCTAATATACACCTGTGAATGCGAAAACAGATCTGTATCTATCTAAAATGAAAATTATCTCTTCAAAGTGTTCTCTTTGGAAGTCCCAACCTTTCCAAGTGGCATGATAAGTATAAACAGACGGGCTGACTGGTGCTGCTGCCCCTTGAATGACAAGTCAGAGTCAAGTGACCGGTGGGAACAGATGGATCGGGTTTAGAGGGGGCCCTGATGAACTCCGACAGTGTTGCTGTCCCTCGCAGTGTTATGTTGTCCTGGCAGTCATGCGGAGTTTGTTCAGTGTGCGTCATCGGTTCCATGTGGCTCAAAAGGGTGCAGATGTCGAGTCCACCAGATTCCCTACAGTATTAAATGTCTGGCCTGTACTGGCTCCATCTGAATTATTGGTTTTGTCTTCTGCCTCTCATGAACTGTTTGTGGTGCCTTTGGGTACCAGACTCTCTGCCTGACATAGATGAGCTCTGGAGACTGGCCTAGGTAGTGGATGATGTCGGGAAGCCACAGGCCATCAATGAACAGGAGCCTTTGCTCCAGCTTCCTTCCTTCTCTGGTCTCCTTTTTTCCCTCCTTCCCTCCCTCTCTCCCGTATGCTCCTCCCTCCAGGACTCCCAGGCACACTGCACCTGTCCCTGTACCAAAAATACCGAGGGATGTCAGCAACCCTGCAATCTGTCACCTCTAGGGCCTCACTGACATTTTTAATCATAGAGCGATAGGATCACAGGTATAGACGATATTTACCCCTTTAGCAAACACACTCCCTTACTCAAGGCTTACCTAGGAGAATGATTTGTGAGGATCATTGTTATGGGAGTGGTACACACCGGTTTTGGAGAGAGGTAACAAAAACAGAAGCTGTGTTTCCATCTGAAAGCTTTTTGTCTCTGCACGGTCCATGGGGTAGACACAGCTTTGTGGTTACTCAGACAGAAATACATCAAAGGCTACATGTGACAAAGTCCAATTATTGGAGTGTCAGGATTAAAAGCTAGTATGTAAAACACACTTCGCACTCTCCCCCCTTTCATGCTTTCTTAGTCTCACACCAAGGGGGATAATGATTTCTTCACAGCAAAAGAGAGAGGTTGTTAATGGCTGATGCTGTGAAAGTAATACACAAACATATTGGTACATTTAATGGAGTTCGTAGATTTTATACTTGATCAAGCGCCAACATTGTTCATGCAAGTACAAATGAGTGTAGGAGGGATGATGAGAAATATTTTCCTACCTAACATACTGTATCTACCTGTGCCAAAAAGTTTGTTATAACCCATTGGCAGTTTTTGAAAATGTGTGCTGACAGTAACTTTCCTTGGCCTCACTATAAAACATTTCTTTTGTATCATGGGAAGCGGCAGCCTCGGGAAAAATAACAAAGAATCTCTTGAGCTGGGTACTCTAAATAAATCCCAAATGGAAAATGCATCCTGTTTTTTTCTTTATTTTTACCTTTGCAATGCTAATGGTTAATTAATGCAAGAATGAACAGGCGAAAATGTCCTATAAAGTCACTGTCAGAGCCCTGCAGAGGAGAATACTCATGCAGAGGCAGATGTTACCCTTAGGCGACTCATCTACAGAGAGATTTTTCTTGCCTTACCTATCTTATGGACAATAGGAAGAAAAATTATAAAATCATCTTTGTGAGAGGAACAGTGTGCACCTTCATTAGTGCTGCTGTGGGCTGTCGAGGCAGACAGGTGAACAGGGCAAGTAATCAAATGAGAGAAGTTCAAAAATCCACCAACCCCACCAGAGAGATAAGCTGTGCTCCTCAGTCTCAGCTGCTGTATAATTAAGGGTTATGGAGTGTCTCTCATCTCACAATTTTCTATTGCTCTTTGTCAGAGGCAGCCTATATAGTCTGTTGTAGCTATGTCCCATATCTCAGATAAAAAACCCGCCTGGCTAAGAGAATGGCTGCCATCCCTTCTATGGCTGAATAATGGTGTGATGCCCTTGCAGTGCAGCCCCTGGGGGATTATGTTTCAACAGTAACCTGCCAGAGTAAAGGTTGTGGCAGTAATTAAAACCAAATATTTAAGAGCTGGCCAGCAGTCCGGCACTGAATTTTTCAGATGAACGTGGGCCAACCCAAAGACCTTGTTGCCTGCCCAGGGCTCCATGTGCCATACAGTGAAAGTCAAACAGATTGAGTCAGCTCAACTGCTGGCTAACTCACTCAGCTGTAAGGCTGCAAGCCTGTTGGGACCTCTTGTTACAGAGCTGGATTCTTTCTCTCAGTGTTTACTAGGGAGAGAAATGGAATGCACTTCTGACAGCTCTGAGCACTGGGCATGTTCACTGTGCTGACTTAAAAACATTTTAAACAGCAAAAGAGTGTCGTGCTTCAAACAGGTTCTTCCCAACAACTGCTGGCAGTAAGTGCTTCTCATGTTGCGCCTGCCCAAGGCTAATGTACGGTGGCCCCTAGAGACAAAACACATGCAAAATCCAAAACACTTGCAAACTCCAAAACACTTGCAAAATCCAAAACACTTGCAAACTCCAAAACACTTGCAAAATCCAAAACACTTGCAAAATCCAAAACACATGCAAATTCCAAAACACTTGCAAACTCCAAAACACTTGCAAACTCCAAAACACTTGCAAAATCCAAAACACTTGCAAATTCCAAAACACTTGCAAACTCCAAAACACTTGCAAACTCCAAAACACAACGGAAGTGCTCCAGGACGCTAGGGGCAGTGTTGAGCTCGATTTGCAAAATAAACGGCAAGTTTGTCTGTATGGGACGGTCTAGTCTCCGTCTCGCTTCCCAGGTTGCCTAGCAACCATGATACTAACCGCTGGAAACGTGTCATACAACTTTGTTTGACAGAAATGAAGGAGAACATATTTTGTTAATTTGTTTGTTTGTTTCTACAAGAGCTTTGTGTGATTTGATAAGTATCTGAGGCTGAGACCACAGGACAGTAAAACATGATTTTTGGGCTTCATTTCTGTACTGAACAGTCATTTAAGATTAGTTAGTAAATAACAATTAGCTAATGTTGTTCATGAGACTAAAGTCATATCACTTTGGTAATGTAAATATAATATGGCCAATATTATAGTTATTATATTAATCATTATTAGCTATTACAGCAGTGAACATGAACTCTGTGTCAAATACTGAGCCTCAGTACAGATTCAAGTTGCAGTTATTTATATGTCTTATCACCTTAAATCTTCACTCAAAGACAAGTGTCTTTGACAGTGTATATATAGGTGTATCATATATAAGAGACAAATGTTGTTCCTTCAGTATGTTGGCATTACTAAATTTGGCTCATTGCTTACATATATTTATAAAAAGAAAATGTACAAGCTGTGATAACTGTTTCTGATAGAATGAAGAGTAGACTGATATATTGAATATTCCTTTATTGGGTGAGAAAATCAGACCATGTCATAACTGCTTTAAGTCATACAGAATAGATATCAGAGCCTTAAACAGGCTGACTTCTGCTAAATGGGTCAAACTGGGCAGAAAGTATACAAACACATAACATCCTTATAAAATATGATGTAACACTATAGATCAACTTACCTCAGAATATATAAAGCATATAAACAATTACAGCAATATGATGCAACAAACACAGCAGTGCTACTAATCCAAAATACTCAAAGCTTCATAGAACTGAAACAAGCATTTATTTTTAGGTCCATTCTGCTGCTGATACATACTTTAGGTTTCTGAATGTTAAACTTGTTGCTGCCTTTCACAGTGTGTAACTTGAAGGCCCTGAGTACTTTCTCCCACACTGAAAACACTGGGAGGATAAAATTATTTGAACATTACCTAATAAGACTGATTCAGGACAGACAATTAGTGATTCTAAACTTTTCTAGCAGTCCTTCACAAACAGGGAACAGTCTGTCTATTCTCTCCATCTGTCAGCTGCTGCTGGCTCTTCCTCCTCCTCTTCCTCACACACTGCTGAGTTTGTCCTGGTGGATCATCAGGGGTGCAAAGCCTCACAGATGATGTGCAGCAGTGGGTCCCTCAGTCTGTCCTCACTCTGGACACTTGGAGTTGTCACACATGGAAATCAAATGTGTGATAAGCTGCAGGATTCTAACACAAGTGTAACTTATAAACACGTGTTCATACTTTTATTCCACAATCAGAGAGAAAGAAACAGAGAGAGAGTGCAGGACAGACAGACAGGTGACAGTCTCAGGTGTACACACTGCTACAAAACAGCACAAAAGAAGGAGGATTTAGTTTGTGTTATTACGAAACAAAAAGAGTTCCCAGATGGTACAGTGGACACATGTGTGACTCCTGTGATTAAAGCATCTTTCTTTCAGCTTAACGAGTCAACCGTCAGCTCGTTCAAACACACGTTAAAGTCCGTTTGGCTCGACACCACCGAACAGAGGCAGCAATATAACATTAACAGTGCAGTGAATCCTGCTTGTGCCGTGATATTCAGGACTGCAAACCGAGCAGCATCACTGACTTTCAGCTTGTTGTGTTTGTGGATATATGACTGACTTTAATTATCCATAAAATCATCACATTCTCTGTAAGATTAAAGTCAACTATTGAACGGCGTATATTTTGAAGTAAAGGCTTTAAAACCAAGTTAGTACAAACATCGCTAATGTCACATAACTTTCCCGACATGTGGCCAACAGTAATGTTTTAATGTTCTTCATTATAAAAACATTTGCGCATAAATAAGTGACATAATATTCAGTACTTACTTCTGAAAGTTTACTCTTCGGTGGCTCCGCTTCCGCCATTTTTTTCGGCAAAATTATCCACACCACCGCCGCGCTATGAAATCTGGGATATGTTGGGCCACGAAGTCTACACCGACCCATCCTTAAAATTCAGGGAAATGAAGAACGCATTTGAGGGCCGCATTTCGAGCAGCCTTCGAATTGGGACAGCCTTCGTTGTGTCGCTGTGACGTAATCGGCCTTAAAATGCGGCCTTTAAGGCTGCAGACCCTGAATTGGGATACAGCCCAAATCCGGCCATTGGTACTTCCTGGCTTGTGTAGTTACCAGGTAACAAAAGCTCAACACTGCCCCTAGCATCCTGGAGCACTTCCGTTGTGTTTTGGAATTTGCATGTGTTTTGGGGTTTGCATGTGTTTTGGAGTTTGCATGTGTTTTGGAGTTTGCAAGTGTTTTGGAGTTTGCAAGTGTTTTGGAGTTTGCAAGTGTTTTGGAATTTGCATGTGTTTTGGAGTTTGCAAGTGTTTTGGAGTTTGCAAGTGTTTTGGAATTTGCATGTGTTTTGGAGTTTGCAAGTGTTTTGGAGTTTGTACGTGCTTTGTCTCTAGGGGCCACCGTACTAATGCATTCATACATTTCACTTACTTTGTGATACATTTGGTGCTGTAAAGAGTGCTTTCGGTTGGCATTCCAGATTTATTTACAGCAGAAGAAACAACGTTATATCCTGAAGTCTTACATGACTTCCTTGATCTGCGTTTGTACTAACGCCACATATTTAGGCTACACTTTACACCACTGAGGACAGTAATGGAAACTTAATGCACTGCAATTACTAATGAGGTACAGTCCGACAGCAGTGTTATTGTGTCAGGACAAGCAAGGCAAGCAGTGCTTGTCCAGTGAAATCTAAAAATAAAGATCGATTGAAACAAAGGTAAAGATAAAATCAATCTCCTGCCTTGCATTAAACAATGATATAAAGCTTCTCACCTGTTTGCGTCCATCCTTTAAATTACTGCCATCTTGTGGCCAAAGTTGGCTATCGTCTCTGGAAACAGGTTTTTCTCTGCTTGACCGTGAGCTGCCTTTCAATTTAATTAGCCCGTCCACATGCTCTTGACATAGGTTGGAGCTGGACAAGGTGTGAGGCCAGCAGCTTTTTTCTGGTTGTGCTTAAACCTCCAGTCTTTGACAAGAGACTGATGGGAAACTGAAACAAAACAAACTGCTCTGCTTTCGCTGCTCTGAGATCAGATAACGACTGCATGTTGTATATAAACAGAGCTAGCATTAGCAAGTAAATGAGCACGCTGCGATTATTTTTATCCTACTGGATACTTTTAATTTTACTAATTACTGTGGCCAAAATGTTGTATGATGTAGAGGCATTAGAGTGCAGTGTGAAGGAGACTTAATATCCTTTATAAAAGCCTTGATGATGATGAAGGGATGTCAACTCCCACCGTGCCCCGTTTAATAAAACAGGCAAGTTGAGTAGGTGCAACTTAGATAGTCTGGTGTTGTTATTTTAACTAAAGGAATGGTTCTAAAATAAATTCCTCCAGCACTTGTCATTGTTAGCTAATGTTAATTATTTAGAGGTTAATGATAAAATAATAATAGTTTACAACTCTTCAGCCAGAAAGAACTGCAGATAGGTGAAGATGTACAGGGAGATGCAGCAGGCTGTCAGCATGCACAAAAGAAGACAGGTAGCAAAAAAATAAGGTATATTTTAACCTTCTCCAGTTTGTCTTCTTACACAGTGAATGGAGATTACGGAGGTGGTCTTTGTCTTTGCTTGCCTTTTGCATGGCACTTCATTATGGTGATATAATATAATGTATAGCTGACTAAGTGGCGACAACAACTGTATTTATTGTTTAGTTGGTATAATTTTCAGGTTTTAGTCTGGTAGTTGTTTGTACACTAGATATGAAACATGACAAAAGTAGGTATGTAAAGAATTAAAAAGAGAGTCAGAGAGAGAAGTTTAAACCCTTCTTATTATTGTCTCACCTCCACAGCTGGGAAACCGTTGGTCTAAATGTCAGATTGACAATTACAGAAAGTTACAGAAATGGTCAGACACAGCTCCCTCAGTCTACCTCTACAACTACGTTTGGTTGACTCTGTGGAATCCTTTAAAAAACAGTTAAAAACTTTACTGTTTAAACAAGCTTTCTGTTGACCAATGCTTTTTACATTTTTATATTTTTAATTTACATTTAAACTCTATATTGTGTATATTGTGCATTTTGCTATTTATCGTACTGTTTATTTTAATCTCTGTGTGCAGCGCTTTGTGACTACCTGTCTATGAAAAGCGCTTAATAAATAAACTTACTTACTTACTTACTTACTACTAATGCTGTAAGAAGGAGCTGCGAGTGGGTGTTTCAGACGATGTCTTACCACCCAACAAGCACTGCATAGACTATACTGACATTTTAACAGGCTGGCTGGAATTCAAAACATATGGTTGCATCACTGCATCGGTTGTTTCATTACCAACTCAGATAGTTTTAATAGATTTTCTGCATTGTGCGCCTTAAGCAAACGCTGAAAAATTATTTCTTGCCTTTTGTAATATACAAATGCAAATTTAAAACTGTAAGTAAGCACTGATCAAATGTCATCTAGTCCTTTTTGAAGCAAGTTGGTCTTTTGATTCACTCACCTCACCGTCTAAAAACCAAAATCACAGACCACTGCCAATTCCTCCCTGGCAGCCGTCTCCTGGAGGCAGTTAGTAGGCTGGCAGGAACCTTCCTTTGAGTATATCACAATTTCTCTACTATTTCTACAAGATGCTCCCCCTCAGGCCAAAAACCTAAAACTTCAGTAACTCAAAAATATTTCTTTCAGTCATTTATATCTTCTGCGTTTACACCTCACACATACAAATGGAAAGATGCAGTACAGCCAGGTAAGGCAAAAATGTCATTCATTTTTTAAAGCAAACCATTTGTTACATTTTCAGTATGTCTCTTGTGCTTATTTTTTTTGCATTGCGTGTCCATGGACTGTAAGCTGAAAGATGTGAGTGAAACACATTTTACAAAGGACCCTTTTGCGGTCTTAGTCTGTAGTCAACATGGCACGGTGCTGTTGGAACTACAAATGAGATAGGCCTGAATTCCATAGAAATGATCATTCAAAGCGGCTGTAAGAAAGCTTAGTGTATGGGTGGATTTGGACAGAAAATGCAAACAATTACAAGCCCTTTGTTGTGTGGAGGCTTCAAAGCCTTCTCATCAAGGAAGGTCCAGCTGCATTTGCTAGAAGTTTAAACACAATGACACATACAGCAGAATAGCATTCAAACCAACCTTAATAAGTTCATGTTAACAAATGCTAATAACTAAAGTTACAGCTCCTTTTTCAAATATGTAGTCATATATTTCTGCAAGTTAGACTTTATCTGTCCCCTTTTTATATATGATTACAGGGCAGGGATCCTTTCACTCTACCTTGCAACCCTCTGGTGTGTCTGCTAGATATGCATAGAAAATGTAATAGTGAAGAAAGAGTGCTGCTACCAGTTCACCTAACGTGGAGCTTCATGCTGAGACACATGAAAGGTTACAGTTTTTTGAAGCAAAGCTCCTGAACAGAAGAATTTGGTTTGATATTATGTTTAAAAGGTATATGTAGTCAAGGTCCTGGGCTCCCTATCAGCTCTACGATGCCTGAGTCATCTAAGTGTTTTCCAAAACTGTTTCACGGTCAGCCGAAAAGCTCTCTGTTTGATTTCCTTCCACACTAATGCTTTTGAATTTGTGACCATGGAAGCTTCAGTTGTTCAGACTATTTGACACTTGTTTCATCTATAAACCTAAAAGCTGTCTCTTTATTAAATGTATATAAGACAGACAAGGTGTACAAAAAAGAAACCATCTAGTCTTCAGACAAAGAAACCCATTCAGAGAGCCAGCCTTGTTCTTCACTGGAGACAGTCCTTCCAGGAAAGTTCAGATGTTTCACTAACGGTTTTGTTTGATCAAATATTTATGTAGTTATGGAAGGCACTGAAAAATAATTTCCTGCTCATCATGTCACTATCAAAAGAGACAATGTCTGGTAAAAAAAATCTGTATGGAGCCACAAAACATATTATTACGCATAATTAAGCCCACCGAGTAAAGGTTAGCCTAACAATAGTACTACTAATACATTTAAGCAGTGAAAATCTTTTACCACATGTAGCCCACCCTAAGTAGTGCAAAAATTGCATTTTTATTGTAGTTATGAAACAATAGAACTCCATAGAGATGATCATTCAAAGCGGCTATAAAATACATTTCCCTGAAATATTGACCTATTTTTGTTTAATTACTACCAAACCCCCAAAACACAACAATGAGACGTGAATAGGAACTGTGAAGGTTCTCAGCCATCCAGGTCATCGTAGTCTAAGGAGGACTCACTTAATGCAATGCTTAATAAAAAATGAAGAAAAAATGAACAATCATGTTGACAGTCATTTTTAACAAAGCCACAGGGAGCCACATTAGGATAAAAGGCAGATGTGGCTCCAGGGCCAGAGGTTTGAGGCGCCTTGTTCTAGAGGGAAAACTGCGCGCTTTACCATTTAGCTTGGAGGACTCATGGGAATCTGGGCATCAAAGGTCACAGTGCCTGCTACCCTCGTCAGGTAGCACATGCAAGTTAAATAAAGTTGTCTGTTCAGTGCCTGTTAAACAACAAGAGAGTATTTACAGCCACTTGATTCTGGAAGACATAACTCTTAGCTCAGCAGTGGTATCTGATACTGCTGACTGTCAGTAGTGGTTGGTTGTGGATTTTTTGGCAACCCAGATGCCTCATTAGGAGGAGCCAGACTGACCTGATTTAATTTGATCTAATGGGAGCAGTGCTGTGCATAGACACACTGAGACACAGTGAGAAAGGACATTTTATCCATAGGGTTGGGGTTTGGGGCTCATTTTTGCCATAGGGTCACATGACAGTAGATAGAGACAAAACTGGAGAGATTACAAGGACATCTGAACCATCCACAGGGGCATTCAAGGGACACTTAGTCTGGATCAAGGGCTGTACAGAGAGGTATTTAACTGACCAAAGGAGGGAAATGGAGCATAAGAGTGCATCATTGAGCCACACCATATATTCTGTTGTACACATCAGCCATAATAATAAAATCAGTATTGACAAGAATGCGTATAAAGCAGATCTTCGCTATAATGCAACGTTCTACTCCTCGCTGGCAAAGGTCTCGGTGTGCCCACACTGCAAAAATGGATTAGGAACAGCTCAAGAAACACGGCAAAGAACTCGAGCCAATCACCTGGCCGCCAAACTCCTCTGACTCCTGATCGTAGCATCAGAGAGATAAACGAGAACAAGGAGCCAACATCCGAGTGCCAGACACCACAGGACACCCCAGAGGTTCTGCAGCCATGCCTCCATAGTTCAGAACAGTGTTGGCAGTGTGATGTGGACCCGTACGACTATTTTGGAACCTCATAAAAATACTGTGCACTATGTCAGCCTAGTTTTTTTTTTAAATTATTAGTGACATTATTATAATCAAATGTGGGTCGCCATTATAAATATAGGGCGATAAATTGTTTTGATTGGTAACACCTAACAGATGGAGTTAGACTGGTCCAATGTGGCCCAAGAAAAGAGAAATTCATTACTATGATGAAATGGAAGAAATTTGTCTGTTGTGGAAACTGCAAACTTGACAAGTTCTGAAAATTTATAAAATTACTCACTGGGTTAGAAGAACTGGTCCTGATAAGCTTGAGGAGTTGATGGAAGCTCTTTGGATAAAAGCAGAGTGTTTGGAAATAGATGGAGATGTGGAGAAAGGAAGAAATACAGAGAATAGGACAGGAAAAGTGTGTCACTTACAGACAATTAAGAAGTCCGACCGACCATCTGAGAAAAAAGAGATCTTCAATGCGCTCTGTGACAAAGATACCAAGTAAAATGAATGATGAACTTAGAAAATCAACAAGTGAATACTTTGAAAGAAAACACTGTGGTGTGAGGTGAACCAGGCTGAACTCAAGTCTTCAAAAAGTATTCATTCAATACATAATTCAAGTAATTAATCAGGTTTTACCGACAGAAAAAAATATGATTATTTTCATGCATAACACTGACAATAAATGTGAGTTAAAAACATGTTTAAATGAAACTTACTATGAATACCATGTTTTTGTTGTTTACCTGTTTTATGCATGCTTAAATGATTTCAGGAGCATCTGCCACAGATCCTGTCTATGGCGTGCAGTTTAAAGCCTTCAGTTAGCAGTAAAGCTGATAATTACATTATTGATCGGTCGTTGGTTTGTAGCATGTAAGTATTTTGGCTGGTGATTAAAGGTGTTACGTCCAAAAGGGTTCTTGAATGACCACATCTTTTGGTGTGTAAAATATTTTTATGATTGCACTTTAAAATTTTACTTTCATTTATTCTAATCTCACCCACATTTCCTTATAAAACAGTGGGCTTACTTCTGCATTAGTCAAAATTACAGCTTTTGATTTATATGATAAATGTAATTTCCTTTAGTTTCTTCATTTAAGGGATTTCTTTCGTGTCCTTGTGTACTTCAGTATTAGACTTCAGTATAATTTTTGAGTTTGGTCTTTTCTTTGAAAATTATTTATGTTCCAGCTCCTGAATATGTGTTTTTTATAGTGCCTGTGAATTTGCCCTGTCAAAAGTGTCCCTGTGTTTGGTTACCTCCGATGTCCCCCAGTGATGTCCTCGTGTCTGTGTTTTTCTTCCATTCCTGTTCCCATATTTATCTTTCTGTCTGTCATGTCTCCATGTCTGTTTCAATAGTGTGTGTTTTACTTCTTGTTTTATTTGGATAGTCTCCTGTCCGGTGGTGTGATGTTTTGTTTAGCTTCCACTGTCTCATCAGTTATATGTTGCCCACCTGTGTTTCCCAGTTGTGTCCACATGTAAATCTACTGGGGGTGTCCAAATTCATAGGCTGCATCCTCCTGAGGGCCCGTTCTTCGCGGTCTTCGTGGGCCGGGTCCTCAGAAGGTCGGGTAGGCCGGAAGTAAACGGCTGTGAAATGGGACGGTCTAGCCTTCAGATCTGCGTCACTGCTGTCTCGGTGGAGTTTAATAAATTCGGCCGTCTGCTCCTTGCTATCTAAAATATAACAGGACACTGGAGTAAATTCTCAACCATCTCACACGTCTGTTTAATCATTTTTTCTGTTTGATCTTTATTCAACTGTGTGAAAACCAAGGAGGAACCCACCCGGGGGATTAATAAAGTTTTATTTTATCTAATCTAATCTAATAACTTTAATCTCAGCCAAACCGATTTACTCATGAACAAATAAAACACTGAAAAAAGGCAAACAATAACATTTTAGGTAATCTAAGTGACTTATACATCACGTTTAACCCGAGTAGCGAAAGACCGCGGTGATCTGAAAATGATGTGCCGGGGAGTTTGCCGTTCTCGGCGGCTCTAGTGACCTTTGACCTCCCGACTAGCTATCGAGCTGGTGGGTAACAGACGTCTGTGAAAACGTCGGAGCACTTTTGCAAATATGTGGTGTCTTGATAAACCGAGCAGATATTGGAAGTTTACTCAGCTACATTCTCGCCTGAAATACGTTAAAAGTTTATTTTGTGACCCAGAAAGATTAATAAGAGTAATATTAAAACTTAGTAGCGGCCGCTATTGTTGGAAACTGGAATTGGCTGGGCCGCGCTTTGAATTCTGGGATATGGTGGGCCACGAAGGACACACCCGACCCATCCTTCAAATTCGGGGAAAAGGAGGACGCATTTGTCGGCTGCGTTCGGAGGAGTCTACGAATTTGGACAGCCTTCGTCGCGTCGCTGTGACGTAATCGGTCTACAAATGCAGCCCGTGAATTTGGACACCCCCACTGTCTGTGTCTCCCTGTTCTGTATTGGAAATAGATGATTTGTTGTTTATTTCTGTATGTCCTGCGTTCCGGGTTGCCTCCCTGCCTGCCACACGCCCTTTTTCACATGACAGATTATGTCATGAGTAGCAACAAGCACATGAATATTGGCTAGAATAAAATATCCATATGTTTTGTAGTATTTTTGTTGTTGTATTTGGACTGATTTGCACACTAAATCACACCACCTTTGTTTGTGACTGTGTGGTCACAGTACATCCAGTTTCCCTGCAGAAGTTACACTGCAATCTCGCTGCATGCAAATGAAGTGAAAGTTTTTATTCCTAATTGCTTACTCTGTTTATGTTGATTATGTCCTCTTTCACTGAACTGATAACAGTTATCGCCTATTAGAAAAATAATAACGGTTGTGAGTTGCGGTGCGCTTTGGGGGAGCAAAGGAGAAAGACTGAATGCCAACTGTCTTGTGAATGCAAAGCAAGTGGCAGCTATAAACAACACGCAGCTATAAGTCTGGGGAGAGTTTATCGGCAGCTTATGTTGTGCATGGATGGTAATATGAAAACAGCATAATTTGAAAAAGGTTTGAGGCCGCAGCAGAGTGAACACAACAGCCTAATAGCTGACATTTATATGAAAAAGCCCAAAATGACACCCTTTCAAATTTAAAAGCTTTATATAACATCATATGAAGATTGCAACATTAACATAAGACATGCCATAATTTATTTTCCATAGAGCAAGTGAAATTCTGAGATTATTTTTCTTTTCTTTTTTCTGCTGTACTTAAAATTAAACACCATCATAAATATACATTTTAAGTACAAATCTCTGAAGACTTGATAGGTGGCTGTTAACTTCATTGAAGATTTTAGTCATGAAATGAAAATGTCCTTCAATAGAGAGACTTTTTTTTGGCTAAAGAGTAACTGTGGACTTGGTGGACTTGGTTATGATGCATTCATGATAAATGTCCCCAATTCAGTTCCCGCTGGGGACCCTTGCTGCGTGTTGTACTGCATCTGTTCTATGACCCATCTAATGAAGGCAGAAGGCCATAAATTTAACCATATAAGCTCCTCACATGATTTATGGAGAATAGCCTACTTCTCTGTAGTCTCTGGATTTACTCACTTTCTTCAAGTTACAGTACTGTGCAGAAGTCTTAAGTTGTCCCCCATTTCTTTATATTTTGCTTGAAAAGGAACCAGACTGTAATCTTTTAAAGTGCTCTTGAGCAATAGTTCTCCAGGCTTTCTAAAGGGCTTTCAAAGTCAAAGTGTTTCTTTATCTGCAGATGACAGATAACTAGCAAAAAAATTGTAAATTGTATTTTAAGGCACTTTATTACCAGCAAACATGCCCCTGCCCCCCAATAAACCAAAAGACATAATTTGTTTTAATTGTTTTATTTTTTTAATGGGCGTAAAATATATTCTTGCACCAATGTGATGATTTCCAAAGAGATATCGGCTGAAAACTCTCCTAAAAGTCTTTGAAACCTGGACAAGCTGGGGACAAAGGAAGAAGGGACAAAAGCAATCTAACCTAGCACATGAGCAGTATCTGGAAGTCACGTCCTTAGGAATCAAGAAAGCATCCAGAGAAGTTCTGACGTAGAACCTGAGAGATACATCTAGCTAGCTGATCCATGTGCTGTCTGTTGAAGCCTTGTCAGAAATGGTCTTAGTGCAAGAGTAGCTGCCAAGAAGCCATCTTTAAGGAAGCAATGTCAGAGTGAAAAGGCTGAGCTATGCCGAATTACACAAGGCGGTGGACTGAAAATGAGCAGCATGTGATGAATCTACATCTGGAATTTTTGCTTCACATCATCATCAGCATGTACAGAGGAGGTCAGGAGAGCGATGAAATAGTGAGTGCCTACACCTGATTTTTGTCATGCTGAAAAATGAAGCTGTTGCCAATCAGATGCTTTCCAAATGCCGTTGCATGGTGCTTTCATTTTTCTTGCTACATATTCATCAGCACCGCTGGCTGAAATGGAGCCCCAAACCATGACAGAGTAGAACAGTGGATTGGCCTCCCCAGAGCCCGGACCTCAATGTTATTGAAGCAGTTTGAGATCATCTTGACAGAACTAAGCAAAACACAGCCAATATCCAAAGAAGCTCTGAATGTCCGTCAAGAAGCCTGGACAACTGAAGAAACGTGCCTGAGAGACTTCAGGCTGTGTTAAAAAATAAAGATGGGCATTGACGTTCAGCTTTGTGCGAACTCTGTTTCGTCTTGTATACCATATTTCCAAGTGTATTTCCATGCTTCAGTGAATCGCTGCACCTAGATCTCATTTTTCAAAGTATAAAGAAATTCTCTGGAGTTTTGCATATTACTTTATTTCTGACAACATAAAAATAAAACTCACAAAAAAAATCCTCAATATATTTAACTTGAATAGAAAACCTGCATTAAATCTAATTCTTTGCCAAATGTCATCGTAAATACATGTACTAGTGTGTTACTAACAGTTTTCTTGAACTCCAGAGTCTGGACAATGCTGTTTTATAGTAGATTTGCAGCAATAGTTATATATGTGTGTATACATCTGTAATTAGCTGATGCCATGATTGCTGTTAAACTGGGGCTTAACTATGGCAAATCTCCTTTAAAATGGCACTGTCCACACTGTGGAGTTCAATAAAATTGTGCCTTTAATTGAGAGTGCAGCTTTTGCAAACAAGCTTCTATGATTGTGCAAAAGCTTGATAATGCCAGGCTTTTAGTGAAGTATTAGAAAGGCTGGCAGGTGGAACTGTGATGAAGTGACGATTAATCCATAGGCTTTGATAGATGAGACGCAATAATAAGTTCTGATAGCACTTGTGGTTTGTAAGCATCTGAAATTCAGATGACAGAAAAGCCTTTTAATTGGGAGGAAACAGAGCAAATATAGCAAGCTGTGCAGATGGGCATTTACCCGTGATTTCAAGAACATTTTATTTAAAAAACTTTTAGATCAAAAGTTTTTCAAAATAAAAAGAAACTTATAAACAAATCAACCAATGGGAGTATTTTTTTAATGTATGTGTTTAAGTGTCTCAAGTTTGATTTGTTGCACATTTGAAGATTTCAGCCCTTTTGATTCAAGAGCACCACAACTATGTTTTTGGTCGTAACTGGTCATAGTTAATGGTACTGAGTGGCGTATGGTATCCTGGAGTGCTGTGATGTTGAATGCTCATATCTTGATTTTGCTCAGGCACAAGCCTGTTTCAAGCACTACGTGTCTTGTAATCATCTGACGAAGGGAAATAAACATAAATCAAAATTATTTTCAATACAATACATTTGATTGTCTTGACAAAAACTGCAATTACTATCAGCTGTTTCTTTCCCAGGGTAGTTGCTTTCTCACGGTTTGCTGCAGCCCGGTCACTGCATGCCCGGTCTGAAGGAGTCAAGAAACAAGAGCAAATCAGTACCTCGGCTGATGACTCTCACCGGGAGAGGACATCATGGCCTGATGAAAGCTACTTCCTGGAAGAACCATTCATTACTGGGTCATCATGAAAGATTGCACCCTTCAATACTTCCACAACATTATCTAAAAAAAAATCAGAACCTGTCTCCTATCTATTTTTTGTTGCTTCTTTTGTGCCCATTCTGCCACAAATTTGACAATTTGCAGATTTAAAAGAAATGAGGCAACCTTTAAAGCCACAGTGGTTATTTTATTTCTTTATTTTTTGAATAGAAGCCATGTGCTGTAATTTATCCCAGGAGATCACAGTGGCTTTGTCCTAGAGCAAGTCCTGTTGCTCTTCTTTATCTCATAATATAGAGGTGACGCGCACAGGAATGGATTATTGAAAGCGCTTATGTGTTGAGGCCATTACAAACAGCATGGAAAGGGTCAAAGAGTGCCTTGCATTGTTCCTCAGGCATTGATCAACCCTCACTAAATCTTTCCAGGTTTCCTTCAGTTGACTATGAAAAGCTGGAAAGTTCACGAGGGTTCAGAGTGTCAGGATAAAGGCACAGATGACCACAGGACAACAACAAAAAAAAAATTTTAAAACTTTTTCATGCCACATTTTTATGCTTTAAAATTAATCCACTTTTGTGCTTGCTACTGGGAAATAGAAATGTGCAACAATTTAAAGGTTAAAGGTTTCGAAAACCTGGTGTTACTCATGGCTGAAAAACTTCACTCAGAAACTTGCCATTTATTTAGAGATAGAGACAGAAGCTATAGGAAGCAAAGTTGAGCACTAAATCAATGTGACTTGGGATTTTCTTGAGGGTAGCTAGCTAGAGAGTACAGTAAAAACACAGCAAGCTTTATTTATCATATGAAGTCCAATTGGAGTTCTTGCTTAAAGACATTTTGAAAATCATAAAAAGCTTATAATATTATTGAAGCACCATAAAGGTAAGACAAGAAGCCCTCCAGTTAAACACTCCTATCAGTTCTTTGTTCACACCTTTCATTTCCTATATACAGGCACATAGGAGCATTTTACTGACATCAACCATTTTCATATATTGGAGGAAAGTTAAATTACTAAAAACTGCTCAGCAAATATAGATTTGTAGGATAATATTTGTATTAGCTGAATGATGCAACTCTCTAGAGGGTACCTACAGCTCAGGAACTAGAGCAGGTCAGCTACCAGTTGTGGATCGATTCCTCGGCTACTGCAGTCAGCACGTTGCAGTATAATAGGCAAGGTACTGAACCCAGAGTTGCTCCTGATTCATGCATCAGAGGGTGATGCATAGATAAAATGCTTAAGTGTGTGTGTGTGTGTGTGTGTGTGTGTGTCATTCTGACAAAAAAGGACCCACAGATTCAAAGTGTTGGGAGAGTTACAGCATTATCACGCTGCACATGTGAGATTCAGTATTCCTAAATATCACATATTAACCTCTCATTTCATATATATATATATATATATATATATATATATATATATATATATCACATGTGTTTCTCTTGTTTTTCTTACTTACAGCATTACAAGTTTCTTAAAATACATTTAAAAAAAACAATGAAAACAAAATTACTACATACAAAAATATAACACTGTTTTCTACCTACCTTGGAGGACGTTGGTGCTCTTGAAGTGCTTCTTGTTGTGGTTTAGAAACAATGCAAATAGATTAATAGTCAATTGAAGCAGGTTCATAAATGATTAAACTTCCTATTTAAATAAACTACACAAGGTTTACAGGAAACCATCACTCAGTCACAATCCACATTGCCAGAAGCTAAAGATGGAAAAGTCAATAGCATCATTAGAATTGGGCAAATTTTCTTGGTTGACTGGATACTTTCCACCCCCGGGCATGTGTGGCTGTGCGGAGTGGGGGTTTTCCCCTCATAGCCAAGAGGATTTGGGGAAAAATCTGTGCACTGTTTATTTGAAGTTTACGCATCAGAAACTACATTTTTCAGATGTATTGTTGAGAGATGTTTGCAGACTGTGAAGTTAAGATAACAAACAATGGAAATATTGAAGAGTTCGGTGTTGTTGACTGCCTTATTGTGTGGCTGTCTTTGTGCACAGGCAGGATTTTCAGTCCATATCTGTGGCTGGCTTTTCCCTCGCAGCTTCACAAATATGTTATTGAGTAAAACAGACACGCTGTACATATGTGAGCAGCCTTTACATGTTGCAGCTGTTCAGAGTATGTGTGTTTTAGCTCATTTAATCTGCAACAGTGACTAGGAATATTGAAATTAATAATTTGTTTCACACACACAAAATAATTTGGCAACTGGCAATGTAGCCGTTAGCTTTAGCTGTCAGATTAAAGGCAGCGCAGCAGAAGGTATGAACTCTAAAATTCAGTAAAGTAGAAAAAGCAGGAAATACAAAGCAGTGCTGAAAACAATAGTTGGGTAAATATACTTTGTATCTTTGTATGTGTAGGAGTTAAAAGTAACAGAGTGTCAGTAGGATACCTAAATTAGGCCCTTGACGTTACATGAAGTTGTCTACATGGTCCAAAGTTGCATCTGTCCACTATTCGCTGACAGTGATAGGAGACAGCAGGGGTCCTATACTCTCGCCCTAGCTCTCTGCCACCAACTCTACAGCTTGATGGGGGCGAGCGAGTCCTGTTGCTAGGATACAGATCATGGCTCTTTAAAGGGAGCTAGGAGAAAACAGCGAAGCGGCTGATTCTCCCCACAAACAAACCTGGCTTTTCAGGCATTGCAAATATGTCACTGATCAATGACACCATCCACTTTAAAGTGCGTGTCATCGGTGCTGGCGGTGGCGAGAGTCATCTTGGGCACGAAGAGCAAATGATCCATAGAAATTAAAGAATTAGCTTATAATTCAAAAGGCATCAGTGATATTGACACACAGGGCCTATCGGAGGCACAATCATTAATTCTCCATTTTGTATTCTTTCAATGAATGCATTAATAAAGCATTAAAGCTTTCTCTCGGTGCATCAAGCAACACCCTTTGTGCTGCAGCCAGGTGGTTGAAGTTCACAGCACTTTGTTAAAGTGACTTTTTCTTCCCATCAATCAACAGCACTGCTGACCCTAAAACCCCACGCTGTAATTGCCTTCAGGATTAAAATGGATTGGAGCGTCCACTGAAATCCCGTATGCATTTTCCATTAGTTTTCACAAGCAGGAAGTTTGCAGATGCAGACTGAAAGTAGGGATGCAAGGAAAATCTTGGATTAGTTTTGCCTCTTTTTTTATCTTTATAAAAATTCAAAATCCTCGTCAGGGGATACAAAGAACTTCTTCATAAGCTGTTTACAATATATATATATCGTAGTGCAATGTTTTGCTTGTCTGTGTTGTTTTTCACATGTATTCATTATTGCAATAAGCCTCTATTAAGAGATATGATCATTTTAGGCTTTGTGTTGCCTCGCGCGAGCAATAGATGTAATTATATCAAACATTAGATTACATAACATTAGATTACAGCTTGGTGCCTATCGTGGATTCAGAGAAGGTCAAATGACTCACTACATTGCTCGTAATGTGATTACAGCTGAGTCAATGGAGGATAAGCATCCATGAAAGAAAAATTATGTTATCAAATACATGTCACAGACCTACGAGGTGGCGCTGTCTATGTATGCTGTGAAAGCCAATTTAGGAGATGCATTGAAAAAACAAGCAGTATCAAAAGACGGTATCATTTGCATATTTATGATTCAAAGAACCCAAAGAATATTGTTCACACATTAATTGGGGCTGAGCTTAGTTGGCCATAAATAGAAAGACGCAAATTACATGCAGCAACTAAACATGTTCCACCCTTACATTAATGAATGTTTACTCCCCCCCTGCTGCCAAGTCCATTGTTTATTTATTTCCTCTCTGTCTTTCAGAGAATAGCAAGTCCTGGTAGACAATGCAACCTGCTCCTATTAGGAGACAATGATGAGCTGAGCTGCGTTCTCCTTCAGTGGAGGCTGCAGTTAACCTTGTGTGCGTGCATGTGTGTGCTCATTACAGTCAGGCTTTAGCATATGCCCTCTGTCTATTTTTTACTCTTTATAGACCTGCACTAACAAAAATGCAGGAGCATCTCTCGTCCATGTACGCACTCCTCTGTCCTCTTATTTTAACTGTAGCCATCTTATTGAGTTGTCCCCTTGGTCTGTCCCCTCTTTTCTTGACGTCTCCATCAGTCAGATCAATACACGTATGGGAGCAGAATGCACTGCATTTCGACTGAGACAACAACAAAGTGCATTCAGAAACTGCTTGTTAGTCAAATGTTCCACTCTGTTGCTCTTTCCAGCTGATTCAGTCTTGTCTTTGTGTCTGCCTCTCTGACTTTCTCGTGTGACGTTGCGTTAATTTCGGCTCAGGGGGGTAAGAGGCGGACATGCCAGGATATCTTAGACCCATGGTGGGATAAATCTTGATTTTTAGTGCCCTTTCTCATTGAAGGTGGGTCTGATACTCCTTTTCGAAATTTGTTTTTGAAATCAAACCATCACTTACCAGGGCTAGTTGCTTTGAAACACACGGCGCTTCATAGAAAAGCACTTCCTTTAATCCCTCTCACCGAGCAGAGACGTTTGATGTGGGCGTTATGTCCAACCAATCCTCGCCGGACCACCGAAGTCATATCTGTAAAAGCTGTTTGATGAATAACGTTTATGTAAAGTCTGTCTGCAGGGCTTAAAAGAGCCTGGTTTAGTGACCCCAGCATGCATCAGACTCTCTGCACACACTGCTCCTCGTATCATCCCACAGTCTGACAGCAAACATGAAAAACATATTTTCTGCCTGTAATCACATAGCTGTGTCTGATTGCGGTGTACTGTTACGGTGTGTTTTGGTCGTTGTTTGCACAGTGCAGCTAGGTGTGGTAAGGTGAGAGAAACAAGCTGAAAAAAGCAATTTAATCCCACTTTCAGTTAACTCCATGCATATTGCTCCTGTGGGAAACAGCTGAAACAATTTGTTTTTGTGTTATTGAGCGGCAGCTGTAATGCCTCCATTTCTCTGCTAGTTTGACACTAAAATTTGTGCGAGGCAGCTCAGCATTGGATTGCTGATCCGAGCTGCTTACATGCATAAAGCACTGTGCCTGTCATCTGACATATATAATCAGCATTGTTCTGTACAATTATAGTGCTAATAGAGAGTTTCTCAGCTGGTGGGTCGTAACAGCCCACAGACGCCCCTTGACAGGCAGCTTTGGTTCAGGGGAGATTTCTAAGACGGATATATTGCGGTTTGATTGATATATTTTTAGACAGAAGTGTTGTTACGGGGTTGGCAGTTAGTTTGTCGTCCCATCACTTTGAAGCATGTATTTGATGGATTCCCACAAAATGTACAGATCTTCATGGGATAGAAGATAAATGGTATAAACTTTAGTGAGCCACAAAATTTTACCTTCTCCAATTCTTCAGTTTATGAATAATACTTAAAGAAGGACATCAGACTTAACTACACTTTATGTTTACTGCTGGCACAAGCAGCGCTGACACGTTAGCAGCACATGTTGCCCTGAGCTGATACAAACAGGGCCGTAACCAGGGTTTAGAAATTAGTGCCACATCTAAGGTGTAGCCCAGTGATGCACTTCTGAGAACTCAACACTGTAAAGGGCACTCCTTGTGCCTAAACCATTCGCCAACAACCTAACGTCCTTGATACAACCCAATCAGTTTTTGAAATAAATCAATAAATAACAGAGGTCGCTGACAGTGACAGAGGTGACACTGTGGTCCAGACTTCTGTCACCTCATAGCTGGTTATGGCCGGGGACATGAGGTTCATTATTTAGGTTAAGAAATAAATTCAGTAAATTAAAAACAAATGACAACCTATGACATTACCAAAAACTACAAGACAAACATATTGAACTATGTGGACTTTGGCACTGCATCAAAAGCACTACTGTTGCAAGGATTGCAATGCACATCAAAAATATGCTGTACATCAATACAAGAAATAGTGAGAGAAACACCAACTAATGTGCAAATCTCAAAGCACTGTATAATTTCACTTTTTCGTTGCACAAGTCAAATGACAACAAAAGGCTCTTCTATTCTATTCTATTCTATTCTATTCTATTCTATTGTCAGGTTAATACCATGCAATATTACAAAAAGAAAAGAAATGGCTGCATGGTCCTTTCAGAGCAATACTTTGCGACTGTGGGGAGGAAGAACTCTTTTATGACAGGAAGAGACCTCTAACAGAGCCAGGATCAGAGGGGAACATTCATAGGGACAAAAGGAAAGTTTAGACTGAGAAGAGCGACATATAAAGGACAAAATGCAAAAATTTAATGACTCACTGGATCATTGAATGTCACCCAGCAACCTGGGCCCATTTCAGCATGATTAAGAGATGATTCAGGGTCACCTGATCCAGACCTGAAATGAAAAAGGTGCAATTTGAAGCAGTTTCTTTTTGTTGGATTAAATATTGGCATTCGTGACCTTGGAGAGAAAAATAGCATCACCAAGGCTACAACTGTTGTGATTGTGTGGTCCAGTCCAGTCACAACAGGTACTGAATTAAACTGTTTTATCACAAGCCAGCGAGTTGTTTTGGTGTGCGCTGTCCAGCAGTGACATTGGTGCAAGGTTTTGGAAACACTCAAAGTTTTTTTTGTCAACTTTATGCTTTGTTGTTGTTTCAAGGTGTAAGTGAACGTCCCAATGAAAAACTAGTAAATACTGACCAATGTCCCCAAAGAAACTCAAGGTAATGGGCTTCCCATTGCTGTGTAAAAGCAATAAAAACAATGGCTGTTCTTACACCTTCACCACTCAATATATCATGAAGTGACACAAAGGCCTACCGTATAGGACAGTTGCACCTATTAGCGTGCACCTAATGCGTATAATATATCACCATGGACATTCAGTCGTTTCTTCTGCTGCTGCCGACAAAAACATCATCTTCTCTTTTCTTCTTCTTCTAAGTCTTCCAGCGTTGACGTTATCGTCCCTCTCCTTTGTGTTAATGTCATGTAACATGACATATTAGATGACAGTGGATCGAGTGTGGCAGGTTCCAATTCTTGCTTTCCTAGAAAACCGAAAGGCAGGCAGCCAGACAGGCTACAGTGATTTAATTGGAATAATGTATGAAATGAGTCAGAGTCGCAGGCAGGGAGTGTTAACTCTCAGCTGCGCCAGCTTCGACAGAGATCAATGCACCTAACCTCAATTCAAGAAAACATTCTTTAATGGATACCCCCGGGATCTGCGCAGAGCCTCTTCCCTTCTCCTCACTTATTTATTTATTTTAATCTTTCTTTTTCCTTCCCGACTGTGGCACACACTTTTTAATTATCCGCCTGAGGATTACCAGGCCAGTGGGAGAGGATGATGTTTTATCCTGTCACGCCACACAATGCAGTTTTTTTTCTTCTTTTAACCACATTTCTTTCATTCAGGATTCATACGTTTCTTATTGTAAGGCTTCGATACTCGTCAGGACATTTCACCTGACAGCGCGTGAAGGTATGAAGGTTACCCTTTGATCCGCGATGCCTTTATCCTTTATCTTTAAAATATATTTTAGACTCGGCGTGGCTCAAATATAATGACCATTATGGTCAAATGCTAAAAGAGATTTAGTTTGCAATAATTTCCTGTGTTTGTGTGTCTTCAGCTTAAAATGTCAGTTTCTTATTGTGCGTTTACCACCACAATCACCACCATATTTTGTTATTTTCCTGCCTATTTCCTTCTCTAACAATCACACGCTTCAGCAAAACAGACAAAATCAGACACATGAAAAGTCATTATATTGTCATTATATTGTATTTATATTCCCATAATAAGTAATTATGTTGTGTTTTCACAGCTTTGCTTTACAAAAACACTGCAGCTCTCTTTGGTAAAAGAAAATGATTATATCAGGTCTGCTGTTGTTGCTCTTTTGGAGTCTCCAAGTTGTTGGAAGCACGAGGAGGCAAGCGGGAAAAGGAACATCAGAAAACCGCAAGAGTTGGGTGACAAAATATTTGCAGATATAACATATGCTGATGTGCTGCCGGCTCACAGAGAAACAAATATGAGATAGGAGACGTCTTATAGTTTACATCTCTACTTTTTGTCCCCTTGGGATTCATTAAATATTCATACGAGTGATTTATGTCCCAGTCAGGGAAGAGATCCCAAGCAATGCCCGGATAAAGCGCCACTACCCAGTCACACTGTGTCAGTGTTGTTTTTTGCAATGCAATCTCTCATATCTTTGAGCACCATTATATTTCAAGTAAAAAGCCAAGAGCAAATATCCATTCAGTAGTGGACATCTTTCGCTTATTTATTTTTATTGCTTTCAGGAGAGAAAACAATTAAACACACTTGTTTTTTTTTCTTCCGACAATTACACCTGTGGCTGAAAGACAGCACATACATCTAGGTTGTGTACTTTTCTTGTCAGATGGGTATACTGTACATTAATGAGTTTTATCCAGCCCATTTGGACATTACACCAGGCATGGGCAATTATTTCATGAGAAACTGGGACTGTTGTGGATTGGGACCTGATTCTGGTAAATATTCGTTTTTTCCCTTTATAAGCTTATTGGGACCAAAACAGTCTCAATTTCTCGTGAGGCCTCTTGGGAAAATTAATTGGCCACCCCTGACCTATACTAATTAATACAGCCCAATACAAAATCTGAAGATGTTAAGTTGCTTGTTTCTATTCAGCTTATGCTAGAAGTCTGGTAAATACAACAAGTACTTTTTATCCCTCCTCATAAAACATATTAAAAAAAAACATCTATCCATCCGGTTTCATAACCACTTATTCAAATTAGGTTCACAGGATTCATAGAAACATTTTTAATACATACATACCTATATATATATATATATATATATATATATATATATATATATATATATATATATATATATATATATATATTTCTTCACATTTTCAGAACAAAAGATCAAAATGTCTAAAGTTTGCATTAACCACAGTCCTTGTTTCAGGCAAGTAAATGAAATGTTTGAACCAGAGAACCAGAAATGCAAAATGTGAACATTTCTAACCAGGGGAGTCACAGCCATCGGAAATTTAAAGAATGCAGTTTTAAGACACTCCTGTATTAGTTTGACTTTTTGGACCCCAAAAATACTTCTATAACTTCTATAAACATATATTTGAATATTATAATAGCAGTTTTTTAAATGCTTTTCTACCTCATAATTGCTGTTAACAATTAAGCACAACCCTGTACGTTTTGGTCTTTGTGGTCAAATAGATTATCTTCCTGTCAAAATGAGCATTTATCTCTCCAGTATATGCTGGAATAATTTCACTGTGTAACAGAGTAGTCTACCAAGACAATGATAAGCTGCAAGTATGACTGCAGTTTTTTTTTATAGAGGTGTATTTATAGAGCTCGACTGCAAAATGTTAAAACAGTTTCTGAACATGGAGGAAACATTTTTCATTCTTGAAAACTGGAAGAGGAAGATGAATACATGGCTAAGGAAAGCTGACCGAATGCAGGAAGACTGAGCAGAGCTGAGGGACGGATGCAGCGTACGCGCTGGCTCTCCCCCTGGTATGTTGCACGAGAGAGCGTTAGGTGTGAGGCTGATGAGACTCTTTGGCCAAATGAAGCGACGGGATGCCCAGTGATTCCCAGCACTGTTTTGTTACTAAAATGTGCTATTGCACACACACTATGCCTTTGTTTTATTTCCCCGCAGCATATTTTGATATTCTACATACTTTGTTCTGTGCTATGTGAATTTTTTGTTGCTGTAGCTGCAATTTACTGTGCTGTGAGACCACTGGAGGAAAAACGCTTCTCTGCACAGTGTGTGCGAATGTAAGAGCTCATTTTGCTTTAGTAAAATAAAAACCCTCTTTTGCTCTTGAAACCAGCATCTGAAGAGTACGCACTCTGATACATAATAAAAGTCCGTTACCCATTGAGATATAGTAATCTAGTACAGTAGGAGTTCAGTAACAGTAAAAGCATGTGGGGAGGATTTTTCCTCTCTAGGCTACCGTATCATTCTGATTAATCCAAACATCCTGGTTTACACAATGTCAGCGCAACTTTTTAATATTTATGGCAATGACTTATTCATTTATTGATTTACTAGGTTTATATTCATTCCATTTCACACAATTACAGGATTTAGACAAGTTACAGCCTTTTGCAGGTCGTCTTTAATGTTTTGCTGCGTGTATGAGCTGTTTTGGGAAATGCACCTTCAGAGCCGAGAACTTCAAAAAGAGCTGAGAACTTCAGTAGCTTTGGTGAAAAATGTGCCAAAGCCACCGAGACGATCTTTAAATCAGCGTCTGCTTTGTAGAACTGCTTTTCTTCTTCTCCCTGTTGTTTGTTGATGCTCTGCATTGTGGGTCTCTACAGTAGCTGCAGACTGTCTGAAAACTACAATAGTTTGTGTTTTGACAGTGTAGCAGATGTCAGTCATATATAGTTTTTGCATGATAAATTTGCAGGCTGGGGTTATTGCACTGTGCAGGATTTTGGCTGAATGTTTAATATATGGTGACTAACAATGCCACCTGAGGAAGTGCACTCCAGAAAAAATGATACACAGCAAGTCAGACTAGGAACTAGTGCCAAATAACCGCAGGTAGAATAACCAACATGGCTTTGTTTACCTGAATAGATTGATGACATTTAAGATAATGTGACTTTTGATATAACATTTAGTCCAAAGTAAAGCACATCATAGGTGGGCTGAGGCCAGTGTTTGAGATGAAGTGTGAATTGTGTCCACGGTGCTGCCTTTATCCAACAGTGCAATCTCAGCACCAAACTTAGGCTGAAATTAATGGCAGCTGGAATTTGACAGAATCCGCAGTATTTAACCAGGATAAAAATAAAAGACTGACAAACTTGTACATCTTTCTCCAAAATGTCAGTTTACACAGCAAATGAGCATAAATAAAGCGTCTCTGGTTTTAATTAGCTGAGCTAGATAATAGTTCATTGAATCCATTAGCTTCTCTGGAAAATGCGTCTGTATGATTGCCAGTTACTCAAGCTTTCAGTGCTCACAAAAGTCAACACTGTTTATTCACCAGTAGAATAAAGTCTGCGTTCAAAGGCGCTCTACACAAGTGTTATCTACTACGTTTATATCTCCCTTAAAGGTTGTAAAAGCATTAAAGAGCTACAACTCTTAAAAAAAAAAACAGCCAGGAAAATAAGCTTAAAAGAAAATGTAAATTTAAAGTTTCATTGTTTTTTTTTATTGCATTCTTTGGGTTTGAATGACTCATTTCAAGCAATTTGAAAACAGTTGGACTATGTGAGATGATCATAAACTTGTCACATGTGCAGAAGTTGCATTACCAGCAGGGGGAGATAAAATATTTAAAGCCACAAAGTTGGTAGTGAGTAAAAAACTTACAGTCCCGGGTCCTTATTTGTCAGCATTGATTAAGCTAGGCGGTATATACCTATGCATATACATGAACATGAGTTAGTAACGCCTGTTTAAACACTTTGATTATTTTGATGTTGGCTGGAAATAAAGTATCTCCCTCTGCTGGTACTGCAGAGTACTGCAACTTCTGCGTGCGTGTACATCTCACGTTTTGGAGAGGCAAAGCGTGATGTCGTGATATCAGGTTCAATTCTGATGCAGCCCATCTTTGGTAATCAGTTGTTGGTGAGACAGTATAGTGCGAAATCAACACGCCCGTCATAACAGCTCACTCATTTGTGGGACAGTATGAAATCACCAAAGTCTGTGCATCTTTGTTCACCTGCCTGAGACACAAACAAATCAGGGAGCTGCTTGTCAAAACATTTGCTCCACAGCTAGCAACATCATTATTTGGGATCCATTTCTAATGTGATTTGACTGTCTGCTCTTGGCTGTACTATAAAGAGATATCACCATCCAGATATTGACAGACACACACACACAGTAGAAAAGTACTAAAGATGTGTGGAAAGTATTCTTTATAGGAGCTATAAACTCACACTCACCTCTCTCCCTGCAGAGATTCAGTCTTTTCATTTGCTCGCTTGTCTCGTCTGACTTAACTTGAAATCTGCTTCCTTTGACGACTGTGTCCAGTGAGGCATGTAAGGGTGTGCTGTAAGCACAGCTGGCTGAAAACAAACTGAGACTGAACATAAACAGCCATGATGAACAAACTAGAGCTTATTGAGGCTCAAAAGGAGTGACCTAGTTGTTGAGTGAGCTAGTATAAACTCGGATAAGCGGCCTTCACCTCTGCCTTGATATTTAGTTGCTTAGTTTGCCTCTAAACACAAGAAGTTAACAAACTGGCGAATAAATGGTAAATGGCCTGTATTTATATAGCGCTTTACTAGTCCCTAAGGACCCCAAAGCACTTTACACATCCAGTCATCCACACATTCACATAAATTTAGTGTAAAGTAAACTGGAAAAAAGAACTGTGTCCCAAAAGAGTACGACTTTACCCCTCACTAAAAAGTTTTTTCTTTTATACTAGATAAAATTTGTGTTTCAGTGAGAGATATATACCCACACCACATATCATCATCTCCACTTTTGCTGGTGCTGATTGGCTATCGGGTGAGAAGGTGTAGGCAGATCTCGTCAATCGGCACTGGAGTATGTGTTTGTGACAGCGATGGTTCTTCCTCCACACTTGGGGGGAAAGTCTGTGCAGCAGGAAAGGATAAAAACAAAAAACAGAAAAAGGCAGAAAGGACTTTTATACCTTGTTTGCTTCCATGGGAATATTGTAGGGCTCACATAGGCTATTGTCACATGGTTAACAATATATGAATAAATACTATACATGCTGTTTTGCTGTTTACAATCTCTTCCTGCACCACTGTGCAGCCAATGTACATCCTGACAGGAGGGCTGTGAGTAACAGATGTGACAAAGCCTCTACTTGCTGTATGCATAGATCTTTTCCTGTCATTCCAGTCCCACATCATCCACTGGCCACAACATGCCACACTGAGATGCACTGATCAAAAGCCCCGGCTGTCACCATAACCTGACATTCTTGTTCCTGTTTTCTCTCCTCAAAGTGCCTTCTGAAAAATACACCTACAGTCCAGTCGTTCCTGCCCACCGCCTACTATAAATCAGAAAACAGGGAATATTTTGCAACGCCAAGTTCTTATATTAATGTTTTATACTTTGGTGTAGTATATGCTCAGAAAAGGACATCAGCAAATCAGTCTTTTTATATTACTTAAGCTCAGCATAACTTAATTTGAACTACAATATCCAAAATTCAATTCAGGTAACGTCTCATTGCTTAAGTCAAATTCACCCTCTGTGGAACAAGGCATAAATGGCTGCTTTGTCCTAGAAAATTAAGGAGCTGAACTTCTCTCACATCTACTGCTACACGTGGCTGGTTCTATTGTTGCTCTATTGTGATTTTATGAATGCCTTGATTACACCAATCTTGCCAGCAGAGGTATCTGCCCTCTCCGTACCCATATGGGACTTTTATTATAGTGTGACGGCTCGGCTTCTCTTTCTTCTTCCTCTTATATTATAAAACCATGCAGTAGTGGTGGTTAGGGGAGAATGGAAGTGACATCATTTTGTGCAAGCAAAGTACAGTTTTTCCTAACAATCTGGATCATTTAGGGAGAAACAAAAGGCACGCAATATACACATTCAGAGTTAGTGCTGGGGAAAAAATACACCCTTGTCACAGTGAGGTGGAGATAACAGAGGGGAAACTGCTATACTGTATGCTGCACTATCTTCACATATTTTATGTGCCTATAGTAGATGCCATGTACTGCTATTATGGGAAATATACTTTATCGAATGGAATCCTGGGTTTTAAAAAAATCACTTTACATAGTTCTTTTCTCTGGAAAAGGTTTATTGTAAAAAGTGAATAAAATAATCAACAACAACTTGGTAACAGTGAGCAAATGAGTTATAATAAACATGTAATAATGAGGTAAATACACATAATTACCAAAGTAATAACACCATAATAACTCATTGTACTGTAGTACTTATATTAAGGTGTATCTGAGCAACATTATAATAGAATTCATGTAACAAGGTTATAATGGGTGCAAAAGACCATGTACTAATAATATAGTACAGTGGTCCCTCGCTACGCCGTTCACTTTTCGCGTTCTCGCTGTTTCGCGGATTTTCTTTTGGTGCGTTTTTGCATGTTTTTTTTTTCCACAGCGCATTGTGTTCTGCATCCAATCTCGTGCTTTAATTTCTCCTGTACAGTACAGAACTGCATGTGCAGCTTGTCAAATTTACATAAATCTTCGATTGCTAGCAGTGTGACTCTGAAGTGCTGTACTGTCTGTTTGTAAGTTTTCGCCCCAACAAACACAACAATGTTGATGAAACGTTTTGCACTGTCAAAGGCTCCTGCGGTAGCACCCAAAAGGTAGAGGAAGACGCTAACGATCGCACAAAAAGTTGGACTTCTGGACATGCCAAAGGAAGGTAGAAGTTACCGTATTTTTCGGACCATAAGGTGCACCGGATTATAAGGCGCATCAAGCGAAACAAAACAGTCAGATAAGTCAAACTTTACTCAACTCATTCTTCTTGCTTCCTCTACTTCTGTACCATTGATTCATTAATGTTGAATCCTCTTGAAGCTGCTCTATTCCCTTGTTCTGAACCTGAAAACAGGGTTTGATCTTAGGTTTCATTCTATAATACTGGACTTATTTTTCAATGAAGGTTTGAACTTTGGGAGTGTTTAAACAAGAGGGAAAAGTGTGAAGGTGTTCATGCCTGTCTGAGAAAAGTGTATAAAGTGTGTAGTGACGGTTTTACAGCCTTAAAACATCTATAATAATTGTAAAATATAAAGCTGGCTACTTCGCAGATTTCACCTATTGCGGGTTATTTTTAGAATGTAACTCCAGCGATAAACGAGAAACCACTATATACCTAATGTGTGGGCATAATATAGTGAAATTAATATTAAAGATGCAATAAAGAGGTTTCACATTTTAGTCTCCAGCTGAATACTTAAAATACTTAGAACGGTTAATTATACAATGATTAAAACCACACAGTTATTGTCCCACATGTGTGCCCAACATTTTCTTTTGATTCTAGGTAAACAGTGTAAATATAGGTTTAATGTTTTGCTTTTTTACCTAAAAAACACACAGCTGCCGCTATCATTTCATATTTCATTTTTTTAGTAATACTAGGTCAAACCAAATATCCACAACACTGTGATTATCTGGTAACAGCGGTGGCAGTTTCCATGTAACAGAAGGCAATTTCAAAAATACCTGTAGTAAGAAAATTACACCAAACATTAGGAAGCATAATGATTGTCTACAAACACTGGCAGTAGTTTCTGTGCAATAACCATCAATTAAGGCTCCAAAATGCTATGCCATCTGCTTTGGCTACATTTGATAGTAATGTTCTCTAAATTTGAAAACCAACAACCAGACACATGCACTACCACTACACCTTTGTGGTAACAGACTTTATTCTTCTAGTTTTATCGCAAATGTGGCTTTATGTGCTGAATGATCTAGTATAATTCTTCAAATGATTATTTGCATTAGTTTTACTGATAAGCAAAGAGATTTTCCTAATCGATGAAATAAAATAGTTAAAACTACAAACACCGAATCGACCGTGAACCAGAACTGTGAACTCACCTGACAGACAGGTGTACAAACATGCTGCAAAAGCAGGTGGGAACACAGGACTATAATAACAAGACCAGGATGGAAGTAAAGAAGGTGTAGCAGACAATTTCAGTGGAAGAAGATGACTGACTGATGACTGAAACTGAAAAATAAATTTAGGAAATAATTAAAGCAGAGAACATTGAAGACATCGGGAAAGGGAAAGGAGGGAGAAACTAAACACAAAAGCTCATGCCATGAACAAAAAAGGTAGCTAAACCTCATAAGTATGACTGTGTTACCTGAAAATCTTAATCAAATACTCCTTTCCACACACTTTACCAAACTTTTTAGCATACCTTCACTCTTTTCCTAATCAAATAATTAAAATATCGTATTTTCCACATTATAAGGCGAACTTAAATTCCTTTAATATTCTCAAAAATTAACAGTGCGCCTTATGTATGAATTCTGTTTGTGTTTACTGACCTCGAACCAATCTTATGTGGTACACGGCGCAAAATCGGTCAAAAAATGTTTTAGTACAACTTTGGTGAGCTATGAAGCCGCACCACTTGATGGATTGTGGGAGGATTACGGCTACCGTAGTCAGGAGCCTCACGGAGTCATCTGAGTCCCAAACTCCGTTGGTTCAGGTCCCAAAGTCAAACGAACACTGCGGCATCACTGAGAGTTAAAAACTGACTAAATTCTTTCATCTTTAATAAAATGATCCGCGTTGCTGCTTTACCAGGTGTAACAATTAAGTTTAACATCCAGGCATCCATGAAAACAGAACTGATTATATTTAACAAAGTTAGAAGTTAGCAGGAAGTTAGCTCGCTAGCTTCCACCTAAGCATGATATAGCATGTTCTGACTGAGAGATTTCTGAAAAATTCAAACGTACAGCTCTGCTATCACTTCCAACATAAATGAAGACAGGAAACTAATATGGGCAGAAATCTGTGTCATCAGAAACTGAATTTGAATAAGTTAAATTTGAATTTGAATTGCTCGGACTGAATCTGAATTGTAACTTGAATAAATGCTTTTAAAAACTGAATATGAATTAGCCTAATTTGAAATTCAATTTATTGGTTTGAAAATGATCATCACTAAATTGAAATTGAATTTTATATTTTGAAAATGAATTCATTTGCTTTGAAAACGTATTTTACCCTTTAAAAATTTAGCTCTCGAATAATTTCAGATTCACTTCTCACCATTGTGAGTACAAGAAAATAATTATTATAATATGATGTGTTAAATTTGTTTAGATCACAGGAATAAGGAAGGATTGGTCTGTGTTTTAGTTTGGCTTAGCTGTAGCCTGAGAGTGTGTGTAATTGTTTAGAGAGAAAGGAATTTATGGACACTGGGGGTCTGCTGTCATAAAAGGAGTCAGGAAGCTACAGTTGGGGGTTGCTGATGCTGATGCTTGTACCTTTAATAAAAGTTCATAATTGCCATAACTTAGAAGTAGGTTTGCAGGAGACTCTCCACATGCTTATCTGTAAATGTAAAACAACAAGAGGCCAATGGCCCAGTGGATGCAGAGTGGGGGTCTCAGTGTTTGTAATATGTTAACTCTGTTTTCTATGTTGTGTAGAGGAATTTGGTGTAGCTTGGGTGAGATTACTTTTATGACCTCCAGGAAGTCACGTATACAGACACACACACAGTGCTTAAACTGTTACACTCACACATCCACACGCACACTCAATCACGTGCACTCACACATACACACAGGTACGCGCATACATTCACTCACGTGCACTCACATAGACATACGGGTACGCGCACCTCATGCATACACACAGACACAGAGTTTGCAGCACACCATGGGGGTTTAATGATAGGGTCGCTTCTACAAAATTGTATTTCACGGACAAAGGAGTGAAGATTTTGCAGAGGGACACCGGCCTTGCACATCTCCCCTTCTAGAAGATGCATGCTTAAATAAAGATGAATAAAGGTTTTTGTGAAAATGACTACTGAGTTCCGGTGCCGTCTCTGGATGCTTCGAGGAATAAAAAGAACTGGGGTGAAACTGATTTCGCAACACCATTCAGTTTCAGTACTACAATTCAATTTCAGTTCCAAAATTCAGTTTTTTGGGACTTACATCCGGTTCCGGTTCAAGAGTAATCGAGCTCAGATTAATAGAACTACGTTTTACTAGCGGACCGAAAGTGTTACTGACGGGAATCTACAGCGTCTTGAGCTGAATTAAGACTTCAGAAGTCATTCGTCATGTCGAATGACCAGCAGATAAACTCTCAGGTTGGTAATAAATGTATTACATGTATAAGAACAAGCGTCATGTTAACAAATGATAGCCGTACAGTAACTTTTATGCTTATTGTAGCTGTTAGCTAAAAACGCTAATTTAGCGTAGTTTGCCCTGATTTCAGCTTTGACAAATATGATCGACTGTTTCTAGTAGAATTCCAAAGTTGTCATCTTGGACCCTCTCAGAGCCCTGTATGCTTGCAGAGACCCCTACAGTAGGGAAACATGCAAAACGGTGTCCAAACCTTTGTATTTTAGCTTTATTTATGTCTTGCACAGCATCCCAACTCTTTAGCTAACTTAATAACTTTAGCTAAAGTGAATAGTTAGTGTAATCCATTAGTGCAGCATTACTGGATCACCTCTGTTTGAAGTGATATAATATGATATACAACTATCACTGAAACAGCAAACTTTGTAAATAAACAAACAACACTTCTCATTCTCTAAACGTTTGGCCACAGCTGTAGATTACACTATCAGTGCTTGTTCACTCTTGACAATAATTACATTTCAAAATTTACAAAATTTACATTTACAAGTAAACAATATCTAATATTTTATCTAAATGACTGCTTTGTCTTTGAAAAGGTGAAGAGCCTGAGGCCGGTGACGGTCCAGTTCTACTCTAAGTACATCCTTACGGTGGCTCACAGGACAAGGCTACATTCCTGTCCTTCCAGAAGAGAAGAGAAACTTCATAGTCTTTACACAGTTCAACCACACCTGTCATATTCCATATGACGGGGGTCTCAAACTCCAGTCCTCAAGGGTCGGTGTCATGCAACTTTTCCATGGCCCTTTCTCAATTCTCAAGTATGCGAGTACGTACTCGCCGAGAACGCACGGGAGTACGGACTCGCCGAGAACGCGAGTACGGACTCGCGATTTGTACAATTGGAACACCAGCGTACTTGATGATGTCACAGGTCCGGAGTTTTTACTGCCGTCCCCTCTTAATTTAACTGTGAGTAATATGTTATGAAGCTTAACTTTAATCACAGCCAAACCGGTTTACTCAGGAACAAATAAAACACTGAAATAAACCAAACATTAACATTTAGAAGTGATCTAAGTGACTTATATATCATGTTTAACCTCAGTAGTGAAATCTCTATTAATAAAAATAGTGTACATGTACATACGTGTACATACCTTAATAAGAACAAGCAGGTGAGATGTTAGAACGCTTTTATTTTTATTTTAGTGGACACTCAATACAATAGACAGCTACTGGGGTTTGTTTAACCTGAGTAGCGAAAAGACCGCGGGGGGGTTGAAAACGATGTGCCGGGAGTCCGCTGTTCTTGCCGGCTCTAATAATCCTCGACCTCGCTGTCTGCTATGGAGCTGGCGGGTCACAGGCGTCTCTGAAAACGTCGGAGCGCGTTTGGAAATATATGATATCTTGATAAATCGAGCAGATATTTGAAGTTTACACAGCTACATTCTCGCTTGAAAATAACTTAAAAGTTTATTTTGTGACCCAGAAAGAGTAATATTTAAAAGTTTTTAGCTGCGCTCGTCCGCCATTGCCGCGTTTGAGTTTTGGACGAAATGCATTCTGGGATATTTAGCTGTACCAAGTCCACACAAGTCACCACCGATGCATGCGCGATAAAACGGGCGGAGCGAGAACACATCTGGGACTTTTTCGCGTTCTCGGCTTGATGCATACTTTGAATTGGAACAATACTTGGTCTCCGACTGATGACGTATCACGAGTACACAAGAACGCAAGTACGCATATTGAGACAGGCCCCATGTGTCCCTGGTGCAACACACCTGAATACAATTAGTAGGTCATTAGCAAGAGTATAGAACTTGACTGCATGCTGAGGTGGCAACCCCTAACCCTACCTACCTACTCAAGTAAATTTAAGTAAATGTATGTATTTGGAAACATATACTTCTAAAATACTTTTATTGCACCATGTTCATTCACTCATGAGCTGCTGTAACATGAATCAAATGGCTGAATTGCCAACTCAGCATGCAGTCAAGTTCTATAGTCTTGCTAATGACCTACTAGGTGTGTTGCAACAGGGACACATGGAAAAGTTGCAGGACAGCGGCCCTCGAGGACTGGAGTTTGAGACCCCTGCCGTATGGTGTTCATGCAGTTTTCTACCCCACAGTTACAGCATGTCTGACTGCCTGTTCAGCATATGCAAAAATATATGATGAGTTTAAGCATGTGATGACAAAGGCCTTCCATTATGGTGTTTGTCATCACATGTCACAGACATCTGGATGATCATTTGGAATAAACAAGAAACTAAAAACTTGTTACTTCATCTTTTATTATTATTATTATTATTGTTCTTATTTTACATTTTTCATTGTTAGGCATTAGGTTTATTTGTAGTAGTCCTTTCCAACTTCTTTCCCTCTTCCATGTTACTGTGTCAGCTTGTCAGCATCTGTTTGGGGTTGGGAGTGGAACAGAAAGTAAGGAAATCCAAAGTGCCATTAAAACCAGGAGAGGTTCTTATATTTCAGAAGAAGGGATTAATTCAAAAGAAATGACCTCAATGCCATATTTTATTTAGGAACCCTAGAGAGCACTTTGCAAAATAACACATTCTTATAATTTCACCCTCAGATGAGCCAAGCTACGACTGTCAGGGAAGGTGATGTAGGTACAGAGCATGTGAGAGTGGTTAATGTCTCATGTCTAGATGAAGGCACAAGAGGGATCAATGGCAAGGCGTAGAGATTCAGTATCTTCAGTCTTCAGTGGACACTCCATTTCTGGCACAAAACACCTGTGAAAGATGGTTGATGGAGTATGGAGTAGTATGTTTTAAAAAAAAAATAATTAAGCATGCACTCAGTTCCCTAAGAATTATTATGGTAGTTAAACACAGTGATAGTCACATATCACTTCAAACAGAGGTGATCCAGTAATGCTGCACTAATGAATTAGACCAACTATTCACTGTAGCTAAAGTTGTTAAGTTAGCTAAAGAGTTGGGATGCTGTGTAAGACATAAATAAAGCTAAAATACAAAGGTTTGGACACCGTTTTGCATGTTTCCCTACTGTAGGGGTCTCTGCAAGCATACAGAGGGGGTAATCTGAGAGGGTCCAAGATGAAAACTTTGGAATTCTACTAGAAACAGTCGATCATATTTGTTTGTCAAAGCTGAATTCACACTGGTGATGGCAAATTAGTGTTTTTAGCTAACAGCTACAATAAGCATAAAAGTTACTGTACGGCTATCATTTGTTAACATGACGCTTGTTCTTATACATGTAATACATTTATTACCAACCTGAGAGTTTATCTGCTGGTCATTCGACATGACGAATGACTTCTGAAGTCTTAATTCAGCTCAAGACGCTGTAGATTCCCGTCAGTATATATATATATATATAATAGAGCAGCTGTCAGATAATTCAACATTAATGACTCAATGGTACAGAAGTGGAGGAAGCAAGAAGAATGATTTGAGTAAAGTTTGACTTAACTGATTTTATTTTGCTTAATGCGCCTTATAATCTGGTGCTCCTTATGGCCCGAAAAATACAGTAATTCCTTCTCAGCAAAATAACCTGGATTTAGTTTTTTTCTGCTGCTAGTTTCACACCTTCAGCTCATCTGAGCAGACAGTTCTCCCTTTAGTTCCAAAACTAAAGTGTGTAGTTCAGGTGTCAGCTCTGGCAGGGACCCCTCCCCTCACTTCCCCTTGCATAAGTGTTAGTTAGCAAAGCCAGTCCTGTTAGAAATGTTAAACTGGCTGGAACAGTGAGAAGAAAAAAACCCATCTGCAAAGCGTTCTGTACCAACTGATATTAAATTAAGGACGAGAAATATTTTAGAAATTATTTAGGTAATCAGATAAGTGTTAGAGAAATATCTCAAACTTTAGGTTTTCTGTGGTAATAACTAAACCACAGCTTGGGATAAATTATTTAAAAGTATGCATAGGGTGCTTTTATAATTTAAGCCACTTCCCCATGCATACATAACAACTCTGTACTTTATAACTAATAGGGCAGATGCAGTGTCCCTGCCTAGAATTGATAAATTATGAATGCACCATATGCACAATCTATAATTTCAATGCGTGACACACTCTAAAAAAATAAAGTGTACAGTAGTGTCATAAATTTATGCATGGAATAAAAAGATGAGCACTGTGCACTGATACATTTCAATTTCTGTCAAATAGCTATTGTAGCATATGTCTCATTCATTAGGCTGCATTGTTTTTGTTTTCCATGTATATTAGCATCCACGGAGCAAATCATTATAACTCATTCTGATTATTTACCGGCTGATGCTGCACGTTGAACAAAGAAGCCGAAGAACCACGGGCCAACAGATCATTTGCAGCTGCTCCTTCTGCTCTTATTGAAAAGAAATGAGAAGCATGACTAATATACACCCAGGACACCAGGTACCTCCTGGAATAAGTAATTCACTTTACAGTGTTTCATATTAACGAGTTTAAATATAGTTCGCATTCCGTAAGTGAAGATGAAGCCGTGTTGTGAATATTTTGGTACCGGCACAGGAGAGGAGCGAGAATGACGACGCTACTACAAGAGTCGGCCTAAATTAAGATCAAGCGCTTTGCTTGCTCTGTGTTTTGTAGCGTGAGTAAGGAGGATTCACGTATGATTCCCCGGTTGATGTGCCAAACAAATGCCTGGGCATAAAGCTGTGAAACAAACAAATAAATACAATAATATACTTCTGTCTGTGGAGTGCGAAATCCTGCGAGTGTGACGCGTTTGGCTTGCTGACAGCAGTATGCCTTGACGCTTCTTATGAAAACATCTTGGAAAATTGCGAAGACAGTTGAGCAGGGCTGATGGGGCAAAATGCCAGACAGTCAGCGCCGGTACCTGCATGGTTTTTGTTTCTAATCACACCGACATTATCCATTGTCCTCTGTGCTTTATGCTGGCCAGAGCCAAACCAATTATCACAAGACAACTATGAATTATGCTGTCAGTCAGCAGCTTTCTGCCAGGTGCTACAGGTCAGCCCATCCTGGGGTCAAAACGAAGCAAAGGAGAGTAAATGAAAGAGAGTGTTGAGGTGCGACTAACTGCTTATTATGTCAAGGAGCTGTGGTGGAGCCGACGTCAGGGCAGGAGGTTGTCATTTATTTTACACAGTCGCCCCGAAATCATTAACGAGCGGCGGACTTGACGAGCGGAGAAGCAGCAAACAAAAAAATTACACGAAGCATTAAATGTGGAGAGCAACAGCAAATTCATTGTCCATTTAATTGTGCAGCTATCAGAGGGTTCATTATGACTCCATAAACACCAAAGCCTTGTGCCTGTAGTGGATCCAGCTCCGTACGCATTTTTCTCTCTTTATAAGAGGCTTATTATTCTCTGTAAGACGTTTCCTGTAAATGTTTTAAACATCGGACTGAAATGACTTGTAAACATCTAGAGTTAATGTGGTGACACACAATGCTCCTCAACATGTGCAGGAAATGTGGAGGCACACATCATTAAGAGAGGCAAACCAATCAAAGAGGGGTTTTGTGGTCACTCTCACAGGCATATTTGACAATCATTTATCCAGCTGCCTATCTGCAAGCCTGCTGTATTCAATTAGAATTATAGATCAGTGCCAGGGGTTTTCAGTTAGACCTGAATCCTCCCTTAGTTACACTGCAATAGGTCTAGGCTGCTGAGGGCTTCCCATGATGCACTGTTTTCTTCTTCACTCACTATGTGTTTATACACCACTGTGCATTTAATAACTAGTTATTATCATTCATCTCAGGCTCTCGTCCACAGCGTGCCTTTCTCCTTTTTCCTCCCTTCACCCCCCAAAACAGTCGTGGTAGATGGCCCCGCCCCTCCCTGAGCCTGGGTCTGCTGGAGGTTTCTTCCTGTTAAAAAGGAGATTTTCTTTCCCACTGTCACCGAAGCAATTTCTCATCAGGGATCATATGATTGTTGGGGTTTCTCTGTTTTAGGGTCTTTATCTTACAATATAAAGCACCTTGAGACAACTGTTGTTGTGATTTGGCACAATATAAATCAAATTGAATTGAATAGGTGCAAATTTGCCAAAAAGACTGCACCCATCAAAGATTTTTCGCTCGCGTCTGTAATGTGTCTGATAATCTGTTGTCAACAGTCACGGGTTAAAATGGGATTTGGCAGGTGGGGGAACCTTGAGCTCAGGTGTTGCAGTGCAATTTGGCAAGTGAAGAATACAATCAGCATAAATTCAAACTAATGAGTCCTTCTAGAAGCAAGTCCTACACATTTAAACACCTGAGCACTTATATTTACAGTTATTTGACATGGAAACTTCAGTCAAATCTGATCAAATGCCTAAAAGTTTGCTGACTTTCCTCACAAATGCAGTTCATGTGTGCCTTTGTGTATATTTTCTTGTTTGTTATTTATTTCTGTCTCTTACTGTTTATATTTCATACACAGTCGACGCGCCCACATTGTTGTGGCACGTGTACAATGACAGTAATGGGCTATTCTATTCTTCTTAAAAGCTTTTCTGCTGACAGTTATACTTCCATTAGTATCTTTCCATCTAAAATCCTCTCATAAATTTCAGTTCAGAACTGAGTGCCATGTGTGTCTCTTACAATATCTGTGCTGCTAAGCTCACAGTTATCAAAGATGCCACAGTCTGGTCTGCATCAGTCCAACAAAATTCTTCCCTCTAAAGTGAACCACAGCGCTGCAGCCCATATTTACAGCCCAGTATAAACTCTGAATAACACAGACTTATTTAATTTGCCTTCAAAAACATTTATGATGTGAAACATCCAGATAACTTCAGAAACACATCATGCACAGATCTGATACCTGACTAAAAACTCTAAAATTAATTAGGACACGATGGGTAAGCTTTAAATTTCTAGTTTTATCAAATGACACTTGCTGAGCAGTCTTTACCTTCAAAAAGAAGCTTTCATCTTCCTCTCATGTTCTCCTTCTTACATCTTTCTCTCAGTGCAGCAGATAACTTATGATTACAGGGGGATTGTTCACAGGTGGATAAAAGTACCAAAATTGGCACATATACTCTTTTATGATTTTCTTTTTTTTTTGATGAAGCCCATTAGCCATTTGAAAACTCAAGATTGTGGCCATTTTTAAGATGGCAGTTGACAAAGGTAAGAAAATATATATTTTTTAGATAAAGTAAACCAGACTTTCTGAATGATCTCAGCGTCAAATCATACACGTTCAACCACGTAGAAGTTGACTGTAGAAGCTTGAAGTTACCGACAGGTTTTTGTTTTACTTATCTGCAAACAGCGGTGTAGGCTATAGTAGTACAGACCCTCACACTCCTTACTTGTTACCAGTGTTGGTCAAGTTACTTGAAAAAAGTAATCAGTAACTAATTACTGATTACTTGACCAAAAAAGTAATCCAGTTACTTTACTGATTACTTATTTTCAAAAGTAATTAATTACTTAGTTACTTAGTTACTTTTTAAAAACACGATTTACAACCTGAATAGGTGATAAAGCGATAGATCTTTCAGCCCAATTCTACTTTTTCTAAATGTAATCAAATGGAAAAGTCTCCTTTTAAAACTTGTTTTATTAGTTTTAATCTTTTAACTTTATGCATCAAGCAAAAATTTAATTATATGCAACATTCTCTGACTGGAAGAAATTTGTTTAATATTTAAACCTATTTTCTGCACATTCCAGCACATAAAATATTTTTTTGTGTGTGTTTACACTCAGTCTTTCAAATAGATGCAAGTAAAACACAGCAGAAAATAAATAAAGTCAAAGACTAGCGGTCCTTTTGCTCTATTTTCACCTGTAAAGCAGGAGTAGGGTAAGCGGAGGTTTACCCTGGTGCAGGTTTGCCGCAGCGGTCAGTGGAAGAATCCGCGAGTTTCTCTGTGAATTTCCCATTACGTGGTAGCGCACTCGGTGCTTGCTTGGAAGTTTAGGGGTTTTTTTTCGCTGTAAAAAGAAGTTTTCTTCCCACGCACAACGGATGCTAATGTTTTTGTCACTTTTTATGGAATCAAACTCAAAGTAAGGTCAGTACTTCCACGCTTTAAACGCTGCACGCTCATATTCTCTCCCGCACTCGATATATGATCCATTGTTGATCTGCACACAGCTGTTGTCACAAATGTCGCACTCACTTACGTCACTGTCATGAGACATTCTCGCAAAAAAAATCACGGTTTTAGTAACGCAGTAACGCAGCGTTCCTACGGGAAAGTAACGGTAATCTAATTACCGTTTTTGCAATAGTAATCCCTTACTTTACGCGTTACTTGAAAAAAGTAATCGGATTACAGTAACGCGTTACAAGTAACGCGTTACTGCCCATCTCTGCTTGTTACGCATTTCAAACCAACGATCCCTAAAAATGTAATTGTTATTATGGTGGCTTGGGATATTGAGCCACAGTGTCCTTGGGCAAGATACTGACACCAGTGTACCCCTTACACATCTATCTGGCTGTGCATGTGTATTAAAAGTATCTATGTGCAGCTTGCAGTGCAAAAAAAATGCTTTGCTAAGAGTAAAACAAAATGCTGTATACATTCCTTTTACTATGGTCTAATACTGTGTTTGTTAGCTCAATGATTCTAAACTGTCATTGATCATTATTTTGACACAAACAATCTCTATTTTTTTAACTTTATTATAGTGAAAAGCATATAAATCAAGAGTAAAACTGCAGAATGTATCTGCACTGGTTGAAATAGCCAATGGGATTTTACTTCCTTGAAAAATACAGCCACCGTACCTTTAGCTAGCAGACAAACCAGCTGTGTCCCAATTCATAGACAGCATCCTTCAAAGGCCGCATTTGAAGTCCGATTCCGTCACAGCGACGCGACGAAGGCTGTCCCAATTCGAAGGCTGCTTCTAATGCGGCCGACAAATGCGTCCTTCATTTCCCCGAATTTGAAGGATGGGTCGGGTGTTTCCTTCGTAGCCCACCATATCCCAGAATTCATAGCGCGGCCCAGCCAGTTCCAGTTTCCAACAATGGCAGCAGCTACATAGTTTTAATATTACTCTTATTAATCTTTCTGGGTCACAAAATAAACTTTTAAGATATTTTCAGGCGAGAATGTAGCTGTGTAAGCTTCAAATATCTGCTCGGTCTATCAAGACATCACATATTTGCAAAATTTGCTCCGACGTTTTTGGAGACGTCTGTTACCCACCAACTCGAAGCTGACCGAGAGGTCAAGGCTCACTAGAGCCGGCGAGAACACAGAACTCCCGGCACATCGTTTTCAAACCCCCTGCGATCTTTCACTACTCAGGTTAAACATGATATATAAGTCACTAAGATAACTTAAAAATGTTATTGTTTGGCTTTTTTCAGTGTTTTATTTGTTCCTGAGTAAATCAGTTTGGTTGAGATCAAAGTTATAGTTTTCACACAGCTGAATAAACGTCACACAGAAAACTGAGTGTGAGATGGTCGAGAATTTACGCCCATGTCCTGTTATATATTAGCGAGCAAGGAGCAGACGACTGAGTTTATTGAACTCCACAGAGTCCACACTGGTGACACAAATCTGAAGGGTGGACTGTCCCATTTCACAGCCGCTCACTTCTGGCCTTCTCGGTCTTCGAAAGACCCGGCCCACGTACACCGCGAAGGCCGGGTCCTCCGAAGTATGCGGCCTAGGAATTGGGACACAGCTACTGTGTCAGAAAGCACAGTAACAGTTTGTATGTTAGGATGTGCTGCGGGAGTAAGCGGGCGATGGGACGGGATTGTTTTCTTATTACTGAGCAAACACCTTTGTGCTGTCACCAGAAGCAATCCAGACTACAGGACAGAAAATAGACTAATGTGACAATAACATGCATTAACGTTAGCGATCAGATGCAAATGTTCATTAATTCGAGGCTTTGGATCGTTGTTCAGCTCCTCAGCTCCTGCCTACGCTCACTCCAGTTATGTAGCGCTAGCTGAAGTACTGCAAATGCAACTTTACATCTGAACCATGAACAGGGATAAGACCAGAAAAAAATGGGTACAGGTGGGATCATGGGGGAACTTGAATGCTTGAGAGTGTTTTACATGAAGTTACTCGCTTTAACAGTGCCATTTCTAATATACATGTTTAGTAGTACACATCAATTTTTTATCAATACATTTATCAGTGTATGAATTTAAATAGAGAAACTCTCTTCACTGCATCCTTTTCAGTGATTTTCACATGAAGCGAATGAAGACTGGTAACATACATTTTTGTGACACACTACGAAATAACAAACTGTTCTGTTCCAGCTTTCTTTTTGTTTCTTTTGTTACAGGGCATTTGGTTCTGTTGGGAGTTGACAAGCAAGGATTTACCACAAACACTGACAATAGACATTGTGGACTCGACGAGGACTGGAAGAAAGACAAAGTAATTGCTGCTGTAAACTACTTTCACAGCAGCCACAAAGTTGCTACATTAAAGTCTGAAGATGAGGAAATAACAGATGTTTTCTGAAGATTTTGTCACATCGAATAATAAAAAAAGAAGAGGCAAACATCATGGAGTAGAAGGAAGGAAATGGAACAATTTAATTTTATTATTGAACAACAACTATGTTCTCAATGAACCCAAAAAACTCATTAATATCAAAGCTGAATGTTTTTGGAAGTAGTTTTTAGTTTGTTTTTAGTTTTAGCTATTTTAGGGGGATATCTGTGTGTGCAGGTGACTATTACTGTGCATAATTATTAGGCAACTTAGCAAAAAACAAATATATACCCATTTCGATTATTTATTTTTACCAGTGAAACCAATATAACATCTCCACATTCACAAATATACATTTCTGACATTCAAAAACAAAACAAAAACAAATCAGCGACCAATATAGCCACCTTTCTTTGCAAGGACACTCAAAAGCCTGCCATCCATGGATTCTGTCAGTGTTTTGATCTGTTCACCATCAACATTGCGTGCAGCAGCAACCACAGCCTCCCAGACACTGTTCAGAGAGGTGTACTGTTTTCCCTCCTTGTAAATCTCACATTTGATGATGGACCACAGGTTCTCAATGGGGTTCAGATCAGGTGAACAAGGAGGCCATGTCATTAGTTTTTCTTCTTTTATACCCTTTCTTGCCAGCCACGCTGTGGAGTACTTGGACGCGTGTGATGGAGCATTGTCCTGCATGAAAATCATGTTTTTCTTGAAGGATGCAGACTTCTTCCTGTACCACTGCTTGAAGAAGGTGTCTTCCAGAAACTGGCAGTAGGACTGGGAGTTGAGCTTGACTCCATCCTCAACCCGAAAAGGCCCCACAAGCTCATCTTTGATGATACCAGCCCAAACCAGTACTCCACCTCCACCTTGCTGGCGTCTGAGTCGGACTGGAGCTCTCTGCCCTTTACCAATCCAGCCACGGGCCCATCCATCTGGCCCATCAAGACTCACTCTCATGTCATCAGTCCATAAAACCTTAGAAAAACCAGTCTTGAGATATTTCTTGGCCCAGTCTTGACGTTTCAGCTTGTGTGTCTTGTTCAGTGGTGGTCGTCTTTCAGCCTTTCTTACCTTGGCCATGTCTCTGAGTATTGCACGCCTTGTGCTTTTGGGCACTCCAGTGATGTTGCAGCTCTGAAATATGGCCAAACTGGTGGCAAGTGGCATCTTGGCAGCTGCACGCTTGACTTTTCTCAGTTCATGGGCAGTTATTTTGCGCCTTGGTTTTTCCACACGCTTCTTGCGACCCTGTTGACTATTTTGGGGTGACCATGGCTCAGGGGGTTGGGAAGCGTATCTGTAACCGGAAGGTCGCCGGTTCGATCCCCGGGCTCTCTGTCCTGGTCGTTGTGTCCTTGGGCAAGACACTTTACCCTACCGCCTACTGGTGTTGGCCAGAGGGGCTGATGGCGCAATATGGCAGCCTCGCTTCTGTCAGTCTGCCCCAGGGCAGCTGTGGCTACAACTGTAGCTGCCTCCACCAGTGTGTGAATGTGAGAGTGAATGAATAGTGGCATTGTAAAGCGCTTTGGGTGCCTTGAAAAGCGCTATATAAATCCAATCCATTATTATTATTATTATTATTATTTGAATGAAACGCTTGATTGTTCGATGATCACGCTTCAGAAGCTTTGCAATTTTGAGACTGCTGCATCCCTCTGCAAGATATCTCACTATTTTTGACTTTTCTGAGCCTGTCAAGTCCTTCTTTTGACCCATTTTGCCAAAGGAAAGGACGTTGCCTAATAATTATGCACACCTGATATAGGGTGTTGATGTCATTAGACCACACCCCTTCTCATTACGGAGATGCACATCACCTAATATGCTTAATTGGTAGTAGGCTTTCGAGCCTATACAGCTTGGAGTAAGACAACATGCATGAAGAGGATGATGTGGACAAAATACTCATTTGCCTAATAATTCTGCACTCCCTGTACAGGGAATACAGTAGTCTGAAAAAGAAATATTCCGTGAGCAGCGGTTTTCTGGGGGGGGGGGGAATTCATTGTTGATGTCAAAGATCAGAAGAGAATCACCAGACTGCTTCAAGCTGGTAGGAAGGCAACAGTAACTCAAATAAGCGCTCATTACAGCCGCAGTAAGCAGAGCAATGTTGATACACAATACATCAAATTTTGCTACATCAGCAGAGGACCACAACGGGCGCCACTCCTGTCAGAAACAGACTGAGGCTACAGTCCATACCTGCTCTGCAAAATTAACAGAGGACTGGAGAAAGATGTTGCCTGGTCTGATGAATCTCGGTTTCTGCTGTAACATTTGGATGGTAGGGTGTAATAGTGGGTGGGATAGCTTCCTGGCACACATTGTGATGTGATGGAAGAGGAGATTCCTATCTTGGATGTGCACCTGACAGATGTGCAGTAAGCTATCGTGTCGTAATGGGCCAAAAAGTTCCCAGGACTGATTCCATGCCACAAAGAAGTCTGGTACTAGCAAGAGGGATCTAACAAAGTGGTTGGTGTGTATGTTAATGTGAGACACTTTTGAGGTTCTGGATTATTTTCCTTCGAACTTGCAGAAAAAATGGAGCAAAAATGCACATTTTGGTGTTAATTTTACTCCACTCTCTCTGTTGGAAATGTGTTTGCATATGTAAATGTAACAAACTTGTAATGACACATACTGCACAGTAATACACACTAAAACTTCAGTTTTACTTGCATTCACTTGTCTTGTCTTTAAAAATTTGGCTTATTTGTGTTTGAACTGGGATAAATGATGTGCGTGTATAAATATAGCATTTTAATTTCCTCGGGTGTGTAAATAATTAACTGCAGTTATTACATTTACAGCTGATTTAAAATTCCTGTGTACTGTAATTGCATTCGTTGCCTGTGCAGCTTAATGTCACTGCTGCGTCTGAAAAAATAGAAACTGAGAAACTTAACAAAGATAAAAACCTTTCATACCTCTGAGAACTGTCACATTGTTGTTTCTATTTTAAAAAAAAACTCACGGCGGAGCACAGAAGTAATGACCTTCCATTTATTTAATCATGAGCTTAAAAAATTGAGTGTTTATAGCAGTCATTTACCATTTGATATGATGGGACTCAGATCACAATACCTGATTTAATTTCCTTTTATTTCCTCCTTTGTTTCTGAATCGCATAGATGGGAATATTATTAATGTGTCAACATTACTGAGGTATCTGAAGCCAGCCTTGTATTTAGACACACACTTACACACACAGAAATACACAAACAAGAGGCTCTCTCTGATCTACTCGAGTTTGCTCCAGCAGGCTACAACCAGCTGTACCTCCTGAAGATCATTTCACAGTTTCAAACGCTGCACTGTAAATGGGACCAAGTTCATTTCCTGTTGCTGGGTTTGATATTTGCTGTTTTCTTGCAATGACATTTCAGCGAAACGCTCGCCAGCAGTGTTGTGACTGATCACAGTCAACACTCATTCAAATCCCCCCCCCCCCCCCCCCCTTTAATCACAGTTCTATTCACGTTGTTTTAAAAGTACTGCAGGGTCACTACACTTTTCAAAAAAATTTGCACTGTTCCCCTAATTTCATACTATTTTTTTCCTTTTTGCCCTTGTATGAGCATGATTGGCAAGCAATTTTAATTTGATCATTCCAGCAGAACCGCTTTCACACAGAGACTTTGCCACTTTCCACCTGTGCATCCTCAGGGAGCCTTTGTGAAGACAGCCAATTTATCAGATAATAAAATAATGATAGTGGTAATTAGAGTCATTCTCTTGATCATGACCCGTGCACCTTGAATGCCGATTACCATGTAAACACAATCTCTGTGTGATTTTCCAGGTCGATAGCTATGTGCCAAAATCAGAACGACAAACGTGTATCCCAAGGTCTAATGAAATAATAACTTTAGCAGCTCAACCGTAGTCAAGTTTTACTTCTCCCATTTGCGCTGCAGCACCATTAAAAACAACTCGTCTGCCTGCTACGAAACATTAGCCATCAATTATATTGTAATTAAGCAATATCTAAGCTTTGGCACCTACAGCCATATTACAAATTCTCCACAGCTGGATGATTTCAGTGCATTGAAAAGCAAAATGCAAATTAGCTTTCAATTTGGGGAGCGGATGCAGGCTAATTGAGTTGACCTTAAAATGGTATTTTATTAAGAAAAAAATAGAAAAATGTAAACCAGAATGTTAAGCAGTGGTTTTTGGAGGTTAGTGAGGAGCATTTTCTAAATGTGAGCCTTCAATTCACCTCCACCTCCAGCTTCTCCAATCCAGTCGTGGCACAGGCATTTTTTTTTCAACCCATTTGACGGCAAATAAACAACACGAGTAGAATAAATCGCACATAATATTTGTTGCACTGTCAGCTTTTGATTGTGTCTTATAGCGCTGCCCTAATGACTGGAAAATATCTGAACAATTTCTGTATGCAATTGCACATTTGCACAACACATACTTCAAGCGGTGTACGTGTTATAAAAGCTGACAGCAGGCTCACCGATACCACAGCCAGCGTGAGGAGTTGGGTTACCACCGCTGGCTGATGAAAAATAACGCCGCGCCCTTAAATGGCAGCGGAAGCTCCTCGCCTACAGCTCACGCAGGTGCGAGCATGCATGGTCCCACACTGAGCTGCACCGCATTAGCTCGGCTGTTTATGCATTTAATGCCAGCTACGGCTATATGTGCAGCAGGTCGTGAATCACTCAAAGGACTTTTGGGTGGTATAAATCATTTATATTGTTAAGCTTTGGAGCGGAAACAGTCATTCATCCCCAGTTCAAGGAGAATCAGGCAGCTTAAGACACTTGTCAATGACGTGTTTGGAGAGAGTTCATAACAGCCTGTCAAGCTGAGAATAGATGCACGCCATGTACCAGGACGGCACTAAAACCAACATCCTCTTGCTTATCTGTGCCATAAAAGGATGCACACACACACAGACGTAATGGATGGAGATTGCGCCAGCACCCTGTCCTCCGCCCTGCAGCAGCCATTGTAAATTATCACCTGTCATATCTGTGACATTTCAGCAAAGACACTTGATGCGGTGATGCCGGAGATATGAACTTTGGAGGAGGCAGAGGGCTCTGGGGGGATTTTACATCGGCGGATGCTGTGCTAGCATCTTATATTTCAGCGTTATCAGGGCATCTTAAGAAGAAAGATCAAAACATGAAACAGTGGCAGTATGTTCCCTGAACAGAGATCAAAGAAAGGATAGCTTAAGCTGTAATTCACCGTGCGTAATCTGCATCGGGCAAGATGTGCTTGTTGAAAAGTGCTCTTAGTTTTGTGAGACATGAGCGTTATTAACTCTGCGCACAGGCACTAAAGCTATCCATATGTCCAGGTGGAAAGTTAAAAGAGAAGCATATTCATGCAGGTCTTACATGAAAGTCACAAAGTAATTAGATGATTCTTTATCTTTGAACATATGCCAGAGGCAAGACGAGAAAAAAGTCTCAGTTCCGACGCCCAGTAATGAGAAACACCTGTAATTACCTGGAAATGTCAAGTTACGTGTCAAAATGAGATAGTTCATGTGTAGGAGACAGCAGAGAGTCTCAGCTGGTATAAAAGCTCATGTCTGGAGGTAAACAGCATGATGAGTCACTTTGTATTGCAGGTTGCTTCTCTAATCGCCTTGTTTTTCTGTTGAAGTTTCTCCTGAGGGAGAGCTGGTCGAGTTCTGAGATGGAAACGACAGAAGGAGGAGGACACACTATTCCCACGTGGGATTGTTTTTGTGTCTGTAAAGGTAGCAGGAAACCTTTCAGCTTCACGCGGTTGCACAGGATCATATGCTGCCCACGAAATGCCAGTTAGCATTCTAAAGAAAGAATTCAGCTTTAACAAAGAGAAACACAGCTGAGGCCATGTGTGGTCTTTGTGTTTGAAAAAACACACAAAAAAAAAGATGGCTTCGTGATGAAATGGGATCTTTAGGGCTACACTCGCAGCAGTGTTTGAAAAACAGCTGCAAACTGTCCTCAAACTTCAAGTTCACTCATTTCAGATGTTATCAGCACCATCATCGCTTGTATGTATCACAGTATTCAGTGATGGGCATTTCACCGTGCTCAAAGAAAGTGAAAGGCTCACAGAGGTCTGCATTATTAGGCTGAAGTGGTGGTGGAGCACAAATACACGTCAATTATAACTGATAGACATGAATGTGAGAGCACTCTTTTTGATTAGCTTGTTTTTCTTTGTCTTCACGCAGTTTGGTTGACATTTTGTAATGACACAGTGATACACTGTTCTCACACATGCTATCGATTTCCTTCGGGATTAATAAAGTATTCTGATTCTGATTGATTCTGATTTGTTAAGATCTCAGTCACACAGGTTTTTAGGGAGAAATGTGTATTCCTCTACTGGATGGAGAGTGGTTGCTGGAGGTTTCTGGCAGTCATTATGTGGAGTAGATCACAAAGACGTTTGCAATGCTGTGGAAAAGTATTTGATCTAAAGAAACTCAAGAAAAGCTGAGAAACAAAGTCAGTGACATCTGTCAGTCAGGAAATGGAACCAAAGCCATTTCTAACGCTTTGGACTCTAGTGAGAGCCATATTAGAGCCATTACACCTTCCCAGGAGGCACCGACTTATCAAAATTACTCCAAGAGCACATCGACGATTCATCCAGGAGGTCACAAAAGAACTCAGAACAACATATAAAGAATTGCAGGCCTCATCCGCCAAAGCTAAGGTCAGAGTTCATGATTCAACAATAAGAAAGAGACTGAGCATGGAGTGGCCTAGTCAAAGTCCTGATTTAAATACACTGGAGATGCTTTGGCATGACCTACACAGGACGTTCATGCTCAAAAGTCCTCCAATGTGGCCGAGTTAAAAATACTCTGTAAGAAGAGTGACAATAGTTCCTCCACGGTGACGTGAAAGACTCATTGCATGTTATCACAAATGCTTGATTGCAGGTCTTGCTGCCAAGGGTGGCACAAGCAGTTATTAAATTCAAGTGCAATTATTTTATCACACGAGGCAGGTAGATTTGGAAAGGTTATTTTTTCCATTCATAAATAAAATCATCATTTAAAAACAGCATTTTGTGTTTTGTCAGGTTCTCTTTGTCTAATATTCTAGTTTGTTTGATGACCTGAAACATGTAAGTGTGCCAGAAATAAGAACTTAGAAAGGGGACAAATACTTTTTCACAGCACTGAACGTTGTGATTCCTTCGGTCATTAGCAGATTGCCAAAGTCACCCGTAGTTTGCAGATGTTTGCAGTACAGTTTCAACCAACATGCTTCATGAGGTCCAACTTTTACTTTGAAAGCTTCTCTTTCTGTGTTCTGATTTCTACAGTTTCACTACCACTGAGCAAACAGTTGGCAAGCTGGTGTTTTCTGGTGTGAGTGAGGCCTAACACGGCGATTTTCACAGAGGCAACTGGAAGTGAGGAAAGGGATGACTTATGTGCTCTGGAGCAGATAGCGATCACACCACATCCTTATCATGGCCCAGCTGAACCATCCCCAGCACTAACTCTTCAAGGACGCCACAGTATGTTTAACTCCACACAGGCATGGCACACATCAGTGACGCTAGCCAACCCAACTAGACTTTGGGGGTCACAGGCACTCAGCCATGATATGGATCACCTAGTGTGAGTCATCCTTCATATCCTTCTTTTATTAAATGTTTTTTCTCAATATTTGCAATGTCACGAGGACAACTCTTATGTTGAGAGATGTATTTGTGCTGTTTCTCTGATAAAAAGCAGGTTTGTTCAGATAAAGCGTCTTTACCAAAATGAAGCAAAGTTCTCAAGGCCACTCTGTCCAGTAATTGATATTTACCTATTTTTGACATAAATGAAACACCTTAAAATAAAACAAAGATCCACAATTAATTATGACATTGTTGTTGAGCAATGTGGACGTCAGCTGCTGTTAGGTCAAGTCAATGTTACTTGCAGAGTCTAATATTTATATTTAGAGCAGTGTTTGCACTTAGACCTGCAAGAAACTTGAGGAAGAGAAGAGGCAGCTACCACTCTGGGTTTGTCATTTTGCGTTCGTAAACAGTGACAGGTGATTGGAATAAAAAGTCATGCCCACATAGGCTTCGACACTCCACACGCTGAAAGACAGATCCTTGGCCCTGGCAGACATGCAATTAGTGATTTATGTACAGAATAAAGCAGAACAGCACAATTAAAAGATGGAAGCATGGTGGAGTATCATGATACAGCTGGTTTCTGCACTTAGGGGTTGACAAAATGTGAATGAAATTGTAATGAAAAGGCCCGTGGTACTTGTGCAGCATAATAGCTGTGAAAAAATGAACCAGCTGCCAGATGACACAATACCAGTTTTGACTCGTTTTTGGGAAACACACTTAATGTGAGCAGCACACTGAGAAGATTGCACATCTGCATATCTCAAACATTTATAAGCCACCCATGTGTTTTTTTCCCCCCTTTCTTTGTTTTGCCACTTTGAGCTATTATTCCCCCTTTAATAGCACGCCATTTATTTGGGTGCCATTTTCTTGTATAGAGAGGTGCCTAGTTAACAAAAGGAGAAGAAAAGCCATTTAAATGGATGGCTTTCTAATCAACGGGAAGCTAAAATGCGCAGAGACATTAGTTGTTCTTCCTAACCCTCTTAATCACACACACACACACAACAAACACAATTATCAGCATCACTTCCCTGTGAGCCTGGCTTGGTCAGTGTTCTTTGATATCTGAAGTCTGAACTTGCTTTTGCTTTCATTTAAAGTAAGACATCGACACAAAGGGCTGTGGGGACGTGGACCAGCTCAGTTTGATCCTTGTTAGAATCTGTCTCCTATGTTTACTTCTATTTGTCTTTCTAAAATACAGTTTCTGTGGTTGTTTTGTTTTTGCCATGTTGCTGTTTCGGAGAGAGCGGGGAAAAAATCGTGGCAGGGAAACTTGTGTTATCTCAGCAGGACATCGTGCAGCGAGCTCCCTCTCGGTCGTATTTTTTCTCACTCCAATATGCTCGGTAGATTGCACTTAGCTCATCTTAATTTCGAAATGTGGATGCTCGCGGAAGACTGTATATATCTCGGAGACAGAGTGAGGGTGGTGTTTTATTATTTTTAAATCTTAGGTGTTTATGAGAGATTATACATCAATGTCAGAAAAATCTGTTGCAGCATATTGCTGGGAGCTGTTGCCAAATGAATGCTTCCATTTCCTTAACAGACTCTCTGTGGGGAGCGTACGAGGGTACACTCCAGACTTAAAGATATTATATATGAACATATAACAATTTGGAGACCAAATGGGGCTCTTGCAGCGCTCTTACAATTCAGGATGACATTATATGATGCACAGAAGTGTGTGTGTGTGTGTGTGTGTGTGTGTGTGTGTGTGTGTGTGTGTGTGTGTGTGTGTGTGTGTGTGTGTGCATGAAATGCCAGGACTCATCTAATGACTTCCTCTCATGAGCTGCCAGTTTGTGGGAGATGTGTTACAGTATTGACATTTCTGAAGCTATTCAGTGAAGTCCAACTGTTAGCTGCTGAAGACCAAAACAAGATCTGATTAGCGATGCCTCTGCAGGGATGCTGTTGTGTGCAGCGGTACAGTTGTCCTGACAGCAAGGTATCAGCCGGAGTCAAGCATTTGAAAAAAACAAGAAACTTAAGAGAGGGACAAGCGAAGCAACTGAGCTGCACTCGAGGACAGCCAACAGTTCTGCCGATCCCTTGACAGCTGTATTAGTGCTAATGACAGGCTGTGTTACTCTATGGCACGGATGCACCTGAGCTGGAGGACAGAATAACTACTGACCAGTGTAAAGGCATCAGGGTGTACAATGAAGGCCTTTCATGTGTAAAATATACAGTAAAAATACATCCAGTACAGAAGAATGCTCAATAAAATTGAGCCTGACCCCCTCCCTCTGTGACCGCATCACCACTTCTTAACAAGTGGACCAGCGCTCGACCTCTCTCCTCAGAGTTACTCATCATAAACTTCTCACGATTGTGTGCTGAGCCCTTTGCTCTACAGGCTTTTTTTATCCATGACTATATCACCTCCTGTTAGAGAAACCCCATCACTGAGTCTGCTGATAATACGACTGCCACAGTCCCGATAATGAGTGGTCATGAGACTGAACAAGACGCAGGTGGTAAGGCTGGAGGTGAAAACCCGTCCTGAATATCAGCAAATTCAAGGAGATGGTTGTGGACCTGGGGAGAACGGGAACATCATTGACTGCACTGGTTTTTGTACACAGGTATGAGGTTTAGCAGGTGACTCCTTTAGAATACATGAAGGTTTAGATCAATGACAACCTGAAACACCGGCTGAAAAAGTAAGAAACCAGTGAGCAGCCCCTTAAAAATGATGCCTCTTCACTAACTGACCGAACTCTCAAAACAGCCTGACTTTGTGATAGTCTGATAGTCATGCTCAATGACAGCAAAAACCATATTTCTCTATACTTTGGCCAATACTGATATCTCATGTGTTTAACATGATTACTTGTGAACTTTAGAAATTCGTGCATTTATTGAACTTTTGCAGAGACCAGAGGATCTCTTCACCTGTGAAGCCTGTTTTTGATTGTGATCAGCTTTGAAGGATCAGCCGATTAGAATCTTTTTTTTTGGTGAGAGACTGTGGCACAGGAAGTAGAGCAGGGCATCTACTAACTGTCAGGTTGGTGACTTGATCCTTGGCTGCATCTTTTCATGCCAAAGTAATCCTTGGGCAAGATACTGAAGCCCGAGCTTCTCCTGATGCATTGCCTGGAGTGTAAATGTGTGTGAATGCTAATAGAAAGCACTTGGATGTGCTCCTATGAATATACATGTGTCAGTGAGACATATTGAATAAAGTGCTCAAGTGGAATAGAAAAACACTATACAAGAACCTGTCTGTAACATCCTGAGACCCGCTAGCTGGTCTGGATACAAAACAGTGGACCAGCGTTTGGGTTCGAGAGGTCGGCACTAAAGTATGTGTGATTAAAATGAAATAGCTTTGACAGAGTTTGTACTCTCACTAGATTTGATGATACTGGAACAACTTAAAATGTTCCTTTGACTGTATGTTGAAATGAAACATTATCATCATTATTGTTCTGTGAGTACCTTACCCCGGGGTAGAAAACAACGCCTCGGCCACTTTTATTTTTACTTGTAACCACTTTTAAAGATACAAAAGTCGCTTTTCTCACTGTGATGGACGGAGTTGAAAAGCAGGAGTCGAGGGTTTTCCTTTAACCTAAAAAGTTAGATTTACAAAAACGATGAAGTTGAGCTCAAAGAACCAAAACTGAACTCAGGCAAAGAAATGTGGACAAACCAACTAACTGCCTGCCCAAACAAACATAACTGACCCAAACAGGAAATGACACACAAGAGTATATATAATGGCTGATCAGACCAGTATGACACAACAGGGGTAACTAAACACAGCACAATCATGAACCACGAAAAAGGACGCAGTTTGTTAGTAAACTAAACACCAAAGAAGAAAATCAGAAAACTCTAAACTCTGAATTTAAACATTTAGTTTAATTCTCCCCCTTCCAGCAGGACGTGGTGGTGCGGTCCAATCAGCCCCTCTATCTAAGTGCTCTAACCCCGGCTGACGGCTTTTGTCCAGCAACTCTGGCAGCAGGTAAGGAACTGGTAAAAGAAACAAGGATTAGTCACAAACCAAAAATAACAAATGAATTGGTATAAATAGGTAAGCTAAATGTGTATGTTTACAAATAGAATAAATTTATCTAAACCAGTCAAACTTGTTGCAAACTAAAGTGTGTTTTTGTGTTTAGATAAATGAATAAATTAAAGTACATAAGAGTTACTGACTTAGAGTGTGGCCATGGCTTTGGCCATCACATTCACTCTGCTTCTTTTTGCAAACGTAATTTTCAGCTCTCTCCTGTCGCGAGTGTGGCGCTGTGTTTCTGAGAGGCGGGTCAAGTTTCCTCCCTCCAACTGGATTCAAGTAAAGCCGTGGTAGTTTTTAAATAAACCTAAATACATAAATTAACCAAATAACCTAGGTTTTAATCTAAATGACATATATAAAGATTAAAGAAAGCACAATAAAATAATATATGGTGCTGTGGTTCTACTGGTCCACCAGTCCATTGACAAGAATTCAACGTGATTTATTAAGTTACAGTATTCGGCTAAGCTGTTTGATGATTAGACTCTGCAGAAACCCAGTGTTGTTAAGAAGTAGGACAGGATGTCTCAGAGTCTAGATGCTGGTGGTGGTGAAGATGAAGAGGCAGACATGGGGATGATGGGTTACATGAGTGAGAGTCTAAAGGGCAGAATGATAGAAAATCACTGACATTAAAGCACACAGAGTGGAGGCTGATTGGCTTAGGTGGGCAAGAAGATGATTGGACTAGATCAGTGACTCAGCTTTGACTCTGACAGCGTGGGAAAGTGAAAGAAGGCAGATGAGTGATTAGATTTTTCTCATTGAACTGCATATAAACTTAATAGATGTGAGGTTTGCCACAGACAAACTGTCTGTTTGTAGAATCTTACTTCCCGACAGGTGAGTTTACCTGTTCCCAAAAAGAAAGCTATTGTGGACGTTGACAGAGGACCAACTCGTCCGTCTCTTAAACGTGAAGTAGTCTGAAGAAGAATGAGCTCTGCTGCCTCTGCACTGTGGAGCAGATGTGCTGTGGTCCATGATGGAAAGTGGTTTGTTCCCTGACCTCTTGTTCCTCAGTACTTCCAGATTCTGGCTAAAGATGGTTCCAGATTTGTGCATTAGTTTGCTGACCCTGCTGGCATCTCTGGCACTGATGCTGGCCTCCAGCAGACAACAACAAAGTAAATGGCACTCGCTACCACAGCCTGGCAAGGACTCCAGCATCTTGCTGCACATGTTGAAGGATCTGAGCATCCTCACAAAGTACAGCCTGCTCAGCCCCTTCTCGTGCACAGCATCTCTGTTGGTACTCCACTTCAGTCTCTCATTCAAGTGAACACCCCAGTACCAGCCACTAACTAACTGCCCACTGTTTCGACCTCCTCAGCCAAGATGTTAATAAGCTTAGTGGCAGTTTTTCCCTCCAGATTCAGCAGGAGCTGATTTCTGCGAGAACACTCTCAGCGATTTAACGTGAGTACGTTATTTTACATCCTCATGATATAAAGAGTTTATCAAAAAGGATGATCTGATTTCAAAAAGCTAGTTTTTAAAGTGATTGACATTGATACTTGTGCTAAATTAAAAATACATGGCTGAACATAAAGTTTTAGATACAAAAGGTTGCAAGTGTTCAATGTAACTTACAAGATTGCAGCCCATTTCCAGTTTGCTTGGATGTGGTTTTATTATATCAAATAGTCCCTGTGAATGGACTCACAACCTCATTCCATAGCAAGATGATACTCACAGCTTCTCTTCCACCACATAACCAAGACTGTAATTTGAACAATAACTTGACTTAAATGAATAGCTGGCGGTTGTGGTTTCTGAGCTGCATCACTGGTATCATTCTCCTCAACTGGCCTCACCATCAGTGTTGTGGAGCGGCACTTAGCCTGCAGGTCCTCCTCAAAAAAGTGGAGTGGAGCTCGTTAGCAGCTGACAGATACTTTTTATCACCTCAGCACAAAATAATGCAAATACCTCCCAGTGTGTAATGGCTGTCCTGTCTGTTGTCAGGCAGCTGTGGGCCAAGGAGTGAGCTGGAGACTGAAAAAGAGGACTGCAACAGGGAAATGTGGTAACGTGTTAACACTTACAAGTAACCAAATAACTTATTACTAGAAGTACTGAGCTTTTAACACATTACACCCAAGACTGACTGCAAGACTGAAAGCAGCACAATGTTCATTTTATTTGGATTATTTTCTTCTCGTATTCAGAAGCCAAAATCTTAATTGAAAAAAAACCTAACGCTTAGCAAACCCCGCAGTGTGGTGTGGACAAACACTGCCAAACCTGTAATAGTTGCAAGGAATTGTCCGTGGCCCTCCTCCAAACTATGAGCAGTTTCTTTGTGTTCATGCGGTTAAGCAAGTGGTGTCAAAGTGTGAGGACAAACGGTAAAAGACTACAGGACGGTTTTTATCTGCAGGCTACGATTTTCAGTATAACACTCCTGCCCTTACACCCTCCACATCATCTCCATCTAACTGTTGCTCACATTAGCCCTCGCTAAAGACCCCCAGTGCTGCACACACTTCACTGTAAAGTCACTCAGCTAGCTTACCTTTGCTGCTCATGACATGTTCCACTTCCTTACCATACAGTACCTGAAGTATATTATGTACAAAACAATATTAACTGATTGGTCTGTGACTTTGACGACATTAATCTGTTAGACTTAAACCAAACTTGCGACATTAATTTTTTTGCAAATGAACTTTGAACAATCTATTTTATTTTTCTATCGTTGCTTTTAAGGAAGCACCACACAGAACATACAGGAGCTGCTCAGCCATGGAAACACATGCCACGAAGCTCCCAGCATGCAGTTTTTGCGCTGATGTTAATGCCAGAGGTGGTTTGGATCTCAGCTGTTAGAGTGTTGATGACCTTTACACCCTATGCGCCTCAGCATTTGGCAACCTCGCTCTGTAACATACGTGGTCTGCAGCTTTCTGCAGTTCCTGAATGCATTCACTTTACAGAAACAACACTTAAAGTTGATCTCTGACGCGGAGGGAATAATTTTCACAAACTGACTTGTTGCAAAGGCAGCACGCTATCACAGAGCCTCGCTTGAATTCTGTGAGTTCTTTGGAACGACTCATTCTTGGGCACGGACCGCATTGTGCTGACATTTTTTGTGACTTTGTAACTAATGAATTTCAATATGCATCACCATGGCAACAAAAAGAAACCCTTTAAAAGAAGTGGCAACAAATGTCTTTTAACCGAAACCATGATCTTTTCCCAGTAGTATTTAAAGCCTAAACCATTTCAAAGTTATTTTCAATGGATAAACATAATAAAGGATTTAATAAAGTTTTAAAAAATGATCCACGTAAACTATGAACACCATGTATGACTTGAACTTTGGCCTCTGTTATTCCAACCTCCAAATGTTAAGGGCTTTTTTTATCCTATAAAAGTGGAAAATATTGATTTTGCATACAAGGACACACATCACCACATGAGGCCAGACAGATTCGCAGCTCTTAGCTTTCACAAACTGTGCTGAACATAGCCACACTTGACCTGTTCCTTTTTACATGCTATTATATTATTACAAATTATTTATTACAAATTAACGCAGCAGCACCGAGAGAGGCTGCGATGATGAATTTTGCTACTCGGTGTGTCTACGACAATAAAAAACTTAAATAAACCTTTTTTCTTTGGTGTTTTGGCTTAAAATCTTTAAACTGTTTGATCTTTTGCCATTTTCACACAAACCTCTCACATGATGGACAGCACAATACAAGAACACAAGATGCAATTAGTAGCTGCTCCGTCGCTTTCAGCCGTGTCACATGAGTACTGCTGTAGGGAAACACTCACATCACTAAAGCTGGCAAAGCACAATCAGTGCATTTGTACTTGTGACATTATATAGTAGCATTTGCTTTCCTTCCCCCGCACCAAGAAGGTTATGTTATGGGTTTGATTTGTTTGTCTGTTTATTTGTAGGATTACTCAAATGGTTATGGCCAGATTTGCATGAAGCTTTTACCAGACGCAGTGTTTGGCCTAACTCAGATGTGATTTAACTTTTGGAGTCAATCTGAATTTGGATACAGGAATCCTTGGAAGGATTCATTGTGATTGCAAGTTAGGAAAAACTAGGCATCTTGCATTATATCTTTACAAATGCGTATCAAATTGAAATGAAAATCTGGGAGAAATTATCTTGATATTTTGTAGTAAATATCACAAATCACTCCAGATCCTGATCCATATCCCTCTGGATATCTGGAATGGGGGTGGGGGGCTCCATTTATGCATGCTGTGATGGGAATTTTTAGCCTTGGACTGCTCTTCCTGCAGTATGTGATCCAGCACTACTGTCAATATATTTATCTTAGCCAGAGTATTTATTGTTCATTCTCCAAACACTGTATTTTTGTATACATGGTTCCTGTGAAGTTAATGACCCGGAGAAGCACGATAAAGCTATTTTCAATGTGTAGATCCCCTATACTGTTGTCATTGTTAATGTTTTGCACTGCCGATGGTTTCACACCATTACAAAAGTGGTGGGAAAAAGCAGAAGGTGCAGTAATGCCTCTCAATAGAAAAAGGGTAAAATACTTCATTTAGCTTTGATGCTTTTTTGTAAGGAGAGGAAAAGAAATGGTGGAGTTTATTGGAAAGTCTTCATGAATAAGAATGGAGCCATTCATGGGTTTCATGATAACTGGGCAAATTTCATCTTATATATATCTCCTATTAAGATTATTTTGTCAACTGCTCTTTCCAAGGTCAGGAATTTTTAAGCTCGACTCTCAATAACACTGCTGGTACTTTCAGATCTTTCATCAAATATTCATTTTCGGTGATGCATTTGTGACGAACATTTGAGACTAAAATAAAAAGTGACATTAATACTGAACATTACCTCTAAATCTGTATAATTAAACTTGAAATGTCACCAGCCAAGGAGCTAAAGCCAGTTCTGGATATTTAACACATTCCCTGATAGTCATGAGACACCTTTCTGCTGTTGCTGATTTTCAGAGTGAGACCATGTCGAGAAAAACCACTGAATCTGTGTCAAGGCTGCAAAGTCAAAGCATGTTAAATATGTCCTCCCAACATGGACGGAGAGCAAAAACTGTCACTCTGTGGACATTTGAAGAAATACTCTTTATTACTTTTGCAGGAGGCTAAAAAAGCACTCGCATCTTTCTGGATCACACTTTGTCAACCCTAAAGTCACCCGTGACTGGAGCGAGTCTGACTGAAAATATTTGCACATGTTGGGAATTTTTAAGGAGTCTAGAACATCTCCAGTTATAAAATACTGTTGGTTTGTAATAACTGCAGCAAATTACATAGCTTTTTATTAATTTAGACCCACTGCCATGGTGCTCAGGGACCACTGACAAGACACATTTCGAGGAAAAAAAAAACGAGAAAACATTTCTATGAATAACACAATTTATTCCATAAAAGATAGGCTGTGAAATATGGTGCATACCACTTCAGAGCCATCAAAAGGAAGCTTCAGGGAGAAGCTGCATGAGGAGGCATTATCAGGCTCGTCAGCACGGCCTGTCTAAAATAAATACCATTTGCATCTTTCTTCTATTTATCATCTGTTGCATTATGCCTGCTGTCCTCTCTTGTTGCTGATTAAATTTCCATTAGCCATGCTTACTAGTTGTGCTGGGCAGGAAGCTCCTGAAAAATGCTCTTTAGATGTGATTGCTCTGAGAGAGTGGAGCTTGGGTAATGACATGCTGGTATAATTTTTTTTTTCTTCTTTTGGAGGGGGGGGGGGTATACACCGTGTGACAGCGTGTCCTTGTCCAGTGCGTTTCTGGCTCCTGTCTGACAGGCTGGCAGAAAGAGATGGAAAATGCAAAGAAGGAGAATCCGCCAGATTGAAGGGGGTGGAATTGATGCAAGACGGACAGTGAAATCAAAATCAAAACATATTTTCATGTACACCGTTTATGTGATAACATGAAAAGTGCTGCAGGGTGTTCAGGAAAGCAAATGAAAACTCGGAGAATTAGTAAAAAGAAACACAAAACTTATACTACAACATGAAGACTACATCAAATGTTTTAGCTTTACTTGCATTCTAATTAATAAAAGTTCTAGCTTTAGCATGCTTACATTATTAATCCACCACATGTTTATATAAACGCTGTACTTGTCAATTCAACCCCGGGTGAGAACTCAATCCACTAATCATGAAAGGTTGTGGCTTTTATTTTTTGGCTCGATCCCTTATACAGCCAAAAGTACAGAACCTCAACAGGAAAATCAACAGGACATCCAAAAGCCCTCCTGGTCTCCAGGTAATTTGTGAAACAGCCATGATTGTGATCTGTTTCTACATTAGACACAAACTGGCCGTTTTTAACTCCATGAAAGCACAACTTTGAATCCAAGGGTTTTCAGTGGGAAGTATGTTTCCTGCCTGCACCCCGTAATGCTTAGAGACTGTCCTCACACAGGTCGCTTCTTAAGTTCAAAATAATACAAGACAAAGTGTTGAAATGTTGAAATTAAAAATATCGTGGAACTGATTGAGAGGACAGATTTAGTTCAACTCAATCCAGGTTAATTTTATTTATATAGCACCAAAAAAAAACCTTTACATTGTAAGGTAAAGACCTTAAAATAATACAGAGAAAACAGAAAAGAAGTCCAACAATGGACAGATGACCCCCTGTGAGCAAAGAGTTTGGTGAAAGTGGGAAGGAAAAACTCCCTGTTAACAGGAAGGAACTTCCAGCAAAACCAGGCTCAGGGAGGGGCGGGGCCATCTGCCAGTATAAACACATAAAGAGTGAACATCATGCATTATGTATCATAAAAGGCCCCAGCAGTCCAGACCTATTGTAGTGTAACTAAGGCAGGATTACTTCAGGGTCACTTGATACAACAATAACTATGTGCTCAACCTAAAGGAGAGTTTTAAGCCTGATCTTAAAAGTAGAGATGGCGTCCGTCTCCTGAATCCAAACTGGGACCTGCTTCCACAAAAGAAGGGGCACTGTGATTTATGTCCATGCACACATAAAACAAGTAAAACTTCACGACTAATTCGCCAAATCCTCAGACTCTGTTTTTTGAGAGCACAACACATTAGGTGACTATTTCACAAACTCCCATAACACTGTAACCTCTTTATCCTTCAGTTACTTTGTACTTCAGAGTGAGGTCAGTGAATGCTTGTAACTTCCAGTCCTGAGAGAAAAATGTGTACGCTCCAACCAGTTGGGGACGGGCTGCTGGCTATCACTAGGTAAAATCAGTGGCAAAGAGGATGCTGCACCAAAAACCTTGTTGTGATTGTTTTGCTCACTAGCAGTCACTCATAGTTTGCATGGAAAGTTGTAAAGACTAAAAACATTTGACACTTTTTCAGGCTTTGTTACCAGTTGGAAAGTAATTTGAAAGTATTCAGAGCTTTTCATACAAACTATGGATGCCACAGCAATCTGATACTGACCAAAACAATCACAAGGTGGTTTTGGGGCTGCACCATATACCTCTTTTCAATCGGCAACTGCCAGCAACCTCCAGCAAACACCGTCGGGGAATACACCTTTATCCTTGGTGACCAGAGACTGCCAGAGTTTTGCCAACCAGTCTGTATTCCTGTTTGAGTGGGCCCTGAATGAAGCTACAGACGACCACTTCCTGGAAGCAAGCAGAGATTTAAGTAGGTGTGAATGTAACTTCCTGTAACTGGTTGCAGTTCTCCTTGGACCTTTTAATGGCCAGCAGGATTGATTAGTGCAGGAAGAATGGGCGGCTGTGTGGCCTGCAGCCTCATTACTCTCAGTTTGCAGGTGTTCTCAATGCTTCGGTGCTCCTGCTGCCTTGGCAAAGAGAAGACAGAGGATAGAAACCAGACCCAGCTCGTTCATCTTGCTCCCTGTGATGGAGGTCGTGCAGGAAAGCGCTCTTGCTCAGAATAAGTCGCTGGGAGTGACAGATGGAGTTGCAGAATAGGAGGGGAATCAGCTCAGCCTCAAAGTGTTTCATTTGTTTTTCATCTCAGGAAGGCGGCTCCAGGCACACTTTTGATGACAGCGCCCGCCAGGCTTTCTTTATGGTTATGTAAGGCACCCCGACGCCGTGTCTGAATTTCACAAACTATAAATGTGTGTGCTGATTGCATGTTTATTGTAGGGTTAGAACGGCACAATATTTCTGTGCTTTGGTGTGATAGGATGGCTGTGGTGGGACCATAATGAACGTAATGAACATAAAAATAATGCACTCGTGTCATTTTATCAAGACGAATTGAAGTGCAGAAGAACATGCTCCTGAGAACGCACACGCTGACGTCTGTGGCAAAGAGCAGATGTAACTATTTAAACCAATCCAGCCTTGTAGAAATTATGTTTATATAACATCAAACCCGTTTTGATGGGAGCCATTATTGCTGCCTGAATTATCTTCGTGGGCAAAGGCACGTCTGACGTTTTTCACCGCCTGCCTCGTATGTGTATTTTTATACAATTCTGAGCCAATTTTCCTGCAATAATTACAGTGATTTTGTATTGAACTCCCAGAAAACGCAAGTGAGCACCACAGTGCCTGAACTCTGTATGAAAAAAACCTTTTATGATAGTTGTTTCCTCCATCAAGGGATTCACATAAAAATCCTACATGATGCACAAGAGGACATGAATACTTACTTTACATACATGACAATATACATAGAAAACCAAAGGAAACCCTCCAAGGTTCAAGGCCTTTGAGTTTTAGTGGGACAGATGTTCTTCTTTGGATAAATACTGCGATGACTGGACTCCATCTGCTACAAAAGCAGTTCATTTTTATTCAAAAGCTTGCTGTCTCTTTTCTTTGATAAAGCGTACATGCTGAAGTCCCTACTTCCTTTGTATAATCGAAGGTGGGTGGCGGTTGTAGTACTTTTCTAATCTGGGGAATCCAAATGGGTACAGTTTCTCTACAGCAGGGATGCCAAACTCATTTTACACTGTGGGTCTACACATAGAGCCTACTTTGATCTTAAGTGAAACTCCACTTTCTGTCACTGTAAAGAAGTTTAACCATACATTTTCACATTTAACTACATATATAAGAAATATAAGAATAAACTGCAATTTCAGCAGTATGTCTCAGTTTTTGTACACGATAAAGAAACGCTGCTGTAGTAAATGAAAGAAATCTGTCTGCACGACTCTTTGGGCTCAAATTGTGAGAAATAAATTTGAAGTTTAGCTAGCACTTAATCACATAGGTTTAGTATGAATGTCCCTATGGTGGTCTTTGTCATTAGGAAAAGCTGAAAAATGTATGAAAATATGGTTAAAAGATGTAAATTTATGCCCGCCATCACATTTCCCAAAGCAGTTCAATGGGCCGGATTGGAGTCTTTGCCAGGCCAATTCTGGCCCCCGAGCCTTATGTTTGACGCCCCTTCTGTGCAGCTTCTCTGTGCCACAGTAATGACTCTGATGAAGCTGGATGCCATTAGTTTTAAACACTATTATTAAGTCGTGTTTATTAAGAAGACAGAGAAGGATCGTGCTGACGGACCGGAGTCAGGCAGGAGCGCAGCCTCGACTGAGGTTATTAATATTTTGCCACCTGGCACGTGTGATAAAGATATAGCAGTTAATCCAGGCGGCATTATGTCAAAACATGTTTACTATCTCAAATTACTTACAGGATACTGTATGCATCCAGGAGACGGGGGGCTGTTAAGAGTACCTTTTTGAAATCAATTCAAAACAACACACATTTCTTTTTTTTCTTCTTAAAGCCCGCTTCATCATCTGACAAAATCAGAGGTATTAACGTCAGCCAAATGGCCATCTAGCCTGTCACAGCTGTCCTAATTGCTGTACTAGAAGCAGTGAGCTGCCTGAGACTCAGTTCTCATTATACTGACTTTCATTTCACAAATACTTTTCGAATTCTTCGTCCTGTCTTCAACTTCCTGTCACTTATTGTTCCATCTCTGAGCCGAGCAGTTCTGGATGATAAACTCCATCTCTTTAAATTTACATATTCTCTTCAGGTTTGCACTTACCTCAGCTGCCTCCTCAGGTGAGAGGACCACTGTAAAAAATGTTGTAGGCTACACCAGCACCGCAATTAAGCAGTGCCTTTGGGTCACTTTAATTTACGTGTCTTATTGTTGTGTTGGATGTTATCTTGACAATCTGATTTGTGGGCTTTAATTATTGGAACACTTAAAATGTGTTCATCAGAGCTCGGTAACACTTAACAGTGGGCTGCTGTAAAGGAAACCAGTTCATGGGTGGGGGCGAGGGGCAATTAGAGTGGAGAGGAGCTTCTACTCAAGTCCTGCCCCACAGGAATTCTCAGGGACAAATTTTGGTTCCAGTCAACAATTCATCCATTAGATTTAACCATCTATCATCGTGTCAGACTCCCCACTGCCAGTGTGACCAGATATTCAAAGCTGTTTTACAAAGAAGGAAAAGAAAGAAACGAGCAGGGCTGCTGTGTACTGTGCACAAGCCAGTTTTTAACTATACAAATCACAGAATCTCAGCACCATGTATCGGTCCTGATATGCAGCTCAAACCTGCAGCAATTGTGACACTAACAGGTCAACATTAGAATCTCTGAGGGGTGTTTCCAGGCTCTGAAGGCCTAAAAGGGTCCAAACATGCAGAAGCAAGGTGGATCTAATAAAGTGGCCACTGTGTATGCATGTATAAAAATGTAATCATGTTTGCTGATCTGAACCGTCTATCAGCATCGCCATCATTTGTCAAGTGACTCCCACATTTGATTGCTGATAATCTATAAAAACAACCCTGATTTTCCCAAAGAACATTATGCTGTATTTCCATAAGACTTGAACGTTACAGTACTGAGCTCATAGATCGCCGGGGCAGAAGGATTATTATCCAGATTTAGATTTTTACACAACTGGAGGTTTTTGGCATCATGAGGACCACGGGAGTTGTATAATATAGGTTTATTTTTGATGTACGAGCTATGTCCCAATTCATAGACCGCATCCTTCGGAGGACCCGGCCTTCGTGATCTACGTGGGCCGGGTCCTTCGAGGACCGAGGCTGTGAAACGGGACGGTCTAGCCTTCAGATCACCAGCTGTCTCTGTGAAGTTTAATAAACTCAGCCGTCTGCTCCTCGCTCGCTAATATATAACAAGACACTGTAGCAAATTCTCTCCCATCTCACACTTCTTTTTAATCCATTTTCTGTTTATTCAGCTGTGTGAAAACTATAACTTTAGTCTCAGCCAAACTGATTTACTCAGGAACAAATAAAACACTGAAAAAAGCCAAACAATAACATTTTTAAGTTATCTAAGTGACTTATATATCATGTTTAACCTGAGTAGTGAAAGACCGCGGGAGGTCTGAAAACGATGTGCCGAGAGTCCACTGTTCTCGCCGGCTCTAGTGAGTCTTGAACCCCGGCTAGCTATCGAGCTGGTGGGTAACAGACGTCTCCGAAAACGTCGGAGCACTTTTGCAAATATGTGGTGTCTTGATAAATCGAGCAGATATATGAAGTTTACACAGCACCATTTTTGCCTGAAAATATCTTAAAAGTTTATTTTGTGACCCAGAAAGAATAATAAGAGTAATATTAAAACTAAGTAACTACCGCCATTATTGGACCCATCCTTCAAATTCGGGGAAATGAAGGACGCATTTGTTGGCCGAATTTGGAGCAGCCTTCGAATTGGGACAGCCTTCGTTGCGTCGCTGTGATGTAATCGGCCTTCAAAATGCGGCTTTCGAAGGATGCTGTCTATGAATTGGGACATACCTACAGTCTATGGCCACAGTGCTGCTTCGAGCTAACGTTAGCATGCTAACATACTAAATTAACGACTTTCTTCATCATAATGAAGCTTCACTTCATGATTTAACTCACTGCAGCACGAGCCTACTTGAATGTAGAAGAATTAGAAACCTGATGTGAAAGAAAACTGCACATCTGGATAGTGAATCCAAATACTTTCTGACTTCCTTTTGCTCTAACGCAAATAAAGCAAAATCTTGTTTGCAGCTGGAGGTACGGTGGTTATTTCCATAACATCACAAAAGAGGAAACGCTGTAGGATTCAGTAAAGCTGGAATGAAAAAGTACAAAATATTCCAAAACCTTTAACACCCAATTTTCCATATTCTGTGCTTTGCTCCACGGGATACTGAAGGTAAGTAACTGAAGGTAAAACTAAGCTGGTTTAGTATTATTCCTGAGCTTTGCTATTATTCCGGTTGGAAATATTTTTGGAATAAATCTCATTTTGAGATATTCCAGGTGTGAAAGCTTAACAGGTGTAGCAGCAGGGGGTGAGACTCAACAAAGGGTCAGTTACTTGCAGTAAAGCCCTCAAAGGCCCACTCGCATCCATCTACAGTGAAGGGAGAGATACAGCTGAGCGTCCGCACCTTTGATCAAACCTGAATCAAACTAATGCACTCATTAGTATTTATCTAAAGCCCACACACTGTCCAATTATATTTAAATATCAGGAATTTTTGTAAATAATATAACGCTGCCTTAAAAACATTTAAAAAATGCAGCGACATCCAATAATTTGTCTAAAATTAACAAATCAAAAGGTCTGTTTTGCTTTTACATACGTATAGTCACGAGCTGCACAGAGAAAACCACAAAGTATCTTCTAATTAAATGGACGACTCGGATATTTTCAGTCTCGTAGGCATGTTGTTATGAATAAATTACGTCAATTCAAATCATTCTCTCTTAAACCCATAAAAGCACCGCTTTGAGTGGTCGAGAAGGCGAGACGCGCTCTCTGTGAATGCGGTCGGCTGAGAGCTTTCGCTGCCACGGAGGTCTGATCAGGTCAACACAATCAACACAATCACAGTCTGCAACTCCATCATCAACTGCCATTTATTAGTATCAAACCACTGCTACAAAATTACATCAAACATGATGAAAAGGGACTTGCATACGTGCTATACACAATGTAAGCTTTAAAGTAACTGAGTACATGAGTTTCTTATTTCTGGACAAATATCAATATATATTTATATATATTATATATAGATATATCAATGCCACTTAAAGCCATATATATATCATTCCAGTGATCTAGACCCTATAAATGTACAACTATACCCCTTGTGGCTAAAGGACCTTCATACACATTTACGTAAACATTTCCATTCGAGATTTCTCATCAAATGATTTTTCAGCATGAAGATTTAAATAATAATAATAATAAAAAAAATGAAAATACATACAGAAAACTTACAATATCCTCCAATTTGTTTTGCAATGAAATCAAATCAAAACAATGGCATAAGTAAACATTTTTAATTTACAGAGACAAACAGAGTAAATGCTGCACCCCGTACCATTTAAACCAATACAACACTGGAGACACATGATGCACTGGCGCTACAAGGGACTGATTTGCTGTGTCATTCAGTGTATAAAACTACGCGTAATCTGCCTTTTGAAGCGTGAAAACAAATAAAATGGGATTACTTTTACTGTCAGTCAAATAATGACATTTTCTCTATAGCAATCCTTTCAACTCTTCTTGAAAAATGACAATTGCCCAGGAGCTTCATGAGAAAACACTTTGCGGTGTGTGATTCAGTCATAGGCGTCGTGGAGAGACCTGGTTCAGATAGCTTGCTTTAAAACCCAGGCATTATCTCAGGCTCTGCATCATTGGCTGGCAACTTATTTTCCAGTTCACTGGAAATAATGAGGGACAGGTTGACAAATACTTGATGCACCCTGTATTTAAAATAGCATGTCCCTCCACTACACTGGCACCTGCCACATTTTCAGAGGGATTTTAAAGGAGTCCCATTAGTCAGAAATTACTCAGTTTGAGCAGATATTGAAGTGTTTGAGAGAAACGAAACAGACCTATTTTGACAAAAAGATGACTATTGTTCCCTTTTCTCTTTAGAATAGACTCAAACTTACTCAGAGGCTGGTTATAGAGAAAGATATTCAAGCTTTTCTTTCCCCCCCCCTTCTTTCTGCCTGGTTTTGACAGGAGGGATAGCATTTGCCTGCTGTGCAACAAACATATCTACCAAACTGAATGCATTCAGGAAACAGAGGTTTTTTTGATACTGACAACTCAGTATGCTGCTCAGGGAAACGGGATGGAGACTGCAGGAGCCAAGAAGCAGCCCCAGCGTGTAGTATGACACAATCTCCCAGTTAAGACTGACAAAGGCACAGGAAGGGTTTCATTAACCGCGAGGTCAGGAGGAACCCCTGTCTCTCACAAGTCCTCCAGTCTCTCCTCTCTGTTCGCGCTGTCCACAGATGTCTTTGCGAAGAGCCTAAAAAACCACTTTGACACCATCCTAATCACTTCCACACTCCACAGCATCCATCTATCCATATATATATATATATATATGGATAGATGGATGAATTTGCAGGACTGCAAATGCTCATCCTAATGTCATAACATGCACTGATAGGTTGAGGAGCGGTATCAACGCAAACTAACTCATTGTCAGGTATTTTCCCCCCACATTTGTCATTTAAGACCATACATGCCACTTACAATCTATTGCCTCTCCTCCCTGCTCTTGCCGGTGACATGTACAGTGTATGCACTTGGCAGTAACGCGCTGTCTCAGAGTGTCACAGCAGTCTGAGTCACGATGTTTCCCAAGTCTCACATCCACAGTCGCACATGATCCACAAAATCCTCCTCGCTGTTTTTAAAGCATCAGGAAAGTTACAATAGAGTCAGGCACAGTATGTCAAAAAAGGAGGGAAGATTTAAAAACGTGCCTTTAACTAGCTGTAAAAATAATCTGTGTGCAGTTTGACCCCATGATATCCAGACCCTGGAAGATAAACACACGACAACACCGAACTATTCGCTAATCAGAATTATTGTGATTATCGTGACATTTCAAACCATGTTGGACTCATTGTTTTTTGTGTTGTACATTATATGGGTGAGTACTGTCAGGGGGTACAAATACAGAGGATCTCAGTTATAAGTGTGAGTGGTCATTGGTTGCGTCTTTGTTAAAGTGGAATGATTGGCTGGTGTTATAAAACAGCCAGTGTAAAGAAATATGACATTTGTCATGGCAGTAATGCTCTAAATAAGGGCTGGGTTATAGCGTTCAGGTGATTAATAGCATACTTTGAAGGCACATTCAGTACAGTACTCGTCCCCCCTCAGAGACTCACTTTCAACAGCTGCTGTCTCACAATGCAACAAACTCGAGCTCATAATAAGTGCAATCACAGAGAGCAGTGCATTTCTGATACATCGCGGTGAGAGGAAGAGGATGCTCTCAAATGGGGAAATGTAAAAATTCAGGATAGGGATTGCGGGGCCATAATAATACGCGCTAGCATGAATATTTAAAATCCTCTTATCTTAAATTTAAAAAGTGGAGAGATTTTTTTGCCTCCGCTGTCAGCTGGGAGCATGAGGTGAAGCAGTGATCTCTGCAGGTGGGTGGCATGGCCTCTTTTCAGCTTGTACATCAGCACGACTTTTTCATCTGAACTTTTAAGAGGTAGGTCACACCGTGGATATTTTAGTCAAGAGTGTATTCGGGTCATACAATACTACAGGGTGGGCCATTTATATGGATACACCGTAATAAAATGGGAATGGTTGGTGATATTAAAGTCCTGTTTGTGGCACATTAGTATATGTGAGGGGGCAAACTCCTCAAGATGGGTGGTGACCATGGTGGCCATTTAGAAGTCGGCCATCTTGGATACAACTTTTGTTTTTTCAATAGGAAGAGGGCCATGTGACACATCAAACTTATTGGTAATGTCAGAAGAAAAACAATGGTGTGCTTGGTTTCAACGTAACTTTATTCTTTCATGAGTTATTTACAAGTTTCTGACCACTTATAAAATGTGTTCAATGTGCTGCCCATTGTGTTGGATTGTCAATGCAACCCTCTTCTCCCACTCTTCACACACTGATAGCAACACCGCAGGAGAAATGCCAGCAGAGGCATCCAGTATCCGTAGTTTCAGGTGCTGCACATCTCGTATCTTCACACCATAGACAATTTCCTTCAGATGACCCCAAAGATAAAAGTCTAAGGGGGTCAGATCGGGAGACCTTGGGGGCCATTCAACTGGCCCACGACGACCAATCCACTTTCCAGGAAACTGTTCATCTAGGAATGCTCGGACCTGGCACCCATAATGTGGTGGTGCACCATCTTGCTGGAAAAACTCAGGGAACGTGCCAGCTTCAGTGCATAAAGAGGGAAACACATCATCATGTAGCAATTTCAAATATCCAGTGGCCTTGAGGTTTCTATTGATGAAGAATGGACCCACTATCGTTGTTCCCCATATACCACACCAAACCATCACTTTTGTTGTTCCAGCAGGCTTGGAGGGATCCATCCAATGTGGGTTAGTGTCAGACCAATAGCGGTGGTTTTGTTTGTTAACTTCACCATTCACATAAAAGTTTGCCTCATCGCTGAACAAAATCTTCTGCGTGAACTGAGGGTCCTGTTCCAATTTTTGTTTTGCCCATTCTGCAAACTCTGTGCGCCGATCTGGGTCATCCTTGTTGAGATGCTGCAGTAGCTGGAGTTTGTAAGGGTGCCATTTGTGAGTAGCTAATATCCGCCGAAGGGATGTTCGACTAATGCCACTCTCCAGTGACATGCGGCGAGTGCTACGCTGTGGCCCCCCGACTTACACACACAACAAAGACATCACATGGGAATACAGTCGGAGATCGGCAGCGTTATAGAGAAAACACTGAATGAAGCTAGGACAGCCACTGATGTTTCTTCATTAGTGACAGTTTTCTTGCGTCCACATTTTGGCAAATCCAACACTGAACCAGTTTCACGAAACTTAGCAAGCAGTTTGCTAACTGTAGCATGGGAGATGGGTGGTCTCGTAGGGTGTCTTGCATTGAAACCTGCTGCAATGACCCGGTTACTGCGTTCACCAGATATCAACACAATTTCGATCTGCTCCTTACGTGTTAACCTCTTCGACATGTCAATGGCTGTGAACAAAGAGAAACTTGTAAATAACTCATGAAAGAATAAAGTTACGTTGAAACCAAGCACACCATTGTTTTTCTTCTGACATTACCAATAAGTTTGATGTGTCACATGGCCCTCTTCCTATTGAAAAAACAAAAGTTGTATCCAAGATGGCCGACTTCTAAATGGCCACCATGGTCACCACCCATCTTGAGGAGTTTGCCCCCTCACATACACTAATGTGCCACAAACAGGACTTTAATATCACCAACGGAGTATCCATATACATGGCCCACCCTGTAGAAAGCCCCGTGCTATTTCCAAAAAGGTATACAGTAGCACAGGTGCATATCGAATGGAATGAGCGGTGACTTATGTCCGCTGATGTCTCCAGATCACGTATACTGAGCGATGCATGCCAGTCAGTGATGATAATGCAGCGCAAAAGGTGGTTAATCCTGTGTGCTGTAGAGTCTGGCCATCTGTGCTCAGGAGGCTTTGTACAGTGATTGAGGCAGGAAGGGAGGGGATCAAATATGCATGATGCTGCACATTTGCAATGATTGATACAATGATTGTTAATTTGAGCTGCAACTTAAAAAAAAAAAAAAACCTTGCTCAACCACAACCTCTTTACGCCAGGGCGGATCCAGCAGGTCTTTTTTAGAAGGGAAGAAATACACTAAATAATAAGATGTACAAACAGAATAATATTAAACTAACTTGCATTAACAGACAGATAATGGAAGCTAGGGGTGAGGTGTATACAAATCTAAACATTAGCAATGGCTAATGTAACGTTAGCTGATGTTAGCTACAGTTTCACAGAGTGACAGAACAAACATCAACTCTGTTTTGACTTATCAAGACAGATTTAAGTGATTTAAATATGTGTAATTTTTAAAGCATTTTAAGGAAGACTGACTGTTTTAGTGTCACTTGCTAGCTATCGAGCTACAGAGAAATTAGCTTTAACTGACACATGATTGTTAACCACCTGGCATTAGCTTCCTTGCTATTTTGGGTGTGTGATAATCATGGTAACATTGTAGCCTCAAGCGAATGAGGACCACTGGTTGTGAGGGGGAAAAAAAAAGAGTATTTCCCAGTTGGTTGGAGAGTTGTTGCTGGAGGTTGATGGCAGTTGCAGGGAAACTGACTGCTAAAGCCAACGTCACACAGACCTGTCACTGCTGGCTGTAGCAGTGAAGCTTAGCTTTTTCTGTTAAGTTTATGTTGCACTTTTTCAAATTTTACTGCCGATCAGCTAGTCAGCTGTAGTTGGTAGTTAAGGAGATTTTTTATCTGGTGCAGCACAATCTTTCCACCAATTTCACCTAGCAACAGCAAATAACTCCCAAGAATTACTTGCCAACTAGAACAATGATTATTTCCTTGGGACTAGTGGTTGTATCATAGCATCACATGAGAAACTGCTATTGAGCTGGATTATGTGCACTTATACTGTGTTTTATCAGGCTTCACTCATTTGAGAGCACATATTTGGGCGCACCAACTGCTTGAAGTCCAATTTTTAGCTAGAATGGACAATATCATGAAAGCTAGTTCTTAAGTTGAAGAACTACATACAATGTGAACATATTGTAAATTAACAGGTACTTAAATAACACCTTTCTACTTGGTTGCACTGAAAGAGCTTCCTATTCCAGCCACACATACACATTCATACAGTGCTTTTCTATGTGCCCCTGTGCTTTTTAACATTCACAACCACACTCACACTCTGACAGATGCATTGGGGGCAACTTGAAGTTCAGTATCTTGCCCAAAGATACTTTGGCACATGGACTGGAGGAGTTATGGATCCAACCACAGACCTTCTGAGTGATAGGTGACCCGCCATACCACCTGATCCAGACCCATCCCAATCCGAAAATGCGTACATAAAAAAAATAAAATAAGATATTAAAGAGAAAACAATATTTAGGATGCAGTGAAACCATGGATGGTATAAACCAGCGGTCCCCAACCTTTTTTGCGCCACGGACCAGTTTATGCCCGACAATATTTTCACGGACCGGCCTTTAAGGTGTCGCGGATAAATACAACAAAATAAAACTAGTACCGGTACCGAAAAAAAATAACACATGTGAAAAGACCCAGGAAAACCGAGTTAACGATAAAAACGATAACAAAATAACGCTGAAAACCGATAAAAACCCTGAAAACCATACATTTCACACCTGAGCCTCAACTCTCGCGGCCCGGTACCAAACGACTCACGGACCGTACCGGTCCATGGCCCGGGGGTTGGGGACCGCTGGTATAAACCATGGACATAGCATCTGTGTTGAAAAAATGAAACCAGTGCAGAAGTGCCTTAAACCTGCATTCTATCTGAAGGCCACCAGATGGCGATGGCTGTGATAACAAAAAGACATCTGGTCCAATATACATCTACAGGAAAACGGCTTTCTGTTTTGACCTCTGTAAACACTTTTTTGCTGAGTTTATGGGCTCAGTCACTCGTTGCGGAATATAAAGAATAAAAAATTACATTTGCAATGTAAATCTTTTATCTCATACTATGTGTCAAAATGGAGGTGTGGTCTGAAACTGGCTAACAAGCTGTCAATCACAAGTTATTAGCTAATAAGTATAAGGTTTCACAGCCAGACCTGCCCTTCCTCATCACGTTTTCTTTTTTTGCAGCCAAGAGGGCGAAAACACTCGTTTTGGGACTTCACAGACTGATGGGTGACATCATGGTGGAAACTGTAAATAAAAGATGCACACCCACTGCTTGGTCGTTTTAGCTGTGGCCAGGTTGGTGTTAAGAAACCTGATTGGCGAAGAGTGGCTCTGACTGCAAACCCAATAACACTGCAAAACCGTAGTTACCGAACACAAATTGCTTAACCATCTAGTTTACTATAAATGGGACCATACTTTATAAAATAAAAGTCACGATACATCAAAGAAGAACTAGTGACAGAGACCATAACCTGACGAGTTTACTGTGGTCATAAAACAAGTGAGAAGTTGGGTCATTTTGCCACAGACTTCTATGCTATTGGAAAACAAAGGCTATGCCGGTTTTTATTGACAAGTTTATGTCTGTTACTACGAAAGACTTTAAATGCAAACATAGCAAATTTACAAACTGGTGCAACCCACACAAGCTTTTGGCGAATTCTTTACAACTTAGCATTTAAGCTAATTTTGTAGTTTTGCCGAATGCTTTAAGAAAAAATCTGCTTCATGGGAGGAAAGGACGTGCAGTGAGGTTGTAGTGACGGGACGGCGTACGCTGTGAGGATGCTGTCTCAGCTACCTTTACTCTCAAAACATCATGAAGTAACAATGAAAAACTCCTCTTGAGCGCTCATTAAGTCAGATGTTGCTTTATCTTGTAACATGAAGACTTTTATTGCAAATAATATTGATTTGATAAAAGGGACTTGTTAATACCATTATTGAAAATAATCAACATCCATTACATTTCATATGGAATACTAGCATGGTTTTAACTGCTTAACAAGCAACCAACATAACTCCAGACTGTCACCAATGTGCCACAATAATCATCATGACTCTGAACAGCAGTTGTTTTTAGTTTATCAGCAAAGTCGATCGAAAGAAATCACAAACAAACATAGCCTGGCAATCTGTAAGAGGTATGTCTTTTTAGACCAGGTTTATGAACCAAACGTTTGGAAAAAACTGCTTCCAGTCATAAAAAGTATGAATATCTGTAAAATGCCCACCTCAAAAACACAGGTTAACTTTGACATGCAGCACAACCATACTCTCTGCACATCGTCAAACACGCAAGTGTGTGAAACTATGACTACACACTGGCTCTAAAGATCAAAAGGTATCATATTTTCTCCAAATATACACACATTGACTCTGTTCTATAATACTGTTATATTGGTTCACACCCTCTCTCTTTCCAAAAGTAGGTAATTTGATTGCAAACATTGTTCTTTTAATGTACTTAAATCAACAACAGTTATGGCATCTAAATGAACCAGACAACATTATAAACTATGCCATACTGTGCCTCATTCAAATAAATGTCACATATTCAGTTTTACATGTTTCAAATGTATTTTTTTTACACTGTTTTCATAAAGGAAGAGAATAAATATACGTCTGACCCATTTTCATTATACCTTAACATTTAAACAAGATCATATGGTGCAGTATTTTTATAATTTGTAAAACAAGCTGATAACAACTTTAGTACAAACAATAAAAGAAAGAAACGGAAAAGGAAACAACAGAAAAGCTCAGCAGACCTCAAAACAAATCACCACAAAACGTTCAAATAATAATGTTTGTGCTTTAAGTCTTTTAACTGCGATGGCTATTTTTCTATAGATTTGCAGTTGCAAGTTTGCTGTCTTAAAATACTCTGAACTTGAATGCTGTTAGTCCCTCCACTGTTCGGTCCAAATCCGAACGCGTTATTTGGACCGGAAATACTGCATTTGTACAACTGACTTATTTGAAAATACCTGCAGGAGCCATCGGTTGGATTTGACTGAATATAATGCCTAATTTAACAGATAAGTCAGCTAATGGTTCATGAACATTCAGTCATCAATAATACGTCAAAATGACAAATAAGTTGTGTCATATTGAGATTTTCTCCAAGCGTCCTTTCAAAAAGAGGGTAATTTAATGTCTATGGTACTATTAAGGCATCACAGTACAGTTTCTCTGTTTCAACCATGAATTAAGGATACGTGAGGATGAATATGCCACGCTGACAGCCTTGTCTAAAAGCAAACACTGATTTTAAGCCTTGAAAAGTTACAGTTTCTGCTGTTAGGCTGAATTTAAATGACCTCCGATGCACACTGATCATCTCTTTGTTAACCTTGATCATCTTGGAGAGGGCTGGTAGCACCTTAGGCCATGTTTGTTTGGTAATGAGCATCTTCTCTTCATCATGAATAACATGAAAAAAAGTTAAAGTTGTAAAAGGTGCAATTATTGTAGGTTTTTTGTAGATTATGCACTTAGCCAAATATGGCTTTGACTCTTTATTTGAAGGGGGAAAAAAGAAAGTGGGGCATATTTCTGCATTTAATTCTCTGCACTGGAAAGGAGAGTAATAAAATGCAGTGCAGCAGAACGGTGCTTTCCCAGACTCCATTATCCAAGTTTCATACCCAAAGTTGGGGGCGAAAAAACCGATCCTACAGTACGGAGCTGTGGGTTTTCAGCCAAAGATGATCAGTAGGTACGCAGCGAATTCAGAGACAAAGTGCTCTGCCCTGATACCTACTGGAGGTGGAGCGCAAACTAAAAAGAAAGAAGCAGCTCAACTTGGGCCTCGCCTTTTTCCTAACTGCAACAATTTGTCATATTCTTCACATACACTGACTCGCTGAAGAAAAAAAAGCAAGACTAAACAGAAGGAAAAAAACAGAATATACTTTTTTATTTCTATTTTCAAGAAAAATGTAAACATGGGGCGGCGATGTTCCTCCTTTCATAGCGTACAAAGTCACGGTTTGTGTTAATGCTCTTGGTCGAATGAGAAAAGCTGGTCCCACTTTAAAACAAAAGCCTACGCTATATTAAAATATAAAGATACAATACAGTATATTTTGCTACTTTTGACGGCTGCCTGATTGAAGCGGTTAGGCAGGCATAGTAACTGAAGGACCCATTTCAGGATACGACAAACACACCTTGAACACTGTTCATCCATCTATTGAGTAATTGTGATAATACAGGTCCTGAAAACGCCCTGCCTTTTTTTTTTTTAATTATTATTTTGTTGTTGGTTGTTTGTTGTTTTTTAACTGTTTTTTTTTTCTCGAGCGCACTCCATGATCAAAAGTTGTATTGTTAGGAATCTAAATGTCTTTCCTTTGTTCAACAGCCGGTAATACATTCAATACAACATTGGTATGGTAATTCTTTGTACTGAGAGACTTTGCGGAATTGCTTCTTTTTTAGTCGTGTACAAAAATGGGTGAAGATGTCAATTTTGCGCCATCGCCTCGCAGGGACAAGATGCATGAAAGTAACTCATTTGAAAGGTTCGAGGGGTGGGGGAGGGTGGGGCTGTTGATTGGTGTGGGGGTTGGGGATGAGCACTGATTCACAAGCTGGTCAATCAATCAGAAAAGGAAAAAAAATAATAAAGAGGAAATAATAATAATAATAATAATAATAATAATAATAATAATAATAATAATAAAAAACATCATAGTATTTACATGACAGAAATTTCACCAAATAAGAAAATAAGATTAAAAAAAAGGAAAAAAAAACATTTCCCCACACAAAAAGTAACGCTGATTATTTTCCCACCACAGCTCAACAAACTGTACCAGATTGGATTCCAGCCATCAGCAATGTCAAAAAGGATTCATAAATGCTCTCGACAGTCATTGTGTCTGGGCAGGCCTCTGCTAGTACACGCTGATGAAGGAGGAGAGAGCCATGACCAGGTACCGGCAGGCCAGCGAGATGTGCGCACTTCCTGTGCTCCCATAGGGTGCAGTGTTGGGCGCTGTGGGCAGGAAACAAGAGAAGCTCTGATTAGTTGTGATTGCACTTTCACTCGCTGCACTGACCATTTGCAAACCCCGCGGTCAGCTTGGCGTGTCGCGTCCAGATGACACAGCAAAAATGGCAATTACTGTACTGCTGCCACTGATTCCAGTTGGCTTGTGAGACAGAGTTAAGCTCTGATACTCGTAAAAAGGCTGCATTATAATCTCATGAACAACTAAATGTAGTAAAGCTATCAGAAGAGATTATTACCACACATGAACTCATAAGACTTTTAGTAATTTTCCTTTTTTACAATAGATAAAGGAAAACAGGACAAGCTGTAAAAGATAAAGACATTAGAAACACTAACATATGCATACAGGGAGTGCAGAATTATTATGCAAGTTGTATTTTTGAGGAATAATTTTATTATTGAACAACAACCATGTTCTCAATGAACCCACAAAACTCATTAATATCAAAGCTGAATGTTTTTGGAAGTAGTTTTTAGTTTGTTTTTAGTTTTAGCTATTTTAGGGGGATATCTGTGTGTGCAGGTGACTATTACTGTGCATAATTATTAGGCAACTTAACAAAAAACAAATATATACCCATTTCAATTATTTATTTTCACCAGTGAAACCAATATAACATCTCCACATTCACAAATATACATTTCTGACATTCAAAAACAAAACAAAAACAAATCAGCGACCAATACAGCCACCTTTCTTTGCAAGGACACTCAAAAGCCTGCCATCCATGGATTCTGTCAGTGTTTTGATCTGTTCACCATCAACATTGCGTGCAGCAGCAACCACAGCCTCCCAGACACTGTTCAGAGAGGTGTACTGTTTTCCCTCCTTGTAAATCTCACATTTGATGATGGACCACAGGTTCTCAATGGGGTTCAGATCAGGTGAACAAGGAGGCCATGTCATTAGTTTTTCTTCTTTTATACCCTTTCTTGCCAGCCACGCTGTGGAGTACTTGGACGCGTGTGATGGAGCATTGTCCTGCATGAAAATCATGTTTTTCTTGAAGGATGCAGACTTCTTCCTGTACCACTGCTTGAAGAAGGTGTCTTCCAGAAACTGGCAGTAGGACTGGGAGTTGAGCTTGACTCCATCCTCAACCCAAAAAGGCCCCACAAGCTCATCTTTGATGATACCAGCCCAAACCAGTACTCCACCTCCACCTTGCTGGCGTCTGAGTCGGACTGGAGCTCTCTGCCCTTTACCAATCCAGCCACGGGCCCATCCATCTGGCCCATCAAGACTCACTCTCATTTCATCAGTCCATAAAACCTTAGAAAAATCAGTCTTGAGATATTTCTTGGCCCAGTCTTGACGTTTCAGCTTGTGTGTCTTGTTCAGTGGTGGTCGTCTTTCAGCCTTTCTTACCTTGGCCATGTGTCTGAGTATTGCACACCTTGTGCTTTTGGGCACTCCAGTGATGTTGCAGCTCTGAAATATGGCCAAACTGGTGGCAAGTGGCATCTTGGCAGCTGCACGCTTGACTTTTCTCAGTTCATGGGCAGTTATTTTGCGCCTTGGTTTTTCCACACGCTTCTTGTGACCCTGTTGACTATTTTGAATGAAACGCTTGATTGTTCGATGATCACGCTTCAGAAGCTTTGCAATTTTGAGATTGCTGCATCCCTCTGCAAGATATCTCACTATTTTTGACTTTTCTGAGCCTGTCAAGTCCTTCTTTTGACCCATTTTGCCAAAGGAAAGGACGTTGCCTAATAATTATGCACACCTGATATAGGGTGTTGATGTCATTAGACCACACCCCTTCTCATTACAGAGATGCACATCACCTAATATGCTTAATTGGTAGTAGGCTTTCGAGCATATACAGCTTGGAGTAAGACAACATGCATGCAGAGGATGATGTGGACAAAATACTCATTTGCCTAATAATTCTGCACTCCCTGTACATAAGTAGTTTTACATACGCATTTGCACACCAATGCATTCATACAAACATATACCAATAGACATGCATACATACTACATTAAATAAACGAGTGGATACAAATCTGTATATAGTTACATAATGAATTATATGAGATGAAGGAATTAAAGGGGAAGGAATTTGTTGGGAGGGTCTTAAGAAAAAAATTCTAAATTAATTAATAAAAAAAATGAATGGGAAAAACAGCCCACAGATGAAAGAGGTGGTATCGTCCGAGTCAAAAAGATATTAGTCTCAGTAAAATGGTTGGTGACATCCAAGACTTTCCTTAGACCAGCTCTCAGTTTCCTCCAGACCTGGGGAGGGAGCCCCTGGGAGGGAGCCCCTGGGAGGGGGCCTGTTGATATGGCAGTGAATGGTCAGAGATTAGTGTTCTGTAAGGTCAGTGAGTGATGTGGTCAACTACATGTTGCACACCTCTGAGACTATCCTGATGGGCATCTCAAGATATCACAGCACACTTTGTGGGGCCGAAGGCCAGTTTGATGATGTGTAGGAAATTATCTTGTTGGTAATTTAACTGATCAGCAACACAACCAGAAATCAAGCCCCCAAATGGCTGAAAGTTAACTCAGATCAAAAAACATAAAACAAAGTCCACTTCTTTGTAGAGCAAATTTTAAAAAAGCAAATGAAGAAAAACAATCATCAAAATCAATCAATCAGTGACCAAAGAGTGAGTAAAATGTTAACGCCATATTATGTAACTGAGTTGAATGTTAAGTTTTTCCTGACACATTTATAGATTACTGATCATGTGACCATCCAAAACGGTCCTGACACATTTACTACTGTTATAGTACAACACTATGAGCCAGTAAGTGTTTCACCCACTGGTGTGAACTTTACCAGTTCTTTGTACCGTATTGGCTTCATAAGGTATTAAATGTGACATCCAGAAGTGACATCATTACTGCTGAACTCAGAGGTGGTTCTCAGAGGGAGATCACTGCAACATTTATAGAAGATGAGACCTTCGACAACAGTGAGCTGAAAACGCCACCATGGTCGCATTTTTTCTGTTTTATATTCTTCTATTTTGTAATCTAGAGGTTTTTTTTCTGTGCTGCAACACCTGTCATTTAGAAGCAGACTGCAGCGAGCATAAATGGTTATGCAGCGAGCGGTGACGAATGCGTCGCCTATAATTGCGGCTTAAAGCAGTAATAGTCAACCGGGACAGGTGTTGGTGTGTTATGCTGTCTGATCAGATCACTTCTCCGAAATGAACGAGGGTGTGTACGACCTGATCGACAGCTGTTTTAGTTTCCTCTTAGTGTTATTGAACACTCGGGTGGCTGGACAGACCCAGAGGGTTTTGTGACATCATCTACAACTCTCCGACTCCCTGCAGACATTCTGACCTGTCATCACAGGAAAAGTGCAGGTGGAATAATGACATTAGTGATGTTTTAGTAGAGTCACATTAACTAGAAAACAATTTTTCCGCATTTGGCAACTGATTGCAAGTAGTTATGGTGACCTGCTGGTCTCCCAGATGTTAAACGGCCAACACCCTCACATTCTAGGTAAGGGTGTTGCAATCACCTTTCCATTGTAAGGTGATTGTGTGGGTCGCAACCCGTCTCTTTTCAACAGGTCACATGACTTGAGCTTACCCATTGCCTATCTCACTTTGCAGTTGAATCTCCTGCAGCAACAATGTCAACGCTTGTGGAGAAATGTCTGAATTTGTGCTTCGGACCTGTGAGGTTCTGGCTGGACTCTGAATGTAAGTAGTTGAGAATTTATGTGTATGTAGAATGCAACAGATTTGACTGCATTCAACTGCAGACTGCATCTTGTGTATGTATATATAAAATTTGGCTTTTTTATTAAAGCAGACAGATATTTCAGGTGTGCCAGCTCTAAATGTGTATGCACTAAAGGTGCGGCCAGATAACAGTTTTCTCTTTGCAAATGTAATATTTCCTCCAATAAACTGGCACGAAACTCCACTGGGACCTTATGGTTTTAACAGCATTTAATACTTGAAAACAGTGGTGCACCAGTACATACTGCACTCTGTCTACCACTACAGCTTAAACATTTAGTAAATCCAACTTTAACCAGACATACAGTTCAATCAGGAGTAGCAGCACCAGAGTCCAGAAAAAAGAGAAAAAAACCTTTCTTCCATCTCATCTATTTTTAGTTGAGTGTCAAAACACTTATTCCCCCTTTTCCCTCTTTCAAATTAGTGGCCCAAAAAAGTCATCAGTGGAGAACAGTTGAGGGCTGAACAAGGTCTTTTGTAACATTGCTATTGAAGGAGGCTTTGTTTTGGCTTGTTTGTGTTTCTCTGACCAGCAGACAGCCACAGTAATATGAACAGGTCTCTCTGGAGAGCTGCGTCAGGCGGGCAAAGAGGAAGAGGGCAGCCTTTCATTTGGAAAAGGGCTACTCTGCCTCCTCATCACAGGCACACTCTTAGGTTGTAGCTCAATAAAGCACACCTCACAGGTTACAAAACAAACACTCCATCTGCACACACACGCACACACACATATATATATATATATATATATATATATATATATATATATATATATATATATATATAAACCTGCATGTACAGGTCACATGCATGCTTGCACAAAGAAGTGGGCAAAGCAGCACAAACAGGCTCTGCTGCACCAGGGGAAATCATGTGGTGCACAGCCCATATCAGCAGGGTGCCTCTATTTACACAGCCATGCAATTAGTTCACAATGTAACTCCTCTGATGTGGACCTCACAAACACACAGCCCAAAGTGAATGACGACAAAACCGAACGCACAGACATACCACGCAGAAACACAGATTCCGTCGCCAACATATCGAGCCGTTTTCGTGGCGTTTCAAAGGTCAGAGATGCATGATCTGCAAGAATCTCAGCCCCTGGTAGTGAGGGCCATGCATTTATTCAATAAGAACCTGCAATGGTTGCCATTAGAGTGTTACATGAACGCTAGTGTGTTAAAATAAATACAATGATGCAGAGATTGATCTTTTTTTTTCTTGCCGACATAATAGCTTGTTATTGACAATTTTCACAGGAGTTGTGATGGAGAGAAAGGGAAAAAGCCACCCTGTTATCACCTGATATTTTCAGGTATTATTTGTCAGCGCTGAAGTTGTTTACCTATTAGAGTGAAAACTATAAGCTTGTCTGACAGATGGAAAGGGGAACAAAAAGGGAAAAAAAACAGTGAACAGAGGTGCACAATTACACCGATCCGCCACAACATTCAAACCGCCCGGTGAATATGGTAAAGGTACACCCCGGGCTGCCAAAACAGCTTGGACCTGTCAGCGAATGGACATGGGACCCAGGGGGTTGTCCTGTGGTGTCTGGCGGCAGTGGGATATTGGCACCAGATCCTTTGGGTCCTGTGCAGGTTTGGGCCTTTGCAGATCAGATTCACAGATGCCTGATCGGGCCGGGATGTGGGGAGCTGGCCTGGAGCCTTTTGTTGTTCTCCTCGAGCCATTACTAAATAGCTTGTGATCTTTTTCTGGGGAAGCGGTGCATATCCAGGCCGGGATTCCATCGTCTTCTTTTGTCTTTACGAATGCAGATAAAATAAGATAGTTGATGACTGCAGCAAATACCTTCTCTCCTTTTCTTTTCATACGTGCTCTTTACTTAGCGCAGCCAAAGCTTGCCTAGACGTGATTGGTTAATAGATATGCAGAATCTATTTATAGAGATGAGCCAGGGGAGGCCGGTGTCGTTGAAGTCTGCAGAAAATGTTTAGGTCGGTGGTACGTGTCAAAGTAACATCCCCATAATTGCAAAGACCTGAGGTTCACCAGAAGGACCTTCTACTATAACAAGACAATCAGTGTTTTTCCACCTTTGCTGTAAGTAGTTTAATGTGTCTGATGTGCGATGATATACGGTTTATGTCCGTGGTTGGCCGGCGTGAGCCGCAGACCCTCCCTCTTCTTTCTGCTTCTCGCCTTTCTTTCTTTGTCTCCCCTTTCCACCTCTTTCTCTGTCTTTGTAACCGTCCTCTCTCTCTTTCTCCCTCACCTCCTATCCAAAGTACAGGATAATGACACAGTTTTCCTGGGCTGTGAGAGCGAGCTGAGAAATGGTAACCATAGCAACAGCTCCTGTCCTGCTCAGCCGGCCCACTGCTGCCTGCGCCTCAGCGCGCAGCATTGTGCTAGCCGTGCTAGCGAAATCATTCTGGGTGTTGTTTGTGTTGCGTGTGTGTGTTTATGTGTGTGCGTATAGTGGTAGTGGCGGTGGGAGGGGAAATAGGCAGATGTCACTATTTGCCTTCTTCAGTCTCTCATCTCATCAGAGTCAGTGTAGTTTACGGCTCAGTAAATACTGCAGTAATCACATTAATATCTTGTGCACAAGTGCTTTTCGTGCAGCAGTTCAAAGAGCTCACAAAGTAATTAGTGGATCTCTGCGATGACTAATGTTGACTGGGCTGGAGAGCATAACAATAAACCTCTCAGTACTTCAGGAAGGGAAGTGTTAAGTGAGGTTGAGGTATAGTCAGAGTTACCGGTCCCTGCCTCCTCTCTGTGCTTGATTTTGGGCTTGTTTAATATCTCCCCATGTCACCGCGAAAAGCCTCCATTGTTTTGACTGTGTGGGTTGTAACTTGCCATTTTAATTAAGTCCCCAACCAGGACCCGCCTGCAATACTATTACTCTGCTTATTACCATGAAGGGAATGGAAGGAGAAAGATACAGACAGACAGTGCAGAAGAAAGAGCGATGTGGGGAGAAGCAGGGTGAACTAAAGGAGGAGAAAGCGGGGAGAGAAAAAAAGGACAGTGATTGAAAGGGGGGTGAAAGTGAGGCTGAAACGGCAGCAGCGGATGCAGGAGGGCGGGGGGGCTGACTGAGCTCTACCTCTTTGGGGTTTGAATTTAATTGCCATGTACATCAGCAGCAAGCTACAATGAAGTACCAGAATACCAGACAATATATCATAGAGAAACCAATAGTGTCAAGGATGCGCAAACGCAGGGAAGACAAGCAGCGCTCCAAAGGGAAGAGGAGCAGAGGAGATAAGTGGAGATGAAAGCGATATGCTTCAATTACTGTTTTGCAACAGAATTGAAATGAAAAACTAAAGCCTCTCCAGCTGTAGCAAGAGTCATATGAAAATAACAATCCCTGTTACTCTCCCCTGATTCTGGACTGGAGCCATTAGCTGTAAATAGTGAGCTGGAGTATGAAGCACTCTCTCTCACTCTCTCTCGCCCTTCCCTACCCCTTATCTCTCCCAAATCTCCATCGACAGCAGTTTTGTCACCCACATATCATATGCACAACAAATGCTAAGGCCTTGAACTTCAGTCTCTGTTGACACAGATAATGAATCATACTGAAATCTGCAACTGTGGCACTCAATGCAGGCTTTGTATCGAGTATTATCTCGAGTGCTGCGCTGCACTGTAATTCGCTGGAATGCCATTATTTATTAAGTAATAGGGTGCTTTTCATTATGCTAACCTATTCTTCCCCGCGTCCTAACTTCTCCTATGACCCTGAATTCATTCCCCCTCCGCCATCACGAGGACCTTTCAATCGTTTAAATGTACCTCCTCGAGGAGCGAGGAGGCTTCTGGAGGAGCTCGGAGAAACACAGGTGCGTCCTTTCTCACATAGCATAATGAAAAACATCCATAGTGTGAGGTAATTGGCCGGCTTTGCAGACACAGGTGAAGATCCCTTTATAGTTCAAATCAACGTTTTAATCAGTCACCTGTGCAAGCTCAGGCTTTTTGAAGGCCTGCATCTATGGAGCCTTTGAATGAACTGAAATCCCATCATCCTTCAACACAGGCACAAATGCAGAAACATAAAGTTTAACCTGACCCTACTACTTTTCAGCTCTTTAACCAACACACACTGGTACTTTAGGCTTCCTTTCCTTGAGCTTTATACTGTATACATTCAATAAAGCACACGAAGGAAGACAAATCGAACAAACGTGCATGTTTTTGTATTGGATGAAGTCTCCAATCTATTCATTTGTCTTTTATTGGATTCACAGAGTTGGTTGTATCCTCCAAACAGCCTGTCACTAGCGGCACACGGACGGCAGCCAGCCAGGCAACATCCCAATCCCCCTGTGGACGTGGCTTCAGAGATGGGCTCCTCTGAGCAGAGGGTGTGGGAGGGGTTCAGTGTCCTTGACCATCAATCAGTGGCCTCTGGTCCTTCCCCCACAGCTCCCCCGAGAGACACCAGATGAGACACTCCTGAGCCAGAACTGATCCTGTACACGCCATGCTGTAAATCGGGCTAAATCCCTCTACACGCCAGGTTCACAGCAGCCACCAAGGGTGTTTTTAACACAGTACTGCAAACAGGGTTTTTTTCCTAGGCATCGTGTTTGGTAAAGACTTTAAATGTAAAATAATGCAACCCTCGTGACATGTGACGAGGGGATGCCGCACCTTCAAAGAACACGTTGCGCCTCGCCGTCTCCTGAGAGCTTACACACACCGAGAGCGTACATAAGGCGATCAAGACATTTTCCATGCCTTACCTCACTTCAGTCCGCTGACGGTGAAATACGCTCCTCTACTTCACCATTCATCTTGTACCCTCCTGCCTGTAGCGGGCTGCCATATCGAGTCTGTGCACAATTGACTCACCGACCCATCAGTTCACTCATCCATTCCTTTCTCTATTCCTTCTGTTCTTGTACAAGCAAAATGTTCATCATGAACAGATACGATGTTCAGAACTCATCACCTCTGTCTCCCGCTATGATCATCACACACTGCCGCTCCACAGAGCCCTCATTCACACAGACCTTCGAGCTCATTAGCCCCACCAATCATTTGCATTAGTGCTAGTAATGAAAAGCCTCCATTAATAAGATGGCCTTCAGAGATCATTTACCCTCCTCCGCTTCCCAGTGCTGCCGTTTCCTCACCCCTCTCCCCCTTCTTTCTCCACATCGTGGTACCTGCCAGTTATCACCACCCAGCAGAATGCTTTTTGGGGCTGGCTCTAATAGCTCCTCTCAGCATCAGTATCTGACTGGAAAACGAATGAGCAGGAGACGGGTCACCTGATAGCCCACTGAGTGAGCCGGGGGCTCTCGATTGCAGGCGGGCTTTGGCCTTCAGCTTGACTTAATCAACACCTCTGTGGGGTATCTGGACACTTAAGAGAGCCCTCAGCGCAGTGTGAGCTGGAGGAAGGAATCCCAACAGAGAAGACATTTCCGGTGCTCTCCGCAGAGATACTGTTGCTTGTCTTCACTGATCGACCGCTCCCTCGTACAGTCTCCTCTTTCATCCTCCTTCTTATAGCGCATTTACATTCATTTTATCCGCACTGAGTCAGGTATTTGAGAGAATCCACGATTCTGAGTGACCTCAACGTATGTTTATTACACCTATCAATTCAAGGACATGCTTTATGCAGGAAATCAATGAGCTTGCAAATTGTGTACTTTATATGCAAGCCTGATGGATAAATCTCCATTTTAAAATGTTTTATGAATTTTCCCCTTTTTTCCATCCCTCCTCTGAATCTAGAGGGTAAATTCAGAGCAGCATGTTCTGGGAATAAACAAGAAAACGCAGTACAGTGTGGATTGATAGTTTAAGCAAGCGCTTTTAATCAGAGCGTTTTCTAAAGCATAATTACTTCATGACTTTGGCTGCTCCCGCTAAATCTGTTTAATGTTAGAGGCTTAATAAAATGCACAGGGACACAAACAAATGGCGTCAGCATGTAGTGGGTTCATGCAGCTCCTTCCTCCTCCTCTCGTCTTCTCATTGTCTCCGTAATAATCTCCTATTCACATGTGGGTCTCTCGCTCCCGCTCTCTCTAATAATTCCCCGTGCCCCCTTTTCTCCCTCACATTTTAATGCTTATCGGGATTTTATTTCTGTGCAAGTCCTGGCTGCAGGGCCAAGGATTTCGCTGAGTCAGGCGCTGCTCAGCTCCAGCATCCCTGCGATGACAGCGACAATCTGGCCAGTTATGAAGAATGTCTTATGACAAACGGCCTGTACTTGCATCGCCGTGAGCTCCTCCATCGATAACATCTGATCTGCAACTGGGAGGCAACTCTTTCTTCCTGCCTGTTCTGTTCCACTCATCTCCTTCACCTGTAGCCTCCTAAAATAGCAATTCCCTGCTGTTATGTATGTGGAATTATGATAAGACAGCTCCCTTTTATCAATTTTCATTATGGTGCTGATAAAATGGCAGGGCTGGATGTAGAGGGTTAAGTGCATTTTCGTCTTGATGGATCTAAGATAACTTTATCACTGCAGACTGCCTGGTTATCAGAGTTCACCTGGGGCTACTTGAACCGTACCGGATTTCGCTCCCGCTGAGCATCTCGGCGCGGGCACACAAGCTGCAGCAAGAATTTGCTCAGATGGTCATACTATATACAGAGCGATCCATAATTTTGTTCATATTTACCTACCCTGAGCTGTTAATTGATTTCTTTCAAATCAATTCGGTGGTTTACAGAAATTGTTGGACCAAAAAGGGCCAAATCAATCGCCAAGTGATTAGCATGTGCAGTGGATTATTCCTAGCTGAGGCGCTGTGCGAGGATGAGGATGAGTGGACGGCACACGCAATTCAATGAAGGCACAAGCAATATGTTTTTGTTAATTATTTCTAACTCAAAGTCTGCTTTAGATAATGTACGCCCACAGGCTGTGTGAGTGTCACACATGAAATATTCCTTTATTACGCCAAGACAGAACCCGAGGCAGTGAATGCGCTCCGGTGTCTACTCCCCACCTTGCTGCTGACTGCCTGCGGGAGGTTCAGATAAAAGCTATAGTGTTCTGAAGTGAGCACCATTGATTCAGAGGGATATTTTATACAGCAGTTTGAGACAGTACAGGCAGTGCTGATACAACACCAGGCAGCCGGGTCTCTCTGCATGTGCCTTCCTTTCCTTTCACACGCAGGAATGTGTTCAGCGGTTCACAGTTCAAGGTCTCAGAAACAGATATAAAGTTCTCCTGCCACAAAGTCCTTATGGACAATGAAACAAACAAAACAAAACAGAGCCGCCGTGCTACTTATGTGACCCCCGTGACACATGTAGCTTTAGGAGATTGCAGTCTGGAATGAGAATGAATCCCTTTTACACTGAAACCAGAAAACTAATTGCAGGGTTGTTAATTAATTCTTAATAGCCTCCGTCTGTCGTCCTGGAGATGGGCTGCGCTGGAAAGGCTCAAAACTAATTCACTAATGTCAGCTGCAGTTAATTTGGGGGACTGTATTTAAGGCAGAATTAAGAGTGAATTTGACGTGTGTCTCTGGGATGGTCTTCTTATGACACGAAGAAGGCGGTGTGCGGGGAGGAATTGGAAGAGTTGCTTCCGTGTGTTACACTGATCGTCCAAGGGTAATAATAAAAATGGCACATGTTAAAGCAGAGATAGACGGTGTTTTTTGTACATGCTACAACTGTGCTTGACACACATGAAAGGAGCTTTAAAGTTATTAATATTATGAGAATTAAAGCTAATGTAGTAAAACACATGGTGAGTAGCTTGTTGTCAAATGGTTGTAGTGGAATTTATTTGAACTATTTAAGCACTATTAAAGTACTAATTAGTATTAGATTAGTAACTCGAAGAATATACTGTAATAACTTCATGCTCATGCATTTTAATGTAGCTTTCATACAATCCCCAGAGACACCTGAAAACAATCAACCTCAGTCATGCACTGCTTTCGTTTTGGGGATTTACTGGTTTAATCTGTACCTGTGCAATGTGCAGATGTCAGATATGTGCACTGAGATAAAAGGCAAAATCTTTTGTCCTGAAATTGAGAGATATTTAGTAGCATTAAATTAATGATCTCAGTACGGCTGGCCCATATCATATGGTCCTACTGGTATAGGTTTTTTATCAAGATGATATAGCAATGCCAGGCAGTGGACACAACAAGTCAAGCCCAGGCATGTCTGACAGTGAGAGCTGTGTGTCCCCCTCTGATCACCATTTATTAAAACATGCGCTAAACTGTTGAGTTACAGGGTAAGTTACTTTGTTAGTTACTGTCAAAGCATTAAGCAGTTAGCTTTACACTTTAACTGAAAATTACCAGGGAAAGCCGACACAGGCGCGTTTGTCTTGCGCTGTGCTACTGGATATAATGCTGTGTCACTACTCTAATGCTGCTGCTAGATTCACTCTTTGATTTAGGCAGTCTGTCATCAGTGGGTCATTGGGAAAGAAGGATGGAAAATGTCCTCCATGTTGTTAGCGCTAATAAACAAATGCTGGTGCCTACAAGCTGCAATCACCGATAAAATGCTGTTCAGTACTTGTTTTTCTATATCACTGATCGAGCTGCAGTTGGAATTGTTCAGAGAAGAAACATTTACAAGAAGAAAAGTTGAGGTGGTGTGAGGCGGTGGGGAAAAAGGCAGCCAAATAAAAACAATGACTTGTGTTTAAAAGTTGCATCAAATTCTCTGTCAGCGCATTTAAACAGAGTGCAGGCTGAGCTGTTGCTTTGTGTTCACTGACAATAGCTGTGCAGCAGTCCTGGATGTTTAGGTTGTATGAATAAAAGGCAGACAATATCTCCTCACACTGCAACGTGTCAGATCCCCAAAAAAGCCCTCAACTCTTATCTGCTCCTTCACATCCTCCCCCTCTACTCCAAATCCACTTTAGCCTTTCCTCTGTAGGCTTATCCGCTCTGCCACGCCGACGCTATCGATGTGCAACTTTCATGCCTGCATAAATACCATAACCGATGATTGTGACACATGCTCCTTGCTTTTGATGTGAGACTACACTTGGTGAATGTGGCTCTCAAGTCTGTAAGTACTACTCTCCCTGCCTTTGTTTTCCACATGAGGTTAAACATTATTGACTGGAATCACTGAGGGGAATGAGTCTGCGTTTACCGACAAATTGGACTGGTGGATTGACCCCTGGTTCAACTCAGCTTGGTTTCAGGAGCTGAAAATATCAATACATTTGGTAAAATGCACACAAATCTCTCTGTCGGCGGAAGCAAAGCAGATGGATTCACATTTACATACAGTATTCATCAACAAGTTGACTCACTGGTCTCATGACAGGGGATGTCAGTATGGGAAATGTCACTACAATTATACTGCATTCATACTATTACAGGCAATTATAGCCCAGCATAAAGGGTAACCCAGCAGCAGCATATAAAAGAAGCTAATATCGTCTGTCTAGAAAAAAATTGATCAAAGTTCCACCAAAATGCTTTTCAAAATGCTTTTTTATTGGTTAATCAGACCCAGCATCCAATTACTAAGTCCCTCCATCACCGTTAATTTGTGCCTATATAATGTGTGTGGAAAAGAGCAGACGATTGAATGTGCACTTTTCCATCAAGGCTACATGCAGCGTTAAAGCACTATTTCCAAGAACAGGAGCAATCTAACCCAAGAAAAACACACAGCACATTGAAAATATATCTATCTTTGACAGACACGTGATGACAAAACAATCATCCACACTTGTTAAAAAAGCAATTCCAACAAGCTGTCCTTACGTGATTACTGACGACTCCTGACTTAGTCTTGTCCAACACCATTCAACTACTCAGTGAATCATTTCTCACCTTAAAAAACTGTCAGTTTCCACATATTCCAGAATTTCCAGAACTCCTCAGACTGCAGTGATTTTTAGCGTAAAATATCCTGACATACATGTTATATCTCTTGATAATTCATGTGAGTCTGATCAACAAATCCAAAGACAAGACAAACAATGTCTTAATATTCTGTCAGTACCACCATTAGGTTGTACACTGTATGTGCAGGACCAGCTCAATTCTCAAAGACACAAATATTTGAAAAATCAGGCACTGTAGTTTTAGTTTTAATCAAAGAGCAGCGTATTCTTCTGTGCACTTGTGAGCATTAAAATAATAAACAAGTGAGCATTAATGGATACGTATACAGTGCCATGCTCATTGTAACAAGCGACTGTGTCACCCAATAAAAAAAAAGTATAATACAGTGGAGGCAATAACACAAATTGCTGATCAGACTTTAAATCGACAGACTGAATTTGCTGAAATGTATCAGGAACACATTTGGTTTTTTTCATCCCTGGTCCGCTTTCATGTTTCTGCTTTTTTGTCAATGTTTTGTCATGAAACAACTTTTCTCTTCGGTCTAATTGCAGATACTTAACTTCCTGGGCCCTTTTCCCACCTGTGTGATTATCTAATTATCATCTTATTCTTCTTGTGTTTGTAGTCTCTGCGTTACTTTTCCCCTGTGCTGACTTTTATGTCTAGCGTTCCAGCCATTTCCCTCATGTTTTCCTTGTGGTAATCAACAATTGTTTCTTGTGTTTTTGTAAATGTTAAAAATGTCTCTGCCAGATTTTTTGGACTGTTTGCTGTGTACCGGAAATCAGTCTGTAGTAAAAACTCTTTATTTAGAACTGCCTTGTGTTTGACCTGTCCATATGTGTCCACACAGTCACTATAAGGGTAACATTTAGGTTGAGAGGTGTTTATCCAAAAAAGAAAAAAACGCCTGTTCACCAACTTTATAACACAAATATGCATTTAGGTGTGCAGACATGGTCAAAATGACCTGCTGAAGTTCAAAGCGTGCATCAGAGTGCGAAAGAAAAGTGATTTAAGTGACTTTGAATGTGGCACGGTTGCTTGTACAAGCCCCAGCTTGTCTGTGTAGTTCAGGAACTGCTGACCTACTGGGCTTCTTCCACACAGCCATCTCTAGGGTTTACAGAGAATGGTCCAAAAGGGAGCAAATATCCAGTGAGCTGCAGTTTGCTGGGTGAAAACACCTTGTTGATGTCAGAGGTCAGAGGAGAATGGCCAGACTGCTTCGAGCTGATAGAAAGGCAAAAATAACTCAAATAACCACGTTATACAACCGAGGTGTGCAGAAGATCATCTTTGAATGTTCAACATGTCCAATCTTGAAGTAGAAGTGTTATAACATCAAAAGACCACATTGAGTGCTACTCCTCTCAGCTACAAACAGGAAACTGCGGCTACAATTCGCACTCTAAAATTAGACAACAGAAAATTGGAAAAATGTTGCCTGGAATAATGGGTCTCGATTTCTGCTGCAGCATTTGGATGGTAGGGTCAGAATCTGGTGTAAACAACATAAAAGCACAGATCCATCCTGGCTTAACGGTTCAGGCTGCTGGTGGGGATGTAATGGTGTGGGGATATTTTCTTGCACACTTTTGTCCCTTTAGTGCAGCCGACGTTGTTTAAATGTCACAACCTACCTGAGTATTGTCACTGACCAAGTCCATCCCTTTATAACCACAGTGTACCCATCTTCTGATGGCTGCTTCCAGCAGGATAGCACACCACGCCACAAAACTCAAACCATCTCAAACTGATGATGAAACTTCTCACATGACTTAGATGACAGTAAGCTCACTGTACTCAAATGGCCTTTACAGCCACCAGATCTTAATACAATTAAGCATGTTTGGGATGTGGTGGAATGGGAGATTTCCATTATGGATGTATGAAAAAAGGGCGTGGGGGGGTGGGCAGGGCAAAGTCTCAAAGGAATGAAGCCAAACGAGGTCTTATCCAGCTTTTGCGAGTAGCTGGTGAGTGTATGTTGTTGCACATAATAAAAGATGTCATTGTTTAATATAGTTATCTCTTATAGCAAGTTAAATCTGACACCTCCTATCTGTTCCTTAATGACATCTGTCAGATTAATGACATATGTAGCTGCTATTTTAATTCTTCAGATCCAAATTTAAAATCCAAACTTCGTTATTTTTTTTTACTTTATACTTTCCACTTTTTATAGTTCTTGCATAAAAAGTTTGAATATTACTTTTTTAAGATGTTGAATTATATTTTCTATTTCTTTCTGTGAAGCTTGTGAATAAAGTGCAAAGATATGATTGACTGTCGTGCTATAAATATATATTAGTGTTTCAGGGTGGCGGTTCCACAATAACAAAGAGAGAACACTTCTAACGTAGTCCTGTAGGACGTTACTCACAGAATCAGTTTTATGTGTGACTGATGATATGACCTACTGCCAGCAACCAGGGCTCTATGAATAACTGTGTTGCAAAACACTCTTTTCTAGTTACTGTTAGTTTATCAAATCTGTATATTTTGACAAACAGGGTGTCAGATATCAGACTCGGTTTAATATATGCCTGCAGCACTGATCCTTAGGATATACTTGAAAAGAACAGAATGAAATTCTCGCGTCGTCTATCACTTTGTCTCGTCTCTACTGTGGTGAAGAATAAATTAAGGTGTGTAGCAAAGAAAGGGTTTGCCAGATATCAAAACACACATCAATCATCCAAATGCCAACAAACAATCAAAAGACACTAGTGTCACTATTGATATGCAAATGGACAACTCTAGGAGAAGGCAATATTCGTCTCATTCTGTGCTAATATTCCTCCCTGTGCTGGTGAGAGGCATACGGGCTTCCTTCCAGTCATTTTCTGCTGTTTCATGTTGGGATACGGATCTGTGGCGGCCCACGGGGAGCCACCCACCATCACTGAGATCTCCACATGCTAGATGGCATTAGGAATAACAAATGTTAAGCAAAATGGTCTAATCCTCCCGTCTCCTTTCAAATGTGCTCAGACAAAAGCGCCTGAGATTCTTTGGTGCTAATTAACAGTGTCAGTGGTGACAGGACTCAGACTCGTGAGTAGCTCAGCCCATTGATTGTTTCAAGCACGTTATATGGGGTACTTGGATAATAAAGGACCGTTTATCACTTCAGAGGCCGTTACGACCCTTGGTGCATTGAGTACTGAGATTATTTTGCCAAAGGCATCTCTCAGCAACACGTTCATCGACCTTTCTTCATTATTAGTCGATGGGAAGAGGGTGGATCCTTGTCAGAAGCCTTGAATAACTCATCAGTTTCAAGGCCAAAGGAATACTAAAGGGTTAATGGTTTCTGTTTGCGTCCTTCGAGGCTTTACCCTTAAGCTCTTGCATTTCAATTCCTTTGTTTCATGGGAAGAAGAACTGAGCGCAGGAGAGTGGGGAACTGAGATAGCAATGAGCTGTGCGGGATGCAAAAAAAGTTGTGTATGCAGGGGGTTTGATTTGTCTGTGTGTGTGTGTGTGTGTGTGTGTGTGTGTGTGTGTGTGTGTGTGTGTGTGAACAAAAGCGTGTATATCATTAATTGTCAGAAACAACCCCCCCAGCCATCCAGTGCTAATGCATCCATCCCTACACACACCACCACAACCAAGTGGGAGCATACTCAGCATATACGTGCTTATATACTATGTGTCTCTGTATGTGTGTGGGGGCTGTTCTGCTTTATTAGCCATAACACAGAGTGAAACCACTCCAAGTTGTGCAGAAAGCCTTCAGTACTGGCAGAGAAATGACCACTCTTTAGAGATGCAGAAGATGCCAAGCTGCTAAGAAATCGAGCTGATAGAACTAACCTTATTTAACGGTCAGACATCCAAGCCATTTCCCCAAAGAGGATGCCATTTCTGAATGTCATGACCTTTTCTAACCGCGTTTAAAAACCTCCAAGGTCTTCAAGGTGTGGTTTGTTAATGAAAAGAATTTAAAGACTATCGAGGAGGGGGTAACTGACGGAGAGGCGATGCAAATGCTCCGCTTTTAATGGGCGCTTCAGTATAGATACTGTCATTTGTGGATGGGATGACTGAGAGAATTTTCCAGAGGCTCACGACAGCAATTGAAACGACGTGCGTGGGCTTGATGAACTTAGGAGAGGGTCCAGACAGTTTCAATAACATAAAAGACAGAAATGGAAAAGAGCTTTAGGGTTGCCTCTGTGTGTGATTTAGTGTGTTTTCAAATAGACAAGAGTAAGTGCTATTTAATGGGTGATGGGCAGTGTGGGTTGGTTTAAAGGTAGGTGAAATTGTCATGAAGAGAAGGACTCTTTGTCCAGGCCTCTCAGAGATAATTGTCTGAAAGAGCAAAAAAAAAAAAAAACCAAACCACTCCACAGCAGTTAATCCTGAGAGGGCAGAGGGGCAACACTGAAGACATCAAACTTGACAAAAAAACAAATTAAAGAAAAGACGAGGGAAAGGTGTCTGGAGTGTGATTTGAGAGGACTATGGACTAAACTCTTTGCTCTGTCATAAGGACACCCAGTATGGGTCCACATAATCGATAACACCGTGTCGTTGAAGGTGAAACAAGTGCAGAAAGTCACCGGGATTCATTTAGAAATCGTTCACTGTGGAAAAGGAAGCAAGGTGTGCAAAGCCCTACTGAAGAACAGCACTAGTGAAGCCTCCTGTTACATTTCCTCCTGTATGATCATGCATACAAAGTAGAACCCAAGTACATTTAGATCTGTTTGTCTCCGGGCTGCTGTGATTAACAGGGGTTGAGTTCTGTCTCAGTCAAAGCTATATGAAATGCAAATCAGTAGCCAGTACAGTCACATCTCTGACGGCTGACAAGCATTTTCATGCAAGTGTTGTAGTAGGACTTAGAGTTCAATTTACAAAGTGAGCAGAGAACAAAGCTGAGCTGAACTCAGGTGAGCCCCGAACAAATCTGTTACACCCACAGGAAGGTTTCTTAAGGATTTCCTCCTTTTCCTCCTTTTCCTCCTGTACCAAGGTGCAACGCAGTGCATGGATGAGAAAAAAGCTCGAGGGGCCAGGGTGATATCAAACTGACTGGACACTTTCATAGCTTCCCTTATCAAAAGTATGCATTGTGTGTATGCATATGAATAAACTCAGTTACATTTGGGTGTGTAACACTTTGCTAGGAGCCGGCCATAGCATTTGCAAGTCAACACAACAGGAGTATTAAATGTGGATTAAACCAAAGTAACTCTACAACAGACCAATTTTACATCAGCTATTTTGCTGTGAAATAGCAGGTAAATAGAGGTAACTCTTTTTACAGCAAAGCGCTTTCATTAATGTCATCGCAAAGCCTGATGATGGTAAAGACCTGTTTACCCACCATTTCATGCCAAAACTGCAGTTCCTTATAACCCCCCCCCCCCCGTAAAGACATATTTTAGACCAGTTTATAATCGAGGCTCCACCAATGTGTGAACTCGAATGAGTTATAACTGTTAAAACCACTTTGATGAACACTTTATATGGTGAACATTACAAGGTGTTGTGTTTCCCTCCTCTCATCCCCAACCGGTTGCGCCAGATGGCCGCCCCTCCCTTAGACTGGTTCTGCTGGAGGTTTCTTCCTGTCAAAAGGGAGTTTTTCCTTCCCACTTTCACCAGGTTCTTGCTCATAAGGGGTCATCTGATTCTTGGGGGTTTCTCTGTATTGTTGTAGGGTCTTTATCTTACAATACAAAGTCCTGTGAGGCAACTGTTACTGTGATTTGGAGCTTTATAAATAAAACTGAAAATGATTAAGATTAAGGCTGGCATCATAGGTAAGAATAGCAACAATGTAACTGTCTGATAACTCCACTGAGAGACTGTTTAAAAGATAAAATGACCACATATGAATGTTTGGTTTATATGTGGATATTTGAAGAAGATTGTGGAGATTATTGTGGAGAAGTCCACATTGCTAAATATCTGATAATTAACAACTTTATGTCATTTGAACCATCATACAGCCTCCCTCGAAACAGCAAGTAGTTAATAATATAGATTAGCCTTTGTTAAATGCATAATGCACAATATCAATATACACAAATTAACAAAATATGGCTAATTTATTGTGGAGAAATGCAACTAAAGAACAGCAGGAACATTTCCCTGCATCACTAATCTGCTTGCTGAATTAAACAGGGGAGAAAATTATTCAGCATCAGACCTAACAACAGAACAGCAGCTAAAACGCATCTCCATATCATTATGCCTCTATGTTTGATTTATACAACTGAAGCCAGTCTTCAAATAATGATTTCTTTGAAAATTTTGGATGCAAGGGTTGAGCATAGGTTTTCTTTTAGAGGCAGTGGGCACAGTATCTTTACTCCTCAGGCTTCTTCCTCTGCCAGTGTCAGCAGGGGTTGTTTAAATTGGGCAAGCGAGGAACTGTGTAATTCCTAGCACTTATCATGGAGTGACATATAGGCACCAGTCTCTCTAGAATTTAAATACAGGGGAAGAAGACATGTCATGGGTGGGCAGAGTTCCTGAGGTTTATCGGGGAAGTTGGCAACAAAGACAAAACCACCCTGGCACGATCACATGACCTGTAATCTTGCAGAAGACAGCTGTCACACACGGACGGGTGACAAATTAAAGGAAGAGCTGACATCAAGTGTCTTAGTAAGGTGTTGAGCCACCTTGTGCTGCTAGACAGCTTCAGTGCCCCTTGGTACCGATTCAATAAGTCTCTGGAACTGAAGTGGTGGGGTGGAAAATGCATGATTTTAAATCATTTTCATACCTTAGCCATTTAATTAGACTAACTTTGTATTGATTTAAAGTGACCCTTCCCTCTCTGGGGACAAGTAAAGCTAAATCGCACCAGCAAAATGCGCCTCCAGCATATTAGAGCCACCTTATCGCCTCACCGTCGTGGTCAAAGGTTTAACATTTATATATCTGCAAAATAATACAGACATGGAAACATATTCTTGAGTAATCTCTCATAGTGTCTCGTGTTTTCATCTCAGACTCTTAAAAAGCAATGGCTAATTTTAATGTGACAGTATCAGTGCCTGCGGATGGGGATGCAGTGTTCCATTGGCTCTGATTTGCTTCAATAAGCCACTTCGGTAAGTGCCTGTTTAGGGTCATCATTAAAATCCCAGAGATGCCAAAGCAGAGCTGTTATAACACAGTGAAATGCAACATTGCAGACAACGCAGCATGCACTGGTGAGCACAGCAGCACGCTTAATTGAGCAGGAACAGCGGTAAGCGATCAGGGTTAAATTTAAATGCCTGTGTTTTAGATTCTGTGAGAATAAACTACAGGACAAAGACAACTGCTCAAACACCCAGAGTTTAGGAATGACATCTGCATGAGGCTTTATTGGATTAGCAGGAGTATGCAGCGTGAGCCCGCAGGTCTGCGGATCTCTTAAGCAAAGCTACTTCCTCAACTCGTTCCTCAAGAACCCCAAAAGTGAGCGTGATGCAGCGAAGAGCCTCCTGAGAAGTGAGCGAGCCTGAAGAGCGCATTTGCTATATTTCAAAGGGCAATGACAACATGTCCAAAGCTTTCTCTCCATTACTACTAAAAGTGTTCTCTCCTCTACCTCAAAATTATGCCCATTTAACTCTGCTGAAGAGTGCACTCACCAAAGATGAGAGAGAGGGAAGACCTAAAGCACTGCACAGTGTGAACCCACTGCAATCTACAAATTGGCCAGAAAGCCATCTTTTCTGATTTACCGCGGCCTCTACTGTAAGTGTGTGGCTTTCTTCAATCATCCTCCTTAATGCACTAACCATTAGAGTCTGTCCAGAAAGAGAATATACCCTGGTGTCTCAATTATAGACCAAGACTGAATCTCTAAAGCAGCCTTTTGTGGTCATAAAAGGAAATGACTATCCATTTTCTGCTCCAGCTCTCACACAGCAACGGCACAGTCCTGTCTGTTGTTGGGAGTGCCAAAACTCATCTTTCCAACTGAATTGTCTTATTAATCACCCCCACTGCAGCGGTGAGAGTGCCAATTAAAGTTGGAAAGAGATTTAAATTGACAAAAAAAAACCATTTTCAACGTCCCTTTAACAGCAGCTTCCCTTTGTGGTCCTTTCTGCTTATTTGCAGAACTTTTTACACAAGAGCAGGAATGGAGGTTTTGTAAATACAACATCAAAAATTGGGAAGGATGTCGCGGACCTGAAAGCGCTACAATGCATAATGTGCTTTGATCTTCTGGGTACAGCGTAGAGATGTGTGAGATATGGTGATCTGCAAACTCTGAAAAGTTATACCAGAAAAAAAAATATAAGTGACAGCGACAGGGATAAAAGCACTGCCTGCAACAAGAACTCAAATACGAGATGGGAAGAAACACATGAAAGAAAGAAGATTCTTTGGCACAACTTAAAAACTGGGAAAAGGCTCTGACAGGTCTCAGTTTTAATATCCACCTCCAATATTATCATTGCAAATACAGAGAAATATCCATGAAAGATGAATACAGGGAGAAGTCTGTAAAATAGTTTTCTCGCTCTTCTCGAGACAGTTGTTTAAGTGAGCGCCGCTGTGTTTCTTTTCCGTGTGTGTGGGACTGACAGCATGACCAGGTTTGCATTTAATGGCCGGCACTCCTGAGGAGATGCAAAATGGGAGAGATAATCAGAGGCAGAGAGAAAAGCGGTGCATGTGGGAGCAAGGGAACAACGGTGTGTGAAAGAGAGGCAGGGACAGAGAGACTCGGTGAGAGAAATGTGGGATAAGTAAAATAATCTGCTGACAGAAGGGGAGGGCAGCACGGCCATTTAAATCAGAGACTGACAAATAGGTGAAAGGCAAGCCTGAAAATGAGTCTTTGCAGGGGGCAGAGGGGAATGGTGAAGGTGAAGGTCCATGAAATATGGATAATAATCTGTTTATGTAGTTAAGATAGGGAAGAGGAGAGGTAAAAAGCCCTTTGTGTGAGCTGAAAATGTTTTGGCAATGCTGTCTGAGAGCCTAGAATCAGAAAAATATTGCATTACTGCTAAAACAGGCTCCCTCTGAGATGTCTCCAAATTTAAAGAGTTTAAATTTAGTACATGTGTGTGATTTCAGAACTCTAGCTTAGACTGTAGGGTTATTTGTATGATTGCATAATTGCCTTTGCAGTGCATTTTCTCATATATATTATATATAAATCATTTGACTATGTCTCTCTCTTATATTCTTAGATAGCACGGTGGACCTTACTTACCATAGGGGACCCTGGTTGGGCTACTTAATGCATTTAGTCATGTGGACATGGTCAAGACAGCCTGCTTAAGTTCAAACTGAGCATTAGAACAGTGACTTTGGCAGGGTTGTTGGTGCCATACGAGCTGGTGTATCAAAAAATGCTGATCTGCTTGGATTTTCCCACACAACCATCTCTGGGGTTTACAGAGAGGGTATAACGAGGAAAAATATCCAATGAGCAACAGTTCACTGTCTGAAAATGCCTCGTTGATATCATAGGCCAGAAGAGACTGGCCAGCCTGTATCGAGATGATAGGAAAGTAAAAAGTAGCTCAAATAACCACTTGACACAACCAAGGTATGCAGAAGATGATCTCTGAATACAAAACATGTCAAACCTTGAAGTAGATGAGCTTCAGTAGCAAAAGACCACACCGAGTGCCGCTTCTCTCAGCTAAAAAAAGGAAATGGATGCTATAATCCGTGCAGGCTAACCAAAAGTAACAGAAAATTGGAAAAAGCCCAGTCTGGTGAGTCTCAGTTACTGCTGCTACATTCAGTAATAGGCTTAAAAACAACAACATGAAAGCATGGATCCACCCTGCCTGCTACCAATGCTGTAACAATGGGGGGTATTTATTTTCTTGGCACACTTTGGGCACCTTAGTACAACTGAAGTGTGTTTAAACATCACAGCCTACCCAAGTATTGTTGCATCTCTTTATGTCAACAGTGTAATGTCTTTAGATAGCTGCTTCCAGCAGGATAACATGTCATGCAACAAAGTTTAAAACATGAGTTCACTGCACTCAAGCAGCCTCCAAACTCACAGAGAGGCGAATTATGGATGTGCAGCGGACAAATCTGCAACAACTGTGTAATGCTATTATGTCAACATGGTTGCTTAATTGCTTAATTTTAGGAAAATGTTGGGGTTAGAATTAATTAAAGCAAATGACAGTTTTCTAGCTTCATACACGCCACATTTACTCCACTGGCATTGAAGGTTCCCAATAGATGTATGAGGTGTCCCTTCACCAGTGTGGACTCGTCTGTCCATCCAAGAATTGCCCTGTGTTTAATTTGTAACAAACAGTGTGCAATCAATATTAACAATTGTTTTTCCTCAGATTATAAAAGGTTTCTTTTTTTGAAGCATGTCTTAAGTGTTTCATAATCAGTTAACCAAAAGCAAACAAGGAGAAAGAGCCATCACTTTGTTTTAGAGCACACTTCTCAGCACAGTAAAACACAAAATCAATTTCATTGTCGGTATCTCCCACATTTAACTAATCAGCATTAGCACTCAGAATGCGTTTTAGGGCACAGTAATAAAAAGCCCAGGCAGCCACAGCAAAACAAAACCTAGCCTGTAATGACTAATATCACACAAACAACGGAGTACCAATCAGCCAAATAACAAAAAATAACACTTCCCCTGATTAATACTCATTTAGGAAATTACAGAGAGAAAACAGAAGATCAAAAGGCAATCGCATCGTGTGTTATTATAATATCAAAGTAATGGCTTTCATTTCCTGAAAACATATGCTCTACACTACACTACACTATGGTAATGCATGTGTTGTCAGAAGGCAAGGGAACTGTTGATCAAATGGATAAACTCTGGCAACCCTAGCACACTTTGACATTTCAGAAGATAATGCAATAAAGCCGAGAAGAGTTATAAACTCAGTCTTCCTCAGCGCTGGATATATCCTGTATAATTTAGTGTTTACATGCACTCACTGGTGGCTTTTGAGTCCCTGTTTTCTTTTCATTAGACATTATAGAATTTCTGTTTTATCAGAGGAGGAGATGGAGGTTTTATTTGTTGAGCCTATCTCACGTGTTTTTAAAATGTTTACTGAAACAACAGGTTTCTGAGCGCGGAAGCTCACAGGCTTCCAGTTTCGCAGGACAAAACTCCCGATCTATTTACATTGTTCCGGGATCGGGGGGTCAAGCGTGATAGATGACATGCCATTTGCTTATCAGGCCCTTCCAGAGGTCAGTAAAATTGAAGGTCAGCATAACACCTCAAAACAAACTGTACGGGACAGGAGTTGGGGGTGGCAGTGCGTTGCAGGAGCAGAGCACGGTTCCTGATCTCGCCACCACACAACTGATAAGGCTAGCAGAAAATGCACTGCCAAAAAGGATTATCTGTGGGTAGCTCAGTGTGTCTGACACCAGGCATGCTGGGTAAAGTAGAGGCAGGGCTGTTTACTGTAAAGGTTTAACACACTAAAATGTGGTCTCAACAAGCCCAGTGCTCTAGGATTTACACTACCAGTCACACTCATAGCACACTCCAATGTAGGTTTAACAGTGGGAGATACTCCATCCTGCTGAATATTTCATAAGTGCGATGTATTAATGCAGTCATTAGCTTGGTATGACTCACAAACCCAAGTAGACAGCAGTCAAACTGGTGACTATATTTTAATTGTCACTTGACACAACTGAACTTCAGCACTTCTGGCTCCTACGTCTGACTACAGACGTGTAATTGAACTGTGTGCATGTGTGCTATTTGTTAGAACAGCAGTTTCACGTATTGAGCAATCCGGCGTAGTTCACCTCAGGATGAGGACTTTATCCATAAAGTCTACAATACCTACCTCTGAGCAACAGGAAAAAAATACACAGTATCTCAGTATGGGTTTTAGCTGAGTGCAAGTTCAGGAACTTTGTCTGTGGTTGATTTATGGAGCTTTGAGGTTTGCAGAAGCAGGGAGGTGGTAGAGTCTCTGCAGTCTCTGGATTTAATGCCAAGGGAAGGAGGAAAAAAGGCCCTTTTTATATCAGTTACCTGATTCTTTTCAACCGGCTTACAGTGTCACATTGCTTCACTGCTAAAAATACAACATATGGAAAGTAAACCTGGTTTAGTTTGAGAGGCGCCGTAGAGCAGATGAAGACCGTGTTATCCAACCGATGATGTGTAATGAATGATTAGTGTGACTGACTTTGTCTGGGACTAAACAAAGGACAGGCAGATCTATTCAACTTGTCCAATGACATTCAAGAAATCCAATATCAATCTCTAAGTATCAGTGTTCTCCTGCATGTCGTCAGAAATAATCCTAGTGGAAATTAAAGGCATATTGTGGCATCAGAAACCTATTATTGTGTGCTGAGGTGAAAGAAATCTGCAACTTTGTTTCAAATTTTTCTTTTATGACTCATTTGAATACATAACTTTTGTTTCCTAGGTATCCCAGTACATTTAGGATGGCCTAGTACTGAGGTTATGATGCAATGATCAGCATTCTAGTTGTCCGTGTGGGCATTGAGCATATGCTGGAGCATATGTTTCAGAATATATTGCGAGAATTTAGTATGCACTGCTGCAGGGCAAAGGAGCAGGGCAGCCCGGTAGTATATTCAGGGGGAAAAACTGTGATACACAGTTAACCTGTGCATGTACAAAAACAAAACACCTACTGCCTTTGTTATGAAGCCTACAGCTGATAGCAACTAATACTCCGTCTCAGAAGGGAAACTAAATCTGCACATACAATTTTACTTTGTAATTCTTTTTGCCTCCCCTAAGGGCAAATATTTGTATAAAAAATAAGGTACTAAACCAAATGCGCACCATTTTTTACGCTTAAGTTAGTAAAAGTCATATGCTGACAAAATCACCAAAGAAATACTATATATAGATTCAAAGACAGGCTGGATGTGCTTATGGGCTTCTTCAGTTAGAGTTAGTCTAATATTTACAAAGTGATGGCCAAGAGAAAATATTAATTTAGAACTTAAGAGAAAAATGCCAAGTTGTGTATTTGTAGAGTGTAACATAAACAAAATGTTCCTTAGAGTCTTGCTTGCGTCAGCATCGATAAAATAGGAAACTCAAAGAGCAAAAGCACATTCAACCTTGTTTAAAGTAATCTTCCAAAGAAGACATTACCCCAATTTCAGACATAAATTAGCCAGCTATCCTTTCATTAGAGAAGCTTTACAGGCTTACTATAATAATTTGATTAACACAACTCCCTGAACCTCAGGGAGCTGAGTGAGTGACTTTTGTATTTTAGAGGACTTTGGAAGAATACTTAATGAGGTAGATTATCTCTTTGATGTTGTGCTCTGGACCTTGAATAAAGCAAGATATATGACCTACCCCTGCTCTAAATCAATCAGAAAATGGTCTTCATTAAGCCGCTGAAACTTCCAATTTGAAAACATCTTTATAAAGGAAACCTCATCTGAGTCTTTGTTCTGCAAAGATACAAGAAATTTTCAGGGAATAAATCCCAGAAAACTTTAACAGCCTACTCCACTATCTTCCAAGACACATAAACCTTCATAGACTCATTAAAGCACTCTCCCTATCTCCTAAAGCTTGATGCTGGAATGGAGGACGGTCAAATAAATGATTCACATGCCAGAAACGCGAAAGCATCGGCATTACCTCTTTCCGTAATTCGTTTTAATTATACCAGATAACAAGAAAAAAGGAAATTATGTACCATGAAAAATTAGGCCCCAATAAGAGGATAAAAGAGAAAGTCAAACAGTATGTGAATTATGTTCACTTAGCTACACTCACGCCTGAATTTGTTTATTTGGAAGTTAACATGGCACCTGGGAATTAGAGTGAGGTACCTCGGCTATGTATAATGCATGCAGTACTCCTCGAACCAGCAGCAGTTGTGCATCTTGCCTCATAAAGACATGATATGTGGCTCAGTACAGTGTTAAGAACACTGTTTTCTTAGAGTCAAGTGATCCGAATAAACAGTAGTGAAAACCTGTGGGAGCAAACATTCTTATCGCAGATCTACATTTCATTGGGAGGATAGGGTGGCACCAAGCCAGCTGCTTTAGAGAATTGGAGCAGTGCTTTATGTTTGGGTAAATGCATGCAGATCTATATGCTAAAGATAAAATAAGCTTAAGGCCTTGATTGTCATCAAATAGTATATTACCATTTTGCACAGCATAAACTTTCACGGTGCGGTACATAAAACATCATCTCAAGAGGCAGAGACAGATGGCTTCCCTTTGTGCGTGTGTTTACCTGATAAATGTGAATGTATCTGTATGACATAATAAAACAGGTAAAGAAAGAATAAGATAAAAGTATGAAATGATTTGTATTGATCTCCATGGGTGCAATTCAATTGTCAAAGGTCAAAGATGCTTTTGTGGTGGTAAACAACAACTGTACAGTTATACTAGGCCTTACAGCTCACACAGCTGTGTAGACGTTAGAATACTAGTTACATTTACCAAAGGAATCGTGTTACAATCTGCTCCTATCAGTCACCAACTGTTCAGTTTGATCATATACCCAAACAAAGTCCCAGTTATGTGCTTTTGTAGTGAGTCAGTAGCATCTTCATATTATACAGTACTGTCTTGAGGATTCAGACCTTTTCACAGTAGTCTTAAAGAATAGTTCTCTGGGCTTTCTGAAGGTTTTTATTTGGACTTTGGCTGCTTTTTCATTCATTTTCAGTCCAGTCCTTGTACCTTACAGTCCATGCATTCATCTTTAGCAGGCTTGATTACTGTAACAGCATCTTTACAGGTCTACCTAAAAAAATCAGTCAGACAACTACAGCTCATTCAGAACTCTGCTGCTCGAGTCCTCACTAAGACCAAAAAAGTGGACCACATCAGTCCAGCTCTGAGGTCTTTACACTGGCTGCCTGTCCGTCAGAGGATAGACTTTAAAGTTCTGATGCTGGTCTATAAAGCTCTGAATGACCAAAATACATCAGTGACCTCCTGACCCAGTATGAACCTTCCAGATCCATCAGGTCATCTGGATCCGGTTTTTTATCAGTTCCCAGAGTCAGAACCAGACACGGAGAAGCTGCATTCAGCTTTTATGCTCCATATATCTGGAACAAACTCCCAGAAAGCCTCACATCAGCTGAAACACTCAGTTTATTTAAATCCAGGTTGAAGACTCACCTGTTCTCAGCTGCATTTGAATAAAACACCAAATCCACACTGTTAAGCTTAAATTTCAAAACTTACATTTTAACTACTGATTTTATCTACTGTTCTGATTTTATTTACTGTTTTTTTTAATCAATTTTAAATCAAACTTTTTATTTGTTTTTGTTTTTTAATGTCTCTGTAAAGCACTTTGAATCACCTTGTTGTGCTATATAAATAAACTTGCCTTGCCATGCACATAATACATAGAATTATAAATGCAGAAACATAGCATCTTGGAAATTGATACAAGCTTTGGTTTTCAGTATGACACACTAGCAATGCAGTGAAAACACACCTGAACAGAAATAGAAAACACACAAGGTCTGAGCACAGACCTCAACATTACTGAAGCAGTGCAGGGTCACGATAGAATCACAATAGAAGACTGAACAAAAAGCAGTCAACATCCAAAGATTTGAATGTCCTTCTACTCATACTCTACAGTAGAAAAACATTCAGTTAATTAACATGATGTTTTAGAAATCCATCCATTCGCTTCCGCTTATCCTTTTTCAGGGTCGCAGGGTACACCCTGGACAGGTCGCCAGTCTGTTGCTAACATAGACACAGACAACCATTCACGCTCGCCTTCATACTTATGGACAATGTAGAGTTTCCAATTAACTTATCCCCTATTATGTCTTTGGGAGGAAGCTGGAGTAGTCAGAGAGAACCTGCACAAACACAGGGAGAACATGCAAACTCCACACAGAAGCGGCAGAATGGTGGCATTGAACTCAGGACCTTCTTGCTATGAGGAAACAGTGCTAACCACTGTACCACCGTGCTGCCTTGTTTTAGACTGTGTATACTGTGGTGTATAATCAATTATGTAAAAGGTTGAGGCTTTTAAGAATTATTGTCTCAAAAAACATCAGGCATGACATTTGATTGTTTGATCTTTTGTAGTACATCATACTGAAGACCAAGTAGTGACCCATCCCAGTATGACAGTCCTCACTGGATAAACCATGAATGGGTTACTGACCAGCTTTCCTGAACACAAGGCAACTAAGCCAAGTGAATCCTGCTTCTATGAATTTCAGCCATGATATATTTAGTTTTGCAGATGTGAGCTCCAATGTTTATCAGGGATGGAGCATCATTCACGTACAGGTCCATGCTGTTATTTAGCAGCGCTAAAGGAACTGCAGCTTTTTGCGACTAATGGTGTCATTTCACATCCCAAATCTTGCTTAGAAATATTTTATAAGTTTTCCTGTTGGGTGGGAAACTAATCTTGTGACATGAGAAAGTGTACAGCTGTGTCTGTGGGATATCAGATTATACAAGTGCTGAGTCAAACAATCTAACATCTACCATAAAAATAGGATTTAATTAACCTACACAATAGCTTTTTTGGCCCATTGGAGATGACTTTTATTAGAGTAGTACTGGCCCAGCAAGGTTAGAAATAAAAGCACAGTGACGGATGTTTCCTATTAACAATGTTTTCTCTTTGTAATTTGATTTTGTTTTTGTCATTTGCCCTTGATCAATGGACTGAAACATACACTGCCAAGTGCTGTGGGGCCTGAGATTTATTTATTTATTTTCCCCCCATTTCAGATCTTCGGATTCTTTTACCTTACAGACAAGAAATTTCATTCTTATTTTGGGACCACATCTCCCCAAACCCATTCATAGGGGAAATAAAAGCAGATAATAACTTGGTAAAAAAATTATTATGAAACTTAATTATACAATGTTTGGGATCTAAAATAATTCCCTTTACCAAGCCAGTTAGTGAAGGCAGCATTGAGAAATTAACTTCAAATACAATTTGGAACAAAGCAAAAACAGTGGCTCACTGAGAGAGTTTATCTCCACGATTGAAACCACCGGTGTTCCTTTGGACCATGAAATTGTCATTTGTTCTGCTAGCATTACATCAAATGAGAGTTCAGGGCCATGCCAGGACCGTTTGTTGCTGCTGAGCTTATTTTAACTTGTTATCTGACAGAATCTCCATGGATAATTATATTTGGCTCAGACAGACAGGTAGAGAATGTCATCTTTCCACAGAGCCGGGTGAAAAGTCACAAGAACCGCCTAGGAGATAAATCGTGCAATACGAATCCTCGCGTGTGATTACAGTACAGTATGTACTGTAAGTGCAGGTGCATTTGAGCACATCAGAATATTTCAGAATGTTTTCATTTCAGCGTCTACAATGGGCATCTGTGTCAGAGAAAGCTTTTAGTGCCAGTGTGCTTCTGTGCACATGAGCACAATTAAGCAAAAAAAAAAAAATAATAATGTAACCACCATGAGAGATTACATTCTGCGACTTGCTTAAAACCATTAGAGAGGGAGAAGAGACGGCCAGGCAGAGGGGATTATTCTGGGCTGGAATGTGGAAGCAGCAGAATGCAGTGAGGAGGGGGAAATAAGGGCGACGTCGACAGTGTAGCACTGACAACAGCACTAGGAGGAGATCAGGTTAAAGAGGGTGGCACGGCGCCAGAGGACTGTTTTAAAGAGGAAAGAACAGAGAGAGAAAGTAGGGGGAAATGATTGAGGAATATTAAGAGAGAGACAGAAAGGGGGGGGGGGGCGTAGTTTTCCCTTTTTCTCCTTTTGGAATGGGGGGAAGAAAACTACAAGCGCAGCAGAGATTCCATCTTGCAAACAACAAACCAACCACAGGCCCTTCACCACCGACGGTGTACTGCCTTTCATGTATACTACATTTAGCGAGTGGCGGGGAGCAGGAGAGTGTTGTTGAGAGAAAGAGAGAAAGAAGCCATCAGCATTATGAAAAGCATCAGACCCAACGGAATATGGAGCAGCCACTTGATGACGCTATTTGATCCAAGTGGGGGTGCTGGTGGGGGAGGCGGGGTTGTAATGGCAGAAAAAAGGGGGCGGGGTAGTGTGATGGCACAGGCTGCAAGAAGTATAATGTAGCCAGACTGAAGAAGCCAAAAAAAAAAAAAAACAATTACCAAAAAATAAAAATCCCCAAAACAAAAGATTAAAAAAAAGAATAAATGCAAATATAGAGTATAAAAGACATACAGTGAAGCTGTACACCCAGCAGGCACTCCAGCCAGCCAACTGAAATAAATCGAGATGGAGGAGCGGTTTTCAGCTCAGGTTAGTATGAGGCAGCGGCTCACGTTGCTGATTTGGTGTACAGCATGGTGACATATACTGACCTGGGCTTGAGACAGCACTAGTGGTGGTGGGTTCAATAATTGCTACAGGGGAGGAGAGGGGGGGGAGAGGGAAGGGGAGGGAAAGAGGACATTCATGTATTATTAACAGAATGGAGACATAAAAAAATAAAAATTTAAAAAATAAAATAAAATAATAATAATAATAATAATAATAATAATAATAATGCATGCAAGGACAAAAAAGGACAGGGAATGACGACAAATCCTCTCCGTGCATTAAGGAGCGATGGCTATGGTGAGATGCAACCTCCTCGTGCTAATAAAAAGCACCTTTTTCCCCCCCAGTTGCCTCAGATTTGCATGAATTGCTGCTAAGACAAAAAAAAAGAACAAGGGCGAACCCAGCAGCCGGAGCCAGTCCCAAACCCTGAAGGGATTTTGTGACCTGGTGAAAAGTCTTCATTTCTCTTCAGGAATACTCGGCCACCTGCACTTAGTGGGGGTAGTTTTTCAGTAGCAACACTCGGCTTAATTTTTTCTCTCCAAATCGTGTTTGGAGAAGGCGCTAGAGAATAAGCAGCAACAATGGGAACCTTCCTCTGAGGGAGGAACTCAATCTTGAATTGCTTTCAGGCTGATGGAATTATGTAACATCCAGTGTGGCAATCTAAACAGCTAGCTTGTGCTCTTTAAGTATATATGACACATAAATCTTTGTACTTGTGTCACATATGCAGCAAAGACACCCCCCCGCAGATCTCGTATCAACACTCAACAATCACCTTGCCGACTAAATTGGTATGAAGATATCAGTGTAATGCAAACACTGCTGCCCATTTGATCTAACATAGCTGTTTGGTAAACAAGTACTCAATTTGAGAAAAATCTGCACCCACTTTGTGCAGTGACTCACTTGACAGCAGAATCTGAAATGCGTAGCAAAAATCAAAGCTGTTCTTTACCATAAGGGCTAAACTCAAAGCGATACAGGAGTCGGCATCGCTATCATGTGTTTTTCGCACATGATAGGCTATAAAAATATTTAGACTTCCTGCAAAGGTGCTATGTAAGATATAAGCCACCTTCCTCCTAAAAGGCTTCATGAGAGCAGAGGAGCTTAAATGTCACAAGAGAAATCAAAGCAGCCATGATTACGGCTTAAAAACATTCACACGAGGAATACAATGACTTTATGTCGTTCCACCAGTGCCGTGCCAAGTTAGCGATAGTGCAGAGGCTACTTAGTCTCTCTATTTTAATCCATTTACACGGGAACTCAATATGGGCACTTCACCTGCGGGGCAAAAGAGGGTACGCTGTAGTCCCCACCATGCTCACAATCTGTGGTCTGTGTTGCTTTTCTGAAGCGCTCAAACAAGTGTGTAATCACTGTGTTACTCTTTTACCGAGCCACTGTTATGCCAACAACAATAAAACATTTGCTTTCACGTCGTTTCATCATTCTATTTGAGGTGGAAATTGTGCAAGAATCAGTATTCATATGTGAAATGATATGCCTTTTTCCCTCGGTATATTGGTGAGGAAATGGTCGAATTCATCTTTTCTTCCACAAATGTTTCCACTTTAAGTAGTCCTGGGGGACCCGGTATGTGAAGAGAGTTTCTTTTCAGTTCTTCAAACAGCCAGCCGGGTGCTATCTGATTAATACTTGAGCATGGATTCACCACTGAATCATTTCATGAGCTCTCAAGACACTCCTCCATTACTGTGGAACATATCTTTTGACATGCAATCTCTCCCTCGTAGCTCCACGCCGACTTGGAGTTTCTCTCTCATTCAGGAGAGCGACGCATCATTTCACATACTGTATACGCCGGTCGGCCTCTCGCGCAGCTTGCTCCTTTTGCGAGATAAAACACATTAGTTTTCACAGCTATTTTATTTCATGGATTGCTATTCTCTTTGTTCTTTGTAGAAGGGATAATGTGAGAGATTTATCTGACTCGATTTGAAGGAACCAGTGTTCACAGAGAGCCCAGCTCAGACTTTTAGCTCATTACAAGCATAAGGAGAAGTTAATACTAAAACTGTACACATCCGTTTTAGCTCTATGGGTTGCACACAGGGAGCTATTCCAAAGAGACTTCTTGGAGTTTTCTCCTGTATGAGATGTGTTCAGAGTTAGATTCTTAACAAAGAAACACAAAATGTCTTTGGTATGCGAGTTTGTGCCAACATCCGAGTTTATAAAGTCACATTTCAGAGCCAACAATCTCAAAACTCATTAATTACTGGCTGGGTCAATAAAACTTATCACTAATCCTATTAAACCTCCATGGATAAAATATGGCGTGTTTGTGCAATGCCGCAGTAAAAATCGTACTTAGAGCCATAAAATATAGGAAGAGGAGATTCCAGACAAACTTGGATATAGCCCGAGCCTTTGTAAGTGTCCAATTTATCTTCGCTGCTCCATTTGAGAGCATTATCAAGGTATTTTTCATGCAGGGACACATGCCTGCATGAACATCTTCCTCACTTATTCCTCCATGATGATGGAGTGGTCCGTTTTTAAGGCTGTGCTCATTTGTGAGCCGCCCAATTAAGTATTCACCCTTGTTCATTTTTAATGGCGCAAGTGTGTGTGGGTACACACTCGGATCGCTCATCCAGGGATGAATGTCCATAAAGTGCTTTGTGCCTCCTATAGGAGTCGGCAGTGGTGGGTGGGGTGTTGTCGGGAATAAGCTCCGCTGCCTGCTGGGCTTCAGCACCAAACATCATCGCAGTGCAACTGGAAAATGTTAATGGCTTTTATGATTGCCTAAATATGGAAATGCAGGCATTCAAAAGACAGGTAAATGGTGCAACACTCTAAGGGCGCTTTTGGGGAAAATAAAGCGTATGGCAGCCTCGCCACGTTAAAGTTATTCAGTGTCTTTTTCATATGTGCGTGTTCTAAAAATGCCCTCAAATTATGTCGCGCTGCTTCTATTCAGTGGTTTTAATGCTGGAAAACAATCAGCGGTTCCAATATTGACAGGACACGCTTCTGTTTTCTAACCAATGCGGACAAATATAAAAGAGGAGTCATTTTAAACCAGGATAAATAAACCTGGCTGCAGCACGATGCGCCGCAGCCATCCAATCCCCGCCTGGACTCGATATTATTCCCCTGCGTTCGAGGCTGTAATCACACACCCACATTTCAGGTTTCACCTTTTGCTCACATTTTCCTGCATCTCTGCTCCGTGACTCAGGTACAATCACAGGGTGCGTGAGCGAACGACATCATCGACAACAATGGCAGACGAGGAGACGTGTCAAAATGACACCTACACATGCAGTGATTGATAAGCGTGACAAATGAACACAACATTCATTAACCAACTAGCCAGCAGTGTCTCTCCTGCCTGAGGGAGGCTGAGCAGTGACACAGAGAGAGGAAGAGTAACTCTTTTTCTTCTCCATCAGTCTCTTCCGATTACTGCTCAAAAGGTGGGAGGGGGGAGCAGGTGGGGGGGGGAGGAAATGAAGGCAGAGGTATAGGCGGAGAAAATCTCCTTCAGGGCTAAGCCGAGGTGGGCTGGGGGATAAGAGCTTGACCAATTAAGCTGGAGGACTCCTCAGAAAATTGGAGTGAGCAGCCTCAGTCTTTTCACCGAAGTTCACTTCCATCTAGCACATGAAATGGGAAGTTGAAATAGGGATTGCCAGCTTGGTGATTGTTATACCTCGGCTAAAATCATAAAGAGTGTGTCTCTGCATGTGTGTGTGTGCAGTGTACACACAGTGCTCATGTGTATGTGTAGTAAGAGGCCGTCAGAAGCAACCTGCAATGATTTTTGGCCCTTTTAAAAATAATTATTGGTCCACAAACGATCATGAACATTTTTATAAAAAACTGTTACACAATTAGATTTGATTGAAAATCCTCTGCTGTCTGAGGAGCTGTCAATGAATGAGGGGGAGGGAGGGTGTGCTGATGAAGCTCAACTCACTTAATAAACACATAAATAAACATAAACATACATGAATGATGTCTTATTCAAAACAACAATCATAATTAACACACAACGAGGGCGTGCGGGAAGGTAAAGGGTGCTGCGGCTGTTAGCGGTGTGGCTGTCAGAGGAACAATGATCAGGCTCACGTTGTAATATCTGTGCTGTGCACCTGAATTACTATAAACTACTGCAAAATGAGCCAATCACTGAAAGAGCCAATTACTGTAAGACATATAAGAGCTGGTGTCAATCAGCCATTCCAGATTGATTACAGCTCTCTGCCAGAACTAATTCCATGTTTCATTCATTTCATCAAGTGCCGGCGAGAGATCCGAGTCAAGGAAGTGAACGTTTACAGCTGAAGGTTATACAGTTAGATGTGGAGGAAGACAGGTTTGGCTGTTTGAGGGCGCTGTCAATGGACCCGAACAGCAATGAGGATTCTGCTGCAACCACAAATCCCCAATAACTACATTACTGCGACGAGCACGCTGTCGCCTGAGAAGGAGTTTAGACAACACGCTGGCTGCCCGCTGATAATCATGCAGCAGGACACTGATTCAAGTGAAACATTTTAAACTATACGTGACAGGCTGCAGCAAGCGTGCACTTTTTATCTGACATATTACCCGGTAACATTGATTACTTGCAAATTAACATATGGTAGGATCCTAATGACACCTTGAGCCAAAATATAAATACACTCTGGATCCCATATACAGTAACAGCTCACGGAAAAGCACCAAAACTACAAGTGGAAAAGGACTAATTCCACCAATTTATTGAGTATACTCCAATTATAACTGGATAACAGCAACAAGGCAAGCACTGTGATATGATCCTATTTTTTAATAACACCATGCAAATGAACAGAAAGACCGGAACTCAATATATATTTGTCTCCGTGGCGCAACAGCAAACTGAGCAGCCACCGGCACGAAAATCGACGCATGCATTTAAATGCCAATAATTCCTGCTCATTATAAATTAAAGAGCAACAGCAGAGCAATGAAACTAACCCAACAGACAAACAGCCATAGCATACTAACATTATAGAGGAAACAAAGACATACACTGAAGGAAAACATGCTAAGAGTGAATAAAAGCTCCTGAGGAGCCATGCCCTGTCAGCGTGGGCATGGTGACCTCAGGAAATGCTGTGGCTTCAGATGCTGACGGACAACCGCGCGGTGATAAACTATTTACTCCTTAATTAACTTGTCCAAGATGAGAAGCAGGGATCGTGACAGGTCAGCCAGTCCTGGCAAATGTTAATGGGAATATCTATCGTTTTTTGTGTTGTCCTTTTCCCAAACCAAACCCACTCACGCTTTTCTTGACGAGACTCCTCACAGCGCAACGTGCCTTAAATTTCTTTCAGTAATGAAAAGAGCGTGGAACCAGTGCATTGATCTGGTTTTAAACTCCGCAGGTTTCACTATATAATTTTTGCCGAAAGCTGAACCCTCATTAACTGCGATTACGTTTCTGTTGTATGCACACTGCGGCTCAGTTTGCTACAGAGTGATATGGAAAACACAGCAAAGCTACTGAGAGTGAGACTGATAATGAATCAGTGCAAACTGAACCTGTGCGAGCTCGGCTTCGTCTGTAATCACACATTTCAACTGAAAACATACAGAAGGACAAAAAGTTATTTTGGGGCATTTCTATGCATCATTCATAACTATTATCCAGTCCAATTCATCACACCTTTGTAGCTTAACAAATGTTTAAAAGTACAGACAATTGTGACCAGTGCTGTTTTACTTTGATATTTGTTCATTCACTGATGACACTGGGCATTGTGGTATTCACAAAGTATGAAAAGATTTACACACACATGCACAGAAGTACTGCAGAGTGGTGACAAAGAGGCTATATGCTTTCTTTCTGCTCCACAGAACCCAGTTTGTGTTTTACCACAGCTTTTTAACACAAGCTTAAAGTGGTACTTGGCTCAAAGAGATCACAACCCCTGACTAATGGTTTAAAAGCACGAAAACCAAAACGCTCTGACATAACTGGCAGAATAGAGCAGACAGTGAGGAAACACAGCACCTAACTCGTATAAAAAAAGCCAGGCGTTAGTCAGAGCCTACCATGTCGAAACCGAGACGAGATCAGAATGCAAATTCTGCTTTTCATCCCTATTTGATTTGAAACAGAAACCCAACTATCTGTCTTCCACTGGCTGCTCTGAATTGAAGGCAAATGTGTTTACTTTCTCTGGGAGTAGGCTTTGCAGAGTCACAGTTCATCTCATCAGCGATAATGGCAAACCTTTTCCTGGATTGATTTAAAGTGACTCTGTAAGGTTAAGACAAAAAGGATTTACACCACTGACAGATAAGGACCTTTCAGCTTTAAATTCCTGACAACAGAGCAATGACACTGAGCTCTGAAGTCTTGTGTGTTTTGCTTTATTGTACTTCCTTTTCTCTTGTTTTTCTTTTTTGAACAGGGATAACCCTCAGTTCACAGTGCAGTGCAAACAACCACAGAGACAGCTGGACATGACCATAAATATCCCCCCACACGTTGTTCTTCTACTTACAATTCACCTCACTATATATGCTGCTCAGTCTAATATGCATACCCCTTTCCCCCCTTGCTCATCAATAGCTATTGACTGGTTCAAAAATAGCAACCCAAAGTCACCCGTGGTGAAATCTCACCTCTGGGTTTTGTTATTTGCATCAACGTAGCGATGAGGTGCGCTGCGGCGACTGCTTGCCATTTCTCATTAAGAGCGACATCGGAAATGGCCTCTCTTCTAGATCACGAGAGACAAAGGGAGGGGCAAGACTCTGTGTGTGCCTGTGTGTGTTTCTCACTGAGAGGAAGAGAGTGATCGAAAGGAAGAATGAGCGACAACAGTCGCAGAAAGGGGGAGAAAAAGAGTGAGAGAACGAGATAAGAGAATCAGACAGACAAAGCCACGATGGAACGACAGACAAAGAGATAAAGAGAAGGGGAGAAGTTGGGGGTGGCAGCACAGGAAGCTGCCTCCTCTTTCTATTCCGAGGGTTTCTTTACCGCTCTGCCTTTGAGGCCTCGCTAGTGTCACATTAAGATCATCCATTTGAGAATCTGAGACAAGCCTTTGATGTTCTTTGTGCATACACAAACAGGAGAGTGGAGTGCTCCTTTGACAATTGCCAACTCTACAGAAATATCTTTTTGTAGTCTGAGTCTCTGGCCTGCTAGGGACAATGTTATCATCAGAGAGTGCAGTGCAAACTAGTGAATAATTTAATTTACCTGTTCATATTTCATCACTGAATACATTAAATAGATTTTTTCCCACTGCTCTCACTGTAAAGCATCGAGAAAACGATGTTCCTCAGTCCTACGATGTCACTGCTTTTTTTTAAATCTCTTTTTTTTGTCGCTCAGTTGGGCAAAATAATGGAAGAGTGTAAGAAAAACTCAAACACCCACCACAAAGTAGGGAGAACTCACGAAGACGTTCCTGAATGCATGTATTGTAGACAGATATTTCATAAAAGAAGTGTCTTGCTCTTTCAGGAATGAAAGATGTTGAAAAGTAATTCACGGAGATTTAAAAATATGTGCGTCCGGAAAGTGGAGTCATCAAACATGTCGGAATTTTTCCTAAAAGTTTGCTTATAGTGGATTTCTTTCCTGGAAATAAAAAAAAAAGGCCTCAGGTTGTTTGTTCATTAAACAATCGACAGACCTCGCCTTTTGAGCACTACACTGGCAAATAAGCCTTAGGGCATTTTAAGAACTTCTTTTTTTGGATAAATTCTGTGTATTGGGCAGTCTGACAAAATGGGCCAATTATACTTTAATGATCAATGAAGAACTTCACTTAGGCCTGTAATAAATGAACTGATGGCTCACTTCACCTAATCTATACCTTGACTCTCGCCGCCCTCGGCTCCAGTCAGTAGACATCATGACTGTGATAAAGCCTAGAGTGTAGAGAACGGATCTACTGCTGCATGTTTTTTGTTTAGAAACTTTCAAAACTGTGAAAGGTTATCATCATCAAACAACCTCATCCAACCTTTATGAATCTGTTTTCTCATACAGAACCAAGAATTGGAAACTTATTAATCTTGCTAGGAAACCTGTCAAAGATCATCTCAACAACCACCGGTTGCAAGGGAAATATGTACTTCCTGACCGCTTGAGAGTGGTTGTTGGAGGTTGCTGGCAGTCACTGTGAAGTCGATTGCTAAAGCCCCCTTTCACACAGGCCTACAGATCACTCAGTGGCCCCCTGGTAACTACGAAGGGTCATGAGGGAAATGTATGTTTTCTGCAACTTTGGCAAGTGGTTGGTGGATGTATTTGGTGTTTCACCAAAAAACTCCTGCTTTGGTCAATTGCACATTGCCACAGTTGCCAGTAGTTTGCATGGAAGACGCCGACATGTCTGCAAACACTTGGCAACCACTCTCAAAGCAGTAAAGGTGAAAAGTGCAGTGAAAAATGGAAATGGAGAAGGTTCGCCTTCAAAGTAAAAGTTGCACTTTTTGAAAAGTGTTTGCGTTGGACTTTTTCAAATTTCAAGAACGTCCACAGACAAGTCGGTGTCTTCATGTTAGCTATGTGTGCACTAGTAGCAGTAAGCTGCACAAGAAGGCTTTTCGTGCAGCACCCTCTTTGCAATTGATTTCACCAAGTGACAGCCAGCAACGTAGCATTATTATTACTTTTTACCATTTAGTAAAATCCTACAGTATTTTTTCTGCATGCACAGCCACCTCTTTCAGACACACGTGTTATATTTTTATTATTCTAGAATTATTATCATTATTCCCAATGCTGATGTGCCAAACTTATCACATTTTTTTCCTTAAAGTGTTAGAAATCATAACTATCAGTAGTATCAACACATCACACTCCTTCCAAACCTTATCCAGTGTGCTTATTATTTTCCATTTTTAAATGCAGTAACAACACTACGTTATATTTTGTCAAAACATGCACAGATGGTATAATATAAACGTATGACTTGTATATTATACTCTGCCTCCTGGACAAGATTAAGCCCAGCATCGTTATGTGCTAGAAGATCTCTATTCAAACACGGAGCTTCACAAAGATGAGACATAAAACAATACAATGATAGTCTACCACACAAATGCTTTTCCACAGTCCCCAAACAAGAGCTGCTTCGACTGTACTCGTCATTATTAGAAGCCTTTCACTCACATGCTGGTTAACACTGAGTGCCTGCACGTTGTACATCTTCTTATATTTTCCTACATCTTTCAGTTCTGAGCTGCGGCTCGTGGCACGCACAGATCAGATTTCAAAAAGCTGATTATGGTCAGACATTTTTAAAGTTCAATTTTGAAGATTGCTGTTTGAGAAAACTTTGATCTCAAGCCACAGCATCCTTGGGTCCAGTGCTCCTCTACTAGTGGTGTATGAGTGTGTGTGTGTGTGTGTGTGTGTGTGTGTGTGTGTGTGTGTGTGTGTGTGTGTGTGAATTGTAAGGCACTTTGTAGAACCACTAAGGCAGGGATTATACTCGGTTGCGGGAACCGTCATGGAGAGCTGCAGACACCACAGATGAGTAGCCATTCTTGTTATGCTTCTTTGAAGTCTGCTTGAAGTGCACCTGAAGGGTATATGCATTGGTGTGTTGTAGTGTAATGTGTCAATGGGTGTCACAGAAAATTGGTAGGCATGTGCACGTCGGCACGGAGCTTTGCGCTCAAAATTTACATCGCTTGGACCCGGTGAACCCTGGCATACTCACAAAAGCAGAACTATAATACACCATTCAGGTTTAACAGGTGCTATAGATGTGCGTTACACTTAATATGCGAGAGAAATGTAGAGTTTTTAGTAGAGTTTGTTCTTCTTTCATAAATTGTATATCAACTAGTAAGTTAGGCTTAGTTTACTGAATGAACTGCTTAGAATGTGTGTTTTACTTGCTATTTTAAGAGATTTCTCGTTTTTTTAGTCAGGATATTTTCTCTGATTTAAAAAAAGAAATCTCACTCAGGGTAAAAATCTGTGATGTGACTGAAGCACATAGATCGTTTGTTCCAAATAAAGCTATAAAATTGACACATAAGCCAAACTGAGGATGTGCAGAACTGTTATTCAAATTCAAATGTTATTTGTCACACACACACAACCACACACAGTATGACATGGGGGTGAAATGCTTGTAGCTGTGCAATGCCCGACCATTAAATGACAGTGGTTTTACAGTATTTACAATTTACAGGTTACTACAAAAATTTACAAATTAACTTAGAAATTTACAGTAAAAAATGTGCAAATAGCAGAAAGAGATTATAAAGATTATAAATTATAGGAAGTGTGCATAAAGAAAAACCAGAGTGCGTGTGGTGATGTGATGTGTGTGAGAGTCCAGTCTTATGCAGTATGTTACAGCCCAAATTACCTGGCAGCACTGGTTTCAAGTGTGCATTTTCTCAAATAATGTACTTGTTTCCTGTATTTGCTGAACATAGTGATGAATGAGATCACAGGTTATGATTTGGCTGTATAACAGCTTTTGATCCAGTGTTGTGTTTTTCTCCCCCTTCAATCTCCAGTTCCCTTTCATTAGTTGTTTTGAATGCTTAAGTAAGCAGGGGCCTGGGTAAGTGCTGGTCTGGGGTGAAAACAGACAGCCTTGTGTAAGCCTCTTCCTAGAAACACAGAGCCTCTCTCTCCAGCGGAAAGGTCTAAGGTTGTGTTCAGGCAGACAACAGCACTGAATGAAAAAGCAGAGCCACCTCATTTATTCATATGCAATATTGATTCAGTCAGGGTGGCAATGCTGAAGAGTTGTGCATGAAAGAATGAAAACTTGAGCTATAATAGCATAGCTGAAGTATCTCTGCAGGGATGACTTCATTTATTTTGTGGACACATACTGATTTATTTATTTAAAAGAATGCTTCTAACTATGAGAAATAAATGCTGTTTATCAGTGATACAGCAGGAGTTTGGCCTCTGATATTTGGGTCTTTTTGGAACTCGGAAAGATTCCTTATGGGCTTTGAAAAGCTGTGAAAGGGCTCTTTAAAATCTGAGTCATACTCCTACTTGGTATTCAACTTAGCAGGATTGACCTGTGTTGCTGCCTTTGTAATTGTGACGCTGTTGCCTCAAACCTAAATTTCTTTTTCAGGTGGTGTTTTTATCCAGTACACATGCAGATGTAGACTTAAAAAGCAGACGCACCAACCCCCCCCACCCCACCCCACCACCACCCACACACACGCACACACACAGGATGTCTAACAATAATAGACAACTGATTCACAAAGCCGATGTCTAGGAAATAATCTTTTTTTTTTTTACTGGTGATCTGTGGGCAACCACTTCCACTGGGGTTAAACCTTTTTTTTCCTATAACAAGAAAATTGTAGCGAAAAATGAAAACACTTTTGAGGGCAGAGAACCCCCCACTGACATCCACAACACTCTTCCAACCCTCTGACTCTTCAGCCCTCCAGTTAGCCACAAGCAGGTAGAATGACAACTTACGATTGAGAGGCACGCTGGCATTAGCCGTCCCTAGCTTGTTGGAGGCGACGCACGTGTAGTTCCCGTAACGATCCTCTGTCATGTTGGTGACTGTGAGGACAGATCTGGAGCTGAGGCTCTTGATGTCGATGCCCTGACCCTTGATAATCCTGAAAAACAGAACACAATCACAACAAATGATGCTTTGATTTCTCTCCCTGAGCACAAAGTAACGGGGGTGGAAACGGCTAGAGTCAAGGGCAGCGCAAATGTTTGTCATCTTTAGTGGATTTTCAGATTGTGTAGTGGCTCATCACTCTCTTCAACAGATCTATTTATCCCTTGGTCTGCCTTGGAGAGACGCTTTGAAGGACTGCGAGGAGAGAGAAATGACCCAGAGGTGAACCAGCTGGGTGCCACTTGACGTGTTGTTCATCGTTTTTGTTGCAGGTGCGGCCGGATTATAATAAATCCTACTACAGTTGTGCCTGGCATCTGTGCTAAGAAACTGACAAATGTTAAATTGTTTACTGTTGTGGGCGTGATGATCTTAAACAGCCTGTAGAGATTAAAATTCACTCAGCACAGGCATATGCTATGAATCCTGATTGTGGGATTTTTGTAGATGGTACAGCTTGTTTTCATCTCAGCGGTTGCCTGTACTGCTACAGATTCATATTTAAACATATAAACCATAAAATCCTCCAGAGAGGAGACATACTTCTATCCTGGCCTTGCTGTGCCCCCCCATGATCTCGAGCTTGGCTCGCCTCGCTTTGAGAGTCACTCTGGGTTGAAGCATTATGTGCGACCTTATGTCCAGCAAATATCCGCAAATCTGTTGTTCCCTCTCCCATGGCGATTTCCTCAAATGTTAGCTGAACATTCTCTGATAATCTCAGCATGTGTCTCACCTCTTTACTTCACCGTGAAACTAGTCGATTCTCTCCTCCGTCATGTTGAAAGAAGCCTACCCATAAACACTCAACTGCTTCCATCTGAGAGCGAAAGTGGCGATGCATCGAGAAAGATTTACTTGCAGAAGCCGCCACACGCCTTCCATTATCGACCAAATGAAAAGACATCTGCAGCAATGCTATAGCTGCATCAACACTCAGCCAAAATCAGGAGTGGAGCTCATTTTACATGCAGAGTAATTGGGCAGTGAAAAAGGCAGCGTTAATGCTGTACAGCAGCTACACGTGCTCCATGCTTAAGTCCCTATACTAATGTCCTGCTCATAATGAGGAGTAAATAAGAAATCAACATTTAGCCATGTAAGAAGTCACAGAAAGAACAAGTCCTTGAATTAAGTAAAGACTAGAATCACGCCAACTTGCCTCCTTAGCAATTTGAATAAATTGAATCCACCCTATAATTACAATTAGCACAGTGTGAGCTGATGATTGAAATTGTGCTCACCAGGAGTGGGTAAATGACGGGTAATAGGGGTAATTTGGTTTTTAAATTCAAGAACTGACACTTGAATCTAGACTGATTGATGTATGTGTCGCGAATGATTTAAGCCAGTTGCCAGCAAACATTTTATTAGGATGCAAGGTGAGGACAAGGCACAAATGACTCTCGCTGGAACATTTTTGTGCGCTCTCCCCAGAGGCTGGATGGATGGCAGAACAAACAAATGCACTGTCTCTGGAAAAAAAGCAAACAAGCAGAAGTAATACATTTTCTATCAAGTAAAGGTGTGACCTAATAACACAAGCGTTATTGTCAAATGTCAGCGTGAACGATTGCAGTAAAAATTTGATATTTAGATGTGGACTTTAGACTTCCGCGGGAAAAAAGTATTCCCGGGTAATCATACGGATTTCTTTATACTTGTGTCTACCGGCCCATTTTTCATGGCGTGTCGACTTGTCATAGCAAGAAAAGGACACACGAAACTAATTTCGTTAACAATGCCTCAGCTCCATCGAGAGTCATGGTGAAACAGCGTGCACAATACCAGAGGCTTGTAAGTTCACTTAAATGCAGTGATTTTCCTCCTTTATTGATTACACATGTTCCTGTAGTTCAATGACATGCAGAAGAAATCTGGTATGAAAAAAGGTCTATGCGGGTATGCAGGGGTAAACAATCCGAACTCACCTTTTTTCACCCTTGTACCACTCAAATGTTGGAGAAGGCATTGCAGCAGCCTCACATCTTAGCAGGGCTGTGCGTCCCAGACCGACTCCATGGCTCTTTATGTCGTGGATAGATGGGGCAACTGAAGAAAACCAAAAAATAAAAATAAGACATCTTAGCAAGATTACCCACAACATTACCATGAGCCATTTGCATAAGAACAGCGGTGAATGCTCTTATTTTGATGGCGAAGGGTGGCTGCACTTGACAACTGCTGACACCCTGGTCAGTGCAGACATTGCGCGGTGTAAGCTCAACATTCAAAATCTACAAAGGCATATTTGGAGAGGAGAGAGGGCACCCATCCCCTGTGTTAGGAAACTCAAATAAATTGCACTGCATGGTGATAAATGGCTTAATGGAAGTTCAAAGACTCAATGGCAGAGGCAGGTTCAGTGAATGCAAAATCAGACTCCTTTCATGTGCTGAAGTGTGGTGTTAATCTCTTTGCCAGTGTCATGTAGGCAGCGATAGCTTTTAAAGCAACCCAGTCCTTCTCCACTTCAAGCAACCGAGCCTTGAAATAATGTAATATGTTTATGTTTTATAGATTGACAACATAATAAAAGTGGTAGACCAAAAACAAAAATGCCATTTCAAATTTCATCTAAAATGTAACTACAGGTTAAACTCGCGGAGATGGGCCATCATGTTTAAGAGGAGGTCAAACAGTGAATAACAAAACCAACACAAGTGCAGACCAGACCACAGCTACGATCAGTGATACCAAAATGAATGAAAAATTAAATAACGGCCCAATAATGTCAACATGAATATACCATCAGTTTAACTTTTTTTACAGGTATGTAAGTCAGTTTGGGTTTGGTAGATTTCTCCAGTCTGATGGTCTTTAAACTTGAAAGCACATGTTGCATTTTCTTGACACTCTCAAAACGTTGTTGCATGTGTCAGAAGCTGTTTTCACTGATGCACTGCAGTCCTGGACGTTTCTAGACATCAGCCTGTAGAGGTGCACGCATCATATTTGATACATGCAGGTTTTTGTGAGACTTCTACATCATCAGTGTAACATCCCCCCTCTTTAAAAAAACTAAATAAATTGCAAAACATATTTTTAAGCAATTAAAAAAAAAAGAAGTCAGATGTAGCATATATGATACAAAATATAAAATCGTATATGGAAATTAAAATGTAAATAATTTTTAAACCAATTTGTCAGATGGTTCAATAAATTCTTCATTTTCAAAAATTTTCTGGCAATTATTTGGTATTTCAGGCTTTAAGGGGGTAATGCGATCCAGCTGTCCTGCACAGCTGGATCGAACATTAAATGGTCTTTAACCTGCCAGGGTCCCCCAGTGCAAAGCAGTCCGTAAGACTGCCCGCTTATAACAAAATTCCAGGTTATTCTGGTCAATGGTGTATGTGAATTTTTTAAGCAGCTGCAGGCTGTTAAAAAAATACTTGGGCAGGTTTGGAAGCCCTGCGAGTTCTGCTTCCTTGATATTGAGCTTTTTGACCAAAGAGTCTCCTTCAGTCGAAGGCTTGAGCTGAAACTAACCAGTGACTTTGAGCTTTTAGGGGGTTGTAAAAGTGCACGGCTGTAACAGTGGGAAAAAAGAAAAACAAAGGGGGGAGTGTAAGAATTTTATGCCAATTACTTTGTTTTCTTATTAGGTGGAAGTCAAAATGATGACTGACATTAAAATCCAATTAATGGCCAAGCACAGTAAGTCCATGTGTAGGTAATTGACGAGTGGATTCAAAGCGAGTGAGTGGGCGTAATGTGCTGGGACTCCTGAACTCCACTGCACACGCAAAGTGGGATTACTGGGACTCAATCAGTAATACAACTGTAACTGTCCTGTGCTTTCTTATTTGGTATGTAAAACATTTAGATGAGCAATATAATATTCAAACAGCATTAGCTATTAGGTTTAGTTCAATGCATTTGACTCAATTTTACCAAGTGGAGATCAAAGGGTAAAATAAACAGCCAACTCATCAGATGAATGATTAAGATTGTATTATACTCTGCTTAATGTTATAATATTAATTCAATTAATGCTTAAACTGTGATGGGTAAATAAAATGGCACCTTTAAAGGACTGGGGACAACGCTAAACTGGTCCCAGCTGAATGCACACAGTGGCTTAAACCCACTGGTATTTTTATGACAGCTTACCTTCATAGATCGCCTGCTTCTTCACTGAACACTGAGGCAAAGAAACAGGAAAAACCAACCACACTATCACACAGAGCTCAATCTGACATTGTGTATTGTGTAAACTTGGCTTGACTTTCCAAAAGCCTGACAAACAATAAAACTGTTCTGAACAACCAAGCAGATGCACAGCCATTTCAGATACAAGACAGGGCAAAATTACTTTGTGTCACTCACACTGTTTTTGATTAAAAGCATATGATACATGGAAAACGCTCGCGCTCTTTAGACCAGTCCTGCAGCTAGCAGTAAATTGCCCAGCCATGTTTGAAAGTAAGATGGGGACTATTTATATTCCTGACAATGAGCTTTAAAGAATGACCTGTCAGTCTGAGCTAAAGCCCCTTTCCAGTGGAAGGACTTGGCCAAGAGCCTGCAAGACTTTCAATTGCATTTGGAGAGACCTGAGTATGGAGTGAAAAAGCTTCTAAACATAACCCCCAGCACGTCAGACTCCCCCAAAACAACGGAAATTCAACGAAGACATAATCTGGTTCACTCCTACGGAACAGGATAGCATTCATGTGTTTTATCCACTTAGATTTACAAATCCTTCACCTTTGATCATTCAGTACTTTCTGTGAGATGGCCTTGGTTTGAAGTGCTGCATGGAACCAATGCATGCACAGTCTTTCCCTGCAGCCTGTGACAGTCAGCGCAGATAGATGAAGTGGAATGCCACAGATTTGGGCAAGGTGAAAGCGAAGCATGTGATCATTTGTACAAGTGTCATAAAATCATGTAAGAGAGGCACACAAAGATCACAGTGTGCTCTGTGATGATGGATGCCCTTCCACCAACCTTTCTTCTGCATCCTAATGAGCACATTCATAGGACTAGTGTATGTTGATTTTCTGTCCTTGCATGTGTGCCAATTATACCATTAGTTCCCTCTTTTGTTGCTCTGCTGAATAATCTGAAGGACTTAAGATAGTGAACCAAGCAATGGGTTATGCTAGGGCTCTTCCTCTTCATTTATCACTGCATGAAATGTTCGGCCCCATGCTGGGGGGGTATTAGTAGACCTTGACTGGATGCCTGTGCATGTTGTGTGTGAATGTGCACTGTGGGTGTGTGTACCCTTGTGTCTGTGGTCTAAACTCAAAATTCTTCTGCTTCAGAACCTTCAAAGATCTCTTCAAACATCACAGATTACTTCAGAGCTATATTTAAACTTAACCAGCATTAGTGGTTACTGCACCCGAAGACATCTTTGCAGAGGAGCAGTAACAACCTGCAGCAACTAAAACAAAAGTTTCTAAAGCACATAATAAAGTAACATCAGAGTGTCTGGTGTCTGACACTGCGCTTTACAGAACAGATGTACTTAAAGAAAAAGATGAGAAGAAGCAGAGAAAATTGCAACAGTACTCTGCAGCACAGAAATATAAGCCAATAACAAGTATGACAAAATCAATGTAGTATGCTGACCAGCAGAGGCTTAGCAAGTCCTCGTAATCCTCCATTGGTGGTATTGTGCGGGGCCATCGATTATCTGAAGGCTCTGAAAGCACCAGGGTGACCCGGCTGTCGTGTTGTACAGTTACTAGGACAGTGGACAGGGTGGCTCAGTCAGGTGAGTCAATACTTCAAATCTCACACATAGAGACATTTTTATTTATTTCATTCTTATTATACCAGGAGGGTTTTTCCTGCATGGAGGGTTTTTTCATGGCTGCCCTGCATGGAGAGGTTTTATGAAAAGTAACTGAGAAACAACCACGATTCTAATAAAATGATTACCTACACTGTTCAGACTATCTGGATTTGATTGAATCGAGCATTGCAGACGTGTTTAGAAAATAATCTTTCTGTGAAAAATGTAACACACACTCACTGCTTTTATGGTACGCTGACCAATCAAGCTTATGTGCATATCTTTAAACATCCATTCGGACCCAGGGATAGACCCTGAACTACAAACCACAAAACTGCTGGAAAATTGTTTTTCTAAATGTGCATTTCCTCTCTGGATTATTTTGCTGTGTTCCCTTTAATATATTACCAGCTGGATCAGCTATTTGTCAAATGAACACTGTGCTTTCTTCCTTAGACTCAAAGGATTTCCTATTTTTATAGTTAATTAGGTTTACTGTTCTCCATCAGTAGTTGGTTAAAATGCTCAGATAAAAAAAATCAAACTAAGACAATGAAAGGATTGAAAAATGTGCTGTTAAAAATGTTAGGCACTTCAGGTGCTCATCCGTTCCACAGCACAGCTCTAAATACAGAGCACAGTATAATAATAATACCAGCGATCCAGTCGTGCAACATGCCGCGTATTCAGAAAAACTATAAAAGTGTGGAGTTGGAACTGATGTTGCTTATTTGCAAAGGCAAAGTCAAATGTTTTTAAGCATTTTTCTATTTGCTGCACTTAATTTGAAAACTTGAACCATGTAAATGCATCATCCCACTGGCCAGCATACAATACGAGCACTACAGGCTGCAAAACTCCAAGAGCGGTAACTAAGAATATAAGGCTTTTCTTGAAGGCCAGTTGTATTTCTGCAAATGGACAAATTCAAAAAGCAATTTGGGTCCAATAATTGTCTTTCAGCAATTTCTAATATAGAAAAATCTCTCTTATAGCATTGCAGGTATTGCAAAATGCTATAATTTTATATGCATATCAATATTATCAAGTTCTCCCAATTTGGACCTTGGCACTGCGATCTGTTAAGACAGATCACAACCATAAAACCCAGTACAATCCAATAAGTCCAATTTTACCTTGCTGGCATATCTTATATCATCATATATTGTGCTATACACCATCAGGATTTTGGAGAGTAATGCAAAGTAGTGCACTAAAAACCATGAAGCCCCAATAATCCAGGTAATTTAATGTCTAGGGAATGCTGGGGTGGTGCTGTAAATCATGCCTGAAGTCACGGTGGCTCCACCAGATGGGGGTGAGCGGTTGGGTCCAGGAATAGTACAAGCATGGCAGAAAAATGAGGACTGTAAGGCTCTGGCAGGTGACAAATGGGCAGTTACGGATCGATCACGAACCAAAAGAAATTACATCTGCATTATCAAAACAAAGCCAATGTCTCCAAATGTCTATGCAAACTGTACAAATACACACACTTTAAAGATACATAACAAGTGTGACCTTTATTAATGGACAGGGTTTGCTCACAAAGCAAAACACCTTAATGTACAAGGCTTCGCTGAGTAGCGTCCCTTAAACAATCCTCGTGTGACAATTGATGATTAATTGGTGTACTTCAAGGATGAATATGATTTATTTAGCTACATACTATTGTTTGCCAAGAGAACCCGGAGAACACAGGCTTTTTAATTAAAGGATCAATTAATAACCCTACCTCTTCAGCCAGATTTGAAAATGAGTTTTCATTGCAATTAAGAAATGGACTCATCAGTGCATGACTTGTCAGCTTACACACAGAGACACTGTTCCCCACTGCCATCTGTGGGCTTCTTTGTCCTGCTTTTTTCCCCCTCAGTCAGGAATGGTTCTACTGCCAAGATTTATTAATTCATTAAGATTTCTATTCAGAACAGCTAGGGAACATTGTGTTCCTTCTTTTTATACAATGCGAGGCATATAAATAACCAGCTTAGTGTGTAGGACTGTGTGGGTCGACAACACCAGGGATTCAATCTATTGTCTGTGTTTAACACTAAATGGCTCAAGGTACACAAATCCTCACCTATCTTCCTAAATACACACGAGCTGGCGAGCTGTTCCGATGAAGACAATGGTACAGTCGACACACGCGGAAATATCATTAATCCATTGTTACGAGAGAGCTCAGTAAGTCATCTCCGATTGTGTGAACATAATAACCATGTTATAGACGATTTCATGTAAGCCTGTGATGTTATTCACCTTGCGCTCAACATTATTACTTATTTTGTCACTAAAATGGGATGCCAATGTTTAAAAGTAAAGGGAAAAAAAGGAAGTGTACTAGCCAGAACATTTATTCTGCAGAAGATCAAGTTTCCGCTCATTTATTCATGCCCCTCATGCAGCAAGGAATCCAAATAGCAATCAAGACGAGAGCTTTGGAGAGATGTAGAGAGATGGATTTACATCCAAACAGCTTGAGGGTACTGGCTTTAACTCTACTTAGGATTGGATCAGAATCCAATTCTAGGAAGCCTTCTCTTTTGAATCGTAAGCCACAGTATTTCAACAGATAGGGCAAACTGTCGACAAACGCTCAACGGAGACTGCGTGTCTGATTTGAAAATACTCCCGACGACAGTTTTCATTGAACTGTGCGATGAACGTTTATTCCACCTTTGATTCAACCTCACCATCCACCGCTGCGCTGAGCCTGATATGGACACACAGTATGTAGGTCATGCATTTTGCAAAATGTAATAAATTCTGCATACCTCCATGCAGCTGTTATAGTGTATAATGATTCTTTGTAAATTCAATAACTATCAAATAAATAAATAAATAAATGAAGCACAAACATGCCCACACACCGCTAATAGCTGTTTACTCCAGTGTCATTACTTGACATTGTAATGTTGGGTGGTCATGAAGATGTGTCTACTGAACACAAGTAAACAACTTTAGTCTCTTATTTATCAGAGATGGTCGTGACTCCCCACAACCACTCTGTCAGCAGAGGAGCATGTTGTGGGTGTATCTACCAGGCCGGGGCCTGAATTCCAAACAGGCCTGGACGGCTGGGGTATTAGAGGGAAAGGAAGGTTAGGAGCAAACAAAGGACCAGGTGATGCAAAGAATTAGAAGTATTCGCAGTGTGCTCCTGCATTCTGATTTTTGTTTTTTCAGAAAGCTATCAATACCACTGGTTAAATTGCTCACAGCAGCTCTGATGTGTATGGTGATTAAAATGATCACAGTTTTGCTGGACAATTAGTGTAAGCAGGAAAGAGCGAGGTGCTCTTCTTTTTACAATCACAGCCATGGCGAATATGTGAGCGGAATTCACAGCTGCAGGGTACTGGAGGAGGGAGGAGGCGTAAAAATGGCTGGAAGACTCCGAAGCATACAGGGTACGCTTTCACTCTGCCACGAAGGAGCCAAAGTGATATTAAAAAGGAAGACAAACCTGTACTGGTTAAAGCTTTAGCCTGAATCGAGGGATGCTGTCATACAAAATTATACGCGGTCAGAAGTTTGTATACGCTCACCATTGGCATGAATATAATGGTAATTTTGGGCTTTCAATCGTTTCTTTGAACTGTGTACAGCACACATCTTCAATGGTTAAAAACAAACAAACTGGGTCCACCAGTTTGAATTTATTTTGCATTTTCTCTAATCCACATAGAGTTAAAAATTATACATGCAAACTCTTACATACATTCACCTCAAACTTTTAGTAATTGATGCCTTTTAACTTGACAAGCCGAGTGGCTCCTGGAGAAAAGTTTTGTATTCAGGGCTTAACAAATTAGTTAAAAAGAGAAAACGCAAATACTTTTTAGAAATCTGTCAAAAAACCTGTTAAAAAATAAAACTCACTGAATTCACTGAAATGTAATCAACATTTTTATTCCCGGCACACTGGACTTCTCTGAGAGCTCATTAATAAATCAAGCATTACATCAACCATTAAAACTAATCTGTCTGTTCAGGAATGCAAGAAAATAACTAGTTTCACATCTTAATCAAAAATTCTAATGTGCCTTAAAACAGTAAATTTGAAAATAATGAACAACAACAATAATTACATTCTGTTTATAAAACCATAATTTTGAATAACGAACTTGCACATATTGGTGGATTAATCGTTACAAAAACATTACAATCATTTTGGTAAATACCAATAATGTTCATTTAGGGCATGATGACACAGTTTAATGACCATGATTGAGCAATAATAAAAACACACGCTCCAGCTACAGAACACAAAGTAAAAGCATATCAAGTGTGCAGGCATGCGCCAATCACAGCTGTTCCCAGCACTGTGCAACTTGAACTTTCCTGGACTCGTATGATTCGATGATTCGATGACTGAAGCTATGCTAAAAGACAGACAGAGATCAAACTTCTAATGTCTGCCACAGCAGACGGAGAAGAGCTTGTCCCTCAAAGAAGATCATCATTGTTGTTGGAAATACTTCAGAAGTTATCTCAACCGATTATAAATCATATTCAAAGCGTTTTGTCTGCGCTGCAAAGGAACACAATTAACTTTTTCAGCTGCCTCAAGATACACCTTAAGAAACAGTATAATGAATGCGTAAAGTGCAGGAAAAACAATGCAATGGTTGCTAACATAAATTAGAAAATAGTCAACTTAGCGGACAAAGATGTGTTATTGCATCGCTGAGTTATTTTTCCCAAGCCTCAGGAGAAATTCAGAAGGATCTCACAGCAGTCGAGTACTTCTCTACAGCTTTATTTACATTCATGGTGGAGGTATAATGAATGGAGTGCCTTTATATTTAGCTTCTAAGAGATGTAGGTCAGGTGAATAAATGCATGATTTAAACGCATTATTTAATTAAATAAGCTAAAATTAACAGGAATGTAGCCCAATGTAAAATCATGTAAAAGAGTCCTAAAAGAACCCTGCTGATTTCATTTTCTTAAGTTCATCTTAAGAAAATAAACGTAAAATAAATGAATAACTGACTCTATATCGCCTCCTTGTGCTTCTTATTTCAGATAATAGCCAAATTGTACTTCTGCAAAACATCTCGATATCTGCAAAGTTGACATTTTCTGTGAAATTTTGTCCAAATTTTTTGAGTTAGGGTTAAAATCTTTATGTAAACATTTGTGCCACGCTATCAAATTCCCTCTAGATATTTCAAACAGCTTCAGATGAAGCAGCTGAAACAGTGACGGGCAAATAAAACGTAGCACGACAAGACAGTTAGCTGTCTCCGTTTCTTCCGTGTGTGACTAAAGTTTGTGCAAACTGTCAAATCTCATCTTGCAACATGATGATGTTCAAACCCTGTATTCTCACTCGTTCAATAAGAGGAGCAGACACCTCTCTCTGGAGGAAAAGAGCTCCCTAAACTAGAAAGCGAGGTCAAACACCTTTGATTGTTCGTCTTAAAACAGAAACAGGCTTCTGTTATTGTTTTATCTGTAGTGTTAGTGATGGATGCCTTCAATCTGCTACAAGGTGGCTTCATTAATTAATCAAACACCAGCGTTTTATCTCAGGCGGAGGTGTTCCACGGTGGTTTCCTTTTCATTCATCCCTCCGACTCAACCACCTAGATGTGATATTTATGCTTTTGAGTCACACTGTGCAGTGAGAATTTCAGCCAGTAACGGCACCCACCTGCAGTGAAGATGAATATGTAAATTTAAAAAAGTAGGTCAGAGATCAAATTTCATCAGGTAGAATCACAGCTGAAATATCCTTTCGCCAAGTAGGGTTTTTTAAGCCAATCTGATTCTAGTGCGACCTTATGGATGACTGCCATCGTTCAGGTTTAGATGATAAAAGTATTCAGTCGCCGTTCATTTATCGCCAGGAGCATAAAGGCAAGAAGCCCTCTCAGGCCATAATTTAATTAATGCTGCCACATGAAGGTAGGACATTTGAGCCTTAGAGAAATCCATGCTGGGGTTACATGTACTGGACTTAACACACGGGCAGTGACAATGCCTGCGAACGTCTGCCTCTAACTCCTCCTATCATAGAGAACCAAATGGCAGGCTTAGTGGCCCGGTGTTATTAAAACTGCAAATATGTTCGAGCTTAATTTTATTTTCATTACCTTGGTTTGCTTATTTTAATTAGTGGCCCTAATCTGCAATTAGCCCAGAGGTCAGCTATACCCACAGCTTTGAAAAAAGCCATTGTTTTGAACAAAATTGTCTGGACATGTATTTAATTAGACTGTTAACCCTTGAAATGTCAGTGTCACTCAATCCTATGCTGTCTTATTAGAATGATGAAGGAAAAAATACTACAGACTTCACTAACTGATGAATATGAATTCATTTCATTTAACTGCTGTTAGCAAGAAAAAAGAGGATCAGTGGTGATACCATAATGGGGTCAATGCACGCCACGATAGCCGCTTACACTGTTAACAATATCGAACGATAACGCTGCGCCCTTTCTGTTACTCCACCTCTCATTTCTTTGTGTTTCGCTAAGAAGCTTTTTCGTCATTTCTTTAAGTAGTCTTCACAAATAGTTCAGCTTTTGAAGGACATTCAAAGCTCTTATTTGGATGCTGGCTGCCTTTTGCTTTGTTCTTTGTCAAGATGATCGAAAATCCAGAGTTCAGGGGAGGCCAATCCATGATTTGTAATGTTCCATTGTGTGTTTTTCTTTTTTCTACTGCCAGTATTGTAAAAGGTGTGCTTTGGCGACTTTGGCAGTGTGTTTGGGATCATTGTCATTCTGAAATTAAAGCTGCTGCCAATGAAATGGTTTCCAGATGGCATCGCAGGGCGGATCCAAATCTGTCTGTACGTTTCTGCATTCATAATTCTTTTAGTTTTGACATGATCCCCAACACCACTGGCTGAAATGCAGCTCCAAACCAAACAGAGCCCCCACTGTGTTTTGCAGATGGCTGCAGACACCCACTCCTGACTATTTGAACCAAATATTAGTATTCATGACTCCATCAGACCTGCTGTCACTGATTTTCATTCTAGTTCTTGTGTAATTTGGCAAACCTCAGCTTTTCGCCCTGTTTCCCTTAAGAACGGCTTCTTAGAAACACTTCTTAGAGCCAGGTGTGTTTTTTATGCTCAGATGATTCATAGTTCAGTGTTGAGTGACTTAATAAACAAGCAAAAAGAATATTTGAATTTCTGTGCTGTGTGCTATTTAAGTTAGAGAGTTAAACTGACACCTGCACAGTCTCCCAGGAGGGCCTTCACAAAATTAGCAGGCTTCTTTTGTGAGACATACAGCTGTAAATAAGCTGTATGAGCACGTGTCCATACAGTGTAATATTTTTAATAAAGTAAATTTCTTGCTTCTTGCTGCGTAATTACTCTCTCTTGTTTGAGTTTCCATGTCAGCTAATGTCTTTATCTTAATACAGATTTTAATACGCTCAGCCCCTCATCAATAGCCCACACTCCCGGGTGCCTGGTGAATACAGCCTGATGTGTGACAGCAGAGCATGAATGATACAGTAGATTGGGACACAATCCAAATGCTTCTCTTTTTACTTCACAGGAGGAGAAGTGTGCCAGTGAGGAGAGGAGGCAGTGAAGAGTGGCCACCAGCTGGCTAAAGCTCTGCCTGCTGTGGCCAAATCAGTCGCTCCAATGGACAACTTTAATTCATTCATTCTGCTTCCTTATCTTTAGAGATGAGCACATGTGTCACCAGTCACCATGCAGAGAGAAAAGGGAAGAGGCAACTTTGATGAAAAATACAAGCATGAAAAGCATACTGACAAAATGCTCTGAAAACAGTCGCTGACTATTTGAAGCTACAGAACACAAAATATTGAAGAACTTTTCAGTCCCATTTGAAGAAGCCAACAAACAAAGTCCTGCCTCTTTAATGTCAGCTGCATTTTTTGCTTCTTCTCTGTTACCTATTCAGCACCTTGAATTCTAAACAGCCGCAATAAAACACAGGACCTTTCGTGTGTGAAATGCTTGTGAGGCTAGAAAAATCTGACAGTGTTTGCAGTAGCTCAAACAGCATGTAAATAATTATGAAATCCATTATTTATAACTGAAAGGGTAGCCCCAAAGATGTACAGCGCGTGCTCAAACACTTATCAGACACCTTCTAGTCTTACTGCACACAAATTATGAAGGAAAATGTGTATACATGTCACACAAGAGCTCTATCAGATATTTCATGTGTACAGCGGATGCCCATCAAGCTGTCTCTCTAAATCAATGGTGCAAAACCAATGGCCTGAGAGCCATAACGGGCCCAGCAAAATCTCTGAACTGGCCCACTTGATGGGTTTGCAGAATGTGAAACTTGCAAAAAAATCATAAATACTTTAGGTTTTTTGGGGGTAAGATGCACCGCCACTGAGGTGTGACGATGCCAGCATTACAAGTCCGAATGTGTGAAAAGTTAAAAGCATTTCTCTAATATTTTGTTGGTGTTTGGTCAAAAAATACTGGAAATGCACAAAGGCTTTCTCTGTTCGCAGATGCACTTTGATCACTAAATGGTACTGCACATGTAAAGTGGAAAAACAAATCCACAAGCTCATTTTTCTTAAGACAGCTCATGCAGGGTATGCCTCCTTTCCTAAATTACATGAAAGTTTTTTGTGTATTTTATATTAAGAGAAAGGGGCGACTGTGGAGCCTCTTCTTAATTGGTCATTCGGCAATGACTTTATAGCATCTGGATCTTTAATGATACTTCACCTAAATTTAAGGACTGCGTGCCACTTTATAAAAGGTTATATTTTTCCCACTTCGCTAGCGCACAAAAAAAAACCCTTTTAAGACCCATTGGATTATTTCAAAAATGAATTATCATCGACCTCAGTGAAGGCTGTGTTACTTCATTCCTGAAAAGAAACACTTTGGAGATAATGGCTTTCAACTGACATCGACTCTAAAAATCTCATTTCAAAGTAATCGCTCAACATCCTCCTGCTGCTTTTGATAACACTGTCCAACAAACTGTCTCCTTTACATTTTTCATTTTTATAGCATATTCCATAAAGGTGTTGCAGTTAGGCTGGCTGCGTTACAAAAACTAATTATTCATTACCCTGAAGGCTGATGTAATGTGCGAGAGTTTTTGGTCCATACGTTTAACTCTTTTGTACTAGAAACACTTTCTATTTGTGAAGCGGAGCAACTCAATATCTGCTGTACTGAAGGATTATGTAAAATATCAGATCAAAGGGAAATTTGTAAATAGTTCTCAGAAACCAATTTATACTATAAGATCAAAGGAGTCACAGACAGATATCTGGACCATTGTCGTCTGCGTTACAGATCAATAGCAACGAGTGAATCAATGGCAGAAGCAGCCTGAGATAACTGTCCAGCAGGCCTGAGCACTTGACCAAATACAACACGCTCCCACCCCAACTATGGCTCAGGGGCTCAAACTGTGAAGACTTTGTCTGACAGCAAAGAAAAGTCTTCCTAATCAATTCACTCAGTTCGAATGCTAAGCCCACATAACCCCGCCGTCTCGGCTTAAAATTCAGCGTCTGACTATGACATGCCTTATCAATCACAGAGAACATCTCCTTTGTTCTGTACCATAAAGACACAGCCAGTTGTCAAAGCACTTTTCATCCTTGAACCCACGTCTCAGTAGAGCTATAAATAACTGGCCTCTGAAACTTCACTCAGACCCAGCTCATTAGAGCCAGGCATTACCCAGAAATAATGGCCACAATTCTTGGTTTTGAACCAAAGCGGGCATGAACACTGTCTTAATACATGGAGGTGGATACAGATGATCTGCAGAAACAGATTAAAAATTGTTTTGAAAATGAATATAAAAAAGTACGTATCAATTTCTTAAAACCTGAATTAGAAAACTTGCATGATTAGCTTTCTGGATGCGACTCACTAACTGGGCCAAGACGAGCCTTTTTTCTTTCACTTCCCCCTCCCTCCCCACATCGCAGTCGATGAGTGCTTGATAAGCTTTTCCAAAAGTGAGATTTAGCAGAGGGCATCTATACAGAAACTTCAATGAATAACAGTGAAGCAAAGGAGCACTTCTGAAAGAAAAGGGAATGGCAATAATAGTCAAGCACCCAATTCTGCTTCTACTTACAAGTGGTGGTTTCTATGTGACCACGACAGCTAAAGCCCAGTATCATTCATTAATGCCCTGGCTCCTCATTACTGTCTCCTCACACTTTTGAAAGACTCATTACCTGCATAATGGAATAGTGCTTAGAACAGTCAGACCTTTCCTTAGTGTGAATTAATCATCTACATGCACCGACAAAAAGGGAATTCTCGCATTAAATATTAAGAAACTTCTTTAGCTCTCGACTTTCTCAAACTTCTGGATAGTATACTTTCTTGAAGTGCACCGTCAGGGACACGACGCTGGCATTGTTTCAAGCGTTCGTGGATCTGCGAGGCCGGTGCACAAAAAAACAGGGGAACCCAAGGAAGAAGAAAGAGATGTACTTACAGTTGACTGTGACTTTTACTCTTTTGGTGTCGGGAGAGGCAATGTCATTTAAAGCGCTGCATTCGTAGTCTCCAGCCTGGTCCTTTGTGATCCCAGTGATGTTAAGATTTTCACCACTGTCATACTTCTTGGCTGGAAATAGAAGAATAGAGGCAAACTACTTACCACCATGTCTACACAGAATACAAACACGTACGCGCATACATAAGGCATTTTGTGCTGCCTGTGGTTAGTGGGTGGAAAGCCCTCATTTGTAGCAAATTATTTGTAAGTTTAAGTCTGAGTAGAAGAGGCAATACAATTAGATATTGCATTGAACTCCTGATTACCTTCCTTGCATCCTAAAATAGCAGCAGACCAGCAGAGCATTGATCTATTTATATTGATACAGCGGTAGGTAATAATGGTGTATTCCCAGTCATCCGCTCATCGTTTGCTCAACCCCACGCAATGCAGTTAGAGCTGTCCCTGAAGACAGACAGATTTGATGGCTCAATGCACATGTCAGTGCTTTACTGGCATAACAACAGTGGCATGGCCCACTTTAAACATGCAAATCCACACAAAGATGTCCACTCAACACTCAAATTAAAATAGGCTAACAGAGATAGACTCACTTGGCTAATTTCTGATGCTAGAAACTGCATTAATAATAACCCTGAGAAAAGTAGAGCGACACAGAATAATATGGTTTCCAGAATAATTCGGATACAGCCATCAGGAATAAATACATTAGTGGCATAAATCTGGGAATTCTTAATCATTTTATATCTGAAGGATGTAAGCTGAAAGACAGAAAGGCAAAGCAGCAAATGCTGGAAAGTGTTCAAGGCTATGACACACTTTTAGCCAAAGCAAATAAATGTAAATGAAGTTTATCTCAGCCAACATTATGGGTAAGCCACTCATTGTTTTATTTAACGCTGTCGTTAGAATGAATAGTTGAGTCACTGATGGAAACAAAATTAATGAACAACTATTTTAATAACCAATTAATCATTGCCGCCATTTATTTAGCACTCATCTGGAACCTGTTTCTCAGTATGTGTGCTTATGTTTGTGCTTCTTTATGTATGAATACATCGTTTATATATAACCACAATTTCACTGGAAGATGAAATATGAAAATGACGACTCGGCTAATCGACACTGAAAATAGCATAATCTGAAGCTCTATTTAACATGTTAAACCAGCCACTTAAAACAGCATAATGGAAAAATCTGTCCAATCATTGATAATCACGGCCAATAAGCTCCAACTGACAGCAAAGACACGTTCTATTTCGAGTAAAATCACACCTATAAGACTGTTTAGATCATTTAGCTTGTGAGTGTGCGTGTAACAAATGGTTAAAATATCTCAGCAGGCTGCTCTGTGTACATATAAGAGAAACTGTGGTAGAATTTTCCCCAGACAACAATTAATTTCCAACCCAGTGGTGCTCAGTGTGAAATCTATTTATACAGAACCTTTCAGCCTGGTAATGGTGGTTTGGGATGGAAGATGTGTGGCCAGACTCAGAAGGCATGGGATTCAAACAGAGCACACAATCAAGTTAAACTGAGCACAGTGTACCATACAGAAAACCACAGAGATGTAACCCCGATTTAGCCAGATCTTATAAGAGAGGAGTCGGAATAAAGACAACTTGTGTTTCAGAACAGCTGCCATTCGGTGCTGCCTGCAAGTGAGCTGGATTTTATATGTAATGCCACATTCTCCAACCCTGGTGGGCATTTTCTTTGATTTTTTTCTGCAAACCACTGTGTCAGAAAACTTGAAACCGAAGAAACTGTCGATAATAAGCTTTCTTGTCTCTCCTCACACTGTCGTGGTGGCAACAATGAAGTCCAAGAGTCTTGGCAAAGATATTGTAGCAACACAAACAACTGCAAAAAAAAATAAAAAATAAATAAAGGGCCAGCGTTTGAGAAAACAATCCATAAATAAGCACTGAATGTGTCTGAAAAACCACACCAGTTAGTGTGCCAAGAGAGCACATGGATGGAGACATCACACAAAGGGCTCTAATTTTGTGGAGCTGGATGGTAAGCGGCTGGGACACAAGTGAAGAGGAATCTTCAGTGGGTGCACCGCTTTTGTTTCGTTTTTGACTTAATCCCACTAATGTGCGAGAGGGTGTGCAGCAGATTGTGTCAATATAGGAATCAAATGGTGGAGAGCACGTCTGATGTAATAAAAATGTGATTTTGTCTAGACAAGGTTACAGTACCAGGATGCAATGCACAGTATTTCCATGTGCTATTAAATTACTTGTGTAAAGATTGCAAACCGGTTTTTATTTTAAATAACACACTGCCGTTTTCTAATTTCACTCGGGCATATCTCTCATAGCAAAAGATAAATAGCAATCCATTAGATTGAGAGACATGGTATGCTACAAAGTCACAATGTCAACAATATTACAAGGGAAGAGGCATTAGCTACTGAATATAAGCAGTGGGTGGCTTTCAGTAGTAAGCTAATCATCTAAGATAGCTTACATATTTGTGTGGCACCTTGGCCTGATGATACATGTACAGCTTGTATTTGAACAAAGAGATTAAATACACAAATTGAAGTCATTTTTAACTACATAGTATTGTTAATGTTTCCATCTATTAAGTGGACTTACTGAACTGAAGCAAAGCCAGAACGTGACAATTGCTTTACTGGTCATATCGTGTATATTTCTAAGTATATTTTTTGATCGTTCTCAGCATTTGCATTTGGCAATTTGTTCAAAAGAATGAGAACGTGCTTTTATGATGTGCACAAGTGACTAGATGATTTAACGAGCAGTTTTGATCATTTGAAATGCATCAAAGCCACTGAGAAAATCTGTAATAGCGCAGTCATTTTAATTTAAATTTGAAAGAGTTTCAGAAGGCAGAGAGACAGACTGCACAGTGGATAAGTTTTGTCAGCTCTGAAAACCCTTCCAACTGTCATTGTAATATAGAGTTAAAAATGATGCAATCTACCAATTAATTTGGGGCAGCTGAATCATAATAATTTCCCCATATACCCTAATTATCATTGCTATCTGCTATCTGAGTTTACAGACTGCTTTATAGTATCTAATTGATCATAAAGAAGGCAGAATGTTTGTTTTTTTCATATAAAATTGCTTGCATGTGTGTTAGTATTACCCACATGACACCGCTAAAACCAGGTATAGTCATTAAAATGAATGTCTACTTGTTGCAAACACAGCTCTCGTGGATCATTACGGCCCATTAGCGGTTGCATTTTGGCTTGATGATCAGAGTTATCTGATGCTTGTTTTTTTATTGTGAAGAACTCTGAGAGCTGCGCTTTAGAAATGACCAATATAAATAAACTTAATTAACAACATATATACTATAAAGAAATGCAAGCTTCCATACTACAGAGACACACACACACCCTCCGGCTCTATGCTTGACCTCAACACTGCCCTTATTCCACAGCTTCGTTCATTGCATTTCACTATACTTGGTATTAAAGACACACAGGGCTTAGAAATCCACGGTATGCACTAGTGTCTTTAATAAGGCAATGAAATCAAAAGCAGTGACCCACAAGGCCAAGTACTGTTGCTACATATTACGAAATGCTGTAGTTTCCACAGGAAAGAGCTTTTTTCCACAATCCCTCACTTCCCTGCCTCTACAGGAGGTCGATTACATTAGAACAAAAAAGAAAAAATGTTAAGCATGAAGCTTACATATTTTTCAATTCATTTGCATTCAATTATGTTTTATTTATATAGCAATAAATCACAACAGTGACCCCCGAGGTGCTTCATATTGTAAGGTAAAGATCCTACAATAATACAGAGAAAGCCCCAACAGATCGGATCACCCAATATCAGGAAGCACTTGGCAACAGTGGTAGTGAAAAACTCCCTTTTAACAGGAAGAAACCTCTAGCACAGGGGTGGGCAACTGCAGGCCTCGAGGGTCGGAGTCATGCAGGTTTTAGATGTGTCCTTGATCCAACACAGCTGATTCAAAGGCTAAATTACCTCCTCAACATGTCTTGAAGTTCTCCAGTGGCCTGCAGGACACCGGCCCTCGAGCCTTGGAGTTGGACACATGTGAACTAATCATTTGATTCAGGTGTGTTAACCGAGGGTCATAGCTAAAATCTGCAGGACACCGGGCACTTGAGGGCTGGAGTTGCCTACCCCTGCTCTAGCAGAACCAGGGTCAGGGATAGGAAACCATCTGCCGTGTAAAGGGAAGGAGACAGGACGAAAGACAATCATAAATCTACATATGAATCTGCAGTATAAAAATGCTGCAGATTGGTTTTTAAGGGTGTGGAATAACACCTCAGCCTTTTAAGATCTTCTTTGCAAAAGTGTTGTACCTGTTTTCATAATCTGTCAACCACATTCTCTATAAATATATATTCTTTTTAAATAAACCTTTTTGATCATTGAAGTAAATCTTTTAAAAAAGCATTTACAACACTTCAAAATTAAAATTGAAAACATAGGAAAGTGCTTTCTTGAGTCAGAACTGTACCTGCAGTGCTGTATAGCTTGTTAGAGCGCAGTCTTTCTGCACCTCCAGATGATGCTATCTTTTGACCCACAGGTTCCCATCCACACAACATTTATTTTCCTTTGCAGAACGGCACTGAAAGAATCTTTTGTCCCATCCAGCTACTGCAGGTTTCGCTGCGATGCTTTTTTCTTCATTCTGCTATGGACTGTTGTATGAGTACAGCCTTTTTCCTATCTTTTTTGCAGTGACGTACGCTGTCAACAATTTACAGTATAAAACAATATAAAAGTGGAAATGTGAGTCTTTTACAGTCTCTTGCAATCAGTCTCTTATACAGAAATGTGTAACTTTGTTGAAACTGATATAAGCCACACAGAAAAAACTGCAGCTTTTTGCTCTTCAACAACGTTTTCAATTACTGTCTACAAAACCTTACCTGCAGTCAACATCAGAAAATACTTGAAGAACCTGTTGTATTGACAATGTGACGAATCATGACAGTAAACAATGATGTAAGGATAGTTTGCTTTGTGTATTTACATTTGAGAGATAAATGAAGGCAGGTTTGCTTGAATTGTTTGGAGAATTCTTGTAAACGCTGAGGATGATTTGTCTAGTATTAAATGAGGCTGTTGTAATCTGTCTGATGTCAGATTTTCCAATGCTACTAACAAGTGTAGCTTTGCTGGTAAGCAAATTGATGCAAAATGGATCATCTATGCTCGGTTAGTCACATGATATTAAAAAAAAAAAGCGTCTGACTTTCCGATGCCTCCAGTTAACCGCTTTGAAAAATGACGACCTCACATTTATTTCAGTATTGACACAGCATAAATACAACCCACAGCGAGTTCAATATCACTGAACTGTGAGTACACAGAGCAGATAAAAGAGGCAGTGAAGACTTGGGATATGAGAGCAAATTGGAATCATTCACAACAGGAATGAGACATGATGTCAGTCTATATTTAATCATAGAATCCAGGTGAAACTGCAGTGGCTTAATTATGGTAAATGGAAGGCAGTGTGACTGGTCACAGCTAGTGCATTACAGATGTAGTCAATGTGATGATGGCTCAGTCCCAGTAAGCTCTATAGCCCCGCAAGCCCAATACCACCATCATCTTTAAGACTACATAGACTTAAAGGCCGGCAGGCTCGGCAGTGATTTACTGGAGCTTCATTTAATCAGCTCTGGAATAGCACCTTTTGTGCAGGTAAAATGTAAAAGAGTTGCAGACTAATGCACAAAGCAACACTCACATATGAATAGTGAAAAGAATAAAAATGCTACCAATTCAATTAAAAATACACAAAACAGATAAAAGCAAATAAAATTGATCTCAGCAGGCAGGAACATGACTGAAAAAGGAAAAACAGCAGGAAAATGTACAGGGAGCAGAGAAGGTCTGGAGCCCCTGTTAGTGGGCTGTCCACAGTTTTAGAGAATGAGTAATTATACTTAAAAGCATTAAAGCTGGTAGGCAGCAAGCTGGTGTCCATCCTAAATGATGGCAGTAGCTGGTCTCTGGCATTTACAAACCTGCTGGTTGTTTTGATTCAGGTACCCCTTCTATCAGGATTCGGAATCATCGGGAAAACAAAAAACTTAAACAGTCACAACTGAGCAGAACTCACCCAAGGTTCAACACGGGCGATCGTGGCTCAAGAGTTGGGTGTTTGTCTTGTAATTGGAAGGTTGCCGGTTCGAGCCCCGGCTCGGACAGTCTCGGTCGTTGTGTCCTTGGGCAAGACACTTCACCTACCGCCTACTGGTGATGGCCAAAGGGGCCGATGGCGCGGTATGGCAGCCTCGCCTCTGTCAGTGCGCCCCAGGGCAGCTGTGGCTACAACTGTAGCTGCCTCCACCAGTGTGTGAGAGTGAATGAATAGTGGTATTGTAAAGTGCTTTGAGGGGTCCCAAAAAGCGCTATATAAATGCAATCTATTATTATTATTAACACAGTCCAAACAAATATTGCATGCACACAAAAAACTAACTGTGTTTTAAATGGGCAGCACATTGAAGTGCATTGTGATCCACCCACATAATGCCATTCTGGCTTGCCGTGCGGTTACCATTAACAGTGATTGCACCAGTAACCTGCACCAGTGTGGTTGGGAATTGCTCTGCTTGAGTGGTACCATAATAGTTAAATGCTGGGTTATTCTGGAACAGCCTACGTAATTTGAGTTTCCAGATCAAATGCTACCAGACCACACTGATTTCACCAGATGTCATCTGTCTTACTTGCACCTTGCTGGTTTGGAACATCTGACCACAGAGATGAGGCTGACTGTGAAACACTTGAGACCCTGCAGTGAAATGGCACTGATATACTGATAAAATAAAAATACATAATTATTTGAAACCACCAGCATCGCTGGTGCCAAATAGCGAGGGCATAGACGTGCAATAAAAAAAATTGTGGCCGTGACCTCCGCTGAACACATACAAGCATCTTTGTGGTGTTTTTGGAAAGGAAAAAAATCTTCACGCGCTTCAGCCTAGAGAAGCAATCAAATGCTATCCATTTCACATGAGCAGATCACAATAATGAGAAACAGGTGTGAGTAATAATGTCTCCCACGCTCAGCAGTACCCTTTAGTGATATACACAGGCGGCATGTAGGCTTCCAATTAAACTGACGGAGCTAAATATTCCAGTTTGCGAGTGTTCATAATTCTGTAGAAAATATGCAGCCTTGTGCTGATTCAATGTGAACATAATGACATCTCTGAAGTTATCAAATGCTAGCAAACCCGGTCAGTCAAACCAAATGGAAAAGGATGGTCATTGCTACTGTTACATGAGTTTTCCCATGCCTAACATAGCAAACACTATCAGCCTTTTGTTGTGCTTATATATCCCACATCCCTGTCTTTGCTATTCATCTAACATTGTTTTTGGTGTACTTTGTTGTTTTCTTGTTGGATTTTCTGAGCTGCACAAAGACATGTTCCTACTACTGGATGTGAGCGGTCGCTTGAACAAGAATAAACTATTTAAAAACAAGATCAGTGTTAACCAAGAAATCAAAAGCTAAATGTTTATGAAAGCTAAATTCCTGAATCAGTTTCAAAGAGAAACACATCCAGCGCTCACAGTAATAGTTATCCAGCTAAAATCACGTTAATCATTTCATAATATTTCATACTACTATAGACTGCAGTGGGAAGCTAAGAGATTCTTTATATTAGATGGTCCAATATTTTTAGTCTAATAGTGACTCAGTTTACTAGACTGAGTATTACAACAAGGTCCATACCATAATGTTGATCAGTTTAATTCAGTTCAATTCTAGGTCTACACTATCACGCAGCAGAAGTTGAGCAGTAGAGGTGTTCGTCATTTGAAGTAGAGCATCATTATTTGCAGCAAACCTTTTTGGTACCATCGATGTTAAGATTTCACTCATTTAGTGTGACCAGGATGGACGAAATTAGAAATGAGAATAAAATATGAGAGCATGAGGGTGGGAATAGATGTTTGTATCTGTGTGTGCCTGTTTGTCTGTGTCTATATGTCAGGTCGGGTATCAGACTCCACCTCTCTGGGGACATCTCAGGCCCTCCAAGGAGGCCTATCTCCCCCCCACCACTCCCCTGCCAGTGGCAGACGCCCTCAGACATCGGTGTATTGGTGGTTCTTTGTGTCCGGGGATGGGCGTCCAGGTACACACCGGCTCCTGGTGGCTGCATGTCGGGGCCTGGAGCCTGGGGCTCGCTCGGGCCACTTCGGGGGTGGGGTGCCCTCGGCCTCTCGGCCTGGGGCTCGGTCACTCTGGCACAGCTGGCTGCCGGCGGAGCTCACGGGCACATCACTGCAACCCTCCCTGGCTTCTGCTCCGCGGCTGCTGAGTGACCCCTCATCTGGGGCTCTCCTCAGCTCTTTCTGGGACAGTGGCGCAGCTGCCCCTCTGTTGGTCTTCCTTGGTCTCTTGTGTTCTGGGGGCCTCTGGATGTCTGGAGCCTGGATCTCCTTCATACCTGCTTCATGCCCTGGAGGACGGGTCTGTGGCCCCCCCACACCCTCTAGCAGATCATTACAAGCGCATTCATGCTCACAGGTGTACACACGGGTGCTCACACACACAAACTACACCCTTTTTGGCTCCTACCTCAAAGCACACTGTGCGCTGTCGATATTGCGTGCTGCACAATAATGTTTAATATTTAGTACTTACTGTTATATTCACATAGATCATTGTAATGATGTTGTTTATTATATTGCTCTATTTTTTCTGCTTGTTTTCTCTTTTTTCTTTCTCAACAGGTGATCCAGGTGATTGATTTATGTATGTTTTGTCTGCTTATTTTGTTGGTTTTTGTTTTTTTGCCCTTTATCACCGTTCCTCTTCCCCGCTGTTTTTCTTTCCCTCTTTCTTTCTCCCCTTTCTTTTCCTCAGCCAAGTCTGTCCCGTATTTGGCAGGTTAAAATAAAATAAACAATAAAAGGTAGGAAAAAAAAGAAAAAAAAGAAACGAGAATAAAAGAAGGACAACTTGGAAGATGGCAACTAGTGAAGCTGTCGTCTTATAGCTCTGCCCCGACTCGCCGATAAGAAAGACTCATGTATGGAAGTACTTTGAGGAGTACTTTAAGGTGAATGACTGATTTGCAAAAGGTAATATGCAAGCATTGCTAGATCACAGGACGAAATACTTCCATTTCAGTGAAGCTTTTCTATTCTATTATTTTTTTCTAATATACAGCAATAATTATGAAGTTTTATGTATTTTTATGGATTTCTTAAATGTTCTTTCACCAACCTACGTAGCAATGATCCAACCACATCACACCAAACAGCCTGAGTTGCCAGCAGGTACAGTATGAAGACTTGTATACTTCTACTACTATTTACAAAAAAACATTAACAATATTACAGAACATTAAGAATGAGGCTCTCCCTGTTCCTGCTGCCAAATGAATTTTCACACCAAAGCCACATTATCTTGTGAATCTGTAATAAAAGTGATCATTTGCGTGAAATGACTGGAATAGTTTGTAGTACGAGAAGCAAAAGAGCAGATAAACAAAATAAAATCACATGAAAATAAACAACACATTGTCTAAGATTAAGACCACTGTAGCACAAAGTTGCAGCGGGCATTTACAGGAAGATTTGCTGCTTTCCCCCAACATCATTCACATGTTAACTTCAGAATCAGCAGATGTGGACTTACAGTTGAACAAAATATTAATGCAGATCCTTCAGAAACAAATGGACAAATTTCAGATTTAAAAATCAGATTACGCTGCAGTGTATTAGTAAATGAACTCCAATATATTATTTCCATGCAGGATCCACTTGCACCAGGCTGCAAATTGTGTTTCTATTGATCTAACCAAGAAGGGGCCTTTTCAAAGGGCAGAGAGGCCATTAGGCAGGTATCCCATCCTTGATATACATTTTGGAGATCATTTTATGTCCACTGCTCAACTAATAGACAACACAGAAATAAAACAATATATCCAAGCTCTACCGTTGGTGTAAGTAATGTAAAACTGTCAAGGGACGCAACATAAGTTGCATGTGAGCGCATGGTGAGAGATATTCGAGAAACTGACAGAGGCCTCTCTCACCTGAGGGAGATGTCACTCCAAGCAAATTAAAGAAATCACAGCAAGGTTAATTCCGTATTCAGTGCCAATCCTGGCTAAGTGCCGATGCGGTAAGCAATTTCCCACATTGTGTAGGGGAGCTGAGGGTACACTTCCTTCAGGGCTGCAATACACAGATAGGGCAGCCATCGCTGAAGAATCCATTATAGCATAGAGCAGCATTTTCTACATCAATTTATCCTTTAAACTCGTGAAAATGGAGAACAACCCACGCTGCTACATTGTGCACTGGTGCCTTCTGGCCCCGACTCAAGGTGTGGGCCAGAAGTAGGGGTAGAATCACACCATGTGCAGGGCTTGTCTGAAAAACAGGCTGTTAGTCTACCTTGATACGTAACCCCTACCCTGCTCCCTGGCTGTCAATCTGAGGCCGTTAAAATTCAGAGTGGAACTGGGCCAAAGGAGCCTTAAGTCATGTCTGATTGGATGTGCTGCCACCTCCGTGACCCGTAGAATTACCTCACCGCTACTTTCTGTGCTGACATATTTAGCCAAATGCGCTGAAGGCAGTGAAACACAATTTCAGGTGCTGGACTGGTTATTGGTTATTGGAGTGTGTGATTACACAATAGTTAGACAATGCTGAGAGTAACATACATCATTCAGAATATGAGCGACGAGACAAACAGAGTGGTCTCGGGAGAAAAACAAAATAATTAGTTTTACAGAGAAAAATCTTTTATTTATTTAGTGAATTAGCAGATTTGTATTCTGCTTGTGGCCAGGACGAGTGTGTTCACGCACAGATATACATGTGCGTGCTCATGTGCATTACTTGTACACTGTGCGTGTAAGTTTTCTTCCTATGCTAAGTTCTTTGTGATGAATAACTGAGTCTCGAGTCCCCCTTGTTGAACTGTAGCTGGTGGTTGTCTGCTTTGCAGAACTTTCACGGCAGAAGAAAGAGCACAGTGGAAGAAAAGTGCTAAACTGCTAGTGTTTCCCACACAGATTATATTTGGAGAGGCCACCCAGGTATAAAAACGATTGCCCGGGAAGTAAAGTCTGCATATGGAAAACGATGATTAGGCTCCAACAATTTGCAGAAGTTAATAAAATGTACCACAGAACAGCACAATTAAGAGATTTATTTGTTTACTTAATACGGCCCGGTAAGTTGTGCGTGTTCTACCAGATGAATCCTTTTATCACAGAGGGTTTAGGTTAAAAATAATAAACACTTTTTACTTTACAATTAAACCGGAACAAGCTGTAGTGTCCTGTTGTGTGGAGTCCACACCACAGCTAAACTGCTTATTGTTTAATTAGCTGTCTCTGTCACTGCAGAGCGTGGGACTGAATCAATCTGTCGAGCTTGGCACACACGGACACTTAACAATGAAATGAGTGTGTTAATATAAGGATAGAAAAAAGGATCATATTTTACATATTTATTAAGAATGGATGGCTTTTATGAGATGTGACTAAAATGCAAATTCAAAAGTAACAAATGCAGATGTCTGTTCAGAAATAGACACAAGGTAATCACAGTGACATAGTAATCCAATTTGAAAGAATCACTGATTACAAATGATCTCACCAACGACATCTGCGTTTGGAAAAAGAAAGGGTCAATTAGGGCGTGCAGTATACTACAGTGTACATACAGTACAAGGCTCATTTTCAAAAAGGCTCATTTTCAGAGTGTTTTTTTTTAAACAACTCTGGGAGCCTTCTTAGTTAACTGACTGAAAAAAAGGATAAATATATAACTGATTAATCATCTAGATTCCTCTAAGATAGAAAGCCAACATTCTCTGGTTCCAACCTCAATTCAATTCAATTTTATTTATCGTCCTCCATAATATATTGGCTGTTTGTTTTCTTTGCATCTATAAACTCGACATGTTTTTGCTAATCTATTAAGAAGAAAATAATACACTAATCAGTCTTAGTATATTAAAAGGCACTGTTTATATGTGGCTTTCAACTACATGTACCATTGAATAAAGTAGTAGTGTGTAACAGTAGCATATGCACCATGGCAAACAATCTAGTAGTCATCGTGTTAGGGCCACTACAATAAACCGCGAGCCCATTGAGCACCTCTTTAGTTAGCAACACTCAGTTCAACAGCTGAATGGGGAAGTGTTAGACACGGCTCCTGCTGCTGATACGTGAAATTTGAAATGCAGTGCCTAGCTCTTTATCTTTCACCTCCCATCGTGTTTAAAGCATGCCCAAATGTCAGCCCTTGAACTGCAGATCAGTTCAATGCAAACTATGACAAAAGAAACCCGGTTCTGAATGAGAGATCCCAGGTGAGCAGAACGACAAACACCTGCTAAGCCTTCCTTAAAGAGCTGCCAAATTTCAGCGTGACATGACAGGCACAACTCGAGGTTCGCAGCAGTGATATAAAGTCAAGTTTGAACAATTCATCACACTATTACATGCTAGAAAAACACTACAGCTCATGCTATTACCAAAAAGTCCCGTTAGATCTAGTTTTAACAGGCTGCAGTACTCACAACATAGTAAGCTGTGTCTGCAGAGCAGACCTGGGCAGAGGAAAGCCCATTGGCCACAACCGGCCTTTTGGTTGTCTCTGAGCGGCCCGTACGAGGTCAATGGAAAATTAGGAAATACAATACTACAAAATACAATTGAAAATAAACCCAGAATGGACATTGGTATTGGTATTTTCCCACCAGACCTTGCTGTCAAAATCAATAATAAAAATGAAACACATTGTTGATGTTGTTACTAAAACAGTAAACAGTGGCAAGGGGACAGGAGTCAGTTTGTTGCTCTTTTGAAGGAGCATGAGACCGAACATGGTGACATAGGCTACAACGTAGCTGACAGATGGTTTGGCTAAAGGGCTAAAATGTGCTGGGGACCTGAGAGCAGAAACTCAAGAGTTTTGTGGGAAGAAAAATGAGGAATTTGTAAAACTTGAGTTTGCCGTTCCTCACATTTACACCCCAGACAATGAACCTGATTATTTTACACTTACTTAAGCCTAAAACAGACTACTTCTTGTTCTCTTAAACTCTTAAACTACAAGCAAAACAGCAAAGACCGCTCTGTATGAAGTTAAAAATCTAAAAGTTTGCAAAAACATGCACATTTTGTTCACAGTTGTTTTTGCCTATATTGATTAATAATGATAAAATATTGGTACTATTACTATTCCTTCAATTGTAACATCTACTCAGTTGCAGCACAGAGATAAAATTAATATTGAGCAAAATTAAATTCTGCTATTGGCGAGCCTCCACAACAGTCCTAATTTCTCATGTGGCCCTATGGGAAAATCGGAGGACGGAGGATGCTGCTACCTGTTTCTTTACAGTGTGTCATGGAGAGATCATGCACTTACACTAAATGAAAAGGCAGAGCACATATAGCATTGGTACATGTACAGTAGTAGCAGGGGAAGAGAGAGAAAAACACTCCCAACTGAGTCCTATCATGAGAAACAATCAAATATGCGTTCTAGTATTCTAGTCAGCCTTTTCAAAGGTCACACTTCTATCCCATGGATTCAAATCTCAATGGAAAAGGCTTATCAAAGCAATTTTCCCAGCCATCCAGCCATCCACACAACCAAACCAGATTGAAACAGACTACATTAAAGGCTTTTTCACCCCACTTTCTGTGACCTATGAAAGAATGGTGAGGAAACAGCACCAGATTCCATATATAGGTAATACCCTGACAAGCAGCCATGCTGCCCCAATCTATCATGAGATTAGCGATAAAGTGGGTAAGTCAAGAGCTAAATTAGCAAAGACAGAGTTGCTTCCGGAAATACTGCAATGACATTTCCTGCCAAAAATCTTTCACTTGATTTAAACACACAAGTTGATTCAAAACAGTGTTTTAATGACACTTAAAGGGTACAAAGCCGAAAGCTGATCAAACTGATACACACTAAAATAAGCATCTTGCCACTATGTTTCTGTTTTTACTGAACTGCAGCCCTGAATTAGTTGGGGAGAAATCCTTGCTCAAGGGCACATCAACAGTGCTTGATAAGAGCAAGGGAAGCATGAAACATGTAGCTTTCACCAAAGGATAGAGGGCATGTGTTTTTTTAGTTATAAGCACCCTTATCATGCAGCAGTCCTCACAACCTCCTAAGGACTTCACTGTTAAGCACAATTTTCTCATGGCTAATTAAGCTATTACAGAAAAAGTCTTTAAAAACATTAAAGTCCACACATATTTGTTCTTCTCATAGCACGTCAACAATAATGATCAGTGTTTTTTCAAGTGCCTGCTTCAGCTCTCTCTAATGAAGAACATGCACTGACTTTCTATGAACCGATTTGAGCCAAATTATCATCTCAATAAACTGTTTATGGCCACACTTCACTGGATTCACAAAGTTTATTATTAGCTTGCACTTTGCTGGTTGGCAGGAAGGGGACAGAGGGGAAAAAATGCAAACACAAAACAGTCAGAGTGGGAATAGGAACCTGACAGTCAGTCAGAGCAATTTATCATTCTGTCAAACTTCACTGACTGCTGCAGCAGAACCATCTACAGTGCAAAAAAATCTCTGCCCACTACTCCAAAATGACTGAGTGTTGAGGAGAGGAAGGCCAGAAAACTATACCTGACATGTAGAAGTGTTTGTTATTAAACACACCTGCTTGGCTTTACGTCAATGAGGTAGCTAAAATAGCAAGAAATTTGTCCTGTGTCTGTAACAGTCAAACATAACAGATAAACTATTAGTGTGATTTGTAAAACATGTGCTTTAACAGTTAAAACACATTAAGTTTTTTCTTTTTGTTCCCGCCAGCTCTATCTACTGATAAACGAGTTCAGGATGGTCACTAGCTAACCAGTATACTTCCAGGGTTGTTCCTGTCCCAGTATAGTCCTAAACATGGCAGGAAATATAATCATCGTGAAATGAGTCCATGTTGCATTGTTTGATGGAAATGTATTCCTATTCCTGTTATTTGTGACTTTTATTAAATAAATTAATTTACATTCAACTTCAACAAAACACAGCGATGTGGAAAAGAAAAGAAAATGCAACATTATCAAAATCATACATGAGTTATAGGATAAAAATAAACAACTATTCAGTAAAAAAAAGTTTTAAAATTGTCCCTGGTCTCCAAAAAATTTCAAGTTTTTTTGTTTGTTTGTTTTTTATGAGAGCTTTTTACCATCTGGCTCTTTACAGTCAAATAACCTTATTTAACAGGATATACTAGAATATGTTTCTGTGCTTTATTGATCAAAAACGCACTTGTTATTTATACTTTACATTGCTGCAGCAGACAGTTTCACCCTCTGTCAGAACTCCCTTTCTGCTCCTCGGAAGCTTCAGTTTGAACAGTAGTTAGGAACATAACCAACATGGATCGCTAAAGAACGCTAACAACATGGTACAATATAACAATAAACTTTAGCGACTTTCTCACCGAGAAGTCATTGTACATGTTAGTAAAGCCCAAATGGATAAATAAACTAATTAGCATTATAATGCAAACTCCTTTATAATGATCCTGCAGCGTCCGTGGAATCACACTGCAGCTCCAAATTGGTAATTAATTTCCTCTGCTACCCAAAATAACTCTTGTTTACAAGCAGCCAACCTGCTGCAACTGTCTCAGCAATAATCCTTGCATTCAGTTTTTTAATGTGTCTATAGTATTATGTAACACAGCATGCATGTACATACTGCAAATAATAGTTGGTGTGATGATCACTGCAGTGAGAAGCATAGCAAATGTAAGAGCAAGGTATGGTGTGCTGCATCATTACAGTAACGTTAATGCTAATTTACCGAGATCAAATGACCTGATTACAGATGTACGCCATCTATAATCCAGATCCCTTCCCAGACGCCTTGACCCCCACTCACATGAGTCACATGATATGGTGGGGTTCACCTGAAACCTTGGCTGATTGTGACCCACACCTGTTTTTACACCTTGGCTCATGTGATTAGGCAGAGGATCAATAGGGGGTTCATGACCCTCTTAGGGACACTCCCAATAGGGCTTAAAATCTGGGACTCTCCACCAGTTACGCTTAGAACTGAAGAAGCTTGTCAGATGAAACATCTTCAAGAAACTTAAAGAAGACCAAATGCGTTTCTTTCCGAGCTCCTTAGACTTCGACAAAGAAGCAAAGCAGAACCATGACAAGACATGATGCCACTGTCAAAAATGTGGGATTTAAGCCATTTACCGTTGTTACCAACTCTGTGGCCATAAAAAACTCCCTCAGACAGCTCTCCATGAACCTGGTTCTTTACAATGAAGTGTCTTGAGCTGACTGTTGTTGTGATTTGGCGTTACATAAATAAGACTGAATTAAACTGAACAGCTGTATTTGCCACCACACACATCTGATCCATATGAGGCTCACGGCCCACTTCATTGAGACTACTGCACTTCATGTTCCTTTTGGTACCACTGGAGAAGAAGCAATTATAGTCTAGATGTAGTTTTTAGATTTTATTTTGCATTGATGACATTTTTATGTTTTTGTAGCTGATCATAGAATTTTAGTTTTCAAGTTTGTTTGTGTTCTTCTGTAAAACTTGAATCTTTTCAGTTTCAGTTTATTAGATGTACTCGTGTTGTTTATTTAAAATGTAGTTGAACATTGTTGTCATGAATATATATGAACTTTAAGCTTGTCAGACACAGTGACTGGACACATATTGTCATATGTATCCATAATGACTGACATTAAAAATGTTGTGATAAGACGTTTTTCCATATTGCCAAGCCCTAACTAAATCTTGCCAAGCATAATTCACAAAAGATTGATTTTTTTATTACTGTATTTTTTATGTGTGTGCTGCATATTTGTACCTTTTATTTTCTACAAGCATGCTATCTATTCACAAAGTCTCTTAAATAAGCCTCTTGGTTGGAAAGAAATCCCCCAACAGTCCCCAAAGTTGCCCACAAAATGTTCCCAAGTAAAAAGAGCGATTGTTATGATCATTTCAACACGTGCCAAGGCTTACTTTACATGTCTAGACCCCCATCTGTCTCATTTTATAAATGACTTAACAGAGCTGTAGTTTTGACTATATTTATACCCTGGAAGTAATTACCTTATATGTGCAGAATTCATGAATCAATTTGCAATTACAGTCCCAGCACTGTTAGTTTTTAAAGTCTGCTGCTGTTTGACAGATCATTCACAAATGAGGTAAATATTCCCATATGCTCTGATAGCACATTCAAATTGGCCATGCACTGGTTAAAGCATGCTCTGCATATCCAAGGGATTTAATGGAATTCCATCGATAGGTAATTAGCCTATTACAACCTTTCAGTTGTACCACATCCTTTGGTCAAATCACCCTTACTAGAACTGACTCAAAGATCCCATGGCAAACGGCTTCTTTTCTGATGTGCTGGGAGACAGTCTGTGATTACATTTAGTCCTGGGCCCTTTCATTTGACCAGCATATCATTTCTTCCCTGGCATACTTCAAAGTGTGGACACTTCAAAGTAGAATGAGTGACTGCCACTCGGACTCTGAGGATGGCTCTTTTGATCATCCTCTGAAAACTCCTCTAATGCAATCAGGGCAAGCACGCCAGAGAGAAGGATTTGACAGCCATAAGATAAATGCAGTAATCCTCATAGCTATCAGATAAGCACAGCATGCTCTAATCCATTAATATGAAAATGAGGGAGGACTCAAAGTGGCTGGGTGGGGGCTTCGGAGCAACAGTTAAACACTTTGGAATAAGTCTTCAAAGGAAGGATTCAGAATTTAAACTATTTAATGATCTATGTGTGTGTGTGGGGGGGGTGCCCAGGATAACAGCTTCCTACATCATAACACTAAATTATTTTGTTAATGCACTTACAAGGTGCAAGAGCAAATCTGATGTCTACCTGCAGTGATGTGAGTTAAAGTCTTCCAGCAACTCTTGAGCAACCATCAACCTGCTTTTATAGCAGTCCTCAGTTTTAACCTCTGCATCCTGTTTTATTACATTTGACCCTGAGTTTCTGTTTATGCTCTCCTGTTATTAAGATGTTTGTGTTTACGGCATCGTTCAGATACTCTATTATTCTAGTCTTGGTTATGGTTATATTGAGTCTTTCTGCTTTTACTTTATGTTTCCTACTGATACCTTTCAGTTTTGCAATCCGCTGGTTTGACTCTTACTTTTGGTAGTAATAGTTTGCTCAGAGTTTTTCCTGTCTTCTGTTCTCCCCGTCTCATTTTTCTCATGGTGCCTAGTCCACTGTCATTGACTCTGACTCTTCTTGACTCTGAGTGTTTGTCTTTATTTTATTTTGAAGGGTTTTTTTTATCATTCTTATTGACATGAAATGCATTATATGTTTCCAGGATAGTGTTCTGATAAAGGTCAAAAAGACTGACGACTCCATCAGATCACCATCTGGAGTACGTAGGGGACCAGGGAGAGACCACCAACCAACCTTCACACAGCAGTAATGTATGTCAGGTGGTACAGTGTGTTAAACTGTCAGAATTCAGCATTTAGCGCTTGGTCAGATGCTGCGAAAGTTTTAAATGTCCACAAAATGCAGCAATTAGCGTCAGATTGCAATTGTCATGGCTATAATGTTAGCCAGTGCAAGCATGCCTAACAATATATATGGAACATTTTAGCCTTTTGACCCATAGGCTAAAATTCTTAGCCCTTGCAAACATTTTACAATTGCAATGCTAGCCTGGAAAAGAAATGACAATGTGCCACCTCCTCCTTCTTCAGCATGTAAGAATAGACAAGAACCCTTGTAGGCATATGCTTTCTCTGTCAGAATTGCTGCCTCAGTGCATACACTCCGTACACTACCTATGGTACTAAAAAAAAAATCACTCTTTCAGACATTTGGAGTTGGAAGGAACTGTAAGTATTGGTTCTAGTGGGGTGTGTCAATGTGAAGTCTGTAGCTGCTCATTTGCTGATTGCTTTAGTTGTAAAGGTAGATGCAGACTTGGCTTCTGTCTGTCCCCCAACTTTGTTTTTTGAAGGAACTCAGTTGTTCCATCTGACCACCTGCTCTTCTAATGCAAATCCATCCAATCACATTTATCTCCTATTCTATCTCTCTATCCTCTTGCTATTTCTTTATCTGCAACATTACTAGAAGTAATCTGTCCTGTTCATACAATCACCTATTGATCCTTTCCGTGCTTCCCCATTACTGCTTTCAATTCAGCTATCCTTCTATCCATTTATCCATCCCTCCATTCATTAGCATTGGGTATGTGAGAGGTGATGTGAACTCACCTAATGGGGTTATGTGTCTCCAGGTAATGGTTGGCTCAGGTTTCCCACTGGCTGTGCAGATGAGAGACACATTGCTGCCCTCGTTTACCGTGATGTCAGGGGAAATGTCATATATCTTGGGAGGAACTACAAAAAAAAAAAGAAAAAGAAAGGAAAGGGAGAACATATAAACAAGATTAGCATTTCAAAGTGAAATATGATTCCTCCAGCAATATCATCTATATGTACGATTAAATTAGAGAGGAAATCAGTGTATGATGAATAATACAGTAAGAACAGTAAGAAGAATATATGTTTCGGTAAATGCTCCTTCACTTTACTGTTTGCATAAATCCCACATTACATGTCATATTCAGACCCCATGAGTCTGACATTGTCACCTTGTTAGATATTCAGAGTGGGCGTAAGGGGAGTGTGACTTTCCCCTTGGCAGTTACTCCTATTCAACTGCATCAGTGACTATCACAGTCATGACTGAGGCTACACTGGGTAGTGCACACTTAGTATAGGTTAAGCAGGTTTAAACAAAGAAGCAGACAGTCTGATCAAAATAAACGGAGGCACAGTCTAAGACAGGCTAAATGTTAGCGGTGGAGGAAAGAAATGAATACAGCATAGCGTGCATGGTGATAGTGTATTGTTACTGAGATACCAAATATCAATATTTTATTAAACTGAATATGAACAAGAGGGCTAATCTTATGCACCACCATCCTGAGATAACATAAGCTAAATAAACTTGACACACTTGACAACCTCCTAACCTCCTCGGTGTAAGCTAATAACTCCATTCCATGAGTAAAAATAGGATACCAAATCTATTAAACTAAAAACGAAGCAATATTTGATATTCTGTGACCGAGGGCTTGAGTGTGTTGCACACTCACGATACTTTTTATCCATAAGGCGATTGCACGCCTCATAGGAGGACTTTTCTGCAAACAGTCACAGTCTGACTTGCACTGATTGCAATCACTCAAATTGCCAATATGTTGCCATCACACTAAATGAGTCTTTGTCACTGAGTGCAACTCAAGGGAACTCGCCTCAACTGACCACCAGCTGGTTGTACATTAATATAGAACCGGAAGGTTGCCCAGCACAAATGTAATGGTTAAAATGGAAATTTCTGTTAAATGCAGATTTAACACCATCAGATATGGAATTTCTAACAATTTATCACAGTTAATTGCTCTATTATAGAAAACAAATTCCATGTAATTGCCAAATTGACCGCACTGAATTGCAGACTGATGTCAGACTAAGGCTAACTCCGTCTTATGTTAACATTTACAGCAGGCTTTAGTGTTTGGTATTTGACAAGTCTATCCTGGCCTATCCTGTCAAATAGGGATTGATGTAGGAGACGCCCTGTACAGCTCACCAATCAGAGACAGACAATTAACGTCAACGTGTTTGTACTGGAACATGGACACTCCACACAGAGGGGCCCCAGCCAGGAGGCTGGTGGATCTAAACTAGCCAAATGGGGCTATGAGTCAACAGTTTGCCCATGATTAGCTCACCTCTCGCTAAAAAGAATCAATCTGGCAACTTATTGTATGACATCCTCTGTTGTATAAGTATATCGAGGTCCCAGTATATGTATATCGAAATATGGAAATAATTCTTAGATATTTTTACAAAAACATGAACAGGCTTTAAACAGATCTTGTCTTCCTAGAATCACTACTGTATAACATCTGGTGGTGATATACTGATATAATGATTGAGGGTAAACAGAAGTTAACTAATGTGCTCTCACAGCCAAAAAATGAATGACAGCACAAAGTGTGGCTCAACTAAAAAGTTCTAAATGTGAATAACAATTGAATCCACTTTGACACTTTTTCATCACAGACACTGTGACACACTGCAGATAGATGTCTCCTAATGGCTCATGTATCACGGTACCTTTGTTACTTTGGGAAATACTTCATGATGGTATTGTAAGTTACTATGCGTAGCCCCTAAAACCAAACTCCCCAAAAGTAAGTAATTCATAGATCTGTAGCCGGGCTTAGAGGGTGTTTATCATCAATTTGGGAAAAAAAATATATTGACGGCAGCTCATGAGAAGTCCCTGCTGGACATCACTTACACATATAATTGGAAAGTTTCTGTGCACTTAAATCCTCTTGGAGCTTTGATGTTAAAAGCTTCAGTATTTAGGGTGCTTAAAATGCAGAGAGAAACACATGAAGCCATCCACAAAGGCCTTTGCACGCATTTGAATAAGCACACATGCAGGTACATGTGCATGTGCGCACACACTGCTGCCAGCTTATGAGACACTATTTTAATCTGCAAGATTTGAATCTCGGCGGGGGCTTTTCTGCAGTGGACTGTGTTATACAGTAATGGATTCTCAGTCATCTGGGTCCAACTATTCAACTATTCTACCCTCTGATCCTGCCTGATGCCTGCTAAAAACACAACAAAGGAAAAGTTGATTCAACAATGTCTAGAGTTCCCCCCTTTAGGCCCACCAACACATTTTAGTCACATGGTCTTTTGTGTCATTGAACTTTCACTTCAGCATCAATTTCTCCCCTTCACTCTGTTATGAGTATACAAAGGGCACTGCAAAGAATTTAAACGCAAGCAAAACCTGCAACTTATAAACAATAAATGAGTTTCTTTAGTGTACAGAAAACAATCTGTGGCTTGGACAAAGTAAAAGTATAAAGCTAATAACGGAACTCCGATGACCAACATTAAGGCCATAAACAACATGCTATAACTTTAACAAGGTTATATGTGTCCCACTTGTGTATTAAGAGCAAACAGCCAATCGTCACATACAGGATGGGTTATGAAAAAAGCAATCGGTTTTATAACCCTGCGATTTAAATGAAACAAACAGCACTGTATGAATCAGAAGTGGTACCACCAACCAGCAGCCTGCACTGACCCAGGCATAACCAACCAATGAAACAAGGGAATGCCCATGAAAACATTTGCAGTGCTGCTGTTTTTTGTTGAGGGATGATAGGCGTCGCTTTTGATCAACAGATCTGGATCTAAATGAGATGAAAGTGGCGGCCCTTCTGTGGGAGAGGACCGGAGGCGATGTTGAATCTAGGTTATTGCTTGTCAGACTCCTGTGTTTGCTTGCTGTAGGACCCCAGTGTTGACACATCTCCTCAGTGTCTGATAGCACAAAATTGAAAATGTTGGGGTTGTCTACTGATCCTATCTCTCTTTGGCAGGGACTGAGAGGTTTTCAAAGGTTTAGATGAAGAGCCCACAGTTTTTCAGCTCAGAGCTGCTGTAGCACAGTGGCTTTACTGTATAACAATGCTTGCTCCAGTTAAGAATAACAACCGATGCTGTGAAACAGAATAAAAGATCAATACGTACCAGTCAAACTTTAGACACTGAGTGAAAAACTTTTTATCATTATGGAGCTGCGGTATCTGAACAACTGAACAGTAATTTATTCACCAGACAATAGTCCATGTTTTCGATTCATGCCTTTTAAATCTATTACAGTAACTACCCAAAGGCCTTTTTATAATTGTAAGTTTGCTCTATTACCTCTAGTATGGAGGGAAAAACTACTATAATGAATAATTAAATGTATACAACACTGAATGCATTCAAGTAATATATTTAAAAAATGTAGGTACATATGATTATTTAAAGCCATGAAAAGAAGAAGAAAGAAAGCACATCCTCTTTCAGTTCTAAGGTTTTACATATCAAGACATGATAGAAATAATTTGATAACTACACCCTCAGATCAACTCCAAAACATGACATATTACATTGTGCCATTATTTATTTAACAGAAACTAAGCCAAATGCATAAGCATAAGTGTGTGGAATATTAGATACACCCTTACTGCTGCTTTAGGAATTAAGAGGTTAAGTAGCAGCCAGGTGGATTAACTGATCATCAGCAAGTGTGAGCACCTCTACAAAAGGAGACGTTTTGTCAGTTTACTGGTCTGGAGCACTCAGGTGCGTGTTAACACAATGCCAAGAAAGAAAGACATCAGCGATGGTCTTGGAGAAGCAATTGTTGCTGCCCATCAATCGGGCGAGGTTATGAGGCCATTTCCAAACATTCTCAAGTGAGAAAGATTATTTACAAGTGGAAAACATCCAAGACAGCTGCCAATCTCTCTAGGAGTGGACATCGCACCATCCCAGCAAATTCATTCAAGTTCATGACAGTACAATTAGAAACAGACTGAATAAGTATGGCTTGTTTACAACGGCTGTCAGGAGAAAGCATCTTCTCTCTAAAAAGAACATGGCAGCACAGCTTAGGTTTGCGAGGTTGCGTCTGAACAAACCACAAGACGTCTGGAACAATCTCCTTCGAACAGACGAGACCAAAGTACAGATGTCTGGCCATAATGCACAGTACCACGTCTGGCAAAAACCAAACACAGCCTATCAGCACAAACATCTCATACCAACTGTCAAGGAGGGGTGATGATTCGGGCTTGTTTTGCAGCCACAGGCCCCGAGCACGTCACTGAGTCCGCTATGAACTCCTCTGTATACCAAAGTATTCTGGAGTCAAATGTGAGGCCATCTGTCAGGCAGATAAAGCTTGGCTTGAACTGGGTCACGTAGCACCAGCAATTCTACAACTGAATGTGAAAAAGAAAAGTCAGTGTGTTATCCAGCCAAAGTCTGGACCTTGAAATCCTTAGTGAACTAAATTGACACTGTAAAGAGGAGTGGGCCAAAATTCCTCCACAATGCCTTTGTACAGAAAATGATTGCTTTTGTAGAAAACTGGTTCTATAAGCTTCTGAATCACAGGGTGCACTTAGTTTGTTTGGCTTCATTCTTGTTAAATAAGGTGTAATATCACAGGTTGGTGTTTATCTGAATTTGTATCTACTTCATTTTAAAACCTGCTTTTATTATGTCCTGACATGTAAAACCTGTTTTTACATTTGCATTAATTATTCTATGTAATCATCATTAGTTTTGAATTTTAAAAGCATTTCATCTTTTATCTATTTATTTGGGGAACAAGTTCCTTTGTATTTTCCTGGTTTATTTGCAAAAACTCCATTTCTGCTTAACTATACAAATGAGAGGGGGTGCCACTCAAAATGTGTAATAAGGTCAACTCTTCACCTTTTGGTGTTAAATAAGTTAAACTCTTATCACGGACAAATGGGGAAATCACTGAAAGCATGTGTCATGTTTTGTCTCACTACAGCGGCCCCTCAGCAGCTTTTTAAAGAGGCAGATATGGGGGAAAGTTTACATAACTGCAAATTTATTTTAGTTTAATAATGCAATGCTGCTATTAAGTATGAAGTGTTTATTGTGTAGGGAATAGGAAACGAGTGATAGCGTGACAAAATATGACTTTGCCATCTGTTGTTTCTCCTGTGCAAAAAAAGCTAAAAACTAAAATCCTAAATAATATCTTACATGTTTTTTATTAAGTGGGAGTCTTGTTGCTAGGTTACAGTGCAAAGACTTTGCAATTTGTGTTGCTGAGGGGTCCGTATGATGGACACAGGACTGAACGGGTTGTGTATTTGCCTGCGAGTACCCTTTCCTACAAATGTTTTAGTGATGAAGCTCGTGTTAACAAGAGCACGAGTCTCATACTGACATGTGACTCGTGTTAATACAGAAAAACATTTGTATGTGTCGGTGGTAACTTATATGAATATATAGCTAATGACTTTATTTTCTTATTGTTACAGTCAAAAGAAAGTTGTTATTTTCATTGATGCCATTTATATTTATTTTCTCTGGACCATCCTGTCCTTCAGTGTGCATTAGAGCCCAATGACATACCAGCTGATATAAGGTATCTGCAATGGCTGATCAACCAACATTTAAAAAGTAAAGAGGATATGACAGAAACACCCTTCAAATGCTCCATTGACACACATAACATGCTGTAGTTATGAGTGATAGACAAGTAATTCGTCCACTCTGCATCTTACTTGTTGGAAACGCCTGCCACAGTTGTAATCAGAGTGTAAAATCCAAGACTTGGTGTGACAATAAAAGATTATCAAAGGTTTTAATTTTAAAGATTTAAAATACATTTCATATTTTTTGCAAGTGTGCATAAATAGCTACACAACACAAACATGAGGGAAGTTTATGTTTCATGTCTCTAACAGAAAAATATATTGAACAATATATTGGATTTTTTTAATATGAGTCTAGATATTGTTCTTCAAAGTCCTATATCGGTTCGACTGCACTGTGTATATGTGGAAAGCATAAAAGGAGACGGGCAAAGTTCCATAACCTTCCATGTGCATGCATAAAAAGCTAAAGATCAGGACAGAGCCAGTCAGAGTAGCCTCCAATGGTAACAGATGAAAGTAGCTGACCTCCAAAGCAGCAGAAGCACAGCAAATATAGTCAAGCTAAAGCATTTTAAATAGAATGCCTGATGTGGGCTGGCACTGAGATCATCTTATCTGGTGGGACTATAGCTCAACTTTCTTTGTGGCCCATCTGGACTCATGTGGGTGAATGCTGTAGTGGATATTTATGACATTTTTGCTTTTATTAGAAAAGTGAGAAAAACAAAATAATGGACATAGTGACCATGAGGACACCCACCAATAAGTGAAGTCCCTTTATGAAGCCTAAAGCTGAGAGTATTTGAAACCTGGACCAGAAGAACAGGCTAACGAGGTGTAATTGACAAGTCATTAAATAATGTGCATATTCTTGAAAATCCTCCTCGCCGACTCTGAGAATGTCACAAAAGGGACAATTTCCCTGCTCAACTGAAGTGTTTGTGCAACCAAAAGAGTTGCTGGCCATTAAAAAGCAGCAAATGACATGTAGTAAAGCTCCAGTCAGCAGGAATTAAACTGGACATATATTATGGGTCCCAGTCCCACGACTACTTGGCTGCTCCAAATCAGCACAAACGTAAGCATCCAGTGAGGTTAATGATTGGAATGTGTTATGGTCTACCATTATCTTATTTTACAGCACAATAGATGTCTCATAACATAGTAATGGAGAAATATGGTGCAAAAATGTGCATTCAGAAATACAGCATCCAACCACAGTGAGAATTTTCTACATTTCTATCTTTATTATTTACACAAAAAGAACTAAAAGCCTCCTCGGGCAACAGCAGTGATGGCGATCTTCCTCTCTGAGGTAAAATGACACCACGGATTCTTCAGGCATTATATCGAATGTAAGCGGCAGTATCAAGGTGCTCTTACAATGTTAGTCCAACACTTCAGAAGCCAGAATCGTCAATACCTTGACCCAATCAACACTTAGTAATGGCAGCCAGTGTGCTGGAGGTGATTAATTTCATCTCGTTTTCACAACACTATAACGCAGTTACTCCAAGGTAACATGACCAGCCATAGCACATCATGGTTTAAAAGACAGGTTAAAACACCGCTGATGAGTTTGAAGATTTTCTGAAAATCCCTTCCCTCTATTTCAGAATAACGCGGTAGCCGCTTCTAACTGTAGAAAACTTAACTCAGTGACATGGAAGTAAAGATAAATCTTACTATACTGATCACAGTGTATGTATATATGTACTGTAACTCGTCCTTAAAAGGTCGGGCCCGCTGAACAAAGTTTTGCAACAACGTCACAGCAATTACAAAAGCTATATATTTAAAAAATATATAATTATTATAAATCCAGTTGGGTTTTTTTGTATATATAATGCACACATCATCCTCCCCCTGTGAATGCAACATTAAGTTCTATGATTTTATTTGTTTCATGTGCTATGTTCAACATAAATAAAAAATACAACCACTTGCTCAAAGCTGGTTAGAGGAAAACTAGTCAAAACTAAGGTGGACATTCATATAAAAGTTCCTCCCTGCTGAGATAAGACGTCGCTGGAATTCTTAGTTGTTAAATTCTTGGTTAACACATTGAAAGCCTGTGAAGTTTGGTACTGTTACTGTTCCCTGGGTGCCTCTCTCTGAGTGCTCCGTATCATCCCTTTTCCACCTCCTCCAACTCTAACATCAGAAACAGTCATGACTGTGCGACCCCTTCAACAGCAGAACAATATAACCCTTCCCTCGATACCAACATCACCAGCTTGTTGTTTTCTTTAGGCGCTAATTCATTAACGATGCTATGATTGTCATGTTTGCCCATTCCTCTCTAATTTCCCTTCTCTAGCCCTGCGGGAGGTGCTGAGCACAAGCTGCCACAGCTGATCTGGGTGGCATCATCTCCCTCCTAGCAGATGCCTCAGGTGAATAAATAAAACTGTAATGACGCCACCTTGAATTACGGAAATGCTTACAGCTGCACTATTATAACACGGGGGTTTTCATCTGGGGCTGAGAAGCGGGATGCACGCTACTGGGCTCTTCCATGAGTTCTGACAGGCCTTTCCACGATGACTTCTGCTACTAAATTGCAGGACCCAATTACTGGCTAAACCTACTGCCATCAAGCTTTCCAATTAGAGCACAGAGGGGAACCCTGGCCACTAGCTGTAATGGACGGCAGCACGGGCGATGAGTCACAGGAAGCTGAGAGAAAGAGGGAAAGAGAGGGAAGGACAGGCAAGAAGGAAAAGAGTGCCATCCTTTATTTTCCACTGCCAGTGTTGAAATAGATGAAGATGTTGTGACTGCTCAAGACAACGCAATGTAATAATCTTACAGAAACAGAGAGGCTCTTTCATTGGAGGACACCTTTTTTTAATCATTGGCCTGAAGAAATTTGGAAGTGAATTAGGGGAAGATTTACTCTATACAATGACAGGGAAATCTTAAAATATGTTTTTAAAACTCTAAAATTACCTGCTCCCAAATTTCCCCAAACTTAATAATGAAACATAAACCCCATAAAAGTATACTGAAGTTTCTTGGATGTAATATATACCTCTATAATGTGACAGCTATTCCTGAAGGTTTTCAATTACATTTCCCCAAAGCATGCAGCAAAAAAAAAAACCCTTCCACTCTGTTAATTAGGTGTCAGACACGGAGACTAAACATAAACAGTGACAGATTATATTACGCAAAGGGATTACCTCCATTTGCAGTGTCATAAAGCATTCACAGATAATTTGTAACACTTAACTTCGGGGAAAGTTCATCCAAACAGAAAGAGAAACATGTCACTATTTGATATGACATTTTTCCTGCTGCTTTTGAGAGAAGAAAAAATAACTTTAGTGTAAGGAAAAGGCTCGACCACACAACCTATCATGTTTGTTCCCATAGGGATAAGTGCCTCATGTGTAACATCATCATTTAAAGGCCCTCAGAATCAATTAGTTGATTTTTAATGTATTATACACAAATCTTAAAAAGCATGTCTAATAAATCAGAGTTGATAGATACTGAAGGTGCAGTATGCATAAAGAAAGGAAAATGGTATAATTTCAAAGTAAAGTTGTCCTCTTGCCAGTCTCCCTTCTCTGTTCTTCGTTCCTTCAGCCTAATGAGCAGCAGCATATACATCCATATATATATATACAATCCAGCTTTTTATGAAGCTAAATATTACCTAAGTCTGCCTTGGCTGAGGCCAAGTGTGACAACTACAGTGACTGCCAGTGCTGGAATAAACAAATTTTACTGCAGGATTTTCCATCATTAAATAAGGCTTTCCACCATCTAAAGGGTTGGTGCAAGCTTCAGTGCCAATGGGGATGCTCTACTCAGCTGTGATGAATTGTTTTCCTACACGTCTGTCATTGGTTCTTCAGCTGGCAGGTGAATGAGGACTTCTCAGATTGAAAGGGCAGCACGGGAAATGGGTCATCTGGGTCCCTTTTTTTTAAACGTTTTGCTGTCACACATAGTTTAGAAAAGATTTTTAATTTTATATCCCCAAATTAAGTATGAACAGTCTGAATGGGTCCTCACCATAAGACCAAACCTATGAATTATTGAAATTAGTAAAATGAAAAGAAGCTATTCTGCACAAGAAGCTGTACTACTTTTCAGCACTACTTTAACATGAAATTTAACTGTGAAGAAGGTCATGCACAGTGCTGGTCGATAGAGGCACTGTCTCTTTTAGATTATTAAATAAATGTATGTATGGGATGTTTTTATTTATTTATTCTACTGGATTTGTGTTTTTCAGCAGTGGCAGTGTTGGAGGCTCTTCACTTACTCTACTGCTCCTATTTCTTTTTTTAAAGAGTCTGGCCAGTGTTCAGTTAGCCTTCAATGCTGAAGAAGCCTCTCAGATGAGAGTTGAAATGTCTTCATGAACCTAAAAAAGAAGTCCAGTTGCTTTCAACTCAAGCTCTTCAGACTACCATGACACGAGAGCCCGAGAACCTACACGGACACTCTGGCTAATGAAATCCAGCATCTCATCTGAAGGGAATGCACTTGCAGATCAGCCAACAAGAACTAGAAATGACTATCGAATATCGAGAAGTCGTCATTAAGTTTAGGACTATAACTACGAGGCGTACAATAAAATGTGTCCGACTCAGCAAGATTAGATACGCAGGACAAATATGTAGAGTCAAAGACAACTACTGCTGTTAAAAAAAAGTCGTCAAATAATACATGAACACAAGGTCAGGCATAAACGACAGCCCTCAAAGCTAGCATGTCAGAATTCTGCAAGAACTTGAGCAGTTTGGGGTCAAAGGTAATCAAATAGTTCCCTGTGAACTTGAAATAGTTCCCTGTGTTTTGCCCATCCCTCACAGGAACACACACCCTTGTCCCATCTACCCCATGATGCAATGGGGTACATGGATTTTATAAAGTCTGTAAAAACATCCAAGTGAAAATGCAGACCACTTGAATTACAACAACGACACAAAAAACCTGCCTCAGTCTGTTTTAAATGGATTCCTAGGATAATGACAGTTTAATGCCATTCTTTTTTAGTGTGTTTGTACCTTTGTGTGTGCCACAGGCTTGCACTGTGTGCTTTTAAACAAATGTTATACCATACGTGACTCCAATCCTATAAACTTTGAAAGTAGCTTTAGTTTTAGCTTCAATATCAACTCCCATAGTGTTATTAAACATATCAATCTCAATAATTTTCAACAGAAAAAAATAAAGCAAAAACACACGCTCAGCCATACGGCAATAATAAAAAGCAATAAAAACGTCCCGAAAAAGAGATGTTTTCTTTTTCTTTCCATTTATTTGAGCCCAGCAGCAATTGAGGAGGTGGACTAACTGGTGGAATGGCAGTACCAAGACATAAAACCTCATCATCCCTTATTGCTTGTCTGTTTTTGGCATCTCTTCATATTCTAAGATCTCCTCGTGGCTACGATGTTGGGCAGGTTAATAAAGGATTAGGACGTTAGGAGCTGCAGCACACAGCAAATAGCTGAAGACACAAATAGATTCCTGGCAAGTGCACATTAGATGATGAACATTATTCCATAATGGTATCATTAAGTATGATGAATCCAGTGATTTACCCGATTAATGTACTGCACGAATTCGCTTGAGGGCCTGGTGACAGTGTATAATGGCGGTACAGTATGATGACTTACTGTATGTCAGTAGCGACACTATACAGATAGAAGCTGGCATGTGTGAAACAAACACAAGTCGAGTATTTTGTAACATAGGTGCACTTTCTACTACATGTATAGCAGATAGTGTCTTTCACGTCGATGTGGCCTGGTTGTGTTTTGTTGCTGACTCTCAGTAAGCACCTACACATAACTGGATCACTGTTAATGCAGCTGGCATACATTCTCACAGTGAAATCTATGCCAATTACTTTAGTTGCAAGCCTGAAGTTATTATTTTTTTCCTCTCAGTTTATGTCAGTGGCCCACTTTTTCCCTTCGAGGCATCATTCGTGTGTGACTGAAACAGAAATGACCCCAATACCGTGGTAACAATAACACACTGGTGAGGCGATGGTAGCCTTGGAGAAAAAGAAAGAATCGGACAAACATTGGACAATTCTACCTCAAGCCTCCAAAATGTACTTGTAATATATGGACGTCGCCGGAGTCATAGAGCGAAACAATTTTCACCACGTCGAAGGTGTGTTATTAGACAGAACGACCTCTGTTATCAGGAGGTTGAAGTTGAGACTTTATCAGTATTTCATGCAAACTGTGTGTATTTATTCTAATAACACACGAGTCATTAATTTGGGAGCTAGTGAGATGATCAAGGCGATAAAAGACAAAAAGAATACAATTGTGAAAGTAAAATCAAACATGCTGAGAACAGCAATGTGAGGAAACTATAGACACCGTTTCTATTCAACTTGTAATTAGCCATAACTTTATGATAATATTCCTGTCATGACCTAATGGTGCAAAAATAACATGCTTCCGCAAATGTCACAACCAATACATATGATGAGTAATTGCCAGTGAGGTTAACGATGCACAAAGCGTGATTATGGAGAGCTTGTTACCAATTTCATGCACTTCTGGGGAATTCGTGAATTAAGGGAAATCAATTGATGAAAATGAACTTTTCGAAATACCTTGTGAGAGGCAATTAATCTTCAATGGGGGAGCTGCACTGGCTATGTAATTCAAAGATAAGCTATCTAATTTATTCATGCTAATCAGCGTCTTTAAAGCCACAGCATCTTGCTTATAAACAAAATTCCTCTACATGTGGGACACTTAAATCTCAAGGATGATTGCTGGTTTTTCAATTAGCTGCATCTCTGATTGGTGTGGCTACTCACAGGCCCCTTAAATAGTTTATTGTCACAAATAAACAGAGAGACTGTGAGAGGGCATGCAGCTTTCAGGCTGCAAAATGTGAGCCAGGGATTAAATGACCACTGCTATGGGTGCATCTCAACTCTTAGCTTGTGTGTATGAACTAATAATGTGATGGGACACAATCTTGGCCTCCATCTGTCACTGATCCTAAAGGTCAAAGTTCAACCTTTAGAGCCTGGGTCTTGATTAATGGGGAGAAAGCAGTTTGCAGCTAGCACACACACAGTCATAACAAAAGAGCTGAGCTCAGTGGGTGTTTGGATCTGCTCTTTAATGGCCCGTTGCTCATCAGTAGGTCTTTGTGTTTCATTATTTATGAAAAAAATTGTGGATTATTAGTTAAAAGTAGTTATTTAATAGAAAACAAAAATGCTGTACTCATAAAAATTATTGTGTAATTACGTTTTCTATTAAATTGATGCATTCCCATAAACTTCATTCACATGAAGCCACCACCTTGAGTACAGTGTCAGAGATGGCCATTCTTCACAATCGCCTTGTATGTATCTGGCTAGAGACCGGCTACAAACATATAGGCCAAGTGAGTTACTTTTAATTTACAGATCACAAACAGCTCTTTCAGTTGTATATGACCATTTAACATTTAATCATCTAGCTCATTATGACTTTCTCCTCCTCCTTCCTCTTTTTCACCTCATCCGCTTCCTCCTCACCTCAAGCCTTATCACCTGAACTGAATTCAGGGCTCTAACACACAAAAACATTCATAAACATGCTTATTTGTTCCTGACATTGTTACACTTAGTTACTGTCAGCAGATCAGACGTGCGACCCTCCTGTCCCAGTGCAGCTGACAGTGAGCTAGCTAAAAAACAACAACAGCTGGTTATAAACTAACATTATGCCAGCTAACGTTAGGCTGAGTGTCCTGAAAGTCCTAATGTGTCCTAATTGCTTTTGAAAAACAGTTTTATTAAATTTCACATTGCAAAAATGACAGAATGACATTGCAAGAACAGCAGGTCCTAATGTCGGCTAACGGGGGTAAAAACATCGGCTCACCTCCGTTTCTCTGTCATCAGACTCGTATCAAGACTCCTTTTACAAACTTTCACGGCCTCCTCTATAGTGAACACATGGGCGCCAGGTGAGATAAAATACTGACCGATAGTTTAAACTCACTAAAGATGAATGGTGGCCAGAACTGCTTGTCCTACAACATCCACCGTAGCTAGGATTGTGAAGAAAACGGAATTCAGTTGACTGCAACCTGCAATATACTGACATCTAGTGGTGAGATTGTACACACTGTAGCTTTAAGATGCAAAATACCAACCCTGTTAAAATAACGCCAAGCAGCTGTAGTTTTCGTCTATAGCCCTTACATCTCAGGGAGTAGATACATAAAATGATCGCTGATACCGAACATTGTCTTGTGTGTGAGATTTTAGAGATGCTGTTTTTCAACTACCCAGTTTCTCAGTGAATCTAAATTTAAGATGCCTTTCTGTGCTTTTCATCATACTTGTCAGAGTGCCCTTGAGAGTTCTGATGAGCGTCTTTGAACACATTAACATAATCTCCACTGGGCTTCTGGAAGACCCTTAACCATCAAAGCAATACGCACTGCCCTGCCTTTGTTTGTCCATTTGTAGTGCAATTACTGTGAAATATTGCTACGTATCCCTGTGACTGGGCCATGTGGAGGAAAAGAAATCTACATTTTCATGAAGTGCGATGAACTGTCCGGGAAAGTTGGAATCGCGTCGAAACGCACTCATGGATTGTTTGTCAAACTCACTTCCTCTCCTTCTGTCTCCCTCAGTCATGATTTATTCCTCTCATTGGTGAGTCATATAAGTCCGTGATAAATAGCATCGGCTGCCAAAACAATTCAAGGTTCAAGTGCATAAGAGGATTAGTGATTACTCTCAGAGTTTGTGTGTGTGTGGGGGGTGCATCTATGTATTATGCACATCTGTGCACAACCACAAACACTGAAAGTGTCTGCATACAGCATGTGTATTATCTGTGTGCAGACACTTTCAGTGTCTGCATACAGCATGTGTATTATCTGTGTGTGCTCCATTCATTCTGATGGTGCTCCTGTATCAACTGCTTTTCTCCACAGTCGTCCCCATGGGTTGGTAAAGGGAGATTTGGATTAAAAAACACGTAGGTAATACAGGGCAATTCCTGTCCAGTGAGAGCTTTGGAAAGGCCAAAGTCATGAATATTCAATAAATTGCTCATTATTAAAAACTATCAGCTACTTTGCCGAATACAGATGTCAGTTCCTGCTATTTGTTTACGCTGTTAGTCTCGAAAGATAAAGATGTTAATACAGAACACCAGGACTCTGATCATTTTAAATAAGCATCCCACCTCTGATTTGCCTGTTTTTGTGTCTATGATAATACATCATGTGTCAGGCCACTACAGATGAATGCTGCAGTATCCAGAACATGTAGGCTGAATGTCATGGTTAGACTACTAGTACATAGCTACTGTAATTCAAGCATGTATAAATCTAGTGCGTAGATTTTCATTGCACTACAGTAGTGAACTGATGATTATTTTTATCATCTTAAGATTATTTTACTTATTTAAGTTTAATATTTATTTTGGGGATAAACTACCAAAGTCCACGGCTATTTATTGTATGGCAGTGAGGAGGCTACATTACAATACACAGCTCTTTTAACATCTGTTTCTATTTTTTTCTGTACATTGGTGTAGCAAATTTGTTCTGTTAGATATGTGTATATGTGTTTATGTGAGCTGCTGAGGAATTTTCTATCTATCTATCTATCTGTCTGTCTGTCTGTCTGTCTAAAATGTGTGCATAGACTTTCTAAAACATTCTTATCCTTGAGTGGATTTTGACCTAAACCATATGTTTTCCTGACCAAATAACTTTGGTCCTACACCTGACTAAGCAGAGTGAAATGAAAATATTAAGCAACACTTTCCTGGAGTCCTAAACAGAATTTCGACTTCAGTCTCCTGGTGGAAAACGAGGGGTGGTCTCTTAAAAGTGGAACAATCCTGCATGTCGAAAATGTGATTCTTTGAGACAGTAAGGAAAAAAAGGTCTGATGCAGTCGCTTAGTTGGAGGGCTCGTTGAATCTAACAAAGACGGAGGGTCTCTGTGACCAGACTTCTACGACAGCTAGTAGTCAAGGAAGCCAACAAAGAGGAAATCTCTCCCTGCTCTTTAATTGCACTTTGGGCAGAAGATAAATCTCGCGGACGAGACAGGCGGGCGGCACCCCACTGCTGGTGGTCAGTTTACATTCAGGGTGATGTATGCAACAGTGCTGTAAGGCCAGAGAGCGCAGCCTGTGATATTTATCTGCCCAATTAGGGCCAGTATATCTCTGAGATGTCTGCCAGTGTTTCCCCCCCAGCAAATCAGTTTCACAGCCATCCCACCATTGATGAAGGTTATGCTGTATGATAAACACAGCCTAGAGGACAAGCACGCTTGGATCCACACACAAGTGAGAGAATTCTTATTTCTGTTGTGATTTACACCTCTGAGAACCAAATGTTTAACACCACAAAAGCCATGGGCTGACACTTCTAAGCCTGACTGACTGTGTGAACAGTCAGTCAGGCTTAGAGGGAGAATGATGCCAGAGTAGCACGCATGTTCACAATTCAAAAGTTCAAATCAGACGACATGTGGCAGGAAAAACTGGGCAAGGACTGGGTAATGTATGCTCATGAAAATGAAATAGACATTTTCATTTGAAAAGCAATCAGGGTTTACATTTAAAAAAAAAAATGAAACTCAAAATCATTTTCATGATCAATTTAGAAATGTGTCCTTGACTACGTATGAATTTTAAACAAACCAAAAGAAAAACAGTCATCACAAAAGTCCAAATCCCTCTGTTCTACCGAAGATCAGTCAGGTAGAAAAAGCCAACAAAAGTCATATTTGGAACCACGTTAAAATAGTTTCTAGTAAGTTTTATTGATTACTTATTGTTTCCCTGATCGTGTTTTAGTCGAGCAGGACCAGGACTCGACTGCTCAACTTCCTGCTCGACTTCCTGCAGGTATCTCTGTTTCTGCTCTGCAGTTACTGGTTCTACTGTGTCGATTGTCATCTCTCCGTGCCTCCCTGTCATCACCACAGTTGGTCACAGTAGTAAAATGTGTCCCTGATTTATCGTTATTTGGTTTGTCTGTTTTCTAAACTACTGACAGAGTAAACACTGATCAGCACTTAATACGAACTACTTGCAGGTGGGGTCAAGTTTAATTATTTAGGACATCACAACAGTAAATGGATTACTCTACATGTCTCATTCTCACATTCATACAAGACCTTTTCTTACATCTAACTGCTTTTTATTTGATCATTAATCCCTCCTTCCTGCACTGGAAAAAACAACCAGACTAATCTGAGGTGTGTAAGCGGGAATAAGAATGTGTCACAGACAAAATTTAAAAAAGAAAAGAAAAACAGCACGAGAAGACAACAACAAGTGACTAATTTTGACAACTCAACAAACTCAAAGGTTCTCAGAAGTCTTAAATCATGATTTTATTGCACCTAATGAGACAAATACAAGATGAACAACATCACCCGCATCAAACGAGATGACGATGTGGAAACATAATGGGGAATTCATTCTGCTAATTCTTCTGGCGTGGTATGCCTATATTGTTCCAACACAAATGCTGTGACAATGTAAAACATGTCGAACTCACCATGACAACAGCCAGACATGAAGTTTAAAAAAAAAAGGCTAATTAAAGAAAAAAGGCACTGAGAGTTAACAGCGAGGCTTTTTACTTGAATAAGACACAATTAACAGTTAAAAGACAGGAAACTGGAATTAAAACCTAATTAGGTCTTGGTTCAAATAAAGGCCAAGTTCCCGCTTTACCTGAAGTAAATAAAGCTTTGATTTAAGAAGCTACAGCTACCCATGATTCATTAAATCACTTTTCAAGTTATTTCTATTATATTTTAATTAAATTATACATCTTATGCATGTTGACTCACATGCTCGACTCTTTTTTAAACAATTTTGGCCTTCCCGGCATTAACGGTATAAGCCGAGTGTTATCTAAGCTGGAGTGTCTGTGCACTTTCACGACTCGAGGTAATTTATTGAATATTTATGGCTATCGGCAACAATGAGTGACAGCAGAGATTTATTTTTCCTGCCCATTAATCTAATGTTATCCACGAGTACAGGCATGCAGAGAACACATGAAAAAAAACCAGAGGATAATTGAAGTGGGACACCATCCAAGAAAATTCACGGGGAGTAACTCTACATTCTGTGGTTTTCGGTGGAAACAAACCCATTACTATAATCTGGAGAATAAAGCCATACAGCGCATACATTTCAAAGTACAAAAGTATAAAAATAAACATCACTCCATTTTTTATTGTTAATAAAATAAAACCAGCATGCACAAGGCAATTACATTTTTACATAATAGATCACGTGGAATGTAATTTTGAGGTATTTACAGACGTAAAAGGTGACAATGTGGAGGCAAATTTCATGTTAAGCTCTTTTACCTGTGAATACCGTTCAAGGCTCCAAATGAAAGTTTTCTCCACTCAAGCTGCCTCTATTCTCTATTCTCTAGAGAAGACAGACGTGAGAGCTGAGCGGCTGACCTTTAACCTCACTCATTTTAATTAACAATGCCTAATATCAGCCATTTTCGTAATGAGGATTCACTTTAGGCTCACGCAGATGCACAACCAACTACACACACGCGCACATGTGCATGCAGTTGTACAAATATATATTGCTGCATGCATGCAAACACCTCGTGATGAGAGAAATTTACAAGAGCTTAGATAAAAATTCACAAACACAGACACCCACACAGAGACACACACACACACACAAACGTGCAATGATTGGTGGCTAACTAAATGTCAGGGGCCATAATGGCAAATCTGTTCCTTTAGACGCACTCATATTCTCTCCCCTGCAATATAAATGGCAGCCACATTGTTTCAGTGCATTATTATTCCACTGAGGCCCTTGATACTCAGTTATTCCAGCTGATGCTGATTCACTATTCCCTGTTCATAGAACATCTTTTCACAGGCATTAGAAGCTATTGCAGTAATGCTGTCAAAGTGTCTGTTTTCCACTTTGATAGCAATCATCATGCAACAAGAGCAGTCTTTCAGTCTTCCAAGTCTTTCATCTAAAACTAGATAAAACTAGATAAATCAATAATCTCAGTGTAATTGATCTTTTTTTAAATTAAAATCTAATTTTATCTTAATAAAATTTCTAGTTGTAACAGTAATTCTAGCTCAGCTAAAATGTAACTTTGGTTAATGTAACTAAAAACATCAAGTGTAACACACTACAGCTATAAAATGCTCGGCATTGGTCTCCACATTGCTTTATATACATTGTTATACCTTAGTAGTGAAGAGTGTGTCGTTCCCACAACACTGCTTTCCTCCCGAGGTCCCCGCAGCTGTTGAAAGGAATGACTTACGCAAAGACTGGAAGTCCCTCTATATGCACGTAAACCAGTTCACAGATAATCACAGAATGTTTTCCTTCAACGTGTGCTTGAGCTTAGCGCAGCTGTACAGTAGGCTTTGTTTCTATTGGTCATGCGAAGGCGTGACACAGAGCGCAGCGGTCAAAGTTCAACTGACCGCGCTTAACTCTATAGCCTACCTGTGTATGTCATGGCCCTACGTCTGTTTTTCCAGCTTCCAGAGTTCTTGGACTCTCTACTTCAGTGGTTTCGATATAATGAGATTCCTGGTTTGCTTAGTTTTTATGTTGTTTCTTATTTTTGTAGTACTTTGGGAACTCAGTCTTGTCCTTGGTTCCCTTTGTGTCCCTCTGCCTCCCTAGTTTTATCTCTGTGTCTGGGTTGTCTCCGTGTCCTGCGTCGCCGGTTGTCTGGGTTCCCCGTTTAGTTCTGTCAAGTTAGTATGTCTAAGTTCTGGCCCCTGTGTTAATTACTTCCTCTTTTACTCCTGGGTCCTTGTCCCATTATATCATGTTCAGCTTCACTTTCTCTGTCTCCTTAGACAGATTCTGTTCAGCCATGTTTTCCACCTGTTGCCAGTTACCTTGACATCTTGTCTCTATATCCTTTATCATGATCTCCCTCATGGTTCCCATGCTTTGTGTCTTCCTAGGCTGTATCCCAATTCAGGGTCTGCAGCCTTAAAGTACGCAGTCTCAACGATCCTCAAGGGCCACGTACTTAAAGACCGCTAAGGCCGGAGGTGCGAGGCTTGTGAAATGGGACGGTCTAGCATCCGTTGCGCTGCCCAGGTTGCCTAGCAACCATGATACTAACAACTAGAAACATTTCATACAGCTTTGTTTGACAGAAATGAAGGAGAAAATCATTTGTTCATTTGTTTATTTGTTTCTACATGAGCTTTGATCATTCTCTGTAAGATTAAGCTCAGCTATTGAACAGCGTATATTTTAAAGTAAAGGCTTTAAAACCAAGTTAGTACAAACGTCACTAATGTCACATAACTTTGCCGACATGCGGCCAACAGTAATGTTTTAATGTTCTTCGTTAGTAAACATTTGCACATAAATAAGTGACATAATATTCAGTACTTACTTAAAGTTTACTCTTCGGCCGCCCCTCATCCGCCGTTTTTTTTGGCAAAATTATCCACACCCACCGCCGCGCTATGCATTCTGGGATATGTTGGGCCACGAAGTCTACACCGCCACATCCTTAAAATTCAGGGAAATGAAGGACGCATTTGAGGGCCGCATTTCGAGCAGCCTTCGAATTGGGACAGCCTTCGTCGCGTCGCTGTGACGTAATCGGCCTTAAAATGCGGCCTTTAAGGCTGCAGACCCTGAATTGGGATACAGCCCTAGTGTCCCGTTTCCCCTTTGTGAAGTAAATTCAGAGTTCCTGGCATTCCTAGTGTATTAGTATTCCTAGTATACTTGTATTCCTGTACCTAGAGTTATCTTATGAGCTTCATAGTAAAGCTCTTTTGAGTTCACTGTACTCAAATGGCCTCCACAGTCGCCAGATCTTGGTGCGGCAGAGCATCTCTAGAATGTGGCGGTGCAGGAGATTTGCATCATAGATTTGCAGGCAGTGGGTGAAGCTATCATCTCAAAATGGACCAAAATCTCTGAGGAATGTTTTGGACACCTTGTTGAATCTATGCAATGAAGAACTAAGGCATTTCTGAAGGCAAAAGGAGGGTCCAACCTGATATTAGCAGTGTTTAAATTTACCGGTGAGTTTATCTTCCTCTATGATATAATACATGCAACTGTTTGACAAGAAAGTTTTAGTCACTGGAGAAACACTGGGATTACATGACTGTCAGATGATACAATCAAATTCTGGGAAAACTGCAGGTTGAGTCCAACGCACACAGAGAGAAAGATAATGTTTATTACTCATTTAAAAATAAAAAAGCTGCATTTCTGTCCTTATCGGCTGAAATGACTGCTTATACAGGAAAATTACTCCTCTGATTGTTCATTCCTTGTAACGCTTGTAGACTATTAGAGTAAATGTCTAATCTAATAGCAGCATTCAGTTTAATCTTCAGGTAAGCTGCATCGACTATTGACAAAATGTCCCGCCGTGTTTCAGTTTCACTGAAATATGCAGAAGTTAACTTTTTTTACTTTTTAAGCTACTTGACATCGAGTTTAAAATGAAAATTGTTTAACCAATATGTGCACTGGGAGCAATCTGTTTGAAATTGAATCAAGAGCAAAGTAGAGCTAGGTTGCAATTACGTGTAAATTTTATAACATCGATGTCACTAATACTCAAGTGGAGTTTGTGACAGTCAGTGAAGGAGAAATGGCAACGCAAAGGCATTCGTTGTGTGGATTTTGTCACAGAGGTGCTTTAGCGATGCTTGACAGGACTGTATTTTCGGGCTCAGGTCACGAGAAAATGAAATCTTTTTTTTTAAAAGCACCCAACAATTAATGAGACTGACAGAATCATAGCACATTACGAATAAACTGCGATTTGCTTGGTCTTTTTATGCCGTGTAATTACACACTGCTTCTGCGCTGACATTAAAGAGAGGAGCTGCAACCGGAGGTTTAACCCTCCATTTCTCTTCTCGCTGTGAAACACTCTTTCCAGGCTGACTCACTCCATGGGCGTGGGCGACTTTTCACTGTGGATCCGCTTTGATCCATATTAATGTCCAAAGCATTTTCATCACATACAGGATTACTGCTCACATTTTTTGAAAAACGTTAACCCCTACGAAGCAATACACCACGCCGGGGCAACATGTAAAATCCCACATGAAATCCTATATCTTTAGACATACTGCATTATGTGAACAAGATTTCTCTTAACAAATTCATGGTGATGAAACCTTGAAATGCATTTCCAATGCCTGTGTGAGCAGCTACTGATGGTGAAAGGAAGTATGCTTCTTTCCCCTTCCTCGCTGTGACAAGATATTCTTAGATGAGAGGTGCTGTGCATATTTAATGCATTATCACATCTACAATCTTAATTAACCGAGAGCGAGGAATAGAATGGCGGCTGAGGAGGAGGCCGGTTATGTGATGTACAGAAGGGGCGGGCTGGGCCTGATCCCAATCTTTCAGTATCCTGCATCAGATGCTGTTCGGGGGGGATTGCTGCTAGGTTAGTGTAAGCGGGATGGAGAGAGGAGAATATGCAGACGAGGAAGAACAGCAGGGTTCACATGAACTAGTTACTTCATGGTCAGAGCATTTCGCATTTACTCAATAATCAGTGCACAGCCACAAGGCAGAGCCCATTTGGTTTAATCTTGTTAAGTCGAGTATTTGAAGAATGGTCTAACTGCTCGGCACCTGTGCCAAAAGTACCTGGAGGAAAACAGGGACCCTTTAGTAATTTAGCAGACCCCCTGTGGCCTTATGATCACTGCTTTTGGCTGAGATTACGTGAGAGAGAGAGGGCGAGCGGGCACTGGCACCTTCAGAGGACTGTTGTTGTGATTTCAATTTAAAAAAAAAAAAGTAGATCTGGAGTTGAGCTGAGTTTAATCTTTGCATCACTCTGTGGAATATGAATATGCTTCTCTGCATCCGACAGACCCGCAGTCCTCTCATCTTCCTATTTTTGTTTTGGCACACTGAGCTTACTCCATGTGCAATGACAACAAAGAGAAAATATGGTGCCGAGACAGTGCCCTCGGCGTTGTGTGTTTCTGAGCTGTAATGCCAGTGCAATAGTGCATTCTGAACATTTTTTCCACCCACCTCTCAGGGGTGCCGTTTGCAAAAAAGCTATGGGGGGTGGGAGGGGCACAGATGCAAATGTCTAATTTGCTGAGGTGACATAAGGTCTCTGAGGGGGATAAATGTCACACTGAGATTAAATGATTCTTAGAGAAGACAGCAAAGTCATATCCCACCTCTAGCCTCTAATAGAGCAGCATGTGATTCATGCATTAAGAAGCGTGACGATAACTAGAGATTCCTGGTGCCGTAGGTTCAGGTGAGGAGAAATCCCGAGGGATGCGACTCCAGAGAAGGAGGGAAAAAAATTCTCGTCTTTACCTCCGTCTTCATCCGCTCGTATAAAACTGACGTTATTTTTCATTGCCATAAATAATGTAAAGGTTTCTGCTGAGAGAGAGAAGACTAAAAAGGAAACACGTGGAGATTCAGTTTTTTAAAAAAAGAAGAAAAAAAGTAGAACAATTCCAAAAACAGCTTTACATATTTATCAAAGTTACAAACTTTCAGTGGGTTCTCAATTTGCCAAGTCATCATTGTTAAGGGACTGGTGAATTTTAAGGATTTATGAAGCGAAGCGTTGAACATTACTTCCATCTCCATCACAAGCTGTCCCTTAAAAATGTCCAACTTTTGGCAAATGTTCCTCGCTTGTATTTTAGCATTCGTCTTTTCTGCCCCACAGCTTGGTGAAATATTCAAATATCTCCATTTTCAAAACTGTAAATGACCGGATGCAAGAAAGCCACTCCCTGCACTGCAGACAAAGATATTCATTTCAGATAAGCATAATTGCTCAGCGGATCAACTAGTCAAAGACCCAACCATGCACCTGAAATGAGTTGAGACCATTGCATATTTTCATGCAGTAATCCCTTCTTGCTCCAATTTTCCATGTTACTCTTCCATGGTGCACCGTCAAGCAAAGTAAAAACACCCCAAAAAAATCCAACGCCATGAAATCCTTTTAAGTCAACTGTAACATTTGTGTTGCGGTATTAATAAATGTTGCATGCTTGGACTGAAAAGCTCAGATTAAAGTGTCTGTTTTTTTTCTTAGCAAGTCTTCCCTTTCATTTCAGCAGATGAAAAAAACAGCATGCTCCCAGAAGCCTCTGCAACATGACAGAGCGGCTCCTCTGCTACATCTCATCTGTAAAGAAATCCCTCTGTTCTCGATGAGTGGGCTTAAGCATGTGTACACAACTACCACACAGTGACAGGTAAGGTTTCCCAGTGCACAGAGTTTTGACAAAGAAAATGAACTGAAGTACAATATGGTGTAAAATCGCAGAGATGCCAGAAGACCACACATATGCTTTGGGACAGAATGGCTGGCAATGTAATGAACCAAATTTTTTAACTAGCTCTAGCGACCTGTCAAAGACATGCCTATCGGCATTCATCAGCTGGAGGTAGTCATCTGTATTTCAGCATACTTCCTGCCTGCAGCTCCCTCTCAGATACACAGTGCTGTCTCTCCTTTTGCCTGATGACTCAACAACACCAGATTTAGATACATAACACAATCAAAACGCCATCAAGCTTTACTGAAAGCTGATAACAGCATAAGTACATTTAGGGATCTCCATGTTTTACACTTTTTCACATGATTATATCGTCTGCTCATCATCCATCAAGGAAACAGTGACCACATCCCTTCATATAGCGTTCAGAAATTTTTGTTTCCTGGTATCACTACCCAGTCTTTCTCCTATACTACAGGTTTAACAAAGCTGCAGGCTTTCTGTTAAACAGCTTCTGTTCAGCCTCGTTATTGTTTATGTGAAATAAAATGCAGTTCTTAGAGTATAATGCACTGACATCACTGACTTTGATGGTCAACATGTTACATTTGCGAACAACAGTTGCTATTTGTAGGTCAAACTTTTGCCAAATCTTAGCCATTATGTCACATCCATCAGGAATTCTAGCCATTCCAAGACTTATTATGCAGCTGACAGCTGGCACATTAGCTTCGGTTTGATTGTGGCCATATGGCCAGTGGTGAGGAGCTGCCATGACCCACAACACCCCTGGTAAGATTCCCATTACAAACTGTTCTTCGGAAAACCAACGCCTACAAAAACATGACGGTCGTGCAGCTCGCATTACTGCCTGCCAAGCAGCTGATTACAGTTTATCACATACATATTCAGAAACATGGTGTACCTGTAAAATGTGGCCCGAGCACAGGGAAAGCAACTCTATGTGCGTTCTGTCCATGTGAATATCAGCAAATAAAAGCAGTCTTCACTCTCTTCCCTCCACTCTAGTCAATCCTAGAATTGCTTATAACGGCTGCTCAATGGGGCAATTTCAACAATGTGAACACAATAGGTTAGTGTAAAAAAAAGTATGAGATTTTCTTATTATAACCTCCAGACAAAGGTGCTTTCATTATAACCTTTTGACCAGCAATTAGCCCTAACTTATAGGGATGTGTTGACCTTTTCTCTCCTGGTACCTAACCCCAAGCAGTCTTACTAATACCAGTGCCCATTTGCACCCCCCCATTAAAAATTTGCATTACACATCTTACTGCATGGATCTCATTGAAATTCCAGCTCCTAAAAGTTCAACATAAGAAGCACAATCATTCTGTATTACTGAGCTTACAGATATAATACAATTTCAAGCTTCTGTGTGCCTTTTCAAAATGACTTTTCCTAAAAAAAAAGTGCATAAAATGTACTTTTCAGAAAAAGTTTGATGCGTCAACCTTTAATAAAGGCAACTGAATGCCAATGGCCACTTTTATTACCTACACAGGAAGGGACATACAGAACAGTGTTTCGTGCCCCACCTTACCGATATGTGATCTACTTTATAAAATCAGTATTCAAGGCCAGTTTGAGGAATCTCTTTAAAGTGAACAGACACATTTCTAGAAGTAAATTCATCATTCGCTGAGAGGAAGCGAATGCCTGTGTGCTTGTGTTGGTGTGTGCGTGCGTCTGGGGGTGTATGCTTTCACTTGAGGAAACGCTAACAAGGCTCAAGACTGCTGATGGACACATTGGCAGAGGCGGGATTTGCCCCTGTGACCTTTCAGCTATAGCACAGTGGCTATAACTGCAGAGGCGCTGCGGTGCTCTGAGGAGTTGACAAGTGCTGATAGAACTCTGCATTTATATTAAAGGTTTGAGCCTATCTGCATTAACAAACAATAAGTGAGGCTATGGACGCTCAATTTCTTGATGAGAGATTAAAAAGAAATTAGATAAGGTGCATTTGCACTAAAGACTTCTCATGACTCTGAGGGTACCAGCTCACCGGGGAGCTGCCCGGAGAACTACAAACTTTCAGGGGGCTTGTTTTTTTCTGCTTGCATTCGCACAGCCAATTATAGTGACCTGTTTTTGCTTGCTGTTGTCATCTTTGTGAATGGTGGCACGCCCCATTCTGTGATGTTGTTTTAGCTTGCCGTGCACTCTTTAATTTTAATTACCTGAGGCACACGCCGCAGCTGTAGTGGCTGGTGTGGAGACCCGCGTGTACGAGTAGGTCAGATTTCCCACCTTTTAATTGATAGATCAGTGAAGCTCAAAGATTCCCAGATTCCAGGAAGATGCTACAACGGCTTGAAAAGATGAGACTTTCTGGAGAAAACGCTTCAACTTCTTCTGTTTTACATCAGCACTGATTCAGCACACATAACAGTCATCATTAAGAAGAAGACTGCAGGGAGTCAAGCGCCAGCATGAACAGTTATGGGGCTGTGATGTGGTCACAGTTGACGCAGGTAACAACAAACAGGAAGGTGATGACAGCAGAATCGGAAAGGCCGAGTTTCAACCAGAAAAGTTTTTCAGCAAAGTGACGACAACTGGCCCAAGAAGGAGGTTACACACTAAATTTAATCTGTAGCTCTATCCACTATCTATCCACCTGCTGTAACTTTATTATGCTAACCTGCACAGACGGATCAGCAGAGCTGTGTCGGTGCAGCTCCACAAAGTCAGTGCGATCTTTCACTTTCTTCTAATCCTGTCTCCGTTTGAGATTTACTGATGCCAAATATATCACGCTGACAGAAAAAATCTCATATTTTTCAAGTGTTCTTATATGTAAGAATAAAACCTGGACTTCACTGTTGATTTCAGTTTTTGCCTACAACTTTCACTCAGATAGCTGATGTTTACCTGCAATTTTGTCTGCAGGTTTGCCAGAAAGTTACAATCAACTAAAAGAAAAGTCTACCAAGACTGTTTTCTATGAAACGTTGTCCTTTGTGGACTGACACGAAAATGGATGGGGATGGGGTGGAGTCCGTCCTCCAAAAAAGGACCTATAAAAAAGTACCAGGAGTATAGCATTTAAATTCTGTGACCCTTTAAAACCGACAGGATTGTTAGGATTGTTAACCAAAGGCCATTTTTCAACGGCAGCACAGTGAATGCTCTCTCATCAGCAGCCAACCACATAAACAAGCACAATTGTTCAAAGACCACTTTGTACCTTCGAAACCAACCTTAGTTACCGCTCTACGCCCACACAGTTTAATATTTGCACACTACAGGCAGCAGATTAAGAAATTTGGGGAAACAGACTGTTTTAAAAGCGCGCTGCTTTCATGTTGTGCTGCTTGTTGAACAGGGACGGACACCTGAGAAGGTAAACAGTGATTTGTTTTGACTATTCTTCTTATCCCCGGTGAAAAGTGCTACCTCACAGGATAGCAGTTTACAGAAGCGCCGTCCGTGCTGTTTGTGAATTGATGTGACTCTTTTTTTTTCTTTTCCAAACCCTAGCGCTCTTGTACCAGTTTAACGTGGATAAAGGCGAAACAACAAACAAATCAAACTGCAGGTAGGATCACATGCCTGAAAAGAATTTTCATAAGCTCTCTCCATATGTCACAACAGAGACGCCAGCTGGAGAGCTATTTCCACTTGCACATTTCACATATCACTGCTCAAACTTCAGTGCTCCTGACCCTCACCTCTTCTATTAATACTGTGCTGCTTGTGCGGAGGTGTGCAACATTATGTTTTCATAAATTAATCCTTACCTTGGCTAGGCTTAAAGCAGAATTAGAATAATTTGTTGTGCATTTTCAATTAATCTGATACCTGCCGAGGGGTGTGTGTGTGAATGTGAATGTAGGCCAGGAGACAATGTTGTGAAATAAATATTAGGATTAAGAGAGAGACATTTTTTAATGAAATCTTCACATCAGCCTAGAAAAGAAACATAACATGGGTGGGCCCATTAAAATCCCTAAAAAAATGCACGCTGCCCGAGATAAAGCCCAATGCAGACAACCTCTAAAAAGCTCAGTGCCAGCACATTTGTGTCGAAAACTAAAATTCACAACATTATCGTCTGCTAAGCAATGCATAGTGCATATATAGCATATCAGCAAGTGCAGGATGTAGTTAAAAGTTATCAGAATTGGATCTCTTTTTGTTTTGCCTGCTGCGACAAAATCCAGAGAGGCCTGATTAAAGCTACTTTGCCTCCAGTAATTTAAACCAACCGGCTTTTTGCTGCATGGCCTGCGGGCATACAATGTACCTTAAAATGTCGGTTTCCCGTCACCGAAGCAATTTCTCAAGCCTTTGCCTTTGTGAGCAAGACATAAGGTGTTAGATCAGAAAAAGGCACAGGACGGAAGCTGCAGCTTGCTTTTTGTGATGCTTGAAATGCTTGAAAACTCTGCACCAATTTTAAACAACCAAAATTGAACTGCAGATATGTGCAGACAACTGAAACACGTGCATGCTTGGAAATGGAACAATGTAAGTTATGATAATCACCAACATATACATACTAATGAACATATGCTACACACAGACAAAGTAAAGAACACGCATGGCCTGCACGCACCTTTTACAATGAGGTTGAGGAGCTTTGGCCGTGGGTTACGCTCACTCTGAATCGAGCATGTGTAAAGGCCATCATCAGTTACATCCACTTTCTGTATCTGAAGGCTGTACTCATGTTTGTCTCCAACACTGGACACTATGGACACACGTGGATCCACAGACCACTTGTCATTCCCTGCGAATATGATGCTTGAGCGGTTCAGCCAGGCTCCTTTAGAGATCCCATCCAACAAGTAGCACCTGGATCAACAAAAAAAGACACATTTAGATTTACTTGGAAAAACACATCCGTCTCAAAGTATTTTTAAGTCATCATCTTTGCTGAAGAATGTCTTTGACTTATTAGCAATGTCTAGAAAATGTCACCTTTCTTGACAAATATTACTGTCTTCCTATTTAGAAGACACCTCCTGCTGTTTATTATTTTTTTAACTCAGAAAACAGGTGAAATCTTTAATGTGCCAAAAAGCGAGTCTCACAAAATACAGAAATCTCATCAACTTGACAAAGTGATTTAACATGTAAGAAGTTCAAGGTTGCTTTGAGATTTGATTTGTTTTGAGACTAAATTATCCCAAAGCCATCAGAATAACAAAGACTGTGCTGTTGTTGACACTCTAAACAAGTTCAAAGTGAAATTCTTTGTCACTTTTTCAGTGGCATTTTAACAGTTAAGTGTTAATAGGCATCTTTATACTTAAGCAGTTGACTGACTGAAGGTGCGTCTGACTTAATTTAAGGCAAACTGATGAGTTTTATGACAAAAAGACACAAACTACAGCAGTCAGAAAAGAAACACTTGGAACTGTACTCCAAACAGAGTCCGAGCAGATTGTGAGTGCCTGTTGCCCTAACACACGCCCATGTGCGAAGAGCAGCACTGTTTACAGTCTAGAGATTCAAACCTTCAACCTTTGCATCACCAGGTAAGGTTACTTACTGACTGCAATGGGGAGACATGGTTGTCAACACACCTTGCCAGAAATTTAGACAATGACACAGCGTGTGCCAAACTGAGATATGTTTGTGTCTTTGAAGGCAGAAATTTTAAAGTATTCAAAATGGGAAACAGGGATGGGCAAAATTATAGGATGATATTTCAAGGAAATTAGATATTTCTGGTATTTTTGACAATATAGAAAAGAAAATAGTGAACGATGCTTTATCAGTGATTGCAACATGCAGGAAGCGGCATCTTTTACCGCAAGCAAAATAAAGGGCATTTCCTTCCTTCTTTTCCAATCAGTTACTGTTAATGAAAACTGCCCAATTTGAAGTGTGAATCTGCTGCTACAGGGTGCCAGCAAGGGCAGCCTTGTGGTGGCATATTAATGTGTGTCTTAAAGTGTCATATTTAGATATCATTGCCATAGCAACACCTTGTGTTTGCAGAACAGCGAGACAAGCCCAAGCATGTCTGCCAGCAAGAGCCACATATTACGTCTCAGATGACAATTTAGTAGCTAAAAGGAAGTTACTTGAACAACGTCTGATGAAGAACGGTGATTTGCAAAATATGCAAGAAAACTGCTCCTGCAGTCGATTCTGTTCCACCACTTGAGACAAACACACAACATCGTGCACAATCAGGCAACAAAGAGATACTAGCAGCTGGTGATGTGCGACCCAAATGTAAACAATGAACTCAACCAAGCATCGCTGGAGCACTTGATAGCAGCGCTCCAGGAAGAGAAAATGGTGAATGGAAATTACTGGCACGGTTACTTTAAGCAGCTGGTTCAAACGTTTGACCCAAGATAAAACAGTTTAGGTCAAATATATTTTTCAATATTATTATGTGATAATATCCTGAAGAGTTCAAAGATTAAGTTAGTTTAGTTATTCTTAAATGCTAATTGTTCAATAATATTTAGGCTACTTTGGTCCACACGTTTGATTTAGGCTGTCACTGGATTTATTACTGTGTCACTGATATTGCATATCATGCTGTTGGTGGTGTTACTTTATTTCAACAGATTCACCAAATTATTGTAATTATTATATTAATATTGTAGGAACCCAGGCAGTGTTTTTCCTGGAAAAACTGGGATATTGCATGTTGGGTTGAGCTTTTTAACCAGTAACCAGTTAATCAGTAATTTCTGTTCACCATCTGATCTTCCTGTCATACAGAGCACATCTAGCAAGTGCTCCAGCCATGCTCATTTAAGTCATTTGTTTACTTCTGGCAAATCACCAGGTGCTACAATCGCTTCCTTTGTACTGGTTGTACTCGACAGTCTGTACACCAGCCTTCAAAAAGCACAATGCCTTGTTGGAGGTAAAAGTAAAAGGAGGTTAAAGTAGCTCTCTTTTTAATACATATATGTGTGTGTGTGTGTGTGTGTGTGTACATATATGTCATGGTACCCAGTGTTTTGAGTTTTACTCTATTTTGATATTTATTGTTTGTTTAGGTCATTTGTTATTGTATTACCCTTGTGTTAAGTCTCCCTTGCCCTTCATGTGTTTATGTCTGTGTGTCTTATGTTGCCAAGTTCATGTTGTCGTTTCTGTCATCTTCCCCTGTACTCGGTCTCCCTGGTTCGTGCGCCTGCCCGTTATGTGTCATGTCTGTGTGGCTCTTGTTGTCTAGTTTGTTTCATGTCTATGTCTCCGTGTTTCCTGTTTTATTTTGAAAGAGTCTGTTCTTTGTTCACTGCATTTAATTTACTCTCCCCTGTGTTGCCATTGTTTCATTCTAGTCAGCTGTGTGCCCATGTGTCTCCACTTCCCCTGATCACCTCATGTGTGTATTTAGTCCTCAGCCTTGCTGTGTTCAGTGTCGCGTCGTCTGTGTTCTCACCCACCATGTTTGTATTCATAGTTTTCTGTGGCATCATAGAACCAGTTTCCCAGTTTAGTTATAGTTTAGTTTCGTCACTGTGCTTCTGCCTTGTTTGACCCCCATGTCATCAGCCAAAATAAAGGCTCGCTTTTCGTTTGAACTCAGTTTCGTGTCTTCGCCTGTGTCTGCACCTGAGTCCTCCACACACTCTCCACTCGGTCTGCCACTGCGGATCGTGACACATATGTACATATATGAAAACATTATATATGCCCAAGTTTTATAGTGTTAGATTTTATTATACAGTAGTGTCTGTGTTTGCAGCACTAACTGAAAACTGCATCGACAAACCATGGCCAGTCATTTTTGGCAGTTTTCATTGGATCACTTTGAAATATTGGAGGGAGCAGAGGAACAAGAAAGAGCTCCCACAGTGTGCATTTGATGTAGAGTGCAGGTACACCACCACCACCTTCTTAGATAGGTAACCAACTTCCACTCTCGTTGAGCCCTGCTGTTTATAGACTTATGCTATGTGCAGCATAAGATCACATCACGGTCCCACCCAGAGTGGAAAAGGCCAGCTATTGGCTGATTTTCTTTTCCAATTACAACACCGTAGTTTGTGTTCCTGCCTCCTGTATTGTGTGATCTGCAGTTTTAAGCCTCATGTACAGCTACCAGAAGGAACTACAGGTACAGCTGAATCAACAAGGACTGAAATCTTTTAAACACTGAAAACGAGGCAACTGGAACACAACAAAAATAAATTAGTATTACTTTTTCTGTTCACTGTTGCAATTTTGATTATTTAACATGATTATTTATAAAAGCATACACCGTCATCTCTGATCAAAACTGGCACAACATCAACCTTAAACAGACAGGTACTCAGATTGTTTCCATGTAGAACAGAGATCTAGCCACACGTCTCTTGCAAAGTGAGAAATATCAATCAAATTATTCTGAAAGAATTAAATGCATGTGTCTTCATTCTTTGTAACTAATTTGCTAAATGATTGCAAACAGAGAACCATTAACCCCTTATTCATGTACACAGATTATTATTACCAGAGAATGTTTTTTCACATGTAAACGACAGGTTTAAGCCTATCTGCATTAACATCTAAATTCTCCATCATTTTTTCCATTGTGAAATGAACGTGTTGGGCTGTTACATCCACTGTAACGCCATAAGTCTTCCCCCGATGTCAGGATCATAAACCCTGTGATGCCGCTGTTTTTGTCTGAAGTTGGTTACCTCAGCAGGATGAGAAATGAACCCCAGAGAAAGAGATCGTGAATTTGAGTCAGGGGTTAAAGTGGGCTGGAACAATCCGGAACGGCGTTCTGGCACCTTCAGTTAATGAGCATTTAAATCTGATAGGCAGGTTAATGTTTATGTCGATGAGTTCATTTTTTGTGTCCTGTAGTCTGGAGTTGCTCCAGTGACAGCAAGGAGACACTTTCTCAATAATAAGAAAATAATCATATCCCACAGGACTGCCCATTTTTTCCTCTCATGCATGTGAGCTGTTCATGGTGTAGATGTAAATGACGTTGGTCGCAGTACTTCAGGATCTAGCTGGACGAGAAGCATAAACAGAATAAAGTTCTTTTAAGTTACAGATAATATAAAATGCAAATAAATGTTCTTTATAAGTGACACTGTCAGAGATTGAGAAAGATGTAAGAAACACAGGAAAGGGAATGGAGGTAAAGACTTCTCGGCACATGAAATCTGATAAAGTGGAAATTTAAACCTTTCATGTAATGTCCTCATTCCTTTTAGAGCTTTTAAATCAGATACTTGAGCTATAAATTATGTGCGGATTAAATTGCGCTTTTCCATAGTACAAGTATACTAATTTTGTGTTATTCAAAGGTTGCATGGAAATGCCAGGCAGTTTAGTGTTGGTTACACTGCTTAGTTTGTAGTAATGTGGTGAATAACGTCTCCACCATAGGCTGGACTGGTACAGAGCACCCTGTTCATGGTAAATGGTAGGTTAGGTCAAACGTTGACAATCAAATATATATAATAAATCATTATTATTTAGGGCAATGATCATGACACCTAATTCTACTTTTTATATGCCCGTTATAGTGTCTAGCGATTGGAAATCAGCCATGTAGCTCATGAATCATCTGCTTATATCTTGTTGAACTGTGAAAGTGAAAGTGCTAAACCTGTGAAAAGCAGTGAATACAGGAGTAGCAGCACAGGTCACAGCCTGTACACAAAGAAACATCTATATCACAAAACAAGCAAATATTTGACTTATTTCTAAGTAATTCACTTCTTCATACTACACCGCTACACCTGACCTTTGGGTTCTCCACCTGCACAATCCCAGTTTAACCCCTACGTGTTTCACTCTTCCTCGAACATCTAAGCATGAACAAGCAATGTTCAGTAAGTAATAAATACAGTTGGGAATATTTTTCAACCACAACAAGACATTGACCAAAGACCACCAGCTGATGTTTATTTAACGCTGAAATTATATGTTGGATACAGTTTCTGAATTTAAAAAACTTTTTTAGGGACTTTTTAATCTTTTGGTTGGGGATTTCACTGTGGGGCGTTTGCTGGTACTGTGTGGGGCAAAGGAACAGTGTCACATTCCTCAGAGACCTGCTTGTATCTTGTTGGCAGCAATGATTTCTAAACAGATAGAATTCCAGACAAGTGTTCACAGTCCTTCCATGGGATGACTTTCAAAAACCTCGGGACTTCCTCTAGTTAGATCTTGTTCACTAAAGGCTCTCTTTCAGTCTTCTTGGCTATCTGAATTATTGTTTTTGTTTTTAATAACTGGACGTGAAAATTGTAACATTTAAAATAAGTATGATTACAAATGGTAAATGGCCTGCATTTGTATAGCGCTTTTCTAGTCCCTAAGAACCCCAAAGCGCTTCACACTACATTCAGTCATTCACCCATTCACACACACATTCACACACAACACATACAACTTAATCATACAAGGTATAGTCCTCCACAGACAATGATGCAACCTTCAATTTACTCAACGTGCTTTATAAGAGCATGCTCCGATGCCTGAGAGACCAGCACCAACACAGGTTATGTTTAGCTTCAGTAAAGGTTACAACATGGGGATAAGCACTCTCACAAGCCCAGTGCTGACCGTAGTTAAGAAATCGCATCATATTCTGTAACGAATACTGTAATAATGAGCAGGAATAGAGGCAATCAAGTTTGGCTCTTTAGCCGTTGTCAACATGCCACGCAGACTGCCAGCACCAGTAGTAAACCCACCGAGGAAATCAGTTTGGCACTAACCGCAAAGCTCTTTACTCCCTACGCCAAAAAAGTGTCTGTCAGGAAAGCGGGTAGAGGACAATGGTTTCGTCCACGCTGGTTCTCCCCTTAGAGAAAGCATTGCTGCATTGTGACAAATAAGTGGCAAACAATGTGAGAGTGGGTAAAATTAAATAAGCACAAGAGAGAAGTGCAGATCCTGTGGAGAGCCCACACAGACCTGTCAGTTAGTTAGCCCATTGACCACCTGAGCCACGGTGTTACTTACCCTCAGGCAAGATTTACTGAAGGAGCCTCAAGGCAGGTTTCACTCCGTTTCTGTTTTTTTTTTTTTTTGCTTTTCAACAAAATAAGAATTCACTTGTACACTAGATTTTAGAGATGTGCTGATTATTTAATGTGCTGTATTCACATAATGGCAGATTTGTGGGCTTCAAGTGGCAAATTCATTACTCAGATTGACCGTGGTCGATACGAAATCGCATTACGGTGACATAAAGCCAATTTTTAATGTATTTTCAGCTGAGAGAAGTGTTGGGAGGCTTGGTGCCTACATGTATGATCACAGCCCTTCAGTGACTTGTAATTTAACACACTTTGGCGGGACTAGTAAGAGTGTTCATTGAACCTGTGTGCAGCCCACTGATGTGGACTACTTGTCAACAACTTCCAAGACTTTCATCATTATATTCTTGTAAAACAGGGTCGCCATAGAAAACATAGTCTCCAGTGTAGTTGCTATTGATTTTTATGTTTTCTCACCTAAAATTGTCCTTTCAGAATCACTCACGCTGGCTTCATAGGTGGCTGTTAAAAAAGTTTCCTCTTCAAAAGAGATCAGAAGCTCTGGTCAGCTTTGTATAGATGCCAGTTACAATGCACTTTAACAGTGACAGGCTTTTAAGGCTTGAAAAATTATCAAAAGGTCTCAAACCACTGCCGCAGCACAGGCTTCTTCTAGCTGTATAAACCACTTCTACTGCTATCCATTGGTACCATAAGACATGCATTTCTTTGTTGTGGTCATATAAACTGCTGATATGGTTGTTGTTCTGCTGTTTTTGAAGAGGAAACTAACTTTTCACAACCACCTTTCAAGAATAGATTTCGGGGGAAACCTTTACTTTAACAAAGCCACGCAGCTAAAACTATGGCCTGAGGACACATATAACAGAGCCAGGATCTCTACTAGGACTTTTGATATTATTTCCTCTTCATCTTGATGTTCTTGCACTGGTTTTTCCAGTTTGCTTATCACCGTTGAGTGCCTTTGCACTCTTTCTGCAGAAATTATTATTGTTATCTCGCTGTCATCTTTCACCACGGAGCTAAAGCGATGCTCGTATTTGTTCATCTGCTCACAAAGCAGTGTGTCAAAACAGGCCATTTTACATTAGCACATTGTCTCGGGTGGGTGGGAGGGTGTTTAGTGTGGCTGCTGACTGAAGTAGGAGCTACAAGGGAACTGATCACAGGTCTGGCATGAGACATCTCGGTGTGGCAGATTCAGGCTGCTGTTGGGCCAAGTCATTTTTGCTGCCTGTGATATCGAGCAATTTGATGGAGCGTAGACCTCAGGCAGATCAGTAGTGTAAAACCATTACATATAGATGACATATATATATACAACATTGTGATAAATTGTGGTGGTAAATGCCCCTGACACACCAACAAACTCAAATCTGCAGTCCTGCTTCTAGACGCTTCAGCTGCTTGGAGAGGGGACAGAAGCATTTTTGCCTGCAATGTATTTCTTTTAATTCTGCTATTTTAAAGTAATCCCACATTATTCAATGAAACCCACATGGAAATTTTCGATTAAAAGTAACAAGCTATTTCACGTACCAAAGACCTTGGATATTAAATGTAAATTATTGCAAGGCCATGCCATTGGGCGTGTCTTTTGTTTCTGCCACATTTCCCAAATTCATCTGCTAGTAGGCTCCACAGTGTAGTCGTTTACGCATTTGCCTAACAAGCAAAAAGAGCCCCAGTTTGATCCCGGGAGGAGACAAATCCCTTTGGGGTTGTGTTACGGAGGACATCGGGCGTAAAAAATCTGCTAAATCAAATATGAGGCGCTACCTGCTGCGGCGACCCCTCGTGAATGAGAGAGCAGCCAAAAGTTGTTTTTTCTCGCCCCACCCCCCAGTTCATCTGCTCACCCAGGCATAGCAGCACAAAACTAACACCTAAGGTGAGCTTTGTTTTAATTAGGCTGCCTTTATTCTAGAAGCCTCCCCAGGTAGCAGACTGCCCATGGCTTATACAAAGCGCAGGTAATTATTTCACAGACATCAGAACTTCCGGTCTGATGCAGCTCTGACAACACAAATATATGCTAATTGATATTTCTGTTTATCCCCGTTTCTGACGAATGAGTGCACAGGAACCTGGCCCATTACAAGATGTGTGGGTTTTTTTAAACATATATTGGATTTCAGAAAAGAATTCAATTCAAACCCCAGTGATTATGCATAATGTGGAGAAAGGAAAGTGATGAGCTGGTGTTTGAGCAGCACCTCACATGAATGGGGAATGATGACAAATCATTAATTACAGTATGGAAGCTGGAAAGATGAGGCTGATTTTAATCCATTTAGCCAAACTCATTCATGTTCTTTGATTAGATATCATAATTAACACTGGGGTGTCACTGCGACCCAGATTCTTTTTGCACTATACAAATGTTTGCTAGATCTTCAACTGTAAATATTCTCCTTGGCGCCAACTCCACACATCTCGCCTCATAAACATATTTCACTGTTTCACAATTTTTTTTCCCCTCCAGTTTGGCAAAGGAAATAAATGCGTTTCTGGATGTGTTCCTTTGCAGATTTTTTTAGATGTAAAAGTTAAGTAAGACTAAAGACAAACGATGTTTGCATTTTAAGAAATGGAAACGTTTTTATTTTATCTGAAATGAAGACAACAGCAAGACATTTTGTGCAGATTTTACTCAGAAATTATTGTTATTATTATTTTTCCTTTATCCACCATTGAAATTGAACCTGAGGACCAATTACAAAGGTTGGGTTTTGTTATTATTATTATTATTTAGTTGTTTAGCTGTTGATGACAACAGTGCAATTGGTACTTGTCATTATTCTATGTGAAAAAGATCTCAATAAAAAGAAAACACTTCTAATCACAGCTTGTCCTGATCCGTAATCAGTCAGAACGCTCAAATCAGTCGGACCTGTACTATTTCTATTCTCCAACAGGTTAGCTGACACTTGTCACTACACTGCAACTTCACTACATCAGACGTTGTGGAGGGCAGTTTGAGTGCTCTCACGTCCACTGCCCATCTGGCTCCTTATCTTTACAACCTAGCTCACAACTTCCATCTACTTCAGAGTTCAGCAACTAGTCTTTTTACAGCTTTGGATGGCTCATGACATCACCCTCAATCTTGGGGTCTCTTCCTATGCACTTCATAATCTATTTTAAGATATTACGGATCTCTTTTAAATCTGTATGTAATAGTATGTCCCAGCCATTGTCGAGATATTCCACCAATATGTCTTTTTACTGTCAGACAACAGCAAAAGCTGTTAGGGATGGCATATTACAGCATTTCTGGGAAGAAGATCTGCTCTGAGAGAAGCAGCTTAGAGCTTTTACGCAAAATAAATCAACCCCTAGCAAAACCACAGACTATTCAGGAAGAAATATGTGGTCGTGCAAACCTTGGAGCTGTTGATGGACTCAAACTCTGATAATTCATGTCTTGTCAACTTTGTGATTCAAACTTTAAAAGGAGCTGGTGGGTCGAGTCATGACAGTTGCCACACAGATGCGACAACGCACGTGAGATGGACTATGGAGTTGTTGACACTGAATTTTCACATCCATATGGCAGACGTGTCGGGAGTAGACAGATAACTCGAGGACTTGGGCAAAGACCCGAGGAGAGATATAGGTTGCTCATCAACCTGCTGATAGTGACAGTTCGATTTCAGCCTGTGATTCTTCAGAAACAGAGTTAAAGGATTCACAGCTCAGGTCTTATTCTCTGTTCCCAGCAGCCAGAAATGCAAGAGGAAAGACACTTAGACATGTTTTAAGCCTGAGATTTAGATTGTTTGATAATTAGATTCATCCAGGAGCATCCATTAAATATCTGCGATGTGAGAGGTGAAATACAGAACTGATAACTGTTGCGTTTTCCTGTAATATTACATCAGACAAGAAGCTGAACAATTCAGGTTTCTTTCTCCATTCTCTCTCCATTTTCACATGCCAGAGGGGGTCCTGGTTATACTGGACGACACGGCTCCTAAATAAAAAATATTCCTTTTTTATATTTTAGTAATTTATCTATTTATAGGTCAAACACAGGAAAAGGGATGGAGGTGAAGCTTTTGGATGGGGTAGAGGTCAAGCAGAAGGCTGTGGTGTGGATGGTGATCAAGTAAGGGCCCCTGTAAACCATGTAACTGTAGTTCCTGGGCCTGAAGCTTTACTTCCACAGAGAATCCTGAACCTCTCAATGATGCTGTTGATGCTAGTGATGGTAAATTTGATTCTTTTTACTGAATCGAGTTTTAATGAGTCACTCACCAAAGTGAATCGGGTTTTTTGAGTCATTTGATTCACTGAGTCAGTTGACCAGAGAGTGCAAAAAATTTACATTTTCACTCAAACTTAATTTGTTTCTCTTTTCATGTAAATCCCACTGCTAAGATGAATGATTCTAAAAAAAACAACTATTTTGTAGAGCGAAAAATAGCAAAAACATTTCTAAAATTAAGCAATTTCCTATCAAAATTGCTTAATAAACATTTATTTTGTTTATTTGTATTTTATTAGTATTTTCCTTAAATGTGTCAAATATATATTTTCTCATCTAAATGTCCACTGAGCTGTGAGCCAGGGGGCGGTAATGCACCTTAACATTGGTTGCCAACCAAGAAGAAGAAGAAGCTGTGAGCCAGGAGGGAGGGGGTGAGTGAGTGAGTGATTCGTTCGCTCTTTGATTCAGCACAGGAGGGAGGGGGTGAGTGAGTGAGTGATTCGTTCGCTCTTTGATTCAGCACAGGAGGGAGGGGGTGAGCGAGTGAGTGAGTGATTCGTTCGCTCTATGATTCAGCACAGGAGGGAGGGGGTGAGTGAGTGAGTGATTCGTTCGCTCTTTGATTCAGCACAGGAGGGAGGGGGTGAGCGAGTGAGTGAGTGATTCGTTCGCTCTATGATTCAGCACAGGAGGGAGGGGGTGAGCGAGTCCTGAGTGATTCGCTTACGCTTACGATTCAGCACAGGAGGGAGGGGGTGAGCAAGTCCTGAGTGATTCGCTTACGCTTAAGATTCAGCACAGGAAGGAAGGGGGTGAGTAGCTCAAATGTGCTGTTAGCATGTTAGCAGAGCGATGCTACTGTGAACCGAGGAGCTATTTTCCTGATGTGAGCTTCTACTCAGGGTTTTTTCTTCCAGTTCAGAGCAGAAATGCTTTTGTTAAGAAACTGGCTGTTGTTTCCCCCCACAATTTTAATTATAAGCTAGATATATTTCCACTAATGGAATTAGTTTGCTAACAGCAACAGGGATGAGTCAGTGAATCAGTTGGGCTTGTGAATCATGATTCACGAGTCAGTAAAGTGATTCTCGAGTATTGAACGATTCGTTCACGAATCGAACATCACTACTTGATGCTCCTGATCCAGAACAGTCAGTTGGCTTTATTGAGTTGTTCATTTCTAATGAACTGATCCAGAGTGTTTTTGATGAGACAAACTTGTATGCAGATCAGCATTCACGCTGGCAGTGTCTCACCACATGCTGCTCTTCATGCATTGAAGATCGTTACAGTTTCAGACACGAAAACATTCCTACTGTAGGGCCCCTTTTTCTCCCTGGTATCATTCATAAGCCTGAACTTGAAATGTACTGGTATACTAACCACATGCTACCCACTCCCTACTTCAACAAGGTCATGTCTCACACCAGGTTTAAAACTGTACTGAGAATTTGTCAGTGATAATGAAGCACAACCAGCCAAACGCACTGACAGGCTGTACACAGTCAGTCCTGGCATTTGTCCAAATTCCATGAATTGTATATTGAATATATTGAAGATGCTATGATCCCGCGGCCTAGCAATCGGGCTCTACAATCTCCAAACAAACTTCTAAACCCTTCTGGTATACGGTACTGTTATACCACGAAACTGCAGAGAAGTTGGCCTGGGAGACAGTCCCAGACTGAGTTTCTGCTTTATCACATAGCAGGCACTGACTGTCGGTGTTTCATGGATATCTTTCACACTTCTGCAGTACTGTGTGAGTGCTTGTTAAATCGAGGTGGGAATCACCAGACACCCCATGATATGATATAATCACAACACGTCACACATGATATTATATTATTGCAATTTGTTTTTTACATTTTGTGATATGCTGAGTATTGCAAACACATATATTTCAACTTGAGGCCATGTTTCAAGTTTAAACTATGCCTTCAAAGTTAAACTTCGTCAATATCTGTTGCATGCTGCAAAATGACATTACATGCACACTAATACTGTCAGCAAACACATCCATATACATGTATGTTGGTACAAGACAGATTCAGTCTGCAATCAGTTTGACATCAATCTGCAGTTGAATGAGGTCTAGTTGGCTATAACATGCAATCAGTTTCTGATAATAGAGCAATTAACTGTGATAAATCACTGAAAATCACATATCATAGCTGTCTGCATAGACAGAAATTCATATTTAACTGTTACATTTGTGCTCAGCAACCTTCCTGTTCTTTAGGAATATAACCAGAATACAACCAGCTGGCAGCCACTTGAGTCGAGTGCCCTCGAGTTATGCTTAATGAAAAAGACTCATTCAGTCTGTCTGCTTTTATAAATTATTAAGCAATTATTTGAAAACCTTCAACAATCTCTCTGAGAGTGATTGCAGACAGTTCACATCAGACTGCAGCTGTTTGCAGAAAGGTTGCCTCCTGTCAGGCAACATATCCAAACACTTTGTAATGAAAAGTGGTTATAATTGTGTAACACTCAAGCTCTGGGAAACAATTTAGTCACCATAAGTTGCAATCGGTAACAGAATGTGAAAAAAAACAATACAATCATCAGACAACCATTGTTTTTTTGGTTTTCATTTTTTTTGTAGATGCAAGAACTTGACCACTGAGCTATTAGTTTGCTCTGAGTTTGGAGGTAGCTTTGTGAACCTAAGTGTGTCCACTGTTGGATGGTGCTCAGCTAACATTATCTCAGGATGGTGGTGCATGAGCTGAGCCCTCTTGTTCACAGCAGTACAGTATTTTAGAGAGAGTTCTTTCACTTTACAGCATCTGAGCTGTGTGTTTGTGGCCACCTAAACATCATGAATAGGAGTGAGTTTGGGGTTATCGTTTTACTCTTTACTTGTATAGTTTTTGCCACGCTATCTCAACCTGCACACTTTTACTGCTGCCTTCCCACATCCCCCAGATTTCCTGTAGTGAGGTGCCTAAACTGAAAACCGATGTCAGTCTTACAGAAACCTTTATTTCTGAAAATAAGGGTGAACCACAAATAGTTTTGGATATTGGTAATAATGACCACAGAAATGGGGAAATAAACAAGCCTGGTGTGGTAGAACAAACAAAATTGAAATAGTAAAAATGACTACAACCTCTTGATTCAAGCATATGGAAAACAATAAGATATGTTAGACAAATCACAAATAAAAATTGCACGGCAAAAGCCCGCAGCGTCAAGCACAGTAATGCAATAAATGGTGCTGACAAATTTGGTCAGAATATTCTGTAAGTCCCATTTGTCAGGATGTCACACAAGTGGACAAAGAAATTTGTTTCGCTTCTGTTTGAGTTCAATTTGATCAATGCTTTTGTCAATTACAAAGCTAAAAACCCACATGAAGAATGTAGCACTCATCTCTCATTCATTCAAAGTGTCCTAAAATCATGGAGCAGCCAAGAGCCTTTCAACATTCTGCTGGTGAGGAAAAATGACCTTCCAGAGACTCCCACCATGAAACAGTGCTGATCCAGGGAAAAGGCTGGGTGTAACAAGCTGAAAAATAAATATGTAAAGTTTAGAGGATCTACAGTATTTTCAGGTGGGGCCATTCTGGCTGAGGCTTGAATATAAAGGTGAGCGTGCTTCTGCCATCAGGACCCCTCAGCTTTAAAATGATCTGCCTGGACACAATCAGTTCCTCCTCAAAAAACACTTCTTAAAACACATTTTCAGGCTTTTTTGGTAAGCAGTCTTATGATTTTAATCATATTTTATTTGTATTATTGCATATTCTATTATTAAAGTTAGCATTTTAAAATAAATTATTAGTAGTAATAGCAGTAATAGTAGTGTTTGCATGGTCACCGAAGTGTGATTTAAGCTTCAGGTACTGAGAATACCACCTTGTATTTTTTGTTATCCTCGGTAACACTGTTGTGGAGCATCAGCTTATAGAGATTACGTCTGCATTTTATGTCAAGAGCAGGGGTCCGTTCTTCGTACCTCGCTAAGTAAGTTAGCTGGATTTGATTGTTGACGATTTCGCGTGATCTTGGATCGTTCGGTTCTCCGAAGCTCATCCGGGACTTGCTGTCATAGCAACAGATCCGTAAGCGTAAACCTGCTTGGGAGCAGGCTTACTTTATGTAAACAGGATTAGATCGCGGCCACTCAGGTATGTCCGCTTCATTTATACGAAAGCAACAGCGATATTTTTCCACTGTTTTTCCATAAATAAATATTATCAATGTAACTAAAGATAATGCAGTATTTGATTCTTTTATTGATTTCATACAGATACATACAGGTCATTTCCTTAAAAAAAGGGAAATGTACTATTAATCATTCTATTTCATGTATTTGATTATTTCAGATGTAATTCATATTTTAGAGTAGTAATAGTAAATTACTTCGTGTAATCAAGATGAGAGACCACGGCTATAAAAGCGAAGGTGGATTTGGGAAGTCTGTCGCAGCCATGTCCTGTCCGTTTGTACGCGAGCAACCCATTGCGGAAGGTGCAAGATTGATAAGGAGAGTTTACAGAATTGAGCGTATATTGCGGGATAGACAGGATCCTTTAGCTCAGCGCGACAGTGTGCTCATAGAGAGATATCGATTTTCCCGTGAGGGTATTATTTACTTAACCAACTTGTTGACGAGGGGGTGCAGGACCACCACCTGTCTTTTTTTGCTCTGCCCTTTTCTTGGTTGCTGTTATAAACAAACAAACAGATTATTTCAGGGTCTCTTTTCAAGAGACTAAAAGCAATATAAGTGATAAATATTACCATTCTGTAGAATATTCTTATATTTCACTTTTACTTGTTCCCATGTTCTAGTGGGTCCTGTTGTGGCTCTAATGTGAAAGAGGATATAATGTAATATAATATAATATGATATAATGTAATATAATGTAATAAATTTACCCTACCGCCTACTGGTGTTGGCCAGAGGGGCCGGTGGCGCGATATGGCAGCCTCGCTTCTGTCAGTCTGCCCCAGGGCAGCTGTGGCTACAACCGTAGCTTGCCTCCACCAGTGTGTGAATGTGAGAGTGAATGAATAGTGGCATTGTAAAGCGCTTTGGGTGCCTTGAAAAGCGCTATATAAATCCAATCCATTATTATTATTATTAATTTACTTTAATTTGTCAGCAACTTTCTGCCAGCCCTCTCTCCTTGCTTTTGCAGCCTTTGCAGCGTTCCCTTGCGTTTTAATTAAACTCTGAAACTCCTGAAATCCCTCAATCAAGAGTTCTTGCTCTGCTGCCGAAAAATACTGAGCGCGCTCCTTCGACATTTTCGCCGACCAATCAAAGGGTTGCCGATCAATGTTTCTACTATCGATGCGTAGCCCCTTTTAAGCCACCCAGTGATCTCACATTACTTCATCCAGCTATACTAATCGTCAACAACAGGTGTGTTCGGAGAACCGGAATAGCGAGCTCAAAGTTGGCGCGATGATTTGATCTTGGATGTGTCATTTGATCTTGGATGTAGTAAGCGAGGTACGAAGAACGGACCCCAGTACTTGATTTCTGGAGATGTTTGATTCCATTTAAGCCATTTCACGCAGAGATACTGTTGTGACCTTTAGAACGACTTACTGGCCTCAAAAGACCCCAAATGTCCATCGACTCTCCAAATGAGAAACTGTATTTCGAAGCGACTGGATACTGAGTGTCATAGTGAAAGTCAGCAGGAGTTTGCTTAAAAATCAAAAGCCTTTTCTGCTGTGAATTTTTATTTTGCTGCGTCCACAAAAGAGAAGCCAGCCGATAAGGATAGAAAACAGGTCATTTTGCAAGTTTGCTGGAACCAGGCAGGTACTCAAAGGCAAACGGAGCAGGCAAAAACAAAATATTGGACAAAATTAGAGCAGGGCGAAATGGCCAAAAATATTTATCACGATATATATTTGAAAATTTGCGATAACGATATAACTGACGATATAATTTCTGCGAGACAAAATACAACTTCACAACTTTACTAGCGCAAAAAAAACCCATCCATTTATTTTCACTTAAACAAGCAGCTGTTTTTTATGTGCATTAAAGCTATATAAACATTTAACAGTGCAAATTCAAATTCCTTGCTGAAAGTTTAACCAAAAGCCATTTCCAGTAGAAATGGGCTGACATATCCTGAGCATAACCATGTATAATATCCACTGAAGTTAAAAAGAGGTGCTTTGCAACATTAAACTGCAGTGTGTCAAATAAAAAAGTCAAATACGTATTTCTCGGACCATAAGGTGCATGGGATTATAAGGCACATTAAGCGAAACAAAGCAGTCAGATAAATCAAACTTTATTCAACTCATTCTTCTTGCTTCCTCCACTTCTGTACCATTGATTCATTAATGCTGTATTCTATCACAGCTGCTCTATTCCCATGTTGTTGCAGTATATTAATGACCAGTGTTGGGTAAGTTACTTTAAATTAGTAACTTAGTTACATTACTAGTTACTTCTATCAAAAGTAACTCAGTTACTTCAAGTTACTCGTTACTTTCAGAGTAACTAGTTACTAGGGAAAGTAACTTTGGTTTTACTCAGAATTCTCTTGTTAATGTGTTGCTTCCGTAACTGGATACCCAGCCAGACTGCCAGTCTTCTAGCTTGCTTACTTGCCACAAGTGCACTGTGCCACCTACCAATAGAAAGGAAAAAAAATAATGTGCACACTTCCACGAGAGAAATCCCACGCCTGGACCGTCGTTGACCGCCGCATGATTCTAGCCTGCTTTTTACATCCAACACAAAAACTGCAGTCGTGGTGCTTTCGATTGTACTCAGAACTCGGAAATTCTGCCTTCTGAATAGGAAGATGTAGGTAACACCAGACTGCAGATGAGCTGCTTACAGGGCTGGACTGGGAGAAAAAAAAAAAATCGTCCCGGGGAATTTGACTAGAGACCGGCCCACCATTATAGGAAAAATCATAAAGCCTTTGAATGAAAACAAACGCTGTTGTGACAGTGATGTACACTGTTCTGATGGTATATATGCATTAATCTATCAATCGTTTGTTTTAAGACTCAGATAATTATTTTTTTAAAAGCGAGACATTTTAAATGAGAATAAGAAAGAAAAGTATTTCCTTGTGCCCACCTCTCCCTGTTAATGCCCTACCTGCCCCCCTGGCAACACTTTGCTAGACCCGCCCCTGCACAGTTACCAGCTGTCAGCTAAGTAAAAAAAAGGATCCTGGTGTTATTTGTCTTTCAGAAACAGTTCATAACTTCCCTTCAACTCATTCATGTCACCTAAAAGGTAAACCTGTTTCTCCATCACCTGTTCAGCTCTGATGATTCAGTAAGGACATCTCCTGGTTTCATCTTCATGTTTCCCTCTCACCACATATCCAAACCGACATCATGACCAGCAGCTTTACAGCTGTGGCTCCAGCAAACATCAGCTGATACTAGAAATTAATATTAAATAAATTCTAACAACAGCTGATCAAGCTTATACATGCTGCTGTTGTTTAGCGCGACGCCTGCTGGTTTCCTCTTTCTGGCGCAAAGTAGGCGATAAATAAACAAGAGAGAAAAGCCGATCAGCTGATCATTGATCAGTTTCATGATTGAAGTAGAAACAGGAGAGGGAGGGGGAGAGAATGAGAGGAGAAGAGGCAGCTGTGCAGCGTAAACACAGAATAAATCCAGCTTTGTGTCTTTTTCATTGTAGCTGAAGTCCGGGACAAAATGTTCCTTTTCACCTCAATACGAAACCCGTAATATTTTCTCTGAATACCAGACGATTCTGTTTTTTACGGGACAGTTGGCAACTCTAATAATTAACCTATGAACAAAATAAAGTTCAACATCAGTAACATAGCACCCACCCAGCTGTATAGAAACTCCGTCATGCTAGCTAGCACGCAGTACGAAAAAGTCAGCATAACGGAAATAAACTCCACCTAAACTTGATTTATATGTGACTCAGATACACTGCAGGTCATAACTTCTTACCTGAAGTTCAGTTCACCTGATACTCGGACCGGCGGCTGCTTCGGGTCTCTCCTCTTGGCCCCCTTTTCCTTCATCCACCTGCTGGCTTCCACCACTTGCTAATGTTATTGAATCTGTGGAAGCTCCGCGATAGCCACCACACGAAGTAACGAATAACGAGCCTATTTGAATCCCAGTAACGAGTAACGCGTTCCTGGTTTTGGCATAATAACTAGTTACCGTGCTCGTTACCACAATAATAACGTAGTTACTGTAACGCGTTACTTAATAACGGTTAGTCCCAACACTGTTAATGACTAACCTCGTATTGTGGAGGGATTATCTCAGTTGTTCTCCTGCTGAAGTTTGGTCCGTTTACAGCATCCTGCCATGCGATTGCATTTGTCTCTAACCACCAGGAACCCTCATGTTAACTTTTATCGAGTGGAAAAGTGTTAGCGTTCATCCTCCAGCTTCACTGTTTATGTTATGCTAACATAGCTGTGTCGCTAGCGACCACGTAGCACATCGTTATATACCAGCTAGCCCAACTTCAGTAACTCTACAAACGTCACTGCTGTTTAGTTTTCTGTCTTCATTTATGTTGGAAGTGATAGCAGAGCTGTACGTTTGAATTTTTCAGAAATCTCTCAGTCAGAAAATGCTATATCATGCTTAGGTAACTAGCGAAACGAGGGAGCTAACTTCCGCTAACTTCCTGTTAACTTCTAACGCTGTTAAATGTAATAAATTCTGTTTTCATGGATGCCTGGATGTTAAACTTCATAGTTACACCTGGTAAAGCAGCAATGCTGATCATTTTTATTAAAGATGAAAGAATTTAGACAGTTTTTAACTCTCAGTGATGCCGCAGTGTTCGTTTGACTTTGGGACCTGAATCGGACAGAGTTTAGGACCCAGATTACTCCCAGATTTACGAGCACCTTAGTCCGACAAATACGGCAATAACGACGGCCTGCTTGCATGTTCTACAAAAATGATGTGCTTTGTTGTGTATCTGACAGACAAACACCAAACCAGTGAAGTTGCACCATTTTTAAAAACCAATTCTGGTTCATCCTTTTCACTCAACCATCCGCTTTCCCCCTTCTCATTTCCCGTTGCCGCCGTGCTTTTTCGGCCATGTGCGTATGAAAACAAAGGCACTGCGCATGCGCGTTTTACCCATATTCTATTGTGATATTTCATTTTCTTATCGTTGCCTAACATTGTACCGGTATTACCGTCAACGGTATAATATGGCCCAGCCCTAGACAAAATATTGACAAATTTCACTAAGGAACAGACACTCTGGCAGGGTGCAACTGGTGAACTGGTATATACAGGGTGGGACAGAGTGGGAAAAAAGGGGATGAGGGGGTTGGGAAGTTCAAGGCCATGTTCACTCTGGAAAAACGTGTGCAACATTTTGCTATTGTTGCTGGTTTAAAGGCATGTTTCTACGCAACAGTGTGCAACAGGCTTTGATGAATGTTTTAATTCATTTGGTGGGATTGTCGGAAGCATTACCAAATCACCAGTGATGTCTATCTAAAATCCTCTTTATAATGAATAGGCATTCACAATGGTTGCAGTCAAATACCCAGTTTCTTTGAAGCAGGCTCCTGAGTGAAGAGCCATGGATGAATCAGCGTAGCAGTCGTATTAAGAGTTTATCAAATTCACTAAATGCTGTTTATTACTCCTTAACCACAGGATACACTGGACCATCCTTCATTAAAAAGAACGCCCCACAATTCAAAGCGATGCACTATCACAAAAGCAGTCATACAGCATAACTGACAAGTGACCCAGATAATCATAAAAATTACAATTTTTCTCATCCTATGCCATAATTTGCTCAAATGATGATGAGTTTTGAACTGCAAACATTTAATAAAGCCAACAGTGAACGCTGAACATTACGCTGCTTTATTAAAATCTTCTTATAATGAAGTCGCCTCCTTATGTGAAGCACTTTGTAATGTGCTCTACAAATAAAGATAATAAGCCACATTACTGTGATCAAAGTGAAGGTGGTAGTGTATCTCAGTTTGCATTGGTTATCTCCTCATTTTTGCTGTTTTGACAGCGTTTATTAGAATTAGAAACACTGAAAGCTTTATTAAAGGCAAAAGTTAAAACGGATCATCTCTTTAGCAGGAGGAGGAAATATGACGGGACATTTCTTAATACAACCGTTTGATTACACTGTTGTCACTGGTAAAGTAGAAACACCTGTTCAATTGCTCGTTAATGCAGATGTCTGACCAACCAATCACGTGGCAACAACTTACTTTATTTAGTGGATGTACCCCTGCTGAAGTTCAAACTGAGCATCAGAAGTTTGAATGTCACATAAATGGACTGGGACGAGTATTTCAGATACTGATGATCTACTGGGGTTTTTCTCACATCTGAGGTTTACAGAGAACGGTCCACAGTCACCAGAACGCAATCCAATAGAGCACCTTCGGGATGTGGTGGAAAGGGAAATGGAATCTCTGAGGAATGTTTCCAGCACCTTCTTGAATCTAGGCCACGGAAAACTGAAAAAAGGCAGTTCTGAAGGCAAAAGGAGGTCCAGCCCCAGTACTAAAAATCGTCCATTGAGTGTCTATACAATAGTGAAGTGATACTTTGTACACATTTACATGCACATAAAGAAAAAAAACACTAACAAGGGGCACATGTTAGATAGATAGTTGTTTGTGAATCATCTTTGGGAACATGGCAGATCCAGTTAAACCATAACCAAAAGCACCACAGTGCTTCTTTTCCCCTGACAGATCAGTTCATGTTCATGTCACTCCATGATCTTCTGATATTTTTCATCCAAGTAAAGTTATTAGGAAAAAGACATGTAAGGAATTTTTTTCTTTTTTTTTTCACCAGCCACATTAGTCGGTCACAGACAGTAAATGCTGTATTTTTGCTGTGTTTGATGAAACTTAAAATAAAATATAATGACATTATTGTTTGTCGGTTTTTTGTTTTTAGTAGGGAACTGTAAGAACTTTATATATGTATATATATTTAGTAGTGATGGTATTGCTCATTCCCTTAAAGATAGGTATTGATTTCTGTCTGGTTATTGGGTGGGTATGCTAGAGGTGGGGTGTTGTGTTGTTGCAAAGGATGAGGGAGAATGAGGACACACTGTAGTGCTGTGCAACCAAGGTACAGAGCACCAGGCTCTTAATCCCTAAAATAATCCTGTCGACTGTGGCCAGTGGGACACATCTGAAGCCTTTCAGCTATAATCCACACACACACACACACACATTACACACACATGCCATCTAACATCACAGACGCAGAACACTCTGAAAACTGTCTCATAGTCTTTCTCTCATTACAGTATCACTTTCTCTGAACTGACACAGATGGAGCCTCTGACTGTGGGAGCAGAAATTGCTTAGACTCCTGACGATGCCCCTATTTTGTTGCCACAGCAAAAAGAAACTCTTAACAGCATCACCTTGTCCCATCCAGCTTCGGATTTCCTCTAGGCGCATATGAAGTGGTTTTGTGTCATTGTGCATGTGTGTAAGATCCATAAGAAACAGAGTCAAAGATATCGAGAAGGTGTGAACAAGAAGAAATCTACTCTTTGCGTCTAAATACCAGCAAAACAAGGCTGTAGCTCCTCTTCTCAACTCTAAACGTGTAGAAGATTTCACATGCTGTCAATCTCAATTTGATCAAAAGTCAACACCAGTGTTTCTTCAACAACTAATTCATGTACAGAAAATCGTTCAAAGCTCTACACGAGTAATCCTTGGATTAATTCACATTATTGATCGCCTTTTTCAAGCATTGGCATGAATTTAACTTTGATTTTTTTTTTTTAAATAACAAATGGTGCTTACAAATCAGCTTTTGAATAAAAGCTGAGAATTCTGAGAGGATAGAGTAGCCTTTGCAGAGACATAATGGGAGTGCATTGTCCACCCCAGACAATTCCTCCTTATAAATATGTGAATGTGCTCTATGTAATATATTCACATCAAAACGGTGTTCAGTGCACACGCAAATGCTGATAAATGTCACACTGGAAAAAAAGGCTCGACAAAGCATGATCAAACATTAAACCAGTTTACTGCCCTGCTTTCTGTTAAACAAATAGTATATTGTGTGGGAATCTTTTTCCTAAGGCGAATGTTGCAGTTATTCAATACCACTGTCAGACACGTCTTCTTCCAGCACGCTACTGGACCACAGTCAGTACCACTGAATCTCAAAAATAACATAGCGATGACTGTGTACTACCACAGAACAACAACAATTTTCTTGCATTCAACAACATGAAAAAAGTAACAAACAATTTACAGGAAACCAGCGTCTGACCAAGTTTACTGAACAGCAGTTCTGATTTGAATGTCCAGTCAAAACGATTTTCAATGATCACTTAAGAGCCTGTTCTTCCTTTGTAGCAAACTGAAGCCCGCTGCTGTGCTAGAGACACACTTTCAAATCACATCGCTTATCTTTGTTTGGTGCAAGCAACCTGCATTGCAAAGCAGACTGTTGAACTTTTTGAACAACGTATAGCTCACAGTGTGTTTTTTTTCAGGAAGTCATTTTTCAAATGCTTCAAACGCAGTATGATATGAAGTATTTCTTCAAGAAGAAGGTGAGTTTGTTAATGTATTTGGTGCCAGTGGTCTAACATACCTTGTGAGTTGGATGCAATGTTCTGCCATTACTTACAGAATAAATAGGGTGGTTACTATCACCATAACGTGTTGATCAATCAGACACGCATATATTTTGTGGCTAATAACCAAGGCACGCCCACAGACACGCCCATCTGTAAAAGATACTTTAAACTCATGCAGGCTAGAGTCCAACAAGCCTGACATTTATACCAATATCTAGTCATAAAAATTAGGCACATAAGACATAAACAGATTTCACTAACATATGTGTGTACATACATAAACATACATGTGTATTTTTTGCATAGTTATTTATTGATGACTGAAATTATTTATTTATTTTGAACTTGTTTAAACTGGTTGTTGTCTTTGTGGCGCTCCAACATGCACGTTCCCAAGAAGGAAGAGTTCCCTAAGGTGGACAAACTTAACATTAACACTCCTAACCTGACTGATGCACGTTTCTCCAGTGTCTGCTTTACTTTTTTTTCATTTTCATTCAGTCTGCCAATAAATCTGTCAGGCTTAATCCAACCAAAGATGACAACTTGTCCAACTTGGCAAAGCACCTTCCCAACAATATGCTACCTTTTTTAAAGGAGTCAAAGAGTAACAGGTCAGCAAAAGTGAGTCCACAAGTGTGATTCGTCTTATGACCAGCAAATCTTTCCGTCAGAATCTGACAAGAGAATTAAGAGTAATAGTTTGACTTTTACATGTTTAACTAACCTACCAGTGAGTAAACTATCTTTATATGCCAACTGAATATGCAGACAGTGTTTTAATGGAATTTTCTATTCCTTCATGCTTCATACACAAACAGAAATAAATCTCTAAATAAAGTTCTCCATGTTACTCGACATTTTTTGGACAAAAAAATCCAACTGAATATTAATCCCACTTTATCTCTGCATAGCTTTCCAATTACCCCTCCAAATTCCTATGTGGTAGAAGTGTTACTTGAGTTGATCATTTGGAATTAATCAATGTAAAACAACAGTTACCTTAACTGAAAATGACTGCAATGAAAAAAAAAAGACAAATGATGCTGGAATGATGAAAAAGAATTATAAACATAAAGTCTTAAATATTGCATTTATTTTAAAGCGAGGTGGCTTTCTGCTAAACAAAAGGCAGTGTTTCTGTGGCATATTGCTACGGCAAAACAGACCGTTGTTGTCTAGATTACTGCAATGTGTACTTATATTTCTGGAGAGATAATCACCAGGCTGAGATGGATCAGCAACAGGATCAGCCAGAGAAAGCCAGAGATTGTGGCCACTGGCCAGTCACTCGGTGCATTTCTAATTTGTATAACAAAAAAATCGTGCTCAGTAGAGTGCAGACCTCCATCAAGGATACATATATTAAAAACCTTATTAAACAGGAAGCAATATAACACAATCTAACGTCGCCTGGGGCTGTGTGATACCAGTATCTTGATATGTATTTATTTGTAAACCAATAGTTCCGTATTTATAAAAAGAAAAAATATTTGTATTGTCTTCAATCACTTTTATTTTACTTTATTTTTGGGCAGGTTTAGGCACCGATAAATGAGTCCCTCTTTTCCAACATCAGCTTGCAAACGTTTAAATGTGATAACAAGTGGTCCTTTGCAAGTGTTCTGCCAAGTTGTCAGAAAACAACTTGCAACTTTCTTAAAATCAGAAACAGTGAGAAGAGATGTTCTTAAAAATAAGGCTTTAAACAGGATTTTTAATCTTGTGTTTTCTTCTACACCACATTTGTTGGATCCTGACAAAACGCTCTCTGGGAATCTCATAATGCACAAGTGACCATGGAATATCTTACAAAGAAGCACTCAGTATTTAATTAAGCAGCAACATTTAGTGGTTGTGCAGACCACAAGAACATAGCTCCCATATAGAATCGCGTTGTCCTTCAAAACCACTGACTGGTGGACACTTCCTGGACACTGGACACTTCCTGTGGTTCCAGGTTTTTTTTTTTTGCATTTTTAAAGAAATTTCACAAACGGGAACACTCGGGACATCCCTGAAACTTACTGTAAATGATGTTCACCAAAAAACAAAAACAATGACAGGCATTCACAGGATCAAGTTTCTGGAGTTTCTGATTATTATCAATTATATCAATTGAGAGCCTGTATTTCCTGTCTGGAATTCCACATTCACTATGAATAAGTGGCTGTGTCTCTCCTATAGAAAGAAGGGAGGAGGGATTGCATGCAATAGCGGGGGCCAAGAGAAGAATGCAAATATGGAAAATAAATGCATCGCTGCTGCGTATTAAAGACCCAGAGATCAAACGGAAGCAGTGGGTGGCTGACAAACCCCAGACAAGCTCACTGAAGTTCATAGTATTACACTGTTTGGGCCCTTGGAGCCTTTTAATTATGCGTCATTTAATTTCAAAAATGACATTATATCCGGACAGATAACAGTGCACGAGATCACTCACTGTTGTGTACCATTGCGTGACTGAGGCCATTCATTCGTTTGCCTTTGATTAATCTGTTGAGATATTTATGCAGTGAGAGGACAGACAAAGGTATTTCATCCATTCTCAAACAAAAATTCAGTTTTTCAGCTAGTGGCTTTAGCTATACCTTTATTAATGTCCAAAAAACGAATAACCATGCAAATCCAAGTACAATATTTACCAGTGTTTCCCACACACAGACTTTTTCCTGGGCAGACACCTCCTGCAATCGATTCACACTCTAATTTTGAAAGTTCAATCAAAGCTAACTAGCTTTAGGGCTGCCACGATTAGTTGACTAGTCACGATTACGTCGACTATCAAAATCGTCGACGACTGATTTAATAGTCGACGCCTCGTTTGAAGCATCACAAAAGACGCAGGAATAAGTAGTAGGATTTAAGAGTGTAATAACGGACTGAAACAGAAGATGGCAGCACCTGTATGTACTAGGATGCCAGCTGCCGTTAAACCCCGAAGAAGAAGAAACTGTGTCCCAGAATTCATAGCGCAGCCCAGCTCAGTTTCCAACAATGGCGGCAGCTAGTTAGTTTTAATATTACTCTTATTATTCTTTCTGGGTCACAAAATAAACGATTAAAATATTTTCAGGCGAGAATGTAACTGTATAAACCTCAAATATTTGCTCAGTTTATCAAGACACCACATATTTTCAGAAGCGCTCCGACGTTTTCGGAGACGTCTGTTACCCACTAGCTCGATAGCTAACCGGGGGCAAGGCTCACTAGAGCCCGTGAGAACACCGGACTCCCGCAAATCGTTTTCAAACCCACCGCCGTCTTTCGCTACTCAGGTTAAATATATATAAGTAACTTAGATAACTTCAAAATGTTATTGTTTGGCTTTTTTTTAGTATTTTATTTGTTCCTGAGTAAATCGGTTTGGCTGAGATTATAGTTTTTACGCAGCTGAATAAACGTCAAGCAGACAACTGATTACCAGAAGTGTGAGATGCTCGAGAATATACTCCGGTGTCCCGTTATATTTTAGATAGCAAGGAGCAGACGGCTGAGTTTATTAAACTTCACCGAAACAATCTGCAAATTTCATTAAAATTTAACAAGCTATCATCTTGTCTTTATTTTTAGTTAGCACAGACCTTAAACACTTAAAGCTGTAAACTAATGATAGTTATATAAGAGCAGATGCTGCTGGTGGAATAAGCTGTACGTTTTACGTCCAATGGATGCATGATCTGATTAGTCGACTAATCGCAAAAATAATCGGTGACTAGTCGACTATCAAAATAATCGTTTGTGGCAGCCCTAACTAGCTTGCCACGGTGATTCCCATCTTGTGCTTTCCTACTTACTCCTAAATTATAAAAAAGAATCAGAGACTCTCAAACAGACACAGAAAACATAAGACGAGAGATGCCATCAAAAAGTGTGGCAAGAAACCAGAAAATCTTGGGAGTTTAAGAAGTAAAGACAAAATCAGTGAAAACAGTCAATATACAAGCAGGCCAAATAACAGTACTGTAAAAGTCAAAAGTGAGACTGAAAGCTTGCAATGCTTTTTACCGACTGGTGATCATAAAGAAAATGCCTGACATAAGACAGACGGTTGGTTTTCAGTGCTCTGCCACAGCACACAGGGCATTTATTACTGAGTTTGTCTGTCAAATTACCAGTTTAGGACTCCACTGGGAAGCAAAATTATGTCTTCATTACATTCCTATAGAATGAAAATATGCCACAATGGCTTTATGTATGGGATGTCACGTGTTTGTGATGTCTTAAAGACAAAAAGAAAATCGTTGAAAATGGGTTTTAAGAGGGCTGCCTTTTTCTCCCTCTTAGTAGTTCTGGTGACATTTTCACACATGGATTTCATTTTATAGCATCTGCTTTCCCAAATCTAGCAACCCGTTCTGCGGGGTAGCCTATTTGCTCTGCGTACGTCTGTTGCCTTTTCTGGGCTGGCAGGGACTACCCTAAACAGCTCAGCCGGGACATTTTCCTCCCACAGCCATCTGTGCCCAGGTCCTCCTAATCCCCCACTATTCTGTCAACCTTTGCTGTCTCCCGTCTCACTCAAGTTGTCGTGCTCTAGCTTGTACTACTTCAAACACATACTGATTGTAGTGGACAAACGCATTCTAGTATGACAGGTGAAACTGACAGCTGCAATTAATGGCATAAAAAGTTTAATTTGCTCAGGATTTATCAGCGTGATATTTAGGTTAATTCCCCCCCAAAACATAAAAACATATATAAATATATATATATTGTATATAACCCACTGACTGTTACTTTAATTGCTTTATATTGTTGTGTGTTATTTTATTTTATTCATATATTCGTTTGTTTTTCTTCATTGCACTTTTCTATTTCACTGTATATGCCACTCTCTGCACTCTCAATTGCCCAGATGGGGATAAATAAAGTTATCTGAATCTGAAAAAGATACATCAAAATAAGCAGTCAACCCAAAAATATATGATTAATGCAAAAATACCTTCCTATCCAAACCGACTAATTCTTATTCTGGTGTGCTCCTCTACCTCGTTTGTTTGTGCTTTGAAGTGTGTATGTGCGGCTGTGTGGAAGCTGATTCCTTTCATCCGTATATGCTTAGTTGGGCATTCTGATGTCGAACAGTTTACCCACACCGCTCACCACCCAAGTGACAGGTCAGGGTTGGCGGCGTGCCAGAGAGAGCGGGGAAGTGGAGTCAGTGGGATAGGTCAAGGCTGGATGTGGGGTAAAGCTACTCATTGCCTGTTAGCCTGGGACCACTGGGGCTCAGAGATAGGTTTACAGCGCTCAATAACAGAGCTTACACCCCAAGTTAAATCAAACTAAAAGCAAGTGTGTTTGTGTTATGTCTAGACTGTGTGAAGACTCTTAGGATGAAAAGGAGGCCTATGCATACTGCGTTTTTAAAGGTCACTGCAAATTACTTCTTTAAAATGAGGTCACGCTGAGTCTTTTGAGCAGGCACTTATTGTAAACCCCAAATTTTAAGGTAAGCCTGCATCACGAGTATAGTTAGACTGTTCCTATTGATGTTTCTTCTGTGTTTCTTGTGTTTTTTACAACACTGTGGGTAAAAATCAAGGGATTAGCCATCTTGATTCTGTTTGTTCTGATGGTTAAACATATAAATGTACTAAATATTGCATTTCAGGAAAGGAGAACCTTGAAATTATTACTATTATATTCCTTTAAAGAACTTAGGGCATATTCAGAGCATCCGCCTGGTAAAAGATTGCGTCGTAATTAGTTTTCTTGTGGAGGGAAAAAAGTCCTGCAGTTCAGACAGTTTAAAAATGATGAAAAGGCTGTTTTTGAATGTTCATTTCTCTAGCAGCGACGGGCCACAGTGCAAAGGTACTGACATGGGCAAAATTTGAACTGCTCTTCAAATTCTTTGGTACATTTCTCACACATCCCAGCTTCCTCTGCTGCCTGTGTTGCCTGCTCAACTACACCAATAGCAATGGATGAAACACTCAATTTCTTTTTTTACAGCTCAGATCACATTTTTGCACAAGTTGGCAAGACTTGTGCAAAATGTGAGACAAGTATTATGTTGTATCTGTAGCATGTACACCGATCCAAAAAAAATTAAAGAAACACTATGAAAAGAGCTCAGTTCTCAATGAGGAAAAAATGCTGCTGCATATCTGTACTGACATGGACTGGGTAATGTGTTCGTAATGAAAGGATGCCACATTGTTTGATGGAAATGGAAACTATCAACCTACAAAGGGCTGATTTCAAAGACACCCCGAAAATCAAATTGAAAAAATGATGCTAGACCATTTTCACAAAATTTCATTGCAGCAACTCAGGATGGCACTCGGTAGATTGCATGGCCTCCATGTGCCCATGTGCATGTCTGACAATGTCAGGGCGTTTCTCCTAATGAGATGATGGTGCCCTGGGGGATCTCCTCCCAGGTCTGGACCAGGGCATCAGTGAGATCCTGGACAGTCTGAGGTGCAACCTGGCAGTGTCGGATGGACCAAAACTTAATGTTTCAGAGCTGTTTTATTAGATTTAGGTCAGGAGAACATGGGCACCAGTCAGTAGAATCAATTCCTTTATCCTACAGGAACTGCCAGCATGCTCTCGCCCCATGAGGCCAGGACTCACTGCAAGTCTGACAAAGGCTTTATGGATTTTATCCTGATACCTAATGGCAGTCAGGATGTCGTTGTGTAGCCTTTAGTGGTCTGTGCATCCCTCCATGGATAAACCTCCCCAGACCATCACTGACCAACCACCAAACCAGTCAAGCTGAATGATGTTACAGACATTATAACGTTTTCCCGAGCTTCCTCAGACCCTTTCACAACTGTCACAAGTGCTCAGCATGAGCCTACTCTCGTCTCTGAAGTGCTGCCGTAGTGGACCTGCCACTTCTGCTATTTTATGGCAAATGCCAATTGGGCTCCATGGTGCTGTTAATTTCATTAACCCCCTCTGCTACGTAACTGAGCAGATCAATTTCCCAGAAGTTTGACTAACTTGAAGCTATACTCTATATTAAGTCTATATTGATGCCATTATACTGATGCTATATTTTAAAAAATTCCTTTACTTTTTGAGCAGTGCATATTGATGACAAAATATTTCTTTAGCTTTAAGAAAAAGGGGGGGTTATCATACTTTAAATAATACCATTAGCAAAGAACTACCGAAACTTTGATAATTGCAAGATTTCATTTGTAACTTCATTTAGAGGAACTGAAACATTATTCTACTGATTTACAAAAAAATACAGTAAGCTGAGACAGAAGAAGTCACTTGAATGAATGATGAAACGTCCCACTGAAAACATCCAGATGAACAGAATCAGCTTTTTGGGATACAGAAACTACAGAAATTACATAAGTCATGCAAAACTAAATAAGGATAATCAATGTTATAGATTTGTTTGGAGCCTAACCCTCTTTTTGATGACTCACAGTTTGTAGGAGGCTGGAAAGAAGCCAGGCCCACTAGTCCTTTGGAGCACGATGACCTGACCATCTTACGTTTGGTCTGTTCTCCTTCTACAAAAAGCCTCAACAAGAGGATTTCTGCTTGTTGACAATGCAGAAGCTCACGATGTTCCCATTTTTGAAGAGTGTTACAGAGAACACTCTCTGTGGAAGAATAAACTTCAGAATGAGAGCTGTCATAAAGAGCCATACATGGGCAATATTAGCACCTGATTCTTTTCATCTCAACTTGAAGTCTCACCAAAATAAGCACAGAGGATGAAACTGTATTTTAGATTTTTACATCTGTGTCCTTCATGAGAAAGGTCGGGTCACAATATTCACAAAACAAGCAAAAATCCTTTAATATAATTCTTTGTTTTTGAATTATTTGCACTGTAGACAAATGTAAAGTTTTATATTCTCCAAATCACTTCCCCAGCGGCAAAGAAAGTGATACATTATGAATGATAACGAGATCGCATTTAATCACGAAACAAACTGGCAAACGGTCAATGGGATTCAGAGCATTCCTAGTAATTCTGCAGTGAGGAAAAAATGAAATTGTCTTTTACAGTCCATTTGTGAGCATTAACATTATATTGGATCAGAGTAGGTTGTGCAGTTTTCTAGAAGCTAATGCACACTGATGCTGTTTGCCAAGCCAGCTCTGGCATCTTTACAGGCAGTAACAGCTGAGGTGAAACAGTGTCTGAGCCTTTTTTTAACACAAAGGTAAACATCAACATACTCCACAATCTGAATGCCAAACAGCCTTACTAAGCAAAAGCAAAAGGCTAAAATATCTGCATTAGCAACAGCAACAACAAAAAACTAACGATCATGTCTGGCAGGCGATCGAGTCATTTGTTTTCACTGTTCTCTCCAAATCTGACTTGAATCTTCAGGTCCTTACTCTTGCCATGTGAGGGTGGCTGTGCTGCTGCAAATCTAGCCCGTACTCTGAATGCATTAAAAAAATAAAGATGTGCGTTCTTCAGTTCAATATGACAGAATTCAAATTCACAGTCAGCTATTTACTATATGCCATCACATTACCGGATTCCTCACAGATATTTGTGGACCTATTAGCTAACGCCAGGTGGTGTCGGGTCTTCGGTGTATGCATGTGACTATGCCTAAAAAAATCACTCCGTCATGAACAATGACAATAACAAGTGAGTGTTTTTGTTATTGCCTCCCTGCAGGGCTTTATCCACCTTTTTTGATGTGCTCTGTCCATTGCACAAATGGACAATCCTTCTTTGTCAGAGGACTTTGGAACCCCTGCGCCGTCCGATAGGTGCGACCACATTCATCATCCTGACAAAGGGAAATAAGCAATTGCCACAGCACTTAACTGGTTTCAGTCATCTGCAAATATTGGAATAAATACATCGCGTAGAGGAGAGGTCCCTCTGGGTATAGTCATATTTTACATGCCCTATTTGTGCTTACTTGCTTGCATTAGGGACAGTGCTTTTTCTGTCTGTCTTACAGCAATGCACACAAAGTTCCCAGCTAGTGGGTAAAAGTAATAGGTTGTGCATCACGAGCAGTTTAAACCCCCTGCTTTCACAACAGAACATTAGTAAACACTTTATCCAAGACCCCGTTACTATCACTGTTATAACACGCAGACAAGCGGTGTTTAAAGCAATGCATGAAGTCTTTAGCTTAAGGCTGTTAATTATTTTGACAAAAGGAAGGAAGGACTGTTGCACTGTGTCTAACATTATTATTACTACTGAAAATCATCATTGTGAATATTAAAATGTGAGGTATTCAAACCTTTCTTTGTGTACTTATGAGACATGTAAGCCTGTTTTTATAGAACGAGGTGGCAGAAGGCTGAATGAATACAGAAATTCACTGAATGCTCCTCTGCTTAAAATGCAGAGCCTGTGCATTGGCAGGGACCAAAAAGTCCTTAGTTAAGCTAATCGCCAGTCCATTTGGCAAGGATTATGTTCAGCTTAGGGCTCGTCCCACGAACAAGGTCTCTGATTCATAACAGTGATTTGACTAAGTAATTTTATTGATAGAGCAAATACTCCCTTCATTGCCTTAATCACTGTAAGGTCTTCATAAGAAGTCATTAGTAAAAGTAAAATACTATTACATTAATTACAGATATCAATATGCCTCTCTGGCATGTGTGGGTTCGAGCTTGGGTTGACTTGAGGACACAGACACAGGAAGAAGTCTGAAAAGGACTCTGCAAACCAAGAGCCTGAACATTACTTTCTGACGACAGCCAACAGGGGGCACAACATGGGTTAGAGAGGCACTTATTTACCTCACTTCACCTGGGCTCAGAGCCTGTTGCACTTAACTGACTGAAGTGGTGGTCAGCAGGGTGAAAAACAATCCAATTCCTTCAGGAGTGTCAACGGTGGTATACAGTTTTAAAGAGGCTGTAAAACAATCCAAAGCCCTGGGCGGTGCGTGCAACGTAAGCTAGACCAAACAATTTAAGTTAAATGATGGACGGAAGACAATTTTTGAAGTTAATGCAGTTGGCGAGTAAACAAAAAGAACTCGATGAGGAAGCGAAGAACTTAAAGAGTGAGAGCAATGATGGGAATCTGTGTGCCACATAGGCCAAGAGTCTCTATTCTCTTTTTCCTCCTCAGTGAGATAAAAGCGGCTTTCCTGAAGGGAGATAAAGAGGTAGAAAAGCTTAACTTTGGTTATTCCTGTGGTGTTTTGTTTTACACGTTCGTCTTAACAAATTTATGAAACCACCTGTCATAGAAAATTGTTTAAAACCAAAGACTATTTTGTGATATATTAGGCAAACAAACTGAATTCACAAATTCATCCAAATTTGAGCCGGCACGCTGGACTTCTCTGAGAAGGCAGAAATTAATCAACTAATTAGTAAAACTAATTTTTCTGCTCAGGAATTAAAATAAATAACTGTACTTTGAAATTCTAATCAGAAAATAATAATAATGTGCTTGTTTTATATATGTTGTTTTTTAATAAAATGGCAAATTCACCAATAACAACAACAATTATATATTTATCGTGGAAAATATCATTTTTGATTAAAGAGCTTGCACATGTTGGTGGATTAACCATTACAGAAACATGGAAAAAACACAGTCAAAGTTAAACACCAGAAGTAATATTACCAATTGTTTCAACACCATATAGTCAAGAAATTATGATTTTTTTTTCAGAATTCTGAGAAAAAGGTCAAAATTCTGACTTTAATTTCAGAAGTTTGTTTAATCTCAGAATTCTGAGAAAAAAGGTCAAAATTGTGAGATTAAAGTCAGAATTCAGAATTCTGGAAAAAAAATAAAGTCATGTCCACTTTTTTGGTCCTAATTCTCGTCCGTAGTACGGTGTATCAGATTTAATCAAAAATGGAACTAAATAGTCACATTGTCAAACTACAGAAAGATACAGAAGTACATCTTAAAGATACCTAAAAAAAAAAGAGCAATGAAAGTAAAGTTTTTATTGCCTTGTTTCATAACTACTGTAACAGACCAATTAAAATCTTTCTTAGGTGCCATGAATTGTTTGCAGACAATAGGAAAAAAAGTCACAGGCGGCAAAGCTAAGTTGCACAAATCCATTTTGCATGTGTTCATTGGCTTAACCCAAAGCCTCCCTTGTTATTTCTGTAACTGTTTCCTGTTACCAAATGACCTTGTTAAGCATATTTAGTTCGAGGTAATGAGGGAACTGTTTTGATGAAATTTCTCATATTGTCTGGAAATGTTTACCAGACAGTCCTGAGTGTCTGAATCAAGAAAAAATTGTAATGGCGGCGAGAGGAAAAATACAGTGCAAGTTTTGCATTAGTGACAATGATCTCACATCTCATTAAAATACAAAAAAATACAAAGCACAGCAACACATACATCACAATTTGGTTTCACCCAAGAACCTCCTGATCAATTGCTATTCTTCCCCTTAATCTCACTAATCATAAACGCAGTCAAAAATCCCGCGGAAAATTGCTCCTCTTGCTTACCAACTCCAATCAATTATACAAAGTCATTGAAATGATGACTGAAATGATGCACAGAGGCTATGGCACACAAGCATGTTAACTATCATGATGTTATCTGAAGCCCATTAAGAGCTGGATTTGGGTCTGATTGTTCCCCACCCATGTGCCAGTAGTGAAGGGGAAATGCAGGGGAATGCATGTCTAAGTGAACAGGTTCATTAAGCCAATGTAAATGCTGCACTTTCCAGGACTTTAGCATTGTGGCAACCACAATAATAATGGTAAAAGTGAAACACCCAGCAGAGAATCCATCTCAGCCCTTCCTTGGGCTTTATTATGCCTCATCAGCTCTGGCTGCTCATTACCGGCACTGCACACGCTCAAATGAGCCAATGGCAAATGAGCATATACACAAACACACAATACTGTGCTCTGTGGGGTTTGGGGGAACGGACTGATGACTGTGCACTAGATACAACACAGTCACCTCATAAACCACCAACAACACAACACTAAAGTGATTTTGTGACTGATTCCTTTTCATCATGCTTATGGCTGAGATCACAGCACTGAAGTGTATTGTATGCACCAAATCCAGCACCCCCACAAATCCCACTTCATAGAGTATGTAATTTTAGCTAAGGGTAAAATGGCTGATAAGAAGTAAAGTCAGCTAAGCTCCTAAATTGGATGGTTACAGGAGTGGGGGAATCTAAATAAGATGTATGGGCTGCAGCCTGTAACCTGTTAGAATTTTCCTTATCAGTTTATGAAACACGCAATTAGTTAAAGATGGCTGCAAGGTTTATTGAATAACCCCATTAAAGAGAATGGTGTCAAATAGGAAAGAGCCTAAAGGCAAACGTAATGGGTTTTTTCCACTGACATGCTTTTGATGGGACCCATTTGATGGGAGAGAATGCTTTCCTTGTTCTTAATTTAAGCCCAGGACACCTTGAGATGGGAAGAGAGGGCGAGTTATTCCACAACTAATGAATACATACATAATATAAATGCTAAAACACAAACAAAATCTATTTCATTCGTTAAACATCTCCCAGCAAGTGCATCTTGAGAGTTTACAGACTATCCTGGAATGACTGGAGAAATTAGCACTGTAGCGGAGTGAAAATCAAGGATTACTACAGCATGGAAGAACAAAGCTTTAGGAATGTTTTGCTTCCCCATTTGAGGGGTTTGGTTATGTTGTCAACGGGCTAAGTCCTTGACAACACAGACACAGATGTCTGTGTTGTAAAAGTTTGCAAACTTAAAACTTGGTAAACAAAATGTATGTTAAGATATGTGGCGAGGTATTGAAGTGACTATTAATTTGAGCAGATGATTGCTATACAACAGTGTGATAATACATTACCACAATCATACAGGAATTTCAAAAATGATATCAATATTTCATGATTTCTTACAAATGCTACCAAAAGGGATTTTGCAGGGTGTTCACTGGTGGACAAATTATGCAACATCAACACTCATAACATGGTTAAAGGGTGTTTCTCCCATCTCTACTGTACTTTTAAAATTTTCATTCATTAGCTCCTAAAATTCTGATACTGATACATCAGCAAATACTCTAAAATACATTTGAGGGTTACCTAGGCAACCAGTGCTTTATAGGAGCTCTTTAGGAGCTAAATGCCCACAGAACCAGATATATTCCTGTCAATCAATGTCTGCGCTCTTGATGTAAGCATAAGACATAAAGTTACTGTCAGTATAATTACATGTCTTTCTTTTCTGCTGTAAAAATCCAAGGGAACAGTGACACCGATGACAGAAAGGTGACTTAAGGATTGGTATTTTTTATGGTCTTATAATTTTGTGGCTGTGCAACACAAAGCCAGCAATAAAACACTGAACTGGAGTAAGCTTGCTGTGGGCACATCTGTCTGGCATAGCAGGGCCATCACTTGTAGGAGAGCCTGACAGTGAAAACAATAGAGACTGCTGAATTATGGACAGTAATTTTACTGGCTCATGACATTCAAAGTAGCTGTAGCAGCTCCTCCGGAGGGCGATCAACCAAAAGTGTGATCAGCAGGTTAGTTGGAGAAATTCTAACTTTGCACAATCGTGTAGGGAAAAATAATCATAAAAAGCATATGCTTGGTCTAGAAGTCCACGGGGTATTAAATAAGCAAACTAAGGCAAAAGTACTTTTAGTTTGTTTTTAATACAGGCTACTTCTGAAATGAGAGGAGCCTGATGTTAACTGCTAATATAATTATGTATGTTTGTCATTGTCAGTGCTTCCCCTAAGATGAGGACTTTGGTGGGGGAGGAGCAGATGGGCAGCACGCCATTCTTTGACCACCATGGAAAGAGAAACTATGAGAGGAACTAGCACAACCATAAATTACAGCAAAATTCATTAGCTGCTCTCAAGCTGTACCAAAACAAAACAAGAGCACACTCACCAAGTTAATCAATATCTAGGTTTTGTTAATCTAATATATTTTTTAGTCTATATTTTATCATTTATTTGTTTTATTTATTTATTTATTCCCCTTTTGGCTTTGGAACCACCAACAGATCAATAAAGTACACTGATGTAAAAAGGGAGCCAACCCAAGAAAAAAGATTCATTTTGCCTGTCTTCACTTCAGCAAAGATTGTGTCTTGGTGCTTTTTTGTCACTCAAGTGACTGACTGCTGTGATCATAATGCAGAAACAAATGGATTCTGTAGTCTAAGCAACACTATATGTTCATTTCTGGTAAGGCTAGTTTGGTATTTAAGCCAGCAATCTGTTATCAGCTCCCTGGGGTCTAACGGGAGAGGCTCAACATTTGTCCCAATCAAGCCATGACCAATCTGCTGTTTGACTGTCACAAACACACACGTCTGCCTTTTACAAAACACCTGCAAGAAAAACCCTGCCTTATTTCTCAACATATAAACAAACCTATGCATTCATTTCAATTTGGTTTGTTGCAGCGGGGTCCTGTGGAGTGGTAGAGGAAACTCTGCCCTTGTTGGGGTCACTTTTTTCCAATCAGAGGCTTACTCATACGCATCGCTCTGAATCTGACATTTGACATGATGGATATAGAATATATATGGTGTGTTTCACTAAGCCCACTAGGTTGCCACTCTGTTATAGGCCTAGCAACCATTGACCTTGACAGCAAGACAGGACAGCCCCCATCCTGGAGGCGAGATTCTGATAACCATGTCATCCATCATTGTGGCACTGAACCAAACACACAGGTCAGAAATCTCAAGTTGATAGTGAATTCTCACCTGTACAAAGTGTGCGTTCACACATACAGACACAGACACACCATGAGGAGGGGGAACTAGCAGTACGGTCTTTTAGCCCTTAAAGGGTACGGCAGAACGCTCATTTTTGTCAGCGATTAATGATGTATGGAGCTCTACAGTGTTGTGGGAGACAGGGCCGTCGGTCACCCCCCTCCCCTATCTTACTCACATACACACACAAGTGTGTGATGCTGGCACATGAAAAAATGCACTTCACAGGCCTGCAAACATATTATGCAATCACACATGTGCAAAAAAGAAAGGCAAGAGCTGAAACACTCTTATGCCTCTTCTCACAGAGCTTCCTCCCCCTATCGCTGTCTCTTTTATTTTTTTCCTTGGGCTTTGCAGAAATAGTCAGCGGCTTCGACGTATCACCTCCTGACAGAAAAGACCTCAATTCCCCACCAGTACACACTAACAAGAGAGTGCGAATCCTCCCTTTCAGCATGTAGGTCAGAGCTGCCTTTCATGACTGCTTTTTAAAAGGAGAGCTTATTACCAGTAGATCCAAGCTATACTCTCCTGCAGGCGCTTTGTTCATAACAGCAATATTCTCCTGAATGAGTTTCATACTTTACGGGGGGAGCAAACACAGCAGTGAACTTTGACCTTAAGCCATAAAAATCCTGGATAGCCTTTGTAATACATGTTGTCATGTAATATGCTTTTCTTTAATCAAGGGAAATCTCCATTGGTGCAATAACATTTTACACCCCTCCCAGTGAGGGTGCTAGAGTCATCACAAATGCCATATGGATATTACCATCAACATAATGCTGCTGAGCACAATTTGGGAGTGATGAAATATTGCCTTGATGAAGGGACAAAAACCTAATTAGACACTATTCAGCCAATGTTGATGACTGTTTTATGAAAGATGGCTTTCACACAAACGGCCAGTAGGCCACAGGCCATATCACGTTTGCTAACCTGGACCTGATTTAACAGCCGAAATGACCATTTTGAGCACACAGATATTGAAAGGTTAAATTAAACCATAACCGCAAATGTATTATCATTTTTCTTAATTCTCATTATCACGGCTCTTCGTGTTCCCGCATACCTCCCTGAGGAAAGATTACCTCAAACATTTTCCTCATGGACATTTTCCGCTCTAGTGGAGGGCATGAAATGAACAAAAAGTACTTGTGCTAAGAAATACTTTTAAAGAATTTTATTGTTAAGAGTATGAGGAGACTTTTTAAAAAACACAGGTTCATACATGATAAAACACCTTAAATATTCAGAAGAGATTATTTAAGCTTTCATTAGCTTGTACCGACACTGTCAAGACCATGACAAAGCAGAGAGAAGACTCCCAAATGAGAGGCATTTTGTACTATGATGAACCATCATTATCATTATGCTCTCCGTACAGAGCCAAGTACCCATTTTTGGAAACATTACAAATCTTTGAGCCAGTGTCACATGCATTATGTTACTGTTAAAGCCAACGAGGAGCAGTTGGATGTAGATGACTGACACAAGAGAGAAAGGCAGGCAATCTGAATACTTGATGGGTAGGATATATAAGTATTTGTCGCAGGTTATGAGGCGTGATATTGCATATTGGCAGTGTTTGGTGATGTCACTCAATAACCCCACACACACAATGCATAATCTGCCATTTATCATTTTGAGGACTTTTATAGTGGACTGCACCGATATATCAGTTTTGGTACGTATCATATCCTGTGGTTACCGCCAAAGGCCAATCAGTAAATGAAATGGCATCAGTGGCCGATGGTACAATAAGAAGAATTAGCTATCAGCCAAACTGTAAAAACAAAAAGAAGTAATTTCCCTAATTTGACATCCAGACGTAGGCTTTAATGCACTCAGTGGTGCAGTCTGTTGTCATTCCTGGAACTGGCCAGCCACTGTCACTTTCTCTTCCCCTTCTTTCTCTCTTTGCCAGATAGGGAAAAGGGTTGGAACAAGCCTGGAGCTGGAGTGATGATTGATGACACGCCTCCTCTGGTGCACACTTCCCTGCTGACGCACCCTCACACTGCAACACTTTTCAGCACTAATTGGGCAAACCCTGCAAACTCTACTCTCCCTGTGTGCGGGGTCCGGGTCTAAGCCAACCACCCACTCAAGAGAAGTGTGTGAGCTATACTGCTCTGATTAAGCACCGCTCGCAGCCCCCTTGCATGTCAGTAACACACTCTGGCCCTGTTCACTGTGTAGTGCCAGACAGAAAGAAGGGCACCTGGAGCCATACTATTGACAGAAGATGGGAACATGCATGTTTCCTTAGAGAAACACTCCTTACTCCTTGGAGTACGAGTCAGAGAATGACCTCTGTGCACTTACGGAATATGTTGTGACAGAGGCTCCAAACAATGACAAAGCAATACAATCCAGACATAAACAACCCGATATTCCCCAGCACTGTGTTGCAAGCCGGGCTGCTATCTGGGGCTTGCATTGTTTGTTTCTCCTGACTTCGTCGAGGGCGACTTGCATGAGCTATGATATGTGTGTAAAGCCTCTACGAAGATGGATATTAAGTGAAACAATTTAGATTAAGTGCCTCGCTCAAGGTCCGTGTTTAAACTGACAACCTCGCGATCATTAATTCATTTAGGGCTCACAGGGTTACAGGAGAGCAAACATAAGGTCGTTGTCCTTTTAAACTGTTTGCTAAACAGCACGGCATGCTCAGATCATGAATTCATCCACAGCGTTCTGTAATGCAGGACCAGGCAATTACTAAGCTTGCTAACCATATGGCTGGAAAGACAATAACAGTGTGCTGTATGTTCACTGGTTCTCAATGAAGGACAAAGGTTCAGCTTATGGGTTCAGAAATTGTTGCTGTTCACTGAGGCACGGCTGATCTGTGCAACTGGTAAGCAGAGGGGGTATTATGTAAAATGAAAAAGAAAATACAGGATATGCTTCTAAATCTGATTATGACATTGAAACAAGTAGAAGGAACTATTACTGTCATTTTGCTCTCCACAAACTCAATCTCTCGCCTGCTTTATCAGCAGAATCTTTTTTTAAAGCCTCTTACGGTTCATTTTCTCTCTTGCCCTTTATTTTCTCTCGTTATTCTTCTCCCTTTATGTTCTGATTTTATCCCTACGTAATTGTTAATGTTTAAGTGTCTCTGGGCCCCGAGACTGTATAATTAGGACATGTCACTTCCTCAGTGGAAGAGTAAACCAGCAGAGGCTTCAGTGTGTCACGTCCAAGAGGAAAATCACAGGAATTTCGATCGAAGAGGAGGTGCACATAATGTGTACAGAAGCCTTTGAATTCACTTTCTGGTTGGCTCTCAGCTAGGCTTAAGCAGGCACTTCTGAAGACAAACCCAGAACGTTATAGGTAGCTGCTTTGCCTCACAAAGAGTTGCTAGCTCGTTAGCTGTTTCTAAACCCCTTTATCTAAGTTTACAGTGTGAATTCTTCTTATTCTGTTTTTAATCTCTACAAAGGAATGTCTGCATGAATTATTCATTTCAGTTGTATACAGTATCTTCCCATTATTAACGCAGAGTTAAAAAATACATCAGTGGTCTGAGTCATTTAGCTGGCAAAACAGCCTTTAAGTTGACATATAAGACGTCTGTGTTGCAGGTGATGATGGAAAAAAGAAATCTGAGGAACAGGGGACACTGGCTAGTGTTAATAAGAAGTGTACCAAACTTTCACTCGCAGCAAAGCTTCTTTTGTTTTCAGATGGAAAACAGTGAAATGCCACCTTGTGCTATTCCTTATAACTTATTCACTGCATCAAAAATGCAGCTACACCATAAAAAACATAGCAGTGTATAGCACCATATAAGCAAGTCAGTTACAGCATTCAGTATTCATTTTTGGCTCACGCTCACAAACACACACACACACACACACATGTATATGCATGCTCACATACTAACAGATACTATTTCTAGGTGACTGAGAGCTGTTTACTGGGACTGTTACCCAATGCTTTTCATATTTCAGGGAAAGCTTTCACATTATTTGGCCATTGCCATGGCAGCTGGAAAACCCAATCTCATGCTGCACGTCAATAATGAGTTCCAAAATTGCCGACAAACACATCCTGTCAAACAGTATTATGTGTCGAGTATTGGGCTTAGGGCAACAGCAAGAGATCAGTAATTGTGCAGACATGCCTCGATCTTTAACTAAGAAAACTACAGCGATATAAAGCCTTTTAAAAATGTCTGCAGGATTGAGAAGTATTCTTATAAATACTTCTAAATTGATACACACACGCAAAAAGCATTCAAGCGTTTCCTAGTTATATGTTACCTAGACAAAACCTCACCACTTTCCTTGAACAGATGAAGAACAATGCTTACTGACAGGTCCCTGTCATATAACACTCAACAATATCAGATTCCTGTTTGTGTCTTAAATAAACCTTTCACGACACAAATCTATTACTGTGCTAAAGTATTCCATTTGGCAGTCTAATTTCAATACACCTGTCAACACAATTACTCTGAGCAGAAAGCTGCCTGGTTCGGTGGACAACACAATCATATCTCCTCTTTCCAAATTACTCTTACCTGGTCTTATATTCTCTGGCCATTTTATTCGTTACTCTTGCTAGTACTGAGACCCATTAGAAGACAGGTACACTTTGATCGCCATGGGTGCGTGAACATTATGGCACTTATTGATCCTCCGATGGTACTGAGGGGCTAAAAGCATGGCAAAAAAAAAAAAGAAATGACCAGCAGCCTGAATTGTTGACACAAGGCAGGATTGATCCAGTTCTTATGCTCTTTGTAGAATTCTGAGTCTAGTGTCTGGAAGCTGCAGCAAAGACATGCGCGTCATCAGACCGGGCAGCATTTTTCCATTCTTCCACTGTCTAATTCTGGTGACCCTGTGCTCAATGTAGCCTCAGTTTCCTGTTCTTAACTGACAGAAGTGGCACTTAGTACGGTTTCCTGCTGCTCTTGCCCATCTGCTTCAACGTCTGAGATGTTATGCATTCACAGATTCTCCTTCACATACTTTGGTTGTAATGAATTAGTTTTTTGTGCTCCTGCATTTCTAGCTATTGAAACCAGTCTGGTCATTTCCTCTTGCCTCTTCAATCAACAAGACAATTTCACCCAGAGAACTGCAGCTCACTGGATGCTTTTTTTCTTCTTTTTTTCCCTTAAATTTCTTAGAGACAGTTGTATGAAAATCACAGTTTCTAAAAAAAAAACTTCTACAAGCCCGTCTCCTGCCTATGACCGTGCATCAAAGTAATATGAGATACATTTCCCTTACTCTGAAAGCAGGTGATCAATCAAAACTCAGCTCATAATTAAGAAGAGATGTTTAGCGATGTGTATAACAGAAACCATAGAATGATCATGGAAATTGCTAACTTGTAGCTATGACAGGCAAAACTGCCATTTGTGACTTGAAGTAGGGGGCTATAGCTTAAACTACCCTCAACTTTGAGGCGAGTGATTAAAGCAACTACCGGTACTAATTAAAAAGAAGACTGCCATATAATAGTTTAGGAAGAGGTTTACTATCAACCAAATATTAACAAATAAACAAGAAAACAACAGGAGCTTAGAGCTGCAGCCACACTGGTTGCATATTCCTTTGGAACTAGTGGCTAGCTGACATTCCAGGCTCTACCTGCTGGCATAGCCCTCTAATGCATTAATTAAAAGGGCATATGTCAATCGCCTACATCCTGCATTCTCATTGTTAGTTGTCTCAAGGTTAAGACAAGTTTATTTCAAGACCTGAACACTTCACATTGCCATCTTTTTTTTCTAGTAGTCTACTAAAGTGTCCAAATATCAGTGACTTTCTATGATCTCTGGTCATACACAGCTAAAGAGTCTTCTCAGTGACTAACATTTTGTTGACTAGTGAGGGACAGGTCTAGTAAATACTTCAAGTTCTGGCATAACCTTCTCACAGACCTTCAAATTTAATTCATTCAGAATAAGTATTCTTGTCATGTGCAGGACAAGCAAAGAAGCCTTGGTTTCCCTTCACTGTAAACACTTCTAATTCTAGTGCTTCTTTCTGATCTGTAATCCACAACCTGAAAGTATTTCCTCATCACAAGAATGTATAATGTGCTCCACTCCTACAGTTCATACAATCAAATCAAACACTGCTGCTTCCTCAAGGTGAGTGATTTTTGTTCCCAAGAAAGAAATACCCAGTGTGCACCATGGAGTTAAAACCATAAAACTCAGTAGCAGCCACAAAAAGACATAGTCGTCTTTGAATGACCACGTTGTCTTGTCAGGAAAAATATGAAAAGTCCCGAGATCTTGAGTTAAAGGCCAGGGTTTTTACATTTGTTTTTGGTTCTTGAAGACGCTTCTTCAGTTTCCTGAAGTGTCTCAGATAAGAAACTAAAAAAGAGGTCCCACCTTCAACTAAAGCATTCAAGACAAGCCGTGACTTGGATGGCTGAAAACATACAGACATGGAAAATTTGATGTTTATGGAGTGATTGACATATATAATATGCAAAAGCTGTAAAGCATTCTGAAACTGATACATCATTTTCAGGAATGCTGCAGTTTCAAGAACCACCTTCCACCCCTGCACATTTGTGCGTGTGGTAACCTGGCATCAGCATTAACACAACATAATAAAGCATCTGGCTCGGATATTCCCCTAAGTGAGCCGCTATAGTCATTCAGCACAGCACCTGTTTCCACATGTAGCCGTGCCTGTAATGGTAGATATGGAACATGACAGCGAGAGCAAACCTCACAGACGCTGCACTGCAGATTTTTTTTTCTTTTGAACTTGTTGAATGGCCCTGAGGTGGCAATGAAAACAAAGATGACAGGATTATCCTCTCCAGGCTCTGCAAAGACTACCCATTAGTTATTGCTATGGCAAAAACAAGGGTGGATATTCTGAAATGAAAGTGACACTCAAGCAGTGCAGAGAAGAAGGCAGCGGGAGTATTGTGTTGAAATCAAAGACAGTGCCTGGATTGAGGTTTGCGGCAGAAAGACATGGCCCACACACTTCCAAGGAAGACAACTGGTTGTTTAAGAGATTGCAGAATGAAGTGCTGAAGCTGGAAACTGATAGCATGCCTCAGGGAAGCTCTATTGTTGCATATGGCTGTTTCTCACAAAATACAGTAAGATGAATCAGTGTGCATGTTAAACCCAACAATTGGCATTCACATTCTAACATGGTAGAGGCATGGTAGCTACATATGCTGTATTATCTACAAAAGCATTGCATTCATAGCTAGTAGGACTGGATGCTAATTAGCTCTGAGCTGTAATCCTCCTTTTCATAAACGGGGCATAATGCAGAGGAAAAACAAAGCTTCGCTTCTCTAAAGAGAACCTTTGAGGTTAATTCCAAGCCCTGCTAGAAAACTTGCATGTAAGTTTTGATGCCATTAAATGGAATAGTTGAACTGTTTCCTGAGAGAAATGCTTTTCTTTCCTGATCCAGAAGCTTCTGAATTAGCAGCATGGCTTTAAGTGAGCCCTTACCCTGTGTGTTTAAGAGCAACATAGAGCTTTATGTTGTTAGGAAAAGGCACTAAACTATATATGACTGATATGCTGCAATTCACCAAGGAAATGACAGAATTACAAAAAGCACAAGTGATATAAAGATAACAGTATAACTGTTAAATTATTTCTGTAACCCAAGCACCCATGCATCAATCAGGTAGCAGCTGTAAACTGCATTTGGGTAAACTGAATGGATTTTCACCTACAGCAGATATCAATAAAATAGTACAAGTGTGTTGTTCCCAGTGGAAAAGATACTATTTCATTTGTGCATCTTGATTGTTGTGGTCAAATGTAATGAGCTTGTCTGAAAACCACCAAGATTTACCTCAAAGGGGAAAACTGGTAACTCAAGTAATTAATAACTGAGCACACTGAGCTGACTGCTGCATATCACGTGGAATACAGCAAACCTCAATATCACCGATCAGTAATTACAGAACAATCTAAACGTGACGCTGACAACAGTAGACAGCTCATTTATTACTCGATCGTAACTGATCACGACTACATTTGCTTGCTTACCTTTCAACGCCATTTAGTAGCAGGAGAGAAATATGAGTAGAGAAAAGCCACAGAGAGTTAAAGAAAGATACAAAGACAGAGGAGTGTAGAGAAATCAAAGTCCCACTATGAATAGCGAAAAGCTCTCCCGAGTCTAAAATTAGAACGCTAATGAGTGGCAGCCTCATAGATCAATTGATGAATTTGCTATTTTACAGTGACACAGACTGGAGCTGCCAACGCGTGGTTACAGCAAAGCTTGACAACTATTTAATATCATCTCTATACTTAGTTTAAAAGCAACGTACGTATACCAGACTTGAACATGCATAGCCGAGACTAAAAACGCCTTCTATAACGGCTCGTCACACTAGATTCTGATCACATATTATTAAAACTATGTAGGTCAGGGGGCTTTTTGAATAAACCAGCACTAACCGTTTCACTCATCATGGCAGCGTGCTGTGTTCCCATAATAAGTCAAGGGCTAGTGGGAATGTTATAAATTCCACTTGAGCAACATCCAATTTTTTTCGCTTTAATTGGATTACTCTACAGTAGGAAACAATTTCTACCATCTGTGTAAAACAGCAAAGAGTTAATAAACTGTCGTGAATCTACAATTAGTAACCAAAGGGGGCATTTGTCACGGTTGCCTTTTATCAACCATAAAATTAAAGCTTTGCAGCAAAATACGCCTCAATATGTCTTCAGTACAGTGGCATTGTAGAGAATATTAGGCTTACATTCATAGTGCCTAAAGTCTGGACAATTTTAATGAATCAGTCTTACAAATGGTTTTTTATTATTCTCAGCATGACACTTCTGTTACCTTAACTCCTGACCCCTCTGGAAACAATAGGTAGCACAATTCTCAGTGATATTGATTTGCTCCACTGCTTCTTTCTCCACTTACTAATAATTACTAATGCAGGCTCTCCAATTACTCGGCTCCAACAAACATTTACAGCAGCCTGAAATCCACACACTCATTATGCAGATGACAAAAAGAGAGCGAGAGCGAGAGAGAGAAAAGCACAAAAACCATAACCTTCTCAGAACAAGTCCAATTAAAATTCTTTAGCCATGCCAACATAGACCCAAATGAATTATGACAATACATACCTCTTTTAGCTGCCGGGCTTTTTCTAACCAATTGTGAAAGGCCAGCCATTGTGAACATAACATTTAGATAACAGAAGTGCTAAAATAGAGATCACTGTCGATACTTTTTGTTTTTTCCCAAGATTCATCCAACCTATGCCTCCAGGGGGCAAAACCAAAGAATAAATATGAATCAAAAAGTGATTTATATGTACTAGTTTCATTGCCTTAAGGCAAGGTTTGTATGTTTTTGTCTTTTTTGTTAAGCACTTTAAGTTTACATGTAATGAAATGCACTATATAAATGTTGTTGTCTTTTTTTGTTATCCCATCTTAGGCCTCGGTTATATAGGCCCAGAGACCTGTTGGCAACCATCTGACAGCTACCGTCATGAGAAAAACCTGTATTTGTCTGCATTAGGTTGCTGGCAGTCACTGTGACATTGATTGCTAATGTCTCATGTCTCTAATGGTGCACCAAAAACCAGGTTGTGGTGGTTGTCAGTAGATTGCGCAGAAGACAACACCTTGTCTGCAAACACTCACAAACTGCTCATCTAGTGAAGATGTGAATCTCTATTTAAAGTTCAGAGAGTAAATGGTGAGTGTCTGCAGATAAGTCAGCGTCTTTCACTCAATCTGGTAGTGATCAAAGCAATCACAAGGATTTGTTGGGGAATATACATTTTCCCTAGTAACCGAATTGCAAGAGGGCTGCCGACCAGTCTCGAAGACTTTGTGACTGAGGTCTTAGTGCAAGTCTCTTTTGCATAGCAATGTCCTTTTTCATAAATAAACTTGTCCCGCGAGTCTTTATATTCCTCTCACACATCAGACATTTCTCACTTCCAGAAATACTATTTTTAGTCGAGGGGAGAGACGAGCAGATAGGAATATGGTAATCCCCTGACCCCCTTTTCCACTCCATCAAAAAGCAGTCAAGCAAAGGAAATCACTTTTTTTTCTTCTCACTCATCATTTCATGATCGTTGAAAACAAATGCAATTTGTTTGAGTCGTCAAATACAGTATATGTGACTCATTAGATATGCTGATATTTATAGAGTTGAAGCAACTACGTCATGCCAAAAGTAATCCTAAAGTAATCCAACCTAAATACCGCACCCGTTCTAAAAGCTCAATTTACAGCGATGCTCTGCTGCACAGGGATTAATTGAAAGGTGATCTGAGGTCACACCTAACGTGTTCAACCTACTGCAGAAAAGCTGCAAGCCATCCTTACAATTTCTGAAATCACAGTTCACTAGAAAGAAAATTCATGCTCCATTTGATAGTGATGTGTAAATCCAAGATACAACAACGCCAAATGCTCATTAAAGGACAACAAGATGCCCTCTACAAGACGCTGAAGTCCCACTGGACTGTGTTAATTCACTCAGCAACACTACTGACATATCCATGTGTCAACACTTCTGATTTATTTTTCCCTGAGGACCTAACTAATGTTTACCTGCCTCATGTCATCAACTACATTATCCTATGGGAGAGTCCTCTCACGGTGGTGATTCACATTCACTGTTCGTTATGAATAAGTTTAAAACAACAGAGACAGAATGCCTTAGTAAGGTAAATTTAGCTCAAAGAGGTCACGGGTTCACCTTCTGACACAGGCCACAAAGCTGCAGAGATTTACATTCAGGAAAGACCAGAAGCCAAGTGCACCTTCCATACAAATGCACTCTTTTTCCAGTGCATCACTCAGGCTTCAAACCCTGATGTCAGCGAGTTTTGACTATAACCTGCTGACATGAGAGGCATACCAAGACTTGCTGGTATACAGCTCAACTGAGGAGGCACAGATGAGATTACGCAATGTTGTCAGAGAAGCACAACTAATTATCATGAAACACAAGGAGATGCTAACTGATTGATTAAGGATTTTAATTGAAGGGGCTCTGAGGAATCGTTCCTCTCTGTGATGAAAGGCTGGGAAGTGTTGGCATATGATTTAGAGCAGAAAAGGCTGCACAGTATTCAACAAAGAGCTGGGAAAAACAAATCTACTCTGCAATAGCTGTCAGATGGGAGTAGCTTAATCTTGTACACAAACAAAAATATTATGTATCTATAAAAACATGCACAAAAATAGCATCATTTTTGATACAGGCTACTGGAAATCAGTGAACACACTGAACATATGTGCAAGCGGCCCGTAAAAACACCCAGCACTTAATTTGAAATATTCACAATCATGCTCAAAATCTCCATCTTGATGATACTGTAAGAATGAATGCTGAAGCTTCTAGATGAAGATGAACTCATCCTCTAAAAGCAAACGTAGCCAATCAAAGAATTACGAGGAATATAAAAACGTATCAATATAGGTATCGATATTTGGAGAGTTGACTGAGCTGAAACTTTTTTCATGAGATTCGTGTCTTTTAGTATTTAAAACAAATGGCATCTCAAGTTTATTCATGTATCAATCTTTATTACACATACAGTAAAAAAGCAGAAGCTCTCAAAACAGGACCTGAAAAATTAATCAGGCTCTAGCAATCAAGAAGAAACAGAAATAAAAGGCTAAGGTATGCCAAAATACACAAGAACTGGACTGAAAATCAATAGCTCTTAAGGAGTGATGAATACAAATGTAAAGTTTTTGGTTCAAATCATTCCTAATGTTTACGGAGGAGGTTGGGAGAGAGGTACAACAGTGTCTAGAGCCATTGTAAAACAAGATGGAGGCTCTGTTATGGTTTGGGGCTGCACGTTGTTGGGGACCACGTCAAAATTGTAGGTATTATCAATACAGTCCGATTTTTAGCCACCATGCAACACCATTTAGAAAGTGTCTGATTGAGACGGGCTTCATTTCCCAGCGTGATAATGGTCCCAAAATACACTGTCAGTCATGGATTGGTCAATTCACAGTCCAGACCTCAACATTATTGAAGCAGTGTGGGATCGTCTTGACAGAGAACAGAACAAAAGAAGAGCTTTGAATATCATTCAAGAAACCTGGAGACCTATTCCTGACTACTTAAAGAAAAGACAAGAAAACTTCTCTATGAGAGTTCAGGCTATGTTAAAGAATAAATGCGGTCATATCAAATATTGACCTTCAAACTTGTTAGAATTGGGCAAACTTTCCATTTCTATTTGCACATAAATCACTTTCCTTACAAAAAACAAAGAAATTAAGGGTAGCTGAAGACTTTTACAGTAACGCACTGTAAGCACCACACCAAATTAAAAAATATTTCATGCAAACTTATGTTTACACAACCTCAGCCACTGAGGGGAAAAAGTCAGCACCCTTGGCATGCACTTCAGGAAAACTCAGTTTCATGTAACTTCTTCTTAAAATTGCCCAAAAGATAACCTGTTATTGCTTCTCCACTCTGTCTGTCAAGTTTAATTTTCAGTCTTATAGCTTTCTCACATCACAAAAATGCTCCTCTGAGATTTTCTGTAGAATTATTGCAATTATGTGGATGCTCTGAGCTTGGAATGGGTAAAAGCTCAATTTTTCCACCCCAAATCATTTTCACTATCCCATATAATTGTAGTGATTATACGAGTATTAGAAAGATGCTTTAAAACCTAGCATAGCATCTATTTCCCTCGAAGGATTTACCTTGAGAAAGCATTTCCATTTAGACTTTAATTCACTGGGGCACTCAATCTCTTTAGTGCTAATTGAAATATATTAGAAATAGAAATGCTTAATTTTTATGAAGTACAATGGATTGACTTGCCTGACAAATGATAGGCACAAATGTAATCCATTTAGAAATTGTTTATAGTGTATAAATTTGGTTTATTCAATGCATTTTAGCCCCAGTGCATAGTTGCAGCATGAAGTTACAAATCATGCCATGAAAAAAGCTCTGGCATCCTGGAATGTGTTCAGCAGGAAGCCAAAAGTAAGAGCTTTTCCTACCATCCAGCATTAAACTGGATTTCCCTAAAGAAATGAGGGAGCATCATGTCATGCGTCTGACTAGCTAACCTCGGTCAAGCTGTAAACTTCAAAAAGCTCTTTGTATATCTCATGAATAAACTTCTTAAATATCAACTGGTATTGCTCAACAACAAAAAATGTGCACATAATAAACAAATTAGTCTCAGAACTGTTTGCTATGACAATCATTGACATTAGAAAATGTTGTTCTAGACAACATTTATTTCCATGGATGCTTCAGGACTTTTCATCTTGAACAAGTCCTTCCAGCAATGGGCTGAGTGACTGTTTAAAACAAGACATAACAGACTCTGAGTTTCGAGTGGCTGCTTTGGATGAGGTTAACTGGAGGTCTTAAAGGAGGCAGCTGCTAGGAAAGCTTTCTTAACAACTGCTCTAGCGTGTCACCTTGTTGGCTGGTTTCCATCTGCACTCAAACACATCTGTTACAAATGGATGCCAGAGTGATGATGAATACTTTAGTAAAGCCAGCCTCCCTTGGGCAACGGGAGATACACCTAAATGTTAGCAATACACCTGCTTTCTGACATAAGACAGCGAGCCTCCAAGCCTTAATAATGTGTGTTTATGGGGTTTTTCGTGGCTCAAAATGGACCTTTGGGGTTTGACTACACAGGTAAGCACAACTGGTCCACAAACTGCACAGAGGTCCATATTACTTTATTTAACAGATGTATTTCTGTACAATTGTGAAAATCATATTTCCTGTGGTTTTCCTGTTTTGTATTTACAGATCAGTACTTAATTATTATTATCGCATCCTATACAAATTTGCTGTTAAACAGAGCGAGGAATTTGTAACCTAGCTTTTCCAAACATCAAACTCTTTTTTTGCTTGTTTACATTATTTTACTTTAAACACACAAAAAAGCCTAACACTACCAGGGTAAAATTATTAGCCACCCTTATGCTAATAGTAAATTGTGTATCTTTTCTCTGGGTAACAGCCTTCAGTCATTTGCTGTAGCTTTCAGCAAGTCTCACACACGTCTCCTGGTCAAACGCAGCCTATTTTTCTTGGGCAAATCTCTCAAGCTCCTCTAGATATGATGGTCTTCTGGCATGGACTTTGGTCTTCAGTTCACCCTAGGGCTGGGCGATATGACCCAAAATTCATATCTCGATATTTTTTAGCTGGGTGGCGATATAAGATATATATCTCGATATTTTTTTAAAGCCATAAGTTAAGAACAAAAAGATTGTTCTTAGTCACACTGTGTCCCAGATGTCACACAGGCATTTTTATTTACATACAGCATAGATTTACATGAAGAAATTACTCAAAAATAAATTATCAGCATTTATTAAATAATCATGCTCCATAAATAAAAGAAAACAATGTTGTTTTTGTGCATAACAAAAAGCTCATAATTGTGCAGTCAAAATGTAAACTAACAGACGCTGAGCATAATAACAAAGACAGATTTCACAGCTGCTCTGTTCCCAACTTCTACTGCGTGACTGACAGCCTTGAGTTTGAAATCCTCTTTGTAACCATGTCTCTTAACAGGTGCCATTTATGGCCCTTATACACACACAATACGGTAATATTACGTTGAAGCACAGTACGTATCACTCCGCGAGGCTCCAGACTACGGTAGCCGTAATGCTCCGGAGCTTGGTAAGCTACGGAGCTTCATCAAGCGCTGCAGCTCCGTAGCTTACCAAAGTCGTACTAAAACATTTTTTGACAGATTGCTGAGCGCCGTGTACCACATAAAATCGGTTCGCGGTCAGTAAGCACAACCAGAATTCATACATAAGGCGCGCTGTCAACTTTTGAGAAAATGAAAGGATTTTAGGCCGTGCAGCCCCTGTGGGCTGCATGTCGTTAGCGTGGTTAGCTCATTAGCGCGGTTAGCTCGCTAACACGTTGACGCCGTCCAGCCCCACAACTCGCTAACGGAGATTTGCCGTGTCCATCTTATCGCTGCCTGCAGGTGAAGCTATGGGGGAGGAGGGGGAGTTGTGTTCAGTGAAGGAGAGGCGAGGCCGAGTAACGTTGCGTAGAGACAAAAGTGGACGAAAGAGAGGCAAACTTGTGGCTCCACAAGTATAATTATAACGTAACATAGACTATATCGATATTAAGGATATTGTCACATCTTATATCTCGTATGAAAAGATATCGATATTTTTTAAAAACTCGATATATCGCCCAGCCCTACTGTAGGGCTCTCTTTGAATTTCTTGATGACACTTTTCACTCCAGTTTTTGACACTTGGAACGCTGTGACAACTTTGTAAATCCATTTCCTGCTTTGTGAGCATCAGTAATTCTTTTTCTCAAGTCTAAACTGATCATGTTCAGGGCTCGCAAAATTTCAAAATCCCTGGTAGCCCTTCGGGCAGGGACTCTTCAGTTTTTGGTAGCCCAAAATAAATTTAAGTAGCCCGAATAAAAAAGAGAGCAATTTTTTGATTGATGTTTTGTTTCCGTTACAATATTATACTTTAATGTATAATATTGTAACGGAAACAAAACATTAATCAAAAAATTGTTTAAACACAAATTACAACATTGTATAAAAATTACAATCATCAACTCAAATACTTGGTTCTAATTGAACAGAAATTTCTATGAACTTGTAAGAACTGTGTAGGACATGAATCAGTCTGTGTCAGATCCTGAATTTGAAATTTCCACTGAAGTCACGGGAAAGAGGCAAGTGGAACCAAGATCGAGGCCATTTGCTTTTTGAAGTTTGCAAAGACTGCTAAATTGTGCCAGTGGTAGTTCACTCTTTGCAACATAGTACGCCGTTTTAAACTGATTTTCAGGTTTATTTTTAGTATGTTATTTGCAATTGGTGTTTGTTCTGGGAAAGATATTGCAGACTGAGCAATAATGCATTTCTTGCATTTCTCATGGGTTCTAATGGGGGCCTTTCTTAAAATGACTGGTCCCAGTAACAAAGGCGCTTGTCGACTCAGAAATCGAGGGAAAAGCAACAACACACCCGGCAGAACATTATGTTATTTACACGGGTGCACATAAGTGGTCCGCATGTGCGCATTTGCTGTCAAAATAAAAGACGCGCACCAGATAAGAAGTTGCAACGCGCGTTTGCGTCCATATAAAAGGCACTGTTTTTGTCCGCTAGAGTGGGATTTTCACGGCACATTCTGCACCACATCACTGTGCGTTCATCATTTGTTTGAAGCCAGCTCACCTCCTGCAAACACTTTCCCGAGAATACGTGCTTCTTTTGTGGTTCGGAGTCCTTCTGACATTTCTTTGGATGTGGAGGAAAACCAAAGTAATTGCTTAAAGGAGCTTCTTCGACATCTTTAAGAGTTCTAAACAAATGTCTGTCCTCCTCCAGAAAATCTTATGTACGCAAACACGCGCTGCAACTTCTTATCTTGTGCGCGTTTTTTTATTTTGACAGCGAATGCGCACCTGCGGACCACTTATGTGCAGCCCTGGTTATTTAGCTCATCATATCGCAGCCACAGAAATTCTTTTGTCCATGAAACCATAAAGCTGCACTTTCTTTTTGCCTTATAGTCTGATTTGTCATAACTTTTCCGTTTTGTGGTAAGCTTTTCTTTGGCTGTCACTTCTTCACCCTGACCTGTCTTATTTGGCTCAGCAGAACTAACATATATATCCTGCTGCTTTTACACACGGACTCACATAAGCTCAGCGATTCTCTGCGCGATCAACCTCTCACATGTTTAAGCTGCGGGAGATTTCACTTGTCATGTTTGCATAGTAAGCTAACGATTGATAAGACGATGTCAGAGGAATTGGTGCGCAAATTATCATCACTCACCAATCAGTGCTGTCGCTCTCTATACACAGTTCCCGCGATTGCAAAGTGAAAGCAAAAAACAAGCGCAAATTCAAACACGATTTCAATATGTCACATATTGACAGTGGCTCACCGATGCCAATGACATAATTACCCAGCTACATTTCCGAAAGAATGCAAAAGCATTGAAATATATTTTCCTATGATAGCCCGACGGGCAGGGCAGAGACAGATTTTGGTAGCCCGACTGGAAAAATCGCTAGCCCCGGGACGTCGGGCTAGCGATTTTGCGAGCCCTGAATGTTTATTTGTGGCATGATATTTTCTCAAGTGAGGCGCAAACTGCTACTGAAGTGTTTATACTGTGTGTAAATTGTAAAATCAAGTTAAAACTCAGGGTTGTCTTCCAAACTTTGGGCATTACAAAGTTAAAGCACATCATTGAACAACAGTTGTTAAAGCTGGTAATACTAATTCTGCTTGAGTGAAAATAGAAATAATTATGTTATGTATGTTTGAAAAATCCTGTGCTCTGTTAAAAAAAACAGTTGAGAAAATTTTGACAAAAACTTTAAATTTAATTGGAGGTTAATAACGTTGTCTTCGTCTGTAGGGATGGCTTCATTTGGTAGCAACTCTGCTTAACAACTGGTCCTTCCCACATGCAGATGGTTTTGTATCATGATAGTGGCTATTCATTGGCCAAGAAATTAGGTCAAATGACAATCCAAACACTTGATCCCCGAGATTAGGAGACTCTGAAGAAAAGCAGCATTGTGCTGACAGCAACACAGGCTGCATTAAACATGGGGTGCAGCAAACAGACGAGAGGATTTGGGCGTTTAATTAACAGTGACAGACTCAGGTGTGCCTCCAGATGTGTCATAAGAGGTAAACCAGGTTTTCCCCCAAATGAGTGCATGAAACTGCTGATATCTGGCAGTTAACTGATGTGTTCAGAGAGCCCAGTGTTTACTACATCTCCAACCAAGCTGTTGGAAATGAAGTAGCCTCGCTTTTACTTTTTAACTGAACTTGCTGTGGTCTAATTAAAAAGCTGCTGAAATGCAGAAAGAGGTGCTTCTCACCCATGGTTATGGCTGTGCATTAAGCAGATCATCAACTATTCCTTCTTTTTAAAATTAAGTCTCAACTATTGTTCTTCTTTTCTGTCTTATCATCGTGTCGCCGGAAAGCGAACACCAAACCATTTAAACTACATGTTGTCTCTGGCTCAAGTGCTCATAGTAAATGTCAAGACCTTTCAGAGCCGTAATAATGACATAGTTGAGAAAAATGATGCATGGCCCCATTTCTGTCCTGGGTGATGTTAAAAAAAACAGCTTCAGTACAATCATGTAGAGCCAGAAAAGATTTTCATCAACTAGCCTGTTGACATGGAGGCAATGATTTTAGATTTATACGAATACCCGACTTTGAAGCCAGTGACAGGTCAATTTTGTACCATTACAGAGACTGTAAGGCTGGTGGGACAGACCTTATTTTGTAGCTGAGGGCCGAATGTCATGATAAATAACAAAAAGATGTTAAGACCATTGTGTCCCTCTGCTTTTATAGAAAAACATTTTTTCATTGCTGATCTGCGTGTCTTTTGTCTATTTCTCTTCATATCATGCACATTTCATTGAGATGAAATAGAGAGGCACAGGGTAAAAGATAAAAAGATTTAAGAACTGTACTTCAAACCGTAACCATATGGCAGCGGCCTGTTCTTAAGATTTCAGTCTGCATGGACTACATTTATAAACACGAGCTCTTTGCTGTTGATTACAGCTGCTTATCCATGTGGAAGAGGCTGCCACCGATACAGTGTGTTTCCTGACAGCACAGGGAACTGTCTTTTCATACAGCTGTCTCCCTCAAATTCATAGCCAAATATGTCATTTACTGGGATTTATTCAAGTGAATCCAAACAACACGAAACCTGTAAAAGGGTGGGAAAAGAAATGGATTTGTAGCTACTTTAAACAATGTGTCTCTTATGATTTGCAGCATGTGAAAAATGTGCCTGACTCAAATGCAGGCAAGCAAGACTTTGAAGCAGCACCACAACTCAAATACAGGAGACAATTCATTAAAGGCTGAATATGGCTAAGCTTTTAGGCAATCAGACAAAAATTAAAAGGGTGATGATACACATGTGGACCATTCCTCATCTTCAGGAAGCTCAAATCACTTAATTGCTCTGGACCCAATGTCCAACATGAATCAGGGCAGTAGAAATCCAGCACTGAGAATTGAAGAGGTGAGGGGAAATTAACATATGACAGAAGACGCACCTCTCAGGAGCCACTTCATAATCCCGAGGCAGTGACTAATTGCGTGCTTCTGGGTTTGCTGGTATTTGAGGATGCATGCATTTTTTTTTTGCCAGCAATTTGCTCTGGGGCAAAGGAAAATTGTCCCCACTATTAGTCAGGGGTCTTGACAATGAAGAAACTCAACAAACAAGCAGTGCTTTCAGCACTGAGTCCCTATAAGAGACAGCTCATGCTTTGATGCCTGGCTCTCAAGGCCAATAAAAGAACATGGGGAAATCCAGAACCATAGACCCTTGTAGTTTGGAAAAATGGAGAAAAAAAAGTGTTCCACATCACTTCTGTGACATTTTGCGCTTCAGTTAAAATGTTTAATATTTGTATTGAGTCAATAGAGTCACAGTGGCAGTATTAAAATAAATGAAAAATGCCAATCAGTGGTTACTCAGAGTCCTGTATAAGCCATTAATAAACCAGCTATGGAAGTATCTCCAAAATTCTCTCTATAGACCCACTTTACTGAGGCGATGGCCTGCTTGTTGAAAATGAGTGGTGACTTATTCAGGGGGTGGGAGGCAACTTGTCTATTGAGCTGATTAATAGCACAGGGATAATCTCTGGTCCAATAAACCATCAGGATCGAGGCAAAGCTTCTGCCACTGATCACAGCCAACCCAGACTGATACCAGGGAATTAGACATCCTCACTCAAGAGACATTCAGAGGTGTAAGTCTTTTTGATGGGGACGGCCCTTGGGCACGGAGGCAAACGGTGACAAAAATAGTGAGTACCCCTTGTTCCCAAGGTGATTCCTGTGATGAGCACCAGTACATTTTGACCCTCCTCATAATAACTCATCTCTGTATTTTAGCAGAGAATGACCTTGTGTCACAGGGTGGGGGGGGAATCAGCTTTTCAACAACATGACTAAAAGCCAAGCTGAGTGGGAACTTTAGACATTTAGCTGCTCTGTATTCAGGTCCACACCCAGCATCCCTTAGTCAACATCCACAGAATTCATATTGAAATGGGGCCGGCCCGCCCCCCCATCAGCCTTTCCTCAGAGCCATCAAAGCGGATATTTAATATTGGTAGAACAAGATATTATCTCAGCCCTCCAAAGAGTTTGCTTTAAAAAAAAAAACTGTGCTCTGCAAGAGTTTGAACATTTTTTCTATTTCATGTTACCATTATGAAACAGACTGCAAATCTGCAGTTTTGTAGTAAAACTTGTGCATCATGTGGCATTTATTACAGCACCATTAGTAGCCTGTTTAAACTGAAGGCTGTTTTTTTTTCCTCTTTTTTAATAGCTTGACAACGTTTCAAGTTGCAAGCTTCCGAGAGAAATGGACCCAAACCACACCCATGAAATTAATTTAGCCCTTAATGGTCAGCTACCTGTGCAGCTGGCACCGTAGCCTACGTGATGGAGGCAGGGTGACGGAGGGAGGGGTGGAGGAGTTAGCGCATCATTTGCCATAACTCCATTGGGATCAACAGCGACCACACACGAACACACACGCGTGCACTCGTCAGGCTGGTTTTTGCAACTGCGACATCACACTGCACATTCAGCAAAATCTGTCGAAAAGCGTTGAGAATAAGCACGCAGGACCCATCGCTCGTAGATTAAGTTGCTTTTCTACACGTATGGCGTTTGAGAGACGGTGGAAATCGGCGGACACAATGTAAGCAAATTACATAAGCGATAGGCAGCGGTAGGCTAACTTCACGCGATGTGCTCCCACATACGGGCAGCTGTGAAATCACACGCCAACAACTAATAAGACTTGTGCTCAGTTAGCACAGAGGGAAAGTATCTTGGAGAAGTTTTTGTTAGTAAGCAGCCGAGCTCCGTAGCGGTGGCTGCACTAGCCGGACGAAAACAAGGACGGGATGGAGGGAAAAGGACCTATTGTGTGAGCATCGCAGGCGCTCAATGACAGACCCCCCCCCCCTCCAATCTCCAGAAGTAGTTACCAAACATGTTCGTTAAGGGTTGCGTTTGTTTGTCTTTTTGTCTTTTAGCTCCTCAGAACTCTGAAAGGAGAAAGTGAAGTTGTGTTATCTCGCTTTACCTCAGTAGTGCCGTGTCGCCTTGTCTGCTGACCACACTTTCAACCGAGGAATAGTCCACAGTTTGTCCAGCGGGCAAGCAGGACGGCAGAAAGCAGCACAGGCTGAGAATTATCGCAGTAAGCCACTGACCAGAGACACAAGCATCCTGCACCGCAGTCATTATGTCCATCACAGCTGTGTTTTTGTTGTCGCTTTTCCCAAGTCTTCTTGTTGTTAAGAAAGAAAAGAAAAGCGAACTGGGCTAGCTTCAAAAGAAAAAAAAACGGAGAACCTTAACGCGAACGACGTTTTATTTCCACACTTTTGCGGAGCCCCACGAATAAACGATCCGCTGTATAGTTTCCCAGGTTTGTTTGGCTGGATGTAGAGCTCACTGTGCAGGGAAGTGTACTCTCCAGTGGCTTGCACACCATCTAGTGAGGAAATGCGATGTAAAATGGGAGCAGACCTAGAAGCAGACAACCCCCAGGCTCTGATCCTGTTGCCATGCGGCCGTTTCCCGGGCAACCCGTTCCCAGTGGCTCGTGATGGAGCAGCAAAACCGGAAGGTATTGATACAACCCAGGAGCAATTAAAGATATCGACTGGAGAAGCTCCCCCAATAAGGAAATGAACAGTGAGCATTTGGTGGAAATGGAGCTTACTGACGGTGACGCAGGTGGATCCCATAGGAAAACTCCTGGAAAGCTTTCAAACTGCTACTGTTATAGACACATCTCCAGATGGGAATCCTTAAAATCAGAGCTTATGCACTTAAACTGTTTGGTTTTTTTCTAGAAGTCATCCACAATATACTTTGAAAAGATAATTACTGCCGATTTGAAGAGTTTGCACTACTAACGGGACTTTTTCATTAAGCAGGGAAAACCCCGGCATAGCACAAACACAGAGCACATACACATAAGGACAAGGGGGACTTGGAAAGTTAGTTTTAGAGCAGTAAACCCCATCCATTATGCTGCTTTAAGCCTTTTGACTTAGCCTACATAATACAGATTGTCTGGCCATAACCATGGAAATGACATACATTTCTATGAGGTGACATATTGGCATAGTGCGCTGAAATATCTGTAAATTTTTGGCATGAGCAAAACCTTGTGGATTTACTATGATTGTAGCAACAGAAGGCACTTAATCAAGCAGTCACCTTGAATGCCTATTCAAGAGAACATGTGCATAAAAATGACTTTAAAAATGAGGCTTAACATATTGTTGAAATAAAAAATGTTTTTTAAAAAAAGAAAGCCAGTCGGATAACTGAGGGCATTTTCTGATTCAAGCAAAATAAAGTAACAGATGTTAATCCACAGCATCTTAATCCCTGTTGTTTTGTTGTTGTTGTTGTTTTCATCCCTGCAGCCACTGCAGCTTCTAGTATTTTTGATTTGATTTGTTACTGATGTTATTTTACAGATTTGAGCTGATATCCTATACAAAAAAGTAACCTTCATCTGATTCCTATGTTACATTTCTTGCTGAATTCTCTTTTATACTTTTTTTTTAAAATGTATTAATTTCCCCAAGGGGATCAATATAGTTTCATGATATTTTAGCTCACTGGACAAAAGTGTAAAGATTGAAGTCTCTAATGTTATCACAAGGTTAGAAGAAATGAAATAAGGACTGTAAACTCCTGAAAGGCTTTTGCTTCAGTTTTTAATAGTGAAACAAGCTTTAAAGTGATACCCTGTCTTTGGTTTAAAATTAGGAAAGAAGCTTTGATCCTTTGTAAATTTATTCGGGGTACTGTGAAAGTTGCCTCTCCAGCGTTGGTTATTTATTCAAGAAGATAAATTGTTATTTCAGTGGTGAGAGAAGAGAGAGAACGGGGCAGATTTCTGTTTGCTGGGCTAACTGTGACAAAGAGCCAGAAAACAGGTTTCCAGAGGTTACAGGGGACATTTCACCATATTGGAAATGAGTCAACAACCAATGTTCCATGACAAGCAGCATTAAAAGCAGGGGGAGTGAAAAGTTCATCTTGTCACAAAAACAATTGTAATTTGCATAACTGAAGCTCCCTCTGCTGTTAATAGCTGTGATAATGCCACCAGTAGAAATCCTCACGCTCTGGTTTTGTGACAGAGGTGTTTTTATTGGGCTGAGACAGGAAGATAATTTCCATCCTTCCCTTGTCAGTCACAATGCTGATTTTCCCCTAGTTTCTCTGAGCCCTTCAAATTACCTGAGAAAATGTACCTTTCCATCCATGAAAGCTATAATTACGATGACTCCATTTAGTGGTAGTGCACTTTCCAGAGAGGTGTGGAGGAGTATGTGCGAGTGGCAGCCTGGTAATAACCTCAGGAATTATGAACAGGATGAAAGAGATCAAGGCTGGACTATCACGATGTGTGCGAGCTGTTTTGAGTAATGGATACCACAGACGTTTCCCTCCAGGTGTTGGTAGACAGTTGTCTTCTCGGAGCTAGAGGGAAACTGATGCATGCAATTTGCTATAATAAGGAGTGAATGAAGCAACACATAAAAAGTTTTCTTTGTGCAGCTTGTTTCCACCAGTTGGTTTAAATATATTAGCGCTATTATTATTAATACCACCAGGAAGAATAGACTTCTTCATCTGTCTGCTTAATGGAGACTGTTATGCAGAAGCAGGAGTGCAGTTACCGTCTTGTGTGTTACCACTACTGTATAACCAAACGCACTGAAACATGCGCTGGCTTGTCTTGGCTGCTGTGACTGAATGATGAACTTGAAGTGAAGCGAACACTCTTTGACTGTTATCTTTCTGCAAGTTGTGACAGCATTCTGCTTTACACCAACCGCAGCTGATTAAACTAATTTAGTGCAAGTAAGGCAGCATATTGAAGGCTATTGTTTCCTGAAGTAGTTAAGAACATGGTCATTTTTTTCTGTAATAGTGATTTGGTTAGCTATTATGAAAATGGATGACGTCCAGCAGGGAACTGTGCCGATCGATCACGACGAAGCAGAGAAATGCTGAACGGCTCTGGTGACTGCATCCTCGCAGCCTGGGATAACAGGACACGAGAGCGATCCGTGAGGGAAATGCAAGGATAATTGATGTCCTGTTCAAAGGATCCGATTTTTAATCTCAAATTTACTCAGCAAAAGCTGTATTTTGATTAAATAATGATAAAGAATGATGTCAAACTGCTCTATTCATCTCCAGTTTTAATGGATATGTTGTGCTGGATCTAGGCTATCTATTATTAGAAACACAACTAGGTGGGGGAAAAAACGAATGCAGCATTTGGTGTGTTTTATTTCTTCTGAATAAAGTTCCGAGTTGCAGTTTAGAACAGGTTTAATAACATCATCGGACTCATTGTTTTAACGATGCTGCTTATTCTGATATACACTTTTAACTTGGTGGTAGGGTTTTCAAATCTCACTCTGCCTTAGTCATAATGATTCTAATGTGAAACGTTTGCCTTAAATCCGTGTAGGCCAAGCTTTCTTTATCATTTTATTCTCACAGCTGTGAAGTTATTAATATCTAAATTTAGTCTCCTTACTGCTGTTAAATATATAAGCTAGTCAATGTCTATACTCTTCACGTTGGGGCATTCATACCACTGTAAGTTTGCTCTTAGGTTTTTGGACAGCTAAACATTTTGTTGTAATTTTGCTTCTGTACACCAACACAGCATATTTTAAATCAAATGAGGAGAGTGGAATGCAGACTTTCAGCTTTAATTCAAGGAGTTTAACAAAAGTATCACTTTACTTACGAATCACAGTCATTTGTATACAGTACACAGTCCTGAGAGCCTCAGCAGTAATTGTAAAACTTTGCCTGAAGTTTCCTCCCCTGAGATGCTCTGCCAGGCCTTCACTGCATCCACCTTGGGTTGCTTTGTGTTTGGGAGCCTCTCGACCTTTAATTTTGTCTTTACTAAGTGAAAACCTGCTTGATAGGTTTGTAGCATAAATAAAAGTTGTTACAGACCTCCTAGGATGAGACATTCTTTCAATCTACAAATGGTTATATACTTCTAAGCATATATAAATATATATTTCTAGGCATAAGTGACAATCCAACAATACAAATCTAACACTGCTCTACGGTGGTGAAAAGCCTGTAATTCTAAGCTGGGTGTGGGTTTATCCATGTAACTTCAGGGTTACTCCTGGGTTTTTGTACTACAAAGGCAGATCACCTCATACTGGGTGCCTTGGTAACTTACGCTGTAGACCTAACCTGCTGTTGAGCAGGTTGTGTTCTTGAGAGATCAAAAGGTACAAAATCAGTGCCTATTGATCAGGGAGTTATCCCCAAAATTGCATCATCATTCTAGCAAGACCTCTGTGCACAGATGGTAGGATCCTCTAAAGTTTTCCAATAGCATCAAAAGTCTTTGTGTTTCCCTGAAGATCATCAGTAATAAATATAGGTTTTTAGATTCAACTTTATTTCTTTACTTCTTGGCTCTTCATGCAAATAATTCTACAACAGTTTTATTTGTCCTGTAACCGTTAATAAATGATCCTAATAGAGGACAGCTATGTGCTCGTGAGCCTTACATCAAACTTGCATGTACACTAAGCCTATATTGGAATTTTGTTTATATATTTATCCTTTACTTGCTCTCAGACCATTAAACACCAGCTGGGCTGTAGTTGAAACAGTAATAATTATTATTACTACAGTAGCAAATACCAATTTTAATCCATCAGATTCTCCTGTGTTTTAACGATTGAGTTTGATATTGAGAAGTCTGTTAAACTTACACAGAATATTTGCAAGCTTTCCTTCCTAACCTTCAAACAGGTTCAACTTTATTGACGTAGTAGCTATTTTCCTGTCTTCCTCACTACAATGTTGAAAGCACACTGACATTCATACAGCACTTTTAATATTATGCTACTGTACAGTGATTTTCCTCTCACTCACACACTGATTTGTCTGCAGCTGCTGTCTTTCTTTCAGCCTGCATTATGTGTTTAAGCTCTTTATATTTTTCCCATAGCAAAGTTTTATCCTCATTTGTGAAATCAGCTGTGCCGCTGCCAGTACACTTATCCATGTTTTATGTCTGTGAAGGTTCTCAGTCATCCAGGTCATCGTAGTCAAAGGAGCTTGCAAAGAAAAGCGTCTGGACTTCTTTAAGTTTACTTGAAAGTAAACTTAAAGAAGTCCAGACGCTTTTCTTTGCAAGCTCCTTTGACTATCCATGTTTTAGATTGGTCAGATGCTTCTATGTTCTCATAGCCTCATTTGGATACTCTAGGTAAACGTAACAATTTGATAACCAGCTTTCTGTGAATGTTTACTCTGACTAGAGAAAGAGAATCTAAATAACAGAAAAGCACTGGATATGTTTAACTTTCTTCAGACTGGCTTAGCCATCAAAGAAAATCCCATTTCTTTTCCTCAAGAAACTCTTTTGCAGAAGTTTTCCAGCACACTTTGTGTCATTATCCATTTCTACTGTGAAGTGCCATCCAATCAGGTCTGCAACACTGGCTGAATCTGAGCAGAGAGTATAGCCCTGTACACTTCAGCATTCGTGCTGCTGCTTCTATCAGCAGTCACATCATCAATAAACACTGGAGACCCAGTTCCACTGGCAGCCTTACATTCCCATTCCATAACATTGCTTCCACTGTGTTTGACTGATGATGTAGTATGCTTCAGGACATGAGCTGTTCCTTTCTTTCTCCACACTTCTCTCCTCCTATTCAATTCAATTCAATTCAATTTTATTTATATAGCGCCAAATCACAACAAAAGTCGCCTCAAGGCGCTTCATAGATACAGAGAAAAACCCAACAATCATATGACCCCCTATGAGCAAGCACTTTGGCGACAGTGGGAAGGAAAAACTCCCTTTTAACAGGAAGAAACCTCCGGCAGAACCAGGCTCAGGGAGGGGCGGCCATCTGCTGCGACCGGTTGGGGTGAGAGAAGGAAGACAGGATAAAAGACATGCTGTGGAAGAGAGACAGAGGTTAATAACAGATATGATTCAATGCAGAGAGGTCTATTAATACATAGTGAGTGAGAAAGGTGACTGGAAAGGAAAAACTCAATGCATCATGGGAATCCCCCGGCAGCCTACGTCTATTGCAGCATAACTAAGGGAGGATTCAGGGTCACCTGGTCCAGCCCTAACTATATGCTTTAGCAAAAAGGAAAGTTTGAAGCCTAATCTTAAAAGTAGAGATAGTTTCTGTCTCCCGAATCCAAACTGGAAGCTGGTTCCACAGAAGAGGGGCCTGAAAACTGAAGGCTCTGCCTCCCATTCTACTTTTAAATACTCTAGGAACAACAAGTAGGCCTGCAGAGCGAGAGCGAAGTGCTCTAATAGGGTGATATGGTACTACAAGGTCATTAAGATAAGATGGGGCCTGATTATTTAAGACCTTGTATGTGAGGAGCAGGATTTTGAATTCAATTCTGGACTTAACAGGAAGCCAATGAAGGGAAGCCAAAACAGGAGAAATATGCTCTCTCCTTCTAGTCCCTGTCAGTACTCTTGCTGCAGCATTTTGGATTAGCTGAAGGCTTTTCAGTGAGTTTTTTGGACATCCTAATAATAATGAATTACAGTCGTCCAGCCTGGAAGTAATAAATGCATGAACTAGTTTTTCAGCGTCACTCTGAGACAGGATATTTCTAACTTTAGAGATGTTGCGCAAATGGAAGAAAGCAGTCTTACATATTTGTTTAATATGTGCGTTGAAGGACATGTCCTGGTCAAAAATGACTCCAAGGTTCCTCACAGCGTTACTGGAGGCCAAGGTAATGCCATCCAGAGTATGAATCTGGTTAGATACCATATTTCTAAGATTTTCAGGGCCGAGTACAATAACAGTTTTATCTGAATTAAGAAGCAGAAAGTTAGCGGCCATCCAGGTCTTTATGTCTTTAAGACATTCCTGCAGTTTAACTAATTGGTGTGTGTTATCTGGCTTCATGGACAGATAGAGCTGGGTGTCATCTGCATAGCAGTGAAAATGTATGCTATGTCTTCTAATGATGCTGCCTAAGGGAAGCATGTATAATGTAAACAGAATTGGTCCTAGCACTGAACCCTGTGGAAATCCATAATTAACCTCAGTGTGTGAAGAGGACTCTCCATTTACATGCACAAATTGGAGTCTATTAGACTCCAATTTGTGCATGTAAATGTATCATTCTGATACAAGTTAATCTTGAGTTCACCTGCCCAAAGTTTCCCTTATTCTTTTCCAGAACTGGAACGGCTCTTTTAGATGTTTTCTCACAAATTATTATAATATATCTAATCAATAAAAATTTGTGGTTCCATTAAACCCACTGTGGTGGTGTAAAGAGGGCAAATAAATAAATACATTATTGTAATAATGTTAGGGGTTTTTTGTATTTTAATGCCCAAATTGAGACAAGAAATTCTATTTTCAACACTTTAATTTTAAAGAAAACTAAAACAGACAGAGCATCAAGCAAAAATCCAGAAAAAATCACACACATTACATAAAGGTTATAAATTGATTTGCACGTCATTGAGTGAAATAAGTTTTTGAGCCCTATAACCTGGCCACAATTCTGTGTCCCACAGATTTGTTGTGTGCCCGTGTCGTACATAGATTATAAACAATCAATCAACCTCATGTGTATGAAGCACATCTGTCCACAGATTCTGGTTCTTCCATTACACTTCCACCATCATGTGCAAGACCAAAGAGCTGTTGAAAGATGTCAGGGACAAGATTGCAAACCTGCACAAGTCTGGAGCAACAAGCTTGGTGAGAAGCTGACAACTGCTGGTATGATAAAATGCAAAATGGCCACCAGTCGACCTCTGTCTGGAGCTCCATGCGAGATCTCATGGGGTTAGGATGATCGTGAAAAAGATGGTCGATCCACTCAAAGCTACACGGGTAGAATCCACAGTCAACAGACCCATCCTAATTTTTCTAGTACAGTTCTTAATAATTCAGAGACGGCTTGGGAGAAAGTGCTGCGGCCAGATGAAAACCAAATCAAGTTTTTTGGCTACTCGACCCGCTCCCGTGTTTGGAGGAAGTAAAATATTGAGTACAACCCAAAGAACACCATCCCCACTGTGAAGTACAGAGGTGGAAACTTTATGCTCAAGATGACTTCACCGCATTGAGGGACCAATTCATGGGGCTGTGGACTGTAAAATCTTGGATGAGAACCTCCTTCCTCAAGCCAGAACGCTGAAGATGAGTTTGGATGAGTCTTCCACAATGGCAACCAAGGAGAAGCACAGTAGGGTCATTCAGGGTTCTAGCCAGTCTCCAGACCTCAGTCCTAAAATCTGTAGAGGGAGCTAAAGCTTCAAGTTACCAAGCGGCAATCATGAACCCTAAAGGGGCCAAAATCCCCCCTGAGATGTGTGGAAAGCTGGTGACCAACTACAAGAAACATCTCACCACTGTGATTGACTTTCTCCAGTTTCTCCATCAAGTACTAACTTGTGTTTTCACTATGGGTTCAACTACTCTTTTCACTCAGTGACATCCAAATTAATTGATAACATTTATGTGTGTTTTTTCCTGCAGTTGTGGTTGTTATTCTCTCTTCATTAAAGTGAATCTCTTTGTAAGTCAGCAAAGAAACAAATTCAGCAGAGGATCAAATATTTATTACCCCACTGTACGTGTAAAGTGTGTTTACCTTCAACACTACGTTGGTTTGAAGATCTCTTGGCAGTATGGTGGCGTTTCAGCTCTGTAAAAGTTGATATTAAAAATCCTAGCGTGGTGAAGAAAAGTAGGCTGAATGTCCACTTGGAGAGTCTGACAAAAACACTATATCAGCTATGACATCCAGCCTTCAACATAAAAGGCTGACTTTCTAGGATACACAAAACCAGGAAGCCACAGTGCTTTTGCCGTTGCCCTTAGTGTTTCACATAAGAAATTCCATTATGGTATAGTTCAACAACTGCCACTTGTTTGAGCAGAGAGTAATGTATTACATTTCTCAAACTGCGCCTTACTGTCAAAGTCCAAATGCACATTTCTAACATAGATATAGTGGACAAAACACATTTTGAATGAACTATGGAGTTTGATGTATGTAGCCCTCAAGCAGTGATTTATTTTGAGCCTTTCCTTTCTTTGTTCTTCCTACACTGGCCATGAGGGACAAAACCTACAGCACTCATGAGTCATAGCTGATTTGTACTTCCAGACAGCATCGACCACATTTCATACATGTTTCAAAAAGCTCTTCTGAGTCATTAAATATAGCAAGAAACTGATCTGTTTGTCCCATGAGTGGCTTTTACGCTGAACTTTCCCCACAATGTGCAGCACAGCAAGACAAGTGAAATTAAAAGAGGGAAAAAGTGAAAAGTTCGCCCTGTCACAAAACATGTTGAAGATGGGATTCTCTTTAAAGCATTACTGACATCTTTACGGGAAAAATTGTAGTTTTTTGTTAATTCTCATCTCTTAAACGTGGATCAGCTGTCTGGAACTGTTGTGTGCCCAGTTGGCAGGATGCAGAGTGGTCCGTGGTGTATTCAGTAGCTTTAGGCTACATAATAATGAGACTCTGGGAACCAGCAGTGGATGATGCCACACAAAACCTTCAAAACACTAAACTGGTAATTTACTGATCATAAGCACCCCGCTTCCAAAGAAAATAATACAAACAACTTGTGGCTATACTTGTGATTTTGTTGGTCTTAGATAAACAAGAAATGTCTCATATCCAACTGTAAAATTCACAAATATCTCAAAACTTTGCCGAAGGTCTCTATGGTTATTGTTAAGGTTTTCAAGGATTCGTGAGAGCAATGACTGAATCTGAAACACACATGTTGCTACAGTTACTTCATGTTGGCCCCTTAGGAAGTGCTCCTCGAACTGACAACACAAAGAGTTGACAGCAGTTTCTGAAGACCAAAACAAAGGTCCCAAAGAAACTGACAGACTGACATTAGCTGTAAAATGGAGCGATGTGTGTTCTGGTGTGTGTGTGTGTGTGCATCGTTTCAAGCTATTTTGATTCTCTGTTTATAAAAATTGCTGGTGAAATATCAAGTGGATGGACATCATTGGTAAATATTCCTTATATTCAAAATAAACAAATATTTTTCCATTTATCTTTTTTTCCCTGTGTGTAATTTGCTGCTTTCACTAGTTTGATGGCTACATTTCTATCGTCTGAGCGCATTCTGTCTCGCTGAATTTATTTTAAAATGAACATTGTTCTCGTTTCGCACAGCGTTGTAAGTCATCTAAGAGCCTCAGAGTGTGGGAAAGAAGGTGTAACGCTGCCTCGCTGCTCCTTTGGTTTCTCTTCTTCTATGTTCTTCTCAAACAGCAGCCACAGGCAAAGCAGCTGCACCTGTGAGCTTTCTTTGATTGCGTAAGCTAACATAGCAAAGGCCCGCTCTGCATGCACCGGAAACCTTCTTCTTTTTTCTCTTTTTTTACTCTGGGTAAATGTTTAGTGTCTTTGCCAAGATTAAGCCCTTTGAACCGCCGTTTCTTCGAAGAATCCTTCTTAGGCTCGTGTCCTCATAAAATCTCTCGCAATACTTCTTGAGTTGAATACTTTGCATGGATTGACCTGTACTGGCAGCAGATTTTCAGTGGCTTAAATGGATATCAAGTGCGATTTACCATAGCTCCATTGTGATAATTCTTTGTTATCAAGCCAAAATGGCAAGTGACACTAAAGCAATAGGATATATATCTCTTCTGTTTTTGGCTCTTGGGTCTCAGACATACATTATATATTTTGTGATATATATATAGTTAAACCTCTCGCTTGGAGGCCGCAGCTCTGTCACAGACTTGTATATGTGTTTGCCATAAATCCTCAGTTGCTGATTCAAAGTCGATTCAAAATCACAAATTACATAAAACGACTCTTGGCGGGCTTCAAGGTAGAAAACTTGTTTTATTTCCTTCTGGAAAAAAAGGAATCTCTTTAGTCGTCTATCAAGCTGCTTTGAAAAGCTCCTCAAAGTGAATGAAGTTTCACCCAAGGACTAAGAAAGGACACTTACCACCAGGCAAAGCCAGATCCCGCAGTGTTCCTGCACTGTGATATCTGAGCAAAAGCCCCATTCACAACACTAGTGTTAGTGTTTAAAATAGCCATGAAACTTAACTGATTCATGACTCTGAAACAACCACATATTGTATTCCAACACTGTGTGTTAGGAGCTTGAGGTAGTAGTGGTCACGTGGGCGGACTGAATCTTGCATCGGACTGTATTTTTGACTTCCCTTCATTTCATTTTTACATTTAAGTGTTCCTACCAAAGTTTAGTCGTGGCATTAAAACCACTTCTGCTGCTTATTATGTCTTAGAAAGCTAAATTTCCAAAGTTGCCAGGGTGAGATGCATTTTCCTCCTTGACTGATGTGAAATAAAAGAGAAAAGGTACATGTGCAAGAGTGACCTGTGGCAAAGGTTGTAGGCTGGAGCAGACTTGACAGTCATTTCATTAGTTTTTAATGTTCGTCCTACATTTTTACACCCTTTTCTCAGACATATGTACCCCCTGGTGGTTCTCCTTGGGTCCTCGTATTCTGCGGCCTCTGGATGTCTGGGGCCTGGATCTCCTCCATACCTGCTTCATGCCCTGGGGGACGGGGCTATGGCTCCCCCACTCCCTAGCAGATCGTTACATGGAGAAACCTTTTGAATACAAGCGTGCTGATGCACACAGGTGTTCACAGACACAAACTACACCTTTCTTGGCTGGTACCTCAAAGCACATTGTGCGCTGTCGATCTTGCGTACTGCACAATAACATTTAATATTTACTATCTACTATTATCTACTGTTAGCTAGTTTATTGTGATGGTGTTGTATTTATTATGTTGCTCTTTCTTGTTTGTTTTCTCTTCTGCTTTTTCTTATCTCCATACAGGTGATCCAGGTGTTTTGTTTGTTTGTTTGTTTTTTCTTCCCCCCTTTCTCACCATCTCTTCTCTCTCCTCTGTTTTTCTTTCTCTCGCTCTCTTTCTTTCATTCTTTCTCCCTGTCCTATCCCCCAGTCATGTCTGTCCCGTCTGTAACAACCGAAAATAAAGTAAAATAAATACATAATTGTCATAAAGGTCAATCAAATGGACCAATATGGCAAGGCCATGATGATCCACTTGGTAAAGTAAATCCACTTGGCATCTTTCTTGGCCTTCAGACAACAATTCTGACGGCTAAAGATCCAAACGGGACAGGCAGAAGAAAAATAAAACAAAAAAACCCCACTTCTGCTGCTTATGTCTTAGAAAGCTAAATTTCCAAAGTTGACTGATGTGAAATAAAAGAGAAAAGGTATGCGTGCAAGAGTGACCTGTGACAAAGGTTGTAGGCTGTTTGAGAGTCATTTCATTAGTTTTTAATGTTCGTCCTACATTTTTACACCCTTTTCTCAGACATATGTACCACTGACTGCAAACATCGTAGCAGCATGACATCTCAGTCACTTTCCTGGATGCTGTGGGCTCCAGCCGAAGCCTTTCACTCGAGCATGTTGAGCCTCGAGGCAGTGTTAATATTGCACATAGCTACGCTAACAGCAGTTGATTCTTTTATGGGGGGAAAAAGTGGTGATCCATTTTCTAGTCTAATCGAAATAGTTTTCTTTGTTTATTACTTACAGTAAGAACAGGTGAAACTTCGGTACTACTTTGACAGTTTTGCATTAATTTTTCATCTTCTCCCAAACTCCTAGACAGATTGGTGGAGAATAACTGCCTCAAGTGAAGCGGGAATGTCATCTGTTAAATATGCCACTATTATCTCTTCTACCTGACTGTAATCATCTTACTGGTGAAAGTGGTAGTTAAAGTATCAAATTAATGTGAAATAATAAATGGGCTTTTTCATATTCCTACTTTGTTTGTCTTCTTCCCTCAGTGACAGTGGAAAAAAACAGTTTTGAACACATTCGGAAGATTTCCTTTCTAAATAAATAATTAAAGGTGTCGTCAAATAATTCAAATTTACTGTGAAAAGTGCCTGAACAAATCACAGTCAATTAATGTGTTGTAAACAACATCTTGTTCAATAAAAAAGCTTAAATGTCAGCAACAAATTAAATTTGTTGGGATTTAATCTTAATGCCTGGATTGATGTGACCTTTTAAGGTATTCTAAAAGATAATAAAGGTCATCAAAGATAATCAGTTAATACTGAGCCCACTTTTTTAATAGGGGTTATCTAATTTAAGGTGGAATCACTGAGCAGATGAGGCTGAAATGGTTGAATTGAATGTGGTTATTACATGGACAAGGTAATTACAATGAAGAGGACCTTATCGATGGTTTACCATCCATCAGAACAAAAATGATATCGTTACCATCAACATCAGTTGAAGGTAGTATCACCCTTACTTATTCCAGTAAAAAATATAATAATAAATGTGTCTAGGTTTGAGTAGGGGTGTGAAATGAAGGAGAGAAAATACTGTTACCAAATGGTGATTTTTTTCCCCCTCATGCAAAAGCAGACATTAAGAGATAACGCTTGCAGAGAGAGCTCAGGCTGAATGCAGTCAAGTAGCATGTATGCTACTGAAATTCCTATTTTTGAAGGAGATGTCATTTTAGATTGGTTAAAAATTATGTTTGGAACTATCAGTTTTGCAGAAGCTGGAACTAGATCTAATTCCTAGGGGGGTTTGACAAATGTACACTTCATCATAAAAGGTGCACGTAGAACTGTTCCATAACACTTCAGTCTCTACTGTTGAAATGTGAGCCTGAAAAATGCATTGGTTACAGAGAGAGAACATCGAGCGGATGTTCTTTTTGGTACAAAGGCACGACCTTCACACCAGATGACTTGAAGTTAATTTTACATCTCATTGAGAGTTCTGTTTTAGAGCTCCCCTGCAGACAGCTGTCATGGAAAACTGGGATCTTCATAGGAGGGTTTAATCTGTCTGACCTTCTGGCAGAGAGAAATAGATTACCTACCACACCTCCAGAGCCTCCGCTCTAACTACCTGCATTGCCCTATGCATACCAAAAAGAACATCAGACCGGCTGCTCATTATTGTCTTTGTGTACATCATTAGAGGTATTTTGTATTTTATCAGTGTGGGAAAAAAAAGAGTTTATCCGTCTGCTTCTAAAATAAGCATTTGTTTCTAGAATTCATGAACCTGTGCGCATATGAACAACTGTTTATTATACCAAAGCAAGCAAAGGACCTCAGTTATATACATCTATATGGAGAGGCATGTTCAAAGTACAGATACTTTGTTACTGTACTTTGTTGTAATAATTTTACTTCCTACATTTTAAGACAAGCGTCACTATTTTCTATTATTTCCATTCTCAAAACCGGCTTGCTTCATCAGGTTTAATGCCTTTGATTGTAATTTTTTTCAGACATCAACTCATAAATGAGGGAACAATATCACATACAAGACAATCCTGCAGATATTTGCATTGTTGTTGCTTATTGCACATAATGAGATATCATTTGTGGCACTGCCGGTTGAACTGGGAACATCTGCATCTGCATTTTTGGTGCAGATGTTTGTAAGTTGCAGTTGTGGTATTTCAGCATCTAGCTAGTGCTACAGAAAAGGAGCGAGCATAAGGGAGTAACATTTTTTATGTGACAGATAATTTGAAATGCCGTTGTATCGGACTGAGAAATATTAGCAAACACAAGCTGTTTGTGTGCAGCTTGTCTCACAGTGTGTTTGCTGGTTAAATGTACAGCTGCTCTATTTCCAAGAGAGACAGACCAATGACAGATAATGTCACTCAGAGATGGAGAGAGATGTAAGACATGCTTAAGTAAGTAAATGTAAGAGATGAAAGACCGAAGAGAGGTTTTTTTCTTAACAGGCTAAACGATGCGTTGCTGAATTATGTTTTTTTCATATTGTGAATGTCTTTTTTTAAATTACATTTTGCCTTCAGTGGATAGTGGAGAGAGAGGGGGGAAGATATGCAACAAAGGGCTTTAGGTTGGACTTGAATCTAGGCTGCTGCCTTCTGGCCATGGGGCATATGGTCGCCTGCTCGATCACTGAGCTAAAGCGGCACCCTGCATACTGAGAAAGTGTTGTAAAGCAAACTGAATTATGTTAACTGTTATTCAAAGGTTGTATAACAAATACCAGGTGGTTTAATAAAAGACACAAGCTGATGTGATGCACTATGTAATACACTGTGTTGGACTGTTGTGGAGCAGCTGTGGTGTTCATGGTCAGTGTTAGAACTATTTTGTTTTTTATTTTTATACTGTTTGTGTTCTAATGCGTTCTCATGCTGTGTGCTTTTAATAGACTGTTTTTAACTGTACTGCTACTTAACTGAAGAACGTGTGTACTCGTGTCTATATATGTTTATGTTATTTTAGATTTAGCCGCGTGGGATAATTTTCAATTTTATTGCAGGTCCTGGCAATAAAGAAAGACCAGTGAGGAAAAAAGAATAATGCAAATGCATCCAAGCATGTGAATGACCAGAAAGACATAACCACATAAGATATCACTTATGAAGCATACAAAAACTCAGACCTACATTAACACAATTAGTAAAACATAGATAGTTAGGATAAACAAAGACTTATTCAAAGTATTTCTCATTATGACAACATATTTGATTATCCAGTAATCTCTGTTTTATCAATTGGGATAAAGAGATGTTATGTTGCTTAGTTTTGTGGTTATAGAAATCCAGGTATGTACTGCCATACACACTATAAAATAGCAATGTAGCCAGGGCTGGACTGGTAATCTGGCATACTGGGAATTAGCTCTGTGGGCAGAGCCACTTGTGGGCTGAAGGGCCAATGAAATGTTTTTATAATTATAATTTTACAGCCTACAGGTGGGTTTGAAGGGTCATTGCACACTGGCCCTACGAGCACTGACTACTGTTCATTTGTTCATTTTTACTACTGACACCAGATTTCCTAGTCAGATCTCTAACATGACTGGCCCCTCTCCAGACTTTAGTTTGGAAGAGCTGTTTGTTAAAGATGGACAAACTAAAGTGAAACGGTGGAGCTGAACAGCTAAGAGCAAAATAGAAAAATAAACTAGAAATAGATGTATCAAAATGTGTCACATCAACAGCTGCAACATCAACAGCAGTACCAGCAACAACTGGCCCAGGCTGAGCTGTAGCTTCACTTAAACCTGTATTATTTCTGAAGACCACTAGATGGCGATAGCTGTGGCCACCAACATACACGAGGTCCTAAAGAAGTCTTTCCTGATGTGTTTACTGTCTCAGTCACTCATTTTGGGTCATATTGAAGAAAAAGTCTGTTTTATAAATCTTGGTCCAACCATGTTTTAAAATGGACAACTATCTGTAGCATGAAACTGATAATGAGCTGTCAATCAAAGTCATTAGCATTGGGCCACACCTGCCATTCCTCCTCACATCTGTTTTTTTGCAACTGAGCTGGCAAATGCTCACATTGAGTCTTCAGAGAGCAGTGTGTGATGTCACAATAGCTGCGTCCATGTATTATACTGTCTGTGTGTTTTTCTCAATAAGAAAAGCCAGACTACCCACAAACTCTTTTCCTGAGAGGTGTTTCATAATCACCTCTAGAAGGTGCTCCGCTCCTTTTATGTAATGTTTTCAGAGCCTGTTTATAGAGTCTTTGTATTGATTGTAAGGTGGTCTAAGCTGCCTGTGTCCAAGTGGTGAGAGAGTAGCTCGTTGGAGGGAGAACCATTTCTTTGATGTACATCTCTAATGCCTCAGTAGCTAAATTGCACCTAATATATACTTAAAATTTCCCAAAGTAAAGGAAACTTTTTTTTGACTTGAATCTATTATTATTATTATGCCTACACAAATCATTCTCTGGACTTTTGCCATCTTTGAAAGAAACAATCACACACGCGCTGCTTTACTGACAACAAGGAGTGAAAATGGTTGTTGTTGCCTGTGTGGCTTTATCCTTTGCTTTATTACAAATATAAGACAAAATGTTAATGAAATGGCAACATAAACACAGCACACGTTGGGGATATAAACATCTCCTGCAAACAGACTTGATTTAATAGAGTATAAGAAATCTATAATTGGATTTTTAAAAGAAAGCTATCACTTCCTATGCCTAAAATGTCTATCAGCTCCCTGCTCGTTAACAGATTAATAAATACTCGGGGGAACGAGAAAAGAACAACTGACGTGAATAAATGGAAAACAACGCCTATCGCTTTCTTTCCATATCCATTGTACCTTTCAAATTCAACCTCAGGAGAACAACAGATGTGTTGTGTTATACCTCAAATTGGCTCGATTGGAAGATTCAGCAAGAAATAATGAGAAGTGATATGCCAAAGCGTTGCTGGAGATGAAAAGCCTGAGGGTATCATGAATGCTCTAAAAAGTGCAGAGCGGCCTCCAGATTGGATGAGCCTTATATTCATGGCAAGCATATAAAATCCAATTTATTTGAGTGCTACCAGCCCCCGTGCGAGCTTTATTGGAAGGCTGACCCTGACTTGACCAAAGACAAACAAAGCTACAGTATATTGTTCACCCCTTCAGTCTAAAAACGGAGGGAAAGAAACAAGCCATTACAGTTTTATTCCTCCTATATAGCGAGACTTGTCTTTTTATGCCCTCTGTGTTTACCCTTTACTTGAGGGTGATATAATTCCTCGGGCTATTTTGAAGCAAAACTGCATGAAAGATAGAACGGGGACATTGAAATACAACAACATGAATAACTTTCCCAATTGGAGAGATCCCAGCGATTTTGTTACCAGCTTTGCTTTGTGGTCACAAATGTCGTTTTCTCGTTCTGGCAACATTTTGAGTTCCTCTTTCATTTCCCCACGGTTGACAACCCCAGCAGCCCTCTGCGGGATGGTGAGGATAGAGGTGAACGTGTCAGTGTGAAATGAAATGCTCTCTGTCTCCTGAGGGAGGTCCCTGCTCTGTGTGGCTCGCCACTCAAGAAGAAATAACATTGCTGTGTACACGGATTTGTGAAGCAACCTGTGTGAAAACACGGACATTTGACTGTGAGGTGAAATTGTGCCAGTACGCTAGAAAAAGCCCCAAACTGGTGAAAAACCCAAGAATGAGGTTAACTAACGGTTCCATCTGCTTTTGTGTGAGACTTAACACCAGATTAGATCTGTTATTCATGATGATAGTAGACGCTTAATCCATGAAGAATGCGTGTGTGGGAGATACATGGCTCCTTAAACGAGCATCGAGGTTTAGAAGAGAGGATGTGAAGACTTTTTGTGAGTTTGTGAGTGAAATGCTCCCGATGAAACAAACTTCAGTACGTTTCTTTTACATCATATATATCAAAGCTCTCGCCACCTTTAAGATGTTTTTTACATTATAAAGTGAATCATAGATGTGCCAGATGTTGGCACGTGGCGCTGCAGCTCAGTGGGTGTGACGTGACATTGACACAGAGGGGAAAACTTGCTATTTTTACTGAGTTACTGCTGCTACACCTGTCAAGTCTTCCTGCCTCGCATGCAGATTACAATTATTACGGTGGGTAACACTCAAAATTTGCAATAATTTCTGAAACAATACATGTTTGATTTCACACAAGGACAGACAAAAGCAAGCTCCTTATTTCTAAGTGATGACTATCAATTTCTGTTGCTCAAATAACTGTAGTTAACTTGCTAATTACCCTCATTTTAGCTCTATAATTTGGTTAAAAATGCAGTTTCTAGATTGCATGGTTAGGAAATAAGGTCACTGGGGTAATTATGTATGCATTTCTTATATCAAGACAAATTGAAGTGTAATCGAAGCGATACAGCAGCATTTTTTATTATCATTATTATTACAGTCTACCTAACAAATGACACGACTGTCACTCGCTGTTTAGTTCAGCTTCCTTTTGCTGTTTACTTTTCTATCGGTGGCACAGTGGTACGCTGCTTAGCACTGTTACTGCACTGGTACTGCACTGTGGTACCAATAACGTTCTGGGTCCTGTGCTCCTGTCAGCTGTGGCGTTTCTCTGTGGCTTTTGTGTCCTCTCCCTGTGTCTGCTGGATGTTTTCCAGGTGTTCCTCATGGATAGGCTTCATGGTTAGGTTTAAGCATTGTTTGGTTTAAAATAGAGTACTGTGCAAAAGTCTTGAGTTACGCCTCTTTTCTTTATATTTTGCTGGAAAAATGGGAACGAAGAGAGGGATTTATTAAAATGTATGCAAACATGGAGTTCTCACAAGCTTGAAAGTCAGTATTTGGCATGACCGCCATTGTTCTTCAATTTCATTAAGTAGTTTTTAGGACTACAGTGGTCCCTCGCTGTAACACGGTTCACTTTTCGTGGCCTTGCTGTTTCGCTGAATGTTTTGTGCATGTACATGCACAGGAACCTGATGAGGTTTTGGTGAACAGTAGATGGATCAACCAAAGGGCCACACCCATCTCTCAGGTCCTGTGTCAGGTCTTTGCCGGATTTTCTTTTATTGTTTTTGTGCCTATTTCTGAAGGACTTTCAGGAACTGGTCATCTGCTGTAGATAGTTTTTTAAGGCCTGAGACTTGTTCTTTTGTCCTACAATTATCCAGTTTGCTCAACCGTTTTAAGAACAGACTTCATAGATATTTCAAATTTTCAGCTAATAGGCCTTTGGGAATCACCGTGTTAGCGCAAAAAGGCTCTTTTATTCCTCTAAAACTGTTTTATCTTTGGTGTTTTTTGTAGCTTCAAGTAAAGAAAAGGGAACAAATGATGTGTTTTTGCAACAGGCTGCTGATAACAAAGTGCCTAAAGATCCAATTGAAAATTGGTTCTTTGCTAAAGTCGTCTTTTATGTGCAGACACAACACTGATTGAGGAATATTAATCATTTGAGTGTAAAAAGGGAAATAATTCAAGGGTTCTTTATTTACAAATAAATAAAAACACGATTTCACTTTAAAAATGACAAGAAAGCTCGTCTCTTTGGAAGCAAAATATAGAGAAATAAAAGGATGACTCAGTACTTTTGCACAGTACTGTTCACACATGCACAACAATCCTACATGCTGAAAGGTTACAATGAAAACCAGGTTGCTTGTGTCAGAGTGGTGCTCACATGTCCCCTGATGTAACTGCTGCTGGGTTACGGCAGTCACACAGCCTCACTCCTATCCCGACTCATCCAGACATTTGATAAGGATCTCTGGACCTCCTGGTGTGTGACTTATAGCACTACCAACACTTTCTGCATCCTAATGCTGACTTTGACTCTCTCCATTCAAACAGGACTGCTATCTCTCAATATCAAGAGGCACTGATGAAAAAGGATTGTCACAAACTGGCAAAGAGCGAGTTCACGGAAGAGGTTTACATAAATAAATGATAATTTACAGTTTTTCTCGATTGGTTTGGCTCATTTCTTGAAACCGAGATGACATTGTCAAAATAACATGGACAAATCTCCAAACCACCTTGCAATTGTTCACAACAGAATGTCATTTTTCATTGGTTTTATCAAATTGCAAATGCTTTAGTACATGTCTCAAGTGACTCTGTGCTTCTTTTCAAATGATTATGTACAAGTAGCTACAGTTAGCACAATGACCCACATTTAGCACATTTTCCAAATAAATAGATCTTGGCGATCTAAACTGATTAGTTGATTTTTCAGTGAAATGGTTACTCACTCCAAAACATATCAGCATGGTTTCATTGTGTAAGTCATCATATGCACAATTGTCTGTTCAACTGTCAAAATTAGTCAAAGATATAATACCATGAAAGAATATCTTGGAACATTTGATAAAGTTATGACAGTACTTGACAATCAATCAGGTGAAATTAGAACTAACGAAGGAGCAGTTTCCCACATCTCAGATGACCAATCAAACAGGTTGTTTAGATACCTGACAGGTGTTGTCTATGATTATGACTGCTGCCAAAAGTATATAGACAGAGCTTGGCTCGGGGCCAGTTTCATTTGCAGTGTGAACATGGAAGCACCTCGCCAAGTACAACAGCAACTTCCTGCTCGAGGAAGAGGAGGAGTGAGAATGCGTGGAGGAATAGGGGGAAGAGGCCGAGGAGCACGGAGGCACCATGATGTCCCAGATGAAATCCGGGCCACCCTTATTGACCACGTTATAAACCATCGCCTCACAATGGCAGAGGCAGGTCGCCGAGTGCAGCCTAATGTGCCTCGGTCTACAGTCTCCTCCATCATCCAAACCTTTCGCAGGGAAAACAGGTACAGAACTATGCTATTGAACTATTCAGTGTTGGTGTGTGTGTAGGCCTAGAGTACTGTAATATCTTCATGTGATGTTATATGATACTATAAAAATGACAAAGAAAAAAAAATGGAGAAAATACTGTGAATAGTATTCCAGTCACTGTGCAGTGCATCACACTTTTAGTACCATAAAACAGCAGTACAATTACATTGGTAACTCATTTTGTAACAAATTTACAGTGTTGACCTTTGACTTGTATGTCTAGGATTGGACGACAACCTCAAGTGGGTGGCAGAAGAAAACTTCTAAATGAACAACAAGAACGAGAAATATGCAACATGGTCATTGCAAATAATGCCATCACACTGAGACAGATTCGTAATGCAATCCTGCTAGACAATGTAATGTTCCAAAATATAAACTCTATCAGCATCTCCACGATAGACCGGGTATTGAAGAAACATCAGATGACCATGAAACAGATTTACAGGGTACCATTTGAGAGAAACTCTGACAGAGTGAAAGGGCTGCGGTACCAGTATGTGCATGTAAGTCAACTACTGGTTGTCTATCATTGTAACACTATTACAGTAAGACATGGTTACCACTGTTTTTTTGTTTTGCGTTATCCTTTTGACCTTCAGAATCCAGCTTTGTGTGACTAGAGCATTTTGCCTAGAAATTGTCTTCAGTTTTCCACTCCCTGTTTTTACAGTACTTTAGATCCTCCCTGCAGTATCTGTCTCTACTTGACTGATTAGATATATTTCTATTCTATTGTAGAGAATAATGGCATTAGAAGGCAACAAAACCCCTCACATCCTAGTGTTCGTTGATGAAGCTGGCTTCAACCTGGCCAAAGGTCGAAGGCATGGCCGTAACATCATTGGCCACCGAGCCACTGTGGATGTCCCAGGCCAGCGAGGAGCAAATATAACAATGTGTGCCGCTATATCAGAAAGAGGTGTGGCCACACACATTCCCAGTTTAGGGCCCTACAATACACAAAAGCTCCTCAATTTTTTGGACCACCTTTATACTGATCTGATCCCATAAAATGAGAGAGGTGAAGAAGGACCTCAGCTACCACATTATGTCATTGTGTGGGATAATGTGAACTTCCACCGCGGCCCACGCATCAGAACCTGGTTGACCACCCATCCCCGGATGCTAATGGAGTTTCTTCCACCTTACTCTCCTTTCCCTAATCCAATTGAGGAGTTTTTTTCAGCTTGGAGGTGGAGGGTGTATGAGCATCAGGCTCAAGACCAGAGGGCCCTGCTGCATGCAATGGATGCTGCATGTGAGGACATCACAGGGGATCAATGTAGGGGATGGTTGAGACATTCACGCCGTTTCTTCCCTGGCCTGACAGAGAGCAGCGCGTCGATGGCCAGGGGGATGAGGATGGTGGCCAGGAAAGAGAGGGTGACAATGGCGACCACTGAAAATATTACTGTACTATAGTTCTGAAACTTTATTTACAGTATGGTAGGCTAGAGTTTTTTTTGTTTTTTGTTTGTGTTTATAACTGTTCACATTTACAGAATCCTGTATATGTTTTCTTTTCACAGTATGTTCTCTAATGTTAACATTTCTTTGTACGAATAAAAATGTTTACAGTTTCCTTGAGTATGAGTGGTTTATTGGAGGCTGATTTTACTGTAAAATCTTTTAGTTTTATTCATAGTGGTATTCTGTTGCTAGACCTGTGCCTCAGTGACAAAACGTCTAAGCATTTTGACTTGCAGTGCTTAAACAATGCCGAAGGTATAATGCATTTTGGGGGCATTGACTATTTATATGAGAAGGATATTTAGTTTTGACACATGGATAAACTCTTTTGGGAGAGATATGAGCTTTTGCAGGGGATCCATGGTGTTGTGCTAAACCATCCAGGTTATTTTGACAAAAGCACTAAATGAATGCACATGTGCCAAGGCAATTGAGAAGGATCTGTGCTATTTTGACTGTACTGACCTTTTATATGGGAAAGGAATCTGCTTTTGAAGCATGGACGAAGAGTTTGGGGAAAGATATTTGATTTTGCTAGTGAGCTATAATGTTGGGCAGGACTGTAAGACTGTTTGGCCAAATGACCTTATGGTTTTGAGAATGTCATCTCGGTTTCAAGAAATGAGCCAAACCAATCGAGAAAAACTGTAATAAACATAAACTAGCAAAGCCACAAAAATCATGGATGTTTGAGGCCAGGTGGAACAGAAGAGGGTGAAAAAATGGGCCAGCACTTGTAACCTGGAAAGCACAGCATCCTACCTGTTATGGTTGCAGAGATTGCATATCTCAGCTGGCTTGCAAATGCCTTGGTGTCCCTGAGGAATGGGAGTTCTGGGAATCTCTGCTTAGTTTGCTGCCCCCATGACCCTGACATGGATAAGTAGATGGATGGATGGATGGGTGGATGGAAGGGTGGATGGATGGATGGATGGATGGAAACAGCATGTGAAACAGTCAAGGCCAGTTAGGAGGGAAAGGCCTAGAAGCACTTCTTTCTGGGTGACCCCTGTGAAGATTAAAGGTGCTTTTTCTTGTTTGGGACTAAATCATCTACCGAACGACCAAAGTCAGAATCATTTCCTAATTTGCTGTTATAAAGAGATACCAGGTGGTAATGATTATGATATTTTGTGAATGCCATACTAATTACATAATCACACTGAGCCTTAGAAGCCATCAGTATTCATATGCACAGCTTTCACAGTGTAGGCACACATTTTGCCATTTCACTCATATCCCTTAAACAGATATTTTCCAGAGTCATGTCTGTGCATTTTTAAGCATTGCTATGACTTTTTGTTTCATTTGAAATGCAGCTCTCCCATCAGTCTCTTTATAACTATATATATGTAGCTTATTTACAGCATACTTAAATTAAACTATCTTCATAAGAGCTATCCTTAAGCCTGTGTGTCAAATCTTTACAGAGTACAATGGTGCTTTGTTTGCATGAGGCTCACCGGCTGTACACTGAAGCCCCAATTTCTTCCTAAACTCAGACTTACAGTTTTGCAGTCTGCACTGCTGAAATGAAGAGCCTCCTTATCTAAATGCTCGTGCCGCGTCTTGATACCGTTTGAAGCCCCCCCCTCACGTTCCAGCCTTTTTTTGTAGCCTTAGGCAATTATATCTTTAATTGAACCTGTTCAGTGTTTAATTGGTAACCTTTTGCTATCATATAACATTATTTGCAGTTTAAATAGATGTTTTTGAACTCTTTCAGGTCTACAAAGACAGCCTTAATATTTTCCGACAACCTGGCTGAAATTGTGCAGGAAATCAGACTGTTCTGAGAGGTTTGAAATAATCATTCGAGACACAAACTTGTATCTGCTGCTGTTGCTAGTTTTAATGAGAACAAATTGTAAAGTTATAATGTTTCATGTCCATCAGCTGGAACTAGAGCTGCATTCAACATGTCCATTTGTCCCTGCGCTTGCTTACCCGCTGCATTCTGTTGTCTTCATAGAAGAGTCACTGTAGGGGCTACGGTTGGTACATTGTGGACACTGCAAGGTTATACATAATTATGTGTGTATATTAGTAATTATCTCTGTCGCATAAACAAACAGCACAGCACCTGGAGGACATTTTAAGGCCATGGGCATTACACGGTTGCTGTTTCTGAAAAAGTGCATGCTACATATCTTAATAATGAAACATTAAATCTGTGCATATAAAACTCTATTAACAACTCTCTGTGGGTTAAGTGTATCCTCCTGCACAAGCTCGTGCAGTTACAACTATGTCACACTATACTTTATAAATGTATATGTTTGTTAATGCAAATATTCAGTCAGCCAATCACAAAGCAGCACTTTGCATTTAGGGATGCAGACTTGGTCAAGAAAGGGAAAGAAACAAGATTTAAGAGATAATGGTTGTCGGTGTCAGATGGGCTCATCTGAGGGATTCAGAAACTGCTGATCGGCTGTGGTTTTCCCACACAACACAGCTCTACGGTTTACAGAGAAGGGCCTGAAAAATGAAAAATATCCAGTGAGCTGCAGCTTTCTGGGTAAAAACGCCTTTTTGATGCCAGAGGTCAGAGGAGAATGAAGAGCATCTCTGAAAATACAACGTGTCAGACCTTGAAGCAGATGGGTTTCAGCAGCAGGAAACTACACAAGGATTACCACTGCCATGAGCTAGGAGCAGGAAACTGAGGTTACAGTTAGCAGGCGCTGGTCAAAAATGGACAATAGAAGAAAAAAGTTGCTTGGTCTGATGAGCCTTGCTTCATGAATATTTGGATGAGAGGGTCAGAATTTAGCATAAACACCGTGAAAGCATGGAGCCATCCAGCCTGTGTCAATGGTTAAAGTGCCGGTGATGGTATAATGGTGGTGGAGATACATGGAGCTTTGTGGCTGACCATATCCATCCCCTCATGACCACCGTTTACTCATCTTCTGACTGCTGCATCTAACAGGATAACACACGACGTCACAAAGCTTCAGTTATCTCCAGCTGTGAACAACTTGAACAAAAAGATTCACTGTCCTTAAATGGTCTCCGCAGCAACCAGATCTAGATCCAGAAGAGCACCCTTTGGATGTGTTGGAATGGGAATTTCACATCGTAGATGTGCAGCTGATAAATTCTATTATGATAATATAGACCAAAATATCTGAGGAATGTTTCCACCTCCTTGTTGACTCTGTGATGAAGAAGGCAGAAGGGCTCCAAACCCAGTACGAGGAAGAGATGCTTAATAAAGTGTCCACCGAGTGTATCTGAAGAGTTGTAAAATGAAAAACAATATCAAGTGAAAGCTTCAGTAATGCATGAAAATCAAATGCTTTCACTTCAAACCTTTTTTTTGCCACTTCTCTTTGTCAATGAAAGCCAATATGTCCAATCAGACACATGAATTAGATCATGTGACTTTCAAACAGGTTAGGTCCCCTATTGGTTTGACTTACATAACATGACAGCAGTGCATTCTTTACTAAGTTATTTGTGTTTTGAGTCCTCATACTGCTTAAATATGAATTCCATATTTATCTTTATTTATTCTGTCACAGTTCAGACGTTATTGTGTAATGTCCTCTGCTTTTTGTTTGTGCTGACACAGTGTGCTGTCACTTTGTGTCATTGCACTGTGCTTTTCTTTTGCTGATCAGTTTGTTCAGTGTTTCCCTTTCTGTTTTCACCATTCTGAATGTTTCCAGTTTGATCTTTAGTGATTCTGCAAGCGTTTCCCACACCCTGCCCAAAAGAAGCACACAAGTACTGAAACGGTTTTGGGTCCAGAAAACACTGAAATTCAACCAATTGAGTTAAGCTACACCTTTGAAAGTAATGCACTTGACTTAGTGACTAACAGCTTTTTCACTGCAATTAAAGTGAATTTACTGAACCTGAACAAAAGAGTCTGATTAAAAAATAAACAAAACATCCTAGATGGACATGGAGGTTTGTTTTTAAAGCTGAAGGACCCGCAAAGTTGTTCTAGCCACCATGCAAATGTTCTATAATTGACTTAAAAAGGTATCATGAACATATTCAGAGTTTACGCTGAGCAAGTCTCTCAAATATGGTTCCAAGAGGCAATTTAATAATAATGTCTGAAATCCTGCTGCTCAGGCAGAGGAGGAGACAAGTCATAGCATGGTTGAGGTATCTGAGGAGTATTATGCACGCCAGGAATTTTCAAGAAAATCACATTAGCTCCATATCTGACTGCTCGCCTACTTCTTCTTCGTCTGACAACAGGCGCAGGCTGCAATGCATGATGGTCTAAGTCGATAAATGTAGGCTACAGCTCCTGCACGCTGCATTTTGGTACGAAAAGAAGTAGAATCTAGAAATCCATCCGGGCTGAGTGCTCGCCTCAAAATGAACCAGTTAATACAGTTATGATATGGAGCAGCGCAGGCCATCAATAGGAAAGAGAGTTTAAATGATTGATTCTCTTTAATAAAACACCCCCCTCTTTCACTCGATCCAGTTCACACAGGGGTCACAGGTTGGCTCAGCTGCAGAAGAGCACTTCTTCAGCAGACGGGGATTCAGTGTCATAAATGTTTATGTCGCCTCTGTCGCCCGGCTGCCCGGCGGTCAGTGCATCTTCTAATTAAATACCATAAACATCTGATTTCATTAACAAAGTCACACAAAAAAGAAAGAAAATGTCCTTTTTATTTCCAAACCAAGAGAACGCAAATTACAAGCTGGCCGTGTGGGAGCATACTATAAATAATTTGATTTCCATTAGCTACAGTAATTTTGTTACCCACATTAGTGGAGTGAATTTATTCTTTTATGATTAAAGTGAAACAAAGGAGTGGCAGAAATGTTCTGGCCAAGAGAAAAATCGTAATTTGATTATCAGTAAAATCGATGAGCTAACTAAATGAACAATTAGCGGTAAAATACTGACAAGAAAACAAACAAAAACAAGAAAAGAATGCTTGGAAAAGCTACAAGTGATTGCACACCGTACTCTGCTACAGCCAGAATAACGCACAGCATTACATGTCAGTCTTTTCCTCTGCTCTCCTTATAACATGCTGTACTTACTGAAAACATATAAAAGTTAAAAAAGGGAGATATTTATCCTTTCGATACCAAACATGGCTTTCCCGTGATGAATTATTCAAAGATTTTTCCTTCAAGATCAAGTTATGCTTCAGTGTAATTGCTTCTAAAGGAGCCATGCTCGGGCCTTGACAGTTTATGAATTCAAAGCAGTCTGTCATCACATTTCAACATCTTTATTGCTTTTTGGCACTTCATAAGGTTAAGTTGTGTGTGACATCAATAAACACCTACAATCCACACGTACACACCGACAAATAGACGGATGCCTACATTAAAATACATCCGGCAAAACTCCCCGAAATGTATTCACGGCCAGGCAGCTTTAAACCGCAACTTTCACATGGAGGGGAGGAAATTTCAAAGTGCAAGCTGAGATTTCAGATTTTGATAAGGTCTGCACTGAAGCATTCACTCAAATGAATTGTAATTTTGGTAGACCGCTGAAGCTCCAATTGACTTTTAAAGCATAAAATCAGGGTGTACAGGATAACCTCCAAAATATGCGTGCCTTGTTTTTTATTATTTTGAGTCCTAAGTCATTCTTTTCTGTTCGAGAACACAACGGCGCAAAAAGCTTAGTACATTTAGAGATTTTTCTATTTTTTTTGCACATAAAGCCCTACATTCATAAAAGCTACAGCTCAAATATCAAAGGGGATGTTCCGTTTATTGGTTCGGCTTATTATTTATTCACAGCAAAAAGCAATTTTTACCAAGCACGCGTCTAATAAATAATTGCCCTGTGCTGGGGCTGTATCCCAATAATATGAAGGCAATTTGTAGCAGAGGTATACAAGAGAACGTGAGGCCAGAGGAAATCAATAAAAAGACAGAGCATAATGATAAAGCTTCTTACATTACATCACTGTCTCTCCTAGCTTTGTTAGAGCCTGGCTGTGCTTGGATCGTCTACTTGTCTGCTCACCAGCTCATCCTCTATAAAGGGTTAGCTACAAAGTGGACTCACTAGGGGATCTAGGTAAAAAACTATGGAGACATTTGGGACTCTGCTTAACTATGCACCTGCTATTTGTAATTATCTCTGTCTCTTAAATGAGGAACAGAGACTCTCCATCACAGTTGAGGCCACTTTTATCACAGTGTTGCTATTCGTGGTTAAGTACATGTAACTGACATAAATATCCACAATATGGGCATAGAAATGTACACAAATGTGTACACAGAGTGTCCTTGTGCAGCTAAGTCTGATCTTTAGTATACTGGACGATGTCACATATGCCAGTCATGTCGCACCTTTTTGTACTGCTAGACAGCACAAATCATTTCTAGTAGACAAAAAAGAGGGTACAGTACTGTGGTACTGTAGTACTGTACCTGCTAGCATGCTAGAACTGCTAGCATACAGAATTGAGCCCAAAAGTGATAGATCAGAAAAAGAAATTCAGAAATCCCTGCACAAGTAAAGATGTAGCTGCTGCACAACAGTTATTTAACTGCAGGTTGTATATATAGGTATATAACCAGAATGCAAGCTGGCAACCAGTTGAGTTGAGTCCCCTATTAAAAAGACTTGTTATAGACATGTTGTGCAGACAGCCTGTGCAGACTGATTGCAGAGAGATTGCAACATATTGTCAATATGCCTACATTTTTAAGTTAGATAGTAGTACATGCGAACCTTCACCAGTCTGTCTAAGAGTGACTACCCAACACACATAAAGGCTACCACCTGTATGTGGGAGTGGACCCAAAAGCAGTTGTGATTTAAATAAAGCTTTATTCAAGTTAGTGACATGAACCATAGGCGTGGGAACGTGGGGAGAGTCCCTGACGAGGAAGCAGCTGGAACAGAAGGACAGAATGGTTAATGTCAATAAATGGGTGAGGATGACTGAAGGCGAGTATGAGTTGGGATGATGAAGGCTTACTTGCAGGTGAGTGGGAGTTTGCTCCGGGGAGAGTATGACCTAGTAAGAGTCCGGCTGAATGGTGAGGTAAGTAAGATTGTGAGATTCCAACCTTTTGTTTCAGAGGTCCAGTGGTGGTGCGGCAAGCAGGAGGGCAGGCAGGTGAGAGCGGTGAGCTGAGGTTCAACAGAGTGAGTTTGCAGGCTTACTTGGAGGGTTTAGTGTCCAGCATCCAGAGGACTGAGTTGCAGGTAAGTGGATCAGAGTCTTGAAGGAGACACGGGTGCAGGGCAAAACCTGGATAACTAGAGTCACGGAGGCCTAGTTACCACCACGAGGTAGCTGATAAACTGGTGAAGAATGGCAGGTTGAGCTGGTCTTAAGAACCATCCCACTCAAAGCCACTGATTTACGACAGGTGGAAGGATGCGGGTGTGGAACCAGGAACAAACCACCGGACACTCACTCGGATCATGACAACCACGAATATCTGGACAGAGGTTGCCTCCTGCATGGTAATTGAAAGTAGTCGTTGAACTACTTTGCAAAAAAATTAAATGCAATCAGCCACCCACTGATTGTTCCTGCTCACCAGGAGGCTGCAGTCCTGTCTTAACTCTAGTGAGACTGAGCCCTTATGAAACAACATCACGAAACAACAAATGATACATGTTACATACAGATGTTTAAAATCCAAAGATAAGGTCAACAAACAGATTTTTTGTAGTTGTGCTTGATCGTAAGTTTAACACGATTTAGTGATCCTCGTTTTCTTTTACACTTTGCTTTCTCTACAAAGCTGTTACTAATTATACAAACAAATGATTCATTTTCTTAGTTTTCATTAGTACTTGGCTTCTTTCTCCTAGTAAGTGTGATAATGTCTGTTCAATCACATTTGTATTTGGTTCCTTTTATTAAAAATCACTGTAATAATTAGCCTATAATTACACTAAATACCACCTGCACTGTTCCAAGATACTCAAACACCTGTACTTACCCCTATCTGAGTAACATTGACCTATACAAGAAAAGTCAAAAAGATTCAAATGCTTCAGATCTCTGCAGTAATATCTTTTCAAACACGAATCCTGGAGGCATTTTAATGGCACTATTTAACAATCTTTGTACTCACGTAGAAGAGACAAGCCACGGCACGGCTGAGCCATCTGAATAGTACGATCCTCACTTGACACTCAGCAGGTAGGAAAATCACATTAGTTCCATACCTGACAACTCTTCTTGTCTTGCTCACTACGCACAATGGTCTAAGCTGATCGATGTAAGGTGGAGAACATGCCCCCTACAGCGCACTGACGCCGTGGTGCATTATGTGGTGAATGAAATTTTTCAGCTGAGAAGTTGAACAGCGCTTCAAAATGGCTAACCCACTACATGGTGGACATGGAGCTAAACAATCTCAACACAGCACCTGACACGTTTAACGAAATGCTCCATTTGTACTGATGCAGTGAAGACGATGGCTTGTCCTCTCGCCTTCTCCAAATCAGCACAAATGATTCATGTGATTAATGCCACATCCGATCACGACAGTCTTATTTTAGTTCTAAAAAAGAAAAGACAAATTGCAGCTTTTTTTTGGTGTGTGTGTGTGTGTGTGTGTGTGTGTGTGTGTGTGAAGAACAGGCCGACCTGTGTTTTTGTGTGTATGCATAATTTCATCTGGGTTATGTATCCAGGGCAGCTCTGACCGATGTTCTCTTCTAGACCTGGAGTAGGTGTGATTTATTCCCTCTGTATGATCTGCACAACTCCTATTTTTTTCCACGCTTTGGGTGATTTAGCAGCAGGGGTATTAAGACAGATGTGGAACCAGAATCTGTTGAGACACACGGTAAACATAAAGTGTGTTTCTTCACATATGTACACGGGGATTTAATGCGATTTCATTTCTCGGTAACAGAAGCAGAAGTAAGAAGAAAAAGAAGAAGAAATAAGCCTTCATCAGTGCGCTGCACTCTGCAATTAAATGAGTTTATTAAAATTAGTAATTAGAATGTTCCAAAGAAATACAGCGAAGGATAATATCATTTTATTAATATCAAACTAATTGCAGTAAGTAAATGACACATATGAGAAAATAAAATCTAATTACAGATGAAGTTGAGTCCTTTTTATTTAGGGAACCCCTAATTGCACATTTATAATTGGTGCAGCATAAGATGCCCCACGCCTGTGGACTCCTAATGGGGATCTAGAACTATAATTTCAGTTAAAAAAAAATAAAAACTTTCTTAATTCCCTTCACAATCATGACTCTCCAGAGCTAAAACCATTTGTGCTGTGTGTCACCTGATGAAGTGTGCTCATATGGCAGCTTGCACCCCCCTCCACCTCCAACAACGCTCACCATGCATGCAGCTAGCAAGCTGAGCTGAGTGGAGAGCTGAGCCGAGGAAGGAGAAGATGGAGTGCGGCTCCGCCTTTCTGTCTCAGGGTGACAAGGTTTCTCCTCCACACCTTCACATTCGTCTAATGAGGTGATAAAGTGAATGAATGAGGCATGAAAGGAGACATGCTGCTGGGGCCCTTAGATGCCACTCCCCACCCGGCATCATTTTGCTTCTCGGTACAATGTGGTTGAGGACAGAAAAAGGCTCACAGGAGGATGAGGCAATTTCTGCAATGTGTCTGCAAGACATTTATCCATCCTAGGTGGCATGCACACAGCCTATATGATATGTGCTTGTTACGACCGCTGTGGAAAAAAGGAGGACAGGAGGGCTAAGATGGGTTTGTAAAATCAGAACCGAATTCTGGAACTGCTACAAAAGGCAAATGGTAGAGCTTTATAGTACACACTACCACCACCACCAAAAGAAAAGGTGTTATTCACCAGCTCAACTCGGTACAAGTTCTTCATGTCTCTGAATAACGCCGTGAAACAAAAGAGTTTCTTTCACTTTGACTATTCAGCCATGTAAATTTTTCACATTCGGCCATTTCTTTGTCATGAAAAGCAACCCACTCAAAGCCTTTTACTCAAGCAAGCCAGTGCTGTCGCTTTTGAGAGATACAGTACTGGCAGCGGTTGCCAAGCAAATTTATTAGGTGAAGTTTAATTCAGACACTCTTTTTGCGGATGAAAAAAAAGATACCGAGCCAAAATGACTTTTGATATTTTTAAACTAGGTATACTTTTCAGATTATTATGCCGCGGGTCATTGTTAAGTTTCAGGCAGCTCATTTGGCCGTAACGGAGGACGTTTCAAAGAGAGTGTATTTCTAATGTTTTGACATGCGAGATAAAGCAGAGGCTGTGTTTTTTTAATTAGCAGAGTTGGAATTTGAATAGGCTCAGCATTTAAAGTGCGTTGGAGAAGGGGATTGTGATATCGTGCGATGATCAGTTGCGAAAGCATAAAACATCAAATATATCCTTCTGGCTCACCAACCGCCTCCCACAAAAAAGCCAGGGGGTATTAATGACTAATAGCTACCTGACTCACGCTGTTAGCAGTGATTCAGATATTGACTTCCTTTCAATCAGTTTGTTGCTTCCATTCAAAGTCTGAATTCCAAAACAATGTTGTGCGGCTGGAGGGTGAGGAAAGGTCTTGGTTTCGGACAGCTACTGCAGATTAGCGCGATTCTGGAAATAATGACTCTCTGCTAACAATCTAATCTGTCAGTCCAAACACTGAGAAAGGCTCTGTGTTTCACATCCCAGTGAACAGATTGGCAGATTGTCTGTAGCCATGACAGACTGTAGATCATATCCTTATGGTGCTTCCAGGGAGCTACAGTGGGGCTCGGGCTTATTAACCAAAACCTCATATCAAAGGAAAGTAACCGGGAATCATCAGACAGAAGACCATCTCAAACACAAGAGTCCTGTTTATAGTTCTTTTGCCTCTCGGTAACAAATATAGGGCACTGAGAAAAGCACCTACAGTACAGCGTATGCACAGCAGCTGCTTAAATGGGGAATAAATAACACCCACTGAACCTCAGCTTGAAGATAACACCCTACCCGGGAAGCAGAAGTGTAAGTGCTTAGCCCAGGAGGCAGGCCTGGGAGCAGAACGGCAGGAGAGCTCAATTGGTATTCCTGCTTGAGTTGCATCCCAGAAGGCCAGCCCTCATAAATAATATGATAATGCTGTATTTCCACTGCTGCTGAGGTTAGCTGTATGGCAGCTAAGGAACAAAGCACAGTACTATGAGAGTGACCCGAGGTGAGTGGCAGGGACTGGCAGCGGCGGGTGCATCTCGGGGTTATTGCACTCGCCACCAGTCGGAAGCTGAGGAGACGAACGGCGTTGACAAGTTTAATCAAACTGTGTCAAGTTTGACAAGTGCGAGAACGGGACTGTAAAAATGTCTGACAACGGCCCGTGTTTATGCAGAAGGAGCAGCGCTGCTGGCACAGATCATTTACCCAGGGTTTGAGATCTGTCTAGAAAATGCTCAGGCCCCTTGTTTAAGCAGAGGGGATCTTAAGCTGCTCCTTTGCTGACCCAATCTTTCAAAACAAACCATGCTCCTGGCAGACAGGGTATAAGAGTGGAAACATCAAATTTAACACTGCCACAGGGCACAGAGACGGGAAAATACAGGTTCAGTTTCTTCTTTCACCACCGGCAAGGAGGTGATGGCTCCCTGAAATCAACAGACACAGAGGCTTCAGAGGAGCTTCTGCAGAGAACAGCGAAAGCAGCAGATTCTGACATCTGGATGCAGCAGAGATTTCTACTGTAATGGCACTTTATCTCTTTGGGTTCACTGTAAGGATGATATGGATGTTAACAATGTATGTACAGTTATTATCCCATAGACTGAGGTTTTTTTGTTTTTATCTCTGTGTCATTCTTTGCCTCTCTCTTCCTCCCACCCTCATATCTTTCTGGCTTCACTTCATATGTCACATTCAGTGTTTGTAATATTTTTAGCTCAAGTGTTTGCATACTCTGTCAGCAGAGGATTTTTTCCCTGACATATCACCCCAGAACAATATAGGGAACCACTTAGATGTAAGCGGTAGTTGCCAGCTGAGATGGATTTCGTAAACTGTAATTTAATATTGTGCAGAGTGTTCCTTAGTGTAATGGCTTTACATTTCACAGTGATGAAAATGCTATATGTGGAGACATAGTCTCACTTACAGCACATCGGCTACACAGTACTTCACATTATTAGAGGGTAAAGCTCTGATATGAATGCTGTGGTACGCTCCATCGGGCGTAGTTTTCCCAAACAATGAGCCCAACACATTTCTTTGATAGCTGACACAGCACTCTCTGTATCACACTATGATCACTCAGACTAATTTCAGGTCTTCTGAGGCCCATTTCTGTCATCATTTCAAAGCTGAAAAGGTAGTTCCCCTCATTAACATATCTATAGCCTTCATCTTTTTCAAGGATATTGACGTGTTTATGTTTACGATCCCTTAAGAGCATTTCCAAAAATCCTTTCAGAACAAGTTGGCTCATGAGATTTTTGCTGCTATAAAATATTCAACAGTGAGTCGTGTTCTTCATTTTAACAATAATCTCATACACTTCACCTGGTATTGAGAAGATGCAAAAAAAATTGACAGTTTGTTTAACATGAACATGCAAACTGCACACAGAAAGAAAACTCAGGACCTTCTTGCTGTTCGGCAGCAGTGCTAACCACCATGCCACCATGCTGCCCAATTAATATTAATAATAATAATGTCTTTGGTATTTAGACCCCCTTTGCTCCAACTTGTGGGTCTTAATGTCCAATAAATGGCCTCTACTGCTACAAGATACATTTTCAGTGTTTTAAAAATCCTAAATGTTCAATACTAATTTTGACCTACAGAGAGATATATTGCTTTGCGTGCAAAATGTGCAAAACACCCCAAACAAACAAACAAAAAACCTGCGCTGCTTTTGGTTGTACTTGCCAACTGAAGTAAACAAGGGAAATAATACTAGTCTTCACCACTTCCCTGTCAAAAAGAAGAGGAGAGAGCAAAGTGGCTGTGAATTAACACAAGTTCCAACAGACGTTCGGTTTTGATGCTGCAGGTTATAAGCGAAAGCTAAGATTAGGTGCTGCATCTACAATTTTCTCACACAAAGAGTCCAAATGACCTGCGAGCCAGTGGTCATAATCTTGATCATGGAGGATCCTGACAGCTCGGTCAGTTCAGCCGTCTCTCAAGTGTTCAGAGTCTTTCAAGTCTTTTTGCATAAAGAAACACGACATTCAGCGAGCCGGGGTGAACAAACTCTCGATTAGGATAGAGGACCAGTTGCACCAAAGCACTCTCACCTCTGCGCCTCTGTCACCTCTGGACCATTGCAACAACATGATTTTTTTTCTTTTTCAGTCATTTTTTGTAGATTTGCTGCCTTTCTTTGAAACATTGTCCTGCTGCACAGCCATCCTTGTTGGGCAGATAGCTTCACATTTGACTACAGCATGCTTTGACATACGTGTTCAGTCTTTTTCTAATTGTATTGTCACATCTTTAACATTGAACATACTAACTGAGGTCTGTAGAGTCTTCGATGTAGCTCTTGGCTTTTTTGCCATGTCTGTGAGCATTTCACAGTCTGACCTTGGGGTGAAATTGCTGAGAATATCGACTCCTGGGTAGACTGTAGTTGTGTTTTAACACATACCTGAATGCTCCAGACCTGCAGAATGCTAAAAACATCTGTTTTCATAATCAAGTGCATCTGACTGGCAGCACCTGGCTGTTACTTAACCTCTTAATTCCTATAAAAGCAGTTAGGGTGCACTTTGTGTTTTACAGGACTGCATAAAGACCTGATTTCACATGATTTTATATTTAAAAGACAAACTGCAGCCTGTTCCTAACTCTGTCTTTTTCAAGTAACACCTTTATGGCTAGAAAATGCATTCCTCCCACTTCATGCACGTGCCTGTTATTGGATTTAAGCTATGGTAGACATATCATACGGTTAGAAAGTCATGGAATCAGCATTATTATTACGTTGTATTTTTTTGCTGGATAATCTCTTGAAAAAACTAAAACTTAATTTGAAAAGAGACATCGATCAAACTAAAGTAGAAGTTGTTGCTATCAGAAGGATGTGTGAGTTTTAAATATATATTGTGACAAAAACAGACACATTTTTACATCCATTATTTTCTTCTTATTATTTTAATTCCAACAAAAGCTGCACATTAATTTGACATTCAGAAGAGCCAATGGCAGATCTCTTGAAGCAAAAGCAGAGACGACATTGTTAAAGCTAAAAATATCTGAGAACGTAAATAAAATGTTCTTTCTCAAGGGCAGCTGTCAGTTTTCATGAAATCGTATGAGCAGAGTTGGAACCAGCAGCCACAGAGGTCATCATTAACAGAGATTAAGATTAAATTTGTTTTATTGGGGGATTTTCATTTCTGCTACCTGAAGTTTCATTACAACGTTTGGCCGGCTGACAGAAATAATGTTTAGTGGCTTTAGCTGATGAAGCTCTGAGGTTACTGTTCATGTGTTAAAGAAAGCAGAATGCTGCATTTTATTGATTTTATGGCATTAACAGCATTTTCCCAGTAATTCAGAGTCAGTTTGACATTCATGGATAAAAGTGTCAATAATCTGAGTTTCTCTCAGCCCTCTTTGTGACGTCTGTTGTCTGCTTGCTAGACAGACGCACCTGCAGTGTTTATTTCGATAATATGATGGCCCAGTATTCCAGGAGCTTTTGCAGTGTGTCACACACAGTCATGGGGAGAAGAGCCAGTGCAGATTGTGTCAGAGTTGATTTCTGCCAGCAGTGAGGGCAACACTCAAACCGCTCGATTGACAAAGTCTGCCTGGAGGCTCCATTTTGAGCAAAGGGGAGGGCTTCATCTCACAGTGAGGGCGCGATGTGGAGTTTTACCTTTGCTGTCAGTGAAACACAATAGAATTCATGGCAGACTTAATATCGATTTGCTACAGAAGTCATTCTTTTCTCGCCCTCAGAGTTAAAAACAAAGCAAGCTTTTGTCTCTGTTTTCCCTCACCTACCTCCCTCACCTTATTGCTCTGCATACACAGCTGTTAAAACATTAAGTGAGATTCCTGTCATCTCCCAGCTTAATATGTTCATAATAAGCAATATATCTGCTGGAGTTTAATTGTGTTGTGATACAACACAGGCACTGAACAGAAACAGGCTTTCTAAAGGTACATTAAGGCATTTTGCTTTCTTTTGCATAAATGCCGGTAGTCCTGCTAAGGCCAACCAATATGGAGGAGGAAAAAAAAGCTAATAAGAAATTCACAGCCCTCCAATATTCAATTTAATTCAATTTTATCCATATAGTGCCAAATCACAACAACAGTTGCAGCAAGGCACTATATATATTGTAAAGTAAAGTCCGTATAATAACACAGAGATATCCATCTACCCATCCTGTGTGAGGGTTATGGGTGGATTTGAGTTAAGCTATCTGTAATGGAGCAAGTGGTGGGGTACACCCTGCACAGTCTATTGCAAGGTTAACACAGAGCACACACTATTCACACCTATGGCAGATTTAGAATTAACAGTTAACCTAATAAGCATGTCGTGGGACTGCAGGGGGACGCTGTAGCCCACGTGGGTGATGGTGGTGCATGTGGGCTCTGCATGGGGGTGTGGGGTGTGGGTAACCAGGTTACTTTGGACGTTTTTGCTGCAAGGTTACTGTGCTGACCAACTCTCTCTCTCTCTCTCTCTCTCTCTCTCTATGTATATATATATATATATATATATATATATACATAACGTAATGCTTATATAAAATAGTGCTTATTAATTTAACCTTAATTATTACATTGCATACCAAAATGTAAACAGGACTACTTTCATGAGAAAATTTAAAGAAAAAGTCTATATTTCATATAAAACATAAGCCAATATCTGGTGTCACAAAGTTCCCACCTTAGCTCAGTGATAGTCTTTCACAGTGGACATAGACACCAGCTATCAGCCACCACCAAAGCAGACTTGAGATCTCTTCTCAGGGATGTCAATCCCCACTCACACCTTGCTTCAAGTGACCTCAATAGCTCACATGATGGTAGAGTGGGGCAATGTCTTACAGAGGTTTCACACCTTGGCTGTAGTGACGGCAGTGGCCTGTGCCTTTTTACACACCTTGGCTCATGTGACAACTAACATGATTAATAGTGGGTTAATGACCCACAGGGGCGCCTCTAGGGGTTAAATACCTGGGACTCTCTTCAGTTATTTTAGAGCTGAGGAAGCGTCTTGGATGAGAGGCTTCACAAACCTAAAGGAGATCAATTGCCTTCTTTTCAAGCAGTTGAAATTACAATGACTTGGATGAATGAGACCCCAAAAAGAGATATGACAAGGTAGTAAATACATTAGAGGGTTACCTAGGCAACGAGAATGTAGGCTAGCAACTGACTGTCATCTTCAAAGTGATGACTTTTATGATGGAATCTAAATGCCAGCATGACCTGCTATTCCAGATGCCAGCTGATGATAATACAATTCCTTGATATGGTGCTAAATCTAAGTCAAACCTGCTCCTTAAAAAATGTCACCAAAAATATACAATCATTCATGATGCTGCCTGGTTTCCATTCTGTGATTTATTTTTAGCTAGCTCTGCTTAGCAAGCTAAACGCTATACTATTAATCAGTGCAATGGCTTCCAAAGTATAGCATTACTGTAATCACATTTACATTTTAAAGTAACCCAGCATTGTAGTGTGTTACTTTGCTAAATTCAGTAGTCACAGTTGAAACTATGCCATTTCATGTATTATAAAGCTTTCAGCACGATGTGCGGGTAGAACGGTTTGAGAGCACAGAGGAGGAAGACGGTGGCGCTATCTACACAAGAGTGTAGACATGGACGTCACTCTTATTTTGATTTCAAGAAGGACCAAGAGTGCGATGGTAAAGTGCAAACTGCATCCAAGACGGAAACAATATTTCCTCCCAAGCATCAGGTAGCATGCTAGCACAAAGCTAGCAAAGAACCCAGAATGATGCTAAAGCTGAGCAACCTCAGCTCTGCAGAAGGAGCCTGGCCTTCATCAGGTAGCAAAAGCAGTTATGAGGAGTGTTGCTTGGAGCATTGCATTTCTACTTTCCATTTCTACTTGTTCTTTCGGCTGGTTTTCAACTTTGCTTTGTGTTGTTACGTTTTGTGTTCACACATAAGCGCTGTGTGTGAACTGGGGCCTCATGTTTCACATTCACATTGTTCAAGTAGGTGAATCAGTCAGTAGGACCCATGTTCCCTGTATGAATTTGAAATCATTCTTAATATCCTCAGCAAAAATAATGATTTCTTGCTTTGGTTGTGTATCAACTTCATATTCTTGTGTTGAGTGTGGATGGGTAGGTGTTGATTTTTGTTTTAAATGAAGATCTCATGGGAGATTAGTGATGCAGTTTAGATTTCAGAACAAATAATGCTTCCTTTTAAAAAGTAATTCTTTTGTTAATGCTACTGTTTATCACTTCCATATCTTTAATTTGTAACTAAATACATATTTGTGTTACTCTCTGTTGCTGCAAGTATAGTTTAATATTCATCTCTACATTTTATTGCGAGTTCAAAGTGTCTGACTCACCACTGCATTTATGATTTGGTGGGTTGTCCATCACTAACCACTCTAAGAAAACAACGCTGGTATATTTCTCTGTAAATCGATTCTAACTAAAAATTGTCTGTCCCAGCAACAGTTACCAGCTACGCTCATCTAAACGGTTGCTTTTTGATGTACCTGACAGTCCTGACAGATCTGGGGAAACAGCATTTTCTTACTATCCACCTTAAACATGGAATACTTTACAGAAAGAACCAAATTTAAACACGCTTCTTTTGATGAATTTAAAGGCAAAATAACGAATGCAGTGAAGGAGACTTAGATGTTTCTTTTGAGAAGCTATTTTAATGTTTTATGTTTTGGATATTTAGATATTTTGGATTTGTATTTTATGTTATATATATCAGTTTGGCTGCTATCTTGTAAAGGAGATTGTGATCTCAAGCAGACTTCCTGGTAAAATAAAGGCAACAATATTGAGTTCCTACCCACGATCTGAAGAGCCAGTTTGCTTTTGTCAGTATTGTACAAGAAGTATTTACTAACCTCACCCTTAAAATAAAAAAAACACCCACAAACAGCGAGGTAGCACTGCTAAACTACCACCTTAGTGAAAGTGGTCCTTAGGATTCAACACTATGCTAATCTGTACATCCATAAAATCTATGCAAGCACTTTAACTAACACTTAAATGCAGACTATGAATGCAATTTCTAGGAGACATGGTTGGCCAAGTCGCACATTGCGTAATGTCCTTTTAATAGTTATTCTGCAAAATGCAATCATTTACAGAGGAATGATTCGGTTCTTTTGATGATTTCATGCACCTCGAAAGCTTGAAAAAGCTATGATGCGCTGAATTCTGACACCATTGGTCATGTTTCTAGGTGTTCCACTCTCAATTCAGGTCAATGTGGGACACTGTGAAGGCATTGGTGCAAGAACGCTTGAATGTCCATCAATATGCTTCACTCACTAGAGAGATATGTTGAAAATCCCTACAGGACCAGAGAAAAAGGGAGAATGAAGTGTGTTAAAAAAGCCCACTGGGTGAGTGACAAGTCACAGAGAGGCAGGAGGACATTGCATTGCCACGCTGACATTCCCTCTCTGTTAGGGAGGTTACTGCCAAAGATATAGCAAATCCTGTGGCGCTTTCACAGGGAGCAGCTGACACACACGGGTGCGCAAACACACACACATTGGTAAGCTTCATAGCTCTTGTCGAGCCACTTTAACCTCAACCTCACCTCATGCGACCCTTAACCATCACCTTTCTTTTGCTCTCAGAGTTTTCAGGCATCCTGTACCAAGCCAGGTATTTCAAATTTGCCCCTGTGCCCCGTGGGCTTGAGGAGCTGTAGTGCACCGGCTGTAAACAGTAGGTGTGACATGGCAGATGGAAGGAGCGGTGGGAGACTAGGTGAGTCTTGCTGTCCTATGGTGAGTCCCCTGGGCTGCAAGTGGAAAGTGACCGCTGTAATTAATCCATTTTCACCACTTTTTTATACTCCAAATATTGAGCCTCATGGGTGTTCACTGAAGGACACCAAGTACAGCAAATTTCAACTGTTTTTTTAACCTCTCTCGAATTGGTGGGCGACAGAGGGAGAGATACTGTGTGCAGGCGCAAAGGTAATACTACAGAGCCGTGGTAAATGGAGGTCACAGTGAACTAAACTGAATGAAATCCAAACATTTTTTGCATGGCTCAGTTCGAGATGGTTCTCATATATCAATCAAGTTACAATGTAATGCATAAAGGATTCAAAGACACTGGAAAGGATCATCTTCCCAGTGCAAACGTTTCAATATCTGGAATGTCTTAGGAAAGGAAACAGTCTTAGACTAGGCTTCAACCCTTTGTTACAATAATTGTGATGCTGCTGAAATGTGCAAATCAACTTTGCTGCCCACAGTTAACAGAACACCATCCTCATTTTTTGTGCCTGCAAGCAACTCGACACACACTATCACAGACAAACCCAGAAATTGGTTGAAATAATCACATTTTTCTCCCCCTTCTGCCAGTTCCCCTTCTTAAATCTATTCAGATCTCAGAGGTTGCACAGAAATTTCCATGTTGCATCATAATGACAACATCAGATGAAAGGAAGGAAGTCTTTAAAAATTGTCCCTATAGATTAACAGTGAAGCGGCAAGTATTAATTCACAGAGAACAAAGGGGTGGTGTGCTGTACAAGCATGTACACGACAAAGAATTAAGCTTGCAGTGGCCAGGTGGGCCACTGAGTGAGAAGAGAATGTACACAGAAAAAAAAAAAAGGGAATCATTTCAGTTTGTGCGTGAACATGCTCACTTTGCCCGGTTACTTTTTGCTATTCAATGAAAAGAACTGACCTCTAATTAACACAGGCCAAGAGTTCAAAGGTTACGGCAGTCTTTTTTAAACAGATGACTGTTCTTGATAATATTTTCCCTTCTGCCTTGAGGTTTATAACTTTATTGCTTGGTGAAAACAGTTCACCTGAATATTATGAGATACTGAAATCTCTTTTCATCAAGGATGCACTGGATCACATTTGCATAAACTGGAGATATATAAGGTGCTGAAGGCTGGAGGCAATTGTAACAGTCTCACTTTCTCCAAAAGAAACAAGCCAGAGGGGTGAAACTGTGCTCATCTCTCACCCAAAGTCTATACATTAGTGCCATACCTACGTACAACGCACAAGTAAGCCTAGAGTGTGTTACTCACCCACAGTATGCCCACTTAAGTGTAAAGTAAGCGGGCATGGTGGAGCACATGCAGTGTGATCACTAACTGCACCCACGCAGCTACGCCTTCCCTGCTGTATTAAATTAAAAATGCATGTGAGCTTCCAAAAACGGTCCCATTTAAATCAAAGAATACAAGAAGTAGAAACCTCATTTAGGAGCTCTTTTAAAAAGAAAATGTGTGCGTGAAAGAGAGCGCGAGAGCAAAAGAGAAGATTTAGGATGCTGAGACAATCCGAAGCTTTGGAGGGCTGGATCGTTAGCGCAGTGTGTCGGCAGGCCAGCGGGGGAGTGACGTGGGGGGACAATTGTACTAGGGAATGGACGAGGCAGGTGTCCCAGTGTGAGTAGGCCCTTACTCTGCACGTGCTCAGCAGGGCTTTCTTTCTGGCTCTGGAACAGGAGCGAGGTCTGTGCACCCTTATGGACGTAAAGGACTTTGGTTCTGCTGCCCAAAGTTTAGACGACTGCAGCTTTAAACTTACATGAATTGAATCGTTTGGTTAGTCGATGACAAAAACAATTGTAGACAAGAAGAATTTTAGCACAGTGCTGCTGCTGCACAGTAACAGTAAAATAGTGTGGTTGGTTTTACAGGTCATTTTAAAAAAGTTTTCTAAATGCAAGCGCAGGCAGATCGTTACAAAAAAGCTGAAAAATTAAGACACACCCTTTTTTGGGGGTGTCAAATATCAGTGCCATTAACTGTACGTTGCAACATCAGTAAATCCATTTGCTCACTTAGTTTAAATATTTTACTCCCTATATTTTGTGCTCTCTCTCACAACAAAACCCAGCTTTTGCTTAGTAAACCTGACTCATGGACATCTTACATTGAAATGTTTTATTTAATAAAGGAGCTTATCAATAAATATTTACTGTATAAAATAAAGTCTAATATAGGCATTTTATGTGCATACAAAGTTAGACATTAACAAAACTTATAAAACTTACCAATATTTATTTCATTGTCATTTAGCCTGCATAGTTTGTTTTAAGTAGTTGAATAATATGTCTGACATCTGGAGTCTAACCTTACAAAATAACTGTGATAAAGGTAACTCGAACAGATGTACTGGTGTGCTTAAATAAAGCACATTGCCACAGTGGATTAATATGAAGCTTTTTTCAGTGCTGGAGCATCTATCAAGGACACAGTTTTCAATAGAATATTATTTTGTGCGTAATAGTAAAAATATATCAGTTGTACTCGGTGCACATGTATTTTTCTTATATCAAAAGATGGCTATGTTTTAAGTAGTCTATGAGCTATGATGAAAAAAGTGAAAAAAATATTACAACTGAGCCCAATTTCCCGTAACATTAGGATAAGTTTATAAAGAACATTTATCCATCTAGTCTGCTCTACTATTTCTGAACCCTGGTATTCGCACTGTACAATAGATGGAAAAAACAGAAAAGAAATTCAGGTAAAAGCACAATGATCAAATCATATAAAATGTTGTATTAAAAGCAGTCCTTCCATTTTTTTTGGTGTCCTTTCAGACTTCGTTGTAACGTGGTTCTAAATCCAAGCACTCTTTGGAAAGTAATATTTATCAATGGATGTCATTAAAAAAAAGAAAAAAAAAAGATTAAAAATAAACCTAAAAAAACAAAAACACAAACAAAAACAAATAATAAAGAAAAAAGACAGTGCAGACCTATTATGCTCTTTAAATATGTGAATTTCAGTGCATTCACTCTATTATCACAATGAACATATAGCAAGCTGAATTCAGCACAGGTTGAAAGTACAACCTTAAAAGGAAAACTCGTCGCTTTTGGAATTTCTTCTTTAAAAAAACAAAACAACTAAAACCAACAAAACTAACAAACAAAAGAGAAAACAAAGCAAACATTTAGTTTCATCAGTAAACGGATGCAGCTTATAGAGAATGAAACGCTGTCAAAGATCTAAGTGCATCAACGTCATTAGCAAAGCCACATAGCTGCATCATCAGTCTGTTGTTAAAGACTAACATTTGACATTGTGACTCAGATTAACAGCTGAAATGGTTAAAGGAGCACATTTAAGCGCACAGCCGCAGAGTTCCTTTGAAGACAGATAGAAATCATTGAAGCGAGAACATCAAACTGAGTCTGTCATCGTGTACACACCACGGCTTCTGTGCCAAGTAATATCTGTCAGAGAATAGTGTGATCAACAGTATTAAAAGCCCTGGAAAAGATCTATAAATAGGAAGCAATAATTGCCTATGAATTTCGGGAATGTAAGTCTGTCTGCCTCCTGACGGGAAGGCTTTGTCATATTCTGAAAACGCCATGAGTACTTAAGGTGCTGTGTTAAATATCACGTTGTACAGAGGCAGCAAATCAACCTGATCTTTCATATCCCTGGGTTGTTTTTAAAAATACTGTCTTTTAAATTGCATTGTCTTTGCAGTTAGAGCACTAAAAAAACAAAAACGATACATAAAGTGAAGTGCTTCTGACAGACAAAATTTATGTTATGAACAATGCACATACTGCCCCCCCCCCCGACAGTAAAAGCAGCAGAAAAAAGAAGACACAAAGAGGAGGATTACTAAATATTTGACAAACACTCGATTCTTATGCATAACATTAACAGAGTCCGGGTGCTGTTAGGCTTACTTTTAACATATTGCTGCTAATTAATATTTGCTTTGTAAGTATTGAATCATGTGCATAAGTTCACCTGAAAAATTCATAAGTCATTCCCATTCCTTGGCAACTGCAGGGACACAAAGCTTTGTCTGATCGTTTACTGATAGAATCAGCATTAGCTTTACCGTATATAGGAGTAAATTACCAAAACACAGGCATGAAACTGCCTCAGTGCAGGGTAATAGAAGATATTGCTTCCATTGATTTAATTTTAATTCAGTAAGGGGCGCTTTCAGGATTTTTTTAATGAATGGGACACAGGCAGGCCCAAGGACATGATGGCAAGGGGGGGTATTTAATAAAAAATAAAGACAGTGTAGAAAATGTCATAGAAACCACTGGGCATGCTTCAAGCTCACTTTATGTGATAAGAGCTGTACAAGAGTTTCGATATAATGTTGTGTTTTCATTTTCTAACTAAAACCTGTAAATAACAAGTATGCAATATAAAGTACAATATTTACATTCAAAATATAGTAAAGAGTGGAAGCAGAAAGTAGCATAACTTAAAAATACAGAAGTTGCAGTGAGAGCAGAAGGAGGTATTTTATTATTTCTATTATTTCTATTATTTCTATTATTGTTTTTTTTATTTAAAAGGGACAGTGTCCAAGCACAAAACATGAAACTGATGTAACGCACGTAAGTTTATAGCTATTGCTAATTTTCAACCATTGTCCCTTGTTGGGCTTACAATCACAATACATACATTTTACAATAAAACATATATTTTCATAGAAGCAAAATACATCATCAGTACAACTAAAATTAATAGACAATAAAAAAAACAAAAAACAAAAACAACAAAAACAAAAAATCATTAATTAAAATGACTACACTCTGATTTCCCTTTAACTTATTAGATTAGCCACCTAGCTTAATCGTTTCTGGTGATTAAGGAGCCTTAAATGTACCTGATATGTTATTTGCTCTTTACCAACATCTTGGTTTTAAATACGTTATATTTCTCCTCCTGCTGGTAAAGCAACTTCTGTATGCAAAGAAGCAAAGTGGGAGCGGTGTGTCTATTACACGCTTTGCCGTGATACTGGGTCGCTTATTCATTAGTGGGTCGGTAGGTGAGCGGCCCACCGTCGCCCACCCCCTCAAGACACACCCATGAATTCAGTGGCTGTGGATTCTTCCTGTGTTGACCATGAATGCCTCAGGGTCTCAGTGCAAACACAAAAGCACAATGACTCGAACTGGGGAGATTTGTGTGCACGTTTCACATATCTACACAACTATTTCATCTGTGCAAGAGAAAATAATTGAACAAAACCTGAAGAACCCTGTTAAAAATACAGGTGCTAAAATCTTTAACACGTTAGATGCAGGTTGTGTGAAAAAGCATTCTGTTAAGGTTTGCAAACATTTCATTCACTGCAAGTTTTTAAAGAATTCCCTTCATGGATATTGTGTTTGCCTTAAGGCAGTATAAATGAACACGAGAAGAGCACTTCTTCACCAAGTCTAGTAGTAGCAAGCCCATTATTACTGTACTTGAATGCACACAATAATTATAGCTATTCAGTAACTTTTAAGTCTTAATTGGTTTTCTTGGTTTTACAGTTCCTGTGATATGTCATTTATTCTAACCACAACTATTAAACGGAGGCTAATGATCAGTCAAGTGAGACTTCTTTCACAGGGTTCAACAAGTAATTCCCATGACTGAAGTTTGGTTTGTTGACATAATTTTCTCTATCCGCGGCAGTCAATAAATCCACTGTAATCAAAACGTCTGGTTTTGTTTGTATGCCGTCAAACTGTAGAGATGCTCTCTGACATCCCTGGATATGAAAGGACAGGGCTGAACATGTCAGTACTAAGAAGACATTTTTAGCTAATGACATCAGGAACATTTGAATACAGTTCGTGCAGTAGGGAGCATGACGGTGAGAACCAAATAAACTGGAGTATTTCTCTCAGCATTACAAATGCTTCAGTCCTCTAGAGCAAGTCAGGTGATCTCCACAGTTGCTAAGAACTGAAAAAATCTGTACCAAATCCAGTCACCGCTCTGGTGTATGTTGCTCAAAGATGATTGCTGTTCCCTGACTTGACGACAGTCGTGCAAACAGTTAACACATGATGCACTCAGCATGGCACTGTTAAAGATTGGTGTGAGAATGTGGGTAAAATATGCATGATGTAAGAAAGCCAGCCTTGTGGCAAGTGTTTGTTCTAGCGTGATAAATTGTCTTTGGCACCTGATATTGGCGCCATTTACCTGTGCCACTGTGAAGTTTGCCAAAGCGCTCTTTAAGAGAGATTATGATATTTACGTGTATGACAGAACGCTTGTTTTGTCGCTTCCGTTTTCAGCAGATATCCTGGTGTGTGCGTGTGTGTTTTCAGATTAGACCTATTTATGTCTGAAGCAGTGAGACCAGCGTCTGCTTGTCAAGGTGTTGTGTTAAGTGTTACTTTGCTGCTTCTTTAATCATTCTGCTTCACTGAGAGCAGACCTGACAGCAGACCTGTGGTAAAATGCCAACCACGGTGCAGATTAGGCACATCTTTCAGGGTGTCTAAAAATGTTTACTAGTCGCAAAATTGAAATTCTCTCATTTATTTTACATGGTGACACAATAATTTATTATGCTATTTCTCATTAACAGTGTGTCAAATGAAGTTGACTGGGGAAGCACATTTGTAGCTTCATCATATAACAGTATTGTGTCAGGCTTGTCACAGTTTGTAAAAGCCACACACTTTGTATTGTGCCTGCTCTACCAGCCTGCATTTGAAATATTTATTGAGTCTGTTAAGGTGATATGCAACTTGTAGCTAGCTGAAGGCACCAATCGCACATGCTCTCAAACCTGTCTTACCCATGGCATGCCCCCGTGGTTTGCATTTTAAACCTTTGAGTTTCACATTGTGGCCGTTTTGGTGCCACAAAGTTCTAATGTGTTAGTGAATCTTGGCAAAGTTCGCCAGTAAATCCCTGGTCAAACAAGCGTAGAAACTGGTGGGTAACTACCTGGTAACCACTGGTTGCTAGGGAAAATGTGCAGTTACTGTGAAGTTGATTGCTAAAGCTTCAGTCCCACATGTCCAGAGGCTGATCAGTAACCCCCTGGTTTCCACCAATCGCTGAGGAAGAATTTGTATTCCAGTTTTTCTGGCGAGAGGTTGTTGGAGGTTGAAGTAATGTATAATATTTTGCTAGATACTTTACAGTACACTAAGTTACATTACTTGTTACATTACTTTCAAGTTACTCCGTGAAATGACCTGAAAGGTAATGTCACTTTCTGTATGAACACAAAAGGGTGAAAAGCAGCTCAGACTTCAAAGTGATTACCAGTGAAGAAACATGTACAGGTAGAAATGGAGACTTGTAATGGAACACATTGTCACATAATTACCAGTTAATAATGTAAACCTGAAGCCACTGTCCCACGTGCTAACACCAATATCTGTGCTAATGAGGGCAAACATATGAGCTTTCTTTCAGTGTTTACATTTGAATACAATACTGACAAAACAAAGATGCCAGAACAAAGAGACCTTAAAGCCGTCGCCGCATTCATTCATTCTAGAAACATGCACAGTTAGAAATGGAGGCTACAATGCTGCAAACCTGACTGCTCATCATTGATTTTGTTACCTGTTGAAGATCAGGGTCTGTGTCATGAACCTGTGTCAGTACCCTGCCTTCATTTACTATAGGTTCACAACTATGTTGCAGCTGTAAGCCTTAATATAGTTTAGACAGGTAAGCGCAGTTTTTATCATGTTTTTTTTCCTTAATTGTTCCTAAATGAATCATTTTAACATGAGAGTCCACGAGTACTGCCTAACTTTTGTAGCCAGTCTCAAGTGGCCATTTAGGAATTATGATACTGTCACAGGTTCTCAGTTAGTATAACCTCAGAAAAAAGCATAATTAAAGGAAGGGGTAGAAATGAAGCACATTTTACCTTCCAATGGGCCTTAAAACACTTGCTCTCACCAATTAGTGAGATAAAAAGAATCCACACAGTCCTTCAAGCATTACCATGTCAGCTCGGTTGCATACCAACATAAGTCTGAAATATTTTAAGAAGGGTAAACACTTCAAACTGGTTTCAAAATTGTTGCTTTTCTGATCTACGATGTCACTCCATTAGCTGTGAGCTCAGCTGCTTTATCACTGCAAAATGTACTTAGGCTGACTACACTGAGTGTACATGTGTTTCATACTTTTTGCTGGCAACGTTTTTTAGACATGAAGCTATAAACAGGCAGCCGTCAAACTACTTAAACTACATAGTGGCATTTATCTGAAAAAAGGCGCCTTTAAATGGCAGTGACATACAAAACTGTGCGAGTTGTGTGTGTTTGAGAGAGAGAAGAGATGCAGACAAAGAAAATGCTTGCAACACAGGAACAGATAAAGCAGACTCGTCTACATATTTAGTCCATTCAGCCATTTTCCTTTGACTCCAATCTTGTCTGCATGAGAGCGGTATAGATGTTCTTATCTAAGCCTTTGCAAGAAAATATCAAATTATTCTAGTAATTGATCCATTCAATTTCACTGCAAACTGAGATTTCTATTATAGCTGTGGTACTCAATATCAACAATACTGGGTTGTACCAAACAATTTCTAATCTGCTTCATTTATAATTTTGATTCTGATTGGGTAACTGAAAAATCCTTAATTGTATTTTGTTACAGTATGGTTGAATAAGCCAAAACATCGGGATGTAACACTGAGTAAATTCTGGTCTTTGCAGGGATCAAATCGGCAAGCCTCCAGTCATGCAGCTAATCTCTAATCACCCTGTCGCCTTGCCACCTGCTCGCCTCAGTATGTAGGCTTTATATATTTATGTTTGCTAACCACAATAGAAGTTGACTGATGGAATTACTTATAGAAGCATGTTTTCAGTTAACGTGTTAATCTCATGTTGTTGAGAGCTGAAAATAATAAGACAAGCCATGCAGATTCATTAACACTCAAGTGTTCATGTATTCCATCTTATTGTGCTGTAGGCCTATAGTGTGAGTGCGTGTGTGCGCGCACGTGTGTGCACATGTGTGCACGCAAGACAGACCTCTTTCTCTTCACTGCCTGAAGCTTGATAAACTGTGAGGTTGCCATAGCAACCACTCTTCACAGGCACTCTGATCAGTGGCCTTCTTTTGCGATAGCTACAGAGCCTGTAAGACTGCACATGAAGAATTGCAGTATTCTCAGTTGCTGAATGCTCCAAACAACTTCGCCATTACTTTTTAACAGTTTCACTAATTTTGCTGTGCAGTTAGCAGGAAAAGGCTTGGCAGCAGCATCGTTTCACAGGACAGAAATGGGAATTCAGTTACCTGTTTTGGCAGAGGGTCAGATTTTTCACATCTTTTCTGTTTCTTTCATTATTTAGATGAAACATATCTGCATTAAAAAAGAGTTATGGTGTTTGTATGAATCTGCTAAACAGTCTTCAACAGACAGATGACAACAGGCTACCCTGTGAGTCCCAATAAATCCTTATATTAAATGGTACACACAGGGATGCTGTGTAAGGGGTGCTCGGCTGCCTCTGTGTGTTTGTGTATTTAAATTTGATCACTCTCTGTCACTTTTTTTGTGTGTGTGTGTAAATCTGAATTTCTGGGTCATATGTTTGGAACAGGAGAATGGCACTGATCTACACAGGAAGACATCAAATTTTCACAAGAAGTAAAAATAGAAAATAAAGCTCCACAAGCAGGGGGCTTCTTGCGGTGCTGCTAAGCGCAACAGTGCCCCCGTCTGGTGGCTGACTATTTAGGTGACTTCTTTATCCAAAAATAAATAAATAAAAATACAAACACATACACAGTTAAATGCAAAAAGCATCATCTCCATCTGTAAACAATAGGATTATGCCAAAACAGTAAAGAGCACGGGGCACGTAGCATTTAGAGCTCTGATGTGTCTATAGACAAGTTACAATGGACCTGAGGTCAAAAGACCACAGGATGATAACCAGGCAGGCAGAAATGAGGAATGAAGCCAATTTGTCAACATTTGCAAATGTTTTCATCTTGAAACATCTCCAGTGCTTTTTCTGAGGTGATAAATAATCTGTCTGTCTGTCTGCAGCACATTTTTTACTCTTGTTGAGCACTTAGGGTGCTTTGATACTACAAGTCACCCTCGTCCTTTCAAACAGTTTTTTATTCTATGCATTTAATTCCTTTTAATTCCTTTTCATCTGTTGCACAGTCTCATACGATGATAGATTCACTGGGGGCAATTTGGGGTTAAGTCTCAAGCTTCGGGTCTGGAGGAGCCAGAAACTGAAACACTGACCCTCTGATGACCTGCTCTACCTCCTGAGCCGCAGCTGCCCTGCGGTACGTTAAATCAAAGCTGCCTAATTTATGAATCAGTTTTGAAACATTTATAAATTCCCACTGGCGTGAATTTGGAGTCATGTTTCTGTCCCCTTGTTCAATGTAAGTCTATAGTCCTTTTTTCCTCCACTAGCTCGAGAGAAATATCTGAAAGCAGGTAGTTTTTTTTTAATAGAGTGATTTCCTTTTAAAACAGCTGCCCGCTGTTGCTTGAAACAAGGTTGATGAGAGTGGTGAGACTGAATCAAAATAGACAGCGAGCCAGAGAACCAAAAAATGAGCTGAAAGATTTTGTAAAGCTCTGCAGGTGATAATTTGCATCCCTAAAAACAGTTCGTCTCACTTACAATTAGTCATGCAGTCTTAGTAATATAAAAACATTTATTATAACTGCTGTATAGTAGTTTTGTTTTTCTAAGTCGTACTAAAATTTACATCAGGCGTGTAACCGCGCATGCAAAATTGCTAACGCTGGTACCGTGCAGCCAATGATCTGCAGTCAGATGTGAGCGCTCACGTAGCTTTTTTTTTTACTTTGTCAGAGTTTTTGACGCCTCACCAATACTTCTACGGTGGGAACACTTCTTATTGATAGGATTTGGGTTACAGTAGTCTTATCCAAGAGGGTAGGAGGAATCCATGCAGCAGCTAGGGGCTACCAGTGGGTTTATGGATGTGTGATCTACTTTTTGGATAGCTGAGGATAATCCTAAACTATTACGGAAGCTAAAGCTGCCTCAGTAAAATTGCCTTTGTGTTTGGTACTAGATGGGATTTGGAAGACATCACACAATAACACACACACATAGTATTGAATTTTACATCACAGGCTGAAACAGGCACAGAAACTCTTCATGTAGAGGAAAACTCTTGCAAAAGGAATTAGTGGAAATATATTGAATAGAAATGCTCAACATAGAGAACTGTGCAAAAAACTGCCCTGCTTTTCTTTATATTTTGCCAGGAAAATGGGAGATAGATACAGCGATTTATTGAAACGTGTGCAATCATACGTGGAAATGCAATATGTGAGTAGGTACGCTACTGACAAAAGTCAATATTTGATGTGGCCATCTTTATTCTCCATCGCAGCCTGAACTCTCTTTTTCTGGTAATTTCTTTAAGTAGTCTTCAGGAACAAATCTCCAGGCTTCTTGAAGGAAACTCAAAGATCTTCTTTGGATGTTGGCTGGTTTTTTGATCCGCTATGCAACGCCGTCTGTGTTGCATGGTGATTGCTGAGTCTGTTGTAAAGTCTGGCTGTACTTTTCTGTGTTTATAATTGTGACAGGTGAGACCTGGAGACTTGGGACCGCCCCTGGTGGGCGGAGCTGGTCTTTGATCCTTTCATAAGCGCAGGTGTGGGCAATTGGGTATTCCTCTGCAAACCTGAAGCTGCGAGTGCTTGGTGCAAGTTGGTGTTTCTTAACTTCTGTCTATGAAAGTCTGATACGGGTCCTCCTCTAAACTTCTGTTAGAACGGTGGGAAACATTGCTCCCGTGAGAACGGTATAGTGGACTTCATCGCCACTGACCCACATTTATTAGGGTGTGACACGAACTTGTGGACAGAGTATCGAGCTGCTGCTTTGCCAGGTGGATTTCTGGCTGCGGGCAAAGGACCCGACACATCAGTGTGTTTTAATTTGTTTTAAACTGGTGTGAGTCGACAGACTGACTGCTGCGGCTGTCGATTGTTTTGTTTTTTTGTTTTAATTTTTTCTGTATCAGTAGGCACCACAGATATTGATTCTTTTAGTATTTTAACCCTTTTTTTATATATTGTCGCGAACGGTGAAGGTGCTGCAGGGAAAACAAATCCTTTTTTTTGTCTTGCCGCTTTTGCATGCACAGCGGTGGGCCTGAGTGACGACGGCACTGAAGATTTTGTTTTGTTTCTATAGTGTTTTGCTGAATTGAGGTCATTTTTAGGGTTTGCTAGTTACTATCGCCGCTTTGTTCCAGGTTTTGCATCCCTAGCCGCTCCGCTTCACCAGTTGGTGGCCGAGCTGGCTGGGACTAAGCACAAACGCCCCTCCAAGCGTACACTGCAGGACGTTTGGACAGAGCAGTGTGAAAATAGCTTTCAAGAGTTGAAAGCTCGGTTGGTGCATTCCCCCGTATTGGCTTATGCTAATTTTTCACAACCTTTTATCTTGGAGGTTGATGCCAGCCACTGGGGTCTGGGGGCAGTGCTTTCGCAACAGCAAGCTGATGGCAAGGTGCGTCCTATAGCTTATGCTAGTCGAGGGCTAAAGCCCACAGAACGTAACATGTCCAATTACAGCTCCATGAAACTTGAATTCCTAGCCTTGAAATGGGCTATGACTGAAAAATTTAGAGAATATTTGCTGGGTAACAAGTGTGTTGTCTATACAGACAACAACCCCTTGAGCCAGCTGACTACAGCAAAGCTTGGAGCTTTGGAACAGCGCTGGGCTGCTCAGCTCTCTTCTTTTGATTTTTCAATTAAGTATCGTCCGGGTCGTACAAATGGCAATGCAGATGCTTCGTCCCGACAGTGTCAGCCATCCGATCAAACTGTGTCTTTAGAAACACTGCTTCCTGGTACTTCCCTTCCAGACTCTTTAGTCCAAACAGTTTTACCACCCCAGCAAGTAATCCAATCTATGATTTCGGGTTTACCCTCTCATTCACTTGCAGACCTTGCTACTTTGCAGAGGGAGGACCCCACTATTAGTGGCTTTTTGAAGTTTTGGCGCCGAGGAACTGGCCCTACTCGCCAGGAGAGGAGAGATTTGCCAGCAGCAGTGCTGGAAATGTTGCGCCAGTGGAGGAAACTGGTAGAAAAGGAGGGCGTCCTTTATCGGCAGATTTTTCAGCCAGATGGGGGGGAACCAGTGTGCCAATTAGTGGTCCCTCAGAGTCTCAAGAATGAAGTTTTACATGGCTTGCATAATGACCATGGTCACCAGGGAATAGACAGGACTGCAGACTTGATACGCAAGAGGTGTTATTGGCCAGGTATGTTTAAGGAGGTTCAGGATTACTGTCAGCAATGTGAACGTTGTGCACAGGCTAAAGCAGTTTACCCGAAACCTAAAACAACCATGGGTCACCTCATGGCTGCGAGGCCCAATCAAATTCTGGCAATTGATTTCTCATGCCTTGAACCCTCCGTTGATGGCCGTGAAAATGTATTGATTCTGACTGATGTGTTTTCAAAGTTCACTCAGGCCATTTGTACTAAGGATCAAAGGGCAACTACTGTGGCCAGTGTTTTGGTGTATGAGTGGTTTTATCGCTTTGGTGTTCCCTCTAGGATCCACTCTGATCAGGGGAGGAGTTTTGAAGGAGCAGTAGTTCAGCAGCTGTGTCAGTTATATGGTGTGGAAAAGACTCGCACCACTCCTTACCACCCACAAGGTAATGGCCAGTGTGAGCGTTTTAATCGGACTCTGCATGACCTGTTGAGAACCCTGCCCCCTGAGCAAAAGCGTCATTGGCCCATGTATTTGCAGCAGCTCACCTTTGCTTACAATATCACAATCCATCAAACTACGGGTGAGTCACCCTATTTTCTTATGTTTGGCCAAGAGCCCCAGCTCCCAATTGACTTCCTGTTAGGCAGAGTGGAGGAACCCACCCACGGCCCGGTGCACACTTGGGTCCAAGAGCATCAGAAACGTCTAGATGTAGCTTATAAAGGTGTGAGTAACCGCACCAAAGCAGCAGCGACGCTGCGTGCAGATCGTCAACCTGCCCCAGCTTCTGACCCCTTGCCATTGCATCAGTTAGTGTATTTGAGAGATCATAGCATTCGGGGCCGGAATAAAATCCAAGATTTTTGGGGCGTTACACCGTATTGTATAGTCCGTGCCCCAGCTGATGCTGGTCCTGTGTATACAGTGGCCCCACTCCATGATCCAGAACAGAAAAGACAGGTTAATAGACAATTGATTAAGCCGATCCCTGCTGATATTTGTGAGAAAATAAGGGCAGAGCTCCAGCAAACTCCTAACCCTAGAAGTTCACCTGACCGGTTACCCCTGTCTGAGGATGAGGGAGACTTTTATGTGTGGCAACGAAGGAAGTCCCCAAGATGTGACCCCCAACGTGTACGAACGGATTCTGCACCTTGTCCCCAACAACCCCCAGAGGACCTGGCTATAGTAATGAGGCCGCAGTCCAGAGGGACTGAGCCTGGTACCCTGACTCCACAGTGTAGTGTCCCCATTCCATTAGCTGAAAGTGGTACAGTTAGAAGAACGACACGCTCAACAGCTGGCCACCATTCCAATCCACACCATCTGCCCCAATCAGCTGAAGCCAGGCCACCTAGTGTACATTCAGTTACAGCTTTTTACAGACCGTGGCTTTAAAGTTTCATTGTCGGGTCGCCAATGCAAAAACCAGGGGGGAGAATGTGACAGGTGAGACCTGGAGACTTGGGACCGCCCCTGGTGGGTGGAGCTGGTCTTTGATCCTTTCATAAGCGCAGGTGTGGGCAATTGGGTATTCCTCTGCAAACCTGAAGCTGCGAGTGCTTGGTGCAAGTTGGTGTTTCTTAACTTCTGTCTATGAAAGTCTGATACGGGTCCTCCTCTAACCTTCTGTTAGAACGGTGGGAAACATTGCTCCCGTGAGAACGGTATAGTGGACTTCATCGCCACTGACCCACATTTATTAGGGTGTGACACGAACTTGTGGACAGAGTATCGAGCTGCTGCTTTGCCAGGTGGATTTCTGGCTGCGGGCAAAGGACCCGACACATCAGTGTGTTTTAATTTGTTTTAAACTGGTGTGAGTCGACAGACTGACTGCTGCGGCTGTCGATTGTTTTGTTTTTTTGTTTTAATTTTTTCTGTATCAGTAGGCACCACAGATATTGATTCTTTTAGTATTTTAACCCTTTTTTTATATATTGTCGCGAACGGTGAAGGTGCTGCAGGGAAAACAAATCCTTTTTTTTGTCTTGCCGCTTTTGCATGCACAGCGGTGGGCCTGAGTGAAGACGGCACTGAAGATTTTGTTTTGTTTCTATAGTGTTTTGCCCATTTGGGGTCATGTGTGAGTTGCCGTCCCTTTTTAACCTGTGTGCTATGTCGATTTGTTCTTAAACGGTTCCCCGCAGCGCTTGTCCTGTCTCACGGGCAATCATACAGTTTTATCGTTTTTAATAAGGTAAAGCTTTTTAATTGTTTTTAGGTGCCGCTGTTACACTGTTACTTTTATTTTGTATTAAAGATTAAACTCTTCTTAACTGACTGTGCGCCTACGGCTCTGTCCTATTTTAAATAGGTACCTACCACAGGTCACATAATGTCAGAAGGTTTGACAAAAACCCAACACCACTGGCTGAAATTCAGCCCCAAACCATGACCATACAGACACTCACATACTGATACCAATTTGAGCCAGAAGTTTCAAATTTGGATGACTCCATTAGAGCTGGTCCCACTTATTTTCCATCCTGTTCTTGCGTCTGTACTCCCTGTTTCCCTGACTTGAGATGGGCCTCTCGACAGCCACCCTTCCACTGGGACCATTTCTGATGAGTAGGTGAACAGCAGCTGGATCAACCAAAGGCCAGACGCAACCGTCAGGTCATCTGTCAGATCTTAAGTGGACGTGCCTTTCAGCTATCTGCAATAGATAGTTTTTCAGGCCTGCCACCTCTTCTTTTGTCCTCCACTTGTCCAGTTTCCTCATTTTCTTAAGGACACTGCACATCATGCCAAGAGATGCAGAGATGAAGTTTTTACCAGAGAAAAACTTTGGAGGACCTTCAGACAGTCTGAGCTATCGCTCCAGAAATACAACTGAGTTAAACAACAATGCTCACCCTCTGTGTCTATTTGACATTTTTAATAAATGTATGTTCACATAGGACCACTAATACCAACTAATGTAGCAAATACGCCAAGATTTCTATAAGACGCTTTTAAAGGTTTGGAATTCAGCTGCCAGCTGAGTGTTTGCTTCGCTTTCATCAGTGGAAAATTCTAGCATTCGGGCATCATCATCCCCACAAGTGGATAACATCCACTTTCTGCTGCCTGTGTTATGCCCTCCACCATTCATTATCTCTTACTGGCCTAGTAAATAAGGATTATTTTGAATCATGCAATGCTCCAGTAGACTCAAAGAATGAAAATATGAAGCTAGAAATGAACATAATAGGTCCCTTTGAGTGTTCATTAACTAATAGTATGCATTAGCTTTGTTAAGTTGTTAACAAATACACCAGATAACAACTATGTCTGCTTACAACAGCATTAAAGTTTGCTATACCAATTTATTAAGAACTAGTACAGTAGAGGTAAGCTCTTTGTGGCTGCTCCTTCATTCACGAGGGGTCACAACAGCAGGCAGTTTGATTTGGCAGAGCTTCCGGACACAATCCCAAATACGGGGTGTTATGAAACGTTTCAATATGGAAAATATAGGAAATCAAAGTCTGAAACTTGTCCTGTTCAGTATCACAGAGGTCGGATGTCAATACGTCTATAAGTCTATAAGTGCAGTGCAGTGTTTCTTAAAAAGTTCAGAAACACTGCACTTGCTGCAGCTCTCACAGCTCCAAGGAAACCACAGTGGTCACTAAATTGACACTGAGAAACAAACCTAATTATACCCGTAACAGTAAACTTCTTGCATTAATTAACTACAAACATAACGGCAGCTCTATCAGAACAACTCTTTGAACGTAATGTAGACATTGTTCAATATATATGAGATAAAATGAATAAACAAACAAAAATACGTTTATATCTTATACCTTTTGTGTGGCATTGCTCTTTTATGCACAAATAGAAGCTACAAAAATAAAATAAAATAAAAATAAAACAACTGGTCGCGGCAGATGGCCCTGCCCCTCCCTGAGCCTGGTTTGTTGGAGGTTTCTTCCTGTTAAAAGGGAGTTTTTCCTTCCCAGTATCGCCAAACTGCTTGCTCACAGGGGGTCATATGATTGCTGGGGTTTTCTGTTTTCCATGTATTATTGTAGGGTCTTTACCTCTCAATATAAAGCACTCTTTTCGCCGTATAAATAAAATTGAATTGAATCGAATAAAAATATACTGATACAGCATGCAAATACTGATACTGACTGTTGTGTGATCTCAGATTGAAAACTCTATTGTAAAACTATACCTTTGTAGTCTTTAAAATGACAGCACATCCTTTATTAGCATTAAACAGACTCCTAACTTGGTGACCTGCAGTCATTCAGTGGAAAGAGAAACTCTGTGCTTCTTACAAACATTGAGCACGAAACAGCCTTCAGCATGGAAATCTCACTTTCATCGGCTGACTTCAGTTTCTGTTTATACAAAAGTCCCTTAGAGGCTTCAACCAGTGCTGCTATTCAAAGTCATAGCAATAACACAGCATGACAGTGCACCACTTATTATGATATGATCATAACATGTGCCGTTATTCTGATCTTTCTGGGATAATACTAATGTTTTCAGTGGGGCACCGTGCTCTGCGTTTTTTCTGGAGAGAAGCTAAAGATTTGCTTTTAAATCATCCCCTGAAAACATGGCACAGCTACTCAAGTGCAGAGCAACAACATTTTCCTAATAATGTTGGAGAGCATGGCAACAAGCTCATCTGGTAAGATTGTGATTTTTTTAAATTATTTATATTATTTATCTTTTTTTTTAATGTGAGATCCACAAAAGACTAACTGCGAGTGTTATGTCAGGTTCTAAGCCCTCTGGAGGTGTCAAGAAGTGACAAGGTGTGCCCACTTGATAATGTCAGTGATATAACCAGTCTCTCACCCACTCGCTTTATGTAAGCCTTGCTTTTGTGTATCTTAAATTAGAAGGGCATTTCATGTGATCATGCGAAGCTCTTCAAAAACCAATCCACTTTATGTTCTCCTCCAAATTACCTGATCAATCATTCGCTAATTCTCTTCTTCACTTGAGACTAAACCGGCTCCTCTTGCTAATAAGAAATCTGTATCAGCTGCAGTGTCTCACATGTGACAGCGCTCTCCTCTCAGCTGTGCTCAGGTTAGTAAGGAAATTTGCAAATCTCCTGAAAATAAGCCATAATTACCTGCTAGTTACAACTTCAGATGCAATTCGATTTCAGTGTGCAATGAGTTAACAGTCAAATGTAAAAATAAATAAATAAATAAAAAATCTGTTTTTAGGAATGTTTAAAGGTTTCCTCTATTTAAAATCCAGAGCTGCTGGAGCACTTCAATGTGCCAACACGTTATGTTTATCTACCCTCAAAATGTCAACATCCACTGCATAGCCTTCTCTGTGAGCTAAACAAATACTGGTGCCAGGATGTCAGCACTGTGCCAGGCATATTTTAATATTTAGTAAACACTGTCCTCTAGTGCTCACACACCACATGTTCATGTAACCTGTTGTTGTGCTGGAAACATGATTTCATTTTCATCTTTTAAAACACTGTGAAGAGGCTTTCTAAAATCTGTCCAACCCAAATAATCCATACTCTATTTAATTTATTAAATCTATTTGATAAGAGGTTGCCTCTTATTTTATTTTTATAACAAAAGCTGCATTGACCTCTTGTGCCTGCAGCAATCCTCCACATTGTGCATAAAAGAGCAAAAAACAGCAAAAATGTCTCTGGCCATGGTTTTATTATCAGCTACTCTCAGATGGCTTTTAGTCGGCCTGGTATAGTCTGTGTAATGAGGCATGCCACAATTACAGAGTGAGTGGCAGTAAAAAGGAGGTGATGGCCAATCCCTCCTCCTCCAAATGACTAGATCAGTCATTCACTACTAGCTGATCTGGTGAAGTCATGTCAGCACAAGGTTAGGTTGTTCTGATCCCCTAAATAACAGGAGGTGACGTGGATCTTGACGAAGGGACAACAAATTTGCAATCATCTTATCAACCAACTCTTGACAGCCTGCAGGATATTAGAGATGTAAATAGGACATAATGGTGGCATTATGACTGTGTTCATTCTGCTCTGCTTTTGATGGCAGTGTCTTTTCTCTGCAATTCAACACCATCTGGCTAAATTAGTGTAAGCGGGAGAACTGGAGCCAGGAGTAGTTAGGACAACCAGTCCTTTGTTAGGAGGCAATCATGATTTTTGGCTACTTACACATCCCATTTGTCAAAACTCAGATTTGAAATTTGGGACGGATCAGACGGTTTCATCTATTCACAGAGCCGTATCTCCGTATCCGCACACTTACGAAAAATGTACAAAAATATGTGAATATTAAATAGTCGAGCCATCTAAATATTTGTTTTTCCAAAATGGCACAGAGTGTTCTACGTGACAGGGGAGGTGAACTTTAAGGGCATTCACGGTGCTGTTGTGTACTGACATGTGCAAACACTCCTCTTGGGTCAGTTTACCAAACAAACAGAGCAGATCATACAGACCTTGCAAATATCTTTCTCCTCCAGCAAAAGTCCCAAAATTTGCATTTATAATCCAGTTTACTGACTCCAAAACTCGCCCATAGCATTTAGTGCTATAAAAACAGGATACAGTCACAGCCAGCTTTGATTTCTATCTAATCAAATATCTAATCAGCCAATCGTATGGCAGCAGCTCAGTGTATTTAGGCATGTAGACATGGTCAAGGCAAGCTGCGGAAGTCCAAACCGAGCATCCAAATGAGAAAGAAAGGTACTTTCAACATGGCATGGTGGCTGCTGCCAGATGGGCTGGTCTGAGTATTTCAGAAACTCCTGATCTACTGGGATTTTCCCACTCAAGTGTAATGATAGCTGCTATTGTTGAAGCTACCCACAGGGGGCGCTCTGGAACCAATAAGATATACAGAATAGAAGAAGAAAGTGATCCTGGTAGATTAATAAAGTTTTATTTTATCTAATCTAATAACTTTAATCTCAGCCAAACTGATTTACTCACGAACAAACAAAACACTGAAAAAAGCCCAACAATAACATTTTTAGGTTGTCGAAGTGACTTATATATTACGTTTAACCTGAGTAGCGAAAGTCCGCGGTGATCTGAAAATGATGTACCGGGAGTTGTGCCGTTCTCAGCGGCTCTAGTGACCCTCGAGCTCCCAACTAGCTATCGAGCTGGTGGGTAGCAGACGTCTCCGAAAACGTCGAAGCACTTTTGCAAATATGATAAGCTGAGCAGATATTTGATGTTTACACAGCTACATTCTCGCCTGAAAATATGTTAAAAGTTTATTTTGTGACCCAGAAAGATTAGTATGAGTAATTTTAAAACTTAGTAGCGGCCGCCATTGTTGGAAACTGAAGTTTGGCTGGGCCGCGCTATGAATTCTGGGATATGATGGGCCACGAAGGACACACCCGACCCATCCTTCAAATTCGGGGAAAAGGAGGACACATTTGTTGGCTGCATTCGGAGGAGTCTACGAATTTGGACAGCCTTCGGCGCGTTGCTGTGACGTAATCGGTCTACAAATGCGGCCTCAGGAGGATGCAGCCCATGAATTTGGACACGACCATAGACTATGTGCACGTTAGCATATGCTACTTCTGGTGCGGAAGCTCCTGTGGGGAGCTTTGTTTCCGCTGTCCTATTCGCGCCTTGTTTACGGTCCAAAACAAGTTAAGCAAATGAATGAATCAAGCGGCGATTTACATTTCTATAGATGTCTTGGGCATTTACCCAATATGTCTGTATATGATGTTCATCGACTTGTCTATAGTTTTTTCCCCGCTCCTCAGAGCAAAAGAGAAAATGTTATATTACTCAGTATCTGTAAACAGCTGTCCCTCGTTTATCGCGGGTGTTATGTTCTAAAAATAACCAGCGATAGGTGAAATCAAGTAGCCAATTTTATTTTTTGACGGTGCAAAACGTTTCGTCGACCTCATCGACATACGCTACTGCACTTCAGAGTCACACTGTTAGTGATGGATGCAGCGATTCTGTACTGTACAGGAGAGACGGAGGAGATCGTCTGCAGCGATCAGGACGCAGGACACGATGTGATGCAAACTTGCACTAAAAAATCTGCGAAACAGTGAGGTGAAAGGTGAACCACGTTATAGCGAGGGACCACTGTAAATTTGAAGGTAAGTCACAACATACCCTTCGTAAATACTAATGTATAGAACCGTTACCAGCAATCATTCATTTTTTGTGTGGCTTTTTTCACGGTTTGTTAACATGCTGTGTAGGTGTGTACTTGACTAGCTGATCTCGACATAATGGGGGAAACATCTGGTTTGACTATTCTTCACCTGTAGTTTGAATGCTGAACATTTGCCTGTTTAAATCATAAGACCAGTCACTATACAGAGATGTGCTTCTGAATGTGGACGATGTGTCTTCTGCTGCAGTGATGCAGTTCTGCTTGTGTTGAGGGATGTAAACAACTGATCGATCGAAACTCTTTAAACGTCAAAATTGATCATTAGATTTTTTTATGACACAACAGTGTCATAAAAAAATCAATAGTCCCACCTTCTCCTCTTTGTAACTTAACACGATCTTTCCGTTTTCGAGTGTTGGACATGATTTTGGAGTATATCTTCGCAGTAGCGATTGACCGCAAAGTAAAGCTACCGGAAATGTACAACCCCACATCCGGTCTGAAACCAGGAAGTTAGCATTTTCTCGTGCACAGGGTCTATTGCAGCTGTCGGAGTGGATCGACGGGCAGATGAAAGAAAAATAGCCATGGTGCTCACCATCGCCGGCACAGAAGCAATAGAGGTCTTCAACACTTTTGTGTTTGCTCAGCCCGAGGACAAAGATAACTTTGATGAAGTCATGAAGAAATTTGACGAGCACTGTCTGTCAAAGAAAAATGAAACATATGAGAGATACGTCTTTCGCCCACGCTTACAGCATCAGGGTGAGTCATTTGATACTTTTCTCACAGACCTCAAGATCAAAGCTCAGTCCTGTAATTTTGTCGATCTCAGAGACTCTATGATACAAGATCAAATAGTGTTTGGAACTAATGAGAAGCTCAGAGAGAAACTGTTGAGAGAAACAGAACTAACGCTGGAAAGTGCTATAAAGATAAGTCAAGCCAGTGAACTAGCACGACAACATGTACTGGCTTTTAGAGAGCCTGTTCAAGGAGCAGTGCAGCAAGAAAATGAGGCAGTGAACGCAGTGTCGATTAAAAGAAAGCCAGGGAGTAAATTCAAAAACAATGACAACAAAAACAAAACGTGTGACAATGAAATGTTCACTTGCAAGAGATGTGGAGAGAAACACAGACCAAAACAATGTCCCGCATATGGAAAAAACTGCAAAATGTAAAGGACAAAACCATTATGCAAAAACGTGTCTCTCCAAAAAGAAGAGACAAAAAGTACACACTGTGCAGGAAGACACAGATGACAGTGATGATCTAAGTGAAACATTTTTCATTAAGATGGTGTCACATGAATAAGACGTCAATGCACAGTCTTCAAGAATTAACACTGGCCAAAGTGTTAGTTCAGTCACAGATGATAAATGGACTGCTCCACTGTTAGTCAATGGGACATTTAAAATTGATACAGGGGCCAAAGCTAACTTGATCAACGAGAAGGATTTCAAGGCACTGACTGAGAAGCCTAGAAGATTTACAGAGAAAGTCACGCCGCTGAAGGCCTACAATAACCAGCCAATACAAACAAAAGGTGGATGTAGACTTAAAGTGACAGCAAAAGGCAAACAGCATAACATTTTGTTCACCATTGTGCCTGATGGACACGAGTCACTTTTAGGAGATAAAACATCTGAGGACTTGGGACTAGTAAAGAGGATCTATCAGATTAATACTGACGCCATGAAAGAAGCCAAACAAGGCAAAAGACTGGAACACCAAGGGCATGAAGGAAGTTCAGACATTATCAGTAAATTTCCTTCAGTCTTCAAAGGACATGGAACATCGCCTTACACCTACAAAATCCAGCTCAAGGATGATGCCGTGCCTGTGGTGCATGCCCCAAGGAGAGTGCCTGCTCCGTTACGGACAAGTTTGAAAAAAGAGCTTGAAAGAATGACTCAAATGGGTGTCATTGAACGAGTGGAAGAGCCTGCAGACTGGGTGAACTCTATCACTTGTGTCAAGAAAAAGAATACAGGTGCCTTAAGAGTCTGCCTTGGTGTTTCAGAGATGACCTTCTTGGGAGATAAGGTCACAATTGAAGGGGTGGAACCTTATCAGTCAAAGGTGCAAGCAATATTGGATATGCCAGCACCCACTGACAAAAAAGGTGTCTTGCGAGCAATGAGGATGATCAACTTTCTGGGTAAGTTCATTCCTAATCTTACCTCCAAGACAGCATGCCTAAGGGAGCTGCTACAGCACAACACAGTGTTCGAGTGGACGGCACGGCATGAGAAAGAGTGGAAAAAATTGAAGGAAACTGTAACTACAGAGCTGGTCCTGACATTCTTTGATCCTTCAAAGCCAACAAAAATTTCAACAGATGCCTCAAAAGATGGCTTGGGAGCAGTTCTGCTCCAAAGGAACAAAGACAAGTGGCAAACTGTAGCATATGCGTCCAGATCAATGACAGAAACTGAACAACGCTATGCTCAAATTGAAAAAGAGACTTTGGGCTTAGTGTTTGGGTGTGGAAAATTTCACAGCTATGTATATGGATTACCAACCTTTACAGCAGAGACTGATCACAAACCTCTCATATCGATCAGAAATAAGAACCTCAACGACATGTCACCCAGAATTCAGCGCGTGATGATGATGTTGCAGCGCTATGATTTTGAGCTGAGCTACACGCCTGGGAAATATATCGTACTCGCGGATGCATTATCCCGAGCGCCAGCACCAAGTGGTGACAGGTTAGTCAGCACTACAGCCGAGGAGGCTGAAAGACATGTAAACATGGTAAGTGCTTCACTCACAGCATCAGATGTCATGTTGCAGCAAATTGTACAGGAGTCGACAAAAGATCCAGTGCTGCAGAAAGTACAGCAGATCTACCCACTGCACCATGGCAAAAGGTAGGCACGGATTTATTTCATCTGGATGGCAAGGACTATGTTTTGGTGATTGACTACTATTCTAATTATCCAGAAGTGGCACAGCTTTCCAGTACATCAGCACAGTCACTCATCACACACATGAAGGGCTTTTTTGCCAGACATGGAATTCCACAGTGTGTCATCAGTGACAATGGTCCACAATATGACTGTAGAGAATTTAGTGACTTTGCAAAGCAATATGGATTTCAGCATATCACCTCTAGTCCCTTGTATCCCCAAGTGAATGGACAGGCAGAAAAAGGGATCCAAATAGTAAAGAGACTGTTCAAAAAAGCAAGAGACAGTAAGACTGACCCTTACCTGGCTCTGCTAAGCTACAGAGCTTCATCTCTGGAGTGCGGGGATCACCTGCTGAGCTACTCATGCATCGCAAGCTACGCACCACACTTCCACACATTTCCAAGGAAAATGACAATGCACATGACAACAAGCTGACTGACAAAAGGATGAAACTCCTCCTTCACCTTCCCCAATGTCTGAGATACTGAGAAGGTCTACCAGACCTAAGAAACCTACAGAGAGGCTCATAGAACAAGTGTGAACTGTTGTGGTAAAGAATTGTTAAAAAAAATAAATCACAAGTAAATAAAGGATAATAATTCATTTAGAATAGTAATTGTTCACACTTACTTGAGACCTGCTGAATTATAATGTGCTTGAGGGCTGTATGGGACTCATTTGGTTCATTCTGGAAAATGTAAGGTATACATTTGGATTTATTTTGTTTGACTTGTGCTACAACTTTTGGTTATATAAAAAAAACACTACTGAATGTAGTTTGTTGCACAATTTATAACATGTTGAATGGTAGACAAGAATGTTCAGATGTTACAAAGTAACAGTTCTCTTCGGAATTGTGGTTATTATAACACCAACCTGTTTGCAAAGGGGATGTAATGATAGCTGCTATTGTTGAAGCTACCCACAGGGGGCGCTCTGGAATCAATAAGATATACAGAATAGAAGAAGAAAGTGATCGCTGGTAGAAAAACAATACACAGCCAGCTGAAGCTAGCACAAGGAGAAATTCTTGATGTTTTATTCATAGAGGAATAAGAACATTACAACAACCATCTCTAAGGTTTACAGAGAACAGTTTGAAAATGAAAAAATGTTCAGTGACCAGCAGTTTAGGACGGCCAGACAGCTGTGAACTGATGGGACGGCAACAGTAACTCAAATAACAACTTGTTATTTGTCAATCAAGGTATGCAGAAGAGCATCTCTGAATTCACAACACATGAAGCAGCTGGGGTTCAGCAGCAGAAGACCACACTGGGTGCCACTCCTGTAGGCTAAGAAAAGGAAGCGGCTTCACGTCCCAAAGCTCATATCAACTCAGTCTGGCTTCTTTAAATGGCCTCTACAGTTACCAGATATCAATCCAATAGAACACCTTTAGGATGTGGTGTTCATCATGGATGTGCAGCTCATCATGGATGTGCAGCAGACAGTTTGTGTGCTGAACATCCTGTGAACTCTATGACAGAAAGAAGTCAAAAGACCGAGTCCAACATGATGTGGACCTTACATACCAGCTAATTTTGTTAGGGTTTCTGCTTTGTTCACATCATCTTCTATTATTCAAAGTCAAAGTAAACTTTACTGTCTGCTATACAGCACAGTATATAGAGAGACGAGACAACGAGGTTCCAGTTCCATTAAGTGTAAAATATAGGAAGAGTAAGAATGAACATACACTTTAAGACTGAGGTAAGGGGAGTAAATATACAGGTGAGGTAAATAAGGGTTAATAACAATCAAAAATGTACAATTGACATGTAAAGTGACCTGGGGGGGGGGCTGATGGCTTGCGGGAAAAAGCTATATCACAGTCTGAAGGATCGGGCCCCAATACTGAGGAGGCCTTACTGATGCAAGGAATAATGATGAGCATAATTTCTTATATAATGCGTTTCAAGTTGCTCTTTCAAACAAAGCCAGAGAGGCTACACAGCTGTTATCAAATATGGTTAAGACTCTAACTATAAGTTAATTTAAAAGAGAAGATTTCCAGGGATTTCATCAGTACTGCTCATTGCACTCTTACTTAGCCGAAAGCCGTCTCAATAAGTGTGGATTATGCCTCCGTTACTGCGATGGCATATGTGAGCTATTCGGTTATATTGCTAATTACATTTAATCAAGAGACAGAGGAGCTCCAGCTACTGTGTAATTACAGTTTAGCCACTTAAATGTACAAATAGAATAGAAATAGAAAAAAGATTCGACACATTGCTGGATGCACAAACATTTATTGTAGCAGAATCAGAAAAAACAAAGTGTAACTCAAGCACAGTGGGCGTACTCGTAGGTACGAATTCACACAGTTCAGTTGATGGTGTTCAAATAATAACATGCATTCAAATTAATAAATCAGGACCTTTACAGGTTATTTCCAAACTGGTGACATCTAACAGATTGCTGATACATTTTTCATGCTCTTCAGTTTCATCACTGTGGTGAGCTTTTGGTCGCGCTGTTATCACTGTGAGACGAGGCATCTGGCTCCCATCTGTGCTCTGATGTCCTTCTGCAACAGAAAACAGATTTTAGACAGTAAGCAAAAATGGCACAGCTCCTCATTTGTTCTTTTCACAAAAATGAATCAACTGCCACACACACAAACACAGAGACCAATGCTAACACATAAGGATTAACATAAAAAGACTCAGCCGATTACAGTGAACCCTCAGTTTTCCTAATCAGACATGTTTCGTTTGCTTACACATTTTTAGGCTTGTTCGTTTCTTTCTGTGTTTTCCAGACGGAAACTGGTAGATGAAAATGGAAGTGGAACAGCCTGACGAGCGACTGTATACTTTTAATGAAACAGAAGAAAGGACACATCAGTGAATGATTAGCTACAGTGTATGAAGGTTTATATATATATATAATCGTATGTAGTCAATATTTCCTGTCAAACCTTTGGAAGTTTGATGGTCACATCAATGCTGTCGGATGAGGCACATACAATTGATGCAGAAACCTCCTGGTTGGCATTGCTCTCACATGTCTGGTTGAAGCTGTAAAGCAAAGCCATGCCTGGGATGTATCTTTCCATTCTGGAATGGATAAAATCCATTAACACAAAAACATTTCAAGGAAGTTGGTTGAGAAGGTGATAAGAATGTTAAATCTTCTCTCCTCATGATAATCATTTAACTTGTCACAGCTTTTATTTCTTGGTAGAAGTTGGACATTTTATAGAAACTCACCTGGAGCAGTAATTCACCAACTCTTCTGGCACATTGGCCCACTGTACTTTGGCTTCAAGTGTCGGCCTGGAAGCAGAGGACTGTGCAGCAGCAGCCATCACCGATATTTTGTAGGGCTTACATTGAGCTCCCCAACTAATCATTGCCTAGAACAAACACAGTCGGATCAACGTTGAAGCACCACTCCACAAACAAACACATGGCTTTAGCGCTTTCTTTTAAAAATATGACACATTTAAAAAGAAGGAAAAGTATGTTATTAAAAATAAGGACATCATTATCTACTCCAAGCTTTTTACATGTTCAGCAGCTTAAAGGTCTGCTACTGTTGTAATATTACTCTTTAAAACTTTTCCAAGTAGCAAGCCATTGCTTATTAACTACTCTTTTTTATTGTCTAGAGAGCAGAAATATGGGAACATAATTACACCAGCCTTTTTTTAAAATGTTGCTAAGGAATATTTTCCCCAGTGATTTAAGGAGGCCGTGGACATGAATAAAAAACATGCCAAACCTTAGTTACTGAGACAATGATTGTGACCAGGACACATTAACTGCTGACGCCATGCCATTAAATGAAGTCCTTGCAGTTTACACATCAAATTAAACATAAATCACTAAGAAAGTCTTGCTTTCATAGGTTTTCTACCTTAACATTTGCAGGAGACTGTGCAGAAGCGTCGACACACATCTTCCAGTTGGCGGCGTCTCCTATATAGGACACGATCATTTGGGCCTTCAGAGTGTCTCCTTCAGATGGGTTGTACAGGGTCACATCGAAACCCTCAAGGTTCTGGTTACCACTCATGGCAATGGCTTTGATGCTGACCACAGGCTGAGGTGCTGTGGCCTAAGATATGAGACAGTACTTACTTTATATTAATCATCTTATGTCTTAAATTTATAGTAATACCAAAGTGAGTGTGAATTATTGTAGATGGATGAAATAAAGCTGAGGGGAGTGTCAATATATACATATCTGTCACATATATTATATTATTTTTAGTGCATGTCAGATTAAAATGCAGAGTACTCTGTATTTGGCCTATTTAACGTACATCCATCATGATTTCTTGGCTGTTACGGGTTTCTCGTTCATTTGATGCGGAATTTGATTGCTCCTGGGATCTTTCCTGTAAACACATGGGAACAGCAAAATTTTAAATGATAAAAGACAGGAAGAGGTGATGCACATGTAACGTTACAGAAGTCTTCAAATACCTGTGCAATCCTCCTCATAGTCTCATACAGATGGCGGATGGTCAATGGATGACTGGCGGGTTTGCATTGAACCTCCAAGCGGATTTTCTCCACAGGTTTGGTCGCCTCAGCTAAAAAAGTGCATCAGGTTACATGAGCACAGGATACCTTTATAACCTAACACAGGCCTTCTTGTTGGTTATATGTGTGAAAAAGACATTTAAAAGTAGTAGTCTCATGTGTCTCATGTGAGTGAAGAAGCACGACATAAAGGTCATCTGTGCCTATGCTGCACTGAACTTGCTGTGTATACCTGGGACTACTCTGATGGCCGCATGGGTGAATCCCATTATAGAGTAGAGGGGGTATTCGTTGTTAAAATACTGTCTCCTGATGTCATAGTCCACACAGACACCCACTCCATACATGCTGCTCTTGGCACACATATTTGCCTTTCGCCACCAGTTGTTTGGTGTTGGCTGCTGTTTGAAGGAAAAACAAAAATCAAGAAGAAGAAGAAGTTGTTGCCAGTTTTCAATAAATGAAAGAAATCTTCCAAAGGTGTTGGCTGTACCTGTTGGGAGTTAAATTCATCAGGTATCATTGGTGTCCTTTTAGGAGATTCTGGATTTCCAATGTTCCTCGAGACTGCATACAGATTGGAGCTGTAAAATGGAAATGTCGGATTTATTTAGTACATTTAGCTTCTTGATGAATCTGTTCGGATTTTAAAGGAGTACACTGAATGAAAAGCACTCATTCTTGTGTTTTAGCTCCTGTGAGTTCCAGTGTGAGCTGGAGTGGAGTGACCATTTTATATAAAGTAAAAGGAATCACACTGCAGTGACTAAAGTAAAGAAAAAATGAGAGTGGTTGGTAATTGATCTAGTAAATGTATTTAGAGCTGTAGAGGGACATCATGATCTTGACATACCTGAATGAAATGAGTTCAAACTCATTTTTACAAGCGGGGATGTCAAGTTCCAAAACTCCTTTTCCAACATTGAGCTTGGCAGAAAGCTTCAATGGCAGCTCAACGGGAGCTTTGCTCTTCATCTCTGAACCGCACTGGAAAAGCTCTGTGTTGATCCCGTGGAAAATCCAGAAATCTTTTGTGAATCTACAATAAAAAGTGTAATGATAGAGTTAGTGTTTGCACCTCCAAAACAAATTGTTTGTCGCATATACTGATGATAGTTGCCAAATACACTGGGTATCTATCTATTTAAATTACCCCATGACACCCTCAGATTCCAGTGAAATATCTGCATTCAGCAGGTCTCCGAGATGCTGAGCTTGTGGTGGACTTATTGCAGCTTTAGCTATAGACACACATAAAGAAGCACAAATGTTTAGCCCAAGTACATTTTTCAATAATAAACAAATGTGATTGCCATTTGTTATAAGGTTTTATTCCTCACCGTTAATGGTGATCCCGGTGATTGTTTGATAATATTTGGCAATCTCCACTGGCAAACCCAGGGTGGTAGCTTGCAACAAACGAGCCTCAATACTCAAGAAAGGCTTCGTCCAATGCCATGAAAGTCCTTTTTGCAATTGCTCAATGGCAGCCCACACAGGGGTTCCTTTAGGTGCAGAAGGACTAACAGCCTACATGCAAAATCACAGGACAGCATCTTGTAAGAGGTATCAAGGCATCATGTGTCTTTAATAGATCAGCAATGTCTCTGCCAATTTATTCTCACCGCTTTGATGTACTCAAGGAGATCCTTCTTGATGTTTACAAAGAAAAACTCTTGTCCAGACCAGCGTGAATAGGCAGAAATGATCGGCTCATCATTTGGCAGCGATTCCCAGTTTTTAAGCTGAAAATGACACGACACAGTGGACACCCACATCAATTGGCGTCATAGTACAGCTGATATTTTTCCCTTGACGTCTTTGATGTAATACTCACGACATTGTAAATGGCCTGAAAGTCGCTGAAGCTAAAATCGCCTTTAAATCCAGGAATGCTGGGGCCAAACAGCTGCTTGAGTGTTTCGGCACGGATACCAAACTGGAATCAAAAGAAATAACAGGATTACAGTTTGTGTTTGGGAAACGTTATTTGAAGGATATTATATGACTCTGTACCTCCATTAGCCTCATAATTCTACCGATGGCAAAATACTTTTGTTGTGATATGATCTCAGTGGGCAAGACGCTTGTTGGACCTCCCAACATATTAAATGAAGCAGATGCCCCCATCAGTAAATCATCTGCATTTGGAAAAGCAAAAATGGTCATTTTTATATGTGAGTGTAAATGTATTTATTTAAAGTCCTCAAAAGTGGTCTAATTATTGGTGAACTTGAACCCACCATCAAACATGTCCATTCGGAATGATCTGCTGTTGTAGCTAAGACGTCCAAATTTGGCAGCGAGGCTTTTCACAGCCAGACTGCAGTAAATTGAACTTTAGCAGAAAACACAAAAACAATTAGATATCATGTAAAATATACCAGCAAAAGCAACACCGATAAAGCTACAGCCCCCTTTTTTCATTGTTATACTCACAGATTGTGATTGTCTGGAGTCTTGGATCTAGCTATATTTTCCAAGTAAGAGTATGCAAAGCTAGCGAGATGGATGTCTTTTTCTCTCTCTAGATGTGCAGTCAGTGTGGAGACAAGAGCCGCTGATGGCTTTGTGTTAAACATGACCATGATTGCCATCATGCTTGTCTCAGGGGCACAGTTCTTTTGCAGGAACACTTTCAGGGCAATCTCTTGGACCTGAAAACATAAGCAATATAATAATCAGCTGTTGGGGAATCCATGGTCAAAGCTCACACATTTGCCAGCTACTGTTAGGACAAAAACTATTACGTTCTGGCACAGTTTCTTTTCAGTTTCAGTGAACCCTGAAAGACAACTGAAGACACTTTCCACTTGATTTTACCGGTCTAAGTTAAGAGAACGAAATACTTCACTTGACCTCAAAAATGTGACATTTTAAACGCAAGTTATCTGCATATATTAAAAACAACAACAACTGCATGTCATGTAATGTTCTTACGTTGTGGGGATCTCTGCGAGCTGTCAGTCTCAAAGCCTGCATAGCAGCGCTCTGCACACGGCACGACACATCTACGGGGTTGGCAGCAACTCCAGGGAGGAAGCTGGTGATGGTTTTAATGCTGCCTGGATGACCTGCATTGCCCAGAGCTTTCAGAGCGATGAACATCTTAGTTTCATTGTGGTTTCTCAGGCCCTCATTGGCAAGGTCGAGCAGTGGCTAGTTAAAACAACAAATACATGTTTAACCTTTTTTTCAAAAATGCTTGTTGACTTGCTTTATCATTTTACACATGGATGATCTCGACTGTAATCTCAGATCTTTTCTAATTATAATGGTTAATTTGGGGGAAAATAGTACTTGAAGTAGTATTATTTCAATATTAAGCTCATAATGATTTTTTCTAGTTAAATTTGAAATATTACTTAAATAGTTATCTCAAAACCTTAACACTCCATTGCACAGATAATTTCTCATTACATAGCATACACCTGTTGCTGTATGAATACCTGAACAGCAGCTTGTGGACATGGTGAATGATATGCGCAGTGTTTGTACACCAGAGAGCCAAAAGAAAACACGGCAGCAGGCCACATAAGAGGATTGGATTTGATGAATTCCATGTTCATTATTTCCTGCGAAAGATCGACATGTCATTTAGGTGATCGTTTTGTTGTTGTTTTTTGTTTGTTACATGGTATCACCATCCAGGTTTGCTAACTCACTTTAGCCTTCTCAACCAGCTCGGCTCTGGGCTGGAGATGATTCATAGCTATCAGAAGGGTTTGCACAGCTTCATTTGCAGACACGTCTTTTGCCTGAAATCTCTTTTTCAGGAATTTGAGGACTCTGTCGTCGTTGATCTCGGCAACCATGTCCAAGAAAAAGCGTCTAATAAGTGAAAAAGAAGAGAGAAGAGAGCTAATTATACAAATACTTCAGATAAAGATTATCCTTCAAATGTTACAAAAAATATTTATAAGGTTTTAATTAAAAGCAGGTTTTAAGTTGTTACATTTCTGCCTTGCATAATATTAAACTATTCCTCATTGTTAATGCGCTGCACTAAATCCCTCCTGAACTGAGTCGAAGGATAATCAGCTGAAGTGGATCAGCATCAGACTTCAGAGGTAGCCTCGAAAAATGTTCTTCTTCATAATGAAAAGCTTTTTTAAAGGTTATCTGTAAAAGAGTCTCACTTTGAGCTTTAACAAAACGTGATCTCACTGGGTACAAAGATATTCACAAAAAGTTAACTAATAACTTAATAGTGATACTTTTATTGCTGCTTTACTCATAAAGTTTGTCGTAAATCCCGTGTTAGAGGCTGTATTTACAACACCATCAACCGCATTCATTCAAATGAGCATACTCAACGAGTATTAGTGCCTTTAAGCATGAAAATGTAGCAAGTTTTACACATATGTCTGTCAGTGCAGATGAATTTCCATTAAATTCCAAACTCCAATTAAATAGGTATTGAAAAACTAATAACTAAAGTAGTAGCAGTAGTATAACTAAGTAGTATTTTGTTGAATCACAATTGTATTACACAGTGCATTCAGTGCATAACAAATGTATCTGACCACCACCCGACAGAGGGTTTATGTCTCAGCTGTCCACTTTTGGTATTTCCAAGAATATATATTTTAATGTTTCTGTAACGAGTATGTGCAAGCTCTTTATCAGACATTATTGTTATCCATGAATTTTGGACAAAAAAAGCAAAAAAAATTGCTACATTATTACTTTTTGTAATCACCTCACAAACACTCACCTGTGTTCATTGTTTCTTGCCAGTTCCACCCACATCTCATCCAAATCCCTGTCCTGAAGCATTCGCAAAAGCTGATACACCTTTAAGGTGTCCTCAGTTGTTTCCTTCTTAATCTGGTTTTTATGATCCTCAGCCAACTGTTTGATCATTCTAACAGCCTGCAATCAGGAGCAGTGTACAGATTTATAGGTTAAAAAAGAGATTTTCATCAGTCATTCTTGATTTTAGCTGTTTAACTATGAAGGATTTCACTCTTTTTGTTGTATTCTGGTGGAAATTTTGCTACACCAGTTGATCCCTACCTTTGCTTTTGGTTCTGCGAGGTCCTGCATCACAAGAGGGATATTAGCGTTGGAGTTCACTAATTTGTGCACAATGTCGCCCCTGTTTTGCAATTGCCCGACGTTGGCAGGTTTACCTCCCACACTCACACGAATCAGTACCATTTCCTTCCTGCAGGAGAAGGTTTTTTTATTTGTTATGCAGCAGCTAAAGTTAATTAGCAGGTATAACATGCAGATGCCTTCTTGTCTTACTTTGCTTCCATTCTGAAACTACCGCGCTTCACATTGAAGGGACTAAAGTGCTGTCGCTCGAGGCCATAAGCACTTTTGACCATGCCGCCCTCATCTGTTGGTTGGATGGTGTAAAGGTATTGCATAGTGGAAATCACAGATTCTCCTCTCTAGATTGGAGCATATGCAAACAGAAACAGAGATGATTTTGCTGGATTTAATTTAAAATCGCACAATCAGCTGCATTTACGACGAGACAAACAAACCTGTTTGGACTCTTTGTCGAGGACAGCAGAGGCCATTCCGTTTTGCATTGCTGCTTTAATTCTGCAGTTGTCGATATCCACAACCTGAGTGATGTTCATGTTGTTTGTTTGCTTGTTAATTTCAGTAGCGTAGTTGCTCTGACACACTCCATGGATTCCAACCTACACGCAAAATAAAACTTGTGTTATTGACATTCTTACTAATGATGTAGACTAAAAAAATCAGTAACTAATGACTTACCTCCTCCAGCTCATAGACAGTTGGTGAGGTCTTGACAGTTGCATGGAAGAAACTCAGCATCCCTCTCACAATGTTGACAGTGGTCTCAGTGACGTCAGGAGCTGCTTGGATTTGCCGAACATGGCCGTTGATGTGCTCAAACTTGAAAGGTTTGGCAAGCTGGGCAGCAATACGCTGACTGAGCTTGGGGCATTGACTGAAATCACTTTTCCCTGACATGCCATTGAGCTCTGCGAAGGTCACGTCTGAAACCTTGAAGCCCGAACAGAAAAAATTAATATTTTTCAGATTTGAGCAACAAAACACATCGAATAACGTGTGACCCTACAAAAGTGTGCAGACATTGTCATGTGTATGTAGTATTATTAGCTTACAAGTTCACAGTTTTGTAGTTATAACATTGTAAAGCAGAAGACAGAAAGATGCTGGAACATAGCCAGCGTCGCACAGCTGTAGGTGTGCAAACATCACTGAAATTAGAGTAGAAACCGCTTTAATGTCTTAAAGAAATCATTTTGTCAGGGTGTTGAAGCCTCAGTAGTGTCTACTCATTTGACCTCTGAAGAATCTATAGTGATGATTACATAATGTTTATTCGGTGGATTTATAAATAAAGTTTCAAATTAACTGTCCAACATTGTGTTGCTGTGTATGCAAGGCAAGTTTATTTATATAGCACAATTCAATGGCAAGGTGATTCAAAGTGCTTTACAGAGACATTAAAAGACAAAAAGAAATAAAAAGCATGATTTAAAATGAAAAAAAGGAACAGTAGATAAAATCAGTAGTTAAAATGTAAGTTTTGAAATTTTTGGATTTTGTGTTTTATTCAAATGCAGCTGAGAACAGGTGAGTCTTCAACCTGGATTTAAATAAACTGAGTGTTTCAGCTGATCTGAAGCTTTCTGGGAGTTTGTTCCAGATATATGGAGCATAAAAGCTGAATGCAGCTTCTCCGTGTCTGGTTCTGACTCTGGGAACTGATAAAAAAACGGATCCAGATGACCTGATTGATCTGGAAGGTTCATACTGGGTCAGGAGGTCACTGATGTATTTTGGTCCTAAACCCTTCAGAGCTTTATAGACCAGCATCAGAACTTTAAAGTCTATCCTCTGACGGACAGGCAGCCAGTGTAAAGACCTCAGAGCTGGACTGATGTGGTCCACTGTTTTGGTCTTAGTGAGGACTCGAGCAGCAGAGTTCTGAATGAGCTGTAGATGTCTGACTGATTTTTTAGGTAGACCTGTAAAGATGCTGTTACAGTAATCAAGCCTACTAAAGATGAAATGCGCATCATTTATAACTTTAAGTAACCAGTGTGTGGATTTATATTACTGTCTGCTGGGACTCTCACCTGAAGAATGAATGCTTGTGGAGATTCACCAGAGATCTTGATGTTGCACTGTATCCTCGCGCCAGACTCGGCTCGGTTGGGTTTGCCGAATCCAAATTTCACTTCTCCTTCATATTTGTACTCGTAGGTTTTCCTGTGATTCAGGCTGAGATCTGAAAGGTGTTTTTATTAAAGTTAAATACCATCTAACTTAAAGCATTTGGAAGAGAATATTATTATTATATGATGGATTTATGATTAAGATTAAGGAAAAAGACTCACCATAACGAGCAGCTTGGCAAGCTAAAAGCAAGAAAGTCAAACATAGTGTTAGCATTATAACACACTGTAAGGTACACTATGAGTCTACATCAATGCTACAAAACACAATGCTACAATCAGGCATCTTGTTAGAGTAACAACAGTGTTTTTCTAAGATGTTAAAAGACACACATGGCATCTAATAAACACTTAATCTGAACACTCCAGAAGAATAGTCCAGTATCGTTAGCAGAGACAACTAAATCAATTGGTATTCTATTCTGTTCTAATCTTATCCAGGTATTAAGTATTTGCTTGAATAAACCTGAATCCTGACAATGACAGTACAACAATTCTATAAAGGACACTCACAGGGACTTTTTGGATGTTCTTACCCAAACTTCTCAAGAGAAGTTAGAAGATTATTAAGTTTTGGGGTGCTATCCTCCTACAAGTAGAACTGAGTGAATGATACTTACTGGCCAGAGCCACAAGGCAACAGAGGAAGAAGACAAGACCCCGCATGGTGAGAGAGGAGTGGAGATCAGGTTTCAGAGCTGTCCTTTTATATGCATGAGCTGTCATTACTCATTGATCCTTCAGAGCACATCAGACGTGTGATAAGGCCAAAGAACATAATAAAATAAACACACACTCTCTGAAGTGAGGCCCTGCTGACCCGTGGCGCTGTCAGAGCGACACAAATGATATGTCAAAGATAATTTAAGGGGCAGAGCAGGTCGTCCGTTAATGGGAAGGTCACTGGTTTGATCCCCGGCTTCTCTGGTCTGCATGTCAAAGTGTCTTTTTACGAGATACCCCAGTGCCCAAAATCAGTCTGTTGGTGTGTCTTTAGAAAAGCATTATATATAAATAAATGTTATCCTTTTGAATATTTTACAACAGTTGTGAATGTGGGTTACCTACATTAAAAAAATAGTTGAGTTGGCTTAAAAATAATTTATATATTTAAAGCCTATTTATATGTTTTATATCACAGATAAACATTGTGAAAATGTAAATGTTTCATCATTCAGAAGAAGAAATAAACACATTTTTCAAAGCTCCGCTGCTCAGCCAAAAAAGAAATATGCAGTGAGATTCGTGTCTCAAGTAAAGGGAGAAAGCTGTTTGCTGCCCGGGTTTGTGCTTTTACTTCTTAGACATCAGTGAAACGCTTGGTTTTCAAATATGTTCATAATACACCAAACACACACACACGCTGCTCTTCATTACAGATTTAAAGATTCTGCCTTGGCCTAAACGGGTTAACAAACATCCCCGTTCGTATGTGAAGTTTGAGGCTGATGACATAGAGCAGCAATCAACTGATACGTTTGTCTGAAATGTGAGGGTCGTGCTCACATTTCACAATGCACGTCTGTCTTGTGCAATCACACCCAGTCTTTATTTCACCTCTAGGGTGATATGGAATATCATATTTTTGTCTTGAAGCTTGCAAACTTGTTTTAAATAATTTTTGTTAACACACTTGAGTGGTAGCCAGTTATGGTTTTAAATTCAATTGCAATTACAATCATAGATTCAAATGAAATAAAAAATGGCAACATTGTACCAAAATCACAGAAAAAAATTATATTCCATATGTCTTCTGACAGATTTAAAATATCCTACTGTTTCAGCGTTTAAGACTAAATAGGTGCATTTAAAAATAAGAAAAATGATGAAAGTTCTAGTTAAGGTCACAAACTTCATAAACGGGATATGGCCACCGTGACATCACCCTGGGGATTTTTTGTTTTTTTTGAGCCAGACGAGTAAATATACTTAGAAAGAGAGCTACGTGCTCAGTTATCAGCTACAACTGGCAGGCTTGTCAAGAGTCTAGCAAGTTGGACAGATGCACATATACCTGCAAATAAAACAGAAATAGATACTGGACCAAAGACTTTTTGTATATGGTACAATTAAACAAATAAAAAGCTGTAATTTTTATATTATTTTCTCTATTAAAATGATCAAAAGAGCACTAACACAGACACGCCTAGCAGACTGATATATTAGATCTACCTGTCAGTCACAGACGTCTGGCTCCAAACTTTATTAGCTTTAAACCTTCAGGGGTTTCGACACAGGCAACAACACTTGCTACAGTGCAGCGTTTGAGGGACTTCTCAGGTCTCTTTGCTGTGTTTCCTTATTCCCATAAGCTTTAACAGATCTGCAGAGCTAACGTGAGGAACACTAACAGATATAAGATTTGCTTGCTCCCATTTTCTACAGCATATTACAAATGATTCATAATGTTAAATATAGAAAACATACAAATAATCTGTTTATAAAATCGAAATTGTTGAAGTTAGAAGATTTAGTGACCTTACAGACATTATTAATCATGTTCAAGGCAAAAAATAATAATAAAGTACCTCTTAAGTTACAAAGTTTATTTGTATTGTGTTCAGGAACAGTAGAAGGATTATTATTATTGTAAGCATCAGTTTGGCAAATGTGTCCAACAGTTATAGGCATAAGAATATGGAGCTCTCTCCATGATAATCTCAAGAGTTGTACAAATATGCACCTTTTTAAAATGTGTTTTATGCTTAAAACAATAATTCAATATGAAGAACACGAAAGTAATTTGGGCTAATTGTGGAAGGAACAATTCTTCTTTGCCATCTTGTGGTTTTGTGTACTGTTGATTTTACTCTTTTGTTGTTTTGTTTTGCATTGTTAAGTGTAGATAAATGTTAGAGTGCTCTTTGGGTTGTAGGTGCCCACTATTTGGTATTCAGATAGGGGGCAGGTGTCAATAAGAATTTATTCTTCCTCCTGCTCCTTTTCATTCATGGGTGCAGTGCTATATTAATGGGAATGATGTTTGCGTGTCGGAAACGAAATTCTGTTGAACCATGTGTGAAACAAATAAACACAAACCTGATGTGTACTTATACGTTTCCCAGGGCAGTGCCTACTGTGTCACCAGTGAGAGCACCTTTACCATTTAGATGGTTATTTATTATTTAATTAAATAAATAAATAAAGATGAAAAAACTCGCCCTACTATACTTCCTTTAATTAAGGAACTGCTGTTTTTTTTCCACTTTCACCTGTGCTTTATTATGCAGCCCCAGAGTTTACCACATGCTCCTTTTAATAATGACATACAGTTTCTTGGATAGTCTGAGGACTGTTGGGTGGCTGTAGTAGACACACACTGCTTTCTTCTTAGTTCAGTAATATAGGTATTGTAGGATATAGCTTGCTAGCACCCTCCAATCAATAAATGTGTCCTATACATTAATAATTAACGCAATATACAGTGTTCCTTCCCCACTTCTGAAAAGAACGAGCAGCATGAGAGCGTTTCCTGGCTCTATAAAATAGAGCACTTTCGTTTGTTTCACTCAAAAGTTTGAGGTTCAGTTTATTAGTAGAGTCATGATATATGCAAATGTACTAGCATGAAGACAATAATGAAATTTTTGGTAAATGTGTTTAATTGCTAGACCCCAGGCTGACGTTTCTTAACCTCATTAAAAGATCCCACAGCCTAGGAGACAGATAGTTAAGGAATGCTGTGTGCTGAGGAGATAACACATATTAATTCATTACAACCTTTTTTTTTTCTTAACATGCAGATAAATAATGCAAAAATACTCTGAGTTTATGGAAGAACGAGTGTGCCTGATAATCTCCACTAGATGGGGCCATTGGCCTATCCAATTGTTACTGTGGCGCATGGACGGACACACAGCCATTGATGTTGGACTTCCTGTCCACTTACCAGTGTGTTTATTTAGCAAAGAAGGCTGATGAATGCATTAACCAAGCCCAATGATTATTTTGCATTTCGGTTTAAAAGAAATGGGAAACAGAGAAGTTTTGCTTTGACACATTTATTTTAATAATTTACAATCAATTTCAAACAAAAGATGAGAACAAAGACGGACACGGCATTGATTATTTGGAGTGTAATGCTTATAAAGGCACTAAAGGTAAAGGTACTCAATTAAACTGAACATATGCAAACTATTTTTATTCTATTGTTACTCTCACAAGAATTGCTTTTGTGTAAAAGGCAGTGCAGTTGTTTGGCTTTTTATGTACTTTATGGAACAAAACAAACAATCAAACAAAAAGTGTGCTGCATAATTATGATTCCAGTCTGTTAAAAAGCAAACAAGACATTTGAAACTACCACTGCTACATGTTCTAATTTATTAGACATCTGTACTAAAATCCTCCCACACCATTTTTCCCAAAAGTGGAAGCACGAGTCACAGGATATTAAAAAGCTGTACTATAGACTATTATTATACAAGTGCAGATGGTCTGGCTTTGGCTGCATTAATTCATCTTAGGCATTCAAAACAACAGGGGACATTTTTGAAAAGCCTGTAGTATTCGTCTTGAATCTGAAAAGACACACACACAGAGAGAGAAATATGCTTTAGATATAATACAATGTATGTTTAATCCATACAGTGGTGAGCTGTGCCAGTGTTGTTAACATATTTACAGGGTTTTCATACATTTATAAACCTTCACTTGGATATTTTGTACTTTTAACTCTAATTTATATATTTCACAAGTATACTAGTTTGTGACCTGTCAAAACACTAACAGGAAAAGTTTCAGTCAGTTCATTAAATATTTGATAGGGAAAGATTTATGCCTCAATTTGACCACCTAGGGAGAGAGAAAACATGGCAAACCCAAACAAACTGAGCATGTTCGGTTGCTTAAATCCTAACAAAAAAATGCACATTTGCTCACACACAGGTTTCTTTTTTCATATAGCCTTAATATCTTCACCTTAATATTCTCAATTGACTATATAAAAGGTGTTTTGTTGGGGTCTATTTGTTCTATTTGATTCAAAAAAGGAAAAAGCAAAAACAAAAAAACCCAAAAAGCTGATGTTACCTTTCTGGACAGCACACAGAGGAAGATGAAAATGAACATCCCTTGGAAGGCGTTGGTGATGGTGAACAAATAGGCAGTGAGGGTTGTCTCATTGAGAATGTGCAAGACTCCAAACGTCCAGGTGGCACCGAGCACAAACAGCAGAGCCAAGGCACCACGGGCACAGGACCTGAGATGGAGATAGCACCGATTTAAACACCCTGCACATGGCTAAGCTCCTTTCTCAATCAACAAAGAACTCAGCTGTAATTTAATTCTGCAAAGGCACCACATGATACCCTAATAATCCACCAGATAAGGAACCTACAACTTGACTTTCTTTTTTTTCCCTTCTTTTTTCCAACTTACTCAACGGGAGTAAAGATAATCCTACCTGATGTTTTCATAGTGGCTGATTTCAGGCTTTTTCACAGCAGTATGCCGGTATACCTTATAGATGATTACTCCAAAAGCCAAGAGATTAACCTTTAGTGGAAAAACAACAATCAAATGAATATCTATTATTAAAAAAATTACTTTACTTGCTTATTTGAACACATTCGTGAGTCATGATGTATGATTTTACCAGGATGATCAAACATGCAGGTCCAATGAAGCTCCATATGAAGTGGTTTTCTGTGCTGAGCCAACACCTATGATGGAATAATATTTAATAACATTTTAATACGTTTGAATCACATTTTAGCAAATTATGATTTCCACCTTAGTGTAAAATTCCCTGATGTTAATTATAATAATACTGTACATAAGCTTTCTTATCTTAGGATAAAACCCCTAAAACCCCCTAAAAAAAGCAATCAACACGTCTTTTGCATAACTTATCTTGTCTTTTGTAATAGTATTTTACACTAATAAACAACAGGGCTACTATTTTAGGTTTTTTTATCAAGCTCTCTGTGGTACCCAAAACATTTCAGAATTTATTTTCTGCCCCACGGCACAACCATCTTCAACTTCCTTCATGTCCCTCCAGGCGAAATTTAATCTATGTCCCCTTGTACTTATAATTAATGTAACTTGTTTATCTTGCTTCCTGAATGAGTTTGAAAAATGAAGAAGTCATTTTACAACCCTTTGTCTATCCACACATACATATATATAAAAAAGCTGCAAATATCGTCAGCTTACACTTTATCTGTGCCATAATACTTGGAGCCTAGTGTTGCAGAAATGGCCACCACTACCGCAGGGCTTCCATAGCCGAAAATATAAAAGTTACGGTGCAGAAAGCCTTTGTTGTAGATGACGCCAACCACTATTAAGTACAGATGGATGCCCTCGATGCACATCCAGGCAAAGGCCGCAAGGAAGAAGTAGTGCAGCAGCCCTGCAATCACAGAGCAGAAAAGCTGCCAAGAAACAGACGGGAGAGAGAAAGACAGAGAGATTTTACAATTTTATTTTAAATAAAACTGTGTTAAAAAGTGTTACAGTATTCATATACTCTAAGTGTATCTTTATTCAATGTGTATGTTGAGATGTACTGTTACTTTCTATTTTCATTTTCATAAAGTAAATTATCTGCAAGTCAAATAAGAACAGATTTACACCAGATTTAAAGCTGAATGTCACAGGTTAGGCAAACGGACGATGTTTCGCGTTTCACTAAGTCAAGGGCATCCTCACCTTATGCGTGTACATGTTGATTCCCACCAGGAAGATGAATTCGGCCATGAAGAGGCTACAGCACAGGTTCTTGTGGATGGTGGTTCTGGTGCTCTGAATTTCACTGAAGAACCAGAAGGTGAAGATGCACATGAACAAACAGATGAGCGAGATGATCATTCCCAGCTGGGTGATCCGGGTCAGGATGGTATAGTGGGCCACCAGCTGAGAAGCGAATGGAAAGGGAGGCGTTTCATTCACAGTTTCATGGAGCGCCGAGTTGTTGTCTTTTCTGCTTGGAATCATTTGGCATAACATATAGGCACAGGCTGGAGTTACAGCAGCATGTTGTGCTTGGAGACGTTCTGGGGCGATACTGGTCCAAATATTATAGGCAAGTGGTTTGTTGTCAGTTTAAAAAAAAGTAATTTCCTCGTTGTTGGTGTGAAATTCACCAAACAATTTAAATTGGAATTGAAACCAACAATAAAGTGAGAGAAGGTTTCAAAAAGTAGTGGGTGGATATCTCTTATAGATGCCAAACATGTGCACTGAGTCACCTTGCCTCTAGGACCTGTTCAGACTTCCTCTGCATTTGGCTTTAGTTGATTTTTTATCTTTCTACTGTAAACAAAGCAGCGCTTTCAAAATATTTAGTAGAAATATCCATCATCTTCACAGATAAATCCACATATTTAAATTTCTCAGTTAACAGGCGACTAATTGTCCACCAAGCAAATAATATATGACTTAAAAACAAGACAACATAGTGTTTATTTTGCATGAAATGAAATTTCTCCCTCAGTAACCGTGGAAACATTGGTGAAAAAAAGCTGTTAAAAAACTCCTTGATCTTGCTCCATATTTCACTGTTGTAATTTAGTGTATGCTCACTCACGTTGGCTCGCCCAGAGGACATGAGGATAGCAAAGTGTGTGAGGTGATTGCAGGAGCAAGTGGTCGCATTGCTGTTGACGTGGACTGTCTTGCAGCCGTGAGTGGCCCACCGGCCCTGCAGGCTATCCGCCTCGTACTCCCAGAAGGCGCACTTCGTCACATCAGCTTTAGTGTCTATGGGCTTCAAGGGATGGAGAGGAACAAAGACTGTTAACTGTGGAGTTATTATTAGTTTTTGCAGCTCGCTGCTTTGGGATAACAAATCAATAGGGGCTTAAACTGATCCCAGAGCTGGTCTCATCAAAACCGCTATGAGAAATCATCACAGCCCATCGAAGGTCTGTTGTTCTGTTATTGATTCTAACACTATTTATGAGCTTTGCTTTTTCCAAGTTTTCACGTTAATATTGCCATTGACATGCAAGTGCACGTAAAATAAATGTAATGGGAAGATCATTAATCACTGGCACATGAGCTTTTTTGCTGGGCTCACTGGGCCTATTCTAAATGATTATGTATCAAATATATATATTTTACAATGATATAATATATTGATATAATGATTTTACTTTTTTATATGTTTTAATGATCCTAAAAGAAAATACCAGTACAATATGTTTGTATATCAACGTTTTAAATTTTGTATTTTATACTCTCAAAGTCCTTACTTAAAAACTTAAAAGGTGCAGGCAAGAAAAAAGCATCCCGTGCATCACAGGAGAAAAAAAATCTGCTTCAGTAGTAAAAAGTATCTGCACAAAAAAGGGGCCCAAATTATTGATTGTTGCTCTTCAAAGAAGGCAGTTCACAGAGAATTTTCACAGCTCAAAAATAAATCAACTCATCCTTTGTTAGCCTTAATACTCAAGGGAGCAACAAAAATAATGATTTTACTTTTTCATACATTTTAATTATCCTAAAAGAAAACACCAGTACATTAATTTTTAGGGCTGTTTATCTCATTACCCACGTTTTTCCATAATCTTGTCACGTTTCCTCAGCTATTCCCTTTAAATGAAAGGTCATTGCCGAAATACACGGTGCGAAATCTTAAAATTTCATAAAAACTTTACACAAAGCGCTAACTGTTCCTCCCATGTGAGTTTGTTCAAATTTGACTTTAATGGAAACTCTGGCAGTTATCAGGTTACTGCCAGACCCAATCTGGGACTGAGGAAGCTATTTCTCACAACAAAAGCACAATGCCCCAGTCTGACAAGGATATATATGATGAGATACTGACGAGAGAACTGAACAAGATCCTATTAGCTAATGTTGATAAATGACTCGTTTGCAGAATAGAAAGTTTAGCTGTAAGTTTAAAGTGGCACAAAAGTGAGCAGCAATGTTTATTTTTAACGCCGTATTTAGCTTTTTTGTCACACAACGCTTCGAAATGAAAAACCTTGAGTAACATAAACTATTTTGAATCGCTGCTCTTAATTTACCCTGATCAAATTGAGCAAAAGGATTAGACTGAATTTATATAGAGAATAAAAATGAATGAAAATCTCTAGTAATCGCATCCCTTAAGAAAAGCTGCAGTCATGTGTACAGGAGCAGCGACTTTCTGAAACAGTATATGTTTTGACATTACATTCTACAAATGCAGAAGTAAAAAAGCAAACAATGTAGCCTGCCTCAGCACTCTGTGCAGTCTGTACCTCACTGTGTCTCAGAGTGAAGGTGACATGGTCAAGTTGGTAAACGTCAGCAGGTTTGACGGCTGCTGCAATGACTTGGGAGTTGACAGTGATTTCCCCCGTCCCTGCATACCGCGAGTAGTCAGTGACACCTGGGTCGCTGCTCGGCTTCAGGATGTCACTGATGCTGTCATATCGCACAAACACCACTGACACGCTTCCTGAGGAAAAAAAAATATATTAATACAAACTTTTCTTTTTGGCACAGATTGCATCTGATTTTCCTTTTAGGCTTTAAGCTACTTTACCATTTCGGTCTTCTTCTGGTCTCACTTTCAGTGTTAGATTTATATGATCTCCTCCCATGGAAGCAGACAGTTTGGCTTTTGTGTGATGAGCCTCGAAGGTGAAGAGTTTCACTTCTGCGGTTGAGGATAAAAAAAAAAAAAAAGAGGTCAGGGATAACCCTCTCCATTTCAAAGCCTCGCCAAACTGGAGAGCTGAGCCCAGTGATAGTTACTGAGTCTTATAAGGCACACTGTAACTATCACTGCTGTTCAAACACCAATCAAAATAAACCAAATCATAACACACTGTAAGGAAAGCTATTTGGGACACAGAAAAGAAGAAACTAAAAGCTAAAGTGGATTAAAATGTTATTTGGCTCTAAAAAGAGATTACGACTTGGAAGAAGATCTCTCTGCTGAAACAGAAAAAAGGAGACAGATCCAAAGCAACAACAAGCACACAAAAGGAGGACAGATATTAAATAAATAAATAAAAAAGAACCCATACCCCCCCAAAAATATTCAACATTGCACGAAGGTGAAGTTGTGTTTCACTTTCTCAAAAATAAAACAGTGAAATGAAGCCATGAGGTTCAAAATTATAAATGAATAGTATTTAAATAATTTAATGACCGACTGAAAATTCAAATAAAACAATAATAACGTGCAACACCTACTATTATACTACCATATCTAATTAATATTGTATTAAAATTCATACTATTTTTTTCATAACTGCCTTTTGTGTATTTTGATACCTTCAGTAATTTTTTTCTGTATTTTTGAACCGCTCATTGAATTTTCGGGTGAATTAATTCATGGCATTCATTTATGTTTACAGATGATTTTTTTTAAACAGTGAAAACGAGCAAACGTAGGAGTGCCCTGTCTGGTTTTAAAGCAAATAAAGGAATTAAATGCATCACAGTGACAATTAACTGAAAGCCTCACCCATTTCTGTAGCTTTGATTTCAAGCTCTGTTGGAGTTTTGTAATTGCTGGCCAAAGACAGAGCGCTTTCTTCAACGACATGCAGCAGCTTGGTGATGGTATGCTCACGACGTTCTTCTTTCATTCTGGTCCAAGCCACCAGTTCATCCTTCTCCACCAGGTTGTTTACTGCATTTACTAATTTCTGTTTGAAAAGATTTGCTTCGAGTATAACATGTGCACAATAATATAGCATGTAATGTATGTTATGTCTGCACTGCAATATGCTTCCAATTAGGTATGATTAGAATGGGATGTTTACATCAGTTTGGTTGTTTTTGGCCTTTCATTAAATACAAGCAGCAGCTACACTGTGTTTAAAAAATTATTGGTTAATGGGTAATTTTGCTGTCAGCTTTGGGACAACAACAAAATAATAAGTGCTAATAATAAAAATGACAGCAGAAAGTAATAGTATCTCCAAGGCGTAACTGTTAAGAAGGCAATGGGCTGCAACCAGTGCCACTTTTTCTTAAACCAGTTCAAAGCATAGCTGCACTTCAGGCAGACTTCCAACTGCTGACTGAGAAACAAGAATGGTAAACAAAGATTACTGAGAGAGTTGAGTTGATGGCAGATGGTTTGACAGCGTAATCCTTCTCCGCGGCACCCAGTGTTGATGCGGATCTACTCAAGGCCTCAACATATGCAATCACTTCCACTGAAGTAAGTTCACCAGACGTCTGCTTGGCAATTTCTTTCAGTAGACTTTGGGGCTCCGTGAGGTTGCTCATCTGGTGGCAGAGAAATGTTTAGATTGATAGATGTCCTTGTTATGTTTTTTTGGATCACAGCTGTGAAACGACCAAACTTTACATGAAAACGTGACGTATCCTATTCATCCTATTCACACGTGTGCACATATATAATCACGTGAAGACTCTCTACAAAAGGGGGCAATTGTGTCAAGCGCTTTTACTACTTGAAAAGATTTTTTCACGTACTCCTCTTAACTTCAAACTAATCACAGCTGCATGCAGTAAATCCCCAAATATGACCTTCAGAATTTTTCTTTTTTTTTTGTTGCTTTTCTTTATAAACATCAGTTCATGAACGACGGATTACACTCAGCTTAATTATCACGCTAGTGAGCCAGTTTTACATAAATCATCACCTAACCACACGCTAATTAAATCTCTCCCATTCTCCTGTAACAAGGAACACAAAATGTGCTACATGACATCCATTAACTGGTCCTGCTATAACTTTACTCTCCTGTAGGGGGCAGGACTGCAGGTCCAAACTGAAACTGCTGATTGAAACTGCAGGTTGCGTTTGGATCATAGCGGCTGGTGTTGCATATCCTTGTTATCAAACAATCTCGAGTCCTTTCAGCCGTTTTCCTATTCCACCCTCTGTTTGTCTTCCTTCTCGCCAACAGAGGGCAGCATCATCTTATCCTTTCTTTTTTACCCCGTTTGGTTAAAATTGTGAGAAAGGAGTACTCACAGATTCCAATGTTCTGTTGACAACCTGCATCATGCAGCCGGTGTTGTCATGGCAGTATTTCTGGGGATGCTCTGGAAAACAAACAGTTTGCAAAAGCGCATCTTTAATTCACTACCATGACTTCGCCAGTCTGCCTTTCATTTAGAAAAAACAGCAGCTCTCTTTATCATCAACTTTACTTAAAACATCAAACAATTCAGGATTGCACTGTTCACTCGATGTATTGCATCGAGTGAACAGTGCACACACACACACACACACAATAATGGCTGTGTCTGGGTTGTGTGTAGATGTGTGAAAGCAAGTTAAAAAAAAGAGATGTATGTCCTTGAATGTAAGGATCAGTGTGTGTGTGTGTGTGTGTGTGTGTTCTTCCATCCTCATACCGACCTTTACATCTAACTTTGCTCTCTGGATGAAAGTGCTTAGGGCCTGAAGTCAGGATGTAATCACGCTGACAGGTGCAATAGAAAGATCCATTTGTATTATGGCAGTCTGAGTTTGGTCCACAGACCTGTTCTGACTCGCACTCATCAATATCTGAAAGATGCAAATGAAGAGTTCAGCTTCAATTAAAGCAAAGCAGTTTGATGTTCCCTTAAGTTGGCTGCTCGCTGACAGAGTTAATGCAGTTACAGATGTTTGTCTAGGCAGCATTCCTACCTCAAAATAAGAATTGGTTGTTTTTTTTAAATACAAATATGTGACCTGCAGTTCTTGCACGCATGTTACTCATTGATAATTCATTCTCACGACCTCGTTAAACTTTATAACTCTTTATGATACTGATCAAAACAAAGTTTGGTATATTTAAATCCTGAACAGGTCAACCAGACATTACCGATGCAGTCAGTGCCATCGTTGGGCAGGAACTCGTCCCGTCCTGTCGATTTGTATCCAGAGACACAGTTACAGTAGTAGCTGCCCATTGTGTTGGTACACTGGCCCCTGTCCCCACAGATATTAGTCACGTTCTGGCACTCGTCATCATCTGTGGTGAGGAAATGGAAATACAAAAGCTAAAATGAGCTCAAAATCTTTCATTCTCAATAAGCAAAGTAGATTCAGCTTGTTACTCTGTTACTCATGGAGTGGGTAAACCAGCTGGTTAACAGATGACCCAGAACAAAGATGAAAGGAGTTTGATGTAGTCTGCATTTTTGCTTTGCATTAAAATTCATGTTTTTTTTTGTTTGTTTTTTTACAAATTAAAAGTTACAGCATTTTGAAAAAGGCTACTTTTTATTCCTTTATATTTCCATCTTGTCTCAGCAGATTCATTTCCTGCATTTCCCATAAGTCCAGGTTTGTGTTGAGGCTGAAATGCATTTTACTCTAATGAGAAATGAAAGCGCCGTCTCTTCAACAATAAATCAGTTCTTCTTTGAATGTGCAGCATTAATTTAAAAATCACTGAAATACTCAGACTCAGTTACTTTTTTGAAAATGAAATCTTAATTTAATCCTCCATGATTAACCATATGCTATGCAAAGTTTTTGACTCAAAATGTCACAAAAATAATACAAAAATTACTACAAAGACAGCATTTTTGGAAATTTCAAGAACCAACTTGAACTTATGCATTTGCCCCTAAATTTGTTGAAATTGTACTGGATGGAAAAAAAAGCAACCTATTTTTTCATATCAATTTATATATTAAACCATAAAACTCAACATAACATCTTCCCAGATCCTTTTTAGTATCATTGTTGTTGAGTTACTTTGAGCGCATTTTAACACAAGTACACTCTGAAGTTTGATCCATGATTGCTGTTTCAGGAATGCCCAAATGTGATCGTGATCCTGAAGGCTGTGGTGTGGATGTGGAGCTGATGAAGCTCAGAGATGTTAGTCTTCTTTTGATTAAAGCCTTGGCTGGGTGTAACTTGCACGCAGTTTAAATAGTTCACATTTGTGATTGATTTGCAGTTGTTTGCCTGTGTTTGATTTCATGGAAGTCAAATTACCTAAAATATTTTGCTTTCCAGGCTAACCGAGCACTGCTGAAGATGCTGCTTCATTATAGAAAATGCTGTTCCAGCTTTTTTTTTTACTTCCAAACACACCTTCCGCCCCTTGTTGACAAGGACCTGCTAAGACTTTCCACTGTTGTTTTTACTTGTCGAGGTATGATGGACACTCTGCTCTTCCTCTCCTCTGTACCTTTGGCACACAATCTGTCCGGTAAGGGAAATCCTCTGCTTCAGCGAGAAAGGTGACCATAGTCAGAGAGGAAATACTCCCATAGCACATGTGATCCTTTATCTGTCATCCTCACACAGACTTTTCACCCACATACTTCATGATTCACTTTAATGTCCTGTTTTTATGGATCCATTTTACCCTCCTATCATCACTTACTTGCTTAAAAATTAAAGATGACCCTTTTCTTCCTGTTTGTGTGAAATCTACAACTGTTGTTTGTTTCATGTGAATTTTCCAAACAGTTTTGGTAAAAATGCAGATTTAATAAAGCATGAGCTGACACCGTCTGAAATGCTCTGGCTTCAGTGTAACCTTAACAAAACAAAAAAAAACCCCTCTAACATTTTCATTTACTTTTGGCCCTTGGACTATGTAAGCGGTGATTGTGGTCAGATTTGGCCAGGAAACCAAAGGGGTTCCAGGAATTCTAAACAGCCCAGAAACATAACAGGACTAACAATGCCGACTGTAGGCGATGCAGGCCATTAAAATCCTTCTAATAAAGCTGTATCTGGACACATGTTCCACTTCACACTGTTCCCTTGGTGAATAACTCTGTGGCAACTTTTTAGGCAAGTAAACTCTAAAAAACCTCCCCCCCTAACTTTAGCTGTTTTAAGCCAGCACAGCGAGTCGATCATACACAAACAGGAAACACGAGAAAACTAACTTCAAATGACTTACACAGACCTTAAGTTTTTTTCAGCCATTCCTTTTGCCTGTGTTTTCTAAACTGGCCAGAGTTAAGCTGAATTACAATAATAAATCTTGTTTGCTTGCACACGAGCATCCTTAGGTCGCTAATTTGCTTCATGTCTGTGGACTATTTTGAGATAATCAGAGATAAATGGTTCCAGAAGAGAAAAGCTGCACAAGTCACAGTGATTTATACTGATAATATGACCATAGCAGTGCCTTGTTCCTCATTAAGTTTTGACAAAAACGTTTTTGCCATCGAGAGCCATCATAAGAAGCTTTAACCCACCCAGAGTTATATTTTTAACGCCTCACATCTATGCTCTGCTCCGTCAAGTGTAATGTTCTAAAAATGTTCAATTAGCCCGCTTGTTTCAAAACGTAGGCCTAATACTGTTGTTTACGACGCGCAGTCACAGCAACAAAGGCTTCCTAAAATAGTCGAGGCTTCCACAGTCTCGCTGCGTGTGCTCTTTAATATAAAGGTTGATTTGTGTATGCGTGCGTGTAGTCACCATTGCAAAATGTCGTTCCGTCTCCGGTGTATCCGTGATTACAGTAGCAGGCCTTGTTTGATCCATTCAAGGTCTTACATGTTGCAAGTGTGTGACAAGAAACACAAATGTCAGAGGGGACGCATGGGCCCATCAGACTCGAGAGCCACGCTGCGTAGACACAAGAGACACACTGTGTATGTTTTAATTACACCACAACATTATTATTCCAAACCTTCCTGAAGACGTGTGATTATATAAAAAACAAAACATGTTAACCTCCAAATTCCTAAAAGTTGCAGAGTCAGTCATGTAATCCGTCAAACTTCAACTTATACCGAAAAGCAACACGTACCTGTCAAAAACCGGTTAAACCCCCCCAAAAGAAATAAAGTTGAAGAGAAAATTTATGTTAAACAAAACCACCTTTCCAAACTAATAATACTTGATAATGCGGACCCCTCTGAGGGACATACATTTAAAACAGTCTCCCAGTAAGACATCTGGTACCCGTCGAGTATAAATTAGCTCACGTACCTGTCAAAAGTACAAGTTTCATTGGTGACTTGAGCAAAGAATCCATACTTGCGCTGTGTCTGGATTTTACTTGATCGTAGACTGCAGTGGGCTGTCTGGTGACGTCGTTCATTTCCTTGCATCAGTTTTCCTGTTTCCTTAAACCTGGCCCTTCCTGTCCTGCTCTTTAATCTGCTTTGAAAAACACGCAGCTTGGTCGAGTCATCAGCCACACAGACACGTTTGCCTCCATTTTTCACTAAATATAAAAGGACTTTTAGTTGCATTGAGTCGCTTTTTCGTAGCGTTGCTGACACTTTGTCTTAGGTTGTCATTTTGGAGGCCTGCGTGCCATTGTTCTCACTTGACCACATACAGTAGGTTATGTAAACACAGGCCTAAACAACACCAGCTAACTTCATTGAAGGACGACCCCCTCCCTTCCGCAGGCGCTAGCACACAAATTCACACACGGACATTCCAGAGCTGTGTCTTCCACGTATCATCTTACACATGCTATCCTTTCCAAGACACACGTTACTGAACTTGAGATGCAGACTCTTTGGTGGTGTGTTTAATGCATCAGGGTTCCTGCTCTTGAGAAAACACAGTGAAAGGAAATGTTGATTGGCCAGTGTTGACTGGTTCTTATCAGTGGTCCCACTGCAATTTCTATTAACAGTCTTTCTTTTTGGACTTTCACTTAAAAAGGCCCGATTTTCCACGTTTCCTCTAAAACAGCGCAGATACCATTTTCCATTTATAAAGTTGGCTATTGTTCACGTTGGATTTCTATGAGCACTGCCAGACTAATTGTCATATTGTGTAAAATGGTAACATAAACAGGTCATTGAATGAAGCTACATTTCGAGTTTGTCTTTGGAGAGAAGTGATTAAGCAACACATTGTATCGCAGGTTCTTTGACTGTCATGGACCAGTGACCCCTTTCTTGCGTGAGGGAAATGAGCGGGGCTGAAGGTTATTTGGTGCGTGTGGGCCACTGACCTACACAAAATGTCTTCACTTGGAGTTGCTCATTTCAAATGCAGATATTTTCAGTGGCGCCTTTTCACCTCACCCATGAACATCAGCCCTCAGAATTGCTGTTTTAAGGTGGAATTGAACTAGCAGTGCTGCTCCAGAACAGGTGAATTAAAATGTGATGCAGTGACAATGGTTCCAAAAAGAAAAGTGGCCATTCAGGTGTCTGAGGTCTTTTCAAAATACCCTCTACTTTTTCAGCACACAAACTCATTCAGTGATGAATAGTTTCACTTGGAAGATAAGTTCTTTGTTGACTGTATTGCAGTCTGTGGAGGCGGTTTGAATTGCTTAGGCAAGGCGTTTAGCAGCTGCTTTGAATGACACCATTAGAATCGCTCTGCATTACTGTCCTGGGAAAGGGCTTGGTGAAAACCACATCTGAATGTCTCACTCTGACACTCTCCTAACGGTAAGGAAGGAAGTGATGTTGCCTCGAACAAACCTGGACTGATTGCACCCTTCCTCCTCCGCTTTTTTGTCTCAGGAAATCTCTCATTTAGTAAGAAACTCAGTAAGCCCACAGGAGCTTGGTTGCTCCACAATGACATTGTAAAAAAGACATCTAAGAGAAAAGAGCTCTTCAAATGTGTCAAGGCAGTCTTGTGTAAATGTTTCCTCCTTTCCTTTCCTCTCTCATGGATATGGAAATTTTGACTCTACGGTTGCGGTATTTTGCACGGCTTTCTGTGTGTGTGCAAGTGTGAGCAAATGAAGAGTGTTGTTTGTGCCATTGGGGATACTGAGATTTGCAATACGAAGAAGGGTGAAGAATCTATTTTGATACTTCTCATAGATATCTGTTCTGATGCTGGCCGTATGTTCAGCCATGATGGGAGGACTGAATGCTGGGGCACAGATGGCAGCAACTGTCTCATAAACTTGGAGCTCTTGAATATTTCAGGACACGGCGTTGGAGAGACAAAGTACGCCCTCTGTTTGGTTTCAGAGCTACCAGCTGCTGTGTGTGGAGAACCCTCCAGAACGTACACTGAAGGCACATATGGGTGGCACTACTTAATAAAAAGAGCCTAGAAAAATATGACCATGATAAGAATTTAAAAAATAACCTGTTGCTATTTTGACGACTGTCACCAATGCCTCGAGTTACCAGCTGCAGCACAATTATTTGATGCACTGAGATTGAGTTTGGGCTCATCAAGCACTAAAGTAAGTTTTCTTCTGGTTCAAATTTTCTATTTATTTTGGGCAGCTTTTGGTCAGGGGTAGATAAGAGGATCAAGAATATCCTCTTAAGTGGACCAATCGCCACAATTTCAGAAACTATTTGGTTGACCAGAAAAAAAGAAACCTTAAAAGCATTTATTTTAGTCTGCTTAGATGTTTCAATCAATCCTTGTGCAGACTAGAAACTCTCTCTTACAAACTCATTAAATCTTAATTCATGTAGCAGGATTATACACACCATGGAATAGGGATGGGTATCGAAAACCGGTTCTTGTTGAATTGCTACAGAATAATTTATGTTATACTTTGTTATTGCTACAGAAGAATATTTATTTTATTATTTTACAGTTACAATTTATTTTCCTGGGGACCCTGTGACACCCCATTGAAGAGCCGTAGGCTGTGGATCTCTTAAGATCTCACTGTTGGGTTTGTAAGGCCATGTTACTCCTAAATTTCTATCTTGTTCAAAGAGAAGATATAAAACAACGTTCTAAGCTAATCGACCTTAGTGTTCTCCTTTTTTAAAAAGAATCGATAAGAGAATCGATAAAGAATCGAATCGTTAAACAGAATCGAAAATGGAATCGGAATCGTGAAAATCTTATCAATACCCATCCCTACCATGGAACAAACTATGTCTATTCATCATGATTGTTTAGTCAGGATATATTTTGCTGTATTTGATGAACCTGTACAGCAATGCTTACATTCAGGGCTGACGCTGAGGTTTCTTTTCATTGGGCACAAGCGTTGCTGAGACCAGTGTGGGAGTGGATGTGTCCAGACTGGTGTCATTTCCATGTAAACAATGCAGTTTTGTCACTATGTCACTAGCATGTCGATTATGCACAAGGTGCTGTCTGGTGTTGGAGTTAGATGCATCAGGAAATGGTTTTGGTGAGACGAGGCTTTAACTGAATCATATTCTTTTGATAGTCAGTGAACTGTAAATCTAAAAAAATGTTTTGAGGTGGTAAAACTAATTTAAGGAGGGAATGGTTAGCACAATACGGGAGATGATGAACAGCCAATGGTAAGTGTTAGTTTAAATGTGAGTCTTAAGGCCGTTACACATCAAGCGCATTGCAAAAAAAGCAAACCCGAAAATTTTTTTGGATCCGAACTTGTTGTGGTTTTGTGGAAAATTCTTCCTCAAAAAACAGACCGTGAAAAAAATAAAAAATGGTATCAAGCAATGATGGTCATGATGTTTCTAAGCAGCAAAAGGAAGGAACACATTCTGGGTTCATCCAACTCTCAAGAGAAGGCAGCAGCAGGGAGAGCTTCATAGTTTGATCCAGGAGTTGAAGCTGTATCATGGCCGCTTTCATATATTTTTCAGGTGCCAGTGGGGCAGTTTGAGCTCTTGTTGGCAGAGTTGGGAACACATCTGAGGAGGGAAATCATTTCCTCCTCAGATTGAAAACAGTATTATTTTAGTATTTCCACATCACTGTATAGTCACTACTGGTGCCTACGAGTGCACTTGTTACCAAGTGCTGTGGTCTGATTGGTCACATCTGTTTCAGATTAGAAAAATCTGAAGAATTCAAGCTTGGTTTGGAAGAACAAACGCTGCGAATTCATCCATTGAAATTACTTGATCTGTGAATGAGTGCATCAAGAATAGGTGAGTCCAAAAAGAGTTTTATTTGCATGGTGTGTGAAGTCTTTAAAGCTTATATTGTTCAGTCCGAAACTAGCAAGCTTCATGAAAGGAGTTTCGTAGAGAAGACGAAAAAAAGGATAACGTCAACAGTTTGCTAGCATGATAGTTAGCTAGCTGTTAGTCCTTCAAACACAGTAGCAACCATGTCTGAGTAGTGCTATATGACCATATTTATTTCACTGAAGGAGTATTTGATTTGATCTTAAATGAGAGCAAACCTCTAAAGCGTGACTCTGCTGAACTATGAACACTTGTAAGGCTGTATTCTTGCTAGCTTTGATTTCCCGATTAAGCATCTATCTGTTCCAGCCTTCAGCCCTCTTTTTTATGCAGCTTTTTGCAAAGAGAAGAAACAATATTTGAAAAGCATCAGTGCAAAAGTGTATTAACAACTCGAAAAGAGGAAAGTAGTTTTATGAAGAGAAATGATACTGGTAACTCGCCTGCTAGCAGTTATCTAAACACTTACATCGCACCCAACCGGCCACGGTTGGTGGCTACCACGTTCCTTAGCCTGGTTCTCCTGGATATTTCTTCCTATTAAAAAGGATTTTTTTTCCTTCTCACTGTCGCCACGTGATCGTGTGATTGCTGGGATTTATTTCTAATATTGTAGCGTCCCTCGCTTACAATATAAAGCATGCTGAATCAGTGAATCAGTGCTATATAGAAAAATTAGGTTAAATATTTAATTATTATTATTATGATATTTCAAGTTGTGCTGTTGTTTGTTGAATCTTAAGTCTACTGTTCAAATTTCTTTCAATGCAAAGCTAAGGAGAGTGGAGTTTCAGACAGTGTAAACCGTCGTTCGTAGCTTCATCCTACATCTTTATAATGTAAAAGACTGACTCTAGCACTTCTGACACACCTGTTTGCAATCTAGAGTAAATTGCTACTAGAGCAAGCCTTATTGACAGTCCCATCTTTAGCCATGATGTTGACATTTCCTTATGACATCATTTCCATTCAAAATGACTGTTTTCACTTCAGCTTCTTAGACATAACAATAAAAATAACACATAAAAGGAGTTGAATTCTCTCCTGCCTGTGAAGTGTACTGGCCTAAATGGAAGTTTTGATTTTGTGGTCTCAGTTCTGGGAAAAATGTTACAGAGGATATATTGTGAAATTCAGAACAATCTTGCCCTGGCAAGATAAATGAATAATGCATAGTCAGACTACATCAGTGCACACAAGAAAAAACAGACCATTAAGCATGGCTAAGCTATTTTTAGCCCCAATAATTAGCTACCATGATAGTAATAATTAGTATAATTATGAAGAGGCTGCAAATAATATCAATGACGTTCATAAATTGTGGATGGTTTATGTTCATATTTGGTTTTTATTATTCTTACAGGTATGCTTGTATGTGTAAAAATTGATGACGATAATAATAAAAAATGTGGAATTGGGGTCTCACATTGTTTTTCACCGCAGCTCGACTTGCTCTGTAAAAGCATGTGCAGGTGTGGCGTGAAGAATGTGTGAGGTCTGCACATTTTTACTGCATGTTCTTCCCTTTTTTAAAGGAAAATTCCAGAAGTGGGACAAAGTGTATGTATGGTTTTTGTGCTTGCACATGGTTTCTGCATTTATCCTTGTTGCCGTTCATCCTCACCTTCTGTCATGGTTTTATCTGTTATGTCCATACACTTTACATACAGCATTAAAGCTCTCGCACAATCTATCCAAGCTCTTTTTAATTATTATTATTATAGAGTGAATGATTTTATGATTCGGCAGGCTGAAACTTGCTTCATGAGTAAATGCGTAGTATTTAAATAAAGTTAAATTGCTGCTAATAAACAGCTTACAGAGGTCATAGTTGAACCAATAACAAACAAGAAACAAGATTCTCTCTTGTGAGGCAGGAAAACTCTGACCTTCGTTGTACTGCCGTTTCGCCTTATTACTGTTGCTCCTGCATATTTGAAGGCACACGGAAACTCCAGCACAGCTCACGGTGTTTACGTGTGCCCTTACCGCCCACGCACCGTATTGTTCTTCTGGAGCTAGATAGAGTTGAATAACAGTGCTATGGGTTAAAGCAGCTGCCTGGTCAACAGGAGTCAGGTTGACATTGGCTTCCTGTCACGTGTGGACTACAGAAAGCGAGCAGCAGGCAGCATTTCCCTCCTCTATCTGTTGGTGTCACGGAGTCAAAGGCTTGAACGTTATCAAGCTAATTTTAAACACTAAGAGATATATTTGTACAACTTTAGAACAATTTTAAATTTAAACACGGCCTTGCTAAAATTTAAAATACTACAGAAAGGTAATCCAGGAAAAAAGGACTTAAACTATACACATAAACCTAAATAAACACAGGTCTAATGTTTAGCTTTTGTCTATAACTTGAAAAGTTCCCAAGGACACTTACAGACTAATTGTGCAAATATCTGAAAGTTGAATCTTGCTGCAGTGCTGCATGGATGACATTAAAACGCTGCCTTCAAAAAGAGTCACTGAATTTCCAACCACAAACAAAAAAGCCGTGCACTGTTTACAAACGAATAGGGCAAAACTCTCAGCATAAAAGCACTGAACCTCAAGCTTAAGAGCTACAGGGTTTTTCTAGGCCACGCGCTTTCGTTTGTTTACAGGAGCACTCGGGTTCACTGAGGCAACTGTCTGAAAAGATCGTCTATCTAACATCAAAGTGGAAGTGTGTGATTTAATGGCATACTTGACACCACTTTGCATAATTGTAATCAGATTCAAGTTTGTGTGTACAACAGACGTATGAGATGAGTGCACTGAGGTCAGTAAAGTCCCTTAGTTAAGACAAGGACTGCCCTGATCTATTCTATGGCTACGTCCACACGTACCCGGGTATTTTTGAAAACGCAGATTTTTCTATGCGTTTGCACCTTTCGTCCACACGTAAACTGTGTTTTCGGTCACTGAAAACTGAGATTTCTAAAAACGCCTGCCAGGGTGGATATTTTCGAAAACTCAGTTTTTGCATTTACGTGTAGACGAGAAAAACGCAGAAAACTCAGCGTCACAGGTGTGCGCCTTTTGTGACGTCACACTGTGCGCCACGTTATTGTTTCGGTGAAATGAATTTCTACAATACTGTTACTGTTAATTGTACTCTCTGCAGTGTTTAAATGCTTACATATACACACACAGTTACTGTCCCTCCACACATACGACTCGGTTGTGCTTCTATGCCCCATCTTTGTTTACTATTTCCCGCCGAGGCTTCTAGACTTCTGATTGGCCAACATTTCTACACGGTTAGGAATATATCGCCACCTGTTGCTTTGGCATGTTCCTAGCAGCGTTTTCCTTCATTTCTGCGTTTACGTGTGGACGGGATTATTTTTTAAAACGAAAACGGAAAATCTCCGTTTTCAAAAATACCCATGTACGTGTGGACGTAGTCTATGTTCCTTTACAGTGAATATTTCGCTCCTTTTAATATGTGTATTACCTTTAATGCCGGGCAGTCAGTAGGCGTTAAATATACCTGCACAAGGGGAAACAGGGCACCGTTCTGGAGTCAGTTCGTAATTCTCATGGGAGTGGAGATCCCTGAAATAGACTAAATTCTCACCTCTTTTAACCAAGAAAAAAATAACCCACTCATCATCAGTGTACACAACCTCTTAACCGGAAGTTCACGAGGCTTAATAGTTAAATATCCCTCTTTGTCTTTCATTTATTACCTGGGGTTCTAACAAAATGTAGTACCCAATGTAATGTCCTTCTGAGCCCGCTAATAGACACTCTTTGTGAAACTTAAAGAGCCCCCTAGTGTCAATGTAAGGAACATGTTTAGCAAATTGTTTCAAGGACAAAATATTTTCATAGTTGGAAAGAATATATCCTTTTGTGTATTTTCTTTTTACTTGCTCCTCCATAAACCACTGATTTTTGCACAAATATAATTCATTATTCTTCATTCACTTAAAAAAGTGTTTGAAGACCTCGGTACTCTGACTGCATCTCTTTCTGCAGAGCTCAAAGGTAAAACATATTTGTTCAAATATACAAATTGATGTAATTCAATTCATTCATTTTTTTAAATTAAAAAAAAAAACACCTGCCAAATTTCTCGAAGTATTTAATAGCTTCTAATATGCTGTAATACAGAAATATTTAGTTATGTGCAGTTCTAATGTAACATATGCAAAGTATATTAAAATGCACAACGCGGTTTGTGTAGTGTATTTTAATATATTACTGCTCAAGTCCATTTTTGAAGTCTGTGTACAGCTGGATAAATGAAAAAGACTTTGTTCTGTGTCGATCCTGCATCTGGACCTGAATTGGAAAGAGAAGGAATTTTTCCAAAGATCGGGTGCAATTTACAAATGAATTTCCTTCATGCTCGACTGCTTCATAAAAGCATTTGTCCTGACTCAGATTGAACACAGTTGAATGATTCTATCCATATTCCCGACTTCTTTACAAGACAATGTTTTTCATTTTCTCAAACAGAGAAGTCTAAAATTTCCATGTTCTCAGGTGCAACAAGTGTTACTGATTGGCCCTTTTTTTTCTCCTGCCACCAACCTCTTGTTAGGTTAGCGACTGGAACAAAATGACACTGGAAGAGCTTGTGCTCGTTCGAGGATAAAGGGGGTCCTATTGAGGTGACAAAGCTGTGTTATACAAAATATACGATCAGCGTGGTTTTTGTTTTATGTTTCCGAACTGGATTCAAATACACGTAATTGCTGAAAAAATCAGCAAGAGAAACTGCCTACTGGTAATTCTTTGTGCTAGATTTAAACTATCTGGGGAAATCTGCATTAAATTTCACATTTTTGGAACTTTAATAAATAAGAAAAGAAAGAGCACACACACACACGACCTCACGCACCTGCCATTCGCACTTCCAAAATTACTGCATGTTATGATGTTAAAAACTGCATTGATACATCCTGGCATGATGTGTTCTAACCTTTGGTGCAATTGATTTATGCAAAGCTAAAGGTGAAGCCATTAGTTTCTGGTATGAGATCCCTCTGTGAGGCCGATTCTGAATTTATAAAATTTCAAGAAGCTCTGATAATTTAATTTGGAGTGCCCTTTTATAGGTTAGGTCACCTGCAGCGTGCCTTGCAAATTGAATAAAGAACAGTAATAGAAAACAGGATGTCAGGTGGGCTCCCTGCTTATAAAATCATTAACAACAGTATGTCTTTTCTCATAAAGGAGCCCATTTATTTTGAGGAGGGAATGTTATGAAAGTGTAGGGAGCAACTCAATTTATTTTTCATTAGGAATTAACTCAGGAGAATCACTGAGAGGGTTAATAGCTGTATGTGTACATAACCAGTATGAACTAATAGGTTTGAGGACAGCCTCTTCGAAAGTCTGTTGCACAGTTTTAAAGTATTGCTCTCATGCAGTGTGCATTTTTAGTGGGTTTGTGTAAATACATGTAGATTTAATGACGCTTAGTGAGTGCATATTAATAAATAATAATAATAATAATAAATTTATAATGCCTTAATTATTAACATGTTGCAGTTTTACTTTCACAAGTAAAACAGAAGTTGAGGTCTTTGGTAATGTGACTTATTTGCTGTTGAGAAGATTTAGTCATTGTGTTATTTTAAAAAATTAAGAAAGGAGCTACAGATGGCGAGTGCTTTGCTACAACGCCTTTACTGTCGTCCTTTATGTATCTTTCATTATTATGAAGTAAAGTATAATGTTTACAAGACTAAGTCACCTCTCAGCCACAGACATTGTTTTTGTTTTTTTGAGGAAAAATTCAAACACACAAGACTTCGCCACCCGCCTCCACCCAGAGTCAGCTGGACTCTGGGTCAGCTCCAGTGACCCTGAAGCGGATAAGAAAATGGACTTCCTTTTACAATGGAATTCCTTGAAATTTAAACATGATTCAGCTGAAAAATAAATCACAAACTGAAGCTGACATTTCACAGGTCAAAGGTAAACCTTGCTGGGACCTCATGTAAAAAACATAGACTGTATGAAAAGACAAACATGAAGCATGATTTCCAAAAAAAAGTTTAAAGGTTTCATCCTTTCTTTCATCCTTTTATTACTGTCGCCTCTAAATGTTTTCTGTTGTGTTTTGTGCGATTTTGCAGTGCTTTTCTATTTGCTGGTGTATCCTTATGATGCATTACTTTTGACCTCTCAAGGCCAAAGTTTCAAAACCACTTGGCTAGTGGTTAGTCAATGTTTGAGGACAAGACAAGTTTTCCATGCAAACTTTGGGTGACCGTGCCAAAGCAACTGCAAGCTGCAGCTGATTTCAGCTGACCCCCAGATGTTTCTGGCCTTTAGGTGTGTATGACTGAGACCATGATCAAAATTAGTGAACGACCACTAGTTCAGCTCTTGTTATATTACCTCCACAAAAGTTCCACACAGGCATTAAAATGTTAAACCACAAATGTTTAGGATGCACAAAAGGCATTTGTTTGTATTCTGATTGTCAGAGTTATTTTATAATGTTCAGTATTTTCCCTCGGAAGAAGAATTCTGCACAAAGATTGTCTCGGTCCATTTACTACAAACACTGAACTTCTTGCATGCTGTCCAGATAAAACTGATCTGAAACAAAAATACATTTTTGTCCCAGATTGCTTTTCGAGAAAGTTGCATTGATGCTACTGTGGTCATATAGAGAGACAATAGAAGCTTCCTGATTTACTGAAATGTATACATTGTATCACTAAGTGCCTCTCTCACTATAGAGCACTATAACCTTTGCTTGCTTCTTTCAGAAAAGGAATCCCTGCTAGTCAAGAAAGTAGAGCTATCACGACATCCTCACACACACCACCTTCAAGCAGGCACTGTCAAAATTATTACCCTTAAATGTTGAAGCATCTTCAAATGTAACCCATATCTAAATGATGTCCGCTCTCTGCCTCCCCCAGTGAGATGTTCCAATTTGAGAGACAAACTGGTTCATTCTGACACCTAAATCTCCTACAGGGTATTTTTGTGACGGCCACTGTGCACAATATTTCTAAGCCACGTATTTTTCACATCTATGCACTGGCAAAAAAATAGTCCTTAGAATCTGTCATTAACTGCAGTTACACACTATAAGTTAAAATGCTTAGTCTGGTTCATGTCAAACAAATAAAAAGAACTTTAAAGATTTGCATATCTGCACATCCAACTCCAGAACATACACAAACATGCATTACGCTATATTAGACATTTGTGTGATATTTTGTCGCAATTAGCCTGCACGACCTCATGCACAGGCTTATTATAAGCAGACACAAAGTGGTGAGGAACTAGAAAAACACAAAAAAGTATTTTCTTCTTCTGGAGGTGGTGACATCGTCAACCCAGCGTGCTGCGGACAGTCACTACGGTCCCCACACTTTAAACACAGTCGAGGCATAAATGAAGAGCTGAGTTTGTCATGTTTCCCCTAATTTGTCACACATGACTAATGTTTACACTCCTACTTTTATCTTTGTAATTTTAAGCGAGGCACGTGTTTCCTCGTTACTCATTTGGCAGGTTAGAAAAAAGTCCCCTTGCCCATACCCACACCACAAAAATGGCATAAATCCCAGAATATGTTCAAATGTAATTATTTATGTTACTGAAAGAGATTTAATTTCCTGACTTAAAACCTCTGCCAGTTTTTATAATTTAAAGACAGAAACTTAAAGGAAGGACTCTGGCCAAAATAACATCTCTGATGGACAGAGTCTCCAACCCCATGCATGTAAATGTTGCTGAACTGCAGAGCTCCTTCAGTGACAGACTGCTGCATCCTCGATGTACGAAGGAGCGTCTCTGCAGGTCCTTCCTCCCTGCAGCTGTCAGACTGTACAATCAGAACTGCTCCCAACAAATATAGATGTTTACATCAGTGCTGTAACTGCAATAAGTTAATTAACCGATTTGCACTACAACCTGGTTTGCTTCTTATCTGTAGTTATTTTTATTTAATTTAATAACTGTACAGTACTCTGTATATAGTAACCATTGTCCTTAATGTAAATATGTAAGAAAAATTGTGTATGTTTCTGTTCTGTGTCCTGTGTACTCTTTGTTTGTATATCTGTCTTTTTGGCTGCTGTTACAACCAAATTTCCCCTTGTGGGACAATTAAAGGATTATTCTATTCTATTCTATTCTATTCTAAAGAAACTGAGAATGTTTGTGTGCCTGAAACAGAAGAAATATGATAATAAAAAATTACAAAATAAAGCTGTCCTGGTTTAGTAACTTATTTTAAGAAGGACTTCAATATCAATATTTACTTCAAATTAGGTCTATTAGAACTAGACAGCTAATAAAAAACACCTCAGCTCTGTTTATCATGTAATTTTCATTTATTCATAAAATAAATAAACAAAAACACTAGGTCAGCCAGTTATCTCTGTGTAAGTTGCCTTATTAAATGTTGAATTATCGGAACAAAAAATGTTAAAAATTTTAAAAAAAGGAATGAGTAAGAGACAAAAATAGAGTGCACTCCCTACACTGGACTCATGCTGATGGCTTTTGTTTGGGTCATATCAGAATAATGCGGCAAGCAGGTCAAATCCTTTCCGTCCTGAACAGACTTCAACAGAGCTCCTGGTGTTCTCAGCATGACTCAGTCCATGTACAGCAGGAGGTAGAAAACCCTGCCTAATCCCTTCAGTGCTTTTACAAATATCTGTATTTCCCCACTTAGGAGTTCTGAAGATTACTGCCACAGTCTGTGTATCTGTGGACAATGAGTGATTATTGTACCCACATGGTGTTTTTTTATTTGGCCCAGCAATCTATTTTATGGTTCAGGCAGCAATTCTGTCATGGATCTTGGGAATACAGTACAGGATGTGTTATAACCTCTGCGAGACGTGTGAAGTTTTCCCTTTTTGGTTGTTTTCTGTGTCCATTGTTTAACCTGTTCTTTAACCTGTACACTTATCATTTTAAATGGAAAACTTTATGTTTGTTTGTTGAACTAAGAGTTCAGAAATTCATTTTTTAAATTTTTTGAACCTGCAAAATGTTTAGATTATAAGAATATGGTTTATCGGACAACTCAAATATAGTGTGATAAAATCTTAATGATGTGGGTAAACAAACAATTGAAAATTAAAATAAAAACGAAATCATTTTCAGACAATTATCAAAAAGCAGTGCAAGGAGCCACTGGATATTAAAGACCTGCATTAAGTGTGACATTTAAATGAACCTTTCTGTGCTTTATAGACCTCATATTTGTTATTGGGTCCCACACATATAACAGATGTGTGCTGGGTGAGCTAATATCAGTTGCACTGCAACTGATATTAGTTGCAGTGCAACTAATATCACTGCAACTAATATCATCAAAAACTTTTGCCTGCATAGGTTGATAAAATGTGACAATTTATTGCTTTACTTTTTTATCATAAAATAAAAAAAAAAGAAATAAAATAACAGGTTCATGTGTCGTGTTTTATTTATTGAATTACTGTATAGTACAAAACTAAAATGTGCGTCTTTTTCCTGTTTAATGTCATTTTTAAAATTAAGCTGTATTTAAGTAAAGCTTGAACAATGAAATAATTTCCAGAAATTTCTTTCTTTTTAACCGGGCTTTTTATTGAACTGTCTGACAAATAAAAAGAAATTAAATATCATTCAATCATTAAATTTGTATCATTTTTCCTGCGTCCAGGATTTTTTTGTGATGTATTGTCTTAACGAATAATTGGGGAAATTAATATTTACATATTTAATATTTAGTTTGATGATGTGGAGGTCCAAAAAACACAAAAACACATGCACCAAATATGACACACTTGTGTTACAGGGTTAAGTAAACAGTAATAACGGCTAATTAAGAGAGGTATTAAAATAACATTTACATTTTATTGATAGTATTTTGAATTAAATATCATAAATAACTATCAGTTAGTAATGTGACTACTGCCTGTAGTATTATTGCTAAAATGAGAGTAATGATAATTGTTAATGTTTTTACCCGACTCTGTGATGTGCTGTCAGCCATTTATTTACTGACTCTTATTAGTAACGGGCTCATGCATAATACTCACCGTGATTTCCCCAGCCTCTGCTGATGTAGAGAAAAAAAAAGGTTTTTATACACTGTCATCTGCATAGATCGTGATATTGAGTGCAACACTATTCTTTTATGTATGTCTTCATTAGTGTAATCTGCAGTGTAAGATGTGATTATAATATAAGCTTGAACAGCGAGTACACTCATATGGGTTATTCATGCATGTTGTGTATTAATTAGCAAGGAGCCTCTCTGGTGCGTTTCTTTTCAGGCCGGTTGTTTGAAGTGTTTCTTTACCAGCAGAGGATGCTCATGGCATTGGAGCCAACTCTGAGGAAGAGCCTCTCTTCCTTTTTCCCTGGAAGTTCACCCACCAGGGAGGCTCTGCTAATAAGTTCCCTGGGCTAACCCCAACCTGTTTTCAACCTCATTCCCTACAATATAAAGAGAACTAAAGATGCATTTGTTCTTGTAGATATTTTACTAGAGCTCTCAAACGTTGGACAAAGTATTCAGCACTTCATTCATTGTGGACTTAAAATGTTAAGTATTCGCGTCATGAGATATAAAAATAGAATGTATGGTGCTAAACATAGTTGAATAGTTTCTGTGTTCCTCGCCATTTCATGTGAATAAGGATTAAATAAATTGGAGGGCTAGGCCATTACTGGACATATTTTCACAGCTTAAATCTGAAATGGAAATGAGAGGCAATTATAACAATTTCTAATATCACCATTATTACATGGTGACCCTTCATTTCACACAGTTTGGGCACTTTGGATAAAGCAGGCTTGTTGGAAGTCACACGGGCTTTTATTTTTCTTTCTGTCTGAAAGGGGGACTTGTCTTCGCTTTGACCTCTCAGGAGAGTGCTTTGTGTGCTCACTTTACTATGTGTTTTTTTCTCCCTTCTTCAGCTGTATCAGGGTGTCTGACTGTCCAGGAAAAGTCACCCAATCTGCCCCGCTGACACAGAAAAGGGCTTTTACAGGCTTCTGGGATTTCTTGGAGAACCGCAATCCAAAGTGTCCACTATGACCACTTAAAAGATGCTGACAACAGTATTAATGAGATTTCCTTTAGGCTGAATGGGGAAAAAAAATGATGCCTAACCACAGTTTCAGTTCAAATATTAGCTTTGTGGTATTGGTTTCCAAGGACTAGACTTCACTGGTACTTCACTGGTAATTTGATAGTTTAAGATGTAACTTTACAAAGCTGAAATAAGAATAAAAACTTCAGAAATTAATAGATTTGTTCTCAATAAATCAGTGTCAACAGACATATGGTAACAATCCTTCATATGTAGCTTTTCATGTCCAAGTATTTATAGGTTTATCAGTATGCAGTGATTATATAACACAGAGGTTATTTTACTGTTTTGGGACATTGTAAACAACAAACGATAAATAGAAGTAATTAAGCAACAATCTGTGCTTTAATCAATCAAAAAAATAACTTTGTTTTTCAATCTAAAATAATTCTTTCCCCCTCACGATCACAGTGATCATGATTTTAATTCCTTTGGTTTTGTAAAGTCTGCTTTCATCATTTCTGGGCTCTCGCTTCATTCATTTTTTCCTCATCAGTTCATTTCTGTAAGAGTGATGCTTGTTGACACATATTTGGACAGGGCAGAGGCTGTTATATCAGTGGAGCATGCCCATGCTTGTGAAGTTATCACCTTCAGCAGATCAAAGACAGTTGGCACATTATTTATGCATTGCTGAAAGGTGAGGTATTCAGTTGAAGTCAGCTAGCAAAGCATAGCTACCCTTTATTCTGAAGTAATGATTTCCTCTTGATTGAGTGCACCCAGACAAATGCTGAGAGATCTGTGTTCTTTGTTCTGTGTGGGGCATAATATGAGATTTAAAAATAAAACAGTATTTTGTGGGGTTTTGTCAAATAATGTTGTGCTGGAACACCCGCAAAGTTAACTGTGAGACCTGATTATTATTATTATTATCTTCAGAATTACTTTGCATTGATTTGTGCTAGGGTAAGTCGACTGCTATTTATTGTGTGGCCACACTTTCCCACAGTGTGTTAATTTCAGAAAAAATGAGTAGTGACACAAATACACAGGGCTAACTAAAAGGTTGTGCCCCCAGACCGTGATGATCCTCAAAAAATTGTTTTATAGAGGATATACAGCGGTGAGCCCGAGGCTAGTCTTTAGCTGCTGTTTGTTCCTAAGGCCTAAGGCAACAACCTTGGTCCGTGTCATAACCCACTTTTATTATTAGGGAGGATATAAAACTATATATTCTGTGTCTTCATTGATTATCTCCCCCAATGGATCAGGTTCTTCGGGTTATGGCTACTGCTTTTATCAGATTTAACTGATGTGCTGCACAAATATAACATGTAGTAAGCTCTTAATTATTTATATTTATTTATTTTTTTGTTGATGTCAGCAGTTTGGGCCATCAGTGAACCGCCACAAAGAGTTTGGTCCTTTTTAAACAGATGTTTCTAATGAGCAGAGGAAGCAGATTTAAGCAGCCTGCTCAGTCAGGACTATTTTCACTCAAAGGTCATTCAGGAAAGAGGAGGTACACCTCGTCACTTTTTGAAGGACTAAGTGTTCTGCTTTGAAACAGACCATTGGGAGACTCAAATGACTCAAAAGGCTATATCAGCGAGCACTTGTGGTTGACGTTATTTATTTATTAATTTGAGGCCTGTCTACTGACACATCTGAGTGGTCTAATTGCTGCGAATTGACACCGGTTACAGTCCATAATGGGAGCTTGGGAGTCTTTCCTAACCGCAGTTCATTCAGCCGCCCCTCGCTGCAACTTAACTGCCCTTAAAATGTCTGATTGCAACATGGGAGCTGTGGGGCGAGACAGGATTATCAGTCTTTGTTGTGTGACTGTGTCTATTATCCTGACCTCTATTCACAATGGGCCCTTAGGAGTGTCGCTTCCAGCCACACAGCAAACTACCCCATACCCGACAAACAACAAGTGAATCAGAGATCTCCCCCTGTCCCAATGCTCTAGACACTTACAGCTCCAACACTTGGCAAAGCGCACCACTGCAGGTAAGGCTATCAAATCCCTATTGATTTAATAAAGATAAATTGGAGGCACTTCCTTTCGGTGTTATTGCTGCAGAGCCGATTGATTGTTTGTGTCGACTGGCGATATTGTCACTGCAGTACTGTTAGTTACGCAACTTCATTAGTTGTGAAAAGTTGCTTGCAGGGTCTTTTGTCTGGGATGTAGAAAGCTTTTGTGTGTGTTATAGTGGTTAAAAGTGGATTTGCACATGCATGTGATTTTGGTTAAGGAAAGGCCATTTTGGAAAAGCTAGCATGTATCCTCCTGTTTTTATGTTGTTGCATGAGGATAGTCAAGACAATCAAACATTTAAAAGAATACATTTGAGAAATCCAATTTCCAGAGGTAAACTGTATAGCTTGTTTTTTTTTAACAGATTACATTTAAACACTTAAAAGAATGTCTGTGTTCTGATTAAAACAATCCTAATTTTGTGTTACATGAAACATTGTGTTACATTGTATTTCAATTCAAATGCATTATTTATCACCATTTAGTTTGGCATCAGAGGATGAGGTTTAATATTGATGAAAAGAAAAAGAAAGATGTAGAGCACCTTAGTTGGAGTCCCAAAGGAAACATATATCTTTAAAATTTTAGATCAGTAAATTAAACGTTCCACTGCTCACCAATCCAAGGTTTTGTAACTTTCTTTTTTTTTTCACTTGGATTTAAAAATGTAGCTTCTGTATAAAACAAAACTCTCGAGCCTTTTCTCTTTGTGCCAGTGAGAAACGGTAAGAATGGATGTGAACAATGCCAGAGGAGACATCTAAAGATCCTACCAGCAGAGGGTTTTAGATTGAGTCCTGGCCCAGCGTAGCTCACAGACATAGCAAGCGTCTGAATCAATTCCATACATATCCATTAAAGCACAACTGATTAATTCATCATGTTTATTTTCACGGTGGATGACATGCAGCCTATTTATAAACTCGCTATAATCATAAAGATATCAAGGCAACAAGAAATTGAGGGCTTCTGTGGCTTACTTTCAATATTAGATTTGACCTAAAACCTAAATACACGCATGATGAATGAAAGATGAAGAAGGACAATCGATTTTTTCCCCCTTCTTTTATTTTAGTTTTCGCATATCTAGTTGAAATCTCCGTGCTATCGTGGCAGGTTAAAAGGAGGAAAGGGCGTTGAAGTTAACATCATCATCCATTAAGCCTTTATGAAAACCAAATATGGCAGAGCTTTCGTTTTCGCTGAACCTATTCTTTCAGTAAAACGGTGCAAGCATAATTCTTCTCCATCTGTCAGGAGAACTTTAAAGCACAGCAAGTGTGAATTCAATTTATTTCTCTGTGCTCTGCCCCTCGCTGCAAATTGCTTAATGGTTTGAACTTTATTTCTGAAAGCAGCATTACAAAGTTGGGCGAGATAACATCTAGTCGGAGCCATTAGAAGTGCTTTGATTGTTTTGCATATTATAGTATTGTACCGGGGCCGTCCTCTGAATGCACTCTGTTTTCTAATTATCAAAAACTTGGATTTTTGAAACCTGAATAAAAGCATCAATTCATAAAAATACACAAGGAAGGAAATTCAATAAACTAAAGAGGGGACAGATTTTATTTCATGTGATCAGTTGCTACAACAAAAGCGGGATTTTTTTGGCACTCTTTGGTTACAGGAAATAACTCTTGAAACTTCCTTAGTGGACTGCTATCACTGAAGTTATCTCAAACTTGTCCTACTGTCAAACGGAGCTGTTCCACTGACTGCAGCCTCACTTATCCTCTCTCAGCCCACTACATGAGATGGGGATGATTGCAGTCTTGAAATCAATGAAACCACAAACCTTCCCGATAATATTCCCTCTTGGGGTGCAGTGGCAGATACATTCAGCGCACTATTTATCCCTCTGCCAGAGTCTTTACTGGAGGCATTTGTGGGCTCAATTTGACGTGAACTATACTCAATGAGCTGGTGACAAATCTGCATGTTTACCACAAAGCTGTTCAAGTGGTGTCATATGTTGCTCTAAAAAGAAAGTGAAGAAGTTTAAGGCATGAAAGTCAGCTCATCAGTCGCTTCTATCAACTGCGTTTACAATGTATGCAAACAGCGAACAGGTTTAGCACGTCTTTAGGTCTTATTCTTAAAGTCGGAAAGACTTGAACAAGATGATACTTTTGTTCTTTGGCTTTGTGTGATCGAACCCCCTGGAGAAACATTCACACATCTCTAAATACAAGTTTGACAATAAAAAAGTCTCTCAAGCCCTCCGATCAGTCATCGCTTTCCACAGCATTATTCCCCAAACAATAAAAAGACAATATCAGATTAATATATAGCCCGTTCTTGGTTGGGATTTATCCTTGTGGGGCAGGCAACGTCTCCCTGTCTGAAGTCACCAAGCAGTAAGAAGGATTTGGTTGACAGAGCACAGCGGGCTCAGAGATGCCTTCGCATTTGAGGTCACTGGTGGATAGCGAAGTTATCTAAAGCCCCAGTTTGTGTCGATTTCCCCCACCGTCCCAGCGCGAGTGTCAGAGATTAGTGGTGCATCCATCCTCTGTGACCTCCAGGAGCTAAAGAGATACTTTGTCGCCATTTTGTTGCTGTCAAATGATGCAAGGTGAATACAGTGATTTCATTGGCAACCTATGCTGCCGCACGGCCCCGTTTTTGTAGCATGGCATGTAATTTCAGTCAGTGCGCCTTCCTCCCATCCTTTGCTTCATAAATTGCAGACATGAAGTCAAATTATGTGGGAATGCTTAGTCTCATTCTCCAGGAGACCACAGAGTAATGTGGGAACATTATTCTGACACCAGTCATTTTGGGTATTTGTGTTTATTTTTAGTTTGATTTCATGTCAAAAAATTCTTAAAAATCTGACTTTATCTCATGTCTTTAATGTCACCTACTTATCAGAAACACTTTACCCTAAAACACACTTAATGCCAGTTCTAATTGCATGGCATGCAGAAATCAATCATATAGATCTTGCAGTTTTTAGTACATTGACTATTTAATGACACTCCGTAGTCTGACGACTAATTGACAGACCTTCACTCGTGGTTACCCAACCGTTAACGGATCACCTCATATTCCAGTATATTTCTCATTTCAGCTGACAAGACAGTGATAGAAATAGACAAAACTTGTACAAGTAGTGTCAAAATGTCAACCCGACCATCTATGATCAACAAAATGTCTGTATTGAATCTCTCTACGGCCTCAGTATTCCCTGGCCAAAACAACAGAACTCAATGCAACCAGAAAACTGGCATAAAAACCTCAGTCAGTTATCTGACATTCCCATTTCTAAGGCTGTCAGTCCTTTGCCTGGTTCTGGCATTGTACTGTGTATAAATCCTTCCCCTAAGGAAGAGGAGTTACTCAAAACGCAGAGCTACACCTAAAAGCATACTTTACAATATCTTAAGAAACGATCTGCTGAGTGTTGAGGTGCGTGCATTATCTGAGAAAAGCAAGCAATCCATTCAGAATATCAGCAGTGAAAGTAAAACCTATACTTTCTGAGATCACCGCGATAAAACATGTACAACAGTTCACATAATGTCTAATTACCATTCCTCCAGATGTCCCCATTGTAGTGATTTAGTCTAGTATGAGAGAATCAATGTAAAAAGTACATCTTAAATTTATAGACGGCTCTCTGATTCTGCACCTTCTTGTTTTATCGTGTCAAAAAACATGCATTATTAATCCCATGTGTTGCCTCGAGTAATAAACCTATCTGAGGAGGAGCATGCGCAGCTTACTGAATGACGAGTCCTTAAGAAGGAAGGAAGAAACAGGAAATCCCCCCACCCACACCCTCAGTATGTTTCGAGGTTTCCACATTTGAAACAGCAGTGCACTTCCATGCACTTCTTTATGCATTTAATCTCTTCTATAGGTAGAGCTGAATAATGCAAGGAGTTCTGTGCCAAAATGTCTGTATTTGCATTGGCAGGGGAGAAGATATCTTGGGTCCACTCGTGCAGTTACTGTAGCTGCAACTCCTGCTTTGTAAACGAGCGCTAACTTTCGCATCAAAAAAGGAAAAAAGAAAAGAAAGGAACCACATTTCCTACAAGTAATTGTCAACTTAGCACACTGTGTTGTGTTAATGTAGGAGTGAAATTGGCTGTGGTTACATGCATATCTGCCTTTATGCACACAATTTTTTCTTTGTGGGACACAAAGGTAATGAGGAAAAAAATGTGGTCCTAAATGCTGGAGTACGTAAGGTAGCAAGGGTGTTTTAATTCACCTGGCTAATAGTGTGAGACAAGGCCCTTTAGGTCATCAATTACTATAAAGTAATGATTTCTAAAACTGCAGTTACACTTGGACAGTTCATGAATTATTCAGGAAGTACTAGAAGGATTAGAGGGACATTGTCCTCTCATGCCGATATCTTCAGTGGTTTACTTAGAAGTTTTTCCTTTTCTCACATTGAATTTCATTGACGAGCATTCAAGCACACAAAAAATCCAAATAAACTATCTGGAGCAGCCATAAACATCTATCACATGGAGTTCATTAGGACTTTAGAAGAAGGAATAATTAGGTAAAGGTACAAGGAGAGGTTGTCTGTTTGTTTTGCCTGTAAGTAAGTTTATTTGGCTGAATCGTTCAGTTTCCCCAACAGTGTCATATCAGTGCAAACGACTGTAAATCATGCTGGCAATAAGCATGCGTATCACTATGTCTTGATTGCAAACGGAGGAATGAAAATAGACACATCTCTTTTGGCTGATTTTTTACAGAATTTAACTTGACATTACTTAAGCTAAAACACTGTGCCGCTCCTACTGTGCTGCTGTGCCTTGTTAGGCTGAATTGCTGCTGGGGGATGTCAGGGAAAGAAAAGGCCCAAGTTCATGCTTTACCTGCAGTAGATATTCACAGTAAAATATATATAAAAAAGAATTGCTTTTCATTATATCTACTCTTTGCCCGGCAAAAAGCTTGGTGGGTGATGGGTCATGTTTATTGTGGTGGTGTCAGCAGGTCCATAGAGGCAGACTGGACTGGTGTAATAACCATATAATTCAAGTTGTCAGCCCCTTTTCACCTGGCAACACAGAGAAGGAGCTGTCCATCATGTGCTCCAGCTTGCCTTTTAAATGGCCCTTTTCAAGTGATACTGGCCACTCGGGCGCTTGCATTCCAGATTCGTGCATGACGCTTTCATTACGATTTTAAGAGCACTCTGAGAGCTGTTTAAGTAGTGTTTAAAAGGAAACTATTTGCATTATTCCTAACTGAGTGGAACAGGCGGTCCGGACCGGAGTCATACTACCAGTGATATGGCCTCGCTTCAATCAGGCCTATAACAATATGCCTGGCAGTCAAAAGTTAATGATAAGTATTGGAAGGAATAGCATTATCTGCTTAGTGTTCATCTCCACGAGCAGAAACTAAATGTGCTACCTGGGCCCAAGGCAGAATCTGTGTTCATACCTAGATAGGACCCCAGCTGTGTGTTTCACTGAGATAGCGCACCACAAAAGTAGCCATGACCAAAATGCTGATAAATGAATCGGTGACATTTGATGTGTTAGTTTAATCCCCCCACCCCACCCCACTTTTAAGGCTCGATTTATTTATCAATTCATTTTGTGGCTTTGCTCCTCCGTAGCTACGAGGAGTTTGGATTTGTGGCTGCAGGAAGACTTGTGGAAGATTGATGTGTTATTCTTATCAAGCATGTCTTGATTAAAGTGTTTATAACTTTTCTGCCCTCAAGGGACAGGATGTGACATTTAAGGTTTTTTTTTACCTTTTATGTTCATGAAGAATTTCATTTTAAATCTTTTAGTTCTGCAATTTTTGACCCATAATCCCATTTTTTGGTTCTTTTGATTGGGACTTCAACTTTTTGAAACTGAAAGCAAAGACTTAGTATCTTAAAGCACAAAAATATAACAGTCAGCCCGTTTATATAGAGTCCCAGTATCAAATTCTGTGGAATATCCCAATTTACAATTGTAATAATATGTGAAAAATCTCATTGTTCAAAAGCTTTATACTAACCAAGGCACACTATCGTTTGTGACCACAAAGCAATTTTACCTTAAAAGCCAAAATATATCTATATGAATGCATTTTAAAAAAGTAAAACTATATTACAACCAAAATCCCTCATTAATCAGTAGATCAACCAAAACAAGAGACTGCATATGAAAAAAAAACAATGAACAAGCTTTATGAAAGAGCCAAGATATCACAGGGTATCACATGTTCTATGGGCTTATTTGAGCTGCCTGAGATTACTATGCAAGAACAGCGAGCTTTCTTCCTTGAATCGACTTCAGAGCACACTGTTTTCAGATGCCGCTCCAAGTTCTACTACATGCCATGATTAATTCAGCCATAATGTATGTTAATATATGTTAATCTGTGTCACTGATATGCTAATGAATACCTTACTCCCACAATCCAACTTGTCTGTGGCGGCAACGCACGCTACTTGAAGGAGGTACAATGTTAAAATTCTACAGAAAGATCGTCTGTACAAATTGTGCTCATATAGAAGCCCTGTGGTGGGCTCGACTGTGGCGATGCCGAGCATTGCCGGAAGTACTGTCCACCGTTCTCACAGAATTGTAACATAGAAAGAGATCAGTCAAGTTCATGATCACACAATTACAATGTGAAACCATATTTCTATTTGTAAAAGCATGTTGTACTGAAAATGGCTTTGTGTCATTTTTACATCTGTTTACAGACACTGAGATTTGTGTGAGTCCACAGTTTGAAAAGAAAAACTCCCATACATCAACAACACACACACACACACACAGAGACACACAAATCAAATAAAAAGGGCTCTAGTAAGGAAAACTGGGTAAATATGTAATTTGGAATCACGGTTCCACTTTCCTGATATTTTTCAAAGGCATATGAACCTCGAGCAATATCATCTCTTTATTAACAGTAGATGGCACCATGTCATCGTGATATAAAGAGAAAGCTTTAATTCATCTTTTATTTCCAAACCATCTCTATTACAAATGGGAGGAGGAGCGGGGATGGGGGTGGGGTACCAGATCTGCCCAAATCCACTGAATGGGAAGATTTTCTTGATTTATTTATTTAGAACTGTAACATTATTGAACATCTTTTAGTAATAATAATAATGCAGTTTATCATATTTGAAAGAAGATGCTCAGTTTGGAGCACGCATTGGAACTGAACGCTCATTGTTTGTGATGCAACAATTGTGGGTGTGAAGATGTTCACTAGAAGAGCTGCTGGAGTGTTTGTGACTACACCAAAGTACACTCAGCGTAAAAATGTGTTGCAGCAGAGACTAGACGAAATGTCAGAGCGAGAGTGAGGGTTCACGTTTGCTGGAGATAACTCTCTTTGAACCTTAACCTGAAGGCTTCTTGACTGCTATTACCTGTTGCACTTTAAGAGGCCCGAATGCACTTGATGGTATCTGGTCGACATTCTTCGTCTGTAGAAAAGTTTGAAGAGGGCAAAGCTAGAACATCACACGCTTCTTCAGTGGTTTTAGTATTTGCTGTCCCTGGTCAAGTCTCCCTGTCTGGGCGAGGACACCTGCATCCTTGTAAAAATGACTGTGGAATTAATCATTTTCAAGCCAACACTTTGGTGAATATTTTATGATTCTATTTCGCTCTATTTGTCTTGGTTTTTTGTGACAATCAGGCCACTGGAAAACAGTTATCAATTATTCACATTTGCTCAACAGGCTCATCAACATTTACCAGAACGGTGGACTGACGAGACACCTAGTAATACAGGAAAAAACGCTGTTAAACATTTTTGTTTTCTTAATTAAGTTTTTGAAGATAATGTGAAAACATAAGAATTAAGGAGTACAAGATACGAGATGTTTAATAATGTTGTCGGATCAGGAGCACGATGAGAGTGGAAGAAACTGCAGACAAAGAGCGGCGTGTTCATGGTGAAGACTGGATAGGTTTCCAAAAACAATGCATCTTCTGTGAAATATATCATGTTTCTTTCAAACTTTCTTTACTCTGAATATTTCTGATTGGAAAGACATCAAGCTTTAGGTTTATTGGACTTCCTCTGATTCATTTCATCTGCTTTTTTTTAAGAGCGCATTATTAATGATCGCGAAACTCGTAAACACACTCTGGCCATTTGCTTCGTCAGTGTTGTAAAAGATAATGACATGTTGAAAATAAATGAGCCACTCATAATCATAGCTAATCTGCCATCGCAGTCCTTCTCGTGAAAGACATTAATCAAGTTTGAATCCAGTGGGATATTTTATTTCCAATGCCTCAGGATAGCAAAGTGAGTGTAGACACTTAAGCCAGCTTTGAGTTGCACCTACTATAATACAATGGCCGCTAATTGCTAATTATGAAATTCTCTGATGGGCAGAGACACAGTGGGTTCATCCCATTATTGTTTATTTCTCATTATGCTGAGCTTTGTGCTAATGATTCCATTTTATTCACTGCACATGCACTGAAGAGTTTATCCACTGTCATGTGCAATATACTGTATATACTGTGCTGGATATAGTCACTGAACATAGGTCAAGACTACACGAAAACAAACCTTTTAAAGGACTGTTTTCAGCTGTGCCATTTCGTAGTCTTAATTGAATTTAAATGATTGTTTGCTCAGCGGGCCATAAAGTCCCTCAACAAAATGTCTCTAGAATGGAGCCATAACATCAAGTGAAGTCTTTTAAACAGTCATGGAAACATAACAACAAATCTCTGAGCAGCTCAACTGTAAAAACTAATTGTTATTGTCGGTGGAAAACACTTTCACGAAGCAATTCAACTTTGTATCAAGACGAGATCTAAGCAAATCTATGGAATGTAATTTTACAGCTTAGTTGTGTTCCTGCAATTCCCAAATGGTCACCCTCAGGATAAACTAAAGATTGTACCGCAGCAGGGCCCCTAATGACTCTAATAGTATTGGTGTTGTGAAAATACTGCTCAACAACCAGCACTGATCATACCATCAAAGCTTTTGCAAAGGCAGTGCAGAAAGTTACGGTTTTGAATGTTTGAATTTCACTTTAGGTCTTCACGCTGTTTCCAAAAGGCTTGGAGGCAGCACATCTTCAACATCACATCAAACCATCTGTTTGCTGCTCTTTACACATCAAAGGTTCACACAAAAAGTCCACTTACAGGTAGATGTAGTCAAGTCACCAGCATCGGTGCCGCCCACTATTAAAGCGAGGTCATTTATACCTCGTAAGTGCAAACTTTGTGCGACTTTGAACCTGCCTCAAATTTACTTTGTCACAACACTGAGCAGTTACATAAGGAAATTTGCAGTTCTGATGCTCTGGAGCAAGAGTTGGAGCTCATTTATTAAAGTAGGACACCCCTGTGCAGCCTGCCACTGTGCTCTGCAGTGCTATTGTACAGTACAAGAAGAGTAACATGGCAAGAATATCAAAATGTTTAAGGAGGAGTTTTTCTCTGTGACTGACAGTAATTTCTTTTTAGTTGTAAGCCGCTGATGTTTGTGTATTCCCTCTACTTCGTTTATGGTTCATCCTCATAGTTTTTAGGGGAACTTCTTTAGGGCGGTCTCAGTATTCACCTCGTGAATGGAGACTGTCCTCCTCCAGACAACATACATAGGTCATTTGTGAAAGCGAGAGTGCAAGTGCAAGCGAGACTTGTACTCTCGTCTCCTGGTCAAAGTTAGGTGTGTTTTCGTCAGCGCACCACCAAAAATCCTGTTCGCTCTTTTAAAGTGAAATCACTCATTCAGTTTTTTCAGGAACAGTGTGGTTTCACCAAATATGACCAGCTCCTGAAGTAACTACTGAAGTAATGCTACATATTTAATTAGATTCGAATTATAGTTTTTCACAAGACGCCGATTTACATTGTCTGTGACGTCACGTGTTGCCCTTGAACATCGTCCACCAAAAAGGAAAACACAGAAATCACTTATTTAAAAAACAACAACAACAAAACAGAATGGGAATGTTTAAAGATTGGGATGAGTATGACGTTAGGATGTGTGTTTTCTTAGTTGTGGATCAAATGATTAAGTTCTGAATCTGGATTTGGAAATTAATTAGGAATTCAATTCAGATTATTTTTTGTCAGTGTTGCTGTTAACAACGATTTTGTTTTTCATTTGGAAAGTAAATTGAAATAGTCGACCTGGTTTTCTTTTGCACCCTGACACAGCTGACCAGAGGCAGGAAGAGAGAGAACAATCCTGCTTGTTATTAACGGCATAAAATTATTATATTGTGCCTTCTGAGAGAAATGTGGCTATAGCAGTCAGGTCAACTTGTGTGTACTTGTCTCTAAATTAAAAAAATAATAATAATAATGTTCACTTAATGTGTTCATTTCCAGGGCTTTGATGTTCTGTGACAAAAGTGAGACTGAAAAAAATCATGATTTAATATATACACTATATAATATATCACATAACCACTACAAAAAATAAACTGCATGCTCACCAGCAGCACCCACTGTGGAGTCCTGCCCAGATAATAAAGGTAGCCAATGAACATCTCTGTTCATTTCAATGGATGGTAGCTAGCTATGCAGCTTAAACAGTATAAATATTTTCTGCATTCTCATATATCATTTTGAATTTGAACATTTATTGGCTATAAGAGTCTATAGAAAATAACATTATAAAAAACAAAACAAAGTTAAAACGTGTATTTATAGCCCCGATTGTCCAGTTTCCAAACATGTACTGGCCACATAGGGCTCTTTTTTCATCCCACAGGATTGTTATCAATTTAGTTATACTTGAACTTTTTATTGCATTCAAATGGCTAGAGAGTGAAACTAATTTCAATGCAGACGAGTTCATGTTTTTCCTTTCACCCCTGGCTATCGAGTGGGTGTCAGTTTATGCATGCTTGTTAAGATATGTGTGTAATGAAGTTAAAAAAATCAAACCAGAATCCCGAACCGGTTACACTTTCAGTGGGTCTGTCTGTGTTGTGCATTTTGGTCAGTTTGCTAGCATGGTTTATTTGTCCCCTTGGAGCAGAGGGTCTGTGCAAATCAATAAAAAATATATCACTTTTTTCCCCACAATGTAACATATCTGTCCCGATAGGAGTTGTTTCCTAGTATCAAAATAATGTGATCACATGATATGGCCTGCGGTTATCATATGTTAACTCAAACATCTATGTTTTTTTGCTTTTTTTTTTTTTTTGCTTTTTTTGAAGGATGGTTTTCTGAGTTACCAGTATAGTTTTTTTTTAATCCCTAAAGGGTCATCGTAGCATCTGATGGTTCTTTTTTACAGCATCTGTGTTCGACTGAATAAATTCAACTTTTTAGACCTATTATTTCATTATTACACATTTTTCTGCACAGAAACAGTATTTTTTACAAATTGTGATAATAGCCCTGCCTCTGTGGGGTTAGGAAGGTAGAAGATTTTTACTCTCCCATAAATTATTTTTAAACTATTTTATTATTATAAATAAAATAATTTCTCTTTGAATTCAGATTTTTTTTAACCTGACTGCAAATTCTTGAGAATAACATTATTTCTTACAGCGTTTACAACATATACTACTGAGCTATAGTATTATCTGCAACTACATTATGGATGATATTATTCATTTTTATGTAACTGCTTCAGGGTCAAGAAAAAGAGAGAAAATACTTCAACTGCTGTTTGATTTTTCACGTTTTCATCATTACAGAATTTCAAGAAGAGTCATTTTTGCATCAAGTTTGCAACGGCAAACTTGATTGAACCTCTGCCACCAGCTCAACTATTATGCTCCAAAACACCTCTGTTCCCCTACACTTCTTCATTTCTGACATTCCAATTATCTTTACATCAATCATTAAAATCTATTAACATTTCATGTGTTTTTTTATGGATTATCTTAGGCTGCAGTTCCAGTCTTCGTGCCGAAAGATTTTTCTGGCAGAATAAAAATTTTACAGCTCAGTATAATTGAGTCTGTGTGTCACTATATCATGCAACATCCAAATGGACTCGTATACACTTCCTCTTAATAGTGGTTATAGCCATATGGAGTGTTTTATGATACATAGCTTTAATTAAAATACAAGGTGTTTTTTTTTCTTTTCAGCCAAGTTGGACAAAGTTAGAAATGATTTGAAGCGTGGATTTCCTTATGATACTTGTAGTATCACAGAGTGTATTTGCCTTGCACACTTGGCTCATAAGTAACACAAGTATTACTACAGATTACTCATTACTGATCTGATGCAGTATCAAAGTGATTGCCTGTTCAGTGACAACTAAGCTCAGTAAATATATTTAGTCATGACAATAAGAGCCAGAAAAGTCCCTTTGTTGATGACTATTTGCTTTTGAGCACCATTCACTATTCATCAGTATTATTCAATACTTGCCGATTATTTGGTTTTATTTAATTTCTATTCGCTCTGTGTTTTTAATTCACACTGATGCAAATCCATTCCAAGATTTTTTTATCCTTATTTTTACTAAAACTGTCACAATTTGAATTCCTTTTCAGAGAGACCCCATGGTAAGATTCATTACAGCCAGGAGGGAGATCAGTGCTAAATAACTAGCTCATGGTGGCTTTTAAAGGCCTCCAACTTCCGCAACGGCAGGAACCTGAAACTCTATAGCATATCCATTAAGTGCATAAGTTAGCAAAATGAACTTGATAGGACTGTATTTGTCAGCAGAGGGTCAGTGTCAGGATTAGACTTGGGTCTAATTTATTGTGGAGAATAGAAGTTCAAGATGTTATTTCAAAAGATGGGTGTTTAAAAAAAGCTCAGTTTTATGGCTTTGTGGGTTTAACAAGAATTTCACAAAACTTTAAAAATGTGAAAAACAATATTATCTTAAATGTTGCTTGCAGCAAATCAGTAATCAATTTTATAGTTTATATATTAATGTTCTTTAACAACATTTATTTCACATACTTTCACAACGGGGCAATCGTGGCTCAAGAGTTGCAAGTTCGCCTTGTAATCGGAAGGTCGCCGGTTCGAGCCCCAGCTTGGACAGTCTCAGTCGTTGTGTCCTTGGGCAAGACACTTCACCCGTTACCTACTGGTGGTGGTGGCGCCAGTGTCCGGCAGCCTCGCCTCTGTCAGTGCGCCCCAGGGTGGCTGTGGCTACAATGTCACTTGCCATCACCAGTGTGTAAATGGGTGGATGACTGGATGTGTAAAGCGCTATACAAATACAGGCCATTTTATACTTACTCCACCACTGCACGATGAAGAAAAGTGAAGTTCAGGCTAGCTGGAGAATATAATAAATCTACATTTATGTCTTAGGAACAGATTAAGAATATATTTTTAATGCTGATGTAACAAACCTGCAAGAATGAAAAGAAAGGCTTACCAGATGGTAGTGAGGCCTGCTGTGATGTATAGTCGGAACATGGAGGTACAAACAAAAAGAAAGAAAGCTGAGCGCAAGAGGAGGAATAGTGAGGATGTTGAATATGGAGCTAGCAGGCAGGATGAAAAGAAGAAGACCACAGAAAAGATTCATGGATGAGTTTGGTGTTACAGAAGAGGATGGTAGGGATAGGTGAGATGGAGACAGATGATCTGCTATGCCCATCCCTAAACGGACCTGCTGAAAGAAGACGAATGTAACCAATCGAAATATTCCTTTTTCAATTGATTGCTTGCCATCGCCACCTCGCCTTCCAGTTTATATCTTCACTCTCATAGCTGCCTTCCATCTCACTGGCGTCTACTACTCATATAATGTATAAGGATGAAGAAGAACAGAACAGAAAACTGCTGGTTTTAGTGAAACAAATACATTTAAACAATTCAGAAAGTACATTTAATGAAAAAAGAAGAAAAAAATGAGATTGAAAGAAAAATAATGCACTGTTTTTGTTCTCGTGTAATGGAAAAAAAAATCTCAGTGCCAGTCAAAGAGATTGATTTCCATGTTCACAGGGGGGTCAACTTTCATATCAACGATGCTGTGATGTGATTTTGATTATGACTGCTTCAGTGCCACCCTGCTGAGATGATGTTTTTGGTTGCTGTCTCAGATATTTGAAATTGCTTAAGCAACAAAGTGAACTGACAGACAAGCAGACTTCTCAGAGAGCAGACAAAGTAGGAAAACCGATTCCTTCATTACTTACCTTCAAATTGCAGTTTGGGTAGTAGTCAGAGTTTACAAAAGTTCTCATGTTGCTGTAGAGCAATTGTCGTGTTTACAGGAATAATGAAAGGACAGTGGTGTTCTCAGGTTTTCCCTTTGTATTGCAGCGGAGACTTCTCTCAACGCCACTGTGAAGACATCCAATTAAAATCAGAAAATATGGCCTCTGAGCTGGAGGTTACTGCTCCCAGTGGTGTTCCACCAACAATATTTTCATGGATAAATGTCTGTCGATGGAAATAAATATACTTCGCCGTGCGTGTAAGACCCCAAATAATGGCAGGCCTGATTGCGACTCAGTATTTCCCACTGTTATGGGCTTGTGTATAGTTTGGCATGTTCACAGTTAAATAAAAAACAAAAAACTTGAAAACTGAAGCATAATTTCCTCAACTTCCATCTTAAAACCCAACATGTGTGATGTGGAAATGTTTGGGAAATAATTTGATAAAGTCATAAAGAGATTGATTGTTCTGCACAGTGATGTAAAACCAACATTTGGTCTGCCCTGTCTGAATTAGTTCAGCTTTGCCTCCGTGCCTGTAATTACTGCCCCATCTGAATGAGCTTAGCAAGCTAGTGTGAAGAAGTCCAGGTGAGGCCCAGCGTGGGTCCTTTCAGCCCTGCATATTCCAGCCCTGCCATTTAAAAAAAAATGTTTTACCGCCTTGCAGCTCTGGTAAATGTCATGCCATTCGCCCCTGTGTGGGAGGAATTGCAGTCATGGCGGTGGTCAAAGAACCCCAGTCCTCACAACCAACAGGAGGCCGGGCGTTTTGAGAAATGGGAATAGATGAACAAACAATACATCCTGGGTTTTTTCTTTTACTTATTTGAAATGGAAGCGGGAGGAGAGAGAGGGTGTGTGAAAGTGATATTACAGTAATGTGGATCAAAGGTATAAATTTGCTACATTTGTGTTCACAGTAGAGGCAGTAACAAAAGTTTGTATGTGTGAACTCTGCATAATGTTCATGTTTAAGGTCAGTGTGTGTGTGTGTGTGTGTGTGTGTGTGTGTGTGTGTGTGTAGGTGGGTCCATATTATAAATCTCTGAGGTAGAACAATAATTTCTTTTGGTTAAATATACGATTTCCTTATTAACGGGTATATTTGTAAAAGCAGAGATTTAAAAACAAAGAAAATCTGTTGTAATCCGAATATTTAATATGGACATTTTGCAACATTGTTGTTCTTCCCTGTGATGCAAATTCACACCAGAGGGTATTAATTTCTCTCAAAATGGGTTGTCACAAAACGAGACTAACCTGACTGTGAGACATCTCTCGATTTAAAACACCTATATTTGTCAAAGTGTTTTCTGCTAATCTTGTTGGGAAAGCTACAGACACAATTAATTTCAGGAGAAGATAATCATCGTCTTAAAAAGCCTTTTCCTTATCCATGGAAAATATTAATACTAGAGCTTAATATAAACGCTATATTTGTCAGTCATCTACTCACACTCTCCTTTCTGTCTCTTGGAAGTGGTCAGAATCATTTTCTGGGGAGTTATTTTCCGATCTTTGTTGTTAAGCTCCTCATCATCTGTGATTCTTGGCAACTTGGCAGATTTCTGGGCTCCGGTATAATTTTTCTTTCTTTTTTTGTCTTAGTAAAGATGTTAGAGGATAATTTTAACTTGGGTTTACTCATCAGGAATTTTTGCAGCATTTTTTCGAGGCACTGAAACATGTCACACATTTCACTAACTCCTGTTTTTGCTGGTACAAAAAAAATGGCTTCACTGTAACACTTTACTTGATTGTCCTTTCATATTTTAATCAAATATTGCATTGGAGAAGTTATATATTCTTATTATAAAAGCTGCTATAAGCATGGCCCAGATGACTTATTTGTTTATGTTAGGCCAAAGTCAAAGAGCTCAGAAAAGCCAACTGGTTGATAAATCATTGCTGGAAGTGGCTCAGTGAAATCTCTTGCAAGGACAAACATTTCTGTAATTGCTTTGTCAGCAGGAGATAGTTTGCATGGCATGACACTGACATGTCTGCAAACACTCATCAACTACTCACCATTGGATAGTGAAGCTTCAGAAAAAAGCAACATGCAAACCCTTTGCCTTCAAAGTAAAAGTTGTGCCTTCCACCTGCAAACACCAACACATTTCAAAAGGTGTCTGAGACATTCACATTTTTCACTTGCAAGCAGTGCTTGTCAGGGTACCAGTGACTCGTCTCCAGGCCTGTGGGATTTATGCATATACTTCACACACACAAGCAAATAAAAAAAATAAGCACACACACTGTATAGTCAGACTGATACATTTATTTGATTTAATTCCAATACATACCACAGAGTAAAAAATATCCCAGATTAAAATATAAATCAGTTAAGAGCATATATACTGTAAATGCAGTACTGTACAGTACCAGGATAAAGACTTGTTTTCGTAGTAACCAATAGCAGCCAAACATCATTAATAATAAAGCTTGAAATTTTATTTCAAATTTGTGGATCTCCGTTTGTTCCACTTACAAAAACCAATCGGAAACATCAAATGAATCATCTTTGCAGGCTGAGGCAATTAGGCAAGCAAGCAGGTCTCCCATATGCAAAGGACTCAGAGTGTGTATTTTTACTCAAAAGTGAGCATTCATCATATCACAGCTTGGTATCCTAATCAGCTTAAAGAGTCCCTTAGGTGATTCTTCTTTAAAGACATTAATCATAAATGCTTATTACACATGACCTGCTGATACCAGGTTCCTTCATTTATCTTAGCAAGAAAGATCCCCCCACCCCCCTCGTGTGTGGTCAAATACTTACGCCTGATCTCTTTGAACCCCAGCAACACTTACAAAACCTGGTCTTACTCCCCCGTAAAAGTGTGGAAAGAACTGTATGATATTTTAAGACTAGTTTATGATGCTGCTCTAGCGTTAGTGCTGAGCTTAACCCTTTCATGCATGAATTATGACAACCTCAATCTAGCTTTTCATTCATCTTTAGGCATGAAAAAAAGGTTTTTGACTTACATGTCCACTTAGGTGGACAACATACGTTTTGACTTATGAATTTGGTATGGAGTGACACATCAGTGTCCAATGTAGTGGTTTATGTGCAAGTGTACAATCAACACTGCACAAATACAAGAAAACAGCCTTTGAATAGCTGTAACTGTAGTGACCGCTATGCATGAAAGGGTTAAACAAAACAGAACAATAAAACTGATTTTTATGTCTTTATTTTGAAAGTTATTACATCTGACAAGATCCCTGAATATAGTAACAAGCAAACAAGTCATTTGTATTGCAGGATAATATCAAAAAGTCACAATAACACAAATGTTAGTTTATTTTTAGTGATTTTGTTTAGGTAAATTACTGTTACCACCATCTGAAAGGAAATATTATTCTACCAGATGATTTTCTTCGGGGAATTATTGTCACTATTAATGCTGGTAAATATCGAGTGTTTCTCTGGGTGTAGTTGTATTTCATGTAAAATCAGGTTTAGAATCAGTTCAGAAACCATTTAGATTGTTATGCGAGTCACATCAGTTCCACCTAAATAATCCCATGGATTCTGTGAAGGTTAATAATGTAAATAATTCATGTTCTTAATCAAAGTCAGTCCCATTAGGCAGGTAATCAGTTCTAAGATCATTCACAGCTCAAATCCACATAACGGTGGCAAGTTTTGCAAAGTGCTTTGATGTAGTAAAAAGCTGTTCTTGAATACATAGTGCAAAGAAGGAAACAACAGAAAATTTGACATTTCAAGGTGACAGGCTTTTAAAAACATCACTTCTTTAATTTGGCAATATTTTTCGCTTTGAGTTTAAAATATGTTGCAAATTAACATTGCATACAATATAAATCAGTGAAATTCAAATAACTCACATCTATATGCTATTTTTACCCAAAAAATTAAAATTAATCATAGTTTACTAATGAGCTCAGATGCTCCTCGTTTATGTTTTATTTTATGGATAACAGGGTCACAGCAGCTGAGGTGAAGTGTTCCTTAGGATGACTCCTGTGAGCAGTGCTTCACATCAAAAAGGCTCAGAAGGTGTTTGAAGTGCACGAGCTGTCTGCGCCACGGTTGCATTGTTTTAGTGTTGATCTGGAAGAAGAGAATGTGACTCTGAACCTGAAACGCAGCGTGTAAAAGGACAGAAGCACGATTGAGCTACTTTCTCTGGATATTTTTTTAGCACTGTTTATAAATAAGTATTTATAAATAACCCAATTTGATTCATAAACTAATTAAATGATTTAAGATAAAAAAAAAATGCTTAAATAATAAACATACTTTCAAAAAATGTATTATATAATACATTTATATAATAACAAATGTATGAGTCTGCAGACTACAAAGGATAGTAAACTGTTTTTACTCCAGTTTCCAAAGAACTCAAGTTAATGCAAGTTTTTTGCTTTTTTTCAGGGTTTTTTTTACCCATGAAGCATAATCTGGTTTGCACAATTTCAGTTTTGACTTTGAATGCAGCTTATTTCAGTTCAATGCCTTTGGAAGAACACTTGAAATTGTTATTTATGCTATAGACAATAAGTGTTTTTCATAGTGTATCCAGGAGAATTGGGCATCGTTTATTATTTTAGTATTATTTAAACTTTTGTACGTAGTTCACTTATAAATAAATCACAACATTACTTTTGCAAATTTGCTTTAGACTATTGTATCTTGAACAAGGGCAAAGTATGAAATTATCAGTAGCTACCTGATGTGAAGATGGTTTATATGTATTATGTGAAAGATAGTCCCTGATGAGGTTTCCATTATCAGAAATTAATGGACCTCTTGGAGGCCGTAACTGTGCAGAGTTCATTAATGCCTGACTGTGGACATGTCAAAGGGCATAGTATAGTAACTTGCTAAGAATAAGAAAGGAAGTGAGACCGTGAATTTGTATTTTTGTGGACTATTTAATAAACCATAACATGTTTCACTAACACATGGAGCAACTGTTATCACAGTAATGTTCTAATGAATTAGAAAACCTTTCTTTATTCCAATAAACCGGACAATCTGTAGATACAAGTTGACATTTTTCTGGTTCTCTCAGCTTATGGCAATGATGCTATGATGGACTGCTTAGAGAAAAGGTGTGTTCTGTTCCTGCCTCCACTACAATAAGGCTGCAGATCAACCTCGCATCAATGACGTGTTTATTAACATTATCTCAGCACTCTCCAGTGTTCCAGTGAAACAGTGATGGATGTATAATGGACATCCATCCATCTATCCATTTTCTTAACCGCTTGTCAATTGGTTGCTTGGGGGCTTGGAGCCTATCCAAGCTGCTGTAGAGCAAGAGGCTGGGAACACCCTTGACAGGCTGTCTTTTGCAGGGCGAACACTTAGAGACAGACCGCCACTCATACTCACATTCACACCTACAGCCAATTTAGAACCACCAATTAACCCAACACATGTATGTCTTTGGACTGTGGCAGGAAGCCAGAGTACCGGGAGGAACACCACGCATGCACAGGAAGAACATGCATTTAATAAGATGGGAGAAAGGCCCCATCCAGATTCAAACCCTGGATCTTTTTGCTGTGAGACAAGAGCTAACCACTCCAATAGGCTCAATATTTGCCTACAACACGTACATGTAATACAGTAAATTATCTCAGGTGCAGATAATAAAAAGGAAGATTGTGTGTTTTTTTAAAACCTCCATTTTCATCAGTTAGACAGTTTCATGCACAGACAGAACAATATTAATACGATTTTTAAATAAATTAATAAAACTGTACACAGCACTCTCTCTTACATATTATAAAAACAAAAGTACTATCTTTCTGTATGTCACAGTTAAAACACAAGTGTCTGACTGTTTCTTTCCTCCTGCTGAAGGAAACTCAGACAGAAGCTCATCAGAGTGTGATGCAGTCCAACATCAAATCAAAATCTCCCCAACATGCCCATAGCAATACTTTATACTGCAGGGCTATTGTATTGGTTTTACTTTTCTTATCATGCAGTTCAATTATCTCATGCAATTATGGTGATATTGGACGGTCTCTGAAATGACACCATGGTAACAAACAGCTGAACAGCTCCTATTCTTCCACTTGGCTAGCTTGAATTGTCTGCACTTCCAACCTTTAGGCCCAACCTACCATTAAGACTATGTCTGTTTTAGGGGGTTGTGTACAGAAAGGGTGAAACAAAGGTTATGGAAGCTCTTCAATATTTTACAGGGGAACCCCTCCCTTGCCATAATTAGATAGATTACCTGTTAGCCATGCTTCTGTGTGCAGAAATGTTTTAAACTACTTTATCCTCCAGGCAAATGGAAAGGAAAGTCAAAAGGAATTACACGCTGTCCGGGCAACAGTGACTGTGCTATTAATGGCCACAGCCAAAGTGAAAGGGAAAAAATAAAAAGAAGGCAGAGTAATTTTCTCATGTTGAGTAGTGATTAATTTTTTACTGCTCTAGAGTACAAAAGGTTTGGTTAAAAATTTAAGGGCCTTGTGGCTGACAGTGGCAATCAGATGTCAGGACGGTTCAGTCACTTTTACACTGACTGTCTAGCTTTTCTGCTCTTCACATGGACTTAACACAATATTTATTACTCACATTTGTAACACAGTGCAAAGCACTGAAAGATGACATTTTAAGACATTCAATACGAAACAAAACAAAAAATATGTTGCTTTTTTTTGTCTGTTTGGCTACAGTTTGGATTCTGTCTATCTGTCTTTCTATATAGATAGACAGATAGATATAAAAGCTCAAAACACACACACAAAGAGAGACACACACACTGGTGACTTCAGGTTTTATGGCCAATGTCTTACTGAAATTGCCTCTTTTGGAGTTCACCTTCCATAAAATGCTCCATAAACACATTTTAATTTGCTGCAATGTATGAAGTGAAAACTTTTTTAAAAATACCTTACTGGAGTAATTAATTGTTTCCGACTTTTCCGATATGATTGCTTATGCTATATTTAAACCTAGTACAGTCTGTATGGTGTTTCCCTTGCGGACAGCAGGGCCATCTGTGTTGTCATTTTTTTACTGATGACACCAGTGCTTCAGTTGCACAATGTTTCTAAACCTGGCCCAAACTGGATGCGGTTGCCTAGCTTGCCTATTGTCTAGTTTCCATTTTAACGTTTTCTGCTCGTTCTCACAGTTGGTGTTTTTGTGGTTGGCTGTTCAAACATTGCTGGTTTAATCTGTAACAGTTCTGTAAATCTGTAAACAAGCATTTTTTAAATATTTGGAATGGGTTTAAAGATTTTTTTTCTGTTCTTTAGTCTAACAAACATATATCTTATGTGATTTAGGTCAGATCATTAAAAAAATATAGTGAGAACATGTGCATAAAAACTTGTTTACCATCATGTACATGTATCCTTCATACAGTACAGCATAAGTCTCACTCATGACAGCTTTCTGCAATGTCAGATTAACTCTTGCCAAGCAGAGTTATAACAGATAAGATGTTTGAATTACCAAGCAGTAATTTCTGTCATCTTTATCTTGTGCTGACACCTAGCCTCGGGTGCTTTGATTGTATTTTAAGTACGAGTGCAATTCTGATGCAATATTTCAATTTGAAGCGAGCAGTAAAAGCCTTATGAAAAACACATGCATCACTGCATATTACGCTGCCTGAATGGCAGCTGCACTCCTCCACATTTGGTCCATCGGCATGAAAAGCACTGGACAAGAAGCTCTAGAATCACAAGTCTTATGGGAGTCCACCACAGGGGGGTTGTGGACATGCAAGTATCTTTCTCACATTTTAACTAAAACATTCCTTTTCTCAAAGCACGGGGGGGGAAAAGGGAGTTGCGTAAAGAGATGTCAGATCTAAAGAAGGCCAAGAAGATATGCAATGTCACCGCCAGACTATCAGAAACTTTTTCTTTTAATCACAGACCCATATCATAATATCCACACGCGTCTGCCTGTTCATTTGCAGTGGTCTGAGCAGCACCTCTGACATACTGAATGCGCTCGCTCTTTCCCTGCTATAGGTCTCTGCTGATGATTTTGATTGACCCAATTAGACAAGTCCACCGGGTGATGCTTGCTGCTTATAAGTCTTTCTCATTCATTGGATGTAGAATGTGAAAGAGGTGTAGAGCAACCTGGATAAAGGCTGACACAGGCCTGTTTTCAAGGGAAAATTAAACCACATGATTGCAACCTTTGGTTCACCAGCTGTGTTTAGTGTCCATCAATACAAAAAACAAGTGCTTAGTAGGTCACTGGTTTGGAGAAACCTCAATAAGTGCAATAGGACTTTTGCATATATATATATACATATATACATATATATATAAATATTTATATATATACATATATATATATATAAATATATACATATATATAAATATATATGTATATATTTATATATATATATATATATATGTATATATATTTATATATACATATATATATATATAAATATATGTGTATATATATATATACACGTGTGTGTGTGTGTGTGTGTGTGTGTGTGTTCTCCCTGGTGTCTTTCACATGTGGAGCATTTGTGACATTATTTCAAGACATAATGAAGCAATATTTTATGAGATGAGCTGTAGAGAGGTGGGATGTTAAAGAAGCGAGCAGCAGAGCATTGTGCTACAGATGCAGGTGAACTCCCTTGTGTGACAGATGGAGGGGAAAAGGTAATTTGTGAAGAGACCTACCTGCCAAGATGATGAAGAGTTCTCCTTTGTTGATTTTCCCAAAAGTGTCTCCCAGTCAGGAGTCATAAGAGAGCAGAGCTTACAGTGACACTTTGACTGGCATTTAGGGAGGGCTAGTCCTTTCTTGAAGCCTTGTGTGTGCATTTAAAATAAAGAATATCATTATGTTTTGATAGAAATTCTCTGTCACTTGCAGAGGTAATTCTTCTTCTCAGCGTGACATTGTTGCCTTTGGGCTTACTGTATGACAGTTTTTGTAAATAGATTAAACTTTCCTTAAGGAATGCACTAGGCATTCAGTAACGTAGACAATAGTTCCCTAATTTGGTGTAGAGGATAAAGGTGTTCATGCAGCTTGTTGTTTAAACCATGTAGAGTGATTAATGTCTGGAACTTTAACCCAGAGGTTTCAAATATTCTAATGATCATTATATAAAGAGTCATTATCATAAAATCTGTAGACTAAAGTTGTGTTGTAGAAAGTTGCAAGCATCACTTCTCTTCTCACTGTCCAAAGATGCTTTCTGAGATATGTGCACAGAGCAAGAGAAATCATTTCAGCATGCGTTTTAAAATTCTCTTTTGACCGCTCAACTTTTTCATTTCAGTTTCTGGAATAATATTTTCTCTGGTTGCATCACGATGCGACTCACAGACAGTTTGAGGCTTTGTCTAAAGTCCAAATGTATTTTGGCTGCTGCATTTTTGTTTTATTGCAATGAGTAAGGTGTTTACTGAGCTGATGCATGGTTGCATTTTTACGTGTTCAGCAAGGAAGAAAAGTGGAAAGAGGAATAGGCTTTTTTTTTCAGAAATATGCGTGTGGTATCAAAGAATCTGCAGAGGTTACGCCACTCTGCTGTGCATGTTATGTGGGTACTTTAAAGCATCTTTGTGCAATGCGATAATCTTTTCTGTTCATTCTGTCCTCGTGTTTCTGAAGAAGGAGGACGCAGGTTTGATGTGAAAATTACACTTTTCTAGTTCCTGGGAATGCAGTGAATTTGATGTGAACTATTTATTTAGGTCACTGCAATCTGCTATTCTTCAACTGTTTTCGAAATCCTTCCTCGCATATTTATTAAAGCATGAAGTATTCAAAGCTGAGCTGTTTGCTGTTTGATTTTCAGTTAAATTATGCTTGATGAGGTGACTTGGAACAGAAATGCCATAATTTCAGCTGTGGTGGTGTCACACTTGGTGATAGGTACTTGTACAGAAGTTGTTGAATACTGCTCACACGCATAGTCACAGACAGGTGTTGTTTTAACAAACAGCATGCACCTAAGCACACCCCTTAAGTGAGATGCAGTCAGGAGCACATCAGGATCCCCATCTGTCATAAAGAGATGGAGGCTGGCCCAGAGGAACTCACACAAGTACACTCAGTAAAATCAATAATAGGGCTGCATATGTAATGTGCTGTCAGACTTCATGATGGTGCAACATTCTCATTTGTTCCGAATCAAATTTAATTAGAAGTTGTAAAGTCTTTATGACACACATCCTTTGAGCAAAGTGTTCAGAGCTGCAGTAAAGTTAGAACTGCCTTTACCGATCTCAAACAAAGTACTTTACAGCTGTGCTGCATGTTTTTTATTACAATTATATCTTTTTGGAAGAGGTGGTGAAGGTTCGTTCGCTGTGTTCAGTGAAGCAGACAACTTGAAAGCTGCCATCTGATCTGTACAGTAGCGACTGTGCATTTCTGTACTTTCCATAATTGCAGACCTGACAACGATTTTAAAAAATCTTTTTGGAATAATGGAAATTTTCTCTGCTACAGCATGAATGCAAGTATGCTTAGTATTAAGCATACTAATGACTTGTGAATTAAACTATTGTCCTGTGTACTCCATAACCTATTGGCACAGTCACCTACAATATATATATGATATGTGTGGTTGGCTGTGTCTCAGGAGGTAGCACAGGTCATCTACTAATTGAAAGGTTGGTGGTTCAATCCCCAGCTGCTCTGGTATACAAGTATCCTTGGGCAAGATACTGAACCCAGGGTTGCTGGCAGTGCGTTAGCCCGAGTGTGAATGTCAGGCAGAAAGCACTTAGACACATAAAAAAGTGTTTATTTGAATGTATGAATGGCTGAATGAGGCATGTTGTATAAAGCATCTTGAGTGCTCAAGTGGAGCAGAAAAATGCAATATAAGAACCATTTATGTTCTTGTATATAAGAGGAGCCCATCTGTGTAGATAGCAAGTATATTTCTGACTACGTCAGACCGTCTGAGCTCCTTTTCCCTTAATGGTAACATTTATTGACATTAACATTTGGTACATTTCTTTATTTAAGTAACGTTAACCAGTGCTGTAACATTAGAAGCCAAGAACACCTTAAACAGTCAAGCATTTAAATATTAGAAGGATTCAAATGTTTAACATTTTCCAGCAACATGGCGGCCTCGGACGTGCTGTTATGTTCACCACACACGTGATTGTGCAGCTCTTTGTATGAAATCACATTGTTTGTACTGCAACTGTACAGATGTGTAACCTTTTAAGCTGAAACCATTAAAAAGATTTATTCATTTATGTCACATTGTTGAGGCAACATTTCGATCATGCGGCCTGTTTCAGGTTTATTTGTAGTTTTTGCCAAATATAAAAACAAACAAACAAAAATCAAATGAAAAAACCAAAAAAAGCCCAAATTTGTTTTATTTGTTACCCCCGATGCTGTCTGTCAGAGGAGCGTCACCCTCTCACAGTTGTCACAAGTGCTCTGTCTCGTGTCTCCCCTCGGACTGCATTAGTGTCAGCATGTACTCTGCTCCACTCATTGTGTGTAATCATGTCTTTGTCTCTGGCGCCCTGACACACACCTCACTGCATGCAACTTCTGCAGTCCCACCGGTTCCCCACCACCAAATCTCTTGCCGTCCCCTGCGCCACTGAACTGCACTCGCCTCACACCTAAAGGGATTGCTGTCACAGTGAAAAGGCCAGGCTTTCTATGCCTGACAACTTGCATATTTGTACACCGTGATGCAAATGTTTCCCCACTGATATTGTTTTGTCACTTAATGGTGACCCCCACTAGTGCGCCATTAAGAACTAGGCATTCCACAGTCGTGCAGAACCAAGGCATTTCTGCAAACTCGTCCCCATTGGACATTTTCAATACTTGTCCTTCTAGTTATCTGTGTGCTATTGTATGCTGCACAAACCCATTTTCTGCTTTATTCGTCCCCTGCTGAAAGATTTTGCTGGGAACCCATGGGGGGTGACAAGAGCCCTTCAACTCTTTCTCACTGAAAACTTTCTGCTATTGTCTGCGGTCTTATTTCTGATGACACCTGGGAATAATCCCGAGGGGGTCGACATAAATGGAATTCAAATTAACTGGATTAAATGCTATAATCATAACAGGCATAATAACTGTTACAACTTTGGATATGTTTTGATTAGGTCTCTCATTTCATATTTTCCTGTTTTTATGCTCACATCTGAACAAGTGAGCATTTTTTGTGGAATAAAACATTAAATGGAAACAGTTCTTATGTGGTGCCACAAATGGTGCAGCACACACATTAAATGAGAGTGGGACCACTCGTGTATAAACCCATTTTTTTATGAATTTTAGACACCTAATGAAATAGATATGATCCAAAACAAAAACAGCAGACTCTATGGGATTTAAATAATTTGCATTGAATATAAACTGTAATGGATCTGCTTCCAGTGCTGCATGCAGCATATGGAACCATATGGTGCTATATTCTTTTGCTGCCACTTAAGGAGTCGGCCTGTCTCCATGCACATAGTTTACCTTGTTACCTGTCACCACCTCTGCTTTGAGAAAGTTTGTGTCAGCAATCACTGCCATTAGTCACATGGTTAGGTATAAACAGCAGCCTTTCACTTCTGTTAGCAGAGCTGTCACAGAATCACTGGCCAACATCATTAAAGCTTTTCTGGTGATATGTTTTAAATATCATTTTAGTTTAGCTGGCTGACTGTTGACATCAGCAGCAAAGACATTGTATTTCAAACTATTGTCTATGAAAATGCTGAGAAGGTTGACTCATCCTTGAACATTAATAACTGTTATTCCAGCGTCTAAAGCGGTGTGTTTTTACATAATGTAGTGATAAAAAACAAATGTACAACTTTTTTTTTGTAAACCGATTTCAAGTTGCGATCAAGTGCGGACGATTGGAAAGCAAGGATTTCTTGTCATCTTCTGAAACATTTACCAGAGGTCAGAGGGATTAATTGAATATATTCCACTTTTTTCCAAACGAGTGCTCTACAACTGTAAGAGGCCTTGTCTCAATTTTATGCAAAATTTGAGGATGTGTCGAGGGGGTAAAAAAAAAAAGAACACTGTCTGTTGAAACTTTGCTGCTTTCAAGGACGTGGCATGCATAAAGCCTAAATACCTGAGGGGATATGTTTTCTTTTTTCCCCCCTCCTTAATTGTACATCTTTTACAGTATATAGAATGCAGTGCATCCTCTTACCTCCCTTTTTTAATTAATTGTGAAGACTATGATACTTGCATACTTATGCGGACGCAGTTTCTAAATAGGTACAGGGTAGCAGAGGAGCCATATGGTGTTGTTTGACATGAAGAAATTAGGCCACCAATGCTGTCTGTTCATTGTCACCAACTTGGCCACCTGCTTTGCTTCTGCAGTGGGTGAACTACCGTGGACTCCCTCCCGCTGCCTCCCCAGTCTAACTTGTTATATCTTTATGAGACGAGCCTCAACAGAAAACCAAACTATGTCGGGTCAAGTTTAGATACAAATTAGCTAGAAAGGCCAGTGGAGGTTGTCTGGCTTTACTCTAGAGAGTTCGGTATTTTGTCTAATATGAAAAGTAAACAGGTTTGTTTGCAGCTTTAGTGTGACGATACAGATGGTTAGACTGGCCCCTGCCACATCCTGTTCGTTTGTGTCCTTGACGTTGAGATTCTGGATGCTAGTGCCAAAGCCCACTCACTGCGTGGCCTTACTTTTCAAATGGTGTCCAACCAATGTTTTTGTGACTCCTGGAAGCAGGACATTTTTCTTTGAGCCTTCCTCTTAAACAGACATACACGCGCTAATTTCAGCAGACCTTTAAGGCCACCTCGATACGCTGCGTTTGCATTGTAGTCACTTGCTCGGATATACCGAGTTGTAAAATACTGGTGGGAAAACATATGGTGGGACTAAAGCTCAGACTTTCAGTCAGCAGACACTTACTTAGGTCGCATTACAAGCTGCCCCGTACCACTCAGAATAGGGACGAGAACAACCTCTGGGGACAGACTACACACTCTTCCTGAGGCACTTAATTTTTTTCGGTGTCTGAATTAATTTTTCATCGTTGTGCTCTAGACTCAGCAAGGCTCCTTGGTTTCACTGATCTACAGTGGAGCGAACTGTCATATCCTTTTGGCAACAACTCACAGGCTACACGCAGCTGCTATGTTTGTGGCTTTGGTACGATGACACAGATAGTTGTTTAGATTGTCCTCTCTCGTATCAGCTTAGAATGTGTCCTTGACTTTTGGATGCTGGGATGTAGTGCCAAAGCCCACACAACACCAGGCAACTTTACTTTAATGCTCCTTCCAACTAATGATTAACTATTTGCTGTCAATACCTGGGTCCATTTCGTTTTCGTGCACTGCAAAGTGAATGTATTTACTAATTTCAATACAGCCTGTGGTTGTATTTTCGGATTGTTACGTGAAAAGCCTTGAATGCCTGAATATACGTAATCTTCTTTGTATCAGAGAAGATAACCAAGGTTAAATACGTCCTCTAAAAATCCCGTAACATATTTTTTTTCATGACCCACCACAAAGCTCTGATGACCCTTCCCTTAAAACCTTTGCTGTAGACAAGTGATGAGTATTGGCACATGTCTCAGCCCTTGGATATGAAGCGTTAAAAGGTCTCCTCAGTTGATTTGGCCCCATGAACAAGTCTTCCAGGCCTTTGCTTGAACCTTGAATGTGCCAGATTCCGGCCTCGTTCTGGTTTTGCAGGGAGGTTTTTACTCACTGCGGCCCCACGGAGCCTGAGGAAGGATTAAAGATTGATGAGAGCTCTCAGAATCAGTTTATTGCTCCAGAGATCCTCGCTTGTGTTATGAGTGGGTAGATTGTGTTGCTGTTTTGCCTCAGTTCATGAGGCTGGCACACCAAAGGAGTGTTTGACAATCAAGGTTAGATTGTTTTTTCCCCCTCTCTTTCTTTTTTTGGCACAGTCGATTGCTAGCCTTTGGATTGCTGGAGCACTGAAAGTAGCCAACAGTACAGTATATTCTGGTGTAAAATGTGATGAAATTCTTGTGCTATCAGGAAGAAAAGCTTTCACATTCCCACCGACTCGTGCATTTTCCCTGACTTCAAAGTTGATAAGGGTTACACTCACTCACTATTGCAGATAATGCCTGGGCCATCCTGAATAAATTCTCACTTTGGCCTTTCTTTGCTGCACTACATCTGTCTGAAAAGAACATGAACCGAACCTGCTCAGCTTTAGTGAAAGGATATAATACTTTTCAATACAGCTGAATTTGTAGGTGCTTACGGTAAGTTTAGACCCTGTGCTGTTTGCGATCCCTCATAAAAACATGCAATGCATCCAGAAGTTAGTGAGCCCATATTAAAGGGGAAAAAGTAATTTAATATTTCCTCTCACTTCTGTGAAGAAATTGAAGCAGAGCAGAAAAACAAGCAAAAGAAAAAGAAAAATCTGTATGTTAATAATTAAGCAGATACAGAGATCTCCGTTGACACTGCATGATTACTGTAAGTGAGAAACTAAATCTAGAAAGTGGAAATAAAAACTTTAAATTAGAACATGAGGGCTTCACCCAGGACTTTGGTGTCTATGTCTAATTACTTTTTCATGTGCCTCTCTGTTCTGATACATTTAGAATATTGATGCAAAATTTCATCTGTCTGTAATTTCAATATTAAATATGTCTGCAAAATCTTATATCTGTCAAGCCCTATTGGACGCGTTCGAGGCAGACCTGAAGCAGTGATAGAAATCTCTGTGGGGGGAAATAACACACTGTATTACAACACGTTAATTTTTTGGTGTTGAGTTTAATTTTTCATCCATGTGCTATAGACTCAGCATGGCTCCATGGTTTCACTGATGAACAATGGAGCAAACTGTCATCTCCATTTGGCAACTACTCACAAGCTACACCCGGCTGCATCCCGCGGCACAGGGTGCAGGGGGGAAGGGGACCTGCTAACAACACAGGGGTTTATTACCTGGGAAATTAATGGTCTGAGAGACTAAGATGTAATGGCTGAACCATCTGCAAGAAATCATCCCAGAAAGGACCTATCCCCTTTACTATCTGTATCTGTCTATTCAGCCATAATGCTCCAGCAGCATAAATCAATGAGCTAATTCATACTGTTAAGGTGAAGACACCACAGTTAGCACACACAACCTCCTGATTGATTACCTGCAATTAGACCACTGATATTTTTTTCTGTGTTATGTCTAAATAACTTACACAACATTTTTATATTTATGTTCTAAAAACATTCAAATGTTTGCTGATTTTGTGAGGTTGCATTCCTCACATTGTTGTCATTTTACTTTTTGACCTTTTGCAGACACACTGAGCACTATAGTGTGAGTTACTGGGTGAAGACTGGAGCTCAATGGAGTAGTTGATGTCATTACTGGTGCAGGCCTGGTTTCTATGGAATGGTTGAGCTGGGCCATACACGATTGGCTCACAGGGTGTTGAAGAGAGCCAATAGAATTGTTCGGTTTCTGGTGTGAAGCGCACACTCACCAATAGTGAGTGAAGAGGCACCCCCTGTTGCATGGTTGTAGAATTTGCTCTCCCGGCTCCATCCTCCACCCTGCTGGGGCTCACTAGTCCATAGTTTTTAGAGATTATAACCTACAGTAACGGACCAAGAGGCCTCAACAGTATTCTACTTTGACAGCAGATTTACTCCATAAACCCCAAGGATGCTGTAGCTGGATTTTGCGGCACTGCTATGTTCATGGTCTGTTCTGTGAGCTAAGCATTGTGAATTTAGAGTGGAGTGAAGGGACTCGATGAAAATCAGGCATTTTACCATGACTGGGGGAAAAAAACGCGTGCCTTTCTTAGTGAAATTCGATTGGATTATGCAGACGATCACACTATGGGGAGCCTGGCACTAAACTTTCACCAACTCAATTAATTGCCACAAGTGTCCACACTGTATTTGCAGTATTTGAAAGCTAATAATTCAGTCTTTAAAAGGTCATTTTGCACAAAATTAAATAATATGTTATTAATTAAATGTGAAGTCCATTATTGCCTATTAACAATTCAAACGGTAATGGATCATTTGCTAACTTGCGAAGAAGGAAAATGAAATGATTTTTTTTTTCAAATTTATACAAAAACTGATTTCAGTGGTCATAACTTTTTAATCATTCTCACCAGCAGCATTCTTCTTTTTTTCCTAAATAAAATAGGCGTATTTCTTTCTCTCTAGCTCCAGCTCCTGCAGAGTTGGCACAATCACCCATTTCTCTTCTGCTGCTAATCATATTTTCTTTTTTTTAGTGAAATTGCATTGTACCTGTTGTTTGCCACATATCTGGTGAACACACTCACCTAGAAATTTGTGTCCCTTTAATTGAGCCATTAGCCAAGCTGCCATTCAGCCCTATATCCTACACACGTCCCCTCAGCTGACAGGATGCACAACCAGGAGGTTCCTCATATGAAAAGCTCTGACCTTTCTTTTGTGGTGCAATCAAATGGGGCTGCCTTGGTCCTTGGCTCTGAATAATTAATTCCTCCCCTCAGTAGGAGTGTTTGCTAAACAGTGGGGTCCTCGGCAGTTCACTTTTTCTGCACCGCTGCCACTGCACCCTAGGGGCGAGACGAGTGTATGCTTTAGTCAGACTTAAGATGTGCCTTTCAGAGAAAAGAGAGACAGTCAGGAGATATTGGAAAACCTCTCTTTTCTTTTTTTTTTTCTTCGAAGAGGAAAAAAAATCAAACAAACAACTTGACGCAAGAAAAAAAATAGTGAGCAAACTTTGCATAATTTGTTGCCACCAGTTGTTATCAAAACGGGCTCAAAATAGGAATCATTACACTTCCTGTTCTTTTTCTAAAATGAAGGTCCTTGTTGTAGCAGCGCACGCAGCAGCAAATTTACACTTGCAGTAAAGCTCTCTGAGATGCTGGCGTATTTGCCAGTAACACGTTCAGGGGTTAATTTAACTTTAGAGCCCTAATGTAACGGTCAGCCCAGGAGTGGATTGGTTTGCCTAATATCATGCCCCCTGCTGCATTTGCCTCGTAACAGCGTCATCTCCACCCCAGTACACACTCTTTCATCATCCACAGAGGAATAATATATTGTAGGGTGATGCTCCTGAACCATCCTCCACTGGCAGTGTGTGACAGGCACTTTGATCTCACTGTGAGAGGCTGAAGCTCCAGGAGAAATTATCAATGAGATGGGGAATGAGAGAGACAGGAAAAGAGAGGCAACAGGAGTGGTCTGCGGTGTATGTGTGCATCTTGGGCATGTGTGTTAAAAATAGCCAATCCAATTAGAATGTGAAATTCATAATTTACAGCCCACAGCTTACAAATCTGGAAAATGGGGGGGAAAAGAAGAAGAAAAAAGCACAACATTAATGAAAAACTGATTTTCTCTTAAACTAGAAACATACAATAGAAGTTGCCTTTTGCAACATGTTAATTTCACATGTCACGCTGCTGGCACCCTGCAATCACATAGTTTAACATACTGCAAGAGGGCAGCACAGGATTTTATTACAGGAGACAAAAAAGTATTATTTAAGCCTAACCCTGTGATGGAGCATTAGCAGTGATCCACACTGGGTCTGCATTAAAGCCAGCGCATCTGTGATAGTAAATAATAACCTAACCTACTTTTCGCTTGCAAATACCAGATGATCAAATACATTTACTGAGCAACAGTGTATTTGTCACCATAGAGTGGTGAAAGGATGATGCAAATCGTGTTGATTTATTCAGAAAAATACAGCATTTGTTGTCTTTGAGAAGCTCATTTTTACAAATAAAAGTACATCTTTGACAGCGTATTTCAAGAAGTCTTGACGCCCTGCTTTTTTTCTCAGGAAAGAAAAATGCTTGCAGTACAAATCATACCTGAGCTGTGTTTTAAAGATGGGATTTCACATTTAATATAACATTTAGAAAATATGCAACAGTCTATTCTGGACCTTGTAAATAAGGAAAGCCTGGAAAATGTTTTTTTGAATTTGTCAAACCACCTTGATACCTACCACTGCAAAGCAGATACAGTTACATGGATATACGGAGCCAAATAAAGTGGTTCCTCCTGTAAATGTTAAATGACAACAAACAAATTTTGCTGACCTCTTTTAATTCTTGAAAAAAAAAAACTATAAATACAAAGCATGCGTAAAGACAGACAAATAATAAAAACATGATTTTATAAGCAACCTCTAAGAAGTGTAGAGAGGAAAAAAAGCAGAACTGTGACGTGTAAAACGAAATATATCCTTTTGTAAAACTACGGGAAAACACTAGTTGGCACATCTGCATATGAAAAATTGCAGTGTAATGAAGACATATTGGCCCGTAGAAATGTTATTACGGGTGGAAGGAGGGGGATTGTTTTTTCACTGGGAGATCAGAGATGGTGCTGTCCTCAGAGTTGCTTTCAGTCCTGATCTCATCTGTTTGGCATGAAGGGGGAGCTGTGGCTCCTCCTGTCTGACCAAGGTTAAAGCTCCGGGCTTCACTGTGTGCCTAGCACATTTTCTCACACTATTCTGGCTGTGCTGTGCCACATTGATTTAAATGTATCTGTTGAGGGGAAAATAATCAATGCAAATTCCCTGGCAGTGCAGCCAACAAATAAGACATGTCTGATTCATCAAGCGGACATTGCTATAAAGACCACTCTTTCTCTTTTGTCCCACTTCTCCCTCTTTCATTCTCTCCATTTCTCTCTCTCTCGTCTCTCTCACCTCTGGGCCACTCCACCCTTTTTTTACTTACTTCACCTTTCTCTGTCTATAAACTCTTAGGCTGAATTAGTGGAAGGAGCTTTATGTTCATACATGTGGAATTTCATCATAGCAATTCAATAAAGGTAGGTGCAAATAATTACATTTAAAGTAACAGTTATGATTATTACTTTGATAAAAAAAAAATCTGTGCAAACATTTGATCATCTGTGGAAATGTTTTAAAAATTCACTTATTATTTATTTACTTGTATAAAAAAGCGATGTGTCAGATTTGTGTGTATTTCCACAGTTATTTATTTGCATACACACATGTGGATAATTTTATGGTTTATCTGAAAAGATTTATTTTAAAAATGCGCCTAGTTCTAAACGTTTCACAATCAAAGTAAGTCAAGATGTTTAGGAGGAAGAAAGTCTCACCTGACACCCAACCTTAACATTTTGTTTTGCTCCTGCTCCAACTTGGGCAAATAGTCTGGCTTATAACAAGGGCAGAGTGTACTCTGTTTATGTAAATTCACTACATGTGTGAGAGAAATAAAGGCAGGGGCTATTTGGAAATTCCTGTGTGATGAAAGAGAAAGAATATCCCCCAAAAAATGATTAATGTGGTGTTCAGGTACACAGAAGATTGAGTGATCCTGTCATCGTGCCATATGGTACCAATTTATTCCAGCAAGCATAAGGCAAACGCAGTGGAGGAGCTCTCACGACTGTGCTCCCAACACTTCTCAAAAAGGGGGGAAAAAAATAATACTCTCTCTCACACACACACACATATATATGTGTGTATATATATATCTATATATATAGATATATATAGATAGATAAAAAATTTTTATATATATATATATATATATATATATATATATATATATATATATATATATATATATATATATTTATTTATTTATTTATTTATTTAGTAATATAGTAATATATATAGTACTATATAATTACTATTTGCTGTACATAAAATGCAATGTAGAATTTAAAAAAACAAAACAAACCTTGTCTCATTTCTTCTTCTTCTTCATCAAAGTTTTGCATCATGTGAAAGTCGCCTACATTTTGACAGAAAAAAAAGTCTATTTTCAAACTGAGTAATTCCTTAAATCTAGTTTGTTATAGTGAAACCTTATTTTTGGCTTTTGGAGAGAACCTCCAGGTTTATTTGGGTTTGAGGTCACTTTAAAAATATATATACAGGTAGAGACAGAAATTTAGTTTGGATCTGACAAGCTTGTCAAATCAGGATGAGGGCTATAATTTGACACGGTTTGTTCATCGTCCTGCACTTGAATAGAATCATTTCCCAGAAATAAATATTCTGAAGTGCAGAAGACTGTGTGTACCTCTTTGACCGAATCATTAAACATTTTAAATACGCTCATTTTATCTTAGCAATATAAATATCAAAAGAACATTAACCTTGTTGCCAAAGCAGTTTTTCAGTCAAATGATTAAAATACACAACTTGTAACTTTGTATCTTTATTTTTTGTATACATCAGTAAATACGATGTTAATTTTAATCGAATCATTTTCTAAAATCGACCATCCGGTGAAACGTAACGCTCACAGCGAGTCCTCTTTTACCAGGCAGCTTTTAAAGTGCTTGACATTTTGTGACGTTGCTAAGATGCACGGAGTGCAGCATCTTCACATCACGTGACCTCAGTATCTCCTTCTAATGCTGCTCAAACATGACTTTTAACTCTCTAATCTCCTATCTCGAGTCATGAGCGGAAATGAGAGTTTTTTGAAAATGCAGATGGCCATTGGCACAGGGGAACAGGTTAGGGAGCTGGACTCCTACCACTTTTCTTTTTCACTACCTTGTTATTTGTCGCCTCACCCCTGCAGGGCATGCTGACAGGAACTGATAAACCTTTTTATGGGCTGAACTGAATTGGCTCCTATTATCCAAGGTGTGGAGCTGCTCAATGGTGGAAATAAAAGACTTTATCCACTGCCCATCTGCCCACCAGTCACTCTCTGCCCAGTTTTCAGGATTCCATGAAGCTGTGTCCAATTTGTACTTGTAATAGTTGTATACAGCTAGGTCGGGGAAAAACAACGCTAGTGTCTTGTGAGAGAAATATGTTTTTTTGCCAAATGCCTCATTTGAATACTGGCCTAATAGCTGCAGCTTTTGCCATGAAAAACAAATTGCGCACATAAAAATCTTTTAAAATATGGTTGTAAGTGCAGTTTTATTATGTGGGTGTATATTTGGACATAGCTCCTCACAATCAACAGAGAAAAAGGAATTGCTTTTAAAGGTGCACAGCCAAATCTTTTACGTCAGACATCTTTTTGGTGCTTTTCGTAATTCTGTAACGCTGTTTTTTTCTGAAGTTGGTTGTGGTTGTGAACTTTTTTGAGGTGCAAATGTTTTACTGTCTTTGTGAGAATTTGATAGTGTACCAATAGAGTCACGTGAACGAGAAAGTACACACTCTTTCATTTCGATCATTTTAACATATCAGGATATAATAAGATATAACCTGGTCTAGAACATGAGATATTTAGATTTTACACCGTGATGTTATTTATTCAACAAAAACGAAGCCGCAATGTACAAAGCATTACACCCGTAAGGAATTCAGAGGATAAACAGGCAGCCAGGTGCTGCTAAATGCACTTGATGAACTGATCATCAGCAAGTGTGAGCACCTCTGTAAGAGGAGAAGGTTTGAGTTTTCGGGTCCAGATCATTCAGTTGTGTGTTAATGTAAAGCCAAGGAGGAAAGACATCAGCATTGATCTTAGAGGAGCAATTGTTGCTGCCCATCAACCCATGAAGGGTTATGAGGCCATTTTTAAACAAACTTAAGTCTCTTATTCTACAGTCCCACTGCTACCTTTGGCTGGTCCCTTATTCACTACGGGTCGTCACAGTGGGTTGCTATGCATGTTTGGTTTGGCAGGTTTTTTTATTCCAGATTCCCTTCCTGACGCAGCCACAAAGGGATTTGCATCTCCTCCTGGGATCGAACTTGGGATTTTTTGTTTGTTAGTAAAATGTGGAATTCACTACACTGTTCTGAAAGTGAAAAAAGGTTATTTACAAGTGAGAAATGTTAAAGACAGTTGCCAGTCTTCCCAGGAGTAGGCATTACAGCAAATTCATCCCAAGGTCAGCTCATGCAATACTCAGACAAATTGCAAAAAAACCCCAAGAGCTACAACTGTGGCTCTGCAGGCCTCAGTTAGCATCCTAAATGTTTAAGTTCATGGCAGTACAGATAACAAAGACTGAAAAAGTATGGCTTGTTTGGAAGAGGTGCCAGGAGAAAGCCTCTTCTCTCCAAAAAGAACCTGGCAGCATAGCTATGGCTTGCAAAGTTGCATCTGAACAAACTACAAGACCTCTGGAACAATGTCCTTTGGACATAACAGACCAATGTGGAGACCATATAATGCACAGCTCTGTATTAGGCAAAAACCAAACCCAGCATATCAGTGCAAACACTTCAAACCAACTGTCAGTCATGGTGGTGGGGGGATGATGATTCAGGCTTGTTTTGCAGCCGCAAAACGTGGGCCCCTTTCAGTCAGAGTCGACCATGAACTCCTCTGTATAACAAAGTGTTCTAGAGTGAAATGTGTCCAACAGCTAAAGCTTGGCCTAAATTGGGTCATGCAACGGGACAATAAATCCCATGCACAGCAGCAAATCTACAACAGAATGGCTGAAAAAGAAAAGAGTCAAGGTGTTCCAGTGGCTCAAAGTGCAGACCTCAACCCAATTGAAATGCTGCAGCAGTCCTTTCTGAGAGCTCGAGCAAGGCTGTAAAGAAGAGCGGACCAAAATTCCTCCACAGTGATGTGAGAGACTGATAAAGTAATACAGCAAATTTATTATTGGTCCTAAAGGTGCCAGTGAAGCATGGGGTATGCTTAGTTTTTCACACACTGCTTCTTCAGTTTGGTTTGGTTTTTGTTAAAAGAATAATGACACAGCGTAATATGTTATATGTTGTTCTACTGAGGTTGTTTGAAGATTATAAAACCCTGAAAAACCCTGAAACTGAAAAAGGTGCATTTTCCTTTTCAAAGGAGTGTATGTGAGTCTGACCAAACAAAGATGGTGCATAAAGACTGTGTTGTGTAAGCTGCTTTTTACCAAAAAGTAAGAAAAGCAGACAGACTGATGAAGTCAAATGAGGACTTGGGGATGGCTGAAGCATCAGAGCAATGCGTTCATCTCATCCTCTCTTGTTATGCTCACTTTCTCAACTATATTTCTTTATACTTAATATTACATGGCATCATTTGTCATGAACAAACACAGTCAAGACTCACAAAATGCAGTACTTTGCAAAATATTGGCAACATAACCTCAGAAACAAGTAAAATCACTAATTATATTTTACTCTCCTGTGTTTTAGACTATTTGCTGTAACGGGACACATAAGTGTCTGGTGTGCATATGCTTAACACACTGTGACAGTTAGGGTCTGTTGAAGACCCCGGTGCTCAGTGGTGGCAGCGTTATACTGATTTTACATTTTGATTGTGATTTGTTTGTGTTTGTTTCACATTCAGATTCTTCAAAGAGAAATGAGTAACGATGAAATGTGTTCTTTGTACAGTACACTGTAAACCTGTGTTTCGAGAGGGTCAACTCAAGTTCATCCAGAATTATTTATAAAGAGTGTTTTACAGGAAACAGAGGAAACAGTCTAAAAATAAAGAGTTATTAAAGATGAGATGAATAAATGAATCACAGACTTTATTTGGGGGGTTTTGAGCGAAGACTGCTGCACAGGATAGCACTTGAATGACAATGAATCACTGTGTGATAAACAACAGCAGTTTATTAAATAAAGAAAATGAATGTTAGCCAAGAGAAGGCAATGACATATAAAGAGTTTAGGCAGATGTTCCGGTGAATCTTAGACCTACAGATGGAAACATTCAAGTGTGTCCGTATGACGAAGTAATCTAAGCTTAATCAGCACTGACTGTAGCTGGGCTCCAGGCTGCTGAGTCATTACCCACATTCTCAAAATACACAAAAATAACAATAAACATGCTTCAAAACTCTGAGCAGAACCACTCGCTTCTAAATGCCAAAATAATTTTATCCTTGAATACAGGACCAGCTAAATTTAAGACATACTTCACGGTGACTAAGGACTGCCGGCTGTCTTAAGCCACTGCATACATTTTAGCAATTTGGAAGTGTCATTTGTGAAGCTACATTAAATACAGTATTACTTCTCAAATACTCGAGTCACCTTGAAATGAGATGGCTATCTATCAAAAGTGCTATAGATGTGTAATTGTTCTTATAAATGGATGAGCAAAGCATTAAATTAAACTGACTGTACTTTAAAGTCATCAGTGGAAACCCAACGAACGAGGAGTACACAGCCAAAAAGCCCCTAAATTAATTAGGAGCTCACTTTGTGTATCTATTTTTACTCTAATTCTTCAAGATAAAACAGGCTGTGACTAAAGGAAAAGAAAAAAAAGTTTGTGCCATGCAGTGATTGTATTTCCTCTTACCTTGAGCAAACGTGTCTAAAATAAATATAGGCTGACAGAGGTGTAAAAAAGCACTGTGTCGTTATTCAAGTCCGATAGGCGACGCTTTAAAGGAAATAAACAATTTCAAATATAAATGAATAAATGAAACAGATTTTGAAAGTTTGCTTTAATGTCACTTTGAACAGATGACAAAAAACGTCGGGTTAAATGTCTGTATATTCAAGGTGGCTGGAGCCAGTAACGCTCACTTAACATTAGTGTCACTTGACTAGTTTAAGAAATACAGCTGACAAGGATCCAAATCCTTGAGAGAAGAGGGTTAGGCTGTGTGACAGGGAATCTTTCCCCCAAGCCGTGAGTATAATGACTCTGTTTGCATGGGGAATGGAACGCGTAGAGCCAAAGATGGATGTTTAGTTTACTGTAGCGCTATCTGCAGAGTTTTGGACCGCTTTAAGCGAGTTATCAAAGCCATCTGTTTGGGCCTACGGGCTGAGGCTGATTAATATAGCCACTGAATGAGAATGTCACAAAGAAACTAAAGTCACAGGAGCCGACAACAATGTTTTTTAAACTAGCTGAAGGATTTAAGGCCTCCGACTAAGCATTATGATTTTGATCCTTCACCTGGGTAGAGTCAAGAACGCGCAAGAACAGCGTGACCTGAGGTCATAATGACATGTGTCACTACAGTGCCAACAAAAACGTGTTAAAAATATTCTTTGGGTGTTTTCAGGGTCATATTTGTTGAGCATCCTGTCGCCTCTGTGGGGAGGTATCTGAGCGATGTGGTGAGAAAGAAGTGTGGAGAAGCTTCAAAAGAGATGAATGACAAAGTTTTGGTCTGAGCTTGTTGCCGTGATATGTGCCTCAAAATACAGTGATGATAGTTGCTGCAAAAGTATCTTCATAAAAACAAAGCGTTACAGGTGTCGTGTTAAGTTTAAATTGCCACAAAGTTACAGTTAGTTAGCAATCAGTGAATTACCACATCAGTTATACTGAGCAATTCCACAACAGCCTTTTTCTTATTAGCATTTAGATGGGCATGCTAAATGGGATATTGCAAAGGACATAGTATAAAAGCAACACCCAATTCATTGACTCCGTGCTAACCACTCACAAATACATCAATAAACACAATCACAAGTAGTCCTACACTGCCCATCCTTGCCATTTGAATTATTTCAATTCAATTTAACTGCAGTGTCCCACCCTCTCAAGCACCACAACAACATTCGAAGTGCTCACTGAATTTCTATTTTGGACTAATAATCCAGAAAACAGATTTCCCTTTCAGACCAGTAAGCTAAGCGTCATTGATAGTTAAACGAAGACATTAGCATGAGTCGGTGGTTAATGACATTGTTTAATGGTGTGTTCACTTTGTTAATATGGCTGACAACACAGACACATTATGCTCGCAACTTTGAGTTGTTGTGAGTTCAATATAAAGAGTCACTTTGAAGGATAAGTTCACAGATTTTTAAATCACATTTCAAATGACTTCTTGCCTGCAGGCTCGTCTATGGGCCAGGTGAACAGGGAGTGACGATTGGGTTACAAGTGCTAAAAATACAGGGCGAATTGTGTGAGAGCAATTAGATAGATTTTTAAATAAATAGAGTCTCCACTAAGTGACACAACTCTTTAAACTGTGCAAGCAGAAACTGATGTTTTCCTCTTGTAAATGAAGTTGTGGATGCAATAAATTACTTCAACTTCAGGTGCTCTGCATTTAAATAAAACAGCGGTTGTGTTTTAGTGTCTCCAAGGGACCCATATGAAACAAATACACTGAGAAGAGCTCTGATGCTATAGTGAACTTCCAGAATATCTCAAGTAATTAGGATAATCGCCGTGTGATGCATTTATACCTCATAGTTAATTATAACACTTCTCCTGTGCATGAGCCACAGCGTTCATGAATCAAATGCTACAACTGCAAGGCGAAGATAGAAGGATCCGTCCCTTTCTTCGGCTCTCTGTGGTCATCAAAAGCTACATCTCTTAGCCTTGCTGTGCTCAGATGGGGGTAATCATTATATAGTTCTAGTGTACTAATATCTCTCTAATTGTGTGATATTAGACTTTGAAGTATTCCTTTTCTTAAAAAAAAAACCCTTTCCTTGTATTCGCAGTCCCTTAAAAAGCATGATGCACTCAACCTTGACAATGCATCAATAATTCAAACACATCATCCTCTCATGATGTAGCTGTCTGAAATTGCGGAGATTGTGTCTGAGGGATAATATTGCACTCTGTCACATCCGACTAGCTGTCACCTGCTAGAGCACGAATAAACCCAGCTAATAAATGCAAAGTCAAGGCAAACACATTTTCATGATTTGCAGTACAGTAACTGCTGCCCTTAGCAGGAAATGGGACTTTAAGATTCTACAACATTCAGATATTAAATAATTGGGTGCTGCATACATTTTTGGATTGCCCTTGAGTATAAAATTGATTTTAGGGATTTCCCAGCCCAACTTTTGCCCGCAATCCCGATCACAGTCCATTAGCACTCTACCAGAGTATCTACCACAACCAAGGCTGACCCAATACTTTAAAATCCCTCCTTTTTTTCCCCCTACACACAGCACCGAGGTCTTAGCATAAAGTAGACCAACATTAAAAGAAGTAGAGCAATTTAAATATATTTGGCACACATCAGAGCGGCTTAGTTGTCACAGGACTTTTTGATTTTGCAGTTTTCTGATTTTACCAGTTGAGCGAAACATCAGTTTATTGTTCAATCAGCCCCGATATTCAAATGTGAAAAAAAATAAAGCACAATTTTAAAAAAAAACAACTCAACGCGACTCTGCTCACAAGGTTTGCTAAAGCGTGCTGTCATTAACCGAAACTGCCGGCTGCTGTTTATTTGTTTTGAATGCTCAGCAGTTCTTAGCAGTGTGGCTCCAGCATTTAGGGATGCACGGCAGTGGGTTGGTGCACATGGCAAACAAAGTAGCCTATCATAAACTGATTGGAAGTGTGCTGATATCATGCACCAGAAAAAGTATGTGAATCGATCTGATCTCATTCCCGTAGATCGGCTTGAGATAACCAGCTCTTTTCATCTCATTGAAGAAATAAAAAGTGTTTCTCGCACAGTGGCATTAAACTTGAGTCTCGCCACCATCTTCGCAGTCAGAGGCTTAGATTGTGGCTAAATCTCCTTCCTTTTAGGAAGCTGTGCTGAGGTTTGTCTGTTTTTCATTAAATGTCTTTAAACCTTTTCTAGTAAAGCAAAACCTTCAGTAACTTAAGTGAAGCGCTCGTTTGAGATTTTACATTTTTAACTGGGCATGATGCGAGATTTTGCTACCGTTCTGTGTCTGTTGAAAGGCTATCAGTGGATCTAATTAAACTGTATAAACTATATTAAATGATTCACCAATTGAACGGCGGGGTCTGGAAATCTATTATCTGTTGTCATTTTCACTGATGAGATAGTAATGGATTTGACTAGACTCTTCAAATTTGATTCATTCATCATTACGGTTGAAAATTAATACAAATTTTCACGATCAATTTGGCTGCCTCCCAGTAACTTCTGGTACAAGATAACCAAACATGGAAAATTAGTAGATATGTAAAATCATTACCCACTGTTAATCATTATGGAGGTTTGTCTCGTTCATTGTCGTTGCAGTATCAGCACACTTGTGAGACAAGAATATTTCACTGATGTAATGTAATCAGAGATGTCTATCTCGGAGAAGTTTTGGCTCAATTAGTCCTCCTGAGCACTCAAGGCTGAGTGCCGTGCTAATTTTGTCCTCTACCCAGCACCTGCAGTGCAGTCAATACAGTCTGACAAACTTCATGAAAGAAAATATTTAAGAAGCATATCTAGGTGAAGGTTATTAAGGTGAGATACAGATCCTAAGAAATAGGTATTGTCTGAACTGAATTTAGTCAAATTCATAAAAGAAAAAACCTCCAATGTCCACAGGATGATAAACACATTAAGGAGATTGCATCTAACATAAACAATCAGTGTGGTCTGATTTAAAGCACACAGCAATCCTCATCTTTGTCTATTTGATAATCGTGTTTAGTCTCCACAGCGCAAACAATCCTGAAAATAAACAGTCACGAAGCGATAATGCCGTTTAGTTTCATTGGAAACGTGCTCTGCCTCCCTTGGGCTGGAAGATATTTGGATGGTCGAGTGAAAAATTGCTCCGAATTCTGACCAATGAATCGTTTTACACATGCTTTAATGCATTTCATAAATAATCTGCCTGAGAAGGTAATTAGTGCAGGTGTTTACACATATTTCTGCCATCAGGGTGCACAGTAGGATCACAGTTGGCTGAGTGAGTTTTTGGTTATTAAATTAGGCCCAAGGTAACAGGAAGAAGGATGAGCTACAGTTGGGCAGGTATGAGCAACAACATGTTTCCCTATTCATCATCCAACCAAAAAAAAAAAAAAAAAAAAACATATTCAGGAAATTATGCAGGTTCAAGTCATCTCCCATTTGAGGAACGGACTCAGTGTTTGCATAATCAGGCCTGTATGCAGAAAGATTTTTCATGTTCAAGACAGGAGAGAGGTCAGTAGCAGAGAGACATCTCCCTGGGGGGCTTTCCAAAGATGAAAGAAGGGTCAGACCTAAAAATGGAAAGAAATTAAACTGCTTAACTTCACAGGGCCAAGTAGAAAAGCAAATTAATGTCATCACTGTCTGGGAAATAATGCAATAAACAATATAACAGAGGAAGCCTTAAAAAAGAGACAACTTGAGGATATTACACGTTGCTACCACAAGACTCATTCCGGTGGTGGCTTTTGTTTTGGGGAAATACTCCATCCACCACGGCAGAAATCGGTCCGTCACCTCCCTTAGAGTCACAGTGACCTGCTGTCTGCCAGATCCATACGTCCCACTGCAGTTGCTGTTAAAACATCATTGCTTCTTAGTGCTGCAGAAACTACACAGGTGATGGCAGGCCATTCCCTGAGGTGAAGCTGATTGTTCCACTGACCTCACCCGGACATAGAGCAGCAGTCACACTATTGGTTTTTACAGCCTACGTACAGCAAACAGATGCCACTTTTGACAATGAATGCTTACATTCTTCTTGAATCAGTTTGTTTAGACTAAAACCAGAAATGTATGTCTGTTTTCTTTGGAACACAAGAAGTATGGATGTGAGGGGGAAATGCGATGCCATAACCAGGATAATTTGTCAGCTTATGAAATGTTGTAAAAAAACAAAAACAAAACAAAACCTAAACAAAACAAAACAAATAACGAACTAAAGATGCTGTCCAGTAGATGACATATAATCTGTAAAATTCAGGGTTTTTAATTTTTTTTTTTTTTTTGGAGGGCTGTTTTATTTTTTAATAAATAAAACATATATAAAAGCTACCTAAATGTGCATTCATGTGCCTAACTGGAAATGCTGATTAGTACAGTGGCAGCTGACCAACTGATTTTATTAAGACAAAACTATAAAATTATAGAAATATGAAGACGTTAAACACATAGTAAAGGCTGAAAGCTAATTTGCTGCTGAAGCCAAAGGAGCGGTGTGAGTTTGTGTACTGCATGTGTGTGCAATTTAAGTGTTTTGGTCAATGAGACCAGAAAAGGCCTAGTATATTAATAAAGTGTTAACCTTTTAAAACTAGGATAGTATTAGTATTAGAGGTTTATCATTAAGACAGAAGAATATGATGGATTATACTGTTATTCCATTAACCTCCTAGGACCTGGCGTCCACATATGTGGACATCACATTTTGGGTTATTTAGACCAAAATACTCAGTTTTGCTCTACAAGGGCCTGATATCCACTTACGAGGACATTTTGCTGCTACTGTTCTATCGAAATTTTAAACGAATATTGTCATATGTGGCTCTTATTTTTCTTAGAAACAAAAATTAGGTAAAAAAAAAAAAATCTGGTAATTCTTTGTTTTTACATTCATCAGGTCCCAATCAGCCCAAATATGAAAGAGAAATTAAAAACGCCGTGGAAGAGTTCGGGTCTTAGGAGGTTAAATTGATGTTTAGATGTGGGTAAGAGAGTCTATTGATATTAAGGCCTGATGGTGCCCTGTTCTTACAGTCACATATTAATGGTTATAGAACAATAAACATGTTGTCAGCCAAGGACAAAAATGATTAAAAAAATCAATGAATGTAATCAGGGAAAGATAAAGATTTAATCACTATTTAAAATCGTCACCTATCTGCACACTGCGGCCCAAGAAGTCTTCCAGGATCAGTGAAGCTGTTTTCCAAAGAACTGTTGAGTCATACCTGTTTCAGTCGATCACTATTCACGAACATAACCTGCACCACAGCAGGATAGGCTGTTAACCCTAAAGTTACCCCACTAAGCCTAAACCCTGCTTCATAGCACAGGTGTCTTGGCATGTTACAGAGTTTTTTGTGTAGTTGAATTTTGCTTTTCTGCCTAATCATTGTAATGTTTTGGGAATCAGTAACTGTTGATGGCCAGGCTACCATTGTGTATGTAACCCCACCTCGGGGTAGTTTGTGAAATAGTCTCAACCTTTAATCTATTGATTTGTGTTGCTGGGCATAAAATTCCCAATAGAATTTCATGTACCTGAACACAACTTTCCATCAGTTTGCTTTAATATGTATTGACAAGAGAGAGGAAAAAGTTTTTTGAGGTTGGAGCGATGGCGGAGGAGCAAGTCATCAGACCCAAGCCCTATTCATGCACATCAAATATTTTATACTCATCGTTTACATGATTTTCGTATTTCTATGATATTGCTTGGCTTGGTTTCACCATCAACAGCTACTTGGTTTAGTTTAGAAAAAATATGGTTTGGAATAAAATACAGAGCTTGCCAGTCTGTTAAAAATTATGCTTTTCTGGTTGCAATGGTGACACCTACCTGCTTTCGCTTCAAAGCACATGCTTTGGACTCAAAAATATTTCCTAAATGTGGGATTTTGTGTCCAAAGCTTGAAAGGAACCATTCCTTTTTTGTGATTATATCACAAACTATCATAATTTTCACAATAATTGTCTGTACTTCCCATCTTTTTTCTTTAACTGAAAGTACACTCTGTTCTTACAGCCTTTCAGCAACTTTCTCACCGTGTGGGAAAAAAATAAATAAATAAAAAAACATCACCAGATCCCCTTGCACTGTTTAATGCAGAGGTGATTTTGCTATCGATGCTCACTTATTGGATGGCAAGAGCTGGCCTACAGCAAATAGTCCCTGGTTGACTCATAGCCCAACTGTGTTGACAATGAATGTTCTCTGTTTAGGAGTTGCTTGGGAGTTATAGTTTTGTTTCCTGTTGCGAAGATTCAGGTAAGGGGGTACCGCAAATTGCCCAGAATTGTGTCTCTATTAGTCCCTTGGTGTACTGGCAGCCCATCTAGTATGCTGTGAAGGGGAGAAAGGCTGAAATCTCTCTATTATTCCTGATTTGGAAAATGCTGAAAAACAGGATGGCCTTTAGTCTGAGGATGCTAATGTTAATCAGCAGCAAAGAGGTTCACAAGTTGAACACACTGGTGTAGCAGCTGGTGCTAATGGACTAAAAAGGTGGGTCTAATTAAAAATAATGAAATGTGTGGGTTGTTGTAGCAGTGGTCTCTTACCTACTGAAATTATCAATCCTTGCTGTAACATTATGGATAACATTATTTCAAATCAATTGCAGTGACTGTTGACTGTTAAATCAATGACTGCAAAGTACGCAGCTCCTGTGGGTGCAAAACAAGCCCAAATCATTGGCCCTCCACTGTGAGATGTGCTGATATGCTGCATTTGGTTTTCTCCGAATTAGTCTCATTTGGCCAAAGATAACCTTGGCTAAATATCGAAAGATCAAAACTAGCTCAAAGCACTTTTCCATAATGTGATGGGTATGATTTGAGTCCTTAACCTGGTGCTGGAGGTGAACACAAACATCATAGGCCCACCATGCATTCTGTCCACATCCAAGAAACACAACAACGAAAAAACACCAACTTAAAGTAAGTTATGATTAAACAGGAATGGTTTGATTATAACAGAATGGGAAATATATGGTTTGGAAAACTAAAATGTTCCACTAAAGATAAGTGAACATGAAAATGTAGCTGATTTATAATAGATGTGATAAATGCGTGGCAACTATGTGCTTTTGTCAGTTTCCTTTTTTTTTATCTACCCAAGTAAAATTGATGTGGTAGGTTATAAACTTTGATGTATTGGCTAATCACAGAACAGTGAAGTATTGTCCACCTCGTAACAGTTTCTGGCATCTGGGTGAGTTGGGCACAGAGGCACAGCTGGTTGATTCATTGAAAATCAACAAAACACATTTAAGCAGTTATGTTCATTTTTTATGCTTCAGGGATTCAAACCTCCCAAAAGAAAATAGTAGCACCTCTTGGACTCTTAATGGTCATTAGAATTTCAGAAGCATTCATCTCTATATATTCCATTAATTTATGGAATATATAGATTTTAGTTTTCAAACTGGTGTTTGCATAGCAGCACGTCTGTGTGTGCAGAAGACAGGAGAACTAAACTTGTGGCCTTTCATGCACCGGTCAAAGCCATTCTGGCATCACTTTTGTCTGATAATGGTTCACAGTCGGTTGTTTTTCTTCTGGAGGGATTTGGTATCATTTCTTTTAACGGAATGACAAACCCTCTGAGGAATGGAGGGGACAGGCAATAAAAATTATAATTTTGCTGTGTACTATTTTCAAATCACCGCAGTATGTAATTATGTGGCAAACATCTTAACGTGTGCTCTAAAGCTGTTAAGAACCTTAACTGCTCATTTATGAAGCTGTTTTCATAGCCTTGCCTTGAAGTGAAAGATGACGGGCTCGAGTATGCAACAGCCTTTACAAAGAACATTTTTACCACTGTGTCTGCAGATACAGGGCGACAATAATGGGTTTTAAGCAGCACCACCTTACTTGTTCGAAAGCAGCAGATGAACTCAAGTTTAATAACCAAAATACATACATCTACCAAAACAGCACAGCCCTCTAAATTCATTATTTTATTTAAACAGGACAAATTTAGAAAACTGCATCTGGTCCAGATATTTATCAGCGCACACCTGCTCAGCTGATTGCTGCTTTTATCCTTCCTGGGAAAGCACATGGATGAGTTGTGCCAAATTTCAAGTCAGACTGATCACCGTTTTATTATATTGCAGAAGCATCATGTTGGCAAAATGCTATCAGATTTTGCAATTATACTCTTGAAACTACCATGGCGGTTAAAATCCCAAGCGTAAAGTTTTCTTAAACTCCCACATCGGAGGTGAAGCCAAATCCAAGAAACTATGCACCTGTTTTCACTCATGACCAAACTCTCCATCATATTTTCTTTTAATGTGCAAAATGTAATTTGGAACATTCTGAAATTAAACTGCCATGTCTGCGGTGGTCTTGAAGTCGGATCCTTACCAAAAATGGTGCAATTACCTTTTCACTCATGACCAAATCCTCCATCAAATCTTCTTATAATGTGCAAAATGGCATGTGAAACATTCCCAAACAAAAACCAAGTCCAAACATTTTGGCAAATGTGCTTTGGGCTTTTGGTATGTAGATTTGTTGTTTGTACTTTCTGTGCTTTGATGTCTTTCTTTGCAGAACCTTAACTGAATCCTAAAAACCTGTCAACTTCTTTTTGACAGTGTTAAAAAACACAGTCGCTAAATTGTGATACGTCTTTCAAACAGTCCGATGCTAGCATACTTCTTTGGAGTCAAAACAGTAACGCAAGCTATTGCTGTTTTCTTGAAGATGCCCCATGTGTTATTTTGTCTGTCAATCACACTTTGAGAGAAACAGCCAATGATAACTGAAGGCACTGGTGTTATTCCAGTTATATGGAAATTGATCTTTTTTCCCCATTGTCCCAGTGTGAACAAACCACTGTGACCTGCAAATAGTGTAAAAAGTCAGTTCAAACTGAAGGTAGCAGGAGGACAAATCCACTGCAGTATGTGAGAGACAAGTGTGCAGTGCCTCTTTTTGATGCTACATTCCTGCTCCAGAAACACTACTAATAGATGCTAACAGTAGCTGCAGCTAGGCCACAGCTGGAAGGACGTACATGCCCTTTGTAAGTGCTGTCACTCCAACTCGTATTTGTCTTTGTATTGTTCACAATATGTATTACATGTCTATTGGATTATAGACTTGTTATTTGTATTAGGTGCCTCATGCATGGCCTTAGAACAATAAAAGCTCCAATAAAGACTATTATAAGCTTATGGGAACAGAAACAATGTGAATCATCTCATCAGTGACTTTTTGCAATAAACCATTCTTCCCACTGGTGAAGCCAAAATATTCAGTGTTTCATTTTAATTTTCCAAATAAACACATGCACAATTTGTATCATTCTAATTTATGCCATACTGTTTGTCTTTAGTGGAAATAACAAAACATTCACAATTTCCAAAAACAAATGTGCACCAAAAATCAAAACCAGCTTAGCTGAATGATTGACATCCAATGAATCCCTTGGAGATCAAAGACTGCTGTGACGGTGCCTGGTTCATGTGAATCCATGCGCTCCATCAGATTGCTGGCCCTGGAATGTAGCGTCGCTTTGGACCAGGACTTTAATTAGAACAGACTGTTTTGAAGTCGGACGGGTCATTATCTGGCTAACAGAATGAGGACATTCTGTATTTCAGGTTGTAGAAGGAATATAGTGTCTGTTTTCAAAGCATAAGCAGATATGTATCAAGTAGTCACAGCGGAAGATGAATGTGATTCCGTGTCTCGCTTGACATTGTTGCTAAGCCTGTCTTCAACTTTTCATGCTACTGTGAAATTACTCGATTTACAGCTGCTGCAGACAGAGGCTCATGGACGAGTGAGTGGAACGTGATTGCAGGCACTGAAATTTTGTGCAGCACCATAACACAGCTGTGTTACAGTTGTTGAGATTTATCAGTTAAATCAGGGAGAAATGCCTTCACGATGATAAATGAGATTGGAAGTTTAATTGAAAATGAGCCTTTATGGCAGCACAAATTTGTATGTTGCAAGAGTTGCTCACTGTTTATTCAAATTTCCAAATTTCCCTAAGCTTGACAAAAGAGAAAAATACAAGTAATCTGCTTTAGCATTTTTAAAACCAAATCTAAACACAAAAACCAAGTAGTCTTATGCAGTGCTTATGATTAGAAAAATGGGCCATTTTCAATTGCCTAGTGTCCCAAGTGCAAATTTATTGAGACATTGTTTCAACGTGAAAGATGGACCTCTTTTTCTTTATGCAGCAGAATTTGAAATCAACACAAAAGGTCATATATGCATAAATTGAAATGTTATGGAGTCTTTGATTTTAAGAAGCTTTTGTTCGTCGCTCTTCATAACGTTACAGTGGACAGCATGCTGAAAAAGTGTGGAAAGCTCCTTTTGGCCATGTGGCCCAGCGTTTTCAGCTGTGGTCTCTTTAATTACACTGGGAACAATGGGGTCAGTTGTTTCAATACAGTTCTGAGGGTACATCTTTACAACATGGAGAAGCTTGGAGAAAGCAGCTGTCAGCGAGGATTTCTCTCGCCTCCTCCTTTATCTGCTCAGCTGCAATGTTGCTAAGCACCCGGTATGAAACTATGTTTGAGAGAAAAATCATGCAGATATGTTTTCCATTCATTCATCACTATTCAGCATTTCAAATATAAGATGGCTTTCCTTTGCACAGGTATGTTGAGTGGGCGCTTGCCAAAGCCTGTGGCATTTCAATAGAATATTAAGCATGTCTGATCAAATTGTAGTCACAAAATTACTTACCAGAGATAATATTTATGGTAAGAAAAATGAGATCCCCTTTTATTCCAGTTCAGGAAGAGGAAAGAAACATTGTGTTTCTTGCTGTTTACTATGTTAGTGCCGTCCTTGATGACACTGGGTTCTGTAGCATCAAAGTGCTTCTCTATAGAATGAAGCATTTGTAAGATCCGAGCAAACTGATCACTCTGGGGGGGTTGTGCTTTTCTGGGTAAGTGAAACGTGCACCAGTGAGGATGTTTATTTCATGTAAAAATCACTGTGAGAAAAAAGGTGAAAGGCAAAGTAGGCTAGCACAAACAGCCAGGAGCTGCTTCAAAGTTTGTAATGTCTGAAACGGCGGTACAGCTGGTGTGAAACCATATTTTCACGAATGCTGGCCAAGTAACTATTTGATCACAACAGTGGGATATCCATAGTATACCAAGCTGTGCAGCAAATACACAGCTCCGTGGGTAGTCAAACAGTCATACTTATGACATGCATAGTTGTTTTCTTTTTTTTGAAATAAGGTATAAGCTGGTTTACGCTTGTGGTTGCATGTTGTGTCGCACAGAGTCAAATTGAACAGAACAAAGTAGTGTCTAACTGTCTTCCCCGCAGTGCTGAAATAATGACCCGTCTTTGTGTGCATTGTGATCTCTCTCTCTCTCTCTCTCTCTCTCTCATTTTTTCCTTTATTTTCATCCCCTCGTTCTCTCACATCTCTTTTTTTATACCATTTTTAGCCAATTGAGATGTGGAGCTCAGCAGGAGGAAACATGCTGTATCTAGTGAAACAAGACCATGAATAATTTAAAACAGCATTATTAATGAACTTCTAGACATTATGTTAATGAACGATTTCAAGTCTAATTTGTCAGCCAGACTTCTGTTGTCTTTTCTGTCACTTTTTTGTGCAGGTTGTGAGGCATTGAAATTAACATCAATTATGACAGGAGAAGAACAGTTTTGCACTGTAATCAATCTGCAGTAAAATAATTCCAAAATATTTTTAAGTTTAAATAAACTTTAAATATGACTTGTGCATCTTAATATTAAGCTAAAACACAGCCAATCACTGTCTTGTAATTATCACATGTATAAGAAACATATCAACAAAGAAACTATCGTCTCAAATAATTGTCAGTATCAAAGAGGATCATCATAGAAATCACCGTGGCAGGGATAAATGTCTTTGAACTAAACTACAAGGTGATGCTCTCAAGGTGGATAAATATTTAATCGAGAGGCACAATATAGAAATAACATGGCAGCATCTTTTCCGGCGAGACTAGTACCAGTTGTGTGTTATCAACGAGACAACGTGATGCGAGTGAGTCTTCAGATCCCAAAGAGCCATTAGTGCCCTCTTTTTCATTGTGACACTGACTTCTTGGATAGCTGCCATCCCCTGATATCATATTACAGCATCAACAGCCCCCCCGTTTATCTTTATTACTGGCCCCTAATCTCTGGTGACGGTTAATCATGTTACAAGTTCCTTGGGTCGCTTCTGCTTTGTCTTCACCATAATATTTATAACTTCTGATCACTGAACGGTGTGTTACGCAGGGTTTTCCCACCATCACGACTTGTGTCTTAATAAGAGAAGTCACCTGTTCTCCCACCGTGCTGCTTAGTCATGCTGTGATTAATGTCTTCATGGTGTGGTCAAAGTGTCGATATCTTAAACAGCTGGGCCCATCTGTCATCTTTTTCCTGTGACACCCCTGAACGTAACTCAGGTCCTATCAGGGAGGCCATCCATCAAAGTGGTAAACAGAGACGTCTCACATTAGCAGCCCCGAACACTTCTCATCGTATACCATAACAGACAAGCAATCATCTGGTATTATGTAGCGCTACAGGCTAATGTGAAATATTAACGGAAATATACAGCACACCAGCTGCCGATTGGATGAAGCATCTGTGCTTCGCGTAATTGGTGGGTAACAATTTAATATTGAGGAGACAGTAGATTGTAGATTTGCTCCGCAGATTTGTTCCGAAGCTGTAAGACAATGGCCACAGCAATAAAAAACGAAACACCGATTTCGAGGGTGTATTTCTTACACTTTTTCTGCCTTTACTTCACTGTGTGTGTAAAATTAAAGGCACAGGGTCTGTTTTCTTTGAATAAACTGTGCCTGCCTTTTTACTTGTGTCACATAATCTGTGTTGCAAAATAGCAGAGAAGAGCATTTCACTTATAGCTGAAGTGTGTGCTTTACAAGAGCCTCATAAAAATGACTGATACCTACAACCACCTTGAACGCAGAGTGTAATGATGCATTTGGATGCATTTATTACCTTTGTCATTTTGTTTCCTCAAGGGGGCAGTAGAATCAGGGACAGCAGGGGTGTCTTTTTATCTGTGCGATTGGTGATGGATTCACTACCATTGCTGCTCAGATAAATGCTGCAGGGTTGAGGCCATGGGCCAGCTTACGAGGGATCAACCTCATCGTTTTTTCCACTGCCCACAACCTTCCCTCTATCTCTCTGCGCGGCACTCACTCCTGGTAGGGATTATGCTGAAATACTGTATATGCACTTGGAAATCAAGATATGGAGCTTTTGTCAGTACTTTTGTCAAGCAATGGAGATAAACGTGGCTAAAATATGTGTTTCCAATGCACGTCGCAGAAGCTCAACCTAATGCTCGGCTCTTTTCAAAAACCAAGGGCCACATTTCTATTTTTCTCTCTGCTTCCAGCATTGATATTTTTCTATTCATAACTGAAACATAGATAATGGTCTCTGCAGCAGTGGGGTTTCTTAAGGATATACTTGTTAAAGTGGGAGATAAAAATGTGGATGTATCACAGTTAAAACATCAGTCTCTTAGCCCCCGGTTGCTCGCCATTGTGGTCCATTATTTGGATTCAACCAAAAGCAAACCACATGGTGTTTGAAAAAGAAAAACTCAGTTAGATAAAGGAGGCCAAATTAAGCACAGGTCTCCAGAAATTGGAGCAAGATAGTGTTTCTTTGACTCTTTGAAACCGAAGCACGATCTGGCACACGGTGAGGAGGGGAACAGCTAATTGCATCAGCACCTCTGCATAAAAACTCATTCGGTTATGAAGACATAATGGAAAACAGGATTCATCCGCAATGCTTCACGTAATACACACCTTTTTTATTTCCTCGCTCAGAGGGTTTTTTTTTTTCCTCTATTTGCTGTGGTCAGAGCAAAGATACCCATTGTAACAGTAGGAAACATTTCACATGTATTGAGGAATGAAGCAAAGGAGGCCAATAATCAGGGCAGTTAAATGGAAATAGTTTCATTTCCTTTGGTGTAAACAAATACCCCATGTAGTCCTCGGACCAGAGCTGTGGGTAATCGGCTGCTATAACTCAACAGAACACTTTGCCCTGAGCTAAACATAATACTTCCTGCACTTAACTAAATCCATTTTTCAACCCTCAGTAGAGTTATGACACACCAATACATAGTTGTGTACATGTCTGACAAACCTTTGCAAAGAAAATAATAAAGCAGTGCTTATTTAAAGCTGTTTACAGAGATATTTTAGAGCATGGAATAGAAGGGGGTTAAAGGTGAATAGAAAAGGGGCTTACCGTGGAGTTAATTTAGGTTTCTCTGCTTTTATTCTCTAGTGGACTGAAAATAATTATATCAAAATATGAAAATAGCAATCCACGGTCTCCTCCTCTGTTTCTGCTCGCTTTAAATTGTCCATTTAATTTTAGTTAAGTCAGTGGGTCGTTGCTTTGTCACGTCCCACCAGCAGCGACTCTTTTTTAATGCTTTTCATACACTGTGAAGCTCCGAGGATGACTGTGGGAAAGTTAAATGATTAATCACTGCTTTTAGCAACAGGTTCAGAGTGAAATGTATAAACCTACAAGTAGGAAGATGTGCAGCTCTGACCCTGTCAAGCCCAAAACATCCAAAACAGAAGATTAGGCACCTGTCTTAATCCTTTATCTTGGATTCTGTTGTTTGCTTTCTCTTTCCAAGTTCATCCTTTTGTAATTAGCACCTAGCGTCTCTGAGATGGGTTATAGTTGACTGCTAAAGAGAGGATGAAACCTGCATGACTGTAATAGCATGAATGCTTCTTTTCACCCTATCACGAAACGATGCAGGAGGTCTTTTTCACTCCTGCAGGTGGTGTGAATTCTATCGCCACACCTTCTGGAGCAGCATGGCTGTATCCACAGCTGAGATACACCTATGATAGCTCACACTGGCGATGCTGTTTGTACTGCATGGCATAAACACTTTGCCCATTCGTTTCACTCAGGTTGTAATGATCCTTGAATGGCTGCTAGGACCCGTGCAGTTCATACCTCAACACTAAAGCAGGAGACGGGTTGGTCTAAGGTCCCGTTGCGAGGCACTGGTAGATAAAGCACACTCCAGGTAAAAGCATGCATGGCCACTCACCATTAGATCACTCCACATGATGTCTCGAAGATGGCGCTCTTAATTAGAAGGTCCTTGGATCTCGCTGTCTAAAGTCACATTTTACTGCCCACATTACCACTTTATATAACACAGTTCATTCCGAGCTGAGTCGAAACATCGCCGGGATGAACAGTTTATTATGAATATAAGCTGTAATTGACACTACTTTGGAGTTACTTTATGGCTTCATGTTGAACCCAGCATTGCCTGCGCTGTCTTTGACGATTAGCCTGTTACTCACCTGTACTTCATCCCCCAGACAATGGCCTGTTCTGCTCATGCAGATGATGGTGTGCAATATCAAAGCCAAATGAGATGGCTGCCAATTAGGGAGGGCTTCCAAGTGCATTTCAATGCAAACGCGCACTGGTAAGTGCACCCTGTAGTCTTTTCCATTCAAAGACACTTTATTACAGGTAGACTTCAACAGAAACTTCTGAAAGTATTTCAATTACTAGAATAAATGACAGACCTCATTTCAATACTTGGCTTTGGGGAAGGGGTGAACTTTGTAATGATGTCTTCCTAAATGTTCTAAGCTGGAGTTTAAACGGACTTTCTCTTTGGTGAGTTAACTGGAAAATTCATATAATCCTTTTTTCTGTGTTCTTGATGGACAAGGCTTGAAACGCCTGAAACAGTGTGAGACCACAGAAATATTTAGAGTACCCCCACAATCCCCACAGGACGTTTTTTCTTGCGTTCACGATGTCTCTGTACAGATGTCTCTGAGTTTAAATAACCAAAGTTTACAGTGGTTACATGTCTTACCAGGCAGTGTTTATTTTTGTTTCCTATTTAGTGCTTGGTGTAAAATTAACTAGTGCATTCTACTAAAAGTCCCCTTCACCATATCACTCGTGCAACGCTTTTATCTGTACCTAAGCCCTTTTATCTAACATTCACACTCTCTGACGGACTCCTTGGGCAGCTCGGCATTCAGTATTTTGCCCAAAGATACTTTGACACATGGGCTGTAGGATGAAAAGATGGTCCAATAAATGTTTCCCAAATGATTTTTTTTTAAATGCCACAAATTGCCTTTTAAGCATTATTGTAGCAATATATCAGGATTTCCTCTTTTAAACACCTTTTAATCAGAGCAGGTTGGGTTAAGACAGCCAAAAAGTGTCTCCCTCTGAGTGTGTTTCCTGAATCCGCAAAAGCGCATCGGTGCACCACAGTGGCCTTTGAATCCAAATTTTTAGTTATTATTCAGATTAAATCAAGTCGGGGCAGACGGGAAGAGCAGTCAGAAGAAGCTCACTGCTCGAAATCTCGAAGCTCTACCTCTGTGATTGCTCAGGCCACCGTGGAATAAAGATTAGAAGAAAATCACTAATCACAGCGGATGTCATTAGCATATTACCAATAAGGGGTTGCAAAAAGGAAAAGAGGAATTGCCTTATAATGCTGGTTAAAGTACGAATCAATGCCATGTATGGATGCACACAGCTGCTTGACAAACAGATATATTCACTTCCAAACATGGGTAAAGGAAGTGTCTAATAATGATGTTTTTTTCAATGTTTTTGTCTGAGTCACTCGCTGAAGCACTTGATGCTAATATCACATTCCCCCTCTCTCTTTTGATCAGCTTTTGCAGCTGGGCTGCCCTGCCTCACTTGGATGCATCAACAAAGCTTGAAGTGGCCACTCTAATCTGGTTAAGTATTGCCTGGTTGGGGAGAAATTAGCCGAATTCTTTTAACTTTTCAAACAAACATAATACAGTCAAACTTGCTGGATGAGAATCAATTACATGAACTGAATATAGGTTCGGGGGGGAGATATCATTTCATTTCTGGAAATCATCTAATACGTCTATTCAGTGGAATATGCCTGTAGTATCACATCGAAGCCATATTTCAGTCCAGTGAAATGAATGAAGCAGTGGAGTATCTGTTGAAACACTGCCAGAATATGTTACACAAATCTTTTTCACCCCGTGGTAATATTGCCATTATCTGCTTTACTTCAAAAATACTTATATCTTGCCTAAATCCGCGAGACACTGTGAGAAATAATGGGATCATCGTGCTTTCTCAAAGTGATTGGTTGGATTGGTGAATAGAAACTATTGCCCTACTTGTGTCAGTCTATTAAACAACATCTGTCTAAATAGAAAAAACAGAAAGCTAATGTTATTCAGTAGAACGCAATAAATCTTCCAAAAGTGCGATACCTTTGTGTCACATGTATAAATTCTGCAGTATACTTTTACAAAGTTGTTGATACTAAATCATGTTGGAAATCCTCGATATAGAGTGGAAACCACTCTAACAGCATAATTCTGATTTAATAGGTTACAGTTTCACTAGACATTGAGCTATAGTTTTGCATTTAACGCTAAGAATATCCATCTATGTACCTGTCAAGCTATTGTTTCTGTAGATTAATTGCAGCGATAGTAAAAATAAAATACTTTTGTTAGACTTTGCTATAAGCGACTTCTTTTAAAATCAAGGAAAAAAAACAAAAATGAATTCTTTTATTCTTGACGTGCCTAACAGATGGTTTCGAGGGGAAAAAGAATATGATCACAATACAGACATTTCTGTTGTATTGAACATTTTCTCCCATTAGATCTTTAAGGCAGATTGTCTCCATTTTTCAATGTGTCTAAACCCTTTGTTTGAGAGAGATCCGTTAAATCTGTCTTGCTTCTAATAAACTGCCATTATTCCCTTCAACAAGGCAGCTCTCATTAATAATGCTTCTGTCAGCTGCTCATTCTCTTCCGTGAAAATAGAAAATATCATTAATTACAGTTTCTGTCACCCTCTGACAGCTTAAGCAATTGTTCTAGTCCCTGAGTTCTGTTTCATTGTGCCCATACCTTGTGACCACCTATTCTTTACTGTCTCAATGGGGATGTCCAGCAAGTGAGAGCCACAAAGGCCCTGCGAGATTTCATCGCACATTGCAAAGCTTCTATCCCAGCAACACATTAGTCATCCGGGGAGCGATTGACTCAGGAGGTAGACTCAAAATCTAGTTTTTATTTTACTCTCAAGCAGAGATTAGGGAAAGATTGGTTCGGTTTACTTTTCATTGTGGATTTGTTGCATTTTTGCCACTCTGAGAGATATTCTCCCTGGATAAACATAGAGGGATTTTCCTATTCAATTCATCAACTGGGGAAAGGAAGAGAAAAAATCATTGACTTAAGATTGCAGCTGCCGAATGTAGACAAGAGAACTGTTGCACAAATACACAAGGATCTCGTTGCGTGTGAAAAATGGCCCGCGCGAATAGAAGGAAACATTTGCAGGACAACTCTCCCAACATAACTGCACACTGTGTTAACAGAGGGAGATGCTTGAATTTCTTAGATTTACAATATGTAAACTACAGAGAAGCCAACAATCACACACCGGCTGTTCCCCAGAGTGCTGCCATATCAGAAAAATATTTGGTTTGATCCGAGTTTCAGCTTTTCTTCAGCAAACTTAGTAATGAAGCTACAACACATTAGTCATAAATTCAGACCAGATATGAGTCTATTAAGTCTATCAAATACCCATTAAGTTGTTGTGTAGCGTTGGGTTATAGCGAGACGTATCAGCCTCCATGCAGAGCTCATTTCAGTTTGTTTATGTGTTTCTGGATTGGCTACAGGGGGCAAAATAAGCACAAACACAAATGGCTGTACAACACAGTTTGACAAATTCAGTTTGAAGAATTGCTTTGATCTTGTCATCTGATCCCAGTAAAGTCATATTTGGATGACACCACAGCAATTATAATGCACTTAACCTGTAAATATTATATATATAAATATAAAGGCACAAAGTTGAGTAAATGCAAAATAATTACATAGCTAGCAATGTAATAAGCCACACTCTGTGCACGTAAAGCATAGCAGGGAATTTATGTTCATTGCACAATAAAAATCACTATAAATAAAATGTAAAAGTACTAATTAAGTATTAATTGTTAGGTACAAGGATAATTTTTTCTTTGCATCTATCACAAGGTTTAGGTATGTAAATATGTCTGTGTGTGTGTGTTAAAGTTAATAATGCACTTAAATCTATCAAGCTCATGAATCCACATACATCTATTTGAAGTTACTGTCCTAAATAAACATATATGGCTGTAACAATTTCTGTGAGCCCAAAGATGTCTTTGGGATTATCTATAGGTGCTTCAATGCATTTTTGTTTTTTACATAAATGCTGTGCGGCGAAATTAACGGTGATAACTGTGAAAGGAAGTGTGATTAATAAACAACATGAGGCTAAAATTAAACCGCACACTCGAAGAAAAAGTAGATGTTCTTCAAAAGCTTCAAGGAATATCTACATTCATGTGCTGTTCATTATTCATTTGCAGTTCAAGAAAAAGCCAGAGAATTCATTTTATATTCTGCGGCTGCGATAAACCGTATTAATGGATTAGCTGTCGAGATACCATACTGTTTCTTAAGTTATTGCTGAAATATTCTTTCACATATTCTGTCAAACACCGGATTATATGACACAATAACTTGGACCTTGGTTAAAGTTTCCCATGATTGATATGCTTTGAAGAATATGATACCAGACCCCATACATGGATGTAATTAAACAAGGCCAAGTGATAGCAATAATGTATCATCCACTAGAGCTGAGGTCCCAGCTTCCTACAAACCAGTGTTACCAGAGACAAATGACTTACAGCAGTCACCACCATTGCTTTTAACTTTGCATGGTGCAGACACAAAGAGAGAATTCCTCCTAACAGTGGTGGCCTGGCCTAGACAAATGGACAGTCATAATCCCCCCCAACTGGTAGGGAATGTGGTTTATTAGAATATGATACAGTGGATGTGAATTTCTCTTTTTTAGCAGTTCTGATTTAGTTTCCAGCTGATTCATCACCACACACAAGTCATACGTGACAGCTTTTACTGTTTGGGGAGCAGCTTAGCCATCTTGGAGCTACTGCCTTCATAGTTGGGTAAGCTGTTTTTCACGGGGAGTCTGATATTTATTACAACTGCCTGCTTGAGACCCCCCTGTGAGAAGAAACCATAGTGTGTAGATATAAGTAGGGCACAGGATTCTGTGTAATTAAGTTGGTGGAAATGCACCGTGGCTGTAACGAAGGGAAAATGTGCATTTTTGAGCGTCCTAAATTAAGCCACTTATTCTGATATTTATTGGCAAACGCTGTTTGTCTATTCTGTTACAGGAAACTCTGTTTGGGCCATGCATACAGGAACTGCTGACACGGAAAGATTTAGCTATTATTGCATATCATTACATGAATAAAATATGCATATGATTACATGAAAAAGTTTGTTCAATGATTCTTCAATTTGGGTTTGTTGGGATAGAAGGAGGAGGGGGCGCACAGCAGGCTTTGTCAATACCTTGCAAAGTAATAGGTTGATGACCTGGGTTAATAATTAACACCAAAATTACAAAAAGCAGTTTGGTAATTTTTCAATAGAGAACTGCATAGCTTCATGGTTAACATAAGCTTTCAGACACTGAGAAAGAATAATAAGAACTACAATAATTGCACTTATAACTTCTTGCTTCTTTGTGCTCTCCATTGTCGTGCACGTTCTCCTGACTCTTGGGGCTTCAAAACACGTTTCCTTTTTATCTCATACGTTCTGGTCATTTTCTTGAAACAGTAAGGACCTGCGGTGGTAAGAAAATCATTTATGACTTCCTATGTCCTGGCCAGTCCTCCAGGGCTCCTGCACAGTGTCAGGGGAATGTAGATGAGCCCACCTCAGCAGACTCTTTTTTGCCATTTTTTTTTCCGATAGACCTGCAGATGGGTTCTTGTGCACTCAGACCCCCAGCGGGACCCTTTATCCTTGCTCTAAAAATGACCATCTGAGCTCCTCATCATGGACGGTTCAAGCGAGGCTGAGGCCTTTTTTCAACCCCTCATGTTTCTGTTGCCCAGAAACATTTCTGATTTACATGTACTGCTCAAAATTAAACATTATTCATCTGTTTTTTTAATGTGTCATCTTTGTCACTGAATCTGCGCTTGAAGTTTTGTGCAGGGAATTCACACACAAAAGATTTATGTTGTAATTACTTGAGCATAATTACAGAGGAATCAGTTAATCAGCATAAATTAACAAACCAAATAGTTTGAAACATGTACACGAGGAATACACATGCTATCCATTATTATGAAAAACATGAATCTAGGGTGCTCAAAAAATTGTTTGAAATAAAATCGACATTACTCTTGGGAGCAGAAAGTTTCCAAAACAGTCAGTCCAATTACAAGCAGGAAGATATTTTCTTCTTTGTGTTGTTTGTGTTGTTTAAAAAATCATTTGTAGCTGCACAACATGAGCAGATCTTTTACTTCAGAATATAGGAGCAAGGATTCTAACCAAACCTTTAATTTATTCAACTCATTAAACATTTATCTTTATAGTTTTTTTGTGTCCACATTAAAAACACAAAGTACAACATGCAAAGGTTCTGTCCTGAGCCCAATTCTTACTAAACGTGACTTACACTATTATACCATCATGTGTCAAACAATACTTTCTATTGAAAGTCATCCACCATGTACCTAATTCCTATTTTGTGGAAAGGCTGAAGCCTGTCCCTGGATGAAAGGAGAAAAGCACCTGCCAATCCATCACTGTGCTACCCTGCAGTAGACAGATCCACATTTGTGCCACAGGCAGTTTATTGTCTCCAGTTAACCTGAGCTGCATGTCTTTGGACTGTGGGGAGAAACTGGAGCACCTGGAGGAAATATGCACAGACATGGGGACAAATATGTGAACCTCTCTGCTATAAAGTGACAGTGGTACTAAACCCTGTGGCTTCCCCAGTGAAATCCAGGCTAATGCTGATATTTTACAGCAGCAGCTGCGCAGAGCGCACTGAGATTCTGTGCTTATGCACAAATTATGGGATTTGTTAATGCCTGCCTAAAAACAGGTGCAACCGTTAGATGGAAAAGGACGAGTAGGAGGCCACGTGTAAGGAAACATTCAGGGTGGAGCTCATTCATTAAAATCAAAAAACCCCAAAAGTGTCTTTCGGTTATATTTACTCTAACGGTGCATTGTGTTATTGATAAGAAGGGAAGAGGGGGGCTTTACATAATAAGGGAGGAATATTTTGTCTGATGCTATGTTCTAATACATCACAATATGCTAGGATTACAACTGAATTCATCTTGAAGTAGACTTTTTGTCCTTCTTTTGCAGATTATAGAATGATCTTGTGGAAGGGATTAAGGATATTTGTAGACTATGATTAAACCCTGAATTTTAGATGCTCAGAAGGAGGTTGGGCCCAAAGAGGCTCGTGTTGGGAGTCAGTGCATTTTATAGAGAGAGCTTCTGTGGCACTTTGTGAATTTTACATGCAAAACATATATATAACATATGGAAAAGTGACAACTACTTGTGGTAAATACAGGAAAGCACCCCGCCCCGCCAGAAATATTAGTTCACATGAATCAGTATTTGATCATTTTGATACTGGGTGTTAAACATTCCTTATTGAGGTTAAAGTTACTAAATACTAATCAAACATGAAAACTAAGCACAGAATATTAACGTTAATCTCTGTACCTACTCAGGAATTTTCCTTTAAGAATATTGAATGTGTAAGTCTGTTAGCTTTACAAATGTGGCTCAGCATAAGAATAGATTTCACTCAGCAGAAATTCTCTTTCTAAATCACATATTGTATGAATATGTTTCCTTTAGATTACAGTTAACAAGCTCTGTGTGTGGCTGAGGTTACTGCTTATGTGCTCTGACAAGGTACTGTTTGCAGTTTCTCCCAAAGGAGGCTGAGCACTCTGGATTACAAGCAAGGCTAGCGTTTAGCTGCCACCCCAGACAACATGACTCATAAGCTCTAAAGAGCTGCCACATATGTCTGCATCATAAGTCCATTTGTGATATGACAACATGACCTTTGGATTGAGGCCCATCTGTTCTGCTTCAAATGTTTAGGAGAATTGCTTTGTGTTTGCACCGACTCAAGTTTTAGAAAATGTACAAACAACCATCTTTAAAAAAAGAAAAGATCTAATCCTCAGTGGAAGCTTTAACAAGCAGTAAATCCAAGAACACTGTGGTGTACTACATGTTCATTTTTCATCACATTTCATTTTGCTCTGCCTTCTTGGATTAAATATTTGATCATTTTCAGTGTAGTTGTTTTTCACTGTATTTTTGTTCCAGAATAATTCTGAATTCAAAGGTCCTTGTTGTTCATTTTATATACATCTTGGTATTAATTTATGTAAAGCAATTTGCTCGTACATTTTTTAACATCTTGAAAGATCTGCTTCAGATGTGTACTTACATGGTCTGTCTGAGAACTACACCGCACGCTCCGATCATCTGTTGTATGTTGGATACTTTGCTGCTCTTGTTAATGAAGATAATTCTCTATAACATGTCCTCATTTTTTAGGGTTGTAAATAAATTTATGGCAAGAATCGTTCATCACAGATTCTGTGTCCACTTACTTCTGATTGAAAATTGGAGTCAACTTTATTACGTTCATCAGCTCATCTTCGCTCCATCAGGCTGCTGCTGCTAGGAAAGTATTAAGGTGATTAGGTTGCGTAAAAAGGCAAAGAAGAGCTCGAGCTTCCTCCAAAAACCTCTGAGAGGAACTACAGAGTTGGAAGATTGCAAATGATTTGACTTTACAAGTCACTTGGCGAGTTTTTTAAAAATGTTTTGTACATTCATAACATTGTATTTATAACAACTGTATTTCTCACCCACATATTCTGTTCCACTAGTTATTATTTTACTGTGACTTTAAAATTTGTTGTGTTGTTACATTTATGCAGGCCTGTCTGTGAATTATTTAGTAATCCTTCAAAGACTTTAAAGATTAACCGCATTCTAAATAATCTACAAAATAGCGACGATAAGACCCAAGAGTGTGATGCACTGGAGCAACTGGGCACCTGAGCAAGCTACAATTCAGACAGGACTTTCCTGTTAGTTTTCTGCCTGTGCGTGTGAACGTCCATCCAACTACACTCCTATACATACAATACATATCATAATTAGGTCTATGGTGACTGTGCTGTATTATATAGCTGGACTAGGAAATGAGCCTGCATGATCTTAAAAATGTTTTATGTTAATGACAAGACCAGAGTGTATCTGTAGTTTTTCATTAGCGCAGGCAAATCAGTAACCTGGTCGAACAAACATTATTGCATCACTTTATCTAAAATACCTTCAGAATAATAAGAACAATTTTAAAAAACTGCAGCAATAGTCACTATTATTATTATCTTCACTCACTATGCGTTTATACACGTCTCTCTTCCATCTCTGGCTCTCCTCCACACCGCGTCTTTGTCCTTTCTTCACCGCTCTCAGCAGATGGCCCCGCCCCTCCCTGAGCCTGGTTCTGCTAGACTCCTTCCTGTTAAAAGGGAGTTTTTGCTTCCCACTGTTGCCAAAGAATTTGCTCATAGGAGGTCTTAACGCCTCTACCTTAAAATATAAAGCGACTTGAGGTAACGATTGTTGTGATTTGGCAATATGTAAATAAAACAAATTAAACTAATTTGTTAATGATTCTATTTATTGAATCAGTGCAACCGCAAAGAAAACCAAGACACTTAAAAGAGAGGCATGGAACTGACAAATGCTAGGTGTTGTTAAAAATACGCAGCTGACAATAAAACAACTACAAATCCAAAGATTAAAATAAAAGAAGGTAGCATTGGTACTGTAAAAATATCTAAATGCATAGAGGCAAACAGAGAAATTGTAAAAAAAACCAAGACCTTCAAAGCTGTAGTGACACCACTGCAGCAGTGGAAAGATGTTTTTTACCATCTGCCACAATTAGTCACCCGCACAAATACACAAAATCTAAAAAAGGGCTACCTTAGCTGCACATAACACTCATAGCCTGCGTCCAGCATGAGGAATTCTTTTATGACATGTTGTATACAAAAGTAATTGGAAACATTACTGAAACAAATTTAATATTTAAATTACACCACACTCACAATCATAACACCAGAACACTGAGAGAGACCGTGCAGCCCTGTAGTGCTATTCATCAGTGAAAGGAGGTAAGAAGCTTTGTGTGTTTGGCATTTATGCCTAATATGCTACAGACTTAATTCAAGGTGGACATAACAAACTACACCTTCTTGCAGGTTGCATGGCTAGGTAACTAGTTACACATGGTTATGGTGTAATCAGTTATCGTGGGCTTTAACCTAGCAACAACCTCTGTGTGTCCACACATACACAGGCATTTTTTAAAGAGGGGGTTTTGCCAGCCCTGAGACTGGCGATGTGCCCAGGGTGTACCATGCCTCCTGCACTATGATAGCTGGAATAGGCTCCAGCTTAACTGCAACCCTGAATTGGTTGGATGGATGGATGGATGGATGGATGGATAGGCTTTTTTTTTACAGAGCCACATCCACATGAGCATCATTTTTGAAAAATATCTGCCCATACTGTCAAGAGTAAAGTAACAGGTGGTGATATAAGCCTAACCTTACTGAAATATTAGCCAATCAGAAAAGGGGGGAAATGTTCCCCCAGTAGCTGTAGAAAAGACCCAGTAGCTGTTTGTGTACATGTAATTGTGTAAAAATTCCAAATAGTAAGATTAACAGCAATAATATTTTGTTTATATCTGATATTGCAGAAAAATGCCGAATGCACACAATAATCAACAGCCTCATGTCAAAAAAGAATAAAGGAGAATAAAGGTACACAAAATCTTTGTTTTTCTTTTCCAAATGAAAAGGAAGGTCTTAATTCTGCAATGAGGTTTTCAGGAGCTCTTTTTTCAGTGACCTAAAATGTCATTTATGTGTAGAAAATGCATGAAAAAGCACATTTACATGTGGGCAGAATGTTTTTTAGCATATAATGTGCCCAACGTCACTGCATTAAGCTTGTGTGCAAAAACGGTTTCTATCTATCTGAATCATTTTTGCTTCATAAAAACTCTGGAGGACTTACTCGTCCATCTGGACAGTGACGTTAGGGTTTACCCTGCATTGATTAATAGATGTGTAGCTGATTAGTGTCTGCTAGACCTCACCTTTGCTAAGTGGAGTCACTGAACTGGACCTCTTTGTGCTGTGGGTAGGGTGACCAAGTCCAGACAAACTAAATGTGGGGCAATATTTCCATGGGACTAAGTGGGATTAATTAGCAATCACTTAGCAAGCATTATTCACTGCTAAGTGAATATTGTAGGAATTAAAAAGAAGCTGAAGTTTGTGCTAATGGTCTCATGTGATAGTCTTTATACATGTGTGCTCTTCCTTGAGCTATATCCGATCACTTATCTGTGTCACCATATTTTCTCCCGTGTGAAATTGAAAAATAAGCCCACCCTTTGTGGTAGTTATCATCATGTTCAACAAAATCTTGTGACTTATGGGATAAAAAAGCATTCACTTCACGTGTATTAAATAAAAGGCAAACTTCAGAAAAGTCTTTGTCTTGCAGAGCCAATCAAAATGTAGAGCACTGTCTCAGCATGCAGGACGGCGGGACGAGGGATAAAAATGTTGTGCAGTCCTGCATAAAGAAGGACATCTGGTTACACGTGTTGTTGACAAATAATTCAGCCTGCTGTGTGGTGCAGTCCCCAAAAACACTTTATTAATTATTAAATTAATTTGGTCAGCGTCTGTTTAAATCTGCTATAGAAATAAACTCACATGACTTGGATTACATCACACTGGCTATGCCCATCATCATACAGACTATACATTCAGCTGTGGACAGTGCTGGTGCTATCCTCCCATTAGCACGTCATTTTACACTAACTCCCTGAAAATGGAACTACCTTAAGATGCACGATCTGTGGCACAATCAACAATGTGTGCTTTTTTCAAATGAATGGAGCAATAATAAATGACACAAGAAGAATATTTTTTAAATAAAAGACAAGACTGTGGGACAAGTGTAAAATTGCTTTCACCCCTTCTGTGCCAACCAGCAGGCCAGGTCATCGCTGCAGTTCCATCATGAGAATATTTTGTGGAAATCAACTTTAAAATGAGAGTGGGAAGGTTACGTTTGTGTGAAGAGCAGAACGACTGACTAAAACGAATACTAATTATGGTACAAACAACTCATGCTGGAAAAAGTTTTTTTTCCTATAGATATATATATATAAATTTATATTTTTCTACAGTCCATCTTATGTTCCACATGCACTGTGGAAATCTGTGTGTTTTAACATCTGAAATAAAGACTGCATATATTAAAGCTTTGCATTTCACTCATCACTCATATCAATCAAAGGTGTGAAAAAGTTTAAATATACAACGCTGCAGACATGAGAAACTAGCTGTTGACATATCTCAGATAAATTAGACCCGTAAACAAACAGTTCCATGGGAAATCATCTGTTAACTTAATGCGTTTGGTAAGAATGTATTTGTGCAGTTAGTGTCAGAGGGCACTCTGCTGTTAAATCAATCGGTGACCATCATTATTCTTAACTGTTTAAGGAAAGCAGTTTGTTCTCTGCCAAATATGCCTGTATTCTTCATCTACTGCACGACTGCGGAAATAGTTTTGCAGTAAATGATCTCTCATTTACCTCCTCATTTCCTGATTTGATAGGACCCGTTTGAGCTTGACATTGCCATAAAGCCATAGTTAAAATTCTCATTTAGAGCAGTAACTGTCTTCCAATAGTATGAAAAACGTCTTAACAACATGAAGATCAGCAAACAAATCTCCAAGGAGCACATCCTGCCATATCACTGGCTGTCAGTAAGACCCATCACAGTTTACATATGTGTGTCATTTATCTGACTGAGGAAACGGATAAGAAAATAAGTCTTATGGGAACAAGTCCTTAGATAGTGTTAAGGAGCTGAAATAGTTTTGATTCCTCACTGGATAGTTTGTTTTCTGAAGAAATTTGACCCGAGCTCAGGGGTCAGCAGCTTGTCACAATTACCCTTTAGATCCTTTGGGTCCACACTGGGAAAAAAAACGGCATCTCCGAGACCTTTGACAGATCATAAGTGTCACAGGAAGCGAAGAATCAAGTTGGCAAAACCTTTATCAGCCCATCAGCACCACGACATGACACGGGAAGACAGCCAGGCATTCTTCTCACAGGAGATCGGTTTCTTGGCTCAGCCTGTGTTTGAGTGGGTCCTGCCACTTCACTGTTGCTGATAGTAACCCATTTGGCAGCCAGGCATGACTCAGCTGTCTGGTGGTGGGCTTAGGTGGATGGAGTAAGCAAATCCAGTCATTGTGAACTTCATTGCAGTCATTTTAGGAATGTTATGTGAGTGCCTCATTCACCGTATAGTTTCAAAGAGATAAAACCCATCTCTCACTTACATCCATTCTTTTCAAACAGGGATCAAAAGCTATGATTATTGGGAACGCTGCATACTCATAATATAAAAGGCTTCAGTGAAGGACAGTGCAACAGGGCTCTCTTGCTGTTGCAGGGAGCTGTCGCTGTCACTGTAGACAGTCTTTCATAAAACAAAACTGTCAGCCTAATCCCCCCCAGATTCCCCTCGTGTATTTGCTCAAATCCTGCGTGTAGATTTCTAAAAGTTGTAAATAAATGGATGCACTACAACATAAAGTGCAGAATATAGAAAGAAAAGTCGACTTTTTATTTTATTTATCTAGCAAGAGCAAAATGCAATGCATATACTGTACCAAATATAGCTAAAAGAATCTGTGCTCTGTAATGAGGCGCAGAGTTTTGAATTTTGATGGATAAAATTCCTACATATTAAATGCAACCAGAGTAAACATTTAAATAGAAGTACTGCTCTCTCAGATACCCGAGCATTACACCAAACCTGAATACACACCAGCAGTGTTTTCACGTATACAATGAAGAGCAGTTAATCAGATCATATTGATATCACATAAGTCAGCATATATCATCTCTCAATCTGACACAAAAAGGATGAGTTTTGCTACCATACTTGTAATTTCTGCCCAGATATGTGCCAGTTTGTGGCTAACAAGCCGACAAGATGTGAATAGCTTTCTAAAGTACAACTTGGTCATAGATAAAGCATATCATTCACTCTCTGACAGGATTATCAGTATGCGTAACATATCACTCGATTGTTGTTAATCAATTTAACCTCCTGAGACCCGAGCTCGTGTTTGGGATGCATTTGTAATTTCTCCTAGCTATTTAGGATTAGGTGGACCTGACAAGTATATAAAATAGACTTTCTCTTTGAACCCATTATAATAAAGTCAGCGTTACTTAATAAAGTGTGAAACAGTAGTAGAAACAGATGTAATGTTAATAATTGGATGTGATGTCTGCAGTTGTATCATGCAAATCGCATGCATCAAAGATCCATCCAGCAAATACTGTAAAGGTAACGAATGACTCAGATCATTCATATTTTATTTTTATAGATCTCAGTGAATGAAAGTGTATTCATCCGACAGCGTGGAAATTAGTTGTATGCTTTTAGTTTTGTCCTTTTGATCTTTCACAGTAAATGTTGCTAATTATACAAAATAAATAAAGTCTTCTTGTCAAAGTTTAGAATAACAGACGGGCTCAGGCCCAACTTTCCTTTAAATATACCTTTTCTTTATCCTGTCACCAAATCTAGATAAAACCAAATTTATGTTGTTTGGAAACCAAAAGAAAAACATCAAAGTAGAAATATGTGTTGACAATGTATATTTAGAAAGAGTAAATGAAATAAAATTTCTTGGGGTGATCATTGACCACAAGCTCTGTTGGAAGCCACACATTACTTATGTTCGGGGGAAAAGCAAAGCATATGTTGGATCAGAAAGCACTGCACATTTTATACTGTGCTTTACTACTGCCATATATGAGCTACTGTGTAGAGGTCTGGGGAAACACATACAAAAGTAACACACAAACAATAACTATAATACAGAAAAGGGCCATTAGATTAATAAATAATGTGGGGTACAGGGACCATACAAATAGACTCTTTGTCAAAATGCAAGCTATTAAATTCCAAGACTTGGTGAAGCTTAAAACAGCGCAAATAATGTATAAAGTAAGAAATAAATTGCTTCCCAAAGAAATCTGTAAATTGTTCATAGAAAGAGAAGGTGGGTACAACTTAAGAGGGAAATGGAATTTAAAAATACAACGTGCTAGAACAACTTTAAAAAGGATGTCTATCTCAATTGCAGGAGTTAAATTATGGAACAGTCTAACAGAAGAAATAAAAGAAAGTAAAAACATAAAACAGTTTAAAGTAAAATATAAGAACCTAATTTTAAATAAGTATAAGAATGAAGAAAATGGGGTTAACCCAGGACGGTGATGTTGCTGGTAATGGTGTTGTGGTTCTTTTTTGGTTTTTTTGTTTTGGTTTGTTTGTTTTTCCATAACTTGTGTATCTGCAAATATACACATTCTGTATTTTTCATATGAAAGAAACTATACTGTGTGGGGCTTGCTAATTTCTTGTTTTTGATTTATGTATGTTTTGTTTTGTTTTGCTTTACTTTTGTTTCATATGTTGTTTGTTTAATTTAAGACAAAAAAAAAATTAAATGAATGAGAGGTAAAACTTGAGGGGGTAGGGACAAATAAGTAAATACTTCTGCCTACTCCTTTTCAAACAAATAATGGAATGATATTTTGTAATGATTGTGAAGGCACATGTTGGAAATGTTTGAAATAAAAATGAACTGAACTGAACTGAACTGAAATAAATGGTCTCTTTTCTCTTATATTTATCTATTTATTCCTGCATTTGTTTTCAGGGAAACTGGAAAACTGAGCATGATCGTGCTCATGAAAGCAGACCTGCTGCTGTGTTTGCTGCATCTTCAGTGATATCTGTTACTTTTGAAACTCCGCTCGCTCTCCAGAGGTGATCCAGTCTGCACATGTGCTACTGTGCACTCATCTTGCCTTCAGTGTTGAGAGGCTGTTATTTGTGACATAATCAGATCTGCTATAAACAGATCAACTCCACAGACGGAGCAGCATGAATGACTTGTTTTTCCATTTACCAGGAATTAGCTGGAGAAAATAATGACACGGATAATAGAAAAATACAAAAGCTGTAAAACATACATGTGTATGTCCCACGATAAAAATAATGAAATGATCAAAATGTGTCAGATAGATTAAGGTGAGCATTAAGGTTCTGGTGAAGGCTGCATTTCACATGGATGCATTTTGAAGACAATAATGTCCTGAACTACTCGCTTGGTTTACACCCTCAATCTAGCAAAGTACATCTCATTTTAATTCCCACTTATTTTCAACCAGTGACCACTAATCAATAGACTTTTTTGAATTTTTCCTGGAAGTGGCAGCAGTTTCCTCTGAGGATGCAGTTGAGGCATTCAGAAAATCAGCACAGTGTTTGCTTAACAATTTGTGGGCAGCCCCTGTTTATAAGCAACGGTGTGAGTAAAGCAGTACTGTTTGCCACTATGATTAGTTTGGTTCTGTGTAGGCTGCAGATTGGAGGATTATTGGTCCAGGGAGCGATGTTTAGAAAGTCAATCACAGCCACACAATACATGCAAATGTCTGCATAGCAAATAAGCAACATAACACGAATGGTCAAATAAAGAACGGACATTGACTCGGATTGTGTGATCTTGCATGTGTCTCTGCTCCAGCTCTACTGCCATCCTCAATAAGCAGAGGTTTGGAGAGAGTCTGTACTGCAGGGGTAAACGTCATTCATTCATTCATTCATTCATTCATTCATTCATTCATTCGTTCATTCATTCATTCATTCATTCATTCATTCATCTTCACGTGATCAAACAATGGAACCAGCCCAAAAATGAGCTTTGCTGTCACCCTAAAATTTCACGTTTAAACACACATGTTGAGAATAAACATTTAGAATTTCATGAAACTTGTGATGCTTAAAGCTTGAGGTGTGTTTTTTCTGTATTTTCATGTATGTATGGATTTGTTTATTTTTTATTTATTTTTGCAGGCAAAGATTTTCCTTGCCTAGTGCGAAAACAATTAGTAAAAAGAAACAAGCGCATCATTGAGCAGTTATTCTAAGAGATACTTTTCATTAACTGGAAACACGAATGTAAAGTTGTTCATGTATTTCTTTGGATAAATCATAGCTAAATTAACTGACTTGAAAATGTCACAAATTATGATTTGTGCATTTAGCCCGAGGGTATTATGGAAATGTACGTTTTGTCGTGATTTATATCCATACATTAATATTTAGAGTTTATGCATTTTTATGTGAGAAGTGGGTGGTGAGGTTTGTGGTGGACATGCAGGCAGAGCAGCAAATAACTGAAAAAAGTGCAAAACAGGCAAATATCTGGGAGGGAAAAGTGTCAGTAAAAGCACCCTTCTTTTCTTAAATTTAACCAAATCACACCAAGAATTTTCTATCTGTGACTTATTTGCATTTAGTTGCAGTTAAAGAAAATCTAGCTAAACGTTGCAAAGTTTAATTAATATTAAAGAAGTCGTCTATTTTCCTTCATAAACAAATAGTAGTGGTCTAACGAAGCAGCGAGGAGGGGAATGTTTACCTATCTCAGCTTTAATTGAGGACAAAATCCATTAGTCCTTGTCCCGGCAGAACCAAGGTGCTATAATGTTCTGCTATTCTCATGACAAGTTTAGATCCAGGACCTCTAGATCTTAAACCAATATATGGCTTATTAATAGAATTTATGTGCCATATACCATCTTCTTGGATGGGGTGCCTAATTATCCCCCAAGCTGAATAATATTGGTGTGCTTTATTAATGTTCCACGGTATTGCCAGGGACAACCAATAAATACGGCACTGGGGATTCTGCCAAATGAAATGGGAATATTTCAGTCTTTTAATGAAGCACTGTCAATGCACACCACATATACCCTTATTTAAATATGCACATGATCCTTCAAAGACATATTATACAAAGGATGGGTAAGTGATGGTAGCTGACTTTCCTTTTACAACCGAAGAGCTGCTTTGAGCCACCTTGGGTCCCTCCTTATGAGAAAAACAACCTCACTGTATAAGCGAGATTCGGGGCATGCTTTTTATTATCATGATATTGTTCAGCAGGCGCACGTAATGAGCACCTTGGTGCCTAATCCCATCGGAACCGGCGGGAAAGGTTTACATTACAGACGTGAACTTTTACCGCCGTGGGTCAGGAGATCAAGGTACCGGGCTTGATTTCTCTCACCTTTCATTGGAACATAATGGAAACTCAAACATCATTATCAGTACATCGAGCCATAAAAGACAAATGTGTGTGTTACTGCTTACATTCTGTTTTCCTCAGTGTTTTATGTCCTCCCTAAGGAGATGTTGAGGCCTGTGGCAGATCGGCCATAAATCCCAAACTTAGTCTTTTTTTATCGCAGTGGGAGGTGGCTGTCTGGCTGAAGATTGACCATGTCTCAGGGCTGGATAGAGACCTATATGACAGGCCCCACTGAGGACTGAATGGACAGCAGTGTCTGATGAATGGCCTGCCTCTTTCTTAATCACAAAGCACTCACTACAAGTAAGACTTCAACAAAGGCAAGTGTGGTTGTACTGGGCAATTTCAGGGATCTCAGTGTGTCTTTGGTTACTTTTGTTTGGTTTATCTGTGTAAGACTTCTTTAATGAGTGGTGTTGCTTAGTCAATGGGCTTGTAATCCAGGCACTAGAGATCCTGAATTATCAAAGAAGCTAGTGGCACCAGGAACAGCCTTGCCTCTCGCAATCTATAACAACACTCGAGGAGGTCTTCGAGGAGAAGATGGGAGAAAGGGAAATTTAGCAGATGGAGGTACAAAAGAACCAAAAAAGACATTTTTATTATTATTAATCTCTTTATCGCTACAGATTATAGCAGGGTCCCTACTGTGGGTTTGTATGAGCCACTTAGTCACAGTCTATAGATCGCAGATCTAAGCAATGTATTGCTGTGGACACTGTTAGCAGCAACATTTATTTTATCTGTGTCAGTCAAGCGTACACTTAAAATATTTATCTTGCTGTCAGACTGGCTCTTTTCTAAAGGGAACTGAAGCCATTATATTGCCCTCTTCAAAGCCACCAGACGCCTTTGGTGTTTTAACACGTTCTAAGCTAACCCTTTAAACACCAAAGTTACACAATAACACAAACAAACTAACCATTTGAGGCAGCGGCAGACCAGCAGCTCCCTTGTTCTGTGAAGTAAAATGACTGTTTTCATCAAAGGAGCAGCAGTTTTCAGGAGCGCATAGATGTGTACGCTCCCTATTGGAAAGTGAGGTAAAGTACTTGTATGCAAGTAATACTGCAAACTCGTAGGTGGAAATGGTTAAAATATGTTTTCCTGCAAAGCAGTAATTGCTCAGCCTCTGTGCCAGTATCCTCTGTAGTTTGAACCGACCCCACAAACCAGTAAAAGCAAAAACCTAAAAATCTAAACCTGAAAGAACTAAAAGGATGCTCTTCAAACCTTTTCTGTAAGCTCGTTTTGTGTTAGACAATAATAAACATGTCACTAATAAAACCAGCAGCCTCTTTATGTCTGTCTACGTTTCCTTCATCTGTCTCATCAGCATCATCTGATCTACTTCAGACTTGGTGGGTATATTGCTGGGGACCTGAGTGTCAGTGTCAAGTTTGAACTCGCTCTGATCAGAAGTGCTCCCATTTTTGAGGTCCTCTCCCAGTTGCTAAGCAATCAGTGGGCGGAGCCTGTCACTCCTTTTGCTCAGCATAATCATCAGCGTCATCGTCATCTTAGGACGAATGTGGGATGTCACGTGATGGTGTTCAGATAGGACCGTAGGCTCTCGTGTTTGATTTGTGACCTCACAGCTGTCAGCGATTCAGATGGCTCATCTACCTTTGATGATGCAAACGTGCTTTTGACAGCTGCACTAATTTAAAAGGAATAAAAATTGTGTTTTCAAGAATTGGATTTGATGTAAAAATCCTTACGTTGTTATACGCTCCATTTAACAAAATGCAAAATGTAATCCTTAATAGGAATAAAACAGCCTTGTGTCAGGGGAAAAAGATGACCCTAAATACATCTTTCAGTGGCTGCACGCTGGTGAGTAGAAAGAAGCAAAATTGCCCTTCAAAGGCCGTTATTATTTGAGCAAGTTATTGCAATGCACGGTGCACAGTGAGCACAGAGCATGGGTTGCATTTGCTCTACACTCCACTGCAAAATGAGACTAGTCAAGCCCTAATGTAACCAGCAAAAGCTGGATAAAAATCTATACAAACTCAATTATGAATCAATTTGAGTTTGTGTCAGACAGTCTGGTGCCAACAGAGTGGATTTTTTATTAACTTATGGTCTGGGAAGAATGAAACACTTTTCATTTGTGTACTTCAGTATGTTGCTTCATGATTCAGAGGAAGGGTGTTCACACTTTGTCTTGGAGGGATCTGTGATGGGGTACCAGCGTGAGAGGCTCAGCATCTTGTGGCTCAATTGTCGAATTGAAATATTTATTTTAAGCGTGTTACTTTCCTGCTTTTTACGGCACGCTCGCATCACAAAGACGTGAGAGGAGAGTAAACCTCTCTTTTTGCAAAGCAGAAGGTAGCTCAACAGTTGATTGAGTAATTACGATTAAATCCCTCCCACATTGATTCCTATTACCACATTGCTGTGGTACATTTGAGTTCAGATGGATTTTTACCCTGCACCCCACTGTCCTGCTCTAGCATTTCAAACTAGGTCACAAGCTTGAATATTCATGATCCTCTATGACAACTCCCCACTATTCCATGTCAAGACCTATGTTAATTCGCAGATTTGCACATTTGAACCTACTTGAAACTCTGTAACTACGCTACCTCGAATTTTGAGCACTCTTAGAGCCAGTTTGACAACTGTAGCCTTTCAGAACAGAAAATATTGTTCTGTGCAAGACTTATTGAATAACATCCAGGTTTGGTGTAGATTTAAGCAAGTTATTTATTTGCTTTTACTGGACATATGGCTGCCATTTTGGAAGTGGCTCACTCTACAGCTGTGGTAGGCTGAGTTGTTATTGATTTGAACGAGATAGCCAGGTGGCCAATGAGATTTGCAGAGAAAGCTGTCACATTGCACGCAGATAGAGTTGGCTCCATTTCTCGTGTGTCAGTGGAGAAATGACAGACGATACTTGAATATTCTGAAATATAATGGTCAGCAGCTCCTCAGCACTGCAATCTATTACAGTGTTATCGTTAGCCAAATGCCAGCTCACTTATATTGTAATGCGTGTGTGTGTGTGTGTGTGTGTGTGCACATGGAGGGGCCATGGCATTCTCACATTCACAAAAACACACATAGGTCCCATTGGTTCCATTAAAAGTTGCCCTACAGTAGTTTGTCCTTTTCGGTCCCTAACTCACACACCTGCCACTTGCCAGGAATACCTGGCCTGTCCCTTAAGGTCAATAAAGCACTAAAGAACTGCCCAACAGAAATGACAGCATTTTCCCCTGACATTTATACCCAGTGTGTGATGACCTCTCATTAGTAAGAAAGTGGGTCATATAGGATCTAGGTAGTTATCAATTCTTGACTGAGAAACGGAAGCTGTGTATGCTTCATCTTGGGAAATAAAACAACCCTCTTGGTAGTCATTTACTACTTTCCTGCCAAGAGCAGCATCATTAATTGGAAATGGAGTGGAATGCTTGGCATGGTCCTTTTCTAACAAGTTGACTGAGAATTGAAGCTTTCGCAGCCAAACTGTGGGTGCGTTCAGCACACAACCAGTAGGGAGGAAAGCAAATGTGATGGGAGTGTGCCATGTAGATAAAAAAATGGGGAACATTTTATATAGGAAAGGTGTTTTAATTCTACCTACGGTAGCTGACTCGTGTTGTTTTTTTCCTTTCTGATCTTTTCCTTTGTCATAGCCGTTTTTCTGCTTCTCTTTTTCCCAGTCGTTCAAAATTACAACTGCCCTGTTGATGTATCTTGAAGATGATTATCCTCTGAGATTGGGCTTCTGTAGCTGAACACACCCAGGGGAGCCTCATCACCCCCGCTGTAATAGACAAGAACAAAAGGAGTGAAGAGGGAAGGAGAGGAGAGAGGCAAGAATTCCACTGAGCTACAACAAAGAAAACAGTCAAATCTTTACCACCACCACCCCCACCCCACCCATCCCAGCACACCATCTACATCAGCCATTTAACCTGCTTGGTGTGAAGATAGCTCGATCCTCATCTTACCCGGGGAGAGAGAAATTCTGAGGCATATTGATCATAGTCTCCTTACAGCTGTCATTAATTCAGACAACTCGGAGCTTAATGAGAAGTTTTATTTCTACCTCTCAGTTGCTTTGTTACTCGCTGGCGTTAGATGTCCTTCCCCCACCCCAAGCCACCCGCCCACCTACCCCCACTTAGTGTGACATAGATGCTGCCCCTCCCCATCTCCCACACAACCACCACTACCAAATCCAACATTTAAAGATTTATCTCTTAAATGAGAACCTTTGGTAAACAGGCTAATCTGTTTGGCAGCACTCACGGTCATGGCTGAATAAAACATTTGACAACACTAAGCTCCTGAATCTTCCTATCTCTCCCTGGCAAAAGGCCTCTCTCTGCCTCCCTTCAGGGTTCCTTCATTGTTAATCCTACCGATCGCATTCTTCTAGCTTTTTGCTGTGCTGCAGGGGTGTGGCTGGACTTTTGTCTCGTCTGACAGAGAGTTCATTATGTGATTGGCGAGGAGCTAATGCAATAACGCTCATCACGTGCCGCTACCGGGGCCAAGTCCAGCCATTCATGCAGCACTCTGTTCCTCTTCCTCTCCTACTCTTTCACTGTCTAGTGAAGGCAGCCTGCCACCTCTCCTGTGGTGACAGGTTCCCTCTGAGGTATTTAACCACTTGTCTTGCAAAACCCCTTTTAATTGAAATTACCTACTGGCTGATAAGCTTCTTGAGTCTTATCAGGGAGGAGATATAGCGGTTAGGGTCTTTCATGCTGGAAGGTTTTGCTGAACCTTGCTCCCCTTCTCATTGTATTCCTCTCTCTTCAGCTCTCACCTCTGGTCTGCCTCTTTCTTCTTTTTTTTGCTGAATTGATGTTGATGTTTGTTTTTGTTTATTTCCGCATGTCGGTCACTGTGTTTGCTGGTTTTTATTCCAATTTCCAATTTTCCTCTTTTTTTCAGGTTTGAAAGTTGCACAGTCAAACACATTGCCCTGTCGTGTTACAGCGCTCCACAAGTGTTTTTTGCTTTTAACTGAAATGCACAGACTAGTTAACAAAGCCGGCGCTGTTTGGACCAGCGTCACTTTCTTGGTTTGCTTTCAGACGTGATAGATTTTCAATGCACAGACTCCTAATTTATCACTCAACTGGTTCAGGCACATTACCTCAAATGCAGAAGTACCATAATTAGGTCAGCAACAACTGTTATTTAAATTCTGTCACAATCAAAGCTTGACAGCTTCCCTCCCATAGGCACTGCTTACACACATCAGCACAGAGAGACATCTTTGTGAGGCAGCAGAATAAGCAGCGGCTGAATATTTCTTTTCTTTTTTTAAGTGACAGGGGGAATTTGGTGATGACATCATTTTGTGTTAAACAACTCATCCGTTTTTTCAGACCGTTCTGCCTGGCTAACACCATCTCTAAAGAATGATCTTCTTGGATTGGGTACCTTGAAGCATGCAGATTCTTTTGTGTAACACTGAAAGAAGAATGATGTTATCAAGTCAGAGACTTCTACAGTGCATTGGTTTGCCAATAGAAATGCACATTAGCTTGGTTCAATATCGCCTCTTTCCAGTTGCAGCACAGCACACTGCATTTTTGAATGGGCTCCAACTCAGCAGGTTAAATTCAATATGAAATGCAATGAGCATAAAGCTAGGCAAACAACCACAAACCTATTCTTATTTTTCCAAAGGTGACATGAATGCATGCACAGTAGGAAGAGCTTATGAGTATGCACAGCTCAAAAGATTGCTTGTATGTTTAACAAAGCACATTGCATCTACCTGAAAGCATACAGTCAGGGATTTTTTTGTTTGATATTCAAATATTTCTCTTGTGAGGTAGTAAATAAACTTCAGCCTCTGCCCTACTGAATATAATTTGAAGGCTATGGCCTGCCGAATATAATTTGATGAGCACTTACTATGCTGAAACCCACATCACTCTTCAGGCCATGACACAAATGAGTAATTCAGTGGTCATTTATAATGAAGAGGCTGTTTTTAACACAACTCTTCGTATAAGCAAATCAATGTGACACCAGTGTTACATCTGAATTATTCATAGGCGGTTATTAGGCCCTTTCATTTACATGTCCTAATTGGAACGACTGCTTCGTACATGCCCATATAATAATAGTTATGCTTAAGCTGTCAAGTGCATATAATGGCCAACAGAGCTCTCGCATGTTGTGTTTTTATATGTATGTGCTTAACGATATGATTAGCGGAGAGCGTTTGAGTCACATTAGCACGTGCCAAGTATCAGCAATAAATGAGTTTTTTTCCAGTTTTTGTTTCTTTCACAACATTTCACATGGATTGAATTCAGTGTGTGTTAAGTAAGCAGTAGATGAAGTTCAAGTGAGAAAATGCTTTAAAAAATTACAATGTAGCAAAACAGTAAAACATGTATTTTAACAAGCTTTTACATTCTATGTGAAAGAAAAAGACAACAAATGAGAACGGTTAAACTTTTTTTCCTCCAGCCAAAGATTGATTAAATGTTTTCATGGTTATGTTTCAGTACTCAGCACTTGGTTAAGGATTGGAAAAATCTGTGACCCTGATTAAATATGAAAAATAATAATAGCAGCTTCAAGTACAGTGCAAAACGTGCACTTTATTACCATTTTAAAAAAAGAAAAACATCATCAACATAATCCAGACATAGATCAAAGTGCATTTGTCACCTTACAGCAACCAAATCCTTCAGGATGTGACTCATCGGCATTAAAGTCTTCCTCTTTTCTTCTTGTCTATGTGACATATTTCATAGTTTGTCTTCCACAAATGACTTTTTGGCATTAAGCTTAACAAAGTCAGGTGAGTATAGACTCAGAAGGTCAGTTTATTGATGAGGGTGGGAATTTCTACAAATCTTGGTGTATTTTAGGGCATAGCGTGTTAGGTTTGAGGTAAGATGATTATTTGTACTAAAATCTGAGCTGTGATCAAAAAGGTTCAGAAACTCAAAAAGACAATTTCCTGTTTTGAAGTTTTTCCTTCAAGGTTGTTTTTCGGTGTCCGTGGCTGCTATTTTTAAATTGTTCATTGGAAGTCCCTTTCTTTCACTAGCTGAAACTGACATTGCAAATTCCACAACATGAAAAAAGTACTGGGCCATCTACACATTGCACCTAGAGGAGCTGCTCAACCGTGGAGACCCATGCCATAAAGTTTACAGTGCACGGTTTTTGTGCTGATGCTAACGCCAGAGGAGGTTTGTAGATCTGCGGTTATTGATTCAGCAGAGTGTTGGCGACTGTTCGCCTCGGCACTCGGGGACCCTGCTCTGCAACATTACGTGCTCTGCCACTTCCTGGGTGAGACACTGTGGTTCCTAAATGCTTCCGCTTTCCAATAATACAACTTACAGTTGATTGTGGAATATCTAGAAAAAAAAAACTTCACAAACGGATTTGTTGAAATCCGATTCACTGACAGCGACTCATTCTTTTACAAATGCTTGTAAAGGCAGACTGTACGGCTAGGTGCTTTATACCTCTGAGGCAATAGCAGTGAAAGACTTGAATTCAAAAAGTAAGAGGTGTGTCTCAATGCTTTTATCCATCTAGTGTACAGTAGCTTAGGCTATAAAGGTTGTGGTGTGTGGTACACTTCCTGTTAGATCCTTGTTCCTACATAAAAAATATCCACATGAACAAAGGTCCATCAACTATAATATACAGGGGACCCAGTAGCTTTGTCCTTTGAGTGCATGAAAAGATGCCCTGAGAGAAATCTGGCAAATTCGAGATAGACCAGTTCTGCTAACTTTTTTTTATCACTGTGGATCTCGTATTAAGTGTGTCTCAGTAAACCCTGAAGGCAAACTTCTCCCAAACTACCTCTGGTGAAAAAACCCAAAAGTAAATACATCTGCTGGTTCAAAGTAACTACTATTATTCCATTTTCATGAGAAAATATTGGAGGTTTTATTCCACTACATTAATCTGAACTTCAAATATAACTAATATTCCTCAGGATCAAAGAGGTCAAACTGCTAAACATTTCTCACAAAAAGCAAACATTAAAAAACTCAGGCACAGATTTGTACACAAGAACTTGGTTTTTCTTTCCTCCCGCCCCATCAATCCCTTCATGACTCAGATGACAGACATCTCTCATGACCTCTTGAGGAGGGAACGACCCCTACGTGAGAAACCACTGATCCCAACTATACAGTTGGATTGCTGAAGCCTCACTACAGTGAGGTACATACAAATTGATGCATCTGTAAATATCTCATATGGAAATATCACCAAATTTTTCCATATGGGGGAAAAAAGACACAGACGCCATTTTTCAGTGTCTGTGTTGCTTTTGAACCTTTGCAAACATTTGCTAATGATTTCCTTTTACTTTTCCTTTGTTATTGCTCCTCCAGTAAAGGGCTGGAGTCCTTTATCCACGACTAAATATAACCCAGCATAGCTGTGTAATGGAGGAAGTGTAACCAACAAGCTAAATGGAAGCCTTGGGTAGTCATATTTGAAATTTATTCAGGAATGTTTCAAGGAAAATAATATAGCTCGGGAGTTCAGGTGGTAAAGTAAGCAGACTAAAAAGCTTAGTAAACACAGGGAAAAGAAGGAATGTCCTGCAGATGGAGGAAGGGTGGAAAAAGGCCAGCACTCTGGACAGGCGTGACCTGAGACACACCATGTGGAGGTAGAAAGGCCCACTGGAGCCACCTGAGCCTTGACGCTGTCTGAAACAGGAGTGCTTCGTTGACAAACCATCACTTGGAAACCCTGACAGGGCTTTCAGCAGACCTTACTGGCTCTTCTCCCCTCACCAACTGCTTGACACACAGCCCCCAAACCCTACCCTCCAGTGCATGTCAGCACTGTTATTAGAGTAATTGCCGATTACACACACAATTTTCTCACCTATGTCTGCCAGACTCATGTCAATCGACAAATAGGTTTTCTTAAATTTGTAACAATTGTGAGGAATCTTGACTTTCTGCTTCTCTAACAGAGTATGTCTTTGTCAAGACATGTGGATTTTCTTCTCTCTTTTTTTGGATTGAAGATGTTGTGATTAAAGCAGTCGAATGTATAATATTTATAATATTTGCACCCTTCCTTGTCTTATAGAGGAAAGGATTACATGAGTCATGGCTGGCCGGACGTCACAGGCGCAGGGTGGAAACTTCAATGCTTTTGTTTTGAGGCCTGACGATGGATAAGTGGACAATGTGTTACAGACAGGTAGCTGTGAAAAATTGCACTTGTTATGCCTGTAGACAGTCTGCTATCTGTGGAATTCAAAGTACTGAAATTCCTTTAAAGTAGTTTGACAGTCGGTCCTCAGTGGAAGTAACAAAAGCATGTATTGGGTTCATTCTTTATTTTTCCTGTTTGAAGCGTTAATATTTTAACTGTCAGGGAATTAGCACAATAACACCTGGTTACGGTTTTATTTCTATGTTAAGTTGAATGCTTTCTACCTGAAACATTTTTAAAACGTGTACAGCCAAGCTTTCATTGAGTTTTACAGTTTGTTTATTGGGAAAAAAGTCAGAACTGAAGATTTCCTGCCCAATGAAATTAAAATAATGGAGTCATTTTGATTTGCAGGACTCTGCAGAGACCCTTATGTTAAATAAGAAAGGATGTATTTTGTGCACGTTGCTGATGAACACAAACCAAATCCACAGGTGGCTAAAAACTTTCTTTACTCAAGTCAAAGTACAAATACCAGGGTAGAAAAATGCTCCAGTAAAAGTTGAAGTGCTGAAGCAACGTTTTTACTCAAGTAAAACTGAAAAATTACAAAGATAATTGAACCTTTTGCTTTATTAATATAATAATAAAATGATATTAACAGAAATACTATTCAAATCTAAATTCTAATTCTAATGAATGTGCTCAATTTGAATCTAACCTAAATCTGACCGTGAGCACCACGGTCACTGTGCACCGGACCAACACAGCGCTTTACTGGGAATTCTCCACATTAGTGCAAACTAACCTGCTTATACTGGACAAAACTACCCAGTGTTTTCATGCAACATTTGAATAATACAAAATTAATCTAAGTTCATCATGAGTGCAAAGAAATGTTATGAAATGTTGTTTTCCGTATTATTTTTTTGCTTCTTATTAAATTTTCTGTTACTTTTCTTTTTTTTGTTTCTTCATTGCAGGATGTAGGAAAACACCACCATAGGATGCAGAGGGGTCGTCATGAAATACAGAAAATAAAGAATACACACAAACACATGCTAGTGTGTTTGTGTAGAACAAAGACACAAAGTTCACAACATCAAACACGTTCCTAACATACATAATCAGACACTTAAATGACCATCACCCTGCTGAATATAGATAATCGAAATAAGCTAACAAAGGTTAAGTGATTAAAGTCAGAGCCAACCACAAGCCAGCAGCCTCAGTCTGAATCTTGGAGTGAGCAGTGAGAGGATGAAAGTTTTGGAGACGACTGAAAGAAAAGGGTCAACGTCCTGTTAATATACACCGTTCCAAAAAATAGTAACGTCAAAGTATCTTACTGTATATTTTACAGTTTTGTACTGTCTTTCTAGAATATCATTAAATTTACATAAGTAGACTGTGATGTTACATGTCAAAGGTAAAATAACATAACATCACTGTAAATATAGTAAAACACAATTTACTTGTTTTTTAAATATATTTTTTTGTACATATGCATATTTAGATTGTAAAAATATATTCAGAAATGTATCATAATTTCACAAATATTTGTCTGTTATGTGAGAGAATGATCTGTTAAATTCAAATGTAATACTGTGGAAAAATATATAAAATGATCAAAAATTAATGAGAATAATCAATAATTAAAGTATTTGAGTATTTGAATTATAATTTTGCTGAAAATTTCATGTCATCTAGGTCTGATTCAATAATTCAGAGGTAACAAGTGAAAATATAATTAATAGGAATAAAAACTGAAAAAAACATATAAAACATTGCATGGCCACGCTGTGCTAATTATATATTTTAAAAAATAAATGTAGAGGCAGGACTTGCAATTAATATAAATCTCAAAGTATTCACAACAAAGAAATAGGCCTCTGCACCTGGGGTGAGGGTGTGGCCAAGAAAACAATGTGACATGCCATTGGATGTTGGGACACATAATAACATGATGCTAAGCATCGGCCAATGAATGTGAACTAACAACCACAAGGTCGGGGTATGGCTGCACTGTAGGAAAGAATCCTAATATAAAAGTATTTTTCTGCATTTCACAGTTTTGTTCTGTTCTTCTAGAACATCATTAAAGTTACGTAAATAGACTGATTTCACATTTCAAATGTAAATTAACGTTAAATCACTGTAATTTAATAAAACATGATTTTCATGATTATTAAATGCTGTTGAATTCAAATGTAATGCTATGGAAAAGTATATAACATGAGTCCTATAAGCTTGTGTTACATCACATAAGTATTATTATCATTGCTATTTAGAGCGATCGTGGCTCAAGAGTTGGCAGTTCGCCTTGTGATCAGAAGGTTGCCGGTTCGAGCCCCGGCTCGGACGCCCTCGGTATTGTGTCCGTGGTCAAGACTCTTCGCCTACTGGTGATGGCCAGAGGGGCCGATGGTGCGATATGGCAGCCTAGCCTCTGTCAGTCTGTCCCAGGGCATGCAATCCATTATTATTTAAACCAACTGTTAACTGTATATTTCTGTACATTTACGTATTATGATTCATATTGCCTCATTCATTGACCTTGTTTATAGGTAATTTCATTGTTTGATCACATTAACATGTTCCTAATTTAATGTCTAAAAGCACTTGGAAAAGGCAGAATCCCATGTAAAATAAGCCAACAAACTCTATTTTCATTACTGAAAATAACTGTATTTTCATGAGAAAGTTATTTTCTGTTATTTTACGGTAGTATTTTGGCGCCCCAGCTGCCGGAATATTAGTTTTTTTAGGATTTGTTTTTTTTTAACAGTGTACTGGAAAATTATGTAATGTGTAATGTGTCAGGTAAAGTTGTGTGTACAGCAATTTATTTTTATTTAATCCACTACTAGTAATACTAGTCTCCAGTCTAGTGCACTCTAGTGTTACTCTCCACTAGCAGACCAATTTTTTTTGTTTTGTTTTTTGAGTGAGAAAAGTAGCACCTGATGTTTGGGAGATAGTTTTTAAAAAATGTCCATTATTCTGAAAATCCATTTAGACTGAAGAAACACTGATGTTTGGATATGATGTCAGTCATATACAATATAATGGTGCAGTCTTTATACTGCTAATACAACTCATTTGCAAGCTGTACAGCATGCTAATGCTCAGCTCATCAAGAACCCAGAGTGACATGAAACCTGAGTTAACGCTGACCTCAGCCCAGCAGCCAGAACCTGAACTTCAACAGATCACAAACTGATGAGCTGTCGGCTGCAGCCTCCATCTCTACCTGTTCATGTTTCTACGGTAGAATCACCATGGCGATCGGTTTAAAGTCTCTTAGTGCTAGTTTTGTGCCTTCAGCTTTGTGTTCATGCCCAACTACTAAAGATAGAAATACCATATATGTGTCCTCATCAGGATAGGGATTTGTGTTGGTGCGTGGGGCTGTAGCCTACAGGTTTACATTATTAACTGCTAATTATAAGACAATTTGCTTTGTGTCACGACAGTAATGTAACGAGTAGTGCAACTAATTACTTTCTCCTGGGAGTAATGAAGTAATGTACTGGATTACTTTTAAGTGTGTAGCATGTATAATAAGTACCTTAGCACAAACATTTGACCATACAGCATGGGATTCATTTGCACAAAGCCAAAGTGGAGCCAGTCAGAATCTGTAAGAGAATCAATAGGGAATCAATCGATAAGTGATATTGATTAACAGAATCGTGTATGTAATATTTTTTTAGATTTGTCTTGTATCATTTTTGGTACAGGGTGGTAAATCAAAGATCCACGAAGCTTGGCCAACTTGATGTAAAACTGCTGCACCTATGGAGTTAATGCAGAGGCTCCTTAGACTCCTCAGTCTATCAGTTTGATTAGCTCATCGAAGGGCAAGCATAATCAAACTGATGAATATTTCAGTTCTTATTTGGGGATTTAAATCAGCTCCTTTTTAAAAATGCATGATTTCACAAAAGTTCCACGATAACAATGTTAACAGATTCAAAGAAATGTTCACCTTTGCAATTAAACCCGAGAAATGTTAAAGGGAAGGCATGCTGTTCTGGTCTTTGATATTCAGACTGCGTTTCCACTTCCTTATAATATTGATTTCGGGTAATCACACTGAATTTTCTTCAAATGTTCTATTTATGGCTTTTTGTGAACCCCATTTGAGGCTAGATTGCTCATACTTTTGCTCTCGGGTGTGCGGTGAGGGCAAAAACCAAAAGAAGCGATGAGCGGAGAGGAACAAACGTGTTGTTTGAGGTGAGCGGGCTTCCATCAGCGCGAGGTGATGAGTTTATGCATCCTCACTCCCCACAGACCCTGAGGCCATGACCTCACATCCATCCCCTTACGCTCGCATTCATTTCACTTTCATAAGCACCAATAATGACTTTGCTCCAATGAAAGGGAAAGAGCGGAGGCTGAAACACTTGTTGGGAAGAAGTGGAATCTTCTTCCTGAAATGGCAATTGGTTGTGCTCTTAGAGACTACGGCAAGCAGATATATAGCTATTACCAAGGTCACATAGGAGAAGAACAACAATAATTTTCAGCCTCTTGTGAAGAAACGCTGCTTTATGCAGCTGGCACTCAAACAGACTGACACACGCCTAAACATATACATGCATGCATAGCGACTAATCGCTCGTGCTCGCACAGTGGCGGATGGACCGATGGCTTGGCGCATTGTAATATGCTCGGGAGTCTGTACAGGGATTAGCAGCTCATTTCAGTGGCTGCACAGTTGGCCCTGACAGTCCCCCAGAGGAGGGAAACAGCTGTGTGGGGAGTGCGTGTGTGTGAGTGTGCATGTGTGCCTTTGTGTCTATGTACGAGGGTTGGATTGGCAGGGGGTTGAGAGGGGGGGATCAGTCTAGAGAGTGGGTAGAAGGGGGCGTGCGCTTATCTGACACCAAGGGGCAAATTTGAGATGGTCCAATACCAGCTTAACCAATACACACCAGTGCACCTAACTGAAACGGCAGCTGACTGAAATGGCTCTCGCCTCTCAGGAGAGGTCTTATCACATTGCTCCTCACTTTAAACAAACTACAAGTTTGAGGGGATTTAGAAAGGCTTCAGCATGGGAATATGAGGAAGCACGGAGGCATGTGGTGGAGAACATTTGCGATTACTTAAAAAAAACAAAAAGAGCGATCCAGTTTTGTTTTAAAGTAAGTTAGAAAAGAAAGAGCACACACAATGGTCTCGCTCTCTGTCTCTTTTTTTAAATAACATAGTCAGACGCACAAGGCCCCTTAATTTGTTTTGACAATTACATGTGAAACCCCTGAGTTTAATTATTTTTTCACAGGACTAACCGCTCTGCTGGCTTCTGGTGATTGGATCCAGGTCGAACTCGGGAAAATATGACACAGATCTTGAGTGAAGAGAGGTCATGTGAAGACATGCAGTGGGGATCTCACACGCCAGATCTCACCTGGGAAGAAGCTGAGGGTATCCGCTAAACACAAATAAATATTTAAGTGGGAGTTAGCTCCTCTGTCATCTGGAGACTCGGTTTCTTTACTCATGCTTCTGAGGTGACAAGGTGTGAATTCTTTGATTTGGTGACCTGAACCTGAGCCTCTCTGGCTCTTCCAGCACCCACTCTCTCTGTTTATGTAGCCTCTTTTTCACGCTTTGCTTTCCACATCCTTTCAACCGTACGTGAGAGGCTAGAATAAAACAGAAGTTTACACTTAAACTTGCCAGCGTGTTTTTAACTGTCATTGTTGCCAGTAGTATAAACGCTGTGTTGAAGTAACTTTGTTGTTACAGGTTAAGATTTCATGACTGCTGGTGGGCTCGCTTCCGGAATCCTAAAACATCAGCTGTCAGCTCCAAAACAAACACTGCCGACTCCAACGAAAGGGAAAAGGAAACAGAACAAATCAAGAGTTCTCTACTCCAAGAAAACGCTAGCAGATTAATACACTATGACATGAGTCGAGGACTCATTTCTCTGGTTGTTTCCCAGGCACTCCCAGTGCTTCAGAGTGGAGAACTTAAAAAAGAAAAAGATCTTGGCCAACCGATGTCACAGCTAGTAATTTTTCAGACAAAGGAACTTTTAACCGTGTTGTATCCATTCTATTATATCGAGCGCCGTGAACTGTTGTGGCATTTACATGAGAAATGGGACTGGTGGTGAGCTTAGGCTCCATCTCACAGTTAGCCATCTTTCTAATCCAATCTACTGCAATGGTGCTGGCACCTCACTACTAGGGCTGCAGCAGCAGGGGACTGCTTTGTTAGGAGAGGAAGGGTGTTATAGTTTTGAGACCCCCAAACCTTAGAGAGGTCACTGGCTTTGCTTTTCTGGCTTCCTCTTACTGTGGCAACATGCAGCATCAGATGAACTGTCCCTGTGTATTCAAAGGCAACTCTTACTTTGAGCCAGATGAGATATCTGCACGGAGAATGGGACAAATAAATAAAATATTTCATTTTGTTTGAGCAGGCTTTCCTCCATTGATGGTCGTCGTGTTATTTTGGTGTCTGTGAACAAGGACACACAAGTGGAAGCCTATTCAAATAAGACCTTCCTATGTCCTCACACTTGTTTCCAGACACAGAATGGACAGAAAACACATAAATATTTACTAAGCTCTCAGAGACAAAGATGCAATTGCTTTTACTCAGGCCTCCCTCTATTGTCGACTCTCCCCCCACTCCGCAGAACATCCTCAGCTGAGGTTTCAATGTTTGGGTGCTGGAGAGGTTTGAGAAGCACCCTGGCCTCATTGTTCAAAACACAACAGCTGTGACTTAATGAGTCCATTCCAGTGATCACCCTTTGCCCAAGTCTGAGCCGCTTGCACCGCCGCCTCCACATTGACCACATGACCATTGTCGCCGGGGTATTCACTGGGTTTTAATGGTAAGACACACAAGAATGCAGCGGTGGCTGAGCCGTTGCCACCTCGGAGAGATGGTGGGAAAGCTCCTGAGCTCAATTCTAGCGGCTTATGTTTACCATGGCAAAGCGGTGACCTATAGGTTCACTCTAGTAATTTGTGGAGAACCTCCCGCACACACAGACATATTTACTAATCTTTCATCTTCTCTTTATCCTCAGAAGATTCGCAAATGCTGTGAAAGTGTTAGCTTCATTTTGAGAGACAGCAGCATCTGAAGCCCAGTGCTTCTTTAACGTGGACACAGTAATGAGGATGAACTTCTTAGCTGTTTTCCTGTCAACAGCATATCATTAGCCACAGAAATGCGCTAGCTTCTAACTGAAACCGGCTTCTCTGTGATCTCTGCGGCAGCAGTTTGAGTGGAGCTGAATGAAACGTGATGCAGAACAAACCTGCAGTCTGGCAAGGGATGTTAGGATGTTGCCATAGCTATGGAGATGAAATCCACAAGTAGTTGTTTAATTAAATCCCGTCCCTTTTGTAGATTTGACAGTGAATAGTGTGACAACAATAGGGGCATAATATTAAAAGTCTATCATTAGACACTTCTTGTGGAGCCATGCAAGTAAATTCATTTCACTTCCACAATGAAGTGATTTGACTGAGACTGCTGGAAACAAGCGTTTTAGGAATAAATTATTCACACAGATGTGGCTCATAACAGGATTGCAAAATGGCCTTACATGACCATAAACCCTTCCCACTGTCTTTTATTCCTCCCATTCACTTCAGCAGAGTTTTACTTATGTTACAAGGCTAATGGTGTCGAATGGTCGAGTTTATTCTTGAGGAGGAAAAAGAGCGGCTGTCAGCTCGCTGCATATGCATAGAGAGTGGAACGCCTCGTTCTTAAGGGCGACAGAAACAAGGCTGTATTAAGACTGGGAGCAAAGACAATGCTGAAGAGCCTGGAGTTACACACCCTTAACCCCAGGAATAACACAGCACGGAGCTGTCATTTGAGTCAGGTATCATTATCGCAGCAGGTCTGCGTTCTTAGTGGAGGCTGACAGCTTTATGATTTGATTCACTAGTGCTGTGAAGTAATTAAAAAGGAGGGTTGCATTAGAAAGTCTTGAATATAAAAAGTCGACACCTGAAATGGCATTATTCATGTCTCCATTCAGCAAATCTATATGGAGCACGTCAATAATCAGCCTGCATTGGCTGAAAAATAGCAAATATATTACACAAACAGCATGCCAACCAGCACACATAATTACCTTTTAAAGATGTTTTAATTAACATTACCCATTGCGTATCACACCCCCGTCATCGGAGAGAACTGAATTCCTGTCATGTGTTCTCCATACATACTGAGACAGATAACTCACAGAAAAGTCTGTGTGTGTTTGACCCTGGATGTGACCCTTAGGGGCAAAAAAACTTGTCAAAAAGCAGCTGGACCAAATTCCTGATAACCTTTCTACCCCTGAGGTTCCACTGGGGATGCACTCGTTCCTGTGCCTTCCACTCATCTCCTGGACATGCAAAGTGAATGACATGATATTAAAGCACTTCCTCATCAAGATTGAAAGCCGTACATTCCTTTTTTGCCTGCAAGCAGTCAATTATTTGACAAGTACACATAATGAACAATGCAAGACTAGTCGGAATTTAATCAAAAGGCAGAGACAGGGGCCCAGTGCAGATGGGAAATGATTAACACAGTTAATCAAATATCCCAGCGTTAGGTTAAACATGGCAAGCCTATCCCATCGTCTGAAATATGAATGGGATCCATTGCACATTTCCATTTTTCCATTTCCTCTTGCCTGTGGAACATTTATTGTATTTATTATGCTGACCCCTATTTATTCTGCTTCTTTCGTGAGAAGTATTTATGTTAGTCCTGACATCACTGACTAATTTCTCCTCTTTGGCGAACCCTAATGCAGACAAATTCGAGGTGGCTTAAAAGGAAGCGGTATGAAGTAGCATTTTTCTGAAGGTTACTTCTGTGAGGTTTGCTATTGAGAACAGTTGTGGAAAAAACACACCCACACAGAGTTTGTAACACTGGCTCACAAGAGAAAATTCAATGCATGAGGCAGGTCAAAGCACAATAGGTAAGACGCTGCACAGATGCTGAGACCTTTAGCTTCTCCTTTTGCATCAGATAGACAGAAACTCAGAATTTTGAAATGAAAAAATGGGGTTAATTTTATCTCATGTGCCACAGAGCTTAACTTTCACTATCCTTTATATTAGCATTCCACACTGACATGTTACATTGATATTGATATATTAACATTTTATAGGCATATAATAATTTGATAGATGACACACACAAACAAACAAGAGCAGTCTTGACCAACTACAACTGTAATCAGCCATTAGTGGATCTGTGATGATAATGATGATGTGTTGTTGTTTGCCAGTGCATAAAAGGAAAAAACCCAACATTTCCATGCAGACTGTCATTTCCCAACAGTCTCATGTGTGCTGTAATGGAACTTTTATTTTTAAAATCTTTGAAATATCTCTTTATTTGTGCAAACACGCGGAAAGTCTGGAACAACCGCTATTGTTCTTTTCCCACTTTACCATGCAACAATAATTTACCATGATTACAAAGTATCTCTTGAGAAATTGGGACAGAACAATTTAGTTCATTGTCCTCAGAAATTAGAGTTGCCTTTCCTCGTCTTTTCCCCCCACTGGATTCATCTGTTCTTCAGTGTGCCAGGATGAACACACCACTAATCAAGCAAACTATTTGATCGGCTTGGAAAGATTTCATTCGGACTAATTTGGCTTAATAAACAGTTCGAATGGCTGCGACTGGTGCCGTTCCAGACCTATTAGGGACGTGTATTAAAGGATACAATTTTGTTACATTTACATACGACCTTGCGCATTTGCACACAGCATGTGTTTCTTGAAGCGTGTGACTGGGAGCCCACCTTTAAAAAGTAATCAGCCCTCAAGAGCAATTTGTTTAGTCATATGTGCAAGTTTTGACAAATTGAAAAACCTTCGACACTGGTTGTTGACTTAGTAATAAGTTTAAGCATCTGAGGCAATAGGCAGCATAAATTTGGCCATCTTTTTACGCCTTGGTGAGCAGCCTCTGTATTTAGAACAGTAATGTTTTATGGAAATAAGCTATATGTATTTAAAACTTATAATTGTGTTCCTTTATAGTGGCACAAAGTAGTTACTTTTAAATTAGCTGAATTAATAAGAACGCAAAATTGAAGGGAGGAATGTCTGTCCACAATGATGAATGCTTAAGTAAGATTTTGCTTCAATTAAAATTTCAGGCAATTATTCTGAAAGATTATTGACCTCTAAAGGGACTGGTGAGGTCACTTATTTTCCTCTGTCTTTGTAGGGTAGTATTCATCTTAATTAGAGAGAACAATTGCGGGCGTTTCCTGCTCATGCTAGAGGGTATTAACGCCAACAGATTATCCTCTGCACAGTTCACTAATAAAGTTGATTTCTATTATTGTCTGTCCAGGTAAATGGAGATTTTGAAGCATTGTCTCCTCTCACACTGACCTGTCCCTCTTCATCGGGACTTTTTAGACTTTGTTGTCCTCTCAGCAGCCACAGGAAGATCATCGTTGTGTCTGTATGTGGATCACGGTGCAGCTGTTTAGCCAGTGGTAACAGAACCCAGACTAAGCGAAGTAGCTCCTGGCTCCTGAAAATGAACAACTCTTATTTATTTAGTGCTAAACTTTCTTCCAGATTGGTTTGTTTTTTGTATTGTTCAAAACACATTTGGAGTCTCTATCGCTGTGTGAGAATTTTGCATATATTCAAAAACTTTACAGGAAACAATTGAAGAATAGCTGGGCTACAATACAAAAAGTACTGTAGCCTTCCTGAAAATTTCGAAGGTGAAAAAAGAAATGTTTTTAAATGATAATAATGAAAGTTGATGAATTGTGATTGTGAAAACAGAAATTGGGCATTGCAAAAAACAAACGTTAGCTTCGAAGGCTTTGCAATCACAATTAAATGAATTTTTCATTCAGCCGAGTCATTTCTTTTCTTTTTTTTAAGGTTCGCAACTCAAACCCTGCAACTTTTGTTTAAAAAATATGTCCACATTTACAGAATGCAGAGTACCATGCAGCAAAGTGAAGCAAATTGGAACTGCTGGCCTCTGCTGAACTATATTACTGGTGACCATATATCATTTTTTATAGGTCACAAGTGAAGCACATCTGTTTCCACGTGGCTAGGATTCCATATAAAACATTTGAATAGAGATCGTTCACCTATATCTGTTGCTCCCATGTGCTTGTTTAAACCAGCGTGTCTCTCATATATCAAACCTCAAAAAGAGCAAAAGGGTTATTTTGTATCAAAAAAGTGTATTTTTTTTAGACGGTTTGATAGCAGGACAGAGTTTAAGGGGTGCTACGATTCCTTAATGTTTACTCCGTGACACAGTTTGCTTTAAAATGACTTGTTTATGTAACGTGGTCTTTTAAAAGTCAACTCATGTGACAGTTGTGCAAGCCAGACCCCAACATGCTTGCACAGGAATTTTCTTTTTCCCTTTGTCAAAATTTGATCTCAAAGCCCCTCATGTGTTTGACTTCTTTTTAGACTTCTTTTTAATTGCTTCCTGTCTGCTGGGTCAATTATAAGTCCTAGGCTCTTTAAGGGGAGCTGGGGGAGGGAGGCAACTTCAGCAGCATTTCTTTCTTTTTTTGAACAGACAAAGTAATTAAATAACTGAAATTTGAGCAAAATGGTGAGATCATTCATGGGGACTTGATAAGTTTCTCCTAGGTGTGCCAGCTCTCAGCACAAACATGTTGACTTCTATTAAGAGATTTCTCAAGCTGCCTTTCTTGGGTTTGTTTAATGAAAAGAAAAAAATAGTCGCAAAAGACAAACAAAACTGTATTGATTTAAAACAACAGTCATACTCTTTTATTAATTATTGACTCGGGCGCGGTTGCACGGTGGTGTAAATACCCCACTGATAATGTACTTAACACAAAATATGAGCCTTGAGAAAAACACTCAAAAGCTGTCAGCAGGCAAATTAAAAAGGCATAAAACAAGCTTTCATTAACGTATGGTAATCCATTCATTTTTAATTAACCCAAACCACAAAGTAAAAACAAAATAAAGCCCGAGTGTCACACGGCACTTTCTAGTTTGAGGAACATCACGGTGAGTAATATTATTGCCCTGTTTAAAACTTCATGGCACCTGCTGAGGTCACATTAGCAATCTTAAAAGGTGACTTTGACCCTCATAAAAAAAGTCATGCTGAATCCATACATGCAAGGACCAAATTTCAGTGGAGAGCTTTAAACTCTTTGGAAATTAACCATTTCAAAGAGAGATATTATCATTTGTCACACTAGTAGAAGGTCTGTTAATGAAGGCTGCTGTATTATATTCAAAGGATGCTTGTGTGTTCTGGTTTACTTTATTCCTGTTTTCATTCCCAGGAGTCTTTTCCATTCTGTGACAATTTAAAAATCTGCCTTTGAAAAGGTCTAATATTGCAACATTCTAACGCACACTTTTTAAAAGCTGCTAAACAATCTAACTTCAGTTTTTTGAGAATCCCTCTTAGTCCCACTTCTGCTCTCAGTTCAAGCAGATGTAGGGAGACACCTCAAGGTGCTGCAGAAGTGAGGTCAAAACTCCAAGCTACACGGTTGCCCGTGGCTACATAAATATTAACCAAGGCTCCACTGTGGAGGGAGGCCTTCTTTGATTACGAGTCTACTCCAAGAGTTTGATATCCAGTGAGACCACTGAAGCCAGCTTTACAAAATTGATGACAGAATACAGAGTCAGGAGGAGTTTCACTTGATTTGGAACAGATTCATGCAAACGAATCGGGTTAAGAAACATCACTAGTTCACATTTCACGTATCCAAAATTTCGCTTTGAACTTCTCATCTGTAGTGGTTGGAAGAGATGTGAGAAAAAGGATATTGGAAAGAAACCGCTTTTGGTTTACTAAAGCTGATTCTTTTATCCGCATTCTAACGATTTGGGTAAAAGCAAACGAGCAAGTCTAAATGATGCTGTAATTACAGAAGGAAGTTAATTGGAACTTGTTTTTGTCAGCTCAACATCCCAGTGTCTTGACACAAAGCTGTGATAGAGACTTCTGATGTAATGCACTCACAGTTAGTGAGTGTTAGTGTTTATCAATTCATGCTTGATGTGCAGTTAAAAAGAAGAGAAATCAAATCAAGTCAAATTTTGCTTTGACCACCCACTGCCTTTAACACATGCTCCCTTTCCTGTAGGCACACACTGACACACTTGGCAGGTAGGCTGTTCTGAGCGTCTTGGAGAACTCGCTTCAGTTCTTCTGTGGATTAAGGCTGCCTCAGCATCTTTTGTCTCTTCGTGTAATCCCAGACTAACTCCATGATGTTGACATCAGGACTCTGTCGCAAGACCTCTAATTATTCTTGTCACTTAACGACTGCGGCTGTATGCTTGGGGTCATTGTCGTGCCACAGAATGAATTTGGAACAGATCAGAGACGTCTTTGATGATCCTACATGATTGAATAAAAATGTAAACATCCAAAATGCTTAAAAGTGTTTTGCACAGGACTGTAAATCAGGGTCCATCCCAAGTAAATCTAATAAAATGAGATAAAAAGAACACCGAAAACATAAATGATCAAGGGTAGACGTGTTCGGGAGCATGTAGCTTGGCCAAGTCTTTGTCCATCATCATTAAAGGACACGGATTTGTTGGAATCAGCAGCGGTCTTGTGACTGGTCATGTGTGCCTGAGGTGCCAATCATGTGCAAATATTTTGGGAAAGAACCAATAAGCTTTGTTAAGTGAAAACTGAAGGTTACGAAGCGATCGAAGAACCACATGGGAAACGGGATGACATGTTTGCTCTCAACATGGATAACCTAGGTCTGCCTGAAGTGTCTGACGTCATTTTCACTGAAGCGAAAACCTCACAGTTGTACTAGCTGTGCGTCCTCTTTTTTATCATATCAGTGAACAAAAAGTAATAAACCACAATTTATCAAAATATCCCGATTACTTACATTTGTTCCATCATGCTAAATACAATAGTGATACATATGTACCATGAGATACATTGTAACAGATAAAAACTGAAACTATTCAGTCCTTATATACAATATAGTAGCATTTATATGTAGATAGTTCTATCATTGTTGATTAACAGTGTTAAGAATCTTAACAAAATGGCTAAAGAATGCTAATTTTCCATAAGATGCAAGCTCATTGATCTGGTGTTCCAAAGCAGGGAATTTTTGAGATTACTATTTAATTATACATTTTCCCCTACATAACCTACAAGCTGGATAAGCTCCTCATGATGAGTCATTTTAACTGAACCGACATCACCCGATGTTCAAACTTCAAGATCAAAGTTAATACGACAGTTGGAGATTTCAAACAATCTTGTGATCGTTGCAGTAAGCGTGTTGGAGAGCTTCAGAACATGTCAGAGTCCTGGGAGACATTCTACATCTCTGTCAACCAAGTCATTAAGCTTGACTGGACAATGAGGAGAAAAACTGCATCCTGTACTAAATTTGTCTGTTTTTGGTGCATATCAACAAAACCTGAATTTTTCCTCGTGGAAACGATTCCAGCTCTGATCCTTGCTTCTTCTTTGTTTTGGAGAGGTTATTAATAAAGCTGTTGTTTATGAAAAGATTCCCATGTGGAAGTCAGTCGGTGTCAAACAAATAGATTTCCATTAGGGATTTCTCAGGTATTTCAAACAAGTGTCCCAGCGACCGACTTAACCTGTTGCCTTATTTGATCGGGGAATACTTTAAATGCTTACATTTTGTGCTGTTATTTAGTATATAATTCAATATTAATATCTTCCCTAATCCCACTTTACATTCAGCAAAAGGACTAAAAATATGAGGATTGACATTACCAGTTGCCCTGTTTTCAAACCCAGGAGGGAATGAAATTCCTGCCACATGCCAAAGGGACTCCAAAGGTTTTTCCATTATCTCAGAAAGTTTATTCCTCCAGGCCAGGAAAAGAACCAGTAGTTACTTATTTACTATGCTGCAAACACACATTAACATTTTCAGTTTTGGTTGATTAACAGTATATACTTGATATTTGAAAAGGCTTTGATAATTATGATGTTGTTTTTCACCTCGGCGTGTCTGGGTTGAATAAGAGCCAGCAGGTATCATGCGCCATTTGGTGAGTGATTACGTGCAATAGTCTGCTACCTTTGCAGGATATGATTACATCACAGTTATTCATTAACAATTGCACATGAACAATTTATGCGCTGGTCAAGAAACTGACTGGGGATCATACGCCAGCAAGACTGTCATTAACAAACAAACAGAAAAATCATATCTTTGCCTGTTTGTAATCTATAGTGCTGTGCATTTTACAATTCAGTGAACTGAGTACATTCATAATAATAATAATACAAGTCTAATGCCCTCTGTTGACAATCCGAGGAAACATATTCAAATGACTCCAAATGCAAAATGGCAGTTTAAGCTGTTGCAGCCAGAGAGACCACATGTGTTTTTAGTCCCAGCTTATGAATAAACATCTCTCCCAGATATGGATGCCTGTCACTGGATGACCTTTTATTACATCTGTTTTCTCTTTTTTTTGTCCCTTGCAAAAACGGCCTGTATTATTATGTAAAATTATGCTTATGAAAACACAAGTCTGCCCCTCTCCTGCGTTCACCTTCACCTGGCAAGCATGACTCAACTTCACATTTCCCCATAGTGGGTGAAAGGCAGCGGGCTTTTTTTATATTGAAGCCAGGTGTGTGCCTGCGCTCTACCTGATGTTTAACGGCATTCCTTAACCAGATTACAGCACGCTCCAAGTATTAGCAAGACTCAAATATAAACATAAAACAGCTGTGTTTATTTTTAGATATTGTGAAACCAAAAAGTGGCCCTAATAAAAAACGCCAAATAACAGCTGCGCCGATAATTAGATTTTCAAACTTTCATAAATATATATATTTGTTTGTTTTAATAGGAAAAAAAACATATATCAGAGCTCAGCTTCATTACAGAAAGAAATGCTGTGCACGATGAAGTATAATAATCTGCATTTTACCCACAGTGGAGTATAATGTAGAAAACCAATATAACGTACTGCATGCAGTAAGGAGTGCCAGGGTCAAAGTCCCAGAAGCCTGAAAAGAAATCCATTGACTGCTGAATGGTGTCATGAATCATGTAAAGGAAAAGAGGAGCGATGAAAAAAAGAAGGGGGAAAAATACATTCACGACTCTGAAGAGGTTCTTGATTTGAAAAACTGCTTGGCTCCGCACACGCTTGGCTCTACACACCAGCGGCAGCTTGACCACTGCTGCATGGGCCAGAGTGCTGTCCAAATGGGGCTGGTTTGAGCGAGGGAGAAAAAGGTCTGTGTGCACGTCCGTGTTCTTTTGATGCTTGGTAGTATTACAGTAGAATGACTCCACTGTCATTGGTTGAATAGGCCGGACTGCCTACTGTGACAGAATATGGGCCTCTCATACCCAAAAGGAAGGCAGTGTCGCTTCTTTAAGCAGAAAAAAAAGTGGGGCCAAAAATGAAGGCGCTGCACTCATAATAAATCTTTACTTTCTGTACGATGCAGTGGAATAGCCCCTCTGTAGGAAAATAAGCTGAGCACAGTCCTGCCGGGCATGAGTTGATGAGGACAGTCTGTGATGCGTCTAGACTCCGAGCCGTGGTGGATCTAGAATCCATGTCAGGTTTTAGTGTAGACCTGCGCTCAGACAGCTCCTGCAGTCGGCAGCCTGGTATCAACTGCACTGGCGCTGTTCACTGGAAGCCCGCTCAGCGCTGCTTCCTCCAAGTGTCTCAACACTGTGAGCGGGATCTTTTCCAGAGGCTAGCCGCTGAAACTTGCCCAGTCCCCACACAGTATCATTCAGGGGAGCCAGGAGAGCAGCACCGGCGGCGGCTACAGTAGCGGAGAGAGATCTTCGTCTTCTCCCCTCCACCAGACACTGAAAAGCCCCACTCTTGTCTGTCCCTTTCAGTCACTCAAGTCCTTGTTTTTTGGTCCCCGAGCTTCGCTTCTCTTTGACTCTTGTTGTTACCGCTGCTGCTGCTGCTGCTGCGTCGGGGAGTGAGGGCGCACGCACAGGGAGAGCCGAGACCGTATGAGCCGCTCAGAGGTGTGCATGAGGTAGCTGATGAGTTAGGACTGAGCTCAGAGCAACACCTTGCGTGCCATGGAAGTGTGCGCTCGGTGCAGGGGAATGTACGGGCAGAAAGGGAGACCTGCCGCTTGAAAGCCAGCCTCTGTCCCAGACAAGGCGAGCATGCCTGAGACCTGCAGACGCACTCTCTTCGCTGCAGAGGAGTTCACATCAGACTGCCTTTCCACAATCTGACATTTTTTAAACTAATCTTTTTTATACAGCTCACAGTTTCCTACTCACTGTCTTCAATCAAGCCCCGCGTGGCTACACTGCTTTTCGAGAAAGGTAAGAGTAGATTTTATTTTACCCCCCCCCCCTCTCCTTCTGCGCATTAATACCATCAAAACTTATGAAACATCCAAACTGCAAACTAAAGTATAGTAACTTTTACCTTCTGCCTCGGTCACTTCTGAACCTCGCGTTTCGAAACTTGTTTAGAAAACGATAGACGGCGAGTCAGATTTGACATTGTGTCTGAGTCAGTTGTTTTAGGAAATTCGCATTATAATAGAGGCACCATAAGTTTAACGAGACTAAAATAATAATAATGATGAATTTAAAAAAAAAAACAGAGCAACACAGTCTGCAATGGAGTACCGACGGGTGCCGTGGTTAATTGAAAAGTGCTTAATCAAAACATAACCAGATGTGGATTGATTTGTTCGGCTGCCGGGTCTGAACGTCTGAATTGAAACAAATTTAAAGTGCGTGTGTGTGTTTGTGAATGTGTGTGTGTGTTAGGGGGGCTCGGCAGCGCAATTTCTATGAACCAGAACACGTAAAGCGTCATTTAATTGGGATTTATGCCTCCAAAGTTGAGGTGGAGTTTTGCTGGTGGTATTGGCCACTGAGGGTTTTTTAAATCCACTGATGGGTCTTGTTGCTTTGAATGGGGATTTACGCTGGAAGCTGTGACCTGAGAAGTGTTGTCTGCCTGTTTCTGGAGAGCATTCACGGGCTAATCCATTATAATTGGGGTTAGGCTATTTGTCCCAAAAAAAACCACAAAAAAACGAAAGAAAGAAAGAAACAGACAGAAAATGATTCGAGCCTCAACTAGAGATGTAATAATTAGTTTTGCCCCAGAGCTAGCCTCTGAGGCAGTTGGCTCCGAGGGTGGAAGGTGACGTTGGAATGAAATGGTGAAATAAAAATAAAAAGACGAGAGCATAAAAAATAGGAACTGATTTGGCTTGCTTACACTTAACTCAAACCCAGTGGGCGCAGAGTGGCAGTAAAAATTAGATCCTTTTACTGCGCATTTATTATTTAGGCCCACCGATTCCGAACGTGTCTTGTCAACCATGTGTTAAAGAGGAGGCGGGAGACGCGCACATGCGGTGCGGTGCGTGCCTCTCCTTTTGCTGGAGAAACACACAGCGGTCACCGCTGATGCATGGCTGCCTGGAGCGGAGCAGCAATCTTCAGTGATCGATCAGAGGATTGGGTTAAATTTAGCTCCAGCAGACTTCACATGCCCACAGTTTTTTTTCATCTTCTTCTCTTTTGGGGGGTTCAGGACTAATCTTAAGAAGGCGAGAGACAGACCTTCGAATTCCTGCCTGGATTACAGTCCATAGATGTCCCTCATGTCTATCTTTAATATATCTGCACAACACATTCTCACGTATACGTACTTGTCCATAGCAGGTTATAGAGTTAGAGTAAAAGAGGATTTTTCCCCCCCTTTTGCCTCATATATTCCTAGATAATTTTTCAAGTGAGAAACAAAATAAACCTAATTGCAAAGTCATTGTTCATCTTCTCCACAAATCCATACTCTCAATAAAAAAGTGTTGAAATTTAAGGAATTCATAAGAAGCATGGCTGCTGCTCCCTGAATACTTTTTTTAGTATTGTGATGATGATTCCATTTCCTTATACTTGTATTAAAAAAAAAGGTAAAATTAGGCTAATGTGAGTGCAAATTCCAGCTGTTTGGAAGGAACATATTAGCATATCAAAGTGGTCCTTGCACAATTGAAGGAGTCATATATTCTGCCACTGGTTTTGGCTGATCCTGAAAGGCTTCAGAATGAGTGTGTGAGCTAGTAAAACTCAAGTTTCTTTCTCCATTCTTCTTGTGCACACGTCCCTCTGACATCTTGCATATAACATAGGTGCCATGGCATCCTCACAATGAGTCACTTATAGTAAACAATGGGGGATGAAAATGACACGAAATTCAAAATGTATAAATGCTGGCGATGTTTGATTCTTGGTTAAAGTAGTAATAAAATTGTGTGATTTCGTGTGGGAGTCTGAAAAGAAATACAGGTCTATCTACACTCAGTGGAAATAATGTAATCTACCTGTGAATGCGTCCTAAAGAAGGAGACTGTCTTCTCAGATGTCGTTGCTTGATATCTTAAGCCCGGCTATTATGAGTAGTTTACCAGTATGAGAGCACCTTTTTCAGTCTGTAGCCTCGTTTGAATGGAAGTGCGTCCGGTTTCAAAGAACTGAAGCTGCTCTTGATGTGCCAGAGCGCCACATTGCCTTTATTCGCTTGCGTGTTCGTCTCCACTGGCGGATCAATAGAGCCCGGCACACTCCTGTATGGGTCTGAGGGAGACATATCACTCTGTAGTAAACTTTGGTATACCACGCTGTCATAGAACGCAAGGCTCTCGAGCGAGTGTGAAAGGGCGAGTGGGTGTGAACACATCCAAATTTGCCACATTATGGACTCTAGCTCCATTTTCTGCTGGGATGGTCCCCTCCTCAGAACAGCAGCTGAGCTTTTTGGATATTTGACGTGTGGATTAAACAGAAATGACGCAGCCTTCATTGCCTGTCCAGATTTTTTTGATTTTTTTTAATATCCCAACAAGCCAGGCTTGTTCCACTCTGGTTTTATTAAGGTAATTTGTTATCGATTTTATTCACTGTGAGCTTGCACATGCTGACCGGTGGTGGCATTTGCTCACTTTGCTTTGTGTCTCTCTGTCATGAGTGTGGATGTGAGCCTGCGATTGGCGAGCCACTACGACTGATTTAAAGGTTGCTTTGTGGCTGAATGGATAGCTTGTGCCAGCCTCGCGCTGTCAGGATGCTCTTCGTTCGTGTGAGCCCATCTCTGCTGTCCTTCCTGCGCATCAGAGTCTTTGTTAGCTAAGGAACAATGACCAATTTAAAAGTGTAGTTGTTGTTGCAAATGATGTGCTAGCTGCTCCACAGCATAATCCACCCCACAAATAATAAAAGAAATGATGGAGGCTTTGAGTGTGTCAGCAGAAGAGGATTGCAGGGAGTTAGATTTACATCCCATTGCTTATTTGGCGTGTAAATTGTGGGTTTGTGTTTTCAGATGCAATCTTTTCTTTTGCCTTAACCACCTACATGGAGTCATACTGTGCGGATAACTGCTTGCCATTAAAGGGAATAAACAAGGCTGTAAAAGAAAGCTATGGCAAATTTGATGTAATGTGCAGGGCTTTGGTGGGCCAGTGTACCTCCCCTTTCATGACTGATTTTATTTTACGATTGGCAATCAGTAAAACGCTAGTGCGCTAGTGTGTTCCCCTCCCTGCCATTTTGTGAAACATTTGTTTCCACTTGCCAAAGGCCTCTGGTGCAGCGGGGGGATTCGGTGCCCCTGAAATGGCAGGTGAAACTTTCTGCTTGCCTAAATAATTTCCTAGCAGAACATTACTCTGGGAGTGGAAAGTAGGGCTCCATTCAAAGTCTGATGACAAGAAACAGCATGAGCGTTAGCCGATAGATGTCACGATGGTTTGTCTGCACTGGCTAAGTGGCAGTCTCCCTTAGCTTATCTGGCATCTCTTTTTATGAAAGGTATTTGGAGATAAGGGCGTGCAAAGTGCAAAACTGGGTCATAAAATCTCCTTTTTTGTGTGTCCTCTGGTCACAAGATGACTGGGCGTAGCACGCCGTTCTGTTTGCCTTTTTTACAATGTGTTCAAACCACTGCTCGTATTAGCAACGTGTGTTTAGGTCACTCAAAGAGAGAAGTGAAAGAAAATTCTGCCAAGAGATCACTGGGTGGAAATTTGATCAACATATTGTGATTTTTAAAAAAACATTTTTATATTAATCTCTAGAGGTATAAAAAGCGAGATTGCAAATAAATTATATGTTTTTTTTTAATTATTTAAAAATATTATTTCTTAATTTTCAGACCTGACATTGTGATTATTTTTGATGCTTTTATATATAAGTTGTTACATTTATTCCTATTGTAATTTGAAGAAGGTTGAAACACACACACACACACACACACACACACACACACACACACACACACACACACACACACACACACACACAGTCTCATTTTTGTGCTATGTGAACAGGACTTGTCCTTATCTGTGCACAGCTGCAACACTATTTGGGAAAATATTCAATTTCAGTGTGACAGAGGAGAACTTGGGAGGCAAGGCTCTAAGCAAACAGCAGTTATTGCGGCTCTGCCATAGCAGCGGAGAGCAAGGCCTGGCTGGGAGAGAGGGGGGATCTGCGGACGTCTGCCAGGGGAAGGAGTAATGTCTCGGCTGGATTATAGGCGAGCGAAGCACATCCACATTTAAAAGCCCCTTTTCCAACAAGACAGGGCTCTTATTTAGGGATGGTGTGGGTAAACACGGCAGAGCAATATATTTCCTCCATATAGGCTGCTGTCCTTGACATTTGTGACTCATTGCAAGTAAGAAAAGTTACTTCTTTATTTTTTCAAAAATAATCTCACAATGGGATATGGATGTTCTCCAGTATATTCAAGCCGACATTCTTGCAGCGAACAAAAATGGTAAGTCGAGTTTGACATTTCAATATAATTTTACTTTGTTTGAGTGGCAGCGCTTTTATTTGCGTTTGCTTCTGGGGCTGTATTTTAAATATACCAAATTATTTACGTACCTGTTTGTTGTTGACTGTTTAGCAGTCTAGTGAACCGGGACCCTCTTAAAGAAATCTGTAGGGAACAGAAACACTGAACTAAAACTAATACATATATATGTATATATCTAAAAAAGCAGTAGTTGTTTCTCCAGTGGATGAAAAATAAGCAAACAAGATGTGAGAATATTTGGTTTTAGAGTTCTTCTTAAGTGTTTGGATATTGATCTACTGGGAGATGATTCAGAAAACGATACACTGAAGCATTTTGGAATCCATTAAAAACACACAGCAGTGTTTCCAGTGTTAAAATACTCTAAAAAGTCAAAGTGACCTGCACGTAGATCCACTCCCATAAACGGTGCACTTCCTTATTTGCAGCTAAAGTCCTGCCAAATACATGTTTTGTTCTGCTTTTTTTTTTACCGCCCCCATCGTTGCATATTTTATTCTATACGTTTATTTGTTTAGGCGGTGGTTTTCTTTCATGATATTTTATTTTACAGTATGTAGTTAGGGAGTGCAGAAGCTTTGTTCTTGTAACGTAGCTGCCAAGTCAGATGGAGTTGAGCGTCTGGTCTGGGAGTTTCAGAGGAATATCACAGGCATGGTAAGTTGCTAAAAACTAAGCTAATCAACAAAATAATTGTCTGTTCAATTGCTACCAAGCCAGAGACATCAAACACAGCCGAGGTTGAAAAAACAATCAAATTATCTCTTAATGATTGCTCACGCTGACAGATGAGTGCTCGTGAGTCGGTTTTTGTTTGTAGGCGACATATGTGAGGAAGAAGGAAATTCTGCGGTCGCTCTCGCGCTCATAAATTCTGTGTACATTTTAATAATCTACATAGATATCCATCATCACCTGTAATGAAAACAATTTTATCTTATTATGTGGTTTTTGGCAGTGAAACAGAGAACTGTATTAGTCTATTAATTTCCTGCAGTGAATCATGAATCCTGCTGCTTTTATCCTCGCAGCACCCTCCATGTGTGGTCCACAAAAATGTTTCTATTTCCTCTCCAAACTAAAGTTTGGCCCCTATGCCGGCTCTCCCCTCCTCCTCCTCCCCCCCTCCCCGCCACACACCCTCCCTCTCTTTCTCTGTCTTTCTCTCTCTGCGTAGATAATGTCTCTGCAAATGATTTAACCGCCCTCGTTGAGGCTCCTTCCAGTAATTGAACAAGCAGAGACTGGGTGCTTTACAGGAAAACAATAGTCATATTATCTCAGATCTCTACTACTCTCAGATTCAACAAAACACAAGGTTGGACTGGACTTTGTGGACTGCTTCACATCTGAATTGAAGAAAAGAATCAGGTTTGCTTTCTCTTGTCCAACGGGAGAAAAAAAAGAATGAAAAGGGCCGCGGGAAAATGGGTGCCATTACTTTACTCAGTGCATGTGGGCTAAAGTGCAGCCTCAGGTAGCACTGCTAATAATTAGTCACAAATATGCTTTGATAAATGGTGATAATGCTCATAGCATAAATCTCAAGGTGCCACTGGAATTATTATTGATATTTTTATTGTTATATTTATTATTATGCACATCGCTGAATATGAAAATGTGGCTGAAACCTCCACGTTTGAGCGTGATTGCTCCGGGTTGGTATTTGTTTTGCTTTTTGGCACAGCGAGGGGAGCTTTGATTGTGTTGCTGTGGAGCTGAATTGACCTTGTGTGTCAGAATGAGCTTTTTCTACGCCTTGTTTCATACGCAGCGCTGTTAGGCTGAAATGGCCTTAGGAGGAGTTGTTCTTGACAGAGATGCATTGTTTCAGGCAGCCAATAAACCACTGCACTGAGTGGCTACATCTGTGAACCTCATCTTGACTACAGTGTGGGGCTAGCAACAACACGGCAACTGTCACGGCTGCACCTGCTGCTGTCTCAGTACAGAGCCTCCCTCTCTGTTACCCATAGAACCGCATCACTCTTTTCCCTGTGACAAGCCAGAGGCAATGGTCTCTGCGTAGGTCAACTGAGGAGAAGCTTCTTGGGAAAACATTTTGAAGGCAGAGGACAAAATGTCAGTCCTCCCCCCAAAAAAAGAGAGATGTTAAAATAAAGTTTCTGCCCCGAAGGCCGGGATTTGGTTCCGCTGGAGCTCGGGTATAAAATTCTGTAAGTCTATAAAACATAGAGGGGCTTGTTTAGTAAAAGGTGCCCAACACTTGAGGGTCCATTTTTCAGCGCATTTGTCCAGCCACAGGAACGGTCTGGGATATGACAGCAAGCTGTCTCTCCATGATAATGTGAAGGATGAATGCAGATAAATGGAGCCGACTCTTCTGTACACACACGCCGCATGTTTGTGTATCGAGGCCATTCAGAAGATGATCTGATCAGCTACGAAGAGATTCAGGGGCATTAAAGGCTTTTAAATCTCATATGTACACATATTTGCCGCGCCGCTGTTAAAAGTCACAAAGCCGGGCTCTGGTGTGGAAATGCACGAGTAAAACTCAGGTTTGTGCGTTCACTTTACACGCTTCAGTGAGTACCTGAAAGAGAACGCAAGAAGCAAGAAAATATTTTGCAGAAAATGACTAGCGAATCGATTGTACATGATAACACAGCCATCATGCTGTCTCAGAAACAAGATTATTGGAGGGGAACAATGCCGAGAGAATTTTCAGCCAGGAGAATGATGCAACGTGTCCACTTTCCTGCCAAATTGAACTTAGGGGTGTGAAAAGCAATGCAAGGATGTGAGGAATGGGTCTGACGTGAATGCAGACAGTGTGGGATTAACACAGGGAAAGATTGAGCGACAGTGGCCGGTGACTTCTCTTTACAGCTTTGCTTGTACAGCTGTGCCAGGCCTGGCATTCACTGCTGCCTGTTGGATCCAACTCCTCCTCTACTGCCGTGGGGGTGAGGTAATGAACATCTTAAATACTGCAGAGAAGTTGCTCCTGAATGTGTGTGTGTGTGTCGATGGAGACGTCAAATTATTCATGTATTTATAATGAAATTTGGAGTGCTTAATATTGACACCTCACTGCGTCTCTGTACTGATTTGATCTTTTTGGCATTTGCACAGGAAAAAGACATATACAGGCTGCCCTAATAATTCATCGTGCCTCCTTCTAAATGAGGTGTGAGGCAGCTCTGCTGGTGTGAATTCTGTTATAAATCACACATACCCTGACTGCTTTATCCATTAGAGCCACCGGTTTGTCTAATTCAGTCCACAGCAAACCAGTTTAAGTAATTAAGATGAGTGTGAGAACTGCAGCTTATACTTCACATCTGTTATGTTGTGACTGTGAGCAGGACGTGCAGAAGCAGAAGAAATGCTATTAGTTGCACAACTGCAATAAAACTGAGGACGCTCACCGTATAGATTCCTTGCAATAAGCGCAAACAATAACAGCATGTAATAAATATTTAAGGCTAAAATTTCATTACCGGCCAAATGTCCAGTATCTCCGTAGGTGGCAAAAATGTTCTTCTTTGTTGTGTTATAATGCATTTTTTTAAGCTGCTACATTTTTACATATATTATTTTTGATTATTTCAGAAATTAAAATTGAACGATATTTGGATTTCTCTTTATAGTGAAAGTTAAGAGTTTTATCGCTTTGCTTATTTCTTAAATAACTTTAAAAATTAACAATAATTTGAGGTGTGCAAAAAGCAGCCTCGCAATGCCGTAACATATTTATTGCTCGGTAAACAAAAATTTTTAAAGGTGTAATTTTAGTTTGTTCAAGAAAAAAAATAGGTCAGGTTTTGTGTTTGGTGGATATTTCGTGTGTGTGTGTGTGTGTGTGTGTGTGTGTGTGTGTGGCATGAAAAGAGATAAATGAGGCCAAAAAGTGCCATGACCTGCTAAGAAATAAACACAGATAAGCCAAAGCAGGGGAAAAAAAGTAGTTTTATCTACTTTATAGCTCTGTTTTTGTACTGGGACCATTAAAGCGAACATGTGTTCACGTCCTTATAAATCACCCAGTGATAAAATGAAAGCAAGGTTAAATGATGACCAGACAGAAAGCTCTGAGCAAGCTCTACAAATCCTCAAGTACTGCATCTGTGCCCGGCAACACATGTTTCATTTTTAGCTTCAGCACCAGCAGCTGAACCAATGTGATGAGTGCTATTTTGTAGTAGTTGATGGAAATGGGGAAAAAAAGCTGTGTAAAGAGGACAGTCAAATGGGTGGGTGGGGGGGCAGAAACTGGTGCTTTTTTTTTTTTTTTTTTTTGTCGTTGCAAAAAGTGGAGCCAGTGGCATTTCTGTCATTCATCAGCTCGAGCTGATTACTAGTGAGTCTGGAGTGAGCTGACAGGAAGCGGCTCCTGCAGCCATTACCATCAGCCCGGCCCGGGGGTAGGCAAGAAGCTTCAACTCCAACAAGGCAGAGACGTGCCTAAAGAATGGAAAAGTTTCTCTGTGCTCCCTGAAAACATCTCTCTGGGTATCAGGGTGAGGTAGTAAATTTTGCCTAAATGTTTAGCTTGTTTTTATTTATGTTTTAAAGGTCTACCTAAGACGAACATTTGCTCTGTAAACGGTGGTGTTGAAATGTGGGTTCCAGACACCAAAGCTGAGCCTTAACAATCAGCGAGAGATGGTGAATGTTGCAGACGCTGCAACGCCTACTTGTTTTACAGTTTACTGCAAGGGCCAAAAAAAAGAGACGAAAAAAAGTACTTTTATTCTCTCACCTGAAAAGGCTCGAGGCTCCCGTGGAAGCAGTGTGGAAAAAGCAGGATTGTGCAAACATTACTTGGGGACGTTTTCTGAAAGTCACTGCCCATAAGACTTTCTCAGGTGCATACTTGAATTTAGACACAATTCATACAACTGGAGCAGCAGCAGGCTCAAAAAATGCCAAATGTTGCTGCAGATGTTTTGGTGTAAAAAAACCCAGGAGGATGACATGTTAAATGTATTGATTTTATTCTGTAGTTACCTTTCATAACATTAAGTCCTTCATATACCCATTTGTTTTCAGTGTTAAAAAACATATATGAGTTACCCACAGTCAGTATTAGGTTGCACCTTCCAGTCTTTTCAAGCTTCCTGGATTTTCATGTTTTTGCAAAGAGCGATATTTAAAGAAAACACACTTCTGCAAAAAGGCCACGAAAGCAAAAGGTTGCAAGTAGCATCTCTTATATTTAATGTGGAAATTCCAGAAAGTTTGCATGCTACACATTCGGCTGCATTTTAATTAATTTCATAAATACGTAACTGTTTCCTCTTTTGTAAATTCACCTCTTTCTCACCTCTTTCACATCCTTGGTATCCATGAAGATGAAATGCTGTTGCTAACAGGAACAGGTTCGTCTTAGCTAGCCGCTTTAGTCGCATAAATCCTAACATTTCATCTGCGCGGCTCGCTTCATTATGTTTCTCCGAATGGTGCGTCTTGTTAAAAAAAATAAAATAAAAAAATCAGCGTCCATATTGGCGCTTGTTGTTCTTCAGAGGATAGTTTTCCTCCCCAGCAAGAGTCCTTGTCAAAGTGTTTTGCTCCTCTGCCACTGTGGGGACTTTGTGTTCTCACTCACTTCATATTCATAGTGAGTCTCATTCTTCTGTCATTATTCTGTATAACTTAGAACTGTAGCAATTACACTTCAATGGATTACCTATGCAGACATGCAGAGATTAAAATCTTGGCTTCCTGCTACCTCAAACCGCGGTGGTTCAAAGCTACAACCTGCCCTGCAATCCGCTATCGTTTAGCAGAGCACAAAATTGGTCAACCTCTCATAGTTTGTTTGGGAATTTGAATCCCTTTGGTATTCAAAACAGGAGGACCTTATGACAGGGAGATAATTTCACAGTGAATGTTTTATCGCAGCCTGCTTGACAGTCTCCTGTATTTGTCTGCTCTCTCTCTCCTTGTGTCTTTGGATTCCCTGACTTTGGTCCAGTTATTCGAAGGAGAAAAAAAACAACAACAAAAGAAAGCCCTGTTTATCCCCCCCCCCCTTTATTTTTTTTGTTATCACAAAGGAACAAACACATATTAAACATACACAAGGTGCAGAAGCAGTGATTGCTGTATCTGCTGTCCTACTGTGGGTGGCAGGGGACGATAACATAAGCCACCGATTCATTTACATATTTTTTCTTTATTCATGTCAAGCCCAAATCATGGTCAGTTGGGAAATGAGGAACATTGATGAAAAGAGATGTTTTCGCCCATAATGAAGATTTTTTTATCCTCCTGTGGCCTGCCACGTGTTTAAATTCGGGCAAAGTGCAACAGCAGCAGCGCCGCTCTTACGTCAACTGCACGCAAGTTTTCTTTAATCATCCAAACTGCAGTTGAAACTTTTCCACCTATTTTAAAAAAATGGAATCTCTCTCTCAGTCTCAAAGAAGGCTGATCCATTGTACAGTGAGCAGGCGGGAGTGAGAACCTATAACACCTTAGTTATTAAAATTGGGGGAGATGGAACGAGCCAATCTCGGCTTGTTTGCATCACAATCCCCCTCACGCTGCTGATGTTATGCAAATGAGGACGGTAGAGAAAGCTCAGCCCCAAAACTGTCCTCTCCCTTTCACAGCTGAAGGTGGAGAGAGGGCAAGGAGTAGTGACACTGGAACGGCACGAGGAAATCTAATGAAGCAGCCTCCCCAAAAATTCAAAGCAACCCAAATTACTCGCTTATGTCGTGCTGCTGTGTATAAATGCCATATTAGATGCTTTTTTTCTTTAAAAAAACAAACTATGTAGTCTCACCCGTTTTTCATTCTTTTAATGAAAATATGTTTCATGTTATTGTGCAGCAGAGTGTGTAAAACATTCATTTGTGAGCGGCAGCAAAATGCCTTTTAGACATTTTCTGTATCTTTAAAAAAAGGCCAATATACGTTCATCGGTTTAAAAAGCACCGTTACCTGTCACGGCAGTACTGAGTGAAGATTTAGGGCTGACAAGTGATTGCATTCAGGAAAGACTACACCCACTTCTTTTGTCTAAGCTTCCTGACGAGACACAGTGCTATACCTTGTTTTAGCTTGACATACACCGCTCCCCCTGTCTGACAAAAGCATTCATGCCATCTTTTAGATTGAAAATAGATTCGGCAGTAGTGGGATAGAAATGCGCTCGGATGAAGTACGCTACTGTACATCCACTGCTGAAATCATTCGTACAGTATTGCTTCTCTTCCTGTTTAGCTGATAACTGAGATGATGCAGTGGCCCTTTTGGTTTTGGCTTTGTCCTTCCCCTGAGCCACAGAAAGGTTAAAAGCATTAATTAGACATTAAGCATAGTGCCTCTAATCTGAAAGAATTAACATTCTTCAAAAATATATACATTTCCACAGTAACACAATAACTAGTTTTACAGGATTTGATGCAATTTTTGCCAATTTTTGCCTCTGATGCATCAACAAATACAGAGAAATTGTATTAGGGGCACTGCAGTGAGTTGAGTCTAGGTAAAAGCTTCTATTAAGACATTGTTAAACATAAAAGCCACAAAGGAGAAGATGATGCAGACTGTCCGGAATGTAAATTCAGCGTATGCCAAGTATTTACTTAATGACATATCTGTCAGTCGAGGTGCATTGAAAACATTCCTTTGTTTTTCAGTTTCTCCGCTTCTCGTCGCCTAGACGCAAAAGTCGCAAATAAGTGGCTTATTTTCACGCTCACGCTGCTCCATTGAAAACGCGTCTCTCACAAGTCGTCGTCTCCGTTACTTTCTTCGTGTTTTGTGTTGCTGCCCACTGCCTTAAAAATTAATCATCCTGTTTAATAACGCCTCACGATCACAGTGCATTATTGATGGTGAGTCCTTAATAAAAGGATGAAGCGAAGGTTTTACCCATTCAGCTGCTCCGTTTGGAGGGGGGCAGAGGATCACAAAAGCTGCTTACTGGTGCATATCCGTGTAAATACGGCGCATTATTATCATAGACTAAAAACCAGGCCTTGTGCTTCCAAAAGGTCTTGGTCCCTCTTTTGCAAACAGCCATGTTGTTTTAGAGAGGTGATTCATACGTAGAAAAAAAGGTGCGCAGACTCTTTCGGTTGTGTGTAGCGGACATTAACCCAACTTTTATGCTGTCCTGATGTGCTCTCGGGCCGTCAACCCTGCAAAGTATTTATGTGCACACACTAATTGGATCAGGTTTCTCAACAGGGGACTATATACTACATATTGCATGCATTCTCTGTATTTCAAGGTGAATCACACCTTGCCAAGGACTTATTGGACTTGATTGGCAGGTACTATCACCATGAGATGCCCATATAATGGCAGGGCTCACTTACCTGACCTGCCTATTTATCTTGCTGTATTAATGTCAGCCTATTAATTCCTAAGCGGAGGAACATTTGGCAAAGACACCGTTTAACAGCCCTGGCTGAATCATTCTTATCTCTGCAGACCTGAAAGGAATAGTTTTGTGCTATCAGCAAGTGGAAATGACATTTTGAAATTTCATTCGAGATAATCCACTTCACTTCCCAGTAAAACATCAAAATTAGAACAAAAAAAATGTATGGGACCCGTATTAAAACTTTGTTACCGTGGCAAATCACCTGCCTATAATCCATGTGGACAGACAGGTGTAGGTATCTTTCAGCGCTAATAGGATTTTTCTTGCATTGCTAAAGTGATTATGAGGCTATGGATTTAATATATATTCAAGCAGAGGGGGCGATAACACTAAGTGCCTAGAAATGCAGAGGAAAAGTGCCACGTTGAAACATATCGTATGTTGACATTCTTAAATCGGGAAATCTTTCCTGATAAACGTGGCGCTTCTCGACATATAAAACTGCGGCAGACCAGAAATACTTTTTTGTTTTGTTTTTCATATTGTCAAGTAAAACATCGAAGGAGGGAAATGAAAATAAAACAATGCTCTTTTCTTTCTCCTAGACGATCCATTTATTTTTGAATGTATTGAAGTGCTGGAGTGTTTCAGGGCTTAGCTCATGATTGCTTTATTTAGTAGCCATATGTCCTAACCAGTGGGGAGTACCCTAATCGATTAATTGAGTGGCTCATAAAAATGATGAATGGTGCAAACACTAAGAGCAGTGAGCATGACAAGTACCACGCTTATGTCACACTCTGCTCCTCTTGCATGCTACTGCCTTTTCCGTGCAGTGTGGCTTGCATCAGAGCCGGCTAATGATTCGTTTAATCCAAATGTTGTGATCAACAAATTCAAGAAACAGTTGGTTTTATGTGCTCTCAGATGATGAAATGCACAAGATAATACATGAAAGTTTCAAGTAAGCTAGCCTCCCACAGACAGTGTGACTAAAAGTCCTAGCAGTCCTAATCAAGACATCTCCAGCTATATTACTATGCAGAGTAATAATAAAATAAAAATAATCTTCCATGCAATTTTTCTCCGCCCTTATCCTTTGCGCTCCCTGCTCCATTAACCATCTCTGCTGCTGAGGAGTCCTGTCGCGCAGCATGCGTGTTTGACCCGGTATTTCACTGGCTTAGCTCGTGTCAGGGTCGGGTCTCGTGTTCGTGGCACCAGCAGTCGCACGGCGTTTGGTCGGGTGTCACTCGGCTCCTCTGGTCCTGTTCTGCTCTCAATCATTCCCTCAGCAGAGAGGTCAGCCTTGATTCCTTCCTGGCCTATATCCGACTCAGTGGGGGCTCCAGACTCATCTGCTCACCAGCCCAATCTCTACGCTTGCAAAATGTACATTTCAGCAGTGTCAAAGCAGGGACACAGTCACTTTTGAGAAGACAATTTCTTCCACATTTGAGACTTGAGTATTTTCTGACTGAGCCCCATGTTTCAGGTTTTTTGGTCTTTTTTTTTTTCGAACTTTGCAGGAGAAACAGATAACAGGGTTCTTATAGTGTATATGAATTAATGTATGAGGATAGTTTTGGGAAAGCCCAATAGAAACCAAATGTGTTTCCCTGCATTCAACATGTGGTGGTCTGTTGATTCTGATTTCCATTTCGGTGAATATCTGGCCCTGCGTTTCCCTTCTTTTGCATCCCTGTGATGTTCGGTGACAATTAACATCCCAACTCTTTCTCGAGGTTTGTTGAAAGCTCAGGGGCTAATTCAAGGGTCAAGCAAGACTTGCAAGCTGTCAGTCTCTCATTGTAACTCGTGTCCCACTCCCCCACTCAGGTTCTTTATTCTGGCTCCCCCTCCATTCTCCCAGACCTCGTTTTGTAGAATGGCCCAACTCTTCTTCTATTCTCCTGTGGCCCTCTAACAGCTAGAGAGGGACAACCAGGAGCTTTGTCTAAGAAGCCCAGCATTCTTTCACATCTGCCTCTTGTTTTCAGACCCCCACTGCATTTAAATTTCAAACTGTCCTTTTCAATCAATCCTCTCTCCCTCCCTTCTAATAACCCCCTTCCTCCCAGTCACTAAGCCCTTTTATTTCTTTTTTTCCTAAGAGGACCAACTGCTCCTGCAATTCCTAATTTTGTCACACAGTTGTTGATTATAAAGCATTCTGTTGTATTGCCCGTATATCAAGCACACATATGTTTAAAGCCTCTGGGCTCACGCCCCTGTGGCTTCTACATTTTTCAGAGTACTTAAACATCTGTCTGCAGTGGCTTCACGTTTAGCCCAAGCACTGCGATGCTTGTTGACATTTTAGCAATCTGTGCTTAAAAATCACAGAAGACTGCTACGGTCATGCGTTTCGTGAAGTCGAAGGACCCGCGTCGACAGCGGCGCTCGTCATCTGTGCATCTCTGCGTATCGAGTCCAAACTTCCAGCACGACGCGGCGGCGGCGTTATAGAGATGCTCAAACCTGCTCTGAGATCACACCGGAGTCGAGGGCTATTTGAGAAAATGGTCAAAATGAGATCACCGGCAGTTTCCGTTACAAGGCGAAGAGAGGGAAAAGAAACCCCCAGCTGAGAGGGGAGACCTCGGCATGTTTAATGAGGAGAACGGCAGTCTGCAGTCTTCCTGCAGCCTGCGTCTTTGGTGTCTCAGCATGTTAAGCACTCACAGCATGATACAAAATATATTAAAGTATAGGACTGTTATCGTCGATTTACAGAACATCCGCCCCGTGTACCGCGGATCTACAGTCGTCCTTTTTTTTCTTTTCCTTTTGTGGCAGGGGGTCTACGCTGCCTTCAAGGCAAAGTGTTTAAAGGCATCCCGTCTTTGTCTTAGCATTCTGACACAGGGGGGGTGAGCGCGCTGTCTCCCTTTTTTTACACTAAGCAATGATGACACGGAAGAAAGAATAAATCATATTGAGACCAGCCTGTTTACATACACAAACACCCTCAGCCATGAAGAAGACACGCATCCACCGAAATGCATGTTTTAACCTATTATGACCATAAAGTTTGGCATAAAGTGTCGACTCGAGCTATAACAGTTTAGTTAGACCTGATTTGGCTTAAACGATCACTCGATATGTTTGTTGGTGCGTCAGCTAATAAAGCAACTGTAAAGGGAAAAATGACTAATTCACCATGGGAAGCCAATAGACCGGTTATCGAAACGAACACGTTAAGTAGGTCACAGCGTCTTGTCAGGACTAGTGCCAGTCACGGCACATACATCCAGTAGCTTCTGTCTCCCCAGTCTGGTGCGCACACAGAGTGAACCTGGTGCAAAGTGAGGCTACATTTGTTGACAATGGCATTTGGTGACAAGAGCGGAAGCGCTCGCGTGTAATAAAACTAATTTTTAACAGATTTTGTTTTTTCCAGCTAACGCCTCCAGGGTTAGAGCCTGAATGAATGCCGCCTTCTCCATGTGCAGATATTCCTCTTGAACTATATTTTGCTGTTAAACGCTAAAACACAAGAGTAAATAATGAATGATCCTGTTAAGGAGCCTAATTTTGTTAAACTGTTCGTTTCATCTGAGTGTTCATACTGTATTAGTTTTAAGGACTGATTACCATCATCCACCGCTCAACACACGTAGATGTCTTTTGGCAAAAGTGGACAAACCAGTAGCCGATGAGGCTAAGATGAAGCTAATATGGTCACTATCCACCAGCTTTATTGTTAGACGATCAGCTCAAGATCTGATTACGCCGTACGTTTGGACCTTGACTTTACAGGCTGATTATGTGTCGCCACTCGCCTGATAAATTGAATTGGTGCCGCGTGGACTGATTAAAAAAACTAAAGGAAAAAAAAGGGTCAGAGTTTTATTGGAATCCAACATGTTTGATCAACTTTCATTTGTTAAGCCTCATGACTGCATATTATTCCATTGAAACTAAATACCCGGTGGCTGTGTGTGTTCTGCTCCTGTTAACCTCTTTTAAATGGTTCTAAAATTAGAGGTCTCAGGTGAGGCACAATGTCATACTAGATGAGCTGATTATGGCAGGTTTAATTATAACTTTGTTGGCTAATGTGTGTGCTCTGCATGTTTTCTCGGTGATAAATTATTACACTGTCTGAGAACTCAGACAAAATAGATCAAAGACCTTTCGGGCCGCGGATATTCTCCAGTGTGGAGGAGGCAACTGAAGATGAGTTTTGCAGTTCTGACTGTACATGACAAACAAAATTCCTCACGGTCTTTTCTTGTTAGCTGCAAGTATAACGGATAACATCCAGTCCTTTGAATCTTAACTAACAATTGCAGGCTGAAGACTCGCAAAGAAAAAAATGGAACTGTGTTTTGAATGTGCTAAAAAAGAAAAAAAACTGTTTCTAATGGGGTCCTATGAGCCTTGTTGCCAGAGTGATGCCATATCCCATGGTGAATGTGCTAATGGTCCATGGGAGTGAGAGGATTGAGCTTAGCCCAGCAGTGTAAACACACAGACAAAAGGGAGCCGTTAGTTCTGTGAAACGCATGCCTGGGCGCGCAGGTAGGCATTAGGTTTCACCCTACACAGCTTCAACGCTGTATCTGTGGCGGGGAGGAGGCCATTTGCTTTTGTAGCGAAAGAGAGCAAAACAAACATTCAGACTCGTACAACAGAGGCAGGTATGGATGGGCTGGGGAGACAGGAATTTTGGTTTGGAGAGATGTAAGGGACTGGGGGGGGGGGGGGCTGGAGAGATAAGGTGGTTTGTGGTCAGTCACAACACAGAGAAGTGACCATTTGCTTGGTAGTGTTTGTTTGTTTGTCTGGGGGGGGGGTCATAAAATATCACTCAAACAGAAGTAGAGCTCCGCTTGGATACAAGTGAAATTCCAGTAGTGCCTCTCCGGCCAAAAGTAGCTTCATTACTGCTACATTTTTACATAAAATGCGTGTTGCTGATCATTTCATTACGTGTGAAATTATTTTTCCTAAAAATAACCGGATGTGAAAACAGCTCCCATATCTAAGAAAACTACCTGCTATCCGGGCTATTATCATTAATATTTCTAGCACTAAATGTTACTGTCATTTACTTTAGCATTTCCACCACGTGGCTGTAGCGTTTTACTCCGTGTCAGTTTACAGCTGGTCAGGACGCGCTGCAGCTCTTACGAGGAGACAACAGAGCTTTTACTCAGTCGGCGAGATGCTTTTGGTGTTATAAAGGTGCTATGTTTTAGCACATCAAAGTGATGTCACGTGAGACAGTGGCCCAAAAACAAGGGATTTTAAAGGGGTTTAAACAATGTTCAAAAGGCATAAATGTGTTCTGTGAAACAGGAAGAGAAAAATACAAGTTGACACAGTTTTGATAAGGTTAGCATCGCTAAAGGTCTTGAGAAGGTAGAAGGTGGGCAGGGCGGGATCCGTCTTTTTGATCACGGTGCTGATCCCACTCAGCCCCCCCTCGGCTTACACACACACAACGATTCACCCCCACCCCTCCCTGCCGGGGAAATAGTTAGCATTGAGCTGCCATCAAGGGATTTCCCTTTGCAGGATTATTGAACTTCTGGGCTTATTTTAGTGGCTTGCACGGGGTTTGTGGCATTTCACAGTTGTCACATTTCTGCAGCGGGATGTATATGCAGCATCAAGTGCCTTGTGACATGAGTGTTACAGGATGAATTCCACTGTGAAATCACACAAGGACAGAGCTCGCACGTTGAATTATTATCACTGCTGAAGGGAATGTCTTTTTTTGTCTTCTCTGCAGGTTAGAGGATCAATGATGAGCATCTCTGAGACCACTTGGCTTGGACTTTTCTAATCAGAACCTGTTAGTCACAACACAAATCTGCCACACAACATCAACACCTGGCACCATGTCTTGCTCCCTGTGGAAACTACCCACTTTCTGCTGGTTTCTCATCACTCTAGCCCAAGTACACTCCACAGAGGGTAAGTAGCTCCTCTTGCTTTCGTCAAAAACATACTGCTAGTTTTTTTTTTGATAGCGTCTTTTGAAAAAGTGTGTTGTTGTTTTTTTTCAGGCTCACATAAAAAACTTATTTTTTTTAATTTAATTGTTTTCCACTGCATATAGCATAAGCAGTTACATTGTGGCTGAAGCCAAATCTGCTCTCTGAGTGCAGCCACTGCTTGTGTAAGTAATGCAGCTTGGAGGACAGTGGGCACAGGCGGATGGGGGATAATCTTGAGTGGTTTCATTAGTTGGTAAATTGTGATTTGTCTGAGATTTTCTGCTTGAAAGCGTCAGTTGTTCCCAGTGGCATCAGAGCTGGATCCATTTTTAAATTCCTCACTAAAATGTTCTGTCTCATGGCAAGCAGGCACACAGATTTCACACCTCAAAAAATATAAAGCTTGAATGTGTTTTAATCATACTGCATTAAGTTTTGATTAAATCACTCTCAGCTGTATCGTAATTACAAGATTTATGCGTCCAAGCCTTATCTCATAAACTGTATCCTCTACTTATTAGTGTTTAATCGCAAGACTAGAGGTGCTTTACTTTAGACGTTTGATTATTGGATTTAAAATAAACCGAGGTTGGCATCTTTTTAGTGCAGCGTAAGATGAGTCTTTACAAATTTTGCTTCACTGTTGCCAACTGTTTTAAGATCTCGCCAACTGTTCGCTATACCTGCTTTATTACTTCTTAAAAAACTTAATAATGTAGGATTACTCATTCTAGTTTTCAAGGTAATGATTTCTCAAGATCCTTCATTTACACTGTAGCAGGTCACACTGGCACGATGTGCTTTACCATATGGTCTTCTCATGTATCACCTGGGTTCAATTTGATCTTTCATGTAAGAAATGTGAAACCGTATGGGAAACAGTCGGGGAAACGATTGCACTGTCTTTACATGCACGCACATACAAATCTATATGTTTTCCTCAAATATTGGCACTTTACTAAACCCCAATTCTGAACCTCAGGCAAAGAGCAATTACGAGACTCGTGTATATACACGTTAATCTATTTAGGAAAACCTCAGAGGTTTTCCTGTCCATGTTGCGTTGCCTCTGGTGTTTACCGGGTGCTCCACAAAATTCAGTCAGCAGGGTTTGCAATAAATCTTTTCGATAGACTAATGGTTTTTTAAGACACATCTGCTGCAACAGTGCGAAGGAGTGAACTGCATGTGCTGCGTGAGTCCACTCTGGCAGAAGAGACAGACATGACAATGTGTCCAGAATCGGGGAGGAGAACGGGTTCAAAAACACATAAATAGCCCCGTTTATTAATAACATGGCATTTGTCATTCACCTTTTTCCTCTTGCTGGATAGCCTCCTCCCCGAGCCCCCCATCCACCTTCTCCTTTTTCCCATCTCAGCCCAGAAACAGTTCATTACAAACAATATCCTCAAGTAAACATGCTTCATTAAACTGCATCTATCCCTAATATCTTTTTAATGCATTTTTATAATTGAATTAAATGGGTTAGTGCAGTGCTGTAAATAGTTTAAAGTTAGTTTTCCAGTTTTACTTTTTTGTTGTATCTAAAGAAAGACTCATACACACAGCCAATACCGATACTGACCATCTGTCTCATCCCTTCACTTTTTCTTCATGAATATCTGTATTTGCTGGGCTCATTTCTCCCCCGTTTTTTCTTTTCCCTTCACATCCTCATCTCTCAAAAGTGCACCCTCCTCAGCCTATTCTGCAGCATTAATTTCCAAAATTGACTTGTTACATACGTTTCAGACAGTACTGCACAAAAGCCCACACGGGCGTCGTTACGACATAGATACTACGATCACTCACGATGATATGAGACCAGTGCTGGTTACAGTATAGACTTACTTTTTTATTTTCTGCTCTCCGTCTATAATTTAGCTTCACCTTTATTAAAGAGACATCAGGTGAAAATAATTTAGCATAAGAACTACTCAATCCATTAAGACAGTTCTAAAGGAGAGCGACTGGAAAAAGTGGGGAAAAAATTAAGAAGGAAAGACTTGACAAAAATATCTTGGCCTCTGGTGAATCAATTTTGACCTTTTGAATTCCCCTTAAATTCATGGAAGTGAAATACTGAAGTGTGGGAATGCCCTTTTAAAACAGAAAGAGCTCGTAGGAATTCTGCCACAGACACCAGCAGCACCGGTTTCAGCTTATAGGTGAGCGTCAGGCTTCACACATTAATATTCACAATGCTCTACGCATGTTTTGCCTTCCACTAATTAATTATGTTTACAGTCTTTAATTTACCTTGTGAAACAGAGCGAGGGCGATCTAAACACAGTGATTAATAGCATTCATTTTATCTGTCTACCTATCTATGTTTCTGTCTGTCTGTGCATCAGCACAACAATCACGCTCACAGTGGTCTTCTGTAAAGTAGTGGGTTTATTTCCTTTTGTCCCATTGGCTTTCCCTGTGGATATCACCATGACAACCCACCTAAAATGAGGCGAAGGTGTAATTTACGAAGTAATAATATTTTTTTGCAAAAAAAACAAAAAAAAAAAAAACAGTCGTGATTTACCCCTGCAATACATGATTAAATTGGCTCACATATCTTTCAAAATAATTTAGTGAATTCTGGTGGGGTTGAAAGGATTTGTATGTATCAGCGACAGAATAACAATTCACACCCAGCTCAGCCACACGCTCTCGTCAAAGGTTTCCCGATGATTGTTGGAATTACGCGGGGCCGAACCGAAGAGCAGGGATTCGGTTTTAGAAATGCGATATTAGGGTGAAAGTTGCGACACACTCACCTGTCCCTACGCTGCTCTTCGTGCACCATTGTTGGTTTGAAATTATTATCAACAGTTAATCAGGAAATTCCCTTCCTGGGAGCTTTTTGGGAAGTTTGTTTAATTTAATTGTCACAGTTTCACAGTGTACGGATGTTACTGTGTGAGTGATCATGTTTTGTAGATGTATAAGCAAACATAAGAAAAACAATCTCAAGTAGGTCATGTCGACCTTATGCAACAAAAATTAAACTTCAGTTATTTTCTCTTCCATTGCACTATAATAAAAGCTGCTTGTTCAGTGGCAAAAGTGGCAAACAAGCTTGAGAATTCCCGTTTCTGTCACAGACCCTGAAACCACACTAGTTTCTCCTCGATGCTTAAAATGTTCAAAGTACTTGAGATTTCTCAAGGGCAGCAAGAAAGGGCCTGTTATTGTACCACGTGAAATGAAAAAAGAAGGGTTTTAAAAGCTGTCACACCAAAGTCTGTGGAGAGAAATAATCAAGGTGTTTTGAAAATATAAAGGCTAGAAGTAAAAGCCTGCAGCATAATGTGAACGAGGACCTGCAAGGGCAGGACCCGGCTCCTCCCAGTGCTCTGGCACCACCTATTTGACCCATTTAGCCTTTTCTTGTAACCATAAAAGCCTGTTTTATAACTTCATTAAGATGGCAGGCTGCTATCTTGTTATTTTCCACGTTGTTCTCTTTTTTGTTCTCTATTTTCTGCCCCAGTGTCTTACTGACCAGCATTAGGGCAAGAAGATAAGAAGATAACTATCTAACAGGTAAATCCAATCAGGTAAACTATAAATCCTGTTATCATAAGCCCGGTCTTTAAAGGCACACATACTGTATCTCAGACTAATCGTTAGCCGTTCATTCTGCCCAGTGCCAGGTGCTTCTTTCTTAGTTGTCTTAAAAATAAAAAGAGAATACTGTTAAATGAGTAAACCATTTTTTCCCTTTTTGAATACTCGTTTGTGTCGGTTGTGTCCGTGGAAAAAGAATAGCACCCCGCTGCGTCGCCATGCTCCAGTCCCCTGATCACTTAATTTGGCATTTAGCTCTGAGCCAGCCTTTGAAAACATTGGCCCATACCTAATTTGTTAACAGAGACAAATCAGTTGTTGCATAATTACTTTCTGAAATGCTAAGTTTTCATACTTTCCAATTTGCTTATTGTTGAAGCAAAACGGTAAAGGCTAAAGGGCTGGATTTTTAAAATTTCCTTTTATCTCGTGTGTCTAAACCAACCTCTGTTGGTTTTGTCTTTCTACCTCCTGTGTGATGTCATCCTGGTTGTTTGTGGCAGACTGGTTGTTTGTGGAATCTGGCTCCCCGCGGAGCCAGGCAGGCGTGGGGCCTGTGTACGAAGGCCCACCATGCTGTCATGTCTCTTTCATCGCCAGCCAGGCTTGGCCAATAAGGAGATAAGGAGACAATGACTGGGAGAGCAAGCAGTGGCAAGGTGTAACCACAGCCCCCGGGTCTCCTCCCTGCCGAGTACTTCAAATCCTCATTAGGATTTTCAGCAAAGGAAGGAGGGATTTTCTGGATTAGGGCTTTGTCACAGCTGGCTCCAGGTTGGTGTTTGTCATGCACAAGCATGGTGAAGCGCTGACATCTTGGCACTCTCCTTTCTCCCACCCAAACACTGATATTCCCTTCACCTGGCTACTGAGGCAGGATGTTCCACTAACCCAAAATCTATGACTGCTAACTCGTTGCCCTTGCTAAAGGTTTTTAACAGCTTCCTAGTAGCCTGCGCTAGTGGATTTGGACTGCCGCGTCGGCATTCTTCTTAATGGCTATTTATGCGGAGATAACCTTGGAAAGCATCATTAGTTTGTTGTTTGCTGTCACCATCCATAAGTCATGCCCAGATCTGGGGCCGCGACACAGATGCGGCAGCTCAAACAGCAGATACGATGCCGTGTCAGTCACGGCGGGGATGCTAAAGTGTCTTTCATAAAGCATTTTGCCCCCAGATTTCTCACGCATTTCCACAAGGTTTCTATGGTAATTTTTTCTTTCTTTCTAAACCGAAGCAAAGAGTTTCCTGTTGCAAATACGGTTACTGCTTTAATTAATCCACGAGTGTTCCAGTCCTGTGCTACAAAACAACAAGACTGTGTTTCCTGATGTGTTGCTCAACCTCTAACATGGTCTTTAATTGGGTTTCAGACCTGTCTGAGAGAGTGGTTCAGCATGACAGAGCCTCAGACTTAGTGTGAAACCTACCTTGTCCCATCAGTCTCTAGGCTGATCTGTCTGGATAACGGGAATTCACACGGGTCCCACGAGCCCTCTGCTCGGTCGTATCTCAGGCACCCTTAGATTAGTCATTTACCCACATGTCCCTGTCTGTCTTCAGTTTTACCGTCATGCTTTGTCTCGCTTTGTTCTTGCCCTGGTAGAATCATGCGGGTATATCCCAAACAATCTACAAAACATGTTCTGATAACCTTATCAAGTCTTTTCTCTAAATCCCAAATATGGGAAAACAAATCTATCTTATCACTCTCCAGTGCAGTGGTCTATAACCAGAGACTGTTGTTCATGGAAAATTTATTGTTTTGTGCTTTTGTTGGTAGTCTCTAATGTGACCGTGGCAGATTTGAGCATCTTGGTATAAGCAGGCTTCAATTTGTCACAGATATGCCTCCGTTTTAAAAGTTGTGTCTGTGTTTGCCCTCGTGTTCCATATTTGTTACTTGCTGTGCCTGAAACCCGGGTTAGCTGCAAGATTTGATGTTAAAGGTTTCGGTATATCCAGCAGATACAAAAGTGTTCAGAAAAGACCTGAACCTCCTCGCATGATGGCAGAAATAGCACAGGCTCTTATGTTGCTAGAGCCTGTGTAGTGGACATCAAGGACTACAGACAGACCTCATGCAAGGACTACTGATGAAGTGTTGTCTGCAAGGGGAGGATGAGTCGAATGTTTTTGATTATCCGGTGTCGATAGTATTTCAAACAAGAACAAGCGTGAACACCTTGTGCCGCACAAATGAACTAGCTCAGCTGGTCAAGGCAAATGTCGTTTTTTTTCTTTTGCTGTAATGATGTGGAATATTAAGGTGATTAAACTGCAGAGTTCAGGTCACATGGGTCGCAGCGTGTCCATGTTCGCTTTTCAGCTCCTTCTGCAAAATCAGAGATGGAGGAAATCCTCATGAATGGATTTAACTGTGTACTCTTTGCCGTTTTCCTTCAAAGGGTGAATTACACGTATTTATCAGCGCGAGCAGTTTAGCTCTGCCGCACCTTCTGATTTCAACAACAAGAGCAACTAAGGCGGTGAAGTGGTCCTGAACTGCTGTTTATGAAACCATCGACTCGTTTCAACAGCTGAAATACGTAAACAGCAACAATCTGCAGGTGTTTAAAGAGGACGTAATCACATTTTCATTGTGAGGGCCACTGCCGAAAGACGCGCTCGCAGAGAAGTGCAGGTACGGTTTGAATGTCATGCAAAGGAAAACTGATTGCAGGACATGTAATGACAGCTTCTGTTAAGAGAGCGTAATATATCTAGAGCCTTATGATTTCACAGATTTTACAGTTCGCTCTCAAGAGTCACATGTAATATATCCCTGCTTGCCCTTACTGGAGTCCTGTTCTTCATTGCTGATTTAGAGCAGCTATAAATCCTGAAGAGGCTCCTGTATTTGAGGGGTGGTGAAACTACACCCATAAATATACTGAATTTAGAGCCACGACCTTTTGAAGTCAGTCTGAATGCCCTTTTATGAAGCTTTGTTAACTTACAGCTTTCCTCTCTAGTTAGTATTTGTACTTCTGTGTTTTTGTGCTTCTTGGCTACGTGACCAAATGGTGCCAAAGCAGGTTGCGGTAAATAAAGAAGCTGTTTAGTTAGAATGGAGATGTCACGACATGCTGGTTTAGCTCTCTGGCAGGCTTCACACATGCTAGCTCAGGGCGTTTATGCGCTTGTAAAAACGCTATGACTTGACCTCGTGTGACTTTGTGAGCCAGAATGACCCCTGAGTGTGATTGCATGTCAGGGGCTTTGGCTCCTGCTTTTAAGCCCCACTCTTGGGTAAATGATGGGCGGAAGGAAAACTGTAATAAAAGACATCTTATAAAGGACTATCAAATTAAATTAGTGATATCAACTCAACCCCAACCCCCCCTTGGTGCATTTTTATATTACTTACCCATGCCTCTTATTCGGTTTGTACCTTAATTTCAAGACAACCCCCTCCAAACACACCAGTACCACCACCATTATTTAAAATAGCCAGGATGCAGTAAATAAGGTTGATAACCATGAGCGACATCTGAAACTCTTAAATGAGAACTTCCTGCTGTGACATGTGTGAGGGCTGCAGACAGATGGAGGAGTGAGAATTTTGGGCATCAGACGTGATTCAGACGAGGTTATTCCAGAAGTAAAAGTTTCAAACAGACACACACATACAAATGTTGGTGCGGACCTTCTTTTTAAAGGTAAGATGATTCACTGGGGGGGAAAACACATGTAACATGGAAGGCCATCAAGGTAAGCCTTGTTTATATTATAATGAATAACGGCAAATAAATCCCTGATAAACTGAGTTAAATTCAATTTCAACTTTCTATTCAAGAATTATGAGCTGGAATCCTTGAACCAAAGGGAATCTTAAGATAACTGTCCCATGATTTAAAAAAAAAAGAAGAAGAAGAAAAAAGTCCTTCATAAAAAAAATCAAATCAAACCAAACAACTGTTGCTGTGTCTTTGTCAGATAAGTACTCTGGAGTTGTGCATAACCTTGGATGAGGCCATCGTATCAGAGTAAAACGGTGTTTTGTCACATAACAATCTGCCGAACCTAGAAGGCAGCAAGTCTGCAGTCTAGTGTGAGTAAGAGCTGCATAAAGAATTCAGTTGGAGCAGTAGTCGTGTCATCAGGGCATGACTAGCGTGTTGGTCAGGGAATTTAAATGCCAGGTGGGGGTCAGTTGAAGCACTAGCTGAATAATGTGGCACAAATGCATACACATGAGGGCTGAGTCTCGGGGAAAGGAACCACTGCTGTGGCCTGCTTGAAGAAGTGCACTTTGGGAAGGCAAACATGCAGCAGATGGATCCTTCTCATTTGTGTGTACTGCCACTGCTGGTGACCCATTGGGAAATGCTTCTTTACTGAATTGAGGAGCATCAACCGCTTCATTGGAGCAGAGAAGGAAGTCTGTGCTACCCAATGCATCTCAGTCCAATTTTTACATTCTTTGTAATGGAAACTGTGAAAATGGTATCGACGTGACAAACACAAACCAATTCAAGTCTGACTGGTGTTTTAAAAAAACTCATCGCATTTAAAAACATGCTTAAATATTTTCAGAGTGTTCTGACAGACCTGCTGTCACTAAGATGCTTTACTCTTGTTTGGAGGAACGGGGCTGGTAATCAGATTTTTACTTAACATTTATTGGAACTAGATAGTCTAGACAAAACAAATATTGTGTTGCTGTGAGCCTCACGCTCACGTTCTGGGTTTGTGCACTTTTAAAACATTCAGCTCCCTCTTTTCCTTTACACCGATACTCTTTGCTCCCACCTTTAAACGTGCTTGGTGGCTGCTGGAGGTTTATTTCTGGTTTATTCAGCTGTTTGGATTCAGAGAGTTAGCAGAGTTTCAGCAAATGCCACAGAAGTCAGTGAGCCGTCACGTTAAATACTCATGATCACAGAATTATGACTGTGCCACGCAGCCCTAACAGGGACTGCCCCACATCAAGCTCTTTAGGATGACTCGTGGGATCAGGACACTGCTAATGAAACAAAGCATGCAGCATGTTCACTTTAAAGTGAAATAATAATCACAGTTTACTTTGCTAAAAAAAACTGAAGCTGTGTCACGATTTGGAATATTTTACCTTTTGGATCCTTGCAGTAAACCCTCCACACTGTGCCGGGTATCACACTGTGATAACACGAGGCGAGAAGCCTTGACCTCTCTTTGATAATCTCTAAATGTATAGCGATTTAAAATTCAAGTCTGGCAGTGACCATTTGTTAGGGACCATGAAACAAAATTTACTATTTGATGGTCATCGCAGCCATTTCATTACTGGAAGATGTCCTTGCTTTTTTGTGTGTGACCTAAAAAGCACTCCCCATTTCTCTCTCCCACAAATACAAACACACACAGCAACGCACACACACTGCCTGGCCTCAGGGCTATCCGATATTAGACAGTGAGATGACACTGTGTGCTTGTGCGAGTGCAGTCACCCGACATGCGCAGATAATGTGAAGTCAATAATGCTTTATGAAAAAATGGGATTTATGACCTTGATGAGCCCCATAGAGCTTAATTAGGCCTAAAGGTTGATTTACATACAAGTGTACATGGAACTTGATGAGGTTGTGTTTTCCTGCTGTTGTTGTGCATTTTGATTCTGTCTGGCATTAAGATGCATTTGTTCAAACTCTTACGGATCAGAAAGAAAATACAATAAATACTCGGACCCTGCTCGGGTGCTTGGTTTCCACAGGATTATATTTCCTCCCTATGCAATGATGGTATTTCTAGTGCAGACATATGTCTACAGGTGCTGGTTGGAGGAAAAAACTAAACGGGGGGCTGGGATGGGGGGGGGGGGGAGTCTGTGACAGGTTAAAATCCTGTTTAAGGAGGCCCACCCAAACCAAAAGGATGGAAAATGTTTTTTTTTTCTCACAGTACCTATTCAGAGGAAAATGACAAGATCTTTTTCAGAGTCATGTACCTATATCAAAGATGCTCCTGATAGCCCACCTGCTGTTGCTATGGAAGTAGCGGAGATGTAAATGAACTGGAGTGAACTGGATGGTGGAGAATACAAATGAGGTTGGAATGCTCATTCTCCTGCTGCTCTTTGCCTCTTGTTCTTCTCCCAATATCTTTCTCTGATCCTGTCTCCCTCTCTATGTGCAAGTAGGTTGTAAAGACTAAACCACTTTATTATATTCTGCATATATACATATATATATATAATTTCAAACACCTTAATTATATACAGATGTTTTGGGCTGAATTACAGATGAAACGTCTACACGTGTAACTGCTGCTTGCTACAAAATAAGCTAAAGTTAATATGAAGGAATTCCAGAGAACGTTAATATCTGTCGAGCCAGTGCAATTCTTCTTTACAACGGCCACACAGAGTCTGCAGTCGACCATATCCTGCTGCTTGCAGGATATATGCAATATTTTCTTTCTTCTCCTCCCCTGCATGGACCTGACTTCTTAAGAATACATGCTGTTGTAAAGGATATCTCTGGATTATAGAATCAGCACTGTGGGAAGAGTTTTGACTTAAAGGTTTCTTTTCCTTCGCAGACTCGAAGGAAAAAGGGAGGGGGCTCGGGGGTGCCAGAACCTGGGGGACTCAAGCTGTGGTTCCTGTGGCTCCAAGCTAATGCTATAGGCCACACTTTCCTTTCACCCAAAATCCCCCCAGCAAGCGACCTTGTCGGCTCAGGAGTGCAGAATAATGGCTGGCCGAGCAGCGAAGCTAGCTCATTTACAAGCAGCTGTTTAGCTCTCATCAGAGCAGCGAGGAAAATCAAAGGGCTGCGTTAACGGCAGACGACAAGCATCGGGAGCGTCCCCGTCACACTTCTCATTGGCTCTCGACAGAAAAATTATCTGGTGTGACATCAAAATAATCTCGAGTCCTCTTTTGTGCTCGGAGCACAATGATGACTGAATAGACCTTTTGATCAGCCTCTGCCTAGCCCCTGGACTAACTCTGGAAAAAGTATAACTGGAGTTGCAGAGAGTCATTTTGATTTAAAAACCATTTGCTGGATGCAATATAGCTGTGATGAAAAGCAGACTACTCTCATTTATGCATTAGGGTTGGAGCAAAGAAATACTGAAAAAAATGTATTTCATAGAGAGATACTAAGTTTGGTGTTCTGATTAAATGCAGCCGTTTTGACTGCATGTTCTTTATGTCTGTTATCCGGCTTGATGAGACTACACAGTCTCTACATGGCTGAAAAAGACCCTAATGTCTCCTCGTTTCTGTGAAATAGGAAGACATTTTCGTCATTACCTCTGCTTCAATGACACTCATATCCTAACAGATGGTCACTTTCCGATTGATTTGGCTCATCTGTGAGAAAAATGAATTAAAACATTACGGCAACGAGACGGCGCTTAATCGGCCGCCCTTACATATGGGAGGTTTCTCACAGTTCTTCAGCCTCAGCTTCTGTACGTGCTTAAAGTCATCACAAAGGTTAGTCTGGGTAGTAAAGTGGAAACCCTTAAATAGAGGTTTGTCACTGGCTTAATAAAGTGCTATAACCCATGGAAATAGAGGTGCTATACACCAATCAGAGTCAATTACTAGCATGTTCCAACACCATTTACAGCGTTTACAAGCACATGTCAAAAGGTTAAGTGCTCAGATTTTTTTTAAAGCAAACAGATGTTTTATAATGTTCACTTGTTGACTGGGAAATGCACGACATTTTTAAGGTTTACTGTGGAATTGCATCACATTAAAGAAAGGGTAGAGCCCTGACTGAATGCTTTACGGGAGGATGATGTCAGTAATCCTCGCTCTGCTCCGTGACAGCCGATGACGATGAGCCGGACTGGTCTTCTTGTGGTCGTGGTGGTGGGGTTGATGGCTGACCAGAATTTCTGATTAGAAAGTGTCAACAGGGCCACGATAAGGGCCTGGCCAATAATGTCTCTGCTCCCATCATGTTGCCATGGTGACAGGACTGAGCTTTCCATATTATATCTTTTTTTTTTTGTCTATGTCTTAAACTTTCACTCCCTGCTGTTTAATTAATGGTGAGAATGCTTCAAAAATTCTCCTTCTTCGTGTTTGATTGATATAAATCTATCTTTTAAGAGCCTGTATACATTCGAGTGCACTATCTTAAAGTGAAAGCACATCAAAGCGAGTAAAATAGCATCTCGTATTTTAAGATCTCTGAAGTGCGTGCTATCAGTGACGATGGGGCTGCCGGGCTTCTTTTATGAGCACGTGGCCGCATAGCTCGGAAAAGACACGAGAAAACGAGCACGTCTAAAAACTCTTTCCAGGCGCAGACTTATGATTATGTTTTTCTGTCCGTGAACCATCAGCGTACACTTGGGTGGCGCCATTTTGTCTGCTCAGCAGCCTCTTTGTAGAAAGCTGCGAGGTAAAGAGGTTCCTGAAACATAATATAGCAACAAGTGCCCTCAGCTCCTCCAATTAACTGCTGAGCTCTGTCGGGGTGGGTTTTTAGAACATCAGCAAGAGTGTGCAGGAAAACCAAAATAGATGGTTTACGTAGTCAATATTTTAGCATCCGCCGCGTATTGATATTCTTGACATGTTTTACTGTCACTGTATGGAAAGTAAATAATTTTCATATCATGCATTCGCTGAATAGTTATGCTAATGGCCCCATGAGCAAAATAATGATTACTTTTCTGGCTCATTTGAATAATGAAATCATTTAGTTAAGTGAGACAGTAAGCATTGGATTTGTTTATGTTAGATTCAGTGTGATCATATTATTCTCTTGTAATTGCGACGCGTGATCGATGGTGTTTTGGTTCCTTCATACTATCTATATGAAAACAGACAAAGAGGATTTATTTTCAGGAGTGGCACAAAGCCTCTATTATACAGTAGAAAAGAACCTAAGAAAACATTATTTAAAGTGCACATTTTAGTCTCTCAGCGTAGCAGAGAAATAATTTTTTGTGGGGCCGATCTTGGTCAATACTTATTTAAGTGAAACAGTGACAAATGCGTACGTGAGGATCTCATCCAAAACTGAATAAATGAAATGAAATACTTGTACAAACAACACAACATTACTAACTTAATTGAGAAATAAGGACACCCATCTATTCCACTGACATTTGTTTACAGAACTGTTGTTTGTCCCCCCATATTGATTTATCTTTGTCACCCATCTCCCCATGAACTTAAAATACCATCTGACACCAGAGAGAGGGGAAAAAATCAGCCTCAGGCCTAATCAATTGAGAGAGGCTTTTGGAGGTTGTTTACGATGCTGCTTTTGGTTCATGATGCACAAGCCCAGCTGGTGAATGAAATGAGTTTAGAGGACAGCAATTTTGTCTGAGAACCAGTAATATGAACAAGAAAATTATTTCACAGCGTGTTTTTGTAGAAGTCGTACGGTACTCTTGAGCCTACATTTATCTCGTAGTTGCTCCGGCCGCTGTTTTCCTACTTAAGCGCAGAGACTGCATCAGCTCTAAATCATAAAAAACCAGAAGATTGTAAAGGCCCTGCAGAGTGATTTAAGTGTTTTAACAGTGATCCAGAAACGCAGCGCATCAGTGGGTTTGGCTGTGGATTTGGAGATCAAACTCAGAGGTCTTACACATGGCCAAAAAAACAGAACACTTGGAGCCACAAAGTAGGCCAAGTTTACCGTATCCCACCCAGTCATGCTGATCTGCTGCCCGGTCACCTTTATATTAAGGCAGGGTAGCAAAAATGTGTTAGCTTCAGTTATTGAAATCACGTTTTAAAATGATTTTTATTCCTCATATGCAGAAAAAAAGTGAAAGCTGTCAATTCTTCATTTGATGTGACAACAGCTGACGGAAAAGCAATAGATGAGTTTCCATTACACATCCACCACTTTTGTGACGTGATTTAAGCGTAAAATTGCGATACGGGTTTGAGTGATGTTTTACATAGGCTCTTGTAGTTACTACACATCATATTTCAGTCTTTTGACAAAGCTGGAGTACATTGACACGAACTCAAGATTGGCTGTCAAGTCCTGTTCTTAACATGCTGTGTTTCAGGGTTTTTTTCTCTCAAGCCAACATCTCTGATATATTGTTTATCACCTTAAGCGTTCTTTTTGACTCGAGAGAGAAAGGGGCTGCAAAAATGAAATACAGCCGAAACCTATCATATTTGAAAGCCTTTACTTTTTCATGTCTATTGGTCACATGAGAAAGTTTGCTGTCAAAAAGTGCAAGTGGAGGAAAAAAGATCCTTCCCTGATGATTTTATGCTCCCAAACAAATAAAAGTCTTTTAGTGATAGGCCAGGGCAGCTGCCCTCATCCATACAGATATATCCTTTGTTTACCCCGAGCTCCTCACCGAGCACCTTCAGAAACAGGCCTTTCACCTGATTGGCTCACAAACGATGGATCTGGCAATACAAGCTGACATTTATCTTACTTTGTAAAATACCACAGGAGCATTACGAGGCAAAGCAGAAAAAGCAGAATGCTAATCCCCTGCCACTGTAGCTTTGCCTTTAAATCACACTAAGATAATTGTGTTGGTAATTAATTGATGAATCATTCAGTAGGGTACAATGAACTTAGCCTTTCTTGACCAATTTACTCGGTGGCTTTAAGTAAACAGCTGCCACAATGCCATGTCACACAATGCCTCATGAAGTAATAAAGTGCTTCATAATTCCAAACAACTGCACATATGGATCGCCCGGACTTGTCCAGGAGCCAAACGAATTAGTGCATTAGAAGTGCCGGCGGCGGCGTGCTTTATTTTCTTTTGCAACTGTGAATAAAGCTCATTAAGGAAACGCGTTCTTCGGAAACAAAGCCTTCAACCAAGTTGCATTAACAGCGATGTTTAAAGCACTATAAAGGTGACTGAAACTGTAGTTTTTTTTCAGGCGTGATTCAGAGTCTGCAGAGAAGCATCTGAAAATCATTTTTAGCTCCGCGCCAGGTTTCTTTGATATCTGACATGACATAGCTGCAGGAAGCTGCTCTCGCCAAAAAGACACGCAGTATGTAGAGCGCTATAGTTTATGCAGGTAGTTCACTTTTAGTTTAAATATGGCCTTTGGCATTGTTCGTATTCGCCGAGCCACAATATTGATTTCTTTTCTATTTTTCCTCCCCCCTCACCCTCTCCGACACACACTGAACACACTCACATTCATAAACCTTTTTTTCAGCCTCCCAATAGCCTTGCCTTCGATTGTCAGCACTGGAAAGTGGATTAAATTACACTCATGTTGTCATGCTTGTTGTTCTTTTTCATTTTGGATAGAAAAATGAGCATTGCAAGTAAACCGCAAGTCTCCAGTGATAGACTCTGCAGTGTCAGTCAGTCCCCGTATTGAAGTGAAACACGCGACAACAGCAGAGGAGACAAAGAAGAAAACAGATGGTTAAAAATGTATTTATTTAATTGTTTATGTTAACGTGACATCAGCCTTTAAAGGTAGTTCTTGTGTCGGCATGCTTATGTAGATGGTCACAGGGGGAAACAAGGCTCCAGACATTTAAGCTGACAAACTAGACTTTAATGACAAATATTGATTTCTCTTTTTTTTAGTAGCAGTTAAGGCACGTGGATGACATACTAACACTATTAGCTCCCTGGTGCGGTTTAGATCTGAAATGTTCACTCGGCATACTGATGTATGTCAGAGTTGCAGTCCAGTCTGGGCTTTTACTCTTTAGATTTCTTATTTATATTGATGAAAAGTTACATCTTCTGAATAAAATAAGAGAAAGCGATGTTTGAAGATGCTTCCTTTGTGTATATCCACCTCTGATCTCTTTTGTCTCCTGCCTCCCTCTTCCGCTAAGTCGGCGTAGTTCCATGCTTCGATCCGCACTGATAGAGCTCCTTCTCCTTCTCTTCTCCCTCAGGGTTTAGTCGAGCTGCCCTGCCATTTGGCTTAGTGCGGAGAGAGCTGTCTTGTGAGGGTTACCCCATTGATTTGCGGTGTCCAGGAAGTGATGTCATTATGATCGAAAGCGCCAACTATGGCCGAACGGACGACAAGATCTGCGATGCCGACCCTTTCCAGATGGAGAACATAAACTGCTATCTTCCAGACGCCTACAAGATCATGTCACAAAGGTAACACTGCAGACACCTCCAAATAATAACAGTAATAATAATTAATAAATCTAAAGGTACTTTCCGCTGTCACAGAAGTGAAATGATTGATAAGCATGATAACATTTTCTTTGTCGTGGACTGCTGTTGATCATTTCATTTTGCATGCTTGCCCCTGTTGGCATCCTGTGTTGAGAACAAAAATCCTCCGTATCCCTCGGCTTTGGAGTAAAAGTCACCCAGAACAATAACAGTGTTGCTGTCAGTTGCATAAAAACAGAAAAACGGAATATGAGTGTGTAATAAGATTGCACTACTGAGACAGCCGAAACTGAGCAGAAGAGAATTAGAAATTTCATCAGAACTTGGAATTTTAAATCAATGTGGGCAAACAGCCCAGAGAGAGCAGATTAAAACACAGCCAAAGTCACAGAGTGCAGTAACAAAGCTTCCCATCCATTTCTGCTCTTATATATATACATTTAATATCTGCATTTATGTGATAAAATAAATAAACATTTAAAAATAAATAAAAATGAAAAAAATGTATATGATAAATATTGATTATGATGAAGAGTATTTCTACAGTATAATGTGCATTACTTTTCTAAATGTTCTAAACACTACTTCTACTGTCTGAATTTCCTAAACTTCCTAAATCGTACTGATCTCATGTGTAAAGTTCTGGTAAGTTTAAGAGCAGGCTGTTAGCATGACTCAAAGATGCTCCATAGCTGATATTCACACTCTGGTTGATAGCGTTAACTTTGGCACCCAGTATTGCTTTAGATTGGCACCAAAAAATTGTGTCAGAATTGAATAAATGCACTCAATGAAAAGTGCATGGATACAGTCATTTTTCTGCAGCTGACCTTATTGCATATGTATCTGAATTGAGCTTTCCATTCAGACCGCAAAATTTGGGGTTGACACTTTTAAGATGAAATATACAATTCAACTCACTAAGTTTTGCATTTGTCAATTCACCACCAACTGCCAAAGTCTAATGGCATAAAGTCATGTGTTAACCATTTTGCAGTTCCAAGAACAACAGCGGTGTGGTCTGAGGGAGAGAAGTTTCTCCACTCCTGTTCATTTATCTGCAATACTAGAAGAACACGAGAACATCTGAGGGCAGTCGTTAATGTTTCTGAGGAAACGAAAGGCAACACGCACCAAAGCTGTTTTGAGCCGGGGCTTTAAAAAGTCAACGTGAAACACATAACATATGCATTTAAATGATATTCACTTTTTTCACATTGCAGGTTTGCTGAGTTGCTTTAACAAACACTAACACACCAACAATACAATGAGATGAGTTCATTACCAGTCTGACTGCAGCCTTTAGTCCAATCTGAATTTTAGGCTTTTATGAGACAACAAACAGTAAAAAGATTTAATTCCAATTTTGCAGATGATTCATTATTTGCAGTGTCACAATGCTAACACTGCAGACCAAGTCAGTAATTCCAGTTCATCTTATTATTACGTAACTCTGACCGCGTTATGTCACCAGGGATAAAAGGACATTTCTCAAGGAATTTAGCTCATAAATGTATTTCTGTCCAAGAAGTCAGATAAAATGAGATGATACTACTCATTCCACACTGTAAGCAAATGAATAAAACTTTACATTGAAAAATTAAGCATGTTTTTGTGAGCCTTGCACATTTTAATTTAGTTATTATTTGTATTTATATAAAAATGTTCAGTTTCCCTCACAACGCTCTCATGGAAACAAAGGTTGCTAATAGACAGTTTAATAAATTAACACCACAATGCAAGCTTGAAACCATCTCTGTAGCTGTCATTAAATGCAAAGCTATCGACACGTTCACTGACGCGCACACACTCTTGCAAACTTGGTTCAACCAGGAACGCTGCATACATGAGACCTAATACACGAGACCAGTTGTCACACAGGGATGCCATCGGAGCCAAAGTGCACAGGATGGAATGACATATGACTGCCACAGAGAGAGATATTGGACGGTATGAGAGCGTCAGCAACTCTGGCACGCCGCCTTGGGAAATAAAAAAAATAATGAAATAAAAAAGTAGAGCCCTTGTATTCAGGGAGGTTATTGTCAAGTCCTATTTGATGAAGTCAGATAGCTGACTCACATTGTCTGTCCTGAAAGGCTGCAGGCTGCCTTCTCTCCGCTTGTGGCCATATGTATTACGCTGGCCTCAGCCTCGCTCGTACACAACAGTAAACAGTAAACTGAAGCACAAATACCGACCCAGCAGGAGGCTGACAACAAATCCCAAAAACGCTCTCTACCAGTGTCTCCAGTTCAGACACTGATGTCTGTAGGACTGGGGTTCATTCCTCACATCCTGAGAGTGCCAGAGGCTGAACTTCAGATGTTGTTTTAAATGTGTTTTTAGCACCGTGATGTCGATGCTGTAGTGTTCAAAGAGAGAGCGAGAACTGTCATAAAAGAGGTCTCTGCGAGGGACACAAGTTCAAAATCCACAAAACAGGTACTTTACAAGACCAACGTCTGACAAAACACATAAAGTTCTTTTGAGATCACCATGGAAATGTGAGAACAGATTAGTGAGTCATTATTTATACGAGTGGAAAGCATGGATCGGAGTTTTTATGTAGTCAGTATCATAAAAAGCAAAAAGAGTTCACTGACATGAAAATAGATTCAAGGACAACTTGACAAATGTCCAAGACTGCATATGGGACTAATTACACATTCTTTTTCTCCTGCCCGTTTATTTACAGCAATAGACTGAAATAGGAAGCAAATGTAATGAAAGATTGCCCCTGCTGCCAAAAATAATTATCTTCAAATGGGGAAAAAAGGAACGTGGTGATTGTTTTGCCTGTTTGGAATGCAGTGTTTGTTTCATTGGCATGAGGTCTGAGCCCTCCGTTCCTCCCCGAGTCTAAACTCCGCTGTCTGGCTCCTGCTGAGGCTAGCTCAGCTGAAAACGGTCCCTTTGTTGAACACTCCCCTGCACACACACTGTATGTGGAAAAAACAGGAAAATAGTATTTCCTACTGTACAGCCTACATCAATAAAGGGATTCAAGAACCAAAAATATTTGTTGCCATAATTACTCTGGTCTACTAATTTAAGTGTGTGGGGGGAAATCACATTAGTACTCGTGTGTGGAAAACTGTGTTCACTTTTAAACATCCGAAATTGATGTGGCCCCGAAGTGTGGAGAATTGGATTGAGGCTTCACTGAGTTTGATAGATCCTGTTGGCACTCCAAGTTGTTTTTATATCTGGCTGGCATATTATATTCATGAGCACAATGATTTTATGAAAATAGCCTTAGGACTGTTGTGGCTCAATTAGAACATTCAGCTGCAAGCAATTAGTCGACTCAAGTGGGTGATAATCTGTACAGGAATTTTTCATGTGGACACCTCCCCAGCAGATGTGAAACTGCATGGCAGTACAGTTTGAAATAATTAATTCATTGGTAATAATATTCAGTGATGTGTTTTTTTTTCTTCTTTCTTTTCAGGATTTTAGTTGTTAATGATTACATTTCCTCATCTACGCTGATGATAATGATAATGACTACAAACACATTCTCGCCACACAGATAACATCTACTAAATTAAAACTGTAATTTAGGTGCATTTGAATATTATTTTGTAGTGCGTTTACTTGTGCATGCAACAACCATCTGGTGCTTAGATGTTACTGATCTAAATCTGTCCATCAGTCTCCATCACAGTTCAAGGAATAAGAAAACATGACAGTGAAGCACCTCGACTGATCATCTCCTCCAAAAAAAAAAAGGATATACAATATGAGCAGCTTACATCTATTGATTTCTCTTTGACTAATGAGGTTCACTGTAAGTATTAGATAACAAGGTCATTGATTGCTGTAACATAACATGATTGGTGTCTGTGCATCATGGGTTTTTTTTAAAGAGCGTATCATTGATGAAAATGATCAGTGCAGATACGTCTCTAACAGAGAAGATTAAATTCATCAGCAGGATTAGGGGACAGCATGAGCTGATTATTAATTAATAATTATCATGACAATTATTATTATTACCAGTCCACAACCGTGTATTTGAAATGTTATATTTCATAATGACATATTAAATGCAGCAGATTTTTTACAAATATAACATGTTGTAAAAACATTAACATGCAATTAGCTGCATCTTTGAAGTTGTTGTCAATGAATGTGAAGCAGTTCTGGAGAATAAATGATGCCGCTTACACTATTTATATCAATGTCAGGGGCGGCTCACGAGGCTCTCCGAGGAGCTCCATTGTTGCCGCCTGACAGCACAGCGCCTTGTTCTTCCTCTCTGTATGTATGACGTTAGTGTTTATTTAAAGCGCAGCCGATTAAGATTTCATAAAGATCCAGATTCCGCTTGGACGTTTCACAGGGATGTTCAAAAGTTCATGAGGCATGAAACTGCTCTCCACTCGAAAAATAAAGTGTAGGAACAGTCACCTCATTAGGCTAACAACTGCTAATACCAGTGTTGAATTACATGAAATGTAAGTAGAGAAATAGATTTACCAACACACGTGTCACATCATGTTAGACGGGTGGGGCAACACGCTGGTTTCCCACGTATGAAGTCTGGAGTATGTATTGGAGAATCTGGGCAATGCAGCAAGTGAGGCCTACTACTGTTGATATTAATAGTACTAAAGTACATATGATATGCACTTAGATTCACCAGAGTGTTTAAATTGATATATTTTCTTACAGTTTGGAAATGTTTCCAGTTTTTCAGATAAATTTGATCACTAACACAATAACACTTCTGTAAAAAACAAAAAAACAATTAACACAGAAACACTGAACTACTCGCTATGAGGAATTTTAAGCAGTCAGGAAAGCTCTGAAGTATTAAACAGTTATGACCTGCACACACATTAAAGATAGCCACACTAGCGGTCTGTGAAGTTATCATCAAGGTGGTGGACTGTAACTATGGCTAATATTAAAATGATAACATTAATGTTGGGAGTAGGTAGCAAATTGTATCAGTATGACGGGATGACACAATTATTTGTGTGTAAAAAGTACAATAATCCTTCTGAAGATTGGAGCTGAAAAAAGTCTATTAAAACTAGACAGAAACAGAAGCAGCCTACCTTACCGACTGCATTCAATAACAGAAGTCACCAGAAGCACAACGCTACCTCAGAAAATCTAAAAATGTTGATTTTTTTTTTGTGATTTTGCTCTGCAAACAAAATCTTAAAGTATTGGTCACACAGTCATACTTCCAGTTATATTAACTGGATTTTTTTATTATTTTTTTTGCACGATGTCAGAGAACTTAAAAATAGTTTTGTCACAGAAATATTCTTTTATATTGTTTGTAATTTTTATATATATAAAAAATGATCCCCTGTTATATTAAAAATGTATTATTTTCCTGGGTATCAGTTTGAAAATCAACGACAAAAAAAGCATCAGCTTTTCCTTTTTAGTAGCTAGTAAAGCTTTGAGTTCCCATCTCTTCTTTACAAAACTGATCAAGCTTGAGAATGAACACAGTTAAGTTCCTTTCATTTACTAGAAGTCAGAGCTGCACTGAGAGGTCATATTTGGCCAAAGGAGAACATTAATATTGTTGTTTCTGAAGCTTTCCTGAATTGTTGTCTTTGTACTTGGGTGTTCTAGCTTCGTGTCGTGTCATCTTGTAAAGGTCACATATTGACCAGCAGAATGTCACCGTAGTATTTCTATTGACTTGAGTGGCATGGCGATATACCTTTTCTGGTTTAAAAATCAATAGATGGATGGATGTGAGTCAGACAGCCTTCCCCCTGACTCTTTAAGAGCCTGGAATCCCCCGGGTGAGCTTCATAAATATGGCACAAACACAAGCATATGACAGTAATTATAAGTTTCTGGGACGTCTCACCCGGATATTGGGCTGGATTGTGAGTTGAAAGCGATGCTAATGGTTAATTTCTAACAACCTATTTCCTGCAGCATTATTGGGCCACCCCCTTATAAACTGGTCTATATATACTGATACTGGAGCTGGTTATACTTATAAAGACTATACTGTACACACGTGTGTGTGTGTGTGTGTGTGTGTGTGTGTGTGTGTGTGTGTGTGTGTTTTGTGTCCTGTTCGCACCAGATTTTTTTTCCTTTGCTGCTATTCTCTGGCCTTGGAAATGATTTAATTTTTCAATGGCCTGTCTGCTATCAACAGGCTTGCCTCTTGAGAGAGATGTCTGCCTTGATAATTGTGCCATGAACCTCATCAGCATTTCAGATGAAATGGAGCTAGACGGGTCACTTTGAGTTTAAGAGATGCTAATTTGATTGAAATTCAAACTGGGAGCACCAGGAAGTAGATTGTGCCTTTTTCTGTAATGTGCTCCCCTCACTCATGTCGCTTTTCTCCTCCAGTTACACAGCGATTGTTTTGCTACTGCTGCTGGTGCTACTGTATTTTTTTTATTTTTTTTATTGTGAATTACAAATAGCTGCTTTGGCTTTCAGTGAGTTGAAGGATAGAAAATCGAGAAGTGGGTGCAAAATGATCTGAGATTAAGCAATTAAGGGACATCTTAATGGTAGTCTAAAATAAACCAGTCACATGACCGGCACTTGATGTGACACATGCAAAAATGGTAATAAAAGATTTACTTTCTACACTGCTTTAAAAGTTTTTAATTTAGCTTAGTTTTCCTTTAAATCAGTTTGCAATTTTTCTGATTCAAATTTGAATATAATTAAAATATTTCAACACTTCAGGGCTTTTTCTCCGGTCATCTATTTTTTTTTCTCTTTTAAAGCAAATTTCTTCATTCACACACAGTCTAAATACACATTTTTTGTCGTTTCTTTTATTATTATTAAATATTTAAAGGTTTATCTTCGGTATTACCTCGTGGTGGTTGTGATTAATCTGATGATGAAATGTGTGATGACCAAATCCCCAAATTTCTAATTATGCAGTATATTTCCACATATTTGTCATAAAAGTAAAACTGGAATATAAACGTATAAACTGAAAGCTTGACATGATACAAAGCATAGTTTATTAAAATAGCATAAAAAACAGGCATGTTAGGATTTAAGAAGGCTGTAGACCTCCCACTATGTTTGTTTTTGTATGTTATCATGATTTATTATTAAATGAACATATTATCCTCAAGGCCCATCATTCCTCTGACATGATGTCATAGCAAAAGGTTAAATATGGTGGATACATGGTATCAGCGAGTACTAGCAGTTCACCTTGTTGGTATCTTATTGCGTTCTTTCCCACTGCCCTGAGACGGAGCTCATATTTAAAAGAGATTTACATGAAATCCAAGCAGCACACTCTAATTGTACTGATGTCTGCCTCTCCCAAAAGGTCAGAGATGTGATGGGATTACATTTGGAACACTTCAGTGTGATTAAAAGGCCGGTGGGAGAAATGGAGGCAATCAAAGCAGAATCATGCTCTATCCTGCAGTCGTTTTAGTTTTACATCAAGAAAATTGGTGATCTGATTTTACATTCTGAGACTAATTTAAATACATATTTTCGAGACATTTTCAAATTATTTGTAAGAAAATACCACAAATAAGTAGAGAAATAACTTTTTGATTTAAGCTTCTGACCTCTACTTCTTTTATCTCTTCAGACTTGGCTTTGCTTTGAAATGTATTCATTCATTCATTCTGGAACAAATTTATATATATGTGTATATATTCTAGATATTTTCCCATTCAAAGTATCTGTGGGAAACACCCTGAAGAGGAAGAGAAAGAGCTAGTTTTTATTGGAGTCTGTGACCTCTAACACTTTTTATCTCTTCAGCCTTTTATACACTTTGAAATGTATTATTTACTAATTACTTACTTACTAATTTAATTATGTACGTACTTACTTATTCTCAGCCAACCTATGTTTGATATAAAAGTTTCCTAAAATATGACTGCATCACATACACTCGTCTGTATAGGCACAGCAGGAACAAACAACCCCCAAAAATGAGTAATAATAATAATTATAATTTTGCCTACGAAATAGTATATTTACTATTAACTTCTTTAAGTCTTTTTAAAAGCTAAAACATAAATTGGTAGTCTCTTCACTTTTGCTTCAGTGAAATCCTGCTGAGCAATCAAGATAGTCATAGAAAGTTTAAACTTCTCAAAGAAAGTGGAGGAATGCTTCCTTTGACTTAATAATCATTATGTACATGATTAATTACTATATAGCCTAAGAGTAGTAAAAGATCATACTGTACATGCATTTAATTAGTGTGCACTTTGAGACCTGCGCCTTACCAAATCCAAAATGCTGAACTTTTTATGGGAGGAATTTCAATTACATGCTCTCTCTCAAAATGAGGGTTAGAACTATGCACAGCACAAGTCATTAGGGTTTTTTTTTCTCAATTGGTCTCAGGGGATGCCTGAGGTTTCACTGAGGAGACAGGCATCACAGTCACACAATTCCACAGACGAGGGAGCCCCCTGCTCCGCTGCTCTAAAATCAGGGCAATATATCAGAAAGAGCCATCAACACTTATGTCAACATTGTTTCATGAGAAATATGAGAATTTTTTGTGTTTATGTCCTGTCGTTTCACGCATTTGCCTGAGTGATGATGGCAGGCCGGTGTCTCATTAGTGTCACACATTTTATTTTTGAATTAATTCTTTTTCATACCCGTAACATAAAGTATGCATTCATTTCCCAGTCTCGTTGGTATCTGATAGATAAAGCACGGTGATTTATATTGCTCCTGCATGAGATGCTTATGCATGAGCAAAGGAAAAACAATCATCAAAGTGACCATATAACATATGGAAACTGCTACAGACTCGAGAAATATTAGCCACAAAAACAAGCAGCATATTATGGTCCCAGCATGAGGTGCATGTTTTAATTTCAAAACAGTCATTCATTTCCATAAATACAACTATAATATGCTGATATTTTCATCTGTTATCACTCACGGAGGTCATTAATAAAGTGAAATGCCCCTTGAAATCTGCACTAAACACAGATGCACACAGATGTGGAAACAAATGTGTGTTTATGCTGATTTGCTCTGTAATAAAATGTGCTGTATTAAAATTGCCAAAAGGAAAAAGAAGGAAAAAAAAACCATTTGTGCTTCTCAGTCACAATAAGGAGGTGTTCTCTATCAAAAACATTTATAAACATTTATGAACTCTTTCAGTCAGCATGATTTTTAGAAATGCAGAGGAACATGAATGAGCGATGTCTAATTATGTTCCCTTCTGTTGTTCCGACTTTCTGTTCTGGACACAGTTGTGTGTTGTAAATCTCAGTCCCTGCATGCATTCCTGATACTCAGCTAAAACTCTGTAGGTTTGTTTTTAAGCAAAAACTAAAGCGGCACCAGTTTCCAGCCCCAACGTCAATTCATCACTGTGCCCCTCAACAGTAAGCAACTCTGTTCCACTGAGATACCTAATAATATATTAATAACATTTGGACACAGAGCAGCGATTACGTCTCCAGCCCAAAACAAAAGCAAAACCCAAAGCACAATACGGTGCAACCAGTAATACATTTTCCAATGATCTGCTGTAAATGGGCGCACTGGTCTGTGATAAGAAGAAACAAATATTATCTCTGGTCTCTGCTAAATCAGCAGAACAGGGTTATCGATCCGGCTCCTCACATTGCCAATAGAATTTTAAGTCCCCTTGGAAGCAAAGACGGCTAGCTCAGGGTATTGATGTCATTATCATGATTTCAGTGTAGCGAGATGGTGGTCTCCTACAACTCCCTGAACCTCAGAAGATCCTCTCCAGGTGTTAAAGGCAGTGACTGAAATGTACTTCTGACACTACTGTAAGGGCTGTTGAAATTATAAACAAGATATCTAATATTATTATTATTATTATTTTTAAGAAATGAAACATTTCATATTGTCTGGTCTTGTGGGATCTACAATTTCAGATGCTGCAGTTATTATTAATGAGACCTTTGATGGCATTTTGGGTGCCTCATGAAGCTACTCAGCATGTAGGCCCATTCAGAGGAAGCTCAATCAATAAGTCAGGACATTTGAGTGAAACACACAGAGACTGTTTATCCTGTGCAAAACTCACCCCACCAAAGACCAGTGTGGGGGGTAAAGATCACATGAGGTTCCTGTGCAGTAGTCCAGTACTGTATTTACAGTGAGCCACAGTCAGCGACAACATTAAAACTAGTGCCACATAATGTGCGGTTCCCTCTTCTGCTAACAAAACAAAATGGAATCACAGGGCTATCCTGCGGGATCCGGATCTTAGGATCCCGGGGGTTCTAGAATGGGGCGTCCTTGGATTGGGCTTGTTGTGGTGCACTGGATTGGGGTCTGGAGGATATGAAGGCAGTGCTGCTCCCATGGGTCATGTTCCCAGAGCCATTACTGAGCATTCAAGGTGACTTTATTTATACCCATAGGTAAATATGCTTTACAGCAAAATGATAGCATTTGGCATCCGTTCACAAAACACACACAGCTATTTAAACCTGACAGACACATATTAGGTAATTAGACAAGATGAATCCAATCAAAAAACAGTTGTTATTAAGTTAGCATGTTCCCCGTTACCGGGGACTTCTGTGGTCCAATGATCCCCGAGGGTCGTTGTCATGTTCCTCGAGCTGCAACTGAGCAATTTTACGGTGTGATTTAGCACATTTTTTCTAAGGGAGTTCTGTTGCTATGGTGACATCCTAACAACGTTTTGTCTGGTACGTGTCAAAGTCAGTCCTTGCATTGCATTGCCGGTATGTGTCATGGATATTGACTTTGACACATACCAGCGATGCAATGCAAGGGCTGTAAAGTTGATCATTGTATTGTTAATTTTATTTACCTACCATTTAGTTTTTTAATTTTTTTGGCTGATAGCTGCATCTGACAGTGTTTCCTCCCACAAAGTTTCAACTGCATGCAAGCAGCTTGACATTTAACAAACCACAACACATGCAGAAGTTAGTTTGATGTATGATGACAACTCCCTCCAAACTGCACTCTGTTGGCAGATTAACAACAACGGAGGAGTTCAGATGACTTCAAGTTGACAGACAGCACGGCTAACAAGCTGTAGCTAGCTAGAGGTGTTTATAAAAAGGTGTGCATGTGTAGACGGGGCCTCGCTTGTGTTATCATAGGTCATCTGCCTTAAAGGCGCAAAGAGAGATGTCTTCAACCAGGACATGTGATGCGGGGGCATGATATCTCACACTGTATGTGTTGTACTGAGTCCGAAGGGGAACTCTGTATTTAGTTCAGTGCTGACCAGCTTTTTACCAGACAGGTGATGCTGTGTTATGTTAAGGGACTAAAAATATAAGAGAGGCTTCTGGATTTTTCCTTGACATATACACATTCAGACAGATTATCCACTCTCTAAAAGAAATACAGCACAAAACACAAAAGACCTCTTTTATATGAACCTGATGGCAAAGATCCAACAGACATGTACAGAGTGAAAAGCAATGGAACTGGTCATATCTTTATTGCTCGCAGATTCAATAGCATGGCTACATCTTGCTGAGCGTTACTCTTTTTATTTCTTTGTTGATAGAATTTGAATATTGCCCAGCCTGAACATGAGTTAAGAGCCGTTGAAAAGAACCGGCACACAGCGTTTTAATATTTATGCTTTTATTTCCTTCGGTTTGTCTCGATACACGCTTAATCACCCAGGGAAGGAAATCCCAGACAGCTGATCCTGTCCCTGTCAAACTGAGAACGCTACATCCAGATGAACATAGTCAACTTTCTGGGATTTCCTTCAGTTGCCGAGTTTGCTTGAGACTGGATGAATTTGAACAAAGCAGTGAATGTTTCTTTCCTGTGTTTTCTCTCGTCAGATGCAACAATCGGACCCAGTGCATTGTAATCACGGGTTCAGATGTCTTCCCCGACCCCTGCCCAGGGACCTACAAATACCTGGAGGTCCAGTATGAGTGTGTTCCCTACAGTAAGTATGGCCCTTCTGTCATGAATTGTAAACTCTCCCTTTTCTCTCTCCCGACACCCCTTCCCCATCGTTCCCCCCCTTCCTCCTTGCCCTCTGTCTCTCCTCCTGTGTTGTACCATATTCTGTCCCATTTCTTCCAGACAGTCTCCTTTCTTTGTCTGCAACACTCTTCCAACACCCTATTTCTCCTTCTCTTCTTCCATCTGTGTCACTGTGAACTTTTCATGAAATATGACCTGTAAAACCCTTTGGTCCTCTTCCACACGGCCCTTATTATTGATGTGCTCACTGTGTTTCCAGCAGATCGACAAGCCTGGTTATGAGGTAGCAGACTTGAGGGAAGGCAGAGGAAGTCATGCTGACTCTCCTTAATAGCAAGACAGTGTTTCATTACTCAAGTCTTGTACGGAGAAGTCTATCAGGCATAAGCACAGCTCACCTTGATGGCTTAATATACATTCGCACAACAGGTGTTGAAATATGTTAACAGATGTTTCATTATGTAACAGAACAAAATAGCTCCACTCATAAGTCAACAAGCTAATATTTCATGTAAAGAGATAGCGTTAACATTTTGTCTGTTCCTCTGGTGTTAAAATATTCATTGCCATTCAGCTTCCAAACAATCTTTAGATTGCCCTTTGTATTAAAATTCTCCTTTGTCCTTTAAGCTGCCATGTTCATTTGCAATTCGTGAAGGAAATTCCCCCGTGTAACCTTTACAAACTGATTAATGACAAAGATTTAGATGAATTGCCAGAATCACTAATCAGGTGGAACTGAAATAATTAGAGTCGGGGTGACGGGACAATAGTATTTGGCAGCTCTTGTAGATCCAAATGAGTGTTTTGCACACTGATGTCTTTGGATGTGTTGCAGTCTTGATTCAGCTCAAAACAGAAATGAAATAGAAATCTAAATAAAACACCTGTATTCTGTTTCTCCTTAACACATCTGTTCAACGCTGCTCATTACCAGTAAACCTGCTTAAGCTGTTCCCCTTAGTGTTGAATTGGAATGCATTAGTGAACATCATTAGATGGTGAAACTCATTACAACTTAAAGGTTAACCTCTCTGAGGCTTTGAGGACCTGTAATTAAACATGGAATAAGCAGTAATGGGCATTCAAGTCCAACTTACTGAGGAAAGACGAATCCTGGAGGTCCTACCTCAGACTGCACTCAACTGCTACCTTCTTTCTTTTTTTTTGGGGGGGGGGGGGGGGGGGGTTAGAGAGGCTAGGGGGAGCTCAACTTATAGTCAAGCAACGTATTGATTCTACGTCTTGCTGTGATACCGCAAACTTTAATAGTAGGATTAACCTCAAGGTGCACTCGCATCCACCCGCTGTTATGATTGTCTTTTGCCTTCACATCTCGCAGAGGAAACAGTCTAGGCTGCTAGTGTGGTGGTGAAAAATAAACTTCTGACCAAGGACTCTCAGCCCTAGAAAAGTCTGTCTAACCAATGAAAATAAAAACAAGTCCTCACTCTAAACAGTTTCAAACATGCATGTCTGTAGCCCCATCTTTTTGCTTCTCAAGGTCCATGCCCAACCAGAATAGGACCAAGAACACAGAATGTATCCTATCGCAACTGCCCTGGTAAGTGTATAGTGTTCTCCCAGTCTGATTCAGTCCACACAAGCCCAGTCCAGCCTTTCCTATTCAACCCCTACTGTAAACAGTGATAGACTTTGATTTATAGGAAAGTTGCCTGTTTTGTTGTTCTCCTGTAACCAATCCTCTGTCTCCTCAGCCCTCAGCAAAAAAAATAATATTAATCCATGCATCTCATTTTGTAGAGTCAGACTAATGCAGATTGAATAGATCATATGCCAAATAGAGAGGTTCATGATTAACAACATTTCAGCAGTCCAGAAGCTTAGGAACCCCCGGATTTGCAGACTTGAGTAGATGTTTTTCAAAAGAACACTTGAAATCCCCATTAAGCTGATCAGCAAGGGGACCAAAGACAGTGTCCTCGTTTAGCCCGGTAACTACCACCCCTCAAAATCTCACTGTCCCCAAGAAACACAAGTAGCAGTTACACAACAGAAGACTTAAAATGTTGTTTTTTTTCTCACCAGCTGAATGTATTTAATCCATTCGGTCTATTTTCCAAGTCTTTGCATAATTACACTTCTGTGCAAGCAGCGTGTGCAATGACTTGCCTACATTCCAACCATTTTCATCCTTTGGCTTTATAATTTGGTTCTTGTCATGAACTGCCCTCATTAGTAGCATTAGCTTCATATTCCAGCCAAGGATGTAAATTTTGTCTTCACCTGGCACTGAGTCACCCTTTGAATTGGCTCCAGTAATTGCTTGAATCAGGCAACATAAAAGCCACGATGTTTCTTTATTAAGATTGTTCTATGCAAGCAATTTCGAATCGGTGGGAAAAAAAGAGAATGATTCCTTCTCTATTCTTACTTGTAAAACTACAGAGTCGTGCCAGTTGGCATAAGCAGGCCTCATTGCTAATATTTTCATTTTCATCACCTATTAGTACAGGTAAACCCCTCAGCTCCGAGTGACAGTGTTGGCCAGAACAGGAAAAATAGGATAAAAAAAATACAGCATGAGCATCGAGTCCTCTTTGATGGTTTTGTTTAGCCCCCTCACACCTCCCACCCCTTCCTTTTTCTTGAGTATATTTAATGTAATGCTTCAATTCAACACCAGGATACCTAACTGAGTTGACAGCAGACATGTGTTCACAAAATAATAGAAAGCCAGATTATTAACCGGGGTTATTTAATTACAAGTACTTCTTAAAAAGCAAGAATTCCCTAGAAAAGAAAAGAATGTAGTTTCCTGGGTTAAATGTGGATTCGAATGTGTCTCATGCTTGTTTTAATGTTGCTGTATATAAACTGACTTAATTTCTTCCCTTCCCCTGTGCAATCTGCAGGAAACCTCCTGGGTATCTGACTCACTCTCTTCATCCACTGACCGATTTCTGATCACACTGATTGCTATTTCTATTTTTACATTTCTACTTACATCATCAGGTCTTCGGTCATGTGTTCTCCCTTTCTTTCCAGATTTCTTTCACCCGTGTCTCTCCATCTGCTTCTCACCTCTTCTATTTTGTGTGGCTGAGGCAGCTTCTGAGAACTGTTGTTAGTTTGTTTGATTCCTATCCATGTGAGATCTCTTAGTTAGGTGCAGCACACTTGAATTTCTTCTGCAGAATGGAGTGCATTCATTTGTGGATCCTTTTGAATCGCAAGTTTCATAGATTTTTTTTTTCTTTTTTGCCACAGAAGCCAAGATCAGACTCAACAGTTTGTGACGGATTCAAATTTTAATGTGAACATGTATACAAAAGGAGTGTTGCAGGCCTCGGATCACGTTAAGGCTTTTTGTGAAAAACAGACAGTCACAAACACATAGGAATGCAGATTGAAGGGCACAAGATCAGAGGTGTGCAGAAATAATCATTGAATCAGTGAAGTAAAGTACGAGTGCACTTCAAACACTCCACACATAGATATTACTTTGTTGTTGACTCTTCATAAAAGTTCAAATTAAAAGAAATAAAACTCACTTAAATAAGAGTACCATTTGATAAATACGAGGTTCCTTAACTCCACCCAAAAAAGCCAAAGACATAACTAATTTAAATTTTTGCTGATTTCCACTTCAAGGTTTTCTCATTGTTCTCTGAGAGCTGCTGAAGTTTTGAGGTCTCATTCTAACTACTTGACACATCAGGACATAATAGTGAGCGCTGAATTTGAAGTTTGATCTTGGAGGATAAATTAAGGTCCAAAACACAATTTAAAAAAACAAAACGACACTGAAACCGTGTGCTCGAACACTATAAGCTGCTCGGTCTCTTGGTCACAGCTCATGATGTGAAGAAGCAGTTAAAATAAAATCTAATTTTCTTTACCTTGAATTTCAGATCAGCCAAATTTAAGTCAGGTTTTTGCCTTTTAAGGGCAGAGCGGCAGAATTGTTTTGATATCTCACTCATAGTTTTTCTCTCGTTCATGTACAAATACCACTGACTGGATTTCCAGTGTACATTCAACACAAACAGATTACTGCCGTACTGTCTTGAATTGTCCAGTCTGATCTAGGCTTTAGATGTACCTTGCTTATATACTGCTCTCTCTCTATATATATATATTTTTTCCATTATTGTATTGTTGCAGTTCAGAATTAGAAGCCACTCACTTGCAATCCATATGGAATTCTTTTTTTTTTTTTTAAGTTTTAGTGAAATGTGAAATGTTTTATCGGCTATTGACATCTCAGTTTAATGGACTGAATAATGCTTATTAGCACAAGTGCATTCAGAGTGCCTTGTTTGAATGCGCTCATGATGGCTAATTTATAGCAGACTCGTATGGACACAAAAACATCTATTCAGATTGCGCACGCTCTTATGGAACATAAAATTAAATACATTTTTCCACAGTGAGTGCACGAGAGGTATATTCATGCATTTTGCTCCAACAATTTACAGTGATTACCTGCTCCCTTGGTCTGCAATGAACTTATTTGTGCATGGCTTCATCTTTTTAAAAGTGAAAATAATGATATAAATGTTACATGGAGACTTTTGTATTGTATTTTTCCCACAACATTAAAATTGGAACTTTATTATATTAAACCTGCTTTAATTGAATAACACGATGTAATCAATTACACTGCTCAAAAAAACCCACTTAAATCGCACATAGAAAAGCTTTTTTTTTATAAAATGTGTAATTCATAAACCCTTTGCAGGGAAGGTTCAAAATTATACCACCAATCAAAGTTTCAAATTGAAATTAGAGGCTGCTTCAACTGGTGTCATAGTGTGGCTCAGTAATGTGTGTGGCCACTGCGTGTCTGGATGCACTTCTGATAATACCCAAGTGTGCTCCGGGTGAGATAGCAGACGGTGACCTGGCAGATCTCCTTCTAGACCTGGATCATTTCATCAGTGACATCCGAGACAGTCTGGGTGCTCCCAGAGGTTCTCAGTTGGATTCAGGTCTGGGGAAATGAAGGCCAGTCAATGGCATTGATGCCTCTGTCATCCAGGAATTACCTATACACTAGAAGAACCCACAGCAACAGCATAAGGTCTGACAGTGGGTCTGAGGATTTCATCCTGGTACCTAACAGTGATCAGCTGTTTAGCATGTGGAGGTCTGTGCAGCTGTCCAAGGATATGCCTCCCCAGTCCATCACTGACCCACTGCTAAGCACTCATGCTCAGTGCTACTGCAGGCAGCATAACACTGACCAAGGCATCTCCAGATTCTTTCACATCTGTCATTTGTACTCAGTGTGAAGCTGCTCTCATGGCGTGTCAGCGGAGAACACGCCAATTCTGATGTTCACTGGTGAATGCCAATCAAGCTGCACTGTGCACACCAAAGGCAGGCACACCAAAGGACGTCAGCCCCTAGTCCCGTATTCATGGTGTGTGACCGTTTGGTATTCGTATTAATAGCCCACTGGGGTCATTTTGTAGGGCTGGGATTGGGGAGGCCCTGTCCAGTTCTCATAACATACGCTCCTACAGGAACCTGAATGTGCTGCATGGAGCATCTCGTGATAACAGTGTTGACAAGGACGCTAGCAAAAAGCAAAAGTAGAGAAACGTGGTTCAGGAAGGACATGGAGAGTAATGGTCTGTGGCCACCACCTGCTAAACTGTTGTCATGTTGTTGCCTCTCCGGTGTGCCTGTTGTAGCTTTCATTGCACCAAAGCAGGTGAAATGGATTGCTCCCTAAATTGTACCTTTTTTTGAGCAGTGTATTTGTATAACTTTCCACAAAAAGGAAATAATTAATCTTGATTGAGTTTTGGTGGTGAGTGGATTTAAGGGAATGACAAGTCACACTCTAGAAAGTATAGTGTGATCTGTCCAACTGTAAGACAGGGTTTCAGTTTCTTTGAGTGACAAAAATGTGACTTTTACTTTATGCAAATTTTTACCATATTTCTAACTAAAGAGAGATTTTTCTGAAATGGTTAGAGTCGTGGATATAAAACTGAACGTATGTTAATAACAATTTTCTCACTTGACAGTGGAAAAAAAATCCACCCACCACTTTGCGTCAATTAGTCACAACGCCAAATGTGACCACACAGTTTTTGGTGCTCTAATCTAACCCTTTTTCTGAGACAGGACTTTGACGTCTGTCTGTCATCTTTCTCACAACTTTCCTGTTTCTAATAGGTGTACCCGTCTTGTTCCATGTCTCATAACGTGTTTCTGCATATGTAATCGTGGCGATGACACTTAATTCATATTAATCTGTTTTTTTCCCTTGCACCCCTTTCATTCTCTCTTCCAACGCTTAAAATAGAAGTGGAGCAAAAAGGTAAATAACAGACACGACCCAAACCCTAGCTCCTTGTTTTGTGGCATCTAGTTGTCAGTTACCTATTTTCCGATGGTGGCCTCTAGAAACCCATTGCAGACGTTATCGTCAGAACCTCCGCACCCCCCAACTGTAACGTTAGCAGCCAGTGTAGTGCTACAAGGGAAGTAAAGCTGGCCATATAAAGACGGTACACAAGCAGCCAAAAGATGTAAATGGGGGAATATTGGCTGCAGTCCATAGGGGCATCCTCTTCTCATTCTCCCTGGGTGCTTTGCTACTCAGCAGAATCTCATATTGCTTGGCTTCTAAACCCTTTTCCATAGCATGCCATGGTAACAGTGTTTCCTGGCCTTCTTTTCAAGCTTTTGCTATCAACTGTCCCTTTTCTCTTCAAGATCCCTACCCTTCTCACTGTTTTCCCCATTATTCTCACCAGACCACTTGCTGCTCTTTTCTCCGTTGATTCTTATGCCTCCTTTACCTCAGACAACAACCAAAAACACCTCAAGAGACCCTTTCAAAGAAAAGAAACCAAACATTTTTTATTACTTTTCAATTTGAATGATTGTGATATTTGCACCACTTCGTAATGACGAGCCTCTCAGGTATACACCATTAGAATAGGTGGTGTAACTGAGACATCAGAGTATACACATTTTGCAGACTCCGTTGACTCCTGCTCTGTCATAACCTCTCCCGTCTGTTGCCAAGTGACTTTAGTTGGCTGCATACTTTTATTTACAGGACCAATTGTTATGTTAAGTTTTGTTTCTGTTATGTTTTCCCCTCATTTGTGTTTTACTCAACAGTTAATGTCTATGAGGCCAGTCTTCTTTTCGTTTCCGACTACTACATATTTAAACATTATGCTTAATAACTTTTCTATTTCTTTGTATTTTTTCTTTCTATGCACAAAACGTCCTTATATTGGCTATAGATGTTAGTTGTGTTTTGGCCACTCGTTGATATGTGTTTGTCCCCACTCTTATTGGACAACCTGTAAAACAAAATGAAGAAATTAGCTATTAAATCAGCTATTTAAGCGTGTATATATATATATATATGTATATGCTTTTCACATTTTAACCTTTCTGCTTCTCATTCTACTCTTTCTCCATTGCTAGTTTTTCTTTGTCCTGGGACTCTGAAAGCTGTCGGTGAACCTTCCTTTATATTTGAAGCGGAGCAGCAAGCTGGAGCCTGGTGCAAAGACCCACTGCAAGCCGGCGACAAAATCTACTTCATGCCTTGGACTCCGTACCGAACAGACACTCTAATCGAGTACTCCTCCTTGGATGACTTTCAAAATGCCCGTCAAACCATCACCTACAAGCTGCCGCACCGGGTGGATGGGACTGGATTTGTGGTCTACGACGGGGCGGTGTTTTTCAACAAGGAGCGTACCCGAAACATCGTGAAGTTTGACCTGCGGACTCGAATCAAAAGCGGTGAGGCGATCATCAACAACGCCAACTACCACGACACGTCACCCTACAAGTGGGGAGGAAAAACAGACATTGACCTGGCGGTGGATGAGAACGGGCTGTGGGTGATTTATGCCACAGAGCAGAACAATGGTATGATGGTGATCAGCCAGCTGAACCCCTACACGCTACGATTTGAAGCTACCTGGGAAACGACCTATGACAAGCGCTCAGCCTCCAATGCCTTCATGGTCTGTGGAGTACTCTATGTGGTCCGCTCCACCTACGAAGACAATGAAAGTGAAGTCAGCAAGAGCCTGATTGATTATATTTACAATACCAAACAGAACCGTGGGGAATACGTTGATATCCACTTTCCCAACCAGTATCAGTACATTGCAGCTGTGGATTATAATCCGCGAGATAACCAGCTCTATGTGTGGAATAACTTTTACATCCTGAGGTACAACTTGGAGTTTGGCCTGCCTGATCCGGCACATGGTAAGAAACCGTCGCCCCAATCATTTCTCCTGCAGACAATAGTGTTAAATTGCATTGCTGAGATTGTGATTTTAGTTCCTGTCAAGTGCACTTTTATATTCCTCTGCTATCCCCATCTATGTATCAAGTGTCACAGCTGACTGATTTTTAATTTAGAATCTAATATGTGCTAGATATGTTATGGGAAGCTTTGGAGTGTAGGAAAGCATTGAAGTGAGCGGGGCTCTGTGGTAAACAACACCTCGAAGCCAGTTACCATATCATAAGGGATCAGTATCATGGGGATTTGGGAGGTTTACCATCCGGGCGTTCCCTGAGTCCCTGGTGCTAAGGCTCCAGGGACCCCTGCTAGCATATTCCTTTCTTTTTTTTTTTTTGAGAGTGAGTAAGACAGGAAGAGAGAGAGATACTCTCACCTCTGGAAACATACATGTCTGGACAGGTGCAAAGTCTGGCCTGGGGCAAGGTTAGATAATTCCCCCAGTGATGCTGAAACTTGAAATCTCTGTTGGCCATTAAAAAGTGAAAAAAAGCGAGAGAACCCCCCCACTTCATTTTACAGTCTCTAGCTGAAATGTAAGGATTCAAGGTTCTCCTTAAGACAGGAAGAGATGCAGACGCAAAAGAGATGGATCAATCATCCAGGGTCACATCGGCAGCACGTGTTTTTAATTTAGCTGTCAAGAGCTGAGCGGAGACCAGCCAAGGCTTGCAATCGTCCTTACGCTGAGAATATAATAACGGTAATTATCTTAATCCCTCCACACCCAGAATCCTAAGTCCACGTAATGCTCAGCATAGTTAATGATGAGCCACAGAGGTCAAGCAACTTTTTCACAGATTATCCAAGAGCTCAATATTTATTAAAGCGTTGGCTCGTCCACTTTGGTATTGATAGGGCACGGCCTAGGGCTGCTAGACTGGGTTCAGCAAGTGGAACAGCATCAGCCTAGGCAACGCAAACCAGGTCTGAGGTAAAATGCACAGGGTTCACTGGCCAAATAAAATTAAAAAATTATCTTTATAACTTGCTTGAAGTTCTTCCACTAAATACTTTATCAATATATCGAGTTTTACCTACAAATTTTGAACAATTGAGGCGTATGCAGTCAGAATCCGTTACCTTATTTTAGTCATGCCTGAACATACATTCACGTACTCATTTGAAGAAATCAAAAATAAGCGGGTTTTGGGCCATTCCCTTAAATTTCCCGACAGTCACTGTAAAAGCGGTCGTGTTATTTTTTCTCCTAACAAATGAAAATCAATTAGTGCATTATGTGTTTATAACCAGCAAACTGACTATGAAGCAGTCAGCATTGTCTTTCCAGATTAACTGATATGGCTTCCCGTAATAAGCTGTTTACACACACACTGCATGCTCAATCAACTTTTTCATTTGTTAAATGGACACTGATCACCGATAGCAAAATAAGAGGCTTTAAAAGGATCTGCCCTGATATAAGAATACACTCCAGTTGTCTGTGTGTCTTAAATCACACTATGCTAGCTTGTTTATTCACACAGATACCTCTCAAGCATCAAAAAGAGCCCACTTCACTTCCTGTCTAGTACGTTAAGAAATATACAGTCTCTGACATCCTGCATTTCCTTCTCCTTAGGGTTTCCTTATTCTCTCATCTTTATTTTAATGTCTACAAGGACTTGGTTCTCTCCCCTTGACAAATGAGACATGAGCCTGGTCCTGTTGCTGACTAATGTATGTTGAGTTGCAGTCGATGAGAGCAAGGGAGAATGGTCCAGGATGATCATCAAGATGCCAATAAACTTGTCCTCCCACACGGCTGATGTTGACACATAAATGATGGCAATTTTTTCTGGCTGTCACAGGACGCCCTCTCTTTGATATCTTTATGCTCGTTTCAGTGGCTGCATCACTGGGCACTGAAACAAGCCATCAGAATGCTTTTGTGGTGTTAAAAGTTGAACCTATACAATTTTAGCAGCAGCGACAAAGAAAAAAGAAGGAAACTAAAAGAACATTCTCATGCACTAAAGCCTAGACTACATGCACAAAGGTGTGTTTGTGTATGAGTGTAGCAGTAACTGGCCCAAACTTGCAAATTCTGCTGCTGAATGATGAGTTTGGCCCATTATCAGTCAGACAAACATCCAGTAGTTACTTACCGTGTAACAAGAGGATTTAAGCAGCAAAGTAATAGTTTCTTACTTTTTCTATTTGTTGAATCACCATATGGTGCACAGTGTTTTAGCCCTAAGAATCCAACATGCAAAATAGTTCCACGCTTTCAGTATTTATAGGGCTGTGTTAAACTTTTGACTAATATCTGCAGGTCATTCTACTTTTAAAGGGAATCTCAGAGAATGAATAGAAGCTGATGGAATTGTTAGGGGCAAGACCAAAACTTTACTTTTACTGCACTTTCTGCTCTATTGCCATTTCTCAATGCACAAACAACTCAGTCACTTGATTTGATCCGTCATGGAACGCTAAGCATCAAAGTGATGCTGAGACTTTATGCGACAGACATTTGGGTTCTTGTCAAGTCCAATAGCGTTGCTCGTGTAGAGACAAGATCATCTCTTGTAGGATTATGTGGGAGTGGATGGGCTCAGATTCAACAATCAGCTCCACTGGAAGTGGACGCTATATGGGTCAGCAAGTCCCTCTCGTGGCTTTGACCAACGTCAATATAATCAAGTGGTTTTGCTCCTTGCATGTTTCCCTTCTTGCATATAGCAGCCAATGCAAAAGGCACATTCCTTTGTTGCATTTTTTAAGTGAGATGATTACATGGATTTGAATGAGGTATTCCCAAAGAGAACTCATTATGCACCCATTTCTGTGGAGAATGTATTCATGCCAAGCTCTGATATGTGGCCTCAAACCACCGAGTAAGCATCTCCAAAGCCTTTTATACTCAAAGTGGGTAAAAACAAGCTGTGACATTTCCAGGATGAGACACAGGTGAGCCGTGGAAACCTTTTATTTTATCCCGCACTGCAAAATACTACTGTATAAAAGCCCCCAGTGCTGCAGTTAACACCCACGCAAATCAAAACCGCCTCTTTAATTGTTCAAATGTCAATACATTTGCATACAGTTTCAATCTTTGCGCTGCACAGTCAAATTACAACATTCGCAAGTAGGGATTGTAAGAAAGAAAATGACCCAATTTGTCTAAAATTATAAGGTGCGGCTCACTGACGCGAGTTGCCAATTAGCTTACAAAAGTCTGCATGTGGTCAAAACAATGCCCTGTAGTTGGTGTGTTATGAAAGTGCTTTACAGTGCAAAAATGTTCAGCTGTTAACAGATGCTTGTGACTCATATGCATTAGCAGTCACCCTAGAGAGCTTACCTCTTATAGTCTGATAAATATACAGCTCTCTAATAAGCACCACTATGATTCATTTCTGTCTTCTGTGGTGCTTACATGGAGGTCAACTTGTGCGTGGCAACATTTAGAGAGAAAACGAGGAGAGCGGGGGTAAAAAGATGGACACTGTCAACGTCATCATTAAGCTTTCGCAGCCATCTAAGCTGCTCCGCTAAAATGTATAGAGTATGGATGTTTATGTGTCCTCGAGTTTGAATTTGTTCTTTATTATTTTTTAAGGTGTTACGATTGTCGAGTAGTCGGCTTGGATAAGGAGGTGCCACTTCCCAGGATTATTAAAAGGGATACTACTTTTAGCTAGTTACAACATATGCAGTCCTGACAGTTTCGTTTAGTACCACACTGAACGAGAGAAAACATCTGGAAGCAGCCACACCCTTAAAAAATGTATAAATTAGCCACAATGATCAAAACCATCTTTTTATTCTTTTTTTAGCCAGGCTGTGCAGTTTTGAAAATGTGTGTGTGGCTATTTCTGGTCAGGTGGTAAGAACTTTGTGTCTTCTACCTGCTCACTGCGGTGCAGGATCATGGTTCAAGATGGGTTAAAAACATGTTTGCCTTGACAACTATCAAGTGTGGACACAGCGGTGTGGATGGGGAGGGTATCGATGTGGAAAATCACCCTTTCTGTTTTTGTCTTCATGTTTTCTTTTCTGTCTGTTTCAGTCACATAGTTTCTCGCCCTCGTTGTTTCTGTTGCATTCAGTTGTGCTGCTTTACTCTTTCTTTTATTTCTTTATTTCTGAGTTGCAGACACTCATTGTCTCGGTTGGTGCCTGATGCCATCGGACCAAACCCACTCTAACTCTGACAACCAAATCCACATATCTCTCCTAAAGCATGTTTGACCCTTTTCACGTCCGTGAATATACGATAGTCACCTTTAGTCACAGCGATGCCAATTTTGTCATCAGTGAAACCAAGCTACACGCTGGCATGGCACGCCGTCAAATTTGTCGTCACAGGCTTGTGTATTTACAAGCACGCGTCGTCCCAGAAGACCGTTTTAATAAGAACAACTACTCATCCATGGTGTCCACAGCTGTCCGTCGGCGCCTCCACAAGCAAGTGCAATCACGGTGTAACATTAACCACCGATCACATCAGTGCCTCGTTTCTGCTTTGCCCTCCAGCTGATCCAAACTAGCAATTTCTTTTCTTTTAAGTCCTCCTTCTCTGTGAATGTACACGAGCTGCGACTTAGATCCACATGTTTGCATTTTGCAAGCATGTTGTCACCCATAGGCATCTGTTTGACTTCTCTGCTGAAGTCGAGCTAAAGCTTAAGTCGGACTGCTCAAATAATGCCTAGTGAGAGCAGTGCACACTAAATGAGTGGATTTGAGCAAATCCTTAGCTCTGCCTCATGGGAAACTGCACACACACAACAGGGCAAAGATGGCCATCATAACATGAGCACGCGGCTCACACACTGCTGGCTGTCATTAAGAAGTCATTTCCACTGTTTTGTTTTTTTAAGGATCAATATTTTCATTATAAAAAAAAAAAAAGTAAAATCCAATATTTCCCATCTGTTTTTAGTTGGATTTTCTACTGATAAATTCTTGGTAAGTAACTATTCGCCTCTGTCAAGGTGACTCTAATTCTGACCGCACAAGCCCGGCCAGCCAAGGCTCAACCAAATGAAACACCTCACTGCAGCAAGTCTGTATAAAAATCCCCCCACAGCGAGCTGACCTCTTGGCAGGCCTGCTTCTTGGTTGGAACAGGTAAATTCAGCAAGTTTCATATTTTGTTGAGCGGCTTAAATACGTCCCTAAATCTCATATTTTTCTGCCCAGGTGCATGATATTTCAAATTTTGTTCGCTAAATGTCTCCATTGTTGCTTTTAGAATGCAAAACTCTGTAATATCTGTCCGCCTGCTTCAGCTCTTTATTCCTCCCCCGTATCTTTTTAAACACAATTTAGTTATTCGGTCTACATCATAACACCGCTGTTCTCCTTTTTGGTTATGATATAGGAGTGAATTTAACTAGGCTGATGAAAAAGGGAAATTCCACAATGGACTATTATTCACAGCGTCTCAGATATTACTTTTGTGGGATAATACCGAACCATCCAGCATCTGGTGGCAATAAAGGCTATTACACATCAGGTTAGGAGGTCACCTGTTTCCTCTGAAATATGATCATGATCTTTGCTGTTACTCCAGCACTGAGCACTGGCCACTGGATAAAGAATACCATTTCAGAGCTTATCCCACAGTCCCGACCTGCTAGTTGTAACTTCACTTGGAATACAGCCTTACAAGCTGATGTTACGTTAGTATAAACAACATGGCCAAATAATCTCCACTGACAGCACACAAGATGTGGGCAATAGCAAACCCGGGGTTATGATTTAGAATGTCAGAAAGAGTTGTTTTACATAAAGGGGAGGAGGGGTGATTATAGTTACACTGAGTCCTATAGCCAAGGGGATCCACAGTCTCTTGTTTGATTACAGTCTGACTGTGAAACAAGGCGTATTAAAAGAATTATTACTCAGACATCACAATGGTCCCCCATCACTCCCTGACACACGCCTTTGAGGAGATTTATTTCACACAGGCGTGATTATTGTGTCTATGGGAGTCTGTGTTTCTCTAATCTGCGGGTTTGCATGGATTTCTGCGTTTTGCAGCTCCCGTGCTCACACATGCACACGCAGCCGCTTGGGTGTGCATCTCCGTGCGCTCGTGCACTTGCATGTGACTGCCCCAAAATAGATACCCTCTCCTGTGCACAGCGTTGCATATCAGTCTGCCTGGCACACTTTGAGTTAATGCTTGAAATTTGAGGCACGTACGGTTCAGAAAGCTGCAAGGAAAAAAAAAAAGAAAACAGGCGGCAGTCTGGCAGCTGCTAAGTCTGTTCTCCATACATTTTGTGTGTGAGAGTGTATATGAATGTGTAAATGTGTATATGTATGTCTCTGCTTCCTTCAAAGTGTGTGTGTGTGTGTGTGTGTGTGTGTGTTGCCTCCAGTGCTGCTGTGTGAAACAGAAACACTGGAGACAACAGAAAATAACATAATCCAACTATTAGGTTCCCTAAGACATAGATGTGTAATGTACACACCTCACAAGGACATGACTCGTGGGAAATTATATGAATTTTCACTCGCCTTTCTTAATATTTACTGCTGATACACAAGCAATCATACGCTGTGTTCCCTCCACAGCTACAAACGCAGCGTAGAGTGAAAGATGTGTAATCCAATTTCCTTTGTGTATTATTGTTATTATTGGTAGATATCAAAATGCATCACAAACATATTATAAATCATCACGCTGTTTCGTACTCAAGAACAGCTCCATTTCCATATGAACTTCGATGCAAGGCGGGACCCGGAGACAACGAGCGCCGTGCGCGTTGGAAACAGGGACGCATCAGCAGTATTAGCACAGAGAATTATTTACAGTTTTTCTCACACTTCAGCACCTTATTTCAATTAGCCTGCGCTCAGTGTCGAGCGGCTTTAAAGCCGATGGGTTGTTCGTTGGTCCCCTTCCCAAAAGCCTATCACGGGTCGCTATTGATGGCAGAAACAGGCCTGGATCTGTTCTGTGGTTTCATGGGCTCGTTAACTTTTTCCCCTTTCATGGGCGTGTGATTACCACAAGCCTTTCACTGTAGCACAAAAAGGTTGTTTTTTTCTCTCTTTCAAAAATGGTACAGTAGGTACAAGCGGTACAGTAAATCTCTTAAGCAGCTTCACTTCCCATCATGTGATTATTCCATGACAAAGCAGGGGATAGAGGAGGTGATAAGTGACATCCAATAATTATTTTAGCTTTTAATGTGGCAAATTAGCTGAAACGAATGCTAAACCACTTTCCCTTCCCTCACAAGATAAACAGCACCTGATAATGTGTATGAAACATTACCCTGATGAACAACCATGCGGTGCCTACTGAAAGTGAAGCCATTAAACATAATATAAAAGACACACACGCTGTCGGTTTTCATTTGTCACCTCGCCGTGAATACCGAGTCCTGGTAAAGTCTCATCTGGCCTCTGTGTGTGTGTGTGTGTGTTGCGTCTATGCATATGCTTTGCACTGGCTCAAAACTTGACATGCTCCTCTCCTCGATTCCCATCTTATTGTCTGTCATCAATCCGAGGCCTGTAACCCCTGTGGTAATAACCGAACCACCGAGATACATTCAAGTGCAACAATGTGTGGGTGTTGAATCTCACAAAGAGGTTATGAATAAGTCTGCCCTGACTAGTGGCAGTGCTTTGGAGAATATCACTCTGTGCGCTCCCACTGTATGACAGCTAATTGAAGCTTCCCCTTGGGCTGAGTTCAGCACAGACATAATAATCAAGGATCCTGTCCTGGATTCGATATATAGCCCGAACGTGGGATTTGCTTCTTTTGTCATAATCAAAGGAACGTCGCACGGGGAAAGTTCAGGAGTGTCAAGGCATGTGTTGCCACAATGGAAAACAGAACTATTTGCTTAATGTTATGAATCTGAAAAGGTCTGGAAAGGCCTGCTGCAGCACCGCCAACAGATCGATAGCCATCCCTCACTCGGCTCTGCTTGCTCTGCTTATAAAACCCATCCACTTAGACATCTCTGTGAAGAAGTGACTACCTGAGAAGAGTGTCCATTTTAATGCCTTTGGGTTAATTCCTCCTAGCGTTCATTGGATTAAATTAAACCAGTCTATGGCATAACGGTAATGAGATTATTGTGTTTCTGGTAGGATTACGGGATGACAAGCTACGTACACGGGAGCAGCAGTGGTCAGAGGGGCTGCATTGTTTATGCACGGATCTCTGTGGGAAGTGTAGCCTACATCCACATTAGCCTCGTTTTCACACTGGAAAGCGGATTAGTTTGCATCATAAACATGACATGAAACCTCCAAACTGGATTAATTGAGCCATTTTAAATAATGTGTTTTCTTGCCAGTACTGCTCATTAACGAAGCTCTGATGGCGTCCAATCAGAGCAGCAAGAGTTTTATTGTTTTTTTTTGTAGCTAACTGATTCTTTGGTTTTTTTCAATCCACCCCGCAGCCCTTTCCGTAAGCCACAGGGTAGTCCCTCTCAAACGGAAACCCCTCAGTTCTAGCTCTATACCAACAAGAGTCCAACATTAATTATATTCCCAGCTTTGCTGTTGACAGCAGGCAGCATCAGAGAATAAAAAGATTGCGGGCGTTTTAACTAGCGCGTAAACCCCAACATCACAGCAATTTTTTTTTGTTTTTGCATGTAGTCCTGTTGAATGAGAGTATAGACAAGATACAGTTGTTAGTTGACATGCAAAAGGAATGTGCTTGGATTACAGCAGATGCCTCTTTGATTTATTGGCTGTAGTGGTGAGCCCTTTATCTCGAATCACGCTGCCGAACAGCAATTCATTTTCATTTTATTTCTGTCTGGATCCTAAACCTCCCACCCACAGAGACTGGGATTTTTAGCCTTATCATCTTTCATACTTTGGAAATGAGAAACCCATAAAGGGGCCTCACAGTTTCTTGGGAGTCTTGTGGAAGTTTGCCAAGCAACTCTGACCCAGACATTTATGAAGAAACAACGATAATCATTTTAACACTGCGTTGACACACATTCGTTTCCTTTAGACCGAGCCGCAGCATTGATTGCCACAGCTTGTAAAGTCAACCAGGAATTTGCAAAACTTGCTTTCACGTCTCTGATTCTTCTCAGTGAGTCTTAAAAAAGAGAAAGAAAGAAAAAAAGAAACAAGGGCTATAGCAATAAAAGGATATTGAATAGAGACAAACATTTCTCCCAGCCAGCTAAATGCTGGTGCTGAAAGGACACTAAGCACAGGTTGTCTCTCAACTGCTGTGACATGCTGTGCAGCGAAGAATTTCACTGTGTTGAGTAAAAGGATACAGGTAGGGGAGAAGGGACAAGAGAAGGGGGGATGCTGAGGTGAAGCCAGCCGACCAGCCAGCCAAATCTGCCTTCAGCTCAGTGTCAAAACAGCCAGTCAGCTGTGTACACCTTCATGTCACCTCTTGTGCGGGTGTGTTTGTGTGTATGCCGTCCTATAGCCTCCCTCAACAGGAGGGAGCACAGAGAGTCATCTCCTCTGGTCAATAGAGCCTAATTCTCCACAGGTGGCAGCCAGCCTCAAAGACGATTCCCTTCAGCTCCACTGTGCTGAAGCTTCTGATCCACACGATGGGGCCTTTGGTGATGGAAGAATTGGTGTGTGTGTGTGTGTGAGGGTTGAGTCAGATAAGAGGCGATAGATATGGAGATGTCATTGCCAGGGGTTCACCAGAACACCGAAAATGTCTTCTTATTGACCCCACTCTTATTGAATTTTCCCATCGTCGCCCTCTGTTTCTCCGCTTCTCTTGCCTCACCCCTTCCACCTCAGATTATCTCCTTGTTCTCACTTTCTGCCTCGTCTCTACCTTCACCTGTTATTTCACAAGGTGTTGCAGCACCGACAGCAACTGTGCTCAACCCCGGCAGTGTAACAGCACCTCTTCGCATTTTCTGCATGCTCTATAGGCAGCCTAATGGAGGAAATCAAAGTACTCAAATGCGATTACATCGCATTCTGTTCAGAGCTCCTTTTGATTGATTCGGCTTTTTTCTGTTAAATTCAACCAACAAATATTTTTTTTCCGAGGTGGTTGTTCTGCTTTCTTTTTGCACTTGCAGATTTATATCAAATAGTCAGTGTTTATCAACATTTCATCTATAAAGCTCCCTTATGTTCAACTTTTATGAAATGTAATTACAGTGTTACTCTCACTCCTCTGGTGTATCACATGAAAAATGTCTTCATAGTTTTTCCTTAGTGGCTCATGTTAAATGTAAGGACTGCACTATTTTTCTCCTTTCCTGGGACTGAAACATATTGTTTTTGCCCGGGGCATTGGAAGAGTTACTGCACACCTGTTTTATCAGAGTATGAGTTGTAGGGAGAAACAACTGTAAAATGAATGTTCTGGCACCATGGCTGCACATACAGGTTCCGTGTTGCTCTAGTGAAATTTAATCAGCCATGCCACAAAATCTTCCAGGCAAGAATGATTGCTAGGCAGGAGGATGTTACTGTAATTATTGTCTTGTTCGCTTCAGACTGAGTGCCTTGGATAAGCCATAGTCAACGGGAAAGCAAATACGCTTGTTGCACAAAGCACTTAGTGGCAATTTACACAACAGGGTACTTGGATGTATAAGCATTACAGCGTCGAACATGTTGAGGAAAAAAATGGGAATGTTGCTTACAGGGGGCGCCGTTAAGGTTTTGTTGTACATGAAGACTTCTGCCCACCAGAAGGTCAAGCTATGAAAAGCTGCCAGGTTGAATATTCTTAGCAAATCCTCGGTATTATGCGTTTTGCACAACAGGGGTGCCACACTAATGAGCTGACCTCACACAGCAACCGCAGGTCAACTTACCATTTGGTTATTATTTTTATTCGCAGCACTGCATCGTGTTTTCGGAGGCTGAGAAACACTGAATGTATCCCAGTGAGATCCAGACTCGTCGTGTTCTCCCCCAACCCCATCCAACCCAGCGCAGATCACACAGCGGCGCTCCACCCAAATATTGACTTCTGTTTTTTCTCTCCCGTTGCACAGCACCGCCGTTTTCAGAAGTCACCACGACTCCGCCTACGAAAACGACAACCACCACAACAACAACCACAGTGCACTGGGGTGTGGACAACAATACCACCACAACAGGGTACAAGGAGCGCAGCAGGGGAGCGCCCAGGCCACGTCCTGTAATCCCACAGACTCCTTCCCCTCCGCCCCTGGAGTCCTTCCCTTTGCCTGAACGCTTCTGCAAGGCAATTGAGAAAAGAGACATAATGTGGCCTCAGACCCAGAGGGGCATGCTTGTTGAGCGACCTTGTCCCAAGGGAACACGAGGTAAACAGGGCCGTCTTTCCTTCTCTCTCTCTCATCTCAGGGCCGACTGCTCGCTGCGTTCAATATGACCCGACAGCTTTCGAGAGAACATCCCCGTGTTTGTTAGATATTCCTTTTTTCTCTAATTATAAAATATTTAGCTTAAAGGAATCAGCAGTGGCCGTGTTAACGTAAGCAGTCTCTGACTGACTGAGGCTCAGCTGTTTGTTTGTTCCTCATTTGATTGTATATGAACTCATATCACTTTGTAGCAATAACAGGCTAATAAAATTAGTTTTCTGTACATTGTCTCGATAGACAAAGTGGGGAAAACTAAAAAGAAACATCTGCTCAGGCTTATATTGTCATGTACACAAAAAATGTTTTGGATTCATATATGTTCTACATATAAATACTCAATTTGCATGATTGTGTTGCTTGTGTGCAATTTCTTCCTTTGATCTCTGTTTCTGCCTTTGTTGTTCAGCGAGCAGCCTCATAAAAAATATGTATTTGATTTGAGTTGATTCAACTTGACTGTTCTCTTCTTGTTTGTTTTCTTGGTTTTTTTCTGTCAGGCACAGCATCTTATTTATGTGTCCTTTCCACCGGGGACTGGCACCCAAAGGGCCCTGATCTCAGCAACTGCACCTCCCACTGGGTCAACCAAGTAGCCCAGAAGGTTTGTATGAGCTCTGCCTCGCTGTTTTCCATCTAAGTGTTTTTCTTAAAATAAGGAGTAGACAAAAATAATGTGTTCCTGTAAAGGACTTCAATTGCAAAAGTAAACTATTCACTGGAAAAAAAATATAAACATGGCAGCAAATCTGGGTCAGATTAACTCGAAAGCGGGATGACAAAAAGGGCTGATGTGTCCTATATTTTTGGTTTTATAGAAGACGACTACAAAAAAAGAAAAAAGTGAAATATCTGAGTTAAAACGATCCAAATTTTGTGTTAACAAAAAAATCACACAAACTGCATTATACAGAGGGACAGTAGGAAAGGCACCATACAGCTGTAGTATGTATAACTGTGTATTTACATTTTAGTGATTTTGATTTTACACTTTGGTTAGTGGTGTAGTGGTTAACACCTTCACCCAGTTTGAAACTGGGAGGTCAGAAGCTGGCCCATAAATAGGACGGTTGTATTAGGAAGAGCATCCGGCATGTAATCTGTTCCAAATCCACCACGTGGACTCGTTTGCTTTGGCACCCGACTCGGAAATAAGGGACAAAAGTACCTGACATTGTGCCCTTTGATTAAAAGCCTTTTACCATCTGTATAATCTGCACCATAGTCTTATTTTGCAAACCACTCTTTGTAGACTTGTTTTTTTCTTTTGCCTTAGTGCACAATAAAAAAAGAAAAAACTGCCACTATAGCAGCTTCTGCTGTGTGAAGAAAACATTAAACCCTCTTTTCATAACCGGTATTTCAAGGACTCATTCAAGTGTGATTTTTATGTTAGAAACAGAGCCGTAAAGAGCCCTCCAAGTCTGTCTTTTCGTATTCTCATAAGCATTACTCACTCTCTCCCCATGCAGATCCGCAGCGGTGAAAACGCGGCTAACTTGGCCAATGAATTAGCCAAGCACACCAAAGGACCCATCTTTGCCGGGGACGTCAGCTCCTCAGTGCGCCTGATGGAGCAGCTGGTGGACATCCTGGATGCGCAGCTGCAGGAGCTCAGACCCAGCGAGAAGGATTCTGCAGGACGGAGCTTCAATAAGGTAACCAGATCCTCCACATATTAGCAGGGTATTAAAAAATATTACCTCAAGTTTCTCCCCAGTTCCCTCTTACTGAATGACTCTGCATAATTTACATCGCTTTTATGCTTTACTGATAACTTAATACTTCTTTAATACAATAGCTGCGTTTTATTTGATTTTTTTCACCAGATTACGTCAGCAGTCTGCTTTTCTGTGCTTTTCACTTCAAGTTCAGCCGAGCTGGGAAACAAACAGAAAAGCAGTTCTGATTTTTGAGCAGATGTGTATTCAGTGTCATGAGTGTGATCCACGGTGCTTTGGTGCGTCAGACCGGTGCCATTTGAGACTGGTCGTTTTATCAGTTGGTTTTTCCATCCAGCGCTCAGCCCTTTATTATTTCTACCAATTCTTTACTCGAGCTCGTGAACTTGTGCAAATTACATGTCTCTATTTTGTATCTGTTCTTTTCCTTCTCAAACAAAAAAAGCTCCAAAAGCGAGAAAGGACATGCAGGGCATACATGAAGGTACTGAAGCAAAGCTTCTGCCCACTCTGCTTGCAGCTGCTGTCCCCTCTATTCCTGTACTACCGTACTGTATATGCCCTAGCCCAAGTTCAGCAGCATGCACCCTCTCCACTGTCGTGTACACCCTCCTCCCTGTGCTTCCTGCTTTTTTGAGTAATTGCTTCACACAAAAACACAGTTGTATTCAAAGTGCTTCCTAAGTCAAAGAGAAGTCATCTCCAGTTACTTAGGTGGCTTCTTTTTGTAACTGTGTACGTGTCTTCTGTTTTTTTCTCTCCTGTATGCATTGACAGCTATGGTGTATTTTGTTGTTTTTCCGTTTGTCCCTGTTATTATTTTCTGTGTTTACTCAAGACTGCACGCCTACATGAATAACAGCACAACTCAAGCAGACATCCTCTTCTTACATCCCCCTCATTATTCATTTGATGAAGGATTTGCTGCTTTGTAGTGATGTATCAAAACCCTTTCTACGGATCATTTCCTGACCATTCACAGCCTGCAAAGGGAAAATCCACAAGGGCGCAGGTTTGAGGTCATTAAAGTAATCATAAATTAAAGGTACAAATCTATAGCTCGAGCTGGTTAATAGGGTTAGTGCAGGTCAAACGCTTTTTTTTTTTTCCCCTTTCTTCCCCAAATGCCTTCACAGCGTTGGGTTCGCACATCAAAGTATTTTGGCTGTATATATATCCCCCCACCATCAGGGACATCAGTGTCCTCCACCTGCCACCAAAGTCACCCCCCTCAATCCATCTCTCCTTCGGGAGGGTGTTAAAATGGATCAAGCTAATTAGCCAGTCAACGGCCGTGCGCTCGTAAAGGAGGCAGGGAAACTGGAAAAAAGCACAAAGCACATACGTAGTCATATCGCCGCCGCCGCGTCGCATCATCGTTTCGCTTTTTAAAGTCAAAACATTTCGATTTGACTTCCGAGAGGTTATGTCGATGTAAATTACAGCAGCATGAGAGAGGATCAGGGACAGGGATTGTTGAGTCATCAGTATCTGACATCTGATGCAACTTCACATTAGCCCCCCCCACACACACCCCACCCTCTCCTCCAGCCGTCGCCAGCATCGATTACCTGATTAGACGCATTGATTTTATTATTTCCTGAAGAAAACCCTGCATCATTTCTGCCCAATTTATCCTCCGTGTTTCCTGAGCTTTTAGATGCCAAAAAAGATGTAAGGTAAAAAACAAGGTTTGCATTCACGGGACAAACAACAGTTTAGCAAACTGCACACTTTTGGTTGACTTTTCGAGTGCCTTTGCAGGGCGGCTTAATTACTTGTTCTACAGTAAAGTGTTTGAAGAAAAGGAAAGTTGCTGCCCACTGAACTTTCCAATTAGAGAGCTTTAATTGAGATCAGCCACGGAGACTTTGGCTTTCACCAGGCCATCTCTTAATATCCTGTTATCAGACAGACGTGATAGGCTCAGTCCACTGTGACCCAGAGCATCGACGCAACATCCTTGAAAAAGAAACCGAGCATCGCTGAAGCGCCTCTTCTCCTCCGCTCTTTTAGCAGTTCTTCCTTCATTAACATCACATTAAAAACATTTTTTATTGTTTTTATTTTATGTTATTTTGAAATGTGTTGCAAGTATATGTTTACATTACATATACACCTGAAAAACAGACGTCCTTTCAGCTTCCTCACTTTTGTCCATTTCACTCCTAACGACGTGACACTCCAGCACAGCGTTTCACTAACTCACATCAGCGTCTGCATGTCACAGCTCATCCACGGAAAATGTCACTTGTTTCCAGACACTCAAGAATCTTTGTTTTCTGTGGATTTGTTTCGGTTATCTGCTTTAACACAGGCCATCGTGGACACGGTGGATAACCTTCTGCGACCAGAGGCGCTCAAGTCCTGGCAGGACATGAACAGCACCGAGCAAACTCACGCAGCCACCATGTTACTGGATACTTTGGAGGAAGGGGCCTTCGTCCTCGCCGACAACCTCATGGAACCGGCTATTGTCAAAGTCCCAGCAGATAATATAAGTGAGTAAAGCCGAGTTTGCGGTAAGCAAATGACAAGCGTCCGTGATTGATGTGCGCCTCGGCTAATTTGATTACGCTCAGTTCATTGAAAGAGTAACTCCTGTGATAGCAAAACAAGGCCGCCTCATAAAAAAGGACTTTGTTTTCATAATAAGGGTTTAAACCTCGGGGGAAGTGAAAAACAAGGCGTATTAGGTTTAACAAGTCGCTTACTGACAAAGTGATGAATATCAGACAATTAAATAGACTGGATTCTCTGATTGCGCACGCTTACTTTATAAATGTGTGCGTCTAGACCTTGTAACTCTATACACTAATGTGAACATTAGCCTGCTGTGCAGACAGAAAAAAGGACATTGTTTATCCAAAGCTCCTCTTCCTTCGCTCATTTTCTTCAGCTGATAGACCGTACGAGAGAGTCCGTTGGTTTCTCTCAGCACCGTTTTATTCATATTAGTGGGAGCACCACTGGGATGAAACAATCACTGTGTGAGTGACGCTTTTATTGCGTGGCACACTGTCACTAACATTTAGAAATGTTTAAACAGCTTGTGTAGAAATGTCAGGATGAAAGCTCCTTCTGCTTTTTTTCTTTTTTGTCTCTTTGAAACGGTCTGAATTGACCGATTTTCTGTTTTTTTGTTGTTGTTCTCTAACTCATCCCCTGCCTCTCTGCTCTTGGCAGTCCTGGAAGTGTATGTTCTCAGCACCGATGGCCAGGTCCAGGATTTCAAATTTCCACAGATCGGCAAAAGCGGCATCTCAATCCAGCTCTCAGCCAATACTGTTAAGCTCAACAGTCGGAATGGTGAGTTAAAAAAGCAACGATAGCGAGAGGAGCTCGGTCAAAGTTAACTCTGGAAACTCGGAGACAAACGAAAGTGATTCTTTAGCGTAGGAGAAACTGTGAAATGGATTCATTTTCAAGAGACTGAGTGCAGTTTATCTCAAAAACTCCAAAGCTCTGCGATTTTAAACCTACAAATAAGGCCATTTGTACAAGTTTTCAGCGAATATATCTCACTTCTCTCATCCATGCAGATAATTGCTTGAATAATTTAAATTCAGCTACATTGAAATAAATGGAGTCAGTTTTAGAGCTTTCTTGTCTTCTGGTCTTCTGCATATTTTGTCTTCACTTCTTTTAGGCCCCTATTGTTTTAATTGCATCGCTCTTTCCCTAATCTGGTGTTTCTTTAAATCTTTCGCCCCGCAGGAGTTGCCAAACTGGTTTTCATGCTCTACAAAAACCTGAGCCAGTTCCTCAGCACAGAAAACGCCACCATCAAGATGGACAATGACGCCTACGCCCGCAACGTCTCGGTAGCCGTCAACTCGGACATCATCGCCGCCTCAATCAACAAAGAGTCTAGCCGCGTGTTCATTAATGACCCCGTGATTTTTACCCTGGAGCACATTGATGTAAGTCCGCCTGCAGGAACAAATGGACGGGCCATATTAAAAACACCAGGAGGGAAGATCTAGAGTAGACGGAGATGTGCAATTTGAATTGTAAATGTCTGGCTAGGTCAGTCGGCAGTTTATTTAAGTCATTGAACATCAAATTAAAGGAGTCTTTAGAACCTAAGTGAATTCTTAATGAAAACTAATTCTTTAATCAACATTGGGATATAAATGATACCCATTTTCTTTTATAGTGAGGGAAATTAACTCCTAGATTAGCCCTACAATCTAGGATGAAATTACTGGAGCACCAATTATCTTTCGTCTTTTAAAGTTGTCACTAGAGTTCCCAGAGGGCCGCGCGTGACTCCATTCTTTATCAGAGAAATTGTGCAATTCCAAAGACATGCCGTCAAACAATTATGCTTCTCTGTTATTAAGGCCTCGTATACGCGACCATGCTTCGGTTGATTTGGCAAGCATGTGCCAAATGAGATACAACATATGAATTGCTTCATAAGAGCTGTGAAGTGAAAAATCCTCATCCATATCAGTGCAGAAAAATGCTTTCTATGAGTGGGGGGTAGATGGCCTCTGTGTTCTACATGTGCTTCAATTTCAGGAAGTCAATTATTTGGACACTTAACCATATCTCTTGTTATCTGCAGATGGAGCACTACTTCAACTCCAATTGCTCCTTCTGGAATTACTCTGAGAGAAGCATGATGGGCTACTGGTCCACCCAAGGCTGCAAACTCCTGGACTCCAATAAAACACACACCACCTGCTCATGCAGCCATCTCACCAACTTTGCCATCCTCATGGCACACCGTGAAACCTCAGTATGTCCAGTCTTCTTTCGTGCCCACCCGTAACTGGAGGATTTTTGATTAAATCAAGATCAGACCCTTAACATTTTAGTTTCTAGGCTTGAATATTAAAGCAGCTAAAGATTGCAGCTATCACGGTGCGGTTTAATGAGTCGATCTGTGCGTACGGGGTTGTTTTTGCCAGACTTTTTTCATCTTTCAGCTTGATTTGAGTGCATCTTCTCCAACACGTAATGCTAATTTTACACCCAGAAGCAAACGATAATGAAATAACCACAATTATTGAAAGAGAAAGATTTTTTTAATCAATATCATCACCATGGGTGCCCGCGGATATGTCATGAGATAGTGATGTGGTCCCAAAATATGAAATTGGTTACTCTGTGTCCTTTTGTTGCTCCTGATTTATCTCATTATGCTGGAATGTAAATGTAAGCAGTTATTTCTTCGTCTTAGTCCTCAATTATCAAATCTAAAAGAGGCTATTTCCCTCAGAGCTTCACACGACCCTCTTTGTCATTTCCCCCTTTCGCTTCAGGCCAGCAGTGAAGTGCACGAGCTGCTCCTGACCGTCATCACTCGCGTCGGCATCGTGGTGTCCCTCGTCTGCCTTATGATCAGCATCTTCACCTTCTGTTTCTTCCGGGGCCTGCAGAGCGATCGCAACACCATCCACAAGAACTTGTGCATTAATCTCTTCATTGCAGAGTTAATATTCCTAATTGGTATCGATATGACGGAACCCAGGGTAAGCCGGAATGATTTCACCCTATTGATTTGGTTTTGATTCATCCTCTCTCTCCTTATCGCCTCTCAGCCCTCACACAAAAGACCCTTCCAGAGTAAAATGGATAAGACTTTAAGCATTGTTTGTTTCTAGCCTTCCCCACTTGTCCCTGACATGACACGAGTAGAACAGCACCATTAATATAGATTACTAAAGGGACATGTCTTCCTCTCGATGGGTCTTTTTCCCTCTTTCCTTTGAAGCTGCAGCGACGATTGCTGAGCAACGGCAGCTTTTTTCTGTCTTTTTTCACAGCTCCAAATAATTAAATCTCCTAACTCTAACCCCACAATACTAATGGCATTTAAATTTGTACTGTGCTGATGGAAAGCTAAACCTGTGCTTAGTCAGAGCCCATGTGGTGAATGAATATTCATTGTTTTTCTCTGCTGTTGAACGAGACGCCCTGAAACGACGAACGCCGTCTTTTCAGGGAACTTCAATAAAAGATGGGGTACACGATGTACAATTTTCACTAAAAAAACCAGCAACAACAACAAAAGTCAGATGGAAACGACACGTGTCGTCTTGATGTCGAAAGATTATTTAATAAATTTCACTGTGTCTCCTTTGTTTCTTGTTCTTTGATTGTCTGAATCTGTTGTTTTTCTGTCGTTCTCAGATTGGCTGTGCCATCATTGCGGGGATCCTGCACTTCTTCTTCCTAGCTTCCTTCTCCTGGATGTGTCTTGAGGGAGTCCAGCTGTACCTCATGCTTGTAGAAGTCTTTGAGAGCGAATACTCGCGGAAAAAGTATTACTACGTGTCTGGTTACCTCTTCCCCGCCATCGTTGTCGGCGTCTCAGCAGCTATTGACTACAGGAGCTACGGGACCAAGAAAGCGTGAGTGCAGCTTCTTTTTTTTCTCTCTCTGAAAACATTCTTGGAAATGCAGAGCAGACATGCTGGATGCTGCACTGTGTGGGCTTACCTGCTGTGGCTGCATGTGGCAGATTTTGAAAAGAAGTCCGCTCGTCATTTCTGCCAGCACCTTATGTGCATCCCTGGAGACTACACCAAAACATTTGAGCGCCTTTTGCCAGGGATGGGCAGCTGTTCAATTTTTTATGTCATTTGAAAGTGGCTGACAGACTCAACACTGTGGTTTCAGGGGAGGCTGCAGCTACATTAATGCCTTTCTGTTCAAAGACCCTCCTGTGACCTCTTGTTTGTAAATGCTGTCTTAAAGAGGAGAGCGCAGTGCAGGGGAAAAAAGCCTTTTACATAGATTAATGGCTATATCACAGCTAAGACGACGCTATTAAGAGGGGCGGCTCGGTTTGCTTCTTCTCCTGTTGTGTCCGGCCGTCTTCCTGCTCGTTTTGTGAAAGAGCTTTGAGTTAAACACTGATAATAAAATACATCAGCCCAAGTAACCAAAAAGGATTTCTTTCCATTTTTAGCCACAGGAGCATGATGTCGTTTTTGTGGTGTTTACTGCCTGGAGCTGATTTGTGTGTTTCTCTGACACAGGTGCTGGCTAAGTGTGGATAATCATTTCATATGGAGTTTTATAGGACCTGTCACCTGTATCATCATGGTAAGCTGTTTTCTTTTCTTTGAATACTCATACTGACAGAGTGAGGAAGGGACCGAGAGGGTGAGATGAAAGAGATGCAGGAGAAAGATAAAGGGAGCAAGATGGTTGAACTGAAGGGAAAAGTCAGCAGGATTTTTGCTCCAAGCCTTCCCGGTGATGACAGGTTAATTTTGCGCCACAGACAGATTACGAGGCGTCCGACGTTCCCCTCTGCCTCTCACTGCCTGACAAGGATCAGCCTTGATAGTGTACTTTAACCTCACTTTTACACAATTTCAGGAAGTCTCATATCACAGATATTACCTGATGACCTTCAAAGTTATGTGATGAAGGGAAAAAATTATGTTAACAATTGGCTGAAATGGTCCATTTTACAGCACACGTTGCAAGCCGGGGTAATGTTCATAGCTCTTTTTTGTATTTGTCTGCCTGTAAATAGCAGACGACTTTGTCAGGAAGAAGGAGAGCAAAGGCATCCCTTCTGTTTGGTCAGGGTCTGCCAAGGGCGAAGGACATATAGCATATAATATTGACATATGTCCCATTGAGGCATGCAATTATTTACTGGTCATGACATTATTATCTCTCGCTCCATCAGAGAGGCTCAGAAGAATAAGACCTTCGGGAGTCTTACTTCCCTGCGCAGGACAAAAAAAAAAGAAATAGCAGGTGGTGTGCCTCACATATATCCTCTCAGCTTCCCACATCATGTATTGCTTTGCCCTCGTGCACACCGAGGGATAAGGAAGCTCTGCAGGCTCGTCTTGCTGCTGTGCAGGGAGGATGGGTGGTATTTGTTCAGTACTGTGTTCATTATCCAAGCTAATGGTTGGTACTGTATCTACAGATGCAGTGACCTCTGCTGAACATCAAGCCGACACTGAAAATATACTAGAGAAAAGGGTCAGCCGTGTCAAATTCCATCGAGTCCCTGCACACTATTGGCAGACTGCTCCGAGTTTTCAAAGTAAAGATGCAGTAGCCGTACTCTTTGTCTGTGTGGCAGCAGAATAAGTAAAAGGCAAATCTGCACACTGGATTGCATTTCACAGCTTTCTCACAAACAGGCATTGGCTTAGGAATGGAAGAAATGGTGCTCACTCGAAAAGGGTCTGCGCTGGATTGAAATGTCTCGGAGTAAATGCTGAAATGACTTTTTCTTGTTTTCAGTGATTTTCTTGTCTTTTTTCTTTCCTCCTCTCTGCCTCCCTCCTTTGAATGTGTGAGCTTATAATTGAGGAAAAGCCAACATTGTATTAAAGCAAACATACATTTCTCCCTGTCTCAGCAAATGCTCTGTCAGCCACACTGGAATATGTTTCCTTTCCCTAAATTGGACCCTCATTGTTTTCCAATCGAGTGTTGCTCTCATAATGATTTGCATGAAAAATATTTCTGCTGTGGAAATGATGATCGGGATCCCGGTGGTGATGACCGCAGAGATAGAATCATGACCCTGTGAGGAGCTAATGTATTGTAGCAGAGCTAATATGTGACAGGAATGAGGTTTTGCTGCACTGGGCCGGGCCTCGCACACCGCTCCTCTGATTCTTGCAACAATTGACTCAAAAAGACAAAGTACTGTGGAAAGGGGCATCTCGGGGGAGCGTGCAGAAGCAAGGTTTGTCTGCACCATCCGTGACCCTGGTTTCTCTACAAATTGGCTTTGTCCTTGTCAATGAAAGACAGAGTTAGAAGGCGAAAAGGCACATGAACAGGAGAAAAGGAGAGAAAACAGTGCTGCTTTGGCTTATGTCTGGATCCCCACTTGTCACCCAGACCATGTTTGTGCCAAGTAACACCAGTTTTGACCTAGGGTGGTCATGTTTTGTTTTGTTTTTTCTCAGCCTTGTGCTTTCCCCCTCATTTTTCCTGTTGTTTTTGCTGCCGGATGAAACGCTTCCTAAATACTGACTGAAAACAAAAGCTGAGAGAAGGCATTTAGATCCTTGTTCTTAGGCAGAGGTTGCCCTGCTTCTGGGCACAGGGGGTATTAGCTCCATGAAAGGAGGAACATGGAAGTAATGAGTGGTGGGGGGAGCCATTAGCATGCTTGAGATAACTTCAACACAAGGCCTTTTGGATCATGACACGTCGCGAGCAGTTCTTATCATCTGGACAGCTCCATCTGCACCTTTAATATTTTATCCCCAGCAGTTCATTTGGAGTTCAGTGTGTACACACACAGTCCGCTTCAGAAAAAGCTTTCTCCTCAGTCCCAGTGTGGCAAGGTGCTTCTGCATGGCTTGCAGTGATGATTCAGAGACAGAGTGAAGGATAGAGGCAAGACAGCTCCGCTCTAGCAAGAGGGATCCCCCGGGAAGGGCTGCGAAAGCATGTCGGTGGGGGTGGGAACATGTGCCATGCTGCTAGGTTACTTTAAAGTACTGTGTCCCTCTCCTCTGTCTCATTGGATCCATGTCACCACTCCAGGCTGTATGAAAGGGTTTTTCAAAAGTCCTCGTCCTCGTGTCCCCCCACACCCACACGCCTCCCCCACACCCACACCCACTGTCTGACTCATGCAGACAGGAATAATGGCTGATAACGGTGAAACAAAACAGTTTCAGTGCCGTCTGTGATATGAAAGAAGGTTTGCATTTTTTTCCTCTTTCTCTCTCGCCCCTTTTTCTTTTTTTACAGTCGGGCTTATTGTGAGTGGCTCCATGAGTTGATTGCATGTGGAGGGGTGATGTATTGACCACAGGTAGTCTTTTGATAGCAGCGTGTGTGCACCAGAACACTGAGAAATTCTGTGCGAGACTGAATGGCTGTGGTCTGAGTCCAGCTCACAAAGGTCCCTTGCATTGGCAGTCCGTCTCCATTTTTCTTTTGCCAGTGCTGCAGTGCTCTAAAGACAGCGTGCTAACACCAAAATGCACTGTTTGGTTTTCGTCCCTACAAATGTTTCACTTGCATGGAGCTTTTTTGTTACTCACATGGCACTGACGCCGCGTACACATAAATTTGTCTGCCGTGTTTCTGGTGTTTGATCCTCTTATTTGCTCTATTGGAGACTCACATCTCAATTTCCCTTTGTAAGATATTCCTTGACATTATTTATACATGCCTGGCTTTCAGCACAAATGCACTTGGGTTTGTCTGAGTGAGTACATGTACATGCTGTGTCAGGTGCTAGTTTGCTCCAGAATAAATGTTTTTGAGGTAAATTATTTGGAAGGGCTCCTTGCTGGAACATGCAGCCTTTGTGTCTCTAAATCACAGTATTGATTTTTTTTAAAGGTAGCAAATAAATGTGCTCAGAAACACAGCACATAGTATCCCTGTCTCAACCTGATATGTGCCACTGGTTCTCTAAAGATTTAATACATTAAAACAAGCAAGCAACAGCCTCCGCACGTCTCCCCTTCCTTCTCTCTCTCTCTTTTCATCTGGCCACAAACAGGAATCGAACAAAATACACCACGTTCCCTCAAGCCTTCTGTAGCTGGTTATACCTTATAATATTTCACTATGTGCATAAAATGATATGCAGTTGTTTTGTACACCAAGAGGCTCTCATTTCTTCTGCTACTTTTCATTCCCTTCTGACATTCCCAGAATGGTGCTGTGTGGCTGCCCCCCTCTTTTCTTTTTTTTCCTTACAGTGATGGATTTTAATGCATTTCCATGCTCTTATTGATATAGAATGACACTAAATTTGGCGCCAGTCGGCCCCGTCTGAGACTAGCTGGAACGATAGATGTTTATTGGATTAGTCTGTGGACATGTAGAGTTGAAGGCTCTCCTCTTTTAATACTTATGGGCAAATTAACAGTTTTTTTCTGTGTGTGCTATATCTTCGGTCATACATCTTCATGTATTAACACTGCCATTACTCTGTTTTGACAGCTCAATCTCATCTTCCTGGTGATCACAATGTACAAAATGGTGAAGCACTCCACCACCCTGAAACCAGACTCTAGCCGACTGGAGAATATAAAGTAAGTGAAGCGTCATCATATGCAGAACGCCCGCACACTCCTCCCACTTATGAGCAATCTAACACCGGTGCTATTCTGCCACTTCCCCCGGAAAAACCACAAAGCCTCTTTTAGTGTTAAGTTGTTTTTTCTCCACCTCTACATGAATCCTTTTTATTATTTATTTATTTTAGGCCCAATTTTAAAATGATTCAAGGAGACTTTAATATTTTCACTGAAATTACTTTTTTTTTTGCATCACCATGTTGTGTATAATCTGTGATGATGACTACACATATTCTGTGACTCATATTTTTCATGCTTTGGTGTTTTACTGCAAAGCTGCAGCCACAGAACTACTCTGGCATGACACGCATCACTGTAAGGATGCTGCGTAACCGTTCAGCGTTGGCTCTGGCAGGGTGGGGCGCAGCCGAACAGCTACCATGTGTGTTTGAGACTGGAAAATGTCAAAGCCTTTTCATATTTATATAAATATATATATAGCGAGAGATGCCAGCTTCTAATCCTAAAAAGAAAAAAGATCCTAACACATCTGCCACCATCTCAACACCGCCACACTCAGCCTTTCCTCTTGTAGCCGCTGCTGAGTCACCGCAGCGTGTAGCTCAGTGTTTTCCAAAGCACTAATTGCAACTGCTGTTGTTTTTGCACATTGTATGAAGAAAACTGATATAAATATATATTTATTGCTGTTTACTCCAGGGCCTTGTTGGTTACAGTCCTGCAGTTTCATGCCATTTTGCATTATTTACATTATATTAGTTTGTGTTTCAACCTCCACCACGCTGTGCGGGAGCGGCGCTTGCTGCTTTCTTTTTTTCCCCCCGTCCAGTGTTTGTTATTCTTCATCTTTGCTTAATGAATGCGTGCAACAACACAGCTCTGTGGTAAAACCGCAATCAGAGAGAACAGTCACAAAAACGCCTCACTTAGTATTCTAGGTCCATTTGAGATGGACTCCTCCCTGTTTAAGGAAACCACAACAGAAAGCATTGACTGAACTTCAGATTGTTGCGCATTTTGATCTCGGATGTTAGAAATGATTTCTTTTAAGCTTGTTTGTACTGAAATGCACCGTTTGCCTAATCGCTGTTTCCTCTGTGATCATTTGTTTCCCGTTGTCGCTGTTTTTCGTGCCAAAGTTTGATGTTGAAGTCAGACAATGGTCGCTGCATGTTGCATGTGAAGCCAAAGTTAACGCACACCCTCTCCTTTCTTTTTCTTCTGTCATTCCTCTCTCCTGTCTCTGTTCTGCAATCCACACCAGTAATTATCGCGTTTGTGACGGCTACTATAATACAGATTTGCCTGGGTAAGCTTCTACTACGCACCTCAGATAATTTTACCCACACAACACCACCCACGAGTAAAGGAGCATAAATGCATATTCAGCTACAGACAGCAAATGTTCTACATGTAATTGAATCATCAACAGCAAAATATACAAGTCTCAGTTCTTGTTAGATCCTTTATTTCATTGCCTCCCGTGATTTCCCCTGAATCAAAGTTGACGATATCTAACTCAAATGCCGACTAACCCAAGCTGTTATGCGCTCTAATCTAATTGTGTTTCTCTCTTCCTGCCTGTCATGCTCTCTAGCTATGAAGATAATAAACGGTTTATCAAGTAAGAACATACTGCCCAGAAGTCGTCTCCTCAGCTTCTAGTTTATTCTCTCTATCCCACGTTATTCTTTCGTGCCTTTTTGTTCCTCTTTCTATCATTTCCTTTCACAAACTGCAGCTTCTAAGCTTCTCATCCACTGTCTTTGTGACCGGTCACTGCCACCACGTCCATCATTTTTGAAATCCAGTTTTGTTGTCGTTGCTGTTGTGTGTTTGATCATCGAACCGTGACCACTGTTGGTGTGCGAAGGCTCCGCAGGACCTTCACACACGAAGCAGGGAGTTTTCCTTGAACTCTTCCCACGTCTGCGTAGCTTCTCCAATTCTGATAGCGCACTCAGTAGATGAATATGATAGTGTTTGTTGCTTTTGTTGAGTTATTTTTAAACATGTCGTGCTGTCTTGTTATAGCGGTTGGTGTGTTTTAATAAATAGAGAGGTATAAAGAGAAAAGCGGGTCAAGCTTTTGCTTGTTTCTTGTCTTGTCTGAGGGTTGAATCTGCACGTGTGAGGATGGAGGGGTGGGGACAGCGGGGAAGGGTTGTGAGGATGTGTGTGTGTTTTCTTTTTCATTTTATTTCATTTTCCTCCCACCTGGTTTTCAGCCTTTTCTACATATTTCATAGTGGAACCGGGTGATTAATATTCCAATCCCTGTTCTGTCACAGAACCTCCCTCATGCTGGATTCGTCCTGTGTCTCGTTTGTCGTCCCTCAGATCCTGGGTCATGGGTGCTTTTGCTCTGCTGTGTCTGCTCGGTCTCACCTGGTCTTTTGGGCTCTTCTTCATCAGCGAGGCCTCGATTGTTATGGCGTACCTCTTCACCATATTCAACACCTTTCAAGGAATGTTTATCTTCATTTTCCACTGCCTTCTCCAGAAAAAAGTAAGTGGTGACTCTGCACTGCGTACGGTTTTTCTCTGTCAAGGTGAAAAGCAGAAGGCTTTTGAGCAGTCAAGGCCAAACCTTCAGCTGAATTCACAGATGCTGATATAAAGAACAAACACGGCCTCATTCTGCTTCTTGCCCAAGTCATATGTAAAGTCAACATTGTATTTAAACACTTGGCTGTTTGCCTGCGTAGGTCCGCAAAGAGTACAGCAAGTGCTTCCGCCACACGTACTGCTGCGGAGGGCTGCCGACTGAGAGCTCGCACGGTTCTGCGAAGACTTCCACCACACGGACCAGCGCACGCTACTCCTCTGGCACACAGGTACACCGGCACTTTTGCACAGTGAGAGTCTCGCCACGTGCCAGGATAAGATGAGCGCGCGGCGTATCCTGGACTCGTCGTACAGCTCTGTTACATTGTTAATAACCCCACTGTTTAAACGACTCCTCAGGAAAATGTACTTTTACTGTGAGCACAGAAAAAAAGCACATTCTGCATCTTAACCTCAGAGGTAGATGAGAAGACACAAACATTATCCCACTTTTTTACAAGCAGCATCTGCTGTACTGCATGAGTACCTTTCTTCTGTTCTGGCCCCTTTAGCTCTTGCTTTTATCCTTTTTCACTAACGCCATGTGCATGGGGAAGAAATACGTATTGCACTGTTTAAAGAGCATTGCAGGCACTTTTTACTACAGGGAGAGCCAAAATTACAAAGAAGAAAACAACAACTTGGTCCTCGCCTTATCCGGTTCTTATTAAAGGCTAATAGACCTTAGCAGACAATACCTCCAGATGTAATGTGCTTATAGAGAAGCATCCCCGTCTCAGTATAACCTCCAGCCTATTTTAAAGAGTCATAACTGGAGCTGAAGTTGTTCAGAAGTTGACTTACATAAAATTAGTTTTTGAAAAACTCATACAGAGGGAGTGAGCAGTTACTACTGCCCTTGCCTCGCTGCATATTAGTAGGTTTGTTTTATAGTCTGTAGCACGTAGAGGGAAATCGAATGAAAGTTGATCTGAAAGGTGAACGGGCTTGTTTAAAGTCCTAATGACTGTCCCTTGTTGACCTGACAGAGTCGTATCAGGAGAATGTGGAATGACACCGTAAGAAAGCAATCTGAGTCCTCCTTTATCTCAGGTGACATCAACAGCACCTCCACCCTTAACCAAGGTCAGTTCACACCTCATTTCTCTGCACATGCACACCTACGCACACATTTCATCATCCAGCTAAAAATACCTCCTTCAAGTTCCAATGATCTCACCAACACCGTCTAGGGTCCTACTCTGGTAATCATAATAAATGATTCAGCTTGAAAAGACAGAGCAGTACGGTTAAAAAAAAAAGATTTAGGTCTTTAGTGTGGTCTCCCTGTTCTGCCAGCAAAGGATTACAAAAATCCATCCTCAAATACTCTGTGAGCTGTCATTCTGGCCAGTCATGTCAGTCTTAAATTGGGGCAAGGCTGGAAGAACTTTTTTTTAATTTAAGTGCTGGCTGTCCAAAGTTTATACCAAAGCTCAGGGGAAACATAGACAAAACTTAAAAGGCGGGGAAGGGGTGGGGTGCAAAGTTTTATTTTCGGAAAATCTTAACATTGCTTTAAAAAGGCAGTTTGTAGCCTGGCATGTAAGGTGACCTCTCTTACTTTACAGTGGGAGGGAGAGGGAGAAAAAAAACTGTCATTTATTATTTAGCTTGAGCACAAATATGATGATGAGAAGATGATGTTCAACTCTGGCTGACCTGGAGTGCTTAGTGTGCTGTTAGGCTTTCTGCTGCTCTCTGAAATGGCTTTCCAAGCATGCGAAGGGAAAGAGGGTTTACACAGAGGTAGCTTAACTTCACTCCCTCCTCTCCCCTCCTCTTGACTCCTGTCTCTGCTTCTCTTTGCGGTCACTTTTTTTTAAATTTTGCTGTCACTTGTCACAAATTACAACATTACACCTAGGGCTTTAAAACACATTTTGGCTTGCTGATACATCAGCATCAAAATAGAAGTCTTTTTTGGGGGGGCCATCAGTATAATTTCCTGGAGATGTTAATGTAAAGGTTGGATATTGATCACTCTGGGGTGTAGCTGCCTCGTTACCCTGGAGAGACAGTGCACTGAAGGATGGCTCTATCTCCTAGAAGCACTTCCCTGTCATTAAAAACATCCCTGGAGACTTCTCAACATGACAGATGGCATTTAACACAGGTGATAAATGGCAGCCGAAATACCTCAGATCCTTAAAACACACTGCAAGCTGAGGGGGGGAAATGGAAAGAAGATGAGCTTTTGGAAGAAAGTGGCAAAAAATTAAGACTTAATAATAACTTTGACTTGGACGTGTTCGTCTTGGTCTCTTGGGAGCACTTATGTTTGGACCTGGTCCAACAGCAAAACCTCTGCACAATAACAGGGTGCTGTTTTTGGGAGAAAAATAATACTAATAACCGAGCTTGACTTAAAAACTGCGAGAAGTGTGAAAAATTGCAGTAATGAGCACAGCTGTTTCAAATGTTAGTTGGTAAATAAATGGGTTATAAATGCTTTTCAACAGACGTAATGAACTAAATAACTGTAGAAGGACAGCACAAAGTTGAATATTTTTGCTCCTCAAACTTTTCTCTGTACGATCACTACGTTTCAGATTTCGCGTAAAAAGCAAAGTGACACCACACGCCTCTCTCCACAAGCTGCTGCTAATTTCCTTGATCTCTTTTTCTCAATGCTCCTCTTCTGTCCTGCTGCTCCAGGAATGACCGGGAACTATCTACTAACAAATCCTCTCCTGCGACCACAAGGCACTAACAACCCTTATAACACCTTACTGGCTGAGACAGTCGTATGTAACACTCCCACAGCTCCAGTGTTTAATTCACCAGGTGTGCTTACTTGATACTTTCACCTGCATTCTGCCTGTTCTTCTGTCTTTACCTGCTCTCTCTCCCTCTTTTGTATCTCACTTCAGTGTACAGCACGCTAAAAGAAAGCCAGGATGTTCGGCAGTATCACCTTTCCTTCTGAATCACTGTCTCCCAAATGCTTGACACACTACATAGTGAGAGAATGTGTGTGTGTGTCTGTGTGAAAATGCACACATTTTCATGCACGCCAGAGATTTTTGTGGTTCGCCTCAATAGAGTCTCATATGTGTTCTCGTATTTCTAATATCCATACTCTGCATGGGACGTGATGATTAAGATGGGAAAGAGATACTACACGTTCTGCCTTAAAATAATGCAAACTGTGCAGCCGCAGTATAAACTGCATGATTATTATGATGAATTCTCCTGAATTGAACAGGTCGTTTGTTAGTTTTGGTTTGCTTCAGAGGGAATTTTCCCCTTCAAAACACATTAAACTGCAAGAAAAATCATGCAGCGTTGCATTAGTAGCTGCATACACATGCAGACGTTCACAGATTGCTTTACTGTACAGTTGGTCATGACTTTTGAGCATACACCACACTGTAAAGACTGTGCTGTGATTATTTTTATATATATCTATATATGTATTCTATTTTGAAACTGAAATGGCCTCCTTTGTCATGTTTTGTGCTTTTCCCTTGTGCTTCCTTCTAGTGACCTACAGAGAGACAAGTATGGGAGTAAAACTTAACTTTGCCTATCAAATGTAAATTTTTTTCAGCATGCTTATTAAAAAAAACCCAACAAAACCCCGGCACAATCACTGGTTCACTTTAGGCCATTAACACACACTCAGTGAGCAAGCGGTTCACAAAATTATCTACCCAAATTTGAAAGACAATAAAATATCAAATATTCTTCCAGAGCTTCTAAATGCTTATTACTCTGCTATTGTCTCTTTTGCTTAATTTGAGATTTAACCAAAACAACATGTGTTGCTTTTTTTCTCCCCGTCAGAACAGCTTTTGTCACAAAGGTTTCTTTTTTGTTTTCTTTCTACCTTTTTTTCATGTCTTTTCTTTTCTCTCCAGTTGTTTGTCCTTGTGTGGCATACAGCAGTTTCAGTGTCCAGTAGTGTCCCCGCACTGTTTTCCCCCAGAAACACCCGTCTGGACACTAAATTGCCTTCTAGCGGGCATAAACACATGGATGTCATGGCTGCAGCTGTTCAGCTTTAGTTTTCCTTCTTCATACTTTTTTTGAAATTTCCACAGAATCTCTGTAAAATCTTCCCCTTTAGTCACAATCGGTCCACCCCTCCTGGACAGTGACATAATGAATTGCCATGGACATTGAATTAATGTTATAATTAAAGTGGTAGCAGAGTTCCTTTATCTCCTTTCTCAGTCGTGGTATTACAAATACATTTTTCTGCTGCTTTCCATGACCTCCATGCTTTGAGAAATTCCTAACATGACTGAGTCTGACCTCAGCAGCAGCTGTTTTTTTTCTTGAGCTGTTCTGCTAGTGACCGGGGTCTCACTGGGAACTGTTACTGTGACGGATGCCAAGTGCCGAGCTGCGGGCAGGCTTTGACCTTTGCCAGCTTTGGGTACACAAGCTGCCAACTAATGGACAGCAAGTGTACCGACACAAACTCAACTTAAAAAAAAAAAAAAAAAAAAACGACAACAAAGCGGCTGCTGGCAGTTAGCTCGGAAAACTAAAAGCTAGCCGATGCTTAATTATTTCATTTGCTGAACCCTTGCTCTTGCTAAGTTGCAGTTAAGACCGTTACATTTTGTTGTTCTTTTGAGTGATTCTTCATGTTACAATAAATCATTTTACTTTCTTTTGTACATCAGCTGCTCTTAGACCAGATAGCCTGAGCAGACAGACATGATGTGAGTTGTCTAAAGTGAGTCCTTTCACCTGCTGTGTGTGGTGATGGTGGAGTGCTGCTTGTGGGCTCCCCTTGTAGTGGGAACAAAGATGGCTGTCCCATGACCACTTTCCCTTTTCTGTCTTATGTCATCTTTTGCCATCTCTGTCCTTTTCTTTAGTTCAGCACATCCAACCTATTAGTTGCTAGAAAACCTTTAAGTGTCGTAGCTTGTCCGTCTGTGGCTTCATACATGTGGACATCCACTTTTTGCCCGGTGTGTTGTGATGGTGATTACTGTCTGTTTCTTAATGTTGTTTGGGATCTTTTTCACATTTGTGGCAGAACTAAGCGCACAAACCCCTTCCTGTTTGTTCTTAAAGCAGCTTTTTAAAAGGGAAAGTGAAAATGTATATGTGAGAAAGTAAAATGATTTCTCAACGCAAGTGATGCATGCCTGCGTATGCTGAGGATTGTGCCTAACTAACAGATTTATGGCATGGCTTTATTTGACCTCCATGTGAAACTGCATCCTAAACAGCATTAATGCTCTGTTTTATTCCCCCTGCTGTTATTGGTGTTTGACTAATGTAAAATCCCCTCTATTTGCCTTTCTTTCCAGGGCACTCACTGAACAATGCGGTGAGGGACACAAGTGCAATGGATACTCTACCGCTAAATGGTAACTTTAATAATAGCTACTCGCTCCGTAATGGGGACTTTGGCGACAGTGTGCAGGTAGTAGACTGCGGCCTGAGTCTGGACGATGCTGCCTTTGAGAAAATGATAATCTCCGAGCTAGTACACAACAACCTGCGTGCCTGTAATAAAAGCCACCAACAGCAACAGCAGCAGCACCACAGTTTACATCATCCACCCCACCACCAGCAGCCACCGCAGTACCACCATCACCACCACACGGAGCGGGCTCCGCCCAAGGTGACGGTGGTAGGTGGAAGCAGCAGCGAAGATGACGCTATTGTGGCCGACGCGTCGTCTTTGGTCCACGTGGGTGACACGGTGGGCCTCGAGCTGCGCCAGGAGCTGGAGGCACCTCTCATCCCCCAGCGGACTCACTCGCTTCTGTATGCACCCCAGAAGAAGGTGAGGACCGATGGGGGAGTCGATACGTTTGTCAGCGAGCTGACACCCACCAATCCCGATGATAGTCTGCAGTCCCCAAACAGAGACTCCCTGTACACTAGTATGCCTAATCTGAAAGACTCTCCGTACCCCGAGAGCAGCCCTGATGTTGTGGAGGACCTGTCCCCCTCCAAGAGGAGCGAGAATGAGGACGTTTACTACAAGAGTATGCCTAACTTGGGGGGTGGCCAGCAGCTCCAAGCCTATTACCAGATAGGCCGAGGGAGCAGTGATGGTTACATTATTCCCATTACTAAAGAGGACAGCATCCCTGAAGGCGACGTACGAGAAGGACAGATGCAGTTAGTGACAAGCCTTTAAATGTATTTAAATCATCCCCAGACCGTTCCCAGCCTTCCTGCAGCCCTGAACTCTTGGAGGACATTATAAAAGGGAAGGGGGGCATTTTTCTTTGTTTTTTTAATGGGGTTTTTTTGTTTGTTTGTTTGGGGTTTGTTTGCTTTTTTGAAGAGAGCTTAAAAGCCCCGCCATTTACACTTAGCCATTTGCAAACCTACATCTCCATTGCCATCTTCTTTTCATGCCACCCTTCCTAACTTCCCTGCAGACCAATAGACTTGGAGCACAGCTATGGCAGTGCAGAGTTTTAATGAGACTGTACATAAAATGCAGAGTTAAATTTCAATTTTAAGAGACAAGCCAACTATGTATTTAAATGTGCTGCTGCTGTTGATTAATTGAGAAAATTTTAAGGTACGAAAATTTAAAAAAAAATGTAAAAATAAAAATGTAAAAAAAAAAAAAGGAAAAAGGAAAAAAAGAGAGAGCGAGAAAGAATCAATACTGGCTACATCCAATCAGCAACCTCCCAGTCAAAAGGCTGTACATACACTCCCCAACAACCTAGCTGAAGCCTGTTTTTTTTCCTTTTTTGTTATTTTTTGTTTAAATATTGTATACAGAACAGCACCCCTGGACCAGGACATGGACATGTTTGCAAAATGTTCCTGATCAAACTGTTAGAAAAGGAATATAAGGTCCTGATCGGTCTCCATCACCATCAAGTTTGGATTGTATAACCACTAGCAATCAAGCCCCTGGCCTTATATTTTCACAACTGTAACTTGAACTGTTGTCAAGGAAAAATGGCTAAAATATATATTTTGTTGTATTGCTAGTGTAAAATAAAAAAATTCAATGGGAAACCATAAATATGAAGAAACCTTATAATTGCAAAATCTAACGTTTGAGAGACTATTGTGTAGAAGTTGCACATATGTTATACAGTGTGTTTATGGTTCCAACACTTCATGGTAGTGCGTTTGAACGTTAAGGCTTATAAAAAGAGAGATCGAGTCAACTAATTACAAAGATGCATTATCACCTTTTCCATTTGTGAACAGTGTTTTTTTCTTCCATCGATATCGCCCATGTTTAAATATGTTTATTTGACTTTTCCATTTACTTTGGTAGAATGGGAATGCAAAAACCCCAGTTAAGGTGACTTATGCATTGCACAGTTTTTTTGTGTAATTCTGGCAGATATAGATCTTTTTAAGTAACGGCAGAGTGGTGGGCAAGCGCAAATGAAACGAGCGACTTTGAACAATAAAGTTCCTATCATAAATGTAGTTCTTCCGCTTGGGTTTGGATATTTTATTTATTAAAATCTTTCCAAAAAAAAAAAAAGAATAAATAAATGGGAAATGTGTGAATATTTTCCAGCACTGGTATACATGCTGTACTGTAGCTCATGTTTTTTATGTAAACATGTTACCAAGGGGCTCTTCACTTAAGACTGATGTAAAGTTCAACACTTGTTTAACAAATAAAATAAATGTGAGATTTTTTGTCAAATGCCAGTTGCTTTTTAATGGTTTGTGGTTTTGGTACTATTTGAGAAAAAAGCTTTTATTATTTTGCTATGGACAAAATACACTTTTGACTCAGGTTACAAGTTAAGTCCCGAGCACCTTGACAGGTAAATTAGTGAATTTATTTTCTAGAGCATTTATTTGCTTTCTTTTCCTGCTATTTCTTTGCTAACTGCAGAGTTTAGAGAGCGCGTATGTGTTATAGAGAAGCCAAATCTTTCCATGTGATTCAAAGATGAGAAACTCAGGTAGGAAAACTGCATTGTAAATGTTCTTCTGTGTGGTTGTGACACTAATAAAGGCTAAAAAAAAAAAAACACAAAAAAACCCGACACTGGTTCAAAGCATTGTCCACTAAGTATATTTTTAAATGAGCACTAGACTGAGCGCCATTAAAGGGTCTGGCAGTACAGAAGTCTTGTAGTAAGATTTTGGCTTAAAATGCCGTGTGGGAGTGGAAATGTGTCCACAGACCTAACAAGGGGTCAATGTAACACTTGGCTCCGGCTGTAGAAATATATTATACATAATGTGTCCAGCTATGACACATATTTGCTCTAATTAATGTCTGCTTTTGCTGGAGCCCACAGTCAGTTCTTGGGTGGTTTATGCCTCAGGTAGTGCTAATTTCTGAAGCATTTTAATATAACACCAGTTGAGGCAGAGTGACAGCTCTCAGCAGGGTTGCTGGAAATTGCACTGTTTACCATTTGGCATTGAAGGAAATGACTCAGAACTTAGCAAAAATGCACTTTATGTCAGTGCACATAAGGCTGTGTGGGCTGTGTGTTGTTTTGACTTTTTCAACAATTATGTGACATTTTGTGCAATTATCTGAGGCTTCAAATTGTCATAGAAGAATTATGTTCCTTTTTTTGTGATCTCTTGTACAGACCCCTTGAATGTCAGTTTGGAATCAAGTGTTGTGGTGATTGTTGACTGTTGAAATGGCAGGCATAATGACATGCATAATAATGAGAAAAAAAGCATATTGATTTCCTGCATTGTAAAACATGCAGCGCCATTTTATCTGTGTTTAACATCCCTTAACGTTTGATAGCGTACACGTAATTTGAAAGCATAAAATTAGTCTTAAGAATGACAAATATAAATATTATAATGAATTGATAGTATTTTTTGACAGCGGAATGACAAAATATGTCCTGTAAAAGTCAAAAGTAATGCTAAACTGACAATGCATATTAAAAAGAAGTGGCTAACCCACACTTACAGAGGGAAAATATGCCTTTTTGAGTGCAGAACAATGTGTTAAACCTCAAAACTACCACCACAGTTAACACTGAAAACAATGCTCCATTGTCAGACCTGCAGGTTTGTCTTTGCTCATTGTTTTTGTCAGGATAAATCTCACTCAGAAGCACCATTCACCCGATTTATCTGTTTACCTGAAACAAAAAAACTCTCCAGTGCAAGATTATGTACAAATTGTAAAATAAAGTTCATTTTAACAGCAGAAGCTCGCGTTTCAGTGGTGTCAGTAGTCAGGTCTTCATAAAATACAGGCAAACAAATATTTGCCAACCCTTTCCTCACCCCTCTCTCTAACTGCAGTTTGTTTATCCCGACACGGTGACCTTCGACGTGGATAAACTTAGTGTGTAAGCAGGTTTATTTTCATTATTGAGGACAGGGAAATATGATCTCACACTGACTGTTTGTCTCTGACAGAGAATGTGGACTATACAGCCTCTAGCTTTGCGTGTGGCCTTCTCACCATTCAAGATCTTCTCTAATTCCCTGCCTTTTGCTGAGGGAGAGACTCGCCCTTTGTCAAACATTGATTCAGAAGTAGGCCAGGAGCCGAGGGGCTGAGAGCTTGGTTCCTCCCACGGAGGAACAAGTCAGCCTCTGGAAACAGAAGTAGAGAATACTGTCAGCAGAATCAGAGTGAAACTATTTAAGACGAATGGGTTATTGACTGAAAGAAGCATGTGAGTCATATCTGACCAAACATAGCTGTGACTGTCTGATTGTCAAGTCTGAGATCATTTTCAGGCTCTAAGGATTTCTGTAGGATATGATGAAATTGCATGAAAGACATTTTCCTGTCGATGAAAAGATTTAATGTGCGTTTCCAGAGTGCACTGAACGTCTCCAGCATCAGTTTCCGTCTCCAGGAAACTTAAAACAATGAATCTTTTGCAGAAAGCAGATTTAAAAGAGACATTTAAAAAGCTATTTATTTAACTAATCCTCTGTTTAAGATTGACTGAGATGTTATAATCATTTTTAAAATAAATTCACACCAATTCTTTTACTTTAATCAAGTGCTTAAATGCATTTTATGAGCCATCCATCCATTTTCTTCAGTAAATTCAGGGTAGTTGTCGGGTTAAAGCCCGTCACTGCTGTCACAGGGCAAGAGGCACAGGTCACCAGTCTATCACAGGGCTGAGACAGAGAGGCAGACAACCATTCACAATCATACCTACGAACCAATTTAGAATCACAAATTCACCTAACATGCATGTCTTTGCACCAGGAGGAAGCCAGAGTACCGGGAAAGAATCCCAGCAGGCTTGGGCAGAACATGTAATTTCCACACATCAAAGGCAGCCGGAGGATTCAAACTCAGGACCTTGTTGCTGTGACACTGTTAACCACTGCACCACCGGTGATCAAGCCAGTCAATTTGGTATTTCTTTCAAAAACAGAGCACAGTGTGACTGTTCTTGCAAGTAGTATGCATTCATGTATTTGTTGAAAGTTTGTTTAAGAAGTTCATTTTGAAACCCTCGGGTTATTTCTCTGAGGTTATCAATAGCTGCTGCAATAGCTTCTGCAGCAGTCACTCCTGTGAACGGAAAACACTGCCAATTATAGATGCCATCAGCGTGAATGAAGGCGATTGTGTACAAGCAAAGGAAAACCTCTGAAACCACAAACAGTAACTGGCAGCACAAAAGTAACTTCCCATACTCTTGAAGTCAAAGGGGACCCTTTAACTGCTTACTCTTTTCTTCCCCCAGCCTCCTTTGTCCTGTCCCCAACTTCAAATGTGCAGATTTGCGGCCCATGGGCGACTCAGATCCAGTCCCGTTGAGGTGAAAAATCCAATTAACCTGCAGCTCCAGCTGCCTTCGTTATAATCCCCTCCCATAATTATGAAATTACTAGATGCGGGATTTCAAATGAAAAAAGGATGAGAGCAACTGGCTCAGGAAAAAAAAAGATGAAATAAGCCATTCCCTGCCAGTATACAGATTTCCCATTTACCTCAAGGAGGAACAGCTATTTCCTATGACTAAATTTGAAGGTGAAACCCACAAAGTCCTTGTAATCAGAATAAGACAAATCCTAAGCACAAACATGAGGACAGTAAGGATCGCGAACTAGTCGTTGAGATTAATGGATAGACTGGCCAGACAATTATGCATTTAGACATCAATGTCTAGCTTATTGAAATATATCAAAACTGTGCCAGTGTGAGCGCTTTGGAGTCTCCAGTGGTGTAAATGTGTACTTCTGAAGGGCTTTAAGTGTTAAAACATCCCTCAGCTTCCTTCTGACTTGCCTGGCGTCTCCTGACGAAACAACTAAACAACAGACTGCAGTGAGGTGCGATACATGGCGATTAACTTATTTGTATGATGTTTCTTGATTGCATTTAAACTGTGAAAAAAAATGAAAGCAGTTTCATAAATTTTCTTGCTATCTCATTAAATGGTAAATGGTCTGTATTTGTATAGCGCTTTTCTAGTCCCTAAGGACCCCAAAGCGCTTTACACAACCAGTCATCCACCCATTCACACACTGGTGATGGCAGCTACATTGTAGCCACAGCCACCCTGGGGCGCACTGACAGAGGCGAGGCTGCCGGACACTGGCGCCACCGGGCCCTTTGACCACCACCAGTAGGCAACGGGTGAAGCGTCTTGCCCAAGGACACAACGACCGAGACTGTCCAAGCCAGGGCTCGAACCGGCAACCTTCCGATTACAAGGCGAACTCGCAACTCTTGAGCCACGATCATTAAAAGTCATTGTAGATGCTGTTCCAGCCTTTCACAAACAGAAAGCAAAATAAACCATTCATCCCCAGACTTTTGAATTTGTCAGAGATATGCTGTCTTTCCTCACTCTTAGTGCAGGTCCTTCCATCCCAATACGCCTGCCTCCAGGTCTGCGAACATTAAAAACTGTGAGCCTCGCAAAGCAAACGTGTTGGATTAGTGCGCCCTTAACATTGACATAAACAATCGAAAGGAGTTCAAATAAAATTGTCATATTATAAACATGCAATGATGGAACCAGTGTACTGTTAACCAGAAATAAGAGAAAACACACAAGTAATTAAAGTGAAGCAGAAAAACTGAAGGCAATTAGGTGATAACACACTTACGAAGAAAAAGGAAATAAAATATAATATTTGTACTGGCGGGTGTAGTAGTACCAGTACTGTATCATTTCATCTAGACTGTTTCTGACTAATATATGCAGTGCATCACACACTGCACATGTCCAGTTCCCACAGAGTTTAATAAATTGTATAATACAATTTTCTTATGTAATTACATGAGTTATCACATAGTTTTTAGTAATCAGGAATGATGCATTCTTTAAATCTTGTGTTCAGGTCCTTCACAACAGAGAGACTCCGTCCTATCAGTAAATCTAATATTCGTCTGATAAACTCATTGGCACTTGCCGGAGGGAAGCCTCAAGCAATAACTACAGGATCTCCTGCTGTGTACAAGCTTCTGTAGGCCAATACAGATAACTCCCACTCACAAGACACCTACTGTATGCCGTGTCTCATGTAAAATAATCCATTATAGTGCTGTATTCACACAGCAGTAACATCTTTATTCATCATTTGACAAGAGGAGAAGGAATATGTAACCAGTTAACGTCCACTCGCCTGCTTGTTTCTAAAGGACATTTAAGAAGGAAATACGATACGGCTGGAAAGCTACTGCAATCTTTGCATTGCTTTCATTCTAACCAGGATATTCACAGAGACAAAACAAAGCACATTTTCCCGTAACTTAAATCAGAGTGAGTCAGACAACTCGGATATCTAAAGCAAAAAAATGATAACACTTAAAAACACTGCCGCCATAAAGTACTCGTGTTTGCACAGAGAAATATTCAATGCCATCATAATCAAAGGTCTGAGCAGATAATAATAATAATAGCAATAATAACTACATTCCTAACTGCATGGTAATGTAATGCAGTACTGATGAAAACATTACATACGTGTTAATATACAAATGGTAACTGTTGGAATCTTTTTGTAAAATATTCATTACATTTTTGAGGCTCATTATTATATTTATAATTGGTAAACAGAAGTGGGGGGGTAACCTTGGTGTGCATTCCAGCTGAATATTGATTTTGAGTTTCCTTGCTGGTGGCAAATGTGCAAGGAGGCTATGAAGAGAAGATATAAAATATATTATGAATGTCTCTGTTGGATTGTAGGTTCTCATTAAGATTCAGAGGGGCCTTTGCAATGGAACCTTGTCATGCTAATCCTGGGCAAGTGGTCCACAGGGTCCCAGGAACTGTGCGCGAGCATAACCTCGAAGAACATTTTTTTTTGTTCGTCTGTGATCTTTGTCATATTACTTGGATTGCCTTTGTGTTGTCATTGTCCTATTTGTGTAGTAGTTTGTCTTAGTCAAATATCTGGTTATTAGAGCAAAATGCACAGCTTGCTCCACTTCTCTTTGCTGTGAAAGAGAACAGAAAGAGAAAGGATTTTCCATACAAGCAAAGCAGCCTGTATTTTTCAGAGTATGTCCAACAAGTGTTGAAAAAGCAAAGAAATTTAGTTGTTTATGAAATGATTTGGGTTCAGGTCACTTGTTTTATTAATTAATAATCAGTTAGTTCATGTGTTCAAATGCAGAATAGTCTGACCTAAAGCAATAAAACAAGAACAAATAAAGCCATCAGAGAAAATGAATATACAGTATGCTCTATAATTTAATGTCTACTGAACTGTAGGTCAGTTTCAATATAGCATGAGTGAAGTGTTGTGAGATCTAATCTGATTTCATTTTATTAAAATGAGAATGCAGTTCTAGGAATCCATCGCACTTCTCTGATTCGTATCAACATCTTTTGTTTTCTCGTTTTACTCTTGGCCAATAACGGCACACGGAGCTACTTTGTTGCCTGACTATGTGCAAATACACCTTAAAGTAAAGGGCCACAGTTTAGAATGGCACGCCTGCACTGGTGAAATGTTTCAATTGTCATCATTGTACAAGAATATAAATAAAGGGTGTCCGAGTCGTTTCTGTACTTTAAACCAAGCCCAACACATTACTTTTGCTAGTGGCTGGATGGTGCTATTATATGCAGTGCCATTGTTGCATCCTTAGAGGAAAGCCCTGAAATCTACCCACAGTACATTTCTTAACTGATGAAATTACTGGCATGACCTTTAAAGCCTCTCTTTAAACTTCTTATGTCTGAAACGACAATAAAATGTCTTGTCAATCATGTAAATTACATCTCAGATTCAATGGATCACATTGCAGATAGGAACAGAGAAAAGCATTATGTTGACTGAAAAAGGGAGGACAAGCAATTAATGATACCTGAGCTGGGGTTTCATATCTCCAACAATCATAAATGATCAGATGGTCTAATGTCAGGCACGCTTCCGCCTTCCAAGTCATTTCTCCGTTAATTCAGAAGGATAAATTACTTTGCGCTTATTTGTGATAATCATAGTATTGACACTCAGCTCTATGAATGGTGCCTATTACATGTTCTAGCAAAAGGCCTGGAAATAGACTTTTATTATGAATGTATTTCAATAAGTGTAATGGAATACGCTCGTGCCTCCACCTGATTGATTAGTTTTACCCTTTGTGTACAGCCTGGCTGCAAAGGTCCTCACTTTCATATCATTTTAATAAGCGACTCAGGCCTGATGTTGTAATTAAATGCATAAGCCTACACTGTAATGCAATCATTATGGCAAATGTTCATTTTGCTGTCTGGCTTTTGGGGAAATGCAATATTTCCTCGCTGCACATGTACTCTTCAACTAAGTTAAAGCAGAGCCTGGGGGATTCCAACAGATGCTCGATGGTTGTGTTGTCTTGAGTACATCAGGGCTTTTCAGCTTGAAGGTGATATCAAGTATGAACCACATTACGACTCACTTCGACGTTATGGCTCACAGCTGTGACTGGGTAGCTCGGTGAAGTCAGTTCTTCGGCTGATAAAGGAAGAACAGCTGGATGGCTGAATTTTTTGTGCTTTAAATGCAGTCAGGCTGGTGCAACTTGAAAGAAACTACGTTAAAAAATCAAATATTTATGTATGTCAGCAGTGCACTACTGAGATTAAGATCAGGAAGAAGAAATCATGTGGAAAAGCGTAAAGGTATGTTCATACTACATAGCTCTGACACCGGTTATCTAAAACAGTGGTGTGGGCATGGCATACAGGAAATTTAGGTAATCGAATGCATAAAAGCTTACTGGTATAGGGCAGTGCCTCTTTGCTTTATATATAGCAATAGCAGGACTATCAACAACATATTCTAAACTTGCTTTCTCAGGTGGATGGGTTTCATCATTTAAATGCATGTATGACAAAAAAAGCACTTGGTGTAAAATTACTAAAAAGTGCATGCTTCCATGCAAAAACTCTATATACTCTTAACACATCTGCACTTTGGGCGGAACCTTTGATGTCCCTTTTCAGCAATTGCGGGAAATGTCTCTGTTTGTTTTGTGTCCAACAGTAAAATGAGTCTCTGCCCTTGTACGTTAGCTTGGCCACTGGAGATCGGATACTGTGTGGCTGTGAAGTCATGAAAACCAGTGGACTAGTGGACATAGCAGCCATGCAAACAACCATGTTTTGACTTTGATACCCAGTGTTCTCAATGGCTCAACTGGAATAGGGGGAAGAAGGTGAGATGAATCTATTTATACCTTCTTGTTTCATTGATGGCTAATGTTGCCACTGAAACAACCTACAACAGGACACAATTTGCTTCCACACAAAACCTGCAGTTTAAAAAATAGACACCATCATGTAGATGTAGTCTAACAAACAGCTTTTCTTTTTGGTTCAGTAGGCAGACAAGATTAAGCACTTAAATTCCAGAGGCCCCCCCCCCAGGCTAAAATAACAGATACCATCACTGCCCACACAAGCTAACTGCAACCCCTGCATTCAGTGATTTTAAATGGGGTCATTTAGTAGCACAAATGCCAATCCTATTTTCACATTGAGTTTCAAGTTGCTGATGCCATATTGAGATTTGTTTTTGGATGCAAAAAATAAAAAAAAGACTAAGCCACTTACATTTGTATTCACAGGGCGGCTCCAGTATCTGCAGGGCCTGTCTTTATGTGGCCAGTGTGCCAGCAGTATTGGAGGAGAACCAGATGCAGAGACTCACAAGTGAAACTGAGGCCACAGCCACAGTATCAACATGTGTCATCTGGATAGACGTGTCAATTTAAGTGTGCCGCATGCAATGCGCTGTGCCTTGAGCGGCGCTCCATGCATTAATTTCCTGTTGTCTGAGTTCAAAGTGTTTGTCACCCTGTGTCAGTCACATTGCCGGCTCCTCTCTCGCTGCTCGGGGACCCCTCTGCAGTTGCAGGAAATGTTGTTTTCCCTCAGCAGTACACTGGGTCACTTGGTCGATAGCGGCAGAGGTCCGCTGGGGTCAGGTCAGCTGACAGGAGTACCCACTGTCACCACTGCATGATAAAATGCTCTGAGGATTAGTGGCTAGTCTCCGAACGGAGGAAACATACAGACAGATGAGTAAGGGAAGAGGTAAAGGGTGATGTTACAGAGGAGAGTGGGTGGAAGTAGAAAGCAGTCAAGCCAAACAAAAATTTTACTCTGCAGAAATTCTGTGCTGTGAGCGATATGTAACGACCGTGTGAGAGCCTACGTCTGGTGGACAAACTAGACGGCTGGACAAAAACAAAGGTCCACTTGATTAAAACAGTGCTGCAGATTAACCAGGCCCTCTGTACATATTTGCTCAGAAGCATTAATCAACACTGGATAGACTACTCTGAATAATAAGCAAGGTGATTATACAGCCCTGAAATGCTGCTCGTGTGCATGATTTGGGCATGAGCTGGTTTACAAGCCACTTGATGGTTGAAAGTGATATAACAACACCAATTGTGAAACACAATAGTAAATCAGTGAGCAATCAGCGTGTGTTTTATTTATTTTAAAATTCCCACCTCCACCAGAAACATATCTGATTAATGGCTTAATTTAACATCTGCGAGGAATCAGAGATGCTTAAAGAAAAAGAAAAAGCTACAGAAATAAAGTATCGCCGTTTTATTTACTGCGTGATGAATATAATCAAATCTTAAACAAATACGTAGAAATGCTGACTTAAATGTTAATCTTGTATTTATTTACTTACAATTAAATCACTTCACAAAATGTGATATCCGTGATATTAATACACCGTTTTAGCAGCAACACTGTGTTCTGTGAGCTATGATTAGGCTTTCGTGATGGTTAAAATGTGCTTTGTTTTCCTCTAAGTACTCATTATGTGAACAATTTACTAACAGAAATGAACTCTTTCTATTGTTATTATGCTTTTTTTCATGAAAACTTCTTTGTCTTGGTCGCCACCAGAAAGAGATCCACAACTGACAGCCAACATTATGAATTAGTGCATATTTACCCAAAAGCTGCCACCACGACTCATGTTATCTTTAATTCACAGCAGTTCAGCAACATCACAAACCAACCAAAAAATATTATTGACTCATAATATATTGATATAATTGGCATTGATTTGCAATCTGACACTTTTTAGTGCCAGTTTCCATTTGACAAAGAACCCAATAACAAAAAGGCATCATTATAGCACATCCTCTAATTAACCTCATGAATATATATTGGTTTGTTAGTTTTTCCACCATCTTAGATTTTCACCTTTGCATCTAATCATCACCCTCAGCCGCAGCAGCTCAACGTTATTAAGCCACAGCACAGTGAAAGAAAATGCTGACTTATCCTTTCGCACTAACACCACATTTTATTCCGATGCATTTTTTCCCCCATATCTTTTACAGCTAAAGTTGACCAACTGATGGGCAGGAGACAGCGTCACTTTTCAACTTCCCTCAAACTGACTGACAATGATCGTTTTAAATCCTCCTCACAGGATTGCAGTGCTCAAAGTAATGGTGATAAGTACTAATTGGGGTCATATACGTCACGGTTAATTCCCCAGCCTTTACAATATAGTGTACATGGTATCATGAGTCTGCTCACAGTCAATCTGGAGAATCCATTACATCAATGAGAAAAAGTTGTCAGCAGTCAATTAATATTGGAACAGCCATGCAGTGGGCAAGCCACTTGCCTGTCTTAAAAATGCCTGCAAGTGAAAGTATTAGGAAGGATTAAGAAATTAATCTTGTAACAGTGCAAGCAGGTGACAGGAAGCTGAAACAACTCAGTGCAAGAAATTTAAAACTGGTCATAGTGGATTAAAAGAAAATTTACATTTGCAGGTCTAGTTTGATGTTTTTCAGTGTAATTCTCATATAACCTTTTCTCCAAGTTATTTATCCTGTGATGGAAACTGTTTCTATTTCATTTCTCATTTCCTTTTATGCTTTCCAATACCTCCAGCAGGTGTGCAGTTGGGAATATTTGGCATTTTAAATGCATTCCGGTCACCAGGATGAGTCGAACGCTCAGGCTGGGGAAGACCAATGCTAAGGATGACTAATATCGCTAATATCCTGTTTTAAACCAAGGTTTGAATTTTTCAACCGGGAATGCGTTTTTGTGTTTTCTGTCCTAAATTCAGAAGGGCTAATGGCTTATAGATCAAAAGAGAAAGACCATTTTTCTGCTACATTTGCTACAAGTTTAAAGGCTTTCATGGCTGAAAACTTCAATTTAATAAAGTGGGATCGATTGAATCTCAGTGATTTAGATGTCACTCATAGGGAGTTCCCTGTTTTGTTTGTCTAGTGCACGCGTATGCACTCATGCAAACAAGTGAGGCATTTCACATTATTCCACTGAGCCATAGGCTATGGGGGAAATGCACTCTGACAAAGTCAGTCATGGGCACGGGTGCCGCCAGGGATTTGGGGCCACGTGAAGAAAAAAATATCATTAAGGGCCCCACCACTTAAATATTGCAAATATACCAACCCTAAAAATATGACAATAGAACACATGAATCAGTATCTTGCGTACATAAATTGATTTTTTGATTTAATGCAAGACTGCTGAGATATATGGAAGCCATTGACATTTTTACATATTATACACACACACACACACACATATACATATAAATATAAATATATATATATATATTTATATTTATATGCCTAACAATCATATGCAGTGTGCAAAATATATCCAGAGCAATACACACTGGCTTATAGTGTGTAGGAAAAAAAACATTACCCTGAATTCACCTATTTCTTCGGATATCAGTGTGGCTGGTTCACTGTCATGAGTGTGAGTTTGGGGGGATGCGTGGGACAGCTGAGCCAGAGGTTTGCCGTGGCACCAGGTCGTCAGATTAGTGATCAAACATATGTGCGGAGGATCTGCCTGCACCAATTACACGTTGGCTAAAGGAACACAAACACATTATTTTCTGTTAGAAATGAAGTAAGCTAACTAATACTAGGAAAGTCAAGCAGTTTCTTTCATATGGACGTTGTTATGAGTTTAATTTCCACCTATCTTAATTTCTTTTTTGAAACTGGACCTCAGTTTTCAACGGAGAGACTCTTAAGTCTGAGCGTGTGCACCTGGACCAAACCAAATCATGAAATAAGGAGGGGGGGGGGCGGCTGGGTCAGAGGGTGACTGGATTTTATTTTTTGTTGCCAAAAATAAAGCAACCTGATTATTGTGACGGTTAATTATTGTAATAATTTTCATACTAAAAAAAGACTAGTTGACTAGTCTACTGTTTACTAGTTAGACATCACTTTTCTCCCCCTTACTGCGCCCCTGACCGTGAGGTCCATGCAAGGGTAAAAACTGTAAGTATGCCAGATAGGTATGCTAGTAGTGATGGGATTTCCGGCTCTTTTTAGTGAGCCGAGCCGAAAGAGCCAAATCTTTCGGCTCCGAACCGGCTCTTCAGGTTGTTTTGTTGCTTTAATTAATTTATTATTAACAATAATATAAAATTATGCACAAAAGGAATTACTAATGTAAAAAAAAAGTGGTTTTACTTATATATGTTTATATATAAATGTATACGGTGGCCCCTAGAGACAAAACATGTACAAACTCCAAAACACATTTCTAGCGTTAACTGAACTTCAAAACAGAGCTACCTAGATCACTTAAATTACACAATTGAAAGCATATGTGTATTATTTGTGTATTTATACACAAGCATTCATATATATTCAAATAATTAAAAAAAAAAAGTTCATTTACCTGTTACTACCACACACCAAATCCGGTTGTTGGTACTTGCTGGCTTGTGTAGCCACTAGGTAACAGAAGTTCAACACTGCGCCTAGCATCCTGGAGCATACTGTTGTCTTTTGTACGTGTTTTGAGTTTTTATGTGCTTCTGAGTTTTTATGTGTTTTGAAGTTTGTACGTGCTTTGTCTCTAGGGGCCACCGTAAATATACTTTTATTTATTCACTCCACATAAAATGTAATAAATAAATCATATAATACAAAAACCAACTATTCACATTTCAACTTTTAACTATTTAAATTTTCAGCTTTTTCCCTTTAAACAAATTTAAAGTGAAACAACACAAAACACTGCAAACCACAACACAATTAAATATAAATTAAAATATGAAAACAAAAATCAGATGCACATTCTCTGTCATATGGGCCTGCATGAATAAACTTTCTGAATCCTTTATCATCTGCAACTGAAAATAGTTGTGGATGATTATTATCCGGTCGTTAAGTCTGACGTCACTAGCCATGTCTGGGCCTAAACGCCGCTGCAGGTCCATATATCAAACGATCACTATGGCATTACTGAGAGTTGAAAAACTGTCCAAAGTCTTTCATCTTTAATAAAATGATCAGTGTTCTGCTCTACCAGGTGTAACAATTGAGTTTAACATCCAGGCATCCATGAAAACGGAATTTATGACATTTAACGGAGTTAGAAGTTAGCAGGAAGTTAGCTCGCTAGCTTCTATCTAAATACAATATAGCATGTCCTGACTGCGGGGTTTTGGAAACAATTCAAACGTACAGCTCTGTTATCACTTCCAACATAAATGAAGACAGAAAACTAAACAGCAGTGACATTTGTAGGGTTACTGAAGTTTGGCTAGCTGGTATATAATGATGTGCTACGTGACCGCTAGCGACACAGCTATGTTAGCATAATATAAACAAGCTAACTTTTTTCCACTCGATAAAAGTTAACGTGAGTGTTCTCGGTGGTCAGGAACAAATGTAATCGCATGGCAGGATGCTGTAAAAGGACCAAACTTCAGCCAGGAGAACAACTGAGATAATCCATCCACAATACGAGGTTAGTCATTCATATACTGCTGCATGGGCTGGGCTGTAGTTACATCCTAAGGTTTTAAAAACTGAGCTTAAATAAATGATTAGCGGTAATAAAAGCCGAGGGAGGTCAACAGTGATCACTGACTGTTTTAGGAGCTTTTTGAGATTAAATAGAAGAAAATACAAAACATTAAACATGTTAACAACACAAAAGCCATATTAAACGCAGGCCCGGAAGTAGGATTCGTCACGTCATCACTTAACGACCGGATACCTTTCTTGTTGTCCCTGGCTCTCTTTCTCTGTCTCTCCCTCCCGCTCTGTGCTACCGCCCCTCCCCCCTCTTCCCAGCACAAAGCACAAAACTCGCGTGCGGAGTGAAGCGGAAAACAAGTGCGAGAGAGAGGGTGAGAGAAAGAAAAAAAAAAACACAACTGGTGATAAGGAACCGGCTCTAAGAGCCATTTCGTTCGCGACCGACACATCACTATATGCTAGACCTTGGTAGCTGACATAAGTAAAACCAGGCAAGCAGCTGAAAGCTGACCAAATTTAAACACCCCATTACATTTAACAAAATTAGGGATTTCTTTACTTAAGGATTTAGTCATGGCAGTTTTAGACATTTTTATGCAGAAATGTTATATATTGTACTTTTGAGGCTAGTAATATTACACTGAGCAGAGCTGCTGCTTAAACTAGCTTCCAGCCACAGGGGAAAGTTATAATGCAGTTTAATGCAGCACACTTTCTAAATGTAAGCATGAGAGACATGCGGGAATCAGTCCGAAATTCCTTTCTTGTTGAGGCGACTATTGTTGTGAGCTGGCGTTAAATAAATCTGTCTGCTATGTTATTTTAATGGGAAAAACATGTCCCATTAAAATAACATAGCGTCGCTCCCAGAACATGACATTTTGTTTTTGTTTTCCTTTGTCTTGTTTATTGGATGGATGAAACCAGGCCACAAATGTTAACAAAGTTCAAGTGTGATTCATAGATCGCTGAAATATTTGTCTGTTTTAGTCGAGTCCTGTCAGCCATCTTTGTGTGATGCCAAAGAAAGAAAGGAGACAGTCCTCATAAGTATATTAGTAAAAGACATGAGCATGTGTTTGTGAGCCTGTTTTTGGAGCAGTCACAAGACACAGATGAGCGGGGAGGATCAGGTCACCGTGAACCCACAGAGAAAAGTAAAAGGGGGAAAAGGGGAGAATAATGTGGAAATGGAGTGTCATTGTGTTTCACCTTCATTAGCCAGAGACTCACCCGGACTCGGTGTAGTTAACCACCTCAGCTCCTGCCTTGCATAATGACAAAGTGAAGTAAAACAAGGGGAGAAACGGGGTTACACTTGCCTTAGGAGGGAGTCTCTGCCAGAGAATTTAATCCCCGTCAGGCATTTATTAGCAAAGTTGTCACTGCTGCCACAGACAAAAAAAGGTAAATCATTTTTATGTTATGATTTATCCTGATATCTGGGAGGAAAAAATGGGAGGTTGTTTGGCACAAACCATGCACCTAAGAAGAGTGACCGTGCTGTTTCTGGAAGATCGGTGTCCCTGTTTGAATGCTGCAAAGCTCAGTGACTCTGTGGTTAGGATGCATACAGCTCCAACATCCCCGGTCTAATTTGTTAATTATGTTGTACTCGGTTTTAAAAGTAGTCTATAAACAAAACAGGCCATGAACTCCAGATAAAGAGGTTCATTAGCTGCATTATCACCCTGTTGCCATCAGCTAATTAAATTATTGCTATCTTTAATACAAAATTCAGGAAACTGGCATCCTGGCATGATGCTAAAATGGATGTTAAACATACAAATTGGAAGTCATCTATGTACTGTTAGGTTAACATTAAAGTGAGGCTGCAGAGGGTGAAATTATAGGCTGTGTACCAGTTGATGTATGCTTTCAAATTTGGCCATGTTCTTTTTGAACAGGTGTTCAACTTTTTAAATACCGCCTTTGTTCTCCAATCATGTTTGTGTAAAATATCCAGCCAATATGTCAAGTAAGCCTTAAAAAATGCAGTCACTATTAAAAATGTGTCACATCTAGGTGCTTTATAAATATGCATGTAGATGTCACTTTGATCAACCCAAGGTAAAGAACATTTCCCAAGGGTTTAAAAGCAACAACAACAATAACGATTAAAATCCATTAAAAAAATGTAAAAGAGGACATGAGTGAGATAAATGAATTAGACAAGACTGAAACAAGCAACTATGACAACAATAAAACAAGCACTGACATCAGACAGTCATTGAGTTGACATTGAGAAATGCCAACATGTTTAATGATGAGCCCCGGCTTTTCCCTTTTGTACATTTATTTATCCTTCTTTATGGCAGAGCGTTTTATTGCTGCAGCTGTTGTTTTCCATGTCATTTGTATTAAGGAATGAGGAAGCATCCTCTCCAATCATTGGAAACTCTGACACCAGTGTGATTTATAATCCCTGTGAATAATTTGCAAAACATTCAATCTCTCTCTGCGTATATCAGTGTTTCTCTGAAAGATACACTGATATAAACCTCCTCATTTAAGACGGCCCGTGGGATGGTTAGGACAGAATCTCTTTCAGCAGATTCGGAGGAGGCTGTAGGCACGCTCGACTGCACTCGACTGTTAGAGCGTTGTCACTAGTTGTTAACTTACTCAGAAAAAGTATCTTTTTTTTGGCGGAAAAGTTAGATTTTCCACCGTAATACAAGTAAGGTTTTTGACTTGCATCGGTGCTGTGAGTCATAAAACTGAAACAGGTGGCGTAATTTCAAAATGACATGAAAATGTTTGCGTGGACAGATATGCAGACCTCATCCTAAAGCTGCTGGGTGTGTTTTTCTTTATTTATATTGCTGCATAGATAAATCACAAGGCACTTTTATAGTGTGTGCTATGGACTACAGAGAATTGCTTTTTCTGGAGGAATGCAGTACCTTTGTGTACATAACCATGTGCTAGTCTATTTATCATTAGGCAGTAATTTAAGTAATTAGGGCAGTGATAAATCAATTTTTCCCCCCCAAAAAAAGTCCGGGGACAATTGTGCTATTGAACTGTAATTCAAACGGTGTTTACTAAGAAATACAGCCGTATCCGTGGAGCATAGGTGCCATTTGTTTCTAACCTTTTAGGGTTTTTTCAAGTCCGTCTCATCGACATTTCTTTATGTCTCTCTACGAGTTTCCTTTCATTCAGGCAAATGAATACACGTTTTGTATTTCTTACTTAAGCACAATAGCACAGCAACAGTAGGGCTCTGTCAAATGTTCGCTTTTTTTCCTACCCTAGATTTTGGAGGCAATTCATAGATACAACTCTACAGAATCTCCTCTGAGGCGTGCCCCACATGAAACAAAGCATACACCTCAATAGGTTTCCGTGGGACTGGTGGCTATCTGACTGGGTCTTGAAAGATTGACAAGTGAGCATTATTTTTCACAGGAAAGTGGCAGGCAGTCCCTTATGCGATATGGAGGCATGTGAAGGGTTGCTCTCTATCCTTTTCTCTGTGTGTCTTTGGGTTTTTTAACACCTCTGCTATTCAAGCAGGCCTCTGAGCATTTAAATGATCAGAATTCTGCAGCATGGCTGTCTGCCCCCATGCTGTCAAATTTGGACGGATATGTTTCAGCAAGTGAGAGAGGTAGACATGGACGATACACGTATACTACACAGAGCCGTACACACGCACATACACACACACTCGCGCTCGCCCACATGTCCAGTGTCGCTTCTGCAGACAGGCAAACGCCTGTCGGCATACCCGGCAGTTGAGCCGGGCAGAAAAGTGGAAAAATGTGCTCCTCAGTGGAAATGCAGTCAATCATACAACTGTCCAAAAGCAGCAGCTATCTGTTCAGTTAGAGACTAGAGGGCAAAAGGCCAGAATCTTTTTGTTGAACTTTCAGTCATTCGTCAAACATAAATCTGTAGCGAATAGCTTTTTAGCGTTTATTGTTTTATAGGAAAAAACAGGAAATGAGAGTTTCATTCGATATGTCAAAATTTCAAGATGACTACGTCGATCGGTATATGTTTTCAAATGTTGCTTTATTGGTTTGAGGGCAGGAGTCCAAAGCAATAAAGTTAAAAGAAAAAAGAACCTGGAAAAGTTTTATAGGCAAACATTTGTCTGTTCGGAGGCTTAGAGAGATTTGTGATTTGCGATGCTCAGTGGGTCAAGACAGATGCCTTAAAACATACTCTACTGTATGCAGCTCTTGAAGAACATGTGTGACTATACACAAAATTAGATGGTCAACTGTATCTTCAAACACAAATGTCCAATTATACATCGCAGCCATATGACACGAAACAATACAAATATGTACACGGATCTTAACTGGTAGCATTTGGATGTTGCTGAGCGCAGATGTCATTGTCAACACAGACTGATTAAAGCTGATAAGAAAATAAATAAGCCACAGGCAGTCATTGTTATTGACAACACCATAGTGTGCCTCTAGTGAGCCAGAGCTTGCCAATTTTCGGGGAAAAAAGCACAATTTAGTCAGTGAGGCTAGATCCGTCTACGTGCCTGCCTGCTGGCACTAAGGGGAATATGGCTTCCTCCTGTGCTCTTATTGCTTGTCATTTGAATAAAACATGTTTATGTTACTGTTCAAAAAAATACCATTTTAAGTGGTAATAATCCGTCTAGGTTTAGAGTAAATAAGAGACTTGTAAAAAAAAATTAATATTGACAGAAAGCTAAGCCGTGATAATGGCTCAGGTGTCACCTTTCAACATTTAATCATTTCACGTGGTGGATTTAAACTGTGCACTGTCCCTTTTTTTAAAAATTTGATTAAATTAAACTTTATCCAAAAAGCAAATAACAAATTCTGGGAGCCCCATTTCTGTCTCATGGAGCTGTAACTTCTAGAACAATACATTTTTTTCTCAAGTCAAAATGAGGAACAGAGGATGACACAAAGAAGCCAAGAATGACTGCATCTGCCTGCCTGCTCCTACTTATATCAGTCTTAACAGAAATGCCTCGTGAAAAGCAGATACGCTCGCCGAGCGCTGGGCCGCTGCCAGAACTGATCGATCTGGAAATGTTATCATTCGGGTGATTTGTCTGGAGGCAGCTATTTTTGTCTGTAGTTTTTAAATGATTATTCTAATACCTTAATGAAATCGGGGACATTTTCCATATCTCTCCAGAATGAATTGGATTTTGGCAAATATAACACTGACCTGAGATAGTGGAGTGCCTTTCAGTTCATTAGTAAGCCATTTCAAATTGTATCTCACACATAATAACCTCAATCAGCATATTATCTAAAATACTGTAGTGGAGTTTAGGTGCCAATCTGATGGCGGGGGGGGGAGCAGTGCCACGCTTAAATTTTCTTCAATTTGCTCTTAAGCCGACCCTGTCAGCTGCACAGGATGTTAATAAATGGCCACAGAGCAATCTCTCCATATCAAGATGTGAAGCTTTTGCTGGTCAGCAGAACATGTGTCTGCTCAGGCTGCGAGATGTCAGAACCTGCCCTCGCAAACACGCTGGAAAAAATTGACACATTGGTCACAAATAGTTTCATCTGCCGGGTAAATCCAATATACCCGGATATCTCTGGGAATCATCCGTTTCACAGTGTGCACAGGATTCTGAAGAGACCTCAGAGTCCTGGAGCAGGATATGTGAGCATTATCATGGCTATGATACACAACATTGACATTCTGAAACCGGCCTGTTCTTTGGCTTTTCACAAGGGTGAAATTGAACAAATCAAATATACTGTATCTTGACAGCGATCTAAATCCTTAGAGCCCTTTTCAAACTATTTGGATATGAGATGCATCACTAAAAATCTGCAGAAGTGGCTCCACATGTCACGCTGTTCACTTTGACTCACTGAAAACTGTCTAAGGGGATAGATTGAGTTTCATTTGGTGGAAAAGTTTGATTTTGTGGGCGAGTCGCGTTTTCTTCTGAAGTTGGGAAGTTAAAATCACACCAATGGCTCCGTATCTGTTAGACAAAGAACACATTTTCTTGCATAAGCCTAATGCAATCAAGTGTTAGATTTGAGATCCATTGTAATGATTGTTGGCAGAGTTTAGGGTGAGGAACAGCTGTAGCCTCCCCATGTGTGCCCAACTAGCAAGCAAAGTATGTGTGTGGGAAATAAATACAAAAATGAACCATCCTTTAACTGCTGGCTGGGAAAAATGTCCTTCACAGAGTGTAATTCATAGATAGCCCACAAAGGAAGCGAGGTCTAACATGACTAATCTCCTAATACTCTGACAAATAGATAATGTGTTGCACATAGAGAGGGAAGGGGATAGTGTACAAAGGCATTCTAATAGCTTCAGTGTTTCAAAGATGAGGACTATAATTGTCTCTTTTTTTCTGTATTGAAAGGCTAAATACCATCCAAGGCCACACTGGTCCATCCAGGATGCAACAAAAACCTCACTGGGCAAGGATGCCTAGACTAACACCATATATGGACCTTTTTGGACTCAACACTGAGTGAAACAGGCAGTGCGATGAGATTTTATTTAATGAAAATATGAAATAGCATAATTAGCAGGGAGTTTTACACCTTATATACAACACTCTGCACTCGGAAAAAGATCAAAGACTTACTGCTAATTAATATTGTGTCCAGCGGTGTAGCTTACTTGGGTCAAAGGTTAATTTGAAAATTATCCTTGTTTAATGTGGCTGAAGGGATTGAGATGTGTCCAGAGCATGTTGCATGTTTACTGTAGTAAAACACACATATTTTAAAGGTGTTGCTTTAAAAGATTTAGTCCCGTGTGCAACTACTTTGCTTAAATTTTGCAGACACTTAGGATCCTCTGATGATAGTGACTCTTGTGATGCCCTGACACTGACATTTATTATTTTATTATAACAATTATATTAGTGGAAATGCCTTAACAAATTGAGCTGGACTATTATGACATTTTGTGCTGCTTAAACTGATTTTTAACAAAAAGTTTTTGATCTTAAAGCATCAGGTTAATTTCCATATCCATTCATTCATCTAGCCATCAATCGTGGAGGCTGGAAGCTATCCCAGCTGTCAAAGAGCAAAAGGCACCATAGATTGCACGATACGAAGGTCTGCTGTTGTGGACAGAGGTTTAAATACAATCATCATGAATGTCATGTTGTGCTTCAAATTATTTCTTTGAACTGTTCCTTTTCCAGGGTGGAAAGATTGCAAAACACAGAATTGGGTGAATGAGTTTGTGTTGGATTTTCTCTACCCCACACAGGCTCAAATATATGCATGCACCCACTGATATTTAGTCCAATGCCCCTTAGCAAGTTGCACCTCGACAAACAGCTTTCATGTTGGCATGGAGAAACTGTCAGCTGTAATCAACCAGACGTTAACCGGCCTAAAAAACGTCAGGCTAAAGGACATTGAAGAACCTTCAGCGTCGCTTATTAACAGATCTTTGAGCCTTTATGAATTAGACAAAATCCAAAATAAATGCACCCAATTCTTGCGTTTTTCATTAAGAAACAGGATGTATGTGCAATCAATCCACCCTGGAAAAGAACAGTTCAAAGAACTCATTAAAAGTCCCAAATTACCATGACATTCATACCCATGTTGAGTATATGGAAACCTTTTACTACAACTTATTATTACTTATTTTAATGTATTCAATAATTTTTCTTGAGGAGGAGAGTCAAGAGATTATATACAAAAAAAACCTCACACAGAGGAAAAAAGAGAAAAAAAATAAAAGACTGCACAGTCCATGAAAACCAGGTGAGTTTTCTACACATCATTAGGCCGTGGGAAAATGTCTTCATACAAGAAATGAGGATATTCGTCACCTTGGTTGCATTATGTTTTGCGTCACGTGCTCATACGTTATAAGACTATAAAGTAAAGAAGCAACCAAAAGGGAAAAAAAGCCTCTTCAATTTACAGCGGCGCATCTCTCCCGCTGGGTTTGCATACAACATCAATCCATTCATAATGGGAAAATATAATACAGTTAACACAACAGGAAGCACAGAAGCAAACGTGTGCAATATACATGTCAAAGATTTCAACCAGTTGCTAATAGAGCTGCAGCTTCCGAGCTCTTTTTCTTCCTCTTTTCTTGCTCATCTTTCCATTCTTTCTGTGTGTCTTTGTTCACATGTGTGATATGTCAAAGTCTTATTTCCATGTCCTGGCGCCACTTACACTCAAGGCAAACACAGGGCGGTATGTGTTGATGATTGTCAGCAGTGGCCATTTATCATCTGTCAAGCTTCTGTCCTCTGAGGAGGTAAATACACCCAGTGAATTATGGTTGTTTTAGTCTGCAGGCGGAATCCCACATGACAGCCAGCAGAAGGCCGTGACAAAATCATTTATGAGGAAATAGTTTATCATGGCCATGGTAAACATTGTCCATCACACATGAGAAGAGCAATGGATTTAGCACTTTGATGGCAAGGAACTTGCATCGCAGACAACGAGGAGTTGAGTCATGAACGATGTAATTCAGTGTTATGGAGGTGGCAACAATACTGCAATCGATGTGTTTTTGTCGTTTCTCATTAGTGTTTATCTTTCTTGAAAGTAGGAGAACAATCCAGTAAGGATTTCAGTTTATATCTGTACAGTAGAAACTCAAAACTGTAAACTGAGAGATTTTTATTGTCTCAATTATTCTGTTTTTATCCAGTTTCCAATTATCTACTCTTCTTTTTTTACAGTTTAAGGCATATTAAAAAGGCATATTAGAATGACTATATTTTAATAAATAATGCCACGGGTTCAACGTAAGATCGAGGATGTATTTTATATAGAGAAATGTACACATGCAGCACAATGTGCAAATATGTGTTAGAATAATATACAGATTATGTGTGCTTTTACCTGACATTTAGAGTGGTTTTCAATTTTATATAAAAATGTTACATAAAATCTTATTCGAGTAAATGTGCACATGCATTTGATACTTTAAATTCAATGCTACTTGCTAATTGTGTAAGCAAACTGTCCTCTACATACAATATGTAACCAAATGTTAAAAACTGCACAGTATACACTGTGTCTGTCATAGCGTTGTTTACATGAGAAAAACAATATCTTTATCAGCTTACAATATGTCATGTAAATAGAAGAAAGAAGGATTATTTCCAGCTGAGGTTTGTGACATGGAGACGTGAACAATGATCCCCTCTGTTTCTCACACATGTATAAGCCACATTCCTATTGGAAAGTCTTTGATCCGTTCAGCCAGATGGACGATGTATTGAAAAACAGGGGAGTGTGGGGGCTGCAGGACTCACAGTTCCACACCTCATCCAGCAAAGTGGGCCAATCATTACCAGATTTGACCCTGCTTTCCCTGACTGCAAAGAAGAGTTCTGGCCAGTGCTGCATTTTCTCTAAGAGCCCCCAGGCAATCCCAGCAAATGGCCCCAAACATATGGAGAGATGTGTGTGCCTGACTTTTTTAAAGGCATTAAATGCTGTGGGGCGCATCATGCTTGTGGCTTGGGATATGGCATTAGGAATTTGCAGCTGTCAGACCAAGTAATCTGTTTGGTCAAATAGCCAGGTCTGATGTTGGCACCTGAAACTGTTGCCAGTAACATCTTTATGTATCAAAGTGTTTCGTGCTAGTACACGATATGGCCCGGTCTGGCAGACCCGCAGTAAAAGTTTCTCATCACTCACCGTGCAGGATCTCATAAAAAAGTTGTGTGAAATGACAAGACCTTGATAGGTTTTGTCCTAATCTCCTGTTAGGCATCAATTCAAAATACCTGGGCTCAGATCCAGCGGCTTAAAAGTAATGACTCCTACAGTCCATCCTTCACTCACCCAGTCATTTTGGCCTCAAAACATGACTTGCAGTACCATTTACTTTGGGAAAGCCGTGAAAGTTGTCCGTTTCGACAGTCCCACTAATAATGTGTTGGAAATCGGTGCACACGCTGTCAAAGCCATAAAATGATATTTTAGATGAAGGAATCATTAATGATGATGGAAACCAATCAGGAGGTGACCCGTAAATGTCCAGGTATTGGTAGGCGTGTCTGTTTTGGCTAACAGCAAATGGTGTGTTCAGGCATTTGAACCACTTTATATTCCATTTGGAGAAAGGGACCACTCATCCATTAAAGAATATATTGTTCCAGTTGCTATCCAAGTGTCTCCACTGAGAAATGCAACTGTCTAAATTGAAAATTAAAAATGATTTCACAACCTACTTCACTCAATTTAAGACATTTTCATAATTATTTTGTCACATTAATTATTTCTAATCCATGCAATATCTGGAAAGATAAACTTTTCTTGCGCTCCTGTCTTTGGCCATAATGAACCCTAATACGCAATCTAAAAACCACTTAGCCAAGAGCTGCATTTCTTCTCAGTATTTACTAGTGCAATACACGCTGTCACAAACATATTAGCATCTGCAAAGGTAAATGCTGGCTGTTTCAGACTCATTAATCAAACTTGTCACTGCACTTCCTCTCATAGCAGCAATTGAAATTCCAAGTCTTAACTAGATAAAAGGAACAACTGTGGAGCAAAGAGAAGAAAAGGCAGGCATCCGCAGACATACAGTCGTGTTGTAAAACCCACTGACAGCATTATGAGGCCACGGGGGAGTGTGGCCTCATCTGTGAAGTCTCACATTAAGCTTACGAGCCTAAATACCATCGAACTGTTGAGATAATCTATGCAGCAGGCGCAGAACAGGACACACTCAAAGTTAAGCCAAAAATGACCTCTCATCTAGACAGTTTGTTGCACTTCCTACACATCCCACTTGCCAGGTAGGATGTATAGATGAACTGAAATCTGTCAAGAATATCACAGAGCGGACAGCCACAGAGGTTGTCCATTTGGTCGTAGTTAGAGGCAAGCAGCAGTACCGAACTTCTTTTTTTTTTTTACTTCAAACAAATTGGCTTGCGGTTGTATCTGTACTGACCCAAGTGCAAACTCGAGCCAGAGCAGCAGCTGTCAGTGCTCATGGTCGGTGGCAACCACTGAACTCTTTCATGTGGATTTTTGGCCTTTTCAATCTGATCTTACTTTTTTCTAGTGAAGACAAAAATGCACATCCAAAAACACGTAGTCTCTCATTACAGCGTACAGTGTACCTTTATAAATAAATGCATGCTCATTACAAACAGAGAAGAAAGGAGTCGTTCTTTGGAACTAAAAGTGCATCTATCCTACGAGAAATATGTCCTGGTTCTCAAATGGCAGCCTGATATTAGCCATCATAGGATCCTGTCCTAAATTAACCTGGTGATGTGATATTCCTTTTCTTGTTATTTTCATTTTCTGTGTGCTTTCCCCCCTTCTTGGTGTTAAGGTAAAAAAAAAATCACTATGTGTGAATTTCCAGTCCATGCACATTGTATAATTTAATTTAGACATTTCATAATTTCTCAGTTTTTGAAAAAATAAATTTTTATTGACTGCAGTACAAAACAGGAGTGGGGCAAAGAAATACCTGAATAGATTTTATAACCAGGAAAACATCAAACACACATAAATACTAAAGAGCTTCACAATCCTTCATTAATTTACTTACTTAGACAAGCTGTAATATTCACTTTCCATGTCTTTTGCAATCTGTTGACATATGGGCACTGAGTAAATTCGATTTTCTTTTACTCACTTGTTTGTCTTCTGTGCTGCTCGACACTCAGGGACATACAGTACAGGAGCCAGCTAGCTAGTTAATATATGAGGTGTTTTAACCATGCAGACTGCTTCTCTTCACGAGATTTGTCACAAGCAGGTAATTCTTCAGCTTTTGTTAATGCTGATTTTATCTGTTAGGCAACTGAATTGTTTATTGGCATGTTGGCAATCCAGCCAATAGAGAACAAAGAGCAACTAGCTTACAAGTGAGGTAGACCAATGAAACCCATTAGTGTCACCAGTTAATTAACACAGGGGAGTCAAATGTGTCTTTATCTTCTCTCTTGAGTTTGATTGGATCATTAGCAACAATATACAAAAATATACAAGAAAATGAAGATGTGAATAAAAACAAATCTGTGAGTGTGCAGTGTGAGTTTGCCTTTCACAATCGTTAAAAACAATTACAACAAATTAAGAGGTCTGCCTGACAACCTGTTTCCTCCTTTATTGACTGTTATGGGAAATCTGTCACAGAATAAGCACAGACTTGGTTTGTCTTTTGTTTTCCTTGATTCAACCAGCCCTGAGGGGCAGCAGCTTTTTTAATTGTGTAGCTACCTTTTTGTGTTTTTTTACTTAATCTGTGTGTTCATCTGTACGTAAAGAATTTACAATCAAGGCGCTGTGTAACACATGAAGTATGGAGGCTGTGCATCACCTTTGGTAGAAGATGTTATTATTCTAAAGAAAACAGGACTATGTTGTGCTATTATACACTTTTTAACATATCTTTCCCTGACATAAAAAAAAGTGCACGTTTTGACAAATACATGCAAGCATCTCCTCTAGAGATGTAATAGCACAAAAGGAAATACAAGATAAACAACCTGCCAACCCAGCGCAGCACGATTTTCATTTCACCAAAGGTGATGTTAGGTTTAAGCTCTTAGGCTTGTCAGCTACTAACAGGACAGGAATCCTGCATGGTTTAGGGTGTATTTTTGGACGTTTGCTTGATGATATGAAGTCGCAGATATAGTGTACGATGGCAAAACATCAACAGAGCGAGTATGTGGATGCTCCTCGTGCAATCAAAGGTTTTTCATCAGACTCCTCTCTGTAAACATTGGCATCCCTAAGCAAACCACACAGTGATTAAGAGGAGTCCACAGTTTTCACAAAGACTTTCAACTTCTGCCAAAAGTTTCAGAATGATCAAGAGAGGCATGTTGTTTTCTTTCTCTATCTTGATAGATATTCATCAGACGATGACTGAAATTAGCCCATAACCCCTCGTGATCAACTTTTGACTTGCTTTGTAATCCTTTCTTAATTATATTGTAGTCATGAGATGACAACACCAAAGTCTTTCTGATTTTGAAGTTTCTCCATTTCCCAAATGAGCTCATGCTATGGATTTGTGACCTGTATGACTTTTTTTGCTTTAAATCTTTTTTTCTCTTTTTCACTTTTGCACATGAGCAGTGGGCTGCGAACTCACCTTGGTATTACAGAAAAGGGATGTTGTACCGAAAACCTATGGATGCTTGAGAGACAAAGCCGAGCTGACTGATGATTTAGATTTGTGCGCAGGTCAAACGACTAGTCATGGCTGAACATGACCACAGTCTGCGCTTTGATTAAAATTTGACAAAAATCCTTTCCTGCTCCAGAAGCCAACAACTTAATGTGACTCTCTGACCTGACTTTGTTGGCCTTACTCCTCCCGCAGACATTCAACAAGATTAATGTTGGGATTAGCCTTAATCTGTTTTGTCTTGATGAGAGCGGATTCAATTGTGCAGAAAGAGCTACAAAAATAAAAATAGTGTGTTGGAAGTTTAGCATCTTAAAGTGAGACAAAAATGCCATCTAGGTGAGAAAAAAAGCCACGATTTATTTATTTTTTCTCGTCAACAGGAAGTAATGGAATATGGACGCTGGTTTTTACACCTTCTTGTCGTTTCTGCACTGTGTAAATAGTTTAAAGAGGAAACATCTTGACTGTTTTCTAAATGGTCTCTTTTGTTCCAGAGCTTCATTGGTGCAGAGGTATTTAAATATATTTAAATATGTGTAGATTTTAAAGGATGATTTATTTAATCATTAAGGTTGAGTGTTGTTATCTGTCAGGTGCTTTTTAGTCAAAACAGATGATTTCACTACTCTCTCAGGGTGTGTGATCTCACTTAGAGGATTATTTGCAAGTTCGCCAGTTGTTTCTATGTGTGTGTGTGCGTGTGTGTGTGTGTGTATGTGTGTGTGTGTGTGTGTGTGTGTACGTATGAAAACACAAACCATAATTCTACAAAATGCAGGTCTTTACAGGAAAAAATAAATCACATCGTATTCCACTTATGCTCCCTAACCTGAAATGATGTGTCTTCATCAGTCAGCCTCTTGTTGATGAAAGCTTAAGGCTCTGCTAAGAACTTAGCCATGACATTGCAACTGCCATCTGTCTGGTAAGGCTGATCGAACCCCTAGGACAGGGGCCCCTGCCAGCACTGCTCTGGGGAGGCCTCTGAACAAACGGGTGAAGAATAGCTGCGCAGGATTTATGGTTAGCAACGAAGGAGCTTTGACAGATTTTCATCCATTTATGAAGAGGTGGTGCTAAAGTTGTGTTGTCAGCAGGAAGAGGTGAAGTGCTGGCAAGCTGCTCTTCTTGGCTGAGAAATGTCCACACAAAGCAATCAATAGATCTGTAATAAGGTCTAACATGTCCTTGCATGTGGTTTTCCTTTTAAGCCGTGCTTTAGACTCCCCCCGTGTCATCAGGGCTACTCATCAGAGAGATTTATGTCAATGCACATTAATGGGAGCAAGGAAGACATCGCTTAAAGATTACTTTTCTTAATCTGCTTCTTGCTGTGATCAGTCGGGTCCTACACACTCTTCTCCAAAAGTTTGAACACAACAAAGATTTCAGTTTTATGCTTCTGTCTGTTTTATTACTGTATCACATGTTTCACTTGAAAAAAGGTGTCTCATTAGTAGAGACCAGTCATAAATTAAAGGGAACCTCTTGAACCCTTGACTTCTACACCGGAGTCCGCTTTGCGTTGGCTGACATGGTGTGGGACCATTTGTGCCATTACACAGTAGGGTCACTCAAAATCATTACAATGTTGCTTTGAGTGATCACAGTTCTATCCTGATCCGAGCTGACTTTTCCTGCATAATAGTGCTCCCATCCATAGTGCATGAAGCGTCACTAAATCTTTGATTGACTGATTTTAATTAGCTTGTTAACCCTTTATAATATGACCTGTGACTAAGAGCTGAATTTCCATGTATGTTACCTGAAATTACAATGTAATTATATTTTTCTACTGATACTAGAATAAGATGCTAATAATACAGGTTTTTACAGGAAGGAAGAAAATTTGGACTGCCAGTAATTGTAGTTTGTGTGTAACTTCAGGTATTTTACAGGAAAGGAAAAACAAATAATAAGTAACTTTAGGTTGTCATTATATTGTCATGATCCTGGGTCTTTTGAGCCAGCGTTTTGTGTTTTCTATTATTGTGATTTTGGTTCTGTTCTTCCTCAGTTTAGTGTTTATTCTTTTCTGCCCGTGTATTCCTGTGTCAAGTCCGCGTTTCTTAGTCTGTGTCCTTGCATGTGTAAGTTCCTGTTTTATTGTGAAGGTCTGCGTCATATGTGAGTGTTTTCAGTTTGCCTCCCTTGTCTCGTCACGTTTATCACTCCCAGCTGTGTCCCCCACCTGTGTGTAATCTCCCTGTGTTTCTATGAGTGTATTTAAGTCGTGTCTTCTGTCATAGTAGTTGCTGGTTCGTCTGCGTCTCTCCGTCCGTTATCCCGTGTACTTCCCTGTGCCTCCCTGCATCTTTGTTTATGGTTAGTTTTGTTAGTTTGCCCAGTTTAGGTTTTCTTGTTTCACGTTCACCCTCGCCATTTCTACATTTGTTTATTAAACTCACTTGCACCAGAGCTGCCGCTTCCTGGGTCCTAAATCATTCACACACAGCTTGCTCAGGGCAAGCCGTGACAGTACGAACCAGCCACCATGGAACCAGCGGCACTGAATCCGTCCGAGGAGCTCCAGGACGACATCATTTACAATGTGGAGATTCTCCTCGGGCTGTGGTTGGAAAGGCCTCCGGAAGAGCTTCGCCGCACAGTTGAAAGCCGGCTACAACGGCTCTTTTCCGGCCTTCCATGGTTATTGGAATCGCTTCCCCCGACCATGCAGGCCTTTCTCCAGCACACACCACACCTTCTCCCAGCCACTATTGCCTCGCTGCCCGACCCGCCGGATGTGGTTTTGCCTGGCCTGTCGGAGCCATCTGTGGGGAGGAAACGACGATCGCACCCCCAGCGCATCACCCCACAGCCGGACGTTGGGACTTCTGAATTGCTGGCTGTGTTGAGTGAGGACTCTTTTCCTGTTTTGGACTGTGGAACTGTTTATTCTGGGACTGTGTTTTGTGTGGCAGCTACTAAAGTGAACGGCTATTCACCTGCTCAGCAGCCTTCGGCTCAGCTAGCTGCCCAGCCTCAAGCTCGTTTAGCTGCCCAGCCACAAGCTCGTTTGGCTGCCCGGCAGCCACCTTCAGCTCAGATAGCTGCCCGGCAGCCACCTTCAGCTCAGATAGCTGCCCGGCAGCCACCTTCTGCTCAGATAGCTGCCCGGCAGCCACCTTCAGCTCAGATAGCTGCCCGGCAGCCACCTTCAGCTCAGTTAGTTGCCCGGCAGCCACCTTCCGCTCAGTTTTCAGTGTCAGCTGCTCACTCGCCCTCCACTGTCTCCTATAGTTCAGTCTCCAGTGTCGCTACCTGTAGCTCAGTCTCCAGCCTCACTACCTGTAGCTCAGTCTCCAGCCTCGCTGCTACCTGTAGCTCAGTCTCCAGCCTCGCTGCTACCCGTAGCTCAGTCTCCAGCCTCGCTGCTACCCGTAGCTCAGTCTCCACCCTCGCTGGTACCCGTAGCTTAGGCCCCAGCCTCGCTGCTACCCGTAGCTCAGGCCCCAGTGTCACCGCTACCCATAGCTCAGGCTTCAGTGTCACCGGCCTCACACATTCATTCGATGCAGGGGGTCCGAGGGACCGCTCCGGCCTTCATCTCGTGTCTCCGCTGGAGGGTCCAAGGCACCGCTCCGGCCTCCGTCTCGTGTCTTCGCTGGAGGGTCTGAGGGATCCGTCCAGCCTGTAGCGCCTGCAGCGCCACCGTCGCCGGCTTTCACGCCGTCGCCTGCAGCGCCACCATCTCCGGCTTCCACGCCATCACCTGCAGCGCCACCGCCTCCGGCTTCCACGCCGTCGCCTGCGGCGCCTCCGGCGCTTCCGGCGCTTCCGGCTTCCATGCCATCGCCTGTGGCGCCACCGTCTCCGGCTTCCACGCCGTCGCCTGCAGAGCCATTCTTGGTCCAGCCTCAGAGTCTTCAACCTCGTCTGGTCCAGCTTCAGAGTCTTTATCCTCACCTGCAGCAGCCTCATCATCCTCGCCTGCAGCAGCCTCATCATCCTCGCCTGCAGCAACCTCATCATCCTCGCCTGGTTCAGCCTCTTCTTCTGCCTCTGCCTCACGTGGTCCAGCCTCCGTGTCTTTGCCTTCAGCGTTGCCTGGTCCAGCCTCCGTGTCTTCGCCTTCAGCGTTGCCTGGTACAGCCTCCGTGTCTTCGCCTTCAGCGTCGCCTGGTCCTGCCTCGTCTGGTTCTGCAGTTGACTTGCCACTTCCTCGTCTACACCTAGCACAGCCGGCCTTACCTCAACATCTCCGGCCACTTTCCAGGCCACTGCTTGGGCGTCATCACCGTCGTGGGCGGCCTCCAGACCTCCTTCGCCTGAGTCGCCGCCGTTGCCTTCCGCACAGTTGGCCTCCGGACCAGTTCTGTCGTCATCGCCGCCGCTGCCTTCCACGCAGCCGGCCTCCAGGCCCCCTTTGCCTGAGTCGCTGCCGTTGCCTTCCACACGGTCGGCCTCCGGACCAGCTCAGTCGTCTCCTTCGCCGTCACCGCCGCTGCCCTCCGCACGGCCGGCCCCCTGAACTGTTCAGACTCCTGTGCTGCTGGCCTCCGGGTCGGCCTCCTGAACTATGTGTCGATCACCCCCTGAGCTCCTGTGATCTGATGGACTTCCTGTTTTGGACCTGTTCACGAGCCCTGTGTGTTTTTTATGGATGTTTTGTTTTGAACTCTTAGTGCTCCTGTTTTGTTTTGCTTCGTTTTGTTTTGTTTAGGACCCAGGAGCTTCCTGGGTCCTAAATCATTCAACACGGCTTGCCCCGGCAACCCGTGACATATATAGCTTTAAGTAGTGCATAAATAATTTTAAGAAGTGCATAACTTCAGTTATTATACAGGAAAACAGACACTAATTAATAGATTGCACTTATATAGCGCTTTTCGAGACCCTCAAAGCGCTTTACAATTCCACTATTCATTCACTGTCACATTCACAGACTGGTGGAGGCAAGTGTAGCCACAGCTGCCCTAGGGAGACTGACAGAAGCGAGGCTGCCGTATCGCGCCATCAGCCCCTCTGGCCAACACTAGTAGGCGGCAGGTGAAGTGTCTTTCCCAAGGACACAACGACCAAGACAGACAGAGCAGGGGATCAAACCGGCAACCTTCCAGTTAGAAATGAGCTTCCCAACCCCCTGAACCCGAATTACACGTCATGTTGTATGTAATTTTATATAGTGTGTAATGTCTGTCACATTTTTGGTGGCGACCTAACTGGGCCTTTTTATATTTTCATTATGCATTATGTTGTTGCGAATATTCAGTTGTTCTTTTATATTACATACAACTAGGGATGGGTACCGGCATCCGGTGCCATAATGGCACCGGTTCTGACATAAACGGTAGTAACCAGACCGAAAAGCAGCGCACATTTCGGTGCTTTATTTTGGTGCTTTTTTTCCCTGAGATGTCATACACTTTGAATTCTAGCCAATCATTTTATCTTTCCAAGGACAGTAGGCGGGCCCAGGTACGTACGTTCTTTTAGAGCAGAGCTACAGATCAAAAATGCCCAAGGCGAAGCGGTCAAAAGTCTGGCTGTACTCCACAGCAAAAGATGCAAACTCAGCAGCCTGCAACAAGTGCTTTAAGGTGATACTGTGCAAAGGAGGTAACACCGCAAATCCGATGAAACACCTGGCGATGCATAGCGGGGTTTTTTTTAAAGCCAAGAAATGCACCGTATTTGATAGCTTGCTGCAAGAGCTCACACCGAGCACATCTACTGCGGGTGGGTTGCCTGTTATAGTTAGCAACATCCCCCAAAAACCCGAAGAGTAGAGTCCTGGCCCCTAGCCCTGTCAGTGTAGCAGAAATGTTGACGGATGATGATGGCAGCAGCAGCAGCCGTTCTTCTCTGGGTGAGTCGCTTAATGTTGTTCGTGTGTAATTTACGTTGAGTACGCTAACTACGTTATTAAATTAATGCATGTAAGGTGAACTAGCAAACACCGTTGTAGTTACATGCGGCTGTCTTCTTGTTTGATGGCAGATACTCCCGTCATCCTGGGCAAAAAGGCTAAAATGACCAAAGAAAAAGAGGGAAACAGCTAAACATGAGAGGTTTTTGGATAAAGTTTGTGGGGGTTTTTTACCATTGTTTAAGCACTGCTTCCAGCCAAGAGTGATACCATATATGCCCTATAGCTGCAGAAAAGGCTAACATTGTTATCTGTTTTACAAAAAAAACAGCTGAACATGAGAGGTTTTTATACCAATTTTGTGTTCTCTATTCTTTAAGCACCGGTTCAAGCACCATTTAAGCACCGGCACCGTTTCAAAAGTACCGGTTTGGTACTGGTATCAGATAAAACCTAAACGATACCCATCCCTACATACAAGACTATTCACCAGGGACCGGGGTGATGGTCCCCATCTTTAAGAAAGGGGACCGGAGGGTGTGTTCCAACTACAGGGGGATCACACTCCTCAGCCTCCCTGGGAAAGTCTATGCCAGGGTGCTGGAAAGGAGAGTTCGTCCGCTAGTTGAACCTCAGATACAGGAGGAACAATGCGGTTTTCGTCCTGGTCGTGGAACACTGGACCAGCTCTTTATCCTCTCAAGGATACTTGAGGGTGCATGGGAGTTTGCCCAACCAGTCTACGTGTTTTATGGACTTGGAGAAGACATTCGATCGTGTCCTTCAGGGTGTCGTGTTGGAGTATGGGGTGTCTGGCCCATTGCTACGGGCCATTCGATCCCTATACGACCATTGCAAGAGCTTGGTTCGCATTGCCGGCAATAAGTCGGACTTGTTCCCGGTGGGTGATGGGCTCTGCCAGGGCTGCCTTTGTCACCGATTCTGTTCATAATTTTTATGGACAGGATTTCTAGGTGCAGCCAAGTGGCGGAGGGCTTTCACTTCGGTGGCCTCAGAATCTCATCTCTGCTTTTTGCAGATGATGTGGTTCTGTTGGCTTCATCGGGTGATGGCCTACAGCTCGCACTGGAACGGTTCGCAGCCGAGTGTGAAGCAGCGGGAATGAGGATCAGCACCTCCAAATCTGAGGCCATGGTTCTCAGCCGGAAAAGGGTGGAGTGCCCACTCCAGGTCAGGGATGAGTTCCTGCCCCAAGTGGAGGAGTTCAAGTATCTCGGGGTCTTGTTTGCGAGTGATGGGAGAAGGGAGCCGGAGATCGACAGTCGGATTGATGCTGCAGCCGCAGTGATGCGGATGCTGCGCCGGTCCGTCGTGGTGAAGAGAGAGCTGAGTGTAAAAGTGAAGCTCTCGATTTACCGGTCGATCTACGTCCCTACCCTCACCTATGGCCACGAGCTGTGGGTAGTGACCGAAAGAACGAGATCGCGGATACAAGCGGCGGAAATTAGCTTCCTCCGAAGGGTGGCTGGCCTCTCCCTTAGAGATAGGGTGAGAGGTTCGGCCATCCGGGAGGGGGGCTCAGAGTAGAGCCGCTGCTGCTCCACATCGAAAGGAGCCAGCTGAGGTGGTTCGGGCATCTGACAAGGAAGCCTCCTGGGCACCTCCTGGGTGAGGTGTTCCGGGCATGTCCCACCAGGAGGAGGCCCGGAGCAGACCCAGGACACGCTGGAGAGATTATATCTCTCAGCTGGCCTGGGAACGCCTTGGCATTCCCCCGGATAAGCTAGAGGAGGTGGCTGGGAAGAGGGAGGTCTGGGCTTCTCTGCTTAGACTGCTGCCCCCGCGACCCGGCCCAGGGTAAGCGGAAGAAGATGGATGGAAGGACTTCACCACTTCCCACTAAGAAGAAAACGTAAACACCAACAAAACACTACAGGGCACAGGCCCATGTGATCTCTGGAGTCACATATAACTTGATTTTTTTTTTCTTTACAAAACACTGTTCAAGCGTCAATCAGACATTTCAAAATGACTCTGATAAAAGTTCAAAACGTGAATTAACGTGAATGAAGAAATTCCACAAATTACTGTTGTTTTTACTTTATCGCTGCTGAAAAGTACTTAAAGTATCATTATTTCTTCTTTCCTGTACAAACCTGTAATATTACCCTTTTATCTACTGCTGAGTATGCATGGGTAAATATAATTGCATTGCACATTTAGGTAAAATAAAAATTCCATTTAATTATATGTGGATAATCTAAGGCATCTACAGTGTCGAGCTCTCAACCCAGCTGAACACCTATGTGACATTTTGGACTGTCAACAAAACACTAAATGAGGAAATTTGATTTAGAAGAATGATGTTCTAGTCATCCAGCTGAGCTTCAGACACTTTCAGAATGAGTGCCAAGCATACTAAAGCTGTTCTGGCATCACATGTTGGCCTAACACCTTTTTAAGACATCCCATGTAAGTTTTCCCATTGATTTGTCACACGTCTGCATGTGCAGCAGGATTTGGAAATATTTTGATTAAAGTGTGAAAGCTGAGAGGTTACTTGATTATTTTGGCTTGCTACCATCAGTCCAATCTGAAACGGCACCAACACAATTCTGCTAAAGCACACTGGCAAAAATGTACGAGTAAAATGTAAAAAAAATAAATGAATAAATGAAAAAGATTTTTAAAAAAGAAGCATGCCAGTTTATTCCAAAATGTTAATTTATGAATAGCCCAACCGAAAATATTAAATGTCACAGGAATAATTTTAGGAACTGGGACTAAATCTTTTGTACATAAATAAAGTATTGGTTAAATACTTTTAGTTTTGTTTCTGTTTAATCTGAATGAATAGATCGGGATGACAGAATGGTTTCTATTACTGTTTTAATAACTAGTCCTCTCATTACAGGATTTTTTTTTTTATCGTGAGTTGTCGTTCAAATCAGAATTCGTCTTTTAACCCAAAACATTAATTAGTCCATGAGACCATTCCCTTTGCTGTATGTAAATAGCATTCGGGACTGGCCACAGTAGAGCTCTTCCCTGAAACATTTTAGATGTATGGGTCTCTCAGGAGTATTTAAATCCAACCCAGATGACTGATGACCACAGCTGCCACAGAAGCCACATGACGTGTCCTTTTTGGTCAAAGCCAGTGTTGCATCCCTTTGTAAAAGCAAAGATTTGGTAAATAAGTGCAGTGAAGCATTGAAGATAAATTGTTCCTATCACCCAAATTCATTTATCTCTTCGGCTTCTGATATATGTAATTCCTTATCTACAAAAAGGGGCATTATACCACTCTGAAAAGACACTCTGCATTTTTACAGAGATGATGTCCACTTGCAAGGCCAAGTTTTTCATTTCCAATCATTAAAAATATATGTGTCAAAACTATGGAGGCTTTTTATTCCTGCTTGATGCACTCGCATCTTCTCTTCACATCTTAGCTCCTCCCAGCCAGGATCACAGAGACGGAGAGAGAAAGAGATGTAAGAAAGGGACGTGCAACTGCCGAAAAGAGAAGCTATAGCTCCGCTGTATCAGTCTCGAATTACGTCAGGTACACATAATGTGCTGCACAGCTGGATCACATGTCAAACCGAACAGCACAAATGTCCATGCAGCGTAAACATCTTTGGATGAATGAAACGTTTAGCCCAGGCAATTATTTATTTTCAGATTTTAATCATCATTTAGTGTTTCTTTTAAATATACTGGATCTCTGTTATTTGATATACATTTGCAGGCTGTTTATTAGCTTCCTTTATTGTCTATAAATTAATACACATAAGAATCTATATCAAGAATACAGTTTTAAAAAATTCACTGCTGCTCTTTATGTGATGCTACAGGACTTTATATAAATTACCTTATATAAAGTAATGTATTAGATTTAACACACATGTGAGAATGCAATATTGATGAGCTACACCTTTGTTTCCAGAAGCCTCGCTGCTCCTTGATGGTGGAGCTGAAATTATTTCTACGTTCCAAAGCAGAGAATTACTACATCTTTATTTTCTTCAACAGTTGAATTAAAAACATAATGCAGAAGCTTGGAAAAAAATTTTTTTTTCTTGAAGTGATTGCCTTTCTAAAAATCCTCCCTTGCAGACAGTCCCGTAGTCAAACATATCACAACTGCATTTGGTATTAATATACTCCTTCCAATAAAAAAAATAACAAATTCTGTCCAGTTAGTGTTTGAAATAGCACCCGCTGGAAAGATAAAACAATTTAATCAGGTTTTTAAGATTTAAATTAGAGATGTTGGTTATGTGAGTCATTCAGAGTTAAATATTAGTTCAAAGATGCTTTTTCAAATGCATTCACTTTAATTCATTTAACTGTCCGGCCAGCAGTGACTGCATTGTGCAGCATGTTGTTTCCAATAATCCTGAAAGCCAGCCAATCACTTATTTCTGTCCTGAATAGAAAAGGTGGCTTATGTAAGCGAGCTAGTCATCAGAAATCTCTAATATTAAAAAAAGAAGAAGCAGCAGTGGCAGTAGCAAATACAATACCGTCTTTTCAATAATGCATAAATCATGTTTGGACAGATTTTGAATAGGGTAACCAATCAGGTCATGGCCCTGTCTTAAAAGTCGCTGTTAGTGTACTATTTGTCGCAAATCAGATTTGTGGGCTTGAGGGATGTGAAAGCATGAAACTGCTGAAAAAGTTGTGAGTCCTTTTCTGGCTCTAGAGGAAGCATGAGGAGAAAGACGGGGGTTTATCAGACTTTAGTAGCCTGGGGCTACAGGCTCTTACCGCCACCGGTTGTGAACATAGGGTTACTTCCACGAAACGTATGTGCTGAGTCGAGTTTTGGTGGTAAAGTTGCCTTGCAAGTGAGGTAAGTGCCACATTTTAACAAGAAGAATGGAAGTTATGCTGTAGTTGTATGTTGCTTTATTTCTTTAAGTAGGAGAGCAGCATTGAGTCTGCAAAATCCCCAAATTAAATATAATGATTGTGTTCCCACAATGAATGTATACAAAATATTATGTAGCCAGAAGAAGAATCACCTCCTGGATCACTGCATGTTAAATGGTAAATGGACTGGTTTGTATACAGCACTTTTCTGCTCTGTGTAGCCCTTCAGGTTTCGCTCTTAGACTCGTACTTTATTGTAACGCTGATATGTTCAGTCTTAGGTTTTCCAGACAGTCCTGTGATGTCATATGATGCCTCAGTGGCCAGTTGACCAGAGAGGTGACACATCTTAGCAGCAAGCAAGCAAAAGAAATTTAAAACAAGTAGGTGAATGTATGATTTGTGAACATCACACCATCAGAGATCATTAATAGAAGTGTTGTGTTTTTAAATAACAAAAAGAGAACAAAAAACTATTCGGACAATTAAGGAAGACTTATTTTAAAAAGAAATGATAACTATTGAGCCGTGGGTACGGAAATTAGTTCATTTGAATGTGTGGGACTAGTTTCTCCTTTATTTTTGTGACAAGATGTTTGGATATTACACTTTTTAACACGAACTTGCAAAATATTAAGAAACAAAAACACAGTGGAGTGTAAAAACCGGTTGGAGACTCTTGTCAGCGTTTATGTGGAATTAAACCAAAATAGGCACAAAACTGTCTAGACAGAGCAAGAAGAAGAAATCTAATACTCTAGCAACGAATACTCAACAGACAAATGTATTGTATGTATTATATTTGTTTTATCTTTGCAGTCTTCCTGTCTTACTCTCATTCTTCTCCTCATTGTTGTTGTGACAAAACGAATGTGTAAACTAATGAGGTGTAATTTTTTTAGAAAAGAATGCTTAGTACAATTTTAGGGGATTATACCTTTTATAATACAGGATTTAACGTTGGCTTAGACAGAGGATTAGTGCGTCACATTTATCTCACACTTGTTAGGCCAACGTTTTATTTCCTGTTATTACAGGCAGTTTTGTCTAATTGTATCATCTGGTTCACTTGCTATCGTGTGGTCAGCACGCTTTCAGTTTGCCATGAACAAAAGATGCATCCACGGCATCGCTACACATGGGCCGTTAAGGAAAACTTTACTGCTGTCTCTATGACCAGTTGCAGAATATTTACTCAGTTAGACTCCAGTTTTACAGCTCCCAAGCTCAATTGAAAGTGCATTTAAAAAGATAATGGTCCATGGTGCATAAAAAAAACAGGGGGGGGCAGGAAGTTCAGCAGGTTTTGTTTGGTCTGAAAGAATCGTGTCTCTTTGCAGAGATGAAATGTAGTTTGAGAGGATATCGCTTACAGATGTTCACTTTATTGTTCACATCTGTATGATGTGATATCTGCGAATCTTTCAGTCTTCCACCTCCAAAGAAATATGGGCTCTGTGGGATCCGGGATCTGATTCCCTGGCACCTGGGAAGTGATTCCAGCTGTTTGAGTCTGTGTCTGTAAATTGCAGGTTTGCAAGTTTATATAGAAATCCTCGTTGCACATTTAGGCTACTTTGTCTACAACACACAATACAGATAAATACAGTTTATACCACTGTTTTGCTGTGTTAAACTTAAGTCTTTTAACAAAGAATTTCAACACTGAGACAGCAAGGACAAAGATAGTCTGACTTTTATTCCTCAGAGTCAGTCAAGCACCAAAAACACAGAATGCAACATTTTCAATAATGCAAGAAAAAAAAGCCTCTTTCAAAAGGTACATCTGTTTTCACAATCTGTGTGCTACGTCTCCTGACAAGTAAACTGAAATGCATGTGTGAACTTGTCTGAGTGCCCCTTTAAATTGATAATGCACTCAGCATCTAACTTTGATGAATATTTTGAATATTAAATGGTGGCTTTTAAATGTTTTCTTTTTGAAGGACGCGGTTCAGAATTCACATCGGGGATTGTGCTTTAATACTCCAAAGGGCAAAAACGTGTACCAAGTTTTGCTTTTACTGAACACTAAAACAAAAAATAGCACAAAAAAATAATTTGGGGTGACAGTTGATGCAACTGGCTCGTGACCAATAATCACTTGATGACCTGACAAAATTCTCTATTTAAGCAGGTTAATTTTAGGAGAAAATTCCCACCATTGTTCTTAAACAATCCATTCTGACAACTAATATAAAGTTCTCCGTCTTCTTTTACTGCAGAAAATTAAATACCCTACATCTGTCTGTGACTGTGACATTATCACGGGGTCCATTGTTCTCTATCAGGTATGCTTCATAAAAAATTCAAAACACTTTCCAAGTCAGTTGTAGCCCGCGGCTCTCAAGGTTTGTCTTTGTAACAATTTGATAATACTGGTCACACTGTATTGTGTGTCCTTGAGCACCAACAAGGACGGCAGATTTGTTTCCCCGATCCATACAGACACAAAGGAGGAAGAAATATATATACTCCGCTAGCAGAAAGGCTCTGCAATTGTTTTGAGTGACAAGGTTGACAATTCTCAGAGTGCATTATTAAATATAACCTTTGAGAGAGGTGAAAGCACAATGGAGCGAGACATTTGTTAAAGCAGAGGTTGAAAGTATAGGAATGTAACAATAGATGTATTTAATATAATCAGCTGCCATCCAGGAGGCAGAGAAAATGAATCATACAACCATTACATAATGCAATGAAATGTTATTGGCTATATGAAATTCTAATGCACGTGAATAATATGTAATAGTTCCTGCTTTGTAGCCTACTTATTGTGTTTGTATGCACATAATAATCCCACTGTTAACCCTTTCACTATTTGCTACCAGAGCAGTTATCATGGCAACTGATGACTTGCTGAATCCTCTAAGTAAGCAGCTTAGGGAGCGCTGTGTGAGCCTACGGTAGCTGTAATCTACTTACCAATCAGAAATAGGATTAATCTCCAGCAACAAAACAAAAACACATAGAGTAGCTTGGTGAGGATGACAAAACAATGTTGCTCGTGTATCTTTGAAACTTATTAAGCTTAGAGAATGATATATGAAACATTTTTTCACATATCCCTTCCCCGCATCCATTCAAACTCTCCCATCCTTTTTCTCTTCTTAAGCTTATCTCAACTCTAAGACAAAACTTCTGGGTTCTTGCTTTTTGCTCCCACTCTATACATTAGAGTTACCACTCTGCTTATGTTGCTGTGCATTTAAACTGTTCTCGCAGCCAAACTCTGGAAAAATGTAGAATAAGGTCAGAACGCTGGCCCAAGGTGCTCTTTCCTACATCTAGCACAAAACAGGAGATAGGAAATGTTCCATTAGGTTTTTTGGCGAACCACTCAGCAGCTTGGAAATCACAGTGCAGTCACCTTAGCTATCTTCACACTGGTGCAAAATTAGACTTCACACAAACTTTATATAAATACGGAGCCGACAGAGTTTGTGCTCTCACATACATCTCTGTGCAGAAAAAGAGATTAAAGTTGTGTTATTTGATATATATCAGATGAGTAGGTAAACGGCTGTTTGATGAGCAGACACTTCATGGTTCCGTTTAAACCTTTGCAGCAGGTTTTGAAATTTTAGGTTCACCAATTTTAACAGTCCTACTAACATAAACTATATATATTTATAGAATTCATTCATATCTTTAGTGGACCTGATCTTTCTTCTTAGAATTTCTTCATCCTGTACGTGTTGTGGCACAGTGGTGACACAGTTCAAGGGGATGACCCGCCTGCTTTAATTACACTTCCCAAAATCTTTTCATAAATAAGTCTGATTGTGAACTCAGCAGTGCTGTACTGCAGGTTTATTGCAACCACAACATGGATCTATTAAAGCTGGCTATAGTAGACTGTACAGTCATAATTATTTTTTTCCACTGGCTAAAATTGCCAGTACCACCCATATGGAAAAGATATATATAAATCTTATAAAGTTTGTATCTGTCTTGTGTGAAACTTGTATGAAAAGCACACAAGAGTGAAAACAGATATAAGATCCCTTGAAAAATTATATAATGAAACTTGCATGTTTTGGATACTTACTAAAACAATATATGAAAGTAATGAGAAAGTGGCCACTTTCATGAGTAAATCATGTAAGTTTTTACTATTTCTTTTTCATATGGGCAATGCAGGGTTAAGTACTTTAACAGTTTATTTAAATATGTTAATTATCAGCTGTTGTCACTTTTGACAAAACATCATCACTGATTTGATTGTCTGATGGATTTTTAAAATACTGTAGTGTATTTATGCTAGTATACACAGTGTGGGGCTACTCTGTCCATACCAATGTCAACATCTGTGGAAGAAGAAAGCAGAAGCAAAGTTTGAACTCTAATTGTCTCCATACATGTCCCTGTCATTGTCTGCCCACAGTAGCTTTTCTGGAAAAAATACATAATTAAAAAAAAAGCAACCAAAACATGTGACACCACAGTTAAGTGTTCTCTGTCCTTTACCTACCAATATCTATTTATCTGCTTAGAGTGCAGAGCCAAAAACAAAAAAAAGAAATCAATGTGGCTGAGAGCAGTTGTGAGGAGCTGATCACCTTTCGTCAAGCTTTGTTCTCAATCAATGAGTTTGATGTTGGTTCAGTTGCTGGGAACGATTGACTGGTGGAAGACGTAATTGGTCTCATTTGACACTGAGGCAGGTTGGATTCAGGACAGGATAAGTGCAGTACAGGATACAGAGTGGATCGTATGTGCACTTGTGTCTCGGGGAACGAACACAATATTCCACTTGAGTAAAGGACAGACCCCAGGCGCTCGCAAACCTTATCACTTTGATCCATTGTTTTTTTCTTTATTTCTTTTGAGGTTAAAATCCGTCTGAGGCTGGATTTGTATCACTTCATGTATTCTTGGCATGCTCCAGTAAGGTTTCAAAGAGAGCAATATTGAAATATAGTACAGGTTCAAACCTGTTCTCAAAAACATATAGATATTTATAATTCTTTTATTGAAATTCTATGCAGCTTTGTTGGGTTATGAAGGAAGGCTTATGGTGTTTTACAAAAGTTTTGAATTTGCGCTTTGTTTTAATCTATGTAAATGAGGACCGGTTGTATCAGCAAAGGTCACGGTGTTAAATATCGGATTCTGAGAGGACAAAGTAATTATAGTAATGATACTGGTACTGACGGACTAATTCAAATCGAGACCTTTTCCAGAAGATTGTCTCTAAATGTCCATGATCTCTCTTTTTTCCTAATTTGTTAATTTGTCAAACAAAAGGGGCAAAGTCATGGGGAATTACATAGAAAAAAAATTGAGCTGCAATTAACCTCTGACAGCAACAGTAGCTGGACTATACAGAAATTAAAAACATAACAAATTTTCAAATGACAGGCCTTTTTCTTGTGTCACAATCAACCAGTGAACCGACATCAACGAACGTGCGGAACCGGGTTTGTTTTTACAAATAATTTGCAGAATCGTTCTCGTAGGCAAGACAAAAACTGCACTTCAAAACAAGCGTGCGGTGCACTAATTGTGTCATGAAGTCAACTATTTGGTGTGTAGTTTGCTAGCTGTTGAGCACATTCAGTTGTACCTGGTTCTTTGCAAGAGTTGTCGTGAAATGTCTCTAATTTTTGTGCTTTGAGTGCAAATTGTACAATGGCTTAGTAATTTTCTTTCTAATTCCTTTTATCCTCAGGCAAAGAATGTTTGTACGTGCATAGCCACCTCTCTCACTCCTTCTCCCTCTGTCTCTCAGTCTCTCGCTCCTCTACAAAGTCTCTCTTTTCCCTCCCTCTTTGTGCACATATCCAGCTAATTAAACAAAGCACACGATTTGATTAAACAAGTAAATTGTGCTAGTCTGTGTTTGTGATAATTAGGATAACCCAGAGTTTCTTTAAGAACATTAACTGTGATGGATGTTTCATCTACAACTTAGAATGGATGTGCCTCGACAGCGCGAGAGGATACAGACTCCCGTAGTGACAAAGAGAGGCAGAACCAGGATGGAGTCTGTTTAATAATGTTGGACGCAGATGGCCCACTGATGCCATCAGGACTTTAAACTATGTATATGCACAATATGTTTCTGCTTTGGGTGAGACAATGGCCTTCTTCAGGACAGGGCAGTGGGATAGCCTGGCCTCAAATACAGTGTAGAGACTTGTTGTGGCAAAGAGGAAGTACATTTACACAGGGACTGCATATAAATCTGAAGAAACTTTCACTTGGGTTCGGATTAAAGCCTGAGTTCACATGTTTTGATGTCATTAGATGGAAGCAGGCCTGTAAGATAACAGAAACCACACATTAGAGAAAAGAATAACCAACCAAGGTTTATCAAGAATAACGATTCAAGGGGGAAAGAGGCCTTGGAGCAGCTGTTAATTTTTCCGTGGCTTTGAGTGTAGAGAAAATATTCAGAATGCATATATGGATATACGGTTCAAAACTTTCTGCACTGTTTTAAAGATTGTACTTTAAAAATAATACCTCATAGCATCAAGATTTTGATCTCCATGCCATCAAACATGTGAACTCGGCTATAATCGGACCCCAAGTGAAAACACAAATCTTCTGCTATAAGCAAATCTTGTCCTTTGCTTAAAGCAACATTTTTAAAACAGTGTCCGCTATTGAATTAAGTAAATCCAACGTGCTCTTTTTTTCAGTGTTCTCCAATGTGTGGTTTCTGTTATCCTACAGGCCTGCTTCCATCTAAAGTTAGTGCGAGCTGTCTCTGCCTATACAGCTTACTAGAGCTACTATTGTAATTGTCATGAAACCTAATTTTTTATTCATATATACGGAAGCGTCGCAACTTAAATCATTAACTGTAAAGGGAAGTGTCATCTCTGTGGGGAAAAGTACAAAGAGTGAAAAATAAGAACTCCATAAAAAGTCTTTACCAACCAAATGTGCTTAAACTAAAACCTTTAACACAACGACGCGTTGCTCTGCCATATCAGTCATTATATTATAATGTCATAATTACAACAAGTTAGCAGTATTTGAGGATGGAGATGCTTGGGTTGCTCGGGTTCTCGTTTCATCCTTTTCAGATATTTAAATCCAAAGTAAAAACCACAATATTTATTTTAATGAAAGAGTGTTAAAGTAGAAGAATTTTCCTACAAAAGAATCAAGAAATTTGACTCATTAAGTTACGTCTTAAATTAAACTGACTTTTTATCAAACTGAATGCATCTAATAACAAGAGGAGATTTTCACAATGTGTTCACAATGTTAAGGACAAGTAAGCAGTTCCAGGAAGCTTCTGTAAAGTTTTATGAGAGTATCTGTCTGTACCGTGGTAAGCTTCAATGACAAAATGAACGAATGAATCAAAAGATAACTGTTATAATAGCTCGTCAGAAAATTGTGCAGCTATTAAAAGATAAATGCCAGGACTTCCCCACCAACGTTTCCTTTCTTCATCAGCTCTGAACTCGCTCTGCACAAGCAATTCTTGACCTTATGAAAATCCCAATATGCAATATGTAGGTGTGTTAAAAGTGGTTACTCTTTTCTTTGACACGGAGATTGCACATTTGATTAAGGTAACTCATTACATTTACAACATAAAGATATTTAAAAGATTTTCAGCTCCAAGTGAACAAACATATAACTTTTATTAGCAAAAAAGTAATTTGTCATCGGATATATACAGTATATTATCCTACACGCTCAAGCTACCAAATGTTTGGGGTTAATTAGACCCCAGAGAGGCCCATAAAAAGCCAACTACATTATACAGCTACACTCCCCGAGACTGCAAACGGGAGGAATGCATAATTTTCTGTGGCAAAACCCTAAAACGTGTCATCAGGTCAAAATCTTGCCCAGAAGAAATTCTCATAAAATGTGAAACAATGAACTATTAGGCTGAAAGAATAACATTTTTTTAAATCCGTTTAGAAGAGCTGCATTTCTCTGGGATGCTAAATACACCATTAGATTTGAAGATAAAATAAGTTGAAAAATGTTAATTTTGCCTTCAAGGTGTCAAATACTTTACACACGGCTGGTAGCAGCAAATTATTTTATCTTGTCACAGCACAAAGAAACAAATTTCACAACTCCTCCATGAGCGTTCTTATTCTTTCCATCCCAGATTCTTTTACGGCCAGGGTCGTAATGAACACGAAAGGTCAGGAGGCTAACCGTATATGCGGACAGCACTGTACGAACATGGAATCGGCAGGGAGTTTATTTCTGTCTTATACCTTTATTGCTTATCTTATAGATTGCACGAAACTACAACGTACAACAAGATGAGCAGGGGCGAAAAAGGACGGAAAGGTAGGAGGATGGAAGCAGTTGGGGAGCGGGGTTAGGGGAGGGGACAGGCAAGACCTGATTAAAGACGGTCTTTGTTATGTAATTAGCTCCAAGAGAAGAAGGGATGGAGAGCAGCTGGCCTGAGGTTGCCTAATTGCCTGCTCGGATTCTTTCCAGGCCTCATCCTCTGGAGCTCGCGCTCGTTATGGCACAGATGTTTACTGCTGGGTATCGCGGCGAAGGCTACATGGTAACCACTGACTACTTCCACTGTTGTGTTCCAGTGACACCTTTCCCTCATGGGACCGCCATATAGCCATGATTTTTGAATGGGCTCAGCTGCTACAGCAGGGAAAGGTGGGTATTTATAGCGCGGGCATTGACAGGACCGCGCGTTCGCTCTTGAGTCACTGCGTTCTCATCTGAGATTCAACTTTGGAATCTCTTAACTTGTGTCTCAGTTTTTGATTTTAATTTTGACTAAAGTGTTATTGACTCTTGATCTTATTTGAAGTTGGTCCATAGACTCAGGGTTGTTATTAATGTTCTCAGCAGCTCTCTGCTGTTGGGGAAAGGATTTCGCTGCTCTGCTTATCAGGGGCACAAACCTGGGTAACCTCTGTCTTTATTAAGGATTATTACTACAAATTCTTTATTGAGGGTTATTACTCCACATTACCTCGGGATTCTAACTGTATTCAGTACCATATTTGTTTCGCTTAAAGACTATTGTGAATCTGATGGTTTTTTATATCAACCTTTGTTCTAGTGACGATGGAAGGCCACTCGCAAGGGAACAGGTGTTTACATCATATAGAAATTGCTCAATATTTGCATTTATACATATCACATCTATGTAACGATTTACTGTGTAGCGTGAAGCTTAAGCTGTGGCATGACCACCAATCGTATAGTAATATATGCAAGGATAAGAAGGAAGTAACTTGTGAGCAAATTGAAATATTAAGTAGTAAAACAAAACTCTCTGGCTGCTTTGTATTTGTGTGTAAGCGTATCTATGTGTGCATCTCTGTGTTCAAAGATCCGTCATGGTTTAGTTCATTTACATCAAAGGCATATTTGACGCACTAACCAATCTGTTTAAAAAAGCTCTACAAAAAGTGAGAAAGCCACATAATGACCGAAGGTTATATCAAGGATCCTTTCTAAATTCTAACTGGTTTTTCTGTCTGCACCCTGCAGCCCACCTGCACTGTTAGTATTAGAGTGTGTGTGAGGAGGACTCTGTCATGAGATAAGAGAAAAGAAAACATGAAGAGACGGGGCAGGGGCATCCACACCTATCTCCTCTGTGTCTGATGCAGCTTTTGAAACCAGAGGTTTGCAGGTGTTGTTTTTTGAGGGAAAGACTTTAATATGGTAATCATTTGCTGTCCCTCGTCAAAATTATTCTCCTCAATCTGAGTGGTGTGAGTGCTTATTTCAAGCTTATTTTGCTGGCTAGCATTACTCTTACGCTAGAGAGCGCACACAGACATTCACACACCTGCTCCACAGAAAGCAGCCAAACACCTGCATCGTCTTGTCCCCCCTCTCTGCCCACACTTCCCTGATGGCCACTGTACCTCCTCATCTTCCCTCTTTCTCATTTCTATCCAGCTCACAGCTTGTGAGACATTTTGATGACCAATACCCACCTCCTACAAAGACAGACACACACCTCATTTTTCTGTAGCTTTTGTTGATATTAAAAAGGAGAATGCAGCTGGCTCTATGCAGAATAATGAGGTCAAAGCCATTCTAATAAGTCTGGGGGATGAATCTGGCATGAGTAGGGCAAATAAGAAATAAGAAAGAGCAGTATTCGTACACAAATATGGCCTGTGAAGCTTATCCTCTAAGTTTTAGCTGCAGTCCTTCAGATCCATGGTCAATGACTAATGTTCAAAGAAATGAAAAATAAAAGTTTGACGTAAACAGTCATTTCTAGTAATTTTCCTAGATCTACAAAAGTCTTGTGTCTCTCTGAAATGTACTCTTTTTCTTTGTTTGTTAACACCTCACACTACCTTATGGGTCACTTAATTATATTTTTTAAAAAAAACTAAATCAAGGATGAACGAATGATCAACCAGTCTGTCGCAAAAACAGATCATTTGTTTCAATCTCTTTATTTGAATCTACAAAAAGTGCCAAATGTAACACTCTGGAGTGAAAAACTATTGTTGCACCAACGCGCTGATTGCAAAAAACTCATCATATCTTGTCCTGCTGTGCAGCTTGTCCTAAAAACAAAAGGAAACGGGACAAGTCGAGGACAAAAGAAGAAGCGGCAGACCTAGAATAGAAATAAATACAGCAGATGAACATATCTGAAAGTCATGTCCTTAAAACATAAGAACAAATCCAGAAAAGGCCTGACACAGGACCTGAGGGATGCATCTGGTCCTTCAGTTGATCCATGTACTGTTGTAGATGGATCGACTGAAGCGTTCATGTACTGAAGCCTCGTCAAAAAGTCTTTCAGGCTGAATTGTGCCAAATAACACAAGAACCCATCGAGTGAGGGTTTTTTACAAACTGCATTGATATTTATGGAGGATGTCAGGGTAGAGGTACACCAGTGAGTGCTGATGGGCATCTCTAAAACACGGTGGAGGTGGAGTTCATGGTTTGGGGCTCAGATGTGTTGGGGATCTCCTCAAAATAAGTGGAATTATGAACATAGAAACGTGCTGTCACATCCCTACATCTGGAAAGTATCTGATTGGCAATGACTTTATTTTTCAGCATGACAATGATTCGAAACACACTGGCAGTTAAAGCATATCTGCAACACCATCAGTCATGGTTTGGGCCTCCACAGACCTCAACGTGGTTGACAAATCAAAATGCAGCCAACACTGAAAGAGTAAAGGTGCTCACAGGAAATACTATAAACTGTATTTCCATGTATGTTTGCACATGTTTCATTAAATCAATGCGCCTGTTTCCCATTTTCCTAGAAATCGGGATGGGTCAAGACTTTTTGCACAGTATAGCATGTTGTTGTGAAATCAAAATAAATATCTAGAAAGATCAAAAAGGTTTTGTGTAAAACAGACAAATATCAGCCCTGGCATTTGTCCAATGGAAACAAAATACAAGCTGTTAATTGTAAGTCGTTACAGTGATATTGTTTACTATTTACACAATCTTTCCTATTAATCAAACCTGTGGGTCAGCTATAATGCAATGTTCTCTGAGCAGGCTGTTTTTCACATGGCTTGAAAACATCTTAGCAGCTATACAGAGTCTCATAGATGTCTTGTATAATAGCATCCACCCACCAGTTGTCATCTTACTGCTGGAATAAAGTCCCCTGTCACTGCAAAAGATTGAGCCAACAGCCTTTCAGTTGTTAGACAGCCCTGCTACCTACTGTATAGACCAATCTGCCAACCAATTGTTGTACTCTCATAAGGCTGATTCTATCTGAATCGAGGGCATAATTTACCCTGTGCAGTGCCTGTGAATGTGGCTGAATGCAAGAGGTAGGTAGAGGCTGTCAAATCCGTCCCTGCCATGATAAATAGCCATTTACTGTGGAATGGCAGCAGGATAGGGCAGGTATACATGCTGAGACACTCGCAGTGTCTTCCTGGAAGTGTTTTCTCAGAAACCGAGCCTCAGCCGCACATGTCTTTGCTACATGCATGGCAATTGCCATAGAACTTGACAGAATATCTTGGTCTTGGCAGGCATGTCTGTAAATCATAATATCAGGGTGACATCTGCAGAACTTTTCACAGGAAAGCAGCAATTATATAGCACACCCAAAGCATGCTCTGCACTTGCTGAAAAAAACACATACAGCAATGACCACACTAGGTCAGGGTCAAAATATTCAACATGTGCATCTAGTTTCAAATCGCAGACAGACAAGTTAGCACGTTTAGTGAAATTCTGTAGGTGTGGAAAAAACGATTTGTTGTGTGTATGTGAAAGCATGCACACAAGACACCTTGTGTTTTCTCATTATCAGAAAACAATGAGTTGGCGCGCACAAATCAATAAGCAGATGCATATTGATCGCCACTGCAGACAAAGAAGAAATACAGGAAAACAACACGAATAAACAAATAACAACTGACAAACATGCATTTCAGGCTTGTTAAGTGTTTGCGATTTAATTTTATTGACGTCTCGACAACCTGAATCACAACGAAAGTTATTAGAAGAAATCAGAAGAACGAGTCAAAGTGGTGAATCAAAACTTCTAATCCTATGCTAACATAAACACCGTGTCCTTGTGCTGTCATTCATAACGAGATGCTTCTTATGGGCATTATTTTATTAGGGTTTGAGAATGTCATGGCTACTAAAAACCTGCATGTGTTGGTAAAGGAGGAGTGGTGCAGTTTAACTGTTTATGCAGTGCAATCCTAGTGTTCAATCTGACATAAAATGACCCAGAGTGCAAAAATAATAACAGTTTCCTGACTGACAATTACAGATTATATTACAATTACAGCAAAATAGTTTTCATTTAGGTGCATTAACCTTACATATTGTTTCCCTCTGCTGAAACAAAAGCCTTTCTGTTATTCAAAAGTATATTCTGGTTAGAGAACAGTCACAGCATTATTTCTAGATGTAACGTCATCTTCGGCCACCTGTAAAATGTTAAAGGTCTTTCCCTCTGACTGGATTGAATACCTGAAGCCATTACACTGCAACTGCAAGAATGACATGTGGGTTCAATCTGCAGTTTGTAATTTGAGGAATGTGCTGCACTTGATTATGAATGGGTCAAACACCATGCATGGCTTTTTTTAATTAGTTAACTCATCCGACACAGCAGCGGGATCTCAGAACTTAGGTACACAACCTTCTGTGCTTTCTTGCAAACAACAAAAGAAAATTATTTCACACAGATTCCACAGTTAACTAATTTGGAGAATAGCAGGGATCTCAGGAACCTGCTTGGGGACCCAGGCAAGTTTGGGAACAAAACTTTAAATTAAAGCCAAGGAAATGTGAAGTTTTTAATGACCTGACCTCCCTAAAGGGTCCCACTTGGCTCTAGTCACTCCCAATGAGTGAGTGAGTGGCATATGAAATGTTGAACAGTGTAAGTCAATCAGAAATAATTAAGAGGAGTTATCCTCCTGTGAGGAAGAAAAAACAAAGAGGAGGAAAAAAAGCAAGACAGTGGTGAGTTACACAGTTACTTATTTAACTATATAAAAAAAATGAAAAACTAACTAATAACTAACAAGTGGGAGACACTTGAATTACTTAACTTCTACTAGCATTGTGCTATTTATTGTGTTTACTTCAGTTTTTAAAATATGCTAACTTAGCTAGCAGAGCAGCCTAGCCAGTCCAGTAGAATCTTGTTTCCACCACCAATTTCTGTCATCTGTAAGTCTAAATTTTGGGTTAGTGTATCAAAATATCAACTTAATAACTTGAAATTTCAAGTTAGATATCTTGTAATTCCGACTTACTCAGAAATAACTCAAAATTTTTGATATGCATTGTCAGTTATAAATCGAAAGTAGTAGTACGTCAAAATTTTGAGACATGTAACGAGATTCTGAGATAACTCGAAATTTCAATGCAGCCTTGCCTGGCCATTTTCTGTAGGTGAAACAAAATTCCTTCACGTCCAGCTCTGCTGATTTAGCCAAATGCACATTGATCAGAGCTAGCAGAAAAAAACCCAAGAAACGGAGAAGCCAGTATCACTAACAGCTTAGTCTGGGCATTCTTACAATAACAATGATCTCCAAGTTCTGGCATAGTTGTACTTTTAATTTGGATAATAGCTTTATCTCTTGTTGTTCTTCTTGTACTTGGTGGTGAACTGCACCACCTCTAAAATGTCACTGACCGTGGATTGTGTACAGAAGAAGTAAGCCTGCTGTCCTTGCAGATGTTTGCAAAGAAGTAATGCTGTGTTTGTAGCAGTGGATAGTTGCTTCTTGTCTGGGTGCAGGCTTTACGTTCCTATTATTTTCTTGTCCTTTTGTCCAAAAAAAAAAAACAGTTTTAGACCACATTTTATGATTTTTGTTTGTTTCTGTCCACTCATTGTAGCTTATTGAGCCCATTATGGCTACAGGAAATGCCATTATTGTTTGATTAGTAACCATAATGCGATTATTGAGCTTAGTGGAGTTAGCTGTTAATTTATTGTGTTACAGACAAATGTAATGTACTTACAGTAATGCATTACTTTGGAAGACCCAGTGCAGATCTTTGGACTGTGGAAGGAAACTTCCACTGGATAAACACTGAGTCATTCTTAAGGGCAAACATCTTTTGTATCCTGCTGCAGAAATAAACACATCAACAATTATTAATGTATTCCAAATTTTAACCAGTTGCACTAGGACTGTATAATATGCATTGCAATTTTTTTTGTATTTTTAATTGAATTTTGTATTTAATGCTAAACAGATTCTTCTGTGGATGTTTTATATGCTGATTCGCAGTTGTTGCCTGAAACTATGACCAAAAAAAAGGGGAAAAAAGTTAAAATGTTACTGAATATTACTTTTTTTTTTAACCTAATGTAATAAAGAAATCATGTGGTGCTTCTTAGGACTAGTATACATATTTATTAAATAATTTAGCTCAGGATGTAGAAACTTATCAAATGGAATATCAAACCACATATGCTTTGAATTGCTGGAGCTGTTTCCTGGTTCCTATCTTTAGCTAGTGTCCCATGTGGTCCTGTTTTTAATGGCAAATATGCCTACCAAATGTCTTGCGAGTCTCCCGAGAAGAGAGCAAAACATTCAGAAGACAAATAGACAGGGAGATGCACATGCACAGTCACACAGCACTGCACGCTGCAAACTTCATGTTAGACACCTTTTTAAGACAGCTGCTTCGTGCACTACTGGAGCACGTACAGAAGCGAGTGATTTTTTGGAAAATATGGTAGGGAAATGTTTGTTTAAAACTGTCTGTGTGGATAAATACTTTTTCATTGTGTCTTGTTTACAATCCCCGAGCTTCGTTGTGACTCATATTTCTGCCTTTTATACAGCCGATAAAAGAGCGTGCCGTGCTCGTTTCAGCACGCCAAAACACTTTGGTTTAGTGGTGTAATTTGTCTGGTCAATGAGGACGAAACACACCTGAATAAATTATTAGGGTGGTGAATTTTTATGCCGAGAAACATAAAGGTATTATTCATTGAAAGAAGAGGCTTTAAAAGGGACGGGGTGTCTGTATATCTGCCCGTAAAACTCGTATGACCTTTTCATTTTCCTTTAAAAGTGTCATTGCATGCTACTGCTGTTTCAGAATGTGTTATCCTTATTTATACTGCCTTTGTTTGACATCTCGCTCTTTGTCTTGCTTACAAGCATTTTGTTCCTCTGACTCAGTCTTTGTATGTGTTGTGATGTGTTATAACATTTGGTAATTTAATTTTCTTAAATAGCATTTAAGCTTTATTCCACAGTTTTAGATAAATAGCAGCAGTGAAATGAATCTGGCTTTATATGAGAAATTGTCTGTGTTTTGCATACAGATACACACATATGTATACAGTGTATATGTGTGATGTGTGTGTTCTAAATTGTAGTCGCACACACACACATGCTCACAGTCCAGCTCCAGATGGATTTACTGTATTTTTGTGACAGACGCAGCACTCCTCGGGAACGTTGCCCTTTACAGAGAGAGAGACCAAAAGCACACTACGCAGCAGGACGGGAGACGAGAAACAGCACCAAACATATGGGGAAGTGTAATGTCATGTGGCAGCTCTGGATATATAGTCACTCTAAGGCTGCTGCACCCATATAAAGTTTACCATGAATTTCCATCCCCCTCCATGGGTGGAGAGAAATGGGGAGATTCATGGACACTTCACTGGGCTGTTAGTCTGTCTCATTAAATGCCCTTTAGAATTCCACAGGTGTACATTTAAGTGTAAATCAAGTCGATATTTATGGCAACTCTTTTAGGAGGAAATACGTTTTCTCCTTGGGGAGAACATCGGTTATCTTCCAGCCCACTGCAGACAGGGAGCGTGGTTGTAATATATCCAACTGCTACATAGTAAAGGAGGTGGAACAGAGATTTTCCACAGCTGCACGCAGTATTTTGCAGGCATCCTAGAATTGCAAAACAGTCTTTTCACAATGCAATCAAACTGAATTGTAGTTTCAGCCTCGCAGCACAAAAATGCTGCAGTCCAACACTGAGACTGGACAGAGGGAAGTGTATAATCCAATGCTCATTTGTGACACATTTGAGTTTGATATTCACAACTCTGTCCTGGTCAGCTCCAGGCCACCTGTTATGTCAGTGATGGATGCCAGTGCAAGCGCTCGGCTACTAGCTGAAATGTACAGTATATGACTGCTATTCAGATTGTAAATGGTTGTGAGTGTGTGTATTTGTCATGGTTCCTTATCATCACCTGCTGTGCGCCCAAGAGCAGTGAGCAAGTGCTCACTCAATTGTTCTCCATCACACACTCGCAGGAGAATACACACTCCCACACTTCCCCACACATCCTCCGAGCAAATTTAGTTCACCAGTTTGTCTCGAAGTGCTCACTTACTGCTCCTTGTTACCATATTGCAAGGAGATTTTAACATTCAAAATGAATGCACCTTCTTAGAAATAACTCAAAAGACACAGTAACATCTGATTTCTTGCGTCACACACACACACACATGCACAGAAAGGTGTTTTTCAACTGCTTTATTCCTGTTATCACTCAACAAACGCACCTTGATCTTATTTGCTCACTAACAGGTTACCTAACCTCATTACATCTACCACCCCTGCCATGGCTATCTAGAAACTAGTTTTCACTTAAGTTGTTTTTGTATAAGAGTGGGGGTGGGTGGAGGCAGCTGGGGCTGCAAAGTTACACTAACTTCTATCAAGCTCATTAGGACTTTTTCATATCCTGCACGCATGATTCTGGCACACAGACGTCTGAGTCATTACATTGCACTTGATTTATTGGGCACCTTCTGAGCTCCTTTTTAATCTATTCAAAACTGTGCTGAGCAAGAACCATTGGAAATCTAACGTAATAGCAGGTGATATTGAGGCTGCTATTGATAGCGAATGAAGGGGATCTTTTTTTTTTACAGAAACAACTCCAACGTAGCACATGCCTTGTGGGAGGATGAATAAACAGGTTCACAAACACAGGTGTGTGCATGCTGTTGTTGCTCAGATGCATGCAAGTGCACACACACACACACACACACACACACACACACACACACACACACACACACACACACACACAGTTTGTTGAGAGACCTGCTTGTTAGTTTTGTTGGCTTTTACTTCTCCAACATTCTGTCAGAAGAGACAAAGAGATTCACACCAGACATGGTGTGTGTTCCATCTTTGGAGGAAAAAGTGTTTGATGATAGTATTAACCAGACAGCTGAGCAAGGCTGGCACTGCAAAACCCACATAATACAATTTACACTGCAGTCGAAGTATAACTCCAAATACTCTCCATGAATATAGTAACACCACATAGCATATACGGTGTTAGTAAAGAAACTTATTTTTACTCACACCCTGGTTCAGAGAAACCCTGACAATGCCTTGAATCGTGCTATGTATATTTCCTGCTGTTCCTGAATGAGATATTGATTTTCAAAGGACTTCCCAACAATGGTGCATGGCTGCAACATTAAATCCTAACTGCACTATATTTTTAAGATCACAACAGTATTGTAAAAACTAGATGCTCTACAGTGGAGGTTCATTCTCTTTTCTGCCTGTAATGAGATACCTTTGTTTAAGCGCTGGGCGTGATGATTGTACCATTTTCCCTACCAATCGATTCCTGCAGGTATCTGCGTACATCCTGGGTCCGCCTCATTCAGTTCTGCCATGTCATTTACTTCAGTGACCTCGTAATACCTCTAAGCTGTGTCAAGGTTCAGCGGTACTAGTGACAAAGATGGACTGAGCTGTTAATCTCCCACACCGATCTCCTCAGACACACTCACTCTGTCACTGATACCCTGCAGCAGAAATCGCCTCTTTTCCTCCTTTCCCTCATGAACACTGACAGGTGAAAGGACTGGATAAGTCTTATATCTCGCTATCTCTTCAGATCAGTCACCGCGAGGGTGTGCTTTCGTGCCTGAGTCTGCCAAGGTCATTCTTGGCATTGTTCAGTACGAGCGCTAAAAGCATTGTTAGGAGAGCCGGGCTTCATCAAGGTCCTCGCCATATTCTGCAAATAAATGCTGTGTATTTGGGGCATGTGAATCAATCTGGCAGAACATCAGAGTAAATCCAAGAAAGTCAACTAAGAAAGTGTTATCGGATGACGGGCTACTTTCGAGTGAAAGGCATTGCCCAAAGTTGTGGCATTTCAAGGAATGGGAGAGGAGGGAGGGTGAAAAAAATCCAAGACAGCTCAAAGACATCTAGAAAAAAATCTCTACAAAGAATGAACATGAATGAATTAGATAAAAAGAAACTGGCTGGAATTAAACCTGAAAAACAGTAATTTTAAGACAGCTTGTCTGTGATGGAATAAATACTTCATTTGATTTCAAAAAGTAAGGCCTCTTTAGACATAATGGCATCCATTAAGACACGGAGATGGATGATGAAGGCAAAGAAATAACAGCTAAATGCTGATTGGATTCACTACCTTTTTAGTCCATTAATGAAGCACTTTAATTTAGCTGCCAGACAACTTTGTCTGTGACCTCCTCTGGTGACCTCCTCCAATATATTGAGCAGTGTTTGAGGAGGGAGGGCGAGAACACCTCTTCAAGGGAAATTAATATTCACAGAGGATGCTCTGTCCTCCGCTGCACTAATCTGCATGAGATCTGACTTCCTTTCATTAATCAAGGCGACTATGCCCCGGTGCATCGCTGTTGTTTACCTTCTGAGTTTGTTGTTTTCCCAGCCTGTTGACTGGAGGCAAACAGTATAAATCACAAAACAATACATGGCTTAACTACCCGCACCGGCTGATGTGGTGTCGTATGCGTGTGATTTATTCTTTAGGTTTTGCTGAAGATGCATGAGATCCATGCCTGCGAAAATAACGCACAAATTAAAACTTTTCATTTGCGTTAACGGTTCAGACGACAGCGTGAGGACCTGATCTTAATGCTAAAGATGAAAGTACATTTTCCTAGAGTCACCCATGAAATTCAGGATGACAGCGATGATTATTCACATGCTAATGTGTAAATACAGCCAAGATTTCCTTTCATTACAATTATTAGAAATTATTTTTTTCTACTTTGTACTTAATTTATAAACATCCTTTAAAGTGATCCTGTGGATGGAAGCCCTCATACATCACACACAGTCATTTCTGCACTTTCATATAGCGTTGTGTTTTCCTGTTATATAAATCATACCTTAAAGCTGATTATTTCGGTGCCACATTACTTCAGAAAATGGTATCTTAAGGGCTCGGATCAGTTTATAGAGGGCGGTTCTCTTAAATAAATTCTAATGGTTTTGTTTTTGTGTCTTGCTGGTGTGCAGGTGTAAAATAGTCTGTTGTTGTTTCTATTGCCTCTCCAGTGTTGTTACATAATGCAACTGTTTAAGCAGGCTAAACATTTGCACACACTGAGATAATGTGTTGGGTCGTGGTTTATATGAGGGTAGGATTAACCCATAGATCACTTGAGGTAAAGGTGGGATATAAATTATACAGTAATCCAGAGATCAGAGTCATTTTTACATTGTTACATTTTATTGTTTCACTCAAATGCACATGTAGGAAATGCTTTAAATCGTGATGTATCTTTTCTTTTAAATACCTTATACCAAAGGCAGGCTCTTCTTCTGTTAATCAGTGTTTTGCTGGAGTTTTTACAACAAAGTTTCCATGAGAAAAGAGAGAGAAGAGGCCAGTGTCATCCTTCAGTTAGCATTCAGGCGAAAAACAGACAGTTTTTCTTCGCTCTGTGATGTAAACCTATTTCTGCACTTCACATCCTTTTGTACCGAGCAAGGTCAGCGCGGCAAAATTGCTGGATGGAGAAGGTAGAATCAAAAATGTAAGAGTGCGTCGGCAGAGACAATTCAGCCCCAGCAATAAGGCCTCCCACACAGGGTCGCGCAATGATAAATAAGAATAAAACAAAAAAAATTACCTGTGACATTGAACTCTGCTGTGACAGTTACTATGTACATGGTGTCATATATTTATCGGATATATTTGAATCTCAAGTTACAGGCTTTTCATGTTTTATTAATTTCAATAACTTTCTTTTAGTCTGTAAAGTCTTTTTTTTTCTTTTTACCTTGGTCAGTGCCGCTTTTTTGAAAGCATGATAAAAATTTGTCAGTGCGGTTTGTTAAATTGCAAGTTATGCATTCTTTCCTCGATGCGACGCCATATGACATGTGGTCGGTTATATATACGCGCCCACACTGGTTCCATTTTAGCGAGAGAAGCCACGGCACATTATAGTCATCTTATTAATACATTACATCACTCGGCCCCCGTGGGACGTCCGCTTTGAGATTAATAATTTCAGAAATACAAGGAAAACAGACCCAGATGGAAGGATCCTGGAAACACAGCACAAAGAAGAGAGAAACAGTCCTACGATGAGTTTCACCTTTAATAAACTAATAAATTAGGGCCCCACATTTTATTACTTCAGAAATGGAATTAAAGTATAAATTCCTCCCTTTTACCTTTTGATATGTTCTCTCATTAAGAAGAGGCTGAAATTGCACCTCCTGCTGCTCGGTGCTCTCTGAGCAATTGTTCTTTTACAGTGTTGTGCTTTCAAGGCAAGAGTGTAATCAAAATCCTAACCATCGCAATTAGATACAATGGCTTTCCCTATCCCTGTGTGGGTATCTGCCGAACAGAGCACAGAGGGAAAAGGCAGAATGAGTATACAGTGTCTGCATTGAAGGCGAGTGAGTAATCTTGTATGTATTGTAGGCGCGCACTCAAAGACCACTGGCTGCGAACAGCCTTTGTTTTCTGAATTGGCTTTAACGTTGTCTAATTCAGAATGGTGCTTAAACGTGATTATTTTGCGGGATTTTCACCCGAAAGAAAGACCAGAGTGGGGAAATGTGACGGGGAGGGAGGGGGGGGGGGGGGGGTGTTATGATTGACGTTGCAAAGTCAATGAATACCAGATAGAGACAAAACAATAACATCAGCTGCAATTTGAAAGATCATATCTACGCTCTGGAAAATATCTCACATGGTTTAAATCTGTGGCCATATTCGCTGACAGACACCCGCTGCATTATCTTACAGTATTATACACAATAATGTACAGTATATTAAGCCTAGTTTTCTGTATTCACTAAACTTTTGCTATGTCTGGTGTAATTACTGATAAACACTGTCCAGAGCAGCGTAGAACCACGCGGGAGGTGAACAGACAAAGTCATATTAAAAGTAAACAAAAAAAATGCTCCAGTAGTTGTTTGCTTCTTTTTTAAACCTGACCTTTGACTGCACCTTATTTCCTGCCGTGGAGGTCTGTTATGCGATGAGGTATTTTTGGAATGGGACACTTACTTGTTGAAGTTGACTTTTCCTTTTCACTTGTTATGCCAGGCCACAGGGATAATCAGACGCACATGTACATTGCGGTGAGGAAAAGAGGACGAAGGTGGGTATTGGATTTCAGCACAGTAGACCCCACTTAAAGGAGAGGAGTCAGCAGCCGCAAATTATTTGAAACTCACATAATTAACCCAGGGAGCAGATGGGAAGGCAAAGCAGTTTGCAAGCAAAACAAGCGTGGATTTCTACCACCACTGTTGGATCATAAACAATTTCCCGGGTTTCAGTCGTGCAGGAAGGGTTAGCTTTAATAACACAGATAGCAGCCTGGCTTTGCAAATATTAAAGTTTTTAATGTATTTACAAAAAAAAAAGTCGTCTTAAATAGTAACATTTACTTGCGCTTAAAAAAAATGTTCCAACATAATTAGGTTTGCTAATGAGGGTATTATTTTTGGATAATTATTTATCTGCTAATAATTTAAGGAATTGTGGTTCTTTTTCAGAATCTTTCTTTCCTCATTTATATTCATCTTTACTCAGCATGGTGTTCAGTAACACTGTGTGCGTGTTGTGTAGTTCCAGTCGGCATTTGGCAGTCTCAAGCATGAAGTAAGGCGGGCCTGGGCTAACTGAGTCGACGGTGTGGTAATAGTTATTGTCAGTTATTGATGTAGTATAGAATTGGTAAGACATTCATTAATGAACATTCAACCTAACTAGCGTACACAGGAGGTTAGCTGTACACACATTCAGATCAAATTGCTCTGGATGGGTTGGCTTGTACCCTGGAAACTATTTGAAATCAGTCCAGCGGTATTAAGAAAATCCTTGAGCTTTAAAGTGCTCTCTTTCACTTTAAATGTTTTTTTGTTACAGTTTGTTTGTTGAGATCTTTTCCTGTAGCAAAACACTGAGGGAAATCAGAAGCAGGATTGAGGCATCTCAGGGAGCATTAGGAACTTTCTGCAACTGTAAAAACCCTCATTTGTTTCAACAACAGGAGATGGCGAGCGCAAATATTTTTGATCGAACGCTAGAAAGAGAGCTCGGCGGTGAATAAATCTGCTGCGGGGTCTCGCAATTTCTCACATTCTCACAGTGGGATTTCAGCATCTGGAATTGGTGGGGTGGGTGGCTCTCTTTGTCAGCTTATTACAGAAAGAGTAAACTTTGTGGTTTTTCTTTATATTGCAGCAGCAAGTCCCAAATGCACAGTGAGATACACCATGGTAACAGAGACACAGAGAAACGCCTTTTGTTTTCATTTTCTAATCTTTTACAAGAAGCACGCTTTCAGCCTATTTTGCTCCAGTATTCAAGGCCTCTGCATATTATGTGTCAGACACTGGGAGTGTGGAAAAAAACCCTCTTCTGAATATCACTTTAGAAGATCCATTTTCTATCTTCTGCTTTGTTGTTTCTCGTGCTGTCACACATTTCAGTCCCAGCAAATTCTTGCACAAATCACGACAAAGGTAAAATTTCATTTAGACCTGTAGTGTCTGACTTTTCATGTACATTGATTCAAATGGAAGTGCAACTAATGAGTTTGATTCAGATGTTCAACAATTGAAAAGAATAAAAAGATTTAACATAAAATGCACAACAAACACAAGCAGTAACTTAATTTAAGCGCTTCAGAGCAAACGTACAGCCGGTTGTACCCATTTCGCTTCATGTGAGTCACTATTTTCAGATAGAATATCTGAATAAATTGCACTGAAATGCATTATATATGTTATAAATTAAACAATTTGATCATTTTACACTCAGTCCTGTAATGCCATCTGCATCCTTCAACATAATAACAAACATTTCCAATGTTTATAATATGAGACGGATGTGGAGCCAGACCAGTGCCAGCTACTGTGAGCAGAGAAGCACTGAGGTGGTCAGATCACGAAGAATTAAGCTACGATCAGATGAACCGTGATTGAGTGTTGATTTAAAGCAGCTGGGCGCTTTGGACTGCTTCCACTCTAAACCATGAAAGACAGATTGTAGAACAGTCACAGACATGTAAAACCAGACAGCAACTGGCCACACACAAGGGACAACTATATATTTGTGTGTGTATATATTGCTTGCAAGCACAGGAGCCATGAAAATGTAAATACAAATATTCAATTACATGCATGATGATAAACGCACAAAAACAAAGCCAAACAAAAGAAAATGTGGAATGACAGACATTTGTAAATAATGTTTATAACGTGCACTTTTATACGTGTAAATATATTCACTGATGAGTAGATTTATAGGCAGAGGTCAGCTGCCGGGGACAGAACTGGTTGCGGATGCCATCTGTCTTCCATGAATACTGTGCGGCACATTCCACAGAAACCCTGTTTTGCATTCACGCGCTTCCTAACAATGTTTCTCTTTAGGATACGGAGCCTAATAGGAGAGCATCATGCTCTAAAATCTTTTCCACGTGCCTGTCGCATCTTCATTCCCTCGTGTGACCGGGGTCAGCGGAGCGGCTGAGCGCGGCAGCCTCGAGTGCGTTTCATCCTCGCTGAACGCTCAGTATCCAAAAGGCATCTCGGCTCATCTGAAGGGGAGCACATGGAGACGGCTTCTCACTGACCTGGAAAATCTAAACTGACAAGGCAAACAAATGACAATTACAATGCTGATGATGTTAATTAAACACTGTGTCTCGGACCACTGTAATGGTATTGCTAATAAAGACCTTTCAGCTAATGAGAAGCACAACTTGATTATGGACAAAGGCGAGGAGCTTTCTAGTCTCTCGTCAGTGAGAGGGGTAACACGCGCTCCAGCGTTTTCATCAGCATTTTCTATCCCCTCGACGGTTGTTAACACTGATACCAGAATTGAGATTTATGATCACCAAGAGTGTCTACTGTTTCCCCCTTAGCTTATTGACATGATCTGACATGATCATTAGGGGAATGATGCAGTAGGTGTGCAACCGCTGTGGCTCTGACAGCCCCTTTGGAAAACTTGTGAGTAAATGTCGTATGATTTGCTTTGCTTATTGTCCTTTTGTTTGGCGATCGTCTAGTGGGAAGCATATGTTGCAGATAGTGAGGAATCTAAAGAAAACATAATTTTACAAAAAAAAGAAGCCTGTTCCTTTGGCTTTTATTGCAACTATAAATTTCCATGACTCTCTACATCATAACAGAATAGAAAAATAGATGATGGTAATTAGTGCTGCTTGTTTTCCTGCAGGGCAAAACAGTCTTTTGTAGAATTTATTTAGAGGGGAGTGATGAAGGTCAAAGGCCTGTGAAGGATCAGATGCTTCTGAGAATTCTTGAGACATCATCTGACCAATTATCTTCCTAAAATAATGGAGACAAACTGTCATTCTGCATAAGTAATAGCACGCAAACAAAACAAAACAAGAAAGGAAAAAAAAGGAGAGGGTGAAATTATATTAATCTTGCATAATCTCATAGGGCCACATTATTTTGCAGCAAGAAAATGTCCCGAGAACATCGTTGGGTCCTGAAAATGTTATACTAACAAATGAGAGCCATTTTTTATGGTTCTATAATGAGCGTATGTTCCAGAAGAGTACTTCAAGCTGAGGAGGGGAAGTCAGCTGTCATCCTTTGTGGACTCTAACTATGGAGGTAAGAAATACAAATGGGCTCTCTCTTATAATGAGATGTTAGCCCAAGTATCACATAGAGCTTTTAATCGTCTGTAACATGCTCTGTGGGAAGATAAAGTGAGATAACAAGCTAAGTGTTGGAGTTCAAAGGAAGCCTTGCGGAGGGAATCACACTATGATGTCCGGTGTATATGATACGGCCTCGCAAGATGGATCTGCGGTGTGCGTGATATGAACAGGTAGTTGTTGCGACGGTTAAATTCTTGGAATAACTGAGTATTTCTCTTCGCGTCTTACTTGTCAAACAACCGAAAGCTTTTGAAACAAGAACACACATGTGATAAATTTCATTTATTAAGGAAAAAAATGTTCTTATCTTAAGATCAATCCCCACAGTGCACTTCTGTTTAATTTATAAAAGATGCTAGGCATAAATAAAAGCGCTTAAGCAGGTTCTAGAACCTCATTTGTAACTCACACCCCTGTGATCTATAAATCTTAAATTAACTTTGGCGGCAGCTGCCTTGTATGTTCCCCCTTGGATAATGACAGCATAACTGAAGGTTTAGTCAAGGATAACAACAGACCAAAAGATTTTAAGAGACAACACACACCTTGGGAGCATGTTTCCACCGGAGCGAATGAACTGCAGCCGACAAACTGCGATATTCCTACGAATCCAGCAAGAAAATCATTCACGTCGTGTCTAAACTTTGAGTCACGTCAAAGGCAGTTTTTCTTTTTTACGTGTGTGTTTAATCCAAATGTGCTTTGTAAACAAGGCCCCAGATTTGCCCCACTTGTAAATGCTTTGCCGTACAATCAAATATTGATATGCTTTGAGGTGCTGTTTCAAAGTTAGAAAGGCCAATAGTGTGACAGCAGGATTCTGACGGTACCTTAAGGGGAGTTCCGCTTCCTACACTGTTTCCGCCCCATGTATTGACAGTAAATTAATGGACTTGTGTAGCACTCAGCACTCAGCCAGTGAGTGGCACCCCATTGATTTCAAGGTGTACTCTTGCCCATATATGGCTTTCTGAATAACCCTTTAAGGTGCAGGAAGAGTGCTCAGACAGTCCACCGCAAGGATGAAGCTCTGTCTGGATAAATATTTCAACACTTGGACTTTGTTTATTGATTGGGGCAGTAATTTCCACACATGCCACCCCAGGGAGACAGGCACTAATGATGCTGGTTCCACCGTGTCCAGCCAAGGCTTTCCCACAAAGACATATTCCCAAGTCCTGGGCCTGTGAATTATGGGATAAAACATTAACAGCTTTCAAAAGTGTTGCGCATGTTTCTTTTCCCCCCACCACGAACGAAGACTGGTGTCTCTCATCAGCAGGCCCCGACCAGGGTAATGGCATCTTTGGTTTGAAGCCAAACTGCCTCGTGGAAGAAGACGAGCAAAACAAAGCAAAAAACTCAAACTTTCCACACTTGCTGCCTTTGAAAGCTGTTTCTGCACACCTCCTGAAGCGCAAAGTCGTGATGTATTTGTCGCAGTAAAACTCCATCGGCTGTTACATTATGGTCAGTTAAAGGATTAATTACCGTTAATAACAACGTATTGCTCGATCTGTCCGCAGCTGCAGCGCTGAAATTGCAAGAGGACTTCAACCGCGCGATATCTCGCATTAAATAAATTCCGTCGTTTTCTATTATCCGAGAGCCCATAGTGTTGCCAGCGCTGATGCATTTGCCCAAAGCACTCCAATGTCTTGTCACTTCTCTTGCCTCTGGCACAGGAACCACTCTAAATCCCAGTTGTTTGTATGCATGTCTTTGCTCGTGCCCCTCTAAAAGGAAGCTGTATTGGATTTGTGTGTCCCCCATGGGCTCCATAAAGAGTAAAATATCTCATGAAGACACTAGCCGCATGCTGCGAGGATAGCAGTTTAATATATGTTGCCGTGTCTCACATCCTCTAGGGTGATGAGGTGATGAGAGCTAGTTTCCCACCTGTGGGGCGACAGTAACAATTTGTGCTAACTCTAAGGCAAGTCAGCCCCGGCTGAGCAGCAGGAGAGCAGAGAGGAGGAGCACTGCTGTTACTCAGACGTGCTAATTACCTCTCCGGTAAAGTGTACAGTGACTTCCCCCCCTCTCCCCTTGGCCTGGCGCCTCACGCCATCAACATAATGAGAACATAACTTTTTATTCTGAATACCTAAATATCTCCTTAAGTGATCGATAATGTGCATCATCATAAATCACGTCTGGGATTGCCTGAAATTATTCCAAAAGTCAATACTGTGCACCGCAGAAGACTTTTGAGAGCGACTAATGGTGAGATATAGCTGCCTTTGGGGAGATATGAGGGATATTCATGCATATGTATAGCGCAAAGTTTCTCACCCCCAAGCAGGAGTGAGACCAAGGTTGGCACTCGACAGGCACTTCTTGGCCCGCTGTGTGGCACCGGGCCCAGCAGGAAGAGCAGTGTAACCGGTGTCTGGTAGCGAGCCTGGCCGTGAAAACGCACCATTAATTCTTAACACAATTAAGGCGGCGCTGAAGAGAGAAATTAAGAGCGGTCCTTATTTAGCAGACAGAGAAGTCTTTTTAAAAAGGCCACTAATACCGTGATTACTCAGATTTGAGGGAAATTATTCAGAAAGGGGCCACATGGGAAGAAATGTTCGTGCTTAGCAGGCATTTCTGAAAAGTTTGCTTTTCCCCTTGTTTTGTCTTTACAGTATCTCACTTTGTTGAGTTTCACTGAATGCAGTTGCTATTTTTCACCCCGAGATCGTGACTGAATGGGCAAAAGAATTATGTGCAGCTAATCAAGTAATAAATAGCCCCCGCTCTGTGATGGTTTTTAGCGGCTTCTGGAGCACGGAGCTTCAGCTCTCCAGTGGCTCCACATGAGATCAGCCGCAATCATTACTTGTTTCTTGGAGTTGAACAGGGATTACCCCCACAGCAACTGCCGGGCTGTGGGTTTGAATTATAAGAAGGGCAAAATAAAATAGATTCTACACAGCAACAGCTTGCTCCTGTGTGATTACAACAATGTACGCAAATGTTGATGCTTGGAAAAAAAAAGCATATCTGTGTGCGTATACATAGCATGATGAAGAAGAGAGGTGCAAATCACAGTTAATGTCAAATGAAGCATTTGCTCCATGGATGGAACCCAATCTCAGCATGTTTGATTTCTACATTTGGTTAATTTATAAAATGGTTCAGCAGCAGTTCCATGTATCATCATTTGGTTTCCTGATTTACAGAGAATAATTGATAATTGTTATTATCTTTTGTTTTTTAATGCTTTAATTAAGAATCTGCGCTGATACAGAAAAAGTAAAAACCTGCAAGAGTAAAAAATTACATTAAACTGCTTTAAATGCTGCGTGTGATCAAGACCGTGTTATTTGTTAAAATGATGAAACACACGCCTTTCCGGTGGCTTTTCTGACTTTTTTTAATCTCATAAACATTGCTCATTAATCTCGCCAACAGATCCCCAACAAAACTTAAAGAGAACAATTTAGTAACAGCTCCTCTTTATATTTTTCCCTTTCTTTTTGTTTCTATAAGTTGTTTTTTTTTTTTTTAAATTAAAATATTCTTACCCGTTTCACATGTCGGCTATTCAAAACTGAAAAAAGGACAGTAGGCAGAAGTGAGCAATGTGCAATTTCTGCTTCTTAGTATGCACATTGTATTGTGATGGACTTGGGAATACAGCTGTGGAGGCACCTGCAGGTTCATTTGCAAGCTAAAATTCAAAATCTCTAAGGAATCATCTCAAACTCCTGATTGGACACCTGTCAGCTCTTCCGATTCACCAGACATTATTAAATTGTAGCTAATGATTGGTAAATTTCAGCCAATCACATGGATTGACAAGAGGACGCCATAAAAAAGGTAGAATTTGTGTCAGCGCTGCTGTGGAAAAGGCGAAAGCTGAGTAAATTAGTGTCTGTATGGATAATACATTTGATCCTGATTAGTGCATGCAAAATGTCAGCATATTTTGAGAAATGCTGACAACAAGCAGAACATCCTCTAAGAGCAGTCAAAAGTTTTTCTATGTGCAAGTATTTCATGGGCATAGGAACAATATTTGTGCGTGTGTGTGTGTGTGTGTGTGAGAGTGAGAAAGACTGAGCGCGTGGGTGTGTGTTGTGTACGAGGCCTTTGTGAAAGCATGTTCTGTGAGTGTGCGCGTCTGCGGATTCATGCAAGAGTGTGTGCGTATATGTGTGCGCGTGTGTGTATTTCCTCCTGTCCCAGAGGGAGGGTGCTGAATAACAGGCCCTTTTTGACAGGCTGGGACGCTGAGAGCTGTCAGCCCCCTCGCCAGGCCTGGGATGAGTAGTGAGAAAAAGAGAGGGAGAGGAAGTGATAGAGAGAGGGAGAGAGGAAAAAAGGGAGCGAGAGAGAGACAGGGGACTGGGGGGGGGGGCTCCATGTGTTTAGACTAATAGGAGGCCAGCGTTCAGCTTCTCCTCCAGCAAGAACAGACAGTTGAAATCTCTGGGCAGTTAGCACAGCGCTGCCTCTCAAAGATTTCCTGTCAGATCATGTCTATAAGAGGGGAAGAGGTTCTCAATAGCAAAGGGAGGGAAAAGAGGGATAAAGGAAGGGGGAAAAAAGCACCTGAAAAAATTGCCTGCCTTCATGAGAACTGAGCAGCCTGAATGGAGTTAAAGTCTGACCTGACAAGACGTATGTGCAATTTCTTCATTTTTGACTATTTAAACTAGAAAAAAAAGGGCGTCCACTTAAAGGCTGAAGGTTCCAGTGCAATTAATAGCAAGAACATTTATTTGTGACTGCGTTTAACCTTCTGGCCAATGACACAAATTAAATATAATGTCTCTGAATCTGAAAAACTGCTCAAAGGTCTCCCATAGTCATTAGGCAAAAGTTTAAAAACAAAAGAGGGATAACAACGGCGCAATAAATTTGTCATGGCTTTAAAATGCCAGACGCATAACCTCTCTCCTTTGTGAAAACATTTTCCCCGTGTAGGACCATTTATTAAGAGTAAAATATGCTTCATTTTGATTACATTTAATTGCATATAAGCGATTTGGGCTATGTATATGTCGTTTATCTTTTTTATTACATGAAAAGATCCATTTCCATATTTGCAAGTTACAAAAAAAAGAAAATGTGGAAATTGCTTCAATGCATTCAGAGAGTTTTTACTACTGCCCATCAGCAGCATAATAAAAAAGAGGTTTTTAACTGCTATACAGGAGTCCTCTGCTGATAACCAAGCGTCACGTCGCCATATTCTGGTATTTATTTTCACATATAAAAGCAAACATTATCCCTGGTCTGCTGATCTTCCTATTACACCGTTTCCTGCAATAAAACATGTTTACAAAATGCTCTCATTCGGCTGCGAGGGATGCTGACGTCGACCTGAAGCCCATTATGAAGCGTTTTTCTGTTTTTTTATTTAATTGCATCTTGTCATGTTAATGATGCAAAGCTCAAATATCAACTATAGTGCCGACACTCTATGGTGACCTCCTAGTTTGTGCAGTGATGGAGCCATGATGGTGCAGCGTCAGCATTAACAATCGCTGCTAACGGGGATTTTTTCACTCCAGTTTAAAAAAAAATGGTGTTTTCACATCATGAGTGGTTTGCAATGGAGCCGCCATCCTGAGGCATGATATTGAATGCAAATATCAACAAAGTGTTTCTGTTTGAGCAGAATGAGAAAAAGGAGTCTGTCAGTGAAATCAGGCTGAATTAATTTTGAACGAATGCAGTCGGCTTAATTTGTAGTCGGCTCTCTCCACGAGGCTACACACACAAATACATTGGAGCTAATTAGCAATGCCTGCTACAGAACATGCGTCGTTAGGCATGTGAATAGACAGGAAGGCAACACGCGTGCAGCATCAGCTCGACGTGATGCCGGCAGGGAGATGCGTCTTGCAGATCACATAATACTTTAGATTAATTTGAGCCAAAGTTAATCTTATCTGGAGATTATAGTAAGCCACAAATAATGGCGTTTGCTTCCTGACAGTGTCCTTCATCCCTGACCCGTTAGATTTCTTACTAAAGTATGAGTCATGCAGTCAGGCCTCTGGCTTCTAATAGCTGTTTTGGATAATTACACTTGACAGTAGACAAGTGCTTGAGTTCAAACCAGATATGAACACTTTAACAAATATTTCTCTTTTTTTAAAAAAAGAAGGAAGGAAAAAAGGAGCTAAACTTAAAAAAAAGTCATGTTAATTCTGTGGAAACTGTGTGGCTTAAATAACTAACCAAAGATTTCAGGTTCATCGTTATTCCAGGAAAACGAAGCCCTCTGCTTGCACGCTGTCAAAATGACCTGCTAGCAATGGCTCGTGACAATCATTTGCTTCACTTCTTTTCTCTTTACAAAAAAACAATGATGCATGGTGACTGCAGCAGATGAAGCCATAAAAGATAACTGTCATGAAACAGAAAACAATTAACACACTGACCCATAACACAGACAGCCATCCCAGCCTGGCACTAGCCCGCTCTGTGGGATGTCAGATCCTTAGTTTTCTGTCAGGATGTGTAGGAATGCGTCTCTGCTTATTGAATTGTTGAAGAGGGACCCTTGCCTGGGGGTTAATACAACAATTTACTCTGGACTGCCTGTGGATGTGTTGCCATGATTTGTTTGGTGAGCGTTGTCAGCCTGCAGGGTTTGGCGTGCACTTGCCTTCCTGTTAAGTAGGAAGATGTAGAGAGTTCCAGGGAAGCTCCATCATTTGCCTCCCACAGTAACTCTGTTTAATACGTCAATGGAAATGAAAGATGGCTCGATGCATCATGAATTTGCTTCTACACATCACCCTTACTCAATTTTCATTTCGTGGCTTCTTTCAATCGGCGAGTGTCAACTTCACCTGGTGTCGGCTGAATCGTCTTTTCTATTCTCCGTAAAAAACAATGTTTACTTATTTAAATGCATTAATATAGTTTTTGTAATATATTTAAATAAATTATATAAAAAAAGATCTGCCTAACTTTTAAAATATTGCTGTGTAAATATGCTGCCCACAAGCCCGTTTAAGATTTTGTAAATGCATTATGTTTAGCAAGGGAAAAAAATCTGGCAGGCTGTCATCTTTCGAGAATATAGGTTATGGGTTTATTTACAGCACGCTTTTGATACCATCGCATTCATTCATGTTTCCACCTGACATATTTTTGTTCCATTGCAACCTCCATCTCTGCACCTCTGCCATTTTTTATGCCTCAAGTGTCAATGAAGCTACGATGGCATTGGGATATAATGAGGTTTATATTTAGCCATTTTCCGCCTTGTGTACCGCCTCGCCTAAAGTTTGACTGGAAGCTACAATCTGTCAAAACAAAGGAAGTCCTTTTTTTTAAAATATGCCTGCTCAGTACAAATTATTCTTTCCGGCAGAATTTTCGATTTAGGCTGTCTCAGAGAGATCATCATCATTCAGCAGTTTTTTTGGCTCGCTTTTAGCGCTGCGCTGCCAGTGCTGACCAATCGCAGAGCCGTCAGGCTTCCATTGTGGATTGTGCTGCGTTTGGAAAAAAAAACAAGGCATTTTTCCTTGAATTACAGAATTCCAAATTATGCCGAGTTCAATACTTTCAGCGTCTGCTGGAGTGTTATGAAGTATCCTCGTCCTCAGTGACGGTATCAGAAAAAGATCAGGTTAGATCTGCACAATGTGCAGTTGATCTTGAGAAGCCACGAAGCAGCTTTTTGCCAAATAGACGTGGCATCATCTTCTAGGTGGGTAGCTTTCCCTTCAATTTGAGCCTTCCCTTTTGTCAGAATAACCACCCTTTCACTGCAGCCTCCTTGAACAGATGCTGGAAAAGACAGGGGAAAGGAATGACTGCTGGCAGGTATGATTGTACTCCAACACAATGTTATCAACCGGACACAGTTTTGTCGAACATTTGGAGAAAATCATTTCGCTCGATCTTTGACTGTCTGCTGGGCTGCGAGGCAGCTGTTGGGAGACTCACCACCTGGTGAGCAGCTTTGAAGTACACTTTGAGGATTAAATTATTCATTCCGGATGGCGACATGTATCCAGCTTGTCTGAAACTGTGGAGAAGATTTTGCCTCCTGCAGCTCGCCGGACAGTTTCTAGCACATCCAGCTTCATCCCACTTTATATTAAAAAAAAGAAGAAGTTTTCAGAGAAGTCCCGGGTCCTTGTAATACAAGCTGGAACAAAGCCACCCACAGTCTAAATGGAGATTATCATGATTACTTCCATTATAAAATATCACCATACATGAAACATTTTATAATCTTTTCTCTGTTTCACAGATTCGAACGTGTTTGTGCCCATCACAGCGCTTTGACTTGGAAACTTGGTTCTTCCAGAGTTATTTCCACCACGAACGCAGCCACTGGAGATCAACTCGAGCGTGTTTAGAAAGGTTCGAGGACACAAACAGAAAAAGCAATTTAGATTTTATTAATAACGTGGTGATTGACAGGAAATTAAAATGGCTCTGGACTGTTAAAAGAGACCCTAAACACATTTACGCAGCTACTGAATGTATTTTCTCATTTGATGGCTTTTCCATCGGTAAGTATTTAATTTATGAAGAATAATTTTAGGTCTGGTTTTCCTTTAAATTTAAGCACACGAGGAGGAGCGGAGGGAACAGGTACAGGCCGCTTTTGTCTTTAATTAGGTCGCGTAAGTGTTATTTCGATATTACATTTACTTATGCAACTCTTTTGGGTTTTCTATGAACTAAACAAGCAAAAAGCATAAGTGCCAAAAATCTGCTCCAACAGAGCAGCTACGATCAGAAACAAAGGTCAAATCAAAGAGGGAAAAAGAGCGGACAGTGTGTTTATTTTGTCTGTTTGTCCCGTTTGCCCAGGGACAAAGGTGATTTCTGTTTGCTTGATCTTTCTGCTTCTTTGTTTTTTATAAGCAAATAACTGCGGCTAATGGTACGCTTCCCTTCAGTTTTCCCATTGTATGCATTTTCTTATTGTAGAAATAAAATGTTTTATATTATCATTACTGTTTTTGGTAATTGGGGATGGTAACGAGCAGGCCAACTGAGCCTGACTTTACCTGTGATGTGGTGATGAGTGTGTTTTATTCGCTCATTTTGGTGCTCTGGTAATAATCACCTTCAGCGTGTACGGTGTCGTTCCCTGCAGAAGGCCGGATGTTCTCAAAGTTGTAGTATTTACGTCTGTGAACATGTCCTTTGTGAAGTTTTTCTCTTCTCGGTGTGTTTTTTGAAACTACTTTTAAGGTTTTGATGATGAGTTTGAATATGCACAATTTTATTTTCTCTGAATGGCAAACGTAAATTTGAGCAATGCAAAATTACACATCACTCTCAATGGGAATCGGACAGGATTCAGATCCATTCGCACTGGTGAGACTGATTTTTTTTGTCTAATAAAATAATAAATGGTGCAAACAGCTTATTAACTAATTGTGACAGCATGCTGCATGTTCCTTTGATGAAGTAAATCAAGAAAAGATCAACAGAAGGCACATAAATGATTGTAAATAAGCCCTAATTGTCACTGAGTCATTTCTTTATCAGACAGAATAAAAAGAGAGCGAGACAGAGTCATCCTGCACAGTGCGCTGAGCACACTTCCCTCTTTATGTCAACATGTACTTTGTATCCTGACAGAAAATACACTGCTGTTGATGTACAGTGTGATTTGCATCATGTTTTTTAGGGCAGGGAATTCAGCATTGCAGACTCCTGCAACGTTAACCGGTACCCAGGCGGAATGCAACAAGCGTGAACCGAGATACTGTGTGATTTTATCTTTACTGACATTGGGGAGCAAATTACGAGAAGGCCCTCAAGGCTTGCATGCTACAGAAAAGTGTGATCCCTGTGGTTATGTAATAATTGTCTAGCCTGACTCAGTACACCACAGTTTCTGAAATAGCAGAAAATTTGCCAGCACTCGGCCGACAGAAGAAAACATCTCTTCCTTGTTAGCCTCGGTGGTTTCTGAAACAAGGTTTAGTGCCTGCTGACTGATTTTGCACTCGTGGGATATATTAGACCATATATGGTAAACGTTTGCAGGACTCGTGAAAGTGTCTCCCGAAACAAAGATCTCTTTCAGATTCGAGGCTGAGACAGCGTCAGCTTGTTATATTCGTGTGGCTTGTCCTGTGCATTGGTGGCCGTACTGTGCACTTCAGATGTAGGACTTGCTTTACATTGACTAAAATTGCACTGAGACTGACCAGTGGCTCTGCTGTCTCTTCACAATGCCCCAGATCTCTCGTAAATGCTATAGTCTCTCAGGTATATGTAGCTTGAGGCTACTTCCATGTGGCACAGATTTAATTATGTGCCATATTTAGACATATTTTAAATGGATTTGAGGGACAAAAGAAGATGATGGAGTCCCAGTATTCCAACAGTGGAGCACAGCTGCCGTTAGAAAAGGAATTATCTGGCTGATACTATCTGTCTTTTGAAAGCCTCAAACAGGTCTCCACTTTTAGTAATTAAATTAGACAGTCATCGCTGCCAAGCTTTTGATAATTGGACAAAAGAAGTCAAACAGCACAGTGTGCAAGCATTCCTAAAGTCACAGACAGTTGGGCATGTCAATAACATTTATAGCCAGAAACAGAGGCACAAGTCACCACAGGCTTGGAGATCTGCGCAAAGCTTCGTGGTTGGGGGGGATAAATGAGCTTGTCACATTTGCTCAAAGATCAGTCCAGAAGGATTTATCACTAATTCATGTGATTTCGAAACTATTTGAATTACAACCCTGATGGCTGCACTTCCACCATAATCTTCTTACGTGTTGCCATCTGCTCCACATAAGACTTAACGATGTTCCAGCCATGAAGTGGCCAGCATCTTCTGTGATCACTGTTGAGGGACAGTTAGACAATTTAAGTGAACTTGGCATGTTAGACAGAGAAACAGACAAACGCATATGGAAAAGGTTCATTAGTATTTTGGAAACGAGATCCCGCGACTGCTCCCGCTTTTTTTTTTTTTAGGGAGCTCATTTCCTGAAATGAGTGTGTGTTTTACCTTTTCTCTCCAGTGAAAATTATTCTGGCATACATCTATCAAAAATGAAGCAAATTCCATGCAAAGATTAGATTCGCATTAACCTTTTAACTCTGTTCAAATTGAGTATACATGCAAACTATTAGTTTGATAGCTAGATAGTTATGAGGTGTCATCAAAAAGTAAATTTACCCTGAATATAAAAAAGCCTTATCTGAAATTTGACCACTACCCTCTTCAAAGTTGTCTGCTTGTGCAGCTTCCAGCAGTCCTGCCATTTTTAAAGAATTCTGAAGGAATCCGAATATCACTATAAATCTGACTAGGCATATGGAAGAGGCCACAGTCTGAGTGTCTATATAATTAAGTTTACTTTTTATACAACAATAGATTATTATTTTACATAAACGTTTTCTTAAACACACTCTCTTTGCTTTCAGCAACTGTTTGGCCGACTTTTAACCTCACAAGGAACACAAATCTTCCTCGACTCTTCAGCATCATGCAGGCTCTGTGTAGCTGCGTCTCTCTGCAGCAGTTAGTGTAAGACATACATGTCCTGCCTCTGTGCACAACACGGGTAACATCTGTGACAGCTGATTTTCTCTCGGGGAATTGGCAGCATACCAGAAGATCTTGCAGCTGTTACCCTCCCGAGCTGCAGATAGAGGGGCTTTTGCACCAGGTGGAAATTTGCTCACGTAGTTTTTCACGAAATGTTAACTGAACTTCAAGCATAGCTCCCCTCCGTGTATAGGAAATCTGGGGAAATAAAGAAAATACAGTCCATTCGCATTGCAAAGTGAAATTATTCGATGCACATTCTCACAGTGGTGCGCACATAGACACAAATCACGAAGCATAATTAAACGTTCACCACAGAGTGTGGGGGAGGAAAATGCTGGAGTGGAAGTTCAGATCGTGCATTTCCCTCCACACATGTGATGGCATAACAGGAGCAAGCAATAAAAAGTCAATTGACTGATGACACAACTTTTTTTATATATATAAAAACAGGAAATTAAATTTTCATTCATTCTAATAATTTCCAGAGCTTCAGGCCTTCATTTATATTTAGATAAATATGGAATAAGAACTTTACATGATCATCCCTTGCAGCCATTAAACAGTTTGTTTTTTTAAAAGAAGGTTAAATATTTCAGAATTGTCATTTCAGAAGAAAACAACAGACAATAATAATAAATAAGTTCACCTCTGAACAGATCACTGCAGAATCTTTGGCAGCGTTTTACCATCTGAACCATGTTTGTGCAGAGCGAGACTCTGCCCGCGTCTTACACACATCCCTGCAAATAATCACTGAAAAAAGTCATTTAAATTTAAAAGTGAATGAGAAATTATGAGCAGTGGAGTGTGGATGTAATTTATTGTGATGTCACAGATATTGCCAGCTGACATTAACACGCTAATTAAGTTATTGGAAATGCTGCATTAAAGGGGGAAAATATAAATCCCTCAAGGAGATGCCGAGTTGATGAAGTAAAGGAAGTAACAGTAGATACAGCCCGTTTCATTTACGCTTCCTCGTGAGATAAAAGAGGTGAAAATCAAATATAATAGGACTGAATAAAATGTGGAACTTTTTTTTCTTCTGTGAATGGAGAATTGAAATCTTTGAACAACATTTTCATTTGCAAATTAGTTTTTTTTTTTCCTGGAGTGACATGCAGAGCAATCAGCAGTCCAGGCAGATTAGACGGCCGCCACCTTGACAGTAACTTGACAGTAAGTCATATTTCATGGTTTTGTTGAAAAATGGACTCACTGTCATGGTGCTCTGTATTTTAAGAGGAAACCCAGAGACCTTTAATTAATTTAATATCCACTTTTTTGTAGTTGGTTTTTAGTGGTTTGGCTCTTGCTCAAACTGCAAAGGAGCTGCCATAGTTCTTATGTGTGTAATGGTGGGGAGGGAAGGTGCAACAGGAAGTTAACACTGTAAACATTTTTCTGAGAAACGTTGTAAATTTCACACAAAGTCTATACAGGCAGTGATAGAGCCATGTGTTACAGAAACAAGGTGGGTGAGTAAAATCATCAGCACCTCAGTGAGTTGCCTCGGTCAGGTGTACAGGCTGGCGGGCTTTCTTCTGCTGCACCACGACATTAGAGAATCAGGGTTTGCAAAGCAGACCAAAGCCTGCCTGCACAGGCCCCCATTCACGTGTACACATACACTTGTAGAGCGAGTGGCAAGTGGTGAAGTCATACTCCTGAATTATTATATCTGATCGAGGCATTTTTGAACGTCGAGGAGTCACGCTTAACAAGCACAAGGCCCAGGTAGCGCAGCTGGCTCTCAGAGATCTTACCTGCAGGTGCACTAACGGCTGGAGTCATAATGGACAGCCTGCAGCTGTTCCGATGGTGAGTAGGTCTTTTATTTTTCTTCTACCTCCGGCAGTGCTCTTGTGTTGTGAGATTAATTCACACATGATCAAATCTGCATCTGTCTGCTTTTCCATATTGTCGCGCTTGAATAATGGATTCATAAAGACAGCTTGTATTCTGGGCTGTGCAGGGAACTTTTCTCTTGGTTTCTGCAAACTTTTGATTCATGATTATGTTGTGCGGCGATGCGGGTTTGGTCTGAGATTCCACTGTCAGTCTAGTTACAGTACTCGTTGTTTTGAAGCCTCTCTATAAACCCCGCTTCTCGGTTATTATTTTTTTAGCCAGAATATTTCAGTCTCATTGTTCTTTAATATTTCAGGCTGCTGGTTTCAGTTTTGACTCTAAAACTGATTTGTTGCACCAGCTAGCAGAATGGAACGGGTTAACTTTTTGGTGTTTTAACAATGCGCTGTCACCAAACTTTAGCGGGACGTGGCTTTGCTGTTGTTAGATTCTTAACTTTTCTGTGAATTATTTTCTTTTTGTTCACTGAACGAGTCAATTAATTCCATAAAAGTAGCTCAGAGTCTGGTGAGACTTTCATTTCAGCAGACATGCTGTTGAGTTTAAAATCCTTATTTACTCCATTTTCTGTGCAGTTATCCCTCGGCTGCTCTTATTCTAGTTCGCAGGCTGTAAGCTGGTGCAGATTAGTTGACTTATTTATTACAGAGGGTGTCTGTTGTCGATTGCAGAGCTTATCCAATATGATTAATGTTGGGTTTGTGGAACCACCAAAGCAAACACAGACTGGTCTTTTAAAGGGTCTCCACCACCAAGGGATGCGCTGGAGAGATATACTTACAATATGTCTCAAGTTGTGCGTTGTTTAGAAATTTTTCTGTTAATGTTTTTTGTCCATGAACAGATGAAGCCATGGAGGTCCCAGTTTTTATTGCTTGCTTGTTTTGCTGAGGCTTTATTCCGGCTCCCGAGAGAAACGGAATAATTGGCATTTCCTTTTCTCAGCAATTAGAAATGTTTCTGTAATGTTGAAATATACTCATTAGGGCGTCATTGCCAACCATTTCCAAGATTTCTGTGCAGCAGCCTGCATAGACGTGTTCACATGCATTACTCTGTGTATGTATAAACAATGCAAAAGGTTTGTGCTCCGTTGCAACTTTTGCCTCTGGTTGGTTCCTTTCTGCCAGCACTAGTTTGATTTATTCACCGCTGATGCAGTTTATTATACAGGTGAGGCCTCCCAATTGTCCTGTATGTATGTTTAAATTTGCAGTGAAACTGAGATTTACCACTGTGAAATCATCTCTTCTGTGGCATGAATAGATCACTTTTAATTCTCTTCTACATTGTGTGTATACTTGGCCGCTCGTGCACTCTGGCTGATGTGTGCGCCTTCATGAATACGCGCATATGTAGGCTGTGCGCATAAAGCTTTTACACAGTTTCAGCTCAGTGCTGGTATTGGACTTTGGAAATTCCCCGAGGCGAGGATTCGCTCTCCAACCAAACAATGAGGTGCAGCTTTTGCTCTCTAGGTGAATGAGGGGAAGCAAGCCCGTTCAGGAGGTCAGCTCCGAGCTGTTGACATTGCTCCCTGGTTGCCTGTAGTTCTGGGCAGAGCCTCATTATCACAGGGTCTGCTTGGAAGAGAGTGGGCTTCGTTAGGAAGCAGCTGTCAGTGCTGAGGGGAGAAGGCATAGGGAAAGAGCAGATAAAGTAGAGCCTACTCTGTGGTCTATCGGCAGTGGTGCTCAAGGGCCAGTTGGCTGCGGCACTGTAGCCTGCTTTTGTGTGATTCGTGTGTGTATGTGCGTGTGTGTTAATCCTGCAACAAGTATTTCAGTATTTTGTCAGTATTATGTTTGTCATGAGCCTGCTGTCGACAGGAATACTCTTTTTTTCCCTTAAAGATTCATTTTCGTCAGTAAAAATACTTTATCGTACTTTTATATCACACGTAATTACGTATTCACAAGACAAGATGTCTTTGATATGAGATCAATCATTTCCAGAAAGCACATGCAGCACAGGAGCCACGGGGAAATTTTTATCCCAAAGCAGAATAAGCATTGCTCTTGTGGTTACAGTGTGGCAGATGTCTCCAGTTAGGTTCGTGGCATAATTGCTTGACTTGAAACTTGCTCATCTGTGGCAGATTTCAGGACATCTTTTTCAAAAGGGCGGAAAAATAAAATAAATTGAAAGATGCTGAAGCGTGCAACCTGTAAAGGATAACAATAAAAGGATGCTACTGAACCAAGGGCCAAGGAAGAGAAATATTTAGAAATGCAGAAACCCATTTTCAAGCATTATGGGAAACAAGATGAAATGTATGGAGTTTTGCAGCATGTGTCAAGTTTCATGTCTGTCACAGTCGATCAGTGACCGAGGCTAATGAGATGCTACGTGCTGCCTGGGACTTGAGCGGGAAAACTGCTGTTCTGGTGCACATTAGAATCTGGGGAATTCCAAAAATCTAGCATCTGGTGAAAAACAGAGCAACCCTCTGTGGCACAGTGGTCATTAACTTCTGGGATTTACTGAGATACGATACCCTGTTGAGAAAAAGTTTCCACGCTGATGAGAACAGTTCTTCCAACTTTAGCAATTTTCTGCCCAGCGGAAGCAACGCGAGTCAGGAAAAGAAGCTGCCGACGTCTTTTTATTGGGAAACGTAATGGATATCAAATGATAGCATACAGATGTAGTCGCAAAGTGTATGTGTGCTGCACTGGAGCAGATTAAGGCATAGATCAGCACGTCGTAGGAATAGTTGAAGGAGTGTTAGTGGTGTTGCTTCAGGAATGCTGAGTGGCTTTGAAATTTGTAAAAGTTTTCTCAGCATGAGAGGGTAGAAAAACACTGAGCTTTTAATAAACACACATTCAACTGGTAGCTCGTATTTCACTATTAATTCTCAAGTACCAATCAACGCCACACGGGGATGCAATAAAAGGAGGAAAGCAGGGGAGATGCCCCGACATGGCAAGAGACATTTCTTTGCCAAAGTAAGTGCTTTTAGTTTCCCCTAGCATCCAAATTGAATGGTCATTGTCATGATTCAAACGCTGGCAGATTACACTCTAACTCAGTAAAGCCAAAATATAGTACTCGCTTGATTACATTTCAACCAAGGTAATCCCTCAGAAGATAACAACTGGTCCAAGAAACATTCACAAGTGTCTGAGGGACCAGTCGCACAGTCGCTGGACTACTGCTGCCCAATCGATGGGGATCTTTAATAGCAATTTCCAGGCACCCCGATGCTATTGATTTCAGTCGACAAACATTTCACTTTGATCATTATGATCCCTGGCTCGCAGCACACTTCCTGGGGCTTCTCCTCATGACAGGCTTACAATTGGTCTTCAAATGGCAATCTAGTGACGGCTGCCGCATCGACTGCGCCCATCCGCAGTGGCGAGAGGAATTGAATTGTATTTGAAGAAATAAAATACACAAACAAGTTAACATTCTCGAGAAACTGAGTGTTTAGCGGCTACTTCTCTTTTTGAATGCGCGTCTCTAAAATTCATCCACTTTTCCCGCTGCGTGTCAAAACTTGTTGCCAGCCGATTTTGTTTTTTTCCTCTTCCCATTTTTATAAAACGGTTCATTAGTTTCCCATGCACCCGTTGGTAAGCCTTATTGTTCGGCAAACCAATATTATGTGATGAAAGGAATAACACCGAAGCAACTCTGGAGACTAATTAGAAGTCCTCAAACTTAAAAATCTGTTCAAAGTCTTGTTGTTGCCGGCACACAGAGGCATTGACCCAGGGTCTCATTTAATGTTTCTAAGTATCTATTAATGTTCTTTTGGTTGTGTTTAGAGCTAGGGGAGGCACACAAGCAGGACCTGATGGATGAGAAACATTAGATGCCCGGCAGGCACCGAAGCCTAATACAATGCAGTCATATGGCTATTTTTTTCCTTTCGCGTATTTCATTACATTTCTCTTTGCTGGAATATGTTTCTGTTTAAATAATGTATCGTTCCCTTTCTTCCAGGTTTCTCTCAAAAATCAATCGGTACCTGTCTTCCCAGAGATAAGCATTCCTTATTAATGTTAGATCTTTATCGTGCCAGGAGGACCACTGCTGCTGAGTCTGCTGATAATTGACATTTTCTCTAGATGAGAGTATTTATCATTCTATCAATGTCCATGGGAGGTCCCATAGAGCCCATACCCACACAGAATTTGGAGGAACAAGCTGGGATTTTGCACCGTGTATCCAGTATAGCATGCAGTATTCATGTTTTCTCATGAGTGGAAAAAGTTTGTTTCTTAAGGAAGGAAGGAGGGATTTCCATCATTGAGCAGAATAATAAAGGGTGAATGTGAGCTTTAGAAAAGGTGATATTCACAAAGCGAACGAGCTGGGAGGTGCTTTTCAGGCACACTTAAGTATACGCAGAGCAATATGACCAATAGCCTCCCTCCTCTAGAAGACAGTGGATATTGGAAGCATTCACTGCAGCTGACAGTGATAGTAGTACATAACACTGACAGCAATGTCACTTTAACCATAAGAATTTGCATTTATATTACATAATTGGAAGATTGGGCCTGGAATTGCATCATTCTGTGCTGATGTAATGACGTAGATTTGGATGCATCTCAGAAATAATGCTGCTTGTAATCTAAGGTTTGTTTGTGAAGCACAATGGCAGCCATCGGCTCTGACTGAAAACCGTAGTTGGGATTCATTTCAAGCATCTGTGATAGCTTTGAGCTCAACGTGACGAAAGGCAAATGGAGCAATTTGTTAAGAGAATATAAGAACCTTCTCAGACAGATCGGCTTAATAATAGTGTGAAAGTGTCACTATTAGCCGTATAATACAGAGCGAGCTCCAGAGTTATTGCGGCTTTGTATTTTCTAATTGGTGTTTATTTTTTTATTGTGTTTATTTGGAGCTGCTTGTTTCAGTTTATTTTATTGTTTGAAAATGTTTAGTATGTTTTTGTATCTGTTATATGGAAGGTATTTGTCTGGGGAAAGGCAAACCGATCAAAATTTAAACAACTTTTTTGTCAGGTCAGGTCACACACATCAAAGGTTCGTCAGACAGGCTGTGACTGACACCAAGGACAGTTCCTCTGTCAAACCTAGTTTTATATTTATTTTATTAAACCAGCGTGTTTTTCAAAACCCAGTTTTAGTCTTGTTTTTAGTTAACTGTAACAGACCTGCCAAGCAGGCTTGGCCCTCGAGCAGGACAAAGTACCGTTTTTGGAGAAAGAAAAAAAAACTTTACTAATCAAATTCAAGACCTGTGCCAGCCCAGGCATTAATTTTACAGCGTTTGGCTACCATTGTCAGTGGCACAAGACATTAGATGCAACACAACCAAATGAAAAGCTGAGGAGTTTGATGTGATATATTACTGAAATAAATCCTATTGGGGAAATGCATTTTGAATGAGATCAGTGTAACTGCATTTGACACACTTCATTTCATCCTCATCTGTCAAGTTTAGCGTAGATGTGCATGGCTTAATGGAGGGTACGTGACAACTTCTGAAGTTTGAACGCCGTCTGAGTGATTCCAGGTCGGGAAGAAACACTGTCGCTGTTTTCTGCTTTCACTGCGGTGTTAAAGCTACATTCTTACACTGGAAGTGAGTTTATCTTATAGAAAATCTTATTACAAGTGGGTGAAATATATGAAATCCTCTTTTATTTGATACATTTTTATTTCTTGATATATACTGTGGTATATTTTCTGTTAAATCAATTATAAATGAGCTTCCTTTTTTCACAAACATCGCCACATTTCATGACGAAAAAAGGCAAAGAAAAAAACCCCAGTTGTTGTCTTGATGCGTTTTCAAGGCTCCAGAAAATCACTTGTGCCACAACAACAATAGTCCTTTCCAGGACTACAAATATAATTTAAGGCGGGATTGTACATTGTGGTATTTAATACCCCACATTTTAGAGGTAAAGCTGAAACAGGTAAATCAATAAAAACCACTTTAATATGTGAAGATCATGTCCTGGACTTTGGTCCCTTTGCCCTTTAATTTGTCCTGGTTTCACAGAGACATGGCTTTCCTTTTGAACATTACAGTACATGCTGTACAGCGTGGTGTAAGATTTCTCACAGTAATTTGCTGTGATAAAAGTGTCTCATTGCATAATCCATATCCCCCCTACCCAGTAGCCATGAACATCATTGTGATCTGCTTACACATGCAACCCTCTTTCGTGTGGGCTGAAAAGATTTAGATTTTTCTCTCTCTGACATACAAAATCAGATTACGAAGCTCTGATATAAGACTTCATTAGCTCTGCACGCATTTAACCCCGCGTGCTGAACTGTACGATGACTCAAAAACGTTACTGAACTTGTGTGTGTCTGTCCACCGTATCGCTCATCAAGACGCCACGATTCATGTGACAATAAAACTTTATTATACAGTATTAATTGATCGTAATAAAAAGCTAGACCCCGTTATTTGCCTCTGCATAGATCACACACTCAACATCTGGCCTTCATTGGCCTAATTATTGCAAGTAATGAGATGCTAATTTCAACACTCATACTGCACGCATGAGCAGCCAGATTCATGTGAAACAGAACTTTATGACAAAACTAATAAATAAAACATCTTACTGGTGGTAAACATTAAGCAAGTGAGGGAAAGAAAACAAAATGGGGAGGAACACGGGGCCTAATGATTAACAGTGCTTTTACATAATCACGCCTGTGCCTGAAGGATAGTTTCTTTTGCCCCACTGTTTACTGGTTTATGAGGAGAGTGATGGGCCATTTCATTAGCTCAGCAGTAATTAATGCTCAAAATTAAGCAGACTTTGATCAATTAGAGGGACCGGTGTTGTAATATATTTCACTACTGAACTATGAAATCTACACCAAAGTATGTGAAATAGCAAAGCTAAAAAGTTTCAATAGACTGAAGGTCCACACCAAACATTTTCAACAGTATGAAATTGTTAAGCCTTGAGATCTTTTGTGTCCTGGGAAATAAATTAGCTCCGTGTAGCAGTGAGAACTGGGCCTGATATCTGAGTCTCCAGCCTGCATAAAGAACAGCTCTCTGGGGGCAATTCCTCACTGCAAGATAAATGAGTTAACCGGGAAACCGTTATTCGTCAACACACGTATTAACGCTGTACCGTTGCTTGTTTTGCCTAGTTCTTGATAAGCCACTGCTAGCCACCCATTGTTTGTGATTTCCACCACGTGTAATCTGCAGTATAGATTTGTAGGAAAAACACGAGCGACGGTAAGAGTGGCGATCCACCACAGAAAAGTGGACTAACAATAGCTTAACGAGCAGTCCCGTGAACGCCATCTCGCAAACATCTAGATCTGCGTTTTGGAAAGTGAGAGCCTCGCTTAACTGTGCAAGGTGAGGTACGTTTGACAATTTTAACACAACCGAGGCTTGCACGTTACGAGTCTGTGATCTCGGTGCATATTATAGTCTACACCTCTCACCTGGGTTTTAATTTGAACCTCGTTGAGGACGCAAAGAGGGAAACATGCTAATGCTACCACGAAACTTTACAGATAACTGAATTGTGTGTTCACAGCTCTGTTATTCACTGCAATCACAGCTTTTGCTGTGATGTGTCGCAGCAATCAGTAACCTTGCAGTATAAGTGTGCACTTTACATTTCATTAAAGCAGTAAATAATTACCGAATTGACTTTAAATCATATTAAAGTGGCTCAGCGGTGCCAGCTGTAAATAACAGAGGAGAATAGGTTAAAATGAAGGCAACATTGTTTCTGTCGTTTTCTTAGAAGAAGGAAAAGAATAATCCGGAATCTTACAGTTTCTGCTGATGCAAAACATCCTGTGTAAAAAATTATGCTCACTGACATACCCAGCAATATAAAGAAAACACATTTTAGCCCGAATGGTATGAGCACAGCTGGTGGCTTCACTTCATTTTCAAGATTTCAGATATTTGGAGCTGAGGCTTATGACACACACATCCAAGGCTGGATAAATAAAACCCACATCACCATGGCTTGATAAGAGGTGTTGTGAGAAAACGTGTTTTTCACTGTGTTTCAGAGTATAAAATGATTCTTGACAAGGCAATATTTCACATGAGCAGCTGTACAGCATTCTTTAAAAAGAGAAAATCAAAGTAGTTTTTGACTCATGAATTATTTCCCTGGGTCACTGAAGTCTTTGGCACTTGATCTCCAACTCTGTCAAGAGAGGGGATTTGAATTGATGTGACTAATGTAAAACAAGGCCAACTGTCAGATGTAAGCCAGTCACTGCTAGTGCACTTTTGCACCCTCCATTTCCAAAGCATAATGATGCATAGCCATCACACTTAAGCCCAGTCTAGTGCCTACACATGGAAAAGGTGTCAGTTGCAGCTAAGGAAATTATGCAGTCCACTAGTTCCCTGTCTAGCGTGGCATCTCATCTGCAGGGAGCATTCCCCGAAGAAGAGATGACATGTTTATGAGTTATTCCCCTGATGGGAAGCTACAACTAGGAATACCGACTCGTCCGTTACCCTGAAATGGTCCACTGTGGGAGGTCTGTTGTCAGTAACTAAATACAAAAACAAAATAATTCTTTCCGTCAAAGCGACTATTCCAGACTATTTAATAACAATCGGGAACGAATCAAATAAAATGAATGAAATTATAGAACTATAATCACCCACGCCTGATTTCTAAAATTGTGTTAACCTTGAGGGTTTAGTCATTTGGGGGTTTGTCAAATAATCTCACATACAAACGATTATAAATGAATGGTTGTCATTTTAGAAGCGGGTGCATGTATGTTTTTACCGTCGCTTGACCGAGAACTAAACGGACTCCTAATGATGTTTAACTTTTGTGACCATCACCAAGCTCCCCTGTTACACGCGTTTCTTCCCGACGAGTAACCACTTGAACATTAGACTGACTAAAAGTAAAATTATTTAGGTTATCAGCCTTCTTCTATTTCACAGAATAGACATTAAGCGGTTGTAATCACGTGCAAATTCTAAGCAACGAGTGTGAGCTAACAACGTGTTCTCCATAAACTGACATAAAACATTTCAGAATGAAGCCCGTCATATATTCCACAGTCTCGCATGAATAACCATGGCTTTTGAAAAGTAGAGGAAAATAACCTGTAATAATTTGTCCCTCCAGTCGTGTGGAGATACTGCTGTGGTGTTCCTCTATTTGTCACTGTCAGCCTCCAGACTAAGGATATGAGAAGGCGGCAGAAAGAATGGGAGCGGTGAGGGGGTAGCGGTGGTGAGACGAAGGGGAGTGTGAAGAAAACGCTGAAGTATGTGATTAAGAATAATGAGTAAAAAATTGCATAAAGCCTTCTCCCAAATCACATATCAACTCCACGCCTGGCATTATCCCTGAAGCATCTCATCAGTCCTGGACCAAGTCCCCATCGTTCTGCAGTGCAAGTACACGTGCGCCCACCCACCCACACACACACACACACACACAACCATCACAGCCCATTAGCAGCTAACACATGAGCCAACATTTCTCTCCTTTTCTCCCTCCCTCCCTCTCTCTCTGTATCTTTCTCTCAGTTGATCCACATTGTCTTCGGTGGTAAAGCAACGGCAGGAAAAAGACCTGTCAGGTTTTATATAAATACAATGACCTTCCATCCTTTGCTGCTGTTCCACCACTCCAGCAAACACAGCTAGGCCTGCACGTTATCTTCAAACCACTGTTTGGAGAGGCATCTCTATCAGAACACTGGGAAAACATCCAATGCATATCAATTGAAAGACTCTGATTTTTATTTGTTCTGCATTTGCTCTGTCTTGCTATGGTACACAGAAATGACAGCAGGGTCCACTGTATAAACTCTCAAACCACTTGAATCTTGTTGGACTTTGCTGGAGACATTCAGTCTGCAAATGTTGAAAATATGAGTCATGTCTCATTTTGCCCTCTGCCCTCTACTTTCCATAGGGGTCATATTGTTTTTGCATGTATTTTAAAAATGTGGATTTTTAAGTCTTTAAGTAATAATTTGCTGTAATATTGAAAATGCTCGTGGTTTTATAGCTCGGGTGCTAGAGCAGGTTGTCTACCGATTGGAAAGTCGGTGGATCAATCGCTGGCTTCTCCAGTCTGCTTGTTGGAGTGTCCTTGAACAAGACGCTCACCCCCAGTGGAATGTGAGTGTCTGTGTGAATGTTAGATAAAGCACAGATAAATATATGGCTTTAAATAAAGTCACTGTATGATTGTTTGGGATTTGGGTGCTTTAATTAAGTAGAAAGACACTCGGGGGGGGGGTTTATGAAACCTTGGGGTGTCTTGTGGGTTGCAGGACGGAGCCTCTGTGGCTCAGGTTTGTTCTGGTGCATCTCAGATACCTGATCTGGAGTTTGAAAGCCTGGTCAATGCTTTGTGGGCTGCATACATAATTGGAAAAGAATGGGGAAAACCCCATCTGATGAGGAGAGATCCATCCCTCTTCGGATGCTGCAGCTCTCATACTTAGATGCTTCTCTGCAGCGTCCCTCCTCTTGCCATCCTCCCAAAACCCCAATCCAGAGAGACAGAGTCTGCTCTCTCACCACCTTAAATAAATAAACCTAAAATCAATAAAAGAGGGGTTATTCATAAGAATCTGCAAAGAAAAAAAAACTAAAAACACTCCAACAACATCAGAGATTAAAAAAAAAAAAAAAAATTAAATGTGGACTATTAAATATTAGATATCTCTCCTGTGAGTGTTCAGTAGTAAATGTTTTAATAATTGATCAAGATAGTTTGGTATTTCATTTTTTCTTATAGAAACCTGGTTACAGCTAAAAGCCATTTTAAATGTGCTAATCACCCCGAGTCATACTGTCAGAGTTCCTGAAGCACAGGCTGAAGAGGAGGAGGACTGGCAGCAATCAGTCGCTCAAACCTACGAATCAGCCACAGACCTAAACGGGACTTATTTGAGCCTCTCACGCTCTATTTTTATTGCTGTGCATCATCCGCATGACCCTTTTTTGAAAATACTCAAATTTTCAGGCAGTGATTCCACTATTATTTCCTTCAGTTTGTTGAGTCAACATAGTGGAGAGCAGCTACAACCCGGCAGTACATCCAACAGCAAGCTGGAAAGGCTTCGTAATGGCCACACATGGGCGTGTAAGGTGTATTAAATTGGATTTTTTAAATTCAATTCAATTCATTTCATTTTTTTATATAACACCAAATCACAACAACAGTCGAATAAAGGAGCTTTTAAAAGCCTTCCATGAAGCTGGGACACCTTACTCTCATCCCTGATAGTAAGTAGCGCTAAACAATAGACTTGCTCCACCTCCACAACTATGTAAAGTACTCGGTGTCTATGAAAAAGTAGCATTTCCCTGCTGCAGTCTAAGATGGTAGAGTTTTTCCATAGACTGAAACTCATTGGTGAGGCAGCTGATTATATTACTTACTTACAGATCCCAAAACATTTGGCACACTTTGTGTTTGCCAAAAATATCATTTTTATAACCCCAAAAAATCAAAATCTATTTTTTTAAAATCCAAGGTATGATTGCTTGGTCCACAGCAGTGTTGAGGTGGGTACATGTAGTGCATGTCAGAGCAATAGGATCCTTTTTTAATAGCAGAAAATTGAATTGTAATAATGTGATGAATGTTATTCACATTACCTCTCAGTGTTGTAGCTGACCAGCGTACATTCAGACAAAATATATGTATAAATATATATAAATAAAAAATAACCGAGTTATTCTGCTGGCATACGAGTAGCTTATGGCAGCTTTTGGATTGGAAGCAGACGTCAAACCGTTGTTGCAGCAAAGAATTAAAGTCCATAAGTTTTTACTGCAATACTGACACTTTCGGGAAGGGATAAGAAAGATAAGAAAGGCTACAGCTCAGAAGCATAAAGTTAAGAACGAGAACTTTAGTTTTTATTACATTTTTAAATGTTTTCATGGTTTTTAATTGCAGTTGCTTTCTGTCTTAACTTCAATCTAAACTTCTTTTGTATCAGTCCATCTCTGCAGTGCCAAACCAATCACCTGGGAAGGACATCAGTGTATGAGGACAACATAATATTTGTCAACTTGGTCCTCTTTCTCTCTTGCTGTCAGCGAACACTGCGCCCTCTCAAAAGCTTTCAGAGGCCCTTCGTTGTCTTCTTCTATCCCGTTGCTTTTTTTGCTTTCCTTTTAAGAAAGTGGTTCACACCCCAAGAAATGACAAAAATCCTCATGTTCCTTTCTTGTCCTTGTCTGCTGCCCACTGTGGAACTGTCACAGCTGGGAAATTAAGAATTAAAGTTGGACTTAAATCAGAATCACCTGACAGGGCTCTAGAGTGCGACCAATTTGGTCGCAAATGCGACCAAATTTTTCAGTGGTGCGACTAAAAAAAAATATTTGGTTGCACCTGTGCGACCAACTGTTCGGGTAGCGAAAAAAAAAATAATAATATCTGCAACCTTCCCTGTGGTCAACAACAGACACACATTTTGCCCCTATCGTGGACTAAACCAATCAGAGATAGTCAGGGGCGGGACCTCTCTGATTGGCCGTGGTCCAGTTGAAAGTGCAGGTGGAAGTGGGAGGTGAGTAGCTTGAATAAAGCGATATCAATTCATTAAATCCTGAATCGACTTTTAAATATAACTGTGTTTTGCCAGAAACGCCAGATTCTCAGATTAAAGCTCACTAAACCATTTCAACAACAACCAAACAGTAAATGAGAGCAGGTACACGGATTCCACACAAAGACGTAAACACGGAGCGGAACCGACGCATCAGAATCAACTTTGTCTTTCTCGGCTTTCTCACCCGACGGCCCGCAGACGGACACGCTGTCGGAGCTTAGTGATTCTGATGCGTCCGGTCCGCGCTGTGTTTACGTCTTTTTGCGCTGATTCTGAGCTGCAGGTTTTGTCTCTCTCCAACCAAAATTCACCGAGCCAGCAGCAAAAGAAGCAGCAAACTGCGCTTCACATTTGATCAATGTCGTCATGAATTTTGCTGTTTTGCTTCCACGACTATTAAACTCACACTTCATGCACAGCTAGCTCTCTCTATCTCTCTCTGTACTTCAAGAACAGTTTCCCGTCTCCAATCCCTGTTTTCTGTATTATCTATTCGCTTATTACCCACCAGTCTACCGTTGTTTACAGCGCTGTCGGCTGCTGTCTTTTTCTTTTCTTTTTTTCACTTAAATGACCTCGGACAAGAAAGCCTATTTTTTCTGTTGTTCAATACTGAAGAAATTTAAACTTTATATGCAGAACATTGTAGAATATTTTTAAGGTTATCTGCTATAAAAAGCCAGACCAGGAAAATCTCCTTCATGTTTTTCTGTGTTTTATTCTCAGTTACTTTCACACAAAGGCATCTGCTGTGATGTTCACAATTCTGATGAAGTCAGTACTGATAAATGATCAGAATTATAATATTTCTGACTGTCTGAAGCTAAGTTGAATCGAATCGGGACTTTGAAAACCGGAATCGAATGGATTATAGAAATCATCACTGATTTCTATAATCAGCTCAGGCACGACAGAAGTGGATGTAGCTGTAATAGGAAAAGAACTATTGCTAACTTTTCTGTTAAGTTAAGGCCTGATCCTTCTGAAATTCATAGCCAGTGCTCTGACACGGTGTCATCAATCTTTGAATGCTGAAAAAGCACAGTGTATCCAGAAAAACACATTATATTATATAAATTATTATAAAATTTGTGTGCGCCTAACTTTTGTGCCGGTACGCCTAACTTTTTAAAGTTAGGCGTACCGGTACGCCCATGGCAAAAAGTTAGTCTAGAGCCCTGCCTGATATGAAGATGGACTTGAATTATGCCTTCACTGATAATGATCCACGCGGCAACATGCAGCAACGTCTCAGTTACTCAACATACTTTGTGTGTATTATTAGATTGCACAGGTCCTTGTAGTCATAGTTTTTAACACTGTGCCAATTATTTTTAATGCTGGCTATCATTACAGGTTTATTTTCTTAACAGGTGGACAAGCCTTCCCGTAGAGTTTTATTGCACATTTTTTATCAACAGCTTTCTAAAGGCGTGTAAAAAAACAAAAAAACAACAACAACAAAAAACTTTTTTTTCACAGAGAAAAATAAAATGTCCCTTCAGGATTATTCTAGAATGAACCATTTCTCCATATTGGAGGAGTTTACGTTGTGTTTTCACGTTGTCCCATTTCCCATCTGAAGAGGATACGCTTCTATTTTAATCAGTGTAACTGCCAACACAGACGACATCACTCATGCTAAACTCATTCGACAGAAATATGAAGCATATTTTTATACCTTCATGTAATGGCAGCGATTTTATATTGGGCCTTGAGAACTGTCAAAATGTGGGTGATTTACACTCAATAGTGTGTGTGGTTGTCTCCTGTGGACACTAATGGAAGACTGAAGCTGCTGCGGCTCTGTTAATGGACTGTTTTCATTGCGTAGAGTATCTATAGACCAGTGGCGAATGACGACACAAAAAAGAAATTGGGGAGGACGAGAGGAAAACCAACCGATGCCGTTGTGTTTTTTTTCCCCCCACAGTCAGCTTCTTATCTCACATTTAACAGAAAAATTAAAAAAAATTTCTCACCATCAGTCGGTGCTAGATGTAAGGACATGAATGATGTGTGGCTGGAAGCCTGTCATGCAGCATCCAGTGCTTTTTATACACAACACCCTCTGATTTTAAAAAAGGAACGACAAAGTTCATGAAAATTAAGAATCATTATAAATAAATAAACCTGGTGGAACAGCTTAACTAACCCGCTTAAATCCTACATCAACCAGAAATGCAGATGAAATGCTCTCAAATCTACAAGAATTTGATTTTCCACTTCCAAAAGTGTGCAAAACATTGATAAATAATTATAATTTCACAGTTCAGCAATTTGATAGGTTATCTTTTTGAAAATGAGTGCATTCTGTTTTAATTTAGATTTTCCATAGTGTTCTAATTTTTGTGTATATAAGGTGTGTAGGATATTTCATGTATGTGTGGCTGTCCTTTTTTATTTGTTTTAAGGGAGAAAAACACTTTATGACCTTGCAACATAAAACTGTAATGAAATAGAGTTTGTTTTAAAAACAAACAAACAACATTGAATGTATCATTTTGAAGAATAAATGCAGAAAACTGTAAAAAGTTTAGCACTCTTCAGGTTGCCGACTGAGGAGTGTTTATACATGGCTACGGTTATTATGAACAGCATGATAGTCCTTGTTTTCTTCTTGTTTTCTTGCAGTCCACGACAGTAAAACAAAATCCAAAGCAAAAGTTAGAGTGGTTATGTTGGTGTTACAACCATGCAGAACAAGAACATATAGTGGTAAGGTGACAGTGCAAATGTCATGTGATCAGTGGGGGCCTATGACTAAATGATGTGTGCAAGAATGTGACTCTTCAGATTTAGCCTGTCTGTGGCATCAAGTACTGATGTTCTAAGTTTATGAGAAAAGGCCTCTGGATTCAATCTCGCTTCTTGGACCTGAAGTGTGAGACGGGCAGTTCTAACCTTATAGGACTCTGCAGACACATACAGATAAAGCTGCAGCATAAATATGTCCTGTTTTAAAAGTAACCTTTAGAATACAGAGTGGCTTTTTACACGTCTCAACTGGTATTTCTGTTCCCTTTTCTCCACGCCCGAACTTTATTATGTGCCGTCTGAGACATCGGACTCCGCGGCGTTCATTTTACACAAGTTGACCGGGTCACATAAGATTTCCTCCACACTCGTGCCTCAACAGTTTAGCTATTTCAAAAGCAATGCATCTATCTGAAAAGCATTTTTCTTTTCACTCAAAGTTACATTTCTGTTCTGAAAACTGAGCTGACAGTTCAGTACACCTTAATCAACAGTAGGCCAACTCTTCCTACTTGCACAAATACATAAATGCCTGATTACATTGTAGTGACCATGAGTTTCATAGTTGTTTCTTGTTTTATTTTTGGGTTACAGGACTCATGAGTTAAGGCCTCTTATTTAACAGGCATTGCCAACAATTTGAATAAACCCCAAAAAGAGTTAAAGCAGGTCCTTATGTTTCACATAATCAATCAACAGTTGATTTTACATCCATACTGTACATATTCGTGTTCATTGCACAAAAATCTGGCATAAAAACACCTATTTTATATTAAATTTAAATTGTAACAGTAACAATATAAAAAACATTTTTGTAAGGATGAATTCACAGACTTAAAAAACATCCAGGAATGTGCTGTGTTGTCGTATTTTCCCTTTACTGGATTTTAGTACGTCTTCTTTCACAGTTTAGCAGGTGTAGCTGGTAACATGCTTCTCTTATGCAGTGTGCAGCTCATTCAAAGCCGGGATAATCCACCAAACGTTGAAGAATATGGTAAGCAATTTTCTTCTTTCTCGTCCCTTTTAAGCGGTTCATTCTTTAGTTCATTCTTGCACACAAAGACAAACTTTTCAGCAGAAGTCTGAAATTTACAGAATGCTGTGAAAAGACACTATCAGCCAACTTAAAATAAAACCTGAATGCAAAGAAAACAAACTATCATAGGGACAGAAGCAGGGTTACGCTGATACAAAACGTAGCACCCCAAGAATAAAAACAATGGCATAACTCTACAGTCTTGTGCATGTGCATGTGCATGCGTGTATGTAAAATATTTTGCAGCTTTGTAACTGTTTTCCACGCTGCTAAATCATTAGCACCATGAATGACATGACAGACACTGGGGCCTGCACGATTTTTGCATATGATTCTGCTTCAAGTGGAGCAGCTGAGCTACAGAGTTCATGGTGTGTGTCACTGTGTGTGCATGCATGTAGCAAGGAGTACATGTCAGCATCTGAGATGCTCCGTGGATCCCTCAGAGTGCCACAGCATTCACTGCTGCTCGCATAATTGACTGGAAAGATTTCATTTTCACTGTAACATAGAGCAAGACAAGCAACTCAAACACCTTGTGGAGTCAAATGTCACAGGGACAGGTCTGATTCACATTTCACCATGACTCAGATAAAATACACAAAGTACAAAAACTTCACCCTGTTCATAGGCTGCAATTGATTTTTTAAAAATTCGTAGACGTTCAATAAAGGTAAGAAAATTTAGGGTTTGCGAAAGTCACAAATACAACGGTGCGAGAGTGACATCGTGACCCACCGTGTAGAAGCAAGGAACAAAAAGAAGGTTGGCAGCAGGTATTATCAGGCCCCCTGGGGAGAAACCATTGTGAAGTGTCCTTGTAGGTACTGTCAGATGGTGAGACAGCGAGATTGTGTCTCAGAGATGTGAAAAAGCCTGTAAATACTCGCAGAGGTTTTTTTGTTTTCCACCTTTTGCCTTTCATTACATGACATACTGTAAACGGCAAATGCTGTATTAAAAGTATGAAACTGGTTCTTTTTGAAAACTCATAATGGTTTTCTGTTTCTTGCAAGATAAACGTATTGTTTGCACTGAGCTATACAATATTTTAACAGCATTTCTGTTCTGCTCGGCGTGTATTTGTGTGCAGCTTGTGTTGTAAAACATAGTTTAATCATGCCTGCAAAGCCTAATGCAGCATTTCAGACTAGCAGCCCTGTGCACAAAGGCCTGTCTTGGGATCTTGGACTCCCAGCTGTGTCTCACATGAGCAGTCCAGTAAAATTAGTTGAACTCAGTCTAGTGGGAGTGGAATGCTTTTTCTTTTTGTTACTTCTAAATAGATATTGTATTCAAATAGAAGAACAAGCATTGACTCTGTAATCCCTGTGCAACTCTAGCTGACGAGCAGAAAAAGTCAAGTGTTGTATTTGTCTGTGTGCCACGCTTATCTCCTCCAGTCCCCACAGGCCTGGCTTGTCAATGTCTGTAGCTTCAAGCTACACTTAGCTGTCTCTGATATTAAAGAGCACTATCTCGGCGGTGGCCATTTGGGGCGACAGGTTTCTTTTCATTCCAACAAAGACGCTCTTTGCCATAATATTGTGAGCGTTTTTTCCCGTGTCAAACTGAATGTGCTTTCACCAGAATATAACGTTTGTGGTGTTTATCTAAGAATATGGATTTCATTCAATCTGTCCTCTTTGTGGATGCTTTGAAAAGGCATCACTTATGGTGTCTACAATATGTAACTTTACTCTTAATATTTAAACACCTGAAATGACATGAAAAAATAATACGTTATTGCATTATATGTTCTTCAAGTAATCATACTGATTATACTGAGTGCTGGGCTGCAAAGATTTTAATGAAGGGTTCTGACGATTTTGATAAATTGCAGAGGTTGTTTCAGTATTTTCAAATCCTGCATTAAAATCAGCTGCCCTGCATGCACCAATTAAGTAGTAATTACAAAAACATCCACTTTTATCTCTACTTGCATGAGTCCAGTGGTCTGTAATGTACTTATTAAAGTGAATTATCTCTGATAATCATTCTAATCGGGGTTCAGCTCATGTTAGCAGACTTCCTGCTGGGTGCTAATGTCTAATTACACTGGAGCATGTCTTGATGGGAAGGGTGCCCCGCAGCCCTTCAGCTCCATGTTCTGCTCTGCCTCTCTATCCTCGTCTAATCACACGCTGGACTGTCAAGTACATATCACGGACAATCACCAATGATAAGTTGTTGATTGAAAGTAAGCAGAAAGAAAATGATCAAAACAACTGAGCGATGTACATTCTTGTGAGATCTTTTTTCCTTTCTTTGACCTTGAAACCCTGAAGAAGATTTATTCCTGCCTGTGTGCAAAGGGTATAGAAACAGCTTTAATTCTCTACTCTATATCCATCCCCATGTTTGAGAATTTACCTTCACTGTCAGAAAAAAAAAAAAAAGAAAATGTGCAAAAACCAGGTAATATTCCAGGTATACTGTAAAATATTAGAGCTTTACTGATTTGATCCTAGTTTTACATTTACACAAGTGTTTTCTGGTGAGGTTTTTATGTTAAAGAAAGGGTATTTAAATGTTTAAAAGCAATGAAATTACCTAATAATGTCATGATCAGGCTGTGTGGCAGGCAGGAAATAGGACCCAAACGCAAACTCACGGAAAACAGGACTGAACTCAAATACAGCTTTATTGCTGACAAAAGATAACAGCGATACAAAATAACATGAAACTAAACTGGGAAGTACTAAGGAACTGACTTACGAGGAAACACACGGAGGGACACACAGTCATGAGGGAGAACGCGACACCGAACTGAGGGAGACGCAGACATAAATACACAGAGGGTTAACGAGGGAAGTGGGAACACACGGGGAACACAGGTGACACTGATAATCGTAACAAGACACGGCAGGAGTAAATGCAACACTGACGGGAGACTGTCAAAGTAAAACAGGAAGTACACAGAGGTTCAGACAGGAGGAGAGAGAGCACGGGGAGAACACAGACATAACGGGCTGGGGAAAACATGGAATAAAACACAAGGAGAGACGAGGGCTCAAATACACAGAGGGGCACACAGGGGGTAAGAGTCACAAGGGGAAAACACATAAGGAACAACGTAACAGGGCAACCCAGGAAGCATGGCCTAAATAAGGAACAAAATACAAAAATACATGAAAACTAAGAATACTGGGCCACCATGGCCCAGGACCATGACAAATAATGTGTTCTAAGGCAAATAATCAGGCTTAAAATGTATATTTTACATGTGTAATTTCTTATTCAGTTACCGGTGCTTCATGTTATTTTAAATTAGACAAGTTAATTCAGTTAAGTCTGTTTTTTGCAAGTTCCTTTATTTAAAAATTATAGAAATTCATTTGAATATTATTAAGTAAAACTCTGTTAAATTATCCTTAATGCTTTTTTACTCTGCTCACTACAGGCAGTCGAGCTATGCAGCGCACATTGAAGTAACATATTTTTTGATGTCTTTCAGCAGCTCTGACAGAAATAAAAATGATCACCGGGAAAGAAAAAAATATTTATGTTCCTGAAAGTAATTAGCGTTGTAGAAAATGTATTTACTGTTACATATTAAGCCATCCATCATTACCTAGACAGGTGTATACACAAGTCTGCACATTAAAAGATATTAAAAGTCTTTACATATAAAAACCTCTTTGTCCAGGATGAAAATTTGTATTTCACCTACTGTTGTCTTTCATGAAAATAAATTAAGTGGAAATCCGCTTCCAAGGTTGGTCATTACTGGGCCTAGGTAGAGTGATTTCATGGCAGCAGATTGGAAAATGGCCCTTTGTAGCAACTCCATTTACATAGAGAAATGCTGATGGTTCACAATAGCAAATGTGCCATAGTCGACAGCGAGCTGCTCTGCCCGTTGTCTTTCACTGACACTTGATAGTAGTGCATGTACAATTATGCATAATGCACTAATGGCGGTTTCTCATAACTGTCAGAGAAGCTGTGGGTAAAGTGTTTCCTTTGCAGACAACTTGATGCTAGGTCTACCGCCGGCACGTTTTGATTCTGCTGACGCCAGTACCCTTGACAACAAAATAGCATTGTATCAGCTGAACGCCTGGCTCGGCCATCCTTGCAAAGTTATTGTAAAAACTTTGAAATTGCTTATTGAGAATGCAGTGTCACAACTTTTCTGTGATTGTTTGACTGTAAAAGAAAATCTCAGTAGTGAGAAAATGAACGCCACTCCGGTATCTTGATGTTAATCAGCGGCATTATCAAATCAAAGTTAAAAATCCTTGTTTCATCAGACTTGAAAGGTGGCGCTTCTGCAACCGGGGGGAGCGAGGCAGACATCAGCACAACGTTAAAGTATTTATGGAGATATATATTTCATGCTGACTGGTCCGTAAGGATTACAGCGGGACACATTAATGGGGAGAAGCAACCATTACAACAACAAGCTGATGAAAAATTGATTATGTTTTCTTGCTTAACTCTGTTAACTATGTCAGGAGGTAATTAGTGACAACAGTTATGGTTTAAATTGTACTGAATTGTTCAAAAATGTTGTCAGCAATTACAACACGAGCTGTCCTGTAGGCATAATGCAGTCAATCTGTTTACTCTACAATATAATTAGTACTTTGGAAATTCTATAACTCAAAATCTTTATTACTTAAATCAGTTTTGAGGGTTTTCTTAATATCAGTTACAATTTCAGAATGTAAATCTATTAAAAATCCTTACAGTATTTCTGAATACAAACTACTTTAAACCCACTGGGAGTGGATGTCTTACAGTGTTACTTGCAGCTTGGAAAATTTAGTTGAAAATCTATAACAACTGAGGCGTCTTTGCATTGTATATATATTGTTTTTCATGTCCATGGGGAAAAGTAGCAGTTTGCATATCTGCGATTTAGATACTTGATTCTTTGTTTCTTATTTTATTTACATAATCTGTGTCATTATTACAAAATAAACTTTTCTACTGCTTTTATCATAGTGTTGGCTACAAAGTAGCAAAACTCTGACGTTTAGTTAGTTCTGCTCTGCCAAATCCCAAACAAGTACAAATGTAGTGGCATTGAGCAGTTTGGGTTTCACTTAATTCAAAGTTACATGTCGAGCTCGAGTTTCTAGCAGGGAAACAATGTTTTGCTTGAGCGTAAAGGAATTCATGTGGGATTCCGAGTGTTTTAATCATTGACACAGGAATTTACTTGCCAGAGTGTCGTGAAGTCAGCTGTCGCGCTCTGAGTGGCATTGTCACAAAATCACTGAATTAGAAAGGCTAGTTCAACACACTGTGTTCCTTACAAGTAAATCCTATTTATTTATTCTGGGCCTCCCTTTGAGTCCATCTCCAAAATCACACAGAAAAACTCTGGGGGTGTGATGTTTCTCAATAGTTTCCACTCCACTGTTCGCAGTTCAAATGAATTTCTCTGAAGATTTATTCTTCACAGCTAATCACTTGTTACTTGGATCGAATGAGTACAGTAAGTCACACTTGCTTGCACTTTACAGAAAAAGAAAATAGCCATCACTGAGTCACTGCTTGGCGTGAGGTGATTCTGTCCAAAGTGATTGGATTTCAGAGAATCTCTCCCTGAAATGTATAAGCACCTCATTGCTTTTTAATTCAAGATTAATGTTTCTTTTTCTCTCCGAGTCCAAAGAACAAGTTTTAGCTTGTGCTCCCTTTGTCTGCTCTCCGTCTCCCGCTTTCTACCTAATATGTTTTGCTCGTTCAGTACCATCGGTTACACGTCTGCCAAACATCACACGTCGTCAACTTGCTCCCAATGACATCCCACTGTTCTGACCATTGATTGGCAGGTCAAGCAGCGAGCGCAAGCAGGAAATCAATAGCAGAGGACCTCTAGACAGTACAGGGGGAGTCTTCAAGGAACTGGCCCACTGGACACTGCCAATCACCAACCACAAAATGTAAGGCCAGCCAGCCATGAACAAAACCTATCTCCAGACAGAAAGACCAGCTTGGAGAGAAGATGGATTTATGTTTAGGGCGAAGTTTCTCCCAGAGTCCGTGGGGAGGAAAGAAGGACAAGCAAAGTTTTCTGGAAATATATTTGCATTACTTATGCTCATTCATATGCTAAAACTCAACTGGGATCTAGGACCTTTGGGATTTGGCATTACCAAATGTAGGCTCTTTATCTTAACATGCAGTTGCACCAGGTCTGACAGTCTAAGCATGACAGAGCAAGCTTATTAGCATCTAGTCAGCCATTTCCAACCACCGGAAGCATCGGAGATACAAGTTTATATACTGCTATATTCACCCTCTAGATCCTTAAAATATGGCCTGAGGGACCCTTGAGGCATAGAGGAGTTGTGCTTTGTCCTCCTTGGTGATGCTTTTCTTGCTTTTCTCAGACACGCTTTTAGGTGCGGTTGGCGCATCACCCAAACAAACTCTCATCTGACAGTGGTGACAATAATTCAGGAGCAGATTCAAAAGTAAAACCTGGTAAATTTAGCATTTATTTTCAGTTCATTAGAAGCCCCGCACCCCAAATTGGTATTTCAAGAAAACATTTGCTTCTCTGGGGCGCATTTCTTCTAAACCGTTAAAGCCGAGATCTAACTGAGCCTCTTCTTCTTCTTGTCCTTCAGTTGCTGAGTGTTGGTTGTGTTCCACTACCCTAGCAGTTTTACCCTCGTTCACCTGCCTTACAATCAGTGACCTTTGAACTTGGTCATTTATCTCGCTCCTCAAAATATATTGAGATGATTCACTGCGTGCAGCCCTCAAGGGTGTGAACTTGATGAATCGATAGAATAAACAGCATCATATGTACAGTTTCAGCAATATTTAGGCTGCAGGTAAAGTAGATATTTGAAAAAAAAAAATGCCATTTATTTCCAGCTTCTGTGACGCATGGGACAATTAAATATTATTTCTCTGGATGTAAGGTGTAATTATGTGCTCATACAAAATACTGGATCTGGCAGTCCTGTGATGTTTGTTTGGGGTTTTTTCTTTCTTTTTTTAAGGAGAGGTTTACTCCTTCAGAATAAGAATAGAAGTGACCTTGCTTCTGGGCCCTGGCAGTCGGTGAAACATTTGAACACATTTCAACTACTGTCACCTTGGGTCCCCGCCATGCTCCTGCTTTTCACAGTGCAGCCGACACAAAAACAGAAAGAAGGGGCGGGGGATTGCATTTCCATGGTAACCACTGGAATTAAAAATGCATCAAAACTTCACAGTGCGAAAGGAGAGTGGCAGCAGAAAGGAGCAATGACAGCATGTTCTCTACAGATGCCTGACAGAAATGTACCACATTAGTGCAATGTACTAAACAATTGCTCCTCACATGCACGGGCTGATGTACTAACAATCACATACACGTATCACCCTCACCTCACCTCAACAATGGAACTGCACTCAGCATAAATTCTGCTGTTGCTGACAATGGCTTCTCACCGGTCTCTGCCCATCTTTTTACGATCTCGTGTATCTACAGTACTTTCCTAATGCTCCCTGGATAGATGTGTTCTGAGCTCTTGCCTTCACCCAACATTTCAAATATGGATGTTTGTGAAATGGACTGGAATGAAATGGAAAAAGAGCCTCTGTCTTGTTTCCAACACTCACCATTTCCTTCTCTTACTTCTGTTTCATTTGCCTCCTCTCGCACTCTCCTCGGAGATTAATGATGAAACGACCAGCGTTTGAAATGATGTCTTCCTTCGCGCTCATGACTGTTCAAGACAGGGCGATAATAACGACTGCTGAAATGGGTAAACCATAACAAGGACTGAGACAAAGAGGTCTGACTTTGTGGGCGAAGCTATTTATGGTGCAAGGCTGGATTTCTTGCAGTGGAAATGTTCGGTTTGGGATTGACATTATTACACCAGCAGAGAGTGCAGGTCATTCAGGAAAGACTTATTTATTCACACCTAAAGTTTCAAATTGATGTGTATTTTTTTAATATGTTTAATGTGTTTCGAGCTTGTCATGTATAGTGGATTAACAGCAAACAACGGGAGTTTAAATAAATGAATAAATATTAATGTTAGTGTTTGAAATGTACTTTTAAAAGAATATCTAATGGTCATTTAGAAATAAGAAGAAAAGTGCTTCATCCCACCGAATCATTTTATTTACCTAATTTAGTTCAAAAAAACATGTTATTGTGAAGTTTTATCCTCACTTATAACTAATGATCGTTTGAAGCAAATAAAGCATTTGCCATGAAATCTTTCGGCAGGAGCTCGAGTATCTGTGACACGGCTTGAAATACGCTGCATACACACTATTTCCATGTTTCTTATATAAAATATAATTGAATGTCTTTGTCTCCTCGCAGTTAATCATAGTAGGTAAATAATTAAAAAAGCAAGACATACTTGAGCAATTATTCACTGAACATTAATCAGAACAATCTTTGCACCGTCCTTGTTGTTTTGCAGATTTCACAAAGTAGTAAAAAATTACACAGCTCTCATTTGCTTCATTTACCATTAAGCAGGGTTTTTAATTTTAAGGGAAAACGGCAGCTGTGTAATCAAAACCATCTAAAGCACACAAGTGCCATGGTGTGACTTTACAATGTATCTTCTTTTCTTCAAAGACTAGAAAGACACATTATGAATAAGAGTTTTCTCGTTGCAGACAAAGGATGCATTTAAAATGCATCGACTTTTGCAGGTTTAAGAACCACTTCAAACTAATCTGGCATCAGGTTGTTGATATTGTGATGAGTTTTGTCAACACAAAACAAAAGCAATAAATCAGACTGTTTAAAAAGTCTCCATTAAAGACTGAAAATATGCTAGTGTGGCACAAATGAAATAGTACGGTCAGCTATTCCATGGAAAATCAATTAGTGGGTAGCACCTATCTCAAAAGCAGCAGTTTTTGGCTTTTTGTACAAAACATTTTGAATGAATTCATGCAGCATTTTACCTTCATGTTATAAATATTTCCCAAGTCTGTGGCCCTGAAAATACAAAGAGCTGGGTCAAAATGTTGCATTTATTTTAATTAGCTTTGTTTTCTCACTATTTTTGAGCTCCCATAATTTCATAAGTACAGGAGATATCCAAATTTAAGTTCTGTTAAACGCTCTAATCAAATTAACTTTCACCCACTCCAGACTGAACCACTTATTTTGGTTCAGCAGGATTTTTCTATAACCAACTTTCACAAACAATATCATTAAATATGTGACAGTTTCAAAAGAACATGCATTTTATTGTATGTTACCTGCAATAATGCATTTAAGTACTGGTACGTGGGATGGTTCGTGCTTTTTTAGTAAAGGATAAAATTTTAATACGTGCATTCTGGGTGTCTTTATGAGATTCACATCAACACGTGCATACATATTGATAGAAGGGTTACCTTGTAGCCATGATTCACTGTTTTTGAGAGAGTTGATAGAAAGAAGCATGCAAAAATAAAAGGTAAAATCTGACTTGATTAAATATACTAAAGCTGATTCAGAGGGTACCAGTACTACACTGCAACCACTAGACAAACACCTCACAAATGAAGTCACACAGACAAGCCACAGACATCTCACAAACCGGCGCTGACACCGTGATATTTTGGTGCTCTAGCCAAGATATTTCCCTCTTCTTTGCTTTCACTTTGGCTTTGGAGCCACATTTTGCCGGTCAAGCAGAAGAAAACACTTAACGGCTTCTTATTTTTTGCTCCTGGCACTTAAAAAGGAAGTGGAGAGACAGACGAGTTTATTTTACTGAATAGAAATACATAAAGTTCATAAAGTACTGCTACCTTCACCATTTCCCGTGTCTGTTTATTTCGACTTTGTGCCTTGAGGACACTGCTTGGAAATATGAAGTCACTTAGTTTAAAGTAAGAGCTTGGGGACAAACATTTTCAAGAGGCAGACAGTGGAGTGAAAAATTAGCATTTTACTCTTGTGGCCTTCATCACTGAGATTTGGTCACCTTGTCTCGACTTTTAGTGAGTTTTAAAGTTTAAAGACAAAAAACAGTGAAAGAAATATAATTGTTACTGTATATTTTCTTCAGCATTCATTTAGTTCATGAAATAAAAAAGTATTTTTTTTCTTTAATATTTAAAGAAAATTCATAAAACATTTAATATTATAAATTGGGGGAAAAAGGCCCTGCGTATTTGGAAGACCAGCAACTGAAACTGATGCTATTAGCTTAAAAAAGTGACTAAAATTACTTGAAAATCCAGTTAATTGCGCTTTTTGTTTTTAATTTATTTATTGCTCATTTATTTATTTCGCCACAGATTGAACTGACTAATCAATCTGTGATGACTCTATACTGGACAACATTGTTAACCAGTGTTATTAAAAATGCTTAAATATTGCGTAAAGACATTATGTCATTATTGCTGTGTTAAGTTGTATCACAACAATGGTAGTGTTAGTGCATTGTTAAAGAGCAACTTGATTCAAAGTGTGCAAATAGTTTCTGCAACTTAATTGGCCATGTTTATTAATAAGTCAAAAAAGCATTGATTTTGACAGGAGGGTGAGCTTCTTGCTGTGCGATAGCTAGACCTCATGCTGTTTCCTGCAAGCAGGACTCTTGCTGTGTAGCAGTGATTGCAACATATCCTTGTGATTACTGTCAGTGAATGTTATTAGGTGTTTTCTGATTGGGCTTGCCTAGGCTGCAGGGTTCACTTTACAAGCTTCATGGGAATATGCAAAGTGCTTTAGCAAGTAAACTCCATCTTAAATACAATGCTGCTGCAACAACTGCTTTGCTTTTGTGGGCATAATTTGACACAGATGCTAGCTCTGTCACAAAGGCAGTGGAAAGAACATTAGCGATGGAAAAGCCGGCATGTCCCTTCACCGTAAGACAAAGTTGTTTGAGGTTTGTGGTGTAATCACCAAGGGATGCCACTTGATTTTTTTCTATACATTTGCTCTGTTTTTCTCAGTCCTTAAATTGCCTTTCCGATACAAGTATGGAATCACTGGCATATGTTGGTGCACGCTCCTTTAAAATATGCCTTTCTTTAGAATTATTTATTTGTTTTGGACGATGGCGCCTTGATGGCCCTGCCGCAAAAAAGGCGCATTTAGTCTTCCTTTGCTCCTCTGCAGATTTACCAACACCAACAACTTATTTCATCATACTAAATTTTGAGCGTAAGGTAGGTCAAGAAGTGGGATTTATGGTATCGTTCCAGGTGATGCGGTTCCACCTCCACAGGCAGTTCTCAAAGGACTGAATTCACAGCAAGGTATACACGAACCGTCAGCTTCCCCCCATCCCCTTGTTCTACCTATGCGTCTTTTAAAAATGTGTTTCCCATCATTTAATAACTTCTATCCTCTCCCAGTGATCTGAGAATTAGCATTCAAGCATGAAGATGGAAAGCATTTTGCATGATTTCTACCTATATAATAGTATTACATGGGCAATTGTGGCTCTGACAAAATCAAATACATGTCCTTACCATCTTCCCGACTATCCAGTTTCTTTTTTACTTCCTATGCATAATGCTTGTCAGTCAGTCTGAGAGCAATTTAGCCCATTAGCTTGATGTTTAGAAGCCAAACTAAACCATATGCATCGACTCTTCAGCCTTCATATGAAACTGAAGGAGAATTTGTTTGTTAATAATGCGGGTAGTATTCCTCAGTGTTGGAAACGGAGCATCCCCAACTTTAACGCAAACAACAACAGGATGCATGGAGGGATTTTGCAAATGCTCATTGAGCAGGAGGAAACGTTTATGGAGATCCCTGCCAGGTCAATTTGCCAAGTTACGTTCAACAGTCTGAGCTCTGCAATTAGTCAGGTATTCATTCTACTATGGGTTTGAGTTACCACTAACTATGGCAGGAGGTATGTACAGTTAAAAGGCCTGACTTAAAAATCCATTCCTAACAAGGTTGGGCTGTGTTCCTTTATGAAAAATACGAGCACTTTACAATGTAACTTCTCTGAGATCAGTGCAGTTGGAAACTGGTTTTGTGCAAATAAGCTTGAATTGAAATGAAGAAACTCCAGGAAACAGGGTTCGAGGGTAATTAAGACCAGAAAGCTTTATATAGTAAAAACAAAATGCACAATCAGTTAATTTATAGTATCTCGCTTAACCATTTAATTAATGACATGTAAAACTGTGGCAGCGCTCTTGTGTCACAGCGACTGTGGACGGTCCTGGGTTTGATCTGCAGGCCGGCTGGGGTGTTCCCTCCCTGTGCCCGAGTGGGTTTTCTCTGGGTGCTCTGGCTTCCTCCCACAGTCAATAGGCCGTGATACACTGGTGACTTCTCCATAATGCATTCATCAGCTGGGATCAGCCCGCACCCTCTGCAACCCTGAATTTAAAAAGTGCTTAACAAAAGTGTGATTGTAAAGTGAGGTAAAATTGTCATTACAGCTTATTAATAGGATGGGCAAGCATCCAGTTCTAAGTATGGTCCCACTGATTGTTGTTTGTCATTTATTGTGTGCTGTTACAGCTTTCTCAAGAATTACATTACATTATATTTTTTCATATTTTATCTAATCTGTGAAAATCCTCAAAATATTTTTTGTCAATCATTGCCTAAACCACAGTCGGTAAACATTTTAATGACTTCATGGTAGATTAACGACTGATCCCAATTATTGCACTTTTGATTTGAGACCTCCCTTACTCAGGGGTTATTAAACTCAAGTGTTTTCTACCATTTTATCCACTTAATAGAGGCACTGAGCTAGTGTACAGTATATGGATTTGATGATCATCTCTATTAAATGTGGGCTGTGATAAACTACGAATAAAGACGTTTTCGTCTTGTCGTGAGTGGCCTCATGATCGGTTATTTGGGGAATAAAATGGATTTGCATGTTTTTGTTTGAGAGTCGTCTGTCTCAAATTGTCCACAGAATCCAACACTGAGCATGCAAAGCATCTTTCCTGCGTCTCTGAATATGATCTCTGTGCTCCGTTCTTTATGTGAAGATTGTTTCTGTGCTACAGCCACAGTTGGAGCTTTCAGGTATGGAGTCATCAATCACCGGCCCTCTTCTGACGTTAACTTTTTTGTCAATGCCACTGTCTCCAGTTTGTCTGCAGACTGAAAGATTTGAGAGGCACTTTTTATTTGCACGCTTTTAACTCCGCCCAGCCGGGGTAATGGAGCTGGTTGTGTGCAAGCAATTAATGCAACCACAATGCCAAAAGTGGTGATTTGTCATACACCGGTGATACATAATCATTATATGGAATGTAACGCTGCTAAATTGCCCAGCCTTGGTTGATGTTGTGATTCTGTCTGTCCTCGGGTTTCTATGGTCTTATTTCCACACACACAAAAAAACAAATACACAAGCTGAACCATCGTTTCCTGTAATATGTTCAGTTTTTTTTTCCTCTTTGTTCTTCATCTCTGCTTGTGTTTGTGTAAAGCAATATGCTGTTTAAAAAAATACCTTCGGCAAATATACTTAACCTTTTTGTCTCTTTCTCGCACAGTTTTCCCTTTCAGACAACAATGTATATATAATTTAATTTGAGCTAGTGCGTGTTGTTTTGGAGTTTCAGACTGTCATCTGTTTTGACTTTATAAGCAACTGTGCTGCTAATTTATTGTTCCTCTAATTTTAACTCCCTGGACACTCTACCTCCTGTCTACTCTTGCCCTTATTATGAAGGCATTTCAATAGCAATGAAGCCCCTAGGCTGACAGCCATGAGATTAGTATGGATGTATTACCCCCTTGGGTGCCATACCCTGTAATAAGTTCCCCATTAATCGTGTCCGTTGGGGAAAATTTGTTTAGGCCTTAATTACATATCATTAAAATTGCTCTTGATTCTTTGAGATTTAAGCTTAGAATTAGACTGCACATTTTCTGCTTTCTTTGCCTTTGGCCATTCTGCAAATTTATGTTACTTTGCTTCCTGCACCAGTGTGATTTCTCGTGGACTAAATGATTGCATTTTCCTGTTTGTTTGAACACACTTGTTCTCATTGGCGTTTTAATTCAGAAATTAATTTTATTTTAATATTTTGGTCTCTTTGATCTCATTTTGAGATGGTTTGCTTGTTTATCGTGCGTAGGAGGAAACTCTATAAGCTATTGTGAGCGCAGGGCTCTCATTCTCCACATAATTCAGAGTTTTATCAAGTTCAGGTAGTTCATATAGATACTAAACATATCTTTGATGCTTTAAAGGTTTACATTTCATTCTTCTATTTGCTGTGTGCTTTAAATCACACTACTGGAGCTTGAAGCTGAACCATGGTTATCATTAAATCCCCATTCTGTACCTATTCATCTGCTGCCCAGTTCAGATCTGACTCTAGCTGAAAGGTGCAGGACCGTGAGGGCTTTATGTTGCTACTAATCCATATCAAATGGTACGTGTTATACAGAGTGCAAATGCCTCCACCTTTAAAGCAGTGTCTATTGGTGCATTGCAACATTTTGAACAAAAATTCAGGGCCACCTACACATTACACCTAAAGAAAGCCATGCTATGAAGCATTCTGATGTTTTTCATTCAGCAGAGTGATTCCGGCTTTTACACCATACGCGTCTGGGCACTGGGCAAACCTGCTCGGGACCTTTGTGTGGACTCCGCAGCTCAGTAATACCACTTACAGTTGATGGTGGAATATGCAGGTGGGAAGAAAGCTTGCAAACTGAGTTGTTGTGATGGTGGCATCCTAATATAGTTCAGTTTGATTCAGTGAGCTCGTTAGAATGACACATTCTGTCACAAATGACTGCATGGCTTGGTGCTTGATTTTATACATCTGTGGCACCAAAATCACCTGACTATAGTGTACAGTATGCAGTTCATGTAGTGCATGTTCACGTGCACGAGACCAAGCAGTGGCCTAAACTGTAAAATATTATCACCATAGAAAACAACTTTATGTCTTCATGCACACAACTTATAAGAGTAAGATTAATCACTAATCGTTTCTGTCACGGACCCGGCTCTGGGGACTCGGGGTCCGTGGGCAGTGGGGACTATGACTGTTGTTGTTGTTGTTATTATTATTATTATTATTATTATTATTTGGTGTGTTGTCTGCACTGCCCCTTGGCACATCTGTATGTAGGCAGAGATGTGTGTGTGTGTGTATGTACTGCCTTTCTGCTGTGGCCAAGTTACAGGCACCTTCAGCCCTGGGGGCGTGGCCTAACTTGAGGGCTGGCCACACCCGAAGTCCTGGCCGCACACCTGCTCCTCATCTGGGCTCGTCGGGGGAGCTATTTAGATGAGCAATGGAGCTTCCACCGACGCGGGTTTATTGCGTTTGACTACACGAGGAGTGTGGGACGAGAAGGAGCAGTGAGCACGGGGAGTGCAGGGACACTGGGGCAGAGAGCACTACACGGGGACTTTTGAGAAGAAGACACTGGGAGTCTGGGAAACTGGGGATTAATTGTTGTTTACTTCACCACCTCGTAAATAAACACTGTTGCACTGAAGAGTCCGGCGTTTGGGTCCTATTTCCCCATCTCCCCACGGTCTGCCAGCCAGACCGTGACAGTTTCAGTATTTTCAGTAATTTAGGTAAAGTTAATTAATACATTAGCTTGAATAATCTTAATAAATGTGCTGTATTATCTCAACATCATCTTATGTAAATGTCACAATAACCTTTAATAGGATTAAAGTTATTACTTGAGAGCATTACAGTAGATTGGCATTAGTATATAAAAAAAGGCCATGCTAAGGAAGTTAGCTGCATCTTTCTATTGTTTTACCTACATCACATATCACAGCCTGGTCATTTAATACATATCTGATCCCTACCTGTTTGTTTGGACTCCAGGGAGATTATAGCTAATGAGGTAGCTACTGTAGTAACTCAGTGTATGAGACCTTACACTGTGGCCTATGCTGTTCGTTAAATATAGGCAATAATAACGCCTTCAGTAGCTACAGTGCATAATGCCTGCACTTTCTGTTAGTATTTAGCATGACAGGGGAACTCAGACGGGATGACTGTACACATAACGAGCAGTCTGTTGAGCTGTCAGCAGTAACCTTTTCACAGCTTCATTCAGACACAGCCCACCTGTAGAGCTGTACTGCACGTGTTGTCTTGCCATTAATTTTTGGTTTATTTAAGATTCTGAGTCATAAAGGGCTTTTATTTAGCTGTTTTGAAATCTAAAATACATTTTAGGTTTCAAAGCATTTCATGCTGAGAGCTGTGATGCACAAGTCCAAGCAAATAAAGAAGAAAATGTGGAGTTTTTGTGATCAGTTCAGGACAGATGGTTATTTATATTGACCTAGTATGTGTTGTGCTTCCTTAGTTTGAAATACGGGAATGGCAACAGTTCATTGGAGCAACCTGACTCGATATCCTGATGATTTATCAGACCACTGGGACCATTTGGGCTTCTAAAACATGAGGTGAAGCCAAGACCATTAAGCTATGTAATCAGCCATGGTGAGCTTGATCCCACACTCTCTACGTCAATGCATTTACGGTCCAAAGACCAAAGCACATACTTGTTGGTTGTTTCTACTACTCTTCAGCATTTCTTCTGTTTGCCCAAGCAACGATTTCCTCTTTTCAAAAGCTTGGCACATGTCCCTTTTTCTCCCCCCGTAATTGAGCAAGTGTGGGAACTACAAAATTCCCCAGAAAGACTTCTTTAATGCATTTCCTCACGTTGGGTTTAATAGTGTTGTTTCAGTGTAATAACTCAGCACAAGAGATTTTGTATATCGAAGCAGCATTATGTTCACCACATGTGACTGTTCCACATGCTCCTGCTTGAACAATATTGCTTTCTCTAATAACAGCTAAATGCACCTTCCAGATTACCTCTGCAAGCTTCCATCAGGGATAAACATGTGAAAATTGGTTCAGTGGTTCAGACTTAGTTAATATTCACACGGACTGGGTCGGCCCTGTGAGAGATTGTTCCACAAACTATTTTGCAAGAAGGTTTGTATTGACTGATTGTCCCTAATGATACCTCTTAGGCAGGCTGTTGTATTTGTAAGCAGCTAAAGGGTAGACATCTAACTGTAGATATGAGGTTTTTTTAAGGTTCATTACAGTAACATAATGGCTTAACTTTTGCAGAAAGACGTCAGGGCAATGGTAATTTGTCAAATAAGTTTTCATCTTGCCATACAAGATTAATTTCCATATAGCATGGTATTTCCCCCAAGACTTACTTTTCAGTAAGCAAGCTCTAGGTCATAAAGGTATTCAGCTATACCAAGAACCAAAAAAAGGGAAAAATGCACATATTATAGCTGTATAGGCACTCAGGCAGCCTTCATGTTTATGTCTGTAGAACTGCTTTTATGCTCCTTAAAAGAAACAAAAAGTAGGTCTTCATTACAGTCCCACTATATGCATTTGGTCCTTCTCTCACTGTGTAATTCTCAGCGTGATGCTGAGCTTAAACCTGGCTGTAAAACTTGCACCTTTATAGACAAAAACTGGATAAATATGTATGTTAAGCATACAACAATTACACAGTGACATATGAATAAAGCAGGGAAGAACAGAGTTTAATGCCGCTTTAATGCAGTCATGATGAAATTCTTTTTTCTTCAGTGGGGGCATTTTCCTTTTTCCCCTTGTGTTGCACACATGATTCCCTGGGCTGGGGTGTAACACTTCAGCTCGGATGTAAATATCTGCATTAAAGCTCAATTCAGTCTGATTAGCAGTGGAATTGTACTTAGCTGATTTTCCACTGCAGCCCAGGCACGAGGTGATGCAGACATTTGGACGAATGTCCTCCTAATGTGCAGTGTCACCTTCGTGTTTCTGTGTACGATCCGCAAGACTGATGAAGTGACAAATGATTTTGCACCAGCTTCAGCCGAAACAAAACAACATCATTTATTTGACGATACATCTGTGAAACTGAAACCTAGACAACAGCGACATGTACTGTTTGTCGCTGCCATATATAAAGAATAAAATACAGGATTTTCTGTTGTTGATGGTTAAGTTAAAGACAGCATTTTTCTTTTTTTTTCTTTTTTTTTTTACAAAAATGGTGTTCCAAGTGTAACAAATCAGCGAAGCGCCTCGCCCAGCAGATTTTGCCAGTTCACAAGTACCTACCGTGGAGTAGGCTCCTTTTCTCCTCCAAAAACAGCCCTGAAATATGTCCCATAGTGGCAGCTCTTGAAGTTGCAAGAATGCTTTTTTTATGAGATCTAAAACGTCTCTTTAGCTCCTGTGCTGAAAAACAGCATTTTAAAACAACGCAGTTACAACCAGGATTTCAGTATTCAGAGATTTGACACATTTGTTTTCTTCTAAGACGTCAGACGTCATCGTTTCTGTTAGGATACCGTTGCTGTTTTCAGTATAATTTACTGTTTTGGGTGGATTTTATTATAATGCCATAGATGTGTACAGCCATTCAGTATGGTAGCGTGAAAGTGTTTGTGCCTCATGCATGCACGATCCAAACAGAATGTGAATCCTGCCCGTGAAAACATTTCTCCATAGTGCTTCGAGTGATTAAGACTGCAGTGTGACTTTAATAGTGCTGCAGCAGACACAACAACATACAAAACTCACAAATAATGCAGAGTGCTGTATGCCGTGTACATAACTGTACATTACAAGCGCTGTAGATATGTGAGATTTTAGAAAAGAGGATAGTGTACTTTATTTCAGCACTAAATTTAAATGCAACCATCCAATTGAACCAGTGTCTGTTCAAATCACTCATCTAGATAAGACTAGAAGGCGCCATATTGTGCCCATTCATAGTCCAGCAAGTGTGATATCATTCATTTTAATCAGTGATAAAACAGAAAGGAACCCAGACTATACAGACGACCGATAGTGGCTGTGGGAAAAAGCACACTGCAATCTCCAGTGGAGCCTTCACACTGGTAAACTAGAAAATTGAGCTTTCTATCGATGAAAGGTTGCAGTCTTTTCCTGACTGAGCGGTTTCTGTGCCAGTATCCAGCACGAAAGCATTTGAAAACTAAACAGTGGGTCACAATGAAACTTAAGTTCACATGTGTGTGATTCATCATGAAATCTGAACACGGAATAAGGAGCAAGAAGACCTCCACAGTTCTGCTGTTCTGTGTGCCCGGAGAGCCGACCCACCGTCCTGCCTGGTTTAGCTGTGTATGCTGCATCCATACTATAATTTATCTAGAGTGTCTGTGTTGAGGTTACATGTCGTCTTGATCTTGATTGCTTCGGTCTTTGTTAGAGAGAGCTTTACTGCAAGAAACCTAAAAATGACGATTCCAAACACCATCATAAAACTGGTGTGCTCGTTTGATGGTGACGATAGCTGGATGGAGGAGTCGGGGCTGAATCGGGCTCACACTTTTCCACGTAGGTATTATTTGTTTGGACAGGACTATAAAGGGAATACGCTTGGCTAACCAGAAGTTCAAGTGTAAACACTTGATTTTACAGACCCCAGGGCAGACATCCTTTGACTAACATCTGGATATTACATCACATTCAATGCCGTGACTGTAGGAGAGCATCTGGGGCAGAGAAGTGAATGCAAACATTTCTTCTTTTATTTCGTTTTTTAATACCATGGCTCTTAAACAACAAGTATTAAGTGGCAAGGGTGGAAAGGTTTAGAGTAAGGTAATAGTAAGTATAAAAGAAACCATTATTATGATGTGTTCAAAACAACAGCATCACACAAAGTTCTGCCTTTAGACGTTATCTGGTAGGTCCACATACTGAACTCTAAGCTGGCATGATCGCATGCTGAGAAATCATATAACTAGACCTGTTGCTGCATGTCTACATCTATTTGGTGCTTGCAAGTAGTTCGACTCTCCTACTGTGAACCTTTCCATCCTCTCCTTCCCCAGAATTCCTCCCTGCATGTCAACCATCTACTGGTCTTCTGTTTTCACTGTGGGAGGTTGCGGATCAGAGGAAGGAAGCCTTTTGTGGTTTGCTTTGAGCTGGAGTGCAATCCAAGACCTTATCAGTGTGTGGCTGCCTCGGACAATGGGGAAGAACATGTGTTCATGAATGTGCTGTGAGCCCGTTTATGTAAACCATCAACATGCCCACCAGCTTACAACCACACCGTGTTTATTGACAGCGCCGTGTTTACGTGTGGGCTCTAACTCTGAATTGATGTTTAAAGAAACTGATTTATTTCCTAACACACTCTGATTCTTTACCCCGAACTATTGTTCATATCTCCAACTATACGAAGTTACTGCGTTAGACATTTTATGCAAGAACACGTTATTTGGCTGGACTTTCAGCTGCTGCGGCGCATGTCCTGCTGGGGTTAGAGATATTAAGACATGCCAGTTGCACAGTATGCAGTACAGGCCCTCTGGAAAAGACTCTCCTCTATCTGTGAGGCTTTGAACTGAGGCCAGATGGCCTGCAGTAATGTACTGCAACATGGGGCTCTGCTGCTGTGGAAGTCAATGGCCTCCTCTGGGAAGAGAAACAAGAGCTACTGACACCAGAATCTCTATCCAATCACCTACTTCAAGATTTACAAGTGGGTGTGACACACTGTGGATGTGTAATCTTTAGATGACAGATACCAATGAGGTGAAAAGACTTGCAGTTCAATATATAGCAAATGCTTTGAGCTCATGTAACCATGCAGTACTAGGTACTTGTGCTTGTAAATGCTGATAACTTTAATGGCGAAAAGGATGTTATTTTTTAATTCTACTTTTACAAACACAAAACCACATTCGTGTTTAAAAATGAACTTTAACTGTCCCTTTTGTCAGATCAGATTAGGAATAATTACGCACCCTTTTCTAAACATTTTGAGTTTTCCACTTATTTCCATTTTAAAAGCCCCGTGTAACTTAGTCTGACGTTTCAGACAGAAAATTGCAAACATGTCAATGTCAGTCAAGAGGGCTTTGTAAATACTGCAGACAGCTTCCATACGTCTGTGGCTGGCGTTGCTAGGTGACACTGGTAGCTAAACAATGGCACACAGCCGTTGTTGGCCTGCATTTCAGAGCCAGAGGTGCTGAACAAGATTGGAGCTGCAGCAAAAAGTCACGTCACATTGGTTCACATGTGAGTTGAAATTTGGTGATCACACATAGAAGACAAGCAAACTTTGCTGTGTTCAGAGTTGCCTAATAAGAAAGCAGGAAATAAAAGGCATATTTGAATGAAATTCAAATGTTTTTCTGTGATTATTACCGTGGTCATTTTTAAGGGACTACTGCTGAACTTTAGATCACCCTCAGGACTTGTGGCTCTCTCTCGAGAAGACAAAAGTCACACTCACTCTATTATAGTCTTCGGGATCTCTCTTCACATACTTCCCGTCTCTGTGAAAGCAAAAGCACTAATGAGTGAAATCCCACAGATGGACAGTCATTGTTAAATTGCTTAAGCGGTCGAATGAAGATTTCAACCCTGCCTTAACACATGACATGGGTGGCTCTGTCAACTGGAGTCATCACAGGAGTGAAATATGGAACCCTGGGAAATCAGGGCCCATAATAAAAGCATTGTTCTGCACGCGGTTGCAATGCCCGCCGGTTTCCCCTGGGTGTAGGTTAATGAGTGAAGCCTAAATGGAACAACAGAGAGATATTGTGGCTCAGACACATTTACCAGACTCAAACCTTTGATTCAGCTCCTTTTGTAAGTTTTGTTTGCAGTTTTCAGTGGATGTAACCAAGGTTCATCCCCTGTCTGCTTGTTCTAGTAGTTAATGATGTAGTAGTGGAGGGAATAAGTTGGCTCCACATTTTTCCTTTATTCGTCTTTTTACTTTGCTATTCCTCATTTTCCAAGGCATGATGTGCATAACACAGTAGTTGATGAAAGGAGAGAAAAATACCAGCCAGCAGGATTTATTTATGGATTCACTGTTTTTTTTGTTGTTGTTTTTTTGACCGGGCCCTAGCTCTGGGCATTCTGGCCACCAGTGAATTTATTCCACACTCTCTAAAATGATGACATACACCCAGCTTTGCTGAGGAGGGGGGTGTTTACTACGAGGCGGTAAGCTTCCCCCGTGCAGTTGTTTGGTCTGACCTCTCCTCCCGTCAGTGACATACCATTAACTACTACACATGCTTCTCCGTGCACCTACCATCCCTCGTCAGCGCAGGCAATATATTTTGTTTGTCTTTTTCAAAGGTGGCACTGCTTGGCTCCTCTGCTTACCATACAGAATGTTAATGGGCCTTACAGATGTCCTTCAAAGGATGCGGAGAATGGGGTTTATTTTGTAGTCATGTCACATTACTGTTCTTCCAGATCTGATGTTAGCTGCTGACAGTTGCAATTATGTGTAAAATAACATGCTGTTCTTTTCCAGTCAAAGCAGGGAGCCTTCACCCGAGAACGGCCGGAGGGATGACTCTTCTGCACTGGCCCATTTAATGGAGATGGTGGAGTGTGACAGTGTGCTGGCAAAATGAAAGCGATTGCAAAGTTTCATTTTTTGTCTTTTTTTTCTTTTTAATCATGTTGTGACACCTATGTAGTTTTTCTCCCACTCTTATTCTCTCCTGAATGCTGCCTCGCTGTGTCAGAAGAGGGCTGGAAGCTCATCTGACACTCAAGCTGAGGTTTAATGTAAAAGTGTAATAAGAGCTCTGAAGAGAGCCATCCTCCCCTCCTCCTCCAAAATGCCGTCCCTTCAGGATTCACTGTTTTTGGAGAGTATTGTTATGGGTCATTGAGGCACCGGTGCTTCTCTCCGGTGAGAGTGGCGTTCAACTTATTGGCCTGTCGTCCTTGGTGATGATGGAGCCCATATTTTACTGGAGCTGCGCTCTAAGTGAAAGTGAGAGGTGTTCCTGTGAAATGGGAGATGGAGGGGGTGCGGGGTCACTGTGATGGCCCTGTTATTCCCAGCTGCCTATTTCAACTTTGATATGAGTGTTTGGGTTCCCAAGGTATCAAGGAGAGCAAAATGATTTTTCTGTACCCAGACACAAAATGTGTTTCCCTCGTGCCTTCGGACTCAAATCCAAAGCACCCCGTGAATAAAATATTTCGTACAGTACCGCTGCGGCTGATATTCGATGCGAAACGAACAACGGCAGACAGCTGCAGTGCTGTGGTTAAGGAACCGTCTTCGCCTTTGTGCTGGTTCTATGTATCTGTAATGGGGGAAATGCAATAAAATACGGTAAATACTCGATTACTTGAACTTCATCAGTTTAGTAAATTCTTGCTGTTACCTGCTCAAACTGGATTCTAAAAACAAGTCATATCTGAGCACACAACACGAGATGCAGTCATTTTTCTTGTTCTTCCAACTGTTGTGATCTTGCTGCAATTTCAATGCCTCGCGGAGTTGATAGAGTAAGCCTTTTTAATGCTTTAAACCTTTGTGATTAATGCGTGATTACAACAGACGAATGAATGTCAGCACTGCTTTTATTTTTGCAGGCCTTCTGCATTTTCCAACCTAGATTTAGTGTTCACATTTAAAACTGTAGACAGAAATTAATGGGCTGGGCTATCTTTTAATTAGTTTTTTTTGCGCTCCAGTGTTGCTAAAAACACTGGCAAGACAGAAGGGTCAAGGTCAGAACAAATTAATTACATTTTCATATCAAGACGGGAGGAAAGCAGTTTGTGAAACGCACTGTGTGTAAGGATTTTGGTGGGTTAACAGATGGGTTAAAGTGGAAGAGGACGGAGAACTCCCGAAAATGTCCTTTCTCCTTCCATACAAGTGTTGCAAGATTAGTGTTCGATATCATGTCATATACACTGGTTTTATATATAGGGTAATGCAATTTTATATTAGCTTTGTGCAAATGGTTTTACCATGTCTGCCTAATAAAGAAATAATCAGTTAAATTATCAAAAGGGAATGTCATATATTTTCTCTTTTTGTCATTCAAATATTAGAATTTAGGGATTTTTTTTCACAATTGCACACGAGTCCTCAAGACAGTTATTTAGAGAGTAACTGATAAAACAATAGTTTGTTGTGTCCTTGTTAAAATTACATTTCTGCAAAATCTTTGAAGTGACAAATGGGAGAAATGTATTTTTCACAGTGAATTTTATTAGTTTTCCTTTTAATGTGGGGCTTTTTTATGGTGTTGTTTTTGTGTGTGTGTGTGTGTGTGTGTGTGTGTGTGTGTGCGTGCGCACGCGTGCAAGTGTACACATGCATGATTAACCGTGCACCGACAGCAAGCCAAGTGAGAAGGGGTAGCTGAGAGGCACCAAGCTGCGTCAGCCCTAATCTGTCTCTTGACAGTCAAGCCTTATTTTGCAGCAGAATTCTCATATTGATCTGTGCGCCTGTAACACAAATAAATAAATAAGTCAACTACTCTGCACCTGAGTTCACAACCTGCCCTTGACAATACTCGGGCGTAGCGTGTGTAGAGAGACGGCATGTTGAGGTGGAGGGGTTGCAGTCGTGCAGCAGGGGAGCAGAGAGTCAAAAAGGGTTCTGCATTGTTGATCCAGTATGACATTGATAGACAGCAGCTGAAGGAAAGCTGATAGCCATGTTTGGCGTGCTGGTTTTTAAAGGACGGACGTGGCTGCCGATCCAAAGTTGACTGAGCATGAATTCAGCAGGCGATCGCCCCAAGTGGTTGTGCTGAGGAGAGGTGAGGAAGGAAACTTTCTCATATGACTTGCTTGACTTTCCATCTTTTTTTTAACCATTATTATTCCTCCCTTGAACTACTTGTTCCTGCCAGGGTTATTTTTACGTGTGCCTGCTTCTTTTTGAAAACAAGGATACATGTTTGTTCGATCACCTTGCTCCATGTCTGTCAGGATATAATAGATTTCTGAAAGATGTCTAACTTTACTGTTGGAAAAAAGTGGCCACTTGGGTTTCCCATATTAGGTGAAAATGTCTGTGCTAATCATGTGATTGTCTTGTCAGTTGTTCTATCCGTGGTTGCCCCATGGTGACGTAAATAGGAGTTAGAAATGTCAAATGTTGGAGATATTACATTTGACATAACTTAGCAAACATGCCACTACATCTACTATTTACAGTCTGACTATGTCAGACCTCGTCACATATCAATTTCTAGACTTGCAAAATTGACGGCATCTCTTTAATAGGTAAGTGTGCATAAAATGACAAATGCACCCATGCATCTTGCGTTGTTTAGTCACTACCAGACATCATTGTTTTGGCAGACACACTAAACAGCAAAAACATAAAAATCTCAGTATCTTTCTCTCCAAATGAATTTCACTGAAGCCTTAAAGCTGCGTCTTTGTAGAACAAAAACAAAGTTAAATTCACCTTTTCTAAACCAGATGCGCCTCTACATTTTTTTTATAGGGGGGCATCAAATTTTGGGGGATGGCTAGAGGCCCCCTCACCCCCACCCCTTGGTGGTGCCCCTGTTCTAAGAACCAGATATCCTCCTAATTTTCTGTTTTAGTGCAAACGCCACTGCATAACATCACAGGACAAAGTGCCGGAGGCGGCCACAGATCATTTTAAAATCATCAAACATTTCTCAGGTCTGTTGAGTTTTTCCTCACTTTGTGTTACAATATCACATCTATTATATATTGAGAAGGAATCAGTTCACAGCTAACAACAAATTACTCACTGTGTGCTTCTCTTTCATACAGAGCCGAAAAGTTTAATAAATGTTTTAAGGACTGTAAAAAATTGATTCTCAGATACTAATCCATACTAAAAAAATTATCATTGGATTGATTAATAAATGAATGTTCATTTAAAATCATATTTGGTGAATTCTTTCATACATTGTCTGATGCCTTGACTCCACCTCTGTCTCCTTCTGATTGTAGCTTTCAGTTCTTTAGCTAAACTGCCACGTAGTCCATTTGCTGATAAATGAAATGTTACTGTATTATTTATTTACACTAAAAAGAGTGTTCTTTATTTTTGTGACTTCAGTAATACTGAAAATTGTGTTGAGTACTTCCCTCGTTATTGATGTGTATTGACTAATTATTAAAGCATTTAACAAAATATAGATTCCAAGTTAATAAAATTCTGAATTCATGTTCTGTCATATCTGTGTACTGTTAAATATAGATGAAATCGCATGTGCACTGTGTCTGAATAAGGCCCTCAGGAACATAAACTAAAAGCAAACTAGACCCAGCGATTGCCGTCAGTTTAGCAAACTGACAATGCCAGCAATGCCGTATATGCATTGTCTGAAAAAGGCTGCAGTCTTGCTATAGACCAGACCTTCCCAAAGTGTGGGGCCCGCCCGCAGAGCCATGCCAGGGGGGGCGCGGTATGAAAAGGAAAAAAACAAAACGCTTGGACACTGCTAGCACGGGCGCCCACAGAAACGCAAAGTAGGAGATGAAGCATCGCTGAATATGTTTCCAAACCAACTTCATTCTAAGCCAAAGACTAGAAAATATGGTGAAGCAAATCTTCCCTTTGGCTTCACCTGCACAAGTGCCGAGGTAGGTCTCCCTGCAGGATTGGTTTTCCCTTCGTTGGGAGCAGCACTGGGCTCTTCAAATCACGGACAAACAGTATCCCACATTCTTGATTTTTAGTTCACATGACTAACTACTCCTGACATTTTGGAGATGTTAGCTCTTTATACAGTAAAGTTACAGTGGGATACAAATAATATCAGGCTGATCCTGCCACGATTTGTTCCTCGTCCAAATCACGGACAAACAGTATCTCACAGTTGTTTATGTTTTTAAACCCATTTTGCACAGAGAGACATTTTTTGAAAAATGTATTGATAGCAATGTTGAATATTATTACACAGAAGAAAAAAAAACAACTACACCTAAAATAATCACACGGTGACGCCTCTGCCTTTGTAAATGGAGGGACAGTAACTGCGTGTAAAACCTGCAGATAGTCAGATTAACAGTATTTTGTGTCTATCTGCCATTCTGCAATTCATCTCATGTAAACAATAACGTGGCGCACAGCGTGACGTGGAAAAAGGCACATACCTTTGACGTTGTGTGACGAACTCTGTATTCCTTGTCCGCAAAAAATGAGTTTTAAAAAACCTCAGTTTTCGGTGATTCGAAACGCCGTTTATGTGTGAACGAAACAGCTGCGTTTTCAAAAATACCCGTGTAGGTGCGGACGTAGCATAAAAGAGTTAGTAGTTTATTACTACCTGTAATTTATTGCAGGTTACTTGTATTTGCTTAATTGTTTACTAAATGTTTGAGGTGTGAAATAAACCGCAATGGAGCAAAATATGGGCGTGTGTGGTTGGAGGATGCACGCGTGGGGGGGGGGCGCAAACGTTTTTCGTGTAAAACAAAGGGGGGGCCCAGCAAAAAAAGTTTGGGAACCACTGCATAGACTAACAATTACTGGCAGTTTCAGAGGTGAACGTAACCTGAAATAGTCAGTTAGTAAATCCAACTTGGATGGAGCCACAAAAAAAAGTCTTCATTTTAAAGTAATAAAAGGGACAAATGCAGGCTGGAAATACATGCTCAGAGCTTTTATGCTGGGCCCATTAAGGCCCCACAAACAGGGTTTGAATGATTTCTAAGCCTTCTTTGACATTATTGACACTCTTGAGTTTTTATATTTTGCACAGTGCAAGAGACGTTGCCATGGGACCCAGAGAGTCTACTCTGTACTCAGCATTGTGTCACTTATCTCTCTACAGTATGTCTCTTGTTAGCCTCACTTTTCAAACTGACACATGACACTCTTTTGGGTGGCATGAAGCAGCTACTTTTTTCCCAAGGAAAACAGTGTAGGGCTCGCTGAAAATCCAACTAAAAGCCTCTGACAAATTAATCTTAGATGGGGACCGAAGGCCAGCAAAGTATGTGGTATAGAGTCTGCGAGGCCTGTCTCTCTGTACCAACCTCCACAAACGTGGCTTTTAGAACAGAGCACTGCCAAGAACTGTCTCTTATACGTGTGTCAGAAAATGGAGAGAATGCAGGAGTGTTGTAGAGGGTTCGTTATACAGTACAAATAACACTTCTGTAGCGTCACTGGCTCCCGACTATTCTTTCCCCTTCCAGTGGTGATTGGTTTTGCTCGAGTGTCCTGTTTGGAGCTTATCCTCATTGGTGCTCGCTGCTTCAAAATCGTATTTATTCCCCGTCTTCAATTTGAGCTTCCTGCCTTGCTTGAGACAAATGCTTTAATTCATTTTGGGATTTAGTTACAGGGTTACATTCACTGTGCAGTTTTCTGATTTTGTATCTCTAGGCTTCTGTTTTTAAAAGATATAACAGAAGGCTACTGTGTCACATATTGTCATATAATATTGCCTGTAGTACTTTGTATAATCACTGGGGAGTTTTTGTAGAGGCAAGCCAATGGGCAGATTGATTATAGTGAACCAGGCATTAATGTTAAAAAAAGTTTAATTAAAAAAAAGCATAGATTAAGAGACAGACCACCAAGCTTTTACTAAGTAAGTTGCCTTTTTCCTTATATTTGCAGAGTGCTGAGTTGTTGAAGACCAATTAATTCAAGAACAAATGTCCCCGAAGGCTGCAATTAATGATAAACTTATTAGACGTGATGGTGCCCATGAGGTCTGAATCTCATTGTGGTGTCCACGTTCCTGGTGGTGTTACTTACCCAACTGCCACTTCAAATAAAGTAAGTGAAGGAACAAACTGTGTGTATATGAGAGTGCGCGCATACTCTTGTAAGTCTGCCTTTATAATTCCATTTTTCAAGACACAGTCAGTCTTCAAATACCCCCTCAATCTAGGTATCACTTGACATTTGACATGACTCTGTTAAGCTCTTATTGACTAATGAATCTGTCAAAACTGGAATCTCTGGAGAATGGACGTCTTCCTTACTGCCTTATACAAACTGTCAACGCTGAAGAATGGGGGTGATTCACTGACCTCCCTTCTTACTTACTCCTTCAGACTACAAAAGCTGTACCTGCACATTTACAATTTAGTTAAACTGGCCGCCTGAGCACAGTTACCCTATCTTGCCATACTAAACAGAGGAGTGCTGTGAGTCAGTGTGCGAGTGAATGTCTCTGTGTGTGTGCAGGAGTCTGAGGAAAAATAAGAAATGAATTTAAATTCAGGCAGGCGGCATTCAGGGTAGCCTCACGCCTCACCAGTTTCACTTGAGTTTTACATCCTGAGGGGTTAATACCTCTCACTGCACTGCCCCACTCCAGTCTAACAATGTCAGGTGACGTCAGAAATGCCGACTGTTTGTCGTACTTAAGACTGTGGATGATGTGTGTCGGCCACGTGCCTGGACTTTATCCACTGGCTTACTCAAAAGACATTTTTTACCTAATGAATCAGAACTAAAACAAGTTCACATGAACTTTTTAGTGGAACGCAGAAAGAACGGCCGCCTCGACATTCTTCTGGTTGGCAAGCAATTCTGAGTCATTATGAGCTTGTTTGACATTGACTTGGTTGACAGAACAATGGCCATTATGCACTTTTAATGTGACTATATAGCTTTCAAGGCCCATGCACTTTATTTGTACTATTTTCAGGTGATATTCAGCAAATTTGAACTCTGCTGTAATGTAGTAAGATGTCGGCATACTTGGAGCTAAAGAACAGGCAATCTGAGGTTATCGTGACTTTGAATACACTCAAGGAGAGTGTGATGGTGTGCCAGCTCATTCTCATCTCTATGTTTCATTGCATCAAGACACTCAAAGTAATATACACTTCACATAGTTCAGTATATCACATAGTTCACATAGTTTCAAGCATGCAAAACACTCTTTAAAGTTGAATGTTTTGGATGTTCAATGTTTTTCTGCTGATCGCCAAGCAGCTCTACTGGCTGAGAGGTATCCCAACACTAAAAGTGATTGCGGGGTAGTGGCGTTACTCCAGCGGTCCCCAACCCCCGGGCCCGGTCCGTGAGTCGTCTGGTACCGGACCGTGTGAGTTGAGGCTCAGGTGTGAAATTTCTGGTTTTCAGGGTTTTTATCATTATCTCTGTTTCCCTGGGTCTTTTCCCGTGTTGTAGTTGTGTCTTATTTTGAAAGAAATATTTATGCGTTACCATAGCGACCAGAGAGCATTAAGGGGCAGAGAGGAGGATGTTACTCTCAATGTTGTTGCCATATTTCAGGAGGACGCTGCTAATAAAGTTACACAATTACACAGTGAATTCATGTTTATTATTATATTTACAAAACACCACAGTGTTTGTCTCGGTCGTATCATTTTATTTTGTTGTATTTATCCACAACACCTTGAAGGCCGGTCTGTGAAAATATTGTCTGACATTAAACCGTCCGTGGCACAAACAGGTTGGGGAGCGCTGCATTAGACTGCGGCTTCTCTGAACCTGATAAGCACAGGCATAAGCCATATGGCTGCTTGTGATCTTCTGAAATAGTGCCAAATTCTTTCAATGTTTATATTAGGTGCCCTACTTTTAATTCTTTATATTTTGGATACTTGTCAAAATGAAAAAATAAAGGCCTTGGCTAACATTAGGGCAGGTGGACCAAAGTACACAAAGTACAATAGAGTGCACATGTCTTTAAAAGGCACGTGCAAAATACTGCTGGTTGTCAGTCTTCGCTTAATAATGTCTGTGCCATGCATGTGATGTGTTTTCGCCACTTTCTCAGCCTCTCCCAGTAGTTTCAGGCCAAATGGGCTTTCCAAAGGCGCAAAGAGTTTAATCCAAACTCCAGATCCTCCGGTGCATGTATGACGATCCTTCATTTCCCAGCTCCTTGCTTCCTGTCTTGAAAAGACTCTCTGTGGGGGGAGTATATGTGTCTCTGATAAACCCAGCTAAATTAGGAGGTAGACTGGTTGTGGGCGAGGGGGATGTGGTTGTGGTGGGCTGTGCCGCTGCCAAAGGGTGTGTCAGGGCAATTTATTAGCTTGCTGTGCATGCATGTGTACGTGAGTGTGTGTGAGACCGTTCCCAGCCCTTGGCAGCTTGGCAAATTCAATGTCTGAGACACAGCTGTACCACTTTTCTAATATGGACTCATTATGGCCATCCACTGTGTGCCTCCAGTTACTTCACAAATTTGCCGATAACACACCTATTTTTTTTTTTCAAATACTCTGATGACAGTCTTGTGTTCCCAGTTTTTTTTTAGCTTAGATTAACCTGAAGCGATGGTTTAATTTTGCTACTCTGCCTGGTTTTGCGTGTACAACGACGACTGTGCGGTGCACGTGCAGTAGGTAACAGGTGTTCGACGTAAAAACATAGATTGGTCCCTCTGGGAGGAAGAGTTTGACTGCATGCTGCAGTGTGACCAGTGCTGCGGTTTTCTTCACGTGTGCTTGTCTGAGAATACTTGGTTGTGTGTAATTACATGTTAATGACCCCCTATCGCCCGTATACAGCTGTGTGTCGAGTAGAATAGCTGCCGTCTGATCCCGGCTCAAACGTGGAGGATAAGGTTTACATTCTGCCGGCACCTGCTCCGCTCCCGACTCCCCAACTTTCTTCTGAGGCTAAAACAGATGCTGGGGGACACTTAGCCTGCAAAATGCAATCTGCAAGACATATTCATTGTGTTTGGGGAGGAAAAACAACAAAACATGAGAAAAAAGTTGCTATCAGAGTCTGTAAGCACCTGCAGGTCTTGCTCACGCTGGAACATTTTAATTGACCAAGCAAAAACGCCACAGAGACAGGGAAACGCCTGTACTAGTATACCTACCTAGTCTTAACAAACGGCTGGTTTCAAAGCCCCATCAGCAATCCTTTGCAGTAATGAGGGAGTTTTGGGGAAATGGGGGATGGTGTCAGTTTACTGTCTCCGAGCCGTGGGTCCTGCTGTCCAAATTGTGGAATAGCAGGCGAGAGGTGTTGTCATAACACAATAGGCGCACGCATCAGCACAAAGTTAGCGAGAGGGGGTTCGAGTCACCGTGCCGAGACATGCAGTTCTTTTAAACGGCACACAAATGAAGTCTCTAGACTATTACGATGCTAAAGAAAACACGTGCGTACCGAGTTCATAACAATAGCAACACATAACATTTTTTCTCCGGCTCGTTGATTAACTAAGTTTTAAAGCAAAGAACCGCAGCGCCATCGAGAAACAAAGCCCCTTATTTGTCATTTGTTTTCAAAGTAATCATCGCTCACCCAGGCACAGTGGGGGTGATAAATATTTATTCCTCCTTTTCGGAAATGTAAACCATATAAATTTTTCCCAACCTTTTGCTTTGAGAGCAACTGCCCTTGATGATAATAGTATCATTTAAATGTCTTTTCTCTCCGTTTGGCTTGTTTTCTCCCTCCCATTATCTCTCTCCTGTTCGCTCCATTTTCCCCCAACACAGTGTTAACAAGCTCCTTTTCTGCCCTATCTCGTGTAGGTGAGACAGCTCCACAAAATGACAAGGTGAGAGGGCGTGTGTGTGTTGTTGGGTTTTATTTTTTGCCTCCTGTGTATCCATCTGTGTGTGCCGTGTGTTTATTTGAGCGTGTAGCCACACTCGCGGTTGTGCTGCGCGTGTCATGTGTGACCAGCAGCCACTGTCAGGGCTCATGTTGCCCCCCGACGGTAACAATAATCATGGGATTTGATTGCCAGTTCCCTCACCCGCCGTAATTGATGAATCCAATATTTACTCTGTTACCTGTGTGTTGTAAACATTCATTACAGGGTACCTTCCCAGATAGGTGAGCAGCAGAAGAGAATGGGACAAGTCCAGCCTGCAGGGACCAGCTGTCAGTTTGACTAATGACAGAAATGAATAAAATCTCATAATTACTTTAGAAAAAAAGGACAGTCGCCACCTTATCTCAGGCCAATATGCATTTTAAAAATTTTTGGCGGGTTTATTAAATTCCACCCCACCACTCCCACCACCCAACCCCCCACTGTAATACATTACAGACAGAGGCAAGTTCTCAAATTTCAAATTTAATTTTCCTCTCGCCATACACACACACACACACACACACACACAGTCTCTCTAATCAGATTGCGACATTATTGTGTTTCTATTGACATTAGCATTGTTATTATTCTGTACTGTGTAAATATCAGTAACTGGAGCATGCCCGGTTTCTTTGCCAGGAAGGGATTATTTTGTGTATTTATTTTGTTCTAATGCTGTCAAAAAATGTCCTTCCACGATTATATCTGATGCTGCCTATTATCAGAAGATGCCGTCTCTCGATGCTACGCTGTTATTTTAATGTAATCCCGCAACTACATAAATATTGATGTCTAGAGTTTTGTCGCCTGTGCGTTATAGTGACATCCCTTAAATGTGAAGGAGAAGAAAAAAACACTACAGGCACCTGCGATACATTACACAGCCCCAAAAATAGGGTATCAGTGAAACACATCATGCTTTTAGACAGAAAGCCACCACAGGTCAGTCCATGCTTTTAGAGCTGTGTGTATGTGGACCTAATTAGATAAGGCTTCAATAATGTGTGACTGCTTTTTTTTTTTTTTTTAGTTGGCACATGTGCTTTACAGCACACCAAGCCTGAAGAATTGCAGTATTGTGAAGTGCAAAGCTCTCATCCGAATCAGGTACTCAAGATAGAGGAATGGAGGGGTAGATTAATGGCTGCAGGGATGGAGGGAGAGTGGAATGGAGTGGAGTGGAGGGAGGGACAGATATGGGGAGAGACAGGGCAGTGATATACAGTAGGCCCTACTTAGACAAGTCGACTCCTGTGTGCCATTAGGCCTAACAGGAGGCAGACTGGGAGGGCCTAGAAGTAAAAGAGAGGACTGCTATCAAATAAACAGGATCATCTGCCTTAGTTTGCGTCTATTGTACATTTCTGCATGTGCCTGCACACATGACTTATGGCCGCATGTTCCAGGATGCTCTCGCAAACACACAGAACTCTAAAAACCAGACAAAACTCAGCTTGATTCCATTTGAGTTGCTTCTCTCTAATGTATTTTTTGCCGAGTGGAATCCCACATATAGGAGCGTGTAATATGGCATATTTGTGTCTTATGGGGGCAGACAGCTGATCATGTCCATTTGTCATGCTGTCAAGTTAATTACCAGATTTAAAAGGAGAATGAGATTACCCCTCCCCTTCCAACAGACACTCCTCCACACAACCGCACTTGCAACACACACACACACACACACACACACACACACAGGGAACCTGCACGCTTAAGGGCCGCAAGGAAATTTTCAGTGTGCCATTTAACAACTTACTGGAGTAGAGTGAACAGCATCTGAAGTTAAGGGAAGAAAAACACACAAGGTCAGGCTAATGCGCAGAGCTGTGAGTGTGTGAATGATGCAGCAGATTACCTTTGCAATTTTCATTCTTTCCATCACGGGGGAAAAAAAGGAAAACTTGAGGCTCCTTTGAAGGTCTCCATAAAAAGCAACCTTTTGCTTTATTCCTGCCCTCCTACCCACCGTGAAACTAGCTCTCACCTGCGTGAGCGAAGGTAATTTTTATGTACCTCAGCGGTGTTCTGTGCAAAGAAGTTTGTGTCCGTGCTCGTGCAATCAAAGGGGACACTTTGAAAAATCAGACAGATCATTAGCGTATAATGAGCTGAAGTACTTTGGGCAGTGAGCAGGATATCCTCAGTAAGCGATGGCTTAAGGAGATGGATACAAAAAGGTGGAAATCAGATTCTCTCAGCTTCAGACAACTTTTCTTTCCCCCAGGTGAATCCTCTGTCTGTGTGCATGTTTGAAGTAAAGTATAGCTCAAACAAACCGGCTAAGAGCATCAACAAAGCCTTTTGGCACCCTGACAGTCACGTACTCGGGTCTTGATAGTTCTCTTGTGCGGCCCATCGCTTCCGTTATGAGGACCCATGCTGAAGATCTAAGCTACGCGGTCACGGGTTCAAAAGATGTGAGAACGGCACCTACAAAGTGTCTCAGCCCTCACAATAACGCTGGGATTAAAAGCACCTTTTTTTCTTTTGCTTTGTTTTTCCTCACTGACAAACAAAAGTATCACAGAAAAGAGAAATATGCTTTGGTCCGCTGAATGAATTACAACACAGGACAGAAGCATGCTGTTGCAAACTTGAAAGACAACCAAAGACCCATGGGGTTTGAGACAAAGCGTACGGGGATATCAAACAAGTGATAAAAGTGAAGAATGAGCTATTGCGCATGTCTGGAGTTTGCTTATTCATTAAAATCATGAATAAACACCAAGTCTCCCCGTCTGCCTGAGCTTCATCCAGGAGCCCAGAGTAATTTGTTTACCTGTTTCAGAGCAGAACCTCTAATGCAACTATTTTCCAATATCCTTGTTGATCGTGTTACTGTGCAGCTCTATTCATATCTCCGAACACCTCGGGGTTTGCAGCAGTCACCGGCTACACGGTTGAGACGTGACGAGTCTTAGTGACGGCGCCCAGCTGGCCAAAGTTCTGTGAGGGTGGCCTTTGTGACATCACCGCAAGTGGCGCGTGACAAAATGGCAGCATGCCAGTCGCGACCCACAAAATAATCCCCCAACAGACGAGGACAAGGGCCACGTTGGCGCGCGTGCCCACCTTACGCCCCTTACCCCATCCACTGCCATCGCAAGCATCAGGACGGGCTTTCAAAAATGTGTCAAATAAGCAACGTGGATTGCCAGTAGGAAAGGGGCTTCTTGTCAGGTGATGACAAGTAAGTGGCAGGCGAGGAAAAATCAAACATCACTCTGACCGCCCCCTCCTCCCCACGCCCCCAAAGACGCCCCAAACGTTTTTATGCTGTCAATTAGTCTCAATCAATCCCTCCGCTCGTGTTTAGGACTCTTATGGCAACTCCAGTCTGTCTTCCCATCAGTCAGCGCATAATAAATATGCTTTGCAATATATGTTCTCTCTGTCAGCTGTTGGCAGCAGCGGCCCTGCGTAATTGTCATGCCATACTGGACAAAGTGAGCGCTGCTACATTTGATCATGACAGGGGAGAATGGCAAACAAATGAAACCCCAGACTTGTTTGGCTCTGTCAAGACATGCTGCTCCCCTCTAGCCTCTCCGAAACTCAATCGCTTCGGAGCCTTCTGATCGTAGATCTGAGGCCGAGGGAAAAGAGGCAGAGAAAGTCATCTCCTCAAATGAGAGGACGTGATTGGCTTCTAACGACTCTTCTCTTGGCTGTATTTGACTAAAGTGTGAGGTGAAGTAGTGCTTATCAATAAAGTAAGTCTGCTGCAATGTATTATTAACAGATGATTGCATGCAGGGCTTGCTTGGCTAAAAAGGACTTAAGTGATGTGGGAGCGACACTGTCAATCTCAGCCTTCCTCTGAGAGTCAATTAGGAGATAAACAGGGCTACATGTCTTTGGCAGTAGGGAGAAGCCTGATAGGCTGTCCCATGGATGTCCTGGGGCAAGGTAAACTGACAGTACAGCTTTGCCGTCAGGGATGGAGGCGAAGCGAACAATGCACGACTGGCCTGCCACTTGAGAGAGTATGTGTGTTCTTATGTTGGCATCTGTGTGTGCACTTGAATTGTTTTGCCGGATTTTGTTTTTTTTCCTGTGTGTGTGTGTGTGTCTGCTGGTTTGCCCACTCAGCTGACTGAGCCCCAGAAACTGAATAAGAGAATGGCAGTACTCCAAGAAAAATCACTTTGGAGGTCATACGAGTAAAAGCGGTGCTGAGGATGGTGGCGATAATAATAACTGCAGTAACAGTGATGGCTGCGAATCAGTCATTGTTCTACATTTGTACGTGTGGCTTCAGCTGTACATGAATGTGGTGAATATGGAGTGCACTGTGTAGAAAACATATTTGTGCACACGTTCGTACTCCTGCATGCTTGTTTAGATGTCGTGGAAAATGGAGAATTTTTAATACATGCATTAAATTAAATATGCAATACATATTTTCCATTTAAAATGTTCAATTTTATACAAGTATAGAACTGTATTGCAATATCATCAGTGTTGCATCACATGTAGTCCTTGTATTGTAAAGTCTTTCCACAGAATACATATTTATACGTGGTAAGGCCTCAATCACTCGAAGGAATTATTTCATGCTCGTTAAATACATTGATATAATAAGGTTGTACACCAACAGTGGCTTTTTTCACATAATTAAGTGTGTCAATATAATGAGATGATATTCCAATATCTTCTTTCTCCGTGTCATGTCGTTTAATTCATGCTCAATACTGAGCTGAAACAAAAGGCTCAACAGATGAATTTTAATGAGTGGTAGGCCATTATTGCCCTCATTATTTTCCAATTAGCAAACTGTACACAACATCAGCACGGAACAGAAATATCAAGTACTTTACCATGCCGTAAATACACCTTCTTTCCTATCTGTAAATAACACGAAACCCAATACCAGGCAGTAAAAGACTCCACAAAGGATAGATCATTGTAAGTGCACTGCATGAGAAACAATTCCATTGAGCCTGGATAAAATGCATTAAAGTTAATGAAGTGGTATGGCAGCCCAAACCAGGAGCCATCCAAGGCTAGAAAATAACAAAATATCTGAATTAGAAACATTTATTCTGCAGCATGACAGGAAAAAAGAAACAACACAATAAAATAAATGGAAATATCAGAGGTAGCGCAGCAGAAAACTCACCCTGCGTGTTTTTCTTTCATCTTTGTAAAGGGAACAGTCCGGTTTGTTTTGTCACAGTGAATTAACAAACGTTTTATCATTTAAATGGAGAGCTCCAACGTAAAGAAGTCAACCAACACCCTCGCAAAAGGCTGACAAAAGTTTGAGATACGGACAGATGCACAGATGGCGCGGGAGCCAGCGGTGAGCGGCAAAGTGGGACATGAATGAAAATTAAAGGAAGGGTTTCGCCCTAATGTTTAAGGCTCATAATGTCATCAGGTGCTGAGTATTTACTTCAGTATCAAAGTGTTTTTGTATCACTTCAGGAACAAAGTGGTTTGCGCCTTCTTTAGTCTTCACGAACCAGGAAGAGGCTGTGCAATATAGCATGATGTTGCTCTGCATTGTAAGTACAGTAAGAGCGCCACCCGTCTCCTCTCGGCGCTATTGCATTCCTCCATTCCAATGAGGAAAGCAGCCATTTTCCGTTGAACCACATCCATGTAGTGTTTGACCTATTTTCTGCCCACTTGCCTTATATGTGTAAAAGGGGGGCGAAAAAAAGTACAAACGGCATCACTGTATTTGAGTCAGCTCAGTTATTTTGGGGTGCAAAAGAGCCGTCTGTGGGTGCATATGTAGCGTGAAATGCAAGTGGCGGGCGAGTGACACTGTCAGCTCCTTTTCTCCACCTTGTCTGTTGGTCGCAGAGCGTAAGAGCTGGTTGGCTAGACAGGCGGGGCCAATAGGGTCATTGTGTGTGTGCGGAGAGATGCGCTGAGTGAATAACCTTTCGCGGTAACAGCTGTCAGATCCACCAGAGCAGAGCAGAGGACAGAAGAGCACGCCTAGCTGGGCCCAACCCAGACACAAGGCTGATAGGGTTGCGTGGCAGAGGGGGTGGATGTGGGACGGACTATCTGCCAGCCTCAAATGCCGGGCTCAAGGGTTTTGATGGGTGGCCACACCGAGCCTTGACGGGGGTCTCGGCACCCAGGCAGCTTATTGTTTAACACACTGCTCATCGCTTTCATTCCCCCCAATGCAGATTCCATGCACAGCAGTGCAGAGCACACAGGCCCAACAGTGGCCTGTGGCGATGCTTTTGTCGAGGTGTCACTCCCCAACGCAGTGTCTCAGCATGGTTCGCCACTGGGCATGACAGGGGATGCAGACCCCATGAAGGGGGATTAGTACCGCACCCATTGTCTGAGGGCAATGTGGTACTGGATTTGGCTGCATGGCTATTCAATGACTGTATTTCTATTCTTTGGCACTTGACAGAGACGCTCAGTGGCCCCACTTTTCTTCTGCTGCAGTATCAGAATGTGTTCGTGTCATGCCCCCAGCCGAGGCCCTTATTATCTCAGTTGACATGACGAGGAAAGGTGTGATGGTGGATTCTGTTATTGCTGTCTGCTGCCCGACCTGCAGGTTAGGCTGTTTTTTTTTAAATGGGTTAGGAAGAGGCTTGCTTCTTCTCATGTATAATTTACTGTTGATTCTGTTAACGCTGAAAGGAGAGCATGTTGACCGAGACTTAACCTAAGGTCGGGTTTGGTGTTATGAATACAAAATTAAGAGATTTTAGGGGGCTGTTGGTTTTATTTTATTTGCACTGTTTTATCATTCAAATCAAACCGCATCCATGTTGCATCACTGAGTGCTGTGAATTAAATGGAAATTCTAGCTAACAATCCGTTGCTGTTATTAAAATTGTGTTTTAAACAATAAATGGCACTTTACACAACTTTGAAACCACCAGTAATTTTAAATATAGAAAAAAAATGAAAATATCTGATTGCATTAAAAACATTTAAAGCAGATTTGATTGTTTATTTATATTGTTTATATATATCATTTATATAACAGCAATATCAGTGCGCAGGCCCATAGGCTCACAGGACTCATTTCTATGTTGAGAGAGCTGTTTTGGGCAGTAAAGCACTGTGGAAAATAGTGATGGATGGCTCCTTGTTCCCTCATAGAATAGAGAGGCAGTGGAGTTTTTTCTTTTTTTCTTTTTTAGATTAAGGCAGCAGCTCAAGGAGATACAGGTTTACAGTAAATGTATTTTTCCCCCCCTGCTGTGCTGTCTGAGGCAGCTTTTCAACCTCAGAATTTCTTACATTTTCTGGCGTTTGGGGCCACACTCATGCAGACTCTATTACAGCAACATGCATTCTTCTTTCAACTCTCCCGTTGCATCTTAGCAGATAAATCATATATAGTTTGCCTAAAATCTTTAGCTCTTGATTCTTTATTTCAGACAGTAAACAATGACTCATTGAGAAAAACCTCACCCACACAGTAAAACAGAGAAAAACACTTTCACATGCAAACAAATTATGCAATTGTTCTGCAGTAATGCAAGCGCTGCCAAAGCATGCTCCGATGTTGATGATAGCATAAACAAAAGTCCATTGTGACTTCATCTGGACTTAAAACTGAATTGCAGACATATGCTTCAGTGTACACTATCCTGGTCTAAATTTTAGTTGGGGGGTTTTCTCCCCCCTCAGCTGTGTTTATCAAAAGACTTTCCACATACCTTTCCAGGATATGTTGAAATGAAGAGACATCCTGCAAAGCATAGCTCACCAGTGCTTTGCCAAGAAGCATTCCCCAGACAAAAGAAGCTCCGAACCTCATAAGTACCAAAAGCGCTGAAACTGATATTTCTGTTACCAGATATTACAAACACGGTTGCCTTACAACTGCTTCTCATTTACGGGGATTAAGAGAAAAGAGTCAGACAAGAGTGTGTAAGGAATGCCATCATTGTTTTTGTTGTTCTCCCTCATCTCTTTCCTGGATTTCCTGTTGATGTCACTGAAAGGTGAGCAACTGGGTCATGAGTAGCTCAGAGGTTTTACTGGCCTTGATCCTTGTCAAATGGCCATAATGACGAGGTTCCGTTTTTCCCATCCCATCATAAAGGTCTTGATTGCAGCTGCATTAGACCATCCTCCACATGGCAGTGTGACTGTGGAAGTCCCTCAATTATTTGTTTGGTTCATAGACATGAACGTGACATCTCATTAGTTCGCTCATTGATCGGCCACTTAAACCAAGCGGTTGTGAATAGCACAAAATGAAATCTTTAATCCCATGAAATATTTAGTTATTAATTTTTTGCTGTCATTTAGTTGAAGAAGTGCCCATTGGTATTCTATTTCAAACAGAATTCTTTCTATAATATAGTTAACGTGATATGTTTAGTATAAATCATTACATTAATTACATATGAGGGCAGGGTTTTATTTACAATTCTCTGTGTTTGCTTAACTAGGTAATGGTTAAATATTGTGGATTATTCTGATATAAACTCGCCTTAAACATGTTTACTACACACTGTCATCAAGTCAGCTACCCACTGCACTCATGGTGTCACAGCTTTATTGAGCTAACATAAGAAAACAAACTGTGGGCACAATCAATAAAAACACAGAGAAACTCAAACATTTCTGTAACCGTGTTAAATAAAAAGCTGTAGCAGCCTTCTTATTTTCTACTGATGTTGTATTTTAAAACATTTGTTGGCATACCTTTTTTTGGCTTGTGTTGGTAGCTGACCTCTGTTTGTTTGTATCAACCAGGCGCTGAGCCATTATCAGAAGGCCAGCTTTTAATTGACATGTTGTTGTGCATGTTAATTGTTGCCTGTTATATGTTCAGTGCATTACAGAGAGCGAAAGACGTGACGAGAGTATTTATTTTAAATCACAAAAAACGACGTGGAACGTAGCTTCTGCCTGAATCTTCAACCTGCTTAACATTCATTTTATTTACAGCCTGGGAAAAAGCATAACACTTTGCTGCTTGTTTACCTGTTAGACAGAACATCATGTCGCCTTGTTAAAGCCCTGGCCTGTGACAGCAGGGTAGCTGCTTCTGTTGAAACAATGTCACTCTACCACATGCTGTCCCTATACAGTTGATTTACTTTATTTTTAATTTTGTGTGCTTCCTATACAAACAATCATTTAAATGCATATTCTTGCATTAATTGTTGTTTGTTGGAATGTTTTAAATTATAGGAGTCAAAATTGCCTTTGAATAAAACCAAAACCTATAACTGTGGATAATTGTACGTACATTACAAGCTTTCTGTGTCTCTCTAAGAGGATAATAAAAGTGTGGTAAAAAGGGGCCAGGCAGGGGAAGATTTCTTCAACATCTTTTGGGCAGCCACAGCAGAGTGTGGGCTGTCACCAGACACGGTAGAAATCTGCAAGAGGTGTCCCACTTTGTATAGGTCACTTCCAATGGACTGGATCACCATGTTCATTTACAATCAGCCCCGTAATTAAGGGGAAGCAACCCCGAAATTATCAATCAGTTAATTACTGAGATGCTGCATAACAAATCCAGTTTCTGATTGAAGCACAACAGTTGCCCTTCCAAGATGCTGTTGTCATCCAAATGCAAAAGTGGTTCATGAATTGACCAAGAAAAAAAACAATGCTGATTTATCAGTGGTGCAGTGTTTGGTGGATATGTAAAAATCATTAGTCTCCATGTATATACTTCAAATGATTCTGAAATTATCTTTCTTTTTTTTTTTAAGTTAAGGTGAAATTTTTATTCACCTTTAATTTACAGTGTTGTAGCCGTGGCCTAGCAAATCTCCAGGTTTCGGGCATAGCCTGCTATTTTTTGCAGTTTTACAACAACTGACACAATAAATATGTCACATAACATGTAACATAACATGTAACCAGCTATTAACTCCCCAGTGACTAGGAAATACAGAGGTAATTCGACTGTGGAATACCATATTTAGTGGTTTCCTTGTTCCTAAAACATGCTTAGGCTATAAAAGGCAAATAATGTCGAAGCTTGGTTGGAAAAATCTGCTCTTTATTTCAATCTAGTGATGCATAGAAAAAGTGGGCACAAAACTATACTATACACTCACACACATACACACAGCAAGACATAAATCCACTAAGGGTTGTGAATCATTTTTCCCTTCAAACCTCCATCGCTTTTTCATGGTTTTCTCACACATCACACACTCTTTGCTAATTATTTTCGGACCCGTTTTATTTACTCACGTACTCTCAGGCCATCACGCGAAATCCCAAAACAATTAAATTCTTATTATATGCATTTTTCATTACATTGAATGCACTTAATATTTTTGTGTATCCCACAGAAGCCTAAACACTCCTCACGAAAGCATGCATAGGGGCCGCAGCTGGAAACTCTGACCACCACAGTGCAAAGTGATTTACTTAACTCCTTTTCCCCCCATATGGGAAAATAAAGGACTTATGAGTTGCGTGGCTAAAAGCCTCTTTTTTCCCCATCAATACATTTTTTGGCCCTTCTTAAAATGCATAGGATTCCCTTGATGGTATTAACAAAGTACAGCTCGTCTTTAAAATAAGCGCCGGTAAAATTAAAGGGAGTTCTTACATATTTTACCCATTATTTAGGATTTCAAAAAAAAGGAGAATGTCCAACTTAACAGATGCAAGGTTATGGTGTGATTTTGCATGTATTATATTTGGAAATACTGCAGTCAGTTAGACGGGACCCAGTGTAATTATTATCTTGTGTAAGATCCCATCACAAGCTAACTGGCGTCTGCATTTAGTATTATAAAAATCCGTCGTTACTAGCCATTATTGTCATTTCCTGGTTTCCTTTTTGGTGCTCTGAACATAACGCAGATTGCATAGTGCTGCAGACATAAGATTGCTCCAGCATTTTTTTTTAAATGACCCCATAGCTGGTGTCTTCAAGATTGTCATCCTGGCTGCAGAGCTGGGATGCAGCAGGGTCCTCTGCTGGTGGCAGGCAGAAAGTGGTTAGGGGGGCTGGAATGACACTCAAGAGGCCAATCACCGAATCTGGGCCCAGGTTTTTTTGGCAGGCAGCAGAGTGTGAAATTCACAGAATTTCTTATGTTGGTGCTGCAGCTGCCTCTGTGCCTACACTATGGTATTGTCAGACAGTAGCTCTGAAAGGAGACTAGAGGGCTGCATAGAGAGAACGGAAGAATTCAGATGTGATGTTTTGCCAGTTTTTGTTCAGAATCCTACAATGCAGATAGACGATAGGCACGGGATGATTACAACATTTTTCCCTGGCAGGTGACAGCACTCAGTTTCTTAGTACTTGTTTATTCCTATTGTTGTTTTTCTAGTGTTATTTTATAAGTCATTGTTCCTTTATTTGCAGTTAACATTTAGTTTTTTGTAGCACGTACAAAAAGTAAAATATTTAATGAACTTACAAAAACACACTCAATCAGTATTTTTTGTTTTATTTATTAATTTTTTTACTTCACGTTATTACATATATGGCAGATAAAAAACGAAATATAGCAAATATAGAGAATAACCTCAAACACGCCTGTAAAAAAATGCTTATGCAATGAACTTCAAATGTATTATGTAAAAAATTATTTTAGTTGGTTATAGAGATTTTTTTTGGTGGTACAATAATAATAATAATAATAATAATAATAATAATAATAATAATAAGCAAGTTAGTCAAGTCCACAACTGATCCAGTATTATTACCTTTTGTGCAAATTTTGCCTGATAGCAAAGCAATTAAAAACAGACATTTTTAATGGTCTGTGTAAAGTTATTTATTGACAATTTATATTTGCCGTTTATTAACCGTGTGCAATTGATGGCTTTTTAGGGGAAAAAAAGTGGCTTGTCAGTTTATTTGAAAAACTGGTGATCTAACTTCAAACAGTCAAAATCATGAGTAGGAATGATGAGCCCAGCCACAGGAGCGAGCAGGCGGGCGGGCAGTGTAAATAGCTTTATAGTTAGCATGGCTGCAGATGATCTTATCTTTGAAAGGAAAATTTGCACATAGATGGCACAAATGCCATTTTCAAAGTTTATTTTTAATTGTCATGCGATTAGGTAAATGACTGTTATGTTACCATCTCATACCTAAAACACGCCTGTAGCTGCTGGTAGGAAGATGCTGATTACTCTAAGCAGCTGTGAAATGCTTGAATGTGTGTACGATGGATTCTGACAAGATCTTGCGAATCTTGAAGGTATCAAGTTCTTCTCCAGGTAAACAGAACATTTGCATTTTTATCTTATGATGTGGGAAAATTCAAAAGAACTTAAAGTGTGGTTTTGTTGTTCTTCAGTAAGGAAATATGCTGTATTTATATCTAATTTTGTTTAATTTTTTATACATCATCAATATGAAGGATATTAGATGGGTGATATGCAAAAAGCATTTTATGTGTGTAATATTAATATATTAAAATTTTAAGTCTTGAGTCTCTCAGAGCACAGGAATGATCTCCTGTATTGTTGGATTATTAATAATATTGTTTTCAACAGTGTTAATTTTGTTGACCAATAATTTTTATTATAGTTTTTGTCAATGACCTTTTTTTTCGGACAACAACAAGACAATAACTAAATAAAAAATAATGCAAGAGGAAAAAAACTATGATGAAATGTATTGACACCATCTACGGATAAAAATGAGCTCTTGAGAGATGAGACCAAATCAAAACCATTTAAGCTGCGTAAAAAGGCGGGATGAGTTTGGAAGTAATCCAATCAGGAGTAATCTCCTTGTGCAGTAAGGTTAAGCATGCCCTGCCCTGGAAATGGCACACCTTTTCTTTTTTCTTTGGGCTATGACAAAATTTAGTTGTCAAGATTAGCTCTAGTTCATTCAGCTAGATCAGATTTACCTGAGCATTGCTAAAAAAATATTCTTATAAGTCCCGCCCCTTCATTGTGATTTGTTCACCAGAGAGATGTTACACTGATGAGAGCAGCAGTGATGCAAAAGTTGCAGCTGCCATAAGTCAGTGCTTATGTTGAAGACATTGAGTAACAGCTCTTTGTAGGTACAGATACATCACATCTAACCTCGGTCCCTCTTTCTATGAGCTGCTACTAAATCTGCAGTAAAGGTTTAATAATAACATAAAGAAATGTGTCCGTTGTTATATTTTTAAAATGTTTTGTGCTCCTGAATATAAACTGTTTATAAGCGTCTTGTAAATGCTGAACTTTATTACCTACTAGCCAATGCTAATTTCAATTTTTAGTACATTAATAAGTACGTAATAATGCAGTTGCATGTAACAAACAGGACAAAGGAAAAGATTAGTAAAATTAGCGATAGCTTCCAAATTCTAGGTAGCAATCATTGATGATGAGCATAAACTGTACATGACAACTAAGCAGACTGATTTAAAATGTATTTATTTTTGCCCTTTTTACCCCGTCTTCCCTTCCTTTCTCCCCGTCATGACCTAAAACCGCATGTGTTCACATGAAAGTCGGGTGGAGGCGGTGGAGCATTCCTAATTCAAAGCAGGCCTCATCTTTTCTTTAGAAACTGCAGTCACATGTCATTTAGTTTCCCTTTATTATTCCATAGAAGAACAATCAGGAAAGCTCAAATGGGGGGCACTATACCCTGGTCCCATCCCTGACTCCGGCTTCCTTCCCAGTTCGTCTCACTAACTGTCTCTGCTCCTGCCAGCATTTGCTGGAACAGATGCCTTCTTATTTTGACGGCCTGCTGCTTGCCTCAGTCAGTTGGGCAGCAGGTCACAAATGCTCACATACCCATGAGGACACATGGGCACGCACTCGCACACAAACACAGACATATCCACACTGTGGTGACTGTGAGGCGTGTGTGTTTAACTTACTAGTTGTTTAAGTAAGCTGAGAAGAATCCCCTCAGGTGATTAGTTCATTTGCAAGTCCCAGGCTGTTGAAGCTAGTGCAGGCCTTCTGCCCCACACTCTGCCTTTCTCTGTTTAGTCTTTACCCTCTTTCTGTCTTAATCTTTTACTACCAGCCTTGCTTGCTCTCCTCTTTCTCTGTGTTGCCTTTTCTGTTCTTTGGTTTGTTTGTGTTTCTCTGGACTCTGAGGGAGAGGAAGGAGACAGAGTGCAAAAATGGGAAAAAAAAGGAACTAAAATCGAGAGAAATGTTAAGCCGGCTCGAGTAATAGCGCTGGTCTTGGTTCTGCACTCATTATTTACGCTTTGATTACAATCTTGAGGAGCTCGAGTTACCCTAATTCGGCCGGCTGAGACTCTGGCTGAAATTGTGCTGTGCTGAGTGATGGTTGAATTGAATATGCCAGGGGGGTCAGCACTGGATCTGGTGTGGAACGGGAGGGGGAAAAATCAGAATAATGATTAAATGAATAAACATGCAAAACAACGGCAATATTTGTTGTAATAGTGTGCCAAACGTGCAGCATCATAGTATGCGTGGTCTCCAAGTGCATTTCAGACTCATCCAGCATGGAGATGTAAACAATGAGACCAACCGTGTAATTCCTTCAGGGATGCTTTCGTGCCAACAGGACGTCTTGTTTATGTCACATGTTGAGAAGCCGTCTCGGTGCTGCGCAGCACCGAATGCATGGAAGAGCAAGCAGACGTGCTGCGTTTCTCTGGCCAGTGACGGTGGTACCACGGGAGGGGAGCGAGCGCTGAGGACGCCGCCTCGGGGAGAACTACCACTAGACACTTAGCGTCACAGTGGCCTAGTCACCACGTAGCACTAATCACGATCCCTTTCTCCTTCCATCTGCTCTCCATCAGCAGCCTCGTATTCCCTCTCCACCACTTCACCTCCATTCTCGCTCTTCCTCCTGGCTATTGCTCTAATTGTGTCTTCATCCTTTTTTGTTTTCTAACGTTTAGCCTGGCTGGTGTTGCGTCACCTCTGAGCACGTCTTAGACCCCTCTGTAAATGCTTTCAGTGTAGCAGCAGGTGGAAACATCTTGAATGAGACCAACAAAACAAACCTGATGCACGGAGGCAAAGCAAGCTTGTGGGCATGCCCAGCTAACTAGACGTTCAATGTTAACTAGCCGGCTGACATTACTGGATGTTGGTGTTGTTGTTTGGATGGCTAACAGTAGCTATGAGGACAATAATCCTCCAAGTGGCTGAAGATCGGTGATGAAAGTCTTCTTGGTTTGTTTTGGGGTTTTTGTCCCTCCATGTGTCAACTTTTGCTCGTGCTGCTAAACTAAAACACATATCTAGAACACAACATATTGATCCTGAATGCTTTCATGCACTCCATCTTTGTCACTGTTTTATTTTCCCTCCCACACAATGTTTTCCCTATTAACGCTCCTTTTGCCTTCTGGTCTCAGCACGTAATCTGGTAGAGATGGCAGAAAGTGTCATCAGACAGATGTGAGTTTTTCTAACTACGACGCCACCGTCACTTCAATTATTAGCCTGGCTCACAGTTGTACTATAGCTATGCTGATTTTTTTTTTTTTTTGCTGCCCTTAATGATCAGATTAGAGTTACTAATTAAAAAAAAAAAAAAAGGAAAAAAACAATATTACAAGCGGCCCTAACGCTTCTCTGGGTGGTGATGAGTGAGGGCAAAGTTATTATTCTTTTGAACTCCTGCGGTGTGGGGGAAAGACGGCAGACATTTAAAGCAGCATGACGTTTGGTGTTTGTTATTTCTTTTTCACTTTTTTTAATTCCCGGGCCGGAGATTTATGACTTGATAAGTGCCTCAAACTTTTCTTTTTTTTTCAAATGGAGTTAATTTAAGTACACCTCACAAGCAGACAGAGCCCCCCTCTTCTTTCTTTCCTCCTCCTGAGCTTTTTGTCCGTCTGTTTCTCTCAGTCTTGCTGTGTTTTGTTCCATTTTATTTCTTTCAGCTCTGCTTTTTTTGCTTTTTTCCCCTGTGGGGTTCTGTCTAATCTCAACGTGACACGTCCAGCGCTTTTTTTCCTCATATGTTTGTCGGTGTGTAAGTCATGTTCGTGAGCTTTTATACGTTGTTTCACATGGATAATGTTTCTCGCTGTGCATTATGGACAAATGCAAATGTTTTGAGACAGAAGGCTAACAGAGCGACCCCCACGCACACAGGTTGTCCATTTTACCCACTTGCCCCCAGACTTATGGTCGCTCTCGTTTTCCCACAGCAGCTGCCTGTGTGTGTGGATCAGATATTTTTGACTGACTTTTATTTCCTCTATGCGTTCCTTCTTTAGCATCTTGCTAAGGGGCTTCCTGCGCTTAGTGCCCACCAATCTATTGATAAACTGCACTTCCTTATTCAGCCATTACATCATTTGTTTCCATTTCCTGTCAGGCGTGACTGCTCGACAGCCCATCCGTATAATTAAAACGACCTTTAAGCAATTTGCTGCAGAGTTTCTAATATTTTTAGCCTGGTCATTATTCCCGATACACAGATGTGGAGTGTCAAGGAGGGAGTTGAAGGGGGTTGGAGGGGGGGCTTGACAGCATCTCACTCCTATTCTTCATTTGTGGGGGAAAGGTTTTTTTGTATAGGTAGTCGGGTTGGTGATGGAGCTATTGCCCAATTATTCATACAAGTGTCACTTCTACAGACAAATATGTGTAGCCTCTATGTGTGGCTGGATTTCGGAGCTGTTACAGCCTGTCAACACAGTGAGGGCGCAGTCATTAATCACCATACATTTGATCAGAATGCAGCAAACCTCTACTGTTTCCTGTGATGGAAGGACAATGGAAGGCTGTGTTAGATCTTGTTCCGCTAATTGGGTTAGTCCAGCTAATGGCCATTTAGATGGTGGATAACAGGGAGGCATTTTACTCCACAAATGTGGTGATGGAAGCAGACGCTATCACGTATTTGAATTGTACTCACACACCAAAAAAAGCAAGGAAAGGGCAGGCATTTTTGGTAATGCTTGCTTCAAACTTCTTAGGGAATTGCATACTTTGCGTACACTCAAGTATGCAACAATGGCTTTGTTGCCGGGTAATTATTTTTATTTGCCACAGCAGAAAAATGCCCTGCAGGTATTTGTTTAGCTTTCCCTTTTACTCTCGCAGTCAACGTGTGATAGGTTTGACAGTATCATAGAGGGCATGTGAGAAAGTGTGTAGAGTGGAAATCAGCAAGTGTTTTCTACTTTGAGCAAAAATATTATGTGAAATCACACAACCCACATCTGTGGTTCCGTCACAATTTCAGCGCACGGGGCGTTTTCAATGACATTTTACCTCAAACTCGTTTGAGAAGAACAACAGCCCACTGTAGAGGGACGTGGGAATTGAGAAGGGAATTAAAATTACAATACCTGCATGCCCAGCTGCCCAACTCAGATTGCTCAGCTGTTATATGCTCCTCTATGCAATATCCTGCCACTGAGCTCTGTGCAAGGCACGCTAATAATGAAGCTGTCTCTGGCGTGCAGATTTCAATGTGCAGGTCATGAAAATTGGAACAGAGGGAATAGATATGTGACCGTACCCACCAAAATGGGCTAAGGGGCTTGCTATTCCCCAATCAAAGTCACTGCTACAGTTTTTGTGGTGTCCAGTGGAAATGACTGCCCAGTTGCAGCGAACACATGGCCAGCTTGAAATAACAAAGAGCCAAAAAAAAAAAGAAAACAAGTAAAATGACTCCACAGTATCGGAACACAACTACACAGCCCTTTAGTGTTACTAAAGGAAAAAAAAGAAGAAGAAGAAGAAAAAACAAACAAAGACTGGCTTGTGTCCTTGGTTCAGTATAGCTCTAGGGCGCAGTTTCTGTTTGGCTGCCAGCGCAGTTTCTGGCCCCGTTATTTCCTTCCAAATGAGAAAGAAATGTCGTTTGTCCCCACCATGAGCGAGCAGCCGCTGAGATGAGGAATAGGCCCACTGCTTCACACAGACTAACGTGACAGGCTGCCTGACATCACTTAGCCAAAATGGATTGCCACTTCAAAATGGGACAGTTCTGCCCAGTGTTAGGAGGGCTCTCACTGGAAGAAAATAATTGACTCTGAAACGTATTCAATGTATTTTCATTTTTGTTTTAGTTCTGGCAACTGCGTTGTTTTTCTGCGGGTGGCAGAAATTAGTTGGCAGTGTTTGGTGTCTTCAGTCTTGGATTTGTGTGGGAAAAGTGAATTAAAGAATTAAAACTGCCTAATTAGAGCCGCGGATAGTATTTCACGATAGCCTATGGTGCGTTTGATAACTACGGTTCAGCTGTATTTTCCAGGTATTATGCGTAGATAGTGAAGATTACCTTAGCGACTCCCAAAGAGCACATTTAGGGAAATTATATTGGTTGCAAATCATAAATTTTACATACTCTGGGAAGAACGGTAGAAAACGGCTGATGTGTAGAGAGCCAGTGTTAGATTTTTAATTCTCATTGCATTAGTTCATGAAATGTACATTTATTTTTCACACTATCAAGCCACCTTTGTTTTATTTACTGAAGTTTTTTTTATATTTAAAAATGTCATCACCTGTCAACGGTTTTCTTTAGTGATAGTTGTTCTGTGGGTTTCTTAACTGGTAAGATCTCAAAATGTTGGCAAATGAAACCAAAAGGTGGAGAATTTATTTGCTTATTAAGCAGGACTGTCTTAGAATCGACACTTTTTAGGAGGCTGATTGATTCAGATGAAATACAAGTTGCCTTACAGCGCGTGAGAGTGTAATTCATCCTCTCACCCCATCCCCACTTTATCTTGGGTGACCTGCGCACCACTCGGGCTCTAGGCTGAGGTGACCACACGGTCTGATCCGCCGCTCGCTAGCAGCCACTTCATGTAGACGTGTACACACCCGCATGTTCTCACAGCACAGCGCAGCACATCTGGTTTCCAGGATCCCCTCCGCCTCCATGAATGCAGACCCTTTAGCTGCAGGTACAGGCAGGCTGCTGGTGTTAATGACCCGGGCATTTGCCGACTCCCGGGATGAAAATAGGGAGAGCATTCAAAACAGAGGCAGCCATTGCTGTTAAGGGGTAACCCAATCCATTAAGCAGAAGCTACATGTGTGAGTAAATGGCCAAAGGGGGTAGCCGAGCGAAAGGTCCCCGAGGTCAGAATAGGCTGACATAGCATCCCTGTGTGTGTTTGCTAGCTGTGGCTTCCTCCCAAAAGTGCAAAGCGGTCAGAGTAATTTCCCCAAGTCAGGATTGGGTCAGGGTCCCACTTCCCTTACATATCAGTCATTGAAAGGATGAGGAGGAGAGCGCAGGGCCTGTTCTTTGTAGAATTAACTCCCCTAATCCCCAGAGTGTCAATACTGCAAGGAAAGTATGCTGTTGTTCAGCAAGGCATGAGGGAAATTTGAACTATATATGGCACTTTTCAGTCTGAAACTTAAAATGTAATTATTGCATTCATAATTGGAGTGAGATTTCCTCGCCGGTGTCATTATCTTTCTGGTTATTGGAACGGGCCACAATGCTTTCCGTTAAGTTGTTCGCCTAACGTCACCTAACCTCACTCAGCAGCAGTAAGTGAACGGGGTTGCTTTGCTCAGTAACTGACAGAGAATACATTAACGGTGGAAGCAAAACGTTGCCCCTGAAAAGAGCTCAATAATGATTTAAGTAGCTTGCGGTAGAAGGGATTATTTTACCGATTTCTTTCTGTGTTTTTTTGTGTTTTTCCTTGACCCAAATAGCAGGTCTCTCTCTCTCTGTCTCGCGCTCTCTCTATTTCGCTTTTGATTCCCCAAAGAGAGGTAGCAGTCCAAACATACTCCATATTCATTGCAGTGTGGTCATTCAGCGGGCTGCTTTGAAATACAGTCCCTCGCAGAAGAAAAAGCCACCTGTGTGAAGTTAATGGGCCACTGCTGCAAACCTAAAACCGTCCACAGATGATGTCGAGGGACTTAATTTAACAAACTCAAAACTAACACCATCAATACATTAAATTCCTTGATCCCGGAGTTCTGCTCGGTCTCTTGACAAATTCAAAATGTATTAGGGATAGTCGAGCTTTCTGCTTGGCAGACATTTCTGTAGACTGCAGCGATGATTAACCGTAATAAAGATGTAAATCCCTCCATCTCTGGCTAAGTCTGATTCTGACTGTCACTCCACAGCCCAGGAAGTTTGCACAAGGGCACAGGAAGCCAGATATTATATTATCGTCACAACGGACAAGTCACTGGTAGCCCTCCAGTGATGAGCTTTATAAACTGAGAAACCTATTGGTTGGGGTTTTAATATCTCAGAAGGGTGGGGGGAGCTCAATTCAGGCATCCACGTATCCTTTACCTCTGGACTAAGACAGCTCAATCGATATTTTTGGAACATGATCCACTCACTATAGGGGAGAGTATTGAATGCTCATTTTTATGCAAGCAAAGTAATCCAAGGGCAAAGGGGAACATCAGAGTCTCCCTTGATATTCTTCCATATGTGTGTTTGTTTTTTTCTAAATGTACTACACAGCCTTTCATGTCCTGGCAGCAGCCGTAAGGTTTTACCATGCATGCACTCTGCCCAAATCATTAACAATTAAGGAGTATTTATTGGCACATATAAAAAAAAGGTGGGGGAAAAAAGTGATAGTTACGCAGTCCCTCGCCTCGGGAGCCTGCTGACCCGCTAAGATCGAAACCCATCAGAGCTCTGTCCTGTACAGCTGCCAGAAAATCTTAATAAAAATGAAAGCGCTGTGTTGCTCGCCCTTTAAAAAAAAGCGAGCATGCAGAGAAGAGTAAAAGAATTCGAAAAAGAGATCGAATCGCCGGTGAAATGGATGATAAAATAAAATGTAAAAAAAAAAATTAAACTTGGAGGGCAAAAAATAATTTAACTGCTTCTCTCTTTCTCCCACTGTCCCTGTTGTAATATCACATTTCAATGAATGCATGATTAACTTCACATCTGAAGGCACGAGTCGGCCACCCGGACACTACAGCAAACAGGCAGCCTGCGCGCCACTCGAGCTGTTGATAACAAAAGCCATCACCCTGTGCACCGCTAAGCAGTTACCACATGATTTTATGAGAGCCATGCTCATTTATGAGTGCAATCAGTTGCAACCCAATGCCCCATAGGATGTCAGTGTTAGCGCCCCTCTTTGTCCTATGATGATGGACTGTCAGTTCAATGGCGTTATTGTAGCTCTAGTGGCCATCGAGGGAGTAATACATTGATAACAATATCAGCTCATAAAGATGGGCTGTTGGAGAAAAGGTCACTCCCTTTCTTGCCTACGCTGTATCCCTCTCTCTCTCCCCTCCCTCCATCTCGTGATTCCTCTCCGGATTCTCCATCCCGCTCTGCGTGTGCGAGTGTGCGTCTCTCTCTGTCTCGCTCACTCGGGGTGATGACGGCTGGCCGTCAGCGTGTAAGGAAACTGGAATGTTGTGTTTTAACTGGAGTTAGAGGTATGTTGACAGGGGAACAGACAGAGGGAACAGATGGCAGCGTGACATGCCCAAGGTCATCTGACATGCCACTGCCGGGAGCGCTGGATTTGAAACCCAACACGTTTATGCCTGCATCCTTTGTCTTTCTTTAGGTTTTTTTCTGCCCCCACTTCCCCTCGTTCATACTTTATTTAATTTCTGTCTCTTAGCTCTTTATCACTTACTACTTTCTCTGCTTCTTGCTCTCTAACCCTTCCCCTCGTCTCCCTTGTGCTTCTCGTGTGTTTATCGCTCCTTCACACCTCAATATAGGTCACAAAGCCCTCCTGAACAGGCTTCAGCCTATCTCTGCTTAAACACACTGCCCCCTAAACTCTTCTGACTGCTCTCTCTCACACACACACACACACACACACACACACAGGCATTCACTTTATTTAGCATCCACATTCGATTCTCGCTTTCTCTCTTCCACACATCCTGATTTGGAGTCGCATCGTCAAAATGTGCCAAGCTACCTTTTGTCTCCTAGAGTCTTGCCCCAAACAGCCCTGTCAGCAGAGATGTAGAAGGAATCCAAATGAGTTTTAATTACCTGTGCAGCCATGCCTGGAAGGTTGTGCACCGGAAATCCCAACCACATGGGTACAGTAAGCATGCCATGTCGCAACACATAGCTTCTTTGTCTTCAAGCTAATTTCTAACAGAAGCAAAAAGTCAGACGGGGGGAGGGGGGGGGGGACTGTGGGAAAAGAAGAGAGGCAGAAAACTGCTGTTTCTCGCTGGCTGCTAAATGTTTTTGAGGGGTTGTATCAGAATCGCAGGCGGAGCAGGGCAGAGAGCAGTGTCCTCACTTTACCCAAATACTGTCAGAAGTGTTCGTTTCAGCTCAGCAGGCAGAGCTGTGTGTCCCACAACAACATTTCCTTTTTTAGTCACGTCTCTGGTGATAAAGAAGACATTTCAATGCTTATGCAAAAAAAAAGAAAAATTGCAGGAGGGAGGGTAAAAAGTTAAGGGGGCAAAACATTTATTTTCAATGATGCAATTTACATTTTGAGGTTTTGAGAATACAGCCTGTTACGTGCAGCACAGTGTGTGTGTGTGTGCCTGTTTATCAAGCATTTCAGACAGCCTGTGGCCATCTGGGCCCAAAAATTGGTGACCCCTCAGTATTTTCATGTGAGACGCCTTCGTGGTGCAGCACAGCGTACAAACCCTAACAAGCTGGGAAGGACAAAATGACAACAGCAGCCTCCAGAGGTGACATTTCCTCAACAACAAATAAGTACACAGATTTGTTTCTGAGGCCTTGTTCAGCTAGGTCTGTTTAACCCCTACTCCCCTATTACCCCAGCCCCCCCCCCTCGCCCAATCCCCCGAGATCAGTGACTCAAAACAGCCTGCGTTCGGTTTATTAGCATGTGTTTATGGTTGGTATTTGCAGTCATTGGGGCTGTGTTTGTTGCTGCTGTTGCTCAGGCCCTGTGATTATGCCTGTCGTTTTTTTGGCAGAGGGTTGTCTGAATATTAACAACATAACAATGCTAGGGCTGATTAGACTTGAACGCAGCATAGACGGCAGATCTCTATCTGGGGTGATACAGCATCAAAATCACGCTGGGAGAAAGCAAGAGAGAGAGACGAGAGGAAGCACAGAGAAGGGAGAGGAATCGGGGGGAAGGGAGGGAAACTGTTTCAAATCTTCTCATCTACAAAGGTTATTTTCTGAATAGTGAGTCTTTCAGTATAAAACCGCATGTTTTTCCTTGAATAGAAATATGCGTAGCCACAAACAGAGAGCATATGGATGTATTTATGGCGCCACTTTGTTCCTGCAGTGTTGAATGGGTAATCTCGAGACTTAAAAGTACCTATTCTCATCTCTTTTTTTCTCCCCCGAAAATCTCTTTCTTCCTACTTTGCTCAGATTTTCAGAAAAAAAGCCTTTTACGCTACAAAAATGGACTTACAAGGCATATTACGAGTAAACATTAGTATAATTTGTCACAATTACGCCTTGCGCGTCCTGCTCGCTTGCAGTTTGCTTGCAGTGGTGGGAATTTGCTGTTTCAAAGAAGTGAAAAAAAAAAAGAAAAAAGGAGAGAGGGACTAAAGTTTTGGGGGAAAGGAGGGGGGAGCTAAATTTGTACACATGGGGGACAACAAAACTCGATGGCAGTCAAAGTTTAGGTTCGGATTGACGTGTCGGTGAGAAATTTGATTTTGTGAACAACTCTGAAGTTGTTGCTTCGCCCATTAATCATCCATCCCTGGAGAAGGGAACTCAGTGTAGCACGCAGCCCTCTCTGTGTCACCACAATAGAGTGAAAGCCAGACCCAGCGTTCTTGAACAATAGATGCCCCAACGTGACACCATTTTGTTACAGTGCGTGTGTGTGTGTGTGTGTTTGGGGGGCAGGACGGATTCTTGAAAGTACAGTGACACCTAAAGGCCTAATCCCACAGACCCTCTCTCACTCTCTCACTTGACACTTGAATCAAGGTCGTGTGGAAATTTTGGGGAAAAACTGATGAGTTTTCACTTTTACTGCACTTGATAGTTCCAAGCATTTGTGCGGGGCATCAAATTTTTCTCCTAATGACATGCCCGGGGCTGCCTCCAGGAAGAGTGGCATTTTCATCTTGCGAACTGAGCATCTGATTGGACATTGGGCGGGAAAGCCAAAAATGGATGCTGTGCTCCTTTTTTTTTTTTTTAAGTGAGCGCAGTTGGGATCGTGCTGTGCTGCAATGTCTGTTTTATGCCCTAAAACCAGTTTTTTCTTCTTCTGTTTTTTTCTTTGCTTTTATTTTATTTCTCGTTTTGTAGTTCTTTGAAAAAACTTTTTCCAAAGTGAAGGTCAGGGACGGCCTGTGTCTTCGTAAGTAAACACTGATTTTGTACAATACACACAGGGTAGATGATAAATAGAATGTAGTTTGCTCATAGATAATTATTCTAGCTGGAATATTTTCAGAACATCTTCTTCTTCTTACTTTTTTTGCATATTATTGATATCTGTTGTATCACTTAGCTTTTACAGCCCTAATATGACCTACAATTTCCTCGAGTGAGTCCACTCACGCAGTGTTATTATGCGTTTTCAAATGAACCTACAACCTGGATTAACTCACACAGCACACATTTCCATAAACACACATTCCCAAACTCAACGGTACCAGTGTAGTGGTGAGATCTTCACTGGGCAAACCTTTGATCTCGCCTCGTCTCTTGTGTCTGTTTGACGGCCAGCTCTGCATGCGGAGCCAGTTTTTAATATGGCAGCACACCCTGGGTCCCAGAGTAACAATAAACTTTACCTTCAACTGTCAGCAGGTCTTAATCACTGGGATTACTAGAGCACTAAATGTTGGGTTCTTGTTAATATTCCTGCCGGTGGGGGAAAAAAAGAAAAAAACAGGGAAACAGACCCAGAGATTCGTATCGCCCGTCCCTCAACAGAAATATCCTTTGGAGTTTAAAATCTCATTTTCATCACTTTCAAATATGGCGCAGAAGTCGAGAAGCAAAGAATAAGCCCCAGTTTCAATGAATGTGGACAATCACAATGGGATTCTTTTTTCCGCTGCAACCCCCCCCCCCAACACACACACACACACACAAATGTGAGATCGGTCATTTTCAAAGAGCCTTCAGCGGAGCTGTTATTTGCTGTCCCGTGAGGTATCATAGCCGGAGCTCACCAAGCCAACTAATGGAGCTTCAGAGGGCTGCAAATGGCAGCAGCAAGCGCACAGGAACCTCTGCGAGCAAAATAGAAATCCATTTAGTTTAGTTTCCCCACGGAATGTAAAGAAACAAGATGCACATTACAGAGTAAAGTTATTATTATTATTACTATTATTATTTGTAGTAATAGTAGCAGTATTGCTTCCTGGTAATTTTTTAAAAAACAGTATTTATACTGCATAATATAATATTCTCCTTTTTTCCCCTTATTATTATTAGTATTATTTATTTGCTGCAAAGTTGCGTCTACTGTATCTGTATTTTCCATTTCTTTTTTCAAAATTAGAATTAAAGCGGGGATGTCACTCGCATGTTTTGTGTTTGTTTCTTTGTCATTTTGTAGATTTTCTTTACATTCTCCCAAAGCGCTAAGACACGAGAAACGAGCACAAACTCAGGCTGACAAATTTCAATGTTATCCATATATTCACACGCCCTGAAAATGGCGCCTAGCGGAGTGGAGCGTGCTGTTTCAGAAGCAAAATCCCTGCTCTGCTGGGTCCAAATATTTTACCATAGCTTAGCTGCTCCACTAAAATCTGCACTTGTGTGCACTCCATTGCCCCTTCATCTTGCTTTGAAAACACCACTGGATTAGAGGCCGTTGTCTCAGGACTCAAGCGGCTTGACTCCACTGTGACACGGGTCTCACGCCCGTGTCATGTTGCGGGGATAGTCGACGGGGAGAGGGGAGAGAGGGAGCGAGCTCTAAACAATTCAGGCCTACACTCTATAGGGATGAGCCACTGAAAGGTTGGCTCTGTGAACAAGTGTTCATGCATTTTCATCAACAGTGATATCATTCACAGGGAATGCAATTCAGGTTGGTGTGAATGAATACATTAAGTAACCAGGAGACAGCCATTTATGTAGGATCTGCTGTATAGCCAGTGTTTGGGCTGTGCACGGCTGCGTTCTGGTAACACGTGCAAAATGGCTTTGTTTGCATTTTATTCATTTCTTTTTTTCCAACGTTTGCATCCCTGTTCATTCAGCTGTTCTCCACGTAAATGAGCCTACCTTATTTCTGGTTTCTAACAGTCTACAACAGATTTGAATGTATGAATAAACCCAAGCAATCACATGGCTGTGAGATCCCCAAAAACCAGCGCCACATGAATATTTTCATAAATAACTTGTGTTTTGCTTGAAAGGCAGGGTTTCCTCACACGTTCCTCTTTAGTTTTTTTGACACAAAGCTTGGCGAGTGAAGCGAATATTATCAGGCAGAGACGTTTCCATCACTCCATTTCTTTTAGCTAATTAAATTGCCATGAATCCTGCTATCACAGTGTTAGCACCACGGATATATGATGGTAGTCTTTATTGAAATGATTTCCATGGGTGTTTGTCTCACTCCTGGCTGTGTGGCAGAGAGACTCGGGGAAAGGGTTTGGGAGAGATGGAGTGGGGGTTTGGGTGAGGCATGGGGGGAGAGAGAATATGAAATTGATTAGCGAGCTGGAATGGAAAATAAAGACTTCATCAGGATCACTTTGTGCAGTCCTCACAATCAGCTGTGAAACAATGCAGCCACCCTAATGAGGACAGAGAGGCAGGGAGCGTGTGTGCATCTGCGTACCTGCGCTGTGTTTGTGTGCGGTTCTATTTGCTTGTGTTGCGACACTGAAATGAAAGCCAAAGGAATCAGACAGGGCGAGGGTTTACGTCACATTCACTCAGATCCCCCGCGTCGTTCACAGAAAGTTTTCAAATCAGAAAACTCTGTGCCGCTGTTACGCCAACCTTCAGGCAAAGAATCAAATCACTCTCCTTTTAAACTGTCACTTGAGTGCTGTTGAATTTAATTTTTCAAGTCCCATCAAAGATTACAAGTTTAATTATTGCGAACATTTGCAGTGAAGGACAGTGTGAGTGGCACCCTTCTGTGCGAAAGGTCTCACAAAACAAAAATGTAAAACAAAAATTAAAAATGCTCAACTCGTACGCTACAATAAAGCATCAGAAAAATACAGAAATCTCACATTTTTACAAAGTTGCAATTTGAATTTAGTTTTTCAATTTGACTCTTTTTTATTTTATTATTTTTTTAAATTTAATTTAATTTATTTGTCTATTTATTTATTTTATTTTTTTTTATGATTACATTTTAGTAAAAAAAAGACTGGAAATTAATTTTAAAAAAATAAAATATTTTATTCCACTTTCTGACACACAAGATATTTTTTGTGAATGCACTGAAATGTAAAATACTGCCACTATAATTTTATCATGTTTTTTTTTTAGCAATAACATAATTCAACTGTGTTGTGCAAAATACAATAAGCCTATAAAATATAATGCATTGAAACCATTGCAGTTTGTGTGGTATTGCTGCAGTATGTTTTAGATGGAGTTTATGCTTTAAAATGTCTGCATTTTATCAAAAATAAAAATAAAAGCACACATGTGTAGATCTTGTTTGCTCAGTGAGCCAGTTACAGTTGGTGGTTCACATTCACCCTCCGGATTATGACACCTTAACATTATGTTTTCAGCTGGGTTGTCACTGCTGCAGGAACATTAACAGCCCAGTCTCCTCCCTGTACCTGAAAATCCACTGAAATACATTAAAAAAAACCTGATGCTCGGCACATATAAAATATAGAAAGCAGTAGTGGACACAGCTTTGAAAAAAAAAAAAAAAATCGTGTTCTTGCACTGCAGATATAAATGAATTTAAATATATTTGCAAGGCAATCGCAACTGAGCAAAAGGACACAATCATTTCATGTTTTCTTTTAAAGTCGCCCATCTTTGAAAGTTACTTTAGGTTATCATCAGCGTGCCAGTAACTTTGTTAGGCTGTGCGTATTTATAACATGCTCGAATACACAAGATCGTAATTTAAAAGGCTAATTGTGAAGTTCTTACTATCGACACCATGGACATTTATGAGATTCATTAAATTCAAGTCTTCAAGCGTGAGAGAAAGAAATGCACCAAACTGGGGCATGTTGCACTAACCAATCATGGGGTAGTATCATTAAAGCAGGTGGGCCAATCAGGAGCCAGCTGCAGGTCGTGCTGACGAATCGCTCATAACTTTTTCTTTTTTTTAACTCCTCACTTATCTCCATGTTGATAGAGGATTCTGACTGAATGTGAGAATGGCTGTATTGCCAAAGTGTTGCTCTCACACTCTCCCCTCCCCTGGTTATTTTGGTATGTTAGAGAAAGTGTGGCTGACTCCTGGAAGAAACCCTCTGGCGACTGCTATTTATAGGGAAGAGACAGTCACATTTGCATCTGGAGCTTATGAGGGAGAGAGAGAAAGACAGAGAGAGAAAGAGAGAAGCATGAAGGATACAGTTGATTTTGGAAATAAATAATTTATCCCGTAACCCAAGTTATTTCTTTCCAGGACAAATAAAAGAAGAAAGGGGAGTGGGAAGTAGGCAAGAAGAGCGACTATGTCCAGATTCTCTTTTCTTGCCCATAAGTGGAAAAAGCTACCTTGAAATAAGACAGGCTGACCCAAATTGAATTAAATTGATTTGGATTCTCCTGAGCCTGCTTTTTCTCCCCACAGTATACACAGTATTATCCTCCATTTCCTGTGACAGTGTCATGAGCAGTATGCATTAGTCAGCTCCTTATTTAAAAAAAACAACTCTGAAGCTATGGTATCGATTCTTGTGCTTCAATAATTGAGCCGCCGATGCAGAACAATGACGTCCCTGTTGTTCCTTGTTTTTGGCGTTGAAAGTGCATCTCCCCTCGAGGCCTGCTTCACAAAGAATAAACCAGGGTTTGCCTGTGAGATCAGCAAAAAAAAAGGGGCCATAGTGCTGATTTCAGTCAGGCTGTGTTCAAGATTCAGGTTTGATTCCTTACAGGGAATATTTTAAGAGACGAGAAAGAAGCTAAGAGTGCCACAAAAAAGGAGTGTGTTGGTTTGCTGCATGTGAGATTTGCGTGCAGAGCGTGGACACGGCGCGCACAGACGCACCGCTCGCTACGTCACTGAGAGCATCACAGAGAAGGGGCCTCTCAGGCACATCTTCCACGAGAGACGGAGCGAGAGCGAGCGTGTGAGCTAGTGTTCGGTACGTGCATGTGTACGACTGGCCTTACTGTAAAAACCACAAAAAGTGACCAGTCCCGGAGCACTGGGGCTCAGCGACACATTACGACGGCATAATTAAAGAGCGGCGCTGAAGTGTGAAAGGAGTTGTGTTCTCGGGGCTTTTAAATGAGCCCATTTACATCCCCGTTGTTGTTGCAATTTTTTTTTCAGATTGGGGGCTTAAGATATAAATATGTTAATGTGTGTTTACCCCCCATTCACCGCAAGGGCACGGGCACATTGAGTGTGGCGGAGTACGCTGTTGTGTGGTGCAAGGGTTTGGTGAGGTGTTGGCGGTGGAGGGGGGGAGTTAAGGAAGAGAAGCAGAGGGAGAAGTGGAGAGGGGTGTGGAGGGGATAAAGGGGTGGGGGTGAGGCGTATACATTATTAACTACGACTTCATCACATGTTCCCAGTTTCTTGGGGACTTATTATTCCGAGGCGCTTTAATGAATAACAAGAAGAGAGGGCAGAGGGAGAGAAAGTGAAAGGGAGTGATTGATGAAGCAAGTGCAGACACCGCCACCAGCTGGATGGCTCCAGTACTGCTCCACAAACAGGAGCCGCAGCAGGGAGATATACTGTTTCTTTCTTCCTGTTTTTTTAAATAGCCACAAAGGGCAACAACCTCTAAAGTGTCCCTGGCATTAGCATTTGACAAGGTCTCCGCCTGCCATGCTGCATATAGATTGGGATTTGCTTTGTCAAGGATACTTGTCAAGTGGGCGCATGACAGCCAGATTTCATGAGCTCTGTGCAACAGCGAGGTTGGACATCGAGGCGGGCACTCTGTAAAGCCTCCCAGTGGGTGTGTGTACTGTTTGTGTGTCTGTGTATGCGCGTGTGTGTGTGCGCACTTCTCCCTTCTCAGGGAGAGGGAAAGTATATTTGAGTTGGGGCAAGTCTTTGTGCTTGAGAGTGTTTGTGTTTGCAGGTGTGTGTGTGTCCATACTTGCTTGTGTGATTGCAAAATAAAATCAGAGGGTAAGATTCACTGTATCCAAGGTGACTGCTGCTTTTGTTTGTCTTTGTGAGGGCATTTCGGTTCGCAGTTACTTTAGACAAGTGTATCCTCTCACAGAAGGAGAATTGCCATTACTGTGTGATTCCCTGTCATATCAGCCATTGTCTGCTGGTTATTACACATGCAGAAGGAAAACAGGAAGAGAATGAAAGAACAAGGAAAGATTGAATTAGGCAGAATTTTCAGGAGTTTTTTGCAACACGTAAGTGTTGACAGTATAATCTTGTGTTACTGCGCACTTGATGCATCCTGCATAGATTTGTGAAGGATTTCACACTGAGCAGCCTCCGCCTGCTGCGGGGTCTCAGAACAGAGAACGAGGGCAGGGCGAGCGAGCTGGGGGAAAGTGAGGACCTTTCGGGGGAAGAGGAAAAAGAGGATGCAATATCAGAGGTTGTCAGGTCCGTTTACAGAGCGGCATGATTCAGGCCCCCCAAACTCCCCGCTGCTGCCTTTCATTCCGACTGCAGTGTAGAGGGCCATTGTACGGGAACTCATAAGAGAATAACAGCTTTTATACTTTTACCTGATCCCTTCGCTTGTCCGAGCCCCCCCCCCACCCCACCCCCGAGCTCTTCCTGGCTCCAATCCAGATGAGTGAATTTCTGGCAGCGTGCACCACATTAAGGCCACCAACCTTTTCAGAACCATTTGCTGTCCTCAAGAGTGAAAGGTTTTCTCATTAAGGAGTAAATATAATAGCTAGTCCTTTAAAAATGTGTTTTAATTGTTGCACTAATGAACGCCCAAAGTTCAACCATCCATAATGGATTTTTTGTTTGTTTTCTTGCTTGTTTGTTAGATTTTTCAATGTAATGCACAATGCAATGTTTATTCTTCACAATATAAAATGCGTTCTTAGGTCAGGTCATCCAAACAGTTTGGGTTTGTGCTTAGTAGATATTTAGTAGATAAATGTTAATCAATGAACAAAAAGTCATATGCAGCTAACATTATTAAAAATTGCTTAAAAAGTGCTATTTGTACACTTCAGCACAATTGCAGTCTCCCAAAAAAAGATGAATTATCTTCTAAGTAAGACATCAAAAAGACTGAAATTTGTATCCTCAGTGACAAAAGAGGTTTGCATTAAACGAGCACAATAAATGAAATGACAGAGTGCATTAATTATGGTTTCAGCGTGTTCTCAGTCGTCGCCTTAATTTTGACGCCACTCCAGATCAGAAGCAGCAAAAGTTAGTGAAAGGTGACGTCTTGTCAGAACTTGAATAGCAGCCGCCCGTTAATGGCCTCAAAACTTTGACTTTCAGTCTCCCACAAATGACCACAGTCTGGCCTGGTCCTCGTCATCTTTATTTTGTAACCCTAACCTCATCTGCAGCTGTTTTCGCAGCCCTTTGATTTTCCCTTTTCTTCTCAACAATTGGGCCAACTGGTACTGCGTTGCACAAAAGGCTGCTGCTTGTCCTCTGTGATGTGTGACAGCTTAACTGTTTCTTTGCTTGCCCGAGACGGAGTGCCGCAAACAAGCAGCAAAGTCCCAGGGTTTCAGCTGGTGACTTCTTACAGCCAGACTTCATAGAATTGGGTAATCGTGTTTATTACGTGAGGTCGGAGGTCACGCGTCGCCTAATGACCTCAGGCGGGCCGTTCTGTCAGGACCGGCTGCAGAGAAAAGCCGTTTGGCGTAAAAGAGAGCGGCTGTCACACTCGTTTGCATAGGAGAAGAAGGAGTTTGGGGGAGTTGCAAGGTTTACACCTGTAACCTGTCACTCAAGGCCTGTCATCACCCATCTCAGCCATTCATCATGTTCATAAAATCATTAATCTCATTCTTTCTCAGGAGCAACTGGTTACAGATGGGATCTAGCCCCATCTCTCGTCGCTAAGCGATACCTTCATCTGTTACGTCTCTGTACTGAGGCAGCTTACATCCATGCTGACATGTTACAATCTGAAATTAAAGCCTGTAGTCAGTTCAGGAAAAAAAAACACCTCTTTTTTTGTTTCCCAAGGTAGTAGCATGCACTTGCAATGAGCAGTGACACATAAATGTATCAGCAGGTTTTCCAGGTGATGAAAACCAGGATGAGTTCTCATGCAGCCTCAAGACTAAATCATCTATCATGTTGTCGTACAAGACTGGACAAAAAGATCACACGTGCAAAATAGAAAGCAATGGGTTTGTACATTGGCCGCAGCAGAGGTAATCTCCAAAGACTTGGCTTTATTGCCTCTCTCAGCCCTATAATGATGTTAGGACTCTGGGCTGCTTTGGTTTGTCGTGCTCCGACTCCCCAGCCAGGCTCCATTTGGCTTTGGGGAAGGAGGTGATATTGGCCAGACTGCTCTGAAATTTCCCCTAACGGGTCAAGGCTCAGTTTGCATTGCAGGCACACATAATGATGCATGTACACAAGGCAGTGCATAGACTAATGCAGAAAAGACACACACCTTTCCTTACCTTTACAACATTAAATATTCTTTTATGACATTTTAATTATTTTATGACTGCACCAATTACATCAAATGCAGTTATAATTAGCCAGTAAGTGGGGTGACATAGTCGGTGTCTGGAAAACATTAGACATTTAACTTTAGTGTGAAAAATGGCTAGCTGCAAAGCACATTTGTAATGTGTGCTCCACAGTGGAGTGGCACATGTGAAAAAATGTGATGCGACTTGATTGGGTAATACTGACTCCATTGTGAGCTGACCGCTTAGAAGCAAACACATGGATTAAGAAAATCTCTTCAATCTAATCATCTGTGATCAATATTTCCCTTTATTTTCTCATTTGGTAAAGTTTGGCTAACTTTGCCAAATACCGTATTTTCTGCACTATAAGGCGCACTTAAAAGACTTTAATTTTCTCAAAAATCAACAGTGTGCCTTATAATCCAGTGCACCTTATGTATGAATTCTGGTTGTGGTCACTGACCACGAACCATTTTATGTGGTACACGGCGCTCAATAATCTGTCAAAAAATGTTTTAGTATGACTTTGGTAAGCTACGAAGCCGCACCGCTTGATGGATTGTCGGAGCATTACGGCTACCTTAGTCAGGAGCCTCACGGAGTAATCTGGGTCCTAAACTCCGTCTTCCCCATAGTGATGGGATTTCCGGCTCTTTTTAGAGAACCGGCTCTTTTGGCTCGGCTCACTAAAAAGAGCCGGCTCTTTCGGCTCCCAACCGGCTCTTCAGGTTGTTTTGTTGCTTTAATTAATTTATTGTTAACAACAATATAAAATTATGCGCAAAAAGGAATTACTAATGTAAAAAAACCCAAACGTGGTTTTACTTATATATGTTTATATATAAATGTATACGGTGGCCCCTAGAGACAAAGCACGTACAAACTCCAAAGCATGTGCTAACTCCAAAACACATTTCTAGCGTTAAGTGAACTTCCAAAACAGAGCTACCTAGATCACTTAAATTACACAATTGAACACATATGTGTATTGTTTGTGTATTTATACACAAGCATTCATATATATTCTAATCATTCAAAACAAATGTTCATTTACCTTTTACTACCACACACCAAATCCGGTCGTTGATACTTCCTGGCATGTGAAGCCACTAGGTAACAAAAGCCTAGCATCCTGGAGCACTTCTGTTGTGTTTTCTATGTGTTTTGTAGTTTGTACGTGCTTCTGAGTTTTTAAGTGTTTTGGAGTTTGTACGTGCTTTGGAGTTTTTACGAGTTTTGGAGTTTTTACATGTTTTGGAGTTCACTCCACATAAAATATAATAAATAAATCATATAATACAAAAAACAACTATTCACATTTCAACTTTTAACTATTTAAATTTTCAGCTTTTTCCTTTTAAACAAATTTAAAGTGAAACAACACAAAACACTGCAAACCACAACACAATTAAATATAAATTAAAATATGAAAACAAAAAGAAGATGCACATTTTCTGTCATATGGGCCTGCATAAAAAAACTTTCTGAATCCTTTATCATCCGCAACTGAAAATAGTTGTGGATGATTACTATACTTTTCTAATGTGACGTTGTTGTCCCTGGCTCTCTTTCTCTGTCTCTCCCTCCCGCTCTGTTCCCGTGCTACTGCGAGTGTAACTACCGCCCCTCTTCCCAGCGCAAAGCACAAGACTCGCATGCGGAGTGAAGCGGGAAGTGTGAGAGAGAGAGAGAGAGAGAGAGAGAAAGAAAAAAAAAATACGGCTCCCAATAAGGAGCTGGCTCGCCTCGTTCACTTCAAAGATCCGGCTCTAAGAGTCAGTGTTGCCAACTTAGTGACTTTGTCGCTATATTTAGCGAGTTTTCAGACCCCTTAGCGACTTTTTTTCTAAAAAAAGACGTGAAAGCGCATATCGCTTTTACTCTCAACAAGCAGCGGGTGCTGTAATGCAGTCAGTTCTTCTTTTACTCTTATGCTGTTTTGTGGATCACAAGGTTTAAAACTACTTATAAACACACACACACAAAGTAACTCCACCAGAGTGCCTATTTCGGGTCACTTTTGCCGGTCAAAGCCCGGGTAAAGGAGCAGGGTTGGAATTGTGACATTAAAAAAAAAACAATAATTGCTAAAAGAAATTTAATTTGTAGTTCTAAATAAACTCTAAATGCATTTAGGACGTTTTTTACTCACTTTATGTCTCTTCCACGATGTTATTTCTCTCTCCAACAACATAGGTTACAATTAGATTAGCTTGACCAATTATGCAAATTAGGCGATGACGTCATTTAGCGACTTCTAGCGACTTTTAGGACAGCCAATAGCGATTTTCCTTACTGAGGAGTTGGCAACACTGCTAAGAGCCGTTTCATTCGCGAATGACACATCACTACTGCCTCAGGTCCCAAAGTCAAACGAACACTGCGGCATCACTGAGGGTTAAAAACTGACTAAATTCTTTCATTTTTAATAAAATGATCAGTGTTGCTGCTTTACCAGGTGTAACTATTAAGTTTAACATCCAGGCATCCATTAAAACAGAACTGATTACATTTAACAAAGTTAGAAGTTAGCAGGAAGTTAGCTCGCTAGCTTCCACCTAAGCATGATATAGCATGTTCTGACTGAGAGATTTCTGAAAAAATTCAAAACGTACAGCTCTGCTATCACTTCCAACATAAATGAAGACAGAAAATTAAACAGCAGTGACGTTTGTAGGGTTACTGAAGTTGGGCTAGCTGGTATATAATGATGTGCTACATGATCGCTAGCAACACAGCTATGTTAGCATAAACACAGTGAAGCTGAAGGATGAACGCGAACACTTTTCCACTCGATAAAAGTTAACGTGAGGGTTCCCGATGGTTAGAGAAAAATGCAATCGCATGGCAGGATGCTGTAAATGGACCAAACTTCAGTCAGGAGAACAACTGAGATAATCCATCCACAATACGAGGTTAGTCATTAATATACCGCAACAACATGGGAATAGAGCAGCTGTGAGAGGATTCAGCATTAATGACTCAATGGTACGGAAGTGGAGGAAGCAAGAAGAATGATTTGAGTAAAGTTTGACTTTTCTGACTTTTTTTTTTTTCCGCTTAATGTGCGCCTTATGGTCCGAAAAATACGGTAGTAGTCCATTCCCACGCCACATAACCTTGGACTTTTTTACTTTTTTCTGGAGTACAAACTATAATAAATGAGAAAAAAAACTTTTAAAAAATACAGCAGAGTATTATACGATGCTATCATTGTGAGTTTAGTGCAGAGTTGTTGTAAATGTGTTTCGGTACATGTGAGTATTTCCTAAAACAAATGATGCAGTTACCTAAAAGACACTACTCATCCCTCTCCCAAATTACATAGCTGTGACCGTGTGCGCGGCTGCTCGTTCATGTGCTTTCTTTAGAATTTATCATGTCATATAAAGTTGCTAAACTCTTCAGGGGGCTTTTTTTACGAGCACTCTCAAAGACACACACAGCCCTGCTTCAGGGTTCAACAGTTCACATGGTCACCTTGTGAACTATCCTTCAACCTCTGTTAGACATCAGTGGGCCCTCTACACGCCAGAGCAAAGGGAGGACTTAAATGAAATAATAAATATCCGCGGTATGGCTCCCACTTGCGCGCCAGGCCACTCTGACCCCTCTCAGGACCTTCCAAACCAGGCAGGAAGAGCCAGCGAGATACTTGCGGTGCGGGGATGTCGGGGTGGGGGGGAGCTTTGCTGTTCAGGTGACCCAGGAAATGCCTGGAAAAGGCTGGGGACCATCTGATTGTTTCAGTGAGGCCAGACGGTTCAGCACTGGTCAACAGAAAACTGGAGCCTTAGCTGAGCTAGGGTGAGCCAAGCTAAGCCAGGCAGCTGGCAGACATCACAGAAAATATGTTTGTGTGCTCTAGACAAAGCAGGTCAGGAGGGCTGTGATCCAGGAGGGAGAGAGATGGAAGAGGCATTGAAAGAAAATATGGGGGAAAAATGTGGAGGGCTACAGAAAGAAGACTTGAAAAGCATAAGCTAAGGAGATCAGCAAGACAAAAAACGTCTTGCTGCTGGCAGCGCTGGGGCCTTCCTGCATTTTATTTGATTTAGTTCATTAGATTTTTGGCTAAAAAAAAAAAAATGTTTAGGAAGTAAAACAAAGGTGTGATTATCACTGAATCTTCTGTGTTTCACACAGTCTATTAGCTGTAACACATGATATACAGCGACTCTTTTTTTGATCCTCCAATGTGTCCTTGACCCTGAACAGGACACCGCAGGAGTGACGTCTCCAGGCCCAGATGCTGCGGTCTAAGAAAACACGGCGTGGGCGAGCCCCTCTCTCTCTGAGGGCTCGGGTTCAGAGCTGTTATAACATGAGAGGACAGCAAGATTAGGTGAACGCATACAGCTGTGGCTGCTGTGTGTGTGTGAGGGAGGAAGAGAGGATAGAAAAGATTAGAAGATGGGTGATAGACTCAAGGAAAGATTGTGTTTGACACTTGCACGCATGCAAACGTGCGTACTTTAACACGCTTCATGTGTGCGTGTGTACGTTTGGCGAGGAAGCAGAGGTTAGAGGAAGGGAAAAAGGAAGATGACTGTAATTGTACCGGGCTGGATTTAGTCTGGAGTGTGGAGATGGTGAATCTTGCATATGGTATGCATCCTTCAGCTGCCATCTCCTCTGTAGCCATACACATGGCTTAAAGTTAGCAGCAAGAAAAGGCACGTACACTTCCACCAGCAATAATGACGCCATACTTTCATAGTGTCTGTATGGAAGCATGTGGGTTGGAATAATTCAAAGACAAACTAAAATGGATTATAAAAAAAGTCAAACAGCTGGAAACATGGCAGCAGCGTCAAATAGTCAATCACATCCTGAACTGAATCCAAGCCCAGCTGTTTGCCAAACCTCATGCCAAGAGCGGAATATCAAAAAATTCTCTTCAGTCAATTTCCAAACATGAAAAGCAAAATCCCTGTTCAATTTCTGCTACAAACTGTGGTAATCCAAGCACAGGAACCACAACACTTTCTCAGATGTTCTCTTTTTTCATAATACTGTATGAAAACATTTTTGATATTTAACTTAACACATGTTATTTGATTACATTTGTTCCACTGATGAAAGCTGTTTTTCATTCACTCAGAGCCATCACAGCGCCTGCCTGTGTTCTTACTGTATCGGTCTTTTTTCCCACCCTCCAAAGGCATCCAGAGACAGGCTTCAGTACAGCGCATTTCTAAACAGGCTGTCTATGGGGGGTTAGTTTGTTTTACTGTCCCTGCAGGAGGGCTGATGGGAGTCAACCGGGGTCAGGGCAGACTCCAACTTCATAGCAGTGCTTTGACAGAGGGGCGTAGCCTCTTCAGACCCCACAGATTGCTGGTTCAATAATGGCGCCAAGCACCGCTCTCAGGGAGTTCGTATACCCTTTATAGAGGACAACTTTAATCAACCATGGTTGAGCTGTTTGTGCTATTGTTTTAAAGGAGTAGTAAGTCACTTCTTTCTTATAGACTGTGTCAGTTTTTCATTTCAGTGTGTGCAGAGTGCAGCTGGACTTTCCGTACAGCTGCACTGTGAGACCTGGGAGGATGTTTTTCCTGTTCCTTATGAGAAGGTAACAGTAAAAATGAGAATCTAATTAAAAACTCAATTCACGCACGCCACTTTAGCACAGATAAAGCGACTTCTTTGTGTTGGGATGTATTGAGGCCATAGTTTCTACGCACTATTGTCACAGTCTTGCATTGTGATGTCCTGCCCCTGGAGGATGTATAAGAGGAGTTTACAGGCATGGCGACAGCTCTTGGCAGATGTGAGCAGCTGGGCTCTGCAGAAGGGCTACTTAAAGAGGCCTTACAGGTGCGGTAATGAGCAGGTTTTTAAACCCCCCTCTCCGCCTCGCTCTTAATCAGCCTCGGGGCTATTTTTACCAAACCCGGCGGGCCCCTCGGGCTCATCCACCTTCGGTTGCTGAGAGAGGGCATGTTGTTTTCAATGAAGCACACATACACACACACACATAGTGACAGGAAACACACTTGCATACATGCAAATTCAGTACGCACTCAAATAATCTCACATGGAAGCACAAGATGCCTACAAAGACATAGATGGCACAGAGTCACATGTTCTCACTGTGTCGGAGCTGTTGGAGGTTCAGAGTTTTGCCTGATGAATACTGAAGCTGGTAAATCCAGCAGTGTATCCTGCATGCATTGCATTTTATTTCATTTTGTTACCTTTTTACTGTATTTTTCACCGGGAAGCTTTCTGTTGCAAGTCATTAACCCTGGATCACTGAGTCATACTGGTTAACTGCACTGTTAACTTTACGCAGCCTTAAGCATTGTCAGTTTTACAGCCCTCTTACTAACAAAAACATCACCCGTGGCCTATCATACCACGCCGAAGGGGTTACGCCAAGGAGTCAAGCTGATGCGTTTCTTTGATGCACGACGGTAGCGTTTCTTTATAAAGACATCAGACTGAAGTTGCTGCTATTTCTCTCAGCATATTTTAGGCTGTTCATCATTTGTTTTCCAGAAAAGAAACGGTAGGGGAGGAAATAAGATGTTTTGTTTGTTAGTTGTTATGCAGAGGTTTTACTGGTCTGGGCCACTTGAGATCAAATTAAGGCCCCTGAACTAAAATGACTTTGACACCAGCGAGTTACAGTTTTTTGTACAAAGGTATCAGAGTGTGCACGTAAAAACTCTACAGCCTGCGGCATCAGAAGAGAGGGAGAAAAGACGTAAAAAATGTATCGGTGTTAAATAGATTTTTGATCAGCTTTGACCTTTCTTCTTTTCTTTTTTTTTTTTTACCATAGCAACAGTGTCTGATAGGATGTAATGAGGAAACACAGGATTCTTTTGACAGTGGTTTCATAAACCTTTTGAAGCAGTGCTTTTTTTCTTTTAATAAATATGTGAATTATACAATATCTCTTTACAGTTAATAGATATTAAGTTAAGAACAAGGGGCAAGAATGAAGCAGAATCTGCACTTCCTCTAGCTGCCACTAGGGGGTGGCCCCAATTACCATAAACTCCCATGTTATGATGCAAAACTTTACTATATTAAAAAGCTTCTTTACAATTTCGGCCTCTATGGAAAGTTTATAAAAACTCTTGAGCGGGGTATTAATTTTTTTTTAATAATTCATCTACTTGCGTAACTGAGTTATGGGCCTAGCTGTGCCGACTGACAGGAGTCATCAGAGTCTGCTAGGCCTCATCCAGTTCTTTGAGTCATTGTAATGGATCTCTTCAGTGTGTGTGTGCTGTCGGAGCCTTTTGAAGCACTTTTAATGGGTAATCTGCAGCAAACATTTCGAAAGTGAATAACTGTTGGCTGGTGGATTTTTGTTGACATCTAGTCCCAGTTCAATAATTGTGCCACAATGAAATTTCTGACATCGTGGACGCTACGCTGACAGTGCTTTGAGTTAGTTACTCTTCAGCGTTGCAGAGATATTCTTAGTATATTTTCTGCTACGGAAAAGTTAGTGTTCAAGAACTGTTTTCTCCTATCTCTTGATCAATTATATTAAAACAAAATAAATGTACTTGTTGCTCAGCCAGTCCCATCTCTGACACTGGGGCAGTTGTACTGCAAAAACCAGTTTAGACCAGGGAGACAATCGGATTTCACCGCTGTGTGGTACAAACCTAAATCTAAGAGGTTTGTGACGTTGTGGGGAGTAAAATTCCTGTATTTTATTAACATTTGCACTAACTAATCAGTATCAGGGTCTCCACATTGCACCTTTATGGTTTACAAATGCAGGTTGCTAACCACGCTTTTGAGTGTTAGGCTAATAACTTCACACTCTGACCTTTGAACCCTATAAGGTCACTTCAGCCTCGAAAAACAACACAGCAGCAGCCAAGCGCTGACATTGAAGCTTCCATTATCGATGCATGATGTCATGCACACATCTTTAATGCTGTCTGTGGGACAGAAAAGGGATTTAAAAAAATCACATCAGTTCTTTTTTCAAAGCCATCGTTTGGCATTAATGTAACAAAGACTCAGTTGTACTTTGCTGTGCAATCATCTCTATTGACTCTGACTACATCTCTTCAAGCCATCTTTTTCTATCCTTCCTCCCTCCGTGATTTCCAGCTTGACTGACACTGCAAAAGGTCAATAACATGCTTAGCGCATAATGCTACGACGCACACACAAATGCACATCGTGATACTTGGCAGCGGTGGAGAATCACGATCCTGGCACTTCGAGAAGAGCCGGCGCAGCGGGACATTAGCGCGGCGGCAGCAAACACGGGAGCTTCGTGAGATCGTTAAAAGTTTGCCACTGCCCAGCTTAGAGTGATTTTAGCCGGGCTTTTGGTGCTCTGAACTCCAAGTTGGAAACAAAGGAAGGCTTCTGATTGATGACTTGATTTTTAAACATGACACATCAAAGGGAGGTTTATGATTGCAGTCCTGCTCTGGCATCATCACTGGGGTACTAGTCATGCTTATTACTTGTGTATTGGCATGTTTACTTTACTGAAAAAAAATCTGTTGCTCCCCATCTGTCTCTCAGTCTGTCAGTCAGTTAAAGCCAACTATTTGTCTCTGTGTCTTTCTTCAAACCTTCTTTTTCCCCTTAAATACTGAAACTGCGAAGATCATTTGATCACAGGCATGAAAAGAGAGGATTGGGATTAATTATCCATCATTGCATATATTTGAGGAGCACAGTTCGAAGTTCAAGGCAGTTCGTTTTAAGTTTTGCCTTCCACCATCAGCTAAGTTTGAACCTCCTGAAATCCTCAGATGAGCTGTAACATTTACATCTGTCGGAGGCCTTTGAAAGTACTCCACAGCATTTTTAAATCAAATGGCTTTTTTTTTCTCCCCCCATTTGAAGTTCTGAACTGGAGACGCTCGTCTCTTGCATACAGCAAACACAAAGTACAAGAAACTGTCCTTTCCTTTGGAGCTGTAGAGTCTATACCACAAGGCCACATTTTCCTCTAAGACAAAAGAGAGCAGAAATGGGTTATTAATCTGGTCATTCATCCTCCAGATTTATGCAACAAATCTGCTTCTACAGATGACGGTAGCTCAGTCCAGAAGCCTCGAGGCAGAGTTGTTCTGACACTCTTACCGATTACCTTGGCATCCTATCCATGCGACTTCCTAAATTACTTAGAAGATTTAACTACTGCTCTCCGAGAGTGCTGGCCACAACATGTTAAGAGCTACACGTTTTCATTTAAACAACTTAAGGGTTGAAATGTTCAGTCGTAAGCGATGCGTAACCCTCGGTGGCAGCAGATCTCATCAGACCAAAAGTCACAGTGGTTTGTCTGTCAGTGCCGTTGGCAGGTTCTTACCACAGATTTATAAGTAACACATTCTAGCTGCTAGCTTGTTTAGTCGAGGCAAAAAAAAAACAAAGTGTGAAAACAACAGTTTGTCATTTTATAGGTGATTATGTGCTGGACGGTTTCTTGGCTGGCAGCAGAAGCTTCCTGGAGTCTGCACTGGTTGCATGGCAGCTGCTCCCAGCCAAGAAATAATTATGCTCATAAACCCCCTTAAAACACTAAACGGATGATTTGAAACATCAGTTTATGCATGGAATAAACAAACAGTATATAATATGTGAATTAACGTGCTTTAGTGAACTGGTTTTGTCACTTGTGGGCCATTTCCAGATTTTCATGCGACCGGTAACCACATGGCGTTAACTTGGTCTGTCAAACAGGTTTGAGGTAACACTGTACAAATACTCAACTGAGGTACAATTTTTTAAGTATCTCTACTTTACTTAATTATGTATTTGTACACAAATATCTCCTTACATTTTAAAAAGATGCTTGTTCGGGTTGACCGCATTTGAGGAGAGCTATTCACATCAGCGTACGCTTTCAAACATCAAACCTGTTGAATGGAGGGAGCAATATCACGTACAACAGACACGAAAGAGTTAAAAGCATCAGTTATGGTTAATTCTCTATAGTGAGGGTTTCAAGTGGACGACATTTCTGGTGCAGATGTCCATAAATTGTGGTATCAGTCGGTGTTGTGCATTACTTTACTTTCCCGTTATTCCATAAAACGACCTGCACTGTCACATAATTACCAGACAGCAATATAAACCTACAGTTTACCAACATAAATCCCTGTCCTATAGAGTAGCGGTCCCCAACCTTTTTTGCGTCACGGACCGATTTATGTCTGACGATATTTTCAATTTCACGGACCGGCCTTTAAGTTATCGCGGATAAGTAAAACAAAATAAAACCAGTACTGGTACCAAGAAAAAAGAAGATTTATTCATAACACACAGGAAAAGACCCAGGGAAACCGAGTTAACGATAAAAACGATAAATTTCACACCCGAGCCTCAACTCTCCAAACGACTCACGTGGCCCGGGGTTTGGGGACCGCTGCTATAGAGGACACACATACAGTCTTTTTTATATAGCACTTTTCCACAGGTACCTACTCTGTTTGGATCGGCTTAGCTCGACTCACTAAGTTTTTTCCAGTATCTGTAAATGTCTGTACTTTTGCCACCTCTGCTGGCAACCACCAGTCACCAGGGAAAAAAGTTTATTCCCTGACTGCTTGGTGAGATTTTGCTGGAGGGAGGTGTAAGATGCTGTCGCAGTGATTGCTAAAGCCCCAGTCACACAGGAAAAATGTATATTCCCCAAAAGGTTGGTGAAAACCTCCTGCGACTGCTTTGGTTGGTAGCATTTTCCCGCAGTCACCAGCTTGCACGCAAGACATTGACTTGTATGCGAACAATATTTAAGCCTCTGGTGAGCTAAATTGCCACCATGTACAAAATTGTAGACGAGTTAATGTCACACATCTGCAAAACCTGAATAGATGCATCACCCAGACAGACACCTGCTAAGTAAGATAACAGAAAACAGATTCGTGGGAATGGCTGGTAGGAGAACGAAACACAAAGCAAATCATATTAATTGACAGATAATTACAGTAAAAGTGCTCCAACATGCAGCAACATCACAAACATGGTTGAGAGGGACAGTTACTGAAACACACATTCTCACACATTAGCAATAACTTACACAATCCCTTTTTTTCTTTAAGCCAGCTGTAAACACTTATTTCTGCTGTGAAGTTGGGGATCTATGAGAACTTTTGGAGCCAGTCTCAAGTGGCCACTTAAGGAATAGCATGTTTTTTATACACTGGTTTCATTTTTCACCCCCAGAAGTTGGTTGTTTAGGACAGAGCAAGCCTGATTTAAAGGACTTATGCTAAGTTAAGCTAACCAGCTGTTGAGCGTAGTACCAGAAATATAGGTGCACGCAGGACGTGTGTGTTAGACTCACACAAAATCAACGACAGCTGACATATTCAAGACAGCTAAATGCTGCAGTATTGTTAAGCACACATAGGGGTCTATGTTACAGAGCAATAGTTTTAAGCTTCGACAACACAGGAAATGCTTATTAGGAGGCTCAGTTGTTTGTTACTAGTTTTAAACGGGATTTGTTGGCAGTAAGAACACAAAGAGTTACCAGACATATACTTTACTGCTCAGTCATGCCAAATCAATACTAGCTCTTGCAAAACTGTACTTTAAACTTGTTTACTCATGCAAAATAAGCAACATGTAAACAGTGATGCTTTTAATTTATCAGCTTAATTATAAGTTACAGTATGTGTCATCATTTGAAAGCCGAAATGCAGTCCCTCTGCTGCCATGCTGTAAGCTGCTGTTTAAAAGATAAGCTCTAAAATATGTCGAAATTACACACAATTCCACTGGTGTGACTCCCAGGCACAGTTAGTGTGGTGCTATTTAAAAGTCTAGCTAAGCACAGTTAAAATACATTTTATGTCAAGTCTCTGTGAATGCCTGTGTGTGTGTAATCCAGCTGAACTTGTAAGTTCGCCCTCATCGTGGAGCCTCACAACACAAAGTTGAAAACTTCTAAAAAGTTTTCAAAAACTTGACGGGATGAGTGACGGCAGAGAATAAATGAAGAACACCTCAGAATCTCCAGGCACCTAAGCCACATAGGGCTTTGTCGTGTGGTAGTGGACTTCGGAGTGCTCCCTCCAGATTCCCTGAAGCAGACAGTGTGGTAAAGGACCACGGTGGTCCAAAGCCATATCAATTAGAGCCATTGGCTCCAGCCCAAGCAGCAGCTTCCAGGGCTGATAAATGAAGAGCCAAAAACTAAAGTTCCTCAAATGGCCTCTTGAGACTGGCTCCAAAAGCAAGTGAGTCCCCACAGACCCGATTTAAGTAGATGGTGTGTGGAGCCATTTTCATTCCATGGAGTGCCAGTTTTATCACACTTGGAAAGAAATGTTAGTATTACCACCACCATTAATGTGTTTCAATAATACAGTAATATCATTAAAAAAAAGGAACAAGCTTGAAATGTGGAGCGCGTGATTAAATCACAGTGTGTGCAATATAGACAGTGGTGGTGTTTAAATAATTCACAGAACCTGAATAAAAATTGCAATCCACACTACAGATGAAACTCTTTGACTCCAATAACTAAGTATTTGCCTTCTACTCTGATATTTTCCACTTCCCATTTATATCCCACTATTGCACATCATTAACTCAGTGTCGTCTCGTTCCCAGTGTTTTGCCTCGTACACTCTTTGCCATCTCTCTATGCCGTTCTCTCTGCTCTTTCCCGTCACCATAGCTGGTTGTGACAGATGGCTGCCCTCCCCGAGCCTGGTCCTGCCAGAGGTTTCTTCTTTTTAAAGGGTGTGTTTTCTGCTGCTCTAGCCAAGCGCTTACTCACAGGCGATCATTGAATTATTGGGTTCCTGTCAATAATGTTTGTGGGTTCTTGCAGCATGATTTATTAAGTGCCTTTACATGACTGCTGTTGTGATCCAGCCCTTTGTAAATGATTTTGAAATAAGAATAAACTGTATTAGTACCCTAGTAAGAGAATATGGCTTCCTCAGGTTTCCATCATGTACAATTAGCCACCTGTAACTGATGTCCATGAGCGTGCTTTATTAATTTGGAGTTTCACTGTTAATTAAAAAAATACACTTTTTAAAAGAAATTTTAAAACAACATGGTCTTGCTAAGAGTATCGATATATAACTATTTAAAAATGTATCAAAATGAGGGAAAGAATGAGAGAGAGGTTACTGTGGTGGGGCGTGGTCTGCGTTGCCGTGCAGGGAGGGCGGACGTAATCACGCCCGCCGAGTTAAAACACGGGGAATCAGGTGTGTGGGGTTTTTTTCTGTGGTGAGAAGTGTAAATAAAATGGCTCTGAATGTTGATCTGTGGTCCCGCCGTGCCTTATTCTCACCACACTGGTGCCGAAACCCAGGAGACGGCACGGCGGGCCTACAACCGAGCCGGAGGAGAGAGGATATGGCCCAGATGGGGGCCGAGATGGCGGCCGCACAGCGGGAGCAGGCGGCGGAGGTGAGCCGGCAGCGGGAAGAGCTGAGGGACAAGACCGAGCGCCACTTGGAGAGAATGGCGGAGCTGGCGACGCTGCTCCAGGCCTGGGCGACACCGCCGCCGCCACCCCCGCCAGGGTTGCCTGATAGTGGGGAAGTGGTGGAGGAGCCGCATGGGGCATCTCGGGAGCCGGAAGTGGTGGACGAGGCGGGCGGGGGTCCGCGCCTGTCGGAGGAGGGGGAGCAGCCGGGTAAAGGGCTGTTCCTGCCAAGAGCGGTAGAGGATCCGCTCCAACCGGAGGCGGTGGACGAGGGGCGCGAGGGTCTGCGCCGGCTGGAGGAACAGGAGCTGCACGAGGAGCTGCTCGAGCCGGGAGTTGTGGCGTTGGCAGCGGTGATGGAGGAGCGGCGCAAGGGGCTCCAGCCGGGAGAGGTGGAGAAACTGGGAGGGGAGACAGCTGTCCCCGTGCCAGGGGAGCCTGCTTGACCTGAGACCGAGGTCGAGGATCGAGCTGCCCCGGAGCGTCAGATGCCAGCCCAGTCGCCCGGGGGGAGGGGCTCACTACCGGGCTGGCGGGGTCGTGCCGGCTTGCCAGGTAGCCGGCCTCCGGACCAGTTTTGCCGCTGCCGCTGAAGGCGTGGCCAACCCCCGGACCAGCCTCGCCGCCACCGCCACTTGAGGCACGGCGGCCTCCGCAAGTGACTTTGCCCTGTTCCCAGTTTGGGAACCGGTGGGGTGGGGCAGTAGGCTCCCCGGCCTCAATCGGGCGATGGGGGGTGTGTAGTGGGGCGTGGTCTGCGTTGCCGTGCAGGGAGGGCGGACGCACCTGCACGGCATCCGTAATCACGCCTGCCGAGTTAAAACACGGGGACTCAGGTGTGTGGGGTTTGGCTCTGAATGTTGATCTGTGGTCCCGCCGTGCCTTATTCTCACCACAGTTACACTGCACAAATTTTAAGGCAGTACATCACCATCTTTTGCTAATACTGCGGGTAGTAATATAGATATTTGCAACATTAAAAATACACTCACTGGTACAGTCTCTTTGTTTGGTGCATCTTGTTACTCCAGGCTTTGACCTGCTTTTTCTTTAATAATGCCAAATTCTTGTCCTACGATCTGAACATTGCAGCAGAAATCAAGATTTATCAGTCTGATTTGTTGACAGGAGTGGAACCCAGTATGGTCTTCTGCTGCTGTCCAAAGGTTACGCATTCAGAGATGCTCTTCTGCATACCTTGGCTTCAGCAAGAGGTTATTTGAGTTACTGTTGCCTTCCTGTTACAGTCTGGCCATTCTCCTCTGATCTCTGACATCACAAGGTACACAGAGAGCTGCTGCTCACTGGATATTTTCTTTTTCAGACCATTGTCAGTAAACCCCAGAGACGACTGTGTGCAAAAATCCCAGCAGATCAGCAGTTTCTAAAAATAATCACACCAGCCCATCTGGCACCAACAGCTACACCCATTCAAAGTCACTTAAATGCGTTTTCTCCCACTTTCCGATGCTCAGTTTGAACTTGGGCCGGTCGTTTTAATCATATCTGTGTCTAAGAGTTGCTGCCATGTGATTGGCTGATTTGGTTATCGCGTTGATGAGTAGTTGAACAGGTGTACCTACCAAAGTGGATCTTAAGTGTAAATAACAATATTTACCTAAAAGATGTAGTACAGTTGGTGTACCATAAAATGGAAACTCAAGTGCTGGTGTGTTTTTACTCGGGTACCTACAAAGCTGTGTTGAATCTACTTATTTGTGTTTACGACTAAAAGAACGTAAACCCGAAAGAAAGCCGCTGTCAGTCAGACACCCGTTTTTGATTAGTATAAGAAGCCTACATGTAGATGATTTTCCAATGTTTTATGTAATTATATGTAAGTTCTTAGGTGTTCCACGTACACGTCGTTTCCCGGTGATGATGTCAATTAGCGTTCTCCTGACGTTGCGTAGACAAAGCACGGAGTTCAAGGATGAAGCTGTTGAAGCCGTGAGACGCAGACACACCAGCAGTTTGAGAAGCCAATTATTTTCCAGTTGCAGAGGCTGTGAGAATGCACAGCTAATTATTGAAAACTGAGCTTGTTCAGTTGCTGAAAAGCTGCAGATACTCTAGAACAATTTGCTCCCATTGAGTACCTAAGCTAATTAACGTCAGTCTTACATTTGAAAGAACGTTTTTTTAGTTATCCATTTACGTAACACACTTTGATGTACCACCTTAACTTCAAAAGTATTTTAAGCAGCTGCGACGCCGGTGAAAGGAAACAGAAGTTTGAGGGACCTTGAGTGGTGCATGTCTTCCTTTGGGTACATATATTTAAAATGTCATCTTCAAAAGACGGGGCTTTCTGAGACATAATGGGAGCAAAATAACAGCTATGATTACTAAAGTGATTTCATGCCGAATTACTATTCTGCCAGTGAAACACAAACACCCAGTTGCCTAAATACACAATAGAGACACACACAGAGAAACATGCCTACACATAAATGCATGCACACAAATTTCAGATTAAGTTTAGGAAGTCTAATATTACACATCCAAAAAGGGAGAACAAATAAGGTCCATGATGTGACTCCACACCTAAGATTTATGAAGCTAATTGTGGCAGTCTTGATCTATGGGAGAAAAGCTTTTTGTGAGTCACTCTGGGATATTTACCAGACTAGACTAGACGTTTGCTTTCACAGAATGGTCCTAGATACCCCCGGAAAAAGTCACAGGAGAGGTCGTTAACACCGGTGACCTGTGTCCGGCTTATTGGTGCGGGATAATGGCTGGAACAAAATGAAACACGAGGACCTGTAGCAAAGACAGTCAGACAAGCGATGTGGAGTCAGAAAAGATAAAGGGATTGCAGACAGTGGAGGGGAAAAAAGAAGCTTCCAGCTATAAGAGGTTAGCAGGGTCACCAAATAAATTCTTTTTTTTCTTTTTTGACATAGAATGAGGTCACGCTGATGGCTTTTTAAGTCATTTGAGAGGGATTCAGAACGGTTGCTGGCTCCAGAGACTAAGTTGTGGTTTCTGTCAAAGGTTTCTGCAGTTTCCACTGCGCAGGAGCTGCAAGCAGACAGGCCAGAGAGGGCTCCCCGTGACTCATCAGGGGGGTAAAGTGAAGAATTAGAATGATTTGCTGCTACCTGTTAGTCAAAAGCCAAGAGGTGAAGTTTAAAGTTGAATATTGGAAAGTGCCGTAGCAAGTCATGCATCCATTAACCTCAAATCATTGAGGGGTCTCAGCGATGTATCTGTGGTTATGCATTTAGATCAAGGTTATGCTTTTTCTTTCAATTTAAAATTAAAGTAGAAGATTATTGAGCAGACAAAGCGTAGTATTCACAGTAAGAGTGTAGAATGGGAGGAAAATTACAGGAAACCATAGAAATATCATTTCTTTGGCATTCATTCAGCACCCGGATGGTCTCAACCATTTGCAATTTTCACAAGTAAAATACAAGGTCAGCCTCCTCATTACACAAATGGAATATAAAGCAACTCTGAAACAAAGTGGAGATGGAGATTTAAAATACAGGGGCAGTGACACTGACACGAGACTGCACACAAAAAAGAAAAAGCATTTCCTTTGGAACAAGGCTCTTAAAAGGGGGAGGACTAGTGTAATTACAGGAGTGGGCAGCACACTGTAAGTGTCGGTGTACCTCAGCACCATCAAAGACACGGGACCGAACAAGAAAAGAGTGGAATAAGATTATGAAGCAATCTTTGAAGCTGAAAATAAGTCAATTGACAACGAAGGCTGAAGAAAAAAGTTCGCAAACAGAGTGAAAAGACGAGACTGAGGCAGCCTTTGAAATAAACTTTGAGCAGGTAAAGATGAGGCAAAGATGGAGGACTAGTTGGCAGACGCTCCAGTCAAACCAGCTGTTCCCCCTTACACTGATGCTCAGCAGTAGACTAATAGGCAGTGTGAGTCAGTGGCTCCGTCTCCTGTCTCCCAGGCTGCCTGGAGGGGCTGTATTGATAATATCCTAGCCTGCAAGGCTCAATCCATCCCCTGGGGCGCTCAGCAGCAAGTGGATGAAGAGTCCCCGGACGGTCTTTTGGCTCCACCGCTAGACATTGCAACAGAGGAAGAGATCTGAACTCGCTCGAGTGCAGGTACATGCATGCACAGACACACACGTGCGCGCACAAACAGGCACGCTGCCCGCGCACCTTCCCCACACCTCATTTATTCTCATTTTGAGTCTCCCTTCTCACACTCGCAGCAGAGCGAGGGGCAGAGAGCAGTGATCACAGAGGAGGCGAGGAGATGTATGAGGGAAGGGATGGAGAGACGGGGAAAAGAAAGGAGAGGAAATGACAGCTTGTGCCAAGGAACGTCCTGCTCTCTTCTCTCCCATCAGAAGTGCTAATCCAACCAGCGGAGGTGCAGACCACCACTCACATCTGCCTTCTCCTCTCCATCTTGTTAGGGACCAGATGGGAGAGAAAGTGACTTCCCGCTGTACTTCCACTACATGGCTTGTTCCCTCACATTAATACCTTCGCTGCTCAGCTCCATTTGTTACACACACTCCAGACACACACTCAGGGGGAGCCTCGGGCTGTGAATGATGGCCATATGCAGAACTGCGCTCATCTATAACCCCCCGTGGCTGCAACAAAGTACAGTAGGCACCTTGAGTGTTTCAACAAAGGTTAACATTTAGAAGTTCTGCGGGCCTGTCTGATTCGGCATCTCTGTGTAGTGTTCTCAGCTGAGCCGTAAAAAGTTATCAAACTGGGTTTGTAGGTAGAAGGTCACTGGTTTAAATTCACGTGTGTGTGTGTGTGTGTGAGTAAAAATCCATCAGGAAAAGTGAACAAGTAACTCAGCATCCGCTTCAAGCAACCGCTGTGAGAAGTCACGTGACTGCTCTGCATCCAACAGCAGCCAGCAGTCGCCGCACAGCTTCCAGGTGTGAGAGCGTGTTAATATGTAATTTGGAAACAAAGCAGAGTGGAAAAGCGTGCATGCTCAGCACAACATTTCCCCTGATGGTTATAAAAAGAAAAATACAACACAGCTGATGAGACGAGCGAGCGAGCGCCCGTTAACGACCAGCTCACCATTAAAATGAATGAAACCAACAACGACCCGCAAACCGGGGGTGTGTAGATTAATACACAACGAGTGGCGTCGCGAACAACTGTGTGTGCAATCGGCTAGCTATTTGTTTATACGCAGAATGCAACTTTCTTTATGAGGTTGGCTGTTTACTTTATGTTCACTTAAAAAAGACAGTCATCACCGTGTGCACTTCGAAACGCAGCGCTTTTGTTTTCGCTCCCATTTTCATCAGCTGAACTCAAACATCTGAAATTTTTTCTACATACACAAAAGACCCAAGACTCTCAAATATTGTTCTCAAATCTTTATAAATCTGTGTTAGTGAGCACTTTTCCTTTACCAAGATAATCCTTCCCACCTCACAGGTGTGGCATATCAAGGGGCTGATTAGACAGCATGAATATTGCACAGGTGTGCCTTAGACTGCCCACAATAAAAGGCCACCCTGAAATGTGCACAGTTGTGCCACCATTTGCCTCACGCGGGGCAACACATCTCCGTCGCATAGAGTTGATCAGGTTGTTGATCGTGGCCTGTGGCCTGTCCACTCCTCTTCAATAGCTGTGCGAAGTTGCTAAATATTGGCAGGAACTGGAACACGCTGTCGTACACGCCGATCCAGAGCATCCCAAACATGCTCAATGGGTGACATGTCTGGTGAGTATGCTGGCCATGCAAGAACCTTCCAATATGGGGCCGTGCATCATCATCATGGGGCCGTGCATCATCATCATGGGGCCGTGCATCATCATCATGGGGCCGTGCATCATCATGCTGCAACATGAGGTGATGGTCGTGGATGAATGGCACAACAATGGGCCTCAGGATCTCATCACGGTACCTCTGTGCATTCAAAATGCCATCAATAAAATGCACCTGTTGTTCATAACATACGCCTGCCCGTACCAGAACCCCACCGCCACCATGGGCCACTCGATCCACAACGTTGACATGAGCAAACCGCTCACCCACACGACGCCACACACGCTGTCTGCCATCTGCCCTAAACAGTGAAAACCGGGACTCATCTGTGAACAGAACGCCTCACCAACGCGCCAAACGCCATCAAATGTGAGTGTTTGCCCACCCAAGTCGGTTACAACGACGAACTACGGTCAGGTCCAGACCCCGATGAGGGCGACGAGCATGCAGATGAGCTTCCCTGAGACGGTTTCTGACAGTTTGTGCAGAAATTCTTTGGTTATGCAAACCGATTGTTGCTGCAGCTGTGTGGGTGGCTGGTCTCAGGCGATGTGGAGGTCCTGGGCTGGTGTGGTTACACGTGGTCTGCGGTTGTGAGGCTGGTTGGATGTACTGCCAAATTTCTGTAAAACACCTTTGGAGACGGCTTATGGTAGAGAAATGAACATTCATTTCACGGGCTCAACAGCTCTGGTAGACATTCCTGCAGTCAGCATGCAACTGCACGTTCCCTCAAAGGTTGTGACATCTGTGGCACTGTGCTGTTTGATCAAACTGCACATTTCAGGGTGGCCTTTTATTGTCTAAGGCACACCTGTGCAATATTCATGCTGTCAAATCAGCCCCTTGATATGCCACACCTGTGAGGTGGGATGGATTATCTCAGCAAAGGAGAAGTTCTCACTAATACACATGTAGACAGATTTGTGAAGAATATTTGAGAGTCATGGGTCCTTTGTGTATGTAGAAAAATTGTTTGAGTTCAGCTCAGCGAAAACAAAAGTGTTGCGTTTATAATTTTGTTCAGTGTATATATGTGATCCTGTGTGGATTAGAAAAAGTCTAAAATAAACTCAAACTTGTGTGACCAATTCTTGTTTTTTAAAGTCATTAAAGACATATGCTGTACAATCATTCCACTTCTGGAAAACAGCTGCACAACTTGTAGGAAGTTTAGCTCTAACCAGTAGTTGAAAATTGTACAGATATTAATAATAGGTTGTCTTGTACATGTTCAAACGTACAAACACATGGTTTTGGTTCATTCCTGCACACATATTAGAACAAGCAGCTACAAAAAACTGGGGAAAAGGTTAAAGAAGTGCAAACAGAAATGAGTTTTCAGCACAGAAACCACAGATTCAGGCGATCGAATAGGCCTGTTCCAAAGTTTAGTAGCTACTGCTGTATACACAGTGCCCTGGCCTTTTGGGGCTTTATGTGATATTGATTACATTTTTTGTTACTTTTGAATTTCACTGGAATAAACTGAAGGGGAGCAAGAATAGGGCTGATGTCTAAGTGTTGTTAGCAGCCGAGCTGCTGCCTTTGGACCAGCTGAGAAATCACCTCTCAGTCGTTTCTCGTGACTGTAGAAACAGTGAAATGTGAGTTTCCAAAATGGAAACAGGAAAAAATTAAAAGTGTGTAGTGTGACATTTATAAAGAATTGTTGGAGCAACTATGAAAAAGCTCTAACCATTCAATTAATGACCTAATCTATTAGGCCGTTATTTAAATTGTTGGTAATCACGCACTTTGTGTTTGAGCACTGCTCCTACAGACACTCATCTGAGGAATAATAGGATTATCCTGTCCTGTGTCCCATTTTTATAGCATTACTGCACAGCCTGCCACAGGTTATTATAGAAATAAAGAAGAAGTAAAGAGATCCCTCCACTAACTTCAGAGGAGCCATTATCATATATATATAAAAATCTGGAGAAAATTAGCAGATGCGCTAATGCTCACAGCAGAGCCTTTCTATTTAAAGAGTGAGCAAACTGTTCAGACCATAATCTAGTTAACTACATTAATGATGGGATGAGATGCATCAGGATCTGTCTGATTCAGCTCAGCAGGTCACACTCTTTGATTGATCGCATTACTTTGCAGTAATAAATCAGAGCAGCGGCTGAATGCAGGGAAAAGTCGAGGCAAAACGGCTAATCAGTTTCCCAGGGAAGTGAACGGAGACCTCTTATTTAAATAATTTTACACCCAGTTTAAAATGTTTGCTCATCTGTAAAATATATGAAAATAAAAACTTTACTCTGAAAATACCAATTTGTTGCGGAGAGGCAGAAGCGCACATGCAGTAAATAACTCGAGCGGGCAGGATGAGACCGTCCAGGCTCCGTGGCGTGCATGTGTTTGTTTATGTGTCAGTTACATGCAGGATCCCTGCTGAGAGCAAAGATGTTGCTATCAAGGCACCACACATAATGCACTGCAGCGTGTGTGTCCCAGTGAGAATACACATAAAAACACACACACACTCGGATGATGTCAGGACAGTGAGGCAGGTGTGAGGCCTGAAAAACTAATAAAATACAACTCATGTGAACATGCTACACACACACATACAACAATGAGCCAAAATATAATTGATTTTCTTTTCACAGCAACACATGTGGGGAACACAGAGTATTACAGAGCTGGTGTAGAATCAGTTATTGTAGTGAATTGGATGTGGTGGAAATGGACAGTAAAGGACTAAGCAACTTTAACAAGGGCAAAGTCATTATAGCCATATGTCAGGGTCAGAGACGGGCGACAGCCTCAGAAATGAAGCTGCTGTAGAAAAACAATGCAGTTCCTCTAATGCCCACTTGAGGCTTGCAATAAAAACGAGCTTTTTGTCTTTATAGTTCATTTCTACCTGCACGCTTTTTCCTCTAGCTCAGCCTAACCTTAGTAGCTGCTGTGAAACTGAGGCTGCTCACAGAGGTCTAGAAAGCCCCTCCCACCCTGCGGTAACCGTCAGTCAGTACGGGAAACTGGTGGTTGCTGGAGGTTAGCGGCAGTCACCAGGAACCCAAAACATGCTAGCTGTGTTTTATCATGATTCATATAATACTGATGACGGATTTTTAGGCTAATAGTCAGGCTAACACAAGTACCTCTCATCTTTTCTTTCCTCACAAAACCGATAGATCCTCCACTTCTTTTAAGTGTCTTAGCATATTTTGGTTCCTGCAACTGGTCCGTCGGGTTATTGTTTCCCCAGAAACACTTCCCTTGTGTTTTTGGAAATCTGTTTTTTCCTATGTCTGTTGTGTTTTGTGTGCTTTTGCAGCATTTTTCTTATTGCTGGTGTTTTCTTAAGTTGTGTGTTTGGCCTCTCAGGGCCACCGTAGACTTGGATCATTTCCTCATTTACTCTATTCTAGCTCTAAAATCTAAGCTGGACATTTCTGCGTTTGAGATGCTTAAATATGTTGGAGAGAACTCACACAAAGTTACGGGTTTAACTCATGACTGTGGGCGATTCGGATGTTTGGGGGTGTCTCTGCCCACGATATCGTCATGGCAATGATAACAAATCACCACAAGGAAAGTTAGCTACACTTTGATTAGCAGATAGCATCAGCCAAGCTAGCTTCCTGTTAGTAACTCTGTTTGTCCAGACCAGGTTGATTGTTCACTGCAGTGATCAACTTCTCCCACATTATGACACCAAACTGCACAGGTAACCATGATGCTATCTCATGATATTTGTATAGTATGGCTGATCCTTCAAAAGTTGAATTACTCTCAACTTTTAGCATGAGCAAATCGAAGCACCAGATCCGTAATTCAGTTCAGCAACATGTGGCATCCCCCCATTCAAACCGAGTGACAGGCCTGAGTGGGAGATGTTGGTTATGTCCATTTTTTATATTCAGTTCAATTCAATTTATATAGCGCCAAATCACAACAACAGTCACCTCAAGGGGCTTTATATTGTAAGACAGACCCTGCAATAATACATACAGAGAAAAACCCAACAATCATATGACCCCCTATGAGCAAGCACTTTGGTGACAGTGGGAAGGAAAAACTTTCTTTAAACAGCGAGAAACCTCCGGCAGAACCAGGCTCAGGGAGGGGCATACGGTCTGTGGTCAGAGCCGCTCTGAAACAGCAAAACTTATGGCCCCCCTAGTCAGCAACAGTGATTTCCTACCAACATGTCTCCAAGGAGGGACAAACCATTAACTTGCAATAGAGGATGTGTCAGAACAAGTCTTATCTGCGGCAGCTCCACCTCACACCTTTCAGGACTTAAAGGATTTGCTGCTAATTTCCTGTTGCCAGATACCACGGGGCACTTGCAGAAGACTTGCCTGTGTGGGTCAGACCTATTTTGGCAGCAAGCAGAGGACCAACAGCAAATAAGGCAAGGGTGGTCATAATGCTTTGGCTTAAGTGTACGGCGCATGCTGCCATTACACACCCCATTGGTAGGAGAGAGTCATAATCCACACACACAAACCCCATGTCATACACAGGCAGTAAACAGGCAATATTTGTCTGATAAGAAAGGTCACTTTTGTTATTTGAATGCACACAGACCACTACAAGCTCCACTTTTAAAGCTTCGATTGAAAGAAAAAGGAGGGCAGCTGGGTTTCTGGACACCTCGCTCAGGCAGTCATAATTACAGAATAAACCACGCTGCTCTTTTCCCTCCATGTCATTTGGAATAGTGGATTAAGAGCAGATTTGAAGCCTTGCCATCTGTGTTTTGCACCAGAGTGTGCTTCCTTATCTCATCTGAACCATCCACCTCTCAAACAGCTCCCAGTCGCTTTTGTACTCTCCAAGCCGAAGAGGTCGGCTTAGGGCCCCGAAACTGGGTCATCTGGGTTTAGCTCAAAAAAGAAAGAAAGAAAAAAAACCAGGCTGGGCTCTGGCTGCAAAGCTGCCTGGACCACACACAGGTAGGGGGAGAAAGGGATGGAGCAATCAGTGGGGATGGGGATGAGGGGAGTGATGGGTAGAAAGGTCAGGACTGAACAGTGCAGTCCCATTGCAAGGGGGGGTGGGGGTATTTTTGGATGGCGCGGCAGGGTCGCAGAGCCAGACAGTCACTGCCCCTGCTCTCGTCTGGTTGTGGGGGCCGTGGCCAAGGCGAAGGCCAGAGGGCCTCAAGGTCACGCCCTGCAACTCTTCTGTTGACAGGAACGGGGAGGGCGAGGTAGAAAGGGCACAAGAATCTGTAAGGTTAGCTGCTGTTACAGGTCTAAATAAAACTGGCTCTGTCCTCTGTCTCCACACGCACAGACGTCAGTGCAGGGTATCTACAGGTCAAGACAGAACAAGAAATAGCTGATGCACACACGCTCTCATTTCTGAGGCAAGTGGCAGGTCAGGAGTGTCACCTGTCCAGCACGGCCTCTGCTGTGAAATGTAATATCACTTGGAGGTTAACCCACATAGATATCGAATGGAGAGGAAGTTTGAAAACCATTAGAGTACAGCAGCACTTAAATTAAGTGTTTGCACTTAGTTACACTTGAATTTGCCTGTTTGTTGTTGTTTTTTTCTTTTCACTTTCCATTTCAACACCTACAGATTTTGACTTAATGGTTCTCGCTCAATTATAACATAACTGTCTCAGGTCAGCATAAGAGACAAAGTTATCCACACCTCGAGTTCCCAGACTCGTGGCAGGCCATTAAGTTACTTCTCAGCATTTTTTTTTGTTTACACTCATCTGCAGTAATTAGCCTGAACTTGATGTCGTGGTTAGGTTGTGTTCAGGCTCTGAAAGCTAAAAGCATATTTAGTCACCCCACTCCCACTTAGTCATCACAAAAAAGTCTGACTTTGTGTTTATTGTTGAGTGTTTTGTACAATTTAAGGCAAGAAAAAAAAAGGTCCTCCCGGAGTGTTTCTCCTCCTCTCAGCTGACTGGAGGGGGTGCGTCAGGGTCTGCGTTTGATTGGCGTCCCACCAGCTGCTGCCAAAGTGTCAGCACTACAGCAGGGAGCGAGAGCCAAAGTAAAGAAAGCTGTTCTCCTGTGTCACGGGCAGACAGTGTGTTTGTGAAGAGTGACGACCACACCAGCATCTAACCAGACCCGAGTGACATTTGCATTTACATTTAGATGCTGTTAAAAGCGCTGCAGCTGAGCAGCTAATTATGTGTTTAGCCTGGAAACCAACCCCAGCAGTGAATGGCTGTTTGACACCCTAAACTACATGCTACAGTTCAAAAGTTAAATAAGGCAGATACTTTAGGAGAGAAAAAAAGTTTGCATGAGTCGTTCAGAGTCGCTTTCGAAAACGTAAAAAGTAATCCATCAACTCAAATACCACAACAGTATTTGAGGGTCCTGTCCTGTCCACCTGTACAGTACTGTCTGCATCCAAGGAGCCAGACTTGTCAGTTTTTATATGCTCCTTTATTCCCAAGAGGTTGACACAGCGGGTAGCTCTGCATATTTTGATTGGTTGGACTTTTTACACTTGGCTTTTTTCCTGATGCATCCCCCAAATGGATTGATGTGTTATCCCAGGATCAAACTGGGAATCATTTGTTTGTTTTCATTTGCAAATGTATAACTGCTACACTACGGGGCCACCTGTAATTTTTAAGTGGTCTGGAGTAATACTTTCAGTTTTTCTTTTCTTCTTCTTTTTCCACTCATTTCAGTCCAGTCCTTGTACCTGATCATTTTCACAGGAATGTTTTTATGTTAAGTCACTTAACACAAATTTTTGAATCATTCAGGCACAAAAAAGGCACCAAACACAAGGAATGAGCAGTGGTGCACATTGTTGTGTGTTTACATATAACAGAAAAAACTCAGTAAAGGACTAAACTGCATCTTAGCAGCCTCTCACAAAAAAACAAAACATCTTTTGTTTCAATTTCTTTAGCTGAATCTATGAAAAATGCCAAAGATAACTCAGTTTGACAGGCATAAAACAGTATTTTTTAACAGCAAGGTGATTCTCAAAGAGCTATTAGCCAAAAAAACTTGGCATAGCTCAGCATAGTGTGTGCAGTGTGCTCTTAAATCTTTTGAGAGAACTGGACAAGTGGAAGACAAAAGAAGAAGTGTCGAGCTTGAATTTACAATTGATCTGCAGCAGGTGAACGGGATCTGAAAGTCATGCCCTTAAGAAGAAAATACAGCAAAGACTTGACACAGGACTCAAGAGATGCATCTGTCTCTACAGTTGATCCATCTACTGTTCACTGAAGCCTCATCAGAAATGCTCTCAGTGGAAGGGTGGTTTTCACGAAGCCTTTCTTAAGGAAAGGAACCAGGAGGAAAGGCTGAGGTATGCCAGCTTACACGAGAACTGGGCTGAAAATCAGTGGCAGCAGGTCTGATGGACTGATGAATACAAATTTTGGGGTCAAATCGTTGTCAATATGTAGAAGACGTACAACAGTGAGTGTCTACAGTCATCTGTGAAACATGGCAGAGGCTCTGTCATGGCTTGGAACTGCATTTCAGCCTGTGGTGTTGGGGATCTGCTGAGTTTAAGAAAAAAGTGCCATCAGATTAAAGGTTTCATTTTTCAGCCACTGCAGTAAATGCATAAATGGGTAAAAATGGAGCACCATCAGTCATGGATTAGCCCAGACCTCAACATTATCGAAGCAGCGATGAAAGGTCATCTCGACAGAGACTGGAACAAAAGGCAGCAACATCCAAAGAAGAGCTTTGAATGTCCTTCGAGAAGCCTGGAGAACTCTTTGTGGCCGATGGGCCTGGTTCTGCCGGAGGTTTCTTCCTGTCAAACGGGAGTTTTTCCTTCACACTGTTGCCGAGTGCTGGCTCGTGGCAGGTCATCTGATTTTGGGGTTTTCTCTTTGTTATTGTAGAATTGTCACATTACAAAGCTGTTCTGATTTGGTGCTATAAAACAAACTGAATTGAATTGAATTGGTGGTCATAACAAATATTGACTTTGCACCTATTTCCCATTTTCATGTGGCTTTCAAGGGTTTGCGGACGGGGTTGTAAAAGCGAAACTCCTCTTAACATTTTCTTTTTTAAAATGTAAGTCATACTCGGCTTATTGAGTCTCCTTTTCACAATCTTCCATTTAATCTGCGTTCTCTGTAATTTTTCCAATTCAGTACCAAGGCTACATTTGATTGAAAAGAAAAGCAGAGCACAATCTGTAACTACACTGCCACTTTTTAAAATAGTGTAAAAAAGTAATAATAATATTAATGAATGAGAAAAAAGGTGAAATCAGTTTGTTTAAATATTTTATTGCTATGTAAAATTAAAAATCTCATACCTCCAATGAAAAAGTCCGGCTCTTAAATAAGACAAATCAATCAGGCAAAATAAAAATGTTTGGCATTATGAACGGATGTTGGGGACGAGGGGAGAGTTCAGTTTGAGCAGATTTAGCACAGCATTGCTGCTACACTTGTTAGTCAAAACTGTTACAAAATGCACCGTAGCGTACAGACTACCATCTTTGAAATTCTAGTTATCAACTCATGGGCTAGTACACATAGTAAACTACTAAACATGGACACAATGTTTCTCCCTATTAACATTTAATCATTTAACCGAAGGCTTACAGTAGTTCATGACACATTAACCTTAAATAAAAGCCAACCAACACATGATGCAGACGTGCATATTATTGGCACATCTGTGAAATCCCGAGCACTTAACTACAGTGCGGTGGTGGGTGTTGGGGGGGGGGGGGGGGGGGCTGTAGCTGCTCATCCCAGCCAAATCTCTGCTGTTACAGTACAATACATTTGAACAGATCAGCCAAGTAATTCAGCGTGTCGAACAATCTCTAAATCGTGCAACAGATCCTCGTCATCCCTAACGCATCCAAACTCGAGACGACAAATATAAAAGTCAAGTGTCTTCTTTTCAGTGCAGCCAAACACAAAGAAGATGAGAATAATTAATGTCAACGCAGAACTTCAAGTATATTCCAAACGCAGCTCCTTTGTCTAACCACTACATCAGAGTCTAAAGGGACTAAAATCTAGGCATGCAAGCACTACTAATGTGCAGCCACTTTTCTCTCTCTGTTACAAACTGCAAAGTGCATATTAGGAACTGGTGTGCGCTCTCTGAGAGGCTTGGCTCTTGATGCTGTGGCATTAAAGTCGTCTCATTCTCTAAAGAGGCAAATAGGCTTGGCTTTACTACACTGACATTCTAACCGTTGTGTTGCTCAATAGTGCTGCACTTAATAATATCACACAGGGAAAACATGAAGCGTTAGCATTCAAAAGGCGACCCGTTTTCGGGTCCTCCGGGCACCACATCTGGACTGCAAAAAACCTCCAAAAGCGAGAACATGAAGTGACCGTTGTTAACATAAAGCCTCGTATAAGTTACGAAATAAATAACATTTCAACATTTCAGAAAATGGAAACAAAATAACTGATTATAGTCGGCAAAAATAAGATTTGTACATCCACTTTTTTTTTAATTTAAATGATGGATAGCTTTGTTAGTCCATGTGCATTATGCATCAGCATTCACTGCAGTCATGGAAAAACCTTAGAAAATAAATAAGTACATAAATAAATAATCCTTGCATTGTTTTAGTGTTTGTTATTCTTTTCTTTTACAGTACCATGACTTGTAACTGTACAGTGAGTATAATACAGCAGTTACAATGAGAAACGAGGGGCAAGCCCATCGCCTGGCATTCGAGGGGCTACAGGGAGGGGACCGAGGGTAATGGTGGTCTGCTGAGCAGAGTGAGCAGCTCCCTTTAGCGATCCCAAATCATCCAGCCTTGCTTTGTTGATCTTCCACAAGGAGACTGGGCCAAAACGAGGCCCCAACCTGGGGTCCAGAGCAGCACCAAATTCAGATCTATACCAGGACACCTAAGATCTGGGTTTGGCTAAAAAAGTCAAGGGAGGCGAGGTTGGGGAGGAGAGGGGAGGTCAAAAGGCCAGGGTTGCCACGGTGACCTCAGAAGTGGCCCATCCTGGCGGCAAAAAGGTTACGGGAGCGTGGCACAGCTGAGGAGATGCTGCCAAAGCTGGACGAAGGCCACTTCATGATGAACTGGGAGGTCACTGGCAGCAGATACCTGGACAGACGGACAAGAGCGAGGGACGGAGGGATTAGGAGAGAGGATGAACATAATGAGAGGATTAGTCATGCAAAGGTCGCAATTTAGAGGTCGGGGCGCCTGAGTAGGCACTGAGACAGCATATAGCCAACTTTTCATTAATGGTTCTACCACTTATGGCCATCTCCATTTGCACAATTCAACTTTAATATTTGCTTGGAAGTTTGAAGATTAAAAAAAGAAAGAAAAGGAAAGAAAAGGGAAAAGAGTAGAAAAAATGAAAAACTGGAGACTTGTGAGATCCGTATGAACTGCAGCACTTGTTAAAACAGCTACGTTATTTTTTTTATAAAATTCCAGAAGAAAGTAAAAAACGCCAGTTGTACATATCACCACGGACCAAGATGGCATCTTCAGATGTTTGGTTTTGTTTGTTCAACGGTCCAAAAAGCCCCAAATAGTCTTTTTTAAATCACATATAACCAAAACAAACAAATAAAAAATCTTCACATTGAAAAAGATGAAAATAATAAACATTTGGCTTTCTTCTCTTTGCTTGGTGATTCTTGCGTTTATCAAAATAATGATTTATGTTCTAATCTTTTAATCTTTTCAGCTCCAGTTTTGTGTAATATACCAAATCTAAAGTATCATACACACAGAGCTCTTAGCTGCGGTTCTGTTTAATTAGGTTATATGCAGTAATTATGCATCTGCTCGTACAGTAATAAATCATGGACCTCATACCGACTGTCTTTTCTCTCAGTACAACTGTTTTTTGGGGGTTTTCAGCTTTGATCCTTACATTATTTGGTATCATGAACATAAAATCCTCACCTATCATTCCGAGGCACAGACGTCAGTACCTTTCTAAGACTTTTCTATGACACCTTCCACCGAGACAGAGCAGTGAGGCAGCTCCTGCTAACAGCGTTCCAGTACCTGAGAATGAGACCAGTGTCAGGTTGAGTCAAGGCGAGGGCTGAACCCTGCTTCCATCTTCCTTAGTTAAGGGAAATGAGTCAGGTATGGTTGTCAGAGAAATGTCAGATGAGATGATCGGGATCCTGGACAAGGTTAACTGAAGGTTATGCAAATGTTAGGGTAGCGTTCAGAAGACATGAGACGGGATGCTTGGATTCTTCTAGACTGATCGCTTAGAACAAGATTTACATTTATGGGCTTTCCCAGCACACATTCATATTGTGATATTAGTCATTATGCGATCTTATTGCTATATCCGTGGCAAAAATCCTAAGCTAATAATAAAAATACATCTAATATTCGTTTAGTTAAATGAGTACAATGGTCAAAGGGAACGGTCCCTATGGAAGCTCTTAAGATGTGACAATCTAATCAAAAGGGAGCCACTGGCGCTGAGGATTACAGAGCGAAGAAATAATATCTCCTTTTAAGCCAGTGCAGCGATAGCACACTTTTTCTCTGACAGCCCTCGTTTCTTGTGAAATAGCTCTTGGACAAATTAGCTGAGCAGTTTCTTCTGAAGTCGACCGGAAAAGGGGAGGAAAAAAAAAAAAGCATGTCGCTAAGGGCATCTGTTTCAACACAGCCCCAGACCCAGGAGAGTTAGGAGGGATTCAAATTAACTTGATTTACTCCAATGAGAGTGTCCTTGAAACGGCTTCAAGTGGGCCGCAGGTATCCCTCCAGCACATCATCTTCATCTGTGACTGGACTTGGCTGAACAATGGCTCAGTCCGACACTTCATCTCAAAGTTCTCCACTTAAACCCCAGAGAGGTTTGCAGGATACGCTCTGCTCTCGGCCTTTCACATCCTTTCCCAGCAGGTAGCTCAAAGTGCGCTCTTAAAAGAGTCTTCTAACGATTTTACAGCACGGTGTTGGGTGCCACCCTTTGGATTGCTTTACTTATGTTTCTCATCTCTGTGCTCGACACCTTAAAACATGTAAAGATTCACCCTACATCCACCGGGAATTCTGTAGCTTTGCAGTGTCACGCTTCAATTCGTTTCCAAAGTTTTTGCTGTAAACTCCAAGAAAAGACATGAGGGAGGAAAAAAAGATAAGAAAATTGAATACTGAACATTCATTAGGGGCCAAGTGTGTGTTCTCCGAGATCCTCGGCTAGTCACTTTGAGAATATTCAGCTCATAAAAAGAATCACTGTGGTGATACTGGCAAGGGGTGAGATGGGGTGAGATGAGGGGGGGATCTTCGCATGTCCAAATGGCTGTCATCTCTGCAGGCTGCATTTAATTGGACCCTCGTTCAGCTTCTTCCAGGTTTGTCCTCTGTTTGATTGTTAAGAAGGTCTTGGCAACAATGTGCATGCTTGAAAGCCAGTGGGTTGCGGCTCATTCATGCACTTGTGCTTTACTTCAATTCGTCAATTGACAGGCACACACTCTATGCACCAATCCATACATGCAATGCTACAATCTAGTGCAGTTCCTCCTGACAGGCCGATCTTAAGTCCTCCATCAAAATTCGACTGCCACAGTGAAATGACAGAGGCCCCGACAAAACAAAACACCATGACTGAGGAAGGAGAAGGAGACTGCTGCGATAGCTGATGCAATCAGAAACCAAGAGGTACAAGAGAGGCTTGAAGGTTATCTGCAGCCCTCATTCAGCTCCACACCCCAATTAACCCTAATTACTGCCACAGTTTTCAGACAAATGAAAGTTAATAGGATCTGAAACTTTTGTCATCATGGGAAAATTGTCTTTGGGTATTGACAGCAATTCCAAGCTTAACAAGAAAGTCATTAGTGGGGCTATTTGGCTACTTCTTCTCATCTGCCCACACAGGACGAAGGACTTGCCTATAACCCCGCCAGGCTGTTGACACACCTGATCGGGGCACTTCTCACGGGGAGGATGCTTGAACTTGAGCAGGCAGGTGTGGTCAACAACGGAGACCCCGTGGACCCGATCAACGCTGATGTGTGACAAAGGCTGGTGTATGTGTGTGCACGCACATGAGACAGTGGGTTGAATTTACAGTAGAAAATTCATTTAAATGTTGCATAGCAAACTGTTTGAGACCATCATAGCTATCTATAAGATTTAAAAAGGAAAGCCAAATACAAATGGATCATTCTATTAACATGTCCTTAAAAGCCTTTGAGGAATAAGAAATATGAGTGTCAGTAATGAATATGGTCTTATTATACTGCAGTGTTGTAGTCTTTGACAACAGCAGGTGGATGAGTGTATTTAATTTTTCTAATTCAGGCCTGAAAAGTTCTGAAAGCTTCAGTTTATTATTGTAAAGTAATTAGTAACAATGTATTTATTTAAAAGTCTCAATTAAAGCAACCATTAACCACATTCTAATGTTTAGGTATAATGATGCAAATATTCATTTAAGCAAAATCCACAATCTGTCTGTCATGCAAAGATGCAGTGTGTTTAGTCCAGCTGATGTCGCATCACCAAGAAAACAAAAGCAAGCACCTTCCAAAGTTTAGTGTGAATTTCACTTTTTGTGGAAGATGTTGCTTTAAAAACAGATAAACTCAATCAAACAGTCACATATCCTCCAAATTTCCTGTGCAGCTGGATGGGAACAGAGCAAAGGAAAAGTAGTTGGAGGTTAGTGGAGTGCGAGTTACTGAAGAGGGACTGATGATCGTTGTGTAACAGTCACATGACATGTGCATGCACACCCACGCGCTCTCATACACACACAATTTACCCTCTCATAAAAAGCTTATGCATCAATGACAAAATAATCCTAATTGCTTCTCAGCTATCTGAAGTGGTGGTGGGTTGCAACTGTCCCCTGCATGCCTGATGGAGAGATGCGAGCCACTTGTGCCGTGAAACTGCAAGCCACGCGATGTGAAGCCGAGCCAATTTCTGCCTTCTTGTGACAAGAAGAGAGGGGTGCTTAGGGTTGATCATGGCACTGATGCGGTGCAGGTGAGACGCTCGGCTCCCGCCGAGGCCACTCGTACTGAAAATGCACTCGGGGTGAGATGCTCTTGATAAAAAGCACTGAGTGAAAGGCGCAGTTGTAAAGCATGTGGTTAAAAAAGGATGATGCGCTGCAAGCTGGCCGAATGGTTGCGGGGTTGACCAGCAGAGCTCCAAACAGTCTGAATACGCCTCTTTCCCTCTGAACACACTTTGTCACCGTTTTGGTCTATTTGAGCATTTAAAACACATCCTGTTCTTTTGCCGTATCAATTAATCTCAGCGTGGCTTATTTATTAAATGCTAGTGAGGGACAGAAGAGGAGACCATGCTAGACTGTTGGTTGTGCAGCCAAAACAACCATCTCTGGGCAAGTGGGATCAAGCCTGTGTTACAGCTGTGAGGGTGGTGGAGGCAGCAGAAAGCAGTGAGTAGGGACAGTGCTGGAAGATGGTGGGGAAAGGGAGGGGGGGCGGGGGGTTTAGCAGAACTAAACCAAGCAGAGACCTGCATCGAGGGGCGAAGAGACGGAGGAGGAGGAGGAAGCGGCAGCGACAGCAGCAGGAGTGGAGCCATGGGTAGAGGTTGGTCCAGCAGCAAATGGGAAGCTTTTTTTACACAGACATATATAGACACAAGAAATAGGGAGAGACACACCAACGCGTGCTTAAAGGATACCTACAGCGAGTATATGGACACACTGGGCTTGATGGAGCTATGAATTCTAGTTGTTAGTTATTTCATCGCGTTATCACATCTGAACAAACTGAGTTAAGAAAAAACATGAGCGGCAACAGCAGGACAGCCAAAACCTAAACCGGCTCCTCAACCATACACAAACCCTTAATACTTTTTTAACAGCTGAGGTTTTTATACAGTAGGCGCAAAGTGATAGCCTGTTAAAATATGCGCAAGAGTTATGAATCATGTAAAGTGAGGCCCCAGGAAATAAGGAGCTCTCTCTCGTAAGGTCATTTGCTGCACAGGCTCATCTGGGGTCTAATTGAATTAAGCAGGCCTCGAGGGGCCCCGGGCTAACCTGAGCGCTAATCTGTGGGCCATTATTTCCTGTTAACAGCACACTCCCCCTCTCCCACTGCCGACCCAGCTCCCTCCCTGTCTGCCAGCCCAAAGCATATGTGATTTAAAAGTTCACTCATTACAAACCCAAGCTGCTGTCTCCTGCGGGGATCAACCTTAAAAAACAGAATGAGGCTGATTTTTTTTTTTTTTTTTGCTTGTTTGTTTTTATCAGGGTCTCCTAATGAAGATGATGTCTTTAAGGCTCTGCGGAGGCGAGAGAGCAAATGTTTTCTGACAGAGGTATAATGATGATAGGGCTGGAAATTTTAAATCAGAGTCTTTTTTCTGTCTGTATCAGTGACTTTAATCAGTTTTGTTTCAGTGGGTTTTTGTCAGAGTTGTACGTTTATTAATAGGTGCTTTAACAAGTTTCCAGCTAGACCTAAATATTGGAGGAAGACACTGAAATAAGTATCTTTGTTCAGAAGCCCAGTGGAGAGATGTGCAGAGCAAATAATGTCTAATTCCTTTAATTTGTTGCGATACCATTATGGCTAAACTATTGCTGGTAATTAACTGTAATAATAATGAATTTGAGACCCATTTCTAAATATGCCTCCTGGACCAATCCATTACCATTTTTTTAAACAGTTGAATTCAATTTTCTTTGCAGGAGTTAATCTCAACATTGTGCACGAGGATACCTATGACATTTGAACACCCTCAGATCTTATACAGTATGGAGGATGGATAATTAGCTCTATGGCAGCGGGAAGCTAGAAGAATCTTTCAAAAATACAGCTGAAATGCTCGGATATCCATCTCACCTGGTGTCATCCCACTCCGGGCTGAGTCCGGTCAAAGAACCGCGAGACTCTGAGACAAACTTGTAGACGACCAACAGGCAGTCTCGGCACAGCTGGACCAGCCTGCGACAGCACTGCAGCTCCTGGGGTGACACCACCTCACTGCTCTTGCTGAAGATGGTCTCCCAAGATGAACTGCAGAGCAGAGAGAAGTAGTTTAACACACACACACACATATATATATTTAAATTCTTCTTTTTCGCTTTAACTCATCATTATGAAGTCAATGTTGCTTGCACAATGTAATGACAGCGTTGTTGTTAAATTAGTTCCCTATAAGTCTTTGTCGAGCCGATTCAGTCTCCCTCCGGGCACAAAATTACCAGCTGGATGTCAATGGCATCTAAAAAGTATCATTTTAATGTACAGTGTTTAGTGTATGCATGATAACCACATACATAAACACGCAGCCTTTCCCTCTCCATGCGTGCGTACACAGCGCAGACATACAGGAAGACAGACACACTGAGGGGGGATAAAACAAATCCTGGTACAGTTAACCCCCTTTACAACCCCGGACATACCCCTGACTGTGAGAGAGCCTCAACAACTGAGAAACACAACCCCGGGGGGTACTTTTGATGTCTACCCCGTTTCACTTCTTGGGAGGTGGGGGTGGCTCCTCTGAAAGGGTTCAAAACAGTGTGTGTTTCCATTCTCTTCCTCAAAGTCGTTTTCAAAGCCTGTTGAATTCATCAGCAACAATAGCTGCGAGGCTGTTTGATTGTTGTTAAGTAGCTCAGATAAAATATCAAACAACAGACAGAGAGGAGGTTGCAGGGGGAGCGCTTCCCCTTGGATTTGGCGTGTGCTATCCGAGGTGCGCCGCTTCACTGTCTCCATGTGATATCGGGGCCCCCTGTTGGGTTCATCCATGTTGGGGCCGTGGCCCGCTGTAGGGAGGGGCCAGACGATAGGCTAGCAAGCTAGCTGGATGATCCTGGGCAGGCTGTGATCAGACAAAAGCTGGACGGGGTGCAGCATGATGGGGGTGGCTGAGGCTAGGGTTGGCTAATCCTCATGAGCCACATGAGCCAATACCCCTTCTGCCCAATCTCTCTGCTCTCTTTTTACCGTCTCTTTCTCACTCGGTCGCTCCTCCACTTTTTCTCTAGCCACACTTCCATAAAACGGGAGCTTTCACCAGGGAGTAGCACTTTTTGAAGGAATTCAACATGTTTCAACCACAGGGAACCAGGTCTAAATTAAGTTCTGGGGTAATTAGTTTAGCCCCCTAAAAGCCCTGGGAAGGTAGTATTTTCTGAAAGTTCAGGTCCTCTGGGGTTGGAGCTTGAAGCGATAAAAAATGTTTGATTGGTCGAGCACTTGGAGCATTTTAGCCGGCCTGAGACTGACTGTGCGATCACACAGTAAAAATGAATAAAAAATAAATAAAATGTTTGCTTACTTTCAGAAATACAGCAGGAATTATCGGTTACTGTCTGTAAACACCACGTTCAGACTGGGAGAGACGGATGAGAAAACGCGAGAGCAGAAGTGGTCAGTCGAGTGAATGAATAGAGGCTATGTGTTCCAGAATCATTACTACATATTATTTAGTACACCAGGAAGAGTTTTAGTGGATCCCCGTATACAGTACTTGGTAAGGAAAGCTGCAATCAGTAGTGGAAGTCAAAAGAAAAAGGATTCGATTTTAAACTGAAGGAGGGAGCAGAGTTATTGACTGTGGCAACATTTTAACGCACAAACAAACACACTCAGCCCTCCACACCTCTGCACCACGCTGCGGGGAAGATGTAGGCTCTAGCAGATTTTGTGTGTGTGACTAATTTGCATCATCTTCAGGGCTCTTTAAGACCCGAAACGTAGACAGCCATCGGTCAAATTCCTGCAAATAAAAGTTTGGAGTTGTCCAGCTGCTGTCTTTCTTCTCTCACTGCGTATCAACCCCTTAATCTCCATCACCTTCTCACTCTCTTCCCCAGTCTCCCTTAATTGAGAAGGGACAAATGGAGAACTTAGGGCAGCGACTTAGGTTACATCCTCTGAGCCCACTGCATCAAGAGAAAAGTCGCTGCTGAACAAGTGAACTGTAAGGAATATGGAAGGAAGGAGATGTGAGGAAGTCACACCTTTATCCCAGAAGAGAGAAAGATACTGGCAGCCACCAGCGTTACCCCTCAGCCTCCTAGTAGATGCACCTATGGAATAAATGTAAAAGTAGTAGGTGACTTCCTTCCTAAATGATTGCACTTGGAAAATGTTCAGCAGGTCGAGATCACTGAGATTCAAACAGATGAAAATTCAGTAACACTTGATAATATAACCCACGACTAAGGGCATAATTCCCCTGTAATTAATGGAATTTCAATGTATTTTATTTGAAATTACAGCACAATTATAGTTACGAATACTTAAATGTACGCACACTAGAATAAGGGGGTAACAAGTCAGGCTTTTACAGGAAACAGAAAATAATTGCACTGCAAGTAAAGTGTCTCACATGTCTCGTGGAATAAAAATATATTTTTCCCACTGTAGGTATGCGTGTCTACTTTTTGAGTGTTTAAGCAAGTGGAAACTGGACGTTGCGTCTTCCTGACATGATCAAGTGAGCCGCGACCGCAGTGATTCATCTTGTGAGGATTCATCTTCTGTCGCTTCAAGAAGCGTAGAAATAAATAAATAAAGGCACAATAGAACTTCAGAGTATCAGATAACAACCTAAAGTGAAGGAACTCAGAGGCCTTCATTCACCTTCCCCTGCTTCTGTCCCTCCCCTCGCTTTCTTCTTGCTCTCACCAGTGAAAAAGCCTTGATTAACAGCCCAGATTTGTGACCTGAATCTGCACCCTGTCTACAAAGACTAACATGTTTCTTTCATGCCCAAAAGCTTACAGGAAAGTGCAGTTAGGTCTGGTTGGTCTGTCACTCATTCTCTGTCATTCAGCTGCCATTTCTTCCGCAGTCATACTGAAAGAAAATGGCAAATTGTCCCTGCTGTCAGTGAAACTGATATATTGATGAAAAATGGGCTTAAGGACATGAAGGAAATTGTGTAGTGCAAGAACCTCTAGTTATGGAGATGGAAGAGTGACATTATGCAATGAATAAAGTGAGTGGTAATTGGCCTGCAGCGTAATCACTTGTTTGTGTTGTTTCTGAAGAATTAGACTCCCTGAACATTTTCATTCATTCAGGCGAGTTCTTTTTGATAACATGGGCAATTTTTCAAAGTCTCTTTTTTAAGTCCTGATTTAAGTAATTGCTTACCGTCTAAGCTGATGTTACATTATATGTACCGAGGCTGGTTTCATTCAGAGGTGCGCAGATTAGTTTTTACTGATCGTTTTTTCCGCATGACCCCGGAGCGCGCTCAGCTGAAAGAGCCATTATAGCATCAGTGGAAATAATATCAGCAACAATTGTCTGTTTATCTCCGTTATAGCGCCGCTCTGTGTGAGTCTGCAATAAAACCTGCTTGTTGGATCCATGCACACAACTGACGTTTGACTTTGATATTTGGTGTGTATGCAGCCTTCAAGAGGTTGATCTTTTTAGTGCCCATTTAGAGAGAAATTACGCAGTGGATGGATGTCAGTAAATATAGATTTTCAACCTGAATTTTATTTCGATAAAAGATCCGATGTGTGATTTTAGTGATTCTGTGCAGAGATTTCTTCATCAATTAATTACTTCTTTTCTTTTTTGCTTCTGCAACTTATCTTCAAGTTGTTTCTGTCCATCCAGTCTCTTTCTAGGAGGTTTTCTACCTTGAAATATAAAATTGCACCAGTGTGGATGAGCTAGCTCGCTTCCAATAAGTTTGGGTGAAATGTAAAAATTTTCGGTTATTGGACAATCGTCAGTCCAATAACCGACGACAGGCGATACATTTGCACATGCACAGACTTTTTGATGGACGGAGCAATGCAATCATGCGCGGACTGATTTGCACGTTTAGAACACAGAAGAAGTCCAAACATGGACGAACGAATTGCCCAATTACAGACTGGAGGCGAAGGCGCAGATAGAAACGGACTGTTAGCTCAGTGAGGAGGTCGTAGACGGAGAAGACGATCCACTGGTCTGGACAATGCATCTCCCAGTGATGTCACACATGGCACGGAAATATCCTTGTATACCAGCCACAAGCACACCTTCAGGACGCATGTTCAACACCGCCGGTAATATTGTTAACCAGTTTTGTTTGGAGGGAATGAAGCTACTTTTTGGATTATTCCTTTATTTATTTATTTGAGACTTAACGTTACATCGCAGCTGGAAGAGACATTTCGATTTTTAACTTGTTTGGTCGAGTGTGTCAGACAGATAAACACTGGAACGGCCTGTAAACAGGGTATAGCAGAAAAAAGAAGCCAGTTTGTCTTTGTTTCCCTCCCCACCATTGTGTGTTTTGTTATTTAAATAAAATGCTTTTTCTGAACATAGGCTACTGCTGTTCTTTCTTTCTGTCATGAGTTTGAGTAAATGAATCGCTGCTACGTTTGGGCGCACTCTGAGGAGGGTGCCGTTAAAACAGCGGTATTATTTATTTCTGTTGACTGCTTCTGTTAGCTTCAACCAACATTATCAACAAACTTACTTAAATAAATAAATGTTCCTTGTAAAACCCGTCGACGACAGTCGATATATTCACCCAAACTTACCGACCAATAACTCCTTTGTCATTCTAAGGCCTCAGTCACAGCAGAGTAAAAATAGGACAGCAGCCTCCGACAAACACTAGAGACTGATCGCATTGAATTTCTTTGCTGGCTGGGATCCATTGTAAGCAGTTGCATTGACAAACTGGTTGCCCAGATGTTCAGTGTGCAGAAACCTCAAACTCAGTCTTTAGAAGCACAGGTCACCTGGTGTGAGGCAGTCACAAGCTTTGCAATTAATTTCCATTTAATTTATAAACACAGAAGATTATTGTGATCAGCTGGAGTCAAAGAGCGCAACTCCTCCACGCCATGAAATAATGAAACATTTATGGCAGAAAATTTACTGTAATTTGCACAAAGTTTAACACCGTAAAGCATTTCTTATTTTGCACTCAAGATGCGAGTGAGTGTTTATTTCTTTGGAAGGAGAGGGAAGGAGTCCGTAATTCACACAGCTGGATGTCTCAAAGCCGTGAGCAAAAAATCCCCAAACTTTGGCTCTGTCGTTTCGCTTTTTTACTCAGACTTTCGAGCCAGGAGCATTTCCAGAATATTTTAAATGGAGTGGCAAGAATGCAGCAGGGGAGCCACAGGAAATCAGAATATTCAGTCAGAAATATTTAATAAGTGTGAAAAACTGGTGTAGCTCTAAATCCTGTTGCAGATTTACTATGTGAAAAGTGAAGCTGCAGAAGAATGTTAACATGTTGTTGTTTGCAAAGTGAAAAAACAGTGATTTAGGTAAGAAGCTGTGTCTGTCTGTTTTGCAATAGGTGTATCACAGTTAATTGTGGCATTATCGCGAACACATTACACAGAAATGCCAACTTGACTCTGTTTAATCAAACAGCTCAATGCATCAAAGTCGGTTTGATGACAGCGACTGACTGCGAGTGGTCCCAGAACTGCTCCCATCTTTGAAGCAATTTCAGAGACCAGTTGACTGCACACAGTTGCAACAAATGTGGCCGCACAGCTGTGATTTAGGGTGACTGTGGCCGAACCCAGTCCATCATCTGGCTCCGACTGGACCTACCCGGTGTTGGAGAAGCAGTTCCACATGCCCTGGCCGTGGCTCCAGAGCAGCCTGTTGAAGACGCGATTAAAAAGCCGGTAGAGGTGAAGGCTCTCTACGTCTGGCTCCTTCCAGATCCGCTGCAGCACTGAGCGCACATTGGTACGTACAATGTCCAGCACCTGAGTGATGGAGAGAGTGAGCGGGAGTTGGGGATGAAAAAGACAGAGAGGCTCAGGCTTGAATGGGACAATGAGGGAAAAGTAATGCTACACCTGTCATTTCTTTTCTCCTTCGTTTTTTAATCTCACCTTAAAATCAGCAATGACGGAGGCCAACACGGAGAGCAAACTTGCAATCGCATATATACGCATAATGCGCATAAAGAAAGATAAAAATGATTTGAGCGGGTTTATCTCCGGATTCAGGCCTGTGGACGCGTGCAAGACTGCATGCAGAGACATGCAGCCTATTTCTCATTTGTGTGCTTTTAAGGCTCTTCTACAGGAAGGACACAAAGTGCCGGGGCAGACAGTGGAGAGCACGGGAGAGGACTAATTGCTGCACCAACGTCAGTCTTGGAGATAAGGTGTCAGAAGTTCCCGGGCGGTCTAAGGACACCTGCGCCAGCCTTCCGTCATCCCTTCTTCGTTTTCCCATCCCTCCCCACCTCGCTGACTTCTCTTCCTTCCTTTTCTTTCTCTTTTCACCCGGCTCAGAGTGCAGCGCTGTGGCTCTTTTGACTTTGATTCCTCGCTCCTCATTACTGAAGTGCCCATCTGACGGTGTGTGTGTGCATGTGTGTTTGGGATGCGAAGAGGCGAGATTTCCCAACAGCAATATGAGGCGAGTGAGACATGCATACACACTCAGCCAAACTGATAGATGAGTAAACACACACAGATATGTTTTGGTATGGTAATCAGATAGCAGAGCGGTGGGCGCTATGTTCCTGACCTCTGCCTGCTGCTCATTAGGCTGCTCCACTCCAAATAAAACATCAGCTCGCACCACCGCAGCCCACAACACGGCCAAGCGCAGTTGTGCAGAAAGCACTGGCTGAGAGATCACATCATTACTGACACGCCTACTGGATGCCATTACATGTCTTGTCCCCTCTTGTGTTTTGTTTACATCCTATTTGGTGTGTCTGCCTCTCACTGTCTGACATGGTAATGATCTTCATGCTTGTCTTATTTTTTTCTCTCGCTCTCTGAAGTTTGATTTCGAGGTTATTTTTCGTGCTTTAAAAGTTGTACAAAAGCTTTCAGAGAAACAGGTAGGAGGGGTGACATTTTTGTCACATTCGCCGGTTTTAACAACGTCCATTCTGTACAAGGTGACAGCGCAGAGCCGGCGCCGGCAAGGGCAGAGGCAGGCAATTTATGCAGGTGACAAAAGAAAAACGGGGATCTTTTTGTTTTACAGTTCCAGGATTAACATATCCGAGAATGACGCCTCTGACAACAGTGTGTGAGGTACTGATTAGTATTTTGACGAGTATTTTTAAAAAGTTCTAATAACGGTTAATAACTAGACAAAGATCAGGTTTTGGGACGTTACTCTCTGGAATTCAAAAGTCCACATTTCCATCTGTCTTTGCAGATGGAAAAAAAAGCTACAACTTTATTTTTTATAACCTCTTTTCTTCTTCTTTTTGCAACCGTCTCTTGTTGTTTGTTGGGATCGCCTTCTTGTCTGCTCCCAAAAGCAGTGATACTCAGTTGGCCCTAAATCCACCAGAAAGTGACAATTTGAAACAGATATCCCGGGAAAAACAAAACAACGGGAGCTGATACAGACCTGGAGCCAAACTGTTCTATGAATGACGAGTCAGGTGACCTCGCTCAGATTTCCTGAAATGTGGACGTCTGTACAGATTAAGAGGTTTGGTGTAAAAAAGCCCATTTGCGACTTTTTCGTATATGTATTTCTGGGAGTTCCTTTCTCAAGGTGCAAAATATGTAATCGCACAAATTGATTTAGTAACCTTTACTTTTACTGGTAGTTGCACCTATTTTTAACGCCGGGAAAAAAGCACATCTTTTTTTTTACTGACACGAACAAACTGGGCCTGGGTTTAGGAAACAGCACAACCTTTGCTTGCTCTCACATGCCATTTCACATCTGGCTCTAACACTCACCTTCCGCTGTTTGGTTGAGTCCAGCTTCACCAGCCAGTAGGAGGCGACCTTTGGTTTATGATATTTCCAGTTATCCAGAATCTGTGGAAGAAAAGTAGGAGTTAACAACTGAAAGGTAACCTTAAAAACTGCTACAGATTACCTGCAGAGAAGTGCAATTATTAATAACAGCCTCTGCATCGTTTCAACAAAAAACAAACCAAAAAAGACTACTTTGCTACTGCTGTCTCCCAGTAGCAGTCCATCATACCTCGGGGTTATTACCGTGTGTTAAAGGGCAGTTACTGTGCTGTGCAGTTCAGTCACAATAAGAAAGCATACGAGGCCAGGAATACACCTCCAGGGGGAAACAGATGCACCTTTTTGACTCCAGGGCAGGCGGGTCTTGGTCAAACTTATTCTGTAGAGATTCCCTGTACTCATTAAGATACTATACAACAACTTATCACTGCCAAGTTAAAGAGTGCTGTGCCAGTTAAACCTGCACTTTTACAGTACTTTAAAACTGAGAGAGTATCTCAGAAAAGCTCTAAATAAGAAAAATGCACATAAAATATATCATTTAAATGTAGCACAAAAGAGTTATAATGATAATAGATTTTTTACAGGTTATGACCCTGTGAGTCAAAAATCCTGGAGGCATGTGTTGTTATGCTCAAAAGCTGTCCTGGATATTGCAAAGCACAAGCTCCCACTGCCAGCATTACTGTGTAACTAAAGGCACTGTTATTGTTGTCATGTTGACACAGTCTACATCTCCCCACTGGTGCACATACCTCACACGTATCGTGCTAGATCCCCTGCAAACACTGCTCCCGTCGGGAAGCTGCAGCGCAAACTTTATGTGTACACACACACGCTCACACACACACACACTCATGCGCAGAGTTGGGTTTCCATCATTTCAGAGGACATTACGTTGACTTTCCTTTACATTTACCCCGTCTATTACCTCTTGCCTGCCCCTGTCACCCTAACATTAAACCAAGTCTGCAGTTAAACTTGGACAATTTGCATTTTTATCCCCAAAAGAGAGACGAGTCCCCACAGTGTGACAGCATAAACATTTATATCTATTGCCCCCCACCCCCCTACACGAGTAACACATGTACACACCTGTACACAGACAAACCAATGCAGCAAATAATTTGTTCACATTCTAGAAAGTTGCTTGTTTACTTGTTTAGTTTTCTCTCTCAGTAAGAACCCAACAAACGAGGTGAGAAATTGGTTACCGCAGCACATCTAACGCTTCTTATGTTTTGGGGTCTTTTTTTGTCTGATAAGCTGCGTGCTCATTTGTCACAATGTGTTTTGTACAGGCACAAATTACCCTCAATTTCATCTTTTTATTGGTTCCAACTACGGCAAAAGAGACGGTTCTGAATGAAAGATAAAGGAGCCAATTACACGGATACAAACACATCATTAGCCCAATTAGACCCAAGTTTAAATCATGGAAAGAAAAAAACGCCAAAGATTGTTTTCATGCCAAGTGAACACTCGTTTTCTCCTGACGCAAAGAGTCAACAGTACAGGTGCAGCTGTTCGTCTGCGTTTCCACAGCGCTCTCATTAGGGTTCGTTAACAGTACAGGTGTGGCGGTAATTGTCTCCCACAACCCTGACACACCTAGATGTTACCCACACAGACACACACACACACACACATTTTGCTTTAAGGTGTTTGTGTGAGGCCACTAATAAGGTGCTGGTGGCTCGCCCTAACAACAAAAAAAATGCTGTTCATTTTTCAAGAATTGTCACTTGTTTGTCCATTCTTACATGACTTACCTAAACATAATGATCATTTAACTTTTAACATTTAATAAAGTGCCTGTCTGACCTTTCACATGATCTTTTTTTTTTAACGTAGCCTTGCTTGGATCCAGACCAACACTACATTTGCTTCTGTCATTGTTACTTTATTGCATTTTAAGAATGTGGTTACTTTGCTTGATATATTTGTAAGTTTTATCCTCGAGCTTTGCATGGTTTGCATTTTATTACCTGGCTTGTGTAACTCTGTTTGAGAAACTATTATTATTGTTACTATCATTTGGAAAATGTGTGTGTTAATCTCAATCTTTAGCTACCTGCAAGCTCCCAGGACTCGCACACAGATGCTGATTGTTTTAACAGATATTTAAAGAAAACAAAAGTATCCTTTATTGACCACTATTTTAAGTTCCTAACTCCTAGATTTAGCTTTATGAGCCAATTTCTTTACATAAATTTGAGTAATAATTTGTAGCACAATCACACCTGTGAAAACACGAACACACCAGGATGTCCAGGCCTGACCAGAAGCAGAGGAGGAACTGATTTATACAAAGGGGCAGTGGGGAATAGCGCGGGGCGGTAAACTGTTCGACAGGTTGCTGCTGGGGTCGTTTGAAAGACAATGGGAACCGAGCCAGAGCAGACAGGCTATTGTGAGGGGAAGTGAGGAGGTCACTTTTAGTTAGGCTGCACAGTGACCGCACCTGGTCACAGAGGGGCTCTGGGAATACCGCGAGTCTGGACTCCCGCTCAACACTACTCCGTGTTGTCTTCCACTTTATTTTTCTCCCCTTTTTTCCGTCTCTCTATTTTCTTACACGCAAAAATAACCTTTTGATTATTTTGCGAATTATTTTCACATTTTGCACAATGGCGATCCTTGACTCACCTCGTCCAGCACACCGTCGGCCTCCTCTTCAGTTTTGCCCGGAAACCTAATCCTCATGGCGGTGAGCACTGCCAGGGTCTGACGCACCAGCTCTGCCTCCTGCTCTTTACTCCTCAGATTTATCAACGGATCGCCCTGCAGACACGTAAAGGCAAAGCATTAAAACTCGACAAAAAAAACAGCTTTTAATTAATAATATTGTGTAATCGGATGTGTTTATTAGGCCTAAAAAAAATCGGGGCCATTACCAGATCATTTCTGTTATAATTACTCATTACTTAATGGTATTATGTTCTTGAACGTGACGAGAAAATTCTATTTTTGTTTTATTATCACATTTTGAGTTCTTAGGAGTTGCACTTGAATATTGCATTTTTAGCATTTATACATAATGACTAATGTATTTATACTGCTCACATTTTATATATGTGTTATAAATATATTATTAGTTATTATTTATTTCTATTTATCACAGTAAATTTAGCTTGAGATTTATGTGCTGCCAGTTTCACCAATAAATTTTGCTCCCGCCTGAGTTTCCGTAACGTTCAAAATAAGCTCCGTGAAATACAGCTCATTATGCTACAGCAGCGTATTCACTGCTAAACCTATATTTAGTTTCCTGTGCAGTTGAAACTCGAGTGTGCAAGATGGCGAAAAACTCTGGGTGAAATTAGTGGATCTCATGTCATTTCGTATTCACGTGGAAGGACATAGCGTGTTGTGGTGCTTACTATGGCCTCTTTCAGCATGAAGGCTTTCCACTTTGTTCTGCTCTCAATGCCAAAACTCATTCGGCTCTATTTTATTTGATTCCACTGCATCCAAAGGTTACCAGGGCACTTTAAAAAAGGAAGGGGAATGGAGGAGACAGGTGGAAAGCAACAGATGGCGACATAATAGAAGGTTATTGTTGTGGGCTCCAGCAGGCCTATACAGTATTGACCGGACTGTTTAAACGATACTAAGCGGGTCTGGATACAATATGTCAGAAAGGGTGAAAAGGGTAACGATATGATGGAATACGCACCTCGATCTTTAGTGATAAAGCTGTAGAGTAATTCTCGATTGTTTATTTTAATCCTAGCTGGAGCAGTGGATCGGCAGAAGATTTTAGAACATTTCTTGTGACTGACAACTCGCGACATATTCTGAAGTTTAAACCCTACTTTGTGTGTGTGCGTTGAGTATCTTACTATATTGGAGTGGATGGTCCCCAGGCTGTTGCTGTGAGGCACCCGGTGAGCGGAGCCGCTGCGGCTCAGCGAATGCGAGCGAAGCGTGGCGGAGCTCGGCCTGACGAGGGGTGTGGCCACGGGAACCGTAGGGGAAGGCCTGGTGGACAATGCCCGCACTTCATTTGGCGACGACAGGGAGGCGATGGAACGAGGGCACGAGATGGAGCGCCGGATTGGCCCAGAAAGCGACGGTGACGCGGACGGGGCAGTGCTCGTTTTGAGCGACTTGATTGGAGGTTTCCAGTGCATGCGGCCTGTAGAGAAACAGAAGAGATGGAAAGAGTAGTGGGGGAGGAACTCACTGTCACACTGTCACACTTCAGTTTCTTCTCTTCAGCCTGTCTCAGTGCCTCCGTCACTGTCAGGCTCTCTCCTCTGGTTTCTATCTGTCTCCGGGTGGCTTTGGAGATGAAGTGTGGCATTAAAACTCCCACAGCTGCACTCTGGCACACTGGCCCAGTGATCCACTGTGTGTGTTATTAACAACCGCAGCATGTGTAGCCAAAACCAGAAACTAAACATTAGTCCTGTCTGGTTTGGGGATGGATTAAAGAGCATGCCTCTGTCTGTCTCACACACACACACATTAGATGAACACATGTACACAGATGGAAAATGAAGTAGAAAACCCACAGTGACACTTTCTATCACCCTTGAAACTCTTCCAGTTTGTCCACTAGCCAGTGTATTAGTGTGTGCTTTCTGCTGGTGCACTGTGTGTGTGTCTGACATCAAGTGTGCACACAAGTATGGGTGTGTTTGCGTGTGTCCATGTCGCCGCTAACCCTTCTGAGGATCGGCCATTGCCAAATGAGAGCATTATGTGGCTTAGCCGTAGCGGTCCTTTGGTGGCTTGGTATGGAGTAGGGCTTGGCAAGGTTGCCGTCTCTCTCTGCACACACATGCATACACACACATCCGTAGACGCTTTGTCCAAAAGTTGGGCTTTTTCATGGCTTTGTCCTTTACTTTGTAACAACTAGAATGAGCTCATGCAAGGGTCCTCTTTTTTTCTGGACTGGCAACCCATAATGCAACCAGGGATTTTTTTTCTTTCTTTCTTTCCAAGGTCGCCACATAGGCTGCAGTGAAAGCTGCTCCCTTTCTCACTTCTGAGGGCTGAAAGTGAGTTGATGTATGCGACTTATGTGAAATTGAGGGAATGCTTGAGACTTATCACTCTAACTATAAAATAGACTATTTCAGCATTAAACTCAAGGTGTTTTCAAGGTGCACAACAAAGTCCTTTTTCTCTTTCTATAAAAGTTCCTCCTTCTCTTCATCTCTGCCTCTGCTTTCACCTTCTATTCACTGGAACTGCACTGGTCAGGACACTTTTTTTCCCTCAAGTGCTTTTCAGCGCTGCAGCATTTGTGTATGTGTAGGTCCACGATTGTGAGACGTCTTTAGTGTGAGCAGCTCGGCAACAAAGATCCACGTTCGTCAAGTCACAGGCCACGGTCACTCTGCTTAGGCTTTAATTAGACGACGAGAAGGCTGATGAACACCTGTTCGCAGTACTTGCCAACTCAAACCACCAAACCTGACCTGCTTTGTTATTGAAGAGCGTGCACCACAGATGCTAATCAAATCAGCAGTTCTCGGCATTTGTGTGTGTCCGTGTAACTGGAAATGGGAATTTGCAAGTCTAAACGTGTTTTTTCACATGTTGATAAATTTGAAAGACACACCAGTGGGTGCACTACGAAGCAAGTTCAACCTAACCAGGCTTTCCTTGGGTTAGCTGGCTTCACAAAACCTAAAATCCCAGTCACCGCCTTAAAAAAGTTTCTTTGTTAAATTTGTGTGCTCACATAAAAGGGCGAGTTTAACGCGTCACTCGACTCTTCTCTTGCAAAGTTCTCACCCCAATCCGAGAAATTATGAGAGGAATGGATGTTAGAGCTCTATACAGAACATAAAAATACAACACTGTTGCTGCAAATAAGATTAGAGAGTAACGCTGCAGAAATTCACTTCTTTTGAAATCGCGATCATCACAGGAGCACCAAGAGCGGTAAATTAAATATACCAACTTGAGTTAATATATTTATTTTAGAGCTCTGTGTGCTCTCGATGCATTCCTAATGCGACAGCTGCACATTAGAGCCCTGCAACTTTAAAGTGCATCCATTTAAACATTAAAGCTTACTCGCTTTGTTTAGCTCTGACACTCTCCTGTGGCCTAATAAAGAAGACGCTAAAATCACTTTAGTGAAATCCATTTCACTGATTGTACAGATAAAAAACCTACAAATGTATCTGATCAAAGACACATTAGCAGGCTTTGTAGGTTCTTTCCTAATTAGTGCTCTATTAGTTGTTATTGGGACACTATGAAACAGCCAAGCATAAAAACATTCATGCATTATGCAAACATTTCTGTGACTGAATGAATGTACAGGACAGTATAACCAATGTAAAGCACAGTTTTCTCACTGCACAGTTTCAACTGGTGGTGCTACGGCTCAACAGGTTGCATATATAATAAAAAACCATATTCATATAGCTTAAATGAAACAGCCAGTGAGAAGGTGATTTTGAACTGAAACTCTGAACATAATCTTCTCTGGACCAGGTGATGCTTTCAGTATCAGTTACTATGGTGATCTACGAGGTAAAAAGAGAGCCACCTCTCTGAAATCTGTCTTAAAGCTCAATATAGCTCGCTAATCAATTAATCTCTCTTTGTAGTACATCCCTCAGGCTACGTATCGTATGTCCTGAAATTCTAAATGCAAAGGTCAGGACATACATGTCAGCTTTGTTATACATTATACATTAGTCCCACTGTATAATTCCAGTCTGACTATGACAGAGACTGAGATGTAAAGTAAATCCTGACAGAGCTGAAATTCAAACACAAATATTAAAAATGTGCAAATATGTAGGCGTGCGACTGTTCACATTCACAAATCTCAAAAACAAGGTTGTTTTAGCAATTAGGGTAATGCTCGTAATCAGACGGCTTCAGCTGAAAGAGGAAGAAATAAACAAACGGCAGAAAGAAAAGAGACGACTGAGAAATGGGGACGCGAGCGCAGAAGAAAGTAAACAAGGACAGATAACAGCTCCCTTTCTGTGGCGTTTGCATGTTCTCCTCATGTTTGCGTGGGTTCTCTCCAGGTCCTCGGCTTCCTCCAAACACATGCAGTTAGTGGGGTTTGGTTAAGTGATGATTCTAAACTGCCCACAGGTGTGAATGTGAGTGCAAATAGTTGTCTGTCTCTGTGTGTTAGCCCTGGTGACCTATGACCACGATAAGGACGAGCGGATGGATGGCTGCTTTCTGTATTAAACACGCTCTTAGACATCCTGCTCCTCTACCTGAGCGCTCAGCCAAGTTCTTCTCCTTGCTCTCGCCAAGGTCGTAGGAAACTTTCTTTTCCCCTCGCTTCTCTCCACTTCTTCTTCCTCCCGCCTTCCTCCTCTCCTCCTCCTCTTCCTCGTCTGAAGAGGAGCAGGAGTTATCGGCGCTGCTGCCGCTGGTGAAGTCGGCCAGGTAGTCTGGTCGCTGACGTCTTGGAGTCTGACTGCATTCTGGCATGCCGGTCAGGGGCTGGCAAGAGTACACAGATACAGGACGTATTTACACTCATACTATAGAGTAGAGTAGTATACATACATTCATAATTATACAGGGAAAAAAGAAATGACAGTTCACACATGGATACACTCTCTTGCACACATAAACATCTTTTTTTGCTTTTATCCTCCTGGGACGCTGCACTGAATTTATTTGCTTTTTAAAACCAAACCATCCAAAATGACCTCATTTTGGGAAAGCGTCCTCCTTCCAAAGGTCTGCGACTCCACCAGAAGCTCACAAGGACAAAAGTGCAACGAGACACACACGCAAACACACACACATAAATATGAAGATGTTGAGACGTTGTCAGCCTCGCCTCACCCAAAGCTCATTACCATCTGTCACTGGGAGACCTGCCGGTGACACGGCCGGCCCGCATGCCCACACGTGTGCACGTAATTGCAGCCTCATTATGCACAAATACACAATCGCACACCTTCGCTGCTTTCTAAGCTGTCCCTATAAAAAGGAACATGGCTGGCTTCACGCGCAGAACAAATGTGGCCTGATTAGACACGTAAAGGTCAAGTTTAAAGTGAAGCAGGTTTTTGTAAATACTGTAATATTTTTTTCTTTAACTAGTTTAATAAATTTGTTTGTGCAAATGAAAAAGCAAGAGCTCTGGAAACTTTTAAGAGCGCCTTTGACACCAACTTGCTGCTGTAATATCTGCTTCTCTAAGTATTTTCACCTTGCTCTCAAACGTTCAGCTGTGATGCTTCACAAACGCAAGCTTTCTTTTGTTGCTTTGGTTTGTTTTACTTTTTGAGTTTATTCAATTTAGTGTGTGGAAAAGGACACACTGAAAGCATTAATAAAGCATTTACACATCTGTTATTCAACAGTCAGCTCGGGCAATGCTGTCAGCCCATCCAAATTAATGGGCAGGAAGTGATCAGGGCTTACACAGCCACTGCTGGGTAGTTGTGTGGGTGAGTGATGGAGGATAGAGACAGAGAGAGATTAAATACATGAGAGGAGAATAAAAGGGAAGATGGGAACATCAGATTGATGGGCTGAGAAATAAAGAGGAGGACAAGGTGAATCCGAGTATGGCAGATACAGAGAGGAGGCACTGAATAGATGGAGAGAAACGGAAATGAACATGGAGAGAAAGGGGCTCTTGACATACAAGAGGACAGAGAGAAAAGGATGCGAGGACAGACGGTGAATAAACAGTGGAGGGTAAAGACAAAGGGAGAGCCCTGAAAGGATGAGATGAGAGAGAAAATGTGTAAAGAGAGGAAGCTCGTGGGAGTGACTGGGTAAAATCAAGTGATGAGCTGAGGAGAGATGCGGGCATCGAGGGTGCCACGATAAGAGCCAACTGTGATAAGCTATATGTCAAAATTAGTAGAGTTGGGAGTAAGAAAGAGCAAAGAAAGTCAATAAGAGGAAAAAGGGGACGAAAACCCGAGGACACTTGCTCGCTTTCTTTGTGCCTTCCCGCTTCTCTTCTTCTCCACCTTTTGTTCTCTCTCCGCCTGAACATTTTTCCCCAGCAAAAACAAACCTAGCTTTGTTTCCTTCCCTCAAAAATCCTGTTCCTAATCCCTCTGCCTCGCTCCTCTTTTCTGGCTTTCGCACACTTCACCAGATGGCTCGAGAGCGCTACACCCCAAGGAGCGAATCTATCCGTCACAGCGTTTTCTTTCCCTTCCTCTCGATGTCTCTCTCCGTGCGCTCGCTAACATCGAAATTGACGGGGCCCAAATTAATTTGGACAACAGCGATTGTGTCTGAACAAGTCCTCATTCCAGCTAAGGCCTCTCTAATGTGGCGCTGAACTGCCCTGTCGAGTCCCTAACACGCTCTAAGTGTTCCAGCCAATTTAGCTCTCGAATGAGGGATGGATGTAGATGTGCAGGAAGAGAAAGGGATGGAGAGGTGAAGGGAGGAGAGTGAAGCAAGGTGATGGAGGGAGTAATGTGCTGTCGTGGGAAATCGAGGGGGCGTATAGGTGCATGTGACAGAGAGAAAGAGGAAAAAGGGGGAGATAGACAGAAAGAAAGATAGCATGGAGAGAGTGAGAGAGACAGCCTGACAGCTCTCCCCTAAGGGAGTTGGGTCTTTTCTTTGGGCCTCTATCTGATTCTTTTCTTTTCTTCCTAACCCAAGACCCCCTCCTCTTTATTTTTCTGAATCACGTCCTATGTGCTTTCCGTGGGCGTTAGCTCTAGGCATTTGACTACCTGCCACCCTCTTCCCTCCCTCTTTCTGCCTCTGTCACTCTTCTTTGCACATTTTTTTAAGGGCCTCTGATGCACGTGGCCCCTATTCTCCCTATTCTCTCCTAGCTTACGTGTCTTCTCTCTCACCCACCTTAGGGCCTCTTTGCCTGGAGGATTTGCCCATCAGCTTCTCGTCGTCCAACTCGCACTGTTCCAGCAGATCCAGGATGTCCTCTTCCTACACACATAAAGAAAACACGAGATGAGAATATGGCAAAGGTGCTGATTTCGGTAAACAGAGCTTAACGGGGTAGTTAAAACCTCGAGGAGGCACTGATAAAGTTTAATAAGAATGCTTTGATATTTCACTTTATTGCTTTGAAGTCAAAAGTGTTTTTAAGCAAACTTAAATCATCAAAAAAGAAGAAGAGATGAAAAAGTTTAACTTCAGAGCCATGCGAGCCTTATCTGGGAGCGTGCGGGGTTAGAAGCGAGGCCCCGGCTGAGCACGCGCTGCTCGTTGGCAGCGCTCGTGAAGGCAGCGTCATGGCGGTCGCCAGTACACTGAAGCCTTGGCCATTTGGCTATTGCTGAAATGCAGGCAAAGGTGATTAATGTTGCTTCATGGCTGCGACATAACAAGCTCCCACTTGCTGCTCAAATGCAGATGAAAAGTGATTGTTTTCTCTCAGATAAGCCATCAAGCTGCTTTCGGGGTTTGCGAAAAGGTCAGTGTGCCCCTGGCTCACAGTGTTGGTGAGTGTGTGAACATTTACAGTGGCATACTTCACTGTCTGGAAGACTTTGTACTTTATGGTAAAGGTATGCATCACTGGGTTCATACAGTTTGTAAGTTTTCGCTTTTTTCTGATTGCCATGCGGCTTTTCGGTTCGGTTGTTTTGGCGAATTGTCACTGTGCAGTTATAGAAGCTGCTCAGACAGTTGAGACAGAGATTTACAATTCTTCATCAAAGCCTCGTAATCTAAGAAGCCCAGTAAAAGAAAAAGGAGAGCTAACAGGTAACTGCTGAGTTATTTAGGGCTTGTGTCCATAGATTTTCTCTGACAGAAAACAGGCAGGACGCTGAGGAGCTCCATCACAGAGCTCCATCAAACAAAGCACTCCGTCTCCATGTGTGGGTTTTGTTTCCATGACAACAATATCCTGACAATATATCGCCGCTCCATGCATTGTCATGTGACAGAAAAGCATCACTCCTTTGCGTTTTATTATTGAAGCATAAAATGGACACAGCAGGGACAAACTTCTCCTTCGTTGTCTTGGTTATCGGGGTGACTAGTGCCGCCTGTATGACACGCTTCCTGAAAGGCAGCAGAAGTGAGAACGCCAGTGCCTGTCTGAAAAGTTCTGAAGTTTTCAACTAGAAGGTCCCGAAGCGTCAGAGTGCTCTGAAAATGACGCCGCGTGCAGAGCTTTCTCCCCAGCCTGCTGCATTTGCTCTTTCATCATTAGAGTGACTGAAAAAAGACAGACTGAGAAGAATATGCTGTATGAACTCAGTCTGAGTCAACTCTATCATTTTAAGCTGTATTTAAGTTTTTCATGATAACAACATTCAGTGTTGAGGGACGTCTATTGCAGTGAATGTCCTTAATGTTGTGTCCAGCCATAAATGTGTCGCCCTGCTGAAGTTGAAACACTATGTTTACACTGTTTATATTATTACTTTGCATTGCTCTGATAAATTCATTTACAACTTGCATCCATTTCTATGCAGTAAAGAGCATGCCAACTCAATGCTCGCCTCCTTTCACGAGATGAGCTCTTCCCCACCCACAGTAGTTTTAAAATCACTGAAGGACCATTACCTTGTTAAATTTCACCAAAGCAGATTACATGGATGCTTTCAAATGCTTTACAGTACGTGGGAAAACCAAATCTGACGCATATACAGAATTTAAGAGAAGCTGAGAGCTATTTAGCTTTTCTTAAGTACTTTTGTTAAGTGTGTAACTGAGCGTACGTGAAATTTAGGCTGTGACCTGCTACACTGTCACTACTCAGCTTTTTGTTCCTACTTTACTCCCAAAATAAACATTTTCAGCCGTGTGCCTGTGTGCATGTTACATAAGCTGCATGTTATAGTACTGCACTACTAATGGTCTCTGTCCATGTAGGATGCATGTATGATAATAAACTGTATTTTACAAACACAGTACTTTTTATGTCACTGGACAACAAATTTTGTAACGCAGAGGTCTTTAGGACAAACCTTTTTCCCCTTTTTAACACTGCAATTTGCTTTTAAATATTAAATACAGCGAGACTTACATGTTCTTACCATTCTTGTATTAATTTCATATATTTGCACCCCTTACCGCTTTCATGGGCTCTGCAATTGCTCTAAAGTGCTTGGTGACATCTTGTGCAGTTTGTATACTTGTGCTGTTCTGTTTCATTGGCAGAGCTCCTCAGGCAAACTGAGCGTGCATCTGCTTTACATCCTTTTTTTTCAGTCAGTATCCAAGTGAAACAGTTGCAGGATTAGGAAGACGTCACCTGAGCACACAGGGAAACACTGGTAGCTAAGATAGACGAGAGGACTAACAACCTGACTCATACCTGTTCCACCTAACTGTAATCAGAAAAAGAATAAAGGTGAGGCGAACCCAGTGGAAACCAGTGTAACCTGCGGCTGGGCTGTCTGTAGCACAGTGGTCCAAGTCAGGAGGGTGCTCTACAGTCAGTCAGCATGTTTACAATGCAGGTTTTACTTTCCTTTGATCGTGTGACAATCCATGACATTTTTCAATTCGTGGCCCCAAGAAGCCCTCAAAGGCAGCAAACGAGAGTCTTGCAGGTACAGCGTCTGTCAAACATGATAAATGGCATGCTGGCAAATAACCTCTGGCTTATTTTAAATAAAAAAAATGCCTAAGGTAGCAGGCAGTGCTTGCCAGATGATGAATTCATAAACATGCAAAACACGAGATATTATTTATCTTACCAATAATAATGGTTTAGTTTAAAGTAAAGCTTAAGATGAGTAGATTTAAATGAGATTTAAATTTGGTCTATAATTTGCTGGCCAACGGCACAATCTTTTTGTAGTTTTACCACTCTACATCATCACAGTGGATTTTAAATCAAATAATCATCGTGTCACTGGAGTGCAGGCTTTCTGGATTCATTTCAGTGAGTTTGACGCACATGTTAATACACAGTCTCGTTATTAACTAAATTTACTGGCAAAACTAACAGAAATTAATTACAAGGATTGTTTTTAATACTTGTACTAATGCTAATCCTCTGCAGTCATCATTCTGGTCCACGTTGGTTTTATCTCACAGGCCGTATACAGCCTCTTTTCTTGAGTGTAACTAGTGGTTTGCACTTATAAACCTCTGTTGTCACTGATGAATGCGTCTCTTGATCATAGACTCTGGCAGTGAAACATGTAGGTCCTTAAGAACATTCTTGACTTTGTTATATGTTGTTTTTTTCCTAATCATTGAAATAATTCTGTCATCATGCACTTTAGCTGTTTTCTGTGATCTGTGGGTGTTGCTGAGCTGATCAATGCATTCATTCCTTTTAAGAACGCGTCAGGGAGCAGGCCTTACCTGGCTATGAAACTGATTGTCAGTCCATTTTCCAATTAAATTTGAGTCTTTGAAACTACAGTATTGCATATAAAAATGTCTGTAATAATTGTAGATTAATGGACGTTTGTAAAATCTGCTGAATTAAAGCTAAAAGTCTTCACTTCAATGAAATGTTGATTGCTTAAATTCCACTCTTGGTGGTGTACGCCACGCTGTGGAGGCAAAAATACAAAAATTGTGCCTTTGTCCAAACAATTATGGACATAGCTCTGTACTCAAAATTGTAAACTTTCAGTTAAAGAAGTTTTAGCGTGGTTAATCTGGGCCAGAGGTGCTTAACTCATAGGTACACTAAGAGTGAATATGGTTAAAAAAGGCACAGAAATGTGTACTGTCAGCTATGAAAACAAGTAGAGCAGGTGTGTCAAGATGCTGTGACAAAGAAAGAAATCTCTCAGCTCGACTCTTTGGACTGAAATTGTAAGAAATAAATGAGTAAAATGACAGAATAGGTTCTGGCCTGACAGTCAATGCCCAGACTGTCCAGGGTTTTTAGTTTTAACTGTAGAAATTTCTACAGCAGAAAAGGAAAAACAATCTTTTTCAAAGAAAAACAGAAACTTTTCTGTTTTTCACAAAGTTACAAAGGTTTTATTAAAGGCATAGCTAAGCGTATTGCAATTTGCCCTAATTTGTAAAAGTTAAACTTTCTTCTGTACTGAACAGCAGAAATAGGCAGAAATTAGGATCTCAGAAACACACAGAGATCGAGCTGTGCAGGAAGTGCAGCCAAAGCAAGAGGGAATTCATGACGATGTGCGAAGCGTAGTTTTGGGCTACTTTAGCTGCTAGTTCAGTGAATTTTGGTCAGAAAGTGACAAAAACCTGCAGTTTCAGAATCTGTGAGATGACGCTTTCAGCATCTGGCGGCATGTCTGTGTTCATGCTGTCAGGTGAACAGACGGATCTGCGTTTTGTGTTTTTCCAGGTCAGGGACAAGTTCCTGCCCCAAGTGGAGGAGTTTAAGTATCTCGGGGTCTTGTTCACAAGTGACGGCAGAAGGAAGCGGGAGACAGACAGATTGGTGCTGCGGCTGCAGTGATGCAGACGCTGTACTGGTCCGTCGAGGTGAAGAGAGAGCTGAGTCTCAATTTACCGGTCGATCTACGTCCCTACCCTCAGCTATGGTCACGAGCTGTGGGCAGTGACCGAAAGAACGAGATCACAGATGCAAGCGATGGAAATGAGCTTCCTCCGAAGCGTGGCTGGCCTCTCCCTTAGAGATAGGGTGAGAAGTTCAGCCATCCGGGAGGAGCTCAGAGTAGAGCCGCTGCTCCTCCACATCGAAAGGAGCCAGCTGAGGTGGTTCGGGCATCTGACAAGGATGCCTCCTGGACGCCTCCTTGGCGAGGTGCTCCAGGCACGTCCCACCGGGAGGAGGCCCCGGGGCAGACCCAGGACGCGCTGGAGAGATTATATCTCTCGGCTGGCCTGGGAATGCCTTGGTGTTCCCCCGGACAAGCTGGAGGAGGTGGCTGGGGAGAGGGAGGTCTGGGCTTCTCTGCAGGGGCTGCTGCCCCGGATAAGCAGAAGAAGATGGATGGATGGTATTTACATGCTCTTTTTGCTGTTTTAGCTTTTTGGTGGTTGTTGAAATGGTTTTCTCGGTGTCATATTTGACAGCTTGATGTCGCTCGAGCAGCTTTCTAAGCAGCTGGTCCGAAACTGTTTTTATCATTTACGGAATATTTCTAAACTCAGACTAATGGTATCAAAGCTTGAACTTGAGATGATTATTCATGCTTTTATTTCTTCTCGTTTAGACTATTGTAACGGCCTTTTTACTTGTTTTAACAAATCAGCCTTAAATCGTCTTCAGACTGTGCAGAATGCTGCAGCACGTCTCTTAACAGGCACCAAGAGAAGATCGCATATCACTCCAGTCTTGGCCTCCCTTCACTGGTTGCCTGTAAATTTTAGGTTTCATTTTAAAATTTAAATAACAGATCTGGCAGTAATTCCAGATGTTCTCCCTCTCGCCTCCAGTACTGGGGGCAGTGGGTTCAACAAGTTAATTGTTTATTGCTTAATTACTTTGTGTAGTATAAATGGCCATATGGGAGGTTTTTATCAGTAGGAAAAGCTGCGAAACTTGTGAAAAAACAGTTAAAAGTGCAAAATGTGCTTGTTGTGGTGAGCAGCAGATTCAACAAGTTAAGAATCATAAATGGCTTTAAACGCACATTCAGATTCATTTAAACAATCAGAAACCCAGAATCACTGAAATGCAGCCAGATGCTGCTCATTTTACATCTTCACTTGTTTCTTCCATTTTTCCCGACCGGCTCCCGTCTCTTTGTACCACAACACTTGCTGTCTTGGAAACGCCCCCTTCCTTCTTTCACATGATTATCCCAATCTGCCTTTGCATTTGATTGGCCGCATGGTGTGCCCATCTAAGCAGAGCTAAGGAATGATGTCTCAAAGAAAAAAAGCAACATCACAAGTAATGAAATTCCCTAATAAATTAAGTTTTTAATGCTAATCTAACTTAAACCAGTCTGGAGGTATTTTCATTTTTACACACTTTCTATTCGGTTCTCTTTGATTTAATTTAGACTGTCAAACAGTCTCAGCCGCTGACAATGACAGAACAGCTCTGGCTTCTCTCAGTCGCTCTTTCTCATTTTGTTATGCTTGGTTTAACACTTGTTGGGAAGCTTTTGTTTACAGTAACATAACAAGTTGTCATCTCTTCGAATGACATTATCTTCCTTTCACTTGTCTCTCAGCTGCTCTGCTAGGTGTGTTTTGCAAAGGGCACACAATAAAACAAAGAACAGAAATGGAAGGAAGGGAAACTAGTAGAGCCATGCACGACAGCAGCACACAGCAGACGCATGCACACTGAGCTAAAAAGAAACCCGGTGCAGCTCACTAATTTAGCATTTGAATCGTAATGATACGACCAATAACTATGAAATATACAGCCACCATCTACTTTGTTAAGCACGCCTGTAAAAATGCTTGATAAGGTTAATATCCAGCAATTAAGTGCATTTAAGCAGAAAAAGGCAAAGTCAGAAAGAATGGCCGGTTTGCTTCCATCTGATAGGAAGGCAACAGTAACTCAGATAACTACGGGTTACAACCAAGTTCAGAAATGCAAAAGAGCATCTCTGAACATCACATCACATCAAAACCTGAAGCAGGTGGGCTACAGCAGCAGAAGACCGCACCGGGTGCCATCCTGTCAGCTAAGGACAGCACGGGATCACAAACATCATCGGAGGAAATTGTACAAATGATACCTGTTCTGATGCGTGACGATTTCTGTAGCACAGTGTTGTTTAAACACCCTAGCCATTGTTTCTGACCACGTCCATCTCTTCATGACCACAGTGGATCCATCGTCTGATGGCCAACAGGATAACGTGCCGTGGCACAAAACTCTAAAACATCTTATTCTGGTTTCACTGAGTTCACTGCATCCAAATGTCCTGCACAATTACCAGATCTCAGTCCAACAGAGCACCTTTGGGATTTGGTGAAACATACGACGTACATCACGGATGCTGATCTGAAAAAAACTGTGACGCAACCATGTCAAGGTAGACCAAAATCTTTGGGGATTTTTTTAGCACCTTGATGAATTAAAGCAGTTCTGAAGGCCAAAGGGGTCCAACCTGGTGCTAACAAGGTGTACCTATTAAAGTGGCTGGTTAGTGTATAACAATTTATAAGGGACAAGCAGCAAACTTCGTGTTGCCGAGTCACGCCTTACAGTGAGTCTGCTCCATCTGTGAGCTGACTATTGGAAATTGGCGTGCTTTATGTTTTCTGTGTGTGGAAAATGTTTAATGAAAGTGTGGGGAAAGCCAGTTGGCAGTTGTCAAGAAATGTGTACATGCTAATGCAGTTTTCTGAATAGGTCCAAAGTTGACACTGTGCATAGAAGAATAACATTTCAGACCGTCTGTGGGTAACTTTCATTCTCTCCATTCTGCGTTAATTCTTCTTTACTAGTGCCATGTACCTATTAAAGTGGCAGAGTAGTGCATAAACATAGAGCTTGGCTCCACAAGCCCCCTCCCCCACTGCTTTTAGAAAGGTACCTGAAAACACCCGTAGACTGGCTCAAAACTAGAGGAAATGTTTAAACGTAAGGCAAGAAAATATTTGCATAAGATGTGTTTTTTGTGCTCTGATGAATATCATACTGCAGTTCAGAAACATCTTTTTCCCCCATAAATGGTTCAGATTAGTATCTCACACTCTGTCTCTCAATAAGGACAGTCGAGTTGTCACTCATGATCGTGTTATTAGATAGGAAACACAAAAGCAACACTCGCTGCCTTTATATTTTGTTTCGGCTCTGACCAGTCTTTGATTGACATCTCTAAAAATGCTCTGCAGAGATTTCCATTCTTTAAAGGACACACAATAAGTTTTTGAAAAAAACAAAAAACACTGCGACAGGGTGCAAACTGCTGAGGCAGTTTCCACAAAAGCTCCGATGGCTCCATGTGACAGTACTTTGATATGTACTTGTAATGTCAATACTACTGTCAAAAATATCCACATTCTACACAGAATTCACTTCTGCTATTCAGTTGCCAAACGCAGTTAAGGCTTTTTTGTTCTATCTGCATCATTCCTCCTCATCATTGCTTCTTCGCTCCGTGTTTTTAAATATCCCACAGTTCCCTCCCCTGTGTCTTTTCATTCCATTGATTTGTTCCTCTTGAATACATAACCAGACATGAAAACCAAAAATTGCCCCCTTCTCTCCATTTTTTTGTACTCTAGTCAAGTCAAAACAATAGTAACAAAACAACTCTCTATCAGTGTCTCACCATCTTTTTTACTTTATGACTATATTATCCTCCGCTCATCGTTCCTTCATCTTCCATTCTCATCTTTCTGAAGTTACACGGCTGTAGATCAGCTGTTGTCCTCTCTTCATACCTTTACCTTCAAAGCTTAACTGAAGATGCATTCCTCCTGATACTGCAGAGTGCTGGTTTTCATAAGCATACAATGACTTTTACAATTTCATAAGTGCATGACCGCACAAGCTTCTGAGTGTATATACCTACATATATATGTGTGTAAGTGCGATAAAATATGTAATTAAACTGCATAAAAATGCATTGAAATGTGTGGCCAGCAACTTGGTTAACCTTTGCATAAAGGAAGAAACGTAGGAAAACACAGAAGAAGAAAGAGGAAGTAAATAAAGTAATAAAAGCGACATTGTTGTTTGCTTTTAAAAGCTCATGTGCACAACATAATGAATATTTGTGAAAAGGGTGAATGACAGTGGAAAGGTAGAGAGGAGAAGAAGGACGTATTTTCAGGTGTTCTAACAAATACCAAGGGCTGCGGCACACTTTCGCACTATTTGTGCATCCTTTTTTGTCTCTATGGGCAGAATCTTAATAGAAATGTGTGTGTGCTTCTTTTCTTTTACGTTTGCTTGTCCACAAGTGTCTGAATATGTTTGGGTGTGGGTTTCTGCAGTTTTCTTTGCTTGTGTGCGTGTGTTTGTGCGTGTGTGAGTCCGTGACAGTCTGCCACTGACGTACGTGCCTTCATTCGTTTCAGAGGATTATTCATTTCCTTTTGAAGTGAGGCAGCTCGCCCGGCGAGGAAGGTCTGAAAGGCGGCCGAAAGCAGGCTTTCATACTTTTCCAACAGCAGCTTGTCGTCTGGGGGGTAAATACGTCTGTGGACCGCAGAGAAGGAGGGAGAAAGGAGAAGAGAGTGAAGACGAGGTGAGGAACAATGGACAAGGGAAAGGGGAAAATGGAGGGAAATGATGGGTCACAAATGGGGTCATAAAAGTAGAAGGTGAGAGAGACGGAGTGGAAGAATGAGAAAAAGGGTGGTTCAGGTTAAGGAAAAGAGGGATATGGGGTGGAAAGAGAAGCCGTGAAATATTTAGGAAGTCAGTGGGGGTAAAAAAAAAAGTGGAAAGGGGGTAAAGAGATATAGAGAGACAAAGAAAATAAAAAAAGAACAGGGATAGAAAGAAAGATAAAGATGAGGCACAATAATTGGTGGGAGAGACAGAAAGGCCAAGTTGCAGCAAGTGCAGAGAAAGACAAACAAAAGGTGAGAGTGAAGGATGAGGAAGGAGGCAGCAAAGAGCAAATACAGACGGAAGAATATTAATGAGACCTTAAGTGAAGAAACTGCATGAACATCAGTCAATCTTTTCACACGGTGCATTAATACAACAGCTTTCTACACCGACGTGTGCACGAGCGTCACTGTGTTTGCAGTCTTTGCTAATGCGCCCATTCACACATTCACATTTGTGCCCTTAAGACTAAAATAACAGTGCTCGGTGTTTATCCAAGGCCTGAGGGGATTAGAGCAATGCCTGGTTACCCTCATAATACATCCACAAACTCCCAATGTCATCGCTTTAGCCATTAAGTCAAAACAAGGTTATTGTTTTAATCAAGATAAGAACTGGCCTTAGTTATTGCAAAAGCATGAATGTAGTCTGCGTCTGCACAGACGATATTAAGTGCTAAACTCCCCTCAAGTTAGTTAGAAAAACACTCACAAGCACAGACCTGTGATTAAAAGACAAAACTATAGAGATGAATGAAGTCACAGCAAGGACACAGCAGTGGAAAATGTTCTACCATGGCACAATGACAGGCCGGATCTTTTTAAATATTGATTAATAGGCTTTGAGCTAGTCGCAGATACACGTGTATGTGTAGCAGATTTCCATGTAATGCCACATAAAGCTGAACTATTTAATTGGACCAAAGCCGTTACCCAGTATTATGCAAACAGGTACACTGATTGTGAGACCTGAGATAAAGCTGCCATTTGAATCCCATCCCTTGAATTCACTATATGTGAGATTTCCCAGTTTCTAGGGTGCATGTAATGGTTCTTTTCATTCCCAAGACACATTTTTATAACAGTCACATAAACGAAAATGGATTCATAACGTATGAAAAGAGCCAGAACGTTTCAATCCTAAAGAGCGTCATGAATCACTCGACTGAGAAGCTTAAGGTGAGGCACTTTAATAGTGGGTGTTCACTGCTCAGTCTTTTTGGCAGCGTCCATCTCTGAGCAAATGGACGTTTTACGTGGGGGTGACCTCTCACTATTGTTTAACTAAAACGTTTGCTGGGCCTTACTTTCAGTCCTCAACTGGAGTTAAAGAAAAACTAACATGGACCATTTACATGGATCTGAAACTACTGAATAAAAACATTTGATTTGGTCAACAGGTCTTTAAAGTTTGCTGTCCCCAGACATTTAAAGGGACCCGTTCACTCTGGGATGTGGTTCACACTCCCAGAGTGCGCAAAAGATACAAACAGCAGGCAGACAGGGCTTTATCCACTCACATTAAGTCGACTGTGCAAAAAAAACCTGTCTAAAAACGATTAGGGGGTCTGCTCAGCATTTCAATCGGGTGGATTTGGTGGGATCGCTGTTGCATTGCCCAGTTTAGGCCGAGGGACGGGCCAGCTATCACCACTTTGGTTTTGTCTGTGTAAAGGAAGTTGGTCTACAAGTCTTTTGTCTCAGAAACTTTCTTTTTCACATTAATTTACATATGCTGACCTTTTATTTCTATTCTTTATTTTAATATGAGCATTCTCAACTGTAAGCGTATCTCTTTGTGCTATGCACACATGCATACATATATATATTACATGTATATATAAAACACAAGCTGTACCCTTTAAAGAATCCTAAATGAAGAGCAAATACCTGCTGGGTTTCCCTCGGATCACGGTCATGGCTTGTCTCTACCTGATACAGTTTCATCTAATAGCACAATGTAAGTCAGTTCATTACCCAAACTCATCTAATGAGAAGCACTGTGTTAATCAGGCTTCAGCGTTGTGCAGGGACACTGTTTGAATGCTAAGAGGTCTTTACCAGGGTGCTCCAGACAGACGCCAGCCTGCCTGATTGACTGTCTGACTGCCTGTCGAAAAATAGGAGGGAGGTGACAGCACTTCATGCAGGCCTGGATCAGCATTCAAAATTCACCAGCCATTCACTCAAGTGATGAGTCAAGAAGTCACTTAGAGTTGGGAAGACAGCAAGAGGGGTGTGTGTTGTGTGTGTGAGCCAGTTGTGACTGTTTGTCTTTGTTTTTGTGTGTAAGTGGGTGAATGAGGAACATACTGGGAGGGGGGGGTGTATGAGTTGGATTAAGGCAGGAAGAGACACAGAGGGAGGAAAGAGCATTAACAATTTATAAGGGACAAGCAGCAAATCTCAACTTTGTGTTGCTGAGTCATGCTGTAAGGTGAATCTGCTCCATCTGTGAGCTGACTATTAAAAATTGACATGCTTAATGTCTTCCAGTGTCCCTGCTGGATTTCGGGGGGAGATAAAAGTGTGGGGAAAAGCCGGTTGCCATTTGTCAAGAAAGGTGTACACTAAAGTAACTTTGTTGTGCACACTGTGCATAGAAGAATAACAATTTGATCCTTGTTCCTACACATCACTGGACAGCTTTCATTCTCGTCATTCGTTCAGTCAGTTCTTCTCTCCAAACAATAGATTCGCTTTTGGTTGTTCTTTCTGCAACAGCTTTATTTGTTTTCCTGAGAGCCTGGCACTCTCGAGATGACCCCCATAAATGTAAGAGCACTGGCACAAGTACAGTGGGTGGTGTTCCTGGAGGGAGAGGCTCTTCGCCCCAGTTGTCTGCCTCTTTCCTACCTGTAGTTCCCCAGATGTTGCTTTTCATGCTCCTCCCTTGAAATCTGCTTGCGAACCTGTGCCAGCCGCTCTTTCTAAACATAAGAGAAGAGCAAAGAGACAAATGACAACTTCTTCCAGATGAAAGTCAGTGCCAACAAAACAATATATTCTATTAGAGGCAAAGACAGAATGAATTCCTGCAAGAAAGAAAAGAGTACAAAGAGTCTCACTCATCAATGACTCATAATTTAGTCCATTTACTCTTTTATTAGTATGTTACAAAGGTGTAATTGTGGAGCTCAGTTGGCCAATTTGGCATAAAGACGAAAGGAGGGGACCACTTTCCTACTAGCACTGCAATCTCATTTAGCTCTAAGCAGTGTGTGCCTTTCATAGATCCAAACCTGGTCTCACACTTCAGCCATAACAGCACTCGAAAACGAAGCGATGCCCTTTTTCTAAAAGGTGCCTTTCCGCCATCTTTCCTCATTCCCACTGATTAGTGCCATGGCTAATCAAAAGGCTAATCAAAGAGGGTGGGAGGCGTTAAAGTACTAGTAGCTGCCACTTTTCCCCATATACATGAGCAAAGCTCCCCCGACTTCATTTCAAAGAGAAAATAATTAAATGGTATGCTTGTGTCAGAAACTTTTGAGTCTTCTGACACAAAGTAAGAAGTAACTGAAACTGAGTTTCTGCTTTTCGACTTGTGTTTCAAGTGCATAATACAGCAGGGTGCTGAGACATATAATTTATATGTCAAATATATTGATGTTCCAGCTGATCGGTGTGTTAAGTAAATGTCTCTAATGACACGTCACAGATCTCTGATGTGAGCCTGTCTGAAGCCAAACCACCTTTTGTGCACATTTTCGTGTGGCCAGCAAAGCTTAAAAGTATCTCATGACTTACGACCGCCGCTCGAGACTGTGCAGTCATTGTTCTAATCCCCAGGCCGGTTTTGAATGTCCGGGTGGGGAAATGAATGAGTACCGCTCTCAACTCCCTCGACCACAGTTAAGGAGCACCGCCTTGTACAGGTGCTTAGCATCGCAGATGCTGCCCTGCAGTTTGATACCAGCCAGCGCTTTAGACAACTGTGGTTTTACCTGCGGTGGGACAGTGTGTGTGAAGGAGTGGATATAAAGCCCAGTATTTGTGAATTTAAAAAAAAGTTTTAAATGAATGGATTTCTGTTCCCCTCCTGCTTTCTCTTTCTTTCTGCTCGTCCTCACCAGCTCTTCTCTTCGTCGCTCCAGCGTGTGACGTTGTTTCTCCCAGTCCGAGGAAGCGGCCGAGAGTTTCTTCATGGATCCGTGTCCGTACAGCCGTCTCTGAGCCTCTGCCTTCTGCTGGGCTAGGTTGCGTTTCTTATCACTCGCCCTGGATCAACAAAAAGCAAGACAACTAACATCGCACAAACACGGAAAGGGTTCAGATTTAAGAGCGACATTCTGATCGCGCCTTTTATTAATGTTTGCTGTCAACAAAGCTCTCTTTGTTTAGTTTTGCTTTGCATGTAATGGTTATTTGTAACACTAGACAGTACTGGGAAAAACACACACGCATAATCAACGGAAAAGGGTTTTTATAAGTGTCATAATAAAGCCTGACAGCTTGTGGGCCTCCTCCCTAGCTGACCTGCATATCTGCCTTATCACATCATTGAGCTGGTTTAAAAAAAAGACAGACAAAAAGCCCCCACAAAACACTCAACAATACAAAAACAGAGATGAAGCTGAGACACAAACAACTCTGGGATGAACAGGACCAGACAGCTAATTCTGAACAAGTGGGCCACTGCGGTCTAGAGAAAGGGCAATTCATTTTAGTCAATCGCTGGTCCTTTAAATTGGATATTGAGTGCTTTTGGGGGACTGAGGTTTATCAATGTCCATGCCCGACCGGGTCTGAATTGATCCCATTTGATACAGTTGATGTGGTGAGCAGAATCAAGAGCCAAGCCTACCTCTACACAGCACCAACTCCTCCCTTTGGGGGAAGCAAAGTCATTACTATACAAGGAAAAAGTGAGCGAAGCCCCCCCACACTCACTGTAGCGTGAACATAAGCGCTATGTCCAGTGGAAAGAGCTTCCCCGTGCCTTTCAAGGCCTCCTACGACTTATTTGTCATAAAATAACCAAATCTCCCTTTTTAATCTGTGGCAGCACATTAAACATCAGCCATGTAACAAATCACTTTGAGAAGAGATTTGTTTGGCCCACATGAATCCATTCAGGAGGATGGAGCCAGTCTTTATGTGGGCCCGGTGCACCACGCACCTCACTTGGCCAAATTAGATGTATACGATGTTGCATGTAATTGATCCAGTGTGTGTGTGTGTGTGTGTGTGTGTGCACTTTGTTTGTATATATGTGTGTGACTAGCAGAGCTGAGACTATATTTAGAGCAGTAAGAGGAGGACAAGCACACAGGGAAAAGAGGGAAAAAAGAGCAGAGGTCTGGTGTACAATGATCAATCAGGACAGACTCTCCGTAGCCAGGGGACAGAAAAGCATGCCAGCAAACACAAACACACACACGTGCACACAAACACGCACCCTACCTATACGAGAAATACATTCCAAAATAAAAACAGTGCGCATCTAAAAAAAAAAGAAATACACCCACAAAGCAAAACAAAGAGCAGCAGAGGAAGCGTATGTAGATATACGAACCACAGATCAGCGCACAGGTTAAAAAAAAGACACATTCAGAAACTCACAAACACCCAGCATCTCTGATTGAAGGGTTCACAAAGCACACAGTAGATGGTATTGCATGGCTTTGTACCTTGGCCATTATCCGTGTTTTTATCCACCACAGAAACACCAACACACAAATTTAGAAAGACAGCAATTTATTTGTCCAAAGCTTCAACTTCCTGCTGCGTTCACGCTAATGTCACTACTGTCTCATCAGTCTGAGACCAAAACAAGATAATGGCCGGATTGTACTGTGCGTCAAAATAATTTTTACGTTTGCTCGGCTGTCAAATTAAAAGATAAATAAATAAATAAAAGAAACCTAGGCACCGATTGAAATTCTGAGCATTTAAAGCCCTTTAAAGTAAAGCTTGACACAAACTCCGAGTGCGTCTGTGCACAAAACTTCACCAACTAAACAGAGCAATTGTGAAGTTTGTTGATAAAACATATAGTGGTCTTATAGGCTTCAGATCGAGCATGCCAGCAGCAAGGAAACAAATCTTTCCATGTTAAATTCTTTGTTTTCCTGTTATTTCTTTTTGAATGCATAGCTAAGGCTACACATTTACGTGCATCCATGCCAGGCACCTCTACTGATTTCCAGCAAAACTAAGAGGATAAGGCAGCAGGTGACCGACTGGCTGAGAGGAACACATTTTTTTAATTCAATGTAAAGGCTCCACATTTTTACAGTAGCAGCATAGTTACTTTCCATATTTATATTCAGCTACTTATTTTTGTGAAAGCCACAGGGAGCCACTAGAGACGGGCAAAAGAGCCGCGGGCAGGATTTGCAAACTGTAGATGCAATTTGTTGCATCTATTTGCATGGGTGTGTATGTGTAAGACAGGGTGGAAAACAATACCTGATGTTGAGGAGTTTGAGGGCATTGAGCAGCACACCTTTCTTCACATCGTAATCAATCTTCTGATCTGTCCCAAAGCTCGGAGCTCGATTGATCTGTCAGGTAAGAGAGAACAGACACATTCAAAGGATGCTCAGTATTTTTTTCTCTTCTTGTTCTGCTTCATATCACTTTTTTCTCCTTTCTTATCAGTCCAACAGACAGGCATGCTACGCAATTACAGGAGTGAGTTTAGAGCATCTTTGGAGAAAAGAAAAAAAAGATCTATTCCGACAAGGAGAGAAGTAGTGAGAAAGAGATGAAAGTTGAGGGTTTTTTCTCTCTTTGACGGACACTTTGCAACTCTTAGCCTTTGCCTGGCACTGACGAGTGTATGCCCGTGCATTTAGAAGAGCATATTTGCGTCAGAGTGAATGCATACAAACAGATTGTGTGGGTTAATCGCTCACCCCATAACTGACCCTGGTTCCTGACTCTGTATCCTAAGATTGCTCGCAACAGCCCGACGCCTCGACGCGCACGTCTTTGCGAGCGTCAGAGAACTGCCGTCGCTCAGCTCAGTGCCATCACGGACAATCAAGAGCGCTCAGAGAGATTCCGCTCAGCAAGAAACAGAAAGAGCCACCTCGGATTCGAGGTACAAAAGCAGGTATCATCTGGGGAGAAATTCAAGAGCAATGTACCATTCTTAACGGAACAATTTCCAGCACCAGTGCAAGGTATTCAAATATCAGTTATTATACCTGACACAACAAATCAATTCTTTTTACTCTTTGTTATGTTCCCACAGTGAGAAAGAGATTATGTGAGACAACAAAGGCTGCAAAAAATGGAAGAGAAGTGCAGAGGGAGGGTGAATGAACTGGCAACCGTGAGAGGAATGGTGTCTTTCTATGAGCTGACTTCAAATGACAATGCAACAGATGCCCAACGAAAGGCTGGCCGAGTTTGATACGGCTTGATTTTGGAGATAAGTCGGCTCTTTTATTAACAATGTCCGAAAGTCTTAGACCGCCCATTTTCTTTTTAATGTCTGGGTGATGTGGTCGTGTGGGATAAGGGTTTATTTGTTGAGTAGCGAAAGGAATTTTGTCACTTTGTTGCTATAAATCAGTTCAACAAAATCAGAGGTTATGAACAGTAACAGTTGACATCACCTTAATAGACAATGTCCTCCTATTAATATATTTTGCGGGGTTTTTTTCTCAATTCATTGACAATGTTTATGTACCCTGAAGTCAAAATTATCTGCTTTTATCAATGAAAATTACAGCCAACTGTCTGAGCGTCTAGCTGGAAATTCAACCTCTCCCAGTAGCCTTACTCTGCAGTCAACGTGAGTACTTATATCAGAAACACTATTCCTCTAGTTCCCGTCTTCCTTTGGAAAAAAGCCGTTGGATACAGTTGAACACATCAAAGCAGGACAACAGCCAATCACAAATCGGGATTTCAGTAACAGAGCAAAACTGAGCTAATCACAGGTTTTAGTGTCTATTACAGATCCCGTTCTATCCACCAATCAAAGGACGGTAAAGAGATGGATGGGGGGGAAAGGCTGGCGTGCAGCATCAAGCTATTTGGAACCATAAGGTTTTCCCGAGCACCAAAATTTGAAAGCCCCTTTGGAGACGGCATGCAAAGCCTCTCAAGGGTTGTGGGGGTAGCTCTGTGTAACTCCATCCCTCCTTCTCTCTCCTACATCTGAACTACCCATTACTAATCCTGACATAAAGGTGCTCAGTGCTGTGTGGCAGATTCGGGAACAGTGATGTAAGATAATATTTACACCGCTGCTAGACTCCCAGGAACTGCAAGAGCCAGAGCGTGTGTGTGCGTAACCCCCCAAAAAAAGGCCGTAACTGCTGAAAGACTGTGCAAATAAAATAAAGAAGAAAAAATGTAAATCTGCACCTTCCAGCGATCAGCAGCTACACCCAAACTGACCTAAGAAACGTGACTGTTGTGATACCAGGAAGCTTTTTATTCTTGCTATTTCCTCAGAAACTCTATACTGAGCTGTCTGTAAATATGCATATAACCTTCCCTGGGCTGTCACTGCCTGAGTCCCTTTAACTAGTTTAGGCAATAACTCCATAAATATCACAGGTGAGCTACAAAAGCCTCACAAATATGAAGTGTGTTTGTACGGATGTGCCCTTGTAAGCGTGCGTGTGCGTGTGTTTTTTATTATTTTGTATACAGCAGCCATTTATCAGTACGGGGGTGATGAATGTGTTCTAGCGCCAAGAGGAAAACAGGAACAGAGAGACCCTATGCAACTCTTTCGCTCAAAAGAATGAAGTGTACAATCCTCTCTGTGCCGAGGAGGACGGCGCTCCACTTCATCCTGCAGTTATCTTATCAAAGACAGCGAAACATTACTAAAGAAAAAATAAATAAAAAAAGAAGGTCTGTGTTCATTTAGAGCGCTCGCCAATATGACAGCCACAGTGAAAACAGTATGGCTTTAGAGCGCCGTAGCCTATAGGTAAGAGCCAGACTGGCAGTGATCCTGGTGACGCTCGTCTCGTTACTTGTCTTCGTTTCTCAGTTTGATTCGTGGTGTCAAGCTGTCACAGGAGAGACTGGCATCGCAGCGCTCGCTGGCTTTCTTTGCTCTCCCTCAGCTGTTTTGTCTCTCACCTTCTTCTTGCTGCCAGTTGCACTCCTCTCCTCCCTAGTTTCTATTTCCACTCTTTCTGTCTCTCACCGTGTTTTTCTGACTGGTCACCACTGACCCTGCGCTCCCCTCCCGTCCCCGCTCCCTCCCCGTGCTAGCCCTCATTCTCCGGTCGTTACCTCTCTTCATTTTTCTCTCGCTCTCTGTGTTTCTGTGTTCTCTATTTCCTCCCTGGCAAAAGGAAGTTGAACCAGTCTGGTCCTAATGAACCCCTGCAGGCTCCCAAAACCCCCCACTCTGATTTCCTTAAGTGACTCTGGCAGGGTCTTAAAGGAGCCCTTGGTTGCTCCAAGATGCATTCAATAAAAACGTCAGATGAAAAGATTAGAAACTCCTTTTTACTCATTCTTTGATTCGGTTCAGCTTCAGCGACGCATCGCTGTAGCCAAAATATCACTTGGTCAAAAAGCATATCGGTCTTTAATTCTTTCACAGGACCCTTTATCCCCATCTGATTACTGAATTAAACGTAGAGAGATGAAAGGGTTATAACAAAAACAAAGACGGGAAATGTAAAGCTTTTATTTTCAGCACCTTGAGTCGTGGGATTGAGATGGCTCAAGAAAAAAGAAAAAACCGTAACCTGCCATCGTTCATAAAGACCACTGTGAAATACAGGCTGTTGCCGGGGAGCCTCGTGAGACTTTTTTTTTAAACCATTTGGTTTGAATTTTCAGTGAACAGCAAGTCCCTCTACTGATCTTTATTTTGAGCACTAAAGTACAAACAAAAGAGGGAGAAATGCAACCAGTAAATTTTACATGGCTTATTTAATTTGATAATGCCTGGTGATTTCCAAGTGGAAAATTCTACTCAGCCACTGGTTTGAACATGGATCTGTTGATGTTTGATCTGTTCTTGCATCTCATTCAAGTAAATTTAATTCACTTTTATTGATATAGCATCAAATCATAACAGAAGTCATCTCAGGGCACTCGATACATAATGAAGTTACGGCATTATAACATTAAAATTGAGAACTAAGTGTGTTGCCCAAGGATAGCCAGTAAGCAAATATGAGCCAAACAGCACAATAAATGCCTAACAACAAGATTACTATTAATCGGGTCATAGGTCGTTCTGCACAACTACAGAGAATAAAGTCTCCACTCGTATTATGATAAGACGCTAACTGATGCTCCATCTCTGTCTGTTGTTATCACTTCAATTATGAATAAAACCATTAACCTGGCGATGACGATGCGTCTCGCTCGCTGCTAAAACTGCAGCGGACGTTAAACAGTTTGTACCTGTGGCTTCTGCAGCTTCGCCACACAGACCCTAATAATATAGCAACGGCACCGGATCAACAACAATCAGCTGCTTTATTTCCACAACAAATTGCCACCCCACATCGACATTTATTCTGCGTCTGGAATGCTCTCTAAAACAAGTACAAGGGCTGCTCGTGATTAATCGGTTCAGAAAAACGACCCCCTCTTATTATTCCTGGCAGAGTGTAAACAACCACTGCTTTGACAAGCCTCCCATTTTGCCCCGCACGCTCAAGGGTATCGGCACAGTTCAACCGCTGTCAGAATGGAGTGTTTGTTGCTGCACAATGGTGGAATGAGAGAGGGAGGCAGAAAGGGAGAGGGGGAAACCGAGCATGAGTAGTAGAGCGACAGCAAGACAGACAGCCAGCCACCCTGTTAAGTCGCTCTCTTGTTTCAGCCGTCTTATCAATCACCGTTTTGTTCTTTTTGTGGCATTTTACGTGGTCCACTCGGATGCAGGGACACTCTAGCGGAGTCTGGTAAAGGTCCTGGAAGTGAGTGGGACACTATTTAGCTTTGCTGACCTCCCTTGCTTTTTGAAGACATGGAAAAGATGCAAGGGGTACAATCCAAGGTAGTTAAATGCGGTTTAAGTGGATCTAGTAAGTCACCTATACACAAAATTCAAAATGCCAAAGAGTCTTCAAACAAAAACAAATCATCAGCCACAATCTGAAGTCCAGAGCTGACTGTCATAAACATGAAGGGAAAACATGTCTTCCCTTCAAAGATGCCACAGAGCCAGCTGTACCTGCTGCAGTTCCCTATGTCACTCATAAACGTGCATCTTCCTTCTCAATCACACGTGCGCACACAAACACACTGACACTGCCATACACGCCTGATGATAAATGACTAAGAGTTGGTGTATGTTTTCAACTGCCCCACATACAAAGCCCGTGCGCGCCTAATTTGATACTTATTCCATGAAATAGTCATGTTGGGGGAAAATGGATGTGGATAGAGACAGACAGTCCCATACATCATTCTAATTATTCTTTAATAAACCTCTTTTAAGCCGGGGAGTGGCTCGCAGGTCACTACTGCCACCTAGGGTTTACAAGTGGAAGGACAACCCCTCAGAGCGTAAGGACGATATCCATGTACATTTAAACAAGAATGAATCCCACTAAGTGCCAAAGATTAATCAAAGACAAAAGGAGAATGAAAGGTGGAAGAGGGCAAAAGAGACTCAGAAAGATAATTGAGAATATCAGACTGTATGTATTCTCCTCTATCATTTACCCTAGAAAATTCAATCATGAAGGGATGAAAATTATTTGGAGAGCACAGGTAGCAAGTAAATTCCTCTTTAATCACTCTGAATACACAATAATGTTCGAGTCGGCTGTAGCAGGTGTTAGGAAACACTTCTGAAATTTCCTCAGGAAATATGTGAAAGGCAGGCTAACCTCTAAATCCATCCTCTAAGAGTACCCGGAAAACATCTCTACTCTTTACACTTTTATGAAAGGCTATAAGAACATTACATTTTTACCTCATTCTCCACAGATTAAATAGAATTTCTACTGGAAATCTGAACAAGTGTGAGCCACTATTTATTCCAACCAAGGCATTAGCAGTATTTCCTCAGATCCAACTCATTAGGTGTCTGTATGTGGTTGGAAAATAGGAAAGTGTGAAAACTATCGATGTGTTTGTCTCTGTGCATCTGTTTGCAGTTGCCAATGCAGATTACTTCCCACAAACACACACACAAACACGCCAAAGAAAAAGGAAGTCTGGATTACGTTGGCTCTGATGGGCTGGAAGGACAAACCAAAACTCATCTTGAAACAATCGGAGACACAAAGCACACAAAGAGGGGAAAGTTGCAGGAAGGGGTGAGGGGAAGGGTGAAAAATCGCCACCCTTGGGGAAGCAGCCCAGCTGCAGACTGTTGGTCTGTTTTTGTAATGGCCAGTCACACATACAAACATACAAACACACAAACACCCCGTGACAAGCAAGGCCGTGCCACAGTTTGCCTAACCACGCCCGCCTCATTAGCTGCCAATCATTTTGCACGGCGGTCCTAAAAAGGGGGACAGGACACGAAGAAAAAGCACATGAGATGGATGAGAGGGTGGTAGTTAAATTGTTGCCATCAATAATCAAGCTGCCTTTGTGCAACGCTATCTTAATATGACACATAAAACGCAGTGAAAGTCGCCCAACTTCTTCCTTCTCTCTTCCTGAATAGGCCCGTGTGTGTTTCAGAAGAGTTAAACCTGCCAACCTCACTGAATAAAAGGCAAGACTATGGGCTGGAGTCGGTAAGCAGATGAGGGTAGCGTACCACACACCACAGAGGACTATTCCCAGAGGGGCAAAGACCATTCATCCAGACACACACGCACGCACGCACAGACACACACGCGGACAGGGAGTAGAAAGATTTACACAAAATCGCAGACACATCCTCGGCTGTATCTCTCATGATGTGTTTAACGTCCAGCCGAACACAGTACAGTACCAAACACTGCAAACATTCACACAGTGCAAATCAAATTTAGACACGCTAACTTACATTCACTTCTGCACACACACACACACACACAGACACACACAAGCACACCGTCACATGCTGACTGTAGCCCTAACAAGCAGGCCGACCAGCCTCTAAGCTGCCTGGAGCCCGGCACTAGAGAGACAGCTTCGTGGGGACCGGGGAGGTTTCTAATTATTCATGCTCACTACAAGCACTTGTTTCTTCTTATTTAGAGTTGACCAGCTGGAGCTTTTTTATGCTGCATGTGGGGAAACAGCTTAAAAAAATGAAGTGAGCCACAGCCTGTAATGAGGCTGGGCCTCAGTTCACTGGTCCTTGTGCTGGGGGTCCGCGGACACCCATCAGGACCTCGTGAGAACGCTAAATTGCGCTCTTTGTCAGATTCTGTTTCAGGGGTGGAAAATTTAAGGCAATAGTTTTGTGTGTGTGTGTATACGTCTTGTCCTCTCCCATTTTTATATTTTTCTCTGTAAATTTGAAACTATTTGTCATGCCAGCTTACAGGCCACGGGCCCTAAAGAGGCTGCAGGGTCGAGGGGTGCGGGGGCATAATATTGTCCCGCTGCTGCATTTCCCCAACAAGTAAATGCACTCCTTACACCTGACGCTGGATTTTTTGAAGCTTGCTGGTCCCTTTGGCCTGTATAGTGCCATCTGATAACACCACTACATGCTAACAGAATTCATGAGCTTGTGCCACGAGGCAATTACTGAGCTAAACAGAACACGTGCAGCGATTTTTATTTTTCTCCTGGTTTGCTTAGTTTTTTGGTTGTTTTTTTCAGTTTTTTTGCTTTTAAAAGAGAAAGAAAACACTCAATGAACGGCTAAGAGCAAAAGCCTTGGCCTTGACGATAGAAACTACAGTCTAGGCAGAGACGCGTGTTTGAATGCGTGCTTGGATATGCAATTGAGTGTGTGTGCGCACTTGAGTGTGCGCCTGCATGAAGCAAAGATCACGGCTCAATGAAATGCCTTTCCTATACGAAACACAGATGCTGTCTGGGCTGGTTTAATGAAAGTGAATGTCTCAGGTTACGCCATTTGAGCAAGTGCGTGTATGTGTGTGTCTTTGTGCGTGTGTGTGCCTATGTAGTGCTGATGTTTTGAATGTCAATAGGAGGTAAAACCTGTGTTGAAAACTCTGCTGAATTAAGACAAGGATCGCACAAAAGCCTGTCTCTCTCCCTCGCTCTCGTTTTTAGCTTCCCGTCTCCCCTTTCTCGTTTTGCTTTGAGCACAATGTGCCTTCTTTGATGGCTGGCCGTGGTTTGAGACTCATCACCCCCTTGCCTTTTCTCTACTCACCGGTGTGACAAGCTACTTAGCAGGTGTCTGCAGGTCTGTGGAGTGTCCCTCTTTATTCCTCTGTGTTTGTTATCAGTATATTTCCAATGATATCTCTGTGCTTGTGTCCACTTACAAAGAGATAGTGTACTGTATCACAGAGGGTTTTTCCTTTTTTTGCAGTTGCAACAAAGAGGCAAATGCATCCTCTAACACAGGAGTTTGGAGCCTTATTTTGAATATCACGCTGCCCCACTGAAAAAAACCCTCGTGTCTCCTTTCTGAAGGTATAATTGGAGGATGTGAAACGCAACCTTTTTCTTCTTCCCTCTCCATCCTCCTACACGCTCTCAAAAACAGCTGGCAAAAACACAAACGTAAAGAACAGGGATAATATGATCTGACAGTTTCTTGTATATGATACCATCTAGCTTTCACGTATCCAACTGGCTTTTGAGTCTACGCAGGTTGAACTTTCATTTCCTGGTTGTGAGTTTGCATTTAAAAGAGCAAGAGAGGACAGTGTCGGAACAGCAGTCTGGGTGAAGCCCCAACGAAGCATGGCACGTGTAATTCACAGTGACACCAACAAGGAAACCTGAGTGGTGGGCGTCCACAAATCCAGAACAAACCTGTAAGACCTAGATTGTGGTTCAATTTAATTTTTACTGTTTCGTATCGACTCGAGGGCAGGAAGAAAACAGAAAGTTAAAACAAATGGTGAAATGGGCTGAAATAGATTCAGTTTACTACAAAATGTTGCAAAGCGATCTGCTGAAAAATTAAATTTAGACCTGAGGGCTTGCCATAGGGTACCGTTTGTGGAAACCAGCCTATGGGCCCGCCTGCTTGTTGCGTCCCTGCTGAATAGCAACGAACGTCGACGGGCTAAAAAGTGGTAATAAAGTTATTTTCAATCTTGACAGTGTACGCAGTGAGGATTTGAGAGGGGGTCTCTTTGCTAGCAACTATCCCCTGACTAATCAGTTGAATTTGGGAAATAAATTATTGTTGCTGTAAATGTTGCGTGAAAGAGAAGCAGGGTTGTGTGTTTGTGTGTGTGTGTGCGTGCGTGTGTGCGTGGGATGTTAATTGATGAGACTTATAGAGAGCTGCTAGTAGCACAGGGGGGATCATTACTGCTGGAGTGGAACAACTGCATTCACGGCTGTTTGCTATGTCTCATACACACGCACACACACACACACACACACACGAAATGCTCACAAATGCTGTCACAGTGCACGAGCAGTCAAAAGGAACACCATCCTCTTGCTCTCTCTTGTACATCCTTTTGTCTTATACTACAACTGCTCAGCTACACAAGAAATGTCACGTAGGGTAATAACAGCACCCTAATTCCAAGATGACAGAAAATGCCAGCACCTGAAAATACCAACCAACTATCAAATGTCACTTTGTTTCTCCAAAATCTCAGAAAAAAACCTAAAAATGTTATTTTGGGTTGGCATGATGGGGGGAAGAAACCCCAAACAATTATCCCCAAGGCATTTCCCCATCCTCGAGTCAATTTGTGGGATGGGGGTGGAGGTGCAGCCACTTTGGGTTAAAGGATTTAGGTCACACTTTAACTCACTTGCTGACATCAGAGCAGTGAGATAGAAATCCTGGAGTGGAATCTGAATTTGACTCGATCTCCTGCATGCCTGACACCCGAGAGACTGACACTTGAAGAATTACTAGTCAACCTGCTATTGTGGCCTATATTTTAAAGCCTGCAGGGGGGTATGGGGTGGGGTGTCTTTATCGTGTCTTATAGGCTGCTGTATATTCATGCATTTCTGTATGCATCTATGGGTGTGCATGAATGCCCGCATGCGTGTAATCAAGCATGCATGGCTGCGATTGTGTGAGTTCCTTTCATTTTACGAGTCTCTCCGTGTGTTCGGAGGCGCGTAAACACGTACTTCAGACCGTGCGGGTGTTTGTGTGTGGGGACCAGAGCGTGTGGGCACAAATCAGTGTGTGTTTATGCTTTCTGTCAGTGTGCGGTAACGTCTCCCTGTCTCCTGCTTATACCACATTACATCAGTCTGGAGCCGCTGTCACTTCAGTAGCAGCGCAGACAGGTGAGACTTTACAGAAACGTTAGAAATCACAGAAGACAGAAAACAAGTGTACCTTCACTCTTTGTTGAAAGTGTTTTTAAAATAGCACACACAAATAGTAGCTTAGCATGACATACTAACAGTATACAGAAAAATAGTAATAGTAGTCTAGAAATTAAATATCTCAAATTATCTAGTGAAATTACGCCTCCAAAATATATTCTAGCTTTTGAGAGAAACACACTTCTCCAATTTAACCAGCTTTACACACACATGCATGCTGTACATATGCTGTAAATAAAGAGAATTATACCTCCAATAGCCAGGGTTTGAGTTTGCGGTCCAGAATAATGTCAAAGCCCAGGACCTCGAAGCAGACGCTGTCACTCCCCGGTGGCTGGCCAGGGCGACACATGCGGTAGGCGTGCAGCACGTGGGGCTCAGCTACTATTAATGTCTTCACCACCAGCTCCTGGCAAGACAGACACACAAAGCCAGAGAGAATCAGCCAGCTGCATTTACAAAGAGAACTCTTTTTTTCTTTAGTAGGTTTCGTTTATCCTAAGAAGCCATAGGCTGTGGGCTTTATAGCTGCTGATTAAAAGGTCTCCTTAATCAGGAAATGGTGAAATTAAACTCTTTGTTTTAATTTCATTTTAAAACTGCAGATAAGGGATTGTACCTTTGTATTTAGGACAAAACTGACAACGAAGCAATGGTGACGGACACACTAGAAATGCAACCCACAGACATGCTCCACAGAGGCGCGAATGAAATGTTTATTTAATCCTGAACTCGAATGCGTTATAAAGACAGTCTGTCGGTTTAAAAGCTAAAGCCTTTTGAATTGCTCTCACACAGAGACTTTCACCAAAGTTGGTGGTGGTCCATCTCCATTGCTTGTGGTGCCCAACCTGTGCGCATGTTTGTGCTTGCACCTATCTGTGCTGGCTGCTACCAGCCTGCCTACTCCCAGCGTGCAACTGGGGTAAACATGCTCAGTCTGACACACACACACACACAAACACGTTGCACATAGCTTACCCTCACCAGTCAAGCCCCACACAGTGCTGCTGGCCTGCAGTTTGCCCAGTCCAGACTGACTGCTGGGTGCAGGAGAGGTGTATGGTGGTCTGGCCCTGGCCTGATAAGGCTGCACCCCCCTCTCCCTTTTCTATCTGTCTGTCGCTCACACACCTCCAACCATATGACAATCCATCCACCCGTCTGACCCCACAGGCTGCCCAGCACAAACACCTGGTCCCACTACCACTGTTTATGCCCAGAGTCCCCAGCAGTGGCTGGTGTATGCACACGCGTGTGTGTCCTTTGTCCCTGCCCACATCACCTCCCTCCTTATCCTGAGCCCCCAGCACTGGCCACTGCCTCGCACCTTATGTGTGTGGATGCGTGCCTGTATCTTGCTAGCTTTGAGCTAGAATGGTTTAACCTGCTCCTTTTTAAATCATTTTATTCATTTTTGTTTTTGTAATCTTTATATTTATCCAAATACCAAATTAATACACAAGTAATTTTTTTTTTCATGTTTCGATCTGTGGCTTCCTTTGTTAAATTTACGTAACAGTATCACTGGATTAAACGAGGCACATTAAAAATAAAAAACCAAAAAGAAATATTCTAAGGCAGCACGATGGTCAGCACTGTTGCCGCACAGCAAGAAGGTCCTGAGTTCAATTCCACCATCAGGCCGGGGTCTTTCTGTGTGGAGTTTGCATGTTCTCCCCGTGTTTGCGTGGGTTCCCTCCAGGTACTCCGGCTTCCTCCCACCGTCCAAAGACATGCAGTTTGTGGGGTTAGGTTAATTGGATAATCCAAATTGCCACTAGGTGTGAATGTGAGTGTGAATGGTTGTCTGTCCTTGTGTGTTGGCCCTGCAACAGACTGGCGACCTGTCCAGGGTGTACCCCGCCTCTCGCCCTATGACAGCTGGGATTGGCTCCAGTGCCCCCCGCAACCCTGAAAAGGATAAGCGGAAGCGAATGGATGGCAATAAAGGAAAATACTGAGTATATGGAGAATAAATACTGCATTACTCTGTCAGTGATGTATTATTCTGTCAAGGAAACTAATGCATAAAAACTTGAGAATTTTTACATATGAACAAACGTATCTTTAGATGTTGGAAAAAGTCTAAAATGCAGTTTCAGATTTTTTTGTTTTTATTTATTTATTTTCGCCTCAGTGTGTGTGTGTGTGTGTGTGTGTGTGTGTGTGCAAATATAAAAATATAAAATCCATAACTAGCTCATTTGTAGTCAGACGCCGTTTTCAAAATGACCCCTGTGGTGGACCACCAGGTGGCTCCACTCACACCCGGTGTGAGGGGAAGTGAGAGGGTTAGGCTTTTGGCGCCTTGAGCGTTCAGTTGTGTGAAGCCGAGATTAAAGTTGGAGTAAAATATTGAGATCTCTCGTGTCGTCCTTTCATACCTCCACATTGGTGACCCCTGGGGCGAACATGCTAAGGTCCGAAGAGGAAGTCAGCTCCTGCCTGGAAGCGTCGGCGGCTGCCGGACTGCCACCTCGGCCTACAGCTGCTTTTGCTGCTAGCTTGCGACTATAGAGCGCCTGGGCATTGTGCAGTGTTCGTTATCCCATTTCCCACATCCAGGATTTTTCCGCCCCAAAACTTGATTCTGTTCATCTGGAACGTAGCGTTTTCAGTGGGAGAAACGTTTCGTCGCTCATCCAAATGACTTCTGAAGAAGTACGTGAAAAGGAAAAAATTACCTCTGAATCGAGGAGGGGGGCTGAGGGTACATCGTTCACCATGTTACAATGCTGTGAGTGCAGCCATTCCCCAACTCTCTGTGAATGGTACTCATGGCCATTGATCAGTGGGCTTTGATCAGTGGGCTTTGATCAGTGGTTGTTGATCAGTGGTCACGATTTGCATATTAATGATCAAGAAACTGACCTCACAGCCCATTGATCATGCGACGTTTCCATCAGCCGCCCACGCTCGGTGGTTCCCGTTTCATGGTGTTGTTGCGTTTTTGAATCGGCGCATGCTCTATCACACCCGGGGGTCCGGGCCTCAGC